>NC_073727.1:60867424-65867424 GCF_023634155.1 Falco peregrinus
TCAAACACACATAACAGTGATGTATATATACATAAGTACATGAACAATTGGGTATACACGTAGGTATACATACATGCATATAGAGGCAATTATGTATTACTAACTGTACATATGTACATCTAGCATAGATCCAGTTATATTTTTCCCCAGTAAGTGGGATGTAAGTATGACCTGGGTTTAGCTCTTCCAGTTTTCAGTGGCTGGTTTTGCAAATTTTATTTTTTGTATTCATTTCACATTTAATTTTTCCCATGGGAGGAAAAAAAATAAGACAAATTTTAAAGTTATTAATTTTAATTCTCTGGAGAATGAGAATAAATATATTAAATTTGTAACTTAGAATTTATCTAAAATGAACTTTCTAGTTTATAAAAAATGAATCATGCAGTCATAAAACATCTCCATGCCAAATATTCATAGCTACAAGGGTCAGCCTTGGCTATGCATGTGGGTATATGTGTGGGAGTGCATACAAAAGCAATGCTTTATAAAGCTACAAAACTGGAGCAAGTAAAAAATCATTCACAATACTAATAGCTATACAATCAGAAAAAAGGATTTTCAATGAAATCCATTCTTTAATCTTATAACCCCCATGTCAAGAAAACTAAGCATTTCACATTTAAGATAATACAGTCTGACATATTAAAATGAGTACATAATGTGCTTGAAAAATTACTATTCAAAATCAACAATATATTCCTTTCTTTCAAATGGTTTCTATTAGTTTATCAATAGACCTTTCATTGACTTCACATCTCAGTGGCTGACACGGTTCAATCTTTGTAGACAGGCCTCCCACAGCAAGATTTTCCCACAACACTTGGAGAACAATGTGTGGAAAACAAGCTAGTTACTGATTTTTTTTCATTTATAGTGAAAGATATTTTGTCCTAATCCAGCCAGTGCCTAAGGGATGGCAAATGATGGCATCAATACCAAAGCAGATGCCAGGCTCTCCTAGCAGACTTCAGAAGAAGAAAATTCAGTGTCTTTAAGAGCTCCATATATCTGTGAGAATTCATTGGAAATGCTTTGCTGTTGGGATGGACTTAGCAATATCTGCAGCTAAATGAGGTAAAGACATAAACTAATAAAAAAGATACCTGCTAACCTAGCCACATAAGAGGGCTTCAGAGCTCATTGTTTAGTAGACCCAGCAAGTGAGATTCTTTTAAAAATTCCTTTCTCTCTTCCGTTTCAGGGAAGCATGGTTTTCCGAGTGTGTCCTGACACTAGAAGAGTTGTTGGCCTATGTAGTAGGCCAAACACACACCAAGAGTTTTATACATGTTGCATTTCACTCCTAAGCTCCTAGTGCTGAACTTAGCACCAAGGATGAATGCTTTGTAAGAAAGGGAGCACCGTCTGTAAGAAAGGGAGCGCCTTCTGTAAGAAGGGTAGCTCCAGCAAGAAAGGGGGGTGGGGGGGAAATTAAAAGAAGTATTTTTTTAGATATTTTCATGTTTTTAAAAATTTCAGTTCATGCCTTGGACTCTTTTTGTAGAAAAGCTGCGTAGCTCAATAAACAACTGTCTGCTCAAACTATTACATGTGAGAACATACTGCTTATTTTAACTACAGCACAGATTGTGTGGGGGAAAACTCCTACAGATTAAAGATATAAAGGAAAGGTGGAGCATAGCTTCATCCTCTGACACTGTTGACACCTGTAATGACCATCCTGCTGGAATTCTGCTAAGTGTCATCTAAATAACTTCAGAGTAGAAATGCATTTATTCTAATACACTTCCATTTTGTCTTTTAACTTACAACATGGGCTCATTTTTGTCAGCTGCAGAGGACTAGGGCTTTTTTTCATTAGCATATGAACTACACAAAGGAGTTGAAATGTCCCAAGGAATTCAGAATGAATGTTTACTTACACTGATTTGTATTACATAAAGTGTATGGCTGGTATCTACAAAATACAAAAATTCCTTCAGGAATAGGAAAGAGCTCAATTCTAATTATTGATTCCCACCCCCCCACCACCGTGATAAAAATTCTTTTTATTTGAATGTAAACATATGCACGGACACACTGGAATAGAATTTCCAAAAGTGCATGAACTTTCACTTTTGCCCAGATTAGTCGTGCTAAGTGTGGTGTTTTCAAAAAGCTTAATTTGTATTTTCTTTCCTCTTACAGTGTTGGGCCAGCCTCGTACCACCTCTCTAAACATCTCTCTTGCCTTAATAGTGTCTTTTCCATATGATTAATATGGCATACAGTGCACCTCATATATTCCTTATCTCAGTGTATTTAATATCTATGAATGAATTTGCTTCAGCACTGCAGCATGCCAAATAAGAGCTCACAGACATATCAGTTTTAAATGAACACTTCCTCAGCATTTTCACAGTATCATAAACAGTGGGTGGAAGGCAGGTTTCCAGAAAATTCTAAACTTCTGAGAGTCATTTTCTACAGCATGGAGCTACGAGGGTTTAATTCCTAAAGGAGCTCTGCTCTATGGAACAATCATTCCCAGGGGCTGAATATGCGGTTAGCAGTTTCACTTTTTCAGTTTTTTTCATTGCCACAGGGGAATACCAGCAACAGTGCACACACAGGGGTGTAAAGAGGGGAGGAGTGCACCTTCTTTTCGCTGGAACCTACCCTGCTCCTCCAGGTACACCAGCCTTTCTAAAATTCAGAATATAACTGCTCTTCTAATATGCTTTAATGCCTTCTTTCTAACTTTTCTTACAGAATACCTCCAATTGCCCAATTTTCTTTCAAGCTAATGAAACTTCCACCATGACTTTTCTCTGTCTCCCCTCCTGACCTAGGCAGCCAGTTGAGGCCCATACATAACCGCAGCTGAGTTTCTGGCTGTTAACGTCCTTAACTCCAGGATGCAAGAAATTTAAGAAATTAAATACTAGCTATTTTACACTACATTTCCATGAGCTAGGGCAAAGTGAAAACAATTACTGGGAAGGCTGAAAGGAAGCACTAAGGAGTTGTAAATATCAAAATACCTCTTTATGTATGTTTTTTGGAACTCTTTTTGGGTCAGTCCTTTGTAATTTTGACTGTATTTCATAATCTTGCTCATTATTTATCCAACTCCATTTGGCTATTAATAAGTGTTTCTAATTGCAAAAAAATGTGATGTCTCCTGAACACTGACCAGATTGTGAGTTAGAGTTGCAAAACCCACTCAAGGTCCAGAAAATAATGTAGTCTACCTGCTGCACATCGCTGCTAAACCTCATAGGCGCCTTCATTGATTAAGTGGCATTTACTAGGCTTAAAAACCCCTTTTGAGTAAAACTTCCATTACTTGTCTTGTGCTAGAGGTCATCCCTTGAGTAGTTACCAACCAGCCATACCACTTCCCAGGGAAGAGAGAGAGCCCAGCTCTAGGCTACATCTTAATGGGATGGCTGTTTTCACAAAGATCCATTTTCAAGGGAAGGGCTACAAAGTGCTCTGTCACACATACTTCATGACTGTGGATTGTGCATGATATGGATTTTGTCTTCTGCAGTCTAAGTCTGCTGTTGGGTAAACAGTTCTATTACTATTATTATTTCATCTGGAACTTACTAAGAGGCCAAAAATTCCATTCTTAAATATCCCAAAGAACTTAATATCTCCTATTGGTTCCCATTACTCTCCACAAGAAGGATTGGATATATATTTAAATTAGAATCCTAGAATGGTTTGGATTGGAAAGGACCTTAATGATCATGTAGCTTCAACTCCTCTGCCATGGGCAGGGACACCTTCCACTAGACCACATTGCTTGAAGCTCCATCTGACCTGGCCTTGAACATTTCCAGGGATGGGGCATCCACAGCTTCTCTGGGCAACCTCTTCCAGTGTCTCACCATCCTCACAGTAAAGTATTTCTTCCTAATATCTAACCTAAATCTACCTTCTTTCAGTTTAAAGCCATTTCCCCCTTGTCCTATCAGTACCTGCCCTTGTAAAACATCCCTCTCTAACTTTCCTGTAGGCCCCCTTTAGGTACTGGAAGGGTGCTATAAGGTCTGCCTGGAGACTTCTCTTCTCCAGGCTGAGCAGCCCCATTCTCTCAGCCTGTCTTCACAGGAGAGGTGCTCCAGCCCTCTGATCATCTTTATGGCCCTCCTCTGGACTCATTCCAACAGGTCCATGTGCTTCTTATGCTGGGGGCCCCAGAGCTGGACACAGTACTCATGTGGTCTTACCAGAGCAGAGCAGAGAGGGAAAATCACTTCCCTTGAACTGCTGTTCACACTTCTTTTGATGCAGCCCAAGATGTGGTTGGCTTTCTGGGCTGCAAGCACATTGCTGGGTCATGTTGAGCTTCTTGTCCACCAGCACCCCCAAGTCCTTCCTCAAAGTCAGGGCTGCTCTCAGTCCATTCTCCACTCAGCTTGTATTTGTGCTTGGGATTACCCTGACCCATGTACAGGACCTTGCACTTGGCCTTGTTGAACATGAGGTTTGCACAGGCCCACCTCTCAAGCCTGTCAAGGTCCCTTTGGATGACATCCCTTCCCTCCAGTGTGTTGATCTTACCAAACAGCTTGGTGTTGTTGGCAAACTTGCTGAGCGTTCGCTCAATCCCAGAGTCCATGTCACTGACAGATGTCAAACAGCGCTGGTCCCAATACCAAACCCTGAGGAACACCACTCATCACTGGTCTCCACTTGGACATCAAGCTATTGACTGCAACTCTTTGAGTGTGACCATCCAGCCAATTCCTTATCTACTGAGTAGTCAGTCCATCCATCAAATCCATGTCTCTCCAGTTTAGAGACAAGGATATCATGCAGGACATTGTCAAATGCTTTGCACAAGTCCAGACAGATGACATCAGTTGCTCTTCCCTCATCCACCAATGCTCTAACCCCATCACAGGAGGCCACCCAGTTTTTCAGGCATGACTTGCCCTTAGTGAAGCCCTGTTGGCTGTCACCAATTACCTCATTTTCCATGTGCCTTAGCATAGTTTCCAGAATGATCTGTTCCATGATCTTGCTGAGCACAGAGGTGAGATTAACCAGCCAATAATTTCCTGGGTCTTTCTTATTTCCTTTTTTTAAAAATGGGAGTTACGTTTCCCCTTTTCTAATCAGTGGGAACTTCACTGGACTGCCAAAACTTCTCAAATATGATGGATAGTGGCTTATACACTTCATCCACCCATTTCCCTCAGGACCCACAGGTGCATGTCATCTGGTCTCATGGAATTGTGCACCCTCAGGTTCCAGGTTCCTTGGATGTTCTTGAACCTTATCTTCTCCTACAGCAGGTGGTTCTTCATTCTCCCAGTCCCTGCCTTTGCCTTCTGCGACTTGGGTGGTGTGGCTGGAGAGCACTTGTTGGTGAAGACCAAGACAAAAAAGTCAATGAGTACTTCAGCCTTCTCCATATCCTGGGTAACCAGGTCTCCCATTTCCTTCCTCAGATGGTCCATGTTTTCCTTAGTATTCCTTTGTTTTACTGACATACCTATAGAAGCTTTTCTTGTTGCCTATGTACAGAGATATCTGACATAGAAGGGAACAAACACAAAATGGTATGGCAGATCTCCCTCCTGAATGTCTTTAGGAGCATCTCTTTCCATCCATAAAGTATATGACAGGGAGAATGGATCATCAAACACAACTCACCTTTAAGACAGGAGTTTTGTAAGACTGCATGCCACATCAGGTTTCTGAATTACTGGTGTTGAATTCTACCCAAACTCACACCTGCTTTTTAGTGTAGTAGGTTTTAATATAAAGAGGTTTCTGTTGCCTATGATATTTCCTTTTACTTCTTTCATCCTTGAAAATGTGTTTATTTGCTGTGACAATCATCAGTATTTTAACATGTATTTGAAATATTTCTCCTTAATGGTCTCAAACTCTGAAGCTAACATTGCTGTTAAACGCTGAAAATTCCTCTGTATTATTAACGTTCTCTAGAGTTAGATAATCCCTATGATCCTCCTGCCTAAAACTGCACTGGAAGATACCTGATGAATTTCAAACAATGAAAAGGCCAACACCTTAGCTAAGCCTTGGTCTATCTCGTGTTTAAAATTCATGAATTTGCTTTGCACATTTGCCAGCTTCCTGATTTAATATCGGGGGGAAAAAAGAAGCAAGATTGAAAACGCCATGTTCATATGTCACGAAACTCTAAGGTAAATAAGAATGAAAAATTAAGCACAGAAGCTTGTTTTTTCTACTGATTTCTGTGATTTTGTAATCCAAATTCTTGGTGACAAAAAATAAATATTAATTTCTCCCATTATGAAAATATGCACTGTTTAGAATACTTTCATCTAAATATACATGATACAATATTTAATTACATTTACCATTTAAATCACCATTAGTGTAGCCATTAGACATTGTTTTAACTAGATGCAAAGGAACGGTTGTTCGCATTCTTAGTTTGTAATGATGATTTGCCTGTCTCAGTAAGTATCACTCCATATGAAATGGCTACATCTAATATGCCAAAATACCAAATGCAGTTCTAAAACTTTAAATTAGATTAAATTGAATTTCAAGATTGCTAAATGTGAGACTCCATTTCAGTTACTGACAATTTTGCCAAGCTTGAATCATTTGGGCTAAAATAATCTACAGGTCTTTGTAGCAGCCTGCTTTTGTTTCACTAGGAAAACAAAGTGATTTTTCTGTTGTTTGTTTGTTGGGTTTGTTGGGTTTTTTTTTCTTTTGGGGGGGGTGGGGGTGGGGGGTGGCGTTCCTGTTCCCTTTTTTTTCCTAAAACCATAATAGTTCACTCAGGAGAGCTACCCATAAAGCACTCAAAGAAATGGCAGTACTATATTAATTTGTCTTTCTAGTGCCTAGGCTTTTTGATATAGTTACATAATTACATAGCTTTTTTTTTTTTTTTTTTTCACTGAGCATTGCTTCACTCAAGGTGGAGGAAGGACACACCTCAGGGAATAGATTGGGACTGACTGCACAGTTACAAAAAACCCCTTCTTATCACTGTCATAGGCTGTCCAAAATCATTTGCTGCAGAAGATGTCAGGTATACAGTGAGTGAGGCAGGAGACCATGAGATGGGGTGAGAAGGTCTTGGGAGGAAAGCAGCAAAATGATGCAGCAGGCTTTGAACATCTAACCTGCTGTGTAATTCTTAGTACTCCACAAAATCAGCTTCTATGTGTCTCTGATTGAATGAGAAAATTAGTGGGCACTTTGGATGTTTGTATCTGTGTGCCTCAGTTCTCAATCTGTAAAATGGAGATGATAATTTCATCAGATGGTTGTGGAATTAAAGTTATTGCTCTAAGCAGAGCACTCAGATGAGTACCAGAAGAAAAGCCACAGGAAATTAGTAACTCTGTATTCAGAACAGGGTTTAAATAACATGCAGTAAGTAATGTGTTGAACAACTCATTCAGCATAAGCAAGAAAACAGCTATCAAATAGTTGCTCATTACATGGACAGTTGCCATTCTCTGCACCGACAGCAACAGTAAAGAAAAAAAGTACTGTGTGAACCTGTAATTAAAGACTGAAAACTGTAATATTGCCATCCCCTCACTTCTCTTTCACTCTGTGCTTTTCCTCTTTCTGTTCTTTTTCTATGTTAAAAATTTGAGCTACAATAACTGCTTTTTTTTGGCTGAATTTTATTTCCCCATAAGCAGCTGGAAAATAACATTTGAAATTACTTATGTTATGTTCACCTTGTCTCTGCACTGCTTTTTTTTTTAACTTGGAAGACTGATATGAGCAAAATGTGGACAAAATCTGTTTCTGATTCATTGAGTCCTATGCCCATTTTTCATAATCCATTTAATATGAGAGAAGGATTTCATTTCCTGTGATCCTAATTTTGCCCGTGCAATCCAGTATAGGCTTCCTATCCATCTCTTTCCTGAGAGTAAAAGAGAATTTGAGGAAAAAGGCTCTGTGATTGTCAATATACGGTATGGACATTTAGTGAATATACCTATGCATACCAAATATAATTGTTTTTCACTCCGAAGTTTATTTAAGTGCTGTTGATATAACATTCGGGAATATAATCAACAAATCTCTATAGAAACATTTTGTTGGTATAGTTACAGCAGTTACAGGCTGCAGAACTGTATTCACTGAAATGCGAGGTGAGACCATAAACTACCCTTTTGACAGTGACATGCCACTGTCAATGTGGTATACCTCAGTCAACAGGACTAGAAGAGATGCACCTTACAGATCGCTGACAAGCACCTCTTAAAATACAGCACTGCCTTTTCCTAATTTGTTGCCATTTCTTTCATACCATCACATGTGATAGAATAAAATGATACCTTTCACACTGATTTATTTCCAACAGACAGCTTACCTAAATTCAGCAAGGCATTAAACAATGTAAAAAGCAAAGCTTTTACCTCAAACTTCCCAGAATTAGCAACAAATGTTCATGACCTTATGCAATTTCTTTCAACTCTGAATAAGCTGAAATGTGTGTGGTATCACCTATAAGTAGCCAGAATGGGATTAATTTTATTGAAGTTTGGAATCTGCTGCGTACACTTTGACATCTCTGACAACCAGCTTCTTTTCCCTTCATAGTCAATGAAAGCATTTTAGAACCCAATCTATCTATCACATCAGATGTCTCTTTCCAGATGACATAAACAACACCCAGAAATTCTTATTTCTTGGTTCACTATGAGAAACTCAGGGAATCTGGACAACTAATTCAGATAGAAAAATGCACATTTGGTCATAATGTCCCAATTTGTTGTTAAATCAGTAGCTATGGACACTCAAGTATAATCTGTATATTAGATCTATTAGTAAACTAAAGTGGAGATCTGCATGGGCAGTGGAATACACACATCTAGAATGTTAAATTATTCAGACAGTCCCTACCATGGTTAGGACAGGGGCCACTGGGCATTTATCCAGCCAGTCCTTTGGTACTAAGTGAGAGCTGGTTCAAGGCCTGGCCTAAGTGTGAGACAGCAAGTACATTATTTAGTTTAAAAGTGTGCATGTGGTTTATATGTACTGTACCCCAGTAAGTGAAAGGCATCCATTCTGCTCTTGAAAGGGACTTTGTTAGCTGGAGCCAAGAAGAAACATGGCAATAACAAGAGCACAACACTGAATCTCTGGAGTTATAAACACATTTTAGTATTTATCTCTGTCTTCTAGTATCAGTCATACTGTAATTCTCTTCTTAAGTAGGATTTGAGTCTTTAAACATACTTTTAATGAGCTTTGCTCTTGCAAGTAAAAGTTTATGGTTACGCATACTAAATAAATACCTTTGAGGTCAGGATGCCAACTATTATATTAATCAGACTGATATATGGCTTCCTATGTGACAGATATTACTCAGATGATAGGTACACATCCTAATTTCTCTTTCTTTTATTTCTATGCATGTGATAATCTGAGATTAGCAGTAAACGCACCAGGAAAGTAAATCTCCCTATAATGCGATTAAGTCTCAAGTAGAGATAAATCCAGGGAATGTGTTTGGTACATTTCAACTACCAAAACAAAAAGAGACCAAGGTAAAGAAAATTTGTGTAGTGCATGATAGAATTTTTAATGTTTCAGCTATTTGAACAGTAACACCCTAAATCTCATGTCATGTACATTCTGTGAATACCATTAAGGATCAAGATAGTACTGATAATGGTATCTCAGATACTTCAGATTCTGAAATATGCATACTACATTTAGAATGGACAGGTAATGGTAAGCCCCAATAGCTATATATACTTCTTATATACAGTGATATATACTGACATATCTGATTCATGGAAAAAGATGAAAAAGAAAGTAGAAGATCACATTAAGTGAGACAAAGCCAGTTCAGCCAGTCAAAGGCCACATTTTTGAATGAAAAGGTAATAAGATAGGCAGGCAGAGAGTGGATTAAAAAAGAGTGATGATAATAGACAGTAGGGAAATATAAAGTAATTCCAGGTTCTGCAGCTACAAAGATTAGAATGCAAAGGTGATAACAGTAAGCAGTTTCAATTCAATGCTTTATATTCTTTTCTAGCTGGGCACTATTATTTATCATCTATTTGCACTTTCATATTCCTTTCCCTTTCTGTCTGTCAATTCCCCTCTCTTCTTTTTAACCTCTTCAACTTGCATCTTCACTTTTTACCATATTGGCCTTTTTCTTCTGGATCATCCCCTTTCTTGCATTTATTGTTACCTGACTCTCTTGGTCCTCTGGTTGGTGCTTGTTAGTTTGGTGTACATTATGGATATGACTCTAACCCTGAGGGTAATTATGTTGAAAATAAGGACAATTCATCAGGATTTTTGGCTGTTCATGTCTACAGACTGTTTCCAAAGGAACGTTTTGTCCTTGCCTTCCTGTGTTATTACCTCAGCCTTTAACACTGCTGATGTGGGTTTCTCCAAAGGAAGCAGAACTATTCCAAACCCTTGCTCCAAGCAGGACTGATGTTAAAGTTAGAATAGGTTCTTTTGGCCTTGTTTTAAATATGTCCAAGAATGGATGTTCTTCTGCTTTTCTGGGAAGCCTATTTCAGTTTTTGACCACTTCAACCTGACAAAGCTGAGAGCAGACTTTGACAGTGAAGACCAAGATAAAGGCAGCATTGGGTATCTGTACCTCTTTCTTTTCATTTGCATATAAATAATATGAGATTAATATAAGTACGTTTTCATCTTTTAACTCACTAGGAAACCAAGTAAGAAAAGTCCGGTTGCTTTACTAATTCATTTGACCTCAAAATTTTAGTGATCACATAGTGCTAAATGTAAGTAATTTGGGAAGCTAATACCAGCTACTGTTCACCATTGTGTGGACTAGCTCGTCACTTAGGAGAAATGGATTGTAACAGATTGTGAAACTGATTAAATTTTATAAATTCATGCTGTGATAAGTTTCCCAGAAACTACCTTTCCCTCTGCAAAGGTATGGCAGGATTTGTACTCAATTTACAGATGGTAAAACTGACACATATTGAGGTTAGCATAATATAATTATCAGTGGCCTAAGCCTGTAACTATAGAAGGAGATAAAACATTGGAACTTGAGACATTGTTCAAAATTGTCTTTATTGAGATGTGTTAGGTCTTCAGAAAGGGGCAATATTTGATAAGGCAACATTCTTTTCCTTTAATTTGTTTGGAATTTTGTTTAACTTATGCAAAAAATGACCTTAGTTTTAAGATTTAGATTAGATATTACAAATTAAAGTTTGGGCCTTGGAAAGTCACCAAAGAGAAATGTGTTTAAGTTTTCACGTGGCATATGCAGTACATACTTCAGGATTTTTAGTACATTTTAAATAGGGGTGCAAAGTATTTTGCCAACAGACTGCCAATTCTTATAGCAAGTTACATCTTTCACTAAGAAAATCTTCCAAAAATAGGCAGAGACAGAAACATATGTGTTAATAAGTATTGTTCTGCCTATTAGAGGAAGCATTTTCTTGTGCTTAGAGCTTGTGATTGTGAGTTAATTGATCCATAATTTTGTTTCTGACATGAAAATTAACTCTGTACAAGAAACTGCATAGTATGGTTCTCAATCTTAGATTAAAAACCCCCAAAAAACCACGCACACACAAAAAAACCCTTCCAGAAAATTAAGACAGCAATAAACAGAAAAATGGGAAGAATACCAATCAATTGGTAGAACTATTAGAAGCAAGACAGCCAAATTGAATTCTACCTATTATATACCTGCTGTACTTTATACTAAGTACCCAAAAGTTGAGGTCTATGAAAGCAAAGGTCATTTCTGTAATTTTAACATCAAAAATCTTTCAGTTAACCTAGATCTTAAAATTACTGACTATATTAATCTTTCAAAGTTAGACCATTTGTGAAATATATTAAATTAATACAATTTATTCAGAAAAAAAAGCTTAAATGTACAATCTTACAAATGTGAAACATGTTGATGTCACCATTGTTCTGTGATAACTCAGTTCTTAATGCATTCAGCTGTGAACTGCCTACTGAATAGAAACAATGCTTCATAATAGCAAAATCCATTTTCAGATCAAGTGAAGGAAGGACAATTTACATGTCACCTCAACTCTGCTGCCTGGCATTGTCATTAAAGAAACACTCTCAATCAATATTGCTCATTTGTGAATTAAGCATTTGAATATATAAAAAGCATTAACATTTGTCAAACTCTATCCTGTTCGGTACATTTGGGGGTCTGACATTGTTACCATGTATTCAAAAAATATGTGAAAGCTTGCTGATTAAAAGCATTTCTCTGCTTTCTCAAACTTTCAATTCCAAGTCATAGTAATACAAAGACCTTGGATACTACATGAGGTTTTGCTTCATGGACTGAAGCTAGTCACAAATTAATTGCAGATTGAATATATTTATTGGCTCATACACAAAATTCATAACAGCTAGATTGTACTGTGTAGCCACGGAATGGCTGATCTTGCTGTTATTTAGGTGAAGCCTAAAGGGAATCTGAAGGCCTCTTGGACTCCTGGATGCAGTGCTGAAATCCCACCGGGAGAATTACTTGAAATATGTCCTATTTGCGAGGCTGGCAATTCAGCAGCTTAAAATATAATAAAATTGATGTATGAGGGACTACTGTAAGTCCAGAGTTTTCATGAGGACAGAACAGTCAGTCCTAATTGTGACAGTGCAGATGGTGTAATTCAGCTTTTATCCTATTTTGCCTCTGTTAAACTTTTCCAGCATGCATTTATGTGAGGGTAGGTCTGCAATTTAGCTCATGTATTTAACTACAATTATCCATCATAATTATTTAGACAAGGAAGAGAGGTACTGTACAGTATGGATAATTACCTTGGAGGGAGATTTGTTTGTTTGTGTTTGTTTTGTGGTGTGGTTTTGGTTTATTGTTGGTGTTTTTTCCCAACCTGCTAACTACATGGAGGGCTAAATTTGTAGGTATACATTTTCTGGCTATAAGACCAATATCTGTTAAATCAATGCCACTAAGCTCTCTTAAGGTCAAAAATACAGTATGGTTGCATTCCATCTGGGTATTTGCTGACAGTCAAATCGATTGGAAGATGTCCCTGACCTATGCTAAATTTCAAATTACTTGAAGGACTTGTCTGAGAAAGCACTAGATGACCCAGGCAAAAAACTTAACAGGAAACATGCTAATATTTCCATATTGGACAATTAAGTTACAGTGACCTGGAATTCACTAGCATAAACCCAGGACTGCAAGGTGAGAAAGAATGGAAAGGTGCAACCATTCCCAATAGAGGTCTGCAACTTCAAATACCTGTGTTAAAAAATGAAGAATATTATTTTTAGTAATGAAGAATAAACTTAGATCCACTTTCCCAGCAAAAAAAAACCTACCAAAGGTCAAGAATGTCTACTATCAGAAAACAGACATTGGGCAAATCAAATCTGTAAGTTATAATAGGAGCATTTCGTAATACTGAGGATGTGCTGAGAAATTTCAAGCCTTGCTTTTTCTTTTTTAAAGAAATTACATAGTTCAGCCAGAAATTATTGGTATAAGACTTAGTAGCTGAAATTCTATGCCCTGTGTTGTAAAGGAAGGTACAATAATCACAGCAATTCCTTCTTCTGTTGCCAATTAAAACTTTTAGTAAAGAAAGGTATTAAAAATAAGGCATAATATAAAATGTATTTCTAATGTCATTTAACTTAATTTTAATGGAATTCTGGCATTTTTTTTGAAAAAAATCCTGAAAACTCCTGCTGAGCAGCTGAAAAACCCATTAGACGTAATGTTAGATAAAAACTACATAATAATCCAACGCATCTTCTTCCTGAGAGAGCACTATACCCCTCTGCAACACTTCATAAGAAGCAGCCAAAATCCCCTTAGAAGTTCTTACCAGTTTCAAGAAATGAGTCATGCCATGTGAGATATCTTCTATCAGAAGGGAAATCCAGCTATGGACCTCCTGTATGTATCTAGCATAAGCACCTAACTCATGTAGTCTGGGTGCCAGTGGACTGTTTTGTGCTGTTTGCAGAACGCCTCTTTCATCATGTACCTTTTAGAGAGCCTGGATGTCTGACTGTATTCATTGAACCACCCATGAGGCTAATTTTAGATATCATGAAATCTAAATTGGAAGCACCTAAGGGGCCTATTTGAGTCTTGTTTCTGTTCTCTGAAATAAATACATAATCCTTCCAAACATATCTGTAAGAATAAAAGGAATTAGACACACATCTTAATTCCAATACATAAATACTACCATAATTCTATCTCAGACATTATTTTCTCTCCTCTACAAACCTTTATAGTCTGAGTTCAAATTGTGATTTTGATAGGGATATCTTGCAAAGCAGTTTATCACATTTAATCTGGAAGAAAATACAAGCCAATATACTGAATTTAAAAAGCTCTAATTTCCTCCTTATGTCACTTTCACTGATGACTGCAAAGGCCCAGCAGTTCCCATATTTTTCACTTTCTAACTCAGTTCTGGTTGTGTGATCTTCATCACTCTTTCCCTCACCAACCCCACAGACTGTCTTGTCTCCCTGGTAGTCCCACACAGAGTCTCACACCGCTTTGTTACTGGAAGATGCCTTCACCGTCAGGATTAATTCATGCATGCCAGATCAGTTCCAGAGTGGTTTACATGTAAAAAATAAACATGTTTACAACTAAAGTTGATTGTCTGGTACAGTGGATCACTGCGCATGGATCACTGTGCAGCATTTAGATTCATAGAATAATTTAGGTTGGAAGTCACCTCTGGAGGTCATGTTTTACCCCTCCTCAAAGTACTACCAACCTAGATTAGATTACACAGGGCCTTGCCCATTCAATTTTCAACAGTATCCAAAGGTGGAGAGTTCACAGCCTCCCTGGGCAACCTGTTGCAGTGTTTGTCTACCCTTGTGGTGAAAAATAAATCTTAATGGAATTTCTCTTGTTGCATTTTTAACAGATGACACTCATTCTTTCTCTGGCCTTCTCCAGATGGAGTCTGGCTCCATATCTTCCCATTACATAGCTCCCAACAGCCATAATACCTCCCTTTAGCTATCTCTTTTTAAGGTTAAGCAAACCTACCTCTCTCATCTTCTCCTTGTACATTATGTACTTAAATTCCCTGACAACCTTGGTGGCCCTCCCCTGGACCCACTTCTGTGTTTTTCTTTATTGTATTGGGATATAACTGGGCACAGTATCCAAATGTCATCCCACAAGTGTGAATAGAAAGGAGGGATCAACCACAGGCTTGTATGCAGTCTGCCTTTTTTGCTGCAGGGTAACACTTGATTCTAGTTCATCTTCTTCAGCAGGACTCCCGGTTCCATTTCTACAAAACTGAACCAGCTTTCTGGCCTGTTGACCAGCAGCCTCTACTGTTCATTGGTTTTATTTCATCACAGGTACAGCACTCTGCATTTTCGCTTGCTGAGCTCGGTGAGGTTACTGACAGTACATTTTAGCAGTTTGTCACAGTCTCTGAATGGCAGTCCAGCCTCCAGTGTATTGATGACCTTCCACATCACATCAATTTTGTGTCCTCTGCAAACTGGGTCATTTGTGAAGTTATTAAACAGTATTGGCCCTAGCATCGCCCTTAAGGTATCTCATTGGTAATCAGTTGCAAATTAAACTTTTTCCTAATGATCACAGCACTTTGAGCTCTGTGATCAGCCAGTTTTCAACACACCTTGTAGGTCACCCATCCAGGCCAGCTCTCTTCAGTTTGGCTGCAACGATACTATGGTCAAAAGTACCCTCATTGATGCTATGACTGTCAAAAACATTGCTGGAATCAAAGTAATCAACATCCACTGCACCTTCCTCACTGATGGAGGCAATCATTTTAACACAGAAGGCCAAGGTGTCCTTTGGGCTATATGTTGTACCTCTTGGTGTGTGAGGAACAAATATTAGCTTATATATTTTCTTCATTTCAAAATGTCTGAAATCCTGTGAGGGCTGTTTTTATAGTTGGAAACTAAGATCAGCTGATGCATGCTCCCAGGAAGGCACAAAGGCATACATGACCATTTGAAGGTGCAAAAGTCAGTGAAATAGTAAGAGAGGTAATCAAACTGACAATTGGGAATGGCCCTGGGTTGAATTATCCTCTGAAGTACACCTAAGTTTCATCTCAGGAAGGGCTTGTTGGTACACTCCAGAAGAGAGTCTGAGACTGAATAGACAATTAGATGAATGGGTTTCTGAGAAGAAATCAAGGAACTAAGTTCTTTGACAGTGTAAATGTACTTTTAGCTTAAAAACTGAACTCCTTATCATTTTGTTATCCAGGATTACTGGCAGAAGAGAGAGGAGGGGAAAGTACAAGGATGCCTAGCTCGGCTCTCTAAACTTTTCAACATAAAAAGATAGTCTAGAACATGTATTTTCAGGCATCTTGCATGTCCCCTTGTGGATACAGGGTGGTGTCAGAATCAAATTTCCATTGTTTACACTTAAACAAGGAGGGTTTCAAACTTCTTCAGTCTCTAACATGGAAAAAGATGGAAACTACTGATCTAGAGGAAGACAAAGTCAAAAGCATTAGAATGTGACTTAAGGGTTATACTTTTTACATCAAGGGACATTTTTAATAGTGTGATTATTAATAGTTTGATCCAAAATAATTTTGCAGAAAGCATGATGGACAAGAAGCTTAAAATCTACAGACTAGAGCAGATGGAAAATGAAGGGTGAAATTGGCAATTTTTTGAATTACATGGGGAGTCTAGGGCTTTATTGTTAGACATGGTGTGACTCAAACTGCGTTGCTGAGGTTATGCTATTTAAAAAATGGCAATTTATCATGTGGGAATAACAGAATCTTTAACCCAGATTTGAAAAATGTGCAAAATTATGGTTTAATTGAACCGAGCTAGACAAGGCATGGCCAACAGACAGCTTAGACCTGTGTAACAAGGGAATTTTACTAGGAATGGAGATAAAATGAAGCATCGCATTTCCTACTCAACCCATGGATTTCTCTCCTGCCATATATGCACAGAACAAAGGGGATGGGGCTACAGAATGATGCAAGGACTGTTAGGAAGACAGATTTATTCCTGTCGCTCAGGTTTACTCTGTCATGTTGTGACAATATTAACTATAAGAAGCAAGACTGGATGATATAATATCTGAATGGGAAGTGTTAAATTAAGAAGTTGTTGTTGTTAATATATATCATCACTGAACCAGGAGATATCTATAATTTGTGGTACATTTATTATACTTACTGTGCCCTCAGACTGTATTTTGTGCAGACACATTTCTGGCTGAGGAGAAACTACTACCTGAATTACTGGAAAACCACAAAATTATGGAATGAAAAAAAAATCTTTAATTACTGCTAAATAGCATTATGTACATTTTTAGGCTTTTGTTGTTGTTGTTGCTGTTGTCATGCTGTACAATGGGAAGATCATATTCAGAGATTGTGACTTTGGTTTGCTCATTTCAGAGGCATACCTGAACAAGCTTAACTCTTTTTCTTGTTTTGCGTATAAATCTAGACGTTAATGTATCAGAGCAACTCACATGACACCTTTATTAATGGTGTGAACTATTGTGATGGTATGGTATGGTATGGTATGGTATGGTATGGTATGAACTGTGAATGAGTAGGTTTAAAAGCAAAAAAGTAGGGATAAGAATCAACTACAGATCCTCAAGTCTACAACGTTTCTGATATTGCTGTGCCAATGTCGTGTCAGAGTTGTAACCATATAAGTTGTATAAAGTAATCATCAAATAAAGAAAAGTAACAGCTGAGGCATAGAAGAAACAGTGTTTTGTGTGGCACCGCAGTTTTTGTCTCCTAATTGTTCTTTTCTTGAATGTGCAAATTGCTTATCCACCTGGGGTGGGAGTTGCAGGATTGCACCTTTTATATATTATATAGTTGGTTTATAGGACCAAAGAACAACTAACAACTAAACAATGACACCACATAGCAAAGGCACCTGAAAAAACAGTTGTACACTTAGGCAGAAGGATCAATACAGGCTTCTGAGAACATATCATGCCAGCGTGCAGCACCCATCATTCTCTTCCTTTAGATTAGGAGGTTATCAATGAAGCTGTCAGTCACAACAGCACAGTTCATTTGCAGGAGCCAAAGCTGCATCACCAAATTGTCCACAAATCTGGGAAACTGCCGGGGGGGGGAAGGAAAATGACTGTGAGTCTAAATGCCACCAGGCTAAAGTGGAAGACCTTGATCTATGCTCATGGGTATCTCTGACAGACTTCCTATGCTCCCCAGAGAAAGCAGATACTGTTCAGATTTCCTTCAATGAAAAATGGGGATAATAGTGTTGCTGAAGTCAGTAGTTTCTAGCAGATTATTAAGGGCATAGATATTACAGTGATGGGGAATGTCACAGATAAAGTCTTTGATGATGTATTTTCTCCAGTATGAAAAGAAAAATAAACCAAACAAAACCCACTTGTTTCCATCTCAAAAAAAAAAGTGCCTGCCCCAAGTCACTGCAAACTGAAGATAGCTATACCCAGATATGTATACTTCAGAATTTTGTCATATCCTCAGATATCTCTATGATAAAAAACATTACAAAATCCATTTGAAAAAGGAACTGTAAGATATACATCTTATGCACTATTGCCTTGATAAGTGATTTCTAGTTATACTGCACTTTTTAGGTTGTTTTCAAGCAACAAGCTTCATTTGGGAGGATGGTTATCAATAAAGAAGGCTTCATAATTTATCACTGCCATACTATTAGGTTTTACTATTTAGTCCATACCTATATCTAAAGAACTGAAAAAGGCCTGGTGAGGACTTGGATGTTTCTTGAAGTCTGGAAATTTAGCTACATCATTAACTAAATTGTAAATGGTAGTAAACTATAAGGAAAAGGTGTTATAGCCATGCTTCAAAAAGCTAGTTTTCCCTTTCAGTTAAGCTGTGACTGTTTTGGTCCTCACAATCTGTGACTGTTGACAATATAGGAGTATGTTCTGCATCTACCCCTTTGACTGTGAAAGTTTATTTTCTGGTGAAAATCAATGGCTTTTGCTTTATAACACAAAAAAGGAATCTCAACAGCATTTGTGGTAGCTTAAGCATGTAATTTATGTTAATGTTAAGGGGAACTAAATGTTCAATCTACAATGCACAGCCTTAAAAAGTTACTTCAGTACATCTTTTTACCACAAGTGCCATTCGTGATACTGCTTGTCACATTGACTTGATAAGCAATTTTACTTTTTTTTGTCACAAGCAACAGCCATTGACATTTCTCTACCAAAATCATGTCATCATTATAAATAGTTACATTTAAAACTATTACATGAACATACTATTTATACAAGAGAAGTTGGAGTATCAAAGCCAATATTCTCCTGTGAAGGATGCAAAACCAGCACATTTTCTCTTAAACAGATGGGATCAAACAGTGTAGGTTAATGTGTATTTTCAGTAATGTCTGTCCTTATTCTACCCTGTGGAACCCTCCTGTCTGATTTCAGTAACATGAAGTGCATTTTGCGTGCACCTGAACAGCCTTATAGAAGCCAGATATTCCTTGTTTCGGGTTATCAAGGATACACAGATTTGCACCATTTCCTCACAGAATTTTTCATTTTCAAAGTCCATAATTAAATTTTTCTGTTCTTCCATTTGCACAAGGTCCATTCACTACGGTTTTACTGGTAGATCATAAATTTAAAGGTATCTTGGGGTGTTCGTAACAGTCCTTTCAATCTGATGGAGAAATAAAATTATTTCCCAGCCTAACTTCAGTTCTCAGGAAATGAGGTGCACTTCCCAAAGAATATGTTCAGGAATAATCACCGTAATTGACACCATGGTATATTGGCAGTCTTCCTGAAAGAAACCAGGTACTATCTGTCCTGAGCCACATTCTCACCCTGAAGACTACTACTCTAGAAAATAATACTATGTACTATGGGATACTTCTAAAGCTCTTCTTCATTTCCCCCCCCTCAATTTATTCATCCATATTAAAAATTCATTACAGTACATGTTGAGTGATTATTCCCTCAGAAAGAAATAGCACTGACTTTTCAGATGCAAGTGTAGCCATTAAAAGGGCAAGAAACTCTTTTATATTCAAAAGATATTTGCAGTTACGTACACAGCTTAATCTAATTTAGGTAGCTAAGCATTAGCTCTTACAGTTCAAACTAATTACCTTAGGCTCCTGAATATGTGTGTTGAATCATCTTTGGGAATTACCTATTTCTCTCCACTGACCAAAATAATCTTTTAGGTGTCCAAAATAGATGAGATAAATCCTATGCAGTTTGTTTAGACTGTTAAGTGCTGATAGTCATAGGTTAGTTCCCCTGTGCCCCAGAACACTGGGTCATAAGACAACTCTGGTGCTGATACCATTTAGATAAATTCACATGCATTGACATGACATGACTATGCAGAGTGTTAATGCATTCTGCCTCTCAGGTGGCTTACTAGCCTGTAGGCATATTCCTGCACTTCTAACACATTTACTTTGGGACCAGAACTGTTTTGCACTATCCTCGTTTGGACTGCAGATAGAGTTAGTTGTATTGAAAAAGCTGCATAATTTGATCCTATCTGGGCAGTGAACTAGGTGTAAAGACAGCTTCATTTGAGCATACACAGATATAAAACTATCCAGCCTTTATTTGACTGCATATGAGGACTTGTGAGGACCCATTTAAGACTACGTTCAGTGTATACATTACAATTTTCCTTTACTGTTTGGATCCAGATCTTTCTTCCAAGGATTTCAGTGGAAGCTTTCTATATTGATGAAAAAATATTCTTGCACATGTCAGGAGAGAGCTTGTCAGGAGATTAGGGATTGAGTTCTTGCATATCTAGCTTGAAAATAACTTTTGCAGCCAAGCATTTCAAATTGATTTGGCTGTTTCACTATTCCCCTGGTTTTATATACAAACATTTGCCAGCAATGAAAATAATCTTATTGTTTTTGAGTATGTTTTTTTTTTCCTGAACATAAAATATAATGTGTTTGTTTTGTTTTGCTTTGTTTTGCTTCAAAAATCCCCCCAAATCTCCTAAAACAAGAAGAGGAGGATCAGACTAATGAAAATACAGTTTCCCCCTTACCTGTCCTCAAAGTATCATCCAGACACCCAGCTGAACCTTCTCTCATCTGTGTTGAAAGTGTGGAGATTACCAGGCTGGTCAATCTGCCTGTGTAGAGTATTACTGGTAGGAAAACAGTTGGGAATTCTCTATTTACAGATCTGTTTACAATGCTGAAATCTTAATTTTCCTCTTTTTTCCTAAACAAGCCTTCTGACTGTGTCTCAAACACCTATCTTAGCCTCTCAGTCCTAAAGTCTATTCCATCTTCATTGCTTACTTAGATTTTCAGGATCTCTCTCATCTTATCAACTCCTGGTTTTCCTCTGTTCCCAAAGATGCTCATCAGTTTCAGGTCTCCCAAAGCACCATTGGCCTCACCACAATGTTTTAACCTTGACTTCAGCTGTTACTGAATACCGTTCACGTGCAGGCTGCACTTTTCTGTTTTTCCCTTACAGCCAACTGGGAGAGCAAAAAGCAAATAAGCAACAGTAATGGCTCAGCAGAATAAACATTTGCTTTTTCCATAAGAGGCAGCTCCCATCCTTTCTCCCTCCTCCACCTTCTCCACTGTATTCTGGTTTCCTTTCTTTGCTTTGCTCAACAGATGATCACAGCATCATTAACCATATGGGCTACAACAGCATTATCTGCAGATCTTACCCAGGCTAGAATTGCAGTAATATTCCTCTTACGCGGGCACTTGAACTCAGTTGCTTATGCTCCTTATTCGATTGTTGCAATAGTCCCTAGTCAGTTTTTCACCTTGGCAGACTAACACTCTCCAAATTGTTTCCCAGGTGTTATTCAGGGGTATAGCATAGGCTAAGTACACAGTCTGAACGCATGCAGATTGCTAGGGAGGGACCTAACAGAGTTTCACAGAATGCATATATTTGTTGTGCCTGGCAAATTTGGTGGCCTCCTATGACAGGGTTACAGAATTGGTGGATGAGGGGCAACTGACGTCATCTACCTGCACTTGTGCACTGTCTTGCATGACATCCTTGTCTCTAAACTGGAGAGACATGGATCTGATGGATGAACTGACTACTCGGTAGATAAGGAATTGGCTGGATGGTCACACTCAAAGAGTTGCAGTCAATAGCTCGATGTCCAAGTGAAGACCAATGACAAGTAGGCTTTTTTTTTTTACTGTTGACATCCAGCTGTCCATGATATCCATGTCTTTTAATGGTGATGTTCACTAAAAAGGGAGAAGACAGATATCTGTTCCCAATGTAATAACTTCAAGATGTTTAAACCCAGGCTCATGTTCTTGCTGGTATCCATAGTTCACCTGTGCTGGTTTAGGAGAGCCTGAAAAATAGTTGAATGCTGGCCTTAGCAATCTATATGATCACAGAAACCATGTCCCAGAGCTTATATGACACAGGAATCCTATGAATTCTTCCTCTTTGGGTGACATTCCCTGTGATCTTGATTATATGGCTGATACAGCCTTTGTCAGGATCTGCAACAAATCCTCTGTAGCTGGTGTACCCATTGTATATTTGCCTGCTCAAAACAACTTACTGGCAGGTAGCAAGCAGCCTGGGTTTGTGATAATGTATAACGTGATTACCAAAAGGAAGGACATTATGTGAATGGGTCTGTACAAGGTGGCAACTGACTCTAAAAGTCCTAGTTCTGGTCTGCAGTTGCATAAAAATAAGGTGTTTATCTTCTTGTACCCAAACCTGCTCTCCAAGTTGGGGAGGGTGTTTTGGCACATGGATATAAACCGACCAGTGAAACAATAGGATTTATTGGGCAAAGGCTTGAAGAATCCCATGTGGGCCAGCAGGACTGGCTGTCTACATGTGGTCACTCTTCAAGAGAAAACATGGTTTGAAAGGGGAGAAACGTGTCAGTCCACAGTGGCTACTCTAGGGGAGAGTACGGAAATACCTTGTAAGAAACAGAAAAGCCAAGGGGAAACACTGTGCATATCCAAAATTCCTTTTATAATACACTATGAAATTAATCCAGTATTACATACAATAAAAACTGAGAGACATAAATCCAAAATCTCCATGTGGCAATGTAGACCATTAACAGTAACAGGGATAGTTTTCAGATTTAAAATGTAGATCATAATTATCCAATATAAATATCTGTACTAATATGAACAGGTATTACTTTGTAAGTAGGCTAACTGAAATCAATGGGAAATCCTTTGGTGTACAATACTGCTTGTTTGTAATAGTGAAGCAGACAAGGAATAATAAACATACATTAAACTTGCCCTGAATAGGCAATAATATGAAAAGATTTTAATTGAAGAGATCAAACTCTTAAAATAATTATGTAATTGCTGAGTGGTATATTATTGAAATTCCAGAATGATTTTTCTGCTGGTTTTGTTTAGTCTGTTTTTCATTCCATTATGAATTTGTTTTTCAGTTCTAGACAGAATAATTGTTTTAATTGTGTGTTAATATAATCAAATCCATTTTGAGTCTACCCTACCTAATAGCGTTGCTAAATAATCAATATTAACAAGCACAGAGGGAAACAGACAAATCCTAGTCTAACTAAAAAATCTCCACCCTCAAATGCAAAAAAAAATGCATCAACCATCTGATATAAGTATATTAAGTGTAGCTTAAACTGTAACATGAGTAAAGCTTACAATCTAGGCACAGCCAGGGTCCAGTTATGTTCTTTAACATGCTCCCTGTTGTGCCTAGAGGTTTGAAGTCAGGTCTTTAATTTTCATTTTTCATGTTTTCATGGGTTTGAATGCAGTTCTTTTAATGCTTTTTTTGTTTATAATTTATGTTAAGAAATCTCATCTTTTTGTGTTTTGGTAAGGAAAGAGTACAATTAAGTGATCTGTCATGAAAATTAACTATTAATTACTTCAATTTTAATTTCTCCATTGTAAAAAGATATGAGGATCTAAAATCAAGAGTGTTACAAGAGTAACAGCATATGATAGTTGTACTTTTTATCAAATTTTTATCAATAGAGGAATATGTGCTGAACAGAAATGCTTTATTTGCTTATAAGCTTTCAGTAGAACACAAGCCAAATTCTGATATGTTCTCTGAGACTGGGTAGTGGGCTTTTTTACTAAAGGTGAAAGATAACACTTATGAAAGATAGCACAATTTAATACAGTCTGAAAACTGAAAGTCAGTCTGTGTTGACACAACGTTATCTCTGTTGTTTTCCTTCAAAATTAGAACACTTTCTCAGCTACTTCATTCTTGCTGTTTCTCCATGTAACTGCTGCATAAAATTCTTCTCATATCAAAGTTAAAATTAACAGGGTTTAGATTTTACTTTGGGAACTGTGAATTCTTAGTATTAATCTAATAGGATTTCTTTTTAATTACAATTTTTAGTACTAATGTATTTGGGTTTTTTATTAAAATGTATGAAAATTCTGCAAAAATATATATTTCCCTATTTTTATATATATATAAAATCTGACCTCCAGGTCAAAGTGGAATTCCATTTCTGAGCTGACCAGGAATGAGTCAATATGGATAGATAAAACCGCAAAAGCAGAAGACAAGATGTAGCGTCTTTACAAGTGATGCCAGTACAATACCTTCCATTACAAGTAGAATACTTTCCAAAAGGATGCAAAGATAGAACTTTCTCATAAATATCAAATGGTTAGTGTTTTCAAGATGACATGTTACAGTTACAATGAAAGGCAACCTTGTTTGAACAGCATTTTTCTGTTGGACACGTGTGCTCACACACACAAATACACACATACATATAGACACAAAAATACAATAAAGGATATCAGTTTCTAATGCAAAAAGCAATTATCAATGGCATGGTTTGGAGAAAAAAAAAAGTTTACATTGTTGAAATTATTTTTGTCATGAATCACATGATAATGACCATTCTATAGATAGCTAGAGAAATAAAACAAAATTGCTATGAGGCACTTCATAATTGCATGAAAATTGTTTCCTGTTAAGACTCATAGCTTTTATTCACCACACCTGTAAATTCAAATGTAAATTGCACCAGATACAATGTAAAATTATCTGATAAATATGTAGGAAAATACTGAATATTTGCATGCCTTTGAGGCATGTGTATGAGGGATAGATAGCACTATGAATTTCAAGTACGTAACAGGAGGCAAATCTCATGCCTTGGCTCTGTTTCCCCTACGGGAAACAAAAACTCCTAGCCTAGTTATTTCTGAGGATAATTCTTAAGACTATGTATAACATAGACAGGAGGAGAGCTAAGTAGTTGTCTAAGATGAGTAGGGGGAAATGACCTCTGGAGCTGCCTCAGTCTAACATGGTCTCAATAATCTTCTAAGTTCTTGCTATGCAAAGATTAGAAACAGATAACTTACATGATTATTTAGACAGGAAACTTAATTTTTAGGTGACTTGTTTGGTGAGTCTCAACTCATTCAT
The DNA here is from genome assembly GCF_023634155.1 of Falco peregrinus. NCBI lineage: Eukaryota > Metazoa > Chordata > Aves > Falconiformes > Falconidae > Falco > Falco peregrinus. Next base: position 60,892,827 of record NC_073727.1, read on the forward strand.
CCTACCTGTCTCAGCTTATTTGCAACATATCCAGAGATTTTATACATATATGAAGTATGTCAGGGACTGATTCAAGCATCAACAGAACTGGTTTCAAAGCGACCTTACACTACTTCTCCATAGATAGCAAGGTAGAGAAATTGTGATCAGATTAAGCACCTAGCGTTGAATCTTTTCAACTTGCATTCATTTCCCTTATGCAACATACCCATTTTGGGATATTGCCTCCTCTAAATGAGTCTCATGCTACTGAGATGCCTCAGACAATCAAGACAGAAGGATGATTTCCCATGCTTTACTGAGTAGTTCGAGAAAATAGATTTTCCAGTCTCTTGTTTAGCAGAACTGAAAGGGATTCATGATGGTAACAGGCATAGTAAGAAATGGGTCAGATGCATCCTGACTGCAACAGCATTGACTTCCCTGCCTCTGATTTTCTTATAAAGGAATAATGCTTTTCAGATAGGGACAGCTTGGAAAAAGCCTGGAATAGTGTGAATGGTAACATAAGCAATAAATACCTAATGATAATTGTACAATAATCTGATGCATTTACAAAAAGTTTCATAGGAACATGGATTTTCTCTTATAAAACCCAGAGCACCTCAACTCAGTAACATTTGTGGGTGCCTAAGAGAAGAATTTAAATCACCAATATCAGACTCTCTCACCAGATGGTTTAGAGCACCTACTTCCTCTGAAATGGAAACAGTTAGGCCCAGGGAAAAATATCAGAACCAACTTAGAATAGCTACTGTTGGCATCTAGCACAGCTGGCAATCAATTATGCTTTCCAGTCAGCAGTATAGAGCTAAGTTTAAATGAATTAACTTCACTATTTGCAGCAGAGAAACTGATTTTTCAGGCTAAGAGGAGCTCAATATTGCCAAGGCCATACTGCTTCCAGTACCTGACCTGGTTCTTTTGAAGCAAGCTCTATTCTCATGAGAGAGATTCCTGCGAGAAGTGACATGTGGCCAAGTGAGAGGTTCCAGGGATGTATTTGTTAACTCCAAACATATGGATCAGAAATATTTCCTTCTGTTTCCAAACAATGCCTCAGTTAGAAGTGCTAATACCTATTGGGAAAATACAAAATGCTTTGGCTGTGTCACCATAACAACTCAACTTGTGCTCTCAGACTCCAGAAAATATGATTCATGCTTCCCTATGTCCATACATAAAGGAGTATTCAGACTTGTGTCTGGTGCTTGATATCTGGTCTTCAGAGAAAACTGGAGTAGTACTCAGATTAGACTTCTGGCATTCCACCTAGCATGGAACGTAGCATGGAGTCTAATCCTGAACAGGACCATTTCCAAATCTTATTTTGTTCACATGAAAGCCAGTCATACAGTCACTACCATTGTTTTTCTTAAAGGCAGCAAGTCAAACTGCTTGAAAATAACCTTCTCATCCCCCCTCCTTCCCTCCTGATTCCAGAAATAACCCAGTAGTGAATGAAAGTTCTTGAAAGCAGTATAATTTCACACCAACTGAATCACCATTTTCTGTCAATGCTGCATGATAATTTGTGAATAGCTTGTTACTTTAAAATACTTTGTACATATTTGTGTGAGTTTGATCTCTTCTGCTTCTAAAAGGCTGTCAGGGAGACCGACTGATCTAATGTAGAGTTAGAAAGGGGAGAAGTGAATTGTTAACAGTCCAATATCCTTTTCTGTCTAGTTGGGCTGAGCATTCTGTAAGATGTAAGATTTTGTGATGCTTGAGGAACCCAACCAGGTGCTCAATGTGGCATTTTACTCTTTGAAGAGGTAGGTAAGGCAATCAGCAACTGCCACTTCCTTGTAATCCTGAAACACAGAAAGAAGCTACTAAAACTGTGCATCTCTTCTAAAAGGACTAGACTTCAGCTTTTAAAATGACTGGGGCAATTAAGCCCATATAACTGTTTATGACTAGCTGTGATACCTTTAACTTCAAGCTGTAACCCTGAAGCCATAAACATAGGTTTTCTTGCCAATGGCTTTCTTGGAAAAAAAAAAAAAAAAAGGAAAAAAAAAAGCTAAAAAATGCTAAAATTTGGGAGAAATGGAAGGAGGGGGGAAGAGAAAAACTTTCTCTTTCTGCTAGGAAAAAGGAGGAAAAAAAAAAGACAAGCATCAATATAGGAATGATATGAAGTTTCAAGAGCTATTAATGAAAAGTAGCAATGACATATACACAGACCTACCAAAGTGCAAAGAACGTTGCTCTGAGAAACTGCATATACTAGAAGACTCCCTGTTCAAATCTTGCCTGTCAGACATATCTTTTAACATATGTTACCTGAAATCACAAAATAGAGTTGCTTTGTGCAAGGTTAGGGTTACTATAGGTCCTGGCTTTGCAATAAGCAGCATACTCAGTGAAAAGATCTGCTTTACTGTTATGTAAGTAACTTTATTCTCCCCTTTGTGTTGCCTGGGCTGTCAGACAAAATTGCTTGCCTTCAATTAGAGTCTTTTAGATCATAGCAAGGTTTGTGCAAAAAAAATCAACAGCAAGATTTTTTTTATCCCCCAACACAACTTTCGTTTGAAACCATCTGTGACCTTGCATTGAATTCATTATACTGTTAGATACTCTGATATGTAAGAAAAGGAACTGATGCAACAACCCAGAGAAAAATAATCTTTTACCAGAACCAAAACATTTGCTCTGACAATTTCTAATTGAAAAATACCTTTACAATTCAGATGTCTTCAATTGTCTTGAATTTTATTTATTTGAAAAATAAACATTCCGTAAAATTTTTCTTTTTAGCTGAAATGATACTTTTTTCAGTTTTAAACACTGTTTTTACTATTCAATAAGTTTTCAAGACCTACAATTATTTGGCCATTCTAGTAACCTACCTCAAATCTTTCAGTTACCTTCTTCACCCCACTAACCAAACTGCCTGTGTAACTCGCTACAACTCACCTACTTCACTTCAGCCACAAACTACAGCAGGCTGAGTCAGCACCCAGCTTTATTTGTCTGCTGATGTGAGCTTATTAGATCTGTCAGTTGCACAGGGGGTTGTTTTCCCCTTCTTAAATACATTATCCCAGAGGTGCTACCACCATTGCTGATGGGCTCGGTCTTGGCCAGCGGTGGGTCCATCTCAGAGCTGGCTGGCATTGGCTCTGTCAGACATGGAGGAAGCTTCTAGCAGCTTCCCACAGAAGCCACCCCTGTAAACCCCCCTACTACCAAAACCTTGCCATGCAAACCCAATACAATGTCAGAAACAAATTGAGAAGAGTGTTGCAGCATAGCACAGTAGAGAATTTACATGGCCTCGTGTGTAGTCTCAGGGCACACTGGAGTGTCTCAGGGTGCAAAGCTTTCTGGGACATTATAAGGGGACTATATAGGTTAGAGAACGCTAATTGGCATGGCTGAACTGTAGTGGGGTATCTGTATTTAAGTACCATGGAGAGCTGCAGGGACCTCACGCTTGAGCCTGTGCCCAGGACTTGGCATATATACTAGCATAACTACACACTATAAGCTACATGATTCCTATTGCTATAAGCTGAGGATGACTGGATCAAAGACATTTAATGTGGATCCAGGCCAAAAGAGCAACCTCTTTTTCAAATTGTTTTTTTCCAAGACTTTTTCTTCTGAAGGAATGTTGCTTACTCTGCCGTCCTCCTCTGGCCTGGCAGTACTACTATATGTCCCAGATAAATTTCTCTCTGTTTACACAAACCAAGAAAAAAGGTAGGCAGATTTCATTTTAGAAGGAGATGAATTTTAATACCTCTGTTTTCTACAAAATGCAAACATAAAATCTGTGTTTTTTTCCAGTATCACAACAGAACTCATTTGTGTATTGACCCACAATACTAAATGTTGTGATGCATGAACCTGGCTTTCAGTGTCATGTTTTAGGTCAGCCAAGCTGTTTTGGTAGAAGAGAGAAAAATGCTTCCTAACCTCTTTAAATCCTCTACTAACTTGTTTTTACCTCTAACATGTAAACTAAAAGTCAATTAAATGATCTTGCTATGGTGATCTTGTAATTTGTTAAGAAATCAAAGGAGATTTTGAAGATTTCCTTGTGAGCATATGCTATCATATCAGATGTGCAAAATGGGTCTAAATAGCTGTTCCACAGACTTTCAATGTTTTTGTTTTTTTTTTTAGTTTATGTGTTTATACATGTGTTCTAATTCTTGCTAAGGATTTTTTTGGTTCTTTTGCTTATATGGAAATTATTTTACTTAGACCCAGGCTTTCATTAGCAACACAGGATTCTAGTTTTCCTCTTCTTGCAATTTTTCGTCAATAATTTCAGAAAAGACCAATGAGTGGAATGATTGCTCGGCTGATTGTTGCACTGCAGCTCACGTACACTGAAGCGTGAATAATTTAAACTGTGCTGGCTTGTCAGTATTGGATTTGTATGTGGTGTGAGGAGAGCACAGAGGGAGGCATCAGATAAATCATACAGCAGAAAAAAAAGAAAAAAAGAAAAAAAGATCTCCCAAAGGGTGGATCAAGGGTGAAGAGAAAAGGGCTCTATTGTACGTACAGTGTGAAGGGAGAGGGGAGACTAAAGCCCATCCTTCTTGTCAAGGAACTGTTTTGGATACTCAGTAACTTTAAAACAAATTGCATCAGCCTACAGCATTGTTCAGATCTTCTCAGAGGAAAGCATTTTCTGAATTCAGTGGGAGTGAAACCATTTTGAAAGATGTCTTTCAAAAAGTCATTACTTTCTTGTCTTTTGTAATCATTGCTTTATACAGTAACAGTTTAATAGGACATTGTAAGAGAAAGAAAACAAAAAAAAGTCCAGCTCAGCATTAGGAAAATAACAAATTTAAGGTTAAATGTCACTAATCTGTCAGTTGTTCTGATTAAAGATTGTGGAGAAAAGGACTTTGTTATGTCCTCATTTCTAACCTTCTGCATTTCAAGATATGCTGTAAAATCTTCCCCTTACAGAAGAATCAAGTGGATCAAAGGATTTCTGTGTAAGCGTTTTACTATGATTGTTTATTATTTATACTCTGGGGAACCTATAAATAAGGTTGATCCAGAGAGCCAGACAGCAGTCCTCTGCTTCCCATGATGTGCAGTTGCTTTTGCCTGAAAGCGATTTGACGGAAACCAATGTGCACAGTTTACTACCAGCCTAAGTTATCAGCAGTGTTGCAAAGAGTTATTCCAAGTGTTTCTCTGTGTACTGCAGGTGGCACAACTGAAAATAAAACCCAGAAACTCCCATTTTTAAGTAGCCCAAGATGCTGATTTACACATCAACGGCTGTTACCGTTCATCTTACTCATGTATTAATTTATTTCTCTTCCCTGTTTTGTCAAAGCCTGACATGTCCTTTACTCTGTGCCTCAGATTTAAAATAGAGACAGCAGCCCTGTCCTTGCCATGTTCTATCACAAGGTTTCAGTTATTTCCAGTCCTCTTTCTCTCAGAGCATCTGATTAACCTCAATGAGGGGTCAAACCAGATTTGTGGGTTTGGCTATGGACTGGACCTGATATCTGTTACAGAAATAAAATACTATGAGATGCAAAATGTCATCTAGCATTGCCTCTAGCAATCACTGATGATTAAATGCTGTTTTTCCCCAGTGGAAGCTACATTGATATGCTGCTGCATAGCTGATAAAAAACTATCTGGGGATTAAAATAGGAAAAAAAGGAAAAAAGGAAAAAAACTATCTATTTCTTCATGTTCAATATTAAGTTCTGTTTACTTACAATAAAAGTGTGTTGCTTAAATAAACATACATGAGGAGGATGGTTTTAGAATTTTAGAAGTCTCAAGATGTTATGAAAACTGGAAAAGACAGCAGGGGAGAGCAATTAAGCAGTTTACATTTTTCAATGCATTACCACAAAATAAGGGCTCCAATAGCCCCTATTACAAAGATACAACAAGCATGTCATGGGGTAATAGTTAAATGAAAGTGTTTTCAGGGAAACTTTCCATTTTACCATCTCATATAATAGCAGGTATATTTTGTGCAGAAGGGTAATTTCTGATTTCCTGCAATTCATACCAATTCAGTTCTCAGCATTTTTAGACATTGCCTAAGACTTGCCTTTAAAATCACAGTACCACTGTTCCAAGAATACACTTTAAATATTTTCTTTTCTTCTTTCAGTTCTGAAAAGTAAAGAAAAAAGGGACAATTAATATTTATTCACAGCTATGTTTGTATGAAAATGAGCAATGCCAGAGATTTTCTCCAGTTCTGAGTCCAACTGGCAGAATTTGATTACATCCATACTATAAATTATCTTAGCCTGTATCCAGCATGTTTCTGCTAACTGCTGAACCATTCCCAGAAATTGATTTTAGGAAGCAACTGGCCCAGGCCAAAAACTATACCAAGGACTTTTCTGAAAATTCAGCATTACAGCATTTAGGTTTCACCCCACTGACTTGTTTACAGCCTGATGCTGTTTAATATACTGGTAACTCACAAGTCCAGTCCGTAGAATTGTGCATAAGATTGATAATTTAGGTACTATAGAGACAGATTGCCCTGATTCAGGTTGTAACAGTCACTAAAACTAGATCACAGGTTCTGTGCTACCTGTCACACATACCTAATTTCTGTTAGGTTATTTGATTTAGAAATAAAGGGCAGCTGCTTAAAACTGTGAAGTTCTAATGATCTTAATGATGGAATAAATCACACTTTTAGGTCATATAGCTGTTGAGGTAAATACTGCTGAAATAGTCCTAGGCCAAACTGGAATAGATATTTTGTAATTACTATTGTTCTGCAGATGCAGAATATTATTTTTGTTTATATCATAGAACAACATTATAATACAGAAGTTAATTTTAAAAAATAAAATAAAGAGCTCCATTTTCCCAAACCTTTAGAGCATCAAAGCCAAAAGCAACCACTTAGGTGACCATTTAGTCCCTGTTTCATCATACTGTTGGTAGTCATCATCTTTCCTGAAAGCTGCTTAAGTGACCTAATTTTGATAAATGGAATATGACAGATATTTGAACGAAGCAATTGCTCCTGTACTTCTGTGAAACCAGGATTAAACTATTGTGAAGAATATTAAGCACTTACTTCCTAACCTTTCTGATTACAAGAAATCTAATGAACTGTGAATGTAGACAGAAAAGGCAAATTAGTATATAAATGTGTCTACTTGCTTACACTGAAACAAGGGTGCAGGAGACAGATTTATTCTGTCAAGTTAATGATAGGGAGAATCCAGGATATTTACCCAGTTACTTGTTTTGTTCCAATGAAACAAAGAAATTCTGAACCCATCTGCTTTGGCTGCACAGCTCTATCTTCTCATGCTGTCCCAAGAAACATAAAGCAGGGAGAACATACAAATGAGTATGTTACAGCATTGTAATTACTTTTGCAAGTTTGAGTCTCGTGGTTAATATCTTAATACGCTAAGCTATACAAATGAAGTTAAACCAATTTAAAGCTTTACCTCTGCTTTGTACTTAAACCACGGAGGTTAAAATATATTTTTAATAAATATAAAATTTGTAGGTTAAAAAAGATTCTATAGTCTTAACAGATTACATTCTAGACTTAAAATATTTAGTTTTTCGGTAATACAACATTACCGGGATGTTGTAGTCACATTTCTTTTCAGCCTTAACTTCGCTTGCAAACATATCTGGATGATATTATTTACATGGAATAATTTTCTTCACAGTAGATGAAAGGGTGAAACTTGCACAAAGTGAATATGGAAATGTACTCGGTTTGTGTGGCAAGGTTTTGATAGCTGGGGGGCCACGGGGCTGTTTCTGTGAGCAGCTGGCAGGAGCTGCCCCCATGTCCGATGGAGCCAGCGCCAGCCGGCTCCGAGAGGGACCCGCCGCTGGCCAAGGCCCAGCCCGTCAGTGACGGTGGCAGCGCCCCTGGGACAGCAGATTTCAGAAGGGGAAGAAACCTGTGCAGCAGATTACAGCCAGAGAGAGAACTTAAAGTATGTGAAAAGAAAAACTTTGCACACACGCAGTTCTGTGAACAAGGAGGGGGAGGAGGTGCTCCAGGTGCCCTCCAGCCCGTGGTGCAGCCCCCGGCGGGGCAGGCTGTGTCCCCAGCCCATGGAGGTCCACGGTGGAGCAGTTTGCCACCTGCAGCCCATGGAGGAGAAGGGGGTGCCCGAGGGAGGCTGTGACCCGCGGGCAGCCCGCGCTGGAGCAGCTCCGGGCAGGGCCCGTGGCCCCGCGGGGAGAGGAGCCCGGGCCGGGGCCGGGCTGCGGGCAGGGCCGGTGCCCCCGCGGGGACCCGCGCCGGGGCCGGCCGGGCCTGAGGGGCTGCGCCCCGCGGGGGGACCCCCGGCGGGGCCGGGCGTGGGGAACTGCAGCCCGGCAGGGCCCCAGGCTGGGGCAGCCCGTGGAGGGCCCCCTGCCCTGGCAGGGCCCCGCGCTGGGGCAGGGCAGGGTGTGAGGAGCCTCCCCCGGAGGGGCAGGAGCGGCAGGGACAGCGCGGGAGGGACTGACCCAGCCCCGGGCCCGCCCTTCGCCGCGGCCGGGAGGGAGAGAAAACCAGGGGTGAGGTTGAGCCGGGAAGAAAGGAGGGGTAGGGGGAAGGTGTTTTAAATATCTTGGTTTTACTTCTCATTATCCTACTCTAATTTGAATGGTAATGAACTAATTTCCCCATGTTGAGTCTGTTTGCCCGTGACAGTAATTGCTGAGCCATCTCTCCCTGGCGTTGCCTTGATCCATGAGCTTTTTGTGGGATTTTCTTCCCCCTGCCCAGCTGAGGGGGGCAGTGACAGAGCGGCTTTGGTGGGCACTTGGCACCAGCCAGTGTCAAACTACCAGAAGAAGAAATTGGTTTCTTTGTGGTCCTTAGATTTGGTGCTTAGTTACAGGGTTTAGTTATATTATCAGACTCCATCTGAATTTAACTGCCTCTTAATAGTCTGGCTCTTCTTCTCTTCATAGGCTATTAAAATATTGCTGCATTTATCATTAAGAAGTATGTGTGTTACATTAGCATAAAGTAAAGGAAGAAAAGAAGTACTAATTTATTTTTTGTGGCCAGGCAAGTCAGGCTACCAGACAGATTGGAGAATGCGATACTAGAAAAAAACATATGCCTTAACTAAGACTGAAAAATGATCATTAGCCGCTAATTTTTCTCTGCTGTTCTCTAATGCAGTGTTTCATAAATTTGGTTGATGCTTTTTGCAAAGTCATGCATTCAATACATATGCTCAGACCCTTAGAGTCTTTCCACTAATCCTACTGAGCTTTGCTTTATGATATAGTTAAACTAGTTATAGCTTAAATTAACTTTCCCGCCCAGCAGTATAAATTTGTGTGCTTTCTACACAGTGAGGATAGTAAGGGATTGCACCACTAATGTGTTAGATAATGCCCCTTACTCCTTTGAAAGAAGAGGAACAACATGTACTTACATCAGAGGTTATATTATACATGGACTGTGTTTTCTTGCATGGTCTTTGCATCTGCATTGTCTATGGCCTCATTGCTTCCGTGAAGCAGATCATGGCAGAAGAGAGGGGGAGAAGAGATAAAACAGTCCTATGGAATTGCTCAGTTTGGAAAGAGAAAAATGGTTATTTTGCACTAAAAATGACTCATAAATCAAAGCCAGAAATTCCTCCACTTTAACTGCACCCATTTGACTGTACTGACCATTCCTAAGGCTATTTTGGATGCTTGTAGACCCCTAAATACATGCTTCTTTTCCTAATTTTTAAGCCCTTCCAGTACTCCAAGAGCAAAGTCACCTCATCTATGGCACTGACTTGCAGGGTTGATGTAAAAGGAAAACAGACTTGTTCTACTCCAGCAGGTATTTGCAGTGCAGGAGTTTCACTAAGGTAAAACAGTAAGCCATTGAAACCAAGGCAACCCCCAGTGTCCCACAAGTCAGAGGCACAAAGTGATTATGGTGTGTAGAGAATACGAAAAGGCTAAAAACCATCTGATATGAGGTGGGGATTTTAAAATTTTTTTAGAAATTCTTGTTTTATATGATACAAAGTCCTGTCCTTCATGATGAGAAGTAATAACTTTACCAGTACAGGAAAAAAAAAAAAAAAAGAAAAAAAGAAAGAAAAAAGGCTCATGTTCAGTGTGTTCAGTCATTCAATTATGCTATCAGACATGTGAGGTGGTACTGATTAGGGATTTATGAGTGCAGTTATAGTTCACATGGCTGGGACATAAATGCATACATTTAAATTTTTAGGCAGTAAGTTGAAAATTTATACTGGTTTTCTTTTTATATTTGAATCTTTTTCTTGTAGCTTAAAATAAATTTCTTCATTTTATGAACTTTCTGACTCAAGGGATTTAAAACCCACTAAGTACTTGAATTCCATTTTAAGGCTAAACAGGTGTGGAGGCAGGAGAAAAAAATGTCAGTTTTCATCCTAGCTTGCATGTCATATGGGGTGTCAGCAATAGTTTAATATCAAAGTTATGATGGAAGCTGTGTGGGCTTTCTACCAACAGAACTTAGGCCTCATCAGTGAACTGATCTTAACATCTATAATTACAGAAACAGGTGAATAAGCTTGCTTTAAACTTACTTATCATACAGAAAAGTAGTTTGTTCCCGCTCCAGTTTACTTGTATTGTGATGTTTGTCTGTCACAAAATATCTCTGCTTCTTAAATAGCTAGTTACACATCCTGCAATTAAGATTTTTAAATATGTACTCTTAAAAAATCGTTTAAAGATTAATGTGATTTTACCGTACTTCTCTTTTCATATGGAAAACGTTTTTGCTCTGTTACTAATATGCTAATTTTAACAATTGCCATTCAACTTTCAAAATGCTTATTTTTTTGACATGCATGACTTTAGCTTAGAGGCAATTGAGCATTTTCACTTGTAACTAAACCATACATTTTACTTGCGAGTTTCATAAAATATTAGTTAAATTAACAGCAGTTAAAAATTTTGCTCTGCCAAAGACAATGTAAGACAGCTCAGGCCTGCATCTGTAAAACACTTTTAGGTGATTGTATGAAACTGCCAGTGTCAGGGACCATCATAATGGGTTGGGTGGCCTTAGTGTTAAAAGTATCTGAATTAGTCAAGCATGATCTAAATAAAATGCACCCAACTAATAGTCTTTGTCACCTCTCCTTTGGGTGCGTGTATAAATAACCCACCCAGAAGGCTCTGGCTCACTTTTACCTGAGCTGGGTGAAGGTGGGAGTTGGACAATTTCTCACCTAACAATAACTGATTGTTTTTATCACTTAGGCTTTCTCTAAAAAGAAAGCTACCAGCATATTATAAAAAGGTGTAGCCTCAGCATTAGCAGCTGCTTTAGTGTTGAATTTCTTACTGAAGATGCAGAAGTGTGAATTATTGATCAAGAGAAACAGGTTTTTTTGTGGACTACTGTTTTTTGATGTATGGATACTTGAAGATGTATAATTGTGAAGTATATTGAGTAAAGCTTGCAGTTTCTTAATTTAGAAACTGGCAAGGGCCAGATATTTTTTTTTTAAACCAGAAATATCTGAAGGCCTAAGAGTATGTGTGTATCTATGGACTGTGTAATCACACTGCCCCAAAAAAAAGAGTGAAAACCAACAAAGAACCTGGGTGTGTGTTTAAGGGAAAGCGTATGTGGAGCTGCTTTCCTGAACCAGGAATGTCACCCTTTATTCGGTTTAAGTAGGAGGAACATTTACTACAACAGTACATTTAAGCACTTATAGAGTGGATAAAGAATGGTAAGGTATTTGCAGTAAGGCTGTATGACCATTTACTAAGTATTAAGAAGTACAGATTGTTATCTAAAGCAGATGAAAATAAATAATCCTACCTAATAGCTTAAATATGATTATGATCATTGCATATATATGATAAGGGGTTTATCACTGCTCACATTCAATTCTGAAACAAATGCACATTTAGAATCAAACTAATATTAATGAAGTGGAATAAAACGTGAAAGAAATTACTTGTTTTACAAGTCTTTACTTTCATGCAATCTAAAAGTTTTCATTTATGCATCTCCGTGATATCTATATGCCATGTTTACCTTGTGCAACCTGACTGAGCAGCACTTTCTGATTGATCTTCACCTTCAAAGATACAATTCAGGGTGGATGTGCAAGGACACTCCAATTTTATAGTAGTAAATCAACAGCAACTTGGAAACTGCATTTTTATTTACATTTGCCCCCATTTCATTTTGTACTAAGTACTAATTCTACTCTTGTGCTGAGGTATTTGACAGTAGTATTGTTTATTCCATGCTGAGTGAACGCACATCAGGGTTCTAATTATGCAGTTGTAAAACATGTTATAGATAACCCCTATTAATTCAATACAGAATTCTTTTGCATTTCTGTAGGCATCTCACTGGGTTCCTGGAATATCAAAGTGCAGTATCAAAACCCCTTTACTGCTGATTTTTAAAGAGCATGAAAAAGAAGAACTTCAGCTTATTAAAGAGACATTGTGAAACAGGTATATGGGTTGAAAAGGGGCCCTATGAGGTGACTGAGCCAATCTCTGTGCTCTGACATAGGTGTGCCATAAAAATGCCTCTTCGCTGTTTGCCTGCCATCCTCTTGTGGACCTCAGGGAAAACATTCCACATCTTCCCTAGTCCAGCTTGTATAGTTCCTGTAGAACTTTGTATGATTCCCCCCCCTCCCCCCCCACCCCCCCACTCCCCATCCCTTATAACTAAGCTATTCAATATTTTCTTGCGACAAGGTTAATTCCTGCTTCATACTTACTTCCAGCAGGGGATGTGGAAAACAATCATTATTATCGCTTTCTATGAACAGAAGGAAGAGGCAGGAAGGGTTCAATACATGCATTTATGAAGACATTGGCACGTGTAACCCCAGTAGACTTAAATTCCTTGACATTATACCTGAACTTATCTATCAAATAAAATATGCTGAAGTGTCTGCATCAGTCCCAAGTCCCTTTACTGTGTCCACAGTTAGTAACCCACATGAAGATTAGCTGTTTTGGTCGGAACATCAGCAAGTAAACACTTTGGTTTAAAATGCACAAAAGAAAATACCTTTTTATATGATAAATATTGTTATAATCAAACTCATTGTTGGAATGCTGTAGATACCGAAAGTATAACTGAATTTTTAAAAGTGATTATGCCAATTTATGGTGCTAAAGTTCTTAAGGGTTATTAAATTTAATAAGAGGAAGAAAAATGTTATTCTCTACCTAAACTTCAGTTTTTCAGAAACTGGGTACTTCAGGTGTATCACTCAATATTTGCCCTATTCTTCTGCTACTGGCCACTGTCAAAAACGTAGTCTGGGTTCTATCAATTTGTCTGATCAAGGAAGTGAGTTCTTACCACCTTATATATGTTCTCATCTCTAAAAGTAATGCATTGAAATATGCTTCATATACTTGCTACATGACATTTATTTCCAAGAGCTATGAGTTTTATTCTAAAAATAACTAAACTAATGAGATACTCGCTTGTTTAGAGTTTAAATAATTTATATAAATGCAAATTATATATATAGACATATATATATGTGAAGTATATATCAATATCAATATTGATAAATATATTAAAAAAATTTCCAAACAAATTTTGTAATCAAATTATTTGTAATCATTATAAAATAGTCTCTCTGAGTCATATAAATAAATAGTGCTACCTATCATAAATTGTTTATTGACACCATATCTAATGATTCTATTTTGATTTTCTACAGTGAATACCTTTGGATCAAAGAAAAATTTTATTCAGTCTTCGTTTTAGCTATCAGACAAAAAAACCAAGATTAAATCCTTCTTAAACATTGTAGGCATAAATTATATATGCCTTTTTTATATGGTGAACTTATGAAGAGTATAAATAAATGTGTATCTCAGTAGATCTTCCAATCCTTTCTTGGATGCCAAGGAGAAGTTTGGATATTGCTATGCACACTAAATCTGGGACTAGTATTTCTCTTCATGATATTTCAGCTTTAAATGTATGGATATTCTCACTAAAAAATGAGATTAAGTTAGTGTAACAGTTTGACCCAAAGGCAATTTAGTGAGAACTTCTGTAGAAATATGTACCAGCTTTAAATTATTTCAAAGGCAATTTATAAAAGTGACAGGAGAATAGGCATGTGTAGCTTCTCCAGCTGTTGTTAGTTTTTGCTGAAAAATGAGTACATTCCTTAATCCAGAATTCTTTAATTCAAATATTTAAAAAATATTTTCTATACCACACTGTAAGACTAAGATAGCCACAGAAAATAGTGCCTTATGTTTTTATGATGACTACGGGATTCAAAATTTTCATTTGAAAAACTAAACCGAGTTTTCATTTTTATTTGACTAGCTTTCTGATAGTCTCCCAGAGCTATGTTGTTTTGCAAGTCTTGAAGGTCTGCAATCTGAAATAATTTTGGATCATATAACCTATCCAGACATGGTCTTTCAGGGCTTTGATTTCCTGATTCACAACTCTCAAAGCTTGTCCATAGTCCTAGATTAACTATCTGCGTGTTATCTGAACAGGAACATTTCATTGTCTCAGTATGTGCCTTCTTATCATTTTAACTCATCATAGAAATGGTGTTGACTTTGAGCTTGTTAAGAACCAAACCAATTCTACAAGCCTTTACAGATCAAAGTTTACTTTATAATTAGGATTAACTGAAATTACTTACACAGCCTGAAAGAGACAACAGAAATAGCGAGCTAAACATCAATAGTCCTTTACAATAGATCCTCCTGAATCCTTAAATGATATTTAAAATAAACCTTTTTTTTTTTTCTCCCCCAGGTTGACCAATTATTTCATTTTTTTAAGAACGTTTCCTTTGTCTCCATCCTTCAATCTAAATGATAGTGTTAGAAGGAAATGATCTCAGAGGTTTTCTTCAAAGAACTTCATTAGAGGAGAGCTACTGGGTTTTCTCCAGGACCCAGGAATAAAAAGAATCTGAAGAGCATCACCATGCAATTCCTCCTGTACTGGCAATGACAGAAGATGTTTGCTTCAACTTCAGCTGTGCGTGTGTCTGAAGTAAGCTATATGGAACACACATCATGTTTTACTTTCCATCCTGGGGAGAGGAGGTGCTTCTTCCTAGCTGGACAGACCATAGGCATATTGCTCAGGCTTCTCATTAGGTTGAATTAAAATGTTGCCTTAACCATGAACGTTCATGTTTGAATCCAGATCATTCTTGTCAATGATCTTGTTTGGCCATTTGTGTAGAAAAGGAACAAATATTACTGAAAAGAAAAAAGTTTTGTTTTTTTTTTAAATACTTTTAATTAAACAATTGTTTTCAATTATTTGTAATAAGTACTTATTCAGTTATTATAATGCCTTATGTTTCCACATCCATTTTTATACTAGTTATTTTTAACTCACACATAAAGATGTTAGATCTACAAAAACTGTATATGTACCAGCTTCTATATAAAAAACAACTTCTATCCAGATGAAAAATTTAAATCCAGACAACCTTCACATTCACAGCTGACTATGACTGTTCATTCTATTGTTACAGGATTTAGTCATAAGCTAAATTTGTAACCCTGTTGATCTTAAAGACCTATCATTTTCCCTAGTAAATGCTCCATTTTTTTAAATAAATATTTTAGAAATGTACCAATTCAATTAACCTAGCCCAAAAAGTTCATGTGGTCAGAGTGTGTCCATAATGAAGGACAGCCTTAAGCAGAAGCAGCAGAGAACTGAAACCAGGTCCATTTTATCATGTTTGTATGGACAGTATTTCACAAAACACAATCTTCATCCCTTTTTACATTAAAAAAATATGAATTAATGAAGGTTAGAAAAACTATTCCCATTCAGATTTTCACTGTTTCTTCCTTTTCCATCCCATTGCTCAGAGACCCATGTAGCTGTATATTCTATTTATAAATAGAAGTGAGATTTTTTTTCTTTTAAAAGAAAAAGTGAATTAAGACATGATGTTCAAGTCATGAAAGAGGACAGTCATGTAATGGCAGTCGTGTATAAACAGGCTGGCTCTTCCTTGAATGGCTGGAGTTTCAAAGTGTGATAAAGCTTTCCTTGATTCAGTCATTTAGAATAGGTGCCACAGTATAGAACAACTTACTTTTACTTGTGCTCTAGTGAGTTCTCAGCTTTATTACTTTGGCAGATTAACTTATCTCATTTTACCCATTTTTATCTCCTTATAAAAGCCTTAGATGTTGGAGACAAAGTAGGCTTGCCTGTAGAAGAGAGCGGCATTTCTGAGATGTAACCATGCCAAAACTAGATCTGTTAAATACCAGTGAACTTTAGCTGCTTCCGTAATTGGAGCAAAGCATGAGGTGAACATCGACCCTATGCAATTTTCCTATTGATCCAACTTTGGCTTTTAGGAACTTGTATGAAAAGTTGCTTTCTGACTACACGCCACTAAAAGTAATTGGTGCTCACAGAAGAAATTGCATCTATGGTTCCAGCTTATGTAATTTGTGATTCTTGGTCTACAAAACCATTGTGTGTGGCATAAGATCACCCTAGAAATCAGCTTTGACTGACAAAGAATTTTACATTTTCATGTAAATTTTAAAATATGAGGAAATACTTAACTTCTTGGATTCTAATCAAAGCTGAGAGTAAATATACGTAAGTGCTGCTAGGAACACAGTTACAAAGAATGCAAGAAATGTTTCTATGAGAAGAAAGCATGATTTTATAGGTGTTACAGGAACAATATATTCTCTAACAAGAACATTAGTATTGTATATTTGGTATAGGTATGAAAGAGAAGCTTGGAAAGAAATAGTTTGAAGTTGATACCAAATGTGTATTACATATATAATCAGATACAGCTGTGTAAGGAATGCAACACTGAATACTGAATCTTTTTGGACAAGGTTAAGATAAATTAAAAGCCCCAAACTATCAAGTTATAGAAAAAAAGGGGGAAACCCCCCCATCCCAGACCTAAAAGAAAATCCCAAACCAAAACCCACTGCAAAGCATTGGCAATACATAAAATATTTGAAATGTTTAAAAATCACAAAATGAGATACCATTCATGAGAGAGTTTAGTTACTAAATTTTATGCTGGAAAAGCATTAACAAAAAGAGAAGCAGCTAGGTATGGGGCAGAGGGGTAGTAATAACTCTGATTTTCTACTTTAAGGAGTAGAAAAAGATGACTGGAGATACATTTTATGAGTAATAGAAACAGCTATGGGCTTGGGAATTTTGTGATTATTCTGAACAACTAGGAATAAGTATACTGACTTAGAAGTTAGGCAGCAGTAAGTAGGACATGGATCTCTAACAGCATGAAAAGAAAAGCAAAATCTTGATCCTAATACATTGTTATTTTGTTCTTCTTAATCAGTAAATAAGGCTAGAAAAAGTCTGTAATGTAGTTGGAGGAAGAAGTTCTGTGCAGTGAGCAGTTTACTTTTAAAGACAAATTGTCCCCCTCCCCTGTACAAGGGAGGATAGAAGCATAACAGGATTAACCTGGGAAAGACAGGAGGGGCAGAAGATTGGATGCTTCTTGACTATTATTCTCTCTACCCAGCCTTTAAAAAGATAAATAATTAGAAATGCAGAAGCTTCTGTAGCTGTACAGAGAATGTGTAGGATGGGAGGATGGGAGGCCAAATCCATAAAGCATTATGGGGCAAATACTAGACAGTCACTCTGGCTGATGTGTTTACAATACTTTCATTGAATTGTGTATGTACTTCCATTATTTTAATCTTTAAAAATGGCCTAAGTCCCATGGGCAGAGATGTTAAGGAATAAATAGATAAATTCAGAGTGGACAATATCATAATGAAGGCAGAAAAGTAAAGCAATCCATTAAGAATATGCAACAGAGCAAGAATGTGTGAGAACTAGAGAGACGGTTAATCAAAGAATTGAAACACGACAGTGGATCCCATACAGTATAGTACAGAATAGAAAAAGGAAAAAAGATCCCAATAGACCATCCAGGCAGCAATCAAAGCATGTGGTAATACATGCAGGAAGCAAATGAGAGCATTAGGAAAACCATAGAGTTTCATACTGACTTAATGCATTGTTGACATTAAGTTGCTAAAACCAGTGAATAATAGGGTCGAAAATCTATTTAAATGAATTATCAGTACTGATGGAAACAACTAGACTGTTATTTCATGGTTAAATGAATGTGGCAAAACCAACTAATACAAGATGGGCATCACTTCTGAATCACTAATAATCTTTGAAGTGAGAAGTAAATTAGTAAACAGAATAGCATAAGAAAAGTATTGGCACTGTCTAGCAATTTTTAGGAATAATATAACATTTTCTGTTTATGAACTAGCCATGAAAAAAATAGAAACTTGTTTGTTCAGAATAAAGCTTTCATTTCACTGGTTGTTTTCTGCCTTGTTGCACCTGTAAATGCTTCTTTGAAAGTTCCACACAAACAGTCATAGCCAAACACATACACTATCATAAAGAATGGCATCAATTACCTTTAATGCTAATTTTTAAGAAAGATAAGTAACGTAATCATATTCTCATGTACTCAGGAAACTCAGGCAACTAAAATCAGGAATTATTCAAGAAAAGAACTATAATATGTGTAAAGTAGAAAACTATACATGTGTGGAGCATGACTAGCAAACTGAATTTGTCTTATCAGCTGCTGTACAGGGTCATAGTGCAATTCTAGTGTTGACCTTATCAAAAGTTTCTGTTAAAATACTCAAATTTCTATACGCACTTCCATAGTAAGATTCAGTTTCTCAGTTGACATATGACTTTTAGTTACTACAATCGACAAAGTCCTGTAAGCCTTTCTGTTCCTTTGTGCTAGAAAATCTATGGACAAGTTGAAATTATATTGTCTAGGCATCTGAAAGATAGCTTGTTTATAGGGAAAACCACAATTACAAAGAAAGTGTTAGGACTCAATACTGACCTGCATCCTTCTGACGGATGCATCAGAAATTACTGAGCACTGATGCAAGCAAGTGCTGGCAAATTTCATATAGTAGGTGACAAAGCACTGTGTAGGTTAGCTCTTAACCTGCAGCTGTATTATTTTGAGCAGTGATGTCAGCAGATCACACAAGTTAAACAACGTTGCAGTTGCCTGGAAGTTGCCTCATGGAGGGGAGCTGCTTGAGATTTCTTTTTCTCTGTTTTTTTGTTTTTGTTTTTTTTTTTTTCCCCTTCCTGTTTTCTCAGTATCCCTGGGGATTATTTGCTTGCCTCAGTTCTTTTCAAGTGCAATACTGCTTTTGGTATCTGCCAGATTCTAAACCACTCCATCCAGTGTCACAGTAATACTGTAAGCAAAAGGACAGAATTTGTAGGGATAATTGTGTCTTTCTTGTTATTAACGTTATTTTTTGACAGGCTTGTAATGGTCCCAGAAATCAAGTTTTGGGCTCCTAAATATCTTCAACAACCTGGAAAAAGGAAAAAAAAAAAGGGATGTAGATATGTAGATCATGTTTGTGTTTTGCATGCTTTTCAGGGGCAAGCATAGCCATTTTCAGGAGAAAAAAAATACCTTTGTGCACAAGAATGGGTTTAGATGGATCTTATGTAAAAACCCAGTGGGTGGATGCCAGGAAGAATGATTACCTAATTTTGTAGCTCTGCCCTGTCAAAGAACTTTCTGTACAGGAAAAACAGAAAAGAATCACAGGCACTTGTGGCTAGCAGGTAAGACTTGACTTCCAGTGTGTTGCTCCACAAAGTGTTACTGTCTTTCTTCAGTGAATTTAAATGAGGATGAGCATAGGAACATTTTTAAATTCTAGTAAGCTGTAGCCTGTTGCTGGTACTGCATTATGAGTCTTCTGTGAATATACTCAATATAGAAAGAACATTTTATAAACTTAAAAAAAATAATCCAGAAAGAAGTGTTAGAGGCTGTGACATGCAAGAAGAGATTAAGACAATTTAATATACTGTGCTACTGCTTGAAGGAAAGACTATAAAGAGTGATATGACTACTTAGAAATACCTCAGAGGTAAAACGTGAGAGTTACAGGGGTTATTAGAACTTTATTTACTGTAGTGTCTCTTCTACCATCAACACGGACTATTAATGCTCTGAGGAATGTAAACTGAGCACAGTGAGGCCCACTACATAGTGACATTTCAGAAAAAATCAGGAAACTGAAGACACTGTACAGGAATATTTGGGTTATATTTTAGGAAATAACTTTAAAGAGTAAGGCTTTTAGTGCTTCATCTTGCACCATTAATATCTTTGGGGATTTAAAAAGTGACTTGAATAAAAAATTAAGATAGAACCCTTCAGGCAACAGTATGAGCAAACCAAGGAAGTAGTTAACATGTGAAATTCACTTCCATCAAAGGTATTTTTAAAGAGCTGTGTGTGAGAGAATATCAGGGAAAGGATTATAATGGGAAATCCTAATTTTTCTGTAGAGTAGCTAGCTGACCTCAAAGGCTTCCAAACTGACTTTCATCTAATATTTTGGAGGTGTCAAATGAGGGCATTCTGGAAAGTAAGCAGATCAGTTACTTTGCTATACTACAATACATTAAATGCTGTACTACAAAATGTTGATGCTGTCTCCTGTCATATATGCCATATGTGAAGGAGGCTTCTTTTCACTACTTAATTGTAGTTAGTGCAGACAAAGGCTAAAGCTATTGATATATTAAATTCCACATGGTTTCAAAATGGTGTGTTTCTATAAATCTTACTGTGTGACAGACCATTTTCCTATGTTTTCACAACCTTAGGTGTTTCTACACCCTAAATATCTGTTATAGAACAATAAAGCTGCTGCACAGAGGTACACTACCAAGACACAAATGAAAAGATACACAATTTCAGTGTTTTACATGTGACAGCTATTATATTTGAAGCACTTGTTTATTTTGCATTCCAAACTGTTCTCAATGTCATAATTTCAGAGCACAGCCTATAATTTTATTGAAATAACTCTAGGTCTAAGATTATATTGAAAACTGGTTTGAGTAGCAGCCAAACTACAGTAAGACTCAGTTTTCCAAACTAAACACTGACCTTTCTTGTGATTTAATGCAAGTTTTGGGTGGTATAGAATGCATTAGTAGTTTTCAACATAATGCTGTGGAAATCATTGTCTTTGAGTGCTGTGCTTGCTGAAAGGTTACAAATTTCATAAGGAGACTGGAAAAGTTCATGGAATAGAAATCTACTGTGGATTATTAAACACTGACAAACCGTTTCTGGTAGACAAAACACTGAAGACATACAGGATTTACGGCTAACACAGTACTCAGTAGAAGTGTCCTTGCTTTCATTTTACACTTAACTTTAGACATTCATTTTGGTCATTGTCTGAGAAAATATTTCATGCTGAGTGCAGTGAGTACAGCTGCTGTCATAAGCACAGAACTTTCATTAATAAAAGCTACTCACTTTGCTGTTTGTGTATGCCTGCACTTCACAGGTAATTATCTGACTGTCTCTTTATATGATTCTGTTTCAGTCCTTACACTGTACTGTGGTGTCTGAGACCTCTTTTATTAACAAATGGGAGACTGATTTTATAGCGTATGCACAAACAACATCTGATGGATGACACATTTGGCAAGGTAGAGTGTTGAAATGCACTGAATGTTTTCTTTCTGTGACAAAAATAATTCTGTGTGACCGAGTCTTATTTATCTGTATACAATTTTGATGTACGCTCAAATACTTCTGTTGCAGGACCTGTACCACATTGTTTTCTTTGTACATGACTATTATAAAAAAGTGTTACATATATTTTTATTTGGATTCTTTTCAGGACAATAGTTAGCATTCATGAAAGGTTAGCAACAGGAAATTAGTCAAGTGCTGGTCAGATTAGATAAAACAATGTATGAGCTTCTTGGAAGTTACAGAAGAAAAAACGAAAAAAACCCAGTGCTGAAAAATAATCACCTGACAACAGTCCATGAACAGATTACATGTAATTAGACTACATTGTAAATAGTGGTGTAAGAAAAGTCAACTACTTCATCAGAAACAATTTGGCTGCCAACTGACCAGTGTTATCCCTTAGACATACCACGTTATTTACATTTGTCTGGGAAGAACATATCCTCTAATTGACCTTCATGCATTTATATGTCCATTAGTGATTTCCTTAAGACTTTGTCAAGGTTCATACATCATTTATACATTTGAAATTAAATAGAAAAATGATAATTTTATTTTTAATATTATTTCTAAATTCTTAAACATCTTTATGCATTTTTTCCAAGCACCTTCAGAGTGAAGTCCATTTTAAAGCAGACCTTTGTTCTATTGACTCTTCCTCAAAATTACATAACCATTCTTAAAACTATTTGAAATCATGTAAGATCAAATTTGAAAAGAAATTCCTATGAATAGTTGCTTTAGCTGCAAACAAAAGTTCTCTAAAGCTGGTACCACTGGAAAAGCTCTGAGAGTAAAGCCTAGTTCTGCTATTATTACACTGAGCAGCATCTTACGCTATGTGCAAATCCTTATGATTTATTTACACCTTTTTCTCTGTTTCATATTTATTAAATTGACCAAACTCAGTCCATAATGATAAAAGCATTTTCTTAGAGCAAGATTTGTTGTAGGTTCTTTACTAGAGATAATTTTAACTGACCTGCAAAACCTCGGAAAGAATTAGAATATGTTTAGTAGGTTATGTTATGTATTTAAATATAAGTTTCCTATATGAAGTTATAATATTTAAATTACATAGAATGACAGAATCATAGGATAAGGAAAGACCTGTAGCATATTACCTAGTCCATCTTTAGGCATAAGTATCATACGCTACATATATATTTCATTATTAATAGACAGTTGATTAGACTTTTCTTTAAGATGCCCATTTTCTGAGGTTCCCATAATGTCCTAATTCAACCTACCACCAGTCTTGTTAGTAAAAGTGTTTTCCCCATATATGAATTATTCTTTTCTGTATTAGTTTAACACAGTTTCTTCTTGTCCAAACTGTCAAGAACACAAGGGTCTAGGAATACACAATTCGGAACACTTCTGATGTGTATTTGAGGACTATGACTTCCCCACTCCCCATCCTATTTTATGGGACATCCCCCCCCTTCCAGACCTCTTTAAATTGAGAAAAAAATAATAATAAAATTAAAGCTTTCAGTTTTCCTCATTGCTCATGTGCTCCAGACCTCTGATCTTTTTTCTGTAGTATATTCTATTAATCCCAATCTTTATTGACACAGAAAGCCAAAACTAAACAGAAGTTAATGCAGTACTGAATAATGAAGCAGGATTACCTAACAAAATAAACTCTTCTTATACAGCCCAATATGGAATTTCTGTGTTATGGAAAAGCATGCCATTTCAGCCTGTCAGATTTTATATGTGTATTTTATATATTTTGAGAAGAATCACAGAACAAGAAAGCCATTAGGTGAAAAATAGATGTAATTTTGTATGAAATTGTCTTTAGTGTTAAGTAGGATCCTGTGCCCAGTCCTGTGGATATTCTGACCAATTTATACTATCAGCCTTTTCCATTATGTTCACACTTAATAATACAGATTCAGAGTGATTATTTTGTCAATTATGGCCACTTGACCACAGAGGTAATAAAATGCTGTGCAGAAATCAATTCATGGACAAGAAACAGACTAACTGAGCTTCAACCCAACAAAAGACAGGTTAAAAATAGAAAATGGAGCATATTAAAGAATTTACATGGCACGTACTCCTTTTTTTTTAAAGATATATAACGATCACAACATTATTTAGGAATGTTCTCAAGTTTCTTGCTTTTTTTAAAGGTTGTTTCAATCTTTTCTAGTTTCAGACATCTATACATTGGGCATCTAATGTCAGGTTGTATACTCTGCTTCTTTACTAACAATGAGCAGATCAAAACACTTGTGGGGGTCAGTTCAATTATTCTACTCCACTATATTAAGGGAACTTGAATTGGTATCTGAAAGTACCTATTTCTCCACATAGACTAAAACCATGACAATCTAATACAACCTATATTGGCCTTAGACAACATAACTTGAGATACCTATGTGAAATGAAGTAAATTCAAAATGCTGGTCAAATCACGTGAAGCAGTTTCAGCCAACCTGCAGCACCAACTACTGGCAAGACAGAGAGCAGTTTTTACTTATAGTCTTGACCTGAAGAAATTAAATTACATTTAGCATTATGTTGTGTACACAGTCTTTTTGATACAGCATCATATGAGATGGGTAACCATATTAATGTCCTAGTATCTTAAATTTGGATGGGCATTCTGAGACAAAGAGCAAACAATAATATCACTGTCTGGTGTTAAGGGATCAATTTGCCAAAATATCACATATATTTGTCATGGTACTTTAATGGTCTTTTGTGGATTTGAAGTACTAGTAGAATTAGATATTATTTGAGATGAGGCCATGCTTCAACTTCAGTAAATGAAAAAGCAGTTCTTTAGGTACTAGTATGCTGTTTGTAGATCTCACTATGACAGCATGATTGGAAATACATCTTCTTTGCTGCTTTGAAGTTTTAATGTCATCGTCTTTCATTTATGTCATTAAATATAAATGTTGTGGAAGGTTAAAGCTCTTCATGTTATGTTACTTGAAAAACTGTTTCATAACTGGGCAACTGTTTATGAATATTTTTGAACAATACATTTACATTTTGTTCCGTGATAAGGTTAACAATGATATGTAATCATACTAAACAGCCTAAAAAATGATAGTTTTGGGTGAAGAAAAAAGGAATTAAAGATGGTATCAAATGAAATATACTTCAAATGATCATCAGGTTTAAAAATTCCCATGCTCTTTTGGAAGAGTAAAAGGTGAGATTTTGGGCATATTTTAATACTAAATCTGTAAAGTACTTAACAATCAGGTCTGAAAGGAAATTTCTGATTTCAGTTTGTGAGATGAGTTCTGGAAAAAAACAAGAATTAGGCAACAGAGAAAAGTCCACAAAATATATGGAAAGAAAATCTGAAAGTGCTAGTTTACAGATGTTTCATGGCATGTTTTGTTATTTTCAATGTATATTTTCTTAAGAATAGAGTGATAATTAAAACTAAAGACTGATTACCAGTCATAAATCCAATGTACAATCTCTAGTTTGTAGGAAGCAAGCTAAGAATAGTAATATGACTGAAGATTGTAACTATGATGTGAGGAAAACAGGCAGTTTAATTTCTGCCAGGTGGTTTTATTAGTGTAAGTTTTTCCTTTGGCTATAAACTTATTTATGTATCATGATTTCAGCTTTGATTGGTAAATATGCTTCACTTATTCTTTGAGGGAAAGAAGAGGAAGCTGTCCTCTAATATGAATTGTTTTTAAACAATTGCTCAAGCTCTCAAACAGAACCCAAAATCTTCTAGAAAATAACACATCTTTTAAGCATGCTACTGCTCATTGCATTTAACCAGGAATTTACGAAGTACTTTTATTCCATGGAAGCTGCTGTCAGCCCAGAATTTTGATTATGTCCATTTATGTCTCTTCTAAGATGATTCTGACCATCATCCATGGAAACTACCCATGCACTACCATTTTGATTGCACAGATTTAAAATTTGTAAAAGTTACTGGCTATCCTGAGAATTTATTCTGGATTACAAATTACAAATGTGAAGATAGGAAACCTCTAGCAGTTTCTTGCGCACCAATGACATGACAGCCATGGGGACTGCCTTCACTCTTGAGGAGAGAAGACACCACCATAGACATTTTGGTTTTAACCTGGAAGATTCAGTTCAGCAGTTCTGAAGACATTTTCTTACCAATTGTCATGTACAGCTTTAAGATATTCCTAATTCCCCCTCTTCTCCTTGCCCACATAATCATTCACTTCCCTCAAACCAATGTAATTCGATGAAAGACACTGAATGACTAATGCCACTGAGGACACAGCTAGATTTTAGCAGCACCAGTGAGCACCATGGCTATGTCTATACCACTCTGCAAAAGAGTACTGAAGATGAGCTGTCAGCTCTTGGCTCTGCTTGTTCCCTGTCTAAATATATTTGCTAGATATTTCTGATCATATGAGAACATATTATCTACCAGTGAGCCAGGCCCAGCCCCAGGGCTGACATCCTGCCTGGCCTCAGTCTGTCCCTGTCCCCAGGGAGGTGCCTGATACCCAGGGCTGGAGCTGTACCCAACTGCCACCCAGCTGCCCTGGAGCTAACTGGGGCAGTGGGATGGGTCATGGCTGACAGAATCTGCTCTGACATCCCTGGGGAGCTCCTGTTGCTCCTGGCCCCAGGAAGCTACTGGCCTGTGCTGCACCCTGACATATTTTACTCTGTTTCATAAAATAAAAATTCAGCCAAGATCCTGTCTTGACCAGCTGTCTGTCTCTGAGGTCAAAGATTAAAGATGCCTTGAAGACACTCTGAGAGGAACGGGCAGCCTGCTGAAGTCAGCCTGCATATATACGATACAGAAAGAGTGCATCAAAGATGTAGATGTAGACCAGAATACCAATGACAGCCATGCAGGCTGCTCTGACTGCAATTACACTCTTCAAATACACAGTCCTCTGTACTCACTATTTTCATACTGCAAATGCATGAGGACCTTCAGAGTAAATCTTTTTGCATTTCAAATACTTATTCCATTATCTACATGAAAACAATGTGTATTTTTTTAAAAAAGAGATTTATTAACTCCAAACTTCTACAGGGTCTGAAGATTTAATCAGTGAGAAATAAATATTGTGCTGCCTAAAGTACTAGTCTTAATGTTTATGTGTTTAAAAAAGGTGTATGACTGTTAAGTCCACCAGCTTCTTTTTTACTTTCTGATGATATCTAAGTTGGTGTAGATTGGGTCAAAGTTAATAGAGAAAACATATTTCAAGTTTTTCTTTTTTTTTTTTTTTTGAAATTTTACTGCTTTGTGGAAACACCTTTTGAATGTCATGCAAAGCTTCAATATTTTGACATAAATATGATCATCTATCTACAGACAATTTCCAAGAGGTTCACAGTTAGCTCCAAATTCTAAAATCCTTTATGCAAGATTTCTGAATGGCAGAGACTAAACTCCAAAAGTATTTGCTCTGTAGAATGAGATGCAGTATTGCCCTCCAGCATGTCAGAAAAAAGGTCACAAATTCAAATAATGTTTTGATAAATTTCAGTTATAAAAAGCTGTGTGCATCTTTTCTCATTAACACAATTTTTCATTCTGTCTCACAATGAAGTAAGGGATCAAAATGAAGTCATGCTACAGAAGCAAGTTGTTAATTTAAATGGCATTATGGAATAATACAGATATTTTGTCTGGTTAATGTCACAGCTATTTCAGCATGGAGTCACAAAATGTAATACAGCATTTAACTGTTTTATTTGTTTCCTTCTTCCTAAATAGCTTTTCTTCTGCACTGGTAACAAGAAGCAAAATCATGAATGTATTTTCAGGTATTTACCCATTATAAGTCATGGAAACATATTTATTTTTTTCTTGTCGGTTTGAAGAGAATCATTCCAACCAGAGGTAGAAAGGCAGTGTTGCTTCTCTCATCCAGAAAAAAAAATAATGGACTTTTTATTTTTCATTGAAAATGAAAAAGAGACGTCCCTGGTAAAATCTGATCCCTCTGACGTAGGGACGAACTTCCTTCACTGTTTCAGTAAATTTCATGTAAAACATGATTGTTCTGTATGACATTTTACTTGGGCCATCAAATAAACTTATTCTCAGGTCTCAACTGATACTAATAGATGCAAACTAGTGTCTTCAATTTACCTAAACTGAATATCAGATTCCTATACTTATTGTGGATATATTCCTTACTGCACTTCATTCTAAAAATGCTTCCTATATGTAGGTCAAAAGCAGCTTATGATTAAACTCAGTGTCTTGAAGAGACTGACCTGGCAGTTCTCACCTGTGCAAATCTGTCACTGAATAAAGGCTTGCCTTTTAATGATTTGGACGTGCTTTTGCTGCTGCTACACACTCCCCGAGTCTTGCTCAAGAAGCATTTCAAATTGTATTTTTTCTAGGCACAACAGAAACTTTATACCCAACTACTGTATGTTTGCTTTATATATTTCAGATTCCTCAAGTATTCTATGATACAATCCTCTTGATTACAGCCTACATGAGTTCATGACTGACGCAAAAGATCATCTATTTCAAATATCTTTCAAGCAGTAAAAAATGTACTGTGTTTCAAGCCAATACATCTATCACAGTTACCATAAACCAAGAATGATCTTTTGGTTAGTGCTTGTTATTTGATTTCCAAATTGGAAAAAAAAAGGATCCGGACAGAATCTGGCAGATTTTATATTTACCATTTAATGTCTTTTAAATCTAGCTGAATTCTCCAGATATTTGTATCACTAATAAATATCAAAGTCAACTTGTTTTTGACCTCTACTGTACTGTGACTGAAGAAGACCTGTAGCATGGATTATATGAAAAACTTTGCCTGTTGGCAACTAGAAGCCAAATGAAATCTTTGTAGTAAATCTGCATAGGACTTTTTAAAATTGTGACCATCCTCAGCAGTTCTAGATAAGCACTGGGCCTGCATATAGTTTTTGTGTATTATCCTTTTTTAAATGATCATGGTGAACTTAAAGCTCTACAGTTGAACAAACCAGGATGCAACTGCTCTAGCTAACCATTCCTAATACCAAAAACCTTCTGAGTTTGTTCCAGTGCCCTTCTTTCCAGTGGCCCAGACTACTTTGGTGCCAAAGCTGTCACTTTATGTCCTACTCTTTATCTGGTCCCCTCTCAGAAAAATCATAGAATCATTTAGGTTCAAAAAGATCTTTGAGATCATCAGATGTCCTAGTTTCAGCTGGGATGGAGTTAGTTTTCTTCTTAGTAGCTAGTACAGTGCTGGTTTTGGTTGTGATGTGAGAACAATGTTGATAGGACACCAGTGCTTTTAGTTGTTGCTGGGTGATGTTTATACTAAATCACGGACTTTTTGGTTTCTTGGGCCCTGCCAGTGAGAGGGCTGGAGGGGCACAGGAAATTGGGAAGGGACACAGCCAGGACAGGTGATCTGAACTAGCCAAAGAAGTATTCTATACCATATGACGTCATGTTGAGTGTATAAACTGGGGAAGAAGAAGGAAGGGGGGAAAATCCAACATTATGGTGATTGCCTTCCTGTGTAACCGGTATGCATGATGGAACCCGGCTTTCCTGGGGATGGCTGAACACCTGCCTGCCCATGGGAAGTGGTGAATTAATTCCTTGTTTTGTTTGGTTTGCATGCACAACTTTTGCTTTACCTGTCGAATTGTTCTTATCTCAACCCTTGAGTTTTATACTCCTTTCCGATTCTCCTCTCCATCCCTCTGGGTGAGGAGGAGTGAACAAGCAGCTGTGTGGTGCTTGGTTGCTGGCTGGGGTTAAACCATGACATCAGGTCTAACCATTCAGGACCAGGTCTACCAAGTCCACCACTAAACCATGTCCCTAAGCACCACATCTACGTTTTTTTTAAACACCTCCAGGGGTGGTGACTCTACCACCTCCCTGGGCATCCTGTTCCAGTGCTTGACAACTCTTTTCAATGAAGAAATTTTTCCTAATATCAATCTAAAACTCCCCTGACACAACCTGAGGCTGTTTCATCTTGTCTTATCACTTGTTATCTAGGAGAAGAGACCTACCCCCACCTCCCTACAACCTTCTTTCAGGTAGTTGTAGAGAGCAATAATGTCCTCCCCTGAGCCTCATACTCTCCAGGCTAAACAACCCCAGTTCCTTCAGCTGCTCCTCCTAATACTTGTGCTCTAGACCCTTCACCAGCTTCATTGCCCTTCTCTGGACATGCTCCAGCACCTCAATGTCTTTCTTGCATGAGGGGCCCAAAACTGAACACAGGATTTAAGGTGTGACCTCACCAGTGCCGAGTACAGAGGGAGAATCCCTTCCCTTGTCCTGCTGGCCACACTGTTTCAGATACAAGCCAGGGTGTCGTTGGCCTTCTTGGGCACATGGGCACACTGCTGGCTCATGTTCAGCTGGCCGTCAACCAACACCCCCAGGTCCTCTCCCACCAGGCAGCTTTCCAGCCACTCTTCCCCAAGCCTGTAGTGTTGCCTGGGGTTGTTGTGACCCAGGTGGAGGAGCTGGCACTTCTCCTTGTTGAATTTCCTAGAATTGGCCTCAGCCTGTCGGTCCAGCCTGTTCAGATCCCTCTGCAGAGCCTTTCTGCCCTCAAGCAGATCAACACTCCCAACTTGCTGTCATCTGCAAACTTGCTGAGGGTGCACTCAATCCCCTCATCCAGATCATTGATAAAGATATTAAACAGAACTGCCCCCCATGCTGAGTGCTGGAGAACACCACTTATGACCCGCTGCCAGCTGGAAATAGCTCCATCCACCACCACTCTTTGGGCTGAGCCATCCAGCCAGACTTTTACCCAGTGTAGAGTACACCCATCCAAGCCATAGTAGACTTCGCCAGCATTTGGGCACTGGTTTCTTTACATATAATTATTTCTACAGCTGAATGCAGAAACTTTGTGTTTTGATACCAAAATCCTGACTGTACCCAAAGCAAAGAAAAAAAAACCCCAAAACCAAAAAAAAAACCCACACAAAAAAAACCAACCAAAAAAACCCACCAAACTTTGTCTTTTTTTTTCTAAAACTGTTTTTCAAGGCATAGGAAGAAAAAATCTCTTTTGCAGTTCTTGGCAATCAGCATGTCTTTGAAGTTTCTGCTTTACTGTGTGACATTGCAAAGATTTTTCTGTATGATTGACAGCAGATTAAATCACAGATTAGACAGCTGCTTTCTTTGAAGTTTGCATGAGTGGGTGATTTATTCATGAATGTCTAACAGGTAAAAGACTGATAGGTTGATTTTTATATCATGTGTCACCTAAACAGCTTCTGTAGTGACCAATTATTTATTGAGAAAAGGCTTGGCAGAACAGAATACTAGACTGGAATAATCACAAAAATCTGCTTACAAAATAATAATATATGTACTGCTATCACCTTCCTACAGACTCACCCGAAGTTAAAGATTATAGTGGTGTATTCATACAAAAGATACATCATAGAGTTCACAGGCACTGTGGTATCATCCTCCTCCTGTACCTTAGTATTCTTAGTATTCAGTCTGAAGCCTTGACTATACACTTAGTAAAACATACTTCTAAAAAGACAAGCAATATGGAACAGAGATATCTTTTCTTTGCAGAGGATTTCTGGTTTCTGCAAAACATACAAGTTCTGGAAATAATTCTGGGTTTGGCTGCGGAAAAGCTTTACACTTGCAAAGGAAGTGTGCATTTAGTTTGTTTCAGCAAATCTTGAACTACTCTGTAATAGATGTAGCAGAAGGTATTGCAGTATAATGGCCCCTTTTGTAACTTCGCCTTTATATCTGCAATTTGATTATAGCACTTCAGAGACTTAAAATAATAGATTTAATTGACTTTATTATATTGCTTTTGGTTCATGCTATGCTTTGCTTCCTAAGGTAGAGTAATAAAAAAAAAATAAATTGAATTTTAAGTACAAAACAAATACTGTATCAATTAATTTGACAAAAAAGTAACTGACAGTTATATGGCATTTTTATATACAGAGGTTCCCAGAGCAGACCAGTACTCTAAGAACTGTTTAATCAAGTTAGAAAGAAACTATGAAAGCCAACTGCATTGTAGTCTGAAGCCGACCAGCTTCTCAAAAGTACAAAAAAGAAAATTCATTAAATAACTGCCAGTTTCAAAAATTGCTGCAAGGAAAACGAGTGAGTTGTCAGACTTCTACTTTATGTAAACGTACATAAGTAAGCAAATATATAAATAAATATAAAGATGATGTCAGTATATCTCAAGTTTCAAAACTGAAAAAATAATATTTTTCTGAATCTACATCAGATGTAGGAACATCATTGGAACATCAAATTTATGCAGCATTTCATTCTTTAAAAAAAAAAGCATCTATAAATGTTTCAGACATACAACTCATTGGAAAATACACCATCTCCAATGATTGTTACAATCCGGAGTGACGGATTAGGGCTACTTCAGATGGAGGTGGGCCACTGATGAACTGCCACAGCCACGCTATATTTTGGTCTTCAGGGGCAATTCAAGTACGGATCAACTTGAGCTGAGGCATCTCATTGGATCACAGCACATTGAGCAACTTACACTACACATTTACCTATTGCTTGATTTCTCCTGTTTTCAGGCTCTCTGTTCATTCATAGTGTGCCAATAATACTAATAAAAGGTAGTGAGCAGATTCTGAAGATCCTTGGAATTTCTAATAGGTACACACTTTAGGGGTGAAAGAGATTCTAAGAAGCAGGAAGGTAATTATGAGAGTTGAAAACGAGTTTATGTCTAAGCAGTCCTACTTCTGTGCTAGAAGAGACAAATTCTTATCCCATGCCAGGCCTTGGATTCTTAACTAACATGGTTACTGTAGGTCATCCTACTGTTATTATTTCTTTACAGCTGAAAGCAGCTATGTGTTTGATCATTCAATATAATGCTACAATTTGTATATTGATGGGTTAACAATTTATTGTTTTCAGAGGCATCGATGTATTCTTTAAAGTGTAGTTGTAGGGACAATAGCTTTTTAACATCTTCATTGTAATAACCTTCTATCTGGAAACAAAAGAAACAAAAAAACCCCACCCCTATGTTTTCTGAAAAAAACATCCTGTCAGTAATTTTTTTTCTCACATAGCCAATCAACTAAATAGAAGGAAACAGAATAACAAAAAATCTAACATTCCTGCTGAAGTACACCTCATTAGGGGTTGAATTCACACTAAGACACATAAATTAAATATCCAAATACATATCAAAAGATATGAATAATTAGCTGGTATTTAAAGGGCATTTAAAGATGGGGGACATGAATATTTCAAATGATTTCTGATGAGTTATGGAGGCTGTAAACAGCCTTGAAAACTAGAGACGTATTTTAAAGACATGAGTATGCATCCTTTCTTCAAAAGAGGGCTTGATTAGCATGTAATAATAAAACATGGAACCACATAGATAACAATGAAAAGAAACATTCTTTGCACAGCTGTTGCTAAACGAGCATCATCAAACCTACGCACTGAATGAGTCAGGGGTCTTGAGAAAAAAAATATTTTGTTTATGTCATGAACATCAAGTACATATAAGATAAACAGAATAATTTTATGTTTTTTCTAACCTCTGACTTTTCAACTCCAGTAGGATACATACTAGGTAAGTTTTAAAGTATACTGATCTGATTTAGTTTTCTCCTATCAAATACCTTGGCATTATTGCTAGCATACAGAACTACCGGCAACATTCTAATTCTACACAGGCCCATCAATGTTTACCTTCACAGTGTATGTTGAACTGATGAATATTAAGTTTGATTAATAATGTTTAGATCATCATAAGATTTTAAAAATTATTTTTTTCTGGAATATTTGCCACCATTTTCTGTTTGCTTTTCATGGACAGCCATCTCACTGAGCTTAGTTACGTGGTTATTAAAAAAACCCTAGTTTTAAAAGTTTGTAGACTTCATTAAAAAAGCCTTACCCTGTTTTTCAGTCAGAATTTTAAACCTGAGATCAGATATCATGCTCAGTCAGTCATGGATCTAAAATAGCACAATTGCAGCCAACTAAACTGAAGAACATAACTTATACTTGAAACAATAAGCCACTCAGTCAAATGTATTTGTAAAGACAGCAAAATGACTGAATTAAAAAAAAATATTTGAAAGACTAAATGCATTTACAGATACGTGAACAAAAGAAGCACGAGCGATTTTTAATCTCTTTACTGAGGTCTGTTTATGCAAGTTTATAGTAAGCACAATATTTATGGTAGAAAATTCCAAACAAATTTATATATCTCAAATACTTGAATTTTATTTGCTTTGCTTACATGTCTGAATTTTGAATACTTTTTAAAATACTGTTGATTTTTTTTTAGTAATAGTCTAATGTCATGATTATGGCAAAATTAGGAGAATTTCTGACAGGAAAGACTTTCAAAGTTCTCAACAACTTATTTGTAAAAATTTCTGTTTCAATTTCTCTGTACGTGGTATTATCATTGTCTTAGGATCAACATGTGAACTGTGAACAATTTTCTATATGGACTCAAAATCTGTGCTGTTCTGTTCATGCTGTATATTACAGGACTCATTGGACTGGATGGAAAGATGCTTGAAATTACAGTTAACTTTTTTTTTGTTTGCTCTTTTTTTTTTTTTTCCAAAAAGCATCTTCCCTTTTTACATAGTTTTTTATTTTTTCATTACTTGTGCTAATGCATGCATATTGCCAGCCAGAGGACTTTCACAACACATGCCTGTACAAGTTTTCAAATTAAACTGTCAATCTCATAAGGAAGTCAATGATAGCAAATTAATTAACTTATAATTAACAATATATCGATAACCTATCCTTTGTTTATCTGTTTTTTGAAAATCTATGTCTGTTTACAGTCAGTCTAACGTATTTAGAAAATCTTCATGCGTACAAATACTTATATAACAAGTATGCTTCTTGCTCTTATACCTCAGGCTACAGATGTCCCTCTGAAGTTTAAAGCCATATGTCAACATGAATTTACCATGTATTAATGATAAACCTCCCTCCTGTCATTCAAAGCTCTAGCTCTCTGTAGAGAGCTGAAGAATATGGTGTCTCATTTCAGAATGAAATGAGGATAACTTAACCACAAACCTCTCCAGACAGTTTGACTTGAACCAGCAAAACAAAAAGTACCCATCAGTATCAGCAATATCCACTGCTTCAACAGTGGGGTGAGGCAAGGGGATTAAGAAAATTCAAAGGATCTTTCTTGGATTTTTTTTTTACCCATGACATTTTGTCTAATCCTTCCACTTCTAATACACTATTGGGGAACAGGTAAAAAAGGAGAAAAAATATGTATTTTCAAAAACACTTTTCCAACTCTTTCTTTAGTGTATAACTGTCCTTGGAAATCCTTATTTATTTCTATGTGAATACATTCCCGTAACTTCAGTGCCTTGTCCTGTCTTTGGCTTTCTTGCACTGGGGTTTCTGCAAATGAAGAAATGTATCTAGAGCTGTAGGTGTAAATGTTGTATACTTCTATAAATATATATGATATAAATTACATAAATATACCTATTTTCCACTTACATATGTGTATATTGTATAATAAATATGTTGTATTTTGAACAACATATTCATACATTGCAACTGTGTAAATATAGAACAGAAGGAAATTCCGTCGAGTCTGAGATCTGTCCTATATGTCTAGCTTTCTTTCACCTCAGTAGGCAGAGGTAGACATAATTATTTTCTTACTAATTTAACACAATTTTGCAGGGATTATCTGCAGTTTTACAGTCTCACAAATAGGTGGCACTAATGAATTCTACATTTGCAGTAATTTCTACGTTCCCAACTTGGAAAGTACAAGTCCTTTGTGTCCTCTGACAAGCTCCTTATTGACCTCAACTACCAATAGCAACTTGGAACTTGGCTATGAGGTCTGATACAGAGAGGATCCTGTTTTCCACTTCCAGGAGAAAAGTAACTTCTACAGAATGTAACAGGAGTTACTCACTCATGAGTGTAGGAGAAGAATGCCTACGTGCGGCATTAAAATAAGAAAAGCATATTGCTTTTTAATATAAAAAATGTCTAAGGTGACATAATGTATTGACAGTTCTTATGAAAGACCTGATTAAACCAGTTGAGCCTAAAATATCACCTGGCACATAGAAATGCCAAATCGAAATCACCTTGAAATGTGAATTTGAGTCACATTCCTGGCCAGTTTACACTGGGGTAACCTTCTGAGTGTCAATGTAATTAGGGGTGTTTTTCAACTTCAGCCAGCACAGACTTTATTACTGTTTTCTAAAGGAGATGCTTCCGCATGTACTAGTAGGTCACCAGGCAGAGTTAATCAGTCTACCAAAAACTCAGAGGGACAGCCTGCCTCACCATGGGCCTCACCATGGGCTGCAGGGGCTTCTCTGCTTCAGTGCCTGGAGCACCTCCTGCTCCTCCTTCTTCATTGACCTGGGGGTCTGCACAGTTGTTGCTCTCATACATTCTCACTTCTCTCTCCGGCTGCTGTTCTACAGCATTTTTTTCCCCTTCTTAACTATGTTATCCCAGAGGCACTACCACAGTCATTAGCGGGCTTGGCCTTGGCCAGCGGCGGGTCCGGCTTGCAGCCATCTGGCATTGGCTCCATCGGACACAGAAGCTTCTGTCAGCTTCTCACAGAAGCCACTCCTGTAGCCCCACTTCTGCTACCTCCAGAAACATGCCCATGCATTCCCTGGAAGCATGGTTGTTGTCTCAGGCCAAAAATATGCCTGAAGCACTGCAAGAGATGACAGAATCACAGTGCTTGAGCTCTGAAAGCATTAAACTTAATTTAATTCTCCCATTACAGTTTGTCATTTTTTTAGAAACATGTATCCTGTTGCAGTGAAAATCATAGTTCTCAATTAACTAGTGTTTATCCTGCTATTTCACCTGAAAGATCTCTGAAATAAAAGAGTTAGCAGTAAAAATATCTGCAGAAAAGGATAATGTAGAAAGAATAATCTAATGTTATATTTAATTTAGTGAAGTTTGGTGGGTTGGGGTGCCACTAGATAATTAGATGTTCAGGATAATGGAGTGAACTTGACTGTGAGTATCACAGGACCCTGGGTTCGCTACAGCTATGGAGCGGAGCTGCTTTCCTTATTTAAACTTTTTGAAATGGGAATGCAGGTTGTGTGCAGCCCACATATGGTTAAGAAATGTTTGCAGTATTATTTCAAGTACTATCTATGACAAGATTTGACCACAGAGATTAAAATCTCGAAAATCTAAGTGGAAAAGCAGGAAGCAAAGGAAAAATAATTTCAGTATTGAGAAGTGTTCACAATGCTGTGTCTTCAAATTTTCACAGAAGTGACAGATTTTTAAATGAACGCAATAATTTGAAAGTCAAAATACATAATATGTCTGATGGATAAAAGAAGCATGGCTGTGTTGGTATCATTATACACAAAAAAACATGATGAAGATGTAGCAGTGACAGATTATCAGGAGACAGTAATTGATAAAGAAACTTGCTGGAAAGTAGAGGAAGGGGTTAGTAAGTACCATGAAAAGAGATAATAAGCAGGGGTCACCTACTGAAGAAGAGAGAGAGGGCAGGAGGGAGGGAAGGAAGGAAGGAAGGAAGGAAGGAAGGAAGGAAGGAAGGAAGGAAGCAAGGAAGGAAGGAAGCAAGGAAGGAAGCAAGGAAGGAAGCAAGGAAGGAAGCAAGGAAGGAAGGAAGGAAATGTGGGAGAGGAGAGAGGGAGGAGCATGGAGGGCGGGGTGGATGGCGGTGGAGAGAGAGTGTTTCCACAAGGAACTAAGACAGTCAATCAGTGGAACATATTTCCCAAAATGTTGCTGTCTCCATCCTTGGAAATTTTCAAGATCCAACTAGACTAAGCTTTAAGCAACAGGGTCTGACTTACAGCTGGCCCTGCTTTGAACATGACATTAGGCCAGAGAGCTCTTCCAAACTCTTCCAACCTGAGTTGTCATATGATTCCAAGATCCCACATCCCAGCATTAGCAAGAATAACTGGGATGCAAAAGTAGCATGGGTGCAGTTCCACTGATACTGAAGTGGCTTATAAATAGTGTATCCTTTATGGAAATAGCTGTGCCTGTATTAATCATCATCTGATAAATATAACTGCATCCATACTCACACTGGGGCAGCTACACAGTCTTTCCAGAACAGTTAATACGCTCCACACTTCTAATGCAAAGAAGCCCTATATTGCCAAGGAACAAACAACTAACACCATCACTCTACTGTAAAGAAGCAATTTACGAAAATGCCATCATCATCCATCAGCAACTAATCTTTAAATAGCAATAATTACTAAATGTTCTTGTGCCTACTAAACTAGAAAAAGACAGGATATAAACACATTGCTGAATCGCTTAACCAATAAGTTATAATGTATGTTATGCAACTTGTATAAATACAGTTGACTGTTGACTTGGAGTTCGCAGTATGAACACAGAGTGGCAGGAAGTTACTTTGCCTTAAGTAGGAAAGCAGGTATCATACCAAAGCATCTTTCTTCAGTCTTAAGGGAAAGAAATCTCTGTTTATAAATTTCTCCAGTCATACTTTGTGAATCAGGTGCCTCTTCCAAACTTACTTGATCACAGTGAATCATGTTCAGATGCTGCATCTCTTCTGGAATGCTTTCTAAAGTTCAGAAAAGTTGCATGAGTGTATTCCTTAGACTCATATGTCATCTCAGGTAACATAGTTTCTCAGTACAGTGCTTTGGAAATACAGGCTTATATGGAAAAATATACCAGATCCATTTACTCTGTATAACTGTCACTAAAGTTCCCAAATCATTCAGCTTTTCTACTTAATATAACAAAATATAGTTGATACAACCTGAGATGTCTTCAAGAGTATAAATGTAGGCACATAATTTTAAACACAAGTTATGGCTGGAAAGTTTGAAAAAAGAATATTTTGGCCTGGGTATTAATAAGTAGGAGTGCTCTACCCAATATGAGAATCCAGTATTATAACACCTTCTGTGTTTGGATTTAATTCTTTTTCAGGATAAATTTAGATTCTTGAAATGAAGGTGTTATAAAGCAATGGTAGCAGTTGTCAAGTCCTTCTTTATACAGTCAATCATGGCTCCCATGTTGGGACTTAATAAACAAGAAAGGAATAAAAAAAATTTGAGCAACGAAACACAAAAAGTTAAACATATGCATATAAGGCAGTGCCTGCAAAACAGTCCTAAGTGTTTTAAATAAGAATTTTAAACCACATACAGATATATATGATCATTTATGTTGCAAAATACCTCAGGGGGTCTCCAGTCCAAGCTTTTGCTCAAAACCTAGTCAGACCAGTTTGCTCAGGGCCTTATCCATTAAGTCTTGAAAAATTTCAAGGACAGGAACCACACAGTCTCTGAACAACATGATAAATGGACAAGCAGTCTATTGCTTGACCATCCTCTTAGGAAGAAAGGTTTTAACTCATACCTGCTACGAGCTTTCCTTGTTTCAATTTATGTCCTTTGCCTCTTCTTCGACCATACACCACTGTGAACAGCCCAGCTCCATCTCCTCCATTACCTCTCTGAAAGTACTAGCAGGCAGTTCTTAGGCCCCCTAGAAGCTCTCTTTTCTCAGGCTGGACAAGACCCTGTTCATCAGTCTCTCCTTGCTTTGCTTTGCTCCCTGGCCATCTTGGTGGCTGTCTGCTGAACAACTCACTCCAGTTTGTCTATGTCTTCTGGGGAACCCAAAATGTAACATAATATTATGCTGAGTGCTGAGTAGGGAGGAGTAGTCACCTCCCTCAGTCTCCTGCTGTGCTGCTGTTCATACAGCACAGGATGCTGATGCCCCCCCTGCCTGTCAGGGTGGACTGGTGGCTCCTGTGCAGCTTGCTATACCAGTTTTTCAGCAGATTTGCTCCCCAGCCAGTCAGTCCCTAGCCTGTACTGTTGCAAAGGATTCCTCTTTCCCAGGCAAAGGACTTTCTATTTGTCTTTGCTGAATTTTATGAAGCTCCTGTCAGTCCATTTTTCCATCCTGTGTAGATCCCTCAGTAGGGCAGCCCTGCTCTCCAGTCTATCAAGTCAGCCCTCCAATTTTGCATCATATGCAAAGTTGATGATACCTGCATAGGGCATTGCTTAAGCTGCACAGGTCCAGGATAGACCCCTGTAGAACCCACTGGTTACTGGACTCCAAATAGCATATGACCTGTTCACCACTACTCTTGAAACCTAAACATCTGACCAGTTTTTTATGCATCTAGTTGTCCATTTATCTGGATGAGATGGGTTTAATAATAATGTGGGAGACAGTGTTAAAGGCACACATTAGACTGTTCTAAAGCTTGAAAAATATACAATGTATAAAGGTATGAAAAGTATGGTTTACTG
Source organism: Falco peregrinus (assembly GCF_023634155.1). Classification (NCBI taxonomy): domain Eukaryota; kingdom Metazoa; phylum Chordata; class Aves; order Falconiformes; family Falconidae; genus Falco; species Falco peregrinus. The sequence continues at coordinate 60,932,714 of NC_073727.1, forward strand.
AGACATCAAGTCAATGAAAATGTTTAGCTATTTTTCAAAAAGATACTTCCAGTGTTACTGTATGCAACTGCCTTCAAAAGAAAACATGACATTTTTGCATATCCACTCATCCATGCATTTTAGTTTAGCTTCATTCGAATTTGCCTCGTGCCTATCAAAGAAAAAGTGTTCCATGTGTGTTGCACTTTGTACACATGGCAAATGGTTTTTACCTGTAATGAACAGCAGTGTCACAGAAAAGAGGAGCACTTTCCACACCTTCAAGCTCTCCAGTATTTACAACAAAAGATTTCTTATTAGGTTTTTTTTGTATGCATTGTTTCTCATTCCTACACCAAATATTTTTAAGAAAATACCTGAATGATCATACTGTTATTTTTTACCACTTAGCTCTCCTCTATGAGTCACACAATCTGCTTCTTACTACACACTTTAGCAGAGCCAACTGCCTTTAGTCTTTAGAATCAAGTTATTTTGTTTTATTTCTTGTTTTTTCTCTACAAATCTCTAAACTGTATTCTTTGCTGAAACTTTATGTCACAGTAATCAAACCACCATGCTGCAACTATGGAAATACTGTATAGACAAACAAGCACCAAAACTGTTCTTGTATGGAGTTAGGAAGAATAGGCAACTACCAGAGAAGAGCGTTGAACATCCAGCAGATACCTGTATGAATCAGGCATATAGTCAGATGCACTCAAATAGGCAAAGTTCCTCAAAATGGGAGGAATGGCTTTGTAGTTAGCATTTCAGCAGATTCTGTTTAGTCACTACTAAGTATCAGGATTTTGCAGGTTTTTAATCCAAGGCCCTGATTGCTTCCAAGCATTGTTTTGGGCATACATGCCATTAACTCAGACCTCTTGGAGCCAGCTACTGGCTGGGGGCATCCTGGGGCTAATGGCTGGAAGATATATGACAACATAAACAAGCACAGGCAAATCTGAGCTCCTCAGTAGTCAGGATGTGAGCGAGCTCCAGTTTAGGACACCTATATCAGCACTAGCATTATCAGCTCAGACTAATACAGTCTTTGAAAGACAAAGTATATGAGCTTAAAATCAGTATCTGTTAGGTTGTCTTGAGTCTAAGGTGTGTTGTGGTTGGCCAGCCCTGGACACAACATGTGTGCCAGTGTCTGCACATTTTGGAGGCTGTAGGCAGTGCAAAATCCTATGTACACATGGGAATGCCCCAGTATTAGGCAACACGTTATAGAAAATCACCGAGTGAATCCTAGTCCTGCACACAAGAACCACCATAATTTAAGGCATTTATAATCTTTATTTTGATCTGTGCTTTCCTTTTTCTTTAGCTGGAATCCCTGAAAAAGCAGAGGTGGCAGCATGATCTATTTCCCAGGAAAGGCAGAAAGTGGCGACAGGCTCCTGCTTTTACCCAGATGTAATTTCTGATCAATCCTTTAACAACTCCAGAAATCATTTTTTTGGTTTAGAGTTTTAGTCAGATCAACAAGCTAGAACACTTGGACCATTGCAGCAGATGCAAAAAAAAAAAAAAAAAGGGGGGGGGGGGGGTAAAGTTCGTTGGCTGAAGAAAGTTAGGTAGAAACAAGCCAATTATGAAAACACTTGGGAGACTCGCTGGGGAGCCCACGTCTTCCACCTTTCCTGAAAACGTCAAGACAGATTAAAAAAAAAGCAAGCAAGTTAGCATTAACACCACCACACCACCCCCAAACCCAATCCCCCAAAAAACAACCCCAACCCCAAAACCCAAACCCTAACACCATTCTGATGTGAACAGGAGGCTCTAACCTGAACAGTGTCCAGGCCTGGGCCCCAGAACTGGATCATTCATGAAGGTCCCTTACCTCATTTTGGCCCAGTTTCAAGGAGCACTCACCCACTCTCCTAGGCCAGCAACACTTTTAATAAGCAGATGGGGAATGGCCACCTAGTTTAGAGGGCAAGGGATTTTAATGCCATGGAACAGTCACCTCTGCCAAGGATCACTCCCTGCCCTCTTTTATTTACAGGTACAGCCGTGAATTCCATGAGCTAATAATAAGTAATGGTACAATTTTGTGCTGGGAAGAGAAACAAAGGAAATATTGGATCATGAAAAAAGAAAACCCTAAGCCAAAAGCCATGGGAACTGGCTGGACAGTAGCAGATGAAGCTCATAAAATTATTTCTCTATTTAGACTAGAAAGTTTTTGAAGCATAATCAGAGAAATAAATAATAATAATGAATGTTTTAAAGGAAAGCCTTTCTTTTAAAAAAAAATATCAAGAAATATTCTTTTAAAGGCAGAGGATTTGGCACATAAACAGAGATCTGGAGGAATGGAACAGCAGAACAGAAGCAGTGTAAAGTCACTTCTGAAAGCTAGGAATAAAAAAGACCTGCAGAATCTCCGTCTGGATTTAAGGCAAAAGACTTTTCACAGTAGGGAATGTGCTCTGTAGTGTACTGTGTCCAGGCTCCTGTCTCCACATCTCATGTACTAGTGATAATTTCTTCTTCTCTGAGGCAAATACTGTGGAAGTATCTGCTACCCAAAAATCAAGAAAATATGCTGTTCCAGACAGGTGGAGCTAACCTGTGTTCTTTAAGGTGCCAAATAAGAAAATAAACAAAACAGTAAAAAATTGCAAATGAAAGCTTTATGAGTGATGATCAGAAATGATGATTATCTAGCATATTGCTTCTGTGTTTCACACAGCATTATAGTATTATTCAGCTGCCTTCTGAGAAAAAATGTGTCTCCAGTCACCAGCATCTCTCCCTTGCTTTACCATCTTCTTTAAAATAAATGCTATTGATCAGCAGCAGTCTTCTGAAATTGGCAGAAAGGTATGAGCTTATTAAACCTCTGTTATTAAGGTTGAATATGATTGGAAAGGAGAATTGATTCCTCCTAGATTTATGTCCGTTAGCTTTTTATTGTAATCCTCTATTTGTAACATTTCATTACACACCTTCAGAAGCTATTCTTTCTTGGTTTTATTTCATTCTGTGGATTTTGCTTCTGGTATCCTGAAAGAGTGATCATTATTTTTCCTGTATTTATTATAAACATTATTTTGTACATACGAATTCTGAGGCAACTAAATCTTGCAAATTTTTTTTTTTCCTGGAGGAACCTGAGTCAGCCATGATCAGATTGGTTTGTTAGCTATGTTTAAAATCAGTGCAGAACACATAAATTTTTGAATGTATGTGTCTTATTATCAGTATATAAATCTCAGTAAGACCAGATTTCTTTGAATATGAAAACTGGCAGTCTCTGATTAAAAGATTTAAAAAAAATACATTGAAAGGAGAACCTTTCGAAAAAGTATTTCTAAACAAGTGCCACAGTGTGCTGCTTTTGGCTTGGATAGAGTTAATTTTCTTCATGGTAGCTAGTACAGGGCTGGTTTGGATCTGTGCCGAAAACTTAGTAACACAGGAATGTTTTAGTTATCTCTGAGCAGTACTTACACAGCATCAAGGCCTTTTCTGCTCCTCACACCACCCCACCGGTGAGGAGGCTGGGGGTGCATAAGAAGGTGGGAGGGGGCACAGCCAGGACAGCTGACCACAACTGACCAGAGGGATATTCCATACCATATGATGCCCTGCTCAGCATATGAAGCTGGGGGAAGAAGAAGGAAGTGGGGAATGCCACCATTACTCATGATGGAGCCCTGCTTTCCTGGAGATGGCGGAACACCTACAAGCTGTTGATGGAAGTGGTTAATGAATTTCTTGTTTTGTTTTGCTTATGTGCATGGCTTTTGCTTTACTTATTAAACTGTCTTTATCTCAACCCGCTTTTACTCTTCCAATTTTCTCCACCATCCCACCAGGGTGAGTGAGTGAGCAGCTGTGTGAGACTTTGTTGCGGCTGCAGTTAAATCACCATGCACAGTTAAGGGAACACTCTGAAATAAATCAGAACTTCTGGCTGCCCAGTCAGCCAATGTTCTCTAGTGGTTGCCATTTAAAAGCCAAAAAACCATGGTTCAGCACAGGAGGAAAAAAAAAAGTTTTGAATCTGAAAGGAGCTGTTCAAATAGTGCCACACATACCTTTATGTCAGCTAAAATATGCCAGCTGGCATATACATTTATAGTTTCATTATAAAAAGGGAATTTATAAAATACCACTTTGAAAAGAGTTAAGCTTCTGTTGCCATTAGTGAGGATAGACATAGTTCTAAATTATAACAGGCCAGTAAGATCATTACATCTCTATATAGACCTATATGGCAACCATTCATATACATTTGGATGCTCCTCTCACGTAGAGGTTCTTAGACATCTCCTCTTAATTTCATCAAAATGCTAATGAGCTGGGTTTGTTCACCTTTTTAAAGAAAATTGAGCTGCTTCTTGAGAAATAATCTAATGATGGGATGGACATATAATTCTCATACTTTTGAAGTTCAATATTATTTCTCTAAAAATAAGTTAGAGCAAAAAATGTAGAACCTGCTTTGATATTTAAAAAATAATAATTATAAAAAGAAGCAACACAATAACATTTAATTTATTTGATGGCTATGATTAAATGTGAATGTCAAACTCAAGAAGGTTCAGAGATGCCAGGAAAACAAACCTGCTTTTTTGCAGGTTTATGTTCATATGGAGAGTTTAATAACCTTTCTCTTGAATCACACAGCTTCTATGATGATCAAAGAAAAAGGAAAGAAAAAAATCAAAGAGTTGTCAAAAAATACATGTATACTTGGAGAAATTACTGAACGTTTTCCATAAAGAGGTTGCTTTTAGTCCATAATCTTTAGCAGCAATATGATGCTATTCCTTACTGAGCTCTGGGTTCATAAAGGCAGTTATCTTCAGTGGTGTAAACCCTGGTCCTCAGATTGTACTGTGATCTTCCAGGGCAAGTACAGAAAATTAAGGATTCAGGAATTAAGTTTTTACTGATGGACGCTGGTTACAGGTGACCAGTCATACTATAGTTGGGCAGAATATCCTCTCTAAAAATTGTGTCAGCTGAAATGACTGCCAAAGATTTACTCTTTGTTCCATGACCTGTAGACACAAGAAAGGTGCTAGAATTCTATTAAATTAATGTTGTACATTGCAGCCTTCTTATGCAGACAAATCTGTGAAGAATGTATGGTGGAGGTTGAAGGTACCTTAAAAAATCAGAACTAGACTTGTGTTGGAATACGTGATAGTTACTTAGCAGCGAGGACAATAAATACCAGACAGATTACAAGGGGAATGTGTAGGGTCACTGTCATGTAATTGCACTGCAGACACCTGTAAATCAGATGTCTCTTTCTATGGCTTTCTAAAGTAACTCTATCTAAGTTCTGTAAACTATGGAGATGAATAGGGATTTTAAGAATACGTTTCACTGATCTGCTTAAGGTGCTTAATTTGAAGTGACATAAAGCATTACCTAGAACATGTATTTCTGGGTTACTAACATGTCATTTGGGCAAATGTTCATCTCTGGAGTCTTTCAGAGTAATACACGTAGAACTATTTTTCTTTTTACCCATGAAAATGTGTTTTAATCCATGTCTGACATAAAAAAAATATTGGTAGAGAAGACAGTGAAATAGGGATGAATGGTATTGGCAAAAGTTTTAGAACTAGGATTTTTTTCTTAATTGAGATGTTCCACTGGCATAAACAATAAAATATGCATAAACACACACACAAGAGACACCAAGTTTACAATAATTTCTTTGTCTCTGACCTGAAGTGTGCTTAATTATTCTATGCACAGAACATTTTTAGTGAGAGAGACTAAAAAAAAAAAAACCTGGGCAAACCACAGGTGAAAAAAGTATTAAAAATTTACTTTAAAAACCCAGAAACACACACTCCCCAACCATCCTCCCCCAAAAACAGCTGAAGGAGGGTACTACCCAGTAGCTAGCAGGTTTTACAGCCTACGTTGCTCTGAAAAAGTAGCTTCTGCAGGTAGTCATGACTGATCCCACCACCTACCCCTCAACTGCCTCCTGGGTTGCCTTGCAGTTGCATCAGCCCTGAAAAGCCTGTGTGCCATCAGACAGACATATGTGCCAAGAGCCAGCCTTGTGTCTCAGGAAGAAACCAACAACCTGCACTTGAGGCATTCTCAGAAGTCTCAGAGACAGGTCTTTACCAGTTGATGCTTGTATATATATATTGAAATTATTATTTTATTTTAAATATTCCTAAACAGTTAGTTTCATTTTAAACTTTATTACAACTAAACCTGGATGTTTTATTTGATACACACCACAATTTATTCTCATTTCACCAATCATTCAGTTATTTTCCAGGTTTAACTCATTGCAGATATACCCATGGGTTCCTTTATTTTTTTTTATTCACCAGCAAACCAAAATTCCAGTTATATGAACATTTCTCTTAAAATAACTGGTCTGTTTGAAAATTGTTTCTTAATACTTGTCAGCTAATGATATATTTCTGTATAAAACCATGAAGATTTATTCCCATTCTGAACAAAATCATTATTTTCTATTTAATATAACAGCGGGTGTTCCCATTATCCATGTAAATTGTTAGTTCTTTTAAAGCTTACTAAGCTGTTGAACTCAGTAACATATTACAGCAATGAGTTTTACCAGTTAAACAGATTTCCACTGTGAAAAACAGATGTCATCGGTGGTAAATCTGTTCCTATCAATTTACTTTAACTTTTAAAAGGGTAAACAAAAGTCTTTGAGTTTACTGTTTCACTTATTATTCCTACACCTTTACGTATGTCTCTACTGGAATGTATGAATATCTTTTCAGTCCTTCTTTCTATGTGATGAAAAGTCTTTCCTTTACATCTGCAATCATTTTTTTAAAAAGCGATCACTGAAAGCAGGGTAGTCACAACTAAACTCTGGGATGACACATGAGAGAAATCTGCTGTAGGAGCTTTCATAGATCTCAGACTTATCAAGGACAAGCCCTCAGGTAGAGATTAAATGCTTGAATTCATAACTTCTTTAGCCAGAGAGAAGGAAAAATATCGGGACTTTCAGTAACTTCTGCCATTTTGTTAGCCCTTGATGATGTGGCCCTCTGTGGTTCACGTTATAAGAAAGGTAAGAGTTGCTTTATTCTCCAGTGAGTCTGACTGAATGTATGAGGCATCAAAATGCATAGGTTGAGAAGTTTTCAAGAGCAGATGAACCTCTAGACCCATCATGCTGTGTCAAAGTGGTTGAAATTAATTTGCTTATAGCTAAGTGAATTGAGTTCTGACTTCCTGACCTCTGTTGGTTTCACATCCAATGTCAAGCCTGACAACACTGCTGTGGGTAAGGTTATTTTCTTGATATTACTCAATAACATGAGTTTCTTCAAAGCATTTCTAAAATGAGTTTTCATAACCTGACAGAACAGAATTTGCAACTACAGCAATATCTATGATTGCTGGCATTAAATCATAACTCTCCTTTTTTAGCAGAAGACATTACAAGATAACAGCCACCAGGAAGAAAAGAGGTTTGTCCAGTTTTACAGCTAAAAAAGTACTCCCAGAAATAGGAAACAAGGGACTCCATTCCTGTTTTATTCTCATGGAAACTCAGTCTTTTATTAAACAGGTTTCTGCAAATATGCCTATGATAGTAAAATAAACAGTGCCAGAGCCCATTTTCTATCTCTGAAGCTAACTTCTAGTCCGTCTCTGTGCCGATGAATTGTTTGGAAGATTCAACCTGAGGCAGAAACAATTAAGGATTTTTCTGACAGTGGCTAGTCCCTTGTGCTACCTAATTTGCTAGTATATGTATACAGCACAGGGATGCTAGTCCAAGTGCCTGCAAGCAATTTATTGACATTTGTGTGGTACTCCTTCTAGGCTAATTTATCTGCATAGACATCCTGCTGATAGAGCTGGATTGCTGTTCTTGGTATAGGCATATTTCCTCTATTTCAGCCCCTCATTAACAGATGGGATAAGAAGGAAGGGGGATAGTACTTCCTTTGTCAATGCTACTTGTTTAAATCCTAAGCCACAGGAGGAATTGTTTTTTCTTATTTCACCTGAGAGATACTAGGAATTAGATCACAGCTGGGTGATTTAATATGCTCTGGTGCTGCAGCAGTCTAGCTGATTTTTAAATAAGAAAGGCAATTGAGTATTTTTTAGTTTCACCTTAGAAAAGCAACACCTTTTCTTTAAATAGAAATCTGTGTAACCTGGATGCAATGAAAAAGCAGATCATTCCCAAGTTTAAGACATACGTAACTTACTTAATTTCTGAATACTTTGAAGCCATTCGTCATGCTCAGCAGGATGTAACCAACCTGGAGGAAGTGCATAATGCTCTGAACACAGATGGGGTTTTGACTGAACTTAGTTTTCCTGTCATGGAGCAGTGTGACATCAAGAGGAGAAAAAATCTTTCATGTTGAGCTGATAAAATAATTAGCTCAGTCACATAATTGCTGTTAGTGCTAGCTATCTCTGCCATCAGGTGCTTTGCCCCGCTCTCAAGCCACTAAAACCTAATATAGATCAAATGATCTCAGCATGTCACCTGCTTGATGTCACCACTAAAGTCGCTTTTGAAAACAGACTGAGAACATTCATGTATTTTCATTCACTATAATTGTCTCTAGTACCTCAACTGAGGACAACCAACTACACCTTGGCTTCAGAGGAAAAAAGACACTGTCATTCTATGCTGGAAATAGTGATAGTAGCTCAAAAGTGTATTTATTTTCACAACTGTAGTTAAATCACTAAAGTAACATCAACAAGATCATCAAAATCATACCTTAAAAAAGCTTAAACAAACAGTAAGATTTAAGATCAATATTGGCACTGTGTAATGCTGTGTTTCATGTGCTGAAATTCCATACTATTGATAGTTCGTACTGTGAGACCTGAAGTAATATATTGCTTTGACAGACCTGTACTTCAAGTTTATTTATGAAGTATGTCTGTGTTGATATGGGAAGTCAGATAGAATTGTCTGCGTTTCACAACAGGTGAAGCCAAGGTGAAAAAGAAGTTAGCAAAGATCTGTTTTTTAAGAATACATCTTGAATCACCAAGGTGATTCTCGCTCCCCCATTTGTTGATGGAACACCACAAGGTTTCTGCTGCGTGTTGAATTGCATCATATTCACTTCTATAGAGAACTTGAAAATTTTCAAGAACCAAAGTGGCCATGCAAATGATCATGTATCTTGAGTAACATAGCATCTGTGAAGACACTGTAACAAAATAGGTTTCAGTTTAATACTTAGTATCTCAAAATCTCTGATTAATAATTCCTTAATTTAGTGGCATTTACCTCACCAATCAGCAATATTATACAATTTCTGTGGAATGAGAATCAAATTTTGTTCAATTTCTATAGTAAATTGGTAGATCCACATAGACTCGTGCTTTTCCCTCTCCCTGGTTCTTTCTGTGACAACCATCCATTCCACAAACTGAATGGTGAAAGGATCCTTCAATGCTTAAATCAGGGGTCCTCAAACTTTTTAACCAGGGGGCCGGCACGCAGATGAAGTGGCAGGCAGTCATCTGCGGCTGCTTGGTTTCCCCCCCCCAGCCCCCGGCGGGGGGGTCTGTAAATACTGGGGGCCGGATTGAGGACCAGCCCATGGGCCATAGTTTGAGGACCCCTGGCTTAAATAATTAAATGCTGTAAAATAGCACACATGAAAGAAATTAGACAAAGAAAGATCTTGCTTTTTTATCTGTGGATCTAAACATCTCTCCAGAATCTGATAGATGGAAAAGGTTTCCCTTTTGAAAGTATGCCTATAAATCAGGATTTTATTTTAAGGTGAACATTTTAACATTCTAGATATGTTACACAAATTGCCCCGCCTTAATATCTAGTCTTATAGTATAGGTAGCCAGGCTTGAAAATTATTTGTATTTATTTGTTCACTGAAAAGCAACCAAATACATGAAATGAATGAAAATACTACTCTCTGAGTATCTGTTAAAGCATGTCAGTTATTGAATCTTGTCTATGAAGGATGGTAGGCTGTGGGTTTTACAACAGGAAAGGTATAGATAGAAAGGAAAAAACACATTGAGGAAAGAGGAAACCTGGTTTAGGAGAACTGTTACATGGGCAAACTGACCTCAAAAGTACAGTGTAGCACAATTCCTGTCTGTAATCTTATAACTGAATAAACCTTAATGTGGGATTTATCGAAACACATTGACAGCTACTGCTGGACTAGCTGTTAGGTCCCAACCAGACATGAGTCCCAGACGCTGAGTAGTGTACAAATACATAGGGTAGGCCTGTATTGCAAAGGGTTTGTACTCTGGTTTACATGATACTTATACTGTAAGAGGGATGGGTTAGTGGAGTACGAAAGAACCATTAATAGGATAATACCCTTAGGATGGAGATTGGTGTAAAGGTCACAATGGACTTCTTCAAAGCAGTTTTGAAAAATAGCTGGTATTACAGCTAAGCTTCCTATCCCTTTTCCTAATGAATACCTCTTTTTGACTGCTCGCAGCTTTGCCCAGTAATTAATATGAGAGGATACTGTCTGAGTCACCATCTGAGGTTTTGTGGAAGTATCAGTTAATTTTTGAGCATTTCAAAGAAGATGAATAAGGATTTACACTGCTGTTGAAAAGAAAGCCTGGTTTGAAACTACTGGAGTAGCAGCAATGAGAAACAGCAATTCTTTGTGAAAGAACGTAACTTTTGCAATAGGAGACTGACTGACTGTTTCATGTAAGGAAACGTGAGTTTTATTCTGGTATGAAAATTTAATCAGCAGAAATTATAAACATTTAAAATATATTATTTTGAAAATATATAACTGAGCCATTCTGTTGGAAATTTCTGAGATGTAATTTTATTTCTTACTAAATATAATTATCCTAAATCCATAGAATCACAGAATGGTTTGGGCTGGAAGGGGCCTTAAAGGTCATCTAGTTCCAACCCCCTGCCATGGGCAGGGGCACCTTCCACTAGACCAGGTTGCTCAAAGCCCCATCCAGCCTGGCCTTGAACACTGCCAGGGATGGGATGGGGCATCCACAGCTTCTCTGGGCAACCTGTTCCATTGTCTCACCACCTTCATGGCGTAGAAGTTATTCCTTGTATCTGACCTAGATCTGCCCTTTCTGTTTAAAGTCCTATCACAACATGCCTTTGTAAAAATTCCCTTCTCCAGCTTTCTTGCAGGCCCCCTTTAGGTACTGGAAGGCTGCTATAAGGTCTCCCCGGAGCCTCCACTTCTCCAGGCTGAACAACCCCAACTCTCTCAGCCTGTCTTCATAGGAGAGGTGATCCAGCCCTGTGATCATCTTCATGGCCCTCCTCTGGACTCGCTCCAGCAGGTCCATGTCCTTCTTATGTTGCAGGCCCCAACACTGATTAAACAAGATAACTGAACAAGAAAAGTCTGAATTTTAGTTATTTCTATTATAAGTTAATTATGAAAAGCAAACAATAATTTTCTGCCATTTAGTGAAATGGTTTGCTGCTTTAACACTATTTTAACATAGTTGTTTAGTTCTGTCATTAGTGGCAATGTTTTTTAAATAGATGTAAGTATTTACATTTTTCTGAACATCATAATCAATATGTGTATTTTTTAAGTATAACCCAATTCCAATCTTTTTTTGTTGTTCTAAAAACCCACAAAATTTATCGTTGAGTTCTAAAATTAAAAATGACCAAATGATCATACGTAACAAGCATTCAAAACGTATCATGCATAATTATTAGATTCTTTCTCCATTTGTCCTTCTGCTTCCTGCTGTCTCTGTTGCCCACCAGTGAGTTATAAATTTCAAAGGAGAAAAGAAATCTGTTGACTGCAGAGCTGAATTCAGTTAATGTGCCTCACACTAGCGGGACAATGCATGTAACACAGCAGGCCTAATTTGCTGTCCATGTCTAGATATGAATATTGCCACCAAATGTCTGCAGTCAAATGGTTTTCATTACACTTAAGTTCTGTGTTGTGGGTTTATCTGTAAAATTTAATGACCAAAGTTCTTTAGTTGAAAATGCACTCTTTTGCAGTGACGTTCTGCTTGAGCACCACAAGCAAGTGAAGTACATAAAAAAGCAGACCCACTGAAAACCACAAAAATACAGCCTGTCATAGTATCTGAAGCAGAGTGTAACCAATGAAACACTCTTACAAAGGAGCAGCAAAGGAGCAACTTGATAGCTTTTATATATAAAAATATATATTCCCTGGGAATGGATTCTTCTAATTGATTGCCATGTCCATAAGAACACTTCAGTACATTATTTCCTGGAAGTAGAAAGCATGGTTGCGGCTTTGTAAAGGTGAATTCTGCTGAATGTGCAAGGTTAGTGCTATGTTTAAAGCCAAAAGAGAAATTCAGCAGGGGAACTTCTTTCTTCAAATAGTTGCTACAGTAATCAGAGCCCTGTTTTCCATTTTATGGCTGGGTTATCAAAGATGCTGCACACCCAAAACCTCTCTGCTGTATTGAATACCTTGTTCTTATTATGCTTTTGCTAGTAGCACTAATCATTCCTCTGTTTTTACACTGAGCATTGACATTTTGAATTCACTATGGAGAGCAGAGAAACAAACAAACAAACAAACAAACAAACAAACAAACCCAACAAACACAAAAAAAAACCCAAAAAGAATCTAGCAATTCTTCAGTTGTATAAATATTTTAGAATCATTTATTAAGAGATAATGTTTTCAGTGCATCCACATACACCTGTAATCGCCCAGGCAGAGGAAGACGTGTTCTGGTCCATGCTGCAATTTGCAATGTACAACAAAGTAGCTGCCCTTTGGGCTTCAGCAGAGCTACTCAGAGAGTAGGTGGTTTAAGCTTATCCAGGGTGTTACAGAATGACTCAGCCCTCCTTGAAAAATATGGGTATAGAAGCATAAAATAGACACCTGTGTTTTCAAAGGATAGTTGATGGACTGGAGCCGTTTTAGGGCATATCATTTTATGATGTTCTACTGATATTAATAAATTGCAAGTAAATCAGTACCCAGTTTCCATGCCTGAAAGGGTCAAAAAAAACCCCTCAACCAGGCATTTGTGTATCTGATAGAAAAGGGCTATAGCTGCAATGGTAAACTGGAGGATGCCTGGACTTGTAGCTAACAAAAAGGGTATTTTAACCTCTAAAAGAAAGTGCTAGCATTTAAATCATAAGCTGGAGAAGTTACCTGACCTCTCTAACTCCTGACCCTTGCATGGAGCTATTAGCTAAAGTGCTGGCTGACCTAAGCCAAAATCATAACAAACATCTATAGACAGCCCAGTTCCCATATTTGTACTTGTGCCCTGGCATTGCTGAGGCTACCAGTGAGGTTATATAGCCTGTTCCTTCTTAGGACTGTCTCTGAAATGGTCTGAGGAAACTACTGCAAACAAAAATCTGTAGGAAATCACTCTTAGAGCAAACTTAAAGGACTCTAAAGAAGGAAAGATTCCACTTGGAAGAAAGTAGTTTACTCAAAAAAACCCCTCTTAAAATATAAACATCAATTTCAAGTGTGTTCTGATTTAAGTGTGTGTAATCCTGCACTTCTAATTCAGCTAGCAAGTGGACCAGAAACATAAAGGAAAATGTCAGTAAGTGATTTTAAAAAGTTCTGAGACCACTTTGTTATTATGCACAAACTGGAACCATGTTTAATCCTTTCTGAATCCAGACAATACAAATGAAAAGCAATACATGTAATGATAGGAAAGAAAGACCCCTTTAAGGACACGGGTTTTGACAAAAGAGTTCTCTAACATCTGCAAACTATAATTGATAATGATGATGATGATGATGATGATGATGATGATGATGATGATGATGATGATGAAGAAGAAAATAATAATAAAAGAAAATTTCATCATGTAGAAAGTTTCTTAATACCCCTGGGATGTTTTGGTGGACAAAATGCCAGCACCAAGAAGAAATAACACCAATGCATTAAAAAAACAAACAAACAACAAAACAAGAAGATCTGACTGTCTTCTGGTTTGTGGTCTATAACAGTAAAATGATGACCAAGCAAATATTATTCCTTTTACTCCTCTTTTGGATGGCATGACCTATGGAAAATATAGCATTTAACAAAATCACTCGCATTACTGCAACCTAAGGATGGTGCCCCTAATGGTAGCAGCATTGGGAACAGTATCATTAAAAACTGTTTACCTCCTGTGGTCATTGTTCCTACAGTTAAGTGAGCTGCATGAAGCCTGAGGTCAGATTTGAACTGAGAGTTTAGAGAGAAACCTCCTGAGATAAAACATAAATTCAAACTGTCTTGGGATTATTTGAGAAAGACAAATGGAGAGACATCTTTTATTTTTAAGTCATTACAGAAAGAGTAAACACCCTGGAAGGAAAAGAAAGAAGGGGGAAAACACGCTGATGATTGTGAACAATTTAATAGTGAATTACATTAAATGCTGTGAACACACTCATAGAACTATTAAACCAAAATCAAGATTATTTCTAGCTGCATTTTTTAACTCTAGTGGCTGACTTACACTATATGATTATTAACTAGTACAAGACATAAGTCTGGCAGCTGCTACTCAGTTTTGCCTGACAGCATTCAATGTCAAATAACATGCTTGTCTATATTATTTGTTAATATCATCAGAGAAAAAAAAAATGCTGTTAGCAAATAGAAAAGGTTTGGAAATGCACTTTGTTTTCCAGTTCCTCAGCTCAGTTTGCATCACAAAAGAGAAACTGAAAAAAAGGAAAAGGAAAATTAGGCATGGTTATTTCAACACTTGTAAAGAAATAATTTAAATTAAGACAAAATTAATCAATTTATGGATAGCTATTTTGACATATCAAAGTTACTATTGCACAGAAGGAAAAACAACCCCTACAATAATTAAAGTGACAGTATCTTTCCTTCATAAATTAAGTATTGCTTATGTTACATGTAATTCATAAAGTTAAACTCAGTCATAATAAAGCAGTGAGTATGAATTCAATGCTGTACTGTGAGTCTGAGTTTAACTTTGCAGGATATGGTGAAATATTCACAGATCACTAATTAATAATTTTATGATCATCTTTTTTCTTGTATGAAGGCTTTTGCAAAACTAGATGTCTTTTTCTCCTCTTTCTAGGGGTAAAAATGAATATTTAAATAGTTGTTTCCAGCTACAGTTTTGTACCCTTGTGGGACTGAACATTTCTAATTAGGTTTATATAGCCCTTAGCCAAATTAATAGACTACTCTTTTTACTGTTTTCTATGCAAAAATGTAGGCCAGTCAGCATCACACAAACTTCTGTCTCCATCCCACTTCTGACAGTGCATGTGCTCCATTAACTGGGTGCTTGCTTGCTCAAACAACTCTGTATTAAGTAGTATTGTTATATCTAATAGCAGAACATGTTGTTAAAAGGAGCCTGTTAATTCTAGAAATTCTAGAAATGACATTAAATTGAAAACAACAGCACCATATGTAGCTGTTGGTAGGATCCTAAGACTTAGGATGGTAGGATCACTTAGGATCATAGACCACTTCTGACTCAGAACAGTTTGGAAAGGGCAGTTACTTCATATGGTCTTATAGTACATTAAGATTAAGATAATTCCAATATTTTCGTAGAATTAAGTGAAAAAAGTGAGTAAAAGCTGGCATGTAATCAGCGTGCAGAGAAGTAATGTCACAACTCCATTTGCTGCCAGTGACCAATCTATCCTCATCCAGACATTGTACAAAGCACAGTAAAAAAGATTAGGAGAAAAAGCTTTTGTTGGGGCACATCACTAGTGCAGGGAAGGAAATCACAGCTCTATAAATCCTCCATTGAACATAGGTGGATGTAGCTCCTGCTCCCTGCCTGGACACAGGACACACAGTACTGTTCACACATACAGTTCAAATGGCAAAAATTGGCCAGCTGTCGGCAGTGGGCAATGTTTTGTTCTTCCTTTTGTTGTTTTTCCAACAGAGTAGCTAGTAATAATATTTCCTGCTTTTTGAAATGGGCCAGGATATCCATGCAATGCATCTCCTTCCTGTACCACTGCTGTCCTAAGATTCAGCTTTCATGTCCTTCCAGTCTAATCATCCCCACAGTGTCCATTGTTGCTACTGTTGATAACCTCCTCATCCTCCTCCACAGCATCCCCTGTTAGTTCCCACACTATCCTGATCTTCAACCCCATGCACAAAACATCTTTCTCTACTGTGAACAGCCTTAATGCTTGCTGCCAGGCCATCTGCGTGCTCGCTAGCACAGCTCTGCTAGTGTTTTGGAGTCAGCATGCATCACCATTCACATACTCTTGCTCACAACTCTTGTGTCTTCTTAATGGTGGGTCCATGGCAGATATGAAACAGAAAGTTCAAGAAGCTGCACTGGGACGGGATAATATTTAGTGGGGAAAACCTCTTCCGGATTCAAAGTAATTAGAAGAGAGCAAAAATGAGAATTTCTCCACAAATTTTCCTTTACAAAGTTGTATTAAAATCACTCCAGGTATTTAGGCTAGCTATGCAAAAGTCAGTGGTTGACTGGATCCTGCACAGGATAGCTTTTAGCCTCAGCAACATACTCTGGTGGGTAAAATCTAGGAAGCTAAGTATGCATTGTGTAAAAATAAAAATGTGCCCATTTATGAGGTTTGAATTTACTAATTATTTGAATCCTAAAGTGTCTCTTTGGTCTTGCAGAATGAAATAGAGACACTAGAAATTTCTGATTTGTGCAAGGCATTCATCATAATGAATACGAAAAAACAGACAGAAGCAGGTAGAACATATGTAGATAAAGCTGATAAATACAGAACCATAAACTTACTCTTATATGCACATTTTTTCATTACAGGGCAGTAGTAAGACCATAGGAAAAAAATAAAACAAGCAAACCACTGAACACCTGAGCTGTAGTGCATCACTCAAAGTCTCACAGTGCAAGTGAATCTTTAAGTCATGGGGCTGTGTCTATAAGTCCTTACCACTGAATATTGGGAGCCAAGATGAGGGTAAGTGAATCTCATGACTCGAATAGAATTACGCTCAGTTATTAACACATAATTTACCTAGGTTGTCAGATTCCAGAGCTAAGAAAGCCTGTCTAGACAAGAAATGGGTTGCCAGTGTGACTATACCAACAAAATCTCTAAATGGGGAGAGTTTATAGCAAGATAACAGCTCTTAAACAACAGTTTACATTGCTTTTCTAAGTGAAAAGTGCTGTAGAAAAACCTGGGGTTTGTGGTTGGTTTTTTTTCAGTATCACTGCCTTTGCATGTCTTTGTTGTTGTTGTTACTGTTCGAATGACATACATATACTATATATATATGGCTATACTAGAGAGGTAATTAATAACAAATAATTCTAGCATTATCAGCATACTAAAGCTATGCCAGTATTTAAGCACATGCTAGTCCACACTTTCCAGTTTAGCAATTGATAGCAAAAACATTGACAATGAACTTTTAAACCCCCAAATCTCAGACTACACAAGGCTGTAAAAATCATCATTAATGTTTTGATTTATACCTAAAAGTACATTCAAAGCCAGAAGAGAAATTTAGTACAGGTGTCAGCAGGATTGACAAAGAATTTTGTTCTGTAACTAATTAGAGCAAAAAAAAATTAGCAGACATAAAGCTCTCTATTTATTCAAGAATATTGAAAAGGAGATCTCTTCTAAAATTAAAACTTCATCTAATTGTGAAGACGTTGGCAAGTAAGGACATCTGCTTCATGAAAACCCTTGCAGTATTTTTACTACAGCTCACCTGCAATATTTCTATTTCTTCTGTTTTTCAAACCAGAAGACCTACTTTCTGACTCTTCACAGAAGCCACAAGAGTATTCCACCAGACTTTGTTTCAGTAGATAGTGGCTATTATTATGAAATATGTATACTACATTACACTACAATGTTTAAATCAAGCTTAGGATCATAATATTTTAAGGTACTACATTAAAAAAAAGTGATATCACTAGCCCAGAAATTTAGTTTGATATTGACTATTGCTGGTACTCTACTCCCAATAAGATGACCATAGTCTGACAATGAAATGGCAGCACATAGAAAGTAACAGTAAAGTCCTATTTATTTTCAGTCCTAGAGTATCATAGTCTTATTAGACTCCAGTACACCATTGCATTATGAGAAAATGTATCTGAAATGCAGGATACTTGAGTTTTCAGTGCCTAAAATGGGATAAAGCAGGAGAAATAAAAGATAAAATGATAATGCTATTTATTTTTCCTGATGTTACTTCATCTAAAATAAAGCTGTGAGACACCTGATGTTTTAAGTTTGCAGTCAATTATTTCTTCAGATGACTTCAGTGGCTGAATATGCATCATTTTTTATTTGTAGATTCAAAATCTCTCAGATGCTCTGTTGCCTTCTATTATTAATTAAAATATGAAGAATAGCTCTGTCAGAAGTACTTTTCCCCCTAAATTCCACAATGAATGCAGGATAAGCTTCCATACTGAGATTTGATTACTTTGACTGGATATCGGGACTAGCAAGAAGATCTAAACTAAAATAAAATCAATATGCATATGGCCTCATTCCACTGACCTAGGTTTGCTTTTACAACTTTTAGGAAAGAACTGTATTACCTTTGAAATTTCTTTCTCCACTCCATACTTACTAGCTAGGAAAACACTAGAAATTACAGAAGCAGAAACCTTGTAAGCCGCTACCTGTATCTGTAATCAAGGTGTCCCTAATAACTAAATGAGCTAAAGCCAGCCTACCATGGTGCCAGAAAGCTGCGCACCATCAGTCATCTCTGCTAACAGTGCTGAGAGTCATCCAACTTTCTAATGTGACAGGGACACATTAGCATTACCTTGCCATTAGGGTGCAAAAAATTTAGGTCTTTAGGCATTTGTAGTTGGTTATAGTTTAACAAAAAATAACCTGATTGACATCTGCAATGCATGTTATCTCAATCTACTAAAAACAATAAAAGCTCTTTCCTCCCCAAACAGATAGCCTAAGCAGCACAGCTGTTTCAAAGAATAAGGCCATGAAACAAACATATTCTACCAACATATCAAACAAGCTTGTTGGTTCTTCTTTTTAAACAAAACATGTTGTGACTGACAAATTGAAGTAATAGAATGTCTTTAAGTCCCCACGAAAATCTGCTTAAATTTGAAAGTAATTCAGTTCTCACAGAATCCTCCTTAGAACTCTTCGTAATTCCTAAGAGGTTTTGTCCACCTTTAGCACAGAGATTGCCTTCCCCTGTAAGCAAATACCTGTGAAATCCATTAGGTAAGTGTGTATCTATCTCATCTGCCTGGCATACTGAATTTCACAAAGGATGACAACTCACAGGTGCCAATAGCTATTTTATATTACTTGATATGATGCGTAAGTGGATCTAAATTTTCCACCTTTGAAAGACTGCATAAAAAGAAAGAAGGGTCTTCTAGTTGTAGCAGTTACTTGGTGACCAAGACAGCAGAGCACTTGCACAGGAATATAATTATCTGACTGTAGTTAAGTCACTGAAACTCAGTTTTTCAGAGGAGAGTACCAACTACATGTTTCTCATTTTCTAGGTGCCTAACTTGAGACTGTAGGGTCTGAATTATAGAAGTGCAAATGTTGTCAATTGAGATTGTGCTTTGAATGTATAAAATGCAGTATAAACACTGCAAAATCAGATCCTGCATTTCTTATACTGGACACCTAGAATTTCTGGACACTCTTGAATTTTATCTGTCAGGGGCAACATACCTCATTTAGTGTAATGGGGATAATACTTTGTTCATTTTGGAAGATCCTATGGAAATAAATTCACAGCTTTATGTGAAACACAGATATGACTGGAGGGGCAAATAAAGGGAATGGAACAAAATGAATAATATTGTCTTAAGTAGTTAAACACAAGTCCACATATCACAAAAAAAGAGGTTATAATATAAATTATATTCAGTCAGATTGAGGTAAAGTAGTTCAGAAACACATAATAAATATTATAATAAAACTGGATTAATAATTTAATTTTTAATTTTTCTCCTAAAACTTTAAGCACTTACTTAAAGCTTTAACATGGTTCTTTTTTTTTTCCTTTCATGTTCTTTTATAAATAGCTTTTTTTTAAAAAAATGTCCACATTATATTGTAATCACACTGAATTAAATCACACTGAATTAAAAAAAAATAATCTTTTCTCTATGACTGTTATTAAAGACCGAATTTAGAATATCTTCTTCACATACCTAACCCAATATGTAAGGCATGCCTCTTTATACATAGAGGGAATCAGGTAGCTTGCAGGGGAGGTATATACTTCTACACAATGGTGGGTGAAGAAATGAAACAAGACATTTCTATAATGCTATTTTTAGAATGTCAATTACAGTAATTTTGGTGCAGTTAATTCCCATACATCACAGCAGAAATTTACTAACTCCACATTTTAAAAAAATAAATAAATAATCCCTTTATTTCAACTGGATGATTCTTAATTCAGGGCTTTTTTGTTGCCTTGTGGTTCCTGGTGTTCATTGTATTGCTCTTGGAAAATGTAGGATTTACATTATTTGTAGCCTCTCGGTAGCATGGAATACAAAATAAATTAAAATAAAATCCATGTGTAGCAATGTATCAGCTAGATAAATTACACATAAATTAATTCACCTTCCTATGAATTAATGGGTATTTACTACCAACATTAAAAAAAAGTACTCAGAAACTTACACATTTAATGTTTTGCAAGATTTTTACTCGTTCTTTCCTTCAACAAATGAATCCATTTAAATAGCTCCATTTATAAATATAAATGATGTGAATATCTATATAAAAAGCTTATCTGGAAAAACCTGTAAATGTAGACTACAACTTCATTCACAGAGAACAATATTTCAGATCACCAAAAGAACCAAGTTTCCTAGTGAAAACAATTGTATTTATGAGATCAGCTGTTTTTTAACAAAGATGGGGTAAAAATTTAATTGTCCACAATTTTTAAAAAAACACTTCTTTTTTAAAAAAAGATGGTAGTATTTTAAAATATGGTCGTATTGAATATCAGTCTTAGATGCCTCTTCTGAAAGTTGAAACCCTCTATTTCTTCAAAGAAGAAAGTGTACAGCTGCTGTGCCCATGCTATAAACATGCATAGTGTGCCCTTGAGGGCCTGATCCTGAGCTGAAGACAATGTCTGTCTTTTGATGGACTTCAGTGTATATTTGAATTGGACCTTAAGGGAAAGGCTGACTAAAAAATTAGTTATATCAAACTCTAAAAAGAAGAAGCTCATCTCGGCCGCAGTCCAAATCATGTCAGATTTAATAGCAGCTGAATCTGCCCTCAGCCTTTGGCCATTCTGTGAACCTTACCAGCAAAGTGGTGTTTAGCGCAACACCAGTAGGGAGCATGTGAAGAAGACAAAAATAACAATACAATTTAGTGCAAAGAATAAATAGATTATTTTACCTGCAAGAACATTTCTTTCTCTAACCAAAGAATAGAAATCTTTAAGATTTTCAATGCTTTTTGCATGTTCCTGCAAATATTACAAAGCATAATAAAAAGTCAGATACATAATTGGAGAAATCAACATGCACATTTCAGAATATGCAGACAAATAAATTTCCTGATTTAATGTAATTTTTAATAGAAAACCTTTAATATAGCTGCTAAAGTAAAAGAATATCTGCATGGGGTACTGAAGGCTGATTTCATTAGTTCAATTAAAGCGACTACCTTTACACAGCTCCGCTCAAAGATCTGGATTGAGACAGCTCTGCTTGAACATTTCATTTTAATTGTGATAATATTGTCATTCTCCTCATGAAAGTCTTTAAAGGCAGAAGATTAAAAAAATAAAATACATTATTTTAATCAGATGCAAAGAAAAGAGGAGAATAGTCTTAAATATAAGAGAAGAAAATAATTAACAATCAAATATAAGTTTTTTTATGCTCGTTAGGATACCATTAATGCACCTTGGTACTGGAATTCATCAGAAATATATGCTGTTTTCTTTTTATGTGTCATTGGAATGAGGTAAATTCGGGTTACGGAAAAACAAGGAAGTAGGGTATTTTTTCATTTACAAAGGGCTAAACAACTAACATATTTATTTTACTAATCAGTAAAATAGTTCTGTTTTTACCTAAAGCAACTTTTGGTAGCACTGGTTGAATTAATCAAAAATAATTCATGGAATAGCACCAGTTCAGCCAGTTTTGCAGATGTTTTATGTCACGAAAACAATGCAAACCAGATGGGTGGCTCTGACTCATGACTTCTAATGAAGTTGACAGAAAATGGAAGCAGACATTTAGTCACAGCTGAAGAGATAATCCTTTCATAATGCTCCAATTTTTACCTTGTCTTGAACATAGATAAAATCTTTTCAAACTTTCAGAGGAAGTTCAGAAGACTGCTTTTCTGTTGCAAGCATGAGGAACATATTTCATTCTGCAATACACTCCCCAAAATGCATGGCTCAAGTATGGTCTCCGAGAGGAAGGTTTTACCTTTCAGTACAGAATTTTGGTAGAATTAATCCCTTGGGCTCTAATTCCCAATATTTAATATCATCTAAGTTGTGGTTCTCTTTACTGGTTCACATTAAGTAAATACAATTTTATAACAATAAAGCAGGTTCAGCCAAAGTAATAAATGAGCTTCTCCAAGGAAGAGACACTTCCAATAAAAGACACTGAGCAATGTATCCAATAGTGGTCTGCACATGCTGGAAGATAGTAACGCTCCAAAGGGTGAAATTCAGCCTTGTGAGGGTTGATGTTCTGCTTAAAGGTCTCTAAATTACCAGAATTTTGCAATGGTAATTTTCTCCCTAAAACACATACTTCAGTATGGATACTACAGAGGGCTGCTACGGGCTGCAGAGCGCTGGGTCACCTGAGGTTGGAAAAGGCTCCCTCTGGTCTCACAGATGTCAGTAAACTCTCCCTGAATTACAGTAGCTTCAGGGATAAACAACAAACTTCAGCCTCGTCCTGCTATTCTGAATTGCCCTGCTATGAGTTTACCAACTTCAGATATGATCGAGTGGTAGAGATTACAATGACTATCAGAAGTACTAGAGCATAGTGCTGGAAGGTGAGACAATAATTTTCTGTCACCACTGAGGTTCAGGTAAGTGGGAGAATATTGAGCAAGTTTAATGGTAAATTCTGCAGGGCTGCATTTAAACTGTAGCTCCTGTCCAATGCAAATCAAAACAAGCAAGCATGTACTGTTAAAAATTCAGTTCAACGAGGCTGTCTTTTTGTCCAGTGCACAAAAAATGACAAAATGCTGTTTTTCTCAAAGTCACTGTGCACATCAAACTGGTCATCAAGACTGTGGCAGTACAAAGAAAACTATAAGCCCATGCATAATAATTGAGCACCTGAGAGGATCTTGCTAACATCTTTAGGTTTGTCTCTATGCCTGAAGAGAAATAAATGCTTATGTTTTACCGAAACCAGCACAGGTCAGGTCACTGTTGCACTTGCACTGCTTCTTGTAAGGCTTGCTCTCCACTGCTGTGGGTGATTCCTACTATAGTTAATTCCTATAATACACAAGTCAAATCATGGGTTATAACAGTTTAAAGGTACTTCCATTACAAACTCTACCCCTGTTCCCTTTGGGCGAGGTTATAGGGTTTAACATTGCAATGAACTCCTCCCCTTGCCCCTGCTCTGGCTTGGATTTATCCACAGATTGCAGTCCCTTAGGGGTGTACCTGCTCCAAGTGGAGCCTCATCTATGAGCCACAGCCTCTCCAGGGATGTACCTGCTGTGGTATAGACTTATCCATGCCACCGTTGCTCTGAGAAGTACTTGTTCCAGCATGGCATTCTCCATGGGCCACAATGCCTTCAGAGATACACCTGCTGCAACATGGCCTTACCCATGGCTGCAGTCCTTCCAGGGCTGTACCTGCTCTGGTGTAGGCTTACCCACAGATGCTTTGGAGTGTCCTGCTCCCGCATGGAGTCATCCACAGGTCACAGTCCCTTCAACTCAAGTTCATGCTGGAGTTTCAGCCTGTCCAGTACAGTAGCACAGAAACAGCAGCGATGCCCTGGCCATGTGCCAGCCCACACACATCACAATTGCTGTTACCAGAATGCTCCTGGGCATAGCACAGTAAGATGATAAGTAGCACAGCCAGCAGTGAAAGCCAAAAGGAGCCACTAATGAGCACTGGACTGTAATATACAGTAAGGCAAGCAAGCCCTATGGCAAGCACAGGAGCCTGCCAATTAATAACCAAACAGCAATATTGGGTATAAATTTGATCTAGCACATTCCAATCAGATCTGTTGTTATCTCAAACCCTTCGAGCCCCATGCTGGGCACCAAAAAGCACTGTCCTGGTTTAACCCCAGCCAGCAACTAAGCACTGTGCAGCTGCTCGCTCACTCCTCTCCCTGTGTGGGATGGGGGAAGGAATCAGAAGAGTAAAAGAAAAAATTCACATGTTGAGATAAAGACAGTTTAATAAGTAAAACAAAACCTGTGCAAGCAAGAAAACTACAACAAGGAATTCATTCACTACTTCCCATCAGCAGGCAGGTGTTCAGCCATCCCCAGGAAAGCTGGGCTCCACCATGAGTCATGGTGACTTGGGAAGGCAAATGCCATCACTCCAAACGTCTACCACCTTTTTTCTTCTTCCCTCAGCTTTAGATGCTGAGCATGATGCCATATGGTATGGAATATCCCTCTGGTCAGTCAGGATCAGCTGTCCTGGCTGTTTCCCCTCCCAGCTTCTTATGCACCCCCAGCCTCCTCACCGGTGGGGTGGTGTGAGGAGCAGAAAAAGCCTCTGTGTAAGTGCTGCTCAGCAATAACTAAAGCATCCCTGTGTTACCAAGACCGGTTTCAGCAGAAATCCAAAACATAGCCCTGTACTAGCTACTATGAAGAAAACTAACTCCATCCCAGCAAAAAACAGCATACAGAACAGAATGAAGGTTCTCCTCATCTTGAGGGGGAAGCTTTAGAAAGAAAAATGAGTACACATGCAGAAAGTATCAGAATGCAAACAGGTATCTGTGCTGCCCAGAAAGCGGCTGTAGTATATACAGTAACCTGACCTGCAGCCCCTGGAACCCACATTGCCTTTGTGTTTCACCTTATCTAATCAACTGGTAAAATACAAAACTAATCCTGGCAGCAAGGACTGGGCCTGAAGACTTTCAATCACCTCAGCAGTAAAAGACAGTTAATGCCATGTTCTTTATGAACTAGTGAATTGCAGTGGCTCAGCTTAATCACTACAGTTGAGAATACTTCAGCCCAGAACAACCACAAATTTCTTATTTCATAGAACCATAGAATCATTTAGGTTGGAAAAGACCTTTGAGATCCTCAAGGCCAGCCATTAACCCCGGTGTGCCAAGTCCATCACTGAACCATGTCTCTAAGCACTGCAATATGTGTTTTTTAAACACCTCCAGGTGCTGATTCTACCACCTCCTTGGGCAGCCTGGTCCGATGCTTCACCATACTTTCAGTGAAGAAATTTTTCCTGATATCTAGCCTAAAACTCCCCTGGTGTAATATAAGCCTGTTTCCTCTTGTCGTGTTACTAGTCATCTGGGAGAAGAGACCTACCCCGCACCTGCCTACAACTTCTTTTCAGGTAGTTGAGAGCAATAAGATCCCCCCAAATCTCCTCCTCTCCAGATTAAACAACCCCAGTTCCCTCAGCTGCTCCTC
Organism: Falco peregrinus; assembly: GCF_023634155.1. Classification (NCBI taxonomy): domain Eukaryota; kingdom Metazoa; phylum Chordata; class Aves; order Falconiformes; family Falconidae; genus Falco; species Falco peregrinus. The sequence continues at coordinate 60,958,329 of NC_073727.1, forward strand.
ATCAGATTGTTGCTCTAGACCCTTCAGCAGCTTTTCTTCCCTTCTCTGGACATGCTCCAGCACCTCTACATCCCTTTTGAACTGGGTGACCCAAAACTGAACACAGGATTCAAAGTGCAGCATCACCAGTGCTGAGTACAGGGAGACAATCACTTCCCTAGCCTTGCTGGCCACACTGTTTTGGACACAAGCCGGGATGTTATTGGCTGCCTTGGCCACCTGGGCACACTGTTGGCTCGTGTTCAGCTGGCTGTCAGCCAGCACCCCCAGGTCCTTTTCTGCCAGGAATCCTTCCACCAGTCTTCCCCAAAACTGTAGCATTGTGTGGTGGTTGTGACTCAAGTGCAGGACCCAGCACTTCTTGTACCTCATACACTGGCCTCAGCCCATTGGTCCAGCCTGTCCAGATCCCTCTGTGGAGCTTTTCTACACTCAAGCAGATCAACACTCTCCCCCAGCTTGGTGTCATCTGCAAACTTACTGAGGGTGCACTCAATCCCCTCATCCAGATTGTTGGTAAAGATACTAAACAGAACCAGCCCCAATGATGAGCCCTGGGGAACACCACTTGTGACCAGCCACCAGCTGGATGTAACTCCATTTACTACCACTGTTTGGGCATGTCCATCCATTCAGTCAGCTTTTAACCCTGTGTAGAATACACACATCCAAGCCATGATCATCCAGTTTGTGCAAGAGAATGCTGTGGGAGATAGTGTCAAAGGCTTTGCTAAGGTCCAGGTAGACAACAGCCACAGCCTTTCCCTACACCACTAGGCCAATCATCTTCTCACAGGAGGAGGTGTAGGTTTGTCAAGCAGGACCAGTCTCATAAACCCATGCTGGCTCGGCCTGACCCCATAGTTTTCCCGCACATACTGCATGATGGCTCAGGACACCCTGCTCCATAACCTTCCCCGGTGCTGAGGTCAGGCTGACAGGCCTGTAGTTCCCTGGATCCTCCTTCCTGCCCTTCTTGTAGATGGATGTCACAGTGGCTAACCTCCAGCCTTCTGGGACCTCTCCAGTTTGCCAGGACTGTTGATAAATGATGGAGAGTGGCTTGGTGGGTTCCTCCGCCAGCTCCCTCAGTACCCTTGGGGAAAAAAAATTAAGGCACTCTTAGTAAAAACTATTTGAACCAGAAAGTACAAACCTTAAACATCTCATTAAACTTTTCCTGTACGAAAATAAAAATAGACAAGGGCTTTTTTGTTGCATTATTTAAGCCACAGAAATGAAAATCACCTGTTGTTTGAATACTGTAGACTGGATATGAGTTTTTTTGAAGAAAAAATAGGTGCAATATTATGAATTACCTAAGCATATGTCCCTGTTAACACTGTTCTTACTTTGCAACTATTTTATAGTACATTTCTATAAAATTTTAGATGTTTCAAAATTCTTGAAAAAAAAATCCTTGTTTAGCTCAAACAAGAGGATGCAGAGATGGATGTTCCTGGATATTTCAGGATATTTCAGAAACACAAGTGAGCAAGAATAGGCCAGGGGTTTAGTGTTGAAGACAGGATTTTAGGAGGGCTCTTGAGGCAGGCCGTAACTGCCATCTCATAAAAATTCAGCACATTACAGAAACTTGCACAAGACTTCCCATTTCTCTTCTTTCTTCTTCCCACAAAACACAAGTCAGAAAGGGCATGAAAAGTGAATGGTGACAAGGAGTTTTGCTTCATAGCTGTCATGAGACCTTCTCAGAAGACAAATCTGCAGATATTTGGCTGTACATATTTGAAACGTAACAGTCACTTTCTCTGTTTGCTAGTTGTCAGATGTTTTGTTTTTCCTTCACTGATGAAGAGAGGAAGAAGACAAACGGAAGAAAAATCACAACATGATGCACAACGATCCCCACAAACACAGATTTCAACTTAAAGACTCTGTCTTCCTAGATTCAAAGAAAAGGTATGTGAAATTAGGACTGTAAATGCATCAGTATATAAAAATGGTGCAACTGCACTCAGAGAATCTGACTCAGTTTCTGATTTGACACTGGCCTTTTAAGCACACTTGAGGAAACAGTTTGTGTTGTGCCTTTTCAAAGAACAGTAACCTGCAACAAATCCTTTTTCTGCATCCTTTGAGATGTTTCAGTCTTGTCAGCGCACCTGCAAAAGGAAGCAGCCCTTGACTTGAAAAGTAGGTCTGCGTTCACCGCCTTCAGAAGTATTCAGCTGGTTAGGATAAACATGGTAACGTCTGGCAGGTGGCAGCACATGATGGTAGAATAAAAAATACCACAGCCTAGTATTTTATTGCAAGGCATTATTATACTAACTACAAAAACATTTATGCCCCATACACAGGGTTCATTGATTTCTGGCTTCCCACATTTCCACAAGCTTATTTTGCTTAGCTTGCTGCTAAAGTTCCTGATTCAGCAAATCATGTGTAACAGCATGAACAATTTTGATTTGTTTGCCTCCCTAGTGACCAATTAATACCTGCCTTCACAATAGTATGGATGGAAGTTCCACACATGGCAACATAGTTTGGACCAGCTGGACTTGAAGGTAAATACCCCCATCCTGCACAGCTCTTTCTCCCTTACCTCCAGTAAATCTGCATCTGCAGAAGTATGTGCTTGAATAGAATACTTTTAGGTTCAAATAGTTCCAAGAAAAGCCCCAATTTCAAAGCAATTTGAAAACTATGAGTGAAGCAACTAATGTTGTATCTTGTGTCTACTTCAGAGGGAAACACCTTTGGGAAGAATCAGAACATTGAAGTACAAAACAAGAAAGTTAATTTGGGTTCTGCTCTGCTTTTCATCAGTGTTGCAGCCTTAAAATTTTCAAAAAATAGTATAAAATAATATAGTAGGTTTGAAAAATGATATTAGTGTCACCCCCATCGGTCAGTTAATCATTTATACAAGTCAGTTTCTACCCAGTATCTGAACAAGTTAAGAATCCAGTTTCTTAACATCAGTTAAGAATCTGATGGATAATGCTCTTATTCACATGAAACGCCTTAGCCTCATTTTCAGTAGTGCAAATGACTTCAGAAAGAGCAGCACAAAAAGGAGAAATTTAGTGTCATAATTGTAATGAAGAAAAAAGGTGCAGGATCCACATTTTATGCACCAAATTTCCAAATATACACCATTTTAAAAACATTAAAGATTGTAAATATTAAAATTCCACATAAAGTAAAGCCTGTATTTGAGGGCATGATTAGGATAAAATTGCAAACACTTGCTGGGCTGGAAAAAGAATATATTTTGGTTTAACTTTCTTACTAACACTTGGTCAATTACTAGAATTTCTAGATGGTAATGAAATTATGCAAATGAGAATTCTTCAAGCACATAAATTTCTATAGTGGAAATTCAATTGTTGGCAGTAAGAATGTCAGGCAATTTTAAAGGCATACTTTTGCCTTTTCTTAGTAGTATTATAAGACTACTACAAAACAATCCTGGTTCATATTTCTTTGAGTGTTAGTCTTTATACATAGTATGGTCAAATATGCCATACCACTGTCACAAGCAATCCAGAACCTGGAGTAGAAACCTGTCCATGGCTGAAATTCTCTGCTGCTCTACCTTGTCATAGCTACACTGCAGTCAGTGGAGATGACGAGTTTTACACTGGACAGTGACATTACCCTTGTACAGTCCTCCACTGCAGAGTTATTTTGAATACACACGTGCCCTAGTTCAGCTGTGAATTTATACAGGGAGTTACCCCCAAATAAGGATGAAGTAGGAACTTGTACAGAGCTTTCTGAATACATGAATCTCCCACACCAAGCACACACACAAGTCAAAATGAGTTCTGATTTGCTATTTGTGCTTTTGTTAGCCAAAATGATCACAAACCTTCTGTTTCAATATGAAAGATCGCAAGCTGTATAGGAAAGGTGCAGAAGCCACAGAAGAAAGCACTTAAAGAAAATTGCTTATTGAAATCCTCACAGCTGGTCATAGTCTAGAATAGAATCATTTGGTCAGTGAGTGTGCAAAAGGGTATAAAGGTAAAAATAGGGAGGAAAAACTGAGGGTAAAATTGATCTGAGATAGGCTGTGACTGAATTTGGCTATGAAGAGCGCTCACTCTTTTTTTTACTATTTTTCTGAGATAACTCTGAAAATCATAGCTAATAAAATGCAGCAGTTAATTCAGCACACATTTGGATGTTAATTAGGAACTTGCTAACTTGGTAACTAGACATAATTAAACTGTGTAGTACATAGAGAGAAAGAGTGCAGAAGTCTATCTACAAATAGGTCAGAAAGAAAGAGAAAGAAACAGAGAGAGAATATACCTAATGATCCAAAATGTTCCTGGTAAGTAGGAAAATGTGTCAAGTCTGTTAATCAGGAAGGGCCAGGTCACATCTGCATTTACAGTGTGCATCCAGAGATGGCTGAGGCCAATGTTAAATATTTTAACGACCTAATTTGGCTTTAGACAAGGCCCACAATTTGCTGATGCCTAGGGCTTGTAGTCATCAAAGAGCATAGGCACCAGAAGAAAGAGGGGGAGGGCAGGAGAGCACAAAGCACTTTGTTCAATGATGCTGTTCTGTAGCATTGCTCATTTTGTAAAAGACTTTGAGCCAGATAGTATCAAGAAACATACATTCTCATAATAATGTCACACATACTGTTGTGAGGCTTGGTGGATTCACTGGGAGTGACACATTCATGCCACATGTCACAGAAAGTATTTTGTCATCTGCTTAGAAGTGTAACATTTCCTGCACAGGACAATACAAGATGCTTTTTCACTCCTTCCAAACTTGAACAGAGGTCTGGGTCTTAAAGTGAAGATTTTTACTCCAGAGAGATCTATTAAAGCAGTTCTTGTTCTCAGTCATGTGCTGCAATCATACTGCATTACCTGGAGGATTTCTGTCAGGATGGTATATATCATTCCTCCAGATCCTTAAGCAAGACCTCATTTGTAAAGTAAGGATGTTGCATTATCTTCTCCTAATTTTTTTTCTTTTTTTTTTTTTTTTTTACTGTCTTGCTGTCTCTCTTTGAGTGATTCAGAAGCCTGTGTACATGCTGCAGACTGCTGCTGATTCACCTCCAGCTGTGGCATTCCCCATACTGGCAGCTATTACATTGCCATAGAAGGACTTTATAAACTAGGATTCAGACTGAATTTTTATACAAAGGCATATATTATTCCAGCAGCTTTAATCAAACCTTGCTCAAAATGCATGAGCACTTTCTAAATATATTATTGCATGTGCAGATGTTGCAGGAACAGTATACCTCTTGAAAAGGTCGAAACAGAAATTATTTCTGTTGAAGTAATTGAGTTTTCAATAAGGTGTCTAGTTATAATAACATCCTTGAAATTGTACAAACTACTTAGATGGTGAGCCTCTTGTAGGACTGGTAAAGTATTTCAGACTTTACAACTGTGTGTTTCTCCATCTATACTGCAAAGATAATACAACATCAATGGAAAGGTTTATATTTTAAAAGGAAGATTGTTCCCTGAGCTCATCAACTCCGTCTTGTTCTTATCGTTGCCTAAAGGAAATTACGTCAATTATTTAGCTAGGAAAGTAATATTAGAAAAAAATATTTATGTTTCTTTTAATAAAATTCAACAGGAAGAAACAAGAGACAGCGGTATCATCTGATATAGTATCTTTCCTTTCACCCCCTGAAATCAGCAACACCCCAAAGGGCTCTGTCTATCAGGTGTCTGGAACTGCTGCTATAATTCTGCATTATCTGACTCGACTTTGCAGTAAAGCTTGTCAGAATTTTGTTTGTGTCATGGTTTAACTCTAGCCAGCAACTAAGCACCTTAGAGCTCTTTTCTCCCTGCCCTCCTCGTGTTGGATGGGGGAGAGAATCAGAAGAGTAAAAGTGAGAAAACTAGTGGGTTAAGATGAAGACAGTTTAATAGATAAAGCAAAAGCCATGCACACAAGCAAAACAAACCAAGGAATTTATTAACCACTTCCATTGACAGCTTGCAGGTGTTCCACCATCTCCAGGAAAGCAGGGCTCCACCACATGTAACAGTTATTTGGGCAGACAAATGCCATCACTCCAAACATCCCCCACTTCCTTCTTCTTCCTCCAGCTTTAGATGCTGAGCATGACATCACATGGTATGGAATATCCCTTTGTTCAGTTGGGGTCAGCTGTCCCTGTTTCTTGTGCAGCCCCAGTCTCCTTGCTGGTGGTGTGGTGTGAGGAGCAGAAAAGGCCTTGACGCTGTGTAAGCGCTGCTCAGCAATAACGAAAACATCCCTGTGTTATCAAGACTGTTTCCAGCACAAATCCAAATAGCCCCATACTAGCTGCTATGAAGAAAATTAACACTATCCCAGCCAAAACCAGCACAGTCTGTTAATGATGTAATCTGACCAAAAACCTTTTCTGGAACTTTACAGTTGGACAAACTGTTATAGTCAGATGTTCTGGAAAAAAAATAAGTTATGTTTTTAGTCATCTGCAGTTGAACTGCTAGAAATTTTCTGTCTCACCAACTTGCTGCATAGTTCTGAGCCAACAGTGGAACAATTACGTATGCTGATTAGTCCTTACTCTGGCAAACAGTTCTGTTGCTGTTGGCACATATATTCAGATCATAGAATTACAGAATCATAGAATGGTTTAGATTGGAAGGGACCTAAAAGATCACCTGGTTCCAACCCCCCTGCCATGGGCAGGGACACCTTCCACTAGACCACATTGCTCAAAGCCCCATCCAACCTGGCCTTGAACACTTCCAGGGATGGGGCATCCACAGCTTCTCTGGGCAACCTGTTCCAGTGCCTCACAACAAAGAATTTCTTCCTAATATCTAATCTAGATCTACCCTCCTTCAGTTTAAAGCCATTAATTGTTGTCCTCTCACTGCATGCCCACTTATGCCTAAGTAACTGTCCGCAAGACCAGGTTTTTCATATTTGGAGCTTTATTCAAAGTTTAAATACTTTATTATGGCTAGGGGGAAATACGCCCAACAGAGAAACAAAGTAGGAGTCTATTAAGCTTCAGAATGCACGGAAGAAGGCATATGTGCCAGGCCAAGGGAATACATTATTATGCCATGAAAAGACAGCACTTCATCTAAAAACTATTCTTAGATTTGCAACTATTAGTCTTAAGTCACAAATCAGAGGGCCAGATTTTAAAAAAAAACAAAACAACTCCATTACTTTGCATGTCTTAGATCAAAGGAGAACAATGACTTATAAACTGGAAAATAAAATAATCCTTTGGACTTCAAAATTGCACTTTATATCAAAAAGACATCCTAGTTATTAAGTGGAATTTAAAAATCAGCATGTGTACACAAATACTGGGTGATGACTTACTGACATAAGGACAGTATAATAGCTTCCCTTAAAAAGCCTTAACAAATGTTGTGAGCTTTTTTGTAAAATAAACAAGACTTGGCTTAAATCAATTCTAATATATTGTATCCCTGCAATTAGTCTATTATAACAATCAGATATTAGTTTTGCTGAAAACTTGGCATCTAACTATCCCAAACTTTGGCACGCAGGAGAGAACGGGAAAAAAGTAAACTGTTCTGATGATTACTTCAGTCCAAGAAACTAATTAAAACAGAATCCATGTTATGTAGCTCAAAACCATCTCTATTGTAAATCAAGTGAATCAGTTAATTATTAGTATTATCACAGAGCCTAGAGACACAGGGAATCAGGATCCATTATATTTGGGAGTACATAAACATCGGAGACAGACTCTGCCCTGAAGAGCCTTCTACCTAGACAACTTGATGTACGGCAAAGGAAATAATTGAACTGGAGGAGATGAAGCACAGAGAGATGCTCATGGTATCTAGGAAGTTTCTGGAGGTGTTATGCACTGCACCTACCTATATCACTATTTTATACATATATATGTAAAATGTTACATTCTAATCTGAATACGTTATAATAACATTAGTAGTCTGCCAGGAGCTATCAGCCAATCCATGATGGCATTGCCTCAAGACCATATACTTAAGAGTCATCAGTATCATGACTATGAAGTGTTGTATTTTAATTCAGTAAAAGTTGGAACTTTTGAACTGGTAATGAGAATACCCTTTCTGCAGTTACCTTTATAGGCTTACATATGTCAATATTATTAATAAAAAATCATAACCATTTATTACTGAATATGGGTTTTTTGAGGGGAAAAAAAATCAAAGAATTGCCTTCCCTGTTGCACCCCATTACTTTTCTCTGCCCAAGAAGTGTACATATGTATAGACAAAGGTAAGTTGGCTACAAGTTTAATTTAACATTACTTGTTTTTATCATGCTGAATGGGAACTGATATGTGCCTAAGTTGGCTAGTTCTGCCACCAGATATCTCCTTATGATCTCATTATAAGAGGTCAAGGTACATTAATGGCTTGACAGGTCAGTTTAATGTTGCCTAGGAACCAGTGATCCTGACCTACTTGTGTTTGAAATGGGCAAACAAAGAAAGATCCTTATCAGTAGTAAATATGTGCCCACTGCTTGAAAATGGAAGATTTCATAAATCTTGAGATCATTTAACCAAGGAAGAGAGAAAATATATGAATTAGAATTTGCAGTTAAAAGAGTTTATTGAATGCCTTAACTGCTAAAATCCCATAATCAAGAGAGAAGATGACATTAGATAATATTTCATTAAGCAAAAGCATCAGTAAGAAATCACGGTATTTTATGAATGGAAGACAAGGAGATGTGTTCAGCAACATATGTAAATTCAAAGTTAAGGATTTTAATATGTTGGTAAGGGAAGGTAAGTAAACAAAGAAAGAAATTCATGGCTACTGAACTTAATGGCAATAAGAATTGTTGCTATTTGTTTATTAATTTAAAAAAATTAAGAACAGTTTGGATCCATTAGTAGATGGACATAGATGGCTAAAAATAAAGCACAAAAGCCAGAAGTGTTCGACATATTTTTTTCTGTATTTAAGAGATAACAGGATGATTGATTAGAACATACAAGCACGATGAAGCACTTTCCAAATCATTAGTAACAGTGGAGGATGTTAAACAATATCTACTAGGTATAAACATTTTTTAAATCAGCAGGTTTGGCTACATTGCAAACAATATTACCAAATGAGTTAGCTGTGGAGTTTTCTGGCCTGCTGTCCCTTATTTTTATTAAATCTTGGAACACTGGAAATATCCCACTGGTCAGAAGACTATTAACTTTCAAAAAAAGACAAGCAGATAGGTCATTGACCCAAGCTTCACTTCCTGTGGTATTATTTAGTGCAAAAAGAAAAAAAGTCCAAAGAAACCTGATGAAGTTTAAATAAACATCTTCATTTTAGGGGGTGGGAAACATCTGAACTAGATCTGCTAATTCCTCACAGATGAAGTTTTCCTTTTTTTTTTGCTGACCAGTGCAGAACAATTTTGGCTTCTCTAATGATTTAAAAAGACCTGTTACATGATCTTTTGACTTTTGTTATGTTAGTTTTCAGTATGATCAAACACAGCCTGTTCCTCAGACATTTTGAGACTAAAATTTTTTCTTATTAGTCCTTTGCAAACCTTGGATACCTATGCATTTTGGATATGTATTAGAAACTACATTAGGGCATCTTTTGAAAACATGCCAAGATCAAAATTTCACAAAATCTGGTCCAAGTAAGATTTCAGACATTAAGGTTTATTTTAATGCAAGTTAAATTTAATATCTGAAATGTAAAATGTGGTAAACACACCCCCCACCCCACCCCCTTTTAGCATTTCTAATAATGACAATAATGTACTAGTCTATACTGAACTTCATTTAGATCTGTGGGGCTAGTTCCATTTTCATGGTCAGTTTTCTTGCTAAATTTTCCCATAGGAATTCATTAATTCAGGAACAGTCAACACATAGGTCTTACACTAGTTCTTATTTAGAGAACTACTTATTTTCAAAGGTATTGTTACTATCTTAATAAAAGCTCTTCTTTTTGGAATGTTTATCCCAAATTTTCTGTCTGCCTTTTGCTAGACACAGAGTGTCTTCAGCCTAAATTTAGAGTACTCGTGCAATAACACTAGTCCTGCTTTTTGAAGCAGGAAATTCTCTATAATCCACTACACAGTGAGCTTCTGCTCATATGTTTTTCTCTCATGACATCAACTAAGATGCAAGTCACAACCAAGTCACAGATTAATGAACTGTGAACTCCATCAAAGGGATAGTTTAACATGCATTCTCCCCAGGGTCTTGCCCATCTGCAGGCAAATTCTCAGTATGTTGCAAGAGTGTAATGTCTTTTGTCAACCCCAACCAATCTGCTTTTCCATCTGTGGTCTCTCTGTATCTTCTTTTCTGTTCAATAGCCTTGGGGAATAACTGATTGCTCTTTAAGACTATGCCTTGCACAGGAACAATCTATCTCCAGATGCCTACTACCACTTTGGTTCTTTAACTGGAAGGCTAAACCTTCTATGCCTACAGTTATCTTATCCATGGGTTATCATGACATCTGTTCTGCTTTCACTCTCTAAGTTCCACCAGTAACTGTTGAAGAACTACTGGGGTTTTTGTTTGTTTTTTCTAATCAGTGACCCAAAGACTGTATTGATTAGTTCCTAGTTTAAGACTGTGGTTTCTATATCCTCCAAAGATGAACAGTTTTAGAAACATGAGCACAGGAGAGAGTTATTACCACACTATTTGAGCCACCTGTGTTCTTATTAAAAGATACGGTGGTCATCACCTGCTCTTCGGTATCTTGTACTTCAGAATGCATTTATTCTCTTTCCTTAATGAGCCATTGCTCAGGTTATGTTTCATTCTCTTCTATCAGTTTTTGATAGCAACTTCATCACATGTTAGATCTTCAAATAGAACTAATTTCTTCATAATTTTATCTATCAACATTGATCATCCTTTCACCTTTACCCCAGAAAGTATATTTTTTTCTGCATAGGCATTCTGACTAGAAAAAACGTAGCCCTGCTTCCTTTTGGATCACTTTCAGGTTGGAGAACCTAGTAGCTGCCCATACACTCTTCTTATCAAATCATATGAGTTGGAAGGCATCTCTGGTGGTCATCTGCTCTGACCTCCCTCCCATGCACAACTCTGCAGGTGTGTTTACATTCCCAGTTCTTGGCATTGAGATGTTGCTTTGCAGTCCAGCATAGCAAGCCAAAGTGCATTTCCATCATGAAGAATCTCCAGTGCAAGAGATATTTCTTGTTCCCCATCTCTTTTGATGGATCATCTCTTGTTCTTTCTTTACAGGCTGTGGTATAGTTCTGTGAATTGTCATGAGCATAGAGCACCAGAGAGCTGGAGAACTGCTTTATCACAGCTGTTGTTGGCCAGCATGAGATAGATCTCCAGGATACTCAAGCAATTGTCCAGCTTTTCTTCTGGCACTCCTGAAGTGCTGTTTTTCCAGATGGGCTGTCTCCATTCTCAGCAACATCAATCAGGATCCAGGAATTTGGACTGCATGCTTGGCTAACAAGTTTAAAAGGGAGGACAGGGAGCTGTGAGGCAACAAATTGATTCTGGACATCTTGACTAACCTCCGGTTTGTTTGTTCTACCTGACTTCCTCTTTTACCTGTTCATTGAATTTTCTTTTCAATTCTCATCATCTTCCAAAGTCATCATGGTCTTTTGTCTCAAATCATAATTCTTTAAAAAGAGCAGTTCTTTATAACATGCCACATCTCTCTGTACTTACATGCAAAAGTCCTCATGTGTCTGCGTCACTGCTCTCCAGTTCTAGCAGTTAGCTTTAAGAATGCTTGTTTCAAAATGTGTTTCTTGGCCCATTCCAAGTGGCCAGGTGCAGTCCCAGACCCCCTTCTATACTACATCTGCTACACTTCACTTATACTGCAAACTGATCACAGAAAGCATCCGGTTATGTCTAGTTGTGTACCAAACCATCACAGAGGGAAAATATATTTTATTATTCATAGAATCATATAAGCATTAAAGCTGGAAAAGACCTTTAAGATTATTGAGACAAACTGTTAACCTTACACTGCCAAATCTAACACTAAATCATGTTCCTAAGCACCACATTCACAAATCTTTTAAATAACTCCATGTATGGTGACTCAACCACTTGCTTGGGCAGCCTGTCTAAATGCTTTCAGTGAAGGAATATTTGCTAATATCCAATCTAAACCTGCCCTGGCACAACTTGAGGCCATTTTCTCTTGTCCTATCCTTGTGGTGGGTTGACCCTGGCTGGATGCCAGGTGCCCACCAAAGCCGCTTTATCACTGCCCCTCCTCAGCTGGGCAGGGGAGAGAAAATAGAAAGAAAAGCTCCTTGGTTGAGGTAAGGACAGGGAGAGATCATTAAAAAATTACCGTCACAGGCAAAACAGACTCGACTTGGGGAAATTTGGTTAATTTATTAACATTAAAATCAGAGTAGGATAATGCGAAATAAACCCCAAATCTTAAACCACCTTCCCCCTACCCCTCCTTTCTTCCCGGCCCAACCTCACCCCTGGTTTTCTCTCCCTCCCGGCCGCGGCGCAGGGCGGGCCCGGGGCTGGGTCAGTCCCTCCCGCGCTGTCCCTGCCGCTCCTGCCCCTCCGGGGGAGGCTCCTCACACCCTGCCCTGCCCCAGCGCGGGGCCCTGCCAGGGCAGGGGGCCCTCCACGGGCTGCCCCAGCCTGGGGCCCTGCCGGGCTGCAGTTCCCCACGCCCGGCCCCGCCGGGGGTCCCCCCGCGGGGCGCAGCCCCTCAGGCCCGGCCGGCCCCGGCGCGGGTCCCCGCGGGGGCACCGGCCCTGCCCGCAGCCCGGCCCCGGCCCGGGCTCCTCTCCCCGCGGGGCCACGGGCCCTGCCCGGAGCTGCTCCAGCGCGGGCTGCCCGCGGGTCACAGCCTCCCTCGGGCACCCCCTGCCCCGGCGTGGGGCCCTGCCGGGCTGCGGGGGGGGAGCTGCCCCCCGGGGGCTCCGTGGGCTGGGGGCACAGCCTGCCCCGCCGGGGGCCTGTGCCGGCCACCCGCGGGTCACAGCCTAGGTGCAGGACACAGCATTTGGTCATGTTGAACATCATATAAATGGCCTCAGCCCAGTCATGAGCTTGCCTTTGCACTACCCACTTTTCCCCATTGTTTCAGAACTAACCAACCCAGAAAAAAAGGAGAAAAGATAAGTACTTATGAGTTTTCTTCTGCCCTCCTGGCACTGGAGTGTTTCATTGTGTTGGTTTATGCAATCATTTATTTGGAAAATGTAAGAGGGCAACCCAAGTTATCTGCTACCACTGTGCAATGTTCTGCTTCTTTTCAGTCTTCCCTTAGGCTGACAGTGTCCATATGGGGGAAGAAGAGGCAAAATGCAAATGTCATCTCCCTTCCATTGCAAAAGGAATGAAAGATACTGATCATACATACTACAGGCAGAAATAAATTTTTACATTCCTCACCACTGCCCTCTTGTATTCTTCCTTGGACTTCACTCTGTATACATTTTCCCTTGAAAAATCCCTCTTCATTTGGATGCCTGTTATAGCAATAGAGATAATTGTCTTTGAAGGCTTTGTAATGATATCCCACCTGCTTAATATTAATATTTACTGTAATACAAAAATCTAGAGTGATTTATTTCTCTCCTTTGACTATATGGGAGGAGCTGAATTTGAAGAATGCTTTTACTGGTTCTTTACTAGTTGCAATTTAGGCACAAATAAGTTACACAAGTTAGGTGGTCTATAGCTCAGCCTCAAAGTTCTAAATACACATCTTCAGCCATCAGGAGTTATCTGATCTGATGTTGGAATAAGATTTCCCTTTCTGATTATACTAACTATATGTTACTTCTTTCTCTGCTAGGACTTCTTCCTCCAAATTAAAAACTATGAACAACAGTATTTCCATTTGAGTAGTACATCTGCCTGTTATGATATGTTTTCATTAATTTTTTGATAGTTTTGTGTGTTTCAAAATGTTAATTTATTTAAATATGTTCAGAAATAAGATTCTTACATGAATATATCAAACTCCAAAAGTCTACAGAGAAACTAAATATTTACATTTTATTCTTATCTGAGATATTAATATTCTTCTCTTATGAAATAAACAGTAATTTACTTTTTTTTTTTTTTTTTTTTTTTAGGTATGTATTCATATATGTATTCTTCAACTATGTCAATCCTAAACTGTCTCCAAGAGCTCTCTTAAAGAATCAGCTAACCCTTGTGCAATCTATTCAGGTATAACAGACTTTCAAGATAAGGGAAAGAGGATAGCAGGAGATTTACTTGATACCTACTACATTGTAGAATCACTTACAGTTTTGCAAAATCATTCTAAATTATGCTACTGCATCAGACAAGGCAGCATTTTCCATCCATGAAGTACTGTGTACACGATGATACAATGTCATACATAAGGCAACTAATTTGACAGAAAGATACTAACTACAGCAAGACAAATAAACTGTAGCATTAGCATGATATACCTGGGAGTAGAACTGGCTCTAGTAAATATTTTTTTTTCTTTGTTGTCCTGTTTTCCTTGTTTCCTTTGTGCCGTTAGCACCAGCTGAACAGCAGTAGGAAATTGCTAACTTCTACTGTTCTTAAGAGCACATCTCATTTTCTGTGGGGAACTCTGTCTTGCAACAGTTACTGACAGTTACTGATGTATATTGTTTGCAAGGTCTAATGTTACAGCAATTCAATGTGAGTTACATCAACCTAATGTAGCAGGCTTATTTTCTGTTTATTCTGATGAAGTTTAATAGAAGAAATAAAAAGATTCCTAAAACTGAGACAATTTCAAGGGCTGTTTCAGTGGGACAGTTTTGTTACCATAAACTGTTTTCAGTTAACTGAGATTGCCTCCCACCATCAGCTTTGTCTCTAGACATCTTGAAATGAACAGGCTGTGCTGAGACAGGGGAAGGCCAGCTGTCTGTGCTGGGTAAAAGCAGTACTTGCAGGCTGATGCTGAGTTAGAGACATACTTCAGCAATATGTCAACCACTGATGCCACGTTTGCTAGAAGAAACTAAGTCAAGAGAAACAGCTGTTAAAATCAAAGCAATTATTTCCAGGTTTTGAAACAGAACAAGGTCTTAAAAAGATTAGTCAGGATGAGTTTGGTACAATGCTCTGGGTGATGCTCTGTGTTGAGAAAGGAATGTACTCTGAATAAATTAGAAAAGATAAGGTGGGCACCTGAAGGAGATAAGGAGACCATCAAGTCAGGAAATCGTTGAACAAAGAACACTGAAAAGTCTACTCCACCTAGATCCCACCTATTGCGAATGGAATGATTAGGTGTCAAAATCAAATGAGTATGTATGTAAAGATGTTGTGGAACCTCTCATGAAAACTGTATAAAATACCTAACTTTTCACTGAAAACTTGGGAGCTAGTTTGTCTGTTGCGAATTGGCTAGCTCCCCAATGTTGCATGAAATAAATACCTTTGCTGCTTAAAGACAAAATTCATCTCTGAGCAGTTACTCTGTGCCGTTTTGGCATCAGTTTTAAAAAGAATACAGGAAGAGTATATTATATTGTTTTTCCTGTTTCTCGCTGCCCACTCAGAAACACTTAATACAAAATCTTCATAATCGTGGGTGTGTGGTAGTTTAGCAGTGCCTAACTAACTCTCAGATAATTCTAATTTGCAAATACAAGACAGCTCTCAAGAAATGTTTTGATGAGCTGTGATAATCTTTGAGCATGGTGGGGTGTCCTTGTGGGATACCCTTTCATCCTTTTTTAAAATTACTAGACAATCGTCAGATTATCAACATCATGTACTAGGGACTAGTAAAAGAGCTGGATTGATTTATATTTATATAAAAATTTGCTGTTTGATACCATATGTAAAGCGGTATTTAGTGTATAGTGACTCCTAGGGGCTGCCCAGAAAAGTGAAGGTTTTGATGTCTTGATTCAACATTTTTCCATCAAAAGAAATAAATATCTAATTTTGGCAAGGATGATTAAAACTTGCATAAGAGTACTGAATCCCATCACCTGGGAGATTACAAGTAGCAAGACACAAGACACCATTCATTAATTCCACGAATTGTTTAGAATGGCAAGCAATATTTAACTCAATTTTTGGCTGATCAACCAATATAGCACTTTCAGCCATGGCATCACCATGAAGAAAAAATAATCCAGATTCGTTAAATAGAAATAAAAGATATGGCTCTAGCCAAATATCAAGATACATTATTTAAAAAGCTGGTGAACTACTTGCAGACATTATCAGGGCAATTTTAAACGTTAATAAGTCAGTTTCAGTAATCAGGAAAATAAACCAAAATCACATAAGTTGTCTTGGGGATTTGGGGCATTTGTCTTTTTCTCTTCAATTCTTTATACATGCTTCTTTCTCTTCTTTCTGACAGAGGAGGATGGTTTACATTTAGATAAAAGGTATAGATTTAGATTTTGTTCCTTGCTATAACACTGTCTACCCTGGGTAACATCGAGAACATGGCCTTCCTCTCACATAATTTTCACAATGATGTTGGAGAAACTCCTGTTTAACACTCACAGGAAAATAAACCTATTTATTATTTGTAGCTGCATTTTACTTGGTACCAGGATGAGATAACTGCAATTATCTCATCTGATAATCTGGCTGACTTTTTTTTCTTTTTTTCTTCTAGACAGGATTTATAAGATTAAGGAAGTATCCCATTGAGAATAGGACAGGATAGAGATATATTCTTCACCACAATCATCATGTCTTCAGAAAGGAAGAAGGAAGTCCAGTTCAACTATATCACGTGTGATTGCTGCAAGAAAACTGGGGATGCAGGAGGTTAAGGTCAAGGATCCTGGTGTTTATTCTTAGATATATCAAAGTTCACTGATTGTTCTGAGTTGGCGAATAAGTAGAAGTAGGAATCAAAACTGAGAGAAGCATGATCAGTGACAGAATAGAGAGTATGAGAGTAGTGAAAGCAATTGATGATGTGGCAACGAAGAGCTGCACGACCTTATAGATGTTGTCATGTCACATAATATGGAAATGTAGGTATGGCAAATTGACCCTGGCTGGATGCCAGGTGCCCACCAAAGCTGCTCTATCACTTCGCCTCCTCAGCTGGGCAGGGGAGAGAAAACAGAAAGAAAGGCTCATAGTTCAGAATAAGGGCCGGGATTGATACTCAGCAGTTACTGTCATGGGCAAAACAGACTCGACTTGGGGAAATTTGGTTAATTTATTAACATTAAAATCAGAGTAGGATAATGCGAAATAAACCCCAAATCTTAAACCACCTTCCCCCTACCCCTCCTTTCTTCCCGGCCCAACCTCACCCCTGGTTTTCTCTCCCTCCCGGCCGCGGCGCAGGGCGGGCCCGGGGCTGGGTCAGTCCCTCCCGCGCTGTCCCTGCCGCTCCTGCCCCTCCGGGGGAGGCTCCTCACACCCTGCCCTGCCCCAGCGCGGGGCCCTGCCAGGGCAGGGGGCCCTCCACGGGCTGCCCCAGCCTGGGGCCCTGCCGGGCTGCAGTTCCCCACGCCCGGCCCCGCCGGGGGTCCCCCCGCGGGGCGCAGCCCCTCAGGCCCGGCCGGCCCCGGCGCGGGTCCCCGCGTCTCATTGCTCTCTCCACTGCAGTTGAGCAGTTTTGGTTTTTTTCTTTTCCCCTTGTTAACTGTGTTATCCCAGAGGTGCTGCCACCCTCACTGATGGGCTTGGCCTTGGTCAGAGGCTGCTTTTGTCTTGGAGCCGGCTGGCACTGGCTCTATTGGGCAGTGGGGATGGTTCTAGCAGTTTCTTGCAGAAGCCAACCCTGTAGCCCCTCGGCTACCAAAATCCTGCCATGCAAACCCAGTACAGTAGGTGTCCTGTTTGTACATGGCAATGTTATTCACACAGCATCCTTAACACTGTCCCTCATTTTTCCTCTGCTATCCATAAGTTTACTTTTAACAGCAGGAATTGCTTCTTATCCCTGCAGTAATGTAATCCAACCGTCATTTTAAAATCCATGTACTTAGATTATTTCTCTTCTAATCCATCTGATCTAATTTTTGAACTAAAGTCTGCAAAAGGGTGACTAATTGTGCTTAGTGCTTTCAGGGTGTTCGTCATGTTCAAAACATTAAACAAATGTTAATTAATTAACAAATATACAGAGCTACAAATCTGCAAATCAATCATCAAGTCTGTGTTTAATAGTTTATCAAATAAGATTTCATCATTTGGATTTTATCACAAGTCTTATTCTAAATGAATTCTTCATTCATTGTTTGAAGGATAATTGTAAACGGAATCATAAGGAAACAAGAAATTGTTTCATAATATTATAAAGACAAGTGAGATAATATAATCTAAAAAAATTAAAAGATTCCTACCAGATCTAATTCTGTTTTTCTAGCTGATGACTCCTTCCATGCTCCTTCATGATGCAATAATGCAAGCAATAAATGCTGTTGCATGTACAAATCACATCTGTTGTATTTATCTCTATAAGATCTTTTTAAACTGAAGAACTATCAGTTCTTCATCTGTAAAGTGGCACTGAGGAATACCAAAATTAAAAATGAAAAGCATCTCACTTAATGATAAGGTTTTACTCTTCAACCTAAGAAAAATTTCCATGTCAATATCTGCTCCAATAGGCTTTCACTGTATATCTCAAGTACAATTTGTACATCATGGCCATTTCTTACAATATGTTGATGAGCATTTCTGCTGTGTAGAGTCAGGATACTTCCTTTCCTATTGGTGTAGATAGTCTGGATCTTTGACTTGAATGAAGAGTGCTCAATGCAAATATCTAACCGGGGAGGTACAAATAATTCTCAAAATATGTAAGGATGTTTTTGATGAAGACTTCTAGAAACTGACTGTTGGATGACATATTCTGCAAGAGTGAGTGTTAGGAGTCTTTCCAGGTTCAATTGTCTTCTCCCATCTTCCTCTTTTATTTTAGCCCATCAGATGCATGAGAAATTTTCTGCTGACTCAGGAAAAAAGCTTTTCTACTTTTAATGACAGATTAAGAATTTAAAACTTCCTCTGTGGCCTTGGAAATCACAATTGCCACGTTTTCTAATGTATGTAGCAGTGTACAAAAAAAAAAAAAAAAAAAAAAAAGTACAGTTTTTGGCTAGTTTAGGTGTAATCTTGGGAGAAAAGGTTTGCCAGGCAACACGTCCATGTTCAGTCTTTCACAAAACAAACATGTGTGACTCTGTCTTAGAAGTCTGATTTTGGCTATTCCTTCTAGTCTGAAGGAATTTTCATGGACAGGAAGTGTACATGGAGCTGTAAGGTTCTGTTACAAAAGGGAGCAAAAATAGCTTTTGCTACATAAGTGCATCTCTGCACGGACTAAATCAAAATACCCCCAATCTAGCACTAAGATCCTTGTCGAGTATGACCTATGATTAAATTTTGCTATTTTATGCTTTACTTTGGTGGCATTGCTTCCAGCTTTGTAATCAAGAACATAATTGTATGCTGGGAGAAAATGTATGAGTTTTATTTTAAGCTATAGGGCTTATAATGGACTCAAGTAATTTTGATAGGCAGCAAGTTTGCTTCTTTTCTAGATATAGAAAATAAATCATAGAATCATAGAATGGTTTGCGTTGGAAGGGCTCTTTAAAGATCATATAGTCCACCAAACCCTGCCATGACTCAGTGATGTTAAAGTTCTTTTCCAAATTAAATGATTCTATGGTTCTACAATTCTATCATTCTACGAGCAGGGACATCTTTTACTAGATCAGGTTGCTCGAAGCTCCATTCACCTAATTTTGAACAGTTCCAGGGATGGGGCACTCACAAATAAACTACCTTTGCAAAAACTTCTTCTGCAATATTTATATAGACAGACTAGAGGCATTTAGACGCACTTCTTAGTAAGCTGTCATAGCCAGGGCAGGTGGAGTGCTATCAAGTGCCAGGTGCCATTTGTCATCTGGAATGGGGAAAGAAAGCAAGCTGTTAGGAAAAGCTCACAGCCAGAGGAACAATTATTGGTAAAGTAATCCAACTGAAGAGGACTATGCTTAACTATTATAAACTTAAAACTAATAAAATGTATCATATAAAACACAGTGATGAACAGATTATCAAGAGAGCCATGTTACAGGTCTACCTCAAAACAGCAGGAGTCACCCCTGAGTGATATCAGTATATTTCCATTTATCTGAATTTCACTGGATTATCAAGAAAGTTTAATAGTAGCACACCCATTGTTAAGCAGTTCTTCTTTCATTAGCTTGTTACCCTTGCTGTTGTTGGTTGGAATTTTTTGTAGCTGTTATTTTAAAGATACATACAATTACCTCTTTGGTCTGGAGAATGAATTGCTGCTTATATTTTTTTTTCCTTCCTATTCTGGAAACTTCAGAATCGTTCTCACTGCTTTTTTATTACTGGAATAAGAAGGACACGCTGCAGCAGAAATGGCAAGTTGCTTTTCTCCCCTGTGAAATGTGACTCACTTTTCTAAATATATTCTAATCTGGTGTTGTTCCCTTGTGAATAACTAGTAGCTGTAAGTCCTGTTAAAACACTGCTCCATCTAATCATGCAATAGGTAACATGATCTTGGTAACTCTGTGTTCTACCTCACGTGTCAGACATCTTCATCTCCTGCTCAGTGTGACAGGATTTGCAAACATGCCGCGTTTTCTCAAGAAGACCCATATTGAACTCTACCAAAAAACACTGTCCAAACCAACTCTGTGAAATCTTAGCAATAAGCCAATGCCAGATGGCTTCAAGATTTAATTCAGACCCTTACTGAGTTCGCTAGTTTGACCTGGAGGACTACAAAACAAGCTTTTCAGAAGATTTCTGCAGTTTCTCGCTTTCAGTTTAATGAGAAGACGACTTTTTCTTTTTTTTTCCCCTAGGTATGACAAAATTTGTATTTGCAGTTCTTACCAGAATCTGACTTCTTCTACTAGAGAATAAACAAAAATCAACGCAAAAGTTACTGGATTTCATACTTAATCTCTACAACCTATAGATATCACAACAATTTCTCATATAACATGGTCTCAGTAATTTTCTTCTGTGTTTGAGAAAACCAGGCAGATTAAGTAAATTTTTACATCTTAAAATCACAGGAATCACATTGTAATTGCAAATTGATCAGGATTAGAGCTGGCCAAGGTCATGGATCCTAAAATTCCACAAATGGAATTCAGCAAAACAGAAGACATAGAAATGGACAGTTTCCTGAAGCATTTCTGTTTTGCATAAGCAGAAGTTTCATAAGCTTAAATGTTTTTATATCCATGAGGTGCAGAACTAGAAACTCAGGGCCAGATGTCCATAAGGCACATCATCACATATGATATAGATACTTTTGAAGTTGATAGCCTGGAAGGATTATTTCTGACCCTGGTTACTAAGCAGAGAAAAACAATAAAAATGCATGCAAAAATGTATCTTTACTTCTATACTTACATTCCTCCACCCACTCCTCCTCTTCTCAAATACATTTTTGAAGATTTAAAACAAAGACTATAAGTTCTGAAAACAAAAGAATGTATAGCAAGTGATCTTTTTTTTCAAATACATTTCCCCCCCGAAGTTCACTAGTTCAGAGAAATATTTTAATGATATATGAACACAGGCTGCTCACACAAATGTCAGGTTTTTAGCTTTATACCTAATTCTGCTTTGTCAAAGAGCCTTCTGCAGCTTGTTAAGGTAAGTAATCTGTAATACGTGTATCAGTCCTACCCAGTATTGCACTAGCCAACCAGCCCTCTGTAGTGGGTTCCTTGGGGTAAAGATCTGGAGAAGTTAGTGGTCTTGGGCAAGCCACATCTGCTGTACTGGGCCTTCTACCTGAGGCTTGAGAAGCGTTAATTACTCTCAGCACAAGTAGCTGCTGTATAATTAACCCTCTAGCAAGCAACACTAAAGGAAGGTCTAGCATGCCTCAGGCTGGTCAGTGCTGCACTCTGGTGGACTTCATCCTGCCCTGTCAGAAGACAAATCGTTTTGTTTACTACACAGGAGAAAAGTCACCACAGTATGGGAGGAAGACTGAACCTCTCTGCAGCTGGGATCTGTTACAGCAAACAGTGGGAATTCACCCGGGGTCACTGATGCTGCACAAAAGTGGGGTTCCTGCCTTCTGAAAGGATGGAAGATTTACTTGCTATTTATATTTCTTCCTATTTCTGTCTTATTGTTAAAGCAACTTTATCACATTCTTTGCTGTTGTGCATTTCTGATTGGGATCCAGAAAGAGCCCTGCACTCTCCATCCCCCCTGTGCAGGGTGCTCACTGAGTCTTCTCTTTGGTTTCTACGATAACTACGGTATAGATGGCAAAGTGGTGGATGTGAATCACTGCAGCTTGCAAAAGTCGGTAATATACATGTAGCCAGACAAGCCAAAGATGGACAGATATAACTACATCCCCCATTGGTACAAACTGGCGGAGTTTCACTCAGTTTATCCTGTCTACGGGTTTTGATTATGAATATTAAAACCACTTTAAATAAACAAGCAAAGTGCCCCAAGGTCCACATTTTGATACTTTGATATATATGGATGTGTTCCTCCCAAGAAATGTTCAAAATAGCGCTAAAGTAGCCATGCAGTTCAATGAACCTTTGCCTCTGTGCAGAAACTTGGTTTCCAGACCAGCCAGCATCTTGCATTAATGTCCCTGAAAGCCAAAAGCAGGGAAGCTTGAAGGGTTCCTATATATTTGCAAGCCTCAGAAATTCCATAGCTAATTGGCTTGTTCAGTTCTTCCCCCCACTCTCTAAAATGCACCTTTCACAGAAGAACTAACTACGCTAGTGTAACAAGAACATTTCACTTTAGTCCAATTATTTCCTGCACAAAGAACTGTGATTTCTAAATAGCAAACTAGTATAGGAGAGTATATTGGAAAGCCGTTATTATACACCATGTATCAAGATTAATTATTGCACTTAGCCTAAAGCACATCAGGTTAGTCTCTGTTATCATTTAATTATCTTCCTAGTTATCTTTTAATTATCCTGTTTCCCTACTACTGCTAATATAGGTAGGTACTATCCTGCATCTTTTTTCTTTACACAGGGGGACACTTTTTGAACTACAGCACAGTTTGTGCTCATGTTTTGTAAATGTTACCTACATTTGAAAATCTTGTTCTTTAAAACCACTGATTTCATCATGGTAGAATACCATCAGCACAGTGACTGATCAGAGTAAACAGAGCGTTTAATTATTTTATGATAACTGTTATAATCTGAAATGTTACTCTGATAAATGATAATTGCTTTCCCTTTCATATATGTCTTTGCACACATTAGGCAGAATATTGGTATGTGAAGCAGTGGGGATTGACCTTTCACTATCCATTCATTCCCTCCCCCAGTGAATAAAATATCTTATGGGATAGCTTCTATAAAAGCAACCCACACATGCTTTGGGTTGTTATTGAGGAGGATGTTTTGCCTTAGCGCCTTTTCATTTTTCTCAACAAGAACATTAACAGGGAACAAAACAAAAAAGTCTAATTTCATAGCAAACTGCAAGAGACGGTTGCTTGTGCAGTGCATGTTAAATTTTACCATTCTGTGCTACAGAAGGTGGATAAATTAGGAGAAACAGGGGAAAGCTGGATAATGTTACAAATGTTTAAACATTGGTGGCTATTCAGTAAGAGTAATGCTAAAAAACCAATTGCAAGGAAACTGAATGTCATGCTTCATTGGACAACCTGATAATGGAGACTATGTAGTGTATTGTCTGTTTATTGTTAGTTTAGCAAGAATAGTATGCTTCACATAATAAAGGGAATAAAATTTAAAACCAAACAAAGAGCTGCCTCTCCCAGAAAGCTTGTATAAGGCTCAGCTAGAGATAGGAGCTTTGCTGAAGGTACATGTGCACAAAATGTGCTAGTCTGATAAACGGTAACTGTCAACAATCTGTCAAATACCAACAATCAAATACCAGCTATCAACAATAACCTGATTACTAGCCTTGGCTTCAACTGTCAACATCTTGTACCAAATCTGAAGACATTTAAGGAGAGCTGAAGCTGAAGGGACTCAACAAGTCATTGAAGATGGGCTGCTATATTTTTGTTTTCCCAGATATATACTATTTGTATGTTTGGCAAGCACATCAAATATAGCACATAAAAAAAGAGATATTTGTTCATTAGTCCAGAGTTTCTGGATGTTTGGTACCTTGCTGACAACAGAAGTACTAGTGCCAGCAAGTTAGCTACATAAATTCCCAGATGGGCACACTGTTGCCTGTCACACAAACAAACAAAATCCGCTTTGCTAAGTATTCACATGGTTTATAAAAAGGCAGCAGGATTTCCTCCTTTTCTTGACTTAGAAAAGTGATTTGAACTCAGGTCTTCTTACGAAAAAGTGCCCAGAGTGCTATAGAAGAGCTCATCATGGGGGCTCTCTTCACCTTGCCCGCTAAAGCAATGCCAGTCTGCTTGAAAAAATTAAATGTTTGTTTTGGCTATAGGCAGCCTTTCCCCTTCTCTCCCTCACTGCCTTTGAGTATTTAATTACTTATTCAGTGCAGAACATCTTCAGAGCAGCCCCTGATCCAGGAGCCCTCAGCCACTGCTGGAAGAGGACGCCTTTCCCCATTACCTGCAGAAAGAGCCTGGAGGAGGCAGCTTTGGCTTCAGGGTGGTGTGTCCTCTGTCGCTACTTCACTGTAAGGTACTGAGCCTAACACACCGGGGTCTGTGTGCTGCCACACTGGGCTCATTCCATGCTCCCTCCTGAAAAACATTTTTACTGTTTTTCTGCACAGCCCCCCAGAGCTATGCAGGGAAAGGGTCTCACTTAACCTTTTGCTTTGAAAAGGGGAAGATGCTGCTAAAGGGTATACTGCACAGTATTAAAAAGACAAAACTCTGCTTACTGGAGACATTGGTTTGGGTAGAGCTTGATATCAAACCATGAGGAGGAAACTGTAGTTCAGATCATTTTCACTTGTTCCTGTAATAATAATTGCATATGAAGTTGTGTGCTGCAGTGGCACTGCTTTTTGTCAATTAGTATATGAAAATGCTTGTTGAATCCAATTCTGCATGGATCTATGCTAATTTCATGGTATGCTTGCAGATTATATCCTTCAGTTTGACAGATTTTGTGAAATGTTATATGACAACACCTTAGTTAGAGATGCTGCCCAATGAGAAAAGTAATCAGTCCCACTAGCCTTTGCTTTCAAATATCAGTTCCCATTAGAGACATTTCTGCAAACCCTGACTGCTCTTCAGTCTATTAAGTGAAGATTTTCTGACTGAGAAAACTTTCCAAATCCACACAATATACTTTAACTGAAATATACTTACTTTCGCCGATGTATTTCCGTTTCTGCATTTTGCTGTTTCTTTTTGCTGTTAAAATTTAAGCAGTTTTTCTCTCCCACCAGCCAATCATTCTCAGTTGGTTGAAGTGGCAGTGGAAGTAAAATTAATCCATGATCTGTGATGATGCAGCTATTGCCATGACAATACCTTGTCGCACTTTTTTTATGGAATGAGCAGTCAAGCTTTCTTGTAAGCCTGAAAATTCTTCACTAATACTTAACACTTTTAAGTCTAACAGAAATTTACAATACTAAATAACAAATAATTATAGCAGTCATGACTAATGGACTAGTACTATTTTCTTTTTCCTATGGATAAGTGCTATAGCATGTTTTCCAGTATTGTCATTCAGTCAGCTGGAGAAGTCTGTAAAAAAACTAGACTCCTACATCCTAAATTTATGTTAAAGGCATTCTTTTCCTCATTCTTTCACTAGCTTAGTCTAATGTTACTTGATTTTTAAAATTTTAATTGATTTTTTGTTTAATTACAAATTACTGTTCTATTTTTCAAAGAACGGAGAAGCTGAAGGACTACTTTTACTGCTGCTACTACTACTACTACTATTATTTAAATTATTGATATTGTATTTTACCAAAGTTGAGAACTTAGCTACAAAAAAGAAAATACCAAAGCTTATAATGCTTAAATCTCAGAGCAGCTGCAAATTAAGAAATTTGAACATGACTGCTTTTATATGAAGGAAAAATGAAGAAACACTGTAGATTAAAATGTATGATCTTACTCAGGTGCTTCACAAAGTCCATATTACTAATTATTACATGCCTTCAAATGATTGCAATGAATCTCTTTATTGTATAGAAATAAACTTTTTAGTATGGACTATCTGCAGAGGTTATAGTATTATATGAAGTGCTATATAGTTTTAAGAAAGTTTCTTCTCAGTTCCTTAATGGAATCTGTAACAACTCCAAAAAATAGAGTATTTATTTATTTGAAATTTTAAATAAAATTTTGTAAATAATCTGAAGTGTTGTTTTCTCTTAGACAAAGCTGTGTGCAGCTCACAAATTTCATTACCACTGTTTCGTAAAATGTCAAAGGAACCAAATGCACTGAACCTGCTGTAATGTACATGACATACCTAGTGTTATTAATGACAAGTTCCTGTAACAAAATGAGACCATTTATCTTTGTTCAAATCAGATCCACATGCCCAGACTCAAGAGATCAACTGGCTTCATGGATGTGTTCTTCTACATTGAATCACTAAATTTCATGTTAAAGATAATATACGGAAAACTACATTGTGTAAAAAGGATATAAGAGAACAATAAAAAATTGCTCAGAGGGTTTAAAAGAGCTTGAATCATCTTATATTCCATTATTATGCAGAAAAATAAAATCTATACATTCTAATCCAAGCAACCCAAACATTCAGGACACTCAGAATCATGGTTCTTCATTTTTTTCCCTGTCTTCCTGTACTCCCTTCCCCTTTTTAAATGAGCTGCTTTTTTTTCTGTGAGGAGCTGAACACACCACACAGTTTCTTGTAGGACGCCTCCATCATGTGCACTCTGCAGACAGGTAAACCCAATCCACAGGGGCTTTGCTCTGAGAATTTCAAATCATTTATTCTTCAGGAGGTTTGCTCTCTGTTTCGTGTTCAAGTACAGAGGACATTGAATTTTTCTGAACCTCGGGCTCTTGGCTAGCCATGAGCACCATAGACCCTCTGGACTCCTACCACGATGATTATCTAATCATCCAAGGAAAGAACTATCTTATTTTAAGCACTAACCTGAGGTACCTGATCTAGGAATGTCATCATTAGAAGGTATACCACCATCCCTGAAGTGCTTTTCATGACTGGTCCTAGGGTGAATTTAACACAATAATCCCCCTCTGAAGAGGACTTTCTTCCTCTATTATTACAGAAGTAGTGCAGGCATCTAAGTGCTCGGTATGAGTACTGCGTGTATATTCAAAGTTGTGTAGTCAGGAATGAACCCCTCCTTCTTTTACTTGTAAGACTTTGTAAGTGGATGCCTCTTCTGCATAAATTACCATGTGAATACGTATTTGAAAGGGTGTCAGTACATCCTCATAGTTTTGTTATGCACATCCTGTCTCAATTACTGGGCTTGACAGTCCTGCAGTTTAACATACACAGCTGTCTATATGTTCTTATATACCTAGTGGCTAATTCTGCAGCGTGATACTACAGACTTCAAGTAGGAAAACATTAGATGTGAGACTTACATGAAAATTTCAGCAATTCTGAGCAATTTGAGGTTTGAATGCTAGTAAATGTGTTCCTAGGAAGCGAGAGAGTCACAGCATTAAAATTCAAGACATCATGATTTGGAAGTGAAAGTAAATTGTGAATAAGATATAATCAGAAACAACACAATTTAGTAGTAGGGAAAGGAATCTTAAAGTGCCTTAACAAAGGCACAACTGAAAAAAACAGTTTATAAGGGACAATGCATCTTCATAACCAAGAGATACTGAAAGATCTCATGGGTAGAAAAGAAGCTGATATTAAAAACCTTGAGATATGGTATAAAAAATAATATCATAATATGACATTAGTTAAAGATTTTCAATAGAGGAAAAAAAAAAAAAAAAAGACATTTTGCATCATCAAATCACTGTGGGAACATTTACTACCAGCACAAGATACTGTAGGCAGAAAGATACCCTAATACAATATTGTTTCTTCCATAAATGGAAAACTGGCTAGAAAGGCAGATTAAGCAAAGGACACTCAATTAGCCAGTGAGAAGGTTTGAGACAATGTCACTTTCTACTAAGTATGTCATTAAACTGTATGGTATAGATTTTACAGCTCCATCAAACAAACAAAATGGGACAAAAACTATTAATGAATAAATATCCTATCTTCCTAAAGCTTCCACCCAGTGCAATTTGCTTTTAGGTAAAAAAAGTCAAGAAACTGAAGAGGAACATGCAGGAAAATTAGAAACTATTTTGGAATAAGTATTTTTCAATGGCTATTCCATATTTTGTCTCTCTGTGGGGACTTTCATTCCAAAATAAACTGAAAGGTGCCATTCAGAAAGGCAAGTAACCACTAAGAAATTGCTCTGGAATAAAAGTATTTTGAACAAGTCAAATGACAGCAGATAAACTATTGTAGAAAAATGATCAGTTTTCTTCTTGTAAACCAACATATTCCTCTTGTAGAACTGGTCTTGCTGCATGTTCCCTAGTGAAAAGCCCAGGTTATTGGTTAACAGTGCTATAAATGAGAAGTTGAGTATTACTATTTTGCAAAAACAAACCAACATTAAAACAAACAAACAAACAAACAAAACCCTAAACAAACCCCAACCAAAGAAACAACAAAAAAAGCAATAAAAAGTGTCTACATACTCCTGATTCCCATTACGGTTTCTGAGAACAGTGAAAGCAGCTGCAAGAGGAGTTAGCCCTGTGGATAAAAGAGAACCCAGCATGAAAATCATAGCAGTGTCAGAGAATAAGACACTGTTACACAGTCAAGACAAGAAAGAGTCATAGCAAATACTGAGAACATTAGTAAAATGAAAGAGATTAAATATAGAAACATATTCCACTATTTTTAGTGGAAAACTTGCTAACAGGAATTTTTTTTGTTTTGTAGAATACTTCTGGAAAAGCAGAGGAAAATAAAACCTGCATTTAACAATATTAAAAAAGAAAGAATTCTCAGTAAGATTTTTAGATCTATTTCCATGTTCAGTATCCTATTAAATGAACAGTCAGACTTAATTCAACTTTTGGCAATTTTCTTTTTTTTTTTTTTTTTTTTTTTTCCTCCTGCATTCAGTATTTAAGTAGGCTATAGACATAACTTCAGGTGTGCTTCTGGTTAACCAACTATGTCAGCAGTTTGCTGTTGGAGAGTTCCATATAACAAATTCTGTAGTTAGGTTTCCTGTAGCAACATTTGTCTAACGAATTACTGTGCATTATCTGCAGCGATTCAGTCCCAAGGTACAAGGTAGTACTCACTTGTAAAGAGCATTGTGGGGATGATAACAGGTAACTACACAGTCATTACACTGATTATATCCTTAGGATGCCAGGAAAAATCATTTCAAATGCAAAGACTGCTTTAGAAAACAAGGTTTTACAGAACTAAGACAAGGGCAGAGTACAGTGCTCCAACAGTCACCTTTATAGCCGAGTTTAGAAATAATTCTGAAGATAAACTTTTTAGTTTACTTCTGAAAGCACTCAGAAGGGGAGATTATGCCTTCGTAATTTACCAGGAGTAAAGTTTCAGCTCACAGCAATTCCACTAACTGTACTGGCATTAAGTCATTAAAACCATTCCTCTGCCCAAACACACTTAAAAAATGCAAAGTCATTACAAACGCTTTCTGATGCAGGCATCCTTAAATATAAATTCTACTTCAGTTTTACCTCAGCAAGTGCTGCTGCTCAAGCCTAGTTTTCAATGACACTTGATAAACCTTAAAAGAAGTGCTGTTTTTGGGTCTAACTGATAATTGAACGTCATCATCTAGGTCATGTAAAGTATGGATTTAAAAAAATAATAAAATTCTCCCCTGTCAATTGATGGTCATTTTTTGATAGAAATAATAGTGCAAGCTGCTTAGATGTGTGGAGCAATTAAGTCCACTGAGTCTAATTTCAGATCTGACCTGGCATGTTTTTCTACTTCAAATACAAATTAAACTTTATCAGCTAAAGGAGAGCTATTGATGAGGCAGCATAATGGGTATTTTTAAGAGACAACTGGTTACGTACAAGCACTAGAGGCTTGTTAAGGATGTAATACTAAAAAATGTCCTGAGATGTGAAGGTCCTTCTGCAAGGTTTCTGTGTTACCACAGGTAATACTGATACTGCCGCTGGGTGTGATTTGTTGATGACTTTATTTATTTATCTGACAGAATTAAGCAATTGCATTTACTTGCATAAACATTAAGATGTTATCAAGAGCTGACAACCTTAGCAATACCAAAAAAAAAAAAAAAAAAGAGGTGTTGTTTTTTTAATTGAATTAAACCACAGGACCCTCAGAAGAAAGATCTGCAGGATAAGCTCTTAATTGCTTCCACCTTTATTTCCTCAGTTTTATTTGGGTGTTTTTGTTTAATTTAACACTCCAGTGAACTATCCAATGAAAAAATGCTCGTGTCAGATATCAACTTTTACATTTTCACTTAAAGCAACAAATTAAGACAGTCAATATAAATCAATTTATTCTTTTTGTAATGATTCCCAGATGTAGGTTCCAATATTTCATGCATCACTAAATCTATCAAGTAACGATTGTTTTCTTGGAGCTAATAGAGATGAAACCATTCATTTCTCTAGTGTCTTTTTCCTATGCTGATGTTAAGTTTTGCCTTAGCTGTTTCAGACAGAAATGAATGGCTCCCCCAAGGCAGAAAGAATCTGTAAATTTAGCTTTGCATTCCACCCCAAATCCAATTATTATAAGAGTCTTGCTACTACTGTTATAGTTAAATGCCTGTCAGTGTTTCTGTTATAACCCTTCCTGTGGGAGTTTATAACTCAACCATTTAAAAAAAAAGTTTGCTTCAAGCTAAACCTTGGCATATATGGTTTCAGCCCAGAATTCATTAAAAGAACAAATCAAAACAATAAACCTACAAAGCCACCTCCCCTGCCTCAACTTTCTAAAACATCTCTTTGGCTGTTTTTAATTCTGCAGAAGGGGAAAAACAAAAAGTTTCAAAAAATTAAAAACCGAAAAAGGACATTCAAGCCCTCATTCACCTCATTTGAAAGTCAACAGCAAAAGTTGAGCAGCATCTGGATCAAAAATGTCAGAGCAATCAATCTCTGTGTAAAACTCTGTTGATTTCAGAATCTGCCTGGATGCTGCTATGACTGCAGACTGCCTGATGTTTCAGTGTGTCTTGAAGTAGGTTGCTGTATGGAACAGTTACACCTACGTGTTACAGTGACCTGATCTAAATATTGACACATGCTAAAGAGTGAAGGGACAACAGAAATATAACAGAAAAGACTTATTCACACATTTTTAAAAGTCCTAATATGAAGCTGTTGAGAGTAGATCTGTGGGAAGAACTACAGTGGTAGCATGGTCAGTGACACACCCAGTTAGCATCCTGACCCATTAATACCTGGTATTTTTTAAAAGCAATAGCACCAAAACACATCAAATTATGACTTTGCTTATTAAGTATTTATTAAAGTCCATGCACCTTCTTCTCCTATAGTGTTATAACCTGTGAAAAACAGTACTCATCAAGCAACTCAGAAGACCAATTTTGGACTTAGAGAATTGGATATGTAGAATGGGGATAAGAATGGTCACAGATGCGGCCTCAAAATATAGCCAGGAGTAACCTGTTCTAATATATACCACTTAGTGAAACAGTGTTCTGGAGAACACTGGAACGAACTATGTTCCCTTAGGATGCTGGAGAAAACATTTTCAGAGCTTTGATTTTTAGCTGTTTTGTTGTTTTTGTTTGGGTTTTTTGTTGTTAGTTGATTGCATTGTTTCTCTGCAAACCATTATTCATCCTTTATTTTGTTGACTTTTCCTAAATTACTTCAGGAAATTATCAGAGGGCTTACAGTTTCAGAGGCTTCCCCAGGTTTGCTTGAGTAACTCAATAACTTCTGCCCAATTTGTGTTTCTTTGAAGTTATAAAATGTCCTGTGCATTGTTCTGTGGCTTTAGAACTCCTCGTAATCTCACTACAGATTAGACTCAAGCAATTAAATGTATAATCAGCAGCCTGTCTCCGAAGCACAACTTTTTACATATCCTTAATTAATACATTGACATCTACTAGCCTGTGTACAATACTGGCTCTCCCTCACTTAACCTTTTGGAATCCTGAAATAGATCACTCAAACCTCTCTGATTTTGTTGGGGGTTTGTGGTTTTTTTGTTTGTTTGTTTGTTTTGTTTTGTTTTTGTTTTCTATGTTTGCTTTAATATTCTGTGTTCAAGTTTTAATTCCATTTTTACTTCCCTTGCCAAGGCTTGTTCATTTCTTTGAGACTATTTTACTTTCTCTCTTCTCTTTTATGAGGTCCAAGTAGTTCAATAGTCTCCTTACATGTGGATACAGTTCACTGGACTGCGTTGGCACAGATCTTTTCAGTTCTAGGATTCATACCAACTGAAACCAAGTGAGGATTTGACTCTATGTGTTTTATACAACACAGGTATGATACTCTGAGATGGAAGTAGACTTATGTCCATGCTTCAGATTTCTTACCTTTTGCTGGATTCTGCTTGATTGTCATAGTCTGTATTTTATGATTTAATTTAAGCATAATTGTTCTATAATATAATCTATTCAGCCTACTTGTTACTTCCTGAGGTTGTCACAGGATATATATAGAATGACCTTGCTGTGAGGTGTACGTGTATTAACATGCAATAGTTCAGTGATTTAATTTACAATACTAAGTTCTTGCTCTATGTGAATACAATCTAAATGGCATAAGGAGCTCTTAGAAATGTATGGAAACACTGTCTTTTATTTATACTACTTTGATAGGCTGTTGCAATACAGAGGTTAAATATACCTGTAATATCCTTGGTCCATATTTTTTGTACTCCATTTTACAAGCAACTCACACAAACTGTGGGAGATCCCTGATACCATGCTGTTGTGGTTTAACCCCAGCCAGCAACTAAGCACCACACAGCCACTCGCTGACTCTCCCCCTGTGGGACAGGGAGAGAAACAGAAGAGTAAAAGTGAGAAAACTCATGGGTTGAGACAAAGACAGTTTAATAAGTAAAGCAAAAGCCACATGCACACAAGCAAAGCAAAACAAGGAATTCATTTACTACTTCCCACTAGCAGGCAGGCAGGTGTTCAGCCATTCACCCAGGAAAGCAGGGCTCCATCACATGCAACGGTGCCTTGGGAAGTCAAACGCCATCACTCCAAATATTCCCCACTTTCTTCTTCCAGCTTTACATGCTAAGCATGACATCATGTGGTATGGAATAACCTCTGGTCAGCTGGGGTCAGCTGTCCCAAGTTTCTGTGCACCCCAAACTTACTCACTGGTGGGGTGGGGTGAGAAGCAGAAAAGGCTCTGACTCTGTGTAAGTGCTCCTCAGATCTGCAATAACTAAAACATCCCTGTGTTATCAAGACTGTTTCCAGCACAAATCCAAAGCACAGCCCCATACTATCTGTTGAGAAGATAATTAACATTATCCCACCCAAAACCAGCACACGTGCTGGCTCTTTTTACCAGCCTCATGAATGGAAGGCTTAAGCCTTAGGAAGACATTCTGAAAAGTGCATAGCAGTAACACACCTCTTTAACCATGTAAATTAGTGCAAGAGGTTTTGGTATTGTCTTCCACATGGACAGATGTTGGCTAATGTGGACATATTTTCAAAAGTCCTAGCTGACATTCAAGCTTGTCAATCTGATTCAGTGAGGTCTGGAGTGCTATCCCCAACTCCTCCGTACTGAGGACTGGTTTTGTGCACTGGTCAGATAGGTTCAGCCTTCTTCCTACATAGCTAAAAGTATGTAAAATGCAACTTCTTAAAACATCTTCAAAACGTGAACCAATTGAGCTGGGTGATTGGGAATCAGGATGTTGTGTAGCATTGCAGGTGGAGGTAAGACAATGAGCTTCCTAATAGGGAAATTTGCTTGAAAGGCCTTTCCTACAAGGAATGACTCAGAGCTGTCACCAAGCATGGCAGACACTCTCCACCATGAGACCAAGAAAGGTGATGCCATTGCAGATACCCAAGTACATGATATATGGAAGGCTTGATAATTAAAATTAAAGTTTTAAATGTAACAAGTCCTGAGACTAGATAAAATGCAGATCTACTTGTAACTCAAGAAAGTAATCTGCCCTGAAATAGATAGCTACACTTCCTGTATAATGTATGAAACATATTAAACTTTTCATAATGGATTTGCATTTTTAACAAGAAAATGTGTGAGGCAGACAATACAAAATCCAATATAAAAGAGCATTCCTTAGTTCTTGTTTCTAGTACTCAGATGTCTCACTCTCTCTATTCACTCATAGCCTTGGATCTTCTCCAAAGAAAAGCATTTAAATCCTGGTTTCTAAAACATTTGGAGCCCCTAAACTGGAGTTATTGCATTATCTGGGGAAACAGGTAGAGGTGATGGTGACTTTCATATATCTACCAACTGAAAGGTTTCAACAGTCTTCCCAACTCGAGAAAAGTCCATATCCATAGGAAAATGAATATATTTATTTCCTTTGTGCAAGAAGACTCTAGTCTATACTTTCCCAGGGAAGTGCCCAAACCATAATGGCTTTGCCCTATCACTCTCCTGGGAAATGTTTCATTTGCATTAAATAGTGAGAACCTCTGTAGCCCAAAAAGAGAGAGTAAGCCTAGATTTATGGTATTTCAGTACAATACTTAGTGTACTAAGCAGGAAATCTGGATTCCAATAACCATTCACTTAAAATCTGCAATTTTATGTTGCTACTCTAAGTATTATGGCCTGGTGGCCCAGGGGTCTCTTTTTAGTATTCTCACGTACAGAACGCTAAAGAAGAATTTGGGCATTGTTGTATTGCAATTGCCAGTTTACAGACAAAAGACTGTGAAATTTCTTGCACTGTCAAGTTTAACTTTTTGAAAGACTTCTATTGAAAAGCAAGGTCAAATTGCAATTTTAGGAGGACAATAGGTTTTGTGAACTCTGTCATCACTTCATTTTGCCTCTATGCAAAGAAAATTTTATCTTATGTTCCAAGTCACAGTACATTAATTCTCAGGTAGATTTATACTGTATTCACCAGCAAATATTTTCTGTCAAAATGTTTATATCAACCATAGAATTGTTACAAAAAGTAACTATGCTCCTATGGCTTGAAAGGAACAGATTTCATCTGGGGCTGGCATTGTCTCACAGCATAACTGAAATATATCTCTAAAGATTTAAGTACAGTGTAGTGATCAATAAAGGAGTACAGCTACTTCTGTATTGTTTAAATAAAGGTTATAACCCCACCCACACATTCATGGTATTAATAGATTCCTGATAACATGGAAATCTGAACAGGTTCTTCTATGGATTTGAGCATCGTGAAACTGAAGCTCTTCAGACATGCTAAAGAAAACATTTTTCCGAACATCATAGTAAACTGGGTAAAAAATATTATTTCTGAATTATAAGCTAGGAATTAATGACTATTAAGAGTATGGGCAAAATATAATGTCCGCTGGAAAGCTTCAGATTTATTTTTGCATTTACGTATTTAAAACCTCAGGGTTTGAATACAAAGTCTTTATAATAACCCCCCTATGCATTAATTCTAAAGCATGGCAGAGGAAAAAGCCCAAGTGTGCGACTCACTGTCACTGTGGGCTGGCTGGGTATGTCCTACACTATTGAGGCTGACCAGAGAAGGTAGACAAGTTTGTTTATGGAACGGTTCTACAGTAAACCGTGGCCTGAGTGGTCATTTGTCTGTGACCTGTGGTTTGATTGTGTGTATCCTAGCTCTAGTACCTTTGCTCACTCTTACAGGAACAAACACTGTAAAATACTGACCTTCATGAAAAGTTATACACCCCTAAAAGCCCCTTACAAACAAACAGGTGACAACTCAACACAAGTGCTTGAAGCCAGTTTAAAGCAATGGAGGATGATGGTGAGCATGTGAACAGGGAAGTTGGTCACGTGCCAATCCTAGCTATCTATTGTGTACTAGGTAATGGATAACTGGTGTGTACTGTGGGCTGTGCATATCCACACAGTAAGATAACACCTGAACAAAGGTGTTCATGAGGGATGTTATATTGCCACCTTACAAATCAACTGGACATGCTATTTTGTCAGTAACATGAAAACACAAACCAGGGTCAGGAAGCACGACTTTTATCCCATCCTCTACAGACCATACAGATCCAGCCTAGGTCACAGTCCAGAGTAAGAAAGCTTGCAACAGAGGTAGAATTAAGTTGACATCCCTTGATTTCTTTGTAGCGTTGTAGTATCCAGCTTCCACCTTGGAAGTCTTTGTGATTTTTGATCTGACCATGAACCTTTTCACTGAAAATGGAAATCTATGCCTTTCTACCTCCTCATTTATACCTTCACAGGGGAGAAATAATATCACTTGATGGTGTCATTCATATGTGATATTCCCCAGGAGATGGATCTAAATCTTCTTGAGGCTTGAAGGGTCACTTGTATGTTCTTTGCTTTTCACCTGCAGAAGGTGATTTATAAATGACAAGTTTATGATTGAATAGCTTTTGCTTGTCCTGGTTTAAATAAGTGACAATAAACAACCACTGTACTTATAAACATACTGAAGTTTATTTTGGATCAACTTTTTTTCTCCTATTCAACCTTTCTGCAGGGAGAGTAAGCTGTATTAGGACTGATTTATTCAATCAAAAAATAAAACTTCTGTTATTTAGCATGTAGGGATTTTTTTCTGTCTTCAACAGCCTTTGTCAGCATCAGGCTCACTAGCTTTTAGCATGCAAATAGATGCAGTTGCTGTTATGGAAATTGTAGAATTCAGATTCAACAACCTCAAAGCTGTAGATGTGAAGTAGAAATGCCATTAAATTCTCACTGTCCCAATTCACTAAAAGGCAAGATTGACCTGGGAAAGGGCCAATCTATACTCACATCAATTAATTGTTAATGTGTAAATGAATTTTATTAAGGTTGATCCACCGCATAATGGATTCAGCTCCTGCTGTTAATGCTGTGAATCCCCATTACAGCATTTAAAAGATGCCTGCCTTCCTCCCTCTTCTCCCTCCCTCCCACCACATGCGCACTTTCTTAATAATCTTTTCATTTCCATCTTGTACTACTGTTGTAGAGATAGACAGGAAAGATGATTTTTGTGATGGAATCACTGTGGAGCCTGACTTTCTGCTCAAGTACATCTGTGCTGCCCACAGAAAAGATGGATTGACTGTAGCTGCATTTATGTGGGGTTTTGTTGGTACATACAATTTATTGTAATTTTACAGATTAAGTAAAGCTATTTGACTTAGACTTCAGGTGGTATCCAACCTCTCAGATTTCTGGCTCAGGCCTGTAGGCTTTCTTTCTCTCTGAGGCACACTTAAGCCTTTCTCCAAATTACCATTTGTCCTATAACTACAATGTCTCATCAATAACATGCAGGGTATCTTGTTTGTTTTTTCTGTAGGAATGACAATGTGACAGGGAACCTGATGGAAGTTTTGAATTTAAGATATTGCAATATGTTTTTTGGGTTTTTTTGTGGTTTTTTTTTTTGTGGTTTTGTTTTGTTTTGTTTTAAATGGGTAGATCTGTACTTGGAGCATGTTTCTGGAACAGAGCAACACCTGTTTGAGCTCCAGCACTGATCATGAGCAGTATGCATCCTAAAACAGAGTATTATATTAAAAGAAATCTTAAAGATCAAAAGCATTTATTCAGTCCTTAGTTGTCTGCAGTTCAACTAAAAGTTATGTATTCAGTTTGAAACAATCACCTAAGCTCATTGATCTACCCAAAAGAAAAAAGGGCACCACAAAAGGGAACTGCATCCATTGTTCTCCTAAACACATTTCCACATAGGAAAGACCTTCCTTTCAGTTAAGGAATTGCAAAGCTGGATAAAGGGTAAAATTCTTGCATATATGGAGATTGTTTAGATGCCCAGAGAAATGAGGGACAGCTGTGAAAAGACTTAAAAAAAATAAAGTGAAAGAATACAAAAAGCCATTTGAAGTAAGAAAATATCCTTCAGAAACATGCCATGTCCACATGAGGAAAACACAAAAGAACATTAACGCTGGAAAATTAAATGTAAAAAGCCCAATAACACAAGACAGACCTCCCACCCACCTCTGTACTCCCCCAGAAAAGTGAGGAATACTTTGAGGAAAAAAATTTAGCAGAAAATTGCCCGCCAGGGAGTCTGTAGTGTTGATAAACCATGAAAAAGTGAAAGAAATGCCTAAAAATTTAGGAGTAGAAAGAAAAGTAGTTTTTTTCTTTCACATCTGGGTCTATTGCTGGAGATCTTAGGCATTCCAACACCAGAACAGTGTGTTGTTGATGAGCCAAGCAGGCTCATCAGAGCCTGTCTGAAAGTGAAATGTGAACAGAGGAGGTTTCAGCACAACTCAACAAAATGAAAAGTAACAAATTGATACAACCAGTTGGTATTCCCCCAAGAGCTGTAAAGGAACTTGAGTATGAAATAGCTAAACTGTCAAAATTGAATGCAGTAATAACTTCTCATTTATAACTGCCCTAGGACCATAGAATGAAGGGTAACATATGTGTTTCTTCTGGTTTGTTTGGAGGGGAGGAGGAGGGTGACTTTTTATTTTCTTTTTCAAAACACTTGAAGGAGGACCAGTTGAATGTTAACCAGAAAGACAAATCAAAGTAATACAAAATGAAAGAATGAGATTTGCGGTCCTAAGGATTAACAATAATATTATGGAAAAGTTAGCATGGTTCTTATAAAAGAAAGTCTGAACATAAAACATTTTAAAGGAGTCAAAAAATGTGAGGACAAGAGAGATGGAGTCAAAAAAGTCTAATTAGCATTCTTAAGCGTACTTGACAATATTATTCAATTAAATGCTTTAAAGAAAAAAAGCATAAAGGGGGGAAATAATTCATCTTGCAAGTTAATTACTGGTTAGAAGATAGCAAATCAAGGATAGGAATAATTAGGCAGCTTTCACAGTGTAGGGAGATCACCAGTAGAGACCTACAGGGACCTATTCTAAGACTTTTGCTCTTGAAAATACTAATAAAGTCATAATAAATGGAAACTCATGACAAAATTTGCCAAAATAACTATCCAATTCGCACTTGTAAAGATAAAATCATGTTAAATTCAGCATCAACAAATGTCATTGATGTACATCAGGGGTCCTCAAACTTTTTAACCAGGGGGCCGGCAAGTGGATGAAGTGGCAGGCAGTCACCTATGGCTGCTTGGTTTCCCCCCCCCCAGCCCCCGGCGGGGGGTTCTGTAAATACCGGGGGCCGGATTGAGGACCCTGGGGGGCCATATCCAGCCCACAGGCCATAGTTTGAGGACCTCTGATGTACATGAATAAACCCCCTATCTTTAATTACAAATTAAAAGTCTTGAAGTAGCTATAACAAAAAAGTTCTTAGACATATAAGTAGTTCCATCAAAACATTTTTGCAGTGCTTGAAAGTGGTCAAAAAAGCATAACTAGGTATCAGCAGTTACTAGGAGCTAAGTAGAGAACAAACATACATATCAAAGCTCTATTGCAGAGATTCATCATGCTTCCTCCAGCAAAAGAATACTGCACCAGATCAGAGGTCTGGTCCCCTACTTCAGATGATTTGCATTAGTAAATGAAAAGAGATGATGAAGAAGAGAAAATACAAAAGATTCAGATTTTGAAATGAAAACCTAGTCCAGCTACAAAAGGACTATCTGACTGGATTGCAGATTTACAGCTGGAATCCTTTAAATGTGAGATAACCTCCCAGAAGCAGACATTAAAAGATTAAGATGGACATTATATCTAAGTACTATTAATTCAAGAATTGTTTGTGGAACTGGATGTCTCTGTGTCTCTCTTTTTATGTTCAAAATCAAATCCTCATTTTAAATCCATACAGAGATTGCCCACCTATGAAATCATCATTAAATGAAACTGTTAGCAGTTAGTAGTCCGTTGTTGTTTACTTAAAACAAATATGTTGAGTTTCTCAAAGGAAAGTTTTGAAAAATCTCCATTACTCTTACCCTTATGTGACAAAACAGTTTTCTGTATTGAAATAGTTTATTTTCTAGAGGTGTATGTAATCTATGTAATATTGATATTTACTAATAATATAATTTAAAACTTTTTTTTCCTCAGATTAGAAACAAAATGGAAGCTGATGAATGTGTCCTTGTTCATTTATTAATGTTCATTATCTCTTCAGAAGTTTTATGTTGTGATTCCTTTTAAAAAAACATTAAAAAAGTCAACAAAATCCTTGAATTTATTCTGGGTCAAAAATGTAATGCTACAGTGAAAATATTAACTTGAAAAGAAAAACATGACTATTGTAAGATATTTACACTTAGGGTACCTTTGCATAATTTGATAATCTACCCTACAGGAGCCCATGAACTCTCAGATGGACCACAGGCCTCATTTTATCACAGAATGCATGAGCTAGGACAGGACCAAAGCTCACTAAACGATTTTATCACAAGTCTGTAAAACAGTTTTTCCTCTTGCAGATTGCTGAGTCCATTGAAGCATCATAAGTAAATGCAAGCAGAATTTTTCTAACAGTGTCTTCAGTTCTGTTCAAACCTACATATTCCATGGTACAATAAAAAAGAATAGGATAAGAAAATAATTAGAGAAAATGTAGCAGGAAAAGATCCTAAAATTTTAACAAGGTAATAAATTTTTAAAAAATCTGTAGTTATTTTGGTTAAGTTTATTGGAGTCAGAAACTACAGTGACTCTGGGTGAACTGAATCAACAGCACTAAAAGAAGGCAACTGACATACAATTCTAAGAAAATCATGAAAATTTTGAACGCAGCTAGACAAAGTTGCATTATAAACAGAGAATTTGTTTCAGAGTTTTCTGTGATTGATATATTTTTTCTGGTGAACCTTGTTCTACCCCACTTAAAATGAAATAAATTACTTAACTGTATTTTCTAAAATGGATTCCAAGACAAAAAAGTTAACTGAGCTATGCACTGACAGAAAATTACTCTTTATTGAAGAGCTAGTAGGGAATTTCTAAGTTCCCTTGGAGCATTTATCTTTAAGGCAGATAATATAAAAATGAATAAATAAACACTGGCATTAAGTGAAAAGAGAATGAGAAAATAGTATTTGTAAAAAGATTTGTACAGCCAAGGGCCAAGATGGGTCAAACCAAAATTGTATCAGCACTACAATAAAAGAATCCTGGTATATTCTTCTAACACAGCATTAATGCCTTGCCATAGTGGTGATCTTTGTGACCTTAGCAAGATCTACTGCAATTTCTCGTGAGAACTCTGTATTGACTTACAACCTTGGTGATACACACAGGGACATATAAATGACACAGATGTGCTATCAGTTATAAACATAAGCTTCTTTTGGATCTTTTCAAATCCCATAGTTCATTGCTAAGGAACAGGAATAAAGTAAATACATTTTGTATGACACAGTTATAAGAAGGAAAATATCAGAAAATGTCATGAGCTGAATGTAAGGGGACAATATGTGGAGCTGAGGACGTTATTACTTAAAACATATGTGTGTCACCAGCTGCACTTTTAAGCATTACATCTGCAAGTCATGAAGCACTTTTTTAGAATGAAGATGTCATGAGCCATTGTACAGACTTTGGCATTTGAATACTCTGTTCCTTGGGAAATTGTTCACCTGATTTTTCAGTATTTCCTGAATCATTCAGGAACCGGATAGATTTCATTTAAAGACCCTTTATCTTTTTTGAGGTCTGTAACTGTAGGTAGGTTTTAGGGGTCGACAGTTTCATCCCTACTGTGAAGATAACAGTATACATATTTACATGAATTGAGTATGAGAAGGTGCACAGGGGGCTCTTATTTAGAGTTTAATCGATAAGTGTTTAAAAAATGCCCAGTATGTCGTAAAGCACAATGATGTTCCCAGAGTTTGACTAAAAGCTTAAGATATTAAAATTGGCTGATTGAGGATCATTTGTATTCTCCTCCTGTTGGTAAGATATATATATATATATATAACGATTTTCATTAAGCAGAGGCATGACAATCAGTTGACATACAACTTACTAGTAAGACACAAAGTTATAGGCAAGTAAAAAGAAAGAGAAGTCAAGGTGATGAAAGTGAAAGGCAGGTTCCTAATGCTGTTTTACCAGCCAACTTTATATAGCCAACTTTATCCTTTTCTTAAAGCAAGATCTCATAAGTAGAGGAGTCTTCTTTTCTTTTAATTGTAAGTAAATAAAAAACATATTCTAGAACTTATATATATATATATTTAAATACATTTTTGAAAGGCCTTGAAGACTTCAGCCTCTAGCAATGTAAAGTGGCTATTCTCCAGACTATTAAACAGCTTCCAAATTGCTTTTATAATTCTCATTTTAAAGGGAAAAAAAGGCCATAAAACTTTAGTACAAGACAGCACTAAAAATAAGCATAAACAATATATATTTTTATATGTAAGGCCTATTCATTACAGAGCCACAATTAGATGCTTTGAGATTCTGAATGTGTTGTGATTAATGTATTTCTTGTTTGCATCAGCTTCACTTCATGCCTCACTACACACCCAAGGTGTCCATTAATCAGCACTGCTGCATCCTCTGTCATATCTTGCTGCTTAAAAAACACAATTACTCAGGGTGGGAGGTATCTAGAACTACACCAGATTTTTCCACTTTGAGCTTTAGAACTTAAGTGGCTTCTGCAAGACATTTTATCATCATTCTAGCAGTTTCACAGACACATGAACATCTGATGTAGAAGCTTTCTAAGGTGTAGACATCCTTGTTCTCCATTTAAGGAGTTTTATTCGGCATACTGTGCAGTGAGTTATGGTAACTTCATTTGAGAAATTCAGCTGCAGAAGAAGGATGGTACTGGAATTACATGGTGGTTGTAATTTAAAATAAAGCATGATCTCTTGGTCATCCTCCAAGTATGACAGTAACAC
Organism: Falco peregrinus; assembly: GCF_023634155.1. Lineage (NCBI taxonomy): Eukaryota > Metazoa > Chordata > Aves > Falconiformes > Falconidae > Falco > Falco peregrinus. The sequence continues at coordinate 61,001,241 of NC_073727.1, forward strand.
CATGATGAACTTAATGAAAAATGGGAAATATCTGTATTTTGAAGAAAATATATGAAGATAAACTGAAATCTCAGGTACATTCTATCAAATAACATTTGGGGGGAAAAATAATTTTTACTGACAGTCAGTTTTGTGCAAACAATCATAGGAACCAAAAATTTCTTATTCTCACTTCTCTAAAGGACCATCTCACAAGTTTTACTGTCATGTTTCTCCCCAGAAATATTTAAAATAAGAATAAACCATTTTTATTTATTTATTATTTTTTTACACAGGGAAAGCAGTGATTTTGTCAAAACACAGAAATATATTGGTAAAATATATTGATTGATATATATGATAAAAGCAAGGGGGGGAAATAGAATAATTCCAGTTGGAATTGGATAGAATATTTCAGTTGGACAGGTCCTACAAGGATCATATAGATCAACTGCCTGACCAAATCAGGGCTGACCAAAAATTAAAGCATGTTATTAAGAGCATTGCTCAAATGCTGACAGGCCTGGGGCATTGACCACTAGGAAGCCTGTTCCAGTGTCTGACCACCCTCTTCAAATGACTGATCTCTAGATGGGCCATTACCACCTTATACTCAAAAGATCTTTCTGTCAAGAGTCTCATGGTAACGTGTTCTGTTGCTTGGTTATGTTTTATAGATGAGGAACTAAAGCAGTAAAAGATTTGAGCCCAAATTCTGCTTGTATCATGCTCTGTACCACCAGTTTCTTCTGACCTCAGTAAAGTAAGTAAACCAGACAACAGTTATAATGCACGATTTCCTCAAGATACTTTGAAAATCTGGTGAGATTTGAAACAAATTTTTACCAGCCTTCTAAATGAATTCTAAACCTAAAGATTGCCGAGCAGGATTTTAGTATCTTGTCTTTTCATAAGTTGATACAAATTCCATTGTTTGACTATTTTAATGAAATTAATCCTATAAAATCTGTTTCTTGAGATTAAGCTATTAAAATTAACATTTTATATATTAACTGATATGCTAGCACGCCCAAGGTTTAGATGGCTATTTCTTTAGACTTTTGTACAAAATTTATCTGAACATGAACAGATTTGAATAACTGGGAAATCTACATAAAGAACCCTAACAAATTCTATTGTCAATTCAAATTTATTTTTTTCAGTATTCAGACTCCAGAAACCATTTGTATACCATTATGATAGCACGAGGTTTGTGTGCACAGAATGCAAATAATTTTCTTAACACATAGAACGTAGCATGTAATTTCTATAAGGGTTATTCATCCAAAAAAATCCCCCAAAACCCCAAACTAAAACACAATAAAAAACAAACAAACAAAACACACACACAAAAAGGGTATGGTTTACATTAAAAAGCAAACAAAACAGTAAGTTTCGAGTAAGGAAATCAACTGCTTTGTGATTGGTCAATAGACTCAAAATAGCTTATTCAAAGGAATTTGTTGAATATTTGTAATTAAAAAATACATTTGCAAGATGAACAATTTATGCACAAAGTGTTCACAGATTATTCAACCAGTTTAAACAGCATTGTCTTTTAGGAGCTTCCTTATCCTTTAGGGTATGTTTTTTTCCTCAATTAGTGGGTCCTGTGAGTCATGGGGTATTTAGAGCACCTGTGCTTCCATCAAATATGAAATTCTTAGGTGAGTTGCTAAGGCAGAGAAAATAAAAGACATGACAGTTCAAACCTATGTCTTTATTGTGGGTGGATATAAACACAGCAAAATGTCAAAAAAATAGGATATATAGTAGAGTACAACATAGGTTTATGACTAACAATACATTTTTACAGAATTGTTTAACAAAAGCTTTATTTCATATTCTTGGATTAGGTTTTTTTCAGAGTAAAATAATTACAGATATCTTTGCAGAAACAGATACAAGTTTAGCAGTTGCAAGAGAGAATGTTATGAAAGAGATTTTCTGTGGTCCATAGGTAAGGTCATCTATCTGAGATCCAAGATTCCAAAGTAACAAAGGGAAGAAGCATTCATTTAAAAAAAAAACAAAAAACAAACAAAAAACCCCACCAAAACCCAAAACCCTTACATAAGGTTTGCAGGATTATACCAAAGCTGTACAAACCAGTTTGTGTCTACCTTTTCTCTCAGCTCACTATAACAAATAAAATTAATGTTTGATTTCTTTAACTACAAATATCTATGTAGACTATGATGGTTGAAAATTGTTGTCTTGTTTTTTTGCTGGGATAGAGTTAATTTTCTTCATAGTAGCTGGTAGGGTACTGTGTTTTGGATTTTGTATGAGAACAATGTTGATGACACATTGATGTTGTTGCTGAGCGTTGCTTACACAGAGCCAAGGCCTTTTCTGCTCCTCACACCACCCCACCAGCGAGGAGGCTGGGGGTGCATAAGAAGCTGGGAGGGGACACAGCTGGGACAGCTGACCATGACTGACCAAAGGGATATTCCATACCATATGATGCCTTGCATAGCATCTAAAGCTGGGGAAAGAAGAAGGAATGGGGCAGACTTTTGGAGTGGTGGTATTTGCCTTCCCAAGCCACTGTTACACGTGATGGAGCCCTGCTTTCCTGGAGATGGCTGGACACCTGCCTGCCGATGGGAAGTGGTGAATGAATTCCTTGGTTTGCTTTTCTGGTGTGCATGGATTTTGTTTTACTTACTAAATTGTCTTATCTCAATGCACAATTTTTCTCTTTTACTCTTCTGATTGTCTTCCCCATCCTACTGTGCAGCTGAGGGGAGTGAGGAAGTGTCTGTGTGGGGCTTAGTTGCCAGCTGGGGTTAAACCACAACATTAGGGACATGCCAACATTTAACACAGCTCCTTTTCTCATAAGCATTATAATACATGATGTTTATGCTCCCTTTAAGCCAAAACACTCATGACTTATTCAGCATGCTGAGGAATGGGCTTAGAGTAAAGAAGTAAAGATGAATCATAAACGGTGTTAGTGGAAGGTAGAACACTTCATTTTCTCTAGGTATTGGGAGTTACATAGAGAATAAAACAAAACTGCAGAAGCAACAGATTAAATCTCCTGAATTAAGTGAATATCACCAAAAATAAAATAAAATAAAAAAAAGATCAGTCCAATTTCTGCCTCTGCTACAGGTTTTTTTATGATATTCTTATGAAGTTACATGACAAGCATCTTGTCACTAATTTTTGGCAATGATTTAATTCTCATTTTTGGTGTCTTACACAACAATGCTTAATGTACATAGTGGTAAGCATCCACATCTATAACTGATGTAAAAGTGAGTGTGGGTACCTAGTAAAGATAACAGCCCTTACTATCATGTGGCTGGATGCCAGCAGGTCTATGTGCTGTACAACCAGAACCACAGAATAAATTATTGGTTCAGGGCTTGTTCTTATTTGTGAAATGTTGTCCTACATCAGAGAAGGTAATCATAACTGACATGGTAGGGAGTCATGGAATTCCAAGAAGCAGAATAACTACTTATATTGTACAGTATTTCAATGAATATCAGTAAATATAGTGGGATCACCTTAAAAAGATGTAGTAAAAAGGAGGTATTAGTGTCAGTTCTGGGTTGCTACCTACTCACTGCACTGAAGTTATCATGAGTCCTGTGGGGTCCATAAAATGACAGGCTATCATAAAACACTTTCAAAAGTATTAGGTGATGTTGCCTGGGTAACTAAAACTCCAGCATCCTCTAATTAAAGTGCTTAACTTACTTAAGAGATTCTTTTTTAAGAATCTTGTTGGCATAATCATCTACCTCATTAGAGTGGTTCCATGCCAGTGTGACTGAACTCTTGTCAAGAGTCAAAGCAAAGCAAAACTGGTGCAGTGAGGTGAAGAATCAGGAGTAACATGAATAAAACAGTCAAGCTGAAGTTTCACCTTGTCAGACTTTTTTCTTGTTAAGATTTATATAGTTATGCTTAGCTAGATACACAAGTGGGAATTAAGATTTAAAAGGAATGGTCTGAGATTGCTAGGGTCTTTTGTCTTTGGAATGTCTTTGGAACATTTTTTTTAGGGGGTGGGGGGGATCGGGAGTTTCTGTTTATTTTGTTTTCCTCTTTGAAATAGCCTGCTAACTTCATTAACTCACTTTATTCAAGGACATCTAAGCAGCACAGTGCCCAGGATTTACTCATAGCAATATGATGATTAGGAAGTTGCATCAGGTATTACCTATGCAGTGCCAGGAAAAAGCTAAAAATTTGGTGTCCTCAAGATCTCATAGCTGAATAAAATTAAGAGGATATCTGCTACTCAGTAGTATTTATCATCTTGAACAAATTAACTTCTGAAGTTAGGAATGAATATTACCCTTTTAATAAATCAGAGTCAGTGCTTGAAAACACAGCGTATTCCCCTTTGTTTCTCCAAACAGATTAGTTAACACATTGAAAATGAAGACCAAACTCCACATTTTCACATGTATTTAGATTCACGTTACTAATTGCCACCTGCCTAAGTAAGCATCAGACTTCTAGTACTCTGAAACAGCATGTCCAGTTCCACGTGTTGGAGCTCTTCTTTTTTCCTGGAAATATTTCAGTATGTTTTTGGGTCAGAAAAGGAGTGTAGCTACAGGTATACTAGATGTGCTCAGTCTGTTGCTTGCACTGAGGTCAAATGGTATGGAAAAGCCTGCATATATAACCTACAGCTCTCATTCTTCAAAGGGGAGCAGCTGCATCAAGTTCCTTCTTCATGATAACTCTCATACTGTACTCAGGAACTGCTTAGGAAAGTACTTGTTGGCCTGTACCAAGATAGCACCAGACACATTTTGAAAAATTTAATATTACAAATAATCAGATTCCAGTACCTATCAAGTTCTCCTGGCCTTTTTTGACAAATATAACCATAATCTCTATATTTGTATTATACTAGTTTACAGGTTTGGGTACATACAAGAAGGTAAAGAAGATCCTAACACCAGTAAATATTTAAACCAGCTATATTATAATATGCATTATAGATACATAATCTTACATTATGACTTCCAACAGTTCAGACATCTGAACACTTTATTGTAAGGAGAAAAGTCACAGTAGGAGGAAGAGAGATGCCAACTGAACATATGACCACATGCAGTATTAGTTAAGCATAATCCATCAAATGATACTATATGGAGCACAGTCCTTTTTGTTGCTTTCCTCCTTCATTTTTTGCAGGGTGATGAAATTGCCTAAACCTCTTAGACACTAAAATAAGGCAGCCAGGTAAATGTCATTTTCTTATCCTCTTGAAAAGACTTCTCAAGGGCATTACAGTATGCAATAGTCTATATTGAATGGATGAATACCATCAGGATTTTGACAGTTATACACAGGCACAGAAGCAGATAGAAGTGAGGCAGAGAGTTCATCATTCCTGGGCAAGGCAATATCATCTTTTTGTAAAACTAGCTTATGATGACAAAACCACACATGGACATTTATCCACAAAACACATGAACGTATGCTTGGACTTGTTTATGGCTTCTGTTTATCAAAACACCTCAAAACTAGAAAGTGATACAGGACCCTTGCCTTGAAGAGTTTTCAGCCTATTTTGTGTACATTAATGTATTTTGATTTCATATAACCCCCCCCATGACAAAGTACAAATTGTTACTTTAGACTTTGTAATCTCCATTGGAAAAATACCCTGGAGTTATTAAGATAACTGTGTTTCATAACCTTTCTACAGTTATATAGGTGATTTGAAGATGACAACTCTATGACACTGAAATCTATTTACTGGATTTATACAATACTTCAAACTCCCTTGCATAACAGGAGAAAATTTGGAAGCTGGAAAATCTTGTAATTTTAACGTACAAAACCGAATCTTGAAGATTACTAAAAAGAAACTCAAGAGTGACAGACTGTCATCAGTGTGTGAAAGATTCTGGGAAGGCAAAATGCAAAGAGGGAATTAATCAGAATGTACAAAAGAAAAAGGTTACTTAAAACCTATTATTGTTCTTCTGGTAAAGTTAAAATGTGTAAGATGAAACTAGACATGGAAGAAAAGAAGAAAAGAAATACACAGAATACAGATAATGTGAATCAGTGCAAAGTGTATTTGCATCAGTAAGACATGCATAACGCAAATGCTACTAAAAATAAAAACTAATTTTATGATCATTTTATTCCCTTGTCCTTAGCTAGTTCATGTTCAAACACAAAAGAAAACTAATGCAGGCATGTACAGAAGTGCTTTCATGATCCTATTATCATAACTGTATTCCTGTCAGAAGTTACTGGCAAGCAAGCTGATCCTTACACATTTTTATTGTTTTCCTTCACTGGTTTACTATATTACTCCCATACCACATTACTCCCACGCTGCATTACTCCCACAGTTTTTTCCTCACGCTTACTGAAGGTCCCATGAAATAGTTATTATTGATTGCTTTCTTTTCATTGGATGGGTGGGTAGATGTGATAGTATTCCTGAGTTGCTGTGTTAAACACGGTCTATTTCAGCTGGACCTGTACTAAATAGAATGTCTGTAAAAGCATAGCGAGGCTTTCATCAAAGCTGTCTGCAGAACTAAAACAAAAGACTGTGTTGCCCCCTTGGGAGGGGGGAGGCAGGAGTGAGAGAGATACAGACCATGAAAAGAAAGAGTTGTCTTAACACCCAGTTTAGGAACTTATTTCACCTGCTGAGTGTTCCAAAATGCCTGGTTGTCGTGGATAGTTTTTCCCTTCCCAAAGACAGTTATAATGCTGACAAGGTCTAAGAGTTGAAAATGCAAGTGCGGCGTGCTCCCCAGGTAAAGCTTACTGCAACAGGGAATCCTCGGTATTTTGCAATTAGAGGCTGCCACGAAAACATAAAACATTCCGAGTCTCTGACCAGAGCTCACTGGTTAACTGTGTTTCAGGAAAGTATCTTCATAGGAGCAGCTGAACTGGGGTGTGGCAACAAGATGAGAAATCCTCTCCTCCCAGATGTGCTAACACACCTATTAGAGCACCAAAACCAGCATATGATTAATTCTAGGCTGCACCAGACCAGAATCTTATCTTGATTAAGCCACTATAAATCTAGAACAACTCTATAGAAGTTACACTTCACTGAAACTAAGATGAGGATCTGGCTTCCTGCATGTAATCCTTGATTTGCAGTTCATGACAGCATTGTCACATTAGGAATGTTGGTGGGGTTTTTTATATCACTGTAACATGGTAGAATCACTCAGAATGTGGAGCTTGACAGAGTCACTCTTTTTGCTTAAGCCCCTTGAATCACTTGACCTGATACTTCTGGAAAATACATTACAGGAGATTATGTAAATTTCAAATCAATAAATTGTTGTGTGAAAAACAGATTTAACCACTTGATTTCCTATACATTTATTTTCTAGACCTTCTGAAATAAGCCAAGCTCTGTTCCATTTTCTTTCTTTCTTTTCTCTGATCATTCTCTAGTTTGCACCAAATATCATAATTGCACCCCCAAACCCAGCTCTCTGCAATGTACTCTGAGTCCTGGCAGAATGAGGGGCAGCTCTACCAGTCTCCAAGCTTTATCTGCGTTGCTGGACAGCCAGCAGATCAAGCGGAAAATGTAACTATCAAGTCCACTTCACAGCCTTCTTTCACTACAAGAGAGAATTTCTTCTCTAACGATTTTTATTAAGATGTTGGAAGTTCAGACTTTTGAAATCCCTAGCCATCAGCTGTATTTGTTGAAACTCAAGGCTTCTATACATTATTTGTGGTAACTGGCAGAGAACAGTAATTTCTGTCTTCTCTTAATTTGCTCTTGGTTTAGGAAACTGTAATAAAAGCAGAGTTGAGGAGGTTCCTTTTGTGTGAGAGTGTACGCTAATTCATCAGTGACTTTTTCTCTTCCTGGACCTATATAACATCTTGCCAATTCATTAAAGGAAGTGTGATCTGGTAGGAGCCCACTTCATGTTACAGCATGATCCTGTGGGTATGTACCATTTATCAGCTTCTTCCCATATCTTTGAAAGTGGAAAAAGTGTTTATAGTCAAATCTTCCTTCTTTTTCCTGGACTCACTAACAGCTCACAAAGAATATGAAATACATTCAACCAAAAATACAGATCTGTCCAGCAATGCCTCAAAATGTAATCAGGATAATATAAATATTAAAAAGTCAATATAAAATATTCAGTCAGTAAAGTGCTGAAGTTTTCCCCTAGCAGGACAATTTTCAGACATTAATTTCCTCATTATGTTTTATTTCTCTCAGTTTTAAGTACCTAAACTTTCCATCTATAAAGGAGAAGAGTCTTATGAAGAAATTTCTATCATGCTCCCGCTCCTCCAGGAAAAGCTGTAAAAATTTCCACTTTCCTCTCTGCTTTGGAAATTTGTGGTATCGTTTCTTCAGTGGCTTCCTTTTAATTTGCTGAGCCACTTTAAGGCACATCACATTTGCTGTGAACAGCATCCTCTTCTTTATAGTTGTGGCAATTCACTTAGGCTGGCCCAATCGAGGGAGACTGGAGGTCTATCACTTAGCACTTTTTGGTTGCCAGAGGTTAAAGTTTAAAAAAAAAAATATCTTCACAAGGGAGACATAAATCCCCTTAAAAACAAAATAGTGAGCTAGGTTACTGTCTTATGATCTTCTTACAAAACTGAAAACTGACTGACTTCAGAAGGCTTTACTCTAACCCTCATTTACATAAAAGTCTAAGTGAGAATTAAGCTGTTTATGTCAGTAGCCATGGGTGATTTTGCCCTTTTAGGTTTTCTAAGCATTCAAGTGTGTAGAACCTAAAAATACCAAAGAAAAAAATCCTAGCAAACTTATACAGACAATAACTGCAAGGAAGCAAACAAGAGTAAAAAATGGATTATAGATGCTTAAGGGAATGTTCAATAGATTTCTCTTTCTTCACCTCTTCAGTATTCAGAAAAAAATCAGCCTGTCTGAGAGAGATGCATGTTTTTATAGAAGAAACATAGTTCCAATAGGGATCTTGTCTCATCTCATGTACAAATGTAATTTAAGGTTATCATGTTTTATATATTTCACTTTTAAACTGTGTTGTGTTTCTAGGGCTGTCAGCTGCTTTATCATAAACAGCAAATACAATTTTTTCTCATCCAAGTAGCAGCATGTATTAGAACTGAAGCTTCCATCTTGCTCACTCACAACTGTTTCTTCATAAAAAGTTCTCTATACATCATTGTCAAGTGCAGACAAAAATTTATTGTGTTTAAGAATACATTACTCTGTTTTTCATCCTATGAATGCACACAAAAGCAGACCTTTGCTGACACTTTGGTCTGTACCATCCACACCCAAAATATGCCTTGTACTTTGTAGAACAGATTGTGTAATTGTCCCCAGGAAAGTGGGAGCATGTTTATTGCTCTCTATACATTTTTTCAAATTAGTGGTACAAGTCTACATACTGGATACAAAACAAAAGAATGACTTATTGTGTTCCAATGTAATGCAAGAAAAAAATATTAAAGATGAAAAAGCAAGCTCATTTTGAGATTCCACTTAGTGGATTCCCAGAATTTCCCCCTCAACAGTTTTCATTGGCTTATATTAACTGTGGAAAATATAATTAAATCTCTTTTATTCATTAGATTGGAACTTTGTCCCAAAAGATGAGAAAATGCACTGAAAGGTTCTAATATATGCTCTGATTTTAAATCAGAAACATGAATCTATACCATATCTGATTCTAGACTGTAGCTCTGAATCATCCATGTACATTTCTGTACTTGATATTCACATAAACAGATAATGGGGTTTAGATTTTAGAGGCAGTAGGTATCTGTCTTGTATGAACTATCCTGAAGGATCTCTTCCTTGAGTATAGTTTTGAATGAGTTGAAAAATGTGATTTTAAAATAAGCAAACCATAGTTAGTCCCAACTGTTAAACTAATACGCTGTGCCTCCTTTCGGCCTCTCCGACACTCAAAAGGTAGCATTCTTTCCTGAAGATTATTTAGTTCATAATATTAAACATACATAATCCAGGTTTTCTCTCAATTTTTAATTACCTCTCATCTGAATTTGTCAATTTACCAGATGTATAAATCATTTCACAAAGTTAAAGTTAGGATTCTAACAGAGGATATAATTACATATACATGTATAAATACACACACACACACACACACACACACACACACACACACACACACGCACGCACACGCACACGCACACGCACGCGCACGCACACGCACACGCACACGCACACACACGCACACGCACACGCACACACACACACGCGCACACGCGCACACGCGCGCGCACACGCGCACACACACGCGCACACACACGCGCACACACACACGCACACACACGCGCGCGCACACACACACACACACACACACACACACACACACACAGAGCTATAAAGCCAGGAAAAGGCTAAGGGAAAGGAGGGCCACTAGTAAGTGGCATAAAAGAGAACTAATGTCCAGAATATAAAAAAAAAAAATCTGAGAGGAGTTTCAGGCAGCTGAAAGGAAGCTCAACAAAATAGAGAAAGCAATAGGCGTTACTTAAAAGCCTGACTTTCACCCTTTTTTCTCTATTCAGTCTTGTCATATTACTGTTGATTACAGACATTATAAAAGATGATGGGTTTGAATGCTTAGGCTTGGGGGAAGGTGAAAGAGGGTCACTTTGGAACTGCTTTGACACTCAATTTAAGACAAACTATCTAATTCTTTTTTCCTGTGGTTTTTAGTTTGGGTTTGTGTTTTGTTTTGGTTTTGTTGTTTGTGTGTTGTTTTTTCTTTTTTTTTAAATATAGCGGTATATATTTCTATTTTAAAGTTTGTACTGTTTGTGCATCTTCTTAGAAACACTACAATATTATGCTTTTGCAGTACCGTTGATCCAAACTTTATGTTTTGATGCCAATGCAATTCCTCTGGTAATGATAGCTCATCTTGTTCAAACACAAATTTAATGTCTCGCCATATGAGATATCACAGAAGAGTTTTGTTTACAAAATCCATAGTGACAGTACTTTCTTCCCTATGTTTTGTAGGATAAAGTGAAAACCTCTTACCCTTGGTGCATTTGAGCCTTGACCTGTCTCATTCTCCTACTAAATAATATTGTATTTTAGAAAAGGGGACACAAACAACTAATACAGGTATTTCTGAAAGTGCACTTTAAAATTTATATAAAGAATTATTAACCTGTTAAATATTACCTATTAAATGATCATGAATTGTTTCAAAGTGTGTATTTCATTCCTGTGTCAGTGGAACAATTCAAATGAAGAGCATAGTGTGGGTCCACTGAGAGATTTGATTATGAATTTTGCACAGCTTGAAGGAATTTCTTTAATGCCTGTGATGCTGGAATAACACTAACTTTGGGTATCTGACTTCTCATTTTAGTAGTTTTCAGCTTGCATGGATATGAAGAAAATCTTTACTAATTAAAACAAGCCAGAAAAAAAATAATAAATAATTTGAGACTTACCAGAGATGTTGATTTTAACGTTGGGACAGCTTTTACAGAAATGCTAGGATCATGAGCTCATTTTTGCCGAAAGCCTCAATTTCCATTAAGCTCCTAAGTTTTACTTTTCTTGAAATGAGTATTGACACAGTTGCATACCATAGATCCATAGCTGATCTCTGTCAAGATGCCTTGATTTGTATTTGAAAGGTATACACTGCTTGGATAAGACTACCCCCTTCCAGGTTTGTGTTTGGAGTTTTTCTGGTTGTTTTATTATTTTTTTTTTCTGCCAGTGAGGCAGGCAAGAGACTGTTACATTCTTTCTTATTCTGTATCAGACAAATTTTAAAGAAATAGCAGGGTACAGATAGTACAAAAATAAAGAATAGATCAGAGATATTGAAGGGATGCAGAAGATGGAGTGGTATGTGAAAAACAAGAAAATACATTGAATGTACAAAAAAACTAAGGGAAAGCAGAGAATAAATTGTCAGAACAATTAAAAATATGAAAGGCATAAAGGGTCATAAGAAGCTAGGGATAGGGATAGAAAAAGGCAGCTGAGACAGCACTTGTCCATTCTGAGCAGTCAGAAGCCCACTTTTTTACGTTTACAGAAACACAGACTTGGAGATCAACCTGAAATAATCAGCAAAATGTCATTGCTTCCTGAAGGCTCACAAGTTAAAGGGCTCATTTTTAGTGCCATGATTTAAATCAGTCTCATTTTTTGCAGGGAAGAAGGGAGGGAAAGCTGTCAAGATGTTTGACTGCTTGACTTTGGCAGTATTGCCCTTTACACAGGGATGAATTGCACCCTAAACAAACTCAGTATGATCTGCAATAAATTATGCTTACTTTTTATGATGTGTTCATTTACACTTTAGAATGCAGTGAGATTCTGCTGTAAACCATGCCAGAATACACAGGTGTGTGAAAGGCAGAAAAGACATGAAAGGAGAATGACATAGATTAATCTGTAACTTTTTTAACAAGGCAGAACACAGGGAATTCTAATCTACTTTTAAACTGTGTAGTATAAAAAGACACTATCACCACCTCAAAAAATCAATGTGGACATCTAAATGCAGAGCCACCAAATTCTACTCATAGCTAATTTTGTAAGAGAGTGGATTTTCTACTTTTATGGTAGACTTACTTTGTTGTCTTGGTTTCAGCTGGGATAGAGTTAATTTTCTTCCTAGTAGCTGGTACAGTGCTGCACTTTGGATTTAGGATGAGAATAATGCTGATAACACACTGATGTGTTAGTTGCTGCACTGCACTTACATATAGTCAAGGACTTTTCAGCTTCTCATACTGCCCTGCCAGCAAGGAGGCTGGGGGTGTACTAGAAGTTGGGAGGGGACACAGCTGGGACAGCTGACCCCAACTGGCCAAAGGGATATTCCACACCATATGGCATCATGCTGAACAAAAATACTGGAGGGGAGTTGACTGGTGGTGGCTGCTTCTCAGGGACTGGCTGGGCATCGGTCAGCAGGTGGTGAGCAATCATATTGTGCATCACTTGTTTTATATATTCTTTTATAATTGTAATTATTTCCCCTTCCTTTTCTGTCCTATTAAACTGTCTTTGTCTCAACCCATTGGTTTTACCTTTTTTTTTATCGTCTCCCCCATCCCGTTGAGGGGGGAGTGAGCAAACCACTGTGTGGTGTTTAGCTGCCTGCCGGGTTAAATCACAATATTGGTCCATAATATCTGACAGTCTTTACTCTTGTTCTTTTTTCAGTTTGTTTGGGTGGGTTTTTTTGGTGACTTAGGTTTAGTCTATCTTCATCACAAAACCTATTTTATACCTTTCTTTTTTTCTTTATGTCTGTCTGTCTGTCTGCCTATCTATCTATCTAAGAGAGATTGGTTTACCTTTTGGATGCCATTTAGCTAAACTCAGCTTGAAGCTGTCTGATTTTGAAATGTTTTCATCACTATCTTGACCTAGAAGTCACACTTCATGAGTTGACATAATAATTTTGGTGGTGATGAAGGTATTGTGTTTAAAAGTTTTTCAAATAATTTAGAAAATTAAAAGAAACCTGAAAAAACCCTATTTCATTAAATATATTCTTTATTGAGGAATGAGGATGAGGAAGTGTAGTGCTGTGGTTTAACCTCTGCTGGCAATTACACAACACTCAGACACTTACTCCCCACTCCCATGGTAGGATTGGGGGAGAATCAGAAAGGTAAAACTGAGAAAGAAACTTGTGGGCTGGGATAAAGACAGTTTAAAAATTAAAAATAAGTAAGTAAGTAAATAAATAAATAGATAGATAGATGATGACGTAGTAGTAGAAATAATAATAATAATAATAATAATAATGATAATGATAATAATAAAAAAAAAAAGTATGGAAAAGAGGGGCTGGCGGGTGGGGGGTGAACCACCCAGAGACAAAAATAAAACCCAAGAAAGACAAATGATGCAAATGAAAACAGCTGCTTACTCCCAGCTGACCGATGCCCAGTTAGTCCCCAAGCAGCACCTCCCCTCCCCCCACCCTCAACCTTCCCCTCAGTTTTATTGCTGAGCATGATACCATATGGTATAGAATAGCGCTTAGGCCAGTCGGGGTCAGCTGCCTCAGCTGTGTCCCCTCCCAGCTTTCTGTGTGCCTCAACCTAGTTGCTGGTGGGGTGGTGTGAGGAGCAGAAAAGGCCTTGATGCTGTGCAAGCACTGTCCAGCCGTAACTAAACCACCCTTGTATTATCAACACTGTTTTCAGTACAAATCCAAAACGTGGGCCCATACTGGATACTATGACAAAATTTAACTCTATCCTAGCCAAAACCAGTACAAGTGTCTTTACAATTACAATTTGAAGATGATTCAGCATCTGATTGTCATACTAGTGTGAGGAAAACCATCATCATATTGATGAGTTTAAATAAGAATGTCATATTTTTAACAAGCCTTAGACAAAGAAAAATATAATATAAGAGGATCTATATCAGAGAACTGTGGCAAAAATTACCAGAAGAATAGGGAAACTAACCTATCAGGAAAGGTTGAGAGAAATAAGGTTATTGAACCTAAGAATAAAATATTCTTAAGGGACACATGGTCACAGTTTTCAGAAAAGTTAGAGCAAGTTAGAAACTTGCTGTTCTCTGAGTCCAGTGGCAAATTCCAGAGGAAATGGGATGAGCTGATTGGAAGAAGACCTAACCATAATGACATTATAAATACCATAAACACACTGGGAGCTCTGCACTACATCACCTGTGAATATGGTGGAATCTCCTTCCCTGGAATCTTTCAGGAAGATGCTGGACAAGCAACAGTAAGGAACTGATTACATTCAACTGATTTTGGTTTTGAGAAAAATGTTGATTTATTGCTTCTCTATGTTTTTTTTCTGATTAATCTTCTATTATTCTATTTTAAAAAATGCCGCTTGTGTTGTAACAGGTTTTTCAAAGTTCTATCTGGTCCAGCTTTTTCACAGTTATAGATAGGGATAATAAATTTGGAAATGTATTTTTTTAACAAAATCAGTCTGAATAAATATTCTGTACTTATATCTTCATGGTTTTTTAATGTAACTTAGCAGTGATTATCCTGATAAATTTCAGGATATGGCTTTACTTTCCAGTACAGTTATTCAATAACTGTGAGGAAAAAATAGTGAGAAAATAAGATCCTGCTTGGTGCAATGAAGTCATAGGGTAAAGATTAATTTCCCTCTTTTATGAAGAAGTTGAAACACAGGAGGCAAGATAACAGGGTAATTGACTCCTAAGAGATTGTTTTTTAAACTTTAGTATTAGATAAAGTGCAAGAGCATATACCTAATACACTATTTATGCACTCAATGCACTATTTATTTCGTAACTGGCCTTAAGTTTTATGAACTGTATATTTTTTTAATGATTTTTAGGATCTAATATTTAAAATCAGTTTGTGTTCTGTTGTGATGACAGGAATATCAATTTTGCTCATTGTAACAGAAAGCATGCAAATATTCTCTTCTGCAAAAAGGATGGAATGGTTTTCCATTGCATCATAAGTTTTCCTACTGATTATTATTGTATGTAATGTTGTTACGCTGTTAAACGAAAAACTTGGGCAAATTCTGCTCCATGAATGCCTGGTGGTAGGTTTCAATATGTTGTAGATCATACTGGTTGTTGGCAAAGAGCAGAATGTGTCCTATAGTACACAAAATACAAAGCACCTTTTTTTAAACGGCCCTTTTTTTTCTTAAACTGAAAGTAAATATGCACAGCTGCTGCAAAAGTCATGAAACTTTTAATGCTGGCTTTCTTGCTTTTCTGGACTTCTATGCATTAAACTTTCTTTAGTACCACACTTCAGAGATGACTGTATAGATAAACTGAAAAAACCTAACATAGGAAGTTGCAGCAGTAGCTTAAAAATAAGTGCAGTGATTTGAAAATATCTTCTGTCTTAAACCAGTTTCACAAGACTGAACAACTTATTTCTTGGCCTCAGTCATAATATAAGTGATGCTAACTATTGTAGATAAATTAAATTTCAGATTTTTCCATGTACTTTTGGTGCCACTCTGTATATAACTTAGTATGGATTTGGGTAAATCTAGATTACTCCATCGTGACTTATTAGTATTTGGAGAGGATATATGTTAGACTTAACAATTTTTAGCGTTAATAGGGGGTATCATTCATTTATTTTTCAGTGTACTGGGGCAATTCTAAACAGAAATTTTAAAATAATTTTTGTCTTTTTACTCCCTGGCAAGCATTTACACTTTGACAATGACAGTTATTTCTTTAAAATTGAGTGGAAAATCAAATAATTAAAATCTACTTAATAAGCACCTCTTGCTATTGACAAACTTTCTACTTTGCCTTCCCACGTGATGAAAACAACTTAAAACAGGTGCCCTAGGTAACCCCTAGCCATGCAGAGACAGAGGCACTTACAAGGGAAATCCAGTACTCAGGTAAATAAGTAATAACTCTGCCATGGGGCCCTGTGCTCTTTCTGTTCAGTGATGACCACCACTATGACTTACTGAAGTGTCAGCCCTGGGTCCTTCTCCTGACTCCTGTTCATGCTTCCCTATTCATGCATTGTTCTGGTTCCTACACTTTTCTTTTATCATAGGAAAGATCCATTACGATCTTGCTATAGATCATACTATAGATGAGCATGAGTGATGGAATGATATGACTTGCATCAGATTTGGACCCTCTGACTTTCCCAGCCTGACGGACCATAATCCCTCCACAGGTAGATCAGTAGAAGGCACTCTTTATTGTGTCTCCATAATGATGGAGGTAGGCAGAGTTATCATAAAGTGTCTAGTTATAGGTAGTTTAAAACCAGAACCTGACCTGCCAACCATAAAGTTAAATAAATTAGAAAAAGCTCAGAGAAGAACAAAACAATTTATAAAAAATTAAAGAATCTGTTCCATGAAAACATATAAATATGCCCTTGAGCAAATGGTAAATATAGGCTTAGGAACAGTGAGAGTTTTACAGTATTTGAAAGGAGTATACCTACTGAGGAAGAAGAATTATTAAAACTAAAGACCATATAATCAAGAAACAGGACATTTAAGTTCAGGTTATACAAATAAATATATACAAATAATACAAAAAAGAGGGAGTTCCCTGTGTGAGATGGGTTGTAAAACAGTTTCTCCAGGAAAGCAATAGCAGACTTATAGACTGGGTTCAATGTTTTTTTGGTTGGTTGGGTGGATGGGTTTTTTGGGGGTGGGGATGGGGGTGGTGTCCTATGTGTGTAACACAACACAAGAACCCTAAAACAATGAAAAGCTTACACCAGAGAAGGAAGAGAGAATCATCAGGTTAATTTCTAGTCTTTCTTATCTTTCCAAAAGGTCATTAACTGTAATATTCTTTCAGTTCAGTTTTTGGTTCATTTTTGGCAATATTCATGAAATTATCACCTTTTATTAATAGAAACTGTATGTTTGCAAAAACTGCAAAATCACTGGCAGTAAATTATGTCTTTAATATCAGTCAAGATGTCATTTCTGCTGTAACATCAAGTTTATCTCCAACCAAAGGATTTAACACACAAAATTTTAGTCATAGGGTTATTTACTGTATGCATATTTCGATAATTTCTGCTGAAACATAAGAACTCTATGTATTTCTTCCATCTTCCAAATTCCGTGTCTTTCTAGTGACAGTAGGATTGTCGTTCATTTACTAAAAGTTTACGACAAGCCAAATTCACTTTAAAGTGATAAGTTAAAGGAAAGAAAAAGAGTCCCTTCCTAATCACTCAAATTTTGATCTGATTCTTTTCTTTGGAATAACTACTTCAAATGGCTTTGGTTGTTGTTTTTTTTTTCTTCTTTGTATGTTTGCTTCTTCTCCTCAAGTGTGGAGTTATTATTATAAAACACAGGTTTTGAGTTGGTTTCATTTAAGGAAGATGCACTGATTTTCAAAAAATGGTGCAAATACCAAGAAGGCTGTTTTGTATGCTTCAAGTTTTTATGTTAATGTAATATCAAACCTTGTATTCAATTAGATCTTGATGTATGAGCTTCATTTCTTACTGTAATCCATCAGACATTTTACAGGGTGAACAACAGAATAGCTGAATATGATAAACATGTCAAAGTCAGTGAAGGATTATGATCTGGTATTAATATTATAACTGTTTCACATAACAACAGCACACTTAGAACTGTTTTGCCAAGACTGTTATAAACTACCTACTCTTGGGGATTACAGTAGTATACCTATGTATATGGTTTCTTCAGGGCCAAAATTGCAACTCAAACTCTTTCCAGAGTGAGCTTTCTTCTCTAGAGTTGCCAATTTCTTCTCCATATTGTCTATCTTACAATTTTGAGAAGTAGGGATGATCTGACAACTGCCAAATGTATGGAGAATGATTCTTTTTAACAATATGTTTTTGGTAGAAGAATATGTGCTAATAGTATATCTACAACACTGTCATTGCCAAAATTTGAATGAGTTACATTGAAATGCTGATAAAATATTGATCAGTCCTAATTACCACTGTCATAGCAATATTATTCCTTATACAGACAGCAATGAGGATATCAAGGATGACACCTGTTATCTGGTATGTCCCAGTATATGGTATATCCAGGTAACCTAGTCCCAGCATTATACAACTACAGCTAGAGACAGATTCAACCAATTGGCTAGTAACAGACCTTTCTGATAAAAGGAAAGTAGGAAAGAACAAGACCACAAAGCTGCCAAGCATCTAAAAAGATAGCATCTCTTTACTTCCACAGCTTCCCACTAGCTTACTTGTAACTCTTCAGAGCAATGACTGACCTTACTCTACGCTCAAAAAGCCCAGGGAAGAGCTCAGATCTCTTTTAACCTGCTTTGCCCTTGCAAGCCAATTTACCTAAGACCTGCCTATCAATCAGAGATATGACTAGGCTGAATCCACAAGAAATTTGAGAACTGTGGGGAGAAAGAAAACACCACAGAAAAATGAAGTTCTTACATGAAATACATTAATATATACATCAGAATGTCCTCAATTAAGCAAAATAAAGAATGAAATTGCAATTCATACAAAACATTTTCCTTGTTTGGACTGATTTGGAACTAACAACAGATCATACTCACCAAAACTTCAAACAAATACCAGAAACACTGATTGTGAACCTCAATCCACATTTATAAAGTTAAGAGGAAATTACAGTTGTTCAAGATTAATTACTGAGAGTGCAATTAGGTTGCCTAAAAGTATATATCTAGTGCCTATGATTTCCAGCTGCCAATGCAGAAGCTCACAGGTCTATCACGGGCGCTGTATTTCTCCTGTAACACATAGCTGCCCCAAATACTTTAGATATCTAAAAGAACATTAGACACTTATGCCTTGGGGAACAGATAATACGCATCCTTAATATGCAGATGTCGACGGCGAGGGAAGTCAAGCAGGCAAACTCAATATGAGTGATAAAGCAAGCTTTGATTTATTACGGCGCGATTATATCTTATATACAGTTCCAGCTAATTATGCCTACAAGTCATCTGCTGATTGGCTAAGCTCTAAAGGGTTACATTTTCATACGTCCTCCTACTTGCGGTTTCTGCAGATAGCTAGCTACATTTTTTTTTTCTCTCTTGTCTACGCGAATTCCTCAAAGTTATTTACAACATTAGGCACAAGGTCAGTGTTTTTCTCAGCTTCCTTATCAGCATGCCTCAGCACAGCTGCAAGGCCTGCTTCAGCTAACTTAAGCTAACTTTGTTTCACAAAGATCTTTAAGGGAGTCATGGCCGTGATCACACAGCCATTCTGCAACATGCAGACAGCCAGGATTCTGTAAAAAAATATGAGTGAAAGCACCCATTCCAAAAGAAGAAAGGTAAATGTTACATTTGTGGGTAAGGGGAGCTGGAAAGACACATATATCAGTTGACACATTGTAAGTGGAAAGTGTAACCACAATATAAGTCTTAAAGAGACTCTATTTAAAAAATGACAATAGATGACTTGTTAATCAGGAATAGATAATTAAGAAAAATATCTGATAGAGGATTTTCAAATTTGCTGGTAAATACACCGAAATCCAATGACTAGAAGTTTTGGCAGACTTTGTCTTTATTTATAAGAGATTTAGCCTCAGAGCCACTTTTATGTTGGGAAAAACTGGAAACCCCAAAACTTGAACACATATAATTTGTGAGAACTGTATTCTACAGTGAGGTAATATGGCTATTAAAGTATCAGCAAGTACACACCATTGCCAGAACTAACTGTTGAAAAATGTGGGTGCATTAATACATGGGAAATAGGACCCCATGATCCTGTCCTCGCACACTCTTTCTGGTTATCTGATGCAGGGCCCTGGAGAGGACAGGATTTCAGGACATCGCAGTGCTGGCAGCAGACTATTATCAAGTTCCAGTTTTCATTGCTTCAGTTTGTTGTCCTCAGAGGTAAGGAGAGAGTATTGCCCTTCATTCAGCACCCCTAAACTCACTGTTGGTTTGATATGTTCTTTTGGATTTCTTTTCTTAGCTTCTTAAACATGATCAGATAAATGGCTACATTCAGGGTGGACCAGTACTCTGGAACAGGCTGATAATAAAATATTCCTGATAACATTATATTACTCCAAAATTACTTTCTCAGCTTGTTAGTGACTCTGATTGCATGATCTTTGCCCCTTTTTCTGCCACACTCTCTACCTGGTAAGAAAGGTTAGAAGGCAACTAACCTCATTACTTCTGTACATCTACGTCCACCTAATGTAACCACATAGCAAAACTGTGAATGAAGAGAGATGAAATATTTTTGATCACTCTTTAGAAAAATAGTCAATATTCAGCTTCTCATCTTGAGGATTATTTTTTATCATGATGATGCTTAAAGATTTGTTCTAAGAGGCTCAAATTAACGCTATTAGTAACGTCATTGACACTGACATAAACCTTGCTGTAAGGAAAAAATAATATCTTAGGGGAAAATTTTAGTTCGGTGATGGTACTGAAAAGAGACATTTCAATCTACTCAGAATTGCAGGTGTTTTTAATAATTGGATGAGTGTGTGGGACATGAATTACTGCCTAGGACTACATTGATTAACAAAACGGCAAAGATGTAATGATTGAAATAGATAAAGCTATGTAGGTCTTAAGAAGCTGTGTAGTAAGGAATATGGAATGTCCTAACATTTCTTAACATGTCATCTTTTTAGATTGCCATTGTGTAATACCAATGTTATTCCAGGGCTGGTAAAAGACTAGTCTAGTCTCCTTCACTACCTACACTGTAAAACTGGTGGGAATGTGGAACATATAGTTGTCAGATAATGCAAGTATGAATGTTACTGAGTGCATACTCCTGAAACCTATTAAACTGTATTGTTTTAATAATTAGATAAATCCTGAGTGCTATTTTGTGAATATAAGCATATAAGAAATTTTAACATCAAAGTATAGCCCTTAAAAATGTTAAGTGTACTGTCATTTCCTGTTAATAGTTTTGTTGCTCAGAAATTTTAGTTATTCAGATAAGAGAAATTATCACGCATGAGAAACAAAGAACAGAAAACAGGTGAAATTGATGTCAAGCTTATCTAAAATATTCAGCAAAATACAAATTTTACACATAAATATTTCTGCAATGTAAATATAAACATCATAAGTATATACAAATTGGAAGACCATTGTGACTCATTTGTGGTGTCAGTTGCACTCTACAAAAAGCTCTAAGTTTGAAAACTAATAAAGTTATAACTTAAAGCTAGCTATTAACAGAATGTATCATTCAAAGCTGCTGATATAATAAGGATTTGATGAGCACTGACTGTAGAATTCTAGCATTAGCATTTATTTAAATCCCAGTTTGGAACTCGGCTGAGACATTCCTTTAGGACATTGTATTACACATTAATTATGCTTTTATTCAATACAGCTTGATCAATAAGAAAAAATAAATTTTTGTCTTTAGATAGTTTCCATTGTGCATGAGCAATTTTGGAAATCTTTAAATTATACTTCTATTTAAAATGCTTCAAGTATTGAACAACCCTATAGAAATCTTTAATTCTCAGTTTAGCAACTAATAAGTTCTTTTACTACCACCTCACCTTAATCCATTTGTTGTCTTCCTCATTCCCAAGAGTAATTAATTCCTGCAGTACTGTAAATACACACACAAACAAAAAAGTTTACCATTGGACAATGATTGCAATATAAATTTCTAATTGAGATTTTACCTTTTTTTAAGGATTCCATGTGCATTAGCTCTCTTCCCAGTGCTTATGTTCTCTTTCATGTGTTTACAGAATTTATTTGCCAACTTTCAAAAGCAAGTACACAATCTTCCTTTCCTTAGTGTGCTTGCAGTATGCTGCAGCAGTGCTTCATGGAACTGCAGCTGGAGTTCCTAGAAATGAGGCTATGGCAGAGGATCAGTCATTTCTTGAATCTTTTAACTATGTCTTTGAATCTGAAAGTGAAATCAGTATTAAAGAACTGAACCTGAAGTCAATTCAACAAAAGGCAAAAAACCAGAGAGGCAGAAAAATGAGATGGAACAATCTTAAATTAACAATTTCATTAAAGACTATATTTTAAATTTGTGTCACTTTTTATTATTATGTTGGTCTCTAACCTTTGTCTTGACATGATTCCTGAGATTTTTATGGGTTCACACCCAAGAAAGCTTTTGTGCATTGATTATCATTTACATTAAAACATAAGAAAAACAAGAAAAAGATGTTCAGCACTCTTATTTATAGACTGATGGACTAACATTTTTTTTAAAGCAATAAATGAATGAATTATTCCATCTATTAAGAAGATAGAAATATTGAGTGCATTTGTAGAGATATTAATATGTCATACTCATCAATATAAAACTGAATTAAAATAAGATACAGGTAATCATAATATTACAATGCAGTTGAAAGGCAATACAACAGTTCAAAGTTCTGAAAAGTTCTATAAAGCAATTCAGTGAAGGTCATTCATCAGATACCTTTTCCAAGCAGAATGCTAGTTATGTGCACAAATAAGATTTTTGTTAAAACAGAACACTGATTTAAATGTAATCTACACAAGTGATTCATGCCCATATGAGTTCAACTGATACATATTCAAACTAAAGATGTGTCAAATTATAATAACCTACCAGATTTGATTCACTCAGGAAATAAATTATTTAACTATTTCCATGCACATATTTCTGTATGATTGACTAGCTGCTATAACAAATTATAATTTGTGTTTGCTCTTTGTGCTTTACAATTTATTTACTTCAGTGTAACTTTTTTACCCTGCTTGATAATTCAATTATTCAAAGAAAATTCCCTGTGTGGATGTATGTTTCATTTTCTATTCCAAACCCTACTTATTTTTATGTTCTTAATTCTCAGATGATCCTGGGTACCTGCTATATTCTGTATGAACAAGATGGCATAGGTAAGTTTTATGATCATGTTATGCATTTACTTTTGTACATACACACACACACACACACAAATATACTAAAGACAGGAATCTCTTCTCGGATATTAAATAGCTGTGAATAGTCCTGACATTTTGGATACAAGACTTCAGAGAGCTTACATGTCATTCTGGATATTTATGTAAAATGTTAGATGCACCTCTCTTTCTTTTCTAGCTCCTCTCTATGTGATGTTCTTCAGGAGGAGACAATGTGCCTAAAGAACATTTCCTTTAGTGTCTTAGAAAGAGCAGGGAATGGAAGGAATTCTTGCTACATAGAGGACTATGTTTGAAATAACCATTAATAGTTTCCACTTCATAATCTGTACACTGATAGATATTTGAATATAAAGATAATCAAAAGTCTTAAAGCCTTCCACATGCTTAGGACCATTTATAACAACATGTAACAGATGCTTATAATTCAGTCTTATTTCATGTACTTCTGAATCACTAGGAGAATCCAGACTAGGTTTCAAAAGTGGCAGAACAAAACGTAACCACTGCAACCTCTTTCAGATAATTCTCAGACTATCCCCTGGGCATACTGTTGAGCAAAGCAGAGCTGACTAAAATAAAATCAGAAGTTAAACTCTGAAGTTTTCAGAACATGTTTCAAAGAGTTAAGGCTCCTCTTTGTGCTGCTTAAGTGGCAGTATCACCATCTGAAGGTCGAAGTTCAAATTTAAATCCAAACACTCCCTAGTGAGCAATGATCTGGAGCCTAACTCCATGTTCATTATTCATGTGTGGATGCCAGCCAAGACTTATATGAAGAGAATGTGTCAAAAAGGCAAAATGTTCTAAAATATGATAAGGACTTTTTTGCTGTGGTTTCTATAGATGGAGACCTTACTGTTTTAAAGTATGTGAAACAAATGTCATGCCTTCATAAACATAAAGGGAAAAGTAATTTATTTAAAAAATATATGAATGGATTGATTCTTCAATTTTCATAATCATGTTTAAGGACCATTTTATTCTTCACGGCAACTGCAATTTTGGAAAAAAAGCTGCTTTAAAATAAATGCAATACTGTTCTGGACAACTCATTTTAAGTTCTTCTTAAGCAACATTATAATCAACTGCTTGGAAAAAACTTTGCATAAAACCACAAACTCCATCTGGCAATGCATCAAGGAAACCTCAGAAACCTTAAGAAAGGGTAAAGGTTTAAAGACTTGCTTACAGTTGATTTAATTTGTTTGTTTTCTGATTAACTTTCTGGAAATAAAAGATTGCATGTAAATAGTGGGGATATCAAATAAAATATTAGGAGGATTAGAAGGATATTAATATAATTTATAATTAATATAAGCCTGAACATTTTTTCCAATCTGGAATAAACTTTTCTGAGACTTTAAGACTCTTTTGCATGGTTTTGGAATGAATAATGAAACTGAACAGTAACATTAATTGCATATGTGAAGATTCAGGTTTTGTTGCCCAGGTAAGGTGTTAATGACTGCCTTCAACAAGAAAAGATGAGTTGCTATGTGGTAACAGATGATAGAATAAGGGATCAGTACAAGAAAGAAAATTACATAGAACTTGAAATTTTAGAAGAGACAGACAATGAAATAGATCATAATATTTTATCAGGTGAATCACAAAACTAGCACTAAACATTGGATATCTGTATCATCTATCTTGAACAGCAGCCTAATATAAACAAACATTTAAATGCTACTATGTACATTGTATCTACTGTCAAAGAATAAGGAAAGAAATCCCTAAAACAAGTCAAAACTAAAGATAAATTTCTTATTTGGGAATTTAGATCCTTCTAGACAGTTTTCTGATAAAGCCAACATCACTTGAAATTGTAACTTATTAAGAATTTCTGCATGAAACATGTGTTGTGTATATTTAGGTATCATAGGGATTATTTTTTTATTATTATTATGCCATGATAAATACAATGCCTATGTCAAAATTATCGGGGTTTTGTTTTGTCTTCTATCAAATATTTTTTGCAGTAAAACCATGAATAGCATACTTGGTAGTATATTTGCTAATAAAACTGAATTTTAACCCATTTTAATTAAAGTATTGACATGTTCAGATTAGCAAACTTCAATTCATTTAACTTTGTTTGGATGAGTATTCCAATTTATTGTTTGTATTTTTTTAAAGTATTTATATTTGAAGTATTAATATACTTAATTTAACTTTTTGTATGAGTTTATAAGCTAATAATCAATTGTCTTGTGATTAAAGAAATCACACAATATTAAATTAAAAAGTTAAACAGCTATCATTAAGAAGCACTAATGTGAATCACAAATCACTTAGTAAAACTACATTTCATTCTCTCACCATAAAGTCTCAGCATACAATTACCAAATTAGCAATTCTTTTAAGAGACCATCAGTATATTTAGCTTTGTACATGAAAGGTGTTGCAAGATATCGCATACGGAAAGACTCAATAATTAACAAATTTAATAAATAGATAATGTAATTTTAAATATCTGCAATGGAAGTGGTTCCATTTCATCTCTGACCTCTTGGCTTTCAATTAGGTCAAACACAGTCTGGGTTAGCATACTTTCCTTTTCTTCAAAGCTTAGTCATTATTTTAGATTCCTCATCCTGCCATTACATTATACATGTTCCATAGTTCAGGGCACTGTTGAAAACTTTTTATTGAAATGCTTTGATTAAAAGGTTGCTTAATCTCACAATAAGCACATCTGCCACAAGAATCCAAAATTTATCATGTTCCAGTTCACAGTGGGAAGAGCTAAGTCCTTCAGTGGTCAGCTGCAAATGGTAATTAATTTATCTCTATTTTAGACTAATATCCTTTATTGTTCAAAAAAGAATTTCCAATGATTTCTTCTTTGTTTTAGTGGTTCTTTATTCTATTTCTTGTTTGTGCCACAATCAATCAAAAATCAAACTCCTGAGTTCCTAAAGGTAACAGTAATTCAGATTAGCCTGCAGTAGCTCATGAAGTTGTTTATAATGTAAGTATGGAATTCATTTGGAAGAATATTAAGATATCATGCATGAAGAGCTGCATAAATGTGATTATCAGAGTAATAGAAAATCAGATAAATTATAGAGGGCAAGATCATGCCCTTGGGGATTAATAAGAACCTGTGCTACAAGCTTATTAATTGGAACTGACTAGTGTAAAAAGATTCTGGTTTTCCATCACCTTATGATAGTTTGTAAACTTCCAAATAATCCAGTAATGAAAAAGGTAAATGTTATCTCAGAATTTATAGAGTAGCATACCAGTTACAGCTTGTAGCATAGGACACCAGGAAAGCAGAAAACTGTGAATTTTACCTTGAAAATTCTTGGTCAGATCTTACCCATATGATAAATAAAATAAAAAAAGTAAAAAGAGTATTTGTCCTGTACATGTCTGTGGACCAAGAAAAGTTGGTATCACAGCTGAATAAAAAACTTGTATTAACAAAGAAGGCAAAAGCTTTTGTCTTATATATTCAAAAGATATGGTTATTAAATAAGGAGAAAAAAAGGAAAGGAAGAAGCACAACCTGAGCTTAAAGGATAAATTACTGGCCATTGTACATTTAAACTAGATATTAGAGGAAGCTTCTAAAATAATAAAGCACTGAGGCTCTATAGCAGCCTTTCAGTAAGGGCATCAGGACAAGACAATAACAAGCCATTTTTTTTTTTTAAATAATCTTAATCAGTGTATAAAAGCTGTCTGATGGTTGAACTTGAGGTTTTTGAGAGTCCTAGTCAGGATTAAAAAAAAAAATAAATAGTTGTCATCTTGTTTGGCTACAGGGCCAAATAAGAAGTTCTGGAAGGAAAAAAGAAAAGGATTTAGGACATACTTAGATTGCTAATTTTAAAGCAAAGAGGAAGCCACTTCATAAACAGCATGAATAACAATTCTGCCATGCTAGGACATTCTTGTGGCATTCAGATGTTACTCCTGTCTTTTGCAATGACAGTATGGGTCATCATAATCCTAGGGTCATCTTACTTTCCTCAACTTGGGTTTGGACAAATCATGATATATAAATAATTGGCTCCAGATGACTTTACTTTTGTATGTCTCTTTTTCTCTCTTATTTTTTGTCAGGTAAGTTTGCATGACCTAATCAAGAAAATTCTCGGTAGTGGAAACGAGTAAGTCACCAAACATTTACAGAAGCATCTGATGCACTTTACTGCCACAAGATGACCACATCTTTTATCTGATTAAAAGACCAGATGCTGCTCTGTGCTTCTCCAGCAATGAGATTGTCCAACACCAGCAACAGAAAGCTTGCAAATCTTCATTATTTTTTCTCTTTCTATTGCACAATTGTTGTTGACTCTTCTGTGATGTTTAAAATATAATGTTTTTCCCTGAATAGGAAGAAGTAGTCAACAGACCTTATCATCAAGAAGATCATGATGAACATTTTTTTAGAACATTATATAGCCAAAAAAAAAACCCCAAAAAAACCCCAAACAAAAAGAATTGTGATTCTTGGAATGTGCAGTATTAACAACTTTGTTTTTCTAAGTGTTTTAACTTCCTTATTATTAATTGTATTTCTACAATCAAATTAAATGGGATTGTCACAATAACATCACCGGCAGTAATAGGACATGAAACCCCAAACCACATTAGTTGTTCAATGTTATAACAATTGACAAGCACTTAATTTTTCTTAGCTTTTTTGGGCCCAGAAGACTCCTCAGAACAAGGCCTTTCTTGGCAAAAGAAATCAACATTGTTTATTTATTATGTAGGCTCTAGGCCAAATTATCAAAGAACTTTCCCTAGCACTTCTGTTTTTATTTGTGGAAATCAGTTGGGTATTTACATTTCAGGAATACCTTTTAGCATGCCCAAATATGCTTATGTATGGACAGATGTACATAATAACCCTATAGGAACAGGTTATACAACTGGCAGTTTTTCAGGTGGAAATGAGCTAAGATTGCTGTCTTTATAAACAGAACAAGAGCAAACTGTCCTAGTGTCACTTAAAACCTCACCCTGTAAAAAAAAATAAATAAAATTCTATTTTCACTTATTTTTATAGGCCTACAAATGAAAACATGGTCAGAATCACAGGTAGGAAAGCAGTAACATTAGTGTGTCGGGGCCCTGAGCACATCTCACCTTCTAGGTGTTCATCTGGCTGAATCCAAGCTGAATCTAGATGAACTCCTTCACTGGTAGGAGCTGTCACGAATAAAGTTAGAAATTAAGGCTGCCCCTCCTTTTCTTGGGAGCTGCTTTTAATTAATCACAGGCCTGAGCAATGCTGTCACTAGCAAGGAGCTACGCTGTTGGCTTAGAAAGTTAAAGACAGGATTCAGTGTGTAGGCAATGATCAAGGTCAGCCTTAGTGTGGTGCTAGTCCATCATGATGACATGTCCAAGATCAAGCTAACCAGTGGGAAAACATCAGAACTGAGGAGGTATAACCAGGTGCAGACATAACTGCAGCAGAGGGGCAGTAGCAGAGCCTTGGCATAAAATTGACTTCCAAGAACAAGAGGGGAATTCCAGCTGTCTTCAAAACAGCTCTTAAAAGCAAGGAAGTTGACCTTTGACTCAACCAGCTGAACTTCTTACGGAAACTCCTGGAAAAAGGGTTAGGAACCTGATGTTGAACAGCAATTTGGAGACAGAAACAAAGACCAGGTGATGAAAGAAGAGGATAAGCAGAAATTTCTGGATAGCCTAAACCAGGAAAGTTGGAAGATGCCCTCAGTGTACTCTACGTTCAGATCTTTTTTTTCTTGCTGGGATCAGTCAAGACTGCCCTCTAATATTTAGCTGTTCTGATTACCTAATGCTGCATCAATAACTAGTCACTGGGTAAATGCCTGCTAGTATCAGTCACAACATCAACATCAATATAAATATAAATATAAGAACTAGTTCCATGATTTCAGATAAAATAAACATAATTAAAAAATCTTACCTCATTAACTACTAATTCATAGGTAGAAGTGAGGTCAGTGAGATCAGGCAGAAGCAAACTCAATATAATTAGCTCCAGTCAAAATACTTTTTTTTTTTTTTTGAGCAGTTTTGCAAGACTAATGAAATAACTGAAATACGAAAATTAGTCTGGACTATGTGAAAAGGCATAAACTATCTTTAAGTCCACTCATCAGCCTTGTACATAAACAGCTACCATTTATGATTACAGAGTTTAAAGGATTTTCATCCATTTATCAATTCAAGACATCTCTTGTGGTTGTTATGAATTCTGTGTTTTCTTCTTTGGGCTTTTACTGCAGTAGGTTAGCACCTGGAAATTTTCCTATATAAATATTAGATAATAATTACTAGAGTTAATTTCAACAGTGAATGCTGCTAAAGCCTACACTTGGCTAGCTTGATGTGTTCCTTTTTACTTCCCAGCTTCTTTAGAAGCTCAGATTGATCATGGATACAAGGGTGATGGGTAAGATATAAGAGAACTGTGAGACCTGAAGGATCTGTTCTCTTAAAAATTCAGTAAAAACTTAGTCATTTAGATCACTAAATATGAAAATTGATTTCTGACCCTAGATCAGGTTTAGTTTTTTTAATTTTATGATATTTTTTTCTATGTAATATGGAAGATTGGATCAGCTGCTGACAATCTGAGGTCATATCCTTCTCAGTTATCCCTTCCATTGTGTTAATATTAAGTGCAAATAATATATTGACCATACTCTTTGTCAACTTGATTTCACAAAGACTGAGGTCAATGCTCTTGTTATGCTTAAAACAGCAACAAACATCTCTGTAGGTAATAGAAAGAGATGAATGATTCAGTTATTTTCTGAAGATGCCAATAATATCCATTGAGGTAGTAAGGGCAGGTGGGTTGCTGACTTAACTGTTTCAACTACAGTCTTAGCATTGTGCTAGAAAATGTGGACAGCAGATACTTGACCCTAAAAAGGTAACTTATAAGGTAAAGTTCTTAAGTTAAAAAACCCTTATTTGTCCATTATCTTTTCTCCTAAACTGGGGTAATTAGGAAATTTTGAAGCATGGATTGATACTTGCCCATGTAGAACTGGACAGCCAGAAACAACACAGGAGGAATAAACACAAAACTTACAAGAAAGGCCTATTTGAAGTTTTATTCCTGAAAAAAACAAACAAAAAAACCCCAACAAAAAACCCCAACCAAAACCTATCCAAATTTACTGACTAATAATATAATAATATCAATACGTAATTATGATATATCTGTGTAATAATACCTATGGGGATTCAAAGAGTAAGTCCTCTTCAGGATAGACAACAATTTGACCACGCCCTCTTTTTTTCATTTTTTCTTTTTTATACAGGTAATTATATTCAAGCCAATAGGCCATTTTTTAGTGACTGCTAGTATTTCCTCTGACAGTTTTTTTCCAATGAAAGAGATAATGGTTACAGTAATTTCTGTCAAACATGGTATTATTCCTCTGCAATATACTTGTTTCAGCTACTCAGCCAACATATTGCTAAATACTTACCTTCCACTTTATCCTGTTAGTACTGTTAATATTCAGATATGCAAATGTGCTTATATTCTGTTAAATAACCAGAAATGTCCAAGAGGTTGTGTTAAGAGTATGCCTAAATCCATCTCAAGTGCCAAAAATAAGTAGAGTGAATAGCTAGGATCACTAGATTTAATGTAGGATGACAACCTCTGATATACAAAACCTTAAATCTCATTCAGAATTTATTTTATTGTTCTTTCTGGACTTATGAAAACCATAAATCTCAACCATAAAACTTTAATTGCATACTCTAACAAAGAGAAAAAATAGCATCTTGCTGTTCAACATGTTTAAAACCAAATTCACAATCACATTTATTCATTCTCTGAGTAAATACTGGGTTGTAGTGTCCCATATACTGCAGAGACCATAAAGCGGTTTAAAAACTGGGTCTTAGCTGTTTTGATCATCAGCCAAAAAAACATAGAATCAAATTACAGACTAGATAATTATATAAAGGGCAGAAAATTATTCACGTTGGGGATCAGACTGAAGTTTACAGCTACCACAAGAGAAACATCATCTTTTTTCAAATCAAGAGAACATGATATGTTTGCTTTTAAACATGACTGCTGCTTAATTCCATTGTACTATTATTAATTTCACTCTTTGCTATGACATTTTGGCTATATTTGTTCTGTCCTGCAGAATGAAGCCTATTTCACAGAATGAGCAAACATATTTTTCTCTCTGCTTTCTGTTGATTTCAGTGTAACTTAACTACAAATGGGAGAAAATGTGTTTTCTTTAATCTTTCCAACTAATGAAATGAAAGTATTCAATAAGCTTATTACTGTGCGCACATCTATCACCATTTCATATTCAGATATGAGGTTCTTCTTCTCAATCAAGTACAGAAAGTTCCCAAATATATCATTCTGGTTCTTTACTTACCAGCCAAATGTAACCAGGCAGATCAATTTCACACCTAAATCGGTTATCCAACATCATGCACAGTCTATTCTTTACACGTATGATAAGGAAAATCCAGTTTCCCAAACTTCACATATTTGGGCTTTCAAGGTTTTACTAAAATGATTCCTGCTATATTGAATTTCATTTTTTGAGAGCTAACAGAAATAGAAATGTTGAAGCAGAAATCTAGTTGTATAACAGTAGTCTTTTCAATTTCAAGTATATTTTCATAGCCCATATATGAGGTAAGACTTAAAAATCATCAAAGCATGCAAGAAATTTAACTTCTATACATTGACTGCAAGCATTTCTGATAGACTCCCTGAATATTTTGCATAGGGTCTCAAACCCTTACATCTCTACACTCTACAATTTAATATTTATCCTTACTTTTACACACCTTTAAAAAGAATGAAATAGAATCCTCCAGAAAACTGACAGCAATAGGCAATGTTCACAATGCCCATTTTCTGATGTGCATGTTAGTACTGTAAGTAGCTTTTTGGCAGAAATCAGTCATACCAAATTTTGGCATCCAATGGAACAAAAGTCACTAACTTTCTCTCCATTGGATCTTTTGACTATTTTGCCAACATGTGTTAAAAGATAAAGACTAAAGAGTTCAGATTAAACTCTCCCACATGCTGATAGCAGAATCCAAAGATTTTGCCCTCTGTGGTCTCAGTGACAAACCGATCTGCAGGAAGTACCACAGATCTGAAACCAGGTTTTCTGCTTTGCAAAGCACATCTCTCTATCCTCTCCCCACCTGCACTCTGCTATTGGAAAAAAAAAAAAATGCTACCTCCACATATGTAATAAAGCTATAAGGTTTTGATGTCATTTGCCATTAAAAGAAGAACACAACTCCCTTGTGGG
Organism: Falco peregrinus; assembly: GCF_023634155.1. Taxonomy (NCBI): domain Eukaryota; kingdom Metazoa; phylum Chordata; class Aves; order Falconiformes; family Falconidae; genus Falco; species Falco peregrinus. The sequence goes on from NC_073727.1 coordinate 61,033,884, forward strand.
CACCGCAATTTTTTGTGAAGTGCTTACATTAGTGGTAATGACTTTATTTTATCATTTGATATTATTCTCCAGATACCACTCTTTATAAACTGATTGTTCAGATCAGGAGTGTACCCCAATGTTATTAGAGCCCTTAATTATCAGAAGAAAGGTACTAAAGTATAAAATCAGAAATTAGATTTGATCAGAAATTAGATCTTGTTTAGATCTTTATTGGAACGTAGGACTGTTTGAAGAGGTGAAGAATAATCTGGAAAAAAAGAAGAAAAAATAATTTCCATGCAGTAGTTCCCTTCCATTAATTTGCTCATGTTTTGCCCTTTCATTCCTACTTGCTTTGAAAGATGTTTCCTTTCGGAATCTGCTGTTGCATTGGGTGTAAATGGCAAGGGTTTGGTAGCAGAGGGTCTCAGGAGTGGCTTCTGAGAGAAGAGGCCAGGGGCTGAACCATGAACACAGCTGGTTCTACCTGACTCTACAAGAGACCCACTGCAGGACACAGTTGAACCAGTCCACAAAGTCTGTGGTGCCTTTGTGAAAGGCCAGAAGAATATGACGGGAGGAAACATGGAGAGAATGAGGCAGTGGAGAGAGGAGGAGGGAACAACAAAGGAAATCAGGGAATAACAAGGTCATGCTCCACAGCAGAGCAGGAATGTTCCTGAAGGAACTGTAGCACATAGAAGACCCATACAGGGGCATAGGAAATAAAACAGAAAGAAGAAGTAGCAAAGAAAAACCTCTATGTCCTCACCTCATCCCCCTGTGCCATCCATTGCTTCATTAGAAGGACTGAGTGTAACCCATCACAATTAGCAAGGTGGGGAGGAGAGCTGTCTGGAATGAAGTGAGCCCGGGAAAGGGGGAGGATAGGTAATTTTACATGTTTGTGGTTCTCTGTTTCCCAATAGTGGAATTTATAATTAATTTTTTATGCTAATCTGCATTAAATGTAGTTAAATTCCCCAAGCTGAATCTCTTTGTCCACAATAGCACTTGCTAAGTGATTCACCTGCCATTATTTCAAACCACTAGCTTTCTCACTTCTGTTCTTCCTATTTTCTCCCCTATCCTGGTGAGGCTGGGTGAAGTGAGCAAACAACTGTGTGGGAACTTGGTGGCTAGCCTAGGCCATCTCACCATGGGTATGTTGACCAGCTATTAGTTTAGCTTGTTCTGTACATACATTACACTGTATTACTAATTTATATGATAAGATTGTATTTCCCCAAATACACTCCTGTAGTGTACAACACGGAATGTTGTTTCAGAAATTGCATAGTTCCATCCTCTGTGAAAGATATAATATTTTCAGCTTCTAGCCACTATATCTAGCACTATAAACCCATGGAATTTTCTCAGAAGTTTTCTCTTCAGGTGGTATTAATTATCACAATGTATACACAGGCATCTCCAAACACTGATGAATAACAACCTCAGCCCCACAGGACCTGGAAAATATTAAAATTGCTAATGAGGAACAGAGGAGTGCCACACAAGAAAAAAGTTCTATATAACAGTTTTATTTTTACATGTTATTTAATACATAATCATATGCAATGCTATGTAATATTATTAGCTTAAGAAAAAGTATGAATGACAAAGGATCTAGAGAGTTCCCAGCATCTTATCTTAGCTATTTTTTAAATATTCTTCTGTAGCCAGTTCAGCTTGATGCTGAAAAACATCAAAGTTGTGATGAAAATGAGAATCACAGCAGTAAAACAATATAACCTTTGTTTGTTTATAAGTATTTCTGGACAGAAATACCAAGTTCTGTCACCACTATGCTGAACAGTTATTTGTCCCAAGGCCTACACTGCCCAAGCACATCAGCAGGGAAACAATCAGCTAGAGTGAAGAGTAAACACCATAGTGGTACAGCATTGTGGCAATAGTAAAAGTACTTAGGAGGACAAGGTATCTGCACTGATTAAAGCTATAAAATTGGCACAGCACAGCACCACTTTGTCCTCACTGTATTACCAATGGTAGCATTATGCAAATAAACCACAACTCCATCATGTGTATTAGAAATAAGGTTTATAATGTATAACCCCTCATTCCCCTGAAACATAAGGTACATTCATGGCTGCTGTGAAAAAATAAAAAACAGAAACTATTGAAGTAAATAAGAAGTCAGCTACATGTACCAAGATCAAGTGAACTATACAAACCTCTACCAGATCAGAGCGCAAGAGCTGACAATCAAGGGCTCCCATCTCACAGTGAAAACAACTGCACCTTGTGAGTGGCGGGTTCTGACTTGGTTGATTCTGCAGGTGGGTACTGTGGCAAGGATTTATAAATAAGATATAAGGATGAATTCAGTTTCATCCTATATTTAATAAAGTGTAGATGGGCATTAGGGCTGTGCTCATGTAGTGAAATTAAATTATTTCCTCAGCTGACCCAGGGACTTACTGGCTAGTCTCTGCAAGGATGAGACAATGGACTGATAGGAGACAACAGATCCATTTGGGACGAGGTGATTGATTCACCCTTTAGTGCTTTCACAACAAAGCATTTCATTAACTGTTACAGAAGCTCTCCTGGTGACTATTTCCATGGTGCCTTGGATTTCCCCAGGCAGCTCCTGCTCCCTAGACTATTGATAGAGACTATATGTAGGTTTATGTGTTACTTAACATCCTGGATGGAGAGTATAACTATCCCAGAGACTCTCCCAAACTCAGCCAAACAATATAAATACTGGTAAATAGTAGATTTTTTTCCTGCAGATCAAGAAATGGATATAGGACAGTATTTTGTACATAGAAAGGATAGCTAGAGGATGTTTTCTAGGTAGCTTAAGAAAATCACTAGTGATAGATTTGCATTAATCGAGTTTTCATACGGGACTCTGGGGCAGCTAGAATAAAAAAAACCAGTGCTTTTGGCAGTCTCACTGTATCCAGTTAAAGATGCTGTTGCAAGGACCCTTTCAACATAGACACCCATCACAATCTAGATGGTAACCAGGTGACATGTTTGGGAGATTTGATTCCCCAGGTGAGGATTATCCAAGAAGGTCTGGGGAAGTTTTGGAAACACACTCCTCTCTACAAATTCCTTGCTGGCTAAAGTGCAGCTGTGTAACTCACCCTGCTTGTATATGCAAACATCATTTTCAGTATTCAGTGCTTGTTCTTCATGTCTTCTAAAGGAGTAGCAATTTCAGTAGGTGGTTTAACATTAAAAACTTAAACTCAGCATGGCAGAGCCTTATGGATCCAATCTTTTATTTGAGACAACAGAAAGGATATACCCTTTGTCTCATTCTCCTAGTAGTTCCCATATCTCTGGGCAACCAGTCTTTCAGTACCTCAATGTAAGTTAAAACACTTTGATGAAAGAATAAGGACTTCGTAGTAGCTTTCATGATGAGACTACCTCTTAAAGACCTATCTTTAAAATGTTACCTCCATGTTTCATTCACCACTGAAAAATAATTTCTGTAACTGTCATTTTCCATTCACATGTAGCAGCAGGTGGCACTCAGGAAGATGGGCAATCAGTTATTTCCCATATTTGTGTTTAGTAGCTTATAAACTATAATACATTGCAGTCATACAGAAGATTAATTTCTCTGGGAAGACTTCTGTCTTTGAAATGTTCTTTTACCCCCAAGGCATAATGAAATGTGTTTTTCCTTCCTAATAAATAAAAATCTATCAGCTCCCTGAAAATCCTGGCGTACACCTGGTATGGGTAAAAGCTTCAAAGGATTTTGAGCTGTATGATCATACCTTTATTAAAGCAAGACTACACAGCAGCACAGAGTGCTCCCCACTTACCAACAAAACCTCATTTTGGTTGGGAACCGAGAAGGATGGATTCTCAATCTAACACTCATGTACTAGCAGGATCTTTTTTTTAATAATGGAAATCTCTGAGGGTCACTTACTGATTTCCTTTTCTCTACTTGGAGTTTCAAAGGTCTGTAAAACTGACTGAACATCCCTGCTCTGAATATTTGAAACGTTTTCTAGGTGTTACATCTGGAAGATAAATGCATTACCCAGCATTGCCAACTCTGCATGTTCAGAATTCCTGAGCTGCATCCCACTAAGCACAGCGGACTTAGTAACAATGGTAAGAATTTAGTTAAGCAGCCCAGCACTTTTGTTACTGAATGTAGACTTGTTCACATCGCTATTTTCTTCAATGCAACAGTTAGAAAACGGAACGCTGAACTTGTCACATATTTCAAGACATAGATATCTAAGACAAAAACAACATGGGTTCTGCATGAGGGTGTCAGTCATCACTGAAAGGTAAATACACTTTTCTATAGAAAATTAAAAAAGGTTATTGTCTTTTCAATTGTTGTACCAAAATGAATTTTCAGTTTAAGTCTCTGTGGGTCTTACTTTCTGAAAACCACTTCATAATAGTTTGTCCCTCACTTAGCCAATATCCTCAGTGATTCATAGTAAGATTCACAATCTGAAAAAAAAAAAAAAAAAGAAGAATACAGTACACTCTAATTGGCTTTTAACTGCAGGTAGGTTATTGAATAGGTAAAATCAATTTTACTATACAGTGAGCAGGCATGGAATTAAGGCAGTCTTAATGAAAAGCTGGTCAAATGTCATTTCCAATTGAAGAGTTTTCCATCAGAAAATGCTAATTTACCCATTACACCTTTACTGTCAGCTAGGACTACCCATTTTCCTGATAACCTACCAAAAAAAAGAAGTAAAAGCTGCAGAGCCAGGCTGACACTCTGTGTAGAGGGCTAGGGAGAATTTAAATTTTTATTATTTCAGTGTATTCACTACTTCATTATCTTCCAGTGGATAAGAAGACAGGAAAGGGAATGTCTGTGTACCCTTGGGTCTTTATCCGTGCTACTTCACTTCCTACTATATTATTATGGTAAAGAAACATATTATGCAATGGTTTTGATATACGTCTTTAAGAGTGTCCCAGAAAACCTGTTGTTAAAAGTTACAGGTTTTATTTATATGACTTATCAGAGAAATGTTACATGATTTTTCTTTCTTCCCCCTCCCCCCCCCCAAAAAAAACCCACCAAAACCACCAAACACCCAACTCCCTAGCCACAAGTCAGACAGAACAGCAGTTTGGAATGAGATTCATGTTGTCAGATGAATATACTGCCTTACAAAAATCTCTCCTTGATTTTTTATCTCATTGGTTGTTCTTTTGTAATCCATTCTTCTTAGCTCAATAGAAATACAATTCCAAATATGGAATATACCATTCCATATTTGAAAAGTTAAAATAATTTTGAGGAATTCAGACCAGTATTTGAACTTCTAATAAAATTTTAATAAGAGCTGCGTTCAAGGTATTCACCTTCAGGGATTTTATCAAATATTAAGTGTTTATCCCTTTTCTAATGTTTAAACTATATGTCTCCCATGTGTATAAGACTTCTCAAAAGATTTTATAATCTGAGGTATGCAGATAGAGTAATAATGGAGTTTATTTCTATGCCATAATTATGAAAAGAGTTTTCTGCAGCTTTCTGAAGATTTTACTTATGTCATTTCATAGTCTTTGCCATTGTTTTTTGTTTTTTTTTTTTGGTGTATTGCAGTTTACAGAAGAAAAATGTGTCTTGGATAGTTACTATCTGATATGATTTAATTTATGTTGAAATTTACACAATTACAAACACTTATTGCACTTTCTGAAGTTTCCTTGGTTTTATTGCCCCTGTAAGACAATGAAGTCTTATAATGTGCAAAGTACCTTGTACAAAGACCAGCATACATGATAGCCTCAAGACATTGTTATTCAAGATAGCTTCGAGTTGGCAAAATTCTCAAAGCTGCTTAAACTGTATTAAAAAAAGAAAAAGAAAAAGAAGAAAAATGTTATTTTCTGGCTCACCCATTTTCCCCAAGAAAAGTAGTCAGTGTAGCTGAGCTCATAGCTCAGGGCCAGCAGTATTGCAAGAAAATATCAAGTGCTGGAACTATCAGTCCAGAGCTGCCCAGTGTAGATGGCATAACCATATGATGTAAACAAAGTTAAACTTCATGCATCAACATAGTTAGACAGATTCTGTATTGCATGTTCTAAAGAGTCATTCTGTACACCATAAGCAGGGATTCCCCAGCCCAAAGAGATAGAGCTGTTCATAATTTAGTGTGCCAGTCGTGTAATGTATCATCAACAAATTTGCAAACAAAAAATATTTGTCGTGAACCAAAGTGAAGCAGTTTCATATAATGAATATGTCTGCTGCACAGTGTAGAAACACAAAGTCATATTTTTCCTACTTCTGCAAGGGATTGTAAAAACAACAAAAAAAGGAAAATATGAAAATAAAAGAGAAATTCATTCACGTTCCATATTCTGTGGCAAGAAAAAAACTATTTTTTTTTAATAAAGAAGATGATTTTGTGGCATGGATATAATTACTTCAAGGAAAACACTAATTCTCCAATGAATTCTAGTGATTTGAAGCATATTAAGAAGTGCAAGCTGTATTAAGAAAATCTCAGTATTTATAAGGAGCATCATCTTTAATGTTGCTTCTCGTGACCCAAACACAATAAAACATCCTGAAAAAAAAAATTTGAAAGGATTTTTCAAGACATTTTCAGGGATACTTATCAAGCCATGAAACACTGTTGTTGCAAAAAGTATATTACATTAAGGTCTGTGATGAGCTGCATACATTTTTTTCTTCTTTCATCTTTACTGACATAGTAGATCACAATGTTTTCTTCCAGAAAGATTATGGTGCAATGAACCAATAATTAACCCATCAAAGTCCCCAAGTAGTCATTCATGACATGCACTACCATTATTAGATACTAATTAATCATCTGAGGGTAGAGCAGGGGAGAGTCAAGCCTGCAATAGCTCTCCATGAGTCATTGCTGTCTACTGGAAAACTGCATTTTAAGTCCTTCATATGTTTATCTAAGGAGATGGGTATTCCAGAGGGAAGTCCTCACCATTTTCTGATAGCCACACTTAATGTGATTAGTACTTTAATACCTCCATCATTCTAGTGGGGTAACTGCCAGAGGAAGGCTATAATTAAGACTAAACCAGAAAGATATAGTTTTAAATTATTCAAACATATATTTAGGTGAGTTTATGCTTTCTACCAGACCCTTAAGTAAAACTTAAACTGTACCAGTAGCAGCACTCTTTCGAATATTATTTCCTACTAGCTTTCTTTTTGCTGTGAAGAGATAATGCCTCTTAATACGAATCTGTATAAATATTCAAAGTGATGAAGTGAAAGGTTCTAGTGAAATATGGTACTGGCTGCTCTTTACAGGAATTATGGGTGTACTGAAAAAATAAGCAGTGACATTTCTATCAAGTTTGGTTGATGCACCTTCTGTATCCAGAGCATCTGAAGTCAGTTTGCTGGGTTCTGGGGTGTTGTTTTAATCTCACTGCAGTGCCCATATAATGGGTACTCATTTGAATCCTAGCTTTGAGAAACCTACCATATTAAACTATCCTCACATAAACAGACACGTAGACAATTTCCATTACTACAATAAACAGAAAAGTGAGCATTTCTCAACAGTGCTTGTGTTGAATCATGAAGAATTGATGCTTATAGGAAGCTGCTAACTATAGTTTTGGCCCTGTTTCTGCAGCCCAAGCTTAACAGTCTTCAGTGAACTAAGTACCATACAATTCTACAAGATTTTTCAAAACAGAAATGTTTTAATGATATTAATTAAAGACAGTTTTACAAGCAGGAACATCTAAAATAGAAACAACATATATATGCCAATCTGACTAATCAGCAAATGAATATAAAAATGAAAACATGTAAAATTTTATAATTCTATTTGGTCTGTAGTATCTCCTACTTTCAGATCTACAGTGCTGTTCATTAAATTCAGGAAAGTGGTATAGTTTGTTTATCATGGTCAAGGTAGTGTTTCTTCATCGTCAGTTGTTTTTCTATTGCTTAATTTGGAATCATTTGGGTTGGGTAGTATTTATCTGCAAAAGTGAAACCAATTAACCATTTTCATTACAACTCTTTCTACAGAGTGAAATGCAAGTTTAAGATTTTCTTTTAAGTCATTCCTTTTCACCTGAGAATTCAGGTTTTGACTACCTTTCTACTTAGCAAATGTTTACACTGTGATCTTTTTACCTAACTCCAAAAAAGACCATATCATTTCAACAACTTAATGTTGAATCTGTAACAAAGCATTTCAGAAACTATCTATATTGTTAGTCTTTGACAACAAAATGGTTTATCTCACTGTTTCTAGGACTACCAGAAGACAGAAATCTGGCACAGTGTCATATTACTGCCAACTGAAAGTTTTCAGACTTTCAGGGATAGAGATTTTTAGGGTCCAGGGTACTCCCCTCTAGGAACTGAGTTCTTTGCACTCCAGGCCAGCTTGCTAATAAGAGAGCACTGTAGGGGAAAACTTGACAGCTTTGAAGCAACTTGAGAAAAGGCTGGAAGAAGGCTCAGCAGAGCCTTCTCCCTAACAGCTCTGCCAAACCCCCTCAGCATTCTTTTTCTTGGTAGCTTAGTGTAGTTGGCAGGATGGCATACAAGTGAAGTGTGACACTCCACCCATGACAGAGCTGCTTTGAATCTGGAATTTAGCACCTGCCTGAACTACACTGCAGCAGCAGTGCAGTTATGCCTGTGCCTAGCCATGGATCCTATTAGCCTGAATCATGACCATGATCAGTGGGGCTGATATCCTGACCTGAACTCAGATCTCCCTTGTCAGTTTGGACTTGTCCAGTAATCATTAGACTGTTGGCTGACACTGGTTACAATCACTGAACCTTCATTCTCAGGCATTACACCACAGCACTATAGTTGTCCATGAGGCCGCTGCCTCTGCCTGTCTTGCCATGACTTCTCACTACTGCTGACCTTTCCCTACAAAGAAACCTGCATTCATTGCTCCTTGATAGAGACCACAATTATAAATAGATGCCTTGTTACTCACTTTCAGCCACTGGTGTATGGGTCCACATCACTCTATCACCCAGACAGATTGTGTTTAGGAAAGAGTTTAGAAGAAAGTTTGTTTTCTCAGTCTGAACGTATAGCTTAAGTATCAAATCTGTTGAATCATAGAATGGTTTCAGTTGGAAAGAATCTTAGGCATGATCTAGTTTCAACACCCTGCCATGGGCAGGGACACCTTCCACTAGATCAGGTTGCTCAAAGCCCCATCCAGCCTGGACTTGAACTCTTCCAGGGATGGCGCATCCACAGCTTCTCTGGGCAACCTGTCCCAGTGTCTCACCACCCACACAGTAAAAAATTTCTTTCTAATATCTAATCTAAACTACCCTCTTCCAGATTAAAGCCATTATCCCTTGTCCTGTCATGACATGCCCTTGTAAAAAGTCCCTCTCCAGCTTTCCTGTAGGCCCCCTTTATGAACTGTAAGGCTGCTATAAGGCCCCCCTGGAGCCTTCTCTTCTCTAAGCTGAACAACCCCAACTCTCTCAACCTGTCCTCATAGGAGAGATGCTCCAGCCCTCTGATCATCTTCATGGCCCTCCTCTGGACCTGCTCCAACAGGTCCATGTCCTTCTTATGTTGCAGGCCCCAGAGATGAACACAATGACCCGGTGGGGTTTCATGAGACTAAGTAGACAGAGGGGATCACCTCCCTTAACCTGCTGGTCACATTTCTTTTGGTGCAGCCCAGGACATGGTTGGCTTTCTGGGCTGCAAGCACATATCGCTGAACCAGGTCAAGCTTCTCATCCACCAGCACCCCAACATCCTCCTCCTCAGGCCTGTTCTCCATCCATTCTCTGCCCAGCCTGTATTTGTGCTTGGGATTGCCCTGACCCATAGGCAGGACTTTGCATTTAGCCTTGCTGAACTTCACGAGGTTTGTACGGGCCTGTCAAGGTCCCTCTGGATGGCATCCCTTCCCTCCAGCATGTTAACCACACCACACTGCTTGGTGTCATCAGCAAACTTGCTGAGGGTAAACTCAATCCCAGTGTCCATGTCACTAACAAAGCTGTTAACACCAGTCCTAGTACCAACACCTGAGGAACGCCACTCATCACTGGTCTCCACTTGGACACTGAGCCATTGTCTTTAACACTTTGAGTGTGACCATCTAGCAATTCCTTATCCACCGAGTGCTTCATCTGTCAAATCCATGTTTCATCAGTTCAGAGCCAAGGATGTCATGCAGGATATGTCAAATGCTTTGCACAAGTCCAGGTAGATGACATCAAAGCTCCATGCACTCCAGCTGGTCATTGACATAGAGGGTGACACCTGTCCCTCATCTCCCCTGCCTGTCCTTCCTAAACAGTTTGTATCCTCCATCCCAGCACTCCAGTCATAGGACCCATCCCACCACATTTCTGTGATGCCAATAAGATCATAGCCTGGCAGGCATGTGTATGTCTCTTAACTCCTCTTGTTTATTTCCCATGCTACGTGTGGTTGCACAGAGGCATTTAAGTTGGGCTCCTGATGAAGCTGACTTGCTGGCTGGAGTGGTTGGAACACCTTTATGTTGCTCTTAAGGTGCCCTCCTGCTGATCTGCGATCCCTTGACTATTGCTTTGTTTGCTGCTCTGCAACTGGAAGTCTTCCAGGAGCAAAGCATCAGAGACATGAGTACTGGCATAACTTAACACTACAGATCACGTCCTTACTGAAGGTTATAGGGCATGTGATCATCTAACAAAGTCTCTGTATCAGATCCTATTTCATTAATCACTGATCCTAGGATGAGCTGACATTATTATTTGTCTACAGGCATGTCTTTCATTTGAGAAATCCTTTCCTTCATATAAAGAAAAAATGTTAGGGTGAGAGAAATGGATAAAGAAAATGAAAAGCATCGACACAAAAGCCAGTGATGTTAATAAGGTTGTCACAATTATGCATGTCTCATGCTTTCCAGATTTTTTTCTGCCTAATCAATAATGCACACAATTAATCTTTGCAAGAATCAGAATTTAACATAATTTCAATATCTTGAAAGAAAAGAGTAAAACTACTTTGAACATTTGAATTAATTTAGTTTATCATCTCAAGTATCACAGCCTGAATGGATCTGATTAGCAAAAGTAGCAGGAAAACCCCAAAGGGTTGCAAGTGTAACTTAAAGTAGCTTTCTAGAAATTTGTGTATTTTTTGATTAAATTTCTATTCTGTGGTGTCTAGTGAAAGCAATGAAAACCATGAAGTTAGTCTAAAAGAAATTTCTTAGAAAGATAATCTTCAATAACAAATTATACAGTAACGAAAATTCAACATATGTTTGAAAAGAAAAAGATGATTGTTTTAATCTTGAATATTGTAGCTGTTGCACTTATCATTTGCATAACTGCGGCGAAAAAAAGAAAAGGAAAAATATAGTAAAGAAGTCTTTTATGATTCTTTTTTGTTGTGGTAAAAAACATGTCTAAGTGAACTATATAAAATTATTGCCTTGTGTCTTCAAAACCCATGTTAGATACAAAAGACATCATTATTAATGGTTTAATAATGAACCATGGTTAACAGGTCAAGATATCTATGATTTAGAAGAAGAGAAAAATAATGTATAAAATTGCTTCACATATAACTTTTTTTTTTTAATTAAGGTAGAAAGTAAAATTGTTAATATTTTATGCTCAGCTATTTTTATGACTTATACCCATCACCACCAAAACAAGGAGAAAGATTCTGCTTTGTTCAGGTTCTTGATTCAGCAGCTGGTTGACCTATTAGAAAATGGAGCATCATTTCCCTTGTTTAGCTCTGCTCCTTGCTGTAGAATAGAGCTGTCCGTTTATTGTAGAAATTGCTATTCCACAGGAGGAATGCGGTAGCACAGGAACTTCAAATCACTTTCTGCTGGAAACACAGAGTTTTGTCTAAATTTCAATATTTGCAGATGAGATTATGAGGATGAGTAATCTGAATTGTGAAAAGTACACATAACTGTTTAAGGGAGTCACATAACTCCCTAAAATACTGATAGAGAAATAACCAAGGCAGCTATTAGAAAAGCAGATTTTAAACCAGGTTTTATAAAAATGCAAATGTTATTAATCTAACATGAAAAAAAAAACAACCCACAAACAAAAACATTCATGTTAACTTCCATTCTCTTGACATCCCTTCTGTCAGCTGGGACCATGTCTATTAACAAACTGCTGATGATTCTGAAGATGATTGTTTTCTGCTCAAGCACGGAATAAGAAAGTTATGTATCTCCCACGTGCTGTAGGTTTACATTGAAATCTAACACTGCTCTTGAAAACAAACATCAGGATTTTTTGTCAGTTCTATGAGCTGTAGGAAATCCTGTAAATTTTATTTGTCACTAGGGAAACAAGTTTTGCCCATCAGTTGCTGAAAAGGAAAAAGGATCTATTTGGAGTTTGAGGACTAGGCAGACCACTACTGGTCTGATCCAAAGTAACATATCTTTAGTTTTCTATTTTAGATTTCTGACATCTTGTCCTTTGAAGGAAATGTTATGTTTACACAAAATACTGCAGTCTTTCTCCAGACCATCTCTACCAACCAGAACTCATTGTGCCATGTTTAGTATCAACAGACTAGGGTGACAAATCATTCCCTAATAAGATTCAGAGCATTGAAACCTCCTAGCAGTCTGTCAGAAAGAAGAAATGCTATGACATATAACAAGTAATACAATTGGAAGTATCAATACTTTCCCAACCTCATGTATACACAGACATGTCTCTGAAATTCAAGCAGCAGAAGCATATCAGCAAAGGCTGTTGCCTTTAAAAGTACTTGTTAATTATTTAAAATACACGAGCATCATGAAATGCCAGATGCTAAAATAGAAATTTTCTGCACATGGCAACAAGGACTTCTTTTTATTTTGGTTGGGTTTCTGGGGGGACTGTTTTTACTGGCAGCTATCCTTATGGCAGCAGTAATTCATCCTTACCCAGAGCACTTTAAATAGATTTTTTAATTCCCTTGACAGAAAATTCATTATAGCTTCTGTATTATCTGAAGGAGACTCGAACAGTCAAAGAATAAATGCCAGAAGTGGCTCAACAATAAAATGGAGAATTCCTGCTCCTTCAGAAGGAAGGAATAGCTAATGAAGTTACTCATGATTCTGCCATTCATCAGATCACTGCTACCTTCTTATAGCTGCACTCATGTTACCTCAGAAAACATCTTCCAGGGCATAAAATAATCTCAAATTTAAAGTTAGAACAGATATTCTTTAATTAAGTATGATTAGGACTAGACTCCAGATAACAACAGCCCAAAAGGTCTTTCATACCATTTAGCCTAAGATAGAAGTATGAAAATGTGGCAGAATACCTACAGGTTTCAGCATGGCCAAAATTTAGTGAGATCTATGTACAGTATGCACATGAGACAGCTACTTGCACCACAAACTAGAAAGGCTAACTGGTCTGTTAATGAAAGATGTGTAGCTGCAAACAGTGGTTTGAACTATGACATAAGGAGTTATGTTGTGTCTTCCTAACCACCTTAATGACACTTCCAAGGATGGAAGATCTTTTTGACAAAGAACACTTAACAAACATGTTCAAGAATTGTATCAAGGGTTATAATCTTTGCTTCTCCAGAATTAATTTTTGCTACTTTTAAGAACTGTTGTTTGCTTATTTCCAAGCTAGGTGCCCAAGATGAAGATACAAAAAGTCATCACTCCTGAAAATGTTGATTGGTTTATTTCCCACAGTTACTGTCATGTAAATTAACCTAGGGCAACTGGGGTAGTTTTGTTTGTTGGGTTGGGTTTTTTTAACAGGTTATGTTATAGTCAAAGCACATAGATGTTCTTATGTTATTCAAAAAGCAATGAAAACTTTCATCTCATACAAATAAAGTTTTGTGCAGATCAGTGTATAATGGATGACCTACTCATTCGTGAGCTGTTAAAGTCCACTGTGTGGTATATTACTCTAAATTACCATCTGTTTCATTTTGTGTTAGTATAATGAACTATGAAGTATGGCATTTCAGGCCTCTGATGCACAGTTCTTGTCAGAATTAACTTTAGTGGCAGAAGAGGTCACTGTTTGCACAGCTGGAAGTGGCAACCTGCTCAGACACCACAATGAAAGCTGACAGAAGCCATGCATCATGGTTCCCACATGCCAACTCTGTTTGATTTTTTTCTAATATGGCCTGGAGGCATTCTCAAAATACAGAATAGCAAAGTTGCTGCCTCCTAGATGAACCTGTTAAGGCAAAGTTGAACTGCTAGTTTGTATCACTGATGAAGGTGAACTCAACTGAACAACTTTGCCTTGAAACTCTGATAGACTTCATCTACTTCCTGTTACAACAGGTTTACAACTTAGGGAGCCTCAATATATTGTTCTGTGACGATGGTTGCAGCTCTCAGCTGAGACTCAGTGGCTTTTCTTGTGCTTTCTTGAAGTATAGCCCAAAATGGAACAGAGAGTGTCCTTGAATACATGATAGTTAACAGTGATTCAGGTGCAGACAGAAAATCAAGAAGTCAGAAGCACAGGATGCTTGAAAATACTGTTCTTAACCAACTCCATACATGAAACCTCCTCCAAATTTTTGTATCTGCTCCTACCAATCTGTGCAGCCATTCTTAATCAATGAGATCTTCAAGCCCTTGTATCATCAAAATTTTCACTGGCTGAGAGAAATTGAATTTCAAAATGTAGCTGACCTTGGTGTAACTCACTCATTTAGTTTTTGTCTTGATTCAGTACATTCCAGATTAATAAATCAGTGGATATATCCATATGGGAGTGAAGGCAATAATGTAACTTATAAAAATGGAATAAAAAAATCCACAGATTCTCCTTTCAACTAGTTGTTTGGGGTTTTTTGTGGCTTTGTCTTTTGGGTTTTTGTTGTTGTTTTTTTTTTTTAATAAATCTCTTTCTCTCCCCCCACCCCCATTTAGTAATGAAATGTAGTTCCAAACAAACTGTCATAAAAATTGGTAAGATTTTGGGGTTTGCTCCTCTAGAATGCTGTTCTTTGCCCTTTAGTTATACACCACTTTGGCTATTAACATGTAATTTCATCCCCTACAATAAAAACTATAGAAATTGTTTTCAAAGTAGTGTCTCAAACAGAGAAAAGAAGACAGACATATATACACCATTCCAGGAATCATGATATAATCCCTAGGGGTTCATCCTGCAAAGTACTGAGAATTTCCTTTGATGTTCAAAGACCTTTCCAGTTCCACCTGGGAGGCGGGATCCTTTGCAAGAGGTGCTCCAGCCCTGTGGTCACCTTCATGGCCCTCCTCTGGACCTGTTCCAACAGGTGCATGTCCTTCTTATGTTATGGGCCCCAGATATGAACACAGTAATCCAGGTGGGGTCTCACCAGAGCAGAGTAGTGGGGAAGAATCACCTCCTTTGACCTGCTGGTCTGCTACGGGATGAAGGAGGAAGCAAGGATGTTCAGATTTAGGACATCAGTGTTCCCAAGTAACTGTTATGCATGATGAAGCCCTGCTTTCCATGAAGTAGCTAAACATCTGCCTGTTGATAGAAGTATTGAATAAATTTTTCATTTTGCTTTGCCTGTGCATACATTTTTGATTCACTTTTATGATACTCTATCTTGACTCACAGGTTTTCTTGCTTTTGCTTTTCTGACTGTCTCCCCTGTCCAGGAGGGGAAGAATGAGTGAGAAACTGGGTGGGGGTTTAGCTTTTAGCCAGGGTCAGCCCACCACAAGGGGCTGGCGACTTTTTTTAATATTCTGAAAAGCATTAATTCACCTGTTGTCTCCTGCATAGTGCTCTGTTCTGCAAAATTTATTATATATCTGTCTTTCTGTCTACATTTCATTTTGGTTTTTACTTGTCTTGAGAATATAAATACTGAAATGCAATCATTCATATAAATCTAATCCCTAGTACTTCAAGCAGCACTGCTTTTATGGCAGCACTGTTGCCATAACTTTTCCATTAGATGTTGGTTGGTTCCATTCCCCACCCCCACTCCCCACCCCCTGCCAATGTAATACTTCATCAATTACAAATGGATGAATAAGTAAATGTATCTATCACAAAACCACTTTCAATATTTGTCAAAAGTATTTTTTAGATAATCTTCTTTCCATTTACTACTTCTTTCATTTCTTCCCTCTGTATTATCAGACTCCTGCATCATAGGAATCTATCATGTAGTCTGCCATTTGGTCACTTTGGCAAAGATCTTGAAAGTTTAGACTTGACTTGGCTTTAGCTTTCTTAACATTTCTTACTTTTTCATAATTTGTTCATTGTACCATAGAACTTTGGTATTAATATATCATTCCACTAATTTTGGCACTCTGCTCAGAATTGCCTGAACTTTCTGATTTTATATCCGCTCTATGTCTCTGTTGAAATGGAACACAATGTAATTTTTCATGTTATGTGGTGTTATATGGTTTATTCATATTACTCTTTCTAAACCCAGTACAGACCTTGCTAAATATGGTGAGTAGATTTTGAGTCACCAGTACATGTATCAATCTATCAATCTGTCATCTTGAATCTTATCAAAATCAATAAGCACAGATAACTCTCTTTGTAATTACTTAATTAGCAGAGATATTATGAGAGCAATTTGATACATAGTTGGGAGGGCATATGAAGCTCAGGCACATACAGTCTACTTTCCTTGTAAATTATACTTTAGATCACCAATGTGGAAAATATCATTTCACACTTGATTTGCCACTTTGGGGAAAAGAACATTAAGATTCACATTTCCTTCCCAACCTTCATCTTCCAGGGCTCATCTGACATGTTACTGTAAATGTAGTATGTGCTACATACTGCATAATTGTTTCAAGTGTATGCTAAAAGACCTTAATTTCTCATCTATCTATCTATCTATCTATCTATCTATCTATCTATCTATCTATCTATCTATCTATCTATCTATCGTTCTATCGTTCTATCGTTCTATCGTTCTATCGTTCTATCGTTCTATCGTTCTATCGTTCTATCTATCGTTCTATCGTACTATCTATCTACCTACCTACCTACCTACCTACCTACCTACCTACCTACCTATCTCTCTAGCCTGTCATGATGCCTTATCTTTCAACAACTAGAATGTTGATAATATCTGCTTCCTTATTTCTTTAATGCTCAAATATTTTTTCATGTCATTTGTTGAACATTGGTCCTAAGATCAGTTCAGCATGAAGCAGAAACGTGAGTGGTAGGCAGGGTGAGGGTAAGTTTTACTTTGATGTGAAGACTTTCTTGTGGGGTGAAGGTTTCAGAAAAGGTCCCTTCAGAAAGGGACCTAGATGAATTAATCATGGATGAAATCTTTTTAAAAAGACAACTCCCTGTGAAAGAAAATCTAATGAGAATGATTCCTTTCTCCAAGTTACAGAATTGCCACTCTCTTGTGTAAAATGAATTAATCTGACAAGATTTCACTCTAGACCTAAATGTTCTACAGCTGCAGAACTGCGTACAGCAGATGTAAGCACTACTATCTCTACTGGGGGAACCCTGACAGCTGTCACAAACTTTCTACTCATTGTCAAGTGACATCGTCAATCCCGTTACTTACCTTTTTACATGCCAAGGGAATGTTACAAGCTTCAAGCAAAGTAAAAGACAAAGTCTGAAGACCTATCACAGCATGCATGCAATAGTGGTTTTATCAAGTTCATATGCAAAACTCTTTTGTACAAGTAAATCAAATACAGACAAATCCAGCCCATTAATCAAAACAATCAGTACTCATCCATGTAAGTTGCAAATGACATTTCAAAATCCTGGTAACCAATCTGTTTGTTGCATATCACCCATAAATGGTCACAGTTTGGTAATAAAGAACCATTTAGCCTATTCTAGGATTAAGTAAAACAACTAACTGAGAAATGTCTAAAATTATGTAAATTTCAGCACTGTTAGGAGAACAGAGGCTTGAACTGTGTCAAAGTTAATTTACTAAGTTAAAGGAATAACAAATGCCAACAGTGCAGAGCCTTGGTTTTAAGCAATCAGAAAGGAAAACAGACAGATAGCCCATTCTAGAGATCTGAATTCCAGAAGTCTATTTAAATCAGATTATGCCTACAGGAAACTCCTGCTTTGAATTTTAAAAAGTCACAATGGACACAAAATGGAAAACATCTTCATAAATTATTCAGTCTACCAGATCTTGACATTATAAACTATTATCATGTTCTTTGCAAGCTGTGATCTGCTTCCCAGTAGCAATATGAAAAATGATCTGTTATATAGCCAAATATTGATCAGAAAAGGCACTTGATAGGGTTTGAATATATGCATTTCATCTATTAACAAAGAAAGTAAAGGTTAATGAAACTATGTGAACAGTGCATAATGCTGAATGATAAGGAGGTCACACGACCTTTTCCATTTCTGCTTGAGGCCAAAAGTAATATTTAGAAGTTCACAATATTTTTAGGCTTTATAAATGTTGTATCATTAGCTGTTCTCTGCCTGGAGAAAGAACTGATAAGCTTCAGGAGTGTATACAGAGATAATATTAAATAATGCTTAACTTGAGTACTGATTTTATATTCAGTTCTGAAATTACATACTTTCTGATAAGTATGCTATATTAAGTAAAAAAACAAATGTGATACTTACAGGGGACAGGAAATTAAGCTATAATATTTTTATGTTAGGGTCTGGGAAGGGTTTACTACTACGAAGTGTAGTACAATATAGATTTTTCTATGATACATAACAAAACAAAACAAAACAAAACAAAACAAAAAAGGTCTGGCATCCCTAATGAGAGTCAATGAAATTACCTGAAGTTCTATCTCATCACATAGTCATAAGTACTGTATTTGGAGGAAGAAATTGAAAGTGTGAGGTTAGATAAAAAACGGTTCATTCACTTTCCTGTCATGCAAGAGTCAGCAGATAGCCAATGGATAGATGAGGTAAAATGCACCGTTAAACCTGAAAGGCTAGCTGAGGTTTGAGAATGTTGAAAGAAGTCATGCTTGCAAAAAATTCTTCAAAATATGATCCATTATAATTTTTCAAGTACTTACCAATAATTAAAATTTCAATTAGAAGAAAGAAAACACAATTGTAGAGATTATTGTAGGAGAATATATACAATTTAGGGCAAGTCTTTATTCTCAACCTTCAGTTTTTCTCTCAAAAGGTGAATTAAGATATGGTAAATTTACTGAAAATTAATTTTATATTCCTTATCAAACTTCCATATCTAATCTTATTTATACTTAAGCATATGATCAAGTAATCACAGAATCGTGGAATCACAGAATCAGAGAATAGTTGAGGTCAGTCTCTGGAGGAAGGGACCTCCTATCTAATCCCCCTTCTCAAGCAGAGTCACCTAGAGCCAGCTACCTAGGACTGTGTCCAGATGGCTTCTGAGTATCACAAAGGTGGGAGACTCCACTAACTCACTGGGCATCCTGTGCCAGTGCTCAATTACCCTCACAGTAAAAAAAAAGTGTTTTCTGATGTTCAGACAGTATCTCCTGTGTTTAATTTTGTGCCCATTACCTCTTGCCTTGTCCCTGGGCACTGAAAAGAGTCTGCCTTGGTCTTCTTTACTCTTTCTATTAAAATATTTGTGCACCTTGATAAGATCACCCCTGAGCCTTCTCTTCTCAGGCTGAAGAGTTCCAACTCTCTTAGCCTCTCCTCATAGGATAAATGCTCCAGTCCCTTAATCATCTTTGTGGCATTTCACTGGACTCTCTTCAGTACGTCCACATCTCTCGTACTGAGGAGCCTGGAATTGGACCCAATGCTCCAAGTACGGCCTCACCAATGCTGACTAAAGGTGAAGGATCATCTTCCTCAACCTGCTGGGAATAATTTGTTTAATGCTGCTGATGATACCATTCACTTTCTTTGCTGCAAGGGCACATTTTGCTGTCTCACGTTTGAATTGGTATCTACCAGGACCTATAGGTCCTTTTCTGCTGAGTTCCTTTCCCATTGGGTGGCCCCCTGCACATATTCATGCATGGGGTTTTTCCTCCCCAGCTGCAGGCTTTTGCATTTCTCCTTGTTTAACTTCACGAGGTTTGTGTTGGCCCATCTCTCCAGCCTGTTGAGGTCCCTCTAGATGGCAGCACAACCCTCTGGCAAATCAGCCACTCCCCCTCATATTGTGTCTTCTGCAAACTTGCTGAGGATATACTCTGACCCATCATCCAGGTCACTAATGAAGATGTAGAACAGGACTGGATGAATACACTGGATGAGTACAGACCCCTGGAGTATACCACTAGTTGCTGGCCTCCAACTAGACTTCATGGCACTGATCACCAACCTCTGGTCCTAGTCATTCGGCCAGTTTTCAGTTGACCTCACTGTCTGCTCAACCACCTCATGCATCAACAACTTATCTATGAGTGTCTTATGGGAAACAGTGCCAAAGGCCTTATTGAAACCCAGGAAGACAATACAGAGTGTTTTGTCCTCACCTACCAGGCTGGTGACTTCAGCAGAGAAGTTTATCAATCAAAATGGTAAAGCATGACTTCTTCCTAGTGAATCCATGCTGACTACTTCTGACTACTTTCTTCTTGTTCATGGGCCTGGAAACAGTTCCAGGATCAGTTGTTCCATCACCAAACCAGAGACTGAAGTGGGGCTGGCCAGCCTGTATTTTCTCAGATCCAACTTCTTGCCCTTCTACAAGACATTCATTCACATTCCTCCAGTCTTTGGGCACCTCTCCCAGTTGCCATGACCTTTCAAAGACAATCAAGAGTGGCCTTTCAGTAATATTAGCCAGCTCCCTCAGCACTAGAGGGTACATCACACCAGGATCAATGGACTTATGGAAGTCCAGTTAGCTTAAGTATTGTCTAATTTGATCCTCTTCCACCAAGATATGTCTTCCTTTTTCCACATTTTCCATTTGATCTTTGGGACCTTGGGTTCCTTAAGGCTGGTCTTGCAAGTAAATAATGTGAAGTAGGTTCCCTGTCTCATTCAGCAGTAGGCCTGCATTTTCCCTAGTCTTCCTTTTGCTACTTACATACTTATAGCAACCCTTCTTGTTGCCTTTGATATTCCTCACTAGATTCAATTCCAGTTGGGTCAGTTGGGTCTTGGTGTTGTCCCATGCACAGCACCAATTCACACACCAAGTCGAGGTACTTCTATTCCTTTAATCTGGTTCGCACAAAGTAGGGAGCTAGATGGTAACCCACAAATGCCTAGCTCTCTGATTATCAAAACTTTACACTATTTATACAGTTCAGCAACCAAAGACATCAGCCTTCATTGAGTACAAGTTACATAATTCCTTCATTAAATTAATACTCAGTTTCTTGTTTGTCAAGTAATTCTCTCGCTTCTCATGGTAATTAGTTTGCATGCTCAGGCTCAAATTCTTTTTGGATCTGTAGGGTTTCTTGAGTCAGTGGTCAATGAGTCAGCCAGTGGTTACAACCTCCCCATGCCAGATTTACCTTTTCCCTAGTTAGTGCTTCTTTTGGTAAACTTCTAATCAGTTCATTCATTTGGTGGTGGTACAATCCTCATTTAAACAAAGAAATTGCTGGTGCTTAACGAAGCGCTTAGCAGGACATACAAAAATGCTTGTATCTTGAACCATTAACAACTCATTTGTTCTAATTGTCTTAAGGTCAAACCTCTAATAATACATTTGATTTTATTAATCTTTCGATATCACTGGCTTTCCTAACTACACCACTGCATGTTCAGACAGTACCTGCATATTTCTTCCAGGTTAACTGTCCCTGTTTCCACCTTTTGTACACTTCCTTTTTGTGTTTGAGTTTTGTCCTTGTTCATCATGTAAGCCTCTTGGTATTTTTGCCTGACTTCCTGCTTACTGAGGTGGACTCGAGGTGGAGCTTGAAAGAGGTTATAGTGGAATAACAACCAACTTCCCTTGGGCCCCTTTCCCCACCAGGTTATAACGGATATATAAGAATCCCTTATCCCATGGGATTCCTTCAAGCAGATCCCTGAAGAGGCTCTGCTCTCCTGAAGTCCAGGATTGTGATTCTGCTTTCTGCCACACTTTCCTCTCAGGATCCTGAACTCCACTACCTCGCTGTCCCTGCAGTGAACGCTGCCTTTGCCTTCAGCTTCCCAGTGATGCCTTCTTTGTTAATGAGCATGAGGTTCAGCAGAGCACCTCTCCTTACTGGCTCCTCAATCACTAATAGTGGACTTGCAATTTTTTTATACAAAAGACTTTTAAAATCTTTTATGTTCAAAGAAATAGATTATCTTATTTGCCATATTTTCACATGCACCAGCATTAAGATTTTCGGTGACCAAGCTTCTCATTTGGTAAATCTGATAGGTTAGGGAAGAATGTTTTCCATATCAAGAGATTATCACACTTGGTTAGAAGCTTATACTTATGCTTAATTTTTAAAATGCATGAAACATTTCTGTTGTTTTACTTTTTTCTTTCCCCATCCTGCTTTTGTTAAAAAAAAAAGGAAGTGGTTTTTTCCTATTTACTCATGTGTCTATTCATATACACCTTAGCTACTTAAATTCTACCAAAAGCAGTTTGACAAAAGACCTGACATTTGGTTCATAGTCAAAATTCAAGAGCTCAGAAAAACCCCCGAAAACATTCCTTTGGTTTTTGAATTGATGTAAAACTCTTCTCTGGACCATAGGTCGAGTCATTAGGGGGCAACTGTGGAGAACGCTTGTTTATGAAATGTTTTGGAGCTGTACAAAGTTTTTCTGAGCTTGTCGTGTAATTAGAGCAAAGCTAAGGTGCACTTAATCTCATGAAAGACTATGTGTTCTTTAATGGCACAGATCAGAAAAGAGACTGAGGAAGCTAGGATTGCTTGGCCTAGAAAAGGGAAGTCTTGAAGGGGACCTAAACAGCAATATTTTAAAATCGCAGAGGAGGTTGCCAAGAAAACAGAACAAAGTTCTTTACTGAGGTGTACAGCAAAAAAATTAGAACTGGTCATGAATTGGAATGCATGAGGATTTACTATGAGAATAATCAAGCATTGGAACGAGTTGCACTATATAAATTATATAGTCTTGGTCCCTTGATATCCTCAAATTCCAGTTGGACAAAACCCTGAGCAACTGGTCTGAATTCAGTGTTCACCCTGTTTTGAGCTGGTGGCTGGACTAGAGAGCCACTGAGATATCTTCTAACCTAAGTGACTGCATGACTCAGATTCCTCCTGAGTGCATTGGATCTTTACAGCACTTCCCATTACCATAAATTTTATGTGAAAAGTAAGCTGTTCACAC
This sequence comes from Falco peregrinus, assembly GCF_023634155.1. Lineage (NCBI taxonomy): Eukaryota > Metazoa > Chordata > Aves > Falconiformes > Falconidae > Falco > Falco peregrinus. The sequence continues at coordinate 61,057,077 of NC_073727.1, forward strand.
ACACAGAGAAACACATGCACACACACTCACACATATATATATATAGAAGTTCTCATTGATGTCTTAATGGTGATTTCAGTAATGTTTTACCAAAATTATCTCAAAAACTAACAAATACAAAAATATTCAGTTTCCCAGGTAAGACTTCTCACTGTTTGCACCCAGTCCTACATAATAAAACAGAAAAAAAAAGCCTGGCCTTACGAAGTTATTAATAATTTTCTCATCAAAGTGACCAGAAATTCCTCTGAAAATCAAAGACTGTTACAACTAAAATTATTCTAGTGACCAATGGGGTAGATTAAGACGTTCTCAATTTTATTTTTCTATTAAATGTAATCTGAATATTGAACTATCCCTTTTGAGGTCAGGAATCAGAAAACTTTTGATACTTCCAGCTGCAGAATATGATAGGGCAAAAATAACATTACTGAACAACCATGCAACCCATATTTTCACAAACACTACCTTCTGCAAGCAAAACTTATCTACAAACAGCTGCTTTTGTAGCCACCTTCCTTTTCTCTTTTACCCTCTGAAGATGTGGTGGTTGCAATTGTAATTTTCCATTTGGTAAGTTTGTTAAGGGTAAGACTCTATGCCATTTAAGTGAACAAATTACTTTTCTGGGATTTTTTTTTTAAACCAAATATTTGAATCTGTAAATTCTTTTAGTTGTGGCCTTATATAAGTGAATGCAGGAAAAAGTTATAAGATTTTACATTTTTAAGATTTTTTAATAAAATATAAAATTGTTTCAGAATTTTATTATGGAACAAGAAATAAATGTGAGCTTCATTTGGGATGCATTCTGAGGGGCACTACTGGATAATCTTGCTGTGAGTTACATTGAGGACTCAAAAAACCCCAAATATAATCTTGCCACATAATTCTTTTTTATGACATAAGCTTAAACATATAGTGCTTTTCTACTTGCTGATGTGTTGAACTAATTGAGAAAGACCTTAATCATTTAGTTAACAAAGAAAATAAATTGGTACAGGCTAGTTTTTATTTCATGATGGAACTTTAAATGCAAGGTTAGTGCTAGAGTTTTTCTCTTGTAATATGTTGGGACATTTTTGTTACATTGCATATTAACAGTTCTAATGATACAGTTTAAGGCCTTACATCATAAATTGTCATACTCTATAATGCTTTTAATGTCAGTTGGAGTAATTATGGGAAGAGGAGTAAATCCATGCAGGTAAAGGTATCAATATCTGTCTCTTAAACCCATGGAAAATACCAGAAAATATTTTTGAAAGAACCAGTTCTGAGTTCTCAGCACAGTACAATCTCAAAAAAATCCCATCAATACCTAGAAGGTTTCTAATATTTCATTCAAAGAATGAAATACATTGCATGAAAGTAATTGTCAGAATGAAATTTAAACATATCTCAAAGGATATTTTAGTGCATAATTTAGGAAGGGTTTCCTTCTTTATTTGCTTGCTTATTTGTTTAGAAAAGCAAATTCAGTTATTTTCTGACTCTTAGCAAAAACTTTTTTTTTCCTTCTAGATATTTACAGGCCCATTGGTAGCTAGTGGTTTATTAAATCTTTAATAAATAACATTATAGCTTATCTCTATAAGCTCAAATCAATACAATGCTGCAAAGATAACGTCATCCCTGACCTTTATGTTTCATATCATTTTTATTAAACTTAGATAACTCAGTAGTTCTTAATTCAGAGTTTGAAAATCAGCTTATAAAATGACCATTTGAAATTTTCTTTTGGAGTAAAAGTTGCAGTCAATACTGTCACAGAAAACCAGTGTCAGCCTGCAACTTCATCGCATTAGAAGATACCTAAACTGGGCACATGAAACTATAAATACACAATTTTTTGAAAGTATATGTGCCAGCACTTGTCTAACATGCATGACTTGACTTTTATGTTAAACGTAAGAATAGGCACCAAACATCCAAAGTCTTACGATTTTTAGAAATCTTTGTTACTGCATATATTAAAATGAAATATAGTTATGGGCCTTCCACTCAGATAAGGACATGCTGCTACAGAAAGGTTGATAAATGTATCAAGTACAGCAATTTTTTAGGGACATAGATATAAAAAAACCCCACCTTTCTGGTTTAATAGGGAATCAATTTTTGTCTTAATTATTTAGGTAAAAACACAATGATTTTCAGTAACCATTACCATTGATTAAGTGTGACGATGTGCTCCCCCCTCCACATCTTGAGATTTATTTCTATAACAATGCTCAAATGATAACAATAATCAGTGGCCCTTGTAACCTATGTGTCTGGTTGTGATGGCTCCATCTGACTCAAAGTGGATTCGGGTGAGACAGATAAGGACACAATAGCCAAGGGCTAATTTGAACAATGCACCCACCTAACCACAGTGCTGGTCAAGGTCTGACTCAAGCCAAGCCTGAAAGAAACTATGCAAGTACGACTATGAGTCAATCATTTTACTCCATAAATAGTGGACAGCCCAGAGTCCACTGAGCTCTCATGGCAGCGGGCTGCACACAAGGATCTCTCTTTGAATAGGAGCACCTCTCAAGGCGACTCCTTGAGGCTGAGATATTCCTTGCCGCAACAGATTCTTGGTAAGTGATTAATAGCATGCCAAAGTTTTAAATCTTATTAAGTGGTATAAAGGATTGATCGCATTTAATCCTTTAGATATAAACCGTTGATTAGGTCCAAGATTAAGTCTGGATCTAGCCTCACCTAATCTCCCCTCTGAGGAGGAGTTTAGAATGCAAGGGGGTGCTTTCTGAACCTCATGGCTCAACGGCAGGGTCTTCCTGACAGCTTTGTCCCACCCTGCCCTCTTACCCATGCAGTAAATAAGTGTACCTTGCCTTCGGATCTTGTTAAACAACTATCGCATTTACTATCAAACTTTGTTAAATTGCTGTTTTATAGCAATAAACATATTGCTACTTCTCTCTCACCTAAGAGTGAAGTGTGCCACCTATTTCATGACATGAAGTCAGTGTATTTATTAGACCATAGACATGAATGGAATTCATCGTTGTCTAGCATTGTATAGAACAAGATTCCATATAAAAGACTTTACAATGCCAACATGTACCAGGGAAGTATCATTTCTAGAGAAGAAATGGCAGCCAAAATACTGTTTGCTTCCAAATGGGTTCAAGATTTCCCTTTCAAAAGAAAGGTGCTTAAAGTTGGTTTAAATTCATACCTTTTTCCTTTCAACATGCTTGACAACTGAAATTTCTAGAATACCAAAGGACAGAGAATTGCAGCCTTAATCAATTTACATCTCTGTATTTGGTTTGCATGGCAAGGTTATAGTAGCAGGGGGCCTACATGGGTGGCTTTTGTGAGGTGATGCCAGACGCTTCTCATGTATCCAATGGAGCCAATGCCAGCCAGCTCCAAGATGGACCCACTGCTGGACATGGCCAAGGCTGTCAGTGACAGTGGTAGTGCCTCTGTAACATCATATTTAAGATTGGGACATAAAAAACTCCGTAGCTGCAACCTGAGAGAGAAGTGAGACTGAGAGCCGCAGCCCTGCAGCCCCCAGGCCAGGGCAGGAGGAGGCCGGGGGGCTCTAGGCGCCGCGGCAGAGGCTCCCCCCAGCCCGCGGCGCAGCCCCCGGCGGGGCAGGCTGTGCCCCCAGCCCACGGAGCCCCCGGGGGGCAGCTCCCCCCCCGCAGCCCGGCAGGGCCCCACGCCGGGGCAGGGGGTGCCCGAGGGAGGCTGTGACCCGCGGGCAGCCCGCGCTGGAGCAGCTCCGGGCAGGGCCCGTGGCCCCGCGGGGAGAGGAGCCCGGGCCGGGGCCGGGCTGCGGGCAGGGCCGGTGCCCCCGCGGGGACCCGCGCCGGGGCCGGCCGGGCCTGAGGGGCTGCGCCCCGCGGGGGGACCCCCGGCGGGGCCGGGCGTGGGGAACTGCAGCCCGGCAGGGCCCCAGGCTGGGGCAGGGCAGGGTGTGAGGAGCCTCCCCCGGAGGGGCAGGAGCGGCAGGGACAGCGCGGGAGGGACTGACCCAGCCCCGGGCCCGCCCTGCGCCGCGGCCGGGAGGAGGGAGAGAAAACCAGGGGTGAGGTTGGGCCGGGAAGAAAGGAGGGGTAGGGGGAAGGTGGTTTAAGATTTGGGGTTTATTTCTCATTATCCTACTCGGATTTTAATGTTAATAAATTAACCAAATTTCCCCAAGTCGAGTCTGTTTGCCCATGACAGTAATTGCTAAGCAGTCTCTCCCTGTCCTTATCTTGACTCAGGAGCCTTTTGTTCTATTTTCTCTCCCCTGCCCATCTGAGGAGGGCAGTGACAGAGCAGCTTTGGTGGGCACCAGGGTCAACCCACCACAGTCTCAAGAAACTTCTGAGCTCTGGTTCATACTGAAATACTTGTATGCCAAGACCTTATGATGTGAAATTTGGACAGAGGTCCCAGATTGGTAGCTACTAAAAAGGAAATTTTTGTATGGGAGACTATGAGAAAAATGTCATGAAAACAGTCATGTTAATGTGTGTAGTCACATGTAATACTTTGCCTCAAAATATCATTATAAAAATAACACATAAATATTTTCTTCAGTCTTGTCAAATGAAACAAGGAAATACGCTACAAACTGTAAAATTATGGTTGTATAAAAAAGAGAGAAAGGGATAATACACCTACTGGATTGCAGATGGACCATAAAGAGAGCTAAATGTGTTTTGTTTTATTCTTTCAGAATTAGTTTACTTCTTGTGTGGGCAATCTACATCATTTCCATATAAAAGGTTACTGGAACTCTATGCTAAAATGGAGGAATAATTTGGAGATTTTTATACACCTTTCAGCCATCTATGCAAAGACAGCAATCTGGACTGGATTCTTTTCTACCTTATGGTTTGTGCTACCTGTGGTTCCTACATAGATCAGCAAATCCTGGATTTCCTGATCAGGCTCTGAATGATTCTCAGGCATAATTTTATACAAAGGGTGCTAAAGTTATGAATAATATATGTCTACTACTTCAAGTCTGCTGGCCACATTTGAAATATATAACTACTACTTTTATTTTTCTTAGATAGTTACTAGTGAGCATATTTTAAGACTGGTTGAATTTTTATATGCCCAACAGTAGCATTTCTGCAGAGATTTAATGAAGATTTCAGTCCTTATACCCTAAATCTTTATTTTACACATTTTTAGGAGCTTTATAGTCTAGAATACTTCATTGTTCAGTAGGGGCCTGAAGGCAGATGGCATTTTTGCAGTGATTTTAATGAGCTTTGGGTCAACTTTACTATGTTCTGGGAAAACTGTATTCCTAGGTGACAGCACAAATTCAGGTTTTGTGTAAAAGTAGACATTCAAAGAAGTTCAGGCCAAAAAATACTATCATAATAATTTCATTTTCCCTGCCATATAACGGACTGTAATATCACACGCAAATGACTACATCAAACCATGTGGGAAATACTGAACTGGAGAAAAAGATTATAAAATGGATTGTGGAGCAAATGAAGATAATGTATAGAGAGAAATGAAATTGTTATGAGGTTGTAGAAGTGAAACACCTCAAGTGGTCTTCCTCAAGGATAGACCTTATGATGCATTCCAGGTAATATTTTTATTTGTTACTGTGGCAGTATCTAGACAATGCACATATTCAATCCAAGTTCTACTGTCATCTATCACTCCTCAATACAGGACTAGAAATCATCACAAACATCACTGAAGGTACCATGACAGTAGTCTAGATTTGTCTGGATGGGAAATTCAGGGGCTTTATCCTCTTATGTATCTCAGATGTTAACCTGTAAGGCAGAAGTGATGACTTGACACTTTAGAGCACCCTGCTATCTGATTATTGGCTGTTTCCTTACAGCATGAGATGTGGTATTGAGGATACTGAGAAAAGGCAAAGATGCAAATAGCATGATCACAACCCTGATTTTCAGGAGACCAGATTTGGACCGGTTCAGGGATCTCTTTGGAAGAGGCCCATGACATACAGTCCTGGACATGGGTACAGGAAAGCTGGTTGATTTTAATGGATCATCTCCTCCAAATTCAAGAGTGAACAATTCTGAAACACAGAAGACAAAGCAAAGGCAGCAGGAAGCCTGCATGGATGAACAAGGAGCTCTTGACAAAACTCACAAAAAAGACACATATAAGAAGTGAAAGCAAGGTCAAGTCACCCAGTAGCAATTAAGGACAGTGTCTGGTCATACAGGGATGAGGATAGGAAAGACAAGTCCACCAGGAGTTTAATCTCCTGAGGTATATGAAGGGCAACAAGGAGGACTTCCATGGGTTTATCAGCAACAAAAGGAAAACTAGGAAAAATGTGGATGTGGTACTAAATCTGTCAGGGAACTTGGTGAAAAGGACACAGAGAAGGCTGAGGTAATTGATGACTTCCTCGTACTGCTAAGATTTGCCTCCCAGGCCCTTGATACCAGTGAGAAGGTCTGGTGGAAGACATACCCTCACTGAAGGCAGATTAGGATAGGGAACACTGAAATGAGCTGACCATATACAGGCCCATGGGAAAGTGTTACCAGCAGGTTGAGGGAAATGATCCTTCCCCTCTACTCGACACTGGTGAGATCACATCCAGAGTGTTGGATGCAGTTATGGGCTCTCCAGTACAAGAGAGACATGGACATACTGTGGTATTTCCACTTAAACACTTTTTTTTCCTATGAGGGTGCTCACGACTGCAACAGGTTGCTTACAGATGTTGTGGAGCCTCCATCCTTGGAAGTATTCAAAACCTAAGTGGCCAAGGTCCTGGGCAACCTGCTGTAGCTGACCCTGATTTGAGCAGGGTTCCTGGACTAGGTGATGTCCAGAAGCGCCTTTAAAACTCTACTATTTAGCGATTCTGTGAAGGTAACATGGAGTTGTCATCAATGTACCATGTATCACCTCCAAGACATCGTGTGCCTTAAAAATTTCACAACCCAGCCAGACAGCCATGAGACTATTTTTTTCTTATTTCTTAGTTTTTTTTATTGTTTACTATGCTAAGCTTTCATGCTGTGACTGTTCCAAAATCCTTGCAAAGAGTACAACCACCACCAGAGCCAGTGTCTCTGCAATATTTACAAGCAGAAAGTAATTTAGTTGGACCAGTGTCAGAATTAACATACTTTCCCTCTCTTCCTGACATTTTAGCTTTCTCCTGAATTTCTAGCTCTGGCGTTACTAATTGAGTAATTAGTAATAGAGGATACTAAGTGACTCAAATCTGCCTAGTAACAACATGTAGTTTAACTGTCCTCACAGTCAGCAACACTACAGCTGACTGGCTAGCATCATACACCTACAAGATTACGTTTCTTCATAGCAAATGTGTATTCATTATCATTTGGGTTGAGTCAACTGCTTGGTTTTTTGTTTTTATTTTGTTGTTGTGGGGTTTTTTATGTCAATCAACAGAAAAAAGGTAAATACAGTTGATCACTGGTGTGAAAAAAATACATGCGCATTGGTCCCTTCCACATCCTCCTCCCCTGTGGTAGCCTGTCCATCCCCTGTGTCTTTCTTCATTCTGGCATGAGCTGTGGTACTTAAAAGAACTTGTGGGATAACTGTCAACCTCAGGACAAACATTTGTGATCAGCAGTGACAGTGATGGGGAAAAACAGGCATACTGTAGTTTGTCCTGGAAATCTTTCCTGTCGCTATATGTGCAGTGTGGGGAAACTGAAGTTTTCATTTATCTCCCAGTTTGTCCTTGTCACAGGATAAACACTGAAACTAAAGTAGCTTTTCAAATAAATAAGAACATTCTTATTTTCAGATCAATTATCTCAGTATAACAAAGATTTTATGGAAATTGTATATGGTGTAGGAAACATGAGGGACTTTACTTAGACTACGAAGTGGTTTTGTATTAAAGAGAACAGAGCATTTCTTTTACATGGAGCTTGCCACCTAAACTGCAACTGTCAGTCAGGGTATGTGAAGGAGTTACCAGGAAGTGATACCATACTCCCTATCAGCTGAGCCTTGAGAACTGGCTGTGTGCATGCCCTCAATGCGAAAGTGATGAGCTGTGACTTCATCTAGACACTAAGACAAACTAACCTAATGGTTCCTATAACTTAAGAGCATGCATTCAGCTGTCATGGGTCAGCTGGAATCCATTACAGTTTTTACTTTGGCAGTTCATTCCTGACTCAGGCTGTGGTTAAAGAAAGGTTGGAATTTTTTGCAGGATGGGTTGAAAGAACACCATCTGCTTTTTTGCTGTAATGTGTGACCAAATAGTTGGTCCATGCTGTGGAGGCAATTATTCAGGACTGTGTGATACTATTCTAATATGTTGGAACAGAAAAAGTAAATAACAATTACAGCAAAAGGTTAGCTTTTTGTGTTAGGGACATGACAGACTATATAAGTGGAGAGATAATATGTTATAATACTGTTGCATATACTAACACAAATTAATTATATTGCTGTCTAACTCTGGATGGCCTTTTCAGATGTGGCTTGATATTACAGAATTGAATGAAAGGATATCAAGTTTTTCAGGGAATTTAACTAACACACAATTCCATGACAGATGGCCTGAAAGCAGAATGGAAAGTGGCAGGACAGTAAAAATTTATCAAGAAGTACCTTTAGTCTGCTATAGTCCAGATTCCAAGAAAAGGGATGATAAAAGATGAAGGTATGCATAAAAAATTAATTTGCTGTCAGTCCTTCCCTACTTCTGAGTCAGCCTGGGTGCTGTTATCTGTTGAGAGGGTTGAATCCAGCAGCCTGAGAGAGGTGAGAACGCTGTAGGTCTGTGTGCCCAGGTCCAACCTGTAGAAAGACTGAGAAGCATGTATTACCACTAGTCACAAACACAGAGCACACATATATACCATGTATAAAATATATACATGTCTGGCTGCACAGAAAAACACACAGACGTCACAAACAGCAACATCCTGCTCCCCTCTCTGGCTGGCCCATTGGTGAGAGAAAAAGTAACATGCATATGTATGTATACATAAAATACACATTGCTCCAGTAGCTGGGCTCAGACACTTTGCCCAGTGGTTGGCCCCTGGATCCCAGTCTCCCCAGTTGCTGGCACACAGACATATAAACTCTGAATCTGCAGTCCTGCTCCAATTTCTGATACACTGTCTTGCTCACAAATACACCACCATCACATCCCTACATCCCTTCCTCCCTTCCCCTGGCCTCTGCCCCAAGTTAGTTAGGAAACCTGTGGTCCCTTTGACCTCTCCAGCTCCTCCTATGGTTTCACAAACCCCTGCTTCCTAAGCCATTGCTGCAGTCAGAGTCCAACTCAGCCTCACATGGGGCAGCAATTGTTGCAACACAAACAAACTAGTAGGCTGCAACAAGGCTTTTACTATCAGTCAGATTCTACTGTCTGTGCTGTAGCTCATTCCTCCAGAGATCAGACCATATCATTCCTCCTCTACCCAACCATCTATCCCACACTCCTCAGTGCTATTTAACTACTTAGCAGGAAACAAGCTACAGCTGCACATCATCCATGTCAATCAACCCACTGCCTTCGAGGCAACACCACAACTGCATATTATCAATGCTAATCAACCCACTGCCTTCATTCCTCTACAAACAATGTCACTTACCAGCTAGCCTGGTTTGAACTTCATGAGTGTTCACACTCAGTCATACACCTGCACTTGCTTTAGTTGCTGTCTTCAATCCTTGAGGTCCCTGTCCAGTTACTGGTACTTAAATACAGTAACATTTTTAATCGAGACAGTAAATTCTATAACTAATTCTTAGTTTCTGCTTAAATCAAACTGTGACTTCCTGTTACAATTTTCACATTACTAGTCAAAACTGAACCTAGTAAAATCAATAACAAATTTCAAACTAAGCTTTATATAATCTAACTCTAATTTGATGGTTATTGTCTTTAAGGTGCATGTGTGAACTGAAAGTTAAGATTACTGAAAACCGAAGGGAGATAATTATCACTTTAAAAAAGGAGTGTTTATGAAGGCCCCCTGACAGTTATTTTTTTTTTCTGTGATGAGGCTGATGAAGAACCTGATCTAAAATAGTTCAAAGTGACAATCCAGTTTGTACAAACATACATTTGTCTACACCAGGAAAGTGCATTTTACTCTTCTGTTGTTTGCAACTACTATTCTAGTCACATTTGGAGAAAACGGTTTTCTGCTGCATTTAGAACAGATGTTTAAATTATTAAAATATTCATGAAATCAAAACTCTGCTATGATTGAGTCTAAACATGGATGCAGGGTCAGGGACCCCACAGACAAGGTGGAGAGAAGGGTAACCTCAAGTGACAGTGCATCAGAAACTGTTACAGGCAAAACAGCATAGAAATTGCTGTGATGACAGGCACGCGGGGAAGCAAGGCACTGCAGGTAAGTTTCAGATTATGAAGGGGAGACCATATACCAGAAGAAAGAAACAGAAATGCATGAAAGGATTTCTGTTTTTACTTATAAGAATTGGGTAATGTTTAAAAACTGGAAGCATTTTAAAGGGTAATAATTAAGGATGAAATATGAGTATTTTTCTTTGAAAATGTCCTCCATTTTTATCTCTTTAACTTCTAATTTCTTGGGAAAAGGGAAGAAAGAAAAAACCGTTCTAAACATTTTTCTTGTAATTTTGCCTAGAGCAACCTGGAACTTACTTTCTATCTTTGTTAAAATACATTTTGAAGTTACATTTTAATCTGTTTTTGTGGAGAAAGGGGAGAAAGGAGAGGAGAGAGGAGAGGAGAAAGAGAAGAGGAGAAAGGAAAGGAGAAAGGAGAGGAGAAAGGCGAGGCAAGGAGAAACAAAGCAAGGCAAGGCAAATAGCAAAGCATGTTTTGTATATTCTTGTTATACATTCATTGCAGGATTAAAAAAAAAGCAAATAGAAATTCAATTACAAATTTGCTGAGTTTGTTTTTTCAACTGATATATCCACAAAATTAAAAAATAATAAACAATTGCTTCAATTACCTCTTCATACTATATGCATTTTGATTTTACAAATCATTCCTGTAATTGCTTTTACAAAAATACCAATTTCTGTAACAAACTGAAATAATTTTAAGTGTTACTGGCATTATAAAGTTGTCCAACTAAACTGTGCATTCATTCTAAGTTATTTTTAGCTAATTTTAAAAAAGAATATGCAATATTCTTTGGTTAAGATTATTAAAACCATCCTGGAAAATGCGCAAGATTTACAGGCATCCTAAGTCTTCATGAAACATTGACACCCTTCCTGCTGGTCTAAATAGTCTTCTATCTCACAAGCTCTTTGTGTTAGATCACTTTATACCGCCACTTGGATTCAACAAGGAAATATAAGGAATTATGAAATATTTCAGTTTGTACCACCTTATATCCAACAACATCTGACCCTAGCTTTGCTCTAAGAAAAATATCTTGGGCAACATAGGATTCAATGTGTTCTAGATCAGAGTTTTATTACAATCTAAGGCAGCAGTGTAACCTACTAAATCATTAACACATCTGCCCACACTATTTATATTTTTGCTGCCATCAGAGCTCTGACTCATGGACTTTCTACTGGATAGTCTCTTTTACATCTGCTTGCAAGAGCCAGTTGCAGCTAGCTGGCATGGACTCGCTACATAAACTGATCAGATACAGTTCAAACACCTGATGAGCTGTTCTTCCTTTTGAACAATTGCTAGACAACATATCTATTTCACTTATAAGAAAACTAATGAATGTGAAGGACCTAGCACTCTGCTGAGTTGCTAAAGGTAAGAGGATTTTTCTTCTCACAGCACAGAATCACACTCATGACATTGCAATGAAAACTTGATATCCACAAACAGGTTTGGGTTTTGTGGCGGTGGTGGTGGTGATTTTTTAAAATTTTAATTCCAGTGGTCTTTCATATATAAATGATAAAAACATGTTTGCAATAGCTGACCTGGTGATCTTGGTGGTTGGCTAGATAGCATGTCAGCACATGTACTGTGTTTATCTCATAGTAGCAAGATACTGAGGCAACTGCTGTCCTAGATCTTCTGGAGATCCCCAGCTCCTCTCTTCCTTGTCTGACTCCTCCACATGTCCAGATCAATCAGTATTCCCAATCTTGTAACATGATCTATGATTAGGCTGGAAACTGAAAGGTTCTCAATAATTCTTTTTTCTTATATGTTTGTTATACAAACTTATTTTAAAATCTCTCTGAAAAGGGAGGTTTCCGCAGTTCTTCACAGTAAATCTTCATGTTAAAATGAAATTATTCAAAAGTTTGAAACTGACACTTCTGGAAATCTATTGGTTTTGGTTCCACTAAATAATACATAAAACATTTTGGTTTGTATTCCCTCTGTTGGTATGAAACAGTCATGTCCATGTGAGAATGCTGTTATCGGGGAAGTTCAGTTGGGGAGGCAGAGAAATGTTAGTCAGAAAGGAGTCCTGGAAGTTCTTCAGACCAGCCTCTCACTAGGAACTATTGCTAGCACTAGGTAAAGTCAGTCTGCGTTTTCTCTAGCAAAGTTCTGAAAACTTCCAAGGATGGAGATAAACTGTTCCAGGGAGGCATTACCCTAGTAATTTCTATTTAAATAAGAAGTCTTTCCTAAAATAGAAAGATTCATTATAGAAGAGACAGCAGGACCAGAGCTTCTTTGCGATGACGATTTTGTAATACCCATGTGTGTCAAACTGTTTCACATAAACTATACATCTCCAACATAGCCAATGTGTTCTGCATTTAAACCTAATAACAAAGGAAGAGATATTTCTGTATTGCTTTATCAAACATTAATGCCTAGATGACATGTTTCTATTTACTCCCAACAGAAAAATGTTTAATTTATGAACTTAGCAAGACTCAGATTGTGACCATGACAGAAAATTACTGATGACTAAACCCAGTATCTCTGAACCTATAAACAGCAGTCATAAGCGAGGCCTTTTCAGCTCTCCTGGACCACAGTGAGCTGCAACCAGCATCTCCCTCTGAGTGGGATGCCTTTCAGAGCTCATGAACTCCCAAGTTTGCGATACCAGGGGGGCTGATACTGAAAGATGATGACAGGGTCTGGGCTTGTTTTCCTTCTTCTTGAGGCTCAACCCTTTGCCCATTGAGAAATGCAAAGGCACTCAATGTGAGTATCTCACTGAACTCGAGAACTTTTAACATGTATACCTTTGCACATATCTTTCTATACATCTACTTCTTTATGTCTGTGTGTGACTTGATTTAGGTACCTCATAATAAGTATAGTGTAAGTATTACCATCTTGGATCCATAATTAAGTTACTGTTGTAATTATAGTAAATCCTATTTGATTCACTTTGTAAATGATAAATTAGTCAATGATTAAGTACTGCTAACATCCTATGGTCAGCCTTAGACTGTGAATATTCCTTATATTGCTTTAGATATAAACCATTGTCCAAGTCTGTGACTAAGATTGGATGTAGCTGCACCTAAACTCTCTCAGGAGTTTAGAAAGCAAGTGGGATCCACTCAGCTTTGTGACTCAACAGGAGGGTTTCCTTGTTATATTTTTAATCTCTGTATAGATCATTCCAGCTTAATTTTAAATTTGATTCTTCTCCACGTGATTTATCTATGTAGTAAGCAATAGAGTGAACTTTGCCACCGAACTTTGTGGTCGCACTCCCACAAATTCCTATTAAAACCATTTCACTTATACCTATGATGGTGATTCTTTAACTGACTTAATCTAAACTACTCATTCGTGACAAATTGGCACAGCTGTCAGGATGGCAAGTGATATCACCAATGAATTACAAAAACATAGAAGAAATCAAAATCATAAATTCTCAGAAGAATGGGCTCGTGATAAGTGGCATGACTGGAAAGTTGTAGAGGAACAATTAAAGTCAGCCAGAGGCAACACAAAAGATGGAAAAAGAAAAGGAATTATCTGCAAAATGTTAGGCACCTGCCTAGAAGCCACTTGTGAGGATGTGAAGTATAACAATAGAGAGAAACAAGATCTGAGAGAGGAAATAGAAGGCAGAAAGGCAGCTGAATTATGAATGGCTTTGAAATCTGAGCAGCTGCAGAAAGTTACAGGAAGAAAAAAAGGAAAAGAAATCAGAAGAAAAGGTTGAAATTATGCTTATGTGGGCTCCCCAGCACCCTGACATCATAAAAATTAGGAAATTAATTCTATCCCCTGAAGAATGGAAATATATGGGGTGATCCCAGTGATAGTGAACCTGACAGAAGTGTTTCTTTATCTTCCTCAGCCCCTCTGAATGTAAAGCCAGATGCATTATAAATACACCAGATTTTGGGCTGAAGCAGGAGATCATAGCCAAAAAACCCTATTCAATCTGATTCAGATGGCTAATTTGTAAGAGCACTATGGTCACATAGAGGAATGAAGCTGGGTTAATTAACATTGATAATATACAGCTGTGGGCTGGCTTCAGGGGTGGTGGGTTGGCTGATGTAGACAAGGTGCAGCTGTGGCTGGTTCTGGTAAGGGGTTGAGAGCCAATGAAGAGAGAGGAGGAAGAAGCAGATTGAAGGAACACATGCCCTGGATGAGGAGAGACTAGAAGGCAGCAGAGGGACTGGTATGAAGAGTATGTTGGTATGAGACGGTAAAAGACCTTGTTGCACTCTTTTGGAGAGTGCTGCAACATGGTCGTAAACCAGACAAAACTGAAATTGAATATTTATGTATGTTTAACCAGAGGAGGCAGAATCTTACTAAATGGTGATGAAGCCAATGGATTTTAGGGTCCTGATTTTCAAATGCTGGCCTTGAACCCCCAAATGATCCCCACTCAGTAACAAGGAAGGTGGTATACTGGGCTGGTGGAATAGATATATTGGAGAGAGGAGAAGAACCACTCAGTACCCATTAAAACTTTGAAGAAGCTCTCCACAGTTATTACAAAAGCTGCCTGTATCTATGCAATGCATGAGCACCCTTCTGTTGAGGCTCCTATATTCATGTGGTGGTTTGACCTTGGCTGTCCACCAGGTGCCCACTAAAGCTGCTCCATCACTCCCCTCCTCAAGTGGACAGGGAAGAAAAAAATGTAACAAAGAACTCCTGAGTCCAGATAAAGACTGGGAGAAATCACTCAGCATTTACTGTCAGAGCAAAGCAGACTTGACTTGGGGAGATTGATTTTAATGTTAATAAATTAAACTAGAGTAGAATAATGAGAAATAATAACAAATTTTTAAAATACCTTACTCCTACCCCTCCCTTCTTCCTGGGCTTTAGCTCTTCTCCTGACTTTTCTACCTCCTGCTCCCCAGCAGCACAGGCGGATGAGGAATGGGGGTTGCAGGCAGCTCATCACGTGCTGTCTCTGCCCCATCTTCCCCCTCAGGAGGAGGGCTCTTCACGCTCTTCCCTGGCTCCAGTGTCCCCCATGAACTTCTCCAGTGTGGCCCCTTCCCACGGGCTGCAGTTCCCCACGCCCGGCCCCGCCGGGGGTCCCCCCGCGGGGCGCAGCCCCTCAGGCCCGGCCGGCCCCGGCGCGGGTCCCCGCGGGGGCACCGGCCCTGCCCGCAGCCCGGCCCCGGCCCGGGCTCCTCTCCCCGCGGGGCCACGGGCCCTGCCCGGAGCTGCTCCAGCGCGGGCTGCCCGCGGGTCACAGCCTCCCTCGGGCACCCCCTGCCCCGGCGTGGGGCCCTGCCGGGCTGCGGGGGGGGAGCTGCCCCCCGGGGGCTCCGTGGGCTGGGGGCACAGCCTGCCCCGCCGGGGGCTGCGCCGCGCGCTGGGGGGAGCCTCTGCCGCGGCGCCTGGAGCCCCCCCGGCCTCCTCCTGCCCTGGCCTGGGGGCTGCAGGGCTGTGGCTCTCACATGTTCTCACTCCTCTCTTCTGGCTGCAATTTGTTGTTTATACTTGTTCCCCTCCTCTTAACTATATTGTCCCAAAGGTGCTATCTCCATCACTGATAGGCTGGGCCTTGGCCAGCGGCTGTTTATCTTGCAGGAAGCTTCTAGCAGCTTTTCACAGAAGCCACCCCTGTAGCCCCTCCATTACCAAAACCTTGCCATGGAAACCCAATGCAATTGGCAATTGTAAATCATGATATGCTAAAACTGTTAGTTGAGGCTCTGCAGTGCTCAACCCTTATTGCAAAGTGGCATGAAATTAAGAGACACAGACTTTACCACCCTAGTGGCCCTGAGGGACAACAAAGCCTTAGCACACAGAGAACTCACCAGCTGGGCAACATTAATGTATGACACTATAATCATGGACAAGAGATGGGATGGAGTGATCTAACCAGTTAAACCAGAAATACAGGTTGTAACATCAGACATTTGCCTTTACTGGGGAAGGTATTTAATATACTTTTAACAAATTCCCACAAGGGTATAAACGCTCATCCACAATTGCACGTGCTGCCATTGCTGCACTTTTACAGTCTCACTTCCTCAGAATGTGAAATTGTAAGGAAAATTAAGGGCAGGTTTTTTGGCAGCATAGAATGGAGCAGAAATTATATATGTAGACTCCTACTTTGTGTGGGGTGGTGCTACGCAATGGCTCTGTCAGTGGGAATCCCTGAACTGGGAGGTAAACAGATGTCCAGTTTGGAGAACTGAAGATTGGCAATTACTAGATATAGCGAGGAAAACACCATTCAAGATGGGATGGATGAAAGCTCATGCCAAAGACAATGAGCCAGCTACAAATCGGGATCAAAAGGTGGATGAATCGACCAAAATGAGGAAGATAAAAATAGGGAATTCTTTAAATCTGGAGTGGTATCAGTTGAGGGGATGGCTACATCAAAATGAGCTCACACAGGTAAAGAAGCACAGGTTATACATGGAAGCATATCTAAAGGATGAATGGAGATGGGAGACACTATGAAAAAGGAATTGGGGTATTTCACAATAGTAATAACATTCATCAAATGCCATCACTTCAAGCCACACCAGGGGAAGACATAAAAATAAGATGCTGGGCAATCAATGGGGAAAAAATGAAAACCCCACCAAATTTTTGTCTAAACAAGAAAAAAAAGAGAAATCTTGCTATAAGATAACAGAACCAGATTGCTGGTACAATTTCACTTTTACACTACATTACATTTTCCCTCTCAGTCAATAATTGTGGTGTAGAACTATTGTTTGATTTTATTATTATTGAACAGGAAATGTGGAATTTGTGCATGTTGGGATGTCCATGGGCTGAAGAACACATGCTTCTTGACGTACCCACAACTGGTCTAAACCTGTCTGCTGTAGCACTGCATAATAACATGACCTTTTGCAGGTAGGAATGAATTGTTAAAAATGAAAGTAACAATCAACAAATTCTGTCTTTAAAGGGACCCAAATAAGACACCATTTCAGTAGGATGCAGAGTTGAAAATCACAGTAAATGTATGACAGCAGCCTTAAACGTTGTAAACTATATTGAAGGAACACAGAGTATACATACCTGTTCTTTCGAACATGAACGCTGGTATAACTTTACTATATCCCATCCAGCGCAGATAATGTGTCTTTGGACAGACCCCAGCTCTTGCCTAGCCTAGGTTTTCAATTCAAGACTGACATTGAACAACCAGATTCACCTGGTCTCCTCACATTTATAACACTTGTCCCTGCTGGGGCAACAGCAAATGTTGTTTAACACATCATGATCTCTTAAACTAGTGGAGCTATCAATATAGGTTGATATCTTTACAATTAAACCTACTTGCTCATCATTCCTGAAAACAGCTTATACAGGGCAGTTAGCGTGTTTGCATGGACAAACCCCTTACCTCTCCAAAGTGATCAGGGAGAGATGTGACTGGTATCCTTCGAGCAGGGCTAGGAGTGTTTAACAGCATAGATGCTGAAATTCTAACAAAATAAACCTGGCAACATTAACTAGAGTACCCATTATGATCTTCTTTAGTGGCACTGGGAACCAGTCAATGGCTTTTATCCAATATGTTACCTAAGCGGGAAAGAATTAATGAAAATTAAAACTATTTCACTCATACTTTGATGGTGATTCTATAACCACCTTAACCTAAAGCACACATTCATGACAGGATCCTCTTAGAAAAATAATACAATAGTTGGGTTTATTTATTATCTATTATCATACTACTTCTAGATTCAAACATGTTTTCAATAATCTGATCTAAATCAGAGGTGAAAATAACTGACATGTTTTTCTTCAGATTTCTACTCCATTTGGGAAAAGAAAGAATGTCCAATAATGCATGTTTGATTCAGAACAACTTGTCATTTACAGCACTGCTTCTGAAAAATATTTTTCTTTTCATGTCAAACTTAGCAAGATAAATTATTCCCTCTAAATTGTAACAAAATAATAAAAATTGTAAAACCTCCCAAAATTTAAGAGTCATAAGCGTTCCCTCTAGTTTGTGAAATGTAGAGTTGTTAATGGTATATTAACAAGCAGTTAAATAACAGGATTTTTAAAATTACACTAATAATATTATTATGTTACTAACTTCTTTTCAAAATGTCCATAATAAAAATGAGGGAAATATCTGAATATTTTTTTTCTCTTTTTCTCTTAAAAACTGGTTTATAATTTTAATGGTAATTTTTTACTTTACAGTAGTAATAGTAATCATTGGACATAGTTGCAATCTTAAGGGAGACTGAACACAATGAGGAAAATGGTTTTTTTCCAGATATGAAAGATAATTCATCATGTTATTACTTTAAAGAAGAAATGCTGGGATTGAAAAACCATTTCAGAATCTGCAGAGCAATTAAGACTGCAAGGGAATTTGTACTAGAGATCTGATACTAAAGTGGAAATCAGACTCGGTTTCCTCCTAAACTAGTGATAGGCAGAAAGATAGATGCATACACTCATAAATAAAACAAATTAGTCCTAAAGTTTATTTGTAGTTCAATTATATTTTCCCATATATATATATATATATATGTACCTAGCATGCATAGGTATATTTCTTCTTGATTTAATCACACATTCTAAATATTCATATATGTTATATTCATATATGCTATATTTGGCTATATGTTCACTCATTTCTTGAACAAAATGTGAGCTCACTGAAGGCAGTCAGTGAATATACTTCAGATCAGGCACTGAATTAAAGTTATCTTCAGAAAAATGCAGACAATATTTCAAGATACTGAGTTAATTATGGAAATTGAAGTAAGATCATAGACAATTTGGTGAACACAGATACTACTTTCCTTTGATAAATGTCTTTGAAAATTTCTCACTCATTTCATACATATAAGCATATCCTTAGTTGTGTTTAAAACTGTGGATGGTATTTTTCCTAATGACAGAAATTATGCATTTAAATTACACATTAAAAAGTATTTCAAAGAAAACCAGTAACATATAATCAGAAAATAAGAATATAAACTGAAGAATCATAAATATTCAATTGTCATAACATACTGACTGCACAGAAGACATTAAGAAGGGTTTGCAGTAGAGGACCCCAGGGTCCCAGTGCACGAGAGGTGACCCTGAGTCAGCTGGGTAGTTCAGAATGATGACAGAGGATTACTGAAATGACCACATGCGTTATGATTTGTATGGTGAAAGATAATGTCTTGATCAGAGCTTCAATTGTTCAGTCATTTTAGGTATCAGTGACACTAAATGCAGCAGAGTTGCAGTTCAGTGTTCAGCTGCAAGAGAGGTTTTAAAAAGGCTGTTCTAAGAGGCATGTGAAAACAAACTGTAACAGTAGAGATTCTACAGATATTTTTCTAATTTTAAAGCTGTCACATTTAGTTACTGTTCTTCACCTAAAGAAAATTCAGAGAACATTTTCATCTTTTAGACATCATGTTGATGAAATGGTATATATGCATCTTTATTGGAATCAATAACTAAAAAATTAAGAAATAATGAGAATATATATCTTTTTCAATGGTAAGATATTTCTTTAATACAATCAGACTAATGTTCATAACAAGTATTCTTCATTAGAAGGATTGAAACCCTGTCTTGTCCTTTTTTCCCCAGACATTTTAATAACAAAGGGGACTATAGAACATGCAAAGATTACATATTCAGCACAAATTAAGACATCAATATTAATACATCTCCTACTTTAGGAAAAAACAAATACCCATAAAATTTCACTTTACTCTTTTACAGTTGTCCTCTGTTGTAGTCTCCATCAAAGGATCGTTTGATCTGCCTTTGAGAGCTGCTGGCGGGCAATGTCTCAGAATGCAAAGCAACAGTCCTGGAACTATTGGGTTTTTAATATGTTTGCTTAAAAATATAATTTCTTCAAGGAATCTTGAAGTTCACCCATTGGAAGGACACTGATGTTGCCAGGTGAAAAAAAAAAAAAAAGATAACAATTAGACTAATGAAAACACAGACACTTTTTTTTTTTTTTTTTTTTTTTTTTTTTACTCTTTAATCAACCCATGTACAATTTGGCTTGAGAGATGCTGAAAAAAAGAACAAGGGGTAGAATAACTCTTTTAATTTTTCTGGAGATATTCTAGATTGGCTAGGCTAAGTGCATGAATGAGACTTCTTTTTTTTTCCCTTCATTTTTAAAAATTTTTCCTAGTAAAATATTGTGCTAGAACAGGCAAGCAAATCTATTGGCATTTTTGTTCATATAATGCTGAGTTTCCCATGGCTTCAAAGTGAGCTGGGAAAAAGTGAGTTGGCCATAATAAAGGAAAAAAAGAAAACCCAAAGGAACATTTACGACTTTCATGCTTCTTTTTTACCAAATAGCATGCAACAGATCTTCTTCTCTTCTTGTATCAAAAAAACTCTCACTGGATTTGGTAGGCATAGAAGTAATATCTGCATTATTCCCCCAATCATAATTAGCATGTGTGTTGCTTTCCCACTGAATAAGAGTCTTGACGTGATGACATGGAACCTGGAGATTATTATTTATTATGAAAATGTCACTGCCAATTCAGTTCATATTTATTTCATTTTTATAGTTCTAATCTTTTAATATGTTAGTGCTTCTCATTCTCATACATGCCCTCATTTAAATACTTCTTTTCACTAAAAGGTTCAACAACAGAATATTTATAAGCCATTATGGGATAGCTTATTTGATCTATATTTTAAATTAAAGTAAAAACAGCTTTCAGTAAGGAAAATATGAGGTATGCTATTTTTTAGAATTTATGAAATGCATTAGAATAAATATGGCTAAATGTTTGTATCTTGCTGTTCTTAAGGGGCACAAAATTGCTAACAGGACTTGTAGCATCTTAAGTTTATATACATTACTATATAAATAACAATGTGTTTTATTATAAAATTATATATATTATACATAAAACTATATTATGTATTGACATACTATATATACTTTTCCAATCTTATTTATTTACATGTCTATTTATAAGTGGGGAAATAATCTTATTCAGAATAAATTAATTTTAATATAGAACAAGGTATAAACCCAAGAAATTTCATGAGTGATCATGGAAGAAGGAAAAAGTGTATTTGTGAATGCTAAGTTAGCTTCAGTGTCTTATAGAGAAAGATCTAGCTTTGAAAAATATGGGAACATCTGTATTGTACTGTGGTCCGTAAAGTACAGCTAGTCTAGGCAGAGAAAGGCTCTGCTGCCAGGTTTCTAGAGAGTTGTCTTGTTTAGGAAAACCCACTTACATCGCTTTCATGCTGTTTCCAAATTTGTGTCAGGAGCAAAGTGCCTTTAATGGACCAAGAAATCCTGGTCAACATTTGCTGAATTTTACAAGCAGCAAGTTATCTTGGCAATAAGCACCAATGAAGAATAATAGATAAACCATGATGTTCAGCAAAGGTCTTAGTGAAAATTGACAGTAGCATAATAACTCACATTTTCTATCTGCTTGTTAGCCTGTTTCTAAGAACAAAGAATGGATGAAGAAATATTTGGAAAGAAATGCAGTTTAAAGTTCTAGGGATCGTGTTTGAGTGCTTTTGTTTTACTCTGAGGAAAATATAAAAGGTGGGAGTAGACAGCTCAAAAAGCAAACCAAGCATTTCAGTCCTGCTTCTTCCTCTGTTGATTTCAAACGTAGTTTGCCTGTTCAAGCAATACAACACTGCACATGAAATCTGCAATTCACAGCAGTCAGTGTGCACAGGTTCAGAACTGGAGGGTTTCCACGTTTTATTTTCCAACTTATCTTATTATTATGGAAAAAAAAAGTTGCTTAGATGTTTCTGCTGGGGTTCAAGCATAGGTCTGCTTCCTTTCCCTTACAGTCACAGAGCTTGTGTTCACCTTCTAGATAACAAATTATGTGACCTTCGTCAAAAACTTCTGTGCAGGCAATTCATTGCCAAGCCTTGAAGAAGCTGAATTGCTGACAGTGAGACAACTGCCATAGCTTTTCATTATCTTCTATTTATGAAAACTGAGGGCTTATAATTAAGTTCAAGCACAGTAAGGCAATGTTACTAGGCTTTTACAGGGCTTCCCACGTTATACCTCACAACTCCATTACATAAGATTTAGCAATAATAGATCTTTGTGTGTATTGTGTAGCTGAAAGTTAAAATTTTCTGCAGTAGTCTGTATTCAGCTCTTTTACAATAGACCAGGAAAATTTAGAGACATAGTGTTAAAATTCAGCCACAACAACAGTCAGATGCAATGCTCAGAGCACAATACAGCTGCAGAGTCTAAACCATGCTTTTCCAAAACAAAAGGACACTCTTTCAAGAAGCAGATTATTTATTAACACAAGAAGATAGTGGGATATAATTGGCTGTATTTTGCTGTTATTATTGCAATATTTATGTGAATGAATTCCACAGGAAAATCCAATTCAAAAGTAAAATGAGGAAAAATTTCAGCTCATAGTAAGAAATAATGTCTTTTTTTGCATTTCAGAAAAAGCCAGTTTCCATATTCTTTCAACTGACTGACCAGGTCTTTTCTCTCCTGAACCAGTCTCTTGAATCTCACTGAGCAGTCCATGGGAAGTAAAACATTACAGTTCAAAGAAACATAGTACTGCTACATTGTCCTACTAGCCTCAGGTGTGTTTCTGCTCCTTTCATACTTGCATAACAGCTAGGTTATTCTGGGAATCAAGAATTTAGTCCCAAGATAATGCCTCTTCCTCCTTCCCCCCCCCCAATATAGCTAATATTTTGGAGGATTTTGCCAATATTTGGAATAAAGTTATTTTCACAGTTACCCAAATGAATAAAATAATCCCACAGAGAAGAAGTGACATATCTGCAAAAACTCCTTTTACTCTAGGGCTGTGAGACAAGCAGTTGATATACCTTTGCCACCAGCTAAAGTACTGAATAACACAGTTACAATTCTATATTTATATATTAGCTGTGAAGCGAGATTGTGTAGTAATATAGCCTCTTTTCCAAAGCTGGAGTAAAAAAAAAATAATGGGACAGAGATGGTAGTGTGTGACACTAAAAGAGAAAAGCAAAAAAAAAAAAAAGGAAGAGAAGTCCAAGGAGGACACATGCATTCCAGGAAGCTGTGAGTGGTAGGTAGAAGTCTGGAGTAGCCTGGAGGTTTGAGGAGCGTGTGGCAGGGATTAGAAGAGAATGGACTTGGGTCTGACTGGAACCTAGGGACATTTCTTTAGGGGCTGTGGGACAGACACAGAGAGATGGGAATGAAATGAGAAGGCAGTAGCAAAGAGTGGAGGAACAATGGGAAGAGATGTGAGGAGCGAGACATCCAAGCTAGAAGGGCTATCAAAAAGGAGAAGTCAATGGCAGGGAGACCCCAGCTGTACATACACTGGCAACTGCTTCTCCCAGGAACCAGCACAAGTCCAATGAAATGCACGAAAAGATTATCATTGATTTTGACAGCCTTTGGGTGAAGTGAAGGTGTCTACAATAAAGCATTGTAAATGTTATTACTTCCAAATGCAGGGAGTATAGGCAGAATTCAAGTCCAGGACACTAAAGACATTCTTCTTCATCTGGAGTGGGTTCCCCATGCTGATACCACGTGATGAAATCGACTTCCAAAAATGGTGGAAAGACAGGCAAGGAATGGCTGCCCGACAAAGTGCCCTTCTAACAGATGTGAAGGTCACTAAGTACATGTTTAGAAAAATCAAAGTAGTGCCTAAAATGAACAACACGTACAAGGAATTTCATCATATCGTATATTCTTTCAGCTACTGAAATTAACTTAATTTCTTGGCAGATGAAATTTTTATGGTTTCATGGCCTTGCTAGCTTCATAAAGATAAGCAAATCCTTCAAATACACTGTGAATGTAGAGAACTCTGCTGCAAAACTAGTTTAGATCTAGTTAGAAAGGGAGACTGTGTGCAGATGGTGGCTCGGTAGGTGCGCTCATGCTGCACAGCACAGAAATCCACTTTGTTCCATCCAACAAATGTAATAATGAGTTGGGCTTTTTGTTTGTCTTTTGTGGTGTTTATTTCCCCAAAGGTATGGCTTACAAGAGATGGAGTCATATGATAAAACCCAACTTCATGGAAGCCAGTAGGATTCTTTACTGATAAGATTTTGCTTGTACTCACTGCAGTGATCTTTCATGATTTTGAGTCACAATATTCTTAGTATTCTTAGTCACAATACTCAGAATGAAAAGATATCATACGTTGTTTCAACTTTCATGTAAAAAATACACGCAAATTTATGTATCTCAAGGTTTTAGAGGAAAGATGAAAACCTAGATGTTAAAATATAATCTTGCATATATATATACTTTTTTTCAAATTTCATTTTGAACAATCTGTTCTGAACTCTGAGGTTCATAGTGCAGATTTAAACTTGAATCAAGCCATTTTATACTACAGTTCTATTTAATTAAGTGATGCCAATTTTTAAAAATATCACCAAGTTCATTTTCTCAGTACTATATATCTACCAGTTTCTGAAATTGCCTAAAGTGCTTTCAGAACATGCTCAGAAACATTTCTGTAGAGGTCTGCAAAAGTACTGTGCTGTAAGTTGCTTTTCCAGAATTAAAGCCTAATTCTAAGCAGGGAAGAGCCAAATGATATGCTAGAATAGAAAATGTAATGAGGTCAGTGTATATTGTCAGAGAAGTTCTTAATAGTTTTCTCTATGCAAAAATTGTCTATAGTGTTTTAAAGTAACCGTTTCTCCCAAAAATGTTAAGATGTGTTTTTTCTCTTTGTAGGTTAACTAGAGCTTGTTGCTGCAGTGGTTGCTGCTCTTGTTTTGTTGGGTTTATTTTGCTTTGTTCTCTTCACATACAACTAGCTACTTGTTTGACAGATGGCTGCTGAGAACAAGGATACACAGCAAGTATGCTAATGGCTCATTCACAAAGAGTTGTAGAAAGTGAGAGACTTTTTTCAAACATCCACATTTAGGCAATATATACTAGCAGTATACACCTGTTGAGTGTTATCCAGTACTTGATATACTTGATATGCTACAGCTGTGCTTTCATGGCTGCCAGCTATAACAATATAACTTACTTACTAATATAGGTATTTTGGGCTTTATTCCTTTTTACTATGAAAAAAATCAATGTAGTCATTATTTTCAGTTCTCTCTTGTATACAGAAAAAAATAAAGAAAATATTGGAACTAAATACTATTCAGTATTTGGCTTCTGCTGTCATGTTATTCCTTCTAAAGAAAAGTAACTGGAAATGATGCTGTAGGGCCTCATTAGCACAATCAAGAAGTCACCACTGGTGGCCTTTTGAATGAGAAATAGGTAATAATCTGGCAATTTCTTAGCACTTCAGATGCTGCACTTCCTGACTATAATCTGCCATTTTTCCTCTCCTCAGTAGGTACCTCTCAAACATTCAGCCTAAGAATAAATTAAAAGAAGTAAACTGGGTACATTAATCCATACTACTGCAAGTAAAAATATGAAATAATTTTAAAAATGTTTAAAATATAATATTTTCAAAAAAGGAAGTTATAAAGAAGCTGGTTGTGGTGGTTTAGCTCCTTCTCAGTCCTAGCATATGAAAAAGAATCAATTTGAAGCAAATATTCAACAATGTTGCTCAAAGAGATTTTTAATTTGTTAATGCCTTACACTAATTCAGGACCTGGTCTGCTGTATGTCTGAATATATGAGACATTCTTCACTTTTCCCTGAATCCAGGGAAGTGAGAGCTTTACCTCTCTTTAGGACTGTAGGAAGATCAATCTTTTAAGGGGAAATAATATTTCCTGAAGTTCTTGAAATGTAGACTGTATAATTTTTAAATGTCTTTTCTCATACTATCCAGTAATATTTGTTGTGATTATATGAAAGTCTCCACAGACTTCTTTAAAGAAACTTCCTTGTTGGTCCAGAGAATTTTTAAGACATGATACCTAAAGACTTATGCTCATGAAAAAAAAACAAACAAAAAAACAAAGAAGTGTATTTTTATTTTAATATCAGTTATATGTAAGGTGGGCTTTTAGTCCTCCAACAAGACGATATCACTTACTAAGAAGTAGATAAGGGTCCATTTTGGGAAATAAACTCTAAAAATATGTCGGGGAAATGATTTTTATGCTCTTTAATACATAACCATATAACTGAGTAACTCCTCATAGGTAAAAAAAAAACCAGATTAAATTTATTTCTGCCCCTTGTCCATCTTTGGCCTCCTGTTAATGCCCATGCTTTCAGATTCTCATTCTTACAAAGCAAGATGTAAGATATCTGGATACAGCCATGTAAAGACCAGGTGACACTAATAATAATTAAGACATTAAACTATATTGTTGAAAGCTCCTAGCTAAGAAAGTGTAACTAAGACTAAGACTAGAAAGATCCTGAAAAATCTGAGGTTAATCAGCTGAAAAGTAAACAGAAGTGCTGCTACAACTCCCAGAAGCAGGTACTGAAGAGAGACACATTTATTTAAAACTGAATAATATACATCAGTGTGCAGTTATCAGTTCACCATGACAGTCACAGATTGAGAGTTTAATTTGGATAAATAGGTTGAGAAAGAAATGTTTTCAACGGGCAGGTAAGTCTGTTTCCAGTTCAGATAAATTGTTCCACCAAATAACTTATATTGACAGGCTTAGGAGGAAAGAAAATATGTTTGTGAGCTGAGGGTACAATTGGGAATGGATTTTATTTATTTAGATATTTTCGTATCGGGTGGCAAAGCTGTAAGTTCTGAGTGTTCATTCTGCTGCTAGCAGCAGCCTAGATTACAGTATGTTTGAGTTGCCTAGGCTGCAGTATATATTTTTTTCAAAGGTATGAATTGTACAAATAATAGAAAATACCTTGTTTCTTTTAAGCTGCTGCAGAAGGTTATATAAGATTGTGGTACTGCTCACCAAATCATTTTCCAGGCAAACCAAAATAGTGGCATTGTTACTCGCTTGTTCCCTTCTGTTTTCTTTCTCTCTCCATTTATCTATATAAATGTACATTTATCTACCATGTTTATCAACTAGAACGCCACAATAAATATGTAAGTAGATAAAATTTAGAAAAAATAGAAAATGCTGGAATTAGTTCTATACGGTTGCTCTTAACTAAATCTTATTATTTGCACATTATGATGTTGTAATTGTCTCATATGTTTTTAGTGGCAATGTTACCTGACTTAATGAAATAATTATTTTTAAAAATTTTGTTATTATTTTCAAAAGGGAATTGAAAACACAGGGTTCTATCATAATGACATCTACCTTTAGTGGCAAGATGAGATTATTATCCTCTGTGTAAACTGGCATGTAAGGAGTTAAAATACATCAGAGGCAATTTTCAAAGCCAAACACAAAGAGCTGTAGCTGATAAAATTCTCAGAATCATTTCAAGATTATGGTAGGATACATGGCTTAGAGGACTTATCCTCATCAGCCTATTTTTCTGATATACAAGGGTTTTTCCTATGCCACTGGCAGTGTGTGTCTGTATTCCTAATATTTTTCGTGTTTAAGCTAGCTCCTCAGGAGCAATAACCACACATCAGTTTGCTTAGCCTACCCTCCCAGTCAGGTTTCACTGATATCCGCCTGGCTCCTAGTCCTAAATATTTTTAACCATTTAATAGTTGTAAATCTGTTCTAAGTTTCTCCTCGCCCACCTTCCTCTGACGGCAGCTCTCCAGACTATCTAATTTTTTTGCCATATTTGCTCTTCTCCCTGCCCTCTCTGTTTTTTAGGACCTGCAACAGGATTACTGTTTTTTTTCAGTCATTTCCAATTGACTGCCCAGCCCAGTGTGTCATATCCCAGAGCCACATTTGGAAGAAAAGTCTTGTGATGTCAGGAACAGCATCTATAAGGAACTTCACTGCTCAGCCCCTGTCAAGGAGATACAAGAACTGTGGTCTCCCCACAGTTTGTGATATGGCCAGTGGTGCCCAGTTCTTCATGGAAAAAGGAAATAGAAAGGTCCTCACAATATTCCAGCCAGACCTCAGGATCTGTATCAGACGAAGGGCCACTAAATCTTTTTTAACACTGAGAAATATGTTTTCCCTACTGTACTTTGCTGAAAAAGCCATGGCAAAACTGCTGAAATTTTCCAATGCTATTCAGACTGAGTTTTATGATCAGTATGGATGTTTTTACTGAGATAATTAAATATTGGAAAAGATATAATTAGCTGAAAAGATCCTTTCTTTATGTGTGTGTATAAATGTGGTGTACATTTTATAATAGGCATGGTTCTAACCGTGATTTGGCATTCATTTAATGTAAAATAACGATTTTAGAGATCTGTCTATTTCATATGTATGCTATATATATTCTTAATATCCTGAGCAGAATTATTTCCTGTTCCCTTTTTCCTGCACATTCATATCATTCATTCTTACAAGCTCATATGCTTTATTTATCATGTTTCTGGAAAGATTAAGAACAAAAAGACCACAAAGTTCCACGAAAATTAATTTTATATTCTGAATTTGGGTATAGGTGATGCTGATCCCATAACTATTAAAAAAAAATAAAAAGAAAGAAGAATAACAATTTTCTTTGCTATACACAATTAGATTACTTTTAAGATTACTCATTTACTAAAATCATATTCAAAGGGCAATGTTACCAACAAAATTTTGCCTTTTAACAAGTTCCCTAACACTGAAGCAAAATTTGTAAATGTGATGTCAGCACACTAATTATACATAATTAATTATTTAGGCCAGATTTGTACTGCACAGGTTTTGAAACTTTTCAGATATCTTCAGTGTGATCGTTTAACTTTCAGTTGTATGTGAAATATAATATTGGAAAACAGAAAGGACTGACCAGTGGGAAAGGATTTTGGTAACAATTACATTCCTTAGAAAACCCTGGAATGTGGTGGCCTAGTCCTTGAAAAGCATATACTGAAAGACTTGCATTCAGGTCTTCAAGATTAATTCCCCAGCCTATAAACAGGCCTTTGGCCTTTTAAGTACTACAGGCAGTTTATGTTTTACTGACAAACTTTTCCTGGTACCTTTAGGAACCATCACTCAATACTCATAAATAGATAATGATACAAATAATCTTCCCCACAGATGCACAGCATAATTTAGGTCAGAGGAAAACTTTGGAGGTCATCTCATTCTACTTCTACTAAACCAGGATGAACTTCAAAGTTGCATGAGGTTTCCCAGTGTCAGATATTCAAAGACTTCTCTGTACAAACTGTTCCAGTGATCACCCTCACTGTGAACAATTTCTTCCTTACATCTAGACAATCAGAATTTCCCTCATTGCAACTTGTATCTGTGGCTTGTCCTGCTGTTCACTTCTGAAAAGAAGGTGGATACGCTGCCTGTTCTTCATATTGCAGCCCTGTGTATTGGCCTTCACTGCTGCAAGGACATGTTGCTCACACATAGAATCATAGAACAGTTTGGGTTGGAAGGGACCTTTAAAGGTCATCTAGTCCAACCCCCTTGCAATGAGCAGGGACATCTTCGATAAGATAAGGCTGCCGAGTCCTGTCCAACCTGATCTTGAATGTTTCCAGGGATGGGGCATCTACCATCTCTCTGGGCGACATCTTCCAGTGTTTCACCACCCTCATTGTGCAAATTTTTTTCCTCATATCTAGCATGAATCTAACCTCTTTTAGTTTAAAACCGCTACCCCTTGTCCTATCACAACAGGCCCTGCTAAAATGTTTGTCCCCATCTTTGTTATAAGCCCCCTTTAAGTACTGAAAGGCTGCAATAAGGTCTCCCCAGAGCCTTCTCTTCTCCAGGATGAAGAATCCCAACTCTCTCAGGCTTTCCTCACAGAAGGGGTGTTCCGTGCCTCTGATCATCTCTGTGGCCTCCTCTGGAGCTGCTTCAACAGGTCCATGTCCTTTCCTGTGCTGAGGACCCCAGAGCTGGCCACAGTGCTGCAGGTGGGATCTTACCAGACCAGAGCAGAGGGGCAGAATCACCTCCCTTGACCTGCTGGCCACGCTTCTTCTGACGCAGCCCAGAACACAGTTGGCTTTCTGAGCTGCAAGTGCACACTGCTGACTCACGTCCAGCTTTTCATCAACCAATACCCTCAAGTCCTTCTCTGCAGGGCTGCTCTCAATCCCTTCATCCCCCAGCCTGTAGAGATACCAGGGGTTGTCCTGACCCAGGTGCAGGGCCTTGCACTTTGCCTTGTTGAACCTCATGAGATACTCATGGGCCCACTTCTTGAGCTTGTCCAGGTCCCTCTTGATGGCATCCTGTCCCTCAGGCCTATCAATTGCACCACTCAACTTGGTGTCATCTGAAAACTTGCTGAGGGTGGATTTGATTTAATAGTACTGGTCCCAATACTCATGCTCAGGACTTACAGATCCTTTCCTGAAAAACATTTTTCTATTCTATTAACCTGAGCCCATACTGTTTCATAGGTCTTGTCACCCCAGGGGCTAAACTTCACATATGCCTTTCCTGAATTTCATTGCTTCTGTCAGTCCATTTTTCCAGCTTGCCAGGGTCCTTCAGAATGGTAGCTCTGCAGTCCAGCTCATCAAATGCTCCTCCAGTTTGTAATGGTGTGTAAATCTGTGGACCAGAGTTTCCATACTATCATTCTGAGTGCTAGTGAAGATGTTAAACTAAGCCCTCAATATCACCACAGGTTTCTGGGAGTTAACTGACCTTCAAACTTGTTTTACAATAGTTATCTTAACCTTCAAAGCCTGTGGTACAAGTTCCATTCCAGACATACCATCATATAAACGGTACTGTGTACTACTGCATTCTTTTTGTTGCATCTGGATCCCCATATCCCCAAGATTATAAATTACCATAAGGCTTGTGAATGGGAAGCAGTAAAATTCAAAACTTCGTGATTGAGGTAGGATATTCTTCATCTTTGTTTTCTCTCTTCCCTCCATGGACCAGTTAAGATTCATAAAATTAAAATTGCCTAAAAGCTATCTAAGGATTTCGCCTGACTGGAATTTGCCTTTAAGTAAAACAGAGCTGTCTAGAACATCATCCACAAAGATCTGAATTATCTGTCCCAGAAAAGCCTTGGCACACTGGAAAACTAAAAGCTCAGAAAATGTTTTGTTTATATCAGCCTATGCTTCTACAGACCATGGCCCTTCAAAGCACAATTAATGAGGGAAGGTTAATATAAGCTTTATGAAGAAATACATCTCAGAATTGTATTAAAAATTATTACAATTTCTTAAATTTTGTCTGGGAGGAAAATCATGCTGAACAAGATATAGCTTGGAAACAGAAGCATTTCCAAATTTAACTTTTCTCCAGGTATCTATGGAAGACTTTTAAGGAACTGTGTCAGCACGTTTGTTATTCAAACATAAAAAAAGAAAGTAGATAATGTAATATAAAGGTTTCTGTGTCCTCAAAAAAAAAAAAAAAAAAGCTTATTGTGATTTTTTTTTTAAAAAAAGGTAAATCTAGTCAACTGAAGAACAGTCTCACATACGTAACACTGGTTATACATATATGTTTAGAAAATTGTCCAGCCAGATTTGACCCAGAAGGTATATTTAATAATGTAAGATTACTGGAACATTCTAGAACTAGAGAAAAATATATTAAAACAAATACCTTACAACCACGGTTTGTTGACATCTTTATGAAAAGCACAAGTGTACTGATTAAAAAAAAAAATCATAACTGTGAACTGTCAAAACATACTGTTTAGAGATTTTGCTTTGATAGCATAAAATGCTACCACTATACTTTAACATATTGACTCATCTAGGATTAGTATAATAATATGAGTTGAACAGAATATATAAATATGAATGCTTTTAATGCACTGTTTCCCATTCTATAAAAAGAATGTTTTTGTGTTACCAGTTGGAAATTTTTCAGAAATTTCAGATACATTTCAAAGTCTAATTCTCAACAAAAATGATGTTTAGGGTATCGGTTTCCTACAAAATTAAATCCAATCAGTTCACACAGCTGCAGGTTGTGATGAGACTAAGACAACCATATGGGTGGAAAAAAAAAGGAATGATTTTCATTACTTTCTTTCCTGCCTACACATCAATGACTTACCTTTCCTGCACGAAATCTTAACAATGAAACATCTCTAGACCTTATAAATCCATTTTTTTGCTTAACCAGTTTTTCACCTAACTTTACACTTGTCAAGAACAAGTAGTTTCCTTGGCAGATCTCTAAAGTAGTTCTCTAGAAAGAGAGTAACTTCTAATAAGTAACCGGACCTCCAAGACACATGTAGGCATGTTGCAAAAGAAGGTCTCGACTAATTATTTTCTCATTTCCTTCATTACATAAAAAAGACCACCAGTAACAAAACATGAACGATGACAACGAAAGGTGGAAAACTTTCAGCTGATTTTCACATAGTAAGTGAAAAATATTAAAAATAAATTGGAAAAACAAGAAGATCTGACATACTTCTTGGGGTAAGATAGAAGTAAAGAGACACATGTCTTGACAGTGCAGCAATGGGGAAGGCACCGTATGGACACTGGAAGAGGATTTGACAGGAGTATTTGACAATACTTTCCACAGGAAAATAAGTGCTTTTAGCAGTGTGCTGAGTTGAAAAAGGGTTAAAAAATAATCTCTTGGTCTTAAGACTCTGGATTTACTATGAGAATAATGTTGATAACACACTGATGTTTTAGCTGTTGCTAAGCAGGGTTTGCTCTAAGTCAAAGACTTTTCAGTTCTCCATGCTCTGCCAGTGAGTGGGTACACAAGAAGCTGGGAGGGAGCAGAGCCAGGACAGCTGACCTGAACCGGCCAAAGGGATATTCCATGTTCCATTCCATAGAATGTCATGCTCAGTATACAAAATAGGGGGAGTTGGCTGGGGCCAGCCAGCTGCTGCTTGGGGACTGGCTAGGCATCAGTCAGCATGTGGTAAGCAGTTGTCTTGTGCATCACTTGTCTTTTTTGGGGGGTTTATTTCTCTTGCTCTTTCCTTTTCATTATTATTACTATTAATTATTTTACTTTATATAAATTATTAAACTGTTCTTATCCCAACCCATGTTTTTTACCTTTTGCTGATTCTCATGGTACTTAGTTGCCAGCTGGGGTTGAACCACAATATGTGTGTAACTCACTGTAAATTTGCTCCATAAGGAGCAGCTGAAAGTAAGATAAGAGGTACATGTTGGAACATGGGATGTTTCCGAAATTATTTTATAATAAACTTATTTTCACAGAGCTACCATGCAGCGAAGGACTCTTCTCATTCTACTTGTGGTGTTCTATCCACCATAGTCTGCAAATATAGACAAGGGAATGTGTTTAGGGAGAGAGGTAGTACCTTCTAATTGATTAATTTTGCGTATAAAAGATCATTTTCCAGACAAACTGCTTAACATTATTCTTATACTCATTGTGGTTAATGTATTCCTTCACCAAACCTCTGTTCTTTTCCTTCCTGTTGTTTTATTCCTGAAAGGATTTAATTGGTAAGAGGTAAGCAATCTTTCCATAGGTGTAACTCTGAAAGGGTGTGTTTAAGTGCATGCACCTGGAATTTCAGGAAGGATGACTAAAGCAACCTGCAGCACAAAATAGATCCCAGACAAGGAGATCAGAGCTCAAAAATATACCTGATATCCCAAAATTGTAACAGCAGTTAAATTCTAAAAAGAAACTAACACAGGAACTTTGTTAATCTATCTCACCTTGAGGAACATACACAGTGAGTTATTATGTGGTTTAGCAATAATTGTATGTATGTATACATATATACATCTACAAATATGCATGTGTGTATGCATGTTCATATGTATATGCATACATGCACATAAACACAGACATACCTGTGTGTTTTCTCTGAAATATATTTAAAATATGGTATTCTATATCAGGCATGGCCTTTTGTGAAGAATCTGTGATTCCTTTATCCTAAATAAAAGGTCATAGCCATTTAAATTAATTCAATTGATTTATCTTCAAAAGCATATAGTCTTTTGAAGAGCAGAATGTCATAAATATTTATGTGTTCTAGAATTATGACTTAGGATGTTTAAGAATGAAAGAGAAGGTCAAAATATAACATCTTAGAAACTATGAGAGCTTAAATAAACTATAATGGAGAAACCGAAACAAGAAATTAATCTTGATGTAATATCACTATTTACCACCACAGCTGGTATACTATATTATAGTATACAATATTGAATTCAGAGAATTTAACTGTATGGATATCAGAATTAAGTTGTTCTAAGTCTTTTCTCTTTTCTTCTTTTTTTGGGGTTTTTTTTTTGGTTTTTTTTGTTTGTTTGTTTTTGTTTGGGGGTTTTTTGTGTATGTGAATTGCATTTTTTCTAAGGCTGATGTAAGCAGTTAGAAAAAGTAGGAAAAGAACATTTGAGAATCTGTTTAGAATGGAAGAAATAGATAATTAGATAAGAAATAAATAGAGAAAAGAATTTTGCAAGATATTTTAATACAACTTTTGTGGATCTGCTATACAAGATAGTGGCAAGAAACTACACAGAACTGAGGGGATAAAAATATTAATTTTCTACCCAGTAGAAACAGGAATGATCTGCATAATGATGGTGAAAATTCACCATGGGCATTTTCTCCATTTACTTCAGATGCATCTTTACTGGGATCATTATTCCCAGTATGAACACAGAAATGGTATGATGTTCACAGTGATATTAAAGTCACTGGCATAATTGAAAATTCTCATAAATTGAGTTCTCACAAGTATTGAGGAGCCAAAACAACAGACAAGTCAAATGGAGACACTCAAAGTTTATGAAACAGTATGATAAAAGCTAGCTAATTCAGATATCGCCTAAGAAGTTTGAAAAGAACGGGTATCCATGTTTCAGTTTACAAGAGACTTTGATTTCAGATCTGAAATCATATGAAGCTCATTAAACATCAACCAAATAATCCATAAGCTTTCTTAGCCTTTAAATTTCTTAATCCATTCTAACCATCTTTTTCCTACTTCCTTGTCTGAAAGACAAACTCTGCCTAACTGACTGTACTTAGATAACACTCCCACTTACCACAGCATTTATATGAATTTAATACATTGCATGAAAATTTATACTATAAAGAAAATAATAAATTTCAAAACACTTAGCCTTTGAAAACTCCAGAATTTCCCCACTAGTTTTGGTTCAGAACTGGAATAAATAATTCCAAAATGCAGAAACCTTTCTTAGAACATTAACCAATAAAAAATATTGATTTGAAATTGTCCGGATGTTTTACTTGAAGATGGCTCAGCATTACAGTAAAATTACTTTTTACCTCCAGTGCCTTCTGAGAGTGGCATCTTCATGGTCTATGCTTTGCAGAAAGGAACTTGCTAACCATATTGCTGCTACCTCTACTTTTCCTTCTAGAGTCTTTCATCTCAATTACCGTATATTTATAATTACCTGGTTTGAACGCTCAAAGGTTTTGGCTGTCCTGTGTTATAAAATCCAGGTCAAGCAGATGTACTTGACCCAAAAAAAGTTGATTAGATTCTGCCAAAATAAAATCTGAGTGTTTTACCAAGAAAAAAAATATTTTTTTTAAAACCAAAAGTAGTTAAAGTCAGAATAAACACATTTTACAGAAGCCATTCTTACTGTTAATCGTCATCTTTTTAAAATAAAATTAAATTCTCCAGTTATAATAATCAATAGAAATAAATTCTTACTATCATAATTTTGTTTTTTACATGACTACTGTAGCTTTTGTTTTGTTCAAAAGTGATTTTATGTATTTTTTTTAAAAAAATTACGAGATAGTATGTTAGAAAGCAAATAATTCTCACAAGTATTTTCTGTTATATCATCTCTTGCTTTGTGTTCCCAAGATAAATTACTGTGTCTGTTTTACACATTGAATCTCTTTAGACAATGAAGCACTGCCACTTTATTCTTGCCATTTTACTTATGAAACATGGAAATATATATTTGTGTCTGGTGTCAGCTTCCTCCGATATATGTAATTAATGATTTCCCGCCATTACTAAATGTAGTAATGTGCCTGCAATTGGAACCATATCTGACATCTAAATCAAATTGCAAAGCACAGGCTTAAGGACAATCTCTGAAATTTGGATAGTTTAGTGAACATCCAAAAAATTCCCTCACAGTGGTGTTTCTTCTGTATAAGCACTCTTCCTCTAGCGTTCCTGAATTCCCATTAACAGAAATATAACCCCTTATGAAACTTTTTCCCTGTTGTATGACATCCATATCAGTCAGGTCATTAAACTTTAAATTCTTTGGCTTTCTAAATTTTAATTCTATTCTTAAGGTTCCAGTGCTCTTAAATATTGAGACTATAGAATGTTTTTGTCTTTGTGTTTCTTTCTGCATTTCCCTTGTTTAAACAGAAAATATAATTAAAATTTTGCTTTTATAACTATTGCTTAGAAAGGTTTTGAAAATGGCAGAAGGTAAGATTACATCTTTTTTCTATGCTGTCTTTCATGAAATCTTATGCCTATAATCTGTTGAACTAGATAGTGGCATCAAAATACTGGAATTTTCTATATTAAGCTATTAAGCTTCTATATTGAGGCAACCCTCATCCTTATTTCCACTTAGGGATGGAAGTCAGTCCTTACACAAAGATGTTTAAAAGATAATTGCAATAAATAAGGGTTGCAGAGTTTGAGTGCAGTCTGTTCTCAGCAAATAGCTTTCAGAGATTAAGAAATGTAGAGTGAGGAAGAGGTAATAACTGTTAAAGTTTTGATTTATCTGTGCTTGCATTTCCAAATGGTAAATAAGAGAATCTGTACTTTGTATTATTGCTTTTTGTAAAGTATTCAGATTCTGATGGTCCATTCAGCTTGCATATCTCTGTGACCCTATAATTTGGCAGACAGCACAGCAATTATTAACAGTAAAACACAGCATTACTAGTGTTTGGACAACAGTTTTTCACTTCATTATTGTGGTACACTGGAGAAACTTAAAAAGCTCCATTATTCCAAATAATCCTACAAACTTCACAGATATTATCACCCCTTAAAACTGGAAATTTGTCTACACTCTATTTAAATATTAGAATATTTTAAAATTTGTCTGATGATTAGTCATGTTACTACACTTGCAATAAAGGCAGACTGTTCTCAGTATCTTTCTTCCATCCAAGTTATTTTTTCTTGGTATTTTGCTAGTGTTAACTTTTTTTGGGGTTTTTGTGCCTTATAGAAGGCAATGCATGAAGTCCAAGACATAGAGCTGAAAGTAAATACATATGATTTTTATGCGGAAAAATGAAGAAAGTAGATAGAAGAACAATGAATGAGAGAAAAAAAATTGAAATATAGAATACAACTAATTTCTTCCATTATAAAGTATAAAATTTACATTCCCTGTGATGTCTGCTAAAACAAACCCTAAAACCTCACACAACCTTAATGAACAAACTCCAAACCATGAGTTTGTTGGTGTTTAACCCTAAAACCCCACACAACCTTAATGAACAAACTCCAAACCATGAGTTTGTTGGTGTTTAACCCTAAAACCCCACACAACCTTAATGAACAAACTCCAAACCATGAGTTTGTCGGTGTTTAACAAATTCCCACTGCCATTAAAAATAATGTATTAAGTTGATAGGCCTTATCCTACCAGGAACTGAGCATCCTCAACTGGTTGACTAACTGTCAGATGAACAATAATTCACCTGACTTAATGCAGATATTTATGATAGACTTTTATATTTGAGCTAGCCACTCTGAAGTTTCTGTGTAAACAGAGAAATTATTTGTGCCAGTAATTGATATTGCATAATACTAACGTGACTCAGTATTCAATCTTTTTGCTATGCCACTGAGTATACTTTGTAGCTGGCTTACAGTCAGAATCACTTTGAATTGAGAATTTGTATGGTTCTTTCTCTTCATCCATTTTAAACCATCTTCAACTGCATAACCTCATATGATCTACAATAGAAGTCATAAACTATGAAAAGGAATTTTTAATGGGACCTAATTATTTAGAGAGCTCATTGAATTTCTGCCTCAGCCTGTGAGAATATTTCCTTTTTAAAAGTTTAACCTTTTTATTGATACTTGCTGCAGTACTTGTGTTATCATGGGCCATAATCATGTCATTTCATTGTGTTGTTTTCAACCGGAACAATGAAACACCTATTGAAAATGTTAGGCACAAAGAGCAGGGTTATAGGGATATGCTGAATTTCTTCTGCACTAGTGGAGACAGATGGTTAAGGGCTGTCCTTAGATAAGACCTGAACGTTTTCCATTTTATTGCTGCCCTCTATTTTATTTAAGGCTGTTAAAGCTTACTCTTGACTTTCTGATCTTTTTATTTTTTATCATAATGAGTCAGTTTTATTTAGTGGAAGAAGTCCTCTTATGTGTCTTTTAAGGCATAGGAGAACCATTTTTCAACATGTTCAATTATGATAGTGCTAAGAGAAAGTCACAGCAATTTGAGTCTCCTAATTCCATTCATAGAGTAAAGGTCAACACTTTCATATTTGAGTGCCTGTCATTAGAACTTCGAAGTGCAAACAATTTCTTCCTGTTTTTTACCTCATAATAAGGAAAGAGCTTGTTCCAATTAGATCAGAGAATCCAGCTACAAAAGCTTGCAGCCAAATAAGTAATTATTTTGCTCTCATGGCTGATTTTTCTGCAAATTTCATAGTTTCCTGTCTCCAGCCCATATTTGTGTTAAAAAATAGAAGAAAGATTGAATAGAGTTCAATAATAGCCAGCAAACCTTTCAAAGAGAAATACCAATGTTAGTGTTTATTTTTGAAAATACATTAAAGTTCAGATAAGGAATGTAAAAGATCTAAATATCATGTCATTTTTTTGGATTTAATTCCATTACTTGTATTTGCATTTGCATTGGCTGAAATAGTAGGTTGATACGCAGATTTTTCATAATAATTAAACAACTATTTGATGTGACTGTTTAATAATCATATAACCAAAAAGTTGTGAAATGGCTCTAAATTGAGTAAGCATCTGTGTTTTGTTGTGATTTGTCATAATAAGCTGTCAAGTGTTTTAGTAAATGCTGAGTATTTTTTCACCAGAGAAAATATATTTCTAACACGTTGCCAGTTTTCCTCAGCAAAATAAGACTACCTAACACAAAGTCATGATATATACACTGTTCTCATAATGAAACCAGAACAAATAAAGTGTTGTAGAATCATTTTGACATTCATATTACTGCATTTAGGAGAGTCATATGTCCAGACTTACTATGACCAGTCACACAAAACACAGAAATGCTGCACAGGAAATCAGTGAGTATAAAAAGTAAGAAAAAAGAGCAAAAGAACAAATTCATATTACATAATCTAACTCAGCCTACTCATATTATTTCAGTATTCCCTATTTTTGTTACTCTTCTTGCAAGGCAATACATTCTCAGCACATCAAGAAAGTCAGGGTGCTCTTTAGACAGAATTTTTCAAACCTTATAAAAGGGTAGATTATGAGTATACTCAATGGTTGTGTTTCTTGTCCTTTGCTGGTTTTCAGTTGTACCAATGGTCAATCTAAGATGCAGTTTTATATTTAGAGGCCATTAATGAAATAGTGATTTTGAGACAATTTTTTCCTCAGATTTTTTGGGGACATTACTGCTGACAATATCAGCCCTATTAGAACTTAAGTCGTTTACACCAGAGGTCATCTACTGTGTCTACTGTGTACAGGGATAGATCAAACTGATTTGAATCTTCTTCAGTTTCTTGAGGCAACTTCATAAGATTGGGGAGGAAGGATCTTGCTTGCAATGTTTTGGTTTTTATTAAAATCTTATAGCAATAATAGAAAACAAAGTTAAAAACAGAAGGAATGAAATTAAATCAATGATACACAGTAAGCAAAATCTCTTTATTTGGAGGAAATGCAGAACAGACTCATTGGTTCATTCTCTACGTAAGCTTGGTGTTAACTTGAACCAGTCTCTTGGTTGACTAGATTCTGAAACAGGTTGTAACAATGTCTGAGCTGAACAATAATACCCTGAATTTGTAGAGTGTGAAAGAAGTGGGGGGGAAATGACATGTCTGGAGGAACCTCAAAAAGAATCTAGCATAGATTCCACCTAAATTTAGACAGTTAGTCAAAAGCGAAGAACAGAGCTTATGCAGAGAAAAATCTCTAAATGACAAAATCTCTGGGATTTGGTCTTCCTTAGGGAGGTAATATGTCTCCCTCTGTAGATTACACAGTAAATTCAAGGCATCTGTGCTCTTAACACAGGTGAAGTCACACAGTCAGACCATCTAGATGTGATAGCAGCTGTAAAAGGAGATTGTAATGATCCAGAGAGCAATACAGAACTAAGCTCTGCCCTAGAAAATTCCAGCATTTGCAGGAGTAGTATTGTAGGTAATTCTAACTTCAATCTCCTAATATTGTCTTACAAAAATTTGAAAATAAATAATACTATGAAGTGGTCCTGACAGTTTTATTTTAAACCAATGCCTATAATTGACTGTCTTTTATAATGCTGATGAAGTATTTGCCCAGCAAATTCTAACAAAAAAAGTCAATTAAGGTTGAATTGCATATTTTGATATGCTTACATTATTGTTAAGGTTCAAATAAATGCACTTTAAACAGCAAACTTTGCGCAACAGAGCTTTATTCCTGCACTTACTGTTCTTTGAGATCTATTAAACTAGGACTAGTTTCCCACAGGATACAATGGTGTTAGAAATCCATAAATCTGTCTTGGTCAGTAATGAATCTACAATCCCTACCTGTGCCTTCCACAGCTCTAATTTCATTAGTCATGAATACACATACATGCACAGGGTAATCTCCGAACATGAAGTTCTTCATGCTGTTACATGTATGGAGGCAACTGAGGTCTTAGTGTAGGCTGCTATTATTCACTGCTGGTATTAAATAGCTATAATTAGTATATAATATTTAGGAAGACAGGGAGTTGGCATCTCCACTTCTTCCTGCCACCTCCTTTTTTTTTTTTTTTACATTTAGCTATACAAACGCAAAGTAAACACAAAGTTCCACTAAGTGAAAACAAGAAGGTTTTGCACCCGTGTTGCAAAAACAAAATTTGCTATAGAATAAAACAGCAAATTCTGCTTAGTGTCAAAAAAGGGAAGGTTTTCTTCATTGCTTTTTGCGAACTTGGTGTCCCAGTCCCACAAGTACTCAGGGTCACTGTACCTCTGGAGTTATTCCAGATGGTTCAATTGGCTTTGCTTGAATAGTAAAAAGCAGATTAAAGAATTAAAATCTTCCTTTGTGACTCAAGGAAATCCTTGAATTTTTCTCTGCCTGATGTTATAACACTTTTTGCAGCTCACAAAGTTTCATTTATTATGGCTGAAAAGGCTTTACGTGACTTTTCTTCGGAAGATGGTCTGAGAAGGAAAAAGCTAATAATTCAAATTCTGTATTCACTATACAGGTTGCAGTATTTACCATGTAATAGATGCTGCTGCAACCACAACAAACCGCCTGTCATAAACAGTTCATAACCTGAAAGACAGAAAAACACATGAATGTTTTATGTATCTACCTTCTCCACCATTCAAGCGTACGATTAGGACAACTCAGGTCAGTGGTGCAACAGAGCAATTTTTGGTCAGCTGAGTTCTGTGTCCTTCACAGATAAAGTGGATCTTAAGGGTGGATTTGATCAATGAGATAGTATTGAATAGGAAAGAGGAAGAGAACAAAGGGGAAAAAAGTCTTCCTTTAAAAATTTCACATACAATATTGTAGATTAACCACAGTAGGAAGCTCAGCACCACTCAGCCATTTGCTCACTCCCCCCTGGTGCAATGAGGGAGGGAATCACAAGGGTTAAATTGAGAAAACTCGTGGATTGAGATAAAGACAGTTTAATAAGTAAAGGAAAAAATTCATGCAAGCAAGCAAACAAAAATAAGGAATTCATTTGCTACTTCCCATCAGCAGGCAGGTATTCAGCCATATCCAGGAAAACAGGACTTTGCCACACATAATGGTTACTTGGGAAGAGAAACACCATAACTCCAAACGTCCTCCCTTCTTTCTTCTTCCTCCAGCTTTTATTGATGAGCTTGACATCATATGGTCTGGGATATCCAGCTGTATATCTTTCCCCTTTCTTGTGCGCCTC
Source organism: Falco peregrinus (assembly GCF_023634155.1). NCBI lineage: Eukaryota > Metazoa > Chordata > Aves > Falconiformes > Falconidae > Falco > Falco peregrinus. The sequence continues at coordinate 61,099,452 of NC_073727.1, forward strand.
CAGCCTACTTGCTGGTGGGGTGGGGTGAGAAACAGGGACACCTTGACACTGTGTAAGCAGTGCTCAGCAACAGTTACAACACTGGTGTGCTATCAACACTCTTTTGTTCACAAATCCAAAATACAACATCATATGAGCTACTACGAAGAAAATTACCTCCTTCCTAGCCAAAATCAGTACAAGCCCCACTTTTTATTCTATACCAATTGTGTCATGCTCAGGTCCCACACTATTCCAACACATCATCATTAGCCTTCCTCTTCCTGTCCTTTGATATCTCAACAGATACCATTCCCTTAGCCTATTGACCACCCTTGTAAAGTGTCCGGAAAATGCCTAGAAATTTTCTATTGAGTTCATTTATGCCAGGACATGGGTTCTATCTCTTACGGTGGTTGCTCAGAACAACAGGGGCAGTGTGCTGTCTGGAGTCACTGGGCAGCAAAGCCAGCTCAGGTCAGGGCGTTGTTGCATTTGCTCTGTTTCTCATGAGGCTCATCCTGCACTGGTTCAGATGTCTGGTGCTATGGTACTTCCTATAACATTCCATTCAAATAATGAGTTAGAACACTGTAAAGGTATATCCATTAGCATCACCATCTCTTGTGCCTTTGGACCAGGCTGTAGAGTATATCACTGCAATGTCAGCTCCTCCACTTGCCCCTTGCATGCCTGTGGCAAGGCTTTCCTGTTATAACAGTTCCTGTAGCATACAACTCAAACAATGGGTTACAACATTTTCAAGGTGTATCGACTACATACAGTCATGGTTTCATTAAGTTTTCACCACAGTAGAGGTAGAGGCTCTATTCCCAGACACTGTAAACAGTGTCAGGTGCATTGAATTAAACAGAGAAAAAATGAAGTGTCCATAAAATTGAAATCCCCTTGTTCAACCAAACTACCAGTGAACCACATGACAGGACAAGAAGTATGTTCCCTGTGGTCAGCATGATACCACATAACATTGTACTACCAGCAGAAGTAACAAGCATTGCTACAGAGCATTTACCAGTTGACTGTTTAAGCCTTTTTTTTTTTTTTAAAAAAAATCAAAATAAATATTTCTGATTAATAGTTTTTGTAGTATTTCTGAATGGCTTGTTTCAAAAAACTTCTGCCCTCATTTTTTCATCAGTATGTTACACAATTGTTTATTTAATAGATTGGACATTTTGAATGCAGATTACTTATTTTAGAATTTTAGACAATATAGTAAAATAAACAGTCACTTGTAGATGGATATGTTATCTGTAATTTTTCGTCAGATCAAAAATGTGAAATCAGCAGAGCTCTATGTACATGAATATTGCCAGAATTTATGGCTATATGTTTGTTCTTAGAAGTATGATGCTGAAAAGACAAACAAATTCATTACATGTAAAATATCTTTTTAAATTCTGCTTGCAGATTTTTTTTTTTCACTAACAGATAAGAACAACTGGTCAAATTTATACATGTCAAAAATATTTATGTATCTGTTAATTTCATTATGAATTCAGAAACAACTTTATGTTTGTGAAGGGAAAAAATACTGAGGTGACCTTAGAAAGTCTGGGTGAAATGTTTCACTGCACATATTTGATCAGCACAGGAATTACCATCAAGTTGCCTTTGAATCTCATAATTCAGAACTTGAATCAGAAAATCGTTCTTCAAAGGAGTTAAATTTACATTTTAGACAAGTTCCATTTCTGACTACAAGGCAAGTAGTTTTTAGCAGCATACACTTAGACATTTTTAAGTGACCATGGACAAGAGCAGATTCGTATTTACATGACAGGAAGATCATAAAACAAGAACATTTGCCTCTTTCATTTCATATTCTCAATGACCCAGAATGACGACATCTGAGCTTATGCAGACTTGCAAAAATAAATGTCTTCACTTTCTGCCTGAAAACCTAAAAGAAATTAAAGCATAAAATCAGTAAGACTGTAGTTATAAAATTCTGTAGTTTCTCACTCTACTGGTATTTCTCTGGAAATATGCATGTATTCTAAGCTAAAAACTGCAGGATCACAGATGTATTAATTTTGTCCCATTCTCTTTAGATCCACTTATATGCTTATACCTTTTGCGAAATAAGCCTGGAGGTAAAAAGTGAATAGTGAACTTCATGTCCTAAATTATACAAACCCAGAATAATTCTTCTGCTTTAAGTTACTTTTAATACCACTCTGGATACATACATACTGTAATACTGAACTGTCATGCTCTTGCCCTGACCTCCAGCCCCAAGATCATAAATGTTTAAGTATCATTTTGCAATAATGTATTATAGAGTGCAATGTATGTTTGATTTCATTCATTTCAAATTACTCTGGTGACAATAGGGCTGCTGCAATGAATTCATGCAATGTATTTGTAAAGTATCAGTTAACCTGTTTAATGAATGGAGAAAACCCCAGAAAATTTTAGTGGAAGAGTTTCAACCATAGTCCCTTATTAAAGCTCTAAGAGGGTAGTTTTCTACCATCAGCAAATATAGTTCTGTAAACTGGTCACCAAAGAGGCTTAGTAAGTTTTTACCCTCTAGTTAGATGAATCAATGAAAAATTGCTATAATATAGGTAAAGAGGCTTCATCATTCTTTCCAGGGTATTTCTGAGCGTTAAAACAGTTGAATTCCTACCATCCTATATTTTCTTCAGCTGTTCTCCTTGGGCTCTGAAAAAAACATGCCATGGTGTCATCTGAAGGCAGAAAAACACTTCTATGCAGAAAGTGCAGAGGCAGTGCAAAAAGTGTCCAGATCCGATTATGCTAGTGATAATTGAAAGAATGGAAGTTTTCTCAGTATGGTGGGATAAACTCGTGGGATAAAGTCAGCATGATCAGCCTGAATACTCACAGAATCACAAAATTATCCCTTCAGTCAGGGTTGGAAGGCACGTCTGGAGGCCATCTAGTCTAAACCCCTTCTAAAGCAGGTTCCCCTAGAGCAGGTTGCACAGAGTCGCATCCAGGCAGGTTTTGAATGTCTCCAGTGAAGGAGACTCCACAGCCTCTCTGGGAAGCCTGCGCCAGTGCTCTGGCAACCTTAAAGAACACCTGAAAGAAGTATGTTCTCTGATGAAAGGCTCTATTCAACATTATGGCACAAACTACAGGAGGCCAGCACTGCCTTCAGAAGCACCTGAGGGACAGACACAATGGCTGAAAATGTCTCAGTGGCAACAGGTGTCCATGGCTAGCCTAGCCAACTGAGTTGCTGCCTCTGTGAGGGCAGGATTCAGCTCAAGCTGAAGGCTTAGGGAGTCCACAAATCCACAAGGATTGTCTTTTCCCACTGGAATTGAGCATAATTTAACCAGGGCTGTTAAAACAGCCTAGAAAATGATTCATCTGACTAGTCTCCACAGACTATGTTGAGAGTCTAACGTTCAATTCAGTTATCCATGTATAGGTGTTTAGTGTTTAGTGCCAACTGAGATGCCCACAGGTGTCAATGATATGCAGATGTCTTGAAAATACTATAATACATCAATCTGCTGGGCCCAGCGTGGCTTCTCAAATGCAACAGATAGTTGACAACTGGGCAAGAAGACATTTCTGTTTATTTTGGTATTCTGCAATGGAACCATTAGTACTTACTATGCTTGATGGAAGGAAGCTTGGTTTGCCAGGGGGAGGGGGGTGGGCGTGGGGGAAGAAAATAACACACTAAACACAGTAAATCTGAACAAAAAGAGAAAATATTAATTTCCATATTAAATATTAAAAAAAAAACTAACTTAAAGAGTTTCAGTATGCTTAAAAATCCTTACCTCCAGGACAGCCTGAATTGAACTAGGGGAGTGAAAATCTTCTGGATTAGCAGAACTATTCTATAACTATTACTCTGGGGTTTCTAGCATCCTAGTGGGAAGAAACAGGTAGTGGATATTTCTCTTTTGGGAACTGATAATCATCCCAAGCCTGATGATTTCTGTTTCCCTAAAATGTCTTAAGCAAAGAAGGCTTAAGTCTGGTAACTACTTTTTCCCGGTAAAACACTTTTCCCAATAAAAACCTGGAACAACAACAACTCATTGAAATTAATTTGATGGCAAAACCAATGATCTTTCTACATCTATCCCTTACTATTAACTAAAAACATAAATATGTCCTAGGAGGCCATGTAGCTATTTCCTATTCAACTCTTTCTGTCTCCTGCAGAGAATTTCTGTTTCCTCTATACAAAAGTAAAAGGAGATTCACAATAATGAAACATTTTTTGAATAATGCTAAGCAAGATTTATCTGCATCTCTTTGAGAGCTACATTTCCAACTGATTGAAGCAGAAAAGTCACATTTGAATATATTAAGTTTGACTTTTACAAATTTGAGTAGTTCTGCATTCACTTGCAGCTGGATAATTGATTGTTCTGCTGTATTAAGAGTAGACACATAATCCTTCTTTCCACACTTGATCTTAAGCTTAGTATCAGGCTACCTTAAAGCTAACTTCAGAGGACAAAAATAGCTTTTGATTAGATAGAACCTATGATGCTTCAAAGCATATGTGGCTTCCATAGCAGCTTAATTAGTTTCATTATCTGTGGTGTGTGAACCTGTCAGATAAATCTGAATCAGATCTAACCTAGAAGTGGGCATATCTAGGACTCACTTATGTCTATACCATCAAAGAAGATTTGGCATACTGTTAGTAATGAATTAACAAAAATGGCATAAAATAATAGAACAAATAAGATGATCATCAATACAGGAAATATTAGGAAAGAACATCTGTTGTAAACTGGGAGACTCAGCTAGAAATAACAGGAAGGGAGAAAGATCTAGATGTACTAAATTAAATGTATTTGTGTAATCTATTATATTTGGATGTTGCCAGGAGAGATCAGAAGTTTTAAGACTGTTGTACAGGACTCTGTGAGCTATTCTGGATCTCAATATTCAGAATAATAATTAAAAAAAAATCAGTAAAATTTACCACCATGAACCAAGATATTGTAAGAGAAAATCTGGTTTATTTGGTTTAGCGGAATCTATGCCAAAAGGAAACGTGCTTTACATAACGTAGCACAAAGGTAAAACATAAGACCTATCTCACATGTAGGTGGGCAAGTGTAGTTAGGAAACTCTGATACTGTTGATTTTTAGATCTTAATCAGCATGATCTGCTTTTTCTTTGATTTCTTTTCTGCACAATTATCATAGGATTTTGCAGCAGAAAATAAAACCACAAGACAAATGAGTAAGATCTGCTTTTTCTCCATAGTAAAATATCCAATACATAAAAATATTAGAAAATAAATTTTAAATTATTTTAATTAAAATTTGAAAACAGCACAAATCAGTTCAATTTCCCCTGTGACTTTGTATCCATCCTTTTTGTGTGTGTGAAGAGTTGCTTGTGTTTTTAAGAGTCCTTTATTCTTCCAAGGAATTCTACAGAATGTCATTCATTAGAGTTCATGTAGTTCTGAGTTTGTGAAGATGGTTGGGATAAGCAAGGGCCAGAAGCTAACTGAATTCCTTGGAATAGTTTGTGCTGTAGGAAAATTTAAAGATTTCAAGGTGTCCAATTCCCCTTCAGTCTTTGAAATTTCTAAATTTTAGAGATTTTTTTGCAGTAATCAGAAATATCCAAACAAAAAATTTTAGCAGGAATACTCTCCAGGCAAGGGCAAAATCTCGTAAGGTTACAGTAGCATGACCTACAAGAGCAAAAGAGCTTGTCTGCTGTCTATCTGACTGTCTGAAGATGAAAAATAATAGGAATATTTTTATTTCTATAACATTTAATGTCAAATTGGTTTACGTCCACTGATCTGGATTGATCAGGGCTGAAGATAATGGCAGTTCTACCTTTTAGTGTTTCTGACTTTTTCTAGGTCCATTATGGACAGATATCCTAGGCAGTAAAAATACCCTTTTATGGTTTCAGGACAGACTCCCGTGTTTGTTAAGTCCTCTCCAGAGAATGATAGAAATGATGATCCATTAGAAGAAATGGAATTGCCACTTTCACCACATAGGATTTGCTGCTATCATGGATATTCTTAGCCTGGAAATCAGAAATTAAAATTAATTTGCAAAATTGTTTTCTACAGTTAGTGCTTTGCATAATTTGCTTTAACTTAGTCATGCAATGATTCTTGAAACATTTCACCTGGGAGTAAATCCTAGCTTTAAACTCTATTTTAAGTATAAATTTTCTGATAGGCAGCCTACCGTTTCTTTTGCTCTTTACATCATCTTACTTTTAATCAAAACTTACTGCCAACCATCTAGTTTATACATCTTGAGTGATCCTTTTCAATGAAAATTTTAACTTTGATGCATTTTTGTGAGAGTATTTCAAGCTTTCATTAAGCAGTCAAAATGGGTGTCAAGCCAGCAAACACTCTTTAGAATGGTTGTCATCTTGTATTCGCTATCCAGAAAACACAAACAGAAAATGAAGATGAAAGATGGAAGAGTTGAGACCCCAGTGTTTGTAACAATGAAGCAACATGTGAGATCAAAATACCTAGCAGTTTTTCCATCTGACACTGAAGGTGTCAAGTAAGGTGAGTTTAGCAAGAAATACAGTACTTGGAACACAGCTATTATTGCTTATGCAGACTGCATGCTTTCAGTCTGTTTCTAGCAGAAAGTGATAGTCATGTTGGTGCTGTCCCCTAGAAAATGTGTTAGACAAAAAATAACCCCTTCTTTTCTGCTCAAAGTACAAAGAAGGAAAAAAATGTGCAGCAATAACTGCTTCTTCCTACATTAACAGTAAATACTTCTGTATGTCAGAAATGAAAATGGCTCCCTTTGATCACTAAGCTATTTTGATTATGAAACAGCAATGGTGGAGAATATTCTGCTGGGAGGACAAGGTTTGCTATGATCAAAAGGCTGTTAGAAGTTGGTTATCACTGCAACAGAATATGGCTGCTGATCAAGCACAATTTTCCTATGCAAACCAGTTTATATTGGATTAACTTTGGGAAAAATTTCCTGTTACCTTTTCTTTTCTCTTCGTGAACCATTTCCTGATGCCCATGTCGGTATAGAAATAATATCAGAATTAACATTTGATCAACATGTCATAAAGCAAATACATATTTCAAAACAATGAGTCAAGTAAAAGGAAATATTATTTCTCCTGTGCCCTGTTTTCTTTCTTTATACAGCCAGTCCGCTACACTTAGTAGCAGGAACAGAAGACATTCAAACACAGAAAAGGGAAACCAAGCAATGGCCAGGCAGTGGAAAGTAAAGACAATATACCTCCATGATAAAAACAAGAGTCCTTTGCTAACCCAGTGAGTAGAAATGCCAGGCTTACCGTTTTCTGTAGAGTACAAAAGGACATTTTATTTTCTGGAAGTTTTGCTCTTGGCATCTTAGAGACAAATATACAGATGCAATGGAAAAAAATAAAATTAAAATCTTCTTAAGCCTCCCTGTCTTTCTCCTTTTCTCAAACAGGCACTTCTTGGACACTACACTTCCTCAGGTGGAGCCGTACATTGACTTTTAATAGGTGCAGCTCTTACAATGCATAGTGTGTCATTAGTATATTTCATTCTTTATTATGAAATATTTTTCTCAGCACAAAAAACCCCCATTCAGTGTTAATGACTACTTTAGTCAATATGTAATATGTCTCCATTATTCTGAAATATAAAATTGTTGATATACAATATTAATTAACAGTCAACATGTATCTCATTTAATTACACTTCAAACTAAACAGTGTGAGTCAAGAATACATTTCAAGGCCTTCAAGACCAGGATCAGCTTAAGTGAAAATACAGTAGAGTGCACACAGGTTTGTTGCAGCATCTGAGGTGGGCAAGACTAAGTGTTTAAGGTGTTAGTACAAAGAGCATTATTTTAACAATAAAACAGAAAGGTAGATTATCATTGTGTATATTTCTTTAGGAAAACAGTGTTTGACATAATGAGACTTAATTTTGTTTGCTCTTCGAGGTATCAGTTATTCAATGGAAGAAGACGCATGAATGCTGAAAAAAAGAACAGAGTATATAAATGTTTATTAACTTTACAAGACCCCTTGGAAAAAAGTACTGTATGTGTTCATTCAAATGTACCCATTTTAATTTTCTTAGCCCCATCATTAGCATCACAGCCTGCTGGTACCCACTTTGTTTTGGTAGACATTTACATTTCTTTAAACTATGACAGCTTACACATATAGAAACGTGTTATGATTGTTGCAGAATGGCTGTGTGATCATGGCCATGACTCCCTTAAAGATCTTTGTGAAACAAAGTTAGCGTAAGTTAGCTGAAGCAGGCCTTGCAGCTGTGCTGAGGCATGCTGGTAAGGAAGCTGAGAAAAACACTGACCTTGTGCCTAATGTTGTAAATAACTTTGAGGAATTCGCGTAGACAAGAGAGGAAAAAAAAATATGTAGCTAGCTATCCGCAGAAACCGCAAGTAGGAGGACGTATGAAAATGTAACCCTTTAGAGCTTAGCCAATCAGCAGATGACTAGTAGGCATAATTAGCTGGAACTGTATATAAGATATAATCGCGCCATAATAAGTCGAAGCTTGCTTTATCGCTCATATTGAGTCGGCCGCATGCTTCCCCTCGCTCGTCAAAGTGGCGCCCGAGCAGGGACCCCTAACCTTGTTCTTCACCAGACAGCGAGGACGGAGAAGCACTGGTAGCAGCGACCAGAGAGCAGAAGATCGGCTGATGCTGGCATCGTACCCGATCCGTGCTTGAGCCCAGGATAATTAAAGAAGGGGTTCGCTGTCCGTGAGCTGCTACCCAAGGGAAAAGGCTGCAACAAAGAGGACTTTAACGAGTGCACAATGGAAAAAGAGGTAGCGCTAGCACTTTTACAATGCTTTTTAGAAAAGCGGGGAGTAGGCCCTTTAAAAGATCTGGCCGGGTTAATTGTATTAGGTAAAGCAAAAGGATATTTTGCAGATCCTGAGCATATGTTTGAAGTAGAAGAATGGCGTAATTATGGGGATTGTTTATGGGATTTAGTAATAGATGATGATAAGGCAGCAAAAAGATTGATGAAATCATGGCATGAAGTTATTAATTGTATAAAAAGATATCAAGCAGAAAAGCGCCTTGCTGCAGCAGTAACAAGCCAACTTGCAAGCGCAGATCCTAATGCAGGAAAAATTATGCCATGTGAAAATTACATTCCAATACCCCCTTTATCACAAACAGTGCTCTCTGTACCACCTATAGAGCCCACTGTACCACCTATAGACCCTTCGTGTCCTCTGCCCCCCCCTCCAGCGAAGTAGCCTCGGGGGGGCCAGAGGGCGGGGACACATCTGACGAAAGTGCTGCTGAGGAAGAAAATAGCAGTGGGCAGTCAATACAAAATTAAAAAAAAAAAAAAAAAAAAAAAAAAAAAAAGGAAAAAAATACAGTAAACAAACTGGTGTGTTCTACGTGCATTAATTGGCAAAAAATAGCACAAGAAGCAGCTGCTCAGGGAATATTTGATATTGCTGAGCAAGTCAACCCCCCACAAGCTTTCCCTGTAACGTATCAGAAAAATGCCGCTAACCAAAGACAGGGAACCTGGGAGGCTTTGATTGGAAAATATTAAGTTAGTTACGTAGTACAGTGAATGAGTCAGGCCTCCACAGTGAGCCCACCAGATATACTTAACTTTATGAAAGGGCCGTTATTGTGCCAGTGTATTCTGGAGAATAGTAACAGTTACACCAAAGGCATTTTAGTAACCCTGCCCTTAGATTCTTCTGTAGAAACAATGCTAGAGCGAATGAGTTGGGTGCCAGTAGGTCAGCAAGCCTTGCTAGTGGAAGCAATCCAAGCAGTAGGGAGAGATTTAGTGCAAGCCCAAAGTCAGGCTTTTGCAGTGCTTGCGCCTCTGCGCCCCCCTGGGGCTACCGCGCCCCCAAAGCCAGCGACCACCACGCGCCGAGACTTCCCCTGCTATCGATGCAGGAAGCCAGGACATACCCATGACCGATGTCGACAACGTCAAGTGTGGTGCCAAAATTGTCAGCGAGGGACCCACAGCACCAATGTCTGTCGGCAGACGGGAAACGGGAAACCGAGCGCGAGGAGCCGCAGCGCGTCAACCCTAATCGCGACTCCTGTCACCTTCACGACACCCCCTCCAGGAGACATGACTGACTCTTATCGGCAGACACCGTGTTACAACCCGCCACCCGAAGGAGCCTCGGCCTGGACCTGGCAACAGCAGTAGATACAACATTAATTGACAACTGACCACAAAACATCGCAACTCGTGTCCGAGGACCTCTGATAATTAATGGACAAAGTTATGGTGCTCTATTATTAGGGCGGTCTTCTGGTAGTTTGAAAGGGCTGTTGTAAAGTGTGTTGCTTATAGTAATAATTGTTATCATTGCACTCGTATGTTTAAGCTGTGCTCTCTCTTGTATTCAAAAATTACTCGAGCGTGTAACTGCACAAGGTTTGCTTGCGCAAGGAGAAAAAGGGGGAAATGTTGCAGAATGGCTGTGTGATCATGGCCATGACTCCCTGAAAGATCTTTGTGAAACAAAGTTAGCGTAAGTTAGCTGAAGCAGGCCTTGCAGCTGTGCTGAGGCATGCTGGTAAGGAAGCTGAGAAAAACACTGACCTTGTGCCTAATGTTGTAAATAACTTTGAGGAATTCGCGTAGACAAGAGAGGAAAAAAAAATATGTAGCTAGCTATCCGCAGAAACCGCAAGTAGGAGGACGTATGAAAATGTAACCCTTTAGACCTTAGCCAATCAGCAGATGACTAGTAGGCATAATTAGCTGGAACTGTATATAAGACATAATCGCGCCATAATAAGTCGAAGCTTGCTTTATCGCTCATATTGAGTCGGCCGCGTGCTTCCCCTCGCTCGTCATATGATATGATAATAATGTGGAAATGTTAAGACAGAGGACCCTGTCAGCTGGACCTTGCCCAGAACAGCACCTGTCTTTATTATTAACAAGACATCCAAATATCAAATGAGATATAAAAATAAAAATTATGACATTTAGCCTAAAAATATATGTTGCTCCTTTAACAAAAAATAAGTTTATTAAACTTCAGCTATTCTATATATTTAGATATTTACAGAACTTCTGTATGTTTTATTCATTAATAATGAGCAACTGGCTTTAAAATTATATGAAGCATTGAAACATATGGGAAAAAAGTAACCCTCCAGTATCTTTCCTTTACTGTTTTCTGTGTGCTTTGAGACCATATTGATTCTATGTATCTTTGAGCATCCAAAAGAGGAATTTGAAGCTTAGCTATGCTACATTTCTTTTATAAAGAGGATAGGATGACTGGATTCTTAACTAGGAGACCTGCCTGTCATCTGCCTGTTAATCTAGCACCCTGTCCAATCATATCTTGAAAACCTCCAGTGATGGAGGCTCTACCATGGTTATTCCAGTGAATTACTACTTTCACTGTAAAAAAAATTTCTTATACTGAAATTAAAGCTAATGTGGTCAATGACCCATGTCTCTCAATGTTTGAGGCATTTGGATAATGCCTGTAATGATACGCTTTAACTTTTGGTCAGCCCTGAAGTGATCAGGCAATTGGTCTAGTTAATTGTAGGTCACTTTGAACTCAATTACTCCTATTCTAGTCTAGTCTAGTCTAGTCTAGTCTAGCCTATTATTTATGAAAGCTTTGCTGATTAACCCTATGGGCTGATATCTAGAAGTATCAGAATTCATGAAGACAGATAAAAAGAGATCAGCTGAGCTGATCACTAACAACTTCACATGGATTTTTGTTCATCAGGTCCATGCCCTAGTACCAGAAAATTCCTTGCACGCCTATTTGAAATTTTTGGGAATCATATCTCCAAACGCTGGGTGCTGAGATTTTACAACAAAAAAGTATTATATGTTATTCTTTAATTGTGATTCCTTGGGGGAAATCCTGTATTATTCACTGTCTTTCAGCATTTAAATCTCACAAACTGCTGAACACCTCACATGGCACTATAGTCATTAAGGTTTGCTTTGCAGCTGAGAGTTGAAGCTATTTCCACATGAACTAGTGGGTTCTTTGATCCCTAAATTTTCTAGCCCTCTCTTTTGAGGTGTTCAGATAATAAAACAAACAAACAAACAAACAAACCAACAACAACAAAAAAAAAAACCAAAACAAAAACCCACAAAAATTCTTCTAGCTTTTAACACCATGTCCATTATGCAAGTCTCAGCTTCTGAGGAGCAAAGAATTAAATCTCTTCTGTGCTGTGTTAATTCTCACAGCTTTCATGATGAGATAATGAAATCTAAAATCCTTATAGGATCAAAATACCAGGTCGTTAGTTCTAGACACAAGTGCCTCAACAGAACTTCCCAAAATACACTGAAGGTACACTAGGTAGAAATGAACAGAGGTCAGTACCAGCACATCTCAAAATAGGGTAAATGGGTAGTTACCAGTTGACAGACAGATACTAGTAACTAGAGCAGTTACCTAAATTGCCTCAGTGATTAGTAACAGTGAAGTAGTCTTGTCTGTTAACACTGCATCTGTTTAATAGATGAAAATCATAAAACCTCAATGGGGACGTGAGTTTGTTCTGGCAAAGGGGTAGCAGGCCACCACTGACAGATCTTTTTGAATTTCAGATGGAAAAAAATGAGGAAAAAAAAAGCAAAATTAAATGCATTATTGTAAAAGTAGAATAGAATGGGAGATATATTCCTCCTTTTAAATATGAGTTGTGTCTGTATTTCACCTACATTAGCAACAAGTCTGAGATGTGTGCTAATTCCCTAACCAACATAATTTAAAATGAGATAAAGAGCTCTGCTGTGCTTTATAACAACATCCAAAATCCCTCTCGTGCACCAACAAAAGAAATTCTGAAAGAAAAAAAGCTATCATTGCATGCAAAACCAACAGAGAAGTTTATAATCCCATAAATACAGTATGTGGAAGGTTTACATGCTTATTTTGTTGATACTAATGGAAACTATCTGTGCTAATAGCCTCTGTATGGAGAAATGAATAGACCTCCTATGAGTGTTTGTTGTTTTAAAAGGTTTGACATCTTACTAAAAAAAAGCAATTACTCCTCCTGTTCCACATAGTTTGGCTGATCTTGTGGTCTGGGATAAATGCTACAAGTTTTTCTGTTCTTACCTTTCCATACAAATTAGAGGAATTTAATTTGTAGAGGCTGCTTCTACAGTATCTGACCTCAAAATAAGGCCAAGAATGAAGCAAGCTTTAAATACATTTCCATTGTACTTAAAACCCTCTGTGAGAATGAATGCTTAAAATGTGCTATGCAGTGATCAAATAACTGTAGAAAATAAATGCCTCTAAGCTAAAGACATACATGCAAAAATGCAGTTTCATTATTAGAAGCCACAGTTAGCAGAGTGCATTTCTGTAAGAAATTCATAGATTTTTGAGACAAGATGGTAATCTTAGATTATCTAGTCTAATATTTTGCCTATTCCAGGCTACTTCATTCTCCATATTGACTTCCTTTGGCAAAACCTGTGGCCTGGTTTGATATGAAGATATGCGTGAAGACAGTAAGAGACTCATCACTAGCCTTTTAGAAGGATTGCCCTCACTTTTAAAAGTGATGTATTTGATCTCCAGACTGAATAAGGCCCAGCTTTACTGGTTCTTGGTATGCTTTTCTCTGTGCAATTCAGGACCCTGTCAGTAATTGTATTTTCTCTCTGTGAAGACAGTCACTGTAACCCAGTCACCTTCCAATCTTATTTCCACTAAGATAAACAAAGAGTGTTCTTAATTCTTCTGCAGCATTACCTACAAACCTTGTGTGCTTTTGTGACATAATATTTGTCCCTTTCAATATTTCTAATATTTTAATGTCTATTAATAAATATGACAAGAAGAGTGCAGACAGTGTTTCAGGACTCTGATGGCATAGCCAGGGGGAAGAAAAAGACTTTTCTTGTGTACTCTACTGTTCAGACATCCAAGAGTCATGCTAATTCTCCTCTTTAGCACAGTTCTTACATGTTATTACTTATGTTTTATTATGGCCTCACATATTATTATGGCTCTTCTTTACTAGTTAGTTTCTCAGTCTGTGAGTATGGTCTACATTTCTTGTTCACAGATGTAGGATCTGGAATTTGATTATTAAATTCTTTTTGTTTGAACTGGCTCAGTGCTCCAAGACTCATATCTCCTCATCATTTATCATTCATTCAGTCTTTTCATCTGCACATTTTACTGGCAGTGATTTTATGTTTACTTCTGGTTCATTGATTAAACATTGAACAATGTTGGAAGTTACCATGCCTGTGGGATGTCAGTAGAAACCCACATTAGAATATGTATTTCAACTGTCATCAGCTTCCTGAGATATCATCTGGTTTATATTCTGTTTAATGTTTACATTACTGATTTCAAATACTGCTAATCTGTATTCCAAATAATATACAGAACTTTGTCACAAATACTTTATGGGAAGGTATTTCATCAGTGCAGTTATCATTATCAAGTATATGTATAATATGAAAGAAGGGAATCAAGTTTGTTTAACAAGACCTATTTTCTGCAAAACTATGATGATTGATTGGTGTTAGCTTTAATTTAATCCTTTAATTCTTTGCTAATTAAATCTTATAGCATTTTTTTTCATTATTTTGGCTGGGACTCAAACCAGACTATGTGGCCTTAAATTACCTGGTTGTCCTGCTAACTTTTAACACTGAGAAACATTTGGATTTTTTTTTCTCCCTATGATTAAAAACTGGGGAAGAAAACCCCAACAATCAACCAATAATTGCCTCAGCCAACTCCTACATGACTCTGTTATGTAAATTGTCCAGTTCATAAAATTTTAAATGTTTATCTTGACTGTATATGGTATAGCATTTTCCCTGCTGTCTGCTTCTTACTCACTAGTGGCCTGCAGTCTGCTTCAGTAATTCCCATGTGATAAGAGAATTATAATGCTGCTTTGCAAAACACAAACCAAAAGGAAAGAATACTTTATGAAACAGTATGTTACCTCTTCTCAGGAATAGACCAAGTGCAGTTATTAACAGGATTTTTACTATTCCTATTATGATTTTATGGAATAAGTCTGTATATATATTTATTATAGATTTATACATTTTCTCCAACTACTTCATTTGAGACAATAATTTCTCTAATACTTTCACAATATATCTTCTTTTTATTTATTATATCTTGCGATTACTGGTTGCTAGACAACATACAGTTTAGTTTATTTTTAGTAATTTAATTTTATTTTACTATGATTTACTTAATCATTAGGTTCAATACCATGTGTGTTAAAAAACTTACCAGCTATATATACTTTAGAAACTTGAATATCTGAGCAGGACCTCCAAGGTATAGCCCTCAAACCAAAATTCCTAATAACAGTCTAATTCTTCCTTCTAAGCATTGCAGATAAATGCTTGAAGACTCATTCTGCAAGATGTAACTGACTGCCTAGTAAGAAACCCACTGCTAATGGACTTTGTAATTTGCACGTTGACCAGAACCCTTGGCTCTGCCAAGCTCTTTGCCAAAGCTGGTTGGCTAAACTGGCATATCTTTCTATTGGAGATTTTATTCTGAGGTGGCTTCACATTCCTTTTCCCCAAAATCCTACAATTCCACAGTATATTTGCATTTGACATGCCATTTATTGATTTGTTTGTTGTTTTTTTACTCACTGGTTCTAGTTATGACCAGTAATATCAAAGCTTTTTTCACTTGTGACAGTATCCAGTTCATTTTAGCTCTCAGAATTACTTACAATTGTATCTTTAGTACTTAAATATTAATGCTACATCCACATGAATTTTTAAAAATCCATTCACTAATTCCAAGTAGATCATGTGGAGTTTCTTCTCTTTCAGATCTTTTGTAAGTCCTTGCTGCACTCTCTAAGCTTTCGTTCTGCTTTACTGTGGGATGGTTAGAGCTGTGTGAATGCTTAGCAAAGGTATTAGAAAGCCATATTCAGACTTCAGTATGGAAGCAGTTCTTGACCTATTGTGATAATGTGACCTAAAGATAATGATCTTGAACCTGAATTACTTGGTCAGAGGTGCAGGAGGGAGCAAAAGAGATGTTATTCACTGAACTCAGGACTAAAAGATAAAATTTAGCTCTTCTGAAGCTTTTTGTTTTCTAGAAAGCTGAGATTTTAAGCAGTTACTTTTTAAAGATGCACTTTATTTTTGAATGTAAGGGATTTTAAAACATCCATAAAATCCTAATCAGTCCTACAGATGCCAAAACTTCACCCAGCTAAAGGGTTTTGAAACTGATACGCTTGCTAGTCTGGGTTTGTTAAACACAACACAAATTTTCTATAATTCTTTATAGTGAATGTGTAGAAAGAGCATTTGAATCTATTGGGCTTTTTCCCATGTAATGAAAATTACTTGAGTGCTGATATAATAAAAACACATTCTCTAATAAAGGTAAGATCTGCCCTCTTCTTAATACTTCCAAACATATCTGCTTTCAGTCTTTTTTTTTTTCTTAATCTTGAGAAAAACAAAAATTACAATTACCTATATACTTAATGAAAGAGAAAGCACGGGAAAGGCTTCTCTGCAGTTGTTATATTTGCATGTTACTGGCATTACACCAACTGTTTTAAACCAACTGAGTGTGTAAGAAAAGAGAAGCTCCCCCTGTTTCAATATGTAGAATTAGAGAACCCCTTTGGTCTTCACTATGCAATTCTCAGAGAAGCTGAGATTTGCACATATTTGCGACAAAAGGATAAAAGGAAAACCCTGACTTTGATGAAGCAGTAATAAAGCTGCTATTAATTTAGGGGAACTGGCTTTTAGCCTGACCCCATGTAAGGCTCATCTGTATGAGCAAATGAAGCAGAGTAGGAATCCGTCTTTGGCTTTGTGCCTAACTGATATAACTTTGCTCATGCTTAAAGCCTAAACATGCTTCTTCACCATACTAAATGCTGACACATCCAAAATACCTATTGGGAACAGTTCCTAACTACTGTTGTGCAGTTTCTGTCCAGGGAAGTGCTGGCACATGTTAGAACAGTGACAAAAAGCACATTTTCAGCCATATGGAGTGTGAGCCAATGCTCAAGCTGTACTTTTATTTTAGCAGGGTAAGCATAGCCTCAGTGTCTGTTTTATTTCACTAGCAAGTAAGTCAAATTCCAGCTCAAGAATTCATGAGTTGAATTTAAAGATTATGTTATTGCTAAAGTTATACTGTTTCATGAGCCTTAAAATGAATAGAGAAACTGTATGAAGCATGGACAATTATCATGGATTTGCAGCTAGTTTTGATCAGAAAAGAATCTCGTAGAACAGATTAACCTAACCTAATTTAGATAACATCTCATCTATATCTGACCTAGTTATCTTTGGTAAAAATATGAAGAAACAAGCAACAATTCCAGTGCAGTTGTTTCTGGTCCAT
This sequence comes from Falco peregrinus, assembly GCF_023634155.1. NCBI lineage: Eukaryota > Metazoa > Chordata > Aves > Falconiformes > Falconidae > Falco > Falco peregrinus. Next base: position 61,116,827 of record NC_073727.1, read on the forward strand.
TTTTTATATCTGTATTAGTATGAGATCAATTTTAGGAAGTGCCTGTTTCTTTCTGAGGTAATGAAAACCTCAGATGACTACCTAAAATGTATACATTTACCTTTTGTCAGATGAATTCCACTCAAAGTGACTGGATTTTATGTATTTTCTTCTAGTGTGAGGCCCACTTCAGAATAAACTATACTACAGATAATCAAATATGTTACTGTTTACCTGTGTCATTTGTATCAGATCTTCTATTAATGTATAAAAATCAAAATGTTCCTTTAGTGAAAATTGTATTTTAAACAGAGAATTAAGTATCATGTTCTAAGACAGAATTAGTGCCCTTGAGCAAGTCCCTCAAGGAAGTCTTGGAGCTTCCTTATCAATTTAACAGCATACAAAACTAAAGGAAAGCATTATTATTTCCTGTATCAACCAGTCATGTGCTAACTGGGCATAAAATTCATTTCAAGAGGAAAAAAACCTAATTCCGTTTTTGTAGAATAGGTGCAACATAACCTCCCATTTTAGCACAAATTATTGATCATATTTTATTGGCTAGAAATACACTGCACTTCTTATTCTTTAGCAATATTCACAAACAAGAAAGTTTGTGGACTTCTACCTTGTGTAAGCAGCTGCCACAGGAATTGAATGTTCATCTCATGTTCATCTCATTTCCTTATCAAGGAATTAATGCTGTTTTAAGAAGGAATCCAACAGGATGCCCACAAGAAATACTTGTGAAAAATAGGTGAAAAAACAAAAAGGGAGCTTGGTTTTCTTTGCAGCATAGTGGCACTATGTTTTTTCACCTCTGAATTCCATAATCAGAGTAAGAAGAAAGAGTATATTGCATACATTTATTCACCTGTCTAAAATTTGCTCATATGCATTACATGCATATACATTGCATGTATAATTTTCTCATACGCATTACAGATCTTTGAGAACGGTTTAAATGGAGACAAGTGGACATTAAAGGCCAACATAAGGATTGTATTTCATATGTGAGGGATGATATAAAAGTAAAAAGGTAGATGATGTTGGGTGATAATAGATTATGAGCTGAGAATATTGGTGGACTAGACAGCCCTAACAATGAAAATTAAGAAAATGGGGTGAAAGAATTGGAGCTGTACAGAACCAAGGAGAAAGATAGGAACATTAATGTGGCTGCTACATTAATAGATGCCTTGAAATGTAGGGTTGAACCAGATGATCTCAAGAGGTGCCTTCCAACCTGAATGATTCTGTCTTCTACATTTTTTCTTGGTAGGTCTAATGGAGATAAGCTTTAGAATATACATCATTAACTGTATAGTTATTAAAATATTCTTAAACTAAAGGACATTTTTTAACATTAACTCTTTTTACCTAATTAGATGTCTGCTTCTTAATGAAATATTGCCAAAGTCACAGGCTGAATGACTGAGTGCCAATAACAACTAATACTTTCCCTTGGTATGCTGTAAAATGATAAGAAAGTTCTACTTAGAGGAAGAATCTCTTCTGTTCTATCCTGCAAGATACAGCAAGAGCTGATGATAACTGCTGTTGTTGTGAGTCAGTGCCTGTAAGGTTTGAACAAGTCTTTTGACATGAATGTTTCATCAGAGATCTGAGTACTTTTGCCCTGTTGCAGCACCATCATCTAAAGCACAGAGTCGATATGCTATCTCTGGTATGTATCTACTTGAAATTCCAAAGGAAGATTTCGTTGTAAGGTATATATTTCTACCATATTGCCCTGTATAACCTCATATTCAATGAAGAAAATGCAAATTTAACAAATGGATTTTGACAGTCTTTGTAGACATGTGATTCAAGTATATTAAATTACTTGTGGTCAATTTGAGAACTTTAGGTAGTATAATACAGTGTATGACTATGATTAGTTTAACCTGGAGAACCCCATTAATAATACACAATAAGTGCTTCTCCTGCTTTTATGACTTCATGGCATGTTTGAGAGGTTTGTTAATGCTTCTGTAATTATGATTTTGAATATGGTTAAGCTTTCTCAATGTTCTAAGCTAAATAAAAAAAAGAATTTTTTTAATCTTATAAGAAATTTGAAAGATACATGTGTTTTGGTAATTCTAATGTGCATCCATCAAAGTTCATGACTACGTCTGGACATTAAGACCTAAATAAATATTCCAAAACATCTGCTCAGATTATTTTAGATGTCTTCAGATTCATTGAACAGAAGTAAGCTTCACTGGAGTGTCTTACCAGGCAGTCATCTTGTGACTCTTCTACAAATGATATTTGAAAAATCTTTCCTTCTGTGCCTAATTAATTAAGCTGAAAATATGCTGTTTAAGAAGCTAGAAACTTAGTGGCATATGCTGTGACTTCGAAATATTCGTGACTTTCAGCAGGGTTATGAATCAAATATTCTAGCACAAAAAGTGATAGCAAGACTATATAAAGGAACTTCAGGAATTCACTGTAGTAATTTTAAGAAAAATCAGTTCTGTTGTTTCAGAGTTTGATATTTCAGCAGGGTTTTTTTTGCTTTTTAAACTGGCTGCAGTGGAAGTCTCCACAGAGTCATGGATTTTAAGCTAAGAAGTAACCACTATAGCAATGTAGCCTCTGCTTGAATTCAGGTAGAATTCAGGCTGTAACATTTCAAGAAGTACTTCCTGCAGTTGAGAGAACTACTTTTCTCTGTTCCAGATATGAATATCACCAAGACAAAAAACTTCTGCTTCTGTTTGACCTGACTTTAAGTTTGGAATATTGCTGTTTATTTTTTTAAAATCACATTATGAGGTAAAAAGTGCGCTTAAGTTGAATTAGAATAAATTAATAAAATAAAAATATTGTAATCTTGCTTTATAATGCTGAATAGTTTTGAGAAAGAAATAGAAAGATGGAACTGGTATACCACACAAGTTATAATATTTGGTATAATATTTACATAACATAGACTCCAGCAGACTCTGGACAGTCTGTGAACACGTGACACTTAATGATGAAGTGAATATATATATATATATATATATATATATATATATATATATATATATATATTCACATATTATGAACTCCCAACAGAGGGCCAAGCATTATCAAAAGCATGCTATGGTGATGCAAATTGGAGATTGGAAGGAAAAGGCAAGGAACAAGTCTGAACAGAGATGGATGGATCTGAGTAATAAGGAAATCAAGTAAGGAATCTCCTCAAGCAAGAAAGTTAAGGAATTCATAAAGAATTTTTTTTCCCACAGACACTGGTCAACAGTTTCAGTCATCAGAACAAAAGCACTAGGAATAAAGGAAGGTTATCAAGCAACAATGTCAATAGAGATATGAATATTTCAAAATTCATCTCACTGAGCACTTAATATAGACCACAGAAACACAGAATTGTTAGGCTGAAAAGGACTTCCTGAGATAAACTAGTCCAAACCTTCTGCTTGAAACAGGGTGAGCTAAACCAGGTTGCCTAGGACAGAGTCAGGTTTTTAATTTTTTTAGAAATGGAGACTCCACAGATTCTCTGGGCGACCTGTTCCAGCGGTTGACTGCCCTCACCATAAAAGTGTTTTCCTGTGTTCAGATGGAATTTCATGTTAATTTGTGCCCAGTGCCTCCTGTCTTGTCACTGGGCACCACTGAAAAGAATCTGGCTCTATCTTCTCTTCCCACCAAGTATTGTTGAGATTCCCCCTTGAGCCATCTTTTCACCAGCTCTTTCAGCCTCTCCTTGTATAAAAGATGCTTCAGTCACATAATAATTTTTGTGCCCCTTCACTGGACTTGCTCCAGTAAGTTCATATCTTTCTTATATTGGGAAACTCAGAACTGGAACCAGCGTTCCAGTTGTGGCCTCACCAGTGCTGCGTAGAGGGGAAGGATGACCAACCTTGACCTGTTGGGAACGCTTTTCCTGATGCAGCTCAGGACACCATTGGTCTTAATTACCACAATGATGCATTGCTGGTTCATGTTCACCTTGTCACAATGCTACAGTAATTAACACAAGTAAGGGATAAAGATTATGTGTTATAACATCAAAGTCCTTGAATGGCTGCCCAACTCACATTTTTGTGAGTTCTTCAGTTTGAACTTAAACTGCAGGACAACCAAAAGGCTGAAACATTTGTGATTTGTCTTAGCTAATTTGGACCAAACAAAACTTTCTGTCATAAACATGACATGGCAAGAAATTGCCGGGAACAACCTAGGATTTATTTCCCCAAAACACAATGTCAAATATTGAAATTTCTGGAGACAATGGGAGCATTTCAATGTGCTCACAAATGGTTTCTAACCATGCAATCTGTAACAGCAAGGAACTTGAATAAAGTAGCTGAGGAATGAAAACTGTCCCGTGCAATTATGGATGCAGAACTGGCATCACTTTTAGTCCCAGTGCAGCACAGCAGCTTTTCTCAGTCTCTGGGAGACACCAAACTGCATATACTGCCAGCACAGCATCAGGGGTGTTTGTAACAAAGACAGCCAATAACAGGGGAAGGTGTTGCAAGCTTCTTCCTGTGGCAGCTAAGGTGGCCTTTGTAATTTTTTATCTTGTACAGAGAAATATTGCAGAGATTAGACATTGTTACACCGGTCCTCATGGTATAAGTCCTGGGTTTCAAGTAGCATTGTCTTTGCCAGGTGTGGGATTCAGAAACTATGCTGTGCGCAAACAACACAAGTGGTATGAGTATGAGATTGTAGTAGTTATTCCTTTACACACACTGATACTAGAGCTGCTTCCATCCCTGGTTTGTCTTTCAACAGAAAAATATAAAGTAGAATTCTTAGCTTTGTTTTTTCTGGCTGCATTGTTTGAGGAAGCACTTCTGGATAGAAAGCATGTCATTCTGCAAATGCTGTGTTGCCCTACACAAATGTTTATTATTATGTATCAAAATTATTAGACCATCAGGCATATGAAGGAGTAACGGGAATATGAAGGCAACCAATATTAGACAAAAGGCACATATTCAGAAAATAGACAGTATTGAAACACATGATCCTCCAAAATGTGGTAGATTATTCCTTTGAAATCTTTGCATCAGTGCTTGATGCCTTTCAGGGAAATGTGGTAGTGCCAAAGAAGCTACATGTCCCAAAGTAAGACTAACTGTAGTAAGCTATGTGTATTACATAAACGAGGATATCAGGTTATTTGATCTATTAATGGGTTTTGCTCATAAAATCTATTAACTTATTTGCACCATTTAAACAATGTAAACATTTATGAGAAAAAAATAATTGAACTGAAAATAAAACCAGCATTAAGGATTACTGACACAGTGTAAGGGATGAATTAGAAAACCAACTAAAATGAAGTGCTAAATCTGTGCTTTTTCAGATTTCATTAGTTCAGTTAATTAGGGGGCAAAAATGACTAGTTTTAAGCCAGGTAGAATACTGAATGGCTAAAAGTGATTTTCTAAGCTTTTTTTTTCCTTTTTTTTCCTTCTTTTTATTCATGCCTATCATAGCAATTAGCTTTCAAATGTTTCTAAAAATACTTAAGATTTGTATGACTATGCAGCTAAACACCCTGATGCAAAAGGAGAAACATAAGGCAAAAAGTATGTCTTAAGAATTCTAAAGGTTATGAGCAAACCCCTGTGAAGTAAAGATACAAAGAATGACACAGACCATCAACTTCCATGCAGCTTTGTGGAAGCGTATAGGAGAAAGCAAGAGCCTGTGGGAAACAAAACCAACCAACCAACCAAAAATCACAATGGCCTTACAAAGCCAGAGTGATGGTCTATCTATTTCAATATTCTACAGTGATTAGATATATGTTCAAATAGAAAAGGATAAGAGTAAGCGTGAAATACTACTTTCCCCCAGTTTATGTTTCAGGAACTTCCTAAGCCAAAAGCCATGTTTTATATTTAATAGCTCTGAGCAAATTTTTAGCTTTTTAATTGTTCCAGCTGTATTTTGAGTTCACGTATAGGTTGACCACAAGCAACATTCTCATTGGTTATCTTTATATTCTGATGTGAACAAAGAAAAAGCAGATACTACGGTTATTACAGAAGGCAGTGGCACATTTGTTAAACACAATCACATAAAGATTAAATACAACTGTGTATGTTTGGTGTACCATCATCATGTTGTTCTTGTATCTCAAACCTGTTTCTTAGTTAAGAATGTGTAGAGCTTGCAAACAGAGCATGGTTGTCATGGACATACAGACTGGTTATACTGTTACAGGTGTATTCTGCTTAATGACAAAGTCTGATACTAGATGGATGGACAGACTATCAGTTGTCGGGAAAACTGGACCTCAGGGTTCAAATGGTTGTGATTAGTGACATGAAGTCTGACTTGTAACTTTTAGCTGCTCACAAGTGGTGTTCCTCAGGAGTTGACACTGCAACTGAGGTTTAACACTTTAATAATGGCCTGGGTAATGAACTGAAACTAAATGAAGTATTAGCATGTTCATAGATGACACTAATTTGGTGAAGGAGGCCACACTGAAAAGCACAGATGTGGTATCTTGACAAACTGGAGAATGAGCAGACAGGAACTCTATGAAATTCAGTAAAGGCAAATGCAAAGTGCTGCACCTGGGATGGGGTAACCCCACACAAAGGCTGGGCTCCAGCTGGACAGAAAACAGCTCTGCAGAACAGGACCTGGAAGTTCTAAGACACTACAGGTTGAACATGGGGCAGCAACTCACCCCTCTAGCAAAGGCAGTCAACCAAATCTGCAGTACTAGCAAGAGTGGTACCAGCAGGTCCCAGGTAATGAACCTTCTCCCTGCTCCCTGCTGGGGTGGTGGAACGTGGCCTGGCTGCACGTCTCTGCCCTGCTGCCCTGGGGAGCCCCCAGCGGCTCCCAGCTCCTGCTCCCAGCTCCCAGCTATCCTTCGTGGCACCCTGACAAAGCTGATCAAAATACAGCCAAAATAATAAGGACAATTCTTTCTGCTCCTCTTGTTGCTCATAGATGTAATTGCAATAACTAAAAAGCATTCCATTTACATCAGCTGGAGCTCAGAATTTCAGCTCTCTATTTCGGCTGAGTTAACAATCCAATTGGTTTTTTCCTCCTTTCTCAATTTTTCCCTTCATAGTCTTTGCCCTGTGTTGTTTACAAGTTCAAACTAAATTGATTATGCAAGTGTTGAATGGTTCACTGTAATACATTACATTGAAAATCCAGAATGTATGAATTTCTAGATGCAAAGCCTATTTGTAAAAATACATTCTATGTTTATGCTAATGAAAGTCCTGTATCTAATTTCCTGTTCTGAAAATTTAGTCCTAAAATCTTAAAATGTGAACTAGCTGTCCAACCTGAGGCATACACAAGAATTGGCTGCCAAACATAATAAGTTATTCAGTAAAAAGTCCAGATTGGACAAAAAGTTACTTTATTGTCTAAAATTGAATTTTGTTACATTAAAATACTTAAATAATTCCTTTTATCTTCAAGGTGATTGCCAGCATTACTTAATTAAGTCTATGAGATGTGTAAATTTTGCTGTAAGTCCCTTTATATAGAAAGTGAAACTTCAAGAGTCACTTAAATGGATCACTAAAATGGACAAGTGTCTAAAGAGGGTGTCAAAACTAGGATTAAAACTTAGAATTCCTGAGTCATCACACTATTTATCAAACTTGCAAATTAAATTTGCTGACTGCCAGTCAAGTGCAATGCCCTCAAGTCACTGCTGGTGATGATTTAAATGTTAAGGAAAAGACAGGATGTATGGTTATAGTATGTTTGTTCAGAATTCAGCTGTTTCAGTAGTGTTGCTCACATTACTCCTGAAGATAAGAATCTGAAAATTAAAACATTATTTGAAGCTTATCAATTAATTTACCTTATGATAACCTCTAGTGATGTGAATCACTAGCCAAATGTGAATCAATTACCTAATTAGGCTGTGATGTTATGATCAGCATTTTGTTATTGAATCATCAAATGTATGACATCGGTGAAGGTCTAATAGATCTTTCACTGAAATAAAAGTTTTGCATCAATTTCATGGATTATGGATCATTAGGCTGTTGCCATTATTAACCTTTGTTGGCACTCTACCTTGCTGTTGTTGAACTATAGAGATGCAAGGCCAGTGCATTAAAACTTTCACTCAAAAAAGAAAGGTGAGATAAACAAAAATATTATGAAGGATACATTAAATATATTTTCAGAGTACAGAAAGTCATTCCAAGGGCAAACACCATCTCCACACACCCCCACCCCACACACCCCCACCCCCATGCCCCTTTGGTAAAATCTGTAGGCTTTGTCAGTAACAAAGTTCACAAACTCAAAACTAACTCAAAACTTACATCATGGGACTAAGCATAAGTTTCAGTTCATCCAAAAGGAGCAGTCCTGAGCCTTGAATTTTCCTGTGCATCTATAATTCTCCATTTGTAAAATGCAAATACTAAATCAAAGACTGTTAAACTACCTCTAACTCAGGACCTTTTGATTATTATTTAGAAAGCTTTAGTTTTATAAAATTACATCCAACTGCAAATATTTTCCAAATAGTTCCAAGGATAGATACCTTTCTAAAGTCAACAGTAGTTGTGAGGTATACTGTGAAAATTTCAGAAAAATACTCAGCAAATAAACAGTAAGAAGCAAAGGATGTCACTTTGTGGAAATAAAAACAAAACCATTGCTTAAATTTCATCTTAGCTTTTGCTTGATCTGCTTTAAATTATTTTTAAATTACTTTGTAAATAATTTTCAGATATTTTCACTTATCATCTTTATTAGATTTTCTAGAAATAAAGCTATAGCTGATTTTTTTCTATTTTTTTTTTACTTTTCTTTTGAATTGCTGGTTTCTTACATTAAATTTTATTTATTTATTTTAAAATAACTATATTTGTTTCATTAAACCTTTCATTAGGTAGTTTCTGGTCAACAGAAATGAAGTCAAGAATCTTTATCCAGCTGAAGGGAGCTTCAGTGTGCCCCTACTTGTATCACTGAACACAGCTCGAGTTATTTATTGAAGTCAAGTATTGAGAGTCGCACAAATATTCTCTATTTGATACATTTTTGAACTTGAGTTTTCCATATCACAGGTCCTAGCAACATCACTATTAGCTACTCCGTCAAGGCTTATTTTTTTTTTAACTAAGTGGAACATCTGCTGTGATGCCAAATGAAATTGGTTTTATTTGTTTATTTAGTCAGCTGTAGCATTTCATTAATCTTAATGTATTTACAAGTAATCCACAGAAGACATGCAGCACATTTTTGTGAAAAATAGAAAAGAGAAGCCAATACTGATTTTTCTGATTAAAGTTTCACTTTAGAGAAAAGGTTCAGTCAAAACTTATATTTATGTGAAAAATACTGACTGGTTTTAAACTGTATAAAAATGTTGGATTCTTTTGACATTATAGCCAATTACATAGGTGAAATGTTAAATAGTATGAAAACATGGATGCAGAGTAGTGGGTTTCCTGGCACAGATTATTTAGCATTATCTCTGACCTGTTGCTCATTTAACCCTTGTTCAACACTACTTATGAATGTTAGATAACAAATGTCTGACACCGATCCCTCTGAGACTCCTTCCTCTACGAAGAAAGCTGATCTTTCATTTATTCCCATACTTCATTTCTGAATGAGTCACCAGTGTACAAGAAGACCTTCCTTCTTATCTCGCAGCACTTGTGTTTCTTTAAAAGCTTTTGGTGAGCACCTTTGCTAGATGTCTGTTAGACATCCAAGTAAATGGCTGTCTTTGCAGCTGTGTCCGTAATCTAATTTGCTGAGGCTTACCCATTATATATGTATGTATATATATGTGTGTGTATATATATATTTATAATATTTATCAATTGACTCACTTATTCTCTTTTTTATTATACTTATTTGCATTTACCTGACACATATATAAGATTAACTTAGCTATCTATATCTCTCTGGATCCTCCTTGAATCCTGCTTAAAAATGTGAAATAAAAACATTAAGTACTAGGTTAAGCATTACCAAGGTCACCACCCCCAGTTCAAACACTAAGGAAAGTTTCCAACATAGTATCTACACCTTGAAAAGAGTTCTGATTATTTTAAAGAAAAATATTGAATTAAGTAAAAGTATGATTTTGACTACTGTTGAAATATTAATGAATTCTGATCAATATGTAGATAATTTTGCTTAAAAAAATGTTTTTAGGATCAGATAAACAGACACTGGTGAAGACCTTTAAACAAGCAGTCTTTCGTCCTACATGGAAAAAGATCTCACCAAAACTTTAAGAAGTAGTTCCATATAAAGGAATCTTTAGGATGGGACTTGCCTGACAAACCAAGACAGGGTGGTTGGGATTACATGTATACATTTTTGTATTACAGAAACTATCATTAGCATAATTTGCATGCTTATCACATGAATATCTCAAAATAATATTTTTTATTATGTTAACATTAATATATAAATACTTTTTAAACAATGCTGAAATATTTTTGTTTGATTTATGAAGGAAACAAAACAATAAATGAACTAATTTTTTAAGGGCTGTTCTCAGATCAAGATCTATGCATTTCCCTTTAAAACAAAACAATCCTTGAAAACATTATACCTAGCAAGGAAAGCTTGAAAGAATGCCATATTGTAAAAAAATAATTAAAAAGGCAGTCGTTTACATGTCCTAAATTTATTTTAGATTTTAAAAATGTAATAAAAATCCATTTTAATATTTTAACACAGACACTGATATTTCTACGGAGACTGAAGGAAAAACTGTGCTCATTTCTGTTAATGAGACAGATATGCTAAATCACAGTGCTGTAGCAAGTCTATGTATTCAGACAATGATGGTGAATTAGCTCACTTGAAATAGAAAGCATAGAAGTCCTCAAGGATGGCAGAGCAATTTAATGCTGTATAGGATTAGCTTTCTGAGAGCAACTGTGGAGGTCCTGAGGGTCTCATAGCTCACTTATTCCAAACTTCTAATATCCTCATTTAAATTTCCTCAGACTTAATAATAGGCCCTAAAGTCAGAATTTGCTATTTAGGGAAAATATAAATACAACAATTATCAGCTCAGTACTACCCTCGAAGACAATGAACATACATGCAATCATCCTGCTGGGTCCACTAGGAATTAGCAAGACTAGAGGAGTTCTCACACATATTTGTACTGCTGTGTGGACAGATGCCATTAGATATGAGCAAACTGTCCAGATTAGTATCCTCTTCAGGTCAGGCACTGCACCAACACAACTGCATCTTTTAGAGACTGAAACTGACTCCCATCCAGACAGCATTAAACACACTTGTAGGAATGACACCCATTCTGATGGAAAAGCCCCTATCCTAAAAGTGTATAGAGTAATGTGCACCCTGGATTTAAAAAAAAAAACCAACAAAACAAACCCCCCAAAAACATGCTCTTGGCTAATATATGCTTTAATGGAACTTGCACTAAAGGATACCCAAAATATTATGTGTCCATTTTAAACCAGTGCAGGCACCCACAGAAGCTACAAGATAATGGAGAAAGATTGAAACATTTCAGCTTTCGGTGACCAAGTACACCACTTCATGGGGTCAAATATTTAAAGTTAGACAAGCTTTAGGTCTTTTCTGATCTGCATCTACATTTTAAGTGGAAAAATACCACGCAAAAATACAGTCCAAAAGCCTGCTAAAAAGAAGAAAATCTTTTGTTTGCTTGGTTTTGGTTGTTTTTTTGTCAATATTGTACATAACTTCACTAGCAGTTCTATGAACAACAGCATGTATTTAAAAGTAGTTAAAGAAAAGATAAAGTGAAAAGATCCACTCTGATGCTCCATACTCATATATAGCCAAGACTTTTAAAGATTAAATACTTCTTTGGTAGAAAAACCAGTATCATACATATTAATATTTTTTGCAAAATCCCAAAAGCAATTATATTACAATTGTACATATTGATGTACAGTTTGCCCATGTTTGTGTGAGATGTGAAAGTACCTCTACATTTATTGTGGAAATCTGTTGAATCATTTAGTCCTAGGTTACCTCCATAACTGTACAGTGATTTGGGGTAACCTCAGTGGCAAAAGAGCCACGCAACCACCCACAGAGAGGGAAAACTCAGGTGTAATCAATGCTATTGACCAGATGGATGTCAGTGATGAGTGGTGTCCTTCAGGGGTCCAGTACTGCTCAATATCTTCATCAATGATATAGACAGTGGGATTGATTGAACCCTTGGCAAGTTTGTAGATGACATGAAGCAGAGTAGTGCAGTTTACATACCTGAGGGACAGGATGTCATCAAGAGGCACCTGGACAAGCTCAAGAAGTGGGCCCATGAGTACCTCATGAGGTTCAACAAGGCAAAGTGCAAGGCCCTGCACCTGGGTCAGGACAACCCCTGGTATCTCTACAGGCTGGGGGATGAAGGGATTGAGAGCAGCCCTGCAGAGAAGGACTTGAGGGTATTGGTTGATGAAAAGCTGGACGTGAGTCAGCAGTGTGCACTTGCAGCTCAGAAAGCCAACTGTGTTCTGGGCTGCGTCAGAAGAAGCGTGGCCAGCAGGTCAAGGGAGGTGATTCTGCCCCTCTGCTCTGGTCTGGTAAGATCCCACCTGCAGCACTGTGGCCAGCTCTGGGGTCCTCAGCACAGGAAAGGACATGGACCTGTTGAAGCAGCTCCAGAGGAAGGCACAGAAATGATCAGAGGCACGGAACACCCCTTCTGTGAGGAAAGCCTGAGAGAGTTGGGATTCTTCATCCTGGAGAAGAGAAGGCTCTGGGGAGACCTTATTGCAGCCTTTCAGTACTTAAAGGGGGCTTATAACAAAGATGGGGACAAACATTTTAGCAGGGCCTGTTGTGATAGGACAAGGGGTAGTGGTTTTAAACTAAAAGAGGTTAGATTCATGCTAGATATGAGGAAAAGAATTTGCACAATGAGGGTGGTGAAACACTGGAAGATGTTGCCCAGAGAGATGGTAGATGCCCCATCCCTGGAAACATTCAAAGTCAGGTTGGACAGGACTCGGCAGCCTTATCTTATCGAAGATGTCCCTGCTCATTGCAGGGGGTTTGGACTAGGCAATCTTTAAAGGTCCCTTCCAACCCAAACTATTCTATGATTATATTATTCTATGGCCACCTTTAGTAGAGCATTCACTTGTGTTCGGATCACAGCACTTGGTGCAACCTTTAGTCTCACCTGTATGGGAGTGTTGGGGTCATTTCTAAAGGGTTCTGACATTAATTGATCCAAGAGTGGATAGGATTTGTGGCAAACGTCTTGTAAGCTAAGCACAAGACATTCAGGAGAGACTGGAGAGACCAGATATCAGATTCTGCATGAAATATTTCCACACAAAACACTCCTGGGTTGGCTCTAATAAGCATGTGTGTAAGCATCAAAAGGGGTTCAGGCCTTTACATCTTACTAATTTGAGTGTAACTTCATCTTTCCAATGCTACAATGAAGCATTAACCTATCTTAGAAGGGCTGTCTCAGAAGAATACACAAAACAACCTTTGAATACAGAGGAATACAGGGAAAGTGTGTGGGAGGTGGTAGCTCTGAGGGATAGTGAACAAAGTTGATCTAGATGATTGTAGGTCCCTTCCATCTGAAATATTATGTTCTGTTTCAATTCAGTTTCAATTCAACTCTTTTCTATTCTATTCTATCCTGTTCTGTTCTATTCTATCCTGTTTTGTTCTGTTCTATTCTGTTCTATTCTGTTCTGTTCTGTTCTGTCCTGTCCTGTCCTGTTTTGTCCTGTCCTGTTCTGTCCTGTCATGTCATGTTCTGTTCTTCTATTCTAAAGAATATGAGAGGTAAAGAGGCAATGAGGTACGGAGCAACAGGATATAGTCCTTAAATGTTGGTACAAATCTAGCTGTTAGTATTCTTATACTCATGATATTCAATCTGATATCATAATACTAAGTTGGTATTAGACAATGCACCTCACTGTGCCATGAATGAATTTTAAGAAATATTTACAATAATGTCATGTCCAAAAATTATTTACCAGGAGGCTGTAACCCATCCATATGACAGCCTAACATAACTTCCATAGTCTTTATCATAAAGACCACAATCTCCACAACTACATATCTCCATCCTCACTTTCCCTGTTGCTTGGAGACATAGTATGGTTTTGGTTGCTCAGTTTAGAAAATGAGATGTTCTGGTGAATCATCTGACTGAGCTTAGGCATTTAGTATCACACATGATGCACTCGAGTATCCTTCCTAACTTCTACCTACCACTCCTGATAGGCATTGGTCTCCTATAGTCCCATGTCATATCTATCTAACCCTTGTAACATCTGCCAGTCCCATACAATGTTTCATGTACTGCATGGCATATTATACTGCATAAAATATCTACAAGCAATAAACTCCACTTCAGGCTTCTATTTTATGATTAGTTGAAATGCTTTTAAGTCTATATGGACCTCATTCATTGGACCTCCATAGACTATTATCTGAGTTCAGCTACTTAGCTCACATTAGATGCAACTTCACGTACATAAAAACGTCTCTATATACAAACTGAAGTTCAACTTAAATATTTAACGGTATCTAACTACAAACTTTATTTATCAAAGTCAATGTCTTTTGTTAGCCTTCTGAATTTTTCAGATGACAAATGCAACTACCCAAAGCTTTACAATATTAACAGATGGTTCCATGAATATGTCTTTTTGTATTGTTAAAAAATAATGTGTAATTCAACCTTTGTCTGTATATTAACACTATTCAAACACATTTCTCAAATTACTACTAAGGATGGCTGCACAATATAATAATGTCCCTTGACGTTACCAGAAAGGTAACTAATAGAAAAACCTAGAACAGAGAATTTATATTCACTGAGGAATTAGTTACCTGGGAATATCTGACCTATTCAAAAACTTCAGAAGACCCACCTCTCCTAAGATTATTAAGAAGAAAGGAGAATAATTTTGTTAATGATCAATTAAGTTTAAAAGGGAGCTTTAAAAATTTCAGAACTACTCAAAGTTTAAATGAGTATTTTGAGACCTTGAAGACATTTATATATAAACTATGACCATTTTTACTTTTTTGAAACAGAATTTTGAATCCTATTAAATCTTGATGGACATCAAAATGTATCTCAGAAAACAGACTTACTAAAATACAAAACCCCAAAGCTTAATTTACAGAAGTTCTGTTTTACCAGAAGAACAAAGTCAGTCATAAATATGCTGCATATTTATTAAAAAGGTTAGACACTCAATAACTGAAATACAAATCAAGAACCCCCCATGAAGATACATAAAAGGAAACAATAGAAGGGTGGAAGGAGTTATGTTCACTACCAGAGAAGTCTGAAAATATATGGTAGAGAACAAAGCTTTGGTCTGATGGTAAGTCATACTGGATATATGCACTATAGATCATCAATTTGTGGAAAACTGAGACTGTAAGCAGAATGGGTACGTGACAGTGCTACAAGTAGGAACCAATGGACTGGCAAGAAGGTAGAGGAGTCCATTTTGTGAGTGTGCGCCACAGATATGTTGCCTTGCATCTCTCAGTCTATTGTATTCAGCTGTTCTTGTTTGTCCAGTGCAATTTGGTATTACAGACATTTTATATCACCATTTTGAGAGCGTCCTTTGGTTGCTGTGATTCACTGATCAACCCCTATAAAATGAGTGCTCTACCCAAAGCAGGACTGATCCACAGCTGCATTGCAGCACAGTAATGGCAATACAATGTTTTTATCTTCTGCCCTGGACAACCATGCCAGCAGCAGTAGCAACATCAACCAGTGGCATTGCTGTTAAGAAGAATCTCTGCACCATGCCTGAACTTATCTGTTCAGTGCCATGGGCACAGAGATGCAGATTAATTTACAGTAGCCCCAGCTGGCTGCCCTGTACTTGTTAAAAAGGGGGAAAAAAAGTGAAAATGAAAGTGAACTGCTATCCTTTTTCTATAGTGTCTGGTTTATTAGAATGATGATTCTTCATGGCACAAGGTCACTGTGCAAAATGTAGGGGAACTGCAAGCAGAAGAAAAACTGCAGGATAAAATATATTATGTTCTGTGAATGAGAAAATGGAAAATGACCGGTATAGCAATAACAGCAGATGTCAAGAAGACTTAAATGGTGCATTTGGAAGCTTGCAGTGCTCAACTTCCATTGCTCTGCTGATGGTTAGTTCAAGGACTGACTAAATTTGGAAAGTAACGTCTCCTATTCCTGACCCATGTTATCTTTCAGTAGTGGTATGTGATATCATAGCAGGGTTTGCCCAAGTAATCTCCCAGCTGTGTTGACAATATCTGATGACACACCTTATCTACATATCCAGATTCCCCAACAGGCACGCTTCAGCAACTAAAAGGGGTGGTATTCTACCACTGTACAGGACATTTTTTGTGTCTGTGGATAGCTACCACCACTGCTAGATAGCCTTGCAAAACACATGGGGGCCCAGTTCACATCTCCTTTCTAGACTATCAGCAAACATATCCATATATTCATGGTGCTGGGCTAGACAAGATTAATGGAGCCATTGTGCCATTGTTACTTGGTAGAGCACTTATATTCTTATTACCATGGCTCATAAAGTTCACAAATGCAACCTCATCTATCACCAGAACATCTTCAGTTACCACCTAAGGAGATGCCAGATGGCCAAGGAATAAGTTTTTCATGGAGAAATGGACTTAAATCACTCTTCTTTACTTGGAATCTAATTCTTGTTTGGTATTTGCAAAAGCAAAAAGGAACACATAAAAAAAAATGGAAGCAGAACTCCAAGTAAAGCCACAGCTACTACCTGTGCCAGCTGAGGCTAGCTCACTCATCTGCATGAACCAGAAGTGCAAAATCACAGGGGATATCCTGGCTGAATGTGTTATGTAAATTTTTGACAGGTGTTTGCCTGCACTGGAAAATTTCATAGATAGCAGATGCAAGACATTAAAAATGTCCCTATAATTTTTCTTTTTCCACATTTCCTTTTTGTCCCTGATGTCACTGAAATCTCACAGTGAAGCTCTGGCAGCCACTGGCTTGAAGCTTCTGCCTGTAGCTGGGAATTCAGGTTCAGCTGTGTTTTAAATCCCAGCCTTGCAGCCTTTGGTATCCAAAAACTCCTTTTGGCAGCTCTGCAGTTTGTATTTCCAGCTCTGGTCTTTGTGTCACTGATACTACCTTACTCTGAAGGGCCAAAAAAATGTGATTACAGTTCTACAGTGAGCAATGAACCATGGAAGGCTCTATTAAACACAAAATGCACAATGCAAAATGGATATAAAAACAGATTAAATTCATTTGGAACAATTTATGGTTTAAAACGTAGGGGATAGAGAGAGGCTTGTTAGCTACAGTTACTGGTTTGGATTTGGTAACAACAGGTGTCCTATCGATGCACTGACATCAGTCTAGAGCATGAGTCTGTCAGGCTTCCATTGTCCTAACAGGAGAGGTTACTGGGGAGCTGCTGGACATGCAGTGACCTCTCTTATAGAAGTAGTGACATGCAAACTGCAAAAGGATGGAGTGGCAGAGGTACTGAAGCAGCAGCAATGGAACTGAGTCTGCAGTCACACTGGCATAATCTAGTAGATTAATTTATGAAAAAATGTGAATAACCTTTCAAGTCAACAACAGCCTTATGAGCTCAACAGAAAGGCTAGATGTTGCTTAGCTATGAAATCTATTATTCCAATGTGTTGTTACGACTGCCCACTCAATGTGAACCCATACGTATAGAAACTGCTAAAACCCTTATTTATGCAGCCACCCTTTCTTTCCCCTCTCTCTATTCCTGACTGTGATATGCTTGCCATCTTCTCAGTTAATCTGAAAGGCCATATCATTGGCTGTCTGGCTTCTTTTTTTTTTTTAATAAACATGAAAATAGAAGCAGTCACTATTCTCTCCCCATCAAGACAGAGACTTAGCCTTTCTTTATCACTATCAAACATCTCCAGCTTTTCTGGACATGCTAAAGGCATATGTTCTGTTGGTGGAAGCATAAACAAAGAGCAGGAAAAATGTGGAAGATGGAGCCACTGCAATTAAAGGGTGGATCAACAAAATTTAGTGAGGCAGCAACTAGATCCTCAGGTAGCTAGAGCCTGATGAAGCCTTGCAGGTGAAAATACGGTCTGCTGAAAAATGAAATTTTGAGTTAATGAAAATTATTTGGAGATTTGGATTTAAATTCTTTATGATTCTTGTGGGAAAAATCTCAGAATATTGTTAAACATACTAATTTCTCTGTTCAGAATCTTTCTTCTTAAAAAATTATTTCTTCTTTGGTTCATTGTCATTTTTCACACCAGAAAATGATCAGGGACTACTCTGCCAACAGGAAATGAAAAGATTGAATATGGGGTACATTCTTTAAAAATCTGTTTTTAAGGGTTGTGTCAAAACCAAAACATTTGTGGAAGAGTGTCTAATGAAAATCCATGAAATCTCAGGTTGTATTTTTCAGTTGAGTAAATCCTGATTAAAAACCTGATCATTTGGGCAAACTTTATTTTGCAAAAAAGTGTTTCAAATGGTTTCACTTGCCTCATTTCAGTATGAAGCAGTAATAACAAGAGGATAGAAGAGAATTAAAATCCTCCAAAATTAAATTATTCTCCATACAGCTGTAATAAAGCAAAAATATAAACCACAGAATCATTCAATTCAGTCAGTCTGAAAAGATTTTCAGGAACACTGATTAGTTCTCAATAAGTTTATCGCAGTTGTTCTCTAATTATTCCCATAGTAACATTACTTAATTTCTTTGGCATAGTCACTCTCATTTTAGTAAAGCAGTGCCTATTCTTAACAGTTTTAATTTTCAAATCTGATTCTTAATTAAATCACTTTGTGAGAAACAGATCTCTCTATTCCCAACTCATAATAGGGTAGTCTTCCATGACTGGTGCCTGAAATAAATCTCAAAACCTGAGGCTGTATTTCTTGGCCATTCAAATATCATGACAGTCATGAGATCAGTTTTAAAAGTATACCTAAAAAGAATAAATAAATTACTTGGTTTGTTTTTATTTCAATGCATTTAGAGATAGTATGAATTTTGTTTGGTTTGCACCTGAAAATAAGAAGTCTAAACATTTAAATGTTCATACAACTCAGGGGTCCTCAAACTACGGCCCGCAGGCTGGATACGGCCCCCCAGGGTCCTCAATCCGGCCCCCGGTATTTACAGACCCCCCCCGCCGGGGGTTGGGGGGGAAACCAAGCAGCCGCAGATGACTGCCTGCCACTTCATCTGCGTGCCGGCCCCCTGTTTAAAAAGTTTGAGGACCCCTGATATAACTGAACAGATATTTTTATGTAAAAGCTAGATTCCTGAAACTAAGCTTTATGTCAGACATGAAACACATGTATCTTTCAGTAAGCTTATAGGCCAAATACTGTTTTATTTTATTTTTACATGATTATTTGGATTTGTTTTTTGAGGGCATCAAACTCATGAAGCTTGAAGGAGACAATTAGTGAAGTGGTGGATTGTGGACCAATATACCTATATTCACTTTTAATATAAAAGCACAAAACCCCAACTATATAAACTGAAAGTGGATTTTCTGGTGAGAAAAAAATACTAATTCAACAGGAAGAGTTTGAGGTATTACAGCAAAAATGTATGGCATATATGAATTTGGCTTGCAGGATCACTGTAACTGTGGATGAAAGAATCACTGATGATATTTTTGGGCTTAAAGCTTTCAACAACTATCAATGATTCAAACTTATATATCCCTGGTTCTATATTCAATCATTTTACATTTAATTTTCTAAAAAACTCTAACCTCTTGCAACAAAACTCACAGCCTACAATTTTCCAAACCCTCACTTGCCTCAGGTTTTTTTTTTCTTATATGAGTGAAATTATATGGGCCAGCAAGAATTTTCAGCCTGGCCTAAGCATTTCCAGCAGAGTAATTCAGCTACATTACAGTTCAGTTCATGTACATACATTTTGACATAGCAAAAGTATTAATAATTGGATCAAGATATAAATAATAGACAGTACTGAACAGATGTAAAAACCCCTATCCATCTGACTTTATTGAATCAAAAGACTTGTAAATAATACTGTATTTCAGTAAAAATAAATGCCTAGATTCAATGTAAATATATTAATATCTAAGTATACACACAGCTAGAAACGTAGGTTTCATATGAAGTAATTATGATGATTTTTGTTTTTGTAATTATTATTATTTTTGTTTTCCTGTCATATTTAAAGTCAAAAAAGAATTGGGAAAAAGTAATCTAAAAATTCATTTTCTGATTTAAAACACAGTGTTATTCATAATTACTTACATCTAGTAATGGAAAAAAAAGTTAATTTTAATTGTTTTTTCAAATTATATATAAAACACTAAAAGACAAATTTATATTTTTCACACCAAATTTCCATATAGGTCAATTTCCAATCACAGTTTAGAAACACAGCTATGTGGACTATGATTAATTTTGGAGAAATGATTGAAACTCCATTTTCTTACAGTTGCTTTTAACTGATTCACAATACATGATAAGGAAAGTCCAAGTAAAAGACAGACTTTGATCTCTATCCTAAATCAGGATTATTGTAATCGATTGTATAAAAGTCTTCTATTCTGATGGAGCGCTTTAGGTATAAGCCTCCTTAGCTTGTCAACTTGTTTGGGAGCAGATGGTGAATATGGCCAGTTGGTTATAATTGGGCTTTTTCAGGTGAGAAATTCACCATTTCAGTAAATGATAACTAAACAAATTATATCCTGGCATTTCCAGCTCTTTAAATAGCATTCATATACATAGATGATTTGAACACAGAAGGCTATAATGTCCTTGATAATGATCTACAGTATTCTCACTATCACTTTAAAGAAATACAGCATATTTTGCTACTAAGATGAAATTGAAGAAAAATGTATTTTGAATATGTTACATAGCAAAGGTTTACTGCCAACACGCTACTCATTACTCCTTGGATTCACATCCAGGTATTCATTTCCTGAAATAGTTCTCATAGCATTATTTTTGGAGTTAACTTAAATCTCTGTGGAGTTCAAAGAAAAGGGCATGAATTCTTGCTAGCTTCAAATAATGTTCAGACACATACATGCTCCACGTATTTAAATTCACCTGTGATGGTTATGTTACTCAAGATTATATACATAAAAAATTCCTAGTAAAGCTGAAAGGCTCAGATTTTTACTTCTTTTTTTTTAATTCAGCTAGTGTGAAATAATTTCTGAGCATGTCGTTTTAAAAAAATATGAACAGATTTTCTACCTATAGATAGTTATAATCATGAATGGAAAACATCTGCATCACTTTTTTCTGTTTTAAAGAAAGGCAGAAACTTGCTTTTTAATAATTATTTTAATGAGGAAGAGTTTTAAGAAAAAACATCAAGAGTGAGATATATTCCTTTCCTAGATTAAATTTGTTGTGGGGTTTTGTTTTGGGCTTTTTTTTTAATCCAATAACTGTCTAATGGAAAACACAGAAGTAGAACTGAAAGCAGAATGAAGATTCATACCCATCCTTTACAGGTATGATAATTTTTAAACTACTGCTAGCATGCCAACTTGAAACGGAGATTTTCTGAAGTTTGATTTATTGGTTATTGCTGGCAAAAAAATCTGAGTGCCTGATCATTTGATATTACATTGTCTTCCATGATGTGAAAAGATCTTGGTTGATATTTCACTGACTGCTTATATATCTGAAAACTGCTAAATGCTTGTGGATGTTTTAATTGTCTACTTACATGCTAGTAATGCATCCAAAGGTAAGATTCACAGCTTTTTCACATCCAGTTCAGAATGTGCCACGTGTAATAGGCTTAGACACAACATAGCTTTAATTCTTTTGACTTCCTGCTTGACCATCTATTCTAAGTCTCCCCAGTGAGCTGTAAATTACATTAAATCAGATTTTTTGTCATTGCTGTGGTACTTTTCTGCTTATCACCATCAGCAAGGTCCTTCTTTGAGTTTAGAAACTCCATAACAAAACAATTGCAGACTGTGACTATTTAAGCACTTTTTTATTCCTAATTCATGATTTACAGTCTCAAAGCTAACATAGCTATTCCCACATGAAACATCAAGGTTTGTAGGTTTGGTCCTAACTGATACTAACCAGTACAACTATTAAATTTGTAGCTATCCTTGTTCTTTTCATGGTCTAACTCTGTCCCACATTATTTTATGTAAAGACCAAGTGGAAAAAGGTTGGTTTTTTGACTTTTTTTGCAAGGAGAAAGGAAACTTCAAAGGACCTCTGAAGCTTATGTTTATACCATTGTACTTGGTGGATATCCTGATTTGGAGGTCCAAGGAGTGCATTGAGCAAATTGACAATGTTTGCAGTGGATAAAAAAATAATTCAGATCTCATAAAGAAAACGTAATTTGAAAAGTGATATTACTTCCTATTTTTGGACCAGTTATACAGACACCAATACTGCCAGAGTGGGAAATTTTTTAAGATTTACCAAAATTGCCAAATAAGTTTATTAGATCAATAGACATTTTAGATTTCATCAGGAAGCTGAATATCACTGACTACAAACAGACAATAATGTCATCGTATACCTGCTGCATGGTCTTTCTTGCAGTTTGGCTGCAAGAGAATGCCCAAGACAAATAGATTGGATCTGGGAAAGGAGTCTTCAAATGTAATGTACTCTGAGACCACACTAGTTTAATTTGGAAAGTAAAGATTATTTTATTCATCAATATGAGAGTCTACATAAGTGAGTAATTCACTTTCAACTCAGTATTCATTTTCTTTGTATCTCTATTTATAGAATCATCCATGTTTTTTCTCACCAGTAAATGATATGCCAGATAAATACAAGCCAGCAGTGTGCCCAGGTGGCCAAGAAGGCCAACAGTATCCTGGCTTGTGTCAGAGACAGTGTGGCCAGCAGGACAAGGTAGGTGATCATCTCCCTGTACTCAGCACTGGTGAGGCTGCACCTTGAATACTGCGTTTAGTTTTGAGCCCCTCACTGCAACAGGGACTTGGAGGTACTGGAGCATGTCCAGAGACGGGCAGCAGAGTGAAGGCTCTAGAGCACAAGTCCTACGGGGAGCAGCTGAGGGAACTGGGGTTGTTTAGCTTGGAGAAAAAGAGGCTCAGGGGAGATCTTACCACTCTCTACAGCTACCTGAAAGGAGGTTGTAGCAAGGAGGGTATCAGTCTCTTTTCCCAGGTAACAAGGTATAGGACAAGAAGAAATGTCCTTGAGTTGCACCAGGCGAGGTTTAGATTGGATATTAGGAAAAATTTCTTCACTGAAATTGTCATCAAGCATTGGAACAGACTGCCCAGGGAAGTGGTTGAGTCACCATCCCTGGAGGTATTTAAAAGATGTGTAAATGCGGTGCTTAGGGACATTGTTTAGTGGTGGACTTGGCAGTGCTTAGGTTAATAGCTGGACTTCATGATCTTAAGTCTTTTTACACTGAAATGATTCTATGAATCTATGATTCTAGAATCTTTGTATTCTAAAATCTCTATCTTATTTTAAATGAAGCACGTTTCCATCCAATGGAAAAAATGCTTTCATTATTAAGTATATAAAATTCTGCTTCTAATTTTAATGAAAGGATGAGCTCCTGCATCAATTAAATATAAGTAGTCACTGTTTAATTCTAGTGTGACATTTTTTCCTGATAAAGGCAAACACAAATTTATGAAGCTTAAGAATTGAATTTCAATAGCACTATTAAAAAAAATATTCCCATCATTTGCTTTTGATTTTTTTAAAAATATGATTTATCTGTACAGTCACAACTTGTGAGCACAATCCATCAATAAAGTAATATTACAGTGGTTCAACTGTTAAATTATGATCCATTTTGAAGAGTTTAAAAGCCTCTGGGATTATTTATATATAGTTTCCTCTAGTGTTTATTTTTTAATTTGTAACATGTACCACAGAAATGAGTTACAGTGATGAATTTCTGTTTTGTGATTATTAGTTTTTTTAGATTAAGCATTTTATCTTGCTGGGTGCAGCCAAATAAATATAATTTAAGCACAGAACAGTCTATTATATTCATTCAGTACATGGGGTGGGTTTTTTTCCATCCAAGTGCAATCCCAGTGGTTAGCTAACAATACAGTGCAGTGATCAGAAGCTGCAAAGCAATTATTAGCACATATATCACATTATCATGTAGGGAGAGATCAGTGCTGGACCTTACAGGAAGGACTGTTCTGATGGTTTAATGTTCATTTGCCTCCATGTTTTTCAGAATAATTAACATTTAGGTTAGTATTATGCAGTATAATTGACATATTTTCAGTGCCCAGTTGATTCAATGCAAAATAATTGTATGATCTGATGACAGTGATAGGTCACAACCATAGAAGGCTGGTGTTGTGCAATGAACAAGTTCCGTACCCTTTGACTGTTCTTTTCCATCTTCATGTTTATTGCCCCCAGTTCCTGTGTTAATTTCACCAGATCCGGGCAAAAACTAGGCATTTTTCTCAAAATACATTGTATTGGGTTTGCATGGCAATGTTTGTTGGTTTTTGGGTTTTTTTTTTGGGGGGGGAGGGGGCTACAGGGGTGGCTTCTGTGAGATGATGCCAGATGCTTCCAATGTCAGCTGACTGCAGGACGGATCCACCGCTGGCCAAGGCCAAACCCATCAGCAACAGTGGTAGCGCCTCTGGGATAGCATAATTAAGAAGAAAGAGCCATGCAATAGCAATTGCAGTGGGCGGGAGAGGAATGAGAATATATGAGAGAAACGTCTCTGCAGACACCAAGATCAGTGAAGAAGAAGAAGGAAGAGGAGGTGCTCCAGGCGCCGCGGCAGAGGCTCCCCCCAGCCCGCGGCGCAGCCCCCGGCGGGGCAGGCTGTGCCCCCAGCCCACGGAGCCCCCGGGGGGCAGCTCCCCCCCCGCAGCCCGGCAGGGCCCCACGCCGGGGCAGGGGGTGCCCGAGGGAGGCTGTGACCCGCGGGCAGCCCGCGCTGGAGCAGCTCCGGGCAGGGCCCGTGGCCCCGCGGGGAGAGGAGCCCGGGCCGGGGCCGGGCTGCGGGCAGGGCCGGTGCCCCCGCGGGGACCCGCGCCGGGGCCGGCCGGGCCTGAGGGGCTGCGCCCCGCGGGGGGACCCCCGGCGGGGCCGGGCGTGGGGAACTGCAGCCCGGCAGGGCCCCAGGCTGGGGCAGCCCGTGGAGGGCCCCCTGCCCTGGCAGGGCCCCGCGCTGGGGCAGGGCAGGGTGTGAGGAGCCTCCCCTTGAGGCAGAACAAGTGGCCGAAACAACACGTTTTGAACTGACCACAACCCCCATTCCTCTTCCTCCTGTGTTGCTTGGTGGAAGCAGGTAGAGAAAAGTGAAGCTGAGCTCAGGAAGAAGGGGCGGGGGGAGGGAACGTTTTTTTAAGATTTGTTTTTATTTTTCATTATCTCACTCTGATTTGATTGGTAATAAATTAAATTATTTTTCCCTAAGTTGTGTCTGTTTTGCCTGTAGTGTGCAAATGATCTTTCCCGGTCCTCATCTTGACTGATAAGCCTTTCATTATATTTTCTCTCCCGGGTCCAACTGAGGAGGGGGAGTCATGGAGCGGCTTTGGTGGGCACTGGCATCCAGCCATGTATGTTATACAGTCATCTGTACTGCACCAAGAAACTACATGGCAGTATGCTGCAAAAACCTGAAACTTGCATATCTGAAGAAGGTTGAGGAGAAAAGGAGGCCATAACCAAAGAGTTTGAGACTGGAAAAGCAAATCCGTTAAACTCTTGAAGGACAGCAGCATGCTGGTATCTGTGGAGCCTGCCACACACTGCTTAGATGGTGTGTATCTCAAAACATCTATACCTTCTTTCTGGCATATGCTTTTTGTATGTTTGCAGGTCTATTCCAAAATGTTAAGAAATGAGACATTCCTCTTTACTGACACTGTTTGGAATCCTTTGAAATTTTAAAGATTAAAGGGACTCAGAAGTTCTCCTGAGCCTGTGGTCTTGACAGTACTCAGGAAAAGCAAGAACAAACACAGGACATACTCTGACCTACTCCTTTCAAGACAGCTGAAAAACAAGAATGCTGCTGTAGCTGTCATGTGACTGAAAAAACATGATAAACAAAAGCTAGGCCCTACAACTCCCAAGTCTTCAGGCTCAGCTTTGGACTATTAGCTCATATGGTCGTTACAGATTATTTATGTATTTGCTACAGTCTTTCTAAAGTCTTTAAACTTCCCTCCTAAAGATGAAATGCAAAACATAAACAGAAATGAAAAATCATCTCTATGTGATCCAGTAGATGCCATCTGACATTGACTGATACTATTCCAGGAGATGGTGTCCTCCTCATGAATCTCTAGAACAGCAAGTCTGTGGAAAGACTAACTCATGTCTTACTTACCATTCCTTGTCGAGCTTGCTTACATAGCATGCTTAACTAGAGCATCATGATGTGCTCTCTCACACGTAGTTTTAAGGCAAATTCAGCTTGCTTGTGTGGCCTGAAGTCAGTATGTGGCTTTGTGCTGGAAACTGTTATACAAAAATCCTGAAACTTTCAGTCAATGCCCCAAATTGAATGAGGATGTTAGTGTGAAGTTTTTGTCTGGGCCTGATTGCAGAAATGGAGACCGTCTTAGTACCTGCTTCTCTTTGGTCATTGGTGCTGTTTTCCATAGCTCTCTTTCAGTATTGATCTGAATCCCATTGTTTCTTCCCACTACCCTAACAGTGAGTGATCCAGAAGTAACCTAACCAGATATCTGCCCCTATTTCTCAGATTATGAGGGTAAAAGTTCCTGGGGTCCTGTGAGCCTCAGCACAGGCTGGGTAATTCCATGTGTCATCTGAATGGGAGAAGTCCCAGCTATTGCATGTTTTATTTGGTAGGCAGTGACCTGCTTGTAGCTAGTAGCCACTGTTGACTGAATGAGTCCTAACTCCTTAGTGATTCGTGAAAAGTTCTATAGGGTGATTTGAATGGTTCCAGGTCCAATGCATGTTGATGATGAAGCAGGACATCACTGGTGAACAGGCAGAGAAGTAACCATGCTAAAACTGCTGCTTGGCATAGTTCCCTGCTGAGCTGGTCATGTGTCCCTACCAAGAAGAGACATTCATAGGATGTGCCAGGTATTTAATTTCTTCTCAGAAGTGACCTTGGCATAAGAGTTCAAAATATTTTTTGTTTCTCAGTAGTTCACATGATAAAGTCCACATGATTTCCTTCTGGGTGTGGTTGAGAATAATCACAAGCTATAATGCC
Source organism: Falco peregrinus (assembly GCF_023634155.1). Classification (NCBI taxonomy): domain Eukaryota; kingdom Metazoa; phylum Chordata; class Aves; order Falconiformes; family Falconidae; genus Falco; species Falco peregrinus. The sequence goes on from NC_073727.1 coordinate 61,144,033, forward strand.
CTTCCTGCTAAGGTCTTTTGGAAACACCTCACAGCATCATTCTTCTATTTATTTTGACTCAGTGCTTCTCTGATCCTTGTTCTATAACTTTGATGGAACATTCAGTCAGTGAACTATTTTTTAAGTGATAACAGTCTTGTGATGATAAAATTAAATACTCCGGAGGAAAGAGTATGAGATTTCTCATGGATGACACATGAAACTGCTAAAATATGTGGTTCAAATGTGACCATCACCAAGATGGAGTATAGGAATGCCTGAAAACATGTGTAAGGGCCCAGATGTGTCTGAGATTTCTCCCCTTGAAGTGCTACTTGGCATGTTCTCAAGACACCATAGGAGGAAGATTAAGGAAAATCCATGTGGACAGCCAGGGCATCTGACCTCAAGAGCAGTAGTTGGAACTTTTTCAATGTGGGCAATGCTTTGAGAATGAGCAAGGTTTGAGTTCTATTATCATTAATTTTACTCTTTAGAAAAGTTGTTGCTATTCTCAATTAGCATTTGATTTCTGTCCTGTTAATTTAATCAGGTACTTCTAAATTTCTGCAATGACAAGAATATGGAAGAGAGCTAATATACCTGGAATTGCCTATTCTTCTTTTACATTCACAATAATAAAATTAAATTGTTCATGTGGCTTTTCAGACATTGGTTGTTAAAAAGTGTTTTACAAAGTAATGAATTAAATGTTAGTAGTGCTGTGCCCTGTAGGCAAACAGAGCTTCTATTATGCCACAACAATTATTCACACACAGATGTAGAATTGCAACCTGATTTTATATTGAGAACATGAATGGAAAGGACACTGAGGTTATTCTCTACTCATTTTGTATAGTTCCAAAAGCTCTGAAAATTTTTACCTGAATAGACAAAGGCATACAATGCAGAAAGAACAGCTATAGCTGAAGAAACTATCAAGGCCTACATTTGCTGATTTAAAACACCAGAACTATCTAACCTAAAGCTTCTGTCAGCATTGTGGTTTGTCAATGTGCAATAAGACTGTAGTCGCAGAGAAAAAATATTCAGCAATATTCACATTTTGTTTGTAAACCACCATATCCAAGTTTACCAACAATATAAAGGAACTATTGTGAGTGAAGCCTATGAATTATGTTGAGTGCTAATGAAAATCTGAATAAATAATGTATTAATTGCCCCCTTTGGCCAGACTTCTCAGACTAATTCCACCTGATCCTTTCCTGGTTATGTTCCAGTTCGATTTTTTTCTTTTTACTGTGAATGGACGTCTCTTTCCTGCTATATCGTCTCCTAGAAAAGAGAGTTACAGAATAAAATAAACATATTTTTTATTAATCATAAAATTTAAGTCCTGATTTAAAGGGAAGGCACTGCAGACAGGGGAAGCAGTGGTTATTTGAAGTTCTCCTCATTCAGTTTACTACAGAAAGGCTTTTGTAATTAGTTTTTCTGCCTGATTCTTCTTTGTAATGTAATAATCTTGAACCAGCTAGCCAGTCATAGGCTAGCTTTATATATAGTCTTGGCAATATAAATTTTTGTGGAAATTGGTGACTACAGAGACGTGAAAGAAGGTCATGAAGAAAAAAAACATGTCTACTTTTCCTACCTTTCTGTCCCATGTTCTCTCCCCGAAGGAGCTCTGAACCTGCCATAGCATGATAATCTTTATGCAAGTGTGCAAAATATTTGAGGCAGATTTTACAGAATCACAAAACATATGGAACCAGAAAGGACCTCTGGAGATTAGTCCATTACCCCTGCTCAAAGAAGGGTCAACTCAAGCAAGTTGCTCAGAAACATTTCCTGTTGGGTTTTGAAAATCTCTATGGATGGAGACTCCAGAACTTCACTGGGCAGTGTTCAATCACCTACATGTTCTTTTTTTTTTTTTTTCTTCTTTTTTTTTCTTAAGTTGTGGTAATGAATAACACTGGAGAAGACAGGAGATAATGGAGACTCTATAGGTAGCCTGCTGTGTGGCAAAATGAATATAAGGGAGAATTAAGTGTTGAAATGGAGATGAGGATGTCTAGCAGCCATGGGGTGGAAGTGGTGATATTACAGTAAGTTAGTATTTGATGTGAGGATATTAAACAAAAGAAATCAACCTTCAGTTCTTAATGCTCCTGACCATCATGAAAAACTTCTTCTCTTTCTTAGAATCCATGTAAAAAAAAGTAAGTCTGGGAAATTTTCAAGTCGTGTGTCACAAAAGTAATTGTTATGAAAAGGAATTGCTTGCTTTTTTTTCCTTTCTTTTGTTTTTGGTTGTTTTGTTGGGTTTTTTTCTCTGCTTTATATATATCCCCAGATTGTGTTGATATCAAAGCAGAAGCATTTCCTAGTGTGAGAAGATTAACCTTATGACTTCTAACCTAGTTATTTGTTGTTATCTTGTGTGGAAAAAGAAACTCGTTTCCTATTCAGCTAAGTCACTGTCACTACAGTAATAGTATGGGAAGATTGATAAATGTACTGCAATTTTGGAGTATACAGCTATGTGAATAGACAGATGCGTGTCCTCACATTGGCTCCAATATGGCTGCAGCAAGCATTAGGAGCTCCTCTGTGGCACCACATATACATTACTAGTTTAAAAGCTCAAAAGCAATTAACAATTATCCACCTGCTTTAAAAATCAAAGAGTAATTTAGGTTGGAAGGGACCTCCATGGGTCATCTAGTTGAATTTCCTGTTCAAAGTAGGTTCACATAGATAAGGTTGCCCAAGGCCTTGTCTAGCTGAATTTTGGAAATCTCTAATGATGACAATTCTACAACCTCTCTGGGAAAATGGTTTCAATATCTGAGTACCCTTGTAATTTTTTATCTTGATATCTACTCAGAATACCCGATGTTCTACCTTGTGCATGATAACTCTCATGTTTTTACTTCCTGGAAGAAAATGGCTCCATCTTCTCTATCCTCTCTCATTAGACAGACACATAGCTACAATATTTCCTTTCAGCCTTCTCTTCTAAAAGTTGAACAAAAGTTTTCTTAGCCTTTCTGGTATGTCATGTGCTCCAGCCCCTTCTCTGTTCTAGTCACCCTTCAATGGATTTGCTTTAGTGTGTCAAGGTCTTTTTGTCCTGGAGAGTCCTGAACTGGACACAGCAATCACGATGCAGTCTCCCAGCTTCTGGCTGAAAAAGAATCACTCCTCTCAGCATGCTGACTACAGGCTTGTGTAGCTAAAAGAAAGTCATGGGACACTTAGAAATACCTGCAGAATATAATGAATACTCGTTTGCCTTGAAACTCAGTATAAGCATATTAATGTAAAGTAACCAACAATAGTACATAGCTATTTTGAAACCCAATGATGACATAGGCAGATGTGATGTATGTGAGCAATATGACCACCAAAGGAGAAAAGAAAGGTATGTGTAGCTGCATGTAGGAGGTGTCCAAGTAACATAAAGTTGTTAGGCAAAGGACACAATAAGCACAAAGGACTGCAAATAGGAAGGAATACAAAAAGAAAAGATGACTGACAAAACTGAAAACAAGACAGGCAGTATCAGAGGCAGGTAAGATCCCTTCATTATTTCTGAGAGGGGTATTACAGCAAAATAATACAAAAACATCAAAGATAAGCAGAAAAGATAAAAGCACTCCTCTTCATTGACAAGGATCACCTTGACCATAGACATCAATGCTAGCTGTGTGGTATCAGCTTCAAGGTATTGTACATACACTCAGCATGATATAAGCGTTAAAGATTGACAGTTTTGTACATTTAATAATATTGACTATTAATATATAAGAACTAACCAGAAGCATAGAATGTATTGTTAACAAATTGAGTAAAGTTCAGATTTAAAGGTTGGTTTTGAAGTTTAAAATTGACCTGATTTTTCAGTCTTCTAAACACTCCCAAAACAGCAATCTGATTGTCTAACTGCCACATGTATATTCATGTTTTCCAGTTGCTAATACAGCCCAGAATGTGCTTGGTCCTTGCTTCAATAGCACATTGCTGATTCATGATCAACTTGTTCCCTACCAGGACCCCCAAGTCTTTCTCTGCTTTCTTGCCGGCTGCCCCCAGCCTGTACTGGGTCATGGCAACATCCCCTTCCTGTTGCTGGACTTCTCACTTGCCTTTGTTGAATTACATGAAATTCCTGTTAGGTCATTTTCAGCCTGATCAGGTCATACTGAATAGCAACCCTGCCCTCTTGTGTGTCACCCACAGTTTTGGATCATCTGTGAACTTGCTGAGAGTATTATCCATCTCACTCTCCAAATGACATTAAGCAGTGCTGATTGCAGACTGCATGATGGAGTTTGTACAGCTGATCACAACCTTTTCAGCTCAGCAATCCAGCAATTTTCCACCTATCTTTTAGTCCATCAGTTTTCCTGTTCATTTGTTTTGGTGTTTTGTCACCCTTATTTGACCCCTGTGTGCTTAAATATGTGCTGTTCCTGTTTTTGGCTCTAAGAAGGTCATTCCTGAAGACCAACCAGCTCTCTTAGTCCCCTTTGCCCTCCAGGGTACTCTTCCATGGCAATCTGTCATGCATATCCCTGAACTAGACAAAAATCTACTTTCTTGAAGAAGAGGAGGTGGAAGCCATCATACAGCAGGAAGACTATGACATAATCACCATCACAGAAGCATGATGGGATAACTCACATGACTGGATTACTGCAATGGATGGCTACAAACCCTTCCAAAGGGACAGGCAAGGAAGGAGGGGCAGTGGGGTGGCTTTGTATGTCAGGGAGTGTTTTACCTGCCCAGAGCTGAATGATGGTGACAACTGGGTTGAGTGTTTATGGGTAAGAATCAGGGGGATGGCCAACAAGGGAAGATCCTGGTGGAAGTCTGCTATAGACCACACAACCAGGATAAAGAGACAGGTGAAACATTCTGCAATCAGCTGGGAGAAGTCTCAAGATCACTAGCCCTTGTTCTCATGGGGGACTTGAACCTACCGGATGTCCTCTGGAAATACAACACAACGGAGAGGAAACAGTGTAGCAGGTTCCTAGAGTGCATGGAAGAGAACTGTCTGACACAGCTGTCAGTGAGGCAGCCAGGGTAGGTGCCCTCTGGACCTGCTGTTTACAAACAGGGAAGGACTGGTGGAGGAAGTGCTGGTTGGAGGACATTTTGGGCACAGCGATTGCAAGAGGATAGAGTTTTTAATTGTCCGAGAAGTAAGGAGGGGAGTCAGCAGAACCACTGCCTTGGAATTCTGGAGGGCCAACTTTGGCCTGTTTAAGAGCCTGGTTGACAGAGTCCCTTGGGAGACAGTTCTGAATGGCAAAGGGGTCCAGGAAGGCTGGACATTCTTCAAGAAGGTAGTCTTAAAGGCACAGAAGACCAGCCCCATGTGCTGAAAGATGAGCCACTGGGGAAGAAGACTGGCCTGGCTGAACAGAGAGCTTTGGCTGGAACTCAGGGAAAAAAGGAGAGTTTACCACCTTTGGAAGAACGGGCAGGCAGCTCTGGAGGACTATAAGGATGTTGAGAGGTTTAAAGAGGTGAAAGCACAGCTAGAACTCAGGCTGGCCACTGCCATAGGAGGTAACAAAAAATGTTTTTACAAATACATTAGCAACAAAAGGAGGGCCAAGGATAATTTGAATTCTTTGTTGGATACAGTGGGGAACATTGCCACAGAACATGAGGAGAAGGCTGAGGTACTTGATGCCTTCTTTGTCTCAGTCTTTATAGCAAGAACAGCTTCCCTCTGGGTACTCAGCCCCCTGATCTAGAAGACAGGGATGAGGAGGAGCGGAATGCAGTCCCCACAGTCCAGGAGGAAACAGTTACTGACCTGCTGCTCCACTTAGACATGCACAAGTCTATGGGGCTGGATGGGATCCACCTGAGGGTGCTGAGGGAGCTGGCAAAGGAGCTTGCTAACTGCTCTCCGTCATTTATCAGCAGTCCTGGCTAGCTGGGGAGGTCCCAGTAGACTGGAGGTTAGCCAATGTGACACCCATCTACAAGAAGGGCAGGAAGGAGGATCTGGAGAACTACAGGCCTGTCAGCCTGAACTCGGTGCTGGGGAAGGTTATGGAGCAGATCGTCCTGAGAGCCATCATGCAGCACGTGCAGGACAACTGGGGAATCAGACCCAGCCGGCATGGGTTTATGCAAGGCAGGTCTTGCTTGACAAACCTGATCTTCTGTGACAAGGTGACCCACTTAGTGGATGAGGGAAAGGCTGTGGATGTTGTCTACCTGGACCTTAGTAAAGCCTTTGACACTGTTTCTCACAGCATTCTCCTGCAGAAACTGTCTGCTCATGGCCTGGATGCGTGCACTCTACACTGGGTAAAAAGCTGGCTGGATGGCCAAGCCCAATGACTGGTAATAAATGGAATTACATCCAGCTGGTGGCCAGTCACAAGTGGTGTTCCCCAGGGCTCAGTACTGGGGCCAGTTCTGTTTGATATCTTTATCAGTGATCTGGATGAGGAGATTGAGTGCACCCTCAGTAAAGTTACAGATGACGCCCAGTTGGGGGAGAGCATTGCTCTGCTTGGGGGTAGAAAGGCTCCACAGATGGATCTGGACAGGCTGGACTGATGGTCTGAGGCCAGTTCTAGGAAGCTGAACAGGGCTTAGTGCTGGGTACTTCTGCTGGGTGACGACCCCATTTAAAGCTACAGGCTTGGGGAAGAGTGGCTGGAAAGCTGCCTTGAGGAAAAGGACCTGGGGGTGCTGGTTGACGGCCAGCTGAACATGAGCCAGCAGTGTGCCCAGGTGGCCAAGGCAGCCAACAGCACCCTGGCTTGTGTCAGACACAGTGTGGCCAGCAGGACAAGGGAGGTGATCATCTCCCTGTACTCAGCACTGGTGAGGCTGCACCTTGAATACTGTGTTTAGTTTTGGGCCCCTCACTGCAACAGGGATGTAGAGGTGCTGGAGCGTGTCCAGAGATGGGCAACGGGGCTGGAGAAGAGTCTAGGGAACAAGTCTTATGGAGAATGGCTGAGGGAACCGTGTTGTTTAGCCTGGAGAAAAAGAGGCTCAGGGAGGACCTTATCGCTCTCTACAATTACCTGAAAGGAGCTTGTAAGGAGGTGGGGGTAGGTCTCTTTTCCTAGATAAACAGTGATAAGATAAGAGGAAAGGGCCTCAAGTTATGCCAGGAGAGGTTTAGATTGGATCTTGGGAAAAAAAACAACATTGAAATGCTGGTGGAGCATTGGAATAGGCTGCCCAGAGAGATGGTGGAATCACCATCCCTGGAGGTTTTGAAAAAATGCATAGATGTAGTGCTTAGGGACATGGTTTAGTGATGCACTTGGCAGTCTTGGATTAATGGTTGGACGTGATGATCTCAAAGGTCTTTTCCAAACCAAATGATTCTATGGTTCTATGATTCTATGTACATTTTTGTGAACATGGCTTTTTAAAATTCTATATTTCCTTTGTCTGTTTTCCCATGTATAAGCAGCTTGACCATGCTATTTGAATAGCGTTTTAAATAAAAAAATGTAAAGAAGCATTCCAATAAAAAAGGTGCTTTAACCAAATCCTTGTTCTATACCTTAATGCACATGCAGCTCTGTATATGTGCACACAGAAACATGGTTACTTGAGATGTACATGATTTTTAAAGAAATTCAGGAGACCACATTTCCACACATTTTCCATCTGTATCATCATCGATTTTCATCTAAAGCTTTATCTGAATATCTTGGTGCCAGGCTGAGCCCAGTAATGACAGTCTTGTATCTCATGATTACATATTTAAGATTTAGCTTAAAAAGTAATAGGAAAAGAAAAAAAAATCCAGGGATAACAGTAAAGCACAGTTAAGTAGGAACACTCGATTTCCCAGTATTAGCTCAAATTATCCCTCCTTAATATTCTATTTTTCTACACTATTCTTTACTCGCATTCTCACAGAGATTTTTTCTTCCCTGTTTTCCTTTACCACCTATAAAAATGTATGATAATATATCGTACTTCATAGCACTATCACTAAGGCATGCAATGCTTTGCACAAATGTAGGTATTAGAGAACCTTACTTTGCTCAAACTGCTGAGCTTGCATGCTTCAGCTGTGAAAAATTATTTAACATTATTTATTTAATCATTTAATCATCATAAAAGGATGATGACTATCTTATTTTCTTTCATGCAGCAAAATTGATCTACAGATGCAGGAATATTAAAGAATTCTGTATTGGCCTATAAGATTGTTGAGAATTGTCCCCTTTCTCACACAGTCTTGCTCCTGAAATCATTTACAGCGTATCTTATGCCTTTGCCCTTTGGCCCTCATCATTATTGGTTATTAATTGCCAGGTCACTTAGGAACTGAATTATAGCACTCATATATTTCCCTTAGGGTACTGATTGTCCATTTCTCTTTCCTCTGATAGCAATAAAAGGCTCTCATGAAATTACTGACTGCCAGCACTGTGTTGTTACTACAGTTGAATGAACTAATTTTTGTCATGATATCACACCAAAAAAATTGCTTCTGCATAATTCATGCAATGACTACATATGAAATAGAGATGAAAGCCTGCTAGAAGAGTTTCTTTACCTTCAAAGAATCAAAGCAATTATACATATAATTGTATTAAAAGCTAAATACTGAAAAAGTAGACAAAGCACATTTTTATATAATATATAACTGCAGTCTGAAATTGTGACAGGAATAATTTTTAATGAAAAGGTATACAATGCAACCTCCAGATCTGTGTCTTTACTATGACAAACAGGCCAAGTGATCCCTTTTAGAAACAAATTATTTGTAAAAATAGCTGAGTTTATAACTTTCCAAAACTTAGTAAAATGTTGTCACAGAACCCCACTGCTGGATAGAAATCTTGTCATTTATAGCCTGAAATCATCATGCCTAGGTAGAATCTACAGGTTTTGGCATCATTGATTCATGGTGCATATGGGGTTTTCCCCCTTTTCCCTATATGCCCTACTGGTATGTTACCAGATGTCTCTGATATCCTTCCAGGCAGTATTTTTGTTAGACACATTGAGTACATAGCTTTTACTATCTTCCAAGAAAGTAGCAGCACAAGATGGTAACGCTTTAAGATAGGTTATGTTTAAGAAGAGATACTCTTAAGTATATTAGGATGCTAAGAGACAAAATATTTGCCTTGTATAACTTCTGACTGTCAGATTAAGTTTGCTCAAAAACCATGTGACATTTTAATTTTGTTCCAATACTTACACCCATTCTATTATAGCACATTTAAGCTTTGGTAGATCTCATCACAGGCTTATAGCATTTTTCCAGTCTTTTTTTGTCCTCCTCTCAAGGAATATCTGCCACTTCATTTTTTGCAAGCTGGGACTCTGTCCTTTTACTTTGATCAAGAAGCACCCTCCCTTGCTTCAGATTTCTGTGTAAGACCTTTATCTCAGGATTTAACATTGACTCAACATACAACACATGGAGCAGCACTGTGGCTGTTGCAGTTGTCAGTACTTTCCATCTCAATGTGATTTTGGTAACTAGGTCCAAAGTGACTTGCCACCAGCAGGTTGTGCCTACAGTGTAATGCGTCATTAATAATTAATAATGTGAAAACACAAATTCAGAATTACATGAAGAATTCTATACTGTCAGGATCTTCTGAAATGATATCTTTACAGAAAATGTTTCTCTAGTACCACCTAGTTTGCCTTTTCACAACTCCTTACCACTGATGTGAAACAGTGACCCTGTATTTGACTAGACTACACAGGCCTTTCTTTCCAGCAGTAATTGCCAGCAATGGCTTCTCAGCACACAACAAAACAGGAATATATGTAAGAAATACAGTCTACTTAACTCTGACTAATTGCCTCCTCATAACTGTGCAGCAAATGGTTTACAGAAATAGAAGCAGACTTATGCCATGCTTATAAAGAGTTATGACTTATGCCATGCTTATAAAACAGGGATAACATGTTAATCTACCATGACCTGTCTTCTGTGCAGGTGCACAAGAAGCCCTGAGGGAACATAGCAAGGACGGCCGACTCAAAGTAGCCAAAGGAATACTCCATACCATAGAACATCATGCTCAGTATATAAACTGAGGGGATGGCTGGGACCCCCTGATCACTGCTCAGGGACTGGCTGGGCATTGGTCAGTGGGTGGTGAGCAAGTGTATTGTGCATCACTTGTCTGTCTTGGGTTTTATTTTTCTCTCTTTTTTTGTTGTTGTCCTTTTCATTACAATTATTATTACAATTATTACCATTATCAAATACATTAATTTATTATATTATATTATATTTATTATATTATATTATATTAATTATATTAATTATATTATATTATATTATATTATATTATATTATATTATATTATATTATGTTATGTTATGTTATGTTATGTTATGTTATGTTATAATTTTAATCCTTAAATTGTTCTTCTCTCAACTCATGGGGTTTACTTTTTTTCCAATTCTCCTCCCCATGCCAGTGCAGGAGGGGTGGGTGTGAGTGAGCCACCGCATGGTAATTAGTTACTGGCTGGTGTTAAACGAAGACAGGGAACAAGAGTGAACCCCTTTTCAACAGCTACTGCCACCTTCTAGCCTTTACACACAGACAGCAGCATCATCCAAGTCGATAACTGTATTAGGAACAATTCTTTTATTAATTGTTTTACTAACTAACCAACTAACCTGACTATTCTCACAAAGTGAAAGCCTTTTTTTTTGTCTTTGGTTCCTGTTATTTCTTTCTGTATCCTAGTCCATGACCTGTCTCTTTCATCAGAAGTTGCTATATCCTATAGATTACTAGCCTGCAAAGAGGAATATCTATTTAAAGGTAGGTCATGTATTTCAGTTCTGTATTGTAATCAACACAGAGAAGAAATGATGCCCTGACAGGAATCATAGAAGGTCCTTTGCAAAAGCCTTATGTCTATGAATGACATTCCTCTCTTCCTGTTCAGTAGCCCATATCTTCACTTTAGAACATAGAAAACTAAAAGAGTGTAGGAGTTTTATCTTATGATCTTAATATTTATATCTTTTTTGCCATCCCATATGAATTTAATAGTTTTATTTAGTTATATATGCAGACTATATAACTATTCTGATAATAGGGGGTTTAGGGTATATCTACTCAAAAGTTATTTTCTTTACTTTCTCAGCTAGTTCTCTTTGATCACACATTCCCTATCTGAATTGTACATCATCAGCCATTTATTTCAATACGTGGCTAGTGACAAGTGAACATAATAGGATTTATCAGAAGCAGCAATGAACCACCCCTTTGTGTAAATTCCATTAATCACAATGTCAAGCTGGATAACCATTGAGTCAAATGATGATTTCTGACCTGTAATTTTCTTTATCTCTGGATATATGGGTAGCCCATAAATATTAATACTTGGGCAGCTTCATTATGCATGCATGAAAATTCCACCAATGTATTAAGTGTTAAATATACATCGGAACAATCAGAATGTGTCCTCACCAAATTCAAGTATTAGAAACTGACATACATATTTCTTCTCTGCAATACAGTGAAAATGCTGAAGGCTCCTCAGAAATATTTTTTCCTAGAAATATGAATTGCACATTTGGGTCTAGAAAAAAAAGACAACACTTCACTCCTATTAAGTTATTGCAGTTTAAATTTCAGCACCTTCCACTATGGATCCATTATTTATTTACATATTCAAAATAATCGCCTTTTAATGATTTCATGATGTTTCATGAAAGCTTCTTCTCAGTTATCATGGGTAATTTTGTCTTTTGGTTTGTCACTGCATATGTTCCCTTTGAAGCATATATTTGATTGAAGCGGCAGTGTGGCAGACCCCCTAAGGCAGTCAATGAAATAATTTTCTGAGGTCATCCTAGTGAACAAAAATCAACTGAATGGAACAGATGCCTAATAACAAAGGTCTGAGTCCCAGCTTCCAGCTTTTCTCAGAAGGGACACAAGGGAGCCATTTATACCCTCCTGCTTCTAGAAGCATGAAGACTGTGACCACCTTTGGAGGAATTTAGGACAAACTATTTTCTGTTCTGGTCTTCACTTCAGGTGTGGTGGTTTAGGGTTGGTGTTTTTGTGGGTTTCTTTTGTTTTTTGGTTTTTGTTTGTTTGTTTGCTTTTTAATTGTTCCTTGAACGTGTCTAAAAATATATAAAAAGTACCTGTTCTCTATACCCATGAATTATCCATCAGTATTTTCCATAGTATCATAAAGCTATTATCTATTAGAGGAATGAAGAATGTCCAAAAACTTAAAAGAATGCTGTTCTGAAGTCACTCATGAATATTTAATTGCTGTAATATTCATGACACAATGGCTTTCATAACAAATATGAATTTAAAAGTCCCTTACCCTAGAGAACATTAACACTATCATACATAACAGTTAATTGATAAAAATGCACACCACAATGAATACAGTTGTCCAGATTTCACCTTGACATATGGAAAATAAATTTAGAGCCATTGTTTATTTCATTGAAAGATTTATTTCATAATGATGTAAGATATATTCCCTGTGGCTAATATATTTTTAACAAATCAAAGAACTACAGAATTTAAATCTTGGGTATCATGTATAATACTTAGTCTTTGGAGTAGCCTTATGCATATATAATCAGTCTCTTAAGATCCATTTCCATGTATTTGTATCACCATGCTGCCTAATTAGTATCACTATTCTAGGCACTGCATATACAGGTAGTAAAATTCAACCACTTACAGATCCTTCACTCTAAGTAGACAAAATGCACATAGGAGAACTGGCTGGCCACAGTTATGCAGGAGGTAATGACCGAGCTGGGAATGAGTACAAAAAAGCTGGATACCTCTATCCCATAAATTCCTAACTTAGAGAGCATCTCAGTTTCAGAAAATTACTTAGACTTTAAATTTCCTAGTGCTATCTATTCTTTTCCATGAAAGGAAGCTGGAAGCATCAATATTCCATTTAACCAGAAACCTACAAGTTCATATGACAACTAACAGCAAGACTTCTCCAGGGTTCAATGCCATTAATGTTAGTATCCACTTTCTGTACAAGAACATACTGGTCAGAAGATTCTTCTGAGGAAGTGGCAGGCGGGATACCCGGCTTCTCCAGATACAGGAATTTCAAATGGAGTAGGCATCCAGGTTAAGGATATTATGAGGAGGGCACCTTCTGCTGAAGATGAGTCACTGTAAGTGGTGAGGAATTAAGGAAGAAAAGGGCAGGTTGAATTTAGCCCAATGAGTATATCCTCTACAGAGGTCTGGATTCAGGCTGCTCACATAGCTCATTTACTTGTGTAAAACACAACAAGAGGTCACTATTGGAAAGACCCAGAGATCACCTTATGTATCAGTAGATAATGAAAGGATATTGTTCCAAAAGTACTTGAGATGCCTGGATCGTGGCTGAGGCATGTGTGGCATGACTTGGCCTGGCCTCTCTGCAGGTCAGCAATTGCCTCAGTATGTCCAGAAGTTCAAAGCATGCTTGAAGTCATACCAGCCTCACTGCTTCTAACCCCAGTCCTTTTGCTAATTTGAAGGGTAAACAGTAAGGATGGTTGAGAAAGTTTTCTGGCCAACTGATGAAAAAGTATACATGGCTATGAATTATAGACTGGCAACCTCCATCCCCACTGGATATGAAAGGAGATAGATAAGAAAAGGAAAACTTTAGTCTATTTTATCATGGAATCATTATGGCTTTTAGGTTGGAAGTGAACTCTGAAACCCAAGAACACATTGCTCAAAGCCTTGTCCAGTGAACTTATGAACAGTTCAGAAGATGGAAATAATAAAAATTATCTGGACAGCCATGAAGAAAAGCTTGTAGGACCAAAAGTTTGATATATTTTTCCAGCTTTACTTTTACCTTTGTAAAAGGTAAAATAGGTTACAAAAAAGTTACAATACCTTTCTCCCATACAAATTAGGCTCAGCTTCAAGCAGGAAATTTATCTAAAAATATTTGGATTATAAACAGCTGGATAATACTTTGAAAGACTTCTGGTAAATATAATACTATAACAAATTCATCTCAGGATTCTTTCAAACTGGAGAAGATTCACTGTTAGTGTTTTCACCGTATTCTATCACAAATATATAAAATGATATATGAACAATATCCCCTTTTTTAAAAAAAAATAGAATTAGCTGAAAAAGATAAGAAAAAATTAATATGAAGATACAAAACGAAAACAAAAATTAAATTTCTTCCCTCTTGTTCTCAAAATGAAATATTTCATCAATATGCATTTGGCACAGCTCACACTTCAAATCCCATTCAGTTTTCTTTGAAAAAGACCCAGTTTTGACTTGTCTTAAACTTCTCCATAAACCGGAAATGTATAACTACTTGAATGATTTTCTGGTTCAGAACATTAAAGAATGCAGAACTGTACATTGCATTCAAGGCTCAAAAAGTACTCTTTACTATGAGGCTTTACAGACAGTGAAACCATGGTGATTCTGCTGTGCATTAGAGCAGCTTAACGAGAGCCCATAAAGTTGATCCCTTTTGGTGCATTGTGCCACATACAGCTTACAGCTGGTATAGAATTTTTAAGAGATAAAGCAGGAGAAAAAAAGCCAGTCAGGGACACTCAAAGCTTACGATTCTGCTAGTAAAGCAAAAAGTGCTAGGGCAATAGACCAGGCACTGGAAATCTATGTTCTCAAATTGTTAGAATGGTCACCATTTACCAAGATTCTTACGCACAGTTTGCGCATTAGCCCAGTCCAGGGGTCATTCACAACAGTCAGCTTGATCAAAACCATTCTGATTCAGAAACCAAAAGAGTTTAATATTGACATAGTCAAATACTGTCTGCTAGCAAAAACATACCATCACAAATTGCATCTGTCATAAACAAAGCTTGTGAACTGTGGGATATGTCAAAATAATCCCTATAATTGCACGTTACTTTTAGTACAGACATTAAGAAACTCCACGTTTTTCTTATTATACATTATATCACACCTTTTCCCATTGTGCTGGTTTTGGCTGGGATAGAGTTACTTTTCTTCATACTAGCTGGTATGAGGCTGTGTTTTGGGTTTGTGCTGAAAACAGTGCTGATAATACTGAGATGATTTTCTTAATGCTGAGCAGCGCTTACACAGCATCAAGGCCTTATCTGCTCCTCACCCCACCCCACCAGCGAGGAGGCTGGGGGTGCACAAGAAGCTGGGAGGGGACACAGCTGGGACAGCTGATCCCAGCTGACCAAAGTGATATTCTATAACATCTGGTGACATGCTCAGCAGTATAATGTTGGAGGAAGAAGAAGGAAAGGGGGGACATTTGGAGTGATTGTGTTTGTCTGCCACAAGTCACCATTATGTGTGAGGGAGCCCAGCTTTCCTGGGGATGGCTGAACACCTGCCTGCCAGTGGGAAGTGGTGAATGAATTCCTTGGTTTGATTTGCTTGCATGTGTGGCTTTTGCTTCACTTATTAAACTGTCTTTACCTCAACCCACGAGTTTTCTCACTTATACTCTTCCGATTCTCTTCCCCATCCCACTGTGGGGGCAGTAAGTGAGCATCTGGGTGGTGTTTAGTTGCCAGCTGAGGTTAAACCACAACATCCATACATTATGGGGTGCATAATTTGATAAGGAAAATGGTTTTGAAGCAGTGTTGAGAACATTATGTTTTGCCATATAAGCTACATGGGTACATTTGCAGTGTACCTACTAAAGTGCTCTGAGATCACAAAAAAACTTCCAGGATTCTGTACCTGATACCCAATTACGTCTTGTAAGTGGTGAGCTGAAGTTCTATAGAAATCATGTCTCTTCCTGTGTCTAAGGATTTCTAAGCATCTTGAAGATCCCACAAGGAATGAAGCTAATAATTTTATTTAGCTTCCATGTTGACTGCAGCAATAGAAAAGAAAGCTGAAGGGATCAGCAATAAGCATCCATGCTCAAGATGTAACTTGCACTTTAATCATGGAGTGCCATTGTTTTCAGTAAAAATGAATCAGTCCCAACTAAGAGGCAGTATTTCAGACTTGATGTTGTCCTGGCCTTTATTAACCAACCAAGAGTCCAGCAACAGACATTACGATCCAGCATTATACTTTGAATATCAAAAATAGCAAGACAAATTAAGATTTTTGGATATTGGTACTAATGCTCCTGATCTGCACAGGAAGCTGTAGGGAAAGTAGTAGTCTTAAAGTAATTAATCTAATAAATTAATCTGGAAGAGTCAGCTGATATCTGATTTTTCAGTCCAGACAGGAAAACTTGGTATGTTTTTGTTACTGTATCTCAGTATTCATAAGAAAAATGTGCATGTTTTAACTGCATCCTGAAATCATCATATTATAATTCTCTGCATTACCCGGTTTGTTGTATATAATACATAACAGTGATCGCTATATGGGGATCAAACAGTGAATAAAAGAAGATGAAATTAGTGTGGCGAGATCTGCCTGCACTAGGTAACAAAACTTTTGGAAAACAGAAATAAATCTTACCCTATCCTCTCACTTTTGACCAAACTTTGTTCTTAAAATGTCTGTTAGGTAGTGCAATCCACTTAGACTTGCCTCTATACTTGAGGAACATGCTGATCAGGATTGGAAGGTAAAAAATAGAGATTTAACTGTGTTGTAGTAAGGAAGGAATAAGAGAGTTGGACCCCATGGATGTTCCATTTATAGGCTTTTCTGAAGAATTTCTGGGACAGGGGATTTATAAAGCACTGCTGTGGGAAGCTGATGTGCAGCAAGATAGTCAAGGCTTTATAATGTTCGAGAACATTATTGCCTTTTCTAATACTATAAATATATATTTTTTAAGAATTCTCTATTAAGAATTCTTTGCTATCTGTATTTGACTTCCAATCCAAACAGCAAGCGCCCAGTGCAAAGCACTGAGAAACCACTTTAAATTATTGCTTTGTGAGCTTAAAAGTTCCTGTGCAAAGCAGCTACTTTTTTATGTATGCCATTTCTTCTCAGGTCTCTACATATTTTACTGAGTGTTGTGGTTTAACCCTGATTGGCATCTCAGCCCCACACAGCTGCTTGTTCACTCCTCCCTGGTGCGATGGGGGAGAGAAACAGGAGTGCAAAAGGGAGAAAACACATGTGTTGAGATAAAGACAGTTTAATAGGTGAAGCAAAAGCTATATGCAAACAAAGCAAAACAAGGAATTCATTCACTGGTTCCCATGGGCAGGCAGGTGTTCAGCCATCCCCAGGAAAGCCGGGCTCCATCATACGTAATGGTGACTTGTGGAAGACAAACACAATCACTCCGAATGCTCCCCCCTTCCTTCTTCTCCCAGCTTTACATTCTGAGCATGACATCATATGGTATGAAATTTCCCTTTGGTCAGCTGTCTCAGCTGTGTCCCCTCCCAAATTCTTGTGCACCCCCAGCCTATTCACTGGTAGGGCAGTGTGAGAAACACAAGAGACCATGAGACTGTGTAAGCAGTGCTCAGCAGCAGTTAAAGTTTCCCTGTGTTATCAACACTGTTTTGGTCATAAACCCAAACTACACAAGATACTATGATGAAAATTAACTCTATCCCAGCCAAAACCAGTACACTAAGTCACTAAAATACAGCAAGTCTTCAATATGTAAAATATTGAAAATATGTAAAATATAAAAAATATCAAAACAATATAGGTGAAAACTAGAAAAGAAACAAAGGACATGGAAGGAGAGGAATAG
The DNA here is from genome assembly GCF_023634155.1 of Falco peregrinus. Classification (NCBI taxonomy): domain Eukaryota; kingdom Metazoa; phylum Chordata; class Aves; order Falconiformes; family Falconidae; genus Falco; species Falco peregrinus. Next base: position 61,161,660 of record NC_073727.1, read on the forward strand.
GTGGCAATCACAGTACTATCTGGGGAGGATGACAAGTTGGAAGAATACTATCCTCTACACAGAATCACGCAGAGGAGCCTAAAAGTCTTTCAAACAGCTTTCAGCCCACATCCTTAGTAGCCATCAACTTCTCTGAAAGTCCCAGCTCATTCATTCATGCATTACACACCTTTTCCACCTTCCACTTAATCCTGTTTCCCCCAGGACTCCACCCGTGGCTCTCAGCATTGCCATATCTTCCTAGTTCCCATCATCAGACTCCTGTTGGAAACCGAAGGGAAAATTCAAATTCTAACTTCTTAGCGGTGGTAATTTGTGACCAAGGAATGATCTCACATGGAAGGCAAGAAGGTCCAGTTACTGAAAGGATTAAACTGGCTGGCAGCAGGAAGGCCAGAGACAGAAAGAGTCCTGGTAAGGCAACAAAAGTTCCCTTGGTGATGAGAAAAGAAACAGCCACAGCATCATCTAGTAGCCATTCTGGTATAGAAGTGCTCACAGGCCACCTTTGGGCAGCAGAGCTGGGCTGGGGAATGAACCCAAGGCTGGGCTTAGGCACCCCATGCCAGCACTCACAGGGCTGGTGCTCGTGCAAGCATATATGAGGAATCAGCTTGTGAGGCATGTTTGCAGAGTCTTGGTAGAACTGTTTATGGTGGTAGGACTCTGTCCAATACATTGTTCATGATTTTCTTTTTTCACATTTAAGCATAAATGTGTGTTTAATTCACCTCATGTGGTACAGTAAAAGTTCCCCGGCAAAATGAAACCCCAGTCCTGTATTTCAGAAGAATTTTCAAACATAGGCACAGTCTGCACTTGCTAGAAGTCCTTGCAGAATTCTGAAAAAGAAAAAGATGGTATTTCCAGCAAAAATTTGTTAGTCCTTTCCATAAATCATGCAGTTGAAGCCACTGTTGTGCTATAAATTCTACTCTCCTTCCAACCTACAACAGACTGATACCAAAGTTCATATCTTCAGGAACAGAGAAAAGGCCAAAATAAATCACAATTTACTTTTTTGATTCATCCTTATTTTTTGCAAGAAACAACAGAAGGGTCCTGTCTCCAGTCCCTCTACAGCAACCTGGTTGCACTGGGGAATGTGAGTTCCAGAGCCTTCACCCATGCTTCCATACAATCTTTCCTCCTCTAAAGAGGAGGAAACAATTTTTCATACAAGATGCATTCCTTGCTCTCAGTGTTAACCTTAATATATTGTCCTGGGTGAAGAAGTAAAGAGCTTTTTATCCAGCATTACATTCTGAGCCAGTGTCCTCCACAGTTCCGTGCTTTCACTCTATATATAGCACCAGAAATCAACAGGGGATATCAGGGATGATTTAATTATTTGCTCGTATTCAGTAATCACTGTCAGAAAAAAAGTTATCATTAGAGTTGCCTTTTTGAAGCCCATGTTAAGTACTTAAGTTAATTTTGGGAGTCACATTTTCATCACCTGATGATCCTTTATTCTGCTACTAAGACTATGATCAGTTGTCAAATTATACCCAACTTCTAAATCGTTAAGAAATCATCCGGTATCTTTTTTAATTTTTTTATACATTTTTTTTTTTTTAATTTTCTTTTATGCTTAAGAATCCTTTGGTATTAACCTCATCTTCTCTGAAGCTGATACATCTCTGGTGCACAGAGAATAAGCAGTTTCTGGATGAAGACTAAATAGGTCAATTGTGAACAGCAGCTAGAAAGAGTAACAGTAGCGTATATAAGAGCAAAATCTAAACCAAAGAGACTAGATTGCTGCAGGTAATATATGTTCACAGCAGGTAAAAAGCTTTGGTTCCAATAGTAGTTTTTACATTATGCTAATATCTATGCATATACAAGTTAAAAAAGCATGGCTTCTCCTGATTTGTGCCATATGATTTGAGGCCAGCCTTAATATTATTAGAGAGAATCATCAGAATGCCAACCTTCAAAACTGCAAAACCAACAGAAATGTTTATGGTTTATTCCTGCCAGTAAAAACAGCTGTACCAAAATAGGTCAATAGTCTGCTTATTCATGTTTAGAGTTATGTATGTTTGCAGTCTGATAAAACTTCTTTTTATATTTGACATACTCTTAATTTTGACTTATTTCAGTAAAATATTAATTAGGAAAAAAACTGAGAAAGAATGCATGCTGCAATGTGCTTTACATTGTAATTACAGTAATGGTTTGGGTCAATATACAATTGTTGGATGATGTGTCTGGATGTGCTGGATATATGGATGATAGAAATTAAGTGGGTAGTACACAGAAAGCAAAAGCTAAGCATAGCAGAATATAATGGACAGTGCAAACTAGTTTTACTATGGTGAAAATAGCATTAGAATAAACTGATACAATGCTGTTTAAAAAAACAATTTCAGATAATAAGAGTGAAGAAGATTAGAAAGCAGAAGTTACTTTTTTTTCAGATAAGTTAAATTAGTTAGCTATGGTTCTATCAGATCTTATCAGTATGGGCTGCATATTGAAAGACATTTTGAAAGAATAGTAAGGACTAGACCTGGTGATAGTAATATAACAGTATGGATATATGTCACATTGTTTCATACTGAGCTAGAGTATAAGTTTAAACTTGTCATGCACTCTCTGACAACTTCCAATTTGTCTGCTCTTGCTCTACACTTACTTCAAGGTTATTGATCCCTTTTTTACATATGGGTAAAAGCATGCAGTAGCTATTGCAAAGCTAATTTATGCTAACTGGTTTGTCTCAGCTAGACACTCCCTAATCCAGCAATTTAACCTCCCACATGGAAGCAAAGATTTGGTTTTTAGCTTCACTCATATCAATGAATGGACATCAGAAAAGCATTTCTAAGCATACTTTTAAGTATGACTTTAAAATAAAAGTGATCTAAATATGAAAGTACCAGCTTTTAGACTACAATTGTACTAAAAGGGGAATCTAGACTCAAGATTACCTTCTTAACATAAATGAAACTTCTTTTCCCTGGACATGCCCTGTCTAAAAATTCAGTCTAAACGTTCCATCTCTGAATTACTTACCATTAATCAAGTGGTTCTGTCTACTTCTTCCCCTAAACTGTTATTCTGACTGTTGTATTCATGCTCTTCAGAAAGCTTTCACCATTGCACTGACTACTCTCATCTGATCCAGGTTTCCCTTCCTCTCAGTGGCCTCTTACACAGACTGTTATTATTCAATCTACTTTTAATCTTCTTCCATAATATCAGTTTCTTAATTTTTTATAATAATTTTCCAGGGGTCCTTTTTATTTATGGTTAAGTAACAAAGACTAAAAATAGACAATCATTGAAAGAGTGTTAAGAAATCTATTGTCCTGAATTTGTGGAGGCAAATAATCTGCATGCTCAAAGCAAATCACCTAGACAGCCATGACTTTTCTTGCATTACCATTATCTAGTTGCAGATTTCCATTTTTCCTTCTACCTTTTAAAATTTCCTTCTCGATTATTCTAGCAGTGTGTTTAATTGAAAGAATTTTAAGATACAATTACATTATTTTATTTCTAAATTTTAAGTTTCAACTGATCCTTCTTGTTTATGTCAGTATTTTTGCATTACATTTGTCAGATAAATTAACAAATAGAACTGTAGATGTGTGACATCTGAGAAAACACATCGGTAAGACATTAGAGTCCAAAAATTCCTCATCTCAAATATTTTTGAGGGAAGTAACAAGCATCACATTTTAACTATATATACTACATATATACATATATATATATATGTGAGTGATTTTCTATGTTATTGGCAAGGTCAGGGATTTAATTTTAGTTGTTAGAGTCTTGTAAAAATGAAGATTAGGTAATTTCAAGGGTAATTTCAAGCTACTGTATATCTTAAGTAGCTATTGAGGCCACTGATAAACATAGCTTAGGGTTAACCTGTGCATTTCAAAGTACTGGAAAAAGCTCACTGGAAGCAAAATAGTTCACCTGAAGCTCATATGGTTCATGTAAAGCATTATAAAAGGTAGTCTAGAAAATAAAAATAACAGATTATATAAACACTTCAAAGTTTTAAAAAGAGATATTGATTCTTTCCTTTTAATCTTTATACTCATCAACACAACTGTCTTATTCATTGCTACATACTTTAAATCTCCTCAGAACTGAATCAATAATGACACTTTATAAACAAATGCAATCAGACCATATCCTTGCTGTTATACACATCTGTAACAAACTGTTTTCAGGAAACTGCTGATCAAGCAAGCAGTCCAGAAGTGTTCCAGCCTGGTAAGCAGGTCCTGTTTTCTCTGAAGTCCTGAGTGTCTTCCCAGAAAATATAAATGACTATAATTCTGGACTACTAAGAAAATGCTAAACCTTTTGTAAGCTGTCAAAATTTCTTTACTTTTTACATCAGGAAAATATTAGCAATAGAATATTGGTTTCACTGCTGGATCAGTTACCAAAGCAAAGAACAGGGAACAAACGAGAGAAGTGACATTTAATAAGAAACAAGTTCCCTGTTTCTTTGCTTCTAAAACTTCTCTTTGCTACTCAGACAGCTCAAATGACATTCAGTTATTTGCCTCCCATATGTCTCTGATTTAATTATAATCAAAACTGTCAGGGAGGTATTTTAAATCACAGGGGTTTGTCAATGTTTGCTGGCACAAGCATGGAAATTTTCTGTGTTAATCTTTTCTCTGACTTCAGATTTATATTAATGGCCATCATTCCTCAGGCTGCCTTCCTTAGAAATGCTGGGAATCATGATTGAAAGAGAAATAAACTATATATTGCCTCCAGCAGTGAGCAGCTGGTGTTTTAACTGTCTGAATACAAACTTAAGATGTACAATTGTGGCTTTATATGACAAGGGCTTTTATAGCTCAGACACTAACAGAACCTAGCTCGTCCAAGTCTACCATAAGGATTGACAAGAAGAGATTATTGTAAGGCTAACAGTATTAGAAAGAAGCTGTCATTAAGTGGGAAAGTGCAAAAAGGTCAAGGAAGTTCAAGATGCTTCACTGAAACTATTATTTTTTTAAGCAGAGAAATAAAACAATAGAACGTCATTCATGCAAAAACCCCTCATCTGCAATTTATACCTTAACCATTTTAAGACTTGTGCTTCTGATTTAAAAAGAAGTAAAAAAAAAAAAAAAAAGAGGAAAAGAAAAAGGAAAAAGTACTTCTCTTATCACTGTTGTATGCTTTGTTTTGGTTTTTTTTTCTTTCTTTTATTTTGGTGCAGATTATGTCTCTTAAGAGATAACTCTTTCAAAGAAAGTGGCAAAATTATAGGTTATCTCACCCTTTGTACTTAAATTGGAAAGAAATGGCTTCGAACATTTACATCATTGTACCTTCTCAGATGTTTCAAAATAAAAGATCTAAGTAAGCGTAAAAAGCTAGAAAGGCTGAAATGTACATTGTTTTCAAAGTTTCAATTAAATTCAGACACTGTAGGACTTTCTTTTCTTCTGTCTTTCCAATAAAGGAGTTGCATTGCATTTGTCTTTTAATATCGTGATATTTATGCTGTTCCACTTAAATTTTGGTCCAATTTTTTGTTAATTATGACCAGTCTCCTAAGTTAAGATTCTATTGTCTGACTTTTAGAAGTATATGCTCTTCCACAATTGAAAGTAAACCTCTTTTATCAAAATAATAATCCCTGATATAGATCTATTAAGTTTCCATGATATACAATACAGATCAATTGAGTATAAATATAGCAGAGTGACAGAGGGTGAATTAATTTAATGCCCTATTCCAAGGTGGGGCCTATCATACTGATAAATTCACAAAATTATTTAATTAACATAGTGTTTTGGTATTTGACTAATCATGTTACCTTTGAAAGTATTATTTTAATTACCATGGATTATTTCCCAATAGCAAAGAGCAGAAGGACAAACTAATTGGTAAATCCTACTGGACAGGTGATAAATCACAAGTATTATTTCCAAAACACCAGTAACAGCTTGAGTGCTATAAAAATATAGAAGGACTTCTAGGAGGATCAAGAAAAAAACATGCAATACGTGTCAAATTAAAAGACATTTTTGTGTTTTGTGCCATGACTCAGTTTATACACCCATCCAGGTCAGTACAAAATAATGTTTTCAAATGTAACATTTTTAAACTCATATGAAGAGCTACATAAACTGCTTGACAATGGATAACTGGGATCAAATTAAAAATCATATCATTACTCAATCAACTGTAAGTTAAAGGAAGTTAGAAGTAACTTCTAAAATTATATAAAGGCTTACAGAAAAAATGGGTATCATTAAATTTATGTTCATTGATAATGTCTAAATCAGTGTACTAGTAACACTTCCCTTCATAAGTTTTTCTTTTGTTAAGAAAGAGTCTGAAGCAGGTCAGTATATAAGTGATGATCAAATTTTATAATCACCTATTGCATCTTTCTTTATATCTGTAGTATGTAATACATTTTAACCCTTGTTAAGAAACTCTGACAGGTTCACTGTAAATTTATGGCTTTTCTCAATTTCTGTGTGGTTAGCAATACATGCAATCATTGTATATTAATAGAAATATAAAGCAAATTTAATAATTTTCTCTGTGTAGGTAATCAGTCAGTCTGATTCACCTGAAATCCCATCTGCTGTTCATAGCATATAGCAAGGGAAAAAGGAAAATGTAAAGAAAAGTTAAAAATGCAGAGATAGTAGATTTGCCTTTAATTTCTGGCCAAGACATTTATAACACCTAAAATTACTTTTATATACTTTCAATAAAATGATCCAGCCTTCAATGTGATAGTGGAGTTTTTCTCAAGGTAAGGAATTTAAAGTAACAAAATAAATGTAATATTTTTACAGTAATGTAATAGCATCCTCACCTCTGATAGTCCAGTAAATATAGTTTTGCAGTAAGTCCAGAAAGACCAGAGATTTTTAACTGATCTTTAATTGCTCAATTAAATTGGTCAGGACATTTATGTCTTGTCTTGGGGTGAATTAATTTTAGTTCATTTTAATTGTGTGTGTTGCCTAAATTTATTTTAACTTTAATTTATAGGGAGAACAAGTAATTATTCCATTTGAACCATCTTTTACTCCAAAATATAATGTGACGTCAGAGAAAGCAGACATAGGATGGCATCACAGATTACAGTCGTGAATCAATGGTCACTACAGGAGCACAATTTTGTACTGATCAGGTAAAATCAGTTTTAGAGATAACAAAAAGGAACTGCAAACTGTTGGGATCCTTTAAAGGGTGGGATGGGGGTGGGGAAGCACTGGAACAAACTTTGATAAGAGTATATCTAAAGCCAAAACCAAATGTACCCCAGACTGAGGAGGAAGAAATCATTCAGCACCATGCATTTGGCAAAGAGAGGGAAATAATCTCTTCTAGTTTTCTAGTGAAACCTAGTGAAGATTTCAGGCTACTGACAATTTGCTGTAACCCTCCACCACATTACTTGCTTGAGGGATCCTTCTCTGTGCCAGTTCAGGGACATCAGAGCTTCTACTCCTGTAGATAGGAAAACTCAGCTGCTTGCTGTGATCTGGACAGTGCTCAAGGGAGCGATTGCCCGCGTATGGAGAGGCTCCAGTACTCAATGCACCTCCAATGATCAATCTCATTGATGCGCACCAGTGGTTTTGTCATGCAAGCAACATCATACAGGGAGAGTGCCTAACACTACTGGCCATACATATGTATATTGACTAAACTCAGATTGAATTCAAGCAGCCTATCAACATAGAAGAAATGCCACATTGTGGTCCTTTTGAACACACAGAGTGCCCACGCTGTCCCAGAACCAGCAGCTCAAGTACAATAACAGGGATTCTTACAGAGGTATGAAGGTAGAATTCAAGAAAATCTCTTGATTTTTACACCCTTCTATTCAGCTAAGGGCATTATATTCATAACTACATTAGCATTGTTCCATCTGCTTTGTTCTGACACGAGTCCACCATTGCTCTGAAAATGTTCATCTCATTGGCTTCTCCTTTCAAGACAGGTACAAATGCCCGCAGGGCTGCAGTGCAAGCAAAATTTTGAGTTTTTAATTTCTCCTAACATGTTTGTGATTTGAACATGTGTGGAAATGTATCTCTGGGCACTTAGGCCTTTTGTAGCTCAAAGACTAAGTGTCAGGCTAAAGGAGTACTTTGAGGTGTAATCCTTTTTGGACTCAACCTGATGTAGCCTGAGACAGGTCCATTTGATTTGCATTTAGTCTTCCATTCACAGTGGACTGATTAAAATTACTATTTTTGGCTAAGCTAATTCCAGACCCTCCCATCTCTTTCTTCTGTAATATGTGACATAGATTTCAATGTTTTGTATTTTTGTCATGTAATACATTTGTCATACGATACCAGCACATGACAGAGTGAGACAAATCTTTCTTTTGAGTGTTAGAACCTTAAACATAGTTATTTGTATCTCATTGTCTTCTATCTAAAGTAATTCTTTGATTTATTCCTAAATGTTCAATCAATCAAGCAATCAGACCTGTTGTCCTGATTCCAGAGATGTTTCATTTCCTCCTCTGGTCACCAGCCAATTTCTACATTGTGACAATACCTACAAGGCCTCCAGTTACATAAACTGGGATTTAGTTACACTGCAAAATCTTAGTTCTCCATTGTGGCCAAGATTTAATTTAACCGCATCCCTTAGCCATAAATAAGAATAGAGTTAACTGTACATTTTATAATGTACCTGACATTCATATGAACTGTGACCTGTGCTGATGCATTTAAAAAGAAATATAATCCTATACCAAATAGGTCAACAACATAGTCATAGGATTACATTAGCGTTTAATACTTGGTTAAAGTATTTATGTTGTAACTGATGAATAAATATATATATATATATGGAGTAGATTCATTAGGGCCCAATCTGTGGTCAAATACCAACATAAAAATACATGACACAGTACAGTCATAGAAGCTCAACTCTCAGAAGGATGAGTCATATTAATTTGACAGATTTCTTTTATTCTTCAGGTTCTTGGTCTGTGGTTTTTCTTTTCTCTTTTCTTTTCTTTTCTTTTCTTTTCTTTTCTTTTCTTTTCTTTTCTTTTCTTTTCTTTTCTTTTCTTTTCTTTTCTTTTCTTTTCTTTTCTTTTCTTTTCTTTTCTTTTCTTTTCCTTTTCTTTTCTTTTCTTTCTTTTCTTTCTTTTCTTTTCCTTTCTTTTTTTTTTCTTTTCTTTCCTTTTCTTGCCTTTTCTTGCCTTGCCTTGCCCTTCTTTGCCTTTCCTTGCCTTGCCTTACCTCTTCTTTTCTCTTTTCTTTTCTTTCTTCATTCTTTATTTTCATACTACTTTGAGGAAATCATTCATGGAAAATGTTAAATTTTAGGAAGATAGTCTCAGGCCATCAAGAATTTTGAGCATCTTCATTCTAACAGTTTCTGTAAGAACTAAAGTCATGTGGGGAAGAAAAATTCAAAATAGTTTTCAGAACTAGTTATGGAAAGGTAGAGGAGACTAATCCCATTCCTCAAGTCATGCATACAGATGCCCTTGGACAGAAGATTCTTATTTATGCCCCCTAGAAAACAGTATACCATCTGCACAAAACATCTGGACAGAGGTGCAATTGGTGCATTGCTTTCTACAAAAAAGGACAACTCACTAATCATTATCTAATTGCAGACCTGCTATTGTAAAATGCCCATGAGTGCAAAATAATAAGAAGAACTTCATGCAGGAGGCAGATGGTGCCACCCAGTTCCACAACATAGAAGCAGCTTGTAATGTTTTGAAAAAACAGAAAACCTTTCTAATTCTAAGGAAAATTGAAACAGTTGAACTGCATCCTTTCTGTCTTAGAAACTAGGTTCTATTTATGCATTTATGAATATGATTGACACTTGTAATTCTTTCATCAGATGGAGAAACACGTACAAGAAAGTGTATAATTTTAACATTTGAAGTAATATACTCATACATTTTAATACAAATACTATTTCTGCTGTCGTATGTCATATATTATACACTAATTTCACTTTTGAGGTAGGAGGAATATGCCTTCTATATTTTGCAGTTTGAGATGAACATCATACACTTTGAAACCCTCAGGTCAGCCATAAGATAATGTATTCCTTGTAGACAAGCAGAAAATTCCAAGATGCTAGTACAGCTAAGCATGGTCTTTATTCCAAAGGTGCAAATACTTTAAAAAAACAACTTTCATCCAAGTAAGAAAATTGTTTTGAGGATATAAACTGGGAGCTTGAGCATGATTCAGAGAAGGCTTGTGTCAGTTTGCTATTTAACCAACACCTGCTTAATAATTTCATGTTTAATTAGTGCTCAGAATGGGTAAATTGGGATTTGGCAGTTGATGTGGAAGGGAGCAGCGTGGAGGCCTTGAGCTACTGCTCAGGGCTTTATAGGACTGCAGGACACAGCATGGTGGTGGTGGCAGCATTGCGGAGTGATCCCCAGTGCCAGTAGGATTGGCTGTCCTTGTCAGTCAGAGACCTTAGACTTGGTAGAGCTCTGGAGGGTGGAGTTTTTTGTGGCTTTATCTGTGGAGCATGCACACAAATTGTGGAGCTATTAGGCTGCAAGTTGTGATGAGCAGACTGTGTAGCATCAAGGACGATGATTGGGGGATCTTCATCTTATTTGCAGAGGCTCTGGGGGTAGGGGAGAGCTGTGCAAGCTCATGTTGCACAGAATGAGGGACAGCCAGAGGATATGCTTGAGTGGGTGGAGGGCATTATGGAGACTCCCAAGACAGTGGAAGATGGAAGCTTGTGTCTTCCAGTGGCAGGAAGATTATTTCTCCACTTGCAGGTGTCACTGACAAGGTACAGAACCATGGTAACTAGAAAAGATAAACAAACGGTGCCCAGGAGGCATCTAGGTCAGCTGGACAGGATTTGTGGGCTGGAAACAGTACCACCAGGTGAAGGTAATAGGTGGTTGTGAATAGAACCTCCCTTTTTCAGCCAGCTGAAGTATTCACCTGCAAAGCTAACTTGCCAAATTTACCTGCCAGAGGCTGTGATCTGCTGTTTTGGAGAGACTTCCAAGAGGCACCCAGCCCACCAACTATTACCCCTTGATGCTCGTCCATATGGGCTCCAATAATACTGTCCAGAGAGACCCTGTGTGTGCCAGGAGTGACCGCAGGGTTCCAGGGGCCAAGATGAAAGGCCTGGAAGCCTAGCTTGAGTATTCCCTGGGCCTGCCAGTGAAAGGTCAAGTAAAAGCAGATGTACCTGGTAGGTCACCATGGTATTGTGTAGCTGATGTGTCAGGCAGGGTATAGACTTTCATGACCACAAAGACCTATTTAAGAAACAAGGATTCCTGGGGTAAGACAGGATCCATTTGACAAAAATGAGGTAGCAGCATCTTTACCACCAGCAGACTTACAGATCTAGTGGGGATGACTTTAATGGAAAAGCACTGAGGGATGGAGTTCAAAGACCAAAGCAGAGAACAGCGGCAAGGAGGACAGTGAAATACAGTGTGATGGAGTATTCTCCCACATTTCTCCTGAGAAAGCAGCATGACTGGGGGTACATGTCAAGAGCCTGCACATGAAAGAAAGAAGAAAGGGAGACAAACAGGAAGAATCAGAAATCCATATGAAACTGCAGAGTGGTAGCCTCATTAGGGTCACGGAAAAGTAGTGGGGTATACTGTGCAACTGGAGCAGGGCAATGGAAGGGCACTGGCTTTGCAGGGAGTAAACAATCACTGTGGAAGAAGCCTAGATCACTGGTGTAGGTTAGACACCTCACCTCACCTCAAGTGGCTAAACTGTGGAGAGATAAATCCTATACAAGTAGCTGAACTTGAAACAAAGCTTTATTATTAATCCATGCGGTTTGATCTCCTTTGAGTGGCGTTTGATAAACCAAATTTCTAGAAAATTGGTACATACTTTGCAGTTTCATCATCACTTTGATATTCCAAGCTCTGCTTATGGTTTAAAGCAGGCTGAGCAAGTTAGTGCCCTAGATTTCATTTGTAATATTTCTGGACTGGGTATTTCACCTTTATTGTACCCTTTTCTACTGAGCACGTACAATCGGATGACTGACTCTTAGGGTTGCTACAAAGAAACAATAAACACTCCTCTGACTAACCAGGGCATCTAATCATCCCTGGCAATCAAAGGATTTGTAAATGTCACTGCACTTTGTCACATCCTTCCAGCTGCCAGTGCAACAGTGATGATTTCACTTGAGTGCTAAATTCTCTTGTCTAACCTCCAAACACAGCACACATGAAGAATAAAGGAAACTGAAAGCTGGCATTTGCACACAGAAAATCCTTAATCAAAGTTGTCGAATGTGTTTATGTTCAAGAGAGATAGGGTCCACAATACAAATTAATTAAAATATTTGACACAGAGCATTTTCTCTACTTCATACGATTCTATATGAATGGAATTTTAGGTCCAAGGTTAACACTTTCCTGTGTCCTGTGTATTACTAATGAGCTTTGTAAACTGGAAGCTGTATTATATTTAGGGACAGACAGAGCTGTTTTCCATCAAGTGTCTTTACAGGATATAAGCCTTATAATGGGAAGAAAGTAAGCTGCATAATTTAAAAATACTTTAACATTTAATCATTTTTTTTTTAGCCTTTGAGTTTTTCTTTTAAAAATATTTCTTCTAGTTTATGTGACCATAATGTGTTATAAATGTCATAGGAAATCTGAAATATTTTTTCTTGTGCTTCTGCCAGTATTCTACATTTTTCTGCTTTTTCTCAGAAATTATGGGTAAACAAGCAAACATACATATAATACCATGATACTTTCCCAACAAAAAATAATACAAAATTGTTCTGGATTATTAATTACAAAAATCAATAATTTAGTCTAGCTTTGCAGAAATTCGGTAAAGTGAGGGTGTGAGCCCCAAGAGAAACAAACCAGAAACTTCAGGGGAAAAAACCCAACACCAAAACAAAATCAAAAGTACATTTCCAGTGCTGAATTTTGCAGTGAGACTTGTTACCAGATGTGTTTAAGTAGAGCAGATGTCTACTTAAGAGCTGACTGTCCAGACTCACTGTACTACCTTTACAGTGTGAAATGTATCTAGCCTCGGCAGGATTCTTGTTATCATAAAGTCCACATCTAAGTAGGTGAGATCAATCATGCCCCAGCAAAGTCTATTTTTTTAATTAGCTATAAAAGCAGTCTGGGACAATGATATAAAATGTTGACATGTGCATTGTGGTCCAGTTTAATCTCTTCTGCACAGCTGGCAGTCTCTAATTTATAGATAATATTATAGTGGTTTTTGTTTGATTTATGGGTTAGTGATATTTCTGCTTAAAATGTTACATTGTGTTAGCATTCCATAGAGTAAAAAAAAAAAAAAAAAAAAAAGGAAATTGACAATAAATGTCATTATTGACTAGGAAGGAAAAAGAAACAATGCGATTTTGTATGAATCTATTGTTTGCATGCCTCTTGCATAGTTTCAGAATCTATCTGGACCTTCTACCTAAAAAGTGCACTAGAATCAGAAAGACAGAAAAGGGCAACAAGGATGGTCAAAGTAATGGAATAGCTGCAGTATGATGAATGAGTAAATAGACTGGGACTCTATAACCTTGAAAAAAGAACACCAAGATTCTATAAAGGATTTTAAAATTATGAGTGGCACAGAGAAAGTGAATAGATATGATTACTCACGTCTCATGATATAAAACCTAGGTGATTTCACATGAAAATAACACTGACAGGTTTAGAATGAAAAAAAAGAGGCTAGATGACAGACAGACTAGATAGTAGACAAAAGGAGATTAGACAAATTCACAGAAAAAAAAATGATGAATAGTATAAATACAAATAATACTGTTGTCTTTATTTTGAAGAGCTCATTTACAAATAGCAAGTAAGAAGTATTTGACAGGAGAAGAGCAGGTAACAAATTCAGCAATTGGTTCAAATCTGTCCTGTAGGGTCTCTGAATACAAGTCTTTTAACTGGAGGATTTAAAAGATCTGAAGAGAAAAATGGTGCATTACTGACAGTCTAGTTATGTCTAGTCTTAAGGCTTGTGCATATTTTGGTGCAAAGGTGACTTCCAGCACAGCCACATCCTCAAGAGTCACGTGTAAAACTAAATTCTGCCACCTCAGGAGAGATATTACTGTTTAGAGGCACTGTTCTAAAAGCCAAATGAGATGCACATGTTCAGTGTTTTTACTTACAAATAAGAAGAAACATTTCCATTTTCAAGGCTGAAAAAATGATCTAATACACTAAATCACACTGACTGTTGCACTGTGTTCCTGAAGCAACCAGTAACTTTTTTAGATTTCACTGCAGAGGCCATAAATTATTTATGAGCAAGCCAAGTAGTTTTATCTTCAAAGAAAGACTAGAGACTCTCATTGACATCCCTGAGAGATGTGTTCTTTTTTCTTTTCTTTCTTTTTTTTTTTTAATTGAACTATTTAAAGACTTCATTATGAACTTGAGCCTCATTTTAAGCATGTTGGTTGGAAAATCCTTGTTGTCTTTACCAGTGTTTCAGCAAGCAGTAGAGTGAAACCTTGTCAGGTAGAAAGGGTGAAGTCGATGTGGTAATTTCTCCTTTATTAGTAGAAGAAAACAATTTCAAAGGAACACGTCTTAATACAGAGCTTTTGACAGTGCAGAAGTGTGATTTTCACTGTCTCCGTATCAGTATAACTAAGCCGCAACCCTGCAAATACTTTATAGATAAGTAGCTTTAGACAGAATTAATATAACCTAGTTTTAGTAGTTAAAAAATTATCATTTAGCTTAAGCTAATTATCCAGCATCACTATATAGAGACCAAAGGGTGAACAGAGTCTCCTCCTAGAAGAGATATCTGGAATTAATTGTCATATGTAAAATTCTGTCTCTCATTGAATGAAAAGGGAATGAAATTATGTAGAAGAACAACCAGACCAACACTTAGGTGTCCACCATCTTTAAATCTGATCTAGCCCTGTGGGCTACTTTCATTATTAATGAAGAATAAGTACCACCAAAAGACAAGTTCTCAAAAAATACAAAATAAAAGTAGCTCAAATGAATTACCACCTGCAGATGCCTATTTTTCTGCTTTGACTATGTAAGTGACTAGTTCAGAATTAGACATCTACTTTTTACTGTTAAAATTAATCAGGTGAATGCCACTAACCCTTACCTTTTTATTGCTAAGGTTAAACATACAGCATAAACATGAAGCACGTCTGAAAAATCTGTGTAGCTTTCTTCGCATCTACAGCTGTCTAAATAGACTTAAATACTTCCTAAAACTTAGCTTCTCATAAAGGCATTAGTAATTTTCTACCTTACAAGGACAGTGATATGTAAAATGCACTAAAGATTGTGAAATGACAATTTCTACAAAAAATGGACAAGAGTCAACATGATAAATGTGCAGAATTAAAGTTTTATCATCATATTCAATATAGCACTGGTGGACACAGTTGTTTATTATAGATATAGTATATAGAACTCATTGTATTGCCCTATTTTGTCTGCATCTCTACAAAATTCAGGCAACACCTTCCAGAAAATAAATGAGGGCTGGCTGTACTGTTATACATATATTGAAACTGTATTAACTTCTCTTCCACATATGAAAAATCATTCTATTGATACAGAATAACAGTGAACTTAAACTGTAATAGACAGAATAAAAATGATGTTCAGTTCCACTTTGAGAGATGTTTGGCCCTTCTAAATTACACAGTTCTACAGATCAGTGTGTGTGTGTGTGTGTGTGATCTTTTAAGTTTTTTTTTCCTTTTAAAAAGGAAAAAAACAAGTACACATACCCCACTTGCAACAGAGAAGCTGTTTTATTTCATAACAAGTAAGAATATAGGCCTTCATTATTTTGTACTGTCACATTTGTACGTATGCTGCAATAAGAACTAGGTATTTGGTAGTAGAGAATAATAAGATGAATTAAGAGGATTCCTCAGAAAGCTTTATTGTGCAATTGTAGCTGTAAAAGCATTAAAATAGGGAGTACAAAGCAAATTAAAAATATAACAGTACCTGACTGGCTTCAAAAATGTTAGACAAAAGCCCCTAATTTAATGCAGAAAACCACAACCTTCCGAATTAGTTTGTTGTGGGGTTTTTGTTGTTTTTGTGTTTGTTTTTTTGTTTGTTTGTTTTTTAATTATTTACCTATTTCAAAGGGTATCCAGTGAAATCTCACCATGCACAGACCCTTCTGCTGGTTGTATTCTGCTCCCTGCTGGTTCTTTACACCTCCTGCTTTTTTGCAGAGCACTATGCCTAAAAAGCCATGAGAATTACAATGGAAAGCAAAGGAACAATGGTAGCACTTCATGGCATAAAGGGACTGTACACTCATAATATGAATTTTAATCCTTTAATCTCTGAGGAAGTTGAACATGAAACTTAGCTGAACGATAGGAAAGTGGAAAAGTTTATCACACCTTCCTGCTTCCTTCAAAAAATACTAATGATGGGTTCAATAACTATTTAAGTGGCAGGGATTTATCTTTTATATCTTGTTACACCAAACTACATTTTGGCTTTTCGTAATCAGTCCAGGTTTTCTGATGGGGAGAGAGTTTGTACCTGTATTTCAGGCTGTCAGCCTGCCTTAAAAGCAAAATATACATGTCAGTTCATCCACAAAGTTTTGAATAGCTATTCCCCTTTTTTATTTTCAGAACTTATTAAAATTCCTCACTATTCCTTACAATGCACTGAATTAAATGAAAAGACTTAGCTATCCAATATGGAAATTGTAAAAACATTTCAGTAAACATTTTCTTCTGACTGCACTAAAAAAGGCACTTTTAACACTTTTGCTGTCACCTGTTGGGTCACAGATGGCTTTGCTCTCTGTCATGTTACAGAATGTACTAGTTTTGGCTGGGATAAACTTAATTTTCTTCATAGTAGCTCTTACGGTTCTGTGTTTTGGGTTTGTTTTGTGCTGAAAACAGTGTTGACAACACAGAGGTGTTTCAGTCACTGCTGCACAGCGCTGGCACAGTGCCAAGGCCACCTCTGCTCTGCCCACCCCACCAGCAAGCAGGCTGGGGCCACACAGGACACAGCCCACCCCAGCTGAACAAAGGGATATTCCATACCATATCACATCATGCTCAGCATGTAAAGCTGGAGGAGTAAGAAAGAAGGGAGGAAGTCTGGAGTGATGGCGTTTGTCTTCCCAAGTCACTGTTAGGTGTGACGGAGCCCTGCTTTCCTAGAGATGGCTGAACATCTGCCAGCCAGTGGAAAGTGGTGAATTAATTTCTTACTTTGCTTTGCTTGTGTGCACAGCTTTTAATTTACCTACTAAACTGTCTTTATCTCAACCCATGAGTTTCCTCACTTCTACCCTTCTGAGTGTCTTCCTGATCCTGCTGGGGGCAGGGAGTGAGCAAGTGGCTGTGTGGGACTGAGGGGCCTACTGGAGTTAAATCACAGGGCGTATAACCCTAACCTTTATTTTGGAGAGTAAGCTTTTGCTCCTGAGCATTAATCATCTCCACAGTTAATCATTCTGTAAGTGGGAACCATATGAAATCTTTCGGGCTGAAAAAGCAGCTGTGATGGATTTCTAGGAATATTACTTCAAGGGTCTGACACGTAGTGTGGTCTCAGAGACAGGACAGGCTGTTGAGCTGGGCCTCCACACACAGATTTTATTCAGTTGCATTCCCATTTGTCTGTAGGTAGCTGTTAACAACTGTTTTGAACTTAGGATGCCTCAATCCCTGTGTAATGAACATGATGACTGCTAATACACACTTAACAGTTCACCGATATGAGGAATGGAAAGCATAATTGTATTCACTACCAATAATAATCAGTACTAATATCTAAAAATTGTTAGCAGGTAGATATATCTTAGATGAAATAATTTAGACCATTTCAAAAGATAAGGAACAAAGACAACCATGTCTTTGCAGTTGACACAGCATTAACATTTTCCAGGAGTCTTTCCAAAGAGGTTGAAATTAATAGATGAGTCTGGTGCTGAAAGTAAGGCATATGCTTAAATTCTTGTCTATCCAGAATGTCATTATGCATTTCACATCCAAAGGTACATCTTTTTTCCTGCAAAAAGCCAATGTAAAGAAGATTTAATGCATTGTGAGGGTGTGAACAGCCATGTGAAACTAGGTTTAGTTATTTTTCTAGGGAAAACAAAACCTTCAAAAAACTATTAAAGAAGATTAAACTACTTCCTTTCAAACAGAATTTGCATAGAGCTTTGACAAGTTTTATGTTCTTATTACTGCATTCTGTGAAAATTTGGCATAATAGGTTTTTTATAAGTAACAAGTTATGTGGAACAGTACATTTAGCAAGAGTTACTAATAACTTTAGATAAATTTCTTTGCTTATAGTGACTTAAAACATTTGAATCTTGACATCAAGAAAAGAAATGATCCAGATAAACTTTGATGAGGAGGGAGGCTTATGGTGACAGCAGAGTTATTTGGTATGAATGTTAGCAAATGATAACACTCCATTAAGTTCCAGTGAAATTCCGGTAAGTTCAATAGCACTGGCTTAAGTACCAAGCAATCAGTCATTGTAAGTGAATACCAGGATTCAGTTTTCTGACAATAAACAACCGTTACAAACATTTAATTTTTATTAATTTTCCTTTTTGCTTTTTGACTTGACAACATAAACCAAACCTGGTCTCTTGCCTCTGCTTAATTTTATGCCAGTTCACTGCTTACGGTAGGTACTTTTTTTCCCTGTAGAAACATGTACATGCTAAATCTGCAGAAGGATGCAGCAAAAGCTGAAATAATTTTAATTGTAAGTTTTTAGGTGCCAAGTTAAAAAGCCAGTTGGCCTTCACTGCTTTTTTCCAGTATTGAACTTGTTTACTCACTCTAGACAGAAATTCTGTTTTATGGGTCAATACTGTATTTCACTCCCTACAGAGCTTAATCAATTGCCATAGAATCTCCAGGCAAGTTATGCTTTTGTGAATTTGCTCCCTACCAGCTCTTTCCTTTTAATTCAAACTGAAGAATGTAATGTCCTTTTCTCAACTGATGCTGCATAGTTTTTTGGTTTGGTTTGGTTTTTCATTATTTCTTTATTTGTCCCTGAATGGTAAGCTTGGTTACAATCCTGAAATATTCTCATACAGGCACGTTCAGTAATTAGGCATGCCATGTATGTACCTAAACAGCAATCATATTTATCCTTCATCAGAAGAGGCTAACTGGATAATTCCAAATCATTCAAAAGTTTTCCACTTCCAAATGAAACTTGCTTTAATCTAACCACATCATGCTTCTGAGGACTCAGTCACTTATCTGAAGAAAACATGGTGTAACAGGAAAATATAATCAAAAATATTAATCTTTTCATTAGATTCTGAACTAGATACTGACAGGAGGAGAAATATTTCTCTTTGATTAAGTAAGCAGCAGCAGGATAATGTCCTCTACTCATAGATGATGATGCAGGATAAACCTTTTGACAATTTGTGGAAAAATCATCACATTGTGAATGCAAGAATGAAAGAAGTGTTTATGTTCTTCTATGCTTTGACATGCTGAGTTAAAAAAAAAAAAGTTAAAGAAGGAGTTAAAGAACTATTATTTTCTTCATGTAATATAGCTGCGTTCATATTAGGAGATTGTAGGTTTCATACCTCTGGGATTAGAGTGTGAATTCTATCTTTGAGATTTGGTTGAATCAATATGATGAATGGGTTTATTCATTGCAACTGTCCCCAAAATATTGTTTCTGGCAATTGCAAAGGTCAATAGACTTTCAACACTTTCCTTTATCCTGCACTCATTCCTGTGTCTGCAGCACAATTCCTTACTTCACAGTATTTCACAGTTAACAAAACTATCTCTGTTCACTTAAAATCTTCCTGACAATAGCACAGCAGAAGAGAAAATTTTCTTCATGAGTTTTTCATACACTGACTGCAATGGAAACAAATAGGAAGGGACTTTTGGAAGCTTTAAAGAAGGTAAGGCTTGGGGGAAATCTTAAGGTATATAAATATCTGAAGGGAGGGTGCAAAGATTAGCAAGACAGGGTCTTTTCAGTGGTCCCCAATGACAGGACCAGATGCAATGGGCACAAACTGAAACACGGGAGGTTCTATCTGAACATCAGGAAATGCCTTTTTACTATGCGGGTGACTAAGCATTGGAATAGTTTGCCCAGAGAGGTTGTGTAGTCTTATCAATACATCTTGTTGCAGCAAGAAATTAAGCTTAATCATATTGATATAAAATACCTTTAAGTCAAAACCACAGAGACAGTTCATCTGACCAAGCGCAGTATAGGTTCCAAGTCACCACCTGAGGGTGAGATGAGTGTTTAGTGAAATGGGCAGTTTTGCTGTGTGATGCTGCAGATAGAAGTGACCACAACTGCTGCTGGTGGGAGAATACTTCCCATAAAATTAGTTACTGTCTTGCACACCCCAAACCTTAGAGACATCAGTAGAAAGAACAACTGAGCTTCTTATATTCAATTACTCAATAGAAAGTGGAGACCAACTGCATGGCTATCCCTTATCTGGGACATCCTCTCCATTTCTTGCAGTCTGATGTTTTGGGCAGCAACACAGTGTGCCTCATCCAAGACACAATTCTACAATAATCTGCAAGCATGTTGAATTAGTGAGACCAGTGAGTACTTGCAACCTGAGAAATCAAGACTGTGCTTGAACCAGTAACCTTTAACGTATCTATGAAGCAGTTGATTACCTGCCCTAGAAGTCTTTGCACTTACCATGTTATGAGAATGTTCCTGAAGTAAAATAAGATAATTTCATACTGCCTGGAAGTTTTTTACATTTTATACATATACTACATACTATTAATAATTCAAATTTATATACTTGCATGCATTACATCTATGAAGTTGTCTTATGCGTATATATTATATATACATATAATTATGTATTGTGTGTATATATGCATCATATATAACGTGTATTTATAGAGAGCTACACTTTGAAAATTTATGTATTTATTTTCTGACTTTTATGTTGGCATTTTTGTCTTTGTGTTTAGCAGCTGTATTTAATAATGACAGAATAGTAAAAACTGGGTTTTTGTATCACGTATTCATTTTTCCAGCATTTGTATGCTGTAGATAATTTGAATTTTAATAAAATATTATTGCAAAAGAGAATACTTACATATAAGGTTCAAAATACCTGATATTTTAGCCTCTTCCTCTTCACAAGACTTATTTGCTTGATTTTATAGTTAAGCCTCAATAGCTAAAAAAAGTCAGCAATAGGAGAAATAAGACAAACATCAATGACTCCATTTTAGCCTTTGATAATCATCCCTTTTAGAACAACAAAAGATGTTTGGAACCATAAATTGTATAAATTTGTAGTGATGTCTCTACATGACACTGCATAAGAAGGAAAAACTACTGGACAATACAGGTCTATTAAACAGCATGGAACATACACACAAAACAAAACCTACCATGTCATGTCTCATAGGTTAGCAAAAGTTGAAGCCAGAAGAAAACCCCTACCATTTCTTTCTTCCTGCCAAAGTGAGATTATTCCCCACTGTATAATTTTCTAGTGGTTTTCCCAGTCTCATTTTAAATTATTCTAACAATGGGGCTTCCACTACTTCCCTTAGGAAGTGTAACCATAGATGACAATTTGACATTCACATTACACTCTAGTCCCTAGATGACACAGTTCAGTGTAATGTGACATAAGATTTATTGTGATAGACTCCAGCATTTGACAGGCTCCAGTACAACATAATGTACCATGAATGGGTGATTTAAGCAATGTTTAACAACATTGCTACAGCTATAAAATAAAGGTAGTTGAAAACCTTTGGAATATAAAATAAAATAATAAATAAAATAAAAATTCTCTGCACATGAATTTTACATACAGTACATTGTACAGGTATTGGCAAACACTCCTGTTGCCACAGAGCTCTAGATAGGAATAACAGAAGAGTCAAAAGTTAAAGCTTAGCCTTTGAATAGTAAGAGACTAAGGGCTGGGTTATGAAACATGGTTAATCTCAGAAAGATGAAAATAAGAATCTAGTAGCATTTTCAAAAGATGCCTGTATGTCTCACTGCATATTCAGGTACTCAGAGACTTTAAAAATCCAGGTCTTAGATTTTAATGGCAGGCATTTGTATATATTCTAACTGCTGACTGTACAAATCTTTGTGTCAGCACTAGGAACAGAATGCAGAGATGGAGGAAGAAAAGTCACAGCAGTGCTGTTAGGGTATTACTACTGATCAATGGGTTTAGATATGATCATATTGTAAAGAAACAGTACAAGCAAACAATGAATAGGCAAGCAAGAGGAACTGAGCAATCAGGAAACCAGTGGAGAGAAAACAGAGGAATATGGTTGGCATAAGTGTTCTAGTGTAACAAGTGTCCTAGTTAAGATGAGCAAGCTTTGCAGGAGCCATCAAGTCTACCTCATATAGGGTCTAACGACTAAGACACTCAAGTGTGCTCAGGCATACAGCTAATGAAAAACAACTTGGAAGCTATGGATCACAGGATACTGTTTTTGCCACAGGACTGATTTTACAATATATGACAGCTCCTGCAGTCATCTAATCAAATATAATCCCTACAAAAACATGCTTTTCTCTCCAGCCTCCTCTGCAGTTTTGTCTCTCTTGTACCTTGGTAGCCAATTCTCTACTGTGTCTGAGGAGTTTGTACAGATTACCCAAGAAGTCATTGGAGTCTCAGACTATAAATAGGATGTCTTGTCCTTACAGTCTGTGAATCACTTTTTCCACTTGAGCAACTCATTCATCTTCACACGGAAGAAATCATTTTGACTTCTTACAGAAAACAAAACATAAGACATCCTTTACAGGTCACAGCCACTGTGTGATAAGGCACAGATACCAGTGGTTCAATCATTTATCAGAATATGTATTCTTACGAATTCATGCTATTGCAACTAGGCTCTTCTCAGTTGCCAGAAGATAAAAGACCCTCCTGATTTTACACCACCCTTTTAGACTATGACACTGGGGGAATGTCAGTTCCAACAACCAAAGACACAAAAGAGAATGAAACTGCAGAGCATCATGTCCTCATGGCTTTATCCCCCCAGGCTAGGAGGTGAAATATCCATTTAAAATAATTGAATGCAAGACTTTTTTGGGCTCAAGAAAGAAGGAAAGTACAAACCTAAATCAATATGCTCATGAAAAATCTCTTTACTTACTCTGTTTCTGCACCTCTTGTTTATGTATTCTAGGTGATATTGTGGATTATTTTTGTTGTGCTTAAAGTGATAACATATAATTTTATTTTATTTTTAGGTGTAAGTACACAAAGTATTCAAACTGAGGGAAGTTCTAAGTGATCAACATTTTGCTGAACTCAATTTTTATAAGGTTTACAGGGAATCTGAAACACAGCAAATTTTTGCATTTAAATTTTGTATCATTACTCTCAACATTTTTTTTTTAAGGATGTGCCTAAGTGTTAGTTACTGTAAACTTGACTTTGAATAAAATATTGAATAGGTGATTTTCAAAGCAAGAGTAAGCCCTATAAATGTCAGATTGCAAATCTGAAGAGATTGGCTCAAAAAGTAATATGCAACGCAATTATTTTATTCAAACTGAGAATGCTTTAGTTTTCTATAAAATGTCTTTTGTTAAAGGGTGCACTACAGCTCAAGCAACATGTTATAAAATATTGATTTTAAGGAGTTATGTCTTTGAAACTGTGAATGTGTTTTGCTCAGGAATAGGAAGGAATCCAGAGGTGTTTTGTCAGAGCCATAAAAATATACTCTAAAACCAGTTTCCTTTCTCTTACTTTCATTTGCAAGGAAAAAGAATCCCACTTTTCTAAACCTTAAAAATGCCAGAAAAGTGGTGTTGTCTTGTTGGTTCTTTTTTTTTCTATTGAGGATAGCTATCTTTTAAAAATGTTCGAAAGTCCTAGAGGTTGAAAGTTTAAGAAACATAAGGACTAAAAAAGTTTTTGGGAAGTTGTTATCTACTTTTGTTCAGTGTCTAACTATTAAAAACATCTGCTTAGTTCTCAGAGTCAGGTAAGCCATTTTCTGACAATCATTTCTAAATATTGTTTCAAAATAAGCTTTATATAAATTAATGTAATTGTTATATGCCTCACGATATTGTCAAGATACTTTGATATCAAACATGAGTACTAATGTAAGAAACAAAATGACTAGAAAAATCACACACACTGGAGATTTAGTTCATTTGCATCTCTTAATAAGAGAAGACAGATCAATAATTTTTCAAATTTTAAAACTATCCTTAAAAACTATGTTTAAAAAGAAATTAAAGGGTTAAAATAGTCTTTTTAGTAGAAATCAGTTGTTTCAGAACGCATTTATAACCGAGATTTAATTCCTTTTAAGTCTGGTTGGGAAAATGAGAGAACTCAGCAATGCTGTGTAAAAGGGGGTGGGTGGATGGGAACATAAAACCCTCAGGTTTTAGATATCAACTGATTATTTTTGGCTACTAAAAAAGAGGAAATCAGTCATGTAACATGTATCAATTAATAAATTTTATATTAATAGGGTGAAATATTATTTCAAAGCCCAGCTTACCAGGGCACTGAATTGATGAAAGAATGACATTCTGAATTCAGCCAGTCTTGGGAAGATGGAGTTTTTTTCTTTAGCAAGAAAATAAGATAGAACTAAAATATAACTAACTTGAGTACCACCCAAACATTTTCACCATCTGACCACTTCACTGATTTAATTTCAGGAAAAAAAGTAAAACAAAGATCAAACTAATGGACTAAATTCAATGAAGAAGCAGCAGTTTTCCATCTTAAGAGCAGTTTTCCAACTTAGCATTGCTTTTTCATCAAGACTGGAACAGACCTTGCAATCTGTGTTTCTAGAGGCTGAGACGCACGTTAGAAAAAAAGATCATTTGATACTTCTTCCAAAAGCTGACACACCTGGCCATTGGTCATACACAGCTCAGTCATTTCTATGTTCCTATATAATACATAGAAATATATTAGTCATACCATATAATCTTGTACTTCAATATTAAAAAGACACTAAATTGAAAAAAATAATAGCTTCTTCCTTCAAACAATAAAATAATTGGAAACTCTATTCTTGAAAAGGCAAAATCTGATAATCTCGGTAAACACAGAGGAAAAGTGGGGTCCCACCAGATGGACTACAGGGGCAGAATCACCTGCCTCAACCTGCTGTCTATGCTTCTTTTGATGCAGCCCAGGATATGGTTGCCTTGTTGTACACTTGTAGGTGTACATTACCTGCTCATGTCCAGCTTTTCATCCACCAGTATCTCCAAGACCTTCTCTGCAGGGCTGCTCTCAATCCCTTTATCTCCCAGCCTGTATTGATACCAGAGGTTGCCCTGACCCAGGTGCAGGGCCTTGCACTTGGCCTTGTTGAACCTCATGAGGTACACATGGGCCCACGTCTTGAGCTTGTGTAGGTGTTTCTGGATGGCATCCCTCAGGTCTGTCAACTGTACCACTCAGCTTGGTGTCATCTGCAAACTTGCTGAGGGTGCACTTGATCCAACTGTCTATGTCATTGATGAAGACATTAAATGGTACTGGTCCCAATACGGACCACTTGTCATTGATCTCCATCTGGACATTGAGCCATTGACCACTACCCTTTGGATGTGACCATCCAACCAATTTCTTATCCATCAAACAGTCTGGTTCTGTAGTCAGTTTCTTCTTTATTCTAGTACTTACTGCTGAAAAGGTTACTGATTATCTGCATTAGGACAAATGGGGAATCTTAATGCTTCCTTTTAATTAACTGCTTTTTCTCAGCATTGCTTAATTACTGACTTGAAAGGGAACAGAATATTGTATTTCTCTAATCTTCCCCTCCCTTCGCCTTTTCTAAATTGTCTTTGTTGTACCCTTTTTGCACTCCTGGAAATTACTGCATACAGTTTTATGTTCTTTGCTAATCATATTTCTGACTGTTCATGCCTTGCTTAGAACTTTCTTTTTTACCTGAATAATTATGAGGACAGTATCATTGCTTGGAGGTTGCCTAAGGCATTGCTAAGGATTGCCTAAGCCCTAGTTTTACTGCAGTATGCATCCTCACTGCAGAGTAGAGTACGCATTTGCTCAGCCAGATTCCTCCATTCAGGCACTACAATGTTCAAAAACCCAGAGGGTATTTTCTTTATTTTCACTCACTTTCTTTCCATTGTCTGAGTTGTTCTTGCACTCTTCCTTTCATTTAACTTCCCTTTTGCTTTTGATCAGTGCCTTGATCAAACTATCTAAGAGTTCATTAGATGATAAGTATTATTGTTTTAAATAACTTTAAATAACTTTTTCTATTGTACTTCAGCTCTGCTTAGAACAATGATCCAGTGAGCCCCTGGGCACTCTCAACTTCTTTTTGAGTCATGACACAACAGCTTTCAGTGTTATCAGCTCTCTACTTTGAATCACAAATTTGTTGAGTATCAAAATAGAATTTACAGTGAGGAGTCTGACTCAATTTGGATTCAAAAGTAAATGAATTTATGACCACATACTGTCCATCTTTTTTTCTTATTTTACTTTTTACCTAAGAGTATACATAAATGAAAACTCACCTGAACCAACACTGGGGAGAGAAAAGAAATTAACTATGACAAAAGAAGAAAACTAAAAATTAGTCTTTCTTTCTTTCTCACTGAATAAATTCAAACATAGTATCAGATTATTCCTTAGATATTTCTTCTATTTGCCACATTCCTCTTAGATGACACCTTAATCGTCTAAGGTTATTTTATTGAGGTCATGTCAAACATATATGAAAGTCAAATAGCATCCATTTTATTCTGTGTCTAACATTAAAAGTCAGAAATGTAGTGCAAAACCTGCTGATGCTCCTAATAAGACATATTTGCTGCTGATGGCAGTGATGTTATTTGCACAGTAGCTGTTTTCTCATGGAAGCACTGCAAATATGTCCACAACTGTGCATTCAATTTTGTGGCCTTTTCCTCCTTGAAAAATCTCACAAAGTTTAACTGGAATAACTTAACTTTACCTATCTCTCAGAAGCAATTAATGAGTTCATTAATATACTCTAGACTACAGGAGAAGACACTAATGTAATCTATGCAGATCAACTACTGGATAAAAGCTCCGTCAAAAGACTGGCTACATGATTCAAACACAGGAACAGTAGCCAGAAATGCCTTAGCGCATAAACTTATTGTAAGACAAGGCACCCAAAAAAAGGACTCTCTAAAATGGAGCTCATGCCATCTGGCAGCCAGCCTGGATGCTGCCTCCCTTTCTTCTTCCTGGGAACCTCATCCAAGGTTCTATGCTATCCCTGCTGATATGCAGTTATTAAAAGAAAATTAAGGTTATTAAAATTATTAAAAGAAACTAAGATTCAAATTTAAACCTAATTGAGTTTTTCCATAACCATAAGTAAGACAAGATTTGTGGGTAAAGGAAATACTTTACTGAGCAACAAAAAAGGGTGATTTTTCTGGCACAAAAAGCATTTCTTGAAGTCTGAAAGAAAATCCACAACCTTCAGACCTAAATGCCAGATTTTGATATTTTTATGAAGTCTACCAGTTAGTCTATTGAGTGAAAAAAGTAGGTTGCACACTTGAGGTGGGGAGATTTAAATAAAGGGAGAGATGTGGTGGTTATTTTCTATGACAAAGAGAGCAGGACATTTTTGTCACAGCACAGGACAGGATGCAGAGCATATGGACATTAAGAGGTAGAATGATAAAATGTGAGAAAAAGATTATGATGGCACAAAACCATAACTTTGTGAAGCCCATGAGATGGCATCCACAGGTGGGATGTGTTTGAGTTCTCAGGCTCACTTTCCCAAGGCTTTTGTAGCTCTCTCTAACAGTAAGAGATCAGTGGCTGAGTGGTTGTTTTTCAAGGCATAATTTTCTATTGATAAATGACTAATCCTTTAAATGGAATCACTTGTGTAAGCATGTTGTGCCCAGACAGTGACCCCAATGCCAGCACACCCGAGGTTTGGCATACAGGGCCATGCCCTCAGCCACATGACGGCATTTTGGTTCCAGCCCTCACCACTGTGCCTGGCCATGCCTCTCTCCTGCTTGCTGCCATGATGTCCCTACTGGGCCTTGGGCTTGCACCACAGCATGGGGGTCTGCCCTTGCTGAGCTGTGTCTGACTTTGGTCCACCAACCTGAGCTTGTTTCACTTCCCCTGTGGGGCTGGGGGCCGGTACTGGGGGCTGGGGTGGCTTTGGCTCTCCACACCCTGCCCCTGCCCAGCACCCTGCCCTGCAGCTCCCTGGCAGGTGGCATCTGCTTGTCATAAGGGGATGGGGGGTTTTCCAGATGAAAATTTGTCTTTTTTTTCCAACCACAGTAGCTGGCTTAGCAAATAATATCAGATCTCTGGGTAGATCTTGCCCTTTTAAATTCCTAAATAATCAGGAGTGTAACAGCACTGCCATACATCATCATTTCTTTAGAGCTTTCTTTCATGGCTGCATCCCATAGCCAAGTCAGTGCTGAGGTATTTCACTGTCTTCCTTTTTTATTCAGCTTTGGCCATCAGCCTTTGTCTTGAGACCATTGCAGGCAGTCTGTTCTCCCAGTCTGAGTCTGAACTGCTTTAGTTTCTCTGCGGGTCCTTGTACTCATTTACCTTGGACTCAGAAACTCAAGTCCTGGTTCTTTTTTTGCTCCCCAGAGCCATAGGTGTCAGCAAAGGCCATCAAAGCCTAACCTGAGAGACCTCCTCATGGTCATTCCTAGTTCTGTGATTCTTCCTCTGAATGTAACAGACATGCCCAGCTTCTAAACACCTGCCACATTTTTGCCTGATCACTGACCCAACCACAAACTCCATTATAACTGACATCACCTAAAGAACAGAGCAAAAACTTGTTAATAGGAATGAGATCTGTCAGACTACTTTGAGTCAAATTAATTTCCAGATCTAGTTGCATTGAATTCAATATTTATTTTAGGGCTAAATTTGTTTCTATCATTTAGTGACTAATTAAAAAGACACCTTACAGCTCCCCTGAGATGTCATGATGAAGAAAGGTACCCAAGCATTCTCCTGGAAGCTTCTTCAGCATGTCATTGCTACCCCTTGGTGACCTCTCAGACAGCGTATGGACTACTTGAAATCCAAGATAATTGTTTAACCCCAAACTGCTATTATTGTCTGTTAAAATTGACAGCCATGAGGCATATTTTACAAGACTTGCCAATCTCTGCAAACATCCTATGGAAAATAAACCAATCAAACCAGAAATGGCATATAGCAGGAAAGAGCAGGAAAGAGAACAGAGCTCTTAAGGAATGGGCCATAAAGCTGAAGATTTGAGGCTTGACATAAATACCATGAAAATCTACAGTGTACTTAAGTACATGAAAAAGTGGTCTGTGTCAGCAAGCATTTTGTTTCAGGAAATGACAGAAGGGAGTCATAAAGTTTGCAAATTGCTACTGAAAAAGAAAGCAGCCCCTGATGCCAAGCAGATAACTGATGCTTAAACAGCTGTTAAATGTTATGTTCTAGACTGCAGCCCTAATAGAGAATTTGCCAACTAGAGAGTATTAATAATAAAAACCATATTTGTGTGTTTATATATTCTTTCAGCTAAGTATCTCTATGTTTGATGTGCACTATGCAATGGAGCTTCAAAATGCATTAGTAATACAGATACGTAATTGAACACTCTTCATGTAGACTGAGAAATAAGTTTTATATAAAATAGTCAAACTCAAGGTTACACAGCAAATATTAAAAAGATCAGGATTAAACTCCCTGATTTTCTATACTGCATTCCTATGCAACAAACAAAAAAATGGCTGTAATGTATTATCCAAACAAGAAGACCAGCAGGATGGAATGTAATGACCAATTTACTCTTGCCAGTGTGGCACTTGCTCCCTAGGTCTATGTTTTTCAGCTTTGGATGTACTCTGAATCTCAATATTTTTATAAAGCATCTTGTTTTATTTGTATATCTTCCTTGACAGATTACTTTAATGGACAGTTCTTTTAATTGTCTGTGTATATATTTCTTAAATGTATAATTTAATTAAATTGTCTGATGTATATATTTCATTGGTAGCAATAACAATAATCATAAAACTCAGGGGACACCTAAGTACTTTTTCTTTTTTCCTAACTGAACACTATGCTCTGTGAACACCTTCCTAAAAATATTTGAACACCCTTAATCCTGGCTGGGATACTGTGTTAATTGCTCTAAGGACAAGAAGATGTGATATATTATGTCATTTATATTGCTGGTCCTTTCTGCTGCAAATTCTCTTTCCCTATAGATGAGATCCATCAGGCATGACCTTACCTGAAAATGAGTTTAGTCATTGTTCTGATTTCAGCTGGGATAGAGTTAATTTTCTTCTTAGCAGCTGGTGCAGTGCTGTGTTTTGGATTTGGTGTGAGAACAATGTTGACAGCACACTGATGGTTTTAGTTGTTGCTGGGTGATGTTTATACCAAGTCAAGGACTTTTCAGTTTCTCAGGTTTCGCCAGCCAGAGGGCTGGAGGGGCACAGGAAACTGGGAGGGGACACAGCCAGGACAGGTGACCCAAGCTAGCCAAAGGGATATTCCATACCATATGGCGTCATGCTGAGCATATAAGCTGGGGGAAGAAGAAGGAGAGGTTGGGGGTGCATGGGGTGTACGACATACAGCATTATGGTGTTTGTCTCCCCGAGTAACTGTTACACATGATGGAGCCCGGCCTTCCTGGGGATGGCTGAACACCTGCCTGCCCGTGGGAAGTGGTGAATGAATGCCTTGTTTTCCTTTGCTTGTGTGCGTGGCTTTTGCTTTACCTATTAAATTGTTCTTATCTCAACCCTGAGTTTTACATTCCTTTCTGATTCTCCTCCCATCCCTCTGAGTGAGGGGGGAGTGAGTGAGCACCTGTGTGGTACTCAGTTACCAGCTGGGATTAAACCACAACAGTCATAAACTCTCCCCAGTCAAGAAAGAGAATGAGGCATTTCCTCAGAAGTCATTCCACCTGTCTAAGCATCCAACTCTCACGCCCAAGTCTTTCCATGGTTGCAGAGAAATCTTTAACAGCCAATGTAAGTCAAACTTTTAGATTATTATGGAAAATGAGATGAATAATGCAGCAGCGGCCTGGAAATCAGGACCATAAGTGGCAATCAGTTAGCTGAGGGGAATGTGCTGGAGCTTGTAGGTCACGAACCCTGGGAGGACAAGGAGTGTGAATAGATAGCAATTAACAGGATGAGTCATGCCAAGAGAGGATAGGGGAGTGAGGAATGGATGGGCCAAGGAGAGGTAACACCTTGCTGTTAATTGTTGACTGTAAACACTTACTTAAAGTGTCCTTTGTTTGTAGTTAACCACCAATCAGGGATTGCCTAGTATGTAATGCTTAGCTTAAAGAACCAATCTGTTTAAAGCACGCAGCTTCTGAAAACATGTATAAACTCGTGATTGTCTACAATAAATGGACATTTGCTTGCATTAACAGCATCCCATCTCTCCATCGCAGCAGAATCCTACCTTAATATTCCAATTAATCTGTAACAAAATGAGACACATTATTACTTTTTCCCCTCCAAATGACATCACAAGATATAACATAAATAATGACAAAAATTGTTTGGAATGATCTGTGGAATGTGGAATTAAATTATGGCTTGTAGAGTTATTGCATCAGAAAATTTAGTTGGCTAAGTTTTTAGTCAAAGAAATGAGCCATTACAAATCCACTTTATAATGACTGTGTTTCAAGGCACCACTGCTGAGGTCTTGATCTTCACTTCCATACAAGGAAGATATTGAAGATTCATGGAGCTGCCGTGTAGACCCAAACTCTCTGATTTTCACATCTGCAGAAGTGACTTCATTTTGCTTCTGACTCTGTCATACCTAAGAGGCCACCTTTAACACACCAAGTCCTCTCATTTGGCAAAGAGAGGATTTTGTCTGAATTCATGCAACATCAAGATCAGACTTTCTAATCCTTCAAGTTGTGTTGCTCTGCTATGGACAGGCAAGACTCTTGCCATGGGTGTCTGTGTAAACAGGATCATACTTCCTTCACCAATTTGCAAGAAAACCAACTAAACATTTTCCCTTTTCACTGTAAAAATAGATGCTTAACCAGTTTCTAGGTCAGGAAATCTGTGTGCTGTAGTTTTTTCTCAGATTTCTCTAGACTTATATTGCATATTGTGTCTTATGAAGTGTCTGAGTGTATAAAATGTTATTTATTGGACCAAAGACAATTTTATAAATAATACAACTTACAACTACAAATATAAATTTATACTAGTGTATCAGGAGGGACCGATGTTAACAGAAAATCCTCATGAACAGAATATTAGGGCATGTTTTTCAAACCTCTTAGAGATTAAGTACAACCTCCTTCTAATTAGATGTGTTCTGTATATGTACCTATAAATTTTGTAAATGGCTTGAGCATGCCAAATATTCTTGTTTTAATTATAATAAATAAGAGTGATGTTTTAAAGAGTGAAACATTAATGTTAAATTCAATTTAACGGTAAAATGAAATCAGCAAGAGGCACTGGATCTTTCTTAGTGAAAAGCAAATGAAATATTATGTACTATAAAAGTGCACAGAGTAACGAGAGAATTTTAAAATCTGTCCAGAACAGCAGAAGAAAGCAAAAGTTTGAAAAGAAACAGAATACAATTTAACATGAGTATTCAATGATGAAGGTTTTATTTTCTAACTTCTTCTCAGAAAAAAAATTATTGCATCTAGAATAGCAATCTTCAGAAATACATGTTGCATTATGAGATACAGATCTTGTTTCAAGCAAGAAAAAAACCCAAAATAACAAGGAAAAAAAATCTTGCCACAGCTTAGAGTACTATAGTTTTACACATTAGAGATAGGGGCAAATTCAAGACTTTTGTGACTTTTTTTTTTTTTTCTTGACACACAAACTTAGTTCTCCTGAAGGATATTAAATAATGTCTAGTTTTGGTATAAGGTTTGTATATATTTATCAATAAAGATTTTTCTCAGTTTACTTTTCACATGTTTTTAAATGTCTTTTGTGTTTTTAAAGGTCTGCAACAATATCTGGAACAAATTTATTATTGAACTAGAAAGTCTGAAAAGATCCCATTTGTAATAAAATGAAAAAAGCCATTTTTCTGGAAACAAGAACACATTTGTCTTGTTATTTCTAGGCTAAAAATATTAACAATTTGAAAGTCAGCTTTTAAAAGCATCCTTTCTCATACTGAATTAAGATAAAACTATTTTATAATACATCTCACCAAAATGTGTGATTATGGGGAATTTAAGTCAGTGGTTGATCCTGGAAAAAACATAGTGCTCTGCAGTTTGCTGCGCTGGGAGAGAAACATGTGGCTGCAGTATGCAGGAGCAGATAGGAGAGTGGATTATGACACCGTGAGTGACAAAACCTATTTTATTCTGAAGACAAAGACTTCACCAGAACATTTAAATTCAGTCTGAATGGGGTCAGTGGTGGGTGTTTCCCCTCCTACTGACTTTAAGTAACTCCCCTCCCACCTTACCACCCCCCTCAAAAAAGTTACTGCTTTGAATAATCATTGTGGATTCAGGGAAACTATTAAAAAAATAAAAGATTCTGTCTACCATGTAAGTGATTTGCAGGATTTGTTATTTTGGTTATGGATACTACTGGGGTGTTACATTTTCTTGTTCCCTACTTGTTAACTGCAGTATGAGTGAACTGATTAATGACCATAGTCATTACAAAGAACTGGGGAAGGCAGATAGGTGGTTAGATGTATAGATGTGTCAGTTACATGCAGTTACCATTCTCTGATGTGTGTGAATGCTGGAACAAAGTCAAGTGTAATAACGAATCATCAAAAACAATAGCAAAATGAAGATATGCACTTGTAAGTTTATGTATCTATGCATGTCCTTTCACATATGTATATTCTTTCTATATGTTGAGTTATGAATGTTTGTGAGCAGTCTGTTTAGACTATATATATGAATATATGTATATATATTTACACATTTATAGAACACCTTCTGTACATATAGAAAATATGGTGATTCTGTATGTATATACATATACACAAAGAATAAATATAGTAAGTGTATAAAGTGATATAAAAATATGTAGGTTCTCTTTTCTTAATTAGTCTTCTCTTTCTGGAGTCCAGCAACACAAGAAGCCCATCCTCCTTTTCTTCTTTACTCAGTGAATAGTTAAAACTTTACTTAAACCTTATCATCTTCACCAAATCAAATGGATATTTGATGTGCTTTGCTACAAAGTGGTCTGGAAAGTGGTGTAAGCATTAAGTGTGAGCCCTAAGTGTTCCCTAAATGGTCCAAAGATTTATTAACTTCAAAAGTTTATATTTTTTAAGGGGGGTTGTGAGTATTTTTTTTTTTTTCAAAAAGATCTGTTTTTGCTGAGAAAGCATCCAAACTAAAGGAAGTTTACATTTTACAACAGATCCTTAAGTGTATTATTAACACCTACATCTAGGACAAAATTAAGTCCAGGTGTTTTGAGCTACAAAAGAGAGGAAATTAACTTTATGAGTAACTGGAAAACAGGTTGATTTCAATAACTTTTGTTTAAAAATGAAATATCTTGATCAGTTTTAATGATGCGGCATATGCTGCTATTGATCTGAAATTTGCATCAAGTGATTTGTCACAGTGGTTCATAGTGCTCAGGGAGAGGGACAAACTTGTGGGGCATGCTGACCCCTAAATCACATTGGTATGGATATACTGAGAACAATTCATAAGAAAAGCAATGACATCTGCTGTCTGCTCCTCTGTTTTTATAATCTTTTCTTAGAAAGGACTCATTAGATTTGGAAAGAGAGTGTGCTTTACCTGACAAAATGTTAGGAATGACCTAGAGCACCTCAGCCACTATCTGCATGCAGCCTGTTAGCTGCACAGTTATTCAGAAGGAGAGAGAGGCCCTTCAGAGGTTAATGAATGAGGTTAATGAGGGGAAAATACTGCATTAAGAAAAGTGTTGTGACTAGCTTTCATAAAAATGTCAGGGAAAGCAAGGAAAAAGATATTTTCAAAGAAAAACAACTGCCTGTCCAGGCTTGTGAAGGTTGTAAGAGAGACAAAGAAAAGGGCAGGGAATGCAAGACTACTGGCTGAAAAGGGAAAAAGAAGTAAAAATCATATGACCTAGGATATCCTGTTTCAGTCCAGTGCCATTAAGAGACTATTGTTCTGTATGTACAGGTATATTGAGATATATTGGCTATATCTGTGCTGGTAAATAGTGAATGGGTCCAGAACTGCAACATAGTTATCCACACTGTTAAATTCTTTTAACAGACTCTGACACTGTTTTGGCTCATGCAAATATGTGATGCCTCCAAAACTCCCAGGCATGCTCAGGAGTTAGCACAGGCCAGGTGCCATTTCTGTAGGCAGTTTGTATGTAGCTAAGGCATTTTGGAGGTTAACAGTACTAGAACAAGCGGACGCTGTTCACTGATTTCAAGGCCAGTGAACGTCTTGGCACTACTGAGTTTACCATTATATAGCTACAATGGTGCAGTCAAACTCTACAGTGTTTTATCAAGAGGTAAGAGCTGGTTGTCTTCTGTTGTCCTAGTAGCTCCTGAAAAAGAAAAAAGCCTAAGAATGGCAGGCATCTGTCTGTTAAGCCCATCTGATTACACAGAAATACTGTAACACATTTCACACCAAATAGTTTGCCAACATAAAGAGTGACAAAATATTTTCACTCTGTAACATATTATATTTTAATGATCAACTCAACACATTTAATGTTTGACACAATCAGCCACCGGTAGTGATTGCTGTTGTAGAGATGATTTGGTGTTCTTTAAAGTCAGTGGAAAGCCTGCTGTGAAGTTCATGTGTATTAAGCCTAAGGCTAGTAATTTGACATAGAATTAGTGAAAGGAGGACTAGAATATTTCCAAAAAATCTCAGCTTCATATCACCTCCCGAGATCTTCTGATAATCTAGTTGCTTAGTTTGGTGTTTCAGTAATGGCAATGTTCTTCTGAAAATTCAGGCCTTAAAATATTCACAAATAGTTGAAAAAATATAGGAGAAATTCTGGCCCTATAAAGAGTTTTATCATCTTTATAATCTTAATTTAGGTTAGAATTTTGAAGGTGTTTTATCCCCTAAGTTGCTTCTTGGTTTGTTTCTTCCTTTTGCTTTCACTTTTTCTTTCAGATACTTTGCCTTTAGGATTAGATATATATAGCAAATTGACCCTGTTCTGACCTGATTATCTCATAGCTGTGAATTCTGTATTCAGAAAATTCCCAAAAGTATGGTTTCTAACAAAATATTGAATTAATTATGTTGTATGTTTTCCAAGCATACTAATTCAAAAGTAAATGTTAATGTCACAGATGCCTTTATATATATAGCGATAGTGTTGAGCTATGGTCATATAACCACTTCCATATAAAGATCTTTTACAGTATTGAACTTTAAACTATATATAACTCTTAAAAACTATCACTGTTCTGGGCTTTAATTTTCCATGTGTGATCTCAGTTTGTAATGAAGTTTTAACCCTTTTGTTGTGTACTCTTTTTTTTATTTTCCTGTTTTGTTTTGTCTTTTTAGTTTAAGCAAATATTTTTATACTTTTCTGAAAAGATGAAGAAATAATTCCCCTTCACATTAAAAACCTTCTTACAGTATTGTTTTTAAATAGCTTTAATATTGATTTTAAATAGGCTTAGAGAAAAACGTACCAAACCAAACAAAAAAAATCAGGAAAATTATTGCCACTGTTCAACAATACCATTTTCTTATTCCACAGAAAATTGTCATCGGATTTTCATGGTTTTATTAGATTTAGCAAATAAGTTTATTCATCCAATTATTCTTAGCATATCTGTGGAAGGAAGCAACATGATTTTCTTAGCTGCTCTTGTCAGCATTTTTTATTACAGAAATTTTCCACCCATATTCAAACTGGAAAGTTTGAAGCATTTTCTTCCATTTTTTTTTTTTTTTGCTACAACATGTTACTTTGCCCTAAAAATATTTTCCACGGGAATACATTTTCTAATATGGGCAAAAGTTTTTCATTTTAACTTTCTAAATACTTTTGCTTTGGCTTTAGTGCACATAACCATTGAAGGAGTATCTACAAAACAGAAGATATAATTGAAGCTCAGGAAGATGTTTTTGCCTAGGATCCCTTGCAGTTTCTTCAATATGGATATTTCATTCTCTTTTTGTTTTCTTCAACAGGAAACTTCCTTTGATTAACTGAAAGGGTTGTCTCATAAGGGGTAATAGCTACTTCTGAATTCAATAAAGCTGAAGATTGTGATGGTACATAGTACGATTAAGTCTTTAGTTTCTGGCAATAAAAGTCATGAACTTTTTCTCCAATATGTCCTGAAAACTAGAAAAGGTGGTAGTCACCCACTCCTGACTGGTTTATATAAAAGTGTAATGACTCATCATGTTAAGTCTGTACAATGGGCCCTAGAATGATTTTCCAAACACTGGTATTTATGCACACCTCAGCCATGCTGCACATTTTTCCTAGGATGCATCCCAACTGCATTATCCCTCCTTGCCCTCCACCCGTGTCCTCACATATCTCACATAAACTCAGTCACTGAGATTGGAACTATGGCCCATGTTAATAGGGCTCTATCCTAGTCCAGATGATCACAGCTATGGAACGGATGTCGGAAAACACTTGCTGTACAAACAAACTTGCTGTAGAAACAACAGTGGAAAGCGAACAGCCGCTTTAATTATTTGCCTACAGAAGCTATTTTTAAAATCCAAGAAACGGTACAATGAATCAAATCTTACATACAAGGTAATTAAATCATTCCCTAGAGCTTCATAGTGTGGACATACTGAATTTCAGAGTAGAGTTAAAAATGCTTTTAAATTCTCCAGGTGCGTTCCCTCAGGATATATAAGCAATCTCCTTTCCAGTTCTGAAAATGCCATGTTCCCAAATGCATTGCAAATGTTGATTGTTCAGAGCTTTTCTGTGGGAGAAATCTCACACATCTTCCCCTTCACCATTACTCCAAAGTCCACCAAAGCCCTAAATGGGATAATAGGCAAAATTTGCAAGCCACAAAGTGACAGGTTTTACAAATAGAGAGTAAAATGTGCAAAGAGCTCTTCCACATAGTGGGGGTCCTTCAATTAGGTATAGCTTGTAATTAGTGCAGCTACTAGTAAGATAAACCACAGCTTTGCTGTGGCATGGTGCTCCTTCCCTTATGTTATGGTGATGGGACTGTAGGATAGGAAGGTGGACACAGCAGGGAAGAGAGCATAGAAAAGCTAATATCCCTCAGCCTCATTAGCCTAATGGCAGGGGTGACTCCCCAGAATTTTTAAGCGAAGGATACCCCCTTGTGCAATGGTGTTTCTGAGCACAAAGCCTGTAATTCTGAAATAATTATTGGATTATTGGAAACATAGTCTTTTTGCAGAAATCTTCTGTAATGAATTAGAAGTATTTATCTGTATTTTAAATCCTAGTATCTTAAATTTAGCATAATTGTGATACAATAGATGAATAGAAAAAACACTACAGAGTATTTCCATGAACTGTATTTTAAATTTGCACAGAGCAAACATAGCTTGGAACATTTTTTATTAATGAACAGGTCCTAAACTTTTTTTTTTCTTTCCATGGGATTGCATTGTTAATACCATATTCTGCAAACCAAAATTGAATTTAGAAGTTCAATTTAAATCTTGGCAACTTTTCAAGAACATTAAAAAGAAATTAAATCAATTTTGGAGAGACAAGCTCTTATATTTTAACTTCCTTTTTACATGAATGTTAAAAGAATATTTTCCTTTTGGAATCTGTCCATGGCATGTGACCAAGACCCTCCTGCAATAACCAGTTAACTGACCCACTTATTATAGTTAAAACACAGACAAGAAAAAATGTATTCTAAAGGGACTTTAGGACTTCCATACACCAACTACAGTATGGTTGATTGGTTGTTACCTTCCCACGTGCTAAAGACACATTTTTGCGGACAACTATAAGAGCCCAGCAACCCTTCTCTTGCTTTTGGACTAGCTGGTATGGTAGACCATGTCTAGAGCTAAGCACCCTGGTGCCCAAAAGAGTTTGCTGACATCCAAACGGCTTGTTGGCTGAGGTCCCTTAGCTCATGGCTGACTCCAAATCAAAATTGGGATCAGCCAGCCAGAGTGGCAGCTAGCCCATGCCTGTTGGCTCTGGCCAGAACAATTTATCAGAACTGAGATAACACACCTGTGCCCACGCTCTCTGTAGATACTAGTACAGACCATCCTTGGTGAGCTACAGGGACATTTCTCCATTAATCTATGTTTTTAAACCAATAATCAATAACATTGGGGTTTCGGGGTTGTTTTGTTCTGGTTTTATATTTTTTTGGTTTTGGAGTTGGGTTTTTGGTTTTTTTTTTGAAAACCTGCTGCTGATTTCCAAAGGAGCTGAATCATTCTC
Organism: Falco peregrinus; assembly: GCF_023634155.1. Classification (NCBI taxonomy): domain Eukaryota; kingdom Metazoa; phylum Chordata; class Aves; order Falconiformes; family Falconidae; genus Falco; species Falco peregrinus. The sequence goes on from NC_073727.1 coordinate 61,201,123, forward strand.
TTAAGTATTTATAAGGGAACAATCCTGAAAGATTTCTGGCAATATCCAAAGTATTTATAAGAGGGACTCAGTACAAGTAAAAAAATTTGCTGCTGAATCTTCCCTTGGACTGATGTATAGTGCAGTTAAGAAAATTTATTACAATGAAGAATATGAAGATTTGCTTAACACTGCAGAGCAAAGAGTGACCTTATTGTGCCAAATGTACATAGCAGACTAAAAATAAAAATAAGTGTGTGATGGAGGAACTCTTGAAAGGTGCTGATGTTTAAATGAAAAATTAAATATGTCTCTATTTAATAAGGTTAGTTTCTTCTGTGAACATTTACAAGTTCAGGGTTTTATTTACTAAGGAATAAGCTATCTAGTAAGGGCAACACAAGCATTATTTCAAATGTAAACCAGTATAAATTGGATTAGAGTTTAGCTGTGGGTTATTAACGTAGACCCAGTATTATGTATTTCTATGTATAGCAATGCCATGGAGAAAAGGAGAAGTACAGATGTTAATGGCAACAGATCCAGGAAATGTATATGAAGGTGAAATATATATGAGGTGAATATTCAGCAGCATAGTCCTCAAACACAACCAGAATCAACTTCTGTCACAGCACATTACGTTGGAGTTGTACTCCAGTTTGGATGTGCACCATTCTACACCAGGTGAGACTGATTTGATACAGTTTTGCAATAAATGTTTTGCACAGATCCTTTATTGCTTAACTGTTCTCTGGAGTAATTGAATATACTTATTTTAAGCAGAAGCACATTAATAAACTTCAGCTATGCCATATGGACAGTTATAATTGTCCTCTAAGTGTTAGAGCACCCTGTCGCACTACTTCCAGAAAGTATGCCAATGCAGTGAACCGCAACGATACAGAGCAAAACAATATCAACATATACCAAACTTAAAGGGAGTTTTGCTACTTCAGGACTCTAGCTGTCATTTCCTTTGAAGAGGGCTTGGCACATTACTCCTAACTGCACCTTCAAAAATGTTCTACTGAATGCAGTCAAGTGACAATATTTATTTTATTGCTTGAGAAATCTTGAGTTTCCAGGATGCTTTACCACGAAGCATACCAGCTCTTTCAGCCCTAGCTCAGAGGTCACTCATAGACCATTGTGTCCACAGAGTTGCACCTGAAACAAAAATGAGACAGAATGCTGATGTCTAAACACAAAAAAATTCCTCCACAAAATGCAGCTCTAGTGGCAGTATTTATTCAGTGTCTGTGATGTCATCCTCAAAAATTTTTAAGTTATTCTAGATTCCAGTAATATAGCTCTCACTTACTTTCTAATATTTAAAAAAAAAATAAATAAGAGTAAGTGTATGTGAGCACAGATTCAACATATAGCTCTGGTAGAAGCCTTTGTGTCCTGACAGGTGCTTTCAACTGAGGCAGTGCTGATGCATCTGTTTGACCCCTTAAAAAAGTCCTTGTGGCAGGACTGTAAACTTGGGAAGCTGAAGTGGTGGGATTGGTGTGTTCCTCCTCACAGAACTCAGGTCCACACTGCCCACTGCACAAAATGATACTCTCTACTCATGGGCTAGAGCTTGGTCTGTTACCATGCTGCCTCCCCTGCCACTCCTGCTGAAGCTGTGCAGGAAAAAGCGTAGATCTCTTGTCACTGACAGGAAAAAGTTATGTGTATTGTTGGTTAAAATTGCAAGGTAATAACCAAATAATGTCATTTTTTTTGTGTGTGTAGGTGCGGTGATGTATATGTTTGTCTTTTACATCCCTCCCTTTTCAACAGAAAAAGCTGAAAATTCACTCAGATCTTTGTTTAGGTATGATGCTGGGGGAAAAACATGTACAAGACTACGTAAAACAAAGATATGGATGAAGACAATACACTGTGATGCAGTTTCACAACAAACAAGTTAGAAACCAAACAGAAACCAATTTTATTTCATTTCTCCCACAATGACATTTTTTTTGTAGTTAATTGGATGTAAGTAATACCATAATTTGGAATCAAAGTCCTGGTCAAGACAGAGGTTGAGCATAAGCAAGGTGCTTGTACTCCTTCTTGCTGATGCACAAGCAAGAATTCATGCACCACCATTCTGGTCACAGAAACCCCCCTTCTCTTGCAACAGGAGGCCTGTCCAGCAGTGTTGTGAGCAGGAAGCAATTCATCCCAGATGCACTACTTAGTATGTACTAGTGTTTTTAATTTGTTCTGGCAATAAATCAATGTGTCTTATATGACTGGAATTGTCTGATTTCTCACGTATTACTTATTATTAGTCCATCAAAAACTGTTCTAGAACTAAATATTCTGCTATGAGGAAGATTGCCTGAATGTACAGGAGCTTAAATTTACAACTTCTTTTCTTTGTGTCACTCTTTCGGAGCTAGCTGCTTTTTCATGCCTTGTGAAATCTAATTTAGAGATATTTAAGATATCTTCAATTTTTTCTAGTCCATCCAAAACTTTGGAGTAAAAGAATTGTTATGATCTCACACACTTTACCCACATTTTCAATTTAAGAGGCAAACTGCAGTTTTCTCTTCTACAGTTTAAAAATATTCAGGATTTAATGGTGAAACTTGACAAATGAAGTAGTGGTTTCAAGTGCTGCATACAAATCTTAAGCACAGAGAATTACAGGCTGATTCAGTCTCTCTTGTAGCATTGTATTGTACAAATGAAATAACATAACACATAGACAAAAAGTTTTAACATTCTCACTTCTATTATTCTCTCTCAAGATGTATTTTTGCTTTGCTGGTTTTCTGTTGTTCTAACAATGTACCAGTGCGCTCAAGAGGACTCGGCAATTAAGGTGAAGATTTATGTTTTCTAGACAAATAAATTTCAAAAGGTTCAGCACTTCAGACCCACTCATATAATCATATTACATTTCTGAACTTCCACAGCTTTGTCTTCTGGTATGCCACTGTTCCCGTGCTTCTTGCAAGCACAAAGACTGAGGGCTTGCTCTGAACTCCTCAGACCTATCTGCGGCAGAAGAAAGTGCCCTCATTCTGCTCATGTATGTAGAAGGAGGTATAGAGCTTCATCATACAACTACTTCATGAAATATATGTCTCTTGTGCCTTCTTTATGAGAGTTATGGTTGTCCAAGCCAGGGCACACTTTATGCTGAATACTAATTTTATTACCTTTTTGAAATAAATAGAAACAAAGACTCTACATTGTACAGTCTTCAGACACAGTAAGAGCTTTCCATTATCTCTTACAAACTGAGGGGTAAAAACAAACAAACAAAAAAGCCGTTAATGTTATTTAGTTATTCACAAGGAAAATACAGTATGCATGTATGCATAAACGCCTGCATGCACACGAAACACTGCCTTCCTTATCTGACTCCTGGTTTGGATTAGAGTCTTTCCTGTGTTAAAATGTATAGTCTTTGTGATATCTTTATGAGTGTGAAGACTCCAAGCATATTCAACAAGAAAAAAAGGGCTTAATTGACACCACTTCTGAACTTGATCCAGTCTCTCCTAATCACTTGTCCCTCAGCCTCCCATTCTCATTGGTATTTTCACAGTGCCACTACAATGGCTGAAGACTAAGCCTGCAGAAAAAATGTTAGTTAAAATCTTTCTCCTATCTTAGCTCCCAGCACTTGCTCACCAAATATCTACCTCAGCACATAGAAGCTACAAACAGGGGACAGTGGCATAGACAGAAGTCCCCATTTTCTGTGTTGATGGTAACTAGGCATGAGATCATCTAGCTCTGCTGTGAACATGTACTATAAGGTCACTAGTTATATGGCTATATTATTTTGTCTTTCTGTGTTTCATTTAGCTTGCAAGTCCTTCTGAGCCTTTGAGGCCGTTGTAACCTTCCATTTAATTGATGACCAGCTACCTCACTGCCTTTCCCATCATTTTTACCTGTCAGGGGAAAAGGTCCTTTTGAAAGTGGCAGGCAATAATTTTTCACAAAGTAGCATGTACTTTAAGACAAAAGGGTTTCACAAAGTAGCATGTACTTTAAGACAAAAGGGGGGGGGGGGGGGGGGGGAGGGAAGAGGACCCTCCATCTTCCTTTAAGTTTTAAAGGAAAGCTAAACCGTACTGACTAAACTGACTCACCCAAACTGACTGAACTGTGTTTAGGCCCACTGGCAGAAACCCGCAGATTAGTTTTTTACTCATCACTTCTTTGAATCAAAACCATCAGTAATTCTATATGTAAAACTAACACACAAAGCAATGCTGAATACTTTTAATGGCCTTTTTTTTCTTAAACGGAGAGAAACTACTAACACAAAATATAATTCTATTATGCAACATGTAACTTTCTATATGTCTCCTTTCTTTTCCAAACCATTCCAAGATTTGATAACCAGAAACACTTGCAGAATGCAAAAGTGGAGGCTGGTTTGTAACATTCTTAGAGTGCATTTGTTTCTCTTCCAAGTAGTTCCTTCCTCAGAAAATGTGGTACTGCTGGATTTGACCCAGTAAACATGGTAAGTAAGATACTTAGTTGATCAAAATCACCAGTGCTTCAGTGAAGACATTTCTTGATTCTGCTCTGGCTCCCCTCACAGATTTCACCACCATTGTTTTCTGGGATCTATGTCTCACTATAGGGTCTTAACTGCCAGCTGCAGGGAAGCTTGTTAGTAGATGTTTAGAACCTGCTATGCCTAACTAGTCTGACAAGTCTTTTGCCCTATTAAGACAGATTATATAGTCCTAAAAATTGCAGCATGCATGCAATAAGGCTGCAGGGTTTCATTTACTGCAAAACCAATTGCGAAAGGAGAAGAAAAAACATTAAAACTGATCTATAGAAAGAGCTTAAAAAAGAAAAAAAAATCATAACTTTCAGCAAATATTCTCCCTGATGGTCCTCTGTCCTCTGAAAATGCCATGCTTCTGAACTCAATGCTGACCTAATAGTGCATAATTACAACATGCTCATTATAGATGTATATTAATTATGCTACATAAATCAATTTCTCTTAATACTGCTGGCTGTTTTTCAGTAGCACCTAGAGGTGCACCCAGCTGAAACTCCATTATACTGGAATAAATTTCACTCCTTGCTGTCAAAAGGACAAAAACTTACAAGTACTGGGGAAGAAAAATAAATGTGGTAGAAATGATAAGGGGTTAGATTAACACAAGGAATATAAATTTGTATAAAAAAGCTCGGGTCACAATTTCTTATTTGCCTATAGACTAGGAGATGGCAATATTCTGTACATGAAATGTCAGAAGTGTCCTTTATTTATTCAGGGACTTAATGAACTCAGAGGTACTTTATTCCTGTATAAATTATTAGTTAAGATTCTGTTCAAATACTTTGGAACATAATAATAATTTCTTGACTACATTATAATATGGATTCTTTTCCTCTGTTTTAATTCACCTAGATCTAAATACTGAAAATTAATGTATGATCATTAATTGCTACCTTTTAAAATATTTTGCTAATTTTACGCTGAGAATAGGAATACTTCTTTCAACAAAGAGAAAATGGCATTAAATCTTCCAAGGCAACTAGCTGAGTAAGCAAATTACCCAGCACATGAAAAGAAGTGTCATGACAAACAAGATTATTAAAAATGACCCTCCAGTTATCTTCTGGCCATTGGGTTCCATTATCAGCTTCAATGAAGTAGCAAATGCTAATTAGCCCCTGTGGGTTAAAGGGGCAGTTCCAATAGCAGCCATAATGTCAAAGGCAAATAATGTTATAAATGTAATTGATAACTATGCTCTTGCATCACCTACTAGACCAAAATTAGTTTTTCATCAACATCAATACTTCAGGGTGAAAAAAAGATTATACGAAATAAACAAGTTGTCAGACAAATGCTGCAGGAAAATCAAACAGTAGGCTAGTTTGATATTCTTAGCTGATACTGTCAATGACAACAGCAACAAGAAAAGACTTCTGTCTAAATGTTAGAGATGTCAGAAATTATTGCATTTTCAGAAATTTTGTTTTTTATTCATTAAGGCTAAGAGATTTTTTTCCTGACAGTTCTCATATTTCAGACTTTCCTTTGAGTATCTCAGGTACACAGATTTTTAAATGTCTTGGGTTCTGAAAAAGACTTAGCAAAATATTTGCATCTTGTGCAATCCAACACTACATTTCAACATCTCAGCAGTTTATTTATAGTTCTATAATTATCTATATATTCAACAATTAACAAGAAATTTATTACAACATAAATGAAATATGAAGAATATTAAGGATTTTTCCTTCCAGGCTCTTCTCCAAACTCATATTTTACATTATTAATTGCTCCTCACACATCTTCCATCATTCCATCTACCCAATCCTTGCACAATACCAGTGAAAAAAAATACCAGTTTATTAAATAGGCCATTGGAAAAAATCCATGAACAAAACCCACCATGTTGCTTTAACAGTGACATGTTTCTTTTCCTTCTGTTAATCAGTCCTACTTTTTGCACAATTACCTGTCCTTCTTTGGGTTGTCTACCCTGTACTGAAGAACACCATATCACAGTAACTCCTTTCCAAAGTGTTATGGATTTATTTCCAAAGTGTTACAGGTTCTATATTTAACCAATTTGCTTTTTGTCAGCAGTTTTTCTATTGAAATACTCTTTCAGAACCTCATTTCTCTGGTAAATATAATCTTTCTTCTAATTTCCAGCCTAAATATATTAATGGAAAGCTTATATATATTCTAGTATCAATACTGTCAATGCAATTTTTTTCCTTAACCTCTTTGTCTGTACTTGGTAACAGTATTTCTATGCCTTCTCAGGCTCTTTTTCTGTCTTCTCTTTTCAGGCAGGTGATCTGATTTGCTGATCACTCTGGTGTCTCTTCTTCTAGTTTGTCTCAGGCATCAGACCGGCTTTGCTGCATGTGAATATCAACAAAAGTAATTTTTAATAGGTTTACATCAGGATGGCTTTTATATATGTTCTGGTTTGGGAAAGTCCAAGCTGGGGAGAGTTGATGTTATACCCAGAGTGTTAATGGGCCTGAGTGAGCATTAAGCCTTTGATAGTCTACAGTTTTTCCTCCATTTTCCATTTGGCTTACAAACAGGCCATACCGGGGAGTTAAAAGGAGAGTGGGCTGGCACTGCAATTCCCTGTTCCTTTAGCTCCTCCAGTTAGCGCTTCCTACGCCCCTAAGGGTAATGGAGGGTTTGGCATTCATCAGGAGGGAGGGAGGGAGCAAAGGCGCAGCCTTTAAGAGCTGTGTATCTATAAAATGTCCAATTCCTGCCCTTATCACCCTTTCAGAATGTTAAGTCCTAAAAGGTTAAGCGGGAATGGCCCCACAACCATCATTACTGGAGTGGCTGTATCCTCCCCGGGTAATCGCAAACCAGCAGCAGCCAATGTTTGCGTTTGAATGTTACCAAGAGCATCTGCAACAAATATACGCTGCTTAGACAAAGCTGTTATGCTGCTTTGTGCCGCATCTTCAGTTTTAATAGCTGAAATCTGAGCTCCAGTATCTACCAGGAACGTTACTGGTACCAACTTAGGTTCCACAGAATGAGTAATTAATAGACCACCTCGGTGATTTTCAGTGAGCTGCCTAATATATACCCACCCTTTGCTCCCCTGCTCACTAGAAGGGGATGAAGGCATTAGTTTCCCGTTGGCCTAGGGGATGCGGTTGGCTTTGGTAAGGGGGCATTTCGGTAAGGGTTAGGAACGGGGCTCTCATTCCTAACCGGTGGACTTTCAGGCCATCCTAACACCAGCTTCTCCAGTTTGTCAGTCGGTAACCCATTCCTAAGATCTTGGGGAATATGTTTCTGCCACCCCATGGTCCACAGACCCTTGTACAGGAGACATGCTTTTATTGTTAGCTGGGTGTGGGGAAGGTTTCAATTCTGTGCGCCTTACACCTTTTGGGTCCATTTTGGTACATGGAGTAGTGACAGGGCTGTATTTTCATCCAAACTCTAATAATTTGTGACCAACTTTTTCCCAAGTCCACATTTTCTTCTCCTGGGGCTTGCAATTAGGGGTCACTATCCTTTCTAATGTGGCAACAGCCCCTTCACCTGGGACATTGCCTGTATTTTCCCCTGTAATTGAATACCAATAGCTTTTAAGGGGTCGGGGAGGCCCCTTATGAGAGGAGTCATTCATTCTGGGTCAACTGGTATCATCATTGGGGATTCCTGCTTAGGTCTAAGCTCCTGGTCATACATCATTTGTAGACATGCTGCCTTCTGCGTGTTTTCTACCAGTTGGTCAATAACAGCAAAGGGATCCCCCCTTCCTAAAGGGTTAAGACCCCCAGCCCAACAGGCTGCTCTCGGGGTCAGGGACCAGGGTACATGATAGTTGCCAGGGGTTAGAATGCTGCCGGCCCCCAATAGGCCTTGGCTTCCTTTTTGCTTGACAGTACCTGCCACACCCCACACCCCCCCCCCCCCGACAATGACACTCTCCAAACATAGTCTGGCTCTCACTCCTCAGGAATACGGACAAACTTTTTTTCAATTTAGCCAATTCAATAGCGGAATATGGAGTTTCTTTAGTAGTAATTTGAGGAAATTCAACCTCATCATCCACATATTTAAACTCAGTCTTGACCAAGGGTTGTAGAGAACAGGGGGGGCATCCAGTTTGTCCAGTTTTGATTTTGATAATGCAATTCATTATTTGGTTATTCAATATTTTTTTCAGAGAGTGGAGAACTGTCCTGGACTGCGAGGAGTTGCTCTTTCAAAGCAAATTGTAAATAATTTGCCTGGGTCCCCTCCTCTTTTAGTTGTCCCTTTAAGTTCTCTACTTGCCCTTGCAAGGGCTGGACCAGATCTTTAAAGACTGTAGATCTGGGATTCTGCCCTGCGCAGCTCTTCTCTGGTCTTCCACAGCAGTGACTAGGCTGGCACCCAATACAGCACAAATAATTGTTTTTCCTTTCCCAGGCCGAAGCCTTGAATCCCTTTGTAGAGCACCGATTCGGCCGGTCACACCAGTGTCCCCGTGCCCCATCTGCGCCTGGGCAAGCCCCGTGTCCCGCCAAGCAGCTGTGCAGCACACCCTGGCCTCGGCCTCGGGGCCCCTCCCGGTCACTCGTATCGAAAGGCTGGGGGTGGGCGCCTCGGGGGGGGCACTCGCTACTTTCCACAAACCGCACCCCCCACGTCCTTTGAGGGGCACACGAGAGTCAAAACGGGCAAATTCCGCGCTCCGCTGGGGGCAGGGCGCGCACTCCTCTGTGCTACCCGCCCCCCCGCGGGGCGGCGCACACGCAATCCCCCGCCGGTGCAAGGCGCCGCGCGCCCTGCCGGCTGCCCGGCCCCTGCCGCCAATGCAGTGTCCCGGGCCGGGACAGCCCCAGCCGGGGGGAATCGATGTGACGCCCCGAGCGAGAGGAAGACGCTAAACGGCGTCCAACGTCGCCAATCTGGAAAGTTTATCGGGACAGTTTTCCGAACAAACCCGCGAATGGAGAGGGAAGGAAGGACTGAACAGAAGGAAAGGCAGCAACCGTCGGGACAGAGCTGCAAGAGGCCGCGCGGAGCGGGACCCGCCGGCGGCCCACAGTTCCCTCGCCGGGCGGCGGGGCGGGGCTGCGGTTCGCGCCGTGCCGCCCGATGACGCGCTCTGTCGGGGAACCCGTTTCCACGACAACGGCACGTGCCGCCCGTCCGCGCGCGCCCCGCCTCGGCACGCCGGCTCCGAGGGGCGCGCGCGGTTGTCACGTGTGCCTTTGTGGCGGGCTGCGCGTGCGTGGGCGGGCTGAAGCATCGTTCCTGTCAGGGACGTGGCGCCCAAAACAGTGGGGCCGAGCCTTGGCCCTGGCCGGTACCTGGTTTCAGGTGACAGCTTGCTCTTTGTCTGTTGACTGAGCTCTGTGCCACCGGTGGGGAACAAGCCTTGAGACAGTCAGCTGGCATTATGGTCTCCCACAACACTAGGCTTGTTGAAGGTTGTTGGGCTTTGCCTGTTTTTCTGAGACATGGCCTGAACCTGTGGAATAACAGATACATTGTCTGACATGTTAACAATCAAAAACATTCAGGTGAATTAAATTCACTTCTGGGATGAATCTCCCATTTCATGACGGTTACAGTTCATGGTCTTGAGTAAATCAAGGCAGAGGAACTGAAGTAAAACTAGAATCTACTCATTCAGTTGTGGCAGAACAGACAGTTTGGTCAATACTTCAACATACTACTATAGTAACGCTTCACCAAAACTGTAAGACTACTTAAATAAATACAAACTGCCCTCACAAGTTAGCTTCCATGTTTAGAACTAGAAATTTATTAGAGCTAAGAAAAGACTGTGTAAAATGCCTGAACATCTTACTCTGTTCCACATTGAACTTTAGATGAAAAAAATCACGGAAGAAGAAAATACGTAATTATTTGACAAAGCACAAAAAAGAAGAAAAGATCATTCAGGTTCTGATCAAGGAATTTAACATTTTTCTGCTTCCACTTTAGTTGCTAGTACAGTGGTGCTGCCTAATTAATTCCTGCTGGTTTTGAAAAATATGATGGTTTTCTTAAAACACGATGAAAATTCCAGTACATACATTGTTTGACAGTAAACTTGAAAATATGCCTGGGATTATTCTGTCCGAGGCAAAATGGAGAATGCTGTGATCCTGGAACAGATTGCCTGTGTTTTCAGGACAAAATTATTGTATTGCATACATTTACAAGAGGAAAACATTTTTTTTTTTTTTTTTCTTACATAACTGATTAAATACTCTGTGATTCTTTCATCTGTTTAGGATTCTTTTCTGTAGTGATAGAATGCATGTTCTGGAGGATGGAGACAAACCAGAACACATCGCAAGTATCCCGTGACTTTCCCCAAGCACATTGAGCAGTGAAACAGTATGATGCTCTGCAAAAATCAACACAAGGCCCACTTGGTCATTCTTCTCCCCCAGGGCTAAGGTTATTGCTTTTATACAGATAAGATCAGAAAACTCTTTTTTTCTGGAGTACTTTTTGAAATAACAATTACTCTTGGTTTACATCAGTGAATGAGAAGGATATGGCCTTTAGTCAGTTTTTTTTTTAACTGCAATGCTTATTCAACAATTGTGTAAGAAAGTAACTTGCCTCTAAACCTGAACTTTTCTGATAACACAATGCTTAGTTCTGTTACCAGTTTTTATACAGAGTAAAAGTGCTGTGACATTGGATCAACAAGCATGTGCTTATGAGTGAAGTTCTTTTCACTTACTTTCAAAACTAGCTTTTATCAACAGATTTATCATTCTCTGCTTAGGAAAATGGATCACCTAAAGTGGCAAATGAGCCTGACATTTAAATATCCTGAATTCATTGGTGGAATAACATGCAGAAGTGTAGCCATCTCTTCTGTAAGTGAAGGGATAAATGCAACATAAGGCCTACATATTTTTATGTGAAAATATGGTCTGTTTTGTGAACGTTCATGATCAAATGCTTTATAATTTTATCTGCATCTTTGTGTTTCGGTGCTGCCATATTGTGCTGCTTGCTTCTAATGAAGTAATTAAAAAGAAAAGTTACAGCACAAAGTATCAAAAGAGCCTTTTGTTCTTTTGGAGAATTAATAAAAGTATATGTGGAGGAGACACCTGTAGCTCAGGCATCGTAGACTCCTGTATGGGCTAAACAGATTTATCTCAACATAATCCCTTTGCTGGAAAGAGAAACACAGAGTGCTATATACAGGAAAATCACTCCTCAGAGGAGTTATGAAAATGTTCTGACAAAGTCTTACTTATTAAAATAGTAACAGGTAGTCACACAAGTTGAAATGTAATCTATGATTTACTGCATTTGGGAACTTCAATCTGCAAAACAGACTTCTCTGTCCCAAAACACCCAAATATTCTATTAAACTGAAATAAGCATATTGTTCTTAATACTCAACCTTATAATTTCCTTTTGCTTTTTGCATTTCTGACTGAGATAATCTTTCTCTTACTATCTTGTATTTGGCTTCAGACTTTTCTGTGATGTCTCTTTGTGTTGTGTCCAGAGACTGAGTAGCATAGTGAGATTTTGGACCATGATACTCCCACATCATAAACTAAAACATAAACCAAAAAAAAAAAAAAAAAAAGACCCAACACACTCCTAGAAAAAAATTAAAATAAATCTGCATTCAAATTAGTCTTTATTTGCCCCAAAGCTTTCTTTATCTCTTCCTAGGTGGTAGAAATCAGGCCACCTTGCCAGCTTTTCAGTAATATGAAATGCTCCACACTTCCCACACAGTCCCTGTGCAAACGGCTTCTATAATGTGTTTGTTCATCAGCTCTCAAGTCAACACAATGTTACATAGGTAAGAATAAAATAAATTAATAAGCAAAAAAATCCTTTTGTCAGAGCCATAGGGAAAGGCATTAGTAGGGAAGTGCTTGACAGTTTATAGGCCTCTGCAACAGATTAGGAGTTGATGCTCATGAAAATAGCATCTAATAAAGAAACCTAAAGGAATAAAAGATGCAGCAGCACATGCTCAGAGAGATTCTAAAGTATTGGACAATCAAAGAAAGGAAAATAGATGGTTAAAAGAGCTAAGAGTAAAATCTTCATGCAGTCACTTATCCTTTGGTTTTAAAGAAAGTTTTAAAATGCTATTTGTGTATACTTTTGCCTCACTTGTTACAAGAATATTATGAAAATCCATTCTTTCCCTGGTGCCCTTCCAGCCTGCAGGTAGAACTGAACCCACTGCTTCCATTAAAAGGGAAAATACGGTTTTGTCCCTGTAAAATAATTGTCAACACCAGTGTTCAAAAGGTAGGAGTACTTGACATTAACAAAAGGTAAGAGCAGAAATGTGGGTTGGTTTAATGGGTTATTTGTCAATCCTAGAAAAAAGGTTTTAATGCTCTTAAGACTCTATTGTCAGTTACAGAAATAGTAGCTGAAAGCACCTCAGAAGTAAATTAATTCTATCAATGCGTGTGAAAAACATTTCACTCCTCCATTATTAATAGTGCATAAATGCTCCTCTAATAGGTGACTGGTAATATAAATGATGCAATAACGATTCCCTGATTTTAGTTGTGGGTTTTTTTAGAGTTATTGTGCTAAATCAATCTGTAGGATATTTTTCTTATAACACACACAAAAAAAAGAAACAGAAATTCATTAATTTGACTCCTATGCAGATTCAGTTGCAATTAGAGAAGGAAAAAAGGACAAGACTTATTTTGATAAGTTATATTGGTGTTTAATTTTATAACATAAATAGCTAAATATAGACTAATAGGTTTGTGTTGGAAGGGGCCTTAATGATCATCTAATTCCAGCCCCACTGCCACAGAGAGGGACACCTTCCACCAGGGCTCAAAGCCCCATCCAGCCTGGACTTGAACACTTCCAGGGGTGGGGCATCCACAGTTTCTTTGGGAAACCTGTTCCACTGTCTTACCACCCTCACAGTAAAGATTTTCTTCCTAACACCTAACCTAAATCTTCCCTTTTTCACCTTAAAGCCATTACCCCTTGTTTTAACACAACATGCCCTTATAGAAAGTCCCTCTACAGCTTTATTGTAGGGCCCTGTGGGAAAATTGTTTAGAGGGGAAATTATAGACCTAATAGAAGTTGTAGTATTATAACAGTCTTTTTAGCGAAATACACAGTTGCCAGTTTCGGATGGTTGGCATGCAGGGAATCTACTCTACCATGGTTCCCTAGGCAACACAACCTGCAATCCTAGAGGAGCAGTGGAGGGTGGAGCAGAGTGGAGATACTGCAGCCAGGCTCTGCTGTACTCCCTGCAGGATTGGGCTCTTGATGGTACCATACAGCTGATAAACTGCATAGCAGCTGTCAAATGGAAAATATATGAGGAAATGTCTGTTGCTGGGCCAACAACTGTGGTGAACCTATTCTCCTTAGATGAACTTTGCTCATTATAATCTTGTTTTAATACTAACACACACCTCCATCCCAAAGTTACCCACCTCCAAGGTATGACCACCCCTCACGAAGCATGCACTTTCTATTTCTTATCAACTATGTCTTTAAATGAAAGCAAGAGAAGTTTACACCAATCAGTAATGAAAGAATGTATGAGTAGAGTCACTCAAGCTCCACCTGAGAATAAAGAAAAGTATAAAAAGTGAATGAATGAGGGGAGAAGTTAGGGAAGACTCCGTTGTAACTTCTGGGATCAGTCAACGGGCTGAACCTGTCTTCTCCCCCATAGGGATGCCTGTTGGGTAAGAAATTTGACATGCATGCTAAATAACTAACTCATTCTAGCTGTCATTAGTAATTAAGGTTTTGGTTGTATGTAGTTTGGTAGTATATGATTTCAAACTTGTTTTTGCAGACAGTCCCTATCACCAGCAATCATGATTCTTAACTTGTCATGATTTTATAATAAAGAGTGTTATTCCATAAACTGTTAGTGTGAGTCCTTTGTGGGTGCTAACAGTTGCCAGCAGTGGGTAACACATTTAAACAAAGTGGGAAGACCCACCAAGGGGTCCCCCTGATGCTATTGATGTGTTTCCCTGAACACGGCAGTCAAATTGCCCTCTGATCCCGTGGGACTGTCCACTGAAGGATCCCTGTTACAGGATGCTGACAGACTGGTTGGGCACAAGGGTCTTGACTTTCCTGGGATGCTAATAGATGGACCAAACACCTGGAGTTGAGAAGATTTCCACACACACCCCCACCCCCCTTTAGGTACTGGAAGGCTGTTATAAGGTCTCCCTGGAGCCTCCACTTCTCCAGGCTGAACAACCCCAACTTCCTCAGCCTGTCTTCATAGGAGACAAGCAGTAACTCAGAATTGCTTTTGTTGTGTCCCTTCTCTGGTGGAACTTGAACAAATCATGAATATCAGATGTTCTCCTTTTGTAAAGAAACAGATACACAGTTGCTACCACATACTTACAAAAGAATTTAAAATTGCTGGGGTTATTTAGGGAAGTACTCACAAAACTTAGCTCAAACCTTCCATTTAGCTAAGCTTCCTCCATAATAATTTTTAATCAGTTGAAAGGAGTTTAATTTAAAGTAATTTTCTTTATGACTAGTTTTTAGATATTTGATAATGCGTTTAATAAAACTGTTAATAGAGAAAGACCAGGTGTCTTCACAGGTTTACAGGACACATCATAAGCAAGTAAGCTAAAATGGGTGAGCTCGATTGCCCAAGGCTATCATGAATAAGTGAATTGCTGTCCCAGTGCACAATGAGCCTATGGAAATGCCCGTCTTGCCAGAGGCATTGTAGACAGTCAGCATGTTCTGGCTCCCCAATCTTTACAGGCCTAAATTGAGCTGCTTTCAAGGCTATCCATAAATATTCCACTTATCTTCTGGAAGAAGGTGTCTCTTTCTAATGAACATAACAGGACCCCAGCCTCACTAGGTTGCATTTTTATATACCTGTCTGAGACTCTTTCTGCTAGCATCAGTTGCTTTACAATAGATCATAGTGTAGTGGAAGGCTATAACTCTTAAGGGCTCCACCATACTTTCTCTCCCTGCCCCCTCCCTTTCTATTTTTTTATGCATTAAAAAGCTATTATGAAAAAGTTACGGTTTTCAGTAATTATCTGAAGCCCCATGCTGATACGTGGCAGTAAAACTAAAAAACATAACAAGATAAACATGAAATTAGAAGAGTTCATTTCAGGAAATTTAGCAATTCAGAAAGAAAACATATTTCACAAGTTGACTACATCATAGTGATAGAGTACATTAGACGTAAAGCTTACTTTAAAATAGGGCAACAGTAAATACCTGTAAACCACTTAGAGTAAATAGAGGAAACCATCATTATTTTCATTGATACTTACCTTCTGTTTATTAGTGAAAATAAATGAATGTGATATTTATATTATGCGTGCTCATGGTTAATAGAAGTTGAACAATTATGAATCACTATTAAATGTCTTGGAGATGTGTAGAAACACAAATAAAGGCTAGAAGGGACACTGCCATCTCGTGATGTGATCAGTTAACCAGATCATATATAAAAACAGTTCTTGGTGTGTTACAGAGAAATAAACATAATTCTGAAAGAAGTGCTAATGCATGAAAGCTCAACAGACCCTTAAATTGGGAGGCTGATTTTCTGATCCATTTAAAAAAATAATTCTATCAATGATACTGTGCTTCAGTATGAGATCTGCTTATAAAGAGAACGATACATATCTCTAAGAAAGTGAAACATTCTCTTAGATAAAAATGCATTGCTAAACACAATTATACTTATGTTTTCTACAATAAAATCAATAAAAAGGCAAATATAAAATAATATTAATTAGGCTAAACTAATATCTGATAAATGTAATTTTTTCACTGTTGGCTCTGAACTCCAGCATCTGTGTTGCTGTGTTTTGCTATTACGTTATTCCACTGAAACAATTCTGGAACTTTCATTAGGATATACCTGATGATCTAACTCCAGGGTAATTTTTTTTTCTAATACACTGTAAGAAGAAAGCATGGATGAGCTGTTAACCACAGATCTCTCTTTCTTTTCACAAAAAAACCCCTTTCAGGAATCTCAGATAATACTAGCAAGTATTGACTATTTAAAGGCAAGCCCTGTACCTCAATAGATCTAATACAACATTTTCGGTGAGTTCTGTGTCTGAATAATAATGATATTATTTGAGTTTTAATTGCTTCACTAATGGTGAATATATATCCATTGTATTTATCCATTCTCTTCACCATACATATCCATTGTATGTGTCCATTGTATTCACAAGTAGTGAAGGAATTAAAAGTCAAAAAATATCATTATAGTTCTGAGATCACTCTTTTATAAATTAAGATACAGAACTCAGAAATGTTATATTAGATCAATTGAGAATTCCTTATGAAAGTAATTGCACTGGTGAAAGGGTTAAATACAATTCACCTGAGAAGGGAAATTATTTAAGATCAAAATTAACAGGGAAAAACCAAGGATGTCTACAGCAATAAGAAGTATGTTGCAAAACCAAGATAGTTTTTAGATATTATTTTATGCATAATAGAAAAAGAGAAACAAAAAACTAAGACACAATGAGTAAGGGAATAAATATTGATATTGCAGCAGCAATTGACTTGACATCATAATCTCTTGTCAAGCTGCACAGTGTCTCTTACTCTTGCATTGACATACAGCAGCTCCAAATGTCATCCTAATTATACTGGCAGAGCAAAGTGTCCTTAGGGAACTGTGAAGTGGAAACAAACAAACACAGTCTTCCCATGCTGTGGGAATGGCACTTACACTTCCATTTTAGTGTTGAGGAATACCATGTTCCATTTGGATCTAAAACATTAGCCATTGCTTATTTATTTGGCTGGTTTTGTCTTTGTATCTTTGTAGATATTTACATCTGTGATGATGGTGTTTCTGTGCAAAAAGCTTTGCTATTTTTTTCAAATATATGTTGTAAGCAAAATATATGTCCTATTGAAGGCCAGATGAATTACTAAAACCAAAAGTACACTTCATTATAATTCTCAGATTTCTTTTTTTCTTATTGTCTCTAGTTACCTAGAGCCCTGTTGTCACAAGACCAATATTTTAATTTATTTTTTCTCACAGGATGCTTGTGAAGCAGGAACAATCTCTTTAAATAGGTGAAGGATAGGGGCACAGAAAGAAAAAAGCCAGATCTTCAGAAAACATAGCCATTGTGATTCTTGTAACAGGAGAAAAATGCAATCCAATTCCTCTTTTAAAGAGTATAGACATATACAGAGATAAATTTCCTTGCAGAGGTCTAAAAGGACACATTTACAGACAAGGGCATTGCTGTAAAACCAAGCTACATTTCACCTTTAGAGAACAGAAAATGCAGTAGCCAAATAAACAGACACACAGTGGTAGTAGTAGTACTAACAGCAGCAGGAATAGTAGATACTTGTGACTTCAGGTATCTCTTAGAAGGGCTGTTCTTGATTGGAAAGAGTTGTGGTGCTGTAGCACAGTCCACAGATCAGAAATTTGCTGGAAGGGACAGCCATATATGGTGTTGACCAGCATGCAGAGCAGATCAACACATTTCCTTTCCTAAATTTTTGTAGAGGGAGCTTCCACAGCTGGGACTCACAGATGTTATTTTTTGCATGTTCAGCCACCACAAAAGCTTTTGTCTTCATTCTAGCAGGGCATTTATTTTTGGTTGTGGCCAAAGTTGCCCACAGAAAATTACTCTTCTCTCTGTAATATTTTATACAGTAATTCACATTCACTTTCATCATAAAGCTTTCAAAGGGTCATATCACATAGAAAGAAAGGTTGTTTTCAGAAGTGAAACAAGAAGGGTACCCCAAAAAGTACTAGTCCCATATGTCAAAATTATTTCCTTGGTGAAAAAAGTTGAGCATAAATGAAAGGTTTTAGCTGGAACCGGGGGATGCACATTGTCCTTTTCAAACAGAAATTGCATAGGATGGCTTGGATCAACAATATTTTTCCTCTATAGTCTCCACAATGATAAGAAATATTTATACACGGTTCCAGTGACTTCACAGATGTGCAGACCTGGGCTTTTTGAATTTATTGTGTTGGTGGGCTCTATTTTTCCCTTGTGAGTTACACCCTCAGTCTCCTCTGAGGGTTTATCAGAACAGGGGCAGCATGCAAAGAATTTTCTTTTTGCTTTAACCTCTCTGACATAGCCTCATACCAAAGTTTGTGTTTTTCATTTGTGCTGTTTTCTTCCACTGTTGTGCCAGTGTTAACAAAATAACCTGAACCAGGAGAAACAGTGTAGAATTAGGAGAGTTTTATTGCTAAACTGTTCTTTAACTTGTGTACTGAAAAGTATAAGCCAAATATAAACCTTAAAATCATTAGCATATAACAAAGTTTATTAGTTTAGAAGCCATTAAGTATAATTAACATGATTGTTAATTTTAGCCCAGTTAAGAAATTTTTCAACTAGATTTAAGAAAAATATTGGTACAATATTATATAACATAAAGAAAATATAACAATGTCAAACACTCTTCTATCATAGTTGTTGTGAAAAAGAATGTCCTTGGTCCTTAGGCAGCTCTGAAACTCTGAGCTCTCCTGTATCCTATTTACAATCCTTGCCACCTCTTCTTTCTTTTGGTTTTTTTTTGGATTGTTTTTTTTTTTTTTCAGTATCACCACTGCAGTGTTAGAAAAGTGGAAAGAAACGCTGACCCTCCAGCTGACAGTAGGTGAAAGACACTTGGACACAGCAACCTTTCATGTTGTTTTAATTCCAGACCTGTCTTGGAAAGCCATCTTCATTGAAAGATAAGACTAGAAGATAAGACTGAACCTTTGATCACTTGATTTGCAGAATGGGGGGTGGGGGAAATTAACTAAGAAAAGAGTCAGTGAGATGGGTAGGAATATAGCTAACAGGCCAGACTCAGAGTAATGATCAATTGGTTTTAGTCAGGTTGGCAGCCTGTCACAAGATCCCCCAGGGATTGATACTAGGCCCCACACTATCCAGCTTCTTCATAAATATACTGGATGATGGGATTGAAATCACCTTCATGAAGTTTGCTTATGACACCAAAGTGGGTGGTGAGCTGGGCATGTCAAAAGGGAGAGACATCTTACAGAAAGACCTGGAGATGCTGGAAGAGTGAGCTAGCAGGAACAGTATGAAGTTTAACAAAAAGAAGTGCAAAGTCCTGCGCCTGGGACAAAATAACCACAGAGTCCAGTACAGACTAGGATCTGTACAACTGGGTAGCAGCATTGATCAAAGGGACCTGAGGTCCTGGTGGACAACAAGCTGAACATGAGTCAGCAGTGCTCTACTGCAGCAACAAAGGCAAATGAATCCTGAGTTGTATCCACAGGGACATTACTAGCAAAGATAAAGACATTATCACCCTGCTGTACTCAACACTTGTCAGGCTGCCCCTGGAGCGTTGTGTCCAGTTCTGGACAGCACAGTTCAAAAAAGATACAGGTAGCTGGGAGAGAGTCCAGAGGAGGGCCATGAAGGTGATCAAAGGGCTGGAGAGCTTGCCTATGGAGAAAGACTGAAGCAGTTAGGTCTGGTCGCCCTGGCAAAAATAAGGCTCAGAAGGGACTTCATGGCAGTATTCCAGTACTAAGGAGGTGGCTACAAAGAGGATGGAGGCTCTTTCTTCACAAGGAGCCACATGGAGAAAACAAGGGGCAACAGGTACAAGTTGCACTGGGAGAGGTTTCTTTTTGACCATATCTGGTCATATCTGTGCTCTCTTTCCAACTAAAGGCTCGATCAGATGATCTTTTGAGGTTCCTTCCCACCTGGACTATTCTGTAATACTACAAAAAGGCAGGAACTAAACCTGGAATGGTCAGATAGGTGATTTGTAGAGAGTTCAGACAGTGTTAATGAAGAGGACAACACTCTTGTGGAACAAAGGTTTTATGGCCTCTTCAGGTAACAGTGATGGAATGTGAAAAACATTTCAACTGAAAATTAAATTTGTAAAATTTAATTGGCTCCTAAATATTAGCTCCTATCACTTTAAGCAGTCATTTATAAACCAGTCTTCATTCCTGCTCCTCATTTCAACTGGAATGTTTACTTTTACATGGAAGTACCATCGTTACTATGGAAATCAAAAGTCTGACAGGTCAGGTTTTGCTGGGGAGTGCACAGCTGCTCAGCTTCCCTGAGTCAAGACAGCTACTGGAAGAGAGAAAGCCACTAGGACACCATCTCAACAAGGTTGCTAAATGCCTTTTATGGCCTTATTACTTCTTTAATGCCTCATTGAAAGGTAATCTCTTACAGAATGTACATAAGTAAGATTATCTGCATATTTAATACTCACAAAATTATGCCCCTCTAGAGCTAAATGATTTAAAATAATGATCCCATTTATGACAGAGAAAAGTTATTTAAATAAAATACAGTTATCATTTATTTCACAGTTGATTTGAAACACATTGTTGAAATGAATGTTTTGGGCTGCCTGGAAAAAAAATAATGAAAAATCAATCAAACCTCTTAATCTTTCTAACAGTGTATATTTCAGACAAAGGAAAGAGAGAGGTCATGACTGAGATCTGTATTACTACAATGATTTCATGTTTTCTACTCTCATGTCTACCACACCACTGGAAAGTCTTTAAAGAATACAAAGAAAAAAACCATCCCTGTAGGTAACTGTCCTGGTTTCGGATGGGATGGGATGGAGTTAACTTTCTTCTTAGTAGCTAGTACAGTGCTGTGTTTTGGCTCTGAGAACAATGTTGATAACACACTGATGATGTTAGTTGTTACTAGGTAACGTTTATACTAAGTCAAGGACCTGGTTGCTTTGATGCTTGGATAATGGGGCTAATAGTATAGAGTTGGAGGGTAGGGAAGCCAAGCATCTGGGAACACTTGCTAAAGAAGGGGGCATTGACAGGGCAATTGGAAAAGGAGTGCAAATCATCAGCCTCTGGAAACTACTTCTGTCAAGCATGAAGGAACATTATCCCTACAAGGAGCATATTACGTGCCACCCAACCAAGTGGACTGTAGTAGAGAAGGGTATTCAGTACCTGAAGGAATTAGCTGTGAAAGAGATGATCTATTATAATCTCAGTGATCCACAGTCACCCATAGATCCTGATGAAGTCTGATGCACATGACCCACGTGGTGGAAATTGGTACATAGCGCACCATCAGCATATGCCAATCCATTGGCAGTAATGGGTAGGTCAGACACTGTACCACCAACAAACAGTGGATGAAGTGTTTCATCATCTCAGAGACTATGAAGATAGTGTCTCTACCTCCATCATTTCAGCTGTAGAGAGACTGGTCCAGCGGCTTGTCAAGAATATGTCCTACTCTCCACCAATACAGACTCACATCTCAGCTCTCAACTGTAGATGCCCTTCTGTTTGGAGGGGAGAATATAGAAAATACACACTATGAGGTACTTTATGGTTTTATCTGTGTGAGACTATGGAGAGGACATGAGGAGGTGGGATAAAAAACTACCTCAGTTCTGGAGACACGACTGCGTGAACTACAAGGAAAAACAGTCACAAATAAGGATTCTTCCAGGAAGGTTGCTGCAGCAGTCTCCAGAGGACAGTTTCCCGACAGAGTGATAGGGCTGCCTTTACTCTCATTCCTATGAAAAAGAATTCTAATCCATTCTGTCAAGACATAAGTGGGCGAAACCACTCCACACTACATCCATTTCACACCGCTTGCCATCCTAGTGGGGAGTCCCTAGACCAGGATTACTGCCTCCAGCCAGCTGGAGGACAGGAATAGCCAGGTTTATTGGACTGTGTGGATCTGATGGCCTTGCACATTGGACCCACAGGAATATAAAGCTCTAGTAGATCCAGGTGCACAGCGTACTCTAATGCCATCAAGCTATGAAGGGGCAGAACCCATTAGTATTTCTGGAGTGACAGGGGGATCGCAACAGCTAACTGTATTGGAGACTGGAACAAGCTTGACTGGGAATGAGTGGCAAAAACATCCCATTGTGATTGGCCCAGAAGCTCCATGTATCCTTGGCTATCTTAGGAGAGGTTATTTCAAGGATCTGAAAGGATGTCGGTGGGCTTTTGGTATAGCTGCCTTTGAAACAAAGGAAATTAAGCAGCTTTCTGCTTTGCCTGGTCTTTCAGAAGACCTGCCTGTGGTGGGATTACTGAAAGTCAAAGAACAGCAGGTGCCTGTTGCTACTACTGCAGTGCACTGGAGGCAATACTGCACCAAGCGAGACTCCCTCATTCCCATCCAGGAGCTGATTCACCAACTAGAGAGCCAAGGAGTGATCAGCAGAACCTGTTCACCCTTTAATAGTCCCATATGGCCAGTGCAAAAATCTAATGGAGAATGGAGACTAACAGTGGACTGTTGCGGCCTGAATGAAGTCATGCCACCATTGAGTGCTGCTGTACCAGACATGCTAGAATTTCAATATGAACTGGAATCAAAGGCAGCCCAGTGGTATGCCATACTGATACTGCAAATGTGTTTTTCTTGATGCCTTTGGCTGCAGAGTGCAGGCCACAGTTTGCCTTCACGTGGAGGGGTGTCCAATACACCTGGAATCAACTGCCCCAGGGGTGGAAACACAGCCCTACCATCTGCCATGGACTGATCCAGGCTGCACTAGAACAGGGTGGAGCTCCAGAATATCTGCAGTACATTGATGACATCATTGTATGGGGCAATACAGCAGAAGAAGTTTTTGAGAAAGGGGAGAAAATTATCCACATCCTTCTGAAATCCAGTTTTCCCATAAACCAAAGTAAAGTCAAGGGGCCTGCACAGGAGATCCAGGTTTTGGGAATAAAATGGCAAGATGGACGTTGTGAAGTGGTTGTGATCAACAAAGTAACAGCTATGTCTCCACCAACTAATAAGAAATAAGCTCAGGCTTTCTTAGGTGGTGTTGGCTTTTGGAGAATGAACATTCCAAACTATTGTATAATTGTAAGCCCTCTTTATCATGTGACCCAAAAGAAGAATGATTTTAAATGGGGTCCTGAACAATGACAAGCTTTTGAACAAATTAAACAGGAGGTAGTTCAAGCAGTAGGTCTTGGATGGGTTCAGACTGGGCAAGATATAAACGATGTGCTCTACACTGCAGCCAAGGAGAATGACCCAACCTGGAGCCTCTGGTAGAAAGCACCAGGGGAAACTTGAAGATTACCTTTGGGCTTTTGGAGTCAGGGATATAGAGGACCTGAGGCCTGCTATAGTCCAGCTGAAAAAGAGACACTGGCAGCTTATGAAGGGGTTCAAGACTCTTTGGAAGTGATTGGTACTGAAGCACAGCTCCTCTTGGTGCCCCAGTTACCAGTGCTGGGCTGGATGTGTAAAGGGAGGGTTTCTTCTACAGATCATGCAACTGATGCTACATGAAGTAAGTGGATTGCGCTGATTACACAACGAGCCTGGATAGGAAATCCCAATCGTCCAGGAATTTTGGAAATTATTATGGATTGACCAGAAGGTGAAGATTTTGGGATGTCATCAGAGGAAGAAGTGACACATGCTGAAGCAGCCCCATTGTATAATGAGCTGCCAGAATGTGAGAAGCAATATGCCTTGTTTGCTGATGGTTACTGCCATATTGTAGGAAAGCATCACAGGTAGAAGGTGGCTGTATGGAGTCCCCTATGACAAGTTGCAGAAACTGCTGAAGGAGAATGTGAATGGAGCCAGTTTGCAGAAATGAAAGCAAGCAATCCATCTGGCTTTAGATGTTGCTGAATGAGAAAGGTGGCCAATCCTTTACCTCTATAGTGACTCATGGATGGTTGCAAATGCCCTGTGGGGGTGGTTATGGCAACGGAAGCAGAGTAATTGGCAATGCAGAGGTAAACCCATCTGGGCTGCTGCATTATGGCAAGATGTTGCCGCTCAGTTGGAGAACCTGATTGTAAAGGTACGTGATGTAGATGCCTATGTACCAAAGAGTCAGGCCACTGAGGAACATTTAAACAACCAGCAGGTAGATCAGGCAGCCAAGATGGAAGTGGCTCAAGTAGATTTGGATTGGCAACAGAAATTATTTATAGCTGGGTGGGCCTGTGACACTTCAGGTCATCAAGGAAGAGATGCAACATATAGATGGGCCCGAGATTGAGGGGTGGACTTAACCATAGACACTATTGCACAGGTAATTCATAAATGTGAAACATGCGCTGTGATTAAGCAAGCCAAGCAGTTAAAGCCTCTGTGGTATGGAGGACAATGGCTGAAATATAAATATGGTGGGGCTTGGCAGATTGACTATATCACACTCCCGCAGACCCACCAAGACAAGCGCCATGTGCTTACAGTGGTGGAAGCAACCACCAGATGGCTGGAAACATAACGTGTGCCCCATGCCACCACCCAAAACACTGTCCTGGGCCTTGAAAGACAGGTCTTGAGGTGACATGGCACCCCAGAAAGAACTGAATCAGACAACAGAACGCATTTCCGAAACAGTCTCATAGACACTTGGGCCAAAGAGCATGGTATTGAGTGGGTATATCACATTCCCCGTCATGCACCAGCCTCTGGGAAAATTGAATAATATAACAGACTGTTAAAAGACTACACTGAAAGCAAGGGGTGGTGGAACTTTCAAACACTGGGATAAACATCTAGCAAAGGATACCTGGTTGGTTAATACCAGAGGATCTGCTACCTGAGCTGGTCCTGCCCAGTCAGTGCTTTTGTGTACTGTAGAGGGGTATAAAGTGCCTGCAGTGCACCTCACAGATAACGCTTGGGAAAACAGTCTGGGTCATTCCTGTCTCAGGCAAAGGCAAACCCATTTATGGGATTGCTTTTCCTCAGGGGCCTGGGAGCACTTGGTGGGTAATGTGGGAAGATGGGGGAGTTCAGTGTGTGCCTCAAGGGGATTTGATTTTCGGTGAAAACAGCCAATAAACTGAGTGTTGTTAATTGTTACATAATATTGTATATGTCATTGGTGACAACGGTAGAATTTGAACCCACGCCCACAGAGAGACTGGATATCTTGTGGCACCCGTCTCTACTATTTTAGATTTGATGATTTGAACCTTTTTTCTCTTCAACTGCCACACCAATGAAGACTGACTTTAGTGAAACCACATTGGCGCAGCTGTAATAGGAGTAGAACTTGCTTCAAAATGGAAGTCCAACACCTCCTACCATCCTCCCTGCCCAGAAAGACCATTATAACAGATGGAGCCCAACATCATGGACTAAATGAACTCAATGGACTTCAGAGGGATGTTCCATAGACTAAGGGAATGATATCTGTGTATTTATATAAAGGACAGGAGAGGTGACGATGTATTGGAAAATGTAGCATGACGTAAATGGTATGGAATAAGGAGTGGATACTATCCTGGTTTCGGCTGGGATGGAGTCAATTTTCTTCTTAGTAGCTAGTGCAGTGCTGTGTTTTAGCTCTGATGTGAGAACAATGTTGATAATGCGCTGATGTTTTTAGTTGTTGCTGTGTAATGTTTATACCAAGTCAAGGACTTTTCAGTTTCTTGGGCCTTGCCAGCCAGAGGGCTGGAGGGGCACAAGAGACTGGGAGGGGACACAGCCAGGACAGCTGACCTGAATCAGCCAAAGAGGTATTCCATACCATAGGATGTCATGCTTCGTATATAAACTTGGGGAATTAGCTGGGGCCAGGGGATTGTTGCTCAGGGACTGTCTGGGCATTGGCCAGTGGGTAGTGAGCAGTTGTACTGTGCATCACTTCTTTTCCTTTCTCCCTTTTCCTTTGGATTTTATCCTTTCCCCCCCCCCTTTCCATTATAACTGTTGTTGTTGTTATTGTTATTGTTGTTGTTCTTACCTTTTTATTCTGTTTAAATTATTAAATTGTTCTTATCTCAACCCTTGAGTTTTACATTCCTTTTCGATTCTCCTCCCCACCCCTCCAGGTGGTGGGGAGGGAGAAAGCGGCTGCATGGTACCACGACAGTAATTACAGCAGGAAATGCTGCAGTTGACTGACTACACCTCCTGTCATATGACAGAGAGGTATTCATCCCTCTTTCCTGTCAGATAACTTAAGAACAAAAATAAGGAGCAGTTTTTGTCAGCATGCCTGTATGTCACAATCGTTGCTCTCAGTAGAGCGGCTAAAGTCAGCAAATTGACATTAATTTAAAAGCATTTCCAACAGTTACCTCTGAGTCCTGTACACGTCTCATTCGAGTGGATCCACTGAAGTTAACTGGATTACTTACTGGCTCAGATAAAATCACTGAGAACAGAGGTAACTCCCATGTAATCAAACTGAGCAAGATTTATTCTTATAGGTGAAATTGTGAGACTATGTCTATTGAATAAACGGCCCTGAAGTCCTTTTTTGTATGTTAGTAAATGTGATTTTACCTGGAAAGTCATCACCTTCCTTTCATTGTAACTCTTTACAGCTTCATATATTTTGAACCTGGCACAAAATGAACTCATTCAGAGAATCTGTGAGTTGCCAAGAGTAAAGATATTTTATGCTGCTTCATCAAGTACATTATGATTCTTTCAGGCATACACACTGTGAGAAAGAATAACTTTTCAAAATTCAGACTGGCTTTTATATTTTCTGCACAAACAGAAAACACATAAAAAGCATTTTCCAAGACAGAATTATAGTGAAATCTGTGTTGCTTTAGTCTGAAACATGGAGTGGAAAAGATTTGATTAAAAAAAAAAATTCTTGGCAAGTATAATGTGTTTCTGTTTCCTGTGTGTGTGATTTCTGGGAAGTCAAAATACCTGAGAAAGTCAGGATGAAATTAGGAGAGGTATAAGGGGCTGAAATGGAGACAGAGTACTATAGGTGGAAGACAACAGTTAAAATATCTTGAGAGATTAATTTTAGATATGACAAGTTAGAGAGTCTGATACTAAAGTATCGGATATGCATAAATTGTTTCAACATTTGCCCTTTTGAAATTGCTTTTAATCTTATTTGGCGCTTGTTGCAGAAAAGGCAATGCTTTCAGATATTCCCATGCTTCATGCATGCACACGCACAAAACAGAGAGAGGGGGGAAAGAAGTCAGCACTGACCAATAGATAGCATATTTCTGGAATGAATTCTTTTACTATGAATGAAATAGGAAGATGGTCTCTGATACCATTATGTGCTAACTTCTGATGTATAGCCATTTTGAAATGGCTTTTAACTATAATCTTTAACAAATGTGTTCCTTGTACAAATTCAGATATATTATTTTCTTGGTAAAAAATCACAAATTGGAAGGGAAGAAACATGAAATAACACTATGTGAGTAACTATGCTAGGTGTTCAATTATCTTTTTCTGGAGCCTCACTCAAAGAGTTGCCTGGAACATTTTTCTAAAATATTTCAGTAGTGTCTCTTCCAGGACATTATGTAGCATTTATTCTTTTCTTTTTGGTTATAACCTAAACACTGCAATGTTGCAGATTATAATATCCTGTTTCTCAGAGTAGAGATGTTGGCACTTTTGTCTTCTTTGTAATGTAAGATCAGGGCACTTGGCTTGAAATAGTATTTTTTAGCTCATTTGAACACTTCTCCCACTTCTTCGAAGAGCTCCCTAGTGCCAAAACCAATTCAGGTAGGGAGAAACAAAAGGTCAACATCTCAAATGCCCTCATTAAGTTTCTGTGCAGTAGTGGTTCAGGTCCTTCTAACCCCTTGGAAAAAATTATGTAGTTTTGAGCCATTCCTTGCAGTCCCTTTCCTAGCTAGCTGCCATGAATATCCTTACAGTATTTCCATGGGGAAAATGGGATCAAATCCCCTTAGGCAGGGAGTAGACCTGAAAGTGAATGAGTATTGTTGTTACACCATCACCACCAGCTTTAAAAAAATAAAATCCAAAAAACCAAGCCAACTTTTCTGATTATAACTTGCTGTTTATTGTCTGAAAATGTGTACCAGTAGGTGAAGAGAATGAAAGCGTCGACTGTGTCACGAGTGGGCAAGGCACAGCACTGCTTAGCCTGGCAAGGGCTGAAGCTCTGCACAATCTCAAAGGCACAACTCTATATACCTGCAAACCTGCAGTTTAAAAATGTAATGTACGCAGAGAGTTAGATGACAGTTGAGTGTGTGTTTTAACAATAACAGGTTTGGACCTACGTTTTTTAATTTCACTTAAATCCTATTTTTAAGAGCCTTAATAGCATCCTGTACATAATAAGTGACATATAACTAGGACTAATGAGGTTAAATAGAGAAAAAGTAATGTCTTTTCCATAATGTATTCCAAATAAATATTCTCTTCTCCCAACCTGCCAAGAGATGTCAAGTGCTGGCAATAAGTATTCCAGTGAAAATTATAATTACTTCTTGTTTTTTTCAGGCATTCAATTACTCTTTTTGAGAAATAAAATCTTAACTACTAGCAAAGTCATAGAAACAAAGCACTACAAAGCAAAAAGCCCAGAATATCCATCAGCTCAACAAAGGGAGCAAAGGAATTCAGAGACAACTGCAAAATGAAAGTTATATGAAGGTAAAGTGGAAAAATATTTTTTAAAACATAAAATCTGTATTAGTTCTCTCATCTGTTCACTAGGACCCCTTGCTCACGCATATACTTGTGTTAAAGAAGTTTATAGTAAGACTTCTGTGATAAATCTCATCCTTTAAAAAAGTTTCCTTAATTTCTTTACATCACGTGAATATAGGAAATTATCCAGGCTTTTTACTGTGTCAGATTTTGTCTTGAACTTAAGCCAGCAATGTGCCCTTGCAGCAGAGAAGGGCAATGGTGTCCTGGGCTGAATGAGGTATTGCCAGCAGATTGACAGAGGTGATCTTCACTTCTACTCAGCACTGGTGAGGCCGGACCTGGAGTACTGGTTCCAGTTCTGGACTCTCCAGTACGAGAGAGGTATGGATATGCTGGAGAGACTCCAGTGAAGGGTGACAAAGAGAAGGCTCAGTGAGATCTTATCCATGTGTATAAATACGTGAAGTGAGAATGCAAAGAAGATGAAGCCAGGGTCTTTTCAGTGGTGCCCAGTGACAGGACCAGAGGCAATGGGCACAATCTGAAATGCAGGAGATGCCATCTGAACTTCAGGAAACACTTTTTCACTGTGAGGGTGACCAAGCACTGACACAGGTTGCTCAGAAAAGTGGTGGAATCTCCAACCTTGAAGATATTCAAAAGCCACCAGGACACAGTCCTGGGCCACCAGCTGTAGGTGGCCCTGCGTAAGCGAGGGAGTTTGACTAGATGGCCTCCAGAGGTCCCAACCACATCAACCATTCTGTGATTTTGGATAGAAGTCTTAAAAATAACAATAAAACTATGTTTTATCCCATTGATACTTAAAATTGTGATCTATGGCCTAAACTTCATTGGATTTCCAGATATAAATCTAGTCTATCAAGCCAGAACTATATCTCCGGCCAATGGAATAAAAATGATAAATTAACTGCTTAGGGCAAGGAACATATCTTTTCTGTTCTTGTAACTTATGAAAAGAGGATTCTGTTCTACCTGAGTTTTTTAGACACCATATATACGCAGTATTTTGGAAAATAAAAAATATATATGTCTGTGTATGTGTTTGAACATTTGCACAATAAATGTGTACCATCCATCAATGGGGTCAGCTAATTCAAATAGCACACTTTATTGTACATTACCATTACACAATTATACAATGACAAAAAGTGGTGTATAACTTTCTTTTCTATACTGGTTCAAAAATTAAGTTCAGTAGATCCTTTGAAATGAAGCAGGATTTAATTTTTTTTAGAGGGCCTTTAATTTTCCTTTGTATGTTTCTAAATGAATGGTGTTGATCATTTGTATGATTAATCTCATACTCCCTAGTTTATAGAGAAACAAAGACAATTTGGACAAGTGCAGCTCATTTTCAACTAAGCCTGTGTCTACAGAGCAGTTATAACTGGGGTATTTGGGGACTGGAAACCCCACAGAATCTTTAAATAAACTACAGTATGTTAAAAGCATGAGAGTGATCCTATAAAAGTAAAGATTCTATCTCAGGTGCTACCATAGATATTTCTCCTAATCTCCTACTATGTATCTTCATTTTAAACATTTTCTGCCTGTGTTAACTAGATTAAAATAGTAAATGCCTGTACCAGTAATGACTGAAACGCACCGAATATGTATCTTCAGACCAGACCCTGGTGATGAGGGGCAGGTTCATAGCTTCGCGCTCTTTCACGAGTGTTACAGAGTAGCCCTTCTAGCTCCAACAAAGGGCTTGTGCATGTCTGGCATCAAGCTGGCATGCTTGAAATGAGACTTTGCTAATATATCACTGGGTTGTTGAACTTCTACATCACTGGCATTTCACTTGATTCTAAAAGATATTAAGCAGCTACAGTAAAACCCACTGTGATCTGTCTTTCTATTAGTTTTTTTTGTATATATTTTTATTGTATTTTTAAAAGGAAGAGTGAAGAACAAAGAGAGAAAGTAGATTATTTTCTTTGCAATTATTCCCTCTTGAACAATAACACTTAGCCTCCAGAGTTCTATAAAGGTGTTACATTCTGCTTCTGCAAATCTGCAGAGGAAATACAGCTGTTGGGTGTGGAGATTTAAACCTTCTTCATGGCAAACAAATCCAACAACTTACTGTTATCAAAACGAGGTCATACCCTCTTGTTCCATCCATTTCTCTCCTCTGCTCTTAGCTGCACCCATTCGTTTTTCTAGACCCCTCAAGTGAGCCAGTTAAACTTACATGGCCAGACGGAAAGAAACCAGGAAAAAATGTGAGCAGCTGCCTTTTCAGTTAGAATGGAACTGAAATCTTCAGCCAAAGGGAGTTGCTAGAATTTCAAGTTTGAGCTGCCGAAAGGAGGTGAGGTGCCAAAACAGTGAGCTGTTAGCTTGGGTCAGCTGCTCCTAGGAGCAGCAAATAAAGGTCTGATTATTTCATTTAATGTTAGGAGTTTAATTAATTATGTTAGCTCTAAGTTAGATCAAATTAATCATGTTCATGAAGGGGTCACTGTGTCTCAAATTCTGCCTCACTCTCAGACCTAGACGTCCAATTTCAAGCTGCAAAGACATGTCTCTTCCTATTCAGAAATCACAATCCCAAGTTTGTTCTCTCTATGACATTTGTATGAAAATTGACAGATGCTAGTCATTCTGACAAAGCACATCCTGAAAACGATCTTTCTTTTTTTTTTTTTATAAAGCATCACTTAAAAAGTGGATGCCAGAATTTGAGTTTCTTTTGGTCCTTTTTGGGATATCAACCCCAATGTGCTGACAGCAAACAATTCTTATTAGGTTGTAGAGAAGTCTCACTCCATTCAGCTGTAGTTCTGTTACACTGAGTAGCATAATGGGTAGTCGTTTTGGGCTGGGTTGCAGAACATCTATGCCTGGTTGTTAGTGTACATTTTATGTGGATTTTAGTATTTATTCAATATGTTACTGTTTTAACTGTTTTGACAACTGTTTGACATACTTAACTATTTGACATCAGATAAGTGGAGAGTCAGAGGACCCAAACTGTGGCTTAAAAATTATAGGCATCTTATATATAAGCATTGTTTATAATCTGGAAATGTTTGATAGAATAAAAAAAAACAAAACAGGAGAGATCTAATAAGGAATAAAAAGAGAAAACTGGGAGATTTCGTGTAGGTATCTTCTAGGACCTTGATAGCAATCACAAAGTGATATCTGGGAAGAGGGAGAAAGAAAAAGAATCATATAACCTTCTTTATGTTTAACACAAAAAAAAATTTAAGAGGTTTCTTTTCCTTGTAGATAGTGTTTTCTTTGATGTTTTTCAAGAGTTTTAAAAATATATATTGTGAGAAGCATTGGAATAGGGTAAAGCTCATTATCTGTCATACCTTAGGAAAGTCAAAGTGACTGTAAAGCAAGAAGTATACTATTGTCCACATTTGTTTGATACCTGTAAGCAATTATATTCTTGAACTGAAGCATTGTTTGAAGGAAGGGCTAAGTATGGGGGGGTTAGGCCAAATGTCAACTGGAAAAACAGACAAGCTTGCAGGGTTTCAAACCCTTCCTCAAGCTTTTGTGTTCTCAGTCTTCCTGTGAAAGCCCTACACATATTCACACACTGAGTAGCCATAAACGCATCAGTATTAGTGAAGAGTGTCACTCTTTCCATTCATAAGCATTTGCACGACTAACAGGTAAATTAACTATGACAAGGGTCACGTTTTTTTTCAGATCCTGTCAACTGCAATTCAAAATCCTTGAAAATGGTTAACATTTTTATTTCCTGAGGTAGCCAAAAATGTGTCTATCATCCAGAAGGTCTTTAGCCTTGAAGTCTTACAAGTGAATCCCTGCACTCTTGATGGCCTAATTAGCAACCCATTCAAAATGCCTAAAGTGACCCTTAGGGCAACAGGCTAATATAGTGATTGTTATCTTTCAGCCTCTTTGGGTCACCTTTAGTTTATCAACTATGTTTGCATTATCAGTTAAACATATAATTTGGCATTATGATTTAAAATGTCACAAAATGGTCTGAAAATTGTATTTGGAAATATTAAAGAGCATTCAATTACTGAATTAGCTGAAAGGTCAGGAAGCGTTACCTTAAGTTTTTTTATTAATGAATTCCTAGGCAGTGTTAGAACCCCAGAGAGGTAGCAGGCAAGGTACTCTGCAGAAACCAAATATAGCCAGATTACAATGAGGTAAATAGGAACTGGGGGGCATGCTTAGAA
Organism: Falco peregrinus; assembly: GCF_023634155.1. NCBI lineage: Eukaryota > Metazoa > Chordata > Aves > Falconiformes > Falconidae > Falco > Falco peregrinus. The sequence goes on from NC_073727.1 coordinate 61,234,212, forward strand.
GTTCAGTTATTTATTTACAATTTATAACAAGTGGGTAAGGTACATATTATGATATGTCTTAATACATGACATTTACAGTACAGCTGAAATATCTACTGCATCTACTGTACATACTGTGAACAGCAAAGAAAGACACATGTAAATATAAGATGCCCAAAGAAAAAGGCAGAAGGCAGGAAAAATAAAATGGTAGGAAAGAATTTTCAAACAGAGCAGGAAAAAGGTCCTGTCATCAACTACCATTGAATATAATTTGTAAAATTACAGAGCTGCAAAGTTATATCTAGTCTTTAACTCTCTGATTTTGAAAAAATCTTAACACTATGATTTTGTTGATAGTGTATCTAAACATATAACATTTGAAATTCATAACAGTATGATTTTGTTCATACAGATCAAGTGAGGAGTTTAGTGGAGAAGATCAAAAATGTATTAAGTGTATTTACATTAGTATGACCCAGGAAAAACTCCATTTCAGTCAACAAAGTTACTCTGTTACTCGTGAAGCAGTATGAACATAGAATTATACCCCCCTAATTAATTCCATAAATGTGACAGGAAAAATAAATCTAGCTTTTGAGATTAGGTTGTGATACCACATGTGAGAAATGATGCACATGCATGTGAAGGAGAATGTGTCAGATAAAAGTGTCAGATGCTGAAGAGGAGAGAGTCATGCTGAGAAAACTGAAGAACACAGGGCAGCTATGAATACATATACAGTGGAAAGAAAACACTGAAAGTGAGTGGGATAGGGGAACCAACATAGCTGTAGTGCAGGCACGTGTCCTGGGTTAGAGGCAGACGGGTCATGCTGTGCCTGATCCTATTCCTCTCCCCTTTTTATTCAGAAATAATGAAGATTAATTTAGGACATAGACAATTAGAACTGTTCCAGCAGCAAATTGTATAAACATAAATTGGGGAGTTCCACTGAAGTTAATGGACCTGCCTGAGGCTTTAATCTGGGCCAATGAATAGAAATAGGTGAAGACTTTGATGGCTGGAAAGGGTGTTAGAATGAGTCTGTTTTCTTTTAAAAAAGGAAATGGAAATCTTAATAAGCTTGAACTCCAAATACATATCCAAAACAAAGAAAGGTGATAATTTCTTGTTTGACAGTCTTCAAAACAGACTTCAAGAACACAGTAAATGATGCATCTACATTGCCAAGTTGCTGTTTTAGTGACTAGTTACTAAAAATATTTTAAAAGTATGAAAGCAATATCTGTCAATTTTACCTCCAGTGTCAGCCTAAAATATTGTGTGTAAATTTAAAAATCCTAAAATAACAAATGCAGCAATAACAATAACATTAATTACATAGGAAATATTTTAAATTTCATTCATATTGAATTTACCTATTACTGGGATTTCTTAATATTTTATTATTTACTTTTTAATGTATGCTAAGGAGTTTATCACTTCAAGAGTTATGTCTTCTCATCGGACTTGCTTCCTTATTTCAGCAACAGGGACAATCATAGACACATCTTAGTGTGGTTTAATCAGAAAACACACCTAATTTCTGCATGGCCTAGCACCTGCTTTTCCACCCATTCTCTTGAGAACTGCATGACCAGCCTCACCATAGCTCTTATCTCTTCCCTTCCTACAATGAATACTTGGATGCAGAAGTCCATCTCCTGCATGGGAGAAGGTGGGAAAAAAACCCTTTAAAATGTTTTTGACCAACAGACTGCCTCAGCCATGTGCCAAAATTTCCTGCATCAATTGCTATTCAAATGGCAGTATACTGGGAAAAAAAAAAGATATTTCAGTTTCACTTAAAGAGCTATCCAATACAAGCCCTCTTGAATGAAAGAAGAAATGCACAAGGTTATGATTGCAACGTGAAAAGAGGTCAAACATCAAATTTAATAAGCCAAACCCATCCCTATAATATTTCTGGTTAGGGCAGAGCTCAGTCCAGCTTCATCTGGGGAGCTTCTAGGCAATACAAAATGTGATAATATTTAGTGATACATTTCAAATGAATACTGTCTTTAGTAATGCATTTCAGGTGAATACTGTCTACAGATTTTTAAGAGGTGAATGCTCATAGAAATATCTTTTTTGTCACAGTTTTCACTACTTTAGTGTAAATGGCTCACTTATTCTACAAAATGGTAGGTGAGATGGTGTATAGGTAAATAGGATTTCCATTTTTTCATTTTCATTGGACTATCTTCACAGATCATGCATACAGAAAAAGAGACAGGCAACAAGCTGGCTACTAAATAAACAATACACAAATAAATGTTAGTACATCCAGTCCTTTCACTTATAACACTTGCTTCCAGCATGTTTGCTTTCAGCTTTGCTGTGAAAAATATCCAGGATATTGTTTGAAACAGATTATGTGTAGTTTCATGTGATTCAGTCTGGCTTTTTGTGTGCTGCATATACTCAAAGTCTTTATAATTCATGTACAACACAATCTGTCATTAATCCTACATCACAAGATGAGAAGTAAATGCATTAGGAATGCTGGATGAGTAAGGTGCCTTAGAAGGAAACTCTAATAGATGTGATAACGTGCATACAAAACCATTTACAAGGCAAAATTTTATAAGATACAGCAGTGAGTAAATGGCAAGATAAAAACCAGACAAGTAACGTTAGAACAGAATGATTAATGAAGCACTATTCCATAAGATCATGGCAGTAGTATAATGTTGTCACATGAAAAATAAAATATTTGAAGTAGGAAAGGAAAGAAACTTGATAGCATCATTGGATTGGCAATATGGGCACTCAGCATAAAAATAATTATCTCTAATATAAGTATATTATATAGATACTTACTAGATAGTAACCAAACTAGAGAGATCTGTGTAGCTCTAGATGTTTTTTCCCACTTTCTAGAGAGACACTGACTGGACTTTAATCATTCTACAGTATGGTGAACTGATTTTATTGCATGACTTATTTTCTCCAGTAGTGGAATGTGGAAGATAAAGTTTTCAAAATGCAAAAGGAAGAACATTTCTCATTATTCAGAATCAGATAAAACTGGCTGAGCACTCAGCTCTGAATAATAATTACAAATCCATTCCTTCCATCAATTACTGAAGTATTTTCAAGCAAATTACAGGTTCTGAATGTGAATTCCTGCAAGTCTTACGTGTATGCCAAATGGATCTATAGGAAAATGGGTGGATTTTCAGCTAAATAGTAAGGCCTTGGTTATCCAGATCAAAGCAGGTTTGGATCAGACATTTCATTTAATCAGACACCATCAAATGCAAAAAAACTGTGATTCATCTATCATGATGTCAGATTGTGTCTCTGAGTTAGAATTGTATTCAGCATAAAAGTTAGCCTTGCTGATTCTCCTGGTGGCACTCTTGTAAGTTACTATGTCCTTGTGAGGAATGGGATACAAATGGCAGCAAGGGATTTTGAGGCACAGAAAATCTATTATGAATCAAAATCAAAGTCAAAAATTCATATAATGTCAAGACACTTCTAAATTAGAGGCCACAGATGGAAGCACTCATAATTGATTGTCTGTCACAGTTGAAATGAAGATACAGTTTAATTATAACTTTACAGCAAATATGAGGACAGGAAATGTTACAAAAATCTATAATTCTGAAGAAAAGGTTGCTATCCCAAAATGCACTAAAAGAAATGGGAGTATTTATCACCTGTACCAGTTAGGATCATTTCACTTTGGCTGTGTAGGTAGCCATAAAGAAACACTATGTAACCCAGGCTGCAATGTGATTTTCAGGCTTATGATTTTGTGGTGTGCTAATTGCTCCCAATCAAGTGGTAAGAATGGAACTAAATGTTTACCTGCTGGTAGGCACTAGGAATTTCTAAGGTTAAAATGGGCTAGATCTTACAGTTATTTTAAAGAGAAATGTTACATGACCAAAAGTGAACAAATAAGTCTTGGTTACAAATGTACTAATTTAAAATTTATACTAATTGTTTGGGGGGGTTTACTAGTTTGAATAATCATAATTATCCCCTTGTTGCTTTTAATGTCACTGATATATCTTCCATTATGCATAAGTACCTATATTTCAAGTAAAATAGCTTAACAGCTTGAGGTAGAGTAAATGAATGGGGGTTTGGTTTTTAACTCCAAAACAAACAGCTTTTAAACACTGAAAGCAAAACAAATGCTGTGGACTCTAGGAGTTTTCTGTCTTGTTTTGGAAATGTTTTCACCCCACTTTGACAGCAGTTCTGTAAGATTTTGAGAATATGGGGGTCACATAAAAAATCCATTGAAGTCAACAGAGGAAGCCTTGGCAATACTTCCATCACCAAGTAACGAGAAGATCTGGAGGCTGGGCAGGCTGAGGGCCAGGACCCTCCTTGCGTTCTCTGTCCACAGTATTGGTTGCAGCGCAGACATAATTGAGACTTTGTGGGCAAAGTGAAGGCTGGAGCCCAAAACCATGGTATTGAAGATGTCTAAGTATTTCTTTGCTAAATCCACTTCGGGAAACAACAGTACACAGAGTTTCCAAGTACAGGGTTTGTGCTAATGCAGCTAATCTACCCACTCTTCTGTAAAACCATGCAGTCCTATTCAAGCTGCTTATTGGGAAAGGCTGTTGGCTAACAATAATGATGACTGGGCATAGGGTGGGAGGGAGTTTGTTTACTCAAGCCAAAACCCAACCATCTTTTGATCAGGCTGTTCAGTGATTAGGAAAATCACATACCAGTCCTTAGCCTTGTGGCTGGCTTTTTTCTTTACTAATGTAGATGTGGTCCAAGTCCTTGAACATCCCCTGGAATATAGTCTGAGGAAGCCTTTTAATGTGAACTTGGTTGTTTACAAGTGGATATTAGGAGAGTTTTGCTGTCGAGGAAAGGCTTGGTTCATTTTAACAGATGGTATATCCCACAGAATTCAGCAGGTGTTTGAACAGACCTGTGGAGAAGTAAAAAGGAAATGAATTAATGTGAACTTGAATGTAACTTCACAGCAAAGGTTTGATCCAGATAGATGTAGAAGCCTTTAATTAGATGTTTTAAAACTACTGAACTGTAGTATAACAGCAAATGTCAGTTTGTATGCCTATACAGATATATATGCACTTGAAATATATATATATGCACACATATCTACATTTAAAATATTCAGTAACTAAGATTGATATTATTAGAAAGCATTCAATCTGTTGGTCTATATCAGGGGTCCTCGAACTTTTTAACCAGGGGGCCGGCGCGCGGATGAAGTGGCAGGCAGTCATCTGCGGCTGCTTGGTTTCCCCCCCCAACCCCTGGCGGAGGGGGGTCTGTAAATACCGGGGGCCGGATTGAGGACCCTGGGGGGGCGTATCCGGCCCGCGGGCCGTAGTTTGAGGACCCCTGGTCTATATATTTGCAATCACAATATTTTGTCTAAATACAGAATTCAGCATTTTCCAAATAAACCCCTCTTTCTTCTAGAAGTACCCTGTCATGGTTTATAATGTGAGGAATTAACATAACCATAAAGTTGATTACTACACTGCATCCAGTCTTCTGGAATACTTGCTGCTTTTCTCTAGGCATCTGTTAATGTGTTGCAGTTATTTACCTTTTAAAAACAACGATATTTTTTAATTTAATTATAAATCAATTCATGTGTAATTGTTTGAAAAAGAAAATCTATAGGCACCTTGAAAGGCAGTCAATGGATATATTTGTTTGGTTGAGAATGTAATGCCCTTAACAATCTTTGTGTACTTTACAACTATGAAGCAAATGGAACAACAGTTATTGGGACTAATAGCTAAATGCACCTACATAAAGTCTATTTAGCAATTTTGGATTACAATATATAGATAAAAGGAATGAATTCTTGCAATTAAAAAAAGTTATCTTTGACTAATACAGCTTAAAGGATGCAGATTTTATTAGTGACAAAGAAATGTAGTTAACTGAGAGGACAAATGCCTGACAAATCTGGCGACCTTCTATGATGGGATTACAGTATTGGTGCATGAGGGAAGGAATACTGGTGACATCTACCTAGATTGTGCAAAGTATTTATACTCTCCTGCATGACATTCTTGTCTTTAAACTGGAGAGACATGAATTTGATGAATGGACTCTTTGGTGGATAAAGGAATTGGCTGGCTGGTCGTACTCAGAGTTGCAGTCAATGGTTCGATGTCCAAATAGACACCAGTGACGAGTGTAGTTCCTCAGGGGTTGGTATTGGGACCAGTGCTATTCAACATCTTTGTCAGCAACATGGACTCTCAGCAAGTTTTCCTCCAACACCAAGCTGTGTGGTGCAGTCGACACACTGGAGGGCAGGGATGCCATCCAGAGGGACCTTGACAGGCTTGAGAGGTGGACCAGTGCAAAACTCATGAAGTTCAACAAGGCCAAGTCCAAGGTCCTGCATGTGGGTCAGGGCAATCCCGGGCAAAAATACAGGCTGGGTGCAGAATGGATTGAGAGCAGCCCTGAGGGGAAGGACTTGGGGATGTTGATGGGCAAGAAGCTCAATGTGGCCCAGCGATATGCACTTGCAGCCCAAAAGGCCAACCATATCCTGGGCTGCATGAAAAAAAGCATGACTAGCAGGTCAAGGGAGGAGATTCTCCCCTTCTTCTCAGGTCTCACGAGACCCCACCTGGATTATTGTGATCATCTTTGGGGCTCCCAACATAAGAAGGACATGAACCTGTTGGAGCGAGTCCAGAGGAGGGCCACAAAGATGATCAGAGGGCTGGAGCACCTCTCCTATGAAGGCAGGCTGAGAGAGTTGGGGTTGTTCAGCCTGGAGAAGTGGAGGCTCTGGGGAGACCTTGTAGCAGCCTTCCAGTACCTAAAGGGGGCCTACAAGAAAGCTGGAGAGGGATTTTCTGTAAAGGCATGTTGTGATAGGGCAAGGGTGAATGGCTTTAAGCTGAAAGAGGTAAGGTTTAGGTTAGGTGTTAGGAAGAAGCTCTTTACTGTGAAGATGGTGAGACAGTGGAACAGGTTGCCTAGAAGAGTCATGGATGCCCCATCCCTGGAAGTGTTCAAGTCCAGGCTGGATGGCACTTTGAGCCCTGGTGGAAGGTGTCCCTGCCCCTGGCAGTGGGGCTGGAACCTAGATGATTATTAAAGTCCTTCCAACCCAAATCACTCTATGATTCTGTTAGCAGATACTTCTGCATGTTCTTTGTGAACAATTCACAATGAAATTCTGGTGAAATATCTGACAGTGATGTGCAGATAAACAAGGAATTCCAGCAACTACACACTTGAAATGCCTTTACTCAAATAATTACCTTTTTTTTTAATCACCTGTTATGTAAAGCAAAAGCAGATGTTATAACAGTAGTTCATAGGAATTATAGAAATAGTCCATTTTTGACAATTTGTCTTACTAGTAGAGAGGATGGAAAAGTCACTTGAATAGCTAGCTAAATTTTTGCCCCAAGATGGAATGACAAGGTCAAAATTTGATGTTTCTAGTGAGAAAACAAAAATTTGATGTTTCTGTTTAATGTGTGTCCCTTATGAAGGAGTGATAATGAATTATTTGGTACCAAAGCTACATTTCCTTTTTTCCTTCAGCCTTTTTGGAGCTGTTTGGTCATCTTACTGCATTGCACACTTGCAATTCCTGTTCCAAGGCAGCAGCAACAACAGAGCTTGGGAATTTGGCTTCTTTAAGAAATTCCTATCAAAAAGCCAGGGTTGCCTGTGTGAAGCTATGACCAGAACAAACAGGGCATTATCTGGTCTCTTAACTAGATTATCAACACTTTGGAGAGGGATGATTTTTTCGCCCAAATGAGTTATGCACATACAAACTGCCTGCAAGGTGGTTAAAACTGCAAGTATCCATTATGTGCAATGAAGATTGGTCTCTTGCTAAAATGGATTTAGAAGACAGCCCATGAAGGACTGGGAAAATGATTTAAGAATACAATTATAATATTCAAAAATATGAAAAAGCTTCTTTCGAAACAGATAGAGAAAATAGTTCATTATATCTTCCAAAGGTAGACATGCGTATTAATAAAATATTTAATATTAATAATGAGTCTAAATTAATTCAAAATATACTTGATATAGATTAGGAAATCATAGTTAAGCACATTACTTAGGGAAACTGTAATTCAGAACTTTAGACCATATTTAAAATAAACGTATTCAGACAATAGCAGACAATGGCATTCTGTCAGACCTGGTGTACGCCCATTTCATTACACCTCTGAGCAGTGATCTAGGGCCAGTCACTCCAGAAGACACTTTCAAGCCTGTGTTTCTGTGACTGCATTATGCAGCTCATTGTTTCTACTCTGAAAAAGACAGCTTCTGTAATAACGGTGAAGAGTACTGCAACATCTATTAATATTTCCTAAAGGAATCTTTTGGAGATAGGATTATTATGTAAAGTTCTGCCTGATACTTTTTTAAGACTAAACCAAAAGTTATATTCAGAGAAGGTGATTATGAACAGTTAAGTATGTGTGTTGGTGGCTCTCACTTTAGTAACATTCAGTGTTGCACTGAGACTATTTTTTTCCCCTTCAGAATTGGTTCTTCGCGTGCTAACAGGGTTTTGACTTTTTTATTCTTGTTTCTGATTTTATTTTTTTCTTCTTGTTTCAAATAAGACACAAATTATTTTTTCCTTATCATTACTATTCGTTATTGCTGATTGCATTTTTAGATGGAATAAAGAATTCTAAGCCTTTGCTTTTCACATACCTCCATAATATGATGTATTGAATGTTTTATGCTTTTACATACAAAAAATAATTATAGAACCAGTCATGTTATTGGCAATATAAAAATAAAAAAACCCTGTTAATCATTCTAGAAAGAAAGGTGAATTTGTTTTGATCTGAGTAAGACAATTATTTCTACCTGAGATACGTTCAAGGCAGCTGTGTAGGATTTTTTGGGGGGGTTTGTTTATTTTTAGATCAGTTGCATACAGAGTAGCCATAAGTTTATGGCTATCATCTAAAGATACACAAACAGATATGAAATGAAAATATGCACAACCTACTTTAGTGTAGTGGAAGAAATAGTGTGTGCAGAAGTAGCTCATGAATAAGTTTAATAGATCTAGAGGGCTCTCTAAAATATAACAAAATTGGGTTTAAAATGTCATCAATGAGGAAAAGTAACAAAGTCTGGATTTCTCTGGTGAGTTATTAGGAAAAACAGAACTACTATCTCTGCATAAGCATAGTTCAGCTTTTTCAAGAAATACCATTTGTATCTGAATTAGTAGTAGTTTGACTGACCTAAGGAAACCTGAGATTTTTGCAAGATATGCCAGTGCGCTGTAGCATGTAATCTGAAGTCCTTAGCTCAGCAAATGGAATGCTAAAATGCTTTGCATCCTTATGGCTTCATCTAATATTTCTGTCAGCCCACTGCTGTATTTTAGCAGTGCAGTGTTGTGCAGAAATAGCTGGTCGTAAATAAGTGAGCTTTGGTATTGAAAACAGTGATGCTGAACTGAGCTTCATTTTCCCCTTCTTGCTAGTACTTTAGGTTATACTAACACAGCATGTGCATCGGGAAGACACATCTGACCCTTACACTGAGTGAGAAGAGGAAAGAGTGAGAAAAACACACTGTTCAAGGTGAATCCCTCCAGTCCAAAATAAAGTGTACAAAGAAATAGCTGCCCATTTAAGTCACTTTTTAGGGAATGAAGTTAAGGATATCAAAGCCACGAGGTGTTTTGTGAGAGTGTGCAAGGGCATTTGAAGATGCAGAGCTTGTTAGGTTAGGGAGGAAGGTATTACAAAGTACAGAAAGAACTGGATCTGGTGCACTCTTCTCTGTGATGTCTGTTGTTACATATTCACCTTGACAAGAGCTGAGCAGGTAGTCAGGAAATCAGGACCTGGCTTAACCAGGACTCTGAACTTAACCAGCAAGTGTAGAGAGGAACACGGAGAATGAATATGTCAGCTCTATCTACTGCTTCTATGATTAGCTCAAGAATTTCTACAGAACTGAATTATGTCAAAAAAATCAGCCACTTATTTTGTCACTAAAGAATTCTGCTTTTCCAAACCCAGAATGTGAGTGGCAGCCCTACATATAGATTTAAAGGACGTATATGAATTTGCAGGTAAATAAGAATTGTTTGAGTTCTGATATCTATTTTTCCCTGTCCTTAGGAAACCAAGATGGATCCTTCTGAAAACTAAGCAAAGAGAAACACATCTGCACACTCAAATTCAAAGACCAGTGATAGAATCATAGAATATATCAAGTTGGAAGGGACCCATAAGGACCATTGGGTCCAACTCCCTGCTCCTTGCAGGACTACCTAAAACTAAACCATATGACTAAGAGTATTATCCAGATGCTCCTTGAACTCTGATAGGTTTGGTGCCATTATCACTTCCCTGGGGAACCTGTTCCAATTACTAATCACTTTCTCAGTGAAGAACCTTTTCCTATGTCCATGCTGAACTTTCTTTGATGCAGCTTCATTCCATTTCCTCATCTCCAGCGCTGGTCACCAGCGAGAGACCAGCACCTCCCTGTCCACCACCCACCTTGAGTAAGTTGTAGACTGCCATGAGGTCACCCCTCAGCCTTCTCTTCTCCAAGCAGAACAAACCAAGTGACATCAGCCACTCCTCGTAAGTCTTGCCCTTGGAATGGTATCGGATGTCCTGTTTCAAATCCCCTGCTCTTTTTCATAGAATATTTAATAGCAAAACCCTCTGATCTGCTGTAAGCACACAACCACAGTTTTCCTTAAGAAAAGTAACTATACTTCATCCATAAATTAAGTTTGTACCTGTGCTGGTTTGGGCTGCAATAGAGTTAATTTTCTTCATAACAGCTAATATGGGGCTATGTTTTGAATTTATGCTGGAAACAGTGCTGGTAACACAGGGATGTTTATGTTACTGCTGAGCAAAGCTTGCACAGAGCCCAGGCCTTTTCTGCTCCTCACCCCAGCCCACCAGCGAGGAGACTGGGGGTGCACAAGAAGTTGAGAGGGGACACAGCTGGGACAGTTGATCCCAACTGACCGGGGGGGGTTATTCCATACCATATGATATCATACTCAGCAATAAAACTAGGGGGAAAGAGGTTGGCAGGGGGGCTACTGCTTGGGAACTGGCTGGGCATCAGTTGAGCAGTGGTAAGCAACTGTTTTCATTTGTATCACTTGTCTTTCTTGGGTTTTATTTCTCTCTCTCTGTTATTTTAATTTTACTTACAACATTATTATTTTTTTATTTTATCAATTATTAATTTTTTTTAATCTCAGCCTGTGAGTTTTCTCACTTTTACACTTCCAGTTTTCTTCCCTGTCCCATCAGGGAGGGGTGAGCGAGTGGCTGTGTGGTGCTTAGCTGCCAGCTGAGGTTAAACAATGACATGTAGTTATGCTTTTTGTTATTTTTCACCTGACATCTGAAATGTGCAGTGTGACATTGCTGTTCTACATTTTCGTTAAGAAATGAGAGATGAGATAGAAAAACTATGGAATAAAATGCAACAAAATGACCTTTGAATCCTTTTTAACTGGAATCCTAATACTGTTGGAGTGACTATAACTATGTAACTTGCTAATGATCTGTGCTGCCTAACCACTCTGTTGTGCATGAATCCACTCTTGCTATCAGATTTCTTTATGTACGTCTGCGAATAAATCCAGTGATATATCTGGGACCTAAAAATGCAGTTGTGAATCTTCAAAATCAATGTAAAATAGAGGTTTGATTGTCCCCTGAGACGAGTTAACTATTTGATCTAGAAAGATGAAAAGAATGGAGAAATTAAAAAAAATATGCAATTTATTAGAAGTTAAGATAGCTGTATATTGTTTGATAGGAAACTTTTTGAACTTGTTATTATTTTACACATGTGCAAAAGCAAAGAAATTAATTCCTTGCTTATTTCTATAGGTTATTAAACCCTATATTATGACAACCTTTGTCTTGTTGGTTTTGTTTGGTTTTTTGCGGGTTTGTTGATTTTTTTTTTTGTTAGTAAGAAGTACTTCTGCAGATGTAACTTACACATAAAAGTTACTGTGAGCATAGATTGCCATCAATTTCAGAAAAAACAGACAGCAGCATAGAGGTACTGGTTAAAGGCAAGTAAATCCCATGCTTAAATCCATAGTCAAAGGTTAAGACAAGTGGCTTGGCTTCATAGCAGGATTCTTCTATGATTTATCCCTATTTGCTTAGCTCCTGTTTATAGCTCTTCCAAATCAGTAAAATGTGGACAGCAGTGTTTCCCAGGGGTGACTGCATCTATTCCATTTATACAGAACCAGAAGCTGACTTCTGTGCTCTTAACAACCGCTGGGTATCTATATTAGATAAGCCATAGGTTAATACTTTTCTAGATTGTTATTGCTATTTAGTATTTTGAAATATTTCTAAAACACTGACCATAAATTATTTCTAAAATACTTAAGGAGATACAGTCACTTTCTTGTACATGGCAAGGTGTCAGGAGGATAATTGCAGTCAAACTCGGAGATGTTTAGGCACCATGACCAAGAGAGCTATGTAAACACAGATAGGTGTCCAGGTTTGTTTTGGAATCCAGAGGTTGCTGAGAAAAACAAACAACATTATCGTCAATACTGTAATTGAAACTAAAATGTTAAAAAAAAATAGTTTACATTAACATAGTTCAAAGTATTAAGGATGTGGGGAATCTAATTAGTATGTTCAGAAAAATACACAGTCCCTAATTTAAACAGAGTAGCATAAATTAAATTTAAAAATTGAGACTGATGGTTCTAAACCTACAGATATTACTTTTCATTAAAGATAAATTAATAATAAACAGGAAAATGTATAGCTGGAAACAACAAGTTCAGGACTGAAGAAAGTTATGGAATGAATAATTAAAGTTTATTATTTTGGATACAATTTTGAATATTTTCTTATCATTGTCACTTACTTTTCATTTCTTGAGAGATGGATTTATTTTCAATCCAACCTAAGAAGAAATTCCTTTTCTTTTTCCCTCAATAAAAAATGCATTTTCAAGTCCCTTGATATTGCTTTGGAATACTACAATATGAAAGAAAGTAAAATCTGAGATTTTAAAATTAAATCCTTTTACTGATCCTAGCTGGAAACTAAGCCTCACCTACCTGTTTGCTCACTGCCCCCCAGTGGGATGGGGGAGAGATTTGGAAGGGTAAAAATTGAGAAAACTCATGGATTGAGATAATGGCACTTTATAGACAAAGCAAAAGCCACACACACAAGCAAATTGAAACAAGGAATTTGTTCACCACTTCCCACGAGCAGGCGGGTGTTCAGCCATCCCCAGGAAAGCAGGGCTCCATCACACGTAATAGTGACTTGGGAAGGCGAATGCCATCACCCCAAACATCCCCCCCTTTCTTCTTCCCCCAGCTTTACATGCTTTTTGTGCACCCCCAGCTTACTGACTGGTGAGGTGCTGTGAGAAGCAGAAAAGATCTTGGCTGTTTAATCACTGCTTAGCAATAACTAAAACAACCCTGTGTTATCAACACTGCTCCCAGCACAAATTCAACGTATGAGCCCCATACTAGCTACTATGAATAAAATTAGCTCTATTCCAGCCAAAACCAGCACACTACAAAGAACAAATGAATTTGCAGATGACAACTCAAAAAATCCTTAAGACATTGAACTTAATTATTAGCTCATATGTTAGATTTTAACACCTTTGTATGCACTGTAGAACTTGGGTGCGAGATAAATAAATATAATCTTCTAGGAACAATATTTGTGTCCACTCTGATAATCTGTCTACACAGGGACATTAATGTTACACATTAGACACTTTGCCTGAGTTACACAGAATCATAGAATTATTTAAGCTGGAAAAAAACCTTTAAGACCACAGAATCAAGCCATTAACCACGCACTGACAAATTCATCACTAAACCATGTCCCTTAGCATGACATCTATACCTCTTTTAAAGACCTGCAGCGATGGTGACTCCAACACTTCCCTGGGCAGCCTGTTCTGATGTTTGACAATCCTTTCAGTGAAGAAATTCCCAATATCCAACCTAAACCTCCTCTGGTCAACTTGAGGACATTTCCTTTTGTCCTGTCACTTGTTCCTTGACAGAAGAGATGGACCCCCACCTTGCTACAATCTCCTTTCAGGTAGTTGTAGAGAGCAATAAGGTCTCCTCTGAGCCTCCTTTTCTCCAGGCTAAACAACCCCAGTTCCCTCAGCCACTACTCACAGGACTCGTTCACTAGATTCTTCATGTCTAAAGTCCTTCAACAGCGAATGAAACTGTATGACATTTTCAGAGGATAATGGTTCTTGCACTAAAAAAACCTACCCAAAGTGGGTGAGATATATCACCCATTAGTACAAGTGAAGGTCTTTCTACTGGGACTAGAACAACTTTTATAAAGCATTTACCTTTCAGATAGCTCAATACAGATCTAAATGACTCTCAGTACCATGAAGTTCTTCTGCAACTCTTTACTAACAGCACCACTTACACATATTCAGATGTACATTACATCACATAGAACTTTTATCCTCCCCGTTTTCCTAGATTATTTCTGAATAGTTTGCCCATCATTGGTTCTAGAAAAAATCATCCTTGCAGGATCCTTGAAAATAGATTACTTCCATTGTGAGAACTGATGATTTCCTACTCCTTGACTCCTGTATTTTAATTATTTCTTAATTAATTTGTGATTAATTAAATCCCCTAAGCATTTTCATTAAGAATTTTCTTCATGTATCTTGTACAAAGCTGTTTTCTGAATCAAAGTATTCTGCACTAGATGCAGTTCTTTCGTTCAAATCCTGATTCATTATTTCAAATTATTCTAATACTCTGTAGGATATAATATCCTAGTGCAAAAGCTGTGTGGACTTTTCCTATATTTATCCATGTATTGACTAATAGATTTCCATTTACTGCTTCCACAAATCTGCATGGTTTATGTGTCAGAACTATCATCTGGTAATTTCTGGACCACTGGTGGAGTGCTTTGTAAAACTGGTGCTGCTCTTACAAAAATTTGTTCTTCTAAATCTAGACAGGTTGGATGGATGGATAACATACTAATTTTTCAGCAGTTTCATATCTGAGTTCCTTTAGAACTTGTGGAAGGTTACCATCCCATCCTGATATTTTATTATTCCTTCATTTTCTTTTATTTTAAGAACATTTTGTACTGATACTGAAATTTCCTCAGACTTTTCCTAGGGATCCTCTCTAACAGAGTGGTGAAAGAACCAGAACCCTGTGGTGAAGGAACCTCACTGAAGACATTTGTCATGGGAACATTGGTGCAAAAAACAATAATAAAAAAACTTAAATAATTTTGCTTTTCTACAATTTATTTATAGATCTTTTATGCTGATTTTAAACTTTGTTTCAGTCAAGTAATTTTGCATTCATTTTCTGAGCAAGGTTTTCCATCACTCTTCACTTTTTGCTTCTAATAGGACCTATTATTACACATTATCAAAACTTGCATATGTAATATACTGTTGAACCTTGCAATTTCTGCCCATTAAAATCATTGAAATGAGAGTAATAAATTTTGTGGTATATCTAGGAAGGAAATTTTCTAGATTTGTAATTAATTCAGCAGAATAAGGTTTTCTTATCCAGCACAGCTGACTTTACATATTGGAAAGCAACCAAAGTAGTCTGGTATTAGCATTACACCTTGAAAACACACTAGTTCTTGCATCTTATTCTTTTTGATCTTAGGGAAAGTGTGCATAAGTATTGTGGTAGAGAGACAAGATGCTAAGTCAAAGCCACCTGTCTAGAAGACAAACTCCAGATTCTCTTCAGACTGTGATCTGATCTTTCCTGTTCTGTGGATTGTAAATTTCCATGCTGCGTACTTAGGTTTACAAGATCATAACAAGTCAAATCTGCAACTACTACTCATTACAAAATTACAAAGATCAAATAACAGAATGTAGGATTTAATTATAAATGGATTTGCGAGCTGTATTAAAATCACCTAGTTGAATTTCATATATGTCACAGTCCTTTCTTAAGACTGTATGGAAAGTTGTGTACTGACAATGCTGGATAGAAAGCTTTTGAAATTATTAATCAGAATGCAGATGCTTTAGCAGTTGTAGCATTAAGTTAGTAGACTTAGTGAATTCTTTGAAAACAATCCTTTAGCACTACTTAAATGTCAGTCTGGAATATTTTTTGATAGAACCTTAAGAATCAAATTTATAAAATGAAATAATATTACTAATTTCTTAAGATATAAAAATATAAATGTCACAGGATTTTTTCCTGTTGTCCCAGAGTGCACCATTTTGGGAATATTATACCAATATTAAGAGAATGGAAGCTACTACAAATTAATTCGGGTGTTCAGAGAGCTAACAGCAATGCCAGAAGTGTTAGCATCTCATTCTGCAGTTTATCACCAGTGTTAATGGTACATGGATTTTTATATAATCTCATATCTTTCCACTTTGTATTGACATATAAATTCATTTCTGTATAAACACACAGAGACTGCGTATGCAAATTGTATACTCCACTAGAGTTCTGTATTATTTCAGAGGTGCCAAGGATTCATATTCTGATTCTACTGGAACTAGTCATAAAAGTCTTCATGAGTTTCCCAGGGGCATAATTCTTTTAATAATTATTAAGTGCCAGCACTAGAATGCTGTTGTTTTTAATGCAACGGACATGCAGAGATGGGGGCAAAAAGCAGTAGGAGTTGCTCCAGGGCAGTGTGAGAAAGGAGGCTTTAGGAATCACTAATGAATGTTATTTGTTATCTTTAAATCATTCTTATGTAAATTGTATGAAATGCTTGCCTGTGCTTGAAAAGGGTTTGTGATCACTGGGGAACCTAGTATCTACAAAACCACTGAAATAAAGTACTTCAGATTAGAACACGGTTGTGTTCAGTTCCTGACAACACAGAATCACTGAATTTTGCTTCTCTATACCCCGTTTAATATCAGTGCAAAATATCTATAAAATTCACAAGCTTACTGAGTCTTTGGTTACTCAGAAGTTAGAATAATTTCTAACCTAGTTTTCTTGTACTGCTTGTACAACAATCTCCAAGTACAACCTCAGAAAGTTGCAGTAGGGCCACATTTGGCCTGGTTGTTCATAGCGAAGATTTGCTACACATGGTATTTGACATGCTTTGAGAACATTTTAAATGGCACAATTAAGCTGTATATGATATGTCCTTACTGGAGTTTGCCGATGTGTGTGAGATTCGACCACGGTCAGTCTCATCAGGTTATGTATCCTGTCAGGTCATTTTTCTGCTCTTTATTTCTATCAAGCTATAGGAATATTATGTTCTTTTCATGTTCAATAGCCTCTATAAACTGTGTTTAGAAAAAGATTTTGAAATATTAACAAAATACTTTCATCCACCATTAAAAAATATATGCATATTATTGTTTTAAGTTCAGTACTGCCGAAGCTCTAAAAAAAATGGAATTATTCTGTAGGAAACATAATAATAAATGAGAAGACTTCACCATTAGAAACAGTTTGTGGTTTCAATAAAAGTCATGGAAGCACAGAAAACCGTGACAGTTTTAAGGATCAGACATTAAGTAATAATATTACCATAATACTTACCTAAAGAAAAAAATTAAATTTTTTTTTTTTAAAAATATGTTAAAAGAGCACAGTGTGCGAACCAAGGGATGTATACACAGTCAGTCTCATAAATTCAATCCATTTTTCTGCAGCTGGTAAAGTATTTCACTCCCTTAATCTTCCACACTACCTGCTTCCAGGGAAATTTAAGGAAGACCTAAATTTCTAGCTGCCTCACCCCATAGTACAAATATTTCAGAATACATAAAAAAAAAAAAATCCTGAAACAGATAATACAAAAGTAGATAAATGCAATAATTTTTGCATTTCTTATGTACTTTTTACATGAGGCTCTGTAGTTAAAAGATAAAAAACGTATCAATACACTCTACTACCTGAAAGCACAGGCACGCATTAAATAGTTTTTCTCATCAAGGAAGCGCCAGTGTCGCAAAATTGATGCTTGGCCTCACTGACTTCGCCTCAGGCTCTGAAGCCAAGCTGGTAACTTTCCCCATCTGTGGAGTTTTTTGCTCTATTTTCTCACCTTCTATTTTGTAGTTTGGTGTTAACAGACTAACTGTATTTCAACCATATTGTAGCTTCAATATCACAGACTGCATTGTTTTTTTGTCAGCGGTTAGTTTTTTGTTTATTCATTTTTGTTTGTTTTGTTCTGGTATTTTTTTCCTTGAGACAGAGTGAAATGGTCTTTTTGTGACAGTAGCCTTAGTCAGAGAGAAAGAATATTTACTCCAGAATTTACCACATTATATCCTATATTTTTCACATGTTCTGTAAAGCAGTTGTCCTCTGGACCAGAATGGTACACAGCACATGCCTATTGCATGCAGTCATCAGAAGAGAGCTAAAACTCAGAACTGAAAGAACACGGGGCCACCCATACACTAATACTGACATCATGGTCAACAGACCATGGATCAGCAAAAGGAACTGCCACCCGTTCCTGTAGGCTGGTCAGAACGTACAGAAAATACACCTCTACACTGGAACGGGAAGGGAAAGGAGAGGGGGAAGAAAGACGAGGGGAAGGGGAAAGGGTGGTCATCCAGACTGTGACAGAGGTTCAGGATTTCTTTCTCTAATCTATTTTCCATAATAAATTCAATCAAGCTTACAATGGGGGTGGCTAGTGCTGAAGAAAACGCCTCTTTGGAAGGAGAAAACAAACACTAGCAAGGTCATAAGGATTGCAGCAGCTCTGTGAAATGAGATCACAGAAGACTGGTTGATAAGATTTTGAAAGGGAACCATAAATCATCATTAAGAATCTTGTATCTTCAGTGAGCTATTCTTAAGGGAAAGAGGTGATTCTGAAAAGCTATTGCAAGTATAGGTAACTGAAAAAAAAAAAAAGAAAAAAAAAAGTGCGTGGAACACAAACGAGAGTCTTACACTTAACAGGGGAGTACCTAGACATTAAAAAGTCAGATTGTGAAAGCAGGTATACTGTATGAGACTTACTAAGGAATCAGGACAGATGCAGCAAAATTAGTAGCAGGAGGGAACTGCTTTTGGGAAAGGAAAGCTGCCTACTTCTATTTTTCCCTGAGAAAAGGGGGAAATTTACTGTTTGGAGAATAGTAAATACATATATAAATTAAAAAACAAAAAAAAACCAAAACAAAACAAAAATCCCCTATTGTCTATGTTTAATTCTACATTTTTCTCCAACCTTTTAAAGTGTTATGGTGACTAGCATAAGTGTTTATGTGACTCCACCACTGAGGAGAAAAAAATACAAACCATCTGTACCTGCTTATGGGAAATAAAGACTTCACATTTGTGCCTCCTTTCAGTCCTGTTCAAGTGGCACAGAGAAAAAAGATCTGTCTTAACATGCTGTGGTGTGGAGTAATTGCAGTGGATGAGCAAAAGAAATGAAGCTGAAGGACCTCTTAGCAGATAAGAATAAATTATATTGGCCATTTATTGTTGGTTACAATGACATTGATCTCTGGTAATGTAAAAGTGAAGGAAAAGCCAATGTTCATGGCCAAAGAAATGTTTTACAAATTGAATAGAGGCAAAACTGCCAGCCTTTTAATGACTTGATTTTTAGAATTTGTACTGAAGGAAATTACTACCCTCTAAATACCTGAAATTAAACAATTGGTTAACCAACACCTCATTGTTAAATAATGAATAACAAAAACTGGACATCTTTTTTCTCCATTTTGATTTATTGGAATTTTAACACAAGGAGGGTCCAAGCATACCTGAGTGATTTCAAGAAAGGCAATGCTTTTTAAATGGTTCTACTTCATAAGACAGGAAAAAATTCCATTTAAAATTAAGATAACATTGGGAACTGCACATGGATCATTCACCTTGCCTGTTGTGTGCTTTTTACGGTTATCTCTGTTAGTTCTGACCACAGAACTCAGCAGTAGGAAATGTTCTTACAGGTTAATTGCTTCAAAATGTATTGAAGTCTGGTTGCTATGGCTCTTCTACTTGCAGTCCAAAAACTACTAAATGTGACAGTACTTGGAGTATTGTAAAAAAAGGCAATTTCAGTTAACCACAGCATATTGGGAAAGGTAGGCAGACAGACACTTAGTTGACTAGCTTCTGTAGTCCTGAGAAAAATAAATTTAGCTTGATCTTTTAATCGGTCTCTCACAATTGATCGTACTTTCTTTTTAGAACCATAAAATCAGAGACTATATCAGGTCAGAAAGGACCTCAGGAGGTCTCTAGCCCAACCTCCTGCTCAGAGCATGGTTGTCTATGACGTTAGAGCAGGCTGCTCAGGGTATAATCCGATCTAGTCTTAAAACCTTAAGGGCTGGGGACTGCACAACCTGTCTTGGCAAGATCATCTACAGTAGATTGTTTAATAGCAGACCTCAGTCGACTTAAGTAGATCCTCTAAATTTTTTAGTAGGTCATCCTATTTCTATAGGAATATTTTTTATATTCTATATATTTATATTTATATAAATATATTTATATTCTATAGCTATACTTTTAGCTAGAACTAGCACAACCCAAAAAACTGCTATAGACCTTGGGGTCTTAGTATATTTATTCCTCCTCTTCATCTAGTTAACTGTCCTAGTTTCAGCTGGGATAGAGTTAATTTTCTTCTTAGTAGACAGTGCAGTGCTGTGGGTTTTATTTAGTATGAGAATAATGTTCATAACACACTGATATTTTAGTTGTTGCTAGGTGGTGCTTACTCTGAATCAAGGAATTTTCAGCTTCCCATGTTTAGCATTTGCAGAAGCATGTGCACAAGAAGCTGGGAGGGAGCAGAGCCAAGGCAGCTGACCTGAACTAGCCAAAGGGATATTCCATACCATAGAGTGTCATGCTCAGTATATAAACCGGGGCGAGTTCGCTGGGGCGCATCGATAGCTGCTCAGGGACTGGCTGGGCACTGGTCAGTGGGTAGTGAACAGTTGTACTGTGCATCACTTGTTTGCTGGGGGTTTTTTCCCTTTGGGTTTTATTCCTCTCTCCTTTTCATTACAATTTTTGTTATTATTATAATTATTTATTTTATTTTAGTTCCATTATTAAATTGTTCCTATCTCAACCCATGATTTTTGCCTTTTTCCAATACTTCTCCCCATCCCACCGGGAGGTGGGGGAGAGGGGAGAGTGAGTGGCTGCGTGGTGCTTAGTTGCTGGCTGGGGTTAAAACATTACATTACCACATGCCTGAAGACATCAGAAGCTTTTACTTTTCTTTACTGAAAGGATAGGAAACCACAGAATTAATGGTAAAGTAAGCCCCTGCATGTGGACGGCTAACACAGTGCAGCTATTGTGTCGGAGCTGGCTCCTTGGTGAAGCTGGAGCTCCTGCTGTGTGGTATGCTTGCTTCCATGCCTGGTCTATTCCAGGATCTGGGTTTCCTGGCCCGGGGAAGGATGGCTAGGAAAAGAATATAACACTGTTAAAAGGCAGGACTATAGTAAGAGAAAGTGAAAAAGCCAGAGGCTGGACTTTGGGAACTTATGCTGTCATGAACATTTTGTTGAAGGTAGCTTTGATTTTATTAAAAGGCAAATTTGCTTTTATTATATGGCTTGGGGCACTGCTATAAAATCTTCCTTGGGTCCTGTGGTGCTGAAGGTTGACACTTTTTAACTTTGTTTACCAATATTTGATGTTCTGTCATGCAAGCAGCCATGGAGCTGCTAAAGATTTTAGGTTTTATATTTTTTCCACCAATGAATAAACACAGGATAGGTCTTACAGGAGTATTACCAATTATTTGGTCCATGTATTTCACCGAGGTAGACAGTTTGGCAGCCTGAAATTTCATTGATTCAGCATAGAAGGCATAGGTAATATTAAGTAAGCCTAGCATGAAGGCATTGGGAAGCAGTGCAAAGAAGCAAGACGTCCATAATTTCATCTGTAGTTGATGATTGACATTTTAGTACATTTTAGTCTCCTTTTTGGGTACACAGTCTAGGAATCAATGGTCTCATAGACAGGCACACTAAGCATTCGCAGTTTCTAATTAAATGAGCATTACTTTGAAACTATGAAATTGTGTAGATGTGATGTGTACATTTGTATGTAGATGTGGTGCTCCTAAGTGTTTAGTTTTTAATTAAATAAGCCATACTTTGAAAAGGTGCAGATGTGTTGATGTGTACATTTACATGTAGATGTGGTGCTTAGGGATATGGTTTATGGTGGACTTGGCAGTGCTGGGTTAATGGTTGGACTCAATGATCTTAAAGGGCTTTTCCAACCTAAATGATTCTATGATTCTACGTTGTGCTAAGTGCTTTGAAAAATCAAGTAATCATTTTTTCTCTTTTTTTCCACCTCATTCCCCTATCCCCTGTTCCTTCTCCCCACTTTCAGTTCTGTAGGCAATGAACGTTTGAAACTGAAATAAACAAGGGAATGGAAATTACAACCCCTAGGAATCAGGTGTGATGTTCACATCATTTGAAGATAGAACAGATGAGAAATGTGTCCAAAAGGGAGGCAATTGATTTTGTAAAACCGCTGATACTTGCTTTTAAAGAAGCAATTAAAAATACTAAGACAACATTTCACACCTTTATTCTGTTTTAAGTGTCCCTTTAGGGTTTATGCTCCCTTGGAGTTTAGGAGTGTCAAATGAGAGAACTCCTCCTTTAATCTCCAATATAGGGAAGAAGATACAGAGAGAGAAAGTGTGATGGGTTGACCTTTGCTGGCCTCCAGGTGCCCACCAAGCTGCTCTATTACACTCCCTCCTCAACTGTACAGGGTAGAAAAGCCTGTTGAAAGGTTTGTGTGTCAAGATAAAGGAGAGGGAGATCACTTAGCAATTACCATCATGGGCAAAACAAACTCAGCTTGGCAAAATGAAAATTTGTTACCAATCAAAGATAACAAGAAATAAGAACAAATCTATTAAACAAGGGTATAAAACCACCTTCCCTCCACCCCTCCCTTCCCCCTGGTCTCAACTTCACTTTTAACTTCTCTACCTCCTTCCACCAAGCAGCACAGGGGGACAGGGAATGGGAGTTGTGATCAGTTCATAATGTGTTGTCTCTGCTGCTCCTTCCTCCTCATGTTCTTCTCATGCTCCAGCATATGGGTTCCTACCACAGGAGTCAGTCCTTCACAACCTTCTCCAACATGGGTCCTTCCCATGGGCTGCAGTTCTTCACAAACTGCTCCAGTATGGGTCATTTCCACGAGTGCAGTCCAGAAACAGACTGCTCCAGCATGGGTCCCCCTGTGGGGTCACAAGCCCTGCCAACAAACCTGCTTCAGCCTGGGCTCCTCTCCATGGGGCCACAGGCCCTGCCAGGAGCCTGTTCCCATGTGTGCTTTTCATGGGGTCACAGCTTCCTTCAGGATACATCCACCTGCTCCCTGTGTGGACTTCTCCATGGGCTGCAGGGGGACAACCTGCCTCACCATGGTTGGTCTTCATCATAGGCTGCAGGAGAATCTCTTCTCTGGTGCCTGGAGCACCTCCTCCTTCTTCACTGACCTTGGTGTTTGCAGAGTCATTTTTCTCACTCCTCTCTCTGGCTGCAGTTGTGCAGGGTATTTTCCCCCTTCTTACATTTATTATCACAGAAGCACTACCAATGTCGTTGACTGGCTCAGCTTTGGCCAGCAGCAGGTCAATCTGTCAACCAGCTGGAACTGGCTCTGTCCAATATGAGATGGCTTTTGGTATCTTCTCACAGAAGCCACCACTGCAGCTCCTCACTACCAAAACCTTGTCATGTAAAGGCAATAGAGATACTGTCCCATGAAAAATATTACTTCTGGATGACTATATTATTTCTGGAGAATCTTTCATAACTCTAAAAACTTACAATTAACAAGCACTTCCCCTTCTTAAAATTCTTGCTAACATTTATGCTTCCCTATATTCCTTATTTTCCTGAAGTACCTAGTTTGATAGTGAAGTAATTTACAAACCATGCTTCCCTCTCTTTTTCAACTTTTTCTTATTTCAAGCTTTTCTCAAACAGAGCATCCTAAGTGGTGATTCAAGTTATGTTAGACAAAGAGCAGTACCACTGATTAGTATCTACACAGAGCCTAAACTGATAAAAAAAGGGAACTGTAGTCCGGCAAGCATTTATACTTGGTTGAATTAGGGATGGAGGCTTCTCTGGTTGTGCACAAACCATATCACTTTAGCATCATCTGTAATAAATTATTTTGACTGATATTGTGTGCATGAATAAAATAAATTGCTGATGTTTTCTAGAAGAAAAGATCAAGACGTCAAGAGAACAACAACAGAAAAAGAACAAGATGCCAAATGAACAATACCAGAAACATTAAAAGAGTAATAAAAATTCAAATCCCAATGTATGTTCACCCAGCAAATGTAGAAATGCCTCAGGAAAGCATATCAGTCTTCACTGTTCTGGCTAAACTATGGTCAGTACCCAGAATAGCAACACTAAAACTAGATCAGACTTTTTTTCCAGGCTTTGCTTAGCTATACTCTTAAACATTGAGCAGTGCCATCTGGTACAAGATAGTATCCCATTACTGTCTCAACTCATGACAGGCACAGGAGGAAGACACATCTTGCAGGGTAAAGTGCATGCAAATTGTGTTTCACTAGAAATCCATTCTAGTTCGGCCTGCTTCAAAGTAGTGGATTTCCTGATATTTATATTTGACACACACAAACATGTACATTCACAGAAACATATGACATTAAAATAAAAGGTTGCATATACCACTTCAGACTTCTCAGGATGAAGACTGCTTGTACTCATTCCTCTTCTGTGGGATTTCTGGGGCTGTGGCTACATTTTGTAGACATAATCCAAGACTGATAAATTTAATTATATTTTTACAGTTCTTTAAATGCTTTTGGCACTGATTGACATTCCTAGAGAGTACAAGAATATATAAATGAATCTTCTTATTCTCCCTGTGAGTTATGATACATTGTTTATCACCAAATGTTAGGGTTTTTCCATATGATTGGCATGCCAAACAGACCTACTTGGGAACAAATCCATTTTTTTTTTCCTAAAGATATTAATTTTGAGGCAAGTGTAAAGAATATCTACCTAGAGAGTTAAATTATTGGAAAAGCTATAAGCAACTGACAATGGAACCTTTTATTGCTAAATACCAAGTAGGTGTCATAGGCAGAATGTGATAAACATGAATCCTTCAGGATATATAAAGCAAGTCTGAGAGACAGATTGACAAAAGTGAGTTTGATAAAAAGTAATAAAACTGATAAAGAGTGAGTCAAGCTAAGAATTTTGTACCATCCTCCTAAATACCATCAAATCATAACTAAGTATAAAAACATGGAACCAAAAATGAGAAATTTTTAGCATGATGCTTTAAGGAAAACAGTAGTCCTCTGCAAAAAGACCTGATAGAAAATAACTCTCCTGAAAAGTAAGAGAGAGAGAGAGAGAGAGAGAGAGAGAGAGAGAGAGTGTGTGTGCGTGTGTGTGTGTGTGTGCGCGCGCGCGCGTGTGTGTGTGTGTGTGTGTGTGTGTGATGGAAGATTATCAGGTTTCAAGACAATTTCTGTATTTAAGCACTTAACAGAATTTTAGGATTCCTTTAAACAAAGTATGGAGAGATGACATAAAAATACAAGTTGCACAAAATAATTTCAGTACTAAATAAGCTCTCTCAGCAATTAATGAGATTTTAAATTGACTTCCGAAAAAGCAAGATTAAATTCTCAGTAGAAAACTTAATAAGATCAGTGCTTTTACTACAACGTTATAGAGCGTCTGACATCCAGATATTTTAGAGCTGAAGCCCCTTGGCACTTGCTTGACTGTTTTTCATGGGTTCTCTGGTACTAGGACATGTGATTGCAAAGTTTGTGTGACAAGAGTAAGAGCAGTGCATCAGCCTCTGAACCACACATGCTTTAGACTAATACTGTTCACAGACATATTGTCCTCATGTCTTGGTTACTCTAAAATCTCGAGCCTTTTCACAGCTTAGCAGTAGATTAAGTGGACTTTCCCTCAAAGCATCAGTTCTATGGACAATCAGTTCTATGGACAACTGGATTCATAGATCTTCAGGAGCA
Source organism: Falco peregrinus (assembly GCF_023634155.1). Classification (NCBI taxonomy): domain Eukaryota; kingdom Metazoa; phylum Chordata; class Aves; order Falconiformes; family Falconidae; genus Falco; species Falco peregrinus. The sequence continues at coordinate 61,260,266 of NC_073727.1, forward strand.
CATGGCAGTTGAAAACATTTGTTCATTTTTCAGCTTGTTCTCCCTAGTTCAAACAAACCTTCTTGACTCCATTATCAGTCTCTCGACATGCTGATGGTCCCAACCTGGAGGTCTGGGATTTCTCTCTCCAAACTTGGAGCCTTTGGCATTTCTGTAGCAAGCTTTCTGCTCCTTTTACCATATATTTTCTCTCTTCTTCATTAATAGTCAGTGAAAGACCCTTTCTTTTACAAAAAAATTAATCATCTGATTTATGAGGCAGGTATTGCATTACCCATTAAAGGATGGATTTGAAAACTGACGTGTGAAAGAATTGTCATCTCTTTGTACAAGGGTATTTATTTAAATTAAGCAAGGGCTCTCAAATTTGGTTAAATACTAGGTACAAGAATTTTACTAGTGTGCCTAAGGACTCTACTTCGATATAGAGATAACAGTAGTTAATTTTGCCCACATTTAAAATGCAATGTTTAAAGTATAAAAAGAGAATTATAAGTCTCAAATATAGCTTATGCATCTGAAGATATTCCCAATATCATGCCAATGGAGGCTGCTTGCTTTTTTTTTGCTTTTTTTTTTCTTTCCTCTCTGCAAGACAGATTAAATTCTAATATTAAAACCCCTGTAGACCTTTCTGACTCACAAACTTCTGTTTCATCAGTTAGCTAAAGGTGAAAATGTCACATTCCTCCTACTCATCACAGATTTGCAGGTGAAACATATAACGAACTTCTGTATTTTCAAAATGTCATTAAGGACGGCAGAAATTAAACTCATTCTGAGGATGGGCTATCTCAGAACCTTTAAAGTTATCTCTCCAAATTTTGAATACAATTATTATGGTCTTTCTGTCCTCAGTAATAAAATGGAGAAACATTTATTCTTGCAGGCTCACCTAATCAAGAAATTTTTGTTTATTTTATCTCAACTGAGTCTCTGTTCTTCTTAAAACTACTGAACTAAATAGGTTGCTGTGAAATAACCCTCTCGCTCTTTTAAGTTATGTTTTATTATTTTAATGTTTGATTTTGCAGACCCTAAAAAATGTTCCTTTCTTGCTTTCAATGCCCATAATGAGTTTCTCCATATTTTAATGATTTAATTTAAATGCAAATGAAAAGTTTGAGTATACATATTTTTATTTTTAGGCCTGATCAGGTTCACGTATAAGAAAAGGTGAAAGGGAGGACGTTCATCTTTGGGAGAAGAATGTCTGCAAAACTAAAACGTAAAGATCCTAACAATTTGTATACCGCTTTAAAATTAATTTAGGAAATAAATTAAAATACGTTAGTAAAATACTTCATAAGGTCAGACATCAGTTACTCTTTCTGTCAGCTTTAGGAACAATTCCAGTTCAAACTACTTGAAGTCCATTTGCATTATTGAAGTCCACAAATATGAGTATTTTAGACTTCTGGTGAGCCATTCAAAACACGCAGAAAAGTGCTGTAGGGTATGGGCTAAGGCTTCATGGGTGTATTAAAAGCTTACTTTTGTTGTTGTGAATTGGTACATTGTACCTCAGCTTGGACTGCTGTTATGTGCTGCTAAGCATTCAGGCATTACACCAATGTCAGATCTTTGTCCCAAGAAGCCATAGAATCTGAGATAAGCTATAGAATGGGGGGAAAAAAATAATAAATTTATAATCATAACCACCTAGATACTTTGGCCATTCAAATCAATCAAAACCTTTATCTAGATAATATGAAAACAGCAGGAAAGCAAAATCCACACTTTATAGCCCTTTAAAATTAGACTGATAGAAGCAAAAATATTGTTATGTAAACTATTAATGCAGAAACAAAGCATTTCAGGACATATTGTCATAGAGAACGGTATAGCTAGAAGGGGATTTTTTTTGTTTTGAGTAACTGATCTTACCAAATGACTAAATAGTGATTAAAATACTTATTTAAAAAAAAAAAAAAATCCTTTTCAGATCGGAAACACCTGGAGGTTTCAGATGCATTAAAATCTCCTTGGGAAATCAGTGTTGCGATACTGGTTAAAGTGCCATTATAATCTGGAAAGTGACTGTCACCTTATTAATCAACTACTCTTCAACTCTTATCTGCCTAGTAACAAGAACAAATTTTTAAAACTTTTTTAGCCCTGCTGTGCTAACAGACTTTATGTGTACTGATTTGATTTTTGTCTCCTGGTGTCCATCAGCTGAATTATTTCCTAAGTTTTTGCTCCAAAAACAAGCTCTAGTTGATTATATCTGTTCAACCCCAACTACTTCAATTACTAGGTTTCTGGATGGAGTCTGACAAGATTTTTAAAAATGCACTTTTCAGCAGGGTAGCCTACTTTTCCAAACTGGAAGTCTGGGGCTGGGTATAGGCTACCAGAGGACGTATAAAGTATACGTAAGAATTTTTCTTTGCCCTTAGCTGAATCATCTTTGTAGCGGTGTGAGCTTTCCTGTCTATGAGGAAAAGATCTTGGGATCCAAAGGCAAAAAATTTTAATCATAATTTCTAATTTAAATTTAAGGTTCAACTGAAAGTAAGTGACAACTTAAACAGTTTACAAGCCAGAACAGTTACTCCACCACTAGTAGTAGCATTATTATTTAGTTCTCTGCCTTTTTAGCAAAATGACACAATCCACTTCAGCTGAGAATGAATGCGTGGAAATTCTATAATCTCTGTCATAAAATTGTAGAAGCATAGAATAGTTGGGGTTGGAAGGGACCTTTAAAGATTGTCTAGTCCACCCCCCTTGCCATGATCAGGGACATCTTCCAGTAGATCAGGTTGCTCAGAGCCCTGTATGACCTGACCTTGAATGTTTCCAGGGACGGGGCATCTACCATCTCTCTGGGCGACATCTTCCAGTGTTTCACCACCCTCATTGTGCAAATTCTTTTCCTCATATCTAGCATGAATCTAACCTCTTTTAGTTTAAAACCACTACCCTTTGTCCTATCACAACAGGCCCTGCTAAAATGTTTGTCCCCATCTTTGTTATAAGCCCCCTTTAAGTACTGAAAGGCTGCAATAAGGTCTCCCCAGAGCCTTCTCTTCTCCAGGATGAAGAATCCCAACTCTCTCAGGCTTTCCTCACAGAAGGGGTGTTCCGTGCCTCTGATCATCTCTGTGGCCTCCTCTGGAGCTGCTTCAACAGGTCCATGTCCTTTCCTGTGCTGAGGACCCCAGAGCTGGCCACAGTGCTGCAGGTGGGATCTTACCAGACCAGAGCAGAGGGGCAGAATCACCTCCCTTGACCTGCTGGCCACGCTTCTTTTGACGCAGCCCAGAACACAGTTGGCTTTCTGAGCTGCAAGTGCACATTGTCGGCTCATGTCCAGCTTTTCATCCACCAGTACCCCCAAGTCTTTCTCCTCAGGGCTGCTCTCAATTCCTTCATCGCCCAGCCTGTATTGACACCAGGGGTTGTCCTGACCCAGGTGCAGGGCCTTGCATTTTGCCTTGTTGAACCTCATGAGGTACACATGGGCCCACTTCTTGAGCTTGTCCAGGTGCCTATGAATGTGATCCTGTCCCTCCTGCCTGTCAACCACACCATCCAGCTTGATGTTGTCTGCAAATTTGCTGAGGGTTCAATCAATCCCACTATGTCATTGACAAAGTTATTAAACAGTACTGGTCCCAATATGGACCCCTGAGGGACACCACTTGCCAATAATCTTCATCTGAACATTGAGCCATTGTCCACTATCATCCGGATGTGAACATCCAAACAATTCCTCACCCACCAAAAAGTCTACCCATCAAAACCATATCTAATTTAGAAAGAAAGCTGTTGTGGGGGACCATGTCAAAGGCCTTACAGAATCCAGATAGACAATATTCATAGCTCTTCCATTGTCCACTGATGTCATCACACCATCACCGAAGGCTACCATGCTGGTCAGGCAGGACTTGCCTTTGGTGAAGCCATGCTGGCTGTTTTGAATCACCTCTCTGTCATCCATGTGCCTCATCATAGCTTCTAGGAGGATCTTTTCCATGATCTTCACAGGCACAGAGGTAAAGCTGACAGGTTGGTAGTTCCTAGGGTCCTCATTTCTACTCTTTTTTAAAATGAGTGCAGTGTTTCCCTTTTTCCAGTCACCAGGGACTACACCTGACTGACATGACTTTTATAATATTATGGAGAGTGGCTTGGAAACTGCATCAGCCAGTTCCCTCAGGACTTTGGGATGTATCTTGTCAGTTCCCATAGACATGTATGTTCAGGTTCCTCAGGTGACCACAGACCCAATCTTCTCTTACAGTGGGAGGGACTTTGGTCCCTCAGTCCCCATCTTGCGGTCCATTCACTCAAGAGGTGTGGGAAGAGAGGCTGCCAGTGAAGACTGAGGCAAAAGATTTGCTGAGTACCACAGGCTTCTCCTTGTTGGTTGTTACCAGTTTGCTAGTGTTGCTCACCAGGGGAGGTACACTTTCTTGGACCTTCCTTTTCTGTCTGACATACCTGTAGCAGCCTTTAGTATTATTCTTTGCATCCCTTGCCAAGTTCAGCTCCAGCTGTGCCTAGGTGTTCCTGACCTCATCCCTACACAACTGGGCAGCATCTCTATACTCTTCCCAGGATACCTGTCCCTGCTTTCACTGCCTGTGCATTTACTTCGTGCCCTTCAGTTTGATCAGCAGGTCTCGACTAAGCCATGCTGATCTCTTGCTTTCCTTTCCTTATTTCTTACACCTAGGGACTGACAGCTCTTCTGCTATATGGAAAGCATCCTTAAAGATTTGCCAGCTCTGTTCTGATCTCTTGTCCCTGAGGGCTGTTTCCCAGGGGATCTTATTGATTGTTATTGACTATTAAAAGAAACCGGCTTGGATTATAGCAATATTCCTTTTGACATTGTAATTTATAAATATAATAGAATGTATGAATGGTAATAACAGAAATACATTTATTACTGGAAAAGGGGTTTATAATACCCCTATTTGCACTACACAGTGCAACAAATGTATTTTGGGTCACATAACAGGAAGGTAATTGTAGAGGTCTCTTGCTTCTTTCATAGCTACATCTGGTTCTGAGTGGGAAAATTCCTTCTCTTAAAAGGAATATCAGTGGGACTCCAGCACCCAGGAAGGAAGAATTCCCAGGTCTAGGGGTCTAAGGAATTTGGAAGCTACCCATAACATCCTTCACAGTGTAACGTTCTCTCTGGCATAGTGATGTGAATTTGTGAGGAGAGCTTTAAATTAAGCTTTTTGATAGTCAGAAGTATGGTGAGGACCAGAACAATTAAGGCCTTTGCTTGGGTTCATAAATATGTCAAATATCAACTAGAAATAAACCACACCACCTTTTGCTGCGGTCTATTGCTTTTGAGAAGTCTGTGATATCTGACTCACACTCAGAAGCTGTTACACATAGCTTATGACTGAAAAAAAGTAACTTTCCAAGGAAAGAGATTTTCAAAGTCTGTTTTTATTTTCAGTTGTTTTGCAAGACTTTAGAAATGATCTGTTTCTGCATGGTTACAGTACCATTTGATGGGTTTTATTGCATGTTGTCAAGAGTGTAAGAGGTCTGCTTTAAAATCACCAATTCCAGTGTGGAGAGTGACTTACAGTAGCCTTTTGGTTTTAGGATAAAACAGCAGTATCTAAATGAAGAGGTTTAAATTCTCTGGTTCAAAGTCAGTGTCTTTATTGAGGTGATCAAAACAACATTATTTTTCTGTCTAATTCAAGTTTTACTTTACAAAGTATGTTAAAGTTCCTATAAGAATCTTCTGTAAATATTCATATGAGAAGAAAGGAAGAGGAAAGCAAAACACACAGGCACAAAGATATATGGCAACATCAGGGGAGTGATCTAAAAATAATTTCAGTTGACAACTGAGCTCCATTTTCAGCTTGCAACTTGCCTGTGTGCATTCTCTTCACCTGGAAAAGGAAATGGACCTGGGAGATACTGATCAGTATGTTAAAACTGAGTCCAGTGTTTGGCTGAGACCGAAACAGAAAAAAAACCACCAACCCAAACAACCTTAATTTGAATAGAACACAGTTCAGAATAAAAAAGACATTATGAAGCCTTCCAGGCTAATTGGGTCCCATCTACCTGCTGGTTCTCTGCTACAAGGCCTCTGGAGAGCAAGAAATGGCACATGGGACAACACTGACCAGATGGATGAGAAAATATTCACATTGAAAACAACTTCAACCTGACAATTATAAAATGACAGGCTTGCCACAGATGAAAACCTGTCATCCAGGCATGATAAGGGACCTGGATTGCTTTGAGGGGAAACAGAACCTAATACAGCCAATAATTTTTTCAGGACAGAAGCCTTCATCAGATAAAAGTTTGATAATTTGAGGTTTTTTGTTTAATTAGCAGTAGTTAAGAGAGTAAATTTCTGGTTTTCTTCCACTATAACAATGCTCATTTCAAAATCTGATACAGAACACAGAGACAAACTTGGGGATTATTGCAAATTTACCTCTGAAATATAGCTAACAGCAAGACCCTTGCAGTCATAGTGATAACATAGATACAACAGAGTTTCTTGGTATGATATTATTTGAAAAAACTGTACCTAAGACACAATTGTTCTTGCAACTAAAGCCACATATTTATATGTGTCTAAGAGGACTGCTGCCTTTGAAATATAGAGTATATATTCTGGATTATTCTTAGAGTGAGACTGGCTGAAATAGGGGCAAGGACATGATAATTGTATATAAATGCACAGATCTAAGAAATACTAACTTATGCCATCCTGTTTTCAACAAAATGTATGTATGTGTATGAGCATGATCACCAAATAAATCTTGGTTCAATATCTAGTAATATTCTAAATGGAACAAGAGATGCTAAGCTTATAAATGCATGTGACATCTCTAATGAAGATTATGACTTACATCCTTTAGTCTCTCCAATAAGAAACAAACTGCTAATAAGTACCATATCTGTAAGGATTTCTGCACACCTACTATCATCTTCTGATTCCCCATGGCAATGCCTTTTCAATGCATTAACTGATACAAACTTGTGTTTTTGCAAAAAGAACCATATTTATTATGGGAAATACCAATGCTTCTCAGAAACTAGAAGAGTAAAGTTCACCTATGATTTCCTGTTCTATTGGGAATGCATTTGAATCCAGCCTAGGCTAGCACAGTCAAAAGTAATTTTCAGTAGTTTTCAGCTGTTACAGTTTGGATTCTGCTTAATCTAAGACCGCTGTTTTTTTGACACCAGTCCTTGGCCCTGAATTGTAGCAGTTGGTATTGTAGCAGGTAGAATTCCTTTTTTCCAATATAGAAGTATTAAGAGTTCAGAATGTAAAGGTCAGAGGAGACATGGATACATTATCTTTTTCCCTGGCCAGTGCATCCTACAAAGAAAGATAATCAGTTAACACAACCAGTTATCAAGTTACTGCTTATCTACAGGTTATTTGGAGATTGACAGAAAGCACTATTTTATTCCTTGGATCAATGTCAGGATCCATGAAAAGTAGGCTGCAACACTGATAGTAACCATGCTTACTACAGCAGACTTATGTAATCTATTTAGCTTTTTTTCCTGTACCCAAGACTGTATGAACTACTGTCCAGAATACAGGTGTCTCCCCTTGGACTAGAAAGGGAGTTTGTATTACAGAACTAAGTTTTTAGGGCTACATTTAGGTATGATGCATCCTAATTCAAGACTTTTGACAAAATCCATATGGCAAAATTGTTTTAGAAACCAAAACAGAGCCCAAAATGTTCTGTCCTACAACCACTCTGCTGAAGTTAAGAATTAAAATTGTACGCTCCTTCTGTAAAGCCTAATAATTATTTCAAAGACATTGTTGTAATGCACTCTTTAATAAAGTCATCTTATCCTCAGGAAAGTAAAGAAAATGCATACACAATTTTGTGAGTTGTATCCAAGCCTGAATATAAAACAATGGGGTTTTGTCTTAATACAATTTGTTTTAATCTAGACAGTGATGTACAGTAGTGTTGAAAATTTCGAAATGCTGCTGTAGCGTGTTACTAACTTTGTTTGAACAATAATCCCATCAGAGAAAAAAAGAAAATCCATTTTTTTCATAGAGGTAGCCCATCTTGAATCTGCAAATGCTTAGCCAGCCAGCTGCCTTTGCAGTTTTACAGTTGAAATTAGAGAAGAAATCAATATATCATCCTTCAACTGTCAAGTGTATTGTAGACAACTATAATGAGCATATACATAAAAGAAAAATATTATTCTACTCTATTTCTATTAATGACATTTACTTTGACAATGAAATAAGAATTGCAAAGCTTTTGACAAAGATAAAAATAAAAGATTGTGGTATACAATGAAAACATATTAGACAAAGACCAGGTCAGATACCTTTGACCTTCTGAATTGTCGTGCCTGTAACCCCCAATGTTCAAAAAGAGTCTTGCAATCAGTCTTTATCAGACTTACTGCCAAGACCAAAAATCAATCTACCCAAGGGATGAACATCATTTTTTGCAAGTGATACTGTGGTACTGTGAGCCATGGCATGTCATAAAAGTGTCACAACTTAGAGAAAATAGGTCAGTTCAGAATCACAGGCAGGACGAACTTGGAAGAAAACAGTATTCACTTAATAAATAAATAAATAATAAATCCAGTCATAGAGTTTTATCAATACTTTTTGTACAAATTTTGCATTTTTTTGTTTGATGGGGGTTTTTTGCTTGCTTGCTTGCTTGCTTGGTTGTGGGGTTTTTTTTGTTTTGTTTTGTTTTGTTTTGTTTTTTAATAATACAAGGGCTAGGGGGATGTCAGGTAATTAAAAGATAACTTACCTGGGACTATTCTATGAAATGCGCCATATGTTTCATGTACATATGATAGGGCATATTGTATAGAAATATATTGCTGGAGAAAGTGCATTTTGGGTGGGGCTTTTTGGAGAGGTGGGAGTTGATCTGGCTGCATATATGGTGTGCTTCCATCTGTGTATGTTTTGGTTTAACCCAGCAGGCTGCTAAACACTGCACAGCTGTTCACTCACTGCCCACTCACTGGGATGAGGGAAAGAATCAGAAAAAAGGTAAAACCCATGGGTTAAAATAAGGACAGTTTAATAGGACAGAAAGGGAAGGGGAAATACTAATACTAATACTAATACTTATTATTATTAAATAATAAAAATAATAAAATTATATACAAAACAAGTGATGTACAATGCAATTACTCACCACCTGCTGACCAATACCCAGCCAGTCCCTCAGCAGCATCTGCCACCCCACACCCAACTCCCCCACTATTTTTGTTCAGTATGATGCCATATGGTATGGAATATTCCTTTGGCCAGTTAGGGTAGCGTCCCCTCCCAGCTTCTTGTGCACTCCCAGCCTCCTTGCTGACAGGGCAGCATGAGATGCTGAAAAGTCCTTGACTGGGTGTCAATACCTACTTTGCTAAAGATCTACAAGTATTTCCTCTGCAAATGGTGTAAATAGAAACACACCAAAAAAGCTGTGTTGCTTGGACTCTGACAGACTACGCCTTTGTTCTGATAGAGGATTGCCTTTTCATCACTTTGTAATCAAGGCAAATATAGTCAAGTCAGCACCCCCACCAGTCTATATCTTTGCTGAAATACCAAACCCTTAGAAATCTCAGTTATGGATGAAGAGTTATGTTGTCCTCTGAAATTGCCTAAATCTGTCAAGATAAAAAGAAAAAATATGCATAATGATCAAGAGGGCTCCATCTCTCTTCAAGTGTCAGTGGCATGTCATCACATCAGGCAATCTCCTTGGGCATGTGGGTTAAACACAAAGCTGAGTGGCAAAATATTTCTTTTATACATTACAGGCAGCTCACTGTGGCTGTGCTTTGAAGAAATCTACCACCGCTGGTGACAAACACAGTGCTTGAAATTCATGAGTTAGTTCAAAGACATACAACAAATAGTAGAAGAAAAAAATATTGGGAATGAATAAATAAACTTCAAGACTCAAAACAATGGGTGTGTTAAAAAAAAAAATAGCCTAAATAACTCACCATGAAGTTATAAATGCCCTCCCCTGAGGTGACTGGGAAGAACTCACAGAGACTGTCATCTCCAGGCAGACAACAGAGACCAAGGCATAAAACTACTAGGAAACCTTGTTTCCTACAATGCATTCCTACAATACAAGGATACATTGCTGAACTATTTTCCACCTCTGGAACTTGTATAGCCATGCATTCATACATGTAGTGAGAGACAGATATAGATAAACACATTAAGTTTGGGTTATGGTCCCCTGCACCATAACTGAAGGCAGTATGGTTGGATTAAAACCTCTGTGCCATTTTGATATAACTTTAATTTTGTTTTTGTCATGGAGGGTATATCCTTTTCTATTTTAAAATATTTTTATGAGGTGAGTTTAAGACTGTCAAAAGATTGTTTTCCACAGACATTAGAGAATGGAAATATTTTCTCAAGTGACATCAGCGTGTAACCTGAAAGCAAAAATGAAGCCATTTGACTTAGGCTGTAGGTATGACTTATCTTGTCAGACTTGTTTAATAATAATAATAATAATTAAAAAGTTCTTATTATCAGTTAGTGCTTTGTTTAATATAAACCAATCTGTCCCAACTTCCAAAGATATTGGTGAGAAGTTCTGATGGGCTGCCATTTTGCTGAGGGTCCAAAAATATATTTTGACAAACCTTGGCTTGGGTGTCATGTCCCCCCCCCCCCCTTTTTCTTTTTTTTTTTTTTTTTGTAGCGTGCATAACATGGAAGATAAGCTTTGGATGCATTCAAAAGAATAGGAGAAACCAGAAGTATAAAGAGACAAAAATAAAGGCACAGAGGTGACAAAGTGTCCAACTTCAGAAACCTCAGAGAATAAAATAGAGTAATAAATGGGAAGAAATACAAGGCAACCTTAAAAGACTACATTTTGAGTGCTCGCTTGCAGAATTTAATGGCTACTAAGGTTTGAGAGTCAAGGGTGTTGGTGCAAGATTTCACAAATATCAAGGCCACTCAATCAATTGTATACATACATGCCTCTTACAGAAAAGCTTCCCTGCAGTTAATTAAAAGACAAGGGGGAATAAAATGGCAAGGAAGTTACAAAGCTAAGACACACAAAACAACCAAGTTATCACTAGGTCTTCAAATCTGGAATTCAGTTAAAATTTTGTTTGTTAGCATTTGCAGCATCTGAGGCTTTATTTCTATTTCAAAATGAAAAAGAATACTGATTTTCATTATGTATTTCAAAATATCTTTAAAATCTTTATATTAAAATTCATCGATTTATCTTCCCTCTTTAGGCATATGTTTTAACATTATATGAAATGATTAGACTCTCACTTAAAAAAATGTGCTGCAATGTGTATATACTTTATTGTGTGATCAGCAGATGTGGTAAGTAAAAAGCTAATACTGGTAATGATGAATAAAGTGCAAAAATTTCTAAATTTAATTGATAGTTTCACAGTCTGAAGTAGTTACTTTGTGCCCGTGCAGAAAATTATGAATTTCCAGCTGACAGAAGAAGTGTTAGGAAACTAGGTCTTGTGAGTTTTCTTCTGTGAGTTGCATCAGTTCACTGTGGGATTTTTTTGGTTCAAGAAAACGTAACATATCACATATTATAAAGCAAGTTTTTGTTGCAATTCCGTCTTTGAAGATGTGCATCCACCTTTCCTCTGCAGACAATTTTTGCGGGGTTTGTCACTATTTACATCATCTTTAGTCATGTTAGTTTAATTTTAAAGAGGTGTCCTTTAGCTGTTCTTACGAATTTGCTGTATTACTTAAAAAAATCTAGTTTGCCAGTATTCAGAAATTTCTTCAGCAGGGAAAGCTTTCTTTAATTTAATCAGTAGTTCTATGTCAACTTTAATTTTAATTCTGCTTTTCAAAGTTGATAAGAAAACTCTTGAATAACCCCAGGTACTTAGCTCATGTTAATAAAACTTCTCCTCATTCCCTGTAGGGGCAGATTTAATATTTATTACTTTACTGACACTACCATGTGCAGTAAGTATAATGTCCACTTTTTCTGAGCCATGACAGAGTTCAACAGCAGTTCAGAGAATTCCCACTCTTACATTACTAGTCATCACATTTTATTTGCATTAGAAATATTTTCTCCATTCAAACTGCATAAATCAATGCAGGCTGAATATAAATGATTAAACTTGATGTAACATCTCTGTTTAAATCATAGATTGCAAATTGACAATCTTCTTTCTCTCCAGACAGTTGCAGTTTAAGAGATTACTCTAAAGTTTCCCAAAAGTTAAGTAAAGCATAATACCTGACAGCACCACATGGTATTACATTATCCATTACTACCAATCAAAAATTTATTTTCTGAGTTTTTATTCAATTTTCCAAACTAAATCACCTGGTTCAGATTTTCCCTTCCTAGTATGTGTCTCAGAATGGGATTTTTGAAGGCTTTCAGTGTCCTCTATGTGTGCATGTATATGTTTTCAGAGATAACAGATAAAAAAATTCAAAACAAAAGCCAGGCATTTTAAAAAGATCATGGTGAAGATTAGTTTTGGAAATGGTTAGATTCCTCATTTTTAATAAAAAGGACTTTCTCCCCTGTTGTGGTTTAACCCCAGCTGGTAACTAAGTGCTACACAGCTGCTCACTTACTCCACCTCCCCCCCCAAAGGCATCGGGAGGAGAATCAGAAACAAAATGTAAAACACGAGGGTTGAGATAAGAAAATTTTCATAATTGAAATAAAATAAACCAAAACCAATAGTAATAATAATAATAAAAACAACAGGTATAATGGAAAGGAGGGAGAAGGGGAGAGGAATGAAATCCAAAGGGAAGGGAGAAAACAGAACAAGTGATGCACAAAGTTGCTCGCTGACCGATGCCCAGCCAGTCCCCAAGCAGTGATTGGCCGGCCCCAACCAACCTCCCCTGCCAGTTTATACACTCAACATGACGTCCCATGGTATAGAATATCCCTTTGGCTAGTTTGGGTCACCTGTCCTGGCTGTGTCCCCTCCCAGTTTCCCATGCCCCTCCAGCCCTCTCGCTGGCAAAACCTGAGAAACCGAAAAGTCCTTGACTTGGTATAAAAAATGCCCAGCCACAACCAAAGCCATCAGTGTGCTACCAACACTGTTCCCACACCAAATCCAAAACACAGCACTGCACCAGCTACCAAGAAGAAAATTAAGTCTATCCCAGCTGAAACCAGGATATCACCTTAGTCCTAATTCATTAGTGAGATTTTTAAATAAGAGCAAAATAACGAAAGCAGAAGTACTTGAGCACTGGTTTTGATTGCAGAATAGAAGCAGTGTACCCCAGGGGTCAGAACTGCGTTCAGTACTGTTTAAGATCTCCACTGACAATCTGGATAATAGGGCAGAGTGTACCTTCAGCAAGTTTGCAGGTGACAGAAAACTGGGAGGAGCGGCTGGTATGCCAGGAGGTCATGCTGCCATTCAGAGGGACCTCAACAGGCTGGAGAAATGGGCTGACAGGAGCCTAATGAAGTTCAGAAAGGGAAAGTGCAAAGTCCTGCTCCTGGGGAAGAACAACCTCATGCGCCAGTTTATGCTGCTGGCCACTCAGCTGGAAGGTCTACCCAGCTCTCCAGAAGAAGGCTTGGGGTCTTGCTGGATGCCAATTTCAACTGGAGCCAGCACTGGATCCTTGCAAAAAAGACTGATGGTATCCTGGGCTGCATTAGGAGTGCTGCCAGTGGTGGAGGGGGTTGATCTCTCTTACTCAGCCCTGGTGAGGTCGCACCTGTAGTACTGTGTCCAGTTCTGGGCTCCCCAGTACAAGAGATACCAGAGGGTGTTCAGTGAAGGGCCACAGAATGATTAAGGGACTGGAGCACCTCACATATGAGGAAAGGCTGAGAGAGCTGTGACTGTAGCCTGGAGAAGAGAAGGTACACAGAGGATCTCATCAATGTCTATAAATACTTGAAGGGAAGGAGTGAAGAAGACAGAGCCAGGGTCTTTTCAGTGGTCTGCAATGACAGGACCAGAGGCAATGGGCACAAATTAAACCACAGGTGATTCCATTTGAACATCATGAAACAGTTTTCTGCTGTGAGGGTGACTGTGAGCACTGGCCCAGGCTGCCCAGAGGCGTGGTGGTCTCCCACCTTGGAGATACTGAATAGCCAGTTCTAGGTAGCTCTGCTTGAGACTGGGGTTGGAGCAGATTACCTCCAGAGGTCCCTTCAGCCTCAATCACTCTGTGATATAGTGAAGCATCAGAAAGTATCTTCTCTTGTGGAAGAAACAGGGCTTTGTGGAAGCAGGGGTGGAAGCGTCACCACCATTTAGCACTAATGAAATGAAGTTCTGAGGTTTTCTGTGGGAAGCTTGCTGGCTGCAGCTCAGCAGGTGGAACAACTCCCTTTTTTATTACTTTCTTAACAAAATAATATGAAAAAGCAGCAAGCAGTAAATATTTACACAGAAGGAATCTTGTTTCATTCTTTAGCTGATTCTTGGAATTCTATATTCACATCCAAACCTCATACACCATCAGACAGAATGATGTCAGAACAGCAATGTGTTCCCACTTCTGAACCTCTTTGACAGCATAGCATTTCTATTTCCTCTTAAAGAAAAAGCAAGAGGAAAGGAAGAGAGAGAAGAGAAACAGATTCATGGAAGAAATAGGCCAGATGACTCAGCCCATAGCAAATACAATTACTATTCCTAATAGCACTTGTTTCTTACAGCAACACAGGCTGCATATGTAGGATCTTTGAAGAAGCATATGACCTTACTGTTGGTCAAAAGGCATTAGTTATGATGATGGAGCATATTGCAGAATTACACAGCCTTCTTCATCCTTATCAGTTAGAGTGAAGAGAACTATTCCTATGCAAGAATTTAGACCATGGAAAGCTGACACTTTCGTAAGAGCTCAGCCAGTCTATTTTTATTTTTTTTTTTTATTTATGGGACTATCATACTTACCTTTGTTTCAAATCTTAGGTTTCAAACTAAGTCAGTATCAGAACTCAAGTTTTACAGATCATGTGGGAGGACAGGACATGATACATGTGCTTAATAAATATTCAAAGACTTCTGTTTTTAATCTGTTAAGAAGGAAAAGTAAGGAGACTGATATGTTTTTGTATATAAATAGACTTCCTTAGGAAAGAACTGATGTAAAATTAAAAAAAAAAAATAAATAAAAAAAACCTCCAGAAGAAACAGAGAACCAGAGTTAATTTCACAGTTCAAAACCTCTTTCCTGGTTTCTTCTTATGCAAAATTTGCTCCTTGTTGCAGGTAGACACTGTTTTTTTCTAATTTTCTTTCCTTTAAGTCATATCCAATACTAGTTTACATATTGTGCATGCTTGTTTAGCTTTTTATGAGTAGCTTCAAACATTAATAAAGAAGAATTTAGAATGTTTTTTCTGTTGACAAATTTGAGTGAATTCCTTTTACTGAAGGAGTTTCCTAATTTTCTTGAGGTGTATGTATTCTGAACAGGCTTTGCTGTAAAGGAATCAGGCAGCAAAAGTGTAATAGCAAACACAAGAAAAAACAAAATCATGATCTGCTTAGGAATTTTCAATGAGTTGAAAATAAAAACAGATGAGTTGTGAGTGATTCGAATCTCAGCACTGTTATTAACAACAAACACAATATGTGGTTACCATCCTCAAATAGGGATCTGCAGAATAAGCTATTAAACTAGAAATGTGTCCTGTTAGCAATGATACATTCCAAGGCTTTTCTTATGCTTTTCTCCCTTCATTTTACCAGGTTATTTAATCCCTTGGTCTATAGAGATTCTGAATTTGTTCTTCTGCAGGGTATTAATTCAAAACTAGATTATCAGAGACTAAAGCAGTATAGTTTCACAGCTGCTGCAACAGTATAGAGTGGAAGTATGAACAAAATAGATTGTTGTGGGTTTAAGAGAATACATGACATTTGGAGAGTAAGACCTAAATTAGTTTCACTGAGTAGCATCAACTGCTAGACAAGGGGGTGGGTGCTCTCTGTATTCAGTAAGGAAAGAAAGGTGTTGCAAAAGCTGGATTCCTCCCACCTGTCAGAAATGGCCAAATACCAAATACAGCATGAATAATATTATTTCAATTAAAAACAAAGCTGTTTTCTGTTTACTTGCAAAGCATACATATGAAGCCTTACTTCCTGAACAGAAGTAAAATACTCTAACCCAGCCATTTTTCCTAACTTTGAGCCAAAATTTTAATAAAATTTTAAAATGCCCTTCACTAAATGCTTGAAAAGTAAGCTTGTTACTTAGTCTCTGGCTAAACTTCGGAAAGGTAATCCTTTAAGATTTGTTCTTTTTGATCCTCTTTATACTGTGTTTTTTTTTTAAAAAAAATAGTACAATGTTTCTTGAAGATCTGTACTTGAAGACTATATTCCAAGGTACTGAGTAATACAGAATCACAGAATAATTCAGTTTGGAAGGGATCTCTGGAGACCATCCAGTTCAATCCCCCCTCAAACCAAGACCTACTAGATCAGTAGTAGATACTGTTCTCCAGCTGGGTTTTCAAAATCTCCAGTGCTGGAGATTCCTCAGCCTCTCTGGGCAATCTGCTCCAGTGTTTTACTTCCCTCACTACGAAAATTGTTTTTTGCTACATCTAATCAGAATTTCTTTTGCTGCATCTTGTGCTTGTTGCCTCTTACCTTTTCAGTGCACCTCAGGGAAGAGTCCAGCTCTGTTTTCTCTACAACCTATCACTGGGTAACTGAAGGCAAGCAATAAGATCCTCCTCTCCCAGTCTTCTTTTTAAGACTAGTTAAATGCAATTCTCTCAGCCACACATTATGTGCTGCAGGCCCCCATTTACCTTTGTAACTCCACTGATCTCACCCCAGTTTGTCAGCCTCTGTCTTTACTGGGGAACCTGAACCTAGACTCAGCTTTCCAGATGTGGTCTCATAAGTGCTGACCAGAGGGGAAGTATCATTTCTCTTCTTACCCTGCTCACTACACTCTTGCTGATTCTGAGGCTGGCTGCCTTCACCCCAAAGGGACATTCCCAAATCCTGTTCACCTTGTCCAGCTGGACAAAGCTGCAAAGCTACTTTGTATTTGGTTTGTGCTTGGCCCGTGCAGAAGCTTGGGATTGTTCCATCCCCAGAGCTGAATTCCACATTTGTCTTTGCTGAAATTTAAATTACTCTCAAACTATTTCTACAGACTGTCAGGGTCCAGTTAAATAATGACCATTTCTGCCACCATATCCAACAGGTCACAAGTTTTACTGTCCAAAAATTTTCTGTGGGTGCATTTCATCACCTTGTTCATCTCATTAATAAAGGCACTAACTCTTACTACCAGCTTATCAGCTCCTGAGGAATTCTGTTCATTGCTAGTCACTAGAGACTTTGCAGTGCACTGCAACAACCATCTATTGTATAGTTCACCTATCCAAACCATACTGCTCCATTAAGTCAAAGTAAACAGCATCCTCTGTTTTCATTCCAAAGCCAGTCATCTTGTCACAGAAGGCTATTCATTTGGTCAGACGTGGTTTGCCTATGATAAATCCATGCGAGATATTCCCAGTCGTCTTCTTGTTTTTCATCATTGGTACTTACTCTACTCTCTCTTCCTCAATATTTAGGACAACTATCATGTATATGTTCAGCCAATCAGCAGACATTTCTAAACTGTCCCCCTAAATTTCAGTATTGTATTTGTTTTGCAGCCTTATGGGATAAGGACAATTCAACAGTTTCAGTTAAATCCCTTGTACTTGTTTTCAAAATCTCTTTATGCATATGATTTTAAAAAAATAATAAATCCACAAGACCCTACCTAATTGACTGGATAATTTGAATAAGAAGCAAAATATGTGAGAAAAAGACTCACTTTATATGAGTCCAAAATAATCTTTTGGATCCATAATCAATTTTTGTCCAAATTGCATTTGCATTTCCCATAATAAAAATGAGGTAAATCTGATTAATAAGAAAGACACTTTAGAAACCCAGATATATTACTGAGAACAACTTTAAGTACTCTGCATGCAGATTTGCTGATAAACTATGCACAAGGCAGAGAACAACCCATTAAATAGTTAGGTTTAAATTAAATCTGGCTCAGCTACTTCATTCACAATTTTCTGTGCGCAGTGAATGAGGCAGTACTCTTGTAAAAACAAACAGACAATAATGCAATTAAATGCATCATAGTAAATATACATTAGGATAAAAGTATGGTCAGGCATGTGTAACTGATGTTCCTTGACACTGTCACCTTGTTTACTTACGCATGGCAAACTGAAGTAATCAAATACCATAGCCGTCTTATTATTCACTATTCTTTCTCTCATTTCTGCATTTTCTATAGTTCCTGTTCCTGCAACTGGATTCATAAATAGATGTCTGCACCTTGCAGGGCCATATTCACCAAGACTATAAAACAGATTCAGAAAGTAAAAGGACAATATGGAACATTCAGTAATTCTGTCTGACCTCTTCTATATATTACAGGCTATAGAATTTGCCTTTATTTGTCTAGAGCATATCTTTTTGGAAATACATCCATTTCTCAGGGCATCAAAGTATGTGCAAATCTAACACTTTTCTTGGTATTTTATTGCAATTATTTATTATTCTTGGTTTTGAAAAATTTTGCCTTACCTCGATATTTAAACATACTCTGTTTAAGCTTCCAGTACTTACTTCCTCTTTCTTCATAGATTTTATAGCCCTGTTCCGGTATTCAGTGTTCTTTCTGTGTGAGGATATTTTTATATTGTTATGAAGTTATCTCTCAATTATTTGATAAGCTTTGTTGGTAGAGGTCATCATGATGCTCACTGTAGCAGGTTTATCCTTCAAAGCTCTTTTTGCACCTTTTACAGTTTTTAACATCCTGACATTTCTTTTAGAAAGTGAAAAGCAGGATGTTCAAATCCTTATATCATGTGGCACAAAAACTTTCAGAATTTTTGGTATACGATAACATTCAATATGTGCTTTCTATGTTGATTATCATTTTGTTATTCCATTTCTTTAAAACAACTTTTGTAACTTGCTTCATTGAAGACTTATTTGATTTATAACATAATTAATAAACAGATATTTCCATATCTACACTCATTACTGAATATGAGTTTGCTAGTTGAGTCACACTGCCTCTACTAATTATTTCTAGATTTGTGTTAATTTAAAGCAAAGATGTAAGTTGAGGAAATGCCAATACTGACATTAATTTAACTCCTTAAGAAGGTTTTAATATAATCTACTCTTAACTTGGGAAAAAATATACCCTGGATACACCTCAGAATGCTTACTTAGCTTCTATTAACAGAAACAAAATAGTAATATTTGCTGATGTGTTATTTCCACCAGATGCAGTGGGAATAGTTGCTTCAAAGCAAATGAAGAGTTACTAGAAGCAGCAGAAGAGAGTTCAACAGATGGATAAAATAGTTTCTCTTATTCTTCTATTTTAGGGTCTGTGGGTTAGAATTTGTTAACTCACTGGAGTGTAGAATGCATCTCTGTAGATAACTGTTATTAGAGTGCTTTGTCACTGAGGCATAAGAGCTGACATTGCAAGGCATTATCCTTGTGATGTTTTCATATATATAGTCCACCGGTAACATTTCCATTTGTACTACTGACAGGGTTAATTGTTCTTCTACAAAGACAGCATCATACAATATGGTATTTCTGTTTTTCCTAAATAGTAGTGAAATGGAGGAGCAAAAACCTTCAGGGAACATATATAGAAAAGTTTAAACTGGGAAGAATAAAAAGAAACTTTGAAAATTGAAAACTAAAATTGCAGTGTTACTATTAGGAAAAAAACATATTTTTTTATGCATCGTTTGTTAGGTAGGTATACAGTGTATATTGCTTGCTACTAGAAAACAACAGTGAAAAGAAGCAATAACAGTGGTGAGAGCTCATTAGATCCCTAACAGAAGTTGAGCTGGAGGGATTAAATTCACCAAAGACAAACCACAGGCTTAAGAGTTCCTCCGTGAAAGGTGTGGGGCCCTGACTCAGAACCCAGCCCCACGGGGATCTGGCTGCCTGTGCCCCAGGCTGGAGATGCAGAGTGCTGCTGCACAGCTGGGGCCAGGATGAAGTGGGAAGAGCTGTGTGAACCAGGGTTGTGACATGCCCACCAGAGCCATCCTCCAGCTGGGGGCTGCTGTGTTACAGCTCTGGCCTGCACCCCTGCATCTGTGCATGCCCTTCATTCACCCATGGCCAGAGCCTCCCAGCTGGATCTGATGGTAACTCCAGTTCTGGGGTTGAACTTCAGTTCCAGTTTCAGAGAAATTCCCTGAGTGTCTGCAAACGCAGCAAGAATGTCTGGGGAAGGGAGCTCACAGGGGGAAACAGGGAGACAAGGAGTGGGTTTCATCTGACAATGTCAGTCTCTAGTGTTAAGGTTGACATTTGAGTTACTCACCCGACAATTCCTTCAAATGCAGTGGATAAAAAATGCGCACACTAGTGAGATTCATCCTATCCAAAAAGAGACTCCAAAATACAATTCAGATGAATGGTAGTCTGAAAAGGTTTAACCAAATCCCGAGCAGCATCAAAAGAAGCGTGAGCAGCAGGTTGAAGAAGGAGATTCTCCCTCTCTACTCCGCTCTCATGAGACCTCACTAGAGTACTGCATTCAGCTCTGAGGCCCCCAACATAGAAAGAATATGGGCCTGCTAAAGAGAGTCCAGAGGAGGGCTATGAAGACAACCAGAGGGTTGGAACACTCCTCCTATGAAGACAGGCTGAGAGAGTTGGGGTTCAGCCTTGAGAAGAAAAGGCTCCAGGGAGACCTTATTGCAGCCCTTTAGTACTTAAAAGGGGTTGATAAGAAAGATGAGGACAGACTTTTTACAAAGGTATGTAGTGGTAGGACAAGGGGTAGTAGTTTTAAACTGAGAGAGGGTGTATTTAGATTAGATATTAGGAAGAAATTCTTTACTGTGAGGGTGGTGAGGCACTGGCACAGATTGCCCACAGAAGCTGTGGATGCCCCATCCCTGGAAACATTCAAGGCCAGGCTGGATAGGGCTTTGAGAACCTGGTCTGGTGGAAGGTGTCCCTGCCCATGGCAGGGACATGAAATATTTGATTTGAAACTGTTACAAGGTTGTCTTGAACTGCCAGAATTCATGCCCAAAACCTCAAATAAAGATGGTATAATGGACATTCTCATCTACCCTTCATACAGTAGAATGTCCTGCCTCTCATGGCAGGGAGGCTAGAAATAGATGGTCTTTAAGGTCCTTTCCAACTCAAACCATTCTATGATTCTATGATTTGTCTCTGGGGACAACTAGAACACAGATGAGCAGAAAGCTCAGTAAAATGAAAACAGTCCAGATTGTCCAAATGTCAGCTAGCACTGGTATAGAACCTTGTGAGAAGCCTAGAACAGAAAAGGTAAATTTTAGACTGAGGTATTGACAGAGCAAGACAAGAAGCTATGCATAGGAAACTAATTTTCACTTGATTATTTCTATGATCAAGAAGAAGAACAACTTCCGTTCTTCCAAGTAGTAGAATTACATGAGATTGTACTACATCATCAGTAACTGGCATAACCTAATGGACAAAAAATTTTGGGCAAGCAAGTCAAAATGGATGATACAATATACTAATGTCAGTGAAAATACTTTCTAGAATTAGGTTATACAGAACAGAAACACTTTCTTTTAAGAACAGTTAAGTGAAATACTTCACAGGATGATTTATTTAGTATGGGTTATTGCATAAATGTTTATTGTTGTTTGAATGCAGTGCTGTAATTTAGCAGAAAATTAAGGATGTGATAAGCAAATCTTAAATTACTGTCCATCTGAACCTCAGAGAAGAAATTTCCTTCAAATGATAAAAATCAGTTATGGCCATTTCTTCTGAGTTTATAAGGTGTTTGGTTTCAGTTGACCTAAAAATATACCCAAATTGACTTAAGCTTGATATGTTCACCCTCAGTTCAGAAGCCTAAAGAGCAAGGCAAATGAAAGTCATTACCTTGATTTTATTCATGTCTTAGACAAAAATTCCATTGAGGTCAGTAAGGGAATTTTGTAAAAGACATAAAAATGAGATGAAAATATATTTTATTGCTTGGCAGCTTGTGTAATAAAAAGGAAGCAATAAAAGGGAAGAAAAGGTGATTAAAATAAAATTACTATAATGTAGCTTTTGGTATAAGTAGTACGTATGGGTGCCTATAATTCAAGTAATAATGAAGAGAATCTCATCTCTTGTAAAGTGCAGTGACCAAATATTGTTTAGTTGGTAAGCCAATCATCTTACTGAGCATGACAGACCCTCTCCTTTTCATTTGCTTAGTGTTGATTACATCCATGAAGTGATTTAAAGTATTACAAATTGAGTCATTATTCTGGAGCTAAACTTGAAGAGTTTGTGGTGGGTTTTTTTTATTTGTGGCTTTCTTTGGGGAGCTTTTTTTTTTTTTTTTTTTTCAGTAGGGTTCCTTTCATAGTCTGAAGTAATCTGTGCAGCTTGAAGCCTTAGTCCTTTCTGATGAAAATGATCATAGAAATGTTATACAGTAGAAAACCTTGATGAGGCTGTAAGGTATGCAAGTCTGTACTGCTATTTCCATGTTAAATCGTCCTGTATTATAAGACTGAACATTTGCAGAGCCTTGTTGGATCACAGGAACTTTGTACTTCTGGAATGTGATTCTGAAGTTTAAAAAGAGAGTGGCTTCACAGTGGTTTAAATTTTATTTTTTTTTAAGCCTGATCTCCACTCATATTTCTCACTTAGAACTTTGAATTCATTTTAAAAGTTTCATGAAAAAGCAAAAAAAAAAAAAAAAATCCTGTTCTTCTAGACACTACAGGATATACATTTGAAGTTTTTGGGTTTTTACACTCTTTGTACTTAGTAAAAATTCCCAGCGAAGTAAGGATTTTCAAATTTATATAATCATGGAATCATTTAAGTTAGAAAAGACTTTCAAGAATCCAACCATTAATGTAGCACTGGCAAGTCCACCACTAAACCATGTCCCTGAGTGCCACAGCTGCATGTCTTAAATACTTCCAGTGACTCATCTACTTCCCTGGGCAGCCTGTTCCCATGCTTGGTAACATGTTCAATGAAGACATTTTTCCTAATATCCAATTTAAACCTCCCGTGGTACAATTTGATTTGTTACTTGGGAGAAGAGACTGACACTCTTCATGCTACAATCTCCTTTCAGGTAGTTGTAGAAGTTGTAGAGAGCGATAAGGTCCCGCCTGACCCCAATTTCTTCCAGGCTGAACAACCCCAGCCCCTCAGCTGCTCCTTATCAGACTTGTGCTCCAGAACCTTCACCAGCCCCGTTACCCATCTCTGGACACGCTCCAGCACCTCAAAGTCCCTTTTGAAGTGAGGGGCCCAAAGCTGAACACAAGATTTGAGGTGGAGCCTCACCGGTTCCCAGTACAGGGGGACGGTCACTGCCCTGGTCCTGCTGGCCACACTGTGTCTGACACAAGCCAGGGTGCTGTTGGCTTTCTTGGACACCTGGGCACACCGCTGGCTCATGTTCAACCAGCACCCCCAGGTCCTTTCCTACCAGGCAGCTTTCCAGGGGCTCTTCCCCAAGCCTGTAGCTTTGAATGGGGCTGTTGTGACCCAAGGGCAGAACCCAGAGCTTAGCCTTTTTGAACCTCATGCCACCCATTTGGCCTCATCCCATCAATCCAGCCTGTCCAGATCCCACTGCAGAGCCTTCCTACCCTTAAACAAATCAACACTCCTGCCCAGCTTGGTGTCATCTGCAAACTTACTGAGGGTGCACTCAATCCCCTCATCCAGATCATTGATAAAGATACTAAACAGGACTGGCCCCAACACTAAGAGCTGGGGAACACCAGTTGTGATTGACTGCCAGTGGGATGTAACTCCATCCACCACCACTCTTTGGGCTCTGCATACAGCCAGCTTTTAACGCAGCATAGAGCACACCCATCCAACCCATGAGCAGCCAGGAGGATGTTGTGGGAGACAGGGTGAAAGGCTTTACTAAGGTCCAGGTAGACAACATCCACAGCCTTTCCCTCATCTGCTAAACCGGTCACCTTGTCATACAAAGAGATCAGGCTTGTTCAGCAGGACCTGCCTTTCTTAAACCTATGCTGGCTGAGCCTGATCACCTGGTTGTCCTGTATGTGTATCAGTGCAGTGATTTATACAATGAAATGATGATCTTGTAACAATCATCACTATGCTGAAGTGTTGAAACCAGTGATGTTTTATTATTGTTGTTATTCTATGTAAATGATAAAATTTTGCTGATAAATATTGTCTTCTAATTTTGGTCATATAAAGTTTATAAATTCTGACTGAGCTTCCTGTGTAGCAATTGTAGATAAACAGGTACTTCCAGAAAGGAGACAGTCTCATGTGCCTTATATCTTTCTTTTATACTTACATTAATTACTTTAGGAAAGAACTATCCAAGTTTTAGAGATCAAACTTTAATATGCCTTATCAATAGCAAATGAATCCTACTTGCTGTTTCTTTGTATTCCCACAATATTTACCTTTATCCTCTGCCATCTCTTCTTTTTCTTGTACATGGTTCCAAGATGGTAATATAAATCAAATAATCAAGTTTTGTTTCAGAAGAGTAGCTATATTTTCTGATGATATAATCTGCACAGTCACTGCACACACTAAAGAACTTCAGACATCTTAATCATTGGAACAAACTGCCTACTGGAATGGTGAAGTCTTCATAATCAGAACTCTTCACAGAGCACCATGTTTGGTCAAACAAATTTGGGGGCACAGTACAGGTATAAATGATGAAGGTTTATTGCATGGGATGTCAGACCACGTGACTAATTTTTCCTTTGAGCTTTAAAATGATGAATCTTTCTTCATTTCTTTTCACTTCCTCCTTGATACTTAAACTACTAGACTGTGAAATATTCTTCCATCATTTTAAATTCTAATTCATTTTAAATCTTCTTTAAGAGAGACAGCAGAGAAATGGAAAAAGATTCAAGATTTTCAAGATTTTTTTAAACAGATTGCCATTGAAAGAAACCAGTAGGTGAAGTCCCTCAAACTGTTTCTGCAAAAGCCTCAAGTGAGATATATTTCACCTACATTTTGTGCTTTCTTCAGTGACTTAACCTAAACCACTCGTTCCTGACAATGTTACCAGTTTTAAAAATGGTAACTGGTCTAAGCTAGCTCTTTAGAATACTTCCGTCAGTAAACTTAAGGTCTCTCCTGAAGATGATGTCTCTTGGTAACTAGCTAAAATATGTGTCATATCATTCTACCTTTGTCTTCTATTTTTATTCCAAATGGAGCAAGACCAGGCAAGCAGCTATTCTAAATAATGGCTATTATTTTTAAACCCCTGCACATAACTCTCTCATGTCAGAATGATTGGTTTTCACTTGTTTTACAACAACCAGATGCTAGTTATCATGTATTATGATTTCAATTAAAATTGTGTAAAATTGTAAAATGTCTTATGCACCAAAACAAATTTATTTTGATAATATTTTGATTGGGTGACTTGAAAGGTGTGTTTTCTAGTGAACTGAATGAAGAACTCATCTAAGGATTCACCTATGTGGTGCAGAATTTCAGTAACTTTCATTTAAGGGCTATTGTGGTGGCTACCAGGCACCCACCATGCTGCTCTGTCTCTTTCCCTCCTCAGCAAGGCAGGGGGAGAAAATAAGATGA
This sequence comes from Falco peregrinus, assembly GCF_023634155.1. Classification (NCBI taxonomy): domain Eukaryota; kingdom Metazoa; phylum Chordata; class Aves; order Falconiformes; family Falconidae; genus Falco; species Falco peregrinus. Next base: position 61,285,925 of record NC_073727.1, read on the forward strand.
AAGAAAGCTCATGGGTTGAGATAAATACAGGGAAATCTCTCACCAATTACCACCACATGCTCCTGTGTGGGCTCCTTTCCACGGGCTGCAGCTTCTCCCAGAAGCCTGCTCCAGCACGGGCTCTCCACAGGGTATCCACCAGCTCCAGCACAGGGTCCTCCACAGGCTGCAGTATCGATAACTGCTCTGGTGTGGTCCTCCATGAGCTACAGGGGGACAACCTGTGTCACCATGGGCCAGCTATAGGGAAATCTCTGGTCCAGCAGCTGGAGCACCTCCTCCCCCTCCTTCCTCATTGACCTTGGTTTCTGCAGGATTGCTTCGTTCACATTTTCTCTCACCTCTCTCTCTCACCATTTTTTTACTCTTTCTTACACATGTTATCATAGAGTTACCACCAGTGTAACTGATGGTCTCAGTTTTGGCCAGCGGTGGGTCTATTTTGAAGCTGGCTGGAACAGGCTCTCTCTGACATGGGGGCAGCTCCTGGTCTTTTCCCACAGAGGCCATCACTGGAGTCCACTCACTACAAAACTCTTACTATGTAAAAACAATAAACCTAACATTTTTTAGCTAAAGTTTGTTGCTTTACTTAAAACAAAACAAAACAATAACAAAGCCAACAATTTATTTTCTAGTGCACTTTGTTACAGTTTTCTTATTTATCTATAGATGTCATTCATTTAATTTACAATGGTATATTTACTTTTTTATGAAAATCATCTCAGGAAAACTAGATACTGAGTATTTAGAAAAATATGTGCAATAGATTCTTAATCTTATGTATTTAGTCTATTGTTAAAATGAAGTTCAATTTCAGCATATTAGGAGATTCACACCTAAGGATGAAAATTTTTAACCTTTAAATAAGATTCTAATACTTTCTGAATGACAGGTCCTCTGTCTTAACAAAGACACAGGAGTACATGGCAGACAGAAGGGGACTGGTTAAAACAAAGTTAAATCTAATAAACATATGATGTTCACCCCACACTACTTTAAAAGGTAATTACATAAATTACTAAAGCATTAAGAATTATATTTAAAAACTTAGTAGCAAATCGGAACTATCCCATGCAACACAGAAGGGGGACAGCCCAGGATGCATCTCTCAAAACAGGATAAGGGAAGAAGTAAGAAATGAGGAACCAAGTATTGTGACTGATTCTTAGAAAAATCATAGGGGTAATCTTTAAACAGACTGTTTACAAGAAGCTAGGTAATGTAGAGCTGATTATGAAAAAAAGACACCATGGATGTATGTAGATGTAGATTATTATGTGAAACCAGCTTAATTTCTTGCCCTCACAGAACACCTGATCTAGTGGAAAAGGAAAACAGTAAAGGTAATTAATGTTTCTTGACTCTAAAAAGCTTTTTGACACAATTTCAGCGGGCATTATTGTAAGTAAACAAAAATATAATGGAATTAATCAAATCACCCACTAGTTGAAAACCTCTTCTTTAAAATCTGGCACTTTCTTCCACTTTGAAATCATGTTTTGATTCCAGATAGGTTCAGGATTAAATAAAGAGTGTAACAAACAGACATATATGAGGTGAAAAAGAGTGAAAATACAAGGCAGTAAACACCTAGCTAGGCAGGAGTATGGCAGGGCCTCCCCCTGACATCCTATAAAAAAAACAAACCATGAAAACAAACTTTCTACCACATTGCAACATGGAAATAAAGTCACTTTTCGAAAAATAAAATATCATTTTGGAATGTGAATCTTACTCATTAGGCAGAGGAATTATTCTTCTCTGTTTAGTTTAGCGAGTCTTCAACTGAAGTATAGAAGGATTTCTCACTTTTAAAAAATAGTGTAGAGTAATTGGTGAAAGAATAGTAGAACAACAATAATGATAAGTTGAGAAAACATAGTCTAGAGTGGGAGGTAAGGAACTAGTTTTGTTTGGGCTGGAAAGGAAAAGACTACTGATATATTAGTGTTTCAATTTTAAAATTATTTTTACGAATATTTGAAGTCTAGAATTTAATTTTCAACAAATATTTATATTGATTATTAGAAAAATCCTGCTTACTACAGGAGTAACTACACCCTGAAATGATACACAATGGGCTGGGTGGAATATCTTCCCATACTTATTTCTGAATGGAAGATTAAGTATACACCTGTCAGGATAGTTATGAGGTTTGGACAACACTAGCCTCCATGAACTTTGGATATTTCCTCCATCTGATATTCCCTTCTCTGGATATTTCTATGCTTTTATGATTCTGTAATTTATAGCTCCTCACTGACAGCTTTTTGTGGAAAAGTATGGTTTGGTCTTCAGTCACTGCAGCAAGTGCAGCCATGGGGCCTTACTTCACTAAAGGTGAATCAAACTAGGTGAGAAGAACATAGCAGAATCCTGAAAACTGTTATGATATACAGAGGAGCAATAGCTTTTGAGAAAATTGCTACAGAAGTAAGTTAGAACCAAATCAGATCCATAGTAACGTTTCGTTAGCAGACCAGAGAGAACTACCAAGAGATTATTTATAATGAGAAGTTAAATTACATGCACCACTGGATTCAAAAACAATCTACCTCAAAAAAAAAAAAAAAGAAAGAAAAAAATGGTATTTTCCATTATAAAATACAAAATTGCTACAGATAACAGGTTAAAAATAGCTGGGAAAAATAGAACTTTTTAAAGAAGCAGTAGCTTTTACAAAGAACTTCAGCTCATTTTCATTAAGTTCTAGTAAGTTCACAAGTCTAACTTTTGACAAATGCTCTCTATCACACTAATGTTTTATCAATTAAGCTGTGTCTTCTGGGAGCCTAGAAATTGTTTCTAATGATGTGAGGCAGCAGTGTCTCTTCACTCACAATAAAAGTAGCTTTTATTGGCCTTTGCTAATACCGGTGAGATCTCTTCTAGTTAAAGAAAGGAAAAACATTCAATGACTGTTATTGCAATAAAAGCCTGAAAAGCAGACTTTTGTGGTCCCTAAACTTTTTAATTGCATGTACACAATCTGATGTCATTTTTCCAAGTTGTTTCATATACTATGATTTTAAAACTAAACTTTAAATTTTCTTAATTTATGTACTTGTATTCACCAGTTTTTAATGTCAATACCTACACGTAGGAATACCAATTAGATTTAACTAAACAATAATTAGACCTTTTCTTCTTTCCCCCAATGAGGTAGACATGCAAAATCTTCAAATGTTATACCTTAACACAGTGTGAATAGCAAACAGTAATGATATTTTTGTTAAATCAGTAGTGGCAATCTAGAGAAATTGGCAGAAACTTCCACTCAATCCAACCCAATTGGTTCAAGCCAGGCAAAGCCAGCAGTCTTGGAGGAGTTTCTATATTATAACTGGCTTCCACTGACCTCTCTGAACTAAATTGTCCTAGTTCTGGTCTAGTCTAATATGCAAGTTTTCTTTTGATATTATAAAGGCAAAAAAAGAGGGTTAGTTGTTGTTTAGAAGTGGCAAAAAATGATTTTCCAATAAATTAGATGAAAGATAGTGATAGTGTTGGCACCATATAAGATGATATTCCCACATAGTGTTCTGGTTTGCAATCTCGTAATATAGTCCTTTACTACAGGTGACTGCAATGCAGTTGAGGTTTATTTTAAACAAGCCTGGCGAGTGGGGTGGTGTGGAGTGTGTGTGGTGTGTGTGGTAGGGAGGGCTAAAGTGTCTGGGAATAATTGCAAGAAAATTATTGCTTAAACTTGAAAAGTGAGATAAGTGAAGTATAATCAAGATGACGTTCCCCAAAACAAACTTCCAAAGGAGTTACTGGGAGAATTTAGGTCTCTTTTACATTTTATTTAGAATTTCTACTATATAACACATATAATACATTTTATGTATTTTAAAACATAGGCAAAGATTTCTTTCAGAAACACATGCTTCCTTTTCACTCCTTCCCAAAATCATTAGTCCAAGATTTTGACAGTGTTCCTGCTACTGTTCCTAATTGATAGATTATTTGACGCTTTGAAGAGGTGAAAAAAATGAAGCTAAATGGCTACAATGATGTCTATGCTTGCAAGCCAGAGCCATAGGAAAAAAACCAAACCACAAACCCCACCCTTAAGATTTATTCCTTGTCAGTCATATCTTTGTATTAGCTAGAATGTGCACCCTCCCCTTAATAAGTTACTTTTGTAAGTGCATGTACTATAACTGCAGGGCTCAATTTGGATGTCACTGTGAGTTTCAGTTCCACTTTTCCTAAGTATAAGCCATGAGACATAGACTGATGGAGTGAAGTAATTTTTTCGTGTAGGTAAGATGAGACAACCAAGCTGGATCTCCTAATGGGAATTGCAAAATAGCTCTACTAAAACAGTTAAGGAAAGATGATTACTACTTTAATTTTGTTAGACCCAAATAATAATTGCTTAGCACTATAATATCATGTTTAAACATACTATTTATTAGGAAGATATCCTGTTCCAGATTTAATGATAGATAATAAGTTGCAGTTAGATTATTTAAAAGTGCCATAAACATTTTATGGAATGTAAATAGTACTATATACCTGCTCAAAATAGCTAGCTAATCCCATACTGGACCTTTAATTTAATTTTCTAAGTGAGTAAGGCTTACATAATAGCTCTGTCTTTTTGTCCATCTGTTTCTCTTTACATCTGTCCATTTCCTTTAATAACTTTTGATCACACTGGGCATTTTCAGATTTGACAGGTGGGTTAAGGTCTCAAGGACAGTAAATTTCTATGAAAAATTAGGTTTCATGAAGTGTGGTTGATGGCTGGGAGACAGGATGTAAATTAACACCTTCACCACGAAAATAAGACAGATGCAAAAGTTATCTGGGTTTTTTTTTGACCTGCCAATCAGTCTTTCATGGTATTAATTTCTCCTAAGCAGCTGAAAGACTTTCTACCTTTGGCTTCAGCTAAGCAGGAGTGAAAGAATTAAAGGGGACAAAGCAAAGGTAAGAAACTGGAGGAAAATGGTGATTGTATATTATTTTTAAAATACTTTTTTTAAAGAAAGAAGATGGAAAGACATCAGGAACACAAAAACTGTAGAAGATAACATTGAGGAACCAGGGTTTTTTGCAGAGGGCAAATAGCTGATCCCTGGAAAAAAGATTTTGTTTTGGTTTGGGTTTTTTTTCACTCTTCATTTGTTTTCTTATGTAGTGTAGAATACATATACTGTCATTTGACTTTAACTGTACCAAATGTTTGTATGTAGTTAGGTTTGTGAAACCTCCACAGGATATGCAAAGGGGTACATATTTTTCACATAAAGGGTACATATTTTTCACAAAGAATGTGCACTGCCCAACTTTGATTACTACATGAGCACTTTTTTCTCTTTTTAAATGGAAGATATGCCTCCTGAAGTGTAGGCAGCAGAGAATACTAATAAGATCTTACCAAACCTTTCTTATTTGAGTAAGTGCAAACAATTAGAAAAAAGCTGGGGGGGAAGACAGATAAAAGCATGAAGACATTATTTTAAGACTTTTTTTTTTTTTTTGGCATTATTTTTGTTTCAAATTATCATTACATTGTTGTGGTATTTTGTTCTCTTTGAAAGTATAGTCTTTATTCCATATCATGTACTTGTTTTTTTACAATATAAGACCATTACTATAATGTAAGGCTATTCCCACTGTGTATAGATAATTCCACTTTAACACTTGAAAACTCATAAATTTTTATATAATTTAATCTATTACAGAATGAGCACTGCTTCCTTCAATAACTGGTTGATTCACTGATGGTGGAACAACCAGTTCCAGATGGGGTTTGACACTGCTAGCTTCTCTGATCACTGGCGATCAAAGCCTGAACAATTCTGACAGCACTTTTTGAACCCAACAGGAATCCTCTCACGTTTAACAGAAATTCTGCCTGAATACATCACTAACCAAGAAAATTACATATTGATTCAATGCAGAATATTTATTTGGGTGGTTTTCAATTCCAGTGAAGTGCTGCTTGAATATGACACACATATTTAAAGATTATATACACTGCACACAGAACATATACAGGTGATATACAATGCACTGCAGAACCAGCTTCACTTCGGTGCCAAAGCTCTTTATGTTTGTACTTCTCACTAACCTTGCTGTACTTTGTCTTTCCATCTGTCCATATAGTAAAATCAAGTATTCTAACAATTAGACAAGATAAGTAGCAACGAAGATAGAGGGTAAACTGTCATTTTTCTTGCAGTGTGTGAGTGTATATATATATATATATATATATATATATATATATATATATATATAACCTCATAACCTCTCTACTGTCTGTTCTTACTGATTTTGTTCTTCATTTTGGTTTATAACCTACTGACAAATGTAGGACTTCACAACAGTTCAGAGGCAATCAACAGAACAGAAATATTAGAAAAGTTCAGTTAAAATGGTATAAATATTTTTAATCCTTAATGCTCAAAAGTAAAGAGTCAGATCCACACACTAATGGGACAGCAAAAAAAAAAAAAAGGTTTTGGATTACATATTTATAGGATTACATTATGTCAATTTGAGATGTTCACTGAATTCATGAAAGCTATTACTTCCTTCTAAGGAAAAATAGATATTTATGCACCCAGATAGCTTGAGATCTGGGGCTTTAAAAGGAAGACACACCAGCTTCTGTGAGAGTCAAGGCAGGAAAGTCACACTGCACATTCCAAAGGAATTTTTCTCAGTACAAAATATTCTGTGTTTGAACACAGGCATTCATATTTTACACTAGTACAACTCATGGGTGTTTTTGACAGATTTAGAGAGAACATAAAACAGTAAATTTCTGATTTGTCTGTCAGTACTATCTATTCAGATGCAATGCATGTGACATCTATTTTTAATTAACTAAAGATTAAGCATATAGTCTAAGTTTATCTTTCAGATTTTCTGTTTGTGGTAGTGCATCTCATACCTTCCCCAGGGCCACTCTATGATCTCAGAAATCTCTGTTAGGCCTTGGCCTCTGTGTAATGAGATGGGCAGTTAAGTGTCCCTTGACTGTACCAGCAACTCTCGCACAGCTGGGTAGGAAATGGTACTGACCATATCAGGAACATTCCTTTCCTGAATTGTAACCCAAGTGTTATGGTACCACCATCACTGGAATTTTGAAAATTCCAGTAATTACCAACTCTAGATGGTGTTCAGGATGGAAATTTATTGTTGACTAAAGCCAATCATCTCCAACCCTACAAACAACAGTCCTAAGTGAGGCCCTTTGAGCTCTACTTGACCACAGCAGGCTGCAGCCAGCATCTCCCTCTGAGTGGGACGCCTCTCAGAGCTTGAAAACTCACATCTTCGTGAAGTTAGCAGGACCATCACAGAAAGCCTGGAGCCTGGGCTGATAACCCCACTCCTTGAGACTCAGCCCTTCACCCATTGAGAAATGCAAAGGCATTCAACATGCATATTACATTGAACTCGAGGGGAACTTTTAAGAATTATACCTTCATACTTTTATATATTTATATATCTCTATACATCTATTTTATGTCTGTGTGCATGTGTGTGTGAATTGATTTAGATACCTCATAACAAGCATAGAATGAATGTTACCATCTCGGATCTGTAATTAAGGTACTGTTGTGATTGTAGTAAATCTATAATTATACATGTATATAATGTAAATGTATAATTAAACTATAATTATACACCTCTGATGCCCTTACAGCTCAGATGACTAATCCTTGACTGAAGGGAAATGAGTATCACACACTCAATCTTTTTTTTTTTTTTTCCCTCTGACCCAAACAGCAAAGAACAATAAATATGTGCAATTAGTATTTAAAGTATAAAATAAATTAGCAATCCTGACAGCAAAACCTGAAATTCAAGTGTCCCTCTTTCCATGAGTTAACTGCTTGCTTACAGGATAGTTGTTTCTTTCTGCGTGAGTGAATCTCAAAGTCCTGTACTGAAGAACAGCTTCTATTGGAAATGTCCATCTTGAAACATTTTCTGCTGGAAGATGGAAAGCTAATGAGGGAACACTGAACTGAGGTTTTTCCGCATCTTTGGTGAATATTATTCTCACTGCTTTTTAATGGAATGATATGAAGTAGGTCTGATTCAAGGTTTCTACAGAATGCAGGGCTGCTTGTGTTTTAGGTGTTGTCTACTTGCATGCAAAATATTGGCACTTCAAATCAACAAAGACAGAGAAAAAATTAACTTCAAGATCTTCATTGGATTTACATGTAAATTCCAAGATATTTGGTTTAGGTGATGACAGTTCTGGGTCCTTGTACAAACAGAACTGTTGTGCTAACAAACTTACTTTGTGAAAATGTGGACATCTGTGGGATGCCGTACTTCTGAAGTCTTTAAACTTTAACTTTGGCATCTGTATCTGCCCAAATTGCACTTTAGTCTCCTACATCCTTTTGTGGATGTCAGTTCTTTACAACTGTTTTTTTTTTAAAACACTGGTCACTGTTTTTTCTGGCCACTCTGTGCTGGTGATGGTTAAGCACCTTCATCAACTGTCACATAAGGGCCCATGTGCAATAGTTTTGCTTATATAACAAAAAGGTTTTTCAACTTGTAACTGACATAATCTGGAGGTAGACCCTTAAAATTTAATAGCATTTTCCCTAGTTCAGGGGGTGATACCTTTTGAACAGGTTGATATGCATCAGGAAAAAAAACCCAACAGCAAAGAATAAAATAACAGAAAGTGTTGACAAAGTTCCAAAAAAATAGGAAATTTGGTAAGGAAGTTACCAAGGCTGTGTATGGACCAAATGCGCTTCAAACTAATGTCAGGACTCTATAAAAATATAACTATGCAACCATTCCTTCTCTTAGGAGTTCTTTTATTGCTAGGAGCTACTGTCAAGATTTTCTGGAGGAGCAAGGGGGATTCAGTGAGTATGTTGAAAGGGGTCAAGACAGAAAGAGATATGTGCTGTACGACAAGGAAGCCAGAGGGTAAGAAGGACTTGACTTCTGGTTTCTCCTGCTCAAAAGCGCCAACTGTAAATTAATAGAGCTTGTTGCTATTTACTACAGAATGGTTCTAGGTGAGTCTGCAGTTGACTGCCTTAGAAAAGCAGTCTTTTCACCTATATCTCTAAAATGTATGTAGCCTGGTATATAACAACCTCTATCTTGGCACTGGCCCAGGGGATGAGTGATGTGGAATGGCATGGTTTGCTTCCATAGTGGCAAAATCATCTTTTCTCCCCAGTATGGAAGGACCTTCTCCAAAGTGTCCAGTGGGAATGATCTCTAGCACATGCTGTGTCCTGAACTAGCCTGGGGAGCACCAACTGATCTGGCCAAAGCCATGCCAAGGGGCACGCTAATACATGCAGGGTATTTACATCAGACAGTGGTCAAACCCATGTCTTGGCCCTGTGCAGACGAAACCAGTAAGATACCTTCCACATCACTTCAGGTCTGAGGTTAGAGGTAGTTTAGGGTCTCTTTCTGGCATCTCCTGGCAAGCTTTTAAATCAAGTTTGCCATGTAAGTTTTCCATTTTCTATGAATCTGAAAAACAAAATAAATAGTATGTAAATGTAATTGGTTTAACATTATTATGTAGATATTTTTCATTGTACTTTTCAATCACAACATAGTTATTGCTGGGCAAGTCACACATTTTGCAAGCACAGTAAAACCTCTACAGCAGGAGAGGTTTTGAGTTAGACTTTTAAACTTTAACATTCTAGCGATGTTTAAACAGTTCATGTCACTTTGAATAGGTTAATTAGCAGCTACTGATTAGCAAGGATAACTGTTGTGTTAGATGTAACTAATTTACTGATATCTGCATTAGAATGTTTAAAAAGGTATTTTTCATAGAGTTCAAATTTTTTAAAATATATAATTATCTTAAAATATCATATTAATTTTCTGGTTACTATCATAATAACAAATTTTCCCCACAAGATAAAGACAGGGTACCTGGTCAAAAATACATTTCTGTGAACCTAACAGCCATTTAGAATATACATATACATATACATATACATATACATATACATATACATATACATATACATATACATATATATATGAACAGACAGTATGCTGCAGGCAATACTTTTGGCTTGGTGGTATAAGGCCAAGAAGCTATCTTTTATCATATCCAAGTATGCAAGTACTATAACACTGTCCACCAAAGAAAACTCCACAGTACTCGCTTTGTTCTGGTTTCTGCTACTAACAGTATTTTACTTCTGCTTTCTTTCACCACAGGTGTAACTGCTTTAAAAGTAGCCTCTAGTCAGATCCCCAATTTTTTTTTCATGGCTTTTCTGATGGAACTACTTTGAAAATTAATTATAGAATGCATATTTATGGATGTAAATCTCATAGGAGACAAACAGTATTGCAACCTTGTAGCAGTATTTCTTTCTTATTTCTTTCTTCTTTATTATACGAAGGCTCTGAGAACTAGTAATATCTACAAATATTAGTATCTAGGGACCTAGAATAGAATATTATTTATGCTCTGTCAAAAATCGTACTCCTGTTAGCTTTCTTTTATTCAATTCATACTTAAAACTATGCCTTTAAAGCTGCAAATAAAACTCAAGGTTGTGCCCAAGTCAGATTTTATGAGTGACTTCAGCTAACTGTTGAAGTTCAAACAGTGCAAAGAGCTAAACTCACAGGGAGTGCTGAGAGCCCTTCCTTTCGTTTCTCTCCAGAATGGGCACTCCTGCAAGGAAAAAGCTAGTAGACACCACATAGCTTACCTTTGCCAAGTTCTCCTACTAAACGTCAATAGGTAGAAGAATGACAGTTCAGTCATAGATAAGACAATCATCATAAAACAAAGCCACAAAGATCTGGACTAAAGGACAGAAAAGGTCAAGAATCTCTGTGCTTTGAAATAATGATTATAATATAGCCCAGAGTCAGGTCAAGTATGCTGACACATGAGCTCAGGCTGCCTGGTTTAAAGGGTGCTTGCCTCGAGCAGTATGTGCATGATCATTTGCATCACTTGGGCAATTATCCTTAACAGTACAATCCAGCAAGTGTAATTGTATTTTTTTCCATATTTTTTCACTGTTTTTATATATAATATATGACCACCTTGAGACCAAAAGAAATAATGACTGGATTTTCTATGATTTTTCAGGCCCAAGACTTGAGATCATGTGTGAGCTGTCAAACTACCAGAATGACATTTTTATACTACAGTAAAAATGATCCAAGTTAGATGTGTTAGGAAAAATCACAAGAGTGTGTGATTGGAAGCAATGCACAAGATTTGCTGGGATAGTGTTGTAAAATATATAGGTGAATGGCATCACTCGGGGTATGAGAACTTCCATATCACCCTTAGAAACAGTGTCAGGAGTGAACTATCACCTAACTAGCACCTATTCCAGGGAAATAGACAGTTCATTCAAAAATAATGCCAGGGGGTTAATATGTTGCAACAGGGAAGATCAAGAGAGCAAAAACGGGGAGGAAATTGAAGAGACAAGTTATTTGATGTTGAAGTTTATATAGTGACAATTCATGATAGCAAACTGTGGAACACAAGGAAAAAAACCTAAGTACAGAAGGACCAATCCAAAAAATGTATGGGGTTTTTTTGTGAGTAGCTTAATTTTAAGTGGACATAATTTTCTAATTGAAACCCATTAAAAACCAGATTACTTCAAAAACAGCAGAGTACCACATCCAAAATGCTGAAGCTAACTCATATTTGAACCTGAAAATGAAGAATGTAACAGTCCATGGAGCTGAACAGTCTATCTTGGAAGCAAAGGAAAACTTGAAGGAAATCAGGTATGGAAATATTCAGGCTTCTAAATCCCTTACTAGCAGACAGAAAATTGTTACAGGAGGATAAAGCCATTAGTCAGTCCTTAAAGGATTGAGGAAGGAAAAGAATGATAAAGCAAATTGAACTATTAATGCTCTTTAATTATACCATTTGGTTATTAATTGTAAATTATTCATTTGTGTGATAGTGTTTAATAATGTATCTCAACATTTTGAGTCGTTGCATTTTTTAATACATATTTTTAGATGGGGCAATTTTAATGATTCTCTCCTGGGAATCTGTTCCACTGAGACTATTAAGGGTGTTTCTAATGTAGTTATTTTTCCTTTTGAAACACTTGTACTATGCTTCAGCACACGTCCATGCTCCATGCTAAAGATGTAGATATTAACAGACTATCTAATGAAAGATTACTGCACTGTTACAGAGGCAAAAATTCCACCAGGAAAACTAACGTTAGCTCTGCTGTCTGGACCGAATTTGGATTAGCATAATTGTATTCTGCCTATCTAAATTTGTCCTGCAGGGGATAAAGCAGGCGGTTTAGTTTTCAGTCACTCAGGCTACAACCTCATTGAGAACGGAAGCAAAGGTGCTAACAGAGCTAGTTATGAGGGAATCTGAAATGATCACATATAACTGTTTATCTAAGAGTGACTGTACAAGCCAATGTAAATAATTTACCAAAATAATGACTATAATGCAATTAAGGAATTGTCTTTAAAAGTCTAACAGAAGGAGATTGATAATGGTCATTCAGTAATTGTACTGAATTTGTATCTCTGTGCTTTTGCAATTTTGTTGTTATTTACACGACTTAATTTTATTCCTAGGACATAGAAATTTTTATCACCTTTCCCAACAGGAGGAATCAACATACAGTATGCACAAGAACACATTTCCTCAGGGAAGCCTATGGCACTGCTGCGGTTGGGATATGGGTTATGATCTTCTCCAGAAGGGTGTGGGCCTTGCAGCTAAATATCTGCTTATAAACTAGGTTTTATTCTCTTCTCCTGAGGTCACCTCAGGTTTGAACACACCTCATGGTTTGTTCAGGTCTATAGTCCAGAACATCCCCTAATCCTCCAATACAGGGCAACTGCATACACACTGCCTACGGTGCACGGCACCTGGCCAGTGCTAACTTCAAAGTTGTGTGTGAGGATTTTGTGAATGAATTTTGGATGTCTCAAGCCAAAACTGAACCAGGCACCATTTTAACAATTTCACATAACAGGGAATATAATTCATAGCATGAGTCATTGACCTAGAGCAGTGTAATTTACTACAGCTGGCACAGCCTAAGAGATTAAGGGAGAGGAAAACCCTGAAATAACTGCTCAAGCATTCAGTCATCCCTTTCACAAGGAATGAGAGAACTCTGAAATATTTCTATTCAGATATTATCTATTTTCAATTATAGGTTACATAATCTATAGTAGTACTACTCCAAACACAAAACTTACCACATCTGATTTGTACTTGGGAATCCTGCAAAATCAAGAAAGAATCATTGAGGTAGAAGCTTATCTAAAAAGTCACTAGAATAATTCAGAAAGCACTGATATACATCATTTCAAACATAAAAAACTATTACTCCCTCATTAACTACCTTTATTCAAGACTTTGATCTAATCAATACATCAAGATTATCACACTTTTTCAAAATTAAAGTTATGCCCTTGACACTGATCAATATATTTATGAAAAAGAAATCACAGTCACTCACATATTAAATATCCAAATACTATAAAAAGAATAACGAGTACCTGTAAATCCCAGCTGTTGGGACTGCTTATTTGAAGTGCTCCATCTCCTTTTTCTCTCTCTTACGTGCAATCAACTAGGAATAACTTTAAAACATTACATAGAGACATAGTGCAAGACACAGTTAACTGCCTACCCTGAATAGAAATGTCTCTCATTTGAAGTATTTCTAAATTATATTTTAAAAATTAAAAATTTAATCTTGTGCCTACAGTTTTATTTTAAAATTTTTACAGTAGTATTACATAGAATACTTCAAAATAATATATGCTCTAAATAACTGTTCTTTTGATAAATGTTAAATTATTTGGAAAAAAATTCAGCACAGTAGTAGTATAACAAAGTTGTTCTGTAGTGTGAGATTCCCTTAAGGTGCAGAAATTTGTCAGAAAAAATAATATTTGAAACACATTATTGAAAGAAAATGTTTTTCTTAACTGCAAAAAGAATAGTTATTATTGTTTTTCAGTCTTGCTTGCTCTCATTTGTATTGGTGTAAACTTGGAGAAATTCCAGTAAGGTCAATGGACTTGAACCTGTATAAAACTGATATAAAACTGGGATGAGTAACAGCAATGTCTCCTGTGAAATATATAAACTTTATAATCCATGCAAAACTTATGCTTCAGTGATTATGGTTAATACATATTCTTGGTACAATGTGACAATTTGCAAAGATCATGAACTAGGTATTTTATGTTCATATTTATTTCAAGCTTCATTTGTGGCAAAGGATCATTAAGATCAGAGATGATTCAAAAAGAAATAAAATACAAGAAAAAGAGGACTACACGGCTATTACTCATAAAATTCTCAGTTAACTTTAACCAACATATTTTGTGAAAGTGGATTGGATTCAGAGAAAGTTTCATCAGGATGGTTCTTTACATCCAAAGTAGAATTTCTCTTCAAGTGAAAAACCCCAAATAACAGGACATGTAGGGTTCATATTTAAGCCCCTTACTCTGCATGTGTTTTTAGCATCAGACTGGTCATTTGGGGGACTGGAGAATTTTTTTCTTTTCTGACTTTTGTTCCACAAAGGCCTCTCTAAAACATTTGGAAATGTCTCACTAATCTTATTAGCAGGAATAAGAGAAGAAGACAACCATCAACATTCTCAGAAACTGGTGTTCCTATTTTCCAACTTGCCTCATTGAGGATGATTACCTATCTGTTCTGATTCAGAAATATGTATGCATTGCCTTTTAATCAACGCTTGCAATGCCCAAGTGGCAAGGTTTTGCTGATAGCAAAGAACTGACTCCAGATTAACAAGCTGCTCATTACAATGATATAGTTGATGTTCTCTGGGGCTTCTTCATTCATATGTGTGTTTGTTTAGTTTCATCTCGCTAATTCTTTTATCTTATGCTTTGATTTACTTTTTAAAAGGAACAAATTTGTTCATAATCTCATATGTTCATATTGCCAAGAAGTATTTATTCAGGCATTGCAAGTTAGTGCTCCTTACAAAGCAAAGTAAAGGTGGATTACTGTCTAAGGAATTAATATTTTGAATGTGTGGAGAATGTGAAAAGATCATTCATATTAATGTTTCATGTAATTTCATCTATATGATGTTATTTTTTAAATTGTTCAATAACAGATTTTCAGTAGCAGGTATCACAATCCCAGTTATTGAATATATACACATAAAATCTTTGCCTCTTCAGAACCAGTGGGAGCATGTCTGAAGAGCAACTGGAGTTTTAGCCAAAGAATCTTGAATGAGCTCATTTCTGTCATGAAACATGAGAATTATGGCATCTTTTAATTCTGTGATAGGTACTAGAAGTTTTCATTACCCCTGCAAACATCTCCTAGTCTTGCTTTGAACATGGTTAAAGTCTTGGCCTGAACAGTAATTGCGGTATTGCTTTCTACAGGATTGATGTGCATTTTATGTAATCTATTGTCTTCTAGCATTGTTGTGTTTGTTGTGTATCAATTTTATTGGACATGTCTTTGTTCTTGCAGTGTAATATAAGAGCACCTGTTTATAGATTGTAGAGCATTTGTTAGTTCATAAACCTCTCTCATATACCTTTCTACGCCACTCACTCTGTAATGAGCAACACCGTGCTTTTAAAAGATACATCTTTGGTAGATTTCCATTAGCCATTTTTGAGTACGTACATTCAAAACCTTCTGCTCTCAATTTCTTTAGTAAAAAATCACAGTTAACTTGGTTTAAACCACACTTTGTCTACAAGTAATGCAATAACTCCAATAACAACTCCAATCACATTATAATCAGGTCTAGATATCTGCTTTAGAGCAACTATATGAAAAAAAAAAATCCTGTTTACAGTTCAAAAGTCCATTCTGTCAACATTAATATATTTCTGAAAAACTTCAAGATAATTCATTACTCTATGGCGAGACGATGGTATATTGATTTCGTGAAATGTATTCAATCACTTGATAAAGTTACTGGCTCTGGGGTTGTCTGTAGGCCCTATCAATCCTTTTAATTGAAATAGCGAAATTGTTTCTTCTGGTTATCCTGTGAGAATTATGACCTGCAAGACCAGTCTCATTGAGCTGTATAGATTCCATACTATAACATTGTCACATTTTTAGAGATATCCTACCACCTTAGATCAAAAATCTTGCTTCTCTTAAATCAGTTGAATTAATTGGATTACTGAATGGCTTACATTTATGCATTCAGCATAGCAAACAGCTAACTCAGAAGGTATGACTTACCTTAGTAGGTAAATAATAAAGCAGTTTGTTAATCAAGGTATATTGATATATACTGTGCCAATGATACCAAAAATCAGGCATATTTATCATTGTTTTTCTGTTTTTAGGTGCAGGAAGGACTGATTTCCTAATGACTTTTACAGTTTCTTATTGTAGTTCCATTTCATTCCTGTAATGTACCAAAATTTGTGTTATAGTATCCCAGTATGTGTTTCAGAAACTTCACTTGAAGTTTTACTTACTAGCCTCTGGAATCATTTGACTGTATTTCACCCTAAAATTGAGAGTTTGCAAAAAAAATTCATTAAAAGGCACAAGCTGCAAAATATATCTGCCTTGATAGATTCCGATAGAGGGACATATATCCAAAATTTGTGATTTGTGTATAACAACTCTGAGGTAACTTCTTTTAATGGTCTTCTGACCTCCATCCTGTCTATCCAATGCTGATACTAGACAAATTGTTTTATTAATTAAATCTCCATTCATTAAAAGACAGGAAACTATTTGAATCAAATCAAGCTGGCCCAGTCATGCAGGTTGGCACAAGAGAATAAAACATGCTTAGTTAGGCAACATATACACACACTTAGGACAGTTTCTAAAAAAAGTTATTGGTTAAGTACAAAAAATACAAGAAGGAATATTATCCTGATAGTTAAGAAAAGGAAAGCAAAAAAAAAAAAAAAAAGTTAAGAAAGGGCTTTTCTTGCTAATCTGGAAACAGGATAGTTCTGATGTTCCCCTTTACAGGACTCGGAATTTTGTCAGAGTTTTAATTTACTGACTTCAGTTGAATAAAAATAGCATGACAGTCTGTTATGCTGAGGTAAAAAAAGTAAATTCCATGTAACACCTTCAGTTCTGTAAAAATAATTTGATTACAGTAATGTATTTTCAAACGTTGTTCATTTGGTGTTTGTAAAGTACATTCAGATATAATTTAAAAAAAATCATATACTTTTTAGCATTTCAACCATATATTTACAGAGCTGATATTTTTATCTTAATACTAAATTTTCAATATACCCTGAAGACGGAAAAAGCAAACGAAACACAACTGGTTTAGTAGGACACAAAATATAGTTTCTGATTTAAGATTTACAGTTCAGTATTCTTTATAAGGTACTAATGTTTAAATTGTTATTGTTATCAGGGAAAAGGAAGAGATTGGGCTACATGGTTCCTACATTATGCTGAAAATCGGCCTTTACTGTATACCACGTTTTCCAATTGAATAGATAAAGGAAAAAATATTGTCTATATTTGCCAACAAGCAGGCATAATCTACATGCATTTATGACTGTTGACAGACACACAATCTTGTCCAGGAACCGAATTGGACCCATTAAGTACGTAACAAGTCCTAGCTTTCCTATGCTTTGACCTTCTCTTACTTATTCCAGTCTGAAAGCCATTTTACCCAGGTTTGAACTTAACTTTCAGTACCATATCCAACAGTATGCAAGCACTTCTTATGCCGTAATTATAAATCCTGAAACTCATTTAATGAGAAGTTTTTTCTACTGCAAACTTGTTTTGCACTCAGACTTTCGGAGTGGGCCAAAAGAGTATTCTTTTTTTTTTTTTTTTTTCTTCCAAATTAAGGAATGCAGCTTTGAGGCAAAGAAAGATTAAAAGTAAAATGTAGACTCAAAATGTACCAAACCAGATCAAATGGGAAGTAGCATCAGTTTCTTTTTGAACACTTGAAATTAATTTTGCTCCATGAAGTCTGTTAGCACCATGTGTTGCCAGTATAGAGATGCTAGACTGCCACCTTGTAATCTCAGGTTTTTCAGGATTTCCACCCCCCTTGCCCTTTTCGTTGTGTTTACCTGTTAATGAACTTTCACCTGCTTCAAATGGCTTAGATTGTCAGCACGGAAGAGAACTTTCCTTTAACCTCACATTTAGTGAGAAGCTGGGGAGGGAAAATATCTAGATATCTAGAATATTCAAATAGATTTCAGTGGGATCTGGGAATGGTCTTTGAGTGAGCTGAGGCTACAGAACGCTGAGCTTCACCTGCATGTGGGAGGGCGACATTTCCTGGGTAACGAGAGAGTATAAGAATGTATGTGCTGAGATACAGCAACAGATGAGACCAACATCCGTTACCCATGATTAATAGGAAGTAATTAGTTAAAATAGCATATGGCAAGTGATAATTTCCCTACATGTTCCAAATATACATTTCCTCCTTTTGTACAATATGCATCTAAAAGGGACCTCCTGAACCAGAGCTTGCACTGAAATTTGAACAGAACTTTCTGGGCTCCTCCTTTCCTAATTATTTTTTAAATACAAGCTGTTTAAACTTGTGGAATCCACAGGACCCTGTGGCAGTGATTTCTACACTTTAATTATGTTCTGGGTGATAAAACATTTGGGATTTTTCTAAAACTGTTTCATTTTTCTTCTGATGCCTGTGGTAGTGTTTTAGGTGAAATAGTGGACAAGCATTAGTCACTCAATTTCTGCAGATAACTCAGTTTTGATGCCCCTTTGTCATAGGTTCTCCTCATTGACCTCTTCTTCTTTCACAGTTGTTTTTGTCATTCAGGTAGTCTCCCCTGGTGTTTTTTTATGGTATGTTTGTGAAAACAGCTAGTTTGGCTAGTTACAACAGTCCATTTCCTTGGCAGCTGGGAACTTCTCCATTTTTATTTTTTTTTTTTCTGGTGGATGTTACAATAAAGGATAACAGAACTAAACAGCACCTTGAAAATGAAAGTAACTAGAAGGAAATGAAACAGAAGGTCAGTAAAGGAGAGTCTTTATCACACAGAATGTTTCACAGACATGATGACTGGTGACCCTGGCTAAGTGTGTGTCCACAAGATCAGTTTCCTATTGATTAGGACCTGTCTGGTCACTGCAAGTTTTCCCAAAGTACCTTAATGAGACTGTGAGTAAAAGAGATTTCACAAACTGCTTGTGTTTGTCCTTATCCCTACTGCAAAC
The DNA here is from genome assembly GCF_023634155.1 of Falco peregrinus. Taxonomy (NCBI): domain Eukaryota; kingdom Metazoa; phylum Chordata; class Aves; order Falconiformes; family Falconidae; genus Falco; species Falco peregrinus. Next base: position 61,305,135 of record NC_073727.1, read on the forward strand.
AGGGAAAAACTTAGTGTGCTGGTAGTGCTGTCCCCTCCTCCGTTCTCCTTCTCATCTATGTTTCTCCATGAGTACAGTAAGGTCAGCAGCAAGCAAATATTGTGGTGGTATGGGCTGCTGGACCATGACACGGTAGTACAGATGCATTCATAACAGTCAAATTCAAAATGAATGAAAGTAGAGAGATCAGAGAGAGAAGCTGGCTCATGAGTATTACTTGTTTATGGAGTCCCACTATTTCTCCAGCACACAGGGGGCTCCTTATCAGCCTCTGGCTCTGCACAGCCACATACCAAACAGTACCTTTTGCGTTATATAATTATAAATGTACAGCTACAACATATAACTTGATCCACAAAAGATTTATTTTCATGTGGGAAATGACATTCCATCATGGAAGTCAGACTCCATATATGCTCCTGGGGGATGAGCAACATGCAGTCAATTAGTAAAACCTTGGAATTCCAGCCAAGGTCCCCACAAGAGCTCATGTCCCTAAGCACCACATCTATATGTCTTTTAAAATGTCTCCAGGATGTTGACTCACCCAGTTCCCTGGGCAGCCAGTTACAACGCTGGACAACCCTTTTGAGGAAGACATTTTTCCCTAATACCCAATCTAAACCTCCCTGGTGCAATTTGAGGGTGTTTCCTCTGGTCCTATCACTTGCTACTTGGGAGAAAAGACTGACACTCACCTTGCTACCACCTTCTTTCAGGCGGTTGTAGAGACCGATAAGGTCTCCCCTCAGCTTCCTTTTCTCCAGCCTAAACAATCCCAGTTCCCTCAGCCACTCCTCACAAGATTTTTGCTTTTGACCCTTCACCAGCTTCATTGCCCTTCTTTGTACATGCTCCAGCACCTCAATGTCTTTCTTGTAGTGAGGGGCACAAACCTGAACACAGGATGTAAGGTGCAGCTCCACCAGCATAAAGGTACAATCACTTCCCTAGCCCTGCTGGCCACACTATTTCTGACATAAGCCAGGATGCTCTTGACCTTATTGGCCACTTGGGCACACTGCTGGCTCATATTTCAGCTGACTGTTGACCAACACACCCTATGAATTCACCTTATATGTCATCTGATCATTGAAATTTAGCTTTTTTTATATCTCTGAGTGTCTTGGTTTCGGCTGAAATAGTTAATTTTCTTCTCAGTAGTTGGTACAGTGCTGCGGTTTGGGTTTACTATGAGAATAAAGTTGTTAACACATTGATGTTTTGGTTGGTGCTAAGTAATGCTTACTCTAAATCAAAGACTCCAAGTTTTCCATGTTCTGCCAGACAGCAGGTGCACAAGAAGCTAGGAGGGAGCAAAGCCAGGACAGCTGACCTAAACTAGACAAAGTGATATCCTATACCACAGAACATCAGGCTCGGTATATAAGCTAGGGGAGGATGTTCAGAGAGATGGCTTTTATCTTCCCAAGTAACCATTGCATATGATGGAGCCCTGCTTTCCTGGGGATGGCTGAACAGCTGCCTGCCGGTGGGAAGTGAATGAATTCCTTAGCTTGCTTTTTTTATGTGCGTGATTTTTGTTTTACCTATTTAACTATCCTTATCTCAACCTACAAATGTTACCTTTTTCCTGATTCTCCTCCCCATCCCACTAGGAAACCACGACACTGAGTAAATGAGAGAACAGAAATAAATTCTGCAGAGTTCACAAAAAAGTATCTTACATACATATCTGTATATGTATACACACTATATATATATATATTTGTGTATGAATACTCAGTAAATTGTAATAATATACCATTCTTTGAAATTCTTGGCTTTTCTTCCACCACCTGGCTAGTTTCCACTAGCACTATTATAAGGCTAGCAAACCTTTTTTTATGACACTTGACAATACTACTCCTTCAAACTGACTCATGTGTGTAGAAAATACAGCCAAGCTTCTGTCATTTCCAGACTTTGCCGTCATCCAAAGAGTTTGTAGGTGCACACCACTTTATTTGGACTTGTTATCTCTGTGGAAATAAAATAACTGTTTGTTACAAACCTTTGAATCTACTTTAAACTTGAGACAGGCTTCCAATGAAAACAAAAAGCTTTATCTGAGCAAAGGCAAGGAACCAACTCAAAAGTTTTTCATTTCCATATTATTGTCTTTCAGAAAGTCCCCAAATAAACCTGGAGGTTAACAAGTCATTACTGAGTACAAATGAAATGTCTGAACATTTTCTAGGATGTTTGCCTCAACTCCATATTATTCCTTTCCATTTAAGGAGATTGACTATATTCTAGTTTTGACTGACACTGGCTGTTTATGAGAATGCAAATTAAATGCTATTTAAACATGTCAGGTTTAAAAAGCTGTCAATATAGTCTACTGCTCTCTCAGTAAATCAACTTAAATAAAATTTCATCTAAGTCCTCCCTTCCTGGACAACAAACCGGGCATTATGAACTGTTTTAAGTTTAACTAAGTGTTTCAGGCATATCTTAATTTATAAATTACATACCAGAAAATGAATTAACTGTGTAAATGGTCTTACCGTCTTTACAATTCTCAGTAAGTTACTGTGTTTTTTATAGACATCATACATAGTATGTTCATCTCTGTATTTATTACCATCTTGAAGTTTGTGTCAAAAAGATTTATCTAAGAAAGCTTTCTTAAAAATTCATAGCTTTCAGTGCTATTTAAGCACTTAAAATGCATCCAGTAGTTTAGACTTTGTAAACTTTAATCAGGAATTTATGTGTTTGAGATACACAACCTGAGTTAAAGAAACTAAAGAAGGGAAGAGCCATTTCAAGGGTATGAAGTATACTGTTCTTTACCATAGCTTTTCTACAAGACTATGCAGTCCAGTGTTAATTGCATATGATGTGAGCTTCTGAAGAGTACACTGTCCTACACAATTCAGTATAGATGTGTGTCATTTCAAAGTGAAGGCAAACAGCTTTTGAAGGACTTTCCCAATCTATTTCACAGACAATCTTCAAAAACAATGTAATGGTGGATGTGGACTACAGGACAGAGAACATGGAAAAGATCTCAAAATAAGATTCAGGGAAACAATATAAACATTTGTAATATTTTTATAAGATAAAAATATTTTAAAAACCCATTTTTATAAATGACCTCTAATTTTACTAAATTTTTTTAAAAAAACATTTATATATTTTTGTATTAAAAAAAGTTTTTGACTGTCTTAAATTCAATAAGAAAAAGTCCTTTTGCTATAGAGGTAAAGAACCACAGTGAAGAAATGTTTGGTTTGTCCATCACAACAGTGAAACAAACACAGCATGATTATTACTCTGAGTCACCTCTAGCTGGATTTCTGTGATGGGTGTAATGGCCCATACTATAAACATCATGTTATTATCAATCTCCAGGGTTTCAGGTTGACATTTTCACATTCTATGATACACCACATTTAAGCACTGCAACTTAAAAATGATTTATTCTATTTATTCTTCTTCCCTCTAAAGGTAATGATGACATTACAAGGCTTAGATGCATGGGAAGGGATGACCAATCTTGCCCACCTTTGTCTGACCACCAGGCAGCACCCAAATTGCTGCAATTCCAAATCCAGGGTAAGAACATAATTGGCCTCAGTTCCCCTTAATGCATTGTGCCAGGCTTGTAATGTGTGACAGTTTAACAGCTACTAATGGAGCAAGAGAATTGTCCCTGCATTAGAGGTACAGACAGCTGGCTCTGGGTGTAGGGGGTCCACACATATTCAAGGGTGAGAGTATGCATTAGAATTGTCTAGTACTCTTTATAAATGGGATTTGTAAAACACACATATATATATATAGAGAGAGAGAGTTTGTCTGGTGACCAGGAAGACACAGGATGTTCATATTCATAAAACAAACAAATGAGAAACAAAACCAAAAAAACCAAAACAAACCCCAGAACACACCCTGCACCTCCAGCCCCACGTCGTGAGTTATGATTAAGCCTGTCTAGTCATTTTGGGGACCAAGTAAACATGGCTGAAGGAGGCATAATTGAGATGGATTTTAACTGAATCAGGTAGTATATGGTGGCATCTCTGAGTCACATATTCTGAGATACACTTTTGAAACCCAGTCTAGAGATAATTTCCAACCAATACCTAGTTGGATAGCTGCTAACCTGCAAATTGTCACAAGAGACTAGGCGGCTGGGTTTTGGAAAGGAATTTCTCTAATAGATACAAATTATTGTTCCTCTTGTGGAAGTACAGAGAGACATTTTGGCTACTCACATATGAAGAAACTACACAGTGCTAAGGCAGGTCTCCAGGCAGTGGGATTGCATCAGCTGGACAATTAAAATTGTGAGTGTGGTCCTTGGCAGGCACTTGGCCAGTCCAAGTAGCACTCCCCTATCCAATGGTTTGACAGTAGTCAGTTTGGATGCAGCCATCAACTTGAAAAAAGAAGACTTGATGGTTTTCAGGTTGTTGGTCTTTACTGGACTGTACAAAGACTTCCTGGGGCAAGGAAACCCCCTATTTCTCCTGTTTCCTTACTTGAAAATCAAGTTTAAGGTGGGGTATTTTTTACTATTTTTTTAAAATAATTTTTCATAAATTCTTTTCTTACCCGTAGCTTCTGCTGCGTTTCAAGATGGTACTAATGCACATTTTTAATGCTGAGGACACCCAGCTCAAGAAATAAATGAAGAGAGAATTCATAAAGGTATAGTATTGTGCATAATGCAGAAGACAGTTTGTCAAAACTATCATTCATACAGCCACAAATTTATCTAAAAAATTATAACATGCAGTTTCCAAGGGCCATTTCTTACCTTTTTATAGGTGTTTTGTGAATGTATTAAGGGTGGGAAGAAGAGAAACAACAGTCTTATGTGAGTTTGGACTTCCTCTGATTTCTTATTTATACTAATAAAAGATGTATTACTTAATGAGAGGAGGAGGGAATGAATCAGCTCATGTTTAAAAGTAGGGGGTTCCTTTCTTCATCATGGTGACAGGAGATAAATATTTTGCACTAATTCATCAGCAAAGCTAATACCTGAAGTAAAAATAAAAGTATTGATTTTAAATGGATAAAAGCTTGGATAATTTCAGTTTCAGTATATCTATGCATTACTCTTGGACGTGAATTACTAATAAAACCATACAAAATGAACACTTATAAAAATAAATGATAAATCAAATCAAATCAAATCTTCCATGTATTCCTTTGACAATCAAAATGTCCTGAAAAAGGTATCACTAGATAAAGTTTCAAAGCTCAAATGAAACCTCAGATGCACAATTGAGAACAAACCCAGAGATTTTTAATAACGTTTCAGAATGATTGGTGTCTGTGACACTTTTGTTTTAAAGATGCAATCCCTGCCAGATAAAATACAAGTTTCATAAAAAATATCTGCTGCACCACTCTTACAAAAAGAACTTTTTCCCTCCTTGGCTTCTCTCGTATAAAATAAAGCATGTATGAAAGATTATAGTACTGCACAGAGACCAAAAAATCATTATGAGCCTTGTTTGAAGCTTTGTGTGTTATACCTTGCAGCACAGAATCATGGGCATCCACTTTTTCTTAATGGAACACTTATTAAATTACTTCAGGGATGAATGACTCAGAGAAGCTGCAATGGGACGTGGATGCTGCCTCCTTACTTGCCGCTTGTCTCCGCAGTAACTCCTGCTGCTGAAGCCCCTAGGCTCTCAGGGGTCGCATGCAGACCTACGTGTCTCATCAGCCTGGGTCCTCCAGTCGTGGGCCCTTTCTCACAACACCCTGGGTAGTGTTTCTCTGGAGTCTGGAATATTTGCATGTTCTTGTCTTTTGCTGGAGTGACAGCTTGGACAGGGGAACTTGGCTTAAATGTAAGTCTAGGACATCTACAATTATATTTATGGCTTTGTCTTCCTTAATGTGAAGTGGAGATAATATACAAGTACCATTCTACCTTGTGCGTGTTACGCCATTCCTGTTGAAGGCAGATGTTAATGTACTACTAACATGTAAAAGTGTGTAAAAGGAATGTGGAATATATAGAATATGTAGGTGGAACATACTTTTTTCATTAACAACAATGAAGAGGAAAACTGGAATATATGAGCTCTATAAGAAGGAGCATGCAGTAATGCAACAGGCAGCCCAAAGCTCAATAGAGAGGCTGCACAATTCTTCTTACTTAATAAAAAGAATGAATATACATTATTCATTTAAAAATTGACTATTTTGTCATAAACCTACTAAAGGATTAAGAATGTTTATTTACTGTGCAAGTATGTAATTCCTTTTCACATACTGCAAAAATTAAGTCCATATGGGTTAAATGATCTGTCTGACAAGACAGTAGGGCCCTTTGCCATTTTTTGATATATTATTCCCTGTGCCTGTGGAATCCTTTTTGCAGTATTTTTTTTTTATTTATTGTTAAGTCACAGCAAAAAAAAGTGTGAACCATTGAATACTAAAGGGAAAAGGATGAATAAAAAAATAAATTGCACTAGACAGCTATACCGGGAATGGCATGACTGAAAGTAGACATATGCCTGTGAGCTAATCACACTAATTTTCTTTTTTTTTTTTTTTTTTTAACGGTTAATTGAGAGAAATTGGCACTTCCAAAGGAAGATTTATATCTTTCCAAAATAAGGATTTGGACAAGGTCACATGAATCACCTTTCCAGCCGCCTTTATTCCCCCATTGATTTTAAAGGGAGCCTAAGGTGATTATGTGTAGACTGGGTTGTCTAGAATTTAAACATCCAACAATAAAAGAGGAAAACCTCACATTTTCACAATTAGTTCAGTGAATGCAGCCATGCTCTACTAAAGAGTTTAAAAATTACTCACAATGTATTTAACATATGTTGTGGTTTCTCCTCTGGGGAAATGAAGTCAATTCAATTCTGAATAGATCACAAAGGCAACCTAAAATATTAGTAAAGAGTGAACAAAAATTGCCAGACCCACAGGACAAAGGACGGATGTTGTTTTGCAAACAGCGCACAGTGTTGGGATCTGCTTTACATTGACAGGTTCTCCTGAGGGTGGACTTAGGAAAAATAACTTATATTGAGATATGTGTATCAGAAAAGGATAGGTGAACGTGAAGGCCAGATGTTCGCTGTTTTCTAGGTAAATAAGTATGACATCAGAGATGTTTTGAATTAATCATGAAACTATTTTTGAGTAAATATAACACAAACTCTTAACAGCAATAAATGCAGGCATCATATCTTAGGCACCATATTTTGTCATACACAATTTAGACCACACAGATCTCTACATTCCCTTATTTTATTAGGAAAAAAACATAAACAAAACCAACAAATAAAAAAGACTAGGGATTATGATATGATTGTGGACTATGCTGTGGCATCTTTCCACAGCTCTTCCAGCATAAAACTGTTTTAACGCTGGTTTAGCTGTCTGGAAGATGGTAGTACTGAATGCAGCAGTGTGCATCAGATGCCTTCCTACAATAGTACAGGCAGCATTGAGCAGTGTGAGGATGCAGTTCATCCATGGTCTGTGTGTCCTCACACCCCGAATTCTTGGTACAATTCAAAACTCCTATTTATTCAAGAGTTTCCAGTTGTGGCTTCAAATCTGTACCAATCACTTTTTTGAATCTGCACTTGCAATTTAGTCTAAGGCCTTAAGCCGAAATCATTCATATCAAACCAATAAAATTATTCATCTGTATATATATAAACTTGTATATAAACTTGAAAGAGGAGAGACATTAGGAGATTATTTTTGTGTGTCCAGTAGAAATTACACTTTGAAATGACATCCAGAAGCACACAAGTCTGCATAAATGCTATTTAAAATAATGAGATTTAAAGGCATGATTCAAATTAGACATGTATTTGTAGATTTTCATGAGCTGAAATGGAATGAATCTCCCTTCAGCTGGACCATAAATTTGCATTAATGAAAGTCTAAAAATGTACCCCTAAATATTTAAAATACATCTTTAAAATGTGTTACAGGACAGAACTAATTAAATAAAGTGAGCATAGGTCAGTTTTATAACCTATAAATCATAGTGAGTCTTGATAATTTTTCTTAGAAAAAAATATAAGCAGATTGATATTGAGACACCCATTCAAAAGAGGAGTTATGGGAAAGGCACATGATAGATTACTGAAATTAAGCCTATTCAAATAAAGTTGAAAAACTCCCTTTTATTCAGTCTCCTTATGTACTCTCATCTGAAAGCGAGACATTGATCTCTGTAAACTTTAGAGTTAATTACATTCAGATAGCTCAGATGTTTTATCTAGATTTGTTCTGACAATTTGATACTTCAGAATTGAGCAGAACAAAGAAGGAAGGACACATTAAGGACAGTGTAGATCATCTCAGCAAACTTCAGATGTCTATGGTGGGATTCAGTTCAAAAGGCACCCAAACAGAGATGTTTATATGTAACTTAGCTAGTGCTAAGTAACCTGTGAGTCTACACAGGACTGACAGATACACCTCAAGACCTATGGGATGTGGATACTTTGTTGGAGAGGTAGATGGAAGCCAGGAGCTGTAGGACATCAAGTGACATTTTATGTCTTTGGATTAACAACAGAATTAAACTTTGAATCAAAAGTCAGTCATGTTCTGGAACAGATATTCAGCTGTTCTCTGTTAGTAATATGATTTAGTTTCCTAAACATAAGCATTTAGTGTAATTTCAATCAATCTTGGACACCTAATGTTATCTCTGACTGACATCCCTAGAGCTTTTGGCCTGCTATGATTTCTTTGTTACACCTGTGAGCCCTATGCGAATATCCTGGAAAACTAACAGCATCTCAAGAAGCACTAAATAATTCCTTTTAAACAAATTAATTACTCCGCCACAGTCTGCTTTAGAATAAGATGAACTATTTTCCAAGCTCCATTCACTGTACTAATGAGATCTTTGTTGCTGAGTGGAAAACATAGCATACCTCTGTGCAGATACACAAAGCTGAGCTTCTTAGCCTGCAGCTGAGACCCACTTTCTAGTGCACATCATAGTTAAGTTAGGAGCTCTTTATAGAAACATACATTAAATGGAGTGTCTGAACTATAGTTTAGCTGACATATTTTTTACATTTATTTTAGGATGAGGTGTACTTTCCCTAAAACTGCCTTTTTGTTTGTTTGGGGTTTTTTGTGGTGGTGGTTTTGTTGGTTTTTTTTTCTTTCTGAATCTGTGAAAGTCACTTGCATGCAGACATTTAAATATCCTTATTTGCTCATACCGTTCTTTAGTTCTCTGTAAACTAATCATTGTAATCATTGTAAACTTTGGGAACAAAGGGATTAGTGTTCAGGGGTAGTCTAGATTTTCTCTTTAAATGCCTAATTCCTGATGGTTCAGCATGGGTTGCAGTTTCAGTTTCTGTTTCTGTGCTCCAAATAAACTTTTGTCAAATATTTTTCAGAAAGTACACATTATTCCTGAAACTGCTTTTCATCCACCTCCTTTTTAGTGAACTGCATATGTGGTATACAAAGGCCTGGGGTCTCCCTTTTCTTGTAAGTTACATGTTTTGGTCACCAAGAACTCTTGTAAATTCTTTGAAGATGATTACTACTTCTAAAATTTTACTTCTACTCCTGGACCTTATTACTCCTTGAGTTTCTGGAGCATAATTTAAAACCAGAACCACATGACAGAGAGTTCCAATAAAATAAAAATTCTAAATCTTTAAGGATTGTGTTTTTAACAGCATGCATGTAGGAACGGTCTGAAAAGTGAAAATCTTACAAGAAAAACTGAAGGTAAAGTTTTAAACACGTTATGACACTATGGTGATGACACTGACAAAGAGCTTGTACTTAAGTCATTTTCTATCAAAAAATTGCTATATAGCTTCAGGAAGTAACTTTTTCTTTACATCTTAATAAAACAAGTGCATTTGTATTTCATTACTTTAGCAAGGCTTTCTGAGGATAACTATCAAAAACTGTTGAAACACCAAAACTTCAGTATAACTGTGTGGGAACTGATATGGGAAGATTCAGACATAATAGCACTTCATTACTGTGTTACTTTTTCTTTTTTTTTTTTTTCTTTTTTTTTAATTAAGAAAGTATTAAAGGAAAATAACTGCATTTTAACTGTGCAAAATATAAGAATTTTTTAGAGTGCCGTTTGGGAACAATAGTTGCTCATATCAAACCGTTCTCAAAACTGTCAAAAAATATTTTCTATCTACTGGGTAAGTTAAATAAGCCAAAAAGCAGCATCTTCTTTTGGCATGGAAAGGTTGTTTGTTTAACCACATGGTTTCACTGTTTCTTTGAAATAATTAGAGTAACACAAAATACTTTCCTAATAATTACTGTCTGAAGAGATAAAAGCATGAAGTCTACAGTCTATTTTCTTTCTATAAAGCACATAAACTTATTTTGTATGGGATTGCTTGAACTTCTTAACATTGAACAAGATGATTTTAAGGCTAATATTATATTATCTATGAATTAATTTGGTTTAAGAAGTTTGCATAGCCATTTACCATGTTTATGTACTATATACCTTTCCCTCCTGCCCAATTTAACTTAATGGCAACTGGTTATACTCAGGAAAAGATAAAATACATTGGACTTAAAGTTATTGTTTTATTATTGTTCTTTCTAAAACAAGATTAGCTATCAATTAAGGTATGAAAAATGCACAAAGATGCTGTAAACCATTCTTCTAAACAGTTATTATTTATATGTGTAATCCCAAAACAAATTTATGTGCACAAAGCCAGCTAAGTAGATACTAAAGACAGCATAACATGTATTTTCCAGCTAAATGGCACATACATGTTTGTGCAATATACCTTTTTAATGTGTGTGATGGAAAATTTTACTTTGCAGAGTTTTAATTATAAAAATGGTTTACAAATATAATTTCTGTTATTATGAACTCTTTAATACCATTGAGTAATAACGCACTGAAATCACTAGAGCTGCAAAAGTATAGGAGAAGGAAAGATATCTTATCCAAAAGATAAATACTGACACCTTAAAAAGGAAATTAATTCCATCATAACTCAGGATGTATAGTTCTCCAGTTTTATGTCTTCATTAGCTTTGAAGAGATCCAAGACCGCTAGCATAAATTCTTTTTCTAGCTTTTAGTTTGCTAAAGTTAGTGTAATGACTCCTAGCCTCCAGGTAGAAAATACAAGATTTTTCTGAGGAGTTCAATAAATAAGTTTAAAAAATAGTCTAAAATGTTGCTCCTTGCAATGCGTAGCAGTTATTCTTTTTGTTTTTTTTCACAAAAACACTCCCCCATTTGTTTTGACTTAAAAATATCTTTGAATTCTGGACCTGAAGGACAACAGACAGCTTCTAAGAAAGATGAGTCTCTTTAGAAATGAGACTGAGGAGTATATTACTTGACTGTATTGAGCTCTTCACACAAAGTCGCCTTTTCTTCACTTCTCACAGTCTTTCTAAGTTTTCCTAAAGCATTGTCATTCCTACAATTGAATATATTTCAACGGACACCTCATAAAAAATTGTTGCCTAGCTAGTACTTAAATAATGCATTAAAGACATCTTTTCTATGATATTGAAAATTGTTTGAACTTTACCTGATTGCCCTTTTTCAAAAAGTGTTTTCTTCATAGTTTGAAATGTTCAAACTATATAGTTTTTTCTCTTTAATGTGTAAAACTGCCACAGCTACAATAAAATTTATGCTGGTTTAATGGTGTAAAGATAATTCTCCCAGTGAGTTCATCTATTTCTAGTCTTATATTGCAATATCATTCCCTCTAAGTGAAATCTGGGTTTTTTTTTAATTTATTTGGAATTCAGTCACTAACTTTCACATTGTTCAGTGTAAGCTGTCTAGGGAGATGGCGGGTGGGGTGGTGGTGGTGGGGGTGGGGTGGGGGTGGGGTGGGGGTGTTTTTACACTGTCAGCGTGAAAGGCCTGGTTACAAAGGCACAATAAGAAATAGGATTGACTATACTTCCCATTTGATTAAACCAGTCTGAATGGTAAAATATGAAAATAAAAAGATACTGGGTGTCAGAGGGACTGACTAAACACTGTCCTTTCATTAATTTTTTAAAGAATAGAATAAATTTATAGTATCAAGTGAAATATTTCAGAACTGCAAGAGCTGTGTCTGATCCTTCCCTGTTTAGCCAGGAATCAGATGGAAAACATTTTTACCATTCATGTAGCACAGTGGTAATCCAGCCAGTGGGAATCTGCAGAATACCAAGCTGCACATCCTTTGTACATGAGGCCCACTGGCAGCATATCCATATTTGATTTTGGCAAAATGGATCCTGAATTCTCAAAGCATACGTCTTTTCTAGGCCTCAGACAGCTTTTCCTTCCTTGACTCCTCCTTTTTTTAGTCCTGGATTGCAATGCTGGTAACCTGCCTGAGGGCAAGATGATTGCACTACAGGCTCTGTCTCTCTCCTGCATCAGGAGCTTCATAGCTCTTCTTCAACATTCAAAAAGACAGTTCCATCAAGCCTGGATTGCCCCAGGAGAGCCAAACTGCTCCAGGAGAGCCAAACTGCTCCTGGGGTGGGAGAGTATGGCACATTTACATGCTTTCCCAGCCAAGCTTTGTCCTCTTTCAACCTAATGTAGTATTTGTCACAGGCTGACTTACCTCCACCTCAGCCTGAGTTTCATATGTGTCTGTGTCTATGTAAATTCAGTTTACCAGGAAGGACCAGGGATCTTTAACAATTTTACGACCAGGATACTGGTATATGCATCAGATGACTGAAGAGTGGAAGCACAGAGAAGACATTTTAGTAAGGGATTGTTAGTTATCAAGTGGTTGGGACACTCCTTTTTGTTACATCATAATTTTCAGCCCCATTGTTTATGCTTATTTTAAATAAATAGTCCAGGAGCCACTGTTAGTAAGCAAAGCACCCCATTCCTTAAATATTTGTTATAGACTATAATTATATCTTCATTTATATCCTCTTCTCCTGGGTGCATCTAGTTCTTAAAGAAGTATACATTGTGAAAGTTAAACAGAAAATGCAAAAAATTAAGTAACCCCAACTTTCACCAGCACTTTGCTGGTTCTTCTTTGGATTGACTCAGAAGATTAAAGTCATTAATCCTTCAAACCACATCTTTCATAAAGATGATATACATTAGTGAAATGAAGCAAGGCAGGGTTTGTGCATCCCGACTGACATAATTTGGCAATATCCTGAAACAGAACAAGGTCTTAAAAAAAAAAAAATTAGTCAGGATGAGTTTGGTACAATGCTCTGCATGATGCTTTGCTTGTGTTGAGAAAGGAATGTACTCTGAATAATTAGAAAAGTACTCTGAATAAGAAAAGGTTCCACCGATGTTAAAGGAATGTACCACTGATAATGTTAAAGTAAAGGAATGTGCTCTGAATAATTAGAAAAGATAACTGGGCACCTGAAGGAGGTAAGAAGACCATTAAGTCAGGAAATCGTTGAACAAAGAAAATTGAAAGGTTTATTCCACCTAGATCCCACCTATTATGAATGGAATGATTGGGTGTCAAAATCAAATAAATATGTATGTAAAGATGTTGTAACCTCTCAAGGAAACCTGTATAAAATACCTAACTTTTCACTGAAAACTTGGGAGCTAGTTTGTCCGGTGTGAACCGGCTAGCTCCCCAATGTTGCGCGAAGTAAATACCTTTGCTGCTTAAAGACAAAATTAGTCTCTGAGCAGTTACTCTGTGCTGTTTTGGCATCAGTCCCCATTATTAAACACTCTCACTAGCCAAAACAAGGCAGTGCATCCAAGCCACTCTTATGGAATAATCCCTGCCTAATCAACCATATTAACTCTCAAACTGGGTCTGGGAACTGTCTCTATAGTTCTACTTCACCTCAGCCAAACCCATGCCAGGGACCTCACCAACAAAGTAACAGTATAGGTACTAGTTGGCCAACCCTCTGATTTCCCAGACCCTGGGGGCAAGAGAGGAAGTCCGTAAAAAAGGAAGACTTTTTCTTAGTCAAGAAGGATCATGTTAGAGAACACTTAAGCAAACTTGACAGCCGCAAATCCATGGGCCCCTATGGCATGCACGCCTGAGTTCTGAAGGAGCTGCAGATGTTATTGCTAAGCCAATCTCCATGATCTTTGAAAGGTCATGGAGAACAGGAGAGGTGCCTGAGGACTAGGAGAAAGCCAATATCACTTTAGTCTTCACAAAGATTAAGAAGGAGAACCAAGGAAGCTACAGGACTTTCAGCCTCACCTCCATCCCTGGAAAGGTAACAGAACAGCTCATTCTGGATGTCATCTCTAAGCATATGCAGGAAAAAGGTTAGCAGGAGTAGCCAACATGGATTCACTGAGGGGGAATCATGCTTGACCAATCTGCCAGCCTTCTATGATGGAATGGGCTGGGTGGATGAGGGGAGAGCAGTGAATGTTGTCTACCTTGACTTCAGCAAGGCTTTTGACATTGTCACCCATAACACCTGCATAGGTGTAAGCTCACTCAGAAAGTGTGGGTTATATGACTGGGCAATGAGGTGGATTGAGAACTGGTTGAATAGCAGAGCTCAGAGGGTTGTGGTCAGTCCTTCTTTTTTTGTTAGTACAAGGTCCAGTAGCACACCTTGCCTCATTGATGCTTCCACCATTTGCATCAAAAAGTTATCATCAGTGCTCCGCAGGAACCTCTGGACTGTGTGTGCCTACCTGTGTTGTCTTTCTAGCATCAGGGTGGTTTAGTTCCCTCATGAGAACCAGAGCCTGTGATCATAAGGCTCCCTCCAGCTGTCTGTAAAAGGCCTCATTGACTTCCTCTTCCTGATCAGGCTGCCCAGAGTGGTTGCAGAGTCTCCTTCCCTGGAGACATTCAAAACCTGCCTGGATGCGATCCTGTGCAACCTGCTGTAGGTGAACCTGCTTTAGCAGGGGGTTGGACTAAATGACCTCTGGAGGTCCCTTCCAGCCTTGACCAGTCTGTGAGTCTGTAGTCCAGTTTTTCATACTGTGTAATTTACTGTTGCATCCATATACCATTTGTCCCTTGTTTGTTTGATTGTAGATTTCAGTCGCTTAGCCAATATTGAGAAGAGAATCAAGTACAAATGTGCTGACTGAAGCTCAGTTTGGACAAACACCAAACTGCTAAGTGATTTGAGAAGACATCTAGAGGATACTTCCTTTCAGACCTGTATTTTGCCATTGCTTTCCATAAATCTCTTATCTTCAGCTTTAAATTTTACATTGCACACTCTCTTAATATTGTATGGAGATAGATGATGCGTTATGAAGGTGTATGACATTATCTGTAATGGATGTTTGCTGAGTCTCCATATTGTAGCTCTATATTGCCTATAAAGCTTTCCAAACTCCTCCTAATTCTGCAAGCACAATTAGGTCTGATACACTACATGGATATTCTTCAAAAATGTGTGCTTTAAACCCCATCATTCAGAGCAATGAGACTGACTGTCCACTTGTGTCCAAAAGTAACCTAAAATTGTTCACTGACCAGTCACAATGTAGCTAATATTTGTTTGACTAGCTTTTGGAGAAGGCTTAAAAGCTTGCCTCCTAAAATTATGAAGGAACTAAAAAAGTAAATTTTTGGTGGAATTATTATAAAGCTGCTGAACTATCTCTGTGTCATGTAGGAAATGGGTATAAATACTGTGACTACAGACCTGGAGAGGGAGCTTAAGAATTTTATATTATATAAATTAATGTAATATCTTTTTCTTTGAGAAAAGTCTTTCATCATAAAGAAGATAATTTGCATAAACTGAAGAGATTTACTGAGCATTGTAAGATGGTCAACATCATCTAAGGTAGTAGGCTAAATGTGTTTCTCCTCTTCTGAAGCAAAACCTATTACAAAAACCAGTTGCTTTTCTGAACTTAAAATGCTGAACTACAGATATATTTAAAAAAATAAAAACCCAAAACTACACCCTAAACCCAGCACAATTAAATTTATAATAAGGAAACTTTTTTGGAAGTTTAACTCAGCTCTTATACTTTTATTCCTAGTAAGGTGCATTTTTTTCCTACCATTTTCACCATTTAAAGACCAAATTAAGCTCTGTTGCATTTTGATTTTTTTTTCCTGTCTGAACATGTTTTTTTGGCATGACCCTTTGTTACTTCTTCAATGTGAAGATTCATATAAATTCAATTACAGATGCAAAGCTGGATATTTTACATTCTGCAATTGCCATTTCACTTATAGTTGAAAAACTAAATAAAATTAATTTTAACTTTGGAAATACTGGAAGATATTGGTGTTCATTATTCATCAAATGTAGGAAAGTCACAGAAGTAATTCTGAAGAACTTCATAGAAACAACACTTGAAAACAGTATAGTTAGATGCAAACTAATAAGAGTGCAGGAAAGCTAGAAACAACCTTCATATAGTAAGTCTGTTTATGATAGTTTGTACAAAGTCTTGAAGCACTACGGAAGAATCATGGAAATGGATTTCAAATAGGCAATGATTATGAAACATGGAAAAGTAACATTAAAGTCTGATTTGTCTCCCTTAACAACCACCTGAAATTGAAATGATGTGTTTGTTCAGTTGTTTGTCTAGATACCCTCATGGTAACAGTAATAAATGGTGGCTTTCAGATGCTAGTTTAACAATTTATCCTGCCCTTAACAGAAGCATCAGTGATCTCTGACATGAAGTGCCTTAAGGAGGTGCTGACTTCCTACTACTGACTGTAGAGGAAACCTCAACTGCTAGGTGACATTAAAACTGACAGAACTTTATCAACAGGGCAGGATTCTTCTACTGAGCTTTCTAATATAAATGACTATATCTCAACTTGTCATCCTAGTCGTTTATTACTCATGAAGACAAATAAGCACTTCTGGAGTTCTTTCATTTAATCTATCCTATTGTCTACCTTAGGTTGTAAATAAATTATCAGGTGCAATAAATAGCAGGCACTCATAGAAATGCTCATTTCTCTTAATTGTCCATGAAGGAAGTGAAATGACAAGCTTACATACAGACATCCACACTGTAGAAGCTGGATTTTGCCTGATGAGTTCCTCTAAGAGTTCTCCAGCAGAGGCAATTTAATTTTGATGTGGTACATCAGAAATTTGAAGTTATTTGTGGTGGTTTAGCCCCAGCCAGCCACTAAGTACCATGCAGCCACTTGCTGACACCCCTCCCCACCCTGCTGTGGGATGGGAAGGAGAATCAGAAAAAGGTAAAACTGTGGGTTGAGATAAAAACAATTTAATATTTGAAAAAAGTCACCGTAGTAGTAGTAATAATAACAACAACAAACAACGACAACAATAACAATACTTGTAATGAAGAGGAGAGGGAAAGAGGAATAAAACTAAGGGAAAAAATGCAAGTGATGCATAGTACAATTGGTCACCACCTGCTGACCAATGCCCAGCCAGTTGCTGAGCAGCAATTGGTGGCTCCCAGCCAGCTCCCCCCAGTTTATATACTGAGCATGACGCTCTATGGTATGGAATATCCCTTTGGTTAGTTTCGGTCAGCTGTTCTGGGTGTGCTCCCTCCCAGCTTCTTGTGTACCTCCTTGTTGGCATAGCACGGGAAACTGAAAAAGTCCTGGACTTCGAGTAAGTTCTACTTAGCAACAACTAAAACATCAGTGTGTTATCAACATTATTCTCATACTAAATCCAAACCACAGCACTGTACCAACTACTAAGAAGAAAATTACTTCTACCTCCAACAAAACCAGGACAGCATTAAACAGAAACATCACTATAATTCATCTAAAAAACTATGTATAGTCACCCACAAAGGACATATCCGTGTTTGTCTAATACAACTTCTTTCTGATACAAAAGGAAAATTTGCTGGGATTTGGATCTGGCATCAGATGATGAAAAGACAGTTGTCAGGTCACAACAAGATAAGCCATTGTTTTTTATAGCTGAAATTATATTAATATCTGTATCTTTACATTTTTACAGGATCTTGGATAGGAAATTAGTGAGTAAATTTCCATATTTAGTTAGGATTCAGTAGTCAGAACTAGCAATGCAGGATTCCTCAATCAGAAGGTGTCTAATGCCAGAATATGTACAACAAAAAAGATACTTTTCTGAGTGGGCTTGTACAAGGACAATGCTTCACCAGCATTGTGTTTCATTCAGAGATCTAAAAATGTGGTAGCAGATGGAAATCAGCTAAATTTGTTAACAAGCCATCTCTGTCATTCACTCAAAGATACCATTATTAACCAAAGATACAGATGTCCAAGTTATTTGTGTAGCAGGTCTTGCATTGATAAAGCTTTCACTCTCATAAGCAGAAAGTAGGATTAGTTCAATTTAGTATGTTAGGTTAGAAACTTATTTCTTCCTTAACATGCTGGGTTAGAAACTTCCTTCCCAAGACATCAGGCATTCTACTCAGAGTGGCAGCATCAATCAGAAGGGCAAGGTGGGAGAGTGACTGGTGATTGTAGCTGCTTCAGCTGTCTGCTTTTAATCCTCTGTCACATGTCTGCTGGTGTCTTTAGTGAGATAAAGTGATTCCAAGGATTAGACAGACTATTAGTGAAATAGATTTTAATTAAGAATATTGACTTATTGTGAAGTTAGGTCTACAGCCTTTTCTCCTCTTCCACCTTGAAAATCCAAGGACAAAATATTTCTGAGAGGGGATTTTAGCTGACTCAGGTAAAAGAGAAGCCAAGTACAATTTTTATTTAATTTCCACATAAAGTTTCTACGACTTTCTACCCAGTACCTCATGTTAAATTACACAAAAACACTTGATGAATTTAGAGATAAATTCCCTGCATATCTTCTCCATGTTAATCGATCATTCTGATAAACTAAACATATTTAGTGTTTACATCAAGATTAATGCAATTGAAGCTCCACAGAATGTGAGGTTCATTGTTTTACACTGTCCTGCTACAAGAAGCTTATAGTCTTTATATCAAAGTCAGGCTGAAAAAAACCTGGAGTTGATGTGAGCTGGTACAAAAAATGTGGCAGACTTGCTTCTTCCCCAGTTTGTACTTCAAAGCCTGTCTTCTGGGTCACCAAATTCAATAAATTCAGTTTTATATAATTAAATATACATTGGCCATCCAATAGCTTTATGATAGCTGGAGAAAATAATGTAAAGGGTATATGCTGTTTCTTTTCTACCCAATCCAGAAATACCTGATCCCTAAAAAAAGCCTATCTTTATATCTACAGAGGCAAAATTTCTGTAAAATGCCCTCTGTGGAAACTGTATGCAAAATGAATTTATGGGAGAAACATTTGGCCTAGAAAAACTGTCTGCTCTGGTGTTACGGAGATAAGAATATACTTCATACAACATAAACTGATATAGAGAAACAGCTCTTTGATACCCCTGATATATAATAAACACTGTCACGTGGAGGAAAAGGAGGAAAACAAGTCTTCGTATAGAATACAATATTATAGGCAGTTATTCAATTTTTCACAGAGACTGGAAATGTTAAAAAATATAGACAATGAATATAATGTTACTTCTTTGGAAAAGATGTTAAAAAATGGGAAAGAATTGTATAAGATAAATTGGTAAAAGCCTGTTGAGTTCAGGATATTAGAAACATGGTTTCCAATAATCATACCTGCATGTGCTATTTAGTCCATTCTAATGAATTGGTGGTTCACTGAGAAATGCAAGAAAAGGTGGATAAGCAGCCTTCTCTTATTTTGTCCTCACAATATTTTTCCAAGACTGTTAAATTTATTTTGCTTGTTAAGACATGACAGTATGGGTTTTTTTTTATATGACTTTTGAATATAGAAACATAACATTATGATACATCCCCATAATAGAGTTGACTTTGCCTGTTGGGTAGATCTGCTTTGGCAAAAAGCCATATTTGCTTTTGCAGAGTTTTGGTAAGTACATTTTTACAGCTGTGTTACAGTTTACTTGCTTCTAACGTGGGCAGTATAGAATTTACCTTTATACTTCCTGGCCTGGAGAGTTATCTGCTTTTTTATGTATACCACCACAACAGTTCTGCTTTATTAACTTGATTTTTATCAGTTTTAATCCTCTGGTGCAAAGCTCACTAATCAGCCATGTGAGCCCGCGCATGAAGGTAGTTGTATGGATAGCTAAGGATACAAAGAATATCCATCACATAAGAGCCAAAGGGAAGAGTTTCTGAGAGCATTTCAGAAATGGAAAATTGTAAAGGTTTCTGTGTCTTCCGCTGCACTATGGGATTAGACCGCCTTTGTACCAAAAAGGGGACCAGATCCCCTATCAGTCTTTGCACAGCCTCACTAGTGGCATGAGACAGCTCCGAGAAGCCAAATTTTGACTCTTGTTTGGTGATCAACCTGTGGCTCAAGATCCAGAGACTGGTGTCTTCTCCTGTATGTATGAAGCGTTATATTACAGTTTGTCTATTTGGTTCATACAAAAGATGAAATACAGCTGGAATAAAACCTAGTAAAAGAGGAAACTGACTCAGAACAAGGGACAGATGGTTTGCCTAGGCCCAAAATGTTTGTCATGTATTTTGCATATATATGAAGCTGAATTCCTTCTGATAGACTTGGGTTCTACAGAAGAAATGTTATACATGGTAGATGAGTGGTTTACTTCCTAAGGCATACCTTCAAGTCATGTTCAATTACTTTTGCACATGTAACCAGAAGATGCAAGAAACATGTCATTACATCATCATATATGCGTCTGTAGTTTATAGTGTTGGTCTTCACATATTCAGACTCTCACTTAAAGTTCTGTGGGGGAAGCCATAAGCATTTAAACTCATTTTTTTTGAAGGAGCCCTAACAGTATGAAAATTATCCTTCTCAATGAGCCAGAACAAACTCAACTCATCAAACATAATTTTGATAATGAACATCACCATTTTACATTCAAATACCTCCCAAAATGGTGGCAATTTATTAATGTCAGATTAAAGGGCTCAATTCATTATTCCCTTTCAGTAAAGAGGCAGTTAATGAGTGATGCATGCACATGGACAAGCTTCTAATTAGAGCTCCTGTATGTGTTGAAAGCTTGGTTTTGGGATACTGAGTGGCTGCCAGCAGACTATTGACTTTTTTCCCTCTTTGCTGAACATGCCTATTTATACAGCTTATTGCTAATGAGATGCTAATTGAGTCTGCCATATCTAAATAATAAAAAAAACACAACACAACAAACCCTTGAGTTTATTGCTGAATCCTCTACATGGAGTTCCATTTCAGAATATTCTCCCCTGACTCATTTTCCTCTGCACTCTCTGTGCTCCGATTGAAAAATAATCTTGAACAATAAGAACAGGATGCCATTTTTTGTTTTTAAAATGTTATTTCTAGTATTAGTTTATAAAAGAACCTAGTGAATTTATGCCTGAGTACTGACATCTAGTTTTACTTAAAACAATGCCAAAATGCACTCAAATATCTGGTGAATGCTCTGCAGAAAATGCAAGTTTCTATGCCCTGGAGAGGTTCCAATATAATCATTTGCATGGAATGCAAGAAGCCTAAATGATCACCACAAAACCAACAACAAAGCACATTAAGAAAAGTAGAATGAAGGCAAGAGTAAGGATTAAAGCAATTAAATCATTTGGTTAGCAAGTTTAAGTTTGCATAAGAGTGAAAGCTATGTGAATGTGAAAACAAAGCACTGTTTTTATGATCTTCAGCTTATTATTCAGCTGGGAGTAAATTCAGTTGAGTCTTACAGTCTTTTTTCTGTATAATTAGGTATATTTTAGGACAAATTTTGGAAATATTTTTAACACTAATTTTGGAAATATTTCTCTTAAAATGTTTTATGCTTCTTCAAATATCATACAGTGGCTGAAATGCCCATTGGATTTGGGTTTTGTTCAATTTATTTTTTCTCTTTTTTCATCACGATATTTCACTTCTGTTTTCCAATTCATGAATGATACTTTGGGGATAAAATATTTTCTAAGTATGCCACCTAAAGCAAATGCAAAACTGTTCAGTGCATCATTCATCATCATTTTTTGTACTGACAGCAGTTCACTGTGATGTGTCTCATGGTATTGTTTGCATGCCTCTCCATGTTTTGTGAATTCTCTTAGGTTATGTGAGTAAAGGCTAATCACAGTAAGCACAAAGACCTGGCAAGGATCAAAGGACAATGACAGGTGGAGAAACTATAGTAACCTAATCAGGAGCTACTAAAAAAAAAACATTGGAAAAGAATAATTATATCACTGCTCTTGCTGTGAAATCCACCAATATTGTCAAGAAAACAATCTCTGTGGAAGACCAGCAAAACTAAACGAGTTATTGCTTAAAGAGGTGTAGGACTTCTCTTGGAATGCAGTCAGAAGAGAATGTTCGATTGTATAAAAGTCATGTGAAATATGTTTAGAGGAAGAACCAAAAACGGGAAAGTGAGGTCCCAGGGTGAATCAGTGAGGAAAAATAGAGGAAAAAAAGGTGGTAAGAGGGGGTAATTGCCTATAACCAGGTGACTGGTCAGTATTATCATCTGGGAAGCCCTGCGTCTGATCACTGCAGTCTGTTCTATATTTATTAAATATTTTTTCTAACTGTTTTTGGTGTGGAAGCATTTCCTGTGTGAGGCTCTGTGTATACATGTTAGAGAACTTAAAGACAAACAAGCTGAGTACTGGGAGAAAAGGTCTATGCAACATCCTCCTGAAGTGGGAAGCTGATGCCTGAGAGGTGCCGACTCTGTGTCACAGCAGTTAGGGGATACCAGGGTCTGGGAGCCAGCAGCTGGATGGACTGAATATCTAAGACCAGCTACAAGAAAAAGCCCATGTGTGTTTATGTGTGTGTGCGCGTGTGTATTTCACTAGCAAGGTTTAAACCTGATCTGCAGGAGGGGATGAATAGGATCAAGCCATTGGTGGTCTTCACTGTGCTTATATGGGTGGCAGCATGGGTGCATTTCTGTGTGCTACGCTTGTGGACTGCTGTATGTGCCATTTGTAGCGTGCTGCCTATGGAGAGGATGTGCACATCCTTGCTGCTGGCTGGACCAGGCGGCATGAAAATGCAGCAGCCCTGCAACTGTGGAGCTGTGACAGGAGAAAGTACCCTGCACCCAGGAATGTACCAAATTTGGCTTTCTCTAAAAAAAATCTAGTAGAAATCTCAGTTTGTGTCCAAGCCAGGGAAGCTAGAGAGACTCCATCACTGGAAATGTTTAGATTAGAGAAATAATATGTCAAGAATGGTATAGATGCAATTGATCTTACTTGGGGCAGAATGGACAAGCTAAATGAGGTCACTTCCAGCCTTATGATCTCATTAATCTCCATCACTTGGACCATTATTCTCACTCTTGGAAATAAAAACAGCCATTGACAGAGCTGGGCTTGTTCTGTCTGAGAACAGGGTTGCTAAAGGGTGAGCTTGCAGCCTGGGGAAGGCTCAAAAAGTGAGCTGCAGTTACCTGAAAGGCAGTTACAAGAAACTCAATCTCTGCTCAGTAAATAAATGATGGTAAAAACAAGGTGAATAAGAACAAATTGTGGATTGGATGGTTTAGATTAGACATTTAGGAAAATTTTCATCATTAGGAAGGTAATGCAGTACTGCAGCAGGTTTGCTAGAACAACTGAAAGAAAACTTCCATCTTAGTGCTATTTAAGGCTTAGTGGGATAAAGCTACAGGTGACCTGATCTATTATTGGCAACAGTCCTGCTTCAAGTGGGAGCTGAACTGCATGACCTGCAGCAATCCCTTACAACCAGAAGTTCTATGATTCTGTGACCTCTGTAGCAGCTGCTTCAAATGACAATGTTTGGGGCAGGTAACCTTCCATCAGTTTGTTAGCAGGACTGACACAGCCTGTCATGCCTTAGCTAGGTAGCTAATACAAGCGTGACTAGATTTTTAGTACCGGTATGATCAATGCTACAGTTTTCTGTTTCATCTTGAAGATGACACCTTTCACAGAACAAAAAAGTGGTGTGATGCTACTTCACAGATGTTATATCTGAATCAGCAGTGCCAACTTTTCCTTAGGCAACAGCTTATATAGGGGACTACCCATGCCTTGTAGCAAACAATCAACTAAAAATTTTAGTACTAAAATGATGCTTGTAATAGCACTTCTAACAAATGTGTTTGTGCAAGGGATGCCCACAGCAGTTAAAAGCAGTTTAGTACAAGGACAAAATTCTAGTTTAAACTCTTCAGGTACTAAAAATAAAAAAAAAATGTATTTTTTATAAATTGGCTTCCTACACTGGTTATGGGATTCATCAGATAACACGCAGATGTGTATAATGAAACAAGCTCTCTTTACAGATAATAGACATACATAGGCACTGTGAAAGTGTCATTTATCTCACCCTAAAGTTTATATTTAAAATGAGAGAGAGGAATTGTATCCATTATTTTCAGCTCCCATAAAGGGTAGGCAGCTTAGATGCGTTTGTCTATATTGTAGGTGTCTTTGTATGCATGCGTGTAAGATGAAGTAGTAGTCTTTGAAGCGTCACAAGGTAGATGGAATTGTAGCATAGTGTCTACAATAAGATGAATCTTATGATGGGCTTCAGAGTCTTGCCCTTTTAAGAACTAAGTGAAAAAACCTTCCAGGCATTTCCCTCCTCCCCCCCCCCCCCCCCCCCCCCCCCCTTTTATAGCCTGAAAGCTAATAGATAAGTTTCACAGAGGATTTTTGTTACTCACTGGTACTCCTGGGTTTCCTAATCCATGATGCATGAAGCTTTCTTTAGCCGATGGTGATGGTGAGAGTTAACAAATGGTAGGAATTTCTCTAGGCATTTTTCTGGTCTGGGGATATTTTTGGATAGAAAAATCAGGCAATTCTATTATTCCACATCGATCTTACCAGTCTGTCTAACCTCATGAAAAAGAAAGAAAGCTTAGTCTGATTTCTGAGGAGCTGCCTATTGAAATGAGATGGCTATTTAGGGAGGACACCAAGTAAATAAATGTTTCAGAATTTCAATAACAGTGATGTACAGCATCCCAAATGAGTCTTTCAGTGCCTTTCACATAGCGCTTTCTCTCCAATTCTATCCTCATGAGCCCGTCAGTTGAAATGAGAAAAGGGTTGCCTAGTTTGCAGATTCTGATAATGTGTAAGTTAGGTGCAATCAAGACTGAGCCCCTTTTCAACATGTCTAGAAGCTGAAGCTTAAACGTATGGAGAATTTCGATATCAAAAGCTTAAGCTCTTCCTGAAATTGATTTAATGTATCTTTGTTTATGTAACAGTCTGGCACGTACTTTGAACTAGTCATCTGCTCTGAGTAAAAAGAGACAGATGGCAATTCATCACACCTATTTTAGACATCTACATTTGGACAGAATGAAAAACCTTGAGGTGCTTAACTCTCTGCTGGATTTAACTTCTATTTATGTTCTTAATTCTAACTCTGAAATTTGTCATTGAAATTATGCCTGATATAATGAGGTGTCTGTACCATAAAATGCAACACGGTTTAACACAGCATGCCCTCCTGAGGTGGATATACCATATTGTGTAATGTTCTTCCATGGAGATCAAACACTGCAGGGCACAAGATACATAACCTGTGCAAATTGTTTATTCAAACATAACAATACTACTTCTTGATGTACCGTACCACATTTCTACATGTTACTGCTCTGTGGTGTGAATACTGGACCATATGTTAGGGATCTTTGCTTCACATCTGACAGTGCTCCCAATTCTCAGAGTAGTGCACAAAAAGCTTTATTTGAACCTGCAGGGTGGGCTGGCCATAGATGCCTGTAGTGGGTTTGCACAGCAAGGTTTGGTAGCTGTGGGGCTACCGGGGTTGCTTCTGTGAGATGATGCCAGAAGGTTCCCCTGTGTCTGATGGAGCCAGCGCCAGCCGGCTGCAGGATGGACCCACCGCTGGCCAAGGCCCAGCCCGTCAGTGGCGGTGGCAGTGCCCCTGGGGTAACATATTTAAGAAGGGAAAAAAAAAATCTACACAACTTTTAGAATATGAAACGCCTCTGCAGCCCCCCAGGCCAGGGCAGGAGGAGGCCGGGGGGCTCCAGGCGCCGCGGCAGAGGCTCCCCCCAGCCCGCGGCGCAGCCCCCGGCGGGGCAGGCTGTGCCCCCAGCCCACGGAGCCCCCGGGGGGCAGCTCCCCCCCCGCAGCCCGGCAGGGCCCCACGCCGGGGCAGGGGGTGCCCGAGGGAGGCTGTGACCCGCGGGCAGCCCGCGCTGGAGCAGCTCCGGGCAGGGCCCGTGGCCCCGCGGGGAGAGGAGCCCGGGCCGGGGCCGGGCTGCGGGCAGGGCCGGTGCCCCCGCGGGGACCCGCGCCGGGGCCGGCCGGGCCTGAGGGGCTGCGCCCCGCGGGGGGACCCACGGCGGGGCCGGGCGTGGGGAACTGCAGCCCGTGGGAAGGCCCACGGTGGAGAAGTCCATAGAGGGCTGTCTCCCGTGGGAGGGACCCGTGCTGGAGCAGAGTAAGAATGCAAGGAAGAAGAGCGGTAGAAACAACATATGATGAACCAACCATAATCACCATTCCCTGTCCCCCAGTGCCACTTGGGAAAAGGTGGTAGAGAAATCAGGAATTAAGTTAAGCCTGGGAAGAAGGGAGGTGTGGCAGGAAGGTGTTTTTCTGACTTGAATGTTGATAAATTACACTAACATTCCTCACGTTGAATCTCTTTTGCCCGTGACAGTAACTGCTGAGTGATGTCCCTGTCCTGATTTCGACCCACGAGCCTTTTGTCATATTTTCTCTCCCCTGTCTGTTTGAGGATGGGAGTGATAGCGCAGCTTTGATGGGCACCTGGCATTCAGCCAGGGTCAACCCACCACAGTGTCACTGAAAATAATTCGGATTTAGGTTCTCAAGTCTTTCATGTTCTTTTGAAAAAGTTGTTTTACAGTGGAGTCATCTGACTGTGTATGTAGTATCTTCACACATTAGCCTGTGTTCCCTTGGGAAGCAGTGTGATACACCTTTTGAAATAAGGAAGAAAGGATCATCAACAGATGAGATAAATTGGCTCAAAAGTTACACCCAGACATCTAAATTTAGCTAAAACAAACCCCATCCTGACAGCTTTATTAAAAGTAGCCTAATACCTTTTACATTTAAAATGGCAGAAATGTTGTCACAAGACAGTAACAACTAATTCCTATGTTGAATTATTTCTTGTACCTGCCTCTCTACCTTTCTTTGAAAAGGAGAAAGTCCTCTAATTAACTGTCAGCCATACAATGATGTCATTTCCAGAATGATACCAAAGCAAAAAAGGCAAGCTTAATCGTGTATCACATGACATATGTTTTACAAAAGATCTCTTCAGGCACAGTATGCAAGTAGTAATACAGCTGCCTAAGTTGCTGGTGAGAACTCATACAAATTGCTATACATTTTTCATTATTTATTACCAATGAATCTGCACTTGAAGAAGAAAAGAATTATCAGGGTGATCAGCAGAACAGAAAGGCTGAATTACAGAGAAAACACATGAAAGTAGAAGAGAATGTTAATGCCCACACCAGGAAAATTAGCAAGCTACTTACAGTACCTCTGCAGAACGAGACCTGCTGAAAAGGACAAAGTGCCTCTAAATCCCTCAGCTTCCAGGAGCACTTCAGTCTCAGGGACAGCCATAACCACAGCACACATGAAGATCAACATCTCACTTTCCCATTAGTTTGGAGTGCACTTATTGAACCAGAACACACTGCAGGGAGTGTTCAGCCTTTGTTGCCTCCTCCTTTGGGATGCCTGTCAGTCTGGCTATGTAAATAGCTCTCATTAGTGATGTTTAGACCAGGTTGAATAAGCCATCCTTTTTTCTTTTCTTGGATGTTTGGGAGGGGGCAGAACAGTGAATTACGGAAACGATCCTGATGACTTAGTCTGAAGGTAGGTACCCTTCTAGGTGTCCTTAGCCGCAATGCGAAATGCTACCAATATAAAAAACTGTAAAGAAACAGAAAAGCAAGATTTTCTATTGACTATGATAAACCAAACAGATTTTAAGAGTAATATTGCAATCTCCAGTGTTGCAAATGTAATAAATATAAAGACTTTGGAAAGGATCTGGATACATTAAGCAGTCAGCCTTAAAATAGACCTTATTAGATACGTTTATCAGCTTTTGCTGTGTTATCTAAGCCTCCCTCTTCTTTCTACTGGGAATACCTGCAAACATTGAGATAATGCATTAGGAATCTAGCTAATTTTTATCTCCTGAAAACACACTACTTCTTAGGGGCAAACACTTTATGTAACAGGTTATGCATATATGGGTTATATGTGTATATATATAAAAAACCATGGGGTTTTAGACATGTTTGTATAGTTTTTATACACAGCAAGAAAATACGTAATACCTAATTAATTTTATTTAAAAATTTATTTAATTGGTGTATTTATATACCCAAATTTCTGTTCACCTTGTTTGTCATAGCTACTGACTCCATGTTTGCCATTATGGTGTCCTATATTACAATACATTTAGAGATTTTTTCAGAATAGAAATTCTGCACAAAACTGCTCTCCCAAAAGCTTATGATTTAAATATCAGTCATCTTGAAATACAGTACCATAATCTGCAATACCAAGCAACATTTAGAAGAACTAGAAATTAGCGTTATGTCACTCAATGCTATTCTCTATTTACTTAATTCTTTCTAGTACAGTTTCTTCTTTCTTACTTTATGTGATTTTTCAAGGAAGTAAACATTCCTCCTTTCTATTTTTAAAAATTATTCATTATTTTAGAAGCTTAATTTTCTGGATGCTTATCCTGCTAATCGTTTAGAGAGTTTTATTTTCAATAAAGGCTGGATATGTCACACTTTCTGATAATCAGGCCCATTCTAAGATCAGTCCTTTTCATATTTGGAAATATTCTGAAAACACATTTTATTGCCATAGAGTCTTTGAAAATTTAATGTGATATTTAACAAGCTTATTTAGAGTTAGTATTCATATTGGTATTTGACTGCAAAACTGAAACTCTTACAATCTGCTGAAACAGATATTCACATCATCCATTTTATGCAGCTATGGGCTTCTAATTCACAGGTGGTTCAGAACAGCAAATTTTATGCCTCAAGTACTTACAACAGAATATAGGTATTTTCCACTCATATATTCATAGAGTATGTTGAGTAACTGTTGAGAATGGTTTTAGCTGGATATTTCTGCTGGGACCAATGAAATACTATCTATGAAGAACAAATTAGTCTTTTACTTAACAGTTGACCTAGTAACAACTTACATCAGTCAAACTTTCAGTAATTTATGTTGTAGGGACTCTGCACTAATTCTTGGTCTGCTTCAGTATATCCTTTATCTTTACCCCAGACTAAACAATTTTTCAGTTTGTTTTTTGTTGGTTACATAATTGCATAAAATACTTCTATTTTCATTTCATGTCTGTACCTTGTTAGGTTCTGGATGGCAGTTTAGGAACTCTTAGAAAACATTAATAACTTCATGAACACTGCAATGGTCTTGACTGCAAAAACCTATCTACAGGGAGTTTAGTTTATAGCAAAACCATAGAAGTATGGTCTTCCTTGATTAGTGCATACAGAAAGACAAAACTAATTAAATACCCAGGTTCTAAAATGAATTTTAATACGCATTTAGTAAAGCATGTAAAAAAGAATCAGCATACTATGAAATAAGTCTCTCCAAAATCACTAAAATGTGTAATCTGATCAGCAAATTCTAAATACACATAAATATACCAAAGATCCAGAGGATGACTTAATATATTTGTCCAATATTAATTTGCAGAAAATTAAAGTCATCAGCATTTAAAACACCTTCCCTTACAGAAAATTATAAAAAAAAAACAACACAACAAACCAACTACTATATTCAGTTGCATATAATGTAGTTGATATCCCTCTTGTCTTTAATTGCACATTGTAACACCCACTCTTTCACTGTTCTCAGGCTCTATAAACTGTTCCGAATTTATTTAGTCCATCAATCAGACTGGCTGATGTTTTGTTTGTTCAGACCACAGGTGTACATGACCAACAAAAGCACAAATATCTGTGAAGCTGGAGAACTCAAATGGACAATTCAAATGGAAAACAAGTAAAAGGGATTTAAAGTAATATTGAATATTCATCTGCAGATTTCATTTGCATGCCTATGGGCTTTAAGAGTGAATTCTCCTCATTTTAATAACTATTTATTTCAAGAGGGAGGTCTGTATGCCTGAAAAATTGTCTTATTTTTTCTAACTGTGAGCTAGTCTGTTAAAAGTCGTAAGCTCTCTCCACAGTCCTTGTAAGTATATTCAGACTCAGTTATATGATTGTTTCACATAAAGCATCACAGCTACAGCAAGTGCTGCCGAATTAACATAACTTCAGATATTTTTTGGAGTGTGTGTATATCTGAATCTTACATCTTCTGAAAAAAAATGAACCAGATACTCTTCCCTGTCCCAAACTTACTAATAAAGATGCATTAATAAAAGTATTTAAACTGTTTCACTTTATTGCATGCAATATTCTACAATATAAGACCATTTTAGTTACTCCACAGCTCTTTTTCAAACAACTCCAGCTGATGCAAGTTGTACCACACTGGATTAAATCAAGGAAAAATTTCCTTCTTTATAGCTTAGATATTCCAGCCTTGTGCATGACCTGCTTTACTGAAGAAAGTTATGTCATTAGGTAAATAATTAAGATTCTGCCTTTGAGATTAAGTTTGCCAGGAAAGAAACCATCAAAATAAGAAATCTTAATATGCTTAATAACTCTGGTCATATTTCTGTGTGTTTATTAAAACAACACTGAAATTAAAGAATGGAAAATACAATTATTATTTTTTGTCATAGCACAGAGGAGTCAGAGTCATGGAGCAGGGTCCATTTTTATTAGCTTTGTGAAAACACAAAGCATATGTATTTACAAAAATTAAAGGTTGCCTCTAATAATCTTGTAAAATGTTTGCTTCTGGAATTTACAGAGTATTTGAACAATGTTTTTCATACACTTTCTAATTTTTAGCATTTGTAATTTCTAGCAATTTCTAATTATTAGCATCATAATTTTAAACAGGGTTGGTTTTTTTTTTTCTTTCTTGCAGAGAAATAAACATGGATGATTCACTTACTTTTTGGTTTATAACCAAACTAATACAAGGCATAGACTTTTCAAGGTCATCAGGCTTAAAAAAACCTGCCTAGGTTCAAATGAGACTGGATCAGCACTGCAAATCCTCATCACTACTTGCTCTTTATATGATGTATAAGGGAAGTTCAGCATCTCACAAATTAAGTGAGAAGCCACCAAAACTGGAAAGTGGAAGGTGCCAGTGAAAGAACAAATGTAAATCACAGTTCCTGGGGGAGAATTAGATGTTTTGTTTCACTTCAGAACTCTAATTGTAAGCCTGGTTTTTGGTTTTAGAATACTCCAACCAGATTAGTCAAAACCTGAGGGGAAGTAAGGGAGCTCCACCATTATAAGTAGTGCCTTTCCCAGTTAGAGGTAATCAGCTGGGTGACCAGCATTCTGTTCCCTGATACACCCAATATCAACATCTGTCTTTCACCCTCTGCATCACCCTTGACCAGTGAGCTATAATTTATTGAGTTACAACTTTCCCAGTCCTTTTCATTTAGTGTATTCTAACAGTATAAAGTAATCCAGTCTCTGCTGGAGTAAAAAAAAAATACACGAGAAACTGGAATGAACAAGAACCCTAATAAATAAAACATGTATTTGGAAGACTGAGATTGAAAACTTACTAACATTGAAAAAATCTTAATAAACTTGTTTTTTATTACATAGGGTTGCATGCTTCAAAAAGAGATGCTGATAGTTCCCTGACTTCAAGTAACCTGCAGATCAAGCCACTGTGGTAGGAAATACCAGCTCTAATCTCAGCCCAGATGAATTAAAATAGGTGTTAGAAGCTATATTTCCCCAAACCTAAGTTAAAGCACTCACCAATGGGTTATTTCTCTATTTTGATGAGGTTTAAATTATATTTGTGCTCTGAGAACTGCTGCTCCACAGGTAGTATCAACTTTCTGACAGTGAGCATGTTGGTGCTGCTAGGATTCTACCTAGAGGCATGAATTTAGGCTACATCTGTACTAGTAAATTACAAAGTGGCAGGGACCATTCCCAGCACCGTGATTCCATCATCTGAAGTATTCAGTTGTTAGAATTGTCCCTAATACAGTTGTGGCTTGGGCCAATTCCTATTTCTAATAACCATTTTTCGAATAGTTACTCTGTTTCAAAGGTTGAGAGACTTTAATAGCATGGATTTAGACCATTTAGCACCTAAGTCCAATTATGGGCACAAGTCATTGACTCATATGTACCATACACTGTAATTTAATGGTTAATGCTGCAGCTCAGGTGCCTGGGGAGCTTTTAAAAAAATAAAATAATTGAGATAATTATGTAATTAGGCAGCTTAGGTTGGAGTTTGAGGAACCAACACATCCAGACTCATGCCATCTAAATCTTATTTTCCTCAGGGAACTAGGTTAATTAGACTCCTGAATTTAGAATACAAGTAATCTTGATGGGTTTTTTCCTCCAGTACATTAAGAAACTAAATTTTTGAAGTTTAACATAGAAATCTCCCTTTAATATGTGGAAGAATTTTGCATCTTCTATTTCGATTACCAACAGTAAGTTCTCTGTTAACCTGCCTCTTATATGGATTGCATAGATTGATGTGATTTCATATATTATTTCCATTCATGACTTCTTATTGAGTCTTATGGGCAGATATCTTTTCATTTGATTCCAGTGTATTACTTCCAGCAATCTGGAAGTGGTCTACAGCTTTAAAAGTTTGTTTGCCTCTTATTTGCCATATATTTTGTATGTTTCTAGCATATCCCTTCTACCACATCAGGAAGTCATGTTGTTGTTATTTCATTACCATCTTTTAGTGTCATCAGGAAGCTAAATATGCCATTATAAACCAAAAGAACCCATGTATATAACAAAACTAATGTATCACGCTTGCATTCTGATTAGGACACATCACAATCCAGTATTTGCCACAAAGACAAAAATCACTTGTAAGCAGGTATTAGCGCAAGACACAGAATATCCCTGGGACCTAGATGCTCTGCTGTGCTTGTAGCTGTTATCTCAAGGTTCCTGAGTTCATCTCTAATTTATGCTTTCTAAAAAAATTTACAATATCAGATTTCATCATTATTGTCTTTATAATTCGTTGATTTCCTTGTGTTTTGGCACAGGATATAATCTAAAAAATACTGAGAAAAAATTGTCATTTTTGTTCATTTTGTGGGGTTTTCTTAGTTCAGCAATTCTATATTTCACTTTCTTTTTAAACAACAAAGTTGGCATGAATTTGATCTTCAATTCTGTGCTAAGCATGGGTAGTTTTACTTTATAAAGAATAACAGAATGAAGAGTTTCAAGCCATGATCTTTACTTTGAATACTTTCTAGTGACTAAAAAAAAGAAGTGTTTGTGTGAGGAGTTGGGGTTTTTTTAAATACATAAAGTTAAAGCAACAAAGTAGCAGTTGGGAGAACTACATTCGTAAACTAATTAATGTGCAGATTTTCTTCATGATATTAAACAAGTTTGTGTTGAATTTCTTTTAAAACTTGTCCTCAAACTGTGGTGCTGGGACAGCTTGTGTGCTGGCCAAACATGGTTATTAAAGGGACGAAGGCTGAACAAAAACATCAGCTTTTTACTAGACAAACTGTTAAATTAGAGATTCTTGCTTGCCGTGAAAAATGTAAGAAACACTTAGAAAAGTAAAAGGACATCAATACCTTCCCCCCAAAATATTTTAAAACCCAAACCCTCATATGAATTACAGTTCAGTTCTCTACATTTGAGCTTCCATTTAAAGCTACTCTTCCATACATCACCTCCACATACAAAAGGCATGAGAAGGATGGGAGCAGAGCAGAGAAGCAGTCCTGCAGGGGCATCTCAGGC
This sequence comes from Falco peregrinus, assembly GCF_023634155.1. Lineage (NCBI taxonomy): Eukaryota > Metazoa > Chordata > Aves > Falconiformes > Falconidae > Falco > Falco peregrinus. Next base: position 61,338,985 of record NC_073727.1, read on the forward strand.
TTTGGGGGAAGTCTTGTCTTCCTGCACATCCTTGCCGTTGCAAGCTTCCATTCTTCTGCATTATTGGCCCCCTCACTTCTGTGTGCACTGGTGGGGGCGGTTTTGGTTGCTGGGCCGTGGGCTGCAAGTCCACTACAGACTGCACTTGTAAGTGGCTACCTGACTGCTTCTCAGCCTCCCTGATGCTACTCAGCCTTCTCACCGCCTCCTGCAGCTCAGCCACCTGCTGAAGCTCCTCCACCTGGGCACAGCTTTTGCTGGCAGATCTGCAGCCTGTGTCCATCCTGGGGGAAAGGCCTGGGCACGTCCCGCAGCCTGAGGCCTGCGCTGCAGCCTCTCCCATCAGCAGCCCCATCTGGGTGGGGGCATTGGCCACTGCTGGGGTAGATGGTGCCAACCCCCCAGCTGGAGCTGCAGCCTTTGCTCTCAGACAAGTGCCCACCATTCTACTGTGAGGGTCAGGCAGGATGAGTGCCCTTCTCCTGTGCAGATGGTCACAGAATGGTGCCCAGTTGCTGAGTTACACGAACTTCAAGTCTTTCCACTGGAAAGTGGAACATCCCTCCTTCAAAGTGGCGCCCTCCCTGCGCGCCCTCCCGCGTGACCCGCTGAGACGACTACTGTGCCATGCCCTGGCTGACACACCATGCCCTGTTTGCCTACTCTGGTCCCAGCGCTCCTGGTCTCTACTGCTCCCCGTGTTGCCCTCTGTGGGAGTGGGAGTGGTCGCCATTACTCCTGGCCCACACACGCCTCATCAGGCACATGCAAGCTGCCATCTCTTAGCAGAAACATGACAAGTAATGGTTTTCTGATAAATATGTCTCTAAAAATAATGGGTTTTTTTCTAGACTTATTATTGATCAACAGGGTCTTTTTACATTATGTGTAACAGTGTTACAGCATGTGCTTAGTGATATGGCTTGGTGAACGGACGTGGCACTCCTGGGTTAACAGCTGGATTTGCATGATCTCAGAGGTCTTTTCCAACCTAAATCATTCTGTGAGTCTATGATTATTTCCTCTGTTTCAGATCCAACTGGATTTATGTAAAAATCTTACTCTATTCCACACTGTGCTATGCTAAGCTAATGTAAATTATGCTATGCTGTGCTATTTTTTCTGGGTCTTTCTCTACTGAAAAAAAAAAGAACTTTTAAAAATTTGTTTTCATAAGTTTCACTATATTTTAACAGATGCACATCACAACTACTTTTCACTTTTATTAAATAAGGGAGACACATAGAGATTAGGCAGCAATTCTGAGGCATGTAAAGACTGACAGAACTTCTGAGTAAAGCTTGGCCTGTGATTAATGATCCCCTTGCACATGAGTGCTTGTTTTGTTCAGATACATGGTATATCTAAAGTTTAATATTGAATTACAAAAAAAAAATGTTTACTTTCAGGATATCTTTGGGAACAAGAGCAACTTTCAAAACCATCCCTGAATGATTTTACTGTCATCTATAATAATCATTATTTCTGGTTTATTTGTCAAGTTAATGAAAGATGTTATAAATATTATTTCAGTCTTATGTGCCCAATATAATTTCTTCTGTAAATGCATTTAATAGTTGCATTTTGTCCCTTGATTTTTATCTCATAGTGTAATAGTAAGATAGGAGTCAATTATCTAAAACTTTGGAGGTCATATTCTGTCTTGAACCTAAACCTGAAAGAGAGAGACAAATACCTCAGATAAAAACACCTCCCTTCAGACTCTTTGTTGTTCCTTGGTAAATATAACTTTACATAGAATATCTGACTCAGATAAATGACAGTGGACAAAGGTAAGGCACCTTCATAAAAACAATACACAATCCTCTTATCTGCAGATAGGAGGTATGCTCTACTTCCGTACCATGAACAGAAACAGTGTAGTATTGACACAGAGAATGGGTACTTTGGTAGATTATTTTCCTAATTTCTTATATTGAAATCAGTATTTCCTAGATCCTGTGCTTATGGATCAGTTGGAACTCAGGTGGTTGTATAGCTTTGAGAATAAGTTTAGGCATGCAGCTTTCATGCATTTGGAATTTTTGGTCTTGAGTAATGAATACAACTATCTGTTTCCATCTAGAATTTGTATTATTCAATTTATGTCTTTAAAAATATAATTAGTATAGGAAAACCCCTGACTTCTTCCTCCTGCATGTGTATAGCTAATGAAAACCGAACTTTGCACATTTGAAATGAAAAGGATGGCTTTTTAGATTACATGAAGAAAATTTTTATATATTGGTAGTCTTCAGTTTATTTTAAGAAAAAATTAATTTTCCATGTGGAAAAAAAATATTATCTGTGAGAATAATTTTTGCTTATAGCAGAGGAAAATAAGCCTTTTTATGATATACACTTGAAGGAAGTGTCTACTTTCCGTTTAGGGATGCCAAAAGTGCTCTGTGTCTTCCAGTAATTGTTTTCATCCTGATACCCGGGATGTCTTAGCAAAAAGAGCAGTCAGTGATTTTGTCCATAAGCTCTGTGCCATTTTTAGTGACATCTTAATGAATTACTTTTAGCTGATGTAGAATCATACTTGAGGATTACTCACTCTAAATGGTACAGTTTTTGTAACAGGCTGAAATAGGTGAGAACTCCACTTTGAGATTCATGTTCAAGTGCTGACATTTATTTATTTGTAGAATTAAACCTAGATCTTTAAAAAATAATGAAAAAAGCCCCAAATAAATTGATAGATGCCCAGAATGGCCCAGAACATTCACTTCAGTGTCCATGTGAGGTGTGGAAGAACCAGAATCAAGGTTAAGTTTTGCATGGTGATTTGCTTCTGCTCTTGAAAAACTGTATCAGTACCCTGTACACTCCAAGTTACTTTATTTCTGTTTCCTGCCTCCGGGTAGTGACATTTTTTTGGCTATTCTGGAACTTATTATTCATTATATTTTCTCTACACTGAAATATGTATTTTAAAGCTTCTCTAAATTAGGTTGTCTCATTTTATTTTTGCCTGGATTACTCACGGATAAATGGTGTCAGAACAGGACCTGACTGTGGTCCAGTGTTCATCAACTTCTTGTGAGTTCATTCTCACTACTTTACCACTGGTATGAACTATACACATAATTCAAAATTTGTTAGTTTTGATAATATCTTAAAAACCTAAGAATGTTTTGTTTCTATGTAACATCATCAGGGCTGTTGTGGGATAGTGAATGTCCATTTGTAAACAAAGCAGTAATCCATTATCAAAACTAACAGAAATCTCATCACGCAGTAATGAGGTCCAAAGTAATCTCTCTTTATTACTGTTCACCAAGGACTACTTTTCTGGCAGTAGTTACAGTGAAAACCCAGCCAAAAGTCTTTGAGCTTTAATTAATAATTGGATTGTGAATCTGAAAGACACTGAGAGTCTAAAAGCCAGTCCCCTGTTCCATAAATTAGCAACTTGTCTTTTTTTTTTTTCTTCATACTTTCTGCAACGTAATGTATGCCAGAAAAAAATCTATTAGCACACTCAAAAAAACCCCCAAAAAACCCAGACCTATTATTAAGCTATTAACAAAGCAGCTCTGGCTGAGCATCTGAATCAGTCTGTGGCTCAGTGTCTTATACACCTGTGGTGGTGCCTTAGAGGATTGAGAGCCCCCTCTTCCACTGGTATCCCACATGCAGGTGAACCTCTGAGACCAGAGACCAGAAGGCTCAGGTGGGTAGAGGTTACCACTGTTAGCAGAGACAATCACATAGAAAGTATTAATACTACTACTACTACTACTAATTACTATTATTATTGTCATCATAATCATTATTATTGTTGTTGTTGCTGTTGTTATTGAAGTAGCTAATGTCCGAGAAGCATTGTTCTTCTTCTGCATCCTTCTCTTCATGCTAAAACCCCTATATAATATGTAACTGAAAAAGACTGAGCCAAGACAAATTATGCCTGAGGAATTTTACTTTTCAAATGCCTATAGCTAGGTTTTAAAAAGACAAGTTTACTAAGACAAATAGAAACATTCTCAATGGAATTATTGTAAAGTCTAATCATTATCTTATTTCATATGTTTTCCCAAGATCATTTTCTGTTCCAGTTTGATGTATTGGTCTGTTGAAAAGATAGAACATTGTACAAATGATACTGATTAAAGGAACCTTCAGTTCAGGAATAATTAAAGCCTAACACTAAAAGTCAAATCAGCAAAGATTTAGAGAAATACAATATAGCAAATAGTGGTTCATTAGGGGAGGAGACTGACAAAAGAATAAAAGGAAAAAAGGTGTTAGAAACAGAGGATACTATAAATCAATATTTAGATGTCTTGAAACATTAGTTCTGTATTAAAGTTTGTATGTGGGGTTTACAGCACTTTTCCTGTTATATTGGATTCAGTACAAGGCTTTGGTAGCTAGAACATGGTTCTCCTTTGAATGCATGGATCACTAGTTTGAATATCTTGTATTTGCAAAATGTAGGCCCAAAATAAATTTTGGAGACTGAATAATCAGGCAACAGTTTGCTTGTTTGTTTATTTGTTTTAAGCCCTTTGATGCTGTTTATGCCAGATAGTAGGCTCTGTGGATGTAGAATATTATCTGAAACATTTACTTTTTTAAAGAGCTCTGAAGGAAAAAAACACCACCAATAACAAAAAAACCAAACCAAAAAAAAAAAAAAAAAGAAAGAAAAAAATCAAGGAAATTGTTCAAAATAATTTATTCTTTCCTAATATTATTAGATTTTACCATGTGTCTAGGTAGACACTACAATCTATTAATTCTAGCAAAGAATAATTTTTTGCTATGTGGAAATGATGTTGTGGGTCAACAAGTGCAATCACCTTCTAATTACTTACAAACCACAGAATCGCAGAATGGTTGGCATTGGATGTGACCTCCAGAGATCATCTAGTCCAATGCCCTGCTAAAGCAGTGTCCCCTAGAGCAGGTCGCACAGGATCACATCTAGGCGGGTTTTAAATGTCTCCAGGGAAGGAGACCCCACAGCCTCTCTTGGCAGCCTGTGCCAGCGCTCTGTCACCCTCAAAGGAAAGAAGCTTTTAATCATATTCAGGTGGAACTGCCTGTGTTGCAGTTTGTGCTCGTTGCCCCTTGTCCTGTCACGGGGCACCACTGAAAATAGCCCAGCCCCATCTTCTTGACACTCACCCTTAAGGTATTTGTAGACATTGATACGATGCCCTTTCAGTTTTCTGCAGGGTAAACAGGCCCAGCTCTCAGGGTTGTGGTCAGGCCTTCTTTTTTTGTTAGTACAAAGTCCAGCAGCACACCTTGCCTCATTGACACTTCCACCATCTGCATCAAAAAGTTATCACCAATGCTTTGCAGGATCCTTCTGGACTGTGTGTTCCTAGCTGTGATGCCTTTCCAGCACGTATCAGGAAGGTTGAAGTCCCCCTTTGGAACCAGGGCCTGTGATCGTGATGCTCCTTCCAATTGTCTGTAGGCCTCATTGACTTCCTCTGCCTGATCAGGTGGCCTGTAGCAAAAAAACACGACAGGTGTTGGCCTGCCCCTTAATCTTTACGCATAAGCTTTTGACTTCTGCATTCACTCCAAGGGAGAGCTCAAGACATTCCTGTTGCCCTCTCCCATAAAGAACAACTCCACCACCTCACCTTGCTGGCCTGTCTTTCCTAAAAAGTACATAGCCATCCCTGACAGCATTCCAGTCATGTGAGCTCTCCCACTGTGTATTTGTAACGGCAGTGAGGTCATGGCCCCGTGACCGCACACAGATCTGTCGTTCTTCCTGTTTATTCCCCGTGCTGCGTGTGTTGGTGTACGGGCATTTCAGAGAGGTAATGGAGCATGCAGGTTTCCCAGGGGGGGTGCAAGATGGTTCACCATAGCCACACACCCTTGAGGTGGTTGGCCTTCTGGTTCTCGTCTTGGAAGGCAGCAAGGGAACATTTATCACTGCTCTGGTTGGCTTGGCTTACTCCTTGGTTGGATGCAATGGTGTGAGCATTGCCACTTGGACCCCACCCCCTGAGTCCTTCAGTTTAAAGGACTCACTTAGAAAACAAAGGGAGACACATGGCTTTAGCAAATAGCCGAGTTATTTTTGTGAGAAAGGTTTTCTTCCTGAAAGTTGAAACAGCTTAGTACTCATCACCATGATTCATTTGGGTCATCAGAGCTATACATTACAATAATTTTGAAATGTGGAGGGCATTAAATTGCATTAGTACAAAAAGGTAAAAGAAGTAATGTGATTGTGATAGACTTGAAAAAAGAAGGCATGAAACAAAGAGTGTAACTGTGTGATATCCTAGAAATGGGAGAAGTTGAGGAAAGAAACAGAACAGAAGGGAAATTCTAGTTTTATAATAGTCAAGATACTACAGAAAAATGTCTCAATCCTAAAAAGTATTTTAAAAAAGAAATTGACATTACATCAAGGCACATGGATATGAAAAAAATCCCACCCAATCTACAGGTGACATATAAAAGAACAGTAGATTTGCAAAGTAAGAGTTTGAAAAACTGAAGCCTCAAAATGAGATACTATTAGCGGAGTAGAAAAGGAGAACACATTTTTTAATGTAAGAAGCATGAGATGACAGTTGGACTTCATGATCTCAGAGTTCTTTTCTAACTTAAATGATTCTACTGTTCTATGAGCTCTGTACTTTATTATCTTCACATTTCTTGAAACATCCATGATTGGTGACAATTAAGGGGAATATCAGAAACAGACCATATCTTGATTTTTAAACAGCATCATCCAGGCATAAAAGTAGATTGCCTGGGAAAAAAAAATCAAAATGCACAGGATCTTAGCACAGGCTTGAGTGAGGTTTATATAGTTGCAAATGTGTATGCATGTAATATGAAAATATGTCATTTGAAAAATAAGGATGGCCAATGTAGATAAGACTAAAGTTCAGCAAGTCCATCATACTGTTCCTGGAATTAGTATCGGATGCTGAGGAAAGCTGTAAAAATAATAAATAAAGATAAAATAAAAATAAATTTTATAACTTCTATGTAAATTTTTACTTAGAGTCACTGTTGTTAAATAGACTTTCATCATTCAACTAAAAAATACTTAGACACAGAATTGCCAGTATTTCATCAGTGGATTTCCTCAGCTTCAATACATCATTAAATCTTGCTTACTGTTCACTTCAAAGAGCTAAAATTGATGCATCCACATTAAGAAGAGTGGTAATTGCCTTTCAAGAAAAAAGAAAGTGGTGGGGGGTGGAGGGGGGGAAGACAATAGAAACATTGTAAAGGAAAGATTCTAAAAAGTATTTTAACATTCGGGATGAGGAAACAGAAGTCAAATAGTTTTATTCTTGCGATTTTACAGATCAAAGTCTTATGAAGTAGAATTGTACTGAGAACAAGATAGCCCTTGAAACTAATTCTTTAATAGTTTGTCACCAGTATTTCAATTGCCAAATAAATTTAATCATCTCAGGATGAGTTATATGGAAAAAACTAATCAGAATCATAACAATTCTTTTTTGGAAATATACAAAAACCCTACAAGAATAGTGGAAGATAAGTGTAATCTAGATAATAAATAAAAATACAGTGTTTTTCAAATGCAAGTGGGCTGCCTCTGTAAAAGACAAATCACACTTACAGAATACACAATGACTAAAGAGTCAGAGGTAGGTTTGTGGAGAAAGGCATATCTTCAGCATTGCTAAACACACAGGACTCTACTACCTGACAAGAGATTTTACTTTTAATCTTGATCTCTAAAACAGGTTGGGACAGTGCTCCACTAATGAAGTCTTCCTGGTACACTCTAGATGAATCTCAGTAGGATGTGATGGCTATGCGTAATGGCACGTTATGATAATAAAGCCATTCTCAGCACCATGTTTAGCACCCTGTGCATTTTGCAGCAGCATTCAGATGCCTGTTCATGAACCAGGTGAACATTAGTTCCTACCCCCTGAGTGGTAGGAATCATCAATATAAACCCTACTTGTACTGCTGTCCATAAGGAAGTAAGGTCTGAAAAATGAGCACCTAAGTGGCCAAAAATGTACTCAGGTTCACACAGAAGTTCTTCTGAGGTGAAGCACTAGTGAGATCTTGTTTTCTGACACCAATAAGATGACACAGTCAGATGTCTTCAAGAATTATTTAATTAACTGATCAAATGCCTCATGGCCAAAGCTGTTGCTCTTTTTTCTTCACTGAAAATAAGATCAGTGACATTAACTGTAGTATGTAACTTAAATTGATGCAGTTTTGGGTTTTGAGGTTCTGTAGGGGTTTTTTTGTTTGGTGTTTTTTTTTTTTTTCCTGATTTTCTCTCTAATGATAGCTTTAAATCAGGGGTTCTCAAACTTTTTAACCAGGAGGCCGGCGCACGGATGAAGTGGCAGGCAGTCATCTGTGACTGCTTGGTTTCCCCCCGCCAACCCCTGGCAGGGGGGGTCTGTAAATACCGGGGGCCGGATTGAGGGCCCTGGGGGGCCGTATCCAGCCCATGGGCCGTAGTTTGAGGACCCTGCAAGTGTAACTAAGAGAAATGAAAGATACATATCTACAGATATGTAGGTAGGTAGGTCTGTATGTGTATAGAGATAAATATGTTAGCCTGCAATAAAAACAGGCTTTCCACAGGCTCCTAGAAATAATTTTAATCACTATTTGTTAGCTGTTTTTACCATGCCAACAATTTAATTGATTTTTTTGGACAGGCAGAAAGATTTGGAGCCAACTCCAGCCTCAGTCATTTTAGTTTTGCTTTGGTGAAACTGAAAAAGGAGCTTTGTTTGATAGTGTTAACAAGAATAAAACCAAAACCTTATTCTCAAACACTTGTTTATGGGTAGAGGAAACACTATATATGTTAAGACAATAATTTATTGCTGGCATAAGTGAAATCTTAACAGTCAAATCCAAGCATATTTATTAGTCCAGATCTAATTATAACAGAAAAAGAAAGTTTGTGTATAGAAGAAGTTTCATTAACAGTAATAATACAATTAGAATTCTTATACACAGACTTATTTCCTACCTGTCTTCCAGATGTTGTGTTCACCCTTCCACTGCTTTTATGGGTCCTGAAGTCCTTTTTTTCTGGCAAAGCTGATGGGAGGTATCACAGCAGGGCATCAGCATCTGCAGTCCTTTGCTGGGAGTAATATGTTGTTGACATTCTTCACTTCATGTTTAGATCCACTTGTCATTTTTAAATGTTTGCTAGCATGCTTGCATACCTTTGTTTGCTCCTCATTGGTCTGCAGCCCCATATTACATCAGAATTTAATATACTTGGTCCTTTTCCTGTATGTCAGATATTATTTCTTTGTTTTCTTTCTTACCCCTAAAACGAGTTTTGTCTAGCTCCAGGTGTCCATTTCCTTAATTGACAGTTAGCAAGTAGCTTATAGCTAAGGGGTTGCCAGTAATAAGCCTGTGTTCTCTCTTACCATTTCATGCCTGTACTCTTCTAAGTCACCTCCTGGATCTCCACTTCTCAGTGCCCCTGTTATCATACCAGACCTGTATTTCTTTACACTACTTCATTATAGTGACATTATGGTGACACCATGTCGAGATAAATGAAACTAAAACCAGGTAGTCATAGCCACCTGGTCACTTTGAAAAACTGCTGCCACAGCTAAATTGAACAAAACATAGCTGCAGGGAGGTCAAAACCAGCGGAGACAAGATAAGCCTAACAAGTTTCTGTTTTGAGGCCCTGTAAATGAGGTGAAAAGCCTGTACCATGTTACTAGCAAGTACAATACTGTCTCATAGGTCTAAATGGTTACCCAAGCAAAAAATGTAAGAAGGAGTGCAGAACTGGGGAAAAAACCCCAACAACAACAAAAAAACAAAAAAAGACCCCAAAGCTGTATGTGAAAGATGGTGCATTTTTGAGTATTTAAAAGTCACGTTTTAGTTTTTAGTAGCTTTCCATACAGAATCATAGAAACATGGAATGGTTTGGGTTGGAAGGGACATTAAAGATCACCTAGTTCCTGCCCCCCTGCCATGGGCAGGGACATCTTGCACCAGACCAAGTTACTCAAAGCCCCATCCAGCCTGGCCTTGGACACTTCCAGGGATGGAGTGTCTCTGGCTTCTCTGGGCAACCTGTTCCAGGGCCTCACCACCCTCACAATGAAGAATTTCTTCCTAATATCTAATCTAAATCTACCTTCTTTCAGTCTAAAACCATTGCCCCTTGTCTGATCACTACAGGCCCTGGTAAAAAGTTTCTATCTTTCCTATAAGCCCCCTTTAAGTATTGAAAGGCTGCTAAGAAGTCTTCCCAGAAGCCTTCTTTTCTCCAGGTTGACCAACGCCAACTCTCTCAGCCTGTATTCATAGCTCTCCATTTATTTTCATGGCCCTCCTCTGACCCTGCTCGAACAGGTCCATGTTGTTTTTGTAATGGGGACCCCAGAGCTGGATGCAGTACTCCAGATGGGGTCTCACCAGAGCAGAATAGAATGGAACAATCACCTCCTTTGACCTGCTAGTCATACTTCTTTTGATGTAGCCCACAATATGTTTGGCTTTCTAGGCTGCAAATGCGTGTTGCCAGCTCATGTCCAATTTTTCATCTGCCAGCATCCCCAAGTCTGTCTCTGCAGTGATGCTCTCAATACATTAATCACCCAACCTATACTGTTACTGGTGATTGCCCTGACCCAGGTGCAGGACCTTGCAGCTGGTGGTGTTCAAATTCATGAGGGTTTCATGGGTCCACTTCTCCAGCCTGCCAAGACCACTTTGGATGGTGTCCATTCCCTCAAGTGTATCAATTGCACTACTCAGCTTCGTGTCATCTACAAACTTGCAGAAGGTGCATTCAGTCCCACTGTCTACATCATTAATAAAGATCGGTCCCAATATGGACCCCTGAGGGATACCACTTGTTACTGATGTCCATTTGGACACTGAGCCATTAACTGCAACTCTTCAGACTTGAATAGTTCATCCATCAAATCTGTATCTCTCCAATTTAAAGACAAGGATGTTGTGTGAGACCATGCTAAAGGCCTTTTAGAGATAATGGTAGATGACATCACTTGCTCTTTCTGTATCTACCAATGCAGTCACTCCATTGTAAAAGGTCGCCAGAATAGTCAGGTATTCTTCTCATCTCATGTAATCTAATTTAAACAAAAAATATGCCCAAAGCTTAAGCCATAGGTTTAAATGCCTAAATTCCACCTAAAAGTCTACAGAAAACAGGATGGGGAATAACATTCTTAGATGTTTTGTTTTGTTTTGTTTTCGCTACCAAGAGATTTTTCCAATCAGCTCCAGATCTCTATCACTTATGCATTGAGACAAGGCCAGATTTTTCAGTAGTTCAGAGGCCTAGTTACTGATATTTAATTTTTATTTTTTTTTAACTCTGGGGGTAAACTTAATGTTTTAGACTTCTGAAAGATATGGCTTTAAAAGACTTCTAAATCAAAGATCAAAGTAGATGGTATCATGCAGATTATATCAGCCATATATATGGAATTGCAGAAGTTTATTTGAGTTTTTCCTATTCTAAACCTCAAAAAAAATTAAAAATAGCAGAATTAATGGAATTTATTCAAAGTCATTATTTAAGTTCTTCAGAGTTTGCTGAACAACAATGCCAAAACAAATTTACAACCTTTTTCAATATTAGAGTTAATGGATTTCATTATCTGATGTGTTCCTTCCTGGTGATTTGTGTTCTGCTTTGTTGGATGTGATCATGGCTCCAAAACAAATTTTTACCTGCTTTTTCCTTGGAAAAGAAAGTCGTTAAACATATGAATACATGATATTTTATCTATATGTAATATACATGTAAATATACTTAGTTTCCATTTTTTATCTCCTTTTATCTGTAATGTACACAAAAAGGCAACCAGCTGTGAAGGTACAAGTGGGAAGGAAATCAATGATTTGGTGCTAAGCAGTTCCCTGCCAATTGCTGAACTATTGACTGGCTACCAATCAATTGCTGCACGGCTCCTATTGAGTCACATAATGTGGATAAAGCACATGGCTGAGGGGAAGAGGCAGCAGGATTCATAGAAATGGAATGGAACCTCAAAGAACATAAAGAAAAGGGAGGGTAGATAGTAATGAAAGAACAGAACAAAGTGGGCAGCATGAAAAACAAGGCTAGAAAGGAGAGTGGTTTTCTTCAAATGTGTAGGTGGAATTATGTGAAAGTTGAAACTGATGCTAAAATATGGGGAGCTGAAAAAAGGTAGAAGGGTGCTGGGTAACAGCTATTGGTAACAGGTCCTGGGTAACAGCTATTCTCCCCTACCTCCTGTTTCTCAGTTAAATGTTAAAATTTTCAGAAAACTTTATACACTATTTCCTATGACACACAATTACAGAGGAATGAGTTAACACAGAAAAAGCAAAAGCATGGAAAATATGAAACATACCTAAATTAGTTATAAGGATGTATCAGATCCACTGTAACTGCTATTGGAAAAAAGTAGAGATATAGAATGAGGCTGTAAGTGCAAGGAATTGCACTTCTTGAGGGTTTTGGTTCTTTTTAGTTTAATAAGGCACTGTTAGTCTACAATCCAGACTAAAAGACAATTTTAGACTCTTAATCTACAATCCAAACCTATGTCTTAGGTCTTACCTTTGCCTATCTCTGCCTAACCTTTAACAAGACAGAGAAAAATCAGGAAGTAGTAAGATTAAAACACATGCAAGTTTATTAAACATCAGTGGCATATGGACCACCAATAAGAAAGCAAAACGCTTTGTTAAAACTGAGGTGAATTAGCTAACAGAAAAAATAAATTTATCAAGACATAATGCAAGCCTAATATAAGAGAATATGAGGCTCAAAGCACATACCAGAAGACTGTTTAGTTGGGATCCTGAAAATCTGAAAGTTAAGAAGTGTTGCAGTGATACTCTGATGTGTCTGCATTTATGAACACATTTGCAGTTTCAAGTAATCAGAAGAATACGAAGGAAACAACTCATCATATGGGGAAGTAGTACCAGAGAAAATGTTACCCTCACGTTTGTATAGCATAGGTTCAGTTCCTTTTTCGACTACTGATCTTTACTGTAACGTTGGAATTTGGTCTCTGTGTGTCTCAGTTCACTATCTTTAATGTAGGCATAGCAGCACTTTCATACTTCTCAGGGGTGCTATAAAGATTAATAAATGCGATTAATGGCTGTGAAGTCCTTAGAAAATATGATATTAAGATTGTGCTAATCCCTTATATAGATGTTAAGAAGTAAGTGAAGTTAAACTACTTTAGAGGTTTTCCAATCTGTTAAATATATACTGTCTGTTTCTGAAAGGTGGAAAGTGTAGTTTTCATTGGCTTTAGACACAGTTGCTCAAGGTCTGTACCTCTGAAAATCAAACTCTTCCTATTAACTTCTGTCTGACTTCTGGTTATATATGGTTTGTGACACAAAAACTATCAAGCCCTCACTTTTGACAAGCATTTGCTTTAAAATACTGCCTGTATTGTTTAATGTCATTGTTAAAAGACAGAAGTATACAATCAATAAAAAAAGGCTCTCCAAGTTAATCACCAACACTTTTCCTATAAATATGTAAATTTTCAGACTCATAATCTCACTGATTACCATTCATTGACAATTTGGGAAATTGGAATTAGACTTACCCTACTTTTAAAATAAGTAAAACAAGCACATGGGATACATTATTAAAATGAGAATGTTATATCGTGGTGCTTGCTTCCTTGGTGCTTGCTTCAAAGATAAACACTGTACTGTTGGTACAGTGTGTATGAGATAAGGCCCTTCGCCTTATTCTTAACTGTTGCCAGTAGTTTCCTAAAGTTATCTCATGAGTAAGCATAGCAGAAGTGACATCTATCTTTTATCATTCCTTCTAATTTCATCAGTGCATCAGCTCATCACTAAACTTCCTTCCAGTGCTACATCCATGCCCCTGTAAACTGTCATCTGTTTAGACTTATATGAAGACTTGCATGAGAGGAGCAGGCCAGTGATGAAGGATCACAGTACTTGGGGCACAAAACAGCTGAGTGAATGGAAAAAAATTCTGAACTATATTGGAAAGCTAACAAGTAAGGAAAAGCCCACTCTGGAATTGAAGCAGATCTTGACACCAGGGTCAAAACTGATCTTTTTTTTACAGACATTTAAAATGAAAGGCAGTCAAAGATAGAGTCCTATTTATTCCTCAGAGGCATAGATATTTACTAATGGAAGCAATAGCAAAATCCAGTCTTCACTCATATTTAACCTTTTTTTGATGATTTTTTTTTCATCTCATTGAACAGTTTAGAGAACTATTACCAAGGAGACATTATAGGAGCTACCTTCCTATGAAAAAACTTGATTATATGATGACAGGATCATCCAGGTTTGGAGGGATCTCAGCAGGTCTTAAGTCCAACATGTAGTCATCTGCAGACCTGATGAGACCACACTGCACCACCTCCTCCAGATCACTGGTATTAGGCAGCATTCATCTTCACTGTATCACCTGTTCCATTCAGCAACAGGCTCATATTTTCCTTGTTCAGCATTTGGCTGCTAATGTAGTAATAGAAGCTCTTGTCCCTGACACAACTCAGACTGCAAATATCAGCTCTACATGATCTCTGGCTTTCCCGGCAACACTTTCCCATGCCTAAACAGTATTTTGAAATTCCTCCTTTGCAGCCTGTTCCTGTTCCTGTGGCTTTGTCTTTGTATTGGAACTGCAATGTTAAGCCCCTATTTAGCTAAGAAAGTTTTTTCATAGGTTTATTCATTTTCCTGAGTATCAGGATGGACCATTTATTGCAACTCACATCTGACAAATCCCAGAACAATACTGTTTGGCTGGAATATATGCACTTACCTCTCACATCATAACAGTTAAGTACGCAGTTCGTTGTCATGGTTAAACCCCAGACAGTAACTAAATACCATGCAGCCACTCACTCCCTTCACTGTCATGCCTGGTGGGATGGGAAGAAGAATTGGAAAAAGGTAAAATTTGTGGATTGAGATAAGAACAATTTAATAATTGAAATAAACTAAAATATAATAATAACAACAACAATAATAATAACAACAACGACAACAACATCAATTTTAAGGAAAGGGAAAAAAAAACCGGAGTGATGCACAGTACAGCTGCTCACCACTCACTAACCAATGCCCAGCCAGTCCCTGAGCAGCCATTGGCCCCTCCCAGCCAACTCCCCCCAGTTTATATACTGAGAGTGATGCTCTGTGGTATGGAATATCCCTTTGGCCAGTTCGGGTCAGCTGTCTTCACAATGTACCCTCCCGGCTTCTTGTGTACATCCTTGTTGGCAGAGCATGGGAAAGTTGATTTAGAAGTCCTTGATTTAGAGCAAGCCCTACTTATCAAGAACTAAAACATCAATGTGTTTTGAACATTATTCTCAAACTAAATCCAAACCACAGTATTGTACCAGCTACTAAGAAGAAAATTAACTTTATCCCAGCCAAAGCCAGGACATTCATATTCTGTCTTTAATCAGTAGAAAAAGAGGAAGATGTTTAGATGAAGATTTATCCCTCTTTTAGAGAGTTTTCTAAGATTAATATGATCAAAGGCAGAGCTGAGGTAAGTAGCTTAGAACAGACCCTTTACTTTCAGGTAGTGAGAGTTATTAAATTGGATCAGTTCTTAATCATCTTTATGATAGGACATTGAACTGTTCTTTTTTCACTCAGTTGAATGACTAGTGAATCTGACAGAAGTAGATGGGATACTCTTTCTTTGCCCATTTAGAAGAATTTATTGCAGGAGAGGTGGATAAAGACTAGGTTTCTTTTAGCTTTGGCACTTCTGTATGTAGCAGCTAATATCTGTGATGAAGGTTATAAGGCAACAACACAGAACAATGTGACCAGATAGTATTTTTTCGAGGGTCCTGGCTGTTTTAGAAGCCAAAACCTCATCACCTCTTACTGGATGGAATTAATAGTTTCACAGATCTTTGCCTGTTGGCCTGTCAGGATCAGTAGACTATACGCAATTCTCTAAAAAGAGCAATTAATTCCTCTTTAGAAAAGGGAGTATCTCCCCTGACTGAGACAGATAGTGACAAAGCTGCTAATTTCTTTGATGGAATTCTTCCCATCAAATGTAGATAGCCACAAAGAGAATGATTACATCTGAATCAGTTTGCTCTATAAACAGTACATCTTTAGTAAATATTGACAATGGAACTTGAGACATGAAATAATTCTTACCTTACCAAAGATGCTGAAAATAGGTCACATACAGCATTCCATAAAAGTGCATGATTCTCTCCATTGACTAAAAAGAGAATGTAGGATGACAGGGTTAGATCGCATGGATACACAGTTGCAGAAATCTTGTATTAGACAAGATTAATCCAGTCCTGATTATTCTATTCCACAGCATCAATAGACGTTACTGATCTGAAACCTTTGTGCAAATGAAGCACTTATATAGACAGTCACTCCAAGATGAACATGGAAATTAACTGTTAATAAATTGAGTGACCATTACAAATGTTTCTTAATCAACAGCCTATTTTCATATTTTGTCAATAAATGCAAAAGCCTGATAACATGGTTCTTATCAAGCAAATTTAAGTTAAATTGTCTTTATTGATGTCGACTGAGTTATCCAGGACATAACAGAAGAAAAACTCAGTGAACAGATTGTATAGGAAATACAGTGAAATGTGCTGTGGTTCCAGACTGAGTAATAGATATGAGCAACAGCTAACTATTTTGAAGAATTAATACTTATTTGACAGATGAAAACCTGTTTATTCAAAAATTTTATTTCCTCTTCAGACACATTCCTATAATCTCCTCATTTATTTTTAAAACCTCTTGTTATCCCCTTTAGCCTAATTGGTTTATTAATAATAAATGATTTGATTATCAATAGTAATCCTTCTTATAATTTTTCTTACTGTGATGTTGCCCACATTGTATTTGGTGCAGTTCAGATGTATTGGTGAAGCAGGAAAAATGTAGGAATTTGCTCTGGATTATCTTCACTTGTTTAAAAACCCTGCCAGCATCTGGTTCAGAAATCTGTAGTGTACATCTGTAGCATACTAACTTTTGCTATGATGTAGTGTATGGTCTGCTCTTCAAACTCTCCTTAGTTTCTAGGTGACAGGATAACATATGGTTCCTTACAGTCTTCATAAGGTGAAATAGAATTTCTTATTTTAATGTATTCTGGGTGTAATCATACACTTATTCAGTGGGAAATAAAGAGCACACATAATGTAGGAACATTGCTTCAGAATGAACTGTGACCTGTCATTGCAGAGACACCTCACCACTGAATAAACAACAAATCATTGGATAGTTGAATGAAAAGACGAGAAGAACCAAGCACAAGTTGAACTCAGAACTGCTCTAAGGTAGAACACAATTTATTTTTTTTTCAGACTCAGAATTTATTCTACCAAATCAAAACCATGTAAGCCTAGAATGCAGAGGTGGATAGAAGATAGTAGAAATGTTTTGCTTTTGGATTCCCCTGCATGTAAACATGGAGAATGCAGAGCAATGAAAGGCTATCTGATAGAAGCAAACATTCAATTTACACTAGTTTCTGAGCCCATTTCAGCTGAAAAGAACTGTCATTTAGTTAGCTCTCCTGCTGAATGCTCCAACAGATAGAGATGGAATTGAGCAAACAACATTTTCTCCAATGCAGAGCCTATGTAGTCTTACAGCTTTCAACTGGGGACCGGGCATTTGATCAATTTGATACCAAACATCACCACAAGCAGTGCAAAATGAGACTGTGATGTATTATGGAAAGAGCCACTCACTGCTATAAGCATAAGAGAGTATGTCAGAGCTGTGCTGCACTCTTACATCGGGTCTGAACTTGACCCAAAGGCACTAAAAAACAGGTAAAAATAAGAACACTATTGTACTTAACCTTTATGCAAGAAAATATACATATTATTTACAGAATATAATAATAACAATTACTTTAAATTGCATAAAATTCTATTAAATACATCCAGAAAAAGAGGAAAGTATTTTGCACTACTGCTAGGTCACAGGTACTAATATTGGAAAGAAGTAAATATGTGTCTGCATAAAGTCTTTGGTTGTTGATATTATTAGTGATGCTTTCATAGTGTGAATTTATTCAGTAAATTAGAAGCTAGAAAGAGCTAGGATTCACTGAAAGTGATCTGCTCTTTGGCTGGAAACAGAGCACAGCTGGTTTGATCACAGAGGATGGTGCCATAGCTCTACTTGGCAGAGATCCTTCTTTTGTCCTAGCCAAAGTAGACGAAAGCAAAACTCTCAATGGATCACTGTAAAAGTCAGATGCTGATGCACACATGTGAGTATCACATTTCAAACACAGAAGTATTTTATTGAAAGCTAAGTGACATGGCAGTATTTACACCTCTGTCTATATCTCAAAAACCAACCAACTAATACTTAGCAAGCTCATTTTCTTAGATGAATAAAATAAAATTCAGAATTCCTTCAACATATTGATAAACTGCTGCCAATTTTTTTACAAGAATAAACGAGTATTATTCTAATAATTAATGATCATTAATATTGATTCCAAAATTAAAATTCAATTAAAAATATTTTTTACAAAACAAGAATGAGAAAGATTATTCAGAACATAGTAGTGCCAAAATCTTTTTTTCTAACAGGTTCTCTAAAGAGAAATAGTCCAGTTTAGAGTACATGTTTTCCCCTGCAAAATTTCAGGAGAATTCATCACAAAATTTCTAAGGAGTTCACTGTTAAAAAATTCAATATTTAGCCACAATATAAATTAATTTTCTCTCAGAATATAAAAGCTATGACTGAAAAGAAAATTGAAAGGGGAGATGGAGGTAACAGTGATTGCAATTTTTAACTGAATTCATTGGAAAATCTTAAATCAATCTTCATATCATACATATATGCTAAAAACAAAGATGAAAAAAAATTAACAAACATACATGTTTTTGCATTTAATGTAGAAATGTGAAGTGGTGATTTCTTTGTTATAATTTGTCCTCCAAAGCTGGTCACCTATCCTGCTTTGGGCAATTCACTTTATATTTTTCTGCTTGCAAGAGAGATAACAGCACTGTGCTTAATTCTTGTCTACCGCAGTGCTATTTTGGAATCAAACGTCTAATGCAGTCACTTCTGCTCAATCTTATAATTAAAGTATCTTTCAAAAAACTCTTTAGCGTGTTGCAGTAAGTTTAAAGTTTAAAGGAAGTTTAAAGGCTCAGTCTTTCAGACCTTACTGAATAATGCATAGGGCTCTGTAGTGCCTTTGAAGTCAGCATGACCACCTGAATGAGTAATAGCAGTGGAACAACTCCTAAAGGCTAATTCTGTTGGCTATTCTTAGTCACATGAATCAAATAATAGTTTTGCCTACAAGGTACTAAGAGTGACTTAGTCATTAGGAAAAAGAATTTCAACCATTTTGTTCAAAGAACTGGACCATCAGCCTGCACAATTGTAATCCATTATTGACGATTATTGTTCTCTCTCAGAAAGTACTCACATCCTATTGCTGAAAAGAAAAATGAGGCTGGTAGAAAAGCTAACAGGTATGTGATAATCTCTCTGATATCTTTTCTGGCTTCAAGGAAAGTCATTTCATCTTCTTTGCTGGTGAACAACATAACATCTCTTTTCTGTACAAAGATATAAACTGTGAAGAAAGGGCAACTGTTAACTCCTATCCAATCACAAAGATTAACTTTCTTGAGCCTTGTTAGACAACAATGGCTTTCTTTTTCAGTAAAATCAATGAACCAATTCATTCTAAAAAACCTAAGCTTTTTAAAATAACATTTCACTGACCTCATCAGGTCATGGAAATACTTATGTGAAAAGCAGGTTATTTATAAAAACATATATGTACTTCTGGTAAGGAAGAAAACTCACATATCACCCAAACCACCCAAAACAAAGATGTAAATGCAAATAAATGTTTGGGTTCAATGGGGGAAAACTTTAAGAAGGAGAACTTGTCAAATCTCAAAAATACATTGCAGAAGGTACATTTCTTCCCTCAGATACAAAAGCCAAGATTTTGCAAATCCATTTGCAAGGGCAAGTATAGGGAGTTTCAAGGAGATCTACTATTTTGTCTGCCTGTTAAAATTTTCAAAAGGAATCGATTCAACAGTTATTTTCAGTTTCTCAGAACAATTTTCTGTTCCCTGTAAGGAAGGGCAGCAGCGTAACTGTGAGTGGCTAGAAAATGGCAGAGGTGTTTTTGGGCCACTGCATGGTGTGTCTGCTATTAGAGGATATTCAGAGCTGGAAAATCAGTTGTCCAAATTCAATCAATGATGCAAACTTAATTTTGAAACAAGTAAAAGAGAATTCTGTGAGGAACACCTAGTGGAGTTATGTTACCCATATGAATTTTGCAGCTGGTGGACATTTAAGCCTGCAGCTGAGACCTAAGTTTGCACTCCCAGACAAAAGCAATTCCATCCAGTCTCATAAAATGATCATGGCACGGCTAAGTAATTGTTAAAACCAAAGTTGTGAATAGAAGTGGAATGCAAAAGGGTTTAATGGAAATATAATGGGGAAATGAAAATCAATACAGACAAATGTTGAAGAATATATCATCTTATAAAAAGGATTGTTTAGGAGAAAAAAGAATGAGGTAACAGCTTTATTGTTCAAAAAAGATAAATCAGTAAGAAAAGAACCCCTAGAGAAACCACAAGTGAAGGGTCCCGGATGATTATTCAAAAGCGAAGGTATATGTATATAAGTTGTAGAATATGTCATGGTAGGAATTCACTGTAAGGCAAAATAACCCAAGGGAAAAGTATGGTTGTATTATAAAATATATATACAGAAGAAAAATAAGAGATATAAAATGATTTAATGAACTAGTCGTAATTCAATATACAATGAAATATATGAGTGATATACTGCTATTTGTAGTCCTAGTAGCAAAATGAGTTAGAATTTCTTCTACCTATAGGGAAAAAAAAGAGATTACTCCAAATTTAAAAGTATAGATGTAAAAGTAAAGAATGACTCAGACAACCTGGATATACTTGAAATGCAGATGAGAAATGTGATCTGGATTAATAAGAAAATTGTCTGCACTAAATATAGCAATAGCCTTGTAAGATATCAAGTAACAAAGAGTCCTCATTAACACAGAAACTAAAGGAAATCAAATATGACAAAAATAACAGTATTTAATAAATAAATCATGATAGAAAAGGTTATGTTGTAGAAATAAATAAGTAAGAAGAGTTAAACAAGGGAGAAAGTCTATGACATAAGCCTAATTTTACTGTCAAACTAAGAAAAAACACCTCACTAAAATATTTTTTTTACCTATTCTTTAGGAAATGGGGAGGCTCTACAGACCAGAAAGACATCTAGGTTATATTGATCTTTCTCATGGCAGAAATATGAAATGCTAGAACAGGTGGGATCTGAGGGTTATCCAGTACTAGCCTACTTTAGCAGAAGAGCTGGAAGTCATGGATGTCAGCAAAGAACCACCACGATGCAAAATAACTTTAGTAAACAGTACAGAAAATCATTGTGAATACAAGCCTTAAAGAAGACTTTCACAGCCAGTCAGTTTAGAAGCAAGGACAAATACATGCTTCAGCAAATGAACACACCATGAACCCAACTCTATTTCCCAAGCTCTGTGCAAACACACTGCCCTGAAATGCCATATGCTACAGAACAGAGTATACTCGGCTACAGCCAGTAGAAACCATAAACCAGCTGGTTTAATCAGTTTTCTAGTGTCAGAAGGGACACAACTGCAGAGTTTTATAATGTGATGAATGAGAAACACCAGTTAGAAAGGAGTAAAATGATACATCTCTGAGGTACCTGCCATTTTGCCAGCAGAATGAAATAATAAAAGAAATTTGCAGATCTCTGCATGCTACCTGGCATATTTTGGCATCTCTTTCTTATGTTTCACAGTACATATTGCAAATGTTCAGTTTACTATAGGCTAAACATTTACCGAAAAAACAAATCCCTCTCCACACTGTTACAATCTATTGCTAATGTAATACATGTTTTTTTTTTCTCTTTCTTAGGGTGAAATGCAAAACTTCCATTATATTCCCTTTAAATTTGGCAAGACAGTGGGCATATGCATACAGCTGTCAATACTGCTATTCACATATAATGCATTGGTATTGCATCTTGAATTATCCAAAGTTTTAGAAGACTCTTGTTCCTAAGGCTCAATCATTCCACAATCTCTGTAGCCATCTTTCTCTATACACCCCTAAGCTCACCTTAAATTGATTAAATAACAGATGCTGGTATATTTAATTTATTCTTTACCAAGGAATTCAGCAATTGCTTTTATATTTCCAATATACATTAATCTATGAGGTTTTAAAGTCAATATTATATCTTTATTTTTTTATCTTTAAGTTGGTTCATAATTAGTTTTCAGCTGCAGAATTCCGTAAGCTTTTGTTTCCTGCCATCAGACAATTGCAAACGAGTGCCTGGAGTTTGACTGAGTAAAACACTGGAGCCAGTACTCATCCCTAGACTTATAAAACATTATCATAACACTTAGCCTTTCTGCAATTAGTAGATATTTACCAAGGTATTTATAACAGTATTATTAAGCAGTATTTTGAACACTTGTAGCCCCAGAATATTGCATCAATCCAACTCAAGTCAAAACTGAATGGATATATTATATGTCTAAAATATAAAAAAAATATATCAAGTGAAAAAAAACCTTAAGCATAACATGGCATTCCATTATCAAAGTGTAAACATGCTGAGCACAGTACAGTCCACATTAGTATTCAACAAAACAAGTCAACTTTCCAACCTGGAAGATGAAGAAAAGTTTCAGAGTTATAGGAAATTAAAAGTTGTATTAAAATGGTAACTAAAAAAAAAAAAAAAAGTTCCTTTCCGATATATTGAAATGAAGGAATTTCAGCTTTATAGCTTTATTGCATCTTGTCCAGAGAAGCATACTAATTCAGTGCACTGATAGTGCCACCACCTTTGAGGTATCTGAAGTTGGGAAGAATGCAGATATTTGCATATATTATCTTTAACTTCTTTGATGTGGTTTCAAAGAGGAAACGTTTGTAGACATAAATAACAGCTCATTTGAAAGCCAGAAATAAGGTGGTTAATAATCAATACTCTCTAAGAATTTAAATATCAAGTTATTTTTTATGACAACTATTTGAGTTAACTTTAAGAAGTCCCTTAAGAATTAGATGGCACATTCAGATAGCACAGAATGCAGATAGATTCCAGGGACACTTTCAGTGGATACAAACAGCAACAGACCTGAAAGCTTAGGTTATCAGGAATTATTTGAATGATTTAGGTTTTAGGCTAGGAAGTTTTGGTGAATCTATTGTTTTAGTAAGTTAAAATACCCAAGTTTATACATACAAATACAATATCTAAACCTAAAAGTGCACTCTGCATCTGAAGATTAAAAAAAAAAAAGAAATAAATAGATAGATTTTTTTTATTATTATTATTTTAAAATAAAGGATATGTTGTGCAGTAAGAAAAAGGGGACAGATCCTCTATTTATGACTAGCTCCACGCTGAAAGGTACATGTGATATATAACGGGTACATGCCATTTATGAACCTACATTCAGAAGCAGAAAGCATGGAAACACATCACACCTATTATGGTGCAGTCAGAGTAAGTCAATGAAAACTGAAGCATTTCTGTGGAAAAATAAAATCAATTTTGAGGAACCTCTTATGTGATTTAAAGCATAAGAACCCACTAAGTGACTTAAAAAGCAAATTGTATTTGAAAATGTTCTTATGATTTTTAGTGGCCTTCTTCATGGGCAAGTCTGACTTCTCAGGTTTGATTGGGTTTTAAAAGCTCCTTTTCTCCTAAAACCTTGATAACAGAATACTTAATTTTCATTAAGAAGTGTAAAATCCTCTGATATCATACAGCTGTGGTTCTTTCAAACAATCAAACATCCAATAGAGAATCACTGTGATGAAATTCAATTCTCAGTAGCTTTTACATGGCCATATAAGTTCCCTCTTCTACTGTCTTAAGGATAGTCAGACCTATTGAAAAATT
The DNA here is from genome assembly GCF_023634155.1 of Falco peregrinus. Classification (NCBI taxonomy): domain Eukaryota; kingdom Metazoa; phylum Chordata; class Aves; order Falconiformes; family Falconidae; genus Falco; species Falco peregrinus. Next base: position 61,363,009 of record NC_073727.1, read on the forward strand.
TTAGCATTTTGTCAAAAAAAAAAAAAAAATCAGTGGGGAGCAAACAAATCTGTTAGTGAAGATCACTTTTGCCAGAAGACTACTATAATGATATTTCAAGATAATGTCTAGTGATTTTCCATACACCTGTCAGTCCAGGACACTGGACATTTGAAAACACTAGACAACACTGGTTATGGTGTATGTGCAAAGCAAGTCTCTTGTCAATACAAAACAGAACTGATCTCCATGGATAAAATTGTCAGGAATGGGATGCGTCCGGCTTGTTGTACCATTTTTGGATCTGCCAATGTCAGCAAGATTGATGATGTAATTTGTAAAACTATTAGCTCCAAATTTGGCAGCAATTAAAACAGTAAATGGAATACCAGAAAGGACTTCAGCAAAGATATAGGAGAAAAACACATATCTGAAGAGATCATTTTAGATGTTGGCACTGTATCAAAACTAATGAGACCTTACCTGTAGTACTGTACATAAATCTGGGCACCTTGTTAAAGTAAGTGGACCAAATACCTGGAAATTGTCCAAATAGTGAGAAAAGACTGAGGAAGTATCTTGCAAGTTATAACTACTGTTTGAAGAGAGGGTAGAAAATTTAGATTTATTGATGTTATGAAGAATTAAGATAATTAAAGTGTATAACATTTTGAAGGGCATAGAGACAGTTTGTATCATCACCCACTGGAAAGGCAAAAATTACCTCAAAATCAGAAAGAAGCTGAAAGGACCATGAGTACTGATGGAGTTCAAGAGACAATGCACTCTAAAAGCAAAAGCAATGTTTAAAATGAGCTAGAAACTGCATTAGTAGAAGAAAGAAATGGGTATAAGCTTCTGTAAGCAACTGGGGCACGGGGAGGAAAGAAGGAGAGAAAATTATACCCCTGTCCCCAAAGACAGAGGCTTGAATGGGCTCAGAAGCTCAATTACACTCTCAGCCCTCAAAATGGTCCCTCAGATCAGTATTGAAAAGATAAACCATTCTGCTAGAGAGAAATAGGCAAAAATGTCTCTTCACGACCTAAGAGTCAACAGAAAAGTCACTGCCTTTGTAGTTTAATTAAAAAAATAATCCTGTTCAGAAGATATATGAGTCTTCACCATGAGATTTTAGTTCAAATGCCCCTCCACTATCTCCTAAGTTTTATTTAGATTTTCATGTTCTTGCTGGAAAGTTTACAAGCACAGAACAGTAGTGATTAAGGTTGTCCACTGGGAACAGGGCTCAACACTAACTTGTTTCACACAGGCCCTCAGAGAACTCATGAACAGTAATAACTTCTGGTTACTGCTTTCCTAGGTGAGTCTTAAAGTGATTATCAAGAGGTGAAAAACTTTATAGACATTTCCTTTCCTGAAGTTTTCCAACTCCTTAATTTGGTTGTTTTCAGAAACAACAAATTATTCCTCAGATTGGACTTCTATAGTATGAAAGGATGGGGAAAAGTCTGTGGTACAATTTCTCAAGCCTCAAAATGCCCGCACTCAGACGTCACTGCATCCATGTGGAACATCCTTGGCACTGAAGGGCTGTGCCCTGCACACATTTACATCCCTGTGTATGGAGCTGGATTGCGCGGATGCATTGTGGTGCAGTGGGACTTTATGATGTGCCTAAGATCCTAACCCAAAGCTCAGAACATGGGAGGGGAGAGTTACATATAACATAATCAGAGAAGTCTGAGAAGCAAGAGATATGTGCTCAATCAGAGCATTCAGAACTACAGATGCATTTCTTCAGCTATCAGAGATGGTTTAAGCAATGACCACTCCTCCTGTCCTTCCCCAGTCACCTGTTTCCTCATCCTCCCTGTCCAATTCCTGTGTTATATTTGAACAGGTACTTTTCTAGTTGTGCCAAAGAATTAAATAAGCAAACAAATCCCAAGAAATAACTAATTTCATTCTTCTGAGTTGTTTTTCAGCAACCTTTCACAGAGCAACTACACAAATAACTTGTGCTAGCATAATGCAGAGGGAGGAGAGCAGTGAAACAAAACTTCTGGGAACAAAACAAAAGCAAATAACTCTCAATTGTTAAGATGAAAATTTTAGGTTGCCTTTTTAACAGTTTTTGCGAAACCATTTCAAAGGGACACGCGTCACTGGAGTCATTATACCTTACTAGAGAAAGGAAATCCCTTTTATTTTCAAATTATTTCAGACACTGTGTGAGCCTGCAGCTCAGAATTCTAGAGGTTAAAGCTTCACATAGACTGGTGAGTTGATAGATATATTATAGGTATTTATATTTATCTAAATCTCTATGTAATCTATAGCTATAGATTATCTATATCTATGTCTATATCCTTTTGTTGTAATGAAGAATAAGTATTAGATCTGAGCCATTTCAATAAACCAGCACGGTTTAACACAGTAAAAAGACTGTTAGAGTCTGCACATTATGTAATGCCAAAATACAAGAAAGTTTGTTTTCGTGGTGCACAAATAATTTAATTCATATAATTACTCTGTAATAGTGTAACTGTTATAAGATAGAATGTGAGCCATAAAATCTAGCAATTATGGAGTTACTTATGTCTTATAAATACTGTTGCAATAATACTAGAAGTTGAAGTACCATGCAATACCTAGCTTAATTGCTTCTTGGTTTGTATGTCTAGCTCGAAAATAAGGATCCTCTTCATGGTAAGCATAGATATAAGCACATTGTAACAATGTATGTAAAGTTTAATAGTTTAGCACATATAACTAAACAACTAGAGAAAATAACATTATTAATGACAAACAGGTTACACACAGATTTAGCCTCTTTATGGTATCCAGCGGTTTGTTTGTTGTTCCAATTGATTAACAAATGCTTTTTGTAAACAAATTTAGAATTATTGCTTTCTCACAAATTATTGCTAGCATTAGTTTAATTATTCAGTAGGGATAACACTATCCAAGAATTCTGACTGTTGAGCCTGTTTATACAGTGCAATATATGCAATATCTGTTTCCTGATTTGCTTTCTTGCAGAGAGACAACCAAAATGTTTTATGAATATCAGAATAATAATCTGAGGATCCTCAGTGGCAGTATGCAATGTTTCCATTCAGGCATGTAAGACACGATAGCCACATTTTTTAGGCATAAGCTCTGTAAGGTAACTGGTGAGGCAGACACCTACTTTTGTTTCTGCTCATCCTAATCCTTGACAAGCTATTGCAAAGCTTTTATGTTGAACTCTCTCACTTTTTAAGGTTTGCTTCTGTCAAAAGTCATATGCAGTTAAAAGAATGATCTCTCTGTTGCTTTCCTCTCGAGGTTGCCTCTAAAGTAAGTCTTAACCTCTGTCTGTGATGTGCTACTAAAGGCAACACTGGTGTTCACACTAAGACCCACAGCTGCTTTAATATCTGCACAACAGACATATATACTCCTGTCCTGATCAGGGCTGTTGATTTCTGTTCCAGTGTCACTTACCCTAGGGGTTTCAGGTAGGACGTTCCTCTCCTGTAGTCCTAGACTCATGGTAGTTGCAGAGTGGTGATGGGCAGTAGCACTTAACAGCAGTAGCAGCATGATTAAATGTGCTATTTGCATTAGCAAACTGGCAGCAACACACAATATCAGTACCAAATGCTGATGCTATCAGGATCTAAGATGGGACCATAGTAATTTTATAGTTGGCTTTAATGCACTGCAGAGCCCAGAGGTGACCAGCCTCATCTCAGTTTGACAGTACTGTGCCTTAGCAACTACCCTTCTTCTCAACCTTTTTACAGAATAGAGATGAAACTATCTTCAAATTCTCCCCAGTGTGCGATGGACAATGTAAGAAGAGGCTAAGGTATGATGATTTGTCCTCATCTTCAATTAATGCTGCTACTGCCTCAGCAAGGTACCAAAGGGAGAGAGAAGTAGCATATGGCTTTCCAGAAGGTGTTCAAGTTGCTTAAGTGGCTTTCGGAGCTAGTGGTGTCTTCTGAAAAAAGCAAAGGGGAACTACTGGAAAGGGTCTAGTGGAGGGCTATGAAGATGATGAGTGGACTAGAACATCTCTCTTATGAGGGAAGGCTGAGAGAGCTGGGCCTGTTCAGCCTGGAGAAGAGAAGACTGAGAGGGGACCTTACCAATGCCTGCAGATGTCTGAAGGGCGAGTGCCAAGAGGATGGGGCCAGGCTCTTGTCAGTGGTGCCCAGCGACAGGACAAGGGGCAACGGGCACAAACTGCAACACAGGCACAGGCTGCCCAGAGAGGCTGTGGGGTCTCCTTCTCTGGAGGCCTTCAAAACCCACCTGGATACAATTCTGTGGAACCTGCTCTAGGGGAACCTGCTTTAGAGGGGGTTTGACTAGATGATCTCCAGAGGTCCCTTCCAACCTTGGCCATTCTGTGATTTCATTTACACTTCCCAGTGGAATGATGTTACTTACACAGAGTGAGAGATCCCAGCCCCTAGTAATGCCATTCATTCAAAGATAAAGCAGACTAAAACTCAGAAACTGGGATACCAGCCAGAGATGGCCAATTGTCACCAAACCTGTGTTCTAAAGAATGAGCAGTATTACAAAACTTTGAGGTATTGTGCCCCACTTTTGCTATCATTCCTGGGAAAATCTGCTTTTGTATCTTAATCCATCCAAACACACACGCCACTGACTAGCTAGAGTATGTGCAAAAGCTTTCCAGAGAAAGGGTTACTGCATAACCTGAACTCTGTCTCAAACATCCTAGAAAACCACTGTTTCTTAGCACTGCTACTTACTGGGTTCAGTTGTTTCTGAAGTTTTCTGTTCTTTGTGATTCATGTTTATGGTTTGGCTATCAGTCATAACACACATGGGTACAGACTTAGCCAAATATCCTTATTTAAGCAAATAATAAATTATCCTTCACAGAGAAGTAGTAACAAAGCACACTCACAAATAATGGTTTAGATGTAGCCAAAGGGATTTAAGAATTATGTTAAAATGCAATTATAGAAATCTCCTCTTCTGATTCTGTCCCAAACTAGATTTATAGTTGTTTCTGATTCAGGTGTTTCATAGGCATTTTAAAAATAAAACCATGTGAAATAATTTTGTTACTTTGGTTTGGTTTTTGGTTTTGTTTTTTTCTTATAAGTTACTGTTGAAGGTCAATCTGGAAAATGGTAACTCCAGTGTGATTATTTGTGAGGATGACTGATACGGGAATAGATTTATGGAATCAGCCCCTTGAAACCTGACTGTCAAACACCAGACAGTCTACACAGAATAAGACAAGAAGAGAGGATTTTGGAACAGTAGTTTGGCATTCAAATGGCTTGCTTAACCTAAAAAGAGAATGTGGAATCATGTTAATTTTGTATATATGTGTTAGTTGCTGCTTCTCGCTTTTAATTACAATATTTTGAACGACTACATGAACGCTGTCCAGGAGGGCTGCAAATCTGGCTGCCTAGCAGCTATATTACAGATTTAATTAACACACGTTGAGAACTGCTGCAAATCAGCTGTGCAACCATTCTCTTGCTATTGATGATGACAACCTTATGGAGGCCAAGCTGCAAATCCGCCTCGCAGACTGCAGCGCAGTAACCATTATTCTATTGATCAGCATTGTCTCAGATGTTATGTAGCAAAAATGTGGTAATCAGGGTGACAGGCTTAAGATGTAAGCTATTCACAGAGCTATTGAGGAAAAAGAGGCTACAGGCATTTTAGCGTCACTCAGTGCATCATTTGAAAGAAAATAGTGTTTTGAATAAAGCAGAATGCCAGAAACAAAAATGTGGCCAATCATAAAAGCATGGTGAAAGATCTGAGTTTAAAGCAAAGTGCAGTAGAAAAGAAATACTGAAAATAACCATCCAGGAAATTTCAGCACTTGTAGAAATGGCAAGAACAGATGTTTATTCCTTCTGGTCTCTGTATGGGAATGGTGGCCTTTTACAGTTTCCTTGCACAGTTTTTAATGACATCACAGGAACAGAGAGACAGAAAAAAGTAAAGCAAAGTAATTGTTACTCAACTGTGGTGAGGGAATGAAAATGAAATAAAGTTAGAAATAATACTATGGAAAAAGTGCCCCAGTGCCTTACCATACAAGGAAGATGCAAAAATAATTTGACCTTAGAAAGTCTCAATACTGCTCTGTTCAGATTCATAAATATTCCCGTGGATGAACAGTTGAGAGGCAGAACTGCTCCCCTAAGCTTATATGCAATCCTTGAGGTAAAGATACATCAGCGTGGAAAAATTCAGTTAATAATAACGACGCACTTGGGAAAACACACACTTTGACTCATGTGTTTTGAATTATTGTTGTGAAGTATTTTGGAAAGACATAGCAATTGCTGAAACTAAACATGCAACCACTGACATAAAGACAATTAGCAAATGTGCTGCAATAAAATTAGAAATTGTATGAAAGGGTAACTCTAACAACTCTGGAGGAGGTGAGAAAAATTATTTTTGGAATATTTGCAGAAATCAACAATTAAATGCAAATAAGTAAGTCTAAGAAATCATGTACTGAACTCAAAAATGAAGAAAGAGGAGCTTTATGTAGGGAGCAACTGGTTTGCTGAATACTAAGAAAGAGCTTTGAGTTACTATGGCTAATTCCTCAAGACCCTTAGCAAATTGTGCAGCTGAGAAAAAGAATGAATATAGAGGGTACTAATGCTCATCTGCTTTAGGAGAAGAATGGAGTTTAAATCAGAGTGCTGTAATTTACTGACTCTTTTGCTGTAAAATATTGTGATATGCCCAGCCTTCAAAGCAAGTGTCATTCCAATGAATCCAGTGGGCCTTGTTAAAATAGCATGCTGTCATAAAATAACACCAGCCACAGAAATTACAATTTAAGTTTGAAAAGCCTTACAGCCAGGTCTCCTGACCATAGACACTGTAACCTATATGTAAAGTCATATTAACAGCCTGAGAGTGTGAACTCTACTTATTTATGAGAGGGTTGTTCTTGTTCATTCACATCACTATTATCTTCCCACTGCTTAGACATGAACAGGCTTTCTTTTGATCCCACCCCACTGTGAGCAATTCCCTGCACAGTAAAACATGCAGTATGTAAAAGAGAATCTTCATCAGTTATTAAAAAGATTTCCATCAAATTTTTTAATAGGGAAAATGGATTTACTCTTGAAATCCTCAGGTGTCCTAGGACCTAAGGAAGCCAGACAAACAGACAAAGCTCTAGTCCTCCAAATTGCTTTTTGTCTCCTCTAACAGATGTGTAGCTCCAAAATAAGACCTTTGGTTGACACAGAACCACATTCACTGACCTCAAATACAGGATGCAGTGCCAGTCCCATTTCTCAGGACCCCTGAAACATTGCTATGGAAAGTGAGTTTCCCCAAAAGTGATTTTCAGTTGTACAGATGCTATGCATATGCTGGTTTTACATAGTGTCATCAGAGAAACTCTTGATACTGGCTTTTTGTTGGTCAGTTGGTCTAAGGTAATTTTATCTGAGGAGCTGGGTGTAATCCTTGAAAAAAATTTGACTGTAAAAGATTTTCTGAGAAAGACCTTTTAAGGATAAAAAGAGGAAATAGCTTTATATTAGCATAACCTGGGACGCCGATACACTGTTTTGACTGTCTCTAATAAAACTACACTATTAGGATACTAGCACTGGACACAAGTAAAATTTAGAGATGTGTGAGTCAATGTTGCTTGAAGAACCATAAACCAAACAGTAAACTAACAGCAATAAAATGGTTGTATATTGTCATACACACTTCTAGAACCCATCAAGAAACACTAATGGCAAGAACCTGAGAACATTAAACTAGTTTCAGCCTGATTTCATTTCAAATTTACAGGTGATATGCAATCTGACTTTCTTGAAACATCTTTAGCAATGCAGAGTCATAATAAAGTTAAATTTAATTTACAATCTTTAAGAAGCACCTTAAGTGGTTCCTGACACTATACAGAAATTTCAGGTTTTGTCCAGCTCCAGAAATGATGGTTCAGACTGAACCATTTTAGAAATCTGTACTGCAGCTATGATTTACTCTTTAGCCTCAGGAAGGTGACTGACAACACACAGAATACACAAATCACAGCAACAAGGCACCCTTTAAATTAAGTCTTCCTCATTCATTAGCAGATTGCATTTCATATATTCACAAGATCACATCACATATTTCTGTGCTGGTGAACTGAACAGCTCCTGGGTCCTTTCCCTGGCCTGGAGGATAAACGATGCAGAATAGCTTGCATCTGCTATAAATGATCATAGACCATAAAAGCATTCAAACTGTCTGCTGGCAATTGATCTTTGGACCCAAGAAATGTTTCTCCAAGGTAACGTTTGGATGCCAGGAATTGTTTATTTAGCTTACATTAAAAGGATACTCAAGGTATTTCTAGCAATATAACAGTGTAGACAACTGGAAGACACATAACAATATAGAGGATGGGTCTACATGTTAGCTCCAGCAACATTGCCTGACATTGTTTAATTGACTAGTATGGGCTGGGTTTGGCTGGGATAGAGTTAATTTTCTTAATAGTAATTTGTATAGGGCTATACTTTGGATTTATGAGCAAAACAGTGTTGATAATACACTGAAGTTTTAACTGTTGCTAAGCAGTGCTTAAACAGAGCCAAGGCTTTTTCTGCCCCTCACACCACCTGCCAGTGAGAAGGCTGGGAGTGCACAAGGAGTTGGGAGGGCACACAGCTGGGACAGCTGACATTCCATACTGTATGATGTCATGCCTAGCAATAAAAGCTAGGAGAAAAAGAAAGAATGGGGGACATTTGGAGTTACAGGATTTGTCTTCCCAAATAACTCTTTACACATGATGGAGCCCTGTTTTCACAGAGATAGCTGAACACCTGCCTGTCAGTGGGAAGTAGAAGATGAATTCCATATTTTGCTTCACTTGCGTGCATGGCTTTTACTTTACCTGTTAAATTGTATTTACCTCAACCCATGAGTTTTCTCACTTTTACCCTTCAGATTCTCTCCCCCATTCCACTGCAGGGAGTTAGCGAGTGGCTGTGCAGGGCTGAGCTGCCTACTGGTGTTTAAAACATGCCATAGTAGAGACATAGCTTTACAGAAAATATATACAGCTTTTACTCAAGTAGAAAACTCCATGATTTAAAAAGAGATTTCTGAGTAAAATTAAGCGTGTGTATACAACTTGCAACATTGGATTTTGTCTTTTAGGCTCTGAGCCTGTTGCTGCCATGGTAATTCTAAAAACTGGTTTATGGTGACATCTTTTTGCATGTTTTTGTACAATACATCCTGACCTCAGGATGCATGCTACTCTATTAATATCCTAATATAAAAAAAGAAATGAAAGAAATTACTGAGTGGTCAAAGTAATGAATATCGAGAATTTCTTTGGGAAATTAAGTATAACTATCAGGGCATGCAACAGTGTTTGCATAATTGGAAAGCTTAGAGATTTCACTTGGTCTAAGCTATGTTTATAGCCACTTAAACTCCTAAAGCTCATGTGCTGCCACATCTGTATATAAAAAGTAATCTCTCTTTTTACTATATTATTTTATCAGAAAAAATTCAGTGAAATGCTTGTCTTCTGGATATTATTCTACTGTCGTTGCATTGCCACTGCTTTAAGGAAAGCAGCACTGACTCCAAAGCAGAGCCTTCCCTTTCATTCAAGAATTTGCACTGCTTTTAAAAACCTGATTCTTTTCTGCTAATTCTGATGCAGCTGTTCCTGCTCAGTCTTCTTCACAGTGTAGTGTTGTTGTTCAGACAGGAGAGAGATACCAGAGCTGTGTAAATTTTGGTATTTCACCTTTCTTTGAACCATAAGGAACTGGATACAGCAAGAAACAGGGTACCTGACCTAAACGACTGAAAAACCCCACCTGAAAATCAATGCCACTGTAATATGTTACTGTTTCAAAAAAAATGCATAAAGGCTTTGCGAAATGATTGTCTAATCAGTAATATCACGTGTCAAGCTTGAAAGAGACTGATGAATGACATTGCTTTGCTATAATTCACACAGTTCTGGTATCTTTCCCCTGTCTGAACAACAACATGGCTTCAGAAATTGTTAGAAATATTAGGATAAGAATAACTCACCTAAAATGCCTGCACTAGTTGTGACATTTACATTTAGAATACTCCTAAACTTTTGACACTCTTTAATGCATAATGGAAGCAGCAAGGTCAGCAGTGCAAAAATCATTCCGATTTTCTGCAGTTGGCTGTGTGAGGCTTCCAATTTACACAATTTTATTTGAGAATACCTGTGTAAAATCTGATCGGAAAGGTATGTTACAAAAAGGCTTAATTGGACTTAAATCAGCCATAACCAAGCATGCTGTAGAAACATTTGAATCTATGTAAAGCAAGTGATGACAGATATCACAAGGGTTAGTGCAAGTATGGATTGAACTTTGTCGAGACACATATTTACTTTTTCAGGTTTATATTTAATTTTTTTTCAGGTTTATATATATATATATATATATATATATTAACTATTCCTCAGTTGCAGGAAAATCTACACCTTTAGATACATATGCATGTTATCTGGTTCTTTCATACCTAGCCTTAGTTCACTCAGTTTAAACTTCAGACTATAACGTCTGCATTTACTCCCTACCTGAGCCAGTAGTTTCCCTAAAGAAAAAAACAAAACAAAACAAAACAAAACCCCCACAACTAGAATAGAATAGAATAGAATAGAATAGAATAGAATAGAGCAGAACAGAACAGAACAGAACAGAACAGAACAGAACAGAACAGAACAGAACAGAACAGAATAGATTTCAGTTGGAAGGGACCTACAACAATCATTTAGTCCAGCTACCTGCACACTTCAGGGCTGACCAGAAGTTAAAGCATGTTTGGGGCATTGACCATCTCTCTAGGAAGCCTGTTCAAGTGTTGAACCACCCTCTCAGTAAAGAAATGTTTCCTAACGTCAAGTCTGAACCTCACCTGATGCAGCTTTGAACCATTCCCACGAGTCCTCTCACTGGATCCCAGGGAGAAGAGCTCAGCGCCTCCCTCTCCATGTCCCCTCCTCAGGAAGCTGTAGAGAGCCATGAGGTCACCTCTCAGCCTCCTTTTCTCCAGACTAGACAACCCCACAGTCCTTAGCCATTCCCCATAGGACATGCCTTCCAGCCCTTTCACCAGCTTTGTTGCCCTCCTCTGGAAGCATTCAAGGACCTTCACATCCTTCTTAAATTGTGCGGTCCACAACTACACACAGTACTCAGGGTGAGGCTGCACCAACCCTAAATACATTGGGACAGTCATCTCTTCTGACCAGCTGGTTATGCTGTGTTTGATGCCCCCCAGGATGTGATTTGCCCCCTTGGCTGCCAGGGCACACTGCCGACTCATACTGAGCCTGCTGTTAACCAGCACCCCCAGATCCCTTTCTTCAGGGCTGCTTTCCAGCCACTTCTCTTGCAGTTTAAACTTGTGCCCAGTGCTATTCCATACCAGGTGCAGAATTTCACATTGACAATTACATATCTTGTATATCTTTGACCTTCCTTGTTGGAAAACCTTTATTTTATTTCAAATATTTTTAGCAGTATAATATACAGGTTTTTAATTAGTATATTAAGTCATCTATACCATTCATTATCAGCAAGGCGTTCATATGTGAGGACATAACTGTGGGACAGGAATCATGTTCATCCCTGAAACTAACACATGAGGATAGTGATTCACCTTGCTCGTTACAGGCAAGGATATATTCACAGTCTGATTAGATTTGTCCCACTGCAATGAGTAAAGCAGGATTTCTTTTAAATAGCAATTGGAATGCAAATGACTATTCACTTTTTATACATCATAGTTACCATAACAAATAAAGCAAAATCCTTAAATCCAAAATCCTCTTATGACAATACTTAGAGAGGAGCCCAAAGTGATTAACAAGATTTCCTCAAAACTTGAAACAAGTTTAAAAATGTATCCTCGAGTACAGAAAAAGCAGAGTCAGTTTCCCAGGCTAAATATCAAGATTGAAAATGTAAGATTTATCACTGATCTCTGTATGAAAGACGTACTCATGAACAGTGCCACCTAATCACATAAAAATGTGGATTACACCGTCAATCAACTGCTGCATGCTTAATGCATCTATAAAGATAGTAATCTCTGTGACAGTAGAACTGAGGAGACCTTAGAGGATTTTAAGAGGAAACAATGCAGAGAAGCTGATTACAGAAAACTGTCTACAGGAAAGGAACTCAGGAAGAGATATAAATTTTAGAAATCTGCACTAGCTATCTAATTGCAAAAGACACTCAGAAACGAATCCTTGCAGAGGGGAAAGAGTGTGACTTTAGCACAAGTTCAACTTTACTATTAATACTGCAGGTAGACTCTTCTGTCCAGAAAAACTGTAAGCAATGATTTGTTTGTTAGACAAATACACAGGGCCAAAGACAGTATTTCCAGAAATGAGGAAGGTATACCAGGGAGAGATTCACTCTGTCTTCCTGTGTTGTGGTACTCTTTCCCCAGCATCACAGGTTACACCCTAGGCTAAGCTGTTCTGGATGGTTAGCCTGTTTTACAGCCTTATATTATGATCACAAGGTGTTGTGGGTTATGAAAATTTCAGACTTAATAATTGCATTTGAAGTCCAAATACTTTTGGGTAGCTTTGACTGAACTTAATGAGGAATATCTGTAGTCTGGAGAAGGACAGAATAATCTTTTTTGGTCCAGAATATCCTTAACTAGTCTACCTGCTGAGTACAGAAGGGCACACTATTTTTAAGCCTAAGCCTTTGGCATCCCAGTTTGCTTCTGCTTCTTCTTATGTTGTTTTCTTTATTTCTTTTGTGTACATCTTGAAATCTTGTCCTACAAACAGAATCAAGAGAAGAAAAAGACTACATTTCTGTACACCAACAATCTGGAGCAAATGGGAAAGACTCGGGAAAAGTATGGCTTTTTCTTCCAAAGAGTACTAGGTACTTTTAGGGATTCTCTAAATATAATTTTTTTATAACAATCAAAATACAACGATATGCAGCTCACACTTGACTCACAGATTGTCCACCTTAGACTCACTATCTGACCAGTATGACAATATCATCAGTGCTAGATAGTATATCTATCTGCTTTATTAACAGCAAGGATACAAACCTAGTTACCCTGGAAATTATATATATATATATATATATATATATATATAAAATATAACAAAAAGAAACCTTTATTTTGAGGATCCTGAAGTGAAAAAGTCAAAATTCCATTTAATGTATATCTAAATAGAAGCATCTCTTACTTTTATTATTGGTCCTTTGTTGAATTAAATGGAGGGTGACTAAAACAGAAAGAAAAGTTAGAGTTAAGCAAAGCTGTGAACAACTGCTGACCATGATCACATTTATTAGGGAAGACATGAGCTAAACACAAGAAACCTACTATACAAATGATGTCCTTTGTTGAGCATTGCATCTAAGGAACACATTTCCAACTCTTATTTTCTGCTAGCTGATCAAGTAATTAGACATTTATATACCACCAGTTGTGTCAACAATAAATCCCTGGGTAAAACTGTGCCGTGGTAATCCTCTTTTAGAAGTCATACATCATTGTAAAACATAAAAAATGACAATGAAAAGCAATTGAGTAGTAAGAGTAAAAGTAAATGTGAATTTGTTATCCCAAAACACATAGCACATGACAGGAAAGGGTCACTTTATAAAACTCATCACAGACTATTTCAGGTAGAAAACAGAGTACTTGAGACTGTGATAAGAACTTATGCATTCACAGATCAGTTTTATTATAGGTAGAAGTCAGAAAACATTTCAAAACTTTATAATTAAATCACTTGTCAATGTAGAAAAGGTAATTAATAAGTAACAGGGGCATGATAAAAAATTGTGAGCTGTGCAAACAGCTATTTATTCTATTTAAAAAAGGAAGGTGAACCTTACAAAAGAGAAAAGGAATTCTTAACTGAGAAAATTGTTTGAGGCTTAAAAGGTGGCACAATAAAGACTAATAGGAACATCCTTCATCAGGTTTTTGTAAAATGTTAAAAAATAAAAACATTGGGATGGAAATTGTTCTTTAATCGAATGGTGTAGTACAGATATATCTCAGGGCAAAATTTTCTGGATGATGCATACTTTATAAAGAAACATACCGGTACCCTTTGCAAGCAGCGCCTATTTTAGTTCTCCTCTAGCATGGGATGAAAACTGATTACCTCAGAAAATGGTCATGTTTACTTGAAGGCAAAAAGTCTATGGAAAGCACAAAGGGAAATGAAAACCAACACCTGGACCATCAGGCCAATATTGATGACTCAGATGAAAATGAAATGACTGAAAAACTTTCACCCCTTTATGCAATGCTTTACATATTAATTGAAAACTATGTGGAAAAAATGTAACTAATAAATTAGCATATCATTTATCCACTAACATCTGTTTCTACATCTACATATGAACAGAATAAACTACCTTCATTGTGTGGAACTTTTAGCAAATTCTGCCAGCATATTTCTAGTTAAAATTAATAAACATGCGCTCTTACAGTAATTTCATGGCTAGAATAGCAGTGATTCCATTTTGAAAGGGAATATTATATCATCAGTGAAATATCAGTCTTCTAGAAAGAATAATATAAGCATCAAAGTCTCCTGGTAAAACAGAATGTATCTTCTATCCATAGGCTAAATAAGCATTAAAAAGAAAATAATGCTCCACAAGGCTGTTCCGTTAAAAAATAGGTTTGATATTTATGTAGAGTTGATTGGAAAGCAAAAACAATCATTTGCTGCTGAGAGTGATCTGTGTTTCAATGTTAGTAAACTGGTTGTTGTCTCCACCACAAGAAAGCAAGTAGAGAAAAATTCCTTTTTAAAAAAAACCCACCCCTTTAAACACTTGGCAATCTGATTTCTTTTAAGGCTAGTAACATTTTCTGTTTTAGTCTTTAACAGAAATGAAATAAATAAATAAATACATAAAACCCAACAACCAAACCTATCTTTTTGAATGGAAAAGACGGCAAAGGCTATGCAGACGTAAAGTTGAACACAAATGAAAACGCATGCGTTAAATGGCTAACATGGATCTTTCAGTAACGTTGGCCACACTGTACAATGTTGCTTTTTTAAACATAGTTCCACACTTATGCATCAAAACATGTAGCCTGGTATGATGGTATGAAAAAGGTAGTGATACCCTGCCAAAAATGGCTCATGCTCCTATCAAACGGTGAACAGAGAACTGGCAGAGCCATGTTGGCCCATGCAGTACTATGCATTGCTTCCCCTCCTCTGCTGCATGTACCATCTTCAATCTAATAACTGAACTGGTCTTAGCAGCAAAAACTCCTGAGTATCAGGGAGGTTCTTGCACTCTTCTGTCACTCACAGTTTAAAATATTCAAGAGGTGATGATCTTTGGTTTTTTATAGAATTTTGTTTGTTTGTATAACCAATTTCAGAGATATAAACAATGGCTTTTGCATTCTTTAAGTATAAATAATTTTAATTAATCTTTTTCCCTGTCAGATTTGACTGGAAATCACTGCTCTGATGGCTGATCACAGGTGCCATCACTTCCTCATGGTGGGATGGTTAAATGGTTTTCCTGGCACAAAAAGAGAAATTGCTACTTTAGGCAGTCATAAAGTATGGTCATAAAGAAGCGTAAACACCCCCTCAGTTAATTCATCAGATTTATACAATAGCTCATGCATCACAATGAGCAAATCACTTGGGCTACATCCACAGCATAGATTTAAGCAAGACTGTGCACAATCCAAGAACTTAATAAAATTTATTTCAAGTTCCCTTAGTACTTAAATTCTGTTTCTGCAAATACCCAGAAGCATTTCAGTCCTGCATGGGCTGGCTGCTCAGCTGATCTCTCACTCTTAGGACCATTTTGGGTCTGAAAATCACACTCTTATGAGTGGCAACACTCTGAACTTTGCATGCCAAAGTAAGATTTACTTAAACCCCTGTGGCATCAGTAACATGAATAGGAGTTGCTGCACCATTTCATAGAAGTTAGGATCAGGGATTGAAAGATAGAAGTTTTATCCCCTGCTTTTCCTGAGACATTCAAATCCCCATCTTATGCCTTCCAAAAGTGCCTCAAACCATAGTTTACAGACTAAGTGGTAAAGGAGAGACAGGTTTCCCTGCACTACTTCTACTGAAGCTGTTTCCTTCTGATTAGAATAAAAGAAAAAATAGTAGATCAAAGAAATAAAAGACCATATTTCTCAAGCTTATAGATCAGATCACTTAATAGAAATAGATCTGAGGTTGGTCTCTTCTCAGGTTGTTTTCATCTTTAGCAATAAGCAATGATGTGATTGAATGGTATAAATATTGGATGAATATCTGAAGACAAGAGTCACTGAATCCAATCCTCTTCTACTCTAAGCAATCCCATCATATAACTCTGTATAACATCCAGATATTTACCAATA
Organism: Falco peregrinus; assembly: GCF_023634155.1. Taxonomy (NCBI): domain Eukaryota; kingdom Metazoa; phylum Chordata; class Aves; order Falconiformes; family Falconidae; genus Falco; species Falco peregrinus. The sequence continues at coordinate 61,379,410 of NC_073727.1, forward strand.
CAAGGCATCAGTCAAAATCATAGCCAAGCTTGGGCAGTATAGTCATTAAGTTTTTCAGAGTTCATCTCAGAAGTCACATAAAAATAAACAAGCAGCACCACAGAAACTGTGTGTATGTAGAAATAGAACAGAAAAGTTTAAACCAAAGTCACTTATTTCTTCTGATGTGGATAAATCATCTGATACCACTGAGCAGTTCAGAAGAAGTCCCATACTCACACTGCTGGCAGGAATCAGTTCAGACTGCAATAAAAAAAATCTGTGTAGCCTTAATAAATCTGTTTGGTATATTCCTCTTCAATAAAACTTTGGACATTTCAGTCTCTGTGAGGCAATGAGAAGTTCAGGCAAAAATCCAGCTCTATGAAACAAAGTGCACTTAATCAGGTATACATGGGCATAATTAATTGTTCCCCATGGAGTGGTAAATCACAAAATATTACTTCTTGTGCTGGCATTTTAAACAGCATTTATGTATACAAACTTTATATAAATAAAATATGCTAGCATTAAGTAAGTAAACATGAAAGACAATCCTTATATACAGTGGTATTTAAGCAACATGTGGACCTTTCATTGCTATGATTTCTTGAGATGCCTTATGACTCCAGGTAATATTTGAGATCAGCATATGCCACTGTGTCTCCAACCTCTTCTTCATCAGTGAGTGAATCTTGTGTGTGGTTCTGTCTAATGAGCTGGTGGAAACAAACCTGTTATTTTTGTATCTATGTAAAACTGCTTTAAGTATGCAAGAAAACCACCTTCTGGGCTGTTCTGTGAATAGATAATCTTGTTTCCTTACACACAAATTAATTAGACATTTTAGGTGGGAAGTGTGGATATAGACAGGTGGTTGATTGGTAGCCAATACACAGGATATGGGTTGGTACCACTTATCTCACAATCTGATTGGGAACAAAAGAAAACAGTTAATCCAGCAGAAACAGAAAGGACACTTTTGACAAGGAAGTTAGCATTCTCTTTGATACAGATTAGAGTTCATTTTTTGTGTGCTTGCAAACTTTGCTTTCTAGTCCCCATTTATCTGCCAATTGATCACTCTGTGTGCGGCCTGAAATAATTTTATAATTCTTTAGAAACCCTTTATGAGGCTTTCATTCCAACTCTAAGTGTAGCATTGATCATTTTAGGAGAATGCAGATACGAGGAATGGTTGAATCTCTTGACTAGCAATCTGCCCACATGAAATACTAAATTGAGACACCACTTCCAGTATCCCTCAACAGTAGCAGCCATTATTTCTGTAAGAGTAGGCCTTCCTCTGGGGGCCTTGAAAAGCATTTGCCTCTGTTTGCTACCTAGACAGGGAACTTTGACACTTCAGCTAGGGTGACTGCTTCTCTAGACCCCTAAAATTTAGGGGGAATATAAGCTCTTAGATAGGATTATTTCTGTCTCCTACTCTGAGAACAAATTTTGAGAGAGCAAAGAATTAGTGGCAGAGCAACAGCTACATTTTGCTAAATCCAAAAGTGATTTAAAATCATAAAAGGAGATTAAGACCACATCTTTGCCTAATAGCAATGAAAATAATTTAGGAGGTGATTAAGAGTATCTTAGCATAGGCTAAATTTAACTACTTTGCACAGATACTTTTATTGTACTTCTACTTTTGCACATGGAACAGTGTCACGTGACTGACATTACAGTTAAACATTTTTATTTTGAAATATGAATAATAAATTCTGTTATCCATTGTTCCTTGTCCCTTTTCCACCACGTTATGCCTCTTCTACTCAGATTTGTTTGAAGAACTAGAAACATGTGGCAGCAAATTTCTTGTAAGGTTTGAGCTTAGACAAATTAACCTTTATTCATCAAAAGAATTATGTCAACTGAATCAACAGAAAATGCTCCTGTGCACTTAAAATACTCTGAATTTTACATGCTATTTGATGCAGAAAGAGCAGGGACTGCTAATGCTCCATTGCAGTGTCTGTTCACCATAAATTTCACATAAGAATCTGGAAATTAAGATTTCCAGGTTCATAATGTTTTCTGAAAGAATGCATTCACTGAAGATCTGAGCTGGTAACATGAAGCAACCTTGCTTTCCTTGCTTTCCTTGACATGAGACCTCTCACAATTAATCCTAGCATAAGACCAAGGGGGAAAGATTACTATTTACTCTGCCAGTTAACATTCTCTCCTCTTTTATGTGAAAGCTAGACATTTATAAAATGGTTGATTGCTTTAATATTCATATAAGTGAATTCATTTGCAGCCATTAAATTTGATAAGCACAGAGATATAGTTATATAATATTGCAATGCAAGTTTTTCACTTTAGAATTAAGTATGTTTGAAGACTTGAAGAATAAAATTGAATACTGTGCCCTTATTACTATTTTTTTCACCATTTTAACACAAATGTTGACATATTTCTCACAAATTTATAATTAGAAAACCCCAAGCACTGAGTCTGAATGATCCTGAAAAAACAACAGAAAGTTTTCCCTAGAACTGGTATTCCCCAGAAACGTGCCATGGCCTTCAGTATATCTGTAGATATCCATCCATCCATATTTACTAAAAAATCATTGGCACTACAGTTATACCCAAATTTTGTTTCAGAGTTATCCATTTGGTTGGTAATTTGCCTCAGCTGGCTTCACAGTCAGCACCAAGTCAATGACTGGTGGTATAATGACAAAAACAAATTGCATAAGCTAATTTGACCGCCATCATCACTTTGTGAATGTAATCATTCTTATTTTGTCCTAATTGTAGTCTAGAGAAATAAGAATTAAGTACTATTATCACTGAGCTATTGCGTGGCAATGCTAATAAAGTGGCTTCTTGATGTATTTTAAATTTTTATTGAAGCGTATTAGGAAAAAAGAAAGCCCATTTATTCTGAAGAGAAGTTAAATAATTTAAATGCCAATATGATAGCTAACTTTACTGAACATCAGAGTTAACACTTCCTGAACATGAGAAGTATCTCACAGATCTCATTGCAACTGAAGTAACAGACACTTCTTCATTTTATGATCTCATGGTTCTTACTTGCAAGAATGAGAGGTGGCAGCTAGAGAGGGTGTCAGCATGTGCCCCAGAAATCTTTACTTGAGCTTTCAGTGCTGTGCGTTTTTGTCAGATTCAAGACACCAAATCACACCTTTATTAGGCACATCACCTCTTGGGAAATCCCACACCAATTTGTACTTTTTTGGGGGGGGTTAACCAGTGCAAGATCCTTATGTTGTATTATTCAAGTTAGAAAATAAAGACAGTATTGATGACATTCTGCAATAAATCACAAAACAGTGAAAATGGGCCTATCTGAACCGAGACAGAAAACTATTTTAAAATCTCATTGGTGTGTAGATTATGGTCTAAAGACTTCACTACTGGTAATGTTTTGGAGTAGCAAAATCTCTTATTCTTTTCAAAATGTTTACTTAATTAAGATAATTTTATTCACAAAATGAAATCAGAATAGTTTGTGATTTATTTATATTTTTTGTAGTATGTTTTAAAATTATAACTAACATAGTGACAGTCTCTTGTGACTCCTGTGCACTGGCTAAGCTCCTCCGCTAACATAACAAACAATGGTCATAAAATTTTATGCTTCAATCTTTTCATGCAATGACACATGGCTAATATGTCACAGTTATATTTTACTTTATAAACAGCTTATCCAGCTATTCTTTCATTGCACTGTGAGAGGATGTATTTAGTGTTATGTCTTTGTTGCTATCTAGTTTCTAAATGAAAATTGGAATATTACACATGCCAGTCCTCTCCAAGATGAAATGGAGGGCATACCGCTCCAAGGATCAAGATGCAGACACACTACATGAAGCATCATTCTATAGAAAAGTACATCATCTTAAAGCTCTCTTTGCTTTTCAATACCCAATATTCACGTAATGAGGTTAGGTAATGTTACCTGTAAGAGTAACAGCAATAAATGTAATAATAAAAATACTGATGGAGATTATAAAGACACTAATAATAGTGTTCCTGTAAATGCAACTGTCTGTATATAGTTTTCTTGTACATTCTTCAAAAGATATTGGGACTGGAAGCTTCTCAGTAACAATGAACACCAGACATGAGAGTAACTTTAACTTAGTGAACTTTGGATTTTTTTTACATTGTGTTAGCAATATTTAAACCTTCAGTGCACAGCATAGGTAATGGTTACAACTATTAAAAGAATCTGACCAAAATTTTTAAAGTTTGTTTTGCTTTTTTGTTTTGGTTTGTTTGTGGTTTTTTTTTCTTTTTTTTTTTTTTTTTCCTCTTGTAATATAATATAGCTTTCAAGTGCAACAGGGCCTGGAAGAATCACCCTACAAACCTTAAGCAGTTATGCCAAGAGCTTGAAAACATTCATATGATTAACTGTTTATGTGTATAGCAGAGTCTTTTTTACATGGCAGTGAAAGTCCTTAAATATAAACATGTAGATATGTATTTTCAGAATTGATGACCAATAAAGAAAGATACAAATAGACTGTGCGATATACAATGGCTGGAGGTCACAACCCATGTGAACTGATGGGAGCAAACAGTTCACAAACCAGCTATCCACTCAATGCGTGAGCATGTACTTATTTTTAGAAAGTTTAAAGAAATTATAGTTATAAATGATAACCCTAATTCTTGCTGCAGCATAAGCGATGCATATTCATGGAGAAGGTAAAAAGGAAGTATGTTCTTCCTAGGGTGTTAATTTATATAGGATGTTGTGCTGGTTATTACATTAAGGCAGAACATATCCTTTCTAACAGCCTGTTAGACAAGTGCATGCATAATGCCTGAGATTATAGACAGAGTCAAAGATTAAAGAATGTACTAACACAGTTCCATTATACTGAACATTAAAATATTAGTGACAAAAATAAACAGCTGAGGAAGAAGGAATGCCAAAGTTATAAAACGCAAAGAAGCAAGTACTCAATTTAGAGATTAATCTTTTAAAAAAGAGATGGCAATAGAAAGCATCATTAGAACTGAGCCCCATTAGCAGTTGACATCTGTCCTTTGTTCTGAAGCAGAGCTGGTCTCAGAGTCCCCAGAAAACAAGAAAAAAATTTATGGTGGGGCCCTGAATCAAATGGGTTGGTGAATAACACCATTCATTCCAGACTCTTCATTCTCATCATTGTCACAATTCCCATGCAGCATTTGTAACAAAGACACTTCACTAGGTCTCCCCTGAGGGATTATGGAAAAAGTCACCCTACCTGACAGTCAGCAGCTTTCAGAATGGCAAAAATTTCTGATCAACTGCAATTTTGTTTGAAGGAGTGTTGGAAGTTTTCACACAGGAGTTAAAATTTTTCACAAAACCACACTGATTTCACCAGAGTTTTCTTCCTGAGGTGATTTTATAAAAATCCAAGAAAAAATGGAAGGCAAATGGGCAATACAAAAAATTGCAGCCTTTTTCTTAAATGACTGGGGGACTTTGCTGAATTTTTTTGACTATTCCAAAACTCTCTGAAGCAAAGCTACACTGAATCAAACAAAAGAAAAAAATGTGACTCATGCACATTGCTTATCACCAGGTTACAGGTATACACATTACAAACTGTCAAGAATTTTGTTAAGACGTTTAAAAACAAATAATCTACTTCTTCTGTAGAAGAGAGCAAAAATTCTGTGCCTTAGAAACTACTGCACAATACAATTGTATTCAAGGAAACTGAATTTAACATAAACAACAAACACCACTTCTGGTGTCACTCACTCCAAATACTTCCCACTTTGAATGTCGACCTTTTCAAAGCTTCTCTCTTTAAATATTATGGGCTTGTAACCATTTGTAACCATTATTCTTCAACCTAGAGTATTTATTATTACTTTTGTAGCTGATAGAAAATTCATTAAAAGTAGTATTTGTTGTTTTGCCTATTTTTTGCATAGTGAATAATTTACAAACAGATTCTGACTTTTTTTTCTTTTGCATTTGTAGTTTGTTAGTATTAGCTGAAGGGTTTAACTTTCAGACTGTGGTTTATTAGTAAATTATTTATTCTGACTTTTATTTTCTTTCTTGCAATTTCTGCTGTTTCATTGTTCACCTAAATCAGATGGTATATGAGTAACAGAACATTTTTAAAACAGAATGATGAAAAGCAAATGCCAAATAATGCACCTGTGGGATGACTTTTCATGTTAAATTTTATGAAATGTTTTGATTCACTATTTTTTTAATGATTTCCCAGTAGCTATACAAAAGCTTGCAAAACAAAACAAAAAAAAATTAAAACCATCTGCACATCAGGGAACCAAATTCAGTGCTTTATTCTGTCAACAGTTTTCAAAGCATGCAATCAATTCTGTGCAAACTTAACCTATAGTCAAATTTGTTACATACATGTAAACCAGTGATGTTCGATTGATAGTATAAGACTACAAAGATGTGTAGTGCTTCTCCATGCTAGATATATTAGTAATAAAATACACAAAGATGCTGTAAAAAGCTTTATAATGCTAAGAGGGAAGACAATCTGCTGTAAGAGGAAGCTAAAACAACTGCCTTTAGAGAAAAGGTCAGAGAAAGGTGACTGTGATTTACAAAATTTTTTAATATTTATCAATTACCACAGAACTTTTTATGCATATGTCTGTTAGCCTTTCAAGAACCTAACTTATTTCTATATATGTTCCTATGAATAATCTACATAATGCCATTTATCTTTTCCTATCAGTGGACAAGAAGGAAATAAAACTAGTCTAAAGTCAACGATAAAATACTACTTTTATTTTCTTATGTTTGTATGCTTTAAAGGCTTTTTATTTTATTTTTAGGTATTTATTTCTATACAGTCATAAGTTTGACTAAGAACTCAAAAAATCTAGAAAGTAGTGGAAAAATATGGATTTGAACAAAGGCTCATCTAAATCTCACATTTAGGTCTGATACATATAGCAAACTTAACAATACTTAACAAGTATTAATGGACAGTCCCAAGATGTGCAGTAATTACGTGGCAGATCTGGGTTCTGATCTTGTAGTGCATATCACAATAGTGGCTGATTCTCACCTGATTCTATATGCTTGGGGTTTTTTTAGTACTTATCTACCAAAGTAATATGTCTGTCTATGTGACTCAAGTAGGCAGAAAGGTGACAAGTCTCCTGTTTTATCGACAGAATCCCTCCAGAGTCTCAAAATGTACAGTCCTTGCCTTTGTACATATTTTTAGGAAGAAGAGAGGTTTGCCCTTCAGAGAGAAACCCTTTCCATGATTCTTAGGATAGCCCTATCTGTCTCATGACACCTTTAAGCACAAACTCACAACTTTTCCTGCTCATCACGCTTGAGCTGCTTGCATGTTTCTGATGGAGTGGTTTTCTGTATAGGAGACCTCCCTTGTGTTTATATCCTGAAGTCCTTTGAGCCTGGTTCTGAAAGCTTCGGATACTATTTTTCTTCCTGGCATCCCCAGAATGAACATATTATAGAACCTAGATCTGTTTTTAAGCTTTTCCTCTTCGTTATTTAGTGTGCTGTTATCTTTCAGTAACACATTTTGTTTTATCTACTTAGCTTAATTTCCACCTTCATATTGTTATTTATGTGTCATGTTTAATCAGTTGTGTTTCCATCCCATCAGTACATAGGTTTAGAGTGTTTATTTAGACATTAGATTATTTAGCCTTCTCTTCTGTTTAGTAATAACACAGCAGTACCTTGCAGCTCTTTTAAAGTAATGTTAACATATTCTGTGAGGGCTCTTAAGAAAAGAGTTCCTTAGTTGACTCCTCTATTATTTTTTTTCTCCAGAGGAAGAAGTACAGTTTTAATTAATTCTATTTGACATACTGCTGCAGGAAACCTTTCAGACTTCAGAAATACAGATTAATTTGGGTTGTTCTACTCTTTGGGCTTGACTTTTAGGCACTAGAATAAACTTGTAAACTTTCTAACCTTCATATTTCTAAGAAAAGAGCAATACTCTAGTCAGTCCAAAAAAGAAAAGCAGCAATTGGAAGCATATTAAATCCCTTTTTTCCATATTAAAAAAAATAAATAAATAAAGGGGGGGAGGCGGGGAGAAACCATTGAAAACCCCAAAATCAGGAAGGAGGACTACACAGTGAGAGGTTAGATAGAATGACCCTTACAAGGATGTTGTCCTTGTCTTCAAGAAGTGCAAAGTCTACAGTCCCCTAAAACAGTGTTAGACCTTGACCATTCCTATAATTTCAGCAGATCTTGACACAGGACAGGTGATATACAGATTTATTTTACTTCTGTTAATAAGAAGTAATGTGGTGATTACAATCATAGTTCAAAAAATAATTCTTCTCAGAAGGAGACGGATTTTTTGGGTACAGCAATAAAGCATCGTGATGTCTAGTTTGTAAGATGTCAAAGTGAACCTTATAGGAAGTAGGCTGTATGACAGAGAATCGATAAAAGAAATTCACCGATGCTTAGTAAAAGCTAAGCAGCAGTACTCCACTTCTGCCTGCCAAATGGCCTGTCAGGTCACCTTGAGCACGGCAACCTCCTGGGCTGAGCTTTCTAAACTGCCTAGAGATGGTACTCAAGTCTCCCACACCCATGACAAATGATGACTTTTTCAAGAGAAATCGACATCCTTTCAGGAAGACCAAAAGAAGACACCAGGGTTTTAAAAACTGCCAGAATACAGCAATCCTCTTCAGCATCTAAATTTCTCAGCTATTTTAAAAAGGTGTTCCACTTTTATATCTAAATCAAATGTTTCTGCATATCAGGCTTTCTGCATATATTTCTTAATCCTGAAAACTGACAACTTAATAAAATCAAGCAGAAGTTTTTTAAACATATACCCATTCAGCACAGAACATATTTATTCTGCAAATTTTCAGCCAAATAGCAGCTGATAGGAAAAATGGCTTGGTTAAATTTCTAGATTTCCTTATAAAAATCATTGCAGCGTTATTGTCCCCATCTCCCACTCTGAAACCTGGAATGCTTAATTATACTGGCTGTTGTGCAAAAAAAACATTGTTTTTTCTCATTCATGAGCAATAAGCAGATTTGAAAAACTGTACTGCAGTAGTGAGAATAAGTATAGAGCACAAACAGCAATTTGAGAAGCCAGAATAATTGGTAATATACTAAACGGTATAGCTCATGGTATACTGTCAATAAACTTTACCTCTTTCTCTGCTACTGCAATGTCTGCTGAGATAGCTGGCCCTACCAGTCTCCAGCTTTGTTAAACCCCAGCCAATATTTGTTACAGTTGGAGACATCCAGTAGAGCTCATGATTTTGATGAAATCTGTTCTGAACTAAATATGATTGAATATTGCCATTAATGGCCAATATGATGGAAAAGTGAGTACAGTTATTGGAATTATAGAGTGAGACAAAGCTAGAATTCAAAGTTGTCTTGAAGAAGAGGGGAAATGGCATTGAAAAAATATGGGGAAATTAATGTCTGATAAGAATTTATTGTAATTAGGAAATATGGAATGGGAAGATCTGCCTAGGAAGCAGAAAGGGAAAAAGTCTGAGAGCTATTGTTCTTCAGACTCTACACTGAAATCAGCGGCAGAGTACTGTAGTAAAAAACCAAATGTCACACTGGCATGGATGAACAGTTGTGTCTCCTGCAAGACACGTATAATAAACTTTACACTCCTCCTAGCCACTGAAGCCTCAGCTGGCATTCTGGATAGTCTCTCTTTCTCTCTCTCTCTGAGCTATTTGTATTCACCTCATTGACTGCTTTGTATTTGCCACTCAATTTGAGTACATTTTGAGTATGTGAAAATTGATCTTTTCAGGTGCTGGTTTAACCTACTTATCAGCTTCTGCAGCCTGAAGTTTTCTAATTAATCTCTCACACAAACACACTGTCATACAGATTAGACAGTAGTATTTTACAGCAAATAATTTGGAATAGCATTTAATAAGAAGAGAGGACAAACTGCAAAGTAATGAGCTGCAGGGCTTGGCCAGACAAACATACTGACCTGCTGCTGGCCTACACCCAGCTGGCTCCTTCTATACTCATTGTCTCTAGCCTTTCAAGCTTGTTCCTCCTTTTCCTTGCCTTTGGCCCTTCCACTAAACACAAAACTAAAAGTTTTGCAGAACTCCACAAAGCCTCTCAAATATCCTGTAAGTGGATGCTTTCCCATGAGACCCATGATCTTGTTTTCTTTGCCTTATCAGCCATAAAGTTCAGGTTGAAAGAAATCAAGTCTATGCATGAGCATCTTCCTCAGTCGTCTAGAAATCAACAACAGAAAACATTTCATCTTTCTTATCATCTGTGTTATCTCCAGTCATTAGGGTTTAAGTTATTACTTGTCTGTTTTCCTTGAGATTTTTTTTTTTTTATGCTGATTAACCACTAAGCAGAAAAACTTTGTAAACTTGATATCCTCAGGTTATCGCAGTTGTTTCCTAATCCCTGATAAGGACCTGATTTGGATGTTACTGATGTAGACAGGTCCTTCTTGACTGAAAGGGACTTTGACTCATTTCTCCAATAACTATCTGGCAAGTTCACCTTTAGTTATGATCTTTGAAAGTGACCAAAATTTGACCAAAGCGGAACAAAAGATCTAATTACACCTTCTTTGAGCAAGGGGATGAATAAATAGCTTCCTGAGGAACTTTCAACTAAATTAGTACATGATTCTATTGATTTATTTCCCAGTCTAGATGTTTGATACATTCATTGTTTCTGCTGAGGAATAACTCGGGTTGTTACTGCTTGGTGAGTACTGCAATAAGGACCTTCCTCATGTAGCACAAATAATATTTTTAAAAGTGTCTGCAGCATGTATGTCTGATATTACATCCATTTCAATCTGTATGTTTCACTAATGAATGTATCCTAACCACACAAACAGATTCTGCATTCTGATAAGTTTTCAGTCTATCTGACATACTCTACAGATGAATTTTCCTTCAGTAGATGGAAATGCATGTGTATGTATAGACACAGAAGGCTGGTAACGGTGAGTACAGTGAATATTGTCTTCTTGCATTATATAATCCCTGCCAGCAGACTTGATGTGTCTGTGTGCAGGACTTGGTGACATGGCTACACTGTTTCTAAACCCAGAGCTAATGCACCTTCTTTACATAAAACTGTATCAGGTGGACATACCAGGTGACTAATTCACTGCTGCTGTACAAGTGTGACTCAGCATTTCCATTAAAGTCTGTAAACCACTAGGTTTTAAGTATATATTTATATTATAAAATGACACAGTGCCAGTGAACTTGATTGTTCATAGCTATTAAATAGTTAGAAGCATTCCTTGTTTATTAGTGAGCACATGAAAGACACCTTTTCCAATTAGAAGTGAACACACCAACACCTTGTTTTGGAGGCTAAGAGAGTTTAGCTGGCTTTCACAATCAAAAACATGGTCACTAGCATTTTTAATATATTAGTACAGAAGTAGTTATGACTGCTCAGTACTAACTCATCTATCTTAACCTCAAGGTGCATCAAGCTATGTTACCAGTCTGAATAAGGTTTGATAAATATATGCAATGGTTTTCACCAAATGCTCATGCTGGAAAACAGCATTGCAGAAAAAGACCTGGGAGTCCTGGTGGATAACAAGATGACCATGAGCCAACAGTGTGCCATTGCAGCCATGAAGGCCAACAGCATCCTGGGCTGCATTAGGCAGAGCATTGCTAGCAGTCCAAGGGAAGTGATCCTTCCCCTCTACTTAGTGCTGATGAGATCTGTGTGGAGTAGTGTGTCCACTTCTGGGACCTCCAGTACAGGAGTGACATGAATGTACTGGAGTCAGTCCAGTGAAGGACCATGAAGAAGACTAAGGGATTGAAGCATCCAGCATATAAGGAGAGGCTGATAGAACTGGGATTGTTCAGCCAGGAGAAGAGAAAGCTCAGAGGAGGTCTTATCAACATGTGTAAATATGTGAAGGGGAAGTTAAGAAGATGGAGCCAGGCTCTCAGTGGTATCCAGTAACAGGACAAAAAGCAGTAGACACAAACTGGAATAAACAAAATTCTACTTAAACATGAGAAAAAAATTTTTCCCTATGAGTGTGGTCAGACACTGGAACAGGTTGCTTAAAGAGGTTTTAGAGTTTGTATCCTTGTTAATAATCAAACCCAAGCTGCCATGCCCATGAGCAACTTGCTGTAGCTGATCCTACTCTGAACAGTGGGGTTGGACTTTACAATTTCCAGTCTTTTCTGTTCTGTGAGTCTGATACACAAACAAACTTATGCACAAGCATATATGCACTATTTACATATTCTGTAAACAATTAATCAAATAATGTAATACAGATCTCTCCGTATGCCCATAATATAGCTGAACACTTTAGATATTTATTTTACATTATTTGTATATAAAATGCATATACTATTTGTCTACACAATGTTCTGAATCAGGCATACACCAAGGACAGCACTATCCAGTAGTAGTAGCTTCCAGTAGTTTCAAATAAATAAATCTCATTGTCCATTTGCAGGACAGATAGAGAAGACAACTGCTGTCCTAAATTTACATTAGAACTTTTAAATCTCCACAAAAATACACAAGTAGTACAGTTCACTGAAAAAACTCAAGTGTCAAATACATTTTTTCATAATAAAAGTTAAACTGGATATCTTTGTTCAGTCTTAGAACTGGCCCCTAACACTAAACAGAGCCAGCAGCAAACACAGCTAAATACTAGCCTCTCTTTCCTGCAGTGATTGTAATTTCACTTCAAGGGCTAGGGGAAACAGAATAAAATAGAGCTAAATGTTCTAACTGCTGATAGAGTTTTCCTCTGCCTTTTAAGCCAGAAACTTTTTTTTCTTTTGTTAGGCAAGATACTGCTGCAACATAGTGGTTGGTCACTATATATGTTTCTTAATTTTGTAGAAAAGAGTAAATATCCTGTTGTACTCAGAACTTATGATCATTTATCTGAACTTCTCTTCCCTTGCCTACATCACATTAAAGACATGTGGGCAGATGAAAGATTTTATTTCTCTTTATTTCCAGCTCTTTTTCCCACAAGGCTTTTCCTTCAACAATCTTCCCTTTACACACTGGAACAAAAGATAAATTACTATAATTAAGATGCTCCTCTGCAGATTTTTCTCTCATCTTTAATATATAGTATGATTTTTTTCACTAAAAGGATTTTCTTCAGTGGTAAAATCCGGTTGTTTGGATAATAAAAATATTCACAGAGGCAACAGGGTAATTTTTCATGAGGAAAAATCCAGAGCACATCTTTAAGTACTGCTAGTTTTGCTTTCTTTGGAACAGTCCTTTCCTTAGGGGGAAGATATACATGAGTTGGATTTTTTGTTTTCGAAACAGCAACAGTGCATCAAAGCTCAATGGTTAAGACTTTCACTCAGAAAACAGATCTGGTTTACCTCAGCGGTGAAACCTCACCTCTTATTTGTCAAAAGAATACTCTAACCTTAAACAACAGAATGAGGAACAGAAAGGGCAAACAGAAGTGATACCTGCTGTGTCTCTATTCTCCAGCTACAACTGAATTACTTTAGAACAAAGAACGCAAGAGTCAGAGATCTCTTAGCCTTCCCTCATAGGACAGATGCTCCAACACCTTCAAGACCTTTGTGGCCCTGCATTAGAATCACTCAAACAAGTCTATATCTTTATTAAACTGGGGAGCCAAGAACTGGACCCAGCACTCCACATGTGTCTCGACAGTGCTGAGCAGAAAGTATCACCTTCCTCAACCTGCTGTCAGCACTCCTCCTAATTCAGCTCAGAATGCTGTTGGACAACTTTGCCGTGAGGGTATATCATGGCTTATATCCACCAGGACCCTAAGGTCTTTCCCTGCAGAGCTGCTTTCCACATACTCAAACCCCCAGCATGTACTGCTGGATCAGGTTATTCCTCTCCAGAGGCAAAACTCAACATTTCCCCCTGTTGAACTTCATAAGGTTCTTCTTGGCCTATTTCTCCAGTCTAGGACTTTCTAAATAGCAGCACAAACTTCTGGTGTATCAGCCACTCCTCCCAGGTACATGTTGTCTGCAAACTTAAACATGCACTCTGTGCCAGCATTAACCATGCTTAACAGTACTGACCCAGTATGGATCCCCGGGGCACACCACTTGTGACCGATCTCCCACTGTAGTTTCTACCACTAACCAAAACCTGCTAGGCCCTGCTGTTCACCCAGTTTTCAGTCTATGTCTCTACCTCCACATCTAAACTATACTTTGCCAGCTTGCCTCTGAGAATGTAAGGGAAAACAGTCAAAAGCCTTATTAAAGCCAATGTAAACATCCACTGCTCTCCCCTCCTCCAGCAAGCTAGTTATCTCATTGCGGAAAGCTGTCAATTTTTTTATGTATGATTTCCCATTTGTAAATCCATGCCAACAACTCCCAATCACCTTCCTGTCCTTCTTGTCTACAGAAAATATTTCCAGGGTTTTTTTCCATCACCTTGCTAGTGCCTGATGTGAGGCTGACCAATCTGCAGTTCCCCAGATCCTCCTTCTTGTCCTTCTTGAAGATAAAAGCTATAATTGCTTTCTTATATAACATAGCATCTTATATGGTTTTCTCTATACTGCAATTAAGAGGTATTAATCCAGAGAGAAAAAAAGCATTATGAACATATATTTATATGTTTATATGAACTCCTGAACTTCCTTATTGTCCTGAGGAGCCAGACCTTGTCGCTTAGCATCAGCAAATATGTTTATACTACTACTTTAACAGTGCCAGGGAATGTACACAGGCATTGGAAAATCCATTTTATACCGTTAATTTTTCAGGATGGGTATAGTACCGCCTGAGCCACTTTGTAGTCTCCCAAACATTGCCCAGGCAGAATTCAAGCAGAAAAGAACGGTCCAGGACCATTCCTATTACTTGGTTTACATACAACTCAGCCTGTTCTGAGGGTAAGATAATTTAATAAGAGAGTGAGACCATGCCAGTTGACTTTAATGCCAAAGAATGGTCTATTCAAATTTAATTTACTAATCTAGATGTAACCAATGCTGTTTCTCTTCAAATAAGTTTTTTTTTTAAACAAAATTCTAAAGGCAATTGTGAAAGAGTAAAACCAGTGTTTCACCTGCATTGTATTCTCAGTACATAGATATGTTACAGGACTGGCTAAAGTTTGGCATAATCCACACGTGCAAGGTCAGAGGTTTGGCAACCAGTCTGAATACTGACATACCAGAAACTGCAAACTGGTGTTTTTCACATATACTTCACATGTAATATTTTTTTCTTCAAAGAAACACAGTTAACAATATACAAGATCAAAGGACAGGAATGAAATTCAAATTTTAAACCAAAACAATCACCGTGACTTTTTTTTGATGCTCTTCTATATGCCTAGAGGGTTTTGCAGAAAAGACTTAATACCAAATATATCCTTTAATGTTATGGAGCTCAACTAACATTTTAGGGATTGTTTGTATACAGCAAAAGAGAAACATCTAGCCTGTGGTGATTATTAGTCTTTTGAAAAGTGGTGAATACTCTGCAAAGGTGCTGCACATCAATAGCAGAAATGAGTTGTTCATCAGCTTGCTCCTGAACATTTTTTGATGCCTCATTGCTTAACAATGATTCTTCTTAACCTCCTGGAAAAGCTGAGAATGGAAAGTTTACTGCTTCTAGTAAATGGAAAGTTTACTGCTTCTAGTAAAAATAAACATGCAAAATTAAACTTCCTAACCTAAGACTAGGTTTTAGCTAAGTATGCCTTAGCCATAAGAATTTCTTCAGTCTATTAAGAAATTACTGGTTTTGCAAGTTTTTTCCTTTCCAAATTTTTCTTTGCTATATCAGAGAGAAATTATAAGATTGTGTAACATGTCACTGAATCCATGTTGCAGACTGTTTCTGACAATGCAGTTAGTGGAGAATGCTGTCTAAAGTTGCAAAGCAATGCAGACTACAGGTTTCCATAAGAGATGGGAAGCAATCAATAGTTTTATTTGCTAAATACAACACATGTTCTTGCATGGATCGCAGAGAAAATTGTATAATGGACTGAGATGATAAACAGCCCTATCACATACAAAGATTTGAGTTTCCTCTTCCCCCCCCCCCCCCCCCCCCATTTTTTACACATATATCAAAGAATACTTAAATTACTGCTGAATCTAGAAAACTATGATTATGGAGTTGTGGGCTATGCAAGATCCATCTAATGGAAAATGGCAAGACATACTTGGCCAGAGACAGCAGTTCTCTTGTCCTAAAGTGATTTGGTTCTGCAGAGTTGCATCCATATGAGTAAACTCTCTTAATCTTCAAAATATGATGGCATCATCCAAGCCAACTACCTGCAACTGTTCCTGGCCCTAACCCTCAAGCCATTCTAGGGTCTGCCTGTGAAAATAATAGTTGTCCTTAGCCAAAAAAGCCAAACTAAAAAGTGTAAACAATTTATCAGTATGGAAAATTCAGTACAAAATCTGAGAAACCATTAGTTTAACAACAGTCTATATTGTAAAAGCAAATTTTGCTATTACAGTATATTAGAAAATGTTCTAAGAGAAACTGGGAACTATCAGGCTATTCCTTCTTACCAGACTATGGTAATCACAGAGCAGCATTTCAGTAACCTCTCCTCTTCAGGAATATATTTTTACCCTATGGTTTGGAAAAATCTGTTTTATAATGAGAAAGAAATAAGTGTGTACTAAATTCTTCTGAGTTCATAAATAGATGCCATAAGGATCTATCGAGTATCAAGGGCAAGTCCAAGCACATACTTAATCTTACCAAAGTGTTTTGCTAGGATGGTATAGAACGGTGTAATAATTGTCTAAGGACCAAGCAGATAAATCCAAAAGACAAGGAACAGTTCAAAAATAATTTCTTGAAGGTGTCCTCTGTCAAACTGAACTAGATATGGTGGCTTTGTCTCAAATTCCATCTAGATGAACAAATCAGTTTGTGTTTCCTTTCCCTATTAAAGTAATGAAATAAAAAGTAGGTTTGGTTTGGTCATGTTTTGTTTTGTTTTGTTTGTGTGATTGTTTGGGGTTTTTTTAATGTTGTATACCAATAATGGCCTTTTGATGATCCTTGTAATCCTGCAGTGAAGTGTAAACACAATAAATTTAACTGTGGTGTGAAGATCATCTAAACAAAAAGTAGAATAATACTCTTTTTCTTCATGTCATCAGAAGCTGTATTGTTGCATGGAATAAGAATGAATATCCCATACAGTATTAAATGTGTATATTTTGATACAGCTCAGAAGTTCACATAAATTACACTTTTTGGTGATATAAAGCATAAACAATTTGAGACAATAGTCATATTTTGAGAGAAGTGGTGTCAGGAGTGAATTTTCTCCAAAAGTATTTTGCATATTAAAACATAAAAAAATAAATAAATGCAGGGATAATGAATATTCTTTATTCTGTCCAATGAATGTCATGATACAATCCAATGTTCCAATGAAAATGAATGGATGACTTTAGAATAATAAAGCAATGTTTAATGCCATAATCTGTGAACAGTGGGAGCAGAAATCTATAAGAATGTAACACGAGGTGAAAGAAAGAAATAAGGAGAAAGATGCATATATGCATCTGGGGAAAAAATCAACTAATACAGCTATTCTAATTTGCATATTTACACATTTCACAACTCCTTTTAGATAAATTTTTATTCCTTTGTATAGGAATGTCCTGGACTCTTACTGAGCAAGCTTTCCCTCTTTCCAACAGAGTTACTCGGACTGCAGAGTGTTCTATATCTGTCAATTGAGAGATATTTAGAAGAATGAAATGATGTATCTGTTAAGTCAGTTGTTAATTCTTTCTGCAAGTCCTCCTTTTTCTAAGTGTTGACACAAAATAACTTTTCTTTTAGTTTCTTTAAAACTACTCTTTGTCTGCTGGGACTCTTTATCCTAACTTAATCGTACCCTCTTACAAATACATTTGTCCATGCCATAGGAAAATGTCAAATAGGAGTTTCATCGCTTTCATCTCACCAGGTGTTGAGAGAGGATTAGTTCAATTTCTAGGGAGAGTGGCTACTCTTGAGTGGGAACTAACAGTAAATCTGCCCACTACAGATCCTTTGAATGCACTTGGATCTGCTGCTGCATTAGCAGAAGTATGTAGTTTGCTCATTAAAATGCTTACACACTCCACTGGCTGAATTTTATGAGATTAAAAAAAAAAAAAAAAAAAGGCATTACGTTGCTTGACAGTTTACTCAGATTCTGATTAAAAGAGAAAGAAAAAGTTGCAAAGGTTATTTTAATTTGAACCCTTGATTGTTCTAAATATACGGATGACTGCCAGCTTCTTTTTATGAGCCCTGAAAGAGCAATGCAACACTGACTAGTAAAATTGGGACTTACCCTTCAACTGACAAACATAAGGATGAGTCTGATAACATCAAACATCCAGGAGAATCAGGGATATTGTGGAATCAGTGCAGTAAGGAAAACACAGTGATTGTAAGAAATATCAGTGAATTTCTTGCTGAACTGTCCCTGAGTGTCAGTAAGGACTATTCCCATGCATGCTGTTAGGGAAACCCTGCAGCAAAATTATTCCAGTGATACACCAACTCAAAAATGTAGTCAGCCATTCTCCCTAAGGAAGGGGAGGGTGTTACCTAGTCTTCATCGCTAATTCACTACATCTTGCTCATGGCTACAGAAAATCTTTCAAATATGCTATTGCCAGAGCTACGCACTACCAGTTGAATAACTGCTATTTTCAAACTGAGGAATCTTTTCAGCTCTTTCTTCCCATGTTTGTAATTTGCCTTTATGTACTTTTTGTCCTACTTTACTTTTCCCAACCTTAAACTATTTTATTAGTCTTAGTAGCCACCATCATGCAATTTTATTGATTTGGACAGAGGATATTTACTTACTTTACAGTAAACCCATCTTCTGAAATAAGTGTATAACACAGCTACATTTTGTTGGGATTATGGTTGCCTAAACAATTTAGAAAGGGAGTTGTATTATCTTTCTGTTATTGTAACTCACATTGTCTTCTTGACTTTCTGAAAACTAATGAGTTCAAGAAAAGAACTGCATTATTTCCACATGCAGATGTTTAATTTACATTTGATTTATATAGCCATATAACACAAAAAAAGAGTGCACCAATATGTACAATGGCAGACATTAGTTTCACCTTGGCTGTATGAGATTATCTTTCTGGAATTTTAATACAGGTTATTTTCTGTTGCAGCCTTGCACAGTGATTGCTTTTCATTCTTTCATTTCAGTAAGATGCTCACTACCCATGACCAGGTTTCATTCAGGTATTTTGCTGAGGGATGTTTTGTAGGTTTCACTTTAGGATTACAAAGGAAAGATCAGTTTAAAAACTGAGATATGAATGGGGAATGAAGAATGATTTCTCTGAATCTCAAGTATTTCAGGAGAAAGACAAATCAATTATAGTGGAAGGATTCAGTTTGAGACATTCAGATATTTGAATGGATGTAGGCAGGCATATAAGGATCTAAATTACCATTCTAGCGACAACACTTGTTTCAGTTTTTTAACACCTATAGTCATCTGAGAAGACCACAGTATCTCACCTGGCTTCTGCATGCTGGTCCAGAAGGGTATACATATCCTGTAGTTCTGGTATCATTTTGCCATATTTACCAGTTTCTCCTAGGAATCTGATTCTCTGTGGCATCTCAGCTAACTTTAGATGCCTAATTTTAGGTGAGTTAGCAGAGCTTTACAGATTGATCAAGGCAGGCAGTTGGCTCTAGAATATGGGGCAGCAATCAGCCACTACGAATGGGACTCAATTGCTTAAATACAAGTGTTTGTGCCCTAAAATATTCAAGGTACCCATGTGGGCCCAGGCTCTTGTGGCAACTGAAGACCTGGTAAATTACTACAGGATGTCACAAGTGTCACTGGATGCCTATAGTTAGGCAACAGATTTGTGCCCCATGTTTGATTGGACTGAATTGCCTTGTAGAGGTATAGTTCTCACTTCACAAACTACAGTAGACTCTTAATGCACTACTTTGAGCATGATTAGCAGGATGAAGTTGAATATGACAAATCACACATTGAGGAGTTCCCCTGATCTCAGTTCAGTTTTCTACACACAACTTTCTAGTGCTATTTGACTCGTCATGCCTAGCATGTCTAAGACACACCACAGAGGTGGTAAATATGACATAAGAAATACAGGGAGATTTGTGCCCTGTATAGGCAGGCAGAATAATATAGGACATCTTAAATGGCATTAGATGCCTTTGTATGGGCAAGTGAATGGAACTTTCTGTACCTCCTATAGCAGAAAAATTATTTTAGTACAACAGAACTTTACACAAAGAAGAAAATAAATGTTATAAGTCAATGATGTTTGGAATAAACGCAGAATTCCAAGTATGATTAAGAAAGTGTATTGCACTGTGATTTTAATAACCTGCACAAATTAGATATTATGAAAAAGACAACAGGTACAACATTACAATAATTATTAAAGTTACAGAGAGTTGTTTGTGATATCCTGTACTAATAGCAATGTAAGTTAAAATTAAGATTTAATGTGGATTGATTTTCATTCAAATTGATGAATCAAGTGACAGGATTCTGAGAAGTGTCTGGGCACCTTTCTGAAAACATGTATTGGCTCTGAGTGTTATATAAAAACAATTAAGATCCATTGTTTAAAACCAGCTTGTTTGTTCACAATTTCATTAGGTTTTGTGGGGGAAGCACACATAGAGCATATCGCATGCCATAAAGCATAGATTATTTTGTTATAAATTATATATGTACATTTTTATCCCTGAAATTCTTGATCAAATGAGGCAGCATTTCCAAATGCTACCATATAACCAGATTACTAGTTGAAATTTAGGTCAGACTCTGTGATGTGTTCTGCAAAAGAGTTAGGGTAGTCTCAGTTATTCCTTTTCATTTTGAATACCTGCCTACATGCCCAAGCAATATGCTATGTTTGCTGTTCTTAGACGTCTTGGCTAGCATTTCTAGGAGTAAGAATGTGATGTTACTGAGCATACTCTTAAGGAGTCATTGCACCTAAGTTGTCAGTATTTTTCCTCATATGCCTGTCTTTCTGCAGGCTTTGCACTGCTGCAATGCAGATGAAAAGCTCAGAGTTGAGAGGAAATCACAGTTTGAAGAAAAACTTTCCATATCATTCCTCAGTAAATCGAGGAATTAAATCTTTGTGACTATTACCAGCTGTAAGTAGAACTTTCAGAAATATTCTTTCTTTTTAAAGGAATATAATAAAAATAATGACATTTACTATCTAGAGGCTGTGTGGGCAAAGATTTAGAAAGACAATTTGACCTACTATCCTTCATAACAGAAAAAGTGGACATCTCAATACTCGTCAGTGAGGACTTAAAGAAGTAAGGCAGGGTGAAGAGCTAGGCTTACCCATCAAACTGAATTCACCTCCACAACCTAACTCTTTCGTGCTATTGATAGAGGCATGAAATACACAATAAGAAGTAAAATGTAATTTCCCTGGAAGAAATTTAAGTTTAATCTCTACTAAATATAAATCAGACAACAGCTGAGGCATTAAGTGAAAATTAAATCAAGAATAATTATTTATATTTGGAACATAAGAAAACACATTTCTAAGGTGATTAATTTAACTTCTAATAGCTGCCATAGGGAATTACTTTTTCCCCAGCTAGACTTAGGAAGTGTCTTTGAAAAACGTTTGCTGACTACCATTTTTGGAAGGCCTCATATTTTAACATGTCTAGGTTTGGTCGTGTCTGTCCTTTATCTGGTGATTCTTTCTCAACTTCCTTTCCCTTGGAATGCTGGAGTTTTGCCTTTTTGTAAAATGAGGCACAAGTGTTTCAGATTATGAAAAAAAAAAGTTTTAATGATACCATACAACTGAGGCTTTTCTTAAAAGACCTCCTTAAAGAAAACATCAGATTCTTGGAGCGTCCTCTCAGAACTGAGTTTCCTGTTAAGGAAGTCACATTTCTTTGAGGAGATCAGCCCCAACTGGAATGTTCTGACTTCTATAGGAGCCAAAATGTCTTACTTTTCACTCTGGCTGCAACACACATTTCTCTGACCCTACTTTCACTGGCCTAGACATAGAAAGGAGTGAACATCTGGAAAAATAGAACCCCAGGCTGGATCAAAACACTACAATGTAAACATAGCTCCTTATCTCCCCAGAGAGAAAATGAGAGAGAGAGAGAGAGAGAGAACTACTTCTGGCAGATGGTCATCTCACTGCTTAGTGTTTCTAGGTGCTGAAACACGAATGTGATGGTGCTATCTGGAATGGAACTGCAACTATCTCTTCCTTCCCAAGTATTTGATTGAGTTTAGGAGAGTCCCATCATAAAACCAAATGACAAGATCTGCATGATAAAGTCACTAGTCTATAAGGAGAGAAAATATTACCACATAGAAAGAAGTTGCTGGTGTGCTTTCATTAAAAGATGAAAGCTTAGTAGAATATCCAGCGAATGTAACAACATAGCAAATATAACATTGATGCCATCTATGGAATTAACAGTAGCTTTGATGTCTTTAATTTTGCTTACATTTACTTCTTTCTTTTCCTGATGTACTTTTGACAACATCTGTGAGTATTTGGTTTTATTCCAAATATAAAGCTCATCAGATATCCCTCAACAACCTCCATGTCTGTTTTTAATTACAATGAAATTCTGAAGATAGTATAATCTTAGATTCTTTATTAAAGAAACTTAGGGGGAAATGCCTTGACTGAAAGAGTAGTTAGGGGTTTGGGCCCCCATTGCTTTTCTGCTGCAGTATGGACATTTTTCCCACCATGAAACACAGAGTATTTGCTCAAATCAGCAGTGCTGTGGAGAAGGAAATAGGTCTGTCTCATTTCAGAGAAATATAATCTACTTTTTATCTTTATACCATGATATTTTTTCTGCTACACATTGATGTATTGTCTTCCTGCTTATCTTCAGCCATCACCACCACAAATAGGATCAAAATCAAATATCCTTACCATAAATCTTCATATTAATATGTACCAAAGGAAAAAAAAAAAAAAGAAAAAGTTTTGAAACAGTCTGTTGTTCTGCTACAAGAAGGCTCTCAAGGAACTGTAGGAATTGGTATGGACATCTACATTGAGCAATAGGAAATATGGGGGGTTGTTGGTGGTGTGTTTTTTTTTTTTTATCAATTAAACCTAAAGAAGCCATGATGACAGTAGAGAACAAGAAATGTATTAAATAATGGAGTGTCTACATTGAGGAGAGTGTATCTTTTATTAAAACTTGAGTATGTTCGCATTATTATTTTTTTTTTTTTAATCTTACTGCAAGCTGAATTCATAGGAAAAGGTACATCCATTTTAAACATTTGCTTTGAGTGAATAGACATATTGAAGCAGAATTTTTGAGGAAAAGGCTTTCAGGTGTTTCTGATACTTCAGCCAACTGCTAATCCCTCCCGTACACCTTACAGCTTATGACTGCAACAGGAAGCAAAAAGTAGAGGTCAGGAGCAGTCCTCAGCCCTCCAAATCACTGGATGTGAATGCAGGAGCAGCCCACATGGAGGTAAGGAAGAACTGAAGCCAGGCTGCACCTTTCTGCACTTGGGTTAACTCTGTGCAGACCAAACGCATATGACCCTAGGTGACGAAAACACTAAACTTGCTGTAGCTTTCCTTTTCAGCAGTGACCCAGAGTTTGACTTGTATCCACATCTGTAAGGGACATTTTGTCCCTTACAAACCATGAGAATTCCTTACACCAAAAATGTTTTTTTTTTACACTTTGTAAACAAATAGAGATTGCATTAGTTTGTGGTTAAAGGACAAGCTCAAGCACAAAAGCCAAGGACACAAGCCTGAGTTCTGCCTCTGCAACCGCAGATAATCTAATTTTCTTCTAGGTTCCTGAAAAACTGAGAATGATAATCAATAATGTTTCATGACCTTACAGAGATACTGTGTGCATCAATGCGTGGCAATATGATGGGAATCAAGTCGGCGAAGAAACTCCTAATATCCTTATTTCTGAACTCTGCAGGAGTTTCACGGCCGTAACTACCCTGAAAATTTCCATATCAAAATTACCATGAAGTTGTTGTGGTTGTTCCTGCTGTAGGCAGAAAAGGAAGGAGAAACCAAGAAAAAAATCTTTAAAAAGCAATTTTCTAAGCCACTATCTCCCATTGCTATGCACTTAAGAAAGGCTTCAAAAGCCCTGTGAATGGAGCACTATATCACTCTGTTTTTGTGAGACAAGGCTCAGTGCCCTACCAGGTCTGGGCATTGCTCCATGCGATGCAACTCAGCTGTAATCGCAGTGCTACAGTTGTGCAACCCCACAACTTTTCCTGTTTTTTACCACCTCCTGAGGAAACAGGATGAATGAGGAAAGAAAGGAGGCTGAAGGGAGAATGGGCCCTGTATCCCCTTTATAATATCCAGTAAATACAGGCTTATCCAGCTGAGAAAAAGCTGAAGATACTTGAATTGTTTCACCTTCTGGCTGTTCTCTGACTAGCACTGCACTTGTAATGGCTTGAGCGTGCTGAAGTATAAAGTATATGAAGTCTGCTGATGTTAAGCAATGAATTTCTGCTTTAAAATGTTTTGAATTAATTGTGTTAACAATAACTATCCTTTGGGATATGGCAGGTATCATTTCTCTCATGCAGACTTTATCAAAGAGACAAAGGTAGAAAAAATGGGTATACCTGCTGCTCTGTTCACTCTATCCACAGACAGGCAGAGTGAATAAGCACTGCTGAATTTGGCAATGTGTTCTTAAAGTTATAAGTAATGATGACTTTGAATGATAAATCTATGGTGCACAGAGTTCTTATATTCAGAGAAGCAGCAATGACTCTTTATATTCCCAAACAATATAATTTTAGGAATTACTTCCCAATACAGAACATTTCCACACTGCGACTCCCAGATATGTCCTGTAAATCAGTACAGATAATGTAATTCAAATTTTGGCAACTTTCCAGAAAGGCTGTACTGCTCATTGCTGAAGAACATAAAATATAAATTGAATGGGAGATCCTGTTTTGTGGAGCTTATTGCTTTGTACTGCTGCTAGATGTATTCACGCATTCCAGCTGACCTTTCTTAGCTTTCACAGCAGGAGAGACTAGCTTGCATTTGCCACCCGCATTGCCCCTTTTATCCATCCTGCCAGAAATTTAGGTAGCTGAAAATTAGAGCAACATGAAACTCCAGGGAATCAATTCATGAGGAGTGATATTAAATTTTCCCTCAATCTGGAGGCACACGCAGCTGTGATGGTTGGATTTCAGATAAACCCACATGAAAATGCCCTTTCGAGGGGACTGGTCCAGGGAAGAGGCAGAGGAGAAGGCTGGTATTGGCTGACTATTTCCTTGTTTCCTCTACAAGTGGCCTCCTATGAGAGAGCAATGTTTCTGGGTGAGGAAGAGGGACTGATCAATCAGGGCACAAATATAGAAGGTAGCTCGATTTGCCGAGCTAGCTGCATTAGCTGTACTAGAAGAAACTTAGATGGCTTTAGGTTTTGGGCTGAGGATTTCCAAATCATCCAGTTATTCTCACAATCCATAAAGTGGGAGAGTACAAACACTTTAGAGTAAGCCCTGGTTGCTAAAGTTTGCTATCACCCATATGCCATACCTCAAGTCAAATTTCTTTGTAAAGCTTGATCTCATTTTTATATTCACAGCATGCAGAAGAGCAAGTGGGTTGTTTTCATTTGAACCCTTGGGATCCTAATTTACAAATGAATTCCCTAATACTTACAAATATTCTAGCCCCTGATTTCTCATCAACAAGGTCTGAATCAAACCAAAATATCAACCTAGTCACTCACAAAAAAAATAAAATAAAAAAAAATCTAGTTTCAGCCTAACTTGATGCCTCTACATAGCAAAGTAGGTTTGTAACTAGAGGTCAAGCAAGCTTTCGTTTGTGGCTTTATTACAGAAATATCATTTTTGTGTTAATGACATAACAATTGTGATGGCTTTTTTTGGATGACTCCATAACTGATAACAGTATTGAGAGCGAATAAGTGCATGAATTCTCACAATACCATCTACCAAGAGAAATATCTTCACAAGACCGGCAAAAGCAACCACATTTTTACACTCCTGCCCCAGAGGAATTTTTCATTAAATACATATTTACTTACAGAGATAAAGTTCAATTGTAATAGTTATTTCACAAAGAGTGTCCTGCAGTTTATGACTATTAAAAGTCAGCTAGTTAACAGAGGGCACTGAAGGGAACATTATAATAGATTCCCTTGATATAATCACTGCTGCCAGCAACGCCTGATGGCTTCAGGCTCAATATGAACGAGTGTCTGCACCCTCTTGTATTTTATTAATATTGTTGTTTGTCTAATAAGAAAGCCATTTACCTGCTGTGTGTGATGAGGTTCCTTGATAGATGTTATTACTTACTTTTGTCTCACTTACTGTTCTGTCCCTTACAGAAATATGGGAGAAGGAACTTTTTTTTTTGTTTGGTTGGTTGGGTTTTTTTGTTTGTTTGTTTGTTTGGGTTTTGTTTTGTTTTGTTTTTTACTTTTTTGAGACAGCTGGGAAAATTATATCCAGCATGCTCCTTCACCATTTCTGTCTGAATAATTGTTACTGCTTACTCCTAACTGTATATCTACCCACATCACCTTTTAAACAGTGGAATACTTCATCAGAGACGTATCTGTTTTTTAATTGTTGATGAACCCAGACAACGAATAGCAACTCTTTTCCTTAGAGAAATTGTTATATTGGTTCAGACCAATGGTATGAAAGTGATTTCATTTCTCTATTTTCCTTTTTATCTCTAAGGGGTTTAGACTGGTATTCTGTCTAAAGGACAAGATCTGATATTCCAATATTTATGTTGTTTTTCACCGTAATAATTCTTGGTAATTCAAATGAATATTCAATCTCTTTTGGTATGTTTCATTTTGAGAGCCTAAATTTCTTCCTGTAGTTATGAGCTTCACCATCTAGACAGGCAATTCATATCATTTCCCATCAGTACTGGCAAATGCATGTTAAGGCTTGTGAGGAAACTTCCTGAGCACTGCATGTATCACGACTGGCGATGGGTCTATTGGGAATATAATTGCTCATACTCAGTGATGCTGCAATTTTTATTCTTCATAGCACAGTTGCACATGAAGATAAATATTTCTGCAGCACTGATTTTGGTTTTTTCTGCCAGTATGAGAAAAAACAGGTTTATGAAAAGCAAAATTTTGTATTTTTTCCTTGTTAGCAATAAACTTCCCACAATGGAAAAGGTATCACAGTCCTATAGATTTTTAACTCTCTGTAGAATTACATATCACATATACATATTACATATCACCCAGTGGGGATGCGGGCTGTGCATTGCCTGTTGGGGGAGCAGCTCTGCTAAAAAGGCCCCTGTGATGCTCTGGGCACAAGCTGGAGCATTAAAGCCAGGCAACACGGCAGGCTAACTGCATCCTACGCTGTATGACCATAAGCACATCCCCTTTTCTACTCAGCACTTGCTAGACCACACCTGGAATGTTGTCTCAGTTTTTGGTTCCCCAAATACAAGAAAGACACTGATAAACTTGGAGATGTGCAGGAGGCTGGAGCACATGATCTATGAACAGAGGTCAAGGCAACAGAAGTGGAACCGGCAGTGGAAAAGTGCACGGAGTGAGCTGAATAAAACCCCCATGGCCAAGAAGCTGCTGAAATTTCTTGACAAGTACCATTCTACTCTGATTTTGAAGCATTTGCAAAAGTCTAAAATCACTTTGCTTATAATTCCTACCTTACCGGTGTTTTTTGAATCATTATTTCAGAAATACTTTAATGCTAAATCAACATTCTCTTGAGTATCCAAGAAGTTTCTGTAAAAAAACACATAATTTTGAAAGCGATGAAGGGCTAGATAAGTGGCATTTTTCTAAACTCCTAACAGTGTCCATGATTATTTAAAACGCTATCCCTTGTATCCCATCAGCCAAAGGTTATCACCATATGCTGCCACAATTATCTTCATTAAACAGAACACGTAACATGATTTACTATTTTCTGCAGTTACTTTCTGTAATGACCTATACATTTCTAATGCTTGATCATTGGTCAGGGTAAGGCCATTTCATCAATCCACTTAAAGAATTATTCTAATATTATGTAGGGGCTATGATTATATATTGGTTCACTTTTGAAGCCATGCCTAAAATTATCAATGTTCACTTTGTCTAAGTGAGGCAGTGTGTAGGCTTCACACTCCAAAACCACACCAAAGTGTCAAGAGTTCTGCTAACTCTCAAGATGTGTCAAAGCCCTAGGAAAGACCTTCTTGTCTCAAAATCAGGAAAACAGAACTTTGTAAGAAAAACAAAGTCACTCACTGGAAAAAGTTAACTCCTCTAAGCACCTGCCTGTTGGATTCTTATACCCTCACCATCCTTTATGCAGACAGCAGCTTATTTTGATAAATGCCAGAATATTTGGTCAGAGATTTGTGTACGGAATATGTAGATAAGGCTTTAAATAATCCTGGGGAAAAAAAAAGAGGTAGGATATGAGGATAACTTTGGAAACAAGAAGTGGCACTTTAAAATTGATTACTTGGGTCCTGTTTTTAGGTTCTGATTGGGAATAAGAATCCAAATATTGTTTTTCTCACATCAAAATGCAATCAGAGTTGTACTGTATATGATTTTTCAAGTCTGTATTCTTAGTTATAAATCGCAAATTTCCAAATTGAGTGTCTGATTTACAAATGCCATTTAAATGTCTTCTACGTACATGTTAGAACACTAAATTTCTTTGCATAAAAATTTTGGTAAACAAAGAACTCTTTTAAAAAAGCATCATTTACAATATTAAGTAAAAGAAATACTGGCATAAAAATCTGAAAGCACAATTTGTTTTGAAAACCATTGACTTGCCATTTAGATTAAAACCATTTTAACATAAGCGCTGTGGGGCTTTAAACATTGCAATTAAACCTTATTATGCATGACAAATAATGCCATTATTAATGAGATTTTTCAAAGAAAAAAAGGTTATTTGGTTAAATTCAAATCTGAATTGCTCCAGATACAATAAACGGCACTGTCAAGCTTTGCATGCAAGACTCAGTTATGTCTGACACCGCATGAACGTGCCAAATAAAGGGCCTGGAGTGAGAGGCCTGCTGCCCTGCCTTTCACACAAAGCACAGGTACAGCCTAGCTCTGAGCCTCTGTGGCTGTGACAGTTCTGCTAAATGAGTTCTGCAGGGAAGTTTAGTTCTGCAACATGGTGCTTAATATCTGGGTATGGTGAGGAATCCATGCCCTAAAAGAGTCTGGTGAAAATTAAGTACAAAAGAATGCTTATTCCATGCACTGAACTGCAGTGCCAGAAGTTTTGAATTTCTTTTGTGTTCATGGTAGAACAGGATCATGCAAAAAAGCAGCTAAGGACAAGGCATCATGCCTCATGGATACCTTGGTTCTCCTCTGGTTCCAAAGCGAAGTCTGGATGGTATTTGTCCTGGTATACACTAAACAGCAAAGAATGTCTGTTCACATGACTGGAAGTGTCCCTGTCTGCTATGAGAAGGATGTGCAAATAGGGAAAAGGGGAGAGGGTCCACGGTCTTCTATCCCATGTGGCTTGTGCGTGTGCAGGCTGTGAACATAGCTGTGTCAGGGTGTGTGTGATGGTGGAGGTGATCAGAACTTTCTGGCATTAGTCTTAGAAGGGTGTTCAGAAATTTGTATGTGTTTATGAAGTTTTAAAGCGTTCAGTATCATAGTTTATCTGTTGTATTATTGATAATGATCCTGAATATATAATTCAGCTAATGCCAGCTAAGTATCTGTCATTAATAAATTAATAAGTTATTTTCATGCTAATTTGATTTAAACCATTTGACTTCAGAAGTTTTTCTCTGTGGCAAATTGAAACCTGGATCTGTCATTTCCAAAATGATTAAATAACTAGCAAGACTTGTGGGCAAGATTTGTCATGTTTGGGGTTTTTATGTATAGCTTGTTGAACTGGTATATTACGGGCATGTAAACTAGTCTGTTCATTTAAAAGGTAAGTAAAGGGACTAATGTTATACTTAAATAAGGCTACCACATCCAGAGCTTCTCTGCTGAATGCTGAAATGCATAAATAAGTTACGTACTAAACAACGTTACACACAGTTCTTTAGTTTCATATGCAGTTTAGTGATGGGGTTTTGCAGAGTTAATTTCCTCTTTAGTTTAATTCAAGATATACATGTTCTTCTGGTTCTTATTCAGACTCTATAGTAAAGCTTTACTAGCTTTAGGTCCACTAACTTTCTATGCTATTGATTAAATGTGGCTTAGCAGAAGTCATTTTTGCATCCCACCACAGAAAGACAGTTACCCAAACTCAGAGACCATCAAAGCTACCAACGGCTGAAAATTAAACAATCATGTCAACTTGAAAAATAAATAAAATAGAAGAAGATATATTTGCAGAGTATGTAGAAGACTCCTGGGTTTGCCCTGATGCCAAGGTATTGTACTTCTGCTATACGTGCCTGGCATTTTAAGACCATTAAGCAGAGAAGTTTCCATTACTGTATTTAATTGTTTTGATCAGATAATGAGAGCCAAGATATACTTCAGGAGAGGACAAAATAGATGAGCGGGGAAATACACCATTTTTCCAGCAGTCGGAGTGATACTGGTTTTTCTAGAACTGTTTGGGAAGGGATAGAGCTTCCTCATGATGGTTGCACTGGAGCAAGCTTGGTATGGCAAGCTTCACTCATCAGGAGGAGCATCATAGTTCTCAAGGACACAGTGTCTTCTGGTGTCTGTGATTAAGTGCGTATATTAAGGTCCACTCTCTCTAGAAACATTTAGAACTTGCTCGGTATCTCCACAAGACATTAGGACGTGGACATTTGGATTTGCTTTCTACTTCATTTTCTTATCACTGGCTTGGGGACATTTTCTTAAATAAGCGTATGGGTTGCTTACACATGCTTGCAAACATTTCTATATGCAAGTGCATGCATTCACACTGTAGTTATTTCATCATCATTTTAAAAATATATTCTAGGAGTCACAAGAGCATCCATTTTGCCAATTGACTTTTAAAACAAACAAGACATTCATAAGTTTTTGGAAGTTACAGCCCAATAATTTGAGGGTTTATTAAAAAGGATTTTCAGGATTGCTGTATAATATCCCTCTAAGTGGTCTTAGACTGCATTTGGAGACCATAATTACAATCTTGTTTGACCTGGAAATGCTTCAAAAATACAGAGGGTGAAGATTAAAGTATATCTGGCAAAACCACATCAATTTCATTGCAGCAATTCTACCAAACTTTTTGAACTGTATATCAGAACAATGGATTTCTATTCCTTTTTTGGCACTAGGTTTCTCTGAGAGGACATGGTAGCAGAATTTGTCCTTAGACAATGTTATGTTCTTTTAAAGGGATGGACCTGTGTAGAGGTGAAGTGGTATTTGGGGGTTTCTATAGGCAGAGAATGAATAAACACATACTGTAGTTTAGATCATTTGATTTTATTTAATCATGGAGTGCCTAAGATGTGAAAATAATAATTTCAGTTACTTAGGGCACTAATATGTATCTTTACAGGTGGACCTGATAGATTTCCTGTCTAAGACAATCAAAATTAACCTTGAGGCAATAATTTGCATTACAGCCTCATATGTTGTTTCTAGGCAAGGAAGGAAAGGTGGTGGGGTAGCCCTGTATGTTAGGGAGTGTTTTGACTGCCTAGAGCTGAATGATGGTAACGACAAGGTCGATAGTTTATAGGTAAGGATCGGGGGATGGCCAACAAGGTGGATATCCTGGCTGGAGTCTATTACTAGACCGCCCAACCAGGATGAAGAGGCAGACAAAGCATTCTACAAGCAGCTGGGAGAAGTCTCAAGATCACTAGCCCTTGTTCTCATGGGGGACTTGAACCTACCAGATGTCATCTGGAAATACAACACAGCGGAGAGGAAACAGTGTAGCAGGTTCCTGGAGTGCATGGAAGAGAACTGTCTGACACAGGTGGTCAGTGAGGCAGCCAGGGGAGATGGACCTGCTGTTTGCAAACACGGAAGGACTGGTGGGGGAAGTGCTGGTTGGAGGACGTCTTGGGCATAGTGATCACAAGAGGATAGAGTTTTTGATTATCAGAGAACTAAGGAGGGGAGTCAGCAGAACCACTGCCTTGGAATTCTGGAGGGCCAACTTTGGCCTGTTTAAGAGCCTAGTTGACAGAGTCCCTTGGGAGGCAGTCCTGCAAGGCCAAAGGATCCAGAAAGGCTGGATATTCTTCAAGAAGGGACTCTTAAAGGTGCAGGAGCAGCCTGTCCCTATGTGCCAAAAGACAAGCTGATGAGGAAGAAGACTGGCCTGGCTGAACAGAGACCTTTGGCTGGAACTCAGGAAAAAAGGAGAGTTTATGACCTTTGGAAGAAGGCACAGGCAGCTCTGGGGGACCCTAAGGATGTTCTTAGGTTATGTGGGAAGAAAATTAGAAAGGCAAAAGCCCAGCTAGAACTCAGGATGGCTGCTGCCATAAAAGATAACTACAAATGTTTTTACAAATACATTAGCAACAAATGGAAGGCCAATGACAATCACAATCTTTATTGGATGCAGTGGGCAACATTGCCATAAAGGATGAGGAAAAGGCTGACATACTTCTTTGCCTGAGTCTTTAATAGCAAGACCCTCAGGATACTCTACCCCTTTGAGTCTGGGATAAGGAGCAGAATGAAGCCCCCACCATCCAGGAAGAAACAGTGAGTAACCTGCTGCTCCACTTAGGCACACACAGGTCTGTGGGGCCAGATGGGATCCACCCGAGGGTACGGAGGGAGCTCGTGGAAGAGCTCACTAAGCAACTCTCCATTTTTTGTCAGCAGTCCTGGCTAACCGAGGAGGTCCCAAAAGGCTGGAGGTTAGCAAATAGTACACCCATCTATAAGAAGGGCAGGAAGGAGGATCCAGGGAACTACAGGCCTGTCAGCCTGA
Source organism: Falco peregrinus (assembly GCF_023634155.1). Taxonomy (NCBI): domain Eukaryota; kingdom Metazoa; phylum Chordata; class Aves; order Falconiformes; family Falconidae; genus Falco; species Falco peregrinus. Next base: position 61,412,389 of record NC_073727.1, read on the forward strand.
CCTCGGTGCCAAGGAAGGTTATGGAGCAGATCATCCTGAGTGCCATCATGTGGCATGTGCAGGACAACCGGGGGATCAGGCCCAGACAGCATAAGTTTATGAAAGGCAGATCCTGCTTGACAAACCTGATCTCCTTCTATGACAAGATGACCCACCTAGGGGATGAGGGAAAGGCTGTGGATGTTGTCTTCCTAGACATCAGTAAAGCCTTTGACACAATTTCCCACAACATTCTCCCACAGAAATTGTCTGCTCGTGGCTTGGATGTGCATACTATACTCTGGGTAAAAAGTTGGCTGGATGGCCAGGCTGAAATAGTGGTGGTGAATGCACCTGGCAGCTGGTTGTCTGTCAGTGGTTTTCAACAGATTGGTGTTCCCGAGGGCTCAGTATTGGGGCTAGTGCTGTTTAATATCTTTATCAGTGATGAGAGAATCAAAAGCACCCTCAGTAAGTCTGAAGAGGACACCAAGTTGGGCCAGATTGTTGGCCCACTTGAGGGGAGGAAGGCTCTACAGAGGGATCTGGACAGGCTGGATCGATTGGCTGAGACAAATTGTATTAAGTTCAACAAGGAGAAGTGCTGGGTCCTGCGCGTGGGTCAAAACAACCCCAGGCAGCACTACAGGCTTGGTGAAGAGTGGCTGGAAAGCTGCCTGGTGGAAAAGGACCTGGGGGTGCTGGTTGACGGCCAGCTGAACATGAGCCAGCAGTGTGCCCAGGTGGCCAAGAAGGCCAACAGCACCCTGGCTTGTGTCAGACACAGTGTGGCCATCAGGACAAGGGAGGTGATCATCTCCCTGTACTCAGCACTGGTGAGGCTGCACCTTGAATACTGTGTTTAGTTTTGGGCCCCTCACTGCAACAGGGATGTAGAGGTGCTGGAGTGTGTCCAAAGAAGGGCAACAAGGCTGATGCAAGTTTTGTAAGTGGTTGAGGGAACTGTTTTTTTTAGCCTGGAGAGGAGGAGGCTCAGGAGAGGACCTTATTGCTCTCTACAGCTCCCTGAAAGGAGGCTGTAGGCAGGTAGGGGTAGGTCACTCCTAGATAACTAGTGACAGAACAAGAGGAAATGTCCTCAAGTTGCACCAGGGGAGGTTTAGATTGGATATTAGGAGAAATCTATTCACTGAAAGGGATGTCAAGCACTGGAACAGTCTGCCCAGGGAGGGGGTGGAATCACCATCCCTAGAAGTGTTTGAAAAATGTCTAGATGAGGTGCTTAGGGACATGGTTTAGTGATGGACTTGGCAGTCCTGGGTTAATGGCTGGATTTGAAGATCTCAGAGGTCTTTACTCACCTAAATTATTTGCAATAATACTAAAGACAGTTTCTTTTTTTTTTTTTCTCTTTTTTTTTTTTTTTTTCTTCTTTGCCCTCCCTTCCTCCCTTTCAATAGTAGCAGAAAAACATATGTGGTTAATTTGTTAGCAGTATAGTCTCTAGTGAATAAACTGGCCCCTGTGGTCACACATCGTGTTACAGCCATCCTTACTCCAAGTCCTATGCCCAGGTTCATATAGCTGTGTACAGTGTAGCAATCACTTGGTTCTCTACGACTAAGCAGTTTAAAGTCATAACACTACCATGACTAGTTAGCTTAAGTGGAGTTTTAAAACCCGTCTATTTGTGCTCTATTAGGACCTTTGAATCAGTCTAAATACCTGCACCCTGTTCTGGTAAGAAGCAGTAACAGGAATAGCAAATGTATCCAAAATGGAAGGGAAAAGGACTTGGAATATATTTGGTCAACATAATGCTGCTCTATCAGCAGGAGAATAACCCATTCCAAAATTTGAAAAGTCTCCTGCCCACTCTGAAGTCAGAGCAACACTTTTAAAGTGATCACTTATGCTCAGGTTTCAAATTAGTATTTTTGCACATTAATGCCAATCCAAGATATGGTAATTCTAAATTTCTCATTCCTCTAATGAATGAATGATAGTCCTAGAATTTACTTGATTATGCTTTAGACTAAGACAGTACTTCATAAAGTATTCCAGAAGATAATTACAGCTGAACAAAGTGTTCCCCAGGTAAATAGTCTATAACTAGTGCAAATTATCCTGTGCATGTATTTTATTTTAGGATTCCTTGTTTTGGTTCCTCAACAGGTAAGGGCATTCTGAATAATTACCAGTGCTATCTGCATGATGCATATAATTTTCTTCTAGAGACTGAGTATTTATTTATATTGGTATCTGATCTTCTAAGGAGCTTCTATCAAGCATAGTAATCAGTCTTGGTGTTGACAGAAAAGTGCTCTGCTCTGTAATGCTTAGGAAATAAAGAAATTAAATTAACCCTGCAGTGTGCTGCCTTTATAGACTGGTTAAAGCATAAAGATTCTGAACAGATGAATGTATATATGAAAAATAAATCAGTCATCCTTAATGAAACATATTTTTATATATATTCTACTATATCATAAAGTGTAAAGTAAGTTTATTTCTGAAGAGCTGAAATTGTGAAGTCCAAAAGCTTTAGTTCTCATTTATTATGATTTCACAGAAAAATGAAATTAATTAAATGAACTTGAACACACTTAATTAACTGCTTTTTCCTATAAAGTCTTCAATATTGTACATTAATCTTTGCAGATAGCTAGCTGGTAGCTTCTCTAGTTCTAACAATTGTGATTTTATTGACTTGCAGAGTAGGAGGTGCACCACTTTAATGTTTCAGAAAGATGTATTATTTAATGAAATTATTTTTTATTTATTTATAAAAATCACAATTCAAAATTCCAAAACTGTTGTTTGATATCTAACATTTCTTTGCCAACAGTTTAAAGACTGTAAAACTTAACTCTTTTGTTATGAATATAAGTTATCATCGAGTTATAAAGTAGTTTATGGTCCTTACAATTTTTTAAGAGTGGAAAATCTGGTACACAAAGCAAATTTAAGGAAATAAATAAATTCCAGAAAAAGTGTATATAACAATCCAATTTATAGAGCATTCTCCATAAAAGATTGAGTATAAATATAGCCTAGCACAAATTGTTATTTAACAAATTTTTATTCAAGCACCTCCTCCTTTGAAAATAGCAATGCTATATAAATATCACCACATCCTATTCTCCTTGAATTCCGTATTCTTCAAATACATTTTGAAAACTTTGTGATGATCTGGCAAGTGAAATGTTGATAGCATTGCCTGTCTGGCTAACTGGTAAAGGCTTAATGGCTTTTTCATTTTCTTTTCCTGTTACTGAAAGCATTTGTTGTTTCGATACTAAGATCTATAATACACACATAGCAGAAAATATGATTTGTGCTATATGAATTTGATTTGTATTCTTGATACACAGCGGTGACATCTCTCTTAGTGTTTCAGTTCAGAACAGGAGTGCACTTTTGGACTAGATCTCTTGGGCACCCTTGATCACCTGCTTTGGTTCACATCACACAATGACCCTTAGGTGCCACAAGCTGAATGAAATCAGATGGAACTGAACTAGAAGTGGTCCAGAACTGCATGTGATGTGCTCCACCAACTCATGGGACATTCAGTCAACATGAATGGGCTAGAATTAATCAGAAGCAAAGATCTGAAATATGTGCAGAGCAGTCACTGGCATCACAGCATCAGCTGCTCAATCTGCAAATCCACTCCTGCTTGTCTACACCATTTGCAAATCTAGATGCAGTGGAGCCCTGTTCCATGATTAATACTTTTAACTGTTACTGAAATAAAAATAAATAACTGTTGAGATAATTAAGTTATGTACACAGACATAAGTGCCTGACCACATCAAGCAACAGCATGAGTTAATGCAAATACCTTGGTTGTATTTCAGGAATACTTGAACTGCATTGACTCCATTGAATATGGACTGATTATGAAACATTTTGATATTGCTCCATTCATTCACCCCCTCTCCCCATCCCCTTATATCAGTTCTACTCTTCCTTGAAGTTAATGTATTTCACTTATTAAAACACTTCATCAGCAATTCATTTCCCACTTGCATGATACACAGCTCTTCATTAGTGCGATTGAGTGAAAACCAGTATTTCAGAATTTAAAAGGACCACTGCTGTAACATGAAAGTATTTCTTAGGTTCACCTGTAAAGCTGCTATGTAAGATCATCACCTTGTTCTTCAGAAAGTCCTCCCAGACCAGCTGTGCTGAATCATCTTGAGGCAATCGCTTTGAGGACAGCATGAATGGCAACCCTCAAGACGCTGAGCTGGCATCACCTACAGAAACCATGGAATGTGAGAAAGATATATCTTCTCTTTCTTGTTCTATATTTTATTCTGAGGTTATGACAAGTTTATTAGGCACCAAGTGGAAATGAGGAGGAAAAGGTGAATAACAACAGGTAACAAAAAGAATGACTAACTATGGCAGGCTTAGAGGCTGGGGGGTGTGACGGGAAGAAAACAAAATTTACTAAAATAAAGAGAAAGAGGAAGTTGGGACAAAAGAAAGTTTATATTTAGCCCTTCTTTTCAAAACCCTGCAATAAATTCATAACCTATGAATCTACCTCATGCCCCCAAAATAGTCCCTTTCTGGGTTTGTTTCATTTGAAGCAAATGTCTACATTTCAGCATAAACTCTGTTTCATATTATTAGAGCTTTTTAAGCATTTACAGAAGCTGGAATTTTCAGAGAGACCATTCTGATCTACTTATGTATGAATTATCTATCATGATGCCAGGCACAGGGTTTTTTGTTAGTCCCTTTTCTATCAGCACAGAATCTGAAGGTGAATCCTAAATCAGTAAAGAAATCCAGACTTCCAGAAACAGATTTTTGTTCATCTATTACTATTTCTTTTATCTTCGGAACCATTTATAATAGTTAATGATCCTTTATTAAGATACAATTACCAGAAGGGGACACTAAACAAATGATTTCCACAGTACATACAAAGGTAACATTCCTTTCCAATTTATATTTTACATTTCCAAACTTCTCCATGAAATAATAGAAGCACATGTGCACGTGCTGAAAATCCATGTTCCGTACATTATCACACATGGCTGCTTCATCCTTCTTGAAGTCATTGTTTTCCAGATTAGTGGGAGCCCTCTCATGCTGCAAATCTGACCTTTTTCCTGTTTCTGGTAAATGATCTTGTATTTATTTGAATTAAAAACCAAATTGTAAGACCAATTACCCATACAGCGTGACAGTTCTGCTGATATGACCTCTCATTACTTTGTCCTCCACCTGTTCTTGTGGCAGTTGTGAACTTTGTCAGCAATATTTTTATGTTCTGTTCATAAACATACCAAAGAACAAAAGATGGGGAACTTATCCTTGAGAATCATACGAGAAATAGCCACATTAGTGGAAGATTCCCCTTTTGTTTTTTTTTTCTTCCTAATTGTCTGTTTCTATTCATCAATCACTTTCTTCACCAGCCCAGATTTTTTTTAGATTTCTTCTTTGTCTAGATTCCTGCTACAGATTTTGAATACACTTCCTTCTTTGCCAGTATGAAGTATTTCATTTAGACAAACTGGAAAAACAAGAGAGCTAATGCTCTTCTGTCCCATGTCCTGTTCTTTCATTAAAGCTGTTTCTTCGATTAACTTCTGAACAATTCACAAAACAACAGTTTCTTGCAGGAACTGAACTGTATTTTTCATAAACTGACAAAACCACTGAAAAACAGGTGAGTGGTTTCTGCTTAGCCAGATCACTTCTTTTCCCAGACACATATGTGTAAAGCATAAAGGAATACTAAAAGTCAGCCTCAAAGACTCTTTCTTAGAGAATAATAAGGACTAAGTTATAAACATCCAGGCTTTAGTAGTGTTTGATTTGCATTGCTTTCGTCTAACCTCTGCTTTTTATCTAGTATTAGCTGTCAAAAGAGAGTAAGAAGGATTAGGAAGCATTTTGCTTACTTCTACTAGAAGGTAAGCTTTTATTCTATATGAAGATTATTAAAATCAGCTGAAGAATAGAAATGTTGCAACATCTTTGTTTAAACTGCATGGCATGCCAGCAGAAGAAAAATAAAAATAATTGTATGCCTTAGGAAATTAATTTGTATGGACCGAATGTCATTTATCTATGAAACACTTTGTTCTATATGCTAAGACTTGACTTTGTATTGTACAGCAAAACCTCCTGATAAAATTTGTTCAGTTCCTCATCTCAAAATACACTTTGCTTAAGTTGCATGGTAGAGAAGATGAGATTTGATTGATCAGAACAGTCAGCCCCAGATAATCTTAATAATAAAGATTAAGACTTTGTACAATTATACGATGCCTCTGTAAATGTGGTATGTCCTGGATTGGGTTAAGTTTATGAATTTGCCCATACGTATCTTTGGGTACACAAATTAACAAAAAGCCAAAACCATTTCTATAACTTCTGTCTTGCTAAATATTCCAAATAGAACTTATTTAATAGATAAAATAAATAAATAAAACTTAATTTATAAACTCAGATTTACCAACTGATCCTCATTATAAATAGAAGAAGCTATGCTACGTATGCTACATAGGGACAATTATTTTGTAATACTTGAAAAAGCAGTTCAGAATTATTATCAGAATGAAAAGTGAAAAGCTGGTTTGTTACAAGGTGGACTAATAGATATTAGTCAGGATCACAGCACCATGGATCTAAGCACTGTACAAAAACAAATAATTAGTGTAATAGACCCAAAAAGATGAGGACAAAGAACTGCACTCAGGTTCATAACAGCTTCTGGCATGGTGGAAGCTCAGAGGTGAACACTTACTTTGTTCAAATTTGTATAGATTTATATAAGTGCACAACAGTAATTCTGTCTTTAAATGACATCATCAGTAAAGTGAATTAAAAAAAAAAATACTACTGTTATGATCTGGACCTAGAAAACTAATACATCCAAATCATAATAATGGGGAATAGCCCCTGTCATTTGCAAGTGTTTGCATTTAACATGCTGGTATTTAATTTACATTTAACTTTAACCCAGAGCTTATGATGTTTGGTTTTTTAATTAATAAAACATGTTCTGGAGATTATTACAATCCCTTTATAATTTTATTTACACTGCAGTACAGAGGTACATTATCTACTATAATTCTTTATCAAAGTATTTGGGCTGAAAGGAAAATTATAGTTTTGCAAACAGGGCTGGACTAATTTGAACTTAGGTTACATTTTGTCTTAAAACTTTCTAAAACTATTAGAACTATTACACTATTAAAATTTTAGACAATTAAAACTAATAGAAATATTAGAACTTTTAAAAACTTTTTTTTTAAGGTTAAAAATCGCTTTTATTTCCCTCTTTATGAAAATATACCATCATATTTTTACTTTTCAATTTAAATTGCTAAATTTTGATAGTGGAAGCAAATTGGGGTTGCTAAGGACTCAAATCCTGATCCAATGGGGTATCAGATTTAGATACTTACCTCTGTTTTATAAGCTTGTGAACAAAATAGATAAAAGGCACACCTCATGTTTTTGTGGTTTTTTTTGTTACAAAGGCTCCTAACTTCAGAAAGTCTGTCCCTGTGATAAAACTGTATTGTTAAATTTACATATAATGGCACAGAGTTATACAGTAGTCATAATGTTATAAATGTAATTATTTCTGTAGAAGTCCCACTGGAGAAATAGTAGATGAAACAATACCATAAACTTTTAATCAAACACCTTCTAAAACGTCACTGTCATTTCAGGCCCATGCAGCAATTTGGATTTATTTCTACTCCTTAACTACTTCTGATTACCTGGATTTAATCCTTGACACATTTACTGATTCGAGGCAGACACAGGCAGACACTGTATTAATCACTCAGCCCTAGGCATACCAGGCCTAGTCACACATTTTGATGTGCCTTTGAGCCTCTGAAGTAAAAAAGTATAAGACTGTGAATTGCAAGAAACCCAAACCCTGTTTCCTGTAAAACTAAAAGCATATTTTCTGGACTATTTACAGCCCCAGCCCATAATACTCAAATTAATATAATGACCACCAGTCAGGAAAACTAAACATGACCATGATGCTGATAATTTTGTGGGAAACAACTGGTGTTTTTTCTTCTCTGGCCTTGAGACCAGCATAAATTTCATCACATCAAAGACAGCTGATTTCTTTTACCTCTCGTAAGAGGATGGTGGCTTTCAAACTATGTGATGGAAATAGTTCCTGGCCCATTCTAAAAATCTATACTGTTGTTACCTTGTCTAAGCCAAAACTGCAACAGGAGTCCTGCTGAGGAATTAATGGCTTATTCAGTCATGTGCTAGTGCTCAGCATCTCTCCCTCATCCGTTTGACTTTTCCACTGTAGCCAATAAGGCACAAGGCGATTTGTCTCAGCCATACACACATGGCTGTAGCTCAAAGAAAACAGTAAAGCCTTTTGCTCAGAGCAACAGAGCAGCTTTCAGATGCCTGGATTAACCAAAATGATACCAGGTCATTTGAAACACTATGGAATTATTCCAAGAGTCTGAAAGGAATAGAAGTAGTTGCAATCAGACTTTGATTTAGTGGTGTGCATTGTTTTCTGACCTATCCATTCATCTTTTGTCACTGCTTTGGAGCTAGTTACACTTTCTGTATTTTGCCTTCTCCTTCTAGAACTACTTTCCAGTGGTCAGCTGAGTTTCTAGTTGTTGATTGTCTTGAAATGAAATATTTCAGATTTTTTATGTCCAGCCAGAATGGCGCTTACATGTTAGCAACTTGTCATCTTGTTTCTGGATTACAGACAGATACACATCCATTTCCAGGAGCTAAGACAAGTGAACTTCATGGAAGGTCTTTGAAAAACTACATGTTTTATTTACCAGCTGTAATAAAGTTCTGCTATAAGAAACTGTTACAGAGCAATCACCCAGATAAAAGCCTCCAGACACATTTAGTCTCACTTAAGTCTGTATTTCAATCAGAGCTAAATTGGATAAAATTTCTTCCCAGGTTTCAGGAATAATTCCTGTACACAACAGGCTCTTTCTAGATGTGTATGGCTTACTCACTCTATGTCTTTCCCTGAATAAAACTATGGATTTTCATTTCAGACCCTGCAGGGATTATTTTGCCTCCATGGATAGGATTAATCAGGATAAATATAGACATGTGTGTCCGAACCAGCTGTCTAGACTTTCGATAATGTCAATGGAAAGAAATAAACACTCTTTGCTTGTGATTCATCTCACACCAAAATAAATGTCTAAAATAAGTCAGATGAATCATGTTCTAAAACAGCCTATTTCTCTTCATTACCTATAAAAGGACATCAGTCAACTAGTTCATATGAAGAGAGCTACATCTGCTCTAATGAATCTCACTCCAAACATTTTCTGGGCTGGTGCCCTGTCAGTCAATACAGTTCTTCCCATTGGAGGAGGTGTGGGAGTAGGAAATGAAAACCATGAGTGCATCTGTATAAGGGGCAGCTGTTAGCTATGTCTGATGGTGACTATTCAACCTTGCTATCCCAAAAGATGCCATATGCAGTGCTTTTTAAAAAGTACTCCTACAATTATTACAGAAAGCTACAGTGCCATTAAAGGAAAATCAAAGAGCATTCTACTACATCTTCACAGATTTTTTTCTTCTTTATTTTGGATCTGACACCACAATTCAGAAGCTGTTGGGAGTTCTAAGATTTCCTGGTCATATTTGTGAGGAGGTAAAAATTAAGCATCTGTAACAGCTGAAAATGAGAGACAATGTAAACTATGGTTACAAGGTACTCAGAGCCAAAATTGCAGGCCATATCCAAAAGCAAAGGTGGCCCTTGACAGTTTCCTAACATTTTTTTACTAGTTTTTACAGCTGCAATATTTATAATGCCATAATGAAATCCCAACCATAATTGTCAAAGGAAGCCTGCTGCTAAATTTCTGTGGTTGGGCATTCAGCCCTGGTTTCCAGACATGTGAATAGACTGTTATTGCTGCATTTATTTTATTCTTCTATAGTGGAAAAATTGGAGAGTGCTGGGTAATTAGCTCTGATTTGCTTCAAAATGTGCCATTGTAGTTTGATATCAACTTGTCAGATAAGCAATGGATTACTTACAAATGGACTTACTCACAAAGTAAGGACTGCAATGATTTCTTAGGGTTTTGTCGTTTTTTTGGGCCTAGTTTTCAGAACTGCTGAGCAGTTTCAGTTCTTGGAGGAGCCAGGCCTTTGTGTAAGTGTATGCTACAAAAAGTCAGATCATGCTACTGAAAGGGTACTGAAACAGAAATATGATATACGGAAGAGAGGAACTAACTTTGTACTGAAATTTCTGCTGATTTTCCAGAAAGATTTGCATGTCCTAAGAGAAGCCTTTCTAATGAATTTGACAACAGGAGTGGATAATGCAACTAGGGTATTAATTTAATAAGTATTTGAGAAGTAAAATCAGATCTTTACAATTTTTACATATATGGTTAAACAGCATCTTGTGTTATAAACAACACACCTGTGACTGTTTTAATTAATCTTCCTGTGATGATGTATAGAAGTGGATGGAGTGGATAGCTAATGTTTATCTTCCTTTAATAAAATACTTAGGCAATATTAGGTTGCTTTTTATATTATTAATACCCTGTGACAAAAACTGGGAAAAATAATTACCATCAAAGTAGACAAGTGTTTTCTCTTTGACTTCAATCAGGCAAGTTTTTCACATGTGAAGGCAGAGTACTGGAGTCAGTGAGGCCACTCATCCTAAGTTAATTATGTCCTTAAGTGCTTTGCTTTTTCAGAGTTCCTGTGGTAAGTGCAGTGCAGGCTGGGTTCTTGGTCCACAAAGTAACCCACTGATTTTTTGTGTTTTTCATAATAATAGTCATAATAGCATGCACATAGCAGAAAAAAGAATGTAATTTGAGACAGAAATTTTCTGTGTGACCTCGGCTATGATCTTCATTTTCCTTACCTCATATCCATTTTAATTAGCAAGGTAATGCAGCTAGTGTCATTTGCTTAACTGAACAAATATACTCTGCAAGACAGACCAGGAAGGCTGAACCTCAGGAAAATAAATAACTTCAGCTTCTGCATACAAGATTTTATGAGACATCTAAAATACATGCTAGGATGATCACCTACCCCATGTCTGAATCATCTGAATGATCCTGGGAGGATGGCTAACTTCAATACCTGTGACAACCCTACAGCCGCTTTCTTCCCCTTTGTGCCCAGTATCTTGGTTTTCCTGGAATAAATATAGATGTTTCCTCCTTCATGTAACCTTCTGAGGAATTACAAATCCAAATAAATTCAAACACATTCTCTAGTTAGTTTAGCACTTGTCCAAACAAATAATCTATTCTTCTCCATTTTAATGGCAGTGGCACATAGCGTAACACTATTCCCACCCGCCCACACCCCCACCCCACCCCCTCCCAGGTATAATATAAAAAGGTACAAGCAGTTCCTGTTTCTAACCGCTTATTCCTCTGTTTCTAGTTCTGATGTCAAAATTATTACTTTTCCTCAGCATGCTTTTCTGCACTTCTCTCAAAAATCTGTGGTCCTTCAACCAATTGAAAATCTGTTTCCTTCACGTAGTGATTCAGTTTTCCATGTCTGCTTCTACTGCCGGGAACTATAGTCTGGTTAGTCTCACCTCTGTGCCTGGCAAGATCGTGGCCTAGAAACTAAGCTAAGACACATGGAAAATAAGGAGGTGATTGGTGACAGCCAGCATGATTTCACCAAGGGCAAGTTGTGCCTGACAAATTTGGTGGCCTTCTATGACAGGGTTAGAGCATTGACGGATGAGGGAAGAACAACTGATGTCATCTACATAGACTTGTGCAAAGCTTTTGATATAGTCCCACATGACATCCTTGTCTCTAAACTGGAGAGACAAGGATTTGAAGAGTGGACCACTCCATGGATAAGGAATTGGCTGGATGGTCACACTCAGCAAACTGTGGTCAACAGCTTAATGTCCAACGGGAGACCAGTGATGAGTGGCATTCCTCAGGGTTCCATGTGCTGGCACCAGTGCTGTTCAACATCTTTGTCAGTGACAAGTACACTGGGACTGAGTGCACCCTCAGCAAGTTTGCCTCCAACACCAAGCTGTGTGGTGCAGTTGACACACTGGAGGGCAGGGATACCATCCAGAGGAAACTTGGCAGGCTTGAAAGGTGGGCCCGTGCAAACCTCATGACATTCAGTTGGGCAAAGTACAAGCAAGATCCTGCATGTGGGTTGGGGTAAACCTCAGCATCAATGCAGAGAATGGATTGACAGCAGGTCTGAGAAGGACTTGAGGGTTCTGGTAGACAAAAACTCAACAAGGCCCCTAACGATGTGCACTTACCACCCAGAAAGCCAACCGTATCCTAGGCTGAATCAAAACAAGTGTGGCCAGCAGGTCAAAGGAAGTGATTCTTCGCCTCTACTCTGCTCTCATAAGACCCCACTTGGAGTACTGAGTTCATCTCTGGGGGGCCCAACATAAGAAGGACATGGACCTGTTGGAGTGAGTGCAGAGGAGGGCCATGAAGATGATTAGAGGGCTGGAGCAGCTCTCCTATGAAGACAGGCTGAGAGAGCTGGGGTTGTTCAGCCTGAAGAGGAGAAGGCTTCTGGGGAGGCCTTATAGTAGCCTTTCAGTACTTAAAGGGGGCTTATAAAAAAGATGGGGGCAGACTTTTTAGTAGGGTCTGTAGCAATAGGACAAAAGGAATGGTTTTAAATTGAAAGAGGGTAGATTTCAATTAGGTATTAGGAATAAATTCTTTACTGTGAGGGTGGCGAGACACTGGAAGAAGTCCATAGAAGTTGTGGATGCCCCATCCCTGGACCTGTTCAAGGACAGGTTTGATGGGGCTTTGAGCAACTTGATCTAGTGGCAGAGGGGGTTGGAACTAGATGATCTTTAAAGTCCCTCCCAACCTAAACTTTTCTGTGATTCAAATATACCTCTGACAATGCTCTCATAATTTTTAATCATGATACACATCTGCCATAGTATTATAAATTCAAATATGCCTCTGAGTTTTTAAGAGGGCTAGAAATAAAACCTCTGCTCACTCAAGAAGTCAGGTTTTCAGGGATGGTGAAATAAATTAGAAAACATATAGATCTATTAGAAGTCAATTTTTGTTCCTGTAAACTGACAAGAGCTATTAACATATGGAAATCACCCACTTCAAGTTTTAAGGCTTATTCTTTATAAAACTCTACAAGCACCTTTTTATGTTTATTGTGCCATTCCTAAGACAATTATTTTAAAGCATTTTTACTCATCCTCTAGCTATAAGAACTGTTGGTGCTATTTCTAGTCAGATGTGGCTGGATGGTGTAATGGTGTTACCTCCAGAGTGTGGACTGTCAGTAAGAAAAAGCTCAGTTCATTGTATCATCATTTACCATTTATCTCTCTTATAAGCTTTCCCTTGTCTAGCTGCCTTTATTTTTCCTTATCCTCCAGAATAATGTTGTCCTTTCCACTTTAAATTTGCCAATCTCATTCCGTAACATTCAACTTGGATCACAATTAGAATTAATTTCCAGTCAATATACACTGGATTTTTCTCCTTTTTTTTTTTTTTTCTTTCCCTCTTTTTTGCTTTTCAGTATCCTAATATGCTAGGAAATCATGCATGTCAGTTCCCTTAGAGACCAAAGATATCATTAAGATATGCGATTAGACACTGCAAGATTATGTCTGTATAATAGGTTCAGCCATGTTGAGAGGGAATTGTCCAATCCTCACAATAACAATATTTTTGTAAATTATATTAAAGTAAAATAGTTTTTGTGGGAAGACTAAAGATTTAGAGAAAGATTTAGAGAAGTTGAATGAATTGAACTTAAAAGTATTTCCAAATGGAGTATACTTGCATGAATGTTTGATGGTAACTAGGATATATCATTGCTTAGCTATTATAAAATAAAACATGAAGTATGGTAGAAGTACATTCAGACAGGAATAAATATAAAAAGCTAATGATTATTTAGGTAAATAGCTTAGAGAGTTTGTAAATAATTTATCTTGAAACTAAACAGGAAATATTGTTGCAATTGATGTGTTTGTTGCTTCATACTATTTGATGGTATAAGTATCCATTGCAGGAAAGCATCTGTAAGAGTAGATTAGAATGTGTGCTATAAAAAATACAACATTTTACTGATGAAAAAGTAACAGGTATTAAGACAACCAACAGGCAAAACAATCATAAACTTCTGAGATATTTATGGGACTTTTTTCAAAACATGATATAAACCAAATCCATGTGCTGTTCTACCTCTTATCTCTTTCTGGAGAGAAGAAGTAGCTGATACTTGCAACAAGAGACTACTCCACTCATCGAAGAACTTAAAAATAGTTGCCTGAGCCATTTATTAGGAAGACTAACAGAAAACAGCTCTAGCTCCTCAAATTTCTGATTTGCTCCCTACTGCAGGCACCCAAAGCATTTGTTTATGCACATAATATTTTTTTAATGCACTGACCCTGGTGAACTAAAACTACTTCACGTTCTTCTGAATACATTTTAAACACTAAAAAGATTGTAAAATTGAAAGAGAAGTTATAAAACAGAAGATTAAACTGCTATATTGTGATTCTAGATTAAATTTATCTGTATTTTTTTCCTTTTCAGCTCTTTATGGATACTTTTTAGGAAAGCAGCCTAGATCCTCTTTAATGACTACTGATGTTGAACTTTTGTGTCCCTCTTCCTTCAGTATCAAATCCTTCCAAGTCAGTTCTTCCTAGGTTCACTGAGAACCCGAGTTACATGCTGCCATTCAGTGAAAAGCTAATTAACATTCCCTGGGGGCTTCTCTAGTGTGTTTTCCTTATTAGCACCATCTTTTTAACTTTAATAAGCCTATTGCAGTTTTCAGTATTTTTGAGGCTGCTATGACATCTTTTAAGTAATTTATTGTTATTGTAACTAACGTTCATCTGTCTTAATTCACTGCTTGCTCTTGACAGAAACCATGTATAGCATTCACAATGCTGTTGACAGGCAGTATTCACAGTTTGTTTCTGCCTCTATCTTTTGTCAGTTTTAGGGTCCTGTTATTGCAGTCATAACCCACAGCCGCTAACCTCAGCTGTAATCTTGAGTAATATTTGCATCATTACTGCTAGATACAGTGTGGCTTGCAATTATTAACTGTAATAAATGTGCAAAGCCTAATCTGTTTTTGTATAATAACAAACTTTAACTGGATTTGGCCTATAAGAAGAGAAAAAATAAATAAGTGATGATAAATAGCCACTTATTATATTTTTCACTATGGATTTGCATTTGCTTTATTTTCATATTCTGCTTTTAACCATGACCTTTTTAAATCTAGTCAAGCAGTTAAGTTGAAACAATTTTGTTTTAACTCATTCTGACAGTTCACACTGTTGGTGGTGGTTTGCTTTATCTTGGAAAGTACTAAATCACCTATGAGCATGCAAATAATCATCCTGCTTGTTTGAAATATCTAATAACTTCTAGAAAAGGAATGCTACTCCGTGAAACTGGAGACCTATTTGTCTGACCGCTTTTTCCTGTTTCAGAAAAGTTACTCTACAATGTGTCTTGGAATATTTCAAACAGGATATTTACCTTTTGAAAATAACTATTGATTTTTAGTTTGTAACTTGAGACTAATTAAATGTCTGAGTTTCTGGGTCAAGCCCTCTCAGGTTAATGGGAAAAAGGATGTTTCATTGACTAAGCTGCTGAGTGTGGCTTTGGAAAATGTATTATTTTATTTTTTCTAGTAAACATTGCTTTTATGACCTTGGAAATTCAAGACTAGAATTGTAGAGCAGTGTAGTCACCTAAGGATGCAGTTAAGAGCTAGGAATAGTAATTTGTTTATTCTTTGCAACACTGGAGAGCAATTAAGGTGCTGTTTAACTGTTGGAATCAATCTCCATGCTGTAACTCACCTGCAGAGGATCTCTACCAGTAAAGCAGACAGTACCAGGTCAAAAGCTTTGGCAGAAGAACATTCAATTCTACTATGTTAAATTATCATGGTTGTCCCTGAATCAGCTTTGGCCTTGGCCAGTTCTTACTCTCCCAGACTATTCCCAAATGGAGTTTGGGAATTCAAGGGAGAAAGTAATAATTCTTTTGAGGTAATTTGGATGCAAACATCCTGTTTGGGGGCAAAAAGACTAAACCAGCAGAGAACATGCCATAACACCCTCTGGCTGTGTTGTTGATTTACTATCATGTAGATGTAGCCCTTTCTTCCTGAAGCTACACCCAGCTGACAAATATTGCCAAGAAGGAAAATCATGCAAAAAATAATAGGCTAATAAAACTTACTGGCTTCTAGATCAGAGTGGCCTCCTGTTTGGTCATCTTGGCCTGAGAGCAGAGTGAGCTACAATCTGTCTACCACATCCATGTAGCCCTATCCAAGGCATAAGTAATTTCAAAGTGAGGGTAACAGAACTTTTCCAGTTGGCAGGAATGCGACACCGTACCTTCGAGACCTACGCTGTCACTGAGATAGATATGACACACAGCAAATGACTCAATAGTTCTGAATATATCATAGAATGATTTGAGTTGGAAGGGACCCTAAAGATATTGTAGTTCCAACCCCCCCTGCCATGGGCACTAGACCAAGTTGCTCAAAGTCCTATCTGTCCTGGTTTCATCTGCGATAGAGTTATTTTTCTTCTTAGTAGTTAGCACAGTGCTGTGTTTTGGCTCTGATGTGAGAACAATGTCGATAGCACACTGATGGTTTTAGTTGTTGCTGGGTGATGTTTATACTAAATCAAGGACTTTTCATTTTTTTGGGCCCTACCAGCGAGAGGGCTGGAGGGGCATGGGAAACCGGGAAGGGACACAGTCAGGACAGGTGACCTGAACTAGCCAAAGAAGTATTCCATACCATAGAGCATCATGCTGAGTATATAAACTGGGAGAAGAAGAAGGAAGGGGGGAACATTTGGCATTATGGCGTTTTAATTCCCGAGTAACTGTTACGGGTCACAGAGCCCTGCTTTTCTGGGGATGGCTGAACACCTGCCTGCCGGTGGGAAGTAGTGAATGTTTTCCTTGTTTTGCTTTGCTTGTGTGCATGGCTTTTGCTTTACTTATTAAATTGTTCTTATCTCAACCCCTGAGTTTTACATTCCTTTCCAATTCTCTTCCCCATCCCTCTGGTTGAGGGGAAGTAGCAAGCGGCTGCATGGTGCTTGGTTGTTTGGTTGGCCAGGGTTAAAACATGACATCTTGATTAAAAGGACAGGTTAAAATTGCTCTAATTTTATTTAATTCAGTATTTACTTAAACCCGAAATGAATAAAAGCTGACACCAGACTTCAGGGCTCAACCTATAGTGGTTCACATTGTTTTGTATTTACTCACATAACTCAGAAATTAATTTCTATAGACAATTTTGGCAATTTTTTTACCTGTTTAAGAAGCACCTTAGCTCAGCAGGTGAAAATTCAGTTTCAGAATGAACCAGGTGGAAAGACTGATTAAAGATAATTAAAGTAAAATATACAGGATGTGGGATAGAGGAGCCAGCTAGAAAGTAAGTCTGAAAATATCCATCTTATATCCTACCTGTCACAGTCAAAAGAAACAAGCTCATCTTGCAGTGGAAAAGAGAACTTAAGATTTAAAACATAGTCCCGTCTCTCCTTTCAGAAGAATTCTTCCAAAAAAATGTAATGTCTGAAATAGATAATAAAATAACATGCTGCCTTCTGGAAATATCAATATACATGCAGCGAGCTTCCTAAAGACAACCTTCACATTGTCTGTTCTGTCTACACAATCACCATCATCATGGTTCACATGAACTTAAAGATGTTTTGATCTCAGGGATATCAAGGGAGCTAAGACAAAGCCACTCAGTTGCCTAACTCCCAGAGTGTCATTTTGAAACCTGATTTAGACACCAGACTGTTCATCTATGTTGCAGGCAGATGGAGAATCTCACCTAGAACTTATAGTAATCAGTACACCGAGAAGCAGTCACCTACATTAAGTAATTAAAAATATAAAAAAGAAATATATTCCTGAAACACTACTTCTCTCAGGGTGCAGACACTACTTTAAGGTAAAGTTTCAGACCCATAATCTTTTCCATAGGGAGATACCATCCACTACTTTTGTTAAAGCTGTGCATGATGGAGGAAAAGGGAATCCAAAAAGGAGCATGACTGCAGCACAACAGTTTAAAACAGGGGTTCTCAAACTTTTTAACCAGGGGGCCGGCGCGCAGATGAAGTGGCAGGCAGTCATCTGCGGCTGCTTGGTTCCCCCCCCCAACCCCCGGCAGGGGGGTTCTGTAAATACCGGGGGCTGGACTGAGGACTCTGGGGGGCTGTATCCAGCCCGTGAGCTGTAGTTTGAGGACCCCTGGTTTAAAAGGAGAGTAATGGTTTAATTTCTCTCACTGAGGACTGTTTCTGTCTTTCAGCCAGTGTCTACTATAACTGATATCTTAAGTGTTCATATGCTCCATATAACTACAAATGTAACAAATCATCAGCTTTACATTTGGTCTTCAGAAAGATTTCCATGATTAACTTTTTCTCTTCAGAGGATACAGTTGACAAGATTTCATCTGCCTGCGTCTAATTCCAAGGTGGCACCTTCCAGCTTTTTGAAAAAGCAAAATACAGTCAACCTGAAAAATAAGTAAATTTTGCTTTCATGGAAAAATCACTGTCTACCCAGCATAATTTAAGGTGAGAACTTGAAAAAATACTGCCAAGATAGATGAATAAAAGCTTCTTATTTCACTGTGGTTTACCTTGATTAAGAAGAAAATTAACTTAGCTGAAGTAAAGATGTAGTTCAAAGTTCAGTATAATTTCAATGGCAGGAAATTGTATTAGACAAGCTCTAAAACAGGCTTCAGTCATGGAACTGATTGAAGTCCTTCAGGAAAAAAGTGCCCCCATTTGTTTGTCTTTTTCTCCTTTAGGATGTTCCTAGATCCTGTTTTATTGGCCTTCTTCAATATGTTCCAAGTGTATGACAACCCAGTAATAATATGATTAAATAGCTCTAAAACCCTATAAGCCAGTGAAATTTCAGCTACTGAAAAACAGAGCTTTTGAAGAGTGTTTCAAAGGAATTCAGTAATACAATTGTTAGAGATTTAGAAAGTCTAATATATTAATCTCACTGGAGAGAGAGAGAGAGAAAGAGAGAAAGCGAGAAAGAGAATGAGAGAAAGAGGAAGGAAGAGAAAAAAAAAGATAAATTAAGATAGAGGTAGATACATGGAGAAAAAGAGGAAAAAAAGAGGAAGGAGAAAGAAATAAATAGTTAAGATCTGAAAGTTAGATGTAATTTACTGTTTTAACAAAGAAAGTGAAATAGCTGAGATTAGCTACTGAAATGCTTTAGAGTTAAAATATACGTGACATTGAAATCAAAGTGGACTGAATAATTTGTAAACTAAAAACCAAGTTATTTTTAGCTTTTCAAAACCAAAAATAAGAAAAACAAAAATCAAGAAGGAACTATAAATGTAATTAAGGATTTTGACAGTTTCTCATGTGCTAGGAAAGACTAAAAAAGAAGTTTTAATTTCAAGAAAGGAAATATGTTAAACTTATTTAAACAATGTTAAGAACATGAACATAGAAAACAGATTTAGTAGTTAGAAAACTAGATTTGTCTTTGAGTTTTGTCTGGGTTTGTGGTGGTTTTTTGGTTTTTTCTTTTGTTGTTTTATTTATTTATGTCAAGGTGACGTGTTGTAAATAGAGTACTCATTTAATTATATGAAGAATTTAGGCAGAATTAGAAAAAAACTTTTTAGGTTAAAAAATGTCTTGCGAGCCATAAGAAAGAAACTGTGTTGGAAAAGGTCCACAGACACAAGCTCAACATCCTTAAAATCTGTCCATAGCAAACTGTTGTCCAGCATTCTGGGTAGTAATATTTATTTGAAAAGAGTAAGATTTAATAAGAACATTTCCTTTACTAATCCTTTTAGAAGTAATTGAAATATACATGAAGTCATGCATTATATAAGCATAAAATAAGTGTTAAACAGCTTATTTTCACTGAAATTTTGCTAGGTATTCCAAAATGATGGCATATAGGTTTATAGTGATTACTGGCACGTTACTAGCAGTGATTCTTTTTCAACTAAAAACTTTGAGCTTACATAAAGTATTCTATTTGGCATATACAATGCAATTTTTTTCTCTGGCTTTGGGAGCTTGATGTGGAGATGAATATGAACATTCTGTTTCTGGACACCAGCTCCATTAAGCAAAACATCAAAAAAGGAGAATAGAGGTGAATGCTGAATGGATGCAAAGCTTTCTGAAGCTTGTAGTGACTCATGGTGCTCTTCATCATTTCAACAAAACCAAACAGTACATTTAGGGCTTAGGTTTTAGGAAATATTTCAGGTTAATCAAAACTTATCAGAACAAAAACTCTAGGTGGTTGTCAGTCTGTAAGACAATTCAGCTGCATCAGAGCTGGTGTTGGCTAGCAGCAGAAAGAAGATACAAACAATCATGTACTCTAGTAATTTCTAGCTGATGAGATTATTTTGAACTATTGAAATTGAGCTCAGCTATATGGTGGCCAGAGAATCAGGAAGTGCAAAGTGCACAGATAATGTTTTCACAGGCTGTCTTGCTCTATATGTCTGTCTACTAGTACCAGCCAGATACAAGCTTTTAACTGTCACTTAGATGTTACTTAGAATACTTAGAACATCAAAAATAGCAATTTCCCATTGCTGTGTGTAGCTTTGACTCCAAATGTTATTCCATTTTCTTCATAAAACCTCAGTCAGTAATGGGGAAAAATATATTCTCCCACACAAAGTAAGTCACTATAATTTTATATGATTTTTTTTTTTTTAAAAAAAAACCAAAACCCAAGGGTATATTGACAAAAATTGGATTTTTTTTCCAGGGGAAAATATGAAACCATATTTTTTGAAAGCATGCTTTTGAAAGAATAAAAGATTTAATTTAGAAGAATCTGGTGGAATATTGCAGCATAACCACAACATCTATGCAATTCCAGCAAACGTGATTACCCTTTCGGGTAATATCCTTTGGCTACTTCCAATGTGACCTGACTAGTTTATCTCTTCCCAAAATCTAGAATCACCATAAAACATCTAAAGCTCCAATACTAAGATATACTACATCATAAAAACTAAGCTGAAAGTCTTCTTGTGCCACTATTATGTACTCACAAAACAGCTACCTACCCCTGAAGAGTATATCAGTAGACATTTTATCTGGACATAAAAGAGGCAAGGGCTTGTTTTTTTGATCTTGAAGCCAGCTGGGTGTGCATACAGGCCAGGCAGGTGTGCATACAGCTGATCTCTCACACCACAATGAAGCAGCCACATCCAGATTGTTTCTCTGCTGACCTTCAGGCTGCTCCTGGATGTTGCCTGAGCATAGTGCCTGGGCTGGTGCAAAACACCATGAACAGGCCACACTCCAGTGCTCAGATCCGTGCCCTAGTCCTGTTTAGTTGACTAGTACAGACACAGCTATGGAGCCACAGTAAAGTGAAGATGAGTAAAGTGAATAATAAAATGCAGAGGAGCAGACAGAAGACAGGTGTTCCTCCCAACCCAGTCACTGGGATGAGGCATTCCATTCACTAATGAACTACATGTGGTGCACATAAAAATCTGTAATGGTATTGAAATTGAGTTGTGTCACTCTGCCTTTGATATCAAAATAAAAAAAAAAATATGTTCCAAGGAAGGGTGTGTAAGCCTGAACTTGCCTTCTGTTGGTCTAGCTTCAGGATCCTTATTTAACATGGCAGGCAGGTGCCAGCCATCAGGCTCACAACTGCACACTGAAGCCAGTTAGAGACATCGCGATGTAGTTTTGAAAACTACATCTATGTCACAGCACTCTCCAAACTATCAAGCTGCAACAAGGTCTTTTACCATCTCATACCAGCACACTTTTCATACAGTCCCTCTACTGCCTTCTCCTTGTCTCATCTCGTTCAGGGCATGTGTTCTCTCTATTCTCTCTGCTTCTTCCTCTCTCACCTTCTCTTCCTCGGCTGCCCTCTCTTCATTTTCTGCCCAACCGCTTAACAGAGCCAGCCACAGCTGCACCTTATCTACATCGACCAACCTGCCGCCCCTGAAGCCAGCCCACAGTTGTATATTATCAATGCTAATTAACCCAGGTTCATTCTTCTACGCATATACTTAAGAAGGCAATTGTTAAACTGCTCCTATGGTGCCTACAGACCCCTTGAAGAACAATTAGCTTTTAGGCAAAGAAAAGTTTGCTTTTTGCCATTAATATCTTGAGATAAACAATTCTTGGGAAGTCAGCTTTGTCCAAGATTCCCAAATGCTTACATACTGATCACTTCTGTTCAAGACCTGATGCATAAAGAAATAAATTGCACTTAATATATAATTATATTCTAGGTTGAGTATTTTTTCCTATAATGTGAAACTGCTCTTCAGTATTCTCAATTTTTCTATTACTTTACAGACTCATCCCGTAGGGAAATAAGTTAAAGAAAATAAGTAATCAATTCTCTCTTGTCCCTCTATATATAGAAAAGCTGCTCATTAAAAAAAGATTATGGACTATTAATTTGATGAGTCTGTAGTTTTACAAGATAGAGTAGGGAAGAGAGGACTTCTGTCTTTCTTTGATGCAAATGCATTTTGTTGTGATAATTATATTTAAGAACTACAGTCTTTGATGTGTGAATTACTTTTCCGAGTCTTGGAAAGATTTCATGGTAATTTTAATGAGAACTTTATAACTTAAAAGTAATAGATTTCCCAGTACATTTCAGAATAAGTTTTTTTTTTTAATTTAAAATTATATAGACAGAAGACAATTTTTCGATATGACATTTATTTTGACATTTCACATTTACACTGAATCTTTCTTTTTTGTTGTTCTGTAGCGAAGTACCATTCTTGTGAACTCTCAAAATCATTCTACTCATTACCAGTTCAAACTAGGGATATTTTTGAAAGCATCTAGCTGGAGGTAATGTTAGTTCAATTATTATATTGGAATATATTTTGATTGCAAGGTGCAATGGAACCAGTCTCATACCAATTTCCGCTGGTATCTTCCTTGTTGCCCATAAACCTTGAAAATTATTTCAAAATTTAAAAGCCAATAACAACAAGAAAGCTTTTGTGAGATGAGATGCTTCTCAAAGTGTCTCAAAGGCTGTTTTATTCTTTTACAGAACATGTAGTAATTTTCACTCCATCTTATAGTACCTCTAAAATCTATATTTATTCTGTATCTAATTCATATTCCAAGATAATACACTCTGGAATAACATTTGGTTTTGTACTCTGTTTTGCTTTATTATCTTTTGTAAGTAAAAAAATTCATGTTTGTTATTTTCAAAACTTTATTACAAGGAAAAGTCTCTTGAAATGCCATTTTTTCACCAAGGGAGAAAAACATGAGCTTTAAAAGATGGTTATATTTTGCAAAATAGAAGATTGCATGTTTTCTGAATATTTTTCCACTTCATTGACCTTCAGTCATTTATTTTTCAGTCTCTCTTGTACTTTTTTATAGTCACTATTAACGAGAGTCATGATAATAGTAGATACTCCACGGGCCTTTCTGCTATTTGGTGTAATGCTTATTATAATGGTTATGGTTAAAGTTTGCTCTATATGCAACTAGATAATTTACTTAGGTAACTGTAATAAAAATACTGCCTACACATTACGCACCTGGATACTCCAAAGTAACACTTCACAGTTATCCCCTTTTAACCCATTTAGAACATGATATCCCTTGCTAAAACAGCAATTGAATAGTTTAGAAACTCTACTATATAAAAAAATCTGTATGTGTTGGCTGACATTTAAAATTTGAAAGAACTCCACTTGCTATGAGCGGGTAATAATAACGGGAACTGCTAGTGGAGATTCCTACCCCATGCAGCTGGAAATATTCCCATCTGTGTTTGCCATGTCAGTGGGTTAGGTGCTGGCTTGAGACTTGTAATTTTCTTTGCCACTATCTTTCAATATGACCTTAGGAAGGCTATTTTCCCCCTCTCTGTGCCTTAGTTTCCACTCTGTCTTGCCTATAAAGATTGTGAGTTTTGGCGATTGGAATTATCTCTTACTATACAGTACCTTAGCGACCTTGACATACTCCCACAACACTTGTAATAGTAGTAGATAATAGCATTAAGAAGTTCTGAAAGAAAGTAGCGAAAGATTTATGAATGACATCCTGTAGTCTGTGGTTTCATGTTCGGCAGCAAAGACTTACACCAGCATAGGACAAGAAGAAATGGCCTCAAGTTGCACCAGGGAAGGTTTGGATTGAATAATAGGAAAATTTTCTTCACTGAAAAGGTTGTCAATCATTGGAACAGGCTGCCCAGGGAGGGAGTGGAATCACCATCCCTGGAGGTATTTAAAAAACATATAGATGTGGTGCTTAGAGACATGGTTTAATGGTAGACTTGGCAACCCTGTGTTGATAGTTGGACCTGATGATTTTAAAGGTGTTTTCCGACCTAAATGATTCCATGATTCTGTGAGTATTGAATCCGACAGTCCACATATTATTAACACCCTCTCCCTCAAATTTTTTAAATTACCTTCTTCTCAATGTAAATTTTCTCTGTCCTGTTTGTGTAATCTAAACCATATGTTACTGCACCTGAACGGATGACTTTCAATTGGTCACACACATATATATAAATGCACACCTACATATAATTTTATATATATATATACACACACACACACACAAGCAGATTTTCAGTCAGTTACTTAAAACGTAACTGGCAGATATTTTAATTACATAAGTAATTTAAAAATAGTAGAAATAATGATATGCTTCATTTCCCCCAGAAACAAACACACAGAAACAAAGTGAATCATATCTCACCTTGGACCTCAAATACCAGAAAAGTATCTGAAGCTGCTACCAGGTGCCTCTGGCAGCCTGCATGCTCTATGCCTGGACATGCTATAAGAACTCACTGCCAGCCTGCAGGATGCATGGGACATGTTGCTCAACAGTTCATCTTTTTAAGGATAGCAGCATCTTCATCTGTCATGCCTGCTAGCTGCTATTTGTATGGACATTAAAGCAATGAGTCTGGTTTCTTTTAATCTCCTTCAAACCCAATGAAAAAAAAGGTCAGAGACCTTCATTTGATGTAAACTGAAGTTCAAACTCAATCGATCATCAGAAAATCAGGCCAGGTAATTATAGCACTGTGGTGACATGATTTTTAAATTTGCATTTACTGTTTCTTCTCTTATTTCATTTATTGGAGTAAAACAGATATCTGACTTGAACGCATATCCAAATCCGATGACATACAAGAGTTTCCTTCCTGCCACAATAATAGTTATAATGTGAGAACAGATTTAACATAAAGTGCAAATGTCAGCTCTACTACTGCAAATAGTATTTTGCTCTCCAAAAGTGAATGCATTTGCTCTTGTTCTGTTTTATTAATTGTGTTTTGTGAGTACCAGGACCTGACAAGGCACTTCATAAATTTCTTTTGCTGTGTGTGTGATGCTGTAAATGTCAAATTCATACCATTGGGCATTATGGGTTGTCATGTGCTCTAATTGTGTCATTAATTACTGCTTAATGAAGTGTTTATGTACATACTTTGTGTATATAAGACTTTTTAAAGAGTATTTTCTATAGTTAAAATATTTCTAATGTTTTTTTAAAAAAGAAAATGAGATTTTTTAGAACAATTTTACATCACCTATAATTTTTGTTGTAAAAGGCAAATTAAAATGCACCACAATGTCATCTAAATAAACCTTTCTTAAAGCAGCTATTTTGAAGCTAACAGAGAAATGGCTTCATCTACCGATTAAATACATTATCCGTCTGACTTATGTGGAGTAGCTGCTTAACAGTCTGTAGAAGCACTGTGCAGCATTATAGAATAAGAAGTAATTAATAATTTTGCCAGCTGAATTTTAGGGAGTACTTGAGGTAAGATGAGTGTAGAGAGGCAGATTAATATTTTGTCAAAAGATTTTAGTTAACACAACCTTAATTCCAAAGATGAGATGTTATCATAACTGCAAAAGATCAGAACCTTCACATTAAGGTTCTTGTAGATTATCCAATACTAATTACTTCTATCTTCATCTTCTCAGCCAGCCCTGAGAATATGCTGACTATATATTTCAACTGACAAGTACTGGCAAAATTTTGAAAGCATATTGCAAACAACCCAATTAAATTAAATTAAATTTACTGGGTTTCTTCTCAAGGATATTTTTTCTTTGTGTATTTAGCTTCAGCAGTCTTGTCATACATTATTTTTATTTATTTATTTATATTATTACTTTATATTTATTGCCTGCTTTTTATCAGAATTTAACACTGCAAATAGGCTTTTTTGGCTTTTAGTCCAGCCATTGCAAGAGAGTTTCAGGCAAAAAATTCAAGACAGAGTGGTTACCTGAGGAACAAGAAAGCTAAAAATGAAGGTGAAATTATAACTTCATTCAAATCAATAGCAAAGTTCTCATTGACTTCAGTAAGGCTGGAATTTCATGCAGAGTGTGGAATTAAAGATTTATTTTCCTGAAAATGAAAATATACCCCCCTCCCGATGTCATTTCACTGTGTAAAGACAGTACCTCTATAGATTAAAGGCAAATTGCTGTTATCCTTCAAATACCTAATGAAAACACATTTCAGTGACAGAAAAGCAATTTCCGCAAATCAGTACTGTATAATATTATAAGCTGCATTTAGTAATATGTGAGTTAAACTGCAGAGAATAATGGTTATGTTGAAGTACAGACTAATAAAAGTTGGTGCCTTTGCCTCTAACTTCTGACAATGAGGGTTATAAGTCTTTTTAAACATTAGAAGTTTCAGTTTTATGATTTCCACATAAGCTGACTGATAAAAGACAGGCATCACAGCTTTCCTTCCCTATGTTATGCATAACCTCCAAGGCTTCCCACATCCCGGTATGGGGAGCTCAGCAATATTTTCTTCAGTCTTTCCAATGCCTTGGCAAAGTTAACCATCTTTCCTGGGATGCTGTCGACATTCTTTAATATCTAAGCCTTTAGATGACAGGGGGTGACACAGAAACATAGTGTTTTATGTTGGAGAGGTAAGAGAGAGAAGAGTTTAGTAATAGCCTTATGACTACGGGAATTGAAAGTTGTGTTTGCGCATTGCATTTTCTTTTCCATAATGCTCAAAAATGTTCCATATCTGATGTTTATGGTGTGAATTCCAATTAAAAATAGTGAATGCTGAAGCTATATACGAAGGGACTTTTATGATAGTGCTATTATAATTTTAGAGTGTTGTACAGAAATCTGGAAGAATCTTTACATAGAATTTTGTGGGAAAATGTTCCACTTAAATGAAAGGGGGAAAAGAAAAAAGAAAAGGTTAAAAAATATTTCAAAACTAGAAAGTATTCTCTTATGCAAATCATGCCAAGTAAACTTGGTAAGACACTTCTAAAAGTCAGATGTTCCATAAAATGGGAAAAGTGAATCTAAAAATGAAATTAGACAAAAAATTACTTATTGTAGGTGGAAAACAAGGATAAATGCATATCTTATGCAAATGCCATAAAAATGTGGAAGGATCTAAAAAGAAAAATAATCTGCAAAATATTTTACTCAGTTGTGCTAGAAAGCAGCTGATGGTTTTAACAAAGTGCTTGAAGGAACAGTTTTTATATACAGCCATGTATTTTGCACAGGTTTTCAAATTTAATAAAAATTTGCCATGCAGCCTTTGAAAAAAACCACTTTGCAGATTATAACCTTTCTGCTTAAAAAGAACAGGTGTGCATCCTATCATGTTTGCATGATAGTAAGAAGACAACCATTCCACTTACCACAGTATGCTGAGGTCTTCGAGTTTCCCTCTTCTTTATTCTCTCATGCCATGAATAGCTGAATGGAAAATCTATTAATAATTATGGTCAGTGGTGCTCAATAGCAGGAAAAAGAATCAATGAGCAAAACTGAAATATAGGAAATTGTCTTTAATCATGAGGGGAGAAAAACCCAACTTTCTTAATGTAAGGTTATTGAACATTGGAACAGTTTCCCAGAGATTTTATGGAGTCTCCATCCTTGGAAACATCCAAAACCCAACTGAACATGGTCCTGGGCAACCTGTTTTAGCTGACCCTGTTTTCAGCAGGTGGGTCAGACTAGGTGAGGTGAGGTGCCTTCCACTGTCACCTGTAGTGTATTTCTGCAGCTTTGGATATGGTAACATGTAAAATCTTTAAAGCAGGCGGTCTTTTTGGAGGCTTAGCCTGAAGAAGCATTGTTTGACCTTTCTGCAAAAACAGCTGTATTGCTCAGTAGGAACTGCAAAATCTGTGGGGATGCACACTTTAGTGAAGAATGCCCCATGAAGTTTTTTTTCTGTGGTTCCCTAGGCTGCTCCAAGTGTTAACTCTAATAAATTAATGATCAACTTGTTTCTCCTGACCAGGGGTGAAATTGTGAGAAGACAGAGAACTATCACATCCTGATCATTTAGCAAGTTTACTTATCACAAAATAGTACTAGCCAAATAAACAGTCACCCTGGTTCCCACCTAGCCCCATCCTGTGCCACTTAATCAAGACTGAAAACATCACTAAGCTCCATACCTTTTGGGGTTTGGGTTTGGGTTTATTTTCATGTGGGGCTAGAAGAGGAAGCACCTGAGTAAGAGTTAATGTTAACTGCAGCAATAATATAAGTGAAATGCTAATCAGGCCTGATGTGTCTTTGTCTATTTATGTGTTTCTTGAGGGTGAGGGATTCTAAATTGCATTTTTTGGAATCTACTAGCCTTTTTTTTCTTTTCAATTGTATTAGTAATCCACTAGTCTTGTGACTACCACCTATAGAGCCTCAAAGGTGTGTGTGTATAAATCTTATTGCTCTGCTGGAAGAACAGCAGTTCACATATGCTGAAAGCTCTGGCATTCCAGTCCTTGTCCTCACCAATCCTATTTTAATAATTCTGACTTAGCAGTTCAAAGTCAGGTTCTTCTAAACCTCTTGGGCAACAAGAGTCTCACTCTTGTCACACAGCTTCTCAAAAGCATAAGGTTTCAAATGTACCTGGAAATTCAAATGGCCTATCCATCCCATTTCATCCATTTTTCAAGGGATTTGCCTAGCTCAGTATTAAGGCATTCAGGTAGGAGAGCTTCCTTTGCTTTCATCTGGTGAATATTTTGCTGCTCAAATTGACCTCACTGACAGAGTATCACTCAAATCATCAAAGTGAAGTCTTTTTTCAGTTTCAACTGGTTTTCCTAAATGTACTACCTGCACTATCTTATCCTCTCCCAATTTGGTATTTCTAACTTTCAAACAATTGCAAACTATTACCCTAAGCAAAATAAATATTAAAACAAAATATTTAAGAGCCAGAATGCACAGTGCTAAACCTTTTTTTTTTCTTTTTTTTTTTTTTCTTTTCTTTTTTGCATCTCTAACATTTATTTTCCCATTTAGAGCATTGCCTGACACAATGTTGTACTTACGTACCCTTGTAACTGCTTCCTGGAATTACCTTAGGTAGATCAGATTAGGCACGTGATTGATCAGAACCTCGCAGCTGAACAAAAAGTAAATTCTGTTCTCACAGAATGAATATGAAGTGTGCATTTCAGCGCACTGAAGGGTAAGGCCATATTTCAAACATATGAGCCTAAAGACAAACTCATAAGTCTGTTTGTTATAACTGTCAAGAGAAGCCAAATCCAGGACCACAGGGATTTGGTTTTCTAGCCTGTTTTCTGCTCAGTTCCCAAGTGCAGGTTGGGTTCGTAGTAAGGCTGAGCATGTATTTGTAAGATCCAGGTACACATAAACAAAACACACATCTGACCACACTGCCCACAACAGGCAGAGAGAAGTTACCCCTGCAAAAAAACAACCACCGCATAAATATGAATGTTGAGGGCCTGATCCTGCCCTTGCTTTGGTCTTTGATCAGTATCTAATGTTATGTAAACACACACACACACAGATATTCTCTTGATTCACAGGCTTATCCACATTCAGAGATTCCCTAACAATACCCTTGAAATCTTCTCCAAGCTCAGCTGTAACTCTGTCCAGTACTTATGTCCAGCCATCAGACTTTTTACACAGCCACTGGCTCAGACCTTGGGTCTTTCCAGGCCTGGGTGTCTCCCGCCCACCATGTAGTTCAGCTTAAAGGTTGGTAACGAATCACATATGCACATACAGAATAGAAAGTGTGGGTACATAGAAAACAGAAGTAAGATTTAGTAAGGCAGGACAGATTGCAGTAATGAAGCACAGGACTTGGCCAGAAAAACATGCTGGCCAGCTGCTGGTTTGTACCCAGCCAGCCCCTTTTGTCCCCTTTCTCTCTCATCTCCCAGCCTTGTTCCTTCCTGATTCACTCCGTTCCCTCTCTTTCTTTTTCTTTAGGTCTTGCACCTTTCCTTGTCTTTAAATCTTAAAACATCTAAATTCAACATCTCATAATGAGTTTTTCACAAGCCCACGGTCTCTCTCAAATATCCGATAAGTTGGTGCTTTCCCATGAGACCCATGACAATCTTGTTTCCCATTTTATCAGCTGCAAAGTTCAGGGTGGACCTTGCAAATGCTGCATGTGAGCAGGTTTTTCAGTGGCTCAGGCATCAGAGACTTAAGAGGTCTCATCTTCATTGTAATCTCTATTATTTCCATTTACTAGACTTTGTATATCTGGGAGTTTATTATTTTTCTTGACTTTTTTTTCTTGTTTTTGTTTGATTGATTGATTCATTGATTTATTTGATGTGGAATAGCTTGTAACCAGGTATCCTTACCTCCTTATATTTGAGCATATTAAAGAAAGACATCAAATATCTAAATTCATATTATATTTTGCTTAAATAAACCAAATGTAATCTATTTAAATGCCAAAATTAAAAAAAAAAAAAAAAAATTGGATTCCACTATGAAGTTAAAGAAATACCACTGGAAGCCAACAACAGCTGTGAACCACACAGATGAATAAATGGGAGATGAGTAATCTTTCCCACTCAGTGAGTAAGGCAACACATGGTTCTGAACACTACATATAGGAAAAACCTAGACACTCTGTAATAGAAAAAGAGTTTTCTGACTTTCTGGGGTATATTCCTTAATCCAATTTAAAAAATAAAGGTGGTTGTTTTGTACTTAACTGTCATTAACTTTCAGTTGGTAGAACAGAGCTAACTGTATTTTTTTAATCTCATAATATATTAAAGGGATTAATTAATTAAAAAAAAAAGTTCTCAAAATGCCACAAGAAAAAAAAACATAGGAAGGCTCTTATTGAAAAATGCACATTCTGAAAGCTCAATATTGTTACACATTTCAACAACAATTCTCCCCAATCTCCCACATAACTTCTGTAAATCTTAGGCCAAGAAAATAAGGGAATTGGAAAGAAAGGAAATGAAACATGCCTATATTATTATTAAAAAAAAAATAAAATACAGAAACATTTACCAGGTTTGACAGAATCCTTTTGTACACAAATTGAACAAGAGCTTAAAATAAAATTATCATTTTCCATCTTACAGGCAGATAATAATAAATATCTAGTCTGAAGCAATATTTATAAAAGGATATATATAAGTGGAAATTATATTTTTCTGCTGAAGATAAGAAGTAGCACTGCGGTTGATAATATAGTAAAAAGTCAGCCTTTTACTGCAACATTTTCACATGGATCTTTCAAAAGAGAAACCAGCTTAGTACTGGATAACAATTTAGGCGGTCTAAATGTCAAAATTTCTAGTAAAAATCTATCTATCTGATTCATTTTTCTGCCCATATTAGTTAATCAAAGAACATTTTAACGCACAAGAATGAAATACAGAACTAAAAACCCAGTAAATAAGTCATTTTATTTGCAGGTGACTACAGACATGAGGAGAGTTGTATCTAGTAAACGCGAAGATATAATAGCAAATTAATTCAAGATCTAAATTATCAGTGAAATATTTTTATCAATACAGTATTTATTTCTTCTGTTCTTCTTTTCTTTGCTGTTTGCTTCAATGCAAGATTATTTATTGGGGGAAAAAAAAAAAATTAAGCAGAAGCCAAGTTCCTACTTTCCTGTCTAATTTTGTAGCATAAACCTAAGAGAGTGAGAATTGCACATCTGAAAAAGAAACAAGGCTGGGGGCAGGGCACAGGATTTTATACAAGATGATGATACAGTTACTGTTATCAAGGGAAGGAGCATAGCTGGGTTAATCAGACACTAAAGTGGGGCTCTGGGAAATCTGGTCCTGTTCCCAGTTCTGTTGCAAGTCTACTTAGTGACTTTGAACAAGTCACTTCCCCCTGAGCATTGGTTTCTGCATATACAGAGTGCAGATGCTCTCATATCATGTGTTGTGATTCACAGATGGAAGAAGTGTTACTATAATATTAATAATCTGTATTTCTAAGGCACTTATTGCAGACATATGCCAGTTGTTGTCAATTGACTGGGTGATGGGTTATAGCTACTTAACGCTGACAGTAGGGCATAGAAACATCCAAACAATCACATGAAAGAAATACTTATTGCCAAGATTATAAATAATTTCTGCAAAATATTTTGGAATACTTTACGTGAAATCTACCCTGGAAATGTCTTGTTCTAAAAGAGCTACCTTAGAACAACATGTATAAGACACAGAAATTAGTGAGAAAAAAATAGTTATTACTGAATACTTGTTTCATCCTCAGAAATCATAGGCAGATGGGTCAAACATGACTCCCACCAGATCTGAAAAACCGCAGAACTCCTCAACCCCTTGGAATGAGTTTTCCATAGAGCACAATTGCAGGATTCTCTTCTGCAGGGAAAGAAAGAAAGGAAAGAAAGGAAAGAAAGGAAAGAAAGGAAAGAAAGGAAAGAAAGGAAAGAAAGGAAAGAAAGGAAAGAAAGGAAAGGAAGGAAAGGAAGGAAGGAAGGAAGGAAGGAAGGAAGGAAGGAAGGAAGGAAGGAAGGAAGGAAGGAAGGAAGGAAGGAAGGAAGGAAGGAAGGAAGAAAGAAAGAAAGAAAGAAAGAAAGAAAGAAAGAAAGAAAGAAAGAAAGAAAGAAAGAAAGAGAAAGAAAAAGAAAGAAAAAGAAAGAAAAAGAAAGAAAGAAAGAAAGAAAGAAAGAGAGAAAGAAAGAGAGAAAGAAAGAAAAACGAGAGGAAGAAAGTGAGAAAGAAAGAAAGAGAAAGAGAGAAAGAAAGAAAGAAAGAAAGAAAGAAAGAAAGAGAGAAAGAAAGAAAGAAAGAAAGAAAAAAGAGAGGAAGAAAGTGAGAAAGAAAGAAAGAGAAAGAAAGAAAGAGAGAAAGAAAGAAAGAAAGAAAGAAAGAGAGAAAGAAAGAAAGAGAGAAAGAAAGAAAGAAAGAAAGAAAGAAAGAAAGAAAGAAAGAAAGAAAGAAAGAAAGAAAGAGCTAGGTATATTAATTTTTTTGTCCATTACATAAATTGTTCTTCCATGCTTTCTATTCCTATTAAGAAATAGTTCACAGACACATTCAGTGTTGACAGTTTTGACACAGTTCATGCCTGCAGCAGTCCTAATCACATGTAAAATAGACTCATTGCCTAGAAGCAACCTCAAGAGGTTGTATGATTATCCCTCTAGTTCATGGCAGGATCAGTACATGACTGCTGAACCTCTTCTTAAAGACCTCTCGTGACAGATATTTTAAAAGCTCTTATGCACTTCAGTGCCCATTTCCTGTAATAAAAAAAACCCTCTTTATGCAGAATTTATATGGCAAAAGAATGGGATGTTTAATAAAATTGGGAATATGAGGCTAATACGTGGAGAATAACCTAAGGTAAGACAGAATTTACTTCAACAATTAATTTTGCGAGGTTCTTAGGTAAACTTGCCCAAAAATGTAATGTATTAACTAAATATATGCATGACCAGTATACAGGGAAGAGCTTATTTGTATTTATTCATTTACAATGGACCATTTTCACTAGAAGAGAAGTAAGGAAAAATTTTAATTTAAAAAACTATTTTATTATCCCCAAAGGAAAGAAGCCCATTTTACATTACATAAGCTGAAAAAAAATTAAAATTATTATTTTATTGTAAATATCATGCATCTCAGTACATTTTAACTTCATAGAGTCCATGTCACTCCAACTTCTAAGAGTTTTTAAAGTAAGATACACTATTTATTCTAGCAAAAATCAACAGGCTTACATTTGACATGAGAATTTGTGGAGTGGAAATATGAGAAGCATTATACAAAATAGGCAAGTAGTACATGAGACAATGAGATGAGGAAAAGGAACATCTTTCATTTTTAACTTTTCAGATTAAGATACCGCATTAGGCATATTAATTTTTTGAAGTAGTTCTTCTCTCATCTCAGGAATTATTTATGTCATCAGTGGAATGCTCTATGGATTAATGCATTTCACTTAGCCCTAGGAGGACTTTCTCTCTCTGCCCACAAGGAAATTATGAGAGCTAGAGATGAGACGTGTTGGGATTCACACCAGCTCCCCTCTACCTTAGCTGTGAGACTTTGCCAGTCTTGCCACTTTGCAAGAAGGAAGAGCAGATGCATGGATCCAGAGAGAAGTGAGCAAGTGAGCAGGAACAGCCCAGTAATTCAGGACATATATAAGAAAAGTGGAATCTGTAAATTTGGCCCAAGGACTATATTTTAAATTGCACTTCATACAGTTAGCAATGCAAAAAAAAACCTATGGAGCAGAAACCAGAACCTTGAGCTCACGCCAGCCCAGAAAGCCACACTGCCAATCAGGCTTCTTTTCTCTTGCTTTCTTTCTAGCCCACATAATCTTGTTAACCCCATAAATTCTTTCTTGCAACCCAAAAAGACTGCATGGAGGATGCCCTCAACCTGCCTAGCCTTTCAGCTGCCACATGCTCCCAAAGCATTTGCTTGAATTTCCTCAAATCAAGTAAAATATATGTCCTATATCTCTTCTTCTCAGTAACTGCTCTAGTGGGCATCAGAGATAATTGTGTTGCCCTGACACATGCAGCTGAGATAGCAAAAGCTAAGAGCTCAGATACCCGTATAATCTGTGCATTTTATCAGTTGGTATCTACTTAGCTTGTCCACCAGACTTCCAAAGAGTTTTTTGAGGTGTCTCATTCTTTTACTCTGAATAACCATCCTGAAGCTAAGGTGGTGGTGCAAAGCCTGGGAGACCCAGGAGGCTTTTGCAGATGCAGCTCAAATTCACCTAACTGGACCACAGTCAGGTAAAAAGATAGTGGCTTGATGTCCTCTGCACTGCATCCCAGACTCTGCAGCGTACCCTGGTAGCACCCACCTGTCCCACAGTACCCACAGCAGTTAGCCGTCTTCTCCCATTGTCCGTCAGTCCATTATACCTGTAATATGATATTGATTCTTCAAATCACTGATTGCTCTGATCTGGTATTTTTATACTGCTGGAACAGGGGAAAAAAATAATTTGGTAGTTCTGGGTGGGAGGTACTGTGCATAAATAGTGTCAGAAACTCAACACTTCACCTAGGACAGAAAATCGAGCCTCTACATGTTGGAATTACTTGTGCAAGACAAATTAAATTGTTTTTTCTTGTGCTTGTATAATCCTTTTGTCTTATTCTTGTTCAACTCTCTTCTAGTCTTTTTTTCTTATTGCTTCCATGATGATTCAGTTAGGCCTCAAGGTGGGGCTCATAATATTTAGATTATATTGCTCACAAATATTTAGAGATCTATTTGTTTGCTAAAAATTAATTTCTTTCCAGCTACAACACTGAACAATGTGAGACTGTCACAACCTGAACCTCCTACACTCAGTAATGCTGTTCTTCCATGGTCATTATTGTACCTTGTCTTCTTATATTATATTGCATCTTTCAAACCCCAAGATTTACGTGATTTCATGTGGTATAAACTGCTATATATGTTACAATTTTAAAATATATGTTTTAGACAATCTGGTAGAATTAGGCTCTAAAAGGACTTTAGAGGAAAAAATAAATTTATGTTCTGCTAAAACCAACATCCTAAAAAAGCTCACGAACAGCACATAAAAACGCACTGTGAGGATTTATATAAGCCACACTTCTCATTATATATAGCTCCTTGAAATTAAAGTAATTATTCTGTTACAGTCAGAAATTAAAACAAACATACAAATGTTTGGAAGCCAGTGGAAGCTCTTCAGGTACAGCAGTTAATGATTTCTGCAATATATTTACCTGTCATGAAATGTTTATAACACATGGATGAATTAAAGGCGTATTTTTAACAGACTTAAAAATAGACAAAACAAACTGATGTCTTACTCTCCTCCGGATGCAAGTTGAACTTTGAGAAATAAAATAATCAAAAGTCTAATATTTCACAAAACAGCAAACCCATAGTATTCTCATATTCTTATCCAATTCTAAACTATTTTCATAGTGAGGGAAAAACTGCTGAATTTTCCACTGAGGCAGCCAACTTATTTTAAATTCAAGCTTTTTTCCCATTTAGTGTAATGGATAAATTTCATACTCAATACAAAGACAAGAATGAGTTACAGAAGTGTACTTAAGAACAGTGTTCTTTGGATAACTCCTATTCCTGCTTTTGAAACAGATTTAATTTTATTTTTCCCACTTATTGAGATTTAAGTTTCAAATATACTGCAGTAAGTATCACTTCATCTACTTAGAAATCCCAGTGAGATAGTTTTTATTTGCTTATTTTTTTCTTGTTACAGTGGAATCCAGTTTGTAGTAACCATTTACTTAGGTAAGAATTCTCCATTAGTTTTCTAGGCTTCCTTTGTAAAGATACTGTAGCGAGAAAGTGTGTTTTATTTGATTTCATCCTAAAATGTGTCCTTAAGATGCATCTGATGGGTACCTGTAACCACAATGAAAGACGACACATGTTTAGATGCCCAGTTTTGATATGGTTACAATTAGACAACATTAATCTCATTTTGTGTGAGCCTTTGAGACAGGGTTTATCTACAACTAAGCACAGTAGGCAAAGAAAGGGACATGCCAAAAATAAAACTTTTCCTTGAAAATCCCTTCCAATCCTCCCTTTGGGTAAGTATGGCAATACAACACTACCCGACTGAGTTCCTGAGTGTACAACTTTTGCCACCTTTCTTGTCTTTACTGCTGGTTTGCTCTATAATAATGCTGACTTGGAAAGGGCTGATTTTTAGGAAAAAGTATTTGCAGCACTTTCGCCCACCATTTGGCAAAGACATGCAGAAAGGTAACCGCATACAATATCTCTTCTTTACATAATACTACAGAAATCCCTGTTAAAAAGTTATTAAAAAAAAAAAAAACAAAAACACAAACAAAACAAACCTTTGGCCTACTTTTGCAAAAACCTAGATGAAATTACATAAAGGGTAAGATTCTATGGGTCAGTAGAGTTTAGGGGGATCTAAGGCACTCAATGCATAGTAGCAAGGCCTCTGGGGGAGATCTCGCTGTTTATCATCTCAATAGATACATCAAGAAGAAGTGACACAATGTTGGTGTGGTTTGTTGCATGCGAAAGCGGAAACTACAGGCTACACATGAAAATGCAGCAAGCTTTTTGTTTATTTACTAGCTGCTTTAGTGTATGTATCTTCTCTACCTTTATTAACTATTCATTTTTCATCAGTATCAATTTTACCCATATGTAGCTCATATTTTCTAATACTGACAGATACAGAGCAGACAAATATAGTAAGCTGAGCTATTTTTACCTGTTATTGAGCCCTAAATAATGTAACCATTGAGCAAAGAAACTAATTTCAGACTCTGCGTAAGAAATACACATGCATAATATGCACAGTGGCGATTGTGCTATTAGGAACTTCATGGACACAAAATAAAAAGAAATTAACTAGGCTACCACATTGTCCAACAGCAGGAGCTATTTTATAAAACTATCCAAACACTAAAGTAGTATAAAGTAGAATGTGAAAGCTTGTGGAAGGGGATGTTCACTAGAACTAGAACAAGTACAGTCAGGTTTCCTTGCAATATAGTGGTGTGTTTGTCAATGTGCAGCTCACAGTTAAAAGCACTTGTTTGTACCTGCAAAGCTTTAAAAAGTTCTGCAACAGAAGACACTGCTGATCTTCCTAAGCTATGCTGCTGTGAAACTGATCTCCAAAGGAGCTTCAAGCTAATACATAAAATTTGCAGGGATTGATACCAGTTGTTCTTTCCAGATCTCCCTGTGTTGATGCACTTGCATTTACAGTTATGCCAATGCAAAACATCCCATGTGTAGCACTGTGAAAAGTCAGTGTGCTCTTGTACATCAGCTATGCTAAGCCAAAACCAATGTCAGCCTTCCTTTTTGAGGAATAAAGGGATAAATGTTTGTTCTACTCCACTGTTTCCACTATGCCTATTAAGTAAGTGGTCTTAGGGAAGTTCTACCTGGCACTGAAAAAGGAAACAGAAAGCACCCTATGCTGCAAGCCCCACTGTGGCTGTTTTCTCCACAGCCATTCACACTGTTACATACATGAAAGAGAATAAACCTATGCCCAGCAGACTTTTGCCCATGAAGTGGGGAAGATGCAGCTGGTTGTGCTGTTCAGCCAAAGGAGAGAGAAGACTGCCTTCACCCGCCAGGGCTCTCCAGCTGGGCCTAAATGATGCCTTTCACGAAGGTGCCAGGATCCACCACAGACATATCACTTTCAGGATACACGAGAAGATATTTTTTCTCAGAACCCACTGCATGTCTTATCTGAAGAACTGTGAGTGAAGACTTCTCTTCACAAGTAATACAGATGACCAGGAGTCCTCAA
This sequence comes from Falco peregrinus, assembly GCF_023634155.1. Classification (NCBI taxonomy): domain Eukaryota; kingdom Metazoa; phylum Chordata; class Aves; order Falconiformes; family Falconidae; genus Falco; species Falco peregrinus. The sequence continues at coordinate 61,451,083 of NC_073727.1, forward strand.
AGTCAAATCTTTCTGGGTGCCTAGTGAAAAGGAGTGTCAAATCTTTTACTGAATAGAAGTATTTCTACTATAACAAAGAGATAAACAGTGGTGTATACAAATCTGTGCTGTTTTCTCCCTTTTTCTTCCCATATTATATTAAATCCATGAAAAAACATTAAACTGATTTTTTTTCTGCATCCTGCTGTGATTATTTGCCAGCCATCACTCCAAACACTTCATCTTCAGTCCAAGCAAGCCAAGAGCTTCTCCCTTGATCATAGCAGAGTAAACTCCACTTAATGAGGAAACTGAAGGAAAGCTTTCTATAACAGTGCCCCATCACAATAATAAATATTAGAATCCTTTTTAATCAAATATGTTTGACCTTTGTTTGGGAGATGATATGGTGAATGTCAGTGAGGTGTTACAAAGCTTAAATGAATTGAGGCTGTGGTACTGTAAGGATTACCGTTTCTGCTGCTGGCAAAATTATTAAGATTAAACATGACATGACCTGTGTCAGAGACATGCAAAATTACTTAAATGATTCAAAGGGTTAGAAACAGAGTAAAATCTTTTTCTAAACATTCCTCCTTTGTATTATTCTACAAGTTCATTTTACTAGTGCTTCTATAAACTGCAATGATTGCCAGTGCATGATTTGTCAGTTAAACAAATAATTTTAAATAAACAATGTGAGTTTTCAAATTGGCATTTTAAATCCCAGTGGAGCTCTCTAATTAGCAATATATATCTTATATTTGGGGAAATATGCCAACATGACATATAGTCAGTATACAAAAATGCATTTAATAATAATTTGTGAGAAAATATGTGCATTCCAGATCTATTTCACAGCATTGCACATCTTTAAAAATTAAGAATCATGTATTAGCTATGACTAAATAAATTACAACAATAACAGCAAAGTAAATTACAATAAAAACAACAAGAATACGCTAGTAGGGAAACAGAAAAAATAAAAATGTGTTATTGGGCTAGGAATAGGCTACTCTTCTTCCTTTTTCCAGTTCAGAAATAGGATTGATGTTTGGAAACTATTGATTCCCAATGTCCTGCCCAACTTGTCAATCTATACTATGCAGTTATGAACACATCTCTTCCTCTAATTTATTCTCATAATTTTGATTCGGTTTTATTTATTTTAAAATAAATATAATACTTCCCAGTTCCTTGGAACCTAGTTATAAAGTGCATTCTTCATAGAATATCATACAACATGAAATGACTTTTTAAGATATGCTGATTTTGACTGGGATAGAGTTAATTTTCTTTACAGTAGCTAGTATGAGACTGTATTTTGGATTTGTGCTGGAAACAGTTTTGATAATACAGAGATGTTTTCATTATTGCTGAGCAGCGCTTACACAGCATCAAGGCCTTTGCTGCTTCTCACCCCCACCCCACCAGTGAGTAGGCTGGGGGTGAACAATAAGTTGGGAGGGGACACAGCTGGGACAGCTGACCCCACTGACCAAAGGGATAGTCCATACCATATGATGTCGTTCTCAGCATATAAAACTGGGAGAAGAAGGAGGAAGTAGGGGACATTTGGAGCAATGGCATTTGTCTTCCCAAGTAACCATTATGCATGACAGAGCCCGGCTTTCCTGGGGATGGCTGAACACCTGCCTGCCAGTGGGAAGTGGTGAATGAATTCCTTGGTTTACTTTGCTTGCATGCGTAGCTTTTGCTTTACCTATTGAACCGTCTTTATCTCAACCCACGAGTTTTCTCAGATTTACTCTTCCAAACCTCTCCCACGTCCCACTGTGGGGGGAGTGAGCGAGCAGCTGGGTGGTGCTTAGTTGCTGGCTGGGGTTAAACCATAACATAAGGCCAAATCCTGCTGTTAGTCTGGCTTGGTATCGTTGCAGTTATCTCAACAGCTCAATCTACAGCGTATGAAGCTATATGCTATGAGCTGAAGAACTGTGTAATGTATTAAATAATTGCATCTATGATTTTTTTATTAAACTAATCTGCATTGGAAAATGCCAATTTTCAGTGGAAAGCATCTATCCCACAATATCCATTAATTTAATGCTTGAAAGACTCCCTAAGTTATAGTCTATTAAAAGCAACTTCAAACAGAAAATTATAACCTCTTATCCATGCTTATATTAGAAAGCTTAAATTACAAAGAGAAAGATTTACATTAGAAGTGAGGAAAATTGTCTAATGGTAATAATGGTCTCTGGCATGACCTACCTGAAAATGCTGTATAGGTTTTTTCATCACAGGTCTTTAAAAGAAACTGGAAAAGCATTCTTAAGAAAGGTCCTATCTTGGGGTGGGGAATAGGTAGAATAAAAAGCTCCATCAGCTCCTCTATGGGTATTTTATTTTATAAAAGATAAGGGAAGGAACAAGTTACTCAACTGAAAGTACAGCAAAAATGAAGACCCTTTTTATACTCTGAGGGAGAAATAAACTTTTGGAGAAATAACCATCCTAGTGTTCACATGGCCACTCAAACATCAGCCCCTTAGAACAAGTGAGCACTTGCACTCCAGAGCAATGTACCTCAGATGTGTGCACCAGCTTGTAGACCAGATGCTCACTGAGATATGGAGGTACATGTAATGTCACTAGAGTAGTACATTGTAGGGAAATGAAGGCAGTGGGTTGATTAGCATTGATAACATGCAGCTGTGGCCTTGCCTCAGGGGCAGTGGGTTGATTGACATGGATGATGTGCAGTTGTAGCTCGTTCCTGCTAAGTGGTTAAATAGCACTGAGGATTGTGGGAGAGGATGGAGGAGGAGTGGTCTGGTCTTTGGGGGAAGGAGTGACAGCATGGATAGTAGAATCTGACTGATGGCAAAGCCTTGTTGCAGCCTATTAGTTTGTTTGTGCTGCAAAAATTGGTGCCTTATGTGAGGCTGAGTTGGACTCTGACTACAACAATCGGGGCCCAATGTAGCTGAGGCAAATAGGAGAACCTGTGACCCATAACAGACACTGTAAGAGGTGAGCTATTGCAACTAATCAATATGGGTGTATTGCAATATCTGTTGTCTGTCTTAAATTGCAAATTTTGGTACCTAGTGTAGGTGAGGACTAGTTGATATGGGTACAGAAGAAGAAAAAATACATTAACAATGCTTACAGATATATTTGAAAAAAGAAGCATAAAGTATAACAAGAAGGCAATAAGAACTTTGCTAGGATGGTGCATAGTAAAATGTCTCCAGAGTTAGGACATGGGAAATGCTGGAAAATTTCTTTTTGAGGCTGCCTTGAGGGGTGATAAAATTGCAACAACATCACTAACAACATGGAGATTAGTCTTAGACTTACTAGAACAATTAAATGTGGACAGGGAGACAAAATCTATATTTGATGCTTATGGATATATTTGAAAAGAGGTGTAAAATACAATAATGGTAATAAGAATTCTGCTAGTGTGGTGTAAAAAGTATGATTTTCCAGTTACAGTGAAAAAGGTTTTTAGCGTTCAGATGTGGCAAAGTGTTGGAAAGGTACTTTTTGAGGCTGCCTCGAGGGGAGACAAAATTGCCACAGCTTTGTTAACAACATGGAGATTGATCATAGATTTGCTAGAACAATCAGTTGTGGACAGAGAAACAAACCCTATATTAACAATGCTAATAGACATATTTGAAAATAAAGAAATAAAGTATGATGAGATGGCAATAAGAACTCTGCTAGGGTGGTGTAAAAGTAATAATAATAATAAAAGTAATATGGTAAAAAATGTCTCTAGCATTCACATATGGTAAAGCACTGGATTGTTACTTCTGTGGGCTGCCACGAGAGGGAACAAAATTGCTACAATGTCATTGACAACATAGAGATTGGTCTTTGATTTACTAGAACAATCAGAAGCAGACAGGGAGACAAAGGCTGCAGATGAAATGGCCATATTCCCGGTTGCAGAGATGATGCCCAATAAAGTAACTTCAGCGCCATCAGATTCACCACCATGGCCTGACTCATGCAGTCAAGGCTGGCAGGAGGAGCAGAGCGGCACCGGGTCAAGTGGGCAGGGTTGGTTCCCTTCGGGGCAGCAGGGAGAACCCAGTCATTGTCCTGTTACCTGTCTGTGTTCCCTAGCCATCTGTGATAGGTTTATCAGAGGAGACCTCAGGTCATATTCAACAACCAGTCCAAATTACAGCATTGGGACTGGATCCTGCCAAATTCTGGGAAAAGATGCAGGAGCAAGTGCTCGTGGAAGAGGATATCGATGATGCAAATGCCATGGGGGCCAGGGTGTTAGCCTGCCCAGTGCTTTGAAAGGATGGTAATGCTTCCCCTGAATGGGAACCTTTCAGCTGGGGAGTGATAAGAGTTAAGATCAACCTGTATACAGTATGGAATAGGCTGACCCTATGCTCAATCATTGTTAAATAGTATTTTCACAGCAAGGCTTACTGCTCATGATTGCCATTCAGTTGTGCAAATTATATTGACCCCTTCGCAAATGTTAATGTTTGAGTCAAATTGGAGGTGCTTGGAAAATGAGCAATCATTGATGAATTTAGAATACTCCCAGGATGATCCCCTTTTTGGGGCAGGGATTCCACAATTGATGGGGGAGGTTCCAGTTAACTCTCCTCAGTTACATGCTCGCTTACATCCTTTAGCCCTGCAGCAGGGAAAAGTTAGCTCTCCAAGCTTTATTGCAAGTCCTGGATCATGGCACTCCACAACAGTCATGAACCACAATAAAACAAGGTCCAAATGAAGGATATGTGTTGTTCCTGGATAGATTGAGAGATGCCTTGGATAAGCAAATACAGAATGGGGCAGCTAAGGAAACATTGTTACTTCAAATAGCTAAGGACAATGTGAATGAGGATTGTAGAAAGGTGATCGCAGGCATGGCGAATCGTAATCCCACTTTAATAGAATTAATGGATGTATGTGGGAAGGTAGGAGCTGCTGCCTTCCAAATGCAGTGTCTGGCAAAGACCTTTGCTGATGCAGTCAGGGTTGTCCACCGTTGTTACACGTGTGGGCAAGAAGGTCACCTAAAGAAGAACTGTCCAAAGAGATCGAGGCTGGGAAGGGCTGATGGCTCCGCAAAATACTGTAGATCTAAATTTAACACTCAAGGACAGTTACTTGTAGGTGGCAACAGAAATCAGGGAAATGTGGGGAGGAACAGTGTGATGATACAAATGAATCCTCCACAACAATTCCAGGCTTATGCAGCCAACCCGCAGCCTGAACTTCAGGGAGTGCCGGACTGGATGTTACCACAACAGCCACCATCACAATAGAGGATGATAAAGTACATAAGGTCCCACTGAATGCTGTGGGACCCATTGGCAATAAAATGAGTGTGCTGTTGCTTGGATGTTCTAGTGTAACATTACAAGGTTTGTTTGTCTTACCAGGAGTCATTGATGCTGATTATATGGGTCAGATTCAAGCAATGGTGTGGACTGCCCCCCCCTTCCCCCCTGCCGTCCCTGCCGTGTCAATTCCTGAACATAGCCGGATTGCACAATTAATTCTTTTCTGGGTGCAAGTTAATTATGCCCATGACAAAGTCCAGGGCAAAGAAGGGTTTGGTTTGACAGGAACACCACAACTTTTCTGGACTCAGAGTGTACAAAATGCTCGACCAACTCTAACCTGTAAAATCACCTTTGCCAAAGGGACTCCTTCCTCAATATGGGTGATTGGAATGATTGACATGGGAGCAGATGTAACTACTATATCTGGCCTTGCTCTTGGCCTGTCTGTTTGGTGGGAGTGGGTGGTGTGACAGGGTCCGAAGTTGGTATATGGTGCAAGTTCAAAAACCTGAGGACCAGACAGCAACAATCCATCCTTATGTGGTTGATGTCCCTATGAATTTGTGGGGATGGGACGTTTTGGGACAATGGGGAGTTACCATTGGTACCCAGAAGGATTTTTAATAGGGGCCACTGTGATGGAAGGTGTACAAAGACCTGCTCTGCCTTTGACTTGGAAGATGGATACCCCTGTTTGGGTGGAACAGTGGCCCCTTCCTGAGGAAAAATGTGGTTTCCTCCAACAATTAGTCAAAGAACAATTAGCACAAGGACTCCTAGAACCTTCCCATAGTCCTTGGAATACCCCTGTTTGTGATAAGAAATTAGGCAAATGGTGTTTGTTATAAGATTTAAGGAAAGTAAATGATGTAATGGAGGGAATAGGAGCCCTGCAATTGGGCATGCCTTCCCTGATGATGATCCCATGAAACTGGGACATTTTGTTAATTGATGTAAAAGATTGTTTTTTCAGTATTCCTTTACATGAAACTGATAAAAGTAAATTTGCTTTTTCAATACTTAGCAGAAACACCATGACCCCTTGTGATACCAATGGATGGTGTTGCTGCAGGGTATGAAAAACAGTCCTACTATATGTCAATGGTATGTAGCAAAGGCATAGTCACCTGTACAGGAACAATAAGTGTATTGTTATCACTATATGGATGATATTCTTGTATCAGCTGCAAGTAAGGCTGAACTTCAGCAAGTGTATCCAGTTTTGCAGCAGTCTTTGGCCACCTTTGGGCTATGTATAGCACCAGAAAAGGTTCAACAGCAAGCCCTGTGGAAATACTTGGGAGTTAAAGTGCTAGATCAAATGCTTGAACCACAGTCTGTCCAGCTCAATGTCAGAACACTAAATGATTTCAAAAAATTATTAGGGACCATAAATTGGGTAAGGCCATACTTGGGCCTTATAACAGAACAATTGAAACCACTCTGATCTAGTGAAGGGTGACACTGATTTAATGTCTCCCTGATCACTAACTAAAGAAGCCAGCTTAGCCCTAGAGAGGGTGGCCAACGGTCTGCAACAACAAAGGGTACACGGTGTAGACTTAGAAACTCTGATAAGTTTATATATTCTCATTGCTAACTATCATCCCATGGGATTGTTGGGCCAATGGAATGAGTGCTGGCAAGATCCGCTACATGTCTTGGAATGGTTATTTTTATCTGTATAACCATGGAAGACAGTGAGCACTCAGATTGAACTAGTACCAAAAATCATCACCAAAGGATGTACACGGTGCGTTCAGCTCACGGGCCAAGATCCCAATTACCTGATAATTCCCATTGAACATGATTATGTAAGCTGGTGTTTGGCAAACAGTTTACCATTTCAGTTGGCTCTGGAAGGATTTAAGGGACAAATATCCTATCATCTTCCCAGTCACAAAATATTACAAACTTATTCAGACATACAAATACTTCCAAAGCCGCTGGCAGCAGATAGCCCAATGCAAGGCCCTACGGTCTTTACAGATGGTTCTGGGAAATCTGGAAAGGCAGTGGTTACTTGGTATGATGGGAAGCAATGGCAAGAATTGATAAACTTGACACAGGGATCACCTCAGCTGGTTGAGATTAGTGCTCATTGTTGCCTTTAAAATGTTTTCTCGATGTGCTGTAAATATTGTTACAGACTCTGCTTATGTTGCACGATGCATTGACTGTGTGTTGCCTAAGGAGGATGACTTTTTATTAAAAACATCATGGGTAATAGTGAGCCAGCGACACATAGATATTGCATCCTGCATGTCTGTCACACTGGATTGCCAGGATTCATCTGTGAAGGAAATACCCATGCTGATGCTCTTGCAGCTCCTGCTTGGACTCCTCCAGTGCCAGATCTGATACGACAGGCCCTCATGTCTCAACAATTTTTTCATCAGGGGGCTCAGGCACTGGTCCGTCAATTTAAAATATCTTTTGTGGATGCAAAATCCATCATCGCTGCTTGTCCAGTGTGTCAGTGATTGGGTCCCAGACTGATGTTTCCACAAGGGGTCAATCCACGTGGATATCAGTCCTTGGATCTGTGGCAAACTGATGTCACACATGTGCTTTCTTTCAGTCGCTTACAGTATGTTCATGTCTCCATTGATACCTTCTCAAAAGTTGTATGGGCATCGGCCCACGCTGGAGAGAAGGCTCTGGATGCCGTTTCACATCTTCAACAGGCTTGGGCTGCTCTGGGGGTTCTGAAGTGTCTCAAGACAGACAATGGACCAGCATATTCATCTGCATGCATGGCCAAGCTCCTTGCCTCTTGCAGCGTGGAACGTTACTGGCATCCCACATTTCCTGACTGGCCAAGCCATGGTGGAACGTGTCCATCATACTTTAAAGTTACTTCTTGAAAAACAGAAAGAGGGAATGGGTTCTGAGACTCCGCATGCTCATCTATGGAAAGCTGTGTATACATTGAATTAGTTGACTGTGCCAACTGGGAAAGAGTATCCTGTGATTATCTCACATTCCTTGTCTGCAGGGAGAAGATGCTCCTATCTGAGCAAAGGTTTTAATGTGAGACCTACAAATGGGAAAATGGACAGGCCTGTGGGATTTAATTACCTGGGGACGAGGGTATGCTTGTGTCTCCACAGATGCAGGGCTGTGGTGGCTTCCCGCTAGGTGTGTTAAGCCTGTTTTAGATCCTAGAATTGACAAGAGGACATCAGATACTGGCTGTTCCACAGAACCCTTGAGAGGTGAGTCAGAATATCTGGGTGACCCTGATGCAGAGCCTGAATTGGATGTAGCTTTCTGCCTTCTTAACTCAACCTGAACGGCCTTTCTACATATCCTGCCAAGGGTCCTACAACAGATGATAGACACAACCTTTTTGGTTAAAAACAAAAAGCAGGAATTGTAGAGGAATGAAGGCAGTGTGTTGATTAGCATTGATAACGTGCAGCTGTGGCCTTGCCTCAGAGGCAGTGGGTTGATTGACATGGATGATGTGCAGCTGTAGCTCGTTCCTGCTAAGTGGTTACATAGCACTGAGGATGGTGGGAGAGGGGGTCAGATGGAGGAGAAGTGTGGTCTGACCTCTGGAGGAAGGAGCTACAGCATGGACAGTAGAATCTGACCGATGGCAAAGCCTTGTTTCAGCCTACAAGTTTGTGCTGCAACAGTACATCACGTAGCATAGAATTTGGAACTGTCAGTTTCGATAATGCCATTTATTCTTGCAGCTGGTACTTCATAGTGGTACTCAATAAGAAAGTTTCATTGTGGTTTTGACTTTTCTGGACTTTTGGGTCTATGATTTCAAATGCATGTGCATCTATAAACCCAAAGCAAATCAGAAACATAAATATTTTTTTTAGTTCATTTCCCTATAATTTTCATGAAATGCAGAAAAAACAATGGCCACCTCACCCTGAAAATGTTCCCTAAATTGGTCACTGATTTACTGAGCATAAGACAATGAAACATTAATGAATAATGCTGATAGGTGGAATAAAAATTGAACTATTAAGTTCATTAAGATTTTATAATTGTATTAGAAAATAAAATGACATTAATTGCTGTGCAGAAGAAACTGTTTTCCATTGTTTATTTGCTGACATTAGCCACTTCAAAAATTACAAAGAATAAAGTAAAAAGACAATACGCTCTTTGAGAATAATACTGCTAAAAATTTTTAATGCAGAAGACCCAATCAACCATAAAGGAAAGGATGGGCTAATAAAAAAATAGATTCAGCAAGAAATTTGATCATAGTGCAATGGTTGGATAGATTAACTGTCGTGAACTGAAATTGAAACATAATAAACTCTTATAAGCAGGAACTTCTTGATGGAAAATGTATTAAATTTCAACTGCTTCACCCATGCATAAACAGATTTTGGTGACCTGACCTCCTGCATTTCTTCTGTGGCTAGTATAAAGCTTTGGAGTGTGCCAGCAATTAGGGTCACGAAGAAAGAGGAAAAATAATAAAAGTGTGGGAGGACAGGTTCCCTCAAGAATGTATTTTCACAGCTCTGAACACACAAAGTAATTGCTAGTTGAGCATGGGCTTGTATTTTCAACTTCAGAATGAAACAAAGAAACAGAAAAAGGCATTTCACATTTAATGAACTCTTGTTTATTTCCCGTTTAGAACTCTTACAAGTAGCAGCAAAGACAAAACCATGATAATGTGTATGACCAACTTCTTTAGGTGAGAAAATTTCTTAGTACTCTCCCTTGTCTTTTCACAAGATCTTTTTTTTCTGTTGCAGTTTCATTTATTTTTAGCAAACTTATATCATGTTAGCTGGGGTTTGGGTGGGGTTTTTTCCCCCCCTACAGAAAGATACATTTTCACTTTTTGGATATGTATTTAAAGTCTTGCTGAAATAATTTTAGATCTTCTGTATGACATATGTGCTTTGCAGATATTGTCTTGGTCAGATACAGAGAAAATGATCACATCTACTTTAACTCTGCTGGAGTCATGCTGTTACACATTCAGGATTTGTTTCTGTACCACTGTAGAGGCACTGTGTTAGAACTTCCTCTGAAGTAAATTATAAAGTTCATGTGGCTTTAATGTCATAGATTGAAGGCCTGACAGTGTTACAACAATGTGCATTGGATAAACATGTAATCAGGTGTGAGTATTTCCTGAATACAGAAGACTTTGAACATTTCATGTACTAATTTAAGTATTGACTAAACTAAATTGAGGAATAAGATGAAGAAATACTGGTACCAGTTCTGAAGATCAAAGATGTTACTATAATCAAATCCAGCCACAGGAAAAAAAAATTGCCATACACTAAGGTTTGAGCAAGTAATACTGTTAGTAGTAAACAAACACACACATACTCACAGGAGTGCAATTTCAAATCAATTTAATATCTTTTGGCCATCAAAGAATACAAAGGCAATTTCATCCAGAAAAGTCTCCTTCCCTGAATCAATTTGCAATTTAGAATAGATCCAGCTTCATTAGTACTTGTATTTTTCTTTAAGAAAGGTATCATTCTTTGATTATAATCTGGGGAGAATATGGCAATTTTGGCATACGAGCAAGTGATAATCCCCAGAGCATGATTATTATTTTTTAAAAAATCTTTGGCATTTTTTCCACTTTAAAATTTTAATTGTGTACCATAGAAAAGAATTAAATTTTGTTCTTGAAAACAAGAATGTGGTCATGGCGTAGGTGGAGGCAGTGCAATGTGTGTTAGCTAGTAGCTGCTGCACTGTAGCATCTGTAGGAGAGGAAATAATAAAGCCTGGGGTTTTGTTTCATTTTTCAAAATTTCTATATACTGTTACTCAGCAATAACCCCAGCTTCTCCTTTTGTCTTTACAACCTCACCTTTATCCACACTGCTTCCCCCAACCTCTCTTGTAATTCCTAGCTACTCTTCCCCCTCAGTATTAATTTGCTGCTTCTGTCCTTTGGCTCTCAGCTGGAAGCTGACAGACAGACAACCAAACCTTTAAGAAAATGCTGCCAAAATCGGTGCCCTATAAATCACTGGCTTGTGTGATATAACATGAGTAGGATGTTGGACAAAGTTTTACACGTTGCACTTGGAAAAAGAATTTTGCCTTGGTGAAGGAAAACTCTGCCACCTACTGTGTCTTTTCTATCCTTTACCTTGCAGATTTCCTAATAATTTATAATCATTAAAAGGAGATATGGGTAAATGAGTCATTCAAAAAGTCTGGGATGTATATTAATCTGCATGCAAGGCAGATTAGGAATTATTTATTTAAAATTAAGTGGTGAACCTGGAAAAATGACCTGTCATTTCTAGAACGGTCTTGTCAAATCCCACAAGGAAAAATTTCACGTTCTTGCATTTGCCAACTGTTGTAGAATACATCTTGGAGATTACCTGTATGTGGAGCTTGACAGGAGAGTAAAGATGTGCTTTCTCATCTGCTTGCCCAGTTTAGGTTATAGTCTGTGCTTTGTGCACAGAACACTGTAAAAAGGTGGCTTGTTTGGCCACAGAAAAAACAGATACAACTTATTGAAGCTTTGTCTTCCTCATCTTACACAACTTTCTTGCTGTTTATACACTGCAATTGTCTTGTTCCCAAGTCAGATTTTCCAGATCTCCTCTCTGAGGTTTTTCATACCTCATCAATTGACCCATGGCTGGTGTTCTCCTGAATGAACTTCAGCAGAACAATTTGTTTCACAAACCACTATCACTCAGTGGTACACAAGAGTGTTTATTGGGTACCTCTGTCCACTGTAACTTTTTCTGAATGAGGACTTACTCTTAAGATTAGCTTTATAGACTATGATTTGTTTTCAGAGGAAGATCTTGCAGGTGTTAGTACCTGCCCATTTACTTTCTGGTAAATCATTATCTTGCCATGTGCAGTGGGTTTTGGCCTCTGCATATTTTCCTGCCTTGGCGGAGGGTGGAAACTGGTATTGAACTCTGTAGTGGCGTGTTCCGAGAAGCCACTGCAGGAGCACACTTCATTTATGAACAGCTTTGTTTTAAAGCCCTTTTCAAGGAAACAACACAGCTAGAGCTTTCTAATTTGCATTTTTTTTTTTTCTGCTGGCAATACAGAGCCTCATATAGAAGCTGCCAAGCAGTCTTTGAAGAAGAAAGGGCTCAAGACCCATTTTCCAGAGCTATAATGTATGAATAATCCTTCATTTACATCATAATATTTCCATATGGTAAGGGATGTTTCGTCACTACCTGTTATAGTAACAACACTCTAGGGTAATGCTATACACATTTTATTGTTGAAACATCTGTTGAATATTGATTTACAACATATTTGTGAGGCTTCTGACACATTTTGAGATTAGTTACCTAAATAGACTGCAAATAGTATTCTCAACATTTGTAAATAGACAATCTCAAAAGCCCCTATCCAGTAATCCCTTGCCTTGCACAGTGTTAGTTGCCAATACCTACCTTTGGAAACAAATGTTGATTATGTAAATGTGTTTGCCTCGTGAGTTAACATTTTTATATTTCAAATACTTGGTAGCGGGCACTTCTTAATATTCAAATTGCCTAAATTGAAGAAAGCACAGATGCCCTGGTTTCTTAAAGGCTATCTTGCAGTTCATCCAACAGGAGAACTCTGACTTGAACGATGTTCTTTTCTTTATCAGTTTGCTTCTTTACTTGTGCTTTTTTTGGTTGTTTGGGGTTTTTTTTCTTTCTTTCCCCCCCCCCCCCCCCCCCCCCCCTTTATTTCTCTGAACTCTTCAGGAAAGATGCTGTGGTTGCTGAAGCATTGCATCCTTCTCTAGGTATAAAGTGGCTGGAGGGTGTCACAGTCCTTCAGATGAATACTACAGGAGTTCTGCTGGCAGGCTACCACAGCATATTGGCTATTCTAAATGCTTCTGTCCTGCCTCAGTGTCTTCTCTGTGAGTCATTTGTCCTAAGCTTGGTGTCAGTAGTTCATGAATTCTCTTATTTTAGCTAAAAGGGATGGCTCCTTCACTTTCCACAGCACTTGAAATTTCAGGCTATGCATTTTCCTTGCTCTGCTACATCTTATGTGCATCCTTTATAGGCAGTATGTTCTTAGTTAATTATAATTTGGTTTTGTTTAGTTGTGGTATGCTTCTTGAATAAAATTAAGAATGCTGTTTCAGGCTAGAGCAATCATCCCTACACCATTCTCTATTTGGCCTTCAATTACCTGTTTGTTTTTATTCTGCTAACTTGTCCTTATACTTTGTGCTACTGCACACTTTACAAACCTTTTATTTTTTCTACGCTAGTTACATCTATGCAAAATCTCATCCTTCAACTAATTGCTTGTGTCCCCAATGTGATGAATTGCTTTCCTTATCTTTTCTTGTCTGACTGCTCTGCCATAATGCTTTTTAGGCTATAATTAACTCATGGATAGGGTATTTTCCATTACAGTTTTCTCCATACCTTCACAGGTTTGCCTTTGCATACTGTCATCACTGCTTCATACTTTTAAATTTTCTTCTGTACATATTTTGATGTCTTGCCCCCTTTTATCTTCGTGTTTTCTTTGTGCCTCTCTATGAATTATCTTTGTGTGCATTCTCTTTGTGCTTTACATATAGATATAATGTTATCTGCTTTTTCCTGTGTCAGTAGCTTTTGGAGAAGCTATCGTGAGAGCTGAACATTCTTATTCAGGATCTCACAATTTATGCTGCATTGTTTGCTCTTCTTAATGCTAGTCAGTCATTTCTATGGTTTGTCCATATATAGGAGTATTTTTTTTCCCTAGGTTCTTGCTTATTTTATTCAAAAAGCTGTCTGTTGCACACGCATCTTATTGTGGGCTTAAAATGCTCCCACAATTCTTCTGGGCAGAACAAGCCATCTCTCCACATAGGCTGCTGACACAAGAGGCACCTTCAACTGTCAGGGCTAATAGTTTACTATGCTTCTCCCAGATTAGGCAGACAAAACATGCAAAAATAGAAGTATGTTGCAAAAACTGTGGTTGTTATTCCTTTACTCACTCCAAAAATTTTTGTGTCTATAGGGATTCAAAGGATGAGGAAGGCAGGAGAGAATGCGAAGGTCTCCATGAGAGAGAAACACACAGGTGGAACCAGAGACCTAGAAAGCAATCATTCAAAAAATCCTTCAATACATAATAGTGAAGATGCTAAAACATAGGCAAATGGTATTCTGGCATAAAAAGTGTAAGAGACAGTGAAGAGAACTCACTTCATCACCTGGCAACTGGATTTCTCACATTCCTGCCAAGGAAACATCAGTCAATGCCATGAGTATAATGTTTGTGCTGCCTCAGGCCAACACATTGGTTACCAATGGCAGGTACCAAGACTGAAAAGGCAGCAGTGAGAAACAAATGAAAAATTGCACAAAGGCTTGCGTCTGCTTCAGATTTTGGATGTGAAAGTGGGTATTCCTGCAGATTTGGCTTTGACTTAGAAACAGCAGAATGGATAGTGATCCTTACATTTTCTTCTAAATACGTGAAAAATACAGTAATAATGGACCCAGTTTTATCTGTCTGTGCTTAAATTTCCTGCCTTTGCACTAAACAGCAATGTTTGCAGCTGGTACACTGCCAGTGTTTTCTTTAGAAAGATTATATCACTTTGCCAAGAGCTTAGCCGACTGTTAACTAGTCAGACAATGCTGTGGTCTATAAAAACAATAGAAAAAGAAAGATATATATGAACTTCCTTCTCAGAGTTTATTTTTTCTTATCAGGATTAAGTGAGAAAGGGAGCCAACGAGACTGGGACCATAACAGAAATGTTCTTTTGCTTTGTTTTTTCCATTATTTTTGTTTGTAGCCTACACGCTATCTTTATGACTTTAACATCACTCTATCATCCTTAAAGGGAAGGGAATAACAGCTGAAGTTGGCCAGTAGAGGTTTAGCTGTTAAAAGGAGAAGTAGCTGTATGCTACAAATGGAAAGAATGCCTGTTGTTTTAAAACAAGCAGAACCCTCTGGATCATTGCCTTCAGAGATGCCAGATGCAAGTCCAGGTGGCAGTGAACTTGAAAGCTCATTCTCATTAATATTTTTGCCAATAGCACAGTGATCTTAAGCAGCAGAGATCATATGAAAGGCCTTGCTGAATTGCACTGTTTGTTCCAGTTTCCAGGGACATCATTACATTCAGTGAAAGAGAAGATCTGAGGCAGTGTTAACTTCAAGTAGTATCGCCATTTTCAGATGTTTAGGCAACACATTTGCCCTATGATGTAAGTTTGAGGACCAAGCAGTACCTTTATTACCATTATACAGGTGACTAAATTATTTAAGGTCCCAAGTGGTATTCAGACATCACTGATTATTACTAAAAATTGCAGAACAGAGATGCAGACAGATAGAAGATAGTGAATACTATGCAGGTCTATTTTTACAGAAGGTCATGCCTGCATATAACATTTCTATATTCTTTTTCAAGCAGGGGAGACAGAGTGGACCAAGCAAGAGAGGACAGAACCACCCAGAGACATCACAGTAAGCAATCTGACTCCTCTAAGAGTTGTCACTTCTCAAACTTTCCTTCTCTGTAAGCCTCATGCAGCTTCTCCAAAGAAGTCAAAATAAATGTCTAGGTCTGAATTTGACATTTGGAGTATTGGAAAGTGTTGAAAGAAGGATGAAAATCTACCTTGTTTGCTTTTTTTAGCCTGCTTTACAGAAAATATTAATTATCATAGAAATCATTATAAATCTGTTTGTGCTGCATTTTACTAAGTACAAATCACTTAAACACAGTAGGACATACCTTTGAACATTCAGATTGATAATGCAAGTGAAGATTCATACACATTATTTATACAAAAAGTTAGTTAATAAATACAAGTACATTTTAGAATGAAAAAACAAGCTGACCTTGAGTTGTTCTTTGTCTTGTGTGGGTTCTAATTTTGTGGGAACAATTTTGTACCTGCAATTTAGGTTACTTTAAGATGCCTGGCAAATCATAAGGTAAGATGACTAAGTCAGTTAAACTGCAGGCAGAAATAAATTGTGGGCAGCAGTAGCAACAGTAGTCCTGAAAGAAGAAAGTAAAAACAAAAAAAAAGTGTTACTTACAAAGTTTTAAAAGTTCTGGTGTTTTTCTTGCAGAGTCTAGAATATTTTGGCAGCCTTAAAGGTATTATTTGGGCTAGGTTTTCTTGGAAGAAAAAAATTAAATCTCTCCCTTAATAAAAAATGAATGGAAACACATAGAAATGGGGTCTAATTCTTCAACCTAAAGAGAACAAAATCCTGAAATGGTTTTGTGGCTGCTGGAGTTCTGCCACTGGTGTTTCAGAATGGTTTAAAAGTATTATTTGAAATTGAAAGGAATTTTCCTTTTAAACTATCTGAAGCTCAAAAGAACCGGAGTGTACTGAATGTTCACTACAATGTTAGACCCTGTAGAGCTAATGATAATCAGTTATTGGTGGCTGGTGGTGAGTAGGGTACCACAGAGACCTATACTGACTCCCGTACTCTTTGATATCTTCATCAGTGATTTGGATAATAAGACACAGAGCAAATTTTAGAAAGGGTATACTAAATGAGGGGGAAGTGGTTGTCAACACATGGCTGAACTTCCACTCAGGATGACATGGATGACGATGGGACTGGGCAAACTGGAGTTTATGGGTCTCAGTGAGGACGTGCTCTCACTTCTGCTCCTGGGGCAGAATAACCTCACACATCAGTGCAGGCTGAGGGGAGCACCTTGCTGATACCACTGTGGACAAACTTTGAATATAAGGCAACAAAGTGTGTTCTCATTCTGTAAGGCAAAACTGAACCACGTTAGAAAAAGGGCAGCAAGCAGACTGTTAAGTTCTGTCAATCTGCTCTAATTTATTCATGAGAGGAGTGGAGAAGATGGAGAAGGTGCAGTGGAAAGCATTTGTAAGTGACCTAGACTATGAGGGGAGAGGTTGAAAGAGCAGGGCTAGTATAATCTGGTGACAAGGACGACTAAGGATCCTCTTAATAGCAAACTTCAGCTACTTGAAAGGAATCGCAAGATGATGGAGCGGCAGATGCAACAGCAAAAAGCACCAGCCACACACTGCATTTGGGACATTCAGATTGCATTTTGGAAAAAACCTCTTTACCGGGTGCGTGACATGGCAATTGGACTTAGAATCCTTGCAGGTTTCCAAGACTCACCTAAACAAACCTGTGGCTAACATGGCACTCATGATAGTTCTGCTTCAAGAGGAACAATAGCCTAGATGATCTGCAGAGGTCCTTTTCAACCAACACGATTATGTAAAAGGAATGTTTACTGCTGTGTAAGAAAAAATACATTAAAAGAACTCCAAAAAGCTCCTGTAATTACTGTTGTTGAACTGTATGCATTAAAAGATCATAACCATTGGGAAATACCTTTTAAACATGAAAGTCTGTATTAATCACAGTTCATAGTTATGGTAGAAGCTATGGCTTTTGATATGAGTCCAAGATATACTTGCCTACTAGATAGTAATTATGCAGTTTCAATAAACAAGCTAATGAAATAAAACATTTCTGACAATGTTCTTCTGAAAACTCTTCAGCAAGGTTTCAAGAATGTATTTTTATAATGCCGTTGTGTGGTTTGGTTTCTGCTTGAGGCTTGATTGTGTGATAAATGACAGCTTGATGGAGATGCATAGCTACCAGTGATTTTGAAAGCTCCATTTAGTTCTCATTATATACTGTGTGCATCACTTTGGTTTTATTGGACTTTTCAGGAAAGGGCTACACCATCATTCTTTAATTCTAAATAGAAATGGAATGCTGTAAATCTCTATACAGAATGACAGCTTACAAAACGTGTTCACTTCTTCAATTCACTTGGCAAGCACACATTTCAAAGTCGAAAAAGTAAGAGAAGCAGCAGGTCGGACCCCTAGCACTTTTGATTATTTTTTATCCTGGAGAGGTAGACAGAGAGAGGATTTAAATCCTAAACAAGGAGTACTTTAGCACACTTGTGCAGCTTCATTACCATAAGTTTGTACTGGTAGCCTCAACAAGAAGAAGCTTATTTAGGTTCATATAATTTCATTCTAAAAGGAATAAAACCCAATCTTTTCAGAACTGGTACATCATATGAAATGTAAATGTAGCAATAAAAAAATGCCATAGTTTCTCAGACCTAAGCCCATTGGTTGTAATGTGGGGTGGGGCCTTGGATGGTTATTTCAATTGGAATGAGAAAATTGCAGACATCAGTCAAACTCACAGTTTCATGTAACTTTATTTACTTGAAAAAATACACAAAGTACTATTTCCCCAAACACAGCATGAATAAAGGCAAGCAGCTCTATAGGCCTGAATCCTCCACATCTGCTCCTCAAATAACCACCTCCCTGCGAAGCCCCATCTCTTTGCATTCTTATTGCTCATTCTCAAATTTCTTTGTCCAATGCACTATGTATTCACTGTTTCCAGCTGATAAGCTAATCCCTCACTAGCAATCAGAGACATAGTCATGTTGTCCTGCATCATAGTTCTTCAGGGAGAGCTCCTTCTCCACTCCCACCATCAGATGCTTTTATGGCATAAAAAGGCTTCATTCTTTCTTTTTTTTTTTTTAAGTCTTCAAGGAACTCCTTGGCATACCTAAGGTTTAACAAGGGCCGTGATTTTCTTTACAGTCAATGTATTAGCAGCTGATAACCATCAACCTCTTCTAGCAAAAAAAACCCAACAACCACTTTAAAAGAAATTATTACTATTTCAAATTGTTACTGTAGACTAGTGAGGTCTTTTCATGATGTAATAACTGTTGCATGCCTCATTGAGACATGGCCATAAAAGCAAGACAAATCTTTTAATGTCTTCAGAATTTTTAAAAGGCCAGTGGCCTTCAATGGGGCTTTCTTTGTTAAAGATGGACCTGGAAGAACTGTTACAAAAGCAGCCTGCCAGGGCTTTAATCCATTCCTTTTTACATTGTCATTTCATTTTCTGTTCATATGCTGTATCAGTGCTTAGACCCTTTCCTTCAGTCTCCTGTAATTTCCTCTGATCAGTTAGAATACCTATCATCATTTACTGCTATTACTACTATTGCTTTTTCATTATTACACCTTGATAATTTTTCTGATAACACCTTATTTTGATTTCCTGACCTAAGAGTCTTTTTATTGTAAATAACCATTTACTTAATACTTTTCCTTGGAAGATAATAATTCTGTTGAGAAAAAATATAAACTGGAGAGTCCAAAGTTGGAAACTTGGTTTTATAAAACTGGCAAAATACTTGGTTTTTTAAAACCTCAGAAATACTCATTCCTTTTTGTGTGTGAATTATTCTTAGTTAACTAAATGGAGTGCAGCAGCAGAGCTTTGCTAAAACAATACACATCCAAATACATAATTGAAATTAGTTACAAATTTTTTATTTATTTTGTTCAGAACATTTAAGCTATTTTGTGAGCAGGGGAAGCTGACATTTCAGCAGGTTGTTATTAAATGACAGCCAGCTCCTAACTTCAGGGCCTATTTAGAGCAATCATTAAGTTTGCTTGGGAGGAGCACAGGAGGAAAGAAAAACCTCGTCCTTTAATCACATATTGAGGAAAATTTTAAAGAAGTGTTCCTTCCTCCACCCTCACAGAAGCCACAGTTGATTTCTGAAGAACAAAGACTGCTGAACCCTACATTAGAATGCTGTCATCTGTCTCTTCTAGAACGGCTGGAAATCATCACTTCACTCATTAACCCGATCATCTGATTTGAATTCCTCAAAATCAAGTCAGGTTATGGCCTGAAACAGTTTATGTCAACTGGAAATCAGTAAATATTTTGAGGGATTTGGCAATCTCTGTAAATTTCATATTACACAAAACCTGCTGAAGCATGTCTAGAGAAATTCAGGCATGCTAATACATGCCTCTCCATGTAAAACTCTCACTGTAAAAAAATACCTTCTACAAATTGAATACAAATGTCTGTAATTTTTTTTGTATTTTTCTTTTAAAGAACCACTAGGGAAATAAAATAAAACAGGATTGTGATTCATCTCAAAAGGGAATTCAAGGGTATTTCAATCAAAAAGAAAAGGATAAAATGTCTTCATAATTTGAACTTGACAGACCTAAATCAGGCCCTGGAGTGAAAAAAATAATAAAACATGATATAATTACCCTTCCCTTGCTCTCTTTTCTTAGTGCAGTTACATTGTTTTATATCTCCTGGCTGATTTTTCATTCTCAAGGAAGTCAGACTTTGGGCATAGTTTAGTTGGTTAATTTGTCTTCCATGCTCAAATTTGACTGCTATTTGTCAATACATTGTAAAATTTTTGGGTGGAACTAACTTTTAAACCCCGTTTCTAATTTCCTGCAATTCTCATAAAAAGAGAGAGCTGGGTAATAGAAATTCAGCCTTCTCCCCCACCTTAGCTTCATATATTGAGGGAGAAGACGACAAACAACCTCATAGACAAAAGCAAGAGTAAATGAGGCAGTACAAGTTCTGCTTACAGAACAACACCCTTCCTATGCTACAACTGCAAGAACACCAAACATTAACTTTTCAACAAACCAGACAAACAGGTATGGAAACATCAAAATGGAAACCAGGAGTAATATATTCTGCTAAGTTGCTTTGGCACAATAATTTCAAAGGTTTTGTTTCACAAGACCTTTTTGACAAATTCTTCCAGCAACTGCCTCCAGAAGCCTCAAGACTGGTGTTCAATACCCTTTTTGAACTTATAAAAAATAACTAAAACAGCCCTTTTACAATCCAGGGATCATTCCTAGAGAAGTGGCAATTGTTGCTATATTATAGTAACCAGGAGCCTTTAGGATTCTAGGCCTTTGATTTGCACTTCCAGTGAAGATATGCAAATATTTTGTTAGGATTTTTCATACAATTTTCCCCAGTCAACCACTAACAGACAATATCACAGTAGTGATATTAGTGTGCTTCTGGAATAGCACCCAAGAGAGAAGAGAATAGCTGCTCACCATTTTCTTTTATTGTTGACCTTGTACAGAGGCAATAGTGAGGCTTTCTTTCAAAACACTTATTTCTGCTTTCACAAAATTATTAGTCTTTCCCAGTCCATGATTTATAGTCCTTAAAAATAGCTGCCAATAAACCAAATCCCTCAACACAATCCTTTAAGATTAAAGCCTTCACTTAGAAAGAAAAAAAAACACAAAACCACAAAAACCCCACCAAAACCCCACCATCCATCCCTTAATTTCACCAAGAGTTTGACTCTTTCATCCTAAAAGGCACATAAAAAGGCAACTTTTAAATAAAAAAAAACCTGCAGAATTCATAGAGGACCTGCTGCTCCTCAGTGAGGCAGCTTGGCAACCCAGACTGAAATAACTATTAGCTATTGAATTCTATACATCAAAGAAAGACTAGTAGAGGCTGATGTTTTCTCAGTCTTGCTGGATTAACTTTCTCTTTTCCAGAAAGAATACCAACCTGGAGCTGAAGAATTTTTCCAGGTTGGACTTTCAGAGACTTCTGAGGTCCATTCAACTGCATCTTCCTTAAACTTAGATAGATGGTTGATTTTGACCTAATCCTATAAAGATTGAATCCTTTTAATCCTTGATTTTTGTCTATATACATGTCTAGTGCCCTAGCATGTGCCTATAGCATGTTTTGGCTTTACCTATTTATGATGCAGTTTGGGGGAAAATCCATTACCAAGTATTACTGCCTTTCTCTGGCACAAAAAGAGGCTCTAAATTCAACCATAGGCCAAGGTAACTACAAATCTAAATGTTCATAATCAAGCAGTGTTTTCCCATTGCGCTTGAGACTGATTCCATTGTGATAAAATTGATTGTGACAGCCTAATTTAGTAACCCTGGGATGCTTGTTTATATTGTTTGTGTGACATATTTCACAAAGTCCACTACTGATTTACTTACAATTACGTTATAACTGTATTGCTTCTCATGTTTTTCCCCAAACATTTAAGAATCTGACGGCAGAAGACAACTTAGTATTACATAGATATCAAAATTCTCTTTTCTGAAAGAATAACATGAAAGGATTCAGGTTTTTAGCTGTTTTGTAACACTTTCCATTCATAAATTCAAAAATATTTTATGTTAATAGAAACAGGTAAATGGACATCAGTTCAAAAGCAAATTTAGTCCTTTTCAGAATACACACCAAGAGGAAAACTGGCATTAATTTCCAACATACATACATTTTTTAAAATAACATTTTACAACTACTGGGTTTGATTTTCACGTTGTTAAAAATAAATTATCACCTGGTCTGAGAATAAACTAGAAGAGTCAATAAGATGATAAAACAAGCGGAAGAATAAATACAAATATTTAAACCCTCATCCAACTGTTACATATATGCAAATATCAGAAGGACCACTTCACAGTGATAGGCATGAAGGTATTTGTCACAAATTGAGTGACCACAAAAACATTTGGGTATAGCCACCTTTATGTTTCTTTGTCCCATAGCAGATTTCACATTATATGTGATTTATGGGAGCAGGGGATCACAATAGGAATCACGATAGCTGACAAGCTAACTATAAATCAGATTGAGATAGAAACTAAATTCAGTCCCAGAGCCATTTTGTAGTGCTGAAAGCTTTTTCCCACTCTGTATAATGGAAAAACAAATTTTCATATTGTGAAATCTCAGATACTTCCCATCACTTAGTTAACAAAGGAAAGTTGGCCCTATGAAATTATCAAAAACCAAACCAACCAAAAAAACACCATGTCTTTTAAGGTCCAGATGCACTTCCCTTCAAAGCTGTCATCATGCCAAGCCTTTTAAATCAGGATCAGACTGCCCTGGCTTCCTCTGTTATGGAACAGAAAGAGTCACATCCAAACTGCAGTTTTGCTCACTTAACCTCTGAATCACCCTTGGCAAAAGCCTCTTTCTCTCTTTCTGTACTTACAGCATGAGCAAATTACAGGGGCTATGCATCCACCTTAGGCATCTCATGTTGCCATTGCAAGACAAAGAAGCTTGAGTGCCTTTACCCATCCTCTTTCCACCCTTCTTTAGTATATGTACATGAATCATACATATAATTTGGGGGAACTAAAGCAAAAATACAGCACAGAACCATAGCCATCCTGCACTACAGTCCACAACATTTAATTATCATATTATTCTGAGTACACAGGTTTATTGCAGCAAATCCTCTGGCAGGGGAAGAGTAAAGCTATTTAGAACTCCTATGTTATTATGCAATTCAGCAATGTGTCACTTCTGTCAAAAACCAGCAAGACCCTTCAAAGCACATTTGTGTTAATTCAGGTGTTGTAACTTTATTGTTTTGTTTCTTAGATTGTTTGCACTGGCATAAATAGTTGCAAATCTCTTTTGGGGCCAAAGACTTATGCAGTAATTAAGACCTTGCATATTACTGAGAGGAACACAATGCTGAAGTTGAACCCCAAAGTCCAAAACACTGCATCAAACCTTGTGCTGATGTTATTCATTCCACAGAAATGTTCCTGTTAATAGCAAGACTGAATATTCCTATGTGTTTTGCATAATTTCCCACTAAAACCATTCAAAATTAGTTTTTCCAAACCTACCAATTAATAGCAAGTGTCTCCTACTAGTGCTGTCATAGAAAACCTTCCAAGGCTTCTCTCTCTGCATCCCCAGCAAAAATTCATTCTTGACAGCTATACTGGAAGTTACTTGCTAGTGACAGTGGGAAGCTTTGACACACTGAAGGAATATTTGCTTTATATTTTCTTTTGTTTACACACAATTTGAGGTCACTTCACTTTCTGGGAACGTGTCGTGGAATCAAGGGTAGGAGTCTTAAAACATGTTTCTAATGGTCTGTTCCAGAACCAGTCCACATGAGTGCGGCTAAGGAAAGCAAACTGCACCTAGACTACACCCAAACATCCTGCCATTGATTCCATTGGGAAATCTAGCTGTACAACAAAAAGCATCTGCTAACCCTGAGCAGCAAGCCAGGTATAAAGAGTTCTGTCATTATTTATTTAAAACAAAACAATAAAATGTCATTGATGCAAACTTCATTTCAGTAAAATGCTTAAGAAAGTGACACTTCAGTCTAATCAAACCATGCATAGAAAATTCAGCATTGCATAAGCTTTCATAAGTGTTTAACAAAGACATGGGAATACCAAGAAGGATGAAGAATTGCCAAGCAGTACAAGGCAGTATTTGAAAGAGTAATTCTGTGAAACCATCAGTGCAGACTTAGACTGAACATCAGCAAAGTTTTCTTACTGGCAAAACCTTGAGCTTGTTCAGTCCAGCATAAAAATCTAAAGCAATCTTACGGTTCTCTGCTATTAATGGGCATTAAAACATTATTTTCCCTTCCAACATTGATGGGTAAGCATACTTTAAAGGATTAATAGCTAAAACCTCTCATGTATTAATTTCTAACCATTCATTTCTGCCTGTGACTGAAGTCACTGGCATGTAATGCAACACTGCCATTTTTTCCCCATTGCCTCATAAGAATCCTGCCCCTTTCCCAATCTGAAAGCATGCTGTCATGTCTTTGTGAGATATGTATTTTTTCTGAAGAATGCTGTATCAACATACTCATCTTCAGGAACAGTAACCAGCTGGTGTGCTCCATAGATTAAAGCACAGCATGCAGAATACTTCCACCCTAGCAGACGCTATGGGGCACATCTTGGGAGAGCATTATACTGACTAAATTCTTGTCTAGAGTAGGATAAATGCTACACTTCAAAAACATCTGCTTGACAAATTAAAGTTATGTCAACAATAACTAGTAAAAATTCTAATAGCTATGGCAACAGCTAAGGACCTTGAGATTATGTCACTTTTTTGCAATGTGAATGCTCCCCTTTTGTGGGAAATTTAATTAAAACACTATTTGGTGAATTAGGGGACAGCTTTTCTTTGTTTCTACTCTTTGCTTACAATTATGACTGTTCAACATTTTGTGATGCAGAACAAATGTTAATGGTAAATTGCTGGAGTGTGATAATTGATTTCTTTATTAATAAAGGAGATTTAATGCTCCATGGAAAGCTTGATCTAACTCATCATTAGATATTTTGCTTTAAGAGTCATCTACAAAGTGCAGTTCTTCACCTTGAAGGGGGCTTATTCCTCTTAGTAAGCATAACTGCCTTTGCACAACTGCTCATCATGTGTGGGATGTGATATTTTGGAATCGCTAAGTGCTTAACACTGTCATTAACTTCCTGTGGGACTGTGCTCAGCACTTCTAAGAGCCAATTCTGTGGAAAATTAATCTGTTCTGCCATTAAACGTGGATTTTTAAAGTGCAAGGAGACCCACAGCAGCTTATGATGAAGAAAAGTAGGGGGGCAGGTCTGTCTTAATTTGAGTGTGTATGCAACAAGCCCTTGTCGCAGGTATCCTGCAGATCTCAAGCAGAGAGCACAGCAGAAGCCTCCAGAGGACAGGCACATGATAATGCCAAACACCCAAAAGCACAGGCACAGTTCACCAACCATCAATTACTGGTCACTAAAAGAGTACAACCTAGAGACATTCATAAGCTCTACCCCATCCTGTTATAGGATGTTATGAAGAACCCATACCCCACATATATAAAATATTACACATCTAGTAAAAAAATGGAAGAGGTAACAAGCACCTATAAAAACAGCACAGCCACAACCTCCAGGAACAGAAGAGACAGTTTGTTCAACCCAATGCAGGGCACCAGACCTGACCCATTCCAAGGTTTATCCACAGCACCTTACCTTCACTGGGAAAAAAAGCACTGTTTGCTGATTTACCCTTTATCATATTTTGCCTCTCTGCTCAGCAAGTGTATGCACAACATTACCTTTTACTATATCTTGTAGTAAATGCATTAGAATTTTAAAGAGCCCTGTGTATGTATGTGTGTGTGAATGTGTCAATACCGAAAAGGAAATCTGCAGAAGACACCCTGTCCTTCACTGTAGCATAAACAGTTGCCACACTTTGGGCATTACCACAACAGAATATATAGTGATAGAAAAATACTAGAAAAAAATATCTGTGCCTTCCAAACAAAGCAAAGCAAACAAACAAAACAAACAAACAAAAAAAGTGAGAGCATTTTAAATTCAGATACTTCCAGATGCCAACAAAGCAACCTTTCTTGTTGGAAGGTGTAGTTCCAAGATGACATTAGTGCAAGCCAAGCTTTCATTCTGATAGACGATATCACTGTCCCAGCTGAGCTCTGTGCACACACTCCAAGTCCGTTTGTTTAAATCACCTGCAGCTAACAAGGGGTGATATAAGAGTAAACTGACAAGTGTGTGAAAATTGCCTGAGGTCAATTATGAATGCAATTTAAGCAATAGTTTTTTTCTAGAATACACCAAAGGACTTCCATAAGGATGTCACAGAGCTAGTCCTGAGGCATATGTAGGATGCCAGAATGTTTTTAATGTTTTACAATATGAAATATTTATTCCCTGCTATGTTACTACTTTTGTGAGAATTATTAAATCTCATTTTAGAGTTACTAATGACTCATGTCAAACAGACCAAAAAATGTTAAGAACCAAAACTCCAGTTACTGCAATTCAACATATTCTGAGTAAATGGAGCCTCAAGTGCCATCTAGCGTAGACCTGAAAATAGTTCTAGCATGAATTCACTCCTCTCATGTTACTTAATTCCTTACTATGTCTATCAAAGAAGGTGTGTTGCTGCTTTTGGTTTCTACAGACACATGTGAATATAATTAGTATTTCAGAAACCTTATTTAACTTCAAATTCTACTATCACTAAGAAAGTAATTTCAGCAAGATGTTATTTTTGGTTAAATTTTCAAATCAGAAAAAGGAATTTTTTTTTTTTTAAGTTGCATCTTCTATTGTTCAAGGACAGGAATTTGTAGCAGAGGCAGGTTCATTTATTTGATATGATTTAAAGCCAAGAATTAATACAAAACTTAGAAGCCTCATCTCTTGTGAGTGTCTGTCCTATGGATTCTGATGTCCAGTATTCTGCTAAGTGAAAACAGCAACCTCTGCTTGGCAGCAGGACTCATTTGCGTCTCTTTTCTCCAGCCACAGAGGAACTCGCTCTCAAGTTCACTTCATACAGTCTTAAATGTGATTGAAATTGTTCCACAAGCTCAAAAGAATACTAAGGAATGCCTAACAGACAGTACAACTGGAAAGAAAATTAAAAAAAAAATATAATTAAGTCAACCAAATAAAGCCCTTGAAGAAGAAAAGGCCATGAATATGAAATAATTTTAGTTGTTTGTTTTTTTTAAAAAAAAAAGTCAGTCCTGATTGTGCTATGTCAGAAGTGTGGCCTGCAACTACAGATCAAACAGATCTAAATTTTATCAACACCATTATACCTTACATGGTGCCAGGTATTATTTTTAAAAAATGGAGGCCGCTTGCTAAACTCTTTGAGGAAGGAAACTATTTAATATTTGGGTATTTTACCAATAACATCTGATATTCATAACCTTATATCCCTTGAGAGTACCTTGGGCACTTTGATCATTGATACATCTAGGTTTTGCACCTTGCTTTTTCTTTGTTTTACAAATGAGTGCAAAATATATTGTAAATAAGTCTATATATAACAATACATATAACCAAAATTACACACATACAGAGAAAAAATTGATCAGAAAACTTACTCTTTGTTATTTAATTTCAGCATGTACAGACATGCTTTTTTGCAATAAAAAAGTATTTTCTATAAAATTCAGTAGGGAAAGGAAATATTTCTCAATACATTATTCTTCATTCCAAATCAGAGAAGCAGACCAGGAATCATGTACAATATTACCTATGCAACATGCATACCAACTTTCAAGACAGCTTTTTGCCTTCATTTTATTCGTGCATTCCTGTCCTTATAAGAAGGCTGTTTGGCCTTCACCAGACACAAGAAAGGGGGAAAGCCTACCAGGCAGAAGGAAATGCCAGGATCAAACAGTTAATCCTGAGAACCTTATTCCTGCAGGCCTTCAAATTTACACAATGCTTTTTGGCTGATTTCTCCTACTTCATATTGCACGGCTCAAACCACACAACAATTTAAAATTTGAGCTTACCGTTGAAGTGCTCCCTGAAACAAAGTCGAGGGAAGTACAGAAGAAGAAATGTCAGTTCAATGAGCTGTGAAAGCCATGAATAGTGTTCTGCTTCTGCTCCCTGATTGATCAGGTAGTATATAAAGATGCCAAACTCCAGCTGACTTCAGTGAGACTCCTGTACTTCAAAATGCAGAAGAACCCACCATTTTTATTTTTTTTTTTTTTTTTGCCTTAAGTAGGTTTCTCCCCTTCTTATTCCCGAAATATAAGTAAAAAAATCAGAATGTCTTCTAGATTTCCTCATTGGGCAGTCATTCATTCCTTGCTACTGATAGAATAAACTCTAAATCAACCAGCTTTGTGGCCAAAAGCAGATTCAAACTTAAAATCAGTAGGATGCTGCCAAAGTTTCTAAAGAGAATCTACATATCTACAGGTATAATAATTATGATAATATCTCATCTCTTCATGATGCCAGTAACCTAGAACCAGATTCTGAAACAGAACTACTAAATCACGTCACATATGAGGTGGACTAAAGTCTTTTTTGGATACTGACGCTTTCAGCATAGGCAGACAGCATTCATACATAACCCTCAATGTTACACTAGCTAATAAACATACTATTTATTCCAAATGCCAGAACAGAAAAAAAGCATGACATATACTCCATGGTTAAGTGTTAACAGAGTTTTTTCTGCAGCAACCAGGTATATATACTGCATGCAACCAGGTCTGCTGATAATTCTCTAAAGCTGTCCTCGTTAATTGCAGTGCAAAGACAGGTAGCACATTAAAAATAATAATAATTTAAAAGAAAACAGTGATGAGGTCAGATGATTCTTTGTTTAAATTATGCAAATTTCCAAACCAAAGAAGTCAAGGTCATACTACTCATAGCTTTAATTTTGCTCCTACAAAACATGGTGTTTTCTGGTAAACAGAAAATAAAGCATAGTAAATTAAGTTTTCCTTGTAATTTTTCCCATAGCTTCTTTCAGTTGTTTTCATGTCTGATTTAGAGAGCTAACAATTTTAATTCATCTGATCATCAAGACTGCCCCTTTACATGGCCCCTGAAGTGCTCTACCATTGTGCCACATAAAACTCACATAGCCCATTCCCCATGAAAGGAGCAGGCATGGCTGCTGTCTGAAGTAGCTCACTGCTCATTTCCTATGCATGACAAAAAAACTTCATTATCACCTTATTTAAATGAAGTTATACATTTCTGCACTGATTTCAGTAGCTGAAGGTGTCAAAATGCTATTTGGTGTTTTGTCGTGTGCTATGGATGGTTAGAATTAATACTACTAACTTTATTATCATCATTATGATGTGTATAGCATTTTTATATGCATATACAAGCTCCTCAACAGCTGGAGATTAATGACATTTTCTGAGCTATATAAGAAGAGGAAGTACAATAAGGTATTTTGTTCTTTGCAGAGCAACTTTCTCTCTGAAAGTAGGCCCGGGAGCCTTAATAGATTTCCCATTTCTGTAAACTCTATTATTATGAAGACTTACTAATTGGTCATATCTTCTTGATTCAGCTATATATACCATCTCTTATTATGGCAATAGTATATATTCTTTATACTTAGGGCTCATTACAATGTGCTGCTTTTCATCACACCATCCCTTTTCGTTATTATGCCTTGTACACATGCTGTAATTTGCTAATATTAATATTCTGCTCTGGAACTCTAAACTGATAGAGTAAAATCATCATTATTGGGACACTTTGCCAACCAGAACAAGCTGTTGTTCCTACGAAGGCTACAGTTTATTAAAAAAAAATCTTTAAAGGCTAAAGAGGAAATTAAATCAAAACAAAAACAAAGGAACAAACAAAAACTATGCTGTGCTGAATGAAAATAACTGCACTCCAAGTGGAATTCATTGCAGACACAACCCTTTTGACTCAGTGGAATTGGATCTAATAACACCAGGGATCAATTTCAACTATTGTCTTTATTTCATTATTTACTCTTTATTTTAAAAAGATCATAATTAAGGGAGAAGAACACAAAAATTATCATTTATTTAACATCTGGTTAAATTCTACTTAAACAGTTGCCATTATTGACAACATTGCCTCCTTTACATGGGTTGTGTTGGGTTGTTTGTTTGTTTGTTTGTTTTTTGGGGGGGGGGTGTTGTGTGTTTTTTGGGGGTGGAGGGGTATTTTGGGGGTTTCTCTTTGTGGTTAGAATTATCCCAGCTCAGTGTTTATTATGCTTATGAGTGTCAGATTAAATTGGTTCTGAAAAAAATGCATCTGATAAATGCAATGCAGATATCCAAGAGCGTCCATGTCATTCCATTTTTACCTTACCAGATCATTGCATTCATATTTTCTTGAGACTTCCTAGACCATACTGTGCTTTCTTGTCTTATAAATTAATATCTCCTTGAAGCTCTATATGTTCCACATTAATAAAGGTTCCAAAATGGATGAAGATGGATCGCAGTTTATTTCCTTAGACCATCATGGTACCAGATAAATAGTGTGAAGTTTAATGCTGCATTTAATCAGATCTGATATATGTCAGTTGCCAAATGAGCAACTGTTATGCTTCTTACCCTGTGTTAGGTGATTCATCTGCCCTCAAGGGAACTCAGTTCAAAAAGTCATTCCCAGTCAAAACTAATGCTACAAAAAAAGAAAATTTTCTACTGGTAGCAGCTAGCCATTAGATTATTTTCTCTCTAGCATCAGACTATACCTGATGAGTGTGTTGTGTGACGTTTCAATCTGCACCTTCAGGTTCGCATTTTTTTAGGTAGACACCCAGAATATTGTGGCCGGATGATAGAAAAGACAAGAGAAGAGACATTTTCAATAGCATGGTCAGCTTAAACCAAACCTTGCTCTGAAAATCCAGTGAAATCCTATTTCTGAGGTTCTAAAATTAGAGATCACTATTCAAAAAGGGACTTAAAACTTACAAAGTGGAGTTTCACTCTCAATGTACACAAGTCTATTGGGACACTGAAACAGGTGTCAAAGTGGAAAAAACATTTGCAGAAACATTTTAAGATGAAGTATATCTAAATCAAGAAGTTCTAATATATCGGTTTTGTAGTTTGAGTTCAAAATTAGATCTAATTATCAGACAGTTCATTGAATATTGGGTTTTGACTCAAGAATATATCCCGAATAAAATCTTTGTTGGCCAGGTGTCACATAACGGATATGAGGCTGATGTGTGGCTGGGGTGTGAAGCCCCCCACCCCACCCTTCCCCTTGAATCACGAGGTTCAGAAACGATCCCCTTGTTTTCTGAACTCCTTCTCAGAGAGGAGTCTAGGTGCAGCAGATCCAATCCTAGTCTCAGGCTTGGTCAACAGTTTAAGTCTAAAGGATACAGCCACTCATCAGAGTCAACATTTGCCTGTCAGAGCCCTCTCAAGGACTTTCACAGAAACAGTTTCACAAAGTTGAAAAAAAATTATCCAGATGACAGATATAACAAATTCAGATTTCACTTTGATAAATGTACTTACGACAACAATCAAGCTCAAACTAAGAGTTCAGTGCTTTTGTTAACAATGCTTCCCTATGTAACATTAGGCATAGAAGTACAAGTCTTACCTAAAATGCACCCCTGTTTGGGGAGGAGAGAGGTCCAGGCCCATCAGTCTGCTCAGTGGTTGGAGTTTTCACCCTCAGAACGGAGGATTCTAAATGCCAGCTTTACACTCACAGGGAGGTGAGACTAAATCAACTATTGTGTGCCAATAGGCCCTTAGCAAGGATTGTAAATTCTGGAAGGTCAGTGGGGCCCTATGGTTCAGCATGGGGTGGAGGATTCAGTACAGATGTAAGGGGGTCTTCCTGCTTTTTACTGAAGCAACACTGGGCTGTAAGACCCTGGCCCACCCTGAGCAACACTCAGTTAGGCTGATTGTTAGACCACATCTATTATCTGTTTTGTGAGATCAGCTGTTGCTCAAGTCAGACCCCTGAAGCCACTTTGAGTGAATACAGCCATCAGGACCAGACCCATCCATTATCACCACCATTGGTGGTCTATTGCTGTGGAAATAAAGGTCAGGATGGAGGGGGAGCACACCACCACACTAGGTACCTCAAAAGTAGATACAATAATTGTAGTTTTTTTCTAGTTATTGGTTGATGAGAGCCATTCTGTTTCCCTCCACTATGTAACCTGCAGTTAATGTAGC
The DNA here is from genome assembly GCF_023634155.1 of Falco peregrinus. Classification (NCBI taxonomy): domain Eukaryota; kingdom Metazoa; phylum Chordata; class Aves; order Falconiformes; family Falconidae; genus Falco; species Falco peregrinus. The sequence continues at coordinate 61,483,519 of NC_073727.1, forward strand.
TTTACTCATTTTGTACAATAGCTGCAGATCAAAATTCCCTGAGGAAAACCTATCAAGAAACATGGCTTATTTTTTATACAGCTGAATATTTACGTGAGTGAAGAGAAACCATAGTGGTTTGCCTTTAAAGTCAGTTTAATGTGGACTGGGGGGAGGGAGGGGAAGGGGCATGATGCTTTTTAATGCTTTCATTGTATAATTAGTTATGCTATATTCTATTTCATACTACACTAGCCTTAAAAAAACAATTTCAGATGACCAAATTGGTGTTTTCTGTAATTTTTTTTTTTCTTTATTTCCAAAGTTGCCTTTGCTCTTAATTTAAATCAGTATTTAGCTGAGGAGGTCAGACCTCAAGCCACACCCAAAAGATTTCCTGCCAGACTTCGGCAGGAGCTGTACATTCACCTACATACAATAAAATATTTAATATGTATTAAATTAAGTATTCTAATGGAATAAAATGGAATCCCTAAAGGATGTTGTGAAATACTGCAGAACATTTTTACGGTTTACGTCAGCATATCCACAGGCTCCCATTCAAACACATGCATAGATCACTGCAACACAAATTTAAAGGCATGTGTCTAAGCACACTGGGCTGCAGAAGCCAATTATCAATGTTATGAATACTGACATTTTACTGTTTTTCTTCCTATCATTCGAGTATTTAACATGTTAATAGTAAGCATTATTTTATATGTAAATTAGGGTAATACTTGAACTTTTTTTTCCTCTCTTTCCCCTTTTCCCCATATCAACATTGGGGGCTCATAGTGGGATTAATTTTACTGTATTTATACCTTGGCCATAAATTATTTTTGTGGTCAACACAAGGAAAATGGATCTCCACATTATGATTCATCTGATCTATTGAAGCTGAGGATCTTAAATATTTTAGAAGGAGGTATTTCACCCTCTGGAAGTGCTAAAGCACATGTGGGCTTTTTGATGCCTAAAGTAAGGGAAGTAATTCTCACCACCCTTTGCTTTGCAGCACACTTCCAGATTAAGTTAAAATGGAGACATTTCAATAGTTGAGTGTATCTGAGGTATGTTCACAAACCCCTAACACAAATTTTCCATAAACCCCAAAGCTACAAAAGGAATTTAAAACCTAATGTATTTTTAAATGCTTATCCCCAGCAAAGTCACTTTCAACCTGGAGTACCTGTGTGGACTGGGATTTCTACAGACTAAAATCATAACCAGCTTCCAAGTATACATGTATGGAAAGGTTCGACTGTTAGATTTAAGTATAATTTTGAGTAATGAGAAAAACATTGATCAGTAAAGTTTAGTGTCAAAATTCACATATTTAAAACTTGGTTTACATTTCCTAGGTAGTCCAAGAGTGGACAAAGCAGCGCGTTCATCTGCTGCTCAAATCAAGGTGAAGTCACACAGCACAGTCTTTGCAACAGTGATGTACCTATTGAGAGGAAAGGGAGTCACCTGCTTACCTTGTGTATTGTCATGGATTTGTAATCCTACCAGCCTTTAGTATGATTAGAGATTGCTAAATTCAAAACCAGCTTTTCTCACACTACTTGCTATAACATACAGCCAATATGTTTGCTTTTTTTGACAGGAGCATTGTTAATATAGTTGTATGTATTGTCCACGGGCATGTCAATAAAGTAACAGGTTTCCAGCAGGATCAGAGTACCTATGAGAATGCAGTAAGCATAGAACAAAGTCACAATAAGGAATGACGGCAAGTGTCATTAATTAAACAACCTGTATGTAGTTGCAGTATTGTCTAAGTGTATACATAAGTGTGCACTGTTGATCTCTAGGGGCTTTCTCACAGAGCAGGTTAACTATCTAGAGCAGCTACAGAAACTGTAGCAACGAAAGTCATCACAATTTTTATTTTTGAAAATGGGTGGTGAGAATTTGGCCTTAGCTCCCCTGAAATGTGAAAGGAATATATAATACCTGCCTCCTTTACAAATAGGAAGAACTTTTACAAGACATGAATATCAATATCACATAAATGGATCCATCTTATCTGAAAGTAAAACACATCTTTGCTATGTACTCAAATGCAGACAGTAGACAGGGAATGTTAATAAGGGGATATGAATTTTACCAATGACCCAAAGGAGGGCAGCAGTTTTGAAATAGATGTGAAATAGTGTGCACATGCTAATGCCTGCCCATACTGTTGCAAGAACACCGTGTTGCTTACACAAAACACATAGTGTTCAGTTAAAAAACCTGCCAAGGATATACATAATGTGATGTAAATTCGTTAGCAAGACAATGCCAAATGTTTCTCATAAAAATCAATGAAAACCTGCTTTGCAAATCCTGTGTTTGGCATCCAGCAGTACAAATGTACTTCTTTTTCCAGTTAGAGAAATCCACCTTCCCTATTTTCATTTCAAACTTAGGCATTAGCAAATATGACCTAAGAGCAAAGAAACAGAGCTTGGTCACTTCTGTAAACATTTATTTTTAATGCAAAAAAAAAAAAAATCATAGAATCACAGAATGGTCAGGGTTGGAAGGGGACTCTGGACATCATCTAGTCCAACCCCCTGCTAAAGCAGGTTCCTCTAGAGCAGGTTGCACAGGATCGCATCCAGGTGGATTTTAAATGTCTTCAGAGGAGACTCCACAGCCTTTCTGGGCAGCCTGTTCCAGTGCTCTGTCACCCTCAAGGTAAAGAAATTCTTTCTCATAGTCAGGTGCAACTGCCTGTGTTGCAGTCTGTGCCCATTTCCCCTTGTCCTGTCACTGGGCACCACTGAAAAGAGGCCGACCCCATCCTCTTGGCACTCACTATTAAGATATTTGTAGACATTGGTAAGGTCCGCTCTCAGTCTTCTCTTCTCCAAGTTAAAGAGGGCCAGCTCTCTCAGCCTTCCCTCACATGAGAGATGCTCCAGTCCCCTCATCATCTTCATAGCCCTCCACTGGACCCTTTCCAGTAGTTCCCAGTCTCTCTTGACCTGAGGACCCCAGAACTGGACATATTACTCCAGATGCGGCCTCACCAGGGCAGAGTGGAAGGGAATGATAACCTGCCTTGACCTGCTGGACATGCTCCTCTTAATGTACCCTAGGGTCCCATTGGCCTTGTTGGCCACCAGGGCACACTGCTGGCCCATGGGCAACATGCTGTCCACCAGAACTCCCAGGTCCTCTGCAGAGCTGCCTTCCAGCACGTCAACCCCTAGCTTGTGCTGGTGCATGGGATTATTCCCCTTCCCCCGGATGCAGGACCTTACACTTGCCTTTGCTGAACTCCATGAGGTCCCTCTCAGCCCAGCTCCACAGCCTGCCCAGGTCTCACAGAATGGCAGCGCAGCCTTCTGGAGTATCAGCCACTCCTCCCAGTTCTGTATCATCAGCAAACATGCTGAGGGCACACTCTGTCCCTTCATCCAGGTCATTGGTGATCACAAAACTCCAGGTGATCTATCTTAATTTTCCTCACAAACATTGTGGTTTTCCCCTTGTACTTTGGAATTCTGAAGAAATGCTACCTTCCTCTTTTCATGGAAATGTGCCAAGAGAAAGTGTTGGGAAAGGCAATAGACTGTAACAGAACTGCTGTAACAGCACATGCAGTCTGCCTAGTCATCCTTATCTGCTCTTACACAGAAGAATGAGGTTAGCCTTTTTAATCAAGCCCAACGGCCTAGTACTGAGAAATGGCACTGGGCCATAGACAGTGCAGGCTGAAGTTTTCCAGAAGTGCCCATTAGAGAACATGCTGACATGTTATGGACACTATTAGAAATGCATGAATTGTGAACAGTAAATGTCAATGGAGTCATTAAGGAAGAGCTCCTACGTTTTCTTAGAAGTAGTAAGCAAATAAGTCTTTGCTGTTACTCCTTGATCTCAAGATTGGTGGTTTTCTAAATAGGCATACCAGCTACAGACTACCCATTTATTTAAGTGAAGGGGAAAAAAAAAAAAAAAAAAAAAGAAAAAACACATAACAAATCCAAACCTCAACCAGCTTTCAAAGGTTCTCATCCAATATAATGAGAAGTTCTTCTAATATGTAGAAACATACAGTTTGCAAATTCTAGTTCACTACCAAGGTCACAGACAATGAATTTTAACCAGACTATATATCAACCCAAAATCATTCTAAGAAAATGACATCTACATTCAGTTTGGAAATCACTCCCAAAGTAATTGCTGACTTTAAGATTCTGTGTGAAAAATGATATGCAGATTTTTAGGAGAAAACACATCCATTTTATCTTTCTTATGTAACTGTTAGAAGTACCTTCATGAGTAAACTGAACTTGTATTCATGTGTTTTTTCAACTATGAATAAACTAAAAAAATGTGCCTAAGTAAATAGTAAGATACATAAAAACAGATTTTTACACACACAAAAAAAATTGTTTACTACAGGTGTGTCTCACCTAGAACAACAGTATTTAAAATATCATTATATTCAGATACAAAGGACCACCAAGGATAAACTGAATGCTAACCTAACCTTAACTCTGCCATTTAGGGGAATTTTTTGTTGTAAGTAACAGATATTAAGTTTAACTTGTGAGCTACCACCATTATCACAAGTCACTTCATTAAGAATCATAAGTACTACAAGTTCAAGTTGAACTTCAGCTTGAACTAGATGCTGAAGTTTTATACACTCATCTGCTAATGCTTTTTTTTTTTGCTTTTTTTTTTTTGCCTGTAACTTTTCTTTCCAGAGAAAATAATTGAGAACATTAATTTATCTGGGACGCATTCTTCCCCAGGCCAAGGAAGAACCAATAAACTTGTGAGCTAAACCTGATCTACTGGCAGAACCTGTTGTTGCCCGAGAGGTGGTATGAGTTCCATTAAGATCTACATTGAAGAAAACATGGCACAGAAGGTACCAAAAATTCACAAACAGAAAATGATAAGACATAAGCATACACGGTGTAAATTTGCAGAAGAAGAAAGGCAGGAAGCAGCAGTGGGAAACACTGTCACTAGATAAATACTGAGCCTACAACCACCTCACACATGGAAAAGTGAATTACATAGAAAAGTATGGAACTATTGAAGAAAGCAGCCATTCAACAGTGAGAAGAGGACCAACTTCAGCCATAGCAGACAACCCCCCCCCCCCAAAAAAAAAACCCAACCCAAAACAACACCTTAAAAAAGCATCAGTATTGCCATTAAAGCACAAAATCGACAGAAGCCAATTAAATTCTGATATACATGTCAGTGTAATGCACCAAACTAATTTTGCCAATGCGTGCAATTTACCTCTCTTTTTGTAATGTATGTAGGATGTTACTGAGTAAGGCTGAATTCTGAAAGCAAAGATGACTCATGAGTAGCATTTGCTTTAAATATGAAGAAGTTATGACCTGAGCAAATAAAAAAGGAAACAATTTAATAACATTATGTGTTTTGAACCTACAGGTGCACCTGGAAACATAGGTAATGAAGAGTACAGCTGCTTTTTTAGATGAGTTACATTCAGCTGTTGCTTCATCAGATGGATTAGATGTTTAGACTGTACACTGCCATGAGACTGAGGTTTGGTGTGTTTTGTAGGCTAGCATAACTGTAAACAAAGGAATTTACAAGTCAATTAGCTTCAAAGGAAAGAATTTACAAAACATGGAAAAGCCATATTTTTCTGGATTATTGCTTTTCCAAACACACAGCCTAGGGAAACGATGTGCAAAACATCGTGATCTACAGTTAATGAACCAATATCAACCAGTAACAACAATGACAGAAATCAAAATCAGCAATACCAGAAAGTTTCAGAGTCACACTTTCTCCCACACTTTTGATTTAGCAACATTATTCATCTGTGGAGTTCTTATTTTAGCTTCTGTGTTAACTATTCACTTTTTCAATATTTATTTTTTATTAATAAATTTAACAGATAAAGTGCAGCCAGTTTTTAGTGCACTTGAAATGTTAGCAGAACTTCAGCCTCCAGAAAAAATCTCATTGTAGACTCTTCAATAGTCATAACCTTATGAAGTTTGAGTTCATTTAACTGGAATTTATACACAGAGTTTCAGAGGAAAGGAGGTTATATGATGAGAAAGCTATATCTGTATTGCTTTCACCTGTAGATACACACTGTATCACCATACAGCCTTTCCCTGAAAGATGAAAGTCTACAGGGAAGTTCAGACTGAAACACTCCTTTTGAAAGGAAAAGTAAACAAAATAGTGGAGGATGTAGGAATGTACATAGGGAACAGCTGGAATGGGCTTCCTGCCCTGCTAAATATATCAGCGATGCAGGCAACAAGATGTAGCAACCACGTTTATACCTCTGCCACAGGAATTGCCGAGCAGGGCAGATCCAGGTGACTTTTGCACCAGCTATGCAGTAAGGTGGGTCTAGATGATCTGACCTTAGTTCTTCTCCTGTAGACAAAATTTTCCCTATACAAAAGGCAAGAAAGTTAAAAGAAATAAAAGGAGAAACACCAGATCAGGGTAAGAAGAGGCAGAACAGAGCACCCAGCTCAGAAGAGTGAGTGGGCCACTAAATATTCTAACACAGAAATATCAGGGCATAACTTACACCACTTTTTGCAGCTTCCTGTAGTCACACATGCCAGATCTTTCTTTAGTGCAATGAACTATATACCCACCTTTAGATTATCTCCCCCTCTGGACTAGTTACTATCCAAAAGACAGAGAAGTTTGCTCCAGAAATAGATGAGCATCACACAATAACTCCATCTACAAAGGCAATTTATACTACTTCAGGTGCAGCCAAGCACAGCTCACACATCCCCAGGCCATCAGGTGGTCAATCAGCATGCATTTAACCAGCAGAAAGAAGCACTCTCTACTTGGCTAGGCCACCATAAGCAGCATGCCAGCCCTGAAGGAGGCTACTTAAACTTCCCAGTCATGAGTTTCACCTACTGGTTGACTTGGCTAGGACTGAAAGAAAATATTGACTGTTTGCACAGGCAATCAAGCCAGCTGTGAACAGCTCTGCTGTAATAATCCTCTTTATAAGTAGAAAAATAGGCTCTAAAAGTAATAAGACAACCAGGAGCATTTGAAAACCTCTATAAATAATGCATACAAATAATATCCCATAAATGTAAATTACATTGCTTCTTGGGGTGAAACTGGAGTTGATTTTACTCATTACTCATCATCTGCTAACTCCAATGTTTATGAGCCATTTTGAATGTGAATATGTAAAGTTTACAGCATTTATTATATTATGCATTGAATGACATTTACAGACATCTGCTTCTGATTTTTCATTCAAGAAGGTGGGTTCTGTCAATGCGAGTTTACTTTAATACCTGCAAGATTAAAATTCAATGCAATTGGTTGTTTTTACCATTCTATTATTCTGTGTTTCTGCCAGCCCAGAAGTCTAGCTTCTGTAACAAAATCTGAGTGGAGGAGTGTACAAAAATGTCATAATGAGTTTTAGAGAAAATACAGACAGTGCTAAATATTAAGGCCAAACTCACAGGCAAGGGATAAATTCTATGTATAAATTAAGGCTCTGCAGAGTTTCCATCATGAATCTATTTTTATCATGAATGCTGCCAGTGATGGAACAATAATTTTCAAGAATGCTCTGAGAGGTTTTCCACCCTTCCTGTCCGATCACATCCAGGCAGTAATGATACAAAATTGCTTCTCTTCTTTTAAGTGCCATTGCCTCTAATCTCCCCCTCGCCATATTGTCTGTGCTTAGCTGCTGAGGAAGAACAAAGAATCAGGGATTCTAGTTTTGATATTAAACAATTTATAATGTTAAAAGTAAATACAAAATTCAGATAAGCAACATTTTATGGTTGTTACCAGCACCTCTCTGTTACTGAGGTATAGATGAGAAGCAGATACCTGAAACTGAGCCATGACTCTACTAAAGTATTTATTGTGAGGAAAGATAATAGTATATGCTTCATTAATATGCCAACTTCTAGGAAGATATTATAAAACTGTGAAATTGATTCTCTTAATTTTAATTTATTTTAATTTATTAAAATTGTTCAATTTATTAAACCTCTACTATATTGTACAATCTGTTATATAAGTGCAAATATATCAATCAAATCACATCCTCATCAAGAACTTTCACTCTTAAAATGCATCAGTCAGCTGCCACATAAATATGCACTATTAAACATGCAATGCAAGCCATGCACTGTTGAATTGATGTATTACAATAAAGGCCTAAACCCTAAAAAATCCAACATCAAAAGTTGTGACAGAATGAAAAACCAGGTGGTATCAGCCATTATATCTGACTTTTGCCATGAATACATCTGTGAGAGACAGAACTTGTTTTGAGAACTTATCTGTACTTCTTGTTGTGTATAAATATTATTGGTGTTGGCTCATAAATGCCAATCAAAACAGCTGAATTGAAAATAAAATATAAGGGGAATCTATTCTGCTTACTCTGCATGGATAATTTTGTGACTAAATCTTAGGCCCTTCATGAGTCTGTTCTTTAAAATAAGTACCTAAAGTCACAAACAGCCAATAAAGAGAGGTAACTTTGAAGTTCAAAGAAGATGTCCACCTCTACATCAGGGCTGTGACATCTCACCTATCTGTAGCTATTCAATAGTGAGGAGACTTGTCTATGAATTAGGATTCACCCGCAGTCAACGGAGAGAAATGGGCAACTTGCCCCCCATAGATTAAATAACACTTATCCCCGTTTTAGATTAATTGTTCCCTGAAAGAAACCTTTTCTCGCCAATGTCTCTAACACAGCCTGGATTATTAACTAAGACTAGACCCTTAAACTTAAGTGGCTATAAACACTCAAGATGGGTGAAATCCTAGGTTCCAAAACTTGGTCAGGTAGGACTGCTTTTGGGAATGACCTGTCTCTCTCCATTTATTACTCAGGGAATGAGATCTATTGTGTTAGGGCAACTGCTTTATTTGGCACTTACCAAAGTTTCTTAGGTAAGGAAGCTAGATCTCAGTCAATATTTTTTAGAGCTGCCAAGCCATATTCAAATGCATGCTAGTTGTGCTGCATTTTTGTATGCTTTGGTGAACATAGCTACTTTTCAATTTAATTGATAATTCCAGCCAGACTCTTTCCCTTTGAAGCTGTTGAAAAACAGACAAATCCACTGGTGTTTTCCTCTGAGTGTTTTCCCTTCACATTTGTTTGCTGTAGTTTTAGATTACAAAAAAGTAATTTAAAATGTATCTGACCACATCAGTGACAGACTATCTGTTTTACAGTATATTATTAAAACTATATCATCCAGGACTATGTTCCTCACAAAATCTCCTTGACAGAGAGTATACACTCATTTCCAGCCCAGAATATAAATTATCATATAACAGCATACAATCTCCTTTGGAGGCCTATATTAAGTCAAGCATGTTTACTTCTCTCTGTCCCTTTCCCTTTCTTCTTTCCAGCATTCAGTATTCTTTTTTTCCATTTACACAGTGAAGGTTACACATCCATTTGATGCTTTGATCTACCACTGTATGTGGCAAGAGTGCAATTCATCCGACTAAATACAGACACCTACACTTCAACTGATCACTTCAGGTTCTTTTTGTGGTCAAGAAAAAAGAATAGGCATGGTTAGTGCACGATTGTTCTCAAATGCCTATTCCTCTCTGTTGACTATAATGAGGATTTAAGGTGACTAGCTCAAAGGCAGACTACTTTGTGGATCAGTGTATTTGCTGAAGTGGACCTCACACACAAAATCTCTTGAAAGGAAATAAATGCTTTCCCTGTCTTTCAGTGTCGTACGGAATTCAAAAGAATGTTAGTCCTGGTGATGTTATTATTAAGAATGATATTAAGAAATATCAAATAATATTAATGCTGGTGCATTGACTGTGGCCGGCAGCTCAGCCCCCACAGCTGGATTATTTCTTTTTTCTTAGTACATAACAAGCAAATGGGCTGCTACTTGAAAAAGTAAGTGAATGTACTAATCTGTACCTTTCAAGAAAAATAAACAGCAAATTTGTATTCTCTTGCATCCTTTGCTGTTCTTTTTTTTTTTTTTTTCTCCCCTTGCATTTTTTTCTTTTTTAGAGAGGGTAAAGAGGAAGAAAACCACATAAGGAACATGAAGAGGAAAAAAAAAAAAGAGGAAAAATAAAACACTTCTAGAAAATCCCAAAAAGAAGTGCTGAACTTTTTCCATGAAGAACTGCCATATTTTGTCCATTTCAGTTTTAATTTGTGCTTTCCTTGATTTGCCTTAGCTTCACTAAATGCCAGCTCCCCAAATGATTGCTCAATGATTGATGTACCTTATAAATTAAAAAGCATGAGGGTAAAGACAGATAAGCAGACTGAATGTTATACTCATTTTTATCAGGAACTACACAAAAAACTTAAAACCTCATGTGAATGTCGTTCTAGTTTCTGTTTTGAATTTCACTTTGTAGCTAAAATGTAATGTCCTTTTACTGAGTACACTGAATTCTGAATTAGATGAGGATTGGTAAACTACATGACTTAACTGTGAATAAATCCAGAATGATCATTAATTATTTTTAGCAATGTTTATACCTTTTATGTTCCAAGGAAAAACTCAACCATGTCTATATAGTGATTTGTGCAATAATTCATATCCATTACTCAAAGAATTAAAAAGTATATTTATTTGAGAGGTATATATAATCATTACTTACAGTTCAGTATATGATTTTCCCTCTGAAATAATGTTTTGGAAAACAGAGTAAGAATTTTTTTATCTATTGAATTATATTTGCTTGTTACGCTGACATATGACATACATCACCTTCAGGCACCAAACAGGTGCTAAAGACTGCTTACTTTGATTTTCTACAGTTGGATGTGAAAGGAAACTATATATCGTTATTCTCCGTCATATGGTTATTCATATGTCGATGCCTACCTGTATTGCTTGTAGATTCTCAAACATAACCTACTTGGAAGGACTCAAGCATAGAGCTTTCATTGCTTCACCTGCAAATGCATTACACAGTCACAGAGAGACTATTGTTCCTGCATACCTCATGTTATTCTAAAATCTCAAGTAGTTCACTTCAGCCCAGCTTCAATGTCAGACCATTTACAGTTTTACTGTGGTTATTACACCTCTTCTGTTGTATCATACTTCTACTTTCTTGAAATTTGTGATCAAGTGTATTCAACTTTTGAAGGACATAGAGAAGTTCAGAACTAAAGGTAACCCCCCCCAAGTTTTTAAAAACATTTCAGCATCTTATATACAAAAATACATGCTACGTATGCATACTTTCTTTTTTTTTTTTAAGCCATTTAATTAAATAATTCAGTGGCTGTCTCTTAAAGTCTATATATTGAGCCATTAACATTAAGAGAACTATGTACATCATTCTTCAGTATGCATTAAATAAGATTTGTTATCAATGACGAAGGCAGTAGTTCTTACACTGAGAGCATCAGTACCAGCTGACAGTATTAAATTCCTTCAGAAGTAAGAAATGGCATCCCAAGATGCTTTTATCTAAAAAACAAACCAAACCCACACCAACCTATTTTTCAGTAGTGAAGACTTGCATTTCCACATGCTATTCTTACTTTTCTAAGACCTTTGCATTGTAGCACTCCGATTCGGACTCATTATCTTCTCAAACTGTTCATGAAAGAATGTGATTATAGTCATACACCTGCATAACTTTAAGCCCATGTGCAATCATGGTAAAACATAAAACAATAAACAACCAAAAGCATTCAATTATGTGTGCAAGTGTTTGTGACAGCAGGATCTTCATATAATATTTTTTGTATTTTTTTAATAATAAATTTGATGTCCAGCTTTGCACTGTATCACTCTTAAAGGCATAATGTAAAGGCAGACCTGAAACCACACTGAGCATTTTGTGAGCTAAGAAAAAATCAACATATCTGGCAAGGTCAGCATTTCTGTAAACACTGTGTATTTCCCCACAGAAATATTAATATTGCAAACTGTTACTTAGCTTGCCACCAGTGATCAGTTCTTTTTCATTATTGTGAAGCACTGTAGCCTGCCTTCTGTGTTCAGGAAAGGTGATGAGCCAGAAATCAGGTAAAACCATAACTTCAAATCATGTCTGTTCCCTGGCAAATGTGGCAAGGCAGGAGGAGAATAATTTTCCAAATGGACTCTAGGTATCTACAGAGTCAGGCACAGGCTGGTTTTACCCATTCTACAAGATGATTGGGCACATTGCAGATCTGGCTGCTAAATTTGTTAGTCAAAAGTTGCACCTGAGTCTTGCTGAGACAAGATGCATGCTCTAGATATGGAAACACGGCAGTCCCTGGACAGGAGCGGCTTGGCTGCTGCAGATGGAGAGGCACTCCTTGCCTACCACCCCACCTCAGACAGATTTCTTGGGGAAAGGGCATGGTGTCCAGGTCTCAGCAGCTCTTCCACATGATTATAGATCACTTCTGAATACCTCACCCCATGTCCCTGAGAGTCAGAAGCCAAGCAGACCTGATACTCATTTCATTCATTCCTGCCTGGGTAATGATCCCACAGCATTTGGGACATCATTTGATTTTTCCTGGTTTCATCAGACAGGGAAAGGGCAATACTGGCTTTCTTGTTCACAGTGGCATTTAGTCTGTATTTTAGTGACATGAGGGACAAAATAAAGTGAAAAACTAGTCCATTACTTCATAATATAACAGTGTTTGCTATACTGACATGAAAACATGTTGGATAGTACTGGATCTCTTTAAATTAAGCCCAGTTTAGTTGCCCTCTTGCCAGAGGAGAAAAGGGACAAGGTGTGTTGCTTGGCCCAAGCAGGCAGAGTGAGGACTCCTTCACATCCCCAGCTACTGCACTTTCCAAACTTAAAGAACAATAAAGAAGTTATGATAAACATTATCTGACCATTCAGGTGTTTTCTAGAAAGGAGTTTTCTTTAACTTATCCTGCCAGATCATGTTCCAGACTAAATGCTATACGATAGTATTCAAAACTACCAATAGGTGGTAAAAAAATGAAGCTGAAGCAAGATGTCAAAGAAAACCAAATGAAATAATTTTCTTATGTTATCTTCACAGATATCTGTTACTGTGTTGTAGCTTCATATGAAATATTTATTTACTTCTGTCAGATATGTAGCAACTCACTGCTCTGTCACTACTACCTCCCCTGGGACAGGCCGGGCTGGCGGGCAGGACACACGACAGGGAGGGTTCCCGACCCTCTCTCCGCCTGGCTGAACACAGTGACTTCAGGGATGGGGGCAACGGCGACAAGTTGCTGCCCGGCGCAGCAGGCACATCTCCTCTGCACCTGCCCCTCCGACCCACTGCCCGTGCATGGCAGGCACGAGGCTCTGCAAGGGGAGCCCAACAGTGACAAGGACGATGGATCGTAGCTTGGAAGTGCTGCCGAGGCTATGTCGGCCTATGCCCTGCGTCAGACCTGCTTCCACAGAGACAACCAGGAACTGGGGGCCCAACGTGCCCACCGGAGCCACTCCTCAGGGCAGCCTGCTGCGGGCCTGGGGCCCAGGCTGAAGGTGTGAAGAGAACACTGCCCACCCTGTACGGCCCAAGGGTTATTATCCACTGATGATTTTTCAGGTAAGCAGCGATGAAGTTCAAACAAGAAGTCCGAGGGCAATGAAGAGACACTTCATGGCCTTGGGACAAGTGGTTGAGGGGTCAGGAACAACAATAGTCTTCTCTGTCCTTCCACCTGCAGGGAATGATGAAATGATGAGCCAGCAGGTCAATACCTGGCTCTGAGCCTGGGGTCACTGGCAGAATTTGGGGGTTTTTGATCATGGGGAGGTTTACACTACGCCAGGCCTGCTGGCTAGGGACAGGGTACACCTGTCTCAAAGAGGGAAAAGGATCTTCACACATGAGTTAGCAGGGCTCATGGAAAGAGCTTTAAACTAGATTTGAAGAGAGAAAGGGATAAATCCAGTCTCAAAAGAGACAGGCCTGTCAGACTGACCTTGGTGCTGGAGAAGGTTATGGAGCAGATCATCCTGAGTGCCATCATGTGGCACGTACAGGACACATATGTGATCAGGCCCAGTCAGCAAGGGTTTATGAAAGGTAGGTCCTGTTTGAAAAAACTGATCTTTTTCTACGACAAGATGTCCTGCTTAGTGGATGAGGGAAAAACTGTGGATGCTGTCTACCTGAACCTTAGAAAAGCCTTTGACAGCATTACCCACAGCATTCTCCTGCAGAATCTGGCTGCTCATGGTTTAGACAGTCATACTCTTTGCTGGGGAAAAATCTGGCTGGATGGCCAGACCCAAATAGTTGTGGTGAATGGAATTAAAACCAGTTGGGCTGCCAGTCAGAAGTGGTGTTCCCCAGGGCTCAGTACTGGGGCCAGTCCTGTTTAATATATTTATTGATGGTCTGGATGAGGGGATTAAGCAAACCCTCAGTAAGTTTGCAGGTGGCACCAAGGTAGGCAGGAGCTCTGATCTGCTTGAGTGTAGGAAGGCTCTGCAGAGGGATCTGGACAAGCTGGACAGATGGTGAAGTTCAACAAGAAATGCCAGGTCCTGTACTTGGGTTGTAACAACCCTGTGCAATGTTACAAGCTTGGGGAAGAGAGGCTGGAAAGCTGACTGGCGGAAATGACCTGGGGATGCAGGCTGACAGGCGAATGAGCATGAGCCAGCAGTGTGCCCAGGTGGCTAAGGTGGCCAGCAGCACCCTGGTTTCTATCAGAAACTTTGGGGCCAGCAGGACTAGGTAAGGAATTTTACCCCTGTACTTGGCACTGGTGAGTTCACGTGTCAGGAGAAATGCTTGAGGTCTGAAGGAAGCCAGTGTCAGTCCAGTCTTCAAAAGGGCAAGAATGAGGACCCAGGAAACTACAGGCTGGTCTAGCTCATCTCTATCCCTGGAAAAGTGATGGAAAAGCCCATCCTGAAGATCGTCTCAAAGCATGTGGAGGAAAATAAGGTTATCAGGCATAGTCACCATGGGAAAATCATGCCTGAACAACTTAATAACCTTCACTGATGGAATAACTGGCTGGGGAGACAAGAGGAGAGTTGTGGATGTTGTCTATGTTGACCTCAGCAAGGCTTCTGACATTGTCTCCCATAACGCCCTCACAGGTAAGCTCAGGAAGCACGGGTTAGGTGAGTCGACAGTAAGGTAAATTGATACCTAGCTGAATGGCAGAGCTCAGAGGGTTGTGATCAACAGTGCAGAGTCTGGCTGGAGGCCTGTAGCTCACACTGTTCCCCAGGAGTCAGTGCTGAGTCTATTCTTGTTCAACTTATTCATTAATGACATGAATGAAGGGACAGAGTGTCCCCTCAGCACGTTTGCTGATGATACTGGGAGGAGTGGCTGAGACCCCAGAAGGCTTGTAACCTGCTCTAGGGGAACCTGCTTTAGCAGGGGGTTGGACTAGATGATTTCCAGAGATCCCTTCCAACCCTGACCATTCTGTGATTCTGTGAATACTGTATTCAGATTTAGGCCTGTCACTACAAGGACATTTTGGTGCTGGAGCTTGTCCAAAGAAGAGAAACAAAACCGATGAAGGGTCTGGAGAAATTTTTATGAGAATCAGGTGAGAGATCTGTGGGGTTTTTAGCCTAGAGAAAAGGAGGCTCAGGGGAGATAGTAGCTCTTTCTACAGCTACCTGAAAGGAGTTTGTAATGAGGTGGGTGTCAGTCTCTTCTCCCAAGTAACAACCAATAGGACAACAGTAAATGCCTCAGGTTGTACCAGGATAGGTTTAAATTGGATATTTGGAAAAAATTCTTCACCAAAAGGGTTGTCAAGCATTGGAACAGGATGCCCTGGGATGTGGATAAGTCACCATCCCTGAAGGTATTTGAAAAATGTATGTATGTGGTGCTTAGGGACATGACATGTGGAAGTGCTAGGTTAATAGTTGGACATGATGTTCTTAAAAGACTTTTCAAATCTAAATGATTCTGTGATTCTCTTATACTCGGTGAGGTGCTGGAGAGTAGTGACTACTGGTCTTTAGAGCAGAAGTACAAAACCTGGGCTGTCAGTGATAAAGTAGACCATAGTTATGTCAGTGAGGGTATTTATATGTACATAGCATAACATGAATATACAGTCTACTGCTTTACTTTTCTGTTCATGGCAGTGATGTGGACTGACAGATTGCACAGCTATTGCACTTCGTGATTTCAGTGAACAGTGCATCTCTTTTTCTGACTGTTACATCTTGTGGATTAATTCTTAATAACCAGTCTGCAGAAAGCAAATTCTTCCCTCTTGAATAAAAAGAGCAACAGCTTGTCTTGCCAGGAAGACATTTTCATTAGAGCAAGGGTGACTACAAATTGTCTCTTAGAGAAATTAAAGACCATTACTATCTCCAAGTGCAAACACCAGGAACTTTCAAAGTCTTTTATCCTCTAATGTAGCAAGATCTACAAGTTTAGTAGGCGGTGGTGGTAGTATTTATTTTACACTATACATACACCAGCGTTTCACTGCATGTTTTCTCTGATGACAGAACAAAATAACAAAGAACATGAAAGATCTTTTTTGAATTATCAGCTGATATACCAATGTTAAAATTACTAAAATTATATGAGAATCTATGGAGAATATTATAGAACCCAAAAGGGGAAATCTATTTAATTCTGCTCAGCAGTCCAAATATTGTGGGTTCCTTTTCCATAACTTAATTTATTTGGATGGCTTTTCAACTTGTATCTTTATAATATCTTTCTGCATTATTGCAGTGCTCTGTACAGATTAGTAAATAGAGCAATATATTAATTAGAATTCAAACTCTTCTGATAATCGAAAAGTTTATTAATGTAAGAAGCTTATTGTGCTACTGAAGAGAAATTATCTTCAGAGATAATGCAAACATTTGAACAGAAATTTTGAAATTACATTGCACTTAGTAGATGACATTTCAGTCTTAGTGAAGGGAAAGAGAGTTTTGCTATTAGTTTCCAATACTGACATGACTAACCACTGTACTGCACTGACATATGTATTATGATAGGTAGGATGCATAAGTAGTGAATGACATAGCTACAGGCTCATTTTGGTATTTCTGCTCATTATGTTTACCTCAAGGATGACAACAAGACAAGAAAACAACTATGGAGTTCTATGACAACCCATAATTGCACTACAATAAAACTGTTTTGGGGCTATTTAGAGTTACAAACTTGAAGCAAGAGAATGAATGTAGTTTAAGTGTGTTCAAAATACATTTTGAAAGAATTGAAACTCTCATAAGGCTATGATTTATTTTTCCTTGAGTTTTGATTTAAAGCACACCAGTCAGCCAGATATGAAGAACATGAAGTATGGGACAATTTGGGCATGTATAAATCAGAAAGCACTCAGTACCTCTGTGCTGTAAATTTAAAGAGAATTTCCTCTGCAAACTTTTAATCTACATTAATTTCTATCAGACATGAGGCTGTGATGAATTTTGGATGTGGATTTGGACACAATTTCTCCTATATTTTAAGACTGACATCTGTGTGTGAGAATGAGTTGATTTTTCCTGCTAATTCTGAATTTCCCACTTTTACACTATCTTTGTTATTTCCTTTGTTACTGTACAATCCCACTAACAAAATGTTGGTATCACTTTAACATTTCATAGAATCTCCATTATTCCTTTGACAATATTTTTGTTTGCTTGTTTTCCTCTCTAATCTCTGAAGTATAAATGATTTGATTGCTACACCTTATCAAGAAGTTCTTGCATAATGAGTGTTTCCTATTTTGTCTGAACCTGTTTGTGTTTGAACAAAGGGTTTTTACTCTTGTAATATATTACTTAATAAGATTAAGAAGTATTAAGGAGAACTCTTCAAATTCTACTGCTTCTGATGTCTTCTGACTGGCTTCTCTCCCACTATCAGATTTTATTCTTTCATCAATGTAATTCTCTTGCTGTCATCTCCATGATGCATTAATTGCCTCTGTGATCTGTAGTAAGTAGCTTTAACACTGTTGTAGTATTCTAGGTTGCTTATCTGTTCTATTGATATTTTCTCTGTATTACTGTTAAGGTGAAGTCATTCCTTTGTAAAACTCTTTTGTCATGATTGACAGAAGACAAATAAGTAGTTGGTGATTCTCAGACAGTTTAAACTGTTGATAATGAAAAAGTCCTAAAAATCTTTTTTCAGACAAAGATGTCAGCATAGATATGAAGGATATGGCTGAACTTATGAGTTTTGAAGAGTTATTTCATGAAAGGCCAGAAGTATAAAGACTCTTGAAAGAGTGGAAATTATGTACTGTTTTTGATGAGTACTTTTTCTGAATCAAAAAAAAAAAAAAAGGAAACTTATCTGTGTATATCTTAGAGGTGTTAAGAAATAAAGTTAAGATCAAGTAACTATTTCCTCTTAGATGGCAACATTTTTAGAGTGCTAAAGTGGGTATTCATGTCTACAATATGAATTAGATGAATATCAGGTACGTAAATTTAGCCCTGAGATCCTGAAAAATCCTTCCCTTTTGTTGCCTAACCTCAAATATTTGCTAATAATTTCCTTAGACATCTGTTTTGTGTCTATTTTCCAGCATCTTAATCTTGACAACACATGGATTATGGCAAGGTTTTGGTAGTGGGGGTGCTTCAGGGGGGGCTCCTATAAGAAGCCACCAGAAACTGCCCCCATGTTGGACAGAGCCAGTTCCAGACAGCTCTAAAATGGACCTGCTTCTGGCCAAAGCAGAGCCCACCAGCAACATAATAACATTTTTAAGATTAAAAAAGGCTGCACAGTAACTATAAGAGAAAGGAGTGAGAGAAACAGCTCTGCAGACACCAAGGTCAGAAACAAGGATGAGGAGGAGGTGCTTCCAGGTTCTGGAGCAGAGATTCCTCTGCAGCTTGTGGTTAAGACTGTGGTGGTGCAGGTTGTCCCCCTTCAGCCCATGGAGGACCACAGGGGAGCACATATCCACCCTGCAGCCTGAACCTTTGACTGAGCCAGTAGATATACCATGAAGGAAGCTGCAGCCCCTGGAGAGCCCTGTGGCCCATGGAGAGGAGCCCACACAGGAGCAGGTTTTCTGGGAGGACATGTGACCCATGAGGAACACACGCATCAGCAGTTCGTTCCTGAAGGACTGTGCCCTGTGGAAAGGACCTATACTGTAGTATTTCATGAAGAACTGCAGTCTGTGGGAAGGACCCACGTTGGAGCAGTTCATGAAGGACTATCACATGGGAAAGACTCCACATTGGAGCAGGGGAAGAGCTCTCCTGAGGAGAAAGGAGAAGCAGAGATAACGTTACGAAATGACTGCAACCCCTATTCCCTGTTGCCCTGCACTACCTGGGGGAAGAAGACAGAAGAATTAGTAGTGAAGTTGAGCCTGGTGAGAAGGGAGAGGTGAGGGAAAGGTGTTTTTGATTTTAGTTTCTCACTAACCTAATCTTTTACAATCAATTGGCAATAAATCAAACTAATGTCCCCAAGTTCAGCTCTGGTTTTGCCTGTGGTGGCAACTCGTAAATGATCTCCCTGTCCTTATCTCAAGCCATGAGCTTTTCCGTAGTATTTTCTCCCTGTCTTGTTGATGGAGTGATAGAACAGCTTCATAGTCACATGGCAGTTAGTCAAGGTCAACCCACCACATATGGCAACAGAGTACCTATCTCATTCCCAAACATTCCACATGGCCAATACTGCATTGCCACACCTCACATCTGCTGAGTATGAGAAGGATCAAACTTGGGGCACCTAAGATAAATGACAAGTATGTCTCCCCATAGGTAGACCCAACTATTTTTCAGAACAAAGTCAGTCCAGCTTTGAAACATCTCTTATTTCTTGTAAAGGTAAAATAAGCTAATTCTCACACACATCAGTGAATCACTCTAGCAACCAAAACTGTAAAACTGTACTCAGAATATATGGGAAAAACAGGATAGTTTTCTGACTGACTGCTATGAGAAAGGTACCTCTGAAGCAATGTCCAAGTACACTGAAGTTCAAGGTGGAAATTTAGACAGATGCTTATATTTCACGTTGAGTAATCTCAACATCTGTATATGGTGTTTTGAGAGTGTATTAGTCTTTTACATACTACTAGTGTGGAATATAAATAACTTTGGATCTCTTGAAACTGTGGTAACTAGCTGCTTAAACCTAGATTTACTCTTATGTTATACATGTAGCTGTCATTATGTTGATGACTAATAGGCTTGTACAGTTGCTCAAAAAATAATCAGTCATTAGCCACAAATAAATTCAAGAGTGATGGGGGGCTGTGTGTATGTGTGTACACCAAGCAAAACATCTTCCTTTCCCCACTTTATTATAGAAAAATACAATTATTTTTTTTTAAGGTGAGAATCAGATATTACAAGGTAGTAACTGTGAAAGATGTTTCCCATTTTGTGCTCTTTCAGGCCTCTTTGCTGAACAAAACAGATAGTGTTTGTTTCAGAGTAAATGAATGTGTAATAATTGCCTGAGACTTTAATTTGAGCTTAGATTAAGCACTCGATAGAAACTCTAAATCTTCCAAAAGACATTTTAAAGTGACAAGTGTTATTAGGGGTTTGTGGGAAACAATGTTATAACTGATGTTTGTTCTCATTTTATGTATCTTAGTGCATCAGGTCGATAGAGAATATGAATTTTACTTGAAGCTCATCAGCTTTGCTCACATAGAGATTTTTTCTAGCTCAAACTTAATATAGAAGTGAAATGTTAGATAGAAAGAAGACTTATATAAACTCTATTCTGATTTCTAACTTGCAGTTTGAGAGAAAAAAAGAAATGGGCATAGAGATTAACTGTACCTGTTCTAAAAGCAGAACATTTTATAACCTTTTATTTAAAAAAAAAAAAGTAGTATTGAGAAGTGGGTAGTTTAATATATATTCTGTTTAGCCATCTGTTATATTTTAAAATATAAGTAAATGTTTAATTATGGTTAGAAAAATCTCCTATCTGATATTTAAAATAAATTGTTGAGGATATAGGTTGAGTCAGATAACATAGTAAAGGCATCTAGAGAAACTAACATACTCTTGAATCTTTCTTTTTCACTTTGCCAAATTTATTCATGTTAGACCCAAATCTCAAATTCACCACACAAGTAAAACTTACAATGAATCTGCAAATGTTTTGCCCAATAAAATCACAGAAAGGTTTCCTTTGGCCCAAAGGCCAAATATGGAAAGAACAGGAACAGATAGGACCTTAAAACAATGTGACCCTGGATGATGTTCACCAAAAGATATCTCATCCTTTCTTGAATCTGGTAGAGAAATGCAAGCATGTAACAGAATAGGTGTTCTGCTGTACTATTTCAGAAACAATCCTTCACTTTTAAAGGTTTGATGATTTCTTATAGAAGGCTCTTCACTACTGTATTATATACAAAATCTTTAGTATCTTCTTTGTTCTCTTTACATGCTGTTACAAAACATAAGGGAAATGAGAGCAGAAATTGGCTTCTGAACTACCGTTTAAAAAACCAAATTGTTACAATGAAAAATGTGAAATTTTGATATGTAAAAAGTCTTCAAAATGTTTTCTAAGTTCTACAGATGAAGCACAGAGATTCTAATGCCTTTTGAACATTCCTAAATTGCACAAGCCTCAGAGTAACCCTGGAGGCTTTAAGCCACAATTACTCTTCCATTTCTTTTGTCTAAGAGAAAGAGAGGGCAGATTATCTTCTATTGATCTAAATCTGCAATAAATTATCTCACCATCAAGGCCATTCTGATCCATCTCTGTTAAATTAAAAAAGAAAGTAGTAGTTTGTCTTTCCACCCTGCCTAGGTGGATGGATATTACACCAAAGTCCAAGTAAAATACTCTTAACAAGAGATTCCTACTTTCTTTGCTATTCTTGCATCCATTCACAGTCCAAGTGCAATCCTTGGATTGAGCAGGAATTCTCTTATTTGTGGCTAATGCATCTATTATCCTAACAATGAACAATTGTACAGATATATCTGTTCAAAAGGACCTTGGACTTGTGGTAATAACATACTTCCATTTTTGCAGAACCTGTGTATTTAATGCAGTTGTCAGCATAACACTGAAAAAATAATATTAGTAGGACCACACTCACTGGATATAGAAAATAAGTGGTGCCACATCTATTATCAGATAGAATAACTTAGGGCAAATATTAAGTGCTCAGCTACTGCTGACTATAGAAAAGTAGGAAATCAAAGTTGAAATAGTTAAATGCAGCTAAGCATAAATATATAGATACTATGTACTATATTTTAATATTTGTTGACATGGCTGCAGTCAATATCTTTATTTCAACTTTCATAATTTGGAACATTACTGTTCTGATCTCCATCCAACCTCCTAACCCAAAGTCTGACAAAATACCTGATATGAGAATAGTAAGAAGTAACTGTAAAATAGAACTGATATAGCACCACTGGTGGACAACAATGTTGAAAAACAAGACCAAAAACCCCACATCTATTAGCCGTGGAAACATTAAATGAAAAAAAATCTCATAAAATAGAAGCATGATGTTTGACATTCCTGAAACATATGTTTCGTTATTGTTTTATCTTCCTACTTTGTGTTAAGGTAAAGATTACTCAATCATGGAGACTTCTTATTGTAAGTAAATAATCACTTTCTCTACTTCATTCCAAAATAAGATTTTGTTCTAAAGTGAAACTATGTAGATAAATATGCAGTAGCTTTAGGAAATATGAAATTCTTTGGTTTGCCAAAGTACCTGTTTATCACTGGCATGTCCCTCTGTCATTCTAAAATTTGTCTGATCATCTTCCTCTCTTTCCAATGTCTACACAGGAATCCCTTGCATGGAGATACACCATCAATATGAAAATAAAGTCAGATATATCTTTCTCTATGCATTATTCAAAACAAAAATGCTTGCAAGCAGTCAATACCCACAAACTCCATGTAATTGGAATGAAGTTTTGATTGACCTCTTGGACTGAGATTAAAGGAAACAAAGTACTTTGTAATTCAATTATGCAGGACTGAAAACCTTATTGTAGACCTTTGGCACTTAGTTAATTGGAACAAGTTAGGTGAATATTTTGCTTCCTTTACATCCAGTGTTTGAATTTGACTTTTCAGCTGTTAGATCTGACTTAATTACTCTTCACTCTGCAATTGTACCTATATCCATATAGACAAAGAGCTACTGTATTTTTCTCTGTATTGGTATGGAAAAGTAATGAACATGGATACAAATATATTGAAAGGCAAACAGAATAAAACCAATTTACATCAGAAGACCGGGCAGCATCTTCTTTTGGAAGGAAACTGGCCATAAACAGACATTGATGTAATCACGAGACCATGGAACAGAAGTAAAAGTGGTTATAGATAAGAACAAGTTTTGGAAATAATTTGAAAAAGAACAGTTTAACTCAGAAATGTCTCAAGAAAAACACAAGTCAAAATTATTTTTTTTAAGCATATGTATACAACCCTGAGGAAATTTGTGAAATATATAAAAAATGTTCCATAAAAACCTGAGTCATATCAGAACAGATATGATGATTTCTACATGATGTTGTAAGCACCCTTATAGGTATCTGTCTGTTACTAGCACACCTTCTGATATAAATGTGTCAAAGGAAGGGTGAATTTGTAAGTCATTGGTTGCCTAATACTCCTATTATAACTGTAAATACATTTTCATGGAGTTTGGTTTTGGTTTTTGTAGGGGAATAGTAAAAAGAGTTTTGCTGTGTTTGTAAAAGACAACATTGTATCTTAGAACTTGTGATGTGTCCCAGTTTGCAAAACTTAGTGTTATGACATAAATTTTGTCCATGAACAATCTTACCTGGATTATTCAACACCAATTAACTGGCTATTGGCATCAGGATCCTGGGAGGACAAAGCAGGGAAAAAAGCAAGATCACAGTGCTCGACTTGAAAAGAGCAGACATTGGCTGCTTCAGGCATCTGCTTGAAAGAGTCCTATGGGATAAGGTCCTGGAGGGAAGACGGGCCTGAGAAAGCTGGTTGATATTCAAGGATCACCTCCTCTAAGCTCAAGAACACTCCATCCCAATGAGCAGGAAATCAAGCAAAAATGCCAGGATACCTGCATGGATGAACAAGGAGTTCCTGGCAAAACTCAAACTATAAAAGGAAGCGTAGAGGGTAGAAGCAAGAACAGGTGACCTTCAAGGAATGAGCATGCATGTTTAGGAAAGTCAAGGCCTACACCTGAAGTTGAATCTGGCAAGGGATGTCAAGGGCAACAAGGAGGACTTCTGCAAGTACACAGGTGACTAAAGGTAACCAGGGCAAATGTGAGCCCACTGTTAAATGGGGTGGGGAACCTTGTTACACGGGACATAGAGCTGAGGTACTGAATGCCTTGTTTGCCTCCTTCTTCACTAGTGAGACTAGCTTTCAGGAATACCAGACCCCACAGACCAGGGGGAAATCTGGAGCAAGGAAGACTTACCTTTGGTGGATGAGGATCAGGTCAGGGAATATTTAGGTAAACTGGACACACACAAATCCATGGGCCCTGATGGGGGGCATCTATAAGTGCTGAGGGAGCTGGCTAATGTCACTGTGAAGCCACTCTTGATTATCTTTGAATGGTCACGGTGACTGGGAGAGCTGCCTGAGGACTGGAGGAATGTGAATGATACTCCTGTCTTCAAAAAGGGCAAGAAGGAAGACCCAGGGAACTATAGGCTGCTCAGCCTCCCTTGGTCTCTGGAGTTGTGATGGAGCACCTAATCCTGAAAACCATTTTCAGGCACATGAACAACAAGAAAGTCATCAGGAGCAGTCAGCACAGATTCACTAAGAAGTCATTCTTCATCAACTTGATGAACTTCTACAATAAAATGACTGGCCTGGTACATGAAGATATTGTCTGCCTGCTCAGTGGGTATTCTGTCTTGATTTCATTAAGGTCTCCAACACTGTCTTCCATAAGATCCTCACAGAGAAGATGATGATGTATGGGTTGGATGAGCAGACAGTGAGGTGGATTGAAAACTGGCTGAATGTATGGGCTTAGACAGTGGTGACCAGTGGCACAAAGTCTAGTGGGAGGCCAGCAGCTAACAGTGTACCCCAGAGGTCAATACTGGATCCAATCTTGTTTGACATCTTCATTAATGAACTGGATGATGGGTGTATTGAGACTGGCTGAGCCCCATAGCAGCCCTCACAGTGCTGTGCTTGACTGGTAGCTAGAAAGGTGGGGATAACACACCAGTGTTTTGGCTGTTGCTGAGCAGTGCTTGAACAGCATCAAGGCTGTCTCGCCAACATCCCACACACACACCCCTCCCCCCACCGGTAGGTAGGTGGGCAAGATCTTGGGAGGGGACAGCCAGGACAGCTGACCCAAATTGATCAATGGCATATTCCATACCATATGATGTCTTCCCAGATATAAAAACTAAGAGAAAGGAAGGGTGGGCATTTGTTATTTATGATATTTGTCTTCTGGATCAACAGCTACAGGTACTGAAGCCCTGCTTCCCAGGAAGTGGCCTGCTGATGGGTAGTACTGAATAACATTTTTTGTTTTCCTTCGCTTCTGCATGTGTGACTTTTGCTATTGCTTCATTAAACTGCCTTTATCTTGACCCACAAGGGGTTTTTCCCACATCTTATTTTCTACCCCACCCTCTGCATTCTGCTGAGGAGGGGAGTGATAGAGCGGCTTGGTGGCTGTGTGGTGTCCAGCAAGGTCAACCCATCACAATGGGACAGAGTGTACCCTCAGCAGCTTTGCAAATGACACCAAACTGGGAGGAGTGGCTGATATGCTGGAAGGTTATGCTGCCATCCAAAGGAACCTCAACAGGCTGAAGAAATGGTGTGACAGGAACCTCATGAAATTCACCAAAGTGCAAAATCTTGCATCTGGGGAGGAATAACCCCATGCACTAGTTTATGCTGAGGGCCACACTGCTGGAAAGACGCTTGACAGAAAGGGAACTGGGATTCTTTGAAAACAAGGTGAACATAAACCAGCAATGTGCTCTTGTGGCAAAAGGGGCTAGTGGTATGCTAGGCTGCATTAAGCAAAGGGTTACCAGCAGGCTGAGGGAGGTGATCCTTGCTCTACTAAGCTCTACTGGTGAGACCACGCTTGGACTACCACATCCAGTTTTGGGCTTCCAGTACAAGAGATACAGACATACTGGAGAGAGTTCAAACACTAAGGTGATAAAAGGACTAGAACACCTCTCATGAGGAAAGGCTGAGAGAGCTGAGACTGTTCAGCCTCAAGGAGATAGCTCAGGGGGATGTAATGGTGAATGAATGCTGGAGCAGGTTACCCAGAGATGTTGTAGAGTTTCCCTCCTTGGAAATACTCAAAAGTCATCTGGACATGGACCTGGGCAACCAGCTGTATGTGGCCCTGATTGAACAGCGGGGTTGAACAAGATGATCTCCAAGAAGTCCCTTTCCAACCTGAACCATTCTGTTAATCTGTGATTCTGTGATCTCATCTACTTGTCTTCTTTCATAACTCATAAATGCTGAGCTTTTATTAACTGTATACAGTTATAACAAGGTGAAAACCAACCTATTTATTTCAGTTATTCAGACAATTCCTCATTGAGTGTGATAATCAAAAGTAGGAATTGTTTAGAAAAAAACACATTCTCAACTCTAGTTCATCTACAGTTACACATATATGCCTTCTATTATCTGCCTCAAAGGATTCAACTTCTTCAAATAATAGCATTGCATGCCATCTGGTCTGTACAAATACAGGGTCATTGACTTCAAACAAATTTTCCTAGTGTACAACCACAAAAGATTTTCCTGCCAAGTTAAAAGCATTCATCTTGCTAATGTGTATTTTAGGGATACTACTGAAAGAACAAGAGTTCATGGAGGTATGCTACAGAGATACAGTAGAGGAGTAAGATTGCTTTGGTAAGCTCTCAGTTAATATTACAATGTCAGCAATGATTGTTTCTGCAATGGTGTAATTATTACAGAAAGTACCAATTCTCAGTCTTGAGGCTATAGTTCCACAAGAGTCACCCAAATGTCTTATATCCACCATGGTTTGTGGAGAAGGCATAAAGCAGAAACCTCTCCGAACACTAAAATGTCATTGGTGAATATTTTCTGAACAGATTCAGAATTTGAATCTTGCTTGCCTTAGCAAAATGTAATAGCCAAGTAGAACATTTTGGACTGTAAGATTTGATACACTTGAGATGAAAGAACTTTTTTTTTTCACTTTGAATTTTCTGCCTCTCTAATATTTATGGATTGTGCAACACAGGTGAGTGAAAACTCCCAAATGGTGTGAAATGACAAAGTAGACTGCAGGCAAGAAAAATGCCTAATTGTGAATAAGCACAGTCCCCAGAATGGAATAAACAAATTGTGCAGCAGACAGGACCCTGCAGAATAGAGGGAATTCCTACACTGTTCAAAACCTAATATTATCTGAACAGCCAGCTAATTTTGGCCAAGTCTCCAAGATTTTTCTTTGGCTTTTAAAACAGTTTTAGATTTAAAACAGGGATGCACATTCCAAACAATGCAGACCATAAATTCTCTATTCCAACATCCTCTGAACCCATACAGTACCTAAGTTTGTGTTTCATCTAATTTATGGTCCTAAGCTTTTCATAGGATTCTTGTAGGTGGTTAGATTTCTGTCACGACCAACAAGGCTTCAGGGAGAGTGGTTAACTCCTGACCAAGCTGCTTTATGAAGCATCCAGAGTGCTGATCTTGGAGCTGTATTGGGAGCTAAAGCACAACAACCGCAGTGGACTCAGGAAAATTAGATACACCACACTCATGGTCAACATGCCATGTAGGGTCAACAA
The DNA here is from genome assembly GCF_023634155.1 of Falco peregrinus. NCBI lineage: Eukaryota > Metazoa > Chordata > Aves > Falconiformes > Falconidae > Falco > Falco peregrinus. Next base: position 61,511,251 of record NC_073727.1, read on the forward strand.
ACTCCTTTTGCACAATAGCTAGGTGTTCCAGACTTGGGCTTAATTTTCTCCTCAGATCAAAGAATACAATTTAGTAGCAAGTTTAAACAATTAATTTAACAGTGCTCTTTTTTAAAAGTGTCTTACTAAGATAAACATAGAAACTTTTATTTGCTCCTGTTACAGAACAGGTGAATAGCATGTTGCTTTTTATGACTTTCAATAAGACATAGATCTGTTATAAATGTTTTCAAAGACAGCTCTAGCTGTCAGCATTATTCTAGCTAGAAAGTTTCACAAGAGTCCTAGCAGCCTAGGGTCCTTCAGACCCCTCCTACCTCCTTTATTGCTGATATAACCCATGGCTACAGATCATGGAAGCATGTGGAGATGTCACACATGAGAAAAAATAAAGTGGATGTCCTTCAGTTCCTTCATTTCCTCCTACCATTAAATCAACGTGCAAAGATAGTAATAACAAGCAATGCTAGAGCACTTGCTGTCATCTGCTTTGACTCTGCAAATAATGTCCATGTAGCTGCTTCAGACCATGATTCACAATGAAACATCTTTCCACAACACTGTTAAGGAACCATTTAAACAACTGTCAATGGCAAATTTAAGTCCTGTCATTACTATAGATAGAAGGTTTTAGGACCAGTTTAGGATCACATTTTTAAAGATCTTGTTTGGAAAACACAAAGAAGTTAAATAAACACTTTTTTTAAAGTTCTTCAAGATGTTTTTGTCCCTATCTGGTCCTAATGTACCTTTTGATCATTTAACAATTTAAAACAAACAAACAAACAAACACGGGTTTTTTGCTTATCCCTCACTTTATAAGGTTAATATAGACATCATTTTATGCTTAAAGGACATCTTGTTTTACTAAATTATACTGCAACATGACATTGAAATTGCACAGCACATAGGAATTAACTTCTCATGTTCTGATAAAAAGAATTTAAAAAAAAAAAAAAAAGCACTCTTAAATACCTAATTCATTGTGACATTCCTCTGAGTATTTTATCTTCTTACATTTTGGGTATTTGTCTCCCTGACACCTAGTTTTTGTAACATATCTGGGAAATTTGAGTTCTCTGCTGAATATTATACTGTCTTCTCATAATAAACCCTAAATCCTTTATTCTGGTCCATTTTTCACAGAATCACAGAACGGTTAGGGTTGGAAGGGACCTCTCGAGATCATATAGTCCACCCGCCCTCCTCAAGTGGGATACTTCTGATGTGATGGTGGTATTATCTTTTCTGGGCACGTTCTTTTTTCAGGTGTTTGATTCCCTACTTTATTGCCTTGGGGTTTTGGTTTTGGGTTGGGTTTTTTTTGTTTGTTTGTTTGTTTTTTATACACTAAATCAAATAAAGTAGTTATTTGCTCATGCTGTTAGTCTATTTTCATCTTTCTGACTTTGGTTGCCCTTCTTTGCAGTGACCTTATCTGCCCTTCAAAGATTTTGCTTTCCTTTGAATTTAGCTATTTTATAGCTTAATCTTTTCTTGAGGCACATCTTCAATTATAATCCTTGAACTTAATTTGATTTTGTCTATAACAGAGACTTTCTTTTATGCTTTCAGAACACATCTTGTTTATTTAAGACAGATCAGTGCATATTACACTCTTAATGGTTTATTAGATTAAGTTTTTGCATGGCAGAGGTAAAAAAAGCCAAATATAGTCTCTTGGCAGCTTCTACTGTTTTTATAAATACCACAATATTTTTACTAATAAAAGGTATTTTTTTTTCTAGCGTTTTCCTCTTCCATTGTATTCATAGGTGGTTGATGGTATGACACTTGTTCATTGTTATACTCTTAAAGAAGAGTATGTAACTCTTTCAATTCCTTGATGTTATTTCAAAGTAACTGATGAGGAGGAGTGGTCCAGTTGAGAGTCAAGCATATGAATATGTTGTGAAAGCTGAGGAGGGAATAAAACGTCTATCAATATATCTTATATTTATGAAAAAATTTATTCAACTCTTCAAAAAGTCTTATGTTCTCAAGGTGGCTCAGGAAAATTCAAGTGAAAACATACAGTTATATGAAGGTGAGAAAGATCCGTGCATTCTCTCTTCTTGGTATTTTTCATATTGAGATATTTGAAGGTATTTAAAACAAACTGACAATTTTTGCCTTCATAAGTTTACAGGCTGTTTTCCCTTTTTATTATGTACATAATAATCTCACGGTATCCTTTTAAAAGTGTCTATTTACATGGGCACTGTTTATTGTGTGAGAGCCACCATGCAGAAGCACTTCGATGAACAGAAAATTAAATACAGTGCAAATAGTTTCTGCCATACTTGCTATAATAGTAAGGTAGAAGGTCATTCCAGTATGATAAAAGCATTGTAGTGCAGATTACATTAATTTTCTCCTGTTTGCTGCTAGAGAACAGAACATTCTGACAGATCTTCCCACATGCATTTCTCAAAACATGTAGCTTGTTATTAGTTCAGCTAAATGATAAAATTTGCAAGCAAAAAATATGGATAATACTTATGCTTCATAATCTAGTGTCACACCTGCAAAACTATTAATACTACTCTCATATCCCTTAAAACTCTTCATGCCACCAGGCAGTAATAAAGACAATTCCCATTATCCTGCATCCTGTGAGATTTTCCTCCTAGTCCACCGAGCACTGTGATAGTTCTTAGTCATAGCTTCTCCTCTTTGATTTCACAGGACCAGATGGCCCTGGATTACTCTGTCTCTATTTCACTTCAGTGGAGTCACTCCCTTTTATGTCAGCAGAAGTTTTCTTCTATCATATGCATTAGTAGGAGCTACATAACTTCATCCTTGAATTCTATATTTGGTTAAACGCTAAACAAGATTTACTAAAGTGAAAAATGAACTGAATAGAAATGGGGTTTTAATTTAGTCCAGTAACCTCAGCCAAATTATTTCAGCAACCTCTGTCATTAGCCCTGTTTTTGGTCAATAAACCTGTATCATTTTTAGCTGGGAGATAGAATTACATTTCTTCATATTAGCTTTTATGGTGTTATGTTTTGTATTTGTGACAAAAACAATGTTGAAAACACATGCTTGTTTTTATTATTTTTGAGCGGTGTTTACACAGCATCAAGGCCTTTTCTGCTCCTCGCACCATCCCACCAGCCAGGAGGCTGGGGGTGCACAAGAAGTTGGTAGGGGATGCATCTGGGATAGCTGACCCCAACTGGCCAAAGAGATATTCCATACCGTATAACATCATGCTCACCAATACAAGCTGGGGGAAGAAGGAGGAAGAGGGTTGTTCAGAGGTATGGAGCAGATCCTCCTGGAAACTGTGCTATGGCATATGGAAAATAATGAGGTGATTGGTGACAGCCAGCATGGCTTCACTAAGGGCAAAGCATTCCTGACAAATACGGTGGCTTTCTACAACGGGGTTACAGTGTTGGTGAAAAAGTGAAGAGCAAATGATGTCATCTACCTAGACCTGTGCAAAGCATTTGACACTGTCCTGCATTACATCCTTGTCTCTAAACTGAAGAGACATGGACCTGACAAATGTACCACTCAGTGGATAAGGAATTGGCTGGATGGCTGCACTCAAAGAATTGCAGTCAAGAACTCAATGTCCCCCAATATAAGAAAGACATGGACCTCTGAAGCTAGTCCAGAGGAGGGCCATGAAGATGATCAGAGGGCTGAGTACCTCTGTTATGAAAACAGACTGAATTGGGGTTGTTCAACCTGGAGAAGAGAAGGCTCCAGAGAGACCTTATAGCAGCCTTCCAGTACCTAAAGGAGGCTTACAGAAAAGCTGTAGAAGGACTTTTTACAAGGACATGTAGTGATAGGATAAGAGGTAATGGTTGTAAGCTGAAATAAGGTAGATTTAAATGAGATATTAGGAAGAAATTCTTTACTGTGAGGGTGACAAGATAGTGGAACAGGTTGCCCGGAGAAGTTGTGGATGCCCCATCCCTGAAAGAGTTCAAGGTCAGGTTAGATGGAGCTTCAAGCAATGTGGTCTAGTGGAAGGTGTCCTTGCACGTGGCAGGGGTTTAGAACTAGATGATCTTTACAGTCCCTTCCAGCCCAAACCATTCAGTGATTCTATGGTGTTCGTTTTCCCAAGAAACATCTACATGTGATGGAGCCTGGCTTTTCCGGAGGCAGTTGAACACCTGCCCGCCGATGGGAAGTAGTGAATAAATTCCTTGTTTTGCTTTGCTTGCATATAGCTTTTTCTTCACCTATTAAACCATCTTTATCTCAACCTATGTGTTTTGTTCCTTTTACCATTCCAATTCTCTACCTCAACCCATCAGTAGTGAGTGAGTGAGTGGCTCTGTGGGCTGAGCTGCCAGCCAGGGTTAATCTACAACAAACCCCTACCTCAGGAGCAAAACCTTGTGTCTCAGTACAGCTCTCACACTGCTGCTAGGTATATTATTCACAGCAGTGGGACAATTCTTAGCAAAGGCACTATGTGAATCAGCTGTCATCTTCTGCTTCTGTGGTGTTATCATTGTTGCTAGAAACTCCTGGGGCTCAAATCATCAGATTTATAGTTAGAGAGTGTGTGATCCTGACAAGCAGGTTTATTTAAGCTTCTTAGAGAAGGTACTGTATTACCCTTATAATTTGCACCAGCACAGAAAAAAATCTTTAAATGCATTTATGTTGTCCAAATGCAGAAATGGACTTAGGCAGTCAACGTGTGAGTGGAAATTCACATCACAAGTTTGAAATTCTTTTCAGTCAGCAAGCCAAACCAGTAAGGCTACATTATTTTTTATGTCAAAGTTTGAATCTTGACTATTTGTGTAAAAATAACATTGAATTGTGATTGAAGTATACTTTCTTAGGTAAGCAGTGACCTATTTCTCTGTTCTCTGTGTACAGCTTCAAGCACGTGATTCACCCGACAGCTGCATAGCAGATCTGTGGTAGAGGTGGCAATGGGAGAAGACGGAAGAATTGAAGATGGTACAGGGTTGCTTTTTAGGGTTAGCTTTTTCTTTTAATTTAAGGCATTTTTTTCATACAGAAGGGAAGAAAAAAAGTGGGGGGAGGGGGGGGGAAAGAGCAAGCTAAAATTGGAGCTCTTTCTATAGCACTAACAATGTATCAAAACCAGAAATCAGACTTTTCTGCATCTCAGTTTCTTCCAGTGGAAAATCAAATTAATTTGATTTATCCTTATGGATATTTCAAATGCCAGACTGCAGAAGCATTTGTTCAAAGTGATGTAACAGACTTTAACTGGGTTAGCCAGATAATAATTTTGTTCCTGAAATAAGCAACACATTCCTGAGCCAGATCCATCTAGATGTTGCAAATTACAGAAAATTAATTGTTCAGAAATTGATAGTTCACACTTTTTTGCCCCTGAGGGGACATACAAAAATGTTTTAACTGTTGATGCCTGCATTATGCAGGCTCTGGAGGATGTACTGTATCATTTCCTGTTATGATTTTTGTGTGTGTGTGAAAAGAGTTGGCATATGCAATTGGGAATGTAGTTGAAAGGAGGCCAGGGGACAACATGTATAGCCAAAACCCAGCTAAAATAAGAGCCTTTTCCACCCAGAACCAGCTGAGTAGGAGATAAGTAGGTATTCAGTACTCTGAACCCATTACTTTCTGTTTAGCTACTTACCCTGATTTTCCAGATATTGGTGTTCTTTTGTAAGTTTGATTGAGAGTCTTCAGATACTCCTGCAGAAAAAAAAAAAAAAAAAAAATTAAAACCGATCATACCCATTTGGAAATACTTTGGTTGTGAATGTATGAGCGTGTGGCTAGAAGGGAGCATGTTGAAACTACTGTTACAGGTCTATTCATCTCAGTTACAAAAATGAAGTAAATTTCATCTATATATGTAAAAACATTTTGCATGCCTTCTTAATGACAATAGGTTTTTCAACTATACTTCCTCCTCACCCATTCATTCCTATCTTTCTATATAAAATTTTCAACCTCGTGTTCAGTATCCATAAAATTCAGCTGAATATATTCAGAAATTCAGAGTGCTACATGCAAAAAACTGAATGTTTATAAGCTTCATGTAAATCAGCACCTCCAGGATCTCAAGGGTGGTCCCTATGATAAAAAGGTGATACAAGATCAGCTGCTACCATTCCAGCATGGTGGCAGTTGACTTCCACATACCTTGGCTACAGCTCAAGCTATACTTGTCCCACTGAAATTCCAAAGCAAGGTAGATAATTGTGAGGCTGAGTAGAAACTTGAGGTATTACAGTGATTTCATGACAGAAAACCTTAGGGAAATAAATTTTGTTAATTCCATTGCTCACAAAACTTCTATTACTTTGTTTTTCCCATCTTGTTTGTTTGTTCCTAAAATGTGTAGCTGTCACCTAGTTTCTTAAGGAATAATAATACATAATACCTTCATCAAACTGCAACATAAGGGGGAGGTGGGGGGGAGGAAAAAAAAGAGTATTCTGCATAGAAGGTAGGTCCATGAATCTGTCAATTCTTTCTCAATTTTTTCGCAGATTTTATCAATTCATCTAAATCCTTCTTTTCTTTATTACTCACCCAATTAAAACTAATTAATAATTACCACCTCTGTGAGAAAGGTGTTGAGAGGTTTTGTTTCTTGGCATTTGGGAAGCCGTTAAAGAACCTCTCTAAGGAACAGTGTTTGTGAGTTTTATGTTTATTAAATTAGCATATATACATGGACACATGCACTGGTCTTTCAACACATCGAGACATAATTTAATAGGATTACAAACAAGTATATCTGGAACATTGTTGTACAGAACATAGAAAAAGTACTTTACTAAAAATGGTTTAATATTTTATGATAATGGCTCACTGAACCTTATAGGCAAGAAAGAAATAATTAAAAAGAATAATGCAAAACAGCTGAACAAGTAGATGGATTAGTACTCAAATGGCCATAAGCATTTGTCCTTAATCTCTTGGGGTAAGGCTAGGGATAGTGATTCATGTTTAGAGAATGTGAAAAGCAAACCATGCACAATTACACACACATAAAAAAATATCTCTACCAAAAGAACCAGAAGGCCAACCACCTCAAGGGTACGTGGCTATGGTGGATCATCTTGCACCCCTCCTGGGAAACCTGCATGCTCCATTACCTCTCTGAAATGCCCGTACACCAACACACGCAGCATGGGGAATAAACAGGAAGAACGACAGATCTGTGTGCGGTCACAGGGCCATGACCTCACTGCCGTTACAAATACACGGTGGGAGAGCTCGCATGACTGGAATGCTGTCAGGGATGGCTATGTACTTTTTAGGAAAGACAGGCCAGCAAGGTGAGGTGGTGGAGTTGTTCTTTATGGGAGAGGGCAACAGGAATGTCTTGAGCTCTCCCTTGGAGTGGATGCAGAAGTTAAAAGCTTATGGGTAAGGACCAAGGGGCAGGCCAACATAAGGGACACTGCTGTGAGTGTTTGCTACAGGCCACCTGATCAGGCAGAGGAAGTCAATGAGGTCTACAGACAATTGGAAGGAGCACCATGATCACAGGCCCTGGTTCCAAAGGGGGACTTCAACCTCCCTGATACGTGCTGGAAAGGCATCACAGCTAGGAACACACAGTCCAGAAGGATCCTGCAAAGCATTGGTGATAACTTTTTGATGCAGATGGTGGAGAAGACAAGGAGACAAGGTATGCTCCTGGACCTTGTACTAACAAACAAAGGAGGACTGGTTGGGGACATGAAGGCTGGGGGCAACCTTGGTTGCCATGAGATGGTGGAGTTGAGGGTCCTGCATGGATGGGACCTGGCTCTTTTCAGTGGCACCCAGTGACAGGACAAGGGGCAATGGGCACAAACTGCAACACAGGGAGTTCCATCTGCATATGAGAACAAGATTATTTCCTTTGAGGGTGACAGAGCACCGTCGCAGGCTGCCCAGAGAGGCTGTGGGGTCTCCTTCCCTGGAGACATTCAAGACCCACCCAGATGCGATCCTGTGCAACCTGCTCTAGGGGACACTGCTTTAGCAGGGGGGTGGACTAGATGATCTCCAGAGGTGCCTTCCAACCTTGAACATTCTGTGATTCTGTGATTTTTGTATAGCTGTGATTATTATATAGCTGTAAGCGAGAAATGCAGGCTTTTTCTTTTTTATTCAATAAATATGTTTAGACTCAAGAATACCAATAGTAAAAAATACATTGAGAATTTTTTCTAAATATTTCTTCACTGAGTGTCTCACTGTGTTTTAAAACCATGTCCTCTGCACCTGTTCATCTGTGAGACACTTGCAATGCATTCCTACAACAGGTTTCTTCTCCCCCTATGTAAAGTGCAGACTTGGCATACCCATGTCCAGGTCCTCTGGCTATAGCAACACTGTGAGACATCCTAGCTCATGGTTTCATCCAACCTTCCCCAGATCTTCCCCATAAAAAGAAGGTTGGACAAGAAGTCTATAGCTTGCATGAGCCTGACATGGCTCTGATAAAAGCGCCCAATTTATTTATCAGGAGAGAAAGAATTCAGAAAGGTTTATACTGATGAAAAGTATCAATGAAATTTAGCAGAGTGCTAGATATCCAAAAAACAATAGCTCTGCAGAAAGGAGTGATCAGCAATGCCACTGCTGAGGGAAAGATGATAAAAACTTTGCCATTATCCCTTTGTTTGGTAGCAATGAACTTGACTACAGGGTATGGTTATGCTGCACAGTGTAATTTACATATGCCCTGTAAAAAGCACTGCCTGGGCTGTTCTGTGAGAAGAACTACAGCCCAACCTACCTGAACAAGTCTTGTAACCATCTGTGGGATTATATACCCTTACTTCCAGAATTGCAGGTAATTTCTGTCCTTGGCAGCCTCTTCCAAAAACCACCCCAGGAAAAGCCTGGCTGAACTAACCTGTGCTGAGTTCTGTATTGCCACACCAAGAATGCAACTACTATTCTAAAGTTTTCCTTTTAAGCCTAGCTTGGCTACCTGTAGTCATTGCCTGTACATTGCTTAAAGAAGACCTCTAAGATGAGCCTTCTTGGGTTAAATAGGGAGGATAATAGTTTTCTAATAGCTTTTCAAGGCCTTTGAACAGTATTTGGAAATCTCTGTGACAGCTAAATGAAAGACATGGTTTCTCTCACCCAAAGAACCCTTTTAAGAATACCTGTGAAAACAAAGAATGGATTTACATACCTCTAGAAGGAGATAGGAGTTTAAATACCTTTGCATGTCTGACTCTCTGTGCTTCTGGAAAACTGGTTTGTGATCTTCTATGCAATTTTTTTTGTTTGTTTGTCTACTTAAAATTTTATTTAAATATCAAATTTTTTATCCCATTTTTTCTAAACCCTGATTTCCTCCTGCCTGCCTTCGTGGACTTCAGCCCACTTCTGAGCAGGAGTTAATGTTCAGCTACATCTGTTCTTCCATGTCTTTCCCCTTTTTACAGCTATGCTTACTCCTCACCTCCCTCCCTTTAACCTTCCAGCATCACATTGTCTATCCAGGCTGTTGTTCCACACCATCCAGAAAGCATCTTTGCATTTAGTATGCCTGTACCATGGCAGATAATATTTCCTCTCTTCTTTTCCAGTTAGAAGCAGCACAGTAACCAGTTGTACAAGATTCCTTGATATTCTCCAATCTTTACAGCCTTTAGGAGGTAGTAGTAGTTTTGTCTTTGCTTATGAATGCAAAGCTACCTAGTCTTTCTTTAGATGTGATATGAAGTTTGGCTGAGTTAGAGAAAGGAGGTTTTGGGGGAGGTGGGGAGCACTGCTTTTCTTGCTTAGATGAAGACCCACACCTTCAGAAATTTCTTCATGGAAAATGGATGAAATTCTTAGCATTTTTAGGTAATCCACCTTTTTGTACACATTCATAGTACTGAAAGACAGAACACAGATGAAGAAGCTCCTATTAAAAGGAAAAAACACACATTTTAAATGACAAACTAGTGCAATTTTGTTAAAGTTGAATTTACATATATTTTTGCAATTATTTGCAGAAATTTTAAACACCATATTCCTCAAATTTCTGTCTTCCTATCAATGGCTTCTCTACAACTAAATAATGCATAATTCACTGAATTATCATCAAAGCCACTAGCTTATGTTTATCATTGAAACCTAAGACCTTACATTTATTTATATAGTACTTGAGGGACAAGGATAAATGAACACTTTGTACCTCACTCCTCAGATTACTATAAATTTTATCACGTATTTTTTATCTCTCTAACAAAGTGATTGTTCATGAGTTGGTTAATTTTAAGCACAGATGCACAGAAAGTCTTTAATTTAATGAGGGAACATGGAACAATATCTTGATCAATTTATTTTCATACGTGTGAGATGACTGGGACATTATTCTTGAGAGAAGTAAAGAATGAGGCAAACCAGCAGTTTTGCAGTAGGACATGCAATTCAGGCTTTTTCCCTTGAAAAAACCCAAAAATCCTTTAGTGGAGTCTAAGTTTTGTCACCTAAAACAGTTTCCATGAACACCAATGTTAGCTAGGGAGTTAAAAGTTTCACCTACCCAGATGATGAGGTCTAGCAATGGAATCGTCACTGTGCTGACAGCTTTCCTTTAGTCCCATATCCATAGTTCATATCTACCCACCTTATACATCACATCAAGCATACCTATAACAGAGATATATTCTTAAAGATATTCCTCACAGGTCTTATAACTCTTCCCTACCAAAGTGATTAATTCTTTTTTTATGTCAGTTCCCCTCTGATACTGCCAGTCTCCACATAATTTTCCTTTCTAACCCTCTTGCTGCTTATCCCAACCTGATGATGCTCTCACTAAAAAATTTGTGTATTTTCCAAAGTGTTCTCTGTATTAGCCAAGTGGACATCAGCAGATTCTGTCTGTCTTTGTAGCATTTGGATTTTTTCTGTTCCCAAAGAGCTCTACCTTCAAACACTGTCTGTGAAACATGCAGGGGAAAAAGCAATAGCAAAGTGAAAATGAACAATTAGCAAAATTAGTGTGGCTAAGGGACGATATGGATAATTGATTTCCCCGTCCTCAGGACTGGCCAGCACCATAATGCTAGCAGTCACAGAAATTTGGGGAAGATACAGTACAGAATATCAAAGCACAATGTTAATTTGAAAAGACTTTTTTTTAATTAATAAAGATTTTGCCAAAGTAATTCAAAACTCTGTTTTTAAAGTCCTACACAAAAATCTCTTGTCACCCTGAGTAATTTATATATTTATTCCAAATAGTTTTAAATTTTTTGTTTGGAATTTAATTCAATGGCACCTTTCTTCTTACCTAAGAAAATTATGTTTCCTTATGCTGAATGTTCAACTATTTGCCTTACGTTCAGTTTCTTTCTCAGCAAGTGAAAGCCTTCAGCTGCATTAAGTTCTGCTGTTGAAAGATAAGGCTGCATTGATGTTGCTTTCCTTATATGACTCTCAGCCCTGCCCCATTCAGGTATTACAGGAGATATATAGGAATGAAAAACCTGAGAATTCAAGTGAAAAAGAAGGGACAGAAACATAGTAAGAAAGGGGTACGAAAGAAATTATTTCTTAGGAAAAGGATGAATCAACTGAAGAGGAAAAATAAACCCAGAAAGTTATAGGAGCTTTCTGGATTAAGCAACGAGTTACTTGTTTCTCTTCTTGCTCCTGAAAGTTGTTATGCTCTCCTGTTTTTTCTGCTTTTGTAAGGATTCATAATATAATCATAATATAATAATAATAATAACAAAATGATTATACAAACACTGATGTTAGTTACTGAGACCTCCCAGCATGACACAGAGATATGGCAAAAGACTTGAACAAAACTAACCTTATCTCAGAGCTTTTGTGTCTTTGATGTTGTGCTCTCACAGTGCTGTGACTCTGCACAGTGTTTCAAAACTCAACTGTAACATTGAATACAAGAAAAAAACCCAATGTTTTAAAGAAAGAGGTTTCTGTTATTTGTTTAACAAAACCCCTACAACTGTGGTAAAGTCTCCATCCTTAGCTTTTCCAAGCTTGCTTAAAAAGAAGATTTCTATGATTCCTGATAGTGACAATGGAAAGAAATTCAGAATGTGTCCTAGAGTCATCAACACTTTAGGGCATTTTCTCACTAAAATAGATAGATGCATGTTCCTCAGAAGTGCAATACCATAATCCTCATTTCTTTACACAGAAGTAGACTTACAGACTGTGCAGGGACACTCAAGAAATGAAGTGAGCAATTTCTTTCTGAAATATTTAAGTGAGTGAGCTTTTGTATAGGACTTCAATTTACTGAGATAAATGGAAGCTGTTTCAGACATTGTGGAAGAGAAGGTGAAGGACCAAATGAACTCATTAAATATTGGCTAGCCTGTGACAGGGCATGATGGACAAGCTCTGAACAGGTATTGGCACAAAAATTTGCAGTGAAACCTAATTATATGTAACTGTTCTTCTTTACATTCAAATCCTTTGGACTGGGCTGCATTCAGCAAGTACAGCTTGTAATATTTACTTCCAAAGCCAGTGTAGATTACTCATCATTGATAAGGTCTAAAGCATTTTCAGGAGGGGATAATCACATTCTCAGGTGCCAGATTTTAGGTGGTAATACTATATGAAGAAAATGTTTAGTGCATATATAAGCAATGGTACAGTAAGTCCAGTGCCTTTCCCAAGATGTAGGGTCAAATATGAATCTAAAGACTAGACTGGCTGTTAGTTTTTACTTCATGGCAGTGACAGGGCTTATGTCTAATATTATAATTCCAAAGCCAAATAACAGTCCTTCAGACAGCAATTTAACTGAATACTCCTAACTAGCAAGAAAGTTTTTGCACATTCCTCTGTCATCTAAATAGGACCTAAAGAGTTACTCACCTGTGTTCCAATTCAAGAAAGTGCTAAAATGGGTTAATATTTTCATGTTCATATTGAAGGCCTTTCCTGAATAGGGATTCTAACAGGGCTGCACTCATATCGTCAGAAAAACAGCTCAGATTCCAAAAATCTACAATTAACAGCTAAACGTGCAAAATGCATGTTTCATATACCAGAGCCCCAGGCCAGAGTGAGCCGAATTATTTTCTCAAGGGCAGCTTTTCCCACAGTGTAGCTGCAAGTTTGGAACCTTCATAGCAAACTGTTTAAAAAACCCCTGCCTTTGATCTGCAAAAAGCAAAATACTACAACCTAAAAAACAACTCCCCCATTTCTCAATCATAAAGAGACACCAAGGAAAAAATGATGAGAAAAGTTGTCAAAAATATAACTAAATACTTATTATACATAGTGAGAGCAAGTAAACATTCTAAAGAGAATATGAATGTGCAAAGTTTTAGTCAAGGACAGTATTATTTACCAGTTATGGCAAAGCAGGAAACAGAAAACATTATTTTCAGCAAGGCAGTAAGAAAAATTTCAGTTGTGAATATTCATGAATACCGAATATTATGTATCACATGCTTGAAGTTATCTCTTCTTTTGCCAGAGGATTTTTACCTTCCATCTGTTTGTAGGTGAGAATGAAAAATAACCTTCTTTTCCCCTTATATTAGCTTCCTAACTCAAACGTCTCTGTTTTTCTTTCATTCTCACTTCCAAACTGTAACTCTAATGATGTAATACTAAAAAATATTTTAATTATAGTTCATAAAAAGAGTCAAAATAAACATACATCGTATTCTATTGCTCATGCGGAGCTGTTATTCTTAGGCAACTCCAAGATTTTTAAATTTATTAAACAATTAAAAAGACTTTTCACCAGATTTGATCTATTAATTCACTAATGGATCAGACTAGTTATACTGGAGTCTTGGATAGAACTTAAACATATCACTAGTGTCACTGACTTCTCCAGAATTCCTGCGTGAATAAGAACTGCAAAATTTATCCTATATGCAGAGCTGTTTCCAAAACAACAAAATATGATTCTACATCGTTTTAATGCAAGCAGAAGTTGAGCCAAAGAATGTATTTCCTAGGTAACAGTAGTGCTGGTCCCTATGAGTAAAAATTGTCTCAGATACAGATAAAAATAATTCTGTTTGTCAACCTGCCCTAAGCATGTTGATCATACTGATGTAACGTAAGGAAAGTATACATTCTGGAACGTCACAACATTTTGAAGATTTGAATAGTGTTTTGTTCCATCAAGGACTCTATTATTCTGATTCAAATAGTCTATAGAATTAGTATCAATTTCTATTATCTGCACAGAAAGATGACTACATCAACAGAAAACCTATGAGAAATTGGACAGCTTCTTCACAAACTCACGGATTACTCTATAGAAATTAAATATATTAGTGCACAAAGTAGCAATTGGGACAATTTTAATCTATGCAATAAACAAATCATATTCTAATTAAACACTCACCATCTCATTACAAAAAAATGAAAGACCCTTAGATACAGTGATTTCTCACATCAGGATAATTCCACACCCAATTTAGCCATTGATGCATGTCTAAAATCTGATTTCCCTGATGACTTGGAATAAATTTAAGCTGCTGTCTTCTATTTTCCTTGCACAGGAAACCTGTCTAAAGAGCTCTTTGACACTGCAGGAAATAAAAAAAGCTATATCCTATATTTGCCAACACAGCATGAGCTGAGAGGACAAATAAATCATTCACCTAGAACCTAACTAACTGAAACTGTGATGGCTCACAACTCACCCCACTTCCAACACCAACATGTTCTTCCATCTCTATTTTTTCATAACAATAAAAAAACCACAAGCCCCTCAAAAAAACCAAACACCCCAACCCCTTCCTGCTTTACAGTGATAATGTAATAATTGATTCATTAAGACAAAATTGCATCTTGCCTGCCAGACCTCCACCCATTCTTTTTCTCACTTCCCCTCTTCAACGGGACAGGGAGAGAAAATAAGATGGACAAGCTCGTCAGCTGGGATGAAGGCCATAAAATAAGAAAAAATAAGAAAAGCAAGAGCAAAATCAAAACAAAAAGAGATTTTTTCAGTACTTCCCATCTGCAGGCAATGTCCAGCCACTTCCTGGGAAGCAGGGGCTTGGCTACATAGTGCATACCTAGTGGTTACTTGGGAAGCCAAATGCTATATTCACAAATGTTCCCCATGCTCCTCCTTTCCTCAAGCTTTTATTGCTAGGCATAATGTCATATGGTATGGAACATCTCTTTGACCAGTTGGGGTCAGCTGTCCTGGTTGTGTCCACTCGCAGCCTCTTGCTCACTCACACCTATATGCACCTACCTATTTGAGGGGGTAGGCTAGAAAGAAAGCCTTGATGCTGTGTGTGCATTACTCAGCAACAGTCAAAACATTGGTGTGTTATCAACAATTCTCTAGCCAAATGCAAAGCATAGCACTGTATGGACTGCTACACAAGGACACTTAACTCTCTCCCATCCACACCCAGTACAGTGAGCAAGGAGGGACAACTCAAGAGTGAAAGATGTGACTACTGGGGAGGCTAACAGGAGCAACTACTAAACAAGCATTACAGTTTTCAATTATTCTACTCTTTCTAAATAGATTTGCTGGAAAACAATCTGTGAGCACTTGCTCTAGAACAACTGTAAAAAACTGTTGTTGTAGGCTGGGGGATGAAGGGATTGAGAGCAGCCCTGAGGAGAAGGACTTGGGGGCACTGGTGAATGAAAAGGTGGATATGAGCCAGCAGTGTGCACTTGCAGCCCGGAAAGCCAACCATATCCTGAGCTGCATCAAAAGAAGCATGACCAGCAGGTTGAAGGAGGTGATTTTCCCCCTCTACTCAGCTCTCATGAGACCTCACCCAGAGTACTGCATTCAAGATTAGATTGGACAGGGCTCTGAGCAAACTGATCTTGTTGAAGATGTTCCTGATCATTGCAGGGGGTTTCAACGAGATGACCTTTAAAGGTCTCTTCCAACCCAAACCATTTTATGATTCTATGAAAATTAAATGTCCACTAAGTCAATCCCTCTGTAATACTGCTACCTTAACAGCAAACAGGCAGTCACTTGTAGTCTATCTGAATTTCTAGACCATAAGAACTAGTTCTATTGAAACCATAAAATTACTCTTCTGCACGTTTTATTGTGGACTCATCTGCTCAGAACAACAACATAATGCAACATGGGAGCCCAATGAAAGTTATTGCAAATGAATGTGCAAGCTTTTTTAATATTTAGGCTCACATTGATTCATGGGTGTTAAACAGGAAGGTTTTCTTCATTCAGACAACTCTGTTACAATTATTAGTAAAGACAGTTAAAATCTGATGCAAAACTTTCTGCAGACAGTTAATGGATTTTCAGAAATTCATGGCCATCCCCTCTGCGTCACTGTGTAGAAAGGAACAATAAGTCATTGTGGGGCTGGGGTGTGGGTGGAGTGTGGTCCAGGACAGGGAATCAGAATTCAGGGGTCTGAGTTTAGCTCCATCCTGGCAGTTGCACACATCCATGTGCTAGGGGCAGGAAAAAAGAACGGCAAATGAATGGGGAAAACCCTCACCTCCTCTGTAGACACCTTCCTTCATCCCATAGCCTCCAAGACAAACCAGCGAAAACCTTGAGCATCATTTTTCCCAAATACTAGCTCACTGGCCTACAAAGTGTATTCACAGTAGAGAGAGGTCTGTTTTTATTTTATTTTAGAATATTTTAGAAAACAGAATCCATAATCCTAGTATTTTGGAAAACAAAATGAAAAAAATAAACACGTGCCTTACACTGATAACAGCGCCTAAGGCTGCAGAACGCTTCCTGCTAAGGATGAAGAACAGTTGCAGAACTCAGCACTGAAGACATCCAACTGCACACCCACCATTAAAAAAACATATGAACAGCAGCTGTATTCTCCTTGAGAACCTGAGACAGTGTTCCGCAGAAACGAGGAGACCCACTTAGTGTCTGGGGCCTGTATCCATCCCTTGGACCATTAAGCAGAGATCTTTGGGCAGCGCAGCCTGTGTCAGAACTGATGCTGCTGAAAGGTGGAGAGGAAACAGCAGCAGGAGAGGAAACTGAGACATTACAGTAGATGAATACAACTCCTACATGTATCAAGAGTGAGGGAATTTGCTGAACCATGCTTTCAAATTCTGAAAATAGGTAAAATAAACCCTACCTTAAATATGCACACAGTCTGCATCTATAAAACCTTACTCAAGAGAAACTTTTTTCTGAACCTCAAGTCTTGTGCTCTGTTCTTCTCCCTGCTACCACAGGGACCTAATCCTTAATTCCCTTTGCTTCACTACAATCTGAGAAGCCATTTACATCCTCGAGGGTGGTTATTCCTTCCTGAAGGAAGAACACACAGAATGGATCAGCATCTCCTCAGCCATTAGTGCATGGACTGCAGCCTCTGTGCTCACCTGGCACATCAGGATATCTTAACTGATCTCTCTTACTACAGGTGATAAATCACATTAGAAAAAAGCAAGACTGAATAATGGTGTGGTATTCTTTTAAAAGCACCTTACAGATTAAGACAAAGTTTCACATCTACATCAAAAGCACCAATTCATTCTTTGCAGTGCTTTAGGGTTCCTTTAATGTGGTCAGCCTAAGAAGTAACTGCAAGAGCTTGAGCAAAGAGTCAGGAAGTTGTTGAATATTTTGGCACATATTTATAAGAACAGCTGTAAAAAATCAAACTCAGCTACTTTAGTACAACTCTAGCTGCTGATGTGTCATTGTACAGCTGGAGAAACGCTTGTATATTAAGAGTAGTATACAGAAGTGCATATGTGACCAAGCAAGAACAGGAGTGGATTTCTTAAGACAGGGAGAGGCCTTGTTTGTACAATACAAAAATGTGTTTGTATTATCCATCTACATCAGGATTTTTTTTTATATTAACTCAAAAGAAATCCTTTTCTGTGTAGCCAAGATACAGAACTGTCCTTTAAAAGAAATCCTTCTGTCACATGTAACCGTACATTAAGCGATCTAGCAAGAAACCCATATGAAAAGACTCTAGCAAAGCTTGTACAAACACCAAACCTGTAAGTAAAATGTCTCTCATCTAGCAGCTGTAGGCAGAGCATTCTACATAGAGAACTTTGCTATATGTTTAAATTTCACTGGGTAACAGATGCATTGTAGCGTATTGTAGGAAAAAAATGAAACTTTTTTAGAGGCAATGGAGAGAAAAAAATGTTTCTTTGCAATGGATGTTAAAAAATAAGTGTATATAATACTTTCCACATAGGGTTTAACTACAAGGTCAAGGTTCATAACTCATCATTTGGTTAGGACCCTGGAGTATAAATACATTCCTCTGAAGAAGGACAAAGGTGCAATGTTTTCCCTTGCAAAGAATCTTATCATGTCTCATTCAGCAGATTTTTGGTGTAAAAAAAAAAAAAAAAAAATACCCCCTGCTGGGGGAGAGAAGCAGAGAGAGAGTTGACTTACTGTAAAAGGCTTGTTTAATGGCTTTTGCATTGTAAAGAAGATGGCAATTCCCAGGGAGAAGGAGCAGTCTTTGGCTTGTCAGCCTTAATGAAGTGCACTCAGTACATAGCTTCAATGAAGATAGATATCAATAATAAGGTGGGTAAAACTGATGAGTTTGGGACCTATTTGCATAAACTGGTACTTACGCTTCTGAAATGCTCACATTACAAATACTGAAACCACACAGAATTCACTCTAACAGATTTACCGCATTAAAGGAGTCCTATTTATGTACACAAATAAAATTTCTGTGCTGGGTACTAAATGGTGCTTCAGGGATTTCCCAATTTATCAACTCTCCTGCTTGTAACAACACAACCAGAAACTTTATGAACACAGCAATATCTATCACTGGCTTTAGCTGTACATTTATTATTTTTATATTGCTTGTTCTTGATAGAAAAAAAACCTGGAGATATATGACTTTGGATGATAAAACACATTGAAAAAAATTTCAAGCTAAATTACAGGAGGGGGTTTGTTTGGTTTTGAGGGGTTGTAGGGGGGTGGGTTTAGACTCTCAAAAGCACTATATTCCTATCTTTTAGTGCATGGCAAGAGAGTAACAATTTGAATCACAAACGGATCCTTTCTTCCTCATGCATCCTCTGCAAGGATTTATCTGCAGCGTCATTAAGCTACTCTGCCTGGATGCACACAGTGACATCCACTGGTGCAAAGAATTTTTGCTACAAGAATCACAGAAATACCATGTGTCATGATTGATTTAGGCTGTGAAAGCAATTTCATTCACTTCTACATTATCTAACGAAGCACAGTATTTAATACTGCTTAGCTTTAAAGCATGCAAGTATTGCCACCGGGAAATGAGTTTAAGAGATTTGCTCATTGGAGTCAGGGCACCTTGCAAGACTCAGCCTTAAAGAATAGATGAAGTTCCTGGTTGGAAGGATTCCCATCTCTTCTATACGGTTTGTCCCTCAACTTGCCAAGAGAGTACAGTGCACAATTTATTACTATCTGCAGCTTCAACACCTGCTTTTTTTTTTTTTTTTTGCCTTTTTTTTTTCTCTCCACCTTCTCCAATAGGCCTAGAGTTCATGCAGCTGAGGAATAAGTTTGGATACAGGATGAAACATATCGTGTTCCACAATCTTGTGTCACTTTCTGCCAGCATGACAAAGCCCAGCAATCTGAAGAGTGGAAATCACCTTCCCCAGGACTCAGCGTGTCTGTGCCTTATGGATCCAAGAAGATGAACAACAGATTTACAGATATACCAAAGCCCTTCTGGACTGCACTTACTGTGGAACTTACAGTTCAGTGTGCCTCACATGTCAGAGCCATTGCATGCACTCAGCACAGCATCTCCACAAATTTCATAAAAACACAGGCAGAAATATGGGCATTCTGCATATAACAAACTAACCTCTCCCTGTTGCTTGAAGTTATGGTGATGTGCACATCTCTTTTGTTTGAGAGAGCAAAATCCTAGACGAGTGGATTTAAGGGGAACTAGGAATCATATGTCATATCTCTAAATTGAATAGAAGGCAACCAGCTCAAAAGGGTTACATTTTGTGCTACTGTAAGATGACAAACAGATTCTTGATGGATGTATTTACAGTTGAATTACTAACCAGTTTTCCTCAAAAACTTAATAAATAAAAAATGTGGTTTGTTTTCAATTAGTGAACTCAAAGTAATTTTTCTTAGCCATCACCCCCCCCCCATGATTTAAAGATTATAATACAATATACTGCAGAAATTTTCAAATTATGAAACATTTTTAATTAAGCATGTAAAACATTACAAATTTGGACACCTTTGGATTTAAAAAAAAAGTGTTCTTCCTAATTATATTTCATATTCGGTGTTTTCTGAAATTATTTCTTTTAATTGTCAGCAGTTATGATACTGTTACATCTGAAGCATCACCAAACTCGAGTTCATTTCAGTTTTCTAAGTACAATTGGTTGTGATAATTTTAAAACAGCTTTGAACAATAACACTAATTTTTTTTATTGAGTCTGCTTCAAAACCCCGAACCTGTCAAAAATTGCCAGAATACTTCTAGCTGACTGCTCTGTAAAGTCAGTGTGTTACTACTACAGAAAGCCTCCCTTTTCCCTTATTTCATGTTATGCACCATTAGCAAACCTGTCAGCTGAATTCCAGTTCTGTAATCTCTGGTCCTGGTGACAGCTTGCAAAGTAAAAAGAGCAGAGCAGTGCTCTTTAGACAATAGATTTTATCTCCTTTTCAGTGCATACATTTTAGAAAAAAACCTTTTCTGTATCTTTAAATTGGGCAAATTTGATACATAAGAAACAATTAACAGGTCCTGGAAATTGATTATTTTAACTATGGGCTTTTTAAGATCAATTTCTATTTTCCTGAAAACATAGTTCCAAATAAACATATAAATAGTGATTTTTTTTAACCCTTCCAAGTACAAAAACATCTCAAACAGCAGCAAATATAGATGCTGTGAAGTCCAAACAGCTGCAACTAAAACAAGCAATCTTACTCAAAAAATAAAAAATATTGTGTGCATAGTGGTTAATTCCTAAAGTAAAGGGAAGTCTACATTACTCTCTTCTCATGACTTGTTTCCCCCAAAAACAAGGCTTTGCCTGATTATTTAGCTAAATATCACAATGATCTTTATCCCACCTTATTGTGGTTTTTTTTCTTCATTTAAAATAATAATATGGTATAATGCAGATAATAATATTGGTATAATGCAGAGAGTTTATAATTTACTTACATATTCTACTGTTAGTTTTGCTCTTTTAATATTTTTGTCCTTTAATTTAAAAACCTACTATTTATATCTCTTCTAACAACACAGAGTATGACAGAAAACAGCATTTTAATACACAAAAGACTCAGTTCCCTGGTGCAGCTCAGTGTCTATTCCAATAAGCTTGTGCAGCTGCAGTTCCTCAATGGGTGCAGCAAAGCAGCTGACATCCCCTAGCAGATTTCCAATGCCATGAAAGAGTCATAGCGGGTGTAAAGCTCTCGCCCCGTTTTCCCCCAAAGCCCATAAGCAAAATGCAATCAGGTAGTGACACTGGGGCAAAGCTAAAGGACCAGCAAAGGTCACACCTGCAAACAAGGGAATCAGAGATGCTTTCCACCCTCTGCTTCATACTGTTCAGCATGTTCAACAATTCAGCAACTGCTAATTTAGTACCCATCCTAGAATTTTAACAATCTGGATAAAGGCTCATTTTATCAGATAATATCTTGCTAAGAAATGAAACAAACCTGTCTCTATTCACCTCCTTCCCTCCCCTAGCCATAATTTTATTCTTTTTTCTCACATCACTCTTCTCTCTCTTTTCTAAATACTGACTTTACTGTAATGCCCTTACAAGTTCCATAACATTGTCAGTGATTATACTATGGGCAACTATTTTTAATCTCACATAAGAAAAAAATATGTAGTAATTCTGTTCTGCTTAAAATTTGTATGTAATGTTGCATCCTGGAGAGAGTTCTTTTGTTCAGCTTTCCCCTCAATATATTCCTATTGAATTAGAGACACATATAAAAAGAAGCAAAAAAAAAAAAAAGTTAATTTAAATAACTTTTGGCTTGGTTTTCCTGCGTTGAGTATCTATGCAGATCGATTAATGTTTCCAAAAGCCTCTTGGAAAAAAAGCAGTTTGTAAGTTGGGCTGTGTAATTCCACGTCTATAACATACTGCCATCTATTGGCAAAAGGGAGAAAACACCCAATTTTTTTGAGCTGAACATTAGCATTGGAAATAGATGTCCCTCTCCTTCAGGCATTTATACGTAACTGATTTTATGTGTGTACAGAGATGCTACATAACAGAATAAAGGTTTATACATTGCTTGTGCAATACCCAGCTCATAAGAAATAACAGTCAAGTTCTTCATAAATGAGAAAGATAATATTCAATATAATACATAAAATGGTTGACCTTAAAACAAATGTTTCTTCAGTTGAAAGAACAGGTTATGCATCATGTTTATGCCCTATACTCATATTTATTGAAGGCTGAGTGTGTTCTAGATGGCATGTTCTCATGCCACATACCTAAAAACATTAATAACTGCTAACTCACAACACAAAACCCCAAAACAGATTACCTTAGCTGTTCCATAGGATTATCTCTGCTCTACAAAACTTGTAATTAAAATCTTTCCTAGTTGCTGGTTGCAACCTTACTCCCTATGGAGGTACAAGTGGTCAAATGCCCTTTGCCAGCACAGGGCCAGCTGGCGAAAGCCCAGGGGGAAATGCATTGATCCAGCGGTGGGAGCTCCCTACATCAGCAAACTACCACAGTGTCTGGCTCACTTGCCAGGACATGAATACATTAAGGATGACTTTTCAGTCACGTAGACAGCTAAATATGCAGATAACAAGTACTAGGCATTTTTGAGAATAATTATGCACCTCAGTAACTTAAAGAGAATTAAAACAAAAAAATCTCCACTCCTTTGAGTATTTTGGAGACACAAAAGTAATTACTTCCACAGGGTCAAAAGCTTCTGTGTTGTTTTTCTGCCAGTTTTCCCCTTGAAAGTTAACTTAATTATTTGACTTATATGCCAAGTAATTTCAAGAACCCTGTTGTGATTTAACCGCATGGACTGTAAAATGTCACACAAACTAATAATATACTGAAATATTAACTCAATGTTACAAAAATCAATGAGAGTCAAAGGTAAAGGAAGAGAAGGAACAAATGAAAATTAACCAACAGATGAACCATGTGGATCCTGAGGATGATGGATAGGCTGAGGGTTAAGATTAAAAAATGCAAGTTCTAGAATATGTTGAAAATGAAAGGAAAACAACTGGCAGATGATTATTGAACCTAAACCTGCAAAGACATGCAGCAGGGGAACAAATTACACTGCTCAATACTTAATTCACTGGACCTCTTGTCCCTTGGGGCAGGCCAGCTCCTGATCTGATCTACATATGAGGATGGGAATGTTAGAAGATTTAAGACATTTCTCACTCCCACTTTGTTGCCTGCCAATGCCGTGGGAGAGGACAGTAGAGGAAGGACCTTTTTCTTCCTCCATGTGGAAGGGAAGGAACAAGAAAAGGTCACAGTCCAACTTTCTTTCACTAATAACCTCAGCAGACAGCTGTGCCAAGGGCGAGCATAGGTGGAGCTTTCTGAAGGACAATTCCTCCTCAGGTGCAAGAATCTGGGATGCAAATTGACTCCAGTGCTAACCAGCTGCTTGCTCAGTGCCTCCTGAAGCACTTTCTTGTGCTCAGCAAAGCCACATTTCAGTGATTCTTAGTCCAGGGAAAAAAAAAAAAAGTATTTTCCAACAGACAACTCTGGAAAATTCCAATATTAATTAAACCAAACCCCTGTTATTAATTAGTTACTTTTTTATATATATATATATATGTGTGTGTGTATATATATAATGCCAATATGACTGAATCCCCACCCCAAAATAAGGAGCCCTGGGAAGAGTAAAGTGGAACAGGAAAGTTGTTTTCCTGTTCTAGAGCTGATGTCACAAAAATATCCTCTGCCCTGGGCTGGAGCAAACCCAAGACTTCTGACTTCTTTTAATGATGTAAAGAGAGAAAAGTATTTCTGCAACTCATATGGGGTGTCCTGATCCTTTCTGAATCAGGGCACAACTAGCAAATCAAGATTTCCCACCTCCCAGGTCCACAATCTGCCCACCAACAGACCTCCCTCGGTGCATTTCTCTTAGGGAAACTCTCCCCGTGAAAGTTTTACTGCAGCTAGCATAGTCCCACAGGAAGCTTTATTCCATAAAAACATTCACTGCTGTCACCTGGGAATAAAGTTATAGACTGTGGGGCTAAAGATAGTGTCGTATTTTTAGTTCTGTCCCCCTGCTCACTGTGACCTCCTGTTAAGTTACTTAAAGGAGATGTCTCAAAAGCACATGAATTATTCAGGAGGTTAATTCTCATCAAGCATTCTTTCAGTCAAGTACATTTAAAATTGTGTTTCCTTTCTGCTCTCTTTTTCCTTCTGCCCAGCAGTGAATTGCCATCTCTGTGTGCACTTTAAAGAGAGTTATGAGTATGGCAAATAATGTTAATGAGCTATTATCAAAAGCTGGTCACCTCCCAGTGACTTCTTCAGCCTTCTGCCAAACACTGCCAAAACTACTCTTAATATATGCACACTCTGAATGCATGGAGGAGGAAGTACATAATTCACTCAAGCCTTTTCTTGAGGGCAACAGTTCCCCTTATTCCATCACTGTAGCCCAATGAGGCTAATGCAGTATTCTATTGCAAACGGTTATGAACATACTTTTCATTTTTATAATGCCTTTCATCCAAGAGAGATGGACCTCAAGGTGCTTTAGAGATTGCGCTGTATGGTGTGATAATAACAGTATATGGATCACTGCACTCATGCTGAAATATAGACCCCTCTGGGTTGGAAAGCAGCACGCATCTACCATTGCAAGGAACTCTATATGATATATTAAGACAGAAGTGAAGGCTACTTCATCCTTTTGTACCTACAGGTGAATGCAGGTAGGCCTGACTGTATTTTCTTGTGCTGTAATATAGCCAGGAAACTAGAACCAACAGTGTCAGAAATACAGCCTGAATTTTAAACACTTCCAAGAACATTTTTTTTCTTTACATTAGTGCTAAAAGGGAGTTAAAACTATACAAATCCAAGGCCAGCTCTGCAGTAATTCTGACCTCAAGAGAGTTGAGGACGACCTGGGCATCCTCTACACTCCACCAGGTCAACCTCCCACTCACAGGAATGTCAGTGTGGTCTTGCCCTGATCACACCAGCGGCACAGCAGCCAGCTCTTTTCTCTGAGGAGATGCAGACAGTTTCCATTCCCCTTGTGGTGCTGGAGACCAATGCAGCCTCACTGTTTGATGTGCTCACCTGCACTCTTTGTTTGTATTGCTAGGTTATTATTCTACATTTCCAATGTGTAAACCTCTACTAGCTATCATCTTTATGTGTACAGTGCACACCAGTACTGATCCGAT
This sequence comes from Falco peregrinus, assembly GCF_023634155.1. Classification (NCBI taxonomy): domain Eukaryota; kingdom Metazoa; phylum Chordata; class Aves; order Falconiformes; family Falconidae; genus Falco; species Falco peregrinus. The sequence continues at coordinate 61,536,606 of NC_073727.1, forward strand.
TGGAGTTCCTGTCTCCTAAACCCTATACAATGTATATAAACCGAAACCAGGAGAAAAGTAGAAGGGAAAAATACATTCATTATATGTATTTTCTTAATTTTTCAGGGGTTTTTTTACTTTTAACAATAAACACTTCAGATTTAGAAAGCCATTTTACAATTATTGTACTGCTAACTTGTGACATGTAAAGGCTGGAAACAGGATTCTGTTCTGTTGTAGGATTTATCATTGATTTGCAGGTAAAGGGAATGCTGTTACTGAGCAAACATGTGAGCTCAGTCATCAGTTACTAAGTGTGCATGTTCAAAAAGTCCTGGTGCTGCTTCCTAAAGGGCTCACCTTTACTTTGTCAGACATGCAGAAAAATCAAACAAGACTCACCTCACTGTATTTCTGTCCCAAATGAGAAACAGTAACTTCTGTAAGCCTCACGGGAATGGAGAAACTAGTACTTTGACTTAATGCAGAGGCCAATCACACAGTCCAGCTCCAGACTTCTCTAAAAATTATAAAAGGTCTCTGCAGTGGGCAGTGTAATTCTGATATGTGGGTTTCAAAAGGAAAAAACTCATAAATTGTCACTACAAAGAGTGTTGTGACATACGCAGCAACTTTCAGTGGGTTCAGGACTTTCTGACTGACCTGATCCACTGCTACCCATGACTGATGGAGTTCAGTGGGCCTAGTTCAGATGCTCCAGGAATACCTTTAAACCAGAATAAGTGTGGAAGGGATCCAAGCCAATAAACCTTTAGAATTCCTACACCTACTGAACTCACTGGGTAAAAGGACTAGGAGTCTTAGCTGATCTAAGCAGCTGGTTAATGTTTCCATTTATAAAGTGATTTTTTCCCCAGAAATCTTCATATGTTTCTTTACTCTGGCCTCATGCTTTTGTGACATAACATACATGATGCTGTAAGGATTTAAAAGAGCATTCTGGATTTTTAAAATATCTGCCAATTCTTCTTTAATTCTGAGCAAAAATTATTTTTCATAATTTCAGAACACAAAACATTGAATTCTACTGATATGGAGAAATAGTGCAAAATAGGGACAATAAACATCGATTGTGATTGTATATTTGTTCTTTGTCTTCTCACTGAATACTGCATCAGCACATTATTTTGAGGTATATTGTAAAAATATTAACAGAAGTCATAAACCTTATATAGAGATGAACAATCCTACGTTAACAGTTCTCTTTTAATTTTTTTTTCTAGTGCATTCTAGCAGTCCCAATTAAGCTTAGAAAAGTGAAAGGTTAATATAGGGAGCACAGAATGAATTTACTAGTGTCTATTTACAAAATCTGTAAGAAAATTATTCTCCACCAATTAATTCAGCTGTGTAATTTGAAGTATGGTTTTAGATCAACATTAAACAGTACAAATAACAGTTCCTCCATCACAAAAAGAAACAGAACAAGTCCAACAAGGACTTAAAAAACCCTAAGGGCTTAAAAATCCTGCATTTACAGAGATGGAGATCTCTCCAAGACTGAAACACTGGTAAGTGGCTGAGGATCAACAGTTCACATCTCTCTGGAGCCTGGACTCTGTTTATGACCTTCTAGACAGAACAAGGCAAATAAACGTGAATTTAACATCCTGATAAAGTACTAAACTACAAACTGAAGGAAAAATCCTGGTCTTCCAGGCTGTAGTCCTGTAGTTTCCTTGGACTAAGAGATTCTTCTGATTGTTATTACTAGTTATCCTATTGGGGATGATGACGACTGTGCTTCTCTTGTTGTGTAATAAGTGTCCCAAATTATTCTGTCCTGGCAAAAGCACCTAAGAATCTGTGCTTTCAAAAGCCTCTTGGGCCTTGACCTTGCAAACATTTGCATTTTTGTTTAACTTTAAGCACCCTAGTAATCCTGCTGAGCTCAGTGACTAAACAAACGAGAATGATCAACAGCTGGAGGCTACCTCAGTGCTGATCGGAGGTGGCACAGCTCTGCATGTGTTCCCCTTTGCTAAGGAGTGAGATCTCCTCCTCATCCAATGATTTTTTAATCAGAGCGGCTGCTGTAATGAGAAAGGATCCCTGTGCTGGGGAATTGAAGCAGACAGGGACAAAAGGAAGTGAAGAATGAAACGCATTCAGAGAAATTCCTTCCGGGGCTAATTTGAAGAATTCATGTGCTTTATTTTATGAACTCCCCTCTTATTTTCTCTAACTTATTATGAAGGTCATAAACTTCAGCTTGCTCTGTGGGGTCTCCTATACCTGTGGTGATGAGGACAGCACAATAAACAGGTTTCCATTGTGATATCTGGAGGAAATCTTGAATTTTTCTCTTCTATTCCCTTTGATTTTTACCCACATTATTTTGTCTCTCAGTTCTTAGATAATCGGACACTTCTGTAAAAATTCATACACTACTAACCAAATCAAATATACTACTGAGTTTCAACTTATCTTTTCTTACTAATTTGCAAATTAAAACAGCAAACCAATTAGTTTGACAAACCTTGTCCAAATGTATTTTAGATAGAAAAACTCCACCAAACAGGCATCAGTATGTGCGTCAGCCTGTAGCAGAGGTGACAGAGGCAGCACACAAAGCATTTGCATTGGTGTGCTGTATGCCTGAGGGTTGGAAGTGGCACTGCTTCTTCCAGAGTTGGCTTTATGTGGGAGCTATGGCTGCAGACAAGAGTGGGAGACTCTTCCAAAGGTGTCCAGCACCTTGTTCCTACACAGAGGTTTTGGTGGTGTCCTGGATCCCACAGGCAACTTGGAGACCCTGCTTTGCATGAGACAGCTACCTAACCAGATGCATCTCCCTTCTCTGAAAGGTCACATCTCCAAACTGTAACTGAGTTGCTACTGAAACCATTAACTTTAAGCTTTTCTTTCCCTAATCCCATGGCAAACCACTCTTGAGGGTTGCCAGACCTGCCGTAGAAGGTAGGACATGTATCTTAAAATATGCCCTGTTAGTCACCATGTATTTTTATTTTGGGAAACACATTCATATCTAACATTTAAGGCATTGTAGCATCAAAGTATAAATACCTCAAAGGTGATACATCAAGGACTGGTCACCTTATAAAAGAGCTGAAAGTCCACACAGAGAAAGTACAATGGAAATATGGATCTTGGACAAGAAGATGTAATGTGACAATTTCTGTGTGACAAAATAGCCTTTTCACCCAGCAAAACTGTAACAGTGCTGCACAGAAAGAAACATGGACTTTCAGAGAAGCAGTTCTTAAAACCCTGTGTAGGCCAGAATCTGCTGTACAAGCCACTAAACACCAACCATCACAACCAGCAGTATTCAAAATGGGCTACAGCCGTTCGGACACTGGCAACTGTCAAGGTCAGAAGTGGAACAAGACTGATATTCACAAGCAGCCCTTGTGCCTTTTCTCAGCAAATACATACTGGGAACAGAGGGGGTGGAGGGGAAAGGGAAGAAAGTTATTTTAGCCATCCCTGGTAACAGTAAATCTTGGGACCTGAATAACAAACAACAAATACATATATTCAGCGTGGGACTCATCTAACTTTGGAATGGTTTAATTTATCTATCTTATATTGAGATGAATCATTTTCAGGAAGTGTTTCTGAAGGGAATGTAGCCCAGCTAGACCCCAGTTAGATAACTAACTCATAGGTGCCTATGCTGAAAGAGAAGAATTTCCTACCCTTTATCTCTACTGTCTGCTATAGTTACTTTAAATGTAGCGTTGGCTCCTCAGAGCTGATAAAAATTCTTGTGTTAGCCAGGCACCCTGGAAGCCACCATTCTATACCTGTATAAAAAATGCAGAAGATGGGGGAGCCTTAAATACATCAGAGAACTGACTGTTTAGGTAAAGCATTTGCGTATTTGTTGTGAAAGAATCCCACTTCTTTGGCTGGATACTTCCCACCCTTTTATAATATCTCTACATTTACTTAAATTGGATATTAGGAAAAAATTCTTCACCAAAAGTGTTACCAAGCATTGGACCAGGCTGCCCAGGGGAGTGGTTGAGTCACCATCCATGGAAGTATTTAAAAGATGTGTAAATGCGGTGCTTAGGGACATTGTTTAGTGGTCGACTTGGCAGTGCTAGGTTAATGGTTGGACTTGACAATCTTAGAGGTCTTTTCCAAACTAAACTATTCTGTGATTCTATTACTCTATAAATAGTACCACACATGTTGAGAAATTCAAGACTCCTAGCAAAAAAATTATTACCTTTATGCTATGCTATATATCCCTGAAATGTCAGTACAAGAAGCCAATTTAATGCATACTTTCTACATATGATTGTATTATCATTTTTAAGTGTCTCAAAGACTTCTAATGTCTGTTGAAGATTGTTGCCAGCAGCATTAGACAGAGCCTGAGGGTACAGACTGTGAAGGTGGAAAACAGGGGCTCAATGCAAGGAAAAGCATCTGAAAACTACAGTGCTTATGCTTATAGCTCTGTCCAGGGTTAACACAGCAACTGAGAACTGAAGCACTCATACACAAACTCAGCAAAACTACTGTACTGCTGCTTTTTTTAGATCAACTAGTATTTAGAAACTATATCCAATGTAAAAATATTTACTCAGTATTCAGATTCATAAATAAAACCATGGATTAATAATCAGTAAAAATCATGTTTCAGAAGAATCCACTTAAAACTGTAGGGATTTACAGTTTTACATCGTTTGGCAAGAGCCAAACACATATGCAAGTGAATTGACTGGAGTTCCAGCTTCCTTCCCATATAATCCTTTATAATGTACAAAAATCCCATCGAGTGTGTACAGCCAATCCCTTTGCTTAACTGTATAAGAACGAGGGGGTCACACAACAGAAGCTTTAGAGGCAGTCAGAAACAGTGAACATGAGCTGGAAATGCCCACAAAACCTTTTTAGCATCAAGCTGGGAACCTCAGTCCTACCCCAGATCAGCAAAACCTGCAGATTAGTCATGCTGCTTTAAAGCAAATAATTGAAGTCCTTGCTTACATTTTCCATGGCAATGCCCATCTTTTGTGAGATAATGCCTTTAAACACTACCCAGCAAAAGCTTCACTGAGCCTTAGCTGACTCCCTCCATCCCAGCAGTGTTAATCCATGATTAACTCCTCGATATGTTCACAGGTCTGTTCTTTAAACCTCAGCAAATGTAATTCCTTTTGATTGCACCTTAATAATTTGTTCTCCTGCTCTCCTTCCTTCACAAATTTAGACATTGCTCTGCTCTCATTCCTTGCTTGCTCATGGATACACCCGAAAATTAGTACCCAGCACAAAAGGAGGAACATCATCTCTGATCTGCTGTCAGTCAGAAAGTGGCCCAACCTTTCTGAGAGATCCAGTTTATAATCCACCAAAAATAGGATATGAAATGAGAGTGGCTAGTGCTGTACCTCAGTCAGGGTAATGGGCAGAATATAAAATTTTAGAAGAAAAAATACATTTTTATGGTGTATTTGAAGTATTCCTACCACAATGAAGTTTTAATTTACTACTAGAGCTTTTGCGCCACCCTAGTGACAACTAGTAATAGTAACTGTCAAGAAAATTCCTATTTCTGGAATGCAAAGATTTGAGAATAATCTGTTTATTAATATGTATGCATACAAAGTATTTGTAATTTTAATATGCATCACAGAGCTGGGGGAAGCAAAGGAACAGAAGATGAAGTTGAATAGAAACTAGATCTACTTGATGATCCTGGTTGTTAGTGAGGCTGACAGGTTTGAAAATATTCATAAATGTTATAACAACATTGTAATGTCAAAAAAAGATCTTATTGTGAGATATAATTTCAAAATAATACAGTATTTTATGAAAAAGTCAATTTTGTTTTAAATAAACTCTCGTAAATGTAAGATCACAGATACATTTCAGTAAAATACCCTACATTTAACAATGTCATGTTTAATAAAGGGAAAAAAACAACAGACTGGAAATACTTCACCAATTTTCACATGAAGTGGTCATACAAGAACTGCACAATCTCACACTGTTAGGGACAGGCTGAGCAAGCACAGATATATTTCAGCATTTGCTCCAGAATTCTCTGATATAGCATAAAAATATTTGAAATGTTCATTGGATCCCTCATTATACATAAATGTCAGCTACTTTTCCATTTAAAATTTGCCCCAATGTAAAGTTATTTATATGTGAAGATAACAGTTGAATAGAAGAGAGATCTTTTCACATAGACAGCTAGGAAAAAAAAAAATAATGCCTTGGTTCTTATCACAATAAACAGCAGCAAAAAACAGAGCAGTAAAAAGCCAGGGAGACATAAAGATCAGGGAAACAATAGAAATAGAGAGTGAAGTAGGGGGAAAGAGAGTAAGTATGTCCCAAGAGGAAGGCAGTTCACACAAATCAATATGGAAATTTTCAGCCCAGGTCTCATTACACAGAATGGTTGACTGAGGCATTGAATTAAGGTTTGCAAAGGTGACTAGGGATACAAAAAATTGCTCTGTGATGTCAGGAGCCTTCACTTTCAAGTTTTCTGATGCACACTATCTTCAGCAAAGATTTTGCTGTAGTAAATTCAGTGTGTGCCCAGAATAAAGCAACTGGGAGTAACAAAAGAAATTCAGGTGTAGATTTCATTTTAAGTGCTGCTATCTTGTTGAAACAAAATGCAAAGAGAGAGGAATACTAAACTTCACTTTCTTCTGTCAAAACATTTCTTCCTCATATTACTGTATCTGTAATCTATCTGTACAAAATACAATAAAACTGCATCCAGCTTAACAAGGAGAAAGCAAGAGTAGAAAAATGTATTAAAAAAGCATGTGTCATACACTGGAAAAAGGGTTGAAAATAAAAATACAGAAGAAGTAAGAGTTATGGTTAATATGGGAGAAAATTAAAACCATGTGCAAGTCTAATAAAAAACCTCAACTTATCGAAAGATAAGTGGGATCATGTGTTGAATAAGTGTACTAAACAATTTTATTTGTCTTAAAATTAGATGTCTCATTCCATCACTTGTTAGTCTTGGCATAATTGCAGAATTTTGTTCCCATTGCATATTTAGACCTGACAACATGTGCATTATTTTTTTCTTCAAGAAAATTCAAGCTAATTATTGACGTAATGACCCTCTTTACCTGAGCATGGATTGCTTTGGGAATTAAGACTTGGCAGAACAGTCTGCGCATCGTTCCAAAAACCTCTGACATTTCTTTTTCTAAACCAGAAAGCCACCAAAGGTCAAATGGGATTTTGAAGTGTAGACAAATGTGAAGTCCTTAGAATCATGATTAAAATCTTTTATCAGAGCTAATTCTTCCATAACTCAATTGTAGTTTAACCAAAAAATTCCTCCAAATGTTACTGTGTTGTAGATACTTTTACATGTTCCCCTTATCTTACGGGCCCAAACCAGTAACCTTAATAGAACTTTGATAATATTTTTGGTATAAGTATAATGCAGATTATGTCTATATTTATGAATTCCATTACTAAAATAAAATACTATTTCATATTAATCTAATTGTTCTCACTGAAGTAAACGGAAAAGATACTGAACTCAAAGGAAAGAGTGTTTGAACAGCTCTTAGTACTAGAGAAATATACTCTGCATTTCGTGGAAAGAGAGATCATAGGTTTATTTAACATGTCCTCTTAAAATCCTTTGCAGTAAAGAGTAGGCAAAGGATCCATCATCAGCTGTTTGTGACTGTTACCTTCACATGGAATTAAAGTGTATACTATGGCAATAGATGTTCACCGTACATTTACTTAAGTTCAAGATACTTTGATAATGAAAATAATGTATCTAAACAGATACTATATTCACAAGTTTCGTGCCTGTTTTGTCACAATATCTTGCAATTATGCTGCTGCTTATGAAAAAAATGAGACAGGATACAAGATATTGGAGGTTAACATCAGGTGTGTTGTTCACGCAGTGGTTATGATCATTTTCTTTTCTCTGCTTTGTAGGAGTTGGATCATGATCACTGCCAGAACACTGGAAGCCAAGGTAGGACTTCCCTTGTCTCTGAAAGGTTTATATACACATAAGAATGAATGTTAGGAAACAGAATATATTTGTTTCCAAAATATTTCAATAAAACACATCACAAGTGTCAGAGCTGTGATTGCATGAACGGTGGTCTTCATTATGTCAAATCTTGATTTTTTGAATTAGTGGTGTAAGTTCAGAATAATGACTAGAAAATACTAGAAGGAATCATATGTATTAGGTTTTTATCAACTAAAGGCAAATTTCACATTAACTTCAGTTATCACCATACTTCCTCACATCTCCATAGGATACTCATCTTACCTACAATTTGTCTTCCACAAATGCTTTTAGTCACTTCTCTGACATTCCTGTCCCTCCTGTATCTTCGGTCCTTCCTTACACAATAATTCCAAAATTATGCACCTGGGTATTCCTATTCCTTTTGACTTTCACACTGAGTTTTAGCAAGCTAGATCTCTTTTTTCATGTTTTTATTTTCTGTCTCTTACAGGAGGGTTTTTTTGGTTTTGTTTTGGTTTTGGTTTTGGTTTTTTTTTTTGTCTTGATGACAGGAAAATAGAAAAGGAAAGAAGTTTTACTCTAAAGAAGATCACTAACAAGGACAAGCATGATCAAAACACATGTGTCCCATGAAGAAAGAGAGGAGACCTTCCCATGAAGAAAGAGAGGAGACTTAGACACAAGCAAGTCTCAGAAGAGGGCAAACAGCACCAGTGAAGATATATTTGGAAGCAAGTCCATTCCTTCCATAATCGTGTCATCACTAGTGTCTCCATTATTTAGGACATTAACAATGACAATACATAAATCTGGAAAATTGCTGGGACTTGAGTGTCAGTTTCATATGTTTGTTTGATTGATATACAACTTCAAGTCCTTCTGTCTTCCTGGAATGCACCCCAACTTCACTGAAATTGTGCTATGCTTCTTTGGTGCAAAGTGAAATGGAGTTCCCTCAGCTATGTACCAGTGATTACCTCTGACAATAGCATGTGGTATTGCAACTAGTGTTGGCCATCATTATGAATGGAGTCTAAACATGCTGCTTCTAATTTTCTTACCCCTTTTGAAAGTCTCAGCCAATGTCTTCTGGATTAGCCCTGGCAGTTACAACTGACAGAACTGTACCACAGTCTGTCAACTGGTAGTAAAAGACAGAAAGATTGCTTTGCTGGAGCAATTTACCCAATGAAATATCAGTAGCTCATCTCACTTTTTAAAAAAATCATGAAAGTTATTGCAACATTCCCAGCTCAGATAATTCCCAAATGGTAGATTCAAAGCAGCAGAGAGCTCTGCCCACTAAGGAGGGAAGATCACGCTGAGCCACAGCGTCTCTCCTTCTCCCATTGTTCCCTCATTATGTCTGTCATGGACCCTCTCAGCACACTCCCTTATCCTCACCTCTTTTCCCATTTGTTTTAGGGGTGGCAAAGTCAATATCACTACTTTCCCTTTCCACATACCACATTCAGAAAATGGAGAGGGAAACAAGGAGGATTATCTTTCCTACCTTCTGTAATCTGAACTAGGAGTTCTAAGCACCTACGTCAAGTGACTTTATGCATCTGTTTCTGTCCTACATGAAGCTGTCCCCAGTGTGTACAAAGGTTATATATACCAGCACCTATGACTTCAAAATACCAGAAAGCAATTGGAGTTGAAAGGGTGTGACCTGAAGATAATAACCAAGTAATGTTATGTCCTTATTACTTCTTCTTACAATGTGCATTCATTAATTTTTCTGTTGTAATGTTTCTAAATGTTGCGGTGTACACTGCCTTATTAATGTGGTAAGGATTAAGGAGGTACTTAGAACCTGCCAAAATATTTCTAACAGGCATTCCTAGCCTCTTTGCAGTTAGGTTCACTCCAAGAAACAGAGGAACAAAGCCAGTACCACTCTGCCAAAGCAGCGATTTCTTCTCCTGCTAATAGTTTGAGGTTTGGGCGTTTTCTGTTTGTTTGTTTGCTTGTGTTTTAATTGCATCTTGTTTACCTCATTTATCCCATTTCTTAATTTAGTCTTATGAACCCAGACGGCAGGAGGTTGCAAAGTGGCAGCCAACGAACTTGAGTAAGGCAAACTGAAGGGCTGCTGAAAATCCCCACCTCTGCCCTGCTCAGGGCTGGTGGGGCCAGCGCCGGGCTCTGCACTGCTGAGCAGCGCTGCATTCCTGCCTCCCTCCCTCCCTGCCCTAAACCCGCTTGGTTTATAGACCGGGTTTCAGTAGTCTCGGCCTCCCCTTGTGCTGCCCTTCTCATCGAACCGTCAGTGAACTGCTTCAGCCTCTGCTTTCCTGCGCAGAAGCGAGCGCGCTGCGCCGGACTGGACCAGAGGTTTATCCTGACTCTCAAATGCTCAGTCCCGCCGGCTGCACTAAAACTAAAGACTGGTTAAAAATAAAAATAGCTTGACCCAAATCCCGACAGAGAGCCCTGGTCTAAACTGGGGCGAGCCGCCCAGGCACGGCCGGCTCCGCAGGGCTGCGGCAGCTGCGCGATGCCGCACTCAGCCACGGGGGGGCAGTGCGAGACCGCGTCGGGGCTGCGGCCGCCCCGCCGCTGCCGCCCGAGGGAGGGGCCGCCCGCCCGGGAGCACCGGCCTGAGCTTCAGCAGGGACCCCCCCGCACCCCACCCCTCTTTTTCGCTGTCAGGCTAGTGGGTGCTGATATTTCTTTCCAATTTGTGAAGAAATCAAATACAAGACTTTGTGGGGTGCGTGTGTGTGTGCAGGACAGACAGCAGAGCTAGAGGACAAGTAGAGCAAAGCCTAGTTTTTCACTGACGCTTCATGAGTTCAATTTAAAGTAATTTACATGTCTCTCACCACCAGAATTAACAGACAGCAGGCTAGAAGGTACTGGTTTCCGGAAAAACAATCCTGCTTCCTACGCTTATTTGTTTTCATCAGCAGTGTCCACCTCTACTCCTACTGGGCTGAATCTATTTAAAACCTCAGCTAATACCCTGCACCTGCACGCTTTCCCCTGACAGAGAAGACGCAGCTGTTTTCTCATGCTTGTAAAGTACCCATATGCTTTGTTACAACGTGATAACCTTGGTGGTAGATATTCTTCAATCACACAACCATTGCTGCAATGCAAGACTAGGATGGAGAAGGAACCTTGTGATGGAGAACAGATGGATTGTCTGAAGCTGTCTGTGGTCAGCTCCCAGTCTTCTCCCTTGGGAAGGACTCAGTGGGAGTCCCCTCTGGATGACAGATTCTTTCAGACAGCATGGCCCAAAAGGGGCTTTCCCGCTGCAGATTTTCACTGCAGAAAATCATCATTCCAAGGCTGCTGATTTCTTTTACCTGACCTCTTGTGGGCTGTCACCAACGCACACCAAGTGACCTGCTCTTACTGCAGGAGACATTCATTATTTTCGTTATTTATATATCATACATAGAATTTAATTTTTGCTAAATTATTTCTAGAAAAGAATCAAGTTTAGGTGTTGTACAAAGGACAGGCACAATTAGTTATGAAGGCAGAATAATTTAACATTATTTAATACGTCTCCAAGTGATTTCACAATCTGAACTTCCACAATTATCTTCTAAGAAAAATCTTCTTTGGGTGAACTAAACCCCCTTCTGATAAGACACATAACCCAGGAAAAGACTTAGTTGCATTTAAGTGGAAGAAAATTCCAGTAGAAGTACAGGAGATCACAAAAGAGGCAGGTAGGTCATTCAGCTTTCTTGTGTCAGAGAGGATGATTAGAGGTCAGAAACGTCAAGAAATCATTTAGTGCAGAAGGCCGTGCACATCAGGCTTAGCTACCTAGGGGCTTCATTCAAGCAGAGTAGGAACAGTATCCAGGTTCCAAGGTGCAGATTGATTAAGCAATCAGTTGCAAATCTGACTCATGTGCAGTCAATAGTAACACAAGAATTTTCAAGTGTTGTGCAAATTGTTTAGCTGGACCATCATTTTACCATTATGGATCAGAAATGACAGATTGCAAGTGACTAATTTACAGGGTGACATCCCTTCCTGGAGTACAAGGAAGCTGTGCATAAAAGGGAAATAGATAACTAAATATTTCCTCCATCATTTTGCAAAATGCAGAGGATAATTTGCCCATTCTTATGTTGCTAGGGGCTAATTGTGACCTGAATGATGTCATCCTAGTGAGTAAATGGCCCAACAGTGGTACAGAACTTGGGGCAAGCTGCAGATTTTATATATGTGGCCTTTGTAAACTGAGGCCATAAAAACTTTGGGTTACCGAGTAATGATGGAGATAGTAAATATGTGCTCGCACTTCCACTTTAACACCTCAGTTTCCAGTTTATCTTAGTTTCTGTCCTTAAACTTAGACATTTCCAAAATGAATTTTTGTCCCATACTGAGAGTTTTCTCCTCCCCTCAGAAGGAGCACAAGAAAAACTAAGTTGTTTTTGTAAAAGAAGCAATTCCCATTGTATCAATACGTTCCAATAACTAAGCTTTCCAACTGACAAAGAAACGTCAAGTGGACAACCACATACATTTTGCTATCCTTTGGGAGAAGTGATCAAAACATTGCAGTTTGCAGTGGACCCACAGCTAATGGCCAAACAGCAAAAAACTCCCCCACCAGCGCATACAGGAGGGAGGGGGGCCAATAATGCAGAAGAATGGACACTTGCAATGGCAAGGACCTGCAGGAGGATCGGACTTCCCACCAAAGCCTGAGGTGCCCATGCAGAACTGCCTCTCTGCTCTGCAGACTGAAGAGGAAGGACCCATCACACCAGGAGAGGTGCTGGAGCTGAGTAAGGCAGCTCAATCTGCTCATGGTGTAACAACCAGAGCAACTAAGAAAAGGTGACGAGTGGATGTGATGCATCTGTGGGACCTAAGGGAATTGGTGGTTGAAGTGGCTAAGTCACTGTCCATCACATTTGAGAAGTCGTGGCAGTCTGGTGAAGTTCTCACTGACTGGAAAAGGGGAAACATAACTCCCCTTTTTTAAAAAAAAGTTAAAAAGAAAGATCCAGGGACAAGATCCAGTGTCCAGTCAGTCTCACCTCTGTGCCCAGCAAGATCATGGAGCAGATCCTCCTGGAAACTGTGCTATGGCATACGGAAAATAATGCAGTGATTGGTGACAGCCAGCATGGCTTCACCAAGGGCAAATCATCCCTGACAAATATGGTGGGCTTCTATGACAGGGTTACAGTATGGTGGGTGAGGGAAGAGCAACTGATATCATCTACCTGGACTTGTGCAAAGCATTTGGCACTGTCCTGCATAACATCCTTGTCTCTAAACTAGAGAGACATGGATTTGATGGACAGACCACTCAGATAAGGAATTGGCTGGATGGTCACTCTCAAACAGTTGCAGTAAATGGCTCAATGTCCAAGTGGAGACCAGTGATGAGTAGCATTCCTCAGGGGTCCATACTGGCACTGGTTCTGTTTGTCAGCACAATGGACACTCATTGAGCACCCTCAGCAAGTTTTCTAATGACACCAAGCTGTGTGGTGCAGTTGACACACTGGAGGGCAGGGATGCTATCCAGGGGAACTTTCACAGCCTTGAGAGGTGGGTCCATGTGAACCTCGTGAAGTTCAACAAGGCCAAGTGCAAAGTCCTGCATGTGGGTCAGGGCAATCCCAAGCACAGGGTGGGAGGAGGAGGAGGACCCAGGAAACTACAGGCTGGTCTAGCTCGTCTCTATCCCTGGAAAAGTGATGGAACAGCTCATCCTGAACATCATCTCAAAGCGTGTGGAGGAAAATAAGGGTATCAAGCTTAGTCACCATGGGAAAATCATGCCTGACCAACTTAATAACCTTCACTGATGGAATAACTGGCTGGGGAGACAAGAGGAGAGTTGTGGATGTTGTCTATGTTGACCTCAGCAAGGCTTCTGACATTGTCTCCCATAACGCCCTCACAGGTAAGCTCAGGCAGTGCAGGTTAGGTGAGTCGACAGTAAGGTGGATTGAGAACTGGCCAAATAGCAGAACTCAGAGGGTTGTGACCAACAGCACAGGGTCTGGTTGAAGGCCTGTAGCTAGCGGTGTTCCCCAGGAGTCAGTACTGGGTCCATTCTTGTTCAACTTATTCATTAATGACATGAATGAAGGGACAGAGTGTCCCCTCAGCACGTTTGCTGATGATACGGAACTGGGAGGAGTGGCTGAGACCCCAGAAGGCTTGCAACCTGCTCTAGGGGAACCTGCTTTAGCAGGGGGTTGGACTAGATGATGTCCAGAGGTCCCTTCCAACCCTGACCATTCTGTGATTCTGGGCAGAGAATGGGTTAAAAGCAGCCCTGAGAAGGAAGACTTGGGGGTCTTAGTGGGCAAGAAGTTCAACATCGCCCGGCAATGTGTACTTGCAACCCAGAAAACTTGGGCTGCATCAAAAGATGCGTGGCCAGCAGGTTGAGGGAGGTGATTTTCCCTCTCTACTCCACTCTCATGAGACTCCACCTGGAGCACTGCATCCAGATCTGGGGCCCCCAACATAAGAAGGACATGGACCTGTTGGAGCACATCTAGAGGTGGGCCATAAAGATTATCAGAGGGCTGGAGCACCTCACCTGTGAGGACAAGCTGAGAGAGCTGGGGTTCAGCTTGGAGAAGAAAAGGCTTCGGAGAGACCTTATAGCAGCCTTCCAGTACCTAAAGAGGGCCTACGGGAAAGCTGGAGGGCAGGTACTGATAGGACAAGGAGGAATGACTTTAAGCTGAAAGAAGGTAGATTTAGGTTAGAAACTAGGAAGACATTCTTTACTGTGAGGATGATGAGACACTGGAAGAGGCTGCCTAGAGAAGTTGTGGATGCCCACCCTTAAAAGAGTTCAAGCCCACGTTGGATGGAGCTTCAAATGTCTAGTGCAAGGGGTGGGACTGGAACTAGATGATCTTTAAGGTCCCTTCCAACACAAACCATTCCATGATTCTATAATTATATAGTGAGAACACGATTTCCTGAAAGTTTCTGTTTGCAGACACTGGAAGAAACTGGAAGAAGATATGCACATTTAGCAGCAAATGGGAATTAATTTTTCTCTGCAAAGGGCACACTTCACTTAAGTGGCCAAATGGGCTCCTTCCTCTTCTTTCTCCTGGGCAAACCATCCAGGGAACTGAGACTATGGATACCATCTTTTGCCAGTAAATCATTGCTTAATCAGAAATTCAGAGCTGTGAAGAGTAAGTATAGGTGACATTATGTCAGAGAAGGAAAGTTGGATGGGATGGATAGACACAAGTAAGGATGGCAAGCATGACTGGGTTGGAGTACAGAAGAACAGCAGGAAACTGGATGAATAAGAACAAAACTGCCTACACAGAACTGCAGATCACTACAAGACACATTTTTCTTTGGATCTTGGTACTCCGAACATTCTTGTCCTTCCACTGTCATGTAATAGCTGAATGCTGAAAGCATAAAGAAGGATTTTTCTCCTCCAGAGGGAAGAGCTACCTATTAATGCTAACGGTTAGTCTCTTTACTCAAGTGACTAGTTTTTTTACCAGACTCCATGTACTCAACTGACACCATCCCAGGCTGTCAGAATAACTACAGTTAAGAAGTTCTGTAACAGAATATATAATTCTGTCAAAATCAAAATACTTCAACATTCAGTCACTTTGGTCTGTGCTTCATTCCCAAATAAAAAAGAGCTCACCAATGTCAAAACACCTGTTTGTTCAATGTAAACCCAAATTCTAACTCCAATGTATAGTCTATTTCTTGAATTAAAAGTAGGAACATTTCAGCCCTGCAGAATTGATGTACAGAATGCATGTACATCTGCAACAAATTTATTAAACATTTATTTCAGGAGCAATATTCTGTATTTTGTTTGAAACTGAAATGAAAATAAACTTTAACATTGCGGTGAAACAAATTCCTGTTCTTTTCCTAGCTCCGTGATGTAAATTATTTGATTTGTGTGTGTTTTTTTCCAGAGAATCATTGCTTAATTCAATATATAGACCATGCTAGAAAATAAATCATCATCTTTTCTCTCTGTTTTGTGTTTGTGCCTTTTTCAGCAGGCTGTTATACGGGGATGGTGACAAATGTGGAAAATACCTTTTCCCTCCTTCAGTGGGGCCTGCATTAGGGATCAGGCAAAGTTACAGCTTTGTCACCCTGTGAGAGCAGGGAAGAGAGGCAACCATGATTCAGCTTTCTCCGCCCTCACTTCTACATCAGCAGCTGGGCTACATCTTCAAAAAACTGCTTTTAGAAGACACAGCTACTGCATTCCTAGCAGCTCACAGAGAGAGAGTGCTTCTGTGCCTCTTCTCGGGGTACGCATCTGTCCGCAAGCCATGCTACTGGCTCTGCCAAAATGGCCCCATCACCCTTTGCTCTCTGTTCCCCTGAAACCCCAGAGGAAGCACTTTAGGTAAAAAGGCCACATGCTGCAATAAAAAGGCTGTCCCTGGCCTGCACAGCATGTGTTGGTTCACGCAGTGGTAGCTTTCCTGGTTCCACCTTCTACATCCTATTAAAAGGCAGGTAAAAATATGTGACTATTATCCAAGGTGTTACTTTTCAAACCAAACAATGCCAGTAGCTGCCACAGAGATAGTTCTCTCAGTCTCAGGATGGTCTGACAAAGAGAAAAGTGATGGTCCAAGAAACCACTAATAGGAAGAAGTTGGATAAGCTTCTTTATCAAGATACAAAAAACTCAAGAGCGCTGATTTGGGAAATGTATATTTTCCCTTAGCAGGAACAGCCAGGGAGGCAGAAGACAGATTCCTTCATTTGGATGAGTTCATCTGTTCTTGAACTCTGCTTTCCAGCAAGGACTTTTCCCCCTAGGAGCACAAGTGTTAAGTCTAAGCAACACTTCTCTCTGAAAGGTGGCTAGGGGCAGATGTTTCCAACAAAATTCTCCATTAAAGCCTATGCTCTTATGTGCTCCTTCTTCTTAGCACCTTGAAACTCATGTTTGCTCTGCTGTGTACTATGAAAGCTTACAAAACAGATAGATCAAGGAAAAAGCATAAACTTTTCCAGACACTTGAACTTGATAGAAGTTTGTTTGCCAAGAGCAATGCCTTTCTCCTCAATTGTATTTATGAAAGTGTTTGTGTGAAGACAGCAAAGTAAACACATTATTCCTCCTGTTACTCCATGTATTTTCTCTGCAAATATACTTTGCCTTCCCCAAGGATACTGGAAGGCGCCTTCCTTTTGCTTCCTTCTGGTGTAACCTGAAACTGATTTCACTGAAGAAGTATGAAGCAATGCCAAAATAAGAGAAGAGAAATCACAGAGAACTGCGTGCTGTGGTGGAGCAACTTGTAGAAGCTTTGTGTGCAGCAGGAAAAATGAAAATGTTAATACTTCTCTCAGCTAAGTAGATTACCAAATGTTCTGAATTTACAATTTAAGTGAATCAATCATTTTGCCTGTTACTCTAGATTTAGGCTAGTGGAGCTAAGAACAAAACCAGTCAATTGTTTTCAAGGCAGCTGTTAAATATATGAAGCATACAACAGGCTCCCTAATGCAAAAAAAACCCACACAACCCAACAACAAAAAAAGCCCAACACCCACACATACATCCCACCACTGCTAGCAAAAGCACAACTAGAAAAGCTCAAGATTGTTACAGAGGCAAAAATTATCATTGATCTTTTGTCATCTACAGATCTGCACCAACTTGACTACCTTACAATGCAACTGATTTGTCATATTGTTTGATAAAGCTTCCTTGGAAATCCAACAGAAGAACAAGAGTTTAGACAAAGGCTTTCAAAAACACAAAAGGGACATAGCCATCTAAATTTCATCATCTTCTGTGCACATGGTGTCTCTGGCTTCCTTTTATCTTATTGGGAATCACTATCCCACTTAAATTTTCTTTTCACACTGAATTATTTCATAGTTATTCAGTTTCCCTGCAACAAGTCTGATATGAACTTGATTAGAATGAAAAAAAAATCAGATCCCTATCCTAGTCTGGATAAGCTGAGTAGCTTTTTGGTTGCTTTTTGTGAGGTGTTTTTCCTTGAATGAAAAACGCTATGCTTTCGCTTAGAGAGATGGGTGAACTGTTCTGTGGTTAACAAACTGCAGATTGTATGAGAAAGTGTACAAGTCTCATCTGGGAATCATTATGCATTGATTAAATTCCAAGCAATTTTAACCTAAGATTTACTATTTTTTCTTGTTTGTTTGAGTTGGCTACTAAGATTGATCACCTTAGAGAAATTAATCACAACAATGGCAAATCCTAAGACAGACCATTTAATTAGACCTGTTGCTCTCATTAAGAGTTAGTTTTACTTTACAAGAGAGGACAGCAAACTATTTAATACAGCCAAACACTAGCAGACTGGAAAATACAAGACATCTGTAGAGTAAATCAAGCTACTGATCTATACAGAAAACATCCATCAGCAAGTGTCCTATTATTACACCTGTAGGACAGTAGCATTTTAATGGCCTGGTTGAATGTGAATAATGAGGACTCTCTCTTCCAATCCCTGCTCCCCACTTATCATTCCTCACCTTCTAGCATGCACATCTATATCATTTATTCCTCATCTTTCATCTCCTTCCACTCCAAGTTTCACTTACCTCCACACTCCCTATTACTCCGACACCTTTTCTCCTCCCAACACTCAGGCCTGGCAGAGAGCTTTCTCTTTGCCTGCCTTTGCATGTCTGTCTTCTTTTTCCTTCGAAATAGTCCTGACTCTCTATGGTATGGTTTTAACATAAGTCCTTAGTTACTACGCTTTGTAGTGAGCATCGAAGTTTACACCCAGCTTCACTAATTCGAGGACGACTGTGTAGGCACAAGTTCCCTACAAAGGCAACTTGTAGGTGGCCCTGAAGACCTCCGGAGGGCACTGTAAGGACACCTAAATGAGGGTCTGTCTTTGGTGAATGTCTAAGGAGCCAACAGGCAACACTGAGCACCTCCATCCTGCCAGAACCGAGGCCACCACTCAAGTAACTCACAAAGCACAGGTGGTCCTTCATAAAGAGAAAGGTGTGTGATGAGGACTTCGGTTCCCTTCTGTTAGTCAGCATCTCATAGAATTGCTTTACTTTTGCTCATTTGACCCAGAAACAGAAGATTTGGGGTCACTGTTCTCCTTCACCCAACCGAAGAAGGATTGCAGAAGGGTGCCTTAACCCTGGTTCTAATCTGTGGCTACCCTTCCTGTTGAAGAAGATTCACCATATAATCATGAGCCCTGTGGCAGATCAGGGAAAAGTCTGCTACAAATAGTGTTTCAGACCCCACTACTTGCAATATAAGTGGATACTGAGTATTAGACCATAACTGGCTCCATTTTTGTACAGTCCTGGGAACATGAATGTAAACATGAGAGCACTGTTCATTGAATGTGTGCCCTAGCTGCTAGAAGCGGGACTCAGCCTAGGTTACCATCAGGCTGGGTTTTCAGACCTGTGACTCCTGCGTTGCTGTCTGCAAAATGGACCAAATGTCACAGACAGGCAGAGCAGAATACCCAGTACTGGCGATTATAACACCCTGGAGGTACAAGGTCATCCTTGCTAGAATGCAGGGGTGGGGCTGGGGGGAGGGCAAGGGAATCCCTTCCCTTCTCCGAGTAAGAATGTATGCTTTAAGCTATTATACAAAAAGATAAAGCTTCCCCCACATCCTTCCTCAGAGCAAGGTAGTCTGAACTATAGTCTGGGTACCTAGCCCAAGGCACCTGGTCCAACCAGTGTGGCATGAGATAAGGCAGGGCTAGCAAACAGGTGGTTGGGCTGCCAGCCGAGAATTAGGTGGAACCGAGGTGCTGAAATCTCAATGTAAGCGAGGTTTAAGAAAACTTGTTCTGTCCCTTTTTACATTGACTGTTTTACAGTCAGCACTCAGAAAGCGAAATCCTGACTGCTATTCTTATTGTTTTGATGGTCTTTTGCCTTTCTTCTACCTCTTTCTAATAAAAGATATTATTTCCTTATTACAGATTGGGTCAACCTATATTGTAACATTTTCTTGGCTACTGCAACACAAATGCTAGATGTTAAAATGAAAAATGGGGACAGTGGTGTACCATATAAAGATTTGCTGTACCAAAGCAAAGGTTGGGTTAATAAGCTTCTCTCAAGGTACTTTTTAATGCTTGATTCTCAAGCTCGGTTGAGTAGCAATAGCAGTATAACCATGCTCACCACTCAAGATAAGTTAATTTGCCCTCCTTAGGTCTAATTTTAGCAAACATGGACATGCCATATTAGTTTACCCCTAATAACAAGATCTAGAATGATCAGATGCTTTCTGATGAAGCAAGAAAGCCAATTAAAGCAACCTAGAAAATTAATCCTGAGTGTAATTCTGTTGAACAGTTGTACCCAGTGAAAACACTGACTGAAATTAAGACATCAGAAGATCTACATCTGAAAGAGACGCCACTGAGACAATCCACAAGTTAATGTAATCCTATAATATCTGATCTGGAAGCATTTGATCAGAAGTTAATTTTCCATGTGATAGTGTCAGTGGCTAGTACATCATGACATAACCCCTCCTTTAACCGCACATTAGAAAAAACATTACATCAGTACATTTAAATCATCCTGATTTTTTTTTTTTTTTTACATTGTGTTAATCCATATTTCCTGAATTGTTGGCTGAACAAAGTGAAGCCCTATAGACAGCTGGATGTCATATCTCAGTCTGTAAAATTATAACTTTGCAAACCATATTTGATTCATTCCAAAGCTTCAAGAAGAATCTAACCTCAGCGGACACAACCCATCACACATGTACATATGTAAGAAAACATGTTTAAAGGAAAAACATGCTGACAGATCATCTGATTCCACAACAAACAAAAGCTATGAGGTATCTTATAAAAATCTCCATCAGTTTTTCCTCTCTTCTTTTTTTCTGGGTATATAACCATGTAGGTACAGAAGTCTTCATGCTGCATTAATCCATTTCAGATGGAATGGAGTATCTTTGTGCTGCCCATCATTTTTATTTTAGAAGAACAATTACTAGGTATTACCGTTAGCATTTATTCTGCAAAACTGTATAAATTTTCAGGCAGCGCTGAGTGCCTTATGCTGAGGCACTCTAGAAACACAACAGAAAAGTGATCACTCCTTCAAGTGGTTTACAACACATGTGAATCATCTGAAAGCTACATATTTCTGAAATCTGTTTTACTGCTAGCTGTTATTGTTACTTCTAAATCTATTATCTTACTGGCCTGCTTCATCGGCAGTGCAAAAAAGTGGTTTGGAAATTATATCATTTTTTCTGTATAAGTAACCCTGTAGGTTTCTGCCTATTTATAAAAAGTTGTGATTTCATAAATAGCTTTTTAAATTTTTGCAACATACATTTTACATCTTTCAAACACCTTCCAACATTTTCTATCTTTTGAAATGTCTCTTAGAACAGTCTAGGATCACTAGTACCCCAAAGCTGACAGGAAAATCACTGGGTTTTACTAAAATGACTAATAAACAAGTCCACCTACCTTTAAATGAATGGAAAGTCTGACTTTGTCTTCTGTGGGCGTTAACTATAACTCAAAAAACTCTGCAAATTCATACAGCCAAAGTTAGAAGGTAACAAAAAGAATATATAGCATTTAGATTATCTTATTTAACTGTCCATTTGCTAACTCACATTAGAGGGCAATTTCAGCTGTAACTTGTGCCTAACTGTATATATTTTTACCATAGTAGTTCAGCTCACAAATCTCTGTAGCTGATTGAATCTTTTAACAAATATTTAGCTCTTACTTAGCTTGCTGTAATTTGAGACTGCAGCCATTTGTGTGTTGCTCATCATGCATCTGAAAAACCTCGTAACAATTTCAGTTGTTTTAAATATATCAATTAAGCATCAGAGTAACTGTGGGATACACTGTCATTATTTTGATTTCTAAAAATGAGTATTTTTTTTTTTAACAGACATGGTTAACATCCTTATTTTTGTGGTTTGTTGTTTTCAAGAGAACATGGTCACAGAACAACACATTTTTCAAACAGTTAAAAATATCACTGCCAAGTGAAAACTGAGGTTTAGGATCAAATAAAAAAAAAGGAAAAAAATGAATGAGAAAGAACAGAGGCAAACACATCCAAAACTGAGCGTCAGTATGTCTTTTGCCTTGCTCTGAAGATGTCTTAACTCCACATATACCTAGGGAAGTTTTGTTTCTACACTTGTTCAGAGACTCCCGAGCACTGACATCATTGCAATGTCTCACCTTGATCTAGTTCAATCAGGCTGCATGCAAAACACAACATTAGCCAATACTTCATTTGAAATGATGTTAGCATTGGCAACAGCTACAGTCCCCCTTTAACAGAGTAGCTCACCAACAGCTTGAGCACTCACACAGAAAGCAGGAGAACATGTTTCAGGCCTTCCCACCGTCTGAGAGCACTCAGAAATTACACCTCCCAAGGAAGGAGGCTAGGAAAGAAGCTGAAGATATGGATCCTGGGTGGGGATGTTGTCCTAAGGCATACAGGACCCAGGAAGTTTCAGACTTTGTGATTCTTCACCTGTCTAGTTTAAATCTTCACACAGCTTTCTGGTATTTCAGTAATCATTTTCAGGAGCCCAGCTTTCTAAATTTCTTGTGTAGGGGCACAGTGGAGAAATCTGGATTTCGAATGAGGACCAGCTGCCTGGATGTTAAGAGATGCAGTCCCCAAAACTTTAAAATCTGAGTCTTCACCTATCCCAAGTTACACAAGGGAAAACAGCTAGAACCGAGAAGTTTCTATATGCCTGTGAATGTTCTATTTAAAACCTTATTCCACCTGCACTGTGCCACAGCATCTGCTGTTACCACTAAAACTAATAAGCAGAACTCCCACAAGGCAATAATATATATTAGTGACATATGCATCACGCAAATCACCAGCTATTAGTAATACAGAGAAAAGCAAAAGTGTTAACAAACACTGACCTTCTCTTACCCTTATTTACTTGATCTAAGTTTCACATTTTTTGTATAGATGATTTATGGTAACCTTAGATTTCACATAAGTGAAAAAGTTGTATCACTACATAATGAGTTATATTGGTGGCATGTTATTGCTAGTACATCTGAGAAAAGCTTTTGCTGAGTTGAAACAGGTCTAGGAGTACTAAAAGACATTCAGTCTTACACTGAATATAACCAAACCCTTTATATTATTCAGACCAGTACGCAATTCTATCCCTTTTGAATCATTTATAAAGATTTAAATGTCTTGAGATTCAGCAAACCAGAATAGGGAACATACAGCAAACTTTTCCTCCTTGTGTATTTCCAGAGCCGTGAAGGAATGGATTAATAATCTAATAACAAAAATTCAGAAATATTATAAAAATATCTGCTATCACAAGATTAGTGGACTTGACACTGATCTTTTACTCCTCGATATATCCCAAGGGTAATAGCAGCTGTGGTAGTTTAGTCATGGATTTGAGAAGAAAAATGCTAGCATGTGGCTTATATTTTCCTACCTTTCTTCTCATATCCATAAATAATTTGTCAGTTATGACACCTTTTTTATTCTAACTAGAAGTAACGAAATTTTATATTTGAAATTAAGACTATACAGCATGAAGAGATATCAACCTAAATAGCACAACTGATTAAATAAAGGACATTACTTTTCCCTATAAATATTGTTCCTTTTATCTTCTTCAGTGTCAGAATAAGAACTGAATAAGCCAGTTAGTCATCATGTCAACCATAGATGGTAAAGGGTGGCTAGATCAGGTACAGAGTTTTCCTCACAAGGCAGACACATGACAGGGTGCTGGTAACTGACATGGAAACCAGCCAAAGCTATCAAAACCTTCTCTACACCAGGAGATTGGTGACCTGCGTATTTATAAAAAGAATAAATCAAAATGTAGGATAAGAAACTGAAAAGGAATGTAGTTTACTTAGAAAGAGAGAGTTTGTGTGGAAACCTAGCCCCAAGTATACTGAGCCAGCAAGTGTTCAGATGTGAAGCAGGGGAAGAGGATACACAGGTGCATGTACCAATGCATGTATGCATGCAGACAGGCAGGGTGGAGAAAGGCCATAGGGACCTACACATCTGCTTTTTCCCCAGATAACAGAGGAACATGTGGACGAAGCCCTGTATCCCACACAAAACAGCAGTGACTGAGTCTGGTGCGTGCATGGGAGGAGAAGCAGAAGGTTTTCAGTTGCTCTGCTATTGCTTTTCTAAATCAGGTTACTGGTTACTATTGACAATTAACTTAAGCTGACATAAGCAAAGACCATTGCCAAATTAAGTATCTTGCCCTTTTCCCTGCCTCTTTCCCCAAATCCTCATGTGAAGTGCTTGCTCCTCACACAAGGGAAGACCAAACAGACTAAAATGTAACCTGACAGTTACAAAATAGTATTAATTTCTACCTGGATCATTTTCTTGACAAGCAGAGCCACAGCCCCCTAGCTAATTGCTACTGCAGACACAAGGAAGACAGCAGGACACACAGGGAGAGACTGGGAATAGAATAGCACCTAATGTTTTCATTAGTTTTAAATGATCCTCAAACCACTAATAATTTTCTTTCAAAAGAGAAACGGCAGCAAGTGAGTGCCATGCCCCAACTCCTTTATTCAGACTGCTTTTACTCAGCACGCCCTTGAGAAAATGGCATGCCTCAAGCACTTTTGCCAGGAGCATTAAAAAATTTCTAGTACATTTATTCTATTAGCATTTTATATGATTATTAGTGTCTAATTACAAGCCATTATAGTAATGGTGCATTTAGCAAGTATATCCCAACAGCACTGTATCTCCAGCCTCATTATTAGCTGAGTAAGTCATCACCTGCAGGAACTGAACCTGGAAATTCAAGTTAAACTGTGTCCTTCTGTTACTACAGCTGAAAGTCAGATCTCATACCCAAAACTGTCTCAGACTCCCCAGCACCAAAATGCATGCATGTGAGTTCTCACCTCCACTTTCCCCCCTGGAAAAGCCCATATTAAGTTCACAGTGCTTTTTGACCCACATGCCCCTGGGAATCACACTTGCATCATTAATTGTTTTGATGAGCCTGCACCTGCAGGCATTTATATCTCAGGATCCCAAAGCACAGAGCTACACTAATCCAGCTGCAAAAGTGTGATAAGGTCCTAGATCAGGTCAGAGTTTTGAGGGGAACTTTTTACTGTTGTGTTACCCCACAACAATCGAAAGGGCTCTTGGATGGATCTTCCCCATCTGCTGTTTTCTTGCAGGTGAGCTCTTCTACCAGGCTTGACCTGAGATCAGCACCTCAACAGCTTTCTGTGTGGCAACAATCTCCACACAGTCTCTTTAAAGGCCCTAAAAAGCCTCTTTCCACCCTGTCAGAAGCCTAGCCACACGCAGGCATGGTTCATGATCTCCAAAGTCTCCCAGCATCTGGTAAGCTTCATCTCCCTGCTCACTGCATTTTCATATATCCTCTTCTTTCCATCCTGCTTCCTTTGTGTGTGCAATGACTTTCAAGGAGCACATCTTCCTTCAAAAAGCTCTGTCTGTACCAGACAAAGCAAACTGCAATCATCTTCTCCGAGGTGAACAGACAAACTGTTAGTAAAATGGTTATTGTCCGTCACACCCTGCAAACTAAAACTGCTTGTGCTAACCTTTCAGATTCATACAGTGTTGTCACAGTATTGGAAACAAAGCAATGACCTCAGCTGGGATTAAAAAAAGCCTTGAAAATTAATCAGAAATCTGTTTACTTTTTTAATAATTCACAGATATGCATGCTTTTTATCATAACAAATATTTAGCAATAGGAAACTTTTAAAGGAAACTATTTTTTTTTTTTTAAATAGAAAATAGAGAAATGATAGTATATCACTGCTTGCAAACCAAACACTGTGATCTGCAAGACTAAATACAAGATAAGTACATTAAATTCCAGATAAAAATGAAATTGCTTTTCTCCTAGAATGTCTCCAGTTAACTTGGTAGGTCCTCATACAGTAATGTACTGAGCTGTTCTGAACTCTGAGGGCAAAGGGCAACAGCAGCAGCATTGGGCTGAGGACTGGACTGACATAAACAGCACGATCCACACACCCGTGAGACAGGAAAAGCTACAGAGCTCTACTTGTGTCTAGGAACAGCAAGACCTCTATATATTCAGCTGTATCAGTATCTAAGGCCATTCTCAAATGTCATTAGTGTTCATCATTTCATGACACAGACAATTCTTATACTTGCATAGACATCTTATTCCTTGTGCTCTGCCATTTCTGGTCACTGCAAGATGTGGAGCCAACTCAGCATGGATAATCTTTTGTACCTACGCTTACAGGTGACCATATGTTAAAAATTTTTGCGTGGCTGAGGCTTTAAATAGTAGCCAGTCAGTCATTAATTCTCAGGAATTGTTTAGAACTGTCTGTGTAGGGGATACAAGAAATTACTTTG
This sequence comes from Falco peregrinus, assembly GCF_023634155.1. NCBI lineage: Eukaryota > Metazoa > Chordata > Aves > Falconiformes > Falconidae > Falco > Falco peregrinus. Next base: position 61,562,965 of record NC_073727.1, read on the forward strand.
CCAAACATGACCTTTATTTAGTTTATGAAAAATAAACTTCATGCCAATATAAATCACAATAATAAATGGAATTAAAGCATTACATTTTCTATGTAGGACAGCCTATTTTTTAAAAAACAATTTAATTTTTCATAGTGAAATCTTTAGTCAGTCCTACATTTTCATTCAGTTCTGTAGGAAGTGGGTCCCTCTGCATATTACCATACTGATAAAAATGATTGATTCCTGTAATTTCATTTCACTTTTATCATCTATTTTCTTAAGAAAAGTTAATGTCTGAGTTAATGAAAGACAGAAACTCCTGAATCTAGAATCACTGGTCACTCCAAAGAAGATCAATCCTATCAAATGCTGTGAATAATGATACACAAAAGATTCATATGACATATGTGCTCATTTTGGGAAACATTAAGCAGTAAAATTGTTATCTGTACTTTAAACCACTCCTTTTCCAGTCTAGAATATTAATATCAGTAGATATGAATCTCTTTAGAAATATATAAGCCACTTTATAACACAGTGCTCTGTACATAACGTCTTGCATATTTCCCAAAGAATCACTGTCCAAAGGGTACCCTGGTATACTGACTCTAAATTAGAAGGATTGAGGAAAGGCTGTAAGATAAGGATATATAAATTATAATAAGAACAGGTCGCTTCTATATCCTTTCCAATTTAATTACAACCACTGTCATAAAAATGGATTAGATACTGCTGTTTTCTCTTCCCATTACCATCTTTGTCAAAAGAATGAGAAATCCAAACTTCAATGCTTGTCAGCTTTAGTCGAATGCTGTGTAGTTCTTTAACCTTTCTACAGCTATGTTGTTGTATTGGCTGGCTTTTCCACTTCTTTCATGTTTAAACAGTAGTAGCTTGCCGTAATGAACTGGAATAGATAACCAATCCTGTAGCAGCATATTGAAAAGGCCAAAGCAGTTCATCATTGTGTGATCAATATAATAAATTAGACAACACAAATCTTATTCTCATAAAAAAGGCAAACAAAATATGTTAACATGAATTTGTAGTGATAAAGTTAATTTATAGAGAGAAAACAAACCCGTCTTACATTTTTAGTATTTTATATACAGTTTTACACCTCAGCATTGCACAGCTAACACTGAAATTCATACTTGAGTACCATAATACTTTAGACATACGTACACATTCCATATATTGTTTTTAACACCTGTATCTTCCTTATTTCATTTCAGTGTTAACATATGAATTTACAAGTTTATATTCTCTTTTAGGATAATGAACTGAGGTTTATTAATAAAAAATAAAACTGAGTAAATACTGTCATTATTTTCATTCTGGAAAAGTTTCTGGTTTTATGCCCTGATGCAAGACAACCATTGAATGAACACACAGGAAAAGTCCCAGCATCCACCACGGGTATGTGTTTGCCTGCAGAGCCCTGGGGAACGAGGGTGTCTGCTGCCAGGATGGTGCATCCCAGGCACAGCCAGCTCCCTCCCTCCCTCAGAAACCTGCAGGAGCAATTTGCCAAGGAACAGGCAAGGTGACATCACCTGAAGGCCTCTCTCTGATCTATTAATTGGGCAACCCCACTTGAAGTTAAAAGGATTTTAAGAATACAAAGCAAGCACTCATGAAATACCAAATATGAGCCTAGCTTGGCAATGAGTGTTAATCTTTGTGATGAAATGTATCATAATACTATGACACTGCAAAATCTTATTTTTCCCTTACCCACTCCATGATAAGAAATCCACTATTTCTTGTTAGCTGTTCTTTGATTAGTGGTTTGGTTTTGGTTTTGTTTGGTCTTTTAGCATAGCTAACCCAAAATTTGCAAATAGACAAATTTATTAATTATATGGTGGATGTGACCTTACCTTAAGTGTGGGTACTTCATAGATATGTTTATCCACTTATTTTTAAAGTATCAGTTCAAGACTGAGTGGCAGTTTTATTCTCATTTTATAGATCAATAACTGAAAAGGCAAAGATTGAGTCATAATTATTTCTTTTCTTTTTTAATAACCTGTGAGGGCCAGAAGCATCATCAGTAGAGATTAAATCTTTGAAGGTATTAGCTGCCAATTACTTGAGTCTAAATGTAAGTGTATGGAGAACCTGGATTATTTTTTTCTATCTTCATTATGCATTTTACTGAAGTGGCTGTAGATTTTACATTCATATTCACATATTGTGCCCGACTGCACAACAGGCAAGTGTTTCTTACTGTACAGTAGAGTAGTAAGGATGGAAACATCTATTTTATTTATGGGAGCAGCTGATACTAACTTGAATAAGTTAATCATTTCTACTGTACAAGTCCTGAATTAGATGAGGAATATGCTTGCAGAAGTGAGAAAAAATGTCAATGGCTTTTTAACTGCTATTTATTTTGGTCAAGATAATACCCTAATTTCAGTTTCCAAGTGTAGGGATTAACATGATAAATATGCAAGCTTGCACAGCTAAGGTTAAGATGCAGCCTGTAGTAAATGTTTTATCAGCAGCAAAGTAATGGTCCTGTGTACTGCAAATGACAGCTTTAGTGGAAGGAGAAAGGGAGCACAGGTCGCAAAGAGTTTCAACTTGGCAGTTAGAGGTATTCTATTTTAACAAAGATTCAGTGAGTCTGTTTTAATATAAATGTTGCTTTAGTCAAACAGATTTCTAAACTGGAAGTTTGTTTTTCTGGGCTGCTAGGTGAAGAACAGAGATAAACAAGCTCCTTGGATAGCATTTAGAAATGGTGTTTCTGTTAGACTGCTGTTGCTGAGTTGGGAATGAATATTGAAAAATAAGTACCTTCTATTTCTCTGGGTCATGTTCCTCTGTGGATATTTGCATTATAAAATATACAATGAAAAGAGCATTAGGCACCAGCCATCAGAGTCTCATCCAGCAGCCACTGAAGTCAGAGCAAAGGCTTCCACTGACTTCAGTGAAAGTTGGATCAGGCCCACAATACTGCTGTCCAGACTCTATATATTGTGCCAAATGTGTTGATACTGGAACAGAGCTTCTGACGACAAAAGCCATTGTCACAGACATGACCTGCCACATTGCCTACAGCCCACCATAGGCACCTGGGAGGAGCAGTGGAGCTGAGTGGAGGAGAAGGGCTGTTTTCAGAGCAAAGGATATCTACTCCAGGCAAAGGGAAGGAGCCAGGTGAGACAGAGAGGAGGAAGAGGAGCCAAAGAGGAGTGATCACTGAGGAAGACTTTGTCTGCATTGTAAATTAGAAGTGGGGAAGCTGGGGCAGGCTATGAGGAAAGCTGAAGGGGAGCTGCTGGCAAGAAGCACTGCAGGGTCAGAAGGGAGCTTCCATAGGGATGTCTGGAGAAAGGCAAGCAAGAAGCTACTGAGACAGGCATCAAAAGAGACAAAAAAGACAAAGTTCAGCAGAAGTAAGAAATATCAGCTGCAGTGGGAGCAATCACGTCTGGAAACAGAATGAGTTTGCTTGGTGAAGACTGGGCTGCAGCATTCCAGCATTGCAGTGCTGAAGGCTGCATGCTCAGTGAGACATCTAAACGGTGTCGTGGGCCACAAGACTCAACAACATGAAAGGGAGGTGCCAATGAAAGGGATGGACTACAAAGACTCATACACAGGTTTACTTACTTTAAAACATGACTTAGCCTGGACTCAGTGGGACTCATCAGATGCCTGTAGTCCAGGTTTTTGGAGAACTGGGAGCTAAATTACTATCAGTCTATATGGAAAAATGCTTGAAGCTGTTAATGCAAATCTGCATTAAAATAAAGTAAACACACAAAACCAAAACAATAACTCTGCTAGATTATACACTTTATTGCTCGTATTCTCTCAAAACTTACAGAATAGCTGCATTTCATTCCTTTATTTAAATTAAACTAAGACAGATAAAACGTGAAGTCATTGTACAAAGTTAATAGAATATAAAGATAAAACCTGAGGGTGGCTTTAATGGTTTACTTTCTATATTTTTTCTTGAATCTTTGAATAAATATTTCTCAGTACCAAGAGGCTGATGAAATTACAGAATGGCTAGATTTTGTCATTGTTCCAACACAACCGAAAAGATGGCTGAATGGATTGCTGATCAATTTCAGATGTTTGTGTTCAGCTGGCCTGCGTAACATTTGCAATATTTTAAATTTGGTAGAGAATTCCAGTTCTCAGCTACTCTGTCCTATTACAGAAAAATATTCAATTAATAAATTTGAAATGCAAAATTACCAGATACAAATTATTACTTATTTTAATTATTCACATTAGTGATATTGTAGCATCTAAGAACCTCAGACAAGAGCAGGATGCTGTCTTGGTAGAAGCTACTCTTACACATAATGAAATAGTCTTGACTGACTGGAGAAAGAAATTTTTGAAAATGAGGTAAAAAGAAAAAGGGGTATCCTAATTTTTTTGGCTGGGAAGCAACAGACAAGAAGTCTGGGGCAAAGCAGAGGTTTAAATTCAGCCTGGTGACTTGTCCAGTTTAAATAACCTTTTCTTTTAAATTATTTGCCAAAGGGAATAACACTACACCTGTGAATAAGGGTTATAGATTGTGGTCCTTTAACACAGATTAGATCAGTATCTTTCTCAGTAATACACACTCTATCTTTTCAGGTCATAAGCCATTTTGTCCACTTAAATAAAAAAAGTGGGTTTAAATGGTATTTTAAATGGTACAAATGGATGAGCCCTTGAAAAAAATTAGGTAACAGCTTTGCATGAGCTGAATGGCTGATGTACTCTCTTACTACCACCTGTAACTTGAGATTTGATGAGACCTTCAGAACTGAAAACAATATTTGTTAACAAAAGAATGCAATAGTAATCAGTAGGTCTCATTATCTTTTTTCAAGACTACATAGGATTATTTTTTTTTCCGAACAACAAAATTTGTCACCTTCTGGCACTCTGTATCTCCTTATATTCGGTCTTAATAACCTTCAGCTAGAAGTTTAAAAAAAAAAAAGCACCAATAGAGAGATGAGATGTAAAATCCATTGCACACATACCGGAAGTGGGATATATTACTGTAGTAGAAAGCAGAACTGTCATTTTGGGCTACCCTGAAAAAAACCTTCTGATGTGCTAGTAGTCCTTGAGGAGATGCATGGAATCTGGGTGAGTGCACAGCAGTGCTTCATTGGCACCTCCCGGGATGCAGCAACCTGCTGCCCAGGGATTCCCTGCACTTGAGTTATTATCTGTATTTAGTAAGTATTTTTGCTTTTGAAGTCAGGTAAAGTTTGAAAATCAGTGTTTCAGAGAAATGTGTCCCACAGCCTATCTACATATAGTGTGAACAAGAACCTTTTCCAGATTGTTTTACTCCTGCCACCTGGTAACCTTGTATAGTTTCTTCTACTTTTGTTCTTGTAAGAATCATGAATAACTTTTCTCAGTGCAACTACTATACCCCTCTTCAGTCATCCATTTTCTGGATATAGAGTTATAATCTATTTAGGGTTTATATAAGAGTTGGCCAATATTCTTCTCCATACTTTTCATAATTTGTTTTTTCTTGTTTGAATATAACCCATCAGGGAAGGGGAGAGGAGGGGAAGGGAAGGCAGAAGAGGGGAGTGCAGGGGAGAGGAGAGGAGAAACAAACTCTTTTTGGTTGGTTCCCACCATTTTTTGTTTTGTTCCTAATGCTTTGTCTCATGCAGTTTGTTTGAGTGCTGCTGCTGACTGATCTGAGGTTTGCATTCTAACTACAGACACTCCGAACTCTTTTCTTGGTAGTAACAGCTACCTCAGAGCCTTTTTCTGATGTACATTACACTTATTAACATTACTGTTATTCTTCAGTGTTTAAAATTATATTTTATCTGCTACTTTGCCTCACTATCATCACATTCATTTCACAGTCAGATTTCGTATTTACTATGCTGTCATTTTTACTGCTCCATCAACTTCTTCCCCTGCTACAGTGCTGGGAACACATGTTGCTGATTCCTTTAACCTTACAAGCCACACGTAAGGGAACTGAAGTCAAACCTTAGGTCTGTCCTAGCCCAGCACTGATGCCAGTGAGCAAGAAATGAGAGTTACTGGGACTGAACTGCTCACTGGGGGGTTGAGGTGCGTGGGGTGTGCCTTCATCATGTGGCAGAACACCAACTGAAGATATGTTAAGTTTGTGTGTGTGTGAGGGGAATTGCCATTGTCAAAGACTGAAAAAATAAAAATCTGAAAACTATAAATCTTAGAAATGTTTCTTTGCTGGTGAATGACATGCAACAGAAAACCAAGACTTATCAGGCTTCAGGCATGTAGATAAGTAACTGCAGGCTTGGGCTTCCCTCTCTTCAAAGCATACAGTATGATCAGCTTTGAACAACACAGGTAATGAGGCCTCAGATAGTGAAGACATGGCAGACTTTATCTGACATGCCCCTTAATACCATTGTTTTAGTTGCCAGAAATCTCCAAAGCCTCGTGCTGTGCTGTAGACAAAAAGTGGTGTCTGAAGACATTTAGATTGCTGCTAAGGAGCTAGTTCCTTCCATTGCATTGCTGAGATTTTTTGCAGTCTATCGGGAGCCTCTTAAAGCATAGAATGATGAAACAAAAGTGGGGCAACACTCTCAGCATGAAATGAAATGCTCACATAGGAACAGGTTGAGACCAGCTGCTTTTGCAAATGAAGATGAAACCACATAGACACTTTTTGCTGTAGCACGTGGGTGGTTCAGAGGAGGGTATGAAATCAAGATGTTGCGGTGGCAAGGGTTAACCACGGCTGAACAAAATTATTTAAAACTGAATTAAATACCATAGGTAATACGAAAGCAGGGAGAAGTGGTTCTATAATGAAAGAAGGCATCCGGTGCACACTAATTAGTTCCAAAATAAAAAAGAAAGGAAATATAAGAAAGAACTGACTTGCTCATCTACACCTGCTAAAGCCAGAGACCGACTCTTAACTCTTATATTACAGCTTTCTACCAAAATGCATGAAATTAGAGGCTTCACAATAAACCGAAAGAAGTAGGCCAAGCCAGCAGCTCCAGCTAGAGAAAAATTGTTTGACAGTGTTTCACCATGAAAGGCTGTTCTCATTCATTGTACACTTGTCAAATTCAACAGTTCAAGCTCAACTTTTTAGACCAGATACCTGTCTCTGAATTCTTGGAGGAAGGCATGGCTAAAATAGTTCAGCTGCTGTCAAAAATTATACTGGGGAAAGAATATGTCAGAAAACAGTTTGTGAGCTGAGAAAAACTAACTGCAGCAAGAGACTGTTGGCTCTAGGGCCCTAATCTTGGTCCTATGAAAGGCTGGAAATATAGAGAGAATGAAGCAGAACATTGAGAGTAGAGAACAACCTGTATTTAATTAAGGATCAAGAAGGACTGGGTGCAACAGCTACTTTTGCCTGTCAGGTTTCTGTGCAGCACTGAGAAAGCAGATTCACAGGGTGCAGTCAGTGGCATGCAGGGACACCTGAGCCAGCTCTTTTGCTAGCTTTTCTCCCAACACTGCAGTGCTGTGCTGCAATACTAGCCTGAGGTCTAGAAACAACAGGTCTGTGTTAGCATGGTGCTTCACTGGTACTAGCCCTTTTCTCCTTGCTCAGACTCTTGCAAGGAGAAAAACAGATTAGGCTAAGCAAATATGTTGCTTCCAGCATAGGATCTGATTTGAGTAGCTCTAGGTCACTAAATTTGTTCTCACAACCTAGAGTGGTAGGTAAACTCAATAGATCAGAGATATTTGACACAGAAAATCCTACCTCGTTTATAACAAGTTGTGAGTGATCCCAGCTTCAGCTGATTGGAGCTGGACTTGCACCATGGATAGATGATGTGCTATCAAGGACAAGAAAACTTGTCCTCCTTAAGCACCAACTCAGGTGGACGAGACAAACCCTCTAGAATTGTTTATATTACATAGGGAGCAAGGCTCAACTATCTGAGCTGCATGACAGCTCATCAGATGAGATATTTAATTAAGAAGAGTGGATTGCGCCTGCCCCCTCTTTAAAGTAGGTGGGGGGTTGGAGAAGCAGAGCCTGCATTAGTCCAACTATACTCACATTGTAAATATCTATTTTTAATTTCAGTAGTTCAGTAAAATTTCAGTAGTATGATATCTTCTTTTCACATGAAAACAGAAAATATATGTGCTTCTGTTGTCAGGGACCTGTGGAGATCACCTAGTCCAACCACCCTGGTCAAAGCAGGGTCATCTACCGCATGTTGCCCAGGATCATGACCAGTCAGGTTTTGAGTATCTCCACCAAAGGAGACTCCCCATGGTCTCTAAATAGGTTGCTGTGGTGTTTGACAGCTCTTACAATAAAAAAGCTTTTTCTTACAGTACAGTACAGTAAGCAGGCGCTTACATACATCAGGAAGATCCCCCTGAGCCTTCTCTGTGCTGCAGGCTTAACAGCCTCACCTCTCAGCCTTTCTCTGTATGAAAGGTTCTCTAGTCCCTTAATTATCTCAGTGGCCCTTTGCTGGACACTCTCCTGTAGCTTCATATTTCTCTTGTACTGAGGAGCCTAGAACTGGATACAATTCTCCAGGTGTGGCCTCACCTGTGCTGAGCAGAGAGGAAGGATCATCTTCCTTGACCTGTAAACAACACTGTCTAATGTAGCCCAGGATGCTGTTGGGCTTCTTCCCTGTGAGGGCACATTGTTCATCTTGTTGTCCACCAAGATTCCTGGTCTTTCTCTGCAAAGCTGCTTTCCAGCTCCTCAGTCCCTAGTATGTGCTGGTGCATGAGGTTATTCTTCCCTAGGTGCAGGACTTGGCATTTCCTGTCTTGAATGTTATGAGGTACCTTTCTGCATATTTCTCCAAACTTTCCAAGTCCCTCTGAATGGCAGCACACCCATATGATATGGCAGAGCAGCCACTGTCAATGGAAAAAGACAGGCTTTCTACAAACATCAGGTCCTTTTCCTAACCTTAAATGTTTTCTTCCCTGTTAGCTGTAGAGGCAACCTAGAAACCAGATTAGACCAGACCCTAATATCTAGGCGGCTGCAGTTAAGGAATTTAAATCTTTGCCCATTCAAGAGACTCTTGGTTATTCTCTACCAAGTAGTCTTGTTTATGGTGATATGAACACAACATAGATGTTTAGTACTTGTCATTTACAATTATACAATATTCTCCATAATACTTGTGGAACGAAAGACTTCCTTTTGTAGGCACCAAAAGCTCAGTTGCTTTTGAGACAACTCCCTGTTAACTAGGCATTAATAACCCTGATGTGACAAAATAGATCAAAAAGGTCCTTATCAAGTTCTATGTTTTGTCTTGTTTCTGCTCATAAAGAAATCCATATAACAATTTATTGGCAACTACACAACAGCTTCTGCATTGCCCATGAGCTCCATGCTCATCTGTAAACTGGTAATGCTGAAATCTTCCAGTATTGCCCTTGTATCACAGCGATTGTGCTTTTTGTATTGACCTGCACATCCTCTAAGAGCCTCTAAGTGCAGACTCCACAATATTTATCACAGAATTGACAACAGTTAATATTAAGAGATTATTTCCCAGAACATAAGCACTCGACCTTTGACAGTGCTCCAAGCTGTGCTTTTCATTTGACCCCCAGTGATCTCCCACACAGATTTCACACCGTTAGTGCAGCATTAACATCTTCAGTATCTTTCTTGTACTAAACCCATTTGTTCTCAGTTTGAGTAAATCAGTGGATGCAGAAATAATGTTCACTCACTGGTAGCATTGAAAAGCGGTTATCCTGTATACTTTTCAAAATCCCAGGAAATGCTTCATCTGCTGATTAATGGAAGCCATTTATACTTTTTTTTGCACATCTTAGCCTCATAATTACTGATGAATGTTAGATACTGTCTTTCAAAGCAATGGGCCAGGCCTAGACCAAGTTCTGCCAAACAGCCAGGCTCTAATCCCTTTTGCCCCCGCTAAGCATACATTACAGCCTTATTGCTGCAGGCTGCAGCTATAATTTTATTTCCAGTGGGTCTCCAAGGACACTCAATGTATTCCTGGTTTACGTACTCCCCATTGTCACTGACTGTTGTGTCTTCCCTCCCTCAGCAAGTACACATAAGGGGAAACTAGACAGATATAGTCAGATAATTGTCTTTATCAGTTACTCGAAGTTTAGCTGCTTAGTGCCCCAGTGCTCCACTCAGGTTTCAAAGGCTTCCACAGTAACAAAGGGAAGACTGCTAGAGGACTTCTAAACTGTTTTGAGGACTAATATCAAATTTGTCCAGACTATGCCTTCTATTCCTGGAAAAAGGTCTGCTTTGCAAGTTATTCCTGCTAGCAGTCATGTATACCCACTGCTGGGCAAACCACTGAGGCTTGTCTTTTATCCCAGAATGCCTCTATACATAAACTCTAAGCTGTATTGAATTACAGAAGGAAAAATTAAAATTCAGCCTTCAAGTTAACTTTTTGGTTCAGAGGTGGGATTTTTTAAAACAAACACAGCTGAAAGATTACATAAATATCTTTTAAGGATGTTTAAAAAAGGTATGTTTTTTTCACAAAATTTCACTTTAGACCTTTGTACAAAGGTTACATGGGCTATTTTTGGAGTTGATGTTGCAACTTTTGGCTCAAGCAATGGAGAAAACAGAGGTTTAAAATTGCTGCAGTGAGAGAAGAGCTGCCCAATGCTTGCTTTGCTACATGTCCAATGCACTGTGAAACATTGCCGCATTAGAAATCAAAGAGCTTTCAGAAAACTGAACTCCTTGTGTACTTAGGAGGCTAAACCTACTTGAAGCAGGGAGGAAATTGTCTTTGTGATATCATTGTAGTATTTCTAGGAAAGATGAGTCATGGAGCTTGACCAAATATAGTATTGCTGTAGGGAAGCTAGCCTTTAATTGATGCTTCTTTTTATTTATTTTTTCTCTCTGGGAAAACAGGCTTAAGTTTCTTTTGTAGAAAATCTGGGGAAACAACTTTCTTTTTTAAATGAATCCAGGAAAATTAATGAAATATTCTAAGTGTGGATGCAGAGTGTAGAGTACAAAATATGCATTTCAAACCTCAGATCTGAAAAGCACTTACAGCCATTCGTATTTTTAAACACACAAGTTGCCCCATTGGAAATGTACTAGCATTCAGAAAATCATCTTTCTCAAATCAGTGCAAACTGGTCATGTACTTCAGTACTTTGCTAATAACAAAGGCCACACTACAGTTCTACTAAACATGTTTTCTCAGTGCTTGGGATGAGATGATCTAAAATTACTGACACGGCAAAAATAGAGTGATTACATCCTCCTTTAAGCAATTTTTACACCCCTGCAACACATTATTCTCAATTTATACTGATATAAATGAGGGAAGAATTGGGACAAGCTATTTCAAAAGTCTGTGGGCGTAAATGAAGAGTCCATTCTTACTAGTTTAGTAGATACATTTAAAAACAATATTTAATAGTATGTGACTCATCAAATTAAACTTGTTTATAACAGAGGTTGGTTTTGAACACTAGATTGCCACTTGGGCACAAAGAAGAACTAAGATGTGAAAGAACAAGCTGTAGATATGCTGGCTAAGACAGCACAGACTTATTTAAAAAGAAGGTTTTGACACAATCATTTATTCTAAATATTTTTCTTTTCTTTTCCCTAAAAGCATCTTTCACTTAGACTTTGGGATTGTATTTAGAAAAGTTTTCCCACAAAATAACTTTTGTTATATAAGTGCTAGTTTAAAATGTAACTAAAGCATTCTCAGCTGAGGTAAATTTCTATAGCTCCTTATACTTGCATGGATCATCATTAATTCACATGTAGGTTAGGTATCACAGGCACTGAAGGTATAAAACTTTACAGAAGGATTAACTTTTATTTTATTACTGTAATTAAACCTACAGGAGCTTTCTCCATTAAAACCAGTTGCTATAAGAATATTGACAACACTAACTCATCTAACCAGCATGTTCTTTCATTCCCATTGGAACTAAAACACCCTTAAAGCAAAGCTGCTATCAGCTGTAAAAATAATACGTGCTTTTATAGGAAGGAAGCAGTTAAATACACACATTTCACAAACACCTGACAAATTTACATGGTATAGCATTCACACTTTAAGAAAACTGAGAAAACTGAAGGAAAACATTGAAAAATATATTTTTGCTGAAGTACCATGGCATTGCAGAGTCCTGCCAAACTTCTGGAGTAACAAGATTTTTGGTTTGGTTTGTCATTGGCAAAAAAGGCAAGTAAAAAAAGAATTATGCTATGAATTATGCTATGTTTCAAAGACTACTTTTCCACAAGATGAAACTCCAAAACCACATTCAGTTCTGAAGGGATGGTTGCTTAGCTAGTCTTAATCTTCCAAGGCAAAAGAGATATTTGCCACACACAACTCATATATTATTTTTTTCCCCAGAGGTAGGGACACTTCATGTTGTCTGCCCCTTTCCTTAAAAACACTAAGTAAACTCAGACATGTGCAACACTGAGGTTGCAGCCAAGGTGCTCTATCCAAGTTAGAGGGTGTTTAATATCCTGCAAGTGGTGTCTTCTAATCAGCTGAAGGAAGAAGAAAGTGTAAGTCTATGGGCAGAAGTCTTGGAATTCTTCTGATTTATGGACTGTTACATTTAGCCCAATATTGTCCATTTGAAATCAGGGTGACTGCTGAAATCTGTACATTTTCCCAGCCTCTTTATCACCAGAGTCCTTCAGAAGAAAGAAAGAAAGAACTACTCAGTGGAAATGTAGGAAATGTGATTCTGTGAACAGAGCAGGACATTTCACTGTTCCATCTGATTATAAAAATGTGTTCGGGTTATTCCCACTGTTGACTTAATGGCTAAAGGAAAAGCAGAATTCTTCTTACTCTTCTCTAGCATAATGATGTAAATTCCATTTTTCTAGGAAGATGTGCAGGTTTTATTCTGTAAGTTCCTTTTAGAGGAGAATTATATCTGTGTTGTGTTGTGAATATTCATTGTTTGAATTTCCTAAGGATAAAAAAAGGTAAAACTTGAGCTTTCTATTGATTTCAGCAAGGCACCATAATTCTCTGAAGGTAGGACTCGACTGATTGTCTTTGAAAAGCTGAGCTTTGGAAAGTGCTTAACAATTCCAGTTCTCCTATTTTTTGGCCAGCTTTATTGCTGTTAGCAAAAGACCCTTGCTGTGGCCTGATAATGTCTAGTACAGGTGCCTGAATAGAGGGTGTATCAGAGCTCAGAGTACCAAGTGACATCCTACCGAGGCATTATTTCTGGACTGTCAATGAAGTTGAAAGCTCCTGAGGAATTCAGAAGTGGGACACTACCGAAGGCTGATCAAAAGGATTCCGAAATCAAGCACTTGCCTCTAATTGGATCCTTAGAGCACTTACAGAGAGAATTCTTTCAGAATCCCACTTTTAGAAAGCAGCCTGTAGAAAATATCAAATGCTGTATAGCTGGAGTACCAGTAATTAAAATTGGACTACCATTAATTGTATACTTTAGAGATGACTGATCCCCTGAACACTCAGAAAAGCCTTTTTCATCCTTACCAAATAATACCTGAGCCTGGGACATCCTACCCTCTCCATTTTCAGACTCAGTCCTACTATTCTGTATCTTCTCTGTGTTAGCAAACGCTGCTCATGTGCTCAAGGATAGGATGAAGTATTTAATTCATGTTTACATAAGTATAGTTCTTTTAAAGGGTGTGAGGAAAATAAGACATCCCTTAAATTTAAAACTCCCTCAGCTGTGGGCTGAAACTGGTGGTAGGTTAGAACACGGCTGTGCATTTGCATTGTCACTTTTGGATGGCACCCGTGCTATTGAAGGTGTCTGCCCTGCCACTGAGAAGATTGATGTGACAGTTAGAGGCATGTATCAATTAGCTGAAATCAGAGTGCTTATTCTCATGTAAATTATGGATTGTGAACACGAGAAACAAACTCAGACTAACATCTGTCAAATAACACCTACAAAAGATTTCTGCTTTCGTGTCTTAAGGCTGTCTTGGGTTAGCCATATATCGTATTTTGACAGGGTTTAATAAAATACAAATTATGGAACTGTTGAGTCATGATCAGTATTTCCATCAGACAAATTCAAATGGGTGTACATTTTCACTGAGCTGTAAATAGATTAAATTGCAAATTTAATCCTCTGAACTTTTGTAGCTTTACAGATTTTAGAGGAATATGAGCTTGCATTCAGAATTCATTCCTAAAGTAGTGCTGAGCATGACTGTGTAACATGTTTGTTACGAGGCAGGATTAGAGGGATTTACCCAATATTTTATCAGATACTGTATGAGTTTTAAATGTGTACATAACCATTTTTTGCCACTTTCATTCATCTGCGAAGCCCTATAAACAAAAGGAGCCAAAATGTTCTTTAACCACGCTGCAACATGCCTCTAGGCTCAGATTCATCCTGATGAACCACAAGTGCACAGCTGAGGTGTTTAAATTAGGAGAGAAGCTGCTGTAAGCTTCCTCTGGAGTCAAGGGGACAGGCAGCTCCAGCCCATGACTCACCCTGACCTGACTTGCCCTTGGGAAGATAGCTGCATCTCCCTGCTGTGCCTGCTTTTAGAAGGAAGCCCCAAAGCAATTACACTCCGCCATTTAGCACCTCACCTAAATGCTTTATTCTTGGCTGAGGTGCTGTGATTCTCCTCTCCTTTCTGTCTTGCAGAATTGATTTTGCTGTCAAAAACATGATCGTGTTTTTGCAGCAAAATATTAGGGAAATAAAGTGTTAAACCTTAAGGGGAAAAAGAAAAGAAGAAAAGGAAAAAAAGCTCATATGTCTGAACATTTTCATCAAACACTTGCATGAAAAAAGCACAAAATAGGAACTTTTTGTGAAATATCATTCCATTTTCAGTGAATCTGGAAGGAAGCTTATCTTTGCTTTCTTTTTCTCTCTCTCTTTCCCTTTGCTTTTTTTCTGTTGTGTTTTGTTGTTTGTTTTTTTTTTTTTTAATTATCTTTTGGGGGTAACTATTATATATCATTCATGCAGTTTAAGTTTTAAAGAGCTAAGGAGGGGGAATATTAAAATGAAGGTTAGTTCAACTAAAAGGCCTGTGTGGTTGACTTTTGCCTGAAAATCAACTTCACATGAACCACCTCCTGAAAACTGTGTGGAAGTGCCCCAGGTAGCCAAGCACCTTAATAGACCAATATGCGTATATAGTTGTACATATGAATGGTGTTAAATTTCTCCAATTCTTCCTTGCTTACACTTTGATATAACCTAATCTTTGAAAGTTAACCTCATTCCTTTTATATGTGGTTTTCAGACAACTTCTATAGGTATGTAAAATGCTGAAAAATATGTGTATAATCGTTTTACCGTTGAAGTTCAAGAGCAAGTGGTATGCATGATTTATGACATATTTCTAGAAATAAGCGGTATGTTTGGGCTGCAATTTACACACATATGTCCCATATTCAGCCTGACAACTCGCAATGCAAAATGGCCTTCATTTCATGGATTCCTCATAAGTTATGTTTTGCCTGGTTTTACCACCCCACTTCATTGATTCTGAGGAGTTTATTAGCAGACTAAACACGTAACATTGTTTTTAACACAGAGAATAAAAATTGTGTATCTGCAGAAGACTGAGCTGCTTTAAATTCAGTTCTCAGTAGTAAGAGAACACTTAATAAGATTAATCCACAAAAAAGACAAAGCAAATTCAAACTAAAATTTTATGTTTTTAGAGTGATTCATTCTCATTTCATCTTTTTAAAAAAAAATCATTTGTCAGACAATGAGTAAAAATTTAGGCTTTGTTATTTATTGTTGAAAAATTCTGAGCAGGCCTGAGTTAGTAAAGTACTGCAGAAAGAACACAGGCATCCTTTCTTAAGGCAGAAGAAAATGCATCTGTAAAGATTTTACTTATATTTCGAAACTTGCTGCTATTGTATTTATTTCATTTTACAATGCAGAGAGAAATATAAAAAAAATATATTAGAAAAGCTGTTGCAGAACATAAGTTTGCTGCTCTGGGATAAATGAGTAATAGCTACATAACTGTCATCACACAATCACTTTTAAGCCTTCTTTCATGGTATACAGCTGTGGTTTGGGGCAATGCAATTAATTAGAGGGTGAAATCAAAGCCATGTATCTTTCTTCTCTTGTGTGATTTTTAGTCCCCTGTATTTATATAGCTGTCATGCCCTTCTAATTATATTAGATGCAATTAAATTGCATCTTCCCAACCAATATTTCTATATTTCTATCAAATAATATACAAACTGTCAAAGAGAACCATATTAATAAGTGAAAGGCATTAGTGTCACTTGTAGATAAGAAGAAGGAAGTCCTTAAGAAACTGCTGATCTTCATGGTCCGCAGTGCAATTGTGAACCATTCTGGGAAAAGGAGAGACACAGTCAAACAATTCAATTGCCATTTAGGTCAGAGTTTCAAAAGTTTCCAATGAGTAACAGCATTTTTATTTAGGGGTGATGAGTTCAAGATAGTTTAATTTAGATCCAAACAGATGTGAAAATATTGTTAGTAATAATATTTACATTTTAAAAATCAATACATAATTATTTATGTTCTTCTAGGGTTTTTTATTATAGTGGAGTTTTATTGAATTTGCTGAATTACTCTTAATTCTTCAAGTCCAAACCAAAAATTTTTTACTTGATACCTTAACTCTGAAAGACCTTCTGCATGTTTTGTGAGTATGACCAAGAAAGTCAAAGATGTTATTCCAGGAGCAAGCTGAACAAAGGACAATTAATGAACTTCTGGACAGATCTGCTGATACATACTTTGCCACAAATGCAACAAGAGCCCTGAAAAAATGTTGAAGGACAAAAGGCAGCTCTTGTAGTAAAATATTGTTCACGCCAGTTTTGATTTCCACAGCTTTTGCAGATGGACCACAAGCCCAACTATAAACTTTTGTCTCAGACAGAACTCCACACTGAGGAAATAAATGTCATATAATCCTAATATATTTTTTCTGCATTTCACAAATTACTGTTAAAATTACTAAGATTGTGCCAATTATATTTTGTCTATCCTACCTAATAGAAGGCATCTGTGAGAAACATACATTTCCAAAGGAAAAAACGTTTTAGTCTTTAAATAATTCATTATTTATTTAGCCCAACTAGAAGTATTAAACTATGTGTTCACAGGAATACCAGAGAATCCAGTTTCTTTAAGAACTTCTTTTCTTTTCTCCAGCTAATAAGTTTGTGGTAAGTCTTACATTTATCACTGAAAGATTTCTCAAAGCCTTTCCATCAATATCAAGACCTTCATCATCATAAGATCAGAAGCTGGTACTCATAGCCTTAATGAAATCTCTCTCTGAGGCACCAGACACATAGTGAGTGGTATCTCATTTCTCCTACAGACCTGCCTTCCACATGTAAACAACATGAGCTTAGTGAGGCAAAAACCCCTGAACTCATCTGTGTTCCATCACAATCCAGTTCCTTTTGTTCCCTTGATAAAATGGATCAGAATTTTGCCTCTAAGTGTCTCTTTTTCTCCAATAAATATAAGGAAAACCTCAATAAACAGCTGAAATGCAGACATCTGTGTAGCAAACAATTAAATTTACATGAAATGAAATTTCACCCTAAGGGTCTATAATTAAAGTGCAATTATATTCCTAAATTACCATGGACAGGATCTCACCCACTGTCTTTAAACTACTGTTCTTGCTATTGTTTATTTGCTGTGAGCTAGAACAAGCAGATCTGGATCAAATTTGGCATCTCATTTTACTTAGTCTCACACAACCACTATCTCAAAGCATGAGAGTTTCAGTTTAAGCCTAAATATGAATGAATAGAACAACACAGAAGGGGGAAAGTGAAGAAGTACAATAGCAACATCATATGGCTATTACGTTAACCATGAATTCAAGTGCTTAAATACAAGTCACCATTTATTTTCTCCATGATGAATCATCAGAAACCATAAATCCATAAATTGAGAGTTATTCACAATCTGCACTGCGTCTTATCTGAACATGTCCTTCTGGCATGATAGGAAAATTAGTTCAAGTAGCCTTTGGACAAGGAAGATACGGCTTTACAGAAGAGAAGAGGTAAGAATATTAATGGTGAATAACACAAGCAACATTTTGCAAAGAACCAAAATATATTGAGCAAAATTGTTTCAAAATTCTTCTTTCCTTTCCTTTCCTTTCCTTTCCTTTCCTTTCCTTTCCTTTCCTTTCCTTTCCTTTCCTTTCCTTTCCTTTCCTTTCTTTCCTTTCCTTTCCTTTCCTTTCCTTTCCTTTCCTTTCCTTTCCTTTCCTTTCCTTTCCTTTCCTTTCCTTTCCTTTCCTTCCTTTCCTTTCCTTTCCTTTCCTTCCTTTCCTTTCCTCTCCTCTCCTCTCCTCTCTCTCCTCTCCTCTCCTCTCCTCTCCTCTCCTCTCCTCTCCTCTCCTCTCCTCTCCTCTCCTCTCCTCTCCTCTCCTCTCCTCTCCTCTCCTCTCCTCTCTCTCCTCTCCTCTCCTCTCCTCTCCTCTCCTCTCCTCTCCTCTCCTCTCCTCTCCTCTCCTCTCCTCTCCTCTCCTCTCCTCTCCTCTTCCTCTCCTCTCCTCTCCTCTCCTCTCCTCTCCTCTCTCCTCTCCTCTCCTCTCCTCTCCTCTCCGTTACTTTTTTCTTGTCTTGTCTTGTCTTTATTTTATTTATTTAATTTGTTTTCCTGACTTGTTTTTGCCACTTCTGGTCTCAAATAATGAAAAAAAAGTATTTGGATTTGTGCCTCTTTTTGTCATAATGTATCGTGGTAAAACAGTCTGTTGTTACAGCTAGACTACTAGTAATAAGAAAGTATGAAGTTTAAGATCAGTTACTTTTGCTGTGAGTACAAATTGTCTTGACCCGTCCTTGTGGGAGATTTGGGCAGTTTGCTAAAATGGACTTCAGCTGGATATGGAGAGAGAAAGGTGCAGGGCCCCAGAGCTGATGAAATATTCTTTTCTGTCTGTTCTTACAATATCTATTTCAATTTTAAACCATGAATGGTAACAAAAAAAAAAAAAATGAACAAGAAAAACAGACTTCCAAATAGGAATGGATGAAAGCAAAACATATTACAGATTGATCAAAAAACGGGAGGCCCCCAAGCAGCCTTCTGGGTATGCCGTGAAAAAAAAACAATCAGGAAATATGTGATAGCATATGGAGAGGTGGATGATAAAACCTTTCAAATGCAAAATCTGTAAGGGGTGAGATACCAAAATCTGCTGGAAGAAACTGGTGAGATGCAGACACAGACCATGTTTGGAAAAGCACCGGATGTACCTTACAAGCTTCAAGCTCTTTTAAGTAATGAACTTGTGTGGGTTTCCTTTTGTCCTTTTTTTTTTCTTCAAAGGATGATTAGTTTCCAGACATGAACAAGTGTGCAAAAGTATTATGTGCATGCAAAGACATTGCTAAATGTTGCACATTAAAAAGTCTGTCATCAATTATATTTCAAGCAATTACTTTGATATCATCTTTCTTTTGTTTACAGTAGGCTACCATGAACCAGGATGTCCCTCAGGAAAAAGTATTTGGGGAGGGAGAAGATGTAGGAAGAAAAGGATATGAAAACAATATTTGGCTTGAAGCTTTTTTTTCTAAGAAAAAAATGAATCATGTGCAAAGTTTTCAGTGCAACAAAGAAATCTTGTTTGCTTGCCAAAAAGGTTTGTTAAGCAATGACAGGAAACAGGAGAAAAAAAGATGGGATCCAAAGGGTTTTAAGATCCAAGGGATTTTAAGAATTAAATAAAAAAAAAAAAAAAGGAGTCTACAGACTGAGATAGCTTTGCCTAATGTGTATGTGGATTTTTTTCCTTGGTGGATATGTTTTCCTTGGGTAGCCAATGAAGTAATAATTGGTTCCATGTTCAGCAGTGCTTTGGCTTTAGCTTCATTTATTGAACGCAGGGAAAAAGGAATGTAGTTCACAGTCACGCTTTTCCTTTTTTTTCCTTTTTTTTTTTTTTTTTTTTTGGTAACAGTCTGAAGAATGAAAGCATGATTCATTTCATAACAAGGAAATGATGCTGCAGCTACATGTAGAGCGGGAGTTCTTGAACTGCACTTATTTGCATCCCACCAAGAGCCATCTAGAAGGAGCGTGCCTACACAGAGAGAGCTGGGATGTGTGTGCTGTCCTGGGGAGCAGAGGTGTCAGGAGATGAGCTTGGTTAGGGCTGACCTCTGGACTGCAGCAGTCTCTGACCTCAGGTTTCTGGGCAAATTAGCCTGTGGAGAGAACTGCAATGTGTGATGCAAAACCAAGTAATGCTGCAAGATCCAGCCTGGGACAAGCCTGGCACCTCTTAGATATGAGGGGATCCTGGTAGGTTGTGTGAAGACAGTAATGCTTTCTCCCAGAGAGCCAGTGTGCTCCACCAGCCCTCCCCTGCAGACCTCAGTGGCTGTACTGCGCTAAACCAGGAGGAAGCTTCCAGCTTTCTAGAGGTGGTATACAGCCTTAACACAGCCACTACAGACCAGCACAGAGGCAGGACCTGCTTCCCTTATCAAGATACAGAACAGCCCAGTGCCATTTTGGTACATCTAAGACACTACTAGTGATACATCTCAAAGATAATCTCCTCTGCTCCAGCAAAGTTTGGAAGTTTTAAAATCAATCTTTAAAATATAAAACATGGGATGATTCTGCCCATGTTACTCATGTGAATAATTTTTATGCATTAGCCCACCCGCCATCCACAGTACAATGATACTAATTGTGTTGCATCTATCTAAAACAACCTTGCCTAGTGATAAACCAGCTTTCATAGGGTGAGGTTGGTATGACAATGGTGTTTCATGAGTTAGGACCTAAGAATGTGACCAAGGTCTCAGGGCTTTCTCCTGTCTCTATGTAGTGAAAGCCCTGAAAAGCCAAAATCAGACCTCTAACGTCCAGTCCACCTGTAAAGGCAGCATGCAAAAATATCCTTAAGAAACTGGAAAACATAGTACCTTGTTTAATGTAAACATATGTGTGTGAATGGAAGCTGATATCTGGGAGTCCTACAGAAAGATCTTGCAAGTTAAAACCAGCCATCTCATTGACATAGGATTTTAATACCCTTTAAAAATTATAGTTAATAATCTGAAATTGTCCTTATATAGCACTATCAAAATCTTTTTATATTGTTTTTTTTTCTTTTGTCTCTCTAGTCATACAAAATAGTTTTCACCATCTATATGCACTTTCTTGCCTTAATTATGAAATCACAATTTTGGAAAACAACATTTTTTATGCTTTGCAGGTCTCCCCTATGAGGAATGCAGGCTACTGGCAGTATGTTTGTTTAGGTACCATGCTTACACTAGACTGTACTTCCCACATGACTCACTAGCTCAGTTTTCATTGCCTCTGGCTCTCTTTTGTTATTTACCTTGCTTCTGAAGTTCCTTGTAAGGAGATTAGAAGCCTTTACCAAAAAATACAGTGAGTTTGGGGCTCATTTTAAATGCAGTTATTCCCACCCACAAAGGAAGGATGATTAACTTGCTGACTGAATCATAGACTCATAGAATCACAGTCATTTAGGTTGGAAAACACCTTTGAGATCCTCAAGTCCAACTGTTATCCTAACCCTGCAAAGTCCACCAATAAGCCATGTTGCTAAGCACTACATCTACATGTCTTTTAAACACTTCCAGGTGACAACCTAATCCCTGGGCAGCCTGTTCCAATGCTTGACCACCCTTTCAGTGGAGAAACTTTTCCTAATGTCCAATTCAAACCTCCTCTGGCAGAACTTGAGGACATTTTCACTTGTACTGTCGCTTGTTACCTGGGAGAAAAGACCGACCCCCACCTGCCCACAGCCTCCTTTCAGGTAGTTGTAGAGAGCAGTAAGGTCTCCCCTGAACCTTCTTTCCTCCAGATTAACAATCCCAGTTCACTCAGATGCTCCTCACATCTGGATTTGTGCTCCAGACCCTTCCCCAGCCCCGTTGCCCATCTCTGGACACGCTCCAGCCCCTCCAAGTCCCCCTTGCAGTGAGGGGCCCAGAGCTGAACACAGGATTCAAGGTGCGGCCTCACCGGTGCCCAGTACAGGGGGACGGTCACTGCCCTGGTTCTGCTGGCCACACTATTTCTGATACAAGCCAGGAGCTCTTGGCTTTCTTGGCCACCTGCCTTTCATAAACCCATGCTGACTGGGCCTGATCACTGACTTGTCCTGTACGGCTGAGTGATAGCACTCAGGATTATATGCTCCATGACCTTCCCTGACACTAGGTCAGGCTGACAGGCCAGTAATTCCCCAGATCATCCTTCCAGTTCTTCTTGTAGATGGACATCACATTTTGTAACCTCCATCTTCTGGACCTCCCCGGTTAGCCAGAACTGCTGATAAATGATGGAAGGTGGCTCAGTGAGCACTTCCACCAGCTCCCTCAGTACCCTTGCATGAATCCCATTCAGCCCCATAGACTTGTGTGTGTCTAAGTGGGGCAGCAGGTCACTAACTATTTCCCTTTGGATTATGGAGATTCATTCTTCTCCCCATCACTGTCTTCCAGCTCAGGGGGCTGATACATGGAAGGCAACCGGTCTTGTTATTAAAGACTGAGGCAAAGAAGACATTAAGTACATCAGCCTTTTCCTCATCCTTTGTCATCGTGTTCCCCCCTACATCCAATAAAGGATGGAGATTCTCTTTAGCCCTCCTTTTGTTGATAATATATTTATAGAAACATCTTTTCTTGTCTTTATGGCAGTACCCAGATTAAGTTCTAGCTGGGTTTTGGCCCTTCTAATTTTCTCCCTGTATAACACCATGACTTCCTTGTAGTCCTCCAGACTGCCTGCCCCTTCTTCCAAAGGTCATAAACTCTCCTTTTTCCCTGAGTTCCAGCCAAACTCTCTGTTCAGCCAGGCTGGTCTTTCCTGCCAACCTGTATTTCAGCACATGGGGACAGCCTTCTCCTTTGCCTTTAAGATTTCCTTCTTGAAGAGTATCCAGTCTTCCTGGACCCCTTTGCCCTTCTTGACTGCCTCCCAAGGGACTTTGTTGGCCAGTCTCCTAAACAGGCCAAAATCAGCATTCTGGACCTCCTAGGTAGTGGTTCTGGTGACCCCCTCCTGACTTCTCCAACAATCAAAACCCCTATCATTTTGTGATTGCTATGCCCAAGATGTCCTCTGACCACCACATCACCCACAAGTCCCTCTGTCTTTGCAAACAACAGGTCCAGCGGGACATCTCTGTTTGGCTAAGTCACAAGACTGGCTTTAATGCCTCCCTCCTGACACTGGCCAGGCTAGCACACCGCTGGCACACTGGTGTCTTGCACCCACAGCAGAACAAAGACAGAATAGCAAGGCAATGCAGGAGTTGGGGAAAGAAGCATGGTGAGCAAGCAAGCATTCAAAGCATTTGAACCTGTCTGTGGAGAGATCATAAAATGGATCTGTAGCTTTGAACAGGATCCCAAAATGACTGAAGAACCTGAGACACAACTGAGTGTAGGAATGAAAATCTGTCTTTCAGCCATTTACGTGACATGAGGGGGACATCTGCCAGCTCAGGAGGGAGTCCAAATCCCAGGAAGATAATCAAAACAGTAATAAAATCTCATTCAGGAACTCATTTTAAGTTAACACTTTACACTACAGCTACATTTTAGAGCAAAAGGCATCTTTCCCACATTTTGGTATGCAGATACCCTCCCCCAGCCCCCTTTACAGCATACTAAGCAAAGTATGCAGGTGGAATCTTTTGAGCTAATGATAGACCAAAATCATCTAGCAACTGGTGGTGCCTAATATATGCCTGCAGATGCCTAATTAACATTCATAAAGCACTTGAATTGCTTAGATGAAGTCAGTATACAGTAAAAGCGTAAATTATTATTATTATGGGTAGTAAATGCTTCAGAAAACAATTTTAACTATTCTAAAAAAAAAATGTTTTATTATTCCTTTTGCTAAAAGAGAATTGACTAAAGACCAATTTAGAAAGCTTTTTCCCTGCACATTAATTATTATACTCCTGTGTAAATAGTAACAAACCCATATTAAAAGGTGCTCAGGAATCTCAGGAGTTTGGCTTTACAACAAAATCTAAGCTTCCATTTCAATCTGACAGAAAGCTGGACAATCAGCGATCATTAATGCATTTGAAATGTTAAAGCAGACTATTCAATCATGCTACAGAGCTGCTAAGAGCATTCTGTGTCCTTTCCTTGTCCCTGACCCTTAAACTGCTTTGCATCTGGATATTTAAACACTTTGCACAGCTGTGTCTTGCAGACTTCGCCTTCTCCATCTGCTTGTTTGTTTTCCTGGTTTTATTTTTCAGGCAGCTATTTTGTATAAGCAAAATTATCCTTTTATGTCTCCTCTGCCTCTGTTGTTTCTCCTAGATATTGTAAACTACAGCATCTGGAGTACTATCCTGTTACAGATTTATATTCTACTAGGTAGTGTGGGATAAAGATAAGAAACCTCAATAGAACATGAGGCTGATGCCCTAGTCTGACACATAAATCCCTAAAGCTTCTTGCTGAAATTTTCTGCAGAGTATCCCCTTAGTGTATAAATGACTTCTGTTGATTTTTTACAAGTGTGTATCACAGGTCAATAGAAGAAAGGGAGACCATCCACTGGCCGTTTGTCAAAACAGTTACCCTTTACATTATCGAGTGACACTTTTTTTTTTTTTTTTTTTTTGTCAGGTAATATGAATAGTCTGACAGTAAGTCTTCCTCAAAACTGAGTGTATGACCTAAGGAAAGTAGCCATTCAGATTTGATTTTTAAAACATTTCTCTGACTTTGGATCAGCATGTTTGCAGAATGAAAGGATGTGTCCTGACCTTTTTATCTCTGAAGGGTGGGAAGTAACTTCAGATTCAGAGATTTATCTCATATCCTAGAAACAAACTGGGCCAAGTTTTCAAGTTCTCCCAGTTATTTCTGGATTACTGAGCTTTGCTTACTCCAAACCATTTCATAAAGGAAGTTAAAAATTAATGTTGCTGCTTAGCTATGCACTTAAATATGAGCTCAGCTTTCAGCACAAACAGATGTTCTTTGCTTAGTTGGGATGGTCTGGAAAAAAAACCAAATACAAAACTGTTTTGATATGTTCAGTTCTAGGAATCTGTTAATGACCTATGAATGGAACATACGGAGGCCTCTCTAGGTCAGGATCATTGCTTTCCTACCAGATAGCAGAAGCAAATGTAACAGAACAAAGGTAGGGGTCACATACTGAAAAACCATGCTGCTTATAATATCCTGCAGCTTATGGATGCATTAATGCATCCCAAATCCTTTTTCCCTGTGTTATCCTGTACAGAGCCCTATCTACATGAAACAAATTGCAAGAGCAGAATCTTACCTGTTCAAAGAAATATCTCAGACTACCTTAAACTTTCATTTGTCATGTTTTGTAATAGCTGATATAATCTGTTGAATTGTTGTGAAACGTCAAGAGCAAGGCAGCAAAACATGCCCTACTGAACAGAAGATTAGGAAACAGGAATCACCAAAATCTAATTCTGGATGACCTTGGGAAGAGGGAGGGGAAAGATGGTAATGCTAAATTTTCAAAGTAATTTCTGATCATGAGCTTTGCTCTTTGACACAGTGGGCATTTGATTTGCTGGTGGCACATGGTACTTCTAGCTCCCCTTAGCTCCAGGGAAGTCAGAAATGTCAGGAATTGCTGCCTGAGCCTCACTGGGAAATCTAACCATACCCAGGTAAATTCCCAGTAGTTCTATAAATAATGAGCACACATCACCTTGAAAAAGAAACCTTGAAGAAAAAAACAGCATCAAACCTAGGATGAGCATCTACACTTTGGGGTATCCAATTCACATCTTCCTTACTCATCAGTTCTTCTAGATTCACAGACTTTAGAGAAAATAGCATTAACTTACTTAATCTTCATCTCCTGTTTATTACAGATGCCTAAATTTTCCTCATGTTACCCTTAAACTGAGCTCAACAATTTCATTCAATGGAAGAAGGTGATTTTATCATATGCCATCAATCATCAGTTCCTCCAGTGTCAGTAATGTAGCGTACTGTGTAGTAACTTTAATTAGGCCATAGCTATATTAAAAGTTGTGCTGATTTGTAATTTTGTAGTTGTGCCTAGGAATCTCAGTTGTAGACAATTTTGCTTTCAGCATTCAGAAGTGCAACAGGAATTTATTCCCTGCCTCCTACAAGATTACAGTCTAAAATAATTCACTTGGGAACAGTAAACTCCCCTTACTTTCTTGTAGTACTCCAAAGGTTAAAGCTTTGGTTAGAAAAGTACTAGACATTTATTGCTGTTAATGCTAATTAGAGAAAAATAAAAGATTCAACACAATTTTATAGAGAAAGCTTACCAAAATGAAGAGCTAAGGTCTCATTCTTATCTATTTAGGTTTTAAGCTCTATTTCAACAGTAGAAGGAGAGAAAATGTAATAAACTCACTGACTGCCCTAAGGACTGAGGCAACTGAAAGATTTTGTATTCCCATTTCAGCAAGTGTCAACAGCAACCCTGAATGTGACTTTAGCTATATTTACCTGGCAAGTTTGTCAGTTATTCTGAAGTACAGTGATTTATGTACCCATAATAATGGGACTTTAGGAGCTGTGTGTGTTTTATTACTTGAGGTCATAGGTGTATAAGACAGCAAATGTTGGCTTTAGGGCTCCTGATACAGGTTCAAAAACCCAAAGCCATATGATGTAAAAGACTGATTCTATGTTATCTCATTCAACTGGCTTGAATTTGTCCAAACACAGCTGAAGGGTTAACTTTGTACCAACAGACTTTGTATCAGA
Organism: Falco peregrinus; assembly: GCF_023634155.1. Classification (NCBI taxonomy): domain Eukaryota; kingdom Metazoa; phylum Chordata; class Aves; order Falconiformes; family Falconidae; genus Falco; species Falco peregrinus. The sequence continues at coordinate 61,589,715 of NC_073727.1, forward strand.
GTAGTACTGCTCGTCTTTACCATTCCATCTTAATACCAGAGCTGATACCACTTGTTCTTCTGTCTTTGGAAAAAAATCATAATGCCAAAATAAACTCTGGCATGTGTACTCTCGCTAATGTGACAGAAGTACAGCCATCTGATAACAGCCAAGCTGGATCCCATTTGTTTCATACTGGAGTGATATTCCTATTGATCTCTAACATAGTATTAGTGACAGCAGAAGTGCAGTGTAACTTGACACGCTTGAAGGAAGGTTTTATGAGTAGATTTTTATACCACCTTCAACACAGCATCTTTTTTCCCAACCAGTATTGATATAACAACTCTAAGGTGTGGAGAAATCCTCCCTGCCCCAGTTGAAACACACTCTCCTTCAAGACTGACTGCAGCTGTTAGTGTCCTCCACCCAAAGAACCAAGGCACACACTAAACCTCAAACTGACAAAAGGAAATAGTTTCATACCTGACAAGGGGGCAGTTTTTCATTTTCCCCACCCAAATACCACATGGGAAATGTGTTAGGTGGGTACAGCTAAAACACACCCCAAATAATCCCATGGTTGCTCTAGCAGCCAAAACATCCTACGGTGTGTTTACACCATGTCCTCCTGATGAACATGTCCTGGGTGAGGCTCTGTGGCTGGCTTTATTTTCCACAAACTGCAGTTATCTGTGTGTCATTTTCACAGAATTATATGAAAACTCTTTCCAGTTTTTACTTTGGAAGTGACTGCTTTTACCTACAACAAAAGAACAGCTTTGTTTCTTAACAGTACTGAGGATAAGCCAAAATGCACTAATTTCTCCTCACTTGTTAAACATTTAACATATCGCTACCCACACCCTGTAATTTCAAGACTCCTAGGATTTATATTTTAAAAGCATAATTGAAACTTCTTGGCAAGGGTCCTATGACTTCCAGTCAAAATGGTTATAGAAGAAAAATTCTCTGTCTTCATGTAAAAGAAATCCTGCCTAAATTAAAAGCAGTTGGTATTAGCTCTTTTTCCCCTATAATAATATCTACCATTAAGATGACAGCTAAAATATAAGGTGTTCTTGCATTTCAAGAGACTATGAGAGGAAAAAGGGTTGGTGGGGCTATTTTAGTGATGCCAAGCTGAACTCATATTTTGTCAAAACAACTGTTTGCTCATCTACATATGGAAATGTATTTTTAATTTAGAATTCATTCAAGATCTCATGCTTTAACTCATCATATCATAATAACTCGATGCCTAATCTAGCACAGAAAAGAAAGTGCAAATGTTCATATTGTGTATGCTATACTGCAGCCATAGTTTTCTCAAGATTTGGAAATCCTTTAGATTAAATAAATTCATCTATATTATCTCATCGCAACTTTCAAGAAAAGTGTGTGTGGGAGTGTTGTTGAGGTTCAGCACTTTTTTCCTGCTCTATACAAAAGCTATGTAAAAGTTCTGAAAAGGAGGTCTACAAATCATACCAATGTATAGGGTACTCAGCCTCCTATTGAATGGAGATGCTCACATAGTGTCAGTGAAGAGCAAAAACCTAGAAGTAAATTTTAGCAAAATGGATCTTATGCCAGTAAGACAGGACAAACATTCTGAGGAACCATCAAACATAATAATCTGAGCTCAAAGGTGTATCTATGCTTTCTGGACTGTTAGCCTTGCATCCATCTAAAGAGCTCCTAGAAACTTCCTGTACTTCTATTTCACCATCTATTTTTCCCTCAGTTTCTGCCAGGCAGAAGGCCACACCCCAGTCCAACATCTTTGGCCTCCAGTGCCATGGACCTGGGGCAGCAGCAATCCTCTTTTGTCTTAGCAGCAGAGTCACGGGATTCTACAGCCACTGCCTGTCTCAGCATTCAGCTACTGGTCAGAGTGACAAGAATGCATCCCCCTACCCTCCTCTGCCTGTGAATGTCCCCCTGTAATAACAACTGGCCCATAGTAATCTCCATTTCATATCCACAGAAAACAAATTGTTCTGCTTTTGCTTGCAAGCCAGTATTTTGTTTTCTACATGTTTCATTAGCTTACAGGGAGAAAAAAAAAAAAGGTTTAATGTAGACTGTAGTTCATTTCCTGCTCAGTGCTGTTGCCTGTAGGCCAGACTGATGGCAGGTCTACGATACTAGATCAAAATGAAAGACTACCTCTGAATTTCAATTATTCAAAGTAGTGTTGAAAAAAACAAGCTCTCCCTGCTATGATCTGTGTTAACAATTATACAGTTACATTGATGCAATGGTAGCTATTAAAGGAAAATGTGAGATTCATGAAGGACACAAAATTTACTCAGCAGTTTACCCAAAGTTATGAAAATCTATTGCAAAGGAGATGAGAATGATCAGTAATCTTAGTGTGTTCATAATAGTTCTCCTATGTTAACATTCACTTACCTAGGTAAATGAGAGATGGCCTCACAGGAGATAAGAAACCAATGTTAACATTATGCTTATGAAAAGCCAAATGGAGTGCTGTGATTTTCATTATGAACTTTCTTTTATGCTTTCCTCATCTGCGTAGTCTTGTCTGTAGTTGAACTCTACCCTTAGGGCAAGGAAATTGTTAATTCATCAGAGAAAGATCTCTCTTTGTTCTAGATCCTGTATAATGCTCAGCAAAAGCAACCTTAATCCCTGTAACACAAATAAAAACAAATAAAGGTATCATAGTAATGTAGTAGTGGAAGAGACTTCAAAGATCCAGTAGTCTGTCTGCTTGCTCTGAGGAAGAATCAAATGTGTCTGAGCTATCCATGACAAGTCTGTCTAACCCATTCCTAACTCAGACTTCTCAGGAAAGAAATTGAATTCTTCAGTTACTTTCTGAAGCCTGCCTTAGCTCTTCTTATATTTAGAAAGTGTTTCCAATACCCATACGGATGGGAGAAACAAGGGGAAATTTTAATTATGATAAAATGTTGGTTTGGGTTTTTGGTCAGATACTTACATATGACATATGCCGATAAGAGAAAGAGCACCCAAAGTCTCAGCAGTGTAACTTTAGAGAAAAAACATATTTTATCTGTACCATCAGAAAACTTCTGAGGTCAGCCCCTAGTTTCATATGTGGCTATCAAATATTGAGTTTAAGTAGCTCCAAAGTAAAAAACCATGAAACCTATGTTTGCCAGGGACAGAGTAAAATTTATGAGTATTGTCTGCCTTACCCTTCCCCAAAGTTTACATGCATAAAGTACTCCCTTGTTTCCCAAGGACAACATCTGCATGATTTTCACAGTAAAGACAACTTTTTAGTTTCTAATATGGATAGTGTGTCCTAGCCCATAGTTTCATGGTTACTAACATCTATGCTTCAAATTGTAACATGAAAGAATATCACAGTGTAATAGTTTCTTTATGGTGTTTATTTTCCTTTATTTTTATATGCATGTGTATTGGAAAACATTGTATGAAATAGCCTATTGTGGAATAATATTTTTCTTTTTTTCATTGGAGTTCATTGAACATAAATGTATATATATCCTACTGTTACAGTATGGAGGATATTCTATGTAAATTTAGGTTAGCAATAGCCAACATTGCATGCAGACAGATAAGAAAACTACGTCTACAGTGCAATTAGCACATAGGTTTGGTGCACATGCAGACATAACTGGGCTAGCTCTAATCTGATCATCTGTTTTCTTCCTTTACTGATGGAAGAAAACCCACCAGAACATTGGTTTTGCTGTGAGCAAAATACGCTTGCACATAAACTTGAATACTTGCTTGGCAGCTGCATCCTATGGCATGCAGTTTTAGATTAAAACTAGCTTGGTATGCGCTACATGTGTTACAATCACACTTCACTCTGAAGCCTCCATATATCCTAAATTGAAGAAGCAATGCATACTTCACACTCAGAAATGGTCTTCCAGCTCTGGCCATCTGTGGGGCAGATGTGCAACCGTTTTCTCAAAGCTATAGCAAAAATGGTTTCAGACCAACCTTCCTGTTGTACTTCTTCTCATTGACCCATTTCCAGATCTCATTGCTGGCAGAGTTTTGGTTTAATAGTTTTGCACCCGGGGTTTAATCCATCCCTTATGTGTGCACACATTTCCCCAGGCTCTCTTGGCAAAGTCCCTGAGGCACACAAGTGAACAGAGAGGAAGATGACAACTGTGGCACTGAAATGAAAGTGCATCTACCAAAAATGAGAAAGTGATGCAAACCATGAGAACGTGTGGTAAACTTGTGCCCAGAAGTTATCAGAACAGGAATACTGGACTGCCAACATATTGTAGAAGCATACGGGCAGGTTTTATGAAACCAAACCCACAGTCCCTTCACCACTATGATAACACAAACACACACACACCATTGCACCGATAATCTAGAACTGACTACACGTTAATTGCAAGTAAAATGTAAGTCTTTAGCACACTTTACTGTGTGCATTTGCTTAACCACTTTCTTCCCTAAAAGCTACTATTCTATAATATGATGGAAGTACTTTAGAGAAAAAAAACACAACAGGGTGCTCTACCATCATATAAAATGTGAGCTTTAAATATTTTTTTTCTTTTTTTCACAATTTCATCAAATAAAGTCATCCAGTACTCCACACAGCTGCCAGACTTCACTTTGACACATGATGCTGCTGAATGGAGATGACTCACCACACAAACCTGTGGCCCTTCCAGCAAGCAATACCTGCCACACAGCGCCCTGTGACAGCAGGGACTAAAAAGGAGAGGAGGGCACTGGTGGGATGAAGCAGGAGACTCTCAATGTGTTACCATTTAACAGCAGAAAATGTGCTGCTTTTGTCTGGTAACACTGGAGTCAGAGCACTACACATCATTGCCCTACGAACTACCCTGCTGCTCTTTCTGTGGCTGTAAAAGGAAACGGGAACCTGTGGAGAAGGGGTCTAATTTATCTCACCGTGGTTAAATGCATTTGGTCTGACACATTTCTCAGATCTTCTGGTGAAAGTAATTATAAAAGTGAAATATATGGTAATATATGATAACAATTGCTTATTTTCCTGCTCAGTATAGTGCAGCTCTAGTCTGGGAATATTGGGTTCCATTTTCAAATAAATATCTTTTTGCTTTTTTGTTAATAATAATAATAAAAAAAAAGATGTTTTTAATACTAATACAGCTATTTAAAAGTTTGCCATTTATTTTGCGAAGAAATCATTTTTAATGTAAAAGTAGTGTATTTATGGCAACCTTTCACTAACCTGACCTATAGATTTTGTTACCTGAAATACATTTTTCATCCCAGTTTGAATAAATAATTTTTTTCATTTATTGTACCATGAAGGCACGGTCTAGTAACTGGAGATAGGCTAAATGAGAGTAATTATTGGTCTTGCACAGATATCCATTACAGCCCAGCTAGCATTAGCGTGTTGTATCCTGTTTGATGAGAACTCAGCACAGTGGTATTTGCTAATATTATTACTTCTACATTCAAAAGACAGTGAAATGGGTCAAGATTCAGGAACTGTAACCATAGTAATGGGTAGCAGGATTCCAGAATTTAAAGGAAAACTGTTAAATTTTGGAAGAGATTAAAAAAGGAAAGTAAGATACAGAAAGAACTAAAGGACCATAGCCTGCCAGTAATGTCAAATGACCCAAACCTGCTCTTGGTGAAATTATCTAAGCTCATGTCAACTTATGGGAAAGAAGAGCAGAGCTTAGTCAAGCATTTAGTTACCTTTCCTTATGAATTCCTGCAGAGTGTGCTTCCGCACTTGGTGATCCGAGGAGTCCCAGCCAGGACATGAGGATCCATTCCCCAGTCCTGGCCTTTTCATATGCCAGAACAGAAGGATGCACACTCCATTTTAAACAGTTAAAGAAAGCCTTTGTCAAATGTAATAAAGTTGTTTGCAGATTGAAACTTTGAGAATTTCAGCATCTGCTTTTTCTCTTTTACCAATAAATAACATTGTACAACTCTTGAAGAAAAGCCATGTTCTGGATTTTACACAAATATTTAGATATTCACAGTATCTAGAGCTCAATAGTAATCACATATTTAAAACTGTATTTTATTCCTGTCATATCAGTTTCCAGGTAATGAGATTGTATAATCTTACACCACACTACATGAGATTCATATTCTGTCCTCACACCTAAGCAGTGCTCATAACTTCAGTAATGTTATATTAATATAGTTCAGGGCAGAGTTTGATCAAAAGTGCTAAGATATCAGTCATGTCCCCTTTTATATTTAGTAGAATATGAATTTTAGACAGCCTGACAGGTGGTCTTAATTTGGGTCTTTTTGATTATTTATTTATTTACTTGTTAATTGAACTTAATAAATTTGATTTTTTTTAATATCCCTTAGAAACTAAGTGATATTTTTTAACTTGAAAAAATGGTACCTGTGTTCTCCAATCTTATTCTCAGTATCCTTTCTTACCCTCCCTTTCAGCTTCTTATGCTTCACCAATTACTAGGGAAGCAATTTCTTTCATGAATTTTCTGCATCAAAAAGTTAGAGAATTAGTTAAAATTATTCATCTAAACTCTCCCCATCAGTGGAGAGCAGCAGTGAGAACAATTGACCTGTCTTTCCTCACTGAATACAGGAGGAGTCTAGACAAAGAGCTTAAAATAGGTATCTAATTTTTAAATAGGTAATGCTGGATGAGATAATTAACAAATAATGAAAATAAATGGTTGCTAGCCTCCCAGGATGTTGCAGTTGTTAACTAAGGAACAAAAGTGCTTTGATAATGCTGAAATATTTGGATTTTTCTTCTGGCTCTTATAAATACATGTCCCATTTTAAAGTTAATTCACTTTTGTTAGAAACGAAGTACGACTATGTGGTGGTACCTTCCACTTGCTCTCTCACTCATAGGCAAACCCCCATAACTAGGAAATTTGGTGATAAAATTCAAGCTTCTGCCAGAAATATTAAGTTTCTAGTCTTCCAAGGGAAACTATGGTATCAGAGTATGGGTGGTCTGCCCATCTCTGCCTTACCTTAATATCTTCAAACTCTCTTTTGCTGATTTTGTTTTCAAGCAGCCCCCTGGCTGCTCTCTGCGTACATGGTTGTTTTTCTCAGAGAGACATTAAAATTACTTTCACCCTTCTGTGCCCATGCTTGTAGCTCCATGAGCCCCCTCCTGTGTATGACCATCTGCCTGTCCAAGCCTGGCACCACCCCTTCTGGCCCTCAGGTGCTTCAGAGTCTCATCATGTCTCTGCAATATTCCCTGTCTCATGTGCAGTCTTCAAAAATCAGTAATACCTACATCTGTAGGTCTCCCTGTACATCCCTCTTCCCCCTTCAGTTTCTCCTCCAGTGCTGCAGGAGAAGGACATAAGCACGAGGAACCAAAGGGGAACTGTTCAAAATAGAAGAAAATTATGTTTCTGCAAAGAAAGATGAGGCTTACTGGCCTTAAATCTTCTCACCACCGAAGTGAGCGAGCTGATGCTTTATGATATGACAAACCAACATGAACCCCTATCAACCAGATGCAATATGTGGCTGCAGCTTGGTGAGGTATTTTATATGCCAAATGTGTTTGCTCACACAGTAGGATAAAATTTAATGTTCAGATGTTCTTTCAAAGCTTCATCTATTACGAAAATCTGCCTCACTTTGTGACCCCTTATAGTCAAACAGCAATCAGTTTGGGTGCTGGAGGTAAAACTGAAATTAGAAAGCAATCAGACCCAGTAAGCACTAGTATGCACACATGGGCACACACGCACACGCATGTGATGGCAAGCCTTGCAGAAGTGTCTAGTCAGAGGTTTGTTTTTCAGAAGGACATACAGCAATAGCTATAAAATATTTTGGATTCCCTTAGAGCTCCCCTTTGTAAATCATGACTGATTGAAATAAACTTGCAATTTGTTAATTTTATGATTTACTCGCAGTGTCTGAAAGTGAATACCTGCCAGGAAAAAAAAATAATGCTTTATAAGCTTTTTCAGTGTTTTTTGTCACCATTAGTGTTCTAGAAATGCCTTTTTTTGTCAGTACTTAATCCTCCTGAATGTTTGTGATGAACATCCAGGAAAATGACTGCCACATGCCATACAATAATGAAGACAGTAAAAAAAAAAAAAAAGTTACTAATAAAACGTTAGCCTATTTGAGACTCAACATTTTCTAAATGGGAAGAAAGATTCTTTATAATCATCACCATACTGAGGTTTAAAAAAAACAACCCAACAACACAATTTGAAACTACATTTACTGATTCTACAAGGAGGACTGCATTTAAAATAACTGCAATGATTTGTATGATGTTTGGTATCACAAGAGACGCCTGTCACAGGATGAATATTTCTCTTTAATACAAATGCAGTACAGAACACAACACTGCTTGAAAATAACATTACCAAAATAAGAGGAAATGAAAAAGTCTATATCTGCCTGAAACTATCACATTCAAATTTAAATCATGCAAACTGAGATTTGAACAGATATCCATGATTTGACCTCCTCTTGAAGAACAAAACAAATTGAGATGTGTTAATTAAAAGGATTAATAAATTTTAGAAAGAATATAAGTGTATAATGAGACCATCAAGAGACTGAGAGTAGGAATGGAATGATACTGCTGATGTAAGCAGCACTATTATCACCAGGGTGTGTGATACACTAATATGTGTTTCTGATAGAACCTCAGCAAACCTCCTGCAATACAACATGTAGTAACACAGAATACAGTCTTAGAAACTGTCTCTGTATCAGTTAGAAAGTGCATAGGTCTTTTCTTTAATCAGATAAAGAATGTCATGGTAACATGCTATGTTTAGCCAACATCTAATGTCCTGAAATATCACCTTAAATGCTTGTCTTTTTTTTTTTTTTTTTTTTTTTTTTTAGAAGAAGAAGAAGAAGAAGAAGAAGAAGAAGAAGAAGAAGACGACTGGATCTTGCTAGTGACGCATTTGTCAGGAATGTCAGTTTGAATCTTTCCTATGACCCCAACACAGAGATATTCAGATTTACTAATGGACTCCTGGGAATAACTTTGAAAAGAACTGTTACCCTCTTGAGGAGAATAAGGAGAAAGAGCATGCCCTACACTTATTTTGAAACTAAAGATCTGCAACTGTCAACTGTACTGGCAGCTTCAACTTAAAATTGGAAAAGGTGGCAATGTTTGTAGTAGATTTGAAGCAGATCTGTCCCACTTATATCTGGCTCAGAATTAGCCCTAAGACAAGCCGTACAGTAGGTCAGCAGTAGCAGAAGGTCAAGCAAAATGGGAGGCGGGGGGGGTTTACTGGAATTGAGGATTCCATACTAATGAGTTTGGAGAATTTGCAGGCTGAGATAGTCTCTGCAAAGGAAGCCATATAGACGCAGAGCATAGCCATCAATTTAGATTTATTTTTGTATTTCCTGCTGGCTGGTTATTAGAGTCTTTAATTCATTTTTCCCCATGTTTTCAGTGAAGAGTGAACTTACCAGAACAAATTATAAAATCCCTATCTTGAAAAGCCCTTTTTTGCTGGATTCATGCAGTATCACACTGCATGCTGCAAGTGCCAAATGTATGTTAGAATTTTAGAGTGGGTACGTTTTTTAATTGCTTTGTTAAGTATAATTAGGTGCAAGGTCACTAACAGAAGGCTCTTTTCTCAGTGGTAGCAAAATGTAGTAATAGTTCAACAACATTTCCACTTTAAAGGCTCTGTTTCTCCTTAATTTCTGATTAACCATTTTCACTGCAGTCTGTGTGATTCAGTGGATGTATCCAGAGGATTTATGTATCGTTTCAGTCAAAAAAACCACTGTGAGTGATCTTCCAAAAAATAATGGTGTATAAAATATGGCATTTGACCTACACAAAAAAAGTTCTGGTGATCCTTCATTTTATTCCAGTTCCCTATTTTTTGGAACATAGGTTTGAAATAGGATGGAAAAGAAGCTTTTTGTAAGGCATGTCTCCTTCTTGTTCCCACAAAAATCCATCAGAAACAACCACACCACACTGTAAGTTGTAAGTCAGTCTTTGAGAAAAGTCAAGACTCTCTCCAAAAAGCAGGGCAGCTGCCTTTCTTGTGCCTTCATCACTCTCCCCTGCTGAAGCCAAACACCAGAGGAGAGGAAACTACTGCATGGGAAGGGATCTAAAAATTAGTGACAGAGAGAGGGATGGGACACAAGCATGTTAGGAAAGAGGACCAGAAAGGAGGCTAGAGCTGGAGTTTAGCAGAAAATGCATTGATCAAAATTAGCTATCTACAGAGGTTAAATGTGCAGGTCAAGATTTTATTTTCAATTGAAAAAGCCCTGCCAAGCACCCACAAAGAAGTTGCTGCAGTCCCACAGTGAGCAAGGACCAGGGGGGACACGCAGCGTGTTGGCAGCACACCTTCCGTCCCTGTGTCACACAACAGGGGGTGCACACACCGCCCGAGGCTGTGCCCAGTGCTCCCTGTCACCCCCCAGGTAATCCAGACTTCAACCACTGATGCTGATAGCAGAAGCATTCCTGTACTAATTTAAGTCAGATATGGGGGTGCTACACAGAAGGTGTGAACACAGCTCCTTCTCTATCGTAATCCTTCCTTGTTCTATTTTACTGAGATAGAAGAAAAGTTAATGATAGTGGTAACGGTGATGTTTTTGTTGTTTGTTTGATGTGGTCACTGCTTCCTAGGAACGGATCTGAGAGCATAACATTCCCTTTAGACAGGCCAATGAACTCACCACATTTACAATAAGTTCCTAGGGGGCTGAAGATGAAATACCAGAAACATCTCCCTCTGTGGTTTCCATATACTGAAATTTAAATGGATGTTGATTTGTGCTGACATTCCTATTTACTTTCCAAGGCTTTAATGACTAATGCTTCCATAGAAGTATCATCTCTGACAATACTAAAAGCTTCCACTTTCCCCAACAATAAAATTTAAGGATTCATTTAAATGAGGAACCTCCTTTGGTCTTGGCATTTTCATACACAAAGGTGTTGTAAAAAAAAAATTACAGAAAAGTAATTTCAATCAGTTATTCTCATTTGATTTTTTCTTCTAAACCAGACATCTGTAGCTGTTGATGGACTGTAACTTTTTATTTGTAGTAAAAGAACAAGCAAGCAATATAAAGTGTTTTTTACTGGCAAATTTAGGTTTCATCCTAGCAGGACACAAAATTGTAAATTGAATCCCCATGCTCAGCAACTGAAACTTAACACCTTGGAAACAATTTTTTGGGTTTGTGTTGTTGGGCTTTTTTCTTTTTCTCAGAAGAAACAGAGAATCATCTGGAAAATATTCCATCCTTTGATCCAATACACATCAATATTAGACTTACCTTAATAGCTTTAAGGGTGGAATTCCTTATTTCTGGTCTTCCCTCTGTTATCAGGACAGCATAGAGGGTTCTGTTTACCAGCAGTCAAATGATTTACAGATGACAGTCGAAAAGAAATTTGTAAAGTCTATATTCCAAGAAAAGACATGATCCTCTTAGCTTAAAAAAAATCTCCAACCTGTCATTTCCAATATTTCCAAGAATGCCTAAAAATCTGAAGCTTCAGGCTGAAGCTTTTTTTTCCCCCTTCTCTCCTTTTCTTCCACCAGAGGTTCAAAATATTCCTATCCCTTGATTCTATTGTAAATATGAATTCACATCTCACACATAGGGCCAGAGCTCTGTGTGTTTTAGGGGCATTTTAATTCACTTGTAATTTAGAGAAAAGATTTTTTCTTCCCTTGAAATTACTGTCAGAGAACATAGCCAGGTGTGAATACCAAGCTCTTGGCCCCTGTAATACCTCTCCTTGTGTGTGCGTTTTTGTGGCCTGCTCTTGCAAACCTTGCTTGCTTTGGATAATCTTCACATACATCAGTATTTAAACTGAAGTGAATGGAACCTATTACCTAAGATACTACTTGATATAAGCAGTGGATGGCACAGACAGGCTCTTTGTAGGTATCGCAGGATGTGATTTTTCCCTTGCAACAATAGCACACTTCAAAAGAAAGGGCAAGATAGGAAATCTCCTTTAAGCACCAGCCCTTTTGAAGCCACACAGTGGAGTCTCAAGCCCTAAATCAGTACATACACCCTTCATGCAGAACATAGACTGCTTTTTACCATCCTGAAACATATTTTTACCATCCTGAAACTTTGCATTCGTCACTCTCTAATGACAATTATATTTGTGAATACAGACTTCTTCTGACTTTTGTCAGCATTCATTTGCAAAAGAAACTGGTCCAGGTTATTAGTTAGTGTGAAGTGATATAACTCCATATATGTCAAAAGGCTATAGGTATCTGGTACTACACCCATAAAATTTTAACCAGTATATTGAAAGAGTATTAGTCCATGCAGCCTGCAAATTTCAGCATGCAGTACAGTAACAATGTCCAGACTTGCCAGTTTATAGGTATCATATATGTGAAAATTCATATGAAAAGTAGACAGGACACAGGACCTTTTCAATACTACTTGTCCTTGAGAATATTAAACATAAAGAAGTGTGAAAATGTAAGGAAGTTTCTTGAGCTAACAGCCAGAGTGGAGACTGAAGATCATTGTTGCCCCCAAACTCTAAAGAGCCCAGAGATACTTCTACAAATTTCACGTAAATCCAGGGGAAAAAAAAAAAAGGGGGGGGGGGGGGGGGGGGGCGGCATTATTTCTTTCTCTTCGTGTTTTACATGTTGACCCAAGGAATCAAGGAGGCATCACTGACTTTGATGGCCAAGAACTCCATAACATGCCGTGAAAGACAACTACCACATACCAAACAAAAGAAGCATCCTTAGTGACAATCATCCACATCCCCTTCTTCCTGCCCATTGGCACTAGTATCATTTGGCATTTCTAACATTTCAAAACAAAAATGTTGTTCTGGTTTTCCCTATGGATAAACATGTGGATTTTATACAGAGACTTGACTCAGAAATCAAGTTCTCAGTGTGTGCCAGAAACCTGGAGAGATGACCTAGGGCTTGCCCTAGAAGTAGAAGTGCCCATTCCAGAGGTGTTTGTTTATAACTGACATGGCCAACGAGGTGCAGCACAAAGTGTGGCACCCAGCCAAATAGATATGAGACAGCTTCCAGCAGAGGGATGGATGCTGTATGAAGTAAACCTGTTTGTTATCAGGAGCCTCCAGGGTAATGGAACTCCAAGCTCTGATTGTACAACTTTTCATTGACACAACTCAGCAGGCCTTACATACGTGCTGAGGTTCGTCAGGTCCCCTTGGAGAATCATCCAACCCTTCCTGTGCTGCATAAGTGAGAAGTCGCACAACCAAGACTCCATCCTGTCTTTTTATTCACGTGATTGTGTGAATCAGTCTGCAAGGATTAGAAAATGCTTAAAACTAGAAAAAAAATCTAAGTGAGGGCCTTTGATTGCCACAGTAGTTTGCAAATCACGACAGGCTAACACAAAAGAGCCCATAATCTTACGAAATACAAGTGTTCCGGCACAGCTAAATGGAAGACATCACTTGCACAATTTGAGAAAAGTTCAACTCTGAAGCATGACAGGAAAACTCTTGCTCAATACCATTGTTTTCATTTTAACTCAAACTGAATAAACAGATCCAAAGGAGTCTGGCTTTAGGACAGATTTCTTGCATACATGCTCAGGTGATACATGTAGCTCTGTAATGAAATTAAACCCATCCAACTGCTTCAGAGTACAGCATGCATTGTTTTGATACCTAAAGAAAAAAGTTTCCCACAGCTATGCCTTATGAAGATGTATTTCCCTCTTTTCTTACAGGTAAGAAGGTGCTCTGTACAGCACTCACTCCCAGACCTGAGTATTGTCTTCAGAGGTGTAGCAATACAGTCATTACACAGACAACAGAACAGATCAGATAATATCACAAGACTACTCAGTGCTGTAGGTTCTTGAAAAATTATGCTATCTCTAAGCAACAAAGAGGCCTTTAGTCTTCTGGTAAAAGAAGCTTGTTCTTAACATTTTGTCCTATACCTTACTGAAGGAAAATATTATATACTCTACTTTTAGGTAATATTTTTTTTTTATACAGGACAGTCCTTAGGTTTTGATGTAAAAATTTTCCCAGCCTTCCATAATTCTCGTTATCCTTTGAATTTCCAACTGAAAATGCCAGTGCAGAAAATTCAGGATACCATGGGAATTAATGGAGTCAGACAAACAGATATTGACTGGTATGTATAACACTGTAAGCAGAAGACATTTTACTTGTGCTTCTCTCCCTACACCACAAAACACCTTTCAAAGTGGAAAATGTTATTCTCAGGGAATGTCTTTTAACATAATCTACAGAAACTTTGATTAAATATGCCAGCATTTTACTAATTCTCATTTAAATATTCTGAATTCTATGTGTAACAGTTAAACCATCTCTATATTTGAATGCAAATTTTTCTCGTTGAAACACTTTGCACCAAACACTGTTTTGACAGAATTCCTAAATGTTAAACTACTGTCAGTCTAACATCTCATCCTTTAATTGCAACAATGTAAGGTACCTTAGTTTCATTTCAGAACTTGTTAACAGGGGCATGGAAATCAGAGGTAAACAGAAACCCAGGTATAGCACAAGATGCCATGATGGAAGATTTCTTTGAATTTGGTAGTTGCATCTCAGTCCTTCATGCTCCGAGTCTGCTGTCTTTTGGGTTGAATTACATATGTTACCAATCTATGCTATGAGTTATGCCATAATATGGTGCTTTAGTAAGCCACTCAGAAAGAAATATTTGTGCAGGATATCTGGTAGTATAAGCACAACCTAGTAAAAAAATAGACAAAATCTGAATTATCACCTCAAAAGGAAACTGTTATTCCGGAAACATATGGGGTTGTTGTTGTTGTTGTTGTTTTTTGTTGTTGTTGTTGTTGTTGTTGTTATTAGTAGTAGTAGTAGTAGTATTGTTATTGTTATTGTTATTGTTATTGTTATTGTTATTATTGTTGTTGTTGTTATTATTGTTATTAATTATTGTTGTTATTATTATTAAAGGGTGAAATTGTTATTAGAGAAGATGGGGCTAGGAGTGGTGGGAGGAGAGTTTTTCTTTTACTAAAAATAAAAACATGCTTGGATTAGTTTAGGACTCAACCCTGCAAGTTGCCAAGCTTTCTGGTCCCAATTCAGTAAATTACTTAAGCATGTGCTTAAGTTTTAAGCACATCATCAATTCCAAAGAAATGGTCTGACTCACACATGCCTAATAAATGTCTGAACTAAAGCCAGGGATCTCAGCACTTACTAGTATTAAGACTTTCATTTCCTAACTGAACTAATAGTAAGAGGTAGATTGCACAGAGGATAATGCCTCCCGCAAACCTCCACATTGGCCATGCAAGGGGGGAATCACAGCTGGATCTGCTGTAACCCATGTGCCTCACAATGTGACTCGACTGTCCCTACCATGGCACAAAGCTGGCCACAATGTTCCTGCCCTTCTCCCTGACAAGGGTGAATCACATTCAGTGTTGCTGAAATTCCTAGTTATCCAAACAAGCAATAATAGAAGCATTTGAACAGAAAGGAGGTTTGAGTCATGTAGGTGGTTTTCTTGTGTGGGAAACTACCCGCTTTGTATCTATGTGATTAGGAAAGTCAGCTTCATTTGCCTCTGGCTGTCTGAGGCAAGCAACAAAAAGCACATTCATTCTGCTATTCCTTCCTCCTCTTAGCAACATGGAATGAGGGAAAACATTTTTAACACCTATGTCACAGTCACATTAAGAGAACATACTCCCTGTCAATAAGGCATCACTTCTACCAATGGGAATTTTTGCCAGCATTTTATATTGCCCACCCTGAATTCACATGCAGCCAGCCGAAGATAGTGCTACATGAACACATGCTGACCCGTGCACGAAGACTTATGCTTGGATACCAGCAGTATTGTTCCAGTGGCACTCAACGACACACCAAACACTAACAGGATGTAGTGCCTGCCCAAAACTGACTAGATCTGACTAGAAGAGACAACTGCTGAACAGAAATGCAGAAGACAGTGCCATAAGACAGTACAGTTCTTCATGTGTGCCCTTGTAGTCTCTGGCAAAATCAGATAGAAATCTTCAAACAGAAGAATATTCATGCAAAACCTGAAAAGAACAAATCAGCTTTGGAGAGCTTTATAAAGCAAAGCATAAGGAGCAGCATGGGCAGTAGTCCAAAAGGGTTTCTCTGAAAAATTATGAAACAGACAAGAGGTCTTGGTACCACAAACAGAGAAAAGACAGCAGACAGTAGCTTCTCACAGCAGCATGAAAATGATGTGACTGGGGAAAAAAAAGGTCAGGATGACATTTTAGTTGAGGCAGATCTGAAGTGCAACATTGGATCTGGAACCTATCAAGAAACACAGAACAAGAACGAGGACAGCAATCCCTCAGACATGTTGAAAGCCCAGGGAGGACACAATTTCAAAAACAGCAGGCTGTGAACATGGCTGTGTTGGAGATGGCTGATGAGCCAAAACCCCAGTCAGAGACATGTTGGCTGAGCAGGAGGGGAGCAGAGGGAGAGGATTCGGCTGCAAGAGAGGAGCTTTGCAGCCCAACACGAGCAGTACCTGCCATAAGGCCAGGGAAGAAAGGGAAACCTTTTCCCTTGCCGTGGTGGCAGATAGGCTGTGCACAGAAAGCATTAGTATGTAAAAAAAAAAAATATTCCCATGAGCAGATGGATGCACTGGGTATTAGGAGCTTTGACACCATGCTGACAACTCCACTTTTCAACTTGAAACAGGTATTGCAGGGGAACTCTGCCCAGCACCCAAGAGATTTTATTAAAATCGATATGACAAACTGTGACTTCTTTCCAGAAGCGAGCTTAACAACAGGTTTGCATCAGTTGTGTTAGCAGGCTTTGGGCTGCATTTTCAATCTAAGTGTACAGCACGGTGTCTGTTGAAAGTGCTAAGCTGAAACTGGTGACATCAGCAGTGGCAGAGGATAAGAATTGCTTTCGTGCTGCTCTCAGCAACCTTAATAAAAAAATGATTAATCATAAGTGCAAGAAGAAGCTGTCATAATGCCTCAGCTGTTTTACCATTAAACTATACTGTCTATGTTACTTATTAGTTCTGGACTGACTTTTCTATTTTTATTATAAACAAAGGGTAGGTAATTATAAGTAGCATCTGCATATATGCACTCAAAGTGTGGATAAAACCTTTCAACACACTGAAATATATTTGTTAGTGTATGTACTTAGCTCCTGTCATGTAATAGATAAATTTAGAGGGAAAGATACTAAAGGAAATCATCTGTGGTACCTCTGGTCACCTCCTTATTGGCATTTTAAATAAGAGATAATTAGCCCAAGGAAATCTATATTCCATGTACATAGGCAATCTGCCTGTATTAGTACACAAATAGTTCTATAGGTTACTGTATCATCAATGGCAGAGACAGGCAGTTGTGAAAATTTCAGAGAAATGAGCAGAAAGGGCAGAAGGGCAGAAACACTATAAACTTTTATTTCCAAGAAAACATCTATGCAGAGCAGGAATGAATAAACACAAATGGGTTTTGGTGGTCAAATCTGAACAGAACGGTCTGCAGATTAAATGGTCATGAAAATAGAAATCTTCTCATAAATAACGTAAAATTTGCATCAAATATACATCAAAAGCTTCTAAAGTTCTGTCCTATTCAGCACCAGCCTCAGTGACAATTCTTTAAAGACAGCAGCTGAAATAGTGTGTTTAAAAGTTTTTCTATTTCAAAACCTAGAATATTTATGTCTCTAAACAGAAAACTCCTTCCTTGCTCCCTCCCTCCCTCCCTTTCTTCCTTCCTTCCTTTCTTCCATTTTTTCTTTTCTAAGATTTTTACCTTCAGTAGTGTGAAAATACAGATTTAGAAATCATTCCTGAAAGACATGTTTTCTCTAAACTGCTTTTAAGGTTTTCCTTGGTTTGAGTTTAAACTACTTTTCTGTGTGTTTTCCCTAGCAGAGAATAGTCTATCACTTTCCTCTTTGTAGTTAAATTTTACATTCTTGAGGATTATCTAGACAAAAAATTATTGATTTCTTCAGTGTTTCCTCCAAAAAAAGTTTGTTTTCTAGATGTCTGATCATTCCTGCTGAATTTTTCTGGAATCCTTCCAATTGTACATATGTTTCTTGAACATTTATCCATGCTCTGACTTCTCAGCATTTTTACTAGCTTTTTCTGAAGGAGTTTCTTAATTTTGAAAAAGCTATATAATAGAGAAAAAAATGATGAGGAAAAACATAATGTTAATGTAAGGAGTACTCTGTCCCTGCCTTAGAGCTTTTAAAAGAAAAGTTATTCAGTACATGCAGAGAAAATAACTATGAAAAAAAAAAATCATACATTTCACATCATAATTATATACATTTACATGGTTCCAATCACCATGACAGTCCGTCACAATTTTTGGTAAGTCCTACAGCCCTTTTTGATAGAGGGAAGTACTATTAGTGCCTTGCTACCAGCAGGGACACATCAACAATTACATACATATCAACACAAAATTGTATGTATTTATTCTTATATATTTTTATAAGTAATATATTTATACATATTTATATTTCTTATTCTCATGTTACAATGCGGAAATGTGTAAATTATCTCTAAAAGACCTACCAGAGTACAAGAAGCAAAATACCTATGTTTAATCTGAGTTCTACCCACCCAGGCAATTTGCTCAGAAAAGCAGGAAGATTTATTAGCTTGTGTTATTACAGTTATTCTGTTGCTGATGCACAACCAGTTTAGGATACTCCAGACAACCCAGGCCCATGTCCTGACAAAATGCTTGAGAGCTGCATCACCAGATCTGTGGTAAATGAGCATGTCTCCCAAAGTCTACAGTTTGTTCCCAAATCACTCACAGACCTTCCTCTTCACTTAACTTGGGTTTTGTGGTGAGGTTTTTTTTTAGGAAGTTTAACAACATGAGGGTTGAAGCAGAAATACAGGCAAAAGACATGTCACCTCAAGTTGAGGTTCTTTCCACACTCCAAGTACAGCTCTTTCATTAGCAGAGGAGGGACCCACCCTCTTTTCTGGGTAAGAAATAACATGACTCAAAGACAACTGGCTGAGACTCGTGGCACACAAACATGTACCAAATAAGCCGTATAGGCCTAACAATTACCTGTAGCAGGAATTAAAAAAAAAAAACACAAAAAACTCCTTTTGAGGACAGGAGGTGAGTCTAATGACAGTTGGTGTAGGAAGACAATCTAGGTAACTGTGTCTTGGCACATCTACGTGCCTCCAGATTTCTACCATGGGGCTTCAGGTGCCCATGTGAGGACAATGAGCACTGGAGCTGGTCAACAGAATAAATGGAGACCCTGCAAGGAGTGAGCAGGAGCACTAATGTGCAGTGACTGCCCTACCCATGTCAGCTGCCTCTCCAGTTGGCATGAAGTCTCTGCCTCGCTCTCCAAATTATTCCAGATATACAGTTGTGCCACAAAAAACAATCAGAAATGAAGTACACTCCTAATGTCACATGCTGCCATATAGATTTAGACTGTGAAAGGGAGGAAAAGCACAAAAAGTCTGTGGGAAGTGAAGTCTAGCAAGTCTGATTCCCATGAAAATTTGAAAATACTGGATATGCAATTAATGTATGTTTCAGGATGTTAATTAATTTCAGAAGACTTTCATCTCATGTCTGGAAAATATTCAGTTTCCTCTTCCATAATTGTTGAGTGAATTAAAGTTTTGCCTGAGTGAAAATTGACTAAGAAACTGAGCATGTACAAAGGCCAGTGCCCGGGACTTGCATGCGATGT
This sequence comes from Falco peregrinus, assembly GCF_023634155.1. Taxonomy (NCBI): domain Eukaryota; kingdom Metazoa; phylum Chordata; class Aves; order Falconiformes; family Falconidae; genus Falco; species Falco peregrinus. The sequence continues at coordinate 61,609,435 of NC_073727.1, forward strand.
GAATGTCAGGATTAAGTTAAGCAATTTATTGCAAGATAATCTATATCAATTTTACATTCTGTATAAAGGAACTTTTCAATGGACTGTCTCCTTAGTATTGGGTTATGTGGAAGAGCTGAAATGTCTCAAGCATTAAATCTAGTGTATTTTCCTATTTACAAAATTATGTGTACGTGCGATAGCTATAAACAGAACCCTTGCAGTAAGCATCTAATCACAGTGAGTAAATCACACCTTATTTGCACATTTTGCATTGATACAGCAAAACCCTTTCTCACCTTTTCTTTTGCCAAGACCTTTAGAAACATCATAGCTAAAAGCGCTGCTCTGAATCGATGTGTATGAAACTAAAACTACAAACTATTTTCTTTTCCCTGCAGCTGCCAGCATATTATGGGTCAAGTCTGTATACACAATATGATCATTCAGGCTTCACAGTGCTAGGAAAACACCTCAGAATTTGAAGAATAAATCTGTGACATTTTGAGTTGACTTGGGTCCACAGATCAGGACTCTTATAAATGCATTTTTTTATTATATTGCTAGGTTAACTCTATGTACATGCATCCAACTCTAAACCTTGTAGTCATGGGGGTCCCTGGTAGTCAAATGGCATCTTGCAAGCCGAGGATTCTCATTCACATTGAAGACCTGGTTTTTGCAAAGACTTCTCACTAGTGGGTTTTTTTCATCTGGGTAGGTGGAGACAAAGGTGGAAGAGAAACAGCAGGCTGCAGCATCTTTCTGCCTAAATAATAATAGTGACTACCTACCCAGACAATTTCTGACTTGGCAGATCTTTAGTTCAGCCAGTCCAAATGCATGAGCTCTGCTACTAGAAACTGCAGGTGAAACTAGGAAAGCCAAGGAGTGAGTCAGAAAGGGGAGATACCTAAGGAAAGAAATAAGAAATAAGGTCTAAGGCTAGAAAAGAAGACATAGTAGAATGAAGAATAATTGAAATCCAGGGACTCAGATTTCTCTAATCTTCATGCATTTCTCTTTTGTTGGCTTATCAGCAAGTAGACTGCCAATGCATAGACCAGAACTTTGGTTAGGCTGTTCAGTTAGCATTCACAGTAAGAAAAATCTACAAAATGGTAAACAGAGCACATTTTAAAGCCTGTTGTCCTAGGCAGAAAATCCTGATATGTTGAAGGCTGCTCACCCTGTTGGTTTGCACACTGGCTATTGCCTGAAGGGAACCATCTGACTCATCAGAAAGGCAAATCTGGAGACAAAGAAGTGGGAATGGCTCTGATGTGAATTCTGCCCAATTGTACTAAAACATGTAGTGAAAGCCATGTATAGCTGCTGAAAACTCAAGGCTATGTTTGAGGCATATGGCTGAACACACTTAGTAAATTACCTCTTCAGTGTCATTTGTTGTTACTAATTTATGCACTGTAGGTGTGTTTCATTGTTATTCTTTTTTGTTACCATATTCTTATACTTGAGAGGTAAATATTAAAATGTTTTCTATGCTTTTCCTTTTCTTTTTTCTCCATAAAAGAAATACATTTTTATTTATTTTGTTTTGTTTTGTACTCATGGTTTGGAAAGCTTCTAAATAAATCAATTAGTTTATCAGCCCTCCTCAGGCATTTTAGGTGTTTAAACAATTTAGCTCCAATCCTGTAAATCTGCATGCACAAAAGTGGCCAAGAATAGGATTTATCTCACCTAATCTAAGGAACAGAAATCTAATCTACACGGTTGTCTAGGCTACACTTCTGTTGTCAATTGAGACAGGCAGAAGTCTGAGACAGGCAGAAGTCTAAGACAGGAGATAAGAATCATCCCTCTGGAGGCAAGTATTTCTCTCCATTGACTGTAGAGGGAACCTAGGAAAGGTGGTAAGACTAGATATCTAACATTAAAACAATCAAAGCTAAGTGAGCTAAATCACATTTGAAGTGCATGAAGTGTATACTGAAATCAGTGTAACTATTCCTCTGAAGAAAGTTATACAAATGTTAAAATATTTGTAGAATAAGAGGTTTGCCCTATCAAGTTTTTAATGGGAAAGGCTATTTGCTATGTGTTTAGAGGAATATAGCTTTGATCCTGACTAGTATATTTTTCTTAAAATTAAGGGATGCAAGTCAGAAAGTTCACATGTAGAAAGAAAATTATTTAGAGGTACATTACAAAGTATTTTATAAGGTAACTTTTGCTACCCTACCTGATCCTTCATTCGTTGCTAAAGTTGATCAAGCTGCTTCTGAAAGGAATTCTTCACAAAAATCAGTGGAAAAAAGATCAGCTATTAAAAATTGCAGTAGAGATGTTTAGGAATATCAAAATTAAGAATAACTTGTTATTCTCATATATCAGCAAAAATTAATAATGATACATCTGCACCCTTGAAACTTCAGGCAGGAATAGCTGTGATGTTGCCTGACAGCCAGGATACTATTCACATAGTTGATTATTGACAGTAACCTGTGCAGAGTACATCACAAGGTAAAAAAGTTGCCTTGAGAATATTTTGGTAAACTTTATCAACAGACTTGTTAGTCTTGCGTGCCCAAAAACCATTTTGTGGCCTGGTTAACATGGATCCTGGAATGAACATTCAAAGGTATATTTTTTCTTTACACTACCATATCACAGAATATTTTCTTCCTTTGTGGAAAGAAAATAACTTTAATTTTCCAGGGACGGAAGGAAGCAAATCCCACCCACCTAAAGGCATCTAATTTCAAGGGACTTCTTTTCATGTAGCATGTGTTTGTGGGGAGTAGAGGCTTTGTGTGTGCATAGCTATAAGCAACTTGCCAAAACCCACTCAGAGACTGCTGCCACCCCACTGACGCAGCTGAGGGGGTGACCGCCATGCAGAGGTACTGAGTCAAACTGGAATCTGTTCCCTTGCAGAGCCCCAAAACTTGGAAACTTCAGTGCCAGATGAAGAGTGGTTAGGAAATCCACCCCCATAACCCAGGGACAGGGTGCACAGCTGGAGCACAGCCTCAGCCAGAGCCTTCCCATAGCGTCTGCAGGATGTGCTGGGATCAGCAAATTGCTACAACATGGCACACCCTGAAAGGCTGCGATATGCCCCTTTTTTACAGCAGGTAAGAGATGTGTAGGCAGACATGCACACTTCAGCCAAGGGATCTTCACATGCCACTCAGCTGTCAGCTTTGTACTGACTGCCTGAAATCAGGTGGATTTCACTCAGCACGCCGGGGAGACAGACTTTACCACTTTGTGACTCATACTCGACTGGGGGGAGTGGGAACAGCAATCATTTATGACTCACTATATTGTATAAGGCTTTGGAAAATCATTTGCCTGCATACTGTACAAATACCTACTGCAAGTATATTAAATATGTTGAAGCAATTGGAACACAATTAAAATGTTCTGAAGCAAAAGAAAGAGAGAAAGGTTACTCATTACCAGTCTTTTCCCTTTCACAGAGATAACCTATTAGCAGAAATGAGCAGTATTTCCCTTTTGAAGTAGTCAAGGCTTTAAAATTCTGTCTAGAAATAGAACTGCGTGAATAATTTCGGGTGGGGGTTATATTCAAATAAAAACGAGAAGTTTTTGGCTTCTTGACAGTGGTTTTTTCTACTTTTTTGAGCAACTATTCCTAGCATAAGAAAAATGTAAGTTCTTCTGAAATAGTAGGAACAAATATATTTTGAAACTTTCCCTCTAAAAACAAAGTTGTGCAAAGGCCTACTGCTCAAACCAGTGTCCTCCAAAAAAAACCTGACTGCAAAGAATATATTACACAAGAGGGAAAGAAACCATAGCTTGCAGGTTGGGGTGCTGGTCTCTGCACTATGCTTTGGTACAATTTATATGAGGATCTTACAAAAAATCACTTTGGCCTAGGTCTGCAAAATATCTGAGGTGCCTGAATTCCTGCAGGAGAATTTATAATCTGGGGTTAGATACTCAGATCCTTGAATAGGGCAAGTGATGGCCATATCGAGAGAGCTGTGCTTGAACACCCTCCTTTCCTCCAGACCAAAGCCATAAGCAGCAATACTATTTTAGCTGTTTGTAGCTGGAAAGGAAAAAATCCTGTCAAAAATTGCTATTTTTGAGACAATTAGCTTCCTAACAGCGTGTACTGCGTGATCAGACAAACCCTGTCAGAGCACGGCTGGCAGTGGGAGGATGAGAGCAGGATCCAGTGCTCTTCCATGCCACACTTCAGTCTGGAGTCACAGACAGGTCAATCCACAGAGAAAAACTACTTGTTATCACTAAAACCTAAAGCTAAACTAAAACAAATGCAGGCCATAGTTGACGGATTGCTAGGCAATGGCTATCACAGCGAAAACAAGCTAAAAACAGCTCAGGCCAAGACAAGTCCAGGCACATTTTTAATCCCTGCACTGTCAGATCAACAGAAAGCCCTTGACCTTTTACTTGTAATGGCAAAAAATCATACATACTGGGCTACAAAAGAAGGGACTGGAAAGCAGAGAAGAGAAGGATTGTCCTTTCCCCACCATCAAAAACAGATATAAGTGGGAGAGCCTTAAATATGTGTGGTGTAGCTGGGGCACTCTATACCCTGAGTAGGCACCAAATTTTTTTCTTTTAATTTATTCCTTTTTAAGATAGAGAAACGACTGTTCTGGCAGAGTACAGTCAGGGAGCCTGGGACCAATTTTTTCCTTAAGTAGCCTGAAGATCAGTGCCTTTCTCATCTCAGCCATAAGGAGTAAACCCTCCAGTCTCTTCAAAGTGTTTGGCTTGTGTGAATTGCCTTTTTCCCTATTTTTGAAGGCTTTCTGTCCTTCCTGTGCAGCCAGAAATGCAGAATTCATGGGGCCATAAGGAGGAATCAAGAAGCAGCAAAGCAGCAGCCTGGGAGTCAGTTCTCACCTGGGAGGGCAAAAGCTGAGTTTACCTTTACCAATAAAACAAGTACAGGCTCACTTCCAAATATCTGACGTTTGGTCAGAGCCTTGCAAAGAGGTTGGGTTCCTTCTCTCTTGCTCAATGACTTCTCCTACAAAACATGACACCTCTCTGCATATTGCAGCTGGCACCCCTTCAATGGATTCTGCCCCCCTTGTCACATGGCCCCTTAACTTACTGAAGATGTTCCTCTCTCTCCTTCATATAACACCCCACCCATGTGGAAGAAGGCATCTCAGTGCAGACTCTTTGAGGCATTTCTGCTGTAACATTGTGCAAGCTACATGGGACCTTGATGACATCCCAATGTCACCCAGCCTAGTGTCACTCAAACTAATATAGTGTTGACTACTCCTATTCCCAGCCAGTGAGAGGTGGCCCTCAGTCAACTAGGTGGCAAGTAAGACAGAGCTTAAAAGATACTATGAGTCTCACATAAAAATTATGATACAGTTACTCCACATTTTCCATGTAGCCTCCATTTGTCTGTATTTTTTTTTTTTTATCTCCTAGGCAAGGGCCCAACTGGTATCTCAGCAAAGCTGATGACAAGACACTAAATTTTGGAATATTGTTGGGATCTTATTCTGCTAATGTGTAGAAACAAATCTAGTGTAAACCAGATGTTTAAAAAAAACCTCCTGATACCACAGGAACAACCATGTATCATATTATAGCTCAGTAAAGCGCCCAGAGCAATACTGAAACAGATCAAAATGCAGCATTTTACAGGAGACAGGAAATCTTTCTGAATAGCTCAGATGTAAAATGTGAGTTGTGTACTACCTGAGCAGGGGAAATGACGGAGAATCAATGTTCTTAATGTTATATGAAACAATCCTGAAATGGCTGATATAACCAGCTAAAGCCACTACATTAAATTAATTACTAGGTTAGATTTTAAAATCAGTTTCAGAATGCTGCTTTCAAATAGAGAGAAGGCGGCAAAGGTATTCCCTCCTTCCTCAGTGTGTTTTAGTGGTTTTAAAGATTTTAGCAGACAAATAAGCTAGATGTTATTGTCAAAATCACTGTGATTACTACACAATAGGACTATAGGAGGCCAAAGACCAGTACAATAATAACAAAATTGCATCAAATAAAAGAATAAGGAAAGGAAAATGGTGATTGTGAGCTCTGTGGATTTCAGGCAAAATTACAATATTGATTGTGGCCCAGAGGCCAGAATAATAAAGTACCATGAGAAAAACACGCTCATTTTCCTTGATTTGGGGAAACAGCCCAGTCCCAAAGGTGTACTCCTTTTCCTGAAAGAAAAATCATCTGAAGAAAAGAGGACAAGTTAGTTTAATAAAAAAATATCTTTGCATCTGGGGCACTTGCATATAAACTATTTTTGGATACATAAAAATGTGTAAAGGCTTTGCAGGGGAAAAGAGGAGTGAAAACTTCCAGTGCTGGATTTTTCAGAACAAAATGAGAAGAAATGTAATTTGCCAGGTAGGAAAGGAACATCTTTCAATTTTAGCCTGGAGGGAAGCAGAGATTGACCACCACACTCACTAACTACTCATTCTGTTAGCAGAATAATTTTACAGGATGATATGTAAGCATTTGAGCTGACCCACATGTATGTAGAAGGACTAAAGAACAGAGACTTATCTGTCCAGATTCTGGAGCAACATGTGAAAAATGTAGACTTTTTTTTCTTCAGACCCACATCTATTCCCTAATACACTGTAGATGAAGCACAAAATAAGATTCCAAAGAAAGAGATTAAAAATGTAGCTTGTTTTTCTAGCAGATGAACAAAGACCTCTCTGTTCAATTGTCAGTGCTCATATCTGTTCTGGTACAGGATGTGTTATTGCTTTCTATACCAAAATGTTATGGCATATTGTAATGTTCACTGAGAAAAATAATCAAAAGAAAAGCTCAGGATGTGGTTAAACCCTAACAGTGTCACTCTGGGATCTACATGTGTTAATCATGTCCAATGTTACGGAATGAACCCAAGAGGTCAAATTAATATTCTGTTACATCCCTGGATACTTCTGGAAACTTCAGCAAATACCTGCTGATTTTATGCAACTATTGGCTTAATATCCAAATTTATGAAGCACCTGAAGATATCTTAGGTTTACTAAAACTTGTTTGTACTCAACAGTTTCAAAAATCAGGTCACTATATAAAGAACTTCAGTAGGCTGGCCTGATTTTTAGAAGTGCCAGGCTGCCACAGTTTTTACTAAAGTCAGTGGAAATTGTAAGTGCTTAGTAACTGGAAATCCAGCTGCTTTTTGTTCAAATTTTTACCTGTATATTAAAAATTTTGGCTACAGAAAGCTGAAAATCTTAAACTGAGGCTTTATCTTGTAACAACATAATGGAAAAAAAAATTGGGTTAATATTTAAAAAAAAGGGAAACATTAATTGGGTCATTGAGATTGAGGTAGAAAAGCTAGTTCAGCCTATTTGCTGAGTTCATTTGAGGTCTTTAACATTAAGAAAATATCTTCTTGTGTTTTCAGAATTTTTCCTGAGGTTTCATTCATAATGTAATTAAAAAGAATGCATACTCTCCCATGAGTAATTCAGACAGCCATGAGATCTGGTGTCATATTTAAATACTTGTCAGAACAGAAAATTTCAGGGGTGAGGTAAGAACACGGTAAAATTTCCACCTGGGAAACACTCTCGTTTCCACTGGAGTCTGTGACAGAATTCCCACAGACTTTTAAAGGCAGCAAAAGCATGTCAGCACAAAAAAAACCAAAAAACAAACCAAAAAAAAAAAAAAGCATAAACAGAAGCATCCCAATCCTACTGAGACTTCATTACATAATTTTAAAAATATGAAGGATAAATCCAGGCATCTAAATGACATATACATATGTTATGCACCATTAATAAGTGATGAGAAATAAATAAATGAAACCTAACATGCCCAGTGCACCACTGTTCTTCACAGGATGCGAGCTGAAGAACCTAAAAATAGAAAAGATGATTTTGTGTGCAAGTGCCATGAAGGGGTAGTGGTTCAGCAGGGGAAGATGTAAACAGAACACCAACACAGTCCCAGTGGGGGTGTACAAATGTGAGGGAGGGCATAGCTTCTCTCACTGTGTACACATGGAGAGACCCAAGTAAGGCACAAACAGCAGAGATCTAAAAGGTAGCAGTAGATGCCCTCTGAGGGTGGCTTATATCTGATTTTTTTCTTCAATTCTGGCTTCTCTTGTCCCCAGTAAATTATTGTTGGCTACTGGCTATTTAATTTTCATGTATATGTTGGGGGGTTTCCTATTTTTCATGCCTTGCATGTCTGCTGAATAATTTATGCTATGAAAAACAAGTTAAGCAAGCTAGCTTTTGTGTTTTGTTCAAGAAGCAGCAATGTTAGTGGTCACTGGCTAGGGAAGGAAAGACAGTCCCAGAAACAGTTTGAGCCAAACACTTTGAAGATCAAGAGCAGATCCTTAACTTAATTACATAGTAATAAAGGCCAGTTGTTGACTTCCTCCATTTGAAGAATGAAATGTTCATTCTGTTTCTGACAGCTGCTGTAGGAACCCATGGCTCACTGCAATGATGTCAGTATGACAGTTCCAAGCAAAAGCCAACAAACCATCAAGAAATACATAAGCACAGAGCACAAATGTTTCCTCTTAGCTGAAGATTTGCCTACAAAAATAAATCCCACCTGTTCCAAAACTCTAACACAATAATGAAATGTTTAACACAATAATAATCAAATGGTACCAAGCACCTTGATCACTTCTGGAGCAGCCACAGGAGCCTCCCAACAACCCCCTGTAACTGGCTGGTAGGTGCCAAAAGCAGGCATGAGGATGACTGTGTGGTAGCTGTGGTTCCTTGCTATGTGCCCTCTGCGTAGATTCTGTTCTTCACAGGCACAATTGCCACAAAACATAAATTAGATCATCCTTAACAGCATTATCTGTTGTGGTTACGCCCTTATTTTCTTTTGGACTTCCACATCTCAGGCCATGAAGGGTCTCCTATCCAAACTCAGTGAAGAACCCTTGCTCTAGGAACCCCAACTGATGGGAGCTGCTGAAGGCAGGATGTGCAGCCCAGACTTTTCCCTTTACCAAATACCAAAATAGTTAAAAAATAAACAAAGAAGTGTAGAAGTCACTGCATAGTAACAACACTTAACACTACTGATTTCCCTGCAAGTCTTTGGTGTAGATGGATTCTTCCTCTGAAGAAACATCTCCTCCAAGTTAGGTCAATTGTGTGCCCTGAAAAGGCCTCATTCACTTAATTTTCAGTGTGTCATGTGGAATAAACATAGATCTGGGGTCAGTATCTCATTTGAGAAGTCAATTTAGGAAGTCAAAATTGTGAAAAAGTGTCTGAGTGTCTATTGCAAAGGTCACTGTGAGAGTCAAAACTGAAGCCTGAGCAGTGTCAAGGGCTACTGGAATGAGGTAAACCTGGATTCCAAAGAAGGGTATAATGAGAAGGGGAACACCTGCAGCTAGAAAGAAAAGGTTAAAAAACACATGATGGGCAGGAGATATGGAGTGTCGTCTGGTGAAAAACTGAAAAAACAGAGTCCCCTCTTCTCAACAAGCAGAAACTAGCTATGAAAGCTACCCAGAAAATATGAATAGAACTAGAGTTCAGCAGATAGGAAAAAGATGGTGTTGTGAAAACACGGACCCTATTTGTTCTAAGCTACACCATCAAAAGTAGGAGGATTCTCAGTGGTGGTTGTGGTTATCCCTGACACTTCCAGTTGTGGCAGCCTGGAAATCAGGAAGGGCACAGGAGATGCCAAAACAGTCTCAGATACAGGAGCTGCAGTGAAGAACCCAGAATTCAGTGAATGGGCCCTTGAAGAAAAACTCACTGTCTAAAATGAAGTACATTTAAGTTACAGGAAACATATAGCAGAAATCTTAAGCTATAAACCAATGACAGAGTGCACATCCACCCCACTGCATACTGAGAAATCCAAGGCCGAAACTCTGCACATGATAACCTTGCACCAGAAAATGTTGGGGACTGTAATATCAAAACACATGACTGAGAGCATATTCAGCATTGAAGCTTGACAGCCACATTCACAATATCCTGCAGCTGAGTAAAGCTTATTGATTAACCTGGCTTCAAAGAGATCAGAACTATCCTGATTACGAAGCTTAGTAATGAACGGTCAGTACTAAGTCATGTGGATTTACTGATACAGACTTTCCCCTTTTCAGTGATTTCTGCACGACGCTTCCTTTTGCAGCATTGATGTATCCTCAGAATGCATAAAACAACAGAGGTCTGCTTTGAATTGAGGCAGCTATGCAGATTTATACCAGCTGAAGATCTGGACTACAGTATAACCACATTCCTTTCCTGCATGCAACATAATACTGCTGGGCTGCAAACAGCTGTTGGAGCTGCCATATGGCAGCTACGGGTAACCAGCTTCCTTCTAACAAAAGAAAATTTTGTCACATGCAATGGACAATGACCATTTCCTCTGGAAAAACAGGTAACATTTATAATACAAGGAAAGTGGGATGTATCAGAAAGATTAATTTTAAAGCTATAGTGCTCTGCTTTGTCATATCAAACAAAAAACCAGTATCAACAAAAATGAATCCACTCCTTGTTTCTACAATTAGAAAAAACCCCCACTCATAAGATGCATATTTATGGAAATGCAAATAGGAGCCACCGTGTTCTCCCATTCCACACAAACCTATTAGCTCATGTATATGAGAGGACCTAGCACAGAAGTTCAACTTCAATTCAGAATATTCCTAAAGTCTGCTGTGAGTCAAATGTCTGAACCTCTCCTCATCACTGATGCTGTAATCTTTTGTTTTACAAGCTGGTTTTTAGGTGGTAAAAGCCTTTCAGCCTGCCCAGCTGAGTTGTTCAAGCTTTTCAGCAGCAGGACACCTCAGTTTGTAAGCAAGATTTCTTTGTTCAGGCTAGAAGACAGGGAAGTCTGTATTAAATAATGTAGGAAGAGTGAAATAATTGCAACCTTTATACTTCTTCATGATTCCCACATTGAAAGCTTCTGTTCCATGAGAAAGGGGTTGGGTGAAGAAGATCTCTATTCTTAGGTTGTAATGATCTGACTTAACTGAATTTCTGTGTTAAGTTGATCCAAAGCCCATAAAGCAAATGGAAAACTTAAGATGGAAAACATATTCTAACAATAAATGACGGCAAATAATTTGCAGCAGGAAAGCAGCTTGTCCACCTGAATGGGCACAGAGGTCAGAGAATGAACTATTTACCTGGTCAGCTGAGACTACCACCTTCATCACAGCACAAGAGTGAAATCTTGCAAATAGTTTAGGAGTGTATTAGAAGGTTCAGTGAAAGACAATGACAGATAAATGGCATCAGTGAGGTATTCAGCAGGCAGACTGGGAAGGAAGGAAAAGCAGTAAATCAAATGCAACAGTTGGCATTTACTGGTTTTGGAGCCATTCAAAATATGCAGGGTCCTTCAGAGAAGAAGACTATAATCTAATACTAATCTGAGTGGTAAGTGATGCTAACAAATTGTAAAAAGTGGGAAGCCGAAGGTCAACAAGGTCAGACAGTCACCCTTTTTAGAGAAGCTTTACTTAAAGACAGATATTTTCTTGGCGGCCTTCAAAAACGCTTATTACCAGCTCTCTTTGGGTATCTCAGCATAAAGCAGAGTGGTTTAATAGATCAGGTCTAAGAAGGTAATTCTGGTAAAGACAAAGAGTCTGGCAGTAAAGGCAGTAGCTAAACTTAGAATCTCAGGTTGGCTTTACAGGCAGAGCAGGATGTGCAGTGACTATTCACTCATTATTGTGATGAACTGCAAAGTATTTCATTGGAACAAAAGAAAAGTGAAAGAAGCCCTGGAGGCACCAATCTTCTCAAGAAGCAGCGCTGATGATAGGCCTTAACAAGTAACCTTGCTTTAAAATCTCTATTAAATCATAAGGTAAGCAACAAATTAATCTAGAGAAGCAGTATCTCTGCAATCACAAGATAGCTTGCAATCAGCACAAATTTTCCTTGAATTCATTACAGCATTCTAGCAGAACTACTGTTGCAACAGACGTCAAGGGATGCTGTTACATACTGTCTTTCCAAATCGCAGGAATAATCCCAGCATGTGGAGTAAGATTTAGCTTGGAAAACAAGATGAGGAGTTAATCTGGGTTATGTAAACTCTGGGAAAGAAGCAACAAGAAATTTTTTTCCTTAGTTTTAGTCTCTAAGAAGATTTCTCAAGAATTATGGTGGGAGAATCACTCTCTGATAACTGTGCATTTTTGCTAGATTGTGATTTTTTACATATATACATATATACATATATATATATATTTCCTGCACTCTAACAACTTGCATCAGAATGGGATTCAATGAGCACATTTAAAATAGTATCAGATTAAAAACAGAATTTCAGAGACTTTCTCTGGCACCTTTACAACATTCCTATCTTTTGTCTTTCCCTATGTGTCCTGCATGGTTGAAGTCTCATTCTCAACCTTATCTAGTCAAGATGCTGCTCTTTGACCGGGTTTAAGATGGATCATATGTTAGCATATGAACCGGTGAAAGACTTTCAATGTTGTAATACTCTGTTGAATAAAGCTTTGAGTACTTGCATACCAAAGTTCTCATGGAACACAAAAAATGCAAGATTTTTGTCCTACATCTGGAAAAAAAAGGGTGCCTTTAAAGTTGAATCGGTTGAGTTTAACTGAGATGAGGAAAAAGTTGGATGCTCTCAGTAACTAACTTAGGTTATGCATGTTAAAGTATCTGAACACTAAAAGTATAACAGGTCCACTGTCAAATGTCTTCTCTGTGTTCCAGATTATTTTTTCCTGTGATGCTTCTAAATTCTGGATCTGCTTCACTGTATATAAATAGTTAACCCATTATCTTTTCCTGACCCATATAGTGTCCAATTATTTTCTTTTTCTCTTGACCCAGTAGAAATCTTTTCCAGGGCTACACACTGCTTATTCAAGGAGGGAAGAGGCATGTATCAAGCCTTGCCAAAATGTTTACGTTTCACAAAGCTGATATGGGTACTGAAAAGTAAAACAAATTAATGTAGAATGCAAGAAGGAAAACTTAAGCTGCAACTGAATATGAAAGGGTGTGACCCTTTGCAGAGTTTTTTGGGGGCAGACAAATAAAGTCTTTAATGCATATCAGCATCTACTGGGTGTTTGTTCTAAACGACCAGATTTCCTGGGGCTGAACTTACAACTTATTCTATTTTAGTACACAAGGGTCAATTCCACTTGACCATTTCTATTTTTTAACTCTGAATATGAATGGTTGGGAAGCAAAGGACATTACATAGAGGGGATGGTATGCTACACAGGCAAGGAGTTTGTGAAACAACCCCTAATCAAATCTTTAATTGCAAAGTAGGCAAGGATTGAAACAAGAGCATAGCTCAGTTTGCTATAAACTTTGCAGTATGTTTAGGGACAAAATCCATTTTACGATTATGCTTAATTCTCATTATAACTTTCTGCAAAATTCTTCAAGAACTGGAAGGTGAGAAAGTAGCAAAGTGTGGTAGACTGAATATCCCAACAAATCTTCACACTGTTCTTGTGTATTCCATTTCCAATACTGCTCCCATCACTGTAGTGTCTCCAGTAATAACTAAGCATCGTGACCAACATCTGTCAAATGTTTGTGCTCTCTGTTTGTCTCCCCAGGGAAAGATGTATGTTCAGCAGTGTTTTATTTTGGAACTTATTTTTAATAAAATCTAAACGCATGTGCTATTTATTTGTTAGAGAAGTCAAAGAAATATGCCTTGCGCTCAGGACAGTAGGTACACAGGATGCCATAGACCAGGGCTGCCTCCGGGAGAAAGAGTTGCAAATTTCTGCCCAGGAGTGGGTAAAAGCAGTGGGCAGGTCATGAAGGAGGAAAGATGTGGAGCACTTAAAGGGAGCAGTGGCAGAGAGAGTACTCATAAAACCTGGAAATGCAGGAAGGAGAGCATAAGGCTTTATTTACACATCTTCGACTGCTTGCATTCAAATCTTATGTTGCAAATACACACACACAAAAAAAAAAGTTTCCATCCAATTCCCACATACTGTCATCAGACCCATTGCTCACTTTGCTGCTTCTGAGTATCCAGAAGTTGGAACAAGAGGGCTATGACAGCAAAGCACGTGTCAGCCTTGGTAGAGTATGTTTACATGTTTATAGTCTACATTTTGTTAATGTCCAGCTCAGGACAACCTTAACAAATCCCAATGTCTCTTGCACACATATTTTAAAAAGGAAGAGAAAAAGAAAGGGGGGAAAACAGTCAGGCACTTGCAGCTGGTGAGAACATGGGTGAAAAGTTCTGTATGTTGGGAATTAAACATTTGCAGCTAAAAGGTAAATTTAGAGGGCTTTGAGCACACAGTGGAGAAGCAGGACTGAGGTACCCCTTTTCAGTCATTACAAGGGAACTCTAAGAGACTTCTATGAAAAGCCAGAAGCCAGCTCCATCCTCCTCCCAGGATTTGTGGATTAATTTTGTTTTTGACTGGAGTAGATGTGTTAGTTAAATAAATAAGGATGGTGGTGGTGGTTATTCTGTGGGATCTTCTATTCTTCTGAAATAATGACTTTGTGTGCCTGTTTCTGATTTAAGCACAGCCTTAAGAATAAACTCCTACGCTAGCCTTCATGTAAACAGTATATCGAGTATATTGTCCTTCCTCTGTTGTAAAAAGACTAACTACAGCCCTACAGCTAAGCCAAGAAAATTCTTGACTCATATGCTTAAAATAAACACTCCAGATAAAACGCTGAGTTGTCCTCAGGTGATATTTTACTATCCTTTCTATCACAATTGTCACTTTTCTTAATTTCATTGTTAACTTTTTAATAGCTAAAGCCTGGTGTGCTCAGCCTGATTTAGAAAGTGAGACATCCCTTGAGCTGGAGAAACAACATTACCAAACAAAGCTTTAAAACTATCATTGATCTCTGGTTGCAGATGCGCATGTTCATTTGCATTGATGCAGACAAATGCTGTCCATAAGGGAAGATTATTTTATTTTTCTCTGTCCCAAGACATAAATTTAGTCTCAGTGCTCTAGTCCCCCAACTCCCACACATTTCGTTGGAAGATATACCTGAACAAAGACTATAGGTTCTGTCCTTGGGGAGGCAGAGAGTAGATTTTTGTCTTAGATTTATACCAGCAGTATGTGAGACAGAAAATATGCAATAAGTCAAAGAGATTTTACTTATCAGAGCTTTAGACAACCATTTATCAGTACTTAACTGTATTGCTGGATGACTCATTCCCATTTCTAATATACCTAGGAATACAGGGCATGTGTGGGAACACAATGTCTGCATTGATTTTAATCTGGTCTCTTTTTGTACTGTCTACAAATAGCTCAAAACAAACCCAATCAGATAAGCAGAGCAGAAAATGATTGCAAAAACACATACAGTAAGCCACTCACGGGCACCTCAGAAAGGCCAAGGAACACAAAACAGAAAACACTAAGGTAGAAAAGAACAACTCATAAAAGGGTACAGTTTTTCTATGCCATGGCTGATTAATTCAGCTAGGCAAAGTGAACCCCTATAAAGGAAGAAAAATATTTTCTTTTCAGGTGAAGGACCAGCAGTTACCCTACTCAAAGCCTAGCGTTAGCAGCACATCCTTTTTTAATCACTTGAGTTTTGGACGTCTTTCATGCATATCCAAGCTCCATGTCAGAGTAGGAATGGGTAATTCATCACTTACACTAGGCAGGATGGAGAAGGCAGGCTTTGCTGCTATGGTGCTATGCAGTTTTAAAGCCCTGTACATGTTCCAGCCCTCATTGAACAACCTTTCACAATGCTCGCTGTGCTCTGTGATCCTTGGCTCCAGAAAGCTACTGGAAGAGTGGGTGTGGTAGACTTTGGGTAAAGAGTTTTCCTGTTATAGCAGAATTTTTAAGTTTTTGAAGTTATTTCATATACAAAGTGAAAAAAAATGAAATTTTGTTATTGTTTAGCAAGCTGTTCCTCTGAAAATAACTTGAATCAGGTCAATTCAGAATTTTTTTCAATAACAACAAGCTGTTTGCTTTCAGTTTTGACGTGCTTTTTTTTTACGTGGAAAAGTGGAGAGGCTCACAACAGTTCTGAGGCAGTGCAACTGAAGGAGGCATACATACACATAGCTCAGAGGAGTCCTTAGCTACACAGACAGCCATAGCTACTGCATCTCCCTCTCCTGGTCCTAGAACTAGTTCTGCTGACAACAGCCCAGGATGTTCACCACCACATCCCAGGGCAGAGCACAAGTATGCAGCTTGCCATCCTTGGACAAGCCTGCTGTAATTCAGGTATGGTTCACACCAGGAGGGAGTTTAGTCTGCAGAGAATGGCCATGCCATTAATGGATTTGCAAAGGCCCCCTGCATACATTTCCTGATATCACCTTAGCAGAAAGATTTGAGTTTCCTTCAGTTTGTCAGTCCAGATATTCAATCTGTTCAGAACTGAGAACAGTGTTGTAGTGTTGTATCACAAATACTCCCCCCCAAAAAACCCTACAGATACCATAACAAATATGAAGTCTCCAAAAGCAAGTGGGGAAACCAATTACATATTTGCAGCTGCATCAAGCTCAAGTAAAATTTACCTGTATTTTCCATCTAGGCTGGAATCAGGTTTTTAAGAAGTTATTCTGAAAAGAGTGTAGGGTTCCACAGCCTGAAGGTTTCATATCAACCCTGTGTCCTGTGACAATGACTATCTCCCTGTTTACTTCTGAACTGAATGGAAAATTGCTTATGTACATCCTACACTTTTGCTAACATCTTGATCCTTGTCTTTCAGCAGCCTCAGGGGAAGATTATAAGAGATAATGAGCCCCCCTCCCCAAAGGGAAACAAAGGGCCTTATAGTCCTGTTCCTCAGAATAACCTGTTCTACAATGGTAACATATTTCCTTGACAGCAGAAAAGTGTTGTGGAACATCTATGAGGAAATGGTTTTGAAGCTGTACTCCAAATCCATTGAAGACATCCCAAAGTTTCATGTAACACCTGGGAAGCTCAGAGATTCCCCAGTGAATCATTATTTTACTGGCAATCTTGCATCTTTCTCTGCCAAGCCTGGATCTGCTGAAGCCATGATGATGGAGAAATCCCTTAGTCTTCTCCTTACAGGGTAAGCCTCTGAATGGAAACACTAATTCACCTTGGACCACATTATATTCCCCTCATGAGTTTATAAAGCTCGGACAGGTAACAGCAAGCTTTCCCTTCCTCATTGCAAAGCACAGAGCAGTGAAGACACCAAAGGCCATCGGGATCTCATCTTCTGCACAGAGGGGTTCATTTGTATCTCTGGAAGACCCATTGTACCCATTTCTCAGGGACAGGGAGGCCTGAGGGTCAGCAGTATCTCAGAGGAAGAAATTCAATAAGCATCCACTTAAAACCAAATCATTCAAGAGGATTATGAATCAACTAAATGGAGCATATTGCTTGCCAAACAAAGGAAAAGTGTATTATTTATTGTTTTAGCAAGGATTTTTTAGTAAAGCAAACACAAAGTTTACTGTATTCAAGTAATAAAGATAAGCAACAAGGAAACTTCTGGGATTAAATAATCATCTCCTCCAAGAGCTGAATTGTTAACTTCTACTGAGTGTTTTCTTTCATTGTTAAAATGAAAGCTTAGGTTTAGTCAAACTATTAAATATTAAACCCCACATTTTTGGAACAGGCTGCTAGAAGTCTTAGATTTGGGGAGGTTTTTGCCTGTAGCTGTCATCTGGAACAAGCATCCTAAAATTACCAAAGACAAAGACATAAACACCCCTGACTTCAATCTGTACAATGAAAAATAAGTTTAGATAACTGCAAATGTATGCCTTATATTCCTGATCTTTGCATACACACTCAAGTTTACAAAAAATAAAAAACAACTTATCTGATTTACATCTGGTTTGTTGTTTTGGGGTTTTTTTTCGGTTGAGCTGAGAGTTAATTCTCTCTCATTGCACATGCAACAGCACATGCAACAACACACATGCAACAGCAGCTAACTCTCAATTAATTTTAAAATATCCTTAACAAAAAAAACATGCCGGGAAGGGAGTTGAGTTACTGGCAATTAAGCATCTGGACTTCTTTAAAGTATAAGGGTTTTTCCATCACTCTGGAAGGCAATTTGACTTAAGGAAAAAAAATACAATACTTGACTGGTTGATAGACTCTGGTTTTGCATGTTGAAACATGCCCACTCCCATCACCTGAATCAAACACAAGCGTGCTTTGTTTCTTAAATAGTGTGAAATGGCAGGATTTATAAATCTATAATAGCTGCCAAAACTAGATGAAGACCAACCTAATACGATGTAATATGACCTTCCTTGGATGTAAGATTTCCAAACATCAAGAGAGTTTCCTCATAAGTGCTGAAATATCAGAAACTGAAAAATCAGGAAAAGAGGGTGGGAATAGAACATCTGTCTATATCACACTGTTAAAGCATAAAGAGACTAAATGAATGGACTGGCCTTCCACAAAGCCCCATGACAGAGACATTCATGCAGGGCATGATGCTGGAATCCCATCTGGTTTTCTCAAAGCTTGCTCCAGCATCCTTGTCTCTGAGGAGACTTAAAGTAATTCTAAAAGGAAGTGGTAGCTAAAGAAAATAAACCCTAGGGAGAGATGTCCTAAGCTGCATCAAAATTCAAAAGAAGGCTTCAAGGAGATGATCCCAAAGCATTCACATTGGGCTCAGCCTTGGTACAGAAGAAAAGCCTCAGGCCCCTCTGTCACACCTAAGCAACTGAGGTGAAACACTTCTTTAGCTTTAAGCATCTCAAAGTCAAGTGTTTACATTAAACCAGTTATAGGAAAAAGAGAGGCATAGTCCGGGAACTCCTTATCCCACTGCAAACCAGTGTCCCAAGCAGGTTGCATGGCTTGCTGTTCTACACTGGCTGCAGCCTGGCTCCCCTCCTGGAACCTTACATTCTTAACATCATGTAGCTACATGGGGTAAAGGCATGTAATCCTAATACTCATCCTTTAGCTGCCATGTTTTTGCATCAGAAAGAAATTATAGTTTTGTTTCTTGCATTCATTTTTAAACCATGTCACTTCAAACATACAAATTCTAAATGGAGAGATAAAAATTATTTGTAAGGACTGTGTTCAGTCGAGACAGCATCCATGGCACTGCAGCGAAACAAAGAGAGACAGTGCAGAGAAAAGCCTCAGAAAACCTGCAGTGCAGCAGGATGAGTAAACTAGCTAACAAAACACTTGATATCTTTGTACAGCAAGCCATGTTAAATGAGGCATGAAAGAGTAATCTGGACATGCACTTAGTGAAAGGAGCAGACTGAAAAAGAAAGAACCAGCCATATAGCTTCAAGCTGTGATATTGAAAAAGAAGTAATAACTGAACCAATTCAGGGTTAAAGACAAAATTAAGTATATTTGGAAACGGAAAAAAAAATACCTGACGGATGACTTGCCATTTCTTTATTTCACAGACCTTAAAGACAGGAGAGACCTTTGTATCATCTATTTTGACTTCCTGAATAATACAGGCTATTACATTTCTCTCCTCTTTTAATACTTAGGTTACCTTTTCAGGTACAGTTAAACCAATGCAATGCTTAGCTGCATGGAAACAGGTACCCCTGATTAACTGTGTCATTGAACTACACTGTTAGGCTAAAGGACAGAAGGATTATTTCTGTCCTCAGGGGAATAAACAGTTCCGCTCCACAGGCAGAGGACAGGGAAGACAATTCAGCTCATAACTGAGGGCATACCCAGAAGATACTAATCCACACCACTGAAAGAAAAACAAAACCCAATCCCATTATAACAGCTGTTTTTCCCAGGTGCAAACTGTACTTTTTCCCCAAAGCTCATGTCTGGCTAGACTTTAAGTGCACAAAGAAGGCTCACCAGTATATTCATCTCCAGAACAGGCTCCCCATTTCTACCCTGACCTCTGCTCATTCTTGCACCATTTTCATCCTCTTAACAAATGGCCCTTCTCATCAGTTTTGGAGAAGAAAGCAGGAGACAAACTAAGCAAAACCCTGAAATAAAAATGGTCAATTGTTCTTAAGGAAAAAGATGCAGGGAACAAAAAGAAAGAAAAGATGCTTCTCCATTCTTACAGGCAGTCATAAAAGCCCTGAAGCACAGGATTTGATTATAACCATATCTTTATTTAGAGCTGCAAGTGCTGTGGGCATACCTAAGGCAATGCTTAACCCCCTGTACCCTAAGCGAGACTCAGCGATTTCCACAGGGCTGCTTGAGATTAGCAGCAGAGAAAACTCAGGTGTGAGATATTACTGTGAAGGAAGAGTTGCATCTCCTGTAGTTACAAAGGGACAAAACATTAAAAAGGCTAAGAAAAGGTTTCCAAATAAAAGGAAGAAACAACAGGGGAATTTAGGGCATCTAAATACACAGAAGGCTACCTAGTCTAATACTTAGCATAACAGATGACAGGATTTTGCCTGGAGTTGAATTCAGAGATAGAAATGTATGTAAATCTCATTTTAACAATGTCAAACAAAGAATCCAGCACTGCTTCAGATCCTTTATTTATTCACCCTTACCTGACATCTGAATTGAAGACCAGTACCTTTTTGTGTTGTCCCCTGACACACACAGTGCTAAGTACAGAAACAAGATCACTTTCCTCTTACTTAATACTCTCTTGTCCATACGACCCAAGGCAACGCTAGTCTTTCATGATAAGGCTTGAGGTGGTTATCCATGAAGGCATCATTCTCCTTTACTGACTTACAAAAAAAAAAAAAAAAAAAAAAAACCAAACCAAAAAAACAACAAACCAAAAAAACACTAAAAAAAAACCAAAACCACCAAAAAACCATCAATATCTGTCTGTGGATACAGAATGTTGATACAATCTTCAGTCTGTACTCCCAGTTGTACTGCTCTGGCTGTTAGCCTGCAAACCTCTAAGCAAGTAGCTCACACCACTGTGTACTATTAGACTGTCCTCATTGTTTACCACAACCTGTTATGTCTTCTGCAGACTTGTTAATAATGATTTAAATAAGGATATGGAAATATCTCACAGTGGATTTCTTTCCTTGTATGTTTTTTAAAAGTGTCCTGTCATTGACTTCAAGCACAGCAGTGTTTCCTTTTTGTCTTCTAAATGGCTTATTATTAAAGCAACCAATTTTATGGACTTTAAGGGGTCATCACTTTTCAGATTCTTGGGAGAAGGGCTGTAAAGAATTCCCCTCATCATTTTTTAGTACTGCCTGCATGATGACAACATTTTCACTACACCAACAATTTTTTCAGTTTCAGGGAAAATGGCCATTCTTAAAGCTTCTGATTCATTATAGTATATGCTATGTTCTGCTTACACAAATTAACACATGGGAGAAAATGGTGACTTGTACATAGGCAAACATCATGTCTTTAGGCCAGAGATTATTTTTTTTTTTGTCCATAAGAATGAAGCCAAATATTTATTATCTTGTACAAAGTGTCAGACATCTTGTATTAAGGAAATACCATAAATTAGTACGAAGTTTGTTCCTGGTCATATTGAATCTGCAAAAAATGCAACCCAGGTTTAAGTTATTGTGCCTACATGCTTGTAGCTGCCACACGATGGCAAAGACCACTTTTATGTTGATTTACAATTTGCATCATCCCACCACATCGTTATCTGTGTTGTCCTGCCCTGGCACAGGTTCACTGCCTGTAGCTGAAACACTCCAGGTTTCCACAAGGCTAAGTGGTGGGGAATCAGCTTTACCAGGTCACTGAGGAAAGAAAGTGACACAGCATCTGGCATCAAGTAAAGAAACTGGAGAAAGAACTGACCTTAAATACTGCAGCAGATACGAGGGAAGAGCAAAAGTCCATTGCAGTGACAAACCTACACAAAGAAAAGGAATCAGGATTAAGCAGTGGTTTCCCAGCAAAAATAAGCAAGGGGCATAAACTGCTTAATATAATCCCATGACATGAAATGGAAACAAAGCCTAACTGACAGAGAACAAAAAAGGGAAAGAGAAAACAAGGGTTTCTTTCTTTGCTGTAGTGTCTGTGGTTTATCAGATGCTACACACCTTGCAGAGCAGTTTAATTGGATGAAGAGCTCTGCATTATTATCCAACCACATAATCACATTAAAGTTTGACTTATTCATTTCAACCAGAACAAGTAGGTAGCAAAGGGTCAGGGAATTACGTAAACTGGAGCATACAATTCTCCCTGAACCCTGAAAGACTCAGACAGGCTTAAACTATAAGAAATGCTTTTTGTCTTCTTAAAAACAATTTTACAAAAGTAAAACTCAAAAAAAGATATAACCAAACCCGTGCTGTTGATCTGTACTGTCTTAAACAAATCAGTGGATGATGTATGTCACCACTGAGCATGTTAGCCATTTTCAGCAGCTTTTCATGTGTGTTGTGGACTGATCTATGGCTTATTGTAACTACATGTAACAGCAGCTGTGGGGTAAAGAATTTGAGATGTCAACACGCAACAGAAAATGGTCTCCTGTGGCTTTTGAGTATGTCATGCAATGGCTGCTCTGGACTGTAATTCTTCCCGATAAACATCTAACTCCCTCTGGTGTGTGCAAGGGCAGAAAGCGGATGCAGCCATGGTGAGAAGGGGAGAGATACACTTCCTTGCAAAGTGGTAGTGAAGGGGAAGAAGGCAGGAGGAGAACTGTGAAGCAAGACACAAAGCAGAACCCCTGGTTCTCTCCGTCAGATCTACCTGGGCCTCAGATTGCTCTGTTCACATTCATCATTTAGCATCTGTACTTCTTCTATGCTATTTTTGCAGCTGGACCCACATTTTAGTCAAGGTGCTACTTTACATGAGTATAATGATATCATCTCTTTTCATCTTCATTTATGTGGCCACCAATTGCGCTGACCAGTGATCCTGGCCAAGCATGTTTGGTCACCATTTTTGCTTAGTCCATGCAGCTTTGAAGATCCTAAACTATCAGAGTAGTATGCAAACTTTTGGTTTTTCCACTATGCAGTAACTGAAACTAGGTATACAGTAGTGAAAAGTGGAACATGAATGCAGTTGAAGTTTGTGATCCTTTCCCTGTATTACTAATACACCAGGCTCCCTTACTAAAATTGAAAGTTTTATTAGAGATGAAGTTGTCTTTCCTCTATTGTTTTGGTATTAGCTGCAAGAGTTACATATGAAGACCTTACCCAACCTGGTGAGATAGACCTTTTTTTTTTTCCATTTTATTTTAAACTGCCTGCAGCTCACCATTAAGATAAATCCACTGTTTAAGAACAAGATATTATCAAAGGGTCTGGGAATTCTCTTTGTGTAGGGCAAAGTGCTGAATCTTCATGCACACTAGAGATACCAAGTAGCACTTCTATAGGAGTAGGGAAAGGACTGAAGTCAGAGATTAGTTGCACTAAAGTGGTCTCGCTGTCTCTCTTTCTCTTCCCCACTCTCTTCTCCCTTCTCTCCAATTTGGCAGACAAGAAGGTAGGCAGGCTGGAAGCTTTTAGTTCTGCCTGATAGTCTAACAAAATACCTAGTGCAGATGTAGGAAGCCAGCATAAAAGCATGGTGTCTGATTAGATGAGATACCAGGAGCCAAGAAAAAGATTGCAGTGCCTGCTGAGTTGAAACGGAAGTCAGGTTGAAAGGAGGTGTTCCTCCCTCAGACAGACAGCATGAGCACTGGGGGAAGAGTATGAAGTGAAAGACGAAGAATGTAGGGAATGGTAATGCTTTAGAAGAAAACCTGGAGCAGCTGGCAATTAAAAAAAAAACAACACACAAAAGCCAAACCATCAGTCACATAGTCTAATCTCATCACGGAGTATCGGTATCACTAAAAGACACTTAAGCACAAGCAGAAGTAGCAAGCTCTATTGAAGGCCAAGGAGGAATTACAGGTTCTCACTGCCATCCACATGGCTGTACACATGCTTTAAAATACACATTCCTATGCTTATACCCTTCCTGAACAGGGTTATTGCATTACTAAACTCAGCTTTCTCATTCAGCTGCAGTGGAATACAATAGAATAGAATAGAACAGAACAGAACAGAACAGAACAGAACAGAACAGAACAGAACAGAACAGAACAGCACAAAAGAGCTCAGTTGGAAAGGATCTACAATGATTATCAAGTCCAACTGCAATGCACATCAGTTTCTTCATGAATTATAAACTATATCAAAGGTATTAGTAAGTCTAGATTTCACACAGCTCACTGTAGCATCTTCTTTCCTGTTTGACCTACACAAATAGGTGGGGATACTAAAACCAGAAAATGGGTGATCAAGAAAGGTAGGACTTAAAATGTCATCAGGGACAGCAGAGAGAGCTAGTCCTTTAAAAAGAGGTGCACACAGCTGAGAAGAAGTTCTTAATCAAAAGAGAACTAACCAGACTACACCCCCTGAATTGATTTGTCGTTGTTCCTTAATGTTATTCTCCCACTGGCTGCTTCATTTAATTACTCTTAGGACTTGTGGGAGCCAGTAGTGGGTGATGGGCAGGGAGGCACAGGAATGCCCTTAACACGGAAAGTGACTGATCATTTCAGGATCTTCCATGACCCCTTCTATCGCTCTTAAGTGGGAGGATTAGAGCAAACAATAAAAGTACAAGCCAATTTTTCCCCTATTTAGTATTAAGAAATCATTTAACTCCTACTAGACATTTAAAAAATATCATGATCTTAAATACCAGACTTTAAGAAATTTTAATTTAATTTTCATTAAAAATAAATATTTGAAAAATAATTTTAAGTGTTTGTAATCATGCAGATGACTCTTGATCACATCACAGTTTAAATTCCTAGTCCCTGTGTAATTACTTGCATAAAACACCTCTTGTGAATAGCAAGTAAATCATTAGTGATTAGACTTTTTGGGATTGTTTTGAGGAGACCCAGCTGCTGTCTTTATGTCAAAGAACTTCCATAAGACACCAGTGATTAAACAACTTGGTATTTTTGCATGTCAGACATCACGTGCTTGGATATTAATCATGCTTAGTGCTTTTCAGATGTGAATCTCAAAGCATCTCACTGAAAAGCAGTTACAGCCCCCGTTTACAGTCTGGGAAGATGAGCCACAGGCCAAGTGACTTGCCTCATTTCATGCAGCAGATCTGACGTCACAGCCCTGGTTCTAGCAGGGGAGAATTTCACTTGGTTGCTTGCTTTTTCATCCACCTTTCATGTTCCAATCGAAATGCTGAGACAAAGAAAAAATCTGAATTACTTGATGATAATGAAGCAAAAAAACCAAACCAAAACCCAAATGCCTAAGAAAAGGGCAATCATATTGCCAAGATTATAAAATCTGAATTTAGATTTGAAACAATTTTCTTAACCTTGTATAATTATATTTTTTTTTTTCTGAAAGGAAATATAGCAAAGCATTTTCCAGAATAAACAGCTCTTCTTAGGCCCTAAATCAGCCACTGAAAAATAACTCTCCTGTCCAAAAACTGTCTTCCTGAATCATAGCTCTATCCTCATTACTGAGATATATATATGTAGAAAGAGAGAGGGAAGAATGAGAATCGCTCTGCTTAATTGTGACAGCAGCAAGGAATGCTTAGTATATCTGCAAGACATGTTTTTTACATAATATATGGTGGTTTTACAAGTGACTCTCAGAAGTAATTTTTCACTTTTTATATATAAATACATATATATGAAACATTCATTGAAGCATATATATGTTTCGTAAACCCAATGGAACAACAGCTGTAAATCATTAGCAAAATGAGAAATTAAAAGCTCCTTTTGTGTCAGCTGTGTAGAGGGCAAGGAGTTATTTATAAGATACTCTAAATATATAGTTGAGTTTCCTACTGAACTCAAAAAAGGTACAACAGCTACTCATAAAGCTGAGTCAGTGACTGTAAAAGGATGAGTTTGTGGAGCAGTGCTGAGCTGGACCAGAGAGATCACTGTGACATTTAGTGGTTACAATACCACTGGAACAGCAACCAACTCCTCCAGAGGAAGTGGTAATGTGCTTACTCAAATTTTCTGCCCTCCCTCAAGTTCCTGAATTCACAATCTGAAAGTCTTCAGCAGGCTTAAATCCGGAGACAATAATGCTCCTCCGCTTCCTTACACAGGAAGCTTTAAATTACAAGGATGGATTATTTTAATTGCTACTCTTTGGGTTCTCTGCATGAGCTATTGGTAAACATCTATGGCAAAACGTATGGATGTTGAAGCAATAGCTGTGTCAGACTATTGTGTTTTCAGCTACTGCATTATAAAATTTGCACCCAGTGTATTTGGTAAAGGCTGTTAGAAGTGGAAATATTCATAAAGAACTTGTAAGCAGTAGCTTTATGTCTTGACATTACCAAACTGCCCACTAAAATAACCAGCATGTGTCATCAGTAAGCAAGCCTTGAATATAGGGACCAAGATCTGAATCGCTGCAAGAGAAAGTAAGGAACCCCGTAGTGCTAAAAGCCTGTTTAAACAATCCTTATTTCTACCTCCTTCTGTCGGTAAAATCCTAATGAGACTGCTTCTATAAGGTAATAAACAGACAAAAGTTCAGGCTCAAATTCTGGATCCAAATGTGTCTGGATTATGGTTTTTGGGGGGCTCCTTAAATGAGAATTTGGGTCGACACTGTTTAGATTATTGTGGAGATGATAAATCACATCCTCCAGTGCAGGAAGAGATGTGCATAATAGGGAATAAAGTGTCCTGTAATCATCTCTGAGTCTTGTAGTGCCCATTGTTAATGACATCCCTTTTCCAGGGTACTGACTGTCACACGCAGCACAGAAGGGGACAGGGCATTCTCTCTGTCACTGTCTTCACCAGCGACTAGCCTGGCTGCCTGCTGGCACTCTTCAAATGTCAAAATACTTGCTGTTACCACATCAGATGCCATACAGCTTGTTTTCCCTTTTTAATCTTAAGCTACCGCAGCCTCCACAGGCAAGCCTGAGTAAAGAGAAAGGACAGGAGGGGAAAGAGAAGGAGGCAAGAGCTCTCGTTGCCCAAGGAGAGGTCAGAATCAGTAAAAGCCTTCTCATTTCTTTCAGCAGAGGATGCAGCTAACTCTTCTTTCCTCCCCTTTGCTGTAAGCTTGCACCTCACCTCCTCAGCCCCTCAGCATCCAGCTCCTTTCAGCCCCGGGCTCCCTACACCTTCTTGCTTTTGGGGGTGAGGAGCCTGCCCTACTGCTGAGTACATGTTCCCAGGTGGTAGCTTCTAATAGTAAACAGCATCGAGCTCTTATGTAGAATATTTTATCCCCTTAGAGCTGGAAAGAAGGGCAGGTTTTGCTGTTTCTATTTTACAGATAGAAAAACTTAGGCTCAAAAAAGGTCAGTTTAACTTGCCAAAGGTCATCCAGCAAACGGGAACAGACTTTCTTGGGGTCTTACTGACCACAGCTGAGGTGTCTTAGGGTCTTATTACGCTTTCAGACAGATTGTCTTTACAGCAAGGATGCAACATATATAGCATACAGCTAAAGTTCTGAGCAAACAGTTATTTGTTCAACATTCTGATTGTATTTCAGTTAAATTTCAAGCAACGTGGTGCTGTGCATGGGAAAGCTGACCAAGGGCTGTATAAACTGCAGTGCTTTCCACCTACCTTAACATGTAAGCTGCCAGCCCTTGACATGTGAAGGCAAGAGGATTGCAGCTCACATGTGCACAAGTTCCAGTGGATGACTGAGTGCAAGCACAGCTAATGGTGACAAGGCAGTAGCAGCAAAGAGATAAATCCATCAAAATTAAAGCTAAGGCTAAAGACAGCTCTACCAAGCCTTTATTATTAGTGGTGTTGAGTTCCCCAAGTTCCAACATATAGTTATAAAAAGAGGGTGAAAAATAAAGTACTGGCTTTTTGGCACGCTGCAGGGTCCTCTGTGCTGTTCAGAGTTTGGTCTAGCTTCTGTCAGGCAGCAGCTGCCTCCTCAGAACCAGGCAGCAGCAGGTAGGCCAGTGCCACGGCACACTGGGACCACAGGCTTGTGGGGAGGAAGGGTTTTTCTGTGCTTCCTCCTCCTCAGCCTCTCCTCAAGCCAGAAACTGGACAGACCCAGTGCTTTATAAGGGAAGTGGATGTAGTCAGAACAGGTATAAAACAAGGCTGTTATCCCCATTGCTCAGAACAGCAGGCAACCAGCTACTTGGTTACTGGTTTACTGCAATTATGAAATGCCAGATGGAAAATCAGGGTCTCCAAATAAGCTTGTGTTAATAAAATAAACCAAGATAAATGAAACAAGGGAATATGTATAAATTCATCTGTCTTCATGCATTTTCCATCTAACCATTTAATCACAAATCCAAATAGCTAATTTCTATGGCTTCCTTATAAGGGAGGCAGTCACAGACAAATTGTCTTCAGCTTCATTACCAAACATTCCGGAAAAGTCAGGAAGCAAAGTCCTAATCTAATTGTGCTATAGCTTGATGCCAATAATTACATATCCAAT
Organism: Falco peregrinus; assembly: GCF_023634155.1. NCBI lineage: Eukaryota > Metazoa > Chordata > Aves > Falconiformes > Falconidae > Falco > Falco peregrinus. The sequence continues at coordinate 61,637,794 of NC_073727.1, forward strand.
ATGATAGTTAAATGACTTGGATTTATCTGTCTTATCCAAAAATATTAGATTAGCTTATGTTTTCAGCTAAGCAGCATTGCTTTTAATTTTCAGTCTTGTTCAATCCCTTTGGTAATTTTACAAAAGCTTAAGGCACTTCAGTTGGCTAAACTAGTTCTGGTCACAGTGTTACTTCCAATTGAGCAGAATTCCTTCTCATTCTTGTCCTGTTACCTGTTCAGGAGTAACAAAGCATGCTCACGGGAACTCCTGAATAAAATGCCAATATTGCCAATCTAACATCCCTTCCTCAGACAGTTCATGTGCAGGCTTTAACAGCTTTTCATGTTCCGTTTTGCTTTAGAAGGCCTGACAGTGAGCTTGAGTGTGAGCAGCACATGACCTCACTTGCACCCATACTGCCTGTAAAGGCTGAGTTTGATCTCACACCAAACATTTTCCCAACCTATGCCTGAAGGATCAGTTACCTCACCCCAGCACCAAGCCAAAGTGGAAGGCAATGCAGAGGCTGTGGAAACATGAAGGAGCTAACACAACAGCACAGGCATTCCCACTGAGATTATGAGATGCTTCCTTCAAGCTATTAACACAGGACTGTTTTGCGTGTGCATGGCAGTTGGCATGGCAGGGTGTGCAGGAAGGGCACTGAGGCCCAGCCAGCCTGACCAGGGAGCGGCAGTTGCCACCTGGCTGGAAGCCATGGCTTCTCTGAGCCCTGCACCCACCATGACTGACACGGCTGCCCGGGCAGAGCTCTGGTGGGACATGCAGCCACCCTGGTGCCGGGCTGCCAGCCGTGCCCTGCTCTTACACCAGTACGGGGCGGCACTAGCAGGCACACCTGTGGGAGTGCGCCCGGGGAAAGGGACTCCTCCGCTTAGGGACAGGGCTCCTGGGGGGTGAGGAGGCTGAGGAACACCAGGGAGTGCAAGAGAGAGACAGACCACTGGAATGGCACCCCACCTCCCCTGGGACAGGCCGGGCTGGCGGGCAGGACACACGACAGGGAGGGTTCCCGACCCTCTCTCCGCCCGGCTGAACACAGTGACTTCAGGGATGGGGGCAACGGCGACAAGTTGCTGCCCGGCGCAGCAGGCACATCTCCTCTGCACCTGCCCCTCCGACCCACTGCCCGTGCATGGCAGGCACGAGGCTCTGCAAGGGGAGCCCAACAGTGACAAGGACGATGGATTGTAGCTTGGAAGTGCCGCCGAGGCTATGTCGGCCTATGCCCTGCGTCAGACCTGCTTCCACAGAGACAACCAGGAACTGGGGGCCCAACGTGCCCACCGGAGCCACTCCTCAGGGCAGCCTGCTGCCGGCCTGGGGCCCAGGCTGAAGGTGTGAAGAGAACACTGCCCACCCTGTACGGCCCAAGGGTTATTATCCACTGATGATTTTTCAGGTAAGCAGCGATGAAGTTCAAACAAGAAGTCCGAGGGCAATGAAGAGACACTTCATGGCCTTGGGACAAGTGGTTGAGGGGTCAGGAACAACAATAGTCTTCTCTGTCCTTCCACCTGCAGGGAATGATGAAGTGATGAGCCAGCAGGTCAATACCTGGCTCTGAGCCTGGGGTCACTGGCAGAATTTGGGGGTTTTTGATCATGGGGAGGTTTACGCTACGCCAGGCCTGCTGGCTAGGGACAGGGTACACCTGTCTCAAAGAAGGAAAAGGATCTTCACACATGAGTTAGCAGGGTTCATGGAAAGAGCTTTAAACTAGATTTGAAGGGAAAGGGATAAATCCAGTCTCAAAAGAGATAAGCTTGGTGGCAGCACACCAGTGTTTGAGGGATGGTTTGCTAGCAAGGTCCTTTGGTCTGCCTTCTCAGTGGAAGCTGGGGATAGAGATCCATGTGGCAGCAAAGCCACAAGGGTTCTCGATGTGTTAGAAACCACAGAAGTGCCTGGGAATGGCCACATAGGAATTAGAACTTCTCTCCCTAAAAAGGTGGTGGGATCAATAGCCCATTCAAAGTGCACCTACACCAATGCATGCAGCATGGGCAACAGACAGGAAGGAGCTAGAAGCCACTGAGCAGCAGGAAAGCTATTACACAGTTGCCATCACAGAACCATGGTGGGATGACTCACAGAACTGGAGTGCTTGCAATGGATGGCTATAAACTCTTCAGAAGGGATAAGCAAGGAAAGAGGTGGTGGCGTAGCTCTATGTTAGGCAGTGTTTTGGCAGTCTAGAGATTAATGATGGTGACAACAGGGTTGAGTGTTCATGGGTAAGAATCAGGGGAAAGGCCAAAAAGGCAGATATCATGGTTGAAGCCTATTATAGGCCAACAAGAATGAAGAGGCAGATGGAACATTCTATAAGCAGCTGAGAGAAGACTCACAATCACTAGCCCTTGTTCTCTTGCAGGATTTCAACTTAGCAGATGTCAACTGGAAATACAATACAGCAGAGAGGAAATGGTCTAAGAATTTCCTGGAGTGTGTGGAAGATAACTCCCTGACACAGCTGGTGAGTGAGCCGGCTAGGGAAACCACAACACTAGACCTGCTGTTTGTGAACAGAGAAGGACTGGTGGGTGATGTGATGGTTGGAGGCCACATTAGGCATAGCAATCACAATATAATAGTTTTTTATTCTTGGAGAAGTAAGGAAGGGGGGCAGCAGACCACTACCTGGGACTTCAGGGCAGACTTTGACCTGTTTAGGAGACTGGTTAACAAAGGGAGGATACTCCCTTGGGAGGCAGTCCTGAAAAGCAGAGGAGTCCAGGAAGGCTGGACATTCTTCAAGAAGGAAATCTTAAAGGCAAAGGAGAAGGCTGTCCCCATGTGCTGAAATACAGGTTGGCAGGAAAGACCAGCCTGGCTGAACAGAGAGTTTGGCTGGAACTCAGGGAAAAAGGAGAGTTTATGACCTTTGGAAGAAGGGGCAGGCAGTCTGGAGGACTACAAGGAAGTCATGGTGTTATACAGGGAGAAAATTAGAAGGGCCAAAACCCAGCTAGAACTTAATCTGGGTACTGCCATAAAGACAAGAAAAGATGTTTCTATAAATATATTATCAACAAAAGGAGGGCTAAAGAGAATCTCCATCCTTTATTGGATGTAGGGGGGAACACGATGACAAAGGATGAGGAAAAGGCTGATGTACTTAATGTCTTCTTTGCCTCAGTCTTTAATAACAAGACCGGTTGCCTTCCATGTATCAGCCCCCTGAGCTGGAAGACAGTGATGGGGAGAAGAATGAATCTCCATAATCCAAAGGGAAATAGTTAGTGACCTGCTGCCCCACTTAGACACACACAAGTCTATGGGGCTGAATGGGATTCATGCAAGGGTACTGAGGGAGCTGGTGGAAGTGCTCACTGAGCCACCTTCCATCATTTATCAGCAGTTCTGGCTAACCGGGGAGGTCCAGAAGATGGAGGTTACAAAATGTGATGTCCATCTACAAGAAGAACTGGAAGGATGATCGGGGGAATTACTGGCCTGTCAGCCTGACCTAGTGTCAGGGAAGGTCATGGAGTAGATCATCCTGAGTGCTATCATGCAGCACATACAGGACAAGTAGGTGATCAGGCCCAGTCATCATTGGTTTATGAAAGGCAGGTCCTGCTTGACTGACGTGATCTTCTACAGCAAGGTGACCTGCTTAGTGGATGAAGGAAAGGCTGTGGATATTGTCTACCTGGATCTTAGTAAAGCCTTTGACACTATTTGCCACAGCTTCCTCCTGGAGAAACTGGCTGCTTATGGTTTGGACAGCCATATTCTTTGCTGGGGAAAAATCTGATTGGATAACCAAACCCAAAGAGTTGGGGTGAATGGAGTTAAATCCAGTTGGTGGCTGGTCACAAGTGGTGTTCCCCAGGGCTCAGTATTGGGGCCAGTTCTGTTTAATAACTTTATCAATGATCTGAATGAGAGAATCTAATGCACTCTTACTAAGTTTGCAGATGACACCAAGCTGGGGTGGAGTGTTGATCTGCTTGAGGGTAGGAAGGCTCTGCAGAGGGATCTGGACAGGCTGATCTGATGGGCCAAGGCCAGTTCTATGAATTTCAGCTGTGAGAAATGCCCTGTGCAATGCTATAGGCTTGGGGAAGAATGGCTGAAAAGCCACCTGGCAGAAAAGGATTTGGGCTTGTTGGTTGGCATCATGCTGAATATAAGCCAGTAGTGTGCCCAGGTGGCCAAGAAGGCCAACAGCATTCTGGCTTTTATTCCAAGTAGTGTGGCCAGCAGGACAAGGGAAATTATCATCCCCCTGTACTCAGCACTGGTGAGGCTGCACCTTGAATATTGTGTTCAGGTTTGGGCCCCTCATTGCAAGAAAAATATTGAGGTGCTGGAGCACGTCCAAAGCAAGACAATGAAGATAGTGAAGGCTCTAGAGCACAAGTCTTATGAAAAGCAGCTGAGGAAACTGGGGTTGTTTAGCCTGGAGAAAAGGAGGCTTAGGGGAAGTCCTTCCCACGCTCCACAACTACCTGAAAGGAGGTTGTAGCGAGGCGGTTGTTGGTCTCTTCTTCCAGGTAACAAGCTGTAGAACAAGAGGAAATGACCTCAAGTTATGCCAGGGGAGGTTTAGATTGGATATTAGGCAAAACTTCATCACTGAAAGGGCTGTCAAGCATTGGAACAGGCTGCCCAAGGAAGTACTTGAGTCACCATCCCTGATGTTTTTTTATAAGAGGTGTAGATATGGCACTTAGGAGCATGGCTTAGTGGTCGACTTAGCAGTGCTAGGTTAATGGTTGGACTTCATGATCTTAAAGATCTTTTCCAACCTAAAGGATTCCATGATTCTATGATTCTATGACTCACATCATGAGTCTTTCCATTTTTAACCCTGACCCTCTTCACCTAAAGCAATGAGTCTAGCTTAAAAGATGTAAATTTACACGTGTGTATATGTATATACAGACATATTCTTTAAAGTAATATTGTTATCTTCTTTATCTACTACCTTTTAGAACTATCAGGCTTTTCCTTGTGTTTTCTTGACTAAAATAGGTCTATTCATCTTTGGAAAAAAACAAATGAGCATTTCTGCATAACTGCTTGAATCCAGGAAGTGGAGAAAGGTACTAATTTGAGCAAAATGGACTTGCTACAATAAAAACAGTGCTACATATGGATATACATGCTTTGCTGGACTGATGCTCACCCTGGTATACATGCAAGCAATAAATGTCATGCCTTCAAAGAATAAGGAAAACACAGGGGCCAACCCTAAAGAGTGAAGATATTAAAGAATTTTGGTTTTGCATCACAAGCTAGGCTTAAAACAAACTCGATGGAAGAAATTCCATGGAGAAGTCAGTAAGGAGTCTGCCATCACCTGTCCAGCCAGGACTTCACTGTGTAGTCAGCTTGTTATATTTTATTATTACTTATCTTTATCAGTTACAAAAGCAAACTTTTGCACTGCTAGTTCCTTCATCTAAGGTAAGAATACAAAGTTTTCAGCAAAGGGAAGTAAAAGTATTAGTACCACTTTAAATCATTATAGAAAAACAATGAAAAGCATGTTAAAATAGTTAAAATTAAAAGTTCATAAAGGTTTAGCATGCTGAAGCTCCCTCATTAGGAGCTGGAAGAGAATTACACTACCCTTGTTGATTATCTTTTCAGTTACATCTATTGATTTTAATAGCTCAATACCCTTTGTAGCACATTTTTTTCTCTAGTGACCCAACTACTTTGTTTTTAGTAGTCATTATTTTCTAAAAACACTGCAGTAATTTTAATACTCCAGACATGTGAGACTTCACATAAAAGAGTAGAAGTATCATACAGAAAGCAAACAAGTCACTTTTATATAAAAGCAGCCCTGACTAGATTAAATATCTGGCACAAGAAGCTAAGTATATAACTACTCAACATCCATTTATATATTAAGCCCTTTCATCACTTGCTGTGTCATAAGAAAGAATAATCCATTATACTGCGTTTGCAACAGTCCTGTTCTCTGGGAAGTAGCTTAAGCCCTCTTTCCTCCCTGCACCCCTCCTCACATGTTATTTTAAACCCAGTGATACAGTCATTTGCTCAATGGTAGGCTTCTTGTATAAAACTCAATAAGCAAGTTTTTAAATATAATTTTAAAATCATTCTTATGCATATGGTTCAAAGTGAATTTATGGGTAGCAGACATGTATGGGATATTTGAAAATATTTATCTTGAGAGCCACCAGGAACTTCTCTTTGATTTTTTACTTCATTGTACATTAAGAGCCTTAATACTCTATGTACTTTTTTTATAAGTGGACTTCTATACTTTATACAGTCCTGAAGTTTCTAAGGCAGAATTATGGAGGAAAAATGTATTTTAATTCCGCATATCATAATCTAGATACTCATGTTGACTGGTGGTGTTACTCCAGTTGTAGAAAGGCTGTACTTTATCTGACATACAGACCTACTGATCTTTCTGGAACTACTCAGCTAATGAAGATATGCACAGAAGTGTTTGTCTGAAATTCCAGACTTAGAAAAAAAATCACATTTGATGCATTGTCCCAGTACTCACAGTAATGAGGTTAAGGACGAGAACGAACATAAGCATTCACAGCAGCAAGCTGTATAAGATCAAAAGTGAAAGAATTTCCTTTGACTTTATTGGACACAATAGGCATTTGCACTATTTTAGGGAGAAAAAAGATGCAAAAAAGAGCGCATGACCTCCGGCATCTTTTGTCAGTGCTTAAGCCTGCCACAATCCACGCTGGGAACTGGGGTAATTTTTATACGGCAGCATTGTTGGTCATTGCTAAGATTTTGCTGAACTAACTGATGCCTTCACCCACTACATTTGCCTCAGTTTGAAGTCATAGATGAGCCCCAAATTTCTGCCTTTACATTGCCATGACCTTCCAAGCACACTGTACAAAGTACACTCAAAGTACACACAGATGCAATTGTTGTCACAGGAGATGTCAGGACAGCTCAGCACTTTTTCTCTGTGAAGTTAACTAATAAAAGATACATACACTTTCCAAAGAGGCCAAGACACATATGGTGATCTCAAGCAATACCACTTGCTTCCCAGAGCTGGCGTTATCATTTGCTTTGAGTCAGAAGGCAACCCTCTTAACTTCTGTTGCCAGCTGGAGAAAATGAAGTGTTTCTTGCAGACAGACCATTCTCCTTTACTTAAGGGCGTATAATGTACTTCCATTACAACACTGTCAGCTCGTCTGTGTGACACGGGTTTTTGTTTTGGGGATCACAGATCAAGCATGAAAACCCAAAGAACAAACTTTGAAGGAACAAAAAAGTATTCTCCCTGAAGAAGGAACTAAATGCCCCTGACAGGCTCTAACCTTTTCCTGTGATGGCTGTTTCCAAGCCACAAATCATGTTAACGGCCAGTGTGGGAGATGTAGGACTGATTCCCCTGGCACAAATCAGGGACTGTGAGGAGCTGCAGGAAAAGACCGTGCTCTGGTGGTTTCTCTTCGCCTGCACCTTCCCAGCCTGGGTCGGTTTCACTGCAGACACAGGACTGAGGCAGGGAAATACCTTGGTTCAGCTTTCCTCTAGAGCCAACAAAGAGAAATAAGGAGCTCCCCAAGGCAAATCAAAACTTTGCAGCTCCTAAGCCTCTTGCTCCCTTCTATGAAGGTGTGGTATTTATATTTATCAAGGCACTACAAGGTACAATAACCTCAACAAGTGCTACTGGATGTGGTGTGTATGCTTCCCATCATGGCATATGAATGCCCCCCCTTTTTTATCATGAAGCATCCACCTTTAAAAGCTTTTGATTTACACTTCCTTTCTGACACACTGTAAATCAAAATCTTTTCAGCGAGTGCTGCCTCAGAAGGCTTATTTATGCAGCTGATTTTGCCTGTTTAATTGTAGTGTTCTGCCCACATCTCTCTTGAATTACATCTTCTTTTTACAGACAGTCTCCACTTTTTGCAAGATGACAAAAGCCAGACTGCAAGTCAATGATGAGACAGCATTTCATATTTTGTTCTCATCATGGCTTATTCCATAATGTGAAGGTGGAGCAGGTGATGTGTCTATTTTAAGGAAAAGGGATTTCAGTGCTGGCTCCTGCCCTGCTCCATTACAGATTCCCCATAAGGAAACAGAGCTCAGAGGAACAGAAGAGACACTGGAGAATTAATCACACTGTTCCTTCCTGATGAGAATACAAAACTTGACTATTAACTGACTTCAGGCAGAAAGCCCTGGGATTTGCTGCAGAAAAGGCTGGGGGTGAAGAGAATATCTTAGGGATAGAGCGCCTTGAGTTAAAGAAAGAAAATTACACTATTTGAAAACCTCAGTAGGGGCAAGGCAAAAGCCCCTGCAGCAAAGACTGAGACAGTTACTGGTATCTCAGGCAACGTTTTAATAAGCTCAAATCTCAGGGAAGAGAATTCTGTAAGAAATAGTTTGAGGTTCATTTCAGTTCTGGGAGAACCTGAAGGAAAATTTAACAGGGGATCTCCATGGGAACCTTCTTTCTTAAACCATATGTTTTCCACAGAGCAGTATGACCCTCCACATGATCCTGCCACAGGGACCTCTCTCAGGGAACCTCTTTCCTAGTGAGCAGGAATGTGCTGGCTCAGACCAGATAGGAAGAAGATGCATCTGGCATGGTGAGTAATATGGCAGAAGAATGACAGAGTTGAGTCATTTGGTAAGGAAAGGTTACGGGTGTCTTTTCATGAGAAGATTTTGAACCACAGTTTCACACCCTGTGACTGACTGTACACAGGCTGAAGCGGTTGCAACACATAGCAGATCAGGGAGACCAGCTGGGCCACCACAGAGGATCACAGATGAGCAGAGAGGTCTTGGCCACTTGCTGGGTGGGAGGGGAACATGAGGAGGGAGGAAGTTGTGGGAGTAGAAGTCTGAAAAGAGTTGACAGGTCTGTCTGGTGGGGACCAGGGGACTTTCAGAGCTATTGCATAGCCAACTATAGTGTTAGAGGTAATGTCCTAACCACTGAAAGAAGCTGGACTGAGCCAGATTACCCAGCTCCAAGTGAATCCTGAATGTATATCTGAATGTCTATTTTCTGCAGGGCTTTTCTAACAGCTGAAAAAAACTCTGGAGTGTTCAGTCACAATGAAAGCTGGGGATCACATGAACCCATCACAGCCTACCTTTGCCAAAACCCACAGGTCAGATTCCTATCTGTCCCAGGTAGATAGAAAGGTAGAAAAACCTTCTAAATCCCAACATCCTTAACTACCTCCTGGTCCCTGTAACTGCATGTCCTCAAGTTTGTAAATTAGTGAGTGTACCTAAACAGAAAATTCAAAACAGACTTTCTACATATTCTTAAAATTAAGTTGTGGGGTTTTTTTTATCCTGCAAAAGAAGCTATTATTAGCTGCCTTTATCACCTTACATCACCTTCTCAATTCTGTTTGTTGCTCCTTCAAAGAGGGCTCTAGCCCATATTTTTCCTTTAGGAAAGGAAATTCACCTCTTACATGAGGATATAAGTATGTAGTTGTGTCCCAAAAGAAAGCACAGACAGATGGAAAGCAAGATATTCTAGGAAACCCAAAAGATTATGAACATTTCATGACTTAAATTAGATGTAAGGCTACATGTATGTATCTCACTTGGAAACAATAGCGCAGTCACAAAGGGACTGACCCCTTCTTTGCTCTCACTCTTGACACCATGAAAAAAATCAGAATCATATGGATACACTGGGAACACAAGGACACGACCTGCAGTCCTGCAGTTCCAAACAGCCATGACTCAACTTCCTGCACTTGAAGGAGAGTCAGAACAAAAGCATCTTGGAGTCATTTTTCTGAAGTTAGAGAGAAACGATTATAAGTTCATTGCAGATCTCTGAGGTGAATGAGATGTACATAGCTGCAGGTCTGACCCGATTAGGTGAATTCTCAGGAACCTGAGTGCTCCAAGTGCCAGTGAAGAGGCAGCAAATGCTCTGAGCGCACTTTGCCAGGAAGCTCTGAACACACACTTATAGGTCTATTCACCTCATCCCCTTAGAACAGAAAACCATTTATGCTGGGATAGTGTGTCTCAATGGCACAGAAAGAAGAAAGAGAACCTATGACATGACATCAGATTAAAAGAAACGTTTAACAAATCTGATGCAAAAATTACTTGGGAGGCTTGACACAGAAAATATTCAGCCTGACTTCTCTTCTCTCCAGCCCCCAAAGCAAATTTCTTTTATTTTTTTTCCCCTGCTTTGCATTTCTAATTTAAAACAGGAAACAATTGCTTGACAAAGGATTTCTTAGAGCATTATGAAAAATATTAGTACAAATTCTACTCAGGGAAATGTTCCTTTGAGTAACTGGCTTATTGAAAAAACTTCAATGAGAAAGAAAATATTTACCCCATACATACATGCCTTTTACCTAGAAGAGAAAAATGTCACAACTAGAAACTTCCTGCAGCCCAGAAAATCATCTTATGTACTGCATGGAAAACTAACCTGAGGCTACCAACCTCAGTTTATGAGCTAGATCATTTCTTCAGGGCAATCTTGGAGTGGTCACAGGCAGTGAGCCCTATTCTGTGACAAAAAAGAGAGCTAGAGAAAAATGGGGAATTTGCAGATTTGGTGAACCATTTTATTCATCATCCAATTGAGTCAATTGGTATGATCTACTATACACCACGAATAACACTGGGTTGGCTCAAAATCTCTCAGAGGCTGCTCTTCTATTAACTTCAGCTGGCTTTCAGGCCCACAGATGCTAGTGCATTGAGATACACTAAGGCCCCTATCCAGCCAAGTAAGCACATATTTAACTTGCACCATGATAATAGTCCCATTGAACTCCCAGGATTACCCCCACTGCTTAAACACTTGCTTATGTGCTTTACTTGGCTCATTGACCAGAATTTCAGTAGTGTTGCTCCAGAAATTAATTTGGCTCAACGTCTAATGAAATGCTGCAGATATTTGAAGATGTCTGGTACAGAATTTAGCACCAGTTTCACTGCAACAGTAGACATATTATAGCAAGCAGTAATTATTTCTCTTAACAAATTTCTGATGAAAAAGGCTAGGAAAAAGTTAGTCTCTATCCAAAGCATTGAAGTTAATCATTAAGATCATGTCTGACATGATACGAATTTCCAATCAGGACTTAAAAGTGGCAAGCGTATATCTATTGCTTGCTAACTGCCTCACGTAAATTCATACCTAAAAGTGTTTCATTTATTGTAGAGAAAATGTTGCAGTGGAATAGTCTTTTTCTCTTCTTTTTTTTCTTTCTTTCCTTTCTAATAATTCCCATGGAAATACTTCTTTAGGATGACCATTATTTTTTCATGAATAGGATTGTAAATATGTAATGGAACATAAATATTTTGTATTTAGATTAATAAAAAATTTAGTTCCATAAAAGATTTATCCCCACTAAAAATAATTTGGCCTCAAATAGGAATCAGTGGCAGTAACATATGAGGCAAATGTTCCTCCTGTAAGAAAAACAGGCAAGCTAAACAAATACTCCCAAAAGTGTTTGAAAGGGATTTGCACAAATGTAAAACTGAATTTGTGTTAGATTTGCATATAGCTGAGATAATATACCTATTATAGTCCTAGCTTAAGGACAGTTAAACTCAAATGATCTGACTGTGTCCTACAAAAATATCCATTAGGGAGACTAAGACCTCCCATATAAAAATAATTGTTTTATGGAAACATAGGTACAGAAAACAGCATTTACACTCTGGATGTAGCAATCGGTTTTGCAATTGTCTAGTCCTGTCTCTTTTTACTCTAGGTAAATCCTGCATTTCTTAGATGATCTTTAAAGGTCCATTCCACCCCAAACCTGTCTATGATTCTATGATTCCTACAGGCCAAACAGTTTTTAGAAATCCTAGAATAATTCCATATATGCAGTTCATCAGCCTATCCCAGAGAGACTTCATCCCAAGGCAATCTTTTCCGGTTCTCGTCTGCTTTCACTGCTGTTGAATTCCTGCCATCTCATGTAACTACATATGAGCAACCACAATTAACTAACAAGCTCATATTTTCAGTTCAAGTACTTGAAGCAAATTCTGTGTGATACCTCCTACAGCGTAAAAATAAATTTGCAAGAGAATATCAGGCAAACCAAAATCATAAATAAGTGTTTGGAAATCACAACCAGCCTGCAGACTTTCCATGAACAGAGAGACAGACTAGTTTTGACAGGTCCATCTTTCATTGTGAATTATTCACCCCTCTCTTAGCATTTCTACTTTAATTGTTTTTAATTTCATTGCTGTTGGGCAGAGGTGTGAAACCACAGTAGTAAAATGAAAGTGGCCTGAGAAATTTCTCTATATGGGTCAAAGTCAAGGAAAATGCCTTAAGGAGTACTGAGCTGCTTGTTTTAAGTGTCAATGGATTTTATCTTTGCTAAAGTGAAGCTAGGTGCTTCACCCACACACGTATGACCAGCTTATGTGCAGTGGCAGCAGTTATATGGCAAAAAGCCTAGGCAGGTATGAACTCCAGAGATGTGTGGCTTCAGCACCTCGTTCTCTAGAAGCAGCTGGTATTTTTAACTTTGTGCTAACTTCAATACTTTTTCTGAACACTAACTGGCTAATTTACAAGTCAAGTGTATTCTGCTCCAAACACCCTGGCAGACCCTGGGTGAATTGCTTGGGTCAAGCTTCTCAAAACACATGGGCAGAAAGTGCTCAATAGGTTTACAGTACCCATTAGTAAAATGAAGGTAATAATCCAGGTATCTATTATCTCCCCAGCAGACTGTGAGAGTAAGAACAATGTTAGTCCTTTACAGCTCTGTAACACTCCTGTCCCCAAGAGACTTTGAGAAGGGCTGAAGTTCCATGTCTTAGAAGCAACTCATTGAAATGGCAAGTACTGTTTAAAAGAAGATACTCTGCACACAGTCTGTGCTTTAGGTTTTGCTCACCATTATTTTGACCTATTGGAAGGAAAACCATAGTATTTGGTAATAGTAGGACATTCTTTCAGCTTTAATGTAACCAATAGGGATATTTTCAAAACAAACTTAAAATCTGTTAATTGTTAGTACATTTTGGTGATAAATAAAAATCGAGGGAGCAACCAACTCTGTTAGATGTTAATCAAATCCTTACATGAACTAATTTCTATACTCCCACATTGGATTTTTGCATGCTGTTCAGACTGCAAGACAGTGTAACGTGAGAGGTCTCTGATAAGCATGCTTTTTCTTCATTATATTTACAGAAGGAAGCGCTACTGTCCTCTGGAAGATCATAAGAATAGGTGCCTTTTTAGTACTCAGGTTCATATATTTCTGAAAGTAAAATGTAGTTTTCAGTTGAAGAGTTCACCACCACCACCCTGCCCAAAATCCTGTAAAGTACAATCCCAAGCAATGGAAATAGCTATAACACTGTAATTAATAAAAAGAACCTGAAGACATTAAAGATTTTTTTAAAGCTACTGACTTTGTTGTAAAAACGTTGCTGAAAATAGGCCTTAATTACTGCATCTTAATAAGACATCTGAAAAGACACAGATAAAACAATTATTTCTTATTGATAGCCTACATATTTGAAGCCTAAAGCAGAATACTAATATTCTGGTCACATAAGCTACATGAGTTCTAAATTACACTCCCTTAATATTCACAGACTTCACTTGGACTTCTCTATTTACATAAATCCAAGAATTTTCTGATATCTACAGCTCATCAATACCATATGCAAACTTATCAGACTGAGCACAACATCTGTCTAGCATATGCTTTTGGGTCTGTAAAGAAACAACTTGGAAGCACAAGCTGCAAAATTATTTTAACTATTCTTTTGCATCCTGAGTCAAGGTTGTGCCAGAAAGTTTAAGAGATGCTGTCTGGTTTTATTGGTTTCATGAGTGGCTGGTGGCTCTCCGTGAGTGTGAGGTTCTCAGTCTGATGTCATTAGCAAGTTGCTGTTCTCAACAATAATTCCTGGATACCAAGTGCTCTGGCATAGAACTTTACAACGGAATTAAAAGATTTCTTTAAATACATGGTAGGTTTGAGAATGGGTAATGAGGAAAGCAATGAACTTCACTGTCATCCTTTTAGTAAGTGCTAGGCAAAATACATGAAATATGGATACCTTTCCAAAATCAGCATGTGCAGAGAAAGGCATCTGATTGCTTGGTGAGGATTTAAGACTAGCTGTACTTTGCTAGATCTGGACATGCTCGACTTTATGCTCCTGCTGCTAATGGAATTTCAACAGAATGAGGACTGTTAACTCAAACATTTTCTATCTATCTTCTTCAAGTCTATATGTCCATGAAGAGGTACAAGACTATGAAGGTAAAAAAAGGGGATGAGCAAAAGGTACATTCAGCTTTTCTAAATTGTTTTTCCTATTAGGTCAAATTAACTAAATGTCCAGTTGGAGCCTGAAAGAGTGAGAGGAGTAAGCTGATTCCTTTCCAACTGAGTTTAGAATAAATGAGGATTCAAGCACTGAAGAAAGCATACCAGCTTGGTTTTGATAAAACAGATGTTCTGATGAACAACTTCAAATAATCTATGTCAATAAACGAACTGATAGACATTCAAGTTTCTGCCAGAAACAGTATTTTGTTGTAAATGAGGAGATGCAAAATGCATACAAAATATTCTGTGGATACAGGAAGGAGCTGGAAAGAGAAGTTCATGAAATAGCCCCTTTCGAATGAGCACAATTTTTTTCTTTTTTTTTTTTCTCTTTTTTTTAAAACCTTGAACAAGCTATGTTTTTGAAGGATGGAAGTAGCAAATATAATATAAATCAAGTCTTCCTTTCTAGAAGAATTCTGCACACTAAGAATCAGTTCTGTGAAAGTCCATGTTAAGGCATGACTGTAATAGTTGTGGTTCCTTAAAGGAAGGAGGAGGTTGTAGCCCAAATCCATAGGGGATAGAATACACTCCAGTCTAGCATTCATTTGGTGGTCATTGATGGAAAGCAGTTATTCAAAGACATAATGAGACTGAAACAGTTATCTGTGCTTTGTTAATAGGTACATTTTACTGTTGAGACACAAAGCTTTCTAGCTTTCTGCTACTTAATGTGGTTCAAGGCTATATTGCTACTGAAAGTAGATACTAGGTTTCTCACACAGTTTTACCAGTGTGTTTCTGTACTGCATTACAACACCTCTTCTGCACTTCTAACAGTCTTTTTATGAGATGGGACTGTTCTGAAGCTTGGAGAATTAACTATAGTCAGGCTTGATTCACTCACAGTTTAATCTAGACATGACCATATCAACCCAGTACTAAACAAGTTTATCTCAACTTTATTTTTGATCTTTTTGGGTTTGTTTTTAATTTCTTCATCATCCATGGAAAATTCAAAGAGGGAAACAGAACTACTCAGAGATCATCTATTAATATCTTTCCAGTGTTTTCCAACAAAAATTAAAACCTCAAATAAAAACAACAACAACAACAACAACAAACAAAAACAAAAACCAACCAACAAAAAAAAAACCACCAAAAAAATCCCCAAATTCCCACCATCACTACTTTGGCCAAGCAGAAATCCCACCCAAAGCAGCTAGCAAATGCCCTGAAGCAGCCTTAAATTTCAGCGAGCAGGTCAGGGGATCATGTGAGCCCATGTCCATTACCTCAGCTATACACTCCCGCTGTTTTCATAAATACCTTTTATACTTCTGTATTAGCTCCTCTGTGTCAAAACCACCCTTGGAACCAAGCAGCTTCCCAAGGAAGCTGAGCCCATTTGGCTATGAGCATCAAGTAACCTGATCAGGTGGTATCATCTGACTGTTTCTGACCTCCCATAGCAAACGCAATCATAAGTCTGTTCTGCCAAGAACAGAGGTTGCAGAAAGTTATTATTCCCCATTTGCAAAAGAACTAACCTTTAGTATTTCCATCACATGTCTCAGTATTCCAGTGTAGGTTTTATTTTACTTTTGGGATTGCACCACCCCATTCCTGATTACTTTGTTTTTCCTAACGTGTTAGCTACTAAGCTATGTATTTAAGTAGTAAGGAAAATATTAGCTGGTTTCTTCTGTGATAAGAAAAGATAGAATAACCCACAATAAAACACTGTCAGCTCCAGAGCACTACCTAGGCTTGCATCATATCACTGAAAAATAAATGTGCAATATTGGAGAGCTTTTCTCTATGTGATCTTTGCATACATACTACAGTAGCCTCATAGTTTACATAAACTAATAATAGTTGCCTTCAAAAAACTTTCCAATTGTAAGTTAAATTTACCTCAGTATCTATAATTGCTGTACTCAGTGTTAAATTCAGCCAACATAGCAGACTGTTAAAATAAAGTTTACAGAGGCTGATAGAGATAAAGATATTTTACAAGGGATGTACAATTTCAAAAATGAGACTTGTCTCCCAGCTGGTGACCATCTGGCGTCTGTGACTGTGTGTTTGAGTATTAGTCTAAGTCATTATTGTGTCAGTCTTACACACACAGAGACCACCCAGCACCTTACTGGCCCTACTGCTCAATGCCATAACGGCACCGTTGTTTCTCCCTCAGGAGTGTCATTTGTGCATTGCAGACTACCTAAGGGCTGCTTCCTGTCCACATGTTCTTTGGCCTTCTGCAAAAACACATTCCCTCTAGAGGGAAGAATGAGGTTTAATATTGCTGCAAAAAAACTTTAGGAAATATATCCAGAGTGATAATTAATTACAGCAATATACAATTCCAGTCCCTTTTGGAATCTAATTATATTCTTGCCCTTGACTCTCTGTAACTGTGACTTCCACAAGCTAATTACAGGTTGGCTGAAAAAGTATTTCCTCCTAACTCTATCTCAGTTGTTGCTTTGCACATTTTTATCATGACCATCTCCTGCTATGAATGGTCTGTTTCCAAGTTTCTTGAGCACTGTCAGTTTGCTTTGAACAGCAGCTCAAAATACTTTCTTCAGAAGGCAATAATCTTTACTGCATATAAATTGCAGATAGGACATTTCTGATTTGCAGAAGAGTACGTTAGTGATCTCTATGTGGACTGTGTAAAAAAAATGAGCTGGCTAACTGTGTTTGTGTTTCTGATCTTGACTTCAAATTGAGCTGAAAAGTCTTGGCTCAGCTATCTGTGAAGTGGTCCAGTTTATTCTCTTTGAGTTGTATTGATTCAGCTTCACTCCTAGATGAACATGGTTTTATGCCACAGAAGTTTCATTTGTCAATAATCAGAACAAAGTCCTGTGTAAGAGTTAGAGACCTACATCTTTAATTCATACATAGGCAGTCCTTGGTCACTGGTAGAACACTTGCTGGCCTCTAAATAGAAGGAATCTTCTCAGGCAGATTTAATAGCTTCTAAACATCAAGGCCAAAATGCCTAACCTCTGTTGTGTGCATGTTTGCGTAGCTACAGCTCTTTATCACTCCAAGCGTGTACTCTCTCCATTCTGGTGTAAATTCCTTTCTTAGAGAAGCTGACAGATGAAACATTTATTTAAAGATGTCTTCCCGTGTCCAGGAACATTAAGGGTACAATTAATCTCCATATTCAGGTATACTTTTCCATACAGACTTGTAAGAGGACTTGGCATCGCTCACATCTTTATATATTTGATTTCTTTTGAGAACTAACTTACTTCTCCACACTCCCCAGCACCAAATAATGGTGAGTTCAGTGCACAGAAAACAAAGAGAAGGTAAAAGCAGAGATAGAGTGGCTTAGTTCTTGTCTACAAAATAGAGTAAAAAGGTTCACCTAGGAACACATTTTAAAATGCATTAGCAGAATTAGACCTATACATTAGAAATAGATATGTATATAGAGTCTATCTTCATCTTGTGCCTCATTTATAACTTCTTAATTACTGTGCATGATACTAATGGCATTTGAATTAATAACATCAGTGGCTGAGACCACAGATTTAAACACCATGCTGAAGGAAGTTACTGTTGACTGGGACCTCCGTCCAGTGGCAAACCTGCAAGCTGCAAGTGCTGACTACCAGTGAATTTCCTTTGAAAACACATGGAAGTCACTGAGGAGCTGTCAAAGCCTGGCCAGATCTGAATGTCCCCAATTTGTGTGATAAGATCTGCCCTGCGGGATTTGTACATGGATCCCTTACGATCACCATTCAAATCTCAAATAGAAGGGAAACAAACAAACAATGACATCCGCCTCACACGAGGTATGGAAATGACTTGTAACAAAATAAACCACTGCTCAGTGGGAGGAATTAAAAAAGGATTCAAACCTGGCCACAAAGGCCTTGGGCAAGCATTGTGCAAGCAAAATTTGTAAATAATAAACACATCTTTGAAGTTCTGCAGCCAGTTAGATATCTAATGGCATGTTGGTGCCTTATTTATCCAGCAGCATGTGTGGTCGTCGTCTCCCTTTCTTTGGTAGAAGATCGGTCAGACTCTGCCATATCTCCTTTTCCCTTTCCCAAGAAAATAATCACATCAAGTTCTCTAGATCAGAAGATCAGGCTAAAGAGCCTACTGTCTCAGAAATACTCTCTCTTATATAGATGTGAATCCCTTTTCTTTGTTTTCTGTAGCAAAACTACAACCTTTCTGCCTGTCCATTTGACCCTCACTCCCGGTTCCTCCAAAATCACAGCAAGACTGTTTCATTTGAGGGAAACAACAGCAGGACTACAAGCTGAAGAAGCTCAAGATTTGCCTGATTCCAGAGATCCATGCAGTTCCCCTCCATCCCAAACTATTTGTACACCCAACTCCCCAAAAAACAATAATAAAACATTGTAAAGAACATGCATCTGTCTGTGCAACAGCATGGGTTTTTTAGAGATGAGAGGGCCTGGGGCCAGTCAGTTCTACACACTTATGAGGGTAAGCTGTTGTTTACTGAAAGAAGTACTAGAAAAGAGATTGCAAAAGAGAAACAGGCTCCTACTGCAGGCCCTGAAGCAGGGAGCTCTGAGCGAGGCACTCATAATAAATAGTAGCGTTTGATTTGAGCGCTTCCCTAATTTTCATGAGCTAGAAAAATTCCCTTTGAAAGAGATGTGATAGCAAGTGCTTCCAGCACTGGATAAACAAACCAATCACTCCAAACGTAGGAGGCACTGTCCTTCATTCAGTGAAGAGCATAAATGCATACTGGATCCTAGCTAAAAAGGAAAGGCTTCACCTGCAGCCTGACTGCTTCCACAAAGACATTCTGTGCCAACTCATCAATGTTTTACCTGCTCTTTCCCCTGTTTGTAAGCAATATTTATATTAACTTCTTTGAGTTTACAAGGTGGCAATTTTGAACCTTATTCCACTATACTGTGTACATTTCCTTTTGTTTGGTTGGTTTTGTTTTTGTTTTTTTAAACACAGATGTCTTATATGCTCACCCTCCCCTAGCCTTCTTAATTCTTTGAAGTAGATAATGGAGAAATTTTCAGCATCTTCAGCTACTCTTTGCCCCAAAGTCCACTGCTGTGTGAAGTATAGGAAAGGAGAAAGATGCTGCTGTGCCTGTGTAGGAAACTAAGAAAGACTGCTCCAAATTGGTCACTATGTCTTACCATACATTTCCGTAATCCTCCAAAAGGTCAGAGACCTGTGTCTGTACACTGAAGTATTTCTGATGACTCCCTGGTACTCTCTGCATAAGGTGAGGAAGGCAGGCACAATGATGGGATTTTCTCAAAACACTTTTTAAATCCAAGGAAGGATGTAGCCTTTTCCTGTTGGGGGAATTTCCAAGAACAGGAGTCAGAACTCTCATTTCTGGTATGTATAATCTCTTAAGTCAGTAATATCTTACCCAAGCAGATAGAAAATTGGCTCTGTTTCTGTTCTGGCTGCATTTAAGCTCTCCAGTTTCCCTTTGTTAGCATATTCAGTGGGCATCTCCCACAGCTCTCAGGCATTTCAGGGCAGGTTAACACACTTTGGGACTGACCTGAAAACAAGGCCTGAGTGGTCCTTTGAGTCTGTCTTAATGGACTAACTTGGCCTGCAGTAGATGAAGTTACTCACGATGCAGAAATACTTAGGTTGAGTTTATTAAGCATATCTGCTCTTTTTGCACCATAATTTTGCTAGAAATGCATGGATATTAGACAGTGGAAACCACAAATGGGAAACTCAGGGGAATAGCATATTGAAGAAACAAAATGAAGCTGCACAAAATCACACTCTCTCAATTCTTCCCACCAGAAATGGAAAACTAGTAGTCTCAGCATATCAAATAAGAAAGGTGGTGGCCTGCAGGACTCAAGCAAATCAGACTAATTCAGCTCTAAGATGAATTTGATTTTAGTATTGTAATAAAAAATTAATCCTCTTTTTATGTGACAGTTTGGGGTTGGGTATCTAATATAAGCAAAGTACTAGCTCTCATCTTCTCAGGTGCTATAATTGCAGAGCTGAGCTAATTCACAGACGCTGATATTTTTTCCAACCTTTTATTCCAGGGCCAAGAGGCATAACAGATTGAATATAGCTACAAATAGCTATAGGCTTTGTCCTGTTTTCATGCATTTATGATTTCATCTTAAAGTCAATGCTGTTATAACATTGTTTACTGAACATTTAATTTGCTGAACACACAGAATTCCAGCTGAAGCTAATGTGAATTGCAGGTGCTCAAACTGCTGAAAAATAAACTGCCCCTTTTGTATTTAAATGTATGCTAATAGAAATCCATCAGGTTGCTGTGTTTCCACAATGATTAAAACATCAAAGAAGTCAATAAATATATTTATAAATAAATGATAATTTGCAAAAAAATCCCCAACATTAAATTGTACTTCCTGTCCTTCATCCCAGGTCTTCCTGAAGGGCTTGGTCAAAATTTCCTGGTGACAGCTAAAACGTTTCTTTTGCATTCAGCAGACTTTGAACCAGGCTCTAAATGCCTAAGAAGAGACATGAGCCTGTATGACCTGAACACATGCCAGTCTGGGCCACCTTGCTCCAGTTCAGAGAAAGTCAGCACTGGAGGATGGGTTGTGGGACACTGCATGTGGCTTTCCTAGCCCAGTGTCAAAGTAGCAAGCCCAGAGACGCTGGCATGTAGCAAAGGGTTCAGTGTGCAGCAAACCAGGACAGGGCTGCAAAAACACATTTGTAGGCAGGGGCTTGTTCACCCTGCCAGCTCTGCAAGCAGAGCTCATGGGCTAAGCATGAGGCCGTGTTAAGAGAATGTCAGGGGAGATTATGTATCATTTCTACCATTCATTTCCTTTCCTGGACTTCAGCCTAACTCTTCAGTTCTTTTCAGGACATTTCAGAAAGCATTACATAAAATGAAAACCTCAGGCTTGCATCTAAAATCCAAAATTAAGCTGTTATTCATATCTCCTGGTCACCTTCAGAGGCAGATAAAGAATAAATGACGCCACTAGCCAATACACTCGCCAAAATTTTGGGGGTCATCTGGCTTTGGCTATGTGACCAAGAAGCTGATCAGGCATTAGGACCAAATCAAGGGAGTACAGAGGAAGGGGAAAAAATCTCCCCTACCTATCGCTGCTTGGTGCAGCAATGCTATCAAGTTAATCTGTACTTTACACAGTAACTTTACTTTTATATCCTGTCTGTGGCAACACGTGCTTCAGCCATCTGCCTTAACTCACTTCCCTCACCTCACATCATGGAGAGAACTACAAGATATGGAGGTAAGGAAGAGGATTATTTTGAGCATAGTTTGGTTGTTTTAAGATTTATATCTGTGGGAGTAGGATCAGCTATTGCCCTTCAATATTTTTTAAAAGCAGCTACTTCTGCATCTGCAAAGGGAACAGAACATTAATGTAAATTGTAGCCTTTCTCACAAACTTCCATGTTCATTTTTTGGCCTTTCCTAGAATAAACAATCCAGCTGGTGTGTTGTGTACATCCTAGGATCAAGTGTTCACCATGCCTCTCTGCTGCTTCAAAATCGCAGACTTCTGAGAGAAAATCTTATTTATTGTAGGGGCAAGAATGTATTGTGAGTCACCGTGGTTTTCTGCTGTCTGCATTAAACTGTAGTGAAATTGAAATCATACTTCAGTCTCCATTTAAATGCCTTTTCTTGGCAGGAAGAACGAAAGTTTGGCCTCCAAACTCTGACTGGCAGCACACTGCTTGGTTGGTAGCTAACTCCCAGCCTTATTGGGTCCTCCCTGTTGTCAACAGGATGGATCTTGTCCAACAAAAGCAACATCCTGTCAGCTACTCCTTCTTCCAGGAACCTGCCTTTTCCTCCCCCGCAACTGCTCTCTTTCTCCAGGTTCAGGCAAGAAAACAGTGATTCATGAAAGGGATAGAGCTACAGACGGAATAGACATCAGACCTTAAATTCATGCTTCCTATGGGCCATATAATGTTCTTCCCCATTCATAAGGTCATTAAGAATGAATAAATGCAGCCTCTTTCTTTAGCTGGTAAAGACAACTAGATAAATGGGAAAAAAACACTTTCATGTAAGGAAGTCGTAAAGGAAAGAAGGGGACATATTCTTAGGCCCCTCTCCAGATATCTCAGGAATACAGTCTTGGGAGTGCAGCTATAGGAATCCCAGCAAGGAAAACCAAGTTATTTGGGACAGGGAGGGCAGCCAGCCAGGTAATACAAAGACAATGCTTGGCTTCTTACCAGCATCCTGCCACTGAGACAACAAGATCCCACACTTCAAGGCTCTTCTTAAGGGCATATGATAATTTATTTCCAGATGTTAGAAAACAGTTGTATAGATGTGGAGAATACTGGGAAGAATGAGAAAAAAAGGAGGGAATGAGGAGGGCTGCAGAGAAGGTTTCAGTTTTTTATTGTAGGCTGGAGAGGAGATAGTTCCTTCTTCGATGCTCTCTTCTCTGGGATGTGATGTTGTCCTTTCCTTAGCTCAGCAGATTGGGAGAGAGAAGGCAGAGAGATGCAATCCATCAGCAAGGAGTGGGAAACGGAGCCACTCATTGGGATGCAACTAGCAGAGTGATATGAAAACCCTTCCATTACCCCCAAGGGAGACTAGGGATCTCCGATCATACGTGGGTGGGAGAAGACCAGGTATTGCTAGACAAGGAACATGAGTATCTCTCTTCAGAAAGGAAATGTATGAAAAAGAGATTGCTTTCTTTCACAAGGGGAAAGGAAAAGCCTGAAAAGCTGACCTAGAAACAGGGGATAACACACACAATGGGCAACATGCAAGAGAACTGATGACAGCCTTAGGCATGACTTCAATATAGCCTGAAAATTTACAGGAATGGATTAGCTGAGAATATCCCATAAGAGTGCGCAGTGTTTTCAATTAATACTTAGGTATATACGATGATAATAAAATACCTTAGGGCTATCCATTTTTCAATGACGTGTCTATATTATTCCTGTATTTTTTTTCACTAAGTGATGGCTGCTACTGACTGCTAAGAATGTTCTGCTTCAGTAAACTTTGATTTTGCTTGCAGTTGTGCATTTATTAGGCAAGATTATCATCATCCAAGTTTCCAGGGTTGGGAATTCATTTGAAAAATATGGTCTATTTGCATTTAATTATCACATATTTACAGAGGAAAAATATAAACACGCCTGTTTTAGGCAAGGAATGGAGCCAGTAATGTACTGCAGACTTGGGATTGCGCTTTTTAATATAATAAAACTACTGTTATAAACAATTCACAGTTTCCACTGGGGGAAAAAACTTAATATGGTTTCCCTGATAGTTTGAATTTTTTTTTTAAATGTATAAAGCGAGGATATTTTACAAAATACCAAAATTACTCAACATGTTTGTATCATATGAGATATTATTAAAATTCACCTTGAAAGAGGATGTAAAGGGGGAAAAAATCCCCTCTATGAGAAGTAGCTACCAGTTGCAGCTGCTAGAAGAAATAAAAAGAAGAAATATATTCTTGTAAGACACCAAAGTTAAAGAACCAGATGACAAGATGAGGAAATGTCAAGTTAACTTTCAGGAAATAAATCCTCTGTTCAGAGTTCACATAGTTCCAGTCACTACACAGACCTCTTACATTGTTTCCAGTTTAATTGACTCACAAAATGGAGTTGAGGGATGCTGACTTTACATCAGAAAGGCAGAATTATTGAACTGATATTAGACAAAAGACAAAAATCTCACGGCTTTTCAAAATTCCTGCATGACTGATTTCCTTGTCCATCTTCTGTGGTGTCCTCTACAGATTTTGGTGGGCTGAAATAGAAAGAACAATCAGCTTCTTTTCAACAAAGGACTTTCATCCTTCCACAAGAAACTGGAGGGACTGTCATTGACAGTTACCAAATCCTTGTACAGAACATGCTGCAGTGAGGTTGCACTAGGCTAGAAGAGACAGACCCTTTAGTGTAGCGATAGGCTGATGGGACCGCACTGTCTGCTCAGCCAAGGAGCAGGTAGCCTGGGACCAAGTACATAGGACTGAAGTGAGGGGTTATATGCTGATAAGAAGTAAAGTTGAAGATGTCAATAGAGTTTGTGAGGCATTTCATGGGGCCCCATGAAGATGGCTAGAACGAGATGAGCAGCTCTTTGGACTCCACTGGTAGCCTAGACACCTAGCTCACATGTAAACACCTACATCGTCAGAGACCTAAGCAAGCGTCTTACAATATCTGAGATGCACAAAACGTGCTGGTGTGACAGCATGGCACAGACCTTACAGTAGACCTGCATTTTCTCAACCAGCAAATGAAGGTTAGGCAGGCTAGCCCAAGGTTTCCCAAACAATGCCAGACACCTGTGTTTACGTAACTGAATCCCACCTTTGGTGAGGAACATAGGTGTTGCTCAGTGGCTCCAGAAAGGTACTGTGCAGCCAAGAAGCATTCATATTACTGAGGAGAAAGGAAACATGTCATATCAAACAAGATGGGGAAGCATTCTCTGTAGTGATAGCTATGGAAGGGGCAGATGATCCTTCGTGACATTAAATTCAGTAGTCAACACATGAGGCTTCCTCAGATACTAGTCATTTCATGCTGATAATTCTTCTGCTGTGATCTTGTTGCATCACAAAAATAAATAATTATTGCCTAAAAGTTCAGCATTAAGCAATTTCAAATTGGGTTTACCTATTTATGGTTTGATTTTATTTTAAGACTCCTAAAATGTTTGCTTGAAAAGTATTGTAAATATATTTATTACTACTGCTTTTATTTATTATTATTGAACAAATGAATACTAATGCCTGTTCCTGCTACTGCAAGAAGCATGATATTCCCTTTCATTATATTGCTCTGTAGTTGCTAGTTTTTACTTTCAGCTTCCTTCCTCATCTGTAGATGGTGTGAACGCTGTCATCTTTGTCATGTCTGTCTTCCATAGTCTTGACCTTGTGATTTGCTGTATGAAGTAAGATAATGATTTCTCTGTACTGGCGTGTTCTTCCAAAGAGATCAACACTCAGTGAGATGCTAATAGCATGAGACAGATCCAATTGTATATTTTTACTAAACATTTAAAAAGCCTTTATCTTTTTCCTAACCACATCACTCCTTGCTTTTGAAATTACTTCCATAACTTTTTTCTATTTCTGAATTTGATTTCTCTATCTGCCTTTTAAAAATTAAAAAAGATATAGGGTGCATATGTAGCCAGAAGCAAGTGAAATTATACCATCAGATAAAGATCTGTGACAACTAGAACTTCAGTTCCAGGTTTAAAAGGCATTGTTGCACAACTCTTTTCTTTTTTTTTTTTATTCAGTACACCACTACTGTCTATAGGTCTACTTAGGCGTGTAAGACTCATTCATATGAATAAGTACTTGCAGTTATGTCCCATGAAGAAAACAAAAAAGGCTTCAGGCAGTTGGCCAGCTGATTGTTGAGGACTTAACATTTATACAACTCATTCTCCTCATGAACAATAACATTTATTGTGCTGAGAGTTCAGGAACTAAATATAACAGGAACCAGCAATAGACGGCTAAAATTAAAGCAAGGCAGAAAGGAAGGCCATAATGTAGAGCCATGTCTGTTACTTAATTTCCCTTCAGAAATAAGAAGGAAAAACAGGACCATTCTTTCATCCATTCTTCTCATCTAAAAATAAAAATAAAATTAAAAAAAAACCAACAACCACAAAACCCTCATAGATACAGACCACAGAAACTCTAGACCCTAGGTCCTGGTTTGCAGAGATTCAGCTTCTGCCAAGTGGACACAATTAAAAGGGTGGAATGACTCTCAATGAAAGCAAGGCTTAAGCTGAATATGAAGTATCTCATCCCAATACCCACTGGTACTAAAGAGAATGGCATCCTGAAGACTGAAATGCATACCCATCTGTATGCATACCACAATATTCAACAGGATTGAGATATGGCAGCCACATAGAAAGATAACAAGGAAAAAAATTATTACCATCCTTTTTTTTTTTTCCACTTTTCCCGAAAAGACACCTAAGACATTCATTCCAATCATTTTGCTCAATAAGGAACCAAATTCTGAGAGAGCAGATCATCATTACTTTTGATGAACATCAAATAGTTTTAAAGTTTTAGAAAATCTTTAGATTTTCATTTAGGAATTGGAAAGAAGAGTCATTTGGTGGACTTACACAACTTCTAAAATTAAATTCTAGTCCCAGTGAGGTCAATGACTGGGCTTTTATTCCCTTCAGCAGGTCCAAGATTTCCACCACAGAACTCTAAAAAATCCATGTAGAACTTAGATGGGAGAATCAGCCTTACTTTTTCTCAATATTGGCAAGTATTTGACTAATTCACTTATGATATTCAACCAAAAGAGTCTTTGGTTCCCAGAAAATACATAACTGATAGAATTAACAAGGAGTAAGAAATAGAACACACACCGATGGTTTATGTTAGTAACTTGGGGTTTTTTGTGATTGCCGTAGTACTATATGTAAAACATAAAATTGTAAGTAATGGAGAATACTCTTTAAAATAGAGGATTCAGCCTTATTTTAACGTGAAGTAGTTGGAATATCCTGATGCAGGTCCAAGGACCTTTGTGCCAAAGGCATTTTCTCCTTTAAAATGTATGTTCTTTTACAGCATCTGGTCTGCAGTATCTTGAAGAGAAACAAGACTGAGAAAATGAAGGTACAAAAGGTTAATATCAGCAAACCTATCTCTCCACCTGAAAAGTAACTTGAATATGTGTGGCTTCATATTTAATCCCTTTCCAGATCTTGATTAGTAATTAGTAACATCCCATGCAGATGACCACATAAAGAAGTTAGTACTTAACTATATTGGCCAAGAAAGATGAAAACAATCTTGTGAGCTTTCTGGCTCATGCTCAGGCAGAAAAATATCATAAGAATTCCCTGTCATACAGCATTTCACAGTCTTGCTTTCAGACATTCTTTGAAACAAAACCTGAACAGCTGTGAAACAATCAGCTACAAAAAAAAAAACAAACAAGCAAAAATTCCCTGGTGTGTTTTGGTCTTATTAGGCTGAGGTTGAGTAGTTTGGGTCAATTCTTCTTTTATCAGTGTGTGTCACATGTTGTTAGCAAACATGCTTTAATACAGTGTATTTACAAACTATCACTATATAGAACAGGAAAGCAAAGCAAAACTGTTAGAATGAGCTTATTCTTACTGCATGCACACCAGTCCTACTTCGGCAAAGAAAAGCCTTATTGTTTAACAGATTGAGACACACTAAAGCAAAATCGAGTGACTTGCTGTCTGCTGGACAAACTACTGACTGGAACATTATAATTTATGCTGATTTCAAAAGGCCAAATCTTACAAAATCTAAACAAAATTCTGTTACAGAGCATTCAAGTTTGGTTGATTCCAGTAAGAGTTTGGGATACTGGTTGTGCTATAGCATAAAGCCTTCACTGTCTTGAGGCAGTTATGAACATTTAAAATTGCCCTATGTTTCCAGTTTCTCTGTGACTCTCCAAACATGTGAGAAATAGAAATGGTGGGGGTCGGTAGGGGGGAATATCCCTTTCAGACTGTGGATTTTGAAAGGGAGAAACTGTGCAATAGTGGCTTTCTATAGCAATAATTTACTTCCTCAGATCATTGCCCTCGTCAAGTAGCAATTCAGGAGCCACAGCACCATTCACAGGACAGCAGGAAGCACAAAGGGAGCAAATGTGAGGTAGAAATGGGAAGGGAAGGGAAGGGAAGGGAAGGGAAGGGAAGGGAAGGGAAGGGAAGGGAAGGGAAGGGAAGGGAAGGGAAGGGAAGGGAAGGGAAGGGAAGGGAAGGGAAGGGAAGGGAAGGGAAGGGAAGGGAAGGGAAGGGAAGGGAAGGGAAGGGAAGGGAAGGGAAGGGAAGGGAAGGGAAGGGAAGGGAAAGGCAGGACAAAACTGGTAGTTCAGATCAGGAAGATGACAGATGACTATGGAGACTGAAGTTCTTTCTATCAGTTTGTTGCATTCCTTCCATCCATTTTTTTATGTTTTTTTCCTGCTGGCATTAATATCATCAGTCACCTGAGTCATTCTGCCCTGAAGCTCCTCAGTGTGGAAGGAAAATCTGTGCAATGAGGAATTTGCAACCTGCTCCTTTCTTGCTAGTGACTGCTTAGCTCTGTTTATACAAAAGGAACTGCATGGAGCATGCTGATGAAATAGCCCTGTGTCATTCAACATGAGAACAACTTGTTCCTAACATAGCTGAACAGAAGAGACCACAGAATAGACTCTGGTTTTGTCTATATATAAATACATAATTTCAAATTGGACTAAAATAAATATTTATTTTAATATACAGTATATATTAAATGCTATTGATTACATATAATATTTATACAGATCTAATAAATTTAATAATATTAGTAGGTATAAATAATAATACAACATACATATAAATTAAATTAATTATTAAATAATTATGTCATTAATTGTTCAGTACCATGGCCCAAATGATAGCAAAATTCAGAATCAGGCACAGTTATTTCCAAATACAGGTGTGGAATTTGACAGACCGCTATCTCTGGAGTACTGTGTCGTTCTGGGCTCCCCAGTTCAAGAGAGACAGGAAACTGCTGGAAAGAGTCCAGCAGAAGTCTAAGGGTCTAATGAGGGGCTGGAGCTTCTCCCTTGTGAGGGAAGGCTGAGAGAGCTGGGCCTGTTCAGCCTGGAGAAGGGAAGACTGAGAGGGGACCTTACCAATGCCTGCAGATGTCTGAAGGGCGAGTGCCAAGAGGATGGGGCCGGGCTCTTGTCAGTGGTGCCCAGCGACAGGACAAGGGGCAACAGGCACAAACTGCAGCACAAGCAGTTCCACCTGAATATGAGGAAGAACTTCTGTACTGGGAGGGTGCCAGAGCCCTGGCACAGGCTGCCCAGAGAGGCTGTGGGGTCTCCTTCTCTGGAGATATTCAAAACCCACCTGGATGCACCTCTGTGCAACCTGCTCTAGGGGAACCTGCTTTAGCAGGGGGTTGGGGGTTTAGCAGGACTAGATGATCTCCAGGGGTGTGTTCCAACCCTGACCATTCTGTGATTCTGTGATCTCCGACATCGCATGGGCCAGAAACAGGATCACAAGTTCTGGGTAGTGAAATACCATTACTCCTGAAGGTTCCTTGTGTGAAATGGCCA
This sequence comes from Falco peregrinus, assembly GCF_023634155.1. Classification (NCBI taxonomy): domain Eukaryota; kingdom Metazoa; phylum Chordata; class Aves; order Falconiformes; family Falconidae; genus Falco; species Falco peregrinus. Next base: position 61,667,232 of record NC_073727.1, read on the forward strand.
TATAAGTGTTTTTCAAATTGCCCTGATAAAGTCCATCATTTTTATTACCTTTCATTTCTGATGTGTGGGATATTTTGCGGAGGAATACTGAGTTGCAAAGCAGTATTGTATATTATTAAAACCATTAAACCACAACACTTTTAAAAGCCACTGCTCTTAGAGGAAAAAATTTCTGAAAGGTTCAGAAATTACAGGGAAATTTAGTCTCCTGTTCTGTCCTTCTGTATCTCACCTGGAGTGATCAGTGAAAGTTGACTTTGGACATAGATACCCCAAAAAATGGTGATGGCATGGAACTGATCAACATTTTTTCACAGGAAAAGTACCCCACAAAGGCTGCATTCCTTTCAATGGTCATATAAGCCCTCAGTAGCTGAATGAAATAAGATTACAACATACTAGTTAAAGAGTTGTTACAACATTTCTTGGCTTTTGCACTTCAGTTCAGCTTCAGCACTAAAAACAACAAACAAATCAGGCCTCCAGAACACACACAGGTTGTTTAAAAACTGTGAACTTTAAAAAAACCCACAACACGTCTGAAGATACTTTATGCATTTCTGTCATTTTAGCTTTACTGTACAGTCATAAGAGTCATAAATACCAAGTTTAAACCAGGGACAGAAGAAAAAACTCCAGCAGATGAGGTCTTAGGAAAAATACTAAAACCACAAAACTTTTCTTAAAAGAGGAGACAGCACTACAATACAAGCTGGAAAGACGTCATGTGTGAATCCGAAACACTTGTCTCTGTTGACTGCTGCCTGGGAATTGTGCATTGCTGTGGAAGGTGGGAAGAGTGACACAGTAGCAACAAAAAAAAGGGACCATGGAACATAACCAGCTGTGAGAGGGGAGGAGGGAGTGCTCTGCATTCTTTCTTCTCTAATTTCACATTTTAATTTAAAATGAAAATTATATTCTTAAAAAAAAAATTAGCCTCTGCTCTTCCCACCCTAATTTGCAACATCCCCTTTATGAAGGCTGTTTGAGTGGAAATATGAAGTGAAAGAAACCCCAGAAGGAAGGGGGTTTTGTTATAATTAACCTACCATAATTAATAGACGGGTAAATGTGTATTGCATTAACCTCCAGCAACTGCTAAGTACAGGCAATTTGCAACAATATCCCTTTATAATAGCATTTCCTATTGCAAGAAACACCATAGTGGTTTATAACTGAGAGGACCACACACCTTCACCTTACAAAGATACTGAGTTTGCTCTTGCAACACTTTTTTTTAAACTGTCTGAAGGTTGAGCAGGGTGTGTGTAGCAAAACTGAGCCGTGCCACAGCACTTTCAGGGGTCTCCTCAGCTACACAGCCCTGCGCACCCTGACTGCTACAGTGCAGCTGTGGAGAATCCAGTGGCAGCTCCAGCCTGGCACGCACCTGAGTCTATTAGTGCTGGCTCCAGGTGAGAAGAAGCTTTGAGACCCCAGGCAGGGGCTTTTCAGGCTGTCTGTAGCCCACAAGACACCCTCAGAAAATTCTTGCTCTGGAATATTTGAAATTGGGTCCAAATATTGGAGATGAATCGATGTGGGCAGCTCAGGATGGCACAGGCACCTTGCAGCCAGAGCTTCATGACCATGACTATCATGACAAAAGTCTTGTTCCTGGCAGTATTTCCACTGCTAGTTAGGACTCAGCATAAATAAACATATTCACAAAATGAACAACAGCAATTAACCCAACAGAGCTCCACAAAATATCAGTGTGGATCAGGAAGGATTGCTGTTACACTGTCACACCTTGTTTCGTTTTATAAACCAGTAAACCATGCTTAACTAACCAGAAAATTTAAACTTTTAAAAAATCTTTTGCTATTTCTTTTTTATCATAAATCTGAAGAAGGTGATTTCTTGCTTTTAAGTATAGTAATATAATATGTAATGTAATATAGTGTTGGATATAACTAATAATACTATTGCTTTAAAAACAAACTTCATAAAACATACTGCCTGGTTTCTCTTGGGACTGATATTCCAAGGCAAACTGGGAACATCTAAAATGACAAAAAATATCTCAGTTTATGAGATTTTTATGTGACCTTTTTTCAGAGCAAGACCTTAAAAAGAAAATTATTCCATTGTTTTCATTTACCTTTAATAGATTATCGTCTGAGTACAGTTGCTGAAGTAGATTATTATATTTTGCTTTACTTTCAAAAGCCGGGTTAAAACCTGCTTAGGTTCTGTGAGAAATGGGGTTTGCAATATTAGGTCAGTTGCAGCTAAAGTTCATCCATAAAATTTGCTCTCTTTCTACAAAAAAAACCAAAGCCAAACAAAAACAAAAAAGGAAACCCAAAGAATTAAATTAGAACAGAGCAGATGCCTTGTCTGAAGAATCAGAGGCTGTTGATACCATAAGACAGGACATATTGTACTTGATGTTAAAACTATTCAACCATTCTAATATATTAGTTTTACTTCAACAGTCAGAAGGACCCCCAGTCCCAGGCTTATTCAGATTCTATTATGCTGCTCCATGGAGAAAAAAAACCTGTCCTGGTCCCAAAGAACTTTCTAGGCTCCACAGGCTGTGATGATCGGGTGTCCATGAACTATATAGGAACTGAGACATCCTTCCTGCAGAAACCTAAAGCTCAGGGGGCTGAAACTCACCTGAGGGCATTTAGGGAATCCAAGCACTGACTCTTATATATATATATATATACACACACACACAAGGTAACACAAATTTTCAATTACAAAACTTGTGTATTTGCACAGGCAAGGATTTCCTGAAAAGGTGAAGGAAAGGGTCCTGCCACCTCCCATCAACCTCCCACTGAAACAGCAGGTACAGCATGTTGCAAGTCTCAGGTCTACAGAAGTGCCAAACCTTTCCCCAGTTCTTCTTGCTGAAGAAATAAGCTGTGACACTCTGAAGCAACTGGGGAATACATCACTATTTCCTGTTTCAGCTTTTTATCCAGCTTGATGCAGAGGTATGCAAATGCAGAATGGTACTGTCCCCACTCCCTCTCTCATTTAGGATTGTTCATTTATAAGCGTGTATGCACACCCTCATGCACACGGGCAGGCAAACTCATCCATCTCCACTTTCGCATAAGATCCTGTTTGCTGAAGAAATACAGAGAAAAAGTTCCAAGCCTTTATTTATTCAGAATAGACTTTTGCAACACTTACATGTGTAATTCGTCATGGGTGATAGGGTTGCAACATCAGGCATGAACCAGCCAGTCTATAGAGGGCTGTCTCGAGGCAATTGATGTACCTTACCGTTGGCTAAAGATGAACAGACTGCCAGGATTTTGTTGCTAGTTTTGTGGGAGAAGAGAGTGAGAGTGAAATATATCATCACTCTGCCATCATATCTGTATCAAGGCCGAATCCTACAGATACAGTCTTTGATACTCTGCTGATAACTCTTAGTTGTGCCAGGGTAATACAGAGATGGGCATACACCAAATGCCTGAGCTGCACGGACACTGAATAGATTTTTTTTATATGTCATTTAAAATCTATCCTTAAACCTTTTTTTCATTGATTATAAGCATGCATTAAAATAAGACACATCCCAAACTCCACACGCTTTTGTGATAATAAGTGATGGTTGAAGCCGCAAACCTAGCTCTGGTCATCAGCTGGGAGCACAGTTATCATTTCTTGCATCCACATGTTTAAATCCCAGGAAGCAGACATATTTCCAGCTACCATCATGACACTATTTTCATCTTTGCTTAGAAGGCTAAAAAATTAGTATTAGATCCTCAGCAAAACTATAACAACAAATAAATATTAGGTAAGGGCAGTACATAAATAGGTTATAGAAGGGCAGAATAACATCATAAAGGGAAAGTATTTGTGACTCATTTTTTCTAATTTTTAGGAGTTTTCCTAATGTGCAGTGTACAATTGAAATAAATGGAAACTTCAAGAAATATTCTACATAAGGCAGAGTCCAAAAATGCAGAAGGTTATGCAAGGCTAACTGTAAAAATAAGCAGATGAGTCCTCTAAAAAAATATTGCAACATTTTTTGGCTTCCATTTATTGGTTGCCATAGGATTTTTACTCAGTGAGCAACTGCTAAACACAAGGCTGCCTCATACCATAGTTTGGCTTTTAAAAGAAGGAAAACATTAACTATGTTTAATGAACACACTTGTCTGGAGAAGTATTAGCAAATGCGAGGAACTCATTTTCCTACTGCCTAAAACCAGAGATTTGCAAGTGTTGTGTTTATTGTGCTGTGCACAATTTGAATCTTCCTCTCTGACAGCATGCAGATCTCTCTCCCAAATAAAAAGCGACTTGTTTTTGCAGGAAGTTGTGGGGGGAGACAGTCTAAAAGCAAACAGGTTAAATTGACATGTACACAACAGAAAGGATCACAAGGCACCTTTAATGAGCTATTTGAGTTACACCAGCTGCTTCTGGAGCCAGAGAGCACATCCTCTGGTGGACACTAAAGGCAAGAAATGGGAAATGCTTTTCTAAAGTATTTATTTTCTCTACTTAACATGTGGTAATTTTTTTTATTTCACTAGGTGCACATCCTACATGGAGGTGTAACAAGAAGAAAACAAAATAGTGACATAAAGTAAATAAATACATTTGCTCTTCATCTTTTATTCAGTCTCACAGTGTATCTTGGTATATCAACATTCATTGTTAGTATTTTTTGTTATGATGATTTATGCTTTCTCTGAAGTTGGGTTTATTTCTGGGTTTTGTCCAGAACCTACTTGATGTAAAAGGCTTAAAGCAGCCCATGTGTGCCTGTGGCTGAGCGCTTACTCACATATTACATAGGGGTCAGGCCTCCTTTGGCTTGAAACTCTTCTGGGCCAACATTTGCAAGCTTGTTCCACAAGTGGCCAATTCTGAAGAGGGAAGGAAAGCTTTTACCCACATAAATTACACAAGTATTTACATTTTTAAAGGTACCCAAGTGTTGACACCTAGGAAACTCTCAAGCTAATGAGAAAATAGTGTGCTGAACTAAAGGTTTTCAAAAGATAAGGTCTTCTAGACCACCCTACATGGATGTCTATATAGACATGCTTACTCACTGCCATCTGAGATGCTGCAGGGCACCCCACCCCATCTCCAGCTGTCTCTTCACAAGAGATCTTTCTTCCATAGCTCCTGTGTCACATCTGCAAGCCTCATGTAGATATCTTGGATACCTGGTATATCTCAAAAGGAACGAGATATTTCTGTGTATGCAATTGAATTTGGGCTCTGGTGAGGAGGAAGGATTAATCCCATCTGACTTTAGACATCTATGCCTGCACTAGTCACACTGAGCTGCTTTTATAGTCACCAGAGAGAAATATAGTTGTCAACATTTAGCTGGACAAATCCCACTTCCAAATCCCACTTGTGTTAAGACATAACTCCCATCTTCAATAGCATTAGATGGTCTGAATCTTGTCCTTGTCTTCCCTGTACATGTAGAGCTGCAGTGGGTTTCTCTGCCCCTCTGCTAGGAACTTGATTTAAGAGATGAGGGGCAGAACAAAGCTTGGGTTTGTCTATACTGACTCCAGAAGTGCAGTCAGCCTCCCCTGCTGTGCTCTGACAGGGTAACCTTTTGTTGTGAAAACAATCTTGGAACAAGCTTTGAAATTGCCCTAAATATCACCAGTCCTTAGTCTAGTTCTGCAGCAAAGGCATGATGATTCTACCCCAGTCAATAAAGCCTAAAGCCTGTCTACTAACCTCCTGAAAGAAGGTCTTTCCTAGGTCTCTAGGGATTATATCTGTTATTGATTCAGCTGACTGGAGCTCATAGTAAATTGATGGTGTCAAGAAGTTGCAAAGAAACATAGAAAGATGTGGTTTAGATACTTTTTTCCATTTCTCTGAACATTGGCATCCAACTGCTACAATGTTGGAAACATTAGTTATGGATGGGAGCATCAATATTTGGAGTCTCTTAATCCCACCTACCATTAGAAAGAAGATGAGAAGCCTTCTACCCTTTAGAAAAGTCAGGTGCTTCTGAGCTACATAGTCTTTGGCTATAATAGATGTATTTCTCTGTTACTTTAAGTTATGGTGTGCTCACCATGGTGGCCTCCAAATGCACTCTGAGTGACCTAGCAGCACAAACCCCAAGGTAGCAAGCGTCACTTACAATTGCAGTTGTCCAAAATAAAAGCAGAGTGTACTGGCTGAGCAGAAAAAGTCAGAATATAAAACTATTTAACCACCATGACTGAGGGATTTCAGTCTTTGTTCTGCAATGTAGGAAAACAGATTACTGAAAGTCTATGATTGCTTGCATAAAATAGCCTGTATCTGCTACGTTCATTATCTTCATGACTTATTTATAGGCAAGACTATCTGATACATAAAAAAAATTTCTCTGAGTATTATTAACTCCAGAAAATGATGACAATGCTGTTGAAGAATTGCAGAAGGCGCAGAATGATACGCTTGTTAAATCATGGAGGTATGTTATTGATATATTTCAAGGCATTTTGCAACATACAATCCCAGCTTACTTGATGGAAAAAACAAGGCACAGGCTTCCCCTTGCTCAGCTAGCAAATAAGTAGAACTCAGAACACCACTTGGCCCTTGACAGGTCAGCATGCAGAGTTATTCTGGAACAGCTCAGCAATGCCTACATAAGGGGCAAAGGGTATTATTTTCCTTACCTTTACCTACACAGACAGACAACTCCAAAAGGGAAAAGAAGAGCACACTCTGCAACTCCTGTGCTCTGAGGACAATAAATGCAACCTTGATCTTGTCCTGGCTTCCTACACACAGCTAAATTTATGCTGGAAAAATTTCATCCTGCAGTAAAATGTGGGTTATACTCATGGCCTGCTCAGTCAGTAGTGCTGAAATGAGATGTTTTGACTACTTCAGTTTTATCAGCTGCAGTCAATAGCAAAATGTCAGTGGATTTCTCTGAATCATGCATTTCATGCTGCCTGATGTTCTTTTTTTAAATTAAGACAGCACATTGCTAACTTTCTGACAAATCTCGCTGCTGTCCTGAGGTTACATAAGATCACTGGTTATTCATGTCAGCGGCTCCTCAGACATGGCAAAGATTTGGTATTCTAAACAGTACCAAGAAAACGGAATTGTCAATGTTCCTTATCAAGCTGATAAGAAAAAAAAGATGTTTTTTCTTTTTCTGTCATAAAGTCTCTGCTGTAATCATGCTATTTTCCAAGATATGCTCCTTTGACTGAATTATAGAGTAAAAAGAAAAAAGTGGTAAAATATGCATGTATTTACTCATCTTAGGCATGTTGATTTGATTGGCCTTGATTTGAGCTACCAAGGAGAGTAGGCACATTATGTAATTTTTGAAGCAATGTTTATTCTAATAAAAAGTTTGTATGTGGTAAAATCTTTTTCCCCTAATGCAGCTGGAGCCCTGTCAGAAACTTGGTACCCAGAAGAGCTTCAATTTTTACCCACAGATACATCTTACAACTGCTGTAAAGGCTGTTTGCATGTATCAGGCACATTTCTTGCTAATATGAAAACTAAGAATCTTAATTAGCAATTACAAACACTTAGAAATTACAAATAATCTGCTGTTATGGTGTTTACACATAGGAGGGAGTAGAATACAACAAAATATGAAGTAATAAAATGGCCATTGGTAACCAGTAAGCATGAACTCCCCTCTTCTAGGAAGCTGATACTGAGCTTTTAAAATTAAACAGTTACTGCATGGAATTGAATTTTTTTTTCAACCCATGATATTCTAACTAAAATGCATGCCTAAATTTTGTCATTTCCAGTGACTGAATTAGATCAAATTTTAACCATAAACTGTTATGAGAGAAACAATGAAATAACTAACTTGGAAGAAAAGAAGAAGACCGAATTAAAGAGTGCATTGCATCAGACAAATGGTCACTAGTTGGGACCAGTGGTCCTTATGGAGCAATGAGACTCCTCTTGTGGAAGCACACACAAATATCCAAGCCAGGTACTCAGAACCAACACTGAAATTTTCCTTTTAAGGGTAAGCATAGAATGTAAATGCACATTTAACAACATCTTTGTACTGCACAACACATGGGCTGTTGAGTCAGGTCTCAGTGCGAGCAGAAATCAGGTGTTTATCCACCTCTGCCCCATACTTTGAAGAACTTGGCTCGACCCACGGAGCACGCTATTCCCAGGTGCCCTCTTAGTGCAGGTATTTTCAGTTACAGGTTGAAGTGCCTGTTTTTAAGGGTACATTCAGTCACAACCAAAGGAAGATACCCATTTTCTGTTGCTGCCCTCCAGATCTCAAGCACGTTCCTGCAGACTGGGGAAGGGGAGGCAGTGTAGTTTGAACTCCCACGGTAGCAGCTCGAGCTGCCTGCACCCTCCAGGCAGCAGGCAGGGGTGGCAGGCAGGCAGGGGCAGCAGGCAGGGGCGGCAGGCAGGGGCAGCAGGCAGGGCGGCAGGCAGGGCAGCAGGCAGGGCGGCAGGCAGGGCGGCAGGCAGGGGCAGCAGGCAGGGCGGCAGGCAGGGGCGGCAGGCAGGGCAGCAGGCAGGGTGGCAGGCAGGAGGGCAGGCAGGAGGGCAGGCAGGGCGACAGGCAGGGGCAGCAGGCAGGGGCAGCAGGCAGGGTGGCAGGCAGGGGCAGCAGGCAGGGTGGCAGGCAGGGGCGGCAGGCAGGGGCAGCAGGCAGGGTGGCAGGCAGGAGGGCAGGCAGGGCGACAGGCAGGGGCAGCAGGCAGGGTGGCAGGCAGGGGCGGCAGGCAGGGGCAGCAGGCAGGGCGGCAGGCAGGGCGGCAGGCAGGGCGGCAGGCAGGAGGGCAGGCAGGGTGGCAGGCAGGGGCAGCAGGCAGGGGCGGCAGGCAGGAGGGCAGGCAGGAGGGCAGGCAGGGCGACAGGCAGGGGCAGCAGGCAGGGCGGCAGGCAGGGGCAGCAGGCAGGGTGGCAGGCAGGGCGGCAGGCAGGGCGGCAGGCAGGAGGGCAGGCAGGGCGGCAGGCAGGGTGGCAGGCAGGAGGCAGGCAGGAGGGCAGGCAGGGCGACAGGCAGGGGCAGCAGGCAGGGGCGGCAGGCAGGAGGGCAGGCAGGAGGGCAGGCAGGGCGACAGGCAGGGGCAGCAGGCAGGGCGGCAGGCAGGGGCAGCAGGCAGGGCGGCAGGCAGGGCGGCAGGCAGGAGGGCAGGCAGGGCGGCAGGCAGGAGGGCAGGCAGGGCGGCAGGCAGGAGGGCAGGCAGGAGGGCAGGCAGGAGGGCAGGCAGGGCGGCAGGCAGGGGCAGCAGGCAGGGCGACAGGCAGGGGCAGCAGGCAGGGCAGCAGGCAGGAGGGCAGGCAGGGCAGCAGGCAGGGCGGCAGGCAGGGCGGCAGGCAGGGGCAGCAGGCAGGGCGGCAGGCAGGGCGGCAGGCAGGGGCAGCAGGCAGGGCGGCAGGCAGGAGGGCAGGCAGGGCGGCAGGCAGGGGCAGCAGGCAGGGCGACAGGCAGGGGCAGCAGGCAGGGCAGCAGGCAGGGCAGCAGGCAGGAGGGCAGGCAGGAGGCAGGCAGGAGGGCAGGCAGGGCGACAGGCAGGGGCAGCAGGCAGGGGCGGCAGGCAGGAGGGCAGGCAGGAGGGCAGGCAGGGCGACAGGCAGGGGCAGCAGGCAGGGCGGCAGGCAGGGGCAGCAGGCAGGGCGGCAGGCAGGAGGGCAGGCAGGGCGGCAGGCAGGGTGGCAGGCAGGAGGGCAGGCAGGAGGGCAGGCAGGGCGGCAGGCAGGGGCAGCAGGCAGGGCGACAGGCAGGGGCAGCAGGCAGGGCAGCAGGCAGGAGGGCAGGCAGGGCAGCAGGCAGGGCGGCAGGCAGGGCGGCAGGCAGGGGCAGCAGGCAGGGCGGCAGGCAGGGCGGCAGGCAGGGGCAGCAGGCAGGGCGGCAGGCAGGAGGGCAGGCAGGGCGGCAGGCAGGGGCAGCAGGCAGGGCGACAGGCAGGGGCAGCAGGCAGGGCAGCAGGCAGGGCAGCAGGCAGGAGGGCAGGCAGGAGGGCAGGCAGGGCGGCAGGTAGGGGCAGCAGCCTCCCACCCTGCTACTCACTGGTTGGCAGCAGCTCTCCCACTTTCCTCACTGACCGATTACACACGCTTAGATGAGCACGCAGAAGAGAAGATTGGCATTTGCACTGCTGTGTCACAACATCCATTCTCACTTTTTCACTGTGATTGGCTTTGTGGAGGCCAAAAGTTCAGATCTGGATTTCCCCATGAGGAGGGGCTGCCCAATGCCCACCTCAAACAAACTGTCCGCTCAACACCCGTTTGGAGATTACGATGGGAAAAGTCAAGCCTGATGGAAGCTTCATAGATTTTCACAGGGGTCTTATCGAGCACAAAGTGTTTCAGCCTTTCCAGGACCAACTCTGGTGTCAGAGGGCAAGTGGAAAGCGCAGGCAAACAGGCTATTTCCCTCTGTGCTGCCTTGGCAGTATGCATTTTGCTAACCTAATCAGATGAAGATAAACACCTTGCAATATACTGTATAACCGACGTCAGCTTTTTGTGTGCTTGGAATGATGTCAGCACCAGCTTTGCAACTACACTTTAATCTCTTGAGCAGAAATAAATGCAGCAGAGCTAACCTATTACTTTCCACAATCTGCCACACAAAGATTGTTTTATTTTTCCCCTGCAGGCTATGGAAGTTGTACAAAGAAGGCAGGAGAGCCAGAACAATGTGATCCACTTCTGTGCTGAGCCATTTTTTGTGAGGACTGTAAATGAATTTAAATTGAATAATAACTAGAATAAATGACACCTTTCAGCATACAAGTCAGGCTCATTTAGGCCCTTAAGAAATGGATTCCACTGATCTACATCAGCAAAAATAATATCAGATTAATTTCTCAGGATTTACACTACCATAACTGTAAATACATTTTTTCCTCACACTTACATACACTCACCACTATACTTAAAACTTTCCAAGCCAAATATGGCCTAGAGTTTTGAACTTGTATAGAGGCCTCTGGGGAGACATCTCAGGAGGATCAAAATTAGCCTAAAATTTGCTAAAATAGTCTAAATTTGCTTAATTCAGAAGTCAAAAAAGCAGAAATGGAGGCATAGGCAACTAGTACCAAGAACATATAGCAAGGACATTGGGAAAAGCAAAAGTCAGTGCCACAACTGGCCTGATTTAAGTTTGGATTGGTTTTTTTTTTTCTTTTTTTTAGAAGAAATTTTCCTCAGTAATTTTTCATGTTCCAGTGGAATTACACCATATTACTTGTCATTTATACCCTGCTTTACTTACACTTTGATTTCAATTTGTCTCATCATGTTACCAATTTTCAACATTTGCTTCTACTGAAAGAATAGGAAAGTTACAAGCTAGTTAAGTTGTTAGCTATACTGTCACTTATTAAATTAGCAAGTTTTTCATAGAAACCTTAGACAAAACTTTAAGAATAAAGAACTGATCATTACTAATTCTTTTGGTATTCATTATGTTATTAGTCACAGAGCTCACTCATACATTTCCAAATTTCAACATAATCATTTCAGGATGAGGAGTATTATTTTTTCCCCTTCCCAATAATTTTTCCTTAGCATCACATTTCATACCCTTCCTCTCCGACTGCCAGGAAAGTGCGGTTTGGGGTTTTAGGGGCTTGGGTTGGGCTTTTTTTTGAATTTTTTTCTTTTCAGAAACACAATTTTACCAAGGTTATTTCATCTCTAAGAATGTATTTTTAATTGACTTGTTTATCCCCATAACACATGCACACCACAGTAAGACTGAGGGATCAGGTTATATGACATCATGGTGCCAAAGGAATAATTGTCACTTGTTTGTGCAGTCCTGAAGAAAAGCCTGTAACTTGAAATCACACACAATGCTGCATTGAAAAAGTAAATTTTGTTGTAAATAACAAAACCTAATTTATTTTTTTTTTAATTGGGAGGGGTAGAGGAGACAGAGGGGCTGAGGGGTCTCTGCCTCCAACATCTGCCATAGGGTCAAGTTTTGTGCAATGGTTCTGTTTGTAGGCATGGCTTTTCACCCTGCAGAGTTATGAGATGATCATCCCTTTTTCCAGGACTGGGAGGCAGCTAAGCCCATCCGAACAGCCTCTGCTCACCAAAATCCTGCATCCCACTACAGTTACTACCCAAATCAGGAGTTGAGCAGCGCTAAGAAAGCTGTTGAGGCATTTCTGCAGTAAGCAGTACTATACCCATACTCCACTAACAGCGCCCATGAAGCAGAAATAAAATAAATAAATAAATAAATAAATAAATAAAATAAAAGAGCCAGAAATCAGCTGTTTTGAATCACAGATCCCCCTCTCAGGTTTCACTTTAGGGACAAGGAAGCTCAGAAAACAAGGCTCCCCTTCAGCGTTTTGTAAATCTGACTTCAGCTGCCAAAGGATTCCTCTGCAGCAATACCAAGAAAGCTTTTCCCTCGAATAAAAAATTCACTGCAAACGAGCAATCATTAGTCAGACACATTTTTCATATAATTACTGGCAGTGAAAAACCAAGCATGCAGGTTGCTGTAAAATAAGATCTAACTACTTCCACCCAAACAGAACAGAAGCCGTTCACATAAGTTTTAGTGGGGGAGAGGGAAATCCTCAGCACTCCCCCCTCCCCTTCTATGACTGATTACAATCTGTTTTTTTCTATAAAGCACATTTATTGTGGGAGTTTGATTTGAAAGAATTTCAAGTAATTTAAACTTTGGCTGCAGGCACACAGATCATTTAAAAACTGATATTCAAGTGTTTCTACATGTTAATAACATTTCTGGTTGGTGCTATATTCAATGGTTTTAATTCTCAACCTACCAACTGAAATATTCAACACATGTCAGGGATCACCTAGGATGAAATCATGTAGCACAAAGTTAGCCAGCCTGACAGTAATCCCTATGCTAGCAGTTTTGGTGTAACACTTATTTTGAAGTGGAGAGGTTTGGGGTTGTGGCGTTTCTTTAGGGGTGATCATCAGCTACCTACAGCTTTTTCAAACCATAGAACTGCTGGAAATAGACTGCATTCTGGTTCAAATCAAAGGCCAGTTGAAATGGTCTTTTCTTACTGGACCAGGATTCATCTATCCTGCCTCAATGTTCACAAAGCACCTTATTACTCCACATGTACTTCTGCATGATCTCACTACCTGCATCTATTAATTGTTATCCAAGATGAATGACAGAAACAGAATCTGACCCTAAAAAAAAAATGGTAAACGAGGAGATGCTATTTCTGATCTATCCTTTCTGGAATTGAGGTGCAAATGCAAGATGCACGTTTCTTCAGGACTTTGGAAAGTGCAAGTTCCAGGTTGCTCCATTTTGATATCTCCCCTCACCAGCCAAAGAGCCTCCCATCATCAAAGACATACTTCTCACGGCATTTCAATACCCTCCTTGAAAAGGGTAAATGGGCTTGATAAGTGGTAGGGACAAGCCAAAAGAAAACAAACAAAATAAAAGCCAGTTTCATTCATAGCAAATGGTAAAATTTTTGATGAGAAGGCTTACAGTGTAACCTTGTAAATGTAAGTGCCAAGCTTTCTCAGCTCACAGTCTGGCAAGAGCTTGTTAGCAGCACAAAACATACCAGCTAAATGATTCTAATGGAGCAAACTCCTGCAGCACCTCAGACGTTCAGCAAGAACATTGTTCACCACTGAATTTTAGTTAAATATGCACAATTTTATTTATTGAAGAGATTAGGACAAAAACATTAAACCAAATACATGACAAAGCACCAGAGGCAGTAAAACCCCACCATGCACATCACCAATCTTTCCTCCTATAAGGTACTTATAAAATAAAAAAAAAAAGTCCTTCTTGACACAGCACCATCTTCAGAGTGTAAAAACATTGCTCCTTTATATTCTTAGTTACCAAAATAGAACCAAGGCAGGTCAGCTGCAGCTAGCTTTGTCTCTTGATAAAGAACTGTGAAACATCCTCTTGAGAGTGGGACCATAACCTTCCTGCAAGGCAGGCAAATAGCATCCATACGTCAAATGCCAAGTAGCTGTACGCACATGCCACATACTATAATTAAGCACAAATTCAAGTAACATTTACATACTACAGAGTCCACATGTACCTACCCAAAAAACATGACCACTTCACAAAACATATACAGGCAGTAATATCAGAACAACTGAGGTACTGGAAACACAAATATTTATGCCAAGAGATTTCAATATCATACAGCAATATAAAAGCAGTAATAAAAACATTTGCCAGTCTAAATCAAATAAAGCTATCTAGAAAAAGAAGCTAAATAAAAAGTTATTTAGGGACAGAAATACCTGAACAGAAAAGAAGTGTGTTAACTACAGCATGTAACATGTCATCCCAAGTCAACCCGTAATTGAAGTACTGGCTTAATACATCACTACTGTGACATTTTCTTCAATAAATAGAATAAGTCTTGACAATACAAAAGGTGCATATTACTGTGTATGTTTCAAGAGGAATATCTGTAATATAAATGTTCAGCTTATTAATACCCTCTTATTTCTTATTCTGGACATAAACAAAAATCAAACCCAAACAATTCTTTTCCCAAGTTGAGAGGAATTTAAAGAAAAAAAAAACCCCACAATACTCTTCTTCAATAATAAAGAGCCCTCTATTTACATGTGGGCCAGTCAGTTAAAGAAGAGATCGGTTCTCAGATAAAGACATGATTAAGGGCTTTCTGCCCTCTCTAGTCATATACGTGCAGCATGGCAGATATGGAAGCCAGTTATCTCATATCTTAAAAAAAAAAAAAAAATTATACAGTTTTCTTCTCCCCCCAACCCCCCCATTATAGCAGTAATGCATCTGGAAGTTCGAGTTATAATAGCTTCCTGCAACAAACCATTTGACACAAAACAGAACAGCTTGTTAAATGACAGTTACTTCCCCTTAAGGGAACAAAGCATTAAAATGTCATTTCCTGACAAGAATATTAAGTAGTTTATTTAGAAGAAATGAGTTGAAAATAGCTATCAAGAGACATGAACTGAAATTTTGTTTGTTTTTAGCACCCACTTTTCATGTCCGTCTTTGTGCACCTAATTTTTTTCTTAAATTAATCCCATTAATTATTAGACATCCGATTAAAAAAAATGTTAGCCAATTGTACTTTCCCTGAATAATGGCTGAAGTTAAATATCTAACAGTGCGATGCCAAGATGTGAGCTGAGGCAAAAAAGTTTTTATTTGTTGTGAGTTACCACTATTTTTAATGGAACAGAAACAGGAGTGATACAGCTGCACCAGAATTGGCATGTGCAGTCTCCTTGGCTCCAAAAAGGTGAGAAGCTACAATTGCTCCATGCTGCCTTTTCTCCTCCAAATCAATCTAACCTGATAGCAAGCTCCCCCCGCCCCCCACCCCCACCCCCAGTCTGTCCCCATGCTACATTTGTTATATTAGCTCCTTGTGGAGGTTCCTTCTCAATCCGAGGACCTCCGAGTGTCTTTTGCTACCAAGCTAGGCTGATGCAGGATGTGATTTAACACGGTCAGGAAGGGCTCCTTCATGCGTCCATCTCCAGGTTGTGTACCTTCTGAACACCAGTCTGTGTGCTCAGTTAAAGAATGGGTCCAAGTCTTCTTCCATGTTGACATCAGGCACCAGCTGATCTGATACTTCCTTAGCACCATATCCTGAATTCGATACATTAAAATCTGTAGAAAACCATGGATGGTCCAGAATTTCCTGTGAAGTCAGCCTTTCCGATGGCTCCCGACGCAGTATGCTACGTATGAGGCATTTTGCCTTGGGGGATAGAGTTTCTGGAATGTTAAACTGCCCACGACGGATCTTGCTGAAGAGGGAACTAGGCTCAATGTCATGGAAAGGATAGCGTCCAACTAGCATGGTATAAAGCATGACGCCTAGACTCCACACGTCCGCTGCTTTGCCAGAGTAGCTGCCATTTGTGTTCAAGATCTCTGGACTCACATAGGCTGGGCATCCATGCTTATCAGAAAGAGAGTCATCATTTCCTCTTAAAATATAAGCATCTTCTAGGCTTTCCAATTTCACTCTAGTCCTGCGGGCAAAAAAACCAAAACCATCAAGGTAAGCAAACATCAAAACACAAATTCCTGTCTGTTACAATTACATGGTTGTAACAGTAATACTCTACAAAATTCAACAACCGCAGAAGTGCATCAGTTTAAACTCCCACTTCCAGCACTTGTCACAGATAATTGATACTGTCTTTTCTACGCTGGTTAGAGATATTAGAGGCACATAGGAAACACTGCCCCACGCACAGCTACCAGATTTCAAATACAGTTATGTCCAGTAAACATATATTTCTAAGACCTACTGATAAGTAATTGCCATATTCATGCGTTTGGTAAACTTTACATAGATATGATTTCCAAAAGGAGACATAATTGTCAAGATTTTTCCTGTGTTGGCTGCACTCTAATGTACCTGTGTAGGACTCATGCCCAAACACAAGCCTAGCCCTAACCAGACAAGGTTATTTTGACACCTTCACACCTGTGAGCAGTTGGTTGCACCTGGAATTCCACAAGGTTCAAAAGAAATAAAATGGTCGCTCTGACCAACATTTTCCTTTATCCCAGCATTAAGGAAAAGCAATTTTAACAGATTTCAGTCTTCCTAAATAGACCTTTGGGCAAAGGGAGATCAGATGAGTTGAACACCACCAAGATTAACAGCAAGCTTATCTACCCAGCTGAACCAGAGGAACTCCTTATGTTGGAACGAATGGAGAGGCTAGCAAAGGGCTTACAGAAAGATGACAGGGATGCCTTGATCTAGACTGCAGGCTCCTTCTGCCTGCAAAGCACTGTGAACTTGTCATTGTGCTGCAAGACAATTTTCTTCCTTTAGGGATATCACACAGCAGCAGAAAAAACAATGCAGACTTGCTTGTCACAGCACTAGATGGAACATAACCTTTCTTTCCTTTTAATTCTCACTGCTAGCATCTGTAACTATATTTAAAAATCTGACCTTGTTAAAGGCATCCACAAGGATTAGCAATTACCCTTTAGACTATTTGCCAGCAACAGTTGGTTTTGAGTGCAGAATCACTACACCACCAACAGCACTTGCCCAGTGCAGCTGGATGGAAGAGTAACCTAGCAGTAGTGCAGGCTTTCCTTTCATCAACTCGAGATGATAACTCAACTTTAGGTACTACTGTCCTCGTCCCTCAACCTCACTGGTCTGTACGCTCACTCTTAGCCCTGTGTCATGGCCATGTTCCCATACCACAGACATTCACAGGCAGGGACTGAACATCACCCCAAAAAGCAGAGCTCACGTCTCTCGACTAAAGCACATCATTTTACAGGCATTTAAACAGACAAGGAGAGCCCTGTTTCTTAAATGTTTACTGAAGACAACATTGCTCGAGCTTGAGTTGCAAAAGACAGCTGGGCCAGCTTTGGCTGAGACTTGGTTCCAGGCAGCTCAGCACTATCTTCTTTGAACCAACAGAAGAGCATTTTACTCTGTGGAGTACTCCAGAGGCAACTGTGCCATAAACTCTCATAATGACACTTGGACCTTTTCAACAGCTAGAGACGTTTACTAGCAGAGGTGAAAGCCCCTTTGGCAACGTGCCTCGAATCAGGAAGTCATAAATACAGAATTCAGAATACCTGGCTCCCAAGCACAGTGTGTCAAGGCAGCTCCTTCTCTCCTTAAACAGGGCAGTGTTTTCTCCTCCAGCGCTGATGCTGTGGGGGTTTGCGCAACACACCTGCTTCCGGATTAATTACCCATTGCCAGCCTAACAGCACCTCTCCCGGTGATGGACAACCCCCTCATTAGCACTCAAACAATATTTTACAGCAGCAATACCTCACAAAGGAAGCTGGCTGCATGGAGAAACTTAACTACAATTATCAAGACCACAGCAATTTCCCTCTGTACACAGCTCAGAGGGTCCAAAACAGCACGGTGACTAGAGAACAGTCCTTCCACGATGAACAGCTTCAACATGTTCCTGCACCTGCACAGCATAGGAAAAGCAGCGAGGAGGAGAAATGTGCACGGGGAAAAAAAAGACCACCACCATAACAAAAAAACCCCATAAAACCAACAAACACTGAACATCAAGGAGGGCAGAGAACAGAAGAACAGAGAGGAGGAAATCAAAGGGAAGGCAGGGACATGAGTTGTGGTTCCATATGCACTGCCCACCTCAGTTTTTCCATAGAAAAGGATGTGTAGCAATAAACCGGTGAGACCAGCTACTCACACATGCATTAAGTCACTGAACTGCCAGACAGGAAAGCATCGACTCACTCCTGCTAACTAACAGAAGCAGAACACACACACAGGGAGTGGGGCAGAGCATGCTATTTATAAACAACTTACAGGAGTGAGTTCACCCACACACACACTCTTCTGCCATCTCAGTGTCAACAGCACAGGGAAACTGTTTACTCTCCCATCCTATTTTACATTTCCAAGAGTTGCCCAAAAATTTAGAGAAATGGTTCAATAAGAAGCTTTTATATTACAGAAAATTATCGGAATTTATTAATCTCTTATTTTCTACAATGGATGTGGTACAAAACCACATAGAGCAGACTGCAAGGTGTGTAAAAACATTCATCCTTTTCTACAAGAGGAGAAACCATTTACTGACAATAAATCAGAAGCAGCATGCAAAAGCCTTATCCCTGTCCTGCTTTTCTTGCAAGGTGCTGCAGCCCTCTGTGCATGCTACAGCGGATTTTGTGTAAGCAAGCAAATGGAACAACAGCTGGCCCTTATCTGCCTGCTCTTCCATAAGCTGTGGCCAAATGAAGCAAACACTCAAACCAGGTTTTTCACCCTCCTGAGTTGACAGGCTTTGAGGAAACAAAAGGTCCCAAATTAAACAAAAATACAACCTTCAGTCTTCCTCCTCCCTCTTCACCAGTCCCCAAACCCCCAACCAGTAACATCCTTGTGTGTAAAGTACAAGTGGTGAAATGGCTCCTCTGTGAAATGGCTCCTCTGCAACGAGGCGGTGCTCACACCACTCCGTGCAGGTACACATTTCCCTTGCAAACTACAGGAGCTGTATCTCTTGAGCACATATGGCCAGGTACAAGGCCTTGGTGTACTTTCTCCCCCTTCCAATTATCACCATAAGCAACTTGGGTGTCCCCATTTCTACCTGTAAGGCTGGGTGTCTTTGCAGAAAGTGACAATGCAGGTTTTCCATCCTTACAGCACAGGGAGCACAGGAAGCTCGGCACGGCAGCTCACCCGCTTGGCACAGCCTGTGCACGGAAGCACTCACAAGCTTTTGCTGCCAAAGACCCTGGCTTGGCTCTGGCAGCACCCCTTGCCACGAGCTAGCATCCAGGCTGGGGAGACCCACTCCAGTCTGTTTTCACCAGTGATGGATGGATTACTTCAGTACCTCAACCGTGCATACAGAACAGCCTGTAATTGTACCACAATTGAGTAATACACAGGTGTAAACAGCAAGTCTCACTCCCCTTTTCACAGTCATTTCACGTTTTTTCAGGCAATCAAAAAGAAGCAGCCTGGCTTAGGAGCTGCTGCTTCCCAGTGCACAGCACCCCGTCTCTGTGCGATCCCGCTCTGGCTGGCCTTCCTTTCCTCCACATTTCAAGCATTACCTAAAAGAGCTCTTGTTTTCTGCAAGGCAGAGATTTTTTTTTTTTTTTTTTTTTTGGGGGGGGGGGGGGGCATGGGGCAGTGGTGGTGGAGTGGGACAGGAAAGAGGGGAGTCTAAATACACAGAAATGCAGAGAAGTGCTGGATGAGAAGAAATCTCTCTCTCCCCCACACGCTCTCTCAGAGGAAGCACTGAAATCAAATACCCAGGAAAAAGAATAGAAGCCAACAACAACAAACAGACCCTCAAAATTGCAAGTATTTTCTGAAAATACAGAGCCTCCACAGCAAAGGGTGGGGAGTGCATCCAGTTGCAGAGTAACTGGACAACCCTAAATTTGACACTTGGCAGGCAAGGGACAGAAGCAAAATCAAACACTGAGATGTGAAATCACAATCAACTTTGAAGGGCCTCCCATCACAGAGCAGAAAAAGGACAAATTTTTTTTTTTTTTTACAGTCACATTTCTAAAAAAATCTCATTCTCTAAATAATTCCCATCAGTCAACTGAAAGACCCCCACAAGAGAAAAAAAGTTCTCCAAAAGCATCAGCATTCGAGTTCAACCATTCAAATGGTTGCAACAAAATTAATCCCTAAAGTTCAAATGTAAGCCACTGCCAAAGCCGGATGAGAATCACTTTGTACACATACTGTAGGGCAACAAAGACTTTTGTCAAGGCTTACGTAATTACAGTACATAATTTCAAGTTTTAATGCAGACCCTGAATAAGCACTTGGAAAAAGAGCATTATGCATCTATCAGATCATTGATAAAACACTGTGTTAGTCTAATGCATTAAAAAAAAATACAACCCTGAATCATGGCTATATAAAAAGGGGAAGCTATTCTGCCTGTGAATGCTTTCCCATTACTGGTGAATGAAACCACAGAAGTGCAATCAGAGGGCAGCAGCAGCACTCGGACGGGAAACGCGTCTTTGTCCCCATAGAAACCGTCAGGGAAACCCATGAAAAACAATACCACTCTGAATTTCTTATCAATATGCCATTCATTACTTGACTGCATTCAGACTTTGCTCTTCAGTAATGTAACAAAACCTAATCAATTAAACGTCTTCCAGAAGATTCTCAATGCAACCTCCGGAGTTAGCACTCTGGCAGACGGCTTTGTTGTACATCCTCCACTTTTTCCAGTGATTCGCATTATTCCTCCATGCAGAGCTTAGGGGCTACTGCTACCCTGCCTTTTGACACTGAAGCCAGGGCTATAAGAACCTGGCATTCACACTCGCTCTTCAAAAGCAAACATAATTTCCATACCAAAGTCAGTGGAATTATTCAGAGGGCTCTAAGCTCGTAAGGCAGGAGAAAAAAAAAAATCTGGAACATTTAAAGCAGAAATACTGACTGAAAGTCTGAGTGTTTTAGAGGAAAATATCTCCACTGCAGTGAATAAACAGTCAGTAGTAAAGGAACGCAGGCCTGACTCAATGAAGGCAGTTGCTTCTAGTCTGTCCCCAATGCCATCTGTATGGGAAATAACACCTGAGCCACAGCTCAGCCACCGTTACCATTTTGGAAACACTAACTGCAGACCAGACCCACAATTTTAATACAGCATCATCCCCCAGATGACAGCCAGATCAGTTGCTTTGGGAGAGGATGGAAGGAGCCATCCTGCTCTGGACACTCCAGGTACACCATGCACTTGCAGTTCAGGCTTGGTCAAAGTCAAATGGTCCAGATTTACAGATTCTATACAGCAGCCTCATGCCTCCAGAGATCAGAAAAGAACCATCATCACCATCTGAATTGCCATTTTATTAAAATGACTGCAGGTAAACATAAACCAGCAACATCTAAAGGGAAGCGGTGCCTCACAATATTCCCCCCTACACATAAAAATGAAGGCACCCAAGCAATGCTATCTCATATTTCAACATTACTCTGACAGAGGCCAGGAAAGCCTTTCCCTAGGTAGAAGCACTCAAGCCATCAACTGCCCAGTAGATCAAGGATTGCTCCTATGTGGCCAATAATTTACAGGTCGTTTAATCAAGGTCAGTTGCTAGAACCCATCATAAAGACAAGATGAGCATGAACACAATGATGCCATTAAAGTCACAAGGGGGGGGGGGGGGGGGGGGGGGGGGGGATAAAAGGGAAGCTTCACACTGGAAACAGTTATCTTTTGCTAATTGATTGTTTTAACTAAGGGAAATCTCTCCTAAATAATGTTCACACTGGAAACAGTTATCTTTTGCTAATTGATTGTTTTAACTAAGGGAAATCTCTCCTAAATAATGCAGAAGTAGGCTGCCCTCATGAAGACAGCAAGATGGTGAAGGCAGCTAACGAAACCCCCTGCAGATGATTTGCAGCTTGGTGCAAAGACTTGTTCTGAACTCAGAACTACCCGATCTCCTCTGGGGGCGGTGAGGCACACGGGATCAGAGGGGAAATGTTATGCCATTAATTTAAACTCTGCTCCTTTCATCCCTTCCAGTGCGTAACAGCACACAGCCTGGGATTTCACCACACAACATCCTATACAACTTCAGATGAAAAAAACCAACACTCAAACCCTACACAAAGGCTGTCAGACAAACAGTCTCTTGCATAATGAAACAAGCTCAAGGATACGTTTCGAAAGACAAGGGGGACTTGCAGGCAGAACAGGTTTACAGGATGAACCTTGTTCCTAAGGGAAGATTCCCTCACTGGTACTTCCGCAGAATGAGGAAGCTTCTAAAAATGACACATCCCCCACCCTTCCTCCAAAGGGATGCTACCAGCACACTCAGCCCTGCCCTGCACCCCCTTCCTGATGTGCAGGACCCAGCAACTTTGGCCTTTTAACTTCTTTCAAGCTGGCTCTTTTCCCCCTCAGAATTCCACTTACAAAATGCTCTGAGACCACCCCCTTGCACACCTCCACGAAGGGCTGGGGCCTCAAAGACCTCAGCTTTACAACACTCAAATACTACTGCTGGGAACAGCCTGTCCTGTATGCCGTAAGGACATGCATAGTTTCTGCCATGCCCTTATTGCCTAAGGAGACAACACATTCCCCAAGAAGTAGGTAGGTAGGTAGGTAGCAATGTGTGCGTTTGGATGCAGGCTCTGAAATCCGATGCAGACCCTGCTGCGGAGGGGCTCAGTTACAATACTGCAAGGTGTTGATAAGCATCTGGCTCAGGGCAGCTCCTTCACCTGCTTTTATCTTTTCAGACTGCACCAAAGGTCAGAGTTTCAAAAGGCTCTGCTGTCAACTGTATGCTGTGTTCACCATCTTTTCTAGGTCTTTTCATATGATGTGTCGGGAAACTCCACAGGGAGACCAAAATTTTATTTTGTTAACGCAACGGCATGTTGTGAAAAAAGCCCTATGATTTCTGAGGCTGCAGTAGGTGTGCTCAGCACCTCCAAGACAAAGCAGTGCCGTTATTTCACAACCCCGCTGGAAATCTTTTGCTTAGATGTCTGTAAACCAAACAATATACATCTACCAAAAAGCAGGTTCTTAAGACTGAATATGCCCCACATTGGCTCCTGTTTACAATCTCCACCTTTCCTCTCCCTCCCAAACTTGAAGTAATCTTGTGGTGTAATAACAAGGACAATTAGAAGAAAAGGCAGCAGAATTTCACCATGACAGTCTCCTGCAGCCACTGCTAGCTGGGCTCCCCACCACCCCTCCTCATCCCCAGCACAGACATCCACAGATGTCCTTAGTCTCTGCTCAAAATTCAACATGAAGTATTTTGCACCAAGATTATGGATGGAGGTTTCCATGTCTTCAAAATGACCAGCTGTTGAACTCTTAATGCAAGATGTCTCAAGAGACATCTACCTCCAGGGACCACAAAGCACCTATCATTGGAGAGATTCATCTCATGACAGGCACCCGTATCTGGCATTACAGCAAGCATGTAACACAGCATTCAGCCAGAGGGACCTCTCAGAAAGTCAGACAGTGTGGCTGGGGACGCCAGGCAGGACATGGTGACAACCTGTAGCAGTACAGCCCAGCCTAAAGGCAGGCAGGCCCCCAAGCAGGGCTCCCTTCCTGCTCCAAGCATGGCATGGGGCTGCACCTCAACACCGCCCTTCAGCAGAGCTAGCACATGAGGCTGCAAAGGGGCAAAGATTGAAGAGTGAAGAAGATACAGGTCCCACTATGAGCCAAATACCAAACGACAGCACAGTCCAAGGGTAAAACCTCCTGCAAACTCCAGAGTTGGGTACTGAAGCAAAGGCTCTCACCACTCATGGTCTCACTGAAGGGCCTTGAGATGACTCAAGGTCTGCTGGAACTCCTATTTCTCATCCTTGGCTTTTGCTTTCATTTATGACCTCAGGCATAGCTCAATCTATCTATATCCTCGGGAGAAGATTTAAGCACTTCACAGGGCTTGTATGATGTTCAACATCCACAGATAGCCTTCTGTGCCCCACAGGGAAGGATACCACATACTCAACAAATCCAAAGCTCATTGCTCCCAGGAACACCAGGAGAACACAGAAGCTCAGTAACCAAACCACATGAAGGCAAAAGGGAGCACAAACTCTTCTGTGGAAAACAATTGTGCAACTACTTAATCTTCCATCCCGAGTTTGACAGCAGAGACTTGCTGCTTGTGAAGAAATTTGCCTTCCTCCCCATATTCTAGGAATAGTAATTTCTGGGTTGGAATCTGACCTATAATTCTCTACTGCTGAAGAATTTATGCTCTTTGGTCCTGTGGCCCCATTGAGAGTAATGTGAAGAGCTTAAATGACAAAACAGATCAAGACTGGTTTTACTTCTAAATTTTCTGGTATTTAAAGAGCACTCCTATTTTGTTTGATTTTCTTCCACTTCAGGGCTCTCTTTCTAGGACTTAAGGAAAGCGTCAACTTACCTGTTCTTTATGGAACTGTAAGTAAAACAGCAAGTTCTAATACCATGGGAGAAAAGTGGCTGACTGCATTACAATTTGACAAATACTGGGGAAGAAATTTACTACTGTAAGAAAATGAAAGGTCTACCTGGAGAAAGATTGGTATATGCATTTTGTATTTTTTTGTGGGATCAGGTTTGTATCGCTAGGATTGTAAACAACTAACTAGGTCACTTTAAAGCATCATCCACTCAAAGCTGATAAATTCCAGGGGGGGGTGGGGGAGAAGCAAAAAACATTCTAAGAGCACCAAATAAATATGTTATGCTAACACAGGCTTCCTAAATTAGTGCATTGTACTGGCTGAATTCCCCTGGTGCAGAGCAAAAAGTGTCAAATTCTATTTATTTTTATTGAATCCCACCTGCCTCATATTTACTCAAAGAATACAGGAAAATTACAATATCTAAATACTAAAATTATCTTAATTTTCCCTTCAACAAGTATGATGAATGTACAAGGTCTTTAAGCTTCAAATATTACGACAGCTAATATTTTAATATAATTAAAGGCTTAAAAATGCACTAAAGAAATTAATAATTCCCTGACAGCAGAAATATTCTTGTAATAAGAAAAGCATTGGAACAACCAACACAGAAATGCTTGATTTAATTCTGAGATCTTTGAGGTGGCTCTTTCTCAAAGCATGTGCTCTGTATCAGACTGATGAACTGCTTTATCAGTTATATACTGTGTATAGTACTATTTTTAGCACAGCCCAAAAAGCCCTACCTGTTCTGCAACATCATTATGGGACACCAGCTAGAAGAAGGGCACAGTTGCTCTGCCCAATGGCCTACTACAAGGACAGGCTGTACAAGAAAAACTGTAAATACCATGCCATGAACACAGCAAAAACAATCAAAAGCAAGAGCCCCACAACATCAACATTGACCTGGCTTAATATCCGGGACAAGAAAAAGTTACCAACATGAGTGGAAGCAGAAAATATAAAAAAACCCATGGGTTTTGTCTTAACTCAACTCCACTGTATTGGATTGAACTTTCATTTAGAAGTTTAAGGGCCCCATACTTGAAGTATTCAAGAATCTTATAGGTACATTAGAAAGTTCGGTGAGACTTCCAGTGCTCTGAAAGTCACTATCCCCATTTAATAGATGCGCTACTGTTGCTAACCCAGTGTTACAAAACATTTCCAGCTATGCTGTAATGTCTCAGAAGTTCTGCTTCAAGATCAGCTGCAGGTTTAAGGAGTTTAACTCTCATTTCAATACTACAAGACTAGGTATTTCATCTATTACAAATGGAACCACAGACACACCTCGCCCCAAAAACCACAACCCCCTCAGCCTTCTTTTATACAAATGTGCTTCATGGAATGCAATTTACCGCATCTTCAAAATGCCTGCAGTTCAGGATTAAAACTAGCTGTAGATAAAGTACCTTGACACAGACAAACTGTTTTTGTTTCCACACTGGAATTCTTGATTTCACTTCAAGTGCTGATGTATTTACACACACGCAGGAGTAAGATGTAACACACCATCAAAGTCAACCTTTGAGTTAGCTCATCAAGAAAACATCACTAGCAAGACTAGGACCCCTACAAAATGCTCAGCACTACCAGCCTCCAACATTACTTTTTTCCACCTTTCTACCTTCTGGTTCATTACAGACATCCCAAAGATTGGGGGGGGGGGGGGGGGGGGGGGGGGGGGGCACGCGGGGGGGGTTGGTTGTTGTTTTTGGTTTTTTTGGGGTGGTTTTTTTCAACTTTGTTGCAAAAATGTTGCCATTTGCAACATCCAAATAACATACATTCTTAGCAGTGACATCAGTAGCGGCCAAGAGCACTCATGAGGCTGCTAGAAGAGGTGCCTCAATCTTTGCAAATTCCAGCTGTAATTTAGATAATGGGAACAGGATGGAAAGAGTTTCAGCGCTGTATGCACCCCTCTGCAAAACTCTAGGAGCTTTCATTTCATATTGAACTACCAGGATGTCATTAGGATCAATGGAAGGAGTATATACTAAGAAAAGCTTTAATTGGTTTTCTTTTCTAAACAAATGGAACTGTTTTCATAAATCCATCACATTCTCTCTGGCTCCTCCAGTCTGGCAGCTCTCAGTTAAGAGCAAAGTAGTATCTTACTGGGAGGAGAAGGGGGGGAAAAAGGGAAAAAAAAAAAAAAAAAAAAAAAAGGCAAGTTTTCCATTCATGTGTTACCTACATACTGGATTTCCCATCTTCTACCAAAATAAAAGCTATGAGAGTCTTCAAGAGGATAAAATTTCAAAGCAGTAGGTACTTAAGGTGAACTGCAGAAAAACAGACTTGAAGAAATAGTTAGGAAAAGAACTACTAAGAAAAAGCTCTACTGAAGAACAAGCAACACAGCAGTAGAGTTCACACATATTCCTCAAACCATCATTTTCACCTCTTTTCTTCCTCCTTGGTTCATTACCGGTATCAAAGAACAATAGATGGTGCAGCACCCATTCCCAGGCACTGCTGCCGACGGCAGCTTCTGAAAGGCAGGTTGCTCAGCTCGCAGGCATCCTCACAGGGATGCAAGCTTGGAGGGTTGTGCAAGCAACACACAAACACCTCTGTGCACCCAAAAGGACAGGGAAGATTTTTCAGCCTAAATATAGCAGCACATTGAAAGTGATGACTGATTACAGTCTGATGATCAGAGTATGTGAAAAAAGACAGCGCTGTTTGGTTCTATTTCTACCTCACACTATTCCATCTCTGTTTATTTAGCAGAGAAAGGATTACAGTAACTCCCTGCTTACAAATCAACATTACGTCCAGTAGAAAACCACACTATGATTATCTTAAAAATAACCAGTGTGTCCTATTTGACCTTTAAAGTGAATTATTGTATAATTAGAAGACACTGTTCAAAAGTGAGTAACTGTGATTTTGCAGATGACAGTTACGTTAAAAACATTCATAAAAGCAAACATTGCTATTATAGTACACACCACTCTTCTTGGGTGGCTAAAGGATTTGGCCCTGTGCCTTGTGTTGCATTCAGTTCCTAGTAAGAGGCAGGGTAGGAGTTCAAAAGTATTCAGCACGGGCCCACGTCTGCTCCCACTGCACTGCTCTGAGCTCATGCTGCCTTCACTTGGAGCAGCTTTTCTGAGTCCTGGCCTTCATGCAAAACCACACAAGTTTACATATAACCCCAGGAAAAAAAAAAAAGTTAAAAATCCATTTAAACATTAGGACATTACCAGACACAACAGAAAACAATCCCTCCCCTCTACATTGTAGAAGCTGCTGTCTTATTTGCATCAGAGGTGCTATAAATGGCATTTAATTATTAAACTTGGGAGTAGAAGTTGTGAAAGTGCAGTTTACATCTCTCTTTTGCGTTTCTCTCTGTATGGACATTAAGCTGGTTTCATTTTAGGCTTTTTTATTTGAAGAGGAGGAATGGGTAATTGTATGTATCAGGGCTGCAGTATAGAAATAAGGAATAGCTATTTGCAGAGAACTGCCTGAACTGAATTAAGAAGTGCAAATATGTCCCTTATTTTTCAGTTTGTAAAGAGATTTAAAGAAGTTTATTTTGCAAAACTTATCTTGTAATAACATTTAAGTAGAAAGTATTTAAACAGGATAGATGGTTGTAATTTTTATTTTAAGGCCACAAATTTCTCTTTCCTGACTGAATTGTGGATTAGTTTTTCTAGTTCTCAGATCACGGACTTACTGAGTCTGTTGAAAACTTATGTGCCTCAGCTGTTGCTTATAACTTCCCCAAACAGCCCCAAATGGAATTGATATGCACTGGTTATTTTTAACAAAGCTCTCCAGAACATGCATTTCACTATGAACAAGCTTTCAGACAATTTGTAGGATTTAACTAAAAGGGAAATACATGTCCCCATCTTCTACCAAGATATGAAGAAGCACAAGGGCAGGCTCTGCCCTCATTTAGTTTCTTTTGTTTGTAATGGTCATCTTCCAGTTTAATGCCTCTGTGAAAGCCTGGCATCAGTCTGGCAGTGTTTATTACTCTGGTGCCTTACATGGAAGTTGCAAGTGAATACATGATGTAACATAATGAAAAGTGGTAACCACAAGGAAAGGCACATGAAGTTTCCACAGATACAACAATATAGCTATAGCTCAGCATCAGAAATAGCACATCAACAATGTATCCAGAGCATACAGCATTCTTTCTCTCCCTGTCTTCCCATACTCTTTCCCCAAATCGTTTCCCGCCCAGATACTGTGAGAAGGATGTGCAGGGAGGAGATATTAAAAAAAAAAAAACAACAACCAACAAAAAACACAACAACAAAAACCAATAGTTCCTCAAGTACCACAACAGCTGTAATACTAAAAACAGGCGCACACACACAGCAAGGCAGTTGTAGTCTTAGTACGATTAGTGACCACATAACAGCCACAGAAGCAGCCTCCAGACTCTTCCAGCACAGAAAACAAGAAGCTGTCTTCAAGGCAGCCCTTCAGAGCACTGATGGCCCTTCCCTCCAACCTATGTCAGCATTAACCACTTGGCTGCTCTTCCTCTTCATGCCTCCTCGCTGGAACGAGTCATTTCTAACCCTCTTTAACATACTGGATCTTTTGCTCCTTTCCTCTTTTAACACCAGCAGCACTTGTGATAGTGGAGCTCCTTACACCAGAGAGTAAGGCAGAGCCATCCTCCAGGAGTTATCCCCTCCTCAGGACTGAGGGTGGTCCTCTAGCTGGAGATGCAGAGGCCAGACACAGATGCAAACAGCGCTCTATACTTACTTTACTCCAAAGCCTAAGCCAGAAGGTAAAATGGCACATCCATCCCATGATCAGGTTGCAGAGGAAAATAAACTGTGACACCTTGCGTACCACAAATGAATGGTGTGGTGACAACAAAGGGCACAGTGCCTGTAACTGAATATCTGACCTCAGGCATCCCCACCTGTAAAGTAAGGGAGACTCTTACCTTTCTTCATCCTTGAAAATAAACTTTCGCAGCTTGAGATCTCGCAGTACCAGTCCACCATCATGGCAGTGTGCAACAGCAGAAGCTATTTGATAGAAGAGTTTGGCTGCCTCCTCTTCTTTAAGCTTTTTGCAGGTTCGAACAAACGAATGCATGTCCCCATAGCTCCTTTCAAAGAACACATACGCTTTTGTCTCCCCAAGAATTATCTCAGTAATTTGGTTGATATTTTTATGTGCAGGCAGACAAAAACATGGTGCTAATAACTCCTGGTAGCAGCCAATATCAAAAACCTGCAGGAACAATGACAGTAAAGCCAGGGTTAGCAACACGAAGGACAGTGAAGTTGCAGTACATCTAATTCTGTTAACAGAACCATCTTTAAGTACAATTTATGCTGTTACTGAAGCTGCACCGATGTAAACAGGAAGTCACAAGCTCAAGGCACTGAGGACAAGACAAAACAGACTATACAGCCCCCACCGAAGATGCACGTAACCTTGACAGGAAAGGCTAGTCTTTAAAACCTGTAGCAAGAATAAGCTTCATTAGCTAAAAGCTGATCAAATTTAAAATGTAATCTGAATTAACCTGTGAACATCAGTGAGGTATAAGGGCAGTACTCAGAAGGAAACATGTTTATCTTCTATTTTCCATCCAAATAAACTCGGAGAATACAGCCAGTAGCTTTGTATTAAGAGAAGCTGTCACATTTAATCCACCCTGATACACATGCCTCCCTCTCTTGATTTTATTAACCCATTAGGATTTTCAGCTTTAAAGTATCATCTATTGCTATTCATATTTACTTCCTGCCTTTTTTTCATCTCTGACAAACAGCAAAGTCACTTTCACTTTCAAAGTCTCAGTTTTACAATGGCTGTTTATAAGATCAGAAGGACAACCCGGGAAATAGCCCTGCCTGTTGGAGTGCAGACAAACATCCTTCAAAAGGCAAAGACAAAACCACCCTGAACTCTCTGCATTTCAATCAAGTGCTCCATTAAAAGCAAAGTGTCCCTTTACTAGTAAATATGTTATCGCTGATCTTATGAATGAACTGTAAGAATTAAAAAGGCTGCTGGGAAACCCAAATATAAAAAGTTACTATAATCTAGTGATGACGAATGAATCAGAATTTGAGTCAATTGAGAAATGCCCACATTACAAGAAAAAAGAAAGACTTCATTGAGAATAACAGAAGTCAGGGTGCTAAAAGAAAATATGAGCAAAGTACAGGTAGGAGTTGTTTTACTTTTAATTATACCTGCTCCAGAGGTATTACAAAGCAAAGGATTAGCATTTCCACCAGCATAAAAACTCAATTAATATGTAACTCACTCTTGGGTGTTTTGTTACTTTGGTAAAAAGAATTTAAGGTAGTCATGTGTCATTCTAACTGAACATAAAAATGAAGAACTGGTATTGGTCTCTAACCAACTGGTTTAAACTGCAGTTGTTTTTCTTCTTTTTGTATTCTAGTATTTGTATTCCAATAGCAGGTATTTGTATCCTCTCCAAAGAGGCAAATCTCCCTGCTTTCTTTGAAGCCTTAAAAAGCTTCAAAACAGTGAGAGAGATAGGGTTGAATCAAAATTTATCTGAGGTTTCAAAACCAGAGTAATTTAACACTTCAGAGTGCAACCCTAACAAATTCCTTCTGCAGAACAGGACCAAAACCCCAAGAAACAGGGACACCCCCTCCTCACACACCTCTTTTTCCCCCCACCCCATACCTGTGCTACTATGGTCCAGCACAGGCAGAAACAACCTTAAAGGCAGGCTGCCAAACAGATCCAACACGCTTTAAGGGGGTTAAATTAGCACTGAGGCATTCTGGTGACACGGTGGCCAGGGAAGCAGGACCAGGGTGGGGAGGGGGTGCTGCTAAAATCCCTGGTGTGTAATTCATTCCGGAGCAGAATTCATTGACATTTGGATCTCAAAACTCCTAACTACTACATTGTAAGTGAATGGCTTTTCTACAAAGCAGCTGCTATAAAATAAAATTTAAGCAGGAACATTCATGTAGCTCAAATCTTCACATGAAAAAGCACCTTTCCAGAATCCTCTCCTAACTAGATTATCTTAACATAAATTAGTGACATTTTGTGGTTCTCAGACGATGTTAAATAAGTAGGTTTGGATACACACTAGTACTATGTTTGGATGGGGGGAGATGGGAAGCGCTGTCATACTGCTACAGTCTAGAATACCTTTTATGAAGGGCTTCTTTGTATCCCAGCTTTTAAGATCCCTGGCCTCAATTCAGCAAATGTCCAGCAAGCTGCAGTTTGATTTAGTTCTTGCTGGGAACTGGAAATGAGAAGTTACCATTGTTTGGATGCCACAGAGCCTTGAAGCAAATAACGGCATCTGTACAGTCGGTGGGTGCAGCCAAATGAATCTTGAGAATCATCAGTATGTGTCTGTTATCTAAACCAATGTTTCTGCAAGCAATTTCTAAGCATCTTCAATAAGATACCAGATAGCAGGTCGCTTAGCTGGAAGGCTACTTGACAAATAGTAGTCCTGATACTGCAGGCATTGTAAAGCACACATTAAATTAAGATGAGTTCAGGACTGACAACTGCGTATTCACAAACTAGCAATTCAGGCTAAGATCATATTTTTGGAGCACGGCTAGAAATAGTGCCTCACACATATGGAAAAACTGATACTTTTCAAATGTCAGGATCAGCTCAAAAACATACAGCTTAAAGGGAAGGGAAAAAAAATATAAACGTCCACTCTTTGTGAGCTGCAGTTATGCTGTTCATACTGTTATCAAAACAGTGCCTTAATCCTGCAAACCAAACAGGAAACAAAGAGCACAGCCTCCGCTTTACCACTTGCTATGCAAGTTCACCTATAATTCCATGCAGAGCAGCAGCTTTGTGGGATCTGTTTATTTCATGAAAAGATGCCAATGTCCTAGAGTGCAGCACTGTACTACTGCACTGAGCAGGGCTTTCATTCTAGAAATTTTCATGTTCTGTTTCAGTTTAGTAACAAAGCATTCAGTTCAGCATGCAGTATTAGTCCTTTGCAAAGTCACGGGCCCTTTTTCCCCCTAAATAATCACACAAAGTCCTAGGTTGCCTTAACATCACATTTTATAACTCAATCAGCAAGCATATTTAAACTGCCCTCTGAACGCCAATCTTTACAGCAAACAGGAGCAATTATTTTCACTTCCCTGCTACAGGCTAGTCCATAACTTCTTATGAATCAAGTATGAGAAAGTATGAAACAGTCAGCAATACCACCATTAATCCCTAGAATATAAATAAGCTACAGTATGTCTGTTTCTCCGTTTTGCAGTTAGTTCGACGCTAGGTATTTGCTCCGGGTAGCTAAATGGCACTATCCTGCATTTTGGGAACAATACAAACACTGCAGTGTGTGTTACAAGGTAGCAATTTGCTACGTAGTTGTAAAAACTGCTACTGGGTACTGCCTCAGTGTGCTGGGCGTAAGTCTGGCTCACCACAGGCAATGAGAATCATAATTTAGGAACAAAGGAAAATATTCCCTCAGCCCGAAAAAAGAGACAAACGTCCCTCCACAGATGTGCACGCGTGTGGGTTTCTTTTCCCCTCACAGCACACCTTTGAATAGTAGGAGCAAACTGGGAGGAGGCAGGGAAAAGCAGGCAGGCTACAAAGAGTGGGATAGCTATTTTGTCTGCTCCTCTAAAAACCGTAGGTGTGCAGGTTTTATTCTTGCTCAGTTGTGCAATGGGGGAGGATGCTGTTTGCAAACAACCTCCACGGTGAGGGAGCTCAGGCTGATTAATTCGATGTGGATTTTTTCTTTTTTAAAATCACTTTTAAGGCAAAGCTGACGGCAACCTCCCCCCACCCCTCCCCTGCTTCTCCATCCTCTTCTGTACCCCAACTCACAGAACAAGGGGAGTAAAATACCGAGGAAGCCAGCAGGTCCCAACACCTTAAAATTAGCCGGGGATTCCCTACTCCATTTTGAAAAGTGAGAGTAGGGAAGATGAGGCTTTCTCCTTATCTGAACTCACGTTAAGACCTACTTAAAGAACGGCCCTTTCCCGAACAACATCCCTCGGGTAAGAGGCAGAACTGGCTCCGGGCCACCGCTATAACGTGGCCATTGTCTAGAGAGGGAAAAGTTACAGGATGCGCCTTTAATCCCGTCTCCCTCCCTTTTGTATCTCAACTGTTTAATAATTGATCTACACGGCCGTGCTCGGCCCTCCCGCGAGCCACGGGAAACCGACACGCGACAGGCGGCCAACCCGGGGGAGAACAAGGCGCAGAGGCATTACCTTGCAAACCAGCTCCTCGCCACTGTGCAGATGTACGGCTCGGAAAACGTGGTCTCCCTCGAGAGGCTCCAACAATAAGTATTTCCCGATGCAAGAAACGCAATGCGACAAGTTCGGGGTCTCCGGCGGGCTCGGCGAGCCTAGATTCGGGCTAAAACTCTGGCTTGGCTCGATGGACCGTATGGACGAGAGCTCCTCAAAATCCTGGGTTTTATTCCGCGGTCTCCCATATCGTGCTATCGTGATAGGGGTTGACCTTTGTATGTTCATGAGTATGGAGAAGACCAGCCGAGACGCTGCACCGGAGCCCTGGCGTGGAGCGCGGTCCCTCGCCCGTCCAGCTGCGGCTGCCTTTGTGTGGCGGGGGGGGGGCGGGAGCGGGAGCGCGGCGGCGGCGGGCGACCAGCCTCAGCGCCGCGTCCTGGGCACAGGGAGAGAGCGCTCAGCCCGCGGCCCTTTGTTCCCGCCGGCGGCCGGGCGCGGAGCAGCGCGGCGGCGGGGCAGCGGCGCCCGGTGCCGGGGCGGCGCGGGGCAGGGGGGCGGCAGCGCGGGGCGGCGCGGCCGGGCCTCGGCGGCCGCCGCTCCCGCGGGCGCGCAGCGCGGGCGAAAACAAAAGGTTAGGTAACGCGCTGTGCGCAGCGGGGATCGTCCTTTCTCTCTCCTACGGCGAGGCAGAGCCGCGCTGCCGCGGCCGGGCTGTAGATGGCGCGGGAGCCTCGCCGCTGGCGCCCGGGGCGCTCCGAAAATGCCCCGCGAAATAGCGAGGGAGCATTTAACTTAGAGCGGGCAGCGGCCGGGCCGACAAAAGAGCGCCCGGCGCGGCGGGAGGCTCGGCGGCGGGGGGAGGGGGGGGGGGGCCGCGCACCGGCGGCTTCCGCGCAGGCACCGGCGGCGCACCGCTCCGCGCCGGCGAAAAGGAGCGCGCTGTCGCTGTCGCGGCCGCCTCAACAGAACAAAAAGTGCAACCACGGGCAAGGGAAGCGGAACGCCTTCACGTTTCCACGGCACGGCGGGGTTTCTGTCTGGGGGCTCGGCGCCTTCGCGGCGTTTTGATGTAGTTCACGCACAAAGAAAGGAAAAACCAGCACGGCGAGAAGGGGGCCGACTTCTTGCTGCGGGGGCTGTAAGGGCAATAAGCGAAAGGCTGGGGGGGAAGGAAGAAATTGGAATCGTTTTTAAAAACAAAAAAAAAAATGCAGAGAGAAGATTTTGTTTGAGTCTTTTTGAGGCTGGTTTTTTCCTTTTTTTTTTTTTTTTTTTTTTTTTTTCCCTCGGGAGTAGGACAAGGGGAGTGAGAGGGATGGCCGCGCCGCTCCCCGTCAGCAAGGCACCGTCTTTCCCCCGGCGTATTAATAGCTACTTACGTGGCGGGGACGCTGGCTGCCTCCGTGCCTCGCTGCCGGCCGCCGCACGCCCGCACGGTGCCCAGCGCGCAGGCTGACTGCCCCGCCGCCGCCGCCCGCCCCGGCCCGGCCCGGCCCGGCCCGGCCCCACCGCCCACCGCGCCGCGCCCCGCCCCGGCCGCCCGCCCCGCCCCGGCCGCCCGCCACCTCCCCCCGCCGCCAGCCGCGCTCGGGGTAAACAAGGTGAGGCGTTCTTCCGCAGCCCTGCCGAGCCGTGCCGAGCCGAGCTGTGCCGGGGGGCTCCGGGCGCAGCCTGGCACCGCTGTACACCACCACGCACCGGTGCGATGCTGGCTGCGGCTCCCCCCGCGCTGCCTGAGCGCCGGCAGGTCCAGCCTCTCGGGGGGATTACCCGTGCGGTTGGGGTCACTAATGTTAATTAATTAATTTTAATATAATAACGAATTAATAAATATTAACAGCCATAACGGTGGGCGCAGGCGGTGGCAGGCTGGCGCCGGCCCGGCTTTTTTTCTCAATGAAGAAATCGTTTTTTTCCGGGCAGCGCGGGTCTCCGCGTACTTACGGGAGCAAGAGCGGTTGCTTCCCGGTGCTGTCGGGTGGGAGGAGTTCTCCCGACTCCAGGCTCTTAATCCATCCCAAAATTAAAATGGGGGGGCCAGAGGGAAGACGTAAACCTTTTCGCCCTGCACAGAGAAAGCCATGAATGAGGTCGGTCTGTCCCCGCCCAGCACCACTGCGGTCTGGTAGGTTGTTTTCACCCGCTCCCCTAATGTTTAAATAACAGGAGTTTGGACATATATTGAAGTTTGATGAGCGGCTCCCTGAACGCCGAATGAGTCTGGCATTTACTCCCTAGTTCTTGTCTGTGTGTTGGTTGTGAATCCCTTTAAAACAACGACAAAAAGAAAACCCACAAAAAAACCCCACCAAAAAACCAAACCCAAAACAGTACCCACCCCCTAAAAAAAAAAAAAAAACAACCACCAAAACAAAACAGAAAAAAACCCAACAGTAAGAGGAGAACAGGGTGGTGGGGAGAGCAGGGCTGTGGCCCCGAGCTGCAGCCTTTTGAGGGTGATGCCATGCTGCCATGGGGCTGGCTGTATTTTGGCTCCCCTTTCCCCACATCAGCACAGGGGAGGGTCAGAAATGGGAGAGGAGTTGTTTCAGTGTAAGGACCTGCAGGCTTGAATGATGCTTGTTTTCAAGGGGTAGGGAGAAATTACCATGCTAATATTCAAATAACCCTGATAGAGAAGTCTGTTC
Source organism: Falco peregrinus (assembly GCF_023634155.1). Classification (NCBI taxonomy): domain Eukaryota; kingdom Metazoa; phylum Chordata; class Aves; order Falconiformes; family Falconidae; genus Falco; species Falco peregrinus. The sequence continues at coordinate 61,703,562 of NC_073727.1, forward strand.
CGCAGGTGTCTGCTTTCAGGTAGAGAGAAAAAATACCTCTAAACAGGGCTCCAGAGAGGCTGTAGGGATTCTTCCATCGGGAGCTAGTCTTGACAGGGGAGTTTTCAGAAATGGCTGTGGTGAGGGGTAGTTCTCCCTCCATGGTACTGCACCTGCCTCATCTCGTTCCCCACACTGGGAGCTGTACATGCCCTGTTATGCAGTTGTAAGATAGGATTCCACTAAGAAAGGATTGCCATGATCTTAAGTTTGGCATGGAGGTGAGCCTTCAGCAACAGAGGGGATTTGACCTGCTGAATGTCCCATGGGTAATGAGGAAAGACACAGAATCAGTGATCTGCAACAACCTGTAGGATGACCTCCAGACCTGGTCTTTGCTATTTGCCATAAAATGAGAAGGTGTTTTCCTTCCATTCCTCACTTATTCCCATCACCTCTGAATACTCTGTAACTTTTCAATACCATTTTTAGAAATGGGATGAGCACTGCCGGATATTGAATCATTGCAAATAAGGACAAGCCATAAAGTTATGCAATACATTCTCCCGTCTCACATCCTGTGATCCAAATCAAACATTCTTTTCTTAGTAGATGGCTTTTTACACAATTTCTCCCTTCCTCTTCCCCTGCATACTCCTTCTGACTATGACAAAGCCCGAGAGACATGGGCTCTTGCATCAACCTTTTTTCTCTAAACCTATGTGTTCTCTTTAACTTTCTTAGTTACCCAGCATCATCTGGAGCCACAGCCCCTAGTAATTCTGGAAAGGCTATCCAGAGCCTTCAAGCCCAACAGGAGAAAGGAGTGAAAGGAGAAAGAGATGAAAAATCTAATTCTAAGCCTCAGGTTAGAAACTCCTGATTTTTAATAGAATCTAAAGAAGTGATTCAGCATAGAATGGGATTCACTTGCCCTAAATATTCAAGTTTGGGAAGAAGACTTTTTAAGTTTTGGTTTCTGGATTAATTCTGCCCTAAGAGGCATGGAAGGGTACATGTAGTGGGAATGACACTTTTATCTATCCATGAGATAAATTTTGCTTTTCCAGTATATTTTTAATAATTTTACTTCCCTTTTATATGCCGTATTTCCCCAAACCAACACTTTGTAAACATTGCTTCTACTCTCAGATATGTCAATGAAAATATTGCCATTTTAGTATGACATTACAGGAATAAACTCTGAATGAGCAAATCTTTATATCCGTCATAGACACAATAGGTGTACATAATCCTGTGCCTGTTTTTATTGACCCAAGTCTCCATTGGTCAGCTGAAATTGTAAAGCAAGTTCAACATATAACAGATGAGATGTGAACAGGAATCAGATCCTACAAGTCAGATCGAAGTCTGAAGATCAAGTCGGCAATGAAGTTTTTTCTGACTGCTGCCTGCTTTGCATAGTTGTGGTACTTATGTAGGAGGCATTAACAAAATGAGAAAGAGATGCCTGACTTGAAAAACGTTGGCCCAGAATGTGTGAGCTAAAGGGATGCCACTGGCTGATCCAAGCCTAAATGTCATGTTCACAGTATTTGGAGACTCTTGTTTGAAATGAACTGTGTTGGTAGTGCAAATATTGTTTCATTATATTTTCTCATTCAATTGAATGAGATAATGTTTTTGAATATGTAATATAAACCAGTTACTGAATCATTGGTACCAAAGAAACAGCCAGCAGAATGGCATACAACAAAACTATCATCATCTCCCATGACCTTCCTGAAGACACCAATACAAGTCAGAATAAAGGTTGCCTTCCTTCCCCCAACCGAGCTGGGGAGGATTCCTTTTAGGACTGTTCACTGACTGAGTTTTCATCTCTGGACTTCATTGTGCTGATTTACCTTGTCTGGAAACTGTCACTAAGAGAGACAATCCCATTAGAAGTTTCTTTATCTTTTAAACAGACTCTGCAATTATCCACTTTGATTACTGTGTTCATTACTATAGTGCTGAGTTCCCTCTCTGGAATGGCTCTTCCTGCAGGAAATGCAGCTGGGGGTGGGGTAGGGGGGGCAGTTTCCCTGGAGCCTTATTTTCCTTTTTCCTATTCTTCAGTGTCCCAGGAGAGTCTATGAAGGAGGCCTTCTATTTTCATGCTATAGAAAGTACCCACAAAACTCTCCCCTTTTCTCTGTCTAGGGTTTATCTGCCAGTAAACAGCAACAATAGGATGTAGAAATTGGAGTTTCCTGTGTCAGAGAGTAAGGAAAAATATAAAGTGAATAGTGTGTTATAAATCTAACCTTGTGCAAAGAAAAGCATCTTTTCTGTAACTCTGAATTTCGGTATGTTTTATCTTTCAGCTTTGGTGAATATGGACTCTGCGTGGACAGGAGCCAACCCCCCCCTCCAAGCCAATAGCAGTCTTTCTTCTATTGATGTCAATGAGCGTAGATCAGAGCACAAGTCTTGCGAGTGATCAAAGACAGCTCTACATAAGAAAGACTTCCTTTTCCAGGTCAGTCTGCTCTTTGTCCCTTTACAGAAAATATATTATCGGCGTACAAACACAAGCTAGAACAAAAAGGATAATAATTTTTGAAGTAGTAAAATAAAGAACTTCATTTTATTTTTTGCTGATTTACAAAGCGCAGGGCTGAGCCTACTGGGAACATTAAACAACTATTAGGTGTTGAGAACTGTCATATTGAGACGACAGTCTTGTTCCAGCAAAATTAATCCAAGTAGCTCGCTCAAAATATGCTTGCAAGTACCATTCCACCAGTTGTCAAGGCTGAATTCCCATGACAACTTGGATATGTTTTTCTATTTTTTAATAGTTTTTTTGTAATCATTTACACTAGAACTTTAGTATGTTAATAAGGAAGGCTAAGCAAAATGATAAATCATGGGATGCTAAAGGGCAAGTGTTTTCTCCATACATCAAAAAGGGCAATTCAAAGACGTGGAGACATGTCTTTAAAAAGAGATGTGATTTTGGCTTTTGGTCTGTAAGTCCTTTTTTTTATTAACTGAGCTGCTTTCAAGAGGTAACTTGACAGGAAACGTACCCATTTGCATGAACTGCATATGTGGTGATTAAATGCATGTGTAATAGGGATACAACAAAGTATGTAAGGATAAATACCTATGTACCATATCTATAGTCAGAATCAAGCCTTAGGCTTAATTCTTCACTCAAAGAACAACACACACCAAAAAAATAAAGTAAAAAAAAAAGTATTATTCAATAACTCATTGCAAGATTTACAACTGACTATACTGCAATAAATAAAAAACAACAACAAAAAAAACCAAAACAAAAAACCCAACAAAAAAACAAACAAAAACAAAAAAAACCCCAAAAAAACCCAACACCCCCAGCCCTCCACAAAGTGATTTACATACAGAAGCCAGTTAAACAGGGTAGAAAGAAGCAGGTCCAACATTTCTGCAAAAGTCTTCTTGTTATATTGTACAGAAATTGTAAAGAAAAAAAGCTGTTAACTGAAGTGTTGTGAGCTTTGCCTTCATATGTTTATTCATCTGGGACCTAGGAAGTATCTTAGCTGTCTGCAGGACAAATCTCTGTGTATGGAAGAGTGTTCTGCCTAGGAGACAAAGCAGTCTTTGGGTCAAGAATCAGGGATCTTCATCTCTGGTTCTGAATCCCAGTAACGTAGTAAATTTTTCCAAAGTGATAGTATTACATATCCACATTTTAGGCTGTGGCTATGACTATGGTATGTTCCCAGCCTAGCCATTCCTGGTAGTTTAGAGATCTCCATCTGTACATTGGATGCGTTGCTGATGGGTCTCAGGTAGCATAAGCAAAAGCAAATTGACCTTCTAAATCACAACACTGCCCTCCAAATCAGACTGTCAAGACTGTGGGCTGTTAGCTACCCTAGTCAGACCTTATATTTTCTGTTACCACTAGCTCTCATTATTCACAGATGGCACCATTCCCAGAAGCTAAAAAGTGGTTGCGTTATGTATATCCATATCAATGTTATCCCTCACTAATTGAAATCAATCTTATGTGGTAGAATTCTTTTCTGAACAGCCCCCTCTTTTAGCTGTATGAAATTACCTGAGGAAGAGCACTCCCTCACTGATCAGATGTAAGTGGCATGCCTTTTATATTTCCTGTATTTTAAGTTGTACTAGTATTGCTAAGAGAAGGAAAAGGGTGGGTTTATTTCTTTTGTAATGAACTAGGTGAGTAAAGCACACCCATGGGTGTAAGATCAGGAGATCAGGAAGAGATGTGCTGTGTTTGCACATTCCAGGAAAACCTTTGTATGCAAGAGAAGCTATGAAATATTACGAGTGGTTATTCCTAACTTTTTGGGATTGAAGCCACTTGCCATTAAGGTCTCTATTCTTTTAGGGAGGTATAACATACACTTTTCACTTTAAGAATAAATTCCCTTGGAAGTTATATTCCATACAAGTACATAACCTGAACCAGATCCCTCTTAGGCAGGTTTTGCTGCCTTAGTTGCACCCATCAGCATGATGCTGGTGGAGATGAATGTGAGATGGAAACACAACAACTGGATGTGCTTCTAGGAGCTGTTCTCCAAAACCTCCTTGCAATCTTGTGTTGCCATCTTTTTAGGTAACACTGAAAAATGAGCAGATTCCCAAAGCAGAGCTAGAAAGAACCACCACCCCCATCATTCACAAAGCACCTTTTGATTACACAAAAAACTGCCTTTAGCTAAATTTGGATTGCATTCTTCACTTAGAAATAACTTTATTTTATTTACTTAAAAAAATGTTTGTGTATATAATTTACACAGTTGCATTCACAGACGTTAATGATGTAAACCATCTTAACACCATTTCTGACTCTTCAACATGGGTCATTAGCTTACCTCGACTTGAGCTGATTCCTTCCTGTTGAACAAGAGCAGGACTTAAGGAGGATTAGACAGAAAAGACACCCAGCTGTATCATAATGAATAGTAAATGGTTGCAGTAGTTGCCTATCCTTAATCTAACAGAAAATATGCACCTTCAGCTTTCCATGGATTTCCTTGTATATTTTTCTAACAGAACAAAACTGCCCTAATGGACAGTGTCTATTCCACATGAAAGCACTTACAAAGCATAATCACGTTATTCCTTAGCTTTTACTTTGATACACTAAATCTAAATAGACTTACCCTGTGGAGTCACTCCATTTTACAGCTTTTTCTTTTTCCATTCATACTCTTGTGGTTTTTCTCTGAACTACCTCCAATTTGCCAGCATCCTTCTGGAGCTGCTGACATCATGATCAGCATTATTCCAACAGCTTTTACCAATGCCAAATGCAGAAGTAATACAACCTTCTTACCCCCCTTCGATGCTATCCTTTGCACATAGAAAAAGATTGCACTGGCCCTTTCAGCCACATGATTTCAGAGGGCTCTGAGGTTCAGCTGGTTGGCTGCCAGGACCCCCAGTTCATTTTCCAATCTCAGATTCCCACAGGAGATCTCTTCTTAAATGAGTAAAGCCTGAGATGTTTCTTCTTAAATAGGTCCTTTATGTTGGGTTACATGTGAAACACCTGTTATTTCTTTTGCATCTGCTCCTTAAGCAATGCCAAAAAGGCATTGCCCATTTCTGCCCATTTCCAAATTTGTGTTCATTCAAAAATATTATTAGCGAAGACACTGCTTTCTCCCACATTGCCGAATGCATTATTAGTAAACACAAGGCTGATAAGCAGTCCCTGAAGAACTGACTCTCTGATAGCCCCATGTTACATTAGGCTGTCAGATCTAGTGCTAGCCAGCTTTAGAACAAGTTGGTTGGCCAGGTGTGTTCATCCTGTTATTTCTGATTTCTGTAAGAATCTCTTGTAATACTGTATGGCAAATGCATCCAAAGTCAAAGTATACAATGTTACCACAATTGCTTTTATTCACCAAATTTGTAATCTTATAAAAATAGCACATTAATTTGATAAGATCTTTCTTCCATTAATCTGTGTTGATTGCCATTAATTAAATTGCACTGTTTTAATACTTTATTAATTGACTTTCCTATCAGCAGCTCCATCACTCTGCCTGGAATAGACTTCAAACTGACAGGCCTATAATTACCTGGTTGCCCTATTTTGTCTGCAGAAGTAATGGCAAAATATTAACTATCATCCAGTCCCTCCTCAGAAGAATGTTGGTTTCAGCTGGTGTGCACATCTTTCTTAATTGTGGCTTCTTGAAGATCTAACAATTTTTTTCTGAGTTGCTGTAAATTATTATTCATATTTTTGTTGGTTTAAATTTTCTCCTCCAGGCTGGCTGATACATCTCTTAATTTTTTTTCAGCTTTGTGGAACAAGATCTTTTAAGGCAATGGTTATAAATCTTACTGTTTAGGACTTTATCCTGCTTACATGTAAAACATGTAAAATGCACTTTAAAAGCACACAGAACACAAGTCATCATCAATTCCACCTAAGCAAACTAACTTTTGTGATTAATATTTCCCTGTCAGGATAAGGTCTAATGTAGAAGTTTCCCATGCCAGATACAGCTCTTTTTTAGTCAGGAAGTTGTTTTGTGTATTTTTTCTTGAAAATCCAAGAATGCTTTAGTACTTGCATCATGAGACATCCCTTTGCTCTCCCTTCAGATTTATCTTGCTAAGACTGAAAGTGCCATATATAGTGAAAGGCTTTTAAAAGGCTAATCGGGAAGGTCACTCTACACCCAGAGGTAAGGCTGGTTAGATGAGCCAGTTCTGGGTTATTTGGAACAAAGCCTTGGTTCATGCTATACTGTCAGTGTAACCACACTGCTGGCACTGAAGTCCGTGAAAGCACTAAAACCAGAGAGTTTTCCTTGAGTGCTGGCCTTGGTTTTGTCAGAACTTATTAGCCAGGGAGAGATACTGTCTGTCATGATTCTGGCTCAGCACTGTGCTGCTACTGTGCAGGTGTGTCCTAGCTTTCAAATGATAAGCATCAGATCTGCCATAATCTGGAGAAGGTAAAAAAAAAAAAAAAAAAAAAGAATCGGATCATTTAATTGTCCTTATGCATCTGTGCTCAGGCTGCAGGTAGCAAAGGTCTCTTTCAGGTCCCATGGAGCATGAATACCAGCAGCTCTGCAGGCACCAGCCTGTGCCTCTTTGCAAAGTGCTTCCTGTTTGGATTTCCAAGAGCATTTTTTTACCCTCCATTTGCTTAAGTGATGACATCAACCAGACAGAAAGATATATGATTTTACTGGAATGATCTTTTCTCACCTTCAAGCATAGGAGTTCTGTAGGTACACTAAAAACATAACCATGACCATACAAAGTCAGAGCAGTGGCCCATCGAGCACCCTATCTTCTCTCTGACTCAGGGCAACAGCAAATGTCCATGGGAGAGGACAAGAACAGTGCAAGCATATAATGACACACCCTCACAGAAGTCTCTCAGGCCCCTCTGCCAGTGGTTTGGAGCCCATTTGCTCACTGAACCAGCAGCAGTGCCTTTCTGATATCCATCAGCGGATTTTTCTTTAGTGAATTCTTCTGATTCACTTTTGAGCCCTCATGTGCTCTTAGCAACCGCAGCATCCTGTGGCCAGGCATTCCATAACTTAATTATAGATGTGAAAAAGTAACTCTTTGTTTGAACTTGTGTCATTCAAGCCTCTTAATTTCATTTGATACCCCCTCGTTACTGTGTTAGAGGAGACAGCAAGCAGTAATTCTGTACTTACTTTCTCCCTGCCATTCATGATTTTATAGACCCTGTATTATATCCCATCTCTTTTCCCAGCTGAAGAATCTCAGTCTATTTAATAATTCCTTTTATAAAGATCTCATTTCACTCTCCCATTTCTGCTTCTACTATACCCTTTGGGATGGGAAACTAGAATCCCACTCAATATTCAGTGTACAGAAGCAGTATGGATTTATAGTGACACATTGTTGGCTTCTGGTTTATTTCATATTTCTTTCTGATAGTTAGAATCATAGAATTGCTCAGGTTGGAAAAGACCTTTAAGATTATCAAGTCCAACCATTAACATAGCACTGCCATTTCTACCACTAAACCATGTCCCTAAGTGCCACATCTATACGTCTTTTAAATACCTCCAGGGATGGTGACTCAACTACCTCCGTGGGCAGCCTGGTCTAATGTTGGTCAACCCTTTCAGGGAAGAAATTTTTCCTAGTATCCAAACTAAACCTCCCCTGGTGCAACTTGAGGACATTTTCTCCTGTCCTATTGCTTCTTACTTGGGAGAAGAGACCAAACAGGTCCCTGGTCAGGGCAGCAGGTGAATCACCCCCAGCCTACTTCACCTTCCCAGGTGCCCCTATACAATAGGTATGCAGCTCTGGAACCTGGAGGCCAGGAAAATGATGATGTGGACAAAAGCCCATCCAGGTGGAGAAGTTGCCTGGGGAAAGTTGTTCAACCCCATGCATCATGACCAACTTTGCTACGAAGAAAAGAAAGGGGATTGTCACCAGTGACTCCACTCTGAGAGGAATGGAAGGTCTGCTATGCTGACCATACCCAACCCACAGGGAAGGCTGCTGCCTCCCTGGGGGCTGGGTAAGGGATGTTACCAGACAGCAACCTTGTCTGGCACGGCCCTCTGTTCACTATCCATTACTGGTCTTCCAAGTGGGCAGTGATGAAGTCCACACAACAAGAAGTCTGAGGGCACTCAAGAGAGACCTCAGGGACTTGGGGTGACTGGTTGAGGACCTCCAGGCCCTTTTCTGACAGGCAGCTTTTCAGCCACTCTTCCCCAAGCCTGTAGCATTGCACAGGCTTGTTGTGACCCAAGTGCAGGAGGACCTGACACTTGTCCTTGTTGAACCTCATACAGCTGGTCTCGGCCCATCAGTGCAGCCTATCCGGATCCCTCTGCAGAGCCTTCCTGCCCTCAAGTAGATCAACACTCCACCCCAACTTGGTGTCATCTGCAAACTTACTGAGAGTGCATCCGATTCTCTCGTCCAGATCATTGATAAAGTTATTAAACAGAACTGGCCCCAATACTGAGCCCTGGGGAACACCACTTGTGACCAGTCACCAGCTGATGTAACTCCATCCACCACCACTCTTTGGCCAGTTTTTTACCCAGCATAGACTACACTCATCGAAGCCATGAGCAGCCAGTTTGTCCAGGAGAATGTTGTGGGAAATGGTGCCAAAGGCTTTACTAAGATCCAGGTTGACAACATCCACATCCTTTCCCTCAACCACTAAGTGGGTCACCTTGTCACAGAAGATCACGTTAGTCAAGCAGGACCTGCCTTTCATAAACCCATGCTGGCTGGGCCTGATCACCGGATTGTCCTGTACATGCTGCGTGATGGCAACTCAGGAAGATCTGCTCCATAACCTTCCATAACCAGTTATTGATACTGACTTGCTTTTCTGACCACTGCTGATTGTGACTGTGATTATGGCTGTGTTCATGGCTGCAAGATTTCTGTGCTCCCTCAGTGATTAAGACCAGATCGGAGCCTGTTGGTGGGTCATGAGTTAGGGGTATTTTACCTTTTTCTGATATGCTTTGCATTTATCAACTTGGGATTTCCTCTGCCATTTTATTACCGAATCACTCTGTAGCATAAGGCCTCTCCGCCACTCCTCAGAGTCAGCTTTCATTTTTATTACCCCACATGAGCAAACATTGCAGACACATTACTTGCTTCCGTTTCCTGATTGTTTTGAATATAGAACACAGGACAATATACATACTAGGTGCTTGGTATTGAGAGCAGCTGGCAGCACAGAGTAATGCCAGAGCCAGCCTCCAAGGCAGCATATGAATGCAGTCCATGAAAAAGGACCAAACCGAAAAGGGAGAGCTCAGCCTTCCTACAAGCTTTTTGGAGCTTTAGAGAGAGCCTTGGCTCCTTTTCTTTTCCTTGAAAATGATGTATGTAATTGAGGCACCTAAGTTGAAATCCTTGAGTCACCTTGGCTTCCGTCAGTAGTGAGCAATGGACCTCCTTAAGGACAAGTTAAATCCTAGGTGAGCTAAAAGGAAGTTTTCTGTCTCTTTGCATAGAATCATAGGAGAAAATTCACCTTAAGCACCTGATTTAAGCATCTCCAATGAAATGGGATAAATTCAGGTTTTAATTTATAGGGTTTCTTTGGTGAATTGTAGACTGTGCAATTTTACAAGCACAGGGAAAACAGAGTTATATGGTATCACCTAGGCTGGAACACTGGCTATTTCAAGCATGTTATAGCTGATCTATAATTCACATTCTTATTTTGACAGGCTGGCTCTTGTTAGTTTTCAATGGGTGTGGGAGGAAATAGCAGTGCATAAAACTTGCACATTACTAATACCATTGCCATATAAAACAAATATTTGAATAGGAAGTTTCAGAAATGATTCAGTGCTCTAGCTGCAGAATATCCTACAGGAATTTTTTATAGTAACAGAATTAATGAAAAGCAAATCCTATTTCTCCACCATGGGCATAGGGTGGTCCCAGTGCAGCAGAGCCAATGTGATTCTCTATCTCAGGGATAGAAAAAGCAGCCTCTGCAGATTGCTGGCCCCTTGGGTGACTGAAGCTTGCTTTGAAAGGACTCCTTGAGCTGAGAGGTTGCTATATGCTTTTTAAGTGACTGCACCAGATCGTGTGTGGGTGCAGCAGACAGGGGCTAAAAGCCCTAAGCTGCAATACAGAAGCAATTGAAAAGCCACTCTGTTGTTGCCACTCTACCAACTGCAAAGGAAAACTCTCTTCCCACCCCTACAGACTGTTCTAACCACATCCTTTGAAGGTATTGAAGTTATTTCACTCACTTAGCCCACAGTTTTCTCAACATTAAGTCATAACTTGAAAGCTACAGGGTGAGGAGATAATTGTTACGTCAGTAACAACATTTCATTCAGACACTGTCATAAGCGGAGGATTTCTAGGTGCTGAAAATGTGATATGACCACCAAACAAAGAAGCCAAAATACCACTTTAAAAATAACTACCTTCACACTGTGGCTTTTTAGTTCACTAGGAAAAATTTGCAGGAAGTTTGGTCTCAGATCTCTTTCTTATCTGAAGTATGGCTGTTCCATTGTACTTAGGATCAGCCTGGAAACAGTTTGGAGCAGGTATTGTGTCGTCCTTGTGTCTTGTGCCTTCTTTATCACAAAGTATCTGTGGGCCTTCTCAGTTTGTGTCTCAGATCTCTATTGAAAAATGGAGGGAAATCACTTCATTAACTGCTGGCGAACTGTGGTTGTTTCAGATGCAACAGTAAAAAAAGGACAGAGGAATTTGTGAAACTGAGACAAATTTGATGCATCTGTGGCACCACTTTGGCAACCCCTACTGTGTGTGGTGACATAACATTGTCTGTGAACTTCAACAGCTTGACCAAGGAAAATTTCTATTTTTTCAGTTTTCAGTAACTTTTAAAATGTTGATGAGTGTATAATAGGCTTTTGACACTGGAAAAAAACACCTCATACTGGAGAATCCCTTTTATCTTTTTGAAATAGGAAAAGCCTGTGTCTCATATCTGTGCTTTGTTCCTAGAATAATTTTTAGATTGAAATGTAGTATACTGCTATTTTTTACTTACATCTATTTTAATGATCACATTTATATGATACTTCAACAGGTGGGGTTATTTATGTACATGGAAAAAGATGTTAGATCTGTAAGTTGTTCAAGAGCTTAAAATAACTTGTGTACTATAGGAATCCTTTCTGTTACCTTTAGAAAAGGGTGAAGGTGTGGGGAGGAAATGAACATAAAGTCATTTTCTTTCTGTCTTACAAAGCATGAATGAATAACCATTGTCATCTAATCTTTCAATGTGGGTCCCCAGTCTGCTATTTACAGGCCTTTCACATTACGTATTTTCCTGACTTCCTCAGCTAAGATGGACAAAGAAATATTGAACAGAGAAATTTTATGCTTTCAAAGTGCAATAGACTTGAGAAGTGTATATTTTTTCCAGGTTTTAGGAATGTGGAAATTAATGGAAATGATCCTAAGACTAAAATAAAGAGCTGTCCCTTAAGCTTACAACATCCTGCAGCAGTGATGAAACTGTTCGCAACACTGACTGAATAGCCAAGTGTAATTCTGATCCCTCTGCTTTGCCAGGCTGTGACACTGGCAGATTTCCAGAATAAGCCAATTTCAGAACTGTGGAGCCTCCAAATATGATCTTCTGTCAGTCACAGAGATTTCAGCTCCAGGAAAGGAAAGATTGATCTGACAGATTATAATCACTACTGTATGAGACAGTGAAAGAAGTGATCTTTCCTATAGTGGGATGCCAGCTACTCTGGGACTAGTCATCACCTTGAACCGTGCTGGGAAGTGGCGGTGACTTAGCTCAAGTATTATTATGTCTCATCCTGCTCTTGTGATGCAAACCACTGTTTTTTCAATAAGTGCTAAAGCAGCAACTCCCAACCTGTGCTGAAACAATCACAATGCTTCAGAATTTCCACAGCCAACCCCATTCTGGGCTTTCATTTCCCTGAAAAAAGAGAAGTAAAGAGTGAAGCTGACACTCACACCTGATTGTTGGGCTCTTACTGCAGGACAGAGCAGACATCCCCAGACCAGTTCATGGTGAATGCTCTGCCCTTTCCACCCCACTGTGGAGTAACACCTATGCACCTCCATGGCTCATCCCTGGCAGTGCGTCACAGTAATTGAGGCTTCAGCTCAGAAATCTGTGGTCAGGGGGAAAGTTTATAACAGAGAGGCGCAGTAGCACCTTGCAGCTCCTGTGGGGTTTCCATCTCACATAGGACCCAGTGCCTGCCTGCAGAGAGAGGGGAGTTTAGGCAAACGCTGGTCACAAATTACCAAGGGAAGTTCCTCAATGCAATATGTGAGATGCGGCACCAGGTTGGTGGTGTGAAATCAAATAACCCTGATAAACAGACTGGCTGTAATAAACAAATGGACCTGAATGTATTTGCTCCAAAACAGCTAAAAGACTGTGTTATTTAGGTAGAATGCACTTCATAACTTTTTCCTAACCTGACTAACCAACACCCCAAATTCTCTTTTCTTTCTAATCCTAGAAAAACATAAAAAGGAATATACTGTGTCTGTGACAAACCTGGATCTCTTGGGTGGTCCTGATAATGGGATACTTGGTTAGACATGAGCTTTTTTGGCGAATTTCATGGCTCCTGCCAACACCTTCAGAAGATTACCATTTCTGGTAAGGGCTCAAAACATTAAGGGAAAACTAAAAAGAGAGCAAGTTCTTTCAAGAGTATAAAGTTGATGCTGTGGGCAATTGGAATGAGCTACATCAACTTTCAGAGATTAAACAGGAAAAACTGCAAAGAAGATTTACCAGTCAAAACTCTGTCATTAGAGATCACTTTTTTGCCATTAAAATAAAATGAATTTTAAAAATGAAACTCTATGTGTGTTTGCTTAGGAATAAGAACAAACAACTATTCCTCCACCTACCGCTCAGCTGCTGCTTTATGTAATGAATGACTACTCATTTTTAACATTTTTGGTGTCTTATCTAAATGAAAAATAATGAGAGGACAATATTATTTCAGGGAAACAGCTGCCCATCTTGATACCTGTAATTATCTCTTATAACTTAATATTATGGGCAAAACTGTAATAGTCTGGCATTCAGTAGTTCCTTATTACAATTACAAGCAAAGGTAGTTGACTGGTCTACTGTCTGTTGTTAAGGTTGACTAACTGTGTTAGGCAAGAGGAACATTTTTTGTTGTTTATAACCTTATCAGACTCCAACCAACTGAATTGAAAATACCCTCGCCAGACATCTGTCTCAACCTCTTTTCATGTGTTTGCTTTTGAAACATTTCAGCTAAAATGGTGTTGGGGGGTGGGGATGGGGGAGGGGAAGGACAATGGAATCTGTGTTTGGCCTCATGTGTGCCATTGGTAAGGTCTTTCAGCCCTGTGCTTAAACAGCAAAAGCTAGAGGAAAAGAGTCAGGGGTTTTTGTTCTGCCACTTGAGAAATATTTTTTGTGGCCCCATGAAACAAACCTGCATGACCAAATCATTAGCCTCCTACCACCATTCTCCTTGTGCATATGCTTAGTAGAGCTGAGACCCAACTTCATTGAAAAGGCCTCTGCAATGACTATGTTCTGCCAAGAGCTTCTCAGACTAAGCAGGATTTTCTGTGCATTACAGGGAATGCTATAAAAGTGCCAGACAGTAACCAGTCCACCTCCTTCTCTCTTCTGGACTCTGCAGTCATTCTACATTATTAAATGGGTACAAAATGACAGAATGACAGGCGTATTTCTCTTGCTTTTATGAAGTGCCCAAGTAACTGAGCTGTTGGTCTTCCTCTGCATCTTTCCCCATGCCTCTTGCATTTGGGGTTTCCCAGTGGCTTGGCTTCAAAAGAAGGCTGAGGATGAGCCTGTGCTGTGTATGACCTGGGCATGGCACTGTCTTGACCTATGGAACCTTTCCAAACCAGTAGATTGCTATAAAAACCATAAAGAATAGCACCATTTCTATGGCTGTTTAAGAATTTGTCTAAAGTCAAGCCTGAAAGATGTAAGGCTTGCCGAGTTACACACACATGCCAGATGCACCCCTGGCTCCAGTGACTGCATGCCACAGGATGAGGATGAGTAAGGGTTCCTCTTAACTTGTTCTGGACAACCTCCTTCAGCATGCTGGGGTTTGTGGGTCGTCTTTAGGACATGCAAAACTCTTCCTATTACCTCTGTTTACCTAAATCACATGATGGGAGCAAAGGATCAAATTTAGACATTATCAGTTGTCTCTGCAACCGTCGCCAGATAGTAGCATCACAGAATATCCTAGGAGCCTTATGTGGATGAGCTCTGTAATGATTATCTATGGAGAGAGAACCACAAAGAGGTCAAAATGAGTTAAGTATATATTTTATACAAAATACAGATTTAAGGTGATTCATTAATAAATCTGTAGTCCTTGCTTGGAACAAAAGGGCTAAAAAGAATTAACCGGTACAGCTAGCACTCTGTACAAAATGGAATTGCAGAGGGAGGAAAAAAGCTAAGAACATTTATATATGATAGAACAGTATCCTTAAAGGTTTATCTCTTGGAAATTTTACTGAGTGGCACAGTTGTCAACGGGGCTGATTAGCCTGGCTTACTGTGAATAATGTTCAACTTCTTGCTCTTAAAGAAACACTGAAACAGTGACAAAAGAAAAAAAACATACCATGTAATAAATGTTCAAAATATTAATTGATTACCAGCAGGTACAAGGAAAGTAGTATCAGTATCAGTTAGATACAAAACATCCCCTTCAAATTATAATTACCTCTCTCAAATTAAAGGGTCAGATACCAGAATACATGCTGGGAAAAGTTTGGATAGAAGATCAAATCTAGGGTAGCAAGGAACTTGCAGTGAAAATTGCAGTGCTTTAACAACTTGCAGGATACTTGGGGAATAAGGTAAATATTCTGAGAGGGTGCATTTTTTAGGAGGGAATAAAAGAGATTTCGAAAGTTAAATCTCTCAGCTTTCTTATTACACTGTGTTTACATAATCATATCCAGATGCTTTAGGCAATAGTCGCTTCCTGTGCTTACAGTTTGCTGTTGTCTCATCATCCTTTATTAATCTTTGTGAGGATTAGCAAAACAAACAAGATAACTGTGAAGCTGAAAACAATTTCATGCTACTTCCTATGAGGTTTTTTTTTTCCAAGGAGCAGTGTTATCTTTTTATATATCCTGGCTTTCTTAAAAAAAAAAAATGTGTTAGGAATTTTTTGCTATAGCTATACTTTCAGGATCAGTATACTTTCAGCAAGGCACTGAACTCTTCTCTCCTCCATGTCATGTGTAGGTTGGATTCTGCATGTCCACAAATCATTGCAGGAACAAGGCACTGGGTTTTTTTAAGTCTTCCATTCAGACTTTGTATGTAAGACCATGCACACCTATGGTGGCCTATAAACAACAGCACCTTTCATGGTGTTGTCTAGCTAAAAATAGACTATGCACTTACTATAACATGACATTTACCAAGCAGCTATTTCCTCTGCATGTCAGCAGAATAAAATATACATAAATAAAATATCTTCTATACACTGAAAATAGCACTCTATAATCATCCTGGTACACGGTATGGAATTATTGTGCAATGACAGCACACCTTGTTGAGTGATAGTGCAGAGCTGTTGCCCTTTGCTTAGCAACATACCAAAGCATGGGATCAGAGTCTACACCCTGCCTTATTGCTCAATTAGGATCTGGCAAACGTCCCTTGATGTTACCCTGGCCCGTATCCACATATTTTACTCACATATGTAACTTCACATTGATGTTAAGGGTAGACCTGTTTACATGTCTGCAGGGTCTGGGGCTGTTTGTATCTTGAATTCTCGTGCAGGAATATGACCTATCAAAGGACAGGGGCTTTCCTGGCTAGCATGGCACAGGTAGCATTTAAAAGAAAGCCATGCTCCTGAAAGTCTCAACTATTGAAGAAGCCAAATAAATTGAGTTTAATATTGTCACAGAAGAGTTGCAAAGTAAGGAAGAAGTTAAAATAAGCCCTGCAATCTCCTTGACAAAGTATTCCACATCTATATTGCATATATTAAATTATATTTTAAATGGAAAATGTATACACAAGCATAATAGTTAAATCTTAAGAAAATCTAGTTTGTTTTACTTCAGGTGTATTTTAAGTGTATGTAAAGACAGGCAGAGGTTTTAAAGCATTGTCATTCCCAAGGCTGTCATTCTTCAGGATTGGGTTGGTCACTCAAAGTGCTGGGGAAGAAGGGATTGCTGCCTTTCGTCTTGTCCTGGGAGCCACCACCTTGTTTCATTTGAGTCGGAGGAGCGACCACCTTGAATTCAACCTCTGTGTTAGACATGCAGCTACTGCAAACTTCCTGTGCTTAAAAACCAATTCAACTGCAAAGTATGTTTCGTTTTCATGAAATAGTAGCTGCACAGAGTGAGGAATGGTAAAATATGTACCAACACTATAAAGCCTGAGTAACTTCCCACTTCTCAATGTATCTTTGCTTTTCTGTAACATTTAGTATTTCTAATATTGGCTTGAAATAATTTGAAGTTTCCTAGTAAAATTTGATCAGTAATTAAGGTGAGACATCCTTAATCTTAAGCATCAGAAGTACTTCACTGTATACTCAGGGTTTTGAAGTGAATTGAACAAGATCTGGAAAAACACAACTGCCGTCTGGCCCTCACTTGTCTTCAAACTGAAATGTTGTCTCTCCCAGTAGGAGCAGAAGCCAAACATCATGACAATGTCTTCATAGATATTCTCATGGATTTTAGAAGACCTATGTGTAAAGGATGTTTTAATTGCCCTTTATATAGTTTGCACTGAATGATATTACAAGCTGTGGTGATCACAGAACAATAACTGAAGTTTCAGTTCAGCCATACCTTTCATCTGGACGGAGCTCAAAGCTGGAGTGGTGACTATGTTTCCTTAGGGCTGGGTGACAGCCTATCTGAGTATTGAAAAAACTGGGGTTTTGCTAGCACACGCAGCTGCAGGAGAGCCCCAAATGTCTGAAACAGTGTTCATCACACTCATGGGACAGAAATGTATCGTAGATAAAGTTGTAGACAATCAAAATGGACCTAAAATTAACATATTTACAAAATTATGGAATATTTTGTGACAATAAATGGGAAATAGAGGTAAAATTTTTAACTGAATTCCACTAAAATTGCAGGACCAGCTCAGCCCTCACTACAACTCAGTGAAACCACACCAGTGAAATACTATAACTGATAAACAGATTCTCCAGCATTGACTAAGGTATAACTCAGTCATATTATTATAGTGGTTGGGACACTTCTGTTTTGTTATGTGGATGCTCTGATACGTAATCAGGAGTGAGCTCACATTGCATCCTTACTCCCACTGAGGACAGCTAACATCATATATCTGTCCTATGCAGTTTCATATTTTCAAAATACTTTTAGCAGTATGATAACTTTGCAATTTCTATTTCTCTGAAATTTTTCAAGAGGTCCAAAACCTATTTGTGAAACAAGGCAGATAGAATGGTAGTGAGACTGATGGACAAGTGAGTGCATCATGGTTACCTTGGCCCCCATTCCTTAGGAAACTAGATTAAAAAGTGAACAAAAGTTACTAAATAATAATTGGTTTTTCAGCAACTTTATAGATTTAATGACAAGCAGAATTATGCCTTCTTGTGAAAGTGTAATACTTAGCAATACCTTAAATTTGTTCCTAAAACAAACCTAGATTTGTTAAAAAATGAAAAAAGATGCTGTTTAAGAGCCTGTTCCTACAATAATGTATAAAGAAACTGTACTTATATCAGTACAATCATTGCCTCTTATATGTCGAATGAAGGTTTCCCTTACAAACAAGTACCTGGTGTTTCCTTAACAAATGTAAACATATTAAACACACTGGGGGTTTTGAGTGCTTCTGTGTTTATATTCTACAAGACCATCACTCTCATGTTTGTATCTATATGTGGAAGATGGAACTTGTTTACTCTTATGGTTCTAGCCCTTTTTCTGCCCCTGTGTTATCAAAGGTACTGCAAGAAGTTGGTGATGTACAGAGAAGGAAACTGTAACTTCATCCAAAAAGTTATGACCATAAAAATGACCTTCCTCTGTTGTGATTAAATTGTTCATTGCTTGAAACAAGAAAAAAAAAAATTACAGGCTTACATATACCCTCATTAGAGCTGTACATGACAGTCAAAAAGCCTTTCTTATTCTCATTAGAGTACAGCAGTGAGTGATGAGGCCAAACCTTTCAAAGCAAGGTTTTCAAATACAGATTACCCAAGCCATACATGACACTTCACTAAGAAACCTGATTCTCAGAAGCTCTGAGCACCTCTGACTCTCATCAAAACATTGAAACTGCTGGATATTAAGATTGCAAGGCTTTACAGCATTGGATTTTCCAGCAAATCTAAGCAACAGTTTCAAGAGTCTGCATCATTTGCTGTCACCACCATTACCACTTCTGCCATCAATGCACTGCTAGTCATGCCTCTTACACAGGAGTAGAGATAATATCCCTGTTTGAAAGTCTTCAGTAAAAGGAGAGAGTACCAGAAGACCAGTATTTCAGGAGAGATAATAATGCCTTGCAAATATCTGTATCACTTTTGCTGTGTGCTAGGGACTGCATGGCTGGGCTATAGCCCTGGAAACCAGCCACATACCTTCTAAAAGCTCGTATTTGCTAAGTAGCAGGGTTCATCTGACCTCCCACTGAGTGCATGAATGCCAGTTCAGGGTGCATAAATCTGAACTATCATAATCTTCCAGAAAGATACTATGGTGTCATCCCAGGTTTTATAGACCCATTTATAATAGTACCAAAAAGGAATGTATTCCCCATAGGTAAAATTCTAACCCACATTACAGGCATAAACAAGCTATGTGAGGGCTGTCATTCGACTCTGCAAGATGTTTGCCCTGTGTGTTAGAGCAAAGGCTACAACCACTTTGTGTATTTTATCAATACAAGGAATCTCATTCTAGCAAGGAATGCTCCTTGTTCATACAGTTTGTTATTATGATAGCCCTAGTTTCAGTACCGACCTTTAGACAGGTGCAGATTTATCTGAAAGATAGCTGTGTGCCATTAAGCTCTTTGTTAATATTACATCTTTCTGTATCAAGTGTTGTGATGGTTTCACAGTTTCCATCTTCCCTTTTTAAGTCTGCATTTATGTCTTCTAAGAAATATTGAATATTTACAATACCAGTAATTTGTTACAAAAATATTTGCCCACGTGTATGATTTATAAGGGCTGTAGCCAGCTGAACACAGAAGTTACTACTATTGTAAGTCATCCCCATGAGTTCACTGCTACTGTTCACTTCTGTGCAAATCCCCCTTATGTGTATGCTTTTGCAGTATGATGGCTTTAAATAGCGTCTTTGTCACATATTAAAGGGAGAAAACTATTTCAGCCTACATACATACCTCAATCTTGAAAGTATATAGTGCTATAAAGGAAAAATTTACTCAATATCAAACGTGCAAGACTTCCAGGATTGGTGCATGCTGCTAAAGTGCAGATATGGATAAAGGGGTAAGTGCTGGTGTTTTTCCATTTCATCGTAAGCACAAACTCTTTTTCAAAGCATGTTGCCATTGTTTATGCTCTGAGGAGACCAATATTTTTAGCTTTACCACTTACAGTACTAGGATGTATTGCAAACTTTTTGATTAAGCATCATAGGCTACAAGAAAAGCTTAGAGCTGTAATGCTTCTAGCACATTTTTAGGCAGTTACCATGCCAACTGTAAAAATTATGAGTAGAATGACTACAAGAAGCTTTTTGGAAAATAAAGTAGTGCAAAGTTAATGAAGGGTCCAAAGTTTTGGAACACTGTATTCTGTTGTTGGAAGATTTATCATCATCCATACATAAACCTACTGGTTATATCAGGAGTTCATCAGCTGTCACTAACTTAGTCTGCAAACCTGCAGAGGTTTCACTCAAAGACTAAAGCATCTGGTTTAGCCTTTGCAGAGTTTGGAATTACTGTAGAACCATGAGGAAACCTTCAAGCAAAGAATCACTCCAGACTTTGTGCTTGAAAAGTATATGTTAGGTATATGTTAAGTAGTGAAAAAGAATCATGACACTATAGAAATCCCTAGATAAGATCTCCCTGATGCTAGATAAAAGTTCAATATACATGGTGAAACACAAATGCAAACAAATAACAAGTGTTCCAAACCCAACCCTTGCAACATTTGAAAATCAGAGATGAGGTTAACGCAGAAGACGTCTAACCAAGTTAGGACTGGCAGTGGGCCCACATACCCTGGACTTTGCATTGGGTGATGCAAAGAAAAAGCAATACGCTTAGGATGGGAATGTAGTAGACTTTGTAGCCTCAAAGTAAATGCAATTGACTTTTTTAAAGGCATTTTTTTCCTAGTGTCACAAATTCCATGATATTAAGATGTCATAGTTGTGTATTTCTATATATTTACATATATGCGTGTTTTGGGTCGACCCTGGCTAGCTGCCAGGTGCCCATCAAAGCCGCTGTGTCAGTGCCCTCCTAGGCTGGGCAGGGGAGAGAAAATGCAGTGAGAGGCTCGTGGGTCGGGATAAGGGCAGGGGGATCACCACCAGTTACCATCATGGACAAAACAGACTTGACTTGGGGAAACTGGTTTATTACCAATCAAAAATCAGAGTAGGGTAATAAGAAATAAAACCAAATCTGAAAACACTTTCCCCCTACCCATCCCTTCTTCCCAACCTCAGCTTCACCCCTGATTTCATTTCCCTTCTACGGTCCACAGTGCAGGGGGCTGCGGTCAGCCCCTCAGGCCCGGCCGGCCCCGGCGCGGGTCCCCGCGGGGGCCCCGGCCCTGCCCGCAGCCCGGCCCCGGCCCGGGCTCCTCTCCCCGCGGGGCCACGGGCCCTGCCCGGAGCTGCTCCAGCGCGGGCTGCCCGCGGGTCACAGCCTCCCTCGGGCACCCCCTGCCCCGGCGTGGGGCCCTGCCGGGCTGCGGGGGGGGAGCTGCCCCCCGGGGGCTCCGTGGGCTGGGGGCACAGCCTGCCCCGCCGGGGGCTGCGCCGCGGGCTGGGGGGAGCCTCTGCCGCGGCGCCGGGAGCCCCCCGGCCTCCTCCTGCCCTGGCCTTACTTCTTACTCCTCTTTCTCGCTGCCGCTGCACAGGTTTCTTCCCCTTCTGAAATCTGCTGTCCCAGGGGCGCTGCCACCGTCACTGACGGGCTGGGCCTTGGCCAGCGGCGGGTCCCTCTCGGAGCCGGCTGGCGCTGGCTCCGTCGGACATGGGGGCAGCTCCTGCCAGCTGCTCACAGAAGCCGCCTCTGTGGCCTCGCCACTACCAAAACCTTGCCACGCAAACCTAATATATTGGGCTACCATATTTTCCAAAGGTGAGTTGTTTTCAGAAACTGGAGGTAGAAGGATGAAGGAAAAAGCCTTTTAAAAGAATAATATTTGCTAGTGTCAGCTCTGCAACCTTGTTCCCCTGGAAAACAGTGAGTTTTGAATATCTAATTTGAAAAAAGGAAGTTATTTGTGGAATTCTCTGTGAAAGTGTGAAAGAACAGTCAACTCCAAGTCTGATGTCTTTTAGAAACATATATACATATAAATAAGGCATTAATGTATAAATAGTATTAATTATAATAAATTAATTCATTTCCTCCTTCTTCCTCATTTGAAATGCAGTTGAGAGAAAATCTCAGTGAGTTTTGACTTTGTAAGTGGTTCAGAGCAGTTGGGTGTCCACCCTTCTGGTCGGTGTAATCCACATGCCTTCCTCTGGAGGCTAGAAATTAATTTGTCAGACAATTAAATTAAAATAATGATAATAATGGTAGTACTGGCTCACACCAGAGTCAAAGTCAAGAGCAGAAGAGCAAAAGAAATACATTGTGGTATTTTGCCTTGTGTCCTGCATTTGCATTTCAGGGACTTGTTCAGCTAGAGGCAACACCTTTGTGTTTATTAAGGGCCTGCCTCTAGGGGGCTGATTGGAAAGGGACCATCAGGGAATGGGCTGTACCTGGTGAACTGCTTCAGCAGACTGGACCCAACCTGCAGGCTCAGGCTCCCTCTTATAAATCTTACAGAAGTAATTAAAAAAAAAAAAAAAAAAAGAAGTCTACAGTTCTTTAAAAGCTGTGTTTGAAAATTAATTTAAAATTACACGTGTACTAATTTATCTGTATATTTTTGAGCATTTCAGTCTGAGTCAAAGACAAATGTGGAAATGTTGTTTTTCATGTTTTCATGCTATATTGTTCAATAAGTCTGTTATATTCATGCTTCAAGACCAATCTTTACGCAACCTCCAAAGGAACTCTTATGATAGTTTTAGAAATCTTTGAATATTGACTAAAATTATTTTTGTAGATTCTTTCTTCAACTTCCTATTCAAAAAAAGTAATTTCCTATAAAAACTATGGCATAACCCTCCCCTGAAATGGTAGGAAACGGGAACTTCAGGTGTTCTGCTGTGTTTACTTCAAAACAAGGACTTCAGCTCCTATTCAACAGAAAGGCTCCTTTAATATTAGTTTATCTTTTCAATTTTGGTATGGAATATTTTATATTGGATATTAGTCAATGGGATTACTTAGATTTCCTTTTGTGGGAATCAGTTCAGGCCATTGGCAAGGTGTTGTCTCAGGTGGGTACATTTGGGGTGAATTTACATAGTTGTTAAGCATGTAAAGTGACAGAAAACCCAGCTGCTTTTCTTTATACATAGCTTGAGGTGGAACAGGAGGAAGAGGAGGCAGTGGTGGTAAGTGGAGGATACTGGAATTTGCAATACATTTAGGAAGACAGCCAATGTAAAGAGAAAAAAAAACCCACAACCGAGCAGCAGCCAACACACAGGCTACTTTACACGAGCTAGATGAATGTTCATCTGTGTCTCGCACCAGGTAATGTAAAGCAAGAACAGTGACATTTGCAGCTATATCCTAGTGTGAGAGTGATTGTGGTTTAACAATCCATACAACATATGTGACAATAATTAATTAACAGTTAGCCTTTTGTAGTGCCTGCAACCCAGTGCTTCTGAGTGTGCCCTTGGAGCCCTCTGTGCATTCATTTACCAAAGCCTCTGCACTTGAAATTCACAATAATCAGTTCACCCTTTGATGAGTTAATCCTTCTGCTCTCTTCTACCTCCTCTTTCCCAGACCCCCCAAAGACTCAGAAATTTGGCTTATGGAAAATCACCAAATTGAATCAATTTAGGCCCAGATTACCAAAATGATTGTATTTTAGGATTATCTTGCAGTATAAAACACTGCCCTCTTCTCACGCCACATTGCCACTACCATGAGTCCAGCTCCAAAGCTAAATTTTACTCTGACATAGCCTGGTAGAAATGAGAGGAGATTCTGGCCCTGGTTTTAAATATTTGAACAGGGTAAAAGCCAAGAAGGGTTGGAAATTATTTAGCCTGCTATTAGGGGATATAATTAGACATACTTGGGTATAATTAGACTTGGATTAAATAAAGGGGGAAAAAAAAGCAGCATGAAAAAACAGCCTTGCTAACAGTGGGATCCCTTATACATGGGAATAAGGCGAAAATGTGTGAAAACCACAGGGGAAATGGAGTAGCTGACAGGATAGGTCTTTTCTCTCTGATGTTATAAAGGACCAGCTTATACTTTTTGGTTGCTGAGCAAGGAGGAAGGGATGTCCCCGTAAACCCACAAGCACTGTCCATGGTTTGTGATCAGGGATGCCATCGTACCTGAGGTATCCGCATCTGGTCAGCAGTTGTTGAACAGGATGCATCATCTCTCTCCAGACCCTTGTGGATTTCCTTGTGCAAGACACAGTGTTATATTAGTAGGATGTACAACGAGCCTTTTTTACTCCTCCAGCAAAGGTGAGGTTGTTTCTCAGAAGATTCTGTTAGGAGAATGGCATAGGAATGAATGATACTGCTGCACCAGGCAATGGCCCAGCAGAGAAAATCCTGAGGCTTTTCTGGGGATACACTGAGAATTAAGGCTTTTTAGCTCCACACAGCAAACCATTCACAACTTAGGCTACAACTTTGCAGCTCTAGTAACTGAGGCTTACAAAGGTCCACCA
The DNA here is from genome assembly GCF_023634155.1 of Falco peregrinus. NCBI lineage: Eukaryota > Metazoa > Chordata > Aves > Falconiformes > Falconidae > Falco > Falco peregrinus. The sequence goes on from NC_073727.1 coordinate 61,728,095, forward strand.
CAGACTTTTCCTCGGAAAGTTAGCAAAAATAAAACCAAAACTACTGAAAAAAAGTTTATTAAGGTAGAAAATTCAAGCACTCAAAATGTAGAGAAATCAACTAACTTAAATTAAACTGTATGCAATCCTAATTCTACCCTTTTTTGTGTTTTGATACAGTCTTTAATTGCATAATCACATACTATTTGGTGAATAATTCCAGACCCAGGGCCGATTTGGGATTGTGTGAACTAAATAAGGCATGAGACCACACACAGTGAATAAAGTGGATAAAAAGGAATATTGAACAGCTGCCTTGTTTACTCAGTACCACCCACTAAATGAGGCAGTGATTCTGCAGAAATAATAATAATTTAAAAAAATAGTACATGATCAATATAATTAAATAGCCATAATGCTTAAGCACAAGGAAGAACAGAGAAGCTGTATGGGCAAATCAAGCCCCCTTCCCTAAATCTGCCATTTAATCATATCACACTTGTTTTTCTATTTTTTGCAGGTGCCAAGAATGCCTTCTCTCACTCTCCCCTCCCAGTGACTGCAGTGCACTTCTGCTTCAGCTAAGCTTAATCCAGCCTACCCTCACTATAACAGCTGGAATTGCTTTCTCAGCCTGTTTTCCTTTCATACAGTGTTAACAGCGAGAGTGAAGTTCCATGACTGCGTGACTAAGAGTATATATATGCCATATATAGAACAAAGTGCATCTGATCTGGCATTCAGGTAGTGAATTTCACCCAACACAAGTACCTTTTATGTTAAAATGTCAGCATGCCTATGATTGTCAAACCAATTATTTTTCCATCTGAAATACAGAAATTGTATGATGCATCACCTCCATAGATATTATGATACATCACTCAAAAATATCATAGGAAAGTTTCATAATTTATTTGACCAGGAGTGTTTTGGGAGGATCTGGAAAAGTTAGCAAATTCCCTATGAAAGGTGTGAGTTTTCTGAAAGCCTTCCATTAAATATCTTTGTTTAAGTATTTGTTAAATATATTTGTTTTAAAAAGCAAGGAAACGTAAATGCACAAAAAAAATCACTCCTGAATAACCAAGAAAAAAATATGTTTAAATCTCCATGTTTATAATTTTCAAAATATCTTTGTCCCCTGCCCAATGGCTCTTTAAGAAAAAAAAAAATATAAGAAAAACTCCCAGATCAGAGTTTCCAGCATTGAAATCAATGGATAGCTTTGCCTAGATTCAAAAGGGAGCATATAAGTTTTTCTAAAAAGTATATGAGAGGAAGTACAACCAAATGTGAAAAGTAAGGGGCAGGAGGACAGCAGGATGTTCCTGTTTGTACCGTGCTAGTTTACTGTCAACCTTTGGAAATCACATCATCTGTGCATAGCTTCCTCATTTCTAAAACAGAGATAATGTGCTTCATAAATTTTATAATGCATATTAAATTCTGATGGAAGTAATTGCAGAATTGCAACGTATCCTTCTTAAAATTTATATATAAAATGTGTCTATGGCCATGTTAGCTGGTATGTTTTTTTAGGTCTCACTGAGACTTCAGAATCCATTCATACTGCTTTCCTAAGATGTTTGGTTCTTTGCGGTGTAGAAGTGAAACTTCTAATCACCTGACATTTTAAGAAGAAGTAACTCCAACAAACCTACACATCTAATTTAAGCAGAAGGACTGAATATTTTTCCTGACTGAGGATCTGTCATACAGCACCTTGCGGGACTATATCAATGTGATATGGTATTTAAGAGTAATCTTGAGATACATTGCTTCTCAGAATAGTTACTACCCTCCACTTCAGAGACACATAAACCTTATGGAAGGTGAAAAAAATCTCTGGGTACCTCTTGCCTTCCTCACAGAGGTGTTGTGAGCCTTAATGTGGTATTCTTTGAGCTGCTTGGATGAAAGATGCTCAGTGAAGTAAAGGTATTTTTATGTCTCATAAAACATGAAAAGAAGGATAAAGTGAGACCAGAAAAGAAATAAAAGAGAAAGAAATGTGGCTTTAAAGAGGATATGAGTCAGTAGTGTCAGCCATGCCTATTTGTTGGGGTAACTGAAGGTCTCTTCATGTTCTGCAACTTGCTATACAGCGAAGAGGTATTTGAACAGATATTGTACCTACCATAAGAATACACACAGTGTTTGAAAATTCCTGTCTTTGCTTACTACCCTCATACACAATATATCTTTGAACTGTTGCTGAATGGATAATCTATATTACATAATTCAGACTGTCAGTATTTCCTTTACATAATTATAACAGCAGGAAATATATAAGGCCTTTGTGGAACTTGAAAATTCTATTGCCTTGGGCCATATTTAATGTGTAATAAAATATTCAGCAACAAGGCATTCTTCATTCTATTTACAGTAAGGTAGAGCTAAGTGTGTGAGGTATACATAACTAACATGAAACAGTATTTACAATCACTGCCAAGGCTGAAGTGTTTTCTGAAGCCATTAGTCGGATATTCAGTAAGCCAAATCCCCATCAGGTGAAAACAGGCATAGTCTCATTGAATTTACCTTGGAAAAAAAAGGGAAATGGGAAGGATAACCTCTCCAGTCTTCAGCTGAGAATCAGAAAGATGAAGGGATAAATGTTGTAGTATCTCACATTTAAGTAAGTTATAGCACATTCCTTGAATTTACTTTTCTGTCCAGCTGCATATAGTGCTCTTGAATGGGAGTCTGTCAAGAAGAATGGTGTTGGAAAAATAATGCTAGCTTCTCTGACTGGATATGTCTCAGCTCTGTCCATTGATGACAACAAGAATAGGTGATGCACCGTGTCTAGCCTTTTCTCCTGACAAAAAGGTGGGTTTGTTACAGGAAGCTTGTTCATTGAGATCTAGATTTTAGATACCCATTTGATCCATGTCAGTTTTCAAACGCTCAGACTGGACCTGAAACAGCTTAACTATATCTATTTATCTAATGAACAAGTCATCCCCCTCAACTACCTTAACATTACTCTGGATGCAGCTAGCCAAGTACATGTGCTACCAAATAGTCATGTAGCAGGTGAAAGTTGGCTTTATTGAGTAATGAGATAGTTCAGGGTGAAATCATAGAAGCCAGAATTAGAAAAAGATTTGTATTGGCAAATTTTAAGGGCAAGGTTATTGTAACAGATCAAAGGAAAAAGAAGATATTTGTTATTTGTTGTCATAAATATACCAAATATCTGCTGAATACTTCATTCCCTGAGTCTCAGAAAAGAAGGAAATCAAACTCCTCCTTATATATCTTTCTAGATTCACAGTTCCCATCAATTCTTTGCTGAGATGCATCATTCTCTCTATGTAGGCAGTCTTTGAATTTCTGCGGAAACACAAAGGGTCTATTTCACCCCTGACTGCTGTCAGGAGTAGGACAAACCTTTTTTAGCAGCAATTACATTTCCTGTACAGTTTCAGCATATTATTGTACCTGGCTGTCCTCATTACTGGGCATGGGAAACATGCAGCCTTGCCAGGAGAGTTCCTGTAGGCGTTCCACCCAAACCCTCGTGCTTTATGAGGTAATTTAATGTTCTTGATAGTTAAAAAGATTTGAGTTATAAGCAAAGACACCGGCTGGTGAAAAGGAGAGGGGGTATATTTAATGTCTGAAATGGTCAGTTCCTGAAGGTTTCAATGAACTTATGTACTTTAAGTAACCTCATTATTTCCTGACCATGAAAAAGAAAAGGTGGAAGACAGCTTAGGTGAAAAAAAAAGAAAAAATATCTTCTTATGTTCCGTAGAGTCAGCTTCTCCAAGTGTATGGTCGATAGCCTGGGTTCCTGAGAAAATGGAGACAGACTGGGTTGTACCTCTTGCTCCCAGAACAGTTTATTTCATATTTTTGAAATAAGAACTTAGTTCATGTTTTCACCAGCAAGTAACTTTACTCAATTATTTTTAATGGGTATGGGCCCACTGGAGTATCAAACTGATGGGGAGAGAGATGTCTGCTATGTACCCACACTACTGCAATCCACAGCTGGGTGGTAAGTGTTTTCTCCTAGTAAACAGTGGTGTGGGTTTTAACTCCTTCTGGTGAGAAAAGGATCTCTGCTTGTTTAGTTGGAACACTAAGCTACTGAGGCTTTTGCTAGAAGGAAAGAGCAATCCCTTGGGAGATAGCAAAGAATTTGTCTAGGTTATATATCTATGTAGGCTGTCATGAACCAGGTATTGAGTTGCTTAGCACTGGAAGAAAGAGTTGTGGCTGAGCACGGATAGAAACAGAACTGGCCACAGCTGAACTGATCACTGGCTCATACCTCAGGGAGTACAGTCTTATGTTTTCCGTTCAGGTTAATCTTCTGGATCTTTCTTTCTGATGCAGCCTAAAGCAGCTTTCCAAAATAAGCCTCATTAACCCTTTTCTCAGACAGACCATCTGATTTCTCAGAGCTTATGTGGCATGAAGTGGAGAGTTTTGGGCCATGTTCTCTCCTTAAAACTTAATTTGTAAAACTCCAGATTAAATACTTTCTTTTTATCCATGGAATGCTGATGGCATGCAACTTGACTGTCAGCAGAAAAGAACAGTCCAAGGTACACTTAGTCCTGATTCTGTAACTCAAATTCTTGCAAAACTTGTATTATTTAAGAAGGATTTGCTAGTCTAAAACTTGTGGGAGCAGATCCACTATAATAATAATAACAAAACCAATAATAATAATGATGATGATGATGATGATGATGATGATGATGATGATGATGAAGAAGAAGAAAAAGAAGAGGAAGAAGAAGCATCAGCATATATTTGGCTTTTATTTGCTCTTACGGATGTGTATAAGCTTTGTGGACTCAGCTCAGCAAGTGTTAAATGTACTTACAGAAAGAAAAGTCTCTGCCTACCAACTTAATGGCGAAAATTGAGAATCCTCTGTAGCTGCTGCTGTGTTATTTACGATACAAGTTTGGATCAAAAGATGGATTTTAAAGAATTCCTAATGCTTTACTCCACTGCCAAATATGTTCAGCTTTTAACAATGTTGAAACAGACATTTCTACAGTGGCAGTTCCTCTAGGGTGATAAATCCCAGTTTATGTTCCACAGACAGAAGGTCTCCATAATCATTCTGCCTGTGTTCGTAAGCCAGAATTCAAGAAAATCTCAACAAGGAAAAGTCTAAAATCATATGTAGTATTTGCCCTGATTCCCTTCCACTCTCTCTAATTAAAGAACAGGCATTCTTTTATTAAACATCTTCTGTTAAACATTTCATTTTCATTACTAAGTGCTTCTTTCTACTCACATGCTTGACATTACTGATAGCTGTAGCCACTCAATATGATCCATGTTTCTTGTGATTTATTGCATACTGAACCCTTTATTGCACTTCTAAATTGCTCAGTTTGCTTCTGTTTGACTTTGACAATGCTTTGCAGGAAGTTCAAGTGCTGGACGGTGTGATTGCTAAACTGAGATTTTTATATGCAACTCTATGAGCTGTTAAAAGTGCCACTTTCTAATTCAAATAGAAATACATCAAAGAGCCATGTGTACTATTGTTTTGCTTTTCTACAGCTAATCCCTGTGTCTCAGCGGTGCCTTTCTATTACACTGATGACAAAACACAGTTTTAAGTGAAACGATTAAAAAACATAGTACTGTGACTCCCAACCTAATTCCTGACAAATCTGTGATGCACCAGATGCTCCTTCCCTCGCGATGAAATGATACATGGCTCTCTTTGTATTATCACTGCACAGACATGTTTACTCGACCTAACTTGCTCACATGGGGTAGAAGAAAAGGCTGTTTAAGGGAGGCATGCTTTCAAATGCATTTAGGAATGGAGAGGGTAGCAGACAGACTTCTTGTTTCCTCACCTTTTTGTGCCCTTGTTCATATCTATTTCATTTCAGCAGTACTGTGGAAGAAAGAAGTCAGTGGGTATGTTGAGCCTTTAGCTGTGAAATTGTGGGAGCTAATGCTCGTTCTGTGACAGTCAGGGGATTCTTCCATGTACGTAAAAGAAGGTCCATGAGCTGTCAAATGTCATGATCTAAGAACACAATAAAAACTTCAGCTTTTTCACTGTGATGTTCTTAAAGAAGCCAGGAAGAAGGCAAGTATATTTTCAAAAGAAAAGCAAAATCCTTTCCAAGCCACCTTTTCAATTCCAAGTGCAAGAAATGATAATTATTTATAGACTTCATTCAAATAAAGTCTGTGAAGTCCCTTAACCACCGGTAAGCTAAAGCAGATTAAGAGTGCCAGGGTGTCTTCTTTTCCATATAAACAGCTCCCGGAGGGACGGGGATTGGCAGGGATGCCGTGTGGCATTCTGCAACTCATGGTCTAGCTAATATTTCAAGAAACATGATGCATGTGAGCTACAGGCCCAGTCCTGCACCTATCAATGTTAGTGGCAACATTTCTAATGATTTCATTAGGAGCAGGACCACACCTGCTTTCAGAATTAGGTACTCTCAGTGTTCCAGAGGCATGCAGAGGAATAGCCAGGAAAATTGTGACTTGAGAGGTATATCTACTTCAACAGAAAAAGAAATCCAGTTTGGGTCTCTGTCCCTGTTTGTATGGGGGGGAGGGGATGCCATTTGCCTCTGTGTCTGTAGGCACATAGGCCCAGACAGACCCATTATATACAAGCAGTGATTTTCTCTTTCTGCCTGCAGCCAGTGTGAGCTACCTTTGTTCCTGCTCCAGCCCTGTCTTTCAAGCCTGAGGAGAAGATTGGTGCATCAGCTCCACCGGATGGTTACCAACGACTGCAAAAAGAACAAATCCCCGCTGTAGATATAGCCCAAAGCTATTTGTGTGCCCTGCCAGGATGATCTTTAAAATTTATTTCTGACTGTAAACTAAGCAGGCACCAGAAACCAGGCAGAGGTCTCTTCACCTAATCTACCTGTTACAGCTCCACAGCCTGGGGCTTTTTCAATAAAAGCCTGGACCTGAACATAACTAAATGGACTCATTAGACAGACGAGCTTTCTTACTCCCTCATTAGTTAGGAACAAAATAAGCTGCAGCAAAATTTCCTTCTGTGCAGGCTCTTCCATAACCTCAGGCTTTATTCAGTCAATACTGATCATAGGAAAAATATTTAATAATGGGAATAACGTCTACTAAGACTTTAAGCTCCATCATGATTTCCTCCATAAAATAATCTGTAAGACAAAGTATTCAAAAAATATGAGCTTCTGCTAGGCTGTTGTTGAAACCTAAGTGCTATCAATGGAGGCCAAAATGCTAGTATTGAGCATTCCTCCTTCTTGGGTAACTCTTCACCCTTTTCCTTTTTTGACTATGTATGGATGTTCTACATGTTTTAAGTTACAGCTGAAAGAATCCCTTTGTTTAAAGAGGATGTTTGTTTTATACTTGGGAGGAAAAAAATAATCACTAAAATTATATACTTCTCTTTGTGCTGGTTGCCTTTTTCCGATTTCAGGTCCTAATTTCAGTCCAGTAACTGTTTCCTGGGCCTTCGCTGAAAAGTGGCTGAAAATTCAAGATTCCCTGAATCAGCAGCAATACAAGGGTTCTTCAGTTAATTTAGTCAACATAATTGCTTCAGCAAAGGTCATGGAAAATGTGGCTCTGGAACATTAGATCGAGTCCAAACCTAAAATGTATTCATGCCTACAAATAGTAGTGAATGAAAAAAAGCTTCACACAGTAATGACATCTCCCAGGACTAAACAGCAGTCAGATCACTGGGAATCAGCAAAATAAAAGCAAGGGAGAAAAAAGACTTAATTATGCTCTATAGAAAGAGAAGTTAAAATTTAATATAAATCAGTGTTGTGTTGCAGAGAATAATATGGTGACAGCAAGCTAGAAAGGGAAAGAAGCTGAAAGAAAGCAATGTTTTTACACTACTGTTCTGTATTCCTGGTATATCCTTCCTTAACATAAGTGTTAACATTAAATATAATGCAACATGGTGCCAAATGCTTCAGAGTTGATATGGACTGTGAGTAGGCTCTGTATGTAAATGTATCATTGCAAGGGTATGTGAGAACAAACCACTCCGCCTACAGAGGGAGGTGTAAATAGATTCATATACTCCACACAGGACTTGATGATAGCATGACTCTCATCTATAATCATTAAATGCTCTCAGACCTGATTTCAGATAGATTTGTCCATCCTTTCTGATTTTTTGGTAAAGATATTGGAAATGTCTGTATAGACAGTCTAAGATAATTCTGCAGAATGCTAACACATGCTTTAAAGCTTCCCTGTACAAAATGATTGAGGGAGGATAGCATAGAGCTTGAATAAATCTTCAGATTCATTGATGACACATAATGGTAGGAAAGGATGGATTGCAATATAGGTTAAACAAATGCATTTCAGTTGGAAAAAACCCAGCAATTAGAAAACACTTTCCTTCACATTATTGAAAATGTGTGTCTGCCTGCCTTTTAATTACAATGTGTGGAGACACTATGCTGAATCACCCAACTTGGTATGTTCTAGAGAGCTTATTGTCATCATCTCCCTCCATGGACTCCATCTCTCACCTGATAAGAGAGAAATAAACCCAAGAGCTATGATCTGGGACTGATTCATTAAAAATTTCACAAGCTGATGATGCTTTATAGATTTTCAAATCCTTAGCAAATATTAGATTGCACACCAAAACAAATAACAAAATAGGCCCACCATCAGATTATTTATCTCAGTTTCAAGTCGAGCACCTGGAAATCATAGTCAACCAAAACTCTGTCCCTATCATGGAAGAGCTGTAATTCTGTCCCCTTGTGTAAGAGGTTAACATAGGATTTAATTTGCTATGAATTTGTTCTTAATGCATGCAAAATTGAGTAGGTTTGGAATGTGACCTTCTGTGGACAAAGACACAGAGAGTTTCAAATATTTCATTTGTTCATGAAAGATAGCACATGTCATGTTAAACTAGATTAACACCAATAATTTGGAGAACATAATGTGACAATGTTGTGTCTATGCTGGAAGATGAATGGTGCTTTACATGTGGAAAAATGGTTCTGGTATTTTCACCAAAAAAAAAGTGAGTGAGTAGCAATGATGGTGATTTACTTTATCTTTAGAATTCTGTTTCTTTATGATCTGTTCTCCATCTGCCTAAGTCTTATTTTCCTATGCTCATGTTTGCTCATGGCCATCTCTAAAATTTTAATGGCAAATGAATGAGTTGTTAGTAATAAGACTGGAACTGTAAAACTCATAGAAAGAAATGTAGCCTCTTTAATCTGTTTTATTTCTTAGTACTGCAAAACTTTTAAGCACGTAAACAAATTCCAGTGAACTGTAAGAAGTCTGAAAACCATGTGCCAAAATTAAGGTGAACTGAGACTAAATTCGCAGATGGGTAGAAGTGAACAGCAGAAGTAGCAATGTGCTACTTAAACCAATGGGTATCTCCTTTTCATAACTCAATGGATATATTTTCCAGTGTGAAAATGCAAGTGATATGACATTGATCCTCTTGAAGAACTGGGAAATTGTCCATACTGACACATTTCCTTTCAGGTGAAGATTCTTAAATTCATACAAAGCATTCTTGTTTACAAACTTTCTTCTTGAAATTGTATCATTTGCCTAGAGAATTTGAGATTTTCTTGTGCTATGTGGGAGCTTCTTCATTGATGTTTCACTATTTTACTTCTTTAAAAATATACAGTTGGCTTTTTTTATATTTTGTACTTGGACAACCTGAAACATACACAGTGGAAGTGGTCTCTACAATGTATAGGAGGTGTATCCTTGTACTACCTTGTTACTATTACTTTACTTTGGAAGTCATCCAGTACTTCATTCAGATAGATTTTTGAGGGCTGAAAGAGCATGACCATGCCTGCTGATTCTGTTGCATTTCCTAGCAACCATTGTTACTTGTTTTTTCCCTTGTATTTTTTTACATACCCTGTTTCCCCAGTTTCCAATAATCTGAAAAACATTCCGTTCTTGGGAACTAACAGCTTCTCAAAGCATTAAACCTGAGTGTTGGCACAGATGCTTTTCTTCTGGCCTGTATCAGTGAGATGCAAGTCACAGGGCAATTGCAGATAGGAAGCGGGGAGGAGCTAGTCAGCTACATCACATGGGCTCACCAGCTCAAAGCACATTAGTTTGTTGTGTTGTGATATAATCCTGATGTTGACTTTATGTTATACTGACCTTTAAGTTTACCAACTAAAGAAAGCACTTATGTAACTGGGATCAGCTAAACCAAACGACAAAACTGTGAAGAGGTGGAATCCAGACCTAGGGAAGTACTGTTACAGAAATACAAATTGCTGCTCTGAAATTTTGCTGACTGATCAGTTTGGTTAGTGTTAAAATGTTTTCCTTTTAAAGAGACCCTCCTGGTATGATCCAGTGCCTTTTAATCTTCTGTCCTAACAAGATAACTTCTTACTTGTTATGTCAGAAAGAGATGCTAATGGTTCATGAGTCCAGGTGGAGGTGAGAACAGGTGGGCCGAGGCATGTATTAGTGCTTTGTTTCCTTTTTTAAAGTTACTTAAATACCAGTAGGTATATGCTCTTAAGTAGAGCAGGCCCTGATTAGCTGGAAATAGCTAATGCTATTTAAAGACATGGGCCTCCTAAGAGCAGGTAGTTCTGGAAGGACTCCCAGAGTAGAATAGGAAGGAGGGGTTAGACACAGCTGAGTAGCCAAAAAGAGGGCTCTGAAACCAGCTAAGATTACCATAGGTTGGGTTTCCTGGATTTCCTAGGGTTGAGTAAGTTCCTGAAAAGTTCAATATGCGATGAGAGCAAGAAGAGGAGGACTGAAGACAGAAAAGAGGTGTGGAGGTAGCTATAGGGCTCTTCTGTGCTCAGCTAGATCTTGTTTTTAATAAGAAATGTTGAAAAGAAAAGTAGTGTGGGACCACAATGAAGGTAGCCCATCTCAACTGAGAGCAGCCCATCCTGTCATGGGTGCTGTGTGTGGTCCTTCTTTCCTGACCAAGCTTGTTTTCATCTTCCAAAGCCTCAATATCTCCAGCTCCGATACCCTGAACTCTCTAAGATTTACCCCTTCTTCCTATTATTTTACCTTATTTTTAATTACTTGCTATTCTTTTCCCTGTTGTGCAGTGTTTGTAGGTTGAAAGCCTTAAAGTAAGAGTGATCTGGGCCTTAGTGGGCTGAATGACCCCTGTCAGTTAGGCCATAGTGGGAGAGCCAGTGCTGCCAAGGGAACTCAGGGCTGTCTCCACGGCCCATGGAGGTAGCTGAGCACATACTGCACAGCTCCAGGACATCACCCTGGAAAGCTGCTACCCAGACAGCTGTAGAGATCAGCTCAGCTAGCCCTGATAGCAATCAACCTTCATGTTCCTAGTTTTGCTGTAAGGAAAGATCAGGCTGCAGAGCTGTAGACAAATGGGACAGAGCTCTACTGCAGCTCGAGCTCACAGCAGAGGCTGCCTATTGAGCGAGAAGGAGGGCAGAAGTCTGACTTCATTGGGTCCAAGAATTTACCTACAAGGATTTTTACTACCACATGCAATTAAATGGAATTTGCTTTTATTGTAGCAGAACGTACAGGTGCTTGAAGCGTACTCTCTGCTAGAGAGCCTTATGCTGTGACAGATGAGCTTCTCTGGGAAGCTCCATGAGCAGTCAAGACTGTGAAGAACTCTTAGGTTTTTGTTTTGTCATCTGAATTATTATAAAGGTCAGGCCATGGGAAGGAGGGAAATCTGGAATGAACACATGGTGCACATTCTGCCCAGAGAAGGGTGGGAATACACTTGTTTACATCCTCTCTCCCTGATTTCCTTTTGAATAGTAAGCAGCGTGCCTCAGAGACCATCTCTTGGACTTCTTCACTAGGGAGTTTGCTTTCTGGCAAGAAGGGAAACACTTAAAAGCCATTTCTTAGAATGTTTTTGGTTTGTTGGTTTTTTTTTGTTGTTGTTTGTTTGTTTGTTTTTTAATTTACAGAGTTCATATCTATCACTTAAAACCTGGACAGAAATGGTATTAAATGTAATATTTTTGTTTTGTATTATAGAAGCAAAATTCTGCTGTTCAGCAGTAATGCAAGTAGTGTCTGTTGCAAATGTTGTTGCACCCTCTGCTCCAAAGTCTTTCCCACCCCCAGCAATGCTTTTCTCCCCAGGTCCTCATTTCCAGTGCAGTTTGTGTTATTTAAATACGCCAACACTTTTAGAACAGACTGAAACAACGCTTTAATGTTTTACCTACACTATTTTGTCTGCATAGCACTTCTACATGGCCTTTTGAGTCATTTTCATTGTTTTGTATTTGCTGTTCTATCGACTGCCTTGACTTGTAGGTATGCTTCACTACCCATTGATTGTATCTAATGTTTTCCCTGTTCTTTTCCAATGCTGCTATTTTTCCACTTCATTGTCTTCTCCTCGATTGACTTTATTCTTGTCTTCAAACTTCATATCCTTCCTGATATCATCACATTGTGTTTCTACTGAGGGATAGGAGCTGTCAGGGCTTTACAGATTATGTCACTACTTAAAGAAAAAAAAGTGGAGTTTTACATCATTCATAGATCAGTCACCCATGAAGAGTTGGTAACTTTTTTAAAACTTTAAAATCAAACCTTCTTGTTTAGTTCCTCTAGAGTTTCCATCTCTAACATTGTCTCTAGCTCTGCTGCTTGTTATGACTCCTTCTGTAGACATTTATAACAGTTAAAACACACCATTTTTTCCTGAAACAAAAACTTGCTTGCATGCCAAGGAAAATAACCTTTAAGACTATGTATAACAATGCCATCTGGTGACTCCTGCTGTAACAAGGTTTTTCCTCTGCCTTTGTGTCCCACTGCTTTCCCCCTCCCTTTATCATCCATGTCATCACTCATCTCCCTAACTCTTCTTTTCCTTGCCTTTCCTCCTCTTCAATCCCAGTATTTGTCAGAGCTGCAATATCGCCTTTATCGTAATATCTCCTTTTTACTCACTGTATTTTTTCTCTGTTGATTCCTTTCCACCACCACAATATAGGTTCTGTGTTGGACCCTCCCTCTCATTTTTGCCTGGAGTGCTCTCTCCATTTGAAATTTCCCCAAGGTTTTGTACTCAGTGTTCATCTCTAATGTAGAAGTGCTGTGTAGCACCTTTAACCCTGTCTACCCACAGGACAAACCTATATATTGCCTTTCTTTCTAACAGCAGCCACTTTCTACTGCTTCTCATTTCCCATCACCCATGTCCTCCAGAGTCCAATGTAGAAGATGCCTCATTACCGGGAAGTAACAAAACCAAGGAAACGTTGGCACAATACTGCAGCCAGTGATTCATCAGCTTCCCAAAACTTACGCTTAACCAGAAAGAGTTGAAAAGAGATGTAAGTTTTTGGTTTTGTTTGTTTGTTTTGGGTTTTTTGTGGGTTTTCTTTTGTTTTTTGTTTTTTTTTGTTTGTGTGTGTTTGTTTTTTTATAAGTGAAAGATGTCTACAATGGAAGATTTACATCTCTTCCTTCCCTTAAAAAAAAAAAAAAGAGCTGCTTCATTGTGTCTTATGAGGACCTAATATGGAAGAGATTTTTGGCAATAGATGACTGAAAAAAAAGTTACAAGTTCAGACTACAAAAGTACAACAAATTTTTACTAATGAGGAGAAATAGCCAATGGAATAACTTAAGTTAGAGACTTGAAGGCATTTATTATCTATTCCCCCCAAAATACAATATAGTTTAGAATTCAGAAGTGTTATGCTGAGAATGTGTGACAGAAGTCAAACTTGCTGATTTACATGGTCCACTCCAGCCCTGAACTTGTCCTCAGACTAAGCGTCTTGATGTGGTCATGGCATATGTAGACAGAAGCTGTAAGTCAATAGAAATTACATTGCTGAAATGGATCTTGCAAGCAGAAGTGTAAGAGAAATCAAAACGTGAAAATATGAATAAAGTCTTTAGTATAAAAAGTTTTTATGTGAGACAACTCACATGCTGGGACTTCTCTGTACTCTGTGGTGTGCTTTCTACCTCAGTAAGTGTTATTCCCCAATGACATCTTGAGTGAATCTGCCTGTTGCTATCTACTAAGAACTGTGCCGGTTAGTACTTCTGCGTCAGCACCCTTGTTCCTCTTTTGTATTCCAATCTTTACTACTCCTATGATTAAACCCTGTAGTGCTGCCTGTGAAACTCTGTAGTGATGCCATGTCTTTGCTTTCTTCTGTTTTTTCCTTTCATTCAAGCTCTTTACTCAACATACTATCCATTACTTCCATCGCTATAAGAAGGTGAAATGGATGGGCCCAAAACCTTGTTTATTCCACTTTTTCATCCAAAGCTTTCTGGATGAGATCCTCAGCTGGTGAAAGTCATCTTAGTTTCAGAACTGTAACTGCAGAGCTGTAGTAAATGTTGGCACTGAAGATCTAATGATTCCCTCATGCTGTTCTCCATTTCCCACCTGTTTGCCTCCATGCTTGAAAACACTGCCATTTTTTTCACTGCTCAGCACTGAACTTCCCTTCCCCTTGATGAAAGAGAAATTCAATGGAAAGAGTCTATGGCAATGTTAAAGAGGGGAAAGTGCATCTATCAAAGAAAGAAAAAAGATGTACATGCAAATTAAGCCAAAGGACATTTATAAAAAGTGGACCCAGTCAACTATGTATGAAAGAAATTTGGAGAAGTCAGATGAACAGGCAGGAGCAAATATTGACAGATGTTACAAACCTTCATTCTAAAAACCTCCCTCTTGTAAAAATTTCCTCAAAACTATGATTTATTTCTTACACAGGTCAGCACCTTTATGACATTGCAGATGATGTCAGTCCCTATGTTCCTGTGGAGAACCCATAGCTTTAGTTCAGGTTCCATACAGCACTCTTTATTATGTATAGTCCATTACCAAATACCTACACAAATGTCTCAAAAGCTCACAACTTCCCAGGAACAAGTCTGTTCTCTTTTCACCCAGAGTAGCTGAATCCCTTACATGGCAGCAGATTATCAATGAGACTAAATATTTTTGTGATGTGCGGAGTAGACCAGCTTTCTTTCATTTTTCATGAAGATTAATTTTTATACTTTAGATGGTATCCTATGATCACAGCTCATCCATAATAGGGAGCTTTGGCCATGCAAGCATTTTTCCCCCCAAACTGTTCCATATCAGCACAATGGTGATGAAATAGAGTTCCTTGTGAAGGATGACCACCCACCCGCTTTGCAGAATGATAACAATTCGGCATGTTTGACTTTGTTTTGCAATTTGACTCAACTGCTCTGCATTCTAAGTGCTTAAAAAGCATAAAAGACAAGAGGATATTACAAGTATCTAATGTTATACATTACATTTGTATGCATACCAGGGCATAAATATGCAGGACATGTGCCTAGACTATTAATCAAATTCTTTATTAAGCTTTTGAAACAGTATGAATCTATGAATAATGCATTATTTCATAGCATACTGTTCACCTAATTTAAAAACATGGAGCTACCCCTTATATGTAGAATTTTACCCACTATATGCAGAATTTTGGGGGTGGTTTTCACAAGACATATATTGAAGCATCTGAAACAATTCTAATAAGCAGTGACCCATTGAATCTGCCACTTCATGAATAGGGCTGGTAGTAAAGCATCTGCACAGCTGCAGGATCTATCTACAGCAATAATTTTAGATCAAGTGTTTTGTATTTGCTTACAAAGCACCCTCTGCTGTTTGAGCTGCTACATGCTTTGTAGATAAAGCTGCTTTTTGGAAAGATAAAAAACCTTTCTGTAGGGCCCTGTAAGAGCCACAGAAATATCCAGAGACAATCCTATCAATCTTGCACCTATAATACATGTTGTGTGACTTGCATTTAGAAGTGTCATCAGGTTAGGAGACATGTCACATCAGTAGTTGTTTTCTTATCCAAGTAAGAACAAAGTTGAAACACAGCTAACAGTAAGGGTAACAGATTCAGTAGATGGGACAAAAGTTTCCATGCCTGATTGCTAGATTGGTAGAACAACAATGGAATCTCCCTCATTGCAAAGCCATTTCCTCTCTTGAAACTTGTATTTCACATGAGAGGACAGTATTGAGTGGGCATCAACTGCTTAACACAATCATTATGTCATGGTTATGGCTTGAGGATTTAAGTTTTGGATGGGTCTTACATTGAACTGGAAATCTGGAGATGGACTAAAAGAGAGGTTTTTCTGTACCTTGTCCTGGTTTCAGCTGGTATAGAGTTAATTTTCTTCTTGGTGGCTAGTGCAGTGTTGTGTTTTGGATTTGGTGTGGGAACAGTGTGGCTGGGGACTTTCCAGTTTCTCAGGGCCAGCGAGAGAGCTGAAGGAGCACAGGGCATTGGGAGGGAGGGGACACAGCCATGACAGCTGATCCGAAGTAGCCAAAGGTATATTCCATACTGTGGGATGTCATGCTCAGTATATAAACTGGGGGGAGTTGGCCGGGGCTGCTGATCATTGCTCAGGGACATCAGTCAGCAGGTGGTGAGCAACTGTGTTGTGCATCACTTGTTCTCTTTTCTCCCTTCCCTTTGGATTACCTTCCTCTCCCCTACTCCCTCCTTTTCATTATAAAAGTTATTGTTATTATGATTGTTCTTTTGTTTTTATTTTATTTCAATTGTTAAACTGTTCTTATCTCAACCCTAGAGTTTTACATTCCTTTCTGATTCTCATCCTCACCCCCTGGGTTTAGGTGGGGGGTGGGTGAGTGGCTAAGTTACTAGCTGTGGTTAAACCACGACACTTGTAAAGAGATGAAAATGCTCATGTATGTAGCTTTTTTCAAAGTCCCTATGAAGTATTGTACAGTGAACCTCCTTCATTTGTGTATCTATTTCTATGACTGCCAGGAGAAGTCAGTGGGACCCTGCACTAGAGCACAGATTCCAAATGAGAACAATAAACAAGACATTTTGCACATAAGAGGCTGTGGTTTGATTAGTCCATTTACAGTGGCTGAGAATGCAGTGCAAAGTCAAACTGAGGGCTTTCTGAAAATTCAAAGGGTGAGTCTGAAGAAACCGGGAAGGGGAGATGTACTATGGCTGGATAACCTGTAGGGAAGGAATCAGATCTGCTTCTGAAGTTGGTCACTAACCAGTATATATTCTGCAATGAAAGGAACAAAACAATTTATTTGCTTTAAAAAATAACTTACTCTCTGTGTTGACTCCAAGGGCACTTGTAATACATGTTGATATTCCTTAGTGTGATTGAGCATGTCTAATTAATAGAGCTGCTTGGGAATTTTGTTAAGAAAAATCACTTTGAAAGAAAAAGCAATTTATGCAGAAATTGTAATTTTCCATGACAGAAATGAAAGAATCAAACCAAAATACATTGTTAAAGGCTATTGAAAATCAAAGCACTTCAGTTCCTTGAACTGAACACAAATATAATTTCAGTTTATCTTAAATACTGGGAGACACTATAGCAAATTCAACCTTACTTTTGTAAGGTTTAACTCTTAAAATTTGATTTGTGATTTTTGGTTATCAGGCTTCTACTCAACCAGGTAACCTTAATGCTGAACACCTGTCTCAGAAGGAAGACCTTATTATGGTGCTTTAAGCTGGACACCCAAACCCACAAATGATTCTTGACAATTTGGGCCAATGCATACTAAAGATTGGGTTGTCAGAAATAGTACTGATCTAACTTTGCTCCCATTGACGTCACTGGGAACAAGTCAATTTGACTTCAATCAGAATGAAGTCAGGCTGATGCAGAGTTGTTTTGAGATCTCCACCCTGTATCTTCTGCTTTACATTAATTAATTATTGCTCAAGTTGCAGCTTAATTTAATAATGTCTCCCCAAACATGATGAGCTTTGCTCTATTTCCTTCTTTACTATCCCCCTGTCAGTTTACCAGCAATGTGGAAATACAATGATGTCTTAGTAACACAATTTTCCATGGTTTTATTCTAGAATTCACTTTTGTGCATCATAATGTCAGCTGTGTGTGAGAGGAACACTGAAATAACCTTTTTTGTATCTCATTTAGTCTACAGGTGTCTCCCTGTAGGTCACTTTCTGTGTATTTTTAGCAGCCTGAATAATCACATGATTTGGATGTTAACAATACCGCGTTCCTAATTCAAGCAGTGTTCTATACATAGAATAAATCAGCAAGGGGGAACAAGATAAAAAATCTGAAAGGACAATATTTACAGAGAGTCTTTTACCAATGCACATTTGTTTGCTCAAAAAAACAAAACCACACAGGTAACCAGTTACCAGGGATGCCTTTATCAGTTTTGTGTGGTGAGTGAACTTTTTTACTTAACATTGTTTACAGTAGATGTCTCTCTTTCAAGCAGTAAAATGGACAGCTCATCCTCCTTTGCACACCAGCCTAGAGAAGGCAAAGTCTTTAAAAACTGACACTGTTTATTGTATAGGTGCTGGGACTTGGTCATCTGTATCGTTGCTGACTCAGGCCCTTGCACAGTTTTGACCCAGGCCAGCCTGCACTCAGCCAGACAACTCCCAGGCATGACTCAGGAGCAAGCACAGTCCAAAAACTGCCAAAGGGAAGCATGGGTGTCATCAGCCAATTCTGGAGGCTAAGAGAGCTTAGAGTCTGGTTGGGGACTGAACACAGTAGCTGGGCTCAGGTGCAGCCTGCAACTGCTCAGTTACCTGGCGCAGATGTAGATTAAGGTATGCAAATTGCTGTAAGGATGGAAAGTATAATGTAGTCTGTGTGGGAGACAGTGTTACATTGCCTTGTGAAAGACTCTGAGTTGTAATCATTTTATTGTGATGAAAAAGGAAGACATCATTGTTGCAACAAAACAGAATGAGGGATATGACAGTCACAGCATTGCATAGGCTGGAAGAGAGGGACCCTGGAGGGACCCCCAGTCTCAGCTCGTGCTCATACAAAGTTCAGTATGGCAGGGTGCTCAGGGTCTTGTATCTTCAAGGTGTGAGTATCTCCAAGGACAGAGTTCCCACAGCCTCTCTGGGCAACCTGCTGCAATATTTGACTGCTGTCATCCTAATTTTCCCCTCTGTCAGCTTGGAGTTTCCTGTGTTCCAGCTAGTGACTGCTACCTTTCCTCCTCCCAGTCTACACCTCTGGCTCTGTCTTTTCTGTATGCTACTAATAGATAGCTGCAGATAGCAAAAGGCTCCCCCTCAGCCATCTCTTCTTAAGGCTGAGCAAACCCAGTTCCCTCAGCCGTTGTTTGTACTCTATGTGCTCCAGCTTGGTGGTGTTTCACTCGATTTGCTATATGGTGACACTTTTGCTGAAGAGCTGCAAACAGGACAAAACATCCAAATGTGGTTTCACAAGTGCTAAACAGAGGGGCAGGATCACTGCCATGGAGCTGCTGACTACACTTTTGTCTACACTGATGCAGCCCAGGATGTATGTAGATGGCCACCTTTGCTTCAAGGGCACCTGACTGACTCCTGCTCAGCTTGCTGATGACCAGAACTCCCAGGTCTTTTTCTGCAAAGCTGCTTTCTAGATTTCCATGACTTTCCCAGGGACAGAATTGAGGCTGACGTAAAACAAAAGCAAAAAGGCCTGGGACATAAGAATCACAGCTGATACTGGTGACAGTAAAAACCACATTCCCCAATGTCTGGACAGTGCCATTAGTTTCCCCCAATCCTTTGGGTGTTAGTGACCGCATTCTATTTCATTGGGATACCCAGTACACAGACATACTATGCCTGTGAGCCTGCATATTATGATACACAAAATCTCCCTGATATATGACCAACCATCTTGCCATTCTTTCCCTTCACTCAAGCAGTCCTTGAATGAATGAGGTGAATCATCCCTGTGCTACAACATATGGAGCAATTCTCAGAGTAAGTGTTCATTGATGTGGTCCATCATTCATAAAGCTTCCCAGTAGAGCAGGTGCTTGGTCAGTGAAATAAAAATTGATGATCTGTGTTCTGCAGCAGAGTTTAGATTGATCTCAGCCTCAGTGTAATCAAATTACCATTGCACTGGGTTTAAAATGAGTAGAATGGAGCCTAGTATAATAAGGCTTTTCTTGTACACTTCAGGCTATTGATCATGCTAGAGCAAAGAGAGAAGATTAGTGTGAAATGGTAGCAAATCAGAATAGCAGGATTTTCTGTGAGTTTTGTTCTTACATAAGTGATAGCACAGTATTCTCTACAATAAGGCTGGACTCCTTACATTTTATTTGTAAAGGTGGAAACAGAAACAGTTGACAGAGGAACAGACCTTCCAGTTTCTCACAAAGCTAAATAATTAAATCCTTACAAAAAAGGTTTTCAGTAAAAGATGGTGTTTATATATGTATGTAAAGACTAGTCTTGAAATTGCATGAATATAGGTATACTGTGGCCTAAACATCACCTTGTTTTTTCCCTTCCTCATGAAAAAGAAACCCAAACTTCTATCCCAAAGTGTTATGCATCTTGAAGATGCTTTGTTTGCTTCCTGTCTCCGTGAGAAGAGCTGGTTTCTCTGGGACACCCAACTAAACATACTGTTGAGAAACCTTTTTATTTCAAGGCTAATAGTATGTAGGCTTCCTGAATTTTACATTGCTGTCTTTTGAATTCCTTAGGACTGTGGATGTTTGGACTATGGGAAATCTCGGTGAGCCTAGCTAGAAAATAATAAACTCTAATCACAGCCCATAACCCTAACCACAACCCACAAAGAGCAGCTTCTCTGCCGTAAGGCCAAAATTTGAGGACCTTATTTAGATCATAGTTGGACTAAGTCCCATGTTCTTCACTAAAACTTTGCAGCTTAAGGGCATCAGGATTTATACCCTTGATTCAAAGGAGATATACTCAATAAAATGGACAAGAAAATCCTTAAAAGCTTCTGTCTAGGCTGTATGACTCTCAACTGGCAAAATGAATCTTAAAAACATAAAGTAAAAATTTTATCTGACTATAAGAAATCCCATTTGATTCCTGAGATAAAGGGATAGTTGGTGCATAGGTTGGACGTGAAGGAAATCTTTTTTCTCTTGAACAAGAACCATAAAAACCTCAGGCTGGATCAGCAGGCAATGGCGTGGCAACACAGTTGCCAAACGCGGGCAGATATGCCTAAAATTGCTGCCTGTTGCTGTCCTCAGAAAAATGGCTTTAGATATGCAATGAAGCTTGTAAGTATCTTGAAAAAAGGGAAGGTGCTGGAGGGACCAGAATGTCTTTTTGCAGTTCTAAGACACCTTCAGAGACGAGAAGGTGGATGGCTCTTTCCCAGGCAGGGTTGGCACCAGCTGGCACAGCTGCCTGGAGATGGAGGGACAGTGTGGTGCTCCTGTCCAAAGGTCAGTGTCCTGCCCAGCTTCATGCTCTTGCTATTAATTATTAATTAATAAAGAAGGCCATTCTGGTATTTCTACTTTCATTTCCATTATTGGATATCTAACAGCTGAGAGAGGGAGAAGGAGAGATTCTGATCTTAAGCGTGCTATGATAGAAAAAGCTGCCAAAAGACATCATGGTTACACTGAGTCTGATTGTACAATCCAAAATATTTGCAGTTCAGCATTGCCAATTAAAAATACTTGCCAATTATCAGCTGCTTGTAATGGGGAAAATGTTCATTAGCTTACAGATCAAATTGTGTGTTATATCCTAGGAAGTTTGTATTAACAGCTTAGAAGAAAGTGATTAGCTTCCCTACCTTTGGGATAGTTTCCTTAAAATACTGTTAATGACAGCAAGAAATCATGATGATCCGCAAATAACAGACATGCAGTAAGTAAAAATCATGATGTTCTCCCCTACTTTCTTACACTTGCCAAAACCTCTAGGGTGAGTGCTTACTAATAAACAATAAAAGGATACAGTTATAGACAAGGTGGAATGATTATTTTCAGGGGTTTAGACTCAGGAGGGTTTGTTACAGTGATAAAATCTGCAACAAGATGATGTTATATTCCTGTTACTCCATATTTGCACAAACATCAAGACTGAAATTTTGTTCACTGTTCTGTTTTTTAAAATGATTTTTTAAATCTATAGATTGCTGTTGAAATTGAAACAGGAAGGAATACAGCAAAACTATCAAACAGAACAACAAGCCATTATCACCACAGATAGATCATTTTAGTTGCCATGGGTAACCAGTGCCAGTAAGGTGTTCAGACACTGCAACCATCAGCACCGATACCCTGCTTTGAAAGTGCTGACTGTGCGTCACATTGCAAACTTCAGTAATTATTATGTGTAGAAGGGTGGTGGCACCAACAGGATATATACTTGTAATGACTCATTCTTTAAATAGCTTAATTTATCATCCTCAAATAAAGGAGGAGGGATTTATCCAGTACGAGGCAGTCTGAAAAGCTTGAATTATTAATAAACTAAAATAACAGCAAGACAGGAAAAGCTGGACAAATAGACACACTCATGCACACACACACACAAACTTAATGAAAATGACACTGAAGGAAAGTGCTTCTGCGAAAGTATAAAGAATAAACCAAGAAACATACAAAAGTAGCATCACAAGTCTGCAGCCACACTCTATTTATTCATGCTAATGCATGAATGTAAATAGTTAGCAGATCAGGTGTCTGTAAATGCAACTCGAGGACATCCAGGCTTTCACAGACCACTGACACTTGATGTGCTTGGCACAGTAGTTTCAATTAGGCAGTGCTTTTTATTCTTTCATGGAAAGAAATGCAAGATCACAAAGACAAAGGAAGGTCTTAGCTTGAAGAGAAAGCATCCTGAGGAAACTTTTATCTTCTGGCAGGAAATATTGATAACTCAATATATAGCATTCTTTCTTCTGAGGGAAAATTGAATAATGCATACAGTTCTCCCCACCACACAAATACACACAGAGCATAAAGGTGGATGTGTGCTGTGGCACATGGTCAACCATTTATTAAGGTGGTTGCACAATTATTTTAAATTTGGTTTCAATGGAAATTTATCACAAGAATCAGACTGAAAGGCTTCTTCCAAACTGGGGACCCAACCCCAAGACATTAAGCAAGGACTGAAAGTGGGTGACCAACAGCTCCCCATCCTCTGCTCAGGTGCAGGGGGGGCAGAATCAGAGGCCCAAAGACAAGGGAACAGCAGAGACCTTGTTCCAGGTTCCTAGCTGAAGTGGCAAAAGACTGAAGGCCTTGGGGTGCAGTGTGCTTCACATGCATATCTACAATTAGGTGCATGTATCTATATCTCAAAAAAATTTTCAAAAAATCACCTAGTTTGATTTCCCACATTAAGGCAGGATGACATAGGAGGACAAGGAAATACAGATAATTTTTGACAGATGTCTATCTCCAGTGATGCAGTCTATAGACCCACCGGGGGCTCTCTTTCAATTACCAAGAAGTGGGTTTTTTCCCCCTCAGTGTACTTCCTTCATCTTCTCTGCCAAATGTATCTCCTCAGCCCTCCCGCCAGGGCCATGCAAAATAAGGGATCACTATCCCCTCACCAGCCTCCATTATGGCTGAAGTCTTTCCTGCCATGTTGCACATTAGGCTTCTCTCGAGACCCAGCTCCCTCTCCGACCAGCTTTGCCTTGTGTGTCATGTTTCCTAAGCTTTGGTTTGCTGCTGTTCTTTCAGAGATCTCTACACTGCGCTTTCACATATTTATGAAAGTCCAGCGCTGGATGTGCTATTTCAGCAGCTGCATCCCTGGCTTCACTGGCAACATCAAATGGAACAGCTTTCTCATATCTGACATTCAGCGTTTCTCATAATGCATTCAAGGAGGAGATTCACCTTTTGTATCATGACATTGTGTTGAGTTATGTTTAAATTGTGAGTTGTTACAAGTCTCAGGTCCTTCTGCTACACTGCTAACAGTACAAAGTTACAAAGTTACTGTTAAAATGGTACAAATTCTTTGTACTTGTCTTAACTGAATTTCAAATTGCTATTTGTTGAGCAAATTTCAATTTTTCATCTTCTGAATACTTTTATACTTTTGTCCTTTCACTTGATGCCTTTTTTTGTTATTTGTTTGTGTTTGGGGTTTTGTTTGTTTGTTTGTTTGTTTGTTTTTGAAGGGTGTCATACTTAAATTTAATATATGAATTCTTTTTTTCCCCAAAATCTAGCTGACAGCATTGTCTGTATGAACTGCTCTTGCTCAGTCTACATTGGTTGCTTTCATAACTTTGCTACCTTTTAGGTCACTTGCCAATAGTTTCCAACAATCGGTTCTGAAATTCTCAAGGGTTTTAAATTGCACCAGTCTAGAATTCCTGAGGCCTACCATGATCACTTTTTTAAAGACAGGTATATTTCTTACCTTTCTCCAGTCTTCTGGGACTTTCCCTCCCTTATCTTCTCCTTGAAGGATAATGGTCAACATCTCAGAGACTGCTCCAAGGCCTTGCTGAAGTGCTCTCCAGTGACTTATTAGGACCTGCTGAGTCTAACACAGCTATCTTACCTAAAATCTCTTAATTTTGGTTGTCTGTAGCCCAAGCAACGCAATAATTTGTTCTCATTGGCTCCAGTTTTATCTAAGTTCAAAATTACCATGGATAGAATATGTTGTAGTCCAGGGGTCCTCAAACTTTTTAACCAGGGGGCCGGCGCGCGGATGAAGTGGCAGGCAGTCATCTGCGGCTGCTTGGTTTCCCCCCCCAGCCCCCGGCGAGGGGGTCTGTAAATACCGGGGGCGGGATTGAGGACCCTGGGGGGCCGTATCCGGCCCGCGGGCCGTAGTCTGAGGACCCCTTGTTGTAGTCAACAATTTTACCACAAGGCATAGAGTGGAAAGCAGTGGTTTCATCTTTTCTTTTTGAACTCTTGACTGCACTCCTCTCTTCTGAGCTGACAGTAGGATTATTACTGATTTAACCTGATTTTTAGTTTATGTTCTTTTTTCTAAAATTATGCAGATAAGGAGTAGAGTGCTGTAGCTTTATCTGCATCACCCAGTGTTGTCATTTTCCATATAGGGTGAGGTAGTTCTTTTTTGTTTTCCTCTTATTTCTGGTGCAGTTTTACTCTTAAAACAATGTTGTGCTTTCTTCTTTTCTTCTTTCTGTTTTTTTGCTTTTTTTTTTTTTTAACCTGACATGTTTTCCCTATTTTACACTTGTCCTTTGTTGTATTTGTTTCTATTTTTTAGATGATGCTTTAAAAACCATTCAGATCACCAAAGAGTAGTTAATGCAGCAATATAAGTCTGTATGAATACTCTCTCACATTTATTTTGGGGCAGTTCACCATTGTACAGCAACAGCCTGATTTCACGTAGCATACTAATTCTCATATTACCTTACTAAGAAGCCCTACCTACAAGTCCTGATGTTTTGGGGTTTTTAAATGTATCATTAATTTTCCAACAGCAAAATATTCCAACAGATATTTTTGCTGAGAATAATGATTTTATTTTGCCATGATAACTTTTAGCAAAACGTTTTCCTCAATTTCTATTTCTGACCAATCATTTCAACACAAGACTGTATCTAGGCTGTTGCATCTAAGTGAAGAAGAGCCCTGCAGACCCACAGGAGCCCCAGAGATGTTAACTATATAGGTGGCAGGATAGTTTTAGATTTAGGACCCAACCATTTAAAATAGTCACATTCTCCAAGCACCCTTTTCCCTGAACAAAATTATTGAACAGAAATTATATATACACATGTATATATATACACCTATACTTCCTTTCTCATTGCAGACCACAGAGTACAAAAATACCACAAAAGATTTCCTTTTTAAACCCAGCAATTACTTTAATGGGGCTATTGACTGAATGTTATCTGTTGCATTATTTACCTTTGATATCTACAGATGCTTTTGAGATGCAACCTATAGAGAGACAGATGTTGAAGTTCAGTACTTTTTCTTTTCAATATAATTTGAGAACCATGCACTGTATGCAAACGTAAGCAAGAATAATGTAGCTTATTTCTAGCTCAAGACATTTATCAAAAGGGAATGCAGCCTAACATGCACTGGGACACTTGCAAGTCCTGCTTGCCCTACTGGCCAGTACCTCCCTTTTTTTTTATCTGCATAAGGAGGAGAGTATTGAAACCTTACTCCCCATTTTTCAGGGTCTTACTGTGAGCCTGGTAAGATCTTACCTCTTTGAAATAGAATTTATCTCTGTTTGGGTTTTTTTCCTAAAAGTTTGAATGATAGTTTATCTTGTTCTATACTGCCTTGCTATAGACCAATTGCTTCCACCTACTACCCTTGGTATGCTTTCCAATTGACTTAAAAAAGAAAAGCCTTTTGATTAGGTGATCCATGGTGGATATTTACCTTGATATCTCTTCTCTTTTAACCATTTGTCTTTACAAAGAGATTTTCAGCAAGTCTGCTTCTTTTATCTTCTTGAACTTCATAATAGTGAACTATATATAATCTTAATTAGATGACACAGTGTTTCATCTCATTTCTTATACCTGTATGTATTAAGCAAGCCATGCTTTCTTGTAACAGTTCTAGTGTTCTGTATCACCAAGTCTTGGTGTCATGTATATTGTAGCTTATAGACACTCTAAAGCTTGTAGTTCTTTCTGTTAGCTTTCATACTCCTGGTATTTGTGCATAAACGTATTTATTTCCCCCATAATTCTTCTACTTGTCTCAATTATGACATGTACTGTAGTTTCCTGCGTCCTCCTTTTCCTACTCTATGTCTGTGTGTAGGAATCTACCTTTTGGTTCTCCATGGATATTTATCCCCAGTCCTCTCCAAATAAAATTTAAAACTTTCCTGCATTTGATTAGAATTGCTGTCTAAATATCCTATCAACCATCTGTGTCAAGTGGACTCACCTCTCCTTTTCCTTCTTCTGAACTTTTGAACTTACAGTTTAAGTTACAGCATCTTAAGATATATGCTTACTGTATATATAATTCAGCAGTCTGAATCCTCAGCAGGCAGAGGTTCCTGCTGGGAAATCCTGAGCTTACTGCTTCTTACTGTATAGAAGCTTTGAACAGACTCATGGAGATTCCAAGGCTTCTTGACTTCAAGACCTTCAGACATGAGCTCTATCTACTGCTTTTACAAAAGATACTTTCCCTTTGAAGACTTCCAAAGGCATCCACCTCTATTAGTAAGCAGAAAGCTTAGAAAGATTGGTTCTGAGTTAACGAATGTTTAAGCTCAGGCTAGGTGATAATTTGAAAGGTCTGAGTCCCACGTCATCTTTCATAAGGTTAATACATACTTAAAAGCTCTTAAGAAGCAAAGGTTTAGTTGCTTTGGGTTTAGTGCCCAGAAACTTTATTCTGTGTTGAACTTACACCTGTTTTTTTACTTACTTTATGCCCATGCCTTCATGCCCATATTCAGTTCAAATCACTCTCAGTGTTTGCTTGATTGTCTTTAAATTAAGGAAGACTGTTTGGAAACTTGGTGAATCTGTGTGAGAAGGTAGACTTTAAAGGCCAAAAAAGAAAAGGATTTTAATACACAATGGCACTTCTCATTTAAAACGTTAATAGAAGAAATGCACATTATCAAGGAAGAAAGAAATATATATTAGCTTCACAGCTGACAACTGAAACAAAAATAATTGTTTCAATGCATTTAACAAATGAAAAAAAATGCAGTGCTCTGGAGTGGCAAATTGTGGCATCTAGCTATTGGGGTAAAATGGTAAATAGCTTTATAGACTCTTGGGAAAGAATTTGTTTTAATTGTGTGCAGTCATATTCAAATCAATATCTGAAAAATCCATTGGGATGCAGACAACTGGAATAAATCAGAATTTCAGAGCAACTCAGATAATAGATTCTTGTTTAAGGCTGACAGGAGATAAGACTTTCACATTTACATACCTTTTTGGTTCTTCTATTATGAAATTTGCTCATATTAATTCAGTTTGGTTTACTATAAGGGTGAAAAGGCACTTAACATTTAAAACAGTTACATGGAAGGACTACTATTACTGATGCTTGTGCTTTGTCCAAGTAATCATTACTATTGCCATAGGTAATGGTCCATTAAAATGTCATTATACCCCACTTTTTATACCTCAGTAATTGAAATTCCCTACAAAACAGTATTGGCCAGGCAATTACAGGCCTAGGGTGAATATCATTCATTTACTTACACTGTCAATCTGAAGAAGACCAGTGAGGACACTGGAAAAATCTTCTTGTACTTTGACAGATGTACCAATTAGACAGAGATTTGATAAACATACTCCAAATCACTTTTGGTCTGTGCACCTCACTGCCAGCACCAGGAAGAATAATATTAGTACCACGTTTATACTTAATGTCAAGCATGTAGCAGCCAGAAAGCTCCAGTTAAGCAACCTCAGCTTCATACCGCTGTCCACATGTGTGGTGTATTTTGATGTGTTTTACAAATAAGATACCTGAGGGAGAGATGGATAAACTTCCCC
Source organism: Falco peregrinus (assembly GCF_023634155.1). Taxonomy (NCBI): domain Eukaryota; kingdom Metazoa; phylum Chordata; class Aves; order Falconiformes; family Falconidae; genus Falco; species Falco peregrinus. The sequence goes on from NC_073727.1 coordinate 61,756,361, forward strand.
TTCATTACTATTACATTTCCCTTCATTACTTCATGGCTAATCAACTTGTAGAGCATAGTCATGAAATATGCTAGTTAAGCTTCTTATTAAGAAATTTATTCAGGTAATGGCATACTATTTTGCATGGGGCACTCAACTTATTCAATAAAAAAATTACAAAACTGAAAGCCTTATTTGTGAAATATTTTTCTGAGATTTATTTTTCACTATTTTTCTCACTTCATGTAGGCATGATGGAGAATCAAATTTGGCATAAAAGATGTGCTTGGCAATCACAGTTGGGGGTCCTGATTTCATAGACAAGTTGTTTGTGCCATCTACTCTTTAGATACCATCTCCAAGATAGGGACAAGGAAATATGTCTTGTCATGTAGGACTATTTCTAGGGTTAATTACATGTTGGTAATGATAGTTAACAGCTATCATTAAAGCCAGACAGAAGATGGGGGAATGAAACTCAGTCCATTGGGTTTTCAACAAGGAAGAACAATGTTCTGACTTGATAAAATGCCTCAATAAATATTATGAGAAAGAGGATCTGTTTGTAGATGTACAAATGTTAGAAATTCTAACTAATTTCAGTCACCACTATAATTTAATTCACACATATTTTACTTAGTTCTGTATACAACATTTACCTGGTTAGGAAGCTAAAATGGGGGCGGGGGAACAATGACATGACAATGTAAAGAACAAGTGAAGTTCTTTTCTCCTGTTCTGCCAAGCCTTACCAACCATAAGGCTGCTTTTGCCCTGACAGAGCAATGTAGAGGGACCATGGTGTAGTATTGGTACCTTGGTGAATAAAAATCAGCTGAGAAGTACTGAAATGTGTTCACACTGAAGTGAATGTGCCTAGCAAGAGAAAGACTGCAGAGAGTTAGGTTGTTTGCTCCAGCTGCCTTCAGATTGGCTTGCTAGACCTTTCTGATACCACATCTGTGAAGAACTTCCCATTATGTGAATGCGTTCCCAGAACCCCTTGCCTACTTTGAATATTAGGGGGTCAGGCTAATGAAAGCCTTATGCTAATAGCTGGCAACTAGACGGAAACGACTGAATGATAAAACATCATCTAGTACTCTTTAATTATGGGGAAAAAATAGGGCTGGGGAGGCTGATGCATCTATTGACATTTTTTTAATTTATTTTTGTTGTGTCTGCCATTAGAGCAACTAGATGTAACTTAGCAAAGCCATACCCCAGCTTTCTTGCTCTTCTTTATCAGAGATAAGCGATTTTCTCAAGTTTCTACCAACCAGATCAGTGTACTGTCAATTAAAAAAAAAGCACAAAATATATATATATAAATTCTAGGCATGCCATTTGCCTTTCAGTTGGAACTGAAACAATGGCATGATAATAAAAATACATTTCATAATAAACAGAGGGGCATTTGAAGCCTTCCTAGACTATCAAGTGATGAGTGCAGTATCATGAATGCCAACACTTTTTTGCTGCTGATGTCATTGCTTGTCTTCACTTGAGTATTATCAGCCCAGATGAAGATCAGGCCCTGTATTCACAAAATCCCAAACCCTCCTTCAAGATATTTTCTTCTTGTCTTACTGAAGCAAAGCAACCTTTTACAGGACTGGTGTGAGATGTTTAAGGAAAACTGCATATCAAAATACCTTCTAAAAATCTGTTATTTAGCGCTTCCTGATTTTTAATGAATACCTTTTACACTAATTTTGTGACAGTCCTAGTTAGGAATTTTACTTTCTGAGGTCTTCTTTTTGTTTGGATTTTTTTTTTATTCTAAGTAGCAGTGACAAATCATAAGGAGAAATATGGGTCCAAGAGAAAGCTGAACATCTTACTAGTCTCAAGAGACTAATTATAAAATCTTTATCCTAGTTGCCTGTTAATGAAAGTATGATAATTTGCATATCAATACCTTTGTGTTTTCAGAGATATTTTTCTAAGGCTTTATTTTCTTCCCAATTATGACATAGGTCTATTTTCTCTTTTTGACATCTAGTTTCTGTTAATATTTTAGTAAAATAAACATAGGTGTTACATCCCACTTTTTCCAGTGTGAGTCCCTCAGCTGGCCAGGTATTATTCAGCATATACTTCAGTCACTAGGTTTTATCATTATTTGCTGAACAGATTGTTTGAAGAAGGGTTTTTTGAGCTCCCTCCTTTGCACAGTTCAAAATCAACTGCAATATAACCAGCTTTCCAGAAAACCAAATGCATGCATATTTCTTCATTATCATTTAAAAGGGCATAGATGTCACATTTTACATCTAGATGATTTTTTTTTTTGACATGCACATTTAAAGATGTGATTGTATTTATTTTTTAAACTGCTCACATCACCACTGTGGCAACATGAAACTGGTTATCAATGTAATATACATCACAGTAATTAATCCCTGGTACTTCACAGTTTCTTGCACTGCTAGTTTTCTGAAACATTCATTTTGTCTGTGGATTCCCCAATGTGAGAATTTATCTATAGGGGTACTTACACCATGGCCATCTTTATTATGGTGTCTCAGCACTGGCACCCCACATTGGGCTACAAGCCGTAGGTTGAACTTTGTATCTCATCCTTTAAAAAAGCATAAGGGAGTAATGTTTTCACATGAAAGTAAAAGCAAAGTCTAAATTACTTTTAGATGATTTTTATTTTTGATTATGGAAACTAACTAGCAAGGATGAATTTGATCTGTGAATAAATGAGTACCACCTGTCTCTTGTGCTGTAATTTCAGCACCTTTTAAGAACTCTAGATTCTATCTATGGCTCGTGTTCTCTCCCCTTATCTTTGTCAACATGAGGTACTTTCTCTCAGAGCTGTAGATATGCTTTTTGGACCACAGGTGCATTATAATAGTGTAAGAAAACCTTAGAAATCATGGGGATTTTGAAGAGGTCACAGGATTATACTTGGTGTCACTATTGTTGATTTTATCTTGTTAATTGACAATGCTGTAAAAAAAAAAATAATACTGAAAGACAATTACTTGTGCAAGCAAAGTCCTTTAGTGCTGTTTTCAGGGACCTGTGCCATACACAGTGGTTGCAATATTGTTCCCCGGGTGACTGAGGGGGGTGATCTGCTGCCTTGCATTTTCCTGCTGGCAACTCATGCACTGAGTGCAGTGTCATGGCTTTTCTCATGCACCTTTGCACCACTTGTCAGGTACAGGTATCCCCTGGGTAGTGTTGACTGCTGTGTATGAATAACATTGAACACAGCTGTGCAAAAATGGTTTGAAGACTATTCTGTGCTAAAGATTGGACTGATCAGTCCTCTTGCATTCAGTAAATATCATGTAACTCTTCTGGGTGATGTCAGCCAAACCACCAAAATACAGCAAGGTTGAGCAAATGCTCTAAGCAGGTGGACCAGGCGGTTTCTGTGACAATCAAGAAAGCAAGTCTGAGAAGTGTAAATACAAGATGGAGAAGGACATTGAAGTACACTGAGGACTTTCAGAGCAATAAGCAAAGAAAGTGTACTCCCTTGGCCTGCCTGTATTCAGAGGTGGAGAGCTTTGCACATCAAAGATATCAGGCTTCATGACCTGGTTTTCTTCCTAGGTAAGAGAATTCTACTGATCCCAGACTCTCACTAATCAAGTGTTCAAGAAAGGGTAGCAGTGTTTTAGGGGTTATTTAGAAAGGTGCAAGTTAGCATGCTGTTGCCTCACTTGAATTTCTACATTATATCCATTGTAAGTCAAACCTAACATATAAATCCCTTTAGAATATGTTTGTTTACTTTTTCCACAAAGCAGGAGTGGAGGCTCGGGAACAATGAGTTCCTTTATAGAGCTTTGACAAACAAAATTATTGAAGTTAAATGGGGAAAAAAAAGCAGCTTGTGAAAAAGGATACTAATTATTCCTTCTTATTCATGCAGGATCACTCATGCTTTTCCCAACTTGTCTAATAAATGCATAAAAATAAATAAGTCCTTTAGTGTTCAGGTTTGCTACAGATTTGTTCAAATGTTGCTTTCAACTCACAAGCAATTTCAAGGCTGTAATGGAAAAGCTGAATCAGCTGTGAAATGTAACTTTTGACTTAATTATATTAATTGACATACCTATGTATAATTTTTTTGAGTATTTGGTATAATTGCTTCAAATGACATTTAATTTGTCACTTGAAGTACAATAATTAGAAACAGTTCATGAAAGAAAGTCATTGCAACTTCAAATGAAGTATTTCAAAGGTATAATTATTTTGAATGTTATAATACTGAATAGCTACACTCACAGGGCTGGGGAGCTGACACTGCCAATGTTAAAGTCTACAGACCGGTGGGTCTCTTTTGCTACGCAGGCCACTTATTTGCAAGATTCTGGGGAATAGCACTATGTGAAAAGGAGAAACCACATGCTAGTTTCTCCTCCCCGTAGGCTAGAGGCAAGCCTTCTGTGCAGAAATGTTTGTCATCCAAATCTCATTAGAAATCAATGGAAAACATTCCATCAAACTCAGTGGGAGCTGAATTGATCCACAAGTGTATTTTTGGCTCTGCTGGAGATGTTCAAGAGGCGTGCTGCTGGCTGACAGAGCAGCTGCTTGATGTGAATAGTCCCCACAGAAATACCCCAGTGCAGTGCTGGGGTGCCTCTGCACAGCACCAGCACCGGTTCCTTGGGGAAAGCCTCCACCCCCACCTCACCTCAGAAAGAGGAAGGAATGTGTTACACGGGGAAGAAATTAGCAGTGGCCTTAATAATGTAAACTGGCAAGAACAGTCACATAGCTAGGAAGATATTGCCCAATATTGCACAATATCTGTCACATAAAAATAAATAAATCGAAACCACAGAAAAATAAAGCAGGAGAAAGGAAGGTGAATTTCCTCTAGTGCCCCGGCCAAAAGGGCACGCAACTGTGCAGAAGCTGGAGGCCCTGCTCATTTGCAAGAAGAGCAACTGTAGTCCATGTCATGCCAGTTGGGAACTGGTTTGCTGGGCACTGGCAGGGAAATGTCTTTTTTAAAACACTTGGGCCAGATCTCTGAATGGACCCTGTCCCTTGGAAATCTGAGCAAGAAGTGGCTATCTCAGCTTCAGTGCCAAGAAGCTCAGGTGCTGAAATATGATGGGAAGACCAAGGTGCAGTGCCATGGGTCCTCATTCTGCCTGAGTTCTGCAAGCTCCTGAAGAACCTAACCCACACCGACAGCAGTGAGTGTCAGGAGCACGACCGGATGAAGTGAGGGATCTCAGCATTGAGAACAGGAAAACAATTTCAAGTTTATTTAATTGCTAATCACAGCATTTTTTTGTGACATTTATGTTTTAACCCCAGGTACTAGAGAGAGGTCTTAAAAAAAACATCATGGATAGTTCTGTTTTAACATTATCAACCTGAATCTTGACCTAAAAGCTTTAAATAAACTCCTAGCACTGAAATAACACCTAGAGACTTAAATAACCTGGGTACCTAGGATGGATTTTAAAACTGTATGCCCACCTTCAGAGAGGGATTTTCCTTTGGTTGACAGATCAAGTCAGAAGCTGTGCTGCAGGCAGGGGAGTTACGTGTCAGGAGACACTAAGCCCAGTTCTTGGGCTTCTGCTAGCAGTCCCATTTAAAGTTACTCTTTTTCTCTGTCACTTAGTCATTGCCTTCTTCAGTTCTTTAGAGTATGAGGTATTGGCACAGGGATGGAGGAGTGAAGGGGTTTTCTGGAGCTCCTGTTACTAATGCTGCGCTCTAAAGGAGTGCGTTAGTTCTCTCACCTCTTGTCAGTTCTGGTTATGGCCACTGATACCACGTTAGGTCCATAACAGGTCCAGACTGACATGTAAATACAGTTCTGTGACCACATACACCTATAACATGTCTTGTTTCCTTCAATGAACTTGTAATAAGAATTTAGGCTAATGCTATATGCCACATGCAGTCTGCTATATACCTTTTGCACACTAAATATTTGACAATAATATTTTGGTTTTGTCATCCATACCGAACATTCCCTATTAATCCTGGTTTCAGAGGAGCAGGCTCCTGCTGGGTGAGGAAAGAAGGACAACAACAGGGAATTTTGGGATTTTTTTCTTCTGAATAGCCTAGTAACCTCTGAAAAGTCTAGTAATTGAGCCTTCATCAGAAATGCTGACATAAAAGCCAGCATTGGTCTGGAAATGCAAAGTGCAGTTCAGTTACAGCTAAGGGCCAAAGTAACCAGGGAAGCTCAGATTTACATCACTACGTTAAGCCAACAGCACAGCTGCATCAAATTACTGCCTTCAGAACAGGAAGGACTGGAAGCTTCATTACAAGTGCTACAGAGACGACGAAACACAATCTCATCTGTACGTTGTATATGAGATCTCATTTTTCCCCTTGGAGAAATAGTTAGTAGAAGGAACTAGTCCCCACTGGAGCGATCTGAGTCTTCTGCAAACAGGTCTGGCTGTTTGTCAATATGAATGTGCAAAGCAAACATTTTCAGAAAATGAACTGAAGGCAAAACAATTTTATTTTTGTCCATGAAGGTTGAAATGTTTCACTTAGCTTTCAGATAACAGGTGCTAATAACCTATAGGTAGTTCCTAAGAATTTTGTCCCTGCAGCATCTGACCTGCCTGAGCTGATTCCTCTATTTGCATGTTGATGCAATAACTTTAATTGGTCCTTGCACAGGTGGATGTCTTGGCCTGTAGGACAGCAGATTCAGGGCCTTTGTGTTTTTCTTTTCTAACAAATTAAACCTTTACCTGAGCATACACATGTGAATCTAAATTCACATACAATTAATTTTTCACTTTAAGAGTCTATCCCAAAGGAGTTTCAAAAGTACCAATTATTACTTAGCTATGCTAGCTTAAATGCAAAACATTACACTGGTGTAACCAAACTGAATTTGGCCAGTTGAATCTGACCTAATTTTATTAGCCATTGTTTGTTTGAGTTGTTATTATATTTTTGCTAGACTTTTGAGTAGTTGCCTAAGATTTCATTATTTGTGCCGTGTCTGAGCTTGAATAAGAATGGAAGGCTAAAAATGAACTTCAGAAAATAAAAAATCATGGAAACACACTAAAATGGACAGTCTTAGAAATGCTTTTTCTTTGTATACTTACCAGATATATGACCATTTCAAATGTGTATGCTTGACTTGTCCTTTTTTCCTCCTTCCTTCTTTCCTTCCTTTCCTTCTTTCTTTCCTCCTTCCTTCCTTCTTTTCTTCCTTCCTTTCCTTCTTTTTCTTTCTCTCTTTCTTTCTTTCTCTCTTTTTTCCTTCTCTCTCTTTTTTCTTTTTTCTTTCTTCCTTTCTTTCTCTTTCTTTCTTTCTTTCTTTCTCTTTTTTCTTTCTTTCTCTCTTTCTTTCTTTCTTTTTCTTTCTTTCTTTTTTCTCTTTCTTTCTTTTTTTTCTCTTTCTCTTTCTTTCTTTCTTTCTTTCTTTCTTTTTATCTTTCTTTTTCTTCCTTCCTTCCTTCCTTCCTTCCTTTTCTTCCCTTCCTTCCTTCATTCCTTCTTACTTTCTATTTCTTGTCTTCTCCCTCTGAAACTGAGCAATCAGTTTGTACCACACACTTCATTTGCCCTACGGAAACTGTGTGACTCAAGTAACCACTTGCATCTTTCTACTGAATCTAACCCTGCTGATTTTTCTCCCTGAGTCTCTATTTCTCTTTTAGCAAAGCTAGACTTTGTCATCATACTATACCGGTAGGAATCATCTGCTGCTGGTATACCTCTGTGCTTGCTAGGTAACTGTTTTACAAGTGGGATATATCAAAGATGTGATGCTAACTGCAATCTGTGGAGCTTTGTTACCTGTCACAGTCACACAGCAAAGCCTGCCGGTGAAGGATGACATGTCAGTTAAGAGAGGCCCATGCTGCTCCAGCAAGATCATGGCTAAACACAAAAGCTAAGACTAATTCAGCTCAGATGTCACCAGTTTTGTAATTGGCATTGGGGACATAACCAAAGTACCATGCCTGAGCACTGTAACTAGTGTCCCATTTCACTCTGTATTAATCTTAAAGGCTGTGACATTTTCTCTTATATGATTGCCTACATTGAAAAAATGAATATTTAAATTAATTGACTTTTTAACACTTCAGGTTACATTTATTTTGCTAGCATTCACCTCTCTCTCTCTTTTTTAAGCCAGTGCCTTTTACTAGGTCCTGATAATATTTCTTCTACAAAGATGCAAAACTTTCCAAGGCAAAAGAGTTTATTGCTGTGAGTTGGCTATACTCAGCAAAGGTCTGCACAGTACACTACTGAACTTCATGTACTATAAGCCTTTTAGAATGGAAATTTACTGCAGTGTCTCACTTCGAGGAGAGAACCAAAACAAACTTACTAGAACAGTAATTTAAAGACTGCGCTTTAAAGGGAGGGGAGAGAAATAAACCTCCTACCACTCCTTCTCCTAAATGTTGGGATCATGTGAAAATCAATAAGATGACTTCTTTCTTCCTTTTTTTTCTTAACACGGTAAAAAGCCCAGCTGTAACTTTGTGGAATTGCTTTCTAACGGAAACTTAAAGGGAGAGTGAATGTGTATGTGATGTGACAGGGTCCATGGCCAGATCCTACCCCAGAGGGTGGTGGGCTGCCAGCTGCCCTGCCAGCAGAGCAGCTCTGGACTGCACAGCTGTGGTCAGTGCAGGATTTCTGAGACTGCCAGCTCCATTCTGCTCTCTTAGCCTGCCTATCCGCTGGCACACTCCTTGCTCACCTGAAACGTGGGCAGACGTAGGCAGAACTGTCCTGGTGGCTCCACGGGCAATGCTGAGCGTAAGAAATGTAATCTGTAAGGTGGAATTTCCTGACTGCTGCACAGCCCTGCTTTATACACAGTTTTTAATGTAATGTTGAATAAAATTTCCGAAAGCCTTCATTTTCTGATCTCGTCTTTAAAAATTGTGTATATAAGAAGAAATCCAAGATATCCAAGAAAACCACCTCCAAGTTTTGTAGCTCCTCTGGAATACAGTAAGTACCAATAGTCTTACATTTGTGGAGTTGCAAGCTTTACAAAGTCTGGAGGGCTCGTCGAAGAACAGATCACAACTTGCCCAGCTATGGAGTTAAAGGAAATGTGCTCTCCTGACAAGAGATTTTGAAATGGGGGATAAGAAGCAGAGGCTTAGGGTTTAGGTAAGGGAACTGCAAAGCCCAGCAGCAGCCTGGCCAGCTGAGAAGACCTAGAATCAGCTTGCCAGCTGGGAGGGAGACTGTACTACATTGACATGTCCCTGGGTGGAAAAAGAGGTTTTCCTGAGCTTGGATGATCTCGAACAGGGTTATTCATTCATGGCTAAGTGTGTGTGACCAGACCGGTAGATTTGCCAGCAACTTTTTAAAAATCAGTTTTCTTAATACATAATTCACTGAAATTGAAATTCTCCTCAAGAACCTAGCAATAGTGATGCAAGTCATCAGGAGATGTGTGCCAGGTTTGGGATATTATTTCTGGATGAAATGTTAGGAAGTGAGACTCTTGAATATGATTAACCAGTGTAAAGAACATTTCCTGTGATATATAAGAACAAGATCGCTGATTCCAAAGAGAAATTTAAGGTTTTGCTCCTGTGTCCCAGAAAATACTTTATTCATTGGAATATTTGCCAATCTAGAAACTCTTCCTTTGAGGAAAAAACATGCAGAACTAGTTTTTTGTCCAGTCTAAACCAGGACATTATATATATATAAAAAGATTTTGGGATGGGTAGGGAGTTGTTTTTCTACTCAGTTCTGCTGTATGTAACATCTGTAGATCCACAGATATCACTGATAGGCTCCCAGTGCATCTTATGGAGGCTGCAGGTGAAAAGCACCCTTATACCAGTCTTAATAAATGAGCAGAAGCACTTTTTAAGACTTTACATTTTATGAAAGGCAAAATGTCTGTTTCCTTATGCTGCTCTTCCACCTAGAAGTCATTAAAGTCTAGAGCAGTATATCTGGACAAAGCACTGTATCTCAGTCCAGTGAGTACCTTCTTGGTATGCTCTGACCTCTGTTCAAGGCTGGCAGAAGTACTTCCTGAATCAGTCTGTAGCTTGTATAGTACCCAAGTGCTTTGGTTTTTATTGAAAGGCTGATATAAACTCTTTGATCAAATAAACACTTGTGCAAGAAAGAAATGGGAAGGCTGCTATTTAAGAAGAGAATGACTGGCTTATTAAGGTTTTATTCAAATGTACATTACTGTTGCTCTGTGTGTTACTTTTTAAAAAGGAAAACTAAAATAAAACTTTACACATATTTTTAGCTGCTTCCATGAATTAATATCCAAGTGTAAGAGCAAGGTGTTAACAACCACAAAACAGGCAAGCTGTTCCCACCTTTGGGAAGCTGATGCATGCTATGGTACCTTCATAAGAACAATAACAAATGTGTGGGTTTGGTTTTTTTAAAATACTTTTATTCATAAACTGAAATGAGTGAACATTTAAAAGACAACCACTGAGCAGAGTAGCAAACTAACTTTCCTCCCAGGGCAACAGAAAAATGGCTACTTTAATGAGAAGCAAGCATAAACTACTTATTATGTTCATTCATGTCTGTATATAGTTTCTGAATGCCAAAAAATACTTAAAACCTGTTTCCTGAATTGAAAAAACCCCTAAATATCAGAAGCATCATTCTCATTTCTACTAAATGCAGCAGTTGCTGGCATGCTATTGGCACTTACTTTAAATTTATGTTGAGTACTGTTGATAGCACCGAGGAAAAGGATGCATTTTCAAATAGTAAGGGAGTGTCAGCACTGCTGTTGTTTATGAGTCGCACAGACAGTGGTTACTGGGAGTAGTGTGTGTGCTGCCTTGCCTTGTTATTGCCACCGGGAGGCTGTGGTATAGCTGGGTTTGGTAGGATTACCCCAAACCATAATGGATCCCTAGTGGAAAGTCGGACATTGTGTAAGGAATGAGAATCTGGCTCCAAATATGTAACAGGCAGAGTTTAGCTCATAAACAGTGTATAACCAGTGCAAACATTAGAAGTGCAAGAATCTAAAACAAAAAAAAAAAAAAGATTATTCAGTTTCTGTAAAGCTAAGCTCAATAAAAACAGTAATAAAACGGTGTTTTTATTAGAGCATCTTACACGCTGGTTATAAAAAATATTTAGTTTGTTCTCTGGTTCTTTCCTCCAGAGGTTTGGCTTGCTTAGGTTAACTCTTTGGGACTGGGATTATGGCATTTACTGCCCCAGAATCTGGATTGTCCAATAGGTGAAGGAAGGGGCGTACTGAAATGTTCCCATCAGAGCTGGGAGGATAGTTAATATTGTTCACTTCCTACTGGTACTGCTTCTGTCTTCAGAACAGGGGCCTGCCTCTATAAGTGATGCCTTTGGGTAAGGCAGCAATAAGAGAGGAAGAAATAAAAGTGTTATGCAAAGGAGCTCTGGAGCTGGGAGCATTGCTGTGCTGTCATGTTTCCTGGGGAGCCACTGTGGAGCAGAGCGATGCCATGCAGCCACCAGCCCCCACCAGTGTGCAAGGACTGCTCGTTCCCAAACCACTAGGAACTGCTTCTTCCTCAGCATATTTCCTTAGTAAATTAAATTGTATTTGTGCTCTATAGATGGATGGCATCACTTTTATTTGCCTGCTTACATTCATTACTATCTATTGGTTCACCTATACAGCGGTAGCTGGGCAGCAGGCAGGACAGCTGCCTTCCTGCTGTGGCCTGGATGCTTATCCTGGACTGAGTGAGACCTCTGCAATAGGGACTGGGTAACCAAATGCATCAGATCTCACTCAGCAGGGAGAAGCCTGCATGATGGGGAATGTCCCTGTCCTTGCACCTGCCTGCAGCGCAAGGGGAGATTCCTGAGAAGAGCAGGGAACATCTACACTGCAGAGGTGACAGAGATCCCATTCCTATGGACCAGGAAGGGACTGCATACTGCAACTTTGGAAACTACTGGAGATTGATGGATGGAGTAAAGGCTGGAGAGAAGCTCTTCTTCAGGTCTCCAGAGAGGACACTTATTTTCAAGTCTTGTAATTTCTTTTGTTTCATGCAGATGAATTTCCCATGTTTCAAAGATTGTTTGTGGTCTCATAAGACACGTATGTCCTTTTGGGTGCTTTCTTGAGGACAAACCCTCTAGCAAGTCCAGCCAGAGCACCCACCACAGCAGTACTTAACACAGGGACTACTTCCAGCAGGTCAGCTCAAGTAGAGTAAGGCATCATCTGTTAACCAGATGTAGGGCCCATAATGGAGGAGTATGCTTTTTTATTATTATTATTTTTTTATTTTAGCATCAACAAGCCTTCTCTGAAGTCTATTTAAATGCAGGTGTAGACCACGTCTGAGTAGATTAACACACAACCACAGAGTCAGATGATTGTAAGAATCTGCTGTTCATCTGGAGAAAGCTCATGGGAAAAAGATCTGAGGGAAGGGAGCTGTTAGATATGAGCTGATATTTCTCTTACTTAATAAAACTGTGCCTGGAGGAAGTGGGAAGTAACTACTAGAAACAGGAAGATTTGGTGAGGAAGGAAATCACCTGGCCCTTGGGAGAGATAGCTGTTGGTTTATGTATTGTGTTTTATTTTGGACTTTGTTGATTCAACTGCTATGTAGTGTTTGGATGAAAGACCTTGAAAGGATTCGAGCAGTGATGTTTAACCTTTCCAGGGAGGTTTAGAGAAGCCAGCAATCTGCAGAGACTGTTCCTGCAGTAGCAGGAACTGTTTTACCCTCCAGAAACTGAATTTATGCCCAGAAAGAACTGAAAACTGTGACTTGGAAGGATCAATAGAAGATAAGGTCACAGCTGAATAAAGTTCTCAAAAGTTTCCAGTTCTTACTTGCTCGAACCTCTCTCTCGCCTGAGGCCAACTCTATCAGCATTTTCTTGGGACAGTGAAGCTATAAGCAGCATACTGTAAGACAGTTCTGCTGTGATTAGATGTAAGGAAATACAGGGCTGTCGGTTGTCAAGGCACTGCTGGTATTTTAATTTGAAGTGTCACTCAGTCTCCTTAGGTTGCTTTGCATTGATATTGAATAAAATAGGAGAGGAATGAGTTTTAAGAATAGAGAGGAATTTCTCAGTGGGCTGGAAGAGGGGAGATCGTGGAAGGAGGAGCTGGCTTTAGAGGACCCAGTCTGGCCTTGCTACCTTGAGCAGATTTGTCCGTGTGCAATATCCCTCCAGCCTGACCTTCCTAAAATCCTCCTTGTTGCACCAAAGCAATTGGCTGTGCAAGGGCTGGCACAGTTTGATTCCCAATGAATCACATAAAAACTGATTTAATGAAGTGTTCCTTGATCTTATGAGTATTACTGAGGCTGGGGTTTTTTTCCACTTGCCTGGGGCTTTCTGAAAAGGCTCAATTGCTTTTACACCTGAGTTCTTTTCTAGCTTATTCTCCTAGTATTGGTTCCTAATGAACCTGTGACATTTATTCCCATATCTTTCCACTCTCCCATCCCTAACTTCCTCCCTTTCCTGAGGTGAAATTTAATCATTTTCTTTACTAGCTAAAAGAAAAAAAGAAAAAAAAAAACCACAGAAAACTTAATGCTTCTGAGAGCTAGCAGGTTCTTTTAATTCTTTCTGTTATGACAATATGACAGATTCTTGCACTTCCCTGGCTCCCAGTGGAAATACCAGGCTCTGAGGAGACAGACAGAGGGGTATAAAGACAGAAGGCATTTACTCTTAGCAATGATTTTTCTAATGAGAGTTTTTAGTGGTGACATTAACAAACTGTTCTCTCGGAGAATTTCCTGAGGGCTTCGGTGTCACTACATGCAGCATCAGCTAGGTGACAAGCTCTCACCACCACCCCAGTCACTGCAGAAGCAGCATCCTCAGCAGGAGTGGGTCCACACTCTCAGTTTTGGCAGGATGATGGTGAATGCTGAGTGGAGCAAGCAGCACAGCAGCTTTCTTCTAGGTGTTTGTTTCTAAGAGTTTACATCTTGTCGTTTTCTGTGAAAAGAAAGAAAAAGAAAAAAAAAAAAGAGTAGCCTCATATTGAAGGATTTAAACATTTTTGCAAAGCTTAATTAAACTTCTAAATCCTCACTCTAGACAGTTAAGCATTGAAATAGGTAAGATGAAGTGCAGAGAAGTCAAGGGACTAATCCAAGGTCAGTGACAGGGTCAGGAGCAGCCCCTGGGGGGTTCACTCCACTCCTCTGCTGGTGGTAAATCATTGACAGTCATTCCAGTGTGGCCAGCAGATTTCCCCCAGTCTGTGACCGGTGAAAACAGGGAACTTGCTTTGAATCCAAGCCATCTTTGCCTGGCCAGCAGACAGCCTTTAGCTCCTAATGATAATTGCTTTATGTATTTAATTATCTTATCGTAACCCTTTGTTATCACAACTAGGATAGTGCCAACTTGGTTGAGGAAAGACAAAGATAAGCAAGAAAAGTAAATGCAAAAAAAGAATACCCAGATGTGGAAGCGGGCCAACAGGGTGTCAATCTACCTGTCTGAAACCTCTTCTAGGAGCCACGTCAGGAAAAGAGATGTTTATGTAAAAAGACACAAGATTCAGATACTTGGAAAAATTGTTTGTAGAAACCAAGCACCCAGTCAGTTTGTCAGAAATCCTCTCACAACAGTCTGGTGTCGGTCTGTTAGCAAAATCAACAAAACAGTCTGCATCCTTATGCAGATGCATAGTCCAGATCCACTGTGGGAGGAACCCCTGAAGCAGTGTCCCAGCTTGCCCAGAGGACTGGGGCACAGGCACCCACTGGAGTCCTGTGGGACACGGTATTGTGGTTAACCCTTGGCACTTGCATTTTGGGAGCTGCCTGTCATTTGAATTGTGTGGTTTTGGTTGGTTTTTGTTTTTTTTTTTTTTTAAAGAGCATCCAAGTTCTATTTTGCTTTCTACACCTATCTTGGAAGTATCAGACCTTCACAGTCTGAGAAGCCCATTTTCCATCTAGCTTTACTCATGATGCTTATCATGAACCATAGATCAACAAGTGACTAAAACTGCACTACAGCAAGTATGTAAGTGTAAATCTGAATGATGCATGATTACTCTGAGCCAGCAGACATGTACAAATAATTGGCCTTTAAAGTTCATTAGTCAGTTTTATTACAAATAGTGCATTTGCATGATGTTTGTAAATTTATGCACCAGAGGGCATAAGTGATGACAGCATTCCACTGACTAGGCAAAGCAATTACAAAAAGCACATCCGCTTTGAAATGCCAACACAAAACACTTGTTTCAATAATTGGTCTTAGTGTTTCAGTCCTGGGAGTGAGACCTGCTAAACTCTTTAGTTATAGCAAGTGGCATAGAGAGGCAAAGTGTCCCAACACGCTGAACAGTCGCTTCCAAATTGTTTTCACCATTGATTCACCCCCGCTCTCAGTATGTCTGAATTAGAAGGGGAAAATTTTTGAAGTGGATGCGGTCAGATTTACCTTTTCCTTTGGATGCTGAAGAGCTTTTCTGTGACTGTCACAGAGGATTTAGCTATATAGTGCTGTTCTCTATACGTGGATCCAATAAGAACTGAAAGATAATTGGGGAGATTGTAGAGGTTATAGTGTCATTAGTACTAATCTGTTCCTCTTTGGGCTTGGTGAGAAGATTAGTAGTGGAGGTAAAGAGGAAAAAACTCTGTTTGAAAATGAACATGAATTTATTGGTTGGGTAGTGAAAGAAGATAAACCCCATCTCCTGGCTATTTTCCTAGCTATTACTAGTATTGTTAATCTATGCGCATCTACTTTTTGCACTTCTAGAAAGTGACCAGAAACATCTTGGTCAATTAAAAATCAAATAAAATATAAGATTCATGTGTGATTACACTGAAGTGTTGCATGCCCGTGCTGCCTCCAGATAAGGACTGCTGCAGCATGTTTTCCATCTCCAGATTACCTGTGATCCCCAGCTAAGAAGCCATATACTTTGGGATACCAGAACCGATAAAGCACTGTCAGTTTGAATCTGTTTCCTCATTGCTTGCTTATCTCTGCTCCAATGTGAGACAATTAACATACCATATGTTGTGTTCTTCATTAGCCAATACATTCAAAAGTGCTCCTAAATGCTGTGCATGACATAGCTTTTTATGTGCTTGCACACAGCTGCATTAATAAAATCTGAGGAGGCAGGTGTGTGCATGCGCATATATATAGATGTATGCAGGCATGCATGGGAGTTCAGTTATCGGAATGGTAAACACTCACAGCAGGAGCAAACCGATGACAAGTGAACCCATAAAAGGTTCAGCTAAGAGAAACTTATAAAGACTTGAAGGGTTTCTTTGAAAGCAGCTTATATGCTCCCCAGATTTCCATTATTTTACTGTAATGGAAAAAATATTCTTGCATTAGGTTAAAGATCTAGTAGCATTCTGCACTGTGTAGAGTGTATCTCACATTATCAAACCAAATACAGCCTTTCCAGTTAAAATGCTTCATTGCTTATATTCATTAAATTTGAACTTTAATACAGAAAATGTCAAACAACTGGAAACACATGAGCTTCAAGCCAAATTCCTTAACTCGTGATCATAGTAAAAACCTGGGAGCCACTCGTTTGTGCTAGATTTTGTTCCCTTCTTACCATGTGCCCCACTGGCTTAATTGTCAGATAGACTATACACGGGCAATAGTGGTGCAAGGCATAAATGCCACCTCAGTGCACTGCAAAGTACTCATCAAAACAAGTGGGTAAAATGCCATTGACCATATGGCACCCAAAAAGCTTCCTCTGTCACCCAGAATTATTATCTTTAAGATAGTTTCTTGTGCATAGGTACCTTGACTAATGAAGGCACTCTGCAGTGCATGCTACAGTGGCTCTCCCAGCATCATGGGCGCTTCTCTGTCCATGTCACCTTCCGAGTGGTGTTTATTGTTTCCATGTGCCCTATAAAAAACTAGTAGGAGTTTTCCCTTTCTGAGCAAACGTGTTAGGGGTATCTCATGTCAGAGTTGCTTTTAGCTTGTCAAAGTGACCCAAATTGAGCTCACTTGAGGATAAAGATTGGCTATTTTTAAAAACTAAGCAGAAACTCCCTTCAGGATAATCCGTAGGAAGTCACTTTTCAGTACAAGGGTGAACTTTCCAGTCTAAATCTCCTTCTGATCTTCTCAAGACAAATCTGATCTTCTCAAGTCTTCTTCCTAGTCAAACTATTGCTTAGTCACATGCACCAAGTGATAGATGGAGGCTCAGTATCCCGAATATAGAAGTGATGGAAATGTCCTGGGCTGAGTGATGCTGCACTGACAGAGCACAGTGTGGACAGCTGCACTGTGTTGCCTGCCATGCATTTTGGATAAGAAGGGTTGATAAATGGATGCTTAAACCTGATGACCATTCAATTCCAATAGCAAAGTGGGGTATAGAAAACGAATAGTCTCTTTTACAAAAGAAAATGCTTTACTTGGGCATGAGCCATGACTGTTGTGGCTAAAGGATGACGTTACATATTACTGTACATTTTGTGTTTTCACCACAAGGGAACAGATGAGTATCTGAACAGATACAAACACAGCTGAAAAGTGCAGGCTCTCATTTCAGATGCTTTGAGTGTATTCACTGGGTAATCATCACTAGCAAGGAAAATCAGGCTTTTTTTACATTACAAGGCTTTTCAGAAGCATGGTCTTTTTTTAATTGCATGGAAGCACTTATCGTAGGGAAAACCAGGCATAGATACAGTGAATCATTTCAAGCTGATGTTGAAGTTATCGTATCTTAAGTTATTAACAAAATTTCCCTTACAAAGTTGCTATTTCTCTTTGTGTTTTTGTCTCGCTTTTACAGCAGGCTGATCTTCTCAGTTAATTCTCTCATGTAGTAGGTGTTTTCTAATCTCAGCTTTTCAGTAGGGGAAAAGACTTTTCTCCTCTCCAGGTGAAGAATTTTGTCTTGTGAAAGCACAAGTAGCATCATAAAGTTATTTGTTGCATAGATAAATTTTCATCAGGACAGAACTGAATTTCTGCAGTGTAGATGATTGTTGGGCATTTTTTGCTTTCCTTTTTTTTTTAAAGGAAAAAATGCTCTAAAAAGTATCTTCAAGTAGCTATAGGAATTAAAAAACAGATTGAAAGGACATACTTTCACTATCTAAAGGCTAGGCTGCATATAGGGCAGTTTGTGAAGGCTGCATTTCATCATGGAAACCTTTTACATACACTGATCTGTTTCAGAAGGTTTGTTGTGAAACAGGTCACACACTGAGGCTGTATACAGCGTACCAAATTTTGGTAGAATGTCTGGAAGGCAAAGCCAATATTTGTTAATAGAAATATGAACAATGAAGTAGCCTACTAAATCCTATTTTCTGTGAAGTATTTTGACCACTATTTGTAGCATTCCTTACAGATTTGGATACTGCATTTGCTGTTCAGGAGAAAAGCTTTTCTTTTCATGCAGTCTGCAGCACACTATTTCCTGCCATGTAATAATGACACCCTAAAATACCTTGTTAATCTGAATGGATACTTATCGTTCTCAGGGAACCAGCTCTTCTCAATATAACTCTCTTAAAACAGTCAGTACTAGCAAGGAAAAGAGCTTCCTTTACTGCTATCATCCCAGTTTAAAGGAGCTTTTAATGTCTTCACAGTTGCCCTATGAAGACTGTCAGGAATTTCCAAAGCTTTGAGCTGCTTTACCTTTACCTGTCAAAATGAAAACAAACATACAAATCCTTTTTTAGTGATTTTACTTTCTTTTTCAAATAAAATTCTGGTATGTCCTGCATTTCCAATTGTCTTAATCATAACTGTTGGACAGATGGTCAGCGTGTGTCACTTGCCCTCCAGCCTTTTCAGAGCATCAAACTGTGTGTCAGTTCCCTGTGCCCTGGCCAGGGTGGCTGGGGCAGGTGATGAGGTTGCCAGACCTAAAATAAAATAACCGCCCTGCAGCTTGGCCTTTGGAGAGAAAACTAAAGCAAAGGCAATTCGGATTTTGTTTTTGGTTTTGTTTTCCTTAAAGACTTTAATTGAGGTGGGAGGCTGGGGAGAGGAGGTAGGGATGGAAGGAGGAGGTGGGGACCTATATGTCCAAACCCAGCGCCTGGACCTTAAGTGCATCCTGCAGCAGGGAGAGCTCTCTCTTCTCAGCAGATTCACCCTTGCTCTTGCTACAGCCAAAGTCCTACAATTTTTCAAGCTCACACCATGTTTCTTCATGCTAATGTTGTGCAGATTTATATTTTTTTATTATTATAACAAACTTTATTTATAGTGATTTCACACACACAAAACCCTCAGTATTAATTCAGATTATTTTTTTTAAACTGCCTGTGCTGTTGTTCAGAAAACCCTGCAGGAACAGAATGGGAACCACTGGGACTGGTTCCAGACTTTGGTAGCCTGGTTATTAAGGGGTGAAGGAAAGGGTTTTTAGAAACTTCAATAAACAGTTGCTTTAGTTAATAGTCTGGGTCTTGATTATTCACCCCATTGTGACCTACACTGATTTCAGGGAGGGTTGTATTATAACCAGACTGAAGGCAGGAGGTTATATTTCCACTGAACTCAACAAAAGGTGGTTTGTGTGCTTGTAGTACAGTTGCTTTGAATAGAATCTGGACCCATATGTTGAAACTGTTCCGGTCTGTAATTAAAGACTAGTATCTCTGCACTGCACACTGAGTTATTTTGAGGCAGTGAGAATGCCACAGCAGGGAGTGTGCTTGGAGAGTTGGTACTGAGGGCCTTGTTACACCCTGCATTAAAGATACGTGAGTAACTGTGAAAGCTTCAACTTCACCTGAAACTGTTCTTTTTTTAAGAATGAAAAAAAGCCCAAAACTTTTCAGTA
Organism: Falco peregrinus; assembly: GCF_023634155.1. NCBI lineage: Eukaryota > Metazoa > Chordata > Aves > Falconiformes > Falconidae > Falco > Falco peregrinus. The sequence continues at coordinate 61,776,114 of NC_073727.1, forward strand.
ATTAAAACTTGTGTTGGGCTGAATGGAACAGAGCAGGTTTTGAAGACTATTTAGTTCTTCTCTGAAATGAAGCAAATAAAATGTAGAGACAAGGTAACATGCAAGGAGATTTAGGTGCTGCTAGCAGAAAAGAAGAGCAGCTAATTGTGCTGATGCTTTTGTTTAGATCAGCAAGGGTCATTGGTCATTTTCTGCCTTTCAGAAAAACTGTTACCCTTCCTGCTTTCGCTATCCCTGCAGTCCTGTGCAGAGCCTTTCATGTGGGTCATTTGTAAATAGAGCCAATGCCGTGGCTTCTATTAATTCACAGAACTAGTAAAGATCTTCCAGACTGACTTCCTGAGTGTAACAGGCTACTTCAAGCCATTAGGACTCTGCAGGACCCAATAAAGCAAGACTTTCATAAGTAGATCCTCCAGAATACATTTAGTTTGGATCTAAAGCCATCATGTGAAAATTCGTCTTGTCTAGCTCTAGTCACCAAAAGGCAGTCCAGTCAAAGCTGCAGTTAAATGCAGAGGGTGCAGAGTACTTCATCTCATATACTTCTAAACTTGCCAAAGTTTTCAGGACTACCCCTATGTGATGCTTGTATCAGATGGCTAATTCTGCTTGAGCTGAGTAACAAGGTATCATATTGTTTGTTTCAACAGTGACAATCATTAAGAAAGACTGCATTTAATTTTAAATTTTAATTCATTAGGATTAAACTAGGAATTTCTGTTATAATCAAGCCATTTGCCAAATATATTCAAGAATATTTCAGTACATAGCTTTATAGGAGCTTTTTTTATTATATTAATTTATATAGCTTTATTGCAAAAACATCACTTTTGCAATATGTCCAGCCTTCTTGCAGCCTTCATTTTAAAAAACTAAATAGACATCTTTACATAAGGCAAGTTGTTCAGTACTTGAAATACTCTGGCTGTGCAGGTTAGGATGATGTGGAATAATATGCCATTTTGAAGACAGTCCTTGATCGATGCTGCTTGTTACGTAGGTTCACAGAGTAGTGGTGGTGTGCACAAACGAGATTGCTCATGGAGAAATTAATGTGGAAATCTGCTCCAGTTGCATACAAAGTATGTTTTACCTTCTTATGGGGAAATAAGGTTCAAACTGATCCTTGAGACACCTTCAAATCACATGTATGTTAAGGAAATTTTAAATCTAGTCCTAAGCAAAACTCAGGAAGGTTATCACAGAGGTAGGGGCATCAGCAGTAACTGCCTTGATCTATTCACCCATTACTGTTGTGCTGAATTACTCATCACTGTAGGCATTGCGTTTGTGACTCTCCTGTATATCTTCACCTTTCAGTATCCTTTTTAGTCCTAGAAAACAAGGCCAGCTTGTTTTAAGGAAGTGATGTATTGACTTATTTTGTACTTGAAACCAGGATCAGTTACACCTGTACAAATGTGCCAGTGGTTGTTTAATTATTGTTTTGGTTTGTGCGTTTTGGTTGTTTGTTGATTTTTTTCCAACTTGAACAGTGAGAAAGTTTCCACAATCTCATAGAGATAAGAAACAAGGACACTAGAACTGTGTTGTGCATTCCTCTACTTACCCTTCTAATCCTAGCTCTTTCTCCTTCTTTCATACATTACACAGTCCTATTAATTATACTTGTCACTGTATTGTACTGAGAGTTTGTGCTAAATTTTTATCCACTGCCTTAACAGGTCTCACTTTGTTTATCCTAACCTGCAGGTAGATCCTGATTAAAGGGTATTTTATGAAAGGGACCAAAGTTACCCCACTGTACAGGTTCCTACATTTTCACTCTGCCCTTATTCCTTTTCTACACCTGATGTTGTGCCATCAATACACTTTTCCTGAAGCAATTATTTTTATCAACCACCAGACACGTAATAAAATAGTTAAATAATATGTGACAGAGGACCAGTCCATACAGTTTACCTTAAAGTCACACAGTCAAGGGGTGTCTACTCATAACAGTCTTTAAGTTTCTTGTTTGAACAAATTGCATTTCTTACGAAATAAGTAGTAAATAATCACTTACCTGTATGTTTTATTTTCTGTATACTAAAATATACAAATTTTCCATGGTAGGCTACTAAAAATCTGCTTAAAACATCACACAATGAGAAAGCTATTATCTTTAGATAGCCTGAGTTACCTGCTTACATATGGAGTAAAACCTGTGTAAAGGATAAACTGCATTTAAAATTCAAATGCACAAATGATGTTTTCCTTTTTCCTGTTAACAGGACTAAAACACAATAATCAGTCTTTGTCAGGGTGTTTTAACACACTGATCCTAATATTGCCTTTGTGAAACAAATCTGAGCTCTGCAGTGTTAAAAGTGCTGCATCTCACATCTTCATCATTGTCTCTCTAAGGCACCCTAATCTGCCAGGAATTATTTTAAAATTATTTCTTTCTTTTAGTTTGGATTTTGTGGATTAATCACCATTGTTCTGCACCTTAGTGTTTTGCCAGAGCTACCCTGTGTGTCTCAATCTGCTAACAGCAAGAAAAAAAAATTCTAGGTCCAGCAATGCAAGGTTATTTTGTTCCCTGCATTTTCACTGGAATAGTTCTGTTTTGAATGCTATGTTTCTTGGACAGTTGCAAGATTAATTTACATAGATAAAATGTAACTGAAGTCCATGATCTTTTCTTGTTTTGCTTCATCCTTCTCTCTCTTGTCATTTGAATCAAACCTCCTGGAAATAGTTGATCTCCTGGAATACTTAGATTAGGTTGTGTTTGGGTTTGCTTTTTTGTAAAAGTCTTCTGGTTTTCCGTGATCTTACAGCAAGAAGTGATACTGAATCATCTCTGCTCAAGTCTATACTAGGGAAATTACTTTTAATTACAGACAGACATTCATAAATACATGCCCTCTTAACTGTATGCTTTCCCACCATAAAAAATTGTGTCTTTCATGACCATCTATTCTCTGATATGGTTGTTTTGACTTGGCTTGAAAATATTGCTTGTATACATAAAAGGTAGTATGGTCCCATTTCAGCAAGCTGCTTATTCTAGGTGTATGGTAGTTACCAAATAAATTGATGGCATTTCACTGAACCAGACTGCATGCTGATGCAGACTATAATGTGTTGCTGAATTAGGGCCTCAGGAGACAAGGTCATGCTTAAAGGATTTTCTGTTGTAACCTAAATAGTTGATAAACACAATGGTGAGGGAGGAATGTGACTCAGTGAACAGCCATCTGGCAGATAACTTGAATGCTTAGAAAGAGGAAGCACAGAAGTAATAAGCTAATTTGCTTAAAGTTCTTCTTATGTCTCTTCTGTTTGTGATTCCTGTGCAGGTATCTGAGGTGTGTAAAGATACATCAGAGAAGATGATAGACTTTGTATACCAGGATGAACTCCCTGAACAGAAGTAAAGTTCCCGTCCACGAATTCTCTAGGTTGTAGGGCTGTGCATGAAGAGCATGGCTAAACAGTAGCCTGACACCTATTGCAACCGGATTTGTGGAAGGAATACAACTGTCTTACACAGAGAAAGGGGGGGAAAGGAGGGCCAAGATAAAAAAGTAAAAACTATTGAACTATAGGAATGAACCACTGAATGACATAAACCAGAAGGCAACATTGAGCAGCACACCCTTCAAGAGAACCTACTGAAGGCTTCCCAGGAGCCAGTGGATACTGCCCAGCAGGGCCTAACCCAGGAAGCGCAAGGCGAGACAACAGAAATGAGCCATGCAGTAGCTGAAATTCCTCCTGGAAAGCTTCCTCCTCCTGATATTGCCCCAACCAAACTGGCTGCAGCCAAAGGCAGGTCAACCAGGAGCCACCTTCACCCAGAACCAGGTACTGATCTAAAGGACATTTTGGTCTGAACCAAAGTTACCGGCTTTGTGTACCCTGAACAGCACAGTGAGAGCATCTGCCAAAGGCACAGGGTGCAGTGTACAGGCAGCTTCTTTAAGAGACCCTCCACAAATAAATAAGCTATGGTCTTCCTGGTGCTATTAAGGAGAGAACAACATATAACTATGTAGGACCCAGAGGGCTATTTGCACTACTTCAATACATACCATGAGTAGAAGAGTACAGGCTTTGCTTTGGGATGCAGAGCATGAGTTTTTACTTCATTCATGTGCTGAAAAGCTAACCCAGCCACAGATGGAGTACCTGCACACAAGGCAACTAAGTGAAGGCAGTTGAACATTATTATCTATATAATAATCTTTTGTGTAGTGTTGGGCACAGAGGTTGCCGTTCTAGCCTCAGGAAACGGAGGTGCCCACATTTAAATTTACTGAAGGCAACAAAAACTAGTGTGGAAGTAGTAAATTGACTACTATTAGTAGCAACAGTAGTGATCTCCATAATATTGAAAAAAAATCGAAATATAATCATATAAAAATATTCTAGCTTTTTGTTTTCCTCTACCCTGTCACATCTAATCTACACTAGAGTTTGGATATCCAAAAGGAAAGGTAAAAATGGCAGATTTTTTGTGAGTATTAACAATCCAGATCAAAGTAGCTTTTAGGGATTATCAGTTCCAGCAATGTTTCCTTGAAGGCACAATACCAGCAGTCTTTTGTTTTGTTTTGTTTTTCTTTCTTTTCTTTTCTTTTCTTTTCTTTTCTTTTCTTTTCTTTTCTTTTCTTTTCTTTTCTTTTCTTTTCTTTTCTTTTCTTTTCTTTTCTTTTCTTTTCTTTTCTTTTCTTTTCTTTTCTTTTCTTTTCTTTTCTTTTCTTTTCTTTTCTTTTCTTTTCTTTTCTTTTTACTATAATAGTAAAATAATGATTTATATATGTAGATATATATACTTTTTTATGTATGTAAACTACACAGACCTTTACTGGAAAAAAATGCAAATGAGATTTGAGATGTTAAGTAGGAAAGGCAAAGCTGAAATACAACTTGCCTTTATTAGCTTTTGTTGGAATTAGCTGAGACCTCCGAAGTGAAACAGTTAGTTAAACATTAGCAATTCAGGTACTAAGGACAGTTAAAAATACCCTGACTGGAATAACCGATGAAGCAGGAGCACGTTTTATCTGTACTAGTTGACATGTCACATGACACGTTAAAGCTGAGCGTAAAGCCAGCACTTCATTTTCACAGGTAACTGGAATCACCACTTTTTTAATTAAAGGCTTATCTGTTAAACTACTTACTCTGAATACTTTTCTCCATTTCAGGGTTTTGGTTCGCACATGGTAAATGCATTACACATAATTTTCTTCTTTTTTAAGAACAGTTCTATTTGAAAATATCAATTTAATTTCTTGTCAAAAAACTGGACTCTTCCCCTTAAAGTGCTGTAGATTCTTCGGTCTTGCTCTGTCAAGTGTGCTGAAAATCTTGGAAATTTATAGTTTTCTCTATAAGTGTTAGTCCAATCTATGCAAACAATTAAACATATTCATGGTCATAATCTCCTCCTCCCTCTCTTCAAGTACAGTAGACTCCAATCTTCAACTAGGTTAAAAAAAAGAAGGGAAAATAAAAAAGAGAGAAAAAATATTACTGGTATCTTTCTTGTCTCCCCTTGTAGAACATTCCTCAGCCTTATTCTCTGAGCAAGAAATCACCTTCCACCCAGACACAAAAAAGAATAGTGATATCTGAAAACCTGTCATAAGTTTGTAGGTGGGGAACTGAAATTTAGTCTTATGTGAATTATCTTTATAAAAAGATCAACAAGCTGGGGCACATTGGCTGGACTGGGGGCACACTGGTTTGAGGAGAAGAAAAGACCCTGAAAACTTGGACTGCCTTGTAAGGACTCCAGCCATTATTACCTTTGTTGTTTTCTTTCCAGGGAAAACTTCTATGAAGAAAGCTTATATATTATACTATATACTACGAGGATTTGAATGAGCTTCTTCTAATATACACTTCTACAGGACTTCATATGCTGTTTAATCTGAGTTGCAGCATGTCTCATCAGAAAGAGCTTGATTTTAGAGGTGGAGTGACCGCGTAATTTAAGACCCTTAGGAAAGGACCCATTTTGTCTGGATCAGATGTGTGTGATTTTGGATAGTGTATTAATAGCACTAGGCTTCTTTTAATGTGAATTATTGTATATTAAAAAGAAAGGAGTTTCAAAGGACTGACAGTAAATTACTTTGTGTGTATTTAACCCAATTTTACACTTGAAGTCTACTTTCTTTGCAATACTACAAAGACTTTATTGAAATCATTGTAGAAGCCTCCATTCCAGGGTTGTTTTCAAGTGGGTTCAGTCTGAGGGTTTTTCAGAAAAAATGCTTCCAAGCATGCTGCTTCCCTCTCTGTGATGACGCTAGTTCCACACAAATAACTTTCTGCTTTACTTTTGATCTGAAGAAAGGGTTGTTTTGCACTGAAAGATGCTGAGTTCCTTTCTTGGTCATCACGGTGGAGCAGGTGGTCCTTCTTCCCTCAGATTGCAGGTGTTCTTCTGGTTAGCTTTCTCAAATAATTTTGGTGTTTCCCTGACTGATGTTCAGACAGCCAGAGTAATTTTGCCGTAGACTCTGTTTTACCTGGGATGGACTATACTGCTCCTTGGTTAAACCTGTGTGGATGAAATCATCAATACCATTAAAGGGTTTAGTATTTTCTTTTAATATTGCCAAAGAGCCTTAATTAAGATACTGTCCCCAAATTATGTCAGTTGTTGCTTTCCCAATAGCTTTAATGTGGCAATGATTGTTATTCTCTCTAACTCCACAGAGAGAATTAAAGGAGTTTAAAAGCATTAGTCCAGATTTATATTTTCTATTGAAGGTCCAGCAAGTGTGAAGGTGGAGCTGAGCAGAAAATAGCCCTTTGACCTGGATTATTCAGAAATGTTGTGAAGACAGTACATTTATTTCTAATTTCTGAACTTCTTTAATGTTCCACATATCTATAAGTGGATATACATTTACCATGCAGTAATTATTGTTTAACAGGGTGCAGTATGAAGCATACATCTAAACAGGCAAGAAAAAAAATCAAAGGTCTTACAAAAGAGCAAGTTAACATAATTTGCCTTGTGTAGATCTCCCCTGAGTAGTAAATCTTTATGAGAATAGAGCTACATCCTTGCTGTTAATAAGGAAGCGGTATTTGCCTGGCAACATACATTACAGGAAGAATATGTGACAGTATAAGAAATGATGGAGAGCGCAGCTTTATTTTGGAGGATTGCTGCTGCAAATAGTTATAAAAACTGAAGCCATGAAGGAGGTTAAGGAAATAATAAATAAATATTGATAGATGTGTAATATTAAATTCTTATGTTCTTTTGGGATGGCAAGTATTGTTGAAAGATTTTTTAAGAATGCTTGTGCAAAATAATTAAAAATGTATTGGGATTATTTAGTAAAATAGAATAATTTTCTTGTTCATGTAGTACTTATAATTTAAAATACCTCATACGAAGATTAAAGGTTTTAGAAGGAATAGTAAAATGCAGTTCGTACTGCAGCAAATGGGACTAAATAATAAAAACCTCACCAGGACACAAATGTATAGGCATATCTAATACTGCTGTTTTTTTGCTGGAGAGCATTGCACTTGAGAAGTTGGTGATTGTGTTACAGATTGTGCTGCATGTCCTGGTCAGCTGACTTCTCCATTCCTCTTCTCTTCAATCCCTAGCAATCCAAAATGTAGATGATTTAGTCTCAAGACTTCTCAATTTTAACCTGTTTCTCACTTCCCCCAAAATTCTAACACCTTTGAGGCTAACTGCAGCTGAGGCCTCCTGGAGATCCACGAACTAGGATGCTTGTAGCTTATTTTGCTTCCTGACCTAGTTGGGTAGGTGTTCTCTGATCGCACATGCCAAGCTGGTCTCTACGCACATACAGGAGGAGGAAGCAGCATTAGCTCCTCTTCAACTACAAGGTGAGAAAAAATAGGGCAGTCATCTGAGATGCTAGACATACAGAATAGGATGCATTGATCTTGTTGGCTCAGTTTGTAGCATATACAGCATATACGGAAAAGTCTAAAATGCTCTTCGGCATTACAAGGATAGGTGTCTGCTTCAGCTGACCAGGATAGGTGTCTGCCTCAGGTTGTCTGAAATTTCTCTCTAGACATTATTGACTATACAGAAGTCTTAGAAACTGGTTCATGGGACTCCAGAATTTGGAAGTACATTACCCTCCCAGTATTTGTGTGTTTTCTGTAGGGTCCAGAGCAGAGCTGTGTCAGTCTCTGTCCTGCTATGGCTGTCCTAACCAGGCAATTTTTGAGTCCTCTGTTACTATCCAGTTTCTTTTGCTGCAGTGAATATTTAGCTATTTAACCTGGGGTGAAAGAAATTAACAGGACCTACTGAGAGAAGTGTTCCCCTCACACATATTCCCTATTCTTTTTAAACAAAAATGCAGTCTTCCATGGGAGCCTGGGAGTTAAATAATTACCTTTAAGACAGAAAAAACTTTAATGTAGACCCCTTGCATAATAGAGATAAAAAAGGGGATCATCTCCTTTGGGAAATGTTCTACATGGGGCCAGAACTAGTGGGCTTTATCTAAACTTACTTGTTGGGCTGGGCCTAGCAGGAACACTATGTAGAGAATAGCTGATATGCTGCTAAGGACTTGAGCAATCCCAGCCACAGAAACAGGTTTTAAGGTATCTTGGATGCAACAACACAAATGCACTTACCCTTCATTTTTTCAACTGCAAACGCCATAATTTGGGCAGACTGGCAGGGAGTTGAGAGGATGAAGAAGGGCTAGGTTTTGGGTTCTTTTTGTGGACTGTTTCAGTTTAAATTTGATTGCTAGTACAGTGGAAGACTTGTGATTTTTTTATTTTATTTTATTTTTTTGGCAAGAGGTGCTTGTTTTCCCTGTTAGTCAAAGAAAGTTTAATTTTGTCAGCAGCTGCCAAACCACATAGAGATATACAACTATTATAATGGAAGAGCTTATTATCAATTTAGATAATGCTTTTCACAGTGCACTGAGCAGAAGCAGAGTTGATACACATGAGAAACATGCAGAGTTTCCTTTTATTGTGGAGTTAAAACCATCTCTCCAGTGCTGAGCTTCTTTACAGCATGCTGACTTAAGGTCAATGCTAATGCTACTCATTCTGTTCTGTGTCTGCCACACGTTGAAATATATTGTTCTGGTCAGAGCATCAGGTTTTGTAAATAGCAATTTGCTATCACTGGTTTTCTTAAATTAAGCTAACATACTTATAAAGCTGGTGGTTGGCTATTTATATTCAACTTATCAGTGAGTCTTCAGTAGAAAAAAACTTTTTTATTATATAGATCTTTTTGATACGAGTGCTATCTGGAGGCAGAGCTACCTAGCTGTCAAGGGAGGTGCATGGATTCTGCCACCAACATCTTTACCCCCATTGCCCTCCCCTGTGATACTGTGTGTAGTGTGGGAATTCGTAATTTCCTCCAGAGTTCATAAGAAACACGCATTAGTGATTGAGGAATATAGAAACCCAGCCTGTGACTCTTGAACTGCTAGTCCTGTCACAGCTGAAGTACCAGAGTAATTTCTATCTTTCTATACTCCATAGGGTTATTTCGGGTTTCCACTGGTGTAGAGAGAATCTGGGTCACAGCTCAACCATCTGTCTATAGATGACTTTTCCTCAGAAATGCTTTCTGCCTCATCTCAGTCTGTACCTATGATCCGAAAAGCAGCTAGAGCTGGGTAGGATATTACCACAAAATCTGTTTTCATCTGAAAGTGCTGATGAATTGAAACTGAAATGTTTTGTGGCCATTTGTTTTGACAAATGTTTGTTGAGTTTATTTCTTTGCTTTAAGGTGAGGTTTCTTGAGTTTTTTTTTCAAACCTGGCTAGTCCACAGTAACCTAGTGGTTAGACTGCTTTTCTGAGGCTAAGGTCAGATCCCTGCTTGATGTGATTTAAAGCACAGATGTGAGTTCAGGTTAGATGAGGAGGCTCCATAAGCTACTTTCAAACCCTTGGAAGAAGTACAGCTTGATGTAATGTTCCATGAGTGTGTTACTTTGTGCAACCAGTCCCCAAAGCAGCCTTGTAGTATGGTGATAAATCCCTAGTGTTGAGAACCCAGAAACAAGAAGATGGAGCAAACTCAAAAAAATCTAGATCCTTCTGCTCTCTCCGTAGGACAGTGATCTGTGCATGTTGTTTCATGCGTATTTCAAGGTCAGGCTAAAGGTTAAATATCTTGGTTTCTTCTACTAAGATAAAGGTCAAACAACAGGTTACAGAATTTGGAAATATGTTTACAGAGTAAAATCAATAGACTCATAACTCCATTCCAAGCTGTTGGTTCAGGAGTTGTCTCAGGAGTGTTGATCACATGTGAAGTTGAGGTTGCCTGTATTCTTCTGGCCATTATTTTCCCCAGCTGGACAGGGCTTCTCAGAGATAAAGTTTGCTTTGGTTCAAGGCTCTGAGTTATGCTTCTGCTTTGGCAGCGCAGTCCTAGATGGTAAATAGAGGGCGTCTGTGAGGGCTTTATGTCTGCCATGAAGGTTCTTTAGACATGCTTTGTAATTTCTTTTTTCCCTACTAACAAAGAGATCTTTAGTTCCAATGGATGTGACTTTGACCATTTGACATGTATGACTGCTACAGGAATTCTCATAAGTTTATTGAAGAAGGGGCTTTTCAGTCCAGAAGTGCTCTGAAGTATTGCTTCCACATTTCTGTTTAATGCTTTTCCTAGAAGTAGATTTAAATACAGCTTTCAACTTGCCTGATATAATTTTGCATACCAAATGCCCCAAAGAGTTCTTTTGTTTTCCTGCAGCAGTTTATATTTTGGTTCACCCCTCCAAGACTGCACGATTTGTAATTTGAACCTCTTCATACTTTCCTAATAACATGTAATTTGCTGTATAATAAAGACCACTCTTTGCAGAGCATCTCCAGCCTGTTTCACAATTGAAGGCACGTTAAAGACTTTCCTCATGGCCTCTACATAGACTGTCAAGGTGAGGTACATGACTCTAGAATGCCTCTGTTTTCCCTTTTTCATAGAAATAATATCACCACTAACATTTAGTTAACCTCTAACCTCAGTAACGGACAGACATTCCTACAGTATTTCCTAGGACTTGTTTGCCACGGGTGAGTTAGTGCACCTTTCCAAGCAAGTCTGAAGATCATGATTACCTGGAAGTTTTGCAAAAGTGATACTGAATTTGTATTGTCTGTCTTAAAACTACATCTCATTTTATATGGTAGAATTTTATCTTCTGTTTCAGTCTCTTGAGACATTTGGCAAGCTTATCTTTTAATCCTTGGAAAAGCAGGATTTTGGAGTATTTCCTTTTGGATGTTAATTCCGGGTGCTTTAGAAGGAAGTGTCAGAATCCCTGCAAAGGGACAATTAGATTATAACTTGCCCAAAGGAATGTTTCTTTATAACATCAGGCAGTAATTCCTTGACATGTGTCCCAAAACATGAGGGTTATATCTATTACAAGCATGGTATTATCTAAAATCACCATAGATACAAGTGTTGGGTCATATAAACTTGTAATTCTCTACGTAAGACTTTAGTTTTGGGTAAAGCCACAGGAGGATGACTGTGCCAGCCTGAAAACAAAGACCAAACCCATGCTGATTCCAGAAGGATTCTGGAACTGTCATAATCACAGGGTTTACACTCCTTATAAAGTAAAATGCACACTGCAGTAGGACCTAAAATAAGATTGTTATATACTATGAGGACAGCTACAGTTCCCTGAGAGCTGCTGCTGTGACCTGGCAAAAGAATGGCCATGGGTCCCCCCAGACCAGCTCCCCTGACCTTGACCAGGTCAAGGAGGTGGATAAGGAGATATATAAGAACAGGACAAGAATGTAGTGATACTTCTTTAAATACTTGCTTCTCTGTGGAGCCTGGGAATTGAAACAGTGTGAGCCATCACAGTATCCCATGACAAGAAATTACTACAACATAACCACGTGTCTTATGGGAGGAAAAAGCCTCCATCTGCCTGGGGATTTGTGAAACTTCATCTGAGGATGTTAGCCGAAATGCAAAATTTTAAAGTAAACTTCAGGACTCTGAATGTGTGTGTGTATGTACATACATATGTTTTGAGGTGACAGTTGTTTTGTGTGATGGAAGCCTGTAGAATCATAATAGGAGAATAAATACTTTATTTTATTTTTATTTGACAAACCTGTGAGGTAACTGGTTGTTAATGAAAACCTCTGGTATATCACACATTTGAAGAAATGGTCAGAGCTTAAATTTGGCTTAGTGTGACATTTTGCTCTAGATTTCAATTCAGCCTACACATATTAATGGTAGCCTGGAGGAACCGCAGCAGGTAATGGAAGAAAAGGCGGTCATATTTTGATCTTTTTTTCTCCTCACCATTTGTATTTCAAAATATTCGTTTCAACCACTGACAGAAAGTATAATAACTTTCTCAGCAAGTATAAACATTTTTAAGAAATATCAGCTACTGAGTATGCATCAGTCTTTTCCGGTAGGAGATTTGTGTGATGTGTTTCTTGTGGTTCTTGGCTCTTTTTATTTTGAGATTTATGCAGTTTTACATGTGAGTTTTGGAGTATATGAATCTTGCAGTTATATCTGAAAATATCCATACTACTGCCTAGCAAGGGTTAAAGCTGTCCTACAAAGACAATTTTCCATGAAAAACAGACCTTGGAGTGGCATAAACACCTGTTTAACTAGCAGAGATATTTTCCCCCCCACTTTGTAATCTATGTTGTCGCCATGAATAGTCAAGCTAGCTGGAAATAAACTGTGCTGGCTGTGCACGACACTATGGTGCTGTGCTGAGGTTGTTACTGTGCAATGTGACTGCCTATATTATGTCCCAGATGCTTCTATAGAGGATTCAGCACTAAGAACTTCCCCTTGTAGTCTCGCCTAGGCTTCATGTTCTGTGACATAAATACTAAAAACAAACAAACAACCCCCCAAAACCCCAAACCCAAACAATTAAAAACAAACAAAAAACCCCCATCTTTTGACTCTACTTTCAATATAAACCTGATTCAATTAATTAGAGCAGACTCTAGTTTGGGCTAATCAGAAAAGGTTACAGGCAGGGCCACAACCTGGTACTGCAGATGGCGAAGTCTCAGCAGAGGGTGTGGAAGGCTGTTTGTGTCACACTGCTGAGAGGGCTTTTGCTGGAATGCTCTCCCACTGCTGTGATGTGCGGGTTAGTGTGTGCGGGCGGGTTAGGGTGTTACGTTGTGCCCATGCTGCCGTCAGCTCTGGACACAGCAGCCTGGAAGCAGTCACTCTTGTGCTGAGGGCTATCCGGATGAGCGCAGCCATAACCTCATCCAAGAGGAAGGGGTGTAGTCCGACATACGTGTCCCATAGCCTGCAAATGGCTCTGCCACCCCATTGTTTCAAGTGTCTCAGTGGAAGCTGATCAGGAAACTTATCTAAGGCCATCCCCACCCTTTCATTGCCAGCCCTTGTTTGAAAGAAACACAACACATTTCCCTCCCTCTTCCCTCCTCCCCTCCACTCTGATCTAGAGCTAGCAACCCCAGTTGTTCCTACAGCACTCCGCTTACAGTGTTTGACATTTGGTGTAAAGAAATCTCATTTTAATTCCTCCAGCAATATCTGTTTCCTTCGCTTGGGGCTCGTGACAGGTGCCCCTTTGTTCTTTGATTTGATATTATCTCAAAGAGCCTTGAAGCTCCAGCCAGGCTAAAAAACTTGCACTAGCAGCAAACTGCCCAAATTAGCATTTTTGCTAATTCCAGAGAAACGCAAAGTTGCTGAAGCCCTGCCAGGAACCTGTCAAACTAATTTGCAGTGGGAGAAGTGGATCTGGGGTGAGGAAAAGGTTCAATTGAATGTGGCACAGAAAATGGCCTTTTTAGACTTTCCTGTTCCTCCTTTTAAAGATAGAATCATGAATTTGAAAGTCAGGTGAAATAATTTAAGAAAAACCTTTTTTCCTAATATGGTTGAAAATATTACATTTTTCTGAGATCACTTTTAGGTGTCATTTCCCTTCTGTAAGTTATTAAACCATTAATATTTTGTCTGTAAAGAGCTCAAAATGTCCAGTATTGTTAAGCTTTTTTTATCTCAATAATTTCATGATGTTTCCCACAGCTTTATATTTTCTCACTTTTCAGCAACATAGTTCTCCTATATTTGTCTGTGCTCTGAAGCTCAGAGTTATTGGGCTTTTTTTCTGTCTGCCTTGTTAAATAGGTAGTTAAATGTGATTTCTTCTCTCCACCCCCACCTCCACTTAATTCGAGTTTAGTTTCTTGCCTTATCTGAAAAATGCATGCCCAGCTCTTATCTAGGTAGCTACCTAGCTGTTGTTCTAGGCAGGGGGAGGTAAGTGGAGTCCTTGGTTTTACTTTCTTGTCCTCTGCCTTTGCAATGTATCTGGAAAACAAAGGTAAAGCAAAGGGTTATATAAACAGGAGATGAAGCATTGCAGGGTGGGTCAGATTTTACAACTGGAGTAGCTCAGGAGTGAACTACTATGTGCCAGGAGCAAGGAGGAATTGAGGAAAAGAGCTGCACATCTGAGTCACAGAGTCACTCCCAGGGTAGTGTTGACATGCACCACCTTTGCTGGAGGCTTAAAATTTCAACCCAATCCTTTATAATTTCGATTAGCAATATCGTTGAATTTTCATTACTCATTTTGAGTACTGAACTATATTATGCGAGTTTTGGTTACCCATACTTCAACCCTGGTATTCAAGAAGGCAGAAGCAAATGGTCACATAAACAGGATTAAACATTTTTAGTGAGGGAAAAATCAAGGAAGGAGGTACAGTTTTTGTTAATAAAACTACTTCCTATTTGTACGTTGCCAGACCTCTGCATTCCCCCACTACACTGCATGTCTTACTCTGGTGTGTGTGAGGGATAAGCTAGCAAATCACTTATTATCATAGATAAAAGGTTTAAAAAACTGGTCTGGGGAGGGGGCAAGTGAAAGACCTTCAAACTGTGATGCTTTCCAAGCTGAGGGTTATGTTCTGGCTAGGGCTTGTTTCTGGTTGCAGTAGACTTCTAGGACCATTCTGTGAACAGCGGTAAAACCAGGTCTGAGATCAGGTCTCCAATTCCCAGTCTTCCTCTTGCTTCACTCATTACCTGCACTCAGAAGAAAGGCTGAAGTAACAAAGGATAAAACTATAGACAATGATAACTTGTGTCACAGGGACAACTTCTATTACTTCACAAACCAGTTTTGAAATGATAAAGAAAAAAATAAGAACCTAAGACTCAATTATGAATTTTAGCTGAATATGTGTTACTACTACCTGCTATTTCTATTATTTTGTAGTATAAAGGCTGGGCAGTCTCTCCCTCTCTGATGTTAGTGTATTAAGGAACCTGGTCTAACTTTGAAGGTAACTCTCCTTTGAGCAGGAGGTTTGACTGTGTGACCTCCAGAAGTGCCTTCTAATCTATTTTTTTTTATATGGCTTTATCAGCCCTTGTAGAAACTCTATCATTTGCCACCCTGACACACTAATGTGAACATCCCTCTGTCCTCCCACCCTCACCTCTCAGCAGAAATCCAGATCTTTTTCTCGGCCATGCCTCTGTTCTGGCTCTGTGCAGGCTGGAGTCCAGCTGGTGCACGAATGTGGTGATCAGAGCCACAGAGATCAGTGTGGTCTCCCAGTACCCTGTGCTTACCTAGTACCTGAGCTTCTTTTGTAATGCAGGGGGGCTTATGCCACTCACTGGCAGAGTGTTCAGTAACATGGCTTTTGCAACATTACCTGAGTACTCAAAAATCTGTGCATTGGTGCTTTGTTGAACTGAGATTAGCAGAGAGGATAAATAATTTACATCTCTCTGCGAGTGCATCAGTGAAATGCACTGGTAAAAGAGCAAACAGGATTAAAGCTCACGTTATGGGCATGCTGAGATCTTTGGTAGGCATTGAGGGCATTTCTATAGAATAAATAGTCCATGTTTTGGAGACAACACTGTTAAGTGATCCTAAACCTAAATCTGAGACTCAAAATATAGCAGATTATTATTTTTGGTGCTTCCCCAGAGCCCTGACACATTCTTCTGCTTGTTTCCTAAAAGCACCATGCCCTCAAATGTGGCAGCTGGCATCACTAGCGCCTACAGTGGCTGGTTTGCCCCTAAGCCACATTTTTGGACATAAATTCTCTGTAGTGTCTATACCCCCTGCTTTACTTATTGGAGATGGAACTGGATTGAGATAATGCACTGAATAAGTTAGCCCAGAAAAAACATCGAGAAAAAATGAAGGGGAAAAAGACACTTAACTTTGACAAGACCTAAGACTGGTTAAGAAAGGGTAGGTAAAACCTAAAGTGTAATTCTGTGCTTCAATATTTCTCAGCTAGAATTTAGCACCTGCTGTATTACAGACAGAAAAGCTGGGCTTCAGCATTCCTTGAACGACCTTGCCTGGCAGAATGAATTCCTCGGGACTAGGTCTGATGCTGGCCTGGGGAGCAAGTAGCCCACTTTTTGCTGTTCCTGTCAGCCGTTGCCTTTAGCCAGCTGCTGCTGAGCTTTCTGATTCTTGTGAGGCCTTGGGCTTGCTTCTGCCTTTTGTTCACTCATTTACCTGCCTTTATCTTCAGGCTGGTTTCCTGCTTCCCAGTGCAGTTAGGAGTCTGAGTTTCAGCACCCTGTGCCTTACCTTTTAGATATAAATGCAGATGCAGTTTGCAGGATCCCTCATTTGTAAATGCTGATTCCCCGTTTAGTTTTTTCCCCTCTCCTATTCTAAATAGCGCTCATAATATTTATCATAAAGTATAATGCACGTGAACTTTTACAGTGTTTGTAGCATAGAGGGTTACAATAACAGTGATTATTAATACTCTGTGCATATACAGTCCTGCTCTTTTTTTGGCATTTGTCAGCAACTGAATGTGATGTCTTTAGACAGTCTAGGTGATGAGCTCATGGAGGAAAATTATACTTTGCTTGAATGGCCTCTGAAAATACAATGTTTTTACTTCCTTAAGCAGCTGTTGCCTTTTGGGGGTTCTTTTATCATGGGGATGTTACAAATTTTGAGTCAGCCTCTTCCCACCTCCCCCATGCTTCTAGCTAAAAAAAAACCCACCACAACAAAAATCAGTTAGAGAAAAGGCAATTAGCTAGTGCTCAATCTGCTGCAATACCATAATAATAATAATAATGGTGTGTGGCCTGGATGCCCATAGGGACACAAGAAATTTCTTATCTTGTGTAGTTACTGGAGTTTTAATTTTATTGTTTTCACTTTGTTTTCTTTTGCATGAAAAGGAAAACCAGAAAAGCTGAGCACGCTTTGGGCATTGTTGCAGTTTAATAATAAATGCATGTGCTTGTGGTGAAGTTCTGTTTGGAATTCTGTAGAATGAAAAATATTTAGCACTTTTGTACCTCAAAAGCAACAATAAAACTGTTAATAAGAAATCTTTGCAGAATTTTATTAGCAGAATTTAATTAGCATAAGTTACTGGTAAGGCAGTTGCCTCTCTCATCCTCTACTCCCGAAGGATCCAAGCATTGGATGATCTGGACAGAGAGAAGATGATCAGACTCACTGATATGGATTGGCTCACTCAGGTCACAGTGGAGAAAACATTAGTTTAAGACTCTTAAAATTAACAAGATTTTTCATTAACTGCTTGATAAAAAAAAAAAAAAGAGTTCATTTATTTTAGTATCAGCACAGTGTTTAAACTCAAAATAATCAAATACACTGATTGGAATAGTAGTTGGAAAAATGCCTTGAGATTATAAGGTTTTCTTTTCAAAAGTGTACCAATAATGGCAGACTTACTGAACTGGCAAAACTAAACCAAATGAAAATTTCCACTTCATCAACAAGTTGAATCATGGCCTGCCTTAATAAAGCATGAAGTTTAAAAATAAAGTGACTTGCGCTTGTAACAATTCCCTGCTATGATGCCGTTTCTGCTTTTATTTTCAGCATAGTCAGATTCTGTAGCTCAGGGTTCTTTTGCCTTTGCACAATACAGTTAATTTCTTTCTTTAAACATGCATAGCAGAAACCAGAGATTTAAACTTTTTCTGTCCTGCTGTGGACAAACCACTCAAACAAATCAAAATGGGAGTACCATGTGTAAATAAGGACAATAAAATCCTGTAATGAATTATTAATGTAACTGGGTCATCACCTGTTGAGGTGATCCAGGAGTGTGGGTTTCTTTTCATGGGCATTAATCTAGATCTTGTAGGACATCCCATTCCATTTCCTGCTCTGTCTAGTCTCTATTATGACTATGCCTGGAAAGACTGAGAAAAATGCTGCTTTTTTTGAGAATCACAATAGCTTACAGAGGGAGTCAATTATCCCCAGACAGGCACCATTCAAATTCCCAGTAGCTCTAGAAGTGCCAAGAAACCCCCAGAAAGATCAGCGGCTTTGTTTGGCTCGGAAAAACACTCAGAAATTTAGCTTTTCTTTTATCCCTGTTCCCTACATCATGCTTCATCCTAGCTGGAGCCTGACTGAAGTCACATTATGTTTCCCCCAACAAGTATACCATTGCAGCCATATGCAGGCACGGGACTTCTAAATGCATTTCAGGCATGGGGAGCTTTTCTACTGACTTCAGGGTTTTAGACTGGGCTCTGTTTGGGCTATGATTGTCTGCCAAGTTAAAGTACAGCTCTCATAAGGTTTCCAGATCATCCTGTTACTTACTAGGTGGGAAAAAAAAAACAAAAAAAACCCAAAAAACCCCCAATAGAATAATCTCTTGGAATTTGATTGGTCTTCTGGACTGGAAGCAGAAGCAATCAAGCAGAAAGGAAAGCTTGGAGAGGAGACAGTATATACATTTCAAGGCTGCGAACAGAGCCAGTTTCAGCTGACTACTGGCAAAATTCCACGTGTCCTCCTTTTCTATAGACAGGTTTATCTGTCCCTATATGTTAGGCCCTGCTTCAGTTCCAGATTCACCCGCTTTCATTCTTTTGAATGCATCTGTCCTGTTAGTGCTCTGCCTTGGGAATTTAGAGGCATTAAAGCTGCAGCCAGTTATTTCCATGATTTCTCACTCTTAGAATGTGACAAACTCACTACAAAGCTTTTTCTGTGCCTTGCATATACATATCAATGCGTGGAAGCCAAAGCAAAGAGGCAGTGCATGTCCAAAAAGAACTTCTTGGCTTCCATGAATGCTTATGAATTTTCAGAATGAAAGATTATTGAATGTTACCCAAAGCAGCAGCTGTACAAATGGCTCCCACACTGGGAGGAGGAAATATATGCACTAATCCTTGAATTGGTGATCCATGCTGAAATATCCTGGGGACAAACTGAAACCCCAGAGGGAAGTACCTGTTAGTTTCCAGGACCATTGACATGCTAAAATCTCCTCAGAGTTTTTAATGTTTCTCTATTTTCCTATCAGTTTGGTCTGTGAAGTTCATTTGTTACCCTGGGGCAAGTATGCTCCTAACGCTTTACTGACCCGCAGTAAGCATAAACTGACCTTCAATTTCAGTTGTACCCTAACAAATCGATGGATCAGCAAATCCTGGAGGTTAATATACTTTTGCATGTTAGGATTCTTTGTCTTCCTCCCACCTTGTAATGTTAAATTTCCTGAAAATTCACAGCCTTGAAGTATATAATAAAACATATGGAGAAATGAGGAAGGAGAGAAATTACAGTTTCTTCATTGTCAGCATTACGTCTGCTGACACTTCCACATTGTCAGGTTGGAAGCTCTTCTTGCGTGTCTGCCAATGTTTTTTTCATCCCTGGCTCCAGGAAATGCCAGGAGCAGTGTACCTTCTCAGACTTGCCTGAGCTTCACCTGCACAATCTTTGATCCAGCTCCATGAAGGAGCGTGTGCAGCTATCTAATCGCCTTTAATTTGTGTTAGAATAACAAAACATCTGATCACATGGCCTTTAGATCTATATCCTGCTAAGCCATAATAGGGTCTATAAATAGGTCCTAATCTTGTATCCCTCATTCTTATAGCAGGCTCTGTTGAAGTGCAAAATTGCTATTAGATGTGCACAGTTGACTTACTGTCAGGTAGGCTGACATATTTGTACTCTTGAATTATGAATGAAAAGTAATTTCTTAGAACTTTTTCATTAGAAAATTACCAAGAGCAATTTTCTCCCCTTCACAAATACAAAACAAAATCAGTGTTGTACTCTCCCCACATCTATAGAACCCACAGGAAAGTCAGAAGGTGTTCAAAAACTGTACAAAAGAAGTAGAGCACACATGTGGATTTACAGGAGGGGAATGGAGCAGCTGCACTTTTCCCTCCAGATTAGCACATCTGAGTTTTGAGTGTGCATTCCAGCTTTTCAATACCTTTTTAAAAACCCAGGTGACTCTCAAGCAGACATTGTCCTGAAGGATCTGATATGATTCTTATTTGAAGTCCATATAAATTGTCCATGAACATCAGCAAAAACTGAACTATAAACACAAGGTCTTGTGTTTGTATTTCCCGTTGAAATTCTCATCTGAGTGAAGACTAAAAAACAATAGCATGACACGAAATTATGTAATCTGCAGAAATTGTTCTGTCCATCACCCTTTCATTTCCACCCTGGTTTTGGCATTGTTCTGACTGCAAGGAAGAATCCCTAACATGTAAACAGAGCTGAAACAAGATCCTAACCATCAGTACTAAGGCCGTGCTTTTGCAACTTCACTCCTCTTTCTAAAGGTATGTGCCTCCAGTCTCCTACTTCCTCTTCCCCATAAGCAACATCTTTTTTTTTATGTTCCCCAACCACAGGCAAACCTCTGCTATCCTTTTAATTTCCATCCCTGGGTTCTTTGTGTCTTTTCCTCCCCTTTCTTCCCACTCTGAGTATCTGGAATAGAGTACCTGGGTGGCTGGGACATCTCTGTCAATGACAATAAAGAAGCATCTCTGAGGGATCATGTAGGAGCAGATGATCTTGTCAGTGAACCAGGTGAACTGCTGAGGTCCCTTCTAGTTCTGTATCTGTGGGTTTCATTAAATCTTAGGGCATTCAATGAATGCTCAAAGGAACAAGCTGATTTATATAACCCCTTTTCATGAAAGAAAGATTAACAGATTTGTTAAAGGTGATCAAATACACCAGCTGTACAATGTGCAGTGTCACTTTTGACTGATGTTTGTTAATGCAGCAGAAAAGCTGTAATGTACAAGTCAGAGGCACAGCAGTAGTTTCTTCCTCTTTACATTAAGTAATAGGGATTCTGTAAATACTATTGGTTGGGGTGTTTTGTAGTTGCTGTCCTGTGTAATTTTATCTATAAACTATTACACAACTATAATAGTCATAAGTGAATCTTGTGATTTACAGGATTTTCAGTTAGGTTGTCATTCAGATGTGGACCAAATTTAAATACGAGTATGATACCTATGTAATTAAAAAAAATTGGTTTATGATTCTTATGAAAAACTATAATGGCAACATTTTATATAATTTAATATTATCACTATAAAAAAACTTTGAAATCAGATGGAGAGTACAAAGTATTTCTGCTATAGACAGTCAGCTATGTGTTTTCATTCTGTTATTCTAGTTGTTCTTTATGTCTCAAAAAATGAACTGTGGTGGGTTAGTCTTGGTTGGTTGCTCTCGCACTGCTCCTTCTCTGCAGGACAGGGAGAAAAAATAAGATGAGAAAAGCTCATGGGTTGAGATAAGGGCAGAGAAATCATTCACTAATTACTATTACAGGAAAATAGACTTGACTTGCAGAAGATTAATTTATTTTCGGTTAGACTACTATGATGATTAACAAAAAAAATACTAAAACCACCTTCCCCCACACCCACCTTTCTTTTGAGGTTCAGCTTCATTCCTTTGTTCCTGACTCTGTTTCCTCTTCCTCCCCTGCCCTCAGTGCCCCAGTGGGACAGGGATGCTGAATTGTGGTCAGTTCATAACAATTATTTTCTGTCAGCCCTTCCTTCTCATGCTGCTCCCCTGCTCCAGCATGGGGTCCATCCCATGGGAGACAGTCCTTCATGAATTGTTCCAGTGGGGGTCCTTCCAATTGGGTCCAGTCCTTCAGGAACAAACTGCTCCAGCATAGGTGCCCTGCGGTGTCACAGGTCCTGCCAGAAGACCAGCTCTTCTCCATAGGCTGCAGCTCCTGCCAGAAGCATGCTCCAGCATGGAATTTCCATGAGTGCAGCTTCCTTCAGGACATACCTACTGCTGTGGTGTGTAGCCCCCCATGGGCTGCAGGTGGATATTTGCTCTACCATGGTCCTCCATGGGTGCAGAAGGACAATCTGCACTGCCACGGTCTTCACCACAGGCTGTGGGGGAATCTCTGCTCTGGCACCTGGAGCACCTCTTCCCTCTCCACCTTCACTGACCTTGGTGTCAGCAAGGTTGCTTATCTCACATTTTTTCTCACTCCTTTCTCAGCATTTCTACCCTTTCTTCAATATGTTCTTACACAGAAGCCCCCAACATCACTGATGGGCTCAGCTTTGCCCTGTGATGGCTCCATTCCAGAGCTGTCTGGAACTGGCTCTGTTCAACACGGGCAGTTCCTGGTCTCTTCTCACAAAAGCCACCCCTGTAGCCCCCCTACTGCCAAAACCTTGCCACATAAATGTAATACATAAGCATATATGAAAGTTACTTTTTTTTCCTCTCAACATTGTCTGTGGATTCATCAAGAAAGTATGAATGTTTAAATACGTTTATCTGTTTCCAGGCAACTTACTGTTCTATAAGTGTTTTTCATTACTGATGCTGGCATTCCCTTTATTTCTGTGGTGAGAATGGGCTGCAGAACATTTGTTTGCATGCTATAAGATACTTTGTACATTCCCTACTTGGAGTATTTTTTGTGTTCTAAAAAGACATCATAAGTTTTAGTCCTCTCCTTGTCTTCAAAAATTCATGATGTACTTGAGTGCGTGACTGGTTCCTACAGGTTACAGCATGATTGTATCGCTAGTCTGTTTTTACAGTGATCAGAAAGCATTTGTCAAACAAAAGATCATGGAACATTTTAGACTTTAATAATTCCCCTTCTTTCTAACTGCTGAATTGAAGGGTGAACTGTCTAACTGTTATGGTTGAATGTAAGGACCCTGTGGATGAATGAACTTCAAGGACCTAGTGGTAATGAATCTGAGTCCTGTCATTTTTTGCTGTCTGTATTTCTTTGATCCCATTCTCACTCAAAGAGAGAAGACTAGGGTGCGCTCACATTCTCTTTTTTGCCCTCAAAATAGTATATGTTAACACTGATGACAATGATGCTAGAAGATGGAGTTCTTTTGGAGGAAACCCAGCATCATCTGAATTTCCTCCTGCCTTGAAGCCTGAATATGGAATAAAAACATGATGTTCTGCCCATTTTCTTCAGCACAACCAGCAGAGAAAATTCCTCCTGCTGTGGCAGAAGATCAGACTAATATTCACTAGTATGGCAGGAAGTTCTGATAACTGTTTCTGGCCATGCTGAAAAACAATTTTGAATTTACACTTTTCCTCAAAGATAATTCTTTCTTTTTCAAGGCATCTGCTTCACTACATGGCTTATAGTCTCAGATAGAAATATTGTGGGTTTTCTGTTTTTTTTTTAAGCTTTCTGTATTTATCAAACTTAATGACAATCACTAGAACTGAAAGTTTTGAAATTTGAAATATATTTAAAAGACACAACTGCAAGAATATTGTAATGAAATAACATATAATCATAGATACTTATTAGTATGGAAAATGCTTTCATGGAAACGCAGTATTGTGATGCCACAGGTATCTCCAGATCTTATATGAAACAAGACATTCAGGAGGGGTTTTCTTTCCTTCATTTAGTTAGTCCTACAGAGCACCATGAGGATAATGTGCACTCTTCCTATAGAATGGAAAATAGGGACACATTTTTCTATTTGTTGTTTTGTATCTGATTAAATGGTACTGAGGAAGCTAATACTTTGTGAGTCAGTAAAGTAAGAAGTTTTAGTTGAACAGGATTTCAGTACTTCCAGGACTGATCTATATTTTGTGTTAAGTTCCTCTCTCCAGTCCCTCTGCTTTCTCCATCAGTAAGTACCTGATGGCCCTTACAAGGATCCATTCATAACCCACTCTTGGCTCTTTCCGTCCTGACCCTGGCTTCTGGGAAAGAACAATGTCGAAGCAGATAAAGCAACAGCAAAACCAATCAACTAACAAAAAACCCATTAAGCTGCCTCCATGCTGTTTTCATCCTCCTTATCTGCTTGCTATCTCTGTAGACTTTTTTGATTCATGATGAGGTAAATGCTAGGTGAAGGATAAGCTTACTGAGTATTGGGAAAGATGAAGTCCTCAGGAGGAGGAATGAAGCAATGCCAGGTAGGCAGGAGGCCAGAGATGAACAGCACTCACTGGTGACAGAGAGGGAAAAGAGGAACTAAGGAACAGAAGTGTAAGAAAAGGTGGAGATGGGAGAACACCAAGAACATTTTATAGCGATCTATTGTACAACCTACCCAATTTGCCTATCCCCTTGTTTGTTTCCTTCACCCCTGCCTCTGTCAGTAGTCAAAAGGAAAAACAAAAAAGTTGCTTGGTTTGGAAGGCTGCCCTGATCAATTAATCATAATTCTGTTATTTTGGAATCAGTATGTACCTGTAACTTTACTCTTACTGAGGAGAATCTACCTTTGGATATACCTCCATCGATATCAGTGACATTTTCCAGGAAGTTAAGTGCCATTTGAGATGCATAATTATACGACTATCTTCCACTTGCATTATTTCAAGGGGCTCATTTCATGAGACTGCCTGCCTTGTCTCTTGTAAGCTTGCCTGTACTACATAGCTCCATTAGACTCTCCTTGTGACTCCCTATTTATAAAGATCTAAGTTTAGAAATATTTGATCACATATTCGCAGTTGTATAATGTGAGGAGCTATGTGTATTTCGGTATCAGCAGATTAAGCACCAGCTATTTTCTCTCATATATGGCACAATAAGCTACAGTGCTGCAGTACTCTGTCAGGGAGTAGAGGAGATACATTGGGTGTGCAACCATAATTGTGTTTAATAAAGATAAGAGTGCTGTTTTAGGCTATTGTACAGTGCACTTTCTGCTGGCAAACAGGTGTCCCTTTAAGTTCCAGCAGAACTTGTAACAAGTTCTTTTCCTTTTAAGAAGTACTACGTAAGTTTAAGAAGTATCATATAAAACGTATTATATTTATTTATTATAATTACCATAACAGGTAAA
Organism: Falco peregrinus; assembly: GCF_023634155.1. Classification (NCBI taxonomy): domain Eukaryota; kingdom Metazoa; phylum Chordata; class Aves; order Falconiformes; family Falconidae; genus Falco; species Falco peregrinus. Next base: position 61,801,260 of record NC_073727.1, read on the forward strand.
TATTGTAGTATTTAAAGCTCTAAAGTCCTCTAAACAAAGATATCTGAACATAATTCTCAATTTATCTTCCATACCCTTTACTCTTACAGTGTTACAAGAAGAATATAGATTGCAAGATGTAAGGGGAGCAAAGCTTTCGGGCTTGCATGTATAGCTATTGCTCTCATTAGGCTTCAAGGTGGAATCACTGGGCTTTGTTTGGCTGAATACATCTGACATGTTCCCTCTCATATGAATGGAGATACAGTCAGACTTCAGTGATTACATACACTGCAGTAGAGGCAAAATAATTCAGTCTTCGATCTACAGACTTCTGGAAGCAGCAAGGCAAGTAGAAACATTTTTCTTTCCTATTCTTGATCAGGCTTTTTATCAGCCATGTGGAACCACTTTTGTTTGCTCAGCCACAGTTAGACTGAGGTACAGTTTAATAAGATCCATGTGTTAGAAGGATTTTTGAGCCAAATACTGGAGACTCTTCTCATTCTATGTTGGAACACAATATAAATCCTGCACATATGTATGTGCATATGCATACATGTGTGTGCATGCATAAGTGTCTATAGGTACACATATATTTTTTCAGTTGTTTAGAGTTGTTGGTCACAAACTTCAACATTTCAGAATTTCAGAAGTATTGCAGCTAATTACTATCACAGTTTCTATTTCTTTTCTTGAAAGTACTGCAGTTAGATACTTAATCTAAACTATGCGATACGGGTAGAATTAAAACTTTTTCTGTTTAATGAGGAGATAATCAAGGACATATCATTATTTTATTTAGAGGTGGATTGGATACAGCAATATTGTGAAAGTGTTACAGAATGGTGTTTCAAGACTGGATGTGGCTTCAAAACATGAAACATGAATCCACTTTGCTGAATTTATCCTAGAGGAAAAAAGTCGAGACCTGTAACTATTTCTCCATGTCTCTGCAGTTCAGACAACAAGATGAAATATGATAAGAACAGAATCATAAAAAGCATTAAATGGATTATTTTTTTTTCAAAGAAGAATCCTCTCAGTATTATTTCCAGGATTGCTTCTATGTATAGGACTAGCTTTGCGGTGGTGTAACAGATTCTTAGTGGCGTCAACCCAGCAAAGGACTGTGTAATGAAGAGAAGAACAAGGCCCATTGTTCTCAACAGGAAGACCAGTTTCTGAGTTATACGAACAGAATAACTGAGTGATTGCCCTGCTGCTTCCCTGCAAGAGAAGGCACAGCTGGAGAGAGGGGTACACGTTCACAGCATGTGGCTACCTTGGTACCAAGGCTAAGAATGGCTTTACTAACAGGACTAGCATAGACAATATCCATTAATAATGTCAGTTGCTGTGAAAATATTACAAGTCGATCCACGGTGAGGAAGTTCATCTGTGCCCACTGCGTCACCACCAAATGTGAAAAACAGTAACTTCGAAAGCTAAGCCAATCTGTAATTTTCTGAACAAGGAACTATTTCATAGCTGAAAGAAGAAAAAACACCAAAGAAAACTGAATGGAAGTGGAGACAATTTACTGCTGTAGGCACAGAGCTAGTGGAATTGCTATTTGTCAAGAACTGACCTTTTCCTCTTCAGTGGATCTGCTACCATACTGACCTATCTTAAAATCAAAATAATTGCTATCCACTGTGTGCTATCTTGGGATTACAGCCTGGTCGTCTGTCTGAATTTTATGTATTTCAACTACTGTTCGCAAGCTGGCTAGTAAACAAATTCCATTTTAACCAGTTGACTCAGGTTTTTTCACTGAAAGGAGCTAAGAGATAAGAGTTTTTCCTTGACTCTACTCTCCTTTTTTACTTACTGCAAAGTCTTTCTTGGTTACTTCTCTGGAAATGAGTTCAGCAATCAAATTAGAATTTAATAGCATTTTTCAGTAAAAGTTTGAAAAATGGAGGGGGGAGACGCTTCTGGGAGGGCAAAGGGAGTGGTGGTTTTCTTCTGTTGGACTGAAGGAACTTGGTTTCTAGATAAACTTTATTTTTGAAAATTTCATTCTTTCTACAGCCGTGGGCAAGATTGTACATTTATGTTGTGTGTTCCTCGGACTGATTCCTACAATACAAAAGAGTTTCAAATGACACCTCATGCAGAGTAATGCAAATCCTACTGAATAGGGTCCTTAATATGCTTGAAAGCAGCCAATTTACATCAACAATGGAGCGAGCCTGCTTTGGCTGATATTTCGCTGTTGAAAATAAGGTCTTCACAAATATTTTATTTACAACAAAGTATCTCCACACACTGAACTTCCATGGTGACTGAAGCGGGTTGCATTCTTGGTTTTGCCTAGCAGAATATTTAGCAATCTCAAAATCCAGGATCTGCAGTTCAAGGACATCCTGTGCCATGAGTCAGGAAACTTTGGGCAGCCCTCACACTACTAAATTTAAGTCCTTTTAAATGATCTGAGACTTTCAATTTTAACTTTCCCAGTTCTCCCACCATGCAGTTGGAAATGCTATAGGGCCCTGCTGGTGTCAAGGGACTCTGGGCTTTCTTCTCAACACATTGAATGTTTTAGACTATCTTTGATTTTCTGAAATTAGATGATCTCATGGTCCCTGATTTCCAGGGGCCACCCAGGTTGTTGCTCAGAATCAGTCTCCAACAGTTCATTCTTCCTGAAGCAATTTTTACCCCCTGGTATCTCCCTCTAAACAGAGTTCAGAAAATGATAAGTTTTCATTTTTAATTGGAGATTGCCCTTTTTTCCCTCTCCCCAGATGTCAGCATTTCCTGTGGAAATCAAATTTTGAGTTTCAACCAGGTTTTAACAAAGAGTCTAGCTGCCACAAAACTTGGTCATAGTAAACTGCGAGCCAAACTGTGGAAACTCTTCATGCCAGTGCTCAAAGCAACCCAAACCACAGTCATCCTGCCTAGAAATTAATCAAAACAGCAAAGGCAACACTGAATATGGTTTTCAGCTAGATTTTTACCCGCCTTCTGGAAATGAAACACACATTGGAACCAAATGTTGTTTAAATCAAATGAGTGATTATAGCAGGCAGTAAGACATGAGACATGTTCACTCATTAGTGATCTACTGGAATGTATTTGTGGCTTGGACATCCTCTTGACTCCTGAGAATTTTTCTCCTGTTGCATTTCCCACTATCATTTCTTTTTCCTTTCTTGGCAGAAGAGCCACAGACTTTTTAGGTAGCTATCTTTAAATGGGTTAAAGCTATTTTCTCTGGCCTAAATGGATAAAGTACTAAAACAAATTAATTAGTGAGAATTTTTTCTGTCTGTTCCTCCTGACTGAGAAGAAGTGGTTTAAATCACATTTAAAGGGACTATCTTAGAATATTCTTTCTACTAGTTACTTGACATGAGAGAAAAGCATGTTGGAAATGAAGCCCTCCCAGATATGCTGAAAACCTTCTTCTTTTGCACATATTTTGTCCTGTACATAAGGTTTCCTTCTTGGGAAGTTCTGCTGCTTTCTCCCAAGTTGTAGCTAATTTTAATTTGCATTTCACAGAAGATATTCTGTACTACCATTTAAGACAAAATCTCATTACTGTAGTCCAGAATTCTCCTTAAAGGGTGATAGGCAGCCACATCTCTTGCAACAAGAAGCCTACTGCAAACTAGGCAAAATTGAATAGTGCTTTCATATAAAAGTAGTTAACCAAACCAGCAGTGGATATAGCACTAAATGGGAAGAGCTTTATGGTCCTGCAGTTGGCAATGATACCTCTTATGTCTGATTTGTAATCTTATAGTAAAGTAGTTCAAGTATCTGTTTGTGATTTGGGAAAGTCAGTGGCCACTCACAATGTGTTAGCGAAGCTTCCTAAGGTATCTATATTTTATTTTTTTTTTGCTTTCTGATTATTTTCATATACTCAGATCAGTTAAGAATGTGTTTTAATGGTAACCCCCCCCCCAAGATCTCCACCCAGCTTCGTAACACAAGTTGGATAGCTCTGAAATGCTTTGCTGAAAGGTGATTTCATTAAAAAAACCCACCAAAATCCAAAAATGTCAATGCTTAGATTTTTCCATATGAAATTAAGCTTTGCTTTTTTTACTCAGAATTTCAAGAAACAAATCAAATCATCCAGCAATTCTGAGGTAAAATCAAATCTTTTCATTACAGCTTGAAATAAATTTGCACATGTGTAAAAACATTTATTATAGCCATCTGCTGATGGAACACCCACGTGTTTGGTGTTGCTGCACTCAGAAGTCATCGAAAACAACCGAGAAGTGAGTCCGGTGAATATTTGGTGATCAGCAGCTTAGCACTCCTTTAGTAAAGGAATCTGCACTGGTGTTATCACACTTTCTATATTTTTTTATAAATGAAACACAGAAGAGCTCTGCTGTTTGCCATGTATTTTCTCTAAATGACTCAAATATGAATTTCCTTTTCCATAAATTCATATATATACATAGGAATATAATTCACATATGACTTCATTTTACCACTGTCCCAAATCCAACCCTAAAATTTAATATAAATACATGTTCAATGTGAACTCTTTCAGAGATATCTTTTCTCATTTGTTTCTCATTAAAGCCAGTAGTGTAAGTTCAATATTCATAAATTATATAAAGTTCTTTTGTAAAAAATGTCTTGCAGAAAATTAATAAAATAAAAGAGAATGCCTGCCCTAAAAAAGACAAAGTTTTGTTTTCATCGAAGTTTTGAAAGTTAAGGAATAGTCTGTAAGTTTTCCCATCTGTTCCCCCACATGGGAGAAATTTTGAAACTTCATAAAAAAGAAAAAATGGGAAAGCAATAAACAGTTCTTAATACCTTTTTTCCATAGGGTGAACGTTTTGGTTTGTTTGGTTTGTGGTTTTTTTTAAAAGACAAATTCCTGAAATTTAAAAACTAAAAATTATTTTAAATCTCAGTTGCAATTTTTATAATTAAAACAATCATAATTAGTTTAATATTTTGCCAAAAATAAATAATGCTTTCTGCACAAATAACAACTTCTGGTATTTTTGTTTTTTTCAGTTGTAATTTGATAAAGACATTCCAGTAAGGTCTTCTGGTGTTCTTATGTCCTGAGAAAAGGCACAAGACCACTTCATTACATCTGATGTCCTCAACTACTGCATGCTCAGGAAAAGAAAATCAGTGTAGAATATGAAGCAACAAAATCAGAAAGGGTTATGCAACTTTTTGACTGCTAAGGAGGTCTCGTCCATAGGAAGATAATGTATGTGTTAGGTAATGCAGTCTTGACTCCAAAAAACTTGTTTGGGGTGGATGTGAAGAACATGGTGTCCTTCAGTCACTCTTGGAAACCTCTGCTGTCACGTTGGCACTCCAAATCCAGACAAGTTAAGCAAACTCTGTTAATCACCCACCAAACACAGAAATGTCCTCCATAGGTCCAAAGGGTTATAGGAAAACTGCAGCTGAAATGTGTACTTGAAAAATTGTGTCCCTTTGACAGTATTTCTTGTCAGTGCTACTACTGTGGTGAAGGCTCCTTCACCAGTTACTTCAAAATGTTCTTGATCCATCTATTTCCTCAAGAATTTGTTTACTGAAAGCTGTTCAGTTGTTCTTTGTGGACTTGTTTGGGTTCTTTTTAGAGCAACATCAGCTTGCACAGTGGATCCCATTTCATCATGCCTTTAGAAGACCAGTGCCTATATTAACCACTTAGGCTGAACTCATATTTCACACAGCAGGATTTACACTGGTAAAAGCAAGTTCTGCCAAGATCAAATCATGTACAGCTGGTTTTGATATGAACCCCACCGCCCTCTCTTCCCTTCTTCATGTGGCTGACCTGTGGTCTGGTTGCTGCTGACATGGTCACTTAGCAGGAACATGTAGCAGGTGGAATGAAAAGGCTTACTTACAAGAGTCTTGAGGTAACTTAATAACATACAGTTTTAGTGGAGAAAACAAAGAAAAACCGTTTAATAGTTGCAGCAAATATCTCCTATTCATTCTAACTTGTGAACATTTGTATCTTTTATATTCAGTATTTTAAGGGAAAATAGTCTTGGTGCTCTAGTTAATAACAGCTGATTGAAATCATTATAGTAATTACAAAAAATATCATTGTAGTTCTTCTGTCTTGACCAGTTGTCTGATATGCTTTTCAGATTTTGGGGAATAATCTGGATGGATGCAAAAACCAGTACTTTAAAAAAATGACAAAAATTGCATATAGCAGTCCAGAAACAAGGTACAAACCTACGCAAACAATGTTCTAACACCTCTAAGAAGGCACAGAATTAGGGTTTTATGTTTTAACTTTTTGATGTGAATTGTTGCTGACCCAAGTGATTATTCAAACTTTGGGACAGGGCCAGTTGTAGCTAGGATGAGAAACTGGTGATACAAGCTCTTCAGTTTATTTGCAAAAGACATACAAAATTCCATTTCCCTTATATCAAGAATCCAACAGCAGACAGTTTATTTGCTCACAGCTTCAAGTCCCTTTAACAGAACCAGAGAAAAGCATATCCGTATCTGTCTCCCGCTTTTTCTTATGGCTATGCTCCCAGTCCTTAATCCGGTGGTGTATTTGGCATTCTCCTTGTCTTCCCAAACTTCCCTCATCTTTCATCTCTTCACACAAACATACAAACCTCCATTAAAAGAATAAAACAGCTATGAAGCTCTTTCATTCAGATATAAATTGTACAAGTTTTTTTGGTTTTGGTTTTGGTTTTGGGTTTTTGTTGTTTTTTTTTTAACACTGCATGGAAATGTATTTCAATGTTTGGGATATGTGTCTGGGACAACTTGAAGAACTCCTAATTCTTTTTTCTTGTTACTCATTACACTCATCAAGCTTTCTGTGATTTGATATCAAGCATAGCAGATGTGCCATGTGGTTCTTCTTAGCTAGCTATATGCAAACAGAAGTGCACACTGCTTCTGAGTGCTCATGGGGTAGGCTGGGTAGAGTAGTACTTGCCACTAGCAATAAGCAGCAGTTAAACTGAGGTAGAAATAGTTTATCAAAACCTGTGATTGGGGCAATAGCTTGCTTTCTTATCTGATGCACAATGATACTTATTTTCCTTCATTCTGTGCTTCATCTTTGCCTCTAATATGCTGAATTTGCTGTCAATTCAGCTGAACTGGTTTATCAGTTGGATAAAAGTCCTTACTCAGCAGATGTCTCTTCTGGTTTTGATTTGCAAATCTACTGTTGGCTTGAAAGGAGACAAAGAAACTGAGGAAATAAGCTTCTTGGGTAAGACCGTCTAGCTTAGACAACATCTAGCCATACTGAGTAGGAAACTGAAGGGGTTATGACTTTGCATCAAGATACGAGTCAGCCTTTTTTTTTTCGTTTGGGGGAGGGAGGAGTCTGTGCAGGTTAGCTGAGGATTTGAAATAGCTTTATTCTGACTTAGATTATGATTTGATTTTAAGTTTTGTGTTTTTTTTAAAAAAAAAAAAAAAAACAAAACAATTCATCATGCACTCTTCCTAAGATTTTGTAATCATTATTGAATGTGGTTATCTACACATTGAAGAAATACTATATTAATTCTGTTGGCTTACTGTGTCCAGTTCTGATTTAAAGGTTGCAGACTTCAAGTCAACTGATGATGTTATTTTGTCATTGTCAAAAGTGATCTCTTTACTTTTACATCTGTACATGTCTAAGTTTCAACTCAACCCAGAGTGTTTCACTTTCCAACTTAAATGCCTTCTTTGTTGGAAACATAATTTTTAGCCTTAAATATATAGTGTTTATATCTTTCTATATAGATAAACATGAAGCACAATTGCACGTGTATGCATACCTATATTTCAATGTACATTTTTCAGACACACAACACAGAGAACACTAATTATTAGTATCCACTTTAGCACCTAAATTAAACTGTAAGTGAAAAAAAGTAAGTATAATTCTCTTTCACTAGCAGTCTGTTTTCACATATGCATCAGAATCTCTGTGTAAGGTCACTGTCTTTGGTCTCATAATAATTTTCAACTGCTTTGAGCCCGTTTGAAGCCATCAAGTTTAACCTCCTACTCAGAGCAGGCCCCATTAGATTTACTAACAAAGTAGTAAAAGAAAAAATAAAATTTCTAAGGCTTGAAACAGACGATAGTCTTTAAAACTCTGTGCTGTGTGTTCGATAGAAGCTACTATCACAGGAACTGCGCTTTTAACAGGAATTAAAACTTAATCTCTTTAGTACTCTAAATCACAAAGTAAAAAGGCCAGTGACCAATGTAAATACTTCAGTCAGATTATTCTAATCAGGAAATACTTATTGCTGGTGTATTATAAGCTACATTTAAAAATCCATGTTAATAGCAACTCTAGGGCACTTTTCAAACCTTAATTTATTCAACTACTTCAAAGGGAAATAAAGAATATTTTCTGCTTTAAATTTCTCTTGTTTGGCATGTAATAATGGAAGGATGCATGAGATGCTAACAACCAATTAAAGAAATCAAGGAATAAAATATCGAGAATAAATTGCTATGCTGTAGCTTGGTATTTACCTTTTTCTAGAACAATCCAGCTTATTCTTTTAGTTGTGCAGGAAGCAAATTTGAAAATAACAGCTGCTGAGTAAAGTATTCTAGATCAGCCAGAAATTTGTGCATACACAGGCCACATTCAGCTGCAGTGTTACCTATGTCTTCATGCTGCTGTTATCTTGATCCCTTACGTTGTTTTCAAAGGGTGCATCTATTTTCAAGGACCAAATAAAGTAAACATTAAAGACCATGACAATATTCAAAAAACAAAAAACAACCAAACAAAAATCCTAACACTCCTACTTTTTGTCATCTGGCTATGGTCTTGGCACTGCATCTGGTCATGTTGTTGGCACTCCTGCGTTTCAACTCCTCTATTCTGTCCATCTTTGCAGACACAGAAATCTGCATAGGATGCAGGAAAAACCCACTGAACACTTTTATTCATAATGAGAACACCACTATATAGCTGATAAACATGTGGACCTCAGTGGTTCCAGAGGACAGGGGTGGATTTTTTGGATGCTATCCTATTTGCTTGCTTCAGTGGTGGGTGTTCCTTTAAAGATTCCTTAAAGAGGTTTGATCTTCAAAAAGCATGTCTCTTGAGAACAAGGCTTTTTTTGAACTGGACATTCATACTAGCAATCACCAATTATCTTTCTCAACAGATGTTTGAAGCAAGGATCTCATATAAAAATAGAATTATTTTTTTTTGACAGTTCTCCCTTCCTCGTGGCTGGATCACAAAACAAGCAGCGTCAAAGTACTGGTTAATAGAGTTCAGGAGTTATCCTACAGTTTTTGGGCAGAATGTGATACATTTCCTATTCCCTTTAATCAGTTAAAAAACTATCCTTTTTCAGGACAGCTGAAATCCTGGAAGACATTCTTATGAAAGAACATGAACTGCTTAGCTAACAAAATTTTTTTGCCCTTCATAATTACTTGAAGTAAGAGCCATTGGCCCAGATTGTCTTGCCTAAATTTTCAAATGAATAAATTGTTCAGTTAAAACCTCTTTCTGAAAGGAGCAATGAGGGGGATGGAGACTTGAAGCTATCTCTGTTGTTACTGCAGACTCTTGCACTTCTGCTCCCTGAATTGTCAGAAACCTGCAGTGGGTGTCCAGAATTTAGTGCACGGTATGGAAGAGAAGGATGGTAAGCTATATGTGCTCATTGGGAAGGGAAGATCATGTCTTCATGTCCCTCCATCATCATGAAACATAGCAGGAAAAAGGGCTCAGATATTAATTTGTTTTCCATTTCTGTAGAATACATGAAAGGTTGTGAAGAAGCTGTATTTATCCTTGCTAAAGCCCTGCGGGACTGACTGGTCTGTAATCACATAGGAAGCCTGTGGCAAAACATAATTTGAACTTGTGTCTTCTGGTTTCTAGCCCCGCCATTGGCTTTGCCTTTTTTCTCTTTTTTCTGTGGTGCAGCTTGGGAGCAAGGAAAGGGGATCACTTGATGGTCTGGAGCTGTAACAGGACAGGCAGAGTCAGCTCTGAGGTGACAGACCTGAATCAGATTTGCATTTTATTGTCTCAGATCTATTATAAATTCAGATATTTGTGCTGGGGCAAGCCTACTTCTCTTACAGTGAAAATGGCCTTAGCTGGTTCACAAAGAAGATATTCTAGGCTAATATATTTAAAGTGCGCTTTGTGAAACTCAATCTGTTTTGTTCTCTTCTAGGACCGGTGTATAGTCTTCAGTTGTTTTTGTTTAAGTTAACAACTGGAAGAAACGCCCTTCCTCTGAGATCACTGATGGCTTACAAACTTTGTCATAATGTTCTAACTTTCCCCTTCAGAGCAGCATCTACTGTGCCAGCAGTTAAGCTGAATATGGTAATTTAATTATAACTCTATCAAATATGGATCATCACAACTGAAACCTAAAAAGGATCTTGTTATCGTTTTTAAAAAATACCCATTCTAAATAACTACAATTAAATTCATAGGGAATATAACAATTATAAGGAAATCTTTTGGTAAATTTTCAAACCAGAAAAAAAGGGTTCTTCCTTTGATAATCCCAAGCATAAACAGTCAATAAAGGCTTTGTGCAAAAAGTCTTATTTATAGTGGCTAGAATCCTTTTTATTACATCAATAATGTCATACATCATCCTGACATTTATCAGTCATTTAATCTAGGTAAACTTATTATGTCTGACGTAATTCCACTGAGATAAATCTATTGTATGCTTTTTGTGCTATTTCTAGCATGGATGGGGTTTAGAACTGTGTTAATTGGAAGTAGGAACACTTTTTTTGTACTAATTAGCTCACTATTATTCTGAAACCATGTACTGTATTCTCATTGTGCAACTTCCTAAGGAGATTCTTCTATTGTTTAGAGGAAAAAGTTATAGAAAAGTACTTATGACTCATAATCATAAATCTCTTACATTTCAGTGTGACATATGGCACATGCTCATATTGCTTTCTCAGTTTCGGCAAAAAATATCCTTCAGAATTTTTCACTTGTCTGCTACTAAATGTCAGAATCTCATGAAATTTCAGAATGAAATGGCAAACACAGAGTGTACTCCTGGATTTTCTGAAATGATACACAATCATTCATGTGCAATGCAGCAAATACTCCTCCAGGTGAGTTATCCTCTGTGAAGTTCAGTTTATAAATGCAGTGATGCCAGTCAGGAAATGTTACTATTCTTTTAATTTTCCTGCCACCCAGCTCACATAACCAATCTCACTCAGTCACCTATACTCATAGAATAATTTAGACTAGAAGAGACCTCTGGAGGTCATCTGATCTAGTATCCTGCTTAAAACAGGGCCAAATTTGAAGTTAGGTTCAAATATTGCTCAGGGTCACATCCAGTCAAACTGGAACATCACTACAAATGGAGAACCTAAAACTTCTCCAAGTAACCTGTTCCAGCATTTGATTGCTCTCATGATGGAAAAATTCTCCCAGGAAGGAGTGGCTGAAGATTCAGAATCTGCATGAAAATTTTCAGCACAATATCAGTTGTTTCAGAGAGGGAGAGGGACTGAGACAGACTCTGTGAGATGATTTATGGCTTGAGATTTTTGCAGTTATTCTAAAGTAATCTACCACTGGATGTTTAGCAATAAAATCAAAAAGTTTCCATGGGGTAGCTATTTAAAATTTGACCTACATTACCTGAAACAACTGCCCACAACTCCCCCCTCCAGGACATGCAATAAACTCCAAAACCACATTTTATAAGTGCTTTGGAGTTCTTCCATCATCTGAAATCAAAGTGTGGAAAGGTGTCTCTGAGCAGCAAAGCAACGCCAGAATGAGAAGAGCTGAAAGCTGGGGCTTGCCTGTACCTGAGACCCCCTGTCTGGACCAGCATCCAAGGCAGAGGATTCAGGTGAGATGCCTTTCTTCCCACATCTGTATATTTCTATTGCTGCTCCAGGTACTGAGTTTCTGTTTTATTCACCTGGGGCTGTTCCCATTCCTGTACTACCTTACGAAGGCTACAGGCATCAAAATAAGCTGCTTTTTGTTTGCTATTACACTGTTGCTGTCGTTCCTATCTCCCTGTTGCCACACAGGAACTGATTGCAGGTCCATGCCCCTGCCCTTGTGGAGTTAGTCATCTGTGTTGGGCACTTCTTCCCCTCTCTTGTGGGAAAGACAACGTGATCCAGCAGAGTTTTATATATATACTTTGTGCGGAAGAAGCATGTATAGTGATAATACACTCATAGCCAGTCTGTTTTTTTCTGAGAGACTATTTACAGAGAGGAAGGAGGTTCTAGCCTTAGGCATGCAGGTCAGCTTTCTGGTGACAATTTAAGATTTTTTTCCTCCTGTTCTATACAGCTACGTCTAGTAGTCAGAGGAAGGAGTAGATGTGCAGGAAGGCAATACATGGTTCATACTTCTCCTATCCCAGAAGAGGTCACCAAGAAAGACCCCAGTCTTGTCTTCCAGGCATAGCTGCTTTCTTCCCATCCTGATAGGATTTACTGGGGGTGGATAACAACCCCAGTGAGCACATACTCATTTTTTTCTGTTTTACAGCTTTCCCTAAACCTGTATAATCCCTTACACTATAAATTAATGAGTAGAATCCTATTTACTTACCTCTGCTAATAAAGTTGCTTTACATTACAATGGACATACTAAAGAAACATCGTAATGCTGCTGCTTAAACTCTTAACCGTATCTACAGCAAAATGATAAAGTACAGAATCAGACTGTCTTTCAGGATGAAAAGCATCTTCTGTCTAAAAAGGAAGCAGAAACTGTAAGCAAAAACAGAAATGGAAAGTGGCTTCTCTTCTGTGACTTGAGTCAGTAAAGCGCAGGGTTAATATTTTGCCTTTCAGGTACTGAATGTGCTCCTGGAATACTTCCTCTGATGACCTAAACATGGCCTACAATAGTCCTCATAGTTTCCTATCTTAAATAACTAGCAGCTTGATTGTGATTTTATCTTCTTTTTTACTGAGACAGTTATATGAGAGTGCTGACCTTCAGTTAACTGCCTGTTTCCTCTGCGCAGGGTACACAGGACGTGAGAGCTTGGTTCAATTAGGCACGTTGAGTCGCCTGTAAGTGGAGGCCTTGATTTCCACAAGCGATAGGATTGTTTTAGTTCATATGTTATGGTATCTTTGTGGTCTGCCTGTTACAACAGGGCAGTCCCTGAGTCATTTCTACCTTGCCAGTGTACAGACAATGACTGATACAGTAAAAACACCACCATGCTTGCCAGTGTGGCTAGAAGCAACCACAATTTAAATGTGTTAACAGCTCTTCAGTATCTCAGTCTGCACAGTTATTTAGCTATTTAAAACAATTTGTACACAACTTGAACTGTCAATAATGCCATGCCAGTTCATTTCCTTTGGGAGAAGGAAGGGTTAGAGCCTACAAGGATCATTGCTTTCTAGCTGAGGGTTCATGAGCAGATTCTGCACAGGGTGAAATTAGCATAGCTGTTATGTGGTAATGGGAGATAATATGGAATGGGATAGGGATTTTTTTAAGTACTAGTATACACACAGCTGAGCCAGCATAAGGCAAACAATGTTGTAAAGAAGACAAGAGTTTGGATGAACTGTGAACTCAAGACTTAGCCTTCTATATCAAACAGACGGCTGGACTTACATGTTCATACCCACAGCTGGGATTTAGGTTTTGATGGGTTGCATTTTGGAATGTCTAATTTCCTCCAAAATTAGTGCAGGTACAGGTCCCTAAGCTGGAATAATGGATCTCACCAGAGAGCTGCCTAAAAGTTAGCTAATACTGTGCTTGAAATTTCTGCTTACTTCACTTCTGCATCTGAACTGCAACACCTCCTAGCCCTGTCAGGCTGGAAGGGAAACAGCTACATAAGTTCATCTCTGCACTGTGGTCTAGAAGGAGAGCTCTGTGCTTTTGGAGAGAAATACAGCCCTTGGTACATTTACCAGGTGGCGAAGCAGAGAAGAAATTTGGCCTACAGATCTGGTGATTAAATCACTTCTCAAGGGAAAAGCATGCATTATAAAGAAAAAAACCCCACCAAAACTGTCTTCCAACTTGCCACATAATTCTGCTTCATTGATTTCTTAAGGTTGTTTCCCCAGTGGTTTAGATTGTTGACATAATGCTTTAGGATATGTCTATGGGGAATGAGGCAAGACAACAAAAGCTACATAAACAGTGATTCATTATTCTATCATTATGGCATAAATCGGTCAGTCTGGCTGGTTGAGAGGGAATGGTCATTCCGTACTAAATTATATATTTTTGTTTTCATTGGTTCCATGATGTTTTTTAATGACAGTACCACCTTCCTCAAAGACACTTTTAAACATGGCATTCCATAGCTTTCTAGTGTGTCTTAAAATGAGGCTTGACACGTTTTGGCAGATAAGAAGGGACTCACCTTATATAGCCATATTGCCCCATCTTACAAAAATGCAGACAGGCAGATGCTATAGTGACTCCAGCAACCACTGTCCACTCTGCCTGAGAGGACTTAATAGATCAATAAAAAAAGAAAACTCACGTGTGCTCTGAAGGAGAACTGTTGAAAGAATGGAAAAGGACAAAAATGATGGAAAGCCCCTGTCTTTTCATACAGCTTTAGCATACATTTTAATGTTAAAAACTGCTTAATTTATAGGGGTTAGCTGAAAAATTAACTGACATCTATAAAATACTTTGAACTTTTTAAAAACAAAATGTGCCAGGGCCACCATGTATTAATATTATTTAGTTGCTGGGACAAAGCAGTCACAGTTTTTCATTGTTATCTTGCTCCTTGTCCCACTCTTCTCCTAATTTTTCAGGCTAATAGCATTCCTCAGTAGCATCAGATATTAATGCCTTTCAATATCAGATATTAGCAGTAAAATGGTTTCACCTAGAGGGATTTTCCTCGACTGGAGTTTCCATTTACTACCGTTGCAATGACACAGAAGAAGCTGACGAACCATGACTTAGAGAGATCAGGACTAGAATCATGTTGCTTAATTTTAATTTGCCTGTTTGGTCCCATAATCAATGGAGAAGAATAATTACTTCAGAGAGCAGTGATCCCATATACAGTCTAAATCAGAGTCTGGAAATGACCACCTCTTTTGGCAGTGCAGAAAACTGGGGTAATTAGGCTTCTGTTTTATGTTACTAACTAAATGCTTCTACGGGGAAGGAATGAGTATATAAAGCCTTACCAATAAGTTCTAGGCAGACCTAGATGGAGGAGATTAATTAGAAGGTCTTGGAAGAAACAGCAGTAAAGCAATACTGTCAATGTATTCAGAAGCATTTTTGTGCTCTATTTATAATCATTGATCATATGGTACTGGCCCATTGCAGGAAATCTTTTTTTGCCTTATCTCACTGTTAATTCTGGTTTGGCCCTTTCAGATCACGAAATGGCTGACACATATTCCTGGTTTTCTCTGTTAAATATTCCAGACTGAGTTATTGTGCTTTATATGAATCTTGCTGCTCTGAGAGTTGGTATTTACTCATGACTTCACAAGCTAATCCAAATGCATCAGTGCATATTGATGGAACACCTGCCTTTGCTAGTACAAAAGAACTAGCAATAAGTAAAATGCCTATTTTAGCCTCTTTCAGGACAATGTCAGATCAGCTGTAACTGAACTGTGCCTTTTAAGCTTTCCTTGTGATGTATCAGCTTAATTACTCTACAGTGTGCATCACATACCTTTGCAACAGCATTTTACCTTACACTTCCTTAGAGCAGCAAAAAGTGATAATATAATAAATCATAATGTGTTAGCAGGAAATTAGAGGATTCAAGTGGTATATTCTTATCTTTCTAGGACTGATTTATCATTATATAAGTAATTTATCTTACACTCATGAGAACTGTGGTTGAATTATTTGGTGATATGAGTTTTCCCCATACTACTATGCACATGGTATTGTGGTTTCTTTTTAAGTTTGCTTAACTATATCCAAAAGAAAGCATGAAAGGAAGACAATAATTTAACTGGGGGAAAAAGGGAGAATATGTGAGAGACAAAAGTAGCACAAAGATTAGCTGGTCTGATGAATTCTGCTTGCTTGAGAGTATCTGTAAACAAGCACTGTTTCTATATCCTCAGATCGTACACTGATAGTCTTGTTACCATATGTACAGGGCTGCAATGCCACTAGCTTGGACTTAGATTAGTTACTGGAATATGTTTATTCCTTTCATTTCTATATGCTATAGATTCTATCTGCTTATTAGTTCAAACTGCCTAGGGAAGGTTGCAAGAGATCTCATACAATCAATACAAGAGATATAATTAGACTAGTGAAATGTATGTGTAATTTGGGACTTGGATTGGACGGTGATTTTCAGAAGGGAATGGGAAGCAGTGCTGTTTGGTCGTGTGGTTCCACCCTTATGTGTTTGGTAACATACCACATCAACTTGTGTTATAGAAGGATGGGGTGAGAGGGTCGTGGGGAAACGCCTTTGCACCATGCCACACTGGAAGCTCCTATAGGTAACGCTGCAGAATTTGCCATAGGGCACAACAGTGCTGTTAGATCAGCTGGTAGCCAGTAACAGGTCAGCTCTGAACAGCCACCCAGATAAATCTCACTGCAGTGCAATCCTGTTAAGAGCATGAGGTGTGGATTGGGGTTTTTGTTTCAGTTTTGTTTGTTTTTTTCTTCTCCTTAGGACTACTCTTTGGTTTAAATTCAGTTTGGCATATCGTCTGATCACAAGTTTCCCAGAAATTCATTCTGACACTGGAGAACGAATTATCACATACCTAATGTGATTAATGTGTATATGAAAATAAGCTTTCCCATAAGTGAAGAAATATAAAAGTAAGCTTCCCATGGCCATTTGTGATTACAAAGGCTACATCCATCTTGTTCTGGAAATCAATGTAATTTCACATTCAAATAAAAGTTAGTGTGTGTGTGCATCACATTTAACAAAGGTAATACGAAAATCACTTTGTCATATCTACAATGAACCAGTGTTACTATATATTATGATTGTCAAAATCAATATGCATGCTAAATATTTCAATATAGCTTTAACTACCCACATTTTTCATATTCCATTGAAGAAATCATACTTTGAAAATGCATTTGCCTGTCATCTTAAAGATATGTATATATATAAAAAAATGTGTTGGATCGTTTCCACCTGAGACTATTGCCTTAGTGTGTTAGGTGCTGCATGTATTTGGGAGGTAAAATAAGACTTTCTGTGAAGTACTGGTAGTATAGGGACACAACGGATATTTTCTTTCCTTGATCTTTGTGGTAAGTAGTCTTATCCCTATATTAGCATTGTAAGCAGGGAACATGGACTAGATCTTCATGGCTGTAGAGTTCACTGCGACTTCTAACTTTAGGAACCTTCTCACCTGCCAGACCCATGCTGAAAACACTGGCCAAAGTTAAACACCCCTGAAACACATGCTTAGAAGCTGGCTAAGCTAGGTAGGATGTAGGTAGGATATATTTGTCTCATAGGGCCAAATAAAGTAGGATCCTTCTGCTCAGTGTTACAGTTGTCCTCATAAGCCGGGCATCTAAACTTCATTGCTGAAGGAAGGGAGAGACTGATCCCACAATATTCATTAATCTAGGGGCTAGACCCTGGCAGGCAGAAAATCAGAACTGAATCCTAAATCAGGTCTGGGGACCCAAACTCACGTCCTGCCTCTGTGTTGGAAGAAGCTTCTGAGGTGCAGCTACAGACAAACCCTTTCACCCCTCTGGGGGGTCATCACCTCCTCTGGCACATGGCTCCAGGGCTGCCACCACCCCTGTGAGCTGTGGGATTGCAAGGATGACTCTGCCTAACCTCAACTTCCAGCTCTGAAGTTCCTCTTATTAATTTGCCTAAGAATAATCCCTTGCTTCCGGATTATTCTGCCACATCTAAGTATCCTATACACAAATGATTGAGTTTTTCCTTTTCTCAGCCTGTTCTCTGAGTAGCTGAGTTGCCTGAGCTCCTCATAAGCCTCTAAAAAAATATGGTGGCTCTCTTTGAAAACTTCCTGAGGATTCCCAGACTTTTTCAGGCACTAGTACTGGGTATAATATTCTGGTAAAAGTCTTACCAGTTTTGTGTGCAGAGGGAAGGTAATTTCCCTAATTTTTAGATATCACTATTTATACATCTCAAAACTCCATTAGGCTTCCTGGCTTCGGCACAGTTTTTGAGAGCCCATGCTGAGGTGATTATCTGTGATGATGATCCCTGCTTTATCTGGAGATCTTGCTGTGATATGCTGCTGTAGTGTATTTTTCCTACCATTATTTCTAGCTTGTGTTTGTTCCTTGCTTTTAAAAAAAGTTGTGCCTACATCAAATTTGCTTCTATTCCTTACGCTTTCTGAATCTGGAATCAGATGAAACAAATATATCTTATAGGTTGCAATGTTTTGTATTATCGTCAATACCCAGTCCAGCATTTCTGGTATAAGCCTGTTCTGTAAGAATTTTTTCCAGATTTTTCTTCAGAATGTCATTGGGGTCAGTATGCTCAAAAAGAGGACATTACTTGTGCACCAACGTGTAAGTCAAGACAGATCAGGTTAAATTCAAACCACTCCCACTAATTTAGATGGACTTTAGATATAGGGTGAAATAGCCAGATTTTTCAGAACTCCAAGCACACAAAACATATCTGCAACAGTACATTGGGTGAACAAAATAATATATTACCTATTGAACTATCTCACCCATTGAACTATCTCAGCTCACTTGGCAGACTTAGCCCAAATCTGTGCACAGTATGGTTGATTATTACCATTCCATAGTTAAATATGTCACTTTCTTAGGATTAATTTTATTTGTAAGCCTTGCTGAAATTGCTAGGACCTGATTTTCAGATCCATGAGAAAGCAGCTTTGTAGGTTTTTCTGGGTTTAAACCTACCTCACCTTTGGCAGATTTAGCAAGTACATGACCTTTCCCTCACTCTTTTAAGAAGTCCTTAGAAGCCAATAATTGTGAGATTTAAACCCTGTGTGCTCTCTCTTTCTTAACCTTACTTGAAAGAGAGACACAAAATATATGTAATATTTTGTATTGGACCTAGCCCTGTTTTAAATGTACATTAAAGAAAAAAAAGCCATTGGTATTTAAAATAGCCATAAAATAGCTTTAATCCTCTTTGAAAGGAAAATGTTTGGTTCTAGGCTTGGGGTCAGTAGCAAAGATAATTTTTTAAAATTTCTTTATTTTGTACCCTGTCTTTTTGCAAAGCTCTATGTGGCAACTTTGCATCTCCTACATACAGCAATGTCTTTAGCTTAGTGGATGTGTTTTGAGGTTATTCAAGGGCACATGTGTTTTTGTGTGCAAGTATGGCACATGATTGAATTAGTTCAATCTAATAACAATTATCTAATTACAGTAACAACTGGTAGAAATTCTGTATACCCTATCAGAAACAGAGTAATCACATCCCATACACAGATCTTAATTATTTAGAACTACTTGAAAAAAGGAGGTGGAATCATTTGCAGCAGAAAACTCTGCAGTTTTCTCTGTTTCAGCCTTACATATCAAGACAAGATTTGGAACTCAACAAGTAATTTGGTCATTTTGGATCAGATCCAAAATGTTTTACATATTCAGAAAATCCTATGGATAAAGGAACAGTTCAGCCCTACAATGTGATATCAGTAATAAAGACCTGTGTTAAGAAAGAGCAGGCAATTTTAAATAGACAATCTAAGCAAAAGGGTAATTATTGCCTCCTATTAAATTTCAGAAACCAACACATGGGACTCTGTTTTGGAAAGAGTTGGTCAACTTAAGCTGAATAAGTTTCAGTTCTTAATAGTATCATGACAACAGATTA
The DNA here is from genome assembly GCF_023634155.1 of Falco peregrinus. NCBI lineage: Eukaryota > Metazoa > Chordata > Aves > Falconiformes > Falconidae > Falco > Falco peregrinus. The sequence goes on from NC_073727.1 coordinate 61,821,032, forward strand.
AATCCCTGGCAAGTTCAGGCTTGCTTAGGCAGAAAAAATAGCATTGCTCTGAATGCACAGACTTGACTGACAATGCCGAGTCCCAGCTCTCAGCCTTTGACACAACAGCAAATTCCTTACCAGAATTGATACTGTTAAGTGAGATGCTGCTGACTGATTAATGCTCTAGCACTGTCTCAAATTGCACCACAGATGTGATATTTTCTGAAGAGGTGCAACAGCATTGCACAGCAATACTCAAGAAAATGCAGTTATCTAAAGTTGGTCAGTAGAAGTTGTGTTTGCAGTAATGTGGTCAGCTGTTTTGGTGTGCATTTGTCTTTTAAGTGTCAAAAACAGTACCAGAGCCATTTTGCATATACAGACCTTAAAAAAGTATAAAATATATGTGAAAAAGTATTCCACTTTTGCACATATGGACACTGAGGGACCAAGCTTTGCAACAAGTTGGAGAAGATGTTAACTACAGAGGCTGGACCCCATGTTGCCTGCCATAACCTGTTCACCAGCTACGTTGCCATAAAAATCTTATTTCCGATTCCCAGAAGTAAGACTGTATTTTATGTTCTTATTTCAATTGTATCAGTAGACTTGGAGTCAGAATGATGTTTTTTCTTCATTTCACCTTTCTAAAATTCTAAATGCTAGCAAACTGTCTTTCATTAATTTAATCACTATTTTTATGGCACTATCATTTTTGTATGCTGCCTGGTTATACTAAGGCTTGGTCTCCAGTACACATTTCTCTTCCCCATTTTCACTGCAACATGAGCTACATTCATCCTGTTTCCTACCAGAACTATTCATTTTTCTACTTTTAATCATTAGAAGTAATTTTAGAGGTTGTCTGCTTTTTCTTTGTCTGTTTGTTTTCCTATCTCCATGCAAATCTAATTTAGCTTGTAAATCCTTGAGGGCTTCATGTTTATTTTAACTTTATTTATATTTAATAATAATAATGGACTGACACCAGAAATAGCAGATCTAGACACTCTGGCGGTATAAGAATCCCTCTTTTCATTTTTGTTTACACTTTGTTTTACTTTGTTAAAAATGTAGAGTTCTATTTTTGTGATTCCAGTATGTAACCTTCTTGGAGGTTCTGAACTCTTCTTTCACACATAAAAAAAGGTAAGTTTTCCAACATCAGAGCATACAGTGTGACATGCTGCTCTGCTATCCTGAATACTCAGAAGTATCAGGAAATATCTAGATGCATTTCAGGGAGTGCTACCAAAACTAAGTAAAAAAGTCCTGTTGAGCCCATGTTCAACTTTGTTCCTGTATTTAAAAATCTGAATTTCATCTTGATGAGTGGTAAGACCTCCCCATGTCACTATGGGACAGGATCCATCTGTTAGAAGCGAACATCCTACCAGTCCCAACTTACCACTTTAAAGTCCTGCCAGTTCTCTTAGCACTTTTATCTAAAAGTTTTAGATCATATGTGTAAGAACTTCCTCTGGAAAGGCAAAAATTTCCCTAGTACTATGACTAAAACATAACTGTGAGAGAGATAAAGGTAAATTTGGCACCTAATAGCTGGAAAATGTATAATCTACCTGTTATGTTAAAATATTCCACACATCACATGATACATCCTGTGGGCAATACTAACAGAAAATCTTACCATACAAAAATCATATGACCCCAAAGAGGAAAGAATAACATAACCATGAAATGGGCAAATCACTGCTATACGCACCTCCCCCCCCTTTTTTTTTTCTGTAGTTATTCTAAGAGTTGCGTATCAAACACTCTTCTCAGGTTTGTAACTGGCACAATGGCACAACTACGCAATTAAAAGAAAGAACATTTTGCATGGATCGCCATCCTTAGTCAGGTCCATCACCATGATCTCCTTAGTCTAATCCTATCACGCTGTATAAGTAAAAGCGATAATGGAGCAAGACTAACAGTAGCCCAAAGCCTATACCTTTGTTTGAGCCCTTTGTCAGGCTGATGATAAGCGATATGAGTACAAAGGTAAGGCAGGTACTGGAAATGAGGATATCGTCTATCATGCTTAAGCGGCAGCAGAATGTGGATGTCTGCTGAAGTCAATGGAACTGGTCTCCCTGCTGTAACACAGAAAAAGATTGAGTCTTACACAAAATCACAACCATGACAGCAAGGTTATAATTTGGCTCTTGGAAGAGAGTTTTTGCTCACTCTGCCCAGCTATAGAAAAGAAGAATCTCACTCTTACACAAATTAGGATAAATATTTATGAAATATTTTGACCCTCGAGTTTCATGGCATAAAGCATGCAAAACATGAAGCATGTTCAGAAAAGCTGACACCTTCCTCTGGAACATCTAGCACAGATGCCTGTTATTGCACAACACTAGATAACAATGACCATTGATATGATTCACAACAAACATTTCTGTGGCTTCAGTGGATCAAGTGTATGCAAAGAGTGAAGTTCAGAGGTTTAAGAATTGCAATTTTATAGCAGAAAAGGAGGAAAAAATATCTCTGGAATACTGGAAATCAACTCTGTTCAATGATCTGACTTTCCTCTGTTTTGAAAATGTATGTGGCTTTAAATTCAAGTACACATCACCATGCCTGCTGTTGCCAACATAGTGATGAGGAAGTGTTGTGTGATTTCTGACAACATGAGTAGAATGACAGTCATTTCAGAGCTGGACTTGAAGCCTTCTTTTGAAATCAAGTGCAGCAGAGGACATCCTGCAAGAATTATCCCCCTCCTCTCTTTGTGTGAAAGTATTCCTAAAGACAGCATGAATATTCACAAGGGCTGACTACCATCAGCCAAGCTGGGCTCCAGCTCAAGGTCTTTTAATGACTAAGTGATACTTAAGATTTCTTCCTCCTGTTCTGGAAAAGGTGTTGCCAGTAGCAGATAGGATCTGGTCCTCAGAAAAAAAACCAACATTGTGATCTTGCATCTGCCACTTGTTGAATGATTGTGTGCAACTTCTTTATGCATCTTTCTGACTGCATATTTTGAGCTTTTCTCAGCAGGATTTCTCTTAATACTGTAGTACAGTATGGCTCTTCACTAAGTTATCTTAAAAATAATAAAAGGAGACAAATCCTGCCTTACGTGCCATGGCTGGATGTGTTTTATTGTTTTGTTTTTTACTGTGTTTTTCCTTTGCTCTTCACTCTGAAATACTTATACTGTATCCTGATCTCACTACAACACAAAACCAACAAGATATTGAAGCAATCCAAGATAAATATTCATGCTTTCAATTACTTTGGTGCAGAAATAGTAAATAGAATAGTGAATAGGAACATCTGGAGCAGACTTTGGACCAAATTTCCAAATTTCTGCAGAAATTTGACCTGTGTATTCTAAATTTCCCTGTGTCCCTTGTACTTCGAACAGTACTTGTGCCAGATCTCTATGAAGGTGAAACAATCTCTCTCAACAGGACTGACCTACTGGGAATTGAAAGATCACTTTAATCCCTTTAAAGTTACCAGGAGACTTTACAATAAAAGATACACTTTCCTGATTATATATCCTTGTCAGAAATACCAGGAGAGTGACTGAGTTTTGTGTGGCTTGCATATCTGCTTTAAGGCTGCTGTGACAGCAAATCTTGGCAGAATTAAATATGAATCTTTGCATGTGGTTTCTATAAATCCAACATTTTCCACTCTACAATCCAGAAAAGATGATTGAGCAGATGGTAATGCAAGCCACTGGATTTATGCAATTTTTTGCTAAAACTGGGAGTTTTCACTCTCAAGAGCAGCTTATATATGAGGGACTGAAAAGGCTGAATACAAATTTTTTGGCAAAGCACCATGCTCACATAACCTAGGTACACAAATACTAGTTATAAATAAGCTGCCTGTAGGAGGTACAGAAAACAAACTCTTTCTGTGTCAATGAATTATCTCTCAAGTCAACTTTATATATGCATATATATATGTATATTTGTGTGCAATCTTTTAATCCATTTATAAAACAAAGAACTAATGCCTGTCTGCATTTAAGTAATCTAAATAAAATATGTTAAACCCAAAAAATCTAAGGACCAGAATGCATGAAGCATAAGCAGGGACATAATAACGCATGCATTTTTATTTTAGGAATTCTTCTCAGGAGCTGCTGTAATCAGTGACTCAATGCATAACTTATTAATAATGCTTCATGAGATGCTCTTTCAGCAGGTTTTCAGCTTTCCTACTGGGGCCTCATGCAAACTAAAAACAAAGCCCTGCATTTTATTATTGCTCTGTTATTCTTCCAAGTTTTCCCTGAAGGCTGAAGTCTCTCTGCTTTGCCTGGGAACTGTGCGCAGAACAAGGATGTCCTACTATGTTTTCAGTGACTCTGCTTTCACTGTCACTGGATGATCTTTTTTATCATAGGCTCTTTCCAGGGTGTCTGTCATGCTTATCCAAGATTTCTAGTCAAAAACATTGCTTTAACCTTACCATGAGGCCATGGAAGGAAAATCCATCTCTTCTATTATCAGGCACAACAGCACTGATGTGGAGAGTATGCTCATGCTCAGGCACCTCTGTGGTCAGTAGGAAGTGAAGGGACCTTCCAGGAAGTAATTCAGCCAATTTAAGACCAGAGTGACCTTCCATCAGTGCCTTTCACTGACTCTTTAACACAGAGATTCCTTGGGCCATCATGTGTCCCAGCAGGACCTATGTTTTTAGCATGCCTGTCACCAGTGTTCTTGTGTTGACAGTCTTGCTGTGGGTGGACTTCTGTGCCCTATGAGAGTTAACCAGCCTTTGCATAGACACAGCATGCTGTGAAGAGCAGTATTTAGGACAAGGATGCTAGACTGAAAAATCCTCCAGCAGGGATTGTCTTCATTTGCAACTCATACAGAGTTGAGCACATTTTTTGGCTCTTTACACTGAGCAATAATTCTTAATAACAGCACTGACTGCAGGCCAGAAATGCTCTGATTCATCTCAGCTTGTAATTCTGGAGCCTGTATTAATGTTTCTTCATCAGCTTTTTTTTTCTGAATGGATCCTACATACTTTCATATCAATCAGGGTGTGATTTTTATTCTTTTTTTAATTCTGGCTTCCAGCCTCCCTTACCCTTTATAAATGCCTTTTAGATTTCCCATTGTCTGCTTGATGCTGCAAACCCCAAATGCACTGAAATGCCCACTAACCTTGGAACGTATCCTGATAGTGTTTCACGGCATAAATCCTTGCAGAGCAGTGTCAGGACTCCAGCAGTCTCCTGAAGTCTGTTGACCATTGCAAGAGCTTTGTGATTCACTTCTGCCATTCTTGTGAATTTCCCAAAAGAATCATTAAGGGTGTTGTATGAGTAGAGTATTATAACTTCATAATCGCAAGCAGGTAATTTAAATGAAGGGCACAGCTCCTTCCCTTGCCATCAAAAACATGTCTGTTGCCTATTACCTCTGAAAGTCCCGTCGTCCCCCCCGCTTCAGCCTTTGCTCAGAGAGTCCGCATTTCTGATCAGCAGCAGATGGAAGAAAATGATTAAACTTACACATAAGGACCAGGTCTTGCAGTCATAGCTCCTTTCTTATTCTGGCAGTTTTCCCATTGAGTTCAGTGCCAGAGTAATAAATGTAGAAGGGCAGCTGGATCTGTAGCAAAGATATTATTGTTAGCTTCCTCTATGTTTCTCAGAATATTTTTCACAGACTGATTACTGAGTTGTAGGGAAGAAAATTTTCCCTACCCAATTTCTTGTTTGTTTTCACTATGTCTAATGAGATTCCACTGTGCCAAAGTAATGCATTTTACATTTAACATTCAAATTGTGATTCACAATAGCTACATTGCAAAAGGGGCAACAGTATCTGTGAGACTTGACTTTGGTCTGGTACAGGTGAATCTTCTTTCCTGGGGACTATCCCTGGGATCATGAGTAAATCCTTTAACTATTTTATCCTTCTGTTTCTAAGATAACAATTAATCCTTTTCTAATACTTTTTGAATATCCGGGTAAAATGAACTTTGCAGGTAGTAAGTGACACTGTGAATACCATAAAGTATATATAGATCACATTAGCCACCCGATGGAACATAGTTTACATCAAAGAACAATCACAGTGAATCATTCCACATGGACTTGCCTGCTTTAAAAAGAGCTGATTTGTTTCCAGGGTCTAATAAACAATTCAAGTGAGTCATTATTTTAACATTGTATACCTTTCCTGTTTATAAGCAGTAGCAAGAACAATCTGGAAATTATTTCAGAAGGCATTTTCATTCTTGCAAATCATACTCCCAGACTTTGTCTTCTACAAAATGCTCTCTCCTTACGCTGCAGGTAGTCTGGGGATTTGGGTTTTCTTTTACGCTTCATTCTAAACACTTGGGGACAGAACTCTTGTCAAATTTCTGCATGTAAAATAAGGAGTAACAGTGTATTCATTAACAAATATGCATTTTCTAAGTATAAATCATCACAGTTCCAGTAAACTCAGTAGAAGAAGGATGATCCCATGGTTAGGTTATTTGGGCAGAGTTTCCTTCTCTGTCCATATGTTTCCTGCATGACTTTGAACATCTAAGCCTTATCCTACTTCCCTTTTAATTACGTAATTGAAGCATCTAATTTTCTAGGCTCTCTGTTATCAATGGAGAAAAATAGGCACCTCCAGTGTGCCTACCCATTATCTGTATCCGTACTTGAGATGGGGTGGGATTGAGCAGGACTCAGCTGTTTGATTTTGATAGGTGCCTAACCACCTTTGTGAGACTGTTCCTTACTTTCTCTGTGTCTTTTCTTCATTTTTTAAAATAAAAATAAGTTTAACCCTCTCCTAAGATTATCTTGGTGCTGATACCTAAATAAATTATTGATAATGTATCGGTGAACTGAAACAAATGAAGTGAGCAAAGACTGGCCAACAGCTTCTTAACACAGCTTTTAAGACTGGTAAGCAAGACAGAGGATTTCAATGTAGATACAGTAGGGGCAAGAATTCAGCACCCACAGTTTGAGAGCATGGGAAAGATCTAGCAAAATAAAATGTACTGTGCCTTGCTGGTTTGGGCATAACTACTGTAGATTGGATGTAAATGAAACAGCTTAAGTAAGCTTGACTGAGGTCCAAGAAATTCTTCAAGAGGTAAAATAAGAGAATTAGGTCACTGCAACAGGCTCAGAGCTCTTGTGTAGATTACCCCAGACCTATTCACAAGTATGTGATCTTATTTTGCTCTAAGGCCAAAGTTTCCGTCATAGGCTTTTCTGTAAATTCATTGAACTGGTTTCACAATCAGAAGTACATTGAGTTTTTCTAAGTGGTCAAGGTATTATTCATTGTTATGATTCACCACTTGTATATAGGGTCATGTGTACTCATGGTTTCCACCACAGTGTGTGCAGATGTACTCCTTGGTCTGTAGTTTTTCAAATTACAGCCCCCTGAAATCCAGAGGAGTTTCAATCCCTAGAGCAGAAATGCTTCTGAGGCAGAAATAAGAGGGGATAACAAAAAGAATGTTGGATTAATATTAACCTATATAGGAACAATCAGGTAGTAGGTAAATACTGAGGAGGTAAAGGCAATTGAGCATGGGTCAGTAGGTTGTAATAAAATAATGAGATGAAACTAAGCAAAAGAAAATTTAGATTGAAAACCCAGAAACTTCCTAATAGCGAGCTTTATTACACTAGAAATAGAGTCTTCTGGAGGAGTGAGTGGAAACAGTATCAGGTGAATCTATTTGTTACAGAGTGGAAAAGCTTTGAGTACGGGAAGAAATCTTCCGCTAGAAACGACAAGTGTGTTTACCTACTCTTCCCTTTCTTCTCTATGCAGCTGACAGGTATCAGACAATTAGGAAAAAAAAAATGGAGGGAGAGATACAGGTTTGATTCTCAGACTTGCTACAGATTTTCTGTGAGAATTTGATTAAAACACTAAAGGTCTTATTTAGAGCTGACCAGCAGATTAATTTCACTACTATGTAGAATTTCAAGGTTCAGGGAGAAAAAAAAAAACCCACAAAAATTTGTCCTTAACCAGGACGAACTTTGGCATATTGCACCACAATGAAATTCTGTGGGAATAAGAAAGGCAATGACCTCCCATTCCCTTGGTACTGCTCAGCTCCCTGGCTGTTCGCTTGGCAACCATCTGGAGTCACTGAGGCATCCTTCCAGCAGGTGCAATTTGTGTTTATACAGTGTTTCCTCTATGGCAATCTGGGTAAGGCACAAATAAGAACATGTACCCACAGGGTTAGATGTTTAGCCCAGTCTCTCTTTGCTCTGTAACAACTCCTCTCCCTTTCTTGTGGGGTTGTCACAGAACAAGCTCTGCCTCATTATTGCCTCTGGGAGGGCTACTTCGGATTTCACAGTGGAGGCTGGTTGGGACTTTGTTGGCTGCTGAGAGAGGAGAGAGAGCGGCAGTGTTTACATTTGCAGCTTTGCTTGCTCCTGACTTTGTGCCACTGGGAACTCTGTATCTGCAGCAGCTGCCAGGGTAAGGATAACTGCAGCATTGGATCTTTCCCTGAGCTTCTTTGTGGAACAACGTACAGTTGTCATATAGAAAACCCACGCCGTGATCTGCTTCTTTGGTAAATGAAGATCCAACACATTTCCCTATTACTTGTGCTGTCACAGTTGCTGAGTTTTCACTGCCTTATAAGCAATCTGTGAAATGAATGCTCTCACAGCCTGCAGTCACTTGCACAACAAACAGCCACTAAACATTTTGCTGCCTTAGGCAACCAGGGCTTGACTGATATGTGTGAACTGACTCTGGCTGCTTGTTCCTCCATTTGCTCTTCCAAGCTATCTGGGTTCCTTGTTCACTGCTTTGTTTGCTGTCTGAGTTGTCTCTTAGCAGAGACCCCAGGATGAAGCAGGTGTGAGGAAGAGGCACAAAGAAACTGATAGTTCTTAGAATTTAACTAAATTCGACTAACCCTCCAGCCTCCTGCTAGGCAATGGCATTTTTGATCATACAATTTTAATTCTCCTTCCCACAGATTTTTCTCTAACTGCCTGCCTGCACACTGCATTTTCTTTCCCCATCAATCACTGCCCTTACAGAATCAACTGCTTTAACTGGTCTGTGCTGTGGTTGCAGGCAACCCACAATGGGAGCATCGCTATCAGTGACTGTGCCTCTTTGACATGGATTATTTGATACCCTGGAAATGGCACAGACCTGTTCAGTTGGCAATACTAAGTCCTATGCTTATTTGGCTTAATACAAGTATATTGTTAGAGTGCAAATTTTCTGTAAGATCATCACCTACAACTGGAAATGAGTAAGATACGAAGCAATCCATAATTAGCTATATAATGTAATCTCCTGCTTATTACCCATACGATTTAAATAAGCTTGTGCCCAGAACTCTGACACGCAAAGAAGTGATATTGCATTAGTGGATGTGTTCAAATGACATCAGACAGTCTTTGTCTCAGTCTAAGCAGGCAGGACAAAGAATGGAAGAATTGTTTGCTGTTGCAAAGGTGAGTGACAACACAGTGAGTAACATGGGAAACAGTTAAATCATATCTCAGTGCTTTTACAACAAGTCTTTCTTCTGCTCCAGTCTCATTCTAGTACTTCTTTCAGCTGTGTTCAAGCAGGATTTATACATGCATAATATATATAGCTGCCAGCAATAAAGGTGACCTGCAAGAAAAATTCTTAATATCTTACTGTAGTGAGCTATAGCTGTAAAATAACCCTGAAATTAAATCTGTAAATGACTACCTAAAGCTCTCTTTTACCTGCCAGTTTGCCTAATACTTAGCAAAGGAACTTTTACTCATGTCTACTAGTTTTTGGACTGCATATAATGCTGATAAAAGAAGCAGATGTTAGGAGATGACTGGACACATTAAAAATTTCAATCAGCTACACCAACATCTTGTACATGGGCCTGACTTTTCTTGACAAATCACAGCACCACCAGTCAGTTGCTGCAAGGTGCTACAAGCCAGCCTTCTTTCAGTAGTGAAGGCAGATGCTTAACTCCCTATGTATAAAAAGTGTCTTCAACCACTGCTATAGTCAAGATCTCAGTACACCAAAGTACTCGTGATTTAAGCATCTGAGGAAACAGACTCCAACAGCAAACATCAAGGAACCATGGTATGTGCCTTGAATGTGTCCCCTGCAACTCCAGGGCTATTAAATAACAGACTGAGGCGGGAACTGTGGTTAACTAAAGCAGAACTTGGTGCATTGCCATAACATAATAAAGGTCACTTGCATGTAGTAAGAAGGATTGCTTTTGCTCTGAGTCAGTATATCTCACCAGGATACATGGTAAATGGGGTGTGCAGTGTCAAACAGAATCCTCTTTTCAGACCAATGAATAGCAACAGTGTCAACGCACTATGCCAAACATACCACGTCCAGGATTTCTGTAGGGAATGTACTATCCAAAGAAATTTGGTTGGCAAAGCCATATATTTTGAGTCTCTAAACCATCTTCCTGTTCAACATTTCCTAGTGTGCTGGGTGTTTCAGTTAACTTTTGCTGCAAGCAAACTGAAGCAAAATATGACCGAAGTTCTCCATCCTCTTCTGAACTACAAGCACAGATAATTTGCAATTCATTGTTAAACATGCACATAAGCGTCTGCAGAATGGAAGCCAAGGTAAAGAGTTCAGTCTGGGTACAGCATTCAAAACTCTTTAAGCATGAAGTAAAACATGACCAGTTTATTTTTCTTTTTTATTTGGATTTATGCAAATTAGCTTCAATAATTTCCAAATCTCAATTCTCACCAATAGGTGGCACCAACATTTACTACTTTTTCATGACACTTTTCCAGTAGCTAGATTTAAAGTCTACCCCAGTGCTAAATTATCTGTTAAATTATGATGAGTTCTGTTATGTCCTTTTTCCTGAAGACCGTGGCTGTTCACTGTGCAGTGGTACATGTTTTTTCTCTAAGCATTTCACAAACTTTGTGTGGGATGTTTTACTAGATACATCACCAATAATTCAGGCTGCTGTTCTCTTTCATGTTGTGGGAGTCAATTTAACGATGCTTTATTGGAGTCTGGGTTCAGGGTGGTTTGGGTTTTTTTTTCTCTTTGATGGTTTTCTTCAGCCTTTCACACAAAAATGCTACTGTATGTATCAACTTTTTTTAAAAAATGATCTTTCCTTCCCCCCTCTGCAGGTAGTAAAAAATTGAAAAGTAGACTTGTAAAAAAAGCCAAGTAGTATTTTTTCCTGCTTCATAATTGCATGATTGCCACCTTTACATCCAGGATTCTACTGGAAGTAATTTAATAGCTATTCCCTGAAAAGTTTCAATCATGAATTTTATAGTTGTTTTGAAGAGTATGGTACTAAAACTCTGCCATAGGAAAAGTCAGTGGAACCAAAAGCGAGCACAACTGCAGCAATGTCAATTAATTGATTCAGAGAATATTCACTGCCCTTTTTTTGAGGAAGGATCCTTATTCCCAGAAGACAGATGCACTACAAGTAATCAGTAACTCTGCATTAGAGTCCAATGGTTTTGTTTTCAAATCCTAATTTGCCTGTTCCCGATTAATGGCCAAAAGTCTTTACTTTCCCAATGGAGATTCACAGACAAGACTGTTTTCTCAGTATCTACTTTTGAAGTTATAGCCATCATTACAAGGATGTGTTTTCAGTATTGCAATAGTCATTCTGTGAATCATAATCCCAAGCTTTATAACTGTCATATTTTTAAGGATGTGAGGTTTGATTCACAGACTATTTTCCTATTCACCTGAATTCAGGGCACCTCTGGTCAGGAAAGAAGAACACTGTTTCATCTGAAATTTAAACTTTAAAGGCTGCCTACCTACCTGCCTATATTCACAAATAATTCCAAAGTGTTTATTCAGTTTGCTGTTCTGAGGAACACAGTGAAAATAGATCCTGTCTCATGAAAAAGTTTGGGCATCCAAGTGCCAATTACATAGAAGTTCGTCTCCTCCTGGCATAATTTTTACACCTGACTTGTCATCTTTACATCTTGCCTTTTCATGAATCAAACCAAACCTCTTTATTGATTTTGTACCACCTTGTTGCATTCTGCATATTCACTTCCCCAAGCCTCATATTCACAGACTTGTCAAGTACGTAGCAATTTCTCCAATTGAATACGTTTGCATATACAACATCAGCATGTGACCTGAAGCAACTGCCAAGATATGAAAAGTAACCAGCAGCATTTTTTTACATCTCTGATAACCTTGTGGTCAAGTTTTGTTCACGCCATACTAGTCAACAGGTTTGTCTAAAATCCATTGGCAACATCTGAAAATGCCCTTTGACTTGAATGTGAGTTCTTGAATTACTCTAATGACTTCAGTGGTGTGGATATGCCCTAAAATGGGAAACCTCACCTTATGCAAACTTTTCAGGAAACTCAATGCATCTAAAATGGTCATTACCCCACTCCATAAATGATTTAACATTTTGCTGGCCTTTATACAGCTTTAATTAACATCTCCCTTTTTTATGCTGAACATTCTGGAGTTTTCCATTTCTCTACAACTAAATGATTCCAAAACACACACCTATGGCTGAAACTTGTTTAATTTGGGACTTTAGGTATCCACCCTGTATTGCAAAAGTAGACTGTGTGACGCAATATTGTTTTCAGCAGCAGACTTTGTAAAACAAGTATTGAGTAATCTCAATGTATCCTTGTGTGTGCATAGCAACCTTAAAGGTCTGGATGACAAAAGTATTTGCCCTTGGACAGAAATTTAGCAAGACACCAAACAGGAGGAAAAATAAAAACTTTGCTTATGTTTCGCAATGAACAGAGAATGAATATAGAACCGCACAGTCACACTGTTTTGTATTAGGGCAGCATCTGAAACCTTTCACTTTTAGACCTGGGCAGATGCTCTAGGGAGGTCTGGAAGCAGGAGCAAGAAACTGTCTCTTTTTGCATCCTATGGAGTAGCCATCAGAAGAACAGCTGTACAGGCACAAGATATTTCTCAACCTTGCCATTAGCACTAAATAGATATTGTTCAATAATGATTAGATTTAAAATAAAATAAAATATAATATAATAAACCTAAAGAAAATTAAGAAAACAAATGATACTTAATATGCTTTAATATGTTTCTCAAATGCATCGTGAAAAATGGTGATGAATATGGTACAGAAACCTAAGGGGGTCAGATTAAGACATGTTGAAATAGTGATGCTTTCCAAAGAAATCCATAAGAAAAGGGCTTAACACCTCTCAAGTCTCACACTGTGTCCCAGAGTCCAACAAGAAGATACCATGTGGTTGATATATAGGAAACCAATCAGACCAGCAGCTACTTGTAGGTGTCTGATTGTAGTCATGCTTCAGCTGATGTTGAGGTGACTGTGTCTAGGGAGTTTACGTACTCAGGAGCAGAAGAATAAGAAGGCACTCCTCGCACAGGGTTTGTGTGTCCCTTACTAAGTAGCACATCCTGAGTCTTCCTTTGCTGTTGGGCACCCAAAACCAGTTAGTCAAAGGAGTTATGACTAGACTTAACTGATCTCACTTGTCTGAGGAGGTACCTGAAGTCAGAACTGTTGCTGACCTTGTCGACTGCCTTGCACTAAAGCCTCTGTTCAGACTGCAGGCAACTCCCATCCTCTAGCAGCGAACAAAGTTGGGAAGGATTCTGAACTGTCTGTTTGAAAATTTTGTAGGAGCAGAAGGGATACATGAGGTCTTCTGGTCAGGCACAGAGTACACCTTACAGCTCAGTATGTCCTGGAACAGACACACTGCAGGGCAGGGAAACCCTGGTTTCCAAATGCATATGCCCAGTCTCTTGAATGCTACAAGAGGCAAGGAATGGCAAGGGCTGACAGCTCCCATCTCAAGCTCATACTCAGGGTCACATCTGCCTTCCAGGGTAAATGTAACTGTTGGGCACAGACTTTCCAACTCACACTGCTTTGTGTTCAGAAGAGAAGGAGGTTTTAAAAGAGTTAAGCACACGGAGATGCAGTTTGGCACTTGATAGGAAGAAAGTATTGCTGAAATTAGGTTCATACCCAGTTTTGCAAGACAAATGCCTCTAAAAATCTGCAGCCTGTGGCTAAATAGAGCATGGTTCATGCAGTCTGACTCTCACCATCTACGGGCTAGGTGTCCATCCTAGGACTAGTGACTTTAGGCTCAACAGAGGGAAATAAATGCTTTTAAAGAGTGAGTCATCTGACCTATTTCAGATATCTCTGTTGGGAAGAGACAAATGAAGGTCTGGAAGTGCCTGGTTTCTTCCACTGACTCTTAAAGAAATCCAGATAACTAGATCAGAAACTATCGATGTAGGTGAACCTGACCTCATCTATCCTGGAGCACCCACTGCTAAGCTTCAATTCACATTTATAGATTAACTAGTAATCTATGTAGAGGTGGTACCCCTGGTTGGGAAGGAAAAAACAAGCAATTAAAGAAGTACACTTGCTTCCCCTAAATTCAGTCTCTGTGTGGTTTTGTTTTTATGATTTTGTCAGGGAAGCTGCAGTCTTTGCTAACCCAAGTCTCACAGCAGTCATAAGTGTTTGCATGAGGGAAGAAAGAAAAAAATTACATCTAATAAAGTTAAGTTTTTGGGAGAAGGAGAGGAATGACAGCTTTCTTTTTGATCAATAGTACATTTATTAAGGTAGGAACCCAGTATCTAAATTTGATTGCTGACGAACTAGTCCTTCTCAAGTAAATGCCTGTTTTCAGTGAATTCAATGAAGTGAGGTAAGCCTGCTGAAGATGTACATAACTTAGGTACCGCCTTCTCTCCACTGACTGTAGCAACCCCTTAAGGTCATCTGCCTAAATCAGGTGTCAATCCACCAGGGAGTGAAGAAGCCACTAGCAGCTCCTGGGGCCGTCTGCTCAGAATGAGTCTCCATCACTGCATCTTCTTTTCTAGCTCATGACAGGGTTAGTTCACTTCTTGCCTAATCTGGATGACAGTGGCACACTTGCATGGTATTAGTGCATATTTCCCCCTAATTCTGAGCAAGTACAGGTGACTCAAGCATCTGTGAATTCTTCAGGTTAAGAAGGGAGTCACTGCAGGAAATAAATCCTAAAGCACTAGTAAACAGCAGGCTGGACCCTTGTTTGGATCTTCAGACTGTTTTACATGGCTCAGATCTCACCAAATATGTTAACAATGTTCATTACAATGCTTCAGTATAGGTCACAGCTTGAGCTGTTGTTTCCAAGGGTCTGTTATATCAAGACTGCACAATGGACTCTCAGCTGTACATATATTTTTATCTCATTTTGTGGGTTTTTTAAAGCATTTTAGTTGATCGTTTTTAAATGACATTATTGCATTAGCTCATGTGAGTCTGCAATGTCTGTGTTCTGAAAAAAGCTTAAAACCCACAAATGCAACTGCTTTAGTTTGCATTAATGCTTCATTATTATATGGGAGGATATACTTGTAAAACATCAGATCTATCACAGTTATCCCATATTTGAGAAACTGCATCTTGAACTATTTTGATATTACTTTCCTTTGTCCATCTTTGTTTTCAGCAAAACAGGGTGAAATTAAATGTATCCATATCTTAAGTTCCTAAAAATGAAAGTAATCTTTGTATAGAATCTAAAAGAGTGATACCTTGGACGGCTGCCCAAGTATTTAATCCATACAAAAGTTTTATTATTGATGCAGCATTGTTGCTAAAGATAGCAAGTCAGCTGCAATCACAGTCATCGTATATACAGTAAAGATGGTCTGATACAAACTTTTACATATCCTGGATTTCTCCAACAAATGTCTTATTGGGTGTCAGGTTGCTGTTATACTACTTTAAGACATGTAACAGGAAGTAAGGAGATGGAAACTTGTGAAATTTATCCTCTAATTTCTTCCACTGGAAAGAATATTAAAGAATACTTTAGCAATGCTCTGCTGCTATGCCTGGCCACATTTAACAAAAATCTTCCCTTTTTCTTTTTCATTTATATGCTGGGCTTAAATATGTGCTTTGTCTATATGCTTGTCTTAATTGTTTGTTAAGAATATACCTCCAGGTAATTTGTTTTCCTCTTCTAGGCTGTCTGTGAATAACTCAGACTATATTGAGGATTCACTGGTCAGATTTTTAGTCTAAGAAGAACTGGTTCAATTCATCATACTCCCTATGTTAAACTGCCATCAAACTGTTTCCAATTCCTCCTGTGCTGAGTACGGCCCATTGCTTACTGTATTTCCAGCAGGGCACTCAGTCATGATATGAGAAAGTCTTGAAGTGAAGGCTCCATCATTTCCCTCAATAGTCTACTTGAACAGCATTCATACCCCTTAGTTAAAAACATGTGCTTTATTTCTAATTTGTACTGTATGGCTTTATCTTCCAGTTGTTGGTTCTTATTATGGCATCTGGGGCTTGTCTGTAAGCTGGTTTACATGACTTAATGACTTATTCATGCGTGACATCGCCATTTGTTTAGCCTCTGCATACTGTCAGCTCTTAACAAAGCATTAACCTCAATTGGATGTGGTACGGGGAGCCAGGGTACTGGGAACTGAGACTGTTTCCACCTCCTTTTAGCACTGTCTGTGGGAGCTCAGCTCCAAACTGCATTAGCAGTTGGTAGCCCACACGTTCAGAGCAGCACTGGATCCACTCTGTATCTTCTACAGAAAGATAGCACTATATCGGTAACCTCTGAGCACGGAGGGGGAAGTCAGAACACATAGCTGCTTTTAAGCAGCCACTTCCAGTCTGGCTTGTGCCTGTGGTGGCACAAGCCTGCTGCATGCGGGCACACCTGCATAGTTTGCAGAGCTTTGCATACAAAATGTCACCTGCTCTGTTTCCTTAACTCCAACTTCTATCAACTATGACTCATGCCAGCCAGCCTGCACTAGGCCAAGGGATTTTAAAAGGCAGCACTATTGATCTACCACTGTGTTACTGATAAGTGTGAGAGATTTTTTTAAAAAAGACTTGTAGAAAATGTAAAAATAAATACTCAGTGGTCCGGCTGCCATTGAACCCCTCGATAAGGCACCTCCCATGGAAAGCAGTGGAGGTGAAGTTTCTGTTCCACCAACCCCTGTGTAATTCACCTGTTCGAACAAGGAATTTCAGTATTCCTGGAGACAATTTTAATTGCTTATGATAGCAATTGAATTGCTCACAGAGGAAGAATGAAAGAGGGAAAAAACAGGAAAGCACCTTTGAAAATGTTGATGTATTTGAATTACATGGGCTAATCCAAGGTTAATTTAAGTAGAGAAAAGAAGAAAGACTTAGAGAGCATTAAATTATATTCAAGTAAGGGTTAGCATTGAGAATCAAAGTAATGGACAAGATAGCTAGGATACTGCATTGGATTTATATTTGGCTTATATATGGAAATTTTATATTTGAGAAACACAGTTTTTACAGAGAGCGACAAATGTTATCACCATTATACTTTGGGGAAACTACAGACTCGTAAACTAAGACTGTATAATTTATATGCTGAAGAACAAAAAGAACCGTGAACAGAACCAGGTCTCTTGACTCCCACGCTGTTTTTTCTGTTGGACCTTATTGAATGAAGGATAAATCACAAGCATAAATTGTAAGGAATCCTTTTCTTTTCGTCTTTATCAGATATTGCACTTTCTATCATTTGCATAAATGGGAAAAAGGAAGCCTTTCTTTGCTGTGTATGTCTTTTTTACCACAAAGCTTTAGGAAATATAATTGAAAGTAGTTAGAAGCAGTAAAGGACCTGGTGAACTACTAATACCTGTGAGTACTTCATACTTCAGGAATATTTTAAAATTTGAGTTCTAAGTTTCAACAAAAGCAATGATATAATAAAAACAGAATCCATAGTTGGCTGTAAGTTAAGAAGAGATGCAGAGTATCTCTAATGTGCACATAGACAGTCTTGCTACCCTGAGCAATTGGATTATGCTACATTAAGATGGCACCTGTCTGTTGGCTCGCCTTGCTGATTATATCTTTGCTCCTCAGACCATCAGCTTTTGGTTTGGCTTTTTTTTTTCCTGTGGTGCTCTGTTCTGTCTGATTATAGCCTGAGCCTCAGCTGTCCCAGAACTGCCTCTCCCAAACTTTACATTTCTGTCTGGGAGCTGCCATTCCGTCTCACCAGCTGCTTGCCCCACCTAATAGTTCCTCTTTGTTTTACGTTTGCTCCTTTGTCTATTTATATATACATTAATGCATGTAATTTTAGAATATACTTGTAATGCTTTAGCCCAGAAACGTGGCATCTTAATTTTGAACCTCTTGTATCTATAACTTGCCTCGTCCCTGGCACTAACAGAATCTAGTTTAATTTTCTTTCACGCTGCGAAGAAAGAGCAATTTTTGTAAAGCCTCTGTGGAGCTGTTTCTTTTCTCCATGGAGGCTTTTGTGGTGTACCTATCTCAGCATGGTACAAATTTCAGTAAGGTTCATTCCCCCCACCCACCCACCCACTGTTGTGCAAGCATTGGGAGCCAGGGATAGGCATATTTTATAAATTAAAAAGAAATCAGTCAGTGCATTGAAGCAATTAGTGTAAATGAGTTCAACAGACAAACAGGCAGACAGGGTTCGCTGTGCTGTTTGTCTTTTCCTGCCCCACAGCTTTAAGTGTAGTACAAGAGCTAAATGAACAGAGTGAAAAATGACCACATACCATGGGCTAGGTTCCAGCCTCAGTGACAGAGTTGTAAATCCAGAATAAGAAGATAAAACCTGCTGTCATGGATGAGTGCGAAAGTCCTTTTAGTCCTTTTAGCTCAGTCCTGGACAACAGTGGGCAAAAGCAGAGGCCAAGGACAAGAGTAAGGCAGATAAAGTGATATTTCTACTGCTCTAGCCTGTGAACTGGAGGCTAATTTAAAGGAGAAAGAGATTGTCCTCAATGATAGAGTTTAATAGCCACAAATAGACCTCTCCTTCATGATCTAACCCCTCCTTAAACATGTATGTTTTGGGGCCCCGCAACGTCCCAGTGGAGTGAACTCTATAACTTGAATAGGTTTCAAGTGCGAAAGCTCTCACTAACCAACTGCCTGATCATTTCACCAGATGCCCCTTCTTGTGTTGTGAAAAACAAGGACTGCACTTTCCTGTTTCCTATTTTTGTGCCATTTGTAATTTTATGGTAATTTCACTGATGCCACTGGAGGCCCTTTCAACTGACATTGCTGTGAGGCAAGGTCAGAGATTTGTTTTTAAGGAATCTGATTAATTCAAAAGTCCAGGTGCTACCTTTGGCAGGATAGCCTCCCTAAACGTTACTGTTTGTAGGATGAAAGCCCTTAGGAGCATGCAATGTGCAGGGAGAGGGAAAGGAGGTTAGGGGTGTGTAACCTGGGAGGTGCCTGGAGACACTACACATTTCAAACACACCACACTTCAAGACATCCAGGTGGCACAAAGCAAGGAGCCTGTTCCATGGGTATCCCCTGAACCAGAGGTGCATGCAGGTATATAGAATTTGCAGCAACCCGTAAGGGCCTGGAAGGTTTCTACTTTCCAGAAGCTGGGAGTGAAGTTGTGCCTGACTCCTGGAGTTCATGGCAATTGCTGCCCTGCTGTCTCCACACTAAACTTTGCAGTCCTCAGAAAGCGTGACTATCCACACTGTTCCAGCCCTACAGGGTGCCCCAGGTCACTTCCATTTGTGCTTAGACTAACCCCACACTTAGGATTGCTCCAGACTGAAGAATCCTGTATTCTCCAATGCATATTCAAAAGGCTGTGTAGCATTGTCATGTGGCTCTACCTCTTCATAGGCACAGTTCTTCACATATTATCAAACAGGCCATACACAGAGCCAATGCTGCCCAGAGCTCTGACCCCAAGGAAGCACACCTCTTTCCAGGAGTTGAACCATACATTTCTGGCCGTATCATCAGACTATCAGACTGCACATGACATCTTAGCTTTGATGTGGCACCCGTGTGATGACCACTAGCTATCCAGTTGTTCTAGGCATATTGTAAATATGTGAAAATATGTGATTAGGGCTAGATTAGGATTAAGATTTTTTTAAAAAGAAACAAGAAAGAAACACACACTATTACCACAAAGAAAAATGCTCAGTCTTCAAGGCTGAGGTTGACAGCTTCCAATTGCAGTGAAGAGAAAGAGGACCACCTTCCAGTCTTCAACTTTAAGAATACACTCAAAGTCTGGGGGAGCACACCACTACCATGTCAGTTATTGCAGGTTATCCAGCATTCCAGAAAGGACCTCCAACAGTCAAAGCCATATGCACCACCCTGTTGAGGAATAGCTCCCATCACCAGCAAGAGAATTTTCCCTACAGGAAGGCCACTGGACTCACCCCTTCATGTTCATCGACTGGCCCAGTACTGCCACTTGTGCAAACTTCCTACTAGTAGCATCCAAGTGGATCCATCCAACAGCTGGGTTTTGTTCCTTCTGTTCCAATATTTTTTATCAAGAATATCCACAAGTCCCAAGGCTGACTTTGCAGTAGCCAGATCCTCTTGTCTTCTGTGGTGTTCCCTGGGCTGTCCAGTCTTTGCTGCAGCAATTTCCCAGATGTCTCTTAACTCCTACCCTGATGTGAATAGTTGATTATTCTGTATAGCTATACAAATGTTTAGGAGAAATAAGCCTCCTGGGATATATTCTGTAGAAGTTGACCCCAGAAGTATCAGCTCCCCTGCAACAGCAGGTTATGATGAGCAAGGTATGAGTGAGTCTATGGGTATTTCCAAAACCGAAGATGGAGGGGTACACAGTGGAGCATCTCTTGATGGGATATAGATAGAGAATATGGAGGCAGTAAATGTATACACAAGAATACATACACATCCTCAACTTCATACTACTTTCTTTTGTCTCATCACACCTTTGGCTATGAATATGACATGCCTGTGTGACTTAACAGCCTTCAATTCACTACATTTGCAACACATTCACACGATTAGAATGTACAGGCAAATGTACTTAGCCCAGCAGCCTACTGTACCCCTTCACTCAGGCAGAGAAGAAGGTCTCATGGGTTTTTGCACGCTACCAATTGAACATGGTGCACCAACCAGGATATCATAAAGCTTGAGAACATCCACGTGCCTCACACTGCATCAGTACTGCTAGTGTTTTCCACCTGTCTTTCAGTAGAGGCAATATGGAGAGATCAGTAGCGTGGCATACTTACTTGTACTAGTTATTCATGTTTCCAAACCAGTATTAGTAACTACAGGCTGAGTTATTTATTTTCTTAATCTATTCTTGTAACATCTCCTTTCTCTAACATTATTTCGGATTATCTTTTCCCATTTTCTGAAGTCCCTTTTGTAAATGTATGTTTAAGCTGTTAGTTCCTATTTTTGAGATAATACGATATAAGCTTTTAGTAACTATTATAAACACAGTTTGGGAAGAGTGGCAGGCAATTTCTTCCTCCATCCTGTCTAATTGCACATCAACATTATATCAAGTAACTTTTCATCACTCATTTCTCAGCTACAAAAAAGCAGAGGCAATATTACAGAGATACCCATGGTCCATCAGATCCTTGGGACCTGCTGCTGTCTGGGAGTCTGCTTTGTAAGTTCTTAAAACTGGTTCTTTTTTAAACCATTCAGAGAATACAATTCTGGTATATGGAAAAGAATGAGAAATCATAAAACAAAAACTACTGCAAAATATTTAAATACATGAAAATCAATTTATAGACTTCTAATCCATGTGTTCTGATGCAAAGGAAATGGGTCTATTACCATGTAAGGGGTTAGGATTTGGGACATATCTTCTGCCCTTCTTATAGAGAAATTCTTGAGATGGTGTGAGAATAAGGGAGGTAAAATGTGCATGTGTACATGTGTGTCTGCGACTTATCTTTGATTTCTCCCTAACTCCACTAATCCAGTGTCTTCCCTTTTATCTGTCATGAAACTCTGCCTCCAAAGAGTTCAGTGTCTGAGAACAGAAAGGTCGACAGCTCTTTGGTGTGGTGCTTAATACGTACAAATTGAATCAACATACCAGGAAATCCTAATTCCCAGTGAAAAAGTTTCCCCCAAAAATGACAGTTTCTTGTGCCCAAGATAACACAGAGTGGCACATCTTCATCAGAGACAGTGATTTATAGCTAGGGATTGAATTGTTGGGGGAGAGGGGATTACCTTATCTGTTAGCTGCATCAAGCTAAGAAAGATGGAGGTGCAACTCTGAATGTCTTAGCTGCCAAAATAATTATGTCATGGGCAAAAAGTGGAGATGAAAAGTACTTACATCAATTTCTACTCTTAGTCAGTTTATGCATTCTGGAAAAAAAACATATCTTGTATCAAAGGTCTCAGGGAAGTTTCATACGTTACAATTTGACAGCTTCTGCCCTTTCAATGTAAAATATTTCCATAAAATGTACTCATGCTGTTGTTATTTTCCCATCCTTTTGTTCAGCTATTTTTGTTGTTTAAATCCCTTCACAGGATATTCCATCCTATGTATATTTTGTTCACTTTTAGTTTTACAGTGAAAGATGGCACAGTTAATGCTGCATTCTCCATGCAGTCAGCTTTCTCCAAGGCATTGGTAATTTCTAGCGGTGGACTGCTTCTGTGGCTACGGGTAAGCACAGACATTTATGGAAACAGAATGCAACTGACTGGTAATATATATATATAAAAAAAAGGAAATAATTCAGGAGTAGAGATTGCAACTATGGCTGTCCTCAGTAGGAGGAGGTGGACAAAATATGTGAGCTTGCACTAAACGCTAAGGCCAGCAATTTCTCTACCATGTTTAGCCAGAGTGCATTTTTTGTTCTTAAACTGAAGAAAAATGTTATTGTCAGAATGATGGTGTGAGTCAGGAAAAGCTGCCACTGTGGAAGGTGGTGAAAGCCCCAGCTCCCGGCAATCTCAAAATCTGTAGGAGACAGGATACCAGCATCACCTACTCATGGCATCCTGCCTCTGTGTGCGTGGGATGGTGGGGTGGGATGCAGGGGCTGGATGCTGCTTTCTCTCAGAGAGGCATTGCAGGGTGCTGTGGCTCCTCACTGCCCTTTGCATGCCAGCTGTGTTGTGCACCCTTTGAAATCTCCCTGCAAGCCGTCTTTGGTATCATGTGATAGATTAGCAAGTGCTCCACTAAAAGGTAGGAAACCCAAAATTTGTGATCCAAAGCAGACACAATTGCCTTATCACATTAGGTCCATTCAAAACTATTTTCTCCTCTCACTTGCAAATATTCAAAGCAGAAGCAACTGTCTCTAAGAGGCTAAATCCTTCAGCTACCGCCTTCCCAAAAGTCATTAACATTGCAATAGGGCTTGGACATGGTTTACAGCTCACTGTTTTTCCTCCTGTAGGAGTAGTGTTTGGGGCATTAATCAGAAAAACTGGAGGGAAAAAGATTTTCAGGAAGAAGTAGGAAGGAGTCTCCTCCTGGGAGAGGGTGGCATGGGAATTGCTGTTGGAAGAAGCATGAGGCCTCTGTGCAGGAGAGGTGATGAAAGAGTCTGCAAGTCAGCAGATTGGGAAAGCTCAAACTCCAAGCAAGCTCTTTGACTGTTTTCAAAAGCAGACATGATGGGAATTACAGAAGAGAACAGGCAGGTTTGGTATTTTGAGAGAAGGGCTGGGGACTCATTGGCTGCCACCCTGATTTCCTTGTGAACATCAGAAGCAACCGTGTCCGCTTAATGATGTCTGAAATTATTTTTCAGGAGGGGAATGTCTGATTGCCCTTCCCAACACTTATTTTGAGCATCAGCTTCTGTTCCAGTAAAATATCAGCCACCCCCGTGGCTCCTATATAAAAAGAAGGAGAAAATGGGTTGAAGATTTAACCCTTTGTTCTCCAGAAGTCCTCTGCTCTTTGATCACCACATTTTTTATTACGTTTTCCTACCTTCCTTTTTCCTTTTGTTGTATCTTCTCTTTCACCCAGAAAAATTCATCACACATCTAAATGTATCAAACTCTCTGCACATCCTGCTTTAAAGTCTTCTGCTGTATGAAGTTACACTTTTTAAAGCAGTGACTGACAGGTGACACTGCTTTGCCAGGTGTGGATCTGCACAGTGGGAAGACAAGTTGTCAACTCCTAGTGACAGACATAGAAAAAAAGGAAGACCAAACCTACCAGAATATTGCAAAGGAGAGATATCCCCAGGCCTTTCTTTGTGTTGGAGCAGCAAGTTTTAGCTCTGACGGAGTAATAAGTCTTTCCCTGAATGTTTCATGGTTAGATCTTCACTATGTGGTGGTCTAACTCTTGATATTTCACCATCTAAACTCACTTGTCTTCGGTGATGTTATTTTGTATACATCTGTGTACATTGTATGTGTACTTATATATGTACTTGTAGACATCTTTTGTGAATAACTACTGCCCTGTCCAATCTTCTAAAGGAAAATAAATGTGTATTAATGTAACTATTATACTAAAAATTTTGGCACACGGGCACTGACCGAGTGTTTGACATTGAAGTGTTAATACCAGAACATTTCTGTGCTGTTGTAACTTAATGTATGCCTTCCTCCTGTCACAGCTGGCCAGTACTGGTAACTGACATCCAGGAGCAAAACAAGTACCTTTCTGCATGTATGTTTGGTCTCCCGGGGCTAAAAATACTGTTTTACACAAGAGAAAATTTACAGCAAGAGGGCCAATTTTTATAATCATTTTACAATGCAGAGGTCAGAAGGCTGGAGATAGGGAAAGAGGAGAAAGGGGATGATTTTCATTAGATCTGAGAAGAAGAATCTAAATGGTTGCTACAAGTTAATTAATTTTAGGACAGACTTTCAGAAAAAGCTTTCTGAGTAGTGAGGTCCATGAAAACATGAAACAGCTGTGTTTTGTGGGTTGTTCTGTAGCTGGTGCCATTTGAAATGTAACTGGACAACAACCTCCAGTACATACACTAGAAAACAATCGTTTGACACTGGGATGGAGTAAATGACTTAATAAAATGTCTTTTTCCTTGTCTAATTTCTGTGGTTCTGTGATTGATTAACAGTCTTCCGCCTGCTAGTCTTACATTCACTGTTATAAAATCCTGTGGTGTAAAACTAATCTGACTCAAGTACAGTTAGGAGTGTGTGCACGAAATGGCAGTGATGCAGCAGCAGCTGGCCCTGAAATGCCAAAATGAAGCTTTTAGAAAAGTGAAGCAAGGTTTTACAAGAAGTTGTTGGCAAGTTCTTTCTCCCTGCAGTGCAGTCAATGCAGTCACTACTCAGCACCTTAAGTTCTTTAAATCCTGTATCCTGTATCCATGCTCTTGCAAGCATCCAGACACAGATGAAACTTGGCTCCCTTGAGGAGATTCATTGACCTGGTTGGGACTACTCCTGTGTAATGGTATACGCTTTCTGTCGTAAAGCTGGAAGACCTTGTACAGACATTAACTGTGCTGCTACAAATCACAGAGATGTGCCCAATGAGTCATTGGCACAGCATGGCATAGAGCTCAGGTCTAGTAAATCAACTTTTTCCCTTGAGGAAGAAAACATTAAGGTGTTTTTACACAGTGCTTGAGAAATTCCTTTTATTTCCAACAAATTTATAAAGAAATCCAAAAACTTCAACATTCACCCCAGAACCTGACTTTGAAGACACTTGTTTAAATCAATTTTACTGTTGTAAGGAATATATGTGTGTTTATATATATGGAGCCGTGAGGTCTAACACATTATGCCAATAATCTACCAGTATACCAAATGTATACCAGGAAAGGCACAAAAGTCCAAAACTTGAAGCTCTGCACTGCCAGTCTTTGAGAGTTATTTGGTAGAGAAGCAGAAACCTTAGCGTGCCTTCTGATTGTCTAGGTTTAAGATTATTAAAGGCTATTATTGCCACTGATTTTAGCACGTGGCCAACATACACCTCTACCCAGATAGCTTCAGAAATGGCTTTAGTCATCACAGCGCCAGAAGCAAGCTGGAAACTCAAGTCTAATATTCCTTTATTGTGTCTTGTTTTCAGGCCAGCAGGAAAGCAAGCCCCCTCCCCGTGACCTCCTCTCTGCTTCCCGGGTTCCAGCAGACCCTGTTCACACCCAGAGATTCACCACTAAAGCTTTAGGGTTTAACAAGAGGCTTTCCTCAGCTATGCTCAGCACAAACCATTTCACCTGAAGGCAGGGCTATGCCTAATAATGCAAAAATATTGATTTAGCCAATGCCTTCATGCTTTCAGTCTGTGCCTGCCAGTCACACGCATGTCCTGTCCTTGCTAGGGGACAGAGTAGTTTTGCAATGAGGGCTGTGAAATACTGTTGATGAACAACTCCCATTGACATCATGACAGTTGTTCAATAAAACAAAGACAAAACGAGATTTTTTTCTCACACTTTTCAAGTATGAGTCTTACCTTTTGGGAGCTGGAACAATAAAAGATGTTGTTACAGTCACCCACTGCCCTGGGCAGCAGCAAGTCAGAAATGACAGTGCTCGTCCTGCCAGATCTCCTCTGAAAACAGATTGCACAACAGTGCCTATAGCAGTTACAATGATAATAACAACACGGATATTTCTTTGTGCAACAGTAACAATTAAGAAAATCTTAAGTATTTTCTGCAGTGTCAGAGCTCTTTGAGTCAGCAAGAAAAATGAAAATTGCTTCTCAATGGAGGTCAACGGAGAGGAACAAAAACCCCAACCTGTAAGTACCCCAGCTATCAATGCTTCTCGTTTTTCTTCTATCTTAATGACAGTTTTTAGCTCCAAGAAAGGAGGAGAATCTTTTACTTTTCAGTTTACCTCAGCCTAAATATTTTATTTTTTTATTTGGATGACTCAAAAAGCACTTTTTCAATAAAAGGACTCTCCTTGGAAAGTCCCGCTTTTAGCCAGTTTCCCATGGTAAGTCTGAAATATTTTTTGCTGTGCTCTCCCTTCAGCTGCCCTAACTGCCCAATAAAAGGCCAAGATAATTAGATTCATTACTCTACCCCATTTATAAAATTTCACGGGAAACAATTGCTGTTGGAAATAATGAATGTTTCATATTTTCAAATTCATTGTTGGTCCCTCTCCTCTCCTCCCCTCCCCTCCCCACCCTTTTCTTTAACTAGAGAAGGCACATTTGCTTTGCTTATCTGTAGAACTGGTTTTTCTTTCATAAAATCTGGCCAGGTTCACAGTAGGCACATTTTCCAGCACAGCAGTATCAACTAAAGTTATTTTTATTTTAACCACTTTTTTTATATTGTCAAAAGCTTGGTGTACGTATGGTTACACTAGGATGGAAAGTGTTTTTCCCAGTATCAGTTATTCCACTAGGGAACCAGTGTTTTCTGTACCAGCAAAATTACCTTTTTTTTTCTTCCCCCCACCCCCCCTTTTTTTTTTCCTTCTTTTCTTTCTCTCCAGTAGAAGCTGCACCCACACAAGGATGGCTTGCCAGGACCGTTACATTGGTAAACTTTTCCTCATGATGACCTGGTCTCCAAAACAGCATTGCATAAATAATAGAGGCAGGTGGGAGCAATCCTAAGTGAATGCCAAAAAACTGCAGCTGAGTTCATTATTATGTCAGGAGCACTGTGGTGGTGTGGTTCTGTCAAGGGTCAGCTATTTTGGGCTGAGTGAAGAAAACTGTAGAAGGAGATGACACACTTCAGTGTCACTTAAATTCTGCCTTTGGAAATAACTTTACAGTTAAAGCTGTTTTGAAAAAGAGTAGGGCCAGATTATAGCCTGACTTTAATTCCCAGGTGGTCAGGACCAGAAGCTAGAAGAGATGAAACAAAAGGAAAAGCTCTCATGGGAGTGGCTGAAGACAAGGAGAGTCCTTTTTAGTTGAGCCAGGGAAGAAAAGGAGATAAGTGTGGGATACTGGCAGAGGGAGACAGGAGCTTAGGTGGGCTACGCAATATGAACACACAGCTCTTTGAACACACATCTCTCTATTGGCTCCCAGTGTGCATTGGATGAAAATCAAGGTATTGGCTGTAATTTAAAAGCCATGGCTTTTAAAAAAAGCTCCATTGCTGGTGGTCTGCAGCGCTGCCTCATGTTGTCTTTCACTGCAGCTTTGCTGCTGGCCACAAAGGCAGACTCCAGCAAGGAAATAGTATGTGCTTTTCTTGGGAGAGAACATTTTGTCTGGAATTTGCTAGTTTCTGTAGTATGGTACCATCCAAAACAGATCAATTTTTCAGTTTTAAATTTTGTCATGTTCTGTTACGTGTTCATTTTTACGTGTGTTTGATTTGTGTGTATTGGTCATGGGGGTTAATTTCCAAGGGATGTGTCTGGTACAGCCAGGGGTGATCTCTGCTCTCTAACAACTTTTTTGAACTCTACCGGTTGTTAACAAATGTTCCTTTGAGCAGCTGTAAGGCACTGGGATAATGTGATGGATGTCATAGTCCAACCAAACTAAAGAATGTCTATATAGTACATAATAGATAACTTGAGTATCTACTGCTAGTTATGACATTTGTAAACTTATTCACTGCTTTACATAAATGAGAGATGTTGTAAATATTTAGTTATTGTCCTTCTCTGTATGAAAGAATAGAAAGAAAAGTGTATACTGGAAATGCCAGAGTAGCCTTATATAAAACAGAAATTGGAAACGTTTGGCAATATTTTTTTACTTTGTTATTTAAACTAAAACACTGGACTTAAACAAGTGTTGTACACAGGTCCTCCATGATTTTTTTGATTTATAGATCCTTAGACTTTAACGATAGTCAACGAAAAGCTATATAGGGAATTCATAGTGTGCCATTGTACCATGTCTTAACTTTGTATGAAGACAGATATTATCTTTACTACAGTGATGGAAATTAATCCAGAATGAGCTTGAACCTTTTGCTTTTAATGCCTAGTGCCTGAAAAACATTTTTTGAAATGTCTGCATCCTGTTGGACACATTTTACAGTCTGACAATGGCATTACAGATTGCTTAATCTTTTCTTTTTGTAAAAAGTCAAGACTTGCCTTCTTACTAGAACAATGTTTCTTTTGTCAACAGAGGGTTAATGAATAAAATTGTATTCAAGGTCAGATTGGCAAGTCAGGCTTATAAAAAATCGCCTCATGCTTCAGCAGTGACAAAACAAGAAATGCAGCTCAAGTTTTGCTTCTTTCTGTTAAAACCATCTGATTAAAAATAATAATAATGATGAAACACTCTGACATGCATCACAGGTTTAAAAACTAATTTATACTCTTCCATGCTATTGCATTAGTGACTAAATTCCCCTATCTGCAAAATAATGTAAGGATACAAAAATCCTTCTGCAAAAAATGATAAACTTCTATTCAATATCAGGAGCAGGTTAGGTGTTTTAACAAAAGGCTCATGTAATAGAAAAAGATTTTATCTTGGTATATCGTTTCCTTTCTATTTTCTTGCTGTTTGGTCTCAGTAATTGGAATTACTGTATCCTTTTAACTCCTTGTAATTCCTATTGAATTTAGAGCTGGTTCTTGGTTCAAAATCAAAATTGGTCGGTTAGACAATACCTGGTAAAGCATCAGTTACTGATGGCTTCTCTAGATACTTTTGCTGTTCCACCAGCAAGACCTTTAAAAGATTTTTAAAATGGCATATGAGGATTAAATTGCATGCTGTGAAAATCTGAGGAGTTGTTTCCCCTCCTCCCATTGGTACACTTGAAATAATGTATATTTCAGTAGTACTTCACATTGTGCTTAATGGTAAGTTTAGTCAGGGATGCCTTTTTACACTTGTAGGGCCACTCTTCATTACTGCATTCATGTGCCAAACTGCCTCAGCACGGCAGCAAGTAAACAGCAATGACAATCCCGGTGACAGCCCTGTTAATAACCTGAGGAACCTGAACAGAGAATCCACTTCTAACTTTGCATTGCTTTTCCCAGCTACTTGTTCTAAGCAGGTCTGAATTTGTTGTTTGGGTTTTTTTTTCTCCAGCTCTCCCCATGTAACACTTCTACTTAGACCTCCCAAGCAGAGTGCACGCAGCTGATGGCTGTATTTTGTTATGTGAATGTTTAAGGAAGATTTCATGTTCACTGCTAAAACAGAATCAGACATTTTAAGTTGCTTTGTTGGGATTTTGTAAGCCACATTCACCATGGTGTAGCTTGATCCACATACTCATGGGGTATGTAGCAATACAGTGTGAAAACCAGGATTAACCTGATATCTAAGCAATAAAGAAACTTGAAAAGTGGGGGGAAATCACATTGATTTCAAACACTTGTGAATTAGAAAATAGGAAAATTTTCAGGAAATTAGTGGGGCAAAACTAACTTTGATATAAAGTTAGAAGAGCTAAATTAGAAATACATGTAAGACCCTCAGAACTCTTCCTTGTGTTATTAACCTTCATCAGAACACTTCTGATTCCACAAGAACTCCGACTGAAACACCTCCATTGCATCGTGCTTGCTTGTTACAGTGTGTATACAAAAAAAGAGTCTGTTTTTTTTGTAAGCAAGGACTCAAATTATGAAGAACTTTAAATAACATTCTTCAAGCCATAGTTTCCCCAAGGAGTTAATGGAGACTCATCACATTCCCCTCTCTTCTCTCTATTGTAAAGCTAATGGTAAAGATAAATCATATAAGTACTTGAAGCACACCATACAGTTTTCTCTTGTTCTGTTCTTTGTGTGGTATATTAAGATCTGAGGAAAATATCATGCCTTTCAGTGGTTTGGAGTAAATCTGGTCATTTGCCATCTTCTAGCTAAGTTTAGACTACAATAAGGATTTGAGAGTACAAGATACTATGTATAGCAAGGGATAAATACTCAAGAATGGTAACTAAATCCTGCATTTTGGAATTATCACTGTGACCAACTGCCCATGAAATGCTTTTCATTTTAATGTATAGTGTGTCTGTATATAATTCTAGATCTGTATTTATATCTGCAGCCATATGCTGCTAGATTTCCATCTCCTGTTCAGACAAATTACTTGAGCTGCAGTTGCCAAAGCAAACAAAGCTTTTTTTTTTTTTCAAAAGCACCGAACACATAACACATGACATACTTCATTCTTTCTTATGTGATAACTTTTAAAATAACAAGCTACTAATATGCACGATGTGTAAATGGGCAGCAACGTTAAAAACAGAGGGGGAAGTAAAAGAGTTTTACATTAGTTACTGGCTACTAATCAGAGCAACTGTTTGGGAAGCACTTCTCAGAGAAAGAAAGAGACATATGTACATGTTCTGTCATAAATCAGTACATTTTTCTGCGCCCCAGATTACTCCAGAAGATGTCATTGCTCACCTCAGATCGGTTAGTGGCACAGTCTGCTAGAAAGTTTTCTGTAAATCACTGGAGGTTAATGTCTTGCAATCTGAGGATCGCTGGGGGCTGGTTTGTTGGTTTTGTTCATTCTGCTGTGTTCTGCTCATTGGAGTGGGATTCTAGAGCTGCTACCTAACTCTTGGAGAAGTTATCCGTTTAATCATGAAGCTAACAAGTTCAGATATCAACTGCAAGGCAGTGAGCAGCAATAAGCTCATTGATAGTACTGTCAATATATCACTAGACAAAGCTCCAGAAAGGTTTGTGCCATATCTCATTGAAATCTCGTGTTCATCTGCTGATTTGACAGCAAGCCTTTTTCAGTGGAGCAAATCTATACATATTTTCCAGCCAAGAGTTATGAGTGGGAGTTTTGCCTGATTTCAACAACTTAGTAATCTCTCTTTTGGCTGACAATGAAGCAATATGATTTTTTTTTTTCAAATATTTGTCTGGCAGGGTCTCATTTATATTCCACTGTACAAAAATATTTGTAGATAAATTAAGCAATGTTGTCAGCTACACTGTCATCAACATGCTCCTTTGTAGACTTACCTATGTTTTCAATAAAAAGCACGATCACCTCCTGTTTACCTGCATGTCCTTTGACATCTGATAGCTGTTTGCATATGTCAGCTAGAATTCAGTATGGAAAGTGACAATTTGTACCAAAAAATAAGAACCACTTGGCAGTATAATAGTCAATCTGTTTCTAGGGTGAAATTTATTTCTGTTAACTTCAGCAGTATACAAATTGGAGATATAGTTTAACATAGTTCTCTAGACTGTGTAGGATGTCAGTAGTAATGTAAAAATTTTTAATATAGACTATAGGAATTTATACACAGCACTGCCCCCTGTCACAAATTGTTACCACTCTTACAGCTTAAGACCAAACTCAGTGCCTTCTCTTGTTTTTCAAAGTATTTGTAGTAGGTAGTTTCCTAGTGAGGAATGAAGCAAAGGACAGTACAGTAAATCTCAAAGGTTGTGCTGTTCTATGAATGTTACTGGACTCTTAAAAGAGATGATTAATATCTTACAGGGGAGACATGGAATTGAGACTTCTAACTTTGGAGTGTTCTCATCCTCTTTCACTCTTCATGGGGAATAGGGAGGAATGAGGCCCTCTGATCCTGTTCAACTGATTGAGGTCCAAGAAAACATCTCTTAGCAAGAAGATGTCCCTTGCTTCTAGCTAGTCTATATTTGTAAGCCAAAATAACTGAGTTGAGGTGATTAGTGACAGTATGACCAGTGTATACTTCTCTTTCCTTTTTCCAGGTCTGGACAGCAGAGGAGGAAAAGTGCGATTCTGAAGAAAGCTTGTCTCTGCTGTGCATGCACAGGGTATATTCTCAGAACAAGATTATTTTACCCACTCTGAGTGGTGTAAAAGATAGAGGTCAAATTTAATGTGGTCCTGTAGCTCCTTCTGTAGCTGTTCAAGAGAGGTGGGTTGCTCCAGCTGCTCTCCACCCTGCCACAGTCACTCCACATCTCTCAGCCACTCACACTATGACGATCTGACTTCCCCTCTGGAGGTGGCTGATTTTTCTTTTCCCCTCAGACTGTAGACAAAACCAAGATTCCTATCTTGGTCCAGACAGCTTTAAATGATTGAAGTTGCCTCAGACGCACCCTAGAGTTTGTTGGTGGAACATGAGTTGTCCAAAAGAAAAGGGATCTCTCAGTTGAAACTATGTGCAATTATTGTGTCCCATAGTGTAGGGCAACGTCTCCACTTTCTGTTAACTGCACCGACTAGACAGCTGCAAAACCTCTGCCTTGGCAAGCCTGTATTTTCCCTATCTTGTTGAAGTAAAGTTGCCAGCTGTGTATGAGGAAGTTTACTAACCATTGAGATAATTCCAATGTTGACGTGCAGGATTTCACAACTAGGTTTACTTTCATTTATTTTCCAGTAGATATAAAGCATAAATGTAAGTAAATCAAGTTATAGGCATGGTCAGAGAAACTGCATTGTTCAGCCAGTATATGCATACACACTTGAAAAAGAAGGGGCCCTTAACAGAGATAATTGAAAGAGAAAAAATCTATGACATTTATTGTTAGCTACTGAGGTATAATTAAAGCTGATGTTTTGATAGTATTAAATAATGACCTATGTTGATGTAAGAAGGTGCCATCATTCAAACTTAATTGTGTGTCTCTAAGTTTCTTGTGCCAACTGAGTCCCCAGATTACTTAAGAATTAGGGCAATGATTGTAGAAAGTGATTCAACTGTTAGTTTAAATGCAATTCTCACAAAGATTACATGGAAAAAGTGATAATTTGACAATTTATTTGTTCCTCATCTTTATGCTGAATCACATGCTTACTGTCATTGAATTTTGACTATGAACTAGTAAAATTCCTTAATCAGGATGTATGTAAATATTTAATTTTAAAGTTCCAAGATGAGGTGGGTCTTTCAATTTGGTCTTTGTAAATCAAACTACCACAAGATTTCACCAAATGAGAACAGAGAAGGTGCCAAAGGAAGATACTGTTTTGTTCATTATTGCTGTTGATTAAAAGCAAAACCACCACACTGCCCTGAAAACCTTAGCCAGAATCTTTATTATTTGCATTATTTATTATAGTGGGAAGACTCTTGAGATAAAAGGAGAGTTTGTAGAGCTGACAGTTAGGAGGAGAAAGTCATTTTTTTTCTTCCCATCTGACTGTATTTGAAGAGTGGAAGAGTCAATGTGTAACCACAATAAAAGCTTCTTGTACAGTCACTTTCCATTCAGTCCTCTATCAAAACTTTACATATATAGTTCAGTGAAAGGCTGAGTTTTAATATTTTCACTCCCTATTTATTTGGGAATTCGAAGATTTTTGTGAAAAGCTATTAGTAATATCTTACAAAAAAAAATAACAAAGGGAATTCTTATGTCCTCATTTTGCCATTAATTACAGTGTTAACAGCAAGCCATATTCTTTACTCTTTATTTTGCATGCCTTTTCTCTAAATCTGTCCTGCTAAAGAATAGATCTTTGAAGAATTGTAATTCTGGCAAGTCTTCTAGCTACCAGGTGGGAGCATTGGGTCACTGGAAAAGGGGGAATCAGCTGTAAAATCATAGAGTCACAGAAATAATTAAGGCTTGAAAAAGGGACCTCTGAAAGCCAACCTCTTACTCAGAGCAGAACTAACTTCAAACTTGATCAAGATGCTCAGGGCATGGTCCATTAAGTTTTCAAAATCTCTAACAGAGACTTTCTGGGCTACCTGTTCCAGTGCTTAACCACTGTGAAAAAGTTTCCTTGGTTGTAGTCAATATTGTGTCTGTTGTCTCCTGACCTTCCACTGTGCACTTAAGTGTGCCGCACCAAAGCATTGCACAGCCCTGATCCTTCCACCATCTGGAAAAAGGATTTTCTAAAGTACATCACACCACCTTTCCTGTTCTTATCCTTTATAGAAACCTGGATGTGAAGGGTGAGGCATACTTGAATCTTACCTTGATGTGGATCTCAACAACATAAATCTAGCCTTTGAATCTCTCCAAACCTCACATTCATCTGAGTTACATACAACTGTTTTCAGTGTTGTGGTGACACTCCCAGAAAAGCATAGTGTGGAAGGATGAAGCATCTGGCTGACACCAACTAGTCTACTCGGGAGCCGCACTGATGGTTTTGAAGGAGCCTGAGGTGAAACACAAGGTCTGAAAAAGGTTTTGCAAGCATTAACTGGAAAGTGTGTGAAGGAGAAGTTGTTGGAAGTGATCATGGGAGGGATTCAATCAGCAGTGGAAGCTGAGGGCAGGATGCTTAACCTGGAGCTGGGTTGGACAGAGGGAGATGATGATGTTGGTGTTAGTGGGAGCTCCCTCAGCTGTCAGAGGGCCTGGAAAGGGAAATAACCTTTGAAGGTGTGAGGAGGGCGTATTATTTTCTTGGTAAGGCAAGCATATCATCAGGAAGATAAGGATCTGGTAACGATTTTGAGGGAAAGATCCACCCTTTTTGTTCTCATTTGCGTTTAAATTGAACTTTTCCTGCTCTCCTTGGCAAACCCATTTGACTTGGTAAATTAGAAACACGCTGTCAGCTGCAGAGAAACCTTGTTGGACAGGAAAAAATTCCCTGTGGTGAAGGTTTCTCTGAGTGGTCTCCAAATGTTTGGCTTTCCAGTTGCAGGTGTTCAGTGGTATCAAAGCAAATCAACCATCCAGTGACAATAGTAACAACAGATATTTACGTAGAGAAAACATCCTTTGATCTTTAGTCCTGCCTGGAGCCACAATGACCAACTCATTCCTTTTTTGGTGCAGTGGCCATAGCTCCGATGAAATACTGCTCTGCCTGTCTCACATGCAATGTAAGAGCTTTTTGCTAATCAGCCTTTTCAAAACAGACCATTTAAAAAGTTACTTCTGTGTCTCCAGCTCTTGTGATTACAGGTCCAGAGAGAAGATTGCGTATCTGAAAGGACTGACAGAAAACCTTTAACCTTTCAGGACTATCTAAAACTGGCTCAGTACCGTAATGAGCAATGACTGTTAGTGGTTTGTGTAAAAAATGACTAAATAGCCTCAGGTTTCGTTGGAGATTACTGCCCAGATAAAGGAACCACAACAGGTCTTTAATTGTCAGTCTCACTGCTTCTAGTAGTTTTCACTGGAATAAGTAGCAATTGGTAGAGTCTGTGTAAAGAAAATTCATCAGTCTTATTCAACATTAAAAAATCCAGCAGTTCTGGGTCTTTTCATGACAAGTGAAACATATTCACTCTTCAGGTGGCATTGTAGTTGTTAATAGGAGGGTATCTACTTTTCTACCACCTCTAAACACATCTTTTCAGCTGCTGTTAGTTAACCACAGTACAATTTTAGTGCTACAAGTCACTTTGTAGTCCCCAAAGGACATTCCCAACTGGAGACCTCTTACTGCATTGTTTCACTTTTTTTTTGCCCTGTCTTTTTTTTCCCCCTGATAAATGTATAACCCTGAATGAATTGTTGTCAGCTTGTTTACATGATCCTTTTAAATGCTTTCCCTAGTGCTGGGAGCACATCATTCTTTTTCTTTGTTCAGTTTTTCCCCTTGACAACCGAAAACAACAATAATAAAAAGTGCCCAAGAGCTATTTTAATTCTTTATAGTTATTATAATTGCAGTTTTCATGGGATTTCCCTGCTGTTCTTTGGAAGCAGACAGTAGTTTCCATATTGAAGCAAGTCTGTGGTACACAGTAAAAGAGTGTGAAATAGAATGGTGATGGTTTAGGTATAACTTAGATATTTATCAAAAGATATCACTTTATTGTGTTACAATTAATACCCTGCAGTAACAGTTATGGCCTCCTATTGAGAACTTAATTTCCACTTAAATTCACAGTACCAAGCATAAGGTAATACTCATCTGAAGTATAAAGAGGTCGATGCCTACTGAATTTTTTAACAGAAATATCTATCATCCATTTCAGGCATATGTGGTTGTTTTTTTTTAAATCCAAGTGCTTTCAAAAAATCCTTCTAGAGACCATTCTGCTTGTTTAGGCTGCTGATTGCCTTTCAAAAGGTAGTCAATAACAAATACAAGAATTAAAATTTCACACAAAGCCCATTGTGTAAAATTTGGTGGAAGTATTTAAGAATAGAAGAGGACTCAGATTATTGTTATAGTGGACTGAATTTGAGAAAGACATTCAGAACAGTAACTCAGTTTATAAAGATGTCACTTTTGGGTTTCTTGGTCATTGATCTATTGAAGCTTAGAGAATCATAGCAAAATTTTAGTTCATACCACTTTAATACATCAGAAGCATATTATTTCTAGCAACATCTTAATATTGCCATTATTATTAGGTAGCTTTTTAGAAAGGTAGCATTTGCCTGAAAAGCACAGTTATAACAAGTCTGTCTGCTTTCTGATCAATTAAAAAATGTTTTATGTCTGCTCTTTTTGTGTGGGTGTGGGTGTGTGTGAAAACTGTTGGCACAAAAGGCCAAATTGTGATAGGCCAAATTGTGATTCTGTTTTTTATGAATACTGGTACTATTCATAAATGGTAAATAGCAAAAAAGGTAAATGCACCTGTTGGGCAAGTTATTACCCCTTTGCCCAAGCCAGAAGAGGATGTCTGTGTTTACCTTTAGTTATACCACGCTGTAGTGTCTCACTCTGCTGTTCCATGCTTGCTACTCATAGAAAATTGCTAATCATAAGAAGGGCAGCAAAACTTAGCCTTAGGGACTGAAACATTGTTATGATGCACTTTCAAGGGAGCCTCTGCTAACCTCTAAATTGGCCCTGAGTTACTTACAGGTGTAAACCTGCATTCATCAAAGCCAGGGCTAGCCCCATTAGCTGCATAGGAATGATTACATGAGCTTTATTTGGTTTTGTGTTCTGTGATGTACAGAAGCACAGAGATTTTCATCCTTCCCTTTTTTTATAGGCAGTGGGAAAGTCACCTTCACTTCAGTGGTAAAGCAAGAGCACACAGACATTCCTGGAATTAACTACTCACAGTTCTGGACTTGGTCATCTTGCTGAACAGTGGATCTGGGCCCTGGTCCCACAATCCTGTAAAATTACCTGGGAATTTTCCCACAGGCACTGGGGGCAAAGAATCAATCACTGTCACTACAATAAATGGCAAAAGATGTGTTTAATTTTATGGGAAAATACAATTGTTTAAATGCTGATTAAGTGCTGCAGCCCAAACACCAAAACAGGAACAATTCTTTTTAAATAACTACATCTCGAACAAAGAAAAATTCTTGCTCTCTAAGCATTTCTATAATTGATATTTTATTTGCTTATGAGCGAGTTTTTATGGCCATCCTGAAAGGAAATCTTGAGCATATATACTTTATGGGTTTTGTATAGAAATTTTCATATGTTTCTGGAAGTCAGACACTTTCAGAGTGGGTGGTGGAAGACTTTTAATGGATCATGGCAAGCAAATACGGCAAGCAAAGAATACCAGATAAGCTGTAAATTATGTGGATAAGAAATGTACATTTATTCCAGATTCACTCAACAGCTGTGCAATTTTTGTTGATATATTGAGTTTGAGCTGAGTATCTCTCAAATGAAAAGACTAAGCCTCTATGGCTTGAGCTCAAAACTTCAGTCTCTTGCACTGGGACAGTAACAGGATCATATCCTTTGTGGTTCAGGCACGAGGGAGAAGAGGGAAACTGATATCTACAGATTTTTTTTCCGTGCAGATTGTTCTACACAGTGTTTGCTGGAAACAGCTACATCCTGGAGCTGCTGGGAAGGTTTAGACAGATTTCTGATTCAATGCTTCTGCTCCAGATTGCCGAAGTGGTTGGGCAACTAAGCTTTAGCTGGGATCCATGAATAACAGTCTCCAAAGGACATTATATTGCCTAGTGATCCTGGAGTCCTTGGCACCTGGACATTTTTATTCTTCTGTCCCAGTGCACTCTCTGGACATGAGGAGGGGACAGCTTTACCATTGATCTGCTGGAGACTCTTTCATACAAGGAACAGAAGTTATTCTTGGAAACTGGAACCTTTGCTTCTAAATACTGAATCGTCTAAAGAGTTACAATAAAGAGCTTCTCTCAATAGATGTATTTTTAGCTGTTCTTTCCAACTGTGGTGAAATTATGCTATGCAGAAGCATTACTTAATCAGGTTTGATTGTAGCCACAGCACAATTTAGTCTCTTTTATATACTGCCGCCTAGTCTAGACTACTAGCTCACACAATATTAATGCAACACAGATTAAAAGAATATTGTTGGAAAATACTGAAAGCAACCCTTGTTTATGTTCCACTCCTACTAAAACTGAAATTAAAATGTCTATTCTTCATCTACTGAATAGTCACTTCAATAGCATTCATTTTAAATTGCCTAAAAATTCTTAGAATGACATTCGGCAATTGTAGGTTAAAAAGAAAGGATTTGAATTATGCTATTTTCCTGAACTGAGAAACTGCATAAAATTTTTGTTGAGATAGAAAGGAGAGAAATTAATAGATTCCCTTTGTGTTTGGTATGAGTTTTGTTCTCTTTCTATGAATATTCTGGGAAGCAAGGTAACAGAAACAGTGAGTTTGATATAAATACAGAGTATATTCATGAGAAACTGATTCTGAGTTCTGCACAGCAAATATTCATACAGGGAACATGATTCTGCAAGAACAGAGCCCCATTTCCAGTGCATTTAACTCTGTGAGATAGATTATATATTTGTGCTTATCTGAGAGCTGAAGCTTCTTTGCCAGAACAAGTTATTTGTTGAAATAGTTGCATTCAGTCTTCCAGGGCTTTGGCCTGAAAGAGAATGAATGTAGTTCTCATAGAAATCAATAAGTCTGAATTATGCCCACTGTCTGATGTTCCTGAAACTAATATTGCATGAAAGTGCAGAAGAGCTTCTTTTAGAAAAAAAGAAACCTATGACAGAAAGCAATAAAAAAATCATTCTTTGTGGTTTTTTTGGTATATGTTTTGTTTAATTTTTTTTTAGGGTAGACAATTAGTACATATAACTTTCTAAGGAGTAAAAATCCCCTTCAACAGGTAGTTTTAAAAATAGGTGTTACAAATTTTACAAACAGGATCAAACATGTCTCAGCAGCAAATCTTCTGACTCAGGACAAGGAGATAGCAAAAGGATCCCATATATTTCCCTTGCAAGGGGAAATGGAGTTTGGGAAGGCTAATATAACATCAGTTCCACTAAGTGTCTAGAACACAGGACAATTCTTCAGCCCCAAAGATACTAATGATAACAGCATTGGAAAACTGGTATTGTATTGTCGAAAAATAAAGAATAGTGTCTTAAAAATGCATGAGGTTTGGCTCAGTCGTCAGACCATGAGACATTTTTTCAAGACTACTTTTTTTTTCTTTCTTCCCCACCCCCACCCCCCCCCCCACCCCCCACCCCCCGTAGCTGTTTTACCCATATGTTCAGTGTTTTCTTTTGCCATACTGAAGACTAGAAACTTGGTTCTGGATAACAGAAAGAAGGAACATATCAAAACACCTAAATGCAAATAAGAGTATTTTTAAAAGATAAACAGTCAGCGACACTATTCTGATCACTATAAACAATTTCCTGTGGTTTTCTTACATGCCAAAGAAAAGACTGAAGTTGAATTAGTAGTAGTCTGCACTATGTATATCAGAAAATTTCTGATAGCTGACAGCTCTTTAACCACACATTTTAAAAAAAACCCAAAAAGTTATGGTTAAATAACTGGGATCTGGAAATAAGCAAATTCAGGCAAGAAATGACTCTACAGTGTGGCAATTTCTCTACCATCTGAAAACCCGATAATACCTAGGTATTAAGTATGTGTGACAGCAGAAAGTTAAGGGCTTAATTCTGTACCTGGATGCTGCCGCTTTTTGACACAATATCTGAACATGCAGCTTCCTTCTGATTTTCAAATCTAAGATGATATGAGAGATCTGAAGACCTCTGTTTCTGAACTGCTTGGCCTACCCACCTCCCTGTTGTGGCTGTTCTTTTAATACAATTTATGAATCATTCCTGTGATTTTTATCATGCATCTTTTATACTATTCTTTAATTTTATTCTTAAAACCACATTTTGTGGCAGCGTCTGTTTATGCAAGGGTATTAGTTTCTGTAAAAATAACTGGTTAATGATTTTTAAGATAATATCATTGATAATAAGGAAAGAACCTATATTATGCTATAACACATTTTTAAATACCTTGCTCTTTTTCTCTAAGCCAGTTTTTATTGCACAGCTCAAGACTTGTAAAGGCTGTTGGTTAGAAGCTATTGCAAATTAGAACCCATTTTTTTAAGTTTAAAGAATAATTTCTCATTCTTTAGGTGAAATAGGTTGTACTGGGTTTGCATGGCAAGGTTTTGGTAGTGGGGGGGCTACAGGGGTGCCTTCTGTGAGAAGTGTCCGACAGCCAGTGCCAGCCGGCCACGAAAGGAACCCATTGCTGACCAAGGCCCAGCCTGTCAGTGATGGTGGCAGTGCCTCTGGGGTAACTCGGTTAAGAAGGGGAAAAAACAACTCCAGCAGAGCAGGGGAGTGAAAATATGTAAGAGAAGCAAGCCTGCAGCCCCCCAGGTCAGTGAAGGAGGGGCAGGAGGTTCTCCAAGTGCCTGAGCAGAGATTCCCCTATAGCCTGTGATGAAGCTCATGGTGAGGAAGAATGCATACTGGAGCAATTCATGAACTATGGGAAGTTCATGGGAAGGGAAGGACTCATGTGTGAGAAGTTCATGGAGAACTGTCTCCCTGGGAGGGACCCCATGCTGGAGCAGGGGAGGAGTGTGAGGAGTCCTCCCGCTAAGGAGGAAGGAGCAGCAGGGACAGCGTGTGATGAACTGACCACAACCCCCATGCTGCTTCCCCCTGCACTGCTGAGTGTGTCTGGGGGACAGGTAGGCAATTCAGGAGTGAAGTTGAGCCTGGGAAGAAGGGAGAGGTGGGGGGAAGCTGTTTTTAAGTTTTGGTTTTATTTTCTCATTACCATTCTCTGAGTTGATTGGTAATAAATTAAACTAATTTCCCCAAGTCTGTTTTGCCGGTGATGGCAGTTGCTGAGTGATCTCTCCCTGCTCCTATCTTGACCCATGAGCCTTTCATTATATTTTCCCTACTCTGTACAGTTGAGGAGAGGAGTCATAGAGGTAATGGGTACCTGGTGTCATCCCACCACATAGGTTTAATGAAATCAATGAATACTTGTAATTTTTTCCATCTTACTACTTTTTTTTTTCTTCTCAATACCACCCAAGCTTTTCTGATTTTCAGTTAGATACGTGAAATTATAATATACAAGAATAAAAGTATACAGACCTCTGTATTTGTATGAAAAAGAACAGTTCAGAGAAGGATGATTCAGGACATGTGTGCCTCACTCTAACAGAGATTATTCACCTATTCCAATAGTTCCTATGCTCTCTGTTTATATTCTATTTTTCCCTGTTCTGTAATATTCAGTGTATGCATTGAGTCAGTATTTCCTTCTCTTTAATCGTCTTAGTTTATCAAATATTATCTGGATTGTGCAATGATTTATTTTTTTTTTTTTTATTTCCAGATAGGGTGTTAAAATATACCTTCCAGTTTCCCAGTGTCATTAGAGATTCTAGATTTTTTGTTAGATCCCTATTAACTCTATTTCTCCTTTCAGTTAATATAAATTAGATATTCAGCTGGTATTGACCAGTATAAACTGATGAAGCTTTGCAGATTTATGAAGCTGAATTTTTAGTTCATCATTTTAATATGTTACATTTAATGGTAACCTATAAAATCACTTGTCTGTGCATGTGAAAATTAACTCACACAGAGTGTAGATTCAATGATCCCCACCTATGCTGGTACGAAAGGGGCAAGCATGACTAAATGTGCACACAGCTAATCTGTTAGTGAGGACTTGTAATGCTGGAATCTCAAATGGACATATCCACCAAGGATCACTGTATACAATACGAAATAAACTCAGTTCTTCTCCGTTGGGCAGAAGCTATAGGGTAGGTCAGATAAAGGTACTTGTATGACCATGTCTGATCTTACAGCATGATGTTTTAACTATGAGGTCCTAATCTACAGTTTCTTCTCTTGTAATAGAAAACCCTGGGTATAAATTCATTATGGAAAATACAGATTAAATAATTCACATTTATATCAGAAATTACGCACACATCTGTTTAACACATGTTTAACATGGCTTAACACAATGTTACTTTCTGTTGCTTTCTTCAATGAGGTGTTTGGTCATACTTTCTTGTTAGAGGTCTTCAAAAGTAGCTGAACACAGACAAATGTTTGTTACCCTCATCCAGCCCCTCTTTCAGATTTACCCTTTTGTGGCAAGTACACTAGCATGGTTTTTCCCATGGCTTCCACCCATGTTTCTTAGCTCAGTTCTCTTCACCTTGTTCTTGCTGACTTCTGGAGAAAGGGTCTTTTTACTGTCTCATTCATCTGTGAAAAAAGACATATAGAGGGAACCTCTCAGAACCTGTAGAAATGGGAACAACAATTCGAAAATTTAAGCCTGTGCCACTGTTTAATTTCATTCAGGGCAGAGTATTGTTTATGGATACACTTGCTATCCCCATTTTATAATACAGAAACCAATAAAGAGATTACTTGTCACTGAGCTTGCACCAG
This sequence comes from Falco peregrinus, assembly GCF_023634155.1. NCBI lineage: Eukaryota > Metazoa > Chordata > Aves > Falconiformes > Falconidae > Falco > Falco peregrinus. Next base: position 61,864,310 of record NC_073727.1, read on the forward strand.
CATGTGGGAGACTAACACTTAGGCAGGACTCAGTCACTCACTGATTTCAAAACCTCTCACATCTCTAAAGTTTTCACTCCGGCTATATTTCCCTAGTGCTGCTTTCCAAAAGATGATGAGAAGTGAAGTTGACTGGTGCAACAGTTCCTATAGGTCAGAAATGTTAGAATAGGATAGGATAGGATAGGATAGGATAGGATAGGATAGGATAGGATAGAATAGAGTAGAACAGAACAGAACAGAATAGAATAGAACTGAACAGAATAGAATAGAACTGAACAGAATAGAATAGAATAGAATAGAATAGAATAGAATAGAATAGAATAGAATAGAATAGAATAGAATAGAATAGAATAGAATAGAATAGAATAGAATAGAATAGAATAGAATAGAATAGAATAGAATAGAATAGAATAGAATAGAATAGAATAGAATAGAATAGAATAGAATAGAACAGTTGGAAAGGACCTACAATGATGACCTAGTCAACTGCCTGACCACTTCAGGGCTGATCAGAAGTCAAAATATATTATTAAGGGCATTGCCCAAATGCCTTTTAAACACTGACAGGCTTTGGGCATCAACCACATCTCTAAGAAGCCTGTTCTGGTGTTTGACCATCCTCTCGGTAGAAAAATGCTTCCTAATGTCATGTCTGAACCTCCCCTTGTGCATCTTTCAACCATTCCCACAAGTCCTGTCACTGGATATCAGGGAAAAGAGCTGAGCACCTCAGTCCCCACGTGCCCCCCTCAGGGAGCTGTAGAGAGCCATGAGGTCACCCCTCAGCCTCCCTTTCTCCACACTAGACAAACCCAGAGTCCTTAGTCATTCCTCATAGGAGCAGCTCTTAGTAGTTAGGGAATATAATTAATCTAGCCTATGTTTGTCTGTTCATACTGAAACAGAAAATTAAAAAATAAATGTTACCAGTGAATTAAAAGTTAATGCTGGATAAGATGGTTATCTGGTACACAGATTGAGTGAAGAATATTCACATTGCTTGAGTTCAAAACCTGCTACTTACTGTTGTGATACTGGAACACAGCACATATAATTACATTCGGTCCCTGCTTTAAAAAGAGAAAGAGACACTACAGTTTTCTGGGCACAATTTATTTATGGGCAGAAATGCTCATATTTTGGTGATAGTCAACAAAAGCAGTCAGAGGTCTAGAAGCTAAAACATTTGAACCTACAATTTAGGGCAGAGATTTGAATGTGGATTCATAATTATTTTCATTTGCAAGGCTACTTGCCCTCAAACATCAATTGTTAGCTTGTTTATTAAAGCTTTTGCTAATTTAGACAGTTTCCCCACAAGCTGATGTATGCCTTAATTATTCTGTGGTCACAGCAACAGAAAATATTACATCATAGTGTTATAAATTATACACTTTAATAGTTTTTCTAAAACAAGATCTTGCCAAAATATTTTCTTTGGTAAAGTTAAGGCCAAATAAGAAGTCTCCGAATGCACCAGTTCAGTGGTTGCAGAAATATACTCATCAAGGTTTGCATTGCTGAACCAATAGCAGACATTTTCATATCCACATCTGTCCTTCAACATGTATATATTCCTCAACCTAGACCTGTATTGGTATTCACAGCTGCATAATTACTGTCCCTTGTAATGAGAAAGGGGACAGTTATATCCCAAGTGGAAATCACCAGTATGTCAGCACAAGGCTTTCTCTTTATTTGGTTAAATACTTCACCTGTCAGCAACCTTCCACATCGCTGAAGTCACAGGGACCAGCGTGACAACATGGCAAACCTGGCCAGCAAATGTCACCTACATCCTTGTATCCTCATGTAGTATCATGTGGGACAAGGTCAGCACTAAGAATAAGGATTATTCTGTCAGCTTTATAGGAGAAGGCTGACAGCATGCAAATGGAGGGATCAGTAAGACAAATGAATGAATTTACAGTGATTAAGCATACTCCCACCTGCACCTCAGGAGAAATGAGGAATCGACTTTTTAGGTACACACCACCTTGGCATCTGCATGGATTCATGCAGGAGAAGTGAAGGTAGGAAAATAGTGTGCTCCAGCGCATTGTTTTCCTGAACTACTTCAGAGAAGCTTATCAAAGGAAAGAATGGCTGTCTCTGTTGGGGTTGATGGTATTGAAGGGAAATAACAGCTGAACGGACGCCTGCCAAGTGCAGCGAGCTGGTAGGAACTAATTTATAAATATATATATTCAAACGTGTACATATGTATGTGTGAATGTGTTACAAAGATCTAATAACATGAGTTGATCACATTCACCATTACTCAGCTCTATCTGATTAAGACCTGTCTTATAAGCATCCAGATGCTAGTGCAGAATGTGAATACAACATGCCTATATCCAGGTTTTCCTTTGGAATACACAATGTGGGGTGGCTGCCAGACTATCCCTTCTCATATACCAGAATTTTGTATCCATGGAGAGACCTGTGTGGCATGGTGGGAATCTTGGTGGGAAACACTTGCAAATCTTTCAAATTATTGGTTCAAGCAAGTATTCCCACAAGCCGTTACATTTTTTTCCTAACTGCAGCTAATTTGTGCTCACAAAGAACAGCTATCCTCTCCTGCCTCTGAAACATCAAAGGCAGGCTGGTAATGAGATAGTGGTGAGCAAAGCTGTAACTGATTGCTTAAAACTGAGGGTAGCAATAATGGCAAGGTGTAACAAGCTGACTGGTAACCATTCTGAAATACTTTCAGTCCCTAGGAGACTGGCAGCACGTACCCAAACAGCTGAATCCCAACAGGCACCAGCAGGAGCTGTCTATTCAGGGAGGCCATGGATGGGTTAGGGAGACTGAGTCATTACTTTTTTCAGATTAGCCCATACTTGGTGACATATCCCCGTCTTGGAGGACCCCCTAAAATCGACGTGGTGCACAGCTTAAGGTAGTAAGCTTGTGCTTACTGTCGCACCATCAAGAGGGGGAACTTGAAGGATGCTGCAGTGTTCAGGTGGTGACATGGGGACACTGAAAATGGCAGTGGCAGAAGTCCAGGCATCAAAGCAGGCAGCCTTCAAGGCAAAAGGCAAATGAAAGAAGGTGGCAAAAGTAGCTGCAGGAACTAATGAAAAATCAATTTAATATTCACTCCAAAAACATTAGAAACCACTGCTTTATCTGTTCAATGTTTCCTTCCAGGGTATGAGCTGTAAACAAGATGCTGCAGTCTGCAAAGGTTTAACCAGTTCCAGCCAGCAGCATGGCTGCTTTAAGGCGGGTGGGAAAAGAAAAGACAGGTGGACAATAGTAATGAGACCATCTGAAAAAAACATCACTATTGGGGGGTTTAGGCTATGTACTCCTTATTTTGTGAGCATTCAGCAGACAAAACTTTGGAAAGTGACTTACATTTCAGTTTTCCAGCTATGCAGCATCTTATGTACTGGTTTTATGTTTCTGGATTCCTAGAGCATTGTTCATCTGTATCTGCGTGTTTAGTGATTTAATTGAAATGTTTTAAATGGTAGGACTGGGGGGGGAGCGGGGTTGGGGCGGGAATAAAAACAGTGTTCCTCTTAGAAAAACTCATAGACCAATAGACCAATAAACATTACCACTCAAGGTTTTGAATTGCACTTTCTCTGAATAAACACAGATTTAAAAGATTCTATGAAGATAGCTAATCAGATGCTGATTCATCCATATATTCACAGGTTCCTTGTCCTTCTCCTGAGCATCACTGATTAAAAGACACAAGATTATCAGTATAATATGGATATGATGGATTGGAGATGTCAGAATGAGGTTCTCTGAAAACTCATTATTTCTTTTGAGCTGTTCAAGAGCATTCTGCAAGCACCACTGCTGTTTATGCAATGAAAACAACATATCCATTGCTCAGCTAATAATCAAACTAACTTTAATGAGTATTGTAGACCCAGGCTTTCCTTTTCAGGATCAATTCAGGACTCTTGAGTAAAGCATATGTAGTACACTGACTTCCATAAGGTTCTTAATATGACTTGTCCTAATGCACAAGGGCAGCAATATTCAGTATTGTTTCACTGGACCTGCCAAAGTCAGAAATAGGTAACACTTCTGAGCACAGAAGAAACCTTTATTGTGCAGATTATCGGTTTTAATAACAAGCCCTGCCCTTCAGGTGACCAGTACAGTCTCTTCCACCCCTTTTTAATATACCCTTGGCAGCTTAAAGTTCCCATTATTTGCTTTAGTTGTTTCTAAGTGCACTGAGCATCACTGAAAATCCCCAAATCTGTCATTGTAGTTGCCACAGGCTGAACTTTTCAATTGAAAAGGCACTCAGTTCACAACAGACTTAACAGCAGTCTGCCCAACTCCTTCAGATTTCTTGGAAGAGAAGCTGTAATAGCTGGGAATGTCAGTCCCCCTCCACTCTCCAAGCTGTTTCCTCAGAAGTTACTGAATTGCTTCAGGGACTTCTTACTCTGGTGCTTTTAAGCATGAGGGTGTGCTATTCACAGGGGAAAATGTTGTAGACAGAACCCTACAAATCAAAGGTGCATTGGGAAATATTCTTTAGCTCTGAGAAATAAAAAGGGAGATCAACATCATCTCAAATCACTTATTTCATATCTCACAGTATAATTTCTGAATTATTTGTTGGAAATAATGAAGTAAAATTCTATATAACCTTGAGAAGAAAGGAGAAACAGCAACATGCTATGTAGTAACCTGCCACCGATGCTAGAAAGAGTGTTGTTGTCTAATGACCACAGGGCTGAACCCAGGCACAATCCGTAACGCCACGTAGGGTTAACCTACAGTAAATACCTGACAGCTTGTCTTTCTTATTCTCTGGCAACACTTGCATAACTTGTCATGCTAGTGAAGTCATACTGAATTGAGCAAAACTAGTTGAAACCAAATATGCAGAGAAACATATTTGTCATTGCACTTAAGCTGACAGCTGTAGCAATTTTCCCTGAGCAGACACACACAGCTTGATGACAAAGAGGGAAGCTTGTGTGGATTTCTAATTGCAGAGTTCTGTTGCAAAGGCCACCGATAATGGGCCTCTGATTTTAAGAAGGATTAGGAAACAATCAAAACCAGGTGGTTTATTTGGATTTAATATGCATGATTCATTAGTGATTTCAAACAGAATTAGGGAATAAGCTTTTCAGAATTTTCAAGAGGAAGCAGAAACTATTCTAAGACTCAATATAGGGTAGAAGTTGCATGATAATAAAAATGGGGCACTACTGTACAAATAGTATAGGGAGAATTCATTAAAATCAGTAGTAACAGTGGGAGGACATCTTCATTTTCACCACAGTTTAACTGATCACTGTGGCATTGACAGCAGCATTAAAGGTCACTTACTGCATTAAAAGAGTTACTCTGTTCTACTTGTCTGAATTCACAGTGAAAGCTCACACTATTAAAAACACTACAAAGGGGTAACTATCCATGTAGGTGCCTTCAAGTCCACAGCAAATGCGGCAAATCAAAGTAACTTGACATATGACAAAAAAGGGCTGAACTAGTCTATATGACTTTGCATTTGCTGTTTTAAGAGTGGCCCTGGACTACTACCACAGCTCAGATAACACATGTTGACTGGTTGTTCAGCAGTAACTTCTGTATGTCTAAAGAGCAATGTTAAAATGTTTTGCTGAAAATGTTTGTATCCAAGCATTACTGAAAGCACAGTGAAAATCCGTACCTACTCTTCACTTTACTTTCAGCAGAAACCATTTCTAAAGTATAACATTAATAATTAAAAGAGATGTACATGAATTCTCTTTGATAAATCAATAAATAACTTCCTTATATTCATTATATTTGTGTATATACGGTCTCCGGTCCCTTAAAACTGCAGCTTTCATGGAGTTGCTTTCCTCCTCAGAGCTTACTAATGATTCCCCCGATCCATAACTAGGCATTTGTCTTGTTTCTCTTCACCTTTAAATTCATCCAGGGATTTAGAGCAATTTCTTTTCTCTCACTCCTTGTGAAATCTCTCCCATTTTGACTTCCACTGCGATGACACTGCCGTTCCACCCTTTTTTAGTAAGCTTTTTATTCAGTTGTCTTGCAGAACCTCAGCCTTGTTTTGACAATGTCATTGATGGTAATGCACTTGCAAAGTAATTTTCTCTTGTAGCTTTTACAGGTCTCTACTGTCTTCTCTCCCTATTCCTAACTCTCTGATTCTCCTTTAGGGGGTCTACATCACTCTGTTGCACAGTACATTCCCAGTAAAGCCTCCCTGGGGAAAATCAACCTATGACACATTTTCACCTTCCATTTTTCTGCTGATGAATGAAAAGCCTACCTATCAAATCTTGTATCATGACTTGTCATCATGACGTTACCTCTGCTTGTCTGCTTTAACGTAAAATTTAGCAAGACAAAACAGAACTCTTAGCTCAGATACCCAGGATGGATATTTTCCCCCATTCTGAAATATCTTGAAAGATACTGGGCTCCCTCAATCCTGCAGATGACAGCTCTTGGACTGAAAAGCCCTCCTTAATGCCTGCAGTTAAAATCTGTGAGGATGCCTTGCAGATTGTTGTGATCCTGGACTGAACTATGCACCTGTTTTTCCTCAATAGAGGTGCAAAAGGTTTATCAGCTCATGGGATGGTAGCTGTAGCCCATCCAGAGGAAAACACAGAGTAACAGGAAAGTTAAATAAAACTCTCAGCTGTGTGGGAGAAAGCCCACAATTTTCTGTCCAGCAATAAGAAATGGTTTGTTGCCAAGATTTTTATCTTCTGCAGTCTTCATTAGGGTAATCGTTTCATCTTCACTTCTCCTTAGAGCACACAGATGATTCCCTCAGTTCCCAATGTCACTCAGCTCTCTTATTTAACATCTTCACCACACAATCACCAGTTTCACAAATTAATTTCAAGCTGTCTGTGAAACTTTTAAGTTTCCTATTTGTGAATTTAAGTTTCAGAATGTCATCCTGGTTTAGTTAACCATGCTGTCCTGTGGGCATGGCAAGTACTCCCTAAAGGATCTGTGAGCCCACCCTCTCGACTGTTCACCTCAGGACAACTCACACCACACGCCCTCCACATTCATGTTATTTAACAGGAACACAGCCCAAGTGCTGCTGTCTTTTTTTTTTTTTTTTTTTTTTTTTTTTTTTTTTAACACATCAAATATGGTTTGGATATGAGGGAGGCAGAATGTGACCCAAAGAAGCAGGTGTACAGTCAGAGACTAAAGGGGATTTGATTTGTTGAGTAAGAACGTGTTCTTATTTTATAAGCAGTTTTAATAAACAAACATAATTTTAATATATTTAATAATAACACTATTTGAAAGTCATTACCAGAGTTTATGATGATTGGTTCAGCTCTTTCATAAAGAGTACATTTGTACCACACACTGGCAGTGACACAATAGAATATGTCCTTTGCAAGAAATCAATGTGCTTTCTTTAGGTGTCTTTACAGTCCTTTTTCATGCATTTTCTCTTGTATCTTCAGTAAATATTTTTAAAAAAAACCAAACACTCAAAACATTTTTTATCCCAACAAATACCAAGCTAGAGTAGTTCGTAATGAATTGAACAATGCTGGATAACAAGAAAGCAGAAAGGAAGGAACACTAAACCCAAGCCTCAAACGAATAGATCACTAACACAGCATATCCATGTTGGCTTAACACAACCTGTCAGCTTTCAGTTTGACACATCTTCCAGATGTACCAAACTCACAGAACATGAGACTTCTGTAAAACCTAAATTAAGACAGCAATATCTGACATAATAGCTATGGTAAATTGTTTCTTGTTCACAGGGTGCTTTCTGGAATGGCAAGGATTAGCCCTTTGCATCGAACATCAAAGAGGCTGGCGCAGACAGAAAAGATAAACTCTGACCCCTGTGAGCTTGTTCACATCACTTCTACCCGTTTAAATTCCAGTTAGGTTGATCAGAAGCAAGAGAGAAAAGCTTTAAATTGCATTATTAACAACAAGTTAAATCTTAGACTACTGATTAAATCAATTTCTCTCAGATAAAATCATAATAGGCATTGGCTGTGTTTGTCTGACAGGAAACATGTCATTGGTAATGCTTTGTGTTGCCTTTAATGAGCCTGATTGTCATCTTCCAGCAGGGAGAGCACAAAAGGCACCTGCAGGTCTGGGTGAACGGGATCACTTATCGATCAAGTTGTCAGGCCTATCAAGTGTTCAGGAACAACTGAACAAGTACATAAAATCAATGCCATCTTGTATTTATAGGGAGGCTCCCCAGATTAGCCAGCTGATTGAAAATTTTGACTGAATTAGTTACACACTACATATAATTTCCAAAACTCTAACTCAGAAAGTTCATGTTTAAAAACAATCAAGTTGTTGAATAGAATGTGTAGGGGTTTGTTTTTTGAAGAAAATATTATTTTTTTTAATCATTTTGGCCAGCTTTGCCTCTGGGTAGAACAGCAGCCTACAAATTTCTTTTTCTCCGTAATGAAAATTACTTGTTAACTTGTATTTATTATTTGTATTTAGTTTCTGCTCCCTATTTGCTGTGAGGCAGCTCCATTTTAGCAACGATCTTGCTACTGTCCAGCCATGATAGAAAGATGAACCTGTTCTAGAAGACAGTACACAAACAAGTAAAGAAGTGCCTCATATTCCTTAGGAAAACTGTATGCTTGCATGTGAGCTCTCCCTAGTCCAAATCACTTCCCGGGGACTGGAGAAAGAATAAAGGCGGGAAAGCAACCGCACTGAGGTGATGCAACAGGAGGAACCCTCTGCTGCCTCCAGCTCAGCCTGCTCAGGCAGCAAAGGAGGGGTTCTAGGGTGACCAACATGTCATTGAGCCCTGAGTCTGTGAAAGGTCCTTAAATTAATGGCTACATTAAAACTAGCAGTTTTATATTACACTCTGAAGCAAGCTTCTTTGCAACAGACAAACATGGTCATTTTTGTCTGTGAGGCTATGCATTTCCATTTCTAGTGTTTTCTTTGCTGTTATTTTTTCTGTTTTCTCTCTGTCACTCCACACCCACGTTTTATAATTTGTTCACCAGATTTCCATTCACATCCTGCCCTTCCCTCACTTCATTATTCTCCCCAGGGAGCCACTTTCTCCATACTGCCTTCTGCATCTATCTTCCTTCTTCATTTGTTTGCCTTATTTGCAGTCCCTAAATTCAGAGAGGAATAAAACTAATCTAATTCAAGACTACGTCCAAAAAATGGCTTATTCAATTCAAATGTCTTCTTTCTGCTGGTTTTGATACATTACATTTTTAGTTTGCAGATGGATAGAATTCATGCATGGACATGAAATGTATTACAAAGTTTGAAAGGCACTATCCTTTTTGTTTGTTTGTTTGTTTTTAAATCTTATTCAAGATTTTATCAGTGCATCAGTCATTCCTGCACTTTTACCATACAAGCTTGTTCCACCATTGCGCATTTGGAGTCAGATCAGTTCTCAGTCACTTTCAGTAGGAGCTGATCAGTTAAAACTTTGCCATAGCAAAGAGAGCACAAACATCGCAATGGGCAAGTTCACTATAATTGGAAGTGATAGCATAACATTTTAGCATCTGTTTGTGTATCAAGTGGGGATAATAAGCATCCTATTAGGGAAAATCTCTTTCCAGCCCATGTGTTACCTGCAAAGTCCCTCCCCAGAAGCCTCCTGGATTAGGCCTTCTTCCTCCCAGACGTGAAACAGAAGTTCAGGAGATCTTCAAGCCTTCAAATGCTACAAAACCAGAAACCCTCAAATTCTGCCCTCTTCATGCAGGGACATGGCTTATGCTCTGATTCAGGGAGGAATCTTCATGGATACGAAAGGCTGAAGTTGTCCCAAGTCCTCTATGTCTGAATTTTAGGAGATAACACAATATTTAACAGAATGATGAATGTTTAAAGACTGCAGATATCACTGTAAATGTTGTTTGCAATTTAGATTTGGTCGATAGTAATGCAACTGTGTTGGATATAAACTTTTAAAAGTAAATTTGGAGAGTTCATAAAATGTTCTTGGTGATGATGAGGCTGTGACTGTAGAGTTCTTATCTGATGATTAATGAAAACTCTAAATTAAAACCTTTAATTATACATCTTTATTATAACAAGTAGATGAATGCACAGTAGAAGCAGTTGGTGGGGGAGGAAGAGCAAACTCTAAAGATGCTTACAGGAACTTATGGGTAATTGTTTAGAATCAGAGTATTCCAGGGCACATTACTTCACAACATTTACTGGAAATAGTAATAGGGATACAGCTCAAACCTTCCACAAATAGCATATTTCATTTTAATTAGTAAGAATTTTGCAAAAGCAGGAATGAGATCTTGGATTTCAGGTTGCCATGGCTGATATAAAAAACAGCATCTAACTGCAGATGCATAGCCAGGTTTCTGATGAAATTTGTGCAGTCTAATGTTAGCACAAAGGAAAACACTTGTCATCAGTATCATTGATTTGCTGCAGTACAGCACGAGTGCTTGCTTTTCTTCCTTTCTTGATCTTTCTTGCCCAGTGGTGTCATATCTGTTACATCCTCTTGCCCTGTATTTTCTAATTCCCACATAAGACTTTGAGAGACTTTCTGTGACTTTACCTGTAATGAGTCTCCTCTAATCTAGACTACTGTTGTTCTGAGGCTGAACGAGAAGCATCTAAAACTACTGGAGAAAAAAAAAAGTTCAAACCAAGGTTTGTTCATGACTTTTCACTTTATTTCATCTTTGTTAGCTTCTCCTAGAACCAGGCAACAAGAGCTGTACACAGGCAGAAAGTTCTTGCCCCTAAATGTGGTCTGTGTATTTACACTCAGTCATTATGTTCATGCTCCCTCAAGCCTACCCTTAGGCGCAGCATTTCTGTTTGTCAGTTTTTCTTCAACAGTTACATTGAATGGTAGGACCAGAAGTGGAGCACAGCAGCTCTGAAAGGTGATACACTTTCTGCCCCAGTTTTACATGCAGCCTTACAAGGCAGCACGCGGAGGAGCATCGTGCTGTAAGCTCCTGTCTAGTTTACTGACGCCTCTTCCTCCTGTGGGAGATGGCTATAAACTGGGGAATGGCTGTGTTCTCTATTTCCTCTTGGTAGGCGTCTGTAAATCAAACTCAGCAGGTATCTCCCCCATTTTCATATGACCCCAACAGTTGGATGTGTTAATAGCCTTAGCCACTCGGAATCCTCTTTAAATGACTGAATAAAATGGGGGAAATATTTTAATTTTCATATGCTATAAATAGATTGTAATTACCAGATACGCAGATTAGGAACTTGTCCCCTGAAAGACTGCTAACAAACTATTTCTTACAAGCTGTGGCTTTCATGTTAACACTAGGATCCGGTTTGTTATGACTTGAAATTCTGGTGTTAAAATGCTTTATCTTCCAACTAATTTGTAAATTATTTTTGAATGTTTTCTAACTATTTCTTTAAGATTCCAGTAGTTATGTACATGAATCAGAATTTATAACTTTACAGAATGTCAGCTACCATTTGAGTTTTAAAACAACCTGATTTTTAAGACAGTTTTGAACCAAATGAAAAAATAAACTCTAGCAGACACTGTCATATAGATTGCAAGTTTCTATGTATTTTAAAATGTATGAATTGTGACATGATCCAGGGAACCTTGAAACCACATCAGGGTTTTTTTTTTTGCATCTGGCATTGGACACCACCTGCATAATGAGAGAGGAGAGGGCTTGATGATTTTTGAAACTTGTTTTGGTGAACAGTCACATAAATGCAGTGTATTGTTCTCCAAACAGATGGAAGACTAGCAATGTCTCAGAATTCAAAAATTACTTGTGTTGAATTTTGGCTTCCATTTTGCTTTGTTTACTTGGTTTGTTACTTTGACATATTCTGATATATCAAAAAGATTAGTATTTTTTCTAAAGAGCAACTTAAATTATATACAGCTATATCCTTCTTTCTACATGCAATTGGGCTGCCCCAGGGGAAGGGAAAGCAGAAAGTGATATATACTGTCTGAAAGGGCACATTTTAATATGTGCAGTTTCATTGTTTGTTAGTTTCAAAAAGACTCTGTAGCCAAATATGTTAATGTATGCGAACATTTAGCTCTTTCAACACTCTCCAAAGACTTTTATTTGCATCAGAGCACTGTTTCTAAAGATTTGCCCTGGTATAGAAGATCTGTTTAATTAAAAACAAGAGCCAGAGCTGGCAGTGTTCCTATCAGCAAATGGTGATTCACATGCTGCAAATAAGTTCTTAACAGCAGAGTATCAAATCTCTGCATCACTAAATATACCTGTAAATAACTTAAAGTTTGTGCATCACTTCATAGTTCAAAAATCATCAAAAAATAATACAGTACTGATTGACAATGACTACTTTCGAGCAAATTCATGGCAGCCTTGTTTTTCTGCTGCTAAGTACTTTGTGTGATCATTTACTTCAGTGTGAGGCAGCTGTTACAATCTGACATCTTGCAGCCTTTTAACACCTGTGTGAAAGTGTAATAACCTTTGTGCTGGTGTAAATATTATGTGCAGGCCAGAAGACACTTGATTCTTAGCTTTTGAAGCAGAATGTCCACCTCTTTCAAGCCAGATGGGTGCCCACAGATGAGTCAACTGGAGGCAATGACCAAAAAGAAGGATGATGCTTCAGCTTCCTTCCAGCTTCTATGAGGGAGGGGTAAGGTCTCACTGTCTAAGGAGTCTGCAGCATCTCTCAGCTGTTGTAGGTCTTCTAGAGCTACAGACAATTTTCTGCCCTGAGGTCTTTTGTCTTGGGTGTTTTTCCAGGATATTTGTACACCTAAGCTCTTAAATATATTGATTTATTTATGTTACAGGAGACGACAAACTTAACTTCCTCTGGCATCAGCTTCTGGAAAAGTTCTGGCCCTCCAATGAGGAAGTGAATGACCATTTCAATGGAGGTGTACGTACCAATATAAATTCTTATAAGTAGGTAAAGTGTGGACTCTCAGAATCATGTGGGTTTGAAGGGTTCTTCAGAGGTCACTTTAGCCTCTACTCTGAGCAGGTCCAGTGAGATCAGGTTGCCCAGTCAAAAAGAGTATCTCCAAGGATGGAGTCTACACAACCCCTCTAGGAGAGCTGTTTTAGTGTTTGACCACTTTCATGCTAAAAAACACCCTTCCTATATTGAATCAGAATTTCCTATGTTCCATCTTTCTCATTGCCTTTCATATCTCCACTGTGCACCTCCACCTCCTTTATGTTTTCCCAATAGGTGGCTGTAGACAACAGCAAGATGCCCCATCAACCACGTCTTCATAGGACTAGACAAACCCAGTTCCCTCAGCCTCTCCTCATATATCTTATGCTCCAGCCCCCTGACCGCTTTGATGGTCTTTGCTGGACTAGCATCAATATATCAATATCTACCTTTTCTGGGGACCCCCAGACTGGACACAGTATCTATATGTGGTATCACAGATGCCAAACAGAAGCGAAGGATCACTTCCCTGAAACTGCAGACTCTTACTGACACAGGATATGGTGGGCCACCTTTGATGCAAGGGCTTACTGGTGATCCATGCTCAGCTTGTTGATTACAAGGATCTCCAAGCCTTTTTCTTCAGAACCACTTCCCAGCCAGTCTGGCCACAGCTTGTACTGGTGCATGGGGTTATTCCTTCCCAGGTGCAGGGCTTGACATTTGCCTATGTCGATTTTCATGAGGTTCCTGTCCGCCCATTTGTCCAAACTGGCAGAGTTCCTCTGAACGACAACCCAGCCCTCCAGCACATCAACCACTCCCAACAGTTTGTTAGCGTCCATAAACTTGCTGAAAATCTGCTTTGATATAATATGTCTGAAAACATTTAACAGGATAAATCACCTGCAGAATAGAGTGAGGCACAGAGGTGTGCATTTCTCAAAGGCCAGTGGTCAAATCTGAACTAAACTGTAGCTGCCACTGCAGTGAACATCAGGGTTGCCTGGCAAGACCCGTGTTGGGACTAATGAGTTGTACATACATGTCCAAAGAGACCCTCACTTGATGTACAATGGATTTTCTGCTGGAGCAACTTCTGATCTCTCTGACAGATAAAGACAGTGGGATATATTTCCAAAGACCATTCTCCAGTTTTTGGTGGTGTTACATAAAAGTAATACATGGATTTCTTGGTAGGAATATCTTCATCTGCCCCACAAAAATCTGTCAGTTTCCTGAATATAAAGACATTCTTCTTCCTTAAGTAGGTCTCTCTTTCCCCTCTCCTTGCTAATGTAAAGTAGGTATAGCATAAAAATTATAATTGAATCAAGTGAATGGCAAGTTCTACAAGTTGTTCTGTATTTTAAAAATGAGATATAATTTAGATTTTCTTTATTTGTAAGAAATAATCATTTCTCCTTGCCTGAAAAAAACTTGCCTACTTTCTCCACTCAAAATTAATTTTTACAGCCAACTTATAAACCTTGAAAGCAAGGTGTTAATGGAAGTGCTGGTTGACCTTTAACTGGAAGCAGAACAAATAGCTTATCTGTAATAATAAAAAATATTTAAAAGCTCCTCAGATACACATATAAGGGATTTATTTTTGATATGTACTAATTGGTCATGAATTGAATGGATTTAAATTGATTGGACTGATTTTTACTGGTAGAAATTTTGTTTTATCACCCACAATAACAATTTGTTTAACATCAGATGCTATCCAGTGTTTTGAGTAGGATGTAAGTAACATTTTCCAAAAGATGTAGATTTCTTAATGATGTATTGTCACTATACTTGCTATCTTTCACTTTAATGCCTCTCTGTGGCCTGATTCTCTTCTCCCTGTTATCATTTTCATTGGATTGAGAAAAGCATCAAAACTTGTGTTAGCAAGAAATGAAAAATGAGCTAAGCAAATGCTTTGAGTTCAAGCTTCAAGATTTAGATCCAATATAAGAATTTCCCCAGGATCAGGGATATTTAGTTTCGGAAGCTGTGAATAGGATTCTTTTTTGGGGGACAGTCCATTTGGAGGGCAGTTTGTGTAATTTAGCATATCTGTGCTGTTCTCAATACATTTCTGGTGACTTACCGCAAATGGAATGAGTCTTGAAACTCTCACATCATGTAAGCTGATGGACCAACATCACAGCACCTGACTTTCATCTGGCTGACTCTGGGAAGAGAGTTCAGATAAGCTAAATTACTAACCCTAAGCTATCTGTATGTGTTGACCCCTTCTTCTTGTCCAGGTCCTACACACTCCCTTTTGTAATCAATGGAGAAAACCAACCATTACAGAAATAGGGATATTTTAGAGTGTGAGTCATCTGGTCTATTTTAGATGCATGCTTTAGAATGAAATTAATTGCACCCTAAAAATGTCAGTTGTCCTCAATAACCATAAACAGAATTTAGATTATTAGTTTATACATAGATTTCTAGAATCCATCTGTGCTTGATCAGGTAAATTTCAAATTTTGCTTTAGGTGCCTATGAGCTATTTGCAATATAGACTTAGGCTATTTATATTCAACTGGATGTCAACACCCAGATTTTCAGAGGTATTTAAATCCATCAAAATAGTGTTAGATTCTCATTGTAATGTTCAGGCACTTAATTAAAAGTGAATTAACACCTAACTTTCTGAGATGCCCTTGAAAGTAGTATCATGCCTGCATTGCCAGACATACAAATACATTTGAAAATTGAACCCTAAGTTTCCAATTTACTTTTGTCAGTAAGATGTGTCTGATACAAAATTTTATTGCAACTTCCTATATTCCCCTTTCTTTTCTTTCAAAAATTTCACATACCACCTACCACTAAAGCACAGTTAGAGAGACATAAAGACAGTGGCCGTCAGCAGTTACACATATAATCCCATTTTTTGTGCAACTGACTATAGAATGAAGTAGGATAACAAAATATCCTTCCTTAGTTTCAACCACTCTCACAGTCTAGTATGAAGGATATGAGATGTGCACAGTGACAAGTCAACAATTCTTTAACAAGTTAGAATAGTGCAAGACTGAGTGTTAGATCTGGCTTTCATTTAATGTTCAAAATTAAATATAACTAATTTCCTGTCATTGACTTCTTGTCATTGACAGTAATAATTTAGTAATACCTTCCAGTAAACTTTAATTCAGTATTTATTAAACCAAAAATATTAGTATATTGAGGTTTTGAGCTATTGTGCTGAGAGAGATCTGATTTTTGCAAAATCAATTAAACTAGTTAAATCGTTATATGTAATTATTAAATATAATCATTATAATAGAGACTGGCAGACTGGCCTTAGACTCCTAAGAATGACCTACTGCAAAATAACTTTACATTGCATACCCTGGTCTCTCAAAATGCAGGCATGAATAATTTTCTGTTTCCTAAGCTAAATAACCTTTCCTTAACTCTGTAACGAGCATTCAGATAAATTACTCTTATACAGCTCTATTAATTTATCTCTGAAGTGTGCAGGAGATGACTCGTGGCTTTCGGATGGGAATTATTTTGCACCCTGAAATACATTTTTAAAGTCTTACACTGTTGTTTGTTTGTTTGTTTTAAAGTCCTTTGTCTAAATTGTTATAGTATAGGAAAAAGCCTAGGTAGCAGGCTGGCATCTGCAATATTCTGCAATACACAGTGCCAAAGGTTTTCTACAGGAAGTATAACTGGCTGTTTCTTGGCTTAGAAGATAAGCAAAAGCAGCATTAAAATGGCAGAACTATTGGTGTGATTTCTGGCAGGAGGTGCAATTTGCTGTGATTGCAGACATTACAGTCATTTCAAAGCTGGGCCTAATTTTACTTTGCTTTATACTGAACGAACACAAGGAGCTCCTTACCTTGATCCTTCCTAGATGTTTCTGTTTCTTTGGCCTAGAAAATTTTCCAGACAGCTTGTTTTTGAATTGTGAAGAATAAAGGCAAAGAAATAAGAAAAGGCAAAAGGGAAACGCAAAATAGCTGGTGTGGTGTTGAGACTTTTTCTGCCTGTTCGTGTCTCTTCCCCTTGCTCTTCTCATAGCTCTGCCTGCCTTTGCTGGGGCGGTGTCATTCAGAAAGCGCTGAACTTGTTTGAACTCCGATGAAAACTTGCCATCTTCTGAAACATTTTCACTGGACCCCAAAAAGAGTGGAGCTACTTGAACCTTGTGAGTGGGCTCTTGTGAATATGCTTCTCTTGACATGCCCTACCGAATAGCTGCCAGACCTTAGAATAGACTTTTCCTCCTGCATCATCATGGTAATGGACTGTGGTAGTAGTCATGCTGCAGATCTTTTAGTACAGTGCAAATGTGATTGCTGAAAGCTTTTGGATCAGTAATACTTTGGGTTGCTTGGAAATATTTGGTCTTATAATTCCTGGGCTCCAGGAGTTTTGGAATAGCCTTCTGTTCTCACTCCACTAGAGAAAGGAAGATATTCGGTAAAGTTCTCTGCTATCTTTGAAGCATGTGGAAGAAAAATATCTCATGGAGTTGTGTTATTTCAATGTCCTTTTACAATGAAAGAGGGAAAAATATATTTATTTATTTTTTTCTTTAAAAGGCATGAAGTCAGGTGCAACTTCAGACTATCAAATATTAGTATTTAGAATGAAACTACAAAGTCAGGTCTGTCAAGGCAACCTTAAATACAATAAAACATATCATGTCCCCCACATATATGGATATACTTCCCATTACATTCAGTGGGAGTTTTAATTTAAGACAAAATAGATACAACTACCTTTAAAGAAAGAGAATTAGGACTAGAAATATTTTTCTGCCAGAAGTTTAAGAATAAATGAAAGATCTAGAATGATACAGAAGATGAGAGAAACATTAAAAAAATACATAATAATGTATTTTTAATGGGTTATTCAGCCGATTAATTATTGGCTAAAGTCTCCTAGACAAATGCCCTGACTATTTTTCTCGCTTCTTTTTTGGTATGATTTCTCTCCCTCTCCTCCTCTCCCTTTTCCCCTCCTACCTTCCCTCTCTTCCTTTGTTTGACCAGACCCAATTTGAGAACAAATTTGTTTTGAATCTAACACATATTGAAAGGGTTTTTTTTTGTGATTCGTAGTCATTCTCCAACTAGAAATGCTTTATCCAAGTTATACCAGGTATATTTTAAATATGATAAGGCCATAATCTTGCTATGTCCTTTTTGATGTTAAATGGAAGCTTTAATCAATTGGAAATAACAGAAACTCCCTGTTATCAACAATGCCATCAGACTAGGGACTCTACTAACTTGTTTACAAAACTTATTTTCAAAATAATTATAGTATTCTTAGGGCAAAGAAGGGATTTGCAGTAAAACTTGCATTTAGAGGAATATGCAAATAAACAACCCCTCCTGTAATCACATGGGAAAAGTTAATTTTGAAAACACTCTCTGAAATGCCTGCTGTTCTCACCAGAGGGCTAGATGATACTGGCAGGTCCTAGAGCAAGGATGTTCCAGTTTAGCCTGTGGGTATTCTATCTTCCTAGGGAAGAAAGGGAATAGAAAATGCTGCAGGACAGTGTTGAATGTGCCCATAGGACCATACTGTACTGTGAGGTGTATTGCAAAAGACCATCCTGACACATAAAGAGAAAGATTAGAAAGTGTGAGGAAAGTTATTTTCCTAGAAAGGGCAAAGTAGACCAGATACCCCAAAACCAATGAAGTTGCGCTATGGGGACATGTGTATTATTGGTTCTAGTCCAAAATACAAACATGACTTCCTCCAAAAGTTTGATAAAAGTCATCATGAGAAGTTGTGAGCATATTATGAAAAAGAGCTATTGTGAAGGTAGTAAACAGGAGTCTTTTGGCCTTAGATTGAGATAGGTTCAAACTTATAAGAATTTATCTGTGTCTTTATAAGTAAACACATCCATTTTAACCATATAGTATCTATAAGTGGCTTGCAGCATACACAGGTTATTTTAAGACCATTTTAGCTATCAAGTAGTACACAACTTGCTCCTTGCACAGGGTTGACTTTCTTATCCTAGGCTCTAAGCAACTTGCCCTGGCTTCCTGAATTAACCACAAAGTCATCTTTTCTCTTGACCACAAAACTATTTCTTTGGTCTCATATGGGTATTTCAGGTCTTGTTCAATTATGGCTTAGATGTGTCCTCACAAAGTAAGCAGCTGGAGCAGCTTGATATTTTCCTTCCCATCAACCACAGAATTACAACTTATCACCTCTGGCAGGAGAAAAGAAGTATGAACCTTCCTTATATGTTTTAGTATGAAGCCCAGAACTTAGCCTAAGCTAAGGTCCTTTGACCTTTTAGTTCATGCTACTGGTCTTTACACTGAAGCAGCTTATGCATGCTCAGACACTGCAGCCTACAGCCAGAGGCAAGGAAGGGTCTGTAGGGAAAATTCCTTAAACTGCTACAGCCATTTGAGAAGCAAACACAGAGGAACAGCTTGCATTCAGGTCTTGCTGGTTGGCCTAATGAAAGAGAGAGAGAATGGATGTGAAATCTTGTAACTCTCTTCCAGGGTCCATAGATGGTGTGAAAACTGTTCATACCTTCCCCTAACATCCTTCCAAAGCCATAGAGCAAACAAGGGCACACAGTGCAGGTTCTGTGCGTCAGTTGCAGAATCCAGCCTTGATAGCTGTAAAGATTTCTGTGTGCAAATGGTGCCAAAACAGAGTAAAATATTAATGTGTGTTGCTGTGAATAATCCAGAAATGTCATTCTGTAACCTAAGAAAGTGGCTTCTCACAGTTGTTTCCTGGCCTTCTGTAGCATCAGAACAATTGCTGTGCTACACAAAACAGATGAAGTGTTTCTTTGTGATCTCTAACTCCAGGCTTTTTGCCTCACGGCACAAACTTTGCAGGGTGCATTGCTATAAAAAATATTGCTGTGATGAAATGTTCCTTATTACATAGTCGTTACTGATGTCATATGATCTTTAAAAAAATACTGTATTATGTTGTCTATGACTTCTGAAGTTGAAAGGTTTTCTGGGGTGTGTTCATTCCCCATGATGATACCACTTCCAGCTAAGAAAGGCTGTAAAATCAGAATTTTTAAAGAGATTCCTTAGAAGCACTTGATTTTAAAAAGTGTTGTTACCCAGCTTCAGAAAATGAGTCTTCTTTCAGGTGGCTCAGGTTGAGACACACAATCACAGACCACTCTTGGTGCTGTTGTCTCAGTCAAAACACAGCTGTACTGCCCAAAGACACTTACCAAAGGGATCAAAGCCACCCTTCTCTCAGGTGGTGGAGGCAGTGTGCAAGCGAAGCTTTTCCCTACCCCTGCATAACAATGAAACACAGACTTCTGGTTGTTACAGCTTTCATGTATGTGGAATGCAGAGTCACCTGTTACACCACATACTGCTGCATCAGAAAGAAAATATGTCACCTTGACTGTTTATGGCCTTCTCAGTAAAAATCCATATTCAAACTTGTCTGTTTCTTTAGAAAAGACGTATTGCCTCTGACTTGTCAAATATCAAAGTTCCTCCGCCTCTGAGCTAACAGTCAATGTCCTTACAGAAGAGCTGCTCTTCTGCAAGACAAGGATGCAACAGGAGGATTGTGATTGTACTCCCTCAGTAAATGGTGGGTGAAAAATAAGAGGGAGAGAAAGGAGGAGGGGTGACTTTAGACCAGCTGTGGCTTTAGGCTGAGCTCATGTTATGGAAAAGTCTGCATTTGGAAAGGGCATGCGGATGGGTGCTTGAGCCAAAATCAGAATGTGTCCTACCCTTAGGCCTCCATACCTGTTCACTCAGAAAATCATTCTTCCCCATGGCATCCACTCCTTTCTCTCTAGAGGTGGTGTTTTCCCCCACAGTGGCTCTGTGATGAACCTTACTGGGCTGTCCAGCCCTTCATCGCTTTCACACTGAGTAATATCTGTGGTTTGATCGTATGTGTCTTCACTCTTCACTTCTTCTCTTTTCTTTTCTTTCTTTGTCCCACAGATTAGAAGTCCCTGAAAAGGCCAAAGGACATTCTGAAGCTGTTTGGTTCTCAAAGCAGCTGCTATCATGTTTCTGCATACTTCCCTGTGCAAGAGAAAAAGGTTTCTATTTCTTCACTGTTGTTCCCATGACTGCAGGAGGATCCTCTGCAGACCTGAGGAAGGAAGGTCAGTAGCTAAAGTTGGCCAGGTATTTTCCGAAAGAACTTGGAAGTCTTTCTTTGTTCATCAACAAAAGGCCAACGGAAATCAGGAAGTTTCAAAATCTGCCTCATTTTCCTGCAACTTGCCACCTTTGCTGTTCATCATCCGTGTAGCTGGCTGACAAGGACCAAGAGCCTGATAGCACTGCCTGTCCAGCATGGGGGCTCTCAGATCTGAACAAGTCTAGGGTGGGAGAAAACTCCTGTTCTCCACCATACCTCCAAAACCAAAAATACTTTTTTTAAAAAAAATAGCTTGTCTTGCATTTACAAGATTTAAAATCCCTTTCCCAATAAACTATAGTTTCACCTATACATTTGCAACTACTTTGAGTTTTAAAATCATCCTCTATTTTCATTGCCCCTTTCTCTGCTTCCCAGATACTGCCTCTTTCTCCACAGGTTACTCATTAAATGGAAGGAAAGACAGCATTTCTCTTTTCTTTGTTCCCTGCTCCTCAGTGCCAGTAAGAACAACTGCAAGCCCCCTTCCACCCCCCAGATTCTCAGCAGGCAGTTGCACCAAGAATTAGGAGCACGCACGTGCTGTGCCCATGACATGCATTCAAAATATTTTTAGAATTTTGTTAATAGGGACTCAAATAAAGCAATTGCATTCCTGTGTTTCTTTAGTTATGGGGAAATGGGGTCAATCCCATTTCCAGAGCACTAAATGTTTAGAGACTTTGTTTGTTAAAGTCTCTTTATTTTACACTGAAAAGGTAACAAGTGATTTTAGGTTACATTGACTATTTATATCTGTTTATTTCATTAGAATTGCTAGCACAGCTTTGTGAACAGTGTGGGTTCATCACTTGGATATAGAACTTGAGCTCAGTTTATTTTTAAAGTATATTAATACTCTAGAGAGAAATCAGATCAAAGAAAATTCTTCTTGCAAACTATCTGGTTTTGGTAGTTCATCGTGATTCAAAAACTTCTTACAAAGAAGGTTATAATGTGTTAAAACATTCAAACAAAAATTGGTACAAGATCTGAAAATATTCAGACATTAATCCACATTTCTAATGTACCTTAAACAGTCCTCAAGTATTCAGGTTACTTTGCCTCCAGGATATACACTCCTGACAAAATAAGATGTGACCAGATGCCCTGCCAAATTCATACATTTTAGTAGTAAATAAACAAGTTCCCAGTAGTTCTCTTGCAGTCAGCAAGGGAACTAATTTCCAGCTGCTTATTTTCTTCTAACAGCTGAATAAATACATTCTTGGTACTATAATACCTTCAGTAAGAAAATGATTATGCAGTAACTCAAGACCCAAATATACTCCTCCTGCTGTTGTTTATCTGAAAGCAGGTGGGATATGGTCCAGGTATGTCTCAAGAATGCGATAAGATCCTATAGATGAGGGATCTAAGCCAAGGAAAACTCTCTCATGGGAAGATGTAATTGGGATAACTCCCTTTCAATTATAATGTATTATAGGTGACTAATTTAATGGCAGTGAACTGGAAACAGAAAGTTAGAATCAGTGTATGAAGCTTATAGGAAATAACAAAGATATTTAAAGATGGAGTTTTGAGACAAGGTTTCTTTTTGTGATCTAAGGGCATCACACTTCCTCAAAATAAACTTTTTGTTGTTATTACCCTGTTGCCTGGGGTTTGGACCTTTACCTTTGGTAGGTTTCCAAACGGCATTATTATCTTTACTCCTTAATGGCTCTATAATTAGTCCTACTAGTACTCCTGCAGCATTATACTTCATTTTCTCAACAAAATAATAAGGGTTGTAATCTCTTATCTTTACAAAAATTCTGTGCATAAAGCCTTCTCTCCTCTTCTGCATGTAATAATAGAGCTGTGCAAAGTGTACACTGCAAATTTTAGTGCTTCTTGTATAATGCAGCTGTCTAGATTTACAGTTCATTCTTGAGAGGCATAACTGAGAGCTGCTCTGCGTAGAGAAATGTACAGCCAAGTCCTTCTTCTAGCACTACAGCTGACAGCACTGCCTTCATAATTCTTCTGCCATTCCTGAGCCAATATGACCTTGGTGAAATCACAAATATCTGGTAATGGGATCCCCTTTGGCTTTCTTTTGACCAAATTCCAGCATTTTCTTTGAAAGCCCATTTCTGAGGTGGTCATGCTGGACTTGGAAAGGTAAAGAGAAGTTTCTTAACCACTTATCTAGAGATCTGGGTTACTGATTAATTTTTTTTGCCTTTTTTTATTGTGCCTACAGTGTGTGACAGCCACAAGTGAAAACCCCCTGCTAAATAAGTGTTACCAAGCTCTGGTGACTCACATTTTCTTCTCACACATTGAGTGGGAGAGTACATCTGATGGAAAGTGCTGTGTTCATGCTGGGGGCTGTCAAGCATAGCCAGACTCTGGGGGACACATCATAGACAAAGAGCCTCCCACCAAACAGCAGATGCCTAGAGGCTTTCTAAACAATACTATTAACATTAACTGTCCTTACACAGGACTTCTTTCAGATATTTCTCTCTGTCTTATTGTGGCTTCCTTTTTGCATTTTCCTTAGCATTTCCCAGAAAGAAGCACTGTGAGCCTCCAGCCATTTGCTGTCACTCATGATGACTAGAGTAAATGTGTCTGACCAAGGGTCAGTGAAATCAGTCTTAGCGACACCTAAAATACCTAATGTGGATCCATCCCACTTAACTTAGGGCACCTAATGGCAAGATTTATTTATTCTTTTTTAATTTTAACTAGCTGTTGAGAAACAAGCTGCATCACCAGATGGTACTTTATTCATCATAAAGTACATGTCTGTACATTATTGGGAAAAATGATCTTCAAGAAGTGTCTGTTTCTGTCCACTGACCAGAGAGGAAACCAAGGTTTAGGCTTAGGCAGATGACTGATAGATGTGTAAAGATGAGTAAAATGAATCACACTGGTGGTGGTTACATCCAAACTACCTAGTTTTATAGACCATTGCCTAAAAAGTAAGCACCTGCCCTCAGCATAGTGAGTCAGCAAGCCTAAGGCAGGAACAGGGAAGCTAGTTATCCTATATATAGACGTATACATAGGCATAGTATGAAAACTCACCACCTCTGAAGAATGATTCATAAGACTAAGTGAGTTTTCCTGCCTCCATTAATCATGGGCCTTAAATTCTTCTGTAGACTTGCTCAGTGCACATTAAGCAAGGAGGTGCCTTGAACCAGCCAGTGTGAAAATCTAGATGATGTTGCCCAGATCAGTATTGCTAAGCCTTCTTTTGAAGAAAAGGCATCCTTTCCATAGTCTCCCAAAACCAAATAAGAACACTGAGTTCTAGGCTTTTTTGATTTGAGCAATTTTAAACACATGGATCTAGTGTTATAGTGCCTTAACTGTTGCTCAGAAAAAGCAAGAGAGCATCCTTGTCAGTGATAGAGCCATGCACCCTCTTGCTCATGTGCTTTCTCTCCCGGCTAGAAAATGATGCATTTCAAGAGGCAGTTTAGGCAGTTGTGCAGTCCCAAGCTTCTCCACAAACTTTCCATTCAGGACAACAGACTTAGAAATGTTGTGACCCAAAAAGTATATCTTGGTTGATTTGTTAGGGTTTGGTAAGTGATCAGAATCACTCACTGAGACTGTCTGAATTCGGCTTATAGGTTGTCTGAATCTGGCTAATACGTAAGACCTATTATCTTTCAAGAAGAAATTATATGAAACATCCAACAAAGACTCTTCAAACTGTTTTCTGTCAGAATGGATGATTTGCAAGTACCTTTGTCTTGTGCTCTTACACCACCTCATAGTGTATAAAATTGGAATGATAAATAAAAATGAATGAAGACATCTTTTCTGATAATTTCTTAGGGACAGATGATAGTGTCAGGAAATCAGTACCTCAGATGATCTGGCCCATAACATAATGAAAAAACTAATTCTTACTTCTGCTTTCCTTTTTCTGTTGGACATTAGGGGACAAGGTAAATAGACATGTAAAGGCCATTCAGAAGTTTTATATGCCAGCAAAACAGACTGCAATGCAGCTCTACTTACACATGTTTAAAACCAGATGGTAGGTATAGCATACCACATAGTAGATCCATTATCAGACAGATTTACCTTGAAAAAATCAGCATATTTAATTAGATATTAGAAGGGAATGTTTGAGAAATAATAGCCCTGTAACAACCGTAGATGACAATTAACTTGTGCAGCATTACTATAATATGCAAGTTATATTAGACTTACCAAAAAATGTGGACTCTTTGAAATATCTGAGTGGCATATCACCTTCCTATAACTTGTTCTCATACATGCAAATTTGTCTTTCACATGGTAGGCTAATGGATAGCATCATTTTCCCCCTAAATAACTTGATGATCTGAACACAACAGTTCACCTGCCACAGTGTGAATATAAAGCCAACAAGGTCAGGATGGAAATTATGAATCATTGGTTCCATCATTTGCAAGCCAACTCAAGTTGAAAACCAAATGCATTTAGCATTGACTCAGACTGGAGCTTCCTGACTCAGTGAGTGTATATGCAGTAAAAGGAAATCCTATTTAAAAGTAAACCTTCTAAAAAGCAGATCAGTCTCAGCAAGATTTCCTGTGACAGAAAGGTGGAACTAGCTCTTTCCACTTGATTTTTACACTTATTTTTGGAAGGATTGGGGTGCCTTTGAGTGAAAGTTAAAAGGCTTAACAACCGAATTGTTCTTTGGGCTTCATGTGGGGTTTTTTCATGTTCAGGTGGGTGAATGGAAAGTGTGTGTCAGCACAACAAAAGGGGGTGTCACTTCTAAGTGCCTCTTCACATTCAAGGAACAAAATGTTAAGTAGATTTCTTCATTACCTACTAAAAATAAATGTAGCAGGGTACTTTTTAACAGACAGTGTTCCCCTTACTGAAAGATGTCTATAGATAACAATACCAAATTCTAACATGTTTTAGGTAAACCCTTTAACTTTGCCTCACTCCTTTTGGAAGTGATAATATGGATACATATATCAACCTCATTCACAAGACAAAAAATTAAAATAAGAGAATGAAAATTAAATAATAGAAAAAGCTGTGATAAAATATTTGGGTCTAACCCAACATACCAGGTACTCAATAGGAAGGGTATTGTTCAGTACCACATAATATGTTTGTAACATTTTCATGAATTATTTCCTAAACCCTCCAAGCACTTGCATTCACCAGCAGCTTCCCATAAGTGACCAGTCCTTTTCAGATAAGTAATCATATTTATAGTTGTAGGATCTATTTCAGAATTCATAGGTGTGTGGTGTATCTGTGGATGCCCAGGGTTGTCAGTGCAACTCAGCAGAGATAAAAACCTTTGACATATTCAGCTTTTTTTTTTTTTTTTCTGAGGCATCTATTTAATTTACTAGAACTGTCCTGTATGTATATAATTTGTTACAGTTAATAAAATATGTGCAGTGTTTCCCAATGAGCTAGAAACGTAAATTGTATTGCTTTTCAGTACAATATAGACACCAGCAAATCTAAATCTATTTTGAAACAGCTTTTCACTGTCCTGAAATACTTAGGTTAAGATTCATCTCTTCTTGCTTTAGCCACACGCAAGTTAAGCAGAACATCTGAGACAGTTGTCTGGGCTCCCTTTA
The DNA here is from genome assembly GCF_023634155.1 of Falco peregrinus. Taxonomy (NCBI): domain Eukaryota; kingdom Metazoa; phylum Chordata; class Aves; order Falconiformes; family Falconidae; genus Falco; species Falco peregrinus. The sequence goes on from NC_073727.1 coordinate 61,890,958, forward strand.
TCATCTACAGGGAGAGACAAGCAATCTCCAAAGAGCAATGCCTCCCTCTTGTTCTAGATATCTATTTTAGGATGAACTAAATCACACTGTAGAGGTGCTTGTCTCTCTGATGATAAAAAGGGCCTAGAGAGTTAGCTTAGATGCCTGTTAGACTATTAGACTGCAAAAGACACTAAGACAGGTAAGTCACTTACACACTCAGGAACACTACCTTTATATTTTAAACTCTCTTTCCTTAATACAAAATGACACCATTTTAAAGAAACATCAAAAAACTATCAGCCAGATGCTGAACTGTGGTAGACGGGTGTTCATCTATTAAAAGATTAAATAAACAAACAAAAAGTAAACTGACCAAAAAAACCCAACAACTAAAAAACCAACAAAAAATCCTCTAATGCTTTAAAGTTCTTGAATTTTGAAAGAGGATTTTTTTGAGCCAGTGTGATACAGCTACCCAAATAATGTTTTCCTAAGATGTATTGAGAAATAAAATGTCAAAAGAGACTAGAAGTGTTAATGGTGTTGTGCAAGAGGTTGAGGAGATGATTCTGATCATCTGTGTTCAAGAAAGATTAACTCAGCCTGGAGCAGAGTTAAAGGACTGCCAGGATAATAAGGGAGTAAAAGGTCTGTCTGGCAGGAGTTTAGACTAAAGAAAACAAAAGTTGAGAGGAGTTGTGTTTGTTCTATGGGGGCAAGAAGAGATTCAAAAGAGCTATTTTAAACTAAAGAACAATGCTGGTGTTACAAAAGCCTGGTATAAGTTGTGCATGAATAAATTGCTTTGGAAATTACAACAGTCAGAACAATGATGTTTTAAAACAGCCTTCCAATCAAAATAGAGGCAGAAAACTTAGCTGCTTTTTAGATGACATTTGGGGCTTTAATGGATGGGATAATAAGACATGGTGCCTACAACAGTAGAGGAGTTGACTCCGTGTCCTGGCACAGATAGCTATCCAGAAGTCAGTGGTACCAAATCCTGCAGACAGCTTTAAGAATATAGCCAGAAGATCCTTCCTAGGCAGCTGTTTCCAGTGAAGCCTTTCAGACTACACCACAAGACAAAAACGTGGTAAAGAGAAATATTATTAAATGTCCAACTTAATTTTCCTATTGACTCCAAAAGGCTCATGTTGAGCGCCAAAAGCATTAGAAAATTAGAATCACTTCCTAACCATCAAAGAAATGAGAACCTGAAGAAATGCTACTTAACTCCTAGTTTGAAGTTGAAGGCTGCTACCTTTATGATTTTATTGTATTGCATGGGTGCTTGAGTTAACAGGGCTTGAGTGTCATTATGTATGATGACTCTTCAGGCCTATGCTCTCCAGTGAGTAGAAAAAGAGAGCTGTGTATGGCAGGGCTCAGTATCAGAATGATAGCTGGGGCATTTTTTTGCCTCATGTGTGAGAAGCCATGAACTAGGAGTGATCTTCTAATCACATCTTTGTTGGACAGAATTGCCAATTTATGAGGCAGATCTTCAGTTTCTAACCTCTCTTAGGCTCAGGGTGTACCTGATCAAAACAGTCTGTTCATTCACAAGTCTTCGCTCATGCATGTGTATGGTGTGGAGGTGAAATTAAACCCAAGTCCATATTACTAAATACTGAGGAATGACCATGTGGCCATGACTGAAAACATTCTGTTCAGGATCTCCAATTATTATGTATAGTTCAGGGTCTTTCTTCTCTTACTGTTTGTGACCTCTCATTTGTTAGTATAAGGCAACAATGCTCTGGAAAGTGGAAAAAGCCATCACTTGTCATCACACTCCAGAAACATCCTGAAAGAAAGGACTGGAGCATTGCAGTTGGTTTTGTTTAATTTTTTTTCCCACAGATCTTTGTCACAACCCTGAGGCAAACATTGCTGTGTCATAGCCAAGGGTACTGCATGTGACAGACATACTCTGGTCTGAACGTGATTAAAAGGTCTGATTTAAAACCTGTGAGGGATGTGCTATTGGCAGTAGGCTTCAATGATCATTAGTATCTCTGATCTAATTTCTTGTTTACTGCATCTGCCATGGGAGGTTGGGCATAAGATGATTATTTTTGAGGCCTTTTCCTTGACCGGGCTGAAGTTAGATGCTCATTACACTTGGGAAGCCTGAAGGCTTTTAATTCTCTTGACTATTGCCAGATTTGTACTAATGCAGATAAAACACAAGGGCTGAGGTCACAGCTACTCCCCTGAGAGGAGGCCATCTCTGCATGCATCAGCAAATTGTTCGGATATTTGTCAGCCTTTGACTAATATTTCAGCGATACTCTGGGGATCCCATGTCACTTTTCTCCCTTTGAGGAAGCAGCAGGCAGGCTGACTAGCTGTAAAAGCAGGTGCACTTCAATCTAACATGTTAACATCTAAGCACAGAAGCTGAACCAATATATATTAGTCTGTTCAAAGTTTACAGCCTACTTAGAACCAATAAAGGAATGATTTATATATATATATTCTCTCCATACAGTTTATTCTTTTCAATGGGAAGAAAAATATTTTATATCAGCATCATTTTTCTATAACAGCATCCTACTGGACATAAGATTATTAATAACATAGTACTTCTGGCCAACAAGGTTCTAGCAGTACAGCATTGGTAAACGGATCAAGTTTTAATAAAATTTAGTCTGAAAGCAGAGGGGAAAAAAAAGGCAATTTAATCCTTTCCTTGAAGACTGCACATGCCTACAACAGACATATGATCAGTAGGGAACACAGTCTCTAGGTGGCAAAGACTGAAATGATGCTTGTCTTTGCATTGCAGATTTCAAAGCAATGCAGGGGATTAAACATAGGTCGTCTAATAGAACATGTAGATACTGAAGCTAAATCTTTGCATGCTTGAAGAGCTTGGCCTTCGGAGCCCTGCTTGATGTGACTTAGTAAGGATCTGTGGCTGTTTTCAGCTTGATTTTCTCAGGAAACAAAAACATAGAGTTTGACCATCAGTTCACCACTCTCTTGAAACCCAAATATTTATTTTTTTTTTATCATGGATCCAGGATAGCCACAGCCCTGACAGCCCTTTTCCCCATTCAGATTTAATGGAAGAAGTTATTGCAACAGTGAAAGTTTAGGTGGAGCCAGGCGTACGCTTAGAGGACAAGGGACACAAACTTAGGAAACCAGGTTTCATTCACTATTTTGATTGTTCTTCCAAAGAAAATGAACTAACAAGTTTTTCCAAAACCTTGATGACTTTTTTGTTTGCTTAGCCTTGGATAGCCTACAGTTACTCTCTTCCTTGAATTTTCTGGCAGAGGTGGATTATGTATTTTTATATATAAACACCAGGGAGAGATAGGTTGGATGAGCTTACATGCCTAGTGGAAAAACTTCCACTGAAGTAAACAAGTAGGGTTTGCTCTAAGGTGGTTTTGGAGATAAACTATACAAGGAGGTGACCTTGGAATGGAGTACGTTCAGCTGTTCCAAGTTTTTATTAGAAAACAGCAAGCTGTTGTCCCCAAGAGCCATCTTGTTACTAAAAGTCAGACCAGGTAAAACAGAACAATTATATTATCTTGTTTATTTTTTATGTTACGTGAGTACAGAAGCATGTCTGTAAAAGGCATGAAACTGTATCTTGAGGTCTTGTAGGAATTGCAGTGTTAGCTGTGTACTGTCAGCAAGGTTTTAATAACAATAAAGATAATAGCTGCTGCTTATCTAATGTTTTTCATCTGTACAGCTCAAAACATGTTCCAAAGGAAATATTATTATCCCCCTTTTAGAAATGGAGTATCTGTGGCATTAGAGAGATCAATTACTTGTTTAAGGTCATACACAGAAAGGGTTTTAAAATGGTTACAAATGCTATTGCTAACATTTTTGTAAGTTTAAGAAAATGCCTTTTCTTTGAATAATCTGGGTTTTTCAATGAGTCACTTGCAGAAACTATTTGATATATGTCACTGTCCCTTTGCTGAAGGAAAGCAGATTGCCAGGCTGTGGTCTGTCAGATTTTTGCTAAGGAAAAATTAGTGACAAAGAATTGAGAGAATCTGGAAACTTCACAACAAATTCTGGAACATTATTCATACTATATGGTCTGTTACTCTGCCGGCATAAGTACATCCAGGGAAATCACTGGCACCTGAGAAATAATGAGTATCACAGTCTGTTTCATTAAATGTAAAGAATGCTTTCTTATTTCAAGCAGTAGCTGTTAAGACAGAAGACGCAGCAATTCCAGGTCTAGAAATCATAGGTAAGATCCTAATTGATGAGAAACAGCTTTCTTCTCTCACTTACAACCTTTGCCTCTTGGTTTCAGCTCTTTTTATGTTGGCAGTTTGGCTCCTCCTCCTTGCAAATCCCTTTACTTCAAAACCATTTCCCAGGTCACATGGGACTTTTGTATTTTCTGTGTGAGTGGTGTTTTGTCCCCAGAAAATACAAGCGTGAAATGTCATCTATGGAAATTAAGGAGTCAAAATTTATGGCAGTGCTTGGAGTCCTTTAAAGAGAGAATTAACTAAGAAACATCTAAAACTTAGGTGTTTAATAAATCTGGTTGTATAGGCTTTTTGTGTAGTAAATGGAGGGAAAGGCACTTCCACAAAGTATCCTAAAATAAGTATGATAGGAGGGATGTTCTCTTTCCAATTCTATCTTATATAAGGGACATACATAACTGACAAGAAAAAAATGTCCAAGGTTTTGATGGCTAAAATTGTGTAATATGAATTTCATCTCTTGCGGTAAATCCTTCACTGCAGTCAAGAAAACAGCTTTAACCTGATAACCAGGCAAACTCCAGCAAATACCCAGGCTTAAGAGGCCAGGAGAGGTTCTTCATTCCTCCTGTGTATGTACAGAGATACACCACTTCATGTACTGTTCCTTTCAATGCATGGAATGTGATCTGGCCAACATATCAGAGGAAAAAAAAATACCATGTAGAGGCAGCTATTTAATGTCATTTCACACTGATGGAAACAGAGGTTTGGGGAACAAACACCAAACTCAAATGTGCTAAGAATCTGAGTAAGTGTCCTGGTGACCAAAAAAGAATGAAAATCAGGAAGCCTTCAACTTTGCTTTTAGTGCAGCAGCACTCCCAGCTACTCAGTGAGTCAGATACCAAGCAACAAGTCCCTGAAGGAACAGAAAGCTACAAAGTCTGTACGTGATAATAATCCTGATGGGATGAAGCAAACAGCATCCAAGAGGTGTTTCAGCCTCCTTGAGAAAGAGATATATTGTTGTTCGTCACTGCATACTGGGAAGACTGGAGCATAACAAATGCCGTAAACTCAAGAATACAGCTGAAAATTAGACAGTAACTGTCTGAGGAGTCATTTTCTGGTATAGTTTCTCAACTGAAATAGTGAGAGGAGATCAGTCTTTTTTATTTTCCAGTGAAGTTTCATCAGTTTTAGTGTTAATAGTGAACACAGCTTGGTAACTGTGGAAAACCCTGTTACCTCAGGCTCTCAGGACAAAAATCAGCAGAAGTCACATGGACAGTGTTGTGCTGCAGCTTTTCACTGGACTAAAAATAAATCTGTAACAATAAGTTTGGGAAGCTCCTACAGCAATTGTGACATTCTTCCATAAAGAGATACCAGATGGAATTATGTAAATTATAGTCTTTAGGATGTTAAACAGGATTCATCTGACTTCCCTGGAGAAGCGTTCACTTCACAAACAAGAGAGCAGTGGGCTGTTGAGTATACAAATGATATGACAGGGAAGATCTGGGATTTTGGGAATTTTCTACAACAATTCATATAAGCAGAGGCTTATAAATAAAGAATACAGACTAATCTCCCTGGTTAATGGCAAATCAAAGTAGTCTGAAAGTTTTCATTAATAGTGATGACAACAATAACAGCTTTATCAAAAGAGATGATAAAAGCAATGTATAGCAATCCTTTTTTCTCAAATTTATTGAACTAGGGGAGAAATAAGGTGAAGCAATTATTTTTTTGTTCACATATTTAGGCTAAAAACAACAGAAAATTCTTGGAAAGCAGAAGTGTGTTGTAGTTGGCGAGGTAGTTTATAGTAAGCATGTTTCAAGTGATTGGAATTGTAAAATATTTGGCTACAAGATGTAAGGACACAGTGGGAAAAAGCATGGAGATGCAGCAAAACATTTGTGGGTATTGGTAACTTAGCTCAGGAGATCATAAGAGGTGTGTAGCAGGTCAGAGAACTACTCCAGAAAACTGTCTACCATACTTTATTGTCATGTATAGAAAACTAATTATGTTTTGTTTGGGAAGCGTAGGCTGTGGGGCACAGGCAGCACAATTTCCCAAAGTTATAGAACAAGATTTCCTGGATAAAACATCTGGTACTCAACAATGATTTACTTTATCTACTGTTAAGATGGACAAAGATTAATTTTTTCCTGGACCTACAAGTAGGTGATTGCCTACAGAGTGGTGATCATGTTCTGGTTATATTCAATAGGTAATTAAACAAAGGACAATCCTAATCAGCTGCATACACAGTTCTTCTAAACAACTCATTTCCCGAAGCTGAGGGTAAGTATGAGTAATATTGAGTAGGAGGGAAATGCAAACAAAAAGTGAGAGAACTTGAAGAGATTATTAGAAACCAAAAAGCCATTGCTCCACAGTTAAGAAAGAAAAATTTGGCCAAGAGCCCACCGTATTTTGGTGATGGTATTACAGGCCTACGGGTGAAATGGAATGAGTAATGTTGTTAATAACAAATCAGAAATGCAGTTTTCAGAGCACACTAGTTTGTGTCAGAAGATTTTTGAATACTCTATTTTCCATTACTGGTCAGGGAGGTTATTAAGCAAAGGTTTACTAGAATTAGATCTTTAAAACCTAATAAGCCAACATTATTTTTACCCAAGAGTTATAGATGAGAGATGTCAGACAACTAGCCTCCTGGTGCTCCAATATAGTTTTGTTTCCTAAGAAAACAGTGCTTATGCGATCATGCTGTCTGCCTGTTCAGCTGTCTGTCTGCTGTCTGCTTGCACTCTTCATTTTTTCCAAAAAAATATTCTGAACCCACTAGCCAATTTCAACTATGTTTGAAAGAGTGGTAAAAGATTCAAATATAAATAGATTACTAAAACTTTCCAGAAAAGAAGTGCTATTTGGGAGTTTTAGTTCTAAACTTTTTCAGGAAAAAAGGTGTCCACATGGTGATTTGCAAGACAGTGTGCATCAGGAAAACTATGCTGATCAATGGTCCTGTGTTTGTAAGTCTTTAGAAATTAACAACCACCAATTCTCAGACTGGCTCAGTATTTAACAGTATTCCAAACGATCACTTTTTTTAATTTAAACAACACAGTATTGCTGATTTTTAGGCAATAGCTACACCATTGTTCAATACCTTCTATTGTGGGTGTTACTTCCCTGCACAGGGGCAAGACAGCATCTTACATGTAAAGCAAGCAGGGATCTTGGATCTGTGGATTCCCAGCTTGGTAGAAAAAAAAAAAGACATCTGCCTCATGCAGCAATTAAAAAGCAGCTTTAGCTAATCAGTCCTCATGTTAGAGACCGTGACTTCCAGTTCTCAGGGAGACTTGGGTTAGCGGTATCTGGGACTGGAAAGCTGCTGTTGCAGGCAGAAAGAAGAATGCTTCAGCCTTGTGCAAGGAAACATCTCCTTGACCTGCATAAATTCAGTATCATGCAAGGAATTAATTCTTCCATTCCTCCTTCCTCCTCCCTTATTAAACAATTTCAGTATTTTGAGCCAACAGAAAACAGCATTTCTGCTATCTGGAACCCAGCAGAAAGTGAGACCCCTGCCTGCTCTTGGCGTTGCACAGCACTAGTCAGTGGTGCACATTTCTGCAGTCTGCTTAGTTGCTTCACCCACACCTGCCCACCCGGCAGCCAAAGTTTAAATAACAGAGACCAAGACAGACTTTTGGATTATGTTCTTGGTTTTAGCTGATCCAAATCTGCATTGTTTCTCATCCGTGTGTAAATGATGTAGAAGTAGCATATTTCTGAAATGCATGTCAGGAAAATGCAGTGTATGCTGTATGACACCAAATCGTAGGGTCAGGGTGACAAGTGGGCAGCACAGGAAAGGAAGCACAGAGCCCTGCATGGTGTGGGAAGTTGTACAGTTTTACTGAGAGAACAATTTGATGAAGGAAACAAATTTTAAGTGTCAACACCTTCAGAGCAATAGGCCAAGACAAATTTCTCTCACAAAGGAAGTCTTCAAAAAGTTTTTTTTAAAGTACTCTCATGTAGCAATTTTTCCATAACTTCTCATTAACAAGAACTTGAAGGTCAAAACATACAGCTATTGTGAAACATTGCAAAAAGGTCGGCAGCTGTAGCTCTGCCCTGAATCTACAGTGTCAGATATTGTTTACACACATACTCATTTTTCATTCATAACCTCTCTTCTGGAAAGTGATACAGTACTTTACTGTGGGATTACTGAAATGTTTTCTTTCGTTGTCCTCTCCCATGAAATCATCCATGGATTTCATCATCGGAACAGATTTGCACCCTCTGATCTCCAGAGGGGTAGGCCTGCTGTCACACAACGTTCAGTTCTTTGTCTGAGGAAACAGGCATTGCTCCATGTATGCGCCATGCATATGTTCTTGCAACCTAGGATGCCAGCAGGAAATCTGAGCTGTATGAGGACAAACAAATATGAGTCACAGCAGCCAGAAGTTAATGCCACTCCATTTCACACTCTGAAGGTGATGGCTCCAGCAGCAGCCTGTTCTTAATATGCGGGGGCATCAGTTCAGGAAAAACACAGCAACCTGCTGCATAGCTGGGGTGGGACAAGGGCTGTCGGAGGGTTTCTGGGTTTCTTTTGTTTTGGCCTGTTTGAGTTTTTTTACTGCAGCCAGTTCTCGCCCTCTGATCAATGCTAAACCTGCTTAACTTGTAAGCACAGGTAAAGGGGGAATGCCAGCAGGTTAGGCACTGGCTTTCCATGAATTTTAAACCTGTTTCCCCACATATTTCATGAAATGGTGCTCTCCCTGCAGCCTTTCATAATGCACAGTGTTACCACCAGGCAGGACTAGCAGCTTAACTTGGGAGAGCAGTGCTGAAAAGAAACTCGCTCACTGAGATCCTTAACATTTGCAAAGGCAGCAGAAATTTCTGGCTGTGCAATTTGGAGACTCTGAGATTAGAATCAGGCCCTGGTGGTATTTTTTTAGGACCTATACAAGTTATTAGGAGCTGGTAGTTCTGTGCTTTTTTGGGTCCTTATAGAAGATCTTTTCAAATGCATATCTGTTACATCTGCATCAAAGACCCTGGAAACTCAGTTCGAGTTCTTTCTCTTAACACCTCTGCCAAGTCTGCTTCACATATAATCATAATTCCAGGTGTGGGTAAGCCTCTTTCTTGCTGATCTTTCAGCTAAAATACTGCACTTAACTGAGTCCCATGTTTCAAAAAATTTCCCTAGCTCTGTGGTGGGAGGCTCCCCTCACCACTGCACCCTCCCTGCTGTACCCTGCATGTCATGCTCCTGGGTATCTCCTGTCCAAATTGTGACACCTCCAGACAATTTTCCCTTCTCTTATTCTTATTATTAGGTTTTTTGCCTTATTCTATGATTTAATTGTCTTCCTTTTTAACGCATTTCAGTTTTTATCTCAACGCAGTCACTACTTGTGATGCTGAAGATCTGGTTGTCGTCAGTTTGAACACAAATAATGTTCTCTACCATGTTTGCTGATGACAGTTTCTACTTTTTGACTTTGTGAGGAAAGGTACCAGAAGTTGCTTGCATTGCTAGCATAGAGAACTTTGGGCTACAATGTGCATCCTTCCATAAGGATATGCATTTTTTCATATTCATATTTGAAGCAAACAAGTGAGCCATGAATTCCCTTTAGAGAACCAGGAATGCAAGAGGGATTTCCAAGAATGGTAGACTTGGCAAGTATCATATTTAAATCCAGACAATTTCTGTGTCCAACACATTCTTGTTAGATCCTGGAGCAGGCCACATTTTATTTTTACTGTTAAATCACCAAGAGAAATCTTATTTTATGGTACAGTCACTCAATCTGTATGGTTTTCGCATTTTCCTTCCTTTCAAAATCTCTTTCATTTCCAGAAATAGCCACATCAATGATTAATTCTCCCTTCAAGTTTTCTTAAATCAGCCGATGTCATGCTGGGCTTTCTCTACCTGTACAGCTGTTGAGTCATATAGAATTTATATACTATTATTCTGAAATGTTTCTTTATATATGTCCCCATACTTCTTCACCACATTCCAGTTTATGGTTTTTCAGCATCCCCCAGTGCAGATTTTCAGATATCTGACAATGTAACTTGTCAGGGACCCTGCCTGCAAAGATTGACCAGAGTTACAAACTTACAAGTTGCTTTATTTTTGCTGTCCCATTATGTAAAAGGACTGATGGCAGGATTTTTTCAAGAAGAATGTCTTGGGCGAGAATGAATGATGCATTGCCAACTAAGTTTCAGATTTTGCTTTGTTAACATCATACATGATCTTTCCAAAATATAGCATGCTAGGGTAAGACTGCTATTTTTTGCCAAAAGATTTTTTTTTTCCTTAATTTCCCTATTGATGCATGACATTATGTCAGGACAGAGACATTCAGTTACCTATTGCAGTCACAACTGAAACAGGCAGTCACAACAAAGAAGTTAACCTGGATATTCAATAAGAATGCAGCTTTAAATGTATAATTTAATAATAAAAACTAGATTCTGATACCCAAAATATTATACATGATTGTGGTTGAAAAGATAAAGTACAAGCTGCTTTCCAACAAACAGGGGAACCACAAAATGAGTGATCTAATATGTCTGCTATTCCAAAAGTTTGGCCAAACATTTGATACTCAAAATCATTATCTTAAAAATGACATAATACCTTGGGGCTGAATTCTCCCTTATCGGTGTTCAGCACAAAGAAGTAAGGATGGAAAGTGAAAAACATGATTAGGATGGAATGAAAGGACAGTCAAGGAGGACATATTGTATATGTCCCTTAGACAGTATTTGTTTGTCCATACTGGTCTATTTCTACTATTTTCAATGTACCAAAAGGATGCTAATTCCAGCTTAACTATATCCTGGGAAAGGAGTCTCAAGAAGTGCAGTAGTTGCTGCTTTCTTAATATGCAGGATGACAGCAGTAAATGCAGTGTCTGGTATTTACTTGCTTATTTGTATTGCTGATAAGTATACAGAGCACCTTGATGCCACCGTGAAGGCCAGGCTCCAAAACTGAGTTCAGGTAACACCTTCATTGTCTCAAAAGAAGAAAGGCATTGGTTGAGTGTGAAAAAGGAGGAAGATGCCAAAAGCTAGTAAAAGGTAGGATACACCGTTTAAAGCTTTTTGTAGTTCCTTGACCATATCATATTCTTAATGAAGAGTTTCAAATTATATAGGTAATAATGTTACTTCTTTTCTTTTAACACTGGATTTTTATTTATCAAGCTGTTAATGATGTTTCAGAAACCATTACACTGGCTACTTTTATATATATATATATATATATATATATAAAATTGCTTAAATATCACATCTCAAAAACACAATCTATCAAGCTAATATGGACTCACTGGAGTGTTATGAAATGTCTTAAATCTCTTCAACTAATCTTCATTCTTGAGAAACATTAAAAAAGAGACTGTTAGTTTAAAGTGGAACCTGTACATCTTAAAGGTTACCTTTCTTAAAAATAAATAGTTAAATTTATAAATACAAATGTAAACAAATATTAATTAGCCCTTCCTTTCCGCTGCCCAATGAAACCCAATTCCCGAACAAAGCTCACTTTATAAAGTAGAAATGCTGGTACACATGGCCATATTGCCTATATTACAGGAGGATTTGGGTTCACATGCAGGTACAGCTTTGCAAAGAAATTTGGGTTCAGTGTACTGGCAGAATTTCAGATTTCTGAAAAATCAGAAAAGAATTTCAGTGGTTCTATAAAACATACATTTTTTGTTATCAATGTTTTCTTGACATAAACAAGAGCAAACAAAGTAGAGTTTTCCTCTATCTGGCATTTTCAGTTGAGGCTTTAATATAATTTTAAATATAACATTAGAATTAGCAAAACAGAATAGTTTCAGGATGCCTGTATTTTTTGCTCATTAGTTTAGCCTACTTGAACATGTTGTTAACAAAAAATACCGTGAAGTTTGGTCCTTTACAATTCCTAGGTTTTATTATCAATCAGATAGGAAATCTGCTGGTAAATTTGTTCTCTTTGTCAGCATCCAGATGAGAAAAAAAATTAATTATTCTGATAATTTTCATGAAGCTCTTTGGCATATAGTAATTAAAACTACTTCTGTAAGAGCCATCCATTATTACTACAGCCCGACAACATACTTGAGATGTCAAGTGCTCAGAATGAAAAGCGCTTCCAATACACATGCCTATTGGAAATTGTCTGTCACACCGTGAATTTTGTGAAAAATATGGTTTTGTGATAATTGAGACCTTATCAAGTAATATCCCTAATATATGAAACTCTTTTTTGCTTTCTAGTTTAACTTGGTTTAGTTTGGCCTGGTTTCACACAGCGGGTATACTTTGGTTTCTTTTGGGTGAAACCTGTTTATCGGTGTTCTATTTGCTCAAAAACGATTCCCAGAAATAATTCTTCCCCAAAATAAAGAAAACCTCAAATTCAAACTCTTTTCAACAGTAGCCACAAACTCATCCTTCCTCTCTCTTTCCTTCACGAGGACACTTATCAGAAGAAAATACAATTTCCTGAATCATACCACTAGCTGTTGGTGTTCTGAGGTAGGAAAATATCCTTTTTCAGCATTAAGTATATGCTTAACATTTGGTTATATTCCATCTAATGAAATCCAATCACAGGCTTGAACTATGTGGTTTCAGTAATCAGGCCTATCCGCATGAGCTTTGGAGTACTATTAGGCCTCAACGTGCTAGTTTTGGTGTAAACCAAAAAAATTACTTTCATAACTATGATAGTGCTTGTAACTCTGGGGATATAATTCAAGTGATACCACTAAAATCCAGCCCCACACCCAGCAGGCAGTAACGGCATTCAGGCGCTGTTCTAACGGGTTGTTTGCTATTTTGACTGTTGCCTTCATGAGGCTGCTGCTTTGTTCATGCTCAATTTCTTTATACAATATGCAGGTGTCACTTGTTGTGGGTCAGAACAATTGGTTTTGATATATTGTCATTAAAATTACTAATTCAAACAAGACATAATCCCATTGCAGTGAGAAAAATGTAGAATAGTTCAAGCAGTGACTAAATCACCACTAGAGGGAGGCTGCACATACTAAAAATAATAAAATATTCAATTCTGTTTATTGGAATGACTGAAAAGTCAGAGATTCCGTTATTTGGTTTTAGCCTAATTTATTTATTCATTCCTAAGCTTTAACCTATATAAATATTCTTAATTTAATGTTTCTGGAAATGACCAACGGAAGAAGGCTAAATCCCAAAGGAAACTGAGCTCTCAAAAGATGAACTTTTAGAGTAAAAAGTAAATTATTTTACACCTAATATGTCAGGGTAGTCTAGAAATGCCACTAAATTAATAACTGTTCACTTCAGCTGGCCTAGCACTGAAGCTAGAGCCTCTTTTCTCTTTGGATCACCTCCTCAGCTTAGTCACAGAGAAATTGTGTACCCTTTTCTTCAAATTAGACTGTTTTGACTGGAACTAACTGGACACATACGTTGCCAACTGCTGTACACTTTAGTCTGAAATCTTACAACAGCTTGGTTTGTATCTTTGAACAATTTGTTCATTAAAGAAGGTAGAAGCAGGGAAGGGGTTTTGCATCCCTCACAGAGTTTTCCAGGAGTCCTGTCTGATTTGGTCTGGTTCATTCCTCAGGCTGGCAATTTGCTATCAGGTTGCTCCTAGGTGACACCTGAGTATTGAAAAATTACAGAGGTTTATGAGTCAGGCTTACGTATTTTCATTTCTGAATACAGTTGCTGTGTCAGTGCTGGAAAGATGTTCCTCCACATGGTGATATTCTATTCAGGTTTGTAAACCAGACTCTAAATGTACATATGCAGATTTTTTCATATTCATTTGAATACTCTTCTAGATATACAAATGGGTTTTTAATTGCACACAATTGTACATGCATTAAATGTAAATTCCGAAAGAGCATTTGGAACACTTGGCTTTTTCCTTTTGCTGAAGAGATCACTTCCAGTACCTTGGATGGGCTAGCAACAGTCCCTTTTTTCTCTTTAGCATATTTTGTCACTTGTCATCCTTCCTGTTATCTTGCTCACACACATGCACCCCCCGTCCTCATCCATTCAAGCCAAGCAGCAACAATCACAGTTAGATTAAGAATATTCTGCAGCCATGATGGCACCCCTGTGAATTTTCATTCAGCCTCATAGAACAATTTCTCATACCTGGCTTCAGTCAGCATCAGACCCTCACTCAAGGAAGCCTGACCCACAACGGATAGAGGTTATCATTTTGGTTTGCTACGGTTTTATGTTAACATTATTCACTACCCATGAAGACTCCTCTCAAGTATATTATATATTTTTATGCCAAAAAGCTGTAAGGCTTTTAGCATCCATGGTTATTTTAACCTCCATGACTATTTATAAGGAAAGTTTATACCATGGTCTCATGCTCCATTATTAGCTCTACTGTAAAAATGATTCAGTCATCCACTCACAGTGTTATCCATCACTAAAAAGAAATATGGAAAGCTAGGCAAAATGTTCCCAATTGAACCATGCTCTTAATACGGTTAATCCATAGTTTTCAGCAGATATTTATGAATAATAAATGCACGTGTAGGCGGTAATCAGTCTGGACTTGTATGGAATAGGAATAGGTGATGGCCTACTTATAAAAATGTATACCCTTAATGTTACATTAAGGAAAGTAGATTGCAGTTCTTTGGTTCTCATCTCTGATTATTGAATTATACATGAGCTTATCTAGACGGTTGTAAACCAATTTTTTTTATTTGTAAATATTCATTAAGCTTGTTCACTTATGTAAACTGGAAAGCTCAGCTTTTATTGACTGTTGCTTTGAAGCAGTTTGATCAGCGTGCTTGGCCATCCTTCCTGTGGTCACATGAGAGAGGCTGCTGGGTTCCCAATTGTCCATGCCTAGCAAAGTTAAGCTTTGGCAACACCAGACAGCCACAAAACATTCATCACTTCAGGGTGTCCAGACTGTAAGTTGTGCTGAGGGGCGCTGCAAGGCATGTTGTGACCAACAGGACCTAGATGCCTGGGACTGAATGTGAACTTTAGTCTCATGCTTCTTGGGGCAGCCTTTGGGAAGGGTAGGTCAGGGGGAGAAGTAATTCTACAGCCTGGAGCATGCCTGGGTAGAGGAAGAAGGTCAGGGAGATGTGAGGGAAGGGAGGATTGGTGACAGCACCCAAAGCCAGGTAGAGATAGTCATGTAGGTGACAGGCCCCAGCAATATTCCTCTTCCTACCAAGCAGGGTATTTCCAGATGTCCAACTAAACAGTTTGTGTAAGAAGGGAGGAGTGGGGAAAAGAGGCTGTAAAGAAAGTAAAAGAAGCCTAAAATCATAAATATGAAAAACATTCTGCATACTTGTTGGTTTGACAGTGTTGAGTAATTTAGAAAGTACCTTCTCTTTACTAACAAACAGGGAAAATGCAAATAAACAAAGAGAATTCAGATTCCAGCCAAAGACACTGGTTTCCTGACTATAACTTTTTTTTGTTTTTAAACACAGTTGAACAGTACTGAATATTAGAATAAAGTTTAAAATAAATATTTATATAACATAATTTATGCTAGCAGCTGTCTGCGTCATGTGAGAGATCCATCTGTCATCCATTCTTCAAAAAATAAAAATATTTATACTAATTGGATATAATAATTTTGAGATGTTATGCTTTGATTCCCAGGCTTGAACTTCTAGAGAAATCAATGGACTTACATCCATTTATGTTGGTGTTTACTATAGCCATAGGGGCTTACCCTTAAATATTTTATCCTATTTTTATTATTAATTAATCTAGTCTCATCAATGTAAGACATAACACACACACACACAAAAAAAGATAAAACTAATTTTTAACATCAGTGTGATTTATTACATCAGGAAAACAAATCTGTTCTCAAATATCGTTGGAAACTGCTACAATAATTTCCCCCATCAGTCTAATGGCCAGGTCACCTCAATTTTCAGACAAAAATATTGTGAAATCTTCTGAAAAAGAAAACATTTGTAGTTTACTTATATATTTATTTATTTACCTATTCATTCATTCATTTATTTATTTATTTTAAGACACTGAGGAAATGCTTATTATCAAACATTAATTCCTGCTGCCCACCACATCCCCCCTTCCCTTAGAGGTGGGCAAGAAAGGTGCATTTAGAATCACTGGTGTCAGGCATCAGCTGAAACAAAGTAAGTGAAAATAAGTTATTTTAATTATCCTTCTACATAATCTGAGGGTATCTCAGACATGTTGCATTTCTGAGATACCGAAGGTTTAACAACTCTAAATGTTATAAAGGTTTTGCTTTAGGACTAAACAAACATGACCCTCCCCTCAAAAACAAAAACAAAAACAAAAAAAAGACAAAAAAAAAAAACAACACCAAAACCAAAAAACCACAAAGAATATCAATTAAGAAAAATGGAGACTGTTCTGGGAAACTTAAATTACAAATCCCTGGAGCTCTGAAATGAAGAATAAGGAAATTGCTTTCTCCCTTTGGGCATGACCTTTTCCTTTGAATGGATTCCACAGAATAAAAAGAGGAATCATCTTTTATTTAAACAGGAAGCAACTGGAGGCAGTTTGGGGCTCTTGGGAATATTTAAACACATGCTGAGAAAGAAATTGAAAGCTATGACTATTTCAAGGACAGAACTTCAGCGATCTGTGCCTTTAATGTGATACCCAGCCCTCCTGACACTGAGAGCAAAAATAGCATTTATCCTTTTATCAATACACAGCATTAGCCATGCAACTGCCTGTGATAACGGCGAAATTAGGGACAGAGCTGTTTTGGGGGCCTTCTAGAAGGAGTGGACACTGTTGGTAGGTCCATTAGAAGCTACATTACAGTAATTTAATTCCTCCAGCCCAGCTCCATTCACAGCTCCTCCTTTCTTCCAAGTTACAGTTTGTTGAATCAATAGCCATTAGAGCAAATCAACCTCAGTAGGAAAACGCCCTTGTGAAACCGCAGCCTGACTCATTGTGATCATTGCAGGTCTCTGCTTAAGCAAGAAGAAAGTTACATTTGGATTCTCCAATGAGGTGTAATTTATTTTCAAAGTAAAATCAGAGCCTGCAAGCAATGCCATGGAGCTGTGATATCCATAGAGAAAACTCAAAAAACCCAGAGACTTGTTGCAGTCTCGCTTTGCGTTTGCTTCCATAAGAGCAACTGCAGTCCCCAAAGTCCTGAAGTTCTCAGAAATCTGAGGATGTTAATTTAATAGAGTCTTACGGGCTGTTAGAAAGAAAGAGCCATTTCTCTCTGCTTTCTTCCTACACCCAGGTTCCTGTAATCTCCTGCCTTATATTTGCAGCTAAATGTCTCTTGGTGACATTTTTAATTTGTTTTAATGACAGAGTATCAGCCTGTGACTTTGTGGCCTTGCAGAAGAGCTGAGCCCCTTTATGCCATGCTACTCACTTTCATCAGCAGTACTATACAGAAGGATAGTAGGGTCTAAATCCACTTTCATTTCCTCATTGTGTTCAGGTGGTCAGGAAAGAGTGTCCAGAGTCATGCCAGAACCTTGCACGTGTGCAAGGGTGGTTTGTCTTCCCTTGGGAGGCAAGAGAAAGCAAGCCTTCTGAAGTGAGCTAGGGACCATACCCCCTACAGGACAGGACAGGACTTTGTGTAAAATCTGAATGTACTCTAAGCCACAAATGAATTAAAATGCACTGTATATAAAATAGTTTGGAAAAGTAACATATTTAACTGCATTATAGCCAAATAGATTTTAGGCACAAAAAAAAAATAAAAATGTTTTCTGTCACAGCCAAGCTAACAGTATAAACTGTATGAATATATTTGTGCATGTGGTTACTATATGGAACTCAATGCATACCTTAATTACAACTGAAAATTAGTTTTCTTTTTGTCTTTCCCTGCCTCTTCTTTTTTACCAGCTCTAATGTACTATCGTCTTTTATTATTTTTTTCTCACTAACTCAGAGCCAAAGTCCTGTAGCTTAATGTGTATGACATGATTTTCAAGCTGTAATGTGAAACACTGAAAATGTGTTGTTCATGTAAGGAAAAACATTGCATACCTATTAATAAATCTCCTGAAATGATGAATCTTTCAATTTTGCCACCTATTTATAAACAGCTCAAGTGTATAAAGTACAATGCCAATCTGGTGACCTACTATCACATTATATTCTGACTTTATTTAATACACATGCATTCTGTAATTTGTAACAGCTCATATTGTATTACTTTATGGCGTTTCCTGAATATAATACATTTGCTAAGTTTTGCTAATAAACCAAAACACTCACAAACAATTTTCTCTTATTTACTTTACATTACAGATTATTTGTCTACCTCTAATGCTTATATTTTAGTCTTAAAGTAATAGAATAAAAGATAGGATCCCAACCACACTTTGATCACAGTGAGGACTTTTTTCTTGCTAAGAGCACTTCAAGCACAAGTAAAAGCTGAGCATGAGACAGATGACAATAGATGGAAAGTATGAAAGCTTTGGTTTAATATGGCTCAAGGCTGAGAGGAATAATTGATGACAAGGAAATAAAAATTGATGGAGACTGCTATTTTAAACAAGGATATGAATGGCAATAAGAAACAGAGGAGATGAGCTGGAACAAGTTCAGATTAAGAAATGCCAGGTTGGTATGCTTTTTTGAAGTATTATCATAAGACTTTAAAGTATAAATAGCTGTTCTTCCTTGCTATGTATAGTGGTATCTTATTAAACTTGGGCTGATTACTGGCAATTTTCTAGTTCTGAAGGAAACACACCAGGATAATTACATGAGATTCACACAGAACAACTAGGAGGTTACAAAAAGGCATCTCACAAAACCTCTGTCTGGTCCTTTCCACATGCAGAAGCGCTGATCCTGCAGAGTTATTTTTAAACTGTAAACATAGGAATGGGCTTATTAGATTTTAGGTGCTTGAAGTTGGGCAAAGTAAATCTTACTGATTCCCAGCTAAATGTTAAATGTGTGCATTTGGTTTACAGATAGGCTTTTTTATGCTTTTAAACATGTTTTTCTTTTAAAGTCTCCAAAGCATGGTTTACTTCTCTTCAAAAATGAACTCTGATACAAGGAAGCCTTGGCAATTAATAAATTGCATCAGTGGATGGCCTCTCATTTATTTGAAGTAAATTCAAATGAGGAGCATGCAGTTCTTCCACGTAAAATGTTACTAATTTTTCTTAAGCACAGCACTGATTTCAGAAAAAGGGACAAAATCTTTCCTTCAGGCCAGCTTGCATCTTTTCTGAAAATAAATGTTAGTTGTACACAATAGCTTTGCAAATTCAGGTAACTGATTGTTTTAGAGGCTCCTGGTTTCTGATACCAGATCACAGCAATTGTTTTCTCACTATAATAGTTTTAAGTTACGTTGATTTCATCTGAGCTGCTATTTTCTGCACTATTCTACAATAGCTAAAAAAAAAAGAGAAAACCTTTATCATACATGAAACTTTCAATTTATAGCAACAAATTCATTCAGAATGAAATATAAATATGAACAGCACTAAATATATAAGGCTTCCTATTAAAAATTATTACAATACCAACTTCTCCCACCCTGGCAGTGGAATATGGTTAAATCAAGATGATCCTGTTATCCCCCAAAGTGCTGTCAGAGCAGTGCAAGAGGAGGGAGAGATGCACAGGACAAGATCCTCAGCTGAGTTAAATCCAGGATTCTACACATCCCTGTTGATTTACTCCAGACAAAGAGTCAGCTTGCTATTTTTAGGTTTTATGTTTTACTGGAATTTCTTGGTATTTGAGCTCCTTTCCAGTGGACTGTCAGTTCTTCCATCTGGAGGCAGAGCATGCCCAGGGCCACCAGCTCAGCTCCCACACAGCCTCAAGTTGCTTCTGCCAGTCTTCCAACCACCCATCCCTTCAGCTCACTGACAAACCTCTCTAAATTACTATAAGGCAGCTGCCCACACATGCGCCAGCTGATTTTCTTCACACAGACCCAACACACCACCTCCACAATCACAGCAGCCTGTTTCAGTGATTAGAAGTGCGAAAGAACAGCAATGAGCAGAGCTCATGCACCAAAGCATCTCTGTTTCAGTACTGGAGGTAGAGTGGGCTTCATACAGAGATTCTTGATCTCTTCCTTGCAATGCATCAGTTCAGGGACTTCCTTAGCAGAAACTTAATAAACCACAGTTGCAATAGAAGTTACACCTCCTCCTGCACAATGTATGGTATGCTGCCACCAGAAAGGCTGCTTCAGGAGTTTGTTATATAGTCAAGTAATACCTAAGTTATGTTGAGTAATTTTGCTGGAAGTTTCAACACTCAGAGGTGACACCACTGCATGAAGGTTTTGATTCTTTCGTTTATTTATTTTTTTATATATCCACATGTCCTGCTTATGACCAGCTTACCATGGTTTTCCACCCGTGTGTGTGTAGCAGTCACCTTTCTAGATGTCTGTCAACCTGGAGCACCTTTGCCTCAGCATTAGGGCTCATTATTCCTGGGAAAGTGCTAAATTTATTTCTGCAGTTGTGGGATGGGCTGGTCAGTAACCTTTCAGAAAAACCCTACTGAACATGAGTCTTTACAGGGCAGCAGGTTTGATTTATTACTAGCTATAACTCTTTTGCAATCCACTAAACACTTTAAAAGAACTTGGAATCATCAACCAAAAATACAGGCTCACAAGAGGAGCTAAACCCCATGAAACACAGTGGAAATATCCAAACACCTGATGTTACATGGATGTAATAAACTAGAGATCTAGAGCAGGCTAAGTGGCAGTTGCAAAGCTGCTATCAGCCTAAATTATGCATACAAGTGTTTCTCAAAACACTGATTTGCCCTTATTCTGCTTTATTTGCCATGTCAGGTTGTTTTCTAATACCTTCAAAATTCAATAATCAAGTACCTAAAGCTGTTATTTAGTATGTTGGTCTTTGTATGTGGCTTGTTTCAGTTTCAGATTTACACCTCCATCTGGATTTAATTTTTTTTCACACTCAGGGAAACATTGATTTACAGAACGGTATACTTTTAATATTCTTTTGGTTGTGAACTTCACAAACAATGCTGTGGATCCCTGCCTTGGGGCAATGAGTCATCAGAAGTGGCTGGAGGAGTGAAATGATTACTTTGAAAAGTGTATTTTTAACTACAGGCGGAAATAACTTTCATTATCATCAGATTGGCAAAGTACTTGAAGGTAATAGCTCCATCAGGCAATTTTTTTCCTAGTCCTTATGTCAGAAAATAAAATAAAAAAAAAAACACCAACTCCTTTTCCAAAACACTCTTCACAGCAGTGGAAAGTTAGATGGAAGGGCAATATGCAGACACTTCAAAATAAAATAAGTGTTGAAGAAAATAACAGGTGGATAAAAAGAGTAATACAGAAAAAAATCCCTCAGGATACATTCATTCATTTCTAATGGTACTTTTTTTAAGGTCCTTTTGCACCAGAAGCACAAAAAAAACCCATTAAAATTATTCTAATTCATGCAAAAAAAAATAGTTTGAACAGATTTCTGATAAAGCCTGTAAACCTATGATTCTGGGTAATAAACTGTTTTTAGTTATGTGTGTAATCAAGAAGACAAACATTTTTACTTTTGTTTTTGATATACATAGAAATACATAAACAAGGGCTACTCTTGTGCTGTGTTTTCCTCTGTAGTCTGCTATTTTGAACATCAGCGGCTGTGGACATCTCTGGCCATGAGCTAGATTCAAATCTGGATGAATTTCTGTATTCAGGCAGTCCAGCAAGCAACAAAAGAGCCCAACATTAATGTACCACTTGCTGCACAATAATAACAGGACCTGTCTATCCAACAGCCAAAATCCAACATCTCCTATTTACAATTGTCTTTATATACAGAGTGTGTGCAAGTTGCGTTTCAGGCTTGTCAACAGGAATGGAGAACATTCATATATCTGATACACATAAATCAGTCTCTAGTGGTGCATTTGTCTTATACATCCTTGCAATATTTGGAGCTAGACTGAGTGGCAGGAGATCTTTCAAATTCAGGTAACTTGCATGTGTATCTGTAGTCCAACTTGACTGAGTTAAACTACAGGCTTTTGTTAACTTGTTGGCATAAATACAAGAAAGCGTAACGCATCCTTATTCCGTGTAGTTTAGCAGCCCTGCAATAGACAACGGTTCGTCTCCTAATTTTCATGCCTAATTTTTATGACAGTTAGTCCCGAGCCTCTACTCATAGGCAGCCTTCTCAGGGAAGCTGGAACAAGAGTTGCCAGTAACATAAGCCAAATTCTCTATATTAATTATAGCTTCATTGCTCCATTTAGCAGCCACCATCTGCCAAGATCTGGCCAGAATTGGGGTGGTCCCCAGGCAGGGTTTGCCAAAGTAGTGACAAAAAGCTGAATTAGGCTTTCTTCAGCTTCTGGATGGAAAAATCTGTACTTAATATAAACTTCAAAAAATTTGAATTCTTCTGACCCTTTCTATGTGGACAAGGATATAGCCATGTGGAAGTTTAACCAAGTGTTGGCTGTTGGCCTTACTGGCTGCATCCACATCTCATTTAAGCTGTTTGATCTAGGAGGAAACCTTACATTTCCAAAACTATTTCGTCCATATTTTCCTTATAAGTGGCCTAAAATGGAAGTGTGTTTAAGCTGTCTACAATATACTGACTTCACAACAAACAGTGCCATGCCCTTCCTGGACTCTCCTGGCTGCCCGAAGTCCCTGATGGACCAGCACAGCAAGGCAGGAAGAAAAGTCCCAGACCACGTCCCTCCAGTAGGCAGGTACCATGCCAGGGCACCATGGCCACCCTGGAGGTGCCCATCTTCCTCATAGGGGGTTCATACCTGTGCATTGCACTTAGCATTGTTCCTGTTACACTATAAGCCAAATTCATGTAATGCACATACCATTATACATTATAAATATATGTCATAACGTAAATATGAATATGATCTGGAGACTACAGAAGGGAGTAAGCCTAAACTATCCCTGGTTTCCTTGTGTTCCTCTCAGTCGCACCTACCTTCTTGTTCCTGATATATGTCTGTTCACTTTAACAGGTCCAGCTGAGGTTTGAAACAGCTGCTCATCGAGGCAGTCACACTTTACTCTGCAAAAAACTTTCCCTGCTTTTGATTGCTGTAAAAAGAAAATTTTAATATGGATTAATATCCAGTACTTGTTGATTTGCATGCTATCCTCTATAGAAACCCCTTTGTAATATGCTGTTCACACTATGTAAGGAAATATTTCTAGATTTTCCAGAACGTTTCATTTTCATGACATTTTAACTTAATTACGCTGATATAATGAACCAGACCCATTTACAGCCACTGCACAGACCAGCATATATCAAACTTCCCACCCAAGTAGAAGGTTTTAAAGCCTCTGATTTGCTGTGTGGTTACCAGTGAAATGAATCAATACCTACTGATAATATTTACAGCAGGAGAAATAATATGACTCAAGTGTGTTTTAGCTTCAGCAGACCTAATTGTCTCCTCTGTTTCTCAGTACTCCTGCTCAGTAGCTCAGGACTGACAAAGCTTAGTTTTTCTGTGAATATCAAATCCATCAGTCACAGCTCTGCTTGTGTTATTTATTGAGCACAGCAACTGTTGTTGCTGTGGCAGAAAATGTGTCCTGCAAATTCTATGGGGCAGAACTGCAGGTGGACAGTCTTCCTCTGAGGGTGTTAAACAGCACCTGCCTAGTAAGACAGAGAAAGCAGACCCTTACAAGAGGAAGAGTGAAATATTCAAGATTTTCTATTTAAGCAGACGTATTGTATACTGAATTATTTTCTCTGTCTCTTTCAAGCTCATTGTCTGAGTAACAGAAAATATGTTTTGTAAATATGTGTTTAACTACCCAAAGGGCAAATAGCAAAGCTACAAAGTATTATTATGAGATGTTTGGTTTATGTCTTTTCAGTTCTGAGATAACTGTACAGTTAATACACTCAGCGCAGATTCTTGGTTGACTGGTTCCTGGTCACAACCTTTTGACCTGTTTTCCTCCTTTGTCTTTAGACCAGATAAACTACTTTAACTTTGCCAAACAAGCATCCTGTTGATCACTAGGCTGTCACTCAGCTGCTCTTTTTCATTCTTCTCACAAAATCAAACATTGTTTTTGCTTTCCTCGTCACCCCTTGGGGGACTTGTATCAGCTCTTCCCTCTCTTACCAAAGGCAGCAACCTGAGAGTGATGAAAGCTCCTGCACTGACCTTCTGGGCAACCTTGACCTGCTCTAGGACTTTTCACAATATTTGAGCCTGTGTTTTTTTGTTTGCCAGGCTGCCTGTTCCTAGGGCTGTACTGGGCAACTTCAGGTGACCTTTCCTGTCACTTGGGCAATGTGCCTTCTAGTTTGGTACTTTTCAGGGCAGCTGCTGTTTTTACCTCCAGCTGTTACTGTGATGACCGAGTTTTGCTACATTAGACAAGTGAAATCAATATCTAGCAGAATCAAGAGTCTTGCTAGCTGTTTTTTATCTGCAGGATTCAATTATTTTGTTTTCTTGCCTTGTTTAAAATGTCCTGCAAATTAAAGCTGGTTGACAAGAATATATAGTTAGGTTAATTTCACTTTAAAAAACTATTATTTATTTTCTGTAAATAAGTAAATCTGGTCTATATAGAGGCTGGAGCTTTTTTTGCTTTTTTTATTATTATTTTTTAAGAGAAGGTCCTTTCTTTTTCTTTTTTCTCTCTGTTTTTTAAAACGATTTTACTAATTGTAGAATGATTCATCTACCTGCTCACTCAGACTGTCTCTTGGCTTCCCCTTCTATTCCCCATGGGCAAATGCATGACAGAAGAAATAGATCTTGTGCTGGACTACAGTTCAGCTCTGGTGAAACAAATATCCTGATGGGACAAAGCACTGTTATGTTTTACCCTTCTACAGTTTGCCTGCGGAAATGAGCTGTAGACATAGGTGTCAAACCACTTAACACTAAACATCAAATGCATTCTCTTTCCTAATGCTTCTTCCCAAGAGGTGGGAGTACAGAGATGACTGAACGGCGTCATGGTTTAACCCCAGCCAGCAACTAAGCCCCACACGGTCACTCACTCACTCTCCTCCCCAGTGAGGTGGGGGAAAAAATAGGAAAAGTAAAAGTGAGAAAACTCGTGGGTTGTGATACAGTTTAATAGGTAATGCAAAAACCACGCACACAGGCAAAGCAAAACAAGGAATGAAAATAAATTAAATTAATTTCCCCGAGTCAAATCTGTTTTGCCCATGACAGTAATGGCTGAGTGGTTTCCCTATCCTTATCTCATCCCATGAGCTTCTCATTATATTTTCTATCCCTTGTCCAGCTGAGGGGAGTGATGGAGCAGCTTTGGTGGGTGCTTGGCGTCCAGCCAGGGTCAATCCACCACAGTCAGTAAAAACTATGTGTTTCCTTTCATCAATTTGCCAGAAAGTGGCAAATTGCAGTTTTGACTATGTCTGTATGGGTGTTTGTTAGTTTCAGTTCACCTACCCCAGAATCTGCTGATATTTCATAGCTTTTTTTGTGCTTTATATTCGTTGTATTATTATACAACATTTCCAGTTCATCATGTCTGGTTTTGTAATTAAATTATTTTACCATTAGTACATTTAAACTGTTTTTTTGCTTACCTAATGTCTTTGGATAATGCACGTCAGGGAATTAATTTCCTCTGTGCCAATTTCTAGGAAATTATGATCTTTAAAGCTTGGGAAAATAGCTGATTTTGTATAAAAGAAAATAAACCCCCCAATTTTCTCAGCTATAGCCAAATTTTGGGACCATTTTCAAATGGAATAGAATGGGCTTGAAATTTGAAGCTGATCAGAATAGTGTAGAGATATGTGTTTTTTCCCAAGCATGTAAGATCGGTTTTGATTTAATGTAAGCTTTTGAAAATTTTTACCACTGATTATGAAAAGACTTATGCTCCCTTCAAGTGTGTTCATTCAGCTCAATGGAATTTGTCCACCGATGTCATCAGTCTTTGTGTTGTAAGCAGATTTAGTCAGGTGAGATTAATGAGTCCTGGGTGAAGGGTTTCAAAGTGGGTGATTGTAAAACCATATTACAAAACAATAATGAAGTGGGGGTATTTCAAATGAAACTATGATATGAGAAATAAAATAGCTGATTTACTTATTCACTCCACATTGAACAAATTACTTTTGCATAATTTTAAAAAGTCAGTAAAAAAAATCACTTATATTGGGTATTATAATGAACATAATGAACTTCCAAACTTGAATGAGTATGATATTTTCCTCATGGTTAAAGCTATAATATAATCTTATCTGCCTAATAATAAATCAAGATCTATTCAACAATGTTTTCTGAAATCACAGTGGAGCCACATAGGTGGAAGAAAGTTCAAATATTAACCTCAAGTTTTTTTCCATGAGACACTAACCTGGAATAATCTGTTCTTTTCCTGTAAGCAGAGATCCTTGTCAAAAGTATTTCCTTCATTTACTTGTGTTGAAAAAAAAACCTGTAATACATTTAATTTGGCAAAAGTATACAGTGAAGATACCTGCATCTAAGCTAAGTGCATAGGTTGCCTGGATGGTCAATAGGGAGAACTGGTAATTGCAGAATGCATCTAATTGCAGAATGCATCTAATCTCACATAAAGGTATATTATAGATGAGATCAGCTACATGCCAGAAAATTTCTCTTTCTGTCAACTGTCTGCGGAAGAGATCTAGATCCTCAGCTCAGATGTTTGCACTGTATATATGTGAACTTGAATAAGCTGAACCCTACCATTTCATTGTCACCACAATTCAAAAGTTAACATTGGGACTCCTTAGATCAGTGTGCCCTTTGAAGTTTTAGCATTTTTTACAGATCTCTTTATTTTGCATTTTTCACTTTTGACTTAGCCTTTGCTTCCAAATGTCCTTTTTTTTTTAGTTTCCTGGTATTATTACTGAAACCTAGCTTCACTGGTAACACAAATTCTTAGAAAAACTTTGGAGAACAGTTAGCAGAAAAGATATTATAAAATATATTTCATTTTACTGTTATGAATTGACTTTTAAAAATATTTATGCAGAAATTGCCAATTTGGAAAATATTAGAATAAGGTAATATTTTGTAAAAAAACAGAAAGTTATTAAAAATTCTCTGTATGAATGAATGAAACTGTATCAAAGATATACAAAAAACCCCAGAAATTATTGATAACATAATGATATACCGAATGATCTGTCCCCCTTCTTACTGTAAGTGGAAACAGATGCTTACTGTTGTACGATTGCGGGAACACAATAGTAATTTTTTCAGGCTCTTCATTATCTAAAGGTTGATTGTCTTTTCAAGCTGTGTTCACTCATTGATCCCAGCTCTGAAACATGCCGATAGGTAATGTATATATAAATTCCTGGTCAAAATATTTGTCTTGATGAATCACTTACTTCAAGGGAAATTTTTTTAAAATCGTATGTTCCAATGAAGTGTACCCTGAACATGAGACTTCAGAAGAGAATCTGCAGTGTTCTACCAGAAAGGTTCATCAACTTAGGTACAGTTATTCCAACTGTGTAAGTTTGTTCCAAAGTTCCGCCTATCTAACCATGTTCTGAAAATCAGTTTCTGAACTGTTTTGAGAATTGACTAAGACAGCCTGTCCAGTACTACTATTGCTGGCAAATTTATTCCTTGCTTTTTTGCTTGGAGAAGAACATGTGCTAAAAACAGTGGTCATGCTCAAGTCCATTCATTAATAGCAGAGCATTCCTAAACTAGAATCTTGGATAGTAGAAATTAAGTCTTAAATTTAAGTTTCAGACTCAGTCTGATGTAAACAGAAGTGGGTGCTGTTTCTGGGTGTCTATATACATGAATTCTACACAGTCTTATAACAGGTACTTCCAGAAATATGGTCAAAGTCTTTAACATTTTAAATTCCTGACGTAGCTTGAGAATATCTTGCATGCCACTGTTTGGTTGGTTTTGTTTTTTTTTTTTCCTAAATGAGAAGCATTTTTCATGGACAAGCTTGTTCAGCTCAGACTTCAAAGAACAAAAAATTAGTTACTTGCTGTGGAGAAATCTGTTCAATAGATAATGAAGATGATTTTGCTAGGCTTTTTTGGTGCCCATCTCCAGAGGAGAGTTTTTTAAAACTTTGAAGACTTCCTTGTTAAATGTAATAACATTGCTATGCTAACACAACATAAGAAACCCATATTCAAGAAGCAGTACATTCATTCCACTGGATTTTTATGCTATATGAGCCATCTAACTTTAATAAATGATACTGTCATTTCTATGCTATGGTTTATTATGGTTATACATTTGGAAATGCAAACTTCACAATTTAACTTGCCTTTTCAAGCCAACAGGAAGTGAAGTTGAGGACGTCATGTATTAATTCAAAGTGCTCAGTATAAACTTCAGGCATTCAAGAGGAGAAGACCAAGGGTCGGTTCATAAGATATTAGTGATACAGGTGGGAACCTTCCTGTGCTCACCAAAGCCACAGCAGCACTTTCTTATGTGAGTCAAAGGACATTCTCTGTCCCAACCAAGAATGTGAACTGCACTAGAAATAGAAGAAAATAATTTTCAACATATTTTTATATTTATATGTCTTTCTATACTTTATTACATGTTTTAATTTCTGTTGTGAGGTACAAAAAAAGCTTGACTTACATAATTTCTCATTCTTTCCATTACTTTCTTAACTCCCTGATACAGATTTGTTACTGATCAATTCCTGTTTCTATTCTATTAGACTCTCAGTTCCTAGTATGCTTACATTCAAACAAATTAACATCACAGTCAATTAATTCATTATCTTATACAGATGTCATAAATTTAACAGTAATAACCAGTAGCTGAAGGTACTCTTCTATTTGAAATACATCTAGGTCTGTTAGCTAATATCTAGCAGATGTGCCGAAGGAGTCTTTTCCTAAGATCATGACACCCTCTCCCTGGTAAAGGATTCTATGATTAAGTTAACATTTTCTCCACCGTTCATAGTTTTTGGGCCAAGCCCAAACCACTTGCCACACACTCATTGGTGAGAGTATCCCTCTGAGGTTCTCCCTGTTACTCTAAAACTGGACGTTTCCTACACTCATTAAAAAGTCAAAAGCATCCAGTTCTAAGAATTTAAATGGACCTTCTTTGTGGCACATACAGACACTTAAGAACTTCATAAAACAGGGAAATCAGTGCACAGCAATTGAGCAATACACATGTGGGGCAAACACATCTGAAATTCTATCTGCAGGTCTCAGTTTCACAACCCTTTGGATTGCAATGATGTTGCACAAGTGTAATGCAAGGCAGAATGTAATATTCTGCAATGAATAGTCAAGAGCCAAGAAATGCCTTCTGGTCCATGTACAATGATAGTTTTGCTAGCACCCCAGACCATCAAAGGCACTGTGTGAAAAGCCTCATAATCATTTTATTATATTGCTTTTAAGGGTGGGATTCACTGCAATCATTTTAGGAAACTTTCTGACAACAATATCTTTAGAGATACTGCAATATTTCTGATTATGAAATTATTTTAGGAATTCAGGAAGTAAATCAGGTCATCCTTCTCCACTGTATAGGAGAAACCAGATAAAGTCAGTTTAACTCCCTAGAAATCAGTGTTACAGCAGCCAAAAATTTGGCCCAGTATATTATAATGCCTGGAAAGGACACACAAATTTTCCATTTTTCCACATTGAGAATGAATCATTTTTCTTTGTTTTAGCAGCAATGCTAGGACAAAGAATAGAGAAGGTATATGCCAGAGGCGAGGAGGAGAAGGAGGACTTGAATCATTTTGAATTGTTGAAGCTCAGTTTAATATGACAAAAAATATTTTCAATAATCTGCAAATGAATGAGCTATAGAGGAGGGAAAGCCATACTTTTTGTATTAAATCAGTCCATTCATTTAATAGTTGGATGTGTTGATAGCTGAATTACCATCTGCCATATAACCAGATGTTTTCCATCCATGTTTTAATGAATCTTATTTTTCTAATCAACTTTGTAGAGAGTCAAAATCTGCTTTTAAGCAGTGCTGCATTTTCCTTACACAGGACTACATTGGCCTGTCAAAATTACAGACTATCTTATCAAATTAAAGTGTTTATGCCACTGTGCTTCCTTTTATGGTGCACCCTTGATTAAGCAAGGATTCTCTCCCATCCGTTTAAAAATTAAGTAGTGACAGTGCAGGCCTTGCTAGAGCAAGACTATGGCAATCCATCCACAATTTGAGTAAGAGCATACAGATATTGAAATAATTACCTCCCACTATTACCATGGGCTCTCAAGTAATTACCCTTTTCTATTAAGACTTTATTTGATTCACTAATTACCTTCAGAAACACTGGTTGGATGTCCACTACCTGAAAGGATTACATTCAAATTAACAAACAAAGATTTCACTAAAGCTGACAGCAGGAAATTATAAGGTGATGTGATGTAAATGAATAGTAGAGCAATAAAATCCTCTGTGTAAGTCCTTTCATTTTCATTTGTTCAAAGTCACAAAAGTGACATGGATTTACAAGCAGGAGAGAAAAGAAGGTGACATCTGCTTTTATATTGATGCTGATCATGTGAGCAGTTTACCGTGGAAGAATATCTATATCATTTAGGTCTGGTTCATCACACAAATGTTATATGAACCCACTGGAACAGAGTTTATTGAAGGATTGACCTCTGAAATGGAAATGGTTTCTTTTTTGTTATATAGTACGGTTATATATATTTGTGCTATACTACGGGCTGTTATACTACTATTTTGATTGTTTGGCTGATATGAATATTCTAAACCTGTTGTTTTGGCAAAACACTTTGTTTAATTGGTGTTTAATACCTGTATGTTTAGGTATATATTACCCTTGTTAAACAGGCAATAGAAAAGTGTTTATTTTTAAATGCTCCAAAGAAGAGAACCCTTCATAGATTTTCACCAGGGAAATACTTTCCATAAGCAGGCCCAATGTTTTTTGATATTGTTGTAACTGTATGTCTGCTTGCACTTCTGCTCCCTTTTTGTTGCCTGTGAATGGAATCTTTTACTGCTTAGCTTCAGAGTCATATTTATACATCATTATTAATACATAGGCAAAATACTGAGCCTCCTGATGGATGCCACCAGCTTGTTATTTTACAGAACATTCTCTGTGTGAGCACCTCTCAGACCTTCCTTTTGGGAAGTGCTGACCATTGAGACCCACCAACAAAAGTTGAGCAAATTTTCCTTGCAAAAAGGAAAGCTGGTTCAAAGCAGGTAAACATATTGGCAAAACTAGTTTGAGTTTCGTGAAAGGTGTTGGCCATACTGTCACACACACAGAACAACACAAAAATCCAGAAGGTAAGAAAATTAATTACAATGTTCATGAAAGTACATTTTTTCCCCCTTCCAGACTGCTCAAAAGAGACTTAAAGCTAAGAGAAACAAGTTGAGGAAATTACGTGGTGCAGGGCAGTTCTCAGTGATGTGAAAGAATTTAATTAATTCATTGAGCAGAGCTGCCTCCTGATTTAGACCATGGATGTGAATTTGAATCTGCTGTCTCCTTTTCAGATGACTGCCCTAACCTCTGTATTATAGTATACATTGGAATGGCCTCTGGTCCCCTTAAGTAATTCAATATTAATCAGAGTAAAAAAAAGTTTACAGATCAATGATTATGTCGGTTATGTCATCATTTGAAGAAGGAAATACAAATACTACCCTAAGATTTGGTTATAAATAAATTTTTATGCCAAACAGAAAGCATCAAATAGAAGACCGAGAGCCTGAGTTTTGAACAGTAACTAAGGTAGTGAATTAGGGAACTTATGGCCAAAGCCTGAGATCCAGGTTGAAGCCCACTGAATGAATTAGAGAGAGGATAAACAGGACTCTAAGGTTTTTTTTCTCTTGGGTGAATACTGTAACTTCACAGTGTAAGCAAAACTTCATTTACTTTTTGATCCTGTGAACCCTGCCCTTATAAAGCTAACAATTTCAAAGAAGTTTAAGCCTTGAAAGTAACCCAAAACTTATCATTTGGCTAAAAATAATAATAATAATAATAATTATTATTATTATTAATAATAATAATAATAATAATAATAAAGTTGAAATTACCTTTTTTACTTTACTTTGACTTCCCACAAAAGTTGACAGTGCTTCAGCTCTCAGGTACCTAACAGAAAGTGGCCTCAGTGGATTATGTCTGTATGTCTGAAAAACTAGATACTTCTTGCTGATAAATATCATGAAAATATCTCACAAAACCAAGTCCCTTCTGCCCATTTTTCCCCCTCAAATATGCAAAACCAGGTATGTGAATCACACCTTAAATCTAAATGTACAGGTACAGACTGCTGAAACTGTCATGTATGCTGTGAAAAGCAAAATGGTTTTGTGACATATGGCAGGTTTTCAGGATTGAGTTAGATCACTCTGGGACACTCCTGGCCCTGTTGTATCAATGACAATGTTGTCTGTCACTTCAGATGACCTAGGATTTCATTGCTTCTGAATATTATTTTTTTTAAAAATTTTACCAGACAGCAATTTGCCAACACCAGTCTTTACCAGTAAATTTCATGTGAAAATGTTATTGAACTAAAGACAACAAAACAACTTGATATATTTTGGTTATATGAAAATTGTTGCTGTTAAATAATACTCAGGGCTTCTTGAGAGAGTATAAAATGATTATGTCAGCACCCTGCTGTATTTTCAAGTAATGTACAGTGTCTGTAATAAAGGTTTATCAAGAATGAATCTTTTTGCTGAATTTTTCTCATTGACATGTGGATTACAACCTTTTCCTTTCATTGACTGTATCATACCCACACTTAGAAGTACACCTACCTGTACAGTATCACCACATCACCAGGTCCTTTGTTGATTGAAAATATCATTCCAAAGAAAGCAGTCAGCAAAACCAACATAAGAATCCAGATGTGTTCATGTTGCTGTTATCCCTTCCTTGTGCAGCAACATTTTTCCATCTCTGTTTTGATTCCTAGGCTTACTTTTCATCTTCCTCTTGCAGGACAGCTTTTAAGACATCTAGGGCAAAATTTGTCTCACCACAGTTTCGAAAAGTGATAATGCTATTTGAGACACCTGGTTTCAGGTGAAGGTTTCCCAGGGCCCTAGGTAATAGGGTCATATTAATTGCAAAGAAAACCACATCAGAACATAGCCAGATGTTTTCAGAGGCAAAAGAATAAAGTCTGGGTCTAATAACTGCAATTACATTGCAAGCTATGTTTCTGGTCTTCTAGAACAGGAAATATCTTTTAGAGGTAGAAGTTGCCATTTCCAGACTTTTGACGTTTTTCTCTTTCTGTTTTGTATTGCTGTTGCTGCTTCATATTGCTGTTGCTACTTTGCTGTTTACCATTTTGTGTAATATTAGAAGACGTCTTATGAAGAATCTCTGAAATATAAAATGGAATGGCACATGCTCTGCTTTCAGCAGACAGAAGGGATCTGTACTTAAACTGTTTGCATTATGAACCTTTTTGTACTGTTCGGAAACCCAGAGATAATCTAACCCTATCTTACTTATGCAGCAACCCCAAAACAAGCTGTAGGTAATACCATCTTAAGCCAGCAAAGCAAAATTTCCAATGTCCTGGTTCTTGTATGTGCTTCAGACATGATCTCAAGTAATGATGTCAGAAATTATAATCTTCTTGTTCATATAAGATAGTAAGAATATCAATATAGCAGAGCTACAAACAGCCGTTGGGTGATTACACTGAACAGTAGCCTTTCACTTAAAAAGGACTCCTAAGCATGAAGTAAACTGTAATCCAGCAAATCTTCAGGCATAAAAGATAACTTACTTTACTAAAGGGACATTTTTTACCCCAGCCCAAATTTCTACTCAATGCAGGCCAGCTTTGACTCTGCACAGGCCTCTTCAACTTTAACCAACTTACTTGAATGAGAAAAGGCTCATAATTATATGGCACATTTTCTCCATATGCTGTTACAAAGTTCAGCTATTTTTGTTGAACTATGTGCTAATGGCCAGGGATGACAAAAAGATTAAAAAAAAAAAAAGAAAAAAGTTACTAGGCATATCAAGTGATAGGCAAAGCTATTTGTCTTGTATCAAAATAAAATTCCCTCCTGGAATGTCAGTAAGCAGGGAAAGGTATTGTTTACCACTGTGTAAAAAATATATTTTATTTTATAGCAAGGATAAAGTATTTTAGACCTCTGTCTCTGATAGTGCAGGACTATTCTGTGTAGCCTGTTATGAAGTCAAGCCTGACTCTGCCACGTCCCCACTGAGCTGAGGCAGAGCCAAACGTGTGTCAGTTTTAACACTGTTGTGGTAGTCACACAATTAATACTTAATTTTATGAAAATATTTTCATTACAAATACAGTAGTTTGCAAGCAGAAAAAAACCCCCATCATTTAAGAAATCCTTTCACATCTTACATATTGGTCTAGCAGCTTTGTCTTATTGGATTTTCTTCTAATGTACCAACCCTCATTCCTTCTGTGGTGTATTTCCGCACAGTCAAGTTGTAAGTCCCACATTTAACATGCTACTCCATCATTTAGAAAACATGAGTAGCTTTTATAATGCAAGTGCAACAAAATGTTCAGAATTGTCACATCCAGTCACAAAAAACTATGAAAGACCATCTTGCATCTTCCCAAGGATACTTTGCCTTCTGTCCCCCATTCCCAAAGTTATGTTCCATGAGATCTCATGCAGGCTACAAAAACAAGATGTTTCTTATGTCATCTATGGGAAATGACCATTCATATTATTTCAGTTCCCTAGTGCCCAGCCTGCAGCATGGTCTGTGGAGCACCTATGAACCTCTTCTGAGCTATCAAACCCACACAGAAATGGGACAGTGTCCTTTCTACCCTTCTATCCAGAATGGCTGCTTTCTACAGTCTCCTTTCTAAAATTTCTCTTTCTCAGATATACTTTTGATTGACAAAAAGTAGAGAAGTATTACCCCATAGTCTGTATGTACTTACAGATCACAGTCATCAGTTTGTCATTCTGTGCTACACAGCACCAGAGGGACTTTTGAAGTTGAAAAACTGTGAAATCAAATGAGCAAATGAAACTGTTTTACCCTTCTATGGATGCAAAGGAGTTAGCACAGGAATAGACAGTAGAGTTTGGAGCATTCCAGATAGTTTGACACAGATTTGGTTCCCATTTTCGAACATCTGTGACCATCTAAGTAGAATTCCACACCAAACCTAAATAAGAAAAACCAAAGACAGAAAAAAGTCCCTTCATGCAGTTTTCCTGGATTTTTATCAGTATTAGTGAATATGCGCAAATCTCATTAATATGTATCAGTCAAAAATCTAGGATATCATTTTCTATTTTCTTATGGAAATCTTGAGTCTTTTGATTTAAATTGATGCTGTTAGTTTATTTCCTGTGTACCAAGTTTTCATATATAGCAAGTTTTTGCTATATTTGACAGTCCAAAGTGGATTGAATGATTAGTTGCAAATAATATTCCATCACTGGTAATATAGACTAATAATTCTGAAAACAGCATTTTGCAAAAGTAAGTAGAGATTAGCTGTTGATGGCACAGGCCAGATTGTTTGATGTGATCTGCTGATTTTGGTGCAAATCAATAAATATTCAAGGCATTAAGACCCAAGCTGATAAAAGGTTTTTTTAAATAAGCTAAAGCAAAGCTCTAATGGAAATTTAGAGGTATATATCTCCATATATGGCTCTTAAAACACAAATCCGTCCTGCTAGTCATCTGAAAAACAACAGACAACTTAGTTCTTACCAGAAAGTTTTCTTGATTACGGTTGTTTTCAAAACAGTGACTATCCTTGGAAAGTTGACCACATCTGCCCTAGTTTCATATTTAAGACAACTGTTGGCATGAAATGCATCACAGTATTCCTTGGAAACAATGACTTTGACTCAAAAACATGGCTGGAGTTTGTG
Source organism: Falco peregrinus (assembly GCF_023634155.1). Lineage (NCBI taxonomy): Eukaryota > Metazoa > Chordata > Aves > Falconiformes > Falconidae > Falco > Falco peregrinus. Next base: position 61,927,116 of record NC_073727.1, read on the forward strand.
AGTTGTAGCAAAGGAAGAAATAACAGAGGAATGCATCATGAAGAGCAGAATCCACCCCATTCACTGTAGCCATGAAGTAGGGCAGCAGTAAGTAGCTCTTGGGCTTGAAGCCCTTAGGAAAAAATGAAACTACTGTAATTTTTATGAGCTGTGATATCGTTTCAATGCATAGCAGTTGGGGGTGGGTGGGGCAGGATTTCAGATAAAATGCTGTGCAAGTCCTGATTTTATTTCCAGTAAAGTTCATCGTATGTTATTTGTATTTATACGTAGAATGGTGTAATAATTAAACCATACTTGAAACAGACAGTGAGATATAAATTTCAGCCTTGTTTCAGATGTGCTGAAGAATACATCCAGTAGGGCCAGTTGTAAAAATCATGCTATGAAAATACATTCAAATGTGTGAACGCAATAGAATTATTTTGTGTAATGCTGACTGCTGGCACTAATAACCACTGAGGGTCCAGGCAGGATGCATGCAGTGACTCTACCTATCATGGAGGTAACTGAGAGCCTTACAAGTAAATAAACTAACAGTAATGACTTTATGAAGTCTCTTAGTCTCCTAGTTCTGAGTGAGGTAGATTGTACTGGTAGCTATTTTCTAATTATGGGAGGTACCTGGATGAGTTTTGGCGAGTCTGTGGATTCAACCAAAGGACAGCAGCATCCGCCATCCTGACAACCCTCAGCATGATATGGGTTAACTCCATCCCCTTTTTATGGTTTTCCTAAGTGAGCGGTCTATTAAATTACTGGTTTTTAGATGAAGAAGCTTGACTTGATATTTATCTGTAAATACTGCAGATGCCACAGAAGAGATATAGTGGCACTGATGAGGATGACAATGACAGATTGTGCTTTGGGAGGGACATGTAAAATATCTGGCCCACAGGCAGAATGATACCCAGAAGTCTCAAAAGTTCATTCATTAGTTTCAGGCAATCTCCAGAGGGCACACTGTTTTGTAACTTGGCTAACACTATTTCTGATATTTCCCAGAGCCTGCAAAAAATGTAAAATTTATGCTTATTATTTTTTTCTATGGACCTAGTTTTGCTTGAAAGAAGCCTGCCAGTTCATGTTAATTTATTATGATTGTTTCATGACACAAAGAAAGCTCTATTTCACTAAACCTTACAAATAAATAAAACCAAGCTTTGTACTCAGTGATCCTAAACTATAGGTGAGGGATTTTTGGATCAATTTACAGAGATATCTAAAATTAATAAGGAAGGCAAGTAATTGTGACACGTCTTACTTTGACTTTAAAAAAGAAAAACAAATGCATTCATTGTGACATAAGTTAAAAAACCATCATTTTCAAAACAGCAGAATGCAGCCTCTGTTTGATCCTCAGATAATAGCAAAAGTGCATTTTGTTCACCTTATCTAACATGTCATATTCTTACCTACATCATAGGAAATATCAGTCATTAACGTGGTAGAAACTATGTATGAAAGAAAAAGCAGCACTACAGCTAATATTGTCTGCTAAGGAAAAAACCTTGGCATTTTTTTGTATTCAAGAATATAGTACCACTTACTGGACAACATCAGTTGACTAATGATTAATTTATAACAACTAGTTCTTTGCATTCTATTTTGGTAATGTATGAAAAGTAAATCCCTCAAAGAGACATTTCTAACAACTGATTATAAATTAATTCTATTTAAACATAATTTGACTTCAAGGGGCTTTACTATAATTGCTCATTTCAATTCACAATTACATCATCCTTTCTCCCCAATTTCTACATCAAAGCTGTAGAAAAAAGGACATACATTCTACTTTCAGAATATTCAGGGAAAGAGGCCTTTGTATCTGCTAATATATGGAAAATGTAGTAGACCTTCAAGGCAGTCAATCACACGATTATTTTTTATCCTGATGGAATAAAATTACCACATCTGGAATGACATTTTTATGTCATTATGGCAAGAGTTCTTCCTACTTGAATCAAGGCATTTAATCAAACTGCAAAAGGTGGAAGCAAGCCGACCAAAACTCACAGGGACTATGACCAACAGAAACAGGCATGTACCTTGGGAACATCATATGTCTTAGGTGCATTTCTGTATTGTTGGCAGAGGGAGACAAGTATGACTGACTTGCACCTAAAAAAATAAGGATATTCCATAATTACGGAGATCTAATTTAAAAATTAACTTCATGGTTAATAATATATGGAAAAAAATAGGTAGAAATTATTCAAGCAACCAGCAAGAACATCATGTATTTTAGCCCAACCACATTTCACCTCTAATAGGAAAAATACTTTCTAGAGGGAAGGAGTTTTTGGATTACATTACTTTATACTTCCAGTTACACTAAGTAGCAGGGGAGGTAAAATCTGGAGAACATCCTTTGTCTTTGGCAGGAGACGTAGTGATTCCAACAGGCATTTGAAAAAAAGCTCCATGAGGAGAATACACTCTGCTATACTCATCTGGCTTTTTGTGTCCAAGAAAAAGACCCTTGTCAATCTACCAGACATTAATCAGTTAAGACACTCTTTTTTATTTAACTGAAAGTAATGCATCTTTTATTTTAAAATAAATTGCAACTATCAGTAAGGATTTTTTTATTGGAGAGTATGAACAGAAAATGAAGGATAAAGATAAGGAAAGGCAGCGATGGTTGCATGAGACCTGAAATCAAGCCTGGATGAGTCTCTAAATTTAAGCTCCTTCACAGATCATTGAGTTTAATGATGAAATCTCTGTATAAAGCTTTATGACCTGCAAAATAAGTAGTCCAGACACTGCAGAAACTGTCCTGTAAGTCAAGGATAAGCAGGTGTGTGGAGTAGAGTTTAAAAACAAAGCAAAAGAGCTTTCATGTTCTATGCAGTCATAGCGCCTGGTGTGACTCAAGTAGTTCTTCATGCTGACAACGCTGTGCAGGTGTAATGATTTCTTTAGGGTTCCCCCTCCACCCCTCCAGCAACACAGGATGGAACCACCCAGAGCGAATCCATTCTTTACATGTTTATTCTCATATTTTTTCGTCTAATTAGTTTGAAAATTAAAAGTGAGAAAGAACCATGTGTCTATGTAAGACAAAAAGCAATATAGTTCCTACAATATATTTACAGTAGAAACTTATTCCAGTGAAAAGGGAATAGCTTCTTCTATTTCAGAAAGCAACTATGTGCATTAAGTAAAACATCTTAATTACTCAAGCTCAAACAATATCTTCTGCAATTACCTTGGTAGAAGCATTGCATCCTAATACGAGAAAAAGTGTTCTACTCATTTCTATATCTTACAGTAACACCCAGTGCTTTCTGAACTCCCACTGGAGTCTATCTCAAGTGACAGCACACAGAGGATGCAACAAGGAATATGCAAAATGTGGAATGTAGCCAAATAAAGTTCAGTAGCATCCTTCAAAAGGAATAAGAATTTATTAAGATTTAGCCTTCACTTGCAGTACTAAATATTTCACTTTAAAAATCCACGACATTACTGCCTTTTGTGACAGTGTTGCATAGGTATTAAGTAATTGCAAAATATATTCCACAAAAATGATGTGGTTTTCTAACTTTTGTTTTAAAAAGTCTTCTGAAGAAGCTGATACCTTGAAACAGGGTTTTGTGCATAAATCTGGACTTTTCTAGAGGTATAAGAAGAAAAGAGATTTTAAGATTTGGATTATAGTTATTATTTTAGAGATTCAGAATAGGTTTTTTGTAGAGGTTAGCCATGGAAATAAATCCTAACAGAAATGCTTTTTGTCCCACTTAGGCAGAGTTATTATTATGACCCACAGTACATTGCTACAGATGTAAAAGCTATCAAATGGTCCGGGAAAGTTTTTCTTTGAATATGTCTTTACAGATGTTCAATCACTTGGCATTTGCAAGTAGAATAAATACGGTGCCTATAGTATATATTCCCATTGGCCCTTTGTGACCCAGGTTAGGTTTTCCCTTAAAGAAAACATAAAGCATTGATGCACTATTCCTTTCCTTTGTTATGAAATTTAATAAAACGATGACAAAAACATTTGCTACTGTATAACCAACAATAACATTTTAGGTCTCAAGCAGTCTAAGGTCATAGCTGAAAACTGGTTAAAGAAAGTTTTCCTATTTTCTTTCTCCTACAAGCTACAATTTGGAAAGCCTGGTAGTAATTCAAAGGGAAGGCACATCTCCATGCTCTAAGAAAAGTATGAAATGAAAGTTGCTTTCATAATGAATACTCAGAAACATCTGCAAGTGTATGTAAATTATATTTGTTGGCTATTGTGCATTCCAAAAAAATGTCAATTTTATTTTACAATAATTACTAGAATAGAAGAAAATTCCAAGGTCAATAACAGCATAATTCTGAGATCACTCTTGGATGTCATTTTGTCAAATATTCATTCACTGGTATCTGAGATACAATCTGGGTGGGTTTTTTTCATATTTGCAGAATGAAAGAAGCATGGGTCTTGTGAAGGTTTTCAATAGTAGATGGCAATACATAACAAGAGAGAAACTTGGCTGCTCTGTAACAGCTCTTCTTTAGTAGCTCTACAACTTTCTGCATAGCGTTAAGAGCCTCTTACTCTGTTAAGATACACCTGTGTTTCACTCTGAGAAGGATGAGCAACACTTAAGATCACACTGTACCTTCATATGAATTAACTTCTGTTTATAGGTAACTACCATCATTGCAAGGTGATTTATGAAACAAGTGCTTAGTTTGGAAGCTCAGCTGTTGATTTTGGATAAAATTGTTCATTATCTTGTCAGAAATCCTGAGGAATCAGTAAGAATTCTGTGTTTTAGAAATATAAATGTATTTAAAGATTTCTTCTTTGCCACAAAGTAGATATGATTGTGTTTTAAGATTGGAGTATATCTGGCTGAGTAACTCAAAGTAACTTGAAAATGAAAGAGAGAAGGGAAATGCTGCTGTGTGTATGAAATAACACCCATCTTTTCCTCTGGAAATATGGATGGTAAGTCCTGCTCATTCTAACACAGTTGTACCGAATGTACACTTCTGCTCTGTTTATTGTAGAATTGCATCGGTGGCAGGTAGACCATATGGTACATTGTAGGAAATACGTTTTATGACATGAAGGAATATCAGGTGTTTAGTTTTATTTCATCATTTTGTTGCCTGGCAACTGCATTTATTAAAAAAAAAAAAAAACCAAACCAAAAAAACCCCCAACAACAAACACAACCAACCACCCTCTTCTTTTTCCACTGTATTATGGAAATACATAACCCACCTATACTTACTTCATAAGCATCTGAACGAATCCAAGAGTACATTCTGATCTAGCTTCTTCATTTTCACAGCTATAATCAAGGGGTAAAATCTAGTCTACCACTGTTTCATGAAGAAAACACACCAAATTTATTTCATGTTGATGGCATAGTGTGAATTAAGCTGGTTTTTTGTCAATACATTTGCCTATCTTCCATAGAAGACATAGAAAGTCTGTGTCCTGTAAACCAGTGTAAAAGTCCTAGGCTGAGCAGAAAATTTCTGTTAAATTTGGTGGGCTGAAGATCCAAGAATCCTAAACCTATATCATTTGCAGATGAATTTGACTTGTGAAGGAATGTAAAGTTAATAAACAAGACCTTTAGGTCGTGTAAATTTGCATCATTTGGATAAGAATGATATTAGCAGTAGCTGGAGAACTAGTTCATAACTGAAGAAGGAATAAAATGTCACAAAAAAATTCTGCAACCCAATTTATTTTAAATAAACAGGAAAAAACCACCATACCTTTCCTGATCTTCTTTTCTTTAAAGAATACATTATTTTCTATCCATCCTACTGCTCATTTCCCCATATTTTTTCTTTCATAAGAAAATTACCGATCATTTGTCTGTCAAAGTCTGCACTTCATAACTGCCACATATATTTTCCAGTTAAAATCAATACAGCAAAATCAAGAAAGCAAAATAAGGCTTTTCCTTATTCTGCAGAGTGAATATGCATAAGTAATAAGACAGCTATCATTAACAGCAGATGGAAATAAGTATGAGAGGAAATCCACCTGTTGTTTCTTTATATTGAATCTATTTGGGGTTTATATAGCAAGTTCTACAACAGGCACAGAGGTCCAGTAAAGGAAATTGATGTCATTAGCTTGTTTGAAGGCCATTAATTGAGCTGATTACTCACCTATGCAACTCTGTTTTATTCCCCATGTGACATGGCAGCCCTACACTACAACTCAGCTTTGTTCCCTCGATCACAACCTATACTTAATTCTGTCTAGTCTGAACCTAGACAGCGTTTTCTTTAGGTCATTGTTTATAATGTTCTTGCACAATGAGGCTTCTGCGTAGTTCTAAAAAAACCCAAGAAGTAATACTTAAGAGAATGTTAAGGTTAATATGAGAAAAAAGTTTAATTGAAATTCTCTCCTTCTGAAACTCTTCTCCTACTGCCTTCTGAAAAGTGATAGAAACATCATATTTTTATCACCTTTTTCAAGTTCCATCACCCTACAGACTACGTAAAAGATGACTTACACTCTGCTTCCCTCCGCTGTCATTTCTAGTGGCTTTCCAAAGCATAAGTCAGCAACAGTTTCTCAGCGTTTTTTTCGTGCTCAGTGATATTGAAACACCTCCACAGAAGCATATCAGTTTCAGTGGAACTTGTACTGGTCAAAGTTAGTTAAGAATTTTATTTGTAACACGCTGAAGCCCAGGAAATAGTAAGATAGGCAAAGGTTCAAGTTCTGTTCATCTTGGTTTAAATCAGGAACTTGGAATATGATGTCTCACACCCTGGGCGATTGCCCTGAATTATACCTCTATGCTATTCTGGAGTAAATATACATTTCAGGCTGGGAGGAGTTGATGGCAAAGGAAGTTGTTTTCTTTTTCCACAGCATTGAAAGTCCTTGGATAATACAGTGAATTAAAGAAAGAAATCATCACCACTTCTCTGAATCCTAACAATATTGGTGTTAATTATGTGGGAAGCTATGTGATCTCAGTGATTAGGATAAAAAATGATGTGCAGTAGGTATCTGGGCAGTGCCTTAATTTGACATATGGATTGAATAGAACATAAGCCCTATGGGGGAAAAAATCACATAGGAGGATCAGACATCTTTAGTGCCCCAGTCTCCACAGGGGAAGTAACCCTCTATTTCCTGTACATACTACAGACACTTGCTAGACAATAACACAATGTGAAGTACCATCCAGGACTGTGAAGACATTACTTCCAGCAGAGACAGGGTTGTTTGCTCTTCTTCCCTCTGCTTTTCATCCATTCCCTTGATGACAACCCTTCTCCCATATCTGACACTCTTCTAACACTCATCTCTGTCTTTAATCTCTCTTCCTAGTCCTTCCTACTGTGCCCACCTTTGGTGGCAAAGATGTCCTCAAGGAAACAGACCAGCAAGTTTTAGGCTTTCACTCCTGAAAGTATGTGAACTGCAGTTTTTAAGTGTCTGACAAGCTGGTCATATCTAAAAAATTTTCAAGACACACAGAAGGCAAATTTCTGAAATTAGATTGGTCATGTCCTTCCTCCCTCCCAGGCAGATTCCAAGTCCCTGTCTAATCACACATTAAGGTAGTAGAGCTTCTACAAATAAGCAGCTGTAAGGTTATCTTTAGATGGGCAACACAAGGTATTTTCAGAAAGATAAGAGCTGATTTAGGTGGGAATAATAAAAATATTCAGTCTGAGTACAAGACTTTTACTACATGACAAGTATATCAGAGTTTTAGGAATCACAAAAGCACTTTTCATACTGAAAAGTTTTCGATATTAACTACCAGATCAGTTAATAGGGACTGATACAACTTGAATCAAAGCCAAATGTGAACACAATGCAATCTCTACAGTGGGATAAGTTCAGCTTGCAAATTTTAACAGAACCATTTAGATATGCAAGATTCAATCAAGACTTGCACAGCATCTCCATAAAAATAATCAGGGTAGAAGTCTAAGAACAGTGTGACTGCTCTGACTTTGCCATTAGATCTGGAAGAATGCTTTCAGAAACACAGCTCAAAGAGACTAAATTCAAAAGAAGGCAGATCACATTGAAATAATGACCACCGTGCATGACAGTGTTCAGACAAAGGTGAACTCCTGTGAAGAAAATAGTGCATGAGATACAGACTGCAGGATAAAGGAGGATGGTATAAAATTGTTTGTAGCCACTAAAAATTAGTAGAAAATATTGTTCCCTGAAAAAAATCATTATGACTGCAAGATAGGAAATCAGGTTTGCTAAATTATTAATTTTGATTAAAGTATTCCAGCTATCTGCACTGTGCACCTGTTACTCCTCAGGCCCGGGGTTATTACCATGGGCTTGCTCTTTACCCATATGATTCCTCTTGTCCTAAAGTAAAGCAAAGGCATATATTCTTTTTTTTTGCAGTAGATACTAATACAGTAATGTAGCAGTCAGAACCATATTAGAGAAAAACATACGCTAAAATAAAGTTATATTCTAACCTTTGGACCATATCCTCAGCTGCTGTAAATTAATATCTTTTATTCAGCTAAACAGGATTGTGCTTGTTTGCACCTGATGAAGTTTTGACATGGTGACATATATTAATACTGGGAAGAAAAGCAGAAAAATAAAATCAAATTTCAATAAAAAGGGAAAAAATATTTCTATTCTATTAAGTTTCTTTTTACTCACATTTTCTGAACCACTAGAAGAAAAATGCAAGCAGAAATTTTAAAAGAATTATACACAATATATCTTGACATCAGAAGAATGAATGTTAAATTGACAAGCAGATAAATACTGAAGGCAAAAGTTTATGGAAAATGTATACTTTCCCAGCAGTTCAGGAGTCATAAGGCAGTCATAACCACAAGTGACATGAATGAGAATGGTGTCTATTTATGTCTAATCTGCAATGCCTGGGGAGAAGGAGGGAGAAGGAGCTGGAATTTAAAGAAGTATCGGCAAACAGAAAGGCTCAAAAACTCTGCTGAATCCACAGTGAATCTATTTGTCAATTTGAAAAATACCATGAACCAGAAATGTTGGATGGGAAGCTAGTGACCTTAGTTTCTTTTAACAGCACAGGGTATGAAATAATTATCATGTAACCAAGCAAGAAGTGTATTATGAGACTGAAACATACAGCTGTGAATGTTACAGCATTCTTGTAAAAATAGCTGGACAATATCACACATGCCAAGTAAAATTATTATTCTTTGGCTCATATGTGAATTCCAACTGAAAAGCGATAGCAGGGTTGGATTGCACTTAAAAATCAAAAAAGGCACAGACTAGCATTTTGTCTCCAATTTTGTCTTACAGGTAGTAACACTGGAGAGAAGGAAAAAACCTGAGTCTTACCTACCAAAATTTTACTACCAAATGTGTGGCTTTTTCAGTGCCTTTCATCTGAAGATTTCAAGCTTTTTATGAACACTAAGCCTGATTTCTTATCACTGTATGCTTGGATGGTAATTGATATTAGTATAAAAATGTATAAAACATACTACTACGATTCTTTGGACAATAATTTGTATTGCTTTTGTGTAACTGTTGATAACTTCATAGCTCCCAAAGAAGTCAATGGAGACCAGTACTAGGCTCTCTGAGTTCCTTTATTACCTCTCCCTGTTCCAAGTGAGAAGTTACCATGGTTATTATATTCAGCATGCCCAGGTATCCTAAATACCTTAGCTTTTACTGTGTGCAATCACTGCTCCATCAATAATACCAATTTCCTTGGATCTAGAAGCGTCCTCCCTCACACATAGAATATCTCCATAATTCTTTTTCACCAAACTATTGTCACGGCTGCTTCTCCTGTACCTTCCCTACAAGATTATCTCAAGATTTGAACATAGGCTCTGTTATTTTTTCTTTACAAGTTACTTCTTGACATCTGAGTAGCCATTTTGGGATTTGTGCATTTTCTTAGCAAATGAGGGGTATCATAGCTCTATTTCAGCTTTCCCATTTGCCCTTATTTAAGTTGTATGAATCTAGATTTGATAAGCACATGTAGATAGATACTGCAACTCAGGTGATCTGCAAATTCTTGATATAGTGATTTGCTCAGATGGGCAAATGGACCCTTAGCCCATTCAGGAGTTAAATGTTATTTCTAATAAAGCTTCCTTTGCTGTTCTGGTAGAGTAAAGAAACCTATGTCCAAGGGAGAATCAGACTCTCCTTAATAATATGTGTAGAGGCATCATGCATCTGTTAACATTTGCTAACTATGTGACCTTGAAAGCGTGATTCTTGGTCTTTGTTATCCCATCGTGTTTGACATGTCTTGTTTCCTTTTGTTCATTGTACAGTGTCTGCAATTAGTCTTTAAGCTCTTTACACCAAGGAGTCTCTTGTGCAGGTTTTTTTTTTGCTGTTTAATACCCATTCAGATGGATTTGTTCTTCCTTTGACAAAGTTATCTCAGTCACTCTATAAATATTTGAAAATAAACATGTCGTTCTCTGGGTTTCATTGTTTGCTCAGGACTATTGTAACAGTTACCCAGGATGCTGTCTTAACTGAGGTTGAAAACAACCAACAAATCTTTGGGGCTTTATGGAATACTAACATGATACCTAAATCATCTTGCCACTTAATCTACTTGGGATGAAGGATGTGGTTTTTGATTGACTATTCTCAGCTGATTGAATTTCACTGAGTTTGGTTTTTTTCAAAGCTTTCCTACACTATCAATAAGCCTCTGATATCTAAACCACAGAGGACATATTTTGTTTATGCATATTCATAGGTGATTAAAGGAAATTGTACTTGTTTATTTTGCCCATCTGAATTGTAATATTATCCATGTTGATTCCTGCCTTAGAAAAAGCTGCTTAAAACTCATGTGAAAAAAGGGCAGGAATTCCCTGTAGAACTGTTCATGCTTAATTCTATTTTGAAATAAATCTTACGCACAAAAGGCCAGTTTTATTTGATGCCATAAGAATAAAGATTCATACTTGCTATTATTTTACTGAAATGATTTTGTAATGCAAATTTAGCAGCTCTAGTATTCAATTACTTTTGTGCTAATATAAATGGTAGGATTAACATAACCATACTATAGCTTCAGCAGTTGGTATTATAAAAATTCAGCCAATTTCAACAGCTGCAGCTAAATGGTATCCTGTGGTCCAAATACTGAAATTGAGGTACTGGTAATAGAAATGCTTCTTTTGGACACAATTGTGATAATTAGAACACTGCATAATTTCTGAGTCACTGTCATGAATAAACAAAAAAAAAAAGAAAAAAATAGAATAAACATACAGCAGATATAAGCCTTCGTAATGCTGTTCTTACTGCAGTAGTGCATCAGGTAGATGAAAGCACAGGCAAAGAGATTCCTCTGCATCGTTACGACGCCCTTAGAGCTGCAGGTACTTGAGCTATTCTGGCATCACCTTGTGATGAGGAAATGTATGGTGGAATAGAAATCAGCAAGAGCTCAATGCCATCTGAGACATGTCCCATAGGTGCTGTCCTTATATATTACCTAAGCACAAAATAGATAACCTGGATCATCCACTATTTTATTTTATTTTATTTTATTTTATTTTATTTTATTTTATTTTATTTTATATTCATCGGGGGGGGGGGGGGGAGAAGGCATGGATCTGTATTTGGGAACACAATATCTCTAAATATACACATACTGCAGAGTATCTCAGCTAGAAAGGTTGAGAAGCACCCAGAATTAACGTGGCAGCTACTGAGACTGCTCCTTATCTCTTTCTGAAGCTGTCTGGGAAAAGTCTATGGCTGAATAAAATGTCCCTCATCCTCCCATTTGCAAGAGTCTGATTGGACTGGGATTAGTAGCCCCTGGTGAGGGGCTGGGTAACAACCCTTTCCTCAGCACTGGTGCAGATGCATGCTGTTAATGATATAGCAGGCTACCAAAGCTGCAAGGAAGCAGTAACTGCCCTTATAGCCATGAGAGTCTTGTAACATTTGAATTTAGCTATTAGCTCCTATGTTCACTTGAGATGATGCCTCAATTAAACAGCTAACAGAAGCGGGCCAGAATAAGATTGGCTAAAGATCACACTATGGACTCCCACCACCCCAACACATGGCACTTGCAGTGTCTCGTTCCTTGTTTCTGCTCTGATGATCCTCACTCTGTACTGGAAAATGCAGAATTACAAGTTTTCTGTACGCTTCTACATCATGTTTTTCACCTGTTTTCTGACTTGCAAATGAATATGCACACAACTCAAAAGAAGATTTTGTAGTTCAAAACAAGAAAAATCTCCACCGCGAAATTTGAGTGTTGCCACTGCAGTACATGAAATTTATGTTGATTTTAAAAACTTGTGCATAATTAGTTGCATAGTACAATTTGTAACTGTGTAGCTGCTCTTGCTGTTTTAATAAGTTACTGAACACCATTACTATCAAATTTCACAAAACATAAACTTTTTTTTTACTTTTATACAGAATTTTCATTACATTAAAGTACAAAGAATAATATGATCTTTTCCATTATAACTTCTACACAATTTCTGTAATATGGAACTACTAAGAGCCTGCAAATTCATTAAAAATTAATGTGATCCCATATTATTACATTTAAATGATTTTTCAGCAGAAACCATTTAATTAAGCAGCTTTGGGTTTTTTCATTTGCTATGTAAAATCCTCAGTACAACATGGTCCCTACATTTGTCACTTTCTGTGGTACCAGCCCATCTCGTTTCATCTATGAGGACCAGGAAGTTTTTTTTATGGACATGATGTATGCTGTGAATACATGTAAAATATAATTGAAGTTCTGGTGAGGTTACTGAGTCATAGACTGATGAGGCAATAACAATAACCAGAGCTGGAAAAGAGGTTATCTCAACATAATTGGCATCAAAGATGGAAAGTGTGGACCACATTCTGTGTATGCACCGTCCTGGACTTTATCCATGTATGTAGAGAAGCCAGTGAGCTGAGGTTTTGGCTGCTCTGCATTATTGAAAGGATTTTGACATGTCATCTTATTTTGCTGCAAAGTTAGAACTCTGTCATGGAACAAAAAGTTTTGTCCTTGTTGATGACAAAAACACATTGCAATTTTCTACTTTCCAGGGAGGCCATCAGGTCTGTGGCCCGTCATTACCACTGCTTCATATCATCAGAGACTGATATATAAACAGGATGAGGTAGCTGCCAGTCCAGCTGTTGAGTTCAATACCGCTCTGCTTTCATTCTTCAGATACACAACTGAGTTGCCTCATTGACCCAGTCTGATGGACTATAGCTAGTGGCTCTTGTCATTACATGGGAAACAGCATACACCTGTCAAATTGCTATTCTGGAGCAAATTAGGGCTTTCATTGTAACAGCCTCTAAATTTAAATTACAACAACCATCTCAGTTTCATGGAGAAAAATTACTTGATATAGGGATAGTTTCAGAATCAGTGCTAGATGATGCTCAGGAGATGTGATCATTTGGATAGCAGCTTACGCCATCATGCTTCGTGCCTTTTAGTCTCCCTGTCAACATGATGGCATGAAACTTTGAACCAAGTCGTGGATCTGACAGGTCACTGTAAGAAGAGTTTTACTGCATCCCCATGAAACATGGGCACCAAAGAAGCCTGAAACCTGAAGGTTTCACATTTTTCTGATTGTCCTTGGCAGCAATCCCATCTTAAAAATCAAAATAAGGTCAGTGATCAAGACATCAGTACTTGCAAAGATACACTGCTGCAATCTGGTTCCATTTTGACAGCACTTTTGGTAGAAGCAGATTACAGGGGTGGAAACAATGGAATTATAAACCATGTTCATCAAGAAAAGCCACTGCATAGTCAGTGGTTGTAGCCTTAGGTGGCATGGCAACATCACAGTGAGATCCTTCATCTAATAGCCAGACGGCTCATTTTAATAATTCAGCTAAAACCTGGTCTAGCTGGCATTTAGGCTTCATTGAGGCTTTCTCACTTTGGGATTTGTCTCCTTAGTAGGAGACAGTTGGATCAAACCACAGATTCTGCCCCACTGTGTCCTCCTTTGCCTGTGAGTTTAGCACCAGCTATGACCTGCTGTGAGATTTATATATTGATGATGACAAAAGGGCTATAACCAATTAGATTAGCCACTGATACTTCCTCTTCATAATTCCCTAAACTGGCAGTGCTTCCAGTCCTCTTGATTTATCGCCTACGTTCCTGAGACACAGCCTCAGTTTACTACTGTTAGTAAATACCCTTCTCAGACAAAGGGAATGCTTAGTTCAGGGTAGGGCCCTGCTGCAGAAAGGTGAGAAGAAGAGTCTTTTTCACGTGGCTGCTTAGATAGGAGCCATACAGGGATCACTGGGGTCAGCCTGCTGTATGGGACAAGGTGAAGCCGGGCTGCCCCAGAAGGAATGGTGAAGGGATCATGTGCCACTCAGGAAGACTCAGTGAGCTACGCTGCCCTACAGGACTAGTCAAAGGAGAGATAAATATAAGCCAGCACTGTCCTATTCTTCTTGGGCTTTACATTTAATGAAGAGCTTAGCACTAGCCAGCAGCATCCGATGAAGGCCATGTAACAAGTCAGCTTTCACAGCCAAGCACAAGACTCTCAAAATCTGGTCCATTGCATATACATCTGCCTCTTATACCCATAATTACATCACATACATCCAGGTTTCATAGATTTCTACCATAAATGTGTAAGCAGAACAAAGTGGGGGAATTACCATCCAAATAAATGATTCTTGTGGGGAAAAGTGTTATGAATGTTGCTTAACGTATTGCACCTGCAAGCAAGGAACATACTACCTGCTGTCCAGGGCCAAAAGTAATTGCAAATTCTGTAAGAGACTGGGGAATTCAATGAACAGCCATCATGTGACTGAATAAAATTTTGAGCACATGAAGTTATAGAAATATGTGTTTATACTCTAGTCTTGGAGTCTGTGTTACTCATTCGTTCATTTCAAGGCAAAATAGGAAAAATAATTATCCTTTCAGCAGAAAAATGCTGTAGCTGTAAAAATTTCCATTGATTAATCCAGAAATTACCCAAGAACTTGAAGCATTTGTTCGCCATAACCTGTAATTTTGCTGATGGGCTGCAGCAAGGCTCTCAGAGCCAAAAGGGTTCAGCTGAGGTGACACAGTAAATGCAGAAACATGCTGCACTGAAGCTGCATAGTATTTGAACTCACATCATTAGCTTCAAGGATAATAGCTGTGAACTCCAGGGCAAACTTTCCTTATAGAGAACTAATGAGTTTTTGCATTACCTCAGGACATCCTGTACCTGCTGTTGAGCTCTGAGTTAAACAAGCGGGAAGGGAAGTTAACTGTCAGCACTCCTGTCTTCTTCCAGGTTATGTGCTACTTCGTGCTAAGTCACTTCACCTCCAGGTAACTCCTCAGTTCTGCATCAAATTGCTTCTCCCCACAAATGTAAGAAGAATTGAGTTGAGACATTGTGAAGATTTGAATGTTTTCTATGTCATATATTCTTACTAGTTCATTTCAAATTTATTATGTTTGTAGTAAGAATGGAGAAAATATTCACAAGAATAGTTTACTATCAAACTACAGTTTCATCAGAACCAGAAAAATAAATAACAACATGCAGCATTCGAAAAAAAATTATTTGGAACCTTTTTATATTTAATTTCAATTTATTATGTTTCCTTTTCATTGCAAATTGCATATCATAGCTAATTACTAAAGTCAGATGCATTATAATTAAAATAATGCACAGTGTATCTTACTTAATATGCCAAAATGAAGTTAAGTGAAAATGTGAAACACAACATTTCGACCTAATGAGAGAAAACTATTAGTGGTTTAATGAAAATCCATTTCTATTCTGTGGGAAACATCAAAACTTTGACATTTTTTGAAAAGGACATCTGATGCCCAGATTCAGTAATTATGTACCTCAAGGGCTGTTATGGAACATCAGATGTATACAATGTCAGGCTTCTGATACTAAACCAAAATCTATACAACCTGATCTGTAGCTTTCCAGCTTTGCTTGGGTGCAAATATACATGCAAATTGCAATCGCCACAGCTTTATGTTGATATTTCTCACATACAAATAAAACGCATTGAGCCAGCTGCTCAATGACTGCAGTCTCCATGCAAGCAAGGCCTTCTTATTTGTGTCATGTATGTTTAGTGAGGATTTTACCTTCACAGGATGCTAACCCATGCCATTTAGTCTATGGATATGGAGTTATTAACAGTCTCCAGGGAGCCTGAGGGGGTCTCTTTCTCTAGACCCACAGCCATGTGAGACCTGTGTGAATCCTACTGCTGTAGCTATTACTATGCACCTCATTGCTACAGTAGGTCTTATCACTGCAGTAGTTCTCACCACTGCAGTAGGCCCTTTCTGCAGCTTCCTTTCTGGCTGCCTACAGACCTTACCTTCCATTGCTGCAGGCAACATCAGCAACTCCCACTGGAACCTGCCTGAGTCTTGCAAAGTGCAGGCAAGATAAAGAGAGGCTGCACAAACTGCTAAACCTGTCCTTGGAGCAGGCATGTGAAGCACCTAATTCACAATAATGCATAGGATACAGCCAAGATTTCTCCTCGAAAATCTCATCCAGACTATTCTGGCTATACACTTAAGCAGCCTGGACAACTTAGGTTATATCTACACTGCTAAAGCCATTTGGTTGGCACAGTAATGTCTGGCACGAATGCCTGCTGGCTCGGGGTGTCCACATCACCAGTCTGGATCTGACTGGCAATTTAACCAGCGTCTTCTGTGCATCTCACATTGCACGTCTAGATACAGTCCAGCAACCTAAACCATACAAAAGCCCATTCCCTGGCCCTGAGATCTGGCTACATGCTTCATTTTCAGATCTTTTCTGCTATAAAAATGTGGGAGCCTCCAGACTATGTATTGGGAACAGAGCCTGGATGTATTTCTGAACTTTGCTGAACAGTAGTTTAGAATAGCACTAGATGGCCTAAATGAAAACTGTGCAGGTGACTGTTCTACTACTTTAACACACAAGACTGAGGTGCAAAACCAGGGCAATACTTGGACTCATCTTTGTGTTATTTAGTTTACTACCAGAAAAGTAAATCTGTAGCCCTGAGGCAGAATTACTGATCTGTTTTCTTATATTTAATTTTGAAATGCCTCAAATAATGCAAGTACTATGTCATAATTAACCAGAGTGGGTTTGGTTGGTGGTGTTTTTTTTTTGTCAAAAGGCAAGCCTATAGGGAAGAAGACTGGCCTGGCTGAACAGAGAGCTTTGGCTGGAACTCAGGGAAACAGGGAGAGTTTACCACCTTTGGAAGAAGGGGCAGGCAGCTCTGGAGGAATGTAAGGATGTCACGAGGTTATGCAGGGCAAAGATTACAGAGACAAAAGCCCAGCTAGAACTCAGGTTGGCCACTGCCAGAAAAGATAACAAAATACATTTTTACAAACATTATACAAACAAAAAGAGGGCCAAGGATGATCTGCATCCTTTATTGGATGGGGCAGGGAACATTGCCACAGAACGTGAGGAGAAGGCTGAGGTACTTAATGCCTTCTTTGCCTCAGTCTTTAATAGTAAGGCCAGCTCCCCTCTGGGTACTCAGCCCCCTGAGCTGGAAGACAGGGACGAGGAGCAGAATGCAGTCCCCACAGTCCAGGAGGCAACAGTCAGTGACCCGCTGCTCCGCTTGGACACACACAGGTCTGTGGGGCTGGATGGGATCCACCCGAGGGAACTGAGGGAGCTGGTGGAGGAGCTCACCAAGCCACTGTCCATCATTTATCAACAGTCCTGGCAAACTCTAGATATCCCAGAAGGCTGGAGGTTAGCCACTGTGACATCCATCTACAAGAAGGGCAAGAAGGAGCATCCAGGGAACTACAGGCCTGTCAGCCTGACCTCGGTGCCAGGGAAGGTTATGGAGCAGGTCATCCTGCCTGCCGTCATGTAGGACAGCTGGGGATCAGGTCCAACGAGCATAGGTTTATGAAAGGCAGATCCTGCTTGATGAACCTGATCTCCTATGACAAGATGACCCACCTTGAAGGATGAAGGAAAGGCCGTGTCTGCCTGGGCCTTGGTAAAGCCTTTGGCACCATCTCCCACAGCATTGTCCTGGAGAAAATGGCTGCTCATGTCTTGGACGGGTGTACTTTATGCTGGGTTACAAGCTGGCTGGATGGCTGAGCACCGTGGTGGTGGTGAATAGAGTTACATCCAGCTGGTGACCCATCACTAGTGGTGTTCCCCAGGGCTCAGTGTTGGTGCCAGTCCTGTTTAGCATTTTTATCAATGATCTGGATGAGGGTATTGAGTGCACCCTCAGTAAGTTTGCAGATGACACCAAGCTGGGGGGAGTGTTGATCTGCTTGAGGGCAAGAAGGCTTTGTAGAGGAGTCTGGACAGGCTGGACTAATACGGCAAGGCCAATTGTATGAGGTTCAACAAGGAGAAGTGCCAGGTCCTGCACTTGGGTCACAACAGCTCCTGGCAATGTTACAGGCTTGGGGAAGAGCAGCTAGAAAGTGCCTGGTGGGAAAGGGCCTGGTGGTGCTGGTGGGTGGATGACTGAATATGAGCCAGCAGTGTGCCCAGGTGGCCAAAAAGGCCAACAGCGCCCTGGCTTGTGTCAGACACAGTGTGGCCAGCAGGACCAGGGCAGTGACCGTCCCCCTGTACTCGGCACTGGTGAGGCTGCACCTCATATCCTGTGTTCAGCTTTGGGCCCCTCACTGCAAGGGGGATTTGGAGGTGCTGGAGCGTGTCCAGAGGCGGGCAACGGGGCTGGAGAAGGGTCTGGAGCACAAGTCTTGTGAGGAAGTAGCTGAAGGAACTAGGGTTGTTTAGTCTGGAGAAAAGAAGGCTCAGGAGAGGACCTTATTGCTCTCTACAACTGCCTGAAGAGAGGCTGGAGGTGGGTGGGGGTCAGGCTCTTCTCCCAGATAACTAGTGATAAGACAAGAGGAAATGGCCTCAAGTTACACCAGGGGAGGTTTAGATTGGATATTAGGAAAACTTTTCTTCACTGAAAGGGTGGTCAAGCATTGGAACAGGCTGCCCAGGGAAGTGGTGGAATCACCATCCCTGGAGGTGTTTAAAAAATGCATAGATGCAGTGCTTAGGGACATGGTTTAGTGGGACTTGGAAGTCCTGGGTTAATGGTTGGACTTAATCTTAAAGGTCTTTTTTAACCTAAATGATTCTATGATTCTATGATTATATACTGTGATATTATCATGCATGCCTCAGGCTGGGGCTAGCGAAATTGTGAGGGTGGCCACAGGTATGTTGTGGTCCTGCAGGAATGCTGGTGTGCTGGAGGAGGGGTGAAAATGTGTGAGCAAGCAAACCTGATATGTAGGTGTTATGAACTACCCATGAGAAACAGCCTCTGGACCAAATCATTGCTAAAACTATATGCCAGTTTCATCGCAAAATATACTTTGTTTGTTCCCCAAAGAGAACTAGCGAGCTAATGTACATGCAGCAAGGGTGCCGTCAGAGCCCAGACCTCCCCCAGGAGCAAACGGGAGAGGCAACTTGCTCGCCAGTGCACACACCTCAGTGCAATTCCAAGCTAAGCTAAACCTGCAAGTTTGAAAGTATCTGTGTCTTTTCCACAGCAGATGACAGAGATTTCTGTTTCCCCTCAGGGCTTTAGAATGATGATAATGTTTTTAAAATGGTGAATTCATCCACTGTGGTTTTGTGTGACCCTATATGTACACTTTTGCCATGCTTCATAAAACCGTTCCTAGATTACACAAGCCTAGAGAAATGCTGATTAAGCTGTACAGTAAATCTGAGCCTGAAATATAGATAATTAACCACTGCAGCAGCTGCCAATAACTGCAGGGCAAGAGCTTCTTTTAATTTTCCTTCAAAAGCTGAAGGAAGCAATGTTTCATTGTGAGACTTCAGGCTGCTACAGAGGAAAACAGAGTCTAGTATTTCTTTGCCTTTGAAATAACATGATGAGATTTGTCAGCACCTTCTTTGTGAGACAGAGAACTCTAAATCAGGATTCAAAAGATAAAGAACAAATAAGTGTGCTATACATATGTGTCTCAGAATAAGAAACAATAGTTTGAAGACAAGAAGGAAGAAGTCAGGAGTCGAGAGAAGACAGAACTATTTTGGGGGGGGGGGGGGGAATTACAGCTTTGGTTTAGGCATAGAACCACTGTAGACCTTAGGAAAGTCCCTTCCCACACAAATGCCTCAGCTTCTCTATTACAGATTATTCTAAAAGCTAATGACAACACCTTTATTGAAAAGAATTGTATCAGATGCAATTCTATATTATTCTTTAAGTATATCAGCTATTAAATATAGAAATAGTGGATGACAGCAAGATTCCTTCAGGATATGCTGTATTTGAGCCTTTAAAGAGTTTCTTCTTTCTTTCTTGCTATGAGACCAAAAGCAAGACATAATTAAAAATGCCACTGGTCTGCACTTGAGCAGTATCTTGCAATCAGAGGAGGTAGTGAGGTAGCAAAGAGGGACAGACTTTTCAAAGGCAAATATAGATGCTAGTCTGCCTAGGTTTTCCGTAGATATATATAATTGTTTTTTAGCTTCTGGAATTCATAGAATGACAATAAGTATTATGTGAGCTTTTTGCAATACTGCCTCCAGATTTCTGGAAAGACTTTCAGACTTATCTTAGCACCATTATACAGAAAACGTATGGATAGAGACTGAAAGCACTGAGAATATATTATCCTTCCTGTGGTGAATGAATTTATGTGATAAACTCCTATATTGAATAGTGTGTAAACTGAGATTTGACCTGCTGTCTGTTCTCAAACTAAACAATTTTCAGTAGCCTTTTTAGATTTCAGTAGCCTTTCCAATTATTACCTTAAATTCCCCATTTAAAATGCTCTCATATAAAATATATATATTGAGAATAACAAACACGCTACTCAATATAAAATTTGTAATTGAGGCATGCTGTAAAATACTACATAGTTTCTTCTCATGCAAAACCCTCTGTTACATTAAGTTATGTTTAAATTACATACACACAAGGGCTGAGTAGATCATGGCTTGCTCATGGTGAGACTCTTAAGCTGTCACTTCATATTCAGTTCCGCTGGTGAAGAGACTGAGAGATGTTAATTGTTCAATATCCCACATGAAATGAGATGTGTGGTCTCAGACCGCTGCAGAAGTGTTTAACATTACAAGAACACCAATTCGCTTGGCACTAACTGGAAACTCTATTGTTAACCTCAGTTTATATGCAAATGTAGGGATGCAGCACACTCACCAAGCAGCTATTAGGATGATGATGGCACGTACACAAATAGACCCTGAAAAAGTAATAGCAGATAGGAATTAATTTGCTACTGTTTATTTTATATCTAGTTCATCATTAATAAAAGGCTTCTTAGGGCTGTAAGTTCACTACTTTTGACTAAAGGATAATTTGCTTCGGAAAGAAAATTCTATTTAGGAGAAAACAAAATGAGACATCAGACTGTTTAGGGAGATTCAGCCCTTGGATTTGTCACAGAATTCAGTGACAAAAATCCCCTAGTAGTGACAAGGGAGTTCACTTGGGAAATGGGACCTTATTGGTCACATTTACCCTAACTTTAGCTATATAGAAACTTGTGAATTAGTTGTAAACTAATTATTTGTGAACCCTCTGTTATCAATGGGAAAATAAAGAGAATTGAGCCACTCTGCCTATCCTTAACATTTCTCTCTATCTGCTACAGAAGGAGCCCAAATTATGATTTGCTATAGGTAGTCTGAGTTCTTGGACTAGACACATAGGTGTCCATGGCTAATGTCAAGGGTAATTGATCGCATTCCTTCTTTTAACGAAATAGCATTCTTCTTCAAATGGCCTTTTCTCACATACCCTTTCATAAGATACTGGAATTGTCTTGCAGCTGAAACACTAGAGGATGCTGAGCATCATCATGTCCCTCCCTTCAGGGACCTCGAGCATCTTGGCCACCAGGCTATGAAGGAAAGCAAGACTGCTTCCATGGCAGTGCTAAGGGAAAATTATGGAGCAGAGCTGGGCACAATTCAGATTTTCTATTGAAGCAGACAAAAGGGAAAAAATGTCTATTAATTTCAAAGTTCTGTTCTAAGTGTATATTACATTTTCTATAGAATCTGTAAACATTCAAAGTCCATCTCAAAACATCTCCAGTTAAAAGACAGTATTTTTTGTTTTTCCTAGTCATGAACCTTCTTCCTTCTATGCTGGGATGAATTTGGGAGTCTCTGGCCAATAGCGAATACACAGGAAAAAATGGAAAAAACATGTATAAAATCTCTGACTCTTGTCTATCCTCTCAGCTTCAGCAGCAATCAGTTTAAACATTTCCTGAGCCAGACATTGCATCTGGGTTACTTATGGATGTATTCCCACGAATTTCTCTAAACCCTGTTTAAAACCATTTATATTTTTGGCATTCACAGCATCTCACGGAAATGACCTCACGGTGTAGTTATGCAAAAATACAGAAAAGTATTTCCTTCTGTTTATCTTAAACTCACTACCTGATAACTTTATTGTGTATGTGTCCTCCTGAGTTCCTGTACTGCAATAAATCCAATGTCTTCCTTGTTCTCCATACTATTCATAAATTCATGCAATTGTCATATTCCTCTAAGTTGCCCTTTCCAAAATGAAGAGGTACATTCAATTTAGTCTCCCTACATAGGGAAAATATTCTCCATCTCTACCAACTTCATTGCCTTTCAGTCCTATTTTATTACTACTACAATATGGTATTACTGGTAGGTGGTTCTTTTCCCCTAAAACTAGCTATTACTCACAATTTTTGTCTTATTTTTACATTAGCACAGCAAAAAGGCTTCATATGAATATGCTTCTCTTAAGGCAAAGCATTTAGTACCTCCAAGACTGAATCCTCAGTAACTATGCATGACACACAGTAAAAGAAAATCAGTTCTTTCATATCTCATGTGGATGCAGTTGTATTTTATTGAGGATTTTACTTATGACTCTTACTTCAAGTTCATTACACATTGTGAGAATTGTCTAATACTTTAAAAGCTTGAGATAGCCTAGCATGCTGCTCATTCTAGTGGCATTTCAACACCCTCTGAGAGTGTATTGATTAATCCAGATATCTTTAGGTATAAATATGGGAATGGCAACAGATGTTTAAGCTAATATTTAGTATTAGTATAGCACCTCTACATCTCTATTCTGCCTAAGTCATAAGTACAGTCAATTTTGTCAGGCACATCCACTGCCTCATCAGCCTCTATCACTTCCTGTGGTGCCAGCAACATTTAAGAGTGAATTACTGAATTCAAAAAAGAATATATATATTTTAAAAAGAATGTATTCATGTTATTTAAAAATAAGAACTTCTCCAGAAGATAATATTGCAGTGAGCAAATGTGTACTGGCAAATGGGCTAGAGGTGGGATTTGTATCATTTACTGGAAACCTTCTACTAGCATAAACAAGAACTTGATCAAACTCACACTCCGTAGACTTAAGGCTGACCTCACACGCTCTTTCTATCAACAGATGGGTCTATCTGACTCACACTTGTTCTGTGCACTCAGGAAGTGTTATGGCTTAGAAAGCCTGAGACCCTGAGGAGCTATATAAACCAGTCTGTGAGCTGGAATACATGTTTCTTTTTGATGTTTGTTACAGATGAAAGTAGAAAGTTCATGTGGTTTGGGGGAATGTTGCTGACAGTATTTCAGACAATGAAAAAGTGATAAGGAGTTCAGAAAACTTCTCTCTTAACATCTTATTTCACAGGTTTTGAATTTACAGGATATGTCTGGTGCACCTTTAGTGTCACTAAATGGTTTTTTGCTAGTGATCTTTTTTTTCTTTCTTGAAATGTATTTATTAAACTTCAGTGAATAAATTGCCAAGCCAAAGAAAGGCAGTAAAATAATGTTGGCTTTTCAGTAATTTTTGTACAATAAAGATTCTTGTAGCAGAAGTATGTGTTCTGGTATAATTTCTCGTGACATGACCAACAGCAAATAAAGTGAAGTAGAATTTAAATTAAAACAATAAAAATAATATATCTACTCAATTATGACATTTTCATTAACAGGTTAAGTGTATTTGAATATGAGAGACCCTTTATTCTATCACACTCAGTTGGGAGAAGAGATCTTGACACACATGTTCAACCTGGATCGTATAACTTCTGCCTAAACATCAGTCACATGCTAGAGATCAGGAGTCTTGGTTGTTATCCTTGACTGCAGAATAAAATTGTGGGTCAGTAGTTAGAGATTTACTATGAAAAGCATATTAAATCTGAGAGGCCATATGGATGATTTGTTAAGATTAAAACTTATTGCATGAGGTCTTAGGTTCTGTTCCTGAGGCAATCCATGACCTTCCTCTCAGCTTATTTATAAAATACAACAGCAGTTCATACTTGAATGTCCTCAGCTTAGAAGGTAAGCATGATTTATTCAGTATAAGTGGCTAAGTGCATGAAAATAAAAACTGGAGTCAGTAGATCTGACTAATATAAATCCATGGCCTCCTTTTTTGTAGCTTTTGCAGCTTGAGTTTTCCCTTCAAGTAGGAGGGAATAAGTAGTTCTGCCTTTCTTCTTTGTTGCTGCAGTGAGCAAGGATTCCCTAATAAAATACTGTATTGCTCTGGAAAGCCCAACATCTCAACAAGCCCTTGCAGGGAAGTGTAATGCTGTATGGAAAGTCTAAACTGAATCACCCAAATGCCACAGCTTCGGGAAAGCAGTACAGTGTCTGATGGCCTCAGGGTGTCCCACTCACCAGAGTGCCCTGGCTTGCTGGCATGGCTCTCTCCTGTTGAGTCTCATAGCAAGTTCAGACAGGGAAGGACTGCCCACAGACTGCACAGGGCATCCTTCTGTCCTACACTGACATAAATTTATTTTCCTGGCCATGGAAAAAGTAACTAACTTATATATACTTATAGTCTTACTTATATAAAGGTCTTTTATAAAACTTAGTATGTCTTGAAGGGCAGGTGAAGAGCATATGGTCAAGGAGGAGATTCCAGAGGAGATTCTTCTAGAGAGGGAAGCAAAAAAATGCGACATGGATCAAGACAAATTCTTTAAATGAATGACAAAAACTAGACAGACCTGAGTTAGACAAATTCTTTAAAGGAGTGACAAAAACTAGACAGACCTGTCTACTCTGCCACTCTTAAGCCCCTTACCACAATCTTAAATTTTGTATGTCTAATGAAAAGGTATTCTTCAAATAGCAGCAAACCTTTCTTTATACTTCATAAAAAATAAAAAACCAGATACCTCAGGAGACAGATTCATTCTGCCTGCCTTTAAACAGTCTTCCTTGCATATACGAGCAACTCAGGGATTCCCCTTACAAGTACTGCTTTCATGGGAACTTAAAATTGTGCACAAGTTAGCTGACAAATTCAATGGACTGCATGCAATTACAACGTGGTGGTAGGTGGGGATTATTTTATTATATTAACCTGTCATTTTACAAACCAGGAGAAAGAGAAAATAATATTAAGGTCTAGGTTTTGGGGTCTTTTTTATTTTTGAACCAAAATATAGTTCTGAAACACCTGCCAAAGTCAAAATTTCTGCCATAACTTTACATATTGTAGCTCAAGTACTTCCATCATGATAAATGTGAACTTTAGTCTAAGATAAATCTACCCACAGAGGACAGATTATCTCATTTACTATAGCCAGAACCATCCCTGTCAGGACACAGGGTGGATGAAGATTATCTGCTTTAGGACAAGTTCATTTTGACTGCATTATGTTTATCTGTTAACAAACACAAGCATATTTTCAACTGTTTACCATTTTCTTTTAACCTTTTTTGCTTCATTGGTTTAGGAGTTACAGGAATTTTGAAAAGGTGTTTTTTACTTCAGAGCTTCTTTGACCTTCCATAAAGCAAGTGCAGATTGGACTTTAAATTATGGAGAACGAAGGCAAAACAGGCTAAGATTTTAATGGGTTTCTGAATCACTGAATATATTTATAATAATGAATATCTAATAGGCTACAAAATTTGCTTCTTCACATGCAGTTTGTGCTCATTGTCTTATCGAGTGAGTTCTATTGTTTGTTCAGTGATAATTTTATATTTTTTTAAATCCTGCTAGGATTTGAACCTAGAGGTTCAAAAGGTGGAGTGATTAGAGATAATTTAATGATTCTAAACTTCTAGATTACTTTATTCTCTGTCATCATATTAAGCCAGATGGGTTGGATACAAGACAATTTTAGTAATAACAAATTGGCAGAAAGTAGGAATGTTTGCAGAAGACTTTTCAGATTTCCGTTACAGAAGAAATAGATTGACACTGTATACGTGTGTATGTGCACACGCACAGGTGCATAAGAGCATGTGTGTTTTAGAAAAGCTGGAACAGAGGTTTTCTTCTTGCCTCTGTCATCTCTCATAAATTTTTTCTGCGCCTTCTCTTCCCTAAGAATATTCATAGATATGAATAATGTCTAATCTGGCTGTTCCGACTGAAGCTGAGGAAGTAAAGTCATGCATAGCACTAATTTTGCATTCTCTTTGTTTCGTCTCACCTATTTCCTTCTCCTGTTCGTAACATTAGTTGTTGCTTTTTACATCATGATAAATCTGGGCAGACCTTTATACACTAGTCTCATATTTTAAAACTTTAGTTAATTAGTTAAAATGGTTTTTCAGAAGGGAAATAAGATTTACCTTCTTAATTCTCTCTACATGGGACAGAAAACTGGAGCCAACATTTGTCAGGCTTAAATTTTCATTTGAGTCTGAAAAAATCCTTTGTAATCAGTGGAAAGATTCTTTTTCACAACTGGGTTTTGGAATTGGTATAAAATACAATTTTTTTGCATAGAAGTCAATAGTTTCCTCTGGCACAGAGAACTTCTGCATCCATTTCAATCAGACATGTTTTGAACAAGTGGGTTTTAAACCTCAAAATACTTGTACGTGAGCTGGTTAAGGCAGAATTTGCCTCCTGTTGCGTAAACACAGCTTTTTCTTCAGCTTCAGGTTTTCAAGAAACTGAGCTAAATCTCCTCTGAACAGCACCCTTCAGCTTTGCTTACATATGACTGAATGCAGCTCCTACCAAAGTCCATGAAGAGACTAAATCTGGCATACGACCAATCTACTGCTCCTTATTTTCAAGGACGTGCAGCTTTTTCAAAGTATAATTTCGATCAGGTGCTCATTCCAACTTTCCTCTCAGCCAGACCTTAATCCAGTCAATGCGATGTCCCAGTTCTGAATTTGCTAAGAGAGGTTTGCTTACATTTCCTGAAAACAAAGCTTTAGGCTGGGGAAAAATATTCTGAGGGTATAATGAGAAAGATAAGCTTACAGTCCAAGGGTCAAATATTT
Organism: Falco peregrinus; assembly: GCF_023634155.1. Taxonomy (NCBI): domain Eukaryota; kingdom Metazoa; phylum Chordata; class Aves; order Falconiformes; family Falconidae; genus Falco; species Falco peregrinus. The sequence continues at coordinate 61,954,419 of NC_073727.1, forward strand.
AAATTAATGGCTTATCTGCATTTGCACCACAGCAAAGCAAATGCTCATTAAATCAACGTAGAAGTTAAAGATGGTCATATTTTAGAATGAGTGCTTTATTTTCTAAGGAGTGCTGCTGCTACTTTATAACCAAAACCAGTACTGTTAAGGTGAAACTGCAGACATAAATATTCAGTAGTAGCTACTCATTCTCAGTACTTTGTTCACAGTCCTAGGAATAGTCCCTTTTTTTTTTTTTTTTTTTTTATTTCTCTGAAAAATAGGACTATTATTGCCAACATTGCAATAGGCTTGTAAATATTTTTTTAAATCCCTCAAGTTTCATGAACTACTTAGAGGTGTTCAGCAAGCTGAGGAGATCCTCAGAGAAAGTAAGGTTCTGAAGTTCCCAGCTATATGGACTGTACTTTGAGCTTGTAAATAATTTCAAGAGGGAATGAAAATGAAGACACAAATCAGTGCTTCCAAAATTTTGTCACCTGAACGAACAGCTTATTAAGCACCTTAATCATTTTTACTGCTTCACCTACTTGTGTGACTACTGGTATTACTAAAGAACAAGTATCCTAAATAATAAATCAAGAAAGTGTTATTTAGAAATTCTGAAATATTGCAATTTTGCTAAAAAAAATATTGAATTTCCACACCATCAGTCATCCTGACACTTCATCATTTTGTCCACATTACAAATGGTGTAAAGTAGTTTGTATTCCCATATTTCTGTACAATGGGAATATATATATAAATATATGTATATGCACACTGAAAATTATCACATTTGAATTGTCAAGAATACTGTATTTTAACACTTCTGATGAAAAGAAGCTTTTAAACTTTCCAGAAGTTTTGTATTGTTAAAATAAGTAAAAAATCTTTCACAAGTCATTTTAACATTAGACTGCATTTCCTTGTAGTTCAGGAAGCCAGAGACTAAATTTTCTTTAGCTGAACTATTCCCCTCATGTGCAAGTAGGCAACATGCATTTCCTATAGACCATGTATCTCAGAGTGAAATTTGTTGCAAAGATTTCTGGAAAATACAATTTCCTGGGAAGGCTGCTAATCAGGAAAAATGTGGGTCAGAACAATTACTTCTGCTACGAATGTGTTACAACAGGAACATCTAGCTTAGTGGTTTGCTGAACTAATTTAGATGATTAAAGAATTCCGATTCACCTTGAACAACAAACATTAACAGAATATTAACAGAATGAAAGTTTTTCCCAGTGCAAAAGTAAAAAATTGAGATAATGCCAGCATATTCTAAAATAATTTGATTTTTTTAAAAACTGAATTTTCTTGGAGAAAATATTCTGTGGAAGCTTCCAAGAACAGCTGAAAACTGGATGCAATGGCAAGTATCTTGCTACAAGCAGGCTACAGAGAGCACCACCCACCAAAAGAACAATTTATTTCAGCTCTGTTCCCACAGCCCTTTTGAAACCACAACCACCTGCAACCCCAGCACACAGAGAGCCAAGTACCAGAAACCATAAGAGCGAGCACCTGTCCATCAGCCGTTGTTATGTTCCACTGTTGCAGACCTGCAGTAATCACATTCTTTAATCCTTTTTTATCCCCCACCCCCCCACCCCCAACAGTCTGCCCTTTTAAAATGAAAATTATGTTTTCTAAAACCAGAATCTCTGAGGAGGCTGAAGCTGAAGCCTCTAAGAAAACATGTAGGAAATTCCTTCTTTGGTGTAGGTGCCAATCTGTTAATTAGAGAAACCAGGACAGGAGGGAAAGGGAAGAGAGTTTTTCATCCTAAAAGAGCAAATGACATCATTAAAGGTAGGATACTCTGGATGTTAAATGAAGGTGGCACTGAAGAATGGCAAAATTTGCTCCCAAAGAAGGATTTTTACATTTCATTTCCATTGTAATGAGTCTTTTTTTGTTCATTTCACTAAAGGAAAATAGAAAGGGCTGCCACTTGCAGGTGAATCAAAAATGAACTGAAATGAATAAAAATGTCATTCATTCATTGCTTAAGATTCTCCTAACAAATAGACTTACTTTAACTTCTTTTGTAACTCTAGGGTAGATAGAAGTTTGTCCTAGAATTAGTTCTACCAAAATCTGTGTTTCTCTTATGCCTTTGACAATTCACTATAATCTCTCAAGGGAATAAATTCTCATTCAATGGCATTGTAAAACATCCTTTGCCTGGAGAAAACTGTTCTAGCGACAGCATAACAAAGCCCAATAAATTTGATATTTTTTTATCAAGCTGATCAAAATAAAGTTTGCAGGTGACACAATACATTTCAGTAATGAATGCCTACAGGCTCCAGAAGATAGGAAATTAGGATGTAGAAAAGCAAGAAAACAGAGAATTTTGCCAAAGTAATTTATCTTCCATTGCTACTTTTGTTTTTTACATAGCAAGTACAGTTGTGAATCTGTTGTCTGTGTGAAACTGATACCATCTATGACTCAAAAGCTCTAATGAATGACTCACCAGTGCTCAGAATAGCTACCAGAGGGTCACTCTGGGACTGGAAGGTTCCTTTCAGGAAACAGAGAGAATAGAAATGTATATCAGGTCCTGCTTGACAGCAAAACACTCTGAACTGTTAAAGGGAATTTCAAACATCATTTTAACATTAAATGAATGCTATATTGTTATAAAATAATAACAGCAGACACATGCACACACAAAAAGTAAACTTCTACCCAAACTGTTTGTCGTGGTTTAACCCAGCCAGCAACTAAGCCTCACACAGCCTCCCCAGGGGAATGGGGGAGAGATTCAAAAGGGTAAAAGTGAGAAAACTCATGGGTTCAGATAAAAACAGTTTAATAAGTAAAGCAAAAGCTGCATGTGCAAGTAAAGCAAAGCAAGGAATTCATTCACCACTTCCCAGTGGCAGGCAGCTGTTCAGCCATCTCCAGGGAAGCAGGGCTCCATCATGTGTAATGGTTACTTGGGAAGAAAAAATGCTGTAACTCTGAACATCCCCCCTTCCTTCTTCTTCCCTCAGCTTTATATAGCTGAGCACAATGCCGTATGGTTTGGAATATCCTTTGGGTCAGCTGGGGTCAGCTGTCTTGGCTGTGTTTCCTCCCAATTTCTTGTGCACCCCCAGCCTCCTCGCTGGTGGGTGGGGTGAGGAGCAGAAAAGGCCTTGCCCCCATGGAAGTGCTGCTCAGCTGCAATACTAAAACATCCCTGTGTTATGAACAGTTTTCAGCATAAATCCAAAGCATCGTCTTACACTAGCTACTATGAAGAAAGCTAACTCTATCCCAGCCAAAACCAGGACGCTGTTACAGAAGTATTAGGAAAATGAGGGTTGTGATGTTAGATTCTGCTTCTAAAGACATTTTAATTTTGCAAGGGTCAAACTTTATATAATGTAGAAGTAGATCTATTGTGAATTTTATAATTTACATCTCAATGCTCAATAAAATACTGTCTTTTACACCCAGCCAAACACCTCTGGGTTTCTCCACAGTTATTTGTGTAACATAGTCTCACATCAACATGATTTTCAGTATAGCTGATCGAATCAAAATGCAGACACCAGCAGAAGGCATAGGTTGTGGACTTGGAGCTCAGTGAGGAAGAAGTTAAAATGTTTTGTGCCTTAGTCGGTGGCACTGGAAGAAGGCAGATTAAATATATTTTCTCTGGAGATGTTCAGGATCCAATAACAGAGGAAACAAAGTTCTGACTGTGGTAGATCCTGGGGTAAACAAGAAAGACTGCTGCAAGAATTTCAGTAAAGGACAGGAGGAGGGAAGAAGAGATGTTAACTCTGGAAGACCTGGCGGTGAAAAAAAAAAAAAAGAGAGAGAAGACCAAAAGGAAGACAACACAATGGAGTCACAGTTGCCAACTGCTTAGAAGCCATGGAAAAGACAAATGGACGGGCTGTATCAGATGAAATTTTGTGTCATATATTAGGCCATGTTTTGATCATCAAACAAAAAAAAGCGTTGTATGTGGGCCGTTCTCTGTAAAGGCTTTTGGTACATATGGTACATACCAATGCTGGATGGGACTGAAGGTCAGATGAAACCATGAAAATGACTGAGTAGGAGTCAGAGAGATTAACAATCACCTGAATGAAAGTTGACACCACAAAAGATTAGGCAGAAAGATACATTATCTCACCACAGCATGGATGCAGATTCTCTGAAATAGTAGATCTTTTCCATCTCAAACATACTTTGTAGGGACTGGTATCTCGCTATTACCCAGAAGCGATACCACATCTCTGATAGCTTCTTATTACTATTGCAGCTGTGCACCTAGGGCACCTTGCTGTAATATATAATAAAGCAAAGCCTTGGCTTTAGCCTTCAGCAAATACTAATGTGTTCTTTCATTCATTGTGAATCTGTGGCTGTAGCAGGCAGTGATCTCTGATCTCTGATGGTAAGTAAGCTCCTCTGACTAGAAGGTCTGAAAAGGCAATGACAGTGTAATAGAATTTTATGATTACATTTTGAACATTTCCACTGTGAGCAGAAGGCTCCTGACTCAGATATTTTTATCTTCTGCCTAAAGAACAATAAAAATAATAAGAAGGAATCAACAAGTCACGGTAGGAATAACTCAATACCTCTGCTACATTTCCTTCTGCATTATTTTTACTTGAAATTAACTTACTGAAATACAGTGAGAGTACTTTGGTAGTTCTGAAAAAGAGGCCAGCATTACCCGCCCTGTGTGGATGCTCAGCCTGCATTGCTAGAAAGGGGTTTTTCCTCCCTATATACCAGTGCTAAGAATGAACAAATCAACCAAGCAAGACATTCAACTGAATGTGACCTTTGAAGGAATATGGGGGACAGAGAAAATTCTGTGTATGGAATATTTCTAAGACAAAATAGCTTCCCAATCAAGGCAAAAGGAAACTAGGCATCAGGAAACCTGAGTGAAGCCTGTAAGCATGTGCCCACACTGAAGCAGAGCTTTATGTAGAAGCACATGTAGAAACAGCTGGACTTTGGATCCCTTGGTTTAAGAAACATGTTTCATCCGTATAATCTGATGGTGCCTTTTTATCAGGAAAGCTAAAATAAAGTTTCATTTACTTCATCACAGACCTTGTTCTTAAAATGCATTCGCTCATGTTTCTAAAGCACTTTGAGATCCTTGCTCGGCTGACACAATATATGCACAAAGTGTTATTAAATCACTCAGTATAAGAGGTCCTTTACCTCATTATATTTCATAGCAGTAACTCTTTATTATCATCTGATGGTAGTAAAACATGACACAGCTCATCTAGCATGCTGGGACAAGGTCTTGACTGAAGTTGATTAGAGTTTTGTCTGAGTGAGGAGTGAATAAAAATTCAGTTAAGGACTACAGAATTTCATTTCCTAATAAGGCTTTGGGAACATATATATGAGAAGCAAAACTGGCATTCTTCTAATACATAGGTTATTAATGCTTTAGGCTTGATTGTTTCCTTTTAATGGGTATATGAGCTCTCCTAAATTTCAAATAATTCTATGATTTTTTTCACATATTGCTGTTGCTGTGATTCTCTGAGCACTGTTTCTATATGCCTTCCTTATGCTGCCTTTTTTTATGGTACAACCATGCTTATTTTTACTATATAGTGAAAGTCTTTTGCAAGAATAATGAGGATGATGAGTGTCATTATTGATACCCATTGATAGAATTGAATGAATGGAAAATAAATGAGCATATGTATCAATATATGAACATACATATATTAGTTGAATGGAAATACTATATTGATTGAATGGAAAACACATGAACATATGATGAAAACAATTCTTTGAAGAGAAGAGGGCTTGTTTCATGAGGCTAAGGACATCCATTGGTATTTTTAACTATTTGTATCATTAAGCCCTCAAGAACGGATCTGTCATTTTATACTGTGAAGCAATAGCTCTGGAGGAGTTAAAGAACAGAACAAATATTGGCAGAGCAATGAGAAGAGAGCTCTACAGTACAACTGTCACATGCTGAGTAGGAAACCAGTGACCTGGGCATCTCTTCCAGACCTCAGCACATAGCTAGGAACGTCACCAGCTGGGCAATACAAGATAAAGCAGATTCCCTCCCACTCCGTATTTCCTCTTTCACTTGTTCTCTCTTTTTCCCAGACTTAACATAAGGAAATTTTGCTTACTTTGTCATAATGTCATAATTTAAATCACTTCTCAGCTTTTTGCCTCCACACTATTACTCTGGGTGAGTGACAAAGGCTTCCCTGACTTCTACCATGCTCCTGAGTGTGTTTTCCAGCCATGGAAGTTTTCCCCAAGTCCTGCTTAATATTTTTTTAGTATCTGTCACTGCTTTCTGTGCTACTGGAATTATATGACTTAGATATGTAATGAACCAACTCAATTAAATTAGAAATAAATTCTTTATGCAATGAATTGCCTTTTGGCCTCACTTCTCACCAGTAATTATTAATTTTATAAACCCCTCATAGAGATATTTTATTTTGAGAAAAAAGGAGGGGGGGGAAGGAGGAAATAAATAATTAGCAGCCAGCATCACCACAGCAAATGATTTCTACAGAAAACTCAAACCATATAGAAATCCCCTATATAGGAGCAAAAGGAGAGCAGTATAGGCTACCAGGAGCAGGAGATACCAGTCAAGGCAGAGGTGGGGACAATTCCTGAAGAAGGGGACACAATGAAATCTAGTGAACAATGATGTGGCAGAGAAAGCTGATGGGAGCTCAGAGTGGTACCTGGAGAGAGGAGGTTCTTAGTATTGGTCTTTTCCACAGGTCACAGCTATATCAATGTAAACAGTCTGTGTGCTGCAGGCTCGTGTAATGCCTAAGACCGGGCAGACTGCTTTTAGCCAGGTGTCCCCTGCATCAGCCCAGCAATGGGATGCTGTGGTATGTGAGGATAAAGCACCCATGCTGGCTGAATAGCAGCATTAATCATGGGGCTCCCAAATTGCACTATGAGACGAGCTTGCCTTCTGTTTCAAAATTATATTCATGACAACAAATCTGTTAAACTCCTCCGCTGACATGTTTTACTTTCCCAGGACAGGAACATTGTGAAGGTTGGTTGTTGGCTTAGCTTCAATTTCCATGATAGATTTCAGGCAGTGACCTAACCTACCTCTTGCTTTACAGGAAACGTCATGGAGATTCAAACTAGCTTCATCTGTAGGAGCTTAGTGATAAAGTGGCCAGTGATATATAAGAAAATAATGTATTGTCTGTTTACATAAGACTATTCACCTCCAAGCCAAGTTTGAAGCATTGTGCATCTTTAAGGGAAGGAAGTTTTCTTCATGAACTAGAAATCTGCTTCCAAGGAAGAAGGCAGACTTGCTGTGGAAGATCCAGAGTTTTACTGCTCCTATTTCCTCCAGGGGCACCTTACAACCAGAGCCACCAAACGAAGACGGATTGTCACTGGTAATAGGTAACAAACCTTTTCATTGTACAACCACTTTGAATACTCCTTAGATCAAGATGGGGGCGAGGGAAATGGGACTTTAATCAAATGGTGCCTTGCTGGTCAAATGTACTAAACATTACTTAGTAAGTTAACATTCCCAAGTTGCTTCTTCCCAAAAAAACCACACTTGGTGCTCACAGGCAATCTTCTCAACTCACCAGGGAGACAGGAAACGTAACTAGGTGAAGAGAAAAAATAATCTTCCACAATATAATGTGGAGGTCAAAGGAGGGAATTTACAATATTCATGCTGTGCCCGTTCACTAGTTAAAGGGTGAACCATATTTGTCAGGTCAGTCAATAACACACTTGTGACCAGCAGATTTAACAACTTATTTCTCCCTCACCCTGAAAGACCTCCTGTCTGCTCTTGTGAAACCCTCTGAATCTCAAGAATCATTTACTCTCTGGTCTGACCAAGACCGAGGGATTTCCAGCCTGGGAGAAAAGGTGAGGCACACCACATCCTGCAGATAAAAACAGCAGAGCCGTAAGAAGGTGGAGGAAAGGAGCAAGACTTCTGCAGAAACCCCTCCCTGTTCCATAAGTGCCAAGCATGTTTCCATATCTCTGAACCCCTTGCCTCTCAAATCTTAGTCTCTCCTCTTCTGCCACCCTACGCAAGGGCAACGGTTAAATCAAGTAATGAGGGGTGGAAACAGCAGGCCTACATCCATGCTGCTTCTTTTTTTATCTCTACTCACCGAACACAATGGCTACGCATGAGCCCCTCACTCAATCCAGCAGAGTTAGAGTGCATTGCACTCAAACAATTTACCTCTTTGTTTCTATGAAAAAAATAAATTGGTTGAGTTTGTGTCACCTTAGTCTTTTAGTGTATTTTTTGACATTAATTGATAAGGGCATCCAAGCAATCATGCCTAATATCTAGCTTCCAGCACAAAATCATACTTTCATGCAACAACACATAACAGCTCCAATGCTGTCCAGTTTCCCAGTATTAATCTGTTGACAGATGTGTATCACGGCCAGATGGTGCCTCAGCACTCTGGAACCCCCTGCTCAAGGGTACTCAGACTGACAGCACATGTACTTCAGGCTTGTGTCTCATCTGTATGGGCACAGGATGGGTAAAATGAGAGTAGTTACTGAACAGTTTAGCAGTCTGTTAAACTTCTCTGTTATATAACATTAGTCCTTTTTATACATCTGTTATGTTCTTCCCATGGGAGTAAAGCAGGGCAGACAACAGATTGTCTGTTCAATGGGAAATAGAATGATTTCCCCCCACTTTTTTCCCCCATCAAAAGAAACAAAAGCAAAAAGAAAGGGGAGGAAAAAAAGGAAAACTAAGAAGTAAGACATTTAAATCACTTATCTGTTTTGACTGAACAAAATATGACATTGGACTTGGTTTTCAATCTTTTTAAATGTTAATATTTTAGTAGAAAAAATTAATTTCATTTTCAAAAAAAATATTTTGTAATGAACATATAAATACTTACTTCCAAGTGTGTCAAAATAAGATAGATTTTCTGTGGCCCCTAAAGCATCTTTTTTAACATGGAGCCTGAAAAATACAACTTAGAAGAAATTTCCAAGAAAAAATTATTTCCACTTTTACACTGAGAAAGATTTATAGTAACACTCAACAGAGCAATAAAAAGGAAAAAAAACCACAAAATTCTTATTGGAGCTTTAAAATTACTTTATTTGTCCCTGATTTTTATGCAGCTAATGCTCAGAAGTCCCTATTTTGACTGGGTCACTTTGTGATAAAAAGTATATGGAAAACCTATAGGAAAAATCCCATACCTGCAATGCATAAATATTTTAAAGGGTAAAAAAATGGCAGTGATAATAATCTGCCCTTGGCATGAGCCTGTTTTTATACCTCTTCAAATACTAAAATGGGATAATAAAAATTAAAAATTACTCTTCAAATATAAAATAGGATAATAAAAATGACTCTTCCTTACTTTTCTGGAGTCTATGATCTAGAAGATGCAAATGGTCTCAAGCACATGAACACTGAAATCAAACTGCTTAATAAGCTCCACTGAATTAAGCTCCATGGCAGGAAACAGCATCATCATCTTGAGCTAGGCTTTTTGGAGCCTACAGATGCTACCCTGCAGTTATCCTTTTACTTTGAGATAAAAGGCTTTATTTTCTTCTCAGATAACTTTGAAATTGAAACTTTTTTTCTTTTTGGGGGGTAAGGAAATTACATCTAGAACCAGATGTGCACAGAGCAATCACATGAGCAGCTCTGCCTCGCAATGAAACTCTATGTGCCCCTGAAGGAAATTAAGTTATCCAAAGCCTATTTGAGTTACCCAGCTCATTAACCTTCCTTTACTAAAGGGAAGTTATGGGTTCCATCCATAATTAAGTCAGGTTATGGGAATGTGGTTCACATTACCTACAGCATATCTTTCTGTAGAGATTAATCAGTCTGGACAATAGGTAGAAAGTAATTTCTCTACAAACCTCTCTATAAAGTGGGACTTGAGCAGAATTCGTAGTTTCAAAGGGGGTTATGGTACAGCACAATCTGTGGTGCCTTTCTGCACAAGTCATCTTTCTAACAGAATATGTCTGTGTATAACTACCCATTGCTATGATGGAGTGTTACTTGTCTGATTCCGGAATATGAACATCATGGCTAAAAGTGCAATGTTGGTACTCCAGAAACCACGTATAGCTCAGCTTTCCCATGTTGTCAGTATTGTAGAGAAAAGATAAGATGTTTTTAGCTCTACCTTACAACAAGATCCACCAAGTCTGCCAGGACAAGTCATTCGTGGCATTCACACACTACTGGATAATAGTGAAGAAAAACGTCCTGCAAATCAAGTGGCCAAAGCACAGCAGATGCACACCAGATAGTGTATAACTATTGACAGTATTAAACTGCAGCGTAACTAGAGTCCTCTTTGCATAAGGATGAGGGATAGAGACCCTGCGGTAGCTGTTGTGTGATGGGAGAGGACATGGAATAGTTCTCTTCTGGGATACCATTTCAGCTTTTGATTTCTTTTCCTGCCAGGTTTTCTAGGGCATTTGAGTCATGCCACCATTTGTTCCTCTAATCCTTCTGCGCTGGTTTTGAGTGGAGTAGAGTTAATTTTCTTCATAGTAGCTAGTGTAAGACTATGCTTTGGATTTGTGCTGAAAATAATGTTGATGATACAGGGATGTTTGAGCAATTGCTGAGCAGTGCTTACATGGAGTCAAGGTCTTTTCAGCTCCTCACCCCACCCACCAGCGAGGAGGCTGGGGGTGCACAAGAAATTGGGAGGAAACACAGCCAAGACAGCTGACCCCAGCTGACCCAAAGGATATTCCAAACCATACGGCATTGTGCTCAGCTATATAAAGCTGAGGGAAGAAGAAGGAAGGGGGGACGTTCAGAGTTACAGCATTTTTTTCTTCCCAAGTAACCATTACACATGATGGAGCCCTGCTTCCCTGGAGATGGCTGAACAGCTGCCTGCCACTGGGAAGTGGTGAATGAATTCCTTGCTTTGCTTTACTTGCACATGCAGCTTTTGCTTTACTTATTAAACTGTTTTTATCTGAACCCATGAGTTTTCTCACTTTTACCCTTTTGAATCTCTCCCCCATTCCCCTGGGGAGGGAGCGATCAGCTGGATGGTGCTGAGCTGCTGTCTAGAGTTAAACCACAACACTTCTCTCACATTCAGGTGTTTGCGCCACTGTTAAATGAAGGAAGGTACTGACCTATCTTGCAGGGATTTTGAAAGGATAAAAATATTAGACATTATACATATAGTAACTGATAGTGGTGGGGGGAGAAGCAAATACATGCTGTAAATAAACACAAAATGTGGGAAAGCTTAGAAAATACCTCCTTTTTCTTCTCTTTGAGACAAATGCTCATACTAAAAATAGCTAAAACAAAAACTAACCCCAAACTTCAATCAATATAAGATTTTAAATTCTGCCTTTTCTTGCTATAGAAACAACGCTTCTGTAATAAATAGACTTCAGGACTAGAATTGAGGAGATGTAAGGCCAGATGCCTGGCAGGCATAATTTGTTTAGCACGGATGATTTCAGTGCTTCAGAATGGGTATTTTTTCACATGTCAGAGATTTGGTGATCATTTCTGTATTCCTCCTTATTCCCTGCCTTTGTTCCATAAACCCAAGGAGACTAGGCCTCATTCATAAATCTGGCATAACAATATATGTCCTTTCTGAAATTACTTCATGTGCAGGATAGGATAGGAGGTGCTTTGGTTTACATCCTTTGCTATTTAAATCATTATTATCTTCCATGTGTCAAGTTTAGCCCCCCCAAAACATAGTATTTTTGGGGGGCATGAAGAGAATTCCCTAACTGGTGTCCTGCCTAATCTGAGTACCAAGACAAGGACTATACTAACAGACATCTGATGCCATCTATAGCTGGCAGAGTGGCAGCTTTTTTCTGTTCATTGTGAGCACAGTCCCCACTGGGATCAATTTACTTTTTCATTCACACCACACAAAAGAATGTGTCGATAGTGCTGGAGATGACGTCAGTGCAGTCAGCTGCAGAGAGCCGTGGAGAGTGCAAGTGCTGCAAACGAGAATAGCCATCGATAACACCCTCTTCAGATGATAACCTTTCTATTGGAAATGGTCACATTTGTTAAAGCTTTGTTTTAAAACCTGGCCAAAACCAAACCAAACCGACCAACCACATTTAAGGAAATTCGTAATGGTGATTTCATCCTGAAATAATTAAAGAATCTTGAGCTTCAGAAAATCTCCTATTGCTAAGGAATGATTCTTTGTGTAAGTATCAAAGTGATATAATACACACCAATTTTGGTGCATAATTCACTATCTAGGGAACAAACTGCTATTGCTAGGGGACATACTGAGCTCTCTAACACACAGAACAACTCAACCTCTGGCTGTAAAGTGAGAGCAAAATATAGACTGTTGCTTTTAAAAAAATGAAAAAAAATTGCTTTTTTTTTCCCTGAGTATTCAGCATCATTTGTTAAGTGGCACTTATAAGTTCTTTTATTGTGAAACATTTTTGAAGTCTATTTAATATGGAAAAGGAGACACCATTGTGGCTGTAATACTATTCTCACAAACCACAAAATTTTAACAAGTATTCAAATGTTCATTTGCAGAAGGTACTAATACTTTGCCTCAGACAACACCCACAGCTTAGTTTTATTTTAGTAATCAATATTTGGTCTAAATTTAGACATTGTTAAGGCTGTTTTGCCAAAGCAAATCTTAAGAGTGCACAAGAAATCCCTTTCCACTTGACTCATGACACTCAGGTGCTTTAAGGGAGGTAAGCATTTAAGCAGGCTGATGAGCTGTAAGCTAAGCATAGGAAGGTGCTTGCAAAGGGGAATGTCTCAACTGACTTCAATGCCCTGTAAATCAAAGCCTAAAAGGTACAAATTCATAGCTGAAACCTGCACCTAGCCTGGAATGAGGGTGTTACACCAGCACACAGAGGCATATCAGATGAGCTACAATTTAGCTAGCTCAGTATAACAGCAGTGAAGCGGTGTCTGCATCGACAAGCTTCCTCCTTCAGCCTATACTGAGGCCAGTGATGCTGCAGCCTCCCTGGTAGTGACACATGCTGGCTACAGTGAAGTGAGTGCCTACATCGTACTGCCTGAATGCAGTGCTGAAATAACCTTAGGGACTGATGTCTTTTATGTAGCTATGAAACAGAACAAGCTTTCTCTGCTATCTTCCCTCTCATGTATCCTGATAGGACCAGATCTCAGAGCATTGCTGAGTCTCTGTGTTTATTAGAGCCTTTGTCTCAGTGCTGGCATTTTCTATGAGCAAACTAATTTGAACTGGGAGGGGCAGCAATGAAGGAAAAGAAGCCAAAACTACACTGGTTGGAAAAAGACTAACGAAATAAGTAATTTTACTTTTTTTTTTTTTTTTTTTTTTTTGATAGGGAACTACTGGAATGACTGCAAGCCCATTAAACTGCATAAAAGGCACTTTACTGACAACATTAAGGTTTGGTTCAGAAACAAAAGGAGTAAAGTCGGATCCAGCAATATCTAAAATGAATGGAAAATTCTTCATTGCTTTCAGCTAAGGCTAAATCAATCTGCAGACTAAACCACTTGGGCTAATTTAGAGTTTAGGGAAAATTAATGAAGACTAGCCAACAGAGGCTGATAGACCATTGGTTTGTTTGAAATTCATTTACTTCTCAGTCTAGAGACTTCTCTGCAGTATCTTTAAGGACCTTAAAAGACTAAATTTCTCAGTGTAGTCAGAGGTTAATCAGATCTTCAGGTTCTTTCAGAAAAAGCCTAAGGATGAGGGAAGGAGGAATTAAGATGCTTAACGTGAAGCTGCTCTTTATACAGGGTTTCTGACCTATGTACAGTGGCTGTAAGTTCAAATATGGCCTTTCTCCTGTGCATACTTACAGGCAATTCTGCCTGGAAAATAACTATAGAATTTCATTTTTCTTCAGTCAGTGAAACAGGAAAAGTCAGCAGAGGCTTTGCTTAGTGTTGCGATGCAATGTTTCTCTTCCCTCTCCAGGCACAGAAAAGGGTGGTAGATCGTAACTCTGGATTTGCGGTTTCACTTGGCCAGACAGGTTGCATGGCAAGGATATTCCCATTTTAAAGGCAGGCTGTTGTTTTCTATTTGAGAAAGAAGCTTTGTATTTATTGTCTTACAGATTCAAGGTATTGTGTATTATCACTACCCAAATGTTAACAATTCAGTCCTATTTTATACTATATAATTCCACTGGCTTATTCATACATGTGTAAACACTATTAACTTCTGTATAAAATATGTATGGTTTATATATATTTTATATATATCCAACACATGCGTATGTATAAAAAAAAATGTGTGTAAACACACCGGAGGTGATGTCTATATACATTTAATATAGGGATGATTCCTGCTAAAGACCAGTCATGGAGGTGATCATTTTGGCACTGCATGTTGCCCAAACACATACCTGGATTTGCTTTTGTGAATAAATATCTAAAAGAATAAATATATACATACGCTTTATGTGTATGTTATGAACATATACAATGTGTATATATATTATAGAAGGTATAGAGCTTATATTATGGGGAGACCATATGAAAGAAAAAACTGTCTCTTAGCTTTTTGGGAGGCTGCAACACATTTTGATTAGCGTGCACACTCAAAGTGCCAGTGTATGGCACAGTAATAACTGTTGGAGTAAGTCAGCGGGCCAGAGTCCAGTGGCAGCTGGACAACATAAAAGTGTAGCGTCCTGGAAAAATGAAAAGGTTTTGGGCTGTAGCAGCCTCAGGACCACGGTGTGTAGTGAGCACGCTGCTCGGGTCTGAGGCTGTGTAAGGGGAGCACAGGCTAGGGCTGGCCAGCAGCTCCGGAGAGTGGGTAGCTGTGACACTGGTTTCCTGGAAAACGGATGCAGGAGGACAAGAGAGAACAGAGGTGCCAGTAAAATCAATGGGCTGTGTTAGTAGGGTAAGTGATAATGGAAATAGAGCTTCTGAATTAAACCACAGTGAATCAAAAATTCAGTGATTATGTAAGATAAATATAGTACGTTGGAAAGGCCCTCTTTTGAGCCTGTCAGCTCCACCACCACCTCCCTCCCCCAGCAATGCTAAAACCATTCTTAATGGATTATTCAGCTAGTGATTTTGCAGCTCTGCCAGCAGTTCATTTTATTTTAATAACACCTGAATCTCTACATCGAAGAATCCCTGAACAGTAGCAACCAACTTGATATTTCTTCACTGGACACCCTTCCTAATGCTCTTGGGAGAGACCTGGTTTTCACAGTTGATGTATTTTGAAAGAAAGTATCTAGCTGATTTCTACATCCCGCCCCACCCCCCACCCCCTTCTTCTTTTTCTCTTTAGAAAAGCCATAGCTGTAGCCTTAGCACAGATTTCCCTCTCTATCTTGGATGCCTTACTGCTACAGTAAGTCCAGTGACATGCTTGGAAAACTTCTTGTCTCCTCTGGGCTTTAAAAGTATAAAAATACTAAGAAATGCTATGCCATAAAATTGATGTCTGCGAAGTTACAAAAAAGGGCTGTACCACCCCTGCCCTATTATGAAAAATGCAGTGAATAGGCATCTCCTACTGCTTATGCTGACACAGGAGTGATCCAAATTACTTTTGGGCCAGAGACTGAACCTGCAGAGAGTAGGGGAAAATTACTGTAATTTAGACATGTGAGTATCTGGTTTCCAGGAGCAATCAGGTACTTAAACACTTAAATAGCTGCAGTTTCATCTGCAGCTAATTACATGCTTAGAGAAAGACCCTGGTAAGAAAGGGCTGAAGGCAGGATCCTAATTTATACCTGCTCCCAGAAAGGATTTCTTGAATAAAAATAAAAAAGGACTTCAGAGGCACGATACATGAAACAGATTATTTGTATCTATATAGGAATCTGTTTATCAATATCCCCAAATATTTTGTATTCATAATTTGACAGTAAGACTCAGGATCTCACAGTACTATGAAAATAAAAAACTGTACCATGGGGCTTAGACTTCAAACAGCACAAGTTGCTATGGATTAGTCTTCTATACAATGACAGTGAGAAGAAAGATGAAAGAGTGATACAGATGAAACTGTAGCTACACAAGTCACCTAGGCCTTTACATAGTGAATCTCAGTTCAGGAGAAAAATTTTCTTAATCACTGTCCACAACGCATTGCTTACTGTTTGCAAATACTGATGCTTCTTATGAAAAAGGAAACAAAGTCACATACCAGTTGCCAAGTTATGGTAGCTACATGTCTTCCCATTTACAATATACATGTATAGATATAGATATATATAGATATATATATGATCCAACACGTATTTTATTGCAAGTGGCAGTAAACATGCACAAAGCTGCATGCCATTTGTTAAACATTAGCTTTAAGAGATGTGCCAGAGCTTGTACTGGTTCATCAGGAATGCTGGAACCATGTTCTTCCCTTGGCCTTATCCGTGATAATCAACAAAGTATCCCTGTGTCTTTGGTTGTTATGTTTGAACACTGCTTTTTGCACCAAACTTTTCCCAGGAATCTGCAGGTTTTTAAACTAAAGCATACTAAGCCATTGAGGGAATATGTGAACAAGGAAAGGAAGATTTTTGGTGGGTTTGGTTTGGTTTAGATTTGTTTCCCCCAAAAAGTATTGAGGAGGTGATTAGATATTTCGGTGCTGTGAAAGCAGATGATATTATTGCTGTGAGAGAAAATGTGTTCCGTCTCTCTTTTGGGCACCAGTCCAACACCCACTGAAATCAATGGAAATTATTTCATTGACTGAATTTCTGCTACACCAGGCCCTGTGTACCACACAAGAACAGGTATAGTTTTAAAAAACATAAAGAAAAGCAGATTGAACTTTTTCATCTTCAGTATAACCATCCTTTGCAGCAACCAGCAGTCCCTTCCCCCGTGCCAAGACCTGCTTCTGCCTGTATCAAAGACAATTACTTTGATATTTTGCTTAAAAATTAAGACACAGAATTACTGTTAGCCACATGACCATTTCAGATATCATTGATCTTACTAGCCAATATCATGTTAAATCATTCTCGCAGCCCCCATACTATTCCTTCAGATTGCCTAAGGGTTTTAGCAGCTGTCAAGAGGTGGGTTACATTCACTTTGTATTTTGAACCTTGTGCTCAACCACAAAATCATGAAGTTCAGTATTTTTCAGATGACAGCTGAGATTCTGGACTGTAGTTACACAGAAGCATAAATTATAACTGAACGAAGCAGAAACAGCAATCGACCTTGCAAATATCTTTACTTGTAAGGTGAGCATCTGCCAGGTTGCTGCTGGGGAAGAAAGTCAGGAGCAGTAAGGAGATTTTACCCTTTCTCCTGCAGGTGTGGCACATTTTTCTGAGATTTCTAGACATCTGAAATGTTCAGGCAAATGACTGCTACATATTTGGACAAAGCTCTGTGATGTTTGTTCCATGCTAGACCTAAATGATGTTCTGGAGCTTGGAACAATGCAGCTGGAATCATGCCCCATCCACAGACCTCTCTATTGCAACCACTACAGCATCCTTATGTCATGCATGGAGATTACACTGGATTCATTGCACATCCACTGCCATCTTTTTATTTGAAATTTCCATTTGATTTAGGGATCCATAAGCAAAGGGTGCAAAAATGTTACACCTGGTGCTCAGTGGTGGCTGAGCAACTAGAAGCAGGTGTGCATTGACTATACCCCGTACTAGAGGTATTTGAAGTTGGCATTGACAGCACAGGGTGCCTTTGGCAGCAAATGCTTTTTGCAGTATCAGCAGAGACACTGTAATTCGGACATTGCCTATGGCTTCATTCCCTAGGAATAAGCAAAATAAGCTTCACCATTTCTTATAGTAGGAAAGAAGTTAAATTCAAAGAGACCTACTGTAAGTGGGATTACGCACACAGTCTTTGAAATTTTTCATCATCAAGGCCTTAACAGAGGTTGAAACTAGGCAGTGGAGTCAGACTGAAGTAATTATACTGGAAAAAAAGAAAGAAAACTGAGACATGCTGAGCACTGTACCTATGGCACAATGAACATCACCAGGCTAAGAAGAACATCTTCAATCAATTTATTACTAACAATGATAACAGTGATAATTCAGATACACATATTATATTGTATAGTGAAATTAAAATTCAAAGAAACTACATCATATATTATGCAAGTAAATAATGCTAATTAATATAGACTGTACATTAACTTCCTGTGTAATTACTTAATCTCAATCTTACCTCTAGAATGTGTATTTTTGGAATCTGGATGTACTAACTATATTGTAATTATATACTGTAATGACTTTAAAATTATATACTTAGTAACAACATGTGCTTATAACAAATTCCATAATTAAAATGTTTTAAGTATAGGATTGAATTTCTGACATAAAAACTCCAGACTTCAGTAGCTGATGCAGGTATCTTGAAAAAGTTGAAAGCAGTAAGTACGGATTTTTTAAATTATTATAAATTATGTAACTCATATTGTATTTATTCACTTAATCACTGGCCTAATCTTTAAAAAATATTTGAAATTAGCTATTCGTTCTCACTTCATTTAGCAATGCAGCCTACCAAATAGAAAGGTTTTTTATTTTACAGAAATAATAAACTACATTATAGATTAAGTGTCAGTGCACTGTAGATGTTAAGCAAAGCATAAAATTGAGATCCAGGGGTCAACATTGTTGATATCTTCTATATTTTAAATTTATGAAACTGTATTTGAAAGTTGCTATCCTTATCCCTCCCAACTTGCTTATGGTTCTATTCTATAAATGCTATGTGTGTATTTTGTCTTTCATAAGAAAAAAATAATCAGTAAGATAAAGATCAACATCCTATAGAGACTATAGTGAAGTGATAGACCTTTCTACTCAAATTCTCTTCAGCTTTCATAAAATCTGTAATTGCTGCCTGAAATTGGTACATGCAAGGATACAACTGACAGGCACTGCCTTGTGATGAAATGGGAATTGAAAGAAGGATAACATTTTAAGCCTGTCAGAACCTGGAAGCAGAAGGGTAGTTGATATTTTCCAGACAAGACCCTCATTAAAGCCAACTTCTCTTCTTTCACCTCCTCCATCTCTAAAAACCTGCAGTAGACACTGGGACCAAAACTGGCTTGGCTTTAAATGTGTCCATTAACAACTACCTGGTCTGAATTTTTGTTTAAGGTCATCTGCATGCAAATCTTACAATGTTATTTCCCTTAAAAGTCTAAGTTCAGAAACATTAATGTGCAGCCTCTTACAAAAAAGCTCATCATACTTGTATGCACCCTGACAGATGTGTACACTTACATGTCTGATGTGCATTTGCAGAGGTGGCTATACTATCCTGTATATTGAAACGCTGCAGAGAGACCAGGTCAGTAGTAAACACAGTGGAACCCCTACACAAATATATTCATAGGCTAATCCCTTCTTCAAGAATTTCAAAGGACAAAGTTAATATCTGGCAGCTCCATATATAAAACATTTTCTTTTACTTTTTATACCTTTTGATGGCAATTTGCAAAACATAGACAACTGTGGCTGTACTTCTTTGAAAATCCAATATGAGCTTTTCAATGAGACAGACTATTTCATCTGACCTGTCTTAGGATGAGCTGAACACTCCATTGACTACCCTCATTTATGTCCCTTGCCTATGAGTGACTCATTCAAACATAGCCATCTAACTTCTAGATGTCTCACAAAGGACAGATAAATTCCACAGTTCATCTATTTAATGCAAACAGATGTATTCAAATGGTACTTTTCCTGGCTGACCAAATTAGCCCATTATCAAATAACATGAAGTCTATGCAGTTTATCAGCTGCAAGAATTTTAACAGACAAAAACCTCTTGGCTTTGACAAGTTAATATTGTGAGCGAAGAAGCAGGTGTCATAGTTTTACATCCCAAGTATCAAAACATATAAGAATGTGGAGCTTTAAGAGTCATCATGATATAGAGCAATTATCTGAATTTTCCAGTGTTACAGGATCTGTGAAGGTGCTGTAACATACTCCAGAAGTCTATCCGCATGTGTCTGCTCCACAGAGTTTGGGGGATTTTTCTATGAAAAAGATAAATAAGCCAGGTTTTGTGGATCAAAAACTATCACCTAATTGCAGAATGCTTTCAGCACAACCTGGAGAGGCTTTTGTGATGCAGTTACATTCATCATTATCTTTATGCATCAGAATAGTCACACTTAACAGTTCTATCAAGTAGATTAAGCTTCATGCGTAAGTAATTGCAGAATTGGGACCTTTTACATTTTGCTTCTTGATCTAGGAACTGTCTATTCAATTCACATAGAACTGAGTCAGCAGTCAATGAAATGAGTGTTTAAATTCTGCTGTCACTGAAAGCTTGGCAGCCCAAGGGATGCTGATAACAGAGTTTCAGTCCAAGCACTCTGGCCAAATCTACTGAAGTTTTTTTAGCCTGTGATAGCTCTTTTCCAGCTCCCTACTTAGTGCCATTGCATCTGATGGTCTAACAATCTTTATTGCATTTACCCTCACAGCATGCCTCAGTGGCTGGGCAAATGCTTGCATTCCTCTTTGCAGAGGAGGAAAAAGGCAGATGGATTGAAAAATGTAGGCATCTAACTTTGATTTTTCAAATTATCACAGACAAAAATACATAAAAATAAGTTCTAAAGAGTTCTCAGAGGTTGCCTAACCTACGCTGTTGTCTCAGGCCAGCATCAGTCATACCTCAGCCACTCATATCTGACAGTTCTTTAACCTGTTTCTCAAAAACCTCATTTAATTGAAATTCCACAGGCTGCCACGACAATTCCAGTGCCTCATTCTCTCCTGTGCAGAAAGGTTTCCTAATATCTGACCTAAATATTTCTGCAGTTGTAAGCCCTGTCATACACCCTGTAGAAATGGAGAACAGTTTACTGTCGTCTTTTTTTTTTTTTTTTTTTTTTTTTTTTAATGGTCTCTATGTCTTTAAAGGCTTGCCTCCAACCTCTGTTTTCTGAGTAGACATTTCTCCATCTGTTTGGACATCATATTTTCTACATTCCTGTCTATCGTCTCTCAAGTATGGCAGAATTTAGACGTGGGTGGCCAAAGTTCCAAGCTGGTTAATTAAATTTTCACTTTCAGTTTAAATATGTGAGTATCCCATGTATTTTAATGAGCTCCTTGCATACCTAAGCTGGGCAGGTATTTATATGCTGTACTGTATCAGATCAAAGCAATCAAGTTCTTGCAGAATTATGTCTTGAGTTGGAAATTGAAATCAGAACTTGTCACTGTAACAGCAAGAAAATTGAGATGAACTATGTAATCAGGTACAAAGATATGTTAACTACTAATAGGATATTAATAATAGTGTGGTATATCAACATCTTCAAAATCAGTCAGTGAATTTTCTCCTGAACAAGAAGGCATTCAAGAGAGTAAGATCCTAGACCTATATAGTCATGCAGTTATCATAAACCCTATATGCAGTCATTCAGTAGAGAGATTCCCTGGAAAACACGAGCCCAACAGTGGTGGAGAGGCTTGAACACCATATGAGAAATGCATTGCCTCTTAATTTTAAACAGAACTGCACTCAAGTATGTAATGAATATATTGACTAGAAGGAGATAGAGAAGACTGTCTCTGCTGCCCAGAAGGAATTATATTAAAATACTGCACATAGCATCTATTTTGGAAGGTATGACATAAAATTTAACAGTTAAAAAACCCCACCCTTATGTGACTGATATTTTCAGAGGGCAAAGGTTCTAGCAGCAGTGCTTCCCAAAACCTATCTCACTTGCATTATTCAAGACCTGTCCCTAATAATGTCCCTTCTCAGCACAAGAAAATTGTTGCAAGTTACAGTAATCACAGTTTTGGAACTGCATTTGAAAAAATTGAAAGGTTTATGACTAGATGACAAAAGTTAGTTTCAAGCATCGTTGATCTTGGCCTTTGTCATTCCTTTTTCTTGAGATTTCCACCTGTCTTGTTCTATCTCATCACCAAGAAGACTGGACTGTAGGTGGATGCAGATTTTATGTTACTTTCCTGCATTAGTATGATAAATGCTTAGACAAAAATTTCACACCCTAAATGATTTGCAGACAATAATAAAAATATAACAAAGGCCACATAAGCAAAAATACCAAGAACAATAAGGTTTGTGGATCTTCAGCAGTGTGCGCTTTATGGTAAAAGGCCCATTCAAAAGCAAGATATGTGGAGATGTTTAAAAAACATGGAATGCTACGTTTAGATTCTCAGCTGGTATAAATTATAACAGCTTCACTAGAGTCCATGCAGCTATACCACTGCACATACACCAGCTGAGACTCTGACACATTGGTCATACCTAACCACAGATTTATTGATGTGGATAGCAGGCGCTGCAGGGGAATAGTATATCTCTTGCCTAACTAGGTTCCTAATGAGGTCTAACAAATATACAGATGTGAGAACAGTTTAGAAAAACTGCTCAGAAATATTATCTACTGCTTATTTTCAGAACATGTCTGAAACACAAGCTTTCTCTTAGGTTTGGAAGGCAACTGAAGCAATTTAAATCCAACTATGGTTGAGAAGCAGATGTGATCTTTGGCTTTCAAAATGAGACTCTGAATAGAGTAAACTGAGATTTGATAAATTCAAGAGAGATTGTCACCTCCATCTCCTGAACCTGCTATTTTCTGTCTGCATCGGATCTTCCGTCTTCTTGATTTTCCTTGCTATATCTAAGAGTTGCTGAAGGCTGATAAAGAATTACTGGCTATTTTTTTGTTTGTTTTCTGGGGGTTTGTTTGTTTGCATTTGTTGGGGTTTTATGATTACAAAAATCCACTGTTTTCCCTTTTCTTAACTTCAAGGGCTTTTTTCAGTTTTGAAATATGCCAAGCATTAAATAGAAGGCATGACACCAACTCAAAATTCAGCATCTCCTCCCTCATTACCATAACCAACCAAATTACATTACACCTTTTGTGTTAGTAGGTAGGTCTATATGTGCATGCCTTCAAGTGATGGATCTTGAATTTTGTCCTGGCATGGGGTTAAGTGCAAAGCACTATGATCCACACTTTACATTTCACTGTACATTAAATCTGCCTAGAAAGCAGTCAGTATTTTAATGTTAAGAGCTCAAGTTACCTGACACCACAATGGACTGCCAGCATGTCTTCCTGATGGTCTTAGCAGTAGAGGAGACTAAATACAGAATGTTTTAAAATAATAGGCACTTGGGGAGGGGGGGGGCGAAGCTGCTTAGAAATTACTTAGTAAAATCTTTGTGGAAATTCTATTTTACCCATATGAAATTGTTATTTGCAGGCACCCAAACCTACTGCCCAGACTAAAGTCAAGCCAAGGCAATATGGGGGAGAAGGAAATGTTATTTATAACATCTCAATTTTAATACTTGTGAAAAATGAAACAATAGTAGCTGTTTGCCGAGCTACTTTGATTCTTTCAAGGTAGTACTATAGGTAATTTAAACAGCTGTTACCCTGACAAGGTGTCCCTGCTGCAGACTTTGACTTCTCCAGACAAGGAGAACATCAGCCACTCACATTAATAAACTGATGGTTAGAAGCTACCAGGGTACCAGAGTCTCCAGTGGATTATACATAGCTGGTGTGCATGCTTCCACATGTACCCTTTACTCTGAGTTTGGTTGTTTTGGTTGTAGTTATCCACTTTTACCCAACTGGAAGTGATACTGGGAATTTAAATAATGTGTAAGACTGGTCAGATGGAAGATTCCTTTAAAGATATTTGACTTTTGGATCTGATTTTCATTCACAGTCTTGACATATTTTTGCATCCCTGCAGCATTATGTGGAGAACCATGACTTTGGTCTTGAGTGGTGGCCCAGTGTTGCCATTGCAGTTTCAGGCAAGTGATGGGTGGCCAGTGGTCATTTTAAGCATTTCTGGAAGCTTGAGAGTGGTTGAAGCAATCAATATATACAGAGCCTGACGTAATTCCTTTAGAAAATCCTAATGTGCAGATGAAAAGCAGTATGTATAACCTAGAGAGTCTGTAGGTATGGTACCTCTGCAAAATAGCAAGTGAAAATCAGAGAGCTTATCTGTAACAGATGGAAGCCAGAGGGAATGTTCTTAAGGACAAATTTGGAGTACAGTGCCTATTTCATTGTGGGACGTAAGTCAAGAGAGCATAATATCAGTATTGTTACACTAGTGTGAAAGCTGAATGAGGAGCTTTGAAAATCATGTACAAAATACATAACAATATTGACAGGGATGTTCGAGAAACACTGGAGGGATTTTACTGGGCATAGGATGAATAGACAGTCCCCAACATTTTCAAAGAGATTGAAAAATGTTGTGGGGTTTCAAAAATTCAGTTCTTATTCTGAACAAATTTTAATGGAAAATTTTCACACTAACTCAAGATCATTGTAATCCCAGGCAGTGGGACCGCCAAGGCTGCAATGAAAGATAAATCTGCCTTGACAGTGGAGCTATCGGCCTGCTTGATTTTCTCTTTTGATAGGTTTATGTTTCATGCCAATCAATCCAGCCCTACTGTGCAGCATAGTCACATTACCTTTATAAAGTAATCCACTAGCAGCCTAAGAGCTTTGAAGGAATACAGTGCCCTCTAACTACAGCGGGGGGGGGGGGCGGGGAAGTAAGTGTGAGAGGATGGGAAGAGATTTTTAAGAAAACTTTTTTCTTGTGTTAGCTAATGGTTCAGAGACTCGGATCTCAGCCATTCTGATGATTACACATTTCCCTGGGGAAAACATATGCTCAGTATGCTCACCTTGGGGTTCCTGTTTCCCACTTAATCATCGCAAGAATAAAGTGAGATGTCTCTGAGCAGATGTCTCTAAGGAGCAAGGTCTCATGGTGACTGATTCACAACAGGGTACATTTTTCTGCTGAAAAAAGAATCCACAGATGACAGCAAATATTAGATCAAATGTCAAAATAAATTCATATTTACTAAGCCAGATTCTCATCTCACTTAATAGAAATGTAAATTCAGACCGTTTGTTTGTGTGCTGAAGCTGCTTTGGAGTTACTTCATTTTAATTAAGATCAGAATCTTACTCTCTTTGTTGTTTTAGATTCTTTTTAACAGCTAAATTATGCCTACATACAGCAAACCGATGGATCCATTTCTAGTACTGTTTCTTCAATAAAAGCTTCACCAGCCCTTAGTACCTTAATCTTGCTACTGGCATCAGGACAACAGTTTGGGGGTATAGCTAGCATATGCTGCAAATGAAGTTATGTCACTCAAACATAATATTGTAACAGCTCTGACTTCTAATAATCAGTGAACTGTAAAATCTCAGTGCAGGTTATCTCAAATGAAAATTCCAGAGACAAAACCAGTTTGGAGGTTAATGGAATTATCTGGAGTCTCAGGATGGGAGACTATAATACAGCTTTTGTGCTGGATCTGCAATACTGTGTGGAATAGCCAATTTGATTTCTTTTTACTCCCCTCCCTCTCCCACTCATGCTATTTCCCTGAGTTCTTTGAAATAATGTGAGGGGTTTGACAGATTCTCTAAAAATTAATCCTGACAGGCCATATGCAATATAATATAACTTCTTCATCCATTTTTAAAACAATTCTCCTTCTGTGAATGCTCACAAACATATCTAGTCCCATTGCATTGTTCCAGCTGTGCTCAGCTGTCTGAGTTAAATGGAACTCACCATGTATCATAAATCTGAGTCACTACATGGTCTTATGGTCCTGAGTTTATTTTAAGGAGTAGAGGATAACAGATGAGAAAAGCAAGCAAGGTTCAGAAGCAAAGCGAGAGCAACTCAGAAGTACTGCCCTATCCTGCTACCAGCTCAGCCACTAAAATACCACATGGCTTTGGGAAAGAGTCAAATCAAAAATTTCTTCAAGCATGGTGGTGGAGTGTCCAGATTGAGGTATCTGAGTCTGTTAGAACTTGAAGGATCCATGAGGCTGGGCACAGTTTGGGAGTATATGAGCAGGCTAAAACCTGTGCCTAGAGATGGGCTGGAAAGAAAGCTGGAGCTAATTGCATAGTTTAGGATGGCGAAAGTTGAAGTAAGGTTGCTAATTTTTCCTAGTAAACACATCTAGTCATAATTTTTAGTGGGGAAAAAAAAAACAGTAAAAGGTTGCTATAATTAGAATAGCAGCTGGTTTGGCAAGAAATACCCTGCGAAGGTGGGAATAAGTGTCTGAAGAAGCAGAAAATCTTCTAGCATGGACCTACTGCCAGCAAAGGAAGTTCCTACAATATCAGCATCTGATGTCTTCCTTCTTCTAACCCTCCTTTCCCCACATCCCAATGCCCAAGCATGCTTTGTATCTGAATTCTAGCTAAAAGAGGTGTCAGATTCTACAGAAACCTTCTAAAATGCAAATAAAATGACCATAAGAAATTATCTAGTCACCACCTTAAAAGATCAAAAACAGATAAGGTATGATTTAAGTATTTTGTAGAATTCACGATGAATTTGAAGCAATCCACTTAAGGTTTGACAGCAGAGACAGCAATAGTTTAAACATATTTTTCCCTTCTTTCAGGTTATGTGTCATTCAATCGATTACATTTCTGTCAAATGACAGTGACTGAAAAGGTCCAAAGGCAAGACAGAAAGCGCAGGATTTAGTACTACAAGGAAAGGTCCCACAGTCCAGCCAGGCCTCAAGACTGAGAGTGGCTATCTCAAGCACAGCTGCAGCAAAATGGCACACCAGGCATTCAAAAGCAAGTGGCACACTGGCTTCATCTGCTGCTGGGACACATAGGCTGGTCCTTACCTCCTGGCTTGATAGGCCAACGTTGTCAGGGAGACAAATTTCAGCCAGAGTTCCCAGTATCTTCAACTCAAATTATAGTATCTGTACTTTAGGGGATCACAGAATGAAAATTAGATGTCTTCTTTGGAAATACAGACCTGAGCCTCCATCTCCCTTATGATCTATAATCCATATATGAAGGTGAGCACTAACAGTCATCAGTGTGAGAAATCCTGGCAGATAGAGCAAATGGGCACATTATGGTAGATGCAAAATATATTGTTTTGCGATTAATTTCAGTGATTTAGGCAAGCTGAACTGTGTGCAACAGCCATTTCTGACTCTCCCTTTGTAGTCTGAAACATAAGCACAGTGCGTTCAAATGTAAAACTGGGATATGTATAACTTTATTTTCCGTGCTGTGCACATTTGCATTTTTTAGTAGCAGCCTGTTTGTCCTTATGTCTATGCAATGCAACAAAATCTCATGTATCTCCAAATGTCCTCACTGTGGAACAGGAAGCAGCATAGCTGCATCAACATGGCAGAACTAATCAGTCTGGGCACCGTGCCCTGCTGACGCAGCTCTCCTCTTTCCAGGACCCCAACTAACATCTCTGCAAGGCACTAAGCACACACTGCTGAAATTCAAATACTGTAGGCATGGGGACAGACAGAGTGCAGCAAGAGTTAATCTGAATTTACAGGCTAGTGGGTCAAGCACATAAAGGGGAAGTGGTAGATTTATCAAATATCATGCAATTATTATTTTTTTAATACGAAGGTAACAGCCTGCACTTTGCCTGGAACCTTCCCAAGCAATTGTCTGAGCTATTAGGTTAGGATTAGCATGCCATGTGGTTTTTATGCTCTTGGTCACAGACACTACATCTATACTGCTAAATTTAACAGTGTCAGGACCCTTTCTTTGGCTCTGAGACCAGCAGCATGGCCCAGACATGCCCGTGCTATGCTTCCAAAGAGGGTAACTGCCTTCAGGCAGCCTACTGGAAATAGTCCCAAGCCTGTGCTGGCTCCTGGGAATTGTTTAGAGGAAAACTAGTTGGCCCAGGTCAAAGTCATGCTGGGAAATAGGCTGTGAGTATGCAGATAATGTCTAGGCCCTGGAACTGGTTAAGTTGCTAGCATAGATACTGCATTTAAAATGTTAGAAAATACCCAAAGTATTTGAAGAGTAACTGCCTAGCTTTTATACGGGTAAGCATCAACAAGAACATGTCCACATTAATATGTGATCACACAACCCAGTGAAATCCAGAATCAAAATATCAAATGAAAAACCGTTGGTGCCACCCCTGAGATGGACTCGATGCTTTCTGAAATGTGCTGAGTGCATCTGATGTTCTTTTGAATTCAGGAGGCAGTAACTTTCAGGCTTGAAATACTCAGACTATATGAGCCAAGAATGATTCACACTATCAAAGCTCTAGAAAAAAGGAGAACACATGAGAATATAACAACAAGCAGAATTTAGAACACTATCACTTTTGGTCCCAATGAGGAAAATAAATGAGGTTGCTTACACCATAAAAATTCTGTAGCATTAAAAAACAAATTCTGTAGCATTAAAAAACAACAACAATGAACCCAAAATTGACTTTTCCTCCCCAGTGAGTGTCTTTTCTCTTGTTTAATAAAGCATTATTCTTTTTAGTAAACATAAACACAATCATTAATTCATTTTTCTTCACACTGTTATATGAAATTCACAAACGGATTGTGGACTAGAGTTAAAATCTCTAACAACCTTCTTAGTATAGTATACTAAGCATACTTTCATATATGCTTTTTCTTTTTAGTAGTGTAAGAAATCCTAAATTCAATTTTACCATAAGTCAGGTTTCTATTTAGCTCCATGATCTAGAGAACCATGGCCGCTATAGGACCAGCATATTTAATATTCATATTTTAAAGAGGCTCAATAGTCTTTATTCTCGTGTATCTGGTTAATACACCCATTAGGTTGAGTATAAAGCCTTATTTGAACAGCCATGTGCCTATGCTTTTGTGTGAGGGCAACAAAAAAGAGGAGGCTCACAGGAACAGCACAGGGCATACTGAAGTGGCATGACTTGTACCTGCTTGCCATAGGGGAAGAGGAGGAATGCTGCTGGGAACTGCATGCTCCCGTGCTTCAAAGAGCAACAAGGATGCTGGGCTCCCAGGCAACAAGCAGAGCCACCTACCAATGTAAATGCCTTCCACAACAGCTTTGACCTGTGGTGGAGCCAATTTTGCTTCTTCCTCAGTTCAGACTCTGGGGTGCAACTGTAAGATGCTGTAAAATGATCAAAACTCACCACACCCTTGATGGGCACATTCTGTGCATCTCTGCACGATTTGAGGGTGTCTTATGCGCTCTTTTGGCAAAGACATTTTCTCAAAATCTGAGCACAAATTCAGCTGGGTGGCAGAAACGACTCTCTAACCTACTTGCTTGCAGTGAAGCCATAATAAGAAATCCAGTTCATGAGGGATTCTGAGACAGAACAAAAAGCAGCAAGGTTTCCTCAGCATGTGAAAGATGGGGGGGGAATCTCTTTTTTCTGTCTCTCTCTCTCACACATACACATCACACCACAGTGACAATAAGCTGTGGCACAAACTGGAATATCGATAAATCCTTCATCAACCTGAGGCTGAAATACAGCCAGCTAAAACTTATTTTTAGACTCCCTTGGACACCAGCCAGAATGAAACTGGCAAGAATAAGACACTGCAATAAATGTTGGCAATGCAAAACTGTAGATAGGAAAAGGGGGCCTTAATCCATACACTATGAAGGTGCCCCTTAGTGAATCCTTTCTGGGGAGATTTTAATAAGTGGAGTCATCCTTATTGTGGTTATAGGTCTCGCCTTGTTTGGTCTTGGTATGGGCTGATTTCAGCTCACTTTATACCGTTTTGAATATGCCAGGCAGCAGATAATGTTATGCAGCAAAGGATACCCCCTGTCAAAATGAGAATGGAATATAAGCTGATTTTTGAGAGTATAATTATAATAAAACTGTTTCCCAAGGTTATACGAAGTTACAAAGTACCAGTGCCCCCCAGCCCCTGCCACACACAGACAGACTTATCTTTGAAATATGAAGGTCCCTTAAAAGAGAAGGGACAGAAGAGAGATCCATCTTGCCCTGCTCTGCCCTTTCCTACTTGTATGGTCCAGCTTGCACTGGGGTTTGCTGTACATTTCCTTGGTTGCATCTGCCTCTCCTGGCAGCAGAACTACACAGCTTTGCTATTAAGGCGCCTCCAGAGAGAACATTTTTCACCCGGGCAGGGATGAGACAGATGGATCATCATGACAAAGGTGTTCTGAGGCAGCTCACAGTATCCAGAAACTGCTATTATGAAACTGGACATTGGATTTGCTATTCTCTTTCAAACATGAAGGCCCAGCTAGTCAAAGATCTGGTCTCTGACAATAACCAGTACCAGATGTTTAGAGGTATAGACTGAGGGTAATGAAAGTATATCCTAATCCTTCCACTTCTCTTCAGCATGACAGCTAAAATTTGGATTAAACCCTGAAGCAGAACTTTCTTTCCCAAAACTTTGTAGTACAGCTCTCAAAATTCTTGTGATACTTGGTTCTTTTTCACTGCTTGTGAAATTCTCAGCCTTGAAAACATCCTAAGACAATGAGTTCCAAGGAGCATGGTTACTTTGTGTCCTAATTGCATCCCTTTCTATTCTAATTGCTCTTCAGATTTCACTAAAACTATGCTTTATCTCTCCATAATTCAATGGGGAGACAAAGTCTTGATCTGACTTCTTTCAAAATTTATCATTTAATGTAATTTGATATACTTTAGTTTATCTTCCTTTATTATTCTGCTTTCCAAGCAATTCCAAATTTTTCAATCACTGTCATGCAGTTTCTCAACTCCTTCCCATAACTCATATTCAGCAGTAGCTTTTCTGATTATGTGGTGGTACATCACAGATACTCACAGATACATGTGAGATTGCACTACTGATGTGAATAGTATGTTTGTCCTAATATTTTGCAGTGTTTCAAATTCATATGCACAAACAGGATCTACTTAAAGCTACTTTTAATTGTTCTTTAAAAAATAAAATTGTTAACTCTAAGTTTGAGAATAAGCTAATTTTACTAAAAGAAATAATATACTGTCACCTCTATGTGAAGGATAACTTCATGCAACAAAACTTTTCAAGGACTGATACAGACCATTAGTAGGGGGATGTAGAAATAAGGCAGGAAATGTCATGTCATTATTGCAAGTCAGGTAATGGTCACTAAAACCTGTTCATTTCAAAATACACCTATTTTAAGCAGCAAGACAAGGAAAGAGGACAAAGATAATGGGCAGTGCAGGATGATAGCACGGATCGAGCTGAATGATTTTCATCTGGAATGCATTGATCTCAGAAAGCATTAGAGGACTCAAAGCCCATCCTCTTTACTCATCTGTGTGAGTCATCCTCATTAAATTCAAAGGATCTCAGAACATCTGTGCAACTGTAAATTGAATTTTAACACTCAAATGAGCAGTGACTCAATACAGCTTTCTATGGCTGATACCAAACCTGGCAGGTGAAGAATTGCCTAAAAGCAACAAAGCAGTACAGAAATTTGACTTAGAAGTGTCAGAGTTAGTAGGTGGCAGGTTTAAAAATTAATTTCCTATAGATTATTAAAACACAGCTTTAAGTGTATTTGAAAGATTACAATTATCCAAGCATTAGTATAGCTAATTTCATACAGAGAGGATTAAACTTCTCTTTTCTAAAGGATACAACTAAATAGCCACCGCACAAAATGTTCTACAGGTATAGACAGAAAATAAGAAACTGAAGAGAAATTAATGAAAGATGACCATTATTTTCAACAAATAGACCATGATATTAAATGAATTAGAGGGGTTTTTTTTAACAGGTATGACATGTCAGGGTTGATTTCTTTCTGAATAAATAATGTTAGGAAAGACTTGAATGTAAAAGTTATTTGTAATTTTAAGAGTTAATAGGCAATGAACAAGTAATTTGGAAGTGCTAAGGAATCAGATTACTAAAAGTATTTAGATCTAGACATCAAAATGATGCTTCATTGGATCCTTCTCAACTTTGAAATAAAAGAGAATTAGGTACAAAGAACTCCCTGAAAACCTCATACGTTTTTGTCTGGATTTCTTTTTACCTGACAACCTCTAAAATATGACCTGTTAAAGACAGAACCCTAGTGGCTTTCAGGGATATACAACCTTTTTCTTTTTTTAATAAGGCTGAACTCCTAACTATTTTATTCAGACAGGCCATTTTATATTCAATTAATCTATTGTATATATGTCTCTAAAGAAACAAACCAGAAATAAGAATGATCCTAGAAATATTCAGGTTTGTTACTCGACAAAAAAAAAATAAGTTTTTTTTGTTAATTATAAACAGTAATCACTATTTTGAGCCTGTTTACTTCACCCCGATGAGGTATACATTTTTGCAACTACCAAAGCTGTGGCTCCCTGGCTATATGTATACAAGGTAGTTAAAAAGCGGCAGAGAGCGCTCTGCATGATGAAATTTGGTCACCTGCACTACTTCAGTTGTTCAACCAGTCCCAGGCATGCCATAGCTTTACTTTCCCAGTTTCTAAACTTTGATTGAGTTCAGACCATGGACTATTTCCTTTGGCATTTTAGACAAAGCCACATCACTGTATAAATACCATGGACACGATCTTCTCTACGTACATGGTATCAGAAAAATGTTCTGGGCACTGTTAGCTGCTAGACACAGTTATGAGTTAGAGGTTTGTAACAGCGAGATTAGAAACTGCTGGTTTTATTCCTGCTACCTGAAATATGTTTTTAAAACCAATACAAACCATACTAGTCCAGAAAAAAGGGACTGGCACGCAGTTCTCTCTTCTTTTGGGAGTGTGCTACAACCAGTACAGAATCCTGTGCCTTCTGCTTTGTCCCTTTTGCTACGACCTGAGCATTGCAAGGTGACCAAGCCCTGACTCGGCAAGCTAGGCATGGGATCACTGGATCCAGGGGAAGAAGATGATCTACACTGCAATGACCCCCAAAAGGAGAAAGCTCCAAGGCTCAAATCCCTCACATCTGGCTTCTTCCTGTGAGTTCTGCCAGGCAGTTCCTCTGGCTGCTGTGCCTCGTGCTGAGCCCATCACTGCCCTGCGTAGACCCAGAACTTCACAGGGCTGAGGGTTTAGATGCCCTCCTGCCTTCTCACTGGGTTACAGCAGAGTAAAAGCAGCACTTTGGTGATTGGTTCCTTAGACTGGAACCTCTCTATACATACATATGTAAGATTAGGGACAGGCAAGCCTTGGTGGTGCTGAATAAATCTGGACATCTCTGAGCGGGGCAGTGGCTGGAATGGAGACCACTGCCACCCCTCTTTGTACTTAGGCGTCTACTTATCAGTGAATCCCATTGTAGGTAGTAGAGTTTAGGGTCTGGCCGTAATGCATCAAACTCTTATCTTTGCTTAGATAGCTAGAAGCCACAGTTTCTGGTTTAAATCTCCTATGGTTGGTTGTCCTTGTGCCACTATTATCTTTTGATTTTCTTAGTTCCATTAGGTCAGGACCAAGCAGTTCAGAAGGGTCACAGTGACCTTGCTCTAAGGCTTAGCCTGAGTAGGACTTTTATACTTCCGTTTTTCAAGGCCCACTCCTACAGAGGAGAAGAAAGCCATTGCCATAATGGTCACTATAGGTTCATACAAGATTTTTTGTAGTGTTTCTTGGTAGAATGTCATATGTAACACAACATGCAAACAGAAGAGGCCATAACAATCATTCTAGTATGGCTTCTAAGAATAGAACTTAGATTTTTGTGTTGCTAAAAAAAAAAAGTGACAAGGTGATTGTGAAGAACTAAAAAAACTGTACCCTAATACAATCCATATTCAGTCATATTAATCATTTAATTTTGTCAAGAAATGGAACATGCTTTTCAGGACTTATCCATGCCCGAAATGAACCCATTCTGAAGGAAAGCTCTGTGTATTCCAAATAAGAAATTTCCTCCTTTTTTAACCAAGAAAACTGCCGTTTGTTTAAAAAAGAGCACAGATTTCTCTGTGATCATGCCTCAAACCATAGAAATAACATTTCTATGACTGTTGGGGCTTTTTTCTATTATGAAGTTATAAGATGACATAGCTATTTCCTGCATAACAAAACCTACTAGGAATATTTCAATGCATGCTGCAATTAAATAGTCTAAATTTTAACAGTGTATCGTCATTTGCAGCTGTTAATGGTAACACTAGAAGACACAATACTGACCAGAGACTAACGGAAAATTTCTACAGCTACCACATTGGAACAAATATCACTTACTATGGGAAAGTACTTCATATAGATACATTATCATAAACTCTTTCATTTCGCATAATAGATTTTCAGGTACTTTGTCACGTGTAAAGACATTTTTGGAGGTTTGGGAGATATTATTTTTTTTCCCCTCAGGGTTGCATTCATGGGAATTGAAGTGTATACACATAGGATTAGTTTGCTCACAAATTCCTTCAAATACCTGACTTCATATTTTGCTTGCTGTATATTTTAGCTAATCAAAATATTCTGGCCTGATTCAGCTATTTCTCTGTAAAATGCTGACATTTCAGAATCTTCAGCATCACTAAAATAGGGAAAATTTGCAAGAAGCTTGATATAGTTTGTCTGCATGAAAAATATTGTGTACCAAAACAGGCACCAGGTGCACCGAAAAAGTCTAAGAACTCTTGTGCTTTGAAAAGCTTAGTCTTCTCTCCACCAGCCTTAGTTTTCCTCAAGCTCTTAAAGTCAAAAACTTTTATGTCCATTCTTAACTGAAACACGGGAGTAGAAAAATAAAATCCATATTTAAAAAAAAAATTGAAAGATGGCAGGAATCTAAATATTAGAAATTCTGCCAAAGGCTTTACCAAGGTCCAGGTAGACAACAGACACGGCCTTTCCTCCATACACTAGGTGGGACAACTTGTCGTTGAAGGAGATCAGGGTCATCAAGCAGGACTTGCCTTTCATAAGCCCACGCTGGCTGGGCCTGATCCCCTGGCTGTCCTGCACGTGCTGTGTGATGGCACTCAGGATGACCTGCTCCATAACCTTCCCCGACACCGAGGTCAGGCTGACAGGCCTGTAGCTCCCTGGATCCTCCTTCCTGCCCTGCTTGTATATTAGTGTCTGTCACAGCACTATCCAAACTAGCTGGCTGCAACAAGGCTTTTACCATCCCATACCAGGTTAACTTCAATAAGTAGCTCCCACGCCTTGCCCCAGCACGGCCACCAATCCCCCGTAAGGATTCAAAAGTTCATCAACTGTCCACGCTGTTTCTTCATCCTCTTCAGGCCAGTCCGCCCTGCTTCTTGCCTCTGCTCCATCTGGATTCTCTCTCCTCCGGGCACCTCTTCCAGCCAGCCTCTCCGCATGCAGGCCCCCTTTGTCTCCCTGCTTCTCCTGGGGGCTCTCCTACACCCAGGGCACTCTCTTGCCTCCCTCTACTTCTTCCAGGTCTCTCTTCCTCCAGTGCTCTTTTTCCCTACCCCATAGAGCTATTTTACTACTTAGCAGGAACCAGCCACAGCTGCACATTATCCTCACCAGCCAACCCACCGCCCCTGAAGCAAGCCCACAGCTGGATATTACCAAAGTTAATTAACCTGCCTTCATTCCTCTACAGGTGTCACACTGGATAACCTCCAGTCTTTGGGGATCTCTCCAGTTTGCCAGGGCTGTTGATAAATGATGGACAGTGGCTTGGTGAGCTCCTCCCACTGCTCCCTCAGTTCCCTCGGGTGGATCCCATCCAGCCCCACAGACCTGTGTGTGTCCAAGCGGAGCAGCGGGTCACTGACTGTTGCCTCCTGGACTGTGGGGACTGCATTCTGCTCCTCGTCCCTGTCTTCCAGCTCAGGGGGCTGAGTACCCAGAGGGGAGCTGGCCTTACTATTAAAGACTGAGGCAAAGAAGGCATTAAGTACCTCAGCCTTCTCCTCACATTCTGTGGCAATGTTCCCTGCCCCATCCAATAAAGGATGCAGATCATCCTTGGCCCTCCTTTTGTTTCTATAATATTTGTAAAAATGTTTTTTGTTATCTGTTACAGGAGCAACCACCCTGAGTTCTAGCTGGGCTTTCACTTTTCTAATTTTCTCCCCACATAACCTAACAACATCATTGGTAGTCCTCCAGAGCTGCCTGCCCCTTCTTCCCAAGGTGGTCAGATCTCCTTTTTTCCCTGAATTCCAGCCAAAACTCTCTGTTCAGCCACGATGGTCTTCCCTGCAGGCTTGTCTTTCAACACACGGGAACAGCCTGCTCCTGCACCTTGAAGATTTCCTTCTGGAAGAATGTCCAGCCTTCCTGGACCCCTTTGCCCTTCAGGGCTGCCTCCCAAGGGACTCTGTCAACCCGGCTCCTAAACAGGCCAATATTGGCCCTCTGGAAGAGCCAGGTAGCGGTTCTGCTGACCCCCTCCTGACTTCTCCCAGACGTGAAAACTCAAACATCTCAGGATCATGATGCCCAAGGCATCCTCCAACCAGCACATCCCCCACCAGTCCTTCCCTGTTTGCAAACAGCAGGTCCAGAGGACATCTTCCCTGGATGCCTCACTGACCAGCTGTGTCAGACAGTTCTCTTCCATGTACTCCAGGAACCTGCTATACTTTTGAATTGAAATGTAATTAAAGTTATGATTGGTAGCATTTAAACAGAATGGTGAAACTTAAAAAACAAATTTATACAGTGGAATCACCAAAGATATATATATTAAAATGTAGTATCTGCTAGGAAAAACAGTATTTCAAAATTATAAACAGTAAGTGAAAATGTTGACTATGTTTTTTGATGTATTTGTTCATTATTTCCACCCAGGAATGGTGATTAGCCTAGGAAATCAGAATAATACTACATGGAT
Source organism: Falco peregrinus (assembly GCF_023634155.1). Lineage (NCBI taxonomy): Eukaryota > Metazoa > Chordata > Aves > Falconiformes > Falconidae > Falco > Falco peregrinus. The sequence continues at coordinate 61,991,061 of NC_073727.1, forward strand.
AGTGTCCACAGTGTGGGCTTTTCTGACTCCTGCACAGCTTTAAACAGAGACAAAGTCCAGTAAAAATAGATGTCTATGTCACCTGAACCCTTAAGGCAAGGTCAGGCCAACTATTTCTGCCATTAATATTTAAAAAAACAGGTCCCCACATTTATTGCAACTCTGTTGACAGTGCCTCCAGGCAAAACAAACTCAGTGATGTTGCAGTTTTTAGATCTATGTAACAGGACTGGGTTACAATAATGTAGTCTGGAAGTGATAGGAGGTATGAATTACTATGACTCTATAGTGTTGATTGACGTGATTATGTGAGAAAGGAGATAGAAAAGATCTATTAGGTCATCTTGTCCATTCTCCATGACACATTTTAATGTCTCTAAAGGAAATGTTATAATGTGTTGTGACAAGGCCCTGGTTATTAATAATGCCATTAATAATTTTTATGACATTTTTAATTCTCTTTGCTTGGTTATTTATTTTTTTCTCTGTGATCTGATAATAGATGCCTTACTTTTTCACAATATTACCAATTTATGCAATACGGTTGTATGAAATGTAATAGAATGTCTGATTTAAAAAAAAAGCATAATATATTAAATTATTAAAATGTTTTTTGTGTGATCAGAGTGCTAAAATTTTACCACACTGAAAAACAACAACAGCAAAATAGTTCAGAATTCATGTACTTAAGTCTGACCTCACTGCCTGTTACACAAAATACAAAGGAACTTCTGCTCCCTCCTGTTGTCCATCGCCCATTCTATGGAATCAACATCTGCACAGCTTTCTGGCTGAGCAGCTTTTGGAGATCTGCACAGAATGAAAACATTAACTGTTACTTTATACTTTCAACTTCCACCATCACCTATTCTGTCCCCTTTTAATTGTAGGGAATCTGGAAAGTGCTGCAAAAATCACTCTAGAAAACGTTAGTCAAGGTGCTTTTGAGTTTGACAGAAAAGACCTTTACTGTGAATCACCCAGCATTCAACTCTTAGCTATATAACCTTGTGGGATTAAGATTTGTGCTACTGTGCATGCCAGTCTAATGGCAGTAATTCTGCGTGGCTCAGATGAGCCAAAGGTCTGAGGCTCGGGTTCAGGATAGCGCTCCCAGATCTGTTAATGTCCTACTCTACACTGGAGAAATTGTTTAGCTCCTTTCATGCAGCTGTTTCCTCCTAGTTTTATATATTTTCCCTATTTACATGACAAAGTCTACATATAAACCATGAACCAGTTCCTGGATAAGGTGTGGGCTGGCATTTTTCCCTTTCTTGCTCCTAGCCCCTGCTTGGGTCTCATGGGGAGGAAACCCAGGCAAACAGGTAGGGAGGAGGCTGCTGCCTGTTCCTGTCCATGTCCTTGTACTGGCATCTGACAGTCTGGGGTGGTGGGACACACTGTAGATCACATCTGTTCCACATTTTAGACTGTCAAGATGATACTCGCTGGGGTTTTGTTTGTACCGTACTGCAGATAACTAACAGCCACTTCATTAACTGATGGTATTTCTGTCACAAATTCTACAACCCATGGGAAGGAGGTACAAGACCATTGGCCAAACCAGGTTATCAAAGGTTCTTCTAATGAGTGAATCAATACCAGGGCTATCTTTTTTTTTTGCAGCCTGGGTTACTTGTTATATGCTCCTTTTCACTCTGTGAAGTAGATTAGAGGGATTTTTGCTGTAAATCAAGAACTATTTGTCACAGTTTATGTGAAAAATTGGATGGATTTCTATGCCACTTTCAGTGAATGACAATTTCCTAAAATAATTTTTGTTTTATATTCTCACCAAACATGACAGCATAATAACCATAAATTTAACTGATGATAGCTTGATAAGGGACCATTAAGTACACAATACAATGTTATAGGAAGTGTGTATGCACATGTGTATGAGCATGTTCTCTATTAATATTTATAAAATAACTACTAGGTGCATATAAAATCATTAATAACTTATTTTAGAACATGTTTTACAAAAAAAAATAGTAATGAATTGTTAACAAGCAATGCCACAGCTAGCTGTTATGAAACATTTTGTAATGTACAGATCATTAAAAGCAAAAACATGCCTGATTAATATACAAATTCACACGGTAATATAGTATGCTTTAAAGTACAATAAACTTATTAAATAATAACAAATCAGTTATACAAATTAGTATCATAAAGAGACAGTCTGAAAATGGAATATAATGACAACTTTAATGGAGTAATCAAACACTCTTGGTCTAAGTAGCTTGGGCAACATAAAACAGGAAGAACAGAAGAAAATAACGAGATCACAGTATGAATACTCTGCTTCAAATGAGTATTAAAAGCTCATGCATAGATGTCATCTTTAAGTGCTGAATTTAGTTCAGCTGCGTTATGGCTGGTTTCTCCAGCTTTTCTCTAGGCAACGGAGGAAGAGATTCTCCAAAAGGTAGCTGAAGACAGGAGACAAGGTAGGAGCTCCAGATGGCACTTAGGAGAACATCTCTTCTTCTGTTAAGTACCCAGAAAGTCTGGGGGGATTAGGTAGCTGAAATACTGAGCTAAATTAAGTCGCAAAAGTCAGATGCTGTGACTACTTTCCTAATTATCAACTGCCTGCAGAAAGTGTTCATAAACCCACTATTTACCTAGCTGCACATGCTATTTTAGAGGCATCTTGCTTTGAGATGACCGTGCAGACTTTTGCAGACATGTTTTCTAAAGCAAGACTTTAAATGCTGGTTCTAAAGCATGGCTTTAAAAGCTGCAGTTAATTTTATTGGCTGAATGACTTTGAAGACCAACTTTTATGAAGGATTCTTTCAAACCCAGGCTGTTAATTTATTATGTGCTGACCAGTAATATGAAAGAACTCTGTGTTTTGGAAGTTCAGTGGTTCTTAATTATGAACAAGCTTTGAAGCGCCCAGCCATGCATGACAGACTTCCTGATACCTCTTTCCTCTTTCTTCCTGCAGCCTGAACTCTTCCCTCCAACTCTCATGTTGCCTGGACAGGTTTGCCTTTATCTTAAAGCCTTTTTTTTTAAATCATCTGACTACTGAAAAATTCAGAGTACAGAACTGGACAGATTCACAGTAAGATTTAATATGACAAATCATATCCTATGCAATATTGGAAAATTTTAAAAGGTTGACCAATATTTACGTCAGAGCTAAAGGAATCTATATTCTGTAGTTCTTTCTCACCTCCAGCATAGCAATTAACAACAACTCCTGTTCCCCACACTCCATTAGAAATACAGAGCCAATTTCTGATCTTGCAGTATTTGACTAAAAACCTGAGCACATATTAGTGATGCACAAAAGATCAGCGACTAACGTTCTGGCCACAGGCTGTGGGGTAATCCTCTCAGAAATACATATATATATATATATATATATATATATATATATATATATATATATATATGAGCAATCCCAGGTTATAAATCATAGAGCAGCAAACCTCTTTTATTGGAACAATTAATTAATAAGGATCCTGCAAGGACAGTAAAAAATTCTCTATGCATCTTAATTCAACTGAAAATCAAATATATTTAAAGTGAAACTAAGACACATTCTCACCAAGTGAGACTTTGAGTTTTGAGAAACTTTAAGTTTATAACTTGCGATCTGGTATTAACAAAGACCTGGATTCATCTCATTCAGCTTTATGCATCTAGTATAAGATGGTCATCTAAGTTTCATGTGTAGTTAGCAGAAAGAGGAACAAAGGCCTAGAAACCACAGGATGAATATCCCTCTGAAATGCTTATCTTTCTACAACAGGTATAGAGGTTGCGCGGATGAAGCACACTACTGGATACCTAAACTGATTAGACAAACAACCTTCTCCCTTCCTGCCTCTTTCTCATTGTTCAGGTACATCAGGAAAATCAAAATCCATACAAACAACCTATAATAAAATCGTGCTTTTCAAAGAAAATAATGTGGTCACTGAAAGTAAATTTACAAAAGGAGATGTGATGCCACAACAGCAGCTTTAGCCAAGTGCCGCTTACAGGAGGGCAACAGGGTTTGGAGTTTGCCTGTGGTCTACCATGTTACTTTATCCCTGCGATTTTTTATCATGTGGGAAAGTTGGTCCTGCACTGACGGGCTTGGATCCTACATCTGAGCATTTCCATCTCCTAATTGTTTTCTGACTCAGAAAGACTGTAATAAATGTGATTCAAACATGACAGAGATGAATGCTATGTCACAATTCGGCTAGATGGATGTTATAGTAGTTTTTAAAGGATTCCCTCTGGACAAACACATGCACATTTATGAGTTTTTCATTTCTTCACTTCTCTTCCTTATACCTCTGCCTCTAAGCAGTCAACAAACAAAAGACTAAGGAATAAACCTTTTCCTCAGATATTAAGTTTCTTTAAAAAAATATTTTCCAAAACAATTGCATGAATTATTCACTATCTTTCTGTCTTTGTTCCTATTAATACCAGCTTCCAGAGCTCTGTCTGTTTGGGATTTTTTATACAGTCCTTTTTGTGTTTTGCTCATTTTCATTGATGAGATGTTATTTATTTTGCAAATTGAAATGCCTGCAACTAAGCCATTAATCCTAGAAAGGCTCTGATAAAATTATCGCATTTTTCAGAATAGTGGAAATGAAAAAACATCTTTCACCTCTCTGGAAAGGGTTGTAATGCTTAACCATTTTCAACATGCATCAAAGAGAGGCCTACAACCTATTAGCCAGCAAGAATCTGTCAATAGTTGCTCCAATATAGGCTAGGCCTAGAAATACTCAATGATACAAAAAAAACCAAGTGCAGCCTTTAAACCAAGGCCATGTGCAGCCTTTAAACCAAGGCCATGAGACCCAGTATTCTTCCACCTCGGTGAGTGCCATAATCTCCAAGCTATAGGGTCACCACCTCCCTTTCTGTCTCTTGGGAGGGGGCATAAGAGGCAAAGCTAAAGAATTATGGATTATTTTTTACATAGAGGTGTCCAGTCCTCCCTCCCTCCCAATTTCAGCTCCTGCACCACAGACCAATGATTACAGTCAGGCTCCTATTTGGAATTGTCTGAAAGAGCAGAGACAGTGAGTCCTGGGCCTCACACTCCCCATGACTGTCCCTCAAGCTAAGCTTTCACGCAGATGGAGACTAGAAGACATTGTTCTGCTTTTCACACCTTTCAAAAAGCAGAGAAGTCCTAATATGACCTTTAAAAGGAAGATTGTAAGTACCTTCCTTGAACTGAGGGCTTCAAGGTGCAATATACTCAATATCAGATTATCATGTGATGCTTTTTTTCTCATTATGGCTAAACAGAGCATGAAATGAATGAATTCAGACATGGCTCTATGTAATTTCATTTGTTCAAGATACAGAGACATAGGACAGGGATGTAGGAGAGCAGAAACCCTCTCTGCCTCATAGAATAGCCCAACATTCCTGTGGCATGGAAGCTAGAAGATCTGCAACAGGGAGGAACGTATCCATCGGAACCAGGAGTCATCAACTGCAGTCCAAAAGCGACTGACACTGTCATGTCATCAAAGAAATAGTTCTAGCAGGAGACAATGCTTACAGTAGACTTCCAGATGTTAGGGTTAAAAGTGATCCTACAGAAGAGCATGCAGTTTTCCACGCTGCTGGGCTCCAAAGCCTTCCCTCTTTGGCACGCTAAACAAATAAAACCTTCGGTCAGTCATCACATTTCCTCAGAAGACTCATTTAAAGGGAACACAAGCTCCAACTGCCAGTTGTCAGGAAAGATGAGATAGTTGCTGGCTTCCTCTTGGTGTCATCTGCTCATAAAAACAGACCTGCCTCCCTGGCTCTGGCAGCCAGGCCCTGGGACCACCCTGGGGGAGGTGATCTCTGACTCCAAAGCCTGCAGCATTTGTAAAATACATGGAACTACTGCACAAGCTCACTGGACAGTTGTGCCTTTAACTTCCTTGCATATTTCCCTAGTTTCAGAGTACTATGTTACAGCCGTTGTCCTGCCCATCTCACAAAATGTTTTTACTGACCAATAAACCATGGGTAAAAAATAACCCTAACCCTTCCCCGGGCGTGAGGTCCATGAGTTAGGGCAGTCCCTGCCTATCCTGGCTCCTGGTTTTGTCAAGTCCTCAGAGCCTGTGCCAGCCCATCCCACCCCCAGCCAGGAGCTCCAGCCACAACATCCCTCTCTGGGGATGGGGGCAAGCCAAAGCCAGGCAGGGGTGTGGGCCCAGGGTTGGGCCAGGCTCAGCAGGGCCCATGGCCAGCAGGGCTGGGCTGTGGGGAGCTGGACACTGGTCCCACTGCAGCATCGCTGGGGCAGGGCTGGTAGCCCTGGGGGCTGAGGGCTTATGCTACAGATGAAGCTTGAAACAGCTAGAATTTTTTGCAATTTCAAATGGAAATGTTCAACAGGTGCAAAAAGTAATTTACTTATGCTACTTCAAGTGAAATAGACAAATTCTAATAAAACAAGACCTTTGAAAATCTGGCTCAAATTTGACAAAGCAATAGATATATCATCATTTATATCCTGTTATCTTCTCCCTGTGTTTTGCCTCCTGATCTCAGTCCAGATGAAAGAAGCAATAAGAATAGTCAACACATTATCATCACAATTCTCCTTTTTACTTCCTGTTGTTAGCATGCTGTAGGGAAAAACAGTTGGGATTTGGAGGCTTGCAAATGTCTAGGGCTGGGAGAGGTCAGTGTGTTTCTCAACATCAAAACCACTTACAAGCTATCATGTCTGTGGAGAGGAAAGTAGCTGTTATCCAGCAGTTAGATCACACAGAACAAAGTGGTTCAAAACATATGAAAAGAAATCATAGCCCATATAGTGATAGGGAAAAATATATTACCATCAAGTACAGCAATTCCTGGTTCTGCAGGTGCTTTAAGAATATTTCAGGTTTAGGCGTGTTCAGAAGAAACGTTAAAGGTATATAAGTAGTACAGTCCACCCCTCTGAATATAAAAATGGGAGCCAAAGATTTTAGGATTATTATTCATCCAGTTGGCATTTATGTATTAGGGAATTATATTCAGAATACAATAGTGTCCAAATTTCCCTGAATTGTCAAGGTGTTCTAAAATTAGGCACTTCTCTAAGTCATTAATTTTGTGCATCTTCTATTGTCTATTTTTGGGGGTGCTCAGTATCCTGCCATCAGAGCAGAGGCTGCTCAGTGTTTTAGACACAGGCCTTTGGTCATTGCTACCAGTTTGGATGCTCTTACCCTGCACAGTACTGACTTTAGGCACACTAAAGGAGCCCTAGTGCTCAGGTAGCAGAGGGTCCAGGGCCAACACTAGGCAGTCAGATCCTCTATGGCCTTCTGAGATATCCTGTGTTATCCCACACAGCCTCCAGCCACTGCTCCAGGATGGCACAGGTTTTCTGTGGATCCTCTATTTTACCTGTAAATTCCACGGGATTGTCCAAGACACTCTTAAGACATCTGTTTAGGGAACTGAATTGGGCCTTCACTGTTATGAGCAAAACCTTCACCATTCCCTGAAACTCTTCAGGCTGTGTGAGGAAGAACAAGCCATTTGCACACAGCTGTGAACTCTGCTAATTATTAATTTCCTTTTGGGGGAAAAAAATTAGGAAAGGAACTAGCAGGATGTTAGAACTGCTTTGGATTATTTTTAATCCAGACATTAGTACTGGAAACAATATGGGCCCCTTAATACAGCAAATTTCAATTTCTTGTAACTAAACAAAATGGTAAGAGATAGCAGGCTCATGTCTGCTGTTAGCAGCTCCCTGCCTGCTTGTTGTGGTCCTCAGCAGTCATGCTGATAACCTGCTCTAGGAAATCTAGTGCCCTAGCTGATTTCCTACTTAGGTGACCTAATCATGACGCTTACTCAAAAAGCCTCACGCTAAATGCTTAATGACTGGCACCAAAATCTGTTTGTGGGGTTGTACAGTTATGGTTCACCACACGTAGGAATACTGAAGTCAAGCTCTCACTCCTTCAGTTCCAGCACATGCAGGGCTTCCTGAAAATTTGGTCTTTGCACTGTAGGGAGGATTTGAAAACAGAAACACCAGATTAGTGATGTAGTTAATATACTACTTGTACTTCTAAAGTACTGAATTCTTACAGGCCTCCTAGCAAAAGCTGAAAGGAATAACATGAAGAATGTGCTAATCTGCAGAATGAACCGTAAGTGGTAATTTACGTATCTCATAAACAGCTAGTGAGCTGTTATTTTACAAGCACTATTTTGAGGTTTCATTATCTCACAGAGATAGGCAAATCTGCAACCTTTCACTAATTCAGCAATCTGCAGTGCTTAGTTGTGCAAAGTTTAGGAGTTTGAATTAGAAGGTGCCACTTAAAATGGGCAATTGTTAGGAAAAGCTTTGCAGTACACAATTAGTAAGAACAGTACTGCGAGCAAGACTCAGCAGCAGTAAGTTACAAGACTAGCACAGGAAGCCTCATATCAGAAATAGAGTTTAGGCAAGCAAAAACCACAGTGAGCTCAGGTTTGTGGTAAATGTTAGCATTCTTATTCTTTGGACAACCATCTCAAATAATCTTGAGAGGTGTAAGGAATTATGTCAACACTTGCATCATTCAGCACTGTAGCTGGCTCTAGCAGTCATCTTTGGTAGTCTTGAAACAGCCTGGAAAAGAGATGACCTTTTATCAAATGCTATTGCTTTGCATATTGACTGAGGTATGTTCATGACAGAGCCTGCACGTTTAAAATGGTCAGATTATTTTTTTAAGGGATGCAAGAGGTTTTTCTTAGATGTCAGCCATGTAATGAGAATTATACTTCTGTGTGAGGCTGCAGAGACCAGCAAAAGGCCAAGGATGGAGCCACATCATCTGCTGGGGTATTATGCACACCACATTAAGATATGCTCGACCAAACTCACAGATCATGACATTGTATTTGTTTCTGTTGGATAGTAGTTCAATGGACCTTCAGACTCTCACTTCTGTCTTCTGCTGAACCAAAACACTGAACTAGAGTGTCCAGCCCAATCCAAAAAAAGAAGTTCTGTTCTCAAGCTCTGAAATTTTCATGTGTTTTTCAGTTAAAAGGAACTCTATGTGTCTATTTCTGCCTGTATGTGTGGTTTTGTATTACCATTTGTGTGCAACAATGCACAGATATACACAGTCATATGTATACCTCATTAAAGAGCATTTTAAAAAGTTGTGAAAAATACACTTTATTTAGTAATGTATAAACTTAATGAGACAAAGCATCCACCGCTTCTGTGTGCTGTTCCTGGATTTACAGTTATTTGTTGGCTTAACAATGGGTAGGAGCCCATCTACTGTTTCTATTCAGAGTCGTGCACGAGCTGTGTGGTCTAACCCACATAGGTGGTGGTTAGGGAAAACAGAAAAGAGTGCTGGCTCGCTGAGTAGAGATTCCATTTTCTTTTTAAGTCTGAGGTAACTCTGAGTTCTCATCAAAGTGAGAAACTGCCAGCCCAAGGTAAAATTACTGATAGCACAAACTGGTCTTCAGGTTTTCAATTCAGCTTTCTGTGTCACCTCCTACCTCCAGCCCTCCCATTTTTCTGATTTTCCAACTCTCCCACACTGGAAGTGTCTTCATGTTGAATTGTGCAGAGGTTTAATGAAGTGAACTGATGTTTACCCAGGCCATACCCTTTAGATGCCTTTGCATACCTTATATGTTCACCTAAATCTACCCTCTTTCAGTTTGGGGATGTTACCATTGTCCTATCACTACATGCCCTTGTAAAAAGCCCTTCTTGTCTGTGTTTGGTTAACAGTTGGATTCAATGATTTTAAAGGTTTTTTCCAACCTAAACAATTCTATGATTCTATGCTTCCCAAACACAGACATTTCTACAAACAGCACTAGTGTCATCTATCCATCAAAGGGGAGACTGCCACATCAGGATAGGGTTATCACAGACCTTCCTTGGACCTCCATCTCTGACGCATGAGAGACTGCCATGTAGTTTGGGACTCAGGGCTATGGGACCACGAAGATGCCACAAGAGTAAGTCACAGCTGGGAGCATGCATCTCACCAGTGCTCCACTGAGCTGGGAATTCAGATAGTGTGTGTGCCTTCTTCCTTGTTCCTGTGATGCCACAAATCAGAACAGGTATTATCTGCCGTGTGGGACTAAAAAAGGTTCTCCCTGTAGTGTCTCAAATGAAGGCAGATGAAAATCATTGATAATGAGAGTGAAGCAGATGAGCAAGTCTCGCCCACAGACTAGCAGACTCGACAGATTTGGGTATATGAAGATAGCAAAGTCACTGAAAATTTGCTTAATTAGGTTCATGCTTGAAAGGAGATGGACAGTTCTAGCAAGCATTATTGCTCTTCCATGCAAGAGTTTTATAGAAATTAGCTTTGAATGTTCAATGCATTAGTCATGCCACACAAAGGGGTCCCTGAAGAAAATCTGTGATATCTGGAATTTTGCTAAAAAGATTAAATAAGAAAGAATAGAACGCATGAAGAAATGTTTTACTAGATATTCTGGTTCCAACACCTAAATTACTTCTAGCCCTCAGCTTTTGTGTGAAGATCACAAAAAAGTCCAGGCAAAGTACAAATAACCTGGTGTTGCAAATAAAGGCCTGTTTTGATGCTGAAGCTGTTGGTTCCAGGTTGCGCTTTCAGAAAGCCTTACCTTCTCTGCGTCTGGACTGGTTGCTTTTTGGAGGAGCGCACAGTATCTCCATCTTTCTCCAGGCAGATTCTCTCACTATATATCGAAGCCCAATGTGTAAGCCAGGCTCTAGCCCTTCTTTAATTCTTCAGTGTATATTTACAAAATGCTTAATAGGATGCTTTAAAATATTTTAAATTATACCATTTATCCCGCCCAAAGCAGCAGGCTCCCTATCTGCTGTGCCGGAAAACAAATTGGTTTTGCTTCTTTCTTTCAGGTCACCAAATTCAGGCCCTGAAACAGCAAAGACACCATTTTTTTTTGACAAATCTGCGCATAGCTTCATTACCCAGTACAGTACCTGTAGGGCACAGCAGTTGAATAAGAGCATATGTCATTTCTGAACTGCAAAATAGTGCACTGTGCTACCAAGCAAAAACAATTCCATTATTTTGGGGTGGTTTTCACCTGGATTTCCGTCTAAGTTAAATGTATGGGGAGCATTTAATTTCTGCTTTTAATCCGCTTTAGGTATATCTCTTAAACTTGCTAAACTCTTGTATGGACTTCACTAGTGTGAGCCTCATATTTGGTTAAACAACTGCTACAGAGCAACTGCTTTGTGGTCAGGGCAGTTATATTTCTGTCAGGTTCTCTTTCTGTCTTTGAAAGATGATTCTCTTTCACTTCTGCATTGAGACATTTACTAAAATCACAAAGATGGACATGCAGTGACAGTCCTCTTCTGATCTTTTGGGGTTGTGAATTCCCTTTGTTTCTATAACTACTTTTGCATCACTATGTGATAAAACCATTTGCAATATCACTGTGCAATCAACTAAAAACACTCAGACATAGCTAGAAGGGTAGGTCTGACAATGTAAGAATTTTTAAAACAGGCCATAAGTCTGTTAGAAACAAAATCAAATCTGAATAGCTACTTCCTGATGCAAATGCTGTTTCTTTGTTACAGCCTTGCTGTGAATCCCTGTCTCTGACATAGGGTAAGTGTAATACAAGACCTGCTTGAACCTTCAGTTCAAACATACTTTTCCAACCATCAATAAGTGATGGATTCATGAAGGGTACACAGGACACTTCTCACATCAGTTTTCCTTCTGTGCCTTGCAGAATGTGAGGACACTGTTTCAAAACTCTTGCTTCAGCACTGACTCTGATCCTGGATGCTTCAGCTCTAAGGCTCTACCCAATCAAAGTTCCCCTGTCTTCACCTGGCTCTGCAGCTCCATAAAGCACAAAAAATAGGCATGTAAGTATCTGGAGACACCCTTCTCTACCATACCCAGGACACTGACTGTTCAAAGTGTTTTGGACTTTGATCTGAAAATTTTGATATTAAATGATTTTTTTTCTCTTTTCCAGTTGAAAATCAGTTTTGGCATTACAAAATCCAATATGGCTGGGAGAAGTTATTTAAGCATTTAAAGACATATTGTAATTTTTAAATTTTCCTTTTAAAAACAATTGAATAACATCAAATGAAAAAATGTGGGGTTTAAGTAGCAAGATCTCTTGATTGAAGTATTTCAGTTACTAATGGAGCTATTTAGAAAGGATACAGCAGACACATTTGTGGCATTCTGTAAATTTAAAAACATCTGTGTTTTATGACACTTCTGTTGTGTAAAATCTAGCCTGTCAGTCGTGACCATAACCTACACAGTCTCCTAGGATCTAGGTATTTTGGGTTGAATTCTTTAGGGGCTAGATACAGCAGAGTAGTTTAAATCAGCAGGACTGTTCACAATGCAGTAAGTGAAATGACTACATAGTTTGCACAGCATCAAATTCAGAATATTTTTCTACCAAGCCTTTGAAGAAGAGACCACTGTTTTAAAATTCTTCAAAGCTGATTTTATGCAAGAAAACACAGGTAAAAAAGAAACTACTCAGAAGCTCTTAACTACAAATCTAATTGTTACTCCATCTTGTGTGACAGTTAAAGTAAATGGAGACCCACTGGAACATCATAAATAAATCAATTAAATCAGACTTTCACTGTAGAACAGCAACAAAAATCAGTAAGAAATTCAATACTTGCTGATAGCTAATATGGTCTTCTTCTGAAAGAAAACATCAAACTCTATTAGCAAAGTAAAAGAAAAGTGGTTTTCTTTGAGGGCTGGCAACCTCTTAAGGGAGCATATTGCAAAGAAAATATTACAGAGGGAACCCATCTAAGAAACTGGAAGGACAGAGCTGGTTTTCTGTGGAAGCCATATATTAACACTGAAGAAAGCTCTTCCTGAGCAGTTTTCAGAAGAGCTTCCAGTCATATGTCTACCAGTTAGGAGTGAAGACACCTCATAATTCATGGCAATACAGGCACCTCGAAATTATGCCGAATGAGTCAGCATAAACTAATGACTGCTGAAATTCTCTTGAATTACATCTTTACCAGTAGTTTCAATTAGCTTTGTAGAATCCAGGAATCCAGAAAAAAAAAGGATTCAGAGACTCACTAAATTCATTGCCTTCCTGAAACGTAGATGGGACTGTAATGATTCAGCCAAGCATCCAAGTCTAGTAAAGCCCACCTAAATGATACTATGAACTCAGCTGTAATTTATCTTAATGATATTGCTACCTTAGGACCATTTTCTCATTTTCTTTTCATACCTTCTGAAGACAAACCTATTCCTGAGGGTAAGGAAGTATAAAAGTACTTGCTAAAAGAATGAGAATGCCCTGCTTTGAGGTAGCCTACAGCTCTTTAAGATGCATTGCAGGGGCTTGTTTTGAGCGTGTGCCCTGAATGTCCCTCAGCATCAAATGCATCGCACTAGCCAGAATGCCCCAGGGGTTTGCTTTCTCCATTCTTTTGGAGTTTGCAGCTGTTGCCGCTACCTTTGACTATGTCCTTACAAAACAGATCCTCAATCTTTCGTGTGTTTAATCTGTTAAAGTACCATTTACATTTAGAGCACTGGTCACATTCTATCCTTGTACCTCAATGATTACAGCTGCAGGCAGGATACTTTTTCTGTTTCCATTTTAAACTTACATCCCTGGCATTTTGGTACTGAGGCTGCTGGTCAGTGCACACACAGTCATACCAGCAAATATATATGCAGAAAGTCATCATCTAAATGTACAGTAATTTGAGGAAACCTTGAAATGTGGAGTTTCTCTAGTAATACTCAAAGGCAATAAAGTATAGCCCACTTCCCTTAAATTCATTAAATGCTTGACCATGAAAGCTCAGGGAGATGATCTTGAAGTTCGCTCTGCAAGAGGAAGCAAAACTGCCCTAATCTCAAGACTGGCAATGTTGGGCTATTATCCCTCCCTCCTGCACTGAAAAACTGTAGTAACATATTCTCAGACACTGAGATCCTTCAGGCAGGGCTCCCATCTGTGTCACATCATTGAAAAAATGACTGACCCATTGTTAGTGCCATATAAATCCCTATAGAAGCGGTATTAAAGTGCACTGATATGAGCACAAGCAGCAGTCTTACTCTCGTCATGCCTATTTTCTAAAAAACACAGAACCAAAATGGACCATCACTGCTGCTGAGAGTTTTTGTTCAGTTACGCCTGTAGTTAACCTGCAGAACTTCCATCTGGTTTCCTCCTATAACCTCTCTGCTTGATGGGAGTCATAGCTTCCAGCTAACTTTCAGAGCTGGCACGTCACATTTCGGCACATCATTTGATGCCATGGATAAAGACAGAACATATTGCGTGTCAACACTGTAAACTGTAAGCAAGTTATTGGTATGCAAGGTGTAAATCATTGCCTAAAGGAGATTTTAGTCTTATGTTACAAATCCTCCAGGTCAAAAATAGTTCATAGGTAGGAAAAAAAATGTGGAAGTGAATTTATCTTCATTTAGCTAGCCTTGTTTTCATCCTTCTGGACCTTTAACATGTTCTTTGAGGGCTCTGAACTTCAAATCTCTTCCAGTGATTTATTATTGATTTAATGTACCTTTAAATTTTGCCCTTCAAATAATCCTGCTGAATGTCATAGGATGTTGTCCCTTTAAGTCAAGATTGTGTACCAATATGCAGGGCTGACTGTGCTTGACCTAGTTAGGGCTGAGCTTTCTGTTACACAAGACAGAAAATAAAGTTGGATCATTGCATACTTTCCTGCTCACATAAGACTGGCCCTCTCAATGATTAGTCTCTGTATCAAAGATGTGATTTCCTTACATAAGGGAAACAGCAAAAAACTGTCAGAGATATTGTTGCTCCTTATGAGCTGTGACCTTTTTTAGGCAGCACCCACTTTTTCACATGTTATATAGCACCCAGTACTACAGGTCCTTCTCTATGGCTGTGACTCTTTGGCCACATCTCTGGAGTGATGAGCTTGGCATGCTTAGTTTTTTAAATATGCATTCTGGTCATGTCTAAAGAGCTTAGCTGAGACTGAGCTTCCTTCTCCTTGGTATTAGGGAGTCATGTAGTACTATAAAGTCCCCATCCCTGGAAGTCCATGATCTAAATGGCCAAGTTGATACAGAAGAGGTAGAAGATCCTACATTAGTAATTTCAAGATTTATACTTCATGCATGTGCCTGACTTTGCATATGTGAACCTACTGTCTGTGCCAAAACTACACTTGTGCAGAAATGTGGAAAAATTAAAAATCCCTGATCTGGACATCCTCTGTATGCAGATGAAGAGCACACAGCTGAGTGGATGTGCTTTTTGAAGGGTATGATTAACGTTTGTAGAAAGCATGGGCACAGCAAAGCACCTTTACAATGCCATGGCTGCCACTCCTCTGTTACTACACATGAATAAACTCATACTTTCTATTGAACATTGCTTATTGCATGTTCATACAGCCCCATGAAAGGCACCTTTCCTCGCCATGCCACTGAAGATGCATAAGAGCAGAAAGACATTCCTCTGTGTGTCATGTACCTTACCTCCAGCTTGCAGAGGCTGTAATAGATCTGCTAGGCAACCTGGAACCTTCGTTTGGGGCTTGATGAAAACATCCGTTGACATCGCTATTTCTGTGTGAGTTTGTAAGCTGAGAATTTACAGCCACAATCAGGTTTCTGGAACTCATTACAGTGATCCCTTTTCAGGCGCTCAAAAATGAGCTCGACACTATGTTGTCAGAGCTGTTCCAAGTCTTTTGGTGTAAATGTGAATTTACCCTCCAGTTTGTTAAATGTCTTGCAGTGGCTTTAGTAATGGTCAATGTAGTGGCTAATTCACCATTGCACTCATGTTTGCTTCAGGACATCTTTGGTCTTAAGACTCAACTCTGAAAAAACTCCTTAGCTTTCTGAATGCTAAGCAGCCAGATGAAATATCTCCGTCAGCATGCAGGAGACAGAGGTTTTCTCTTCTCTCTGCACAGCTCCAGGGGCCAAATTGTCACAGTACCCTGTGTGTTTAGTCCCCACAAATGTTATAACGGTAGACAATGACAATTAATTGTTATCCTGCCTTTCAATGTCACTGTTTACTCTGATACCAGCACTGCCCACCTCTCAAGCTGCAGAGGTTATGGTTCTGTTTCCTAGTGGAAGAGAATTCTTTAGTATGGTTTCAAGGCATACCTTGAATGCAAATAATATTACTCATACCATTTCTGGCACAAGGAAGGGCAAAAATCAAGTGGTCTGATCTCTCTTCAGAGATCTTAGAACAACTCCATTGCCAAGTTCACAGCCAACCCTGCAAATAAATCAACAGTTTTCAGGCAACCAAGAATAAAAATTTCCTCACAACCTGAGAAGAAAGGGAATACACTGTGCAAAAGCAACCCTTGGGAAGGTTATTTTCTTTAATGAAGACAGACACAATTTTATGCAGACTTCCTGTGTGGCAAGTTGGCAGTTAGACTAGGTGATCATTGTAGGTCCTTTACAACTGAACCATTCTATTCTACTCAAGTTATTAACGTCCTGATTTCCTTCCTTGCTACTCCACCTGAGCCCCACAAAGTGGGAATTGACTCAGGAAATAACTCTTCATCACTCAATAACTTAGCCACCTCTCATTATGGACCTGGTGAGTCTGGCTGTATCTACATGAATAAATTACACCTGGCCCAGACTCAGATTGAACACTCACACCTGATCCATGCTGCTACACGGCTGGCACACTCTCATGTGTAGTCTTCATTCAAGGCCAACTTACATTCTCACGCACTATACCCAGACCGGGGTCAGGGTTCAACATGAGCCAGGGACTGTCCCCAGTATGGATGATTCTGATTTCAGTTTGAAAGAAGGTTTAAATGAATGAAAGTCTTTCCATGCCACTTGTCCTCCACCCTAGAGGGTGATCCCTAAGTCATTATTATATTGTAGACACAGCCTAGCAGGCTCATGATTCAAACTGTCCTGCCCTAGCCCAGACTGAAGCAGTCCTCTGCTAGCCATTACTTTTATTGATCCCCCAACAATTCTTCCTACTTTCAAACACAAACCCCAAAAAGGACATTGTTTAGAATAAGTTCTTCCTTTCACCTAAACAGAAAATATTCAGAGTAGTACCTCTCTTTTCCTATGCTGCGGCTCTGACTGAAATATAGTTGGGTTTCCATAAGAATCACTCAGTTGCTTTGAAACAAAATGAGTTTATCTTAGAAGTAAAAGGTCATACTGTGAAATCAAGATGAATCTCCTACTGTTTCTTATCTAAGCAAACAAAGGTTTTGAAAGAAGAAATTCACATTAGTGAGGAACAGTAACTCCAAATAAAGGAACAAATTTAATAATAGATTTGTGACACTCATACCTCTAACAGCAAAGGATGGATGCATAGACCTTGGGCTGCGTCCCAGGTCCATGGCCATGTGTGACAATTCTTTACTTCACCTTCATATCACACACAAATTTAGTGATCTCAGAATTACAGGATTTTACTTCCTCGGTTGTATATACCAAATTCAATTATCAAACACGACAGATAAAGACGTGTCCTGAAGCAAGATTTATGAATGCAATGATAAACAGACTATATTGGGGCTTAATCTAGAGTTGGATTTATCTCACCTATTCATCATATCTAGAAGTTGTACATATAGTGTGCACTGGTCATTTTGGCTGCCATCACTGGAAAGAGATATGTGCCTGCTAATGGTGGTTAATTCCATCCATCTTAGACCCCTATTCTGGAGAAGATAAATTACATCTTGGAGATGGTTGTTCAGCTCAAACTAACCTAAATTTTAAATAGCAAAGAGGAGGTGAACTGAAACTCTTCCTCTGGTAACTTGTTCTTGAAAATCCAGCTGCTTTCTATAAGCATCTTTTTCTCATCAAAGAACAACAGTTTAACAAGCAGTACACTGTCTTGTATCAATCTACCAGTGTTCCTTCTTGCTCTGTCAAGTGTCCAGTCGGTATCTCTGCTGTGTTCAGGTGTCTTCTGCCTTTCCTTCCTTTCAATAGTAGCGACCCACTAAATCATCCTCTTGTAATTTCCTACTCAGCTCTGCTATGAGGCTTACTATGTGCTGCACAAAGACTAGGCAGCTGGAACATAAAGATGCAACTTAGGCTGATAATGTTTGTTTATCTGCTGGCTTATCTTCTCCCCACTTGCGTATTTAATTCACATTTTATATATGTGTATATATATTTATATGTAATTTTATGCTTTAATTTTGAAACTTTGGTGCAATTAATCTATTTTTTAACTCTATCTGATACAACAGATAGCATAACAATGCTCAGATCCTCACAGCAATGCCTAGCTGTTACCATAATTTGGATAAATAACAATTTTAAACTACAGTTGTACAAATAAAGGGTAAAAAAATAACACAAATTAATCATGGATGAATCACTGCTTCCATTATCATTTCTTGAGCCTTGAATCAGTGCAACATTAAGTATTTTTTTTACATGAATACTCAACATACCTCTATTTCCCTCTCTAAAGAAAAATTAAATATCCAGAAAAATTCTTGTCAATTTTCCAAAGAAATTTGACTGTTAGCTGTTACCTACAGGGACAGTTTACACAGAATAGATCTTGAAGTATTTATAGTTGATTTCTTATATTACTGCTCTTATTCAAGGGTAAATGCTACCTTTTTTTGCAAATGAGCTTTATCCACTATGGATAAGTCCATTTAATGCACAGGGCTTGCATTCTGGAGTAAGCACATCCAATCAGTTTTTCTCCCCACCACTGACAACAGACACTCAATTTCCTTCCCTTTGATACAGAATATCAAACTCAATTTTATAGCAATATATCAATCTTCTTTCCAGGTAAAGCGCCAGATCTTGAAAGCTCATCAAGACTTTTTGGTTAATTGAACTGAGACTTGACTCATTTTTCCTTGATAGACATGGGGCACAAGCCTTAATCTTTTCAGCATCTTATTTCTGAAAATACAAGTTATTTTTGTTTCTGTGTTCCACATCCCCCTTTGTGACCAACCATTTGCAAAACATTTAGGAGAATTCATTAACAAAGATCTGGTCTATTCACCACTTCTTACAATGAACAGGATAAAGAAAAAGCTTAATAGCTTGTTTTCTGCTAAAAATAAATCGCTTTCCTGCAGCAATCAGAATTTTACATGGAGTCTGATTCCAGTAAATAGGTATTGGTTAGAGGAAAAGCTTGAAAGCCAAGACTCTCCAGGTTACTGGGATTTCTCATGTCTCTTCATAATTCTTAACGTGGCATCTCCTCAGTTTACACACTGTTAAACTGAAGACTGTAATGAAACTTCATTTGATATGATTCTTCAGTTTGTTGTTATTTTTATAAAACCCTTTGAATTTCTTAAATAAGAGCCCTGCATAAAGTGCATAGTATTTTTACTGTAAGACCCCAGGACTTTGAGACATATCTATTGAAAATAAGCCAAGTCAGAACACAAGTACATCTGTATATGTAGCTTCTGAGTATTCAAGATTGCCAGTATTGGAGCAGACCAGTGAAGAACTAGCCTTGTTTCAGATGCTGAGGATTCACTCTTTGGACCGCCAGAAATATTATTGAACTGAAGACACACAAGTCCCAGTTTGAAGCTGCATGTAGCTAACATGAAGGGTCAGTTTTGGTGCAGTGGGAAGTACTTTACTCCTGCAGGTCACCACCTGCACATGGAGCGTTCTTAGATATAAACATTCCCACAGAACATAGGAACAACTTGTTTATGAGAAAAAACAGAACACCCATTTTTCTCAGTCCAGAAAGACGGAAGTTCAGAGGTTGATATAAGCGTTCCTCCGCAGGAATAAACTGTGAACTGCCTTATTCAACTTTTTGTTAAGTGATTTAAGGGAAGGGTAGCTCAAAGAGCCAGTGATGAACTGTGAAGCATTTCTATTGTAGGATAATGGTTTAAATATGACCCAGCCATATGGTCTGAAAGTCTGTAACATCAGAGGCATTCCAGTGGTCTATATAAAATGCTCTTGTGGAATTAGGCAGTTTCACATCACAAAAATATAGCACTGCTGTTACTGGAACCAACTGAACCCCTTTGCAGTGCTAGCGGTGAGATCAAACATGAGAGAGCAAACATGAAGTCAGGTCCTTTCCTGAAGTGGTCCATTCACATTGGGACCGACTATCCAGTGCCCTCACTGGGCTACCCTGGCAGAGGCATGGGCCACTAAAGATTCCCACCCTCTAAACACTTCTGCAAATATGTTCTGCAGTGATTTTCATAGCACAGGAACCATCATTGCTGTTCTTGAGCACCTGGGAGACAGATTACATCCAACAGAAATCAGGAGTGAGGTTAACTAATGGGCAAGCAAAACTGTTTAAAAACCCTCACCATTCCTCATGTAGTATTTCTTCCAAGGCGCGACTGACTACGTATTCCTTTGAGCAGAACTTGCATGGCTATCTTTAACAGCACCATCTGGTGATTTCCAGCACTGTAACAGATTTTGCTTGAATGAACTGGGCATGTGAAAAGTTATCACTATAGCACCTGAAGGTTGTGTGAAGGTCTCATCTTTTGAGCAGGAATCAATTATGTAGCTTTGCAGTATCTAACAGTAATACATCCTAACTAGGAGCAAATGCACTTATTTTTTGCAAACAATATAGCAAGTTCTGTAAAAATATGCCTCTGGATGATGTTGAGGAAACACAAACTGGGTGCGTGCAGCTGCTGCTGTTTTGAAATGCTTCTGTTACATTTTGAGACACAAGTTTTGTAAGTATCTGTTTCTACATTTGAAACCTTGTGTAATATGCATAGTTTCTTTATGAGATGTGATATCCTGTTTGAATTTTTTTTCAATTTTATGCCAGAAAGAATACATTTCAGGCTTATGGTACCAGATTAAAAAAAAAATAAAATAGTGCCTTACAGACATAGAAGACATGATAATTTTCAAAGGGATTCATTTAGGTATAATTAAGAAATGTCAATATTAGGTTGGAATAATTAGCAAGAATGATGTCGGGAGGGAACAGCCTACAATAAGAAGTTCTGATGAATATTTCAGTGATTGGAATCAATATTTACTTTACTTGGTTAGCGCTGTACAACATATCTACTAAGCAAATAAAAACAAGTCTAAGGAAGGCAGGAAAAGCTTTAGGAAAATTGTTGCTGTCAAAATGGTTGACCAGTTGTTTTATTGCCAGCATATTGTGCTACATCTCTGAGCTTCATGGATTAGGGCCCGCATATTTCCCCAGGCGTCCGACCCCACAGCCAGGGAGGAGGCCATGCTGGAGGGGGTTTCCACACAACAGGTGTTGCCTTTATTTTTGCTGCTCTCTGGAATGCCCTGGCCTCTGATCTGAGACATTCTGCTTTTTCTACCCTGCTTTTAAGCCCAGCCTTAAAGAAATACTCTCTTTACTTAAATATCTGGCACTGCAATGTTTTTAGATGCTGTGCTATTAGCATTTAATATACAGTTTATACCAGGGGTTAGCATACCTTAGTGGAAAGGTGTCCTGCAAATAAAATGTACTTTTGTTTAGCACATAGGCCTGATATAATCACCCTGAATCTGATGTTGTCTGTGGATATCAGATGTACTCCAAAACTCCAGCCTAGGGCATTTTTAAGCATTAACATGCAACATAACATGTGGAATACATAAAAGACTCTGATTCAAGGCATTTCACTTGGAATTTTTTGAAGCCAGAGGTTGAAATCTGCCTCTTCAGATGCATTACCGTTAATCCTGATTGAAAAATATCATTGGACTTGCAAAAGCCTGGCTTTTTTTTATTTTATTCTAACTTCTATTTCCAATTTAAAAAGTGATTCAAGATCTATGTTGAAAAATAATCTGCAAATGTAGGAAGGCCTGCATGCACAGTCTATAATTACAGCAATAAAGTAGAAGGAACCGCTTATTTTGTTGGTTTCTTTTTACGGAACCATTTCCACATCCTCTGTTGTGTGGTGGTTTTCCAAAAAAAAAAAAAAAAAATGATACACATGGTGAGGAGCAGAAAATCCCCCATGGGGTACGTTGATCTTTCCACAATGCAAATGGGAAGTGAAAATAGATTCAACTTTCTTTGAAGAATTAATGGCTGAATTTAAACCACACCAACAACATAAGTCTCAGCATAAACATTCATGAATGACACCCAAGTTAAATAGGAAAAGGGAAAAAAAAAAAGTCTGAGCCAACCCAATAGTAACCAAGTGCAAAATGTTATTAGAATCAAGATTTGCCCCCCTTCCTGGGGAGCTTTTCCCTGGAAAAACAGAGAACTGTACAAGATTAGACCTTAAATGCATCTGTGCAAAAGATGTGTCTATTTAACACGCCACCAATGCAAAGTAGAGGAGCCGTGTGCTGGCAAAGGACAGCTGTCCTGGCAGGATGAGGGCTACCTGCAGTAACCTTGTACACCACCAGCCCTTCCCCTCTGCAGCTGAGTGGCCCAGCAGAGCTATGCTGCAATGACTTGGCTTTCACATTATCATGGACATTTTCAGCGGTATTTACAGTAGCAGGCAAGGTCCAGATGCTGAGATCCAGGCCATCAGCTGCTGTCTGTTATAAGTTTAGAAAGAAGGCACAAGGCTTTGTGTTAGATGCATTCCTGATGGAGAAATTTTTAGTCACTAGTAGCTGACTCACCTCAGCTGGAGCTGAAGTTGTGTGTCTAAAACCATGAATGTTGGAAATCATCTCCATACTGCACAAGATAAAGTCAAAAAAGTGATCACCAGGAGATACAGCTAGTGGCAGGATATGTCTACATAAAAAGATATGTTGGCAAGAGCTGCTGATCAGAACGTGGCTAACATATCCAACTACTTTCAATGTGAGTGATGCACACAGAGAGACCTCTGCGCCTCTGCAAGTCAGCATAGCAGCAACTTGCCCAAGAATCAAAGCTGGTAATTTTGCATGTTTTTCTTTCTGAGGATTCAGCCACTTCTATCACACTGCCTTTACTGCCTAAACTACTTAACCATGTAAAAGTGCAATGAAAAGAGAAATTAACTGTTACAGGGAAAGAATGTTGTTCAATTTCTTTTGCGATAATGTTGTATCATCTTACTTCGTGTACTTGTTCTAACTCACACTCACTGCGGCAGTTAAAATTTCAGTTTAAAAATAAATACATTTAATGTGGGGGAAAAAATGAAGAAACTAGTTTTAGAACAGTCCAGCTACATTAGAAAATATAAAATCTATAAAAAACCCTGCCCCATTCCAAAAAGAAACCAACAACCAAAGCTGTTTACAATCAAGTCATGCACAATGCAATCTGAACTAAAGATGCTAATTTTGCAAATGATACCATGCAGGTGAACTGCTGTTAACTTCAGCAAGATTTTACAAGCAGGTATGAAAATTAATCAGTGTAGACAGGGGAATAAATCCAAGAAACCTCAAATATTGGTATGTACAATTCACTTAATAAATAAAAATGAAAAAGTAAAAAAAATCATAGAAGTTCTTTAAAATAACAGGAAGGCATTGCCTCATAATGCTGTGCCTGCAGAAATGGTTTTACTTTGTGATGTTAAATTAATGATTGTTATGTATATAAGCATACAGATGTTAAAGTGTTTCAGCTGCATTTGAACACTGGATTTATCTTTGAGAAATAGTACCTTCACCATAAATATGAAAACTCATTTAGATTTTGGTTGAATAAGTATTAACAGTTGCAAATTGATAACAGTTTTTTCACAAGGCTGTAACCACTTAACTACTAACAGCCAAGCCAATGTCCCCACTACCGTATAGTCAAGAGCTAATGGAGGCTGATGGGAAAATGGCTTTCCCTGCTCTTGTATTCACAAATGACCTACATGTCCCTAACCCCAGAGGGTGAGCAAAGTGGGGATATTCTCAATATCTTTGCTTGAGGTTGCTTTACATTATGTCACTGCTAAACTCTCATGGGCATGGGAACATGTTCCCAAATCACCCACCTGCCTGGTGATTGTCTTCATCATTAGGTTAGAGCTATTTTTGTCTTTTTCAGAGCTGGAGTACACCACAATCAAGCAGAAGATGCTGTTGCCTGATCATTAGGCCACTCACTTGAGATCAGTTCCCTATCCAAAATCAGGCAGACAATTTGTTAGTGAGCATACTTCTCAGATGATTTATACAGCCAACAGCCCAGCAGTACTTTGAGGAACAAGTCCCTTCACCCTGCTTCAGGAGGTCTTTTTCCTGTTGAGCAGATGAGCAGCTACTAGCAAAATTTCACCCAGACCTTCCCTCTACACCTACACTTGGGTGTTACCCACAAATTTTCACTGCATCTCTTCAATCCCAGCTGTCCAAGCACTAAATATGCAGGAACAGAGGAAAACAGCAGCAGCAGCTTCTAGCAGCTTTGCAAGTGTATCTTTCATTTCTTCTGCATTTCTTGCAAGCAAACAAAACATTTAGTTTCAACTTGAATATAGCACTTTCTGGCAAAGCAAATGCAATATGTTGAGGGGGCTTAGGTGAGAATCCCAAACAGATTTACATTTGGATCCTCCAACCTGAATTGCCTGTCCTCACCTCCATTTTGGCAGCCAAAGAAATAAACAACAACAGTAAAACCAGTTATGCCTGAAGCTCTAATTGTGGTGTTTAAAATTGGCAGAGCAATAGCTAAACTTGCCATTGAGTCCTGCTCATACAGTAACACAGCACTCATATTCTAACTTCACTTGAGCAATTGTTATGACTTTCAATATTAATCCTAATTATAGGACTAAAATGTTTTCATAAATAATTTTAAACACTGTTCTAATGACTAATAAATATAATGAAGAGCAAGTATAAAGTAGGATGGATCCAGTTAAATTACTCTTCAGTGTCCAATACCCATGGCATGTTTAATGATTAGACTTCTGTCCATCTATAAATAATTGTAATTATTTGCATTTATTACTATCAAACCCAGTAATTTGGCTAATTACTACAAACTGTAGTTAACATATATTCAGTTTGCAGTAATAAGTCATTTCTTAATTTCTAATTATCACTATGTCCTTTAAGTCTCTTATTCCTGATGCCATTTAGCTTTGATAAAGTGTCAGAGATAAGCCTTCCAAAGTTTCTTAGCAATATATTCTCCTTTATTTAAACAATAGATTTTCATCAGTACATGATTATGTCACTACATATTAGCTGGAAAGATGCTGCAGCCTGTAGTTTTCAGTGGGGACTGGATCATTCAATGACACTCTCATATCCCGATAGCCCTATTTTTCTTCTACATAGTGGCATGCAGTCCCAGTGAAAGTCACTCTGAGGGCTGCAGCAGTCTGGAAATCACGGAGTTTGAGTCTTACTGTAACAGGTTCCCATTAGTGCAATTCTATTGACTACCTTGGAATCACTCCTAATTTACAGAAATGTTGTAATTAGATTGTAACTTTTAGAGCTAGCCTTGAAAAATGAGAGATGTATAAATTACATCAGCTCTAAAGCATTTGGAGAAAGCAATATGACCAGAGCTGGTCAGAAATTCTCCAGCAGAATATTTTTATGCCAGGGAATATTGTTTTACAGAAATCGAAACAGTCTGTGGAGCATTTTCGATACACCATGGAACCGAGGTTTCCTCAGAAGCCAGCCTGCCAGGCAGGTTTCCAACCTATGCAGCTTCTGACCACCTCACCTACTCCCTCAGCAACACACGAGGGGGTGGTAAACAAGTGAGACAGTGGGAATCCTGGGTTTCACCTCCTTAGGCCTTAATGCTCTGCATCCCATCTTTTGGGCAATTTTATATGCTCCCACTGGTTCCAGGTTCCTAATAACAAAAGGGACAGAAGTCTGGCTTTCAAACATATCAGTTCTCAGCATTTGGAGCTCCCAGGAGGCCAGTATGTATGACTTCAGCTCATCATAGCAAGAAGCCACCAGCCCTAGAGCTGGTGACTCTGGGTCAGCCGTATTAGAAAGATCATCCTTATAAAACCTAGGATTACTTTAGCTGGAAATATCATCATTCCTGTCATTAATTTCTTCACAAAACAGAATTGCTTTTTCTCACATAACCCTAAAGAGGGCTGCCACTGTGCATCAGGATTTTATGAGCAGTGAATTGTAACATTTGTTTTTTTCCTTTTGTGCCTGATCACTTTCACACATCCCAGCTCACAGTCTTGGACAGCTCAGAACTCTCACATTTCATGTGAATATATAGTTCAGGTCACCATGTATCCACAGGGAAGTTCAGACTATGGGGATGCACTCTGAAGAGCCTTGAGCCTTTCAGTGTTATTTGTCACCTCACAGAGAAGACAGAAAGAAATTTCTCACTCTAAATTGATTGTGGTTTATACCTAGAAGTAGTTACAGCAGCAGAAGAGGGAGTAATCTAAGGTATTTTTACAGACTGCAAATACCAGCCATAAAAATATGGGAGATTGCTCAACTTCCAATCCTATGCAGGATACAAACAAATTCCAAAGATTAAAACCATTCATTCCTCTCCCCTGAAAATGTTCTGAGCTGGGAAAAACTCTTGGTTTTGCTGCTCACCATTTGTCTTTTCAGTGAGATGAAAGAGTTCTTGAAACACAGAAAGGGAATGGAAATTTCCTTGTACTGATCAGAATAAAGATGTTTATTTTGGAAAGAGAGAGGAGCTAGTTCTGACTGATGTTAGAGAGAAGCGTGCGTGTGCATGTTAGATTAGAGGAACCATTCATGAATCATACATTCTTACCCAAACGTTACCTCGGCAGTGCTACCAAAAATCAGCCTCAGCTCGTGTTACCAAGTTCACAAGTGCTGGCCTCGAAACACAGACCTGCCCAAGGGCTGTTTAATGGACATAGCCTGCCTTTCTAAAAATGCGTTTGCAGATTTGCAAGCTTGATACGTTGTAACAATGCATCCCCCTGCAGTCTTTCTCCATGCCCTGTCATCTCACAAGACCTTTGCTGCTCAGCCAGTTTGCCCTGTTATCCTCAGAGAAACCTGGGCTGGGTGCCACAGGCTCTCTGTGTGATCTTGGCAAGTGGTTTGGAGTCAGAATTTTACTTATGCATAATTTAAAAGTTGTTCCCTTGGGTTTAGTGGGATGATGATTCAAGGGGTGAATTACTGCACTGGGAGAGTGAGTGGAGTTTGGCCCTTTGAATATTTTTGCAAGGGCCACCTCAAGAACTCTATATTTGCATCTGAGTACATGAATAGTTCTTTTGATCCTAAAGAAATGTAGGAAAAATCACTTGTGAAGAAAAGCTGTTGCAAGAAACATCAACAAAATGAATCTTCTTGCATTAGTCAAACCAAGTTTTTCCTTGTACACTTTGGGATTGGTATATAAAAAGATGTCACTTATTTTACCAAAGGATTTGGGTTTTCAACTGCTTTAAGTAACACTGAGCTCTCTCTTACAACATCAAGGACAAATCTTCTGAAAGACCTCTTACTTGCTTGTAGGCATAATGATGATGCCTATCTTTGATACCCAAAAAGGGGCAGAGGCCAGTCTCCCAAGTCACTGTGATGCACAGTTTCCATGTTCCTCCCTGTTGAATGAACTGCATTTAACAGTTGCTTAAAAGCTGGCCACTTAGCTTTGCTGCTTAAAATAAAGACCACCCGTTCCAAGTGCTGTGTTCCTTGTTCTCTCCTGTGCACATTTCTACTTGTCTCAGAGAGAGGCTGAAGATGTGGGAAACAGATTTCTAGATCCTTCTTATTTTTTCATTTTCTTTTCACCTTTCTACTTGTCTGGTTAACATAACGTATTTCTGTAGGTGGTACCTCAAAACCATGAAATTTGATAAAGAGGTCAGAGGTGTTTGAACAAAGATTATAGATAATGTGGATGGAATATTTGCCTTACATCAGCTAACAGTGCTCTTGCTATGTGACCAGCTTTGGTATTTAGTGTTTTGCAAACTTTAATATGAATCCCAATTTAGGCAATTAACTTTGGCCACTCAAGATTAGGAATTTGAGCCTAGACCTATACAAGAAATCTCAAAGGCTCTGTAAACACCTCTTACATGTTTGTGCATTTATTTACTTCCCACTCTCCAGCCCTGAACTTCTTTGATTGTTCCTGTGCTAGAAAATTGCTCAACACAAGACAGTTTGTAAGATTTGCTCTTATAAGTTCAAAACTAAGAAAAATTTCTTACCTAGGTCAGCAGATGTTTCTGAGAGGTGGTACCCGAGGATGTCTGCCTAATCCAAGGTCAGATATCTAACACAAGGCAAGATTCAGCAGTAAGATCAAAAGTGCTACACAGGAGAAAATCCTTATATCTATATTATATTATCTACATTATATATATTATACCTTATAATCATGCCCTGGGCAACCAAACAGGACAAGTATTTTACATAACTTGCTTTATAATTGCTTTTTATACAGAAAGGTAATGGAAAACCTATGTAAAAATTAGCTATGCCATTCATGCTCATTGACAGTGATTTTATACTTGCCCAGACTTTTTTCCTGTACCACTGAAAAGTGGATTTTGGCAACTGAGTGGCTGGCTCAGACACATTCTTTGGAGACAGATATTTGGTTACTAACATCTCTTATTCCTAAACCATAAACATCTGTGTGAAATGCCTATAAGGCATAAAGATTGCATAAATTACAGAATACCAAGGTTTGGTTTTTCAACTTCTGCCGTCTACAGACAAGGAATATTACCATTAAATTTTGTTTCCTTATATTTTTCCTTTGTAAATCATCAGCCTAACCTATTTATAACTGTCAGTCATCTGTTACCTCTGGGACAATGTGTTCCTTTTACTTCAGTTTAGGTCCCAATTAATTCAGCTCTAATTAAGGTGTCCACTATACTTCAGCTAGAGATCTAGCAAGTCTACAGGTTGCCAGTAGGTGAGATCCCCCTCTCACAGTCCTGTCTCCCTCCACTCCACCAGCTTCTCATGCTCCAACAGATCAGGTATCACTGATTCCCTCCAGATTTGTGTGAGTGTCCCATGCCTGGAGTGCAGGAATTTGAGAGGTCCACATCCGGAGCACAGAGTCTTGAATGCAATGAAATATTTTTCCTTCGGGAGCTTAGAAACAGATCAGTGACAAACAGCCCTAGATCAAGGCATTTGCTCTCTCCTCTACACAGCTAAAACAGAGAATTACAGTAATGGTAAGAATACAGTCATGTAAAGAACAGTGTTGTTTTTTCTGTATTGATAAGTTTAAAATCAAATCAAAAGGTGGTTCAAGAAGTCCACTGAATTTATTAGAAAACAGCAATTTTTTGACACCACTACGGAAAAAGCAGGACTGGCTCGTGAAAGGGTTTTAAGGAAAGATATTAATAAGTGCTTAGCAAAAGCAGGGCAAGCCAAGCTACTACAAGCACGAAGCTGCTTTCAATAGTACCAATTTTTTGTCTGGGATTTTTTTTGCTGAATTCTCAGCCTTGCACACCAGAAAAGATGCTGGCTTTCTCTTAGAAACACTGTGCTACCTACTCAGGCCCCTGTAAATAAGCTCAAAATAAGCAGTTAAATACAGATTCTTTTAAAGTTGTAAATTAAAATTAACTGCAATTAGATTTTATTTTCTTAATATTTCTCTGTCAAAACAACAGAGTTTTTTGCCTTATCCCTGTATACTGTTCTAAGAAGACTACAGTTCAGGCTAAATAAAAGGTGTTGAACAGAGGAGACTTGCAGATTTTGATGAATAATACTGGAAAATCTATTTTGATGAATAATACTGGAAAATCTACACTCTTCCCACAGGCAATTCAAACACTCCATACCAAACCTGATTTTCAGAAGATAGAAGAATATTATTTTTTTCTTTTTGAACACAGAACTTTTGGATATAAATACATATGGGATCATTCCTAAATTCAGAGCCAAACCTAAACCTTCTGTGGTTCACCCAGCCCTGTGTTTCCATAAATAAACAGACTGTAAGCATGGAAATTCAAAAGGCAGATGAACATAGGGGAAACAAAACAAATTTACAATATAGTAATACATAACTAAAATTTTGCTGGTGCCATTAAAAACATGGAAAGGGAAAAGCACATTTCAATATTGAAATTATAGGGAAATGCTTTGAGTACTTTCCTGAAGTTTTATATAAACATATTTCCTAACGTTTCAGATTTCTGCTTTTTCTTCTGTTATCTTTAGGAGGTTTTCTGAGAAGATTAATTCTGAATGCAACAAAAAGGTTTTCTTTTGAGTTTTTGAGCAGAAGAATGCAAGCCTCATTCCACAGAACTAATTCCAAAATAACCTTACTTACTAGATCTGTTCAGATAGATGGACCAAACCTAAAAGATTTCAGCCAATAAGAGTTTCAAAGGCACCTAAGGATTTTAGGCATATCTCCCTTGTCACAAAAAAGGAAAAGAATGGTGCACTGAAGAAACCAGTAACTCAGCTCCTTAAAACAACACTGAAAACCTCCTGCTGTGTGAGACAACAGGGTATCTCCTGGTCTTAAATCAACACTGAATCAAGTCTCCCCTTAAATTACTAAAGAATATGATTTAGGTGCTAACAGGAAAATGAAACATTCCACTGAAAAAAAACTCTTTTTTAAAAAAAAAGTGCAAACTAAATTATTTTGATGCCTGCTTCATGCAATCATTCATTGTCATGGCTTGTATTTGCCACATACTTGCATATTTTTTCCCAGAATACTGAACAGAACTCATACCATAAGTGCTGGCTGTAAATGGTAACTGGAGGAAACAAATAGAGATAAGCAGATGGGGATTATGCAGAAGCAGCCCTGTGTCGGTGGAATAAGTTACCATCCTCAGCCTGCCACCAACTGCTTATCATACCCTCATCTCAAAGGTTATCCAATCTTACAGCAGAGCTGCTGAAGGGGAAACGGCTGTACCTACTTCAGTCAAGACAAATTATCAAACTCCTAGTCAGGCTAACCTCGTTTTGACTGAGACAGAGTAGGAAGCTTGCATTGGACAGGTGTCTCCGTGGGCATGCAAAAGCAGTAGCCTCCAAAAGAAGGTCAAGACCAATAACCCAAAAGATATACCTGGTAGCATGGAGGGATCTGGAACACTACATTTATCTGCAGCCTAAAACACTTTCTCCAGATCTTGTCTTCCTCATATATGCACTTGATGTTCAGGGGTACAAGGAAAAACAGAGTAGCAGTTTTCTCCCGGAAGTACTTCTAACAGGCAGTGTTAATATTGCACATACTGTTTTTAAAGCCATGCTCATTCTGGTAGATTTTACTGGATAGGAATATTTGAGAACCCCTGCTATGTTTGGAACTCTGTCGGTATACTGACTATAAACAGATATTATACTCCATTTCCTCAGTCCTTTGTTCCTGGTCACTTGTTTTACAACTGTCTGTTGCACAATGCAGCTCCAAATCCTTGGCACAAATAGCTTTGATACACTTCCAAGTGCTACTCTGGTTTTTTAACAAACTAATGGCTCCCAAAATTCATATGATTTGGATGTCTGGTTTTAGTCAGTCACATATGGATCAATAGGTTTGCCCTCTTACTTTTCTTTTCCCCCAAAAAACTACCTTTCCTATATCATTCTTTCTTCTTAAAAGTCATGCTCCAGACTCAGCACAGATCCTTTTCAGACAATTAGGATCTGCCTTTCATAAGCCCACGCTGGCTGGGCCTGATCCCCTGGCTGTCCTGCACGTGCTGTGTGATGGCACTCAGGATGACCTGCTCCATAACCTTCCCCGACACCGAGGTCAGGCTGACAGGCCTGTAGCTCCCTGGATCCTCCTTCCTGCCCTGCTTGTATATTAGTGTCTGTCACAGCACTATCCAAACTAGCTGGCTGCAACAAGGCTTTTACCATCCCATACCAGGTTAACTTCAATAAGTAGCTCCCACGCCTTGCCCCAGCACGGCCACCAATCCCCCGTAAGGATTCAAAAGTTCACCAACTGTCCACGCTGTTTCTTCATCCTCTTCAGGCCAGTCCACCCTGCTTCTTGCCTCTGCTCCATCTGGATTCTCTCTCCTCCGGGCACCTCTTCCAGCCAGCCTCTCCGCATGCAGGCCCCCTTTGTCTCCCTGCTTCTCCTGGGGG
Source organism: Falco peregrinus (assembly GCF_023634155.1). Classification (NCBI taxonomy): domain Eukaryota; kingdom Metazoa; phylum Chordata; class Aves; order Falconiformes; family Falconidae; genus Falco; species Falco peregrinus. The sequence continues at coordinate 62,023,106 of NC_073727.1, forward strand.
CTCTCCTACACCCAGGGCACTCTCTTGCCTCCCTCTACTTCTTCCAGGTCTCTCTTCCTCCAGTGCTCTTTTTCCCTACCCCATAGAGCTATTTTACTACTTAGCAGGAACCAGCCACAGCTGCACGTTATCCTCATCAGCCAACCCACCGCCCCTGAAGCAAGCCCACAGCTGGATATTACCAAAGTTAATTAACCTGCCTTCATTCCTCTACAGGTGTCACACTGGATAACCTCCAGTCTTTGGGGATCTCTCCAGTTTGCCAGGGCTGTTGATAAATGATGGACAGTGGCTTGGTGAGCTCCTCCCACTGCTCCCTCAGTTCCCTCGGGTGGATCCCATCCAGCCCCACAGACCTGTGTGTGTCCAAGCGGAGCAGCGGGTCACTGACTGTTGCCTCCTGGACTGTGGGGACTGCATTCTGCTCCTCGTCCCTGTCTTCCAGCTCAGGGGGCTGAGTACCCAGAGGGGAGCTGGCCTTACTATTAAAGACTGAGGCAAAGAAGGCATTAAGTACCTCAGCCTTCTCCTCACGTTCTGTGGCAATGTTCCCTGCCCCATCCAATAAAGGATGCAGATCATCCTTGGCCCTCCTTTTGTTTCTATAATATTTGTAAAAATGTTTTTTGTTATCTGTTACAGGAGCAACCACCCTGAGTTCTAGCTGGGCTTTCACTTTTCTAATTTTCTCCCCACATAACCTAACAACATCATTGGTAGTCCTCCAGAGCTGCCTGCCCCTTCTTCCCAAGGTGGTCAGATCTCCTTTTTTCCCTGAATTCCAGCCAAAGCTCTCTGTTCAGCCACGATGGTCTTCCCTGCAGGCTTGTCTTTCAACACACGGGAACAGCCTGCTCCTGCACCTTGAAGATTTCCTTCTGGAAGAATGTCCAGCCTTCCTGGACCCCTTTGCCCTTCAGGGCTGCCTCCCAAGGGACTCTGTCAACCCGGCTCCTAAACAGGCCAATATTGGCCCTCTGGAAGAGCCAGGTAGCGGTTCTGCTGACCCCCTCCTGACTTCTCCCAGACATGAGAACTCAAACATCTCAGGATCATGATGCCCAAGGCATCCTCCAGCCAGCACATCCCCCACCAGTCCTTCCCTGTTTGCAAACAGCAGGTCCAGAGGACATCTTCCCTGGCTGCCTCACTGACAGCTGTGTCAGACAGTTCTTTTCCACGCACTCCAGGAACCTCATACACTGTTTCCTCTCCGCTGTGTTTTATTTCCAGAGGACATCTGGTAGATTCAAGTCCCCCGTGAGAACAAGGGCTAGTGATCTTGAGACTTCTCCCAGCTGCTTGTAGAATGTTTCATCTGCCTCTTCATCTTGGTTGGGTGGTCTTTTCCAGACTCCCACCAGGATATCCACCTTGTTGGCCATCCCCCTGATTCTTACCCATAAACACTCAACTCTGTTGTCACCATCATTCAGCTATAGGCAGTTGAAACACTCCCTGACATACAGAGCCACCCCACTGCCTCTCTCTCCTTGACTGTCCCTTCTGAAGGTTTTGTAGCCATCCACTGCAGTACTCCTGTCATGTGAGTTATCCTGCCATGTTTCTGTGATGGTGATTATGTCCTAATTTTCCTGATGCACAGTGACTTCCTCCTTTCCTGTGTTTGCTAATGTTCCTGCCACTGTGCTACTACACTGTTATTATTGCATGGGGAGAAATATCATTACACCTTTGAAATTATGCTTCCACTTTTTGATTGAGATAGCCTTTGAATAGATGAACACATTAAAGCAGATCTGTATCAGACTAGCAATTGTTGATTCTTCTAGGATCACAAATGACATGAATAAAGGATGGGGAATAATATTAGCATACAGCAAGGAAAAATACCAGCTCTTCCCGGAGTTGGGGGAGTGTTGTTAAGGCTTAGTGGAAAGAACTGTTTCAGCAGACCCATACCAAGGATTTTCAGCCCTGTAAAAAGAGATTAGCTATGTCAATCTAAGGAAGAAGAAAAAAAGGCCTGGCTGGAACAGAACTGATCCTACCATAGGACATACTAACAGAGCAGGAAGGGATGAGAGCAGTACAAAGAGGAAATGAGGTGACCTTGAGAGCAGGATAGTCTGCTCCCTGCTGCTATGAAGGAGATGGTTAGGATAAAGAATGGGAAACAGAGACTGCTGCTTCTTGTAGAGCCAGGCCTGCAGCCACACCATCATATGCCTTCAGCAACAGCAACAGCATCAAACCTCACTTCCCAGGGCTTGGATATAGGCAAAACAGGAAGCGCAGCCAGAGCTTTTTTGCTGCTCTTGACAACCTTCTAGACAACTGCCTACTCTGCCCATACGCAGACACCTGATCAGCTTTTTGGTTCTCGAGGGAATCCAGTTCCCAGATGGACTCTTCCTCTGATGTGGGAGGTATCTATGTATTTTTTGGGATACTACTTAGATGCCTGGTTTCTGGGTGAACAAGATTTGGGGGGAACTAGAGGGACTTTGAGTCTCTTCCAGAGCCTTTGCTTTGAAGAGTCAGGAAATCGCTTCCTTTCCTAGCTTCTTCTCTACTGCAGTTATGTTCCCCAAACTTTATACTGCTATAAGGTCAGACAAGATCTCTTGGGAATCTAAACACTGTTAGGGGCAAAGTCTCTCAGCCAGGGACAGCACATCAGTTTTGATGTTCTACAGGAGATAGTTTAGCTTGAAGCTTTGTCTCTTCAGCCCCAAATTTGCAGAGACTCAATGTGCAGCAACTTGAAAAGATCCCGTATAATTCAACGGCACTTTTATTCAGTACTTAGTTATGGACAAAATTGTAGTAAGAGAAGAATTTTAGCTGGCCCCCAGAATACAGACGTCATCAGTTTTATGTCCCAGAAACCCTTCAGGAGCATATTTTTAGCCTGTCTGAGCTTCTGCGCCATCCCTGAAAGGCATCCTGTTATGAAGTAGATAGCAAGAAAAAAAGCACATGCAGCTGACATGCAAGGGCCGAGAGCTGTTATTGAAAGAAGTAAATCCCCCACAATCTCCCTCAGCCATTCCTTCCTGTCTCCTTTACATAAGGATGTGAACTCAAGACAGATTATTGCAAAAATACATACTGTTGGATTGTCAAGGCTGAGGCATAGCAGACTAAGGCTACATCTATACCAACAAATTTAAAAGGTATTAGAGTGAATTTTCTGACCTAGATGACAACCAGCACAGTCTGGCCATGTCTGTATCCTCAAAATCCAAACCCAAGGTGTCATATGCAAACTGCCTGTTCGGATTTGGGTTTGGCCCATGCTACCTCTCAGACTCTGACTGGAAATTCTTTGGGAGACTATTGATTGTCCTCTGCTGAAAGTATATAAAGTATCCTGATAATAATTTAAGAGAGTATTAAATTCCAGTGCTTGTGCCTGGACCTTGACACAGTTTAATATATTAAAATAGTTGTAATCTGAGTGGCCATTACAGAGATAATTCAAAATCCCTCAAGGACAGAAATCACAGTCAGTCTGATCACAAATGCCACATGGGCAACTGCATTATTCTTGCCTCTAAATCAGGCTTCCCAGCTGGACTTCATCTCCCGTACTGTCCTTAGCAAAGGAGTGAGAGGGGAGGCTCTGATGACCCATGGGAAGTGCTGTCCAGCGTGGCAAACCCAGAGCCTTGACACACACAGGCGCATGAGGTACCCAGAATACACCATGAGGCTAAAAAGAAGCTCATTAATTACTGCTATGAATTGTTTTAATCAATAAAACCAGCGTTATTCTGTAGAGATAGTCAGTCTGAAAAAAGCTTAATTTACCATTAAAAATATTTTGACAGAAGATTTCCTGTTTTTTTCAATGTGTCATAGTAACTGCCACAGGGCAGAATAACATTGCCTAAAGCCTTTCTCCCTGTGGCATCCATTCTGCATGCAAGGCAGATGAACATTTGCTTTTCACTGTCTCACATTTTCTGCCACATTTCATTCAAAGCTTTATTTTCCTGATGGTTCTTAACTGGTTATATTTTAATCCTTATCTGCCACTCTGCAAGAAATTTTGCTAGTTCACCTGGTAGAAAGAAGAATGGTTACACAACACATAAACTGGGCTAGTTTCTAATGAAATACCTATCCAAATATTCTTCTTGCCTCACAATATACACACCAGCCTTACATTGCTCTCATTTTGCTGAAACAGTTAGATCCATGTCTCCAGCCAGCCTTAAGTGCTTGTTTAGAATGGAGCCAGGCCCAGTTTTGCTGAATAGAGATAAGCTTCAGCGACACCAAAAGGACTGTGGTTAGTGAGTCACAGAGGAATCTCTTTTTAATAAAGTGATTTCAAAAAAGGTAATAGAACAATGTGAGTTCAGCATGTGCCCTATTGTTTTGGTGAATTGAGGCACTAGCATACTGTTCAGCTGTTCCTGTTCCCAGTTAAATGTCCTAGCCAACATACAATGAATCAGAGAAACTATGAGCATGAGAAATATCTCTCTTTTCTTGAAGCAAATAAAATTAGACTAGCAGGAAACAGAAAAAAAAGTATGCACTCTGCCCTACTGAAGTCAAGAAGAACTTTAATCTGATTTCAATAGGTCTAGAGCAAAAGCCCCAGAAAATGAAGCAGAAAATCAAAAGCTGAATGGTAAAATGTCTGAATTAAACAGAAATAAAAGAAGAAAACAGATGGAGGGAAAGTCCCATCAGGATTAAAGAATGAATCTAATCTACCAGCAGTTTGGACAGACTTCGTAAAAGGAGAGATGGATCATGGACTATAATTAAGTCCAAATGAGGTCCATGGGTTCATAAGACTTTAACAAGACCCTAGCAAACAACATTGAAGGATAAATAGCAATTTATTTCTGAAATCTTTATCTTCTGCCCAGAGCAAAGATGCTTAGTGCTATGACTTATACTGATTACTTTCTAAAATATATTTGAAGAGAAAACAGAAAGAAATACAACACAGATAAGTTTCTGTTTAATTTAATATCAAAGAGCAATTTAACTGTCATAAGCTAAATTCTGAAATTGCTTGGACTAAAAGATATAATAGTGAAGTGGCTCTTGGTTTTGACAGATTAGATGCCTCCTTTGAAAGCCAATGGTTTAAAATGGCCAGAGCAGCACTGCCTGGCTCCACTCTGCCTGCCTCTAAATAAACCAGCCTGCAAGGTTTGGGAGAGGAGCAAGGTCCCATACTGCAGGTGGGATGGAGACAAAAGAGGCAATTATGGGAGGTGGGTAAGTAAGCACATGCTGTCCCAGGGGCAGTGGAGGATGCAATGGCCACAGCAACAGAGTCACGAAGGAGTCAGGAAGATGGTGTGACACAGAGGTGTGATTGCACTGGAGGTCAAGTACCTCTATCTCACCTGATAAAGTATGATTTTTTTCACCTGGAGTTCCAATTTTTTTCCAGGTTTTGGGTTAGCACAGGCTGGTTTACGTCAGGGTGAAGTGTCTGAGGAAAAGGTACTCCAAATCACAGACCTCTTATATCTTTCTTCAAAGCCCCACTAAACTTCCCTAGCACTTCTTCACTTTTCCTTTCACACACCATTCTTAGATTGCTGTAAAACTAAATTTTGCCACTGCCTACACCAAAAGAAGATGCTGAATTGCATGTATATGGTGATGCTTGGGGGGGTGGGGGGTGTGGGGAGGATGGAGTGTGACCCCCACAGCAAGGGAGGCCTCTGTAGAAAGAAAGAGCTTGGGGCTGGACTGTGCCAGAAACAATAGCCCCTTTGCAGGCCAAAACCAAGCCCATGTGAAAACATGTTTACGAAAGGACAGAAAACACTGCAGAGAGAGAGAGAGGAGGTGGGAACAAAAAAAAAAAAAAAGAGCAAAAAACAGAAAACAGCAGAGGAAATACGAAGGCCAGAGAATAAGGAGATGCTCCACACCAGAGCAGATAATTCCAAAAGGACTGCAGCTCATGGAGGATCCATGCCAGAGCAGAGGGGAAAAGTGAGAAAGAAGGAGCAGCAGAAAGAAACTGCTATTCTGTGACCACAAACCCCCATGCCACTCGTTGCCAGAATTAAGGGATTGAGTGTTAACTGCGGTGATAACAAGCAAGGAGGAGTCAGGAGTGAAGAAGTGAAACTGAGCCCAGGAATGGAGGAGGAAGAATGTTTCCTTAAGTGTGTAAATGTTTATTTCTTTTGGGGTTTATTTTCCAATATCCTAAGCAGTACTCAGATGTTTATATTAATTGGCAATAAATCCACTGTTAATTATAAATGAATATATTTTTATATATTATATATATTATATATAATACCTAGATATAAATTAATTAATAAAATGCCCAAATTTGCATCTGTTTTGCCTGCATAGGAACTGGTAAGTGGCTTTCCTGTCTTTATTTTGACCTATGATTCTTCTGGCTCTCTCATCCTTACCATTTTCTCCCCCTCCTATCACAGGAGGTGGGGGGAGTGAGCAAGTGGCTGTGTGGGTGCTTGGCTGTGAGCCAAGGCCAACCCCCTGCAGATGCATTATCCATCAAGATGACAAAATTCAATTTTTTCTACGCTCTGTAGAAGCCTAAGATTGGTTCAATATAATGTTCAATTACTGTATCTCCCATGTGGTACCAAGGTATTTGGTGATTCAAGTCTTTCTTATAGAGGAAGTGCTTTTAAATTAATATATTTCAGAAGGAGAAATTGAAAACTGTTCTTATTTCGATGTTTTTGTGGTGAGGAAGTGATGAAGATCATACTTCAGTGTGATTGCGCTGGGAGTGATGGGGTTATTCAAGATCTGACCACAATGTTACTCAGTTTGGAATCTGAGTCGATATATTCTGTGCTAACAAAGACACATCATGAAAAATAGCATATTCACGTAAAACACAGGAGAAAGCCAAATTATCCATCAAGAAAGTTAAAGAAAGCAAACCTAAGGGGTGAGTATCTCCCCACTGTAGTAAAAACAGTCTTCAGTGTACCTCCCAGGTACTGGAATATATTCAGAATCATGCAAGTACCCTTGCAAATTCAACTACAGTATGTGATAAATGTCAAGATTGTAATGGTGTATGCTGCTAGAAAAATCTAATATTGGTTTATTTATAATTAAAGTTTATCAGGAAGGAAGGTGTGAAATATAAGATTCTGAGCACGGAGGTGAAGTAGATAGTTATTTTTCTTGTCAAGTAAAATGTCAGTATTAGATTATTTCCCATCAATAGTGCTACACAGATGTTTTACATTTAAACCTTGCACAATATCTGAGCCCAAGAACATGCAGAAATCAAATTGTCTGTTTTGAGGAACTTGTTCTCTAGATCACTCAAAAATTTAGGGTTAGATTGAAAACAGCTTTTAAATGACTTGTTCTCCATCATATAGCAGGTCAGTGATGGAAACAATAATAAAATTTGGATCTCATAAATCCTTATCAATCACTCAGTCCCAAGATGACGTTGTGCTTCCATCTTAGGTAGAGTTAATCCGGTGAGGTTTTAACTGATAAACACACCACTACCTCCAGCTCTATTCAGTTCTTTCTTCCTTCTAAAGGTAGAAGAAGATCTGCTGACTGGTACTATTGGATTTTTTGATGTGGGCACCTTTTCCCAATAAACTTCACTGTGTCTACCAGCACGTTTTACACAGGCTACTAAACATCCATCAGATGGAAATGATTCACAGTCTTTACTGATTAGGTCATATTTGAGCCAGTGACCAAAAGCTGAAAAGTAATGACAGCTTAATTTGCTTTCTACCATACTGCAAACAGCCATATGCTGAAATACAGTTGAAAGATGCAATTTAGCATAGTTCAGTTTTATAACAAGCAGTTTTAATTCCAGTCAAAGTAAAACCTTTGACTGTTCACTACTTACAAAACACTAACCAACTAAATATAGTTATAAGGGACTGGGAATGCAGGCATTTGCATGCAAAGATCAACAGTGATTTTGTGTTTTTTTCAACAGCTGCAGAGTTTTGTCGGCATACCAAATGCTTCGTTTCATCTTTGCAAAGTTTGTTGATGTTAAGATCCAGAGACAGAAGAAAAATCTGTGAAAGAATTACAAGAAATGTTGTTGCAGTTGCAGCATTCTTAGTATAATCAAGTCTGCTTTGTGTGTTTTGAAGTATTCCCAAATCAGGACTTTATGGGTTTTGTTTTCCTTTGGCTGATTCTTTCACAGACTGCAATATTTGATAAATGGCAGCAAATGCTATTAACCAAATGATCATAGTTGTTGTTAAGAGTGGCTTTCTAGATAGTATCGATTGTAAATTGAAGTGGAAGGTGGTGCGGTTGCATTAATAAACTTCTTAGGAAACCATTACAGTACCTTCCATAGTTCAGGAGGATTTACCAATCTCATGTATGACATTCTCTAGATCAAAAGGCAATAGATCTGCCAAGAAAAAACTACTTCCCTGCCCTTCATTTATAACATGCATTCAAATCTGATTTGCATTCAAGATAGCATATGAATTTTCCTGTATATTCACTTCCAAGAGTATTGAGGGAAAGTAAATTTGGTTCAGTTTTATGCAGACCTGAATATAAAGCACAGCTGTACTTGACACCTCATTGTTCTCCTACTGAAAATATTCTTATGGTGTTTGTTCAAGAGACTTTTTATGCCAGCTGCAGTTTTCACACTCTTTCCAGTGAGAATAAAAAAAAAAAACAACCAAAACAAACAAACCCACACAGAATAGCAGAAACCAAGTTACTAAGTTCTAGCCCTCTGCAGCAGTGTATTCTGTGAATATAAAATAAAACTCTTGTTGCTGTCTCTTTTCACATTTTAACACTGGTGATTCTATTTGCTCTAACAAACCAGACCATAAACTGTACTCCTTATCTAAGGATCTTGGCTATGCTCCCTTGTACACTGTTGATATGTATATAGAAATACCTTCTTTTATACCTTGAATGTAATGCATAGATAGTATTAGGGCATATTGGAATGAAGCTGGGTTAATTAGCATTGATAACATACAGCTGTGGGCTGGCTTCAGGGGCGGTGGGTTGGCTGATGTAGGTAAGGTGCAGCTGTGGCTGGTTCTGGTAAGGGGTTGGGCAGTCAATGAAGGGAGGGCAGCTGAGGAAGAAGAGGAGAGAGGAAGAAGCAAGAGAAGAGAGAACACATGCCCTGGATGAGGTGAGATGAGGAAAAGGAAGCAGAGGGACTGGCATGAAGAGTGTGCTGGTATGAGGTGGTAAAAGACCTTGTTGCAGCTTGATAGTTTGGGGAGTGCTGTGACATTAGGGGACATATTTTCCCCCAGGAGTCTAAAGCAAATTTTATTATTTCACTGAAATAGTCCATGTTACTAAATGACATGTGGACTGGGCCATCAAGGCCAGTAGTAATTCAGAAGAAAAGTTAATGTAGGGATGAGGGCATTAGTTTGGTGATTACTTTCCTGAATGATCATGTGCAAACAGGATATTTGAAAACAGCTTAAAGTCTGTTTATTCCCACCATGCAGACTAGACAGACTCCTAATGTATAACCTCAACAGAAGTTATGTACAGCACCCATATACAGCTAGAACGAAGAAAGAATGGAAGGATACGTTGGCACTGTGTTGATTTGGTTGCTGTTTTTTCCTGTTTCCCCCCCTGTAAAGACAGCACACATTCTGGATTACAGCCTGTCAACATCATTCTGAAAAGCTGTTCCACCCTACAGCATATTGACCACTCTCCCCAGTCAGGTATCATCTATGAAGTGAGTGGCAGATGTTAGACTGCCCGGCCTGGAGTTCCCAAGATTATCCTTGTTTAGGTGTGACGGTCATGAGCAGCCTCCCCTATTCACCATAGTCTTCCCAGGCTGACAGAGAGCAGCCTTGCAATAACATCAAGCCAGCTCACTTGGCACTCTGAGCTAGGTCCCTTCTTGCTGCATGAACAGCTGTATGTCACACTTGTTTACATACTCCGTATTCAACCTTTCTCTGCTGTGGACAGTACTTCATAAGCCCACATTCTGCTGCTAATCTTGGGAATGTGGCAGGCATGAAGCAATAAGCATTGAGTACCATGGTCTTTTCCATGCCCTTCATTTCACTGAGCAGTGTGCCTGTATGTGCTGGTTTTGGCTGGGATAGAGTTAATTTTTTTCATAGTAGCTAGTATGGGGCTGCATTCTGGATTTGTTCTGAAAACAGTGTTCATAACACAGGGATGTTTTATTGCAGAGCAGTGCTTACACAGAACCAAGGCCTTTTCAGCTGTTCCAGCAAGTGAGGTGGGGGTGCACAAGAAGCTGGGAGGGGACACAGCTGGGACAGCTGACCTCAACTGGCCAAAGGGATATTCCATACCATGTGGTGTTATTCAACACCATATGCTCAATATATAAAGCTGGGGGAAGAAGAAGAGGAGGACATCCAGTGTGGTGGTGTTTGATTTCCCAAGTAACAGTTACACATGATGGAGCCCGGCTTTCCTGGGGATGACTGAACACCTGCCCGCCCATGGGCAGTAATGAATAAATTCCTTGTTTTGCTTTGCTTTACTTATTAAACTGCTTTATCTCAGTTTTCTGACTTTTACTCTTTAGAGTCTCTCCACCATACAGAGCTGTGTTCTGTTCCTCTAGGTTTCCTCAAAAACAAAAGCAAACCCCCAAAAAAGCTTCACTTTCTTTTCTGTTGCCTAACTAGGAAGCTGTAAAACCTACTTACCTCAGGTTTCATACCAAAGTTTCCCCAGCACTTAACATTCCTCTTCAGCACAGGCTTGGAAGTGCCTTTGTCTTGGCAGACATCTGCATCACGATGCCTCTGTTGTCTTGTGTTCTCAAACCCAAAATGGATTCTAGAAATGAGACCATAGTCTCTCTGTCTTTAAGTGTTTCACAGGCAGGCTCTAAATGCAACCAGCCAGAGCTGGTCACACAAAAAACAGATGCCTGTCTTCAAAGTTCTTCTTGCTCAAGACTGCTCCTCCTTCCCATACAACAATATCACTACGCTGACACAAAACAACACATGATAAAGGCAAAACTTAGAGGCAGGAGGAACATGTTAGTGTCATCTCATGCAGCAATACTGAAAGGGATTGTCACACCACAAGTTTTAAAAGTCTTAAGAAGCTGTACTATTAAGAACAGAGGACCAATATTATTAGTTTTGGACAAACAAATACAACAGAAACATCTTTGATAAAAGCAGTATCTTCAATAAAAACACATGTTTAATAAAAGCCTTCTCCTGTTCTCCCTGTCCTACTTCCACTGCCATCAGTGGAAAATCTTACTCTTTCCTCTGTATTTCTGTGAATGGTAGCTGATCAGAGAATATCCCTGAAACTGAGCATTCAGTTTGACAGTCTTACTTATGAATATGTTGCTCAGATGCTGAAACCCCACCGAGACTTGTATTTCAGTATGAGTCATATTTCACCACAGTATGTTAAATTAGTTATTCATTTCCATTGAGGGATTGTCTTATAGAACACGTCAATGGAAGCCTTATTGTTTCCAAAAGAATATTATGTCATCTTAATGCAGTTTAGATCCAGTGCCTGCAGCTGCCTTCTGTTTAAGACTTGTTTCATTTAAGTTTATAACATTCTGAGAGACTTAATTCCCATTCATAGCTGCTTGGATCTAGGTCTTTAGTTTTATTATTGATGTGATGCAGCAGAGTTATCCCTCTAAAAGCTGTTCTCAGCTGAATGGTTAAGCAAAACATCAATCCGGCCCCAGGGCTCAAAGCTAATCTTTCAGCTCATTACATTTTAAAGATTGCAAACAGTCAGAAGTCCTGGAATTTATGTAACTTGGGTTATATACAGTAAAAGCATGTAAAAGTTATATAACTTAATGTTCATATCAGATGTTGAAAAATAATAGGTATATCAGACACAGGAACATAACAAAAATGTCTCAGAGGAGTACTTAAGGTTATTCTTCAACTAAACACACAAAAAGAGCAATGTATTTTCACATATAATTAATTCTCTCACCATTTCAAAATTAAATGCATATTTTTCCACTATTTAACTGTTATAATAGCATTCTCATAAGTACTTTAATCATACTCCCAAATCTTTGCAAGTTTAAATCGAGTTTATGAACAGGCTAATTAATTTTACTGTCCTCATTATGGGAGCATCAAAGTTCCTGTTTACCTGGGCTGTTGATGCTTTGCTGTAGAAGAGTATTACAACTAACACCAAGATTTTGTCATAGAAATATCTAAAGAATTGCACAGTCAGGTTTCTAAGTAGAAAGGCAGAAAATGTGCCAATTCAAAAACAAGATCAAGAATCACATTTCCGTGCCTTTGTTTTTATCTCTTAGGACACATTGTAAGGTATGTATTCAGTGAATAGAATTGCCATATCAAAATAATCCAGACTTTCTGTATTTAATTAAGAATAGCTATCTCTTCTTTAAGGCATGGGACAGATGGTGAAATTCCTGTGTGGTCCTCCAGGCTGTGTTATTAAGGAAGTCAAGTGAGAAGTTCCTAGGCATTTGTTCTGACCTTAAACTCTATAAATCCCAGCCTGACACCCTCCATGCTTAAAAAAGTATAGAATTTTAGAAAATTCTTCTTCTTCTTCAGCTATGTAATTTATAAATTATCCCCTGTCAGGCTGTGGTGTAACACTGGGTCTTTTTCCCACCAAAACAGCCTACCTAATGCACCAGATGCTGCCAGTCAGTGGAATACACAAGACACCACTTTCAAAAGAGCCACAAGAGCTGCCATACACCTCAGATGTGCATCCCTTGTGCCATGGATGCACTTAGCCTGGGATAGCTTTTATCCTGGCAAACAGGCCATCACACTCATACCTGCACTGCTCCATGCCACCTGAGTCTCAAACACACAGAGAAAAGCAGCAGGAGATTGGGAAACAGGAGTATGAAGGGCAGTGCATGAGGTGGATGAAGAAATCATATTACATTTACTCAAGTAAATGTAAATTCTCACTTTTTTCACTTCTCAGATGACACTGATACAGTCTTTATTCCACTGACTTTGGAGCTCTCAACAAAACCTAAATTAAGACTATCATCCCTCCAGGATCCCTACCTCTTCAACAGGAAACAAAAGGCTTCTACAGAGGGCAATTCAATTCAGCTAAAGTCTGAATCAGTTCCAAGATCCTGCCACTATATTAGCACAAAGACTCTTCTTCTGGAGCTGGAAGTCTTCTGCTTCAGTGAAAGCACTCCTAACAATGCCCAGCAAAGGACTGAGTAACGGATATTGTAGCTCTCAAGGCTTCCAGCATTTTTCTGGCTGATTGCCATTATGTTCACGTACTTGCAAGCAGAAAGCACAGAATTCAAAAAGATTTCATTTAAAATATGGTTTTCAAGGAATCCTTTATTCCCCAGACAGCCACGGACAAAATGAATCTCAATTTTTAAAAGTGTATCAACAGATCTGCCCACTGAATTCAGCCTCATGGAAAACAGCTCCAACCTCCTACTTACATTAAAATCAGTTTCAGAGGGATTAGAAGCAATTCTTTAATCATTTAGATCTATTTTGATACCTGTGGAGGAGAAGAGTTTGGGACTTTGACCTGACTCTGTTCCCATTGAAGTTAATGGGAGATTTACCATTAATTTCCAGAGGAAGAGGATGAGGCCCCAAACTTTTAAGAAAATGATGCAGTGGTGCTTAATGGATCGTGCAGACCTCCTCAGTTGAAAATACCTTTGTGGTTCCAAGTTTCCATCTACCTTTCCTGGATAAACACAGACATTTAGTTCTCTATTTCAAATTGTTTCCAACTAACATTTGCAACACAGTCATATTCCCTTTTTGTCTTCTGTTAAAAAAAGAAATACTTAGCATGTTCCATGATGTTAGGAAATGCCAAGGAATCATTCCAGCAAGTAAAATTTCATACATCTAGCTGGCTAGGAAGAATAAATAATGACCTTTTCCACATGCCAGCAAATATAAAATGTTCATATTTCCACAGGCACAAGCTTAATGGCCATCTGAGATGTCTGATTCATTTATGATTTAAGCACTGTTTATAGGAGTTAACCAAAGAATTTACTTGATATCACTGAGGAATGCAAAACACATGAGTAAATTATACAATGCAGATATCCACATGCAGTTCACCAGAAGTGAAATAAAGTATATTACACTAAGAAAGTAAACTCTTGCATGCACACCCACTTCTATGCAATCATGCAGTCCCAGTCTCCATCACTTCAAACCAGTTCTGTGATTTTTCAGATAGCATATTACAACATCACATTGGAAGCCTGAATATAACATCTCTCTTGTTTTTTCTGATATTACTCCCTTTCCACTACTGTCTATCTCCCTGTGTGTTGTACCTTTATTTACTATACAGCTGTTACCAAGTGCAGACCTCATTTTATGCTGTAACAGTTATTTATATGAGAAGCACTAGCCTCTTGTCCAAAATAGGCATCTAGAGCCATTGGAGATTGGATGCTTCTCTGGCAGATGCTGCTGCAGAAGGTGTGGAGTTCCACTGGTCATGTGCCGTATTTGCCAAACTTTAGCAGACAGCACTAAATACTCCATTTATGCATGGGGAAAAAAATGGACAGAAATCTATGTTTCTGTGCTAAACAGGCCACTTAAGCTCCTTCAGTGTACCCACAGGGCCCCACTCCAGCCAACACAGGGATCTCCAATGACAGCTTAATTCCATCTATTGTAGCTGGTTATCATTAGGTGCAAACTTCTGGAAATGTCCATCTCTCTTCAGTGTCTATGGTTACATTTCTATTAATGAAACCATTAAAGCTAGTGTATACGGTCATCCTCTGGCATGTGATTGTCCATACTGCTGAATTGTTAGCATGATCCCTGGTGTAATTTTGACCTGGGTCAGCTAGCACTCTCCAAAACAAAGTCCAGACATATTTTAGGAGCTAGCCAGGGACTCTTCCCAATACTGACAAAAGAATGGGCCTGTCATTTTACTTACTGGAATAGATGTAGCTTACATAACTAGCTTAGATGATGTACTTATAATTATAGCATGGCTGTAGACCAGGTGAGATGAATCCCATCCAGTATGACTGAAATGTTCATAGCTGGCCAGTGACTGAAAACGTTTTACTAAGGACAAGAACTTTGGTCCCACCATTCCAGATAGGTAGAGTCCAGGGTTACTATTTCAAAATCTTCTCTGACCCTAAAAGGTCTGTGATAACGTTTTTCAGTCTTACTTAGAATTGGCCTCATTGCACTAACTGCTATGCAAACAAGACCTAACGGAAAACATTTGAAATACACTTTATGAAACAAAGAACATGGAAAGGGTAAGAGGTAGGATGGGATATAAACTGAAGCAGTGTGTATCATCAGCAACATGGTTATTTCAGTTAGGCAGCATAATTTTTATAGAATCACAGAATGGTTGGGGTTGGAAGTGACCTTTAAGATCAGCTAGTCCATCATCTAGTCTAGCCATGGACAGGGACATTTTCCACTAGACCAGGTTACTCAAAGCCCCATCCAACCTGACCTTGAACACTTCCAGGGATGGGGCATCCACAACTTCTTTGGGCAACCCGTTCCAGTGCCTCACCACCCTCACAGTGAAGAATTTCTTCCTTATGCTCAATCTAAATCTACCCTCTTTCAATTTAAAACTGTTGCCTCTTGTCCCGTCACTAGAGGCCTCACTCAGTATAAAACCTCTCTCCATCTTTTTTCTAAGCTCCCATTAAGTACTGAAAGGCTGCAATAAGGTACCCCCATGGTCTTCTCCAGGCTGAACAGCCCCAGCTCTCTCAGCCTTTCATCATGGGAGGGGTGTTCCAGCCCTCTGACCATTTTCATTGCCCTCCTCTGGACCCAATCTACATGACTTTCTTGTACTGGGAATTACATTTTTAAATGTTTGTCTATTCATTCTTTCATGGTTGTCCAGTACTGATATACAATTTCACCCTGAAATAGATATGCCATGGTACATACCAGACAAAATACCATGATGCATAAACAGGCATGCCATGATTAAGGCATGTTCTTTACTGCTTCAGCCGGCTGCTGGAAGTTAGGCAGGATGAATGGAGGCTGCCATGACAAAAGGAAAATTTTCATAGTTGGTCTTATATTAGAAATTTTCATACAATATGATAGACAGCATGTAGAAACATGAGCAATGTGTTTCCCTTTAAAGTGTCTCACACTAGCCATAAATATATGATTTCCTTCATAATGACTTCTCAAAAGTATTAGGCAATCTGGATGTAATTCATTTGACTTATATTTTGCAGGGTCGTATCCCCCCACGTTATTGCTTTACCATAAAGGGACTGCATAAAGAGCATCCCAGAATGCAAGCAGACTTCAGAAGGAAATTTTTTCAAAGCAGTAAGCTGGCTGCTTATTATGACCTATTATGTGGAATGTAGTCAAAAGGTACAAACAATCTGAGAGCCTCGCCTCAGTTAAGTGCAGAATGGGACTTGTTTCATGGTCAAATACTTAGACTCCCTGGAACAATTTGTTTGATTCCTGGAAGAGCTGACTTGGACACTGAGATTTCCAAGGTTCCACTGGATGCCGTGGAACTCACTGTGGGAGCGGCCGCAGCCTGCTAGCCAAAAAAAATTAAAAACCTGAAGTACTCTCACTTGTGGTAAACTTTACACACTGTGGCAGGTTTCACATGACTCAAATGAGTCATGACCTATGGCCAAAGCAATACTTGTAGTCAGTGGTACAAAGTATGTCATTGTGGTTATTTGGCTACTTCTCTCACCCCAGCTGTAGGTAAAAGCTCTTGATGATTAGTTGTAAAATACATTCTAAGAGCACATGGGATAAAAGAAGTTCTGAAGTGATGCAACATTCAAAGGCATCAGTACAAAGTGTCCCGTAAACTTCACATGGGTTTTAGCTCAGGTCCTGCAGGGACATACTTTACTAAGTGGACAGGGAAAGTCAGCAGTCAGGAGGTGATTATCATCTTTACATAAGCCTCATGTCTGACTGCTGGGAGTAGGAATTCCAGCTGGGAATGTTCAAGCCACTGTCTGTGTTGAAGTTATGTCATCAATAATGTAGCTCTTGGCTGGAGTAGTTTCAAATAATAAAAGTTTCTGTAGTTTGTAAAACTGGGTTTTGGATATATGGAAGGCAGTCTGATGTCTCAGCGCTGCTCTCCAAACATCGTCTTTCACTCTAAAACAGTGTTAAGGGCCAAATTCTCTGTGTGGCTTCAGCCCAGACTCTAACATTGCAGCTGTAAGTTCTGCACAGGGTGAGTAGCTATCTAAATATGCTGGTCTTGAGATGTGTACAGTTTAATTCACATACAGCCCAGCAAGGAATGGCAATGGACCAGCACAGAAAGTGAATGACCATAAATAAGTCAGAACATTTCATTTATGTCCCTTTTTTTTAAAATGTCAGGAGGATTATTGGGGGGTTTTATTAGAAGGGCAGCTGGAAGAAAAAAATGCATCAGGTAAAATTAAAAAGAGTGGAGTGAGGCTTCATAATGCCTCATAATTCATAGCAAAGTTTAAACCAAGCAGAGAAGCAGCATGTGATAAGTCTCAGAGTCACCTGTGGAAAAAGAGAATGCCAAAGAAAGCATAGGATTGTTCTCTTGCTGCCCTGTAGGAACAGCAGCATCCTAAAGGTGTCACTTCCTTGGGGTTATGGGGCTATTGTGCTCAGCTACCAGTGCAGCTGCAGTATGTACAACCACTGTTGTAACTTTCTGAAGTTACAAGCAAATGTAGCAGACTCATAATCTATTGCACATTGGCTTTGGAGAAGGGAGATGCATTTTATTAACTCAAGTGGGATATAGTCTTCCTAATTCAAGCTATGGATATAAATGAAGCAGCACTAGCACATGGGCACAAACGATAGAATCCAGCCATCCCCACTTGTTTGTTGGTATGACTGGCATGTTTTCAGACAGTTAGTGGTCTTCCAGGCATGGTTTGGGCACTGGCAGGCACTAGAAACCCTTCCAGTAGGTGAGGTGTTATTTCAGTGGGGAGAAGAAAAGGAGTGAGAGACTTTAATGACATGGGCATGGCTACTTAGTGCTATGTGGCCTCAGAGCTGGAGAACAGGCCCTTGCTCTGCTCAGTTTATTAGTGTGGGTCTTGTCTTAGATGCTTGAACAAGCACAAAGTTTCTTGTTCTCTCTAGAGGTGTTTAAAGCATCCAGCTCTCTGCATGTGGGGAATCTGCAGCATCCAGATTTGGAATTCAGTATTTCGCGGGGCACTTATTTGGGTAAGGCAGTGAGGTCCACACCTTGATTTGCTAGAACTGAGGAGTACCACAGGGTGTCTGCAATTCCTTCTACCTCTCTTTGAGCAGGTAATGCTTCCAGCAGAAGCTAACGTACGGCTACCTGATAACATCAAAGAGTTCTTAATAGCAGAGATATTAATTAATGACTTATTAAGTATTCCTAGCACAAAAGAGCATGTTCAACAAAATAATGTCTTTTCTTTGAATTAATTATTATACTAAAACTGAAGATTTTCTTAATTCAGAGCAAATTACTTGAACAAACCGTATCACACAGACTAACATTTTAATTGAATAAGTAATTTAAGGCAGGGAAAACCAGCACTGCTTACATTTAGGGAACCATGGTGTTATCATCTCTGAAACCTTCAGAGTCAAACTCACTTCTAATATATTTGGTGCTCTGTTTTTGGCTTTTTAAAAAATTTTCACAGGATTGAAGAATTTCTGAATTTAATCTAGGAGGCATGAATGCAAATAACAGTTCTTTTAAAAATCATCTGTATGTTCTACCACCCACCATAAACTTCTCTTGGCACCAAACACACCTCCAAGCTTGTCTCAGCTTTAATTCCACTCATAGCCATGAGCATCACTTTTGACAGTTTGGCAGACCCCATTTATTAACAGCAGCAACTGAAATTGTTTGGCTTAGGAAACCTTCTCTAACAGCAGTAGCTCTTTTGCTCAGGCAAATAAATTGGGAAGTGTTGCTCCCCATATGCAAACCATGTAGCACCTTCCTATACAGCAGGCTTTCATTGATTTTACTGGAATCAGAGCACCCTGAAGGAAATACCCAGATCACATTGTCCAGTGCCTGCTCTGTCATTCAAATTTGCAGTTAAGAATGTTGTTAATCCCTGTTTGTAAGGCAGTACATAAGATATTTGAAAACTTGCAGCAAAATATTTCCACACAGCCATTCTGTGATCCATTTCTTCCAGTGACATGCTTGAATTCAGCCATGGGAATCACTCAGACCTTCTGAAAATCACTGAAGACAAGGAAATGTCTTATGCCACTTCTTTGGCAGAAGACAGCTATGGGAGCTTAAGAGTGGCAGAGACAGTGCTGAAAATTTGTTAGTTTGTTGGTGATTCCTAAGTCTTTGTCCCACCCTTGAAGGCTCAACGTGCTGCCTCTATATTTGCTGGGGAAAAAAAAAAAAAAAAAAAAAAAAAAAGCAGTATTTATCATTCAGAAAGATGACAGCAGCAGCTCTGGCAGGTAGGCATGCAGTGTCCAGCATGTCTGTAGCTTTTTGATAAAAGAAAGTAAAAACGGAAATCTTCTGAGGCTGTTTAGTTAGTAAAGTTTATGCATTGATGAGTGCAAAACAAATCTGAAAGGAAATTAAGTCTATGTGGCAGATGTCTGTCACATTGCTTAATACAGTGCTAGATGCTTCAGTGATAAAGACAGATTGATTCTAACTCACATATCCAAAGAAGTATTGGGCATCCATTCCATTTCTGGCATATTAGACTGCCAAACTTTCCCAGCCTCCCAGGCTGACCTTGAGAAGCCCTGGGATAGGAAGGGGTAGGTACAAAGTAATTTAAGCTGCTTTTTTCTTGTGCACACAGAAAAAGCCCTTGATTCGTTTCAGTAGCATCATTCAATCCTGAGACCACAATGAGGAGTGGACACTTTCTATATTCAGGCACAAGATGGAAGGTGGTTGTAAGCAGAATGGTAACCAAAATATCTAACCTATTCCACATCTGGGGGAGATTAAAAAAGAATTTGCTGAGATGTCTTTTTGTTTCCTCCTTAGGAAAAATACTGCATCACACATAAAAATGTTATTAATTGTCTGCAGATTGACTAAAAGTCATGTCAATTTAAGTAATAATAGCTTTGGCGTTAGAGCAGTTGTAACCAGGTTCCAAAGTTTACAGCCTATTGTAAAAAAGAGATGTTGTCACCTTTCTAGGTCTTCTACTTTGAATCTAACTATAGAGAAGTTAAGGCTATGAAATAACGGTCTGAGCTATGAAAAATATCTTTACAGTAACAGGAGAAAACGCCGGAACTCCAGCTCTGCCTTGCAGCCCTCTGATGTGAGACACAAAGTCTCCCGTGGCCCAACTGCTCAGGCTGAATCACAGGGCAGAGCAAGAAGGAACCTTGTCAGCTCTTATTGATTATTAATTTATTATCATATTTTATTGTAGCCTGCTCCATGGCAGATAAGCTGTATCAAGCAATTTATAGGTCTTTTGAACTTCCAGGCTAAAGTGACAGTGGCTATTAAATAGTGAACTGTTATAAAAGAAGCTGAGGCCCCATAAAAGGAGTAAAATGGGATGAAAGGTGTCTCCAGAGATCTTCATCTCATCTCCCACAGACTTATACTAGTCCACTGAATTCTGATTAATAGCTCATTAGGGGCTGGGGTAAATTTCTAGGAGGAAAGTAAAACCTGTGTTAAAGTGGCATGACTTGCCAAAAGCAGCAGACATAAGCTCCCTCTTTTAAGGGCAGGTAAACAAGCATTTGGTGATGAATCAGTATAGTCATTAAGCATTGACCTTAACCACCTTTATACTGACAGTCCACAGTTATGTGAGGTGAAATCTGAGCGATCATAAGCTTTCCGTTAAAAGCTATCAACCTTCCAAGAAATTTTCTAGGCCAGATTGAATAAATCACCTTTTCGTTTTTCCTTTGCACATGCATGCCTGGTGGGGGAAATAATTCAAATTGCCAAAACCTGGGCAGAATCAAGAACGACTGTAAAGCCTTGGAGGTGTGTGCAAGTGACAAATTTTGGTGCCCAAGTTATTTTTTCTTCCATTTTATCAGTAAAAGGAAAAGGTGCAGCCAGAAATAGATGTATAATGCACATCAACTTCTGGCGTCATGGCTGGTGCCGTCATGAGTGGTTTGGCTTCTATGACAATGGGACATTCCTTGACTATAGCTTGTTAGGAAGGGATGGGATCCATCTGTCTAGAAGAGGCAAAGCAATCTTTGGCAACAGGCTGGCCAGCTTGGTGAGGTGGGCTTTAAACTGAAGGACTCAGGGGGAGGGGTCCAAAGTGGCAATGCTCACACCATTGCATCCAGCTGGGGAATAAGCCACACCAACCAGAGCACTGATACATGTTCCTTAGCTGCCTCCCAAGGTGAGTACCAGAAGGTCAGCCACCTCAAAGGTGTGTGTGGCTATGGTGGATCATCTTGCACCCCTCCTGGGAAACCTGCATGCTCCATTACCTCTCTGAAATGCCCGTACACCAACACACGCAGCACGGGGAATAAACAGGAAGAACGACAGATCTGTGTGCGGTCACAGGGCCATGACCTCACTGCCGTTACAAATACATGGTAGGGTAGTTCTCATGACTGGAATGTTGCATTGAATGGCTACATACTTTTTAGGAAAGACAGGCCAGCAAGGTGAGGTGGTGGAGTAGCTCTTTTTGTGAGTGAGCAACTGGAATGTTAAGCTTTCCCTAGAGGTGGATGCAGAACGAGTCAAGGGCTTATGTGTAAAGATTAAGGGGCAGGCCAACATGGGTGACACTGCTGTGAGTGTTTGCTACAGGCCACTTGATCAGGCAGAGGAAGTTGATGAGGCCTTCAACAGACAACTGCAAGGAGCATCACGATCACAGGCCTGGGTTTTCAAGGGGGACTTCACCCTCCCTGATATCTACTGGACAGACAACACAGCTGAGCATGCACAGTCCAGAAGGTTCCTGCAGAGCATTGATGATAACTTTTTAGATGCAGGTGGTGGAGGTGCCAACAAGGCAAGGTGTGCTTCCAGACCTTGTACTCACAAAGAAGGGCTGGTTGGGGACATGAAGGCTGGGGGCAGCCTTGGCTGCAGTGACCATGAGATGGTGGAGTTCAGGGTCCTGCATGGAGGAAGCAGGGCAATAAGTAGGATTGCAACCCTGGACTTCAGGAGAGTTGATTGTGGCCTCTGGCCTCTTCAAGGACCTTCTTGGAGGAATCCCATCTGTTAGGCCTCTGGAAGGTAGATGCCTTCAAGAGAGCTGGTTGATATTCAAGCATCGCTTCCTCCAAGCTCAAAATTGGTGTATCCCTGTGAGTAAGAAATCAAGCAAAGGGGGAAGGAGGCCTGCATGGATGAGCAAGGAGCTTCTGGCAAAACTGAAAGCAAAGAAGATGTGGAAAAAGGGACAGGCCACTTAGAAGGAATATAGGGATATTGTTAAAACGTGGGGATGCGACAAGGAAAGCTAAAGTCCACTTGGAATTAAATCTGGTGATAGAGGTCAAGGACAACAAGAAGGTCTTCTTCAAGTACATCAGCAAGAAAAGGGTAACTAGGGAAAATGTGGGCCAACTTCTAAATGAAGTGGGTGCCTTGGTGATGAAGGACATAGAGAAGATGGAGTTACTGAATGCTTACTTTGCTTCAGTCTTCACTGCCAAGGCCAGCCCTCCAGTTTCCCAGATGCTGGAGGCAAGAAAGGGAGTCTGGAAAGGAAGACTCTCCCTTGGTCAAGGACAATCAGGTTAGAGATCATTCAACTTGACACCACAAATCCATGGACCCCAATGGGATGCACCTCTGAGTGTTGAGGGAGCTGGCAGATGTTCCTGCTAAGCCATTCTTCATCGTATTTGGAAGGTTATGGCAAACAGGAGACGTGCCTGAGGACTGGAGGGAAACCAATGTCACTGCAGTCTTCAAAAAGGGCAAGAGGGAGGACTCGGGAAACTACAGGGTGGTCAGCCTCATCTCCATCCCCAGAAAGGTGATGAAACAGCTCATCCTGGAGGTCAACTCTAAGTATTTGGAGGAAAAGAAGGTTATCAGGAGTAGTCAACATGGATTCATCAAGAGGAAATCAAGTCTGATAACCTTATAGCCTTCTGTGATGGAGTGACTGGCCAGGTAGATCAGAGGAGAGCAGCCGATGTTGTCTATCTTGACCTCAGCAAGCTTTTGACACTGTCTCCCATAATACCTGCATAGGTAAGCTCAGGAAGGGCGGGTTACGTGACTGGACAGGGAGGTGGATTGAGAACTGGCTGAGTGGCAGAGCTCAGAGGGTTATGATTGGCAGCGTAATCTAGCTGGAGGCCTGTAGCTAGTGGTGTTCCCCAAGGGTCAGTGCTGACTCTGGTCTTGGTCAACTTATTTATCAATGACCTGGATGAAGGGATGGAGTGTCCCCTCAGCATGTTTGCTGGTGATACAGAACTGGGAGGAGTGGCTGAGACCCCAGCAGGCTGCGCTGCCATTCAGCGAGACCTGGGCAGGCTGGGGAGCTGTGCTGAGAGGGACCTCATGGAGTTCAGCAAAGGCAAGTGGAGGGTCCTGCACCAAGGGAGACATAACCCCACGCATCATCCCAGGCTAGGGGCTGACCTGCTGGAAGGCAGCTCTGCAGAGAAGGGCCTGGGAGTTCTGGTGGACAGCATGTTGCCCATGGGCCAGCAGTATGCCCTGGTGGCCAAGAAGGCAAATGGGCTCCTGGGGTGCATTAGGAGGAGCATGGCCATCAGGTCATGGCAGGTGATCCTCCTCCTCTACTCTGTCCTGGTAAGGCCACATCTAGGGTTCTGTGTCCAGTTCTGGGCTCCCCAGTTCAAGAGAGACAGGGAACTGCTGGAGAAGGTCCAGCAGAGAGCAATGAGGGTGATGAGGGGACTGGAGCTTCTCCCCTGTGAGGGGAGGCTGACAAAGCTGGGCCTGTTTAGCCTGGAGAAGAGAAAACTGAGAGGGGACCTTATCAATGTCTACAAATACCTTGAGGGCAAGTGCCAAGAGGATGGGCCCAGGCTCTTTTCAGTGGTGCCCAGCGACAGGACAAGGGGCAACGGGCACAAACTGCAACACAGGAAATTCCACCTGAATATGAGGAAGAACTTCTGTACTGGGAGGGTGACAGAGCCCTGGCACAGGCTTCCCAGAGAAGCTGTGGCGTCTCCTTCTCTGGAGGCCTTCAAAACCCGCTTTGATGCAGTCCTATGCGACCTGCTCTAGGGGAACCTGCTTTAGTGGAGGTGTTGGATTAGATGATGTCCAGAGGTCCCTTTCAACCCTGACCATTCTGTACTTCTATGATACGTTTCATGTCACTCAGATCCTTAAGTTACACTATTGATGGATATTAAGTTTATAGAAATATAGCTTAAGAAAGGGATGCAGAATCAGAGTCCCACTCAAAGTCAGGCATCTGAAGCATTCATAAGACTTACCCATTATGTGAATTCTACAGCAGATATGTAACCTACTTCTACTTTATATGGCCAACTGGTAAATCTAGCAGAATTCCCAAAGAAGTATTGGTCAAACCCATACATGTTCAAGAAGTGCGTAGGAAATATAGGGGTTGATTGCATGCACTGGCCCAGTCCTGAGGCCATGTTTCAACCCTCTTTGCAGCCAACCATTAACGTGAACTGTGGAGATGTCAGTGAGGACCATTGCACTTCCCCAAACATAGGTCTTTGGTTTCCCAGGCCCTCCCAGGGGGCACAGCAGTCCCCTTTGCCCCATTTCTACCCATGTCCTACTCTCCAAACACACCTGGACAATGTCTTTCTGTTGCTCATGTGAGTGCAAAACCAGTCCCTTTTTTCATTTTCAATAAACATCTTCAGCATGAGCATTTACATGTATTTTAAAGTATTTTCCCTTGCATTAGTTCATTCAATTCTCCATTACGCCTATGTACATTTTAAACATCTAGAAATTACTCTAACACCTGCTGCATAATGAGCCACCTCTTTTTGTTCCGTATGAACTTACCTTTGTGCAGCTTCATTTGATGGCCCTGTTCCTGCACAGGACAAGGGAGCAGAGGTAGATGAAGTTCCACCCTACATGGCTGTCCTAAACTTGCTCAACAGATTAGCAGCAGGTCTGAAGATTAGGTGCTCTCTTTCTGCAAAGTACTTTTCTGTTTCTGCAGAAAGGTCTTTCTCATTTTTTTCTGACTCATTTCTGAAGCTAGAGAATTTTCTTCCCTATTTCCCACTGAGAAACATTAATTCACCCAAAGATCGTCTCACATCAATTAAAGACCATCAAGCCCTCTTGCTTGCAGATGTTGCTGTGGGGGAACAAATTATGCGTAACACTGATGCCAGAATTGCAAGCCTGATTTTAGCATCTTGTTAAAGCAGTAATTGCAGCAGTATTCAGAGCAAGTCTTGCTTTGCATCCTCTTTTGTGCTTTTTCTCCAGTCATTCAGGAATAGAAGCTGTCCTGGTCAGCATCAACACAAAAGCCCACTAGTGCTCTTGCTCCTCATCTTGCATTTAATGCAGTGAGGGCCAGCAAAGACACTGCCTTCCCACAGAAGTTTCTACCCAAACATCTTACATTTCAGCCCTGCTGTTCACGTTTCTATGTGTTCATGTTTAAATGAAACTACTCTTCATCTTCCTTGATGGTGTCCTAGCTCTGTGTTGCTCACATCATTGTGCCATATGTGCAGTATGGATGTGTTGTTCCTAGTGTAGCTGTTAAACCCCATATGCTTCAGTCTGTGGGAAAGAAAATATTATATATGCAATCAACAGGCTATTTCTCATTTAAGTTTTTCTTCAATGCATTAAAATGGATTTTCCAGTGAGATTTAGTATTCATCATTCTTGACGTGTTCAAGCAAATCCTTCAACCATATTTGAAATTTATTTATTTATTTATTCCCTAAACATCAGGGGCAATATATGCCACTAT
Source organism: Falco peregrinus (assembly GCF_023634155.1). Taxonomy (NCBI): domain Eukaryota; kingdom Metazoa; phylum Chordata; class Aves; order Falconiformes; family Falconidae; genus Falco; species Falco peregrinus. Next base: position 62,049,003 of record NC_073727.1, read on the forward strand.
GATATGAAAATTCCACATAAATAGCAACCAGTACACAAGAGGAAATGAGAACATGGTGTCTACAGTCAGTGTATGTCATCTGATATTTTGAAGTGTTATCCCTGTGTGTCCTCCTTCTGAAGGTTATTCTTTTATTGTGTATTTTAGTGGAATTTAGTACAATCAAGTAGCAAGCTATGTAACTTAATTCTGCAGTTCTTTACCTCTGAAATAATGTTTAAGGCTAATTCCTCATTGTTCCAGAATCAAACACCACGTAATCCAGAGACAACCTAACACACTTCCTATGGAAAGAATATAAGCACTCAGACATTGCATTAGGGAGCTAGCTGACACACAGTAAGCAGACCGTGCTCTGTTCAAGTCAGTTAATGTTGAATTACCTTTTTAAGTGAAGCCCTTAAGTAAGAGAAGTTCAGGACTCTTAGTTGTCTTTGAGGGTGAGACCTTAACTGTAGACAGATTTTAAAATGAGTCTGTAATTTTAGCGTATCTAGGATAACTACTATTCCCTGTATGCCTTGGGAGTACCCAGGATAGTATAAATTATTCAAATAACATGCAAAAGAACATTTGAGGATTTAGACTGTGACATCCACGTTCTCAGTAAAACCACACGATGTTTGTTTTGCAAGCCTGTTCTTGATTTACAGATTGTAGAAGGTACAATACAACATTATTATTTAAATGACCAGAGTCAGGTGCTTTTTTAAAGTGCCTACTAGCTATTCAAAGATACCAGTGTCTATTGTGATCATCAGAACAACCAAGTTTTTCTCTTCTGCCTTGATGTAGCTCTCTTTGCTTTTTTTCAAGCATTTCTCAATTATCTAAAGACAAAGTCCTCAAAATCATTCAAGCAAAGCCACTAAGAGATACAATTATCTCAAGTTTGCGTCTTGTAAACACTAGTATAACACAATCTTAATGGAAACCATCACCTCTTTTAGCACATCACTTTTGCTCATTACTAACTCATGGAAGATGGAATAAATTTTAGGATCCATACCCAGTCCAAGGCTATTTAACCATCAGTGATGAGGAACATACATTCAAGCTCCAAAGTGGTCAAATCAGCAGCCAGTATAACCAAGAAAAAGAAGGCTGAAACACATGTCCAGCTGAAGCCTGCAGACTGCTTAGGCATGTGTGAAGGGTAAAATCAGCAGACCACTTCTGGCCATCATTTTCCTCTTGTATAACCTAATGGTGTTGATGAAAATCAAATTAAAGTAGTAGAGAATTAATCAAAAATTGATCCTCGGTCTACATCTAGTAAATTTAAAGAACATCAGAAAGCATTTAACTGCTCACAAGCATGTTCCCTGATGTGTTTTTTGGCTCAGGTCGGCCAGGTAAAGTTCAGGAGTTAGCTTGGGCCAGGCATCATTCTGAATGGACAGCTGTGTATGGCACATCTTGCTTCATACTTTAAGACATTTAAATAGCATGGATGTGGCCAAAACAAACTTGTTGGCTTTCAGGCTAGAAAGTAGTTCCTGGTATTGTTTGGTTTGCGTATCTGAATTTTAGTTTAACTTACCTTTGAGCCACCTGGAAATCCTGATACACAGCAATAAGAGGAGAATACAGTGCAAGACATGATGTGTGAGTGTCTGTGTAAATTCATCTGCTATCCCCATAGAGGCGGAGGAATGGGAAGGGAATAAAATAAGAGCACAGTCCTGGGAAAACCACCAGTGAAGGGATAGCATCAGGAGCACTTGCACAGAAAGACAGTGAGAGAGACATCCATCACTTACTCAGCTTCTCACAGCTCAGAAGGCCTGTGCAGCTCTCACAGCCTCTCCTCAGACACAGCAGCCAATATTTGTTCCCCACACTCTGCAGGAAACAAGGAAAAAGTGGCTATTGAAAATAGCTGAATAGCAAGGAAAATATGGGTGTTGATCTCCTCCATGACATCCTGGTTTTCTACCAAACAATATGGCAAGAGAAAGTCTGAAATTCAAAATACAGTTTTGTTTAGCTTAATCTGATGAACTGATGCTTAGTTGACGGGTTGGGGGTGGGGGGGCTGGGGGGTTGTTTTTTACTTTTCCTACCAGTGAAAACATAGTACAGATATTTCTGTCAGGTTTTGTTTTTGCTATAAGTGATCCAAAAAAATCAGCTAATGATGCAGCACATTCTGGGATTCTTTGCTGCTTAGCAAGCTGCAGGACTAGTGAATCATCACAGCGAAAGCACCACATTGTCAAAGCAGGTCCACTCGGGCTGATCGACTCTGAGATCATAGTTCTGCAGTTAATGATGGGCCTGATCTCTTTGGATGATGAGGCCAGATGGAGACCACGTGAGCCTGCCTTGGCAGGGACTCTGGCCCAGATTCTGAAATCTGCTTGTATATTAGATTATTCTCCAGTGCCAAAGAAGGAATTTAAGCCTTCAGTTTAAAATATGTGTATCTCTCTGTTACTTCTACCAAACTCCTAGATTCCCAAACTGACGTCTTTTTAATCTGGTGCCTCAGGTAGAAGACCTCCTTGCTCTATCAGGAGCAGTGAGAGAATGAGCAAGTGAGAATATACACACATGCATGCACACAGTCTTTGAAAAGTACATTAACAGAAGACAGCATTTCAAGCTGTATGATAATACGGTGCATTAAAATGCACTCCTAATACATTATTTGTTGCGTGACTGAGTAGAAACAGCATATGCAAATTGATTCTAAGTATGCGATGTAATTCCCATGTATATGAGCTGTGCAAATGGGAATTCAAGTTTGTTATGAGTACTGACTGAGACACGATCTTTGGTTGTTTCATTTTTTTCTAACTCTGAGTCATCAGTCTCACTGCCTGATAATGAATTTGAATGCGAGTCTGTATAATACTTTCTCATTCTCAATCACATACCCTCCTGTCATCATGTCATTTCCAGGGAAATACAGTTCCAATCACATCTCACAGTGATGAGGCGAGAGATTGCTTTTTCTGGAGGAGGAGGAAATATTTGTCACCTTAATAACTTAAAAATTGATGCTTTCAAGAACTGTCCGCATCACAGTTTCATTGAGCTAGGGAGCATTGTGCCATTTGCCTGGTCTTCATGGCTATTGAGAACACGTCCATCAGGCTCACAGAGGGGGACGTGACACAGGTGAGTGAAGTGACACTGTGTGGTATGCAGCCATGAAAAGCAAATACAAGATGAATCACCCATTTGCAGGACCCAGCGCTGTCCATTGATGCAATTTTCAGCATGATCTTCTTAAAAAATTACAGTGGCTTGGAGTGGATTCTTTCCCTGTCCTCTCATTATTTTTTTTTTTCTCTCACATACTCTTGCAAGTGGGTTTATGAAGTTATGAGCATAAAGACAATGTCTGGCCTCGAGTCACCTGTGGGGGATGTTTGATGTATTTGCTACTGGAAGAATATTGCAGGTGGGATGACAGATCTAAGGACAGACTGCCTGTTCCCTGGAATAATCCTGAGTCTACTATAAAGATGCTGAGTCTACTAAAAAGGTGCTCAAGTGACAAATCCAGGATGCATTTCCAAGCCTTTGAATTCCTAGGTTTGAGAAGCAATGGGAAGACAATAGAAACTATATGTACTGAAGCTAGCGACTCTGAGTGACAGCTCCCTTTCTCTATACATGCATCTCAAGAAATTTTGCTTGAGAGCATCTTAACCCCTGATTAATCCCACACAGCCTAATCAGGCCACCAGCATAGCTCACAACATTTCTGATGGGATGTGGTGCTTACAAAAGGAGAAAAGCTGGCAGCCTCGAAGGGAGAAGCCTGCTAGAGCACAACATGCCTGGCAGAGCCAGGGGCACAGCTTCCCACCTCCACTCTCAGGCCTCCTAACCACAAGAGCACTTCTTGCAGCTGCCTGCACACAACAGAGAAGACAATTTCCTCTGTCTGCCTGTAACAGATGACAGCGAACACTGGTGCCTGTGTGGACACAGAGCACACTCAAGCTGACATATGGGGAAGGCCCCACACAGGGTATCCCAATGTCCTCTCTGGAGTTCAGGGCCCTCATCTCACTGCCAGTCCAGGAGCTGACAGTCATATCCTGCGGTCTCCTGGGGCTCCATCTAATTTCTTACAGCAACCTGAGCAGTTAGGCAGTGAAGGTTCTAGGCTTCATCTTTCCTCAGCCAGAGATGAAGGTGCTTTTACATGCTCATTAGAACATCACTGAACCAGCCAAGGACACCCTCCAATCTTGAAGATGCTATGCTACATAAGTTTAGTGATTAAAACACTTAATGATGTTATAGGAAAGCCTACCTAGTGGTACCTGCTGAATTATTTGTGTACCGTACTGTGCATAGACAATTCAGACACAACAACCAGGACCTAGACCTCTTTTTTTCAGTGCCCTAACCACAGGCAGAGATGATGAAGTACCTTCTTACCTCTTATTTTCCAATCCCAAATGGCTCTTGCATTTTTTGAGTGCAAGCTAGGGGCAGGACAAAGGATGGGAACAATTCCTTGAGGAAGGGGCAGAGTGGACAGAAAGATGGATGAAGAATCAATAAGATCAGGGAAAGGCCAGAGGCAAAAGCAAGGATGGGAAAAGAGAAAGACTCCTGAGGGCAATTCAGTTGATCAGGAGTTGGAGACAGGTTTCAGATCACAAGCAAAAGGGCAGAGCATCAATCCTGAAGGGCAGAAGGTGGTAATGATGGGAAGGAAGGAAGGAATGTGGAGAACTAGCACAGAGTTAGGGGCCCGCAATTTAATAAGAATAAGCGAGAGAGATGGTGTGAGAACAGAAGGTCATGGGGATGGTAGAGCAGTAGCACACTCTTCTTTCAAGAACTTGCTAATTGATGTCTCATTCCTCTGCTTTTGCTTTCTAACAAATTGTTGAAGCATACTGGGCAGAAGTGTGTGTCTCCATCGCCCTCTAGCGCCGGGTCCGCTTTGCAGACGGGCAGCAGCTGTGCAGCCCTTGGCCACACTAGGAAGTCTGAAGGACCCACGCTTCTTGATAACCTGCAAAAAGGGATCAAAAGGAGGAAACTGGGAGATCTTTTTCCCCTCTTATCAAAAAAATAAACATAGTAAATTACATCTAAAAGTCTAAAGTAAAAGATAATTGAGCTCAAAGAGCCATGTACATGGACACTTAAGAAAATGTCAACAGGTAATTATCATTCAGAGTTCTTGACCTTGCTTGACTTTGTACTTGCTAATATTCATGTTCATTTAGCATTATTTGCATAGGCATTGAACAAGATGCATGTGAGAGATGGGACTAAATAATAATAATAATAATTAAAGAAACTTTGCCACTTTGTTTATTCATTTATTTATATTGGGTGTACAGGTTTATTCTCCTTCCCAGCCTGAAGGCCAACTGAAGAAACAGGAGTGTGGAAACTGGGCAGTGGAAGGAAGAGTTTTACAGACTGTTTAAAACCCTTTTGATCTTCATTTTTCCATGCTGCTTTGTTGATTTTTTATTTGGATTTAGGTTTACTTGTACAAACTTGTTTCTAACTGGCAGAATACTGTACATTCATGTAAAATGCAGAAATAAGTACTTTCGAAACTAAGATTTATGTATATCAGGTAGCGATGTGGAAACTTTAAGGAAGGTCCTCTCTACACAGGGTTTGTTTCAACAGGTGCAAATTCCTGGTATTAAACCTATTGCTGAGATTTGGTTTAGTCTAATTTAGTCAAACCTCTTGCTAAATCACAGCAATTCTCAAAATGCCCTTAAAACTTGTAGCACAACCTGTTCCATAAAGGTGCCTCCTCTCACCCAGCTGTCTTACTGTGATTGCTTAACCCATTGCAGGGTTTCTCTGCTTCTTCCCTGAACCAGCTGAAATTCAGACCCAGAAGTCCTTGGCCTATGACAGAAGTTGTAGAATAATTCCTTCTCCTTGGAAACAAGAAGTGATTCAAAAACATGTATCAGCTTGCAGTTTTGAGAAACTACATCAGAGGAACACATCTGGAAACCAAGAAGAAGCCTATGTGGTTGCTCTGCAGGACCAGAGCTGATACCCACTGTAGGCAGAGAAGCTACTCCAGTACAGATACACAGCTGGAAACAGACCTTTGTTCAAACCCATGACTCCTGCATTCAAAACAGGAATGAAAACATGTTAGTTGCTCAACCTTTCAAACCTCCATGGCTGGCCACACACCGCAGTACTTGTTAATCATCATTTGTGAAAAGAAAAGCGTGGATTGGCTGCTGGAAGAATAACAGCTATAGGTCATTTCTAAAGCCCAGGGCTCTAAGTTCCCGCTCATACATTGCAGATTAGATGCTATTAATTTCTGATTCCTACCAGCTCCCCGGGATGCTTACCTTCTTGATAGTTCTGAAGCCAAAAGCCAAGCTGGAATAAAACCAGCCAGAAAGCCACTGTAATTTCCTCCTTTTAACATCACAAAAACAGAACAGCTGAGGTGGAGAGACACCTATAATAATAACTTAGTGCCCCTTTTGCATAAGAACTGCCATGTGGCCAGCAGGTTGAGGGAGTTGATTCTGCACCTCTACTCCATTCTGGTAAGACCCCACTCAGAGTACGGTGATCAGCTCTGGAGCCCCCCAACATAAAAAGGGTATGGACTGTTGGAAACAAGTCCAGAGGAGGGCCACGAAGATGATCGGAGGGCTGGAACACCCCTCCTATGAAGACTGGCTGAGAGAGTTGGGGTTGTTGAACCTGGAGAAGAGAAGGCTCTGGGGAGACTTTCTAGCAGCCTTCCAGTACCTAAAGAGGGCTTATGAGGAAAGACTTTTTACAAGGGTGTGTAAGTGATAGGACAAAGGGTAACAGTTTTAAACAAAAAGAGGGCAGATTTAGATTAGATATTAGGAAGACATTCTTTACTGTGAGGGTGGTGAGGCACCGGCACAGGTTGCCTGGAGAAGCTGTGGATGCCCCATCCCTGGAAGCGTCCAAGGCCAGGCTGGATGGGGCTCTGAGCAACATGGTCTGGTGGAAGGTGTCCCTGCCCATGGCAGGGGGTTGGAACTAGGTGATCTGTAAGGTCCCTTCCAACCCAAACCATTCTGTGATTACAAATATTAGGGAGTCATTCAAGCCTCAGTTACACCACAAAAAAAACAGAAAAATATTTTCAGAGATCTGTCTCTGAAATCAAAAGATAGACAGGACTTAACAGTCAGATTGGTTGATACACTCTCTGAAAAATGCGGACAGCCCCAGTATGTGTTTTATAAAACTATGTTTAACACTTTATAGAGCTTGAACTGGCCATGCACACTTTATTAAGTATGTGGAAACAGCTGTTCACAATTAAGTTCTTTATTCTTCAAAAACTTACTACTGGGCACAGAACTGACTGCCATATGTAATCCAAGTCAGTGATCTACACCTCCATATAGACATACTCCACAGTATCCTTAAACTGCTTCTCTTTATAATAATGTTAGTTTTCCGGCATAGCTAAAAATGGAAACTCAAAGCCTAATTCTTCTCTTATTCTCACCGTGAATCAAGGCAATGGAGCTTTGCTGATGAAAGCAGATGTAAAATAGAATGATGGCCAAATCCCTAGAACCCATTTTAATTTTTGCGAGTCACATATCTAAAAACTAAAACAAACACCTGTCAAGCTGCTACCTGTAAAACAGGTCAGTCTTTTGGAGAGCAGGAGAACTTCACTTTGTGACAGTTATCTTTTCCGCAGAAAGGAGGAATTGTGTGTCACCACTGTTAAACATAAACCTTGGGAACAGGCAACAACAGCCTGGCCAGAAAGCTTTCCTTGACGCTGCATACACCTTTTCCCTTGGCATTATTAAAATATGCAGGAATAAAATATTCTGTTACTTCTGCCGAACAAGATACGCAAAGGAAATGGTTTGGCAAGGTTATTTCCAAGTGTAAAGGGCTTTCTTAGTTCCCAGTAGCCCTGCCAACAAAATTAAAGCTCTTCAAACAACACTCAAGTTGGTCTTTCCTTAGGATACTTTTCAATGTTCCTAAGTCCACTAAGGTACTTCCTTTCTTTATAATTCTTTGTGTCCAAATGTCAAGTAATTACTAAGGATGAACTTGTTCCAACAGATGCTTAATACAAAGCTCAAGAAAGTAACTCTTTATGTGTTGGGAGCCTCAGACATCTGACGCTGTCTTGTAGAGCAAGATATTTAAACAGGTGTTCAGTTTGAACAAACACCCAATTCTGTTGGATGCAAAAACAGTGAAAACCTGAATCCAGAGTTTACAGAGGACACGTGTGCTAATGCCTGCATTAGTAAGCAAAAGCTCACTCACTCCTCTGCTTTTTAACTGTGTCCAGCCCCAACACAGCAGTGATATGGAGCACCAGAAAAGCAGGTTTTGTGGCATGCCTTTCTTTCTGGGACGTGCAATAAGCCCTGCATGCAGCTCTCCTTTGGAACTTAATCTCACTGAAACAGGATAAACACAGCAAACACCACCCAAAGGAGAGCTGGTTCTCAAGCAGTATTCACTGTGAGATGTGTTTGGGTGGGGTTTTTGTAATGGCATGTGACACATCAAGAAAAGTCATCAGCCAAGAGCCTTTGGGATTTCCCATTGCAGCCTAAACATTTCACTGTGAGAATGAAGGTACTTGAAATAATACTTATCACAGTTACGCAGAAATCTAGATTAGGCAAGATGCGCAGTGGCCATTCAGTTACTATATCACAATCACATATATTTGAATATGCGGTAATAGTTTAATAGGAAACAGTTTGGTAGTAGCCATCTGTTAAGCAGTATAGGCACAGCTGCTAGAAGAAAAGTCTGGGCACAGGGATTGAGCCAGTCAGTGTTTGCCAAACACAGAGTTTAGCCACAGTCATGAAATAACTAGATGTTATCTTGAGGTTTTTATATTAATTTCCTTGATGAAACTATGTTTTATAATGGTCAGATTAATACTTCTTTGTTTGCTCCGATGGGCTGAAGTCATGTGAAAACTGATGTTTCTTTGAAAGCTAGGGGGAAATTGAAGATTAGCTTCAAGGTTCTTGGAAAAGCAACACAAATCTTCATTAGGGCGGTAATGAGCATTAATGCACTGTAACTAAAATGGTCTGTTACCTCTTCTTGTTAGAAACAGGATGATAGATGGAGACCATTTCCTCTTTCTGATTACCATTGCAATTCTAATGACTTTGGTGAATAAATACATGATTGAATTGATCATAGAAAAAAACAAGAGCATAAGGCATTGATTTGATCATACAACTACTTTTTCCCTCTAGAGACAAAGGTTTTTTATTTTAATAGCTAAGGGCGTGGAACTTACATAATGACAAAAATGTTCATATGTCTTCTTAAGAGTTTTGGAGGTAAGTTTTTTGTTGTTTTCTCCCTAATATTACAAGACCTGTTCTAGCTGATGGATCTAAAAGGAATAACCTTAATTTCCATGGTTTTGTTCTTCCTCTCACTATTTTTTATTTATTGCCATCCTCCTGGTTTTACTTAAAACCAGATTTCTAGCTGCATCTTCTGAGAATATCAGTTAGCATCCCAGATGCAGTACCCTGCTCCACTAGTGTTCAGAGCTTTGAAGTGCTAAAGAAAATTATGAGGGTTTGACACAGGACAGTGCTCTTCAAATTTTTGTTCCTTTATAATAACTTTTTAATAGCAACCTGAAGAAATGTGAGTCGTAAATTAATACAAAACACATACACATATTATGAAGCAAAAACCTACCTTAAGACTGCATACATGTCAGTCCCTTAGAACGAAAAGCGTTCCTCAGATGTTACAATTATTCCATTGTTGAGTAGTAAAAAAATAAGGAAGTCAGAAGTAAAGTCATCCTGGAAAGCAATCCAGGCTTTAAGGTATGAAATTGTATAGTAAAGTTACTAAACTATACCTCACTATCCAGCTGTACCCTGCAATAAACAAACACATAACAAATAATGAACAAACAAATAATTATTATACAGGATTTTTACTATTTATGGTGTTTCTTTAAATCATTTCAAAGATAGATCCATTTTTTTTAAAAAAAACTTTTCTTCTCCAGTACAATTGTCATATTTTAATACCAAGTACAATACATAATTTAGGTTACCTGTTTTTAAAGGCAGAAGATAAAAATGGAAATATTTCTTGCCTCCTTTGTGTTTTCTTTCTAAACATTTTCTAAATTATCTCCCCAAATATGTAATCCAAACAATGTACCAAAGGGTTTCATCAGCATGTTGTACTGGCATTCTTATGTGAACAGCAAGGAAGCCTGTGCATCTTAGCACATATGGAAAAGTACATAATCTGAATATGGGCCACTTCTTTCTAGTATGACGCCTTCAGTCACTTCCAACCAAAGCACATCACAGGTGGCCATGGATTCTGACTCAGAGGGAAAGTGGAGGAAAATGACAGCACCAATTAAGTTCTATCGCCTAAGTCAGGAAACTCCTAACTCCCACTTTCCTCTGTATCCTGTAACCTTGGCTGAACGTGAGCCAGCAGTGTGCCCAGGTGGCCAAGAAGGCCAACAGCACCCTGGCTTGTGTCAGACACAGTGTGGCCAGCAGGACCAGGGCAGTGACCGTCCCCCTGTACTGGGCACCGGTGAGGCCGCACCTGGAATCCTGTGTTCAGCTTTGGGCCCCTCACTGCAAGGGGGACTTGGAGGGGCTGGAGCGTGTCCAGAGACGGGCAGCGGGGCTGGGGAAGGGTCTGGAGCACAAGTCTGATGAGGAGCGGCTGAGGGGCTGGGGTGTTTAGCCTGGAGAGGAGGAGGCTCAGGGGGGACCTTATCGCTCTCTACAGCTGCCTGAGAGGAGGCTGTGGGCAGGTGGGGGTCGGTCTCTTCTCCCAGGTAACAAGTGACAGGACAAGAGGAAACAGCCTCAAGTTGCATCAGAGGTGGTTTAGATTGAATACTAGGAAAAATTTCTTCACTGAAAGGGTAGTTAACTATTGGAACAGGGTGGCCAGGGAAATGGTTGAATCACCATCCCTGGAGGTATTTAAAAGATGTGTAGATGTGGTGCTCAGGGGCATGGTTTAGTGGTGGGCTTGGCAGTCAACAGTTGGACCCTGATCTTTAAACTCTTTTCCAACCTAAATGATTCCATGATGCTACGATCTTTTTTTGTGTTTTGCTGATATGCAATAACATAACCATATGCTTGTAGCCTTATCTAATAGCCCAATAGATTCCCTTGCTTTCAAATTCTCAGTCCCTTAGCAGGGTTGCCAAGGACGGCAATGACAGGGATGGAAATAATCCCTTACGCAGCCCGACATCGGTATTCACCACATCCCCAGCCATCTCTGCATTCCTACACTGCATTTGGTTATTATGCCCCGGCACTGGCCCTTTAGGTCAGGTAATGGACCTGTGGTGTCTCCCTGGAGGAACCATGCTGAAGCCACAGCAAAGAAAGCAGGCAACTTCTACATCTGTATGCAGATACAGTTTAGGGTACTTTTTTACAGCACCAGCCAAAGAATGAAAATAACAGCAGCCTTTACATCTAGATCTTTTTATCTAGGAAGAGGCATTGAATCTCGATAGATTTTCACTAATAAATATATCTTGGTGTGGTTTATGTTCCAACATCTCACACAGAATGTTTAATGGAAAAATCCCTCTACAGGTAAATACGAGTTCCACCATGGAAAATTACATCTCTACAAACAGCCACTGTTGTGGAGTTAGTTCTTGAAGTGATCAAGGAAAGTGTGACCCAAGTGGGACTAATTTGGCCCTTCACATATGGCATATAAACCTATGCATAGGAGACCACTAATTTGGGGAAGAGGCCAGCCCAGCATTAATTGTGTCTCTAGGCTACACATTCTTCCGCTGTTGCAAGTGAAAAAGTACAGATGTCATTTTGGCCCATGGACAGATCTGATATTATTTTACTGATGCCACAGAAAAGCTGATCATGAACAAAGTGGCTAATAAAAAAACATATAATATAAAAGCTCTCAAATGTAAACAATTCACTGCTTCACACCAAAATATCCATACAAATAAAAAAGAAAAATAGAGCAATTCTCAAATTTAACTTTCTCTATGTAGCTCTTGCAGCAAAGAAGTTGCCATATTTTGGCTATAAATTTCTTCATAAAAATTGCACCTATTAATATGAATTTTATGTCATATTAAAGTACAAAAAACCCATAAAGAATTACACCATGCAATACAATTTTCCTTTGTGTTACGTTTTTCCTGTAAACTATGTCCCCAAATCATTTGCAGAATGAAATCATACTATTTAATTTTATGATTTATATTATTAGTTCATATAACTATCAGGCCATGTACCTGGGGTTCTCCATAGACCTAGCTGGAATGGACCGTGCAGTCACTTTGTCTAGTCTCAACAGGTTAAGCAGCCAGAGGCTGGGCCAGCGCGAGTGCTTGAGAAAACCCTTTTTGCCCTTTATGCCTCTCCTCTCACTTCCCCGCAACTGGAGCCAAGAATTAGTCACAGCTGCCTTTCTTCAAGTTTTATAAGCCTGTCTTAAGCCTTGCTTACAAAAGGGAGGAGAAGTCTAGCTCAGGCACTGCAACCCATTTAAATTCCCACCGGCACTTACTATTAAGTGCAGAGTTTAATCATTTATTAAGGGTAGAGCTGTGGAAAGAGGCTGAGCCTTGAAATCCTCCTCCTGCTGCTGCTGCTAGGTAGGGCACTAACAGGGATACACAGGGTCTTTAGGACATTTTGCAAAGTGCTCTGTTGCTGTGCTGTGGCTGGTTAAAGTCGTGCTGTGACTCTTCTCCTGCATGGGCAGAGTCTCCTGGTGGCAGGTATACACTGGGCTCCGGGACACTCTGTGCTCTGGGAATGTATTCCAGTACCATTACCCCTGCAAGCCTCACGGGAGACAGGAAAAGATAGCTCACTCCAATTTCATTTTCTCTTGTTTATCTGAGAAAGCCATTGTCTCAGCTGAAACACGTGTAGCAAACATTTTGCTATACAGGCAATCCAGGGTAAATAACACACTATGCACCCTTTACCCCGAGACTGAGTCAAGCAAACTGCAAACAGATACTAACTCAGAGAACCCCGTGTCTATCCTATGTCTCAGCTTGCTAGTTTAGAAGACAAAAACAAAATTCCCCGTGTTTTTAATGGCAGACATCATGAACAACCTTGAAGGGCTTTCACCCAGCTGGGTGACCTGATGCTACTTGGAAAAAGAAGGCCTTGTATTTCCTAGCTTTGTGCTGCAGAGACAGCTGGATGAATTATTTACTTCCTATATCCTAAGCCATCCTACAGCACTGCTGTGTGCTGCCACGCAGCTGCTGCTTTTGCCCCAAATGCCATGGGCAGACGCGAGGAGGCTCCTTGGCTGACAGCCACGCGGCAGTGGCGGATCAGGAACGGGGTCAGCGGCAGCGCGACCGGCAGCGCACACGGTCACACAGCCCTCGCCATCTGCTGAGGGGGCTGAGGCTGGCTCACACCACAGGAGATCAAGGACTTTGCAGTGAAAGAATAAGAAAGTGGGACTGGGGGAAGTGGTCCATGGCAGGGGCTGAAATTTCGGGTTATCTTCGCAATTGTGGCCAGTCTAAAATCCATTGGGTTGCGCTGAGTCCTCCCTTTTTTAAGCAACTCTATTTCCGTGGAGCAGTGTCTGAAAAATGTCTCTGCCAAGCAGAAAGTAAAGATGATAATGCCACTACTGAAAAGTAGCTGCCTTACATAAAAGAGAATTATTTTTTAAATCCTCTGCAATCCTGAGCCGTTACCATCACGTGTTAAATAAACGTATGCTAATATTGTGATTTACGCAACTGTGCCTCTTTCTCTTTTGCTCCTTATTTGCTTATCACCTGAAAGAGCTTGGTATAAAATTTTGCAGCCATGTCTGTGATTCACAAGGTTAAATTATTTTAACCTTTTCTTTCTTTCTTTCTTTCTTTTTTTTTTTTTTTTTTAACTCGCACTTCTGGCTCACAGAATGATACCGAGTAAGGCTTAGCTTCCCCTAGTGATGTGCAGACCGCCTGAAGCCCCTGCCACCATTAACAAATGTTCCAGTGATAGTACAGAGATCATCTCTCAGAAACTGCAGATGCAAATTTGATTTAAATTCACTCACTGCAGCTCCTCATCTCAGCTGGTGCCCTGCTGTGTTTAATTGGCCCTCTGAAAGTACATCTTCGTTATATCTTGATTATTTTGAATAGGAGGTGAGAGTGAAGAAGTGAGGGGGAGATCTGTGAGGAGTGATAGAGGACAGAGAAGTGGCAATAGGCAAGTGGTGTAACAGTGGAGTGTGTTATCGAAACATGCCCCTCAGGAATGTTAGAGGGCAGATCCTCAGCCAGGGTGAAGAAATGTAGCTAGGAATCCAGATAATCACACTTCTGCCTACAAGAAATGGATTTAAAATGTTTTGGAATAATTTATTTAGTAAATTTCATCAACACTAGTAAATGAAACAGTGCCGTGGTATGTCCCAGGGAACTTCAGTGCCTATGCTGATGAATATTAAGAATGGCCCTTGGCAAGATTTTGGACTGAGATGGGCAGAATTCATCCAAACTCCTAGTTGGGACCTAGCACAGTTCTGGAGTTAGCAAAGGCCAGGGCCCGTCCCCAGCAGGCAGTCTGGATGCGGCCACCTGTTTTAGATGTTAACTAAATTCAATAGGATGAACTCAGCTAAACCAGACCAGGACTTTATGTTCAGAAAAGATGTCCTGGTGCCATTCTGTCTGTAGATGTGATGCCAACAGTGTATCCCATCTTGAATGGATACTGTGTTGTTTAGGACTAAACATGCCTTTATAGCTCATCAAGTTCACAGGCAATTGTCAAAAAGATCAAACGTACAGTCATAACTTGTTCAAATCTCCTCCAGACTGACAAACACAAATTTCACTGCATCATCTCCTAGGTAAGTGCTCTAGTCAAGAGGCTATTTTGAAAATGATGAGCAGAAATTCCTGCCCCAGAGACAGCTGAGGAAAGGTGACACCTCTGCAAGCCAGTGCTGAGGAGTCACAGCCCCGGGAGCAGCACGCCATTTGGCTGGCTCTCTGCACCCCTCTGCTCAGCTTGGACCCTTCATCAAGGCTCTGCAGTCAGCATGTCCCTAAAAATCAATGGCTGGATCCACATGACGTACAAAAAATACATCCTCCACAGGCTTCAGTGGGACTACTCATGTTTCTACTAGGTGTTTAGGTGATTTGTAGAGGTCCAGTGGACTCTACCAAAAAAAGTCCCAAGTCTAGCAAAAAATAGTATTTCTGTCTACAAAGCTGTGTACTGGCACTGTATCTTCATACTACAGGGAAAATCACTGCTCTAATTAATTTAAGAATGTATCCTTTCTAAATCACACTTCAATTGGGTTGTATTTTTTAATAATTAAGCTTTAAAAAGAAATTATAATGAGACTAATGGCTATCAAATCACTAGATTTTGAAAATCATTGATTTTCTCATTTACACTCATACACGGCTGCTAAAATTGATTGATTT
Organism: Falco peregrinus; assembly: GCF_023634155.1. Lineage (NCBI taxonomy): Eukaryota > Metazoa > Chordata > Aves > Falconiformes > Falconidae > Falco > Falco peregrinus. The sequence goes on from NC_073727.1 coordinate 62,064,463, forward strand.
CATTTGCATATAGAGATTGCATTTGCTTTGACTTCCAGAATGTTTCTCTCCCAAGTTTCTCATCAAACTTTCAATATTCATTTTCACAAAAAGGCAAGTGATCCTTTAACTATGCCCATTTGCATAGGAACAGAGACGTTATCCCTCATCTAAATAAGCACTATTTTAATTATCTTTTTTGTTTGAATATATTCTATTCCAGAGTGCTTAGATATTTCAGCTGTGCTTATCACCATGGTATCTGAATACCTTACCAAAATTATAATAGTGAATTATAACATCAGATTATTTCAAACCTTTTGCTTTCTTCCCTTTTCTTCCAGAAATGCTTCTCTTTCTCTTTTCTACCAAATCAGCTAAGCTCATTCATTTTTTCCATCCCTTACCAACTTTCCACTTTCTGCCTTATAACTTTCCCTTCTCCTGCTCTTTCTCTAAGTCCCTGGTTGAATGGGAAGGCTGAGCTGTTCATGGATTAGGAAAAGGTTAAGGTGCGAAATGACTCTTGTTTACCCTACCCTAAAAAGTAGCACTAAGAAAAACAGAAATTCTTTCCAAGAGAACCTATCCCTAATGGCAAAGACAGAAATATAAAAAGAAATCCACATAATAATATGTCAATTTAATACTACTTAAATACGTTGGGTTTAAACATTTATCCAGAGATATATCTACTAATATCAACAGCCAGTTTCTATCATGATGAGTACATTCCTCCCTAACATCCCTAACCATACTTCTGATCATCTAATAAACTGCCTACACAGTTTATTCTCTGTTTTTAAAGCACTTTATGCCCACCACTTCACAAAGTATATCAGAGCTTTAGAAAATAATGGAAGAGTTAATATTCTTTATTGTCAGAATCTGCTTTTCCCCAGCCCTTCCTGCCTTCCTCTCCCGTTCTGCAAAGATCTATTTTTATTGGTGGTTGCTGGTGGAGTCTTGTTCTTTAAAAAAAAATGTTTTTGTCAAGTAATGGGCATTGGAAGGCCATGTTGAGCTTCTCATCCAGCAACACTCCCAAGTCTTTCTTCTCAGGGCTGCTCTCAATCCATTCTCTTCCTAGACTGTATTTGTGCTTGGGGTTGCCCCGATCCACATGCAAGTCCTTGCACTTGGTCTTGTTGAACTTCATGAGGTTCACACAGGCCCACCTCTCAGGCCTGTCTAGGTCCCTCTGGATGGCATCCCTGCCCTCCAGTGTGTCAACTGCACCACACAGCTTGGTGTCATCATCAAACTGGTGGAGGGAACACTCAATCTCAGTGCCCATTTCAACAACAAAGATGTGAAAAAACACCGGTCCAAATACCAGCCCCTGAGGAAAGCCACTCATCACCGGTCTCCACTTCAACATCGAGTCATTGAGTGCAACTGTTTGAGTATGGACATCCAGCCAATTCCTTATCTACTGAGTGGTCCATGGATCAAATCCATATCTCTCCAGTCCAGAAACAAAGATGTCATGTAGGACAGTGTCAAATTCTTTGCACAGGTCCAGGTAGATGACATCAGTTGCTGTTCAGTCATCCACCAACAGTGCAACCCCATTATAGAAGGCCACCAAACTTGCCAGGCATGATTTGCCCTTGGTGAAGCCATGCTGGCTATCACCAATCACCTCCTTGTTTTCCACATGCCTTAGTATAGTTTCCAGGAGGATCTGCTCCATGATCTTACCAGGCACAGAGGTGAGACTAATGGGCCTGTAGTTCCCTGGATCTTCCTTATTTTGCTTTTTAAAAACGGGACTTAGGTTTCCCCTTTTCTGATCAGTGGGAACGTCACTGGACTGCCACGACTTCTCCAATATGATGGACAGTGGCTTAGCCCCTTCATAGGCCAGTTCCCTTAGGTCCCACAAATGCATCACATCAGGTCCCATGGACTTGTGCACCTTCAGGTTCCTTAGATGGTCTCAAACCTGGTCTTCTCCTACAGTAGGCAGAGAACTGAAGGTGGTAAACAGTGGGAAATTCAAGATGAAATTGGTGGTTTTCTGCAGGTGGGGTTTTCCAGAGATGAAGAAGTCGAAATGATTGAACTACTAAGAAAACCAGGAGCATATTTAATCCAGTAGATTATCACTTGCAAGCTCAAGTCAGAAACATATCTAAGTAAAATTTACATTGGGAAAAGTCTTCTGCAGTAACATGAAGGCCTGAGCATAATCTCAAATGTGCTGAATCATGGAATCCCAACTGGCTGTCCAAGTGCTCATGTGGTTTTTTGTTTTCTGAATCTGAGTTATTATTCTCTTGCCCTTCATACTAGTTTACCTATGGCCATGCCAGAATGAATACACCCAGTCTGGTTTCATCACAGCAACTAAACAGTTTTGTGCTTCGCTGAAAGACTAGCTGGGAATCCCTTGCTATAGGAATTAGCCAAGGAGTCGTGGTCAAATATTAGACCACAGAAATTAAATGAGTAGGAATATTTGTTTGGCTGCATCATCTCTACTGAGATGATAGATGCGAACAGAATAAAAAATAAAACCAAAAATGTGTTTGCCTTGCCAAAGGAGAACATTTTGAAAATTATTCTGTCACTGTCTGCACTTTTTTTTCTGGTTTTGAGTATTATCATCTGTGCTTGCACAGCAATGGAATCAGAGCATGGAAGATCGCCTTACCTAAGCTGAACAATATTTAGTATCAGATGGTCATCTCATTTTGACAGAGATTAGTTCTTAGAAAACCATGCAAGTAAGTGATATACCACAAAGGCAGACTGTATGGACCATAACAACAAATGCAATTAGGTGCCTGACCGCTAATAGTTTCACTGGCATTTGGTTTGTGTATCATTTAGGAGTTGGGTAACTTCTTAATATCCACAAGTTTTCTGTAGTCTGCAAGAAACATATTTTGGCATTTGTAGGAAGAATGCAGCAAATACCAGTTTGAGTAGCTATTTATTTCTGTACAGAAAAAAAAGGAGTGGGGGGAAAGTTCAGTCCTATAAATATAAACCCAAAATCCTGATTCATCCAGACACATGAACATATGTGTAACCTTCAGAATAGGCTCAGAATTCTTACTACTGACATATAGTTTAAGAATAGTGCTTAAATCAGGCTTTTAATTACTGGGTTTTTTTCCCCAGAATTCTCGTTTATCCTTACAGTGGTCTGATATGCCCTAAACCAGATTTCCACTAAATCAGTTAATCCGAATAGAGACAGTGAAGAGCTACTGGTATTTTTTTCAGAGGTTTTGTCTGTATTACTCAAAACTCATTTGAAGACCTAGCTGCAGAAATTTCTAGATGTATATTTGAAGAAGAAAAGGGGGGGGAGGGGAGTCATTTAGCAGACAGAAATATACTTTCCTGAGAGCACTGAATTAGGCTTCTCCATAAAAAGCCCATGATGATAGTTAAAGGAGCAGAAATATTTTTTGTTGCTGATAATGATCCTAAACACTTTCTTTGGGCGGCTGATATTAAAAGGAGAGGATTACTTGTTTACATACATGTGTACACATTTATTTGAATAAGGTAATTCACCCTCAAAGTAGGTGATTTTCTGTCTAGTTTGTGAGGACATTTCAAGTGAATGAGGGCTGACAACACTCACTGCTCATTTGATGAGTGGTGCTGATTATTGTAGGTAATGGAAAATAAGTGTGTGTGCACAGTGTGCGAGATTAGAATGTATGCAACTTTGTCATTTCTAAACAACAGAGGCTCAGATAGGCTTCATGAAGTAAGTCACTGGTCAGTACAGTCTCTACAGGCAAAGAAAGGGATACAGAACAATGGAAAGTCCCTGCTTTTTCAGTCCAGAATCCTAATCAGAATTTCATAATTCCAACTTGCAATTGCGATAATGTGCTGATATCCTAGAGCCAAACAAATCTGGGAAACAAAGAGATTTTTATCCAACGTAACAGTCAAAGTCTAAATACTGCAGAGTGTTCCCTTTACTTGAACAGCAATATTGTCAAGAAAGCAACCTGAGGCTTTCTGCTTAAAAAGAAAAGGCCAGCCTGTGGTTTGTTCAGTTGTTTGTCTTTGTGAATGCTAACATTTTCTTATCTTGAAACTGCTGCTTTTTGGAAAGGAAACTGTTAAATCCTGACTGTGTTCATTAGAAGCTCTTGCAGAACAAAATGCAGAGCTAAATGAAGCATGAATACCATCCAGAAATTGCTCTGAGGATGTACTGTAAGCCATAGATTTTAAACAGGTTTTGCTGGTTTGGGTGCAACCCTCGTCTAGGGGTTTGTTTGGGTTTTTTTCAAGGGGAATTACATGAAGGTATGTAGTGGAGTAATGAAGCAAGGTGTTTTAATGAGTAGCTCACTGTATGGCTATTGATCATCATAGCCAACAAAATTTTTATATAGACAATGATTTTGGGATGCAGAAATCACCAAAAATGCATCATCTGTTACTGTAAAATGAAAAGGGTGTTTTCTTCAAGTTCATTCATATGGTCATATACTCTGCATTAATAATAATATTTAACATGCCTGGGCCATTCCATTACCAAAGTGCAGGCATTATGGACTGCAAATTGTGGCTTTCAGGCACCAGGTCAGCTAAGAGAAGAAGTAATGTTCCTGTATTCCTACAGGAACTCCTAAGTGCGATGTGCCTAAAGGCATCACTGAGGACAGAAGCACAAACCCGTAACTGAAGGATTTTGCAACCTGCAGCACGTACTCCCGCTGGCTACTCTGTGCTCTGTCATTAATGCATCCAGTGCACAAAGGAAGATTTCTAGCAAAAGCAGTGTCGTTAAGGACCCTGGTCCTGGTACAGTGCTGCTCCGAGGCTCAAGTAGTCTTTTATTGCAGCTGCAGGGAAGAGGAAGAGCAGATAACTTGAAAAGGTGCAAGGACAGCTAGGACAAAGCTTGATTTTTCTTTTCCTTAGGACCTGGAGGAAGAGTGTAAATGATTTCAAGATTTAAAAATATATACCAGTTGTCTTTTTTTAAATTTGAATGAAGTAAAAATTTAGGGGAAATATGGTTTAGATCATTTATAATGTTTGATTTTTCATAAATCAAAATGTTTTGTTGCAATTGCAATCAAAACACAACTGCATTCTTTCAAATGTTTTTAGGTATGGAAAAGATAGATTCTAGCTGCAAGAGAAAATTCATATCGTGAAAGTGTTGAACCCGGATTAAGAATTAAGGGACAATGTCACAGATATAGGCAAAGGCTCTGCTTGTGTCCTCAAAGTTGAGAAAAATATAAGAAAAACTTCCTGTACCCTACAGTCATTGTTACTTAATCTGGTATTGACTAATGAACTAATTGGTAATTAATATTCTGCAGCTACCAACATACCGAGGGTCCCACAAACAGGTCTTCCTAACGATGCAACTTGAACCAAGGTGAGACGTTTAACATGCTGTAAATGAAATCAGCACCCCTGCTGGTATGGTCTCAAAACCTGGGGCTGATCTCCCCTGTTCCAAAGTTGTGTTCTGTTTCATACGCAAGCTCATCGTGGCTCACGTACTATGTTTGCTCCAACTCATAATTAACAGTGGGTTTCTTAACACATGTGCCTGAAAGTAGTTTTCTATGTGGGATCTTCCATGTTAGCAGATTCTGTGTCTGTGCTTGGGACCAGAAAGATCAAGCTACATCCTAAGCAATGAATAGAGAGATAAAACCCTTACTTTTCTTAGCCATCGGTGTAAAAGGTCCCAGTGTTCCAGTTCCTCTGTGCTTTACACAGTGGATGAAGAGAGACCATGTTTAAGACAAGGCTTTCCAAAAAAACTACATCTTGATGGGAGCCTCTGCAAACATTTCTATAGGACATGCTGAGAAGGATACATATAAAAGCCTTCTTCCTAGGAGTGAGGGTCTATGTTCTGGGCTGGGACCTGGGAAACCTGGCTATAGTTCTTTCTTCTCCACGTGGGAATTACAACAGGACTCAACTGCCTAATTCAGTTCTCAAACTAGGGCCTGATTGCCTGAATACTTGACACTTTATGAGTTTGAAAGTATCTGAAAGCCATAGCTCCAGAAAAATGTAGGTCTCCCCCAAGTCCTTCATCTCATCTGTGATCCCTGAAGATTCCTGGAATGGCAAGGGACATCTCAAAAAGCAGTGAACACCTACACCTGGGTAGCTAAATCCCATCCTCCATGCTCAGTTTGTTTGCAACATATAGTGCTATCTACCTGGTCTCCTGCCACTGCTGTTATTACATCAAAACCACGGAGTTCTCTTCTAGGTCCTGCATAATATCTGCTAAGTCCATACAGATGCTGTATCCTAGAGCACCTCCAGTGGCAGTGTGTGTCTTCAGTTGAAAGACAGACTGGAACCTTCCAGGTGGGATTCCACTCAAGGGTAGGACACCTAAATAAAGATAAGACAGCTGTTGGAAGCATCTAAGCTCCTTTTGTAGTCACTGGAGACCTACTTAATACAGCCAGCATTTATCCACTGCACCCTATAGGAGGTAGGTAGTAGCCAGACATCTAAACTGCTCTTTAGGCTTCTGTCTATCATGGACTATCATTGGAGTGTCTTCCACCACAAGCAGACACCTCGGTGTAGGCATCTAGATATGTTAAGATGAAGGCAAAATCCTTTGATGACAGTTGAAAGCTCTATAGACTGCTGTCGTTATTGGGGTAAACTAGTGTTGTGGCAAGAGGTTTTAACCCCACCTTTAGAAGCTGGCACATTTTACAGAGCAAAAATGAGAATTCATTGTATAATTAAGAAATAAATGAGAGATTTGGCAGCTCAGGCGGGTCTTGAGGTAAGTACAGATCATATATTCCTGCCTAAAAGGAAAAAAACCTTGTCAGGGTTCCTTACTTTAAGGAAATGTAGATCAGTCTCACAGTTACACAGAACGGTCAAGCAAAAAGAAAAATTAGAACAGAGAAATTAGAAACATTAAAATCAGGCAAGCAATGCAAAAGACTTCAAGTACTCACTTCTACAAATAACCAGGACCTGTTCATTGTTCATGCTGTTTTTAAAGTGGTGTTTCTGTCCAAAGAAGTAATCCAGTTTTAATTGGACAACTTTGTTGTTGGTTTTGTTTGTTTGTTTAAGTTAAGCTACAGATCCTTGTCAGCTGCTTTTAGGAGCAAAAGAGAAATGTTGCCTGCTTAACATCTGCTGTCAGATTATGTTGCCTCTGCTATCAGAAATGAATGCAGAAGACCAATTCAAGTTCCTGTCAGCTGTGATGCCTTTTGGACATGTTTCAATCAAGCAGCAGGCTTTTCTTTATACTTAAAGAATCATTAGAACAGCTAAAGTCTTAGCGAAAACATATTTTGATTGCAATTGTAAACTAATGTCTAATTCGTTTAAATTACCATCTATTAAGTAAATATTTGAACGACTTTGAGATCCATCACACATAATTGTAGCTCTGTCTTGAGTTTAAATAGTTCTCCCTCCTCCAAATTCTAATCAATAGAAAGCAAAACATCTTTTTGAGTTAGTGCTGCAGCAATCTGATATGTCAGTGTATCTGCCCACAAATTCTCACTAATGGTTATCTGATGGTTGCATATTAACTGTTGACGGTTCCCACACCTCACAGCAAACTTTGTAAAAGTTAATAATAAGCCTGCACATACCTCAGACGATTCATTTCCATCTGATGTGTCAGCTAAGCTCAGATTCTGCTGACCCAATGTCCAGGCAAATCTTTAAGGTGCCCCTGGGTCCCCTCTGTATGGCATAGGGAGTTGAAGTGTGACTATCTGAATTCTCTTCATGTCAAACAATTGCCACAATGATCCAAAATCCCTAACAGTGATGAGTAGGGCTGAATCAAGCTTGGTGTTTGAGAAAGGGCTGTATGGGCTCCTGCGTGAATCACCTTTTTCCTATCCAAGAACTCCTCAACAACTGCAGTTCTCTCATTTTGCCACACAGAAAGAAACAAAATGTTATGACACCTATTCTACTAATGTAATTACAACATTTGGTGTTCTCCCAAAGCCTCTATTTCTAGAGCAAAGTGATTAGCCAAGTATCTCAGTTTTCAGTCTCTTTCACAGAGGCTTCCAGAAGAAAACTTGTAAATCTTATGTTATCCCTCCAGGCTCATAAACCAAAGACAAGTAAAAGTAGTTAATAGTGCTTTCTCATTTCCAAAGCTCACTATTTTAAGGCAATCACATGTCTTCAGATGGCCTGTCTCATGATATGGTTTCAGCTCTAATAATGGTGTTAACACCCACTCCCCACACCTGCAAAGGGAACCCACCTACTGTGCGATGTTCTGAGCTAAAAACCTCTAGAGCTGCCTCATGTGAAATCAATTAATCTGTTAAATCTGAAGTAGTCAGCTAAGGCTGGTTTCTGGTTGAACAGTGTCCAGCTGATCCCATCACAATGGTGTTGCCATGTTATTTTCCTTTTAACTACTGTCCACAGTTTTTCATGAGAGCTACTTCAGATCCATGACCTTCAGCAGACTGGATGTGTCAGACCTAGTCTACATGGCTCACCAGGAAAGAGTGAAAGAAAAAGACTTGTATAGACTGGAAAGGAGGATAAGTAGCCTCAGAAAAAGTGTGTTCTGATACACAAAAGCAGCTGCAAAGAGGAGCGGAGTATTGTTTTCTCTAATGTCTAGAGGCAGAAAAGAAAAAAACATAATGGGCTTAAATGACAGTGTGAAGAAGAAGCAAGAAAGAAACAGTGAGTCTGGTCTGATAGATTGCCTGGAAATGTTGTAAGGCATGCTTAGGAACAGGCTACCCTAATAACTTACAATAGTCAAAGAGGCATCAGAGATCTGGGGCTGGGAGGCTGGAATATATGATTTCATGGGATCCTTTCAGCTCTACTGTTCTATGATTTTATGCACAGGCTGCCTGTGACCTGCACACCTGGTAAGTGGGACATGTCCCAGGTACATTAGGCTGACAGAGCAAGCGTTAAGGGTCCATGCAAGGGTTGTGCTGATTAAGTGACTCTTGGATATGAGAACCCTCCTCTTTGCAAGCCTAGACTGAGATTTCTGCAGCTACTAACAATAATATACTAAAGTAAACCAAAAGTGTTTGAATACTGAACTGAATTTTGATGCTTTGCATTGTTGTTCGGGCAGAGAGATCTAGCAAAAGCTACCTATGTGTCATGTACCACAACACCCAATTTTTACATGACACACTCGATGTAATTTACATCCCACAATTCCTGTCAAGTGTTTATATACAAACTGGTGCAATACAAAAGAATGACTCTCCCAAACTGCCTGTTAGAGGTGGTGCTAGGTGAAAGGAAATCTAAAAAAAAAAAAAAAAAAAGAGAGAGAGAGAAATTTAAACTCTTTTAAACTCCAGACCTTCCTCAGCAGTGAAGCACCTCAAGGTCTCAGACAGAAGTGGCTTTTCCCCTCCATGTGGGAAGAAGGATGGGGCAGAGGAGGGCAATGTGCCATCCTTGCACTTGACAGTGTAGTTTAGGGGAGAGATCATAAGGATTCTGTCATGAGTATGTTCCAGGAGTAGATGGATGCTGATGAGACATTAGGGGTCCCTGATCAGCAGCAGCGGGCCCTGTGGGATCTGGTTGCTGCTCTGTATGACCATAGATGGGTCACATCACGTTTTGTATTTAGGCTCATCATCTTCACTTAGATCTTAAAAATTATGAACCTAAATCTACATCATCGCCCCACAAACATTAAGCGCTCAAATCCACAGTCTGTTCAGCTCATTACAAAGAGCTAAAGCTGACATACATACCCTTTTAATTTTTTTACTTATTCTAACCACTGTCTGTCCTTAATTGTAATGAATAAAACAGATGGTCTCTTTCCAGAATAATGGGGAGACATCTAGAATATCCCACATTTCTCTGATAATTTCTTCAAGAGGATGGACAGAGCAGCAAAACAAAGAGGACTTCTTTTTCTGGTGTGAGAGCACTTTCATTTTCCTGGAGCTGTAATCCAGCAAACCTTCCACTCACTTCACATTTTGAAAAGACACATCATCTTGTTCTCAGCTTGAATTACCAGCTCCAAGGTCCTGCTGCAGCTGAGTGGTGGGGTAGGTCGTAGGGAGAAGCCAAAACAAACTTCTAAGACAAAATCATTTGTAACTTTAACTATGAAGAATCACTCCTCAATAATGTCAAAAACAAAATCAGTGCCAGTGAGTGGAAAAGGACAGGATAAATACTGTACATGCTGGAGAAGTATGTCTCTTTGCTCTGCTGACTCACAGCTTAAACATTGTACAAGTCAGGTGACATTACCGCAGTGATAAATCTGATCTGTATCTACAGGAGAAGACTCCTGAGCCAAACCTTTGTTGAATACTGAGGAAATCACTGCCATATGTGAATATTTTTTAGTGGTGCCTTCTGACAAAATACATATTTTCCATTCTTTATTGAGCTGTTTATCTAGACTAGAATTATGATAAATTTCTCAAATGGTTCATTTTCACCAGATTCATATGGAACAAATTAAAAATAAGTTTCCATAACAAAAATTACTTAGTGGTAGAGCTATGAGATCTCCCTCTCCTCCTCCTCTCAGACGAGCTTCACAGCCAGACAGATGTGAACAGCCCTGTTTGTGGTTTCCCAGCACTCAGCTGCACGTGCCAGAGAGGCAGCCCTGCTCCTCCATGAGGACGCACAAGGCCAGGCACTGCCATTGAGAGGCTCCGAACTGCCACTGCAGTGTGGCACATCCAGCAGCATCCCATATATTCACTTTTTCCATTCCTTTTAAGGTGGTGTAGTCCTCAGTGAACAAGGGATCCGACTCCTGAATAAGACACTGAAGGATGGGGAAAGGAGTTTGCTTTGTATCTACACACCTTTATCATCTCAGTTTTGGCTAAATAACACATGGATATGAACACACGCAGCAGGTCCATTTGTGCCTCAGCTCCTTGTCTATCCTTTCATCTCAGCTAAGGCTGCCTGACATTTCTTTTTGTATACCCATGTTTTCATTTGAAGCTTGGAGAAACTTTCTGAGATTTCACACTTGTCATCTCTTATGCTACCTTATTTTTAACAAATTGTTAAGATCTTTTCAAAAGCAAAAAGCAGAAGAAAAAAGAAAAACAACTGCTAAACAACATTTTAAAAATGTAGTTGCAAAGCTTTGGAACTCTATGCTTTGCAGGAGCCCTGTGTGGAGGAAGAGCCCAGCTTTTGTTAAGGATAAACCTTATTTATTCATTTTTATTCCTTGTGAAATACATCCACATCCTAAAAATGTACAAGTCTTTGACAAGTGGTAGTTTGCACATACTTCATCATAAAGACTTGCCAGAGTTTAATAGCTGAAATCCCCAGGCAGTCTGTCTTCAGCAAGCATGTCCCAGCTCCTCACAAGCTCTGTATGTGGCTGTATCATATGTTTCCTTACAACCATTGGAAAAACGAAGTTTGAAAAAAGTTTTTCTCAGCATAGGCCTACAGGAATGAAGTCAGTTTTCCTCTGTAACAACTGTCTCCACCTGTCCTGAGTTGGAGCAGCCCTGGGCATGGGATGTGGCACTAGGGAGCTGGTCTCTTTGCACTCCCAGTCCAGCCATTGCTGAAACAGAGCATCTCAGGGAAGGGAGCTACCTGCCTCCTGTTGGACAAGGACAAGAGGTAGATCAAAGGTTGTCAGGAAAAGTATGTAGAAAAATGTGGATTTTTCTGAAAGAGAACCCTTGGTCCAGGTGTTGCCTAGAACACAGACGGGCTAAACCAGGTGAATCATAGAATCATAGAACAGTTTGGGTTGGAAGGGACCTTTAAAGATCACCTAGTCCAAGTCCCCTGCCATGGGCAGGGACATCTTCAACTAGATCAGGTCACTCACAGGCCCATCCAACCTGACTTTGAATGTTTCCAGGGATGAGGCATCTACCACCTCTCTGGGCAACCTGTTCCAGTGTTTCAACACCCTCATTGTAAAAAAAATTCATCCTTGTATCTAGTCTGAATCTACTTTCATTTAGTTCAAAACCATTACCCTTTGTCCTATTGCTACAGGTCCTACTAAAATGTCTGCTCCCAAGTGTCTCTGGGAAGGACCCAGCAAACTGGGAAACCTGAAAGAGGAATAGTGGATAGATCCTGGGAAAAGCAAGGCGTGCAATAGGTCCAAGCCGTAGGCAAGGCCATACTGAGGGAAGAGACTGTGTGCGTACAAAGAAACTGCACTCAGAAGTGCACAAGGAATGGGATGAGGAGCCCATGGGCAAAGACTGAGTGCTAGTGCAGTGGAGTAAAGCAGACAGAAAGAAGTTTGAGAGCTGACCAAGACTGGCTGAAGATATGGTGAGGGAAAAGGAGTTTGGGGAAAGGAAAAGACTGATCATGGGGTAAGAAGCCCCAAATGGAGTATACTTAGACTTTCTGAGATTTCTGTGGTCAGTAGTGAAGAGCTATGCATGGGACTGGGATAGGGCTGGAACGGGGCAGGAACAAGAACAGGCAGCCCAAGAGTTCTGTTTATGGGGTAGAAAAGCTGATCACAGCCCTCCTCAGAACTGCAAACTGAGTCCAAACCTTTCAGCTCATTCCTTTCCCTAATGATGTGTTCCATGCCCTGCTAGTGTATATGCAAAATCTGCAGCATCCCTGTTACACCAAGCAGCCAAGCTCTGCCAGATGCAGTGCTGCTGATGAGCAATACGGGATCTGCCTGGGACAGCACAAAACAGTTTTTGGGAAGAGGATGTCAGCTCCAACCTGTTTGATGTGATCAAAATATATTATTTAGTTCTCAAACCTGAGGAAAACATCACAAGATTGGTGAGATAGAGCGTCCTCCATTGGTTGTGGTGCACGGTCTGTACCCACACCTCTCCTATGACACTTCTGCTCTGTCCTGAGTTATTTTCGGGACCCAAGAGCTTTGGAGATGCCACAGACCTTGAAAGGTGATTGCCAAGGTCCTGACATGGTCCCTACTGGATAAGGGGTCTCAGCTCCCTACTACACTCACCAGAGCAAGGACAAAGCAGGAGGGCCAGAACACATTTGATTGTAGCAGGGAAATCCATGAAAGAACTGAAAACTATATCTGGGCAACAGGAAGATCAGAGTGTAATTTCCACTTGCTCATGACTGGAAATAACAGCCCTTGTTTAAATTATTTGCACAGTTCCTCATACGATCTTTGTGTCAGAGGCAGAGATGAAATCTAGTTCTCCTGAGTAACATCCATCTACCTCAGCCATCAGACAAACTGCTTTCTCCCTGCTGTCCCTGCCTCATTCATTTCACATCTTCCAACTTGTGCAACAAATGAGTCAGGGGACTTAACAGACAACAGATGCCTTCACAGCACAACTCTGATTCATCACCCTGGCAGAGTAGGAAAAATCATATGTAACTATTTAATTCAAGACTGTAACCTAAGAAAGTGAATGAAACAACACAGACAGAATTAATTCTGTTACTTCGTTAATTTTTAAATCTTTGCATCTGTAATCCTAGAATTGTTCTTTTAAGATAGATTTTTTTTTTAGATTTTGTTTTTGTTTTAGATTTTGTTAGATACTGTGTGTGATTTTTTTATTTTATTTTGTTTTCTGGCACAACCTAGCTTAGATTGAACCACATAGAATCAGCTTTATAATCCCAGGGCAAAAAGAGCAGAGAGATTCACTTGGATTTATCTTTTCTGATTTACTATAGTTAAAAATCTGAAATTACTAATCTACTGTAGTCCTATCCAAAAAGACAGTCATATCCAAACAAAAAGATACCCAAAAGACCTAGATTCGTTTGTACTTCTATATTCACTTGATCTGCTTGTACTGGTTCTGTATATACAGCTGCATCTTTTTCTGACGTGTGCTGTCACAGGAGTCCTAATCCTTAAGGACTCTGGAGATCTACAGTCTGGCCTCGTGGTAAATGTGATGTGCAGCCTTTGGAACAGTTCTGATACTAGAAATGTTCAAAGCAGGGTAGGTTTGTTATGCAAAGCATACACGCACACAAACACGCGTGCGCACACACACACTAGTTAAAATGCTCCAAATGTGTCACGTGTTTTCACTATCCATTCCACCGGGCTGCAGACATTTGCCATGGAAGATAATGTAATTGATTCCCAGCAGAAAAGTTCTCTGCAAATGAATTAAAACAAAGTTCTCTGCAAAGGAAGAAAAACAAAGTTCTCTGCAGAGCACATCACACCAAAGCTGTCAGCTGTGTAAGGCTTCATAGAACTGGCACATTCAGATCAGATGAGTGTTCATTTTCATACACCTCTAATCCTCTTTTGTTCTCAAGGATTATTATTTGACGGGGATTCTGCATTCTCATCGTCTTCTCTTCCACAGTCTCAAAACACTCCAGAGAGATGCAGAGGGTCTGGATAGCAATAGAAAGTAACCTCAGCAGACATTTCCTTCCTGACTACAGATACAATCACTGGATTTGATGTGCTACAAAGGTTTTTCAAGTATCAGTGGCAAGGTTATGATTTCCAAGCAGGTCTTTAAAATGCCTCTAATTTAAAAACTATCTCCCTATATTATCATTGATTCTTCAAGAACCTGGCTACAGAAAATTCTCCATAAAATAAATATGAAGGATATTGAAATATTATGCCCTATATGATATAGCTAGGCTTCTCAAAGCTTCCTGAACTGCTGTTGCTGAAGAATTGGAGACAGGGAAAGGGCTATACTGACAAGATCAACCTCAACTTTAGCTAGTGGCTTCCACCCTGCACCTGACCTACAGAGACAGGGGCTGATCGGGTTCCAAATTCCCATCAGCCAGATCATAAAGAAAGCCAAGATCATAGCACAATAAACAAGTGGGTCTTCTCAGACTGTATGGTTTTGTCCACTGTCATTATGAAAGGGACAGAGGAGATATTCCTACCATTATTCATCCTAATTTAACTTTCCAGTTGTGTGTGTTCTTCATAGTAAACAGAGAGGGAGAGGGTTTCATCTAGGAGACCATTCAAAGGGAACACTGACTTACATACTCTGAGATGAGATCTGTATCACCATTCATAACAACACTTGAGACCCAAGTGCATGGTACAGCCATTAGGCTCAGAGCTTGGAGAAAGCTCTTGAACTCTCCCGCCTGAGTTTCGCTGCCTGGAGAACCTGCCAGCTCTCCCCAAACAAGCTGACACAGAGGTGTGTGCCGATTGCACTCAGGTGTCAGCTCACACCCTGAGCTCATCCGACAATACTGAAGGTGGTTTATGAGCATCTGAGTCAGGCTTCACCTCTGAATCACCTTCTGGAAAGCTTTTCTTACCACTGAGAAGAAAGAGAGGTTGAGAGATTTCCTAACTAAATCACACTTGACTGTGACTACACCCTCCCTTCCACTCACTCGTATTTACAAGTCAGGCATTCTTTTAACACGGACACCAGGCCAGAGAAGTTCAGATCCAGATACCCTCAAGGCTGCTAAACAAAAGTTTGAACTTCAGTATTTCCTTAAGTACCAACTGATGGGTCTTCAATCTCAAACAGACTTTTTGGTCTATCATGCAGTATTTTATTAACTCCAGCAAAGAGCTATATTTGCTATTAAGTGTATTTCTGCTGGAAATATGTGTACATTGCCATAAATACGATGCAGTTAAAAAGGGCCATCTTCTCATACATATTCTCCTCATTACAGAAAATGAAATAACAAGGAAACATCAAGTCAAGAGCAGAAAAGGATTGGGATACAATTTCTGTCAAAACTTCAGCATGACTTTCTCCGATTCTTGTATTTTCACTTTGTAGGCACACAGTGTGTAGCACATGAAGTGCAAATGTCATCGATCTACTGTTTACAGTCTTCCTAACCTGAATGGCTAATAAGTTTAACACATTCATTTTTCAGTACAAATTAAGCCTGTCAGAATGACTCACACTTCTATATAAAGGAAGTTCTAAACATATTTAAGAGGAAATTTAGCTGTCAAAGTCAGTTAGTTTGTTGAAGTAAGAGGAATCCCATGTTTCTTTGTAACCTTTCAGAGAGCACGGTATTTGGCAGATGCAGACCTGTGCAAGATAAGTGGGTTTTAAACTTGTTTGTGGATGTATGTGTTTGTGAAAGAGAGCAATTACAGACTCTGGAGAGCAATTCTGGAGAAGCTGAAGACATATTTTTTTATCCTTTACTACTAGTTAGGGCCTTTCTGTAAGTTAAGTT
Organism: Falco peregrinus; assembly: GCF_023634155.1. Classification (NCBI taxonomy): domain Eukaryota; kingdom Metazoa; phylum Chordata; class Aves; order Falconiformes; family Falconidae; genus Falco; species Falco peregrinus. Next base: position 62,080,585 of record NC_073727.1, read on the forward strand.
AGTGAGGTCTGAGGAAGGGCTTGCATGCCCATTTTTTTTCTCCCAATTATGTAAGTTGATATACTGAAAGACATTACTCTCCCTACAAATCTTGCCTTGCTGATGTCCCCAGTTATAACACTGCTGCTTGTTGCACTTCAAGATCATCTTTCATCACTTGTTTCTGAACTGTCTCATATAAATAATGGTGTTCAGATGATCTTTTCCTGAAAAAAGATCCAACAAAGCAAAGATCTTGTAAGCTAAACATGACTGAAAGCCAAACAATTTGACTTTAAAATTTTTCCAAGCAAAAGAAAGAAAATTTAAAGCAATGGAGAAGTATTTCATCAGTTTTGTTGGTCAGCTAGCTAAGAACCTAATTTTCTATTCAGGCATCATTTCAGTGGAAATATTCTGAGCAGCTCTTAATGAGTCCCCTCCTCTCATGGCTGGTGAAAGGAGACCTTAGGAAGATGAGGTGACATCCCAAGAACACAGAGCAAGTTAGTTGTTTCTCCTGCCATTAGTATACCCCATATCCCACAAAGAGACATGGGGACATTTCTCATCTCTCTTTGAGCTTACTATGTTGCATTCAGTCCCTCATTTTCCCTCATTTTCCTGTTCGGACCTGGACATTCACACACTGGATGAATTATTGCCCAAAAGGCATGCCAATGAATGCCAGTATATCTATTTCCAAAGGCTCCTGTGCAAGACCAAAATTCACAGCCCAAAATCCTGTCAGAAAGTAAGAATATCATTTGAACCATAAGTGCTGAAGACCTGCAAAAAGCCCTAGGCCAAAAAGACAAAGAAGCAAGAGGACACCTAAGTCTGGAGGATGGTAGTGAAAATATTCATCCAGGAGGAGGATGGAATGGGATGGGAAGCATGACTTACTACTACTGGAAAGACAAGGGAAAAGCCCCCAATATCTTTGCTGATTTGCAATTGGCAATGCTGCTTCATTCTGGAGGGGTTGGCAGGGAGCGCCCCTGGCTCCTTCCCCAAAGCACCACTCCTGGACCACAGCCCTGAACTGAGTTTATTAAAAAAAAATTCTGAGAAATACAGGAAGTCTGAGGTATCTGGGAAGAAGTCTTGTCTACTTTCTAAAGACAGACTGCCCTCACCTCCGCGTTATATACATAAGCTTCTTAGATTTACTGCCCTTAGGAAACCCAGGATGCCCCTTAGGCAAGCTGGATCACACAAAACATCTAGGCCTTTCCCTAGATGCCTAGAAAACTTAACCAGTGGCAGCACAGTTCATGCTGAGTACGGGCCTTGTGATTCGCATGCTTGGTCTTTAAACACCGATAAACCATAGGAGTCCCTGCTTAGCAGCCTGTGACTTTTTGTGGGTTTCAGTCCTTTTTTAACTATTAATGCAACATGTCCCAGCACACAGCTGGAACTGCAGAGGGATGTCACTCTAACTTTTCCTTCTTCTCAACATCTCTTTCAAAGAACAGAAAATTTTCAACAAAAATATTATTCACTTGAGGATCACAAGATGATCACCTTCTAATCCAAAAGGACTGAAGTAAGATGCATGTTATTAATGAGGCCAATTAACTACATTGCTAAGGATCAAAGGAACCTTTAACATGCCACTGTCCACTTCATATATGAGCAGGTAATGCTGAATTCACCCACTACTGGAATTCTTGCATTTTTAATTGCACATTTGAACTCTCCACTTTCATTAGAAGACACTAAATTAGATGGTGTCCTAAGATGGGTGGGCACTACATCTTCTTACAAGGATAATTTTCAGTTAAAATTGAAGCCTGATTGAAAGCCCAATTTTCTTTAAACTCTCTATTTGTTCTAACTGAGAGTGTTAATAAGCCAATACAGCGTGAACAACAGGTTGTGAGATATTGCCATTACCTAATCAAAAGAAGAATTGCCTTTCCAAAAGATTATATTTAGTTCTTTTTTTGGGGAAGGGAAAGGAAGCTCAGCATCAACTGAACTGTTTCAGGTCAGGCCAGTCACTATGGCAACAAATTTTTCTGATATTAGAAAGTATCACTTGGGAAGTGTGGTTAGTATAATAGCATCATGGATCATTTTCATATATTCGCTTTAGACTTAGGGCTTAAAGAAGCTATGTCCTTTTCTTCTAAAAAAGACTGTGACATAATGCGCAACTTACAGATCATAGGTGCAAAGAAATGTGCATATCGAAGAAACCTGTCGATCTCAGCCAAATATAGGCCTTGACAATTTTGGCTGGCAGAAACCCAGATTTAGCTACCTAAATACCTATGCCACACATAGCTGTCCTAGCCCCTTTTTTCCCTGTTAATACAGTATAACTGTATTTATCTGCTATTTAGCTATAATTAGATGCACAGATGCAGAATATTTCTGAGCAGCAGAATATTACCTCGAATAGTGACTATATTTGAATTTGCTTCATTTGTTGTCACATTAGACTGAACTGTATTTAAAATATGCTGGTCTTGCTTTTAACAGCAAGGATAAATATGTAATTTGACTAGACTCGTGGATTTTCAGCTGTAATGTCATTCTTTTCACTGTTTTCCTCTCTGGAGATAGGCGCGAACCTTCTAGAAGTACTTGAAAAGAACTGTTTCATGATATGGTGGATTCTTAAGTCTTTTGGATAACATGCGAAGTGCTGGATTCAGTACAGGTATTCAGGATGAAATCTGATGTGCACAAGGCAGAAGGTCAGGCACACCTGTAAACTGCAAACAAAGCGTTGAAGTTCCTTCCCTGTCAGCTAAACAAGTCCAAAATTCATGAGTGGACCGAAGAGGCCGGTTGCCTCAATTTCACTGGCTCAATCTAAACATTACACTTCAGGATAAAGCAACGTACTACAAATACATAAATAAGTATCGTATACTTTTTTATAGGGGGGAGTGAAGAAAACTTTTCGCTGGCTACTATTTTGTGAGGAAAGGTGAGCCAAATTCTGATTTCCCTTTCATCCATGTAAGCCCTGAGCTGCCAAGTGAAACTCCTCAGGATTTAAAAGCTGGTAAAATGACCTCAGGATATGGCCCAGTATATTGCATGAGGTAATGCTCACCCATACAGCTGGCTGCAGAGTTTCCTTACGGAGCAGGGAAGAACCGCTCGGTCTGTGCAGGAATCACCAGGTGAAGCTCTGCAGCCCACTCTTCATGAGGTCAGACTAGATAATCAGAGTGCTCCCTTTTGGACTTGGAATCTCTGAATCTGTTATATGAAAACAAATGTTAAATTAATCAAGCTGCTTTTCCTCTGCTCTAACTCACAGGGTTATTAATGAAAAATTTGCTTCTCAGGACTTGGCTATTTTGACTGTTGTGTGGTGCAACACTGCTGTGAATTAAAGGCACAAGAGGTGTCAATCTTCCAGCTTGTTTTTTCATCGGTTACCTCCTGTTAACTGAAATCCTGAAATTCTTACTCAGTTCTGGCTTAGCTGAAGCTCAAATCCAGTTAGACCTTTGGAAGGTCTAGCGGAAGGTGTCCCTGCCCATGGCAGGGGGGTTGGAACTAAACCATCTTTAAGGTCCCTTCCAACCCCAATCATTCTATGGTTCTATGATTCTGTAAGATCTGAATAAGTAATTTCAGGGACTGGTTGCATTGTCATTAAACTGACAACTTACAGCTGTAGTGGAGACATGTAAATACTGGTCAGCTGCAGCCTGCAACAGTAGGATGCTGAAACAAAGGGCATATGTCACACCTGTGGGCAGAGTTTAACCTCCTAAAATGGAAACCCTGTTACGTCATTCTGGTGTAGAGGACTGGATTATTATAATTGTGTAAGTGTAAACAGGATACATATATTTTTACCTGGATCCTGCACTCATTATGTATTTGGCATGGCCATAAGCCATGTCCAAAGTGTGCTGCAAAAACTGAGACCCATCTGTGGGAACACAAAGCACACAAAAATAGAGATGCTTCCATCACACAGGAAATATATGACATCTTAACAATCCTACACAATGATTAAACTATCCTAAAAATAACTACTCCCAGTCATATTAGTTGCTCAGTGTAACAGTTCTGGGAATAAAAAAGTATGAATTGTTAAATGTATCTATCATCTGAGACACTGAGTAATTTGCCAACCGTTGAAACCAAACAATACAAGCTGCAAGATAAACACACTCTGATTACAAAATGTGATCTTCATTATCACATAAAGCCTTGGAAAATGGGATTTATGAAGCTGAAGTTTTGGTGTATGTAATGTAGGTTGTTTATTGCGCTTGATACAACGACCTGAGCAAAGATCTTTGCACTGAGGATAATCTTTTCAAAGAAATTTTCAGAGCTTATTTCCAGGCAAGATATAAAGTAAAAATATATTCTTCCTCCTTTTTTCCCCTCATACTTAGGTATCTGTCATCCTGTACTATCTTGGATCATCATAATGGAGTAAGAGAGAGAAACTTTCAATTATTCTGAGAAAAAATAGAAAACAGCAGTCAAAAGGTTTGTTGAATATGAAAAAATATGCATCATTTCACATTTAAATGTACTATAGTGTCCTGACTTTGGCTGGGATAGAGTTAATTTTCTTCTCAGTAGCTGGTGCAGTGCTGTGGTTTGGATTTAGTATGAGAATAATGCTGATAACACACTGATGTTTCAGCTATTGCTACGTAATGTTTATACTAAGTCAAGGACTTTTCAGTTTCTCAGGCCCTGCCAGCGAGAACGAGGCTGGAGGGGCACGGGAAATTGGGAGGGAGCATGGGCAGGACAGATGACCTCAACTAGCCAAAGGGATATTCCATGCCACAGAGCATCATGCTCAGCGTATAACTGGGGGGGAGGGGGGAGGGGGGAGGCGGGGGGGAACTGGCCAGGGCCTGGGTATCATTGCTCGGGAACTGGCTGGGCATCGGTCAGCGGCTGGTGAGCAACTCTGTTGTGCATCACTTGTTTCTTTTTTCCCTTTGAATATTATTCCTCTCTCTTTCTCTCTCATTTGGCTTACAATTGCTATTATTATTATTATATTTTATTTTATTTTAATTATTAAATTGTTCTTATCTCAACCCATGAGTTTTACCTTTTTCCCCAATACTCCTCCCCATCCCCCTGGGGCAGGGGGAGTGACCCAATGGCTTTGTGGTAGTTAGTTGCTGGCTGGGGTTAAACCACGACACACAGTTAACGCTGTCAATCCTTGGGCTTAGGCATGTGAATTACCAAACATGCTGGTAGAATATGACCTGACAGTTCACTGGGATGTTTGAAATGGCAACATCTCCTGTGATTAGCAAAACTAGGAATGACTGATACAGACTTTTCTACCAGATTAAATAAAACCTTCTAATATGACTATCATCTAAATGAGCATAGCAATATATGAATGATTCAGAGAATTTTAGCATTTGTGTTGAAGTGACTTCATGTACTGCATCCAATGATCTGTGACAAAAGGCAGTGGTTTAGTGCCTACATGTAGCCGTCTGGCAATTTTTTTAGGTGTCATAGGATGTGTGGGGCATCTATACTAGGCTGGCAAAGATGTCCTGCCTCTTCTGAAGATAAAGATGGAGGCCAGCCAGGATACTCTGGAGCATCCACCATGGCACTAGACACCATAGTCAGCTGAACTGAGCCTGAGGCATTCAAGTTCACACTGTATTAGCAGAGATCATCTCGATACAGTCACCAGAGTCTGGAGGGTGACTGAACTTGTCTGACTGTAGACAGTTAGTGGTAAGCATCCAAGCCACTCACTGGGTTTCAGTGACTGCATTAAATAGACCTCCACTGACTATGGTTTCAGCAACTGCGTTAACTAGATCTTCACTAACTATAACAGGAGTCTAGATACCTAGTTTATGTGTAGATGGGTATAAATGGACATGTGAACTCAATCCTAAATGGATTCCCAAATGCAGGGCCCAATACAGCCTGCCCAAAACATTTAGTGTGGCTTCAGATACCCAGGGCATCATTCATGGCATTTAACTGCTTTTCAAGAAAGGCAAAGTTCTACCGTATGTCCTGCACTACACCTGCCATTGTTATGGGGATGTTTCAGATACATTTTGTTATATCAGCTGGCACTAAGAACATAAATTCAGGCAACTGACCTAAGTCCATAACACCTTACCTTCCTTCCCTAACACCTTCAGCAACTCCTGATGCATTCCAGATTGCAAAGACTACAGCCCCTAATAAGGACTGAGCGTAATTAAGGTAACATTATATGCAGAACTGGGCAACTGCTCACCCTGTCTGGGTGTTGGGAAAAACTCAGCTCACTAGAATCTTTAGCCAATGGCAATCACCATCCTTCCTGTCTCACCATCCATCACCACACTCATTTAGTGGTATCTTAAATCTTTCCAATCCATGACTGCATTGACAAAATAGATTATTAGGGGCAACCAACCTCAGATTGCCCAGAAGAGGGTCGAATTGATAACTGGGAGGGGGTGCTCCAGAATTGTCAAGGGCAATCAGAATTAATGCTTGAGAGGAAATAAAACCAAGCCAATGAAACCCAAGAAACTGGGACTTCCCTGAGGGATGACGAAAACACTTTAGAATAATGGCCCAATTATTTAATTCTGAATTTCAGTGAAAATCCTATAAAAGTACTTAAAACACCCCCATTAGCACTAAATGAGCTCATCTTGATTAATGTTATTAAAACAATTGCCAAAGGGTTTAGCAATGATTAAGTCTTTTATCTCAGGTGATAAATTCTTAACATTCTACCTACATTAGGATAAAGCATAAAAATAAAATTTTATTTTAATTTTAATTTTTCTAATTTATTATCTTCTTCTTCACCCCTCAGTCAGACCCAGCAACACGTGTTCATTTCCACCCTAATCTTAGTAAGTGTTGCACAGGAAAATTATGCAACAGTTTTCCCACTGTTTCAGTTGGGTACTTAAGTGATTCAACCTGTTCTTCCCACTAAACTTGGGCACTATTCAAGGCACCAGATTAGAAGATTAATCTCTCTAGTGACTCTTAATAGTTAATGGCATAGGATGGGCTCAGTCATTCTGACCCTTGGTCTGACTGCATCTATGTCTCTGTACTGACCTACCTTAGACACCAAGTGCCTACATTTAGGTGGATGAATTCCAGTCTTCAAACCCCACGTAGGCACACAATTAGAGTAAAAATCCAAGCCCAGCTGAAGCCATTAAAAAGACCCCTGTTTACTTGAATGCTGAATTTGCCTAGACTTGCTGTACTCATAATTAAGAATTGTGGTTGATATTTTTCATATTCATCCCACAGTGTCCTGGTGTTTCCCTCTCAGGAGTCTCAGAAGAACAAAACTGAAACAAAGCATGGGTTTTGTCTGTGGCACACGCATGAAAAAGCCAGGACACAGGGGTCCTGCACCACCCCGGTGCAAGCTATCTCACGTGTGGAGAAAGTTCATCCTCGCCCATCTCCGTGCCCACCAGGACAACAGGGAGGGAAGCCAAGGACACAGTCATGGTGCTGCCTTCCTCTGCCAGCATTATGGGCCATGGCAGAGAAGGTCATGCTGTCATTCCAAGGTATCTCCACTGCCACTGTGGATCATGACAGCCAGGGAAACTCCAGTTGCGTTGTCTATGGGAGCTGAGGTCTCGCTCTCAAATAACTCTAAGTGCTCAGAACCTTGGCATGTAAGTGAGACTTGCAGAGGACAAAATGTGCAGGAAGTTTTATTTGCTTGGATCAAACCTCGGAGTGCATAGAAAATCACCCTCTTCGAAGAACTTCAGAAGTGCCAATTCTTTTTTCTCTTAGGTATGTGTGCATGTGCTAAATCCCTTCCTTCCCTCCATCCCCATGACTAATGCTTATTAGTGTCACTCTGCTTGATGTTGGGTAACAGTTTTACTGTTCTTCAGGTTCAAATGGTGCGGTGTGCATGTTAGAATACCTTGAGAAGATCTTTAGCATCTGTCCATACTTTTCTCCAGTTCCTGCGACATGTCAGCAAGCGTTTTCCTTCAGTCAGGGCTGAGAGCAAACTGTGACTCCCGAGTACTCAAGCTGTGTTGCACTGAGAATGACAGGAGGCTGCTTTTCGTTATCTTCTCTGCTACAGGCTCTTCTGGCTGGATCAGGGCATACTGAGGTTTGCTCTGTACAGACATAAAAGGGAGATTTGGAAGGCTTTCTTCTCCTGTGCAGTCAGATGAGCTACAGCCCTTATCACTGAATAATACTGGTTCACTGAATGCAAGTATCTCCTTGAAAGCCCTTGGAGACAGGTGCAGAGAGCACCATTGCCCTTCTTACTGGTCTATGTACATGTGGCATCACCTCCTCAGAGGTACTGGGAGTATGGTGCCCATGTGGCAAGAGGATATGAGGATCTCCCATCCTCAGGTAGACACAACGAAGAGAGCTATAGGCAACCCATGAAAAGCAGACACAGTGGTCTTAAAGCCACCAGCTGCAAACCCACCATCCTGCATGAGCATATACAGCCTTTGGTGAAGCCTGCACGGCCACAGCCGGGCTGTTCTAGCTGGTTACAGCACATCTGCATGGACCTCTGTCACACCTCCAGACCTAGCCGCAGACCTGGCTTCACACCATACAGTGCCTCCAGCTCTTCATCCAAAGCCCTGCAGATGTCAGTGCTTCCTTGTGTTTTTCACAGGTGGCACACAGGGCAACCCACCATGGATAACTACAGCAATACACAGGATAAGGGTTCTGCCAGCAACTCCCTTCAGTGACACTAAGAAATGCTGAAGTGGAAAGAAAAAGGTGGCTTCAATCCTGTTAGGTCTCTTGGCCAGCTTGCTTCCACATATTGTTATCAGGTTGTTAGAGATGCTGACAAAGAGCTCACTTGATCTAAAGTGACCTTTGCTCAGAGAAGGTTTTTGATGCCATTTCTGTGCCTGCGCATGGAACAGCTCTTGGTCTGTACAAAGGGAAATGACAATGAAACCTGAGCCTGTAATTGCAGACCTGGGAGTTAATTGCAGACCTGGGAATTAATAACACCAAGGGATTTCATAAAATAAAAATAAACCCAAACAAATTTTAATTACTTTCTCTGACTTCAGTAGTTTTTTAAAAAGTTACTCATAAGTTGTGCAAAACCTCTGGTTTTCCACTTCCTGACATTGCTTCGACAACTTGAAAGATCTGATGAAGTCTCTGGAAATGCGTAAAGCCTGAAATCTCCTCAAGTTTCACAGATCTTTTCCTTTCATCCCACATTTTGCAACATGTAGCCATTATTGGATAGTAGTTTGCAATTTGCTTGTCTTTACCAAAGCTTTTGCAAAATGTCCTTATTTGTTGCTGCTGAAAAAAACCCTTGAAGTTTCAGTAGTTTCTTCCTACATGCCAATGAACTGGCAGCAACATCTGCTTTCTTGCAGCTTTCTGGAAAATACATCCTACTCTAGTGCACAAACTTTGACTCCTAAGGACTCATTTGGCCTCTGAATTTATTTCTCTCTGTTTTTATTTACCCTTTTAATGAAGTCCAGACACTTTTTTTCTTTCTCACCCAGAATTTACTTTCCATTTTGCCCCCTCTATCTAGTTTCTCCTGCTGAAGGATGTTTTTCTTCTATCCAAAATGAAGATTCCCAGTCCTACAGGTGAACCCGGTACAGCCCACAGGAGTCTGTCCAGCCATATCCATAGCAGGTGAAGTAGAGCGATGGCACTAGCACGAGATCTGCATCACCTGAACCAGAGAGCGGCCACAGCAGTGCCAGCACCATTTCTGAGCAGGGCCAGCCAGCATCCTCCAGCCAGTTCCTGGGCACAGCTAGGGAGGTCACGCAGTGCAGGGACTGGACTAGACCAGGATTCACAAGTCAAGTTAGATGTAGCCACCCTGTTTTGAAGGCAAAGAGACTGTAACAGTACAAACGTTGCCAGATAGCTTCAGGGACAGAGAATGAGACCTCAACAGATGTACTTTCAGGGTCCCAGCCGTCCCTTTGCAGCACTGACCTGCCCGCACGTGTGCAAACAAAAGCAGGCATACCGGAGGCTGTTAACCTGTCCTGACCACTGAACATGTCTCCATCCTTTAGGACATGTGCCCACGTGGCCTGTGAACAGCCCCGTGAACACTGTTTGCAGATGCAGGTGTTCCTCTCTCAGTTTCACTCTGATATGGGCTCTCCTGCACCCTCCTCCCCATTCAGACACTCCCCATGCCAACAAAATACCCTTCACTGTGGCAGGCTGGGTTGTACCAAGTGACAACTGCTAGTCAGGTGCTGGTAAATTCCCAATGAGAAATAATGCTGAATTTGGCTGTAGGTGTTTTTCCCCAATTAAAACTAGCAGGTCTGTGCTTTCTGTAGGGGGGTGGGGGGGGTGGGGGGGGGTGGGGGGTGGAGGGAGTGTGAAAAAATAGAAGAGCTCCATTCAACTGCACAAGCTTCATGAGCAATTAGTAACTCAGAGGGGAAAGAAATCATGAACCAAATCATAGGAAATGGCAACAGAGCTGCAAAGATGACATCATAGTTTATTGGAATTATTTAAACATCTTAGACATATGTGAAAAGCTCAGTGGAGAACTCCAGCGCTACATGCCAGTGAAAATCAGCTTTTCATTCAGGATCATGTCAAATATCCTTCTGACTTCATATTGGAGTGCTTTACTCATCTTTTTATACATGGCATCTAAATAAAGCCTCTGTCACAATTAGCTGTGCTGAAACAGCCTTGGGTATCACATGATGATGCATATGCTTTAGCTGATGTGCATCCGGAGAGAAAGCTAACCAGAACCACAGGATATTTCAGACCTCGGGGGGAGGGAAGTGAGCAACTCTGCTGTGGAAAGTAGCTGGAAGTTATCCAGCTTCTCCAGGCCAGTCAGTCATGAATATCCTGCTTTGGCCACAGAGGGGTTGTGGAGGAAGCAGGCTCACAACAATTGGGAAAGGTTTGTAACCACAGGAGTCAAATGAATGAAGCCAAGAGGCTGCCAAGTGATGCAATTCATGGAAAAAAAAAAAAAAAAAAAAAAAAAAAACAAGGAAAAAAAAAAGAGAGAGAGAGAGAAAGAGAGAGAGAGAAAGAAAAAAAAAAAGGGGGGGGGGGGGGAGGGGAAACCCAACCCTCCTCAGCTCCTACACAGGAGCATTCATCATTCACTGTGACCTTCCAGGAATGTGCTGACAGACACAAAGCGTTTTGTGTGACACTGTGCCAGTGAACTGGAATGACTGCTGCTCGCAGCATTGTTTCCTAACAGCAGGGCACCATCTTCTGGGGGCTGCAGAGACGGTCCCGCCTCCCCCGGGCCAGCGCGGGCTGGGCTGGGGGCGGGGAGAGTGATGCACCATCCCTTTGAAAGCAATTCAGGATCTGAAAACAAAAAAAAATACCAGCAAAAAAACACACACACACACACACAAAAAAAAAACCCACAACACCAAAACAAGAGTGTTCAGACCTCATTAAAACCAGCCGCTGCCTCAATTAGGCACAGGCGCCTGAGTGCCTGAGAGGGGTGTTGGAGGGGGGTTGGTGCTGGGATGGGATGGGATGGGATGGAGCTGGGGGACACCTCTCCTAAATGTCCTGTCTGTGGGGTGGCCGGCAGATACTGTTGTGCTGCTCATTGGCGCAGCACAGCCACCGCTGGATAGATGGAGAAGGAAAAAAGAGTGTATTACAAAGACAACTTAAGCACATGTCTTACCTCACTGGGCTTTCCTGGGTTTTCCAGTGATGGGGATATATCTGCGTATTTGTTGGCACAAAGGAGGACCAGTTCAATTCACCACCTTCAGGTCTGCTGCCTTTGCTGCTGCTGTGGCACTTACAGCACTGGCAGCAGTAAACTGGTATCTACTTAAGCCACCAGGACCTGTTATCACTTACTTCTTCCTAGAAATTTTCAGAGTAAAATACACATGAATCTTAGGTGTATTTTATAATGGGGGGTGGGTGTGGGGGGTGGAAGAAGAGGCTTCTGTACTAGATATAGGAATATTTGGTGACTTACACTGAAATTCATAAGAGAAATTAGATGCATTAGGACACCATTTCCCACTGACGTATCCATTGGGCTGTTAAGGCTGTTTCGACTGTGCCAGGCTCTATTTCTGCTTCCAGCATTGTGCAGTGTGCTGTGTCCCTGCTGCTGCAGCATCACCTGAGAAAAACTCCAGTCCCCACAAGCCCACACACACATCCTGCTCCTTGCTTACGGTCATCTGTCGGGAAAGGGGGAAACCCAGAGCTGCGCCATGTTGCAGGGCGGCGGGGCAAAGGCAGCGACAGGAGGAGAAGCACCCAACCAAGACACCAGCTTTGCAAGCAGCCACTTCACCAGCTTTCCACATGGATGGAAAAGGATGCTGAAGGCACAGGGTAAGGGACAGGTAGGGCGAGTGAGATTTCCCTGAATTTTTATTGGAGGAAAATCCTTAGGCTGGCCCCAACAGGGCTCTATGCCATAAAGACACAAGCAATTCTTACACAACATTGAAAGATACAGATACTTGTGTAAAACCAGTAGTCAAGTAAATATGAAAACATCTTCTGTGAATCTCAGTCTACACCAAGGAGTTCAGCTCACAGACCTGTGTCTGCTAGGAACATGAAAATTCAGAAACGCTACCAAAATCACTCTGCCAGCAGAAGTGGTACAGAAGGGGACACGACTGGGGTGGCAGGCATTTCCCCTTCAGCTGCACCTCTGCTGGGGACTTTGCTGCCCTGGGTGCTGCCAGTGGGGCTGTAGCAGCATGGTATTTACAGACACCATGCTGCCAGGGCAGGCTCTGCTTCCTTATGAGCAGAAAATGTGGCCTTGGAGGTTTAGAGGTCATATCAAGCCATGCTTAATGCAGATGACAGTGTCTCATTCTTCAGAAATACCTCCAGGACCCTGTTCCTTGTAAGTGGGGTAAACTCTATCCACTGGTGATAAGCCAGACAACAGATTGTTGGTTTTGTTATGCCTCTAATGTCATCTCTCAGACCCTCTTTGTAGAGTCCATTGCCCTCCCTTTTCTACCCAGTGCAGACACTGACTCAATACAATGTACATTTGCCTGAGTACAAGTAGAGTGGGTCTTATTCTCCCCTGTGCAATGCTGTTGTCCCAAACTCTTAGACTCATTTAAAAAAATTATCTGTTCCATTTTGTACTCGCAAAACTCATAGGTCCCAAGCCCTTTGATGTCTGACACATATCTTGCTATTCTGCTCTTATTAAAAAAAGCCACATATTTTAGCTGAAGGACAGTGCCATAGGTACCATGAACAGAAGTGTCTGGGCACCTGGGAATGTCTAGGAGTACAAGCTGCTCACCATCAGCTGAAGGGTTGCTGGGCAGCCAGAAGGTTTCCCCACCCTCCTTTTCTATTACCTTTCCTGCAACCCTTCCAGCACATCACACCATGTGAAGGGAGAGGGAGAAGAAGGAGTAATGCAGAGGCACGTGGCATTAGGCTGCCTTCATCACTGTGGCATCTGCCTTGTTGAGGACTTTCGGTGCCAGGCTGGCAATTCAGAGGACACAGGACAACAGAAAGGAGGCTGTCATGCTGCAGCTACAGATGGGGCAGCCCTAGCTGTACAGTGGGTCTGGCTGCTCTTGGCTAGACGTTGTGCCTGGGCAGACCTGGGGCTCACCAGCCTCACAGTCAGGAGAGGAGTGGAGCCTGCCCAATGGGAGGAATGGATGTGGGTAGTGAGGTCCTGGAGATCCTGTCCATGGGATGCACACTGGGGGATTCCCATGTGTGTTGCTGGCTTTCAATTTGGCAGACTTCAATAAGCTCATCTGAACAAGAAGAAATAAAATAAACAGTTACAATAAAAGGTACAAGGAGATACTGGCTCCACTGCATCCTCCACAGAGACAGGGAGTCACCTGGCCAAAGCCAGGGAAAAGGCACGGTCAGGTGATATGAAGAGAGAGACTAGGAAGGTAAGGAACCAGTACAGGAATGAATGTAAAATTATAGTCCAGGCTCAGAGAGGTAGGACACGGGGAAGCAGCTGGAGGAAATAATAGTTGCTGCAACCCTTTAATAAAAAGAGAGTAGAAGATTCCAAGATAAACTTACTCTTCTGTCCCTGCCCGGAGCTAAATTTTCAGAGCCATCCAGGTGATAAAACAGGCAGGCAGGCAGGGATAAAGGATTCACAGCATTTCTCTGTAGCCCTGTCAATCTAAAGCCGGGTGCTCAGTGATATCTAGTGTGCTTTAGCCAAGCATTTGGGTTCCTCACTTCAAAACCAAACACGCTGCTTCATTTCTCACAGTCCAGCTGCAGCCCTCAGTCTCCCACCACTGCCGCTGGCTGCGGTCGCGCGGCTGTTCCCATGCCCCTCGCTAGCTTGCTTCTTGGCATCCACTTCTGGGAACGGCCTTCCATGTGCCCTGTGCATCTGGGAGCATGTGACCCTGGGCAAGTGCCCTATACCCTGCATGCCGCAGACCAGACTGACTGGGAACAGTTCCCAGGGACTTCCTCAGTAAATGCCCAGTGGTCTCTTACAGTGTTTATTGGAAAATGGGGAGACAATCAAAGCAAACCTGTAGGGAAGCATAAAAAGATCAGATCTAATCTGAGCTGTGGGTAACAGCCTGGCTAGACAGAGTAAAAGCTTCCAGTTACAATTCATCTAAGAGACTAACTTCCTCCTATTCTGTGCCTGATGCAATAGCTGATTTTTATGAGATAATCTGCCAGAGCTCTCCGGTTATCTAAGGGAAGGCTTCACCTCCCAGTGAGCAATGAAATACTAAGCCCACCTGGTGTCAAATGGCATAATTTAACTAGTGGTAGTTTGCACCCGTGGATGTCAAAGAAAGCTCTGACTCGGTATCTGCAAAGGCAATGTTCATGAAAGGCAATCTGTCCGCTGCGTAACTACAGGTTGTAGTAATGCGGCACCAGAAAGTCTGTGAAATAAAGAGTATTGTCAGCTTGCATGGGACTTGCATCCCCAGGTATCTATCCCAAGCCTTTTGTGCTTGCTACACCCCATGAATCATTCCTCTCTATACAAAGACAACAGAGTTGTGTCCACCTTTGCGAAACAAAGGCTGAATCCGAATACCCACAGCTGCCTCACCAATTTGTGCTGAAGATCTAGAAAACTGACACAGCACTCTTTAAAAACAAGGTTATGGATATTATGATCTATCAGAAAAGCAGGGGTACCACACTGCAGGAAGGAAATGAACACAATGTTTTCTTGATCATAAAATCAAAGCATATTGCATTCAATAATTGCCAATTTCTTTTTGCTAATTCCACACATATTGGGACATGGAAAATTTGGTATGGGGAGGCTTTTAAGGAGGAAATTGCATCTTAATTTTTTTAATATATTTCCATAACTTCCAAGCTTTTCAAGAGTTCCTGATGAATTAGAGAATCTCAGTCCTGAGAGCTGAATTTAAACGACCATAAAAGGACTTAAATTTCAGATGATGGGTGCTCAGCCATTCTGAAATTCAGGCGTTATTACAATGTTTCCAGTTAGGCACCCAAAGTCATTAGTCACTTCTGAAAACCTTGGCATAAAGTAAAAGAGAAAATCTCCAACTGAGCTAACATCCTTCATGTACAGACTTGTAAAACAAAAACTAGAAAAAATGTCCTAAAGCCCATGAGTGAGTCAATCTCATTCATTGTGACTGTGGTAAGCTGTAAATTATTTTTATTTAATAACAGCTAATACCTGGCTTTTATACAGCTTTTTGTTTTGTTTTATCAGTGGGCTATAAATGTATTATAATCTTTAAATGCAGCATCGTGGAGCCATTAGTACAAGAATTTAGTCAGTGTAGACAGACCATCATGGCAAAAGAATCCGGCTAAACAAAATATACACCAAAGTACTTGCTCCTTAGAAGACAATGGGAAATTTTAAGCAGGCAAGAATTCTGATGCCTTTCTCACATATTATTCTTGAGAAAGCATTTCTCAGCCAGATCAAAGACAATTGCGTTATTATTTCTTTCTCTGGTTTCTTTTGGTTCCTCCCACCAAGCCAAAGGGAAGGAGGCTGTATCGCAGATCCCAGCATCTGGTTTTCTATTCCGCACTCCAAAGCAAAAAGGCAGGCGGTTGCACCTTGGTTGCCCGGTGTCTCCCAGGACCACTCGCAGAGCCATTTTTTGGGCATTTACCCAAGGCTGTGCGTGAATGGCCTTGTGGCCTGCAAGCCACAGGAATTGCCTCAACAGTTAGGGCACCAAAATCACCTCACCACCCTCATCCCTGGGGTATTTAAATATCCCGGGGTACTTTTTGGGGTGCCAGTAGTTTGGCTGCAGGAGCAGAGTTGTTCACAATGTGCCAGCACCGTGTTCCTGCGGGGCAGGCTTTTCTTGCTGTGTAGCAACCCTCTGCCAGCTGAGCTACTGCATGCCTGCATGGACCTGAGGAAGGAGAGGCGCCATTTGGCAGATGGGTCTGGCTTTTTCAAACTCAAAAGCTTCAGCCTTGCAGGGCCAGCAGGCACCAGCCACTGGGCTGACACAGAAAAGCCAAAGTAGTGGTGGTCGCTCAAGCAGGGCCACGTTTCATCCAGCACAGCAGGTCTGTGCCAGATCCATCACCCTGCGGCTTAGATAAGCCCCAAACTGAGCCTAAGCTGTGCTGAGCTCTACTTCTCTCACCACAACATTTTTGCTGTCTGGGGCCAAGTTTCCTGAATGCTTTTACACAGTGCTGAAAGTATGCGCGAAGCTAGGCTAGAGCTGCAAATGGAGCCAGTCATCTGGCTCGATATGAGGGCCTTATAAAGGTCACTTTATAAGTATTTTTGTAAGTGATGCTATATAGCTTTTCTGCACAAACCCATTGCATCATTACTCCTAGATAAAACTGGTTGCTGGACTGGGCAGGCTGAGGGCTGATTTAGGCAGGGCAGCTCCGGCAGTTTTCAAGAGGTTAATAAATAAAGTTCTTGTGAAATCTTTGCAGACAGCCTTGGTGCCATGAGTAGCTATCATTTTGCTCCTGCCACAACCCTCATCTAGAAAGAGAGCACAATTTGACATGCAAGCACAAGCCTCCAGGAAAGAAGGAGGGAGAGGTGGGCGCAGGAGAAATACATAATAGGCAATAATCAACACAAAACATCAGAGCAAATGCCTTGGATAAATGCAGTCAATGCAATTTTATGGATATTTTCTTTCTAGCCCAATTTTAGAATTCTGTGGTCATGCGTTAATTTTATAAATTCATTTTAACAGTCAAACCAACCCTCTTTTTACTTAGCTTTAAAAGGTTGAGTTTCATTTGCTTTGCAAATAAGATTTTCTTTAATGTAAAATTATTCCAGATTAAAAAAAAACAATCCCATACCTGACAAATTGTCACATAAGAACTTTAAAAAGCATTTTAAATAGTTAAGGACTACAATATACTTGCATAGCCCATGGTTAAAATAAACAGTATTTTTTCATCCTAAGTGCAAAATACAAAATAATCACATACAACAAAGTATTTTGCAGAATTGGAACATAAAAAAGATCATCCCACTCCTGAAAACAGGCAATGGTTTTATTTGACTTATGTGCTGGCACCTCTTGAATTTAGTAAGTGTTTTCTTACCACTATGGAAGGTCATGCACCTAGTTATTACTGATACATACCAATCAGTTTCACAGGTAAATCAGTACGTAGCTAATTTGACCAGACATCTGAAATTTTCCAATTTTTTTGTAATTAAGAATTGCAATCAGAGCATTATTTTCAGGAATGATCATTGCTATTATCTGCAGTATTCCCCACTGAATGTGCTCTCTTCAAAGGCAATGTTTAGAAATCCACATTAGCCAAAATTCTACCTCCATGTTTGTCACCAGCAAATTTTAGACACGTTATTCCTAGACCAACACTTATCTTGCTGCAGTTCAATGAATAGTGTGAGCCCTTCTGATCTGCATAACAGCCGATGTTTCCAAAGCCAGGCAGACCTAACACCATATTATCCCCTTTCACAAGAGTACCTGGAGCAGTGACCTGGACACCTCACCATTGCCATTATTCAGCGGATGTCATAAGCGCTCAGAGCTTGTGAAAACCAGCCTGCGTTTAATAGGTGGCTAAAAATAACACAGGCACAGGCTTGCTTATGAGCCGGAGCCCTTTAGCCTCCCCACCCTGACTACACGCCAGTGCCCCCAGCTATTGCATTTTCTTCTCGCAACAAGGGTTTGGAAGTGCTCTGATATGGCACAGCATCTCTGTCACTTGGCAACCTTTGCTGTGTTCCCTAAATGAAGTGTTTGATTGAGGAATTCATGTTAAGTTCGGCATTTATAACCAAATCAAAGGCTTTTCCCTCTGTCACCAGATAATTAAAGTATAATAATTAAAGTTTAAAATAAACCTGTGAGGACTGTTTCTTACTGATAGAAATAGAAACTAGGAAAAACTGATATAAGGTTCTGCTGCCACTTACTGAGATTGTGTTTACCTAATTGTTAATCTCTTGCCTGCTTGTTGTGAAAGGACATTGCTGAGCTGGGGGGCTCGCAGGCAGCAGCCACCTTGGAAACCGTCTCTGTCAGGTCTTAGGTAGACTCATAGTTTAGTACAGTAAAAACTACTTCGGTGGGAGATGTGATTGTTTCCCGACTTATTTAGATCAGTGTAATTTTTAGGATGGATGAATTTCAGCATTATGGTTTATTCCCCCTTTTAATAACAACAACAACAATAATAATAATGTGTTATGAAGTATATACAAGAAAATTTGAAGCAGCATAACTGCATGAGAGGCTTGTTCAGATTTAACGGTACACATATGGGTAATGCAGCAATACTTTTTGCATACACCAAGCCAGGGACTATTTGAAAGTATGGCCCAGTAGCCCTGAATGGCTGAAAATGGCTGTTAAGTGCATGCTCCTGTGCTGAGCAGATTTGATGGTCACCTCTCCGAACCTCTTGACCTCCACCAGCAACCAACCCACCCTTGGCTGCCTTTCCCTTGGCTGGTGGAGACAGATCAGGCTGGGGAGGGAAACCGAGGCAGGGCTGCACGTGGCTGGACACCTTGTGCCATGGGCCAGGCAGCAAGGAGGGCCTTGAGAGCACCGTGGGTGCTGGGTACACAAACCAGGACACTGGTGCTCAGGTCCATCGGCAAGGGTCAGGGTGCAGCCGGGACTGGAAGCCCAGAGCTGGCTGAGCCAGCTGCGTGGGTACCAGCCCTGGCAGAGGGATGTCTCCATCCCCAGCTGAGAACTGCCCCCTCGAGCAGCCCCGGGAGGCACCGAGCAGGCGACACAGGTGTGTCAGGCTCTTCAAGTGATTTTTTTCCCACAAGACAGCACTAAAAAAGGAAATGAGAAGTGGCGTCCTTCATGGCTGAGATTCGCTCTGGAGGGCTGCTTCTTGCCTGCCACTCTCCTCCTATGTTGCAACACAGGAAATTTGTGTCTGCTAACACCTGGTGTTGTTTCAAAGAGCCAGATGGTCTTAACCTCAGTCTCCTGTAATTGATGGCCTACTTGTCTAACCCTGTAACTATCTCTCACTTTAGACACAGATGCTGCATCTCTCTAAACAGCGTTCCACATTAAAACATCCTACCTTCCTGTTTGGCCTATCAATCAATGCAGCAATTCTTACAGAAACCAGCCGTGGCCTGTGTAAACCAGGAGACAGTGGGTGTAAGCAAGCAGAAATAAAATTATGCAGGCTTAAATTACAAATTGGATGTGCGGTTGAAGGATTTAGACTCACATTGCAAAATTAGCTGGGACATAACCAGCAAGCAAACAAACATTATGCAGTGACCCCAAGAGCACATCTCCTAGCTGTTTGGACGTAGCCCACAAAAGCCAGGATGCCCTGGTATATGCTACTGTCTGTTATGATGACAAACACTAATTTGCTGTTTCTATGCCTGCCTTGTGGCTGAAGATAGAGATAGATAGAATAGAGATGAAGATAGGATAGAGAGTTAACTCTCTCCCATTTCTATCAAATCCAAATATCCTTATACTTGCAATTTCTAGCAAATCCAAATAGCCTTATACTTGCAACATCAGTTTTCTGGGTTCTTCTGGTAGGTGGTTCTCTCTGGGTCTCTTACTGCAGAGATCATGATGAGACATCCTAGAGGCTACCACAGGACCAGAAGCCATTAGCAAAGCAGTGACACTTTGTGAGTTTGAAGGCTAGAAGCTTTTTACTTGGCAAATTAGGGTCTGCCCTGAGCTCCTCACTCCTTCCCAGTCCTCGTTCTGAACAGACCAGACTGAGGGCTGACATGGTACCTGGGACCCTGACGACAGACTCGGAAAACTGAAGTTGAAGTTACTGAGGCTACCGAGACCTTTTGTTTCCTGACACTAAACGTAGGCAGCATTCTTCCCTCTCTCATGGACCAACAAGGATGAAACTTGACTGCCAGGTGTTCGGAAGCTGAGCACACTGGTGGGGGTTCGAATTCCTTTCTTACGTAATCCCTCAATTTCATATTGCAGCATGGGTGTTAATGCCTGGTCCCCAGGGCACGCCTGGGACAGAGGAACTGCCATCATCCCTGTCTCATGCACAGAGAACTATGGCACAGAGCACACTGAAGGATTCACCTCAGCCAACACAGGATGTCTGTGTCAGGGCGCGAGCCAGATCCTGTTCCTGACTTGGGACCAGGTTTTTCCTTCCCAATCCATCATTCCATCTTGGGCAGATGGCTTTGATCCTCTGATTTCTTTACTTGTGGTATGTCACTGCTCATGGTCTCATCTGGGTATGGTTATGTCCATGCCTTCAAGTTCACTGACAGACACCAGGCATGTCACTTCATAAGATCTGCCCACAATTATATGTGGGTTGCTCTAAGTATAAAGAGGTCAGGTGTAGGATGGAGATGGACACGGTAAAGTTTAGGTTGCAGCTTCACGGGACTGGACAAAAGGATAAGGCCCTGTTTCCCTCTGAACCCATTTAACTCACTAATACAGAACAAAACTATCCCGGGAGTAGAGTGAGGGAGTAGGGTGGAGAATCAGGAGGAGCAAAAGAAGAGGCAGGGAGAGCGACTTTTTCCTTGAGGCAGTAGCAAACTGGTAGATCAGATCAACCGCCCGTGAAACTACAGCCTTGGTTTACATGAATTTACAAGCTCAACAGAAACTGGAAGTAATTCCATGCCAATGATATGTGCAGAGTAGCAGTCCAGAGTGAGAGAAGAAATGAGCCTTGAAGGGAGGTGCCGTACTTGTGCGGGCTCTCAGGTTGTGCAGAGAGTGCATTAGAAAGCAATATGGGTGTGAACAGCTGAACTGCTCCCTCAGCCACCATATCTCAATACAACACAAAACAGACAGACAACCCCCCCTAAAAAAAACCAACCCAAACACCCCACCCCACCATACTTTGAGAAATAAAGATTTTACTCATGTTATTTCCATTCCACAGTACACGGATCAGAAATGAAGTCCACAATACAGGGCACTGCATTTTTTACATGGTATCTGGATCCCTACGGGAAGGTGACTATGACAGTATTGGGTCTTGCTCCGCCTTTCCTCCCACTACTTTCCCAATAAATCTGCTTCCGTTTCTGAGCCTCACAATTTTTCCTTCTAATTGTTGTCACTGCCAGCTTGAACTTGACAGTTGAGATGGGTAACTGCAAGGTCACGTTTTTAACACTGAAAATTGAATCCCTGCTTTCCCAACATGTTTATTTGCTCTCAAGTATGATTTCCTGTACATCCCCCTCCACGCTTTGACTCTAAGGAGCCTGTGCTAGCAGGGCTTTTAGAATTTTGCAGAACTGCCTGGATGAGCTCAGCCTCCATAACATGCTTTAGTATTGCACAGGCTTGCACCAGACAGAGGTAAAAGCAGTACAGGAGCAGAGTGTCTCCTCTCGAGGTCGAACTGAACTACAGGAGAATGAAGCAGCTGCTCAAGCCCATAGGAAGAGCCAAGCTCAGCCCAATGGAGAAGTCCCAGCACCTCATTCCCCAGCCGGCTAGGGCACACGTGGGGAAAGGAGCTACAGCCCAAACTCATGACCCAGCCCTGGCTCTTCCCAAGTACAGCATGGACACATCAGCTAACAAGCCGGGTGCAAGCCCTGGCTCTGGCACACCATCGCCTATCCGGTACGCCGCTAGCGTGGTCCCCGGCCCAACCTCGGCCAAGCCAGGCAGTGTTCCTCCAAGCAATGCCTGGGTGAGGCTCAGCCGAGGCCAGCGATCACCCCTGACTCGGCAGGCAGGCAGCTGGACACTCGCCAAAGGGTCCCAGTTGGTGAGGGGGCCAAAGGATGGTCCCTGCCCTCTGCAGGGCAGCGATCTATCTGTACAGACATAGCCACCGAGCCTGAAATATAAATAGTTCTATCTAGCAATGGGGAATGGAAACTGTCCCGGTCACTGTTTTTGATGTATTTATGGCTGCTTTTAACGTAAATCTAAGTTTTCAGTGCTAACGGTCCAAGCTTGGAGAGGATTCTCTCCTTCCGCCACCATATTTTTGGTGAAAGTCAGAAACAATCACATCCGCATCTCCTACCTCTTTGCCTCCAGTACGGTAAAGGGATGAGAGGGATCAGGAACTGGATGGCCATCTGTAGCACTGGTTATTCACACTTCAGATTGCGGCTGTAGCTGTGCTTATCTGAGCAGACGTACAGATGCTAATGGACCTGCTCCTGTGTCAGTAAGATCAGAGAAAGGCTTCCACAGTTTAATTTTTGGATATTTATTGGCTATAAATCAAAGAGCCAATACATATTGAGATATCAGGGAAAATGTCTTTTTTGCCTGTGTTAACAGCAACATTCTAAGATAAAGCTGTCATTTTACAACGTGACCTATTTTCACTTTGCACTAGTCTTTTTAACTGTTCTGAAAAGAAGGATGTTGATACAACTTTACAAAGAAACATGAGCTGTTCTACTCCATTTACATTTCTTTGTTCCAAAGTGTATTCCTCTTGTTGAGATTCCAGCAGACAAGGAAAGCAGACACAGTGGTTACTTTCCAACGTGAAACTTAAAACCACAATCTCCCGCTCAGAAAACACAGAATGAGTCACAGGAAGGGGCCACTTGCTTGCAAAACTCATTAAAAGCAAGGCAAGGCAAAATGGATTTCCTGTATCAATAAATAGATTGCTGGCAGCAGGCAGAACACCTGACAGTGCTGGAGGCTAAAAACTGGTCCAAGGGTAACCATTAGGAAAGTTAGATCAATTCTTCAGCGTGGAAACTGTATCTCCTCAGTAGACAGTTTTCTTGGCATTAGTTGGCTTAATCCAGCAAAGTGCTTAAGAATATGCATAAATTTCAGTGCAGGGAGGGGTGACAAGCACGTGCTTAAAGAGGCTGATAAGTTATGTCTGTATTTATTTTCTGAAGCAATCCTTGGTGAAAGGATGCACAGACAGTACTACAGAGGTGTGTATATTGCAGGTCAAAGCTTTGTTTCCCAAGTTCATGAAAAAATAAGTAAATCCTAGCCCTTACCCAAGCTTAAAATTCAGCTGTAATTGCAACTTTGTTTTGCTGTTAGCAGTACCCCTCAGACACTTAAGCATAATTTCCTTTTGGCCAGTTATTCTCTCCTGTTTGGCAAATGAAGCCAACATGGCCTCTCACCTCCTCTGCACAACGCAGACATGTGGGATTTCAGGCAAGACTCCTTAAGAGGCAAAAGGCAGCGCTCAGCACCTGACCTGGTACCACCTAGGTTCAGCACGGGGATGGAAACAAGAAACTGCTATTCGGCCACTTACTCTGTTTTTGTTCCCTTTCTCTAGTTCCTCCTAGAAGAAAACCCATTTCTCGTTTTACCTTTTATTTTTCTCCCTCACATCCCAATGGTTGGATAGGTGTTGAGGATCTCTTCCCCAAAGCATCCAGCAGTTGTAATTCCTCTGCACCACTGCTGGGTTTTCTTTAGAGCCAGCCTCTTGCCTCTCATTTACAACTATCCCCTTTCCTTGCATATCTCCCACATGCTGCTGATTTTACTGAGGGGCTGGATTACTGAGGAGCAGATTAGCCAGAGGGGCTGGATTTTACTGCAAGCACAAGAGCTAGAACCACCTGATGTTGTGGCATTGTGAGCACGCTCCCCTCACCACTGTTCTTTGAAAGACTTCTATGAAAAGAAAAAACCAAAATCACCCCCAAAAAAACCCACAGCAAAAACAACCTCCAGGCTTTCACCTTTTTATACATTCACTGAAGAGTTGAAAGTTATATATTTTTAGGCACTAGCTCTTCACACTGACAGTCTTCTGCCTCTTGCAATGAACTATACTGAAGTACTTCATGGCATCTGCAATGCATATTGATTTAGGCTATTTATTTATAAGGAAAAAAATAATGCAGTATTCTGGGAATATTCCTTACCTTCCCAATGGCAATAAAAAACCCAAACAACTTTATCATCTTTGCTCCTCAGGAGGCTTGCTCCCTCAGACTTTTTTTACCTCTAGTGTTAATGGGATATTCCAGGAGCAATGAGTATGTCCTTATAAAGTTTGGTTTGCTGATGCAAAAGCACCATTTCTCTGACTTTTAATTAAAAGGCACCTTCATTTCAAAGCCTGTCTCTAGAGCTCTAGTGTAAATGTTTACACAAGCCAGAGACATACAGAAAATAGAGAAGATTGAAGCAGCAGTGACTGCAGGCTGCCCAAATACGGCTGCTCTTGTATTTTTAACACAGAACTTGAGCTGCCGCAGAGCCTTGTCAACCCTAAACATCTTTGTTTTCATACCAGCTCACACAAACCTGGCAGTATCACTATGCTGCATTAGTTTGCTCAGCAAACCCGGCAGAGGGAGCAAAAAGCAGCACCGTGTTCTCACGGACAGGATGAAAGGGTATTTGCTTCTCACCAGCAGAATGGCCAATGTGAAAGAGGAGAAAGAAAGAAAAAAAAACCAAACCAAAACCAAAGGAATATCTGGTCTCATTGCCATGAATGACAACACTCCCATTTGAAACAGAGAGCTGCTTTTTCCTTAGCTCACACTAAGAATTAGACAAAAGGAAGACTAAAGAAAAACTCCTGTGGCCGGGTAGGATTCCCGATTGGTCCAATTTGCTCCAGTTCCCATCTGGTTGATCTTGGCTCCAAGGTGCTGTTCCCATACCCCAAAACGGCCAGAGCCCAGATCCTGGCCCCATGCCCCTCAATAAACTCTTTCCATTTGAAAAGGCTCTGGGTCAAACGCTGTAGCTGAACAGCAAAAGTTTTGCAAGTGCTGGAAGTTACACCAGATAGCCCTGGTAAGAGACAGGCGACTGGAACTGGAGCTACAAAAGCCACGCTTCACAGAGTTTCAGCAGTTCTGCAAAAGCATTCTGCCATTATCAAAGCATACAGAAAAATAGAAGTCAGAAAAAAATTGTATTTGACTTTATTACAATATATATTTCTACCCTTGTTGCATTCAGCAGATCAAAATGAGGCGTTAAAATCATTTTCATCATTGCAATAGCATATACATATACAGAGTAAATACTGTATATAAATAGGCTTTGAAATATAATAATCCATATCAACAAATAAAAAAATATCCAATATCCTCTTTTTCCTCCCTCCCCAAATGACAGCAGTAACATTTTATTTCCAATGTAACTAATGCAACAAGCATGGTATTCTTACCTTCACCTGACACAGCTGGAGTAGTATGGTCATCAGCTTCAAGGAAATAATCATTAGCCACTCCTCACTGCTGCATATTTTAGTTTACGTGTATTGAATAAATAGAATATACTATGATTTAATGTGTCTGCATATCTCTGTTAGCCAAATATTCTTTCTGTAACAGAAACCAGCATTACACTGCAAGCAGAGGTTGAATTTTATTCTTTCACAGAAAGAGTAGGAATTTGTTAAACCATCCCTTTTTCTTCTACATGAATTAACAAGGCAGTTTAAGTACTATACATAAAATTGCTGAGCTACCAAATCAAAATGTTACAGTCCCCCCAAAAATATGGTGGTGTTTCTAGCAGGTCAAAACTTTGATTTTCCTAAGTGCCTTTCTGTGAGCAAATATGATAAACATTAATTATAGAAGCACACATTCGTTTCACTGTTCAGCAGTATTTCAACTTTCAGATACAGAGGGGGCAGAGTATGTCAGAAGCCAGGCATTTAGCTTCACAGAATCACAGAAACGTTGGTCAGAAGGGACCCCTGGAGGTCATCCAGCCCAACTTCATGCTTGAAGCGGATGATTGCCAACACTAAATCAAGTCAGCCATAACTGTTTAAGCAAGTCTTGAAAAAGTCTGGGACGGAGATTCTGCAGCATCTCAGGGTTGCCTGTACCAGCGCTGCAACATGCCTACAAACCTGACGGAATCAAAATGACCCCTCATTCAGGTCATCATTTGGTTTGCAATACTAATGGCAACAAGCAACCCTGCCTTAGCTATTTATTAAATTACAAATAAATACATCACAGGCTTTAATTGTGGAGAACTTCCAGGAAAACTTCTGTCTTTTCTGGTGGAAGCTACTGTGTGTGGTACCTTAGGAAAACAAATCTTAACTACAGTTAAGGATAAGAACCACAAAACTGACAGCCTGTTATTGAAGAGAAGGGTTGGTTTGGTTTTATTTTGCATATTAAATGGATTGTAATAAGCCTTTACCAAAACTTAATTAAAATAGAATGCAGTTAGTGTGTTCATCCATTTATTCAATCACTAATGACAAGTAATAATAGGTACTTAAAGGAAAGCCTGGCTACATTTAGAGGTGCAACCACCTCAGTTTGGCAACCTGCAATCCCCACTGACTGTCTTGCAGAAGATCCACACCATATTTCTTCCATCTTTAAGTAAAAGGATATTTGCATTTTCTTTAGACTGTCAAGAGATCATAATCAGAGTCTGGGCTATTAAACACAAATTTCTTCCTCTTTGTGTTTCTCTAATCCTGGTATCTCCAAAGTGGATGTGCACCTTGCCCGAAGCAGCAACACTCACGTGAAAAGGAAGACTTAGGGAGGGCTCACCATTGCACACTGCAGCTGTATAAAGGATTGCATTATATTCATTACTATTGAAGGCACAGAAATCATAAATTGGACCCCTGACATCCCAGATAAAGTCTGCAGCACTAGAAGTTAGAAAACCCCTACCACAGAATTACCATCCTACCTACGTTGCTATCACTCTTGACATGCAAAACCAGAATTTGTTGAAACAGAACAAATGTGATACAAAGCAGCTGTTCCAAGCTTTTGGGTGCTAACCAACCACAATCATATCTTAAAATTTCTCCTCGACCACTCTGCCTTCCTATTATTAAACTCTTAACTGAAAACACTACAAAGCAGCTGCAAAACATGTACCAGAGCCTCACAGATCACAAGCTGGCAGAGACCACAGCTTGTGAACCACTGTTTTAGCCATACTGAAATACAATATACATAGAATCCCATGATGCCATTTTCATTCAACGTTTCAGAGAACAATCAGACTTTTAAATATATTTTAAAAGGAAAACAAAAAGTTTCTTTCCTAGCTACAAGCACATTTGAGAATCATTTGGCATACAGTCACTTGATGTCTACATTTTAAGTAAAGTACCGCATTGTGTAAAGGCAGACCATTTGGAAAACATTATCATCAACTGATCTGCGGTATTGCTTTTAGCACGCACAGTTAAGTCTTAAGGCTGTCAGAAGCAGGTCGCAAAAACAGAATCTACAACTCATGTCTGGACAAATAAGTAAAATAAAAAAAGATTAAAGATATTATCTTGGAGGACAGTAAATTGCACTAAAAGTATCCATTCTGTATGATACAAAACAAACAAAAAAATCCATACAGTAAAAACCTGAGATGCAGCATTCACCAGCATCAAAGTTCACGTTTTAGCCAAAAAAAGGTTACAAATAAAACTACTTCACTTTGACAAAATCCTCAGTGTTCTTGGCTCATAACAATCATGAAACTCAGCATATTCTATGGGTAAGGTGTCTTTACTGAAAAATCACTGAGTTCAGGGCACTATGCACAGTAGCCTGTATCTTCTACTTGCACACTTACCTCAATCCAAACAGCTATTCTTGAAGCATGGTACTTCTCAAATTGAAAAAGACTGTCAGAATCTGGCCATCTTATTTTGTTTGCTTTCTGTTTAAATTACACATCATTTATTGCCTCAGGAAAGCGCTACCATGTCAAAACAGCAGGCCAGAATAAATCAACACAGCTCAATTGTCTTTGATAGCTACACTGATTTACAGCAGCTGAGGATCTAGACCAGTAATTGCCTCTTAAAAGAACAGTGGCTGGTCAAGCAAAGGGAAAGCAGTAGAATCATTTGCTCCTTCAGAGAAAGGAATTTTGACATATGAATTGCAATCCCTGTCTGTGCCACCAGACAATATCAGGAATGGTGAGCACCTTCAGCTCCCTTACTTGTAGGAGGTTCTGAGATGAAAGATAACTTCAATGATGCAGAAAAGATACAGAACCACTTGACGACCTTACAGTATGCTTAAGTGCAACTCCAACACCACTTTTATTTGACCTTAAATAATGAAACTGTATGGCACAATTTGAGGAGCTGGGTGAAGAGCCAGCAATGCAACTCCTGATCCTAGTAAGACTCTTTCTTGTCACCTGGAAATGTGACAAAGTATGAACAAGTATTTCTAAATTTGCTCCCAGCAAAAGAATGAAATGCTCACATCATCACAGATTCCAGCTGAACTGTCAACAGCAAAAGCCAAGTGGTGTCCTTTCAATACAAGCTAACTCATTGTTTGAGCTGAGGCCAACAGTTTGTAGATGCAGTTAAGATGAGGCTGGATGTACATCCTGAGTTTCAAAAGGTGGTAGAGGTTCTCTCCAGTAGGTGAACTGACTGTAGGTATCAGAACAAGGGAAGTCTGAAGAATGGCTTCTTTTCAGCAAAGGGAAAATGTGATCTACCACTTCACATAGTCTGACATAGCTGGAAAACAAATAAAAAGAATGCTGAACCATTTCAGATCTTCTTACTTTGAATTTTTCTAAGTCCCCAACCACTAAGGCGTATCTACTCTTACACTGACAAGTCACCCTCCTCAAATGAATAAAACTAAACTCTATTTTGGTGCCTAGCTTCCAGAGAGGATTCACAGTTCAGATAAATAAATACATTCATTCTAAGCCTCGACACTTACCTAGTAAGAAACAGATGCCGCTTTCCACCCAAATCACCTGCTAAAATATTCAAGTCCCATATTTTGTTTCTCCGTTTCTGTCCAGCTCGGCTCAAGCAGCTCCCTGCTCAATCAATTATTCGTATTTCATACACACATAGCTCCCTTTCAATTAAGGATGCTCCTAACATTACCGAAGGCCATTTGTATTCAGTGTTAGATGCTACAGTGCCTAAGCACCTTGCTGAAAGCCCTCAGCTCTATCTTCAGATTTTGCTTCCTGACTCCAGGAAAAGGAAATTTTGAAAAGGCCATGAAAAGGCAGACAGCTTCAGGAAACTAGGTAGTTTCATTTTTATGCACACTAAATTGTACACTGATAATTCCTTTACATGATTAAAGCAGATAAAACATACTAAACTGAATACTAAACTATTTTTTTGTTTGTTTACTATTTTGGTTTAACTGAAGGAAAATGGAAAGTCTGTATTTTATTCTAAATTTCTTACATTTTGTGTGAAACATTCCAAGGAAACTTTAATTAGTAAAGCCAAATGCACCTTTGGGCAACTTCAGTCACAAATTAGAACAGCAAGTTAATTTAGTCTCTAAGGTGTAAGGGATAAGGCATTACTTACGATGAGATGTTTGTCTTTGCATGCTCTTGTATAAGTTCTCCTTTGGGATTAACTGTAAATATCCTGTTTAAAGAAACTCCCACCTGCTTGTACGAATAAACATCCTAAACGGGGGCAGGGAGGGGAGAAAAAAAAAGTCATGATTCTGCCTTTGCACAATAACGTTTATTATTCTTGCTAGAATATATTACACAGAAGAACACATTTGCACAGTATTGGTACTAAATTTACATAGTTATTGTGTGAAATTCTCCATTATGTTACAAACGAGGTCAGTTTAACAAACTGTTCATGAAGCGGACGATTTGCAGCTACACAAGGAGTTTGCCACTTCAGTTTAAGCTATTGATCAAAATCATGTTCGTTTTTTCAGTAAATTCCCTTGAATCGAAAATAACATTCAAAATAAAACTAATGATATTTGGTGTAAAACCATTTGCGCTTTCATTTTTCTTTCAGAGAATACTTCATTTCTGGAGCACAGTGTACCGAGTATCTTGCAAGAATGTACAGAGATTAAAACATATAACACATGAAATAGCAATTAGTTTGTAAGGACGAGGTCACAAAAGGAAGTCATAACAACTGTGTCTACATTAAAACCCCTGGAAACATCTTGTAGCTCCTGAATTTGGATTTGTGCCATATGCACACATTGACTCCATGTCAGAGCAAGGGGGAAAGAATGGAAAGCAAGGACTATGCGCCAGAACAGCAGCAGTGAGCCCCAGAAGGTAATGCAGATGCAACTCTGGGAAGTACAATTAGAAGTAAGAATTAAGAATGTCTTCTAAGGAATTCAAATTGTTAAGGAAAGTAATATCAAAATAACTTCTGATCAGTTCTGAAGAAAAGCTTTACAAAACCAGAGATTAAAATAACTCCCAGATCAGAGCAAAAACAAGCTTCCATTTTTACTAATATAAATAACGTTGTAAAAGCTGAGGTGGTAAAAGACTGGAATATTAATGAAAATATAAAGATTATTTGTATCTCTATATTGTCAAGACTGTTTAAAAAAAACTTAAGTAATTGGAGAACAATGAACAGCAGTCACTTCAAGAATTCAGCATCCTGGCACTCCATGCACTGTCTACACCTGTAACATGAATGAATACTGAAATTTCACTGAGTTTGTTATGGAAAAAGAATAATCAAAAAACAAAACTGAAACAAGCAGCACAGAAAATTGAGAAAGCAATGATCCTGATCTTCACAAAGACAAGCGGCACATCACCTGAAGACCGCACTCCAACAATGATCAGAGGAGTGCATGACCAGTAGATCCTTTAGAAACACCCCCTTACTGCTTTACTTGAAATTTTATTGAAGTATACATGAAGCGTTTAAAAAGTCATTTCAGAACCATATGTCAAAAGTTACCTGATAATGAAGATTAAGCTGTGTATGACGGAACGGCTTAATATAACAACTAGACAGGAAGAACCTCCTGCCCTCTCTGACATATTGCTTTTAAAAATGCAAGTTGCTAAAAGATGAAGGTGAAAAAGCTGTTGCTCATAAATGTCAGCAACCCTAACAAAAATATGAAGCAAACGTAGAAACAAAGTCCCACCAGAAAAGCATGGTGAATCCTCTCAAACGTAGCTACAACATCCATGGTTTCAATGCCAAAGTATCCTGCCAGGCACCCCTGTCCAACATTGAGGCTTCTAAACCGCTCAGTCTCTGAATATACTTATCCACACTGGCAACGGCCACTGTCCACATTCATACTGATAACTTCCCCAGGCTATCGACGTTTATGCTGGTGAATGTATCTCTGCCCTTACAGCAGTGAGCAGCTAGGGCTGGAATCCATGGCCCTTGGGTGCTGTAGTGAGAAGCGTTTACCTCTTAATGAGTCAGTGGAGAAAGACGGTCACCCAGTGCTTGAATGAATTACTTTGTCTCCAGACGCGTCCCATTTCTCTCCACCAACAAACAAAGAGGTAACCAACGGGAGTGTTCTCTGGCTAATCATACTAAGAAATCTTAAAAGGCCAAGGACTATTCCCTTAAGATTTAATTGCATGGCCATGACACAGTTAAGTGTGTTTACAATTAAGTGGGTTTAGCTTCCAAAACAGGGTGGATACACTCAAGCTGTGCGCCAGTGGTCCTTAGCCATAAACACCACACTGGTGTTACCAGGCTTCTTCTTACATGTTATGGAAACATTACCTGACAATGCAGAGCTGGAGGATGTACCAAATGCGTTTTGGGGCTCCTGGGCACAAATAAGGGGCCCATCTGCATAAATTAGTTAGCAAATAAGCTTGGGTACCCAGTGAAACTGTAAATACCTACAGAAGTAGGTTTTCTATACATCCCCTTCTGAAAGGAGGGATGCTTTCAAAGATTCTGAATGAAACAAAACCTCTGTCCTTCCTTAGGCACCTGTAATGATATCTATACTGGTGAACTAAGAGTGCCCATTCTCTGACCTGGAAGTCTCTTGACATTGTGTCAGTCTTATTAAACGCAGTACAACCTTCCCCTCAAATAAAACCCCAAAACGCACAATGAAAAAACAACCCCATACCCCCACATACACACACCACCACCACCTAGTATGGCTATATCAAAATGCCTAATTGGAAAAGTCCATGCCCCAAGCTAACACAGCAATCATATCAAGAAATTGCCTGGAAGACTGTTAACTGCCTGTGTTAAAACAGTCTCTTGGATCATGCAAACAGTTTAAAAGAAGGGATAACCACATGCCAGGGTCCCTACCTCTGCCCTAGCCCCTATGATCATTTCATTTTCTGGATACATAAAAATATTCTTTGGTCTAGGACAGGAGTAAGAAAAGCCTATAGCCCAATTATACAGCCTTCGAATGGGTGACAGATCTGTCTTCCACTCTCCATGTCAAACATACCACTCTTCATGCAAAGTAGAACCTTTTAATATCAGTGGAACATCAAAGTTCTTTTGAGTGTACTTAGAATTTCAAGTATAAGTCCCACCAATATTCACCTGAAAGATCTTCTGTCTGTCCACAGGTGTCTCACTGACACTGTATCAGTGTGCATCAAAATGAAATCAGTGTTTTCACACAAGCTTAACTGCTAACTCATACAGATAGAACGTAGTTGCTTCCATCTCTGTTTGCTTCTTACATTGTGAGATCTTTGAGAAAGAACCTTTATATTTTCCTTTGTATGTGGTCTAATAAAATAATCTTAACCCCTATTTAAAACTTCTAGGTTCTAATGCAACAGAACCATGAAATAAAAGCAACCTTTCTGTTCTCTGCAATAGAAATAAGTTTAGCTATTACTTACAGCAGGTCTGTTTCCAAAAGCAGCATAAAAGGGTTCTGTGTTAGGATAAAACAAATTTTTGATGTCTGTCAAACACTGAACTTTAAATTTTTCTGGCTTCTTTTCTATCACTTCCCTGAAACGATAAAAAAAGGCAGCTAAATAAGTACACATGAAATACAGCACAGACCATTTTATTTTCTTTAATCAAATTTTCACCTAGCTGGATACTCCTACAGAGCCCCCATCCTTCTCCAATATATCTTCATTTGGAAATCACAGTGCCCACAAAGACAAAATAGCATTCCCAAGCTTATATAATGGGAACAATAAATAAATTCTCTGAAACAAGGGAACTTCTACTGAAACCTATGTCGTAAAGATGGGTACTGAGCAAGGACAGTTGATTACAGGGAGCAGCTGCTAAATAAAGTCTTATGAGACATGAATTGTCATCAGGTAAACTGCTTCCTGAGAACTGCAGAATGATTCATAGATTATATTAGCCTTCACTGTGTACAGCTTTTTTATTATTATTTTTTAAAGGACTGCAATTACCATATGAGCTAGAAGCACCTCAGCCTGTTAACATACTTTTACTGTCAGGGTCCTCCATCACTGCCAATTAGCAAAAGTTAAGGAATAAGGGAATCTTCTGTTTCTCTTTGGTTGCTCCTTACAGAATATAAAATTCATTAATGAACAGAGGAGTTCTCATCTCTGGGCAAAAGCCCTTTCATAACAGCTTCTCTTGGCCAGGAGACTGAACAGGTGGCAGAGTCTGGAGTTCCCATAACACAGGAAGATGCCAGCACGACATAAAAATGCTTAAGAAGCTCAGAATCCCACATCCTAGCACCAACACATATGTCAAGGAAGATGTGAATAGTACAGAAGCTTCACAGCAGTAAAACAGCCCTTTGGAACAGCACTTTATGTATAAATCAAAGTTCGAGAATGTACAAAAGAAGAATAAAACCATCTTTCCTCACTCTTGTATACAGCTGATCTCACAGCCCTCAAAACCACAATAATTAAATCTATGGATAGCAATGAAATCATTTATTGCCCACATATCACAGCAGTTACAATAGTGCACACAGAAAGATGCACATTCTTTAGTCTAAACAAGACACCAAAAAGAGTATCACTTTTAAATGTATTCCTAGATATGAGGAGCATAAGATAACAGTAACTACCCTTAGACTAATTAAATAATAATTGCAGCCAAAAGAAGTGCACTGCGATATCTCCAGAGTCTCTTATATTTAGAACACGACTGGTAAGACAGCCTGTAGCACGTCAGTCAATCAGGGGAACATCTGAACAACCTTCCATTAAAAATTCTAATGAAATATATCCTGTCACAGCAGCTTTTAACAGCTTGAAATATTTTCAGTAATCACTTGACATGCTTCACTGAATTAGGAAGAAGGTACATTATTCATAATCTGTGCTATTATTATTCACTTATTACAGTTCAACAACTAGGAAGAACAAAACTGTCCACACAGAATACTAAACTGCAGTCAGGAGTAAAAAGTTCACTTCATTTTCACATGAATTTCTTCAAAACTCACCAAATATGCTTCCACAAAAAATATTTATGCCAATTGGAACACCTTACAAATCAAGGCAAGAGTAACTGTTATTAAAATGCTCACTTTTTCCCATAGCTAAATATTAACACACCACACTAAACTCATGAAGTCAACAGGCCGTACCTATTGGTAAACAGTGAACGCAGATGTTTATTAAGGCATGCCTAAGTGACAAACCAAGCAATGTGCCTATCTATTGAATTTTGGTCTTTCTCTAACAAAATTTCTTCTTAATTAAATTTTGCACCAATACATAAGAAAAAAAAACATTATGAATGATTCCAAGTGCTCCCATAAAAAAAAGCGAGAATTCAGCCTGCACCAACATCTGAGTTTCTTTCTGCATAAAAGTGAAATTGCATTACCTGTGAAGAGCTGAGAATAAGCTGCTTGGACTCAGCAACACTGGCCCTTGAGGCAGCACAGTTCCTCGTTCATTGACCCAGTGCAAGTATCCTCTGGTCATGTCTGCCATTCCAATAGCACGTGCTGAGCAATACAAAAATTTATATCCATTTCTGTGAACAGAAATAAAAGAATAAATTACTGTAAAACCAAGGCAGGTATTTTGGCATTCTGTGTGTTTATTTTTACATGAATCAAGTCATGACTGTTAAACAGACATGTTTAACCTAGACTTATTTAAAAGGAATAAAAAACATTTACGCCAGAAACTTGGATAATTAAAATCCATCTAGCCCCACTGCATTTAGTGATTTACACACAAGGAGGGCTCATTTATCTCTGGTCTTCTCATGACTTACGACTTCTTACAGCTTTTTATATGCACCTGCATAGTGGAACCATACTCCTTAACTGAAGTGACATCTGATAAGAGGAAAACACTCGGCACAAAGCAGACAGCAGTGTATTAGCCTTTGCTGTATTAACAGTGTTGCTTTCCTGCCCCTTCGGCCTCTGCAAAAAAAAAGACTACTCTATGTGCAGCAGTATCATATTCCTTCAAGTTAGAGCAAATTTAAACTTCAAAACACATTATTGAGAAGTAATCTTTGACTTGACACTGAAATAAAAGTTTGGCATTTGGCAGAAGTCACTGGTTACCCTTGGTTCTGTTCATGATAGGACAGAGTCCAATGATGTTAGTTCAACTTAGCAGCAATTTACTTTGCAAGTCCTATAAAGAAATCATTGCTCATGAAATGAAGAAATACTGTATTCAGCGCATGCACAGACATTAAATCTAACTATTGAACATTAATATGGTGTTCAGTTGTAATATCTAGCCACTACATAATTAACTCAGTAATTTGAAAAACAACACGATTCAAATCTATTTTTCCCTATGTTTATGACCACGGAAGCCCTAACAATTGACAATGCTGGCAGGCATAGAAATAACAACTGCAATTAAAAAAATCAATTAACATTTTCACCAAATGTAATGCGGAGGTTATATAAAGAACTAAATATGCTCAGCATGTGAATCCCCAGGCTGTCCTGTCTTTTCTGTGACCATGTATGTCTATATGGAATAAAAGCACAGACAAATGTCTCTGGCATAATTTAGATTCCATCATCTCTAGTATATAATTCATCATCTGTGTAAAACAAGTGATAAACAAACTTTAGTGTAACCCTAGTACACAGAATAAATCAGATTAACTAATAGGACAGTTGTGATGTGTACCAGAGGTTCTTCAAACATTTATGGTAATTTGAATATATAAGAACAGCTGAATGTAATGTAATAAAAAAAAATATTTTCTGTGTAAAGCAGAAATATCAACCTGAACAGACAGCAATCAGTAATCCTCCTTGTAAAAGTTAAAATCAGAAACTTCATCTGACCCCATTCAGACATCATTTAATTTTTCTCCTCATTTCCTTTTTTCTCTCAATTGGTAATCACAAGATTCACCTTATTCTGTCTTCGATCCTCTGGAGTACACAATGGCTTGACTACACTGCAAAAAGCATCCGGGGAACCAACAGTACAACTGTACTCTTGCACTAACCTGGCTCGCACTAGCCTGGCTCACCAGGAAGCATTCCCACACATCACCCCATGCAAGCTGGTACGGTCCCACTGTTTTTCTCCTGCTCATATTCATCAGAGGACATATCTTCAGTTTTTTGAAATATATTATTCTAGATCATTCCAGATAGTCCCTCAGTTAATGGCATTAATTGACCTGCTAACAGCTGATCTACCATTGCCCAATATTTCTTCAATAGGTAATGGAAATGTATTTTTTCAAAACATTATTTGATCTTAGGTATATTGAGCTACTTTTTGAAGACGCCTGCCTTTCTCCACGAATTACACAGAGTGTACAAGCCACAAGCAAACATGATGAATCCAGGTCTTTCCACCTACAGTGGCACAGAAGGTATTTATCACTGTAGACCAGCAGGCACTGGTGCAGGTCAACTACTGACCTATAATATAGCAGCTCACACTGGTGTGGCCAGGTAAAAGCCTGTTCCTCAGGCTCTTCACTGCATATGTCTTACTGACCTTCAACGGCTTTAAATAGCACTTTAAGCAATGTTTACTTATCATCTACTCTCAAAATTAACCAATGACACAAAAATATTTTAAAACTGATCCTTCCTAACTTTGCAATTTAACAATGGCATAACAACAAATACATTATACAGAAATAACAAAAAAAAAATCATATAATCATCAGTAGTAAAGATCATAATCAACGTCTTCGAAGCTCATAATTATCTATACAATAAAAAAACCCCAAGAATATTAGCAGTGAGCACCCAAAATGGGTCCATTTCTACTCAAGATAAGACACTGCACTGTGCTTTAAGGGTGAGACTTATCTTGCTTGACCAGAAGCCTAATGTTTAGATGGCTCAAGTCTAAGCTGTTTCATTAAACTCCCCTTTTAGTCACTGGAAAAAGAGGAAACTCCCCTCAGAAAAACTCATCCCATGTGTTTTAGATTCTATCCCTGCATGACCCCAGGTGAGTCAAGTTTGGCAAGAAGAACTCACCTACAGTGACGACCCTAGGGTAAACAGTCCTTACGCATTTCACAATATCCTCAACAAAGAGGGAAGGGAAGGTGTATCAGCATCTTACGAATGAATACTGCTGCAACTCCAGTCGGCAAAACAGTTCCACTTGCTGTATTGCAAAATACAGTTTTTGGATCTAACTGTAGCTATCTGTTTGGGAAGGCTGGAAAAGCAGTCACTGCTCATTGTTGGGGGTTTTTGCTTTTCATAACACAACACAGGTCTTTCTCTGGATATCACACAGCAGATTTTCACCCTGTGTAAGCACCACTGAAGGAATGAGACATTGATAAAATTGTCACCCTTATAGGTTAAGAGAAATCTACAGAAATGTTAATTGTTATGTGCAAATGAGTAAACACAAACAAGCCACAGATGCGTGCACAGATTTACTGAATACTCACTGGCTCACTTTATGGTACAACTTTGCAATCCCTTGGTGTGTCCAGTCTTTGCCAAGAGTCGGCAAAATATGACCTAAAGTATCTGACCTGAATAAAGGAAAACCAATATAATTGAACTGGGAAAAAAAAAACCACAATACTTATAATAACCGTTGAGGCTAATACAAACTCCACCAACTTATCTGGATAGCAGCAAAAGAAAATAAGGTTTTCAGTAAGGTACTGACTGTAATCAGAAGAGGATGATTTTATTCCCCTTTCTTTTGAGATAGGCTGACATGACCATCCTTGGCCATATTGTTTCAATTATTCTTGTGCCCCAGGACCTGTCTTCGTGGATAAACTTGTGACCCATAAGGTAGCCTATATGCTGTAACTTCATGTTATCAGACCTGCATAACAGGCTGGCCAGTACTAAGGATACTTTTTGTGATTTACATTAAATGTTTTCTAAATAAACCAAATCTACCCATAAAGCAAGTTCATGGGAAATTGCAAGCATAAGATAAGTCACATTATAGTTTACTTCAAACTGCCTTTGCATGAAACTGGCAGTTGGTTATATGTGAAGTATTATGAAATAGTTATGCTGGTTTCAATGTATTTCCCCCTTTACATGAAAGAAAATTTTTTACACTATAATAACCTAGAAATTCAAACAAATAAGCACCTTCACCTGACAAAAGATTTACCGATACACAGCAAGAAATCCACACCTTGAATATCTTGCATGAGAAGAAAACATTGGGCAGTGGCTTAAGATGGATTTGCAGTGGTATTGTAAGGTGAAGTGATTCAGTAACTCTCTGGTGAGCTCAACAGCAGAGAGAACAGATCCTACTTACTTTATTGAAGCTTAAGAAATCAAAGGAGGGAGAGGGGATATTCATTTATGTTGGAATTAAAAAAAAAAAAAAATTGCCCTACAATGGATAAATCACAAGGAAGAAAACAGTTTCATTTTAAATCAAGTACTTTAATTCACCCCAGACTGCTCTTGGATATTATTTTTCCTGTTTGATTTTTGAAAGAAATTGATTTTGAAACAACTCTAAGCATTTAATTTTAAAAGGCCAAAAGACAATGCTTGTATTTTTCTTATGTGTTTGCCTGCTCCCCACACAATTGTTTTCCCCAGTGTTAAATAAATAAAAATCAGCGAGTGAATCATTTTGTTCACTCCAAAATTGTGGGTTTTACCCAAAGCACTAATCTGAAACTTTCCATTAAATTCTAGTTCTGACATAGATTTTGGAGTCTTGTGTTCTAAATAATAATGCCTCTCACTGGAATGCCCCAGTAATGCTTTTTAAAACAGAATTCATGTGTTTCTTCTTATTAATGTAGCCAGTTTGCTCCATAAGTGTGATGCAGCAGAAAGGTTGTGATTTTGCAGAAGGTCCTCCAATACTACTGTAAATACTATCACGAAACACCAATAGGCGACAAAAAATAGGCACATGTCATGTGTCTTTATTAAATTAAGAATTCAGCTAATGATTCTTGCATTGTTTGAAAGCCAAATTAAAAAAAACAAACACACACACCCCACCGCCCAAACACTAGAATATGATGACTCTGTGACTCAAAATTCCCTGTTAGTTAATTTTTCCTTTAGTCCAAAGGACAACTTGCCCGTGTAGATAACGCCTCTTTCCCTGTTCATGAACTCACCGTGTAATTGTTCCATCAATGTCAGAAATAACAACTTTATCATCCCAATTCCATAGGTAAATGGTGCCTTCGCAGCGGCACGTGCCTTGATACTGTGTTGTAACACTAAAGGTCACATCATTGGGGCCATTCTTGAGTTTTAAGCTTTTCTGCAAGACATTATCAGCAAGATAATCAACAAACTGAGCATGTGAAACTGACACAGTGCAAATAAACCCACAGATGCACATTGCCTTGGTCACACTGAATCTCATTGCTTTTGGCAGAGCTATTGTCTAATACTGATAGCAGAGGTTTGCCTGGTGTGGTGTACGCCAAGCACTGATTTACAGAGCAGAACAAACCAAACCAAAAATATTCAGTTTCACAGTCAGGGATATAAAAAGAAAAATCTCCCCAAAAGTTCACATAAACAATAACAAATTACGGAATAGGGACTATGTATGGGGGAATTTGCAGAGAGAAACGTGAGTAACAAGGAGTTTCGCCAACTCTAATTAAGAGTGTTTATAAGGGGATTCCTGTTATACAGTATTACATCTTTCCTACAATAACCCACCTCTCATATCATATGACCTTCACTCTACCAAATCCTCAACTCTCCCACTTCGCTGCTCTTCCCTCCCACTGTCTCCTGTGTTGCTTAGTGATATGCTGGGCAAGACACTACTTATCTCATTCTATTTGTGGACCTAACAATTTTCACAAAACCTGCAGGAGTTTAATACTTCAGTATCTCTTCTTCTTAGCTATATTTCACTGCAGTTATTCAATTAGTTAAAAAGTGATAAGGAGGTGGGAATTCAGAACTGATGGGTAACTGATGAGTCTCACCCACTGTTCCATCAAGAAACCAATTTAAAAGTAGTTTTAGCTTCAGCTAATTTTTCTGAGAGGTTTCTGAATCTGAGAATCTACATTTGTGTAACCTTTGTCTTCTGTTTGCTATAGAAATTTACCTATATATCCCATCTGACTTTTAGGGAAAAATTCACATTTCTTACAAACTACTCAGGCAATGACCCACAATGAGTGTGGGTTTTCTTCAGAAATTTAACTGTCTGTGGGTAAGACGACAAAAAGAATTTCCCTAAAGTAGCCCATTTTTCCAGATCCAATTGGAATGTCACCATTAGTCAAAACACCTCTGTCACAGAGGAAGAGAATCGGCTCCAAAGAAATTAATAGCCTAGCCTCACAGTGAATTCACAAGCAGCTCTTTCAGAAGTTTCAAACAGAAAATGGTATTTATGTGAACTGAGACTGTCTACCTATGAATATGAGGAAAGCAACAGGAGGAGGAAAAAAAAGAAAAAAAGAGGAGAGACTTGTGAGTTAATATATACACAATACAAAAAGGACATGGTTCTAGTACACTTATTCAGGTGACAAATACATACTTTGGAATTTAATTTTGGTATTTGTCTAAATGGGATCCCATGTCTCCCAATGTCTGAACCCCAGCACTCGCTGCAAGGTACAACATTCATGCTTTAAAATGTGAAGAGAAATGGGAAAAGCTATTTTTTTTTTAATATAATGAGAGGGAATTAAATGCAAGACGTAAGAGCTAATTAAGCTTTGCAAGCCTGAATAACAGTATTGTTCATGTTGTATTAGAAAGGACACTTCAGGACAAGGATGTAAAATTAACTCACAAGCTGGTCAGAAGTGAGTCGAAGTGTTTTTTTGTAACTGATTCCAGACAATAATGAGAGATGACTTGAGTTGGTTTGTAATGACCCGAGGTTTTGTTTGGCAGCTCTAGGGTCTTCATCGCTTGAAGAAGACTCATCTTTTATTCTGGAACATTGCACATGGAGAAAATGATGTTATCATGTCAGTAAATGCATCTCAGTATCCATTAAACATGCATTAACAGTGAGTCACCAAGTAAGGCATTGATTCTCTGCTCCTAAGTACTGTCTCACAGGAGGTCATTCACATTATGGCTTTAAATATATCAATGAAGTCCTGAATTTTCATTCACGCATGTTCCCCATTATTCACACTTTGATTGTTCTAGCCATTAACTGGTCTATAAGGTAGTTTTCATTACTTTCAATTTAAATGGATGTAAATTAATGTGCCATATTGACTCAAAAATCTCATAGTGTAAAAAAGATAATACCCATTAGATACCACAACTACAAAAAATCCTCAGTTCTCAGAAGAAGAAAGAGGCATTAGTTATGCTGGATTTCTCTTCCCCCGCTTCTTTCCTACCCCAAAGAATTTAGCAGTTAACAAAAAAATCCAAGTGATGGAAATTTTATTATAGAAACTAACTCTTCTTTCTCTTTCAATGAGCAACTTTAGATCATTGGATTATTCTTTTCCAGGAT
Organism: Falco peregrinus; assembly: GCF_023634155.1. NCBI lineage: Eukaryota > Metazoa > Chordata > Aves > Falconiformes > Falconidae > Falco > Falco peregrinus. The sequence continues at coordinate 62,122,611 of NC_073727.1, forward strand.
TATCCCAGTCAGGATATGATGATGAAAAATCATAAAACCTGAGGTCCTTTACACAATTCTGTTTAAATATACATTAGTACAATTTTTACTTTGTTTCTGCTACAACCATTTTTTCAGAGATTTGTTAAGGATATTCTTCTTCACAGAGAAAGTTTTCCTACAGTCAACAAATCTAAGACCTTAGGTGGAAGGTAAAATACCCTTTCAGATCCTACAAATCTCACCTTTAAAACAATCAGCATTTGGCCTCTGGTTTTGACCACACCTGGATGTTGTTTGATATTAGGAAATCTTGGTATCAAGGTACCACATGTCATGACAAATAACATTTAAAAGCCTATCTTATCCTTTGTAATACAGGATCTCAAAAGCTTCACTCAACAATCCACTTGCCCAATTTTGCTTGCAAGTAATAAATCCTTAATGACAAATTTCTAAGGTCAGTTAAAATTTAAACAAATAACACCAATTACAGAATCTAGTCTGCTTGAAATCTTAATCCTACTCCAAAGCTTATCTTTAAACAACGGTGTAAGAAACAGACCAAAATGTCACTTGTCATCCTTAGAAGGAAAATCAGCCTTTCCAATTTATTCTGTGGCTTTCACCAACTCAGAAAGGCATCTGAGATAACAGCTGGTCTATAGAATGAGGAATCCTCCTTCCAGCACATTCGCCTGGACTGCAGCTGCTGACCTCCAGAAAGAATAACAGCTAATGCCTTTTTGTTTCATAAAGGTGATCCTCGAACTTAACTTATGAGCATAAAGCATATTTGAATCTGGCCCTTTTCAGATCAAAGTGCAGACAGTACATAGATGGCTGTCTTTACACTAAGATCTGTATGTACAGAAAAGGAGCAAGGTAGGAGAGCTGTCCCTGGCTAAGTCATCCCTCCAAGCCTCCGAGCAAATTAAAGTTCATCTTATGGAACCCTCCTGAAGGAGAGATTCTGTCTATACAGTAGGCTTAGTTTGAAGCATAAGAAGGAAGAGACTTCTGCATTCCTTGAAAGAAGTAATAGAAAACCATGACTATTGCCTGTGAAAAGAACTCTATAAAGTCTTAGGCCCCTGGACTTCTCAAAATATGCAGGAACAAATTAAGTTGTCTGGCCATAAATATGAGTAAATCAGAAATTTTAGCAACTGGGATCTGACAACAGCATGAGATCATCTACGATGTTCATTTGAGAACTCTAGAGACACACATACAGCTTTGGAAAACTGCTCCAATTACTGTTTGTTTTTAAGGGGCTGGAATGTGTGTCATGGAGCTGCCAGCCAAACCACAGAAATGTCACAGTACACTTGCAAGGTCTGCAACCCTGCAATGGGTAGGGCCTTCCCATCTGCACTTATTTGGTGCAATAAATAAAACATTAAACATATTACACTGACACTATATTTCTTTGCTCAAGTGTAAGAGGTAGCTTGCTTTCGTAACTCCTGCTCATTTCAGGTACAGATAATTTTGGGGGTACCTGTTTGCCATGCTCATCTGTGAAGAGTCTTCTCCTGTAAGTCTACTCGCACTCATACCTTGCTCTGGCTTTGTTTCCTGTAAAAATACAAGTATGAGAAGCTGTGCAACTCCTGTAGGGCAGAGAACAAGTGTTTTTAGAAAAATATTTGAAAACCAAATTCTGTCTTGTACAGGCTTGGTAAAAATCAACAGCATGTTTGTTTCTTTTGCTTGTAGGCAAAGTAAAGCTTCATGGTCGTCTGAAAGAATAAAGGCTGCGGAAAGAACTAAAAAGTGCAAATATAATTTGCATGGAAGTAGTACAGAAATACCAGATTTCACATCTAGTACTGTTGAAGTTCTGGGATCAATCCCGCAACTACTTAGCTCATGCACCTCAAATAGTTAGATTTCACCTAAAAATGCAAAATATGACTCTGGAGAAGAAAAACAAAATCACCACAAAAGAAACACATACACAATTACCTTTCATAGAATCATTAAAATCTTCAATCCAATAAAACTTTCCAGACTGCTTTACCACGAGTAAACGCTAAGCTCCATCAGTTTCATCCCACAAGTTTTTTAAATAGTGACTTTACAAGACACACCAACAACAATAACACCTCCTCTTTCCATTTATAGCTGTCACAGGTCAAGAGATAATGAAGTACTTCCACCCAGAGAAAAATTCAAAAAACTTAAACTGCAAAAACTAAAATCTCACGCTCTGAAGCCCATACCCACAGATCAGTAGAACAGTTACTTCATGCAAGGCTACAAAAGTTCATCGACTGAGCCACAACCATAAAAACGTATTAGAAGTCATTTTCTCCCCTCAACTACTAATGCTTCAGTAGAATAAATTAATATGAAGTTTTATTAGCCAACTTTAAAGATTAAATATGTCTAGACAGGAGATCAATATTTCATATAAAGCTCTGCTTTTTTCACTGTTCTTTAGTGTTCATCCACGACTTTAAGACTGTTACCACAAACTTTTAATGCTCAGAAAAGAAATTCAAAAAGACTTTAAAGCTAATATATAGTCAGTTTTCCCTCTTAGGTTTTGCTGAATTTTACAGCTCACACTACTCATAAATATGTCTGTTCTTCCACTATCAAAAGAAAGCTGCAGAAAGGTAGGTAATCTGCATGAAACCATTAAATTAGTGGTACACCTCTTTGAATTTAGGTTCCCAAACAGATTTAATCCATTAGATAATACCGCCTCAGGTCTGTGTAATGAAAATAAATGCAGAACCAAAAAACTGTAGGCAAATGTTTCAGGTAGGGTCTAATCCAAAGCTTTCTGAAATCAAAAGAAGTCACTTTAGATCCTGTTTAAACATCCTTTAATGTGTATATCCCCAGTGAAACTGAATATAGAGTTACTTCTCAGGAGCAAAGTTCCAAGGGATGAATATGGAAGTATCCAGACTTCCCACTGCAACCAGAAGGAAACACTACTTGCTTCTTAAAACTTACCTCTTTAATAGTGCTGTTCCTCCCTCGCCATGAAAACCACCACCTTCCACCTTTTTTAGGCATCTTGTCCCTCATTATAGATTCCACAGTGGCCTGTGATAAATGGATGGTAACATAAAAAAAAACCAAAACAAAGGACAACCTGATATATGTAAATGAAAGAAAGTGTCAAACACACAATTTTAACTGATAATAAATAGAAGAAAAGTAAACATACTGTCTGTGGACCATAAATTCTACTAAAGCAAAATCTAATGGTATCCAGAGCTGCTCTGAAGTAACTCAAGCATGAATACTTATGGTATTTTTTAAAAGGAAAATGAAAAAGAGATAAAATCAAAGAAGAAAAAAAAAGCATAAATAGATATTAGTATAATGTCTAGAATGGAGAACCTACTGTTTTTAAGTTGAAGTTACTTATTGCAAATGATATTAAAAAAAAATAATCGCTTCCTGAATGAGCTCTCACGAGAAACAGTAACAAACGAACATGCAAGATAGTTATTCTCATTTTAAAATAAATACAAAGTTCACATTTAATCACCACTTTGGAAAAAAACAGAGAACTTACTAGCATTTATGAGTTTAGTATGATGCTATGAATTTGACTGACGTTAGAAATATTTTTTTTTAAACCCTGGCTACTTTTCATTGTTTATATATACTGGACCTCAGTAGAGAAGAGTTTCTTTCAATACCCATAATGACTGGAGCCTTATGCATTGTAACAAGGAGAGCTGAATTCTTTCACTCAGACAGCAAGCAAAAGATGAAAGGGGAAAATATTACAGTAAAGGTGGCCAGTGTTTGGTACACCCTAGAATAGTTTAGCCACTGGCTTTCTGAGATGATAGCCTCCACTGTAAGCAAAGTCACCAAAATAAAACTGATGTTGATCAGTGATCTAAAAAAAATAAAATAAAAAAAAAAAAATCACGATTCCAAGTACTCTTAGCAGTTGAGAGGGTTGAGTTCAGCTAACATATGGGACAATCCATCCCTTTCCTCAGATTTTCTAGGTTCTCTTTACTATACTATCTAAAGTATAAGAGAACAGAAAGAAATACAAAGGAGTAAAATTGAGCAAATAAGCTGAGAACTTTTAAACAAAGTAAGAAAAACAAGGAGCAGATGGAGCTACTGGGAATGGAATGCCACTGTTGAGAACAATGGTTACAACTTAAGGAAGTTCTCAAACATATGGACAACTTCAAGCAGATGTCCTATTGGCTTTTAGTGAGATAATTCACATGCTTACAATTAGACATGCTTTTAAGCGTATTTTGCAGAAAATGAGTGATTTTGCAAAACTCCAGTTTTCAATCACTTCATAAAGCCTGTTTTGATAAAGTGTCTCAGTATTTCCATTTCATAGTTCCATTATTACATCCAATCAAAACCCTAATTAACAAGTCATTAAGAAAGATAACTGGTAGCATAAATGAATAATTTTAGTTTCAGAGGTACAGTTCAGTCAAGTTAACCTTCCCAATCATACAGGCTGTTCCAACTATATATAGTGGCTTCTCCACTGAATTAAAACTGCACAGTCTAGAAAGTTATCAGCATTCAGAGTATAAGTTAAACACTAAAAAAATGAACACAAATTTCAGTCATAGATGACTTTTCTTAACTGATGGCCTATATGAATAATGGCATAACCAGAATGCTGTTAAAAGAATTGCCATTTCCCTCATTGGAAAAATATTGCATACCAATTCTTTCCATTTACCCACCCTAAGCAAAACCCAAAACATCTCACTCAGGCAAAGCACTTAATTAAAAATGCATTTACCCTGCATTACCTTTATTGCTACTGAAGACCCAACAGGCACCTAACAAGGTCTGAATCACTCAGTGGAAGTGCCCAACAAATACAGAGTAGGGTAACTGCATCCCTTCTGTGGGCATTTTAGTTCCAGGGGATGAACCCCATCTTTGATGATAACTAGAATATTTGCAGTAAAGCACAAAACATCTGGCTCTGTTACATCCTTGAAATTCAAGCCAGGTTCACCAGATGTTCAGGACTTTTAGGATCAATTTATATTGGGATGTTATAGTGCAGCTATGCATGACTGCGTACATAGTTAATGTGGTACTAAGGAAGAATGCAGTGGTAGAGAGTATTCTGGGCTTCGAAGGAATGTTTATTCTAAGTCCACAGCAATAGAGATAGCATTTGAATTCACATAGATTAAACTCAAAGACATGTGAAGTGCTGCAAATGGCAGAAGGAAAGAAACTATATTCCAAAATTTATTAAATCCATTGCTAACCAGGATACAAAATAGCGTCAATGACAATACTACTTCTTTCTATACATTTACAGTAAGTGTATTTCTGACCTGAGCATCTATGTGGCACCAGGTCATGTGGAATCAGACTAAGTTCATCAACACGGTTAATGTAAGCCGACATATATAGCTGTCACGATCATAGCTATCTGTCACTACCTACCTGGCTTGGTTATGAACAACCAATGAAGAAACAAACACTAGCAAGCTATAGGCCTGCATTACTTAGTAGTTAAAGCTTATTCACTGAGGTTAAAATTCTTGGCCTCTATTTGATATGTGTCATATACGGATAAAATGGAAAGCAGTCACCAAGTATTCAGCTACAGCAAGCACTAACATGGGTCAATACAATATATGTTTACAATCCATATTAATGAAGGAAAACAGGAACTTTTCCTTCTTCAAAATATTTATAATGATCTTAGCCTAGCAAATAAACACTATTCACAGACCAAATTTAGTCCCGCTTATTTAGCCCTTAGCATAAGATAGATTAATGGTTATGTGTGGATAGGTATTACTGATGTGCAGATTCTTTTGTACAAAAATTCTCTTCCCTGCCTCGATAAATGGCAGAATGTCACAACTCCTTCTCTGACCAACCTTCACATTCAATCTCACCTTTGGCAAAGGTTTCTGGAATGCCTGCATTGCCAGCAGAAGGGGACCAGCTGTGTTCCAGTTGTAGTACCTGGGCATGCAAGAGAAATGATTACTGCATTTCGTAATCACAAGGTTCCAATTCACAGTCTACCCAGTAATTATCATCTGGCAGGTTAAAGCCATGAAGTCTCTTTAGCATAGGCCTGCACCAGTAATAGCGGATCCACTTTATTCCACAGTATGTTCACAAGTGTTCTTGGCATATACTTTTCAAGGTATGCAAGAGAAGCTAGGTCCTTAAAGTAGAAAGGTTATTTCTCATGCGTTCCTCGTCCTTACTACACCTCATTATCACGGCGTTACCTACATTTTTTCACAAGCTCTTTTCACTGTTCTTCCATCAAAGGAACTACATAAAAGTTAGGGGCCATAGTCTGGAGGATGTCAAGCTTTTGCTGTTATCTGCTGAACATAGGTCAACTCGTTACAGACAGTAGGACAAATACAGTATTACCATCCACCTGTCAAGGTAAGTTGAAGCTCACATGACATCCAGAGAATATGACAGTAAGATCCTCACTAAGTACACCTCTCTTCCCAACATATCAGTAGACAGGTAAGCATTACCAAACTCGGAGAACTATTGCAGGGAAGCAGTAACTGACTGACCTCAGACCACAGAGAGGGTCAGGTATGAGGCCATAACATACACAATACAAACTATCACATAAAGATGCACCAGGCATCTCAGATTTGTATGAGTGATGTCTATAACTAAGTGTGGCCTAACCTCCATAGTGCAGCACAATGTCATGATCTCTCCTCTACTCTATAACATCGTATGCCAGATGCAAAGAGGTCTCAACTTAAAACATCCTTCAAAAAGCTGTATCTGGCATAGACCATAGTGCTGCACTGCTGTCAGCAATACAAACATATGAAATAATGTCTTCAAATTGTAGAAATAGAAGCCTCACACTGGGTGGGTGAAGTTTGACAAGTCTTGAAAAGCAACGCCTCCATAGAGGGATATTAGCAAAACATTCAGTATATACAAACTGCTGCGTATAGACTGCTTGCAAGCAGACCATCATATCCCTAGAAATATTAATTATTCAAACTGGCACATAAGCAAGCCTTAGCAAGTTAACATCCTATTTCTTTTTTACTCTGCTAATTGAGTGTGAACACTATTAGTATTTAATACTAGCTTCTTGAAATTCATGTTGTGTCAGTTAGCTGTAACAGGTCATCTAAAACTGCTCTTTACTTTCAATCTAAAGGAGGAAAGGTAACTAGAAGAGCCTAAGTTCACTAGAGATTTGACTCTATCTGGATAAATCTAAGCTATGAACATTCAAACCCTATTTTTCAGATATGGTTAAACCAATCAACACCAAAGTGCTTCTCTTACAACAGTCAAATAGTTTTTTTCCTGAAATATTACTTACTTATTTCCAATCTTAACCACAAGGTTAGGGTCATCAATGATAGCAGGATTGTCCACAAACTGCTGATATGTTACTGCATGTTCTAAGAATTCTTCTGTGGGAAGAAAAAAATTTGTAGGTAAGGCATGCATTTATAGATGCCTGGGACAGCCCACCTCTCAGACACGCAGGTTTCACATTTAGAGTCAGCCCTTCATTACTAGCATTCTAAGATTATCAGTAATTAGTAATTAGCAGCAAGCTAGAGGTCCAGAGCCTCTCAGTCTCAGAAGATGCTGAGGGTTTCTTTGTCAGCTGCTGGGTGTCTTTCCTGTTCAAAATACAAGGTAACTGAAAGCTCAGGGATAGAATTGTGAGGCAGGAAAACCAGGCTTCTAAGCCAGGCAAGGAAGTATTTTGTCATGCCTTTCACTGATCCTCTGTCCAAGTTAGAAGAAGGAACCAATGGGCTCTAGGTATATGTAAAGTCACAGCCAAAAACTTAATGATCACTTGTAAGGCCTACAGCAAAGTGAAAGTGCCTGTGAGTAAATACGCTTCCACTGGCTGTAACTCCTTTCACAAAATCTATATAATTCACAATTGATTCAAACAACAACACAACTCTAGTACTAATCACCACATATTTGAAATGTTTTAATAACTCATTTCTGAACAGTAATCAGTGTAGCATCAGGCTCATATAATTTTATGATGCCATACTACTGAAGAAACTGCAAGTTTTAACACATGTATCTTCACATTGTGCAGCTGGAAGTTAAGGCACAGAGCACTGTAAATGCTTCATCCAGAAGTCACACAAGAAATGGGAAGTAGAGCAGGAACTCAGGTCAAAGTTCAACTTCCTCACCTAATGTCTCCATTTACAGACCACCTTTTTCATTTCTGACACCAACAGCTGGAAATTTCCTAGCTATATATTGTACCAATACATAAATAATACATAAAAGTACCATTAACACTGTTGTGATACAAAACGCAGTACTATCAGGAAATAAAAATACTAATAGAATACTTTCAAATAAGTAAGTCATATATAAGTCTACTATTTTAACTATGAAAAATTCTAGGAAACATTACAGGGACAGTACTTTTCATCACATTCTTGAGCAGAGCCACAGGAGGGCACTGCTTCCATGGTCTAGAAAGGTAAAACTTGGCTGACAGCACCGGCCTGCAATTCCGAAAGTCATGCTGTACCTTTGGTTATTTCTTTGTTTTCAGTAAGGCCTCCGCAAAGAGAAATGGCAATGGAGGGCAAATCTCGAATTCCATCCGAGGTGCTTTCAACTCCACTGTCAACACCTGAGCTTCCAACAGACTGCGGAGACTGACTGGCAGACCGTGGCCCTGGGTCATTTGTGTTCTTGCTTTGGACATTATCCCCACTGGAAAAGAAAAATCAGGAGTTCAGTCTGCATGTATTCATTCCCAAATTCTCTCCCTTCAACAAGTACTTTTTATATCTGACACACACTTAGGAAAACAGAAAGACAAGGAGGGGAGAAGTTTCCTTAGTTTTGCCATAAAGTTTAAACAAAATAGTATAGGCCTCACATACCCTCAAATATTAGACCGCTTCTACTTAGTTGCCTAAATTAGGCATGTATAATTATAGCTTCACTTATTCAAAACAGATAGGAAAAATAAGGTAACAAACTGTACAATCTTAGTAGACAAAATAATAATATTATAAGCAAAATTTATACTAGCAGAACTATTCCCGCATAGGAACAAGAATACACATGCTAATAAATTATTTATTTTGTATTAATCATATAAACTGCTTGCTAAACCCAAAAGAAAGGATATGTATGTTTGTGTATTTATGTCAATATATAAAATATGTATAAACTACTAGGATTAAAATTTTAAGAAACAAATTATTATACCCACTTAAAAATCTATGTATAGATTATATCATTATTATGAAGTGCAAGCCCACCAAACTCTGCTTTCCATTCCAGATTTATATGTATGCATTTGAGAAAGGGATTTTCAATTCAATTTTTTTCTCCATATTACTAATCTTTCTCAATTTTATTGAAATGCTACTATTACAACAGCTGAGTTTAAGCAACCAAGGAATAAAAACAAAAAATGCAAGCTACTGTAGTTGTTGCTCAATAACTTTAGTCAAATAACCACAGTACGATGTGGAAAGAGCATCATAAATGTTATAAAAGGCTCTAATAAAGATCAGAACAAGTTGGAAATTCTGTGTTCAGGGTAGAGTATTTTCACAAATAAATCTGTCATACATCTTCCAAAAGTAATTTTCTAAAATTCATATTTATAGGTGATCAGCCACAGTAGAACAACATTGAACAATAATTTTGTGCTAATACTTTTAACAGTAAGATATGTTCTTCACGGTAATTAGCAAGGACATGGGGATAAATATATCCAAAGGCCAATTACTCTCCCAGGGCATGCAAGTAGCACTCACAAACATCAGTGTACATTACATAACATCCACAATCTATATATTATGCTTAATTGACCAAAAGAGAAAACTAGTTTCAAGCACGCTTCTCAGGCCCAAATGCTCTAATATTCCTCTCTGCAGCGTTTTATTTTCTGTCTGCCTTCACCTCAAGACCTCTTTTTCAGAGTCCAAGTCATCTAGTTTGCAGTGAAGAGTTTGATCTAAATCTGGAAGGCACCAAGAGCTCTTTAAATAGTAAAAATATAAACAAAGGACTTATACTTCTTGGGGAAATAAAGTGCAGCAACTTCTGGATCCATGTCAGTAAGGTCATCTAAATAGACACCATCAGCACCAAGATGCCGACTTCGTTTGTCTGTAAGGGAGAGCACAAATAAGCGTATTAATGAGCATTTTCTAAGTAACAAGACAGAACTGTTATTACTGTTTAACTGTTCATTTTAAGACTGAGAAACTAGACAAGTTATCAAGAGTTTGTGAACTATATTTGTAGAAAATTTCAAAGCAAGTTGCTCATATACATTGTTCAGACTTTGCATATACAAAATGAGACAGCAGAGGACTACTTTGGAGTTACGCTGAGACAAAACCACTGGGAATTAGAAGTCAGTGGGTCACTGTAGGAAAACAACAAAAGGAACTTTCTGAGTATCTGCACAGGCCTATTATCACAGCAAAGCAATCTGAGCATTTAATCTCTGAGAACTACTTCAATCCCCCCTTGTAAAAAGAAACAGACTGTACTACGCTCATTAAATACACTGTAACTGGCTTGTAAAGGGGACAACTCACTGTTTAGCACATACAACTGATGTGCTGCCTGTGCACATGCACTACTGCAGGGGACAAGACAACCCTCCTAGGTCTTTCACTAGTGCCAACATATAGTCATCACTGTCCTGTTGATGCTGGTACATCTTGACAAGTAACCACTGTAAGGCCAAAACCTACTTTGGAATTCATTCTAAAACCCACGACTTCTTGCTGTCTCAATTTCCAACATCAAACATCAGAAAAGCAATCTGAAAAAAAAGTTACATAACGAGCAAATAATGAGCAGAGTAACACTGTCAATTTTGTCTTCAAAGACAGCGGAATGCACGGGGAAGTGGCTAAGAAACTTTTATTTTTACTGATTTAAAAGCAGCTGCACAAACTAGGCTTATATAGGGTTCACATAATTATAGAATAACCAGAGCTCTAAACCAGAACATTTTTAAGCAAGTAAGTTTCTGGTAAAGATTGTAACACTTATCATAAAATACCATGGCTACAGAGCCCAGAAATTAAGTAGAAAAGCAGATGGAGTTATATTTCACAAATTCAGGACAGGACGCGTACCACACAGAACTGACATTGCTGGCGTGAAACAAAAGCACCTTATTTTATAGCAAATCTGTTGGTCATTCAAAAGATGTACTACAACCTTGTACTAGATCAGAGAGGTTCCACAATTACCAGTGATACATAACAACTCAGAAAGCAGCCAGTGCAGGTGAACAAGCAGATATACAGCATGCTTGTACCAAAAAGTGAAATCTCTGAATGAGTCAAATATGGATGAATTTGGAGTAGGTTTTGCAGTCCTGCTCATAAACACAGAGCTACCAAAAATCCCAGACCAAGGACAATCTTTTGTCTTACTACACAGCTCCTGTGAACAGCCTGCTGCATAGCTCAGGTTTTGAAAGTTCTTTCTAAAGCTTACTCCTTTCCAGATTTGAAAGTGCTTTCAGGGCACAGATTAATTTATATGGCAATGAGGTGCTTTATCATCATGAAATTTAAAGATAAAATCATACATATAAAAGTGCAGAATCAACAGCTTTACCTTTCTTTCTGGAAGGGGATTCTGTCTTGCCAGCTGGTTGGGCTGAGCAAGCTGCAGCTTGTTTTATTTCTTCATTGACAGGCAATAGTGGTACAGCTGCTCCCGGAGACTCTGTCTCTGACTTATTTGCCTCAGCTGGTAAGGGCTCACTTTCATCAGCAGTTGCTGCATCTGCTTGTCCAAGGGCAGGTAGAGGAGGCACAATGTTAAACTCTATAGGAGAACTCTGGATGACCCTAAAGTGAGTGCTTTCAGAAGGATTTACATCCACCACGCTGGGTTCCTTTGCTTTGAGCAGAGAACTAGCCTGTGAGGAAAAATAACAGATTGCTATAAAAAAAAAGCTCTTAAAAAATGCAACAGCCAGAGTTTAACCTGTTCTGTTCACTCCAGTGAGATCAGATTCTCAAGGTGACCAACTACAGCAGAAAGCCACCTCTAACTGAGGTGGAGACTACACCATACAAGTCTTCTCTGCCGTGTGTTTCCTTGCACAAAATTCATCTGTATCTTGAGGCCAGGAAAGATTTTTTTTCTGCAACGTGCTCTACAGTCTTCATTTCCCACTAATCTGTCTGGGAGTACATCACAGCTCTCATCCTGCTCTCCTCCCTTCCTGCACAAATCCTAGCTTTTCCTCAGAAGGTAACCCCGACAAACATGAGAAGGGAGAGCGGATCAGAGTACTTACCCAATCAGGATGCTCTCAGGGACAAGGACAGGGGTACACTGTCATTCATCTATGCCCCAGATTTAGATTTTAAATTACTTTATAGGAACAATTCTAGACCTTCTCTAAGTGTGGGACAAGAAGTGTTCTTGCAGCAGGGAGCTGAACTCCTACAGCAGCAACTGTTTAACTGCTATAACCTTCACTGCAAACAAATTCTTAACATGAAGATCAAAAGCATCCAAAGCATAACTCCCAGTTCACGTATGGCTAGATCAAGTCTGAATAGCTCAGCTGGGGACACAGATAGGGGTTGCAGAGGGAAAAACCTCCAGTAATAAGATCTGCAATACACACCAGGTTGTGTGACTGGCGTAAAAATGAAACACCTAAATCTACTAACAGGAAACCCTAAATTCTAAACTGGAAATGCTAATTTGAAACTCCTGCCTGGATCTGTGCACTTACATCAGTTCTCTGTGTACAGAAAATAGCTCCCAATTTTCTTGTAATATGCATGAGGAAGAGAATAATGCAGAGGTGATGGGACAGCTCATCTTTGGACTATTAAAGAAAAGGCCAGAGCCCTTCTGAAGGAATTATAAACTCTGGAGTCCCATCTCTGTTTTTGTCACTAGCTACCAACAGTGAATTAAAAATAACTAATGCCATTATAATTCTGGCACTACCACCAGAATACAGAAGTCTTTCTGAGGAGGATACCCACTTCCCTGGCCTGCAAAACAGTAATTTTGTTTCTTTACACTGTTCCTGACCCCATCACTCCTGCAATCCTTTCTGCAGAAAAGCCAGCCTTCAGCAGGAGGAGCCAAATCCTGCACCATTCCTGCTCCCATGGTTGCAGTGTGCCACTGGAGCCTGACCTTTATTTCTCACACTCTGAGGCAGCATAAGCCCTAGGTCTCCCCTTTCCTGTATGAATGCTCTGACTTCATAGCTGTCGTAAGGAGCCTGCCAGTACCTGACTGACCTGCAGTGTACACAGCTGCACATGGCTACCATGCAGCATGGGAGACAATGCTGCTGGCACGCTACAAGTCCTGCCACCTAACTGGGCCAAATGGCTTCAGGGAGGACACAGGCACCATGGCAGTCGGCTCAGCCAACAGCACATCTAGGCATGCAGAGATAGAGAACTGCAGGTGCTTCTGGATGCTTATGTACTCAAGCAACCAATTTTAATTTTTGTAAATCACACCGCTAACATCAATTGCCTAATTTCCATCTAAGACCATTTATGAATTTCAATGATTTCACAAAGAACACTGGGTTTGATTTTATATGCTATTTAAGCTTCTAACTATTACAAGTCTATGTCTCAGGCACTTCTTAATTTCCTACTGTGTATCATCAGTGTTGATAACAACCATGGCACAAGGCACTTTCCTGTACCTCCTATGGAGCAAGATGCAATTCTCTTACAGAAAACGTTGCAATTTTATGTAAAAACAGGATCCATCCCCTCTTTAGCAGTGTGCAATAGAATAAGCACACGTGCCCCCATTAAAGCACAATAGAAGCTAGCAGGAATTAAACAAATTACTTTGGATACCTTTGCAGCCTGGGGTAGCTCTCCCCATGCCCAGTGCATGTGGGGATTATTCTTCAGTCCACTTCTGTCCATAGGTTTACTGACCAATTCCGAGTCACTCTGAGGAGTAGGAGGGCGTGAACCTGATGGGCTGAAGAAAAACAAAAAAAATATTACGAAACCATTAGTAACCACAATGCACTGAACACTGTCCAAACTAATATCCATCATCCCAAAGCAGTCAAGACCTAAATAATCATTAGATAACTGAAAGTGTGAAAGCATGGTAAAACAGTTTAAACAGTTCAGGATCCTCTTAGACTAGCATTCAGAGATCTCATCCATTTTTTATTAAGTGGTGTCACAGAAGCAGAACTTGAGAAGCTGAAAGAGATGGAAAAAGACCACTGGACCTGAACATTTCAGGAGGATTTATTTTTTTCTGTGTGGAAAAAAGAATGGGGATGATACCAGCAGCAGTAGATGAATAAATGTTAGTATTGTTACAATGATGTGAAGTGCAGAAGTTGCTCACTTGCATCAACCAGACACTCTATACTGACTAAGTAATAAATTACTCTAAGGAATCCAGTTAATCACTGCCTTCAAATAACTTGTTCAGTTCTACCCTTGGTTGCATGTTTATAGGGAAAATAGCAAGAGAGCTATACAAAGAATTTGAGCCCTTCCAGTTCAAAAATATTTGTGTTTGGTTTTCTGACTACTCAATATAAATTATTTAATAATTAATTAGTAAATTATCAGTTTATAGCATACTTTTAATGTGGTGAAGACAATAATGTGATGTCAGGTCAGCCATTAATAAATAACGATTCACAGATTTCAAGGACAAAAGGAAAAATTCTGATTACCTACTCTGCCTTTCTGCATAAGGCAAGTCATAAAATTTCACCCAGAACCTCCTGAACAAAGCCCATTATTTTTTGTCTGAGCCATAGAATGTCTTTTGTATAATTGTGCAATACTGATTTAAAAACTACAATCAAGAAAAGAATCCACAACATTCTTAAACCAAAGGACCAAACTGGGTTACTTTCATTCTCAAAAACAAAAAGCTTCCTACGCTTAGTAGAAATTCTTCACATTGATTTATTCTTTACCTTCACTGGTTAAACTGAACAGCCAAACCAGTTTTGCTCTTTCAATGTAAGGCAGTTTTGTAGAGCTAGCTGGCAAGGAATTCACTGGTGACATGAAAATAATTACTTCACACTAACAAAAAGCAGCTTTTAAAAATCTGTGAATTTCACATCTGAAAAAATAGCAACCTAATTATCTACATCATCCATTGTCTTCACCTATGTTGCAGGAAGATATACTTTGAATGTGGACAAATGCCATGACTTTTTAGGTACAGATAATTGATGTTACCTAACTAAATTATAAAATTTATAAGCAATACCACTATGGAAGACCTTTTTTGGTCCTAAAAATTTAAAATTTTTATTAGTCCTTAGGGTATAACCTACCATTTGACAGATGAAGGAATCAATACAATATGATTTTAAAAGTATTTTCAAGCTTGAAGGAGTCAAGAAATGTCTGGTGTGTTTTTCAGCAACTTCTACATCTCCCACTGACAAGTCTGTAGGATTTGCTGTATTTTCCATGCATCTAGGACCCATTGAAACCTTGGAAATCAGGAGCCTGAACACTTCAGAAAACCTCAGCAGCTAATACTGATTCTACTGCTGCTTTAAGCTCAAAACATCTATATTTAAAGAAGCATTATCACTGCACAAGTTCATCGGTGCACTACACACATTTTAACCTTCAAAATACCTACTGTTTCCTTACAAAAATCTCTAGTCTAGGCTTTGGGGTATGTTCAGCCCAGGTTCACTCACTCAGCCAGACAACCTGAGAGAATGCAGGCATTGCTTCAATTTGGGCTAGAACCTCTGCATTTTGCAGTGAGAGCACTGATCAGGGGACACCTTGCCTTTTCCATAATTTTCCCTGAATATACAGTTCCCTTCTACACACGAGTGGGAAAGAGGCCCAGGCTGTTAGTCAGCACCAAGAGCCGTGATCTATATTCCCAGACACATACTTGCAAGTGCCAGAAATATGGCACTTGCATATGTGTGTATGTTAGAACAGGCAGAGTTCTGCTCTGAAAAGGCTCCTGCTGCGAAAGACTGCCTGATGATCCATGTATTTGTCTGGGTTGGTTCAGAGTAGATAGACCTACAAGTATAACCATTTTAGGTTAGGAACAGGGTGAGCATCTAACCCCAAAATATTAACCACTGTTCCAAAACAAAATACACAATATACACACTATCTACTGAACTTTTGATACAAGCACAATGAAGACATCTTAATTCTTATTCTATAAATACTAATTTTCTATACAGTCAAATATAAGGATTTAGTAGTAACAAAATGTTAGATCTTCAGAATCCTTTTCAGTTGATTTCTCCTTGTAGATTAGTGTACAAATGCTAATACAACCTCAGGGTACACCAGAATAATCATTGCAATGTCATCATAATGTAAAAGGCCCAACATCAAACCAGACTGCAAACATGCACCCACAAGGCAAACAGGGGGTAAATTACTTTGTTTGTATAAAAGGATACTAAAGCATTCTCATTCCTTGTATCATCTGGAACATAAGCTGGAATTTTCTATGCCACCCGTAAACATTAATATAGGGTTGGCGAACTCCCGATGAGAACCGGTTCTTCATTACAGAGAAATACCTATAGTGTTTTCTTCGTATGCTGTATTGTTGTTTAACACTCAACAGCTACTCTCTCCAGCTAACATGCTTCTGGAACAGCAACAATAATCTCTGTAGTTTATGGCTGCAGATGGCAATTATGCCTACTACAGTGCTGTTTGTATACTTCCTGTTTGTATAGTTCTGCTTCCATATGTAATGCCAGATGTCGTCCCCTTTACCCACACCATGACTATTTTGGCTGCTATTCACTTCATACTATCGCCACCAAAGTAAAATGAGACTGAAGGCTAACAAAGCTCACAATCACATTCCTTGAATATTTTTTTTTAGCTCAGTTAGGTCAAATTAAATCAGCAATTATTGTTACACTTGCACTAGGGGTCAGTAAGGCTGAATACCAAGACCACGTAGAATTTGTAACCCAGTGACAGTACCCTGCAAATGCATCCATGGATCAGACTCAAAATGGGCTCTTTATTCCTTACAACACCAAGACATTTGTCTTGGGCTGAACTATGACTTGCAATTCCCCTGTCCTTAAGTTAGGCACCGATCCAGCTCAGCTGAAATTCTCTTCATTACACAGATTGCTGAGATACTGCAGATCAAACTAGAGCCACCCATTCTGGTAATACTGCACAAGGAGGAAGGGAAACTTCAGTTGTCTAGATCAGCATATCTGATTCACATCCCATAAATGCTGAATATTTGTGTCACAATCCTATGTATTCCTTAACGGCTATGATTGCACTTATGTAAATGTCAAACAATAAGGAATTTGGCCTGTAGCTGGCAGTTCTGGAACAGCAAACCATGCTTACCTTTGCAGTGTTTCCTACTGAAAGCAGGCAGAGAGCCCTGAGAAAGCAGCAGCGTGACTGGAGAAAAAGTCCTGTCCTGACTGAGGCCAAATAAACCAGGAAAAGATAGTCAGAAGGAAAGAGGCCTACCTTACGTACATGTTGCAGCAATAATTGAGAGCCTCTGAACCTCCTTTGAGGTGGCCATAATAGTTTCTTATTCACATAGAGGAAAACAGACAAAGTGTCTTACTCAGACAAGTTATTACAGCACTTTAGCTGTCTATCTAGACTGCAGGACAGGTGAACTCTACAGCAGAGTTCATGGAGCCACCCAGCGCACATCACTGCTCCATCCCAACCTGTGCACCTGCCCTTCCTTCCCGTGAAAACCACTAAGGAGAACAGCCTTGAATGTCCCAGGATCAGACTTTGACTTGGTGCTACAATGTGGTCAGGTTAAAGAGGGCGGACATAGAAGCTGGGAAAATCTCAAGGTTATCAGTTTCGATACAGACTTACGCATCTAGCATGGCATCTATGTTGAGGTAAGCAATGAGCAATTTAGCCTGACTTACTACTCAAAGCTTCTCCAGCACTAATGGACAATTGTAGAGGTCATATTCAGACACCTACTTCAATTTTTTTAACTGAGTTGCTGTGACTTCTCTCCACTGACTTAATGGACAGAAAGGGCCTGGCTGCAGAATCTGAGACATCTTAAATTCAAGATATTATAGAAAGTGTCTGTGTCCACTTTTAGCTCTGTAGAAAAGAGTCCACAGTCAGAGGAATCCTACACTACAGCAAAGTCTGGGTCTCCTAAACCTTAGAGAAGATGCCTTCTCTATTGTGTCAACTTTATAAGTGGCTCCCTCACTGCAATCCAACACACAGAAAGTCTTCCCCTCCCCCAAAACGAGGGAACAAAGGAAAACAAATTCTCTTTTGGTACTGGGCTCCTCCCATCACAAGTACTCCTTATTGCTCACTTAATCTCCGAGGCCTTTGTCTTGCTTTTACTTTTGCAACCTATGCACAAGCAAACAACTCAGGAAAACCACAGGATATAAATGTCATTAAAATATACATTGACTGTAGACAGCCACATGGAAATGTCAGTCTTCAGAGGAATGTAAGTTTTCACTAGCTAAATTCTTCCCTTTTTTTTGTTTTTTATAATCTTAATCAACTTCAGTTTCAACCCAGGTTTTCATTGGCCTGATTTTATAATGGCCATCCTCATTCAACAGATGATTCTTCAAGGTAATTTACCTCCAGTCAATGCCCACAAAGAAGCAAGCACAGGATGGGGGTTTCAATGTCACTTTCTTTCAAGGTGTTAGGGTTAGTAATAAGTGCAGTTGCAAGTTCAACAAAGTTCACACATTATTAATGCATTAAAAGTGTATTAGTGTGTTAAAAGGATTAAAGAGCAGCCCAGGAAAGAGGGAGGACAACTGTTCTACCTGTCTGAAGGAGAGAAGTGAGAAGATTGTTGAGGACAAGAGTTAGATAGGCCTCCATCTGCTGGAACAGTGAGAAGAGAGGTTTGCCCTGTGCAGTCTATAGGCTTACTGGCCAGCACAGCATGTAGGTAGAAAGAAAAACAGGGTGTCACTATTCACAAGTGCTGATGAACACAAACTCTTTGTGCCCGAGCTACACGAATGCTGAATTTACATCTAGAGTTTTCAAAATACTACAATCAAGAAGCAAACAGAACATAGTTCAAAAAGCCATCAAATGGGCAGGGTATTGACACATGTCATCACCAGCCTGGTGAAGCTGATCACATTAAGCTTTATTGCCAGTGGAGAAAGTTTCTTCCAGAATGCAATTAAAAACATTTAAATTAAGCCCTTGCTCTGATATAATCTCCTTGCTCTCCCTTCCTCTACCACTCAACTACAGAGACAGTATATTGAGATTAGCATTCTTAGGATAAAGTAATGTGAACATTGCTCCACTCCAATAGTCTGCATGGAAAATGTGGGGCACGTGCACAGGGGCACAAACATACAGAGACTTCGCTGGAATTATAATGCAACGTATGTTAAGCACAAAATTGTCCCTTTTTGACAGTGTTCTACAGATGCAAGAAAGGAGGTCCAAACTGATCTGTTTTGAAATCAAAGGTATATATATGCACACAAATACACATACAGGAAAAAGTAAGCTAATTATTGTTTCTGTTCTTTTCACACAATAAATGTTTCATGTCTATTTAACTGTGCAATTCAATAATTAGCTTTGAAAGGGACATACAAAACTCATTCTTATTCATTAAAAAAAAAATCTTATTTTTATACATCAACTCCAATCTTGCAAGTTCTTATAAGGATTACACTGAAAGTACTAAAAATTCATATACCTGCATTCAATGGAGTCCTTTCAATGTGTGTGCATCAGGCAAAGATTCAGATTTCACAAAACATTCATCCTCTCTACAGTCTTTATATGCAAATAGTGACATTAACAGATAGCAATATTCGGAATTTGTGGACCTACATCAAGCATTTGTTGAGTTAAGGACAAAGCTAGCCTGAAGTTTTTGTACACTATCTGATTTCAAATACAGAAAGCATTCATCTAATAATTGACAGTGACCATGTTTAATACCAAAATTTTTACTAAGACTTCATATAGCACTAGCATATAAGGCATTTATGGAAAGAGGAAAATTATTTAGAACTGTACCATCAGAAAAAGTACCTTTGAAGAGGTGACCATTCTCCATCTGAATGAGGGTAAGATGCAGACTGCGAAAACATAGAAACTGCAGGAGCCTTTATGTCAGACACATCATTAACAAACACATCTGGAACAGGGATCCTAGGTAAAAGGAAAGACACGACATTTAAAAGCCATACTTGATCAGTGAACTGTCATATACTTCAGATAACAAAAAAACCCTGCCGCAGAGAAGAATTAGTATAACCTGAACTAAAAGGAGATCAAGAAATGTTATGATTCACACCTCCTAGGTCACAACATGATGAAGGATTATTCTTATGTTTTCAATGTCATTTTAATTATTTTTGTTACTAACATTCCCGATAGCTTTCTAGCTTAAAGTTTTATCTTAAAGAAACATGCTCATCAGCCATGTGTACCAACTTAGACAGAAATTACTGTTAGAAGGTATGAGATGGAATGGAACACTAACCAAGCAGTAGGCTTCCATTACATATAATTGCACTGTGATACCTTGAACTGTCCAATGGTTCTTTTTCCTCCTCTGAGCTAATCTCTATAGGAAACATGTCTTCATCTTCTGAAGAGTCTCCATTGTCTTCTCTTTTTAAGCTGTCTATTTTATGGGTAGACTTCCTCCTCTTCTTCCTCCTTTTTTTCATAGAGCTACAGACTGGAGATGTTTCAGTAGAAGGCTGGGATCCATGGGCTTGGGGTGGTACTTGTGAGGACGCACTGGTGTCTAGGTTTCTCATCCGATCTATGGAGTTCCTCTTCAGCTGAGCTTCCATTAAAGCAGTTCCCTCAGACAGAATGGGAGATGTGGAGAGATGATACGGAATTACCTCCTGAGAAAGAAAAAAATCAGACCATGCAACATATTAGTTCCTCCACCAGTCATTAATCTGGTTCTAAAATGTAGGCACAATTGCCAAAATCTAAGTCATTTATTCCTCAGAAAAGTAACAAAGATTAGACATCTGGACACTTAATATGATCCCATAGCATATGGAAATTGTTCCATAGCTGCATCTCCTTAGACAAGCTCTTAATAAAGAGGATCCTCTGAGCATCAAATGTTGGCCAGGTTATGGCATGAGTCTCTGCCCACCTGATGCTAGATACTGAGCAGAAACAAAATCCTAGTTTATAACCTGAACATTCTGTAAAATCCAATTCCCCTTCACAACCCAGTGCGTGTGCCACATAGTAGTCAGACAGGCCAGTGGTTTATAACTAGGTCACACAAACATCCTCTTATTCAATCATACATATCTCTCTCTCTCTAGACACTCACGGAAATATTACTAGCAATTTTCAGTTATCAAATAACTGTTACCAAACAGGAGATTTAAATATGAAGATCAGAAGTTTTAAACATAAAGACATAGAAATTAATATTGCACACGCACACAGCTCTCACCTGAAACTAGTAATATTGTACTCAATACAAGAATTTGAAAACTCATCCCACTTTGGACAATGACAAAAATTAATGGAGATATCTGAAAAGAAATGCCTGTAAAAAGCTTTTCCTATGTTACATTATGTGGTGAATATTAAAAATTAGCATGACCATAACTTATATAGATTAGCATTAAATCACACAGCTCAAGAGCAGGTATTCTTATTTAAATATAATCCCACATGAATAACAGTTGCAAGATCATGCCTTTGATGAGTACCAGAATTACTGCGTGCACAGATGTTTACAGGGCATATGCATTTTCACTGGAACTCTGCTGAGTGCATATGTTCAAAGTAAAGATTTCTGCAAAACACAGGTCCGTGTACATATTAACCTTTGTTGAACACACCTTCGGAACATGTAAACTCTGTACATGTTATTTCTGTTCACACACTGACATGCAGATAAACTATGATACATTTTTCAGTCATGTGATTACCTCCTTTAGATTTTTCCAAATCTCAGCAACTCAAAAAAGTGAAGTAACTGCATAGTATTGAATTTACATGGCAGAAAATTGTTCAGAAACTTGCAAAACTATAAAATGGTCAAAGGTGTATTTTTCAATAAAATTCCTAAACTCAAAACTGACTGAAGAGCAGGCACTGAATTTTTAACAAATTAAAATTAAGTTTTGACTCTTACCTGATCATTATCCATCTCCTGCACAAAAAAGGCCTCTCCATTGTCTCCTAGTTTCATGTGCAAATCTACAGCCTCTCCATTAATTTCTATGTCAACCTGGAAGACAATAAATACATTCTCATATGAAAAGGAAGTTATTTTAGGTACACAGTTCCTGTTCAGCTATCCTACTACTGTCACTGGGCAAATGCTTCTCAGGGAAGCGTAGGAAACCTTATAAAGCATAAAATACTGAACTCTGTTTCTCTCCTTACCCTTTCACAAGGCCACCAATTTTCAAAATGTTTTTTTAACTCATTCAGCTCATCGCTATATTGCCTCTCTACTCAGAAAGGTTTACAGCCACTATATAAAGTCCTGAATCTTTTAAAGAGTAATTCTGAATGCTTAATTCATAGCCTAGTTTCAAATTATTCAAGTACTTCCACATTCAAATTCTTAATACGCAGTGCTTCAAATTCATTAAACAGACTTCTCTTTACACTATGAGAAGCACAAATAAGAAAAATTGTTTCACATTCAGAACACAGTTCATGTGTCTATTTCTTCCACGTATTTATCTCATCGCTACACAGCCCCAGCTATTTCCATTTCTTCTCAGGAGGATCTCTCTCTTTGCCTAGAACTGTTCTTGCCACCAGCTCCATTTTCACTGTATAATTTTTTGGAGACTCAGACAAGTCCACATTTACATTATATTTGAGGACACAGTACACTATTGGCACTACTACTGATCCTAAATACTGAAATTCCTTTCTGATTTATGTAAGAATTGAACAATGTCCATGACGACATTAGGATCTTTCTGCTGAACAGTTACAGGTACATTTGAACCTAGAACGTATATAGTTACAAATTATTTCCTAAAACAATCTGTCATGCCTTACTCACTAGCAACTTCACACTGATATATTGCCAGGTCATTCAGTCTGGTTACATTTATCTCAAGGTTCTCAATGCTTTTTGTAGCTTCAATTAACCTCCACATACTGTTGTCTAAAATATTACTTAATTATTTCCTCCCTTTTTGTAACTATCATTGAACATGTTAAACAAAGGGATCTTAACACACAGTCACTAATGAAATCTAGTATAGACCCAAAATAGCACATTGAAAAATTTGCTTCATTGAAAATAAATGCTACAAATGTCATGGCTTGTTTTGTTTTTATTACAGTCAATGTCTTACAAATTATGCTTTGAAATGCAAGAATCAGAATTATAGAGTGTCTAAAGAAAACTTTGACTAGCATACCACAGAACATTCAGTAACTTTCATACCATTAAAGTTAACCAACAGACAGAACATATCAAAATTGTCAATTTTCTTACCACTTTCTCCCTAGAACGTAGAACTCCCATCTTCCCAAAGCGTACATGGAAAGGGGAACACTGAAGATTTCCATCTGGTTGACGCACAACAATTATATCTATACATCCCGACAATGTGGCTGGATTTAGTCCCTTATAGAGCTCCTTCACAGTTACAAACACTTGCCCTGCTAACTGTCCAACGTAATTCATGGTTTGGACCTGAAAGGCAAAAGACAGAACAAATCAAATTTTGATCTTTGCTTTATATTTTAGAGACATTTGAGAGACCGAGATTCCAGCAGTGGGGTACTCTCCTGTTTCACAAATTAACAACTTCACGTAGAATCAGGATTTCCCCACCTAATTTATTTATAGCTGCCTGTTGTTTGTAGAGAGCTATTAAAAGACAAAAGCAAAAGACACCTTCTAAGTCAGAGAATTGTAACAACTTTCAGAAGTCTGTAAAATCATTGTATTCAAAACCACTTTCAGAACTCTGCAGCTCATCAGTGTGTCCAATTATCTCTGAAGAGAAAAGCATTACTTCCAAAATAACTCCTCCTATCATTACCGTGCCCTTAACACCAAATATACTTCTTTCATGTATTGCTACGGGCTTGAAAGGGCAGGGCTAGTGAATGGTTTTAAGCAGATCTAATTTTTCCACTACACTGAAGTCAAAGACTCTTTTCCCACTTTACAGGGACTTCTCCCCTTAAAAGATTATTATAATGCATATGCACAATAGATAACACATTAAGGTTTGACAAGCAACCATCAGTCCAGAGCATCTGAACTTTATAGTGCTTCCTAATGCAACTTTGCAACTTGTTTTAAAACAGCCTTTTAGTATTATCATATTTCTTAAAAATTAGGCACGTGTTGATGGCTGAAGTGATTGGCTTTACTTCCCCTGCTCCTGGATCTATTTAGTATTTAGTTTCCTGTTTCTACTCAATGTATATCCTGTTTATGATCCATTAATATACTTCATCACCTAGACAGGACAGCATGCATACTTCAGACATACTTAAAAGTTCCAAAAGTCTTTTAAGGGCTCTCAAATTATGAATTAATTTAAGCAGATACCTTCCCAAACAGTACAGAATTTAAGGACTTTCAATGTCTATTGTTTTCATTAATTTTCCAACACCTCTTGCAGATTTTAAGATACTGATTTCAGCAAAGTCCTTGTGCACTCAGTATAAGGCATATGCCTTGTACAGATTCTTTGCTAGGCTATACTACATCACCTGGACATCAATAAAAGAGACGCTCGCAGGGTAAGCAACACAAACTCCCACTGATGATGAGAACAGAACTGAGCTCAGAGTCTGAGGGACAGTAGCTGCACTCAGCTGCGCAGCATGTGTTAACCAGCATCATCCGCTACAACAGAGACTGTCTTTCAGCTGCCTACTTTCATAAACAACAAAAAGATGTAAGAGTGAAATGCTGTAAAAATAGCTCCAATTTTTAACTGATTTATACTTAGAAACAAAAAGCTATCAAAATAATACAGTGAAAATATTACAGTAAAAAACTAGAAAGTTAGGAAATGCTATAATTAAGACTAGTCTCTTCAGACATGGCTAATTAATTGATGATCACTTATGGTTTTTTACCAAAACTTCCTCCATATAGGATGGACTGAAGCTTTGCTCTCTTCTCTGTTTCTATTGCAATACATGGGTATCAGGACACAAACCATGATCTGAAGGAAGAATTATTTATGTTCTTTCGGGCGTTATGATAGTCATCACTACATTGTCCCTGAAAAGTGATGATGCTCTCCCCATCTGACAACTGAATCACAAAAATATTAAGATTAATACTAGGCGTTAACTTTGGAACCAGAACAGACTTTTTGTAATTATTTAGTATACAAGACATTGTCATGGTTTAACCTCAGCTAACTCAGCCCCACACAGACATTCACTCACTCCCCCCAACAGCAGGAGGGGGGAGAGAATTGGAAGACTGAAAGTGAGGAAACTCATGAGATGAGATAAAAGATAGTCTCATGGAACAAAAAATGAAGAAAATAATGCTAATAATGATAATGATAATAATAAAGAATTCCAATATACAAAATAAGTGGTGCACAACGCAATTGTTCACCACCTGCCAACCAATACCCAGCCAGTTCCTGAGCAGCAGCCCCCAGCCAGCTTTCCCTCTAGTTTGTACACTCTGCATGACGTCATATGGTATGGAATATCCCTTTGGCCAGTTTGGGTCAGCTGTCCTGGCTGTGTCCTCTTCCACCTTGTTATGCCCCTCCAGCCTTCTCGCTGGCAGGGCCTGAGAAGCTGAAAAGTCCTTGACTTAGTATAAACACTACTTAGCAAGAACTAAAAACGTGAGTGTGTTATCAGCATTATTCTCACTCTAAATCCAAAACACAGCACTACACCACCTACTGAGAAGAAAATTAACTATCCCAGCCAAAACCAGGACAGATGTTAACTAATGAAAGAACAATCCCTAAATACTGTTTGGAGAAGCATTTCTGCACAGCCCTCAATTTAGGCAACTAGAAAGTGCCACCTACTGAAAAGTCAGCACACAAAAACTTCATGGCAGAATGAGCAATTATATTCAGTTCTCCAGCACTCACCTGCTATTAGCATTTCTGGGATCCTATTATAAATTAGAAATATGCCTTCCTATATGCAATCTAGTGGTAAGCTGTTTCATAGGGAACTACTTGAAACTCATGCCGCACCCTATGCTGTGTCACAGAACAACAGGTTGGAACAGACTTCTAGAAATCGCCTGGTCCAAAAGTCTGCCCAAAGGAAGGCTACCTCAGACGAGGTTGCTCCAGACCCTGGTCTCATTGAGTTCTCAGTGTCTTCAGGGACGAAGATTTGTCAGTCTCCCTGCACTCCTGCTCCTGTGTTCACCTGTCCTCACAGCAAGATTTTTCTTCCCAATATCTAATCTGAAATTTCCCTTGTTGCAACTTTTGTGCCCATTGCCTCTTGTCCTATCACTGTGCACCTCCAAGATTCTGGCTCTGTTTTCTCTCTCTATACTCCACAACAGGTAACTGAATACCCTGAAGACTGAACAAAACTAGCTCTCCCAGCCTCTCCTTTTAAGTCACAAGCCTTTAGCCCTCTAACAATCTTGGTGGCCATCATCTGAACGCTTTAAAAAGCTGGCACCACATAGTCATGGAAGTTCAGCAGTGTGCATCCAGGGTGACAGATGTATGAGACCTTTTAAATTTATCCCTTTGCTTTGGAAAGATGCTTCAGTTTCTACTGAGGATTTTACTAACCTAAAGCACAATAAGAAACTTATTTCTTCTTGAGTTAAGAATAAATTTCAAGATGGCTACAATTAGACTCAAAATTACACGGTGCAGTTCACCTCAGTTAATGCTTGCTCTGCTGAAGCAACAAAATTTCCAGGTGCAAAACAGCCAGAGCTTCCCTGGTCGGGAAGGAGTTGCTGGGACAGTACATACACCCCCCTGTTCAGGAGAGTTCCGGGCAAATAATGCAAATATGAGGACTCACACATGATCTAACAAGTTACACCAGCAGGCTTCCTAAACTCCTTAACAAAGAATTTTGCAACTACTCTTGCTCACAACAAATCTTAGCCACACTGCCTGCCCTGTTTAGGACACAGAGGTTATTTTTAGACTTGTGAATTAAAAAAGTTAGACACCATCCTCAAGTTCTGAGGCCAACTGGCACAGCATAGCTTGCTTCCATACAGTGAAAATCTCTTATCCCTTAAAAAGAAAGTGCCACAATCAAACTGTCAGCTGATGATGGACACTCAAGCTGGGCTGAACCTGGCTTGTGCAACAAAATCACTGCAGAATTAAAACAGACTGGGAGACTAATCACATAAACCCCAATTCCTCAGAAAACCAGACAAAAACGGTTTTATATTTCAAATGTAGGGAACAAAAGATGCTGTAATTAAAATGGGGGAGAGCTCAGAAATTGGAGACTGACAGATGTAGGCCCTTTATCCTAACTTTTATACAAGCCAACCAAAACAGATAGTTTGGAGTCTGAGGTTTGTAAGTTTATACTCCAAACCTAAAGTCAGTCCATACTATGTCAGTACTCCAGGAAACAACATTCTTCAAAACCCAGAGAGACTGCATGTGGTTTTGAAGCAACATTTTACTATGGTCACTCCAAGAAGTCTTTCACTTACTAACCAGGCAGCAACAACTTCAGGTAAACATGAGTTTACGTCACGGATTAAACCCTGAGTGCCTGCCTGTTAATTACACTAAATTTAGTAAAAATCTTGTTCTTATACCATGCTTGTGGACAAAGCATGGAATATTTTTTGCTGCTGGGAAAATTCAGAATCCTTTTGATCTAAAGCTTGCAGCAAGTGAGAACAGTCTGTACTGCTTCTGTCAGGATTTTCAAATGGTTTGAGTTTTGTTCTTCACCCAGAGACACTCCACAGCTCTAAATTATGCACCCATTATGAAATTTAAATTATTTCCTAGCATAATATTTAATGTCGATTTAACTAGCAACTCCTATCAGGAAGCTCAGAAAACCAACTCTTTTGATTGTTAAAGACAGCAGTCATTTTTCAGAATTTATCATCTTGTGAAAAAATAAGTGAAAAATAAATGGCTAGGTGTTCCCTTAGTACTTAACTAATTTATTAACTTAGCAAAGGTTGACCTAACAAAGTTAATTCTTTAAAGTCCCACTCTACTGGATGCCACAGTAAGATCAAATGCATTGTCATCTAGATAATCCACTTATTTAATACAGGTACACCAGACTATGTCCTAATTCCACTGAAAAAGCTAGTAATCATACCCTATGCATCCCCTTTTTTTTACAGCCCAGCTCTTCCCCATACCATTCCATCTTTCTTTACTGTATTTTGTAAGATAAAATACCGAAAGTCATAGGAACTAAAGGCCTTTTTTTTCCTTTTGCAAGACTCAGTCTCCTCAGGTGCAGCAACATACACTGTTGAAAAAACGCCACGATTTCTGTAGCATGCTGTAAGGGTAATTAAAAACTGGAACACACTTCTCTGGAAGATATGAAATCTCCAACACAGAAAATTTTGAAGAGCAGGAAAAACATCTGTTGGGACTGGTTTAGGAACAAGATTGTAATCTTTTAGACAGAGATTGTGCCTGTGTCCAAAGCAGTAAACCAAACCATATCACCTCATAGACCCGACCATTACAATGTGGTCATCTACACTGAATCTATTTAAATTAAAAAATCTGCTTCTGGCACATTTTATGCACAGGACAATAAGCACTCTCCCAACAATTCCCAGGCACAGCTAATGAGATAAGATGGGACAGGGGACTTCTTCCATGGCCACTTTAGAAGTAGTCACCTTCTTTTAAAGGTTAAGAGAGCCTTATAGAATAGATGTTAACAAATGATGCTAGCTGGACTGGTCACCAAGAGCAGACTTTGGCACCGTTTCACTAGCAGGGATATAACATTTAAGTCCCTTTCAGCCCCTTTTCTCAGGTTCTGCAGTTATGACTGCAGTGGTTTTGTAGGCCATGAGAGGAAGATTTGCAGCAATGGTAAACATAACACAAACCAAATGCTTAGTACAAAGAAAAACAACACATACAAACACATCTTTCGGTTATACATTTAATACCTGATGTCACAATGAGACCCTGATCTATGACTGAAGTGATGGGCATAAGCACAAAACAAACCTACTTTCCTAAGAATGGCTCCATACAACTAACTTGCAAAATGGTGAAAGGGAGCCAAAAACTGATGGGCCAGTGTTCAGTTAAAATAAATCATTGCAGCTCTGCTGCTGACACTAAAACTATGACAATTTTACAAACCTGATCCATCTGGCCCACTGATCTGCTCTTAGCTTCTGTTTTGAACATTAAAGCTTGAGAGAAATTGGACAATATTTGGGAATCAGATTGTGGCCCCTCCAAGAGAATTATTCCTCATTTACAAAAAAAGTAAATGACAATATGTCAAAGACTCCTAGGTAAGCGCTTACTGCCACTCTTTCATCACGTATCAAATTTATTTTCTTGACTCAGAAGCAATTCAGTGTTGTTTGCAGTATTGAACACCAACTCCCTCTACAGCAATTAATGGAATTTTACTATTGACATATTCTTTACGATGAAAAACAGTATCAGAGGTTACATTCTAAAGAAGATTTATGATAAAAACATAGGGGAGAGAAGCAAATATTTCAGATTAAGATTCCATAGGTGGATTTTTTCAAAACTAAGATTAGCCTTCATGTTTGTACCATGACCATAGTAATGATGACTTCTCAACTACAAAAGCTCATAGCAACTATCACTCTATTCCTTTTAAAAGTGGTACTTCCGTTTATTAGTGGTCAACTAATAGTGGTTATTTAATGGTGAACTAAATGTTGATGTGTGACCATCACATTCAAACCTCTTAATAATATAAACTCATTTCAGGTTGGAAACAGAAAATCTTTAAGAATTTTCAAAAGCCTTTTTTTCTTTAATTATTTGTTAGCTCCTACATCAAGCCAATACAAGGTCATTGTCATGAATTCTCATCCCACTTTTTTGAGTAAATCCTCAGCCAGAACCCCAGAGTTGTGCACTTCTCAGAGCAAAATCAGGGCCTGGATTTCTGTTCTTTAGAGAAGCAGTGAAGGGACTGCATGGGACTTTAGGAGACGTCAGTTTAGGTCCCTACTTTCCTACAAGATTCCCACACAGTCCTGGGCAAGTTACTAAGGCTTAGCTTTCAGTGGGCTTTTAACTCCCACTGGTTTCAAGCACGGTTTATCACTGGCTATCATCTCAACTGCAGAATGCCAAGCTCATCAGAGTGAGACATAGACAAGCACTCTCCTTGAATATTCTTTTTTCCTGGGAAAGGAAACCTGGATTCATGACCTGGAAAGAAGCCATAAACAGCCATGACACTGATTTGAGAACTTCAGAGCACTCTCTTGAGCAGCACGGTTCTGGTTGTTCTGTTAAATAGGAGGGCAAGCTCTGTCCAAACCTAATTATGTGCACATTTTTTCCAGGCTTCCCAATAGTGACAGCAGCATGGGATACACCAGGGGTCCTCAAACTACGGCCCACAGGCCAGATACAGCCCCCCAGGGTCCTCAATCCCGCCCCCGGTATTTACAGAACCCCCCGCCGGGGGCTGGGGGGGGAAACCAAGCAGCCGCAGATGACTGCCTGCCACTTCATCCGCGTGCCAGCCCCCTGGTTAAAAAGTTCAAGGACCCCTGGGATACATGGACATGGGACACATTCCTGCAGGTGATTTGACACCACATCTGGTCAATCAGGAGACTGGTGCAATTCACTTGTAAATCCCAAATCAGAAAGCAAAATGCAGCCTGTGGCTGGCTCTACACCAGAGTAAGAACATTTTACTTCCTGCCAGCTAAAACTCCAGAAATATTTTAGGGTTGGGATTATTCTGGGCTTAATTCTATTAAGAACTATTTGACTCCTGTTCCAAGTTAGCCAAGGCTAGTGCCATAACCGTGACTTCTTACAATGGCCAGAGTCAAATGGAGCAAATGCCAAACTTATCTTCCAAGCAGCCAGTCCTTTCCAAAATGCACTCACTCACAGATACGGACTATGAGACGACTATTCACTTAGATCTGGTATTCCACGATCTTTCAAATACTTGAAACATTACTTGGTCCAATACTTCACAAAGTCCCTATAAAGGATGGAATATTTTCTTGAGAGCAGCTGAAATCAAAAATTCAAATTGAAGACTGAAAACTTGCCTGTAATGAATCCTCATATACAAACGAAGAGAGGACTGGCCTATAGTCCCACAGTCAGGGTATTGGACTGAGACTCAAGAGTCCAAGTGAATTATTTCATGACTAGTTGAAGTGTAACACCATGGTCCCACACCAACCTCCCAACCATATATTCCCAACTGTCCCAAATCTTACCCTTGCATCAGCACTAAAAACTAACACCACTAAAGTCATACAAAAATAATTCCCAGCTGGATCAATGGGATGATCTGACTCACCACATACGCATACAATTGCTAATATCGACTAAAGAGAGAAGCTGAGAAAGAGTAGGTGGTAGGCAGTACCAGGGGCACCTCTTCTGGCATTTCAGGAAATCTTGAAATCCTATCTCAAGATTTGTCTCCTTTCCCAGAAATCCCCTGGGAAACCTTCCCCATTTCCCTTGATTTCACTGTGCCACAGCTGCCCAACTGCCCAGTGCTTTCCTCCTCACAGAGACACTCTGAGGGAACGTACCCAAGGGCTGACATCCCTCTGGGCTGACGCTGCATAAATAGGATCAAACTTTACAACAAATGGAAAAGTACAAACTGATGTCTGAAACAGAGAGCTTTTGAAATAACTGGAGAATATATGGTAGTTCATGTACTGTGCTGCCCTGTGCTCCTGTTCTGATGTCAGAGGAGGATCATAAATCAGAATTGAAGCACAGCAGTAGCTCTATACTATGCTGATATTTCATGTGACTTGGCATCCTTTCTTTCAGTGGGACTGGAAAACAAATTTGTTCATTAGGTTGTAACTTCACATTTTCTGCATTTTCAGAGTTTAAAGTAATCTCTTACTGTATTTCAAGTGTTTTTGATGATTTCTGTGTGTATGTGTGTTCATAGATAAACAAACGTGTGCACCTGCACATCCTCAGGTATGGAAAAGAGCCAAACACTAAAACTTGCCCAACTCCCTTACAAACAGACCACACTGAGTCAGGTAAGTAGATATTATCAGTAGTCTGTATTCTGCATTGGTGAATTAGAGCTATCAGAAAAGCAGAAAGCATCTAAAATCATTAGAAGCTATTTTCATGGCTTTATGCCTAAAATCATAACATAATTATGTTGAGTCTTTCACATCTTATCTCCTCCACTGTCTCGCCACTCTTTCTCCAGTTCTCTTCATGGAACTAGGCTGATTTTACTGTAATAGGAGTACATCCATCTGACTTCTAACTGGGTACACTGATGACAGCCAAACCTTATCTGTGTACGCTAAACAGTTGTCGCTATTTGCTTCCCAAGACAGCAGAGACACAGATAGAGCCACCCAGAAAATAAAATAAGCAAACTGCTCCACAACACCCTCCAGACTGTGAGCCCCATCAGAGCTCAATAGATCTGTCAGGGTCAACAACTCTACATGTGAAAGGAACAGCGATCTGCTAGTTTCCCTGCAACATCAATGCTGAGACCCTGTTATTAGTACAGGTCTCTACATATTTCCTCTTTTTGACAGAGGCAACAAAAATATTGCACAATTCTGTTTCCTCCCCACTCTCCACAGGATACATTGTCTTTTACCTTCTCCAAGGTAGACGAGATACACTAACCAACAGAAAAGCTCTTCTGGGTGGGTGGGGAGGAAATCACATAAAGAAACCCAAAATGTCTCAAAGTTCAGTTTCATATGCAGCCATCGCACTACTCTGCTGTGCCATTTAATCCCTCCGGCCTGTTACCACTTTCCCTACTCCATTTCAGTGGAAGTATTAGCGAAGCAGCAGCACTAATGCAGCAATTCGCATCAGCAGCTGCCAGCCAAAGGGAGGCAAATGCCATCTCTAACGCAGAAGGGGAAGCAGCACACCGAGGGGCGCTGGGCTCCGCAGGCTCCCACAGCCCGGCAGCAGCCGGGACCCCAAACCGACAGCGCCCCGCGGCTGCCCAGCGCCGGGAGCCTCCCTCTGAAGAGACACCAGGAACGCACCAGACCTCTCCTTTCCCCCTACCCGTGCACAAAGCACTGCCCATCCCAGATAAACCCAACACCTCCGCCGCCTGCTGTCACCCCCAAAAGACAAGGAAAAAGCCGGCGCTGCCGGCAGCTGCCCGGCGCCCCGCCGGGACCGGCGCGGGACGCCGAGGCCGGAGGGACCCGCTGCCTCCCGCGGCGCCAACGCTCGGCGGGGCCAGCCTGGCGCTCCCCGCCCGCCTCAGCGCCGAGGAGCGACTGCTCGCCCTCCCCGCGACGGCCGCCCCGAGCCCCGACACCCACCTCGGCCGCCCGACGCCTCCCGTACGCTCCGCTCGCCGCCGCCTTTGTGCGCGCCGCCCGCCGCGGCGACTAGGACGCTGGCGGCTGCCCGGCGGTGCCGCCCCGGAGGAGGGACCGCAGCGCCCGGGGACGGGGAGGGCGCCCCGGGCCGGCGCAGGAGCTGTCCCTGCTTGGCCCGCCTCCCGCGGGGGCACGGCGGTGGTCAGCTCCCCGCGGGCAGGCCGACCCCCCGCCTACCTGCCGCCCGCGGCACCGGCACCGCAGTCCGGGCTGATGGCGTAACGGCCGCCGGGCCGGGGGCGGGGCGGGGCGGGGCGGGGCGGGGCGGCCGTTGGGCCCTTGGCGCGGCGGCAGTTGCTGGCCGTAGCCTGGCGGCGCGGCCGCGCTGAGTCAGCGGGCGGGCAGCGCGTTGAGGTGACCCCGCGGCGGGGAGCGGGCGGCACCGGGCCCACTCGCCCCCTTGGGCCCGCGGCGCCTCTCATGGGCAAGTTCCACCGTCCGCTGCGGTGCCTTGGCCGGCGGGAGCTTCGGCAGCTCAGGGTAGTATTCATGGTTATTTGAAGCATTACCTCAGGCCTGAAATAATAGGCACAGGAACACCTTCTCTTTTACCTGCTCATTTCGATCTCAAAAACGTTTCACAAGGCAGGGATCCTTATTCAGGTTTATGCATGGGAAAACCAAGCAGCGCAAAAGCGCATCGTTGGGCCCAGACTGCTGTGCGGGTCCCTGAAAGGCTCCGATTGAAGCTAGGGTTCCCAAAGCACAGCACTCAGGCCGTAGCAAGCACTTCTTTCACCATCATATGCTTTATCGCTGTAAATAAATTCCGTTAAATAAAGTTCTTCCACCAGATAGTGGTTCCCTTCCATTAAACCCGTATTGTAACCTCCTTCTACGCTAAGTGCCTTACACTACTAAATGCAGAAGTGGATTCCATGATAAAAATTAACTGATAGAGGAATCTTCCAGGCTTTTTCAAGCCTGTTTACAGAAGGCAGAAGAGGGCAGTGCTATGTGCAGAACAAATGAGCAGGAAACAGAGTAACATGGGAAAAAGAGGTCAAAGAATACGCACAAAAAAAGGGATCAAAGTTCATTCGTTGAAGAACAGCCTGCTAGTTTTAGGCTTGAAAACAAGTTTTTCAGAGCTGGATTTCATGCATCTACATGTTCTAGTCCCCAAAATGTACATGCCGCTGAAGCCCGGGAAGAGTTCCTTATCGAATCATTGGAGCTTAAGCCTTACATTTTCCGTTTATGTTGCAGTTACACCATAAAACAATCTCAGTGCAATCTCCCTTAGGTCATGAGCCAATTGTAATGCTTCAGACTTTCTCTCTGGCACATCCTGTAGCTGTTAACTCTGCATCCACCCTGAGTAGTCTTTGTGTTACAACGCCCAACTACAACAGAACCACTGGGTGACAGGGCCTGGTGCATGCTCACAGACTCAAATTCCTCCTCATTTTCCTCCGTTCCCAGTTACACAGCTACACTAACAAGTTCACCTCGGGTTTAGAACAAAAAAGTGAGTGAAGACAGCTTCTGCCCGAGCACAACAGACAAGGCTGTTCACTTAATCTCAAAGAGAAAACGATATGCAACAGAGCCCAGAAATACCTGCAGTTTCATTTCCCAGGCATATCGTATCTAAACCCTTGTCAGTAGGCAGTCAGCAGGCAATGAGACATGCTGGTAAAGAATCCCATCCCTGATGTAAATACAAGAAGCTGTGCCTGTGCTGGCTGTGGATCCTGGCCAGTGCTCTGCCCGTCACATTTGTGTAGAATACGATGCCATATTGTGTTCCCTCTGAGGGGGTCGT
Source organism: Falco peregrinus (assembly GCF_023634155.1). Taxonomy (NCBI): domain Eukaryota; kingdom Metazoa; phylum Chordata; class Aves; order Falconiformes; family Falconidae; genus Falco; species Falco peregrinus. Next base: position 62,157,904 of record NC_073727.1, read on the forward strand.
ACCCTACAGTCATCACCGTCCAGGACAGCTCTACCATATTGTTCCACTATAGTCTTGCACTACTATACTAAAATAAAAATATAATCATAACACACTGAATCAAAACCACTGTCTTTCCACAGCCTCAACAACAGCCACTCTTCTCTACTTCTTTCAGAAATCCAGAAGCTAGAGCCTCAGCTTTGGATGTACTGCATTGTGTTTAGTTATTTATCATGTCCAACCTTCTGCTGCTTCATGTAAAATAACCCACAGAAGAATGCTCCACAGTTTTAATGGTTCCATGTGTGAGGTCATGTTTTCTTTTCCTACAGAGCAGTGTAAATATAGCCGTGATACATACAAGATGCCATGGAAAGTGCTAAATGCTTGCACAGCAACAGTGAGCTTCCATTAACAGCAGGGCACCAACTTCGTCCTGCTGTGCTTTTTTACCCTGTTCTTGCTGATGGTGTGACCACAGTGCAGGTCAGTGTTCCTCAGATTACTTCTCTGGAATAAACTCTGCCAACTGATTTTCAGATCCTTACTTGTTTTGTGCTGCACTTCAGCTCATAACTATTCTCACCGGTCATATCTATGTAGAGGACCAAGCTCCAGTATATAACCTCCCATACCATCCAAGCCTTAGCCTGGTCATGGCTATGGTCTCAGCTCAGCCCATTGCAGAGTCTGGAGGGCAGTATGGTCAGGGGTGGTGCCTAAAAAGTAATCTGGAGTTACCCACAAAACTAAATGGCTGAGGGAGTATGGTCAGGAGGCATACTCTGCCCTTGGATGAGAATACTCCCTGGTGGTGTCAGCTCCAAAACACAGTCGGGAATGATGAAGTTATGAACTATTACAATTTTCTTCCTGACAGGTTTCTTTCTGGAAGCATGGTGGTGGGCAACACAAGTTTGTTTCCCAGGTTTTGAATTAAAACTGTCCACAAACTTTTGAAGGACCTGCTCCTGGGAGTTTTCTTTCTACTCCTTTGCTGGTCTGTTTATAGCTGTCCATTTTTACCTAATTGTTGAAGCCTGCCCCAAAGTACTTACAGTTCATGTATTCACTCTGTGTTTGCACAGTTCTGTCACAGTGGAGTTCTAGCCTGTGATCTGGGCTCATACTTACTGTGAAAATACAATTAAGAAGAAAGTTGATCCGTGTAGTCTTCTGTAAATTAATAAAACTGGGTTTAAAAAAAAATCTACAAGCATGGAAGGGTTTCATACAGTTCAAGAAGATTCCTAGAGACCATTATGTAAGTTCATACAGCACAAAGAAAAAGGCCTTCAATTCTAGCTTGGGACACCAGATTTTCTTGGCAAGTATGTTGCCAGTAAGTAAAATAACCACTCAGATCAAAAAGTTGCTTACTTAATGCATTATCAGTAATGTCTGGCATTTCTCCCACTAAAACTGGAGTTCATGTTCAGGCACATAGCACCTGGGTTATGAGTTAATGCAATTGTTAATGCATGCACACTGTGCATGTAAAAATGATTCAGTAAATAGAAAAGCTGAGCTTTCCGCTTTTAATTTATAATGAACTCAAAAGCAAAGATAGCTCTGCAGTCTGGTGCCGGCATTATCTTTCTAAGTATTAAACTCAGAGTAGCTCAGGCAATATAAATTAAGAGTTGATCTAGTTTTATTCCAGTGTAAACTTCAGAAAGTAGTTGGTCTCTGATTCTGTAATTACCTAATTAAATGTCCCACCATCTTAACAAAAGAATAGTTCTCCTAACATAAGCAGATATTTTTATACAGTACCTATAGTTACCTGTGATCCTCTACTGAATTCTCTGTCCACGTCACATTATTTTTTCCCTTTTTATTTTTGCTTCAAGTTTAATTATCTAGTACATCATTTTGTCCTTCATTGGAAGGCACAATAGTGCTGGTCATTGTAGTGTGTAAATCCTGATATTTGATCTGCCTCTTAGTGCTTGATTTGTTGAGAACATTTTTTTAAAACTGTAAGTAGATGTTATTTAGTTGCAGATATTTCTAAAATGTTTGACACCCCCACCCCCGACTTTAACTTGTTGCCAGTTTTGTCCATCCTGCTGGTTTGGCGGTCTCTGTTCCTGAGATCAACTGTTCCACTGTTTTAGTATCAGGAGATCTGAGTACTAAACAACATTGAAAAGAGAAAGAATGCTGTCCTTGTCCAACATAGAGCCATACAGGACAGTCTTTATTCCATATGAAACCACTTTGCTTTTGGCAGTGTGTTCAGTCTGTCACATTTAGGCAGATGCTTCTGGCCTGCACCAGACACCAAGTCTGCCCTGCCTGAGCTCCTTGCACTTTGCCAACTTTAGCTTGTGGATTTTGCTTTCCATATAGTCACAGTTCCCGAGTATTGTAGTTGCCTGCTGACAGTCACACATGCTAGCCCATACACTTCTGGCATCATCTATTATCTTCCTTCTCTGGCATTGCTGTTAAGAGATGAGATGGTGAGATCAACCTCAGGAGGACTGTGATGTTACCAGAAGTACTATAAAGTTTAAGGCATCAATGAAGCAGGGGAGTGATAGGTGAAAAGGGAAACTGAGAGGATTATTTTGCCAAATGAACAAATGTGAGACTGTAATTTTCCAGGAACTGTTGCAGCAGGAATTAGAGACAGGGCAGGAGGCACTGGTCATGTACTAAAATGCTCATCTATTATGATAACATGCTTATCAACTCTCATTGCCATCAGGGCTTACATTGTATAACCAAACTTGATTTTGAACCAAGTACTTCTGGGCTTGGGTTTGTGTCAAAAACACTGTTTTTCCCTCCTCACTGAAAATGTAGTCCCAAAAAGGAGATCTGTAACTGACTAACTACCGGACAAGTTTGGTTTGTTGTTGGGTTTTTTTTGCTTTTCAGAATACAACGTCTTGATAATGAAGTTTCTCAAAAGAGCCTTTCTTTTTCCTCTAGATTGACATCTAGCCTTGCAAAACCATGAAAACCTCAATGCTTCCTTTATATCCTAGCAGCTCTTTCCACAGTCAAAACTCAGTTTTCTGCTACAAAATACTTGGCTACTGAGAAACAGAGGCATCTACTGAGTCCTATGATCCAAATATGGCCAAAGGAAAAAAATGTAGGAATATTTAAAATCAAGAACAAGAGAAACTAAAGATAACAACCCTGCTGGAGGTCCACTTGTAGAAGTCCAATCTCATCAGAAAGTAATTTAGCTCCAAATCTGTAAATACCAAGCCTGAGCTAGCTATAACCTTAGAAAGCTTAGAAAATCTTGAGCCCTGGTAAAGCAAAGCAATCACAGCATATGAGATTAAGGATATAACAGTGAAATCATCAACATGTTCTTTCTTCAGCCAAAGCCCAGAATCCCTGCATAGGCATGTTCAAACACAGACCTTTACTCTGCTCAGTCAAAATACATACTAGTGTTTAAATGCACACACATACAAGAAATGAGAGAATGGAAAATCCTTCTGTCCTGTTTTGGACTGGAATGCTTTCCAGCCCAAAAGCTAGTTTTTCATCAGTTCAGTAAATCTATGCATGACTAGCAAACCTTTAGCCCAGAATACTGTTTTCAAAGCACAGCAAATCAAAAGCAAAATCATCAGTATTATTTCTTTAGAACAAAACAGTACAAAACACACTCTGAGAACTTCAAACAAAGCTGCTCTACTTCCCAGGGTATAACCTTTTCCTTACTATTCCTGCAATTCTTGCAAACTAAAAAAGCAATCTTCATTCTGAAGAGGAAAAGATATTTGGAAACCAACTCCTTCTGTTGAAAAGTTTGTTGCTTTCCTCTCAGCCTCATGTCTGCAGTTTCTACATCAGACTGCCCACTAATATTGAATTATCTTCTCAAGCAGGTTCTGAAAGTTATTTCTTAGTGATTGTAAAGTAGCCTTAGTTCACTGTATCGTTACCTCCTCGCTATGCAAACTAATACCTCTTTCCTGTAGCTAGAAAAGTTGTAACAGCTATAGCCAACTTAAGATAATAGAAAAATAGAGATATTTTGTATAAAGTTGTTTTCTTATGGTGGGCTAAGCACTAAGTGCTAATAGAGCTCAGCTTGAAGTTCGTTCTGTAACTTCACTGAGAGAGTGAAGTGTCTACAATTATTTTTACAATAAAAGTAACAATATTTGGTGTTTCTCACTGTGACAGAAAAATTCTTCACTTCTGTGCAGACCAGGATATTAAAGTGGTTGTTCTGTGTGTGGTTCCTCGGGAATGAAGGCACACTGTTCCTTGCTTCTAGTTACAAGAAAATTCTGCACTGTCTCAGGTACTGTCATTAGTTCAGGCTGTCATATAAACTGAATGAAGAGTGTTTTGATCTCCCCTCAGGAAAAAGGCAGATGGAGGATTGTGAGCAGGCTGCCAGGAGAAGAGGCAGACCCCGGCTGCTTTTTCCCCTGCCAGTGACCTGCTGGGGGAGGCTTCTGCAAGCTTTGCCTGAAAGTTCCCCTCTTCAGCCCTATCTTTAGTTTCACTGAAAAAAAGTGAGATAACCCAACCTGTTGCTTGCTTTTATTTTTTTTTTTTTTTCCCTCCTGTCTGTCACTAAGACTCAACTGTCTTGTATATTTGAAGTGGTAGAGTGTAGCCATGTAACCAGGTTAGGGCATTTCTTTAAGTGTTTGAGCGTACCATTTAAAAGGACGCTTTCCACTTCCCCAGTTCAGCCTGTGCAGCAGGTGTGGATCCCATGCCTTTGCCTGAAGGGCATCGGCTTTCCCTCCACAGCGCTTTCTCTAATGTCAGGCAGGCTTGAGGGTGCAAGTCTGTTCAAGAGCTTTGGTCCTCAGGTCTTTCCACACTGTCTTCTCATTCCTTCTCATATCACAAGCTGTAAGGACACCTTAATCTGGCAGCACAGATTTCAGGTCTCTGATCTTTAATCTCTAGATTCAGTGTCAGGTGATTCAGGAGGAGAGGTGAGATGTTCTGGGATAAGCTGCCTTAAGACATCTTCTTTGCAATTTCATTATTGGAGATTTTAATGATTACAGTTTATGCTGAGGACTGTGCTTGTTCTATATTTAAAGTACAGTCATCCTTTGAATGCTTGTGATAATTTGTTCAGGCAGAATTTGAGCTGTATGGAATATTGATAATGTTTAAAAATATATTTGGCTTAAGCAAATGGTCTTTTCAGTCTTGATTGCTGTCAAAGCTGACTTAATCTTACTGTTGTGGGCTGATTTTTCTCAAAAGTATATCGTTACTGGTAAAGTTAATGATCAAGATTGCATTGAAACCCTAGAAACAAGTTAAGGCACAGAATTAAATCCTGCACATGCAGTCATAGAACAACAAATTCTCTTTAATTACTTGCATCAAGCCTGGGCAATTAATCAGTAAATAAGGTTGTTTACTGCAGTCTTCCTCTTATCTAAGCAGTTTACTCTCCTGATTTAGGCTGAGGATTTGTATAAAACCCTTACTGGTACTTCTAAGTCAGGTATGTTAAAGCAGGAATATTGTCATTTATTTCAGTTTTGACCCTGCTATCTTTCTTTTACGTCTTCTGTAAGGACATGCATATCTGAGTGATGTTATCTGAGCAATTAGCTAATATATTTAATAGATGTGATCGGCTTTGCAAAATCATGAAAATAGTTCTTGATTTCAGATTCATGTTCAAATTCTATAGCGGGAGAAGTATCCCTGGTAACTTAGTAGTAAACCCTTCCCTCAAAATATTCTTGGTATTAAAATGAGGGTAATCTCTCTGGAAGTGTTATAGCACTACAGTCACTGAACATAGTAATTAATGTTATTTTAGAACTGCAATTAAACAGCATTTCTTCTCCCTCAGTCTTAAAGTAATTATCTATTTGGAAAAATAAACTTGGGTTTGCTGTGACAAAGAGTGTATATCAGCCAAATTGGATTTGGAAAATAAAGTATTTAATGGAGGAACTACAGTCTGTCAATTGAAAGGAAGTATTTCCTTTTTCTTTTTATGTTTTGTGTGACTTTTGCTGTTATGTTGAAAGCTGAGCAAAAATTAAAATTTTAACCTAATGAAAAGTTTCAGCATTTGAATATTAGTATTTGAGCCAGGACTCTGAAATATGAAAGAGTCTTGAAGTATAAAATGCACAAAAGCTTTTGCAAATGAAACACCTGTCTTAAAGGGGGTGTTATGGCTATATAATCTGGCCAGAAAGTATGATGTATTTGAAAGGCTCTCAGGAGGCAATGATCCATTATAAAGAAATCTAATTCAACGTTGAACTGAGAAAGTTGAAACAATTCTAGTTAGTCCAGTATTAAAATACTGTAAATGAATGTGTAAAAACTCTGCCTGCTCCACATATCATTATCTAGACCCTGCCCTTACATAAAAGCCAACGATGGTCAACTCTGTATCCATGTATTTCTGTTCACAATTTGCAAACAAGCACTTGCACATACATATAAGAACTTATAGAAAAGTTCTTATACATATAGAAAAATTATGTTTCAGAGCTATTTTGAGAAAATGGCTGCATTCAAGAATTAGCATGCTGTGAAAATTATTTATCCTTGTTCCATAAATTTGGCAGAGGTGTTGCTTAAAACAAGCATTTTGCATGTCTATGGAAATCATCTAGTTCAGTGAAATTAGTGGCATCCACTTTGTTAGATCTAGCGTGTTCTGGGTAGAAGGCCTTTCTCCCGGCTGTCTCTATGCTTTACATATTCTGTTATGCAAATCTGAGAATTCATCAGAGACTTTGCCTCATTCCTGCTACCCTCCTTACAGTTTACTCTCCAGTTTATCTACTGCAGACAAATCTACATACCATGAACAGTCTTTCAGACCTAGCAGCTTCTGCCCACAAAAGCAACATAAGCCTGTTTTACTATTATTTGCATGTCAGCAGCATTGTGTTCAGCATATCATGCGCAAAGAGAATTCCCATCCCAGTGAGTTTAGAGTTTGAAAAGTATCAGGCCTGATGCTCAGTTCACACAAAGCAACATAATCCTATTCAAGCCAGTGAACTCTGTATTACACAAGTAAAAGGTCTTGCTCATTGTTTCAAACAGGTGGATTTTTTTTAAAAAAAGCAAGACTAGGAACAGGCAAGTAGATAGCGCTTTGTATCAAGCTCTGCCATAGTACTAGAGGAGATAAAGGCCTGGTCAGAAAATATAGAAAATAATTCTATTTAATAGAATAAAAAACAAAGTCATACCCACAGGTAGTTCAGAGTCATGTCAAGGTACATGTCTGCTTCTGATCTGAAAACACCTTGGTTTTCCCCATGCCCACCTCCACACTGCAATCTGGGCACAAACAAAAAAGCCTCCCTGTGCAGTCATCCTGGTGATATGAGATGCCCCTCCCCTGCAGCCCTAGGTGACAGCCCAGCTCATTCACCCCGCATGTTTTTGCATATCGCTTGCATGGGGTTGGGATCATGCTTATTGCTCATCTACCTTGTCCGGGTCAGATGTAATTTATCCTGCGTAATTCAGCTTCCTGTGGCAGATTCAGTTTGATATAGTTTTCTGACTTTCTGTTTCATACTGCTAACGTGCCTGTACAAACATAGGCACAGCTAAGCACAAACATATCTTTTGTCTGCAGCATCTTTGGTACTTTTTATTGTTAGTAGTTTGCTGATTTCCCATGATCTCCCTTCTGTGTAGCACATTTTAAATATAGCACATCTACATTACAAAATTTTTCCTCCTCTTCTTCATGTAGTTCTGTACTGTATTATGAGAAATCTAGGACAAACAGCATAATAATGATATACAAAAATTAATTCAAAGTATTGCCAAAATAAAAAAAAAAATGATTCTTCTTAAAGTATAATCTTATTGTAAGAATGCATTATCCTCAGTTTTTTCAAAGTTACAGTACAAGTTCACATGATATGTTTTGATTACCCAGGAGATGTTCTTGTAAAGTTCAGAATCTCACCTGAGTGCAGATCCGAATGTTCCCACCAACGTTTGGAAATGAAAGATGACATCTGTAGTATTGTTTTACATGTGTTTAATTTTCAGATTTTATGCTGTCCTTTGTGAATTGGAGTTAAATCCCTGTTTAATTTACTGGCATTTTGGATTCCCAGGTACCTTCCTGTCTGCATAGCACAGCTACTGAATTGGATGTCCAAACTCAACCCCTGCCAGCAGCAACTGACCTCACCCTCATTTCAGACTGCCTGTTTGACTTATCCACCTGTCCAGTTTACATGACATTGCTAATATCAAACTCATCTTAAAAGTTTGTAGAAGTTGACATACCTTCATGGAAATCTTGACCTACATCTGCCAGACCCAAACTGAAAAGCTGCCAGGCTCTACCAACCAGCTGACACAGAGAGAAGCTACATGCAAGTCGCCACAGACTGCTGGATCGGCAAGGTTCCTCTGTAAACCATACAGTATATTCAACACTGCACTGTGTAGGTTGTATGGAAACACCTTAGTGGGATCTATAGGAGATAGCGCTATAGCTATGCTAACATTATACTCCACCCAGGATAATACATCTCCTGCAAAACCTACGTGGAGCTGTACGGTGACTCCAATAGTTCAGCTAAGCAGAGGTGTCTACATGGCTCTGCTTGGTGCTGGGTAGAAATGCCATGGTCCTACCTGTGATTTGAAACACATCATTCTCCAAATATTTTGCCCCACCATCACCATAAAAGTAGGTCACTCTGAGGAATACGTTCCGGAGTCACTTAGGAAATCATCAGGTTTTTTTCCTGGACCTGCCTCTTTTCCCTGCATCACCAGTCATTCAGCAGTGTCGGTGGGAAGTGCCATTCTCCGTCTCTCATTACTTCTGAGTGGTTCTACTGTCCAATTCATGACTGCCTCCCAAGATGACCACCTCATAGATGTGCTCTCTGCCTTCCAGTCTGGGCACGTTTTCCCTGGCTCAGGACACATCTCACATTTGCCACAGATTTGCTGATTCTGTGCTTACTGCCCAGGTCAAGTGCCAAATTTTCAAATTTCTCTGCTGTTTCCATCCTTATTCTGCTAGTACCAGCCACATGTGAGAGCCAACAATTTCACAGAGCCACCCAAGCTTTCATAGGAATAATAATACCACAGTGGACATACAGTAACAGTGTCCAAAGGGTGACACTTGGACATACTATGATAGGTACCAGAAGGTGGACAAGAGTTAAACACTGCCTTATCCTGTTTTCCCAAAGACCCACCAGGCTTCGAGCTAGGCCTGCCCTAAGGCACTGGAGTTAAAAACCAAATAAACAATTAAATTCCTACATTTAGATTGCGAGTCCAGACGTTTCGAATCCAACCAGGATCTTTCATCAATGGAATCTGAAAGAAACAAAGAATAATGAAGAATAATACAGTTAATTCTATGCACAAAAGTTAATATATCCAAGCCTCGGTTATGGTCCTTAAAACCCAGCTGCTCTAATGAATACCTCTCCTGTGATTCCTTTGTAAGCCACATTGCACTTGTGTCATCCTTACTTCTTATCTGTACTGGAAGATGTTCTCAGTTTTCTCTTTCTGCTATTTCAGTTTTCAGGGTTTTTGCAGGACTTGATCCTCTGCTAGTAGGATCTGTACCATCAGCCAGAGAGAGCTTGGAAACAGGGAATCCCTGTGAGCTCTGAAGAAGCGTGGACCACAACAAGCTCTGTTTATTCTTTTACAGGATGGGAATGCCCTATGCAAAGGACAGAGACAGAGCTGTAAGCCCACTCCACTGCCCAGGAAAAAGATCTTTTCAATTGGCAGCACCCCTACATCTGTTCATGGTACAGGAAGACCTCTAATATCCAGTAGGACAAGAAAAGCAATTCTGTATGACAAGAAGAGCACATCTCAGCCTCTTTGAAGAAAACTGGAGTTCAGGGGCTGCATAGCAGAGCCAGGACTTTATTCCCTGAGTAGTCATCTGCTGAGAGGCAGCACAGGATCCTAAACAGAGTGGCTGTACTTCCAGAGTCAGAGCCCCAGAGCTGAGGTGGCACAACTACTGTGACAACCTCTTTCTAAATACACAGAAGTAGGACTGAATAGTGATTTCATTTTTAAAGAAGCCACAGTTGCAAGACACATTGAAATAAATTAATACCTACTATAAAAGGGTAAGCTTCCAGTGTTGCTGGACATGATGGGATTCATGTTTAAAATAAAAGGAAATGTTATTGAAGAGAAATTCTGTACTGCATTTTATACTATCTTTTATTCCTTAGTGGAATTTTATACTGAAAGTAGTAGTTCTACAGGATTGATAAATATGATTATATGAACCAATCATTTGAAAGATTTCCCTTTGGTGTTTAGAAAAATTAACATTCAAATATGGTAGGTTTGCTGCTGGGTGTGTGCTCTGAAAACATTCATGTTCTCTCATATTCAAACTAAAAATTTGCAAGCACAAATGCTCACCAGAAAAAACCAAACTCGTTCTCACTCTCTACCATTCTCAAGTTATATGACACCTAGAATACTCTGTGGAGTCTTACTGAGCAAATAGAAAATGCATTAAATGATCCCTTTTCTGAACTTTCTCTCATTTAAATAACAGCTAATGAAACAATAACAAATATGGAGGAATCAGAAATAGAAAAACAAGCATTACAGAAATATATTCACCCAGTTCTGTCAGGTGCAGTTCTTAAGGGTTCCATTAATGTTCATTACACTCACACACACACTCTGGTATACATAGAATTTGAATAATATTTCGTGTGGGTGATGTGAAAAGTAAGTTTGGGGTAGCTTCTATCAGGAGAAGACAGTAGAGGTCTGGCATGTAGCCCTTCTCTGTTCATGATAATACCTTGCACTTGAATATTCCATTAGGGATTGCACCACACTATTCAAATACAATTTACCAAGTCTTTCAACAACCTTATAGGACACTAGGTATTATTAATTCAATTTTTCAAGTGAAGAAACTGAGATACACCCTGATTAAATTACTTTGTATTACAAAGGAAGTCTAGCATCTACATTAGAAACAGATTTCTTTCTGTATGGCTCATTGCTTTAACAAGACTATCCATTCTCAGAAGCAGAACATAAATACTGGCATTATTGTGCCAATAATTAAATGAACAAAAATACTCTTGCAGGCTAAACTATTAATTGAAAAACAGGTGCATGTTGTATGCAAATGCTGGATTTAGTAGAATTACATTCTTCTGTTGCATGTGTCTGGGTTTAAGAGGTATCTTGCTGCTTTGTTGACCAAGATGGTGGCTTGAAGGTATCGTAGCAGTTGACTGCTCAGTGATAACACTAAGTATTTTAAAATATGAAATATCACAGTTACATCCCATTTTACACAGTCTGAGGTGTGGATCTCAGTGTATGTCTTTAGTCTTTGTCACTTTTTTAATTCTAGGAGCACTTCCACCTCCCAGGGAGAGGTGCGAGCCCTGTCCATGTCTTGATTATGTAAGAATGAAACCCAGATATGCTAGCTGGATGCAGTATTTGGGGAACAACTGGGTTCATTCCCTGGAAAATGCCCGCTCTACAGTTCAACTGTCACCTCCAGATTTCCCAAAGGAAATCAGCTGTGCAAAAGAAGCAGTTAGGGTACCAATCTGCCACCTGTGCACACTTCTGGGTCCAGAATATCTGCTTTGAGAATGGGCTGGAAGGAATAGCTGTGAGGGAAGGCAGTACACTAGGAAGTGCCTTCTTACTCTCAGCCTCAGGAACATGTTGGCAGAGTGGATCAAGGGTTTTTTTTATTAATTCATCCCTTCTTTCTCTTTCCACAGCCTTTGCAGTCTGGTTTGGGGCCCACCCAACCAGGAAACAGCTTAGATGATTAGATTTATTTTCAAATGTCTATATTCATGAAAGGACTAGACTTTTTGAACCAACCACCCTCCCTCCTTTTCTCACTTCCTTCCTTCCTTTCTCTCTTTCTCCTTCTTTCTGTCTCTCTCTCCTTCACTTTTGGTCCCTCTTTCTCTCCTTCTCTCTTTCCTTTTCTTTATTTCTTAAAAACAATCAAAGTTCCGTGATTAAACAAATAAATCTCAGAAACACAATAATTGGAACTGCCACAGGAAAACAGTATGTTTCATTAGCAGAGAAGTCAACAGTGTGTTGCAACAGAGTTGGTAATTGTACAATAGTGCTGCTGCTTGCGCATTCAGTTCCTCTGAAAAACAGTGATCAGAGACAGTCCTGTAAAACATTCTTTGTATACCGGTGTAACAACCACGTGACTCTCCAGGATCCCCGCCAGCAGTTTAGAAGTAAATTTAATGTTGCAGTTAAGTATTTGATCTTCAGAGGTGTCTAATATCTGCTCCTGCTGACATTTGAAAAACAGCTCTAAGGAGCTTTCGTTTAGTCCTGCAATTAATGGAAAAATTTAGTATTTATTGAATGATATTTTGTCCATTGTTTAGAGTGATTGTTATAAATCATCTGCCTTTCCTATTTAGTAGGCTTGGAAATGTGAAGTGACATAAGTAAAAATTATTTTAAAGCAGGCACAATGCATCAGATCTTTTCTCCAGCTGTGCCAGGCTCTGTAGTCACCCTACTGACCTTAGAAAACAAAGCTAACATAGGGAAAAGATGACCTTGCACTTAAGCTAGTGAAATAGGACACAAGGGCTATTCCTGTACAAGAAAACTAAACAGAGCCAAGGCACAGGTGGAGGCACTGGGACACTCTGGTCTGTGCTCTGACGCTGGAAGAACAGCACTTGGCATGGCTGCAGTCCCAGCCAGCTAGCAGCTCCCAGCTTGGGAATGAGCACAGAGCATTTCCATTGCATCTGAATGGGGCCAACAGTTTTTGAGGGCTGAAGGAGCTTAATAGCATGGAGGTGACTAGATCATGCTAGATGGCATCAAAGCTAGTCCAGGATGGGCACTGTCACTGTTAGTTCACTAGCACCAATGTAGCCGAGAGATCCAGATCTCCTCCAGAGCTACCTGAGCTTTCTTCCTTCCAGAGTGTGAACATACCACAAGACCTCACTTCTGCTCAATTCTCTTGCTGTCTAACAGGAATCATATCCTCCTAAGATGTCCAAGTAAATTCATTAATATTCATAAGAAAACTGTAACTGGGGGCACAAAGCAAAATTTGTGGTTTGATCCCTAAATAGGGGCTTTATGACCTTATCTTGCCCAGTCTGTCAACACTAAGCCAAGCTGTACATTTCCCAGCTAAATATGAGGTGTTTAAGAATTAAGAGATTTCTTATAGCTGATAAAAGATGGAGTAAAACAAGATTCAGAGATAACAGGTATGGCATGATAACTGCAGGAGAACAGATTAGATTATACTTACATTCTAACTAGAGTGCAAAATGTATCTCATATAAAAATATTGCAATGAAAAAAATGAAAAGGCAGTAACTGTAATCCATGTCTCCTTGGGAAAGGTATGGAGATGCAGTGGGTGTGAAATGCAAGAGGAAACATTTAGGCATTAGGAAAACTTTATGATACCAGGAGTAGGCAAGCTCTGGTATGGTTTGCCGGAAGAGGCCAAGATCTTTCAGAGTAGGCTGAATTCCAGCCTTGTATTCTATTATTCTGTGACAGTGACACAGCAAGATGAGGTTGCATTTTCAGGAGCTCTTTCCTAGCAATGAAATCTCACAGTGGAAAAAATTCAGAAACTGGTCACAAAACCCCTGTTACATTAAATGCTTTGAATCTAAGAAAATAATGCAGAGACAAGTTGTAGGGAAGCATGGCAGAGTAGCCAAGGGATGGGCTGGGTGACCTAAGAGGCTCTCCTGTCTCAGACTTCCGACTCAGTCTCACGACATCACCTGACTGGTGTTTAACTCATCACACTGATGCAACAGGTGTTGTAAACAAAGTTACTCACTTGTAAATTACTCAGGTAATTTAAATCTGGTTCCTGCAGTAATCATGCCTCATAATGGAGTTAAGTACACACTGTATGTGTGCTTCATTGCTGCTAATACCAGATTGAAACATCATACTTCTTTCTTGGAGGAGCATCTGATTTTACAAAACAATTATAAGACCTACCTCTGATGCCCACAGGTGACTTACGTTTTCTCTGTAGTGTGGGTGCCTGATGCAGAGCAGCTGATCTGTTCTTTCAGACACCCAGAACTGGTGCCTTTGATGAGGGGGATGCTATCTCCACCACAGAGTATCTTTCAAGCAACAAAGAGGAAAGAGGGCTGCCTTCTTTTAAGATAAGATGACAGTCCTAAATTCAGCACATGACCAAATTACGTCTCTAAATGACCTAAAGAAAGAAAACCATTTCCTAGTATCTGGAGTAGTCAGGTTTGACTGAAAATATTAAGTTTTCCTGGAGAGGTGTAACTAGAGTCAGGTGAAGCTTGTGACATCAGTAAACAATGTCAAAGAAATATAACTACAGAGAGCTCTGTCAGAATCTGCACTAGTGAGTTCCTAGTCAAATGGCCTGATGTCTTGACCCAGCAAGACAAGAATTGCTCTCTACATTTAATTTCTACAAGAAGGCTGCCAAAATATAGCTGCTGGTCTGTCAGAGGCCACATGGGGGGCTACAGCCCATGGGGATCAGCACAGCACAATTTAAGTACTTTGTGACATGAAAACCATGGTCAAGCTTTATTGTATGAAGTGGAGGAGGCCCAACAAGCCACCAGTTCACCACACTCAGACTTGGCCTGCATCATTGCTTTCAGGTCAAAGGAGCCATTATGCTCAAGCATTTTGGTAGCTCTGAGATCCCAGGGCATCACACAGAGACAGAGGCACAGGTATAGGGTGGGAAGATCCCAAGCAGCTTGGAGCCCCATTATTTGGCCAGCCCTCACAGCCGGCGTTGCTCTGGGGACAGCATGGGAGCCAGGGCAGCTCCTGCAGCAGGAGCACAATGTTTTCCCAGCCCCATCACTGCTGAAAATATGGATAGCTGCATTTTGCACTACCTGATTTTAAAATCCAGACATATGCTGAATGTTTTGTAATAGTCCAGCCTCTAAATTAAAAATAGCAAGAATATCTGTGGCATTTCTGCCCTGGAGCTCCAATCTCCTTGCTAAGCATCAGTGGGAGAAGTGGAACTGCTGTCCTGCTGCAATCTGCAGCAGAGCCCAGGCACAGTGGTTTGCAGAACCACATTTGAAAGTGAGTTTGAGTAAAAGGCTAAAATAAGGACTGGCGGTGAAATGCTACAGGCAGTTAAATTACTTATCCAGGCACCTCGCTGAGTATGTCCCAGCACTGGGTTAAAGCACAAGACTCCAGTGCTGGTCTTTGAAATACACCGGCCGGCTGCCTTAGGCCAGGTCTGAATTCTTTCTGCTCCTCCCATTTCTTAACTCCAGTTAGTCACTCAGAGGGAGAATTATCTTCTCTTTATCTAAAATCTTATGACACATCTATTGACAGCTGATAAAGGCTGTTTCCTCATCTCCACCAAACGATTCAGCCAGGGGAGCATGTTTGACAGCAGCCCCATTGGCTGGCCTGGTGGCCCCACTGCCACGCCTGCCGCTTGCTTTGGGCCGGGTATTTTAATGACTGCAAGTTAACACTGCACCTGGGAATGTTCCTCTTAGGAACTACCCCAGGCTACCAAAAGGTGTTTCATGAGGTGATGTTTCCACATCACCCGATCAGATCATCACACCCTCCCTTGTGGTATTGGCCTTTCCACACCCGGAGGCCTCCCAGCCCTCTCCTTCACAAGGCGGCCTAGAAATGGGGGCTGCCAGCTGCCGCTTCCACCCGAACACAGGGGAAAAGCCATACATGCCTGTCACCAGAGGAGGGTTAAAATGGCTGCCTCCTCATCACAGTTAAGGACAGAAAGCTGGCGAGCAGTGGAGCCGCCCAGCTGTGGTATCTGCGCCGTGTATGCCCTTGCATGTTGGGCTTAGCCTTGTGGGAAGCTTTGGGTAGCCCAGACCCTCGCTGTTAAGTACAAGGCAGAGGAGTTCAGAGCTACATCTGGCTATGAGGGATTTGCACCCATGAAGAATCTGGAAACTTTTAGTTTTTCATAATAAACAGAGATCAGACCAAGCTGCTGCCTGCCCCGTTGATATGCATTCTGAGACACCAGATACATGCTTAGTCATGCACACAGAGGACCCTCAGGAAGAAAAAAAAGGCAGCAGCTACTAAGACGCTCTTGGCTTCATTCAGACATATTCTGGTCAAACAGGTATGGCAGTGGAGCTAAACCCAGAGCAGTCTTGTTTACAGGCTTGAGAAACTGGGTTTGTGACACACTCCGGCTCCCCAGGGCTCTGCAGCACCCACAAGTATGCAGGAATAAATCCTGCTATGACTGCTGTGCTGCTGCCTGCCCTTTAAATAACACCGGGCACAGTTTGTGTGTGTTTTCACTTGCTAGTAAATTTTGCCGTAGGTCACATACAAATACCTTACAGAAGCTTGTGGGGAGCTTTCAGAAAGGAGCATTTCCCTCGTCCCACTTGTTTTCTGTGTACATCTGGGGATGAGCTTGAGGAGTGGGGATGGGGTTAGGATGATGACAGACACAAAACTGGGTGCTGTGCACTGAGAAGCTGTACTAGCCTTTCGTGTTGTGAATTGAAGCCTTTGTCCATTTGTCTAATGCAGCTGCCTCTGTAGCATGGCATAAATGTCATGGCAGCAAGTGGGAGGTAATGGTCATATCTGAGGCTGACCTTTAAAAATCAGTTGGGCCTTTTATTCTCTCTGTTTACTTACGTTGTTTGCTTGTAGACTTTTACTCAGAGGTCTTCCCTGTGAATATCACAGCTGTTTTAGGCTGCAGGTGATGCTTCCTATCCCCCTTCCCACTGATCTGTAGTAAGCCTCCCATCAGAATGCAATTTATTCAGTTAAGATTAAATTTTGCCACAGAAGGAAGTTGCTTCAAGTTGGTACTGATATCTAAGTACTTTGATATAAATTATAGTCCAGGGTCAGCAAGTGTACCAAGAAAGTAATATGCACATCATTAAGATGTGGATTCATGACAGGTTTGAAAGAGTGGTAACAAGCTTGCATTAAAGTGCAAGTGAATTAAAATTTATGTGGGGTTTTCTTCCACTTTTTCTGTCCATCTAGGAAAAAAAAAATACAGATTGGTTTGCTGTTCTTTCAAACCTTTCATGCAGTCAAATATTTTTTTGGTGTAAACGAAAGCCTCACATGCACATTACTAACAGCAGAAAAGTTGTATCATTGTCTTATATATAGTCTTCATAGTTTTTTAAAGGTATTTGCCAGCCATAGCCTTTTAGGGAGTAAGTTTATGTCATTTTGTGGAACATGCATATGTTTGTAATATCGAGAGGGCAGACCTTGTGTCCTAAGATCAGATTTCTGGAGTGGAAACCACAGAAGAGGAAAAACAATCTTGCATCTGAGGGGTGGGTCAGGAAGTTTGGAAACTTCCATTGCAGCTGGCACAATCACAGGCTTTCTGTGCTCTGCTGCACAGCCTAGCTAACCTCACTCTGCTTCTGTTTTTTTTAAAATATAAAATAAAGAAAACAGTACCAAGCCCAGACTACTGTTATGAAACTGAATTTCTCAGTGTTCACAAAGGTTCTGAGTTCCTAGTGTCAGTACACAGGGCTACAACTAGTAAAGACGGTGTGTATGTAAAAGTAAACACAAGTTCATAAATAGACTTTGGAAGCAGTTCCCTACTGGCTTTTATCCAGGACCTCAGAAAATAAGGAGGGGAAAGCTAAGTGCGCCTTTTGTTGCACGTGATTTGTTTTTCTCACTAACGCTACACACTGTTCAGGACTATTTCTAGGAAGAAGGAGGGAGTCATAAAACCCAATCAAAATACACTACAGTTTTGCTGACTAGTAGATAAACAGCATGTGCAGAACACAAGGAAGTTTTTGACTCAAATTCTTGGGCAGAAACTTTGCAGAATGCAATGGGGCAGGAGTGTATTATGCCTGCAGCACAAATCTAGTATTTGTTCATATAGAAAGCTCTAAAAGTCTAGAAATATTTTTAAATGTTAATAATCCCTTGGGCTTAATTGGGCTTTAATTAGTAATGAAATAATTGCATTGGCTTTGAAATTCTTCCTCCATGTAATAATATCACACATTTAGAGGGTCCCTGCCTCAGCTCCTGCTTCCTTCAGTATTTTGCCTAAACCAGGCTCAGTGGTCTGCATCTATTGCTCTGTTTTGTTAAAGATCATATAGTTTTTCTCCAGGCAGTGCAATGCTGTGGGTGAAGCTTTACAGATGCCCGACTGTGGAGAATGCTGTTTATGTCACCAGCAGATGCTCTACACAGGGCTGGCTGACCCAAGAATGGGGCAACAGGTCCTAACATTAACTAGAAGTATTTCACACTCCTGAACACACCATCACTGCTAGACTGGTGGAGAAGCAGCACTGGACTGGTACAGCAACGACCAGCTGCCCTCAGAAATGCCTTGGAACTCTTCTGGATTTGTAGTTTAAGAACAATATGGAGAGATGGATCTCATGACCTACACCACAAACCTCCCCCAGTATCCAGCGACACAGCCAAGAACATCAGGGACCCATCTCTGTCAGTAGAGGAACCTGACTGATGTTTCTATTACTGCACAGGGTTGCTTTTCCCCAGAAGTTAAGGGAATATTCAAAGCTCCCTTTTGTGAATCATCTGTATTATTAAGTACGTTGAACTTTAAAGGTACTTCTACATTCAGATGGATGAAGAATTATTAACTGCTTTGTGACAAATTTACACCTCCTGATACTCCAGACTGGCAGGATCCATTTTTAAATTCACTTTATAGATTAGGAAGTCAGCAAAAAGTGAGACAGCGACAAGAGATACTTTGTTCACTGTAGCAGAATCCAGTGTATTTCCTTGTTTTCTCTTCATTATGCAATGCCCATAATGTAATTATTCCTATGTGAAGGTATTCCTGCAGAGAGCAAGCACATGAGTCCAGCTGTTCTTTTTTTGCCTGAGGTGGGAACACAGGACTATACCTTTTCAGAGTCTTTCTGACCCAGGTCACAGTTTTCATGGCATCAGTGGAGTAGAAAGATGTCCTGCCTCTGGGTTGGTTTGTTAGTGTTGGTGAGATAGCATTAGACTCGGAGTGCCCTTGGTGTACAAGGTAAAGATGTTTAACATAACCCTCCTATATTCGGCCCAGATGTACCGATCTGACTTTTAAGGACAGAGAGTAGTCCCCCTGACTTCAAGGCCACCTTTCTTAAGTGCGATCAAATCCTGGGGCTGCCTCTCTCACCTTGGACACCCATAACAAAGATGGTTATATCTGGATTCCCTTCCCAACAGGAAGTGTAACATTGCTAAAGCATGATCCATCTGAGCTACCTTAAAGGTGGCACGACGTAAAGGATTCAAATACAACCTGTTTGCTGTAAATGGACCTCTGGCCTGTCTGGGGAAGATCATTTCCATAACTGTCTGCTGTTCTTTTTCCTTTACATTTTTCATCCTTTTCCCGCACAGGATAGATCTGTTTTGGTACCTTGCCTGAAGCATACCACTTCCATCAGGGATTGCAGCTCCATGAAACAAAGTCAGGTTTTCTTAAGCAAAGTTCTCATTAGCAATGGAAAAGTGAAAGCAATTGCAAATACATCCTGAAAGTCAGTACAGTAGTCAAAAGAGTTTAATTTTTGTCAGTATTAAATTATCCCAGGGAAAGAATGTACACCAAGACTCACATTTTATACTGCTGTTTGCTGGCCTTCAACAGTGCTTAGAAGCTATAGTAGTGGCCCACTTTGCCACATGCTGTACAGGAACAAAACTAAAAGGTTGTACCAGGGTCTCCCTTTTGTGCTATCCTCCCTAATTTAAGGAAATGAAGGGTTTCCAAATATGAGCATTCAAAAGCCTGGTCAGTCATTCACTGTCTGCTGGTCACCAGCTTTATCAAGGAACAAGATGTCATTGATGTAGGCAGCGTGGGATGAGCTGAAAAGGTTGCTTGATGTGTAGGCAGGGTGAGGAACATGCTGCCCAGCTGCTGCCAGGCTGGTGAGTGGTCAGGAGGTGTGTCTGCTCCAGCACTCCCCATAGCCTGGTTTCACTGATGCTTGTCTGGGGATTTATAAAGGCCTTTTACAAAGCAGAAAATAAACCGCTGGCATTACCAAGCAAATAAGGCCACTGTTTTTCAATAGCTGTGAACTGGCACAAGCCAGTTAAAGTGAAGAACTGCTTTTCCCATGTGTAAATGTCATGCAGAATCCCCAGTGAGCAGCATCTTGCCTAACCTTAGCCAAAGCCTAAGTGAGTTTACAGTTCCCTCTGTAGGCAGTGGAGAGGCAGAGACAACTTCAAAAACTGATTTAATCCAATGGGATTGTTGTTTTTAGATTGTGGAAACAAATTCCTCTGTGGTTTGAATGAGTCCTTTCTTTTCACTGAACACAAATGCGGTAAAAAAACCTGTAGCATCCTATTTTGCTCCCTCCAACGTGTGTGGAGACAAAATGAGTCCATGGGAAAGCAGGAGATGGGAGCCCCAGGGAACCTGTGGGAATCCCTGGAGTAGCTGGGATTGAGGCTCCTTCCCCAAATGCCATGTGAGGAAGGAGCAAAGCCTGATGCCTCTGGCCTTTGGCAGCCCTACGCAGTGGAAGGCACAGGCTCTCTCCAACTCCGGCCAGAAGCTAAGGGTACTGCTGGGCTGGAAGCAGCCCAGGTCTTGCATACATCTTACATGGCTGCTCTGTGGAAGGGAAACCTTTTCCCCACAAGCCAGTGCCCCCATCCCTCTGGATCTGTCATCCCTCACCCTCCAACTCCACTTTCATTATTAACCACCCACTTCTTTCCAGCCTTTCTTCCAAACCTGACTCCATCACCACAGGCTGTCCTGCTAATAGTGCTTTCCTACTTACAGGCTATAGGAAAAGTGTCCATCCCACACAAAAGCTAAATAACTGAGTCCTGCAGTAAGAACTGGGTTAATACTTAGTCCAGAACATTTCAATAGTGCCTCATTTATCACGGAAACCTCCCTTGCTAACCCAGCTGTCCAGAACTGCCAAGAAAACTTTGACCATTGTCTCTCCTGCTGCACTAACCTGTTACCCTTTAGGCACATACTGCCTGCAGGAAATTAGACATCTGCTTTGGTCTTCTTGCAGTCATTAAGTGTTCATATAGTATGTCTGCCAAACTCCTATAATAAACCACCATTTTGTCAGTTGCAGAGTTATGCCAAGATAAAATACTGTTCCCCTGCTATGATCCATCTTTGTGTTTCACAGGTCCTAACAGAGCTTTCTTTTCTGTACCGTTTCCCAATCTACTGAGATTTGTGCAGCACTTAAAAGAGGAGGAAGAATATAAAAATGAGTGAAGTAGTCACATAAATAAAAGCTGCAGGAAACTACTTGTTCTCAGCTATACCATCAGGTCCTGACTATCCATAACCTACTACCCCGGGGGGGGGGGATGGAGGAAAAGGGAGAAAGAGAAAGTATATTATTTTTGAACAAAACATAAGCTTTATGGCCCAATTTATATCCAAACGTGTTGCTACAGAAATGTTCTGTGGCCAGCTTTCACAGGTTCCTTCGTACTTTACAAGTCTAATTAATATAGATGCTGGAACAGAACAGAAGGGGCAGATGAGATGAAAAATAAAGGAAACTTCCTCCTTGCATCATTTAAACTCCCTTCACTTAATGTTACTTTTTACATAGAAGTGGGGGGAAGCATTATTGTGTTTATAATCTGTTTATTAAATGCATGACCCTTCTCTTATATACAGCACAGCCTCCATGAATCTCAAAGTATATTACAAAAGATGTTATTAGCGTAATCCCCTTTTAACAAACAGAGCAACCGAGAAAGTTGCAGTGGGTTATTGAAACCCATTCAGCAGCACGAGGGGAAATAGCTTCGTCATGCTGTCTCAGGCCAGCACTGCACAAATTAAGACAAGAGCCACGTTCATTTCTCAGTCTTAGCTAAGAGTCGTCTGACTTGACTTACAATTGAGTTTTGGCTTCTGTTGCACACATAACACAAAATTTCCAGGGTTTTATGAGTACCAAAGGTCATGTCTGTATTGCTTTAAATTAGCTCAGTTGCAGTGACTGTTGCATTTCCACTGACCTTCCAAAACTACCAGGACTCAGACAGTTAATCCAATTTAACTAAGGATATAAAGATGAAAGACATGTAAATACCTATGGAAAAACTCTCCTTCAAGTTTAATCTGGTTTGTTTTAAATAAGGCTAATACAAATTAAGGAAACTGTTGGTTTTCAAGAGAGTTTTCATACAAATATTACTTGCAATTTATTTATTTATTAAAGAGTATACTTCTATTGAATTTTCTAAGTGTTCCTCTGCAGGAAAGCCCCTCTGCAGATGCCTTTGACTCAAACCTCTAAGCAAAAGCTGGCAGACTGGAGGTGCTTGGACATTTATGATGGAAGGAGATCCCTGAACCCTAGAGATTTCTCAGAGATATTTACTGGGATGGAGATCCCACAAAACCCTGACATATACCTCTGCCTCACGTTTTTCTGCCTTCGAGCATCCAAGAAAAAATAATTTCATGGGATCCTAAAATACTTAGGAAAAGATAGGGTAATCCATCATGATGTCCAGATTTTAAAGGAAAATTAATGATTTTATTAGCAAAGTTATGCAGAAGTCCTAATTGCTAGTGAATGTAAAAATTAATTTTGAGATGCCTGATGATGTATTATTTGCTTCTTAAAAGGTCACCTCTGTCCTGTAGCAGATTGCTATATGGAGGATTTTAGCATCAAAGCTGTACTACGTGCAGAGGGTGAGCAAAGAGTATGGTGCATTATACCACAGCATAATGCAGAAGAAACACCCCTGAGGTGTAAAACATTCATGTAAAAATAAATAAATGAAAAACTTTCATACTGGTTAGCAGGTATACAAATATCCGGATGTAAGGATACCTCAAAATTAGCTGACCTTTTCTCTTTTTTAAAGGATGCATCCAATTTAATTGATCATGTTTACTGCAATTATCACATTGCCTCATTTCTAAAAAAAGGAAGATAAATACCAGGCATCAGCCATAAATAATGTGTGTGACCACTGGAGGTCACTTTTGGCTTACAAATCCTCCACGTAATGGCCTTTCGGCAGCAATGCAACTTCTGTAAAATCAGAAAGGAGAACTGGGGTTTGCAACTTATTCATGAAAATTCATTGAAAAATATATTTTTCATTTTAGGATATTTTGTAGCCCAGAAGGAATTCAGTGAATTCTAGCAAATTATCTTCATGAAACAGCTATTCTCACTATTTTTTTTCCATATTACTGAGTTTGGCAGTGTGGCTATTTTGGCCTAAAAAACAATAACATTAATAAATTAATGAAATGAAACAACATCTATAGGACTGGGTTAGAATGAAAAAGAACATGTTTTCTCTCTTTGTGGCTGTGCAGACACATTACTGGCTCTGCATTTAAGAGGAGAAGGTGTTAAAACTATTAACCCGATCCGCAAATCAGATATCTACCACTTAGTTCAAAGGCCTCAAGTTTCCAGCATTTGCCACTGAAGAATCAAAGAAGAAAAGATAAGTAGCAATACTCTGTGTACCGGATTAATGTGTAGAGTAATTCTGCAAAATTTACCCCTCTGAGGGGTCATCCTTAGGTGATTGATACAATTGACTTCAGAGGGAGAGTGTGTCTGAATAAAAAAGATTTTTTTAGACCAGCTGCCAGCGTTCAGCCTCTTTCTTTTTTGCAGTTTTTTCTTGTCTGCTCAGGCCCTCATGAAGAGGGGCTGCTTCCTGGCCTCTCTTGCTTGGGAGCAGCAATGCAATCCCTTCAAATTAAACGATTGCTCTTTTGTGCTGTGGTCTGTGGTTTGGATGATGAACTTCCTGAAAGACTGTAAAGATAAAAATCACAGCTTGCCACTTAGTGAAGATTTAAAGAGCTATAACTTCTAAGTGGTACTACTGAGGGATAAACAGGCTCTTGATTCCTGCCCCTGAGTGTCGTGGCAGAATTTCAGTTGCTGAAACGTAAAGAAAACTCATGCACGGGCACACAGAAGTCCTGCCCGTGACAGGACCCAATGCAAAGAGGCTCTGCAAAGCTGGCTGAAGACTTTCCTTTGCTGTCAGCTTTTCAGGGAAACCATCCCAATACAGTAATGATGGGCAGCGACACGAGGACGGCCATGAAGGTGCAGCAGAAGGTACCAGCTTCAGCTGGAACAATACAGACCACAGGTTAAAGGAGAAACAGTTTCAGGAACTTCTTTTTCTCTCTCCATTCATATATATAACATTATACTGGTAATTTCTGACCAAAATAGTGGCTGTTTTTTCTGAGGGTGGCTACTGGTACCAACAGAGAGAAAATTAACTCTGAGGACAGCCTTGGGGTCCCTTTCCTTCCTCATTTCATGAGCTGCAATCCCAGGTGGGATATGCCTCAGTGCTAATACATGGTGAATTTAAACTGGGCGTGTGGGGGCTTGAGCTGTAAGGTGGTATGCCCTGTCAGGATGGGCATATGAAAAGCTTTGAGGTAAAACCTGCCCTTCTTTTCTCGCTGCTCCTTTACTCCACAGGAAAGCATAGCTTTGCTTTCTGCTCCCACGCACGCTTCCACACCCATCTCTAGCCCTTGACATATGCAGCTGTTTGCACTTTCTTATTTCTAGCTCTGTAAAAGCAATGAGATCTACGAGACCATTTGCTCTCATTTCCTTAACAGCCCCCCCTCCCCCCCGCCCCCCATAATTTCAAGCAAAGTAGAAGTTCAAGCAAAGTAGAAGACAGTTCTGCATTTCCTGAACCATTTTGCCATGAATGCTCTTCTCCAATGATCTCCCCAGCTTATGTCCATTAAAATCAGAGGATGCATGTTCTGGGGTGCCAACACAATGGTCCCTTTTCGTGCACACCCCATTACAGCATCTGTAGCCTCATGGCTCCCTGGGTGACAGTGGTGGGAAACACTCAGCTTATGACAGTCCAACCCTTATCTGCTCATTCATTTGGAGTAGAAGCTCTTTGGGAGCCTGCAGTGTAAGTGCCAGGCTTCTGCTGCTTTTCAGGAAGCTTTTTCCTATCTCCCAGAGGTATGGGACTTTAAATGGAAAAAGGCTTTAACTTTTGCCATGATTGGTAAGAGCTTGATTAATTTTTAAATACAGATGTCTGAAAGTGGGTAGCAGGAAACAATTATGTGTCGCTCTCAGATTTTAAGGCAGACCTGGTTCTTGGAGGTGTGGAGATGAGGCTTTCTGCCTGTTTGATCTGGGGTTTTCTTACATGCTTCACTTTTAGGAGTGTTTTGCACTTGCAGCCCAGATCTCAGTGTAGGTTTTACTCAGCTGGGTGGTCAGGGCTGCTGAAGCTCACCCCTGAGCTGACCAGTCCTTAGGCCATGACCTTGACATTGTACAGTCTCCTGCTCCAGGCGAGAGCCAACTGCCACAGACCACTGCAAGGAGTAGGAAAGTCAGAAACAGAGGGGTTAACACTCCGCTTGCATTTACGGCAGCGTAAGATAAATAAGCATTATTAGAGCGTTACTCATCATGCAAAGAAAGGTTATCACGCAAAGGCAGTGTAGGCGACAGGAACTGGGGGGTGAAGCAGCTGACAGCCTTGATACTATTTGCCTACCCCTTATCGCCCTCACAGCCTTCCAGCCCCATGGACCAAGCTGAACTTTCAATTCTATATAGAGACAGGGCAGGCTTTCTGAGGCACGGTCTCCAGATACAGAAGGATTGCTGACCTCCAGCAATCTGCTCTAAATAAAATGCAAAAGGACTAGCTCTCCAGTCAGCTCCCCAGAGAGGTGCTCTGGGAGCTCCGGGGTGAACCACAGGAAAGGGTCCACGTTCAGTTTACTGTTTGTTTTTCAGTAAGTGGGAAGGCAGCACGGGTGCTTGATGCTGAAGGAAAACAGATCTGCAGTGAATACCTTTCAGACTTATTTACCCTTGCAAAAATACATCCTCCAGTCACTGAAGTGTCAGCCCTCTGACATGGGAGCAAGAGGCTGCAACCAGGCAGCACCTGGTCCCTGGGCTGCAGCTGCTGACCTGCCAGGCATGGTGGGATAAAAAGGCCACTGTGTGGGAGAGAAGCTCCTGTCTCTGAAAAGTCTGAGATCTGCTCAGCAGATGGCTGGAAAAAGGCCCACCAAAACAGAACAAGAGCCCACACTGTGAACCCTGTGCATAGGGCAGTAGTTGACTCCTCGTCTCTGAGGTGGTACAGATCAGCCACAGCTCAGAAAGCCGGGGGGAGCCAGGCCACGTGTGAGAGAGCCTTCGCTGGGGAAGGTCCATGGGATGGGGCAGTCTCAGAGCCCAGACCATTCCCATCTGCAGGGATTGCTGGGAACAGTCCTGCTGTCAGAGCCGCTGAGGGCATTCTTGCTGTAAAGTGGAGGACACTCGAGGTGACCACAGCCACCAGGTAGTTGGGTGGTCTGAGCTGGCACACCATCGGTGGGGTGAGGGAGCCTCTGGCCCTAGCCCGCTCTTTCTGATTTACGCAGGATAACAGTTTTCTTTCAGTAAAAGTCTCACACTGAGAAACATGCAGATGTTTTTAGATTTCCAAGGAAACCGATGCTAATTAATTTGTTACCCTCATTGGAATCTGGTAAATCCAGGACAGTGAGAAATGGCAATGTTTTATCAATGACCCAGTGGTTTGGCCTGGGATTGGGCAGAGACTGATAGAAACTTGCCTTTAAGAAGCCAACCAGTCCTTCTCCCATGGCAGCATCAACCACGGCTATAGCACTGTCAGCAGATGGCAACTTATTTGCAGCAAGGTTTTGCATTTCTAGAAGGCATCTCCCAGAGGATCTCAAAATGCAATATAAGCTTCAGGTTAAATTAACCTAAAAAAGTTGCGGGGGGCTGTGAAGGAAATGAAGGTTACAGTGTTTTCAAGTGTGCCCATTTAATTTGTGTACACACAGCTCAGGGGGGATTTTCACACATGTTCTGAGGTTTAGGTGAAATTTGTAGGAATTCCTGTGAACATGAAGGTCTTGAGCCAGTATCTCAGAGCGGAGATATGTACAGTAAGTGGAAAGACTGAAAAATAAACCCTGCATTTTGTCTAGGTCCATATGGGAAGTTTGTATTTGATTCAGGAATTTGCACAGATGTTGTCTGCTGTGCTTCAACAGGCCCAGTCCTGCTCTGAAATTTGGTGGTAAAGAGGGTTGGTGAGTACTTTCAATGTCCCTCCTAGATATTTCAGTAATTAAATGTGAACAGCATTGACAGCACCTGTTAGCTAAGCTGCACAGCCTACTGGTTTATTAGCTATCAGGTAAAGAAAATATCTTTATGTGATCAAATTGAAAGAAACACTACCATGTGGAGAGCTTGGAGATGTTTTAATAATATTCTCTTGTCTCCAGTGTGGGTTTTTTTGCTAAATATGTTAGTAGTTTTCAATGCCCACCAAAGTGTAACTCAGAAAATCCCCCCATGGCTCAGCTGCCGGGGCTGCTGGGGGGGCACAGCAGGATGGCATCGATGCCCAGGGATGCGGGGGACACCATGTCTCCATCCGAGATAATCCCGTAGCCCTATTGAATACAATTGCTCTTTGCCCCAGGCTAGGGGAGCAGAAACATTCTCCACACATGGCCCAGCACTGGTCATTTTGGACAATATTAGGTTGGAAGAGAAGCTCTACAGCCACCTTGCAACACCTCCACCCCAGCTAGAGGCTCTTCCTGCAAAGCAGCAGCCATACAGCCTGACATGTCTCCCGCTGAGCAGCATCACACCATCCTTCACTGGCAAGATGGCTGCCTGACCCAGAGCACAAGGATTTCAAGCACATTCTTAAAAACAAAATAAATAACCCTCAACTGAACTGGCGAAACAATGAAAAAACTGGAATCCAAACAAACTACTAAAGGGCTTACCTCCATATCCCCACCATCAGCTTCATCCCTGCACATCACACACATGCCCAGCTGCCATCAACAGCAGATGACACAAGCCCAGCTGCCACTGCATGCCCCACATGTGCCTGTCCTGGTCACAAAATGGGAAATCAAGTTTCTGTGCCCAGCGCACAGCTGTCCCATCATGGCACCCCTTGGCTGCTGTCATTTATGGCCTGGCTTGGCTTTTTGATGTTGTGTGGGCACAAGCCATAGTGGTTCCACCTCCTTGCTGGGTTGCCCCAGCAGCGCAGAGCAAACAGGGCAGTGCAGCAGTGTCTGACCACTGGGACCAGGGTGAGCATGGTTTCAGGGAGGCGCAGGTGAGTGCAGGAATGATCCCTGCCCTCTCCAGCTCCCCCAGCCTGTCTTGTTTGGCGAATATGCTCAAATACGATTGCCAGTGCCAGCGCCAGCCCTACGCTAACGGTGGGGTTGGGATGAGTTCCTCACCAGTAACACATGACCCAGCTTACCAGAGACTTGCAGACACTGTTACTGCAGGTTGGTAGTTTCTGTCAGAGGGTTTGTCACCAGTGGGAAGAGGGGAGTGGGGAAGAGCCAGCCTTGACAAAATGCCAGTGGCACAGTACTAGCACATTTGACTCCTCCATCACAGCTAGACAGTTCCCCCAAGGTGGACATGTCTTCTCCTCCTCTTTCTGTATATCACAAACTTCTCACCTCCCCAGCCATCACCTCCTCCCACTTTTTCAGGGTGCAGCATGGGGCTATGGCCAGTACAGCACTTTCAGGGGGCAGGGATGGACTTGGGAAGCTTTAGCCTGCCCTTCCCAAAGCTCTCCAGAACTGTGAAATAAGCTTTCCCCAGCACGAGAGCACCATAGCATGTAGCAGCTTCTGCAATTTAAATATGGGCTAAACTGGTGCAAGAATGGACTAGAGGTATCCACCTTTGCATTATCCGTATAAAGTTGTGGCAAGGCACTATAACATTTGCGGAGGATTTATAATTATCTTACTTTCACAGGAGTTCTAGAAAGGCAAATGCTTAAGGACAGTATAACATAAATAGGCCAGCAGCAACCGGGGCTTCAGGTCACACTGCTCTGGCAGAGTCCTCCCTTCCGAACATTCCCGTTTCCAGCAACACAGGTTAGTCACAATTTTCTGTTGAAACTTCACATGCCATCATGTTGCCAATGACTAGTCAAAAGTGGAAAAGGAACTTGAAACACAGGTTTTTAAGGTAATGTTTTTCTTGCTGCTTAATTTGTGTAGTTACCATAAAGCTGTCTTCCTAAATATCTTTCTGTTTCAAGTCTAAGGGCACCTGTGTTTAAATTCTAGTACTACCATCCCCACCATGTCATACCTGCTTCTCTCTGTGGTGCATAATTTGTTACATTTTCTTTATTCCTCCTCTGGAAAGGACAGAACTGTACAATCTCATTCATATCCTTAGAGAAAGAAAATGTCCGTATGAAATCATATTTGTGTGGTCCTTTTGCAACGTCGTGGTAAATCAGAGGAAGTGTTTTAAGGTCTAGATGCTTACAAAAGCAAATTTTTGCTTATGGAAGCATGTAATTTTTAAATTGTATGCTACATTTCAAAGCCTAGGGCTCACATGTTTATCTTTGCATACCTAGGGAATCTTTATCGAAGAGCTCTCTATTATGAGCTTTTAATATTCTCAAATATATGTATTCTGCCATCCTCTCCGAGGACCATAACTTTCTGTCTACTCTATGATATACCAACATGCAGAAGGACTGCAGTAAATCTATGGAGGGAAATGGTCCTTCTTTTCTGAACTCCTTAGCAGAAGCCCAGAGTCAGCAACTGCTAACAGCCAACAGCAACAGTTTCAATTGATCTTTAGCACAACTATTTCTATCAGAAATCCAATATGCTTTATATGTGGAATAACACTATTTAACTTGCAATGAAACTTACGCATTTGTTGCAGAACAGATTGTTCCATGGAGCAGTGGGTTTCATGATTTCCCTTAGCAATTTAAGAGAGTAGATGTGAAGGAAATTCCCAGAAGGAAATTTAAACTGAAGTACACAGCATAAAAATGCAATAGTCAAATGTTGTGTAGGGTATTTAATTTTTAATAAAACTGATAGCCAGAAATCCACTGATGTTTAAAGTTAAAAAGATATATTTTCCTGCCTTCTTTATTTATACCAAGAGTTAAAAAGATATATTTTCCTGCCTTCTTTATTTATACCAAGAATTTGGTTTATATTGAATATAGTTTAGATGTTCCTTAGCGCTCCAACCATCTGCTAAATACTCATTACCTGTCTCCCCACACCCAGCCTCCATTCTGCTCAGTCTGTAGGGGATTTTCGGTGGAAATAGAAAGCTTCCACTTATATTTAATTAAGAAATTGATATCTATAAATTATCTTCCTACCCATCAAAAATAGACATTCACCAACACATAAATACTTTTGCTCACCAGGAAACCTGTGTCCTGACAGTGAGAAGAATTGGTAACCCGTTTCATCCTCCGGGCATGTTCCTCCAAAAATGAGACTATTTTAAATCCACATTCCTATCATCAGCTAAGCCAATTTATTCTATGCCTTTTACCTTCAAAAAGTGAATTGTCTTGATAAGTCCTTGGGTACCTACAGGAACTATCAGTTGCATGTTCACACATGCGTTCATGCCTGACCACAAAAACTTAGAAACCATTTCAAACATTGACATTTCCAGAAAAATCATAGATTTATATGTCTATAAAAAGTTATGGAAAATTAAGGTTATGAAATGAAACCATAAATACTGATTTCAAGACATATAATTGTGTTTTAATCACTGTAATTCTTTTTGTAAAAGTAATTGAAATCCTTGGTTGTACCCCCTGGTCTTTTCTTGAAACTTAAAGAATTCCCAGACCATTCAGTAGAGCTGCTCCTAATTCCACTCAAAGCCCCTTTGGAATGAATGCATCCCCTATCTTTCCATCAGAAAATCATACTAACCCACATCCTCTCTTGCAGCATCAAGCCCAGATCTTAAAACACAGGACCATGCAGCTGCTGTTAGTGGACCATCAGTGCAGATCGTCTTTCATTAAAACAGCTTCTATCTTGCTAAAAAAATTATGGCTAGACATTTCTGTATTTGCAATAGGGTTCTCACTGGCTCTTTTCTTAATACAGACTTTCAGAGCAAACATTTAGACTCCTGTTTACATCATTTTCCCTCCGTTATACCTAAAAGTTATCTTTCAACAGTGCTGCTTTGCATGGCCAATGAGAGCAAATGAGAGTACAGAATCAGCTAGGTTTTCTTGTAGCATCTGACATACATAACAGAAGCAAAAGAAGGTTTTCCCCGTTCAAAATTTTTTAAATGTTCACAGGTAGAACTAGAACAGACAATCTAACCATTAACAAAACACGAACTTCAACAGGAGCTTAAAAAGGCTGATGATACTCAGTTCTATCAAGGTTCACAGAGCACTGCTTATTACTTTATTCTAGAGCTTTAAGCGTTATTTATGCAACCTTAGGGCATAAGCTCTTACCCATGACCAAGGGGAGCCACTGAGGGTTTCTGGCTGGTCCTCCTCAGATGATGATGTCCTGACCCGATAATTTTCCCCCATTCTTTGCATACACTACTAAAACCACTCTTGGTTTCAGCCATATAAAAAAATGCTTCCTTCAGGTTTTAGCTGTTGACAACAAAGCTCCAGAGAGTATAATTTCCCAGCGATCAAGTTTGCTTGCTAATTTTACCTGCTGAGGTTCTTGGAAGCACAGTCAGAACAAGAAACTTGAGCTCAGTAAGCCAGGGCACACTTTCCTTGCAACTGACTCCTCAAGTATCCTAATTAAGTCATAAGGTTCAGTGAAAATTTAGAGCCTGACAAACACAAATTCACTTCCAAGCAGTCGGTATCCTTACTTTCATATGAGATTTTATGGTTAGACAGTTGGCTGAGTTATAAATTCTGTGAACAGAATATAAGGGATTTTCACTGCCAACATTTTATTACCATCATTAATCATACTTTGTATGGTGTTTAATGATTCAACGTTGTTTTCAAGACAAGTTCTTAATGTCAAAATCTAATTCCGCCTTTCTGCACAGTTGCACAACTCCACAAACATAACTGGATGCACGTGAAGGCAGCACAGCTTTTCTGTTCTTCTGTGCAATCAGGTTTGAAGGAGGGCCATATTCTTTTCCATTTGTCCCTTTTGGTCTTCTGTTTCTGTTTGGTTTGATACCAGAGTGTAGAGTCCAGTTATTATAGATGTCACCGTATGTAACTTCAGACAAACTTGCCCTGATACCCGTGAGACTTCTGGTTCTGTAAAGAGCAGACTGCCACATCCAGCATCTTGAAATCACTTCTGGCAGCTGACAGGAACGGCAGCTTTGTCACCAGGGTCAGGCCCAGAGGAAGCTTTGTGCTTGAACTTATCACTAATTCATAGCTACCATATGCTTTCAAATTCACAGCCCTTAGCTGTATTTTTGTTATTTATTATCCCTCTGCTTATAAGGCATCTGGCTGCAGTAGCTGGTGAAATAAAATCGCTATCAAAAACCCTGAACCCTTCTGATACATCTCTGACTTTGGGCAAAGGCTTCTAAATCCTTCCACTGCCTTACATAACAAAATGGGCTATTTATAGCACACCACTTCAGGAGAGTACTAGCATTAGCTGTGAGCTGATAATGATTATCAGATGAACAAATATGCCCAGCTATGTTTGATATTTAACCTTAAGCTATATGCACATTCACTAAGTAGGAAATCCATTAACTGATAGGAAAAAAGAAAACTTTGGAAATATAGCACTGAGTAAAGAAACAGCCTGTGCCAGCATGTGATCTCTCGTCACGGTGAGTGTCACTAAGTGAGCAGCATGTAAAGACAGAAAGGAGTTAAAAGTGATAGCCTTCTCTGGCAGTTGGCAGCACACCAGGCATTGTCAGCTTGAGGATTAGGGTATCACAGTCGCACAGGCTGTGATTTTATGGTGTGTTGTTTTCGACAGCAACATCAGCATCAGCTGT
Source organism: Falco peregrinus (assembly GCF_023634155.1). Classification (NCBI taxonomy): domain Eukaryota; kingdom Metazoa; phylum Chordata; class Aves; order Falconiformes; family Falconidae; genus Falco; species Falco peregrinus. The sequence continues at coordinate 62,190,789 of NC_073727.1, forward strand.
ACGCGCCTCCATCATCCTTATCTCAAACTACAACATGCAGGGCTTTCTAAAGTCTGAAACAGTTTCCTGAAACAATTTATTCTTGGATCTTAAGAGCTGTGACATCCCAGCTCAGAGGGAGGCTCACTGCTGCGTGGAGTTGCCTTTAAGCTTTGGAAGTATTGGAAATGAAGTGTTATTCCTGTGCATCAACCACAATTAACACAGCTGCCAAACTGCTGCAAATGTCTGACATGCCAAAGGAAATGTCAGTTTGCATCACAGGACAGGCATCAGGTGCAAGCAACACACTCTCGGCTCACTCCACTTACTCACTGGGCCTATAGGAGCCTGCTGGGTTGCCCTCAGCATCCCTCCTGCACTGTCATTCAGGCTTATGCTGCCAGCTCTGACCTGCTCCTGCCCCTGAAATCCTGCCACTCTGGCCCAGTGGTCCCACTTCCCAACAGACTTCCCACCTGATGGGTGACAGCATCACAGGACATTGACCTAGAAGACATCTAGAAGAGACCTAATTTTCAGGAAATTGATGCTTGCTTAGGCTTCTTCACATTTCACATTAAAAACTCAGAATCTGAAGTGGCCCAATAGCCAAATCACTCTCAAGCTGTAGGCTAACACTTCCAAGGGAAAATAGCACAGCACTGAAGTTACCAAGATGCTCAAGTTACCCGTTTCTGTCGTACATCAAACGTTAAGACTGTAAGCACAGAAACCCATTTATTAGCTATCTGACAGATCGTATTTTCTTTCTGAAACAATTTTTGGGAAGGAAATTCAATACAATTCCTCTCATTTCAGCTAAACAGGGAAATACCACACCTAGTGAATTTCAATGGCATTCCTGCTTCTGCTGAAAGGTCTATTCACTAAACTTAAAAGATAGGAACCACTGTTCTCTGGAGTAATTTTCCACTGTCTCATCCATTTCTTCTGTTAAATGTGCTTTCGAGCTGTGATGGGTAAGTACAATCTATCAGGAATACTGCTTATATCATTGTAATGTATTGCATAGTGTTTATTTATAAAATTCTTCAGGCAGTGGGTGTGCATCTTTCCCAGCACACTGTATTCCTGAAGCCTTTGTCATACTCTGTGCCATCCAACTTCAGGACCTTTCTGCTTTCACCAGGAAGCACTAACAAATACGAGCATTTCTTCTACGTAACAGATATGAATCCAGCAACTGCTCTTCTTAGAACAATGTGTTTGATAGTCTGGTATCCTATGTCCAAGGGTGACCATCACCATACAATTCTGATCAAGATATCCAGAATGGAAAAATAACCAGATGTAAAATGAACTTTCTCCGTAATTTTCATAAATCAGGACAGTGGTTCCCAACCTTTTCCCAAGGTTGCCATTCCCACCACCTGCTCCCCTTCCACCTCCCCTGCTGCCATGGCCCCACATCCAGGCCACTGGCTCTTTGCCTCCTTCACAGTGCTCCCCCATGACCCCAGCAGCTTTTCCCTCACTCTCTTCCCATTTACCCACTCTCAGGAGTTCACAGATTTGCTGCTACTTCCCCAGCTGGTGTTTTCAACCAGACACATGTGGAACATGAGGGCTGACACAACATTCACAGAAGATGTTCTCAGACTTACGGTTCACATAAGCTTCACAAGCAGCTTTGGGACTGCTGCTCAGCTCCTAGCCTCTGCGATCCTGTAGCAACATGTTTCATTGGATAATTATGCAGTGTAAACAGAAATCTTGATGTCAGTTTTAAACACTGCCTAATGAATCCACTGCACAATGACGCAGGGTAAACAGGAGCCAACTTTTTTTATAAAAAGCATTTGTAAGTGCTGTATCATGAGAAGGAAAAAAAACATTTGTAATATTTCCAGAATATTTAAATATAGTAATATTAGTTCATGGTAACCATTGTGTGAACTTTATTTTGCTGAACTGGTAATATTATATCATCTTACTTTTAGTAGAATAATTGTTCAACTTAAAGATGAATTTAAGGTATTTTTAAATACAATCACAACTGTACTGTACTGGGACAGCATCATCACTCACCTAAAAAAAGCTTAACTTTCTCCAGCCTTATCACATTACTGCAGTTGCTGTGGACAAAGCGTATGGAACTGCTCTTCTCTATTTTCTTTCTGTAAAGGCTTTTGTCTCATAAACACCCATGGCAGTCTATAGCCCTTTGGTATCTGAAATAGGGCTATATTAAGAAAGCAAGAATAAAATCTACCTTATGCAGCTGCTGAGTTGTAACTCTCCTCTTTTGCATCTCCTGCAGAGGTAAGATTCAAGACGCTGCTTGTTCGGCCCAAGCACCAGCCTCGTGGGGAATTTCAGACTGGTACACAGTGCTGCCAGTCTGCCCCAGCACCGGTGCCGTCTTGTCTGGGACAGATCTATGAGATTTATGGCTAATAAATCAACAGTGTTTACAAGAAAAATAATTTACAAGTTTAAATAGAAAGAAAACACACCATCACCAACAAAAAAGTTCTGTGTGCTTGCAAAAGCGCGTTCTGCATAGGTGTCATATGAGGCAGAATTAATCCAATGGTTACTGCAATACCCTGTGAGCCAATAACTGTTCTGCAAAATGTATCTGATCCCTGTAGGTAGCAATGAGTAAAAACTCACTTTCCTATCAATCCTGTTGTCTCTAAGCATCTTGTTAAGTTGCTTTTAACAGTGCCACTCAACATTTTCTATAGCACCTCAGCACACAGTGCTGGAGTAATACACCTTGGTATGTTCAAAGTTTAAGTGCATAGTCAACTCATTGGTCACGGTCACGTGACAAGTGTGAAGAAATTTCCTTCTGTTTATGTTACTACATCAATATAAATCAAACATTTCAATTTTCTTAAGGATTTTAACCAAAACCACATTCACATATGCAGCAGCTTCATGAAGCCTTTCTTAAAATCATGGCAGTTGATTCCAAATGCCTTTTTCTCCCTGAGCAGGAGTCCCACTGCTGTACCCAACACCCCGTCACTCCCTCACCAAGCAACGTCAGCCGTGGGCAGTGCCAGCAATGTGACTATTGACTCAAAACTCCCAGAGTTGTGTCCTCCACAATCATCAACGGTTATTTTGGGGGCTGTCAAAACAGGACTGGAAATGTTATAAAAGGATTTGCAAATGACCAGAGCCACTGAGCATTTCTTCAGGTGAACAGTGGAGAAGGCGTAAGGGGTAGAAGAAAGTCAACAGGCAGACGAGGTATGGGACTAGTTTTGCTTTTCATTGAAGAGCTGCACCCTTAAGGAAGTAGGAAAAAGGAAAGAATATGCATTTTATTTCACACCAGCACAGCCACCCTATTTCGGTGACAGCTGGTGAAATATTAAGGCTGGCTGCTGAGGGGTGGGGGGTGGTGTGTGAGCAGAGGACTCGGGTGGCAGAGCGGGACGGCAGCGCGCGATGCGGTGGCAGGCCGTGCAGTCGGCATGTAGGTGCCCACCGGTGTGCGGGGCTGTGCTCGCCGGGTAGGCAGCGCGTGGCAGGTGGGTGCCAGCAGAGGCTGGTCTTTAAGATAATCGCAATGCACTACCGCTCTGAGAAACAGCTGTGGCATGGGCATGTCTGCTACAGGTGCCTTGGCAGCAGCTGGGAAAAGACCCCAGGAAGGACTGGTGTCCTGTGATCCCCTACCAAGCCCTGCAGCCAGCCCAGCCCAGAGCCTGTGGCAGATGGATGGTACCTGTTGAGCTGGGTGCTCACACCACCCACCTGAATTCCCCCTGCCATGGAAACCCTATTTATTCCATACTGCACACAGCCCCTGCCCAGAGTCCTTGTGCCCAAGCAAATACTTCCTACTGCAGCCAGGAGCCCTATTTGCCCCCCAGCTTCTTCCGTGCTGCTGCCTCCGTTCATAGTCCCCACTTCCCTTGCTCTCCATCTTCCACCCTGTAAACCTCTACCCCGACCTTTCCTTCAGGTTGTTTATTACTTGTACCTCTTTCTTTTTGTGTGTGTGACACCTTTCACCACAGTGTCACAGATACAGCCTTCGAACAGCAGCCCCTTCTCGAGCAATATTTAGCAGCTGCTTTTAGATGCAGAGTGGGAGCCAAGATCTGTGCGTTCCCTATCACCACAGCAGGAGGCACTTGCTAGAGAGGGATGAAATCCCTTACATCCTCTAGTGTTCAAATTATCTGTGACGTCCAGATGATAACAGACATTATTGCTTAAGTGCTTGTGCAGTGCTTGGGTAGGGGAGAGAGGATGGTAAGAAGGAAAACAATGTCACCCTCCCAGTAACCTTCTCTATACTTGGATACTGTCTTTTGCAGAAGCTGAATCATAAAATACTTCACTCTGACACACAATACAGAACATGCTAACAGTCCTATCTGCAGGTGATAGTAGTGGATGACTAAATCAGCAAGCATGGAAGGCACTAGAGAAGACGCAGAGGCTGTAAAAAGCCTGTAAAATCATGTAGGCAATGCCTTTTATTTTGTTTGCTACTACATTATCAAATCATTCCGTGTGATGGAGAGCTCTATCTTCTTGCCATGTCCAAAGTCAGACAGGAAATACTTAAAATATTTGCGTACATAATGCGCATGGGCCAAGTTTTCTTGCAAAGGTCACCGGTACTGAAAGCCAGTAACTTCCTCCCACAAAAAGGCAGGACAAGGGTGGAGCTGGGACCTGGGTTCCCAGCCCTACACATGCCCCTATGGTAAGCAACTGCAGCACAGAAGTTTCAGCACGGGCTGCCAGTCCCACCCAAATAGATTTGGTTTTATTTATCATTATTATTTATCTGTATTACTGTACCACCTCAGAGTCCCAATTGGACACAAACCCTATGTTGTCCCTCTTTCTGAAAGCTTACACTCTAATAAGAGAGCTTACCTTGTAAACTAGGTCAGGGATGAAGAAACTTGGATGGAGCTCTGGAGAGTGCTTTTCCTGACTCATCCACCATTATACTTTTGGCATCCTGTGAACAAAATGCCGTATTTTTCTACCATGTTGAGTACATAGCTGGTTGTATGGTGGCCAGGAACTACACTGTGGTCACACAGTAAGTGCCTGTCTGGTCCGATAACAGGTTATGCTCTGTCAGACAATGGGCTATGCAAGCAAGTTTCACTATATACAATTGCTTATGTACATACTCCATGATGGAGAACAATTCCACTTGGTCACATGACAGACATATGTCTGGTGAGGCCAGTCCCAAGACTTCTGTGCTATAGACAGGACACAGTAGGTAGGTAACTCATGGAGCAAAAGGTTAACAGTGAAACAAAACACAGGAGTGTGATGGTTTCAGTCCACTAGCAGCTGCATTTTGGCAAAGTTTTGAAGATTTTGTGGCAAAAAAAGAATGTTAAGAGAGGATGCGATATATTTTTATTTATTTATTGTTATATACTTCAGGCATTTTTTTCAGTTTCTTGAAGAAAATGGATTTCTAAAGACTTGCAAAGCAAATCTCAGATCTAAAACACAGAAAAAGTTAACAGACACTGGTATAAGTTTTTGAAGTATTTGGTAACAGGAAAGGAGATTTCAACCCGCTGTCTTTAGTTCTGAGTTCTCGTAAAACCTCTTATGTCTTTGAGGCTGCATTATGCTTCAGGCCATTAAGCAGTACTGTTTCTCTTGATCAGTTCAGGGCATTCCTTAATTATATTAACCCCTTTCAGCCAACCCTTTTTTTTTTTTTTTCTCCCTACTTGACATACAAAATCATACTTGACAGTCCTGTACATCACCAGGACAGATGTCCATGCAGTACTTTTATTTATGAAGGATGGACTAGACATGAATGTCATACTTTAGAAAAGTTTGACTAATAAACCAGTGAAAACTGAACAGGTAATACTATTTACATAGGATAATGCTTCCCTTCCTTCCCAAAACTTAAAATGAATTCTCACTCTGAAACAAGGACAATGAAATATAGAAACACACTGATTTCTAGCAGTTACCTTGTAAATAGTGATCTAAGTCTCTCAAACTTACAGAACTTACCTTTTCCCTGTAAATGAACCTAAATTAGCTCTTTGGCATAGTCCTACTGATGTTTGCATTTCAAGGCCAGTACTGTAATGGACTCAGGCACCTAATGGCATTTCATCAGCCAGTGATCCTCCCATTGGTGTATCCAGCAAGAAAGGACTGCCCAAATATTAGATGGCTTCTGACAATGTCTATTCTCATCCTTCCTGTACCTGGACTGAGTGAAGTTAACGCTGTTTCCATAAAGACAAAAGGGAAGTTTGCAACTCAGAGCACTTCCAAAAACCTAGACAAAGACTGTGATCACTGACTTCACAATTAGACTATACAAAATACTATGACACCTGGTGCATTCTACAACATGTTTTAGATTTCAACCTGAATCCCTCTCACTCTTAATGCATCTTGGCAAGAAAATATCCCCAGAAAGTATATTGAGAGTTTTTCAGAACCATCTCATCTGCTGTCTTGAGTGCACTGTGCCCAGCTTGAAGTCTGCAGGCAGTGCAGCAATTTAACCAGAAACCAGAATACACCACTGTTCCAGATGTAATAAGTCACTTGCAGGTCAGTCTCTCCATTTGATGTCTTCAGTTACTCAAGGTAATTTCAGTTTCAGGTTTAAAAGTTCAGATCTCATTTTAAAGTCTACTTTCTTGACCCTTTTCCTTACGCTAATAAAACCAGACATATAATTACGTTTCTCTATCCCAAGAGTCCTGTATGGTAAAACTATCCAGTGTGGCACCTGTTCCAAAAATTAAGGCTCTGACTGCATTCCCACTATTAAAGAAATATACTTTACAAATCTTCATATAAAAAGCCTACCTAGATCAATCAGTAGCAGTATACTGCAAAACTGTAACAATTCTTGTTGCCTTATGCCAGCTGTTAGATAAATAAGACTTGCAAAACAACATCTGATCCTGAATTTATATTTCCAATTTCTGGAATGTACAGAAAGTTTTCTAAAATTATTACTTATGAACTTCTATGTGGTCTTTTTTTGTCACAGAAGAAGTGCACTCATTGACTTCCCTTCTGATCCAAAATTATCTCCGCCATGGGGAGTAGTAATTTCCTGTGTCTCTCCCAGGAATTAGGAAGGACTTCCACCAGACAAGTAAATTAGAAAAGTCACTTCAGTGTTTGGAAATATGAGAGTAAACTGTCTGATTAGATATCATTCTCATAAACAATGGAAAACAGTCCTGTTTCTGTTCAGAAAGCAGACCCTCTCAAAAGTTATTTCGTGAGATGGTGGCTGTTAGTCTCTTGTATCATTCAGGAAATGTGTCTCTTTCCAATTAAATATGTCGTCCAGTCAGGAAGAAAAGCGGTCTGTCCTCTTTTGCATTGGCAGTCTGGAATTCATCCCGCAGCCGAAACTGCCATTCGTCTTCCAGCTCTAGCCGGACAACAGTCTGACGCAGAGAATTGCGATCTTGACAAATCACACACAGGGTGGCACCTAAGCACAGAGTTAAGAACAAACCCAAGTGAGTAGCCCCTTTGTTCTCGGATCACCCAGCTCCCACCACCTCTTTGCAAGCAGAACTCCATCCACCACTGTCACAACAGGCGTTGCAAATGGACTCGAGAGAAAATTAAGACACTCATGCTGGACTGAGGACAGCTATGTTTGGCTCCCTATTTGTCACGGTCTTCTTGTGTAAGGTGAGGCATCTAGTATTCATCTAGTAAACCGGACTAACAATACTTTCCGTACTCTTTAGGGTAAGGAAGGGTAAAACAGGACTAAGGAGGTGGTGATGGGTCCTGGCAGAAAACAACAAAAAGCCCTACACCCATGGCTGTTCTAGCCCCACTGATCATTACCTTGTCGAGTGAAACCCTCACTCAGCGAAACACTTACGCCACAAGTCAATTACCATGCGGGCTGACTAAGCTCTTTGTGCTTTGCTGACCAGAAACGGTCTAAACATGTCCTTAATACTAATCACAAACTTTACGGCTTTTCAGATTGGTAAGCTAAAGTTCTGGCAAAGAATCTGGTCTGTATGACAATGGACACGAGCAAATCCAGAATGCCAAAGTGAGAAATGTCATATTTTAGTAAACAATATCAACTGTCTTGACTGGCATGCTGATACCATTTTAACTTGCACATATGATTTCCTGGCTTCTGAGAAAAGTGCTCAATTAAGAGGAAATAATTACCTCACCAGCATTCAGTAATTTGAATGAGAGGTGGTGAGGTAAGTGGAAATGCCCAAGACAAAAAAACAGCTGAGAATATAACAATAAGAAACAAGGCAAACAGCCATGCGGTGTTTAATGCTCATATAGCAGGTTAGGAAATGAAGCAGACTGCCAAGGGAGATGAAGAAATCCTGAATCAAATACACTTTGTGCTACCTGCTCTAAAAACTGCCTGCTTTGTGCAAAATGAAACTGATAGCCTCTGGCCACTCAAAAAATGCAATACAAAAGCACTGCTTTCTTTCGCAGTTACTGACAGCCTTCTTGGAGAAACCACAGGCTGATTCAAACACTGACACTGCTCCAGAATGAGCATAGACGCTGGCACTCACGTGGCTTCAGTGGCGTGTGCAAGTGAAAGCACCGTATACCCCAATTTGCACTTTGCTACAAATACTACATGAAACTGTATTAACTGCAACAAAGAACACAGCAGTTCATAACAACTCTGCCTGTTTCAAGAGGGCGTTTGCCGAGGTGTTCCTCCTCCAGTGAGTTATAGCTGTGAGTGAAACAAATCCCCAGAGCCCTAAATGCCTAAGATAGTAGCAGAACAATCTGAAAGAATTTTGCAGTGTGACTGCCTGAAATACAAATGAAAGTCCACTGCTATCCACCATCGTAAGAATTACATGGAGAAACTGGTTACTAGGAATACATTTTAAATGAGCCAGCTTCTATTTCCAAGGATAATCAATAGATTTTGGTGGACACTTGTCCATCACCCATTCTTTACTGAAAATTAGAAAACCTGCAAGAACACAATAGGTAAATGCTTCATACATAAATCTTAAATACTCAGTTTTCAAACATAAAGGAGTTGTGCATATACACTAAGCATAATGACACAGATCAAACATTCCTCCCCACTTAGAAATCTGCAGAAGTTACAGCACTGTTATATACCAGTTCACTACAGTACAGAGCCAGCATGACCAAGCATACAAGATGGGTGGGACATATAAAGCCAAATATGAATAGATGCATATACATATATTTGCATATATATACATATATATGCATGTATATTTAAATATAAAATACATTTTTCCCCAGGTTCCCACAGACCAGGTCATATAATTCTCTGTAATAAAACTATTACAGCTCACCTTTAAGAAAATGAAACTTCTTCAGAAAGCTAGCTACAACAAAGGAGTCACAGAGGTATAGCAGGAGACCACTGAATGTCAAACCAGAGGAGCTGATATTCAGAGAGTGAGGTCGAGAACTCACATAGCAAACTGCAATCTGATTGGGAGAGGGGGAAAAAAAAAACATTTTTCAAGATTCCATATAAAGCTAAGGTTTGATATCAAGCTTTCAGTATTTGCAGCTGTTTCAAATTCAGACTTGCTTTCCAACTCCAAATATTGTGATCTTTATAGTTCCATGCTAAACATCCCTCTAATTATTATAAATCTACATAAAAGAACTATTCATAACTATATATGAGTTATTACTATTCATTACTATTATTATCAGGAGGTTTAGATATGATAGGGTTTGAAAGCTGCAGTAATAATAGCTCCGCACAACCATAATGGCTGTGACCTGCCCAGCAGGTTTTTACAGTTTGCCTACACATGAGTAAATACAGCAACTGTGAAGTTAGACACAAAAAAGAGCCCTTCAGAAATGCCTAATTCGTTTACATGATGATAGGATTACTCAAGTCAGTATGAGTTGTGCATATACTTAAATGCGTGAGTTTTCCTCTTGCCTAGTTTGTTTTTGTGGCTACTCCACGAATCCACTAGGAACCAGGAATATTTATGGTACTCTTTCAGGATTTATAAACTTAAATTAAGGAAACTTCCACACAAGGCTTTGTTTCCAGAGTGCCATTGTACTACTTAGTTGGGGCAGACCCTCATCTGGCATAAATCAGCATGATTCAGTGGAGGAAGGCTGACCCACAGCAACTGAGACTCTGGCCCAGGATGCTTGTACTTATCCATAATCCTTTTGCATCATATTCCAGCTCAGGCAACAATTCCAGAATGGAATTAAACTCATTTCATGTGCTGAATGTGTTAGAGCTGAAAGAATGCAATGGATGAAGACAGTAACAGTACAATGCTCTTCCACAGTTTGTTTTTCCAAACATGGTGGGAAGATAGACCTGTAAGAGCTTAGCCAGAAAAAAAATTAAAATATATAGTTCAAAATGTTCTGGGAATAACATATATGGGAAGGTCATTTTACAGCTGTTTTGGTAAAGAAGTTTAGTAAATCTAGCAAGACTGAATTTCATTTAATATTCAAGTCAGGTGAAAAGTTAAAAACAGTTTCTCTCCCCAGAACAACACCAACTTATTATCACACTTCTGTCTGACCTACATTTGAGTATAAGTATGACCTTGGCTTTAGATCTAAACTCATCAGGGAAAGCCAACAGCTCCTGAGATGTAATGTCATCTTCTCCCATTCTGACTGTTCGCTTGGTATTTGCTTCTCTGCCTCATCTTATCATCCAAAAGTGAACTAAAACATTTGTATTTTGAAGTGCTTTCTAAAGGCTAGCTAGGATTTGTAAAACACTCCTGTGGAAGATATTTGCTGTAGGATGGGCCAAGTTATAGCAGACTGGGAAAATTCTTACAAGAAAAATGTTTTCTGTGTTAATTCAGAATCTCATATAATTCAAAGACTGTATTAGTATTTAGAACAACTCTGGTATTGTTCTCCATGTAATTCATTTGAAGTCTCTAATAATATCTCTACGGGTTTAAGATTTTTATTTCAACATTATAGGGTTCCAATACCTGGTTCTTCAAAGGCTGTGTAACTATTATTAAGGAATGCATCAATGAACTCACCCAAAACATAGCCTATACATTTCTAGAGCTGCTTGAAGATTGTTTTGTTCAGTACCTGTGGTCCTAAGTTAAGGTAACAGTCCACAGATAGCACTGGATGGCTATAATTCTTCAGTGAGAGAGGGAAGAAGCGATGGCTGTGATACTGCAGGTATTTTTCAAGGAGCAACTGAGCAGGTGCTGCCAAGAAGGTATGCTTGTTGTCAGGAGCACAAATGTACTGAGCAGGGGAGATTGAAACTGGAGTGTCAGATACCTATGAGGAAAAAATATTTCTAGTACAGATAAATCCTGATCAATCAAGTTGTACTTAATGTTGGTTTGTATAAAATATACCTCTGTCCTACAAATCTAAGATTTATATAAGAAGCAAAATCATCCAGACAAAAATACCAGCTACCAAAAAAGTTTCAGCATTTCACAGAATTATATTTGTATTTATAGAGTCTTTGAGGTTTCTTCTTTGAACCCAAAGTACTCCTACATACGAAGTCATATGAAGATGAGTAATGCAATAGCTATAGATAAAAAACTTAGTGAATGGTTACTTGGATCATAAAGAGATGGTTTAGGTGTTTTATTTAAAAGGTTTTTTAGGAAAATAATTAAGGAAAGGGCTATTTATGCCAAGAATATCTTAGATTTCAGAAATTAATAAATTAAAAAAACCAAACACATGGCGGACATACCCAATTACTGGCAACTGGTGAGGCACCGAAATACCTCAGGTCTCCTGCTTACAGGGTACAAAAAAGGAAAACAGAATTGTAACAACAATGAAACCGAGGTCTCAGGTCCCACCTTAGACTTAATATGGAAGGACCGCTGTCCTCCTACTGCAATTTGCTTTTTCATGACACTGAAGTGATTGAACCGACAGATGAGAAGTCCAGCACTATGGACACGCAAGTTGAAGTCAACATCATCACACGTAAATCTGGAAAGGATAATGTCATAGCAGTTCAGAGGAATGTTTCTCATCACACACTAACAAATGCAAGCACTCAGGGTCTTTGATCAGCAGTATAGAAAGGACAGGTGTCAAACGTACTGACCCTCCACCAGCACCTATCAGTCAGGGAAAGAGGCCTCAGCTTTCTAATAATAAACTAGGCTAGAATGAGTTCAAGAAGATCAGAATGAGGGAGGGAACCACTTGGGGGGGAAAGGACCAGAAACACAGAGGAAAATGGAAGAAGAAAGGTAGTAAATTGCCAGGGAAAAGACCTAGGAGTTAAAATATTTTCTTTGCCTTTTACTACAATAACGTAGTTATAGAAAATAGCTACACATGTTACTATGCCAGATAAGGTCAAGGAAATTAATTCCTTTGACTTCCAAGGAGATGGATGAGGCCCTACATTTGATTTGTCAAATGCACAGACATCTCCGAGTACTCATTTTTCCCTTAGAATACAAATATCCAGTAATTTTTAAAATGTTCCTCTACAGATATATTGTCATTTTACATTAGAGACAAAAGCTATTTAAAGACAAGGAGTCTTAATACAACAGAACTGCTGAGACACAGGAATAAATTAAGCAGAATGAGGCCAAACATCCCTGAGCTGAATTTGTCCCATTTTAAAAATAAGATGTAAAGTAATAAAAGGTAAACTTCTAAAGCTCACTAAACTCAAATACTTGGCCTTTGGAAAATCCAGACTCAGTTCTTCATTTTGAAAATATATTATTACAAAGCAAATAGGATGATGTGCAGAATTGGTGCGTTAGCATCCAGGGCTTGGATTCAAGACAGCTGAGCAATTACCACAACAGCTGACATCAGTGAGAAACATGGCATTTGTTATAGGTTTTTAAAATCTTGTCTTTCATCTTAATAATATTTACATGGATATTTGGTGTTCCTGACTGTGCCTCCGTGTTTTAAAATGTACCTTTTTCCTTTCCAGCCCAGGCGTGGAATGTCATACAATACTTCAGGCTCAACAGCACCCACACGGAAGATAATGGTTTAAAGATACAGGCAGGAAATGGGGGGTGTGATCCGGCATTCCTGACATTTTAACATTGCTGCCTGTACTCCTATCATTATGCTTTATTTTCATTCTCTTCATTAGCCCTTCATAATGCTTCATAAGGTAATACAGTTGGACAGCTTGGGAGCACAGTTCTGCACTAGGAGATGCATGGAAGCAACTTTAAAATGCTCTTTCTTAAGGTGTCAGGCTGGTGACAATAGAAATTTAGGTCTTCTGTTTATCCACAGAATAACGAAAGCAGAAGTGCTTTCCTGCAGTTATAAGTAAACTTGGACTTCAAAAGACATCTTCCTGGCATAGGAGAGTTCTTCTGAGAAGTACAGAGACTGATGTTCAGTTACCTAAGTCTAGATGTGTAGAGCCATTTTAGATTATCTGGGGTATCCCATGTAGCTTACAGAAAAACACATGTAGATTTCACGTCGTACCTGTCAGCCGATATGGACATCTTGCAGATTCTGAGGTGCATAAAGTCCAGTTTCAGAGAAGTGAATCCCCACCTCTAGTGATATCTACTTCATTCTGTTTTAATAAATGCTTGTCCCTCAGAAATGGGGCCAAACCCACAGCTTATTTCACATAGATCTGTGAAATTCTGTGAGATGACGTATCTAGTGAATACAGTTGATAACTGGTGACACTGCGTACGGCAATATTATAATCTGATACATCCCATGTGGAACAATAAACGAAAAAGCCCAATTTCTGAGACAGCTGAATGTGAGAAACAACCACCAATGTTAACAAAGCTTATTTATTCCTTTCTTCTGATTGTCCTGATGAGCACACATGCAGTATGTTCCATGTTGTGCTGCTGAGGGTAAAAAGCCCAGCTGTATCTCAATTCCATGTCAGAACAAGATTTGATTATGCACCGTTCACCCATACTTCCCTCTTTCCTTCAGAAGTACTGTGTTTCCCAAAAGGCCACTTAGACTAGACAACTGAGGGACCAATACTGCAGGGCACGCTGCTAAGTGTGTCTGCTCTATAATTAAAATATGACTGTTTCATTTGAAACTATGGAAATTAATGTCTTTTTTCCAACTGCTGGCAATTTGGGAAGGATTTGAACCATCAGTAAGAAAATGAAATCTGTCTGCATCCCATTAGCAACATCCCCTAAAAACACAAGAGCTTTTGTAAGAAATCCTTTATTTGGTTGATTATATCTGTTGAAAGATGCTGCTGTTTCACTTACCTGTTCTGATTGTACTGGACATTCTGTGTCAGGTCAACGTTCAGCATAATGAAATCGTGCACATGGCAGCAGGAGAGCGGTTCCTTGATCTCAGCACTGTTTGTTTTACTGGACCATTTCCTCATCCCAATTAAGGCATAGTGAGTGACATTGGGAGTTGCTTCAATATGTTGCAGAATTTGCTTCAAGGAAACATTCCTTTCAGTCCACGTATAATCACTACAATAATTACAAATATGTGTTAATTTTAAAGTATATAGATAATACTCGGAATCTCATTCAGCTGAAGAGCAATTCTTAACAATCAAAAGTAGTTACGAGTATCAGGATTCTTCAGCATTATCTGACTGCAACTTTTTGTCTCTCACTCTAATCAAAACTTAAAGTTAACTAGAGCTTGTGTGGTGGTGACTGCTATGACAGTTCTGAAATTTAGTCTGGATCTTTCAAAATATTAACTCAGACATGTAAAAATTTAAAGTTACCTGGATAATGTTCCAAATGACTCTGGGAGGGTTGCTGACTTTGTGCCATAACTTAAGTGCTAAGTATAAGATCCTTCTAGCCCACCCCTAGAGTCCATAAATCTCAGTTTTCACTGAGTTTAGTTCTCTTTGAAGTTTTGCTGTAAATCCTGTATAGCACCGTTCTGGGAATAGATAAAAATATCTAGTACAAACAATGTTCTAAAGTAATGAAAACAAAAATATTTGTTTGGGGATTTGGGGAGCTAATAAAGGAGCCATACAGCCTGGGACTGACAAGAAAGCCAGAGGAAACCAGTTACACAATTTGCACAGAAATGTCTTTTAGCTTCCTCAGAAAAATCCTGTTTAAAATGTACATTTGAATACCCATGCTTGCCCAGTGAATCAGGGATTGTTTAGCGTCTGAAATCTGCAGTGTCAGTAACTCTGGTTTGAACCGGAGTCAAGCTATACAGCAAAGGCTGCAGGGCACTGAAACCTCAGGGGACAGCAATGAAAAACAAGCACTAAACTGTGCTATGCAAAGGCAGATATCTAGGGAAAATACTTCTCTCATTAGGCAAGGTTAAAAGATATCAGCTGAAAAAGCGTATATTACTCTATTTACCTTTTCCTGTCCCCTGAACAATCAACTTCTACTGCATTCCACATAACGCAGGAGTCATCTGAAATGACAATGAAAGGCCAAATATCCTGGGGTTTTATCCCCAGCTCCTCCTGCCGATTTCGTTCAAGCTCCAAGTTATGGTAAGACAACTCTTTTATCAGGAAGTGTGCAGCACCTGAAACCAAGGACATAAACCATCTGATTAAAAGTAGGGGCAGAAATTGTTTGCTTTTAACTTGAAATCCTTTTGAACTTAATATTTCTGCAGACTTGAGTATGACTCATTCTGAAGATTTTTAACGCCCTGACACTCCCCAGAGCCAACTTACTTTGTCACTTGCCAAGGAAACGACTTATAGGATCCCCACTGGGAAGCACAAAAAATGAAGCCTGACTTCTGTGGTAAAGATTTGCTAGTGTCTTAAGGGTTTAGCAACTGATTATTTTACCCTGACAGATACTTGGCTCCACTAGCATCTCCTAGTGCAAATGTCTAGAGATGTTGATTGACCAACTGAATAACATGGGAACAATGACAACCTACTTTGAATGTTTGTCACTACTGCTGTCTGTAAGTTGTTCCAGTAGTAAAAGCAAGGTGCTGAACATTTCACAGGTATTAGCAGAACCTACCTAACAGATGTACCTAATCAGTGCACCACAGCACATAACTTATTTCCACAAGGAAACAGAGTAGGTAACTCCATCTGAGTTAACACCCTCAGCTCCCTTTAAAATCAATAGAGGAGAGTAAGTATTTCTAGGGTAAAATTAATCTAGTTTGTTTTAGGTGACCTCGATTAAGTGAATTGCATCTTCAGCTGTGACACATTCTCTTCAGAGAGAATCCAGATCACCAGATCAGATATACTAGCTAGAAGGTGTATGCCTACATTTCACTGTTGAGCAACAACACCTCAAGGGCCCAAGTTGTGTGCCTGCATTTGTTAGAAGTCTTTGTTATACTTACCTACTCCTGCACTGTTGAAAATGCTTGGAAGAACAAGCATGATGTGGTTGGGCCAATACTTCTTATATATGGCCATTTCATATTCCTTGACAACTAAAACATGCAAATGACTGGCTCCATCCATTGCATGATATAAGTTGAAAAGTCCATGTTCATGACGACCAGTGGTGGGAGTAAAAGTGGGGCTTTTTATGTAATCTTCACTCTGTAAACAAAAAGAAGCATGCGTTTCTGTATTAAGCTGGGTGATGTTTAAACAAAGAGAACCGGATCCTTTAAGAGAACAAATCAGATTCACTGACACTGGACAATCTGCTACATTTTAAATCAGCATAATAGGAAAATAAGCAACTTTTGTAAAAGTTGGGGAAAAGAAAACTCTATGACGTAGTTTATTCAGCTGCTGAGAGTGTGATGGACTGGGTAGGATTGCTAATCCTGACCTGCCAAGCGCACAGGACCTCGAGGCTAGATCTCCAAAAGGATTTAGGTCCATATGGCATAAGATGGTAAGAAACACCTTACTCCAAAACCGCAGTACAACCCTTCTGACTGGCTATCACTCAGTCTTGAATGCATTGAAACTCACTAGGTGCTTCCAAGTCTGCTAGCACAGCTTCGGAAAGCTGTGTTTCTACAGGCATCCAGGACTGTTCCAGTCTGGGCAACTAATTTTAGCCTAGTTCCTACTAAGGTCATTAAGGACCCGGAATGAAAGTGTGCCTCTTTACAGAGCCTCTCCAAAGCCCTCACAGATAAGCACTCCAGATTAAAAATGCCAAAGCACAAAATGTTGGATATGATGTCAGTGGAATTCACAGAAGGGAATTTAAAGTGGATCAAGAAAAATATTTTATAATGGTTTAATAATGTAGGTTTATCCCACAGCACTTTTCAAGCTTGCAGCAAGCTTGCAGGCACCATTTTGGAGCAAGTGAACAGGAAAAGAAGCAAAGGAAGAATTTTTGACAAAGCCTCAGAGCAGGTCGGTGGCAGAAGCAGAAAGAGACTTCACAAGGACCCAGTGCACAGTTCTGATTGCATAGCCAAGCACAAGTTTACTGGGTGAGGGAGAGCAGGAGGTTTCATCCAGAGTTGCTGCTGTGTTGCTGACTGAGTTCTCCCATTTCAAACTTGAACTGGACATAAAAGCCTGAACTGGAGGGTGGTATTGATTGGTTATTATTTATTGGAAGCAGCTTATTTTCTCCAAGATAGAAGTGCTACTGCTTACTACTTTGCCGCAAATCGCTTCAACAGTCCAAGCAGTGTGGCCTGAGAAAGGCACGGCTTCATCTTAGACACAGATATTAGCAGTCACTAGCCAACATCAGAATTTGCGCAGCCTGTCAGATGGATGACCTTACAAAGTGGTTTTTTACAAGCGTAATGTGATCTTTTGGACAGTCTTGAATAATGTAACAAAGATTCTTTGAAAGCCTTATTTTTTTATGAAAGCAACTGAGCAGTTATGCAGAGTAAGAAGGATAATCCACTGCCTTCCTCTACGGTAAAAAGATTGCTTCCTCTTAGTAGCTCTATGATAAACAAAACCATGTCTCTGAGGCTCATTGCTGAAACCGTTCCCACTTCACTTTAACATCTTAAACTCATAACCAAAGACTTTTTGCCCCAGATAAGAGTGTTCATACCAAAGGATCAACCTGGATAATGGGCAAAAGAAACAGTTTTGACAGGTGGCTTAACAGTTTTGTTTCATGTCTTCCTTTCTGGGAGAAAATTCAAGCTTAGTATCAGGACATCTTCATTATCTCTTGACAGCAGGATCAGAAGTGTAAAGAATCCTAATTCAACAGATTTTGAAATTGGTGGTGTCTCTTTCCCATATATGCCCATAAATATAATTATCCATCTACCTTATCTGTGACTAGTGGTAGCCTCATGCTTTCCAATTGTCTTCCTGGTTGGCTAAAGACAAAATGATGCTCCTTTGACTTTGGAATGATAAAATGCAGCTGGATCTCTTCTCCCAGCATAGAATAGGAAAATGCAAATGCATGCAGAGTGGATTCATAAAGCTGAGGATGGGGAAAAAAAATGATAATTCCAGTGGTTAGAGTCAAACTACAAAGTCTCGTTGCATTTAGTACACATTTATAACATTACCAAACAGACTACAATCACTTACTGTATTGCATTAGATTTTACCTCACAATTCACTAGATGTTAAGCAATGCCCCCTAGGGTAGAGCATACACTAAAAAAGTATAAATCAAACTGTTCTGTCTTTTGAAACCATTGTTTCTGCTTTGTCTTGCAGATGGTACCAATACTTGAAGGCCACTTTCAGCTTTCAGAAATATTGACACATAAAAACCAGTATTTGCATTCCTCACATTCCAATAGGCAACAATTGGAGGGTTACTCTGAGTAATAACAGTCTGTACACCACACATAGACTTCTCATGCTGAACGACTACTGTATCAGAAGTAGCATCTTTTGCTGTTAGTCAGGTAAAAAAAAACAAGACCCAGTAGGAAAAGTTTACCAGTTTTAACTGGTAGTATACACACGGAATGCAGATTACAGCATTGAATATGCTAGTGTAAATGAGGCAAGGATCAGTCCTCTGACATCCCCAAACCTGCAGTCTTGTCAAAGTAGACAAACCTCAAGAAATAACAGAATCTGTAAATGAGGTGTTTTTAACACATACATACAACTTCTAAGCCAATTCAAATACAGTGAATGTACACAGAACTGTGTTTGGGTTGTGTCTGCTTCAGTTTATGATCTGCTGAGTAAAAATATTTGCAAATCTTTACCTGGTACCTGGGATTGAAACCCATATACTGATGACACTGTTCACAGTGATGGTAGGTATTATATGCTGCATACTTGGACAATCTCATCCTAGTTGTTTGACGACGTGCATACATATCCTCCTGCCTCCTGCTCATTGATCTGCCTATTAAAAAAAGAAACAACTTAAATGTAACATATATTCAAGGACAGAATGTATTGCCTTGTGACAAATTGTTTCTGTCACTGTAATTAGCATCTAGGAACAATGGCAGGATTAAACACACGCAAAACAAACTATGAGTTCATTCTGTGCATAGTATGTTTTATAAATTGTTATGTGCAGCAAAGAGGACTATAAAGAAGTACCTGCAAATTCATTATTATGATAATTTTGTATAGATTTCACATAAGGCTGAGGTGTAAGCAAAGCCAGATTATTGAAATAATTGTTGCTGATGTTATTATTGGTTGAATGTTTGCAAAAGTAATAAATAGTAAAAAAGTATTATGATAGACATTTGTTATCCTGGGATG
Organism: Falco peregrinus; assembly: GCF_023634155.1. Classification (NCBI taxonomy): domain Eukaryota; kingdom Metazoa; phylum Chordata; class Aves; order Falconiformes; family Falconidae; genus Falco; species Falco peregrinus. Next base: position 62,210,374 of record NC_073727.1, read on the forward strand.
GACATCACAGGAGATTATGTGAAATGAACTTGGCAAATTTAGTGATGTTGCCCTTTAGCGAATATCCACATTTTAAGAGGGTCTACTTTGTTGGAAACTGAAGGAAGATGAGATGTAATTTCTGCTGAAAAGGACTGTTATGTCATCTGGCCAAACCTTTCACTTAGATTTTCAGCATCAGATCAGGTTGTTCAAGGTTGTTCCTTGTGCTGTCACGTTCTGAAAAATCTCTAAAAGTGGAGTTTCCACAGTCTTTATGGTCAGCCTGCTCCATGGTTTGACCACTTTTATTCTGGAAATATTTTTTATACTATCTAATTGTAATCTCCCATTATACAACTTGTGTCTGTTGCCTCTTGTCCTTATGCTACGTATCTATAATGTTTTGTATCCATAAGTTCCCAACAGGAAGCTGAAGACAACAATCAGATGCTCCTGCTAGGCTTCTTCAGACCAAACAAACCCAATTTTCTTCAGTTTTCAATGTACATCATGTGCTTCAGGCCTCTATCCATCTTGGTGGCTGCCCACTAGACTCACTTCTGCATATCAATGTCTTTCTTGTACTGAGAAGCCAAAAACTTGACAGAATACACCAGATGCAGTCTTACAGATGCCATGCATAGAAGAATAATCAGTTCCTTTAAGCTGCTTGCTAGATTTTTAGTAAGCCATTAACCCAATGGAGAACTGGTGACTTATGTTCAAATTGTTGTCTGCCAGGATCATCAGGTCACCCTCTTCAAAGTTGCTGTCTATACAGCTGACCCCAAGCCTGTACAGCTGCAAAAAATTATTCCACCCCAAGTGCAAGATCTTGCATTTACCTTCACTGGACTGTATGAGGTTCCTTTTCCTAAAGTTCCTTCCTGTAGGTTCCACCTCCCCAGCCTGGCAAGGTCTTTCTGAATGGCAGTGCTACCTTCCTGCATATTGACGGCCACTCCAATTTGGCATCATCCCTGAACTTGCTGACATTGCATTCTGTCCCTCTGACCAGTACTAATGGCAACCTTAAACAGCATTTGCCCCACTATCAGTCTCTGAGTATTGCTATGCATACCCAGCTGTCAGTCATATTTCGGCCACTCAATACATTCTGAGTCCAGTGGTCCAGCCAAATTCCCAGCCACTTTACAATCCACCTATCCAAACCATCTCTCTCCAGTTTTGGCTATATGGATGTCATAAGAGACAGTGACAAAAGCCTTGCTGAAGTCAAGACAAAACCACTGCTCTTCCTTTGTCCATAGCGCCAGTCACGTCATCATAAAATGAAATCGTGTATACCGATCATGATTTGCCTATGATAGATCCATTCTAGCTAGGTCCCAACCACTTTCCTGTCTTCACGGGGCTGGACATGGCTTACAGGAGAGTTTGTTCCATAATTGTTTTGAGGATTGAGAGTAGGCTGACTAGGCTGTAGTTGCTTTGATCCTCCTTCTGTCCTGTAGAGCAAGGGCATGGCATTTTCCTTTTTCCGGCCATCAGGAACCTCCACCAATTGTCGCTACCTTTTAAAAGCGATAGACAGTAGCCTCACAATGGTGTTGGCCACCTCCCTCAGCATGTTTGGATACATCCTACCCGGTCCCATATGCTTTGGCATGTCCAGCTGGCTAATGCAGAGGACTAATTCACACCTCAATACTCCAGGAATCTAGATCTGGCCATATGCATCTCATGCGTTCCAAACCAAACCTAAAAATTTAACCTATAAGCGCTTTTAAGTACATAAATTACTTTACCCACATAAGTCACTCCATTGCTACAGAGCAGGAAAATGCTACTATATAAAACCAATCAAATACACAAACTTACTGTGGAACCAGATTTTTAATGAAAGGCTACCTATATAATATTCCATAAAACATTTATAAGGCTCATACTCCATCTGGCAAATTTCAATTTTTTTTTAAATTCCTCAAATGCAATTTTGATAATTTCACTCTGTTTAAAAGTTTAACAGGATTCTTACATTAAAAATAAATGTTATATATGTGTACCAATCCAGATTTTTCAGATTCTAACCTTCACTGTTTATAGTCTGAAGTTTTGAACAAATCAGACTTGCATCTTCGTATTTTGGGTCATGGATAGTGTAGTCAAAAGGCATCTTCTTAAATGTCTCCAAATCTGGCCACATATCTCCAGGCTGATGGTAGTATTGATCAGATTCTTCTTTTATGTCTATGATATTATTGAAAAATAAGAATTAGTGTAATTACAATTTTTAAAGCTTTTAATATTGTTATAGGTGGGGTTTCTATGTCTATTATTCCTGCATCATTTTTTCTTTCATTGTTCTGAGGAAGCAACATTATTATGCATCAAGAGGTGCACCTTTGAACAAATGTACCTCATCCCTCAATGCAATTCTGGCTTTTAAACCTCTGTTATCAATCTAAGACCTCTGTAATCTTACTGGAGGAGTTGGTGGGATGATGATGAGAACACTGTTAAGGGTCTGTTAAGGCTGATCTACCTGCATCCAGGCATTCAAGTCTTTCCACTGAGCACCACATTTGTGAACTCAGTTGGGGAAAGATATTCTCACTGAGGAAAAGAAGCCCTCTTAAACCTTCAGAAATTGCAGTATTAAGTAGAGTGCAGAGTTAAAGTCAAATTCCCCTTCTAGTGATAAGAGCAGAGTAATCAAAAATAACTCACCCTAGGGTAAGAGAAAAATAGTAAATGGTATTGCTATAACGTGCAATGAACTCACGCCTTTTTCTGAAACAGGTTAACTGACATAAAAACCCAGACATACACAAGTCCTTACAAAATACTTTTTTACCTTTGTCAGGAGGATCAAAGATCTGACAAAAGGAGTGAGGAGTTCAGTTTGGAGGTCAGCTGCAAGCTGCTGTAAGGAGCCATAACTCTGTGTCCATGAGTATAGACTAAATGATTATTTACAGCAGGTGAGACCCTTTAGCACCCAAAGTAAATACAAAACTCATGTGGAATGAGTCAGATGGTGAAATTATCTTCATGTCCTGACTGTGAGTTACCTCAAAATCCTGCCTAAACAAAGGATTGCTTGCACAAACCTCTCCCCTGGCAGACTGGTCACCTTTTCAAGAGGTTTTGCCATAAATCTTGGTGGATAGCTGCCTTTTTCTCAAGCACAGCTCAGTGTGGAGAAGGCTCCTGGGCACTGCCCCAAAAAAAAGCCCTCAGAGACAAGAGACGGTCCCAAATTAAAATGGTTGAACAGCTTCCAGCCAGGGCCTGACACCCGCAGCTAGCAAGCAGGTAGCACCCACCTGAGATCTCCACAGCTGACTGTGGGCATGCTTTTACTGCAGAATGAGACATATTCCATAAAATATCACCCATATTTTTCTATCTAATCCAGCCATTAATTACAGAAATACATCTGGAAACACAGGGGAGTAATACACTCTAAATAAAGGAAGTTTGGACTAAAATTAGCTATTAGAGAGCAGGAACTGTTTTCCTCCTTCATTTAGTCTTATGTACTTAGAAAATATGACATTGCTCCTCAGGATATAAATCTGCCAGAATTTCACTGATTCTTTTTATATAGTTTACCACAAAAGTTCATTTCAATTCTAAACTAATAAATAGTGGCTGGATATCATTTAGTATACTTTAATGCTGTTGATGACTTCCCAAGAAAAACAGAGACATGTGGTTTTCTTACTGAAAGGAAGAATAAACTCTAAATGATTAGTAAAATAAAATACTCTTAGGTATCGGTTGAAGATCTGAAAATTTGAAGACACAAAATTTTTCTTAAAATATTTCAATAATGTAAATGAATTGCAAAAGTGAATGGCATAGAATATACAGACAACTACTTTTCAATTTAATGTAACAATTTTCTACAGTCTCCAGAAGCAAATATTTTTATATCAAGAACTTACTAATGTTGATTTCTTCCTCATCATAAACATCCACTTCTGTCAGTCTAATCAGCATTCGGGACAAAATACTGAGGAACTGCAGATAGGCACCTGTTTTCCCTATCTGTAAATACATAAATTAGAAAATACAGAAGTAAACCTTCCTTTTTTAACATGTTACTTTTCAACATATCTGGAAATTGCAGCTGCGGTGAAATTGAATATTAATAGTCAGTGCTTGCTTATTGCTGTATTTGTATAGTCCTTGGCATAAATTAAATGCTTAAATGCACAACAGTTTTGTTCTCTGTATGCAGAAATCTAGTTTGGAAAACACACTTTTCTCTCCTTACTGTTTCTATGAACTTTTTAAAAAACATACAAGTTCATGAAATGTTCCAATAAAACTCCTCAAACTACAAGATAACTAAAAAATTACCTCAACCCTTTCATATTTGCATCATTTACCAGTACACTGACTGCTGTTGAAGTACACGGACTATCCTGAAGAACAAAGTGGCACGCATCTGTAGGAGAATTTGTGCAGGCCACTTCAACTCCTGGAGGACATGGTACAGGTAACAGTATGTTTTTCCACCTCTTATTCTAAAAATGTATTATTTTCCTTCCACCGTTTTAAAATTAACGTTTAGAAGTCCATTTAAAAATTACCTTAAGGTTATAGCTTTCTCCTTTCTTTTTTATCCCACCAACACACTACATATATTTTCTCTCCATTGTGCCAAATAGTACTGCTGTCCTTTTTTTCAGCTGAAGGGTATAAGCCACAGCCACTGATTTATTCAATGGATTGTTCCGTGTCTTCCACATCAAGTTTGCTGGTGGCAACGTCAAGTAAATAATGTCATATCTAAGCAGACAGCTTTACAAACTGTTACACTTGAACAGGAGGCCATACATAATTTGTTTCAATGAGAAAAAAAGAGACCAGCAAGCTGATGTCACTCTCACAGGAGAATGAACACGCCGTGGTCTTGTTTGTGTGTGTTTATAGCTCAGCCTCAGAATGGCACTAACGTCCAGCTGACAACTTAAGGCTAATGTCACACCTGTACAGGGGAGGTTAACACGCAGATAAGTTCCAACGCATTCTGCTGCAACTGTCTGATTTCACAAAGCGGTATCGGGTTTTGGACGAAGTCTGCATTATTACTGAATTGAAAACCCAGCTTCGCTGCCATTACTGCTAGGACACATCAGAAGTATAGGGTGCTGAATTACTAAATATAGTATCGAAATTACTACTTTTCACATATTTGAAGTGAAATTTTCATTTTCTCTCAACATTTGAGAATTTGAAACTGAAGCAAGAGTAGTAACCATTAGTTTTAGTCAAAGTTCAGTATCTGTTGTTCTTAATAAATCAGCCTGCATTTTAAACGGTTGCTTGCAAAGGGTGGGAAAGAATACTGTTAGCCCTGTTGAGGGTCAATTACAGAATCACAGAATGGTCAGGGTTGGAAGGGACCTCTGGAGATCATCTAGTCCAGGGGTCCTCAAACTTTTTAACCAGGGGGCCGGCGCGCGGATGAAGTGGCAGGCAGTCATCTGCGGCTGCTTGGTTTCCCCCCCCAACCCCCGGCGGGGGGGTCTGTAAATACCGGGGGCCGGATTGAGGACCCTGGGGGGGCGTATCCAGCCCGCGGGCTGTAGTCTGAGGACCCCTGATCTAGTCCAACACCCCGCTAAAGCAGGTTCCCCTAGAACAGGTTGCACAGTTGCATCCAGGTGGGTTTTGGATGCCTCCAGAGAAGGAGACCCCACAGCCTCTCTGGGCAGCCTGTGCCAGGGCTCTGGCACCCTCCCAGTACAGAAGTTCTTCCTCATATTCAGGTGGAACTGCCTGTGTTGCAGTTTGTGCCCGTTGCCCCTTGTCCTGTCGCTGGGCACCACTGACAAGAGCCCGGCCCCATCCTCTTGGCACTCGCCCTTCAGACATCTGCAGGCATTGGTAAGGTCCCCTCTCAGTCTTCCCTTCTCCAGGCTGAACAGGCCCAGCTCTCTCAGCCTTCCCTCACAAGGGAGATGCTCCACTCCCCTCAGCATCCTCGTTGCCCTCCGCTGGGCCCTCTCCAGTAGTTCCCTGTCCCTCTTGAACTGGCAAGCCAAAAACTGGACAAATAAGCCTTTCTGGTACAGATGGTAGACCATGTGTTCTATACAACTCTCTGCTATCCCTAGTAACACAGAAAAAAAGTGACTTTGAATAGAGGAAATGATAGCATGGATCATAGTCAGCCCGTGGACCAGATGTTTCTAACTCCCAGTCTGGGGTTTTATGTAAAATCCATTGAAACTAATGAGAATCTTTCTACTGACCCTGCAACAAAGTTCTGAACTTGGCTGCAATAGCTATTGATCGGTGAGCTAGACAAAAACATCTTATCTTTCCACATCTGAGGAAAACCTGATGACACTTTGTTCTAGAACAAAAGACTTTCAGTGTTTCCTCTCAAGTCTGAGATTACTTTTACACGCCCGTATGAACTTACTCTTTTAAAGCTCCTCTGATCATCATTTCATTAAACACATCGTGGCCTGACAGATTAACAGTTCCCCAATTTCAAGCAAATGAGAGATCATTTGTCAAAAGTACACAAACTGTTCCCTTGATATCAGGTGTCTATGTGAAAAACTAATTCCTTATGTGTTTGAAGTATATACTTAGAATTGACAACAGAACAACAGGTTGAAAAACTTACTCTTTCTTTTTGGTAACCATTTAAAACTTTCTCTATAAAAATCACATATTTTGCTTTCCCTTGAGAACCAGTCTTCACCAATAGTTTTCAACAATGTATCTGGGGGTGACTAGGCTACTACTACATGGTACTTAGCTGAACAGTGCTAGTTGTTAATTGACTCGAGTATGCACAAAGCTGTAGGTTCACAAGTCAAAAATGTTGGAAACCACAGGACTACAACTGCTAGTCCCTAACCACTAAACTGAAACATACATACTTATGAAAGTCCATGCATCATATCTTACCCAATTTTTTTATCTGTCACATAAAAAGTGTCCAATACAGTACTGTGAACTTTATGAACTGTGAGATACTAGCAACGCCTTATGAAAAATGCTGGTGGGAACTTGCAGGAATCTCTCTAGGTTTTCAGAATATTTCTCTGCCAGGAGAGAGACCAGGCTGAGCCCACAGCAACATTCATATCTGGACTCCATTCACTTGCACATTTGCCTGCATTTGCTGCTGAAAAAAGATGAATTGGTGAGATAGAGAACATCTTTTCCAGGTCATTTTGAGAAGATTTTCAAAAAGAAAATAAGAAAAGAATGAATTCTCATTTACAAACAATGTTTACTCCAGAAGGGAAGAACCTTAAACAATTAATTTGTAGCATGCCCAGACAGGTAAATTCACATTTAAAATTAATTGTATTGTTTTCTATATGTACCATCTCTAGCCAAAATGGAACTACACAGAGTGTCTGTTTGAAAATACTGAATAGATGTCAATTATCAGAGCTTCCACATCTCTCCAAAGAGTGCTTGCCCTGCCTGTCAGTACCAGAAGCAGAGAGAAGAGAGAGAGAGAATGCACGCCTGGGATGAGGAGAGGTGAGGAGAAGGCAGCAGAGGGACTGCATGAAGAGTGTGCTGGTATGAGATGGTAAAAGACCTTGTTGCAGCTTCATAGTTTGGAGAGTGCTGTGACAAGTACCCTTCTTGTAGGTAGTTTGGGCATCATAGGTAGCTGGAAAGAGTTCCTGCAAGCAAGATATGTACAATTTTGAAGCATAAAGCCCTATATTTGCCCATCCTCCATGTTCCAACTGCAAAAAAAATAGAGTATCTGCAAAGAAATTTTAAACTGGATACATGATTGGGCTGTAGCTTTACACATCTTTAAAGAAGCCTAGTACAAGTACAACGCTGTGTTAATCCTAATCAGTGACTCTGGGCTGAAGCATGATATATTAACAATGATGATGTCTGCTAAGGCAGTACTATCAGCACGGCGTTTTCCTCCATATCCTGCCTTTGCTTTCCACACAAAAGCTGCAAACAGATTAAAAGAATGAAGGAACCTGGAACTGAGCTGCATTTTTATGATATTATCCTGAAACAAAATGTACATGAGGTGTGCTGCTACTACAGACAGTAGTAGTGCCTTAACATATAAGGCACTCAGGGGCCAATATTTCCAATTAATCTAAGTATTACTCTAATTTGTTTCTATCTACCTGAATTTGAAAGACAGGAGTCTGATGAGTCAGACTTGGAACAAAAAAATCCCAGAAGACTAAGAAGTAAAAATCTCACATCCTGTGAAAACCTATGATAACTAAGGAATTTGGGACCTGCAAAGATTTCGTGTTTTGGTTTCTATTTTCATTCTTAGTGCAAGGGATGATTTGGCCCATAAAATACTAATATGTTTAACCTGCAGCTATTCATCCATGAAGTGTGTAGCTGTAGCTGAGCAAGAGGAAGAAATATGAATTCAAATTCCTCCTTCAGAAAATTCAAGAGGTTTGAAGGTCTAGTTTTTTGTGTCAACGACATACAATGCCTAAGAGAAGTGGAAATCTCTCCAAAGATTTTGACCACTGAACTGTGCTTGCTATTGATATCAAATATAAGCTGAAAACAAACTGTCTAAGAATCTGAGATATCCCAGTTAGAGAAATTATGTGTGTGCCTCCACACTTATTCACGGCAGTGACATCCAAAAGTGCTGTTGCAGCAGGTCAAACACTAATGCGTTCCCTTTTTTTAACTTGTTCCAGACACTGGACACCAGGACCACTCGAAGTACTTTCTTATTCTTACATGTTGCTATAAAGTATCATCTGATTTCAGTCTTCACATTTGGAGAAAGATGTCAAAAGAGGAAATAATTCCATAATGCTTTTCTATTTCAATTTCCAGGTGAGATAGTTCTTCACATACCACGACAGTGCTTTTCAAACTGTGGTCTGCAAACCATTGGTGGTTCACAGAAAACATGCTGATGGTCCACAGGGAGCTGGCTCTTCTCCTTGTTTCCACTTGCTACCTTCTTTACAACACAGCTAACAATAGATATATTAAATATTTCCTATTGATATTTTTCTTACATAAGCTGAACGGTATATAAGCGCAATGTAATAAGGTTTTAATAGTAGAGGAAAACCAAATAATATGGGCAGCAGTTTTCTTTCTTAAAAAGTGTCTTAAACTGTGCTTGCTTTATTTCTGGATGCAGTGCCACAGGACTGAGCATGCCCATGAGCAGCTTCCATGCTTAAGGAAAATGCTAGTTCAAGTTGTAATATCCACTTAAAAACCAAAGGTACAAAACCTTGATTTGCAGTTTGGGGAACTTTAAGATGAACATTTCTAAGAAAAGTATTTTTTGTGAATTCAGTCTTCCTTACAGACATTTTCTTGGGTGCACTAGCGACTAGATTTCTAGCCATCGATAAGATACATGTTGTTCGTGGTGGTGCATATTTATTCATACTCACTAACCAATGGCTTAACTTCGATGATGTGAGCTAACTTACAGATAAATATATGGATTTATTCTATGTCTATCCAGATTTTGCTGCATTTCCTAAAGCCTCTTGTAATAATAATGCATCTATTGCCTTCTGAAGTCATTAAGTGTCCTTGTAAAAATGCATCAAGTCTTCTAGCAAAACATTTTGACCAGTAGTGAGGGTAAAAATCTATGTGAGAGAAGGGTGAGTGTATTTTATTATGAATTACCCTGACAGTGAGAAGTATAATCTTGGTTCACTAATGTGCCTATTTTTCTTCCTGTGTTGATTTCATATTTTTCATTTTAACCAATTGCTTCCTGATTTGAATTTTAGTAAAGTAATTGCTGCCTGATAAAGAAAACAACAACTTCCTAATTTTTGAAAATATAGTACTCTGGCAGTCTTATGCTTTGACTAAGATATTATTAACACTCAGACAGATGCTGTCTAATAATTGCTTTTGTTTATGCCTATATCTGTTCAGCATACTTTTACAGCTTTTTGTTTGGTTTACAGGAGTTTTTAGTACTTTGGGAGGTTAAAATAGTGAAGGAAGCAAAACTACTTTATCCACATACTGAAATGAATATAAATCCCTAGATTTTGATACTTAGGAAGAAGACATGATACTCCTAATTTAATGCATGTGAATTTGTTCTGTATGAAACAGGTATATTCGTCAGAAATAACTGAGGAATATAAAATGAATAAACACCTGTGGACAGTGTCCTTTAGAAACTGATCCAACTGCATGACCCAATGCAAGACTAGGAAATAACCTGCATTGTGGAGACAGCTGGAAAAGAGATGAAGTTTCAAGTAAAAGAAGTGATATCAAGGCTGAAATTTGCTGCTGTGCAGAGGGTCAACGGAAGTCCTACTCAATATTTGCAAAAATGTAGGTTTGATAATAAAAAGTGGTGAATACCATACCCTGGAATGAAGTCAATGAATAAATAAGCTGCCTTTTTAATTATAATCAGTTAAATGGCAACAAGCAAATATGTGAAGCATCAGAACCTTCTCACAGGTGTGTAGTATGCTCTCAGAAATCTCTGAATGACTTCTGAGAATCACAGACTTACATTTGTGACCCAAAACCAAATAAATACCAAAGAAATACTTACTTATCAGCTAATCGGGATATTTAGGGTGGCTTTGGGAATAGTATCATTGTGGGGTTTGATGTGTATGCATATAAAATTCTAATAAAAATTGTCAAAGCCTGTGTTTTTCCTTGAGATAGCAATGAACATCATCCTTCTGCCAGAATGTATTTGTTTCTATGCTGCAGCTGAGTATGAAGTTCAGTTTCTTGATCACATAATACCTCAATCTTTGGCAAACATGGATGATTTCAATCAAAGGAATGGACAGTGAAAACTTCTCATCAGAGTACTTTCTGGAATCCTTTATGAATTATAGTAACATTTGCAGGAAGTCCCAATATGAAAAGCCCATTTATGCTCTTTCTACTCTACTGCACCATAAATTCGGATGTACAATGGAATACCATCACTTAACAAACATCAATGTATAGCTTCCTTTTGCAATGGATAGGCGTAGAAAAGTGGATCGCGTGGGAAGTTAAATAACTTCCTTTAGATTAATTCTTTGGGTTGATCTTAAAGCAACTGGAAACACGAGTCTTTGTCTTGGTTTGGATTTATCCTTTCTGACTTCTGAGATTCACAGGACATATATATATATATATGCTCTCAGTAGGCATGGTGTCTCTTCCTACCTTGTTGTTTCATACCCTTAGCAGAACATGAGAGGCACAATATTACCTTAAGCATGTAACATGCATTGAACTAGTAGATACCTTGCTCAGAGATAAGTGCTAAACATTCTTAAAGAATTTAGACAAGAAGGAACTTCTTAGGACTATACCCATTTCCACATATCTTTTCAAAGTAATTTAAAAACTCTTGGATGAGCTACTCATCTTGTAAATATGGTTCTGCTAATGTTGAACCGGCCTTCTTGCATGTATTTTTTACAACAGCTTCTATTTCTGTCTGCTGTGTGGAAGAAACAAAGAAAACTTAATTACAAACTCCTAAGTGTCTTCAGATTGATCATAAGAAAGTGGTTTTGTGAAGATCTTTGATCTTTATTTAAAATGTAAATGCATATTCAAGTTTAACAAACTGAAATCATACATAAAATCTATCTCTTGAGCAAACTATCTTTTAAAACATTTTAATGGAGAGAGACTAACAGACAATGAACATTGCTGTAACTTCATTGTCTTTTAATTCAGGCTAATAGTAAAGAAAGGAACATTATTTTATTAGAAGTGATTAGAAAATAAAATATAAGCAGCTTATTCTCCACCAAAAAAAAAACCAAACCTTCAAGTATAAGTAATAATATCTAATCTATTTTTTCTGAGATTAAGATAAAATTAAACAAAATAAATCGATGATAATACCTTGTTCTTATTACACACCTGTGGTGGGCCACTCAGCAGCAGCCTCCTTGGGTGAAACGTGTCCATTCTGCCTTCATTTCTGTTGTTGTAGTCCATATGGATTGGCTTGGGAACTGTCCACTGGCGGTAGTATAGAGACTGCTCCGTGCAAGTCATCATCTTACTCATAAGAGGACGAAAAGAACTTGCCCACATAACAGAATGATAAGGCAAAAGGGAAGACGATTTGGGAAGTCCACTGCTATCCGTAGAAGTAATAATATCATAAACCAGTTTGGGCAGAAAAACTATGGGAGGCTGTTTTGATGCTTTGGTCATGGAGCACTGAGAGGTCTGTAGGATGAAGGAGTTATGAGCAGGTGCAGAGGAGGAAGAAGAGGAGGAGAAAGGTGAGGAAGATGATGAGGTGATGGAAATCTGTGCACTTTTTATGTTTTGTTTTATATCCAGCTGTTCAGTTACCACTGGCAAGTGTTTGCTGATTGTTGTTTGTGCCCCCTTGTCTATTTTCTGCTTTTGCCTTTCATAGTTATTTGTAGTTTCTTCAGCACTGTTGCTTAGCGCTTGGTGGGGGGATTTTGCTGTATCTGCTGCTGCTATTAAAGGAGGAGATGGCTCACTGCAGAATGCTGTAACTAGAAGAAAATTCTTATTTCAATACAATGCAATTATCTCTACTAGTCAATGCCATAGTTAAACAAAACCAAAACAAATAATCGTTTGGATAGAGTATCCATCAAACATTGCAATCCTGCTCCTGTTCTTGCTTTCATCTTTCTTGTATTGGAAGTCATAATGGGACTAGTTTGGAGTATTCACCTCAATGCAGAAAGTGGCTTTTAAAGTACTGAAGTTCACAGGAAACTTGTCAGTGACTGTCCTGTCCTCTACTTCTCTCATCCATTCTTTGCTTGAAGTACTCATCAGATACTTTCATCACTCAAGACAGATACAAAATTACCAAAACCATCATTTAAGAGAGTGTAAGAAAATAATATTCACAGGCTATTATCCCACCAGACTACAGACACAGACTGACATCTAGAAACAGTCCTCTGAGTCAGCTCTGAATTGACACGTGTCTGCATCACCACAGCACTTAGTCTGATGTAATAAAACCTGGTTCTCAAGTCTCTGGTGCTACATAATTCATTAGTGCATTCACACAGCAGCTGGTCAGCTCAGAGCACATACTGAGCTCATCAGTGTTGGCCTTGAATAGGTCATGTAGATATATCCCACAGCTAATTACTGATTTTCTGAAAGTGGTATATTTTTACCTTATATATTCTAGTTACTAAGATTTCTTGAAAGTTTTAGGCCTCATTTTAAGCAGTTCTAAGCATCTTTAATGCTTAGTGAATTCCAAAGAGATGCAAATACTTCAGTCTTCAGAGTAGACTGAGAACTGGTTGAGGAATCAGTCTCCAGACAGTACTAGGAAAACCTGTCTGAAGCTGAACACAAATAAAAACAGCTTTTATCTCAAAGGTGAAAACAACAGTCTTGGTTCTCAAAAGAATTCCACATTTTGAACTAATAAAAGTCTGTATTTTCTCTTGGCCTCAAGAAATAGCTAGAGATATACTCTAGCTGCATATTAATCTAAAGTAGCCAGTAAAGGACATTAGCAATAAATACAAAAATATCACTAGCAGTATGAATGGTTTCAAGTAAAACCACTGTGACATCCCTCAAAATACCAATATCCAAAAGCACGGGGAAAAAAATAAAGGACAAAAGATTTCCTTAACCCCAGGCAAATTGAGGCACAAAGCCACAGGCCACATGGACACTGTGGAACTGATGAGCGGCCCAACTTTAGAGAAGAAAGAAATTTGAAAATGAAAGTGTTGAAGCTTATCCAAATATTTTCAGGCTTTTTTTCCTAATGTAATGACCACTGTGCCTGTGGAAAAGAAATCATGGGCCAAATATGCCTGTTACCATGTTGAAAACTACAATTAGATCGAAGAGATCATTTACTGTCACTGGCAAAAAACGTGTTTTAAAAAGCTGTGTGAGATTGCAGCTTCTAGGATGTTATGGTACAATGTATATTCTCCACTTCTATTCAACTCTTCTCTTAATATTATCTGCATAAAAAGCATGTCAAGATATTTATCAGAAAAAAAAGCTGTAGTAGTTCTCAACATTGCCTCATGCTTTCTATGTCAGTCTGCAGATTAAAAAGGAACCAAAGGTTTAAAAAATTTTTCATCTCCAAAATAGCTTTCAAATGATGCAGAATTAATGAGTGAACATTTCAGAGCAAAACCAAAAAGGTAAAAATATCCATGAGGATGAGCTTTCTTTCTCTCCTACAGATTTTAAAAAGATTTTTTTAAAATGTGAGGCATGTTTTCTTTTTCATAAATTGTCATATCTCCAGTCACAGTACTGAAGATTCATACCTCAGTGGCACACATTAAAGAAGTGCCTGGTTTAGGCACCCCAACCTATGACTATTTTTCAAGCAAGAAAATACCTGATTTTTTATATTTCAGAAGTCTGAGCCTTATTTTTTTAAATTTATCTCTAGTGATCCCATTAAAATAGGCCTTATCAAAACCATAGTGATTCATGCCTTTTATTATTTATCTAATAAGCTGAATAAAAGATATCTTTTATGTCTTAAATGTAACTTAATAGAAATGATCGTAAGGTCTTACTGGAAGCTTTTGAAGACAGAGATGAAGATGCAGAGTCGTGGGAACAAGATCTTTCTCTTTTCATAGGACTTCTTTTTTCTGAAGTAGAACCTGTTTCATGAATGGTAGTACAGGAAAACATAACCAAAATACATTTTAAGCCTGTAAGAAGTCACAGCTGTATTGTCAAAGCAGGGAAAAGTACACAACAGTTTGTGTGGGTTTTGTCCTCATTCTGACACTGCTTTCAGTATGGAGAGTATCTGTGCCTACCATGCAACACTGGATCAGCCTGTGGTCTAACCTAACTATGCTAAGCTTCAACAGCTTCATAAAATCAGCGCTGCAGCCAGAAGCTGGTAATCCCTAGGCATGCCTCAACCACATCGTCTCTTTCTACCTGTGTCTTGCTTTCCTCACTAACCCAGCGTCAGGGAAACCAACAGGGCAACAAACTGCTTTGTCAGTATGTTATGAAATTACTTCCTACCCCATACAGCTTCATGGCCAGACTGTATCTCAGCTTTTGGTGATGAAAATCCCTATTTGTACAGCCACCAAGGGTATTCACTTGAGGATTCTAGCTCAGGCTTCTAAGTTAAAACATTTGTTTCTTTACAGTTTCACCATGGCAGAGAGACATAAGTACTTAGACTGTAAGGCTATCTCAGGTGCTCTGAACTGGACTCTGGAGGAACATACTGTGCTTCATGGACTAGGAAAGCTGCCTTACAATTTAGACGCCTAACAACTTAGTGCCCATTTGACTCAGACTGCATACTGCATATAACCCAGGCGTATTTCAACTAAAACAAACTGAAAAACTAGTGGACAGAAGTGCTTGTCACATCTAACATAGGCCTCTATCGTAGACAGTCTGAGTATGACCTCAGGTATATCATTCCTCTATGAAAAATAAGTATTTGATTAAGGCAAATATTTTTGTTGTGCTTGTTCTGCTAGCCTTACTTTCAATGAATAAGAATTGTTCTGCTGTCCTTATTATCAATGCATGAGAATTTGAACAGTAACCAGCTCTCTTCCTCCTCACAGTACAGAAAAAGAAATGGAGGCAAACAGTTTGAGATTTAAATAACCTACAGGGATAAAAGTCCCTTGTCTTCCATAGTTACAGGCACAATAGACAGTAAAGAAAAATGCAAAGAACTTACCGATAATGCCCATCAACTATCACTCAAAAAACCCCTCCAACAGTTCCTGAATAAATTATTGTTGTTTGTTTACACATGGAAAAGTTCTTACTTGTTCTTTTAAGAAATTATAGACTCACCAACTCTACATTCATGAATTCACGGTCATTTTCAAGGAGCACTCAGAAGTTACTATGTTCAGATTTATTTTCTAGCCATACTGCTTAATACCTTACAAACTAGAGACTACTTAGCTGTACTATAGACAGTTTCCTTGGAAGGAATCATCATCATTGTCACTATGTAAGCATAGGTTGGACAGCATCAGTCAGGGATAGTTTAGGTGAAGTTGGCTCTGCTGTGAGGGAGGGCATCGGGTCAGTGCTTCCCAGAGAGCAAAGCACACACTTCCCTGCTGCAGGGAGGGCAACACAGCACAGCACTCCAGACAGTGACTGCCACTGGATGTACCCACTCCAGCTCCACTTTGCAGCAGCCTGAACCTATGGGGCAAAGAAGGGAAGGAGGGAGGGGAGAGAAGGGGGTGAAAAAAACAGAGCAAGAGAACAGATGCAGCAGCAAGACTGCAAAAGTTAAAAATGCTACCACAGCAGCAGCAGCCCCTGGGCAGGGAGGGTGAGAAAACGCAGGTTCAATGAGATGAAGTAAAACTGCAGAGCAGAGCTCAGTCAGTAAGGCTGACTCCAGAAACCCTCACCTAGTAGGCAGCCACACAATCCTTCTTTTTCTAATACAACTCAATCATTTTACAGCTTCTTTTATTATCACTACTAATAATACCTTCCGTCGCTATTTCTTCATCATCAGTGCTGCTTAGTTTCTCTGGGTCACTTTCTAATGCATCATTCACAACTGCCTTCTCTGTGTGAATTTCTGAGCTCACAAAGTATGCTGCCAAACCAAGTTCTTGCTCCAAGTTTGTCCTTACCAAAGAAGACGAATTTATTAAACGTAGGTCACAGTATCTCAGTGATCTGGAGAGAAACAAGAGGGGCTACTATGAAAACTCACTGTAATCTACTCCTGTATTTCTTTTACAAACACAGCCAAATGGGAATTTTTTCATGATCTGCTTAAACTATGGATGAGATAGAACACAATATAACTTTTGTGCTTATTAAGTTTACCACTGTGGTGCATCCACTTCTCTTTTTCTTAATCCAGTTATGCAGCTTAATCCAGTGCACTGAACATCAGCATCAGCATAAGAAAAAGAATAATCATTTGGGTTCTAAACCTACCGCATAGAATGGGATTCAGTTGAACATACAAAAGCATTTAGTGCCCCAGGGCATCCTGGATGGCTTCCAGCTGCCATTCCAGAAGGCACTGATCTCTACACACATCCTGTAGCACAAATGCCTGCATCACACAGATGTCTCAAGTACCTTAAGATATTTAAAGTATACTATTTTTTACATACCCTTATACTCTCCTTTAAACTGGGACAACTCTCATAATATTTTCTGAGCTATTTATATCTTGCTACAAACAGGAGGTTATTATTAATAATATGGATTTTGTATTTATGATATTAAAACTGCTGAGAAATGGAAAAGAAACATCTTGACACTGAAATCTGTTTTCTTCTCCCACAAGTGATTACACAGTTAGTCTTTAGCTATTTGGTAAGTGATGGATAAAAAACTGCCACTGAGAAAATACTGGATCTTCTTACCGTGGCAAAGACTCCCCTTGTGGATCCATACCACTAAATATCAATATACAAGGCAAACCTTCTAGTTCCAAATAGGTCTGTGGCCTCCAATCTACATCTTCAATCTTCTGCCAGATCTGTATAAGGCAAGAAACACTATTGGACATATCTGTGTGGCACAAATAAAAATACAAAAATATATACTTTCATCATCCGTTATATGAATCAATTTTTTATAGTGGATGGATTTTCCGTGAAGGGAAACCACAGAGCAGAGCCAATTTCAACATAGGTAGATTGCAGAATTCTTAGAGCGCTGTACGTAGCAATCTGCCTGCTGTAAATCTGAGGAGACTGGGCTAGCATATCCCAGCCTGAAAAGCCTTCCAGCTTCCCAGCTGTGCAGCACTGAGGCCAGGGCACAGACAAGTAGAGTGGATACAGTACAATGGACAGTAGAGTAGGAGCTTTGGAGGAGAGTAGAGTGCAGAGGGTTGCTTCTCATGGCAAATAATGTATGGATGTCTGAGTCCAAGCAAGAAAATGAGCTAGGAATGAGATTTTTTCACCTTAGAGGAATAGGGCAAAGCTGGAAGTGTTTAGCACACACACACCACTGTCCTCACTTGCTACACCTGCTCTCCTCCAAAGCTGTCAGTTTTCCTGATAACTTCATGAGAAGTTTGACAACTAGATCTATTGTTCGACCATTTCACATCAGGCTATACTGCTTTACTTACAGCAGTCAGTCATTTCTGTTGTAAGACTTATCTACAGATAAGGACTACACTGTAGGACCAACCATACAACAACTCAGCTTCTGACATTCGTACATGTACCACTATTATGTATGTCAGAGAAGATAACCAGGATGTGATTCAGAACTTACACTGATACTTCAGAATAAGTTATGCCTAATTTATAGCAGAATGAGGTCAGCATTAGGCCCTGGATCTCCAACGACATCATCTAACATCTAATTACATCTTAGACTACACCTAACGTACTTAATCAGTACAGAGTATACCATATATATATTACACGATCCTAAAATGTGAATACATTTTTGCTTTGGTGATCAGATGATGGTAATTTTATGAAAAGCAAAGGAGTATCAATTTTATTTTGTTAAACAGATGACCCACGACTCAGGACCTAAAGGATATAAATTAATTCATAAACAAGCACATGGTCCAGAAAGCATAAAGTCCTGAGCTGTGAATACCGGGATGCTCTAGGACTCATGAACAGCATCACTGATTTGGTGCCTTCATGCCACCTGCTGGTGATAAGAATAATGTAACTCTCAGTTGGTCACTGGTTAAAATCTTTTTGCACTATGATCATTTTGTGAGAAAGTTCTGCTAAACTGTGACAACTTTATTTGGCTTTTTTCCTTGTGGTTCATGGTCCCTGTAGCTAAATGCAGGTCAGTCGTTCGGGAAGGTTGCTGATGAAAGTCAAGTTCTAGTCAAATTGGTTAATACTCCACTGAGTATTATTAATCAGAGGTAGGACAGTAGAGGTCTTCTCACAAACAGTATGTCTAAAAGATGAGAGCCATGCTCCTTATGGCAGTTATTTTTACCAGTAAGACCCACACTTCAACTCATGACCATAACTCTCACCAGTAAAGTCTCCCCACCTACCCATCTATTGAAGCTTCCCAGCCCATGTCATTCTGCAAGTTACCTTTAGTTGCTCCACAAAGTGCTTCCCTATTGTGATTCCAGAATTAGGATTTCCCAGGATTATTTCAAAGTTATCTTCAAGGGCTAGTCTTTCCCTTACATTATACAGACGTTCATATGCCACAGCAGCCAGTGGAGTACATGGAATTCTCAACACTACCATGAGGCCATGACCACTAGGACATTGTCTTGAAGAGTTTATGAGGTTTTGGGTGATCTCCAGAGTTTCAACTGAGGTGTAATTCTTCATCTGAGAAAGACCACACACAGCCATCATAGCTGCAGAGTAGTGTTGTATGAGGACAAAAGTCCTTATCACTGCACTGTGTAATCTGGGGAACCTGAAATAAATGATGAATTAAATAGTGAAGCATTAACAACTAAAGTGGAAAAGGTAACTTTTACAAAAGAAAGCAAACTCAAGTTTTCTCCCGTAAAGAATTCTTCATATCTACTATACAATGGAATCTCACCAAATTGCAGTTTCACAATCAGAACTGATGTTGTCTCTCCATTTCTTAGTAAAGATTTACTAAGTAAGTAGTCCAGTAAGGTTACATCACTTGAAGTTACCAAGGCTTTACTGCTGTTACAAAATTTATCACAGAATATTTGCTAAGGCATTCTGTAATATCATCAATCAAAGTTATATTTTCTCATCAATAAGAATGGTATTCTTCATTATGCATTATTCTTAAGGGGCAGGAGTGGGGTGGGGTGTTTCTTTTGTTTTCTTACTGAAGCTGTGAACCATATTACTTTTGTTTCCAAGAGGACTGAATACGTAGGCAGCATCTAATGAGCATTCTCAAGTTCCCAAACCTAGGTACACCATCTCAATCCCCAGTCTATGGAAGGCAGAGACATGGATATGCAATAGTTCCCTGTGCTCTGGTTTTCACAGCAATGAAACCCAGGTGCACAGTAAAAAGAGGAGCCATGGCCTGCTCAGAAAAGTGCCTGATGTGTGTGATCAGAGCTCCAAAGCACGCTGCAGCAAGCCCCAGCAGTTAAGCGTGGATGTGCTCAGTCTCCCAGTTAGCAATACAGACTCACAAGATTTTACTTGTCCAGTCTCATTCTTCTCACAGATCCCAAAAAACTCATCCACAGCCGTATGCATGCACATAACGTGCCACTGCTCTTTTGCAGTGATTCTAGACTTGCTCCACGGGAACTACAGAAAACGGATGATGTATTTTCAAGCTCTGATGATGCTCTGAAGTTTTTATTGCTAATTTAATTGTACAAACCACAGTGATACGTCTACTTCTCTTTGTGGTCCAAGTGCAGTATACACAAATGCTATACATCAAAATCAGTCAGGGTTAACCAGCGATAACATTGAACGAAAGGAATAACACATTTGAAATTACATGATGATGCACACTTAGATTATTATAACATAGAAGGTCACAACAAGAACACACTCTAAATTGATCTAAACAGTGTGCATGTTTGCAGTAAGAGGCAGCCTAGACTGGTTAGATTACAGGCCAAATATATGCAAAAAAGATGGAAGGAGAAAATCAGAATGAGTGAAATGCCCTTGCATATGCAGCTGATTTGTGGGACAGCAAGAAAAAAAAAAAAAAGAACCAGGCTTCTAGCTAGTAACTGATTCTGCTAGAATTTACCTCCTAAATTTCCTGTGTTAAACAAAGGAGGGTACCATACCTCTTTCCCAAAGCCGTGACCATTGATTCAAAAGAGCTGTCATACCGGAGCAGTGGAATACTATGTCCAGAGAGGGTGGACTCAATGAATTCTGACAGTCCAAAGTATTTCTTGTTTTCATGGTATAAATCTACACCCTAAAGCAAATGAAGCAATAAAAATATAAGGTAAGGTCTATCAATCAGTAATTTACAACTGATTAACCATTGGTATCTCACAAGTTTGCAATCATATTCTCTAATAAGCATACATCTACTCAGGTGTATTAAAATACGGAGAGAAAGAAACAATTCTTTTGAAAGAAGTTTGACCCAATTTTCCCTTGTTTCTTTCTTTCTCTTTCCTCACATATACACATACACAGACAGAACAGCTATGTCCGGAATAAATATGCACACATATGAAAAAAATCCAGGTATTGTACATATATTTATGCAATAATGCACTATAGAGATTTTAGATGATTTCCATTTATGTAGCTCAAAGATTTTTATAAGAGCTACTCATTTATAGAAGATATAAAAGCAAAAAAAGAAAAAAAAACCAACAAAAAAACCCACAAGAATTGACAGGACAAGCAAAGGGAAAAAGAACTTGCCACAAACTGAACAAGAAAAAGATGCCATGCGAATGTCATTCTTGTTTACAGAAATCATGGGGCCTCCACAGGTTTGTCAAGTACGTAAATGTAAAAAACCTTATGAAAAGCTCACAAAAGCACCTCAAAGCATCTGTCTTACATTGCTGTATGAAGAAGGCCAGTGGATCTCATTGTAAGGGCTGATGTGAGTATGCTGTGTCTGCAGTGCATAGGGGAAGGAAGTCACGTGGAGGGTCACAATATTTGGCGCCTCTTTCACCTCCCTGCAGTTCAACAGTCTATCAACAAGTCCTGTGGACACTTCTGTTTGAGGATAAAGGCTATGCATAGCACTGCAAAAAAGAAACCCAAAACCTTCCAAAGTGATCAGCACGAGGGAACATTTGTGTCCAGTGGAACAGCTTTAACCTGGATACAAAATCAGAGTTAAACACATACAAGGAACTTAGGACTCTATTCTTTGCCCTGCTTTTGTTGCTTAGAAGGATGGGAAAAGAAATGCAAATTATTTCACTGCAGATTAAAATTTCTGTAAGTTTGATAAGCTCCCTAGCTAGAAAATTACCAGTCTCTTACGGCTACCACAATATGAGAGAGAAAAGATGAAGGGAAGCTGATATTTTGCAAGTTACTAATAAACAATAGTCCTGTAGTAACTTTGGCCAGATTGTTAGTGTTGCGCTTCAGAAAATATAATGCCTACCGACAAAAATCAAGATAGAAAATGATAGACAGTAAGTCAGTATGACAGAAAAACAGAGGGAAACTACTTGTGATAGAGTTTTTGTGAAAGGGAAGAATAGCTATTGTTAGGGCAAGTGCCACTATCATGGAACACCTACAGTCGATTCCGTGCTCCAGTGTAAAACTTCAGTGCAAATTTATGCTATTTAATTTTTGGCATTTGCCTGCAGTGACTAAATCACAAGCCTAGTCACTGCAAGCTTCTTCTGTTACTACCAGGAAGAGGTAAGTAACTCCAGAAACTGGTTGTGTGTGTCCACCCATGGTCCAAGTCAGCCCTCAGAGATGCCCGTGTCTCTGTTGTGTCTGTGTGAGCAATCCCAGGCAATTACACTTCTGGTTTAGGCATGTCATTTAACTGACTTCAGTTAGGTGGTATGAATCCTGCTGTGCAGAATAGGCACTTGAATATTTGTCACTCACATATCTTTATCAGATAAGAGATAAAAATGTCAGAGTTAAACAGCGATACAGGTACTTCCCTACCTCAAGGATGTTACATTAATAAATGCCTTTAAAGGCTGTGACAACTGCAATAGTTTCTGTAAGTTCCCAAGACATACAGGAGTTGAACAGGCAATGCTCACATGCAAAAATAAAGTTTTGGTGAAAATCATCATTCTCAACCAGTGTGAAAGACAAGACCTTGTCATTTCAGTCACAAACAAGATTCCATATTTTTTGGTTTCAGAAACACTACCATGCTCCCAAAGTTGGAATATGCAAGGTATTCCTGGAATTCAGTATGTTCTCTGAGCAACCCAGTGCCTCGGGAGTCAGAAAGCAGAAGCAGCCCATTTCTCAGCAGGCAGATTGTTGAGAAGCCAAGGAAACACGTCTCTGTAAGTGAAGCAATGAGTTATGGAAGTGAGCTGACGGGGAACTTGGTAAAGGTTAGACGGAAACCGCCCTGCTTCCCTGAGAAGTCTACCTGACATTACTATGTATCCACAGCAGCTTTCAATTTACAAATCAGTGATTCAGGATAGAAAAAACATCGTACTGGAAATTTTCCAGTCAGTTAAAAACATAAACAGCAGTGTTGGTTCACTAGTTGTCTACTCACTGTGGAGGGGTTTTGCATGTTTTACAGCCCAGAGGACACTGACAGAGGATAATTGAGCTCTGTATACTTTCACAGGAAGCTTTCATTTGAACAAATGACAACCAGCCATAAAAAAACAATAGCTGGGGCTGAAAAAAGACAAGAATGGTGAGCAAGAAAAGCTGAAATGTTCCACTGAAGCATAATATAATAAGCAGGTTATGAATAACTCACAAAGGTCCTTAAAAGAAAACATATTTATTCAATGCATAGGAAGATAGAATTAGCAGAAAGATGCAAACAAAGATGAAGGAAAGGATAAATCAGAAAGCTGATCTTGACAGCTAATGCAAACAATAATAATTTATCTAAAAACAAATTACAGTTCTCTTACCTCATTAGATCCCAGTGTGCATGATCATGGATTAGGACAAACAGTGTATGTGGATTCTGCATAGAGTTTTGTAAAAAGACTTTGAATTTAATCTGGGCCTCTGCATCTAGTTTCATTACATACTGTTCCACCCTCTGCTTTGTAAGATGTTCCTTTTCTAATCCAAGTTCTAACAAAATACCTAAAGAAATGGAACAAATGTCAGTATTTCAAGATACAGATGCATCTAACAGTGTCCTGTAAATCTAAAATAAAGCTAACTAACGAGCACCTGAGTGCCAGAGATGAAACAAAGTCTGCTGATAAGTCACTTCAGAGGGTGGAACACAAATCAAGAAATCAATTTTCTCAAAGGAACCCAAATCAAGATTTTGAGTGCTGGAGTCAGCAATTGAGCAAATATGAGACAGCAATTTCTGAGCCACTGCTAGCTGGAATGGACGAATCTGATGTCGTTCAATCTCATAACCTGGAAAAAGGCAAAATTCTGTTTAGATATATGCCCAAAGACTAATCTAATGCAAAATGTTAGAGTCTGGCAAAGAATGACTGATCTGCTCTTTAAGGTACTTTGCTTATGAACAGGAGTTCCAGTTTATGAAAATCTATATGGAATATGCAAAGAAATCTTTCTGCATTTGGGAATTTTGGTCCTGTAAGTCTCTTAAATGTCTGAAAGCTGAAAGTGAACTTGTGCAATCATACTCTGCTATCACAGAAGGAAAGACGTAGAGCTTCAAAGACTACTATACCCAGTGGAATGAAGCAGAGCACCCATCAGTATAAATCTGAATATTCCAAGACATGAGCTGCTGTTTTCCTCAGGACCTTTGCCTTCAGGAGCCTAGGACTCTACCCAGAAGGATCTAACTGCTAAGTGCATGTCTCAGGTCCCCTACTCTGTCACGTCTTAAAGAAAATTCTCCTTACTTACTTGTACACGCAGCTGTTCCAGTTCCATTCAGTGCTGTTGGTTTATTCACTGAAGCAGAAAGTGATGAAGAGATGTGCCCTTGGTTTTCCTGATAAAATTTCTCCAGCAAAAGATCAATGTCACCCTCTATCAAATTGAAGGGATAGTGGAATAAACATCCTTATTAATAAAAGCTGCATTTCATACTGATCTTTTGTAGATCTTAAAAAGCTTTATATATGCTAGCTAGTTATCCTGCCCTTGGCTTATTGGCTATTTTATATGGGAACTCTCTCATTATTTTCTGTTGCATCTGCTTTTACAGCATATCACTAACAAAATGCAAATCAGGCCAGGGGATGACAGATCAGCTCTGCAGACCACTGGCTAGGGCATTTATAGAGGATGGTAGAAAACTAGCCCCAAGGCCCTCATGCAAATCTGCAACCACAAAGACATGAAGCTGGCTTAGTTTATGTTCAGACCATGGAGCTATATTGTTCACTAATAAGGATTACAAAAAGCTTTGGAAAATCTGATAAATGTTTTAAAGTCTTTAACATTTTTGAGAGAGAACAAAAAACATTTCCTCATAAAGCTGAAAGAGAAATATGAGTTTTATAGCCACACACAATGCTGAAGCAAACAAGGTATGATTTCTTGAACTACGAATACCTGCAAATATATCCTGTTCTATTCAGCAGGAGCCCTGCTTACAGATGAAAGCTGTGCAGAGAACACAATATGCCTGCCCTGAGTATTTAGTATTTCCTCAGTCACTGAGAAGTCTGAACATGTCTGCACTGCTGAGCTCAGAAAGGCAGGGTCCGCCCTGTGAAGTGCAATCCAGTGGATATAGATGGCAACTATTTTTAGGATGTTCATTTACCTCTTCTGCTCAAACAATAGCAATAGCAAAAGTGATTTTGAGAACTGTACTTTGAAGGTACCAAGAGCAGAAACACTAACATAACTACATGATGGTTCAAGGAAAACAATTTTAAGTGACCACTCAAAATATCATGACATATCCAGAAGGGTTCTTGTGATCTGAGTACAGATTTACTGATGTGACGTGAATGGTAAAGGGGACTGTGACAGCCCGTTAACACTGACAAATACACTGCATTTACTCTAGTTCTGTGATACGGTTTAACCTTCCACGTGGCTGGGTCTACCTCCAGATAATCCTGACTGTAGTAACGCTCAGTACACTCAGTTAAAAAATGATTCAGTAACCCTGGCTACCTGCAATTTTCCTCTTTTCCGTGCACGTGCATCATGACCAAGCTGACAGTATGGTAAGTCAAAAGGACAAATCTGTGCTTAGAGCAAAAGCAGTTACACATCCATATGGATGTGGACTTGCAAAGTATATGGATGGATTTGCATAGCTAAGAATAGTATGTTCAGTTATTTGTTGCCATATTTTTATGAAACTGAGGGAATTTAGAAACCAGCACTTTTAGGGAGAATTTCAATTTAAATATACTTTCACAGCTTGGTCCTGTACTTGTTATATATTTCTTATAATGTCTTGCTTCTGGAAAGGCAATGAACACAGCTGTTTCCTCTGACTTGAACATTTCAGAGACGTGGAAACATGCCTCTTGATTATCTGTTAGGTACCTGGGCAGAGTGTGCTAAAGAAGGACCCCAGAGTTTCCACTTTCCCTGTGACCAGCTGATAGTTAACTTCTTTTTGGTAGTCTGAAGGACTGAGCATGCTTTCAGACAGAATTCTTGCCTGATACTTTCCTAAAAGACAAAAAAGTAATTTTGAAAGCACTTCAAACTAAAGTTAAATGTTCTAATTCATAATAAAAATACTATCAAGCTAAATGAGTACCACACACACAAAAATGGCAGAGGAGTCTTTTCTCTCTTCTATACATGTATGCACCAGCCACCTGTAAGATAGATTCATGTTTTATAATTCTTTGTGTTTCTTTCCCAGTTTAGGAAATATTTGTTGATACAGTATATAAAAAGACCATATAAGTAGTCAAAGGAATCGTCAATTACCTTACGCTCATAATGAATCTTTGAATGGCCATTCAGATAAATTGGTTATCAGCACAGCCCTCAACAGAGTGACAAAGAGGATGACATTGAAAGACCCCCTTTTAGAAGCTAAACGTTCAGTCCTCTGCTTGCTAATATCCCAGTCACACAGAGCAGGAGAGCTTTATGCACCGTGTGTGCTGTACCTTGCTATTGTTTGCAGTAGCGTTGGCTGGAATGCCATGATGAGAAAACGGGTAACGCAGGCAGAATGTGACTTGCTGGGGACAGACCCAGCTGTGCAGCATGAACCTGGGTTCATCAAAACCCATTACTTGCTGGTCAAAGCTCTGCTTTCTGAGGCAGGTTATTGAAACTCCAACCAAACTTCTCATAGCGTTGCATTACTCTATTTTGCCTGGAGAAACACCCTTGGGATCTTACCTGTTATCACAATGCAGGAATCAATGGCTCGATTCCTACTGGCACATATGATCACCACGTAGTTTGTCTTTATTAATTTTCCTTCAATGAGTAGCTTAAACATTTCTGAAAGCCCTTCAGCCAGAGAGTAGCTGCACTCAATGATATGGACACTATCATTGCAGGAGCTAGCTGCAAGGCCTGCCAGCCAGGGAAGCTGGGCTGAAGTCACAGCTGCGATCTGGCTGGGCACTAGAGGGAAGGTCTGTGGAACAGCCTGTTGGTACTGACGGATTTCAGACAGGTGTGATTCCCGCCATGAACGCATGAATATTTGTTCCAAATCCTCAATCAAAGGGACCTGGTCCGAGGCTAAAAAAATGAAGAGGAAAGCATTATGAAACAACTAAACAAAACTTTTGAGTTAAAACTTTAAAACCAAATTTTTTCTTCATGTACTTTTTTTAGAGATGATCATGTTTCAAATTTATGCATGCGTGACACTATTGCCTTTAGCAGATGTGAACCAAATTTTTCATTCTGAAGTGCCTTTGACATACTCAAGTAAAACTGAGTATCAGTAATTAGAAATATTTAAGAGGTTGAGTGCTGCCTGTCTCAGCATAATAGAACTTCTAAACCACAGATTACATTCAAAAGGCGTGATTTACAGCTTTTTTCCTTTTTTTGCTTTTAGTTGCTGAGGTCCAAGTTTACAGGAGAAGATGAACTTTACATGATTCTATTTCAATCTGTCTGGCCTTCAGGAACTAATTATTTAGTTTTGTTTCATTACCATGAAGTTGTTTAATATCACATGTCCTAAGACTGATATTTAATATTGTCCTGCCCTAATATTCCCTTTCTCATTTGCCAGCATGTAATATATTCATTGCAGTCTATCTGGATGTAAAATAACCTTACCTAGCTGGACAAGGTAGTAGACAGTCAGTAAGAGCTGCATTTCCTCTGAAATAGGCTGCATTGTGGAGGCTCCATATTGTTCATATGCTCTAGATAAAGACTGTGAATTTCTGTAACAGGTGTACAACAAAGGACTCACTATCACATCATTAATGTTCCCGCAAAGATATGGGAAGTTTCCATGACCTACAAAATAAACAGTGTTTGTACAGATCACATTCACTTCATAATTTCCCATGTATGCATTAAACAGCTTTAATAGAAAACCTTTTAAAATTTACAGTGTGTAGCAGTTGGACGTATCTTTTACAAGATTTACGTCATCTCTTACAAAAAAGATTTAAGGCCTTGTTGGGGGGTGGGGTTTTTACCTTTAAAAATAACTGGCTTTGCTTTACAGATCGTCAACAGGTTGTCAGGAACTGAGACAGGTTCTCCCGAGCCCACCATCGGAGATGACGCTGGCCCCACCAAAGCAGAATGTGGTAAAGATGATAGGCTTCCTCCATCTAAGATTTTAGACAGATTATTACTGGAGTAAGGTCTAAAATGATTTCCTCAGAGAGAAGTTATTCAACATCATCTCATACCCATATTTGGTATCAGTATTAAATGCTTTTTATGGTTACATCACACATTTCATGAGGTGTTACTACAACGCAGACTATTATGATAACTTTCTTGGAGGACTAATTATATTGTTTGAAACCTTGAACATCACCCATGCATCTAAAGATTTTTAAATTGTTTATAAACAAGCAGTTCCGGGTATGAATGCAAGAATACAGAGACTTGTGTGGTATCAATGAACAAATAGTTAAGCTTTGCGTGTTCTGTATGATATACTTAGTTTCACTGCTTCTATAAAGCAAGAAAGAAAAATTTAAGATTCAATGTTTGCCTAATCATAACTTCTTTATGGTAATTTTAATTTAAACAATACAATAACACATTAAAAGAAAACATTTTGGGCCAAACAGGTTTATTTCGCTGCATGTCACTCTAGTCTACTAGAGTGTCTAGTCTACTACTACTTGGCACTACAAAGTCCAAGTGTCATGAACACTGTGACAAATAATTGATACCAAGGATGATACTTTGACCTGAGTTATGACACTAATTTTAATATCCTCAAGGTGTTTCCATTTCTAAAGATAGACACAGGCACCTGTTGGGATTTATTAATAATGACTTGATGACTGGATCCTAATGAGACTTAAACTCAGAGCCTCAAAAAGAAATCAATGTAAATGAGGCACCTAAATGTAGGTAAGCATGTAGGTATCAAACACCTTTCAAAACTCTAACAGAAGTATGCGTCTTTAAAATACTGCCTCTTTTCCCTCATTGTTTTCAGAATAATGAAACAACCATTGTCATTACCTTGGGTAATGGTACCTTGGATGTAGCTTACCATTTTTAATTCTGTTTGGAGCCTGTGGATTGAGCTGCAAGTTCCAAGTTTCAGTAGATGATGGAGATTCTGGTGACCAGCCTTTATGACGCTTTTTTGGAGGCCCTGAATTTGTTAAAGTGCCTGAATAATAGTAACATTTCAGAAAGGTATTAGAATAAAACATATTCAGCTTTGTGCATGGTAATTCAATATTTTTTGATAGGTTGAATGTGTGCATTAAGTACCGTGGTAGACAGGGTCCTCCATTAATATAATTTTTTATGGTTTTTATTTTACTTTGCTATGTCCTGCTTAAATTTCTGGGAACCTTCTGCAGAGAACTCTTAATTATCTAGGTTGACTTCACTTATTTTACACCAATGTTTACCCATATTAAGAATAATGCAGTAAGAATGAGATATGTATAGGAATGCTTACAAGTGTTAATATTTTGAAGTCAACGTTGTGAGCATTTTGCTCCCTCTGAACACATGACACAGTGTTTCATGGAACTTACTGCAAAATAAAATTCTCAAGGGTTCCAGGGCAGTATTAATGAAGATCTGAGTTCTTTTCAACCATTTTCCCATTTAAAGGATTTCTGCCACTTCTTGATGGTTAACATCCTTGGTTTTACATTATTCCATGTAAACCCATAGTAAATTAGTTCTGCACTTTACTTCTATCCACATGTAGTTCCAACACCTTTGTCTATAAAAACATAACTTTCTCACAGTTTTTCCAGGAGCTCCTGATATGTTTAATTTCTTGAATTTTTCTTTCATTGATTTCTTGAATCTTCTCGTGCAATCCTGAAAACTCCTAGAATGATGAGCTTTCACTAACATCAAGTATTTCTAATTATTGAGACTCAACTGTCCTCCAGAAATTGCTCAGCATCTTGCAGGATTGAGCTATTTCTATTTCTGGACATGGCTATGCAGAGGTCATAACACTACTTCACACTGGCAGGGCTCTATCTCCTGGCAGAATGGTTAGTTCCACATAAAATTTAAGAGACAGTAAGAATCTTATATAGAAGGGGGGGCAATTTTGCTAAATATATTTAAAATTATAAATAAACCTAAAGTCTCATTATTCCCTTGCAGAAGAACCCAACATACAGGACTTCAAAGATGACGTTGTCCTTCACGTTCTCACCACGCGAGGGCAGTATTTAGCCGTTTGTGCTACTCCCGCTTGCATTGCGTTTCCTGGCACACGTTTGTTACAAAGGCCACAAGAGACAGCATTGCAAAGATTTTTTTATTTGAAAATACCGTACTCTTTCCTGCAGATATGGTGATATGTGAAAGTAAACCACATGAAATGAATTGGCAAGAATACGTTGCTGCATGGAAGAAAGAGATCAATAACCTGAATGGGTAGAGAAAAACGATTTGACTGTGACGCCAGCAGGGAAACTTGGAAGACTTGCTCGGAAATAGCTATAGCATGTTTCTAGCCATAATGAAGACTAACTTTCTTGCTTAAACAAGCCAGTGACACAGAATGCAGTTTGTGACAGAAAACAATTAACACAAGTCATTATAATAATGGTGCAGTGAGGACAGACTTAATTTGGAGCCAGTTGTCAAAGCCTAGTGCACTTTCCCAAGGTGAACTGCAACACAGGAATCACCCTATGAGTGATTACTTAGAAATCTTTCTTAATTCCCTTCAAAAAACCTGTTGGTGAGATTGCTGCAGACTTTAAGAACCTTTAAGAACCTGGATTCAGAATCGAGTCTGTACTTCTATCAAATGAATGGACTGTAAATATAAAGAAAAACTTCTAATTAATAATGTGAGCTGCAACAAAGTTATGGCTGAAAACATAAAAAGAATTTTCTTTTCTGAAAATTAAATCAGAAAAAAAACTGTTATGGTCAGAAAAGACTTGGAAGGGAATAGTCATTTCTATTCATACAGGAAATTATGATCATGATATCATTTGTTCCATGCTTCCATTGTACCCACGGAATATAGAGTTTACAGTTATTAAACAAATCCATACAAATACCTAACACCGAAGGTCTTGTCAGAGCAGACAGGTTATTTTTCACCAACTGCTGTTTAGGCGATTCCTTGCCATTATAAACAGCTGAGCTGAACGCTGCTGTCGAAGGGATGTGGTCTATGGCTGCAGCTGGCAAGAAAAAACCCAAAGTATTTAGATGAAACGTTTCTAGGTCAAGATCCCCAGCTGATATAGTAAACTGATCACTTGATCATTTACTTTAATAGAGCCGTCGCGGTCTGCTCAGAGTGAATGCAATGGCTGAATACAACAAATCCACTTCTGATCTCATACCAGATTATTGCTGTATGACTCCTGAGTGCCTGGGTAAAATTCGATTCTGCAATCAAATACATATGTCAGATCCTTTAGCTTCTTTTCAGGTGGACCCTAGCTCTTACATGAAGTTTACTCAAGAACCACCTAAAAGAGTGAGAGAAGTTTTTTTTAAAATTTACTAAAAATCTCCTAAACTTCCATTCCAATTTGACATCCTCTTTCCAAGCTTCTTTTAAACTACGCTGCATTAAAAAGAGAGATTTTCTCAAGCCTAATATGCTTGTAATTAATGTAGTTGTTTTATATATGTAACCTCCGGGGGGAAAAACAATCCAATCTGCTATTATAAAGACAAGAATTATTTGTTCTGGAGGGGTACCGGTATTCCAGATCACAACTGTTTAACAGGCTTCTATCTCACAGAGAGAATACAACCACCAACAGACATGCCTCAGTTCTCCTGTGTGAATTTCTTTACAGTCACAAGACACTAAAGAGCTGTTTTCATTATGAAGAAGCTCAAAGAGACAACTCTAGCCTCTATTATCCGCCACCTCTCACTTATGTCAAGCTAATGGAAAAGTAAATGTTTCAGAAAGGCTTTTTAATACAAAAAAATGTTACAGATACTGATCATTAGTTTGGGTTTTTTTAACTTTAAAGCCACTTTTCTCAGCAGAAGAAAAAAATCAGAAGCTTTTAAGCTGATGCCCATATAATGCCTGCAGTAAAGAGGATTCTGGTCATAACATAAATAGACTGACTCAGATGAAAAAGCTGAAATGACACTGGTTCCTGTAACATTTGTCACCTGTGACCAGACAAGCAAGAGCTGGAGGGACGTAATAAAATAATTCTCAGCAACTTTTAAGATAATGGCTTTTAAAAAAAATAGGTTTGCCTTAGCTACGATCAAGCTGCAGAACATCTGTTTTATTATTTGCTAAGCTAAACCTGAGGGGGGAAAATGGACAGCCAGAAACCTTCAAAGCGTGATTGCTTTCTTTATTTGTAATATATGTCTAAATCTATTCCACTAGCTTTGTTTTATGCGGTAGCGTGTTTATTTGTTGGTCTTTCCATGCATAGAAGAGTAAGAGTAGGTGGAAACCCAGCGTGCTTTCCTTCTAAGCAGTACCTGTTTGCTGAGTCCCAGCTGGAGCGCTTGGGTTTGCTGCTGGCAGTGGCTCACTTGAGGTGCTTCCTGAGAGACCCGAACTTTCTGGCAGTTGGAACAATGTGCTTGAGCAGGTGCTGGATGAAGGCTGCCGGCCTCTGAACTCTTAACAGAAAAGAAACTTCTTATCCCCTGACAACAGCAGCATTTCCTCTTTGTCTGCACGTTTGATTTGATAATTTCACACATGAATTACTTGGAGGCTACAGCACTTGGAATGAAGGAACGGATGTCTTCAGACATGCCATCCTCATATTAGGTCAATCAATTACTTTTTACAGCTGCTGTAGTAATCACCTAGCTTTAAAGAGCCTTTCTTTCAACTGATCTGTCTTAGGTTTTACACAGACACCAGTCCCTGTGATAGCTAAGCTTGGATGATGAAAACCAGAGCTTGAGGAAGACAGCTTCATTATCTTACCTGCCCCTTTCCAGCAGATTACAGATCCTTTGGTCAGAGCTCCCTGTGCATTCCTGACCAGATAATACTTTAAGTGTTTCTGTTTCTTGGGCTGAGTGGTCAGTTTAAGATTAATGTGATTTGAGAATTCTGTAAAGTAGCAGAAACCCTTCTTGCCACAGCCAACACAATTGCCGGAGAAGCCTGATAAAATAAACAATGCATATAATCCAATGAGATAGGTGGGTCACTATTAATAACATCCAAACATGACCCTTTCCTGGAGAAAATCTGTATTTTACTTTTTTTTTGTCCACAGAGTGAACTTTTTATTAACATTTTCCTCCAAAAAAAAAAACAACCAAACACATCAAGTCCACTCTGTTGCACCTTGGCTACCAGACTGCAAAAACAGAGCCCCACATTTACAGAACAATTAAAATAGGGCATATTTTTCATTTTTCTCCCACCACAAAAAGATCACAATCTTTACCTACCTGTGAAACATTAAACCAAGAAGTTTCTGACTGAAGAGTGCTGAAAGAGATGTTTAACTCCAGCCCTATTCAACACCACAGAAAGCATATGCTTCACTTCTGTTTCAGCTTTCGTCGAAATAAAACATGCAATTAAGTCTCCAGAACTTAAATATATTTAATCTACAATATTTAATTAAGCCTAAGTATATTTAAGTACCAAGTTCCTATTACAGCTGCTTTTTTAGAGATGAAAAAATACTGAAGCATTCCTGGGCTATTAATTTAAAGTAGCTTTCTCCAATTATGGCTGGACTGTGTTAGCACTTCACAGCAGTTTAAACTATTTATGATTACGGAAACAAAGTGTCTGTGGCTTTATAGACACAACAGAGATATAGTCCTTGCACGTAAAGAAGCTTATTGTACTCAGACTTGATGGGGCATTTCCAGGGATGCTGCCATTTCCTCTCATTCTGAGATACACAGTCAGCCTTAAAGAGGGGCTCGCGATGGTGATGTCATTATTGTCGTAAATAAAGGGCATTCCTGGCACAGTTGAATATTTGCCTTTTGATTCTTAAACAACTGTTTTTGTCCATTTTCCAAAGGATTTCCTAAGAAATTTTAACTTTGCACCAGACCAATGCAACCGTCTGAAAATACTTACTATCTACAAAGAAATCCTATAGTGTGTAATTAGAAGAGTCTTCTGCAGGGAAATTTCCTCTCTGTTCCCCACACATGACTTTAAGCATAAAGTTTTCTTTTTTCTTAATTATATCTAATGAATGTTTTTATTTGTCATCACAGGAATTGGAATGGGAAGAGTGTGTTCAGTCAATTGAAAGATGGCAAAAATAAAGGAAATATATTTCACGTAACATATGGTCAAAAACATTGGGAATAAATAACTGCAGTAAACGATCAATAGTATGGTAGATAAAATTAAAAGCCTTATAGGAAAATTACTATTTCAATCACATATTTCAAACAAATTAACTTTTCAAATTAATGGTCAATATCTTATTCCTTCAGCAAAATACAAGCACTGAAATATAACATTTTGTAAACAACTGTTGCTTGGTTTACAACCCAAGCACTTTTATTGGTTTTCAAATGACTCAGAAGAATTCATTAAAATCTTAAGTTCATGTGGAAATTGGTCTGGTATCCATGGGAACAAGTGGCTAACAACTATTGAAAGCTGCCTATTATCTCTCTGATCCTGGTCTGTAGGATGATAAAGGTCACTATGACTCATAAAATGAGGACAAGTCATGACTCTGCAGAATCCTCTGTGTTATATCAGTCAGCACAAAAGCATCTGTCTAACATCACAGAGCCTTCAGTAGCTGCAATAAAAGCAACAACAAAAGGAAACAAAATTAGAACGGATGTGGCAAAAGCTGTAGAGTTTGCATGCATTTTATGCAGACTAAGAAATCATTAAAAACACTTCTGCTTGTAAATGAAAACTTCCCATACATTTGACAGCACACTGAGCATGAGCAGCAGCACTGCAATTTTTGCCTGGTCGCCACTTACAAGCCTTTACATGTTTTCAAATACAAGCATGAGGGGACCATTTCCAAAGGTGGCACAGAAGTACTTGCACACGTTTTATCATTCTGCCGGGAGCACCCAGCAACTTGCCAAAGCCACAGGTAGAAACATTTGTTCAACAGAAGTTGTACAGTGGACGTAAAATCTTTTTATGTGGAGTTTAGATCAGTCATTACTGGTAACTTTCATAAATTATCATCTGCCTAAACTAGATTTAGCAGTAAGTTCTAACTGAAATAACCTTTTGCCCTAATCACCTATTTTTAACTCTGTGAGGTCTGCTAGAAAAATAGTTTATACCACATAGAGCACACAGGTGAGGCCTAGTAAAGATTAAACAGATCTAAATTGTCCACTTGTTTTGAAAAGTCCTTGGAGAACATTCTAGAAGTTTTTTTTAGTTTTCCTTTTAAATCAAACAATCATCTTTCACCTCAAGCTTCCCCAGCTCCTCTGAGTCAGACTAAGAGTCCTTTCTTGCAAGCTCCTGCCAGCACCATTTTTCATCCCATTCATTCTGCCCGACACTCTCTTTGATGACAGCCATGGCTTCGTTAATACAGCTTAGCCCTGACATCACAGACAGAACACAGCGTGATCTTATAATTCAAATGCAATAATAAAATGCTGTTCCATCGTTACCCATCGCAGGGCTCTGCCAACCTTGTCCATAGCACTTTATGTAGCAGACTGAGTAACATAGAGAACCCAAACATTTCATCCTCCTCCTTTCTCTGAATGCCCTGTTCTCATGCCATGGCCCCAGGCAGCAGCTGATGGAGAGGACAGCTTGTTTCATAAACAAGCTTGCATTAAATATTCTTCCATACATTATACAGAGGACAAAGGTCAGGGGAGTCAGGCAAGACATAAGGTGACTCAATATATCTATGTCATGGGATTGATTTCACAAGGGAATCAGAAATCAATGCCTGGAGTTTAGGGGCTAAAAGCCTTTCACCTTTAGGTCACCAGTTCACATCCAGCTCAGTTCAGTAATGACTTAAGGCTGTTACCCTCTGAAGATTGTTTAATCAGAAGGTGTTTGATTGTATCTGTTATTTTATCATATGCATTGGCTTGAATTTGCTCACATCATGATGACTGATCGCAGATAATTTAAAAAGCTCTTCCATGGCAGGGACCTTGTGCTCAGAAGAAGGACCTTGGACTAAAAGGGTATGAAACCTGACCTACCTTCTCACTAGGAGAATGGTTCCTTTGGATCAACAGTGAGCTTGTGCTAGGCATAAAGAGAGGACTTCAGGATGGAAGGATATCCATCTAACATTTCATAATCTAATCTTTCATAAATTGGAAGAAATTTTCTTCCTGTTTCTCTTTTAAAACAATAACAGGCTTTTAACTAATATTCATATTTCTTTGGAAAGTTGAAAGCTTGCTTAAACAAAGAATGATTGTATTTCCAACTTTTCAGCAAAGGTATTTCGTCTTTTCAGTTCTACTCACAAGAAAAAGCACACACACACTGACAATGCTCCACATTTTCCCCACCTACTCAGTACCATTGCATTTGAAGACTGAAGTTCTAAAATTAAAAAATAAACTAAATCAATATAGTCAGGCTGGAGAGCTCCATTGTACAAAACCTCACCAGTACTACAAAGTCCAATAGAACATTGCACATTTTAACGGAAGCAGCCACAGCATTTTCTACAATGTTTTCATCTTACACACAGCTTACAATGAAAGCAAACTAATCTTTTCCTCTGTCATTCTGACCTCAGGGACCCACTGAAAAAAAGAAGGATTTCTTATTCCCTGCTAGGAAAGTGGGCAGCTGTTTGGTCTTTTGGGAAGGAAAATGATGGGTGAATAGCTGCTTTGTTTATCATGAGAGACTCACTCTTAAGAGTGAAAACTGGGGAAAAAAAACAAGAGGAAAAAACCTTTGGGAATGGTACATGTTGGTTGCTTTTATTAGGAAACAATAAATATCTCACTATCACAGAAGTGCTGCCTCCATCTAAGCTTTGTTTTAGGTCACATAAAACCCAAGAAATAGCTTCCTAAAGGCAAAAAGCTGAATCTCTTTTGCAGGCTAGTTAAACCTGTCATCTAGCTTGATGAACAGAATGAATCATATGAGGTACATGCTCAGACACAGAGAACATTTTGCCTGCCAAAAATATAGTCTTTTCCAGAAAATGGCATTCTTTCCTGTGGAATAATATGTCAGTCTTAAAGACTAAGAAACAAAACAACCTCCAGCATAAATGACTTTCAATTCACAAGCACATATGTCTTGACGGTGGGACAACTTTTTATTATCAATTATTACCGATAAATTGGCACATGCCCCAGAGGCACATCAACAGCCCCTAATGGGAACAAGACCATAAGTCAAAAGTTGGCCCAGAAACTACTAAGACATTTCCCTGTTTTCTTCTGGAATTTTTGTATGCTCCACAGGCACCTTCTCAAACATACACAGACACATCATGAGAAATCAGGAAACTGCTGGGAATTCATTAAGGTCTTTTCCCTTCAAATAAGTTGTTTTGGAAAAAAATCTACAGTACTGAGTATCAGCTGCCTTACAAAAACCCATATATGAAAAGAAAAAGCATGAAAATAAACAAAACCAATGGGGTTGAATGTTACAAGCGATGTGCCTGTATCGTCAACAGGTCTTACCGAAAGCATGGGATATATTCTGGCTCACGATGACAGCTCATTTCAATGCAAAATGAATCCAATTCATCTTCCCTCTAAACTTAGAAAGGCTTGAAGGGACCCTTTGCCATATTGTTTCAAAAGGCAAACGTGTTTGAAGAGCAGCCTAAACTCAGTAGATCAAAAATAAGCTTTCTGTCCTGTCTTTAAAAGCAAGACAATAAAATAAGATTCCCTTCTTCATATTAAATGTTTTCAACTTAAATCTATCACAAGACAGAGGTCACTGTGTTAAACTAATAGACAGAGAATTTAAGGAATGAATGGTTCTGTCTTTTACCTCACTATGTCTGAAACACAAGACTATTCATGTCTGCTTCTAATTCTACTTACCCTGATTTGACTTGCATCGGTGTATGAAAATCCTCACGTTTTTTCATTAGATTAGAGACCAGGAACATTATTTTATTTCCATCTCCCAGATGAAGACTTTGGATCTTAAAGTATGCAGGTTCTTTCCTACTTAAGCTTGCTACAGAATACATAAAAGTCATCCTACAGAATACTAAAATTCTTGGCAAAAGAATGTGATCCACTGGTGTGTAGGTGTGTAACAACAGCCAAAAGTAAGCATTTGAATGGTTTCAGGAAACTAAAATGTATTAAATAAGCAAGCTGAGGATGCAGGTAGCATAAAACCCTCCCAGTTATGTTCCTGTTGCCTTTTTCTGTTCTTGTTTAGCATGCAATTAACAAATACACTACTTCCTCTCTGCTAACAGCCTAAGGAGCTTAAGCTGTTAATAGTGCTAGCACTGAATGACTTGAGTGGTACAACATTCCTGTCTTTATCTTTAAAATGACAACACATGGGTGATTTACAACCCTCCTAATTCTTTTACAATCACTGGTCAAATGTACTGTGACCAATCTAACTCTGCAAGATCACATGAGGAAAGAAATTACTGTACATAGAATTACATTATGCACCTTCACACTACACTGTCATCCCAAATGCCTTGAAGAGTTGCTCAGTCTCAGATAACAACTGAGTTCACATCGTATCCCTCAGTGTCTGTGAAAGAAAACTGTCAGAAGACATGCAATTATTTCCTTTTTGCTATTTAAAGCTCACACTGGTACACAGATATATGATGCAGCATTTTTTTGTTAACTAACTAAGAAAATAATACATAGGAACATGAGAGTGCCTGAAAAAAAGAGTTCTCCCTCCAATTATATACCACTTTTCTCAATATAAAAACTATTCCACTTCAATAACTTTAATATTCAGTTCATTCATTCACATGACTGCAGATCTTCCTTATTTGGGTTGGTTTGGACAGGGCTAATGGCCATCAGAAAGGCTACAATAAAAATAGATAAATAGATAAAGGACCTATGTTTATGTCAGAAGTTAGACTTTTAAATAGATGAAAAACAAGAAACTGAAGTATCCTGCAAACAGTATTATTCAAACACAAGTATTACCTGATTACACATATAAAAAAAATTCAATTTATAATCATTCATATTTATTTGTATTGTGATAATAGCAAAAAGTCATAGGTTAGAATCCAGAACCCATGCTATTATTCAAAGACAGTGGAGAATATTATTCCTATCTCAAAGAGGTAAATCTCATAAATGTTTGTAGTCCAAACTATCATCACATCGTTTGCATGTATATAGTAGCCTGAAAGTTCCACTTGACAGACCTACAGTCTGTCCATGTCAGTATTTGGAAAGCTAAAACAGGAAGAGGCAGCAGTTCAACTAGTCCAGTTACCAGATGTGCAGTTCAGCAACAGAACTGACTGGACAACAACTTCAGCCTTGGACTAATGGATAGAAGGTGATGAAGCATTTCTAATGAACTGGTTCACTCTGCACCTTTCCAAAGCAAACATAGCCAGGTCTGAGTTACTATCTTGTTATACACCACCACAGCATTACTGTAGATGTAAAACAGAAATAAGATCTGCTGAACTCACTCTGCAAAAATAGATTAACTATTAATTGTAGCCCACAGAAGAATCCACTTACTGCAATCACAGACACTTACCCAGCAGGGCATTGCGCCCATTGTCATCTGGCAGGAATCTTTTATCCACAGCACACACTAAAAGGTGATCAGGTAAATTTGGTGACTTTGCACCAACAAGTAAAAACCCTGATGGTACCTCAATATGTTCATTGGAAATTGAAACCAGTCTCAAATCTTTACCAGCCTGGCAGAAACCTAGAAAAAAATCAATTCAATGTATTTTAAGTTGACAAGATTTTTTTGTTGAATACTCACCATTGTCTTCATTAAAGGACTTCCTATGTTTTTAACAAAAACCAAAGTTTTATCCTCTGAGGTCAAGGGTAAGCAAAGAGATAATTTTCTTTCCTGGCTTTTGGTCAGCCATAAACAGATGCTACCAGTACAATAAACAAACAAAAATCTGAAAATTTACAGGGAAGTTTCTCTTGATGATGTTTTGCAACCTACTTATTTATGGGACAATATACTAACTTTATCACAACTTAGGTCAAACATTCAGAAATGGAGATAATAGTTCTCAATATCTGGTGAATTTTACTGGTTTTTCCTGGGTCTTGGAATATTTTTTACAAGATAAGCTTTAAATAGAAAAGAGTGATGATAAAGCCATATGAATTACCACATTTCAGCAAATGCCGTGCCTGCAAACTCAACCTTTTAAAGGTTGCATTGCGTAAGAGAACAGAAGCACTGTCCTCATGCCAGGTGTTCCAACAGAAATGCTTATCTGACACACTGAGCAAAGACCCTGTCAAATACAAGAGCAAGCCAGAGCAAGCCACCTTTTTCTGGCAGTTAATGTATACTGACAGTTTTAGGATTTCTACATCATATAGGTTATCTCATTCTGATGAATTATAGGGAAATGGCCCCAATCCTACACTTTCCAGTAAGGCAAATGCCTTCTGACAGCATTTTCAGTGCATTTCTTACCATCAGTAGTGCAACATCCTTCTGGGGGAGGCTTCATCTGGTAAGAAACAGGACTACTTGATTCTGAGCCTTCTTCCTCCTCCTCCTCTTCTTCTTCCTCATTATCTGCTCTGCTGCCTGCTACAAATTATCACAGCATAAATGACTTAGACAACAGAAATCACTGGCAACAAACCAATGAATGAACAGTGTGACCCAGTTACAGCAAACCGGGTTCTCTCCTCTTGACAATGACTTTGCTGTTGCCAGCTCCTAAGGTATTTGTTGTTCCCTTAAAGATCCAACTTCCAGTCATGTTTACAACGGAATGTCTTTCATTAAAAAAGAAAGCTTTTAGTTCCTGTGCAAAAAAATGTTCAAAAGCATGAGCCAACTGCACCTGAGAAGGAAAAAAAAATATGAAAGGACAAATAAACAGAAGCCTCAATTTAGTTTTTAAAAATCTCATCATTTTTAGGCTAATCTCATGATTTTTAGAAGCCTAAGTCCTGGTGTTTGAACTCTTGCTGATCACAACAGTGTAACCATATCCTTTGTTTTACAATATTAACAGCCAATGTAAAACCAAAGTCATTACTGCTTAGCACTTTAGAATGTCCTGGCTACAGTCCAAGTACAGATTTTAATAATTAGGTATTGACTGTGTCCTTGGTGTTGCACAGGAAACTGAAGAAATGGTTCCTGCTTGAAACTAGGTTCACCACAGATGGTGCCACAACAAGAACACCTAAGTCTCAGGCCGTCTGTCTCCCAACAGACCCCAGAGCACTGAGTAAAATATTGCTACTGCCCCTACAACATCGAGGAAAGGCAGATCTCTAGGAAGACCATTCACAGCAGCCTGTGCTAGCCTAGGAGGCAATAATGAATGCTGGAGAGAATACATGAAGTAGGCTTCATTTTTTGGAGGGCTTTAGGTGTTTCTTCTTCAGATTCTCTGCTGTAAACCACTTTTCTGGTGCACCAGGTACCTAAACCAGCATTCCTACCTGATAGCTTGCTCGTTAAGAGAATTTACCTGCATATCATAGGTGTATTTTTCAGCCTCTCAATTAGAGACTGGTTCTTTCATTCTCTTCACCCACAGGACAATAATTTTTTCATGTATAATGCAACAGCTCCAGCAAAACATATTGAGCAATGACTCCATCCCCTCTTATGGCTCAGACACACTCACGACAAAAGGGACAAAGCTGGCAAGCAGAGGAGTGCAGCTAAATGGTAAATGGGGAGAGCACTTCTATGGACAGGACTAAGGAAAAATTCAGACCAGATCCAGCCTTACATATGACAGAGATAGGGCACAAGTATGAAGTGAACCCTTTATATATAACTTAAGAACTTCATATAAGTATATAACTTATATAGAACTTAATACAAGCTATGTGAATATTTTAATATACATATAATGTTTTCTCAGTGGGACTATTCATAGGGCTGATAGTATCCTTCAGCTGATTGCAGCATCAGGTCTTAAATCAACAGCCACAAAATATATTTTATCTATGAACAGACAACCTCCCTTAAATGCAGGTCAAGGAAGGATGCAGTTAACCACAGACATGAGTTAGCTGCAAAGTTCATGTCAGACCGTGGTGCTGCTGTAAGAGCTGAATATAACAACACTCAAGAAAAATCTTACTGCAGTGGAGCCAGTTGCCATACCACTGCTCTGCATTGCTTTCCCATGCTGCTTCCCAGCCTTTTCCCACTGAAGCCCCAGTGATATTGGTGGTATAGGACTTGGATAATAATGGAAAAATAATGCTTGTCATTAACTTCTGAAATCAGCTTTGCACCTTTTTGACAGAAGCATAATACACAGGCCTAAAAGGTGGCACCCAAATGCATCTAAGAGCATAAGAGAAAAATGGAAGAAATATGTTTTTTTATTTGAGAGATAAGGTGTGAGTAGAGAATCAAAACCATGAATGCGATTGTGATTCAAATGGGATTTTGATTTCAGAACTGAAGAATTAAAGAACCTCATTGATTTGCATATGCTGACTTCTAATAACTGGCAATCCAGTCCACAGGTTTAATTTTCAGTTTATATGATAATAACTAGGCAAACAGAGATATGCAAGAAATCTAAACCTGTTACAGCCAAATAACCTTGCTTCTATTGTAAAGAGATTTTAAAGCACATTCCTAGAAAGTTCCTGAACATCCAGACCATTTATTGGCATTTTCAGATATGTTCTGCAATTAAAAAGGCTAAGAAAAACTAAGAAGATGTTAGAAGACCCTCATTAGAAATGTACAACCAGTGAAACCACAGCAGGCTGCAGGCTTTTTGATAAAATGAAAAATCTAGCAAAAGGTTTGTTGAAATAATGGTAATGGTTTGGGAGCATTTTAAGCACCACATGAATTTGCCAGGTCTGGGGAAGAGAGGAAACACATCAATAACAAAAAAAGAGAAAAACCCACCAAACAGAATGAAAAAACATACTATTATTGGAGCCAAGGTCCAAGTCCCAAATTCTCAGAAGAATGGGCTTGTGATAACTGGCATGATTGGAAAGCTGTAGAAAACCAACTAAAGCTGGCTAGAGGCCATATAAAGAATGGAAAAGGAAAAGGAATTATTTACAAAATGTTAGGCACCTGCATAGAAACTCCCTGTCAGCACAGGGAAAACGACAGTAGAGGAAGACAAGGTCTGAAAGAGGAAATAGAAGGCAGGAAAGCAGCTAAGTAATTACTGTGTTTGAAAATTGAGCAGCTGCAGAAACAGTTACAGGAAGAAAAGGAGAAAAAACAAAAACTGGAAGAAAAGGTTGAGATGATGCTTATGCAGGCTCCCAATCTCCCTGACATTTTACAAATCAAAAAGTTAATTATATCCTCTGAAGAATGGGATAGAAACATATAGCGTGACCTCAGCAACAGCGAACTGGGGAAAGACAATTCTTTATCTCCTTCAAATCCCCCTGAATTGGAAGCCAGAGCCATTACAGAAACAGAAGAAACTACTGGACCTCAGGGTGTAGCAGGAGATCATACCCAAGAAATTGCTGCATTCCATCAGAATTAGATGGCTAATTTGCAAGAGTGCTATGGCTGTAAACCAGGCAAAACTACAACTGAATATTTATGGCAAATATGTCCAACCAGAGAAGACAGAATCTTACTAAATCATGATGAAGTCGATGGATTTTGGGGTCCTGATGTCTTTTTCAATTCTGGCCCCAAATGATCCCCACTTGATAATACGTAGGCATACTGGGCTAGCAGAATAGATATACTAGAGAAAGGAGAGCCTCTGTTAATACCCATTAGATACTTGAGCGAGCTCTCCACAGCTATTGCAAAAGCTGCCTGTATCAAGGCCACGCATGACACAGCTCTCTTAATGTTCTCGTTTCAGCAGTTGTACAGATCATTACATGCTCAAGCCATTAATTAAGGGAGCCCCTGCTGTACTCAAATATTATCTCATTGCAAAATGAGATGAAATTAGGAGAAACACATACTTCAGTACCCCACTGGTCATAAGGAACATTGCTGACCACCAGAAAGAAGCCCTGTTGTGCAGAAATCTTCCTACGTGGGGAACATTAAGGCATGACATTATAAATCATGGGGGAGAAATGGGATGGGGTGATCTTATCTATTGACACAAAAAATACAGATCGTAACGTCAGACAAATTATATGATCACCTGAAAATAGTGCCCAGGAACCAGGAACCATTGATCGCCAGCCCAGGACTCAGAGGTGGAGAGAGCTCTATAATCAAGCATTGGCATTAGGCATTCCAAGAATTCAAAGAAAACCTGCTGGCATTATCCAGGATCTAATTAATGTGTTTCAGAGACACAGTAACAGCAATTGGAGGGAAAACACGCCAAACACTGAGACACCATCACCAACGCAGAGAGGGGACGATAAACCCTTCCTTCTCTAAAATTCAAGATCAAAAAACAAATGGAATAGCGCCTGGATGACAACTGGGCCTGTCTGTCCAGCAAGTGGAAATCTGTCAATGGATAATAATAGCCGAT
This sequence comes from Falco peregrinus, assembly GCF_023634155.1. Lineage (NCBI taxonomy): Eukaryota > Metazoa > Chordata > Aves > Falconiformes > Falconidae > Falco > Falco peregrinus. The sequence goes on from NC_073727.1 coordinate 62,255,033, forward strand.
ATATTCTCATTCCAGTTGGTCCTCAACAACAACTGGTGAAATTTGTAATAGATATGGGCACACAAATTTCAATATTAACCCAGCAGGATGCCAAGAAAGCTGGGTGTGTGACACGGACAGCACAGAGTTAAAATCACTGGTGTAACAGAGCAAGTGTTATTTGCCAAACCACAAAAGTTAATCTATAGCTCCTGGGCGAGAAGTCCATATCATTTACTTGTTTTGCAGTTAAAGATCACAATAAAAATATTTTGGGTTTCAATGTTTTGAATGGCAGAACCTGGCACCTGCTGGACAGCAGCTCATGGTCCTCGTGACCCTAATTCTGATAGATGTCAGGAGACTACAGTGCGTGTACTCTGCACAGCACCTGTACTCCCTGAATCAAAGAACACTACAGTACCACGACACCCAATTTCTGCTGCAGCATAAAAGAGAATTTCTGAAGGCATAGCTGATTTGGCAAAACAACAAATCATTCCCAGAACCCACTCCCCATATAATTCATTGGTTTGGCCAGTCTGAAAACGGGATGGGAGGTGGTGACTAACAATTGATTACCAGCACTTAAGTGCCCACACAGACCCACTAACAGCTGCAGTACTCAATACTGCAAACCTAACAGCCACACTACAAGCAGTCATACACCCATGGATGGCAGCACTAAACGTAAAAAACATGTTCTTTATGGTCCTCTTACAAGAGGAGGAAAAAAAGGAATTTGCTTTTACTCGGGAAGGTATACAATATATCTTTAACAGACTCCCACAAGGATATAAACACCCACAATTGCTCATGCTGCGCTTGCTGAACTTTTACAGACAGTCCCACTTCCTCAAGATGTGAAACTGTACCTATATATAAATGATATTCTAATTGGAGGAGATTCCCCTGAAAAGGTAGGGGAAGCTGCAACAGCAGTATGGCAAGCACAACATAAAGCAGAAATTGAAATCCCACCTGAGAAAAGTCAGTAGAGAAGTAAAAATTTTAGGTACTTGGTGGGTAGGGCAGCAATTCCATAGGACACCCTAAGAAAACCAGAACAGCTACACATGCCCTAATCAAGGAAAGAAATTACAACAGCTTATGGGAACCTTAGGATATTGGAGAAAACATGTGTCCACATTTTCTACCATTGCTGGTTCACTGTATTCACTTTTTTAAAAAGAAAAACCATGGAAGTGGAACCCAGAACATGAAGAGGTAGTCAAATACTGTAGTACAGGAATTAAAAACTTATCACTGGGACTAGTACACCCCCAAGACCCTGTTATAGTAGAACGGGGTCTTGACGAACATGGTACTGATTGTAATCTGTTCCAAAATGGCCCTAAAGGACCAAAGAGACCTTTATTGCTCAGCTCAACTGCATTTAAAGAGACAGAACAGAGATACCCTTAAGTGGGAGAAGGAACTTTCGACTCTAGTCCAAGCAGTGAAACAAGTTGGAAAAATACACCAGGAACAGCCTGTGCAAACCAGAAGACCATTTAATTGTTAGAAGCAACCCTAAAGGGAACTGCTTCCCCAGAAGGAGTTGCACAAAAAGCTACAGTCAGAAAATGGTATGTTTATTTGACAGGAATTGCAGAGGAAGTGAAATTAACTGAAGGAGATACTAAAGTTTCCAAATTACAGATGCCTATAAATGCAGATCCATTAGCATTACAACAACCTTTTAAACCCTCACCAATTTTAAATGCACCTTCTCTCACCAAAGGAACACCAACAGAAGACATTTGGTTTACTGATGCCTCAACAAAAAAGATAAAAGGTAAATGACAATAGAAGGTTGCTGCATTAAACATCAATGCTGGCAAACAAATAACAGAAGGTGAAGGTAGTGCACAAGTAGGAGAAGTAAGGGCAGCTGCTTAGCAGCACAGAATAGAGAAAAAATTATGTAAGTAGACTCCTAAGCCGTATGGACCAGTGCCACACAATGGCTCTGTCAATGGGAATCCCTGAACTGCGAAGTAAACCAATCCCCAGTCTGGAGTACTCAAAATTGGCAATTATTATTAAATATAGCCAGAAAAACACCATTCAAGATGGGATGAGTAAAAGCTTGTGCCACGGGCAATAAGCCAGCCACAAACTGGAATCAAAAGGTGGATGAATTGAATAAAATTAGGAAGATAAAAACAGGGAACTCCTTAAATCCTGAGTGGCACTGACAAGGAGAATGGCTACCTCAAAAATTAGGCCACACAGGTAAAGAAGCACTTCATTTTGCTGCACAGAGGAAGGGTTGGCCCCTAAACAGGAAAACTTGTGAAATTATTCTTACATAACGTCCTCAGTATAAATTAAGATTACAAACAGATGACCCTGTTAAAGCACCACCTTTGTATATCAGCGAGGGTATAACCTTATGGTCTACCTGGCAAATCAATTATATCAGCACTCTAAAACCACCCGCTGGGTATAACAGATGTAGAAGTAGTATCTCGACTCCTCATGGCAACTAAATGCCAAAAAGCCAACAGACAAAATACTGTATGGGGGTTACCATCTTTGTTCTCAAGTCTACCTACTCCTGATACCACCCGAAGTGATAATGGCTCACACATCTCATGCAAGAAGGTGCAAGAATGGGCAAAACAAGAAGAAATTCAATGGGTATTCCACACCCCATACTAGCCTCAATCAAATGGAAAGGCAGAAAGATCTAATGGCTTATTGAAAAAGAGCCTTAAGCCATACGAAGCCCAGTAGGATACTCATCTTTCCAAAGAACGTCACCAACTGAATCATTGGTATGGGCCCACTGAAAGCCCTGCCAGCCAAGCATTCTTTGCAAAAACTGAACGTAACACTCCACCTTCTGATGAAAGAAAATGTCCAATAACATTACAGCTAGAACAACCTATTATGGCAAATTTACCACAAATTGGAACTGTGCCTATGACTCCAGTGAAACCTTGTGGGCCACTTGCTTGGGAAGCTACTGATAGCAGTGGAGCAAAACATAGACGGATTTATCCTGCATCATAAACAGGGTAACCTTTTTGGCCTTCCCCACCAAAACCTTTTCTTTCTTTTGTCTTACAGGAGAAAATTAATCTGTATTGATGGCAACAACAGCAGCAGCATATTCCCAGCCCAGTCTCATTTTTCCTTTTAACTGAGACAAGTATAATCCTTCCAGTTCAGACACAAAGTTCTTTGGACCATGCGCTACTAAATTACTAAATTATACTTACTGGAAGTGTTGGGATCTCACCAAAAGATAAGGCAGACTTGAAGCCTGCTACTTTGGTTATACATGGAAATTAGGCATAACTAAAGGATGAATGGAGATGGGAGACACTGCACAGAAAAAGAATTATTCTATTTCACAATAATAACATTCATCAAATGAATTCAAAATTCAAAAAATTCACTTCAAGCTACACCAGGTGAAGAAATAAAAATAGGGTTCCAGGCAATCAATGGACTCACCCACGAAACCCCCACCAACATAAAAATATACTATACTGATTTTTCTAAATCAAGAAACAGTAAAAAATCTTGCTAAAAGATACCAGAACAAAATCAGCAAATTCCATCTTTAAAGGGAACCAAACAAGACACCATTTTGGTAGGATGTTGAATTAAAAATCACACTAAGTGTATGACAGCAACCTTACACATTGTAAACTACGCTGGAGAAACACACAAGATACGTACCTGTGCTTTTAAATGTGAATGCTGGTATACCTTTACTATATTCCAACTGACTTCATGATCTCAAAGGTCTTTTCCAACTTAAATAACTCTATGATTCTATAATTCTATGATCCACTGTCTGCCTTTGAATAGACTCCAACTCTTGTTCCAGCTTAGGTTTTCAATTCAAGATTGATATTGAACAAACATATTCACCAACTCAACCTCCTATCAAACTGTCTCCTCATATTTATAAGACTGGTGTCTACATGATTAAAAACATAGAACAGCAGCATTATTTAACCCATCATGGTCCCTAAAATGAGTGGAACTCTCAATACAGGTTGATATCTCTGCAATTAAACCCCCCTGCTCACCACTCCTGAACACATCTTATACAGGGTGGCTAGTGTGGTTGCATGGACAAACCCTCACCTCTCCAAAATGATCGAGGAGAGATGTGACTTTATCATGGGAACAGGGCTAAGAGTATTAAACAGCACAGATGCCAGAATTTTAACAAACAAAATAACCTTGGCAACAAGTGATGTACATAAACTAGAGAACCTGTTACAATCTTCTTTAATGGCACTAGGAACTAGTCAATGGCTTTTAGCTGATATGATGCCTGAGTGGGAGAGAATTAATGAAAAAGACCACCAACTAATTACAGAAGTACTTGGCATTACCCAAAATAATATTTCTCTAGCTCTTAGCTGCATCCAGGCTCAGCTGAAGATACAATCTACTGTGGCAGCAATTATAAGGGAAGGTAACAAGGGCACCTTGGCCACTGAGAATCAAAAGGTAATCTGGGATAATGCAACCAAATTTGAAAGGGCCTTCCAATCTTGGTGGCATCTAGTTAATGTCACTTATAAGCCCACCAACAGTAAACCACAGTTTTCATTTTGACAAGACCCAACGCTTTGGTATACACCATATACCCAATCGTTGCCCTGGGATTCAATCACCACAGATAGAATGGTACTCTATCTGATAGAATATAGAGTATGGGCCCAACAAAATGGAAAAAAATGGCAAACCACTAATATTGATGCATATGCTGTACAGGGACAATAGGGATTTTTTGGCGACAGTAATACCATTAAGGCCTAAGACATTTGTCTTGACACTGAACAAAACGTTTGTCGCTTTGAAATAAAACCTGATGAAACCCCTGAAACTGTACTTGTATATGTTGGAAATGGATGTGTTTGTATAAGAACCCTTTGTGATTTTGTATTTATAGACAACGCCACTGTGGAGACATATAATCACTCAAATATCTGTATTTGTCATTTTACCAAAATTATGGGCTGTGACTAATTACTCAGCCCCTGTAACAACCCACCAATTGTTACAGTTGAACTACATTTCATATCAAGATTCATTGCCTACCCCCATTGGAATGAATCTTAGATTGGTGAAGAAACTACTACAACATGATGACCTGTGTCAATTGCTGAAACAAAGTTGTCTGGAACAAAAAACCCCAAATTACCATTCACCATGATGCAGAGGAGATACACTATGTCCTGGAAAGAGTGAAGAAGGACAGAGAACACCACTGGTGGGGCACCTTGTTCGGATGGTCACTGATAGCAACAGGAGCTTTTGAATCAAATGCTGCATCCCATCATAATTTTACTAATTTCTGTTGTATTGTTTATTGTTGAACATTGTTCTGTATGTTAAGAGAATGGAGGATAGCTAGATGGGTGGTACTATTGCAAAAAACCTCACATACCTAACATTGCTTAATCACATTTAACAAAATCCTAACAAATAAGTAGACCAACCAAAACTTTCCTCAAATTACAATTGGAATATGGCATTGATCTATTTATAGGCACAGAGGCAAGAGGTGACCACACTGCTGTTCTGTGAGAGATATCGATAGACTTTAGTCACGGGGTGGATTTTGGTGGTGCGTTTCCCACCCTCACCTCCCACCAGGTCACTCTACAGTCTCAGGAACACTGGTTAGGCCTTAGCCTTGGTGTAATAAGTTGGGTGGTTAAGTGTCCCTTGGCTGTACCAGAAAGCCTTGCACGGCTCAGATGGGAGAAGCACTCACCACACCAGGAACTCCTGTTGCCTGGCCAAGGCAGGGAACAAGAGTGGGAATAACCAGGCATCCCCTGACAGCCTTGGAACATTCCAGGCTTGAATCGTAGCCCGAGTGGTACAGTACCACTGTTACCAGAATTTTGAAAATTTGAAAATTTTGAAAATTCCAGTAATTACTGACTCGGTCCACAGCCAAGATAGAAACTTACCACTGACTGAAGCCAATCATCTTGCAACCCGATAAACAGGGGTCCTAAGTGAGGCCCTTTGAGCCTTCCTGGACCGCAGCCGGCTGCAGCCAGCATCTCCCTCTTGGGGGGGTGGCTCTTGGAGCTCGCAGACTCTCCTGTTGGCAAAGTCTGGAGGACTCTCACCTAAAGCTGATGACGGGGCCTGGGCTGAACCCCCCAATGCTTGAGGATCAGCTGTTCACCCATTGAGAAATGCCAAGGCATTTGATGTATTTCACTGAACTCAAGGGGAAAGTTTAACAGGTATACCTTTGTATATTTATATGCATATATATCTTTGCACATTTGCTCCTTTGTGTCCGTGTGCATGTGTGTGTGAACTGATTTAGATATGCTCTCTATAATTAAGTTACTGCTCTGATTGTAGTAAATCCTATGGATTCACTTTGAGAATACTAAATTAGCCAATGAGTAAGTGCTGCTAGAATCTTGTGATCCACATTAAAAGGTCCACCTTAAACTGTGAATAAGTCTTAGACTGCTGCTAGATCAAAAGCTGTGTAAAAATTCTCTCTGTGGTGAATTTGTGTGTGTACAACATCATATGAAGATCATTTTTTAAATCATTCTAGCTTGAATCTATCTCAGTTTTCCTCTGTATATTTCATCCATGTCATAACTAATAGAGTGAACCTTGCCATCAAACTTTGTTAAGGCGCACTTTTATAAATTCATATTACAAGCACTTTTGCTAATACTTTTGACAGTGATTATTTGAGTGACCCTAAACCACTCTTTCACAACACCCACATGAAGAATAACCTAGGAAAATCTTCAGAGTCCCTTCAGAATTCCTCTTGTCTGAAACTTTCATGAAAGGAATGTTCTCTGCCAGGCTGTTGTAAGACTTTTAATTAATTACAGTTCAATTCTGTTTCCATTAACTGCAAAGAAAACAGAATCAGCCCCTCAAGGTTTGGAAAGTTCTTTGAAAGCCTTGAAAGAAAGAAGTTACGCAAGTGTGAAATTGCACTTTTGTTCCTGAACAGTGCATCTGCTCCTGTAGCATCTTTCCCAACTGATGTCATAATCCATTTTGTGACATCACAGTTGGTTTCCACGGGAAAGTTTATTAAATCCTCATATAAAGGTTTGAGAGAAGGACCACCTTGTGCTGGGAATAAGCAGCATTTATATTTAAACAATGAATGCATATTCAGTATTATGGCCTATATAAGCCAAAAAAAAAAAAAAAAAAAAAAAAAAAAAAGAAGAAATTACTAATTATTTGTGAGCTGTCACCAGATTTACTTTTTCCAGAAAGGTTTTCTCAGCTCTTATCGTGAGGTAATAGTAAAAAGTTCAATATGTGCAAAATATTTTTATCTACTACTATATCTTGGGCTGAATTTATTTTTTTTTCTGTTACTATGGAATGTTAACCATTATGCATTTTCCATTACATATATATCTAAGCCATCTTTAGCAATGGCAGGGGAATTAATGGTGGCATTCTTCACATATTGGTAAACTCACTGAAAACCATGAGACTACTGCACAAAACAGCACACCAAAATACCAAATTGTATCATGAGCTTATCAGATCTATATAGTTTAGACAAACTATACTACTTCCAAGAAAAAAACAAACAAAAAGACTGAGTAAATGAAACTCAGAAAGCAGGCTTTTCTAAACACACACAAAAATTCAGTGAGAAATCCCATGTGTTAAACAACAACTAGTGCAGGGTTTACAAGAGAACACATCCTAAATTTTTACCTTTGTAACCACAGAGTAACTAAAAATATTATGCCCAAAGTTAAAATCAGTCTTAGCATATATTTTTTATAAATCTGTCATGTGTCTACCACCATTTGCTGTATAACTTCCAGCGGTTTATGGTAAATTATAAGATAACAGATTTATGTTCCAAATCTCCAAAGATTCCTCCACACATGTAATGGAACAATTCCTAGTACTTCAATTTATGTATATTGATAAACAACAAATTTATAAACTGTAGAAATAAAGCTGAGCAAGCAAGTGGCTTAATTTTGCCGAAGTAAAAGACAATGCAGTTTGTATTTTAATCTAGTTCTAATACATACATATGTATGTATCTTTGTAGATCACAAAAAATGCAAACAAAAACTTTAAATACTTTTTCTGCATTCTGATTTGAAATGTGTGTGCTGAGCCTTAGGAAAGCAAACAGCAGAATTGTCTTTGAGCAGAAATATACATTCCACCATTTCCTACCTTCCAATGATGACAGTTGCTGTTCAGCTTCCAAATACAACTGAGAAAAGATTGGTCTGGGAACTAAGTTGTTTGAGCGGAGAGAGGCCTCAATAGAATTATGCAATACTTCTTCAAACCGTGTTGTCTTGAGCTGACCAGCGTAAGAATTTCCCATCTTCTCAAAAAAAAAAAAAAAAAAAGAAAAAGAAGAAAGAAAAAAATATTCAATTTTAGCAGTCAGAACTCAATCCCTGCATGTTGTCAGACTACAACATTTCTCACGAAAGAAAGAAGCTTCATTGTCCACAAAGAAAGGCAAAGGAAAAGAACATTGACTCCAGCAGTCACTGGGCAGATCCTGCTGGTAAATTACAGGAAGTTATCTAAAAGTAACAGCTTTCTGTAATTCAGCAGAAGGGCAGCAAGCTTTGACACCTTCTTGAAGATGTGGCTAGAAATCTGATGAGAGTAATTCCTTGGTTTATATATAGCAATTGACGAGATGCATTTTCAAGAGTCAACAATCTCATCTGTTAAACAGCCTTTGTTTTACATGACTGGAACAGAATAAATGTTAAAAGAACTGGGGAATAGCACAGTTTAGTGTGTTTATCTCTGCATGGCCCACAATAGCTGAAAACTCATGGCTAAAGCAGTTCAACATATCTTTTAAAGGTGCTGTCTCATAAACAATGTAACCAGACTATAACTCAGATATGAAATATAATGGCTTTTCCTTCTCTCCTTAAGCAGTATTTTTCCCTGCAAACATGTTTGGGGTTTTTTTTTTTTTTTCATTCTAGAATGAGACATTATCAATTATCTATTTAATTTTGCATTTAATTATTAGGACTTCAGTTTAGTGAAACTGCGTAATTTACTCATTCTGCCATTGAGGAGTCAGTCTATTCCAGCTGAATATCCCACGTACTTAACTACTGCCTGCTTTCCATAGTGAATACAATGAACTGGTAGAACCAAAAGCCATGTCAGCTTTCTTTTCCTATCACAAAGTAGCTCTTGCCCTGGGCCCCATGTCCTTTCCCTCCTCAAGTAACTGTGAATAGAAAGCATGAAATGCTTCCTGTTTGTGGCAGTAATTCCCAAACACTGAACAGCCCCTCCTCAGCACTGGATACTGCTTGGGAAATGAGCCAGTTGGGAAGCATCCTGTAGGAATCAGTCAAGCAAAAGAAAAACTACTGTGAAACCACATACTGCTCTTGAGGAAAAAAGGGCTTTGAAAGGAGCAATGTACAAACAATGTAACAATGTACAAAGATGGATATCTTTTTATGACTTTGTAAAGCATTTTTTACATATATAATCATATTTTTGTATACTTTTTGTATCATGTTAATACTACGTATATAGTATAGTTAGTACTATATAATACAGCATGTTGGTATTATATAACTTGTACTAATAGAAGTACAGTAAGAATTACAAAACCATGCAGGCAGCATTTAAGAACACGATTGTCCTGGTTTCAGCTGGGATAGAGTTAATTTTCTTCTTAGTAGCTGGTACAGTGCTGTGTTTTGGCTCTGGTGTGAGAGCAATGTTGATGAATCACAACAATGATCTAGATTAAAAGCAGGCACAACTGATGAAATATTTGTGTATATACACAAAATTAAACAGAAAAACTGCAGCAAGCAGTACTGATGTATCCATTTGGTGAAGGGTAAACAGGAAGCTGCAAAGCCTGTTAGCGATGTTGAGTACTAATATGGAAGCAAGGATGCATCTTCTGACACAAAAAGCAGATTACAGTTCCATCTCCGCACTGATAGGAAGCCTCTGGCTCCTCTTGACTTAAGTACCTGCTTCACCCACACCAAACACAGCTGAAGACAATGACGGAAACCTGACATCAGTATTGTCCTTAAAAAGCTTTATCAGAGGTGTACGCAGGAAACCCAAGGTCAAGCTCTGAAATTAATTATACTGAATGTTGTTTCTACACGAAAGCACTAGAAGATGTTTAGTTATATTTCTAATCCGTCTTTCAACAATTATGACAATCAGGTATCTTGATAATTATTTGTCTGTGTTACACTGATGTTTTATGTTTAATATAACACAGACAAATAATTATCAAGATACCTGACATACCTATTTAATTCTTCATCCTTTTAAATTCCTTCCCATATTATGAACTCTTTTTTTCTCTTCTTAGGTTGGAGGCATCTGCAGGCTCAGGGACCTATCTCTACACTTTCAGGGCCAGGTACAATATGGTTCTATGTGACTGTTCTTCACAGTCTTGAAAGTCTAGACTAAAGAGAAATAAAAATGCACGAACATGCTCTCAACATGTTAACATTTGAAATTACACCTTCAGGACTGGAAACAGCATTCAGCTATCAACCACTCCACACACTTTTTTACATAAACTGCTTTATTTAGAGTGCCAAAACCTGAAAAATTAATGCAAAATCCAAAAGACTTTTTGCACTTTAGAAAAAAATCACTGATACAGCACAAAGGGACTATCCAAAAGTTTGACTGCAGTGGCAGAAGCTTGTTTTACAAAGGGCCAGATTCTACCTGTTCTCGATATGACCATGCAAAGCAGACTGGTCTACCTGCTTTTCAAACTTACTTATTTCTTTGAAAGATTCATTAAAGCACATGAAAAAGAGGAAGTTTTTAATCCAGATCGAGAAAAAACAATTCTGAGACAACTCAAAAGCATTATCAAACAGGCATGCAGACTGCTTTATACAATGAAAGCTTACTTGCTTTACTGATCACTATCTTGATCTAAGTGTGATGAATGAGAAAACACGGTAATATTTCTGTTTATAAACTCCACTCCAGACACAGTCAGCTATTATTCTGTACAGTTTATTAGGAACAGAAATAGATACACCATTTACCAGGATTTAACATACTTGCTCAGGATTCATACAACCCACTAGTGGACAAAACAGAAATCCTGTATTTAACCCTGAGGATGGCAGAAACCAGAATCTTACCAGTGTGATGTCACGGATAAAGAATCAGTTAAAATTAAGTTATTTTATATGCAAGGGGCAGGTCCTGGAATCCTTTACAATATAAGCATATTTGTTTATCCATTGGGGTGCTAATTTAATTATGTGAATGGGTTTGTAAAATGAAAGAAAAAAATCCTTTCTATACATCTGGTAAGCTCTTGTGTACCTGTAGGAACTTACAATCACAGTGCCAAACACAATCATAAATCCAGGAACATACTTTGGAAAATGTGATCAGTGTTTTATAGCCATTTTTCATTATCAAAGACACCACTGGAACCAGAAAATGGGCATTCCAGGAGCTTTTTTGCCAGCATCAGCCTTAGTCACTGGGAGTCTGAATGACAATCTCAGTTTGAGAAATTACTTTTATGAAGCAAGCAGGAAGCTGTTTCCCCACTAACTCTGTGATGGTGTCATCCCCTCTTTTCTTTAAAGCTGCTCAGACTGTGGTACCTGAATTGTCAATTGCTGACTGTGGCACCAGGAAGCAAAGGCTTTGAGTCCTATTTTCCTGCTTCAATGAACTCAGCGTTCCCAGCCTAGATTTATGTCTCTCTTGGATACAAGTGGGTGGCACAGGCTAAATTTTCAAACGCTTCTGAAATTCCAAGCCATGAACACAGACAGTGACAAGATGTCAGTGACACAGAAGGATAGCCCTTGATCCCAACTACTGATAAATCAGAGGGCACCTCCCCATCACACTGTCAGTTTTCATGTAAAACATGCAGAGAAAAATATTTGCCAATACAAAGGGGAGAAAAAAGGGGAAGACCTGGACTGGGAAGAGCTGCTTAAAACCATGATAAAAAGAGGAAAACCACTCTGAGGAACTTGGGAGCCTAAGAAACAATCGCAGATACAGAAGAAATCCATGGATAATGCTGCCAAAGAAAGATGCCAAGTCCAGACATCTGAAAATGAGAGTAGGAATGTGTTAGGCACTAAAGAGAACAGTCCTCAAATTCCAAACAAGGGACTGTCAGGATTCCCGTAGTAAACAGGGATTGCATGACTAGGAACACCAGGGAACTTCTTAAGGGTTAATGTCTGCCACATATAGAGGCAAATTCAAGTTCAACTGCAGCTGACCTAGTTAGGTTTTGAAGAAAACCTGCACTATTCTGCTATGATGCTGTACTCCAGCTGCTGTGATTTAGAAAAAGAGTTCCCTCCCAGCCAGGAGGGCAGTACTACCACAAGAGTCATTACGGTGACCAGTCACGATAACACAGAGCCATTGCCAGCGGCAGGAGGACATGCAGTCCCATCACTTAGGAGGGAGATCTTCTGCACAGTGGAACAAAGATGGTAACACACTAGTGACTTTTTAGTTGCAGTTGTCTGTGATAAAGATCAGTGAGGAGTATTAAGATTTTTTGAAGACCGAAGATCTAGCACAGCAATTCTGGACAAGATTTATCCTCTACCTAGGAGTGACTGGGTATCCTAAGGAAAGCTATGGACTTCAGAGCATAGAAATTAACCCAGAGCTTTTTACAACTCCCATTAAAACAGACAGATAAAGAATATTTGCCTTCAGCAGAAATTGAATAAAGAAAAGAATATATGTGGGCTGTGTTAAGAAGGCTTGAAAAAATAGTCTAGGATTCTAGGGATCTAGGAATCTAAGTGGAAAGTTAGGAAGACATATTTAATGACTAACAAATTCAGTCTTAGATACAGCTTACACATTATTACAGGAGGAAGAGTTTCATATTCAGTTGTGAACATTTTGCATTATAAAATATAATGGACATTAATACTTTAATTTACTAATCCTTCCAGCAAAACAGTATAGCAATGGATGCATTTTCCCAGTTAAAGCAGACAGCTTTCATACTTTTAAAATGGCCTAACAGTAATTTCAATTGTATCATTTCTAAGAGGAGAACAGTAAGATGTTTCCAAGCACACTCTTATTGCTATGGCAAGAGGTAGTTCAGCACTTGCATAAAGTGAGGGGGTTTATTTAGGTGACCTATGGATTTAGGCATCCAAAAGGCTATCCATTAAAATTTGCCTGGGAAGAGAAAGCATTCTTCACTGCAAGTTAACAATTTGTTCACAGATCAGTACTGGAAAAGCTGTTAGTGTGATCCTTTTGCTCTTTGAACATGAGTTAGATCAATCCAGTAACATCCTAAATCAATCAATATTTCTAAAGTTTGGTAAAGTCTTTAATAATTTTTGGAAACCAGTATCAAAAACAACAGTCTGATTAAGAAGAAAGAAAACCTAGGGCAGGGACTTGCGTGTAAGTGTAAGTACAAGCAGAAAAGTAAATTTGGAGACAGCACAAAGCTGATTCTCTTTAATAGTAATGATACATACTATAAGATCCTCCTCATGGATTCAGTTCAGCCACAAGATTGTGTAATCATGTTTTCTTCTTATTTCCATTAAGCTATCTGTAATTATATACAGTGCTTTCTTTAGCTTTGTATTTGGAAGAATAAATTATTTTTAATCTTCTATATTTACACGTGCCTAGTCTAAAAGTGAGACTGTGTGGTAAATCTAGTCCCACAGGTTATATAAAATCCTTGATTCAGGATAACTAAAAGAGACTGTTACTGATACTAACCCCCCACCAGACTCAGCATAGTACTATACCATATGTCTTTACTATGAGCCTCAAAACAAGGTTACTCCATCCAAAATGCCTTTTGGGAATCACCACTGACCCATCATAACTTCTGAAGCGTGCCTGGGAATTGCTGCAGAGAGTTCGTACTACCACCAGAGCCATGCCAAGGCATTACAACAGAAAATAGATTTCTAGCACAAATGAATTTTTCCGCAACTGTTTAATTTACTAATTCAGCTGTAGCTCATATCGACAAAGACAAAGAAAAGCTTACTCTTTCAGAAAGCAATCTAGTGGTTCACATACCACAAAACTATCCCTTGTAGAAGTAATTTACAAAGTTTTTATTTGTCAGTACAAAGCCACTTACAGACATAGTAAATAGGTGGACTATTGCCAGTTTCTGCAAAAAATATTAGTTTCTGGAAGTCAAATTTGTTTCCTCACAATATTCTTCCAGAACAACTTGGCAGTAAGAGAGAGAGAAAAAGGGCTCAGAAGACTGATAGTTATGATATAAGACTGGAGTGTGGGAAACATTTAAATAAATTTCTTCATTTGAGATCACTTCCAGACCAATGTTTTAGTCTTCCTATGATTTTCATCAAAATCTTCAAAACAGGTTTGATTTTCTGCGGTTAGTCTTACCCAGAAAGAGAAATTTTGAAGCTTCAAAAATTGCTGAGAATTGGAATTACAATCCTCTGCTGAGCTCAACTCCATAGTGCTAATAAGATTAATAAGATTAAAATCAGTAGTCACTCATGGATCTGCTGATTAAAATCAACTTCTTCAGCGAAGTAATTTATTCCACAGCAATAAAGATGCCACATTGTTAAAAAGTCTCTGGTTGCTCTCTGTTTTGCATATGAATAAAGTTATGGCAGTTCAGTAGACCCCATTTGGCCATTACATTTTAAAGGCCACATAAAACTTTTAACCTAAACCAGAGTTACCTTTGCCAAAAAATCCAGCTCCTGTTCTGTTACCAGATCTTAGAACTATATATCTCCTGTGGAATTATATTAGAAATGTTATCTACAGATCATACCAGATTAAACTTAATGGTTTCCTAATAATGCCACTTTGGAAGGTAGTTCATGATTAAACACAGAGACTCTGATTAAGGTTGATGACAGATCACAGAGAACGTAATCCTACCATCTTTATACAGCCAAGAACAATTCCGCTACTGTTTCCACAGAGAGAACATACTGCAAGAAGACTACTCAGACCTCTCCACCACTTCTTTTTCTTTTGCATTACCTTTTAAATTTTATCTGGTATCTTCCTTTGATTTTGAAAATCAGGCTAACTACAGACATGGGATTTCTCCTGCATTAACAGTGAGATGATTTGCTCTGCTGACTCATATTTCCAAGCAACAGGACATTGGATCGAGAGTGCAGATCGAAAGGTGCCAAGCTTTCAAGTGCACTGGGAAGAGTGGGAAGTGGGAAGACATCACGGAGCTTTTTGGCAACTTTAGATTCCAAGCCAAATTGCTTCTATTAATCACTGAAATCAGTTCTCTCACTCGCGTTAGAAGTAAATAACACAAGAGATGTCTTTATTCTCAGGAGATTGCTCCAGAGATTAATATGGACCCCGCTGCAATGAAATCAAATATATGCAATTTTCCCCACCTACTGAAAAATCAAGCCCACTTGTTAACTACCCTCTGTGCCCTTGGAAAAAAATCACACAGATCCATATCAAAAGGGATGAAACCAGACTTGGACAAATCAATGTTAAACAACCTCAATAAAAACACTATTAAATAGCTGTTGCTTTCTTTTTTCCTTCAGGCAGATAATAAATCACACTGTTTTGTGGATCATTCTTAATATGAAATTTCACATCCATTTTGGCCACTGGAAAAAGAACTTCAGCTAAAAGCAAGTATTTTCTTATTTTTGCTGATTTTTTTCTACTGTAAACCAACAAGCATTACTTTTGAGGACAGAGTGTTCATTTGTTCAAAGAAAACATTACAATTCATGCAGGGAACAGTAGCAAAAATAGCAAATGAGTATTTTCTACAGAAAAAAAGAAAAAACAAGTTCCCAGTAGGTCTACAAGAAAAAAAAAGTTCATATTTTTAAACTTCTCATAAAAATTAAACTTTACTTTGCACCAAAAAAATAAAACTTGACTAAATGCAAAGCAATCTAACTTGTCATAAACCCATTAAAATATACAGCTATGCTTGGAGATCCAGACTAATGCATGTTGGCAATTTAGTGACAAGGAATCTAAGCTGTGACAGCCTACATTGTAGTTTTCTGGGGAAACAGAAAACACCAATTACAAACAGATTCCTTTCATTATTTAAGGATGAAAGGCTGTTTTGGTTTTAAGACATAGTTTGGTCTTCCTTTATGACTATAGAAAACTTTACTTCCTTCACCCTAAAAACATTTATGCCTACTCTCAAACCAGAGCAGAATTTTTCTACTTTTAAAGTAGACATTTAAAGTAATGGTTTGTTTAAAATAGCAGTCTGTTTTATCTTATCTTAATATAGAAGAAAAAATATCAGACAAAGTTCAAATTGGTCATAGTAGAAAGTCCTTTGTGAAAACTCAATCACTGGATTACTACTCAATATTTTTACAAAATCATAATGACTATTGGGACAGATGCCTGATAAAAATCTGTATCTGCAAAAAGAATTTGGAAGAAAACTTAATTAGACTTTTTATAGCTGACTGAACATCTATCATTAATTTGTTTCTTAATTATAATTTTCACTGGAAATCCATTTTCAGACATAACAATAACAGATTTTCATTTACTTGCTTTTTTTATTTAGTGTGAACCTTCTTTCATAGACAATCATACATGTGGTTCCTTAAGGTCCTGACAAATGGGCTAAGGAGCCACTTTACAACAGTAAATGTAGAGCTGAGTGATAGTCCAGTGTTGTAATAACAGTGCAGAATGAGCCTAATATATGATATAGCAATAAATACATGTAGGCAATGGCACTTCATCCTGTAAATGCTTTTGCATTCCTCTCTGCAGGAAACAACGTATTCTAATGGAGATTTCTTTGATTTTCCTGCAGGATCTCATAAACTTTGCAGGTGTTACTGGAGAGAAAATCCCTTATCAGCAGCTTCCAGCACAGTTCAGCTGATATGCTTCACTATTTCCACAGCACAGAACCCTGACCCTATGGCTGGTCAGGCAGCTCTGCCTTGGCTCCCATTTGGCTTTTGTGTGTTCTTTGATCAGCTCCTGGCTTTGGATGAAAGCAAATCTTTTAGAGACCACCTTCAAGCTCTCTTAAAAAAAGAATTACATACATAAAACCAATTGAGCTTGTTAAGCAGCAGGAAGAAGCCAAGTAGAGGGAGGAGAAAGGAAGGGAAGGAGGTGCCACAAATCAATGTTAGGAAGCGATGATCAAAGTGGTGACTGGAAAATTAGTAAAAAATAATCCCTAACTTGTACAGGTCTAGGTCATTCCTCTTCCCAGCTCTGTAAGCACAAAGGCTTTCTCACTATTACCCAGGAAAGAGATACAACTCCATTTCCAGCAACCGCCTCGCACATCTGCTCTGTACCTTTGAGTACAGCAGGACTTGAGATGCTAGAGTAAAGTAGTAGGAAGCAGACTGGCAAGCCAGAACGAGAGAGTTTATCTTGAAACACGTTTTCCAAAGAAAATTCTAAGAAATCAGCACTTGGGGTATATAACTCTTTCTTCTGGTTACTGGTGCTAGACACTCTTTCTGAGATTCTTTTCAGAATTCAAAATGAATATACAAAGAGTAATCCTACACTGATTGTACAGGTTAGCTTTTGAGCCATCCTCAAAACCATACTTTTATTTTGCCTTACCCCCAACCTACTGCCCTAAGCTCACTCCTGGAAGCAGTGCAGCAGCGGTCTGTGGGGCAGCCACATGCACACATGAAGATTGGGATGTATAGCTTAAAGATGCTTTGAAGCAATCTCTTTCAGAGCAGCAGAGGCAGAGCCAGACAGTTTCTGTGGCAGTTCTTCAAGGATATACACAGAGTGCACAGGTTTAGAAGCTTTACCTCACCCACATAGAAGGACCTCACTGCTTGAAAGAAATCTTCACTGATTTTTCCTGACAGGGCACACTATGCTATATATGGATCATATTTTCCACCTAATGAACGAAGAGTGGACAGAAATACAATGGGAGCAGTCTAAAATATGCTTCAGCACCTGTGGATAGCAAATACCTCTCTAGATAGATGTATTACATTGCAAAATAGAACTCAACATCAAGGTGTACTCAATCAGGAGTTGCACATGGACTGTATGTTGAAAATACATTAAATAAACTTTCACAAACAGATATGCAATTCAAAAGCATTAAACTAGCATCTTTAGTTAAAGACCCACTACAGAAGTCAAATTTCATCAATTTAAGAAACTGAACTTAGCAGTTTGAGATCCAAGCTGTCTATTTTAAGGGCTTAAAAATTCAAGTTGTCTGCTTTTTTTTTTTTTTATATTTCAAAGTTTTACTGAAAGAAAAACACTCACCCCAAAGACAGAAAATGACTGACAAGGCAGGAGGTACACAAAATGCAAAAGCATATACTTAAAACATGATTAGCTGTAAAATGTCTCTCAATTACAATATTTTAACAGTAACCAATATAAGACAGTATGAGCATGTTATGATATGTTCATGTTTTCATTAAACAGTATTTTTCAGCATGGAAATACTAGCTATGTAATAAAAGATATTCTGTACCGTAATGAAGGCATGTGCTTCTTAGTGACATCCAGTAAAGTACTCCCAGAGTTTCATATTCTGATTGCACTGCTGAACATCTTACACCTGTGGTAACTGCCAGTGATTATATCTTAATGGAGTTTTCCTTCTTTTGATTTAGACGAGTCTGCTGCTTGGTGAATTGGTTAGGACACTTAAGGCTCCTGAGTCAGCACTGTACGCAACCGAACAACCCAGTCAGGTCGCTGTGACACAAACACTCTCCTGTCACAGTAGAGCACAGGAAGGTTTCAAAGCTATCTATTCTGCAACTCTGGCAAAAACAAAGTAACGAGACCACAATATACCCTGGCAAGCTGTTCTCTAATTTGTGTGCTGGCCAGACTAAATGATAAATGGTCTGACTTTATGTCTTATTAATACAGAAGTGCTGTGCTGGGTCATGGTGCTCCTGGCCAGGCACATATCAATTTATCAGTCTGAAGTATTATTAATGTCAACAATTTTGTGGCAGTTTTTTTGGAAGGACTGAGGGTGGGTTTTTTTAAAGAAATGGGGGTGTCCTTTTGCATTATATAGATTAAAAAAATCACTAAAGAAAGGATAAAATATATATTGTGGGTACTTCGTTTTGCTAACAAGAAAAGATTAACAGGAGAACAGAAATTAGATGTATAGCAATATTATCTTTGTGCTGGTACTATGCCTGTATCTTCTGAATAAAAACATTGGAAATCAAAACACTGTTTGAGAGGAGGTGTTCAGTATAATGCTGGATATACAAAGAAACAGCTATCGTATCATGTTCAAACAAACACTGCATCTTTTCAGGATACATCCACAGTACATGTACAGAGAATGTTTATTTCTGGTACAGGTATATTTATCAAATGTTTCCTTCAGTCACAAGTTGCAGTACTTCAGAAGATTAAAACAATTATTCTGAAAAATGAATTTTCTTTTTCCTATGGCTGCAAGTCATGAAACATTCAGATATACGCATAATGTAAAACTCAGTTAAGTATCACTGAAATCAGTAAAATCAAGCACTTACCTAGGCTCTCAATTGAATTAAGGTTCTGTATAACCTTTGCATGCAGGATACACTGACCAATAAAAAGAGATTATTTTTTTGGTACAGCTTGTGAAATTTTGTTTTCACCCATCAGTCCCAGGGTACAGTTTCATAACTGGCTCAAGCTGTTCTTTGCTCACATTACAGCTGAAAAAGAATGTCTCTTACTCTTGATCATATATTTACCCCCACGCCCGGCTCCGTTGTTCAGTGCCATAGATCTAAGCTGATATGGTTGAAAACTAGTAACCTGTAGGGTTATGTTCAGCTAGATCAGATCCCTCATCTAGTTATGCAGAAAGTATATGACCACCAACATATGGCAAAAGGAAAGAACTAGAAACATGTGGCTAGGGATGGCGGTGAAAGCAGGATCTTTTTCTCCAGACTATGAAAATGCTTTAAACAACATTTTAAAATCTTAATTCCACACCTTCTGATTCTTCTTCTGTAACACAAAGCAGAAAAAAATTGAATTTTAAAGCCTATTGAGACTTAGGTGATTTAGTGTTTTCGCTTGAAACAATCTTCATATTTATATAACGCTTTCATTGTCTATTCGGTAATTAAAAGATATATATACTCTCTATATGCTCAGTATTTAAAAGCCACTTGGACAATGCCCTTAACAACATGCTTTAACCTTTTGTTGGCCCTGGTGTGGTCAGGCAGTTGGATTAGATGATTGTTGTAGGTCTCTTCCAACTGAAATAGCCTATTCTATTTTATACTTAAATTTCAGATGCAAGCACTGTATGACAGAATGTAAAAGAAACTGTACAGAAGGTAGTTAGTAATGCTCTAGGAGATTGACTGGTATGTTTTTCTGTTACTACAGAAGTGAATTGGAAGTTTTATAAATGTTCTAAAAGACAATTGCGGGAGACCTCAGTCATATTATTTTCAAGTAGGATACAACATCATTCAGCTAGGGAACTCAGTGCCTGGTTTCCTATCAGCACTGTACAATTGTGTAACTAAAACATATTAACCTGACAAGATGACACTTAAAAGACTGTATTGACAGCCAAAGTTTATAAAAAAATCCAAAAGGAAAACAAGCACTGCAAGAAATACATGCACATGTGTGAAAGCATGTGTTTGTTGGAAAAGTCCCTTTTAATAATTTACCAGGTCAACAATAACACAAGCCAGAAAATTCACATTTTAAAGAGGTATAACTGCACTGATGCCAGCCAAAATACTTGTTCCATAACTATAGTGCATTCATGAACAAAATGTATCTATGATGCTGCATATGGTGCTGTCTAGAATGAAGTCTAGCACGCTGCAGTGCCTAACTCTGACTTTGCTCTGGGCTTGGAAACACCACATCACTCTTAAAGAATATTAGTTTAAGAGAGGTGTTAAAGAATATATTAATATGATACTCATTAATGGAATGCAGAAAGTAAAAGAATCCCGAGTGCTTTGGATATAGGCATGGAGCCGAAGTTCTAGAGAAGGAGAGAGGACAAGCAAGCACAGAAGGGCCTATTGTGTTTGATCAGCACCCAGAGCAGGAATGCCAGGAATGGGTGATGAGCATGCAGGTTATGTATAAGAGATCTTGTATACAGAACCTGTGGGTCAGTACGCAGCTGCTGATGCAACATACATCAGAAAAGAGTGGGTCTGCCTGCTGAAATGAGTTGCTGAATCTCTGTGAAATGAGTCAGTAATGTAAGTGAGGAATTGCCAGAACAGTTGTTAGGGGAAAGCTCAGGATGTAATTATTCCAGCAAAAGGTACATAAAACATATACCTTGCACCCTAGGCACTTACAGAAAGAATCTTCTATTTTTGCAGGAACCTGCATGGCATGTTTTCCAACGTTTGAGAACACTGGAATAGAAGTGAAACAAGGGATATAACCTGAGGTTATAACCTCAGGGTCATAAGATCTTCAGAAGTTCAAAGCACAGACTAAGATATAAGGACAAAAGTCACAAACAGCATCATGAAAATATTTCATCAGGACATTTGTTTATAAGGAAGAACAAGGAAAGAATTGGTCCACTGTGCAACCAGAAAGGAAAATTAAGACATGATGGTTACATGTAATGCTTTTTTCCCCCAAGAAGATGAGCAAAGGTTATCTGTGATCAAATCACCGATTTCTCCAGCAGCTTTAGCAGGGACAAATGGAGACTGTCCCTCCAAAACACCCAACAACTTAGTATATGAAGCATTCTGCATGCAGATTGTGTATGAAAGAACTAAAATTGGGTCCTGTCAATCAGAATGACTGGTTTAATTGCGAGACAACTACTTTTCCTCTCAAAATGTTTTTGAAATGGTTGCAGGCATACCTGCTTTTTGTGTTTATGCAGAAATACTGAAATGCATATAAAATCTTACATATATATATAGGTTAAAAACACCTACCTTGTTGTGTTTTCCAGGGTACTTATGTGGAGCCTAGATGGTCTCCTCCATAAGAAATATGCTTAGCCTTGTACTTTGGTCATGTACAAAAGGAGACTTTTAAGATCATCTAGAAATACAGAGTGTGATTCAGCTACCTAACCACAGACATCTTCTAACTTTTAGATGTTCTGGGCTATCCTGTATGGATTCTAACTGCTGCTCCAAAGCAGCAGAGGTCTGAAGCAGGTCCTCTGTCATATCTCCCAGTTCTTTATGGACATCTCCGGTAAATCAACAAACCTCACATGAAATGAGACACCTATATTTAGGCAACAGAATCAGACTGCAGGTACCTACTGGTTCCCTAGGCAGAAATTTCCATTATAATCAATAAAATCAATGGAGCTGAGAGCATGATTCAGCTGACCAGCTGCTAGTGTTTATTTAGTTTAACATGAGCTGAATCACTCACCTGGCTCCATTGACCACATTGGCTACATCTTCATTGAATACCAGGAGTTGCAGCTGTAGATGTCTACATGAAGACCTCTATATTTAGTGTCTTGGGTCTCAATTTAGTTGCTTACACATAGATGTTTAGTGGTCTTTGATATGCTCCAGGGTATCCAAGACAGCTGCATAGGTCCCACAAACACAATGTAAGACCTGCCAGGAGACCAAGCCAGGTAGAATACCTAAGGACATATCAAACGTCAAAAGAAGCGTGTAAAAAAGAATCTGAATCAAATTCTTAATCTCAAACTAAATTCCACTCTCAAAGTAAAAAATTGGCATGTCTACAGATTCATCTATGTTGTCAAATGACATGGCGTCCAGTTTGCTTCTAGCTCCTGATCACCCAATTCTCTACACTGTGTCCACGTTACATTACCCAGGCATTCCACACTCAGCTGGTAGTTCTGCTGGTAGCTAAATAAGGCACTCCTTTCTCTAGGAAGCACGGATAAGATTGTGTCAGCTTTGCTCCCATTACCCTACAGTTCCCTAAAAGGTTTGATGCCCTCAGCCACCTGTTCTCACTCCATGCTCCCAGGCAAGCAGCACATGCCGTGCCATAAGACCACGAACAGTCCATTCTAGCTAGCTGCAAAACATAATTCACAGTATTTTTGTCATCTGAACACACATGCACAAAACCTGTGCCTCAAAAGCACAAAAGTCATGTGCAGAGCACTGCAGACACAGCCCATCCATTCTGAAGAATGCTATCCAAGCAGTGTGGGCAAGAGCTGCTGCACAGCACGGCCCTTGGACCATATCTCCCTGGACAGTTGTCAGTCCAAAGAGGTTGGGTTCTCCTGGGTAGCAAGAGCTGATCAGGGTTCTCAGGATTTCAGTTTGGGATGTTCTGCGTAAATTCTTCCTTTGCCTGCATTTTTTCTTTTGTGTTTTTGTTGTTGTTGGGTTTTTTTCTTTTCTTATTTTCTGTAACCTCAATGTCCTCCCACTGTTTGACTGTGAATTGGGATAATATCACTTCTCTAAGGTGCAGAGACCAGTTATACTCAAGATTACGAGCTATTCCAATCATGCTGCCAGAAAAAAAACATGTCAGAAAACTATTCTTCAGGTTTTGTAGGTATTAAAGAAACAGGAGCTTTAAAAAAGGCATTGAGGAGAATTCCAAAATAATATACAGACTTCTACTGTGAAAGACTAACAAATATGAAGTAAACTGAGGATGCAAATGTAGGAAATTGCTCTCTATAAAGTAACAGGATAGCTGTAACAGGATTGTCTTGCATATGAAAGTGTATTAAAAGCTCATAAGAATCTTTTTAAATACTGCTTTGTATTTAAATCATACAAGTACTTTTGCTCTTCATATCACTGAATTGACAAGGACCTTAACCACAATAGTATGTTTTTAAAATCTCTGACAAAAGATATTAAAGAGTTAAATAAAAGGTCAATTAAGTTTTATAAAACAACGAAGTGATCTAATAATGAATGGGAAGGGGAAAAAAAAATGAAAGGAAATGCACACTTGCCAAAAACTAAAGAAACCAAAAAATTGCTCTCTCTTGCTAATTCCTCCTTAAACAGCAACTGCACAGACGCTCAAGACTGAAAAATTAAAATAAACAGGGTCATGCTGACCTTGAGGCAAGCAACAGACTTATTTACTACAACAGACAATGATGAATCATACTTAAGCAAACCTCCCATTTGTTTTCAATAGAATGCATTATTAATCAGACACATTGTTTTACAACTAGTACAACCTAGCCCAGAAAAATCCTTCGTTTCCTGAGTGCACAAGAACATTTCAGGGTGTCACAACTGTTTTTTCATTACTCTTAATTGTTACTGAAACTGTTGCTGCTTTCATATCTCACCTACATTTCATTTTTATTCACACACTGCACAAAAGCACCCACTACTTGTTCAGTCATGCTGTACCTGTGTAAAAACCCTATATGAATGTTCAAAGACAATTTTTAAAAACTTGAAAGCTACAGACTGACTGATACTTCTATAGCTATTTATGGCTGTAACTGTTCAAAATACTTCCTCAGGAGTGTTCCTTCATCTCTAGTAATTGTTGTACTGGCAAAAAAACTCCAAACCTCCAGGCTGAAGTAACATCCGTTTGAATGCTTAGAAAAACAGCTCTTAAAACTCTCAACCTTCTTTGCTGTCATTGTGAAAGACCTCACATGCCAAGCCATGTGATGCAGGATGCTGTACAGTACATTGGGTCAGGAGACAAGGTGTGGCACCATCTTATGCCTGGGAAACAGGCACATTACATCCTCCTGCAAATAAGAACTGAAACAAATTGACCAAATCTTGTGCTTTGATACGCTTGCATTAACCCACTACCTATCTCAAACTTCAGAGACAGTGATGGTACTATTCCACTGCAAAGTATTAAAGATACATATACAATTTGCACTGCCATTGCCACGTTTTGTACCTATTTCCCAACCTGCCATTTATATATGTTCCCAACCTCTATATACTCTTGGGAAGGAGTCATGTCCATGTGTACCAGTGGAAGGTTTTTTTTCATACTCAATGAACCACAGAGGAATACTCTCTGCTTGTAAGCAGAACAAATGTACCACAGCACTACTCACACAACTGTTGTACTGCAGCACAACTTTCTGTCAGACCCTCTCACTTTAGCTAATAGGAATCATTAGAGTTTTAATTTGTTCAGTTCACTTTCGTTTTATATACATTTTATATACATTTATATACGTTTTATATGCATTTTTCTTAAGAATTCTATCATCTGAAAGAATCTTAAGATTCTTAAGAAATCTATCCTCTACAGTTTCTTAGTTGATCTGCAGTAAGGGTAGAGATCTAAATCCAGTGAAAACAACAGGCTTTGGGTCAAACCTGACATTCTTTTCAACTGTCTTATGAATGATCTCAGACATTAACCAGGATTTCTGATTATTTTAATTCCTTAAAATATTGTATGTTCCAGTGAAAATTCAACATCATCTCCAAATTACTTTAAGTGTTACAGAAATTTAAGAAAACATTCTCCTCTATAATGCATTTAGTTAATTATACAGCTAGCATCTTGTTCCTCTGGTTTGCCAAGCTTTCATAGTTATCAGTCACATTGCACTCCACTAGCAAACAGAACAGACCCTGCAAATTTTCACACTGAAAATTACTCACATTTAAAAACATTAACAATACTGGAACAATGTAATGCTGAAACAATACAAAACACAATGTCAAAAGATTAGCGACTCTCAAACATCCACACAAGTGTTACCTGCTTTGGATGTTAGCTATGCTGGAGGTACAGGGGCTCTTAGTGTGACTCCAAGCGAAGCCAACTTAGACCTCATATGATCTATCAGGTTAAGTATAGGCCCTGTAACCACAGCTATACTGTACTATAGTCCTCCAGGTCTGTTCCTCCACTATGAGTTGTACAGATCAGTTCTGCTGAACTGAGAGTCAATACAGAACTGTTCTAGTTGCTACTATACTGCATTAGCCAGCATTGAAGTCTCCATATCAATTTCTCATCACCTAGGTATCCTACCAGTAAGTCCCACCTTACCTTCTATAATGGGGAATTACCTGTGGAATAAACACAAACACGCAATAATCCAAAAATGCTGAAATACTGCAATTACGAGCTCACAGTAGGATTGAGGTACCCAAGTAGATAGACAAGATAACAACAGATTCCTTTGTATACTACTCCTTTGGCAATTATCCAAAGACTCTAGTAATGTCAGTATCAAGCAACTAAGAAACAAATCCATGTTTTCCTCCAAGGAAAGGTGGGTAAGCAGCTAAATTTGCTTTTATTTGCATCTGGAACATTAAGTTCCAACATAAGAAACAGGATATAAATCAGACAATACAAATGCTGACTCCCTCTGCCCTCGTTATCTGTAGGACTGTTTGTGAACGATCCTTATGCGAGCTGCTTTTTGGTAAGAGCGGTAAATGCACAGCAGAATAGCACCCACCAGAATGAAGCCCAAAAGCAAATATCTTGATATGTGAGTTCAGAAAGGTTGTGAAAATGGCTTGCTCAAAACTCTTCTGCAGAGTAAATTCTATCAGGTGGAGACCCAGCTGTTGATGCTAATACTACTAAACATGATGGTTAAGCAGAACTCAGTTCAGCATGCCTCCTCCAGCTCTGCTGAAATATCTTCTTCCCTTTCCCTGGAGATATGACAAGAGCAGATGACACAGATAAGGTCAATTTTATATAACTGTTTGCTAAAAATGGAAGAATGAGAAGACAAGTATAAAGGATTCCATATTTATTTTAAATTTCACATTCCATGAGCCAGTTTTACAGTACCTACCTTAATACTTAGGAAAGTTCTGTAGCAGACAGTGAAGTTGCTTGTACATATTGATTTTTCTAACATTTAAAAAAACCCAAAACACCCAGGTCTAATATTTGCAAATAGCATGAAATAGTATTAGCAGGCTGGGAACCCATCTGCCTCTCATTTTATGTAATGAAAAAACAGAGGCAGTTATCTGGAGGAGCTACAGACACTTCTACAAACTTTGGATCCTTTTTCTCACATTCTGTTCTTGAGAATCAATTCATCATTACTGCAAGTTTTATTATACATAGTCCAAAACAGCACAGCCATTTAAACAACTTTAGTTTATCAAATGACCCTAACTAAAAAATAGAGGAATGGTTTTTGCATCATTTTGTCATATATTAACATCATTGTACTTTTCAGCTGAGTACATAACAGCTATCAGCTGTGAATATCATATGAACAATGTAAAAAATACTTTCATCATGCTATCACCACACATACTTTAGTGCAGTTTCCAAGACCTCAAAACTTAGCTTTTAACAGAATACTGAGTGTTAAATTGTAAAGGCAAAGGTCCCACAAAATCTATTTTAGCTTAACATTCTGCACATCCAAAATTTGGTGCTGAAATAGCATAGCAACTATATATGATGCTGTTGACTTCTGGAAGAAGAAGTAAAAATTTAAAACAGCGAGCATTTATTATAAAATTACATGATAAAGTACAATTTTTGCTCTTTTTACCTCACAATTTATCAAAAAGCAATTCTGGACTAAAGTCTGCCAGAATGATACTAAATTCTTCAACAAAATTAGAATTCAATTTGACAGGTGTGTAATCTCTGACATTATGCTGAAAGCAATGTTAAAATTTTTATCGTATTTTGATACATTATTCTATAGAAAAGAAGCTGGAGAGGAAGAACACTGTAAATATGACATTTTGCCCTGTTTTGACATTTTGTCTTGCTCTGGTTTGAAACCATTTTTGCATGTTATACAACACACACAAAAAGTCTTAGTAGGAAAGGTAATCCAGGACAATAGATCTGCACAGAAAGGAGTACAAATTACAAATAATAATTTTTTTTAACCATAAAAATCTTAAGACAGCACAATGGCAATTATATACATGACAATCACATTCTCCCTCTCTCTCTGTTGTGCAAATTTGTTGTATAATCATAATGATTATGGTGTTTATACTTGTAATTATAATGATCAAAGAAAACGGCTATTAAGAATAATTTCTTTGTACCTGAAACTATTTTATACTCCTACAGTGAAAACTGGGCTAGAACTTCAGTGCCTTGGTTTAGAAAAGCCATCTCAGCAGTGTATTAAAGTACTTTAGTAGTATGTTCTCACATTTGATTTTTTTTGGTTTTCAATATCAAGCAAAAAAGCAAACCAGATTTCAAGAATTAAGAGGAAAGGAGCCAAGAGCAAAACAGAAAACATGGTTATGCCACTAGATAAATCCATAATCTGCTTACACTGGAGTGCGCTGTGATCACTTTGGGTCCACTGTGTCAAAAAGGACATAGTAGAACTTAAAAAGGTTCGAAGAAAGATGAGAAGGAAGACTGAAAGGATTAACAAACTTCAGGACTATCTAGCTGGCTGGGATTCTTCAGAATAGAAAAGAGGTGACTTAGAAGCATATGCTAGAAGACTACAACATCATGACTGCACATCAAGGGCGCATAAGGACAGGCATTCACTGTACATTCACCTATAAAAATTTGGACACTCATTTATATTCTTTTTAATGCCATTATTTCAGGTGGTTGATATTGCTTCATATTTTTCAAAAAAGCTGGGTGTTGTTCTCACACTTGAGTATCGCCCATTGTACACTGTCTCTAGCAGAGAACAATCTCTCATGATCAAGCAAGATTTAAAAGAACAGAGCTCATGTGGCTAGAAGAAAGAATGGAACAGCACTCTAAACAGACAGCACGAACAGTACAAAATGGTATGTCTGAAACACCACAACTGGACATATTGTACCAACTGACATGTTAGGAACAAACTTTTATGTAACAGTAAGATTCTTTCCTTAAAGGGCTGATTTCCACATCTGCCAGCATCCATTTATCCTGTAATTTGTATAAGAGCAAAATTCTTTGCTCAAAATGATGGCTTTTTCACATCTGCCAGCATCCATTTTCCCTGTAATTACGCATCCAGTATATTTTACACACACATATCACTTGTGCAATAGCAGTAAACTTTTCTTATAAAAGACAGTCTTTTTCCTAGACATTTGATAAAGGCTCTTTCAGAAAAAACGTCTCAGCTTTATAGCATTAATTTGAAAGCACAAGGAAGATGCATTCAGAAATGTTAGCCCAAGATCAGCATGCAGGACGTTTAGACTTTCAAATCAAACTTTCAAAATTACAATTTTCTTTGATTCTGAGCAAGGTCACCTCACCTGCCCACCACAGAGCACCTTGGTCTCACTACTGTCCCATATCTCCAATTTTGGGAGGCTTACAATTATCCTAATCTGTTATAACACATCCTAATACATTAATGTTATAATCTCAGCTTTTTTTTTCTAAACCTATATATGTTTCTCATTGTAAAATACAGATAATTCTACTTACTGAACATACAGTGAAAACTTTTCTTGGAAATGCCTTGGATCCCAAAGTACGGCTTATTTTGTTAACACCATTATATGACATTCAGGAAACAGCACTGCATTAGAACTTAACTTTTGAAGACCAAAGAAAAGCATTATATTAAAGGTACCCAAACAGTAGGTCTATGACAGAATATGGAATTAACCATATATGAAGAATTCTAAAGAATTTATCCTATGTAGGGAAACATCTCCATAAGTTCTGAGGAATAATCTTTTTAACTGTTGCTTGTCTACAAGCTAAGACTCAGGAACATGATCTTTGGCTAAAGAAGAGTATGAGTCAAGCCTACATGAAGCCCAGGTCACTTTCAGCCAGAAATACTATTTTTCTTCATTGTCTACTGTGCCAAAAACTGTGAAGAAGAAAAGGGAGGAATAACTGGTTCACATAATTGCAAACCGTGCCTCTACTAGAATTCTGTTATCAAAGTCCTTCCTTTACTTCTAACGCTCTGACTGGTAACTTCTTTCCGTACTCGACATTATGGACTTAGAAACAGTATGTTATTATCTTTTCCCCATCACCCTCTGCATTCATTTAACTATATAGTATATGAATAGCTTCATGAATATATGAATATATAAAAATCTTCCCATTAAGGTGTTTATTTTTACCAAACTACAGCTTTATAAAACTTTTTCTTATTGGTTTTCCCTTTATAACTAATTTTGAAATTCTGCTTCCTTTGAATAAATTCTGCTTATCAGCTTCTTAATTTTTTCAGACAAGCGTCCTAGTATGCTATTAAGAAGCTCTTTTCAAGCAATAGCTATATCCCAGTGATGGATAAAAATAAATCAGGTGGGTAGGTACTACCTGTACATACACGCATATCAACACACACACGGAGTCTTATGCATCCTCAGGCTGAGGCTCAGTTACCAATGCATAACATGACACTAGTTTATATAGCAGTCACCTTCATCAGCTGACATTCATTACTCTACTTGCATGACCTCACAAGAATTTGTACAAAAAGCAAAGACAAAATATGGCCTTTATGCAATAATATGACTTTTACGTTATTCCTATTAGTCACTTTTTCTCTGTATGTCACATTTCAACAGTCCTTAGTGGTAGACTGTAGAAAAGAGTTTATTGGAAAACCCGCACAGATGAAGCCCCTGTCATTAGCACTACTTAATAAGGCAGGCACTCCTGTTCATGTGAGGCTGCAGTTTCACAGCTACATCCAAACACAGAATGTCATTGCTTTGCTATGTCTACATTGCTAAATAACACCAGACCACAGGTCATTCTGTGGCATGTCCATGCTAGCTTTCTTGAACACATATAGTGTCCTATGGTTTTGTGGACATAACCATGACGAGTGGTTTGAGACAGAATTCTAATCAATGCCAGTGCTGTGCTGCAGTTGTCAAAGTGATGCTTTCACAACATGAAAGCTGAAGGGCTGAGAAAAAGTTTTAGTGGGAAAAAAGTCTGCTGGGACAGTATGTGAGGCCCATGCACATTGGGAGTAGTCCCCGGTGCACGCCATTCCCAGACCAGGCCCTCTCTGGAAGCCTATTAATCACCACAGGCCAAAACTGTACCAGGAACCACTCTAATCAAAAGTTCCAGTGCTCAGGCTCACCACAAGCTTGTTTTACCTAGCTCTGCCTTCAAGTCCACGTGCATCCTGGTCACCATTTTCCTTTCTTCCTACTTTCTCTGATTTCTTTTCTATTCTGTGTCTTTTAAAAACTATTCTCTTTAAATGTCCTTCCCAAAAATTATTTACACACTCCACTTCCAACTACTTCTCCTTTCCAAGAACTGAAATATTCAGCAATGAAACAACTAATACTGACACACACTATTAGGCCTTAAAATTATCATTGTTATGAAAGATTAAGAAAATTGCATTTTGCAACTGTGTTGCAGACCCTGAGGCACTACACAGCTGCACATATACCCATGCAACCACGAGAAGAGAGATCATTTTCATTACCTTTAAACTACATAGACTAAGTAAATACCTGAGCAAGTTGACGATCTGCCTTCTTTATATTAGTAAAGCTTCTACATCAACTCCTCATTTTCTGTGGGTGGATTGTCCAAACTGATTTAAGTCTTGTCGCCCTTGCTCCACGGCTTTGGTTATGCACAACACCACAAAGGGTGGCATGCGGCTCAGACCACTCAGAAGCAAACTTCTTAAGGCTATTCCTGTTCTCCTCACAAACAGGTTCATGTTTTTCATGGGTATTCTTATTAGTTTGCATATTTCAAATGGCTTTTACTTCACCTCTGGTACTCTGTCCCATCATTATGGAGTACCAATGAGAACTGACTGTACAATGTTAGCTCTTCATCTTGCAAGGCAAGTCAGACTAGACAGGAGATACAGCATACATTAAAAGGAATAAGAAGCTGTATGACGGCAGAATGGCCTGAGACATTTCTCTCACTGAACTACATTAAGCCTGCTTTACATTTTTCCTGGCATAGTAAGAGAGTTATTTTAATTTCATTTTAACTGAAAATTTCAAGTGCTTAACCAGCTAAATAAAAACAAGGCCCATTTTAAAATATAGCAATTAAAGGTAAGAACCTTTCTTTTGTAGGGGAACTTACACAGGTTTGTGGCAAAATGTCATTTGAACTTAGGCTGCAACTTCTCTGAGCATGAAACCTGTATTATCCAGCAGCATTTACTTTTCAATTCTTTTCAGATTATTCAAATTCCTGTAAACTTACCCATGGTATGTAACAGGCTTCATCTCTCATTCTTTCTGATTAATTTGTGACAAAACTTAAGATCTCAGACAACACTATGTGTCTAGTTACCCACAATCAAAACTCTCTTCTGACTGTTAGATCAAAAACTTGCTTAACACCATAGAAGAATGTTTTTTTCAGAAATTATTGTAAAATTCACATTTGACTGTTTAATGTAATTATACCATATCATACATACTCATTTTTATATGTGACATAGTTCAGAAGTGAGATTTAAACCATTCTCTCATGATGAAAACAAGCATATGCTTAAGACAAAGAGCTATGGAGAAGTATGGGAATCCAAGAAATAATAAAAGCAACTCACTTCTTCATTTTAGATTTGTTGCATGATGATTCCAGTGGCTCCCCAACTTCTTTTTTCAGGAAAAAACAGTGAATCATAGAAGAGTTTGGGGTGGAAGGGACCTTTAAAGGTCATCTAGTCCCTCTTCCCTGCCATGAGCAGAGACATCTTCAATGAGATAAGGTTGCTCAGAGCCTTGAACACTTCCAGGGATGGGGCATCCAACACCTCTCTGGGCAACCTGTGCCAGTGTTACACCACCTTCATTGTGAAAAATGGCTTCCTTATAGCCACTCTAAATCTACCCTCTTTCAGCTTAAAACCACTACCCCTTGTCCTGTCGCAACAGGCCCTACTAAAAAAATCTGCCCCCATCTTTCTTATAAGCCCCTTTTAAGTACTGAAAGGCTGCTGTAAGGTCTCCCCAGACCCTTCTGTTCTCCAGGCTGAAGAACCACAACTCCCTCAGCCTTTCTTCATAGGAGAGATGCTCCAGCCCTCTGAACACCTTCATGGCCCTCCTCTGGACCCGCTCTAACAGGTCCATGTCTTTCCTGTGCTGAGGACTCCTGAGCTGAACACAGTACTGCAGGTGGGGTCTCACAGGAGTGGAGCAGAGGGGAAGAATCAGCTCCCTTGAACTGCTGGCCATGCCGCTTCTTGTGCAGCTCAGCAGTCAGCTTTCTGGGCTGTGCACGCACATTGCTGCATCATGTCCAGTTTTTCATCCACCAGTACCCCAAGCCCTTCCCTGCAGGGCTGCTCTCAATCCCTTCATTCCCAGCCTGTACTGATACTGGGGATTGCCTTGACCCAGGTGCAGGACCTTGCAGTTGGCCTTGTTGAACCTCGTAAGGTTCACATGGGCTCATTTCTTGAGTTTGTCCACGTCCTTCTGGAAAGCATCCCATCCCTCAGGTGTGTCAGCCATACCACTCACCTTGGTGTCATCTGCAAACTTGCTGAGGGTGCACTCAATCCCACCGTTGATATCACTGATGAAGATATTAAATAGTATTGGCCCCAATATGGACCCCTGAGTGACAGCACTTGTTACCAGTCTCCATCTGGACATTGAGCTGTTGACGTCTACCCTCTCGATACAGCCATCCAACCAGCTTCTCATCCACTGAACATATCAAACCCATCATTCATCAAATCCACATCTCTCCAGTTTGGAGAGAAGGATATTGTGGGGGACCATGTCAAAAGCATTAATAAGTATTTTCAGTACAATTTCTTATTTTTCAGTACCTTCTACAACTTCTGTTCCCTCTTCCTATGCTTTCCAAAGCTGAAGAACCCTTGCCCATCCAGTCTTTCCTATAGAAACTCCCTCCCACCTTCAGTCTTCCTTGTCTCCACTCCAGGACTCCTCAGCCTCTACTCTAAGACCAGAACTGTACACATTATTTAATATATGGGTAGACAGCAGATTAATACAGTGGCAAAACATTGTTTTCCTTTTTTTCTTTTTTCTCCTTTTCATAATTATTAATTTTTTACTTGTCTAACTGCCACTGAGCTTTGACCTAACAACTTTAAAGCCTGTTTCTTGAGGAAGAATGGTTAATTCAGATCACACGGACATTTAGTTGCCATATATATTAGTTTTCATCTTTTTATAACACTAGACATTAGCTTTCATTTAATTACTAGGTCATTAATTCTACTCTAGAATTAGGGATGGAAATCTACAATGTCTGACTTCACTTTACAAAAGTTATAATGACTTTTAAAGCAGCTTTTGTCATTCTAATTAGGCTTCTTCTAGACTGAATAATTAGAAAGAAGGCCAGTACTTAAAAATGGATGTTTTAAAAATCATTTTGACACACAAGTGATCTACAGCAGATATACAGAAACATCAGAGAGACAGGCCAGCCCATCTAAATTTGGAAAAGGCAATTTCTGTGCTTCTAAGAATGTCAAATTTTAACTTCTTACTTCAAATGTGAACAATTACAAATATGTACAAGTAGATGTCAGAGGAGGAATCCATTCTCCCATAGCACAGGTTCTCAATTTTTTCAGTAGTTTTTCCAGTTTGTGCAGGGACTACCTCTCCCTTCTGGGCTGACCCAAGCTATACATTTATGCCCCATATTTTTTTTTCGACACAGGTATTCATACACAGACGTATTAAGTGGTATTAGAGCATGACCTAGGTGAAAAAATTATTTATTGCTTCTTTTTCTAAGTTGATTTTTAGCCAGATCAGTCCCTTAAATGATTTCACTATATACCACTATATCTATACATGTGGGAATGAGTGGCCAGCAGCAGCAACTGCCTAAGTGATAATGGTCACAGTCATTAGGATTATTATATAGCAAATCTATTTTTAAAAATACATTTTAAAATGGCAGTGGGGAAAGAAAGATTGTTTATAAATTCATATAGCAGAAAGTTCTGCATGAGTGTCCATTAGAGATAAATAAAGAAGCAACTCCGCAAAGCCCAAAGACTGTCTGGAAACCTTTATGAGATAATTACATTTTTCTCTGGTTTCCTTGACTTCTGTCTTCTTATCCTTACCTATAAATTATGCATTTGTGACACAACAAAATACGCCTTTGGCTCGCAAACAGCCGTGACCTACCTATTCATTAGCTACGTCTAATATCTAAGCCACTGCAAAAGTATGATAATTGTAGACATGGATAACTTCTGACAAAAATTTGAATTCATCTGTTTAGCCATAGGATCAGAATTTAACTACAGGATCAGGATCTCACTTCTGCAAACACTCCCCCTTTTGTGTGGAGTTTGTCCTTCTTCACTAATTGGAAATGTTCTCTTGTGTAAAGCTAGGGATGGACATGTTTGCAAAATCAGGATGCAGCTATGACAAGAAAAGATGAGATGTAGTAAGAAAGAGGATAAAATATTACAGAAGGTGCAATACTTTGTTTTCCATGTTTTTACTGCAGATTAAACAAGCTGCAGTATTAATGTCAAGATCCATTCTCTGAAAAAGAACAACATTTACTTTGGACTCTCAGTGTAGTAATGAATATTAATAAAACCATCTAGCTTCTCTGGGGCCACTCAGGCATGCCAGCAAAACTGTACCTCTTCATCTTCTTTACCAGAAGAGTATATAGGAATAAGTAACGGTGAATCACCCAGCAGCCCAACATACCAATTTTCAAGTGCAATATCCATCTAAATAAATAACAATTATCCCAGCACATCTGTTACTTTGTTATTTAGTGTAGCAACATTGATATTATTATACATATTCTTCTAGCTAAAGTTAACTCATCCATTTGTATCAAAGTTTTCTCTTTGGTCCTAAATTACAATAAAATAAAACATAGTAAAGAAACACATTCTCCTTAAACAGTTTCATTTCAGACTTTTAAAAACACATCACACTTACATTTTTAGCTATATTTAAAGATGTCACATAACTATGCACTTAACAAATCACAACTACAATTTCCTCTTTCTAAGAAAGTTCCATTGAAACAGCCACAGACTTCTTTTATTCTTAATACCTACATTACCACCTAGCTTAAGATCTAATATTGAATTCATATAGTTTTCTTAAGACAATAATGCAGTTATGTATATTGATGTGGCCTAATATATTAGTAAAGATTTCAAGTATATTCTAATAATATACTTTTAGCAAAATGAGTGCAGCAATGAATCCTAAAGGCTGTTTTTATTAATATTCTTAGAGTCTGATCCATAGCCAGAAATCCTACTTCGCCCTCAAACCTGCAAAGAACGATTTTTACATTGAGCCTACTTAGTTCAGAAATGACAGCAGTATTGCATAGTGACATAGGCACTATCATTGGTTCTGAATCAACAAAAAAACCCAGTTTGATTGACAGGAATCAGAGAAACAGGCCCATTTCTAGGCTGACTTCCTCTCTGTTGCTACCTATTTTAGGCTTAATGAGCTCTCACATGGCTGGGGCCCCAGATTATTACCCTGGATCACCACTAAAACTTGCAATATCTCTTTGTAAAATTGGGGATTTAAAGAGCTCTGATCTCCAAAAAGAAATCCAAAATGACAAGAAGCAAACAATGTTTTTTGCACAGGCAACAATAGAAAATACTCATAACAAAGTTCTTTTCTCATACAATTTTCAGAATAGATTTTTTTTTTTTTTTTTTTTTTTTGCATCTAGCACAAAGAGACAGCTAGAAATGGTTATTCCTTTACCAGCATGCAAAAAGAGTGAACAGGCAATACAAGAGCTAAAATATATTAGGTACGGGCTTTGTTTGATACCGTAACTTTTATTTGTTGATGAGGTAAGCAATCCATCTTGAAAATGATGGCATATCTCTTCCAGACACCAAAGTCAATGTTTTAAGCATGAGCTACATCAAATATCAGCTCATTCTTTCACTTTAAAGATACCTCAGCACATACAACCCATGAACGAAAAAAAACCCAACTTCTTTGCAAGTGTTAAAGAAAGGCAGGGAGTTATTTTTTTCCATTTTCTCAGACAGGCTCTCTGTAATATGTCAAAGCAGGCAGAAAATGAACTCTTTAAAAAGCTCTTATTACATATATATTATGAAAAAAACATTAAAATTGATTCTTGGATGTGTAACGCATAATTTATAGCCTTCACTAATACACATTTTTAAAAACTAATAGGTTGTTTTACAGGTTAGTGCAACTTTCTTGCTGAATTAATAGCACTAGCATAGGACAACTTGCTTTCTCAGCTTTCCCAATGTTTTCCTGAAAAGAGGCCCATTACATGGCAGGGGGCAAAGGACAGGCCTAGATAACACTGTTTAGACATTTCTTTGATGTCCACAGGCATCATCCTCGACAACTGACCACTAAAGACAAAAGAGCACTCAGGCTGCTG
The DNA here is from genome assembly GCF_023634155.1 of Falco peregrinus. Lineage (NCBI taxonomy): Eukaryota > Metazoa > Chordata > Aves > Falconiformes > Falconidae > Falco > Falco peregrinus. Next base: position 62,292,302 of record NC_073727.1, read on the forward strand.
GAAATCCCAGCCATTCTTCTCACCACCTTTTGATATCCCAAGGCTTCTATACCCTGACCTCTGCACTCTGACATCCTCATTTGAAGGATGGTCAGCCATGTCAAAAATTCTTCCCAAATTTAGCCAATAAACTAAGGATTTCTTTTGCTTTTCATAATTGCTTTGTGTATGGATGTACAAGTGGGAACACTAAGAAGATTTTACAAAAAGAGTAGAAGGAAAAGTGTCCACGAGAAAAAACTTCCAATTTTCTGGTTTTTAAACCATTCTCAAACACTTACTTTCGTTCACAAACCACTCTGTCTAAAGCTTCTTGATGATACCACACTGTGCACACATATCCACAGTATTTCTACCTAGTCTGTGTCATACAGAATTCCACTTCTAACATGCAGATGTTGTTTGCTAATGTATTTCACTCAAACTTGCACAACTTAAATTGTGTGCATACCGTAGTTTAAGGACTGATTATCAATTTCTATATGTTCATATTATAAAAATAAATGTAATTTTAATGTTTTTCAAAATGTTTTCCTCCCTACACATGGTGTGATTGGCAATTGGATCATTTTCCTGTTGCCTTCGAGACTATTTGGAGAAAACATTTTCCACAAAATATCGGAGATGACCATGAGTACTTTTAATCAAGCAGTTTCATTTTCCCCTTTTCTGAAGGATTAAAATTGAACAAAATAGTCAAATAGAAATAATACACATCTAGCCAAGACACTGGGAGTGTCCTAATATGATTAACAACACAAGACATTCCCTACAGATTTAAACATTTCCTGCACAAGCTCAGCCAGGCAAACACCTAGAGAAACACCCTTCTCCCCTTTATTATTATGGGAAATCCTGCTGAAAACCCACTCGAGATATGTAAATGATATCCCATATCTAGGTAATAAGTCTAACAAGAAAAACTTAGTGATGACCAGTAAGTATGTATGAATTTGGAGTTCAGCCAAAGAAATCTATATTCAGTCTCGTGCTTTGAGAACCACCTTTGTTACGCACCACTAAAACATCTTCCTGCCATGAAGTTCTGTTGCTGGGAATGAAGACAAAGTCTGATCCAAGATTTGGTGTATTTCACAGTATACGCTCTTCTAAACTAACTTTAATTGGAAAATCTATGCCCAAGCAGTAAACTGTTTTGCACTGATTTTTTTTTTTAAACTGGCATTAATAGAATTTTTTTCTACATTAACAATATTCCTTCTAATTTATAAGTCAATGATATATCAGTGATAATGCAACAAAGAAAGCATAAATGCCAACGTTTTTAAGATGAAACTATTAATCATTTATAATGCAAACACTGGGATTTATAATGCTTGTTTTAAAGCCAATTCTAAATCACCTAATATTATCTACTCAGCTCAGCCAATGCTTATTTACTTTAATGTAGGTGTATATCAGAAAAGAGCAAAACTGAATTCACAAAAGGAATGGAGTGTGATTAGAATAACCAAGAATCTTGCTGTCTTTAGAAACTCTCTTTTTCTCTATATTAATTTACTGCCATAAAAAAAAAAAAGGCATATACTAACAAAAAGAAGAAAAGAGGGGGGTTTGAAGTTTTAGGGTTCAAGAAGTTCTCAGAAAAAAATGCTGATGATAGCCATACAAAGGCTGTTAGAATTGACCTTACTAGTTTTGGTGGGTTTTGAACTGAAACCCTGAGCATTTTTGCTCAGTGTTTACTGTCGTTATTTTAAAAATAAATTGCATGTCTTTAGACAGAACAGGGGACTTGACTCTGAATCATTAAGACCCCTCAGAGCAGCTCCAGCATGAATGTAAAACAGATAAAATTAAACCAGGGTAAAAAAACCTCGGCTGAACCACAGGTCTGTAGATAGTTTCATTTAACTGAATCCTGACCATGGATAACATAAAATATACCCAAACAGGCAATATATATATGAACTTAAGTCACATCTATATAGCAACATGAAAAGCCTAAAAGATCAGTGGCGTAAATTCAATGCACATAAGGCCATCAAAAAATCTTCCAGTTCGGGCAGCATCCACTGAAAAGATTACAATCACTTTTATAGAGGCTCATTACTGCTCTGATGTTGGAAATTATTGTCCTGCCACTTTTACCCACACTGTTGCTCCTGTAAGCAATCCCTGATCTTCTTTAGTAAAAAAAGTTGAAACTGTTAAAAAAATAATCTTCACTACCTCCATTCATTTCAAGCAGAACAGATTAGGAGCCATGAACAGGAGCAGCTCGGCTGGCTGGGTCACCTGTAATAACCTCTGACAGAAGTGCAATAATGAGGTACTAGGGGCAGTAACCTTCTCAGCCAGCTGCAGTCGGAAGATGATGTGTGAATAAAGCCTTAATAAAACACTAGATTTTCATGTGCATGTCTTTTTATACATGGCCCTGAATGTAGGCAAATTCTGTGGCTGCAGTTACACTTAATTCTGGTGTAGGTAGGAGATTGAATAGATTATTCCTTTGCAGTCGTGTTATTTGTTAGGCTGTTCTTCCTCTGTTGCATCAACTTCATTAGGAGTTGCCAGACTTTCATCACATAACCTAACACACACAACTGTGTAAGCAATTTCTATTTGGATATATCAAAAGATGCACCTTAAAAACAAAAATGTGTTTCATCCTGAATCTACAGAAGCACACAACAGAAAAAACAAACCTGAGGGAAGATTTCCATGCAGATTAAGACCTCATATGCAAAATTTACAGGGATCATTCAAACACGTAGTAAGATTTAGCTTGAATTCAAGATAGCCTTTTTTCTGTAGAAAGTGAACGCGCTGCCAAAGAAACCAAATTACAAGTAAAAGCAATGCCACCTAGCAGCAAAAAGACTGTGAAGCAGTATAACTAATTTAAAATGGGGATAGCACCATCCATAAAATTTTGCTTTCTTGCTGCCATCCTACACACCATTACTTCACATCCAGACTGTCAACATGACCTTACACCCTCTGCTGCTGGAAGTATATAGCCTAGGAAGAGATGCCTGGCCTTTATGTCAAGGGATGGAGAATCACTTGCGTTCCCACTGCAGGATCATGTTCACATCATTTGATGCTTGGCCAAAGCGTCTTTGGGCTTCTGTTGGGCCTCCATGACCCTGACATAACTATTTGCGTGTGATCTTTCCCCCAGTCAGTTTAATTCAATTATTATGCAGGCTGCAGCTTTTATGAGAGAAACACTGTTGGCATGGAACTAAAAGGATGTGATATGTGAACTGGGATGTTGCATCACATTACACACAGGGTAAGAAACCTACTTAAATAGTATTAGAAAATTCTGTGGGATTAAGAAAGTCATAAATAATTGTGTCATGCATTTGCCTAGCGGGAGCAGTCTTTGAAACACATTAGCTCCAGAACAATGCTTAAATTTTGCCTTGCAGGGAAATCGTTGAATTACTGTAAAAGAGAACCCAAGAGAGGACACCATTCAGACAGCAAACATCATCAGTGAGCTGGAGCTGGAGAATGAACTGAGAAGCTAAGTCACCTGCCCTACTTGCCGCACTTTTTCATACCAACTGATACTCCCAGTTGCATCCCTCAGCTGCCTTTGGCTTCCGCTCATGCATACGAAGTGCTGGCTGCATAACAGAAAGAAAAGTACTAAAATAAGCATGAGAATGTGTCAGGAAACTTTACTGCATAAAAGAAAACAAGACACACACAAGAAAAGACATATACTAACGTCTATAGAAGACTATACAGTCACCACCTGAGATTTTACAGATGTTAATATTTTAATTCATGTGAAAACGAAAAAGGTAGACTGACCTGTTTGAGATTGCAGGGATCCTTTAAGGCACAGTAATAATGAAATGCTAAAAATGCATAGGTATAACAAAGCATTTGCATTTTCACGGATTATAAATCTGCTACCTAGCTTTTTAATAAGCGCATCTTTTTTACAAAATATTGCAGTATTAAATTCATTAGAAGACCTGCATTATAGCTGGAGAATACTATCATTTTCAATGCACTTTAACAAATCAGCCAATCTGTTGATAAAAATATGTATCTAATTCGATATATACAGTACATGGAATAAACCCCTTTCCCACATGGGAAGGCAGCCCATTAGATAGATATGGCATCCATACAGGAAAATCCATATGGATAGCAATGTTATGGCTTGATTACTCAGATGAATGGGAGCACAAAATTAATCAGATGAAGCAATATTCTAGATCATACAAAACACACATGAATAAAGCTATAAAAATATATGGCAGGAGCATAACAGAAAAAAAAAGATCAGTGGTGGAGCCAAAGATAGGTGCACTAAAGACTAGCAGGTTCATTAACCAAAGAGCCTCATTAACACAGCTATCTGAACTGATATGAACAAGACCAGGTTTTGCATCAGCAAACTGACTCCCTGGTTAATAATCCCAAGGAAAAGACACCTGACTGTACTTCCCTTCTCTTCTGTCACTAGCACTAGGTATATCTTCCCAGAAAACAACAATGCTGCCTGTTTTATATTTGTTCCTCCTGTTATTTCTCTGAATGGGAGCCCTTTTTCTCTTTTGTATTAAACCTCTGCATGTGACCATTAAATTGGAAGACATAGGATTGTCAGTATAAAGATTGTTGGTAGACAAGTACATGAAATTAATAGATTGCCTTTCAAAAATCCCGACTGTGACTCTTGCAGCCCACCAAGAATCGTTATCAAAATGTACTTATATATTATAGTATACAGAGGGGTTATTTTTTTACAAAAAAGAAGATTATGATTAGGTTTGATAAAAGGGGAAGGAAAGAGCAGATGAATCAAAGAAATGTAGAGCACGAGGTTGGAAACACAGTTTGTAAGACAGAGACTGTGGTGAAGTCTTGGTGCAAAGTAACCTAAGGTCTCTTACTTCTTTATTAAAGCCTCACAGACAAAGGTTTTTAGTCATAGGTAACCACGACAGAGCAGCTAAGCTGTGGTAACTTATATATCCATAACATATTTTGTCCATTTAGGATGTAAACCCTTGTTCCATGGTTCAAGCTGGGGCCATGTGAACTTCAGCAGCAATATTAGTACTAATGTTCATCAGTGAGCTAGCATAAGCAAATGGAAGATATTCTAAAAATGGAACTTTTGATAATTTCATGCTTGGAGAAAAAACGCTGGTTGCTTTTTCTAAGTTACAATACTATGAAATTTACAGCTGACTGTTCAAAGGTGGTCAAGATACAGTAACATTATAGGACAACTTCTCTTTCATACAGAAAAAAAAAAATTCACTGTCATTTTAAGGACAAACTTCCCAAAGGCAAGACAACAAGATGAGAGGTCAAAGAGTTATAGCAGATGGAGTTACATCAGGTTGGCAGCCAGTTGCCCGTGGCTTCCCAGGGTTCAATTTTAAAGCCAGTGTTTCTTAATGTTTTTATAAATGATCTGGACACAGGAATCAAACCAAATGTACATAAAGTTTGCCAACGATACTAAACAAGGAGGAGCCACTACGCTAGGAGGCTTGAGAGGCCTTGCAGAGAGATCCGAGTAGCCTGTAGAGCTGGGCAATGACTGATCACGTGAAATTTAACAAGACCAATTACTGGATTCTCCACCTGGGACAGGGTAATCCTGGTTATATGTACAAACCAGGAGACAAGAGGCTGGAGAGCAGCCCTGCAGAAGGAGATCTGGGAGTCTAGGTTAACAGCAAGTTGAATATGAGTCAACAGTGTATCCTGGCAGCCAAAAGGGCCAACTGGGTCCTGGGGTGCATCAAGCACAGCATAGCTAGCTAGTTGAGGGAGGTGACTGTCCCACTCTACAGCGCACTGGTGCAGCCCCACCTCAAATGCTGTGCACAGTTTTGGGTGCTTCAATATATGGACATCAAACTATTAGTGTGCCCAGAGTAAGACGACCAAGATGGTGAAATGTCTTGAGGACAAGGAAGTGGCTTGAGGAGTGGCTGAGGTCACTCTTGCAGAGGAGAAGGCTGAAGGGTGACTCACGGTAGTCTACAGCTTCCTCAAGGGGGGCAGTGGAGGTGCTCATCTTCTCTCTCTGGTGAGCAGCAACAGGAGACAAGGAAACGGAATGAAGCTGTCAGGGGAAGTTCAGATTGGGTATTAGGAAAAGGTTCTTCACTAAGAGCATGTTCAGTCACTGGAACAGGCTCCCCAGGGAAGTGGTCATGGCACCAAGCCTGTCAGAGTACAAGGAGCATGTGGATGATGCTCTTAGTCATATGTTTTAGTTTTAGGTAGTCCTGTGAGGAGCAGGGAGTTGGACTTGGTCTTTATGGGTGCCTTCAAACTTGAGATATTCTATGATTTTATGATTTTACTATATAGCTTCTTTCCTTTATCCAGATTTCCTCTAAAGAGCTTCATAAACAAGAAAGTGTAGGATATGATGGCTCTCCCACAAGTATTACATAAAAAGAAATGGACCTTCAAAGAGTCTGCTATCAATTTCTCCAGACATTACAGATAAACGTCTGGGAATCCACCAGAGTAACCTGAACCTGCCATATATGGCTGCAGAGCAACACCCAATATTTATTGATGAATTCTGAGGCCTGATACCAAAATTCAGTAAAAGTCAGAAGGATCTAACCAGTCGTTCAGGCCTCAGCTGTTCAAATCTGTCAGTAGCTGTGCATTGCCATGCTGACTTGAAGCAACAGTATACAGCATCCTCCTCAGTTGTAAGAATTGAAACAGAGGATTTACCAGTATCAAACTCCACAATATAATCTTCCTTGCCTAGGATATAAGGAGACTGACTTTACTATCCTGAAATCTGGATACTTAAAATTTATTTTTTAGTCTCCCTAAGACCTAGACAAGCACTGCTAGACGAAAATAAATTGTCAACTAATTCAAAATTCACTTTCTAAGCAATCCTTTAAATGGCAAGAGGGAACACATCCCAGTACCCTCAGATTATAGAACAGACAGTAAATTCCACAATAATCCATCCACCATATTGAAACTATAGCAAGTTCTCCTTGTGGAGCTGCACTGTTTCACATTGTGGAAGCCTATTTGCCCCTGGGAAATGGGACTGAAGTATTAGTGGAAGACCAGAGTTTTCCAGTGCCTCCGATTCTGCACCCAGATTTGCTTCACAGAATTTAAAGAGATTTCTCCAGGTCTTTGCAAGCTCTTCTAAATACAGAACATGCACTGTACATTACTTTTTGCTCAGCCACCCTCTCACATGACTAGGCCTGGTCAGTATCTCATGGCCTCCACCATGCTGTGCCAGGCATCACACGCATGGAATTGTACTGATTCCCTAGGAAATACTCTTTCTAAATGGTCTTTCAGATGGGGACCCCACTGTGAGGCAGAGTACTACAGTACATCACCAAGATTCCTCTCGTGTTCTTCCAGTATCGTGTGAACTTCAAAGCAGGAGATACTACAATGCTGCACTCTAAGTGTGTTAGATGCTTGTATCATAGCTGGGGGGCTGGATATTGGGTCAAACATTTGTCTCATGCTGAGAAGACAAGACTTATCTCCTTTCTTTTAAGGCTCTCTTGCTTCAAGGCCCTTCTGAGCAGCAGAGATATACTTACCATTGATGTGAACACTACGCTCTTCTTTACACAAAAGATGACAAATGACAAAAAATGGGGGAGAAATAGTAGAACAAGGGGGAAAAACACCAAAGTGTATAGCAACATATATACCTGTTGACAGAAGATATTAAACTGAATAAAATGATAGAACTTAAAACTACTCATCAAAGTCTAATATATTCTAACAAGTCTGAAATGGCTGGCATCTAGATGCATTTCCTCCCCAGATGGCAGGAATGACTGAGCCAAATTTACATCTGTATGCCTATGCATATCTCCACAGCATATTTATGCATGCATTTTGAACAATTAGGGGCCAAATAATTCACAGTTCCATCTACACAACAATGCCACTGAAATCTGGATCCCTCACTTAACTTGAGCATCCATTGCAGTCAAGTAAGTCACAAATGTTTTCTTTAAAAACAAATGTATTTACACCGTATATCAACCATTTCATTACCTGTGGGGTGAAAAAAATGAGAATAGCTGTCAGATTAGGATGAAACAATCTTTACAATTTTTCAGCAACTTCCAAATCATTCTTGCGTTCAGAAATATTTTCACTACTGTTATTACAAGTAGGGTCCTGAATTATTACACCATTGATATTTACAGTTTTATCTACCACACTATGTGTATGGTTTGACAACTCTGTGTGTGAGGTATTAGTTTGCTGCTTTAATCTCTACTTCATAGAGAAAGTGGGAGAGTAAGAGATTTTGAAAATGTGGTTCCAAATCAGAAAGGACTATAGTCTCCTTTTTTAATGCACTAAACTTCTTGCTGACAGAAGCAAAACTGGTGCTGCTAAACTTGTCTATACACACATTCAAGTCCTCTTACAGCTGGTACACAGACCTAGTAGATGAGGACTTGGACGATGAAATCAGAAATGCAGTCATAATCATTAGAAACTAGCTTATTATTTCAAAGCATTGTATAATGACACTAGAATTTCACAGGACAGGATCAGATTTTTATTTTAAATAAATGTTTATCCTTGGAAAAGGGATAAGAAACGTTGTAGACATAAAAATTTCCCATCTCATAAGGTGAAATCTATGTAATTTCTCCCTATTATAGAAACAGAAGACCTAGTCCCGCACTTTCCTACTAAGGAGCTCTAAAAACTAAGACAGCTAGGTCAAAATCAAGAATATGTTTTGCTAGCAACCATTTAAAACAACATAAAAAGTGTTAAAAGAATCAATAGGCTAAGTATCAGGATGAATTCTCCTACCTATAAATACATCTTTGATGGCAATTCTTTGTCAGTACTGCCTATTTTTATGACTGTGATGAGAATATACTTTCTACAAATAATCTTTCATTTTCATCTACTGCATAATTATATAAAATATGCCTCCAACATCATTAAAAATTGCTTTTAGTACATAAAGTACAGCTGTGCTGTTTAGCTAGCAAAAGGATATTTTCTTCCTATAACACTCAATCAGTATTTATATTTTAAAGCATTTTTTTCTAAGATACACAATGTCTAAACAGCTATTTTCTTTTATTGTTTCTTCAGAAATACACCACTGGCTATGTTACTTCTTAGACTTCCTTTATTCCTCAAATAAACATTCAAGCACAAAAGGCAACACATGGAAAATGGCAAATGAAGGAAAACTGAAAATCAAACCAATGTTCTTTGAAATACTTAAGTGTAATTATAAAGGAACAGCCACAAATACCCGCAAAATGAGCATGACACATTTAAATTTCCTTACTAAAGTACAGGGTCTCCTGCTACAGTCTGTGTGAGAGAAGTTTTGAAGAGTTAGTCAGATTTGCAGACTGAATCGTTAACCACAGTCTAAGTAGAAAAAAAAAGTAAAGAATTTTCAGTTCAAAGATGCAATGCTTTCCCTGTGCATGTGCATAATACACAAATGCAGTCGCGTTTTTGTCTAAGTAGAGATATTTGTATGTAGATTTTGGTTGTTATTAGTTACACTAGCCTTTTATGCCTCTTCATGTAACTTTTATTCACATGAAATAAACCCCTGGTTGTGCCTGATCTCAGCTGAGAGTAAGTAAATGCTTTATTTTGTTTAAGGGTGAAAAAAGGAGTGACAGATCACTTACCATTTGCTGTGCAGACTTTGTATTCATTAGAAGAGCCACAATCAATAAGAACCAAAACCAATTTTTCCTTAAAGATAATTATGCCCAGCACCACTAGAGTGTTTAGGAGTCTGACAGGCTTTCATTTATTAACATGAATCACCTTTGAAAGTTTACAGCTTCCTAATCCAAATTTAGCCTTACAGAATGCAAGCTGTAAAATGTTCCTGTTTTGTGATACAAAACTATACCATTTTTCTCATGGTTACTTTTACATTGTGTAAGTTGCATAAGTTTCAAATGCAGAAAAACTGCAAATTACAAACTAATTTGCTACTTTTCACATTTTATAGAGCAATCTCTTCTAGGTTTTGAGGGCAACTGTTTTTTCTTACTTTTTTTTTAAAAAAAAAGAGAAACTATGGAAGCCATTAGGTTTTTATACTGAATATGTTCTTTTAGTTTAACAAGAAAACCAGAAATTAAACCATTGTTTTAAACTTATTGCACATTAGAAAACTCTTTCCTTAACTTTGTGCATATTATGCAGAGTATTATTGAGGCGTTTTAAAATCTAACAGATTCTGAACTATGGTATCCAAAGACAGACTCGCTTAACAAAGTATTTAAATATATACACAAATAGACAACATATTTGAGACCTAAGTGAGAAGAAAATTTCTGCAAAACTGTATAGTCACAGCACCAAGGAATATAGACATTTTTAACACAAAATAAATGAAGCATTGCTTCAAAACCATTGTGCCTAACAGATTCACAAAGCAAAGACGATCACAGTATAAGTGAAATTCCAACCCTAAATCATTCTGTCCTACGCTTGTGCTTATAAGATCTTCTGTCAGGAGCTAATCTCACGTGACAGGCCTGATCCAAAGCCATTTGAAGTCAATGGAATGTCTCTTCCTGACTTCAGGGAGCTTTGCATCCAGCTCTTATAAACTTCAACAATACAGTTCATAGAAGGTTGTTTTAAGAGAACAATAGTTAAGCATTGTCTAAGTAGGAAAGAATGTTAGCTCAAATGGAATTTACCTGCAGCAGTAGACTTGTTAGGTTTGTTTTGTTACTGTTTTTTTATGCACATAACACAGTTAAACCTTTCCAAACTGAGAACATTCCGTTTCTTTAGCAGAAGCCAGAGAAAATCAAAACTGCAGTCAAATACAGACACAAAAAATAATTAGGCAATTTTGTATGTAGTAAGCTTAGATTTTCTAAATAAACAAAAGACCACTTTTAAGGCCTCAATTAAGGTTTTCTTAGACAGCTGTACATTAAGAATAAGACAGAACAAGAAGTTTCAAAAATATATCAGGCATTCCTGCAGTTAACAAACAAAAAGATAAATTAAAAAAATAAAACTAGTTGTGTAAGCAAGGGGGTAGTATGACAGGAAAAGAAGTTATTTTGGTTTTTCTTTTTTAATAAGATTCTCTACTGACTGAAGTAAATTTCAAAGCTACAGCTGACAACTACCAGGCCTGATAAGGAGCCCAGTCAGACTGTTATTTATTGTTTGAAAATAATAACAGAACTGTAAGCCCTGAAACAGCAATTAACTTCATTGTAAAAGCTGGTGAAAGAACAGTCCTGTTGCTGTGGCTATTCTCTGTTTATAAGAAAAATGGAGCAATGATGAAGTAGACTAGTACAGAACCTGATGCTGATCCCAGGTACACCAGTACCAGTAAATTTACACTGATGAAAAGTCAAATCAAAATCAGGTCCACCAACGCCAAGTTCCCCAAGGCAACAGAGCATGGTGGTTCTAACTTCCTCACTCACACATGAAATCAAGTCACTACAGCTATTTTAGTTACTAGTGTGGAGATGAAAACACAGAAACTTCCAATTAAGCACAAATATTCCACAATGTCCACCTTGGGATACTGACTCTATGTTTCACAGTGAAAAAAAGACATTAAATCATAAAGACTTATTCATGATACATACAAGCCACTGTTAATTTTCTTTGTAGTTAGTTCAACATGTTTAACAACAAACACTGACATTACTGGCATTATTAGTTAATAATTTTCCGAAGGGTCTATGAGTTGTTAGAACAAAACCAAGGTAGCTCATATGTCAAAAAGTAAAGTAAATTAGACAAAGCACAATGAAAAAGCAAACATCAATTTCTCCAACGTATAGATACTACACTTTCTGTCTCCTTCATCTAAGCAGTATTGGCAACTGAAAGTAAACCAATCACTTCATAAATATACCTAACCAAACTGCTGACTTTTTAGGCTGAGCAGGTGAATCAAACATAATTACAAATTTCATCTCATGCCAGTACAAAATTACTTTTTTTTTTTTTTCAGTTGAAATGAAACAGTATTTCTCAGGTCTAGCATACCTTGTTTGGTATCATCAATATTTTCTTACAGTAATTGTTAAACAGACCATTTTGTTAAACTCAAAAAGACCCCAAACATTTCATTTGGGTGTTTTGACCTCTTTTCTCCTTGTTGCTATTAAATGCATTTCTGAACTGAAGCATTGCCCTAAAATGAAAAATCAGCCTTTCATGTAAGAAAGTCAAAACAATATGCAGACTCTAGTTTTATATTTTTTCTTCTGAAATGCACAAATTAATTGTTTTATTCACTCCAGAACTACATTTGGCGTAAAGAAACCATTCATATATTTTGTTAAGCCTTATTTTGCCAGATACCAGAGAACTTGCTTTTATAGTTCTACCCCGTTCTCTCCTCGTTGTACACAGGCAGTTGGAACACAAACTGCTGAGTATTGCTAGCTGGTATCCTAATTCCCTCAGACCTAATCTGCTCCCTGCTTCCTCCGTTCTTGCTGCTGCTGCTACTGCTGCTAACACTTCCTTAGCCTTCAGGAGACCCGGGCTTCCCGTCACCGCCACCCCCGCCACCCCCGCCGCCTCTGAGCATTCCCAGGTGCTGATAATCTTTTTTCTGTATTGCTGCTGCTGCTTCTCCTTGTTTTGGCAGATGTTACAGCTTTGCACGTTGCAAGGATCTTACCTCCGAGACCCTCTTTGTTGCTCTGTCTGACCACGTTGGAAGCAGGGAGTGATGGATATTAGGGAAGCATGAGCCTCCCCTTGCTGTTTAGCAGCTGGTCTGCAAAGAAAGATAGAGATGCTGCTCTCTCCTCCTCCCCCTCCTCCCCGTCCCAGCTTCCCCCTCCCTCCTCCTTGCTCCCTCCTTCCCATCCACAAACTCCAGTTCTGTCTGCGCTTCAACACAATGCGCTACCTCTCAGCACCAGCTACCTAAGGTCAAGAATACAATCCCCCTCACCCTTCCCCCCAGCCTTTCCCTCTCCAGTCTCATGCATCCTCACCCCTGCTTCCCACTGAATATGGTATCTTCCCAACTAGACATGCCTTATTTGGCTCTAGGGTCTAAAGCACAATTTCAACGGCCCTAAGAGAAAAAAAAACTTATAGAACAGAAGATGCACAGGGAATGCCAGGGATATGATGGGAAAGGGGAAGTCTTCTGGAGAAACTGGAAACTTTGAGGGTTTATCTATGTGTGAAAGAAATCTAGTCACAGTAGCCAAAGCCTGCCACTTGGAGATTAGTTTAAAAGATCGATACAGATTAAAGAAAAATACCCTGGATAACTAGTTATCTCCCAAATCCAGCTTACCTATTGTTTATGCTCTTTGTTTCTCGATCCTTATTCTAAATAGCTTTTTTTTTAAAGCTTCCAAACTTTTTCCTGCAAAGCCAGACTCAAATACCAGTATAATCTGATGATGCAATAGTGAATGAAAGTGAAAAAGTAACCAGTGGTATTTTCTAAGACTCTGAGCTATGAAATAATCACCTTAAATATCATGAAAAACAGAGGCACAAGTCCTCTAAGTTTTCAGCTTGAATAACAAATGTGTTCAAGTGGTCTTTTTTCACCTTCAGCAGTTATGGTGACTAGAAGCACTTTCAGGTGACCAGAACGTGGCTTCCAGAAATCACATATAATTACAACTAGCCAGCTTGTTCTTCTTAAGGACCTAATTTTAGACACACTTATCGATAAACCAGTCTCTAAAGTGTTTATGTTTGTTACAGAGACTGTGGAGAGAGGTAGGTGATGCTGAAGACTTCTAAAAGATCTTGTCTGCTTAAGGTTAAACACTTTAGTTAAGTGGACAGGATCTCCCTCTGGAGGCCTTGAGAGGCACCTGAATCTCTCTGGTGATGTATGAAGATGTATTAGGCACTTACTTCATGAGGTCTCTTTTACTGACTGCCCAAAATTAAGCAGCAAGTTAGTTACTGCAAGGCCAAGGTCAGACACAATGAAGTTGTAGAAATTACAAGTTATTTTAAAACTTTCAATATCCTAGCCCATGTTTCTTTGTTGTTGTTGGCCTCAAAGGGCAATTAGGAGGCATGACACATCCAAGGTCAACAGAAGGTGGTCCACGGGGCAGAGAAACAACTGTTCACATTCCCTGGATCATCTCACAAATAAAAGACAAATAAGGTGGCTCTTCGAGCACAACAGCAACATCCGCCATGTAAAACAAAATCTATTGATCAATCTTTTTATAAAACTGTTGATCAATCTGAAAAGAATCAGAACATAGTCTTTATCTTCACTCAAAGCTAGGACAAGCTCAGTAACTAGTGCAAACAACACAGATTTGATCCAGCTTGAGAACGATAACCTAAATGACTGAATTGAAATTAAGGAACTAGTCTCTTTATTCTGTCATAATCGTCTCAGTCACTTTGCCCAGAAATGAAGATTTAGGAAAAAATTATAATCCAGACTTGCCAAACCATACACTCATCGTGATTCAATTGAGCAGCTTCTTCCACTTTCTCCTCTGCAGCAAGACCTATATCACAGCACAGTGCTATATCCCCTCTCCCTCTTGAAGGCACAGCAAGTGCACCTCTTGGCAAATTGTTTAAACTTAACCAAATGCATCTGATAGTTACATTCAATACTCAGAAATGTGCTACAGTGTTGTGCTGCAGCAAAAGGGCATGCTTCCTACTTTCATGCTCAAGAGACTTGCACTTCAGTGTGTCTCACCTAATGGGAAGAATTACATTAATCTCACATCTCAAAAACTCTCCCTACTCACCCAAAATCATAGCAAAGTAAAGATTTGAATGTCTGGATAACTTTTGATAATTAGCCAGACTTTTAATAATAAGCCAGACTGCCAGCATCAAGACTTTCCTTCCCGAGTTGTGGGCTGCAATATGCTTTTTAAGAACTAGTGCCATCTTGCACTATGCACAAAAATACTTCCTACCAGCCTTCAGTATACATGCTACTTTCCAACAGCCTTCACCAACCCAAAAGGAGCAGAGTACCACTCCTAAGTAGTGGCTGGAAGTCACTCAGAACTTGTGTGTGTGAAACAAAGTTTTCAGACCAGAAACAATGTTAAAAATCATTACAGCAACTATCTCCAGATAAGTATGAGTAATCATGTCAAACTGATGCTGTTCATGTTGTAGTTGCTGAGGTCTATGTCAGAGCTCATAATTTGAATTAATTTTTATTTTAACAACTGCTAAACTTTAAAAATAGAAAAGGTTTAAAAAAGGAGAGAGAATCAGATTTCTCATCTGTTTTGGTGCTGAAAGATCTCTATAAAATCAGCTAGATGCTTTTTCTAGAATACTGCAGAGATGTCACATGTCAGCACAACTCCTGAAGGTCAGAACTTCTTACTGATGTAAGAAGCAAAGGAAGCTTTAGAATGGACAGATCATTTGGAAGTAACATATCATCAGGACCAGAGTTTTTTTACCCAAATACAAAGCTGCTGAACTATGAGCTACATGCTGAACTACATGTGCTACAAGACAGGTAACCTCTAGGTTAAACCAACTTCAGTACCAGAAGAGTGGTATATATGGAGCAGGACACCAAGGACTGACTGATGGACTTTCAGCATATTTGCCAATCAACTGGAGAAGGTGTTGAACACTGCTGTGACAAAGCTTGATGCATTGTACAATGCAAATGGTGAAATGACAGAAAATTATTCAAGATATCCAAATATAGACTGTGAAATGTTGCAGGCATATCTCATAGTAGTAGGTGATTGAAAGGGCAGGTTAAATTAAGTACTAATAAATGAAAAAGAATGGATGTGCAATAAAAGATCTGTCTTGTAGCCCTAGCAAGCCATAGTGGCACTCAGGGCAGGAAGATGTCAGAGGCAAGATGCTGACAGTGTGGGTACTCTATAGAGATTTGGAGATCAGTGGAAGAGCAAAAGCAACTGGCCAGAAGAGTTACCTACCCAGAGAAGGGGCGGCAAAGAAAGAATGATATGAGGCTGCTCCAGCAGGAGGCAGCAGCGACCAGCACTGGTCGGGTGGGTCCAGCTCTGCTCAGTCTGTCCAGTGCAAGAGCACACTAGGGGTAATGGACGTGCTAGGGGCACGAAGTGCAATCCTTTCCCCTCACAGAAGACAACTCTTTCTCTTTCAGCCAGTGTTTTTGCCAGTGGTTCAGTCAACAGCAGCAGCCATAGTACCAGGCAAACCCAAAGATACTCTCTCCTTGCTACCAGCTTTTCAAAAATTAGTTTGGTGGACACATGGAGTTTGGTCCATCAGTAAGCAGCTCAGATGCAGGGTATCTGCAGGACAGGAATTCTCCAACTGTTTATTACAATTGGATACCCCAAAGAGGGCAGTACTTTACAGCTCTGTTTATGAAACTCTTCCAGTCCTGAAACTGGATGTCCCTGCTGTCCATTGTCATGAACAGAATATAAACATACTTAGTACCACACAGGCATTTACTTAGGAAGCAAAGTTTACCATGTACTCTCCTGTGCCCTTTTAATAAAACACATTTCTAGAAATTTTCTTAGTAAAGTGAGATGAAGAATCTTCACATAGTTAAAACATCAATGCAATAATTCCGTAGAAGCACCCAAGTTTCATAAAGATGCTAAATGTTTTAAAACAGTACACCACATAACATTTAAAGATGCAATCATGTAGTCAATTTTTGTTTATTATACCTTGATGTAATAAAGTCTTCAAATATCTGTGCATTTTCATCAGCCATGTTTAGCACAAGTCTTCTACCTCAGACACTTCTAACAATCTCCACTGCTTCTTCACAAGCCGTTTGTAAATCATATACCACTGCAAAAATGAAACAAATGGCATTGGTGGGCTGCTAGATCAAAAGTATCCAAGTTCTCAATGGAGTTAAAGTAGCAAATAAATGGTATTTTCTATCAAGGCTGACTGTTTCTCTCAACTTCCAATGACAGACCATGAAAGCAGGTTCTCTTTGTTAGAACAGCTATGCTATGAACTCCAGAAGCAAAACACAGTGACTCCCTGTCCAACTTAAGCAGCAGAATCATATTTTTGGCAGAAGCCCAGGTTGCTGAGCAGAACCTACAGTTCTGTGGAACAGCCCAAAGGTTGTCATAGCAGCAATGACATTCTGAGCTAGCCCAGAAGACTCGTTCTCTGTATGAACAGAGCAAGTGCCTGCTTTACACATCTAGCGCCAACCAGGAGCTGGATCATTCCAACTCAGGCATCAATTTTACCACAGAACTTCAATTCAGATATAATCACTAAGACACAGTGTTCTCCTGTTTTATGCAAAATATACAGAAACTTTTTCCTAAGAGTTTACAGATACTCAGTGTGATTAAAATGTTCAAACAAAAGCCAAGTCTGCCTTCAAGAATTCACTGTCTGATATGAGTCAATAGTTAATATAGAACACTTTCTCATATTATTTAGTTAAGGACTATGAAGACGATTAGAGGACTGGAGCATCTCCCTTATGAGGGAAGGCTGAGAGAGCTTTAGCCTGGAGAAAACTGAGAAGCAATCTTATCAATGGATACAAATATCTTAAGGGCGAGCATCAAGATGGGGCCAGGCTCTTTTCAGTGGTGCCCAGTGACAGGACAAAGGGCAACGGGCACAAACTGCAACACAGGGAGTTCCACCTGCATATGAGGAAGAACAGGCTGCCCAGAGAGGCTGTGGAGTCTCCTCCTGTGGAGACCTTCAAAACTAGCTTGGATGCGATTCTGCACAACCTGCTCTAGGGGAACCTGCTTTAGTGAGGGTGTTGGACTAGACAATCTCCAGAGATCCTTTCCAACCCTGACCATTCTGTGATTCTGTGACTAGGAGATAAAATGAAGTAACAAAATAAATTTTAAATAATAAAAAAACCTGCAATGGGGAAATCTTAATCTAAAGTGAAAAAGTAACTTTTTTTTTAGTTTTCTGAAACTCAAGATATAAACATCTTACGAGAACACACTTCAATGTTCCCATGCGTTCAAAGCTGACAAAATTATATACATCAGGCAATTTTGCACCTCCTCTGCAACTCAAAAGATACAAGATAATAATAATAAAAGATACAAATATAATAATGCCCTTTTGCACCAGGAATCTTCTGTTTATAAACTCCTTAGCCTGAATGAAAATTTCCAACAAGCTCTGTTAAGACCTTTGCCTAGAAACCATCAGACTCTTTCAGATGAGAGATGGCTTGCTGACAAATTTCAGAACCTCACCAAGAGCACAATATTCACTGAACCTTTTCAATAAAAGATACCAGTGCTCATATGCAGTATGTACCTGCTATTTACATAACTCTAATGTCACCTTAAAGGTACTTTCATCCTTCGATATAATTTATTTTCCAGATTACAGGTACAAAAATTCAGAGCTTCAGTTTCTAACATGTCCTAAAACCAGTATCTCCAACATGGTGTCACATCCATGACTTTTAATTTTATTTCAAGCATGCCGTTCAGGACATGACAAAAGAGAATGCTGCTTAGCACTGTGTGGTTCAGATCTGATTAACTGACTTGATCTTCCCCATACTCATACAACAAAGTAAAAAAATCATGGATTTTCCTTCTTAAATTAAAGGATGACTATTCACCATGTATGCAGGAACAAATTTTTTCAGTCCTATTAAGCTGAGCACATCAAGAAAGACTGTACTGTTACCAGAAACAAATTTCAATCATTACATTTTGCAGCATAAAAAATTATATAGTAATATTCCACAACCTTTATACCTAATTGTTAGGCAGTGGTGAGGACCTTAGTAGGACCTTAGGGAGGCTAGGAAGTTTATACAGACAGACATCAATATACAAATATATGCATGATTTTATGTAGCTTAAACAGATACTTACTCATTTTTCTGTCTTTCATGATTTCACCTTTGCAGGAAGATACTTCCTCTGGCTCATCTTTTCAGCAATACATACACACCTAATGG
Source organism: Falco peregrinus (assembly GCF_023634155.1). NCBI lineage: Eukaryota > Metazoa > Chordata > Aves > Falconiformes > Falconidae > Falco > Falco peregrinus. The sequence goes on from NC_073727.1 coordinate 62,311,218, forward strand.
AAGATCCAGTTACAAAATTAAAAAGAATCATTAAAGAGAAGATTGCATTTCATACAATTTGTACAGATTTTTACATCTGTAAGGTGGCCTTGGCTTTAACTGCAGGATGTTACAACTACTATGTACATAAATAAAATAAACGGATATTATAAAAGAATATAAAGTTACCTGTCAGGTGATATAATTCCCAAATTTAGGATTACATATACATAGACTAATAAATATTAATAGGCTATTAGCATAACATAAAAATAAAAGAATAGGAAAGTAATGACATTTCGTTAAAAACAAGTTTTTCATTATTACAATGGCAATGTAAAAAACACAAAAATTCCTATTTTGCATGAAATCCAAACCTTACACCATTACAGTGCTGCACGAGGTTCACCAGAAAAAACTTTTACATAGCAGTCTAACTCACGCTGCTCAAAGTAAAACCTACATGCCTAAGTAGTGCAGAGTAAAATATTAAATTACACAACCGAAGCATTTTTAAGAAAATTATGTTTTGACTTTCACACACAGTCCCTCAAAAATGCTAAGGAAACCACTGTTCTAGGACGTATTGTTAAAAGATCAGATTTAGAAAATGGAATTATTGCCCCCTTGTGGCAGATTAATAACCAATGCAATAGAAGAAAACTGGCTAAATGAGCAAATCCTTCATTTTAAGAATCATGTCTTGTACAATTACCACGCAGAGATATTAAAAAGAGTCCACAACCATTTTCATATGTAGTAAGACAACAGTAAATAGGGTATAATTTACATTTTCATCTACAAGAGTAATAAAAAATGTGGGATAAATTTAATTACCAGCTTTATAAAATGCAAATAATAAACACTACAATCAAACTCTTAGATCCACAGCATGTCGCAGCCAAAACTCCTGATAGTCCAAAATCTAGTTTTCATTTAAAAGAATAATTAGGCTTTATAATTTTTGTGTAAATATAGAAAAATCTTCCTGAAACTGAATCCATGGGGACTTTTCTTCACTCAGTCAGAAGCGAAGGACAGAGAAGCACAAGAACAACAGAACTTGATCTTATGACCAGCTAGGACAACAGCATAATTACATCTTCATGCAATGTTTTCCACATGAGTTAATATATTCACACATCCTTGATCCTCAAATTATGAGCTGATAGCCTCCCTCCTAATATCTGACTACCCAACAATCATCAAAATCCTATTCAATGGCTTTTATGCTGCATAGCACAGTACCCCAAACTAAAGCAGCCCAAGACATCTATTCCAAAGCATTTTGCTGTTCCAGTTGGAAAAAACCTGCTTTATCACAGTGGGTTTATACAATCTGTGATTACAACGCTGATATGTCTTCCAGTTAAGAGTATAACAAAGGGGAAGAAACATTCATTCCTTATGGGACTACATTTATCACCACAGAATAGTTAGCAAGGATCATATTGCCCACACAGAAATGAGTGTTTTCACATTTCGGTGATGAAGCTGCTTTCACATTTCAGTGATGAGCTGCTTTCATGATAGGAAAACCTTTTGCACCTGCAGCAGTCTAAGCTCTCCCTAGAATACTGACAAGCAACATTTGCCCGAGGTCTTTAAATGAACTCAAGGCTTCATCTCTCCTGAAACAGACACCATGCCTTTGAGGAGCTGTAACATATTTCCCCCACTTTTTTTCTGATAAATTGATTAGACCATGAGAACAACCCCCCTTAGTTCTACACATGACTACAAGGACAATTACTACTGTGCAAGTAATTGATTGAAAATTGGTTACTATGAAGAAAACTGCATCCTCCTTCAAGGCATCTGATGTCTCAGTGGTGACATAAGCTACTCCAAAGGAATGTCTAACCTGAAGGGATATGAAACAGCTAATTTGGTAATTTTTAAAGAAAATAGACTATTAGAGCTGTGCAGCCTGGCATATTAGAAAAGGGATTAAGTTCTTCAAGGCTTTGAATTCCTTATACTAGACCGGCAGTTTTACACAATGTCCAATGAAATTCACTTTTCTCCAGAGCACCTGCCCTGAGGATGAGAAAGTGACAGGAAATTTCACCAACGGTTTAGGTGGGGGAAGCAAAAAAGTTCACACATTCTTTAGGAAAAAGAATTCCACCACAGACTTCGTCATACGATACAGTAGAGGACAGTTAATTACCATGAAGAGCAATCATTCAACAGGTCAGCTATCTAACAAGGAGCTGTGTTTTAAGCAAGTGGGTTTTTTTCCTGACAAACAGAAGTTTCCTACCAAATCAAAAATTTTGAGGTTACTGCTGATGCTGACAAACGAGCAAGGCAACAGTCAGTGCTTGTAAAAGGATATCAGAAGTGTGAAAGAAAGGGTAGGAGCAATGGAGTTGGGATTTGGGAAAGGATCTGGGACCCCTTGCTGGGAGGTAAATGGACAGGCCTAGCTCAGCCAGGCCACATTGGCTGGCTGCTCTGGCCCTACAGGCACCTACCCAGCCCTTTACAAACAACCCCCTCATAATTAATTTATTCATGACACGGGCATGCCATCCTTCTCTCCCCAGTAAGTGACACACACAGCTTCGACCGTCTTCTACTAGCAAGTCGTGACAGAAGGAAGCAATACTAATTATTCTCACACCTATTTACACGACGGTGCTTAGGCAGGGCGCTCTCTCCTTGCCGATGCTGTACACGGAGGGAAGAAAAGCCTCCCTCCTCGGTCACCGAAGGGATGAGAACTTCTCCGGTTTAACCCACTTTCGCGCTTAAGGCGCTCCCCACGCCGGCTGCACCCCGCCAGGAAGACAAGGACGAAGGGGGCGAGCAAATCCTTTCTTCCTCTGCTCTGGGAGGGTGCTGAGGGGAGGAAACGCCAGCCTGGGCGATAAGCGGGGATCTCCTTCCCCCCGGCGCTCAGAAGAGAGGACTCCCCCGAGCAGCCGCCCGCCCGCCGCGCTGAGGGGACGGCAGCGACCCGGCGGCGGGAGGAGCCACCTCCGCTCGCGCCCCGGCTCTGGCGGGAAGGAGGCGCGCGCCTGCGCACGGGGCGGGGGTTCCGCTTTCCCGCCCGCCCGTCCGGTTTGCGGGGGGGCCGGGGAGGAGAGAGGCGGCCATAACGGAGCTGCGGCGAGGGCGGGAGGGCCCCCTGCCGCCCCCTCCTCCCGGAGGTGGGGTGGGGATGGCGGCGCCTTCTTTCGACACAGACTCGCAGGCTCGTCGTGAAGGCCTCTGAGCGCCCGGCCTCCGCCGCCTCGCCTCAGGGCGGAGAGTCCTCCCGGCGCGCCAAGTCTACGGCCGGCCGGAGGGGGGGGGGGGAGGGGAGGAGGAGGAGGAGGAGGAGGAGGAGGGGCCAGGGCCGGGCGAACATGGCCAGCCCTGCCAAGTGGGAGCGTCTGAGACCGCTGCGGCCGGACACGCTGCGTGTGAGTGAGGTAACGGAGGGCGGGGAAGGGGGGTGGACGGGGAGAGGGCGGGGCGGCACTGCAGCGCTTCGCTCCCGCCGCGGGAGGTTCTGAGGAGATCCTCCAGAGTCCTTCCTCTCGCCTGTCCGGCCCGAGGTCCGCGGGCTGGAGAGATGTGGTAGGCCTAGCAGGATTGGTGCGCGAAAGGGGTGTTGTGCTTCCCTCCCTGCTTGCGTGTGTAGCAGGCTGCCCGGGAAGAAGAGCGTAGTGGTGGTGTAGCGCAAAGGGATCATACTGGTTTAGCTGTGTTACCCTAGCCTCGTAATCGAGTTAGATACGTTGTAGCTATGTTCGAGAAAAACGAATCCAGCTATGCATTCCGTTCTTCTTCGATCATCTGTGATGTTCAGGTAATCTTAGGTGCAACTTCCACTGCTACTTTTTAGTGATGTTATGAGGTAGCTAGCAAAAAACCAGGCCTACTTTCAATTCTGTGGAACTTCTTAAAAATGCTTATTTTTGTTAACCTTGACTGTTGGGCTCAATATTACTTGGTAGTAGTATCTTAGAGCCATGAAAAAGTTTACATGAGTTTTTACAGTGGTAACTGAAAATTTCTTATTATTGGAGGTCACGATTGTAAGACACAGAGGGTGTTTGGCACAGCTTCTTTATGTAGGTCTTTAGATGCGTCAGCCAGGGGTGATGCTTTCCTGAATCTGCTTCTCATAAACAAGGAAGTCAAGGGTATGGTAATCATTAGCAGCTTCGGCTGTAATGACCATGGAATAGTGGAGTTCAAGACCCTGAGCGTAGTGAGGAAGGCTAGTAGCAGAGTACAGAACCTGGATTCTAGCTTATTCAGGTAACAGGTAGTTGAGATTTTAGGGGAGACAACTTTGAAAGTTGGAGAAGCGGCCTGTAAGGTCAGGGGTGTTCCATCCTGATACTCATGAAAACAAGTAAATGTGTGGAGGAATGGGCATAGCTATGCCTGCACTCTGGGGAGGTCAAGAGGAACATGTACAGCAGGTGGGAGCAAGGACAGGCGGTAAAGAAGGATAAAAAGCATTGTGTGGGCATGTAAGTATGATGCTAGGAAAGCCAAAGTCTAAAAATTTAAGACTAGCAAGGAATGTCAAGGGTGACAACGTTTTACTGTTACATTAGCAGTAAAGGGGCAGGGGGAGAATGCGAACCTGTTGCTAGATGGGGCATCTGATTCAGGAAAAGCAGAGACAGGTAAGGCTAAAGTTAATCAGCCTTGTTGCAGTGGGTCTTCAGAACTGATGTCCCCTAGGCTTTGCGTCTAAGAGATGGGATTCAAGGAGAAGAATAGCAAGCAATGGAAAAGTGTCAAATTAGGAATGTCCTGAGAAATCCCAGCCCAGACAAGACTATAGGACCCACTTGGGGTACATCCTGAGAGAGTTGTCTGATTTCATTGTGAGGTTGCTGTCATGGTCTTTGAGGTGTTGTGGAGGTCAGCTACAGCTTAGTCAGCCTCACTTCAGTCTCTTGGAAAATCATGAAGCAAGCGGTCTTGGAAGCTGTTTCTAGGCACATGGCAGAGGAGGCAAATGGGAATAGCCAACAAGACTATGCTTCCAATTTGATTACCTTTGGTGATGGAATTATTAGATCTGTAGATCCAAAGCCTGGAATGTCATCTGCATTTGCTTTAGCAGGACTTCTGAAATAGTCTCTTGCAGCAGCATCCTTTTTGAGTTGGGATGTCACAGATTGTAAGCTACTAGATGAGTAAAAAAAGCCTGGCTGGATTGTCAGGCTCAAAGAGGACTGGCTAGTGGTTCACACTTTATGCAAAAGTGGATTACAAGTGGCAATCCTCAGGGGTCTTTTCCTGGGACCTGTCCTGTTAGGATGAGGATGTGAGGTGCACCCTCATGTTTGAGTGGGGAAGCTGCCTCAGCTGGAGGAATAGGTCATCAGACACCTCATAAACTTAAATCAAGGAAGCTGAAAATTCAAGTGTGAAGTCCTGTACCTGGGCCTGTACGCTGCAGCAGTACAGGCTGGGGGAGTACCTTGCTGAAAGGACCTGGGGGTCCTGATGGACTGTGGGTTAAACATGCACCAGTGCTGTGCCCTGGCATTGAGGCCTATGAGGCTGTATTAGCAGAAGCATAGCCAGCAAATCGAGGGAAATGATTCTCCTTCTTTACTTGGCATGTACTGGGCTACTGCTGGAATGCTGTGTCCATTTTAGACCCACCAGTACAGGAAGGCTGTTGATAAACTGCTGTGGGAGCCTGTTAAGCCACAGCAGCCCTTCAGTACTTGCAAGAAAGTTAACAAGAAGTGGGTGCCAGCACTTCATAGCCATGCATGATGGCAGCTGAAAGGAAATTGCCATGAATTGAATAGAAGAAGCAAGAGGAGTTGCAACTTGATGTAAGGTGAAACTTTTTTTCACTGCAAGGACATGCAAGCAGTGGAATGGGATGCCCAGAGAGGTGTATCCTCCATCCCTTGATATTTTCCCAGTTGGATAAAGCCTTGAGTAAACAGCTGTGATCTAATGGCTGTTCCTATTTGGACCTGGAGGTTGGACCAGAGACCTTCTTGGGTCTCTCCTAATTGGAATGAGTCTGAATTTGAAAATACAGCTTTTAAATTGGGGTGAGGGGTGGAAAGAAGTTCCTACTTGGGTTCATCATACCAGTTTCTTGACCAGAGCAGACTGCTGCCAGTCTTGTAATATATAATTGTAATGCTCTGTAATAGCAGTGTATCTTCTGTATGTGGACTAGCTGAAGCTTGTATTTGTAGAGTTTATACAGGTATCTGTGTTGTGACCGTTGCCTGAGCATTAGGGAGTTCAGTGGTTTCCAAGACAAGCTGAGACTAAGGGCTGAAAATTCTGATGGGAATTAATGAGCATATATCCCTTCTATCCTCTGATGTTCCTTCACAGTAGTATCTGTTGAATTGTCAGCACTCTGCTGGCTGTAGCATGTAGAGTTGATCTGGTGATTTCTTGTGGAGAAGCTTCCTTTGTAGACAGCGTTTTATGTCAGTCAGTTTCTTTCTTTGTTTGCTTTTTCCCCAGCCACCAATGATCAACCTGAATGTGGACAATGACGTACAGTTTGTGAGAAGTAAGTTGCAGTCTTCCATGTGTGACAATTATTCCTTTAAGTATTTCATGCTTTTTTCATGTTAAATGAAGTAACGGCTATGAAGCAATACATTCTTCATAGTTTTCCTCTTTAAATTTGCTGCAAGTATACTTTCCCACTGCTATAAAGAAAATAATGTACAGGAAAAATGAGTTAGAGAGAACTTGAACATCATGCTGGCAAACATTGGTTTTCAACTGGTATTAACAAATGTAAGTACAAGCTTAAGTGAATTTGCATTGTGGTTTTTGTGTTTTTTTCCTTACCAATTGAATAGTGTCACAAATCTCACTGTAACACAATCCAAAACAGTTGTTGAACCTGTCACCGTTAAGAGTGCACAATCTTGCAGCCATGGAATGGGTGTAATATACTGTGAGTAAAAGTGGATGTCTCATTCATCCTGGGAAAAATAATGAAGTTTGAAGCGCGCGCACACACACCACATTCCCTTGAAACATTAGACTGGAATATTACTCAGTGGCACAGTTTGGTCAGAGATGAAATACCTGGTTTGCTTTCCAGGAGAAAAGACAAGTAACAGCAAAATTTGAGAGTCTTTCATTGACTCTAGCATCAGATGAGTGCATGTGTACCACATCTTTTTTTTTTTTTTGTGCCTCAAAAATAGATGCTTTTTTATGTTTTATGCATCTGAAGTTAAACAAGCTATTCATCAGTACCTTTCCTGCTGTTTCTGTGAATATGCTGGTAATGGATACATATAGCACAAGGATCTCTCTTACACCTGTAGTATCTTGGTATCTGCAGATCTTTGTTGCATTAGTATATCAAACAATGGCAGGACAAATTCTTTTGCCCTGAGGCCAAACAGTACAACCAGAGTTTGTCCATATATTAAGTTTTTGTACTGCAGAACAGTTTGGTCATGTCCAGGCCGAAACAGTCCCTGAAACCGTGCCTGAATGTTATTTGGGAGATCTGCAGGTTAATCTGGGCCAAAGATTGTGAAGGAAAAAAGTAATAAATTTTTAACAGTGTCATGGAGCAGATGATAGAGCTGCTGTTCTCTGGCAGTGCCTTGACACTATCTATAGTTAACCAAAGGTTTCATTGGTATTCATTCAGTAGTCTGACCTCATGTCCTACAGAACATAGTTACACAACTATTAATTTCCATGCTAGCAGTCTGAAGTCATGAATGTTGAAAGTGTGAAGATGCATGCTTGCTATTTAGATACAATCATTGCAAACAAATGAAAGTATATGTAGCTAATAGACTTTATATGATGCCATTGCAATGTCAGCATTAATAATTGCTGTGCTTCCAGACTTTTATCTTCATTGTTACTTCATCACTATTGTTTGGGTTTTTTAAGGAACACTTCATACTTGCATGGTAATTTACCCTAAATATTCTATCAAAACTTTACAGAAACTCTGAAAGTCAAAAAGCCTCGATTTGATGCATCCTTGGTTTATTTGACCCGAAAATTCATGGATCTTGTCAAAACAGCTCCAGATGGTGTCCTTGATTTAAACGAAGTAGCAACAACACTTGGAGTACGAAAACGAAGGGTGTATGACATCACGAATGTGTTGGATGGAATCCACTTAATTCAGAAAAGATCTAAGAATCTTATCCAGTGGGTGTGAGTTGACTTTAAAACTTCTAATTTCTGAAACAATAAAACCCAACAATGTCAAGTAATGTTTATAACTTTCGAGAGTATTTTTAAGCATATTGATTTACCTTTAATAGATACAAATATTTAAGTTCTGTATCCTTGTGCTGTCTGAATTACTTGATACATTAACAAGTATCGAGTGCAAAAGCATAATAAAGTGTGTTACAGCAGAGTAAAGGATTTCAGAGTTCCTGGTTGTCTGTTAGTATACTTTGTGCTCAATAAACAGGCTCTTATTTATACAAGCATACTAGACAACTTTTATATCCTTGTAGAGGTTCTAATCTTGACCAAGTTGTTGGAAAAGCACCAGAACAGCAAAACCTTAAAGATGAACTCTCTGACTTGTCAGCAATGGAAGAAGCTCTGGATGAATTAATCAAGGATTGTGCTCATCAGTTATTTGAACTAACAGATGACAAAGAAAATGCAAAATATCCTTTTAACTCTTGCATTACTTTAACATGTGGTTTTGGTTGCAAGTACTCGGGTATCTCATAGTAAGTGTAGGCTGATACAACAGGTATGCAGTAATACTTGATAATGAGTTGTAGAATAGGAAACATTGATTTCATATTCGTGTGTACTAGTCATGTGCCCTGCTTTGCAGTAGCATGTACAATCTAGCATGTTCTCAGGGGAGTACTAGTTGTGTGACCTTCCCACTGCAGAAGAATGGAAGTAGGGCAATAGTCTTGGTACTCTGACCATCACCTTGTTCTCTCCATTATAAAGTTAACTCAGAGGCAAGTCTTGACCTACCAGTGAGACCAAGTTGCTTAGTGAGATGAGAAAGGGAACCCAAAACAGAGCCCCAGTGGCCTGTTGCCAAGAAGATATGATGGTACGTTTCTTGTGTCCTTAATACTGTTATGTCTCTTGAGAGAGGTTCCAATTCAATCTTGTCTTTCAATGGGTTTTGATAATAGAAAAGAGGTTTATTTTAATATGACATAAACATGTGATTTTGGCTTTGGGTTACAATGAAATATTCCTTAGCTCCCTTGCGTGGCAGAATGTTAAGGTTCGTGCTCAATGAAACGTGCCCATTTTCTGTATGATAACAGCAAAACTTTTCATTACACCTCACATGTTCTGTTCTGGTTAAGAAAAGTATTCTGTAGTTTTCCAGGAGATTATTTATGTGTGTCGTAGTAGTTTCTCAGGGGCAGTATTCCCTTTGCTTTGTAGACTTAGGACAGCATCTGTGGAAATGGTTCGTCAGTTGTGTGTGTTTTCTTAATACTGAGTACCTCTTTTATAAAAAACTCTCTTTCCTAGCAATAAAGTCTTTCCACTTGTTAACTAATACTTACTTTAATACTAGCTTTGTAAAATTAACCTCATATGAACTATTTACCACTTAAGTTGGTGTTCTGCTTCAACGTATCTGTACATCATACTTTTTGCTTCTGCTTGTTACCAAATTGCTTTACAGAATCCTTGACCAATGTATACACTAGCTTATGTGACGTATCAAGACATCCGTAGCATTCAGGCGTTTCAAGAACAGATTGTGATTGCAATCAAAGCTCCAGAGGAAACCAAATTGGAAATACCAGTTCCTAAAGAAGTAAGATTTATACATTTCTCTCTTAAGGGAGCAAAATTTCTCAAATTTTATATTTGCAGCAGCAATCAGTAATTGATTTCTAGTTTTGTTATCATGTATAGCAAATATTGGTACTTCATTGTTCTTTTATTTTGTATTCTTGTATCCTTACAGCACTAAACAATGCTGCAGGAATAATAGTGTAATAAACTTACTTTCAGTATTTTTCTGTTTACCTAAATTATTAAACAATAAACAGGTCTGAGCTTTAGTTATTTGCTAGACAGAATGGAACAACTGTAGTAAGTGTTACTTATTCCCACTATCAGTTTGTTCAAGAATTACTAGGATAATGAAACTTTCAAAGAGCTGTTAATGTTTGAATACTAAAATCTACAAAAATTGTAAATCTAACCAAACAGCCATTGGCATGATTTTATAATGTTCTTAACAGCATGTAAATGCTGTCTTACTGCTTAATGAGTAGACAGTTTTGTTACTGTAATATTAAAGTGTGAAATGCAGTGTGGTTGACAAAAGAAAACATTTTGGCACTCTAGTAGATCATGTCAGGATGGATTTTTTGCATGGAGGTGGGGAGGTTCTGTCCTGTCCTCACCTTGTGGCACAACACACATCCTCATCCTTCTGTTTGTGTCATACAGAGGAGCTGTAACGGCTTTGCCCTCTGCACCCAGTCATGCTGCAGCTGCGTCAGGGCCTCTATACTGGGAATCCAGTGTTTAAAGTAGTACTGTGAAAGAGGGGAAATAATGGAAGTAAGCTTAAGATAAACAAATGGAACTTTGTTTTCCTTCTGTATGTGTGTTTTGTTTATAAGGCTTTTAATTGTATAATCATCAAATTTATCTTGCTGTGTGCACAGATGGGGAGGTGATACAATAGGAAAAGGAGATATATGAATCAGTAGAACCAGAAGATTTAGATCCTCTGCATTGATCTCCAGTGGTTTCACTGGTAGAAGGAGCTGGCTCTCATGCTGTGGAGATGAAAAAGATAAGATTTCAGAGGCTTCCTGAAGCAAAAGAAGGCAGGATTTAAAAAGATGTATTTTAGACAGAACAGAATTTTCTCTCTGTTGTCCGTTAAATTTGATTTGCTCTGTGCCTTGCAGTGTGATGTCTGCTGAAGGAAAGCAGTAAAAGTAATGTAGTTTAGTTGTTTTGTGATATTATTAAAGTTGCTACATGCTCTGATTTGTTTTCTGATCCATGGCATTGACTTGTCAAGTTTTAAATTGTTACTCTTCCTAAATGTATAGTAAATCCTGGTCATACATCTAAAGGTCAGTAAAAAAGACTAAACAAAGATTTAAGTGCACATTCATCAAAATTGAAACCTTTTTAGTTTAGTGGTGCTTAATAATTGCCCTACAAATCTATGTAATAGTTATAATTCCTGTAGAACTAATAACACAATTTTAAATAGTTATGCTATTTCTGTATTTGTTCTGTTCTTCATCTACTGGCTGTAAAATATGTGCAAAAATAGATAGCCTGATGTGAAAGATTTGTGCTTTGGTTTATATGCAAGTCACTGTTTTATAGGATTGCATAGAAGTACATGTGAAGAGCACAAAAGGACCCATTGATGTGTATCTGTGTGAGGTGGAAAAAGAGAAGCCAGGTGCTAAAACTTTTGAAGATACAGTTACTGTCACTTCTGAAACTGAGCCATCAGTTCCTCCTGATGAAGGTGGTGTCTTCCATTTACATTTTATCCCCATGTAATGTTTTTTTCAAGAGGGTCATACCATTCTGATACAGTTGAAAACTATATTGTGCAAGTATAATTTTTCTGGGCATAGTTTGTGGGCCAAGATGTGTGGGAGTATAGGAAACGCCCGAAAGAGGAGCTTGTGCTGTTGTGCTACCTGACAGCAGCAGGAGGTCAGTCAGGCACGTGCACATGTAGCAAGGCACTCTTGTTCCCTGACCCTTTCCTTCCTTTGCTCTCACTGGTTTCCTGTCAGAGCTGCACTCTGCAGGTGGAACAATGTGTGTTAGTTCTCGGCTGCCTCATTGCAGAGCCCAGCAGCTCACCTGAAACGAGAGTTATGATGCTCTTTCAAATGACAGTATGCTGCCCTTGTTCATTACTGCCCAGTCTAAGGGAGGGCAGACAGGAGAGGGGATGTAGTGTTTTCACTCCTAAAACAAGATTGGCTGATAACGTAGTTTCTCAAAACCCCCAGTGCTACAGGATGTTGTGGTTTAGAAATAAGTGTGGCAGGAATTGCAGTAGTTCAGGACACAAAAGATAATTTATTTTTAGCAGTGCTCCTTTATAGTTGAGGGGAAGGGATGACTTCTTAATCTTAGGTAGTTTTTAACTTTATTTTGCTTGCAAAATGACTCAGAATTGTATTTCCTACAATGACAGTAATTGTATTCTTTTTCTTTTTTTTTTTTTTACTTTCCTTTAAAAGCGAGATCTCCAGGCGAAGGAAAAAACCAAACCACCTGAGATGCCAGATTAATTACAACTCAAAAATCTAACAGCGAATGTAAATATATGTGTTACAGAGCTTTTCCAAAGCCACTTGGATCTGCAACCTTACTAACCTGAAACGTTCCAAAGTGGTTTAAATTTAAAACAGCAGTGGGTTGTTTGAGTGCTTTCACAGGATTGCTTATCTTCCCAAGATGAAAGATGACAGTTATTGCTTTTAGGACCTTTGTACTACAGAACTTTGGGAAAATGGTATTTTTAGCTGATGAAATAATTGTAATTGACAGAAAACACAATTACTTCTAAAAATGAAGATTTGAAAACTATCTCTGGGATGATCCACAATCCTTACTCTGGGATGATCCACAATCCTTACTCTGGGATGATCCACAATCCTTACTCTGGGATGATCCACAATCCTTACTCTGGGATGATCCACAATCCTTACTCTGGGATGATCCACAATCCTTATGGGAATGTATATAATAAAGAAATGCACTTTTCAGTTCTGAGGCTGCACTACTACTAAGCAGGATTGGCAAGTACAAGTGTAACAAAGAACTGGTTTATCAGAAGCCTTCACTATAAGGAACAAGATGTAGATATCCTGAGAGTTATGCCTTACGCTGTGTAGGTGCTGTTTGCATCATTTGCATCCAGCTCTGTATGAACTGTGGTATCAACACTGAAGTTAAATAATTGGGCTTTTTGTATATATCTGTATCATGTCTAGGTAGTTACTGATGTAGATTTTTTGAGATGGTTTGCACTTCTGCCCTTGTACAGCAAAGAAATAAAATAAGCTTATAAAAATATTAAGTAGCCTAATCGGTCAGTCTAACGGAACACTTTGAGTTATCTTTGTCAGATTGCTGGGTAAGCACAGACATTAAAACGGATATGAAAATTTTAAATCTGTTATATGTGATGCTGGCAACTAGCAGTTAGAGCTGATTCTTGTGATGCCACAATACAGTAGCAATTTTCAGAATAAACTTCATGATCAGTAACTACTTAAAATTGGTCCCTTCAGTTTCTGGAGTTTGCATACAGCATAGCTTTAGCCTAGTACCATGATCTCTTTGTGGCTTTAGCTTGCAAAAATATGTAAAATAGTTTAGGACTACTTCTGGTTGTCCCTCTGTGGTATCTGTAAAATGAAGCTTTAGTACTTGGGTGCTGGGTTTCTAAGTGAATTAACTGTCACCGTACAAATGCCTTGCTTAGGCTCATTCTACTCCAGTAGTGAAAAGCATACTTCTGTGTGGGGTGGGTGGGTTGGTTTGTTTTTAAATTGGAGCTCCAGGTCTTTGTTTTCCCAGTCACGCAGTATCAACAACTATCCATCCACTCACAAGTGAGAACAACAAAGCAAATAAACTTTTCAGTGTTTTAACCAGCAACTCTACAGCTGTTTTAGATGCTGTGAAATTAAATTCCCTATATTCTGCAGTACAAATAAAGTAGAAAAAGAGCTTAAATAAATATATCTAAATGCATATGTTAATGCAGTTTTCTACAAGGTTAACAACTTCTGCAAAATCTGTAGTATTACCCTATGCAAACTGAAATACACAAAGTGCAAGCTTGTATCAGAAAGTAATCTTGACTTCTTGTGTGTGTGCGCTTCCAGAATATAGGACTTGTGTTTGATACTATTTTTCTGCATCTATACATCAACACAAACTATAGGCTGAGCTGTTACAGTAATTAATAAAAGCAAAGTGAAAGCATGTTTTGTATGTAGATGCAGTAAAAATGGGGAAGGTGCTCCTCTAGTAAAGCTGGGGGCTGGAGTTAAAATTAAGAAATCATCTTTCTGAACAAGAAGGGTCCTTTTCCTTCGGTGGCTTGCATCTTTCCATATGGCAAACTTGCTATTTGATTTCTTTTTTTTTTTTTTTTTTACATCACTCTTCTGTTTTTGTGGGGAGAGAGATCTGTGCCCAAGTATTGATTCCCCCTACACTGGTTCAGCAACTTGGGATAATCTTTTCTGTGAAACATAAAAATTTCCAGCACCACCAACTGATCCTGAGTGCTGTGCATCAGGGTGGGACTTTCTTACATGATGATACTGTGTTTTGAACTGTAGAGTAAGGAAGCATACTTCTACAAAATAACCAGCTTCTAAACGTTAAGGAACTCTGTCTTCAAAAGCAGAACATACTTTATTTAATTGAAACATTAGGATTTTTTTTTATTTTGAAATCTCTGATTATTCTCTTTTTTTCCTTTGCGCGGGTTTTTCTAGCTGTAGAAATCATTTTTTAACTTTAAGCTACACTATTATCACAGTGAAATGAGAGAAGCTGTAATATGGCAGCTATGCTGTAATTGTTTTCTTAAATACGTTGATTGTTTTAATATTGCATCTTTAGTGGAACAAACAAACTTTTGAAGATTAAACCACTTCGTTGTTGCTACTAGAATACTTACAGTATTATCCACTTGTGATAATGGAGAACAACGTACTGCATTAGCTCAGTAAGCCAGCTAGCTGGAAAGATTAGACTTGGACTTGAGGAGAGGTTCCTGAGTAAATATGAACTTACGTGCAAGTTACAAGCTCACTTAAAAAGTAAATCTGATAGGACCTTATTCTGAACTTTATAATAATGTTTGATTTCTTCTGAAAGGTTGTTAAGATTAAATTATTTTGGTTGAGTCCATATCTGTCCATTGCAAACATATTTATATGTGTAAGCACTTCTCTCGGCTATTTGAGGACTCTGCCTGTAATAAAGTAAAAAGCTCTAATAACATTTTTGTCTTTCCTTCAATAAGAATTGCTGAACATCTAAATGCATTAATCAGCAATAGCAACAGACAGAATCTGTAATTATAGAACGACCTGGTTTTGCTGACTCTGTAACAGGAACAAATGCTACAAGTTGCCAGTTCAGCCCTTATTTGTTATGGGAAATCACTCATCAGTTTTCAGTGATTCGCAGTTTTTAAATAATGTGATCTGTAAAGAAGAGAGGCTTGCTTTAAATTACTGTATTTTGGAAAGCACTTAAAAGACAACAAATTCCTTCATTTTGAATAATCCTTTGTTGTGTGTGAAAAGCCTCATTTAGAAGTATAATTAATTTCAGATTAATTATATACATTGATTTCAGAAGTCACTTCAGCTCTTGTAATTTTCGGTGATGAGGTGAGCCTGGTTGCTAGACAATGGGCTGCTCCTGAGTAGCTGGAGTTCGCTGCAAGCTTTACACCCTTGTGTGTGCCGCGATCTTAGTGAACAGGCTGGCTCTGGCACTGTGCTGGCGCGTAAGTAACTGCTGAAGTGTTTATCCAGAGCAGGAATCTGCTATTTTTGGTTCCACTTCTGATCTGTCAACAGTCATTTGTGAGAAGTGTGTTGAAGCTAACATCACATGAACTATACTTGGTTGTGTGTGGTTTATAGAAATCTACGTGAGGCTTCTCTCATAGATGTTTACTGAAGTGTTCAGATACTCATTTGTAAAAAACCATGGTATATGATTGGAAGGAAATCTTAATGATGCTCGGAGAGAAAGAGAAGCCTGGCTCCCTCCGTGCATCTCATATGGTTCCTTCCCTTCGTTTCATCCCGCTGCAGCCTGGCAGTGGGCTATCAGGGTCTGCAGCTGTGCTGCCTGGGCACCCACCGCATCCGTGTGCGCTTACAGTAGCTTCTCACAGTGTGAACTGTGAATGAGGTAGTGTGTGTAATCGTCCCTGCGTTAAGTGGTGGGGCTATAGGAGACGATCCTAGAAGTTGTAACAGCAAATTCAAAAGACACAAGCTCAGGACATCATTAGCCTTTTGTTGACTTTTATTAGGCCTTTAATATTTCATAGCATCCTTCTTCAAAAGGAAAACTTAGCACTTCAAATGAAAACTTCAGGAATCTAAAAATTTTCAAGAAGACAGTTTTGCTTTCAGTCTTTTGTAGATTATAATTCAAGTCCTGCACAGAACTGCTTTTAGGTAATGCAATATTCTTTGCCAGACAGACAAGCAATTTTGGTATTTCAGCTGTCATTTTCTAAGGAACTCTTTCTCTCTTTCTGTTCGTTTCTTTTTTGTTTGGGTTTTTTTTGTTTGTTTGTTTTGTTTTCTTTTTTTCCCCATCTATAACCACAGAAATGTCACAAGCAGGTTATGGCAGTAGTTGTTGCTTCTCTAACTTGCAGCCAAAGCCCATGTCATGAAAAATGACACAAAAATTCATCAAAGTTTTTCTAGCACATTAGGAAGGTGTTGAATCAGATATAAAGTTTCAGCAAGTGCAGAAAGGGAAAACCTGTTTTTTTATATATTTTATTCACAAGGCACACAATTTCTTAAGAGACTTGCTGGCTCCTAAATCTAGGATAACATTTGTGTTCACTGACTGTGACCTCAGCATTAAGAGTTCACTTCCAAATGTGAAAATAAAAGTTATTTGTCAGACAAAATTTTTTGAAGTCCAGTAAAAACATTTCAGAATTTATTTGGATAATAAAGTTTTAAAGGGGATTGTAAATTAGAGATGAGCCTGACCTTTAAGCACAACCTAAGAGCAAATACCTGCGAACCTGAAGAGTAAAACAAGGTCAATAGACCCCATGTTTATTATACCAGTCATTAATGTTGAAAGTTGAAGCTAGATACCTACTTCTCTAAAGACTGAGATTTCTGGCTGAGATTTAGCATGATTGAAATATTTGAGAGACAGCTGGGATTCCAACAGAAATGTTCTGGATCTAGAAACGTCAGCAAAGAGGGAAATTACCCTCTCCATTATTTGCGGCAGTAGCTGTTAGTAGGGAGTTACCTACTTTATTTTTTTTACAAGCACACAAAAAGAAGTTCCTGAACATGAGTACCTGTAGGAAATATATCCTACTAAATATTGCAGTGGCAACATTTGAGCATGGCCTCTGGAACAAGGGAAGGCATTAATGCAATTTTGAAAAGGAGGACACACAGTATCTCATGCTCTGATTGGTGTGATCCATCTTTCTGCAAACTGTGATGAGACTGCCTTCTGGCATTCTCATCTGCTAGGTTGCACTCTGCCTGTGCTCCTGTTCAGAAGCGTCCAGAAAATAAATTGTATGTACAATACTGTTCCTTTATACATGGAGAAAATATAGACTGCTATAATCTGGACAGAAGGGGTTGGAAGGCTGTCCAGATACTGTCTGTATGCTATGTATGCATCTCTGAGGATCTGTTGCCTAGAAATGAAAACAAGACAACAATAATTGTTTACATAGATGTTGCCTGAAAACTTCTCAGGCATTTATGCTCTCTCTGCCGGCTTTATGCCAATGGACCATTTCTTATATTGACAAGTGGGAGCTATTTTTGGGGAGTAAGGAGGGAAGTCTGCAAAATGGCGTTTATGGTTTGGAGAGAAAATAATACAGCTGTAAAGGGAAAATAAATCCTCCCGATGCCACATAAACATTTTTTATCACCTTTGAAATCAAAACCTGATCAGGACAGGCAGGGTCTGTTCGTTCAATTGAATCACTTCTGATGAGTTTAACAAAATCGAGGTTTGACTAGAAACAGTCATTCAGCCATGTGCCTTATTGACAGCAAACGGTGGCTCTGAAATGGGCTTGAGTAAGCTGAATAAATTATACTTGCAGCTGAATTGTTCTGTATTTTGTATTGGTAATTCTGTTTAAAAGTGATAATGGATTCACAGTGGTAATAATGGTAGTACCGAGGAATTACTGAGATACAGAACTATGATTATCAGAAGGATGAGATTTGGGATTTCTGTCTCCATACAGTGAGAATCTTAGTGTGGGCTGTCCTCTAAGGAGTTTTAACATATAAACCCATAGATGCTTTCAACAACACATCACACTGTTATCAGGGAGCTTGCTGCCTCTGGACAAATCATTCCTCTGTTCTGTGCCTATTTGCAAAAAGGGGGGCACTGCCTTGATCTCCTTTGCAAACTCCTGTCAGTTCTGCTCCGCAGTGACTCCTATGAGCATACCAGCTCCCCCAGCACTTCCATAGTCCGGCCCTGGACTTGCTGTTCTTCATGAAGCAATCACGGTGGCTGCCAGGACCTCCCAGGTGCCCTAGAAGAGCATCCTCTCTGAAGACAGAACCAGAACACTCTCTGCTATCTTGAAAGATGTTGCCCCCAGGGCTTACTGACGCTCTCAGTCATTACTGCATGTCCTTTAACAAATTAAATGGCAAAATAAATGTTCCAGGCACATAATCAAAATAAGCATTTTATTGTGAATTACAGTTGAGAAGCCAAAGTGTACAAATGTACAAATAAATGTTCCTTATGTTTATTTTACATATACTGGGGTTTTTCTTTTCCTTTGGGATCTTCCCAGTCCTGTATTATGAGACAGGAAAATCTGAAACATCTGATTAAACTTCAGTATAACTTGCCTTTTTTTTTTTATAACGATAACAGAATTGTTGCCTCTCTAGGTTAAATAATCTGACATTTAAAAAAGCTTAGAGATAGGATTAACCCTTTCCTCACCCCTATTCCATCTGCCAGTACATCTTTTTACAGTGGCCAGAGAGGAACTGAAATGGGTACCGCCTTCCAGCATCGACACTTGCATGAAATAAACACTCTAAACAGCCTGATGTGGAGTTTCAAGGGGAACTTTGGTGAAAGGGAAAAAAGGGAGAAATTACCCGCCAGTTCTTACCCATTTACCCCAGACAAGCCCCGAGCCCCACGCTGACTGCAAAGAGCTCGTCGAGGGCCGGAGCTGCTCGCTGGCTTCCGGAGGCTGCGGGGCCACTAGAGGGATGTCTACAACCATCCTTCCATCGGGTCCGACTCGCCAACCACCACTCCACATTTCTGGCCAGCTGCAAATCACACTCAGCATCGAACTACCTGAAAATGCTGTAAAGACTATATCAGAGGGCTGCTCACCGTGGCCTACAGAAAGTGTTTGGAAACCACCAGTCCGGAAAGATGCGGTGCGCTAGTCTGCCACAAGGTCCGAGTGAGCTGGTCAGAAATTTTCTGGTCGAACAGTTTTCTACCATCAAATTCCAATTCAGTGGAAAGCAAACTGCTTCCCTCCAGATCCGTAGCTGCTGCTTTCCTTCCAGCACATCAGATGTGGTCCACCCAAGTCTTTTTGACAGCCCAAGTTCAAGGGCTTGGAAGACCAGGAGGGCTGGGCTGTGGTGCTACCAGCCAACTGGCTCTGTGGGCTATGCAGCTGCCTGCCTGTCCGCAATACGGGTTGTGGGGGAATCTGAGAAATGCTGAGAAAACTCTGAAAAACCCGAATTCCGTTCTCTTCTGTAATGAAATCTCTCTTCATGCTGCCATTCTGTAGGCAGCATCACATCCAGCACTTGGTTTGGAGCTTTTCTACACTTTTAACAACTGCAGCTACAAATATCCTTTTTTTCTTTGTTTGTTTCCTATGATTTAGCTTGTATTTTGTGGCATGGCATAATCTATTTAAACTATCAACAAGCTAGCAGTATGCTTAGTGACAAAAGTACTTCTATTTTGTTATTCATTTTAAATTAGTTGACTAGAAAAGGATGAAAACTTAATAGTGAAGAGTCCCCCTCCTACAGGGACTGACTGTTGGAACTGATGGGGTGAAAGGGGCTGCAAAGAAAGTATCGATAAGCTGAGGAAATAAGCACTAGATGTGTTATAAAAGGTCTCGTGCACCCCAGGACAGCATCATTAATGAGCCCTAATTTATTACTATGTCTGGGTAGATGGGTCAAACTCTTATACTTAAAAAAAGATTAAAATGTGTTGTAATGTAGGTGGAAAAGAAGCAGCATAGATTTTATAAGTGGTAATAGTTAGAGTTGGGTGATTTATTTATTTATTTATTTTCATAGTTAATTCCCCGGAAAATGTGGTTTCAGTCATGTCTAAACTATTTGCTTCAAATTTGCTGAATAGTTTTGGCTGGAAAAAAAACAAAGGAGGGGATAAACTCTGTTGGAGGAAAGTCCCCAGTTACCCAGCAGCTCGATGATCAGAGCATTTCCTTAGGTAGCAGAGACCCCTGAGCAGAGGCTGTTTTGAGGGAGGCTATGCTCAATCCTTCCCATTACCACTTTGATTTTGTCCAGATGGAGAGGCATGGGGACACACCTCCCACGGGAGCACAGTGGTTCCCAGGGTGGGAAGCCATGATTCTCATGCTCCTCCTCACTGACCCAATGAACTTGGTGCCTTTGTGCAGGCAACAGCTTCAACACAAGGAAGAATCTCCCCTTTCTCCCACTTCAGGGATGCCCAATACTTTGACAGCTTCCTAGGAAGCAGAATTCTGCTTCAAACTCCCTTGGACAAAAATAAGATTCCCTTATCCTAAGTATATCCATGCTATGAAACTAAAAAAGAGACCCCTCTCTGTTCTTTCAAGTATCCAGAGCAAATACTCCACATTGGATCAGTGCAAAGAAATACCGTCAGGTTATTTTCTTTCAGCAAGGAAAAACAGCCAGTTTGGTTACGTCCGAACTGTGCTGGTTTTTATTATAAGTTCCCTTAGTAATTCCCATTAACACCACCCTTACCGTATCAAATTACTTAATGAAGACAAGGTAAATGAGATCAACTTTGTTTTGCCATTATTTTATAACTGTGGTTAGTCCAGTATGATGTACATGTAGACTGTTTTCTATTTTCTTCCATATCTTTGTTATATGCTAGAAATGTGCTTTTAAACATTGTATGCTACTCAGGTCACAGAAGGAGATTGACAACTGTCATGTTTGTCTCCTTTGAAGATACAGATCTATACTTACTGTTTTCAATCATATAGCATCACCCTGGCAATAGTAATTCATTTGAGAATCACTTGTTATAGAAATTAAGATGTAGTTTTAGTAATTTCAGAATTCTGATGCTTATCTGAAACCAAACTTACTAAAATCATCTAAGTTTTTCTTGCAATTTGCTTGTAATTACCACTTCTATGGCAATTTTCATTTTCATACCTTATTTCTGCTTATCCATATACTGTTTTGTTTTAACATCATCAGCCATCACCAAAGCCTAGATGAAATATTCGTTTGGACTGGGGCAAAACTGAGATCATCTCTACGCTAATTTCTTCATAGAGCTGTCCCATTTACTACTTGAGAGTCAAATCTAGTAATAACAGTTGTTTAAACAAGACTGTCCTTCTTGCTGGACAAAATGAGAAATAGGAAAATCATACTTCTTCCAAACAGGAAGAAAAAAAAAAAGTTGCGTTCCTGGTTATTCTTTCTTTCTCTCTCTCTTTCTTTTGTTCTTTCTTTTTTTTTCTCTTTCCTTCCTTCCTTTCATCTCCTTCTTTCTTTCCCTACCTCTCTGTGATGTGTTCATGTTGCTGCTCAACTCTGATATTGTTTACATACAAAATGATGTAATTTCACCAAGATTGTAAACCCTTATCTGCAAAGCTATGTCTTCACTAGTGCACTCACGATTGTTCTTATTCCTATGTAGAGTCTCTGCAAGTTCCCCAAGAGTAGGCACAGCAACTGCAGTTGTTTATACTCCAGTATCAGCTAGACTGGCTTGTTTTCCCCACAATTAACAGTAGCTAAGTCTTGATGAGAAGCAGATCACAGGAATGACAGTGCTAATATGGAGACACATAATGTGGGTATTCAGAGATGCACACAGAACTCCAGCACCAGTCATCTTTATTTAGCCTTTCTATACAAGCCATCTTCTACTGGCATTTCCCCCTAACTGCAGGGAGTGTTTGGTGCTCAGGGTTTTACCATCATTTTCCAAGCCAGTTCCTGCATACTTATGGCTAAAAGCCAAATCAAAAGAAGGATTTATTAGTTGCCTACTATGACTTTCATACCAAAATCCAAGATTGCAATCCAGAAATACTCTTCTCAATACCTGTCTAAATGTGAAGGTCACTAAGTTTGCTATCTACCTCTCAGCCTCCATCCTGCTGAGCACTCTCATTGACAGGCTAGAAAGCTTTTCTTCCTGGCCTCTTATTAATGCGTTTTTACTGCATAAAGACTGCTTCAGCAGAATGTGTCCTTAAAGAGGCACACCCACACACCTGCAAGATAGTGGCTAGGAATTTTATTTGGAGGTGGAATATGCAGCATGAATTGCCACAGGGTGGGGAAAAAGAGAATATTTATGGGGGTTCTCACTCTCCTAAAGAATTCTGGATCAGATCAGGATGGCCATGCTGGTTGATACTACATACCATCTGGGAAAATGACGGGCTTTGGGCACATTTCTTGTAACAAGTTCTGTTCAGTACGCAGCTGGGCCCTCCTTTCTAATGTGTCTGATTCTCCTCAGGTTTTCTGTTAAGGAGCCTGTTTGCCCAGTTCTGGACTTTGGGTTCCATTTTGGGAAGCAGTTGCTTAAATGTTTGTTCTTAAATCCAGAATAAATTATCACAAATGCTTGTGTTCACATGGGTACGTGTTCACTGGAAGAGGTATTACAGACACACGAGTGATGGGACTGGATCAATCCTTATTCCCCTTGTCAGAATTAAAAGGGGGCAGAAACAGCTTTGAGAAGCTATGGCCAGCACTTCCACAGGACCAACAACTTTGTACCCTGCACACTTCCAATTTTGCAACTTTTACCACGTGTCATGGAAAGGAAGTGCTGGAGATACTGCTCACAGCAGAAGGAAGAATGGCAAAACCCCTCCAACATCCTGTGAGGTATAAGCAGTCTACTGACAACACGATGGGGAGGATTTCATAGATCAGCCCCTTGAACTGCTGTAACTTATGCCTATGGGCCACAGAACTTGGCCTAAATGCAGAAAGCAGCAAAGGAAAACTTGAGGTCACTTCGTCCTTACTCTCCAAGCTATGCTTACTGCACATTTCCTCCTGAGACTTACAGAAGAGAATCTGGCACATCAACATCACGTAAGCATTTCAATTAACCTAGATTCACAGTTTCACTTCTGTCTTCCCAATGCATCCAAGAAACTACAAAACTACCTTATTAACAAAAGCAATGTTACGTTAGCTGGGGAGAATTATGTAACCCATCAAAAGACAGGCAGAGTCTGTCTTTTGTCACAGTCCTGCCTTATCACGACACACCCCAGCATTGTGCAGCCACCTCTGTTTCACACCTCCTTTTCTTGACCCTCTGGTATTTGTATTTAAGATAGGGAATTCAGCACAGCACAGACAGTACCAACTAGTATTTCTGCATTTATCAGCTGTAAATGCTATTTGAAAGGGTGGGAAGCAATGATACCTGGCATACCTATTGGGGACGAAGATATATTCCTTTCTGAGTAGAAAGAGCAGATGTAGGCTTTTACCTATGAAGTCTACCATATGAAGATATTTTCTTTAACATTTCCATGATTACTTTGGTTTGCATTTAATTACACAGATGGCTGAGTGGTTTTGTAATTTTATAGCTGGCCTGTGCTAGTGATTGATGTGGTAGTGTCATTCTCACTGAGGACTAGTTTGGAAATACATGGGGTTTGAAAAGCTGCTTGTATTTAAAGCCGCTAGTTGCAATGCAACAGATGCTGTGCTATGAATTAAATGAAGGAATGTTAAACAATGTTTTTTTGTGGACTTTACTTAACTATAGTATTTGCACCAAGACAACGCTGGAATCGGACAATCAACAATGATGATGATTGTGGCTGACTTTGCAACTCCTTTAAAAAACATGTGCTTTTGTGTCTCCTGCATACAGAAGTCATGTACCTGTCTTCCCATCTCTTTCATTAACCTAAAATGAAGAAAAAGGGTTTTATTTTTAATCCAGAAAAAATAATTAACCCTTAGACTGAATAAACACTAGCATGTGAGAAAGGAAAATGAAGAAAAAAACCACAACAAAACCCCACCACAATAAACTTAAAATTCCCTTCCATCCCTATTTCATATTTATGCATCTAAAAATAAAGAAACCCTTATGCTAGTGAAGTAAATACAAATTATTTTCTGGAGGCAGAATGACAATCTTCAGCTACAACCTCCAAAATCGTGAGACCTCATTACCTAAAAACCACCTTTTGTCCTACTTCTATCACAACAACAACTGACTGTGACGTTCATACTGTCAGTCTGGTGGCCTGGACACCCCAGTGGTGAGGTATGATAGTTATGCACCTTTGCCCGTAACAGTCTGACATGTCTTAATTTTGGCAGCTTTCAAAGACTTGGACTATTATTTATTTTTTTTGCCCTTCTTACTCATCTATCAAAATTTGGTTCTCATTCAGATGACAGTCAATTAATGTCTCTAGGCAGAGATGAGATGACTGGCAACTCACTTAACTTTTCTGTGTCTGTTTTCCCATATGCAAAACGCAAAAATGGACTAGATCCACGTGAGATGCTAAAGCTAAATTTTAGGGACCCTCCCAACCAGTAGAATCAACTCCACCATCAGTAGTGCTCTTATGCTTTCTGTACAATATCTGCAGAGACTAATAAAAGGATTTGCAAAAGCCGTAACAGGCCAGCAGCAAGTGCTAAAAACATAGCAGCCCCTTTCCTGAAACAGATGCACAGATGGGTAGTTTGTCATCTTTTTCTTCTTTTGCAACAGATAGTTGTGAAAGCATGCCTGAGGTCCAGGGCCAAATCCCTCTTCTCCCTGAGAAGGCTGGATCCCTACGGAATATCCTAACGGAATGACCTGAAGCTGATAACTTTTAACCAATAAATCCAGTTTACCAACTTCTTACAAATCTGCTCATAAAAATGTAGCCAGTTCTGAAAATGGTCAACAGCAAATTCCCAGCTGCCTTGGGACACCTAAGACCTATTTGGGCTGTAGACACTTAAAGAGTTAAATAGCATTTCAGGGGGAAGAGAGAGAGGTGTAGGATCCAACTGTGGACTCAGGTTTAAAGCTGCAGCATGCACACTGGAAGGTTTGGACTTTGCCTTTCAAATTGTGGTAAATAACATTTGAGAACTCACTGCATTGGGCTTCACAACTACCGTACATGGACCAAGCAAAACCAGTTCTTCCTTAGATGGTCACTGTTACGGGTAGGTGGTATCCTAAGAGATATATGCCACTATAGGCAGAAAAGGTAGAACTGTAAAAAGACCGCAGAAGGTGGTGTTACTTTCCCTTTAGGACATGTTAAAACAGCATTTTTTGCAAATACCGAGGGAAGGATCTGACTCTCTGGGTACTTGTTTTGCCACCTAATTACTTATAACCAGCAATAAAGCTTCTGCTGGTAATTTTGTTGAGGATTTGTGTCATACAAAGGAATTCAGCTGATTGCCGCTGTCAATTTGTCCCTGGAACAAAGCAAAACTTGTTTCATCGGTAAACAGATATGTCCTGAAGGCTGGAGGAACAGATCTATTGGGCAAGAATTTCAAGAAGGTACTGTTTCTACACACTTGCTTTTGAAGTCACAATCACACTTTTCTTGTACACAAAATCAGCTGTTATGCTTATTTAAGAATTTGTTACCTTTGTTTAAATAGTGCCCTGAACAATGTCACTAAATCATATAACCTAGATAAAGATTAGTTTTTACAAAGCTTATTTTATAGATAAGAAAAATGAGGAAAAGAGAAGCAGCTCACCTATAGCCAAGGGGAAACTGAAAGCTTAGATCTTCACATCACCTGCTACCCCACTCAAAGCTCATTGAAATCACCCCCAAAACTGCTGTGGATATTAGCAAAACCCAGCACAGGCTCATTATTGGTTACTGGAGACACATTTGGTCGCTTGTCCAAACCTATTCTAAATCCATTCTTAAAACAAACATTTCTGCTGTGCCACTTGGAAGAAATTAGCCAGTGAGTAGGCTGCACGTGAAGAAACCATGTTTCTTTTGGGTAATTTAGAGCTTTTAACGGTTGACGTGCTAGGCCATGTGCCCATGCCCTCATCTGAGTAGCAACCCTACTAATTGTTGTACCTACTTCTGTTAGCCTGTAAAGTAAACTGCTGGGGCAAATTATGTGATCTTTTTGGTGGCATTGCAGTAAAGCTGATCCTAATCTGTTTTGGGGGTGAAGTACTCCTGTGATATAAATAAACACTGCCTCTCCCAATACAGATTTTTACCAATTCCTTCAGAAAGCTCATGAACTCAATGTGGTTCACTGGAAGAAGCACGAGTCACAACGCCCAATCTGACTTTTCAAAATGTTTACGTGTGTGTGTGTGTTTCTGTCAGGTTCAGGGATTTTGATTCAGCTGACTTGTTAAGCAGAGTTCAGTTATGGGGTTTGGGTTGATACTCACACCTCACCTTCCCTGGAGTTGGGGGCTGTTCAGCGCCAGGGCCCTGACTCAGAATATCACCGAGTGATCTCACCCAAAACCATGCAAGTGACTCACTTATTTACTTCTGACTCCCCCTCCTCTTCAAGTTAAAATATTGGCCCATTTTTCTGACATCAGCTCACTGACATCCAGCTATCAGCTGCAAGTCAACACAATAAAACTGCTAACCTTTTCTCCCTGAGGTCCCTCCACCTCTGTGGGTGGCACTGCTGTCGTCTCTGTCATCCTGCCCAGTAAGGCCAGCCACATCTCCAGGCTGCTGGAACCACACCTCGGCCAGAGCGTCACCACGCATCCCACCGAGCATCCCCGGATCCAGCTCGCCTCCACCATCCCCACAGCCACTACTCAGACCACCAACAGCACCCTCCCCGCTGCAGCCTGTTCTTGCCTGGGTCTCATAAATAGCATCCAGCCTCCTCACGACGCCCACCGACTGTGCCAAGGTGGCCGTAACCACGGCTGGCGGGCGCTGTGTGGGGGTTCATCCTCCTCAGGGTGAACGGGGGATGTCTGCATCGCCCCTGGCACAGCTCCTCACTTTCCAGCCTCCCTTCTGTACGTGCCCCGAGCACCGCTGCTCTCCCTGAAACGCTGCTCACCCACTTTCTCAACCCTTTATTTCTGTTTCGTGCGCGTCCTTCATGCTAGGCGGGCAGGATGAGGTCCCGGCCCCAACCCACCCAGCCACAAGCACGCTGCCCTTCCTCTCTGCGGCTGCTGCGCCCAGGCCGGGCCCCTCCGCTGGGCCTCGCCCGCAGCGGCTGTCTCGGGGGCCGACAAGGCGAGAGGTCACCTTGGTGCCGCGGCCGGGCTGAACACGGTGGCCACCGCGTCCCCGGCCGCTGGCCTCCCGTCCAGGCCGCGGGGCGCTGAGCTCAGGGTTATAGATAGGCGGTGAGTGAGCGCCGAGCTATGCGCCGCCGCTCGCAGCGGGGCCTGCTGGGTAAGGGAGGCCGCCTCCGCGGCGCGGGGCCGGAGGAGGCCGGGCCGGGCCGGGGGCGGGCGCAGCGGCGGCAGCAGCCGCACCATGCAGTGAGCGGCGAGGGAGGGCCGGAGGGGGAGCCGGCGAGGCGAGGCCGGCGGGGATCGAGCTCCCGCCTGAGCAGCAGACGAGAGGGAGCCGGCGTCTGGAGCCCGACTCCGCGGCGGCCGCTTCCCCTTTCCCTCCCCGCCTCCCTCCGCCCTCGGAGCGGACGCTCGGCCGGTGCGATGGCCCGGCCGGCGGCGGGGAGCGGGCGGTGAGCCGGCGCCCGCCGAGGGACGCCCCGAGCAAGGGGAGAGGCGGAGGCACGGCGGGAAGCGCTCCCTCCCTCCCACCTCTCCCCTCCCTCTGCCCGCTCCCGGGCGGAGCTGCGGCCGCTTCCCCGCGCCCTTCATGTCCGGGCGGCCGCGAGGCGGCCAACGGCGGCGCGCTGCCCTCTGCTCCCGCCTCGCTGCCCAGGCCCGGCCCGCCGCGGCCCCCGCGCTTCCCCCGGCCTCTCCGCCGCGCTAGGCCCCGAGCCGGCCCGCCGGCCGACCCCGCTCAGTCCCCTCCTCCCCGGCAGCGGGGGACGGTCTCCCGCCGCCGCTAGGCGGGCCAGAGGATGAGCCAGCAGCCGGCGGTGAAGATGTCGGCGGCTCCCCTCACGGCGGAGGCGCTGGAGTCGGCGGCGGGGATGCTCGAGGGCCGTCAGAGGAAGCTGGAGTCCATGATCCGCGACCCGCGCTCCCCGGTCAACGTGGAGAGCCTGCTGGTGAGGGGGACGGCCGCGCCGCGCCGCGCGGGGAAGCGCTTGGCGGGGTAACAAAGGGAGCGCTGCCCTCGCCTCGGGCGGGCGGGGGAAGGAAGGGAGGAAGGAAGGAAAGGGCTCCCGCGTCCTGGAGGAGCTTTCCTGGGGGAGGACGGAGGCTCCTTGCCCGGGGGTGGTGGGGCGGCGCTTCTCCACGCCCCCGGTCGGGCCGCCGGCGAGGGGAGCGAGCGGCGCCGGGCCACCTGAGGGGAGGGCCGGGCCCGGTGGGGAGCGGGCCCGCGGCCCCCGGGGGCGCTTGTGGGGGAACGGGCAGGCAGGGCGCGGGGAGCCGAGAGCGAGCGCTTCCCCTTCAGGGACAGCGTGTGTTGGGGAAAGTGGGAAGCGTCTCTGGGAAGCTCGGACCTGGGGAGGAAAGCGCCTTTTTTTGCCTCTCCCGGCATCGTTTACAGCGTTTACTTTCGCGCCTCGTAGTCGCAGCGTGCCCGTTCCCAAAGTACCTGCCTTTGTGCGCGCTGCGCCCGCTGCCCATCCTCGCACCCCTCTGCAAAACCGGCCTCCGGTACAGTGGAGGTTTGTTGTGCGATGTGGAAATAAATCAGGAAAAGGACACGCCTAAGGGAGAAATGTAACTGGGGGGTCCTGTGGGGTCACGTTTGTTTTCCATTGGGGCAAATTGATTCGTCTGTCTCCTATTTCAAATAGCATTTTTCTGTGTGAGTGTATGAAATATAATTTCCTTTAGTAGGAAATCCATGCCCTCAGGAAGGAGTGGGAAGGGAGTTATATTTCCCCATTTAAAACTTCTAAACTCTGGAAAGGCAGTGAGAGGCAGTCTTGATTATGATTATTTTTATTATTACTGAACTTCAGGGTCTTTAAATCTTATATTTCCAGTCTGTCCCAAGATTTCCAGTGTGGCCCAGTTATGAGGAACAGAAAAAGAGGGAAAAAAAAATCCCAGTCCTTCCAAGAGTTGCTCAAGGCACTTATACCGAGTCTTTTTTTTTTTTTTTTTCTTTCTGCTTTCAAATGACTCAGTTCTGTTTGGCCAAAATACAGGAACTGACTGAGCAGTATGTATGCCTGTGCTGTGTGGAGAATATAAGCATTTCCTATAACATCTGAAAAACGCTCTTCTCGAGGCTTCAGTACTGTATTAACTCCTCTCATAGATGTTCAGAGGCATAATGACAGCCATAGTAGTCAATGGAGGGGAATGGGAAACAGTGTTACATACCTAACTGGATTCAGATAAGTTTTCGCCTAGGCCAAAGCAGAGCTGCCTCTGGGCTTTGCTCCCAGCATTTTCACTTTGGTATTTTGCTAGGAAAACTTTGACCTGTGGCCAAAAAAAAGCAGTTAAAAATAGTACAGTCGTTCTGAAAAATGCATCAGGTTAATACTTAACCCCAGTAGACTTTTTCACACTCTCTCCCTTTATACTCAACAGTGTGTTTCTTTTATTCTCTCACCTCCCCTGCCTTGGATGTAGATTAGATACACTAAAAACTGTTTATGTTTCTGAAGAGCGGTTCTAATTGCAAAATTGAGACTGGGCTTCTTAGCACTTGATTTTTGTTTTGTTTCTTATGCTTACAATGTAGACTGCTTCATGTAATACATTGGACAAATTAGCAGACCATAGGAGGGCATTAGCTAGATTGTAAATGCATATTTTCCATGGTAAAAGACATCACTTTGCTCTCTGCACTTGCTCTGTAAGTACTGTTTAAAAAATCAGCAGCATGTAAAATATAATGCTAATCAATCAACTTTCCTAGCTTATGCACTCTATATGTCTGTGTACAAAATAATGAACGACTTCAGGTTTATTTATTATTCTCACATAGGAAATTTGCAACATAATCCTTGAAAAGTTTTTTTTTTCTTTTGGTCTTTGGTATTGTTGCTTTATGCTATTTGACATTAATTTTGTATTGGCATTCTGCTAGGCAGTTGAAAATACCATATGAGTATGAAAATATCATTCAAATTGCAAAATTTACTTGTTTACTAACCAGCTCACTTTCAGTGTAAATTCTCATAAGTTGAAATGTGTTTTCAGTTAAAAGTAGAAATACAGCAACAGAAACTAATAGTCAGGGAAAACATCTTAAAAAGACTAGCTGGAATGCCACTATTTCATCCTCCAAAAATAACATAACCAAAACTAAAAATGTGGAATGGAATTCAAAATGGAATTCATTTCCTTACACCGTAAAAAGTCATAAACAGCTGCTATTCTGCATTTTGTGTGCATGCTTTATTTTTGGGAAGCCGTAAAAAGCAAAAAAGTAACTGTTAATCTGCAACACATGGTGCAAATTTGAAAGATGTGAAAAGCTGAGGTAATAAGCTGTCTTTCTCTATATACCAATTCCACTGCCTATCAAGAGATATTTTATTCATTTAGATGTGAAGAGACTTTTTTTGTGTACCTTCCCGACTACAGGATGGTTGACCACATCCATCTGTTTATTCAGCAAGAGAATCTATGAAGGAAATATATTGATTATTTTCCTTCCACCCCCCTTTGGGGCTCAAGAGAGAGTGCTAGATTTTTCTGATGTGATTTTTGCTATATTGCGTGTCTTAACACTTGTTTGTTTATGCCTGTGTTGAGCATAATCATTTGCGTTTGATTAAAATATCTTTGGAAAACACATGCAGTCTCAATTCAGAGGCATTAAGAGATAGAGAACTTGCTATTTAGTTTCTCCTGGTAGTTAGTTATGAAGGCAAAATTTAAAAAAATGCAGTTGAAATGTGACATGGTTATCACTGTCTTCTTTTTTTTTCTGCTAAATTAAAAAAAATCATAGAGAACTTGCTACTCATTAGCATGGGTCAAATGCATATCCTGCATTTGGTGGGTTTCTTCTCCTTTTGGTCTGATAAAGAGATGAAAGTGCGAATGCTAGAACTGTATACAGTGTTCTACGATAGGTTTCAGCAAAAACATCTACAAAGAGAAGTGGTTTTTGCAACCTCCTTTAGACATCTACTGAGTGCGCTTCTTCTCATTGTATCATGTCAAAAGCCTGTGTTAGCTTGCCAATGCTAAGAAAAACAACTTTCTTATTGTTGCAGCTTTCTATGATATGGTCTCTTGCTCTTTTTGGTCATGTAACATTGCAGTAGTGGTTATGAAAACCTGTTTTGTGTATTAAGTTTTGATTGTGCAGATCACTTCGTAAAATTACTGCATTCTTATTATTTGTTCTTCTGCCAATTTGTATTATCCACTAATCTAATGAAGTGACATTTTTATGTGTACTGCATGTACACATTGATGATAGCACTTAATGGTATTTGACCTTGGGTGATCTATAAGAAACCCTTCTATAAATACATTCCTACCGAATAGTTCCTAGTTGACAGCTACATTTTAAGAAGAGCTTAATGGTTCTCAAATATATTTGTGGGCTTATGCTTTTGCATATATGCTCTATCTACAGTATTGACTGAGTTATTGTATTAAATACACATTATTTAGGGGGGTGTTGGTAAGCATTAGCTCAATACTTACTGTGTTCTAAAACTAGAGCAGATAGGTCAGTGTAGGCTGTGTAAAACTAATCCAGACCTTCACTTCCTTGCCATGGGTAATTGTATCACTTCAGCACATGCTGAACTCAACTTTAGAGTTTTATGGTGGTGACGAACTGCTTTGATAAATCTTACCCTCCTCCCTGCAGTTGTCTGCCTGGTCTTTTTGCTGGAGCCACAGCTGCATGCAGTTGCCTAGAGAAAGGAACTGGTGTCTGCCCTTGGTTTTGTTCAGTGCAAGCCTTAGGGTTTTATCATTAAGCTTAAAACTTGACATTACACTAAAGATGTAAAGTGATGAGTATCTTCTGCCTGTACTGCTATGGTTGTGTCAGCCTTTGAAAGAAGGAGTTCTGAAAGCTGTTAAGTAGGCAGTGCAGCAGTGAAATCATTAGCACGGTGCTGGGCTACGCTGGGAATGCATTCATGGTGGACTAAGAAATGGAGAGATGATTAGCAGGAGAGTGATTAAGTTTCTCAGAATATAAGTGCCTTAAAACTGAAAAAAAAACCCCACACCAAACCACCAAACCCAAAACAAACCAGAAATTAACTAATTTGCTATTTATTTCTCTGTTAAAATAAAGCTGACAGGTAAACTGTGTATTTATGCTAGTTTGAACATGAATAGATGTTCATCTAAGTTGATCCTTGCCATTGAGACCCTAGAATTTTACTCCTAATAAAAAGTGGGTTGCAGATACAGCTGTGACTCTAATCCTTTCAATAGGTGCATCTGTCCATAGCAATCTCATCAACTGGATAGATACCAGCTTTATACGAGTGTTAATCACTAGACTGAGCTCTGTTAATACAGTGTCTGTAGATCATCATGGCTGACATGCATGTATCCCTTTGCAGGAGTTTGGCCTTAAGATCTTTCAAAGTGTATCATATTTAATATGAAAGTTGTCTTAGTTTCCTGAATTTATTGCCACATAATTTGGAAGCAGTAAAAGCAATCTGTGCGTTAATTTCAGCCAGCAAACACAGGGAAGAGCTGAAAATGCAGCAGTTAGCAGGATCTGATCTGAAATTCATTGTCCAGTAAGTAGTCAAAAGGCCAAATAATTCTCTGTTCTTGGATAAATCTTTTTTTTCTTCTTGTTTGTTACAGTTCTCATGCTGTTATTTCTCTTAGTTTCTGACTCTACAAATTTTCTATTTTTGGTCTGTAATTTCAGAACATCTACTGCAGAGTTGTGAAAGATGAGCTTTAAAGAAGCAGAATTGTCTTTTGTTCATTGTTCATGTGTGATGGATTTATATATAGCAATGTAGTTAGCTAGAAAAGGACAGTTCTATTTTCTGACAGTTTTACGTGTTCTTATAGTCTGTTGTATTCTTTGCTAGGATTAAGGACTTTCCCTTTTAGTTTAAGAGAGCAAAAAAGCCAGTTTGCTCAGCTTTGATACTTTTAATTCCATATGAGATGTGTGCAGGTTTTGTGTGTGCATTCACAAGAGGAATGTTCACTCCCAGTATTACACCTGTATTGATCAGATTGCAGAGTGGGTCATTAATATCCTTTAGTTGTTCAGCCTCTGTAACAGTTTAAGGGGAGGGGGGGAAAAAAAAAAAAAAGACAGCCATGTCATCAGATTAGCAGAGTTCTCTTCTGCTTTGTATGTGATGGAATAAAAATTCAGGAACTCTTTGCTTTTCCAGATATTAGTCTCAGTATCAGCTGAGTAGTCTGTGCGAAAGCTGATTAAAACTATTTTTTTAAGTACATTTTCAGTTTTCAATTAATGGCAGAGCCATGCCAAAGCATTTGGCTGTTTGTCTAGTAATGCAATCCATAACAAAAGCTGCCTGATTTGAAAAGAAAAAAAGCTACTGCAGTAACCAGTCTCCACAGCTATCAGTTGATGATTTCTTGCCAATGTTTGATCTACAGAAGTATGACTGGAATTGTATCACTGCCACAGAGGAACTGACATTGGATTTTAAAGATGAAGATGTTTGAAACTTGGTAGTAGAGTTTTACATAATGAAATAATATATTTTTAAAAAAATATTTATGTTTTTATAGCCCGTAATAATGGAGTTTTTTTGGGGGTGCATGCTGTAGTGTGTCCAAGGTTGTTCTAAACTGTTATACTAAAAAGCACCAACTGTTTCTGGTAACAAATTTATTTAAAATACTTCTTGGTACATCCCATTGGTTAAGAGCAAGAATACTATGTTTATATTGGCAGCCTTTGCTAGTAATAAACTTATTTTAATGAGTCTTTCGCTATGTAAACAGAACATTGAATGTAATGCTCAGTTCCGAAGCCATACCCACTGTGTGTGAAGCTTTTGCTGCTACAGTAGTGAAATGTCAGAACACTCCCTGTATTGCCAGCGGCAGTGCATCTGCACAGCCAGTGACATTTAAGCTTCTTTAGTGCAGGTGAAGCATCACTTCTGTCCTTATTTTGAAACATTATATTAATTACCTGCTAACAAATTTTAAAGACCCTATTCTTAAAACCATGATTGGCCACCTGCTAATGTGCAGAGGCACTCTCTGTATTTGGAAGATTGTGATTCTGTGACTGTTGTCCAAATTTCACTAGGTTGGATAGTCTCTGTCAGTAACAGCTCCTTATGTGGTGTAGACTTAGCTTTTTGGTTTTTTTTTTCTGTATACATCTGCTACAGTTACAGCTATTGAGAGAGGGGCCTTTTTTTTCTTTTATGAAATGTCATGGAGTTCAGTTGTTTTGTTTCACAAGGAGGGATGGACGCAAATTTCTTGATTGGCTTGTGAAGCATCCCTCCTGTTCAGTCTCTGCTTCAGTTGTTGTAGGATCTGGAAGGTGATAGACATGAGAAGAAAAACAGTCTGGGTGCCACATACAAGTGATTTTTCATTATGCCTGTCTTTCATTAATTTTATTTTCTGTAGAATTGCTTACATAAGTCAAATCTTTTGCAAAAATGGTAACCAGTCACATATTCTTTGTTTTTTATGTGCCCAGATGGAGACTACTGGGTTTTGATGTTAGTGTGCAGCATTGCTACTTTAATGCCATAGTCAAATTATCATTCGTTTTTTTTAGAAGGAAGGTGTTGTTCAGATGATACAGGCAGAGGGATTAAAAAAAAGGATGTCATGCGGGAGGGTCTGAAACCTAATGTAGTGCTTTATTCGGTTCCAACTATATGAAATAGAGATGATGAAGCTTTTTTTTAAAAAACTGTACTGGAGAAGAATTTAATTATTAGAATGAATTTATGTGATCACAAGGCAACCTTATGTGAAAGTGTTTAATTCTGAATCTTGAGGATTCAGATAACTGAGTGGTTGCTTTATTGCCTCTTGATTGTCCTAAATCATGGGTACTGATTTTATTGGTCTGTATATAAAGTACAGAATAACAGGATCCTGCATAAAGCAGGATGAAGTTTGGGTGACTCATCGAAACACAAGAATTTTTTTATACTTCAGGAGGATATAAAGAGGAGGTCACATACAGATGTGAAAGAATGTTTGAACCACGATGAAAGAAGAAAAGCTAATCTTTACCAAACATTCTTTTTATTCTTTTTTTTTTTTTGATCTCAGAACAAATAATGTTGACTGTTACTATTACCAAGTAAATAAATAACTAGAAGGAAGACAAATGCTAAAGTTCCACACTTTCTTTCGAGTGGTATTTAAAGTTTAACAAAAATCTTGATTACTATGTAAAGACTGTAATACATCATTGTTCTTTGACCGTGTCTGTCACTGCTGTTACAGGTAGTTGTCCAAACTCCGTAGGTAGTAGTTGATTAAATATCAAACATTGCTCTCTTAAGAACATAATTTACCCTACTGTGGTGTAGATATATATGGGGAAATAAATACCTCTGGGTGTTGCTTGGAAGTTACTTTTTATTGAATGAGCTGTGAATTTGGAAAAATTAGTGTACTCGTGTTTGTTCTTGCTGTACAACTTGATTGAGACCCTCTTTTTTTTTTCTTGTTCAAAATGGAGTGCTGCATCAATAAATTCACTGTAGTGTGTATGTGCACATCTTCAAAGAGACTATGCTCTAAAAATTGTAAAGCACTGGTTTTGGTAGAGGGGTATACAGTCATTTGGCTTGCTTATGCTGTGAAAATCTATTTCATATGGAAAATAGTTTTAAACTGGTTTTCCCTGTGGTTTCTGAAACTGGTTTGTTCTGGTGTCAATTTTCAGTTTAGTGACGATTATTTTGAGTGCAAGATTAGGGAGACAAGCCTTGTCGTTTGTTGCTTGTATAGGACACAGGTTTTTATTTGTAAATGACTTTTAGCACCATCTGGTATACAGGGAAGTGCATGTTGTGGTAGACTTCTAACATGTGCAGCTAAAGTCACAGAAGATGTTATGGGGTTACTTAATATTGCTTCCACCCCATCTAACACAATTTTATAACCATGCTTGACTTCTGAATGCTCTTTTTTGTGGATTTTTTTAAACTTTTGTGATAGAATAATCATGAAGTCTCTCACTATAGGAACAGAATTATTCCTTCTAATAGTGCAAGAAAGTAGAGGAGAGCAGGAAATAATACCATGTTGGAAACTGTTGGTTTAGTGAATAATGAAAACCTTTCTAATGCCAGCTGTACACGTGCATGATCTGGTTTCATTAGTGAACATTTCAGGACCTCTTCCACCAACAGTAAAAGTCAGCCCACTTAGGCATTAAGCCATACTTTTTATTTCTTGGCCTATGCAATTTAATGACCTCTTTGGGGTGTATAAGCCTGGACTGTAAAGTACACCTCCCACACCCCACATCTTTATTTTATTCTTTCATATCAAAAGTGACTTAAAACAACTACTTGAATTACTCATGTGGCAAGGAGGTAGTGACAGTTTATGACTGTACTGCAGCTACTGCTATTAATTTAAACATTATTCTATGTTTATTTTTTTCCCTGTGAGTACAAAGTAGTTAGTAATTGTGTTAAACTTAAGAGTAAGCACCTGAACTAAGCTACAGATCTGATAGGGAAAGCTTAAAAATAACTGTGATTTCAAAATAAAAGTGTTCCTATTACTAAATCATGAAGTTTTGTATTGCCTTGGGTTTTTTAATTGCTGTCAAGTTCACTGTTCAGTATTACTATGAATGAATTAATTCAATTATATGGCATGTGCCTCTTTTATTTTATTTTTTATTTATTTTTCTTAATCCTCATCCCTATGGGTTTCCTCACTGTTCATCTCCCCAGAACTGAAGGACTTGTCTTGACTCTGGAAATGGTGGCATTTATGTCAGTGAAAGTGGAGAGCAGCAGAACTCTGGTTGTCAAAATTCTGGTGGCAAAATCTGAATGCAGCAGCAAATAAGGTAGCAGAAACACTGCCTTGTATGTGCATAGTGTTTCTTCTGTTTCAGGAATATTTTAAGCTTGAATTAAAAGATAAATATATAAGAAATAATAAATACACTAACACAAGCTGCATCTCCTGATAAATGCTATCCTGGCAAATTGTTTTAATTGTAGCTATCCAGCTAGTTCTCTGTTTTGAAAATAATTTGTTAGGATTATGAAGAAAACTTCTAAATATGGACAGTATGATGAAGAACGGTTGGTACATGTAGAAGCTTGAAACAGTAGCACCATGAGGTGTGAATCACTTCATTTATTTTAATGGTTGGCTGCCTCTGAAGAAAGGCAATTTAATTGTTAAAATAAACTGTTTCAGTGCTCTTCATTTTTTAAGAAGAAATACCAGTATTTTTTCTGATGTGTGCCCTGCAGTGTTTCCTAAGTGCCAGAAGTCCCCTCTTTACCTGTGAGAAAATCTTTGCCAAAATTCAGTAACATTGAAGGGTAACTTTAAAACCAATTCTGTAACATATGACACTGTTAAACCTCCTAGATCTTTTTTATATGAGACTACTGCAGGAGTGACTTCACTGAACCAGAAAGCTGGAGACAGCATTGAGCCTGACTGTAGAGTTTAAGTTGTCTATGCAGTATGGTATGGCTGAAAGGATGTGTGGTAATACAATATTCATGTTTTGAAATCACACTGTCTAAATTTATGAGGGAGGATGCACAGCATATCTTTCAGACTTAGATATAAATTGGTGAAGTTTCAGTATATTTGAAATCCAAGTATTTTTTAATTAAATGAAAACCAAGCAATATACAATGAAGTTATATCAGTTTATCAACATGTTACATCAAATGGATGCTGAGTGTAAGGTGTGAGTGGAATGGCATTGTGTAAGCTGTTTTGAGGTTTTGTAGTATGTAGAAAACGGGATTGAGGAAAACTCTTATACACGTTTTAGTCCAAGGTAAAAAAAAAAATTAGTTATATTTTGATTTCAAGCTTTATTTGTAGTGCATAAACATCAGAAGAGCATAGCATGTGATTGGACTCCTTTCTTGGCATATGAGAATTGTTCTTGGTTTTATACACAAAGTAGTTTTCTGAATTGTTTTATTTTCTAATGTCTGAAAACTAACCCCTGTTGGGTTAGTTGTCCTCTAAAACAGAAGGAGGGGTAGGGGAAAGATGCAAACATGCTTAATGCTGTAGTATCTTACAGTCACTGATGCTGAAAGTACATATGGATCATGAGAGCATCATAACATTTTTGTCTTTGTTTTGATTGCATGCAAAATAATCATGAAAGTAAATAAATCAGCATGGTAGTCTGTAAGTCTCTATAACAGTAAACCAGACAGCGTCAGGGTTCTGCCATGTTCTAGCTGGCATGGTATTGCTGTGTCCCTAGTGTTAAGTTCTTAGCCTGTGGCTATCCAAAATCATGCTGTGGTTGGCATGGGGAATGGAGGTCTCGCACAGGGGCTCAGGTGCTGCTGTTGTTTCACTTGCTACAGATGCAGTCTTGGAAACCGTCGTTCACCCTGAGCACTGTCAAAATTCATTTTAAGCATAAATTGCTGGTGGTTCTGCTGGTTTTGGACTTAATTGCTAGATTAGACACAGTGTGACAGAACAGGCTAAGAAATACTGTGGTGAAATGTGGTATTGCCATTCTTGCAGCACAGCAAGAGATAGTAAAGTAGAAACAGGAGATCTTTTAATCTAAAATAATACAACTCCAGTTATCTGGTCTTATTCCTATGTTCACTTTCTGAAAATGCTGCTGTGTGAGTAAAGGGATGTAGCCCTGTTCTTTAATAAATTGTTTTTATATGTTTGAACTCCCTTGGACAGTAAGCTGTGTATAGCTAGTTGTGTGCAGATTTTACATGAAGGGTAGTAAGGAATAAAAAAAGAAACCCAAGTCAGTTACAGACCAACTTTTGTCTGGAATGGCCTGAAACATTAGGGTCATGCTTTTACCTAAATGTTGTGAGGTGAAGCTGATAAACTGTTTTTTGTTTATGTAAGGACTTTGTTTCCCCAGATATAAATGCTCCTTTAGTAGACAGCTAGTAATAGTCTCTACTTGCTGTAGGGTAGTGCTTCACTGGTGTGACTGTTTTGTTTCTATTTAGCTCATGGGTGTTGTGCTCTGTACTTGAGTGTGTATATATATAGGATGTGTGCTGCAATGCTGTTACTAAAGGTATAGGTAAATTTTCTTCTTCCCTGCAACATTTAGCTGAGTGCATACACCTCTTTTTACCCTAGTGATCTTGAAGGGAGTTTTTCCTTCAAGTGTAAAAAACGGGATTCCTTGAGAAAGCAACTGATTCAGATGACTCTTGTGGGAATTGTTCTGCTCAGGTCTAATGGAAAGGCAAGATAGTATTTGCCTATCGGAATTGCTTGTTGCCAAAGCTTAAGGAAATTTTAGGAAACAAGTTACTGTCTATGGGAAAACTATTTTCTGCTTATAAAACCATGATGAGCTTGAAATCTATTTTCTATTTCACTTTGTTTTCCCAAGTAATTTGGGATATTCACTTAGCCCTGGATTTTTGGCTGTATTTTTATTTCACAATCATGTTTTTTTGATTCTGTGCAGATTTGTCTCTGGAATACAAAGAATGGGGAAACTGATCATGTTGGAATAAACACGAGCTAAATAAACTGAAAAATATTCTTCCATTTAAAAATTTTTTAGCTACCAGGAGCACAGCAGGTATTTTTAATACCAGTATGTAAAACTCTGATAGAATTGTAATTTAACTGTCTCATTAAAGACAGACATGCATTGCATGTCTTCTGTTAAATGACATGGTGATTAAGGCAATGTTTCATTGCTCAAATGTATGAAGATAATGCCACTACCTTGTAAAGTTATTATCTATTGGAAGAAAATTCTTATACCTGGTTTAAATTTTACAGTGCCTAGGAATCTTTCCTTGTAGTAGCTTTATCTTGAAAAGGCTGTGAAATAGTCCCACAATTCTGAAGATACAAGGTACTTAATTTTCAGTTTGAGACCAACGGTTCCTGAGGATGTGGGTTCCTTTGTGAAGATCTCTATCAGTCATAGACAAAGACCTTTAGAATGTCTTTCTGTCTTTTCAGATAAGCTCTGTCGTCATCCGTTCAATAGCCATGAGTACTCAGGGGATTAGGGAAACCCTAAAATGCTGTAGGATGTAGTATCTGTCTCTGAAAGACTTATAGAAGCAGAAAGAGATGAGATTTTGCAGATGCAAGCTTACTAAATAGGCAGTTATGGTCCCTGGGTTACACAACTTTGGGCTGCAATGTGGAGGTAAATACAGCAGTAATTAAGACTAGTCTAGCTATTCTCAGGTAGTCTATAAGGCTTTGAAGGAAGGAAGAGACTACAGAGAAGGTGACCCTTTTACTTCTAAAAAAGTGGGTGCAGCCAAGGACAGTCATGTGATATGTATGTGCAAAAAATTATTAATGGAGCCAACTTAGCTTTTCTGTCATAGGAATAGCACATTTAGAAGAGGAATAGACATTATGGTCTTGATAATTGAAATAAGGTTTTCTGGATTTTTTTTTTTAATAGTCTAGATTTTTTTAAGTTGTGTATATTTTTGTATTTATTTAAGGGCTTTAGTCATTAAGAGTAGTAAAATTTTTTTGTGTATTTAACAAAAATATATTTATTTTCTGGGAGTTTGTAAATGAACCAATAAAATTGTATGCAGTTGGAGGGAGATACCAAGCAGCTTTTAATATTAGAAAAATAAATGTTCAGAAATCTGAAGAAGACAGGAGTTTTTTGGTTTGGGAAACTGAAGCTGAGTGATCTCAGAAACTTTTTAACCCGTGTCTTTCTCCCTTTGTTAGCCATTTGTTTTTAAATGGATCCATATAACTGAGTTCCACAAATAGTTTATCAGTTAAAGAAGTAGCTCCACCTGCTTTGATGGGGCACCTCCCTAATGATGACACAGATATTTGTGCCGATGTGTTGTGAATTGATTTGAGTTACTAATCTGGATTAAAACTAACCTGAATCATTTTTCCAGTTAATCCTGGCAGATTTGCAAAACACGGTGGTAACTACCACTGTGACATTTAAAAAAAACCTAACAACCCACAATCCTACACCTGTCCAAAACAAACTAAAAAAAATCCACAGTGTATCTCCTTTCCTCAAAGAACTAGGTTTCAAATGAATGGTGTGTTTATTAATTAAAATATGCAGCCTACTTTTTTTGAGTGCAGGCCATAAGCTTTGTGTCCTACCAGTGTCTGTAATGAAACTTTGAAGGGAGCACGGGGACAAGACCAAAGCTCTGTACACTGCTGTGCAAATACTGTAGCTACTTTCAAAATTGCAGAGAACTTAAATTAAGCTCGAATCTGCTAATACAAACTTAAGAAGAAAAGAGAAATAGAATAAAAGAGTGAAGTAAGTTTTGATATCGCATTCAGACCTATATAAGAAAGTAATGGGGTAATAGCACACCATCTTACTAGCCTATCTACAGAGAAAACTGTAGAAACTGGAAAGGTTTATTTTAGAAAAGAAACTTGTAAAAGGCCAGTTCCTATTCCTTTTCTACGTTTGCATTCAAGTAACATAAACTTATTTTTTGCATTGTATACTGTTGATTTAATCGGTTGTTTCTTCCCCTCTGTTTTAGGAAAAAAACAGGATTCTGTGTGTAAACAAGCTTGTTTTAAAAATTAGTAATGGCTCATGTTTTCTTCTGAAAAGAGCAGGCAATAATGGAATCCATCAACATACAAAATGCCAAAATGACTAATTTGAGGTCTTAGCTGTCAGTTGTTCTTGGTGCCATGTTACGATTGCTCCATCTCTGATATGTATGTTGTGTTACAGTGGCACAAAGCAGGCTGAAACCAGTGCAGCCTGCTTTGATACCTGACTGGATTAAATTATACAAATACTAATTTGTC
This sequence comes from Falco peregrinus, assembly GCF_023634155.1. Taxonomy (NCBI): domain Eukaryota; kingdom Metazoa; phylum Chordata; class Aves; order Falconiformes; family Falconidae; genus Falco; species Falco peregrinus. Next base: position 62,353,197 of record NC_073727.1, read on the forward strand.
CTTACACTTACTCATTGTCTTCTGATTTCATATTCTCCCATCACAGAATGGTTGCGGTTGAAAGGGACTTCTGGAGATCATCATCACATCAGGGCAACATCAGCTACATCAGTAGTGTTATATTGAGTCAAGATTGTTTAAGTGTAAAGGAAAAAATGCGTTACTTCTAGGTTGTTAATGGAGATATGGGTATGTTTATCACAGATAAAACTCTTCTGAAGGTTCCACAGAAAACAAATGCTTAATGTTACAGCTGGTAAAAGAAAAAGGTATTTTTAATGATGGATGACATTTACAAATTATTAAGAAAATAGCTGAGTATTGATGTAGACTGTCTTTTCCAGTACTGATGACAGAAGTCTTTCAGAATCGCAAAATGGTTTGGCTTAGAAGGGACCTTTAAAACCATATAGTCCAACCCCCCTCCCACAGGCGGTAGGACATTGTCCACTGGATCGTGTTGCTCAAAAGGCCCACCTAACCTGGCCTTGAACTTTTCCAGGGATGGAGCATCCACAGTTTCTCTGGGCAGTCTGTTCCAGTGTCTTGCCACCCTCACTGTAAAAGATTTCCCCTTATGTCCAATCTAAACCTTCTGTCTCTCAGTTTAAAAATGTTGCCTCTTGTTGCTACAGGCAACAAGTTAAAAAAAAAGTCTGTTAAAAACTCTCTGTCTTTCTTGTAAGACTCCTTTAAATATTAAAAGGTTGCAGTAAGGTCTCCCCGCAGCCTTCTCTTCTCCAGGTCGAACAGCTCCAACTCCCTCAGCCTGTGCTCACAGGAGAGCTGCTCCAGCCCCCTGACCATGTCTGTGGCCTCCTCCGGACCCGCTCCGACAGGTCCATGTCTCCCCTGTGCCGAGGGCCCCAGAGCTGGACCCGGCGCTGCAGGGGGGTCTCGCCGGAGCGGAGTGGAGGGGCGGAATGCCCTCCCTCGCCCTGCTGCCCACACTGCTTCTTGTGCAGCCCACAACAACTGGCTTCCTGGGCTGTGAGCGCACATTGCCAGGTCATGTCCAGCTTCTCATCCACCAGTACTCCCAAGTCCTTCTCAATCCATTCATCTCCCAGTCTGTTTTGATACTGGGGGACTGCCCTGACCCAGATGCAGGACCTTGGCTTTGTTGGACTTCACGAGGTTCACATAAGGAATAGACTCATAGTTTACTGGAGTTAAAACTGGAATTAGAATTCTTGATTCTTTGTCTGAAAATCTTACAAAACTGTCAAATAGGATTTGTGGAGGGAACAGACACTTACTGTGTCACCACAGTCAGTTTTATGTTCAGTTTATTTCCTGTTTGTAGCCTGATATTAAGCAATTCAGAGTCCTGTTTTGGTAACAAAACAGATTGTGGGTGGTACAAAAAATATTTTCTTTACCTTAGAGTGCAGGAACTGTGACAGGATCACTTTCTGTATATACTGAATCTCCTGATCAGACATGCTACAGGAAATTTTCTTTCAGAGAAGTATGTATACCAGGGGATAGTATTAGTTTTCTTCATAGAGTTCCTTTTTTGACAACACTAATGTGAAACATGAAGTACAGCGAATCCAAAATCTGTATTGTTATACTGTGCAGCTGTTCCCAAAATGTTAATTTATCATCTCTTTACAAAAGAGGTGAAATGAGTTTCTCTGTCACAGTGGAGAGTTTCTTTGGGTGTTTGTACATTCTATCATCTCTCCCTTTTATTATACATTCCTTTCCCCAAGATAAACAGATTAGATAGCTAGACTAAGATATTTTATTTTATTATTTAACAAATCATGAAAGTGAAATGGATCCTAGAGAGATGGATTCCTGAAAGTCTTTTGAAAGGCACTTTGGGGCAGGGGAAATGCTTTTCAGAAACATTATTATGGTGCAGTTTTACAAGCACTTACTATGCATGTTTAGCTTAAAACGTTTTAGTAAATACAAGTTAGTGGGTAGGACTACTTATGGGCCCAGAATTAGACATGAGGTTGTTCTAGTCCAGAGGACCATGGATTTGGTAATTGATGCCAGTGACTGTATTTTGTTTTTTATAATCTCTCTGATGTGCAAGATACTTGTTGTACCCACTTAATTTTAATCTTTCTTCTCATCTTAGAGCAACATGGAGCCATTTCAGTTAACAAATGAAGTCTGTTTCCTAATAAAAGTATGTTTCGTTTAAGTGGATTCCTGACATATTAGACCTAATGTTTGAATGTGTATTTTGTTAGCATAGTCATTACTGCTTTGAAGCTGAACAGTTTACCTTATGTGAAATTTAATAATAAATTCAGTAATCTAGTAATATATTCAACTTCTGTGGAATTCCACCCCTTCTTTCCCAGGTATTTCACTGTATTTTTGGAGTGAGTTTTGTATGCCTTATGAAGAAATAATTGGAGGAAGAGGAAAGGGCAGACATCCTGGGCTCACTGATGATTTTATTTTTTTCAGACTCCAGATGTTTTGTTCTGTTATCCATGTGAAACTTGAATTGGAATAGCTGGAATGTTTGTAACTGTGCCACTGTGATGAAAATCACAGGATTAAAATTACTGATTTATCACATCCTTAAATCGGAACAGTGATAAAACCTTTTTTTTTTTTTTTTTTTTCCCCTTAAAAGATTGTATTCTAAAGACATTGAATGTTTTACATGGTACTGTCTGCTTTTCTCTGAGATCACTAATAAGGACTACCATGTGCCTTGGTATGCATATGTGTGTGTACCTGGAAGTTATTTTTTCTTTATGCTACTGAAAGTGAATTTTGACAAGAGATTTGTTTCATGTGCATGACTTGAGTAATTGCAAAAATGTGTTGCTCTTCATATCCCCTATGATTACTTAAGTAACTTTATTTTCTGAGTTATTAATCCCCTTTGACAAATATGAATACGTAACACTGGAAATAATAATGAAAACTGTTCTTCAATGTTTTGAGTGAGGAAATACGTACATTACCTGTGCTTTCTTTCCTCTGAGCTTTACAGTACATTTAATTGGGTCATATTGGCTGACAGGTGTTCTGTCCCCTTAATCTCCTTTTGCCAAGCATTTAGTGAAAAATACTTCAGTTTTATGTAGTTTGCTCTACCTTGGTGCTAGCTGCACTACTTTCATTATGCTAGTCTTTGAAAAGCATTTTCAACCCAAACTGTCAAATAAGAACCAGCTATTATCTCTTTTTCTCTCCTTTCTGTTTATGTGCACACAGTACATCTTTAAATATATTTCATAAATTTGAGATAAATTGTAGTATTTCCTAATCACTTGTTTTATAAGTAATTGTGGTAACTGCTAATCTCTATTGTACATAGAAGAAACTTTCTGCCACAAATTTAAAATGTTGTCGAAAGAACACACTTCAGGGTTATGAAATGCATTTTAAAAATGAGCTTGACATAAGTGAAGAAAGCTACAGTCTTGTCTCAGACTTGTAAGGCTGGCTGCCTTCAGAGTTCCTGTAAGCTTTCTTTGTCTTTAGAGTTTGGGAAATTGTATTCACTTTTCCATAATCTATTATGCTGTCTTCCTCAATGATGATATTTGGAGACAAATCCTGTAGCAAGTAAGCACCATCTGACTAGGAAACGGAGCTTGTACTGGAGAAGTTGATGAGCTTTTCTGTGATCCTTAATTTGTGTGGAATTTCATTCTCTGTTTTTGGACTGGTCTCTCAAACACTTAGGCTTCTAGATACAGATGATAAAACTCATCTCTGCTGCAGAAAGCCTCTTTGCTTGAGGAACGTAATTATAGACCAGGATCTTCAGGTGGGAGGTTCACACTGATGTCTTGATACTGCAAGGTGCAGTTCGTGAACACAGTGTTTCTCAAGGAGTGCGACAATCTTCAAAGTCTAAATCAACCACAGGAGCCAAATGTATTGAGACAGCTGCTCTGGCTGTGGAGGAATACTGCAGTGTTTTGTACAGCAGGACTAGGCTCCAGAAGTCTTCATGTCCATAAAATTGTATGGCAGTACTCCAGCCAAGATCTAAGATAAGCCTTAGTCATTCGCTTATCTGCAGAATGGGATAGGAAGTTGAGGAGGAAAAGTGTAGTTTGGATTTTTGCAGGGTGGATTTTTTTTGAAGGGTAGGGAGGGTGGAGGTTTTCAAGTTGACAGTGCAGATACATGAAACTCAGGATAAACATTCTTTCGAACTACTTAATATAAATCCAAACAACACTTTTATGAGAGGGGTTATGACCTTTATCTTAAATAGAATGAGAAGGAAAAGCTATTTGAAGAGGTGATGTAACCATTTGTCTACAGAGGATGGATCAATTTAAAATAGAATTATTTAAATGACAATAGTTTATGATTAATCCTTGCCCAAAAATATATACGTATTGATATAGCTGCATGTGTATTAATTTACAGCTGAATGTGACCCATGTAAATATGACTTTCCTACAAATTACCTTTCTCTTTTTCATTCTCTCTATATTTCCTGCTCTGTTTCCTAAGCAAAGGGAGGTACTATATTCATGTTTGAACAGTTTTATGTTTAGTTATATATTCACTATTTTCACATTTTGTTTTTTTGTTTTGTTTGTTTGTGAGGAAATAAATGATGAATTTGGTGGATGACTTAAAAATACGTAGGGAGTGTTTTGTTCTTGAGACAGCTATCTGTCCTGTTGTTTGTGAACCATAACTCAGCAAAATGCAGAATATTTTCTGTGGATAAACTAATAGCTATTGATAGTATGCGTAGCATATTTTTCTTACAGTTACGAAAATTCTCTGTTCTTAAAATAGACTGATTAGTGTGACCAGAAACACTCGATACATCTTCTTTTGAATTTAAGTTGCACTGGTAGAATAAAAGAAACAACTTCTTTACAGTTTTGTGGTCCAGTGTCTGTGTTGTTTCCCCTCCCCCGCTTCCACCCCCACCCCCGCCCCCACCCCATTTTTTTCAAGTTGGAATGACATGACATTTTCTCAGGAGTAATTTCCCATGTATCTAACTGATCTGTCTTGGTTGCTGTGTTCTTTCTGCTGGCTTTCATTTTACTTATCTGGCCCTGCAGTTAGCAGGTTTAGGAAGCTAAATGGCCAGAACTGAAAACTGCAAAAGACCTGGCCAGTTTAGCTCCCTAAGCTGGCTTGCTCAAGATGAGAAAGGCATCACTGCTGAGTCAAAGGAGGGGTGGGGATTTTTGTTTAGGGGTGGGGAGACTGGTTTAGACTGTCCTGGAACTTCATCCTCAGACCTTGAATAGATCATTGCTGTATGCAAACATATGCTGCTTGACTGGTAAATCTGCAGCCCTGAAAATTACTGTGGGTTGCTATAATTGATTTACTCATTGTTAGATGCCTGCAACATACACAGCTTTGGAAGCAAATGATAACGTTAACCGGCTTTCAAAGTTTGTTTTGAGAAGAGTGAGGTGGAGTAAGTTCTTGAGACATCCATCTTAACTGTTGTGTTTATCACATTTCACTTAACTATAGCATAGGCTTGAGCTTCCAATTTCTCTGCAGTTTTTATTCAAATGCTTCTTGATAGCATCAACAATGTGATGGCTGTTTACTACAGTTTGGGGCAAATGGAAAAAAATTAGCTTCAATGGTTCTTTTACGCTGGTCCTTGATGCAACATGTATATTAGAATGCCCTATAATGGTCATTACTTCATGTGAAAATTATATGAATTGGTCAGTTTTTATAAAAAGTACAAGCTGTTCACTAAATTCCATGTCAGAAGCCCTCCTACAGAACTACTTTTGATCCTTTTTCCTCAGTGAATTTAAAAGAAGCAATTACCGACATATTTTACAATTTCAACATTTTCACGTTTGTTATTTGTGGAAGTCCTTCAGGCTTTGTTAAAAGATGCAGCAAATGGATTACTTCATCATGTATTCCAGGAGCCACTTACTACAACTTCTAGGCTTTTTTTTTATTTTACCTTTAGTGCAATCCTATTAAAATTATTTTAATAGACTATAATATGTTTAGACATAAGTTTCAAATTTATTAACTTTATTTTTTAAAACTTGCATTTTAAAATAACATTTTTACATTCTGTATGGCTAATGTGTGCAATACCTATTATGATTTCTTTTGTATAAGCCAGATAGTGAGATGCTGAGACCTGGAGATAGATGTAGGAGGGATAGACTGCATAGATTTTATTTATAAGTCTCTTAGGTGCATTGTTGTTAATGTCATGTTAGGGAAGGAATGTATAAGAGGGGAGAGCTTGTATTAATGGTCTCATTAACATAACCTTTTTAATGAAGGGCTTAATTGGTCAAAAGCTGTGTCTAGGTAAAGAGGTGAAATGACATCACACAGCTAAAATTTAAATATTGGGAAAAATTCTGTGTTTAACTATGAACTGTGTTCCAAGAAATTATGGAAAATAAATACTATGAATGTAAAACTGCAGCTTCCTATGGCCACCCAGGCACTCAGTTGATGTTGGTGTTCTAAAATCCCAGTAGTTTATGCAGTGATATATCGCCTTAGGAGATGGTGCCAGGCTAGACCCTCTTTTGCTCCCCACTCAGGTTTTTGAAGTGCTACTAAATAACGTTTCTATCCAGCATTTGCTAATTTACTGGCAGCATTTTTCAGTTACATTAGGTACTTTTGTTGCATTTCACCGTGTAGTCTTGCTCGCTCAAAAATTTGCTTTGAAGCCTGTGGAAGTTAAAGTGCTTATAATAAAGCTACAGCTTAATTAAAAATGTGTGGTAAATGTAATATTTTATCAGAAAATGCTGAGTTAGTTATAGTTTCATGCAACAGACCACCAGAACCTCTTTCTAAATGGTTATTAACAGTAGTTATGTAGAATTCCTCTGCTTTTGTGAAGTTGGTGGAGTGCTATTATTTAGCTGTGAAGTAGGCTTGAGTATTGCTTTTGCCATCAACTAGACTGAAAAAATGGAAAACCTTCAGAGAGCATTCTAAAGAAAGGAACTAAGCTGATGGAAAAACTGGTGTCCTTCACAGGTCTGTGTGTGCATCTAGGGGAAGACAGAACAGCTGAACTGTTGTAATATAAAGAGAAGAATTCTGAAAGTTGTTGTTTAAAAGCTTTACTTCCTTAAAAAAATCTCCAGTCTTCAGAAGTTTGTGGTCTTCTCAAGCTGAAGATTTGGAAAGATCTTTTACTGCCTGGTCTGATGAGAAGAGCAGCATGCATTGTTAATACAGCAGACCTCTTCACATGCAATGAAGAAAAAAAAATAGTTCTAGGGAAAAAATGGCATGGCAACTTGGACTGTGTAGTTGAGTTTAAAAACCTGTAAATGTACTGACTAAGACATCGCAACTCTGAAGAAGACATAAGACCGTGGTGAAACATTTCATATTAAAATCAGTTAATGACATATTATGGACATAATGCAAGATCAGCTTTGAGAGAATTAAATCTTGTCTGGGAACTGAGCTGAGATGGAGCTATACAAGGAAAGAAACCCCAAGAAGAAAAAAGCAGGAAATGAGGAAGGAGGTGGGCCCATGCAAACCTCATGAAGTTCAAGGCCAAGTGCAAGGTCTTGCACATGGGTCAGGGCAATCCCAAGCACAAATGCAGGCCAGCTGGAGAATGGATTGAGAGCAGCTCTGAAGAGAAGGATTTGGGGATTTTGGTTGATGAGAAGCTCAGCATGACTCAGCAATGTGTGCTCACAGCCCCAAAAGCCAACCATATCCTGGGTTGCATCAAAAGAAGCATCCCTCTTTGTGCTGGTGAGACCCCACCTGGACTTCTATGTTCAGATCTGGAGCTCCCAAAATAAGGAGGACATAAACCTGTTGGAGGGAGTCCAGAGGAGGGCCATTAAGGCGATCAGAGGGCTGGAGCACATCTCCTATGAAGACAGGCTGAGAGAGTTGGGGTTGCTCAGCCTGGAGAAGAGAAGGCTTCAGGGAGACCTTTCAGTATTTAAAGGGGCTTATAAGAAAGACAGGCTTTTTAGTAGGGTCTATAGCAGCAGGACAAAGGGGTATGGCTTTAAACTGAAAGAGGGTAGATTTAGATTTGGTATTAGGAAGAAATTCTTCACTATGAGAGTGGTGAGACACGGGAACAGGTTGCCCAGAGAAGCTGTGGTTGCCCCATCCCTGGAAGTGCTTGGGGCCAGCTTGGATGTGGTTTTGAGCAACCTGGTTTAGTGGAAGGTGTCCGTGCCAAAGAACTAGATGATCTTTAAGGTCCTTCCGACCCAAACCATTCTATGATTCTATGATGATGAACACAGGAACATGGCTTTGTTAAATAACTACTTCTGGTGTTGTATTACTGATACAGTTAAAGCACCACTTTTGAAAAAGCCTTACATATTAAACTTCTTCATGCTTCAGTAGAAATAAGGCAATTCAGTCAAGATTCACTTAATTGTAGTGCAAAGTCATAAGAAACTTTTAGGTTTTCTTCACTTCTGTAGCATGAAGAGCTGGTGCAACTTGGTTTGCAAGTGGAAGTTGCAAAAGCAGTTACCTCATTTTCATGCCTGCTGCACAGAATAGCTTACATCTGCATTTGCAGGGACAGTACTTAGTGTTCCTCTGAGTTCCCAAGAAATCACAGCATAAATTTCCATTGATCTTCATGCTTCTGTCTTACTTTAATACGTGCATTCAGTCCATTTCTGTCCAAGGAAGGACATGGATCTCTTAGTGAAACATGAGGTGTCAGCAGGAAGGTTGTGCAGCTGGGAGGTGACTGTGTCATCAGGCTTTCGGAGGGGTGCTTGGAAGTCTCTGAATACCTCCTTATTTTTGACTTGGTGAGAAAACTTAAAAGGAGGGAGTTGGTTTACTAAGATCATCACTACTTGGAAGAGTATGCTTAATTACAGTGTGCCATAATTATGTAGTCAGTCAGAAAGTGAGTTTGCATAGAGCGTTGTGATTCACACTGTCACAACTACATTGTAGCTTCATTTTTTTTCTGTTGCTAATGTCAGAGTTTAACAAATGTAAGATACCACACTTTGAGTTGCAAGTTTGACGTGCATAGTTTGGATAAATTACAAGTGTCTGTAATATTGTTAAAAATGCCTGCTTTTCACACAAACATTCACACAGTAGCACATACAGATGGCTATGTGTTATGTAGCACCTGCTTAATTTTGAGGCTGATCAGAAAATTAAATAATTTTCCCATTTAATCATGTACTTACTAGAGGATAGTACTTGAGCAGCTGTTTGTAGGGCTGGGCAGGTGCCCTGTTCTGCTTTTGTTCAACTATTTCCTGTAGCAAGTGGAAGATTTTTAAAATGAGGCAAAGTATGGTTATAATTTCCTAAACATTTTAGATTAAAGCATCATACTGTTAACTTTGCACATACAGTCTTAATTGCAACAACTGAGCGGGTAGGAATCGATACATAGCAAGGCACGGTTGTAGGTTTCCATGTATATTACAAAGTAAGATTGGATTGCAAATTTACCGGTAGCTTCAGAACTTGGGAGACTTGTAGAAATGTTGTCTTAATATGATTTCTGCATACTTATTGCTAATTTTCCCATGGTAGATTTTTTTCCTAGGGCTTTTTTTAATACAAAGAAATCTAAAATTGTGCTAGTAAGAGGCTTCATTATTAAAATGTTTCTTCAGGACAAAGGGAGTGAGTTAATGTCTTCATGAGCATTCTTGTTAATTGAATAGCGCAACTGTAAATGTAAAATTGATACGCAGAACAGCATGTCCTAGCAAACAATCCTGATTGCTGGTAAACTGTTCTGGTAAAGAAGGGTAGTGTTCATTCAGCTAGAATAGAATTTCATGTCAGAAATACGGATAAGGCTTCTGCTCAGAGGGCAGCGTTGGCTTTCACATGTAGCTGAAGAACAGTCTCCTAGTTTTGAAAATACTTCTCTGTGGGAGGGATGGGCTTTTTTTCTTCCTCTTTGCAGTTTTCAGAGACAGGTGTTGCCATGAGGTAGAAGGGAAGAGCTGGCAAATTACAGGCAGGGAAGCAGCTCTGAAGGCTTCTTAGTACAGGGGGGAGTTCTGGTTCTTGTTCCTGAATACATAAAGGGACATAAAGCCTGTGCACCTGACCATGGACAAATGGGACCAGAGTGACTGTCCCCTGTCTGTGGCCATGATTCCTGCTCGCCTCTCAGCAGTGCACCATGCAGTGCACAGCCCTGGATGGCTGCAGGGGAACAGGCAGCTATTTCTCAAGTGCTGCTGCTGCGAGATAGGCTTCTTCACAGCCTCAGCTGACGGACATAAGAATTGCTGTTGGTTTTGCTAGGAGTGCTCAATAACGGTAAAGCAGTTGAACCCTTTTAAGCATGTGTTTGGATGTAGTATATTTTGCAAACTTGTTTCGAGTTGTTTTGATGTTTTTAAGCCAAATGAAAACCTGTAAAAATTCAATAAGCAGATGAATTACTTAGTAAGAGGGTCAACTTTAATGCACAGTTCTGAATGATGGTGGTTCATGAAGATTTTTCCAACTTTAAAATGAATTCCAGCTCTTACTACTTTGAAAGAGCTCTTATTACTTTGAAAGATAGTTCATAAATACTTACATATACAGCACTTAATACTTTTAACAAATGCGGTTGTACAACTATAGACAGGAGATTTCAAGTAAGTACAAGGTTTCTAAGTGTTGTGTAACTCCTGAACTGTAGAATCTCATGCCGAAGTGGGAATAAGCAGGTGATGTAACAGAAGATGATGCTACTAAGCTGTTATAGTTGCTTTCATTGCATAGGTAGATGTTTTCTCACTAATGGATGCTATTGGTAAACATTTGCTTATTATAATTTATGGCACCTCACAATGATCTTGAGGCCATTTGCCTCATTTAGATTTTACATTCTCCTGTTTTTGACTAATAAAGGGGTGGAAATGCAGCATCTTGGTTAATCTGATCTTGTTTCCCAACAAAATAAGTTAGGTGCTGCCTGAGTGCTGAGTTTGCAGCATGGATGAGATATGAGCTGTGACATTGGTAGAGTGAAAATTGGTAAGAGGGGAGGAGAAAGGATGCGCATCAGCAATCTTGTGGGGTTGTGCACCTACTCCAGGCAGAAGTGTCTGTCTAGGAGTCTGCCTGTGTTTCAAGTCACAATGGGAAGTGCAAGTAACAGCTGTTGATATTGTTTACCTTTTCATTTGCAGAGCAGCAGTAAGGCTGTGCTGGACGCTGGACATAATATTTGCTGCTGCTGTTACTCTGAAACATAGTCATTGGCATAGAATACAGCTATACAATCTGCATGGGGACTGAGTCACTGCGTTGGGTATTTTCACTGGGGAAGACTTCATTGGATTGTTGTTAAGTACCTTTCTCTGGGAACTTGGGGCATTTGTGATTCTGACATCAGGGCTGTCTTCTTCGCAGAAGACAGGACCACTGAAGTTGGTTTTTTTTATTTCACCTGTACCCTACACAGAGTGTGCGGTCTATCAGAAGGGCATCCCATTTGTCGTCTTCACCTGTCCTTTGTAGAAGGGGTACTATGTTGCTGCTAGTAGGCAAATACAGTTATATGTACTTTTCAAACAAGCACTCCATGGTCAGTTTATTAGTCGGATGTTTTTAAGCCACTGTAGGATCAGACAGAATGGCAGGGATTAGTTGTACATTAGTGAAGTCTCACAAATAGTTGCTATTGTAGTGAAAATAGTAACTGTAATTTAGTGTTTCTGAAAAGTATGCTTAAACATGGGTGATTTGAGCACATAAGGAAGTTAGGTATATGCTTTCGAAGAACCAAAGTTATATTTTCAGAGAAATGAGTCAGCATAAAGGATTACTGCTTCTAGGAGTTCTATTTTGGTATCTAACTGAAGTATTTCCACTGAGAGTGATGGCATTCTGAGTGAGAAGATGTCTTAAATATAGAATTGCATAGTGTGTAGTACAGGGTGATATAAAATTTGGAAATAAGTATTAGAAAGTAAGCTGCATTGTGGGTTATTGCACATTTGCTTTAAGTGATTAAAATCAACACACTTCATTTTTATAATGCCAGGTTTGTGCATTAGTATCAAAATGTTTTCTTGGACTTGAAAGTAAAAAGGGGATCCGTTTTATCTCTCACCCGCGTACTTTCATCTTCCTAATTTGTGTTCAGGAACTTAGGGACCAGGAACTCCATTAAAGAGTAACAGAAGGTAAAAATGCATGTACTTCAAAACGTAGTGGGTTTGGATGGGATTTTTTCTTGAGAGGTTGAAAACTTCTATGTCCATCTGAAAATCACATTACAGATCTCGTGACTAAAAGCATGAATGTGCATATGTACAGCATGAACTTTTAATTTTACTTCATTTGTAATGAACAGAAGAGCTAGTGTACAGTAGCTCAGGAACATCTTCGTTACTGTGAAGAAAATATATTTACTCTAATACTTGTAATTTTAGAACAGTTTCACAGCACTGCTTGTGTTAGTCAAGATAAGTCTTCTTTTGAATTGGATTTTAAAGTAGTCATTTCCTAGGTTGGTGAAATTGTGCAACTAACACTAAATTGGAAAGTGAGATAGTCATTCTGTCTTAAAGACGCTGGAGTTATCCAAGATAAAGCTAACATTTAAAATACTGCTACAACGTGAAACTATTTTCTCTCTTAGCAGTGAAAGACTAAGGAACTGCATTATGATTTGAGTCTCTTCTAAAAAGACAACAGTTTTCTTTGCTAATTTGGTATGATTCCTTTTCAGAAATGCAAACAAAAAGAGCTTGTATACATAAGCACACCCAACTGTTTGATTTGCACCTACAGCTGGAACATTGGGAAGACAAATGTTCTGGAAACTCGTTATGCAAATGCCAGACCAAGTGTCCCACTTTTTTTCAGAGTTACCATCTAGAGTATTATCACAACAAATAGCCTTTTTTAACTAGAATGAGGTTTAACCAGCTATAAATTGATAATCAGCCATGGTATTTCAGCAACTGCAGTGTGAGTGGTTTTTGCATTGTCTGTGGAGTAATGAAAATCAAGTTCCTAAAACACTGAATATTCCTAAAATGTTGTTTGTAAACTACATGAGAAAAATTTTATACACTGAGTTCCATTGGTTTTGTTTTCACTGAGCAAGAGATGAAGTTGCATCTGGGAAAGAAGACACAAAGCAGTGTTGCACAGCCACCATGCTGGATTATCGTGATGTGGAAGTGAAGTAAGATTGGGCGCTCAACCTTTATTATATTATATCCAAAGCTGTAATTTTTTTCCCTAATACAGCTGTGTGTATGTAGTTTTAATGCCACTCTCAAGATTTACAAGTTAGCTTAAAGTAGATGCAGTATATCTTTAAAACATCACTAAATGGTAAATAGCTTTCTTGTTCTGTGTTTTGTTAAGATTAGAAAACTTGGTTTATTCCACATAGGGCTGGTACTAAATCCTTTCAAATGTTTTCTGCGCGCTCATTGCCTGCTTTATAGCAGTGTGCTTGGTTTGGCTGGTGCTAGTGCTGACCTTTGAATCTAGCCTCTATTTTCTCATGTTTGAGGCAAGATACAGTGTACTGCTGGTTTCAGAATAGTTTCTCTTAGTCTCTGTTGAAACTTTTCTCTTATTCCTTGTGTATTTTTGAGTTTGACACCAGATGTTCTCTGTTGTCCAGAGCATGTAATACTGAAGCTGAAAGAAAGTCTCTGTCTTAACTTCCTTGTAATTACTTATAGGGACTGAACCAACATGTGTAGGAATAAAGAGACAGTTGCCCAAAGTAATAACATGGAAGTGGATGACCAGGTTGAATCAGGAGTTTGTGTTGCCTAACTACCCTGTTTCCAGCAATAGCTAGTAGCTCAGAAGTGTGTGGGACAGAGTGCAGAAGGATTCTTCCTATTTCATTGCATTTTCCCAGCCTGTGGAGGCGAGACAGCTCAGGGACTCTACAAGGTAGATGTGGTGTTCTTTTGTCTTGTAGTTCTTGACAGCTTTATCTCCCTTGAATTCAATAGCCTTCAGCCCAAAGTAAACTTCTTGGCAGCAGAAACATCCCATGGCAATAAGTTCTAGTTTAACTCTATGATGTAAAAAACCCCTTTCCTTCTGTTTTGAGTCTCTTGCATGCTAGCTTCAGTTGCCTTCCATCTTTCTATTAATGGAGATCCAGCTAGCCAGTGAGTCTGAGTCACCACATACATGGGAGACCAGGTTCCAGCTGATTGCCTGTGATACTGTCTGATGTTGTCTTTGCTCATTTCAATCTGTGTTTATCCATCAGGCATCTCTTATCTACAATAAACAAAGTCATGATCTTTGACAGACAGGCCACGGTCCGTGATCGATGACACTGTGATAACACAATACATGATGAAATACTGTTTCACAAAATATCCTGTCAGGTCTTCTAACAGCAGTGTCTAGCCATATTATTTGTGGTATTTCTGGAGATTTACATGGCACCCTGTGAGTAACTGAGCTCTGGTTGAAGCTATTTTCAGAATTGCATAATACCCATCATAGGGAAATTTAGGAAGCAGGGGACCTGTGGAGGTCTTCTGATCCAAGCTGCCGACGTACTCTTAAGCAGGTTCAATTAGATGATGTTTCAGAATTAAGTTTTGAAAATCTCCAAGTACAGAGATGCCACATCCTTTCTGGGCAGCTTGTTCCAGTGTTTGACCACGGTAGCAAAAATGCTTCCCTATAGCCAATTGCAACTTACCAAGTAGCAACTTGTATCTGTTGCCTCTTGTCATGTCCCTCTGCCACAGGGCCTATTGTTGATCCACAGGCAGCGTCTTGTTCACCAGGACCCTTGGATCTGTTTCTTCAAAGCCACTGTCTAGCCAGCAAGTGCCAGCCTCTCCTGGTGTGTGGTGGTATTCCATCCCACATGTGGGAGTCTGCATGTATCCTTGAACTGCATGAGGCTTATCTTAGCCCATCTTCTCAGCATTTCCAGGTCCCTCTGTATAGCAACTCTGCCCTCCAGCATATCAGCTACTGCCCCTGGTTGTTGTTGTCCATAAAGCTGCTGAAGGTACGCTGTGTCCTAGCTTTCTGGTCATTAGTAAAAACATTAAACAATATTGGTCCCATTATCAGTCCATAGGGAATGTCAGTGGTCACCAGCTGCCAAGTTGGACTTGATAGTCCTGATCATAGTGATTCTTTGAGTATGATGGTCCAGCCAGCTTTCCACCCAACTGATCATTCGCTTACCCAATTGGCCTGTAAGATTACTATAGGAATCCATGTTGAATACCTTGCTGAAGTCCAGATAAACAACATAGACTGCTCTCTCCTTGGGCACTGAAACAGTCATCTCATTATAGAAGACAGTGAGATTGCTTAGACACAATTTGCTTGTGTTCAGTTTGTTGTTGTCTTTTTCTTCATGTATTTGAAAACAGTGTCCAAGGACCTGAAGTTAACTGGAATTCTGCCTTTTTGTTCTGCAGATCCCCCTTGTCGCTTTTGTTGAAAATGGGCATGACACTTGCCCTTTTCCATTTAACAGGATCTTCCCCCAGTTGCCCTGACCTTTCAGAGGTGGTAGAGAGCAGCCTGGTAATGGTTTTGACTAGCCCCATCACCCCCCTCAGATGGATTCTGGCAGGTCCCTGGAATGGAGCTGTGTATGTCCCAGAGGACAGCAGCAAAAAAGGCATTGTGTCTGTCTTCTGTCCCTAGGTCTCCTACCCCACTGAGAAACTGTGCCCACATTTACTTTTTTTTGTTGATGACCTATTCATAGAAGCTTTCCTTCTTACCCTTCATACTCTTTCATTGCCAGGATTTGAACCTGTCTTTGTGCGAGGATGTGCATGTATGTGTATATATTCTGGTTTTCTAGGGGCAGTGTAACTCTAAATGCTTCCCAGTTTCAGAGAAAATGGTTTAATCACAGTCATTCAGATATTTAGCTGCTCTCTTATGCTTGTCACAGGATGTTTTACAGTAACTGAAGTGACATAATATGCTTATTTTATTATGGTCTTGTATGGCATTTGAATATCTCACAATGATAATGTAGTGGGTTTTGCCCGCTGAAGCAAAACTGAGGTGCTGTGTATTAACACAAAAAGCATTTTTTGATTATGGTTTGTCTGTTCAAGCTGCAGTAGTTTGGAGTTTTTTCTTGGGTGTCTAGTATTATGTAACATTTAGCTTATTTTTTAAAACAGTTCCTTCTGATATAACTTGCAATTAGCATTAAAAGCTTCTGCAAATTGATTCATAAAGCAGAGCATATAACAACATCCACTGACTGGAATTTGTGGCTAGATAAACAGATCAGAAGTCAAGAGCTGTTATTTTCCCCACTTTGTGGTCAACTGTGGTAGAAATGATAAATTTTGTAATTCTTCCGCTAGCAACTTCTAAAGCAAGGTTCTGCACTTACCTTGATGTCTTTTAAACCTTACCTGAAGTGTATTTTGGTGACTAAACGAGGTAACAGTTCTTCCATGATTAAATCTTCCATGACTTCAGACTAAATTTTCTGCTCTCTTCTGTGGCCCTTTGCATTCATCTTCTCTTCAAAGAAGGCCAAAGATCTTAATAAAGCCTACCGCAACTTTGGAGAGCCATTGTTTGAAATCTCAAAGCCCTGCCTATTCTTGTAGCTGAAATAGCTAATTAATATAGATTTGTGCACAGAACAAACTTGTTGCTTAGTGGGTTGAAAAATGAGTAATTCCAGCAGCAGATCGCAACGGGCACTCGTTTCCTCAGACTTTCTGAAGTCAATCTCTCAAAATCTGCAGAGAGGAAGTTCCTGTAAGCCACACTTCATTGCTACTGCTTTACTTCATACACTTTTATAGTAAAGAGATTCCTTATTTAAGGAATTTATCTTCTACTGGACGAGCATTTTTTGGACTCACTGATAGAAAAGCTGATTTTAATGGTGCTGACCTGCATATACGTAGGTCAAAGGTAACTGTAGCATCACAGAAAAATTCAGCTTTGAAGACCTCAGGAGGTCATCTAGGTTCAACTGCTTGAAGCAGCTGCTTAATGTCTGTCCCCAGTGTGAATCCAGTCTCTGCATAGCCAGTTGTGTGGGTCTGATAGGTGGGGAGGTTTGGGTTTTTCCTATTTATTTTGTCTTTTTCTTTTTTGGCATGTATGTCAGAAATGAGAAGTTTCTCCAAATTATTTCAGATGACAAAGACAATCTTGCTATCTCAGTCACCCAGAAAAACATGGGAGATGAAACACTTCTAGTTGGATTTGTCAGAAAATTCAGCATGTTCCTTTCCAGTCCTAGAGGCTGAGGCTAATGACCTCTTAAATACCTTTTAATTATTGAAGTTGGTGAGAAACCTCAATTCTTTGATAATACCTCATCATCATGGGGTTTATATGTGATGGAATTATTACTGTAGTCAGTCCCTAGAAGTATATGTACTGAGTTTCAGCAGAAATCAACCAGAAAAGTTCCTGTTCTGCTTTGAAACCTAGAATGTTGCATTGGTAGTCCTGACACAGGAATTGGGATGGAATTATTTCTATTGTTTTACATATTTAAACATTTTTAATATTTACATATTTTAACATATTTACATGTAGGCTGATTTTATGGGAAGATGCATTACCTGTTTGAGAGACAGTAATAGTGAATTTGACTGCAGTCTGGTGTCATCAGAGAAGTTTGATTCTAGGGTGTTTGCTGGACTGTCAAACACTGTATTGCAATGTGTTTATTTGAAACTCCAAATGAATCTAATATTTCCATGAAATGGGAAATACATTATGTGAACACACTGTTCTACTAAAAAAAACAAACCAAAACAAAACCAAAACCTAAAAAGCATTTCTTCAAACGTATTCCATAAACACTTGGGTTTTTTTCCAAGTTGTATTCCCTTTTTATCAATAATAGGATCTGTATTAACCAAGATTGTGAACAGGTATAACTACTTTCAAGAATGTTAGTTGGAGTTAAAAATAAGGCACTCATATCAAGAAAATACTGTATATTTAGTAATTATTAATAACCATTGTAGTTTATTTAATTTCCTTTATTGTCAAATCCATTTCTGTGAGAAGGCCATTTTTTAGGGCTAAGTCCTTAGCTTTTTTAAAAAAAATTAAAAAATAATCTCCTTACCAATCAACAATGCATATATAATACTGCAAAAATTAAAACTTGTTTGCCCGATGTTGGTACTATTTGTCCCATATATTTCTGATATTGGTGATTGGTATAAATAGATACACATATTAATTTTGTTAAAATTCCATTCCTTCTCCTCCAGTGTTATTAGATAGCTACTCATGCAAAGATAATCTTAAAATAATTGTTTTATCCATATAACTAGACAATAGACCAAAAGTAGTTTAAGATTGAACATGGTCTTTTTGACTCATCATTATTTAAAATCCATTTTTACCCCTTTTGGTTTTTTTGCATGTCTATTTAATCTTTTCTACTGTCTCTTACCTGCAAGCTCCCTTTCTTCCAACAATCATTTTTGCAACTGCTGACATTTCCAGAAATCATCCACAAAACTTGTCCATGTGTTAATATGCTAACAGCAGCTCAATGGTAGGACTTCTCTCTGTTGTGACTATTTCTATTTGACTTGAGTGGTTTCTCCCCTGAAGTAGAAACAGTGCATTTTTCTGATAGCATATGGATCAGTGCATCCTGATGCCTGTTGGATTAGTCTTGATATCTTGACCTTAACAAAAAATAATCCATCTGCAGCAGTAAGTGTTCTGTGTTTCTCCATACTGCATACAAATTCTGTACTCCAAAGTCCAAAGCAGATGTGATTTTTGAATGCTTCAGTTTTATCTATGACTTTAACTGGAAGTCTGGGCTCATGGAATCATGGTGGAATACAGCACTTATATTTTAATAAATGTATGGTGCAGCTGGTTAGAATATACTGCTGACATAAAAGCTGAAGTGAGGCAGGAGATAGCATGATAAGCAGGTGGTTGCTTATATTTAGAAATGTTCTAAAGAGTGATTTGAAACAGTTGCTGATATTTTTAGTAAAGGGAAATTTTGTAATAATTTGTTCTGAATCAGTGATTAGGAAAAAAACAAGTCCTTTTATTACTTCTAGTCAATCATGCATTTAGGGGAAGAGGAAGCTAGGTGAGGAGACCTTGATTTTCCTTTCAAGCCTTGTTGTTTGCAATTCCAGTTACTGTAAAACGGACTGATAAAATTTTTATTATTTACTCTCATAAGTATCTTTTTTAGTTGTTAGGTTATGTTCTTGCATCTTATTTATCCAAGACTCCTAAGCAGATTAGTAAAAATACATAAAATATACTGCAGCTATTTGCATTATATGAAGGAATATATAAGAAATGTATATACAAAAAAATAAGCTTACAGTGTAATCGCAGGGTAAATTATTTTGATGGTATAACGTACAATGACTAGTTGCTGAAACTAACTTCACAGACTGAACTATTTGAGGGTACAAAAAGATAAATAGGATAATTTTCATGATGGAGAAGCAGCACTCTTCATTTAGTATGAACCAAGGATGGCCTTGTGGTCAAAACATGATTTTAAGAATAGACTGTACATCTGTTTCCCACCTCAACTGTAGATGAGCTCCATAGCCTTTTGTCTGTTTTGCTGGCATTACCTCTGATTCCTGCACCTGTAGTCTTTGAAAGCCCCGATTAGGAAAAGAGAAAGGAGTAAGCTTTGTTTTGCATTTGGATGCTTATGAAACAGGAGGTAATTCCACTTTTTCAGGATATCAGAGAAACAGTTGCAGGCATGGGTTTGTTTTCTGTGCATTTCATCTTTTTGCAGGTCTAGTGCTTGTACTATTCTGCTTGATTGCTTGAGAAATCTTCATCTGAACTGATGCAGAAATGGCTTGCTGCGGGACAGTAAAGTCAAAATTACCAGAATGCTTTTGCTCTCTTTTTTAAGAAGCTAAACTTGCTATTAAAGGCCTTGGAGATTTCCAATGAATAGGAAATTATCTCTAGTGTTATTTTAACGGGTTTGCAATTCTGAGCTTTGGTGCACATTGATTTTTTGAAAGCAGTACGAATTCAAATATCAAAGGTAACTAAAGAACTGGAAATGCACAGTGACTTCAGATGAAAGCACATGATGCTGAGCTATTGAATTTTCCATGGCTACAGTGATAAGCAGCAAGACATACAAGACCAGTTTTGTTGTCTTACAGAGAAAATAAAATAACTGATTTAGAGGAGAATATATGCATTTTTGTAATGGTTAAGTGTTACTACATTGGGTTTTTTTAAGTGAGCAATATTTTAAGAGATCAAGTTGTATATTCACAGCTGCTGACTTACTCCTCTTTCTTAGTCCTCTCTCTTTGCGTTAATTTACTGGGTTTGCGTGTTTCTTCAACTAACTTCGTAAGAATTTCTATGTAGGCTTGGAAGGATCATTGGTAAAGTCCTTTTCACAGAGGTAGGTTCCACAGCTGGATCTATTATAATAAATATTTCTCTTACTTGTGAATCTCTTGTGAAGGCAATTTCTGAGCTTCATTGGGTAGGTATATTACATCAGTTCTTCACTAGTGCTATCGAGAATTTTTTTCCTAATCTGTAACCTAAATCTTCACTCCTAATTGAGCTAATTTTTTATGCTGTTTCTGGGGATGTGAGGAAATGTCCGTTGTCATAATCATCATTGCTTTTAACAGGTTTTTATGTTCTGAAAGGAGTTGTCCTGTCTTCTCTTAGGCAAACCTTTTTTAAGGCTGAAGTCTTTGGTCTCCACAGTCTTCCCAAACACATATTGCTTATCACTTCCTTGCTCTTGTTAACTTCCCTTCAGTTCTTTTCCATCTTATCTTTTGCAATCCTTTGTATAGGGATTCACAAAGCTGGACGCCATATTCTGAATTGGGCTGTAACAATACCAGCAAATTATTTCTGATCTGTATTTACAAAAGAATCTTAGTTCTCTGTGAGGTCTTATACAATGTACCTCCTGTTTATGCATCCTAGACTGGATTTCTAGTCTGCTATAATACCCTGTGTGTTTTTCTGTTATCTTCCTGTTTATTTATTATTTGCATTTTCATGTTCTGTTCATTTAATTTCTTTCAAAAGCGTATGTTGGTGGGGATTTTTCTGCTCTTTTTGTGCTTATCCTTTGAATTGGATCTGACTGTTTTTTCCAGATTTTTTCCTTCATTTTGAGATAATTTTAAATGCGATAAACAGCATGTGCTCAGAACTCTGAGCTTGGCATTGTTTGCTGAGTTTTATTTGTTCTTAATAGATTAGTTTCGTATTCTGTTGCTTTATTGTAGTAATGAAAATATTGTGTAGGACTGGAACAGGACAAACCCAGGGGAATTTCTTTTTGACACGCTTTTGCAAATCCTGATAATTACCAAACTCCTGATAATTACCTTTTGGACGTTTTCTCTATGATTTTTTTTTTTTCTCTATGTATTTTTTTTATTTTGCTAGTGAGAAAGATGAGTCTTGTCTGTTATTCCGATGTTAAGATGTTTTGTTTTATTGATGATATATATATATATATATATATATATTCTGATGGAATATCATGACACAATTTTATTCTTAGAGGAACACTTAAACCCTGGATCTTATGTTAACGTATAAGAACTTCTAGGTGTTTACAGATTAATTAATGTCTTATTCTAACTCCCTCTCCCCAAGTATTCTGATCTGTAGTTTGGGAAGCCCCGTGCCCTTTTAGCAGTAGTGCTTTGATTTGCCCTTTTCAGTCCTGTTCTGCTGAGTTCTCAAAGTAGTTTGATTAAGACAGTCTCCTTAAATATTTTAGAGTGAATTTGGGTTGATCTTACTGTCCTCAGCACATTTCTTCATGTATAGTGATTTTCTTTAGGATTTTTTCCCGTTCTTATCCCTTGTAAATGTGTCCAGATATGTAACAATAACAAACCACAGTTTAAGAAAGCATGGAAAACTTAAGCCTTCTGTGCATTCTTTGCCTTTCTTAACTCCTGATGGAGTTTTATTTAATCATTCTTATATAAAGTATCTTCCATTATTTCCGCTTGTTCCTTGTAAACTACAACGCATTATATACCTTTGTCTTTCTGATCTTTATTTACATGCTTTTGCTGTTCCACACTGTTGTTCCTTCCTTAACAATTTTGTGATTATTCTTTTTCTTAGTATTTAAGGATGAAGTTATTTTTGGTCTATTATCATCCTGTCATTCCAGTGGAACAGTTTGACACTGTGCCTTTCAAATAACAAGGTAAATTGTATAAATCATTAAAATATGCGTGTAGGATGTTGCGCATGAAATGATGGTCCTTGGGGAGTAGTGCTGGTACAATGAAGAAAAATTTGCATTATTCAACAGCAGGCAACATTAAAACCATTTCAGTCATTTAAATAATTTCAGTGTTTGTTTACCTTCATATACAGAAATCAGATTGTAAGTAAAACCTGTTATAAAGTATTTACATACTTATTTGAGGACAGCAGCCACTTTCAGGTTTCTAATCTGTACATACTCAATACTGTTAAAACTTAAATCTGTTAATGTAGAACTCTTAAAGAACTTTTAGAATACCAAGACCTCCCAGTAGTAAATGTTGGCTGCATTATCGTGGCCTGAATTATTCCTTCACATACTAGTTATGCTTAAGAAAGAGAAAAATGAATTGCAACATATCCTAATCATCACTGAGTAGGATAAGCTTGGGAAAATGGTGTATTTGCCTTGCATATGACCTTTCAGTTGTTTTTCATATTATATGCTCCTACAGAGCTGTTATCGTTGTATCCAAAGGTAGATTCTATGATATGGAAAGATGTAATCGCACAGGAAAGACCAGAATGATTTAAGGGTCCATTTGGCATATGGAAGAATATAGTGGGGGTTTAATCCTGGTGAAGAGTCATTAGGTGGACAATTCCTGTGTGCACAGATTTAGGAAGTTTGGCCTTAAAAAGCATGTAGGTCAAGTTAGAGAAAAGTAATCGGAAGTTACAGACTTTTTCTATCCTTTCTGCTGCAGCATATTTTATTAAATTTGATTTGAGGACTTGGAAGGGGGGAAAAGAATAGTGTTTTGGTTTTCTAACGTATTTTAACTAACATGTTCAGTGAAGTTTTCATAGAATCACATGGGTTTGGGTTGGAAAGGACCTTTAAAGATTGTCTAGTCCAACCCCTCTGCCGTGGGCAGGGACATCTTTCACTAGGTTAGTCTTCTTCGGTTTTCTGGTTATTGCAGGATTATGAATTATATCCCCAAAGAACTTATCCCTCTTCTGTTCAGTCATCTTATTTCTGGGCTTGAGTTTTACTTTTTTTCTCATGATGAAATTGAGGAATAAATCCAAGAAGCGAAAGCTGTTGTAACACCCTGTGGAATTTACCTGTCTATATCAATGTTGGACAGGTTCAAATAGGTATTTCAGTTTCAGAAATTTTATCAGCACAGCATGGTATAATTTGGTGAGGGCTTCAGTGGGATTGCTGGAATTGAGTTTGTTATTTAGAAGCTACCATTATTTTTCCCTATTACTGCACCTTTTGTCAGAGAAAAAACATGAACATTTTGTTCCTGTATCTCCTGAACTTTTCTTGCCTGTTTTTTCTTCAGTTCATTGATGTCTGTAACAGTTGCAAGCTGCTTGCTGGGAAAGCCAGGCTCCATGTTGTCCCTAGAGGTAGTGGCTGCTGACATAGTGGCTAGGAACCGTTCCTCTGGTGTAGGAGGATGTTGCAAAAATAGGAAGTTTGGACTTTTCTCTTGGAAAACAGTTTGTGGAGATCATTTTAGCCTGTTTGCCATGAGCGAAAGGCTTTTGATGGGAGCAGAGCTGTCTTTGCCAACAGTGCATTTGTTTGGAAGCTGCTATTTTTGGCCTGTTAGTTTCTGAGCCTTCTGTAATAGCAGAAAGAGGAAGCTAACTGTGAAATCCCTTTAATAACATATTTCCTGGTTGAAGTGACTTTATCTGTGAGGCCTAGACAGAGGAGATGTCATTTCCTGGATTACTTCTCTTCAGTCTGAACAGTCTGTTTTACTGTGTAATCTTTTGACCCAGCTTCTTAATTGCAGTGTAATTTTTGTCATGTAAACCATGTTTTTTAAATGAAAATTTAAGCTTTAAGGAAACACCTTTTGACGAAGTGCTAATGTGCAAGACAAGTCTTTCCTAAACTACACGTTGATATGAACTCGAAATCCCTTACCTTAAAATTATGTTCAAGAGCTTAAAATCCTGTCTTCAGAAGAGTATGATAATGAAGTTTGTTCATAGGGATAAAAAAAAAAAGTCGCTCTTTCTGTTCCTCATGATGCTGATACTAATCACTTCTCTTTGATGCCAGCTGTAGCTGACTGTCCTCAAGAGTTAGGACACTTCCAAATAGTTAAGATAGGTGGTTGTGCTGTTCTGAAATTTCTGTTCATTAATAGCTACTTGTGAAAATTGTTACCAGAAGTCCATGAAAAGGAGGCTGAAAGACCTATTAGAACCATTTTTGCAGCTGATTTTTTGTTTTTATAGACCACAAAAAGGCTGTGGAGTCAGAATGACACAGGAGAAAAAAGTGACACCTGAAACGATAATATACAGCTCCATTTAAATTGGAAGTTATGGTTGTTCTGGACCTCTAATCAAACTTTCCTAAAATGTCTCTTGGGGATAGTAACTTCATTCTGTTCCCTGACTTTGTGCACAGGGTAGAAGAAAACACTATAAATACTTTGCTTGGTCAACCTCTGAAATATCTTTGTATAAAAAGCATTAAAATATTAGGTGACCTTGCTCCTTCCCCCCCCTCCCCCCCCAAATATGAAGAACAAAATATGCCTTATTGGTTTGTGTTAGCAGAGACTGCTTTTACACCTCTCTTAAAATGTCTACCCAGCTGTCAGTGATGGTTAAAGTATTGTTTCAGTAGTGATTAAAGATGAATGTAAAATGAGTGACAAAAAAGGTGTTAGGCTGTGAAGAGCAAAATAGATTAAGAAGGTGCTCAGAGATCTAGAAAACTAGTTTTTATGTTTGAGACTGTGCACTAGAAATGAGAAGTGTAATTCATCAGAAAAAATATGTTCAGGACCAATTGTGAAACTCTTAATTGCATAAAGGAATTCTAAAGAATAGGAAAAACTCTTTTAGTTTGATGCTGTAAACTGATACTGTAAACTACAGTAATATATTAATGCAGTTATATTGCAAATATGTTAATGAAAGCATGCCTTCAAGTCGTATTTGATGTTAAAAGTTAGGCATTGTGTGTAGACTACCAGCTAACTGGAACTGAGACTTCACTGTGCTAGGTAAAATATAAAAGTTGGCCCAGCTGTTCTCCATCAGAACATTCAGTACGGTCCTTTTCTACATGTTACAAGGTAAAGATCTGTATTCTATAGAATGAGGTATCCTTTTTTTTTTTACTTTTTGTTAAATAAAGAGTTTGGTATTACAGATTCTGTCACATTATTTTGCAGGAAGTCACCTCAAGGCAGTACTTTGTTGGATTTGTCCAGGTTATTGTGCAGTTCCCATGCAATTCATGCAGTGACTAATCCATAAGTATTTAACAGCTTTGTTACTTTGATTTGGTTTTATTGTCTCTTTTTGTAAAAACGTCATCAAATTTAAGAATAGGTAGTAAGTCATCTGTCCCTCAGAAAGACGAGTATGACGTTCTCATCCATCAGTCCTTTATCTATAATGGGTCTTGCAGGAACAGTTGCAGTCAAGGCTGAAATAATGCCTATAAATATTGTTCTTAATGTAACTAAGATTGATACTGTGTCTTCTTCACTGGCTTCCCTTTTTGCTCGTTAACAGTTTTATGTTTCTTTTTGTAAGGAAATTCTAAACAGCGATGTGTAAGACACAGTTCATGTTACACAGATTCAAGAGTAAAATTCCACGTTTTCTCTGTGTAGCATTGGAAATACTGTATTACATCACAAAATGGTTGAGGTTGGCAAAGTCCTCTTGAGATCTAGTCCAACATCCCTGCTTGATGCAGGGTCAGCTGGAGTAGGTTGCTCAGGGTCACGTCCAGTCTGGTTTTGAGTATTTCTGTTGATGGAGATTCCACAACCTCTCTGGGAAACCTGTTCCAGTGGTTGACCACACTTGCAGGAAAAAAAGCGTTGTGTTCAGATAGAATTTCATGCGGTTTACCTTGTGCCCATTGTCTCTTGTCCTGTCAGTGAGCACTACCTTTTCTTCACTCCATCTCATCAGATACTTACACACATTGATGAGATCCTCTGCCTGGAGTCTTCTCCAGGCTGAAGTGTCCCAGCTATCCAAGCCTTTCTTCTTACAAGAAATGCTTTAGTACCTTAATCTTCATGGCCCTTTACTGGACTTACTCTAGTAAGTCCCTGCCTTGGTTTGAGGAGCCCAGGAGTGGATACTGTGCTCCAGGTGTGGCTTCACCAGTGCTGAGTAGAGCAGAAGAATCACCTACATTTACCTGTGGACAATGCTTTCCCTAATGCAGCCCAAATGTTGTTGGTCTTTTTACCCTGCGAGGGTGCATTGGTGGGTCATGGTCAGCTTGTGGTCCACCAGGACCCTCAGGTCATTCTTTGCAAAGCTGCTTGCCAGCTTGTCAGGCCCCAGCTGTACCTGGTGCCTAGAGTTATTCCTCCACAGATGCAGATCTTGGCATTTCTCCTTGTTGAACTTTGTAATATTCTCCTCTGTCCAGTTCTCCAGCCTTTCGAGGTCCATTTGAATGGCAACATGATCCTCTAGTGGATCAACCACTCCCCCTGGTTTTGTATTGCCTGCAGGGTGCAGCAAGTGTAATGAGAGTACTGAAGATGTGAAATAGCCCCAGTGCTGAATGCTGGGGTGTGCTACTAGTGACTGGCCTTCAACTGCACTTTTGTGCCCCTGATCACAATCTTCTGGGCCTGATCTTTCAGCCAGTTTTTAATGCACTTCATTTTTCTAAGCCGTATTTTGTCAGCTTGTCTATGACACTTCCTAAGACATTTTCATTTGTTAGGAGGTTAAAATAAATAAGTTAATCACAATTTCATCTCCTTATTTTGAAAGCGTGCTTAATCGTTCAGGTTTTTTGTGGTGAGTAGTGACACCTCCACAGATGAGATAGTCTTATTCAGGGGTCCTCAAACTTTTTAACCAGGGGGCCGGCACGCGGATGCAGTGGCAGGCAGTCATCTGCGGCTGCTTGGTTTCCCCCCAACCCCTGGCAGAGGGGGGTCTGTAAATACCGGGGGCCGGATTGAGGACCCTGGGGGGGCGTATCCAGCCCGCAGGCCGTAGTTTGAGGACCCCTGGTCTTATTTATGCATGTGCATATTTAGGACAGTCTGGCATTCAAAATGTATTTTGTAATCTTGAGCCTTGCCTTTAAGTCTATCCAGGTGATACATTATTAGAATGAGTATAATTTTAGTGATGTTTACAACAAATGATCCCTTCCCAGATACATTAAGAAAAACAATATAAAATCAACAGGTTGTTAGCTATAGCCTCAGTTATGGAGAAGACTGAAAAGCTGCCTAGTTCTGTTGCCTGCCTGTTAATAAAAGTGATGTGGTCTCCGAATTGAATTGCTATGATGTCCTGTCAAGGCTCAAAAACCTGAAGAAACAGTCTTAGGATTTTGTTCTTAGAGCAATGAACAAAGTTCAGGAAGAACACTGGAGATGCTGAATATGAATGGACCCTCTTCTTACTTTCTGAAACTAATTTTTATTTGTCCCTGTGTTAACTGGAAAGGGCTTTGTGTTTTGAAGAGTAATTTTTTTAAGTCTTTCTAGGTTGCTGAAAAGTGGAATTGAGTTAAGTCTTCTAACAGGCGTTTCAAATACAATTTTTAGTTTAGATTTTGTTGATCTCATCCCTTGCCATTTTAAGAGGTCTCAGTTGTTTTCTGTGGAGGCATTGAGAATTGGTAGCAGAGCGACATGTAGAGTTCTGGCTTGTCTTCTGTTGAGTCACTTAAAAAAAGTAATCTAGCCTTGTGAACTTCAATTATGTAGTAAATTGTTGTCTTAAGTTAGGTTATGTCTTTCTTACAAGAAGAAAAATGTGCAGTTTTTTGAATATCCAGAATGAGAAGGTAAAGAGACTGTGGTCAAAGCAATAATGTGGACAATACAAACAAAGTTTTTCAATATGCAGGAAAAATGTAATGGAAATAATAAACCCAGATTGACTGAACTGGGTATCTTAAATCAGTGTTAAATGAGTAAGATTACTTACTGGTTAAGATTAAAACCACTACTCCAGTTTAAGTCTCAGTGCCACTAGTCAGTGGTAATGTATCTGTACTCTTCATAGACCAGCTTAGAGCCAGTCAGTGTGTGTTAGCTCCTTTGGTGATGTATAACCATACTTCAGAGATTGTTTGATTTGACTACTAGGAATGTAATGCATACTTGAATAATACACAGTCAGTCTCAGTGTAGTAGTTTTAATAAAGTTATTAATACTTAGAACTCAATTAACCTTTTTTTTTCCCCCCCTCCCCAGGATGGCTTGAATTCTTTGGTCCTTGATCTGGATTATCCAGCGCTGAGGAAGAACAAGAACATCGATAATTTCTTAAATAGATGTAAGTTGCAAGTGGCCCTTAAACAGTGATGTTGTGATCTCAGTCATAGGAAGCTAAGTGGCCAGAAATGTGTTGCTGATTTTCATTTTACTAATTTTTATAACTCTGAGCTTCTATATTCAGAAGGCTTTGGAGGACCATGTATTACAGAGAAGTTTCATTTTGGGGAGTCTGAAAATACCTTGGAAAATACCAGCTGTAGATCATATTTTTTCCAACTACAATTGGAAAAATCCTTTAAAGTTATATTTTATCTTAAGTACATGCAGCAACATAATTTGCAAAGCATATCCCAGTTATTATTCGTTAAGAATTAATTACTCAGAATGTCAAAATTGTATATACAGTCTTATTTAACCTAACAAAGAAGCTTTCTGTTGATTTTTAAAACTAAATTATTGTACCTTGAAGTCTGTTGGAGCATTTTTGAACCTTTCTGTAAATGTTTGTGATTCTCCCCAAAGTAATTGTAGACAGAATCTTGGAGTTTACTGAGCATGTAAAAATTGAAGACTGTTGTTACCTCAGAGTAGCTGTATATTGTCTTTTTTAAGTGTTTTCTAGCTATGTATGTAAACAATACGGTTTTTCTTGTAAATAGTGGATTATTTGCTTTAAAATGTAAGTTGCAGTGAGTAAGTCTTCTTGTAACAGCTATGTTTTGTAGTGAGCTAATTTTGAGATACTTTTTTTAAAAACAAAAACACCACCTTTTCTATTTCATATCTTGAGGTTACTACAGATGTAGTCTTATCAGCAGCTCCTCTTTTGATTCTTTACTGGTAAGAGCTATGTGTGTCTGCCCTCTGTGTTGTTCTGTGACTCCTTTGAATATCCACTCATGCTCCTCAGTTAAATGGTGGCTGGTGTAGTCATTTTGGTGAGTTTTTGTGTTTTATATTCAGTGCTTTTCCATGAGGTTTAGCAGAGCCCTGTAGCTAGACATACAGTTTTATAGTCACCAGTAAAGTCTCATTTGGAGAAGTCACTGGAAACAATATAAGCAAGAAACAGCAGACTAGGAAGGAGAGGAATGCCTTGGGATTTTTCTCAGTTTGAGTTCAAAGAAATTCAAGCAAATATTTATGAAAGAAAGGATCAGGAACAGCATTTTAATTTTGTTGCCTGCAACTGTGCATTGTGTGTGTGATGTGAGGGGCAAAGCCCTATCTACAGTAAATATGAAAATGATATAAACTACAGTAACTTTTATGAGCTGTTCAGATTTGTCTTTACATTACAGTACTATTTTTGCAGTAGGACAAAATTAGAAACCACCTTCTAATCAGAAGATCAGCATCTTCTGCCTGTTGAAAATAGCAACTATAAGAAAACAATTTAACCTTGGCAACAGGTTTTTGTGTTGGGTGGTTTGGTGTGTTGTTTTTTTTTTTTTTTTTTTCTGCAGCCCCTGAGCATTCTTGCTGTTTGTCTTCTCTTTTCTGAAGGTTTGGTCCTTCTCCTACTCTAGATTCTCTTCTGTTGTCATAATAAATATTATCGAGCATCTGATGTGGCCTGCAGGCTACCAGCAATGGCAGAAACCCAAACAGACTTTCATTCACAATTTTTTTACTGCTTTTTTAAAATTGGCCATCAGTTTACAGTTGAAATAGCTTGATACTAGTTAAAGAAAATTCTGAAATGTGTTACAAAAAAATTCACAGTAGATAATTAAGAGTTTTCAGTGGTGCATTTCATCATTACCTGTTGAACTTTAAGAAAAGCGTGTAAGAGCTAACTATTTTGGCTTACGTATTGTGATGCTGTACATCTCTCTTAGGAATCACCCATGTAACTTCTGTCCTGTTTCCGTACTGCCTGAGATAGAATGAAAAATAGTGCTGCATATCTTCTGTGATTTACGCTATTTTAAAAACAAAAATTTCTGAAATGAGTAAATATTTGAGGCTGGTAATATTTTGGCATTGCAACTGAAAGAATCAGTCCTGGCACACCAATGTGTTTCAGAGGCCTTTCCAACACAAATGTTTGTGTGGTTTGTTACGAACCTGACTGGGGAACTGAGCAGAATTAATGCAAAGAGCTGGGTGGTTGATTTGTTTGGTTTTTTTTTTTTTGTTGAAACTAGTCAGGCACAAGAAGAGCAAAGACCCGCTTATGATTTTCATTTCACTTCACTGATACTTGTGCTAGCACATAAGGAGCTGCTCGGGTGCAGGAAAAAAAAAACACAGGAGAACTGAGCTCTTAGTGGCATTACCATTTTATGTAACTTAAAGTTGCTGAACCCATAGCTCATATCTTTTTGGAAACTCTTCTGAGGGTAGCAAGGATCAGTGGAAAGGAAGAGCATACATGTGCTTGCTGAAGCCTCTTGCTACCTTGGACTTGAAAGAAGAGTTGGGAATCGTATTAAGAATTTATGGAACACTAAGTTGTTGCTCTTAGGTTAGGGAACAGTGAGTTCTTGTCTCTTCTGATTTTTCTCAGCATCTGAAGAGCTGTAGCAAATGCCTAGCTGGGAATTATTGTCAAAAGGTTCTGACAGACTCTGGCGAGCTGTCTGTGCCAGGGACGTGGAGCCTGCATCCTTCCTCAAGGTTTTCTGAGGCAACTGCGGAGAGGTGGTGGGGCCATCTTGTGAGTTTGCAGTCTGTAGTGAGAAGTGAAACAGCTGAGGCGGAGTTATTGCTTATGATTGTTTTAATCCATATTACACAAATCTTCAAAAATTGTGGAGAACACTGCAATAATCATCACGCTTAGTCAATTTAATCACTTAATTCTTCCACAGTAACACTTTCAGAAGGAAATTTTTTTGTCTACCATATTCCCAGGGGTTTCAATATACCCTACTCCAGACCTGCTGCAGTCATTGCTAATCAGGTTAATGTTTTATTAATAGCTTATTTTAATTTAAAAATGAAGTCATTTGAATCTCAGCTGAAATATTAGTTGATTTTCAGCTCAGCTCATAGTTTCAAGCTGAAACTCAAAATGTTTTAACTTATTTTACAAAGCTACAATTTATTAATTGCCCATACTATAGAAGTTCAGTATATCCTGTTTCTGTGACCACTTTGCAGAAGCAGCCTCTTCACATGTTTAATATGCAAGAAACACTTTCATTGCCTGCTTTCCCTGACTATTCTGATTTCTTACCACTTCCTCTAAGGCACTGAACCAAAGTAGAGCATGTATTTATTATATGAGATACTTAGGTGCCTCTTAATAATACAACTATTCCCTATTAAACTGTTAGGTTTCTGGTTAATTTGTTGTTTTTTTTGGAGTATTCATAGTGCAGGAAAGCATAATGTAATACTCAATTCCTAAAACAATAAGAGGAATCTCATGGTCCTCTGAGAGCAAAAACTAGCTTGCTTATTTTAGAAAAGAAGCTTGAGCTTTCCAGCATGGGTTTAGTGTAACAAATCTTTCTGGTCTCTTCCTCTTCTGTCATCTAGGCTATGACAACAGGTTGAATAAATTCTTCCAAGTCACTTTTTCTGCCATCTGAGACTTGCCAAGTGTTGGATCATGTCTTAGTAGATTGTGCCTTTTTGGTGGTCTCCATGCAGGTATTATGTAGCCTGTTAGCTGCTTTAACTTCTGGGAGCAGAAAGTTAAATAATTAAGCAACAGTTTAAAATATTTAATAATTCATAATCTTATAATCAGAAATAGAAGGGCATGAAGAATGGATTTTGAGTAAGTCCAAACAGTAGCACAGGAGGTGGTGCCATCAACAGGCCTGGTATAATCCATAAGCCTCGGCTCCCAAAATGGATCAGTGACTTCCTATGCATTACCTAGCATCACTAAAAAATCGGAAACCTCCATTATTAAAATGATTTGCTTATATTGTGGAGGTTGGCAAACTTCTAGAGTGTAATGGTAGTGGCTGTATTTACGGTAGAAGGAACTTTCAGTGCAGGTGTGTTACTTGTGCAGCAGCTTTGCTAATCCCCTGAGTAAACTTCCTGGAAAGTTGCTCTTGCCATTATCCTCTTCAAGCAGACACTGCTTACTTAGAAGATTTGTCTGTTAAGATTAACTTCTTGCAGAAGTAACAGTTCTGGTTCCTTCCCTTACATTTTCTTATGTTGCTTGAAGTTGCTGAATCATATGCCAGCCATATGGTTACCAACAGAAATGTGTTATCTGGTATGATATTAATGCCTATCATGACTGTAATTCTCTGTGCTCTATACTTACTGTCAGTGACAGATGAAATGTCAGATGCCAAGAAGAATCTTAGAAGTTTAGTGCATTGTAGAACTTACATTGAGTTGAGGAGCTGACTGCCTCTCTGGTTTCTTTTTGGCTTCCTCAAGGCTACTCCTTCCTAGGTCTTTGCAGTTGCCTTGGCAGTTTGGGCTCTAGTTCCATTCTTAAATGATACTGTTCTGGTAAGAGTAGTGATAGGAGAGGTATCAAATAAGCAACTTTTCCCAAGCTCCCATGAATTAGAGCCACAGTGTTTAAGACAGACTGTCTTAGATATATAAACAAGTTATATGTCAGTGTTATTAACCAGTTTTCCATTTGGGTGCTTGGTAGATGCAGAGCATTTCAGTTCTGCCATCAGGCTTAGTTTCATTAAGTCAGGTATGTCCCCTCTGCAAGTCAGAGGACTGCTGTTTTCTGTTTTCCTATCTTGCGCTCCTTTCATCTATGTAAGACAAAATACTTCGTGTCCCCCTTTCTTCCCTCTGGAGGGGGAAACGCTAGCCTGTCCGAAGCTATGCCTTCTAGTTTCTGCTGCTCCTGCAAAGTCTCCAGTTTCTTGTTCCTCAGACACCTTTGACCAGATATTACGTATGCACCCCTAATTACTTCAGCCTTTCTGTTGTGCTTTTTGTTTGGTTTTGGGCGGGTGTGGGATTGCAGCACTTCCTGGCCGTACTTCATTTTAACTCCTGGCTAGACTTTTGCCTAGGGCAGCAACTTTTGACTTAATGTACTCCATAGCAGCACTCATTGACTGACTGTGTCTGGTCTGTGGGGATAAAATTGCACTCCCTTGCATTTTTATTCCTCGTTTATACACACCCCAGAACTACCTAATACACTTCCCTTTTAACTTTTAAGAAAATAATCAGGTTGTGAACATTTTTTTTCCCCCCTTAAAGAGCAGAAAAGCTTGGTTTTCTGCACCCCACTTTTCTATTCAGGTATTTATTCCATTTTCACAAGCACTTGTAACCTTCAGCCACATTCTTGCTGCCAGCTGTCAGTGACTGATCCAAACACTCTGCCCTTTCAGAAAGTGAAGCTTCATTTGTTTAAAGGTTATAGTGCCATTTTCAAGCAGTAAATCAAAAACTGTCTTTAAATACTTGCTATCCAGCATTCCTGGTCCTTCCCGTGTTAAAGAAGAAACTTGAGTCGTAGGTGACAACATCTTGTGTTTTAGGACTTTTACTCAAATGTCACAATATTTTTATAAGATTCCATTATATTCTGGGGCTGGGAAATCCACTCTAATGTCTTCCTTTAAATCTGACATTTTCCTTCTGCTGGGCTTTGTGCTGTTGCAAATTTATGAGGCTTGAAGATACAATCTGTGGTTTCTGTGCATGCAGATACCACAAATGTACAAACTCATCTGTGTGAAACCTTGTGAAAATTCAGTCCTCTGCTAAAAGGGTAGTGTGGAAATGTCTCCTGCACCTTGAATTAGATTGTTATGTGATACATGAACTAAACCGTATGATCCACCATGTTGCAATTACGGCATTGCTTAAGGATTTCTCTGAGCTTGCCACCTTGCAGCCTGTTTTTTGATTCAGGTTAGTTCCAATGCTTTGATTATTTGTTCCATATCTGTCTAAATGTTATGACAAAACAGAAAATCCATCTGTATAACTGATAGCTCCACAACACCTGCATTGCTAGATGATGATTATTATTTTTAACTGAGATTATTAAATGTTAGTTAAAGGAGTTAGGAGGTGTGACATCATGGCTCTCTACAGCTTCCTGAGGTGGGGAAGTGGAGAGGGAGGTGCTGATCTCTTTTCCCTGAAATCCAGTGAGAGGACATGTGGAATGGTTCAAAACTGCACCAGGGGAGGTTTAGACTGGATATTAAGAAACATTCTTTACCAAGAAGGTGGTCCAATACTGGAATGGGCTTCCTAGAGAAGCGGTCAATGCTCCAAGCTTGTCAGTGTTTAAGAGGCATTTGGACAATGCCCTTAATAACTTGCTTTAACTTTTGGTCAGCCCTGAATTGGTCAGGCAGTTAACACCAGATAATTGTTGTAGGGCCCTTCCAGCAGAAATAGTCTATTCTCTCTTCTATTAATCTTTTACTAGAGCAAGTAGGATTTCTCTATCCTCAGCATTTCACAGGGATGATAAAACTGGTAACTCCTCTCAGTTGGTATCTCATTTGCTTACTTCACATATTGTTGGGTATTTCATTGCTTAACTGCAATGTTTAATGCTTAAACAGTTTCACTGGAGCTATATTAACATTGTTTATAATTTCGGTATTGTATTTCGAACACAGAAGTATTCCTGTGAGTTCCTGACCAATAATGGAGCTATGTAAAACTACACCCTGCTCTTACTTTCAGCATGTATAAATCCCTGCCATCTCATTTCACACATTTGAAACATCCCAGAAACATCTGAAATCAATGTGATTCCCCTCCCTCATGAGAATTAAAATTGTCTTCAAACACGTAATTGCGCATTCTCTCCGACTTGAAACTTGCTGATACTCCTGTACTGCTGCTTCCTGTGAATTTGCATTTGTCCTCCTCATCTTGTGCCAAAGCTTCTGATCTGCAATTAAGCTTCCAAGCACAGTCGTCCCTTCCCAAACTGCAAAATTAAGTTCACATCATGAACAAAATAATAAACTTGGTGTGGGTGAAGCACTGTTGCTGTTCTAAGCTTCCTGTCTAAGCTTTTGTGATTCAATATAGAAAACAGCCTCAGAATTATCATGACTCCTTTTCCTGTTCACACTCTGGATTATTTCAGTCTTATTGGTACACTGAATGTAGCAAATTTGTCTGCTTTTGAGGTTTTTTACTTGCCTCTGTCCTTACAACTTTACTAGCAGACTCTTTTTCCCTCATTAACTTTTTTTTTCATTAAATCTCTCCGCTTCCCCTCACACCTAATCTTTTCCTCAGAAGAATAAATTTTCAGTTGCATTTTTGCATTCCACAGGTTAGGAAGGACTTCTGGAGATCCACTGGTGCAACTCTGCTCAAAGCTAAACCAGTTTTGGTGTTAATCAGGTTGTTCAGGTCCTTGTGCAGTTAAATTTTGAAAATTTCCAAAGAGGGAGGTTTTGTAGCTGCACTGGAAAGTCTGCTCTATTCCCCAGGTCTAAGGATTCTTTTCTTAAAAAGTCGGATTTCTGATGTTTCAACTTGTCTGTTGCCTCCTGTCCTTTCACTTTTCACCTCTTAGAAGTAAAACCGCCTTTCAACTTCTGTTAAGGCCAGCCATTTAGACTTCCCTAAGCTGAACAATTCCTGTTCTTTTGGTTTCTCTATGAGCATCAAGCGGTCCCACTCCCTAAGCATCTTGGTGGCCATCCATTAAGCTAGGGGAAGTTTTGTTATTTTTCTTGCACAGAGGAGCCCAAGGCTTGACATAGCATTCCAGATGTGGACTCAAAGTGACAAACAAGAGGGGGAAAAATCACTTCCCTCAGCCTACTGGTTATGTATTAACCAACACAGCCTCGTATGAAGTCAGAGCAAAGGCTTGCTGCTCTTTCCTCTTTGTTCATTTTGTCCACCAGGGCTCTCAGGTCCTTTCTCAAGGTGTCTTCTGGCTGGTACATGCCATCCTATACTGTTGTGTGGTGTTGTTTCATCCCAGCTACCAGACTTGCATTTGTCTTTGTTGGAACTTTGCGAGGATCCTGTCTGTGCATTGACCCATCCTGTCTGGGTGCCCTCCAGTGTAACTTTGAACCACTGACCATGACTCCATGACTGCAGCAAGTTTTCCACCCACCTTGTAATTTCTTTGTGCAATCCATCTCAGCCTGGTTTGGCTACAAAGATACTTTGAGATGCTGCATTGAAAGTTGTGCTACAGTCGAGGAAAGGAAATGTGTACTGCTCTCCCCTTGTCCACCAAGACAGACATCTCATCATGGAAGGCAATCAGGTTAATCAAACACAGTTTGTCCTTTTTAGATCCATATTGGCTGTTCCCATCCTTTCTTATCCATCAGGTGCTTGGAAGTGGATTCCAAAAGGATTTGCTCTATGGTCATCATGGGCAGTGAGGTTAGGCTGCTGTTTCAGCCTGTAGCTTTCTAGATCCTCCTTGTTGCCTTTCTAGAACACTGACATGACATTTGCCCTTCACCAGTCATCAGGAGCCTCCCTGAGTTGCCATGACCTTTTGTGATGACAGATAACAGCCTTGTAATGGTGTTAACTGGCTCCTTCAGCACACTTGGATGAATCTTGTGTCGTCTCAGAGTGTATGTCAAGTTTGCTTTACTGGTCCTTAACTCTGACTTCCTCTACTGCCATACTTCACCATCCCACCGACACTGCTAATAGTTTCAGGAAGCTGGGAGACCTGTAAGCAGAGTTCGCCAGTGAAGTATGAGGCAAAAAAGGCATAGAGTACCTTGATCCTTCTGCATGTCCTTCAGCACTAGATCGATCCCCTACCCCACTGAGAGCAGCAAGCCCACATTTACCTTATTCTTTCTTTTATTGCCAGTGTATTTATAAAGGCTCTTGTTTTCCTTCATAACACTTGCTAGTTTCAATTCCAGCTGAACTTGGATTTCCCAGTTTCATCCTTGCGTGCTTGGTTGATTCCTGCTGGGTAGCCCATCCCCGCTTCCATGTTACAAACCTTCACATTTTGTGCTTGAGTTGAGGCTGAGGTTGCCCATTCACCCAGACTGGCACTCTGCCATGCCTGCTCAATTTCTAGCAAACTTGAACAGACTGTTTTTGTGCCATGAACATGTCATCTTTGAAGATCAACCCACTCTTCTACCCTCTGCAGCAGCTTCCCACAGGATCCTGCCTGTGAGTTTCCTCAACAAACCATAGTCTGTTCTCCTGAAGTCCAAGTTCTACTATTTTTCTTCCTTAGCTCTCTCAGGGTCTTAATTTCCATGTTCGCATGGTTGCTTCAGCCAAGGCTGCTACAAACTTTGTCATCCCTGGCTACTTCTTTCTTGTTTGTGAGTAACAGATCAGAGTGCCTCCCTGATTGGGCTTGTTGCTCACTTGGGTCAAAAGAAATGTTCTTGATGGTCAGGCATCTCCTGGATTGCTTGTGGCCTGCCAGATTGCTTTTCATGAATAGGCAGGAATGGTTAAACTATTTACTAGATGTTAGTTATTATTAACTCACTGCTGACAATGTAATCTTTAATGTCATACTGAATTAACCATACCTCTGATCCTTTTTTCCCTAAATTCAGATCTGAGATCCCCTTTAATGCCTTTCTTGGGATCGAATTCCACAGTCTTTGACCCTAAACAGGAATCTGGTGCAATATATACCTCTACTCCTCTCTGAATATGAGCATCCACAGTTTTTGATACAATTACGTGCTTTTCCCAGGTCTTGTTCCAGCCAGCCTGTTTTGATTTTTTGTTCTTCCTCTGAGTGTGTGTGTGGGCAGCATCAAAGCTTGTAACTCTTAAGAAAGATTACCTTGAGTATTATGGATTCCATTCATTGCTCCCATTATTTTTTGTCCTTGTAATAAGAATCAATTTTTAAAATGCATTTAGTCAGGAATGCATGCACTGGCATGCTACATTGACAAAATCAAAGAGTCTAGGACCTTGTATGTTTTTAGAATTTGTCAGAGGTCAGAATCTCTCTGGTTTCCCTTACAGATTCCCACAGCTGCCAACAAGAAAAATGCTGAAAGACAGAGCTTATCTACAGAATATTGCACCAGAGGATACTTGAACAGCGCATTGTACACCTACTTTTAAAAAGTGTAGAACTACACATGCAGTGAACACTAAAAAGTACTTTGAGATGGTCAGCATTTACACAGATATATGTCAACTTGAATTAATATTTCATATGGATTGAATGAGTAGATCTGAAGTCATATCCTTGAATGATCTGAAGTTGTACATGAAGGTTACCGAGTTATATCCCGCCCTGTTTTACTGCTGTTGAACCCTCTGGGTGTGTAGGAACAGGTTGCACCTGCAGTGCTTTTGTGTGTACCAGGTACTTTACACTCCTGCATTATCAGTGGAGTGTCTGGATCCTGGCAGCACAGTGGGTGGCAACGAATAATTGTCTGAAAATTCAAGATAGGCATCTCTGGTTCTTTTCATTACCAGAGTCTCTCTGTAAGCTTGTGAATGGTTATTAAAGGTGTGAAATGAGAGTCAGCAAAATCTAATTTGGTTGTTACAGCTAAAGGTAGAGGGTTAATAGTTTCCAAACAGTAATGAAAGGGGACATTAATAGTGACTGCAGATTTCAAGAATTACCAAGGCAGCTCTAAACATTTAAATAAAACCATATTATTTTGACTATAAATGAAAAATGTTAGAGAAAAGTCTTGATTTTGTTAATACATGTATTATCAAAACTTTTATTTGTTTTAGATGAGAAGATTGTGGAAAAAATCCGAGCTTTACAAATGAAAGCTGAAGACTATGATGTTGTTAAGGTGATTGGAAGAGGGGCTTTTGGAGAAGTGCAGCTGGTAAGAATGCAGTGTTTTAATGATTAGACAGATTTACAGCTTTAGCCAAAACCTTCCCCAGTCTTGCATGCTTTATATCTAAAAATGCATTGTTATAAGGAATAAGTGTTACATTCATTTTATCGTGAGGTAATTTCTGTGCATAGTAAACAGTGCATCCACGTATAAAACATGATTGATTGGAAGGGAAGGATTTGGGAAACCATTTTTATCCTTTGATCAAAATGAAAAAGGCAGTTCATGGCAATTCTAATTTATTTTTTTTTCACCATAAGTATCACTGTATAACAATACCTGAAACCTTCCTCTCAAAGAGCAAGCAACAAAAAAATTTGTTTTGCTCTTATAATTGTGATGCTTGCATTGTGTTTAACTGATATACGACTCATTTGAGTTTGGTTTCTTTAAAGACACTTAACATTGTCTACTCAACATATTACCCTATATAATATCTAATGTAAGAATGGGATTACTTTAGAATTTCTCTGCAATATAAATTTAAATTTTAAAGAAAAAAGCAATCACAATACAAAAAGTAACTTAGTGTGTCATGCATAGCCTGCTTTTCATTTAATTTTGATTTTTCCTAGACTTCCATGTCATACATACTGTGTGATAAATAGCACAAAAATGTGAGCATATGTAAAAGATGGATTGACATGTCAGTTTTGAAATAAGCTGTGGATGTAAGCACCAAACAGAATCTGAGAATACAAACACCAGAGACAAGTTATAATGAGCTAACAGATAACTGCACCAGCAGATGCATGATAATTTTCTGTGTAAGCATTTTTAGAGGAAGAGAGATGTAGAACAACTCAATGGAAAGGGGAGCAACTGATCTGCAGCAATTGAAGCTTATTATCTTGTTGCCACAAAGTAACAAAAATTACCCTGTTGCTTGTGCCTTTTGACATGGAACTGCCATTTTAGTGTTCTGTGCTAATTTTGCACTAGGAAGGTGGGAAAGTCGTATTGTCTTGTAAAGCAGTTTTGGAAAATACAAAGATGTTCTGGAGTTCTGTTGAAGAATTTGGCGAGATCTTAGTTTTGAAGTGCTTGTAGGAGGTACACAGTATGTAATAGCAATAAATTCATTATCCATTTATAAAATTTTTTGTATTTTCCATCTTCGTATTGGTGAAATTTGTTGGAACTGGGAAGAAAGCCCTGCAAGTAGCCTAATGCTGTTTGCATGACTCATGAGTAATTTGCAAGTTTAGATGTTATTCATGTGACAGTTAACAATTTAATCAACAATTTTTATTCATTTAGGTTGTTTTTTAAAGCAACTTCATCCAAGCGTGGCAACATGTGAATGTAGCTTCCTCTTCTCTATTACATAAAAGCATGGCTCCCTCTTCCTTACATTGAGAAGGGGCTGCCGCAGGGAGCTTTGTAAGAAAGCACTCTATGCTCTGTCATTTCATTGACAGTCACGTCAAATGGTTTGTTTTAAAATCTTCTCTTAAACATTTTTATCATCATATATATCCACTTACAGTAGCTAACAGAGATACTCCTTTTTCATGAACTTGCATGGGAAGTCAGTGAAGAATCAAGTTGTAAAGAGCAGTGCCTTGTGCATTTGGGGGCGGGGGGGCGCAGAAGATGAAAACGGAGATCCCAATAACAGAAGTCATGTGCGTTTTTTGGGTATCACACTGATATATTTGCTGGAAGCATCCAAGAGAACTGTATTTTTAATGTGCTTCAAAAATCAAAATACATTGGTTTTATGTGTATTTCTAAGAACTTAATAGTTTTTCAAAATATTGTTTTCTTTTTAACGTTCCATTTCAAAAATAATTTATTAATTTGTCCTGGCTTAGAATGGAGGTTTTTTTCTTAATTCACTGTGTCATGCACAATTTAAATTCTAAACTAGAGATGATTTTTGATGATTTTTCACAGTGTATGTGCTGCAGTTAGGTAGTTTGAGGGATATGAAGACAAACTTCTCATTTGTCTCAGCATTATAGTGTGATGGTAAAATGCATTGTCACTTGGTCATATAATGATGGGGTTTGGGGTTTTTTAATTCTTTAAATAAGCCCTTCAAGCCCCAAAATAAAAAAAAAAACCACAACTAAGAATACTTGGTACTGGAAGGGAGCTTCTGTATGTCATATGGACCTCTTCTGTACTTAATGCCAATTTAAAAGAACACTTTTTGTGGAATGCATAACATTAGGATTTCCACAGTCTTACAGCTGAAAAACAGTGGGTTAAAAAATACAGCTGTAAAACTGAACTAATATTAGCTGGTGATCAGGGCATACATACCTAGATTTTTTGCCTCACAAGGTATGATACAAGTTTAAACTATTGAGCTAAGCTATATCTATTTCTACTCCATTCAAAATGTTAACACCACAGTTGCAGGTGACGGATTTGTGGCAATCAAAATATTTTGCAATACATTCTGTGATCAAAATAGAAATTTGCTTCAGTGGGGGCTTAATGCAGAAAGAACCATAAATAAAACATGATTAAGTACATGAGTTAAATTTATGAATGTCATGTTATCAGTGTATGCTGTTATGCATAAACACTTGTAGCACAAATATTTGTAATAGTTAAATGTAACAAGCCAAAAACGAGTATGTTAATATACAGCATAAAATAGTCTGCTATGATGTCCTTAATTTAATTTTGTTTCCCCCAAGCTTTCCGCCCAGTAGAGCATATTCTTGTGAAGGAAGTGGTGTGGAGACATCAGCTTTCCAGACTCTAGCAAGAAGGAAAACACTCTACTGTTGTATCTTATAGCTAGATTTTTTAGAAAAGCCTCATTTCCCCACCCCCCTTCTTCTCCCCAGAAAACTAAAAAATACTCTCCAGTAAAGAGAGATCAGATGCCTCTGATATGAGCATCTGGCTTGGGTGGAAAAACAATTTCCTTGTAGCTCCAGAAGTATTAAGCTTTACTCTTGAGTTCTGGCCTCTGGCTTTGCTGGGTCTGTGGTGGGAAAGCTAAGAAGGTAATTACCAGCTGCAGATCACTCCTTTTCTTATGCAGTGCCTTGAATAAAAGTGACTGGTGTCTAGGGCAGACAGAAAAATTGAATTATGGTGCTTAATATGTTATTTTTGGTTTATGCAGAAACAGTAATTTATGAAAGCACATCTTGAGTACCTGTTGTTTGTTTTCACTTGAGGAAAAATCTTCTTGATTTGAAATTGAAACATACCCTTAGATCCTTCTCCCAGTTCTAATCACAAAGTAAACATTGCAGTGATGTAGCGGACTGACTTATTTATGCACTGAAATAGAAAACTAAAGCAAGGCTAAGTCTTCCTTGTATTTGGGTAGTAAAGGATGGTCTGGCTGATTGTCTTTACTATATGATTTTTTAGCATTGCAAGCCAGTGGTTGTCATGGCCCATGTAAACAGGTGCTGGTTTAACTTTTTCCATTAAGTACTTTATTAGGTTTAGTTCCACAGCCACTGCTGATGTACACTTCCTTAGTAATACAAAAAAAAAGCAGTCACGGTCTGCTACCTGAAAATTTGTCTGAACATGAATTTTGGTACCCTATCTGTAGTAATTTCTTATGGCTGTATTAAGTATTTTAGGATATTTGTGATTATTTCAAACCTTAGAGCTCATTTCAGAGCTCCACTCCAAGATCTTAATTTTCTTTTATGATAAAAGAGATGGTACCATTATCAATATTACATGCTCAAACTGATAACTTCAAGTGGATATGTTATTTTCTTTGCCTACAGACTGTCTTCCAACATGAAATTATGGATGCATTTTGTGTGCACTTGTTTCTTGAAAGTCTTAGACAGATGAAGCAGAGTAGAGGGAAATTCTTATTTCTTAATGCATTTTCCTAAGTTAAACGAGGCCGTGTTACTCAGTGCTGAAGGCACGAAGGGATTTTCCTGCCTATTTTGAGAGTTACTGTGGTGAGCTGCAGTTTAAATTTGGCAGTTCATTTAAACGGTTGGAAGAAATTGAAACATCGTGACAGTTTAATACATGAATAATCTGCTATATGAGTCTCTATATATATGTACAGATACAGCTCTGGGTAAAGAGCACAGTGGTTAACAGCTAAATAGGCTGTCTCCAGCGGCCCGGCCATGGTGGTGATAAAAGGGGCAATAGCACCAGTAGGTCTCTTCACCTGTAAGGTATGCCAAGACACACTCGGTCTTTGGATGTGCCAGTAAGCTAGTTGTTGCTTTATTTCCTTGATTTTTGTAAAGAGAATGAAGCTATCTTGAAATTTTTTCAAGAAATAATTTAGCCAACTAGTGACCTGTTGGCACTACCTCAGAAAGGTTCACAGACTATGATTTCCGGTCCCTCTGGTTTACTTCGCTTCTCCTATGCATGAGCTTGCTTCAGGCTGTGCTGACTTTCCGAGATTTTCCCCTCCCCCCACCCCCCCCAAGTAGTGGGAGACAATTATTCTTGTAAATGAAGGTAGCTATGCAAACCACACCCGGGCAAGAGTACACAATGATTTTAGGAACTGTAAACGAATAAATACATCGCAGAGTTTTACACGAACTTTCACAGAAAATGCATCTTCAATTAAACAATATCTTTTTGAGGTTGCTGGTCTTTATGCATCTTCTAGTTTTAAGAACAATTACAAAAGCTCTACTTTTTGGAGTATACCATAAATACGGGTATATGGAGTGGTGTACCAAGTCTTTGTAAATAATCCCATGTGAGATTAGTAAATGGGAAGGAGATTAGTTTCCAGAATCCTTTCTTAGGACATCTTCACTAGCTGGTAGATTGTTAACATCTTAGAATATACATGCTTGGAGAATTGTTAATGCATGTAGAGAACATGTTTCTGATTTGGTGTTTGGTTGGAGGTTTTTTGATCTACCTGTACAGAAGGTCGTTGGTTAGTGCTAAACTATCCAAGGTACTAATCCTAAAACTTTTGTACCTGTATCTTGAGAGCAAAAAGCCCCAATTTCAAGAACAGCAATTTCATAAATAATCCTGTTTATGTTCGTGTTCTCACCCTTTCCAAGATTTACACATGCACCTGATGCTTCATCTGTTTCTGGAGATCATTCCTGTTGCCTTCACCAACATTAATGTGTTCAGCTTCTCAGGAGCAGCAGGCTGATGCTCCCAGATTTATAGATCAAATAGGTGCCTCTGAGGCTTTGTACTGCAGATGTAATGGACCTGAAACATTTACAGGTATTCAGGAAAAGAGGCTATTAAACATTCTTTCAAGTAGCATAATTAAACGAGGTTGGGAGATACGGGTTTTTTACTAAATGCGAGGGTTTTAAATGCTCCAGAAAATTGTAACCATTTAGGTCTGATTTCACAAATTAGTCCACTGAATTTTTTATTTTAATGTGAAGAAAAAAATGCGGAAACTTAAGATGCAGTTAATTTCTTTTTTTCTGCTGATTCAGACATAGCTGTATACTTCTGACTTTGATTTCTGCAAGGAACACTCAAGAATGGTAAAAGCTGATCCTTTCGTAGTTGTTTCATAAAGTGTCATAAATCTAACATTTCATTAACAGAATAATGAATTTACAGTCTGTACTTTAAGGATTTTGTTTCGTGCCCATATTCAGATAAAGTTTTCAAAAATATTTCAAGATTTTGTCATAAAAGTTTTAAATTCAGTTTCTCAACAACTTTTATGTTATTAATTTTACACCATTTTTTTTTAAAGGGAGTTTAAGAACTACTTAAGAAATAGCAGTCTTTTTTTGTGACAAATAAAAATTGGTAGAAGCTGAAGTGAACTGCTTGCAGAATTTCTAATGTGAATGAATGCAACAGATAGATGGTGTTCAGAATAAA
Organism: Falco peregrinus; assembly: GCF_023634155.1. Lineage (NCBI taxonomy): Eukaryota > Metazoa > Chordata > Aves > Falconiformes > Falconidae > Falco > Falco peregrinus. The sequence continues at coordinate 62,398,118 of NC_073727.1, forward strand.
AAAATACAAGCAGAGTTGCATTTTATTTCTCCTTACACATCAGAACTTTTGAAGGGGGAATAGGCAAGCATTTCTTTTCTCTTCTGTAAACAGAATTATTTATTTATTTATTTAAAGTGTTCAGGGTGATTTGAAATAGATGCATTCACTCAGAAATTTTTAAGAGCAACACTCCAGTTCTGTAGAGAAGGATGGTACTTCTGTCATTCTGAGGTTTGGGTTTGGCTGGTTTTGTTCGGGGTTTTTTTGAGTTTGGTTTTTCATTTTTTTTTTTTTAATCAGTTTCAGTTTGAGTAATCAGACTACTCCACTCAGCTCTCAGTTTTATGCTCATAGCCATAGTTAGGAAGAACATAATGCTTTTATCCATGCTTCTTCAATAAAACAGCTACCTCCTAAGAGGTCCCACAGCCCTGAGGCATGGCCCCCTCTTGGCCCTGCAGCTCTTCATCTGGGGTTGTAGCAGCAGCTGCAGCAGTTGGCCAGTCTCTAGCATACCTTCCTTCATTTGGCATTCTTGTTGCACCCCTGCTATGTTTTTTTGGAGCAGCTGTTAGATTTTTCTTTCCAGGTTTGGAAGTTATCAAATCTTTACTGTGCAGAAAGCTTGGTAGGTGAAGACCTATAGGCATTGCATAACAGAAAGCAGTTAGTACAGGAGAAGTACACTATGCCAATATTCAATTTTTTTAGAAGGCATTTAAAAAAAGTTATTTTTCTTCTTTCTCAATCAATAGGTTCGCCATAAAATGACACAGAAGGTTTATGCAATGAAGCTACTTAGTAAATTTGAAATGATCAAGAGATCAGATTCAGCCTTTTTCTGGGAAGAAAGAGATATCATGGCCTTCGCCAACAGTCCATGGGTGGTTCAGGTAATGAAGATGTGTAAAATAATAATAATAAACCTGGTTTTGAATTTACATCTAAACTCAAATAATGGTTTACGTTCATATTTAATTTCTTAAAAATACATATTTGCAGTAATTTCACTGAGTTTTGTGGATTTGGCTGTATTAGAAAGTAGATTAATTTACATTTTAGTCACTACAAATGCATCATAAACCAGAATTAAACAGATATTTTTTTTAATAATAGGGAGGTTATTTTTCCAACTAACAAAAATGCTGTATGGAAATACAAAAACAAATGTCAACATTATTTCCAGTCTTTCCTTTATGATATAGTCAGTTGATCAGTGCTTTAAGTAGTTACTGTCTTTTCAGCTGTGATTTGGTAGGTGGATGAGTGTATACTTCTGGTCTCCTGCAAGACAGGAGGTTGTAGCGGTCATTTGCTTGAAACCATCTTCTGTTTAGTGCTCAGTTATCACGTCACAGCTCAGAAGTAATATCCAAGTAATGCAGAGTTGCCTTCTTCAGCTGGTTGTGAACACAGTTGCTTGCAGCTGTCTCACAACATGTATTATCATCACATTTGTAATATGAATTATGCCTTTGGGAAAAATTAGTACTCAATATTGTAATTTGTTATAACTGGTAAATTACACGAATTAATGAGTAGTGAAAGCATATGCTTGGAGAAATAGTACTTGATTTTGTTTAATAATTAATACATTTAAATGCTTTCACATATGTTGACATGCTTCTGTATATTTAAATAAGTAAAGACTGACCTTAAGCTTTCCATGTATTCTTCATAATGCTTTACCTCATACATGCAAAAAATGTTTTACTAGGGGTTTTTGTTTAATGTTTTGCTTTTCTGAACGTATTCTGTGTTCTTGCCTATATTCAGCAGAAACAACCAAATAGATGAATTTTTATTTAGTTCTTTGTTTTTGTTGTAATGACAGTAGTTGTCTGGAGTTATTTTTATTTTTCACATGCAGTTGGAAGTAATAAGAAATGTATGACGCTCAATTTTTAAAGGAAAGTGTAGCAAGCATGATATAAACGTGTGTGTGCATTTGTAAATAGCAAGTTAGTCAAAGTGTAGTTGCAATTGTGCCTTCTATGATGGAATGTATTAATGTGATGTATTTAGAGAATGTAGTCCAGTGGGATAGAATATTGAAGTGATTTTAAGAAAATGTATGTCCTGTTCTGAGCTAGAAACTGGGACAGATCGCACTGCTGCTCTGTGCCTTCTTTTTTATGTGGAAAAACAAGTGAAACCATAGCCCTAGATAATTTTTAAAAGAAAAATTAAATCCCTTGGAGGCAATAACAAAAGTAGTGTATAATGGCATAGTATTGTTATTTATTATGTTGCTGTATTAATATCTTTACATGTAAGAATACAGAGACTATTTTGAATTTTAATTTAGATTTTAATGACTAAATGCATTATATTGTATACTGTATATACTACTTTGCATTTGTGAAAAAAAAAACAACAAAACAAACAAAAAAACAGTGCTATATATATGTATTAAAATCTGTATTTATAATACAGGTCTTCTGACACCAGTATACAATTAATTTTAGTCTAAAGTTCGTATCTCCTTAATAACATTCTGGCCTTTCATGGTTCCTCATCCTTCACAAACTCACTGTTTTTGATGTCTTCCCTTCACACATCCTTTTTCTCAGTTGCCTTTAAATTTTGTCTGGGTAGCTTAAAGATTTGAATCATTTTAGTGTTTAATGTAAAGGAGCAGTATTCCCAGAGCAGTAAGGTGTGAGACCTGAAAATACATTTTAAATGTATTTTAATGCATTCTGAAATACATTTTAAAGAAACTAAACTTAGTTTCACTATCATGCCTGTAGGAAACATACTAGCTGCAACCTATACCAGACTGTTACTTTATTGTAAAAAAAAAAAAAAAAGTTCCTGAAGGCAACTATAATACAATACAAAGAAATTATTCTTTTCTTTCTTGTTTCAATATACGTGTTCATTTAGCACAAAATTAGTGGTGATAAGTGTTTTTGTAAATATGTGCAGAAATAGGGAGATTTATAATATACAAAATTAGGAACAGTCTAAGGTGCTCTTCACAATCAAGCTATTTTCAAATGAATGCATGATGCTCCCTTTCTCAGATTTGGAATGTTGCATTTTGACTCAGTGATACTTTTTAATGCCAAGAAACACGGGTACACAGAAGCTTATACAACTGAAGTAATCAGGAAATATTTTTTGCTTGCTTAATGGAAATGAGATTTTAAAGTTCAGTAAATTTCAAGGTACTGTCATAATCAATAGAAAATGTAGGTTATCTGAATATAAAAAATGAAGTTACTTTACATCAGTCTTGAAAACATGCTCAGGTCTCAAGTTTAATGAAGGTTCAAGATAAAGGGCTTTATTCTTTTTCCTAGTTGTCTCTGAAAAGTAATTGCACTTTTTCTTTTCCTTTCTTTTAATCTTGCAGCTATTTTGTGCCTTTCAAGATGACAAATACTTGTACATGGTAATGGAATACATGCCAGGTGGAGATCTTGTAAACCTTATGAGCAATTACGATGTGCCTGAGAAATGGGCCAAGTTCTATACAGCCGAAGTTGTTCTTGCACTTGATGCAATTCACTCCATGGGCTTGATACACAGAGATGTGAAGCCTGACAATATGCTTTTAGATAAATATGGGCATCTGAAGCTGGCAGATTTTGGCACTTGCATGAAAATGGATGAAGTAAGTATGCAGCTGAATAATTTATCATCTATGAAACTGTAATTCTAAGGTTATTTTCTTACGAATTATAATACCCAAAGGAATATTCATCAAATGGCCCACTTGGTTAGAAAGCTGTTCCTTGTTTCCTAATTTTAAATAAAAGGGCACTTGAAATAGAGTAACATTTTCTATAAGAAACTGTTCTAGCACACGGAAGAAGGTTGTAAACTTACTTTCTGTTATTTTTGAAAGCATACGTGTTTATGAATTTCTGAGATTCATCTTTTTGCCAAATGTCTGAAAAGCTTATGAGACAACTCCTAGTTTCAACATTAGTAACCTTGGAACAGTTCATAAACTGAAATTTTTCAGTAAATGAAATTATTTTGTAGGCAAGATACAGTCCCTTTATTTTTTTTATTTTTTTTTTTCCACTGTGTCTAATCGTTCTCATAGCATCCTCTAGTGGTCGTTAAAATGAGGTCACAGTAACGCAGCGGTGGCATGTGATATATTGATTAAAATTTGTCAGGTATTTGTCAAGGTGTCACACATTTTAATTGTCCAGATTTTATGATGTACAGCCAAATATAGTTTTCTAATGAGATTGTATAAGAGTATTTTTAAGAGATGTAATACTTTATATTATTAAAGGAGACTTAAAAATGAAGCTACCATTTGTAGTATGCAGTTCTAAAATCTTTCATGACAAAGTTATGCTGTAATTTACACAATATATTCTTCCTGTAAAAAATTACAACAGGTTCTTAAAAAACTGTGTATGAATCTGTGTTATGATTTGCTTGGCCTTTGAAAGGTTTCTGTATTAACGTTGTCAAGGATGATCTTTCTAAGCTTATTTGCTTTAATGTGCAATTTTTTTTTTCCTCCCCTCTGTATTGTTTAGGCAGTGCTTGGTATGGTCTCGGCAGTCTACTTAATTTGCATTTGCATAATTAATTTAATGTCTCCTCAGCTGTATCTAGAAGTACTGTCTCTGGTTAGGGTTTGTTTGAGTTTTTTGGTTTTTTTCTTTCCTGTGACAATATATTAACTTCATTGAACAACTACTGCTGTTTACTGAGCTTCAGTAGTATAGTATTGCTGAAAAAGTAGTTGTTCTAAAGGCAGTTTACCTTTACTTTGATTTACTTGCCTGTATTTTAGGGGACAGCATTTACTTTAACTGAAAAAATCAAAAGTATTAGTTGATCTCTTAATTTAGTCCTTAAAAAATTAACCTTGGTTTTACACAAATGGATTGTAGGCCTTAAAGGAGTCTGTTGTTCATCATAAAAGACAATAAAAAGGCATCAAAAAGTTCATAATACAAATCTACCAAAAAAGTGATCCTTTACCCTATTTTAGGGAACCCAGAAATGGTGAACCTAAGCCTTTTTTTTTCTTTTTCATTGTTGTTGTTAAAAGAATGGAATGCTAAGCAGTGATTGATCATATTATCAGTGTGAGAAGTGCATGCATGTTTCTTATGGAGAGTTACAGTGAGTTCCAGCTTGGACTGGGCATCATCAATGAACTAGTGATCTCCTGAAGAAGTTAATTTTTTAACAGATTACATGTTAGGTTCTTCATGTTCCTCAGACTCAGTGGAATGGCAAATATTTTTAATACAGGAAGCTTTAGAAGTTGAGAGGTTCTGGATTCTCTCCAAATCTCATGCTATTTCTTACAAAACATGAACACATCCCAGCTGTGTAAATATAATATTGGTGCTGGCAGGATGATTTCTAGAAAATATATGCTTGCCCAATACTTATTTATTTTTTCTGGTTTGAATTCTTGTAGCAGTTGTGCACATTAGCATCTTCCTTGTGTTTGTTGAGAGCCCAGGAAAAATTATGCTGCAATTTGCTGAGTGACTTTCTTGATCTTTGCTATGAAGTTGAATTCAGTCTCCTCTTAAGCCTTGCAGGCCAGTCCAGACACTTGCAGCACAATTCCTCTTTACCAGTATGTGAAAAGAATTGTTAAGTGCTTGAGTGGTCTTTTCCAACGTAAAAGGAACTGACCTGTTTATATAACTCAGTTGTGATAGTTTTGGGGTTTGTGTTTGGTTTTTTTTATTATTATTATTTTTTGCTTTTTTTAAAAATCTGCAACAAGGTGAATATTTCTATAATTGAATAAAGAATGGAGCAGGCCTTAAAGGTTTGGTAGGAATTGTGGTTCCCATTTGGTATTTAGGTATGATAAGGTAGCCCAGGGCAGGTTTTACCAGACCGTAACCTTCAGGTTTGCTGCAAGAAGCTAGACTGTAGTTAGCTTCAGTAGATATTGTATCAGCAACTCCTAGTGTTGCCCGGCTGAGCACATAATGCTGTCTTGTGCTAACTGAGCCTTTAGAAGAGCACAGGTTTAGAGGTTACCTGTTGAAAAAAGACAGGAGTAAAAGAAGAGGTGTTTACCATTTGGGATTATTACCTCAGCTCAGGCAGCTCAGCTGGGAGAAAGAGCGTGTTCCTCTTTTTAGAACTCAGCTTCTCATTGAAGCTTGTCCAAGACACTGCTGGATCCTTCTTGCATCAGTTCATTGTCTGCAGCATGCTGCGCAAGCCTGGGTGCAGTGTTGACACCTGTCTGAGCTATCGTGATGTTCCTACACAAGCAGTCTCCAGCTCTTGTTTACTGAAGAGAACTTAATGAGGGAGTGAAAGCCTGATTCTCAGCCTTGGTTCAAGACAGCAAGTGATTCAGGTCTGATGGAAATCCTGAGGATGAAAACTGAACTGTTTTGTGTTCAGCAATATAGTAATTCTCTAGGACACACTACAGCCTCACCACCAGGTTGTCATAAGCTGTAGAGAACATGCTGTGTCTCCTGCACAGCCTTTTTTAAAATTCTTCACTGCACATCTCTCACATAGATGCAGGAGATGAGTTCCAAGATCCACCTTGATCTTTTGAGGTGATGAGAAAATTCTCAGATAAAAAACACTGGCCTGAGATCCCCAAAAGGAGGCTTTGTCTGAGAACTGCTATAGTAAATATGCTACTCGGGCATAAAAGAGAGGCTTAGTGTTTGAAACACAGGAGCAACACTTTGTCCAAACAGCACCCTTTAGATCTCTTCAAATGCTGAAGTACAGAAGGCAGAAGTCATCGTGCAGAATGTAGGAACTGTCAAGATTCCACGTACTGCACCGAGAGGGCTTCCCTGGTTACTTGGTTTTCATGCCAGTGATCATGGAAGCTAGGTCCGCCTGTGGTATGAAGAGTATCCGGTGCTTAAAAAATATGTGCAGAGCAACGCCCAAGTTCTTTGAAAGAAAAAGGGTATGAATGAGAGGAACAGAAATCTGGGAATATTGTATTCAGGTGAAAATGAACCAACCTTCCCCAGGGACATGGTAGAATCCCTGCTACTGGAGGTTTTCAAGATGCAGTTGGACGGGGTGATAGTAGGCTACCTTTCCCGTGACCGGTTGGGCCAGATGATCTTTTATGGTCCCTTCCAACCCAGGCTGTTCTGTGACTCTGTGAGTGCATTTTTGGTTTTGTTCCTGAGATGGAAGGTAGAGAGTTCTATGGGCAGTAATTACAACCAAATCCATGTGCTTCAGAGAGATACAGCCCATTGAAAACTGATGTTAGCATGCAGGGCCTTTTTAACTGTAGAAATATTTTTTTGTTTTACTGCTCAATTCTTTGACATCTTGTCTGAAAACTTAAGGTGTTGTTACCTGGAGTTCTTTAGCATCTGTAATGTCAATGGAAAGAACTTTTTTTGTTGCTACATACCAGCCATCAGACTTGGGTAGGGCTGGATTTTTTTTTGGCACAACCTCTGCTTTGTTTGCATAAGACTTCAGCAAATGTCAACATGTATAACCTATTAAAAAGTGTTCTTGTTTTGTTGTATTAATTATAGAGGAATGGGAGATGGAGTGCTATTAAGTGGTTAGGTGTCAAGGTGATGAGACTGTGACTGAAGCTGCAATCTTCAAAGAAATCCTTCAGAACTGTTTCAGTGACTTGTTTTTAAAGAAGCTTCTTTCCCAGGGAGGGATTCAGGTGCTTTCAGCCCGTCTTCACTGAGTGAAGAATTGGACTTTCCCTTGTTGTGATTTTGCATTTGGATAGGAAGAGATAGACATGCACCGGCGTTGGAGGCCACCAAGATGCCACAGTCCTATGAGATCAGCAGAATCACATGAGCCTAGAGCAATTCCTTCTGTGTTCAAAGTAAAGGAGAGGCTTAAGTTTCAGAGAAGACCTGTAGGTTTGTACACAGAGTGCTGTTACAAGCAGAATATTCAAATAATGATTCCTGCCATGTGCCAGATGCATTTTTGAACGTTCTCAGCTTCAGATTTCTGGAGCCTTTGGGTCTTTGTTTATTTCCCAGTGTTAAAATGTGTTCATCTGTATTCTTCTTTGTCCAAGGAATGCACTCTTCTGAAAAGAGTTAACTTCATTTTCTTATTCCAGGATGATAAAGCTGCGTACTGTCTGGTTAATAGTATAGAAAGCAGAAGTTAACCTCCTCTTCATTCTGGAACTGAGAAGTTAAATCTTCTTTTAGGTTTCAGCTTCAGCGTGGAGTTGTAGAAGATGATAGGCATTTGCCAGGAGGACGTTTGAAGTACTCCTTAGGTCTCTGCAGTATTTAGTCATCACTTTAGTTTTTGCTTGCCAGTTTCATGACTTTCCAGGATTCTGGTGTAGTACATAAATAAAAGCTTTTGGCAGTTCATATTATGTGTGAAAAGAAATATTGTAATTTGGTGTCTAATTTTTACATGTCAATACAATTCCCAAAGCAGAATGTTTCTCTTCTTTTCTTTAAATATGAATTTTGACTTTAGTTATTTCTACTAATATTCTGTGTTAATACTCAGAATTGGTATCTATTGCCATTCATTCCGATGGCAAAATGCACAAAGAATTGTCAGATGACTTAAAGATTTCAGGTTGAGAGGCAGAATAAAGATGAGTGTATTTTTGGTACTTCTCTGACTTCATCCAGGATTTCATCTCATTCATCCATCTGGTCTCCCTGGAACAAATGCAGTGAATTTGATTAAAGGAAACAAGGCTTCTAAGTCTGAACCAGCATGCTGGCAGATCTGACGATGCTTCTGCGTCATTTAGCCCCTGCATTTTTAGTCTCTGTGTGAAGCAAAGAGGATGAAGCATTCTATTAATAAAACCGTGTTAATATGTTAATAAAAATTACTTTTTTAAAAAAAAAGCTTTGCTATTCTTTTAAAAAAACCTTTTTTTCCCCCCATATCTTCTAATAAAAACAAAGGTGTGACTATAAAAATTACCTATAACTTGATTTATTCTCTGAATTAAATTAAAAATGTTATGTATCTGCTATGTAGGGCCTAGAACCCATAGCTTATAAAAATTATTTGGAAGTTTGTCCCTGAATTCAGTGAGATAAGGAGCAGTCTGATGTGGTGTGTAGCTTCATATTGAAACCACTACTGAAAATAATAAAATTGGTCAATTTTTGAAAGATGTGATCAAGAAAACCTGCGATAGAGTAGGCAGAGGGAGAGCACATTACCAGGAATTGTCATTTCAATCCATATTGCTTCTGGAGTGAAAATACAGTCTTCCAAACACCAAAAAATATTTTTGGCTATATTTTTTATGTTTTTCTGGTCTGCTAAGAGACAAATGATTTAAAGACTCAGAGGTATTTTAATTGAATTCTTACTGTTGCACAGACAGGTATGGTGCGCTGTGATACAGCTGTGGGAACCCCCGACTACATATCGCCCGAAGTTCTGAAATCTCAAGGGGGTGATGGTTATTATGGACGGGAATGTGACTGGTGGTCTGTAGGAGTTTTCCTTTTTGAGATGCTAGTTGGTAAGTAGCGATTTCTTCTGCTAATGAGATTATTGTTGAGTCTTTATTGTGCCTTTAGCTGTACTTTGCTGTAAGGGGACTGGTCGTACCTCACTATCTAACAGCTTCTGACTTTTGTCTGATGCTGTTGCTTCATTCTTGTTCTCTTTGCTCTCTGTCACTCTTACACCGCAACAGCTGTTTGCGTGCTTGTTCAGTGATTAGTTCCCTGACTCAGTTCAGCTTAAAACTAATTCTTAGAATAGTTTTAACCAGGGTCAGCTACCAGCTACCTCACCATCTCATGAACATTTGTGCCACCTCAGGAGCAGTACTGAGTTTTCACAGATGCAGAGATGGGAAAGGAATGGGAAGGGCAGGACTGGCCTTTTTCTTTTTCTCTTCCTTTTTTTCTTCTTTCTTCCTTTTGTGTGTCTGTCCGTCATCCTCCCCCCCCCCCCCCCCCCCCTTTTTTTTTTTTATTTTCTGCCCAGCACTAGCAATGACTTCTGTTAGGTCAGAATGACTATGGAAGTATGGCCTGATTCTTTCTTTTATGTTTGAGTCAGGATTTTCCAGTAAAATATACTGGACTGCTATGGCAACGAACATAGAATATAATCTGTTAAGAAGATGAATCATCTGCGTCTTAAACTACAGTAAGGATCAGTGTTATAGTCTGGTAGAAGGATGGAATTGAGCATATAATTATTAAAAATCCAATTCAGCATGTTTTGGGAATACTGCAGATGTGATGTTTCTGGTATCCTGAGCCAGGAAAGATATTTGGATATATGATGATATTACAATCACTGTGTCTTTCAGAATTAAGGAATTTTGACTTAGAAAAAACATGGTTCATAATAAAGTCTCTCATAAACAAATTTAGCAGTAAATAAAATTCTTCAGTGACTAAAATATTGGACATCACTGTACAGAATGTTTTCTCTGAACCTCCTCCCCCTGCCCTCCTTGTATCTGGCGGAGGATTCTCCCCTTTTTATGCTTCTAATGAGAACATTTTTTAAAGTGAAATCTTATTTAGTTTCTCCACTTCCCACATGTTGGGAAAAAAACACACCGTATCTGTTTTTGTTTGTGTTTACATATCAGGTTCTGCCTGTTGTCCTCTAAAGCATTATACTTCAAAGAAAGCATGGAAAGCGTTCTGTTGTTCTGATTTCAGTAAAGATGCAGTGAAAACAATACTGCTTTTTGTTGTGTGCTAAACTAAAGCTAAAATGTTTGTCACAGGATGAATCCTAACATTGGTACAGTGACTTAGGTTAGTTTTGAGGTGGTGTCTAACTCAAAGCTATTTTTGAGACTGAAGACAATTGAGAAGGGGAAGGTGTGGAAGGAGAGAAGCAGCACCTAATATCAGTGCTCCCCCCCTCAAAGGTACCGGCATGGTAACCTAATGAATCTACTAAAATTCTAGAAGTTTTAATTCAAGCTTGTGTGTACTAATTTCTTATTTTGCCATGAAATGACAGAAAGAGGCTAAAGGTAGGATTGTTGCATTTATATTCTATTTGAAAGCTGAAAGGGTTTTGTCTGTTGTTCTGTTCATACATTTTTTCATGTACCGAGCTTTTCAAATTTTCAGTATCTTTTTGGAAGCATGCGATCAGCATGCTGACTGCCCTGCCAGTGATCCCCACCTGCATGCAGCACACCAGGATGGAGGAAAGAGCACCTTCTCTATTAAACCTGTGAATTAGTTGTGAGAAAAGATTTATGTAAAAGATGCACCATTCTGATTACTGAGCTGAACCATTTGTAACATGCATTATTTTGAACACTGCATTCCAATTTTACTGTTTGGGGGGGGGGGGGTGTGTTAAATAAAAGGCTACTTTAGGTAAAACTGCTTGTAGACTTTTCTTTATACCTTTTGTCTTTTTCAACTCGCGTGACTTGAACATGACTCAAAATTACAGCTAATTTACTATTTTATTTTCAGGTGATACTCCTTTTTATGCAGACTCACTAGTAGGAACGTACAGTAAAATTATGGATCATAAGAACTCATTACATTTCCCGGATGACGTGGAAATCTCTAAGCATGCAAAGAACCTTATCTGTGCCTTTTTAACTGATAGGTAAATGCATGTATTATTCTGGTACTGTTTTTATTTTGGGGTGGTATTAGCACATGCACATTGTAAAAATTAATTCCTTCCATTAGTTCTCTTAATCTCTGTTCAAATCTCTCCTGCAAAATGTCTTGCTCTCTAGTTTTTCTTTTGGGGTGTTTTTTCCAGGTATTGTATTTTATTTCTATGCACAATTCTGACAGCTCTTGTTAACAACACAGTTTGTGCCAGACAGATCCTTCCAATTGCAGTATATAATACAGTAACAAATCTCTGAGACTGAAAGTAATTTGTAAGCTCCGAGGCAGGGACCGAATTGTGCTCAAGTGTCTAAACAGGTGTTACTTAAAACAATGAAAGCAAATACTTTTATGACAATAAACATGTATTTACTGAGTTTGTTTAAGCTTTCTTAGAATGTTAGAACTGTTTTTCATTTACTTTGTTGGATTAATTGACAAATACAGCTAACAAACCAGCAAGGATATTGTTTTGGCTATAAATAGATCCTAGAGGTCTCCCTTTGTGGAACTGAGCCTTAACCTAAACACATTTTCTTTAGTTCCCGAAAGCAGAGGCCATCCTCAATTGCTTTGATTTAAAAGAAGAATGCTGTAGGTGCATAGTTAACTCTAGAGCGATGATGCCTTCTTAGCTTTCCTGTGGTCACCTGAATTTGGCTACAACAGAACATCTAGCTTTTATAGAATGAGGGATTAGGGGAAAAAAATTGCCTTATTATGGTTTTTGCATTCAAAGAGAGATTGTTTGCTCTGTTGCGCAAGATTGTGGTGACACAGGAAGGATGTGCTTTAACAGTGTTTTTCACTTATAGTAGCTGAAGGGTAGAGAGAAAATGTGAGTAGAATTTAATAATCTAAATGCGGTGAGGTGTACTTCCACTACGTGTGTCCGTCTTCCTGTTTATGTTTAATATAGTGCTCGAGCAATTCAATTGAAACAGATCCCTTCTTTCCATATGCATCATCACTGCTGAAGCACTTAAAGAACAAGTATCGACCCTATGATTTATTAGTACTTTTACATGCATTGTTTTTATATCCTGTTCTTGTAGATAGTTTTAAAGAGAGATTTTTCTAGTCAAACTAAAGGTTTCTTGTTTCACTTAAGATGTACTTTACTGCAAATATCAGCAGAAGATGTGTCAGGGTTAGTTATGGGGCAGAGGATGGAATTCTTAAAATATTTGTTTCAGTCCAGCTTTGAATAGCTGTTCTGTGCAGTAAGTTAGACCTTCCTTCACTTGCGTCTTAAGGTTTGTCATGTGGTTTGGCAGACATGGAACTTTTGCAGGATTTTTTCCCCCAAGGATGTTGGGGTTTTGTTGTTTTGGTGGTTGGTTTTTTTTTTTAGTTTTTTATTAGTTTTTGCCTCAGTGCTCTCTTGCTTTACTCCCCACGTGGCAGACTCCAAATTCTGAACATTTTAGCAGTCGCAGAGAGAGTTTGTGCTAAGAAGCAGAGTACATTTTGCGTAAGAAACTAGAACAGAGGCTGGTGGGTTTTAATTTTTTTGTTGTTTGACCATTAATGTGGGTAACACAGACAATCTCTACTGAAAGTTTATTTGCTGCTTATGAGCAAGTCAGAATTTAAATAACAAAAAACAAGTGCTGTTTTACCTAATGTGAATTTGGCTTAATTGCTCTGTTTAGGGATGTGCGACTTGGGAGAAAAGGGGTAGAAGAAATAAAGCATCACCCTTTCTTCAAGAGTGATCAGTGGAACTGGGACAACATTCGAGAGAGTAAGTAAATTAGCTTGAAAGTTGTTTTTCCGAAAAAATCTATTCATTCATATTTGCAGTAGTGGTCATGAAAGAAACTTTAAGCTATATAAATGAAGCATTGTCTATCTGTCAAGAATCTTGCTCAAACTTCCATATTTATCACTTGTATTATAAAAACTGAATCGATAAGCGTTAGTAAATATACATTTCCTACTGGAATTACCCTTGCCTTTATTATGCTATTAATGTATCGATGTCAGTCTTGAACAACAGAACTGGGTCTTTCAGAATTCAAACTAAAAAGAATGCATGTTAGGTTCTGTTTCTCTGTGGCTTTTGTTGTTCTGTTTTGGTCTGCGGTGGGTTTTTTTGTTGGTTGGTTGGTTGGGTTTTTTTTACATTCTGGTAGTTAAGACAGTGGTTTGACTGTGGTCTTGTAAGTTTTACTGCGTTTCATTTAAGGCATTGTGAACTTGATAGCTTTAGGTAAAAAGCTGAAGTATGTCAGTTCAGGTCATGAGCTTGCTGGTAACTTCTAAAGTCATATTTACTGAAGTTTCTTAAAATGATGATTGAATTTAGAGTTCTATTCTCGAATGTGGTTACCTTAGTAAATACGTTTTGCACATTAGATACTCTATGCATTAGGCAACTAATGTAAAAATAGATTTCTCAAGGAAAAAAATGTTCACAGTAGTATTTACAGATCTGCTGCATGGTTGATACATGTTTAACTAGCAGGGCAGCTTATATTACAGTCTTTTAACACTATAGAGATACCAGTATATAGCAAGTGGCTGAATCTTGGAGTGAAGCTGATCTTTTTCCCCCTTTTTATAGCTGCTGCTCCTGTTGTTCCTGAGCTTAGCAGTGATATAGATAGCAGTAATTTTGATGACATTGAGGACGACAAGGGAGACGTGGAAACCTTTCCAATCCCCAAAGCCTTCGTGGGAAACCAGCTGCCTTTTATAGGATTTACCTACTATAGAGACAATTTGTATGTGATACTTTAATATGCATTTTTAGAAAGATACCTGCAGATTTTTCTTATATCCTATCCTTTTTTCACTCTAGGTACATAATTTATTCATTGCATTATATTCATGTATGTCTAATTGTGAAGATAAAACCACAAAGTTTAAGTAGAATTTATCATTTGCTGCTATTCTGGTTATTTCAATAACTGACTAAACAGTATTTTTATATGCACAAAATTACATAGCCTCTTAAATCTTTAAGGGTTAAAATACTGATAGATTTGTAATTTATTTCAAAACCAGCTTTTTATTAGTAGCCTTAGAAAAAAGTTTACACAAGATAATAGCTTGTTAGGACTCAGCTTGAATAGTTGAGAAGTAATTGTTTTAATTAAAAAATTATAAGCTGCCATGGATTTGAAAACATAGGTTATACTTAAGAAAAGATTCAAATCGGAAAGACGCACTCATACTGAAATAAAACAGGCTTCATTCTGAGACTAGTGTAAGACAAATTAAGACTTGAGAGAATTGATTAAAACAAGTTGATTGGCAAGGTTGCCAGAGTTTTTGAAAACTTGAATAAGAGCTGGAGGGATTTGTTTTTGTTTTTGACAGGTTGCTAAGTGACTCCTCACAGTCTTGCAGAGAAAATGAATCTGTGCAATCTAGTAAAAATGAGGTTAGTGTTTTTTTCGTAAGTATTAATGGTATGATTAACTAATTTTGTTAAGTCTGTTAAGAAAAGGCAAAGTCTGAAGTAAGTTTGCAGGAAATTTGGGGGGGGGGGGGCTTTTTGTCTTTTAATGATCCTCAATAAAAATGATATTTTCTATTTACAGGACAGTAAGGAGGTAAGTATGTTTTATTTGAATTATGAAAGGAATAAAAAAATTACTACGTAATTTATGTAAATGTGAAATATCCTAAATGTTTATTCACCAAATTGTTAACAGTAAACCAGTTGTATTTTGAAACAGTTGTACTCAGGCATTGTGGTACTGTAGTATAAAGATGAATGAATACAGATTTTTCTTGAATTCTTTTGGCATCTAGAATTTGTTTGGAAAATGAATGTGTAAGGCTCTGTTTGCCACAAACAGCATCACTTTCCAGAAAGTTGTGAATTCTGGCTCCACACTTGTCTGATTTATTCAGAGTTCAGAAAACTAAATTGCCATCTGCAGTGCTAATGGAATGTTTAAATCATATTCTCAGTTGAATTGAGTGTATGGAGCATGTTTATCCAGTTTTGAAGATTGACAATTGAATGCAAATTTGCAGATGTCAGGAGAATGCTATGGAATTTTTATGTACTTATTTCATTACGTTACTTAAACATTTGTATTATTCAAGTGTGGATAGTATACTGCTAACATTTCTTAAAAACTTACAACTCCTTTTCAAAGTTTAAAAAAATAAGTAAAGGAAGTGCATTATGTAATGGCTAGCATAAATTTAAATGCAAATGTTTATAAGATTCTACTTCATTCCTTCCTGTCATTGCTGAGTAGATTCCTAGTTTTAGAGTTTCCTTTTAAAAAGAAATGCGACTGCTGTTTAAAACACAGTGTCACATTTGTGATACTTGCTTACTTGCTTTATGTTGTGATAGTAAATGTAGTTGGTAAAATTTTGCATTTCACTTCTGATAACTTTTTTTATTTGTATTTTCTTAAGCAATGAATCTCCAGTTTTGATGTCCTTTTCAGTGTCCCTGTTATGAGAATCTTCTAATTGTAACAATTATAAAGTGTTTTAGAAAACCACAGTTTTACATTTCATGTTTGCGGGGTAGAGGAAGAGGGGGAAGGGAGGAAAATAAATGTATTTGAAAGCTTGAAGACAGGACACAAATCCAAAATTTCTTATTTATAATTTATTTCATAACTATTTGGATCCTTGACTCACTCTCTTTTTAGTATTTTAGTAAGCAAAACAAAGCATTCCCAGACCTGGAGAGTGTTTGTTAGCTTCTGTATGATTTGGACTAAGAAATTCTTCTTTATTTGAGGTTATTGAACATGCTTAGTAATAGTCTCTGAATATTGTCCAATTTGGTCATGTCCTCGCCTTTTTATTTTTAAATTTCATTTAGAAAAGACTATTCAAAAAATTCTGCTACAGTGGAAAGTGTCTGCCTACAGAGAAAAGTACAGCAAAGGGCCAGTAAAAATATTCTGTGGCCATAGAAATGTTATGACTCACAATCTGTAGCACATAATTCTGTGATGGTTAGATTTGATATAGCATGCAGCTAATTTTGTTGCTATGCATTTGTATCTTTAAAATCATCAGGATTAATATTTTGTAAAGATGTAACCTTCTAGTGATAGTTTTAAAATAATACAGTGGATGATTGAATTAATTTTCCTCACTTTCCCTTTTCTTGTTATTTAATTGACTTGCACTTGTTTCATGTGATAGCATTTTTATATGTGGGCCATGCTTTTTTTGACATTTTACACAGTTTCAGAAAAAACTAAGCAAGCTAGAAGAACAGCTCAGTAACGAATTACAAGCCAAAGATGAATTAGAACAGAAGTACAGGTGAGACTGTTTTGACATGTTTGGTATGTTTATAAAGAAATTTTATTACACCTGTTTTTTTGAATGCTTAAAAGCATTTTAATACACTCTGGGGATTCCTGACCCTGCAAGCAGACCTCACTGTAAAGTGTTAGCTTAATTCTTGCTGCTCCTGTGACTGTTGTTTTATTTCTTTTTTCTTATTTTGCCTTAACTCTCCATAAGTATCTCTGTATTGAGTGATTTCCCCAGTCCTTGAAGTTTCATGGGATTGTTGAAAATAGAGTACCTTACATAAAATCAGTGAGACACATTCAAACATTCTAATTTCTGTATAATAAGCAGGCTTTAAAAATGTTTTTCAAATTTCTTCAGGTCTACTAATACTCGTTTAGAGAAGATAGTGAAAGAGCTAGATGAAGAGGTATGTCCGTAGGTATTTGTTACTGGAATTAGAACTTTAATGTTTGTGTGTCTTTTTTCCTTAAGAAACAGCAAATTACTTTTGAGTAGCTGTGCATTTATAGCAAGTAATACCAGTTGATTTCTTGATATTCACAAGCATGAAATTGTTGTCACTGGTAAAATATTTTAATTATGATTTCCCTACTACAACTACACATTTGTTTACAGAATGTGTTTTTTACTGTGTTCTTGATTTGGAGGACAGCATGATATCAATATCCCATATGTGATTTTGAAAATCAAACACGTGAGAGTAATGTTACTAGAAGAGGAAGGCCATTCTTTGCATTGTTCGAACAGTGTCAGTAAAAGGACCTTATTTCTTGTCCAGCTTACACCTAAGTGCTACTACAAATTTGCCTTGTCTTTAGTGGATGTGTACAACTTCAATGTATTGCTCATGCAGGAGCATGTCAAGACCTTACATTACATGTATATTTTTGTGCTTCCAGAGTGGCTGTTAGGCGGGTTTGCCTGGTTCATCAGATCAATTCAGTCTTTAAAATGTAAAAGCTCCTGGTGATAGTTGTCCGGGGTTGGATTTGACACTGTGTTTGTGGCAGGCAAACAGACTGGGTCTTTCTTCATTGCAAACTGAACTGAGGGTGTGAGCTGACCTTTTATTGTTTAAAGAATACCACACTTCTCTATGTAATTAGTGGTGTTTTTTGAAATCTAGATAAATTCAAGGAAGAATGTAGAGTCTGCAGTCAGACAGTTAGAAAGAGAGAAGGCTCTTCTTCAGCATAAGAATACAGAATACCAGAGAAAAGCAGAACATGAAGCGGATAAGAAACGCAATTTGGAAAATGAGGGTATGTTGAGCCATGCTTGAAGGGTTCCATTTTGATGTGGGTTTTTAAAAGAGAAAATAAATGAATTAAAGTTCAAATTGAAGCATTTTCATGACAGTGATTAACAATGTTGAATTGTTTTTGTTACAGTTAACAGTTTGAAAGATCAACTTGAAGATTTAAAAAAGAGGAATCAGAACTCTCAAATATCCAATGAGAAAATCAATCAACTACAAAGACAGGCATGCCAACTTTATATATGTGTATTTTACAACAATAGCTGTTTGAAGTAATGATTTGATTTGTAGCAGGAAGATTGAAATGTGTAATAGAGTTCTAAAAAGCAGTTCTTGTGTGTTGGTGTGCAAAAGTAATCTTAAAGTGTACTCCTCCTTATGTCTTTAATCCATAAAATGTAGAATTCTGTAGTAGAAATGGTGATAGTTTTATTTTATTGTTCTGAAGTATGTTTTTTATCAATCTTCAGTTGGATGAAGCCAATTCTTTGCTGCGGTCAGAGTCTGATACTGCAGCCAGGTTAAGGAAGAACCAGACAGAAAGCACGAAGCAAATCCAGCAGCTGGAAACTAATAATAGAGAACTACAAGATAAGAACTGCCTGCTAGAGAATGCAAAACTTAAACTGGAGAAGGATTTTCTCAATCTTCAGTCAGCTCTAGAATCAGAAAGGAGAGATCGAAGTCATGGATCGGAGATTATCAGTGATTTACAAGGTATTCCTGCAAACCTTCTGAAGTTAAGCTTCCTTCTTGTTTCAGAAATAAAAATAGCTTTTAGTGATAGTTAAGCTTCAGATTGTGGCTAGATTAGTGTGCTGTTCTGTATGCAAGTGTGGACACACATTTAAGAGAAAATGTGTGATAACATTTACGAAATGTTATTAACAACTTTTAGAATCACCCCAAAGGGCGATGCTCTTAATAGTCAGAATTAGGAACTGTTACATTTGAAAAATTGTATCTCTAAGTAGATAAAATACAGTCTTTTTTCACGCACTGCCCAACCTCATTGATGTTTTGGTCATTTTTAGGTCGAATATCTAGCCTTGAAGAAGAAGTGAAAAATGGAAAGAGTGCATTAGCCAAACTGGAAGTGGAGAAGAGACAATTGCAGGAAAAACTTACAGATTTAGAAAAGGTAACAGCACTTCTAAGTGAACGTTGGTGTTGAATTCTTAGGGAATTTTTAAATTTACCCTTTCATTACTTGAGGCGTGGAGACAAAATATATGCAAAAAATAAGCCTTGTTTTCAGTGTTTATTATTTTTTCTTAATTTTTCTTTATTGTTTTTGCAATTTGACAAGTGCGGAAACAAAGATACTGTTTCTTTTATGAACATAATACATTATGCGTCTAAAGTACATAATAATATACTCCAGCGTGTAGCTTAACAGTGCAGTAGTAAGATTTCATTTCGTCTGGGTTTGTTGGGTTTTTTTTAAACGCAATATTGCCAAAAATCAAAAAGCTTCTGCTAATATTTTTTGACAGATCTGTCATTGAAACAAAAGTATTGAAAAAAAAATCAATAAACTTAATGTTTGAGCCACTTTTACTACGGAATGTTGGTTGTTAAGGCAGTGATTCTGTAATTGTTTGCAACTAGGGATGTCCTTGTATATTTTCAGAGCACTTTGCCATCCATAGAAAAACATTTGTAGAATTGAGCTCTCAGGTAGCTCCTTACAGTTTGAGCTCTTGTTTCCACTCTTAGCATACTTCCAAGCAGCATGTTACTGTTCAAAATTTTGTCTTTAACCTGATGTGTTTAATGTTTTATTTCAATGTAATTTTTTCTTTAACAGGAAAAAAGCAACATGGAAATAGATATGACATATAAATTCAAAGTTATGCAGCAGAACCTTGAACAAGAAGAAGCTGAGCATAAAGCCACAAAAGCACGATTAGCAGACAAAAATAAGATCTATGAATCTATAGAGGAAGCAAAATCTGAAGCGATGAAAGGTATGTATCTGACATCACAGTTGGACTTCATGTAAATTATACAAAGCAGATCGTATAATCTTTTGATGCTACTGAAAGCCTTAGTGTAGGCTTTTTTCCTTGATTCCACTGCTCTTTTAAAACATAATTAGTGTCATAAAAATCAGTTGTAGTCTCTTTATTCTTGCTTTGCTAGCTTAAAGACACACTGGTTTAGTCTCAAAGTAGAACAGGTTCTCCATTGCACACAACACTAATTAATTTTCTGTGCTAATGTATTCTGAATTAATTTTACTTACATTTATGTTACTAAAACTGCTTGAAGCATTTTTGTTAAGAGCTTGTCTTGCGTTCTTACTCAGTGTACTGATACTTTTTTGTGTTGTCCTAGATAAAATATGTCAGCAGCTTAATGATTTAAATATGTAGACCAGGTAGAGTTAGAAATGGCAAAGCCCTTGCTACACTTCTGCAGTCACTGTGCATATTCTGGTGCATCTCATGACAATGGAAATCTCTTGGAGGGAGGGATAATTACCAAACAGTTCCAGAAGGTAGCTTTTACTTTTGAATTAAATGTTTTGTTTATTGCAGCTATTTAAAAAGCTACCTACAGATCCTGTGCTTCCAATTGCAGAGCATTCACAAAAATTTTGAGCATGCAGATGTTCAAAAGAAGCAGAAACAATTCAGTAATAATGGCTGAATCACTTGGCATATCAGGTTCCTGAACAGCTTCAACTCTTTAAACGATTTCTAGTTATCATAGTCAAAGTAACACTTCAGTAGATTTAGATGGATTGTTTTTTAAAATCCACCTTTTTTATCCATTTCAGATGTGTTGCAGATAAACTGAAAGTTATCTTGAAACTGAAAAGTAGGAAATAGCTGTCAGTCAGGAATGCTTGCAAAAGCATCCTCTGGGTGTGGGTTTACTGTGAAAATTTTAATGAATCATTTGTCAGCAATCTTTCTCTTCAGTGTTAAAAGGATAAACATGTTACTTATTGTTAATATGGAATAGGTGTCTTCCCTTGCCCTCCAGAATCTCCTGGTTTACACAGACTGACATCTTAAATTTCTTACTTAACAGAAATGGAGAAGAAACTTTTGGAAGAGAGAGCTTTAAAGCAAAAAGTAGAAAATCGGCTGTTAGAAGCTGAAAAGCAGCGCTCCATGTTGGACTGTGATCTCAAGCAATCACAACAGAAAATCAATGAGCTCCTCAGGCAAAAGGATATACTGAATGAAGATGTAAGGAATACTGACAAAAGGAGTCTTGAGTGGAATTTTGGTTTTCAATGTCCAAATATTTTCCCTGTTATAGCTATATTTAGGAATGTTTGTGAATGAATATGGCAGCAACTTTTTCCTTCTCTGTATGTGGAGCTTTAAAAAGTCTACTTTAAAAAATGTAGTTTCATTTTTCTGAAATATTTCAGTGTTACTGCTAATAAAAAGTTTTTCTTCTGAAATGTAAAATGCTGTGAGATTGACATGGAAAAGCTAGCTTATTTATTGTGTGCTGATGCCTTTTCAGGAGACAGCTTTGACTCACCAAAAGATGTGAGCATGTACAGAAATGTAGAGGAAGTCAATAAGAGACACTGTTTAAATGTTGCTTTCCTGTGTAGGTCTGTAAAAATCACAGGTTTCTCTTTATTTTTTAGGTAAAAAACCTGACATTAAAAATAGAGCAAGAAACACAAAAGCGCTGTCTCACTCAAAATGACCTCAAGATGCAAACACAGCAGGTCAACACCTTGAAAATGTCAGAGAAGCAGTTAAAACAGGAGAATAACCATCTTCAAGAAATCAAATTAAGTCTGGAGAAACAGAATAATGAACTCCGCAAGTACGCAGAATTGCTCTGTGTTTTTTAGTAACGTTACTGATTTGTAATTGGTTTTGGGCGAAAGCAGAGAGCAATATTAAATTTAAAAATTAGCTGTGCAGAATATGCTGTTCCACATTGGGGTTTTTTTTTGTATTGCAAAATGTAATTGTTGTTAAAAATAATTTCCAGTGACTCTAGTTGAGAATTGCCCTTCAGCAGTGTATAGTTTTGTACTAAAAGATGTTGTCCATTAAATCTTGGGCGGGGGGGGGGGGGGAAGCCAGATTAAACATAAGCATGTGAGGACTTCAGATAAACACTTATTTAACAGACAGTCTAGATACTTTTGTTTTTTTAAATGAGATACGACTTCAGCGAAGAGGACAGTTACTGGCATTATTAGTCCAGGAGAGCTTATTGGAGTTGGAAATTAATACTAATACAGAGCTGTGAAGCGTAACCATTGGAAATATCTCGTGCTAAAGATGTTTAAACACATCTGTTGTACCTTCAAATAGGAGTTGTGTTAAATCCCAGCAGCTCTTCAAGGTCTTACAAGCAATATAATAACTGATTTTTTTTTTACATGAACATTCTGGTGAACGAAAATGCAATTTTAGCACATCTATCAGATTAATCTGATTTTTAGCTCTTTTATGACTTCTGAATGGTTTAGCTCCTTGTCTTTTTTCTGTCAGCAAGATGCAGTTACTCACATAGAAGGTGGAACATCTGATGGTTGCTGTAATGTAAAACACTGGCAGAATTTTTTTCTGTTACATTACTGCCTTTGTTATGGGACTGACTGTTTTAGTAACAGATGAATTCAAGAAATGTTGCATGTCAAAGAATACAGACACGTTTCCACAAACTGAGCTCTAGCAAACAAGAGACCCAAAACAATCTGTCAGATCAGTGATGTTTTACATGGAAATAAGATTCTTTTGCTTTATCAGTGTCTCTTACTGGTTAAACTATGTGACACTGTTGTTACAGATTTGCTAATAAGTTAAGATTGATAGACTTTATTTGATTTTATAAAATCATTTTTAATAGAAATATAGAGGGATAAGAAATATATTTTAATGAAACTTATAGTTGCACAGTAAAAGCTGTTATGAAATCCTTTGTACAGTCCCGTACCAAGGCCAGAAGAATGGGCTAGAATCATTGTTTAAAACTTAGGTAATAAATCTAGGGTTTGAAAGGTTTCTTTGTAGTTAACTAGTCTTCCGTATGTAGAAAGTGTATTGAAATGTCAGAATATGAGATTAACGGAAACTGGGGAGAGTCGACTGGAACAGCTTGTAGTTACCTGCCAAGAAACCGTGAACTTTAGTAAAAGGAAATTCCGGCAGGGGGAGATCGCGACCACCGACTCATATACCACCTACCCAAATCGTACCCCAGACCCATTTCTGGACCCTTCTAACCTTTACTGTGCAGAATCGGATATGGGAGGAGAATATGTTAATGATTTTCAGAAAATATCATGATTATGCATGATACTTAATGAGTATGCATGAATAAGTTCTATATATATGGTGTCTGATTTTGAGACTTGGTGTGCGTTGGTTGTGAGAGGACTCACTCACGCACCCGGCCGTCAATAAAGAAGTGTCTGCTTATCTACATCACACTGGTGTCGATAAGTTCTTCATCCGAGATTTCGGTAACACTGTTGCAGTTAGTTTGTTAACAGTATTAAACTGACTTCTTGTTAGTGCGTTGTTCTCGGCTGTGCAAGTGAAACAGAGAGCTGGTACCCAGAGGAAGCCTCAGGTTTAATTGCCAACCATACTTTGGTCAGGAAATGACTGAAGATCTTTAGAGTGTGAATGCTGTCTTTTCTATTTACTGGCTTGGAATGTCTTCATATCTTTTCTTTCTAAGTATGTTATTTCTTTCTAGGGAACGTCAAGATGCAGATGGACAAATGAAAGAGCTTCAAGACCAACTTGAAGCTGAACAGTATTTCTCGGTATGTTTTATGCTTCTTTATTTTTATACTAATCTGTTTACAAAGTACAATGTTAGCTTTCCTTCTTCCTCCTCAGCCATCAGGTGTTTCACATCTATAAGCTAAAGCTTATTCTTATGCCTGTCTTCAGTCTTGTCTGCAGCCTTGTCATCACTGCTTGTTCTTGATCACTGAGCAGTGTGAAGAACTCATGTTAAGAAATGTCCCAGCTTTGGAAGGGAGTCCCAAACACAGTTCAGAGGGGGCGAGGAATCAAACAGCTTATTTTTCCACAGTGTGAATAATATTCTGCATGTTTTAAGCCTTTTGCATCTAGCACCTCTTCCATGCTACATGGAAGAGAACAACTCTATTCTCAGAATCATGAAGTGTAACAAAATTTGAGTTTAAGGCTTGCAAGGAAGTTTTTGCATTACAGCCAAACTTGGTGGAGATATGTTGGGAGTTTTTGCTTTATTGCAAATAGATAATGTACTTAAAAATCATCACTAGCATGTGGTTAATTTATATTAACAGTGCACAGGCAGTCACACTGCAGGTAGAGGCCAAAAGGCCTGTTTCAGAATTAGAGGAAACTCAAGATTTTACTGTGGTCTTTAGGTCAGGGAGGAGGACTACTGATGTTCTAGTAGATCAAAAAGTTGTACACACGAAAGGAGAGAAAGGGAGACTTGAGATCAGTTGGCTGCTGTGGATGGGCCAGAGAAAGACAGTCTATCCTGAAAACTCTGCAGAAAATCCACTTGCGGTTACCTGTCACTTTACCTGTATTCAGTCGTTTGAGTGTACAGAGCAATATGATTTCTCTTTCATTTTCTCTAGAACTCTAGATTACTATCGGATTCACAAAACTTTGAATTTTAAATGCTTTTCTAATCTTTTTTCCCTTCCTCCTATGCTGCTTTTTGCTCTTTAACTTTTGTGTTGATTTCATGGATTTGTATGGTTAAAGCCTAAATTCTACATACCTACCTACACCAAAGATTTAAAATAGTAGAGAAAAATAAATTATTTTCCTTGCTGCTGATACTTCTGATTTACCATCTAATTGTGTTCTTCACATTTAGAGTCTCTTTAACAGTATGTTTACAGACATATAACATGTCTATTATGCACCTACCCGTTCACAAATATACAAGTAAAAAACAAAACAAAAAAAATTAAAATAATGAAAACACATCTGTGAATGATGGTGACGTTTAGTTGAATTTGGAGAAGTCATGCACAATTATATTCAAATTGTGTGATTAAAGAATTGCATACAATGTCATCTTGGATCATTTTTTGTGTATCTTCAAGCTAGTATATGCAAGTCACGTGCTTTTCTTTCCAACTTTAACTTCTAGACTCTCTATAAGACGCAAGTTCGAGAACTTAAAGAAGAATGTGAGGAAAAGACCAAACTTTGTAAAGAAATGCAGCAAAAGATACAAGAGTTACAGGATGAGAGGTAGGTTTTACTACTTGTAGTACTAATACATAAAAAATTAGGTTGGATTTTTGCTGTTTCCTTCTCTCCCCCCAGCCCCCTCCATTTTTTGAGTTAATATATACATAAATAATTTGCAGAGATTCCTTGGCTGCTCAGCTAGAGATTACTTTGACAAAAGCGGATTCAGAACAACTTGCACGTTCCATTGCTGAAGAGCAGTACTCTGATTTGGAAAAAGAGAAGATTATGAAAGAGCTGGAAATTAAAGAGATGATGGCTAGGCATAAACAGGAACTTACTGAGAAAGATGCCACCATAGCCTCTGTGAGTAATATGAATAGTAATTTTGGTAGAAGTTTACAGGAGCTTGAGTTTCTATTTTCAGTTTGAGTTATCCATTGCTATTAGCATGCTTAGAGGTGAGTGATATACAAGTATATCTGACATTTTAAAAATATTTCTGTGAATGAAATTTCAAAAAATATCATGTTTCTTCCATGCATCAATCTGATCATTCTTTCTTCTGTGCCCCTACTCCTCTTACAGCCAGTCCTCTTATCCTTATCCTGATTTCACTCTGAAGCATTTCCTTCTGTCCTGTAATGCTTTGGTAGGCCAAATGAGTTTTGTTACATGGTCACTTGTACTTTTTGTTTTGTAGTTGGAGGAAGCAAATAGGACGCTAACTAGTGATGTGGCTAACCTTGCTAATGAGAAAGAAGAACTAAACAATAAACTGAAGGAAGTACAAGAACGTAGGTATTCTCTAAACCAAACGTAATTTAATTTGAAACCATTTTTTTTTTCTTTAATAGTACTATTTTCTTTTGTAATGAGCTTTCATAGATTATTTTTTTTTATCTTGCTACAGAAGTTACAAAGCTAAAAGAAGAAGAAGCAAACGTGGGAAATATTAAAGCACAATTTGAGAAACAGTTACTGAATGAAAGAACATTGAAAACCCAGGTAAGCAAATGCACCTAAATTAATGAAGAGAGAGCGTTCAGGAATCAAATAATTTTTAATAGAAAACTTTCCATGGTAAACTATCTATATATGTACCATTAATGCTTTTTTCTTTGTTGCCCCTGAAACAGAGTATATTGATCTTTTGTTTGTTTGTTTCTACTAAGTAGGCTTTCAGTGTAGTGAAACTGCATCCCCATGATTTATCATAGAGGAACTCCCAGTCCAGATGCAGTCCACCAGCAAAAACCTTCATATCAGTCAAATGGATTAATATTTTACTGTTTTCCATCTTGATTTATATTCCTCTGTATGTTCCATAAAACAGTATATTTCTGATTTTAATCCAGATTGGTTTTTAGAACAAGCGGCATGTTAATCCAAAAATGTATTTTGGGGCTACCTCATGAAAATGGAAGGTTTTATTTATACGAGCAAAAGTGTTCATAGCTAATCTTGCTTAAAGTGAAAATGGCATCATTACCTTCTTTTCATTTTTGAGTAGCACATTGAATTAAATCAACTTTATAGGACTGGATTGCAGAGGTTTTAGTTTACAGTTAGATTAAAAGTGTCTGGTTGTGGATAGGAGACAATACTTCATCTCTTCATGATATAACTCCGTATTTATTGGTGTGTTTTTTGTAATTTTTTTCTTTCCCATGGGAAGGCTGTGAATAAATTGGCTGAGATCATGAATCGGAAGGGTCCAGTCAAACGTGGCGCTGACACTGATGTACGGCGGAAAGAAAAGGAAAATAGGAAACTGCATATGGAACTGAAGTCTGAACGAGAAAAGTTAACCCAAATGATGATCAAATACCAGAAGGAAATCAATGAAATGCAGGCAGTAAGATCCTTTTGCAAATACAAACATTGATAGCCTTTTCTGTAATTCTCATTGAATTGATACAGACTTTAAGGTAGTGTATAGAGTCTCTATTCCCGAATTTCCCATGACCAAAAGAAACACTCAGTGTGTATATATATATTGTAATGGGCTGCAAAGTCTGCATAATTTTCTACTTGTATTTTCTTTGACTGAGTTTTGTGATAATAGGAAATCTTCTAATTTATCCTAACAGCAAATAGCAGAAGAGAGTCAGATACGGATTGAACTCCAGATGACTCTGGACAGCAAAGACAGTGACATTGAACAGCTTCGTTCACAGCTGCAGTCATTGCACATCGGTCTAGACAACAGTAGCATAGGCAGTGGACCTGGAGATGCTGAGGCAGATGATGGATTCCCTGGTATGTTAATTTTACTAATATTTCTGTATTAATTGGGTTTATATCAATATTTTACCATAGAAGCTAAAGTATCGAATTAATGCTCTGATGATTCTGTGGCTTTTCATCTTCCTGTGTTTCTACCATTTTATCAATGCTTTGATAGTGGTCACTATCCACCTCCCAACTAAATCTGTCTGTAATAATACTTCATCTTACATGAATTTTAAAAAAATTATTTTAAAAATTCTATTTTACTACATTAAAATAAATAATTTTTTCCACTTTATTGTAGTGGTCACTTTGCAATGACTATGTTATGTGATGAAATGTAAAACTAATCCTCTCTTCTTAGAGATTCTATTTTGACTTCTTTTCTACCTTTTTCCTCCTTTATGCTTTATGTTTAGTCCATATCACTCAGTCTCACACTATGGAATCCATGTCCTTTACCTACCAGCACTCTTCTACCTCTGTCAGTATTGCCACTAAGCCTTCCAGTTCTCGCATGCTTCTCGACTCTGATTCTGACTCAGAGGAAGAACCTTTGTCTTGTTCCCACAGTCCTACAGAAGTTGATAGCACAGGTGACATCCCTGAGAACTGTTTGGTTTTGTTCTTACTGTGTCCTTTTCTCTATTTGAAAACTAACGCTATTAATACATGATTATAAAACCCCCAAAAACCAAGTCTGGCAGTAAACACACTGCGGTGGTAGTGAACATGACATGAAAAAATTTGCATGAAAAAGTAACCGGCCTGTTTTCTCTAAATGCTTGCTGTGATTTGTAAAACCACCATCTTTATTAAAGCATTGAATAGATGAGCCTGATGGATTTGTTTTCAAAGTAGCCTCTATCCAGTATCTGCAGTCTCTGTATGACCCTAGAGATACTAGATATCAAAAAGTCGAATCCTTGTGTTGAAGTGTGGAAACATCTAACTCCGCACTATCTGAATTTACATTATTTGCTTGTAGAAATTCAGTCTTCTGAGTATTACATTGTTTTGCCTTAATTTGAATCTATATATTTGATTCTTGTATGTTACGGCAAGCAAAATGTATTCATTTTTCCAGCTACATAAAGCATATAATGAAATTACATGGCCCTGGTAAAATAGGAGTTTGTTTTCCTAATTCTTTATTCATTTGATATGACTACACGTACACCATACTGAACAAAACTTCTGTTCAGTGTTAATGTCAGAGGTGGGTGTTCTTTAATTACTTTCAAATTTCTGTATTTCACTTGAGGTTCCTTTAAAGTGTGAATACCTTTCCACTGAAGCCAAAACTTGTTTTGGGACATTGACATTACTTCATCAAACTAGAGTAAAGAACAATGCATTTCCTCTATTTTCCTCATTCTCTGGTGTTTGCTATGAGGCTTTTATAAAGTAATTGTTAAGTACATACATAATTTTTTCCTTGTTAGCTGCTGTTGTTACCAGCATGGTTTTGTTTTGTTCTAAAGTAAAAATCGCATCCAAACTAGGACTTTTCGCTAACATAATTACAACAGATTTGAGGTATGATGGTTGTGATTTGTTGGTATTTTCCATCCTGGAGTTTATAAGCATGTACTGTGAAATTTTGGAATATTCTGCCTTTTCTATGACCTTTTAGTGTAGGACAGAGACCAGAAATGAAGAAGTGTAATCAGAAACTCTCATTTTGTCCAATTTCATGCAATAGCATTGAAGATTACAGAGAAAAACAGGAAAAATGTTAACGCGTAGGTTTTTTACGCCATTAACCAACTACACATGCTTACTGGACGTGGGGAAGGATTTTTTGCACCAGCATGCATTTGTATCAGGTGTAGTTGAAAGGAACAATGGAAAGTGGCAGGTATGAGGCAAAATATATGTTATAGAACTACTACAGGTACTTGGTATATACTTCAAAATGTGTCAACAGCAATGTTTATAGGCCAATAAACTTTGAAGTCAGTACATATCTGAATAAATAACCTGTTTCAAGTATCTCTAGACAAGATGAGACTCCTATGAATATTTAATAACTATTTGTTACGCTGTGTTAAACATAGGCAGGCTGCAGATGCCCTCTAATGAGAAAGAAAACAGATTTTGCCATAGTGAAGCACGGTAGTGCTCTTTTCATAGTTTTGTGTTTGTTAATACTTAAGGCTTCAGTATTTTTGACTTGGAGGCTCCTCAGCATCAGTAGAGGTTATCTGCTAGTGGAACTCATTAGAAGAATATTAACTGCAGTTGAGTAGTTCTTCTTAATGAAACATAGGGAAAAGAAATGCTTGTATTAAGTGCAGCTATGGAAATAGGGTCAAAGGCTGTGTGATACTACGTATCACCCAGCACTAGGAAAGTGGAATCCGTGTGAGTTTTTGGTTATGACTGAAATGTGTATGTCAAACAACAGCTGAGCTGTTAATACTGTTGATAAATCCAATCTGACTAATGTGCCAGTGTAATATAAAATACTGCAAGTGTGCGAAAGGGCAGTTGAATTTAGGCAAAGCCTAAGGATTAGCCAGAAGTTACTTTGGATTAGAAAGCCTAGGAGATACAGGCAGAATCAGGAAAAAAAGAAAAACTGAAAGAGTAAAAAATATGAATTGGAATACTAAACTTCTGAAATTTGACCTGGTGTGTAGAAAATACAGGTTATTTGTGGTGGCAGTTTGCCTTTTTTTTGTCTTGAACTGGATGTTGTGTGGTCTCTACTAATACCTTCAGATGCTGTGTTTAAAAGGTAAAGGCTGATAGACATAAGGATTTTAAGTCTTGAAAAAATTACTAAAGGGAATGTGTGTGCTGTAATTGCAAGTTCGCTCTTCCTCTTCTTCCTCATGCCTACTGCTTTTTTGTAATTGCATTGTTGGTTATTGGCTGTGTTCAGGAATACACAATTTAATATTCCTGAACGTTTACTGTGATAAACTTTGCAAGACCTTACGGTTTTAAATAATCCATGTTCTCATGTTTGCTCTGTTGCTTTATTATTGATCTTCGATAACTGTTCCAGAATTCACAGTAATCTCAAAAATAATGTTTTGTGAATATTTATGTTCTTTAATGTATATGTTTTTTTTCAGAATCAAGATTGGAAGGCTGGCTATCGCTGCCTGTTAGAAATAACACTAAAAAATTTGGATGGGTTAAAAAGGTAAGAAAACCAGATTTATGATCTTGTTTCATGTGTAGTCTGTATATTAAACTTATGCAGGTTTTTACCGCTTTAATTTTTCTTCGATACATTTTTCCATCACTTAAAAGTATAAAATATGTTAGCTGGTATAGCTACCTTTAAGAGGAGCAGGTTAAGACAATTGTAATAGGCTAAGACACTTCTTTGTCCAGTCAGAGGTGAGAACAGCCATTCATGATCTTTAAATGTGTGTGCATTCAGCTGTAAGCATTCCCAGCAGTATTATATAGCTGAAATTCAGCACAGTCTGGAAGCAGATGCCCTTGACAGATTCTTTATTTAGGAGATAAAACTAACAACTACTCATCTGCCTTGTGTAGCCTTCACTCATTTACACTTTTTCAGTGACCTTTGTGATGTGTCTTTGCCCAAAGAGTAACATACGTATTTTCATACCAGTTCACTTACTGCTCAGTCAAACTGTTCATTCTGGATAAAATTCTGGAAATAGGAGGTCTTCTAGGTAACTAGCTTTTTGATGAAAATTGCTAGCAGTGCTGGTAAGTATAACAGTGATCTCAGTGAGTATGATCCCTATTAGTTGTGAACTGCAGGTGTAGAATAGGCATCATAAGATGACAATTACTCTCACTACCAGTCTAAGTGAAAATTAAATCATTAAATTGGAAAAGCGTTTATCTTACTTTCTTCCAGACTTTCATTTTTATTTCTTTATAGATACTTAAATCTGTTTAAATATCAATTAATCTGGTAATATAAATTGATTTATCCAGAATTTTGTTTGTTGTGCAGTGAATGTATTAGCAAATCATGGATTTAGCATGCTGTACTACTATTGTCCATTTAGCTACCATTTAACAAAATTGTAGAAAAATATTGCTGTGACATCTGTGGTAATTGCTGTGACATCTTTGATGAGCTGGATTAAAATGTGTATTTTACTCTTATCTGTATCCCAACAGTATGTAATTGTAAGCAGTAAGAAGATCCTGTTCTATGACAGCGAACAAGATAAAGAGCAATCTAATCCCTATATGGTATTAGACATAGAGTAAGTATTATCATGTGAGATTCCGTCTTCAGATTTGTAGGTGAACTTTGGTGGAAAGACTTTGATAAAAGGCCTTTTGAGGTCCAGTCTGGAAGCACAATGTCAAATGGGGTCTGCTTTTGTAATTTGAACTACAGAGCTGGGACCTTGTGATGAAGAATTGGGTTTTCTGTAAGCAGTAGTGTGGTGCTCAGTCTGAAACAGTGTGTCCCATCGAGCTGTGATGTAACTGAACTGCTTCTGCTAACTCAGCCAGACCTACCTCACATGCACATTGTGGCAAAAAACATTAAGAAAACTGTAGCAAAGAGGCTATAATTTTCAGTGTTTGTACATTTTCATTTACAACATGTCCTTACAAGTGGGTTGTATAGTTAATTGATTTATTTTCTTAATAAATGCAGAATGTGGATATTCAGAGGCTGGAGCATGGGGAGAGGACTGTGTAGAAAGCTACTGGCAATGGTTACAGTCACATGATGTTGAATTTTCAGTGCTGTCATGTTTTTTTCACAAATGTTGCTGGATACCTGTGACATTTTTATTTAGGGTTTTTGGACGTTCATGTGCAGGATTGAAAGACAGGACTTTAACCAAGTGATTAGAAATCTGTACTGACAAATCTTTAATAGCTCTGAGTCTTAATGTGTTATGTTGCATCCTAACTTAATCTGTCAATTTAAATTTATCATTTTGGTAACATTAATTTTGTCCTTATTGAAAAAATTTCCTATAGCAAACTCTTCCATGTTCGACCAGTCACTCAGACTGATGTGTACAGAGCAGATTCCAAGGAAATTCCTAGGATATTCCAGGTATTCAGTAATAAATTAATGTTTCTAGTGTAACAAGCATGATATTTCACACATCGTCAAAAATATACTCCTAACTTTGTCTAATGAAGTATTTACTAAAAAATTCTTGAAAAAAACAATTCTTCAATCTTTCTACTTAGATAATGACTCTAAATTTACATTTTTCATCTAGGAGTGCTAAGATTATTTTGCTTTGATTATAGATTCTATATGCTAATGAAGGAGAGAGCAAAAAAGAACAGGAATTTCCTGTGGAGCCCATGGGAGAGAAGTCAAATTACATCTGTCACAAAGGACACGAGTTTATACCTACTCTTTATCACTTTCCAACCAATTGTGAAGCTTGTATGAAGCCTCTGTGGCATATGTTTAAACCTCCTCCTGCTCTGGAATGTCGCCGTTGCCATATCAAATGCCACAAAGATCACATGGACAAAAAAGAAGAGATTATAGCACCTTGCAAAGGTAAATAGCAAGTATTTGAATGTGCATGTAGTCATTGGAGTCACAAGGTGTTCTAATCGATCAGGATTCTAGTAATGGTCCGACACCAGCTAAACATAAACAGGTAGGTTTTTCTTTTATTAGTGTGTAGCAGTCAGAACCTTTCGAAGGGTGTCTACCCGAGGAGCTCGCTGCTGTCAGTTAATGGCATGTGGCCAGTATACATACATACCTATTGTGCTGTCAGCCTCATGCAGTAAAGCATGGTAGTTGTAAGACTGCTCACACTGTAGCAGCTGTAAGTTGCTACCCTCTAAATGTAAGGAGGCAGCACTGGCAGCAGCCAGGAAAGTTAAAGTTTTGCAAAATCTGGTTCACTTTGCTGCTGATTTCTCTTTGCACTGACTGTGAGAGTATGGTAATCTGATGACTAATTTTTGATGTGGGGACACGTTCAGAATAACAGTATTCATTTTTATTTTAAAAATTCTTACTACAGTGTACTATGATATTTCAACGGCAAAGAATCTACTACTGTTAGCTAATTCTACAGAAGAACAGCAAAAATGGGTGAGCCGACTGGTGAAAAAAATACCCAAGAAGCCTCCAGCACCAGACCCCTTTGCTCGATCTTCTCCCAGAACTTCCATGAAGGTACAGCCAAACCAGTCCATCAGACGACCAAGTCGACAGCTTCCTCCAAACAAACCAAGGTGACACAAGAACTGCTATTTAATTTATTGTTTTAAAGATTTTACTACAATTAATGTCATATATGTTGATAAGGACAATTGATCACAAATGTTGTCTATTGACATGTGAGCTAGCCTGTCATCTTTTATAAATCTCAGTTAAGTTATAAGAAGAGTCACTATGTCTGTTCCCTTGATTAAAGGACCATGCTTTACCTGTTAGTTAAGGTTACCGTACTGATTATGTATCCTATCGCTCTTACATGTCATAGGCAGAACTTGTAGCATTATCTTCAGCCTAATGGTTCCTGTGAACTGGCAACTGGTAGGGAAAATGGGGTTTGACAAGGCAAAGAGTCAGTGAAAGGGGTGTAAAGATTTAAGAAGAGAAAAGAAAAAAAGGTTTAACAATTTCCAAGATGGCCAGTACTGCACCTGATTTGAAGTTGAGCAATGAAATTAGGTGCTTGTGGTTCTAATGAACCTTGGAGTGAATTAGTTGCCTTCAAAAAGCAGTCTAGAAGGCCTTACATGTAGTAAAGGACTACATGTCTTTTGTTTCTTATTGCTTGGTGTTGAGGTATGTGTTTGAATTCCTGCCCTGCTGTAAGGTTAGACACCTGATTGTGGATTTGTATATTAATGTGTGTTTCATCTGACCAAATTTATATTTTTCTCTGTCTGATTCCATTTACAGTTGATATGCAAAAGTGTCTTTTTCAGGACTTCTGTCCTCCTAGTGTAGAAAAGGAGCTTTGAGCATGCTCTTGGACATCTACAGTGAGAAGCTAGTTCAGATGAATCTCACTTTTGTGTCTCTGCCCACGCAGGTTCCACAGCATGGAGCCCATTGCCACAGTGGTAGGCACCTGTCTGAGCATCACTTGTGCTTTTTGAAAGAGAGCAGGGAGGTGGGAAGTCGGGGGGTCACCATCTGGTCAAGTAGCTGGAGCACTTACTAAAGGGTGGAAGAATTGGTTTCAGTTCCCTCCTTATTCAGCCTAGAAGGACTCATGCTCATGTCTCATGATTTCGTGAAAGATTAGTCTGATTTGGGGAAAAAAAGTCCATACACAAACCACTAAACTATTACTGGATCAGTTTTAAGGAGCAAAATCTTATACTATATTATGGAAGGGATAACATTCTGCAGGTAGCGCTTACATGCTTGCATAGAATTTCTGGGTTTTTTTCAGTTTGCTTTTTTCTCACCTAAAGTACTAGTTGACACTTGATTTATATCTGTACCCAGTTGTTGACAGCCTGTGAAAAGTTTGGTCTGACTTGTTTGTTGCAGTATTCCAGCAGCAATGGACAGTTCAGTAAAGTCATTGAAAAAAACAAACCCAAAACCAACCAACCAAACAACCCCCTCATTTTTCCCCGTAGAGATAATTTGCAGTGGCAAATTAGACAGTATTGCTTGCCTTGTTTCTGTGACCAGACTGCCACCAGTATCTAAGCTGGCTGGTTGAAAAATGGGTTGGGTGAGTTGCCAGTGTTACAGTGGGGAATGCAGCATAAGCGTGCTCTTACTGTGATGATGCTGTTACCACAAAACAGCCTTATGCTATGAAGAATTTGGTCTTAAAAAAAATACTGGTATTTTAATGTATGGAAAGGCATAGTGAAAGGCCTAAAAGTAACTTCATTTCGCTTCCCTCCTAATTTCCATACAGTCTAATTTTTGGTGTTATACACTTCGCATGTTTAAAAGAAAGTCAGACATCATAATTTGGATTTTAAATCATTTTTATTATTATAACCTTGAAGGTAAAACATTTTTTAATCACTGCTTTTTAGGGACCAATTATTGAAGAGTTTCTTTGTGCAAAACTAATGAGAACATCAACAATCGGATTGAAGCGTGAATCAAGGAAGCATTCCTGACAAATTGAGGGACAAGTAGAATGCTTTTCTTCTGCATAGTGTTTACAGCCTAATTCAGTATTGTTATTCTGTTTCTTACTATTGACTTATAAAAGGTGTATTACACATTCTGATTCTTTTTCCACAGCTATTCTTAGGTGTTCTGAAAACAGTTTTTTTTCCTTCTAACACTCTTCTTTTAATCTTTGTGACCTTTTTTTACAAAATGCTTTCATAACACCTTATTTACCCTTACCATCCTTTTTAGTTATGGTCCTCTTCCATTATGAATCAGTCTTGCATGGTTTTTTTTCCTCTGTATATATTTTTCTATCTGTATATTTTGTAATGCTGGGAAAAGGAGGAGGATGAAGATTTTTGTGCGTGAACCATTTTATTTTTGCAGTTAAACTTTGCAAATGTACCTAATGGATGGAAATGTGTAGTCTGGTGAGGTCATGTCACCTGTCACCTTAATAATGCAGGTCTGTCAAACCAGCAGAAATTTATATTGATTTAAACACTTCTTATTAGAAACCACATACTTAAAAATTACTGTAATTGCTATGGCCAGTTTATATCTGACTGGTACTTCTGTGAGGCATTTGTGCAAAGTCTTACTGTATGGAATAATTAATTTTCTATTACAAACTTTATTAAGAATGAAGATGTAGTTGCCAGTTAAATCTGGGGACTGAGTGGCTGGGGACAAGCTGGAGGTGAGCCAGCAGTGGGCTCTGGCAGCAAAGCAGGCTCTGGGACTGCACCGAGGGGAGTGCAGCCAGATGACTGAGAGAAGAGATTATCCCCCTCTGTTCACTTCTTGGTCTGCAGCGAGATACTGCCTCTATGTTTGGGCCCCCATATTCAAGCCAGAGTTTGGCAAACCGGGGAAAGTCCAGCAGAAGCCACCAGGATGGTCAGAGCAGAGGCTTGAGGGAGCTGGACTTGTTCGGCCTGGGTGAAGGACATATCCAGGAGGGTACCATGGCAGCCTGCCCCTGGTACCCTCCTGTGGTGGGGAGAGTATCGGGGAGATGTAGCCAGGCTCTTAAGACAGTGCTGCATAGTGGGAGGGTGAGAGGCAAGGGGCTCAGTTGAGCCAAGAGAGATTCCAGCTGGACAGAAGGAAAATCCAATGCAGACAGCCAGGCAGGGAGGCAGGCTGGTGAGCCTGGACAGGCTCCATCCCTGCAGGCTTTCAAGACCTGACAGGGCAAAGCCTTGAGCAGCCTGGGCCGGCCTTGTAGCTGACTCTGCTTTGAGCGGGAGGTTGGGCTAGAGACCTCCTGAGGTCCCGTCCAACCTGCGTAGCCCTATAATTGCTGCCCCTGCTAGGGATCTCACACAGTGAGTGTTTCTTGAAGGTTTTCACAGCTGTTGTTCTTCATGATGATTTAAGAAGGGGCCAGGCGGTTTTTCATACAGAACATACAATTTCTGCTTGTCCATTCAGCTGGATCGTGCCAGAAGTATAATTCCAAATTGAAAAAAAAGCAACTTTAATATATTTTAATGCCTAATAAATTCTTTAAGTGTTTTAAAATTACCATAGCCATAGTTCATACAATAAATGAATATTGAGCCTTTTCAGGGATAGATCACATTTAAAAGTGTAAAAACTTTAAATATGAAACCCACCCCCCCCACCCCCCCCCAGAAATCCATTTTGTTTAAAGCATGTGATTAACTATTAAACACTGTAGCATGTTTTAGTTAAAACATGCTGAATGCCATGTTAGGGTAAGGTTTCCATCTCTGCCTCCTATGGTTGGCATATAATCCTGATATAAAATCCATTAAGCTCACTGGAGAGATGACTAGACTGGGTTTTATTGCTTGTGGCTATAGCAATTGAGAAGTTAATACTTAAGATGTTTGTCCAAGATCCTTTGATAACAACAGAAAGAGACGAATGCTTCTAGACAATGATTCATCCCATCCCAAAATAAATGCCTAAATTAGGTAAAGTGACTCATTTGCTGACAAGGTTTGCCTCACTTGCTTTCTTTTTTTTATAGTGACCATAGAAGGAGCACAGGCAGCAATGCCTAGAGGACAAGTTGATATATCCTCTTTTTGGCATTGCTGAGCTTTGAATTATGAGCTACAGGATTGCCGTATAGTGTAATCCCACTGTATCTGGGATATAGTAAAATCCTACTGTGTTCATTTGTAAATTCAGATAACGCTATTTTATTTTATGTTCCGTTCAACAATCAAAATCACTTGATTTTACTGGAAAAATTGTTAGCCTTGCATTATAGTCTGGAAAGGGATAGCAGGAGAGCATAAAACCACCTCAGTCAACAAGAACAGCAGCAAAACAGAAAGCAGCTAATTTTATGAAATATATGTGTTGCTGCTTTCTACTGAAATTTTGGGGTAAAAACTTGGTATGGTAAGTATTCTACAGAACTGAATTATTTTCGTGATATATTTCCAATGAATACAATATTCCTGGCTTACGTGAATGCTAACTGAGTCTCCACAATCCATGACAGGGGAAGGAAGGAGCCCACCTACCTTAACACGGTCTTTCTACTTGAACAGGTTTAGCGATAACAGAATTTTGAAGTGTTTTATAGAAGCATGGCACACATTAAACATGAAACCCTCCTGTTGCAGATTACTTGATCTGGCATTTAAGGACTGGGATTGGTCATTTGATGATGTTGATGATGTTGATGGTGATGATGATGACGATGTTTTTGATTTCTGAAGAAGTATAAGGGGTAAATCTAAATAGAGAGGAATGGGTTTGTTTGCCTTTGAATACAGCATGCTATGTTGGATTTTGTTTCTCAAACCAGAGAAAATACAAGATCTCATTTTAATATTTTAAACTGTAAAAATGAGATTGTGTTCACAATGTCAATGAATTTTTAGAGGAGTCATTTTCATTAAAACAATGTTGTTGCCTTTGCCAGTGTTTTTATTTTTCTAATTTTAGATCTTTTTTCAAAATTCATGTCTGCCTGCCTAAAAAAAAATAAATATCTGCTGTTGTCAGAGCAGTTGTTCATCTGTAGCGCTAATACTGCCAAGCTCTGCAGGTAATTTTTGAAGGCTAAAAGGGAGATTGTAGCAGTTGGATGTTTAGCTGAAATAGAATTGGTATTTAAAAATACTTTTCATTTTTAAGCCTTTAATATATAAACAGACTGGTCTGTGGCTGGCAGACATGAAATGACCGGAGTTCTGCATTTTGCTTTTCTACCTGTGTTATGAAGTGATTTTGACTTGGCTTTCCTTTGCAGTGCTGTGCTTTTTGGGTACCTAACCATGCATTTGAAAACTACGTAAACAAATGGGCCTTTGCAGCTTCTGTGATAAGGTTTCCCTGACTGCTTTAGAAAAGATACAGCTGTTTTATTTGATCTAATTTGTCCCATGGCTTACTTAAATATGGAGTGTGAATGTACTGGACATAGTGATAACTATTTTATAGTTCTCAATGTTTCCTCATTTTACATGTTGATGCAGTGTTATGTTTACATAGAAAAAAACCCTAAATGTTAAATTCCTAAGAATTCTTTTAAAAAGTACGTAAGGTTGTCTCAGCCTTATAAAAGAATGGGCAGTGACAGCAGCACTAGGGCTGTATCTCAGCTGTGTACTCAGTTAACTGAGATACCAGCGCGTGTTGAATTTTAACTGCTTTAGTGTTTATAGTAACAAGCATTACATTAATCAAATATGCTGCACCTTTATGTATTAAAAGCTTACAAATTACTAATCTGTTAAAGCGACTATTACGTTGTGCATATTGTACTTTGCCCTCATATATTACAAGGGAGTTTAACTGATGTGGGATCATAATGCGTAAGAATGTACTATACTTAAGTAACAATGCTGTTGGATGCAGAGGAATGACGTTTCTCCCAAGTATGCTGATGAGCCCATCTTAAATGAAGACTTTGAGGAAGTATATTTTTGTCAGATTTACATCTGTTGCATGTACTGACCAAACTTCCTGCTTCTTTTTCAGCTAACTGCTTTCCGTGAATGCAGACACAATTCAAGGTGATAATTTCTTCCCGATACAGCAAGACTGAAACATATCCCAAAATATATTAAAAATATATATTTTCCTGAGAGATTGTGCTATATATATCAGAGGTTTACATTTTTGCTGCAATATAAATTACTAATCTCTGACGGTTTTCCTGTATTCTCCTGAGTGACTGATCAAATGAGAAGTGGTTGGTAAATAGTAAAAGGATATGTTAGGTAACCTTTTAAACTCTGTTCCACAAAAGCTTTCTTGGCAAGACACATACACTACATTTCATAAAAGGATCGAGAGGAATGAATATTAAAATGGAAGAAACTGACTTTTCAGCTTTTGTAAAGATGCCACCAGCAGGTCTGCAAGAACAGGAGGAAGATCCATCATAGTGATATAGACTGCATCTGTAAGAAGTGACCATTATACTGTGTATATATATTGTACTGTAATACTGCAAGAGGGTTTTAAAAATCTTTCCACTTTATTTTTTTATGCTTATTAATCAGATACCGTTACTTATTGCAGTTGCAACTATGCACTTGTATAAAGCCATAATGTTGAAGTTTATATCATTCATTACACGTCTATCAAAAGCTGCATGTCAGTGTTGAGCAGCTAGTGTAAGTTTGAAGTATATACTAGTTTCAGCTATGTCATCATGGGCAGTCCTGTTTTACCTGTCTAATTGCCTTAATTTAATTTTTTTTCAAGTGTTTTTGCCCATTCTCTCTATTTAAGGAAAAAAGAAGGTTTACCAGCTCTTAGGATGCAATTTTGCTTTGTGGCAGAAAAAAATAGTGCACTATTTTTACACCTAGTAAGTATATCAATGTCAGCCTATTTTGAATGTATACCGACTGGTTTTAAGGGTGGAGAAGCATTCATTACAAAAACAATGTCTGATACCATTGGAATTACTAGACCATTTGCTTGTACATGTAACTGCTCATCCAGCCCTTTTTACAAACCTCAATATTAGTTATTGACTTATATTAACCCTCATTAAGTGCTATGAAACTTCATTTTGCCTTGTTTTTGCATACTCTCCTAGATGTGTTTTTTATTTCTGGAAAAAAAAGAAGAATCTGTGACTGTTTTTACATTTCACAACATGATCTCCGAGGACTGTCACAAACTTTAAGAAAAGTAAAACATACTGTAGATGTACTTTAAAATTTTAATTCTGGTTCTCTAGCACATAGCTGTAGGCATAGATAAATATTTCAGTAGTGTTTTGAGAACTGATAACTGGGAAGAAAGGGCCTCAGAGGCACTTAATCTGACTTTTTGGGTTTTTTAACTTCGAGTTGTACAAAAAATAATTTATGTGGGCTCATTCATGATGTGTTCATAACTATCCCAGAAAATGCATGTTTTATACAACTACAGTATGCGATGTTAAACATATTGATGGTAAAAAATGTAGTCTCCTATTTGGTCTCTTTATATATAAATATATATATATATTTTAAATATATATATATATAAAAATATTGTGTGGGAGTGCAGTAATTTAAAATATGATCTAACACTTCAATGAAGGAGGACATTTCACTTTAAAATTTTGTTTGTTTGTTTTTGTTTTTTAAAGAGTGTTGAAATGTTTGGAAGGATAGGACCATGATTTATTTAACACTATCATGAAAGGTGGACTTGGAAACACTGAAATACTGAAAATTAATAAATATATTTACATTTTGTAACTTCTACTGCAGTTCAGCTTAACAGAGCCAGAATGTATTCAGTCTTCTATTTATGCGCTCGCAAAGTAAGGTGTTGTTTGTGAGTTCTTAAATTCAAAACTAAAACTTTCATATCATTTCTGTTAGGTATTATAACCCAGCACACAGCTACAGTGGTTTTTTCCCTGCTTGTTTTGATTTACAGAAGTACGGTATATTTTTAGGTAATACAGATTTGCATAGAGTACAACATTAAAAATGTATACAGTAAAACTGTTTCCATTCACTGAATGCATAAATATTTTATATATATATATAAAAATGTTACATTGTGGGAAGTTCTATCCTTTTCTGAATTGGAGAATATTATATATATATATTTTTAAATAAACTATCTAAGTAAGGTAAAATAGTTCCTGAACTTGAGAAGCTGGTAATTAATTGAAATATTTAAATGTATCGGCAGCTACTGTGGCAGATACGGAGAAGGCAAGGGTTGCTCAAAAGGAAGCCAAGCAAAGACTGTGCGGAGGAAGCGCAGGCTCCTCGGGAGCTGTTTTGGTAGGCCACCAGGTGTGCTGGGGCTGGATCTGCTGCACTGCCTCTCCTTGGCTCACCCTCATTTACTGCGAATTCCTGGGGCGCTGTTAAGCCTGACGTTTTAGGAAATGTACTGTGTTGTAGTATTTACTAGCCGCATTTTATACATTCTGTACTTGTACGAATAGCGATTAGCTATGCATACAGCAGGGTGTATTGAGAGGGCATCATAGAACAATATGGGCTGATGGAGCGCTGGGGGTCCTCTGGTCTGACCTCTGCCTCAAAGCAGGGCTAACTTAGCATAGGTTCCTCAAGGCTTTTGAGTTTTCAGTGCCTCTAGGGGTGGAAGTATCATAGGACTCCTCAGCTTCCCTTCCTTCATGCAGTTTTTCCCAAAACAAAGGGACAGCATGGGCTGTGTTGAGCTGTAATGCAGAGATTATTTGGCCAATGGTATAATACCACGCGGTCCTTGTTTGGTACCCAGGACACAAAAGGCAAAGCTGCTCTTCTTTTCACTTGTCCTGCTCAAGACAGAGCTTCCATCTGCTCATCTATGGAATGCAAAGAGCTCTTAAACATTCGTTCCTGGAGATCGTGGTGTTTCCTTCTTGTCTCGTGGTAACCTTTTAAAATTTTGGAGAGAAGAGCATGTTCCTGAACCAAGGAATATTTTTCTTCAAAGTCACTGAAGTTCTAACATGTTCTTTTTGTAACAGCTGTCCCAGCAAAAAGGACATTTTTATGGCCTGGGTGACTTTTCTCTATACAAATTATCTCACTGCAAGTCCTTTTGTTTCACCAGAGTAAACATATTAGCATAACCAAGCTGCAAATTAACCTGAAAAAATCAAGGGTCAAACTTGGAGCCAGAAGCTCAAGACACTTGTAGGGAGGTTGATCTTTGGTTCCCATCCAAGAGCTCACCAGGACAGAAGCTGGACAGGAAGACCCCATCGGAGTTAACATGTCAGTTGTCACAAAGACCTTTCTGCAAGGAGGTTTCCAATTCTGTCCTGAGTTCTGTACTACAGTTTCCTACTTCTCGTCGTTCCTGCCAAAGCTGAACCCCTCAGCACTGCCAGCAGTCCAGCACCAAATCTGTATACTGAAGGAAACGTCGTTCTTGTGCTTCTTAGCATGGTTGATGCTGTAACCGAAACATGACGTGGCCCATAGTACCACACAGGACCTGGAAACGTGCAAGAGACTCAAGTATCTTGGCAGTCAGTGACAGTGGCCAAATTTAAAACGTTGCTGAATCGCTGAAGTTTTACTGCAAGTGTCTAAATCTCTTGCTACCACAAGTCACCAAGGCCAGGAAAGCTGCCACTGGAAATTATGTGCTTTCTCTCAGGTTTCTCAGGCAGTGGCAGATGATGATTAGCAATTTGGGCTTTTCTGTTTATAATCTTACAATTTATTGGTTTCCCATCTAGCTTTGAGAGAATCATCCTTGGAAGAGGATTTATATGTCTTGGTCTGCACTGCCTTCACCCATCCTGTGCTTGTGAGGTCCTGTTTGGGATGCTGCTGTGAAAAGGGGGAACTTGTATGAAAACAAACTTCTTGCCTGCATGACTCTTACAAACCCTTACCACCTCCTCACTCTGTTTCTAAGGCAGGAGAACGTAATAGTCCTTGGTCCAGTTCAGGGAACTGGAGTATTTCAGTGTCCCTCACAGTCCTGGATAGCTTGCCTTGGCATTTGCGTTAAAGTAGTGTTTCATTAACTTTCTCATAGAATCACAGAATATCTGGAGTTGGAAGGGACCCATGAGGATCACTGAATCCAACTCCCTGCTCTGCACAGGACTACCTAAAACTAAACCAGGGGTCCTCAAACTACGCCCCCCCAGGGTCCTCAGTCCGGCCCCCGGTATTTACAGACCCCCCCCGCCGGGGGTTGGGGAGGAAAACAAACAGCCGCAGATGACTGCCTGCCACTGCATCCGCGCGCCGGCCCCCTGGTTAAAAAGTTTGAGAACCCCTGGACCAAACCATGTAACTAACAGCATCATCCAGATGCTCTTTGAACTCTGACAGGCTTTGGTGCCTTTTCATTGCCTTACAGTTGATCTTCAGAATATTTTGTGGACCATCTTCTCTGCATATACTAGAGTTTAAATTAAAAACACTCTACGTTATTTTTTAAGACGATCCTATAAACCTCTTAAGGGATTATCAGCATCCCGTGGATCATGGGGTTTTGCCTGCTGCTTTGAAGTATCCCTCCTGAGAGTGGGAAGGCGTTTTCTTTTGGACCTCTTTAAAATATATCGATGGAGTGGTTCTGAACTAATTTGTGTTCTTTGTTGAAATTACCTATGAAGTGGGCAATGATGTACTCAGACAAGCTCATCTGATGAGCCTACTAGATACATGTGGCAGAAAAGAACACTGCGTTTAAACACATTGAATCTCGTTCTCCCCAGAAACTACTGCCATGGATGGAAAAGCGTACTGTAAAAACTGTAGCTCCAAGGAGTGGGGACTCAAAGGAACTGTAGGTTATTATCACAGGGATGCTGATTGCCAGGCTTTATTATGGAGATTGAAGTTTTGAGTCTTTGCCCCTTTTTAGGCAGAAAGCGTAAGGGTAAGAAAGTCAAGTTAGTGCTAGATAGGCACTATTGCAAGTGCGGAGCCAGATTTGACACTGATACTTTTGCTCCAGTAATCTCACAGAAGCTTCAGAATTAACGTGGTCTTTCAAAATGAAAGTCACAGTGCAAGGCAGCAAAATTGCAAAGTTATAAATGTATGTCTTCCTACATACCTTAAAGAAATCTGGAAAGGCACATCTTCACCCTGAAAAGAACGGTCAGAGAGTGCAGCAATTTCATGTCCCCAGAGCCCTTTTTAGGTTGCTTGGAGGAGCTTCGCAGAAATGCTTTCACAGCCAAGGCAACTGCATGTGATGCTTCAGTTGTGTCACCCAGTTTTGAGGTCTAGGCTTCCAACGTTTGTTTGCAGGTGTGAGCCTACTTGTATGTAGCCTTACATTGTCACGTGCCGGTGTGCCTCTTGGGTCATCTGGTTCTTGTCATTAGTCGTCGCCCTTAGCTCTTCAGGATTCTTTTTGCCCGGGATGCTGTGGCACCACTTGGTAAACATGGCCACCCAGCAAGTACATCAGGCTGGTGGGATCGCTGCCAATCCTCTCTTCTTTTGGCTTGCTGACTGCTTAGACTTCAAGCACTGAATTGCCGTGTTAGCAATGTGTCTCGGATTTGTGCTGCTTTTTATTTACAAGTGACTTGGTGGAAACATTTTTGGGAGGTAT
This sequence comes from Falco peregrinus, assembly GCF_023634155.1. NCBI lineage: Eukaryota > Metazoa > Chordata > Aves > Falconiformes > Falconidae > Falco > Falco peregrinus. Next base: position 62,443,103 of record NC_073727.1, read on the forward strand.
CTGAGATACTTAATAGCCTGCAAACAGTTAAGGAAGGAGCCAGGATCCCCACCATCTGAATCATTTTTCATACCTGCTGGCCCTAGTCTTGTCTCTTACCTCAGCTGTGTTCTGTTTTCCAAGCAGGCTCTCTAAGCTGACCTTGCAGCTAGGCGCAGGTCTGGCTGCAGCTTTGGGACTTGCACCTACTTGCTGGATCTCATGGCCTCACCCATCTGCATGATGTTGTCCAGCATATTGCGACCCCTTCAGCAGGATCTGTGTGGCTACTTGTCTGCTCTGGAGCAATGGAAGAGCTTGATAAATATGTTAAGGAAGCTCCCCTGCATGCTTCATGTATCACAGAGCTGCAGCAATGGGGGGGTTGTTACTGGGACGGCGGGCATACATGCAAGCTTAAAACAAACAGACACTAAGAGACAAAAATATCCTTGAGCTCAGAGAGACCGTGAAGACTTTTAAGTCTTGATGTGCATTTCAGGGAAAACAATTTTAAATCTCTCAAGTCACTGTGCTGGAAGTCAGCTCAGTAGAATCTGTATGTAGTCAATTGCTCAAAGGTGAAGGAATTTCTTTACAGTAAATAGAATTTCTTTACAGTAACTTAAAATACTCTTTACAGAAGCTCGGTTTGTGCTTCATTATAGAGTCTTGAGTTACATGGCAGAGGGGACACGGAGGCATAGGAAGTGTGTTCTTCCATTTATGCTTTTCATATAATATGAGACAGGTCAGCATCTTGGTACTACTGGCCAAGGCCTCCAAATCAAAAGCCAAAACACTGTACATCCCAGAGCAGGCGTATGCAGAAGTGACTTGCAATTACAGCATGGTGGTGAGTAGAATTTATGTTCAGCATGTAGCGATGTTGCCATTCAATTTGAATCGTAATCACTGTCAGCTAACTTTTCTTGCTACATTCCAGGCTGATGCAGGTTCTGTCCTTTAAATTAGTTCTCAGAATACTTGACAAATAAAGCAAGATATATGCCCTCTTAAAGCTCCCCTCCTGTGAGTCAATACACATAATATATATAGAAGTACTTGTTTAGGCTGCTGGCAATTTAAGAACATCATGAGCTGAAATAATGAAACAAAGCAGGCTATGAAAAAAATTATGACAATTATTTAAATTGTCCTTTAGGTATCCCAAATTAAACTTCATCAAAAGTATCATGTGAAGAACTTCTTATTTTATCCCTGATTCAAAGACTGTATTTTTTTCCAAGACAGAGATGAAACTTGCCCCAAACCACCTCCAAGGCAGAATGGAATACTTGATGTCTTTTAACTTGAAGATGTGTATGTGTTTGTCTTGCCATCAGGCAGGAAACATCTGAGGTCCATCAGGACTCGGTCTGTGAGACTGCCAAGGACTCGCAATGGGAACCAGCACAAGTGATGAGCTGGTAGGTTCCTGTGGTGATGTTTATTGTGGCTCCCAGGCACCTGTTTGACCCCAACAACCATGTCCTCTGAGAACTCATCAGTATCTTGGAGAGCTGTCTCAAAATCGAGCAAATAAAAATCAGTACAAACCAAGAATGTAATAAAATCCCATTTTAAGGTGTTTTTTTTTCCAGCTTCCTCAAATCCCTAACTGGAATATCCTTAAGACTATTATTAGTGATGAAGGCAGCATTTCATGTTTTGCTTCATACATAAATACGAATATCAAGTACCGAAGAATCTGGAAGGGAATGGAACAAACCAGCCTGAGGAGAATTAGCAGGGAAGTAATTACTACCTATCATCATAGAAAATACATGGCTGGGAAACTACGTCATTTGAGTTGATCTTCACATCTGTGTAGCTTTTCACTTGTAGTAGTTCTTCCTGTGGGCTCTGAGATGTTACCTCCTTTTTTGTCCCCGTGTGTCGTGTCGTCGTCCCGTCCCGTCCCCCCCCCCCCCATATTACATATGTCCTTAAAGGGATAAAGATTATTTGGTGAAGGAAGAGTAATTTTATCTCTTTAAAGGAGTGAATGAAGGCTTTCTGCAAGTTGTAAGCAGTTTGGAACTTTATAGCTAATTGTGAATGACTTTCTCCAAAGAGTCAAACTGCTCTAAAATCCAGCTTCTGAGCTCCAGCGGCTGAGCTGTGTGTCCCTCTCCACCCCATTCCCTCTCCTGTTCCATTAGCTCGGATTAGCAGGGAGCAGCTACGTGCACTTAAGCCAGCAGAAGCGGCTCAGGGGTCAGGCAGGGACAGGGAGTTCTGAGCAGTCCAAAAAATAACATCTTTTGGTGGATCGGAGTGACACAAAAGAAACATTTGTCTACCTAGTTCTGCTCTGCAAAATTACAGGTGTTAGGAGGCCCATAGGGTGAGGGAGAGATGATGGGTTTACATTTGTATACGTTTCTTTTCACTGAGGACAGGGAAAAGTAAATGACACACGTTTTCCACTGTCTACATCCTCAATTCCAGGCCTGACTGTCTACATCCTCAATTCCAGGCCTGACTGTCTACATCCGCAAATCCAGGCCTGCAGCCTGTTGTCTCTGGAATCGCCCTCATCCTTTTTTTTGTGGATAACAAATCTCATGATAAACATTTTCTCTTTCATACTGTTAAACTGAGCTTTGTGGCTAAGCGCAGCCGTAGTTAGTCATATCTGTAGCTGGAGGTATGTGGGGTTATTCAGTGGGCTGTACTAGAATTCAGATCTTGTCTTTTCACGGGCAAGAAAGCTACTTTTGGAAAGCCCCGACAGGACTCTCACTCCACCAGCCAGGACAGGACAGGCTGCGTTACCTTGTGAGCATGTTGTGAACCGGTGCAATTAGACACCGACTGTGTAATTCAGCACTTCTACAGGGTGTGTGAATGGAGATGTGTTCCCTCCTGCCCTGTGGGTAAAAGCTGCTTACCGGCTTACACACACTGCAATAAATCCACCGTGCTTTCCCTGCCTGCCTTTGGTCCGCTGCTGCATTACACAGCAAACAACTCGCTTGTGTCCGCCCCGGTACTGTTGAATTACAAGTTTAACAAGATTTATTCTCCCTGTCTACCTTGTCTAAAGCTATTGCCTGTAATCCGGCTGCTGAGAGGATCATGGTTTATGTACTGGAAAAGCACAGGCTCTGCGCTTTCACGGGGCTTGCCCAGGACTTGAGCATACACCCACCTTACGAAAGTGAAAGAAATCACTCTCTCGGCGGGGGGGGGTGGGATGTGTAAAACTATTTACTGCTACCTTCTGATTTGTACCGTGTCTCTTGCAGCTTGAATGAGAACTCATGATCCAGCTTTCCAAGTCAACAAAACTACTTTACCTTAAGCTTGTGAATTGCCCAGCTTGATTTCTTTTCCTCTGTCTCTTTTCCCCCCACAGGTTTCCAAGATGATTTATTTGAAATATGTCAAGTAACCTGTAAAGAACTTTATTTAAATGCATTTTCAGAGTTTTATGGCGTAAAAAACCCAACTTTAAAGTGCTGATCCTCAAACCGAAAATGAAGTGTCCTCATTTCGCTGCAGCATCGCTCAGGAGTATGAAAGATGTCAGTAGCAGAGAGGGCTTGGACTCTGCACAAATCTTTCTCTATCAAGATGAAGCTTTAGTTAAAAAAATGAGATGAGAAGTGTGGTTTTTTCCTTTTAAGATGCTGCGGCTCTTTAGCATTTTACAGGTGGATAATTTACAGGCTTGACATTTCAAACATCAAGGTGCAAGCTGCCCATTAATGACCTGTAATGAATATTTCATTTTCTCTCCATATATGGAAACAGAATAAAAAATTAAAGGTAATAAAAATTAACTGTAAGCATGCCATTAATCCGTCATGAAGAATAGCATTTATTAATACGGCCTGGAAAAGGTACCACATGCCACCTGCCACCATTTAGACCGCTTCATCTATGTTACACAGCTTTAGAAAAATCAGTATCAGGATGTTTACAGTTACTGTCTCAACTAACACAGAAGCATTTATGCATTTTATTGGAGCAGTAAAAAAGCTCATCTTTGAACTTGCTCTCAGTAATGTGAGATACATTAAATGGTATGTCCACAGACATAGCTCTTCCCACCCCTTCCTGCTGTAAATGAGAGTTTACAAAGCAGCGATGTTTTCTGATGGTGAAGGTCCCCGTCTGACTGCTGAGTGTACACTGGTGGAAACATCCGCTTTTGCAGATCCCGCTCTTGCGTGAGTCCATTTATTTAGCATGTCGCAAGGAAAACCTGCCTCGACTGTGGGCAGTGCAGTCTTCCCGTAGTAGTCAGGAGTGTCAGGATCAAGGGTGCCTTGGTTTTAACATGCTGATCAACAGTAATACTGTAAAAACTCTTTTGAAAGGCCTATCTTTTCATTTTGGAGAACACAGTGGGTAATGAAGGCAAGCTATGTGATTACTTCGGTAACTTCTGGTTGGAATAGCATTACTTTCAAAAGCAAAATCCCCCGTTAATAGTTCTCAGCAATATCCTTTTCCTTTTTTTCGTATACCTATTACAAATAGATCAGAATCTCCAAAGTAAAAATGTAAACGTCCGACAGCACGCTTAGCACAAGACGGGCTAAAAACTAACAAAGCACAGAGCAGTATCGTCAAAACCTGACACCACTGGAGATGAGTTTGTGATGCGTCAAGGTGCACGTGTAAACGGGTCATGGTCTGTGTGGCTTGTGTCTGCGGGCTCTGGGTATCGGTTCAGGAACTTCTGCTTGAACACAATTTTTAACTGTTGGTCAAAGTGTCATTAATTCCTAGACATTCTAGTCACTGCTGTTCCTAAACCAGTATGTTCAGTGAATAAAGAGCTCAGGCTGAAAAAGAATTCATAGCTGATTTTTTGCTCTTACCCTAATAAAACCTGGGTATATTGAAGAAAGCGACCATGGGTACCCTGTATCAGCTGTATAAACTGTACTATTTAAGTGTTGCATGTAAGCGCTACGATCCCAGCTGGAATTTGTGACTTTGTCAAACACATTTAGAACCTTATTTTGGATTGGACCTTGATTCAGATTTTCTTCATCCTAAAAATAGTTAATGTTGAACTTAATTAACAACAGATAGTTAATTGAGTTGCTTGCAAGAAGACAACAAACATCTGTTGTTTTTCAAACTTGCAGCAGACGCAGAGAGATGAGTTGATATGTTGGTGCAAAACTGCTCTTGTATAATTGGAAAAAATTGCTTATATGTAACCAGAAAGTACTGAAGTGATACAAGAATATATAAACATCTAAATATGAAATACCTTGTTCGCTTAGTAAAAAACATCCAGAGAAAATGTGATAGCAGTGAAATCTGTCTTAAATTACCAATAAAAATATGCTGCTTAAATTAAGTATCTTATCAGAATTGTTTCTAAGAGAAAATAAGCATGACTGTACTAAGCATGCTTAGGGATAAATACTAGGCTTAAGAAAGAGAGAGCTTCCTCAACCTTTTTTCTGTTGTTTAAACATAATTGTATCAGGGTTTTTTGATAACTGTGGTGCGTGCTGATGGATGTCTTCTAATCAGTCTTTTTAGTCTTCCTGTAGTGCAGGACTGTGGCTGTGACCCAAATATTGAGAATGAGCATGGTTATGAAACGGATGAGAACTAAAAGGGAAAAAAAATCTTGTAAGCATAAAGGAAACAAGAAAAATCCTGCTGTAATTTTCAGAACATATGTTTTATAAACCTTCATTGCTGTACGAATAGGCTGGTTGCCACTCGGCAACTCTTTTCAGTCAATTAGTTTAAATTACCATGTTCAGGAACCCAGAAGTTCTCAGTAATATAGCAGAGAAGAGCATTTACCACTTACAAGTGATATCTGAAAATAATACGCTACAGTAGCTTTAATTCTTTTGTGAAAAAACCCCAGCAGAATAGTACAAGCCTCATATATATTTATATTTACACCAAAAATTAAACTGGGAGTCGCAGGTCACATGTCTTTATTAGTTGCATGTGGTGTTTATAAAAACAGGATTATTCTCTACCGCCATCTGTTACGTTTAGACTTCAGGGAGACAGGAAATACTTGTATCTGTCAGACCTTAATGAGAGGAAATCTGACAACTGAGAAAAAAACAGTTTTTCAGTATCCTGATTAACTTTCAGATGTTTTTAAAACCAAAGTAAGCATAGTATCTCTGCCTTGAGACCACAATTTGAGGTGTATCTGATACGCACTCGGTAAGTGGAATATTCACAGAAATGTACACAATGTACATGTGTATGAAACTAAGATGAATGTGCTGAAGTCTTCAGTGTTAGAAGTTAGCTGGAAACATTTTCCGTTAGAGCAGCACAGTATCAATGTTTGCTGCCATCTCTCCCATGTTCCGAAGTGTATTGTGTATGTGTTAAGAAGCAGCTTTAACCCGAGCCAGCTTTACTTGGAAAAGCCAGCTTTTTACTTTGATGGTGTTCCTCTCCCTTCCTTTCTCCCCTCAATATACCTCTCTTGCTTCTCATCAGTGTAAGTGTGTAGCTGTGGGTGAACTGACTCAGTAACTGACCCGGATTAAATTTCTGCACGTGCATTAAGCCAGTTTTGTGGTGATGCAGTTAACTGCATGGCCCCACAAACCCTTAACTCTGGCAAAGAGAAAGCAGCGAGCACAAGGATGGAAATAAGCAACTGAAACAGGGACTTCCTTTGCCAGTGAAAGAGCCACTTGAACCACATGTAAAACCAGAGCCTTGTGCTGCAGAGGGCTGCTTAAAGGAAAAAAAAATCCATTTAAATCATGTTTCTGGTGAAATATCAGTTTTGACTAGAACAAGGAGCCACCGAATAAAGTGTGATCCTGTTACTGTTCTTAAATCCACCGAGTACTGATTTCGAACCATTTATTGAAAAATCTGCTTCACTCCTTAGCTTTTTCAGTTTTGTCAGGATGGTAAGAAGCTGTTAAATAAATTTGCTTTATAGTGAAATCAGCTGCAAATCATATACCTGAAGCCAGTTTTTTGTGAGTTTCATACCAGCCTACCATTTAATTTTCAACCTGTCATAAACAGTCTGAATGTTGTGCCTAAAACTATTCATATACTAGCTGAACTCTGAATAGTTTTCTAGAACTTCTTCATGCACAAACCCCACAATAAGGAAACACTTACTATTTGAAAAGCTATCACTCAATTATTACAGATTTTTAAAAGTTGTATTTTACTATTATTTATTTATTTAAATATTAAGGATTTTTAATGCTTTATCTGGCTATTTTCATAATTAAGTTAATTTTGTAGTGCTTTTTGCCTTTTGAAAAAAATAACGGGTTTTGGACCACTTGGCACTATCTGATAAAGCATAAGCATATTTTTCTCCCGGTGTTTGACTGATTTGTAATCCTGTGCTACTTTTTTAGCAGTATCTCCTTCCCTCACTGTGCTAACTCACCGGACAAACTCATGGTTTGTTCTTCTGTGACCAGATCACTGCTTTTACAAAACAGCTAAAAACTACCATGGCAGCTGTTTTGTTGGAGAGGCGGGCGATTCCGTACTTTACTCACCTGCGAGATCATTCGTAGTCATTACAGTTGTAACTATTCTTGCTGTAAATTGAATGAATTCTGATTAGCGGACTAGATATGACAAGTTTATACCTTCAAAAATGATGAACTATCTATTTTTCAACAGAGGATACGCTCGCATGGAAGTATACATTGTATAGACATTCCCACCTTTAGTGCATTCACTCTTCACTATTTTCGCATCAGAGATCAAGCTCTCGAACCTGAGTGACACTGTATTAAGGGTCTTTTTTAATGAGAAAATCAGTGATGTAATTAGAAATTTTAGGTATCTATCACACTAGATTGGATGGGGTCAGAGTTCACTGCTTCTTTTTCTGTTCAGCACCCTCCTTCAATAGTTGATACTGAGTTACACCCACAATTAAGTTACACCCACAATTAAGTTAGCGTGACTTAACCATTGTCAATGTTCACATGCATGCTTTTAGGCTTCTGCAAATATGAGGAAATTGCAATCCTTCCCACAACAAATCTAAACATTAATTATTTCACATTTGCAGCAGAATAAAACCATTTACAAAGTTTATTGGCATTGTTCAGCAAACTTACCACAACTTCTAATGACTTAAAAACATTTGTTTCACTGGGAAATAGAGCCAGCACCGCTATGTTTTAGAGGAAGACTATTTTAAACAAGCTTTGTGAATATGACTTCGGACAAAGAGCTGTAGAAGAACTGCTCATGCAGACCACTAGGTAATTAATCCATGAACTGCACAAAACACTGTTCTTGGTACGCTCCTAAATCCTCCTCCATTGAGAAATGCATTTACGTATAGTCATAGAGTTAAAGGTATTTAGCATTAAGTGTGTATTTATTTGTAGGTGACTTTTCAGAATTAGCGTTGTCTGGTTGTCTAACTCAAAACTGAGCACCTTTTCATGCTACGTCACTAGTAATTTTATTAAATCCTAGAACACTGAAATCTGCTCGTTTTAAAGACACTCTTTCAGTTATTTCAACTGTATTAGGTTCCCTTGACCATATCTGCATCTCTTCTAAGTCAAAGTGCCGTTGGTGCCAATAATAAAACTTGGTTTCAGGAGGCAGTGGTATCTGAAACTCAGAAGTTGGAACTAAGGGAAGCTACATTGGGCAAGATTTTTACCTACTGTCATAAAGACCTACTGAAAGAGGAGATATGGCTTTAATAAAGGAAAACTCCACCATTCACACCAAGTTGCCCATAGCTTACTTGCACAGGTATATGCAGACATACTCCAGGTCAAGGCGCTCACTTGTCCAGAATCTTTTGTCTGCCAGAGACACCACAGCTGTGCCAGCTTACTGGCCGCACTGATGAATGTGCACAAATTCTGAAAAGCAGGTAAAAAAAGAGAACAAACCTCTGCCTCTGCCATTTTATTATCTGAGTGCTTAGCTTATGGCTGTTAGTATGTAACTTACTAAGAACCAGGACTAGCTTTCTATTTTTTTAATTCTAAATGAGATACTTTTTCAGTATTTGGCAACCAAAGCATTCTTACTAAGGAACCGTGAAGCAAAAAATTGAAGCTGCCAGAAGGAAGGGACTGATTCCTGAGGTACTGCTCCGAAAGAAGCGACAACAGCATGACAACTGCTAGTGCTGTTGGCAAATGCTTCATAGAGGCAAATACAGCAAGAAGCAAAGAACTGGAAAAGCCTCTCGACCTGCTACATAAAACTGTTTAAGAAAGTTAGCTAAAAAGAGGCTGATCTAGTCTAAACAGCAAGGTTGATTCAGACCATCTGTTACCATTATGTCTGGCAAAGTAAACCATAAAAGAATGCAAAAACTGACAAGAATGTGTGGAAAATTAGTCCAATTGGTGGGAAAAAACAATGAAGGGAATGGACTATTCACTCTACCATCCTCTTAAGGGGGATTTTGCAAAGGCAGTGGGTAGAGGGGACCTCCGCATGGTCTTTGTGCCACGCACAGATTTCCCTTGCAAGTAAATTGGCGTTGGGTCTCAGAAGCTTTCCTCCTCATTTTTATCATCTTTTGCATTAGCAACTCCAGTTCATCTCAATTACATTTTATCTTTCTCTCTTCTGATAAAAAGGACAAAGACCATCTTTAACCTATGTAGGGCATTATCAGATGATATTTTTCTTGCAAAATTCCAGGACTAAAGGGGAAAAAGATCTTGTGAAATACTCAACATTCCCTGTTTCAACTGCTTTGACTGCTGCTCTGTTCTTTTCTTCATGTTAAACGTTTATTAATTAGGATTATGACATTATGACTAGAGGGGAAATATTTTTGCAACATCTTCATATTTTCGCAACATCTTAAACCTTTGGCAGTTTTAATTAAGGCAGCACAATTGACAACTTTACCTCAGAACATACTTCTTTCTCCCCCCATAGAGTCTCTATTGCCAGTCCTATGTTTTCCAGCTACTCACAGAAGTGAGAACCAGCTGTATTTGAAAACTGCTTGGTTGTTCTGAAAGCTAACCTAAAAGATTAACCCTTTAAAGGACAAATATAAAGAGAGATTTTACTGATAAAGATTTCCAGAAAAAAAGTCATTTCATATGAGGACCTAATTTCAAATAATCATGCAGCACTTACCATGGCCAGATCTATTATCCACTTCCGCAGTATTAGCATGTACCAGCCCCCCCCAAATCTTACATTATGTTAAGTTTCATAGCACTGAAAAGTCTAGGATACCAGAGCTCTCAAAACTCCTGGGGAATTCGATTTTTTTAAACATCTGGAAGTAATCTTATTGAAACTTTATAACAGACTATACAATCTAGATAAAGCATATTAAGAACTGGTTGAAACACTTAAGTATTCCTATTTTCCACAGTCTTTGGTGAGGCAGCGCCTGGAGTTTCTGAAGACCTGCCCCAAAGCATAAGACTCGAGATTTAAGCCCAAGTCCTATTAAAAAAGCCCCACAAACACTGCTGTACCATCTGCATGGGTAGGAATCAAAGAAAAAAGATTCACCATTTCCACCCTGCATCTCTAGCAAATATGTAATTAAGAATTGGTCTTACTCCATATCATTTGTGGGCCTTCTAAAGGACAGCTACATGTAAAGCTTGCTTCTTTTAGAGATTTTACTGTGGTCCCAGAATTCAGCATGTGAATGTGGGATGCATGTTGAGGGGTGGCTGAAAATGATTTACAATAGTAGCACAAACAAATGATGACATAGCTGCTATGCAAAGAACTACCAAACAAGCTACATAAACCAAAATTCCCATATTTCAAAGGATACATGACTGCATAGAACAAAGCTCGTTTCATGTTTCCGCTGAAACGCAGAATAAACAAAAGGAGAATGACATCTGAAATAAACACAAGATTGCTTGTCACAGAATGGAGAGAAGGGGCCCAAATGCAATCTTTGGCGGTTCCACTGGGCACCATGTCTACAGACACTAATTTCTTAGAGGTTTTATCTCTCAGATTTGATTGATTTCCAAAACACTGCAAGCTCAAAAATGAAGCTTTTCTTAGAGTCTGGAGTGTTTATAATGTTTCTTTCCCATGTGGAGTAACTGGATAAAGGATGAGCTTACACTGCAATTGTGTGTGTGTATTAATTTCTCTCTTAATCAGATCCACCTGAGCAGCATTTTCATAAAATCTATAAAAATTCAATTATATTTTAGATGTTCATTCCCTCTTCCCCCCCAGCTCCAACTAGAATTGCTCAATGGATTCACATCACTGCAGTGGAGTACTGTACCCACATGCAGAGCCTTGGAGTGCTGAATGAGCCCTGTTCCATTTCCAAAACACAGCTTAAAAAATTACCTTGTGCAATGATGATGGGATATTCCAGGTATGTCTGCAGAGGGTAACCATAATAGATCTGGTACCTCAGAAACACAAGGAAGCTGAACAGAAAGACACAAAACAGCATGACTGCACAAAGGGACGGGACAGCTCCTTCACAACTTCTTTTTTACTGTTTTGGTTGTGCCAAAAGGCTCCAGATAGGTGCAGCCCCTGCTGTCAAATTGGTCAAACAAGTATGAAGACAAAGTGCAAGCCTGATGTTCTGCAGTATGTTTCTGTTACCTTCAAATAGAGTAAGATGTAGAGAGCTGCCCACACCATTTGTCAAGGTCTTTGTGTCACAGTGTGTAAGGCATAATTTTATTAATTACAACTGATGAGAATAAAATAAAGGCTTCCAGATGTAGAAGATACCTTCTCTTTGCAATTGCCTTGGCATCTCTGGGGTAACTGGTTTATTAATGTCTGTAGTTCAATCTATACCTTAAGCAAGTTTTACAGGAGTAGAAAACACCTTCCAAGCTGTCTAGAATACATACTGGTACAAGATTGCCCAGTGTAGCTGTACTGGTCAGACTGACAGCCTGCTCTTAAGTGCACCAAACAATGGCAGTTCTCCTTCCTGGTATTCCATGATCTAGTACCTAAAAGGAATTGAACTTTTATCATATTTACTTTCTTCAACCTTCGTGCAAGTCCATGGGGTTACACAGAAACCTCAAGGCTGCAGAGAAGATAGAAAGGGCTCTTAGGATATAGTTTTCTGTAAGGAAAAGTTGATGGCATATATGCATCAGCATATAAAAATGGCATAAGGAACTGCCTGCCTTGCAGGAAACTGGTTTTTACAGTATTCAGAATTTAAATATCTGAACTTCCTAGAAGTCTTAATTCTTTTAGGGTCAAATTAGATTCCTTGCCATCAGCACCATGCTTCTGTGTCACTCCTCTGCCAGGTCACTGCATGCTGACTCTGCAGCACCATCTCAGTTTATACCAGTGGCCCCAAAGCTCCCTGCAGCTGGACTCAAAGTCTTTACAGGTTGCAGGATAAACAGCTTACAAAATAAACAACCAGTCCAAATAAATGTTTCAAAAAAGCCTTGTTGCAACCCTTTCAAAATAGTTTTGCCCAGAGCAGGTGCAGAACCTGCAGTGCTGTGGGTACCGTGGTTATCACACAGGTGCTCGAAGAGCCATTTATGGCTTCTCCATGCTCATCTGAAGCACTACTTAGAAAGCCTCTTTAATGCACATCAATGCACATGAATGATTTGAAAATGCTACCACCACTTTTTGGCTAGGGCTGTGGCGTAAGTTATCTCTGCTGGAACTAGAATTCAGCTGGCTTACTCTGAGGTGTATTAAGGGCAAACAGCAACAACAGGGGTTCAGCACCACGGAGAAACAGCCACAGCAGAGCCCATGGGGATCCTGCACAGCTCCCTGCAGAAAGCCATCTGCACGCCTGAGCCTCCACAGCCAGACCAGGGGCAGCACCTCTGCCCCTCGCTGAAGACGAAGCACAGGAGCATTCAGAAATGACATGCCATTTTTGTGCGGTGATTTTTCTAACTAAAAAGCCCTTTTTTAGCTTGGTGCAGAGAACTAGCAGCCATCTATCCAGCTGGATGTTCTGGCCACCTCCATCCCTCAGTCTGGTAAATGCACGGCTCTTCAAGGTATTTTCTCTCACGTACTTGTACCCACATTTGAATGTACGTGCATGCAGTCTATTTTTCATTCCATACAATCGTCTTTAAGCAAGATTCAATAAGCCTAGCCCATATAAGTTTACTACAGACGGACAAATCCTTGGGGTTTGACATGGTTTATGATTTTCTTAAAGACTGATGATGTTTCATTTGGGTGAAGAAGCCTGTCTGACCTGTACAATTACCTGCACAACAGGGCACACGGACCATTTCATAACCCTTTAATAAACATACGGCTTAAACCCGACAGTCGGTGTTGTCTCCAGCTACATGGGTGGCCTGGGTTGGTTCTGGGCAAGTTAAAAAAGCCGAGTTTCCCTTAACACTTTAGAAGAGGAGGTTCCCGCCGCCGCCCGGTGAGGGCAAGGGCGACCGGCGGGAGGGGGTGACCACCATGCATCGGAGCGCGGGTTTATAACCGAAGGGAGCAACAACCTGCGCGCTGCTCCCTGGAAGCAGCCGCTCGACACGTTCTCCCGCCCTACCGGAGCCGTCTGGGAAGGAACGGAACTATTACCCGCCGCAGCGACGCCTCCCAGCGCCCTCCCCGGCCGCCGCTGAGGGAAGCCCCGCTGAGGCGAGGCGGCCCCGCCCCGCCCCGCCCCGCCCCGCCGGCTCCTCCCGCCGTGGGCCCCCTGCCTGCGCGCGCAGCCACCGCGCCCCGGCGGGGGGCGCCATGTTGTGCTGCCCCCACCCCGTCCTTTGTCTGCGCGTGTCCCCCCCGCCGCCGCCTTACCCGGCCAGCTCCAGCAGCAGGCTGCCCGCGCTGACCCCCCGCGCCGACCGGGCCGCCAGCACCGCCGCCAGCTGCGGCACCTTGATCACCGCGCACACCGCCCAGGTGCTCCAGTGGGCCAGGTCCAGCAGCGTCGGCGCCATCGCGCCGCGCCGTGCAGCCCCGGCGGCCCGCGATGGGGCACCGGCGGTGCGGCGTGGCGGGGAGCTCGGCCCGGCCCCGCTGGCACGGCGGCAGCCGTCGCGGAGCGCTCACGGCGCCCGCGCTGCCCGGGGCGTGGGGCGTGGAGGCGGCTCCGCCCGCGGGGAGAGGAGAGCTGGGCCCGGCCGCGGGGCGCTGCTGGGCCGCTTCCTCGGGAGTGGGGCGCTGCCTGGCACCCGCCCGGGCGGTGTGTGTGGGGGCGGTCGCCCCCCGGTGCCGGCGCTGCCGCACGCCGCGGCGGCCGGGGGAGCGGGGCGGGGGAGCCGGGCCCGCCGGGTGGCCGTCCTGCCGCCGGCTGGGGCCTGCCCGCCGCTGGCGCTCCTCGGCGTCAGGGCTGGGAAACGCTAAGCGCCCAGCCGCGAGCGTCGGGCCTGCAGTGACGCGTGGCTGCAAACACAGCCCAGAAACCCGCAGTGGTCAGGTGCTGTGCTGGCGTGGAGGGTTGGCCGTGGGTTGTGTGCGCTCGGAGGGGCATAGGCCGGCTCCTGGCTTGGAACTGTCGGCTGGATTTCGGGTTTCTCCCCCGAAGTGGAGTCTGCAGTGCTTTGGCTGGCGTGGTTCTTGGGTTCTACTCCGGATCGCCACGAATTCCTGCGGTAGGGATGGCCTAGCTTTGCCAGCAGCACTTTGGGTTGCGCAGAAAGGAGGTTCAGCAACATTTAAACGTGTCTGAGTGCTCCCCTGGAACGTACACCTACCCGCGGCACACAGTTACACACAAAAACAGTAAACCGTGGTTTTTAATGCTTTTGTACTTACTGGCTTGTCAGAACTAAGTAAGAGCAATTATGCAAAGAATATACATTTGTACCGATCACGTGCATGCAGAACCCTGGCTCTCACATGCCTGTGTATGGTCAGGACTACTCAAGAGAGGCAAAGACACAGCATTAATTCGGATTTTTACCTACAGCGTAGTTGCTTTAACACAAGGGGTTATTTACAGGCATAAAATCTCTTCTTCGTTGTAATGGGAGTTGTATTTCTATATGACTAAAACTCCTTAACACGGTTTAGTTCCAGCTCATTTGCATTTCTCACAAATTGTTTTCTGTGGTTTTGATAATACGATTTGACAAATAAGTTTATTGCATTCATTCCATGTACCTTTAAGTTGTGTTTTAAAACAGTGTTACTAGCGCTTAATTTGTAAACCGTGTTGCCCTATGTGTAATTCCGTCATTAAAAAAAAAAAAAAGCAGGTATGTAGGAGTACATAAAATCCCCAACCTCTGATTGAAAAGAATGCCCCTTCCAAATACAGAATTTTAATTTAAAAACTGTTTCAAATTAATCAAGCTTTTCAAAGACAATAAATTCTAAAAGAAGCAAAGAAAATTTGAAGTTACCTTAAAATACTAACTGTTCCAAGATTTTCGTGATAAACTGAGTTCTCAGCCTTGTGGGAGTATCCTGTATTTGAAAGAGAGTTGAGTAATCCATCACACAAGATGAAGTTATCACATTTAAAATTATGTCTGAAGTGTAGATGTGTCTGCCATTTCAGATAATCTGAGAGTAATAGAGAAAGAGGTAAGGTAGAAGTTGTGTATCTGTATTAGTGTGGATGCTAACCCAATAAAATGCTGTAAAAATACCAATAAAGTGCACTGCCTTGTGTCGTACTAGAGTGATTAAAAAGCTGAATGGACCTCAAACTGTTAGGCAGATTCATGAGCTATTTTTATTCAACTGCATCTATGTTTAAAAATGACATGAAACGTTCACCTTCAGTCAACATTTCAGCTTTTTAAAAAATATATCCTGCCTTGAATTGCAAGCAGTCAGTGAAGCAAAATGGTTTACTGTTCTTCCCCTGTCCTGTCGGGGTAGTGATGCTGTTCTGTGTCTGTTTGCTAGGCACTTTTGCTTCAGTAGCACCTTAGGAATGGAACAGACAATCGGAGTGGCTGGACAAAAAGAAATTAATCTAGGAAGAGCACAAGAAATTCTTCCTACTCTGTTTAAATTACTTAGTTGTATATCAGATTTCAGACTTACACTTGGTAAGTTGCAGCAGAATACTTTACAGTTCAGTGAATAAATTCATTACATTCGGATGTACTGTGCAACTTGCCTGTTTCACAGCAGATGGGCAGTGGTTTAATGCTGCTGCACCTTAAATAGGAATGCAAATGATGATTCCTGCTGAAAAAAATAGAGAAGGAAAATAATCTTTCTGTAGTGACCAAAGACAAAAAGCCAAAGCAGAATTTTTTTCCCCGCTAATGATGTTGGCTTGCCATAGTTGAGGTTTTAAGCAAAATAATGCCTTGAATTTTGTGGTGTTGCAAGGAATGCAGAGTGCTCCCTTGCTCATTATTTCTACAACCTACCATGCTAACAGAATAGTTCATTTTATGGCTAACTGGCATTTTAAGCTCTAGGTTAAAATAAAGGAAGTTCCACAACTGAAGAACCTGTGGGGATGGAGGCAACCCGTGGGAGATGTGTGGAGGAAGGCTGCTGTGGACAGAGTTGGCCAGGGAGAGCAGGCTGCAGGAAGCTTGCTTGCCTGCCCTGGGGAGTGTGAACACATCGTGTATGCACACAGAGCCTGGGAAAGAAACCAGAGAAACTGGACGTATCATCACAGGTGCAGAGCTGTGACCTCTTTGGGACCGCAGGGGCAGGGTGGCGTAGCTCATGATGAGTGCTGTGGTGGAAGTATACAAGCTTTTCTGGAAAAGCAGGTAAGGAAAGGAGTGGAAGTTGTGTTTTACACAAACAAGTGTCTCTGCCTGGAGCTTTCCTCTGCTTTGGAGCAAGCTGCAAGCCAACTGAGATCTGAGGGGTCGGGATCGGTGGGGAGACCAGCTTGGGGAATGTTGTGGGGATACCTGCTGTAAATTGCCTGATCAGGAAGAGGAAGCCTTAAACCACTAGGAGAAAGCTCATGATTGTAGGCCCAGTCTTCTTTGGGAATGTAAAATTGCTCTGACATCTGGAGGAGCCACCCCGTTGGGGTAAAAGCAGTCTAGTTTTGGTGGGGCATCAAGAACATTTTTTTGACCCAGACGCTGGATCTGTTACTCAGAAATGAGGAGGAACTAGTAGGCAGCGTACAGGTCAAGGGCAGCCTTGGCAGCAGTGACTCCAGCACCTTGGAATTAAGATCCCAAGAAAAGCAAGTAGCAGAATAAAGATTCTGGGCTTCAGAAGAACAGAATTTGGCTTGTGCAGGGGTCTGGTCTGTCAGGATTGCTCAGGAAACTTCCATGGGGGGCAATGGGGGCTAGGAGAGTGCATTGATGCTCAAAGATAACGTGCTTATAGCACAAAAATAGGCTTGCCCAGTGAGGTGAAATGTGAGCAGGCATGGCAGAGGAACAGCTTGACTGAATGGCTAACGCTTGGCTGAACCGACACCGGGGGGGGGCTTGGGAGATGGAAGCAGGCAGGCACGAGCCATGCAGCCGGCACAAGAGCATTGCTCAGGCATGAGGGGATGGAGTTCAGAAACCAAAGCTCTGTTGGAGCTGAAATTGGCAAAGAGTGTGAACGACACCAAGAAAAGCTTCCCTAATTTGACAGCAAAGAAAGGTGAAGGAAAATAGGCACGCACCATTCGGCGGGTCAGGGGACATACTTAATAACGAGGTGGGAAAAGCCAAGGTGCTCAGTGCCTTTTTGGTCTCAGTTCTTACTATCAAGGTCTGCTCACAGGCTGCTCGGGTTCCCTGAGCCTAGTAGCGCAGTCAGAGGGAGTGAAATACCAACTATGATAGAGGAAGGTGGAGCTGGGGACCACAGGAGCAAACTGGACTGCTCTGTGGGACCAGGTGGGATGCATCTGAGGGTGCTGACAGAACTGGTCGTAACTACTGCAAGGCGACTGACCATTTTTCATCTGTGGAAAGTTGTGGTTGAAGTTCTGATGAAGTGTAATAAAAAAGCTAGCAGCCTGTGACAGAGTAACCCCACGCATCAGTAAAGGCTGGAGGCCAACAGGATCAAAAGTTTTTTTAAGGAAAAGGACATGGGGGTCCTAAGGGACAACAATTGGAATGAGTCAGCGTTGTGGTCTGCCAGCAAAGATGGACAACTTCATCTGGGGCTGTGTTAGCAAGAGCGTATCCTGCAGGTTTATGGAAGTGATCCTTCCTCTCTATTTGGTACTTGTGAGACCACACCTGGAGTGCTGCTGAACGTTGGAACAGGGCCCCAGAGGGACTCTGGAGTCGCTGTCTCGGGAGGTTTTCACAACTCAGCAGGACCAGGTCCAGAGCAACCTGATCTAACATCAGCGTTGGCCTTGCTTTGAGCAGGGAATTGGCCTGGAGGCCTCCAGAGGTCCCCTCTGGCCAACGTAACTGTGATTTCAGCTACTTCAGTCCTTATAGAAGACGCACATTTGAGGCCCAGTTCTGTCGCTGGAGGCGTCAAGGTGAAAAGGTAAAAATGACCAAGACTTTAAAAAAAAGGATGACTTTTTTTTAAATACTCTTTGTGTTCGGCTGTACTTGCCGAACACTTTTGTGGTGCCCGATGACTGGGAGTTTTACTGTTGATTTGAGTAGTAAGACTGATGCAGAGTTGTCACTCAAGCTTACCATAAGGCAGGCGGGAGGTTATCTCTGGGGTGAGAGATGCCTCGGTGGCAGAATGACGGTGTTTCAGCTCTGCTTTGAAGAACTTCCTTGTACTGAAGTCCAATGGATCCCTGTGTACTTCACGTTTGAGGTTATGTTGTACAAGTGTGCGTGACAGGAGTATAAAACAAAGGCTGGAGGTTGCATGCAGTTCGTTGGTTTTGCGTGCAGTATGTTATATATATTTGTGGCAAACTGAAAACATGGCTGTATTTATGTAAGGTTTACTTGATGTTGGGCTGAACAAAAACATCACAAATTGAATGAAAGTACTGTAAGCAAAAAAAAGAAAACCACCCCAAAGCCTGTTGGCTCAGTGTTTGCTCTGTGGAATGGCTTATTCAGTTGACTGAAGGCCATTCTGGGTAATGGCATGTTATCTAAAGTAATATGGATAGCTAAAAACTATTACTGACAGAGCCTAGAATACCAAACACAGACCTAAAAACCTAACCCAAAACCTAAGAAAGCCACAGAACTAGGAAGAGCAAAAGAGAAGGAAAATATATTAACTAGTTTGTACTGGGACTCCTTCAATTGATTTTTATATTACATTTGGAATTGCCCTTTTTATGTAGAAAATCTGCACTGAGCTTGTAGCCCAGAGAGGAGGTTGAGCTGTAGCATTTGGGTCTGGAACTGATGTTGTTCTAGATCCAAGCTTACATCTGTTCCACTAAGCGTTGAGAGTGTGAGTACATTATGGCAGCGCTTACTAAGGTCCTGCTATGTGATGCTTCCTGCATTCTTGCTAGAGGTCTTACAGTCCTCCCAGAGAATGCAAATGGATCTGCCAGTGCTGAGGAGCAGCTACAGTATAATCATGCTTGTTCCAGCAAAGAAGATAGTTGGCTCATCATATCTGAAACACTGCCGTGTACTGGTTTCACCCTCTGGCTTTTATGTTTTCCAGTGAAAAGCAATTGAGTAGCCCTGTGGTAATACACTACTAGCAGTGTGTCAGCATTCTGTTAAGTTTTGCTGTAGAAGGGTTGATATAAACGTTGTGTTTTCAGTCCATTTGGCTTTTAAGAAACATAATCATATAACTGCTAGTAAGCATTGTGATAGTTGCAGATGGTTCTGTGCTACATCATTGATCTGTTTTGTTTCTCAGCAGTACCTGTAGTTGAAGTAAGTTATTGCATGAATGTGTTTGTTAATTCACAGTGTGAAATACATCCAGTGATGACAATTGGTCATTAGTAAATGGAGAAAATAGAGTTTGAAGTGATCATGTCAAAGTCACAGAGGGAAGCCAGATCTCATAATTTGTATAGCTGTTGTGCCTGTAGATTTTCAGATTACTTCTTGCTGCAATTTATCAAGCAGTATGTGCCAGCTGAGACTTTCCTCTGGGCATTCCCCAGGTTAAGAGACAGTTAAGAGCCATTTGTGGTGGTTTTGCTGCGTCAACCTGGCATAAAAGTCTTGTGCTGAGGTGAGGCTCTAACCTCCAATAATTGGAAAATATTTAAGTGCTGGTGGTTTTGTGGTTACAGACAGCTTCTGAGAGAGGCTTTGAGAAGGTTACAAGCTGCAGTCAGTCTCCTTTGACAGAAGAGGGCTGTGAGTGACAGAACTCTGCAAGCACCTCTCCAGCCTTTGGCAGAATTTCTGAGTTTCTTGGAGAAGCATCTGTGTTTCAAGGAATTCATCCAATCAAACGCAAAGTTTTCTGAAGAGGGAAAAACATACCTGACATGGATTCAGAGTAGCAAGTAGAGTTTTAAAGAGAGACATCCTTCTTTAGGAAAAGTTTACTGGTTTCTGTCAGGGCAGAATTTAGAAAAAGCAGCTTGAGGCCCTAGCAAATTATTGTTTATTTCTAAAACTAACAAACCAAAAAATTCCTCAATTCAGAAGACTATTGTCTGCTTTAAGGTGAACTTCAGTTCAGAAATTTTGTTCTATACAGTGTTCTTCATAGAAAACAAGCAGTGTGAACATGTAGATACAAACATGATGCCTGAATTGGCAATATTGTACGTGCAGTGTTCATACAGTTATCCTCTCCATTCCCTGTTCTAGGAATCTTACTCTTTATGCAGTAATTTTCACAGCATGATGAGACCTTCTTTGTAAGAAAACCCATTTAGTTATTTTGTTTACTTAAGAGTACTTTAAAGGTCAATAAAGAGTTTAAATACATTTTCAAAGAAACATTTGGATTTACAGTCATCACAGATCTTCTAAACAAAAACTTTACAGCTAGGATGCCAACAGGGAACTGTATGCAAAGACAGTTCTAATATGAGAAAACCAGATTTATATGGTTAAATATGTTTTCTTAAAAAAATGTATTTCACTTACAATAAAAGTGGAACTCAAAATGAGAACACACAAGATTTGGAGGCACTGGAAACATCTATGCACCAAGTTACAATTAATATTAACAACCCTCAAAGTCTACCAGAGAAAGCAGTGTATCTAACTGAAGAATAAAATTAATATAGCTACCCACTTATGCTCTTTAGCTGGAAGCAATACAGAAAATTAATTGTCTAAACATGCATAATCTCTTGTTTGAGATCTGGCAGCAAAAGGGAGAAAAACTTACAACACCTAATGAGAACTCTTCACAAGAAGCTTACAACACAGTTTAATATCTGCACAATCTCTTTAATAAATGAAATTTCCACTAATTATTTACAGATTTCAATGTTGTTATCATCTCATCCATTCTTTCTAAAGGACTCTGCTTATGTAAATAAGGATTAGTTGGCAAAGTTAATTATGGTAAAAAAAACTTGTTAAACGTGAGATGAAAACAGAGTAACTTGTTTGCTGCCTTCTGCTTGCAGATGTTAAGGCAGTTTTGATTAAGATCTTGGTTATTCCCGAAAGGTCTTTTCTGGAGATTGCTGTACATGGTGGAGAGATCCAGAATAACTTTGGAAACAAAACACTGGGTACCAGAGGAGGGCTAACTGCAGCAGCATGAAATAATTAGCATTTCTAAGGAAAGTAAGGTGTCCAGTTTGACACAATGTTCCCGTATCACATGGATTATCAGATCCGTTCCACACAGGAAAATTTTGTTCTCCAGTCATTTTCCCTTAGAGATAATCATTAAGATGTCAAGTGCTTAAGAGTTGCTATTGATTTCAAAAGGAAATGAACAGGAATGAGCTGGTGTTTTGGGGGTGAACAGAGCTACTCCTATCCACTTGTTGCCCACTGGTATTTTAGAGTCATTTCAATTAGCTGGATCAGAATGTCAGGAATAAATGACTTTATTCCACGTCAAAAGAGGCAGTATAGCTATGGGTAGCTCTGATCTTGCAACAAGGCACAGAGCTACGTTTTCCAAGGTTGTGCACTTGGATGATTAAGCCAAAAATCCTTGCATATTTTGGCTCCACTTCAGCTGTACCTGAAAGGTACAGGAAAGTCTGTTGTGATTTATTGGACTGAAGTGACCTGTGCAAAGAAGTACAGCTGAGAAGGAGTGTGAGGTTGTATGAGGGTCTTGGTGCTGTATACATGTAATCAGTGCAAGTACCCACTGCAGGAACTGCCTGGCATCTCAGCGGATGTTTGGTCTGGTTAAGGACACAGTCAGGACTACATTAATAAAGGCTTCCTGAAATTGTTCAAAGAAAATTAGTTATTGCCATTCACACATGTGACATAATGACATGAATGTGCTCTTTGAGGAGTGTTCTTGTGTGGCTGTCAGGAGGGCACTAGTCGAGCCTCTTAGATGTGTGCAATTAAAAGAGGCATGTCTAGACCTTCTGAAAAGCATTGTCTATGAGTAGTTAGAAGAATAAGAAATATATTTTCTATCAAAATAAATAGGTGATTAATCTGTATTTTAGAGGTGTAATCTATTTAAACCCAGTGTAACTGAAATAGGGTGGGGTTTTATTCTTTTTGAATGTGTTTGAAAAACCACGTTTGCAAAGCATGTTGTGAACCCAGCACCCCTGGTGTAGTCAGGGGATTGGTGAAAGGCTTTTCAGATGGTCATTCAATTTATATACTAACAGTCCAACTCTATTAAATACACCACTTTTGATGGATGTGTGTGTTTAACCTTCATAGGTGAAGATTCCTTAGGGAATCTATTCCAGTGCTGTATTAGCCTTACCTTTAGCTTCCCAAAAAGTTAACATGATTCTTCCTTGCTGTAATTTAAGCCTGTTATTTTTACTATTGTCCACCATTCACATGAAGTGCAAATGATTCCTTTTCTCATTCCAGAGATATACGTGTATCTAAACACTGCTATCCTCTTCCCAGACAGCTTTTTCTTCTTCAGGTTAAACTTTAACAGTCTTTTTAATTTTCCCTCATAGGACATATCTTCCCATGCTCCAGGTACCATCACTGCTTCTCTAGACTGCTTAGTGGCCCACCTTTTTAGGGTAAGACATGGAAGGTCTTGGCCAAAACTGGGAGAAGTGCTTCAGCTGAAACAATGCCAGTGCTAAGTGAAGTGAAAGGATTAAATCATGGACTGCTAAGACCATCCTCTTTCCCATACCCTCCAGTTTGCAGGAACTCTCTGGGAGATGGATTCTCTGGATTCACACACAGCAAACAGAGCCAAGAATCTGGAATTACTGGAAGTCCCTTGAAATTAAACAGAAATTGTGTAACACTGCGTTGCCATAACTTAGTGTGGAGTGAGTGCCATCTGGAGGTTAGGAAACATGGATGGAGCTCTGTATGCCTTCATGCTCAAATACATGCCTTGTAAATGAAATGTTCTTGCATGAGTAGGAGCTTGAGCTTGACAGGTACCGGACATCTGCCACTCAGTACATGATTTGTGACCCACAGCAAGGCTTGAGGCTTCTCACTGCATCTCAGTGTGTCTCAGAGTAAGGTGTGCAAGTGTAGTGACTTTCAGTATTATGCAGTCACCAATAACTGTGTAACCTCCGAGTGGCCTGTGCAGTGTTTAGAAGCAGCTCTGGACAACACAGGGAGAAGGAAAGGCTTGATCTACTCTCTCCCTCTTTCAGAGGTTGGAGGACAAACTGGTTCCTGCTGCAGTTTTCTGCTCACAGGAAAGAGCAGAAAGCTCTTTAGCTGAACGAGAAAATGTCTTTTTTAAAGGGTAGGTTCCCATTTGAGGCGTCTGAGCACAGTTGTGTATCACAATTCATGTCTGCACAGAGTGGAATCAGTCCTTCTCACCTGGGCTGATTGCATGATGCAGTCGTCCTTCTTTCAGTAGTTTAGCTGTCATCTTGAAAGCCTTAATCCTGCAGTTCTCACTGTATTGAGGAAGCCGGGAGAACTTCTTGCTGCCGTGACTTCAGTGAGTAGGATTTGGCTCTTCTTTCTACAGTATCTCCCCACCCCTGCTCCCTGCCACCACCTCCCCGAGACTGCTTGGATGTTGACAGTGATCGCACTGTTCCATACCACCTCTTGTTCTTTTTGTCTGCTGCTACTGAAGTCTCATCATAAAAACAAATAGCCTTAGTTGCAGAACATAACTGTGCACATC
Source organism: Falco peregrinus (assembly GCF_023634155.1). Taxonomy (NCBI): domain Eukaryota; kingdom Metazoa; phylum Chordata; class Aves; order Falconiformes; family Falconidae; genus Falco; species Falco peregrinus. The sequence goes on from NC_073727.1 coordinate 62,467,064, forward strand.
TCCACCTCAGCCTGGTGAGAGGTTGCAGCCTGTTGTATCAAGGCAATGCTAATGGCTTCTGTGTTGATCTCCACCTAGGACTGAGCATGATCCTACAAAAGCTACATACAGTTCAAAAGGCAGATATTGTATGTACACTCTCCATGCTCTGCTGATTACTGCTTTTTCCTTACAGAACAAGTCATAAAGTTTGCACCTATGAAATGAAGATGCAGTAGTGAACAGGCTTTAGGTATTGTGTTGATTTAGCTTGATGATGGTTTCCCTGGGCAACCACAGATTTTAGGAACATGAATCTGTTAAATTCAAGGTTGATGATCCTAAGAGTGTAAGACAGGTTGCTGAGCCGACATGCCTTCAGAGCAAAATGTGAAAGCCTGCTTCCTTGTCAATGACTTTCCATCAGCTAAACCAGAAAAAAAAAGAAAAAGAAAAAAAAAAAGAAAAAGAGTAATAAAAGGGAATTAGAGAGCAGAAAATCTAAAGAAACAAAGTTAAAACTTGTGTGAAAAAAACTTGGTCTCCATCCCTCAGGAGGGAGGAGTGAAAAAGCACAGAACACATTTCATGTGCCCTAGATTTTATTCTTCAGAGCAAGCTTAAACATGCAGATGACAGAGGCTGATGAATCCTTGGCTAACCTCATGAAATGCAACAAGCTGCTGTGTCTTAATGTGCTGACTTTCAGAACTGGAAGTATTTTGTTTATGTTGGGACTCATCTGAGTGGGTGTCCATTAACTGTTTATTTTCAAGAGATAACTGAGGAAGAAACTGCCTTTTGGCTGTAATCTTGTTCTTTCTGATGTTAGTGGCATCCTTACTTGTAGACTTGCATGGGAAGATGGATGAGATCTGTCGTGCTAACTCTCTGTATATGGCCGAGTCACCCCAAATACAAAGAGGATTGTCTCCTGTGGCATTGTGGGACAACATCCACCCTTGCCCTTGGAAGAAAATCCATGCTAGACAGTAGTATTGGTTTCTCTGAGAAAAAGATTGAGGAATTTTTTACATGCTGTCGGGTCTGTTGGCTAGAACCATTCAATTTGCTTTGTTAGTTACATGTTTACTGAAGCACTAGGAAGGCTGGAGCTCATCCCCAAGTTTCCTTTTCTGTGCTCCACTGCTGAAGAAGTAATCCATGTTTACCAGAGCCCTGCCAAGTTCAGTGTTCATTCGACTGCCAATAGTGTGGTTGGTCGAGTTAGGTACTTTGCTTGAGAACACAGGCATATGGTTTGGCAGTGGCTTCTGCTCCTTTTTCTTACCCTGGATAAAACAAAGATCATTAGTAAGTTTCCAGAACTACATCCACTGCGTGTTACAAAAATACAAGTTACTGAGATTATTTAGAATTGTCAACATTTTTGCTTTTTAAATTAGAATTTGAATGTACTTTAAAATGTCATAAGGAATGTACGTGAAACTGTTGAAGAAATAAAATAAAATGATTGATTTTTCCTGTTGTCTTACATGGGAATAGGTTAACACAGGGAAAAGAATAATTTTTAATTCTGTTGCATAAAATGTCAGCTGAGACAGGAGTTAGCTTGCTGTAGAATGGTTGTGATGAGGGAGGTTTTTTGTTTCATTTTTAGTAAGTGGCTTGCAGTTCACCATGATGACATTGTCTTACAAATTTTCTCCTAGGAAGTTGTCTTTCTATGGAGTTGTTAATAATGAAACAAGCACATATTGTATTTCTTTGTGGCATAGGTAGCTGATGAAAGGCACCTCAGTTCTCATATTTTTCCTAAAGATTTTAGTCTTAAAGCATTTACTGATTATGCCTAAGTGTGCTCCAATTTGAAGTATCCTAGCTCAAACTGATGAAGACTAAAAAGAGCCTGGATTACAGTTGAATGTAAAACTTACCATTTGGTCATAGTCCTTTAGGAAACTCCAGTTCTGGTACCTTTGAATAGAAGTAAAAAATGCAGTGTAAAATTTTCTGTCTTTAAATAAAATAGTTATGTTGGTTGTATTTGAATACCAATTTAACTGCTCAGTTTGATACAGACCATTTCTGTACAAACTCTTTATACTGTAAGAAACCTGCAAACTCTTTAGACTGAAACCTATCTTTTCTGTTGTGAAGCCCAGGGTTTTCTGTATTCCCATATAGATCCCATACTATGTGAGGAGTGGGTTGGTTTTTTTTTGCTGAAGGAGGATGACGATAGCATGTCCACAATGTATACCTAGTGCAAATGAAAATACATTGGCAAAGTCCTGAGGCACTCTAGCAAACTTTTGTGCCATGCCTTGAGCAAGACACAGCTTCTTATTTTTTAAATCACTGGTACTCCCTGGCAAAAGTCCCTGGTAGGAATTCCCAGAGCCATATTTGTTGCAGGCAAACACCCACAGGAGTATTTTGTGCAGATAGACAGCTGTGCTAGGAGCAAATTCAGTCAGAAGACCCGAGTTTTGCTCTTCAGCTGTGTTCTATACCTGATGTGGGACTACAGGGCAAGTTGTTTGTTTTTCTGTCCTTTGCTTTCCCTGGCCTGAAAAGGAGAAAATGAAAGTTCACCCGCTATTGTCAAAGTACTGTGAGGTCAAGAGAGGAAACAGTTATCTACAGCTGTATTGGCACCAGGGCTCAGGGGACGCCGGGGTTGACTCTCTGAGCCGGCTGCCTGTGTCTATACAGTGCTGCGTCTAAGTGCATCGATCTAGTGCTGAAGTTGTACATCCCTCCGAGCTGAGCTCATCTGCCCACGTGAAGCTAGGAGTATTGGATTTCTGTGCTCCACTCCTCTGTCCAGTGCAAATATGCCCTGAGTGCAAGTAACAGCTACTTTGTGATTGTTGTGTTTATCAATCTATGTCTTGGTACACCAGCACAACACAGAGGTCCTAAAATTTTTATCTTGCTATGCCAGCCACTATTTGAACATATCAGATCTGGGTGTTACTGGATAGTGCTAATTATTGAGGAGTGCTTGGGTCTCAAGACATTTACCTGTATCCACTTCAAGTCAGACCATCAACACACAGCAGCCTTCATCATTTTTTTGGGGATGGGGATCTGGGGCTGAAGGACACTTCTCTGCAGGCTGTAGCACACGTAGTCTGATGAATCCAGCTTTAGGCATCTGGCTTTCACATGTCTGTCCTACCCATTTACAAGAGTTTCTGTCTTCTTAGCTAAGACTGGAGAGCGAGACATGCATCAGATGCATGATGTGTTATCTTACCCATGAAAGTGAGTTTGCATCAGTGCCCATGACCATGAACCCCAGGAGGCGGGCACAGGGTCCCTGCGCCGCCTTAGCTGGGGAAGGAGCGTGCTGGGCCCCTTTGGCGAGAGCGTGAGGGCACAACTGGGAGAGAGTCGTCACCACGGCCCTGGGTTTGCGTGGGTCAGAGTCCTGGCTTCAGCCGTTCCTTCAGGTAGAAGGAGCCAGACAAGAGTGCAAATTGGTCTCTGGGGAAATCAGAGCTGTGCTTTGTATCTCCTCCAGAAGGCGGAAGAGGACAGGGGTTTTCAGATGGTTTCTTTTCCCATTCTAAAAAATCCTGAAAGTGATGTTGTTTTTCCTCCCTTTCCTTTGGCTTGGCTAGCGCGCGGCCAGAACTGGATCTGATTTTACTTTTACTGAGGATATTCTTCTAATAGACATGCTCATGAAGTGTACTGAAGTACGAACATAAACACGCAAGGCATGTGGCAGAGACAAGAGAGTATCTTAATTTTTAGTTCCTTCAGGTCACTGGTGTATACACAGTCAGAGCTTAGGTTGCATGTGTGCAATTCAGTCTGCTGAAACACTGTAACGATGGGGCATGTTCAGTAGACATACAGATTGGGAACACGGTATCATATCTTGGCAGAACACTGTTCACCTTCCATTTCAGCTATTTCCAAGAATATGAGAAGAGGTGATAATATCAGTGTGTCTGCAATAAATTACAGAGGTCGGCACATTTATATCTTCATTGTGGCAATCTCTATAAAGCTGAAAGATACTCAGCATGCAATTCTTTGCATCTCTTTTCACCTTAAGCCCAGCATGCGAGGGGATATTGGCATAAATTTTTCCAGTGAAGAAACACATAGATAATATAACCTTAGAAAGAAACGTGTGAGGGCCTGATCCAAAGTCCCTGCAGAAGAAAATTTCCTTTGATAGTGTAGGCTTTGGATCAAGGCTTAGGACCGTCAGGAAGCATCAGTACCATTCTCAAGATGAGTAAAAGAGGCATGAACTGGAAAAAGTGACTTACCAGATTTTCCTTCCTCTCTGTTCAGCCTCCACAGACTCTCTCCAGATCTTATCCTGTTGAACCTGGTCCGGCTGCAGTGCTGCCTGCTCGTCTGCCCAAGCCTGAGTAGCTGGTGGTGCAGTGACAGGTCTTCTGGGCTGGGTGCTGCTGAGAGATGCAGAAGGAGCAGTCTGGTTGCCCCCGAGGTGTAGCTGCTAGTTGAGACCTAACCAAGGTATTTCTCCTGATTCCAGAACCCTTTCCCATTCCCAACTTGTCCATTTTCAGACTCACTGTATCCCCAGTATCATTAGATATATCGTGACTGTTAGGCAAATTAAACCTGCTATTGTTTGCGCTTTCAAAGCTCCTTCTTTCCTAACATACTCCTTTAGCTGCTGATTTGGAGTGCTTTCAGAAAGCGAGCGTGCACGGCAGTAGGGACAAGCAGAGCTCAGCGTTTTACTTCCCTGTGATGCTCGTTTCCTACTGCTTTATGCTGCTTCCTTGCTTGAATGCTGAGGGAGTTTTCATGCTAATAGCAATTTTGTAAGAAAGGACTGTTCCTGAAAGCCATCGGATCTCCAGCTGTAACCAGCAGACTCTCAGCTAACAAGGTGATTACTGCTGCTTGCAGCTGAGACCACACTCTATTTAAAATCCTCGGAACAATAAAATCTGCTTTAGTAGCAAAGGGTGCTGTGGAGATTGCTGCTGCGTATGTCAGGAGGGCTTTTGTTGTCGTTATGTAGCAGAAGCAAGAGCTCCTGAAAGTTGTTGCATTTCCCTGGTGTGTTTACTGTCTCTATTGGAAACAAGTCTGACTTGTGAGTATTCACCAGAAAAGGAGCAGAGAGACCCAGTGGGACGGCTGCTGGGGCCTTGCAACCTATTCGGGGCAGAGGTTGTTTGTTTAAACTAAGGTGTTTCAATGAATCTGTGCTGAAAGCTACCAATTTTCAGATTTTAAAAAAAGAGCGGCCAGAGACCAAGTCCTTTGTAAGTACTTAGGGATTTCTGCCAAAAGTATTAAGCAGCTATGAGAAGCAGTTTTAAAGTAACTTTAAGGGATATTAGTATACAGAGTGAGAATTTTCAAAAGTGTCCAAAAAGTGTTTGTCTTTACAGTCAGCTTGTTGGGCTTTTGTGGCATGAAGTCACTTCCTCAAGCATTTGTGACCTTGCAGGAAAACAGAGTATTTTAAGTATAAATTTCCTCTGACATTCTTGAGTGACTTGTTTTTTAGTACTGTGAATTAGCTCCAGATGAATTCTAGCCTCTTGCTTCATCTTTCTGGTAAATGCTAATGAACTTTGAACCTACTTCTTTAGGTTGTTTTTTTTTTGGCAAACTTATTTGCTTGTAGTATTGGGAAATACACGCTGAATTTGGAAAATAATTTCTTCTAAAATAGGCTATACAACAATTCAAACATCTAATGTAGACATATTTGAGCAAGAAACACTTCTATATTTGGAAAAAAATTATTCTGACTTTGAAGACTGGAGTAACATAACTTAAGAAGAGGTAAACTTCACCTCAAACCACAATGTTTGCTTTGGGTTTGAATAGCATTTTAGTAGACTTTTGTTTGTTTGCTTGTTTTTCTGTGATAATTGAAACCTAAACAGTGTTTTTCGTCTCTTTCTGCCAAAAAGCAAAAAAAAACAACCCACAAAAACAAACAAAAACCCCCGCATATATCCGCACAGCATTATGATGAACTAAAGAAACGGACTGTTTGCCAACCTGGCCTGATAGTTGTCTCTGTTCCTCTTGTGGAATCTGCTTATCCTGCTGCGTTTGTTCCAGGGTCCTCTCCAAGTTGGAGTGCGTGCAGCTGTCTGCAGAATGGGGTTTTAGCAGCATCTATCTGCTTTAAAAGGAAGCCAAGGCATGTTTGGAAGGCCTAGTACGTTAATTGGTGCATGTGGGGTTTTAGCTCCTGATCAGGTCAGGAGAGGATCCTGATGGGAAGTCTGTTCCTGTGCATGGAATGCTTTTTTTATTGTTTTTTACAAAGTTTTTGTGGTGTTTTAATTTTAATCCTTCCTTCAAGTCAATTTCTGCAAATTAAACATGATAATAAACTAAAAATGGTTATTGAGCTGAGTACATAGCTTCCGAATGACTACTTGTAGCCACTGAATAAACTGGATGGAAAGATGACAAGCTGGTGTTTGAACTCTGTGCCATTGAGTGGTGTCTGCAAAGGTGCAGGAGTTGTAACTACCTTGGTTTTGATGCAGGTGTAGAACTACAAAGTGGCTCACAGAATATCATACTGGAAGTGAACGCATAGGTTAAAGCCAGATCTGTTGGCCTGAGACTACACAACCTCAGAAAAGAAGGAAGTCTTAACTATTTAGGACTTCTTTAGGCTTTAAACAAAACTAAGCTGTGAGTCTGCCTGCAGGTATTGGACGCTTCATAGTGTCCGAGCCATTTCTTAGGAAATAATATATGGGAATGGGATCATGGCTGTTTGAATAAGTTGAGTTTTTAAAAAAATATTGTAATAATATGACTTTAAAATGTAGCTGCTGTTCCAAAAATGGATCACTAGGAGCTGATATTTTGAAAATGATCCCATTTTCTGTTGGGACCAGAAGTCATTAAGGGAATGGTTATGCACCATGAAAGCACATCAAAGTGAGTGCAAAGATGATGTTTCTGGGTGTTACTCTAGATTCCTTCCTGGTTATACTAGTAGCCCATTTAGGTAATTTACTAGATGCAGAATTGCTGCAGATACTGAACTGTTTCGCTTCATATTACCATCTGCCAGTTGAGCATTTTATTTGTTGGTTATAACAACTTAGGGCATTTAAGCAGTGAGCTTATTTAAATTGGTACAACTGATTTACTGTGTACTTCTTTTCATCCTGTAGCAGAATAGGTTGATGTTTATTGTGGCTTCATCTTGTATGTATCTATGTAAATTGATTATAGCGTCTTTATTTTTTCTGGTTGTGGACATGAAACTTGAAAAAACGTCCCAAGTGTCACTGTAGGAGATGGTGCCTTTGCTTAGGAGTTTGTTTTCACATTAGTTTATCTGAGAAGCCGTGTCAGTGCCCATCATTCTGAGTAAGAAATTGACTGAGGTTAATCTTTTGTTGTTGCCAGACGAGTGATGATACGCACTACAAATTCATCTGTGAAAAACATGTGAGTTATTTCCCCCTGTCAAAGGAAAAGATGTCTAGAGAGGCTTCTTCATGGAGGAAAAATTTCAGGTGTTTAGAGAAAACATATTTATTTGACCACAAGAGGGTACTGCGGTATCAGTTATGCAAGACTTGAGCTAATGTTTGCCTTTATATGCATTGCCTTATTTTTAAAATACACATTTCTTGAAATTGGTCATTTACATTAGGCAGTAGTTAAGAAAACCATGTTTTGTATGCCAGTATTTGATGACTTTGTCCAGAGGCAATTTCTGAGCTGTTTTTTCTAAAAAATGTTTTGTGTTTTATTGCAGCAAGTTTCTTGATGCTCAGGTTCTCATAGGTTTCACTGGGAGACAGGGACTTCAGCGGCTTATTCCAAAACACTGAAAAACTTAATGGAAATTGCTTGGTTGAATGCAAGAATACATCAGTTACAGGAGGGAAATAACAACAGGAGATGAATGTGTTGCTGCTGTGGTTGGAACTGCGTGTTGGCCCAGGATGGGCACTGTCAAAGTCAGACTCTGGTGTGATTTTTCCCATGTGGTCTTACTTGCAGGTATAGGGTCTGAAATCTTTTTTAGTTCATTTGTGCTTCCAAGATTTCTCCTTTACATCCAAGCCTTCTACAGTATGCATCCAGTGTTGGTTTGCCCTGTTTTCATCGGTCAATGTTGTTGGGATACTTCCAACAAAAGTTATATTTTCTAAACTTTAAGGACTGTGCTGCCAAATGTTTGTGCCATGTTTTGTGCAGTTCTGACCATGGAAGAGAGAGCTAGAAGGGTTTCTGGATTCTCCCACTTCTAGATCTGCTGCTGAATTTAGGAGAATTGGTATACCTGCCTGTCTCCAAACAAGCCCACCTGTAAAAGAAGAAAGATCTCAGCTATATCACATTATCTGTGAAGAACAAATTTCCAAGGGGTGTGATAGTAATTTGATGGACCACAAAGCAGTTTTCATAGTAGAAAGTTTGTGTTTGTGAGGTATTGCAGAGATTTAAGAAACACACATACATTTTAAAAACCAGGTGCAGTGTATATATCATGTGTGAACAAGAGGAGGAGAGGGCAGCTCTCTAGAGACCAGGTTTTCAGAGGAGATCACCATTTGGAAGATTTCTGTCACTTCGTGAACAGGATGGAGACAGAAATCTTTCAGTATGAGCAGTGTTGCATGCCTCAAATAACGACATTTGCATTGTCATCATCATCTTCCTCAAATGAATCAAGGTCAGTCACGATTGCAGGCTGGAAGATGCGTCGTGTCAGTGGTTAGCAGAGCAGGGTGTTCGATGATCGGTCAGAGGATGCTGAGCACCAGGCAGGGAGGTGATGTATGGCAGAGCATTACGGTGGTGCTTTCTCACCAGCTCTGGGTGTTAACTACCAAGGGCCCTAGAAAGCCCAAAGGTGACAGCTCCTGCTGACGAGCTGTGTCATGGTCTGGCAGGAGCAGAGTGCCTTAGGTCGCCGTATGCAGCCAAAATGAAAACAAATCCTGCAAACTACCAGTTTGGAGTAAAACACCTTTTAAACAATTATGTAGCTGCTTGATTAAAGGCCTCATGCATTAAGTTTTACTGTAGCTTTCATAAAAAAATATAAACTTCTTTCTTGTCTTAATGGAGTTCTTCTGAGAGAGCCTGGCAAGTTGAGCATCTGTTGCGTCGGCAGCGAACAAATACCACCAAGGGAATGTCTGCTTCCAGTGACACAGTCTGACACTTCAGAATAAAATCAAAGCTGTAATGCAGACTGTAAGAAATCTGTTGTGATTTTTATCATTCTCTTCTTATAATATAAATTCTAGTGTTACAAGGTATCTTAGCTACTGATATGCAGTTTGCTTTATTTGAAACAAAAATGATTTATTTGAAAAAATATTTACTTGAAAAAAAGTGTTAAACGGCAGCTATTCCATAGAATACGCAGGCCTGTTACATTAGAGCTGTCTGCTTAAACTTGCCACTTGAGCAAGATGATGGGATTTCAGGGAGGGAGCGCTGCAGGGCTGCTGTGCGGGGAGGGATGTTTGGAAGTATCTGGTTTAAGGAGAAAGAACTATGAATATAAGAAGTGTTCCTCACTGGCTGAATGCTTTCAGTTGCTGTTTCACATGATGTTGGTCTTGGAGGCTAGATCCTGTGAAGAAGTGCAGTATTGCTTTGACAGCCGGAGTTGTGTTCGTTAATCAGGGAGTCAAGTCACATCCTCGCCGCAGCAGGGAGCTCTGGTAACTCCGGAGTGCAGCTTGGCTTTATTCTGTCAATCCTCGCTGTTCTTGCACACTTCATTAACAGGTCTAAGAGAATTTCAGTGTATAGAGTTATTCAGTACTTTGGAAAAGGCTGTGCTTCCTACTGAAGCACTTAAGGCAGCAGTGTGACCTCTGAAGCACGGCATAGCCCTGCTTTCTGTGCCCCAGGGGTATGCATTTGTTAACTGTTAACTTCTGGTGCACAGGTCAGCTTGTAACAGGGGAGAAGAAGCCACTTCACAGATACTGCAGCGCTTCGGTTTTCTCCGTCTGCTACCTGGGATACTGTGGTACTTATAAAAGTATTTTATCCCATGAATTACAATATTCCAGGTTTGTATCACTATATATTTCAATGCTCAAGGTGCCGTTCAGGTTTTTTTTTTTATTATTCTTTCTCAGCTTTCTCCTCCAGCAGCTGTCTATTTGTTGATCTGCACTTTGATACGCTAAATGTTTCATTTACCATCTGCTCACAGTATTCAGAAAGGACATTAATTTTATGTTTTGATGTGAAATACCAACAGTTCTCTACTGCAAGTTAGGTAAAGTTTTCAAATCAGAGTACCTAAAATTTGTTTTAAATTGTATTTCTGGATATTTAATATAATGGACTTTTTTTTTCCAAACTTTCTTAACCTTTGCAAGTTCTGTTGGCTGAGAATTGAGATACTGCCTTTTAGGGTTTTTTTTCAAGATAACTGTCATAGTCTAAAATTGTGAAGATGTCAATCACAATCTTTATCTGGTTTTCAACAAAGCTTATACCATCTTCTTTGTGGCTATCAGTGTAGGTTTGCTTATGAACTGTAGAAGCTAGTGTTAAATCGCACTTCAGACTGAGGTTTGGCCAACTGGACTACTGGGGATCAGGAGGAAGTTCTTCCTAAAGGCAGGATGTTCCCATAACTGGATGTAGAGGGTTTTGTGTCTAGCCTTTGCTTTGATAAACTAGAATCTGGTGGCAAGTTCCCTGAGATGATAGGAGAGTTTGGGTCTGAAGGGATCTCAGGAGGTCTCTAGCTCTATCTGCTCCTCAGAGCAGGGTCAGCCGTGAGATCAGACCAGCTGGTCAGGGCTTTGAAAGGCTCCAAGAATGGAGACTGCACCACCTTTTTAGGTGATGTGTCTCACCACTTGGCTGTCCTCATGATGAAGTTTTCCCTTACATACAGTCAGAACCTCTCTTGTTTCAACTTGTACCCATTTTATTTCGTCCTGCCACTGGGCACCACTGCAAGCAGCCTGGCTGTGTCTTCCCAGTAACCTTGCAGGTACTGGGAGACTGCTCTTGCATCTCCCCACAGCCTTTTCTGGTCCAGGCTGAGCAGGATTTGATCACTGGTCGCATTGCTTGTGTTACACAGATCTGTCAGACCTTTACCTAACTCACTCCATTCCCTATCCCTGCCTGATTTGACACGTACACTGCTCATGCCCAGTGGGGCAGATGCTCCATGAGACCTAGAAAGGAAAGTAACAGAGTGTACAGGGAAAGTACAGTCCGTTTTGCCATTCTTTTCTTGGATCACCTGCTCTGTAGTTTGGTTCAGCCTTTTTCCTTCTATGGTTGTAGAGGACTTCTTTGTTTTGCTATGGAGCTGGAAACTTTTGCTCCCTGAAGAAATAGACGACCTGAATAATGTGAAGTCTTCCTGGATCTGTTTGGAGCTTTGTATTTTTAGCTCAGTTGTGCAAGAGTTCACATGCGAATACTCAAATAGCAAGGCAAAAACAAAAGGAAAATGTCTGTGTCCCTAGACCTGAGGGCCAAAGCAGCCAAACAGACTTTGTACAGCTTTCAGACAGGACTTTCATTATACCAGATGCTTCACTAAAGATCCTGTTAACAGTTTAATGGAGAGAATGGGTGCCTGGCTCTCAAGGTGGGCTACATTCCTCTTTTCAGGACAGGTCCGAGTTTTTAGGAAACCTTTTGCTTAGGTTATTGGTTAAGTTTAGAAAGCTTCCAAAGCACTAGACAGCTATGCAATCAAAAACACAGTTGCAGAATTAGGATAAAATCATAACTTTCTTACAACTGACCACTTAATGAGAAAAGGGCAAGACCTTACCCTACTTTTTGTGTGAATTATCCATATAATCTACACACACAGAGTATGAGGATTATATGCCTCTTTAAAAAACCAGCTCTGATCACATGACTGACACAAGTGCACCTACCAGCCTCTTCCATGTAGACATCGTAAAAAACTTCTTAGCAAAACTGACATTGTGGAAAATTGCTGACCTGTTCAACTTGAAATACTTCATCTTGAAATACAAGACCAACGAATCTTTGATGAATGGGAAGCAGGATTTCCAAAATGCTTCTAGGACCTGAAGCCCCAGAACAGAGAGCAGAGTAAAGCCAGCAGCCTTACAGCATGGAGAACCCCATGTCAGGTGAGGTCTCCTACAGTTTCCAGCATTCCTGCTGCTGAACAGCAGGGATCTCAAAGCTCTGGGATATTGGGCTACCCCCATCCTTGGTTACTGGGCAGACTACTCAAGGCTTTTTAATGGAAAACAACCAAAATGGGGTTATTCAGATGTGCTTTTTCATTCTTGATGATCTGCTGGAGCATTCCAGGTCATTGGTAGTTTAAATCATGAAAAGAGCATTCTGCAGATCTTGATTCTTGTCTGCTGTGCATGCTCAAGATCCTTTAAAAGTAGTATAAATCGTTTAAGATTGACTAACCTGTGCAAAATTAGTTGGGTCAGTTGAGTTAGTCACACACAGAGGCATCTGCTGCCATTCAGAAAGTCTTAGGATACTTCAGAAATCCATGCAGGGCCAGCAAATCCATAGCAAACCTGCAAGAGACCTATGTCTTTCTATGATAGCAGGAGGGAAAGGCAGGAACACCTGGCTGTCGGATTGCGCTAGATGACCATGAGTGCATAAATATTCACATCTGATGCCCAGTTAAGGATGGTTTTCAGGCAAATTCCCCAGCCACCCCCACTTACTGTATTTTGGGTTGTGCCACAGGGTGGCCTTGGCACGTGCAGGCTGTGAGGACTCCTGGGTGGCTGCTGGGGAAGGCGAGCTGCACCCGCTTCCCAGCTGCTCATGGCAGTTAACGCTGTGGATCAGGGAAGAGCAGGCAGCCCCTGGCCCACAGGGTGGGTTAAATGTCCCTTTGAGTCCTTAACAGCAGTTGGTTTCACTCCACTCTACCTGCTGTTGCAGACATTCCCTAGACCTCCATTACCTGTAAGGTCAGCAGAGATACCCTGATGGAGTCCTACATGTAGGTGTCAAAAATGAGATTTCTTAACACGAAGGAAAGGTGTAACTACTCCTACACTAGGAAAATAGCGCTGGGGCCCAGGCTCTGGGTGGAAATCAGAAGCATCCCCCACCTTAGTGGAAGAAGTCTATTATTCATTGCGTTATAATTGCATAATGCTTTCTGTTACTTATTTGCTGTTTAAAAGGGGACTTGCCCAGGAGTAAAGGGAGAAGTTGGGTGGGGGACTTCATAGAAAAATAACATCGATTTCCAGTGTTGTGTTAGTGGAAAGTATGTGTTTCTTCTCTATTTGATATAGTTTATATTCCCAGTTCCATCCATTCCTCTTTCATAAGAGTTCTGTTGATATACTTGAACCTGACAATTGGAGGATTAAGGATGTGTTTGGACTGCCTTTTTTGCAAGTCTGATTATGAAAACCACCTATGCCATTAGCATAAAATAAAAAGCAGGAACTTTCTTGTACTTGCAGTTCCAGTAGGAGAGAAATTCACAGGAGCCAAACGTTTTACTGGTGAATGAGAATATCCATTTTGGAAATAGCCTGCATTATCTCCATAGTTAAGGTGGTACCGTACCATTAGCAAAAGGTTAATTTAGGGATTTTGCAAGAAGCATATCTGTGCTGCATCTGCTCTTTGCTCTTTGCCTGTTCCCATTCCTCCCAGGTCTCATTACCTTGCTGTAATGTGAATATTCACCTGGCTGCATACCTTAACTTGCACAAACCTACAGTTTTGCAAGAGGACTAGAAAACAGCAACAATCAAAGGAGACTTTTCAAACTGCTGCTTCTTTTTGAAGCTTTTATCACAAAATACAGGTTAAAATACAATTTTTAACAACAACAACAACAAAGTTTTATCCTCCTTTTCTACATACCTTTGTTTATGGCGAGCGTTCACATTCGTTTCCGTCAAATAAGGACTTCTCAGTGCCATGGTGCTTTATACTTTCTGTTTTATGGGCTCCACTGTTGGTACTGTTGTTAGCCAGGAGAAGTAAACAGACTGAGAAAAAGATCACACCATAGCAACCCTCAGCTTCTGTTTACAGTTCAAATAAATGTCTGTGCCATGGAAATGTATGTCCTGAGGAATTTTCTAAACCAGTACGCTAATTTGTTTAATAACAAAAGGATTAATGCAGATAAGTTGAATGCAGATTTACACTCAATATTTAAATGGTGAATAATTTTATTTTTCAAAAGCTGCCAGTAAATAGTACATCACAACCGCTCAGTAGGGAGAAGGTATTTTTTAACTTTCATACTAGAAAGTACTGACGGTTCTGAAGGAGAGGCTCATGTAAGCACTTGGCAGAATGAGTTCCCCAATTAAAAGCAATATTAAAACTCCCTTTATTTAATGGGGGTAACTCTGTGTACGCTTTGAAAACCCAAACTTGTGTGTTTGTAGTTTCCTCACCTTTTGGTTAAAGAAGTAGCTTTTACTCAAGCAAAACTTCTATTAACTGAGCTGGACATTTTGCTCAAGAAAATAATAGAGGAATGAACCTGGGTTAATTAGCATTGATAATGTACAACTGTGGGCTGGCTTCAGGGGCGGTGGGTTGGCTGGTGTAGACAAGGTGCAGCTGTGGCTGGTTCTGGTAAGGGGTTGGGCAGACAATGGAGGGAGGGCAGCTGAGGAAGAGAGAGGAGGAAGATGCAGAGAGAAGAGAGAGAGTGCGGGTGCCCTGGATGAGGAGAGATGAGGAGAAGGTGGCAGAGGGACTGGCATGAATGCGTTGGTATGAGTTGGTAAAAGACCTTGTTGCAGCTGGCTAGTTTGGAGAGTGCTGCGACAATTGGTGCCCCGTGTGAGGGCCTTCAGATTATGAGACCAAGCGTAATGAGTGGTGACAGCGATAATGGCTGTGCCAGGGGACATTTGAAGTTTTGAACAGTGATGGTGGTGCCCAACATAGCGGAGACAGGCGGGCATAACCTGTGATCCAGATCACGCTGAGATAGGCAGGAAGAGCCTGGGGATCTGGATCAGGTGCCAGTAAAGGTGAGCTGTTGGGAACAAAGAGAAGGAAGCCTGACTGCCGTGGAGTTAAGAGACAGGGGGTAACAGGCAATAGCAGCGGAGTACACAGCCAGACATGGCAGCAGCCCGCAGCAGCAGTGGGTCCAGAGTGGGTCCGGCCAGACAGGGGTGATGGCTGTGCCGGGGGAAGGTGCGGGAGCAGCATGGTGCCGTGGGTGGCTCCTGCCGTTGCTGCTGCTGCTCGGCCTGGTGGTATTCTTGCCGATGTTTATGTGCTCGTTGAAGGTGCCTCCACTTGTAGAAGAAATGGGTGACCACAAGGATGTTAAGAAGTTTTTCAAACCACATAATGATGTGTTAGCGCTGTATTCTAGATCTGGTGCTGCTGAAAGCTCGCTCTGGTTACTGTCCGGTGTAACCCAAGAGGTGAAAGGACAAGGCACTATAAGTTCATCAGAGCTGCCCTCTGAAGAAATCAAAATCCCAGATGCTAAGAAAGCAGATAAGAAAGGTGATCAACTTGCAGAAGCTGAAAAGCCCAAGATAAAAGTGAAGAAGGAATTCAGGGACAAGTTGTGCGGACTGTATGAAAAGTTTATTTGTAAAAAGGTTATGATGACTTTAAATACCTAAGGTATGAAATGTTAAAAAGGAAAAGAAAGAAAAAAAGGTGGAATTGTGGAGGAATTATAGAGGACTGTATGAAAAACTTATTTGTAAAAAAGTTGTAATAATTGTTAAAAACATAAGGTATGAAATTAAAAAAAAAGTGGGGGGAATTGTAGAGGAATGAAGCTGGGCTAATTAGCATTGATAATATACAGCTGTGGGCTGGCTTCAGGGGTGGTGGGTTGGCCGAGGTAGATAAGGTGCAGCTGTGGCTGGTTCTGGTAAGGGGTTGAGAGCCGATGAAGGGAGGGCAGCTGAGGAAGAAGAGGAGGGAGGAAGAAGCAAGAGAAGAGAGAACACATGCCCTGGATGAGGTGAGATGAGGAGAAGGCAGCAGAGGGACTGCATGAAGTGTGTGCTGGTATGAGGTGGTGAACAACCTTGTTGCAGCTTGATAGTTTGGAGAGTGCTGTGACAAAAAATCTAGTGGAGTAAGTTTTGTGCCTCTGAAAATCTTGGCAGCAGGGGGCTTTAGGCCTTTAAAGGTTATGCCAGGAAAGGACACTTTTTCCTTTCTGCTACTAAGATACTGTTGCTAGCAGTGCTTCGGGCTTCTTTTTTTTTTTTTTTAATATGCAAATAGGCAAGATTTTATTCCAAAGTGTAAGCATTCCTTATTCCTTAGAAATTTCACTCATACGTGATGGCCCTTCGGTTGGCTTGCCTTTATGTTTGGTCGGTGGTGCAGAAAGCATGGTTAGGGGAAGGGTCGGTCTGGGATGGAGTCGCTGTTTTGGAGGAGCTTGTGTCTGGTGAGGCCCTTGTGGTGTTGGCATGCAGTGTGGCTGGAGAAACTGGTTAGGAAGCAGGGCAGGGTTGGGTACGTGAGGATGTGCTTCTGATCTGATTCCTGCTCATGTTTGTATGTACTGTGTTTTAATTAAAACATGCATTAAATTAAATACACGTTTTAATTTAATGCATGTTTTAATTTAAATAAAAATGTAGTATCTGGCTAGCTGATGGTGTAGCTTCTGATTATAACACTGGACAAATGAAGCATGCGTAATCCCAACCCAAACTGGGCAAACCAAGTCCAGTGGTTGTGGGCTGGGTTCACTGTTCAAAAAGTGGTTGCTTTAGCACAAAGAGCTGCGTTGTGGTGCTGTTTAGTTTTTTTAAGCAACATGCTAAATGTAGCAATGTGTCATTGCATGGTCAGACTTTAAAAAGAACATGTAAGTAGCAAATCTGACATCTGTGATCATCAAATGAACCACATGAAATGTATCTTATATCTGTAATCTTATATTTTATCTCTTCGGTACCAAGGTGAAGAATTGAGGGCCAAGTGCAACCCTTGAATTCATTCTGGACAGCATGTAGAGCAGAGGGACTATGTATATAGGGACCAGATGTAGGATACCCTCTATCTGCACACCCTAATGAGCTCAGCAGAGTGGGGTCACTTTCTAGGGTGGGGGTGGTGGGTGCAGTGTATCTCTGCATGGTGTTGGCACAGAGCAGGTGTTGGCTGGCTGGTGCTGGAGAGGTGGGAAGCCTATGGGGCAGTCCTGGGGAGGGCTGGAGAGCTTGGGGGGAGCCGTGGGTGGAGATACGGTGCGGGTGGTGGGAGGCAGGTGTGGAGGTGTTTGGGTAGTATTGCAGCAGGAGTGGTACTGATGAATATTTTGGGGGATGTGGTATGTGGCACCATGGGGGGGGCCATGCTTGTGAGCATGAGCACCGGCAACAGCGCCCATCAGCACAGGGAGATGAGGAGCAGAGGTGTTTTTATTATGAAGCAGCGGTGAAATTTGAGAAATCTTCAGGATGCCTCCTCCCTGGCACAAATGATCAGAAGAAATAATAGCTACAGAACATGCCTTGAAATCCCGGGGTAGCTGATCCCCAAAGAGCCTCCAGTGTGATGCTTGCTCAGAGCCTGCCTGCAACACGCACAGATGGAGGTTTGTGCCTCTTCTCTCCAAACTTCCTTACATCACGTAAAGATTACCTAGGTGAGGGAAAAGTCAAACTTTTTGTATAGTCCTTGCTGCTATAGAAACCACTAGCTCTGTGACAGCATGCCGGGCTATGGAGGTACAGCTGGCAGCAGCTCCAAACTAGGGGATGCCATAACGTGCACTGTAGTTTTTGTTATTTTCAGCCAAAGCCCAGCTGCCTTCTGAACTGCTGTGTGTCCTTCACTTCTGCAACATGCAGCTTTTTAACGCTGGAAATAAGGATGACAAATGTCTGGAGTTGTTTACGCTAAAAAAAGTAATCCATGGCTTTGTAGTATAAAGGTTTATCTGCTATTTTAAGTCTGTTGCAATGTGTGGATGACATTAAGTCTCTGCTGGTTTGAATTATGGCTGTAACTTTCCCCAGAGAGTCACTTTCAGCAATCTCTGTCTCTCTCTAACGGGAAAGAAAAGGCAGCATTAAAAGTGGTGATATATGAAAAGTATTCTGTGTCTGCGAAGCCTTTCGTGATAGTGTGAAGATAAAAAGTCTGTAAAATGACTGTAACTCTGATGAATATTTCTGAAGTCAGAGGAGAATGAAGCTGTCAGCTGTGAGGGGAGAAGAGCAATCTGGTATTGATCCTCAGTCAATAGAGCAATCCTGCTAATGCTTGTAATTCTTAATTTCTGTCACTAGAAAACAAACAGAACAAGAAGAGAGAAAACAAACATAGAACATCCCAAAGACTCTGAAGTGCTCCCTGCTACAATTGAAAAGGAGATTGGATTCATGAAATGTAGTAAAGCAATAGATGTGCTTGCTTCTTTTTAAGGTTTGTGTAACCTAGAGGTTACGAGATCTCTAGGTGAAGAAAAGGAGAGTTGCTTTATTAAAATCCAAATTCTGCATCTTATGGCTGAGGCAGTATCTCAAAAGCATTTGCCTGAGAAATGGATCTACAAATAAATACTCTGAGAACAAAAGCAACATGGAAAGCTCTCTTGTCAATGACCAGGTTAGCTTGTCTTGAGTGCAGTCATGTGGTATGTGTCCTCACTGAAAACAGATGTCCAGAAAACCTGAAACGGAGCTTTCTGCAAAGGAGAAGATGAGGTTAGGCAACAAGGACAGGGTCTGAAAACAGTTGGTTGCTTCAATCACCGCTGCAGCCTCCCATTCTGCAGAGTGGGCAAAGCAAGGTAGAGGCCAGTCCTTCCCCTCCCCCCCCTTTTTCCAATGGCCGCACTCCATGTAACTCATGCAAAACAGCATCCCAGAGTATGGACAGGGAAACTGTAGGCAGATGGTGTCAGTGAGATACTTTGCTGACAGAGCAGGTCCATCTGTGTTTGCCTCATTCTGTGACCCAGCTGAATGCATTAACCCAGCCAGGGTCTGGCTGCTCCTGAGGGCTTCCAGCAGGAGACAGCCCTGCCCCAGCCTTGTGCCGGGACCCTCCCCAGAAATGCATGCAGAAGCTTGTTGCAGAGCACTAGGGTTTGTTTGGCTCCCGGTGTTAAGTAATTAATGGAACACCTTTTGGCACTGGAGGAAAAAAGCCCGAAAGGTTTTTGCAAGTATCTTGTGGTACCCAGAGCTGTCACTTGCCTCTCTTCCCATCATTTCCTGTTCCATGGAGATACACTCATCTCCAGAGGATCTTTACTTTCTACAGAGGTGATCATCTGCTTACAGCATGTTTATCTTCATTTTGCTGTTACCTACTTCTTTCTTCTTCAGATGTCCTAAACTAATATCCAGAGGTAAGTGGCTAAAGTTCAGCTCTTGATGCAAGCACCACTGGCCTCAACAAGACTTTGCATTTTACTTCTATAACCCTGAGCAACGGCAGTTTTTCTGGGGTTGTCACATTCTTTGGGTCACAGAGAGCCTTGTAAGGAGTTTAAGATATTCAGCTGCTTATTTTGACAGAGATTTGTTTGCAGGTTTAGGAGCTGAACATATTTTGGCTTCCAAAAGTTATCTCAGAGGAACTCCAGTGTCCCGCTGGCAAAGTACTGAGTGGGGCAGAGGCAAAGCAGGGACTGTGTGTGGAGACTGAGGAGCTGCTGTGGAGGAGAAGGGTGAGGGCTTCGAATCCTGACCTCTTCTGCAAGTTAGAAGCCAATTCTGCAAGCTTTTACATTGTTTTATCCAGCTCCTCTCCTTTCAAACATTAGGACAGACTATGTCCAGCAGCCTTCCCTCTGGGGAAGAAATGTCACAGGGGCAGAAATATCCCAGCAAAGTGTTGATGCTTCTCCAGGTACTCCTGAGTACCTTCTGCAAACCCAGGGTGTTCCTGAATTGTGAGACCAGTACAATGCAACACACAGACAGGCAGACACATGGGGTTGAAAAACTGCTGCACGCAAGCTATTGGAAAGTGCCTGCTGAAAGAAAAGATGCTGGTCCACCACCTCTTCTTTGAAATCAGTAGCCAGTCAGGTGTTTTCAGGAGTAAAGATGCTCTAGAAGTATTGAAGTTCATCCTCTAGTAGGATGAGGATTCTGGCAAACTGCAAAACTAAGTCTCTCTAGAAAGACTACATGATTTATACACCCACTTCTTCTTAGTTTTGAATAATCTAGGATTATTGCTGCCAGACAAACTAAATTAGTCCTGTCGTAAACTCTCAAAGCCAGGCAATAGCAAAACCAGCTCAAGGGGTTTTGTTTTCTTTAATTTTTCAGGGCTTTGCAAGCTGTGAAAAAGATGAAACACCTAAAACAGTGCAAAAGAAAAGATTGTATAGGATTATACTAAGTAAGCTTTCTGGTGGGAAGCATGCAATTATATATTATGTACTGTCAGCACATGGAGCGTGATGGGACTATTATTTTACCTATGTTGTTTCCCCTGGTTTCCAGAGAAACCATAATAAGAAAAGTCAGAGTGTTCCCATCCTTATTGATCTTAACAAGCTCTCACAAACAGCATCAGATGTTATAATTATTTTTTCTTCACTAAGTTAATATCTGATGTCACACATAACACTGTCAAAATCAGCTGGTTTACTGGTGCAGAAATCTAGGCATAAAATTATATAAAAAAAGGCTACACTGAAGGAAATGGAACAAGCACATTAAATAAAAATAGTCATGCATATAAATACTTTCCTCTGCCTTTTCTTGAAAAGCCATATTGATGCAGATAGAAATGAGAGAAAAGGGATGCCAAGCCCAAGAAAGTTAATCCTGGTCAATTTTAAGGTGAGTGAGATGGTGGTGAAGGTCTTGTTGATGGCAGGTAGTGTGCATGTTGTGAGGAGCAGAAGCTCTTTGGAGACCTTTGTTTCTAACCACAGGTCAGAGAAGGTTTGCTTGTCAGCCTTGGGAAATAACGATGGTGTCTCTTGGATGGACTTTAGGAGATGTGGGACGGCAAGGAAAGTGGCAGGGACCTGCTGGAGGACAAACAGCTCTGGGGCAGCAGTAGCAATTTGGAAGAAGGAAGCCAGAAGGGCTCTTCACCCTCTCTGCCTGTGGAACCAGTGGCTGAGCCGGTGGCTGAAGGCATCCTCCTCCTTCTCCCTCTTAGAGTCCCACAGGGAGTGAGGTCTTTGGGGTTCTGTGGAGGAGCAGAGTAATGGGACCACACCAGGGGAATGAGAGAAAGCTGCCCATCTGGCAGGTCTTGGAGATAAAATTTTAATATGATTATTTCCCACCACCTGTTCCTTTTCTGTCCTTTAAGAAGGAGTGTTCTGGGCCTGAAGCATAAGTATGACCATGATTGATGCAATCATATGTTTTCATCCAGAAAATTGAGGGTACAAATAAACAAGGAGTGGTGGCTAAAATGAATTTAAACTAGAGTGGCTGCAAACACATCCCATTCCTGCAGCCTCTCATAGCAGTGGCCTGTGGCTCCAGACCTGAGAGCCTCTACCAAGTTGTAGATACAGAGAAAGAGAGTTTTGAGTCTTATTATTACTATATAAATAAAATACAGGAAGACCAGAGAGAAGAAGTTTTATTTAGTAGGGAAAACTGAGCAAAATATCAGAATTTGGCTTCAGTTGTAGAACTAGAGAGGGTTTTGGTCTTTTGGAGCATGCAGCCCATGGACGTTCCCTCCCTCAGATTCTCATGTTCGCCCACAAAGTCTGTGTGTCCGATGTTGCCCTCAGATGTTGAGCAATTGCCGTGTCCCTAGGGGAAATATGGCTGTCCTGGGAGGCTGGGATGGGAAAGGCAAATCTCCCGCGTCAGGAGAATGCATGACATTGACAAGTGTAGCATACCCCTGGCTGGTGTGCAACTTTTGTGGGGAATTGCAAAATAAAAATGCTAGTTCAGATTTATTCAGGGTGGTGATTGCTAAGCAAGTCCAAGCACTTGGGAGCCTCTGGTGAAAGCTGAGCGGTGGTCACGCAAGCAGAAATGTTAAAGTTGGAGGGGTGTGCATGTCTGTTTACCCTTTCTTAAAGCTAATGGAAAGCACAGGTTTTCTTCTTGTTTTTGGAAGAATTTTCTCAAGTGAGTTCGGTAGTATGTGAAGAAGAAATTACACCGCCTCCCTGCCTGATTGGTAGCCTGCAGCTACTAATTTATAATGAGTTTTTCTTAATAATGTTTCAATTATTCTTTCTACTGAGGGTGAGTGCAAGATACAACTTAAGTAAAATTATTGTAGCCCTATTTTTTAATGTCTATCTGCAGAGTAACAGTTGGGGTGTTGAGTGGCTCTGGTGTTTGGAAATTATGTCTGATAGCTGCAGGAAAGCAGGAGAGAGAGCTGTCCTCTGGAAGCCTGTGAATAGTCATCCCTGTAACAAGAACATGAAAAGCCCAGGTTTGTGTCCAAGAAAGCTTTTGGGTCTCTTGTCCTAACAGAGATTTGGTGAAACTGAAAAGAAACCATTTTGAAGTAGGTATTTGGAAGAACAGAGAACATTTTTCTTACTGTGTCATATAATTAGAAGAAATGAGGTGGCTGCCGCTGGCCACCCTCCCTGCTGTAAAACCTCCACAAATGAAATTTCATCAGATCTTCAAAAACATCTTGAGTTATCTTTCACCGCTGAAGGGAAGTCCCTAAAGACAGCCAGGTGGTTTTCACATTACCACAGTGGCTCCTAGTTCTGGGAGCCACTTAGTGGGGTGGAAGTGGTTTTCAATTTATTTCAGCCTTTCCTCCTCCCCTACTGGTTTAAATCTCTTCACGAGGCGTCCCTACCTGCTGCTAAGCATGCACGGGAGGGTGGTACTACATGCTTCCTGCAAATGGACTTTTGCATCATGTAACACGTTAAGCCATGTGTTAAATCATCAGCCATGAGACTGCGAGCAGTGGCTAGTGAAATTGGATCTGAAGTTATTGCAAGATCTATTATTAGAGGCAGCTATTGCAGTATATAGACTATTTTCTGCGTATGCCATTTCCCCATTATTTTCTATTTATGTAAAGTGTCTCTTTGTTGAAACATACCATCTTATCAATCAGCAACGCTGTGTGTTATGGCCATACAGTATATTTTGCCTGTAATTGGTAACAGGATCATAATTGTGCGACTGATGCAGCAAGCAAAGTGGCCAGCCATTTATCATTGCGTTTCTGTGTGATTTTATGTTGGTGCTTGATTTGTAGCTTAGTTACAAATTTACATAAACCTGATCATTTTAATGCAAACTTGATTCAAACAACCACCCCTGCATTTTGTACTATTTTTGTTTTCTTTCCTTGTACATAATATTGGCCCTATTTTGTGTTCAGACAAGGGGTGAAATTGAAGTTCTTTACAATTTCAATATAATAAGTCTCTCTCTACTTGACAAAACACTAAGGATTTTTTTGAAAAGGCCATTTATTCTGTTTATGTAATTGAGCACATACATGTTCTATGTATACATCTGGACACATGAATTATGCATAAATGCTTCCATATTACACAAAAAATGTTGAAATACACCAGGTTTTGACCAAAATCCAAGGAGACTCCAGGAGTAAGAGAGCTTTTATTCTTGCTTCCCTCTGGGATCTATGCCTGCATATGCTTTCTGATGTAGGTTCGGGCTCCCACTGAGAAGATGCTCACTGGGTGTCGGGGAAACCTTGCAAGCAGAGCCCACCACCTAGTTCAGGTGCAAGAAGGAGATCACAGGTCTGTTCCTGGGCCGCAAAGCTCTGCCAAAGGGGCAGCATCTGGTCCCCCAGGTAGAAAGCTGCTCTGAGACCCTGTTCCTGGTACGTGGGATAGCTTTTTGGTTATTTCTATTTTCTAAGTTGACATGTTATGCTGGACAAACACACTTGTAGCTCAGGACTGTGTCTGTGTGTCTCTGAAGACACCCTTATCCCCGGTGTTTAAAAGTTTTAAGAGTCTATTATTCAGGGCATACATAATTTAATATAAATAACAGTAATAATACGAAGAATGGTAAACAGCTTCCTTCCTTGGCATTGAGCCAGGTAAGTGAGACTTCTTTAACATTGTGGTATGAGAATTGATTCAAACCAGACCTCCTGTACTTAGAAATGCCCTTCATATGCAGCCGGGTTTAAGCACTTTGCTTATTAAAAAGTCCTGCCCTGTTCTCTTGAAGTCAGTAGCAAAATTCCCATGATCAGAAAAAAAAAATATCATCCCCCTAACCAGATAATGTAAAAGCAAAGCATGCTTGGGTTATAGTTGCTGCTTAAGGATACGGTCAAGCTTTGAACGTGCTGCCCTGTTTTCAGGATACAGCCTGAGAGCAGTCCTGGGCTCCCTGCCTGGGCAGTGCCCGCCGATGGCACCTGGAGCTTTGCTGGCTGGGAGGGTTCTTGCCATCTATTCTCCCAGCCGATCTGTTGAGTTGCTGTCGTCAGTAGGAAGGGTGTTACTAGCTCATTTCGGGCAGTGTTTTGACAAGATGCTGGATGTGCAATCTCACAGAAGGGCTAAAAACAGCAGTGTACTTTCAGCACAGACAGGCTCTTTGGAGAGGTTTGTTGCCAAAGTCTCTGGCTGCTCATGGGCGGAGAGGCATTTTTCGGTTCTGAGTTTTATAACTTGGCTACGTACTTGTTAGCTGCTGGTATAAAGCAGTTCCCGAACACACGCTGCCAAATCTCAAGTTTCTGCTGGAAAATATAAAAAACCCCAAACCAATGAGCAAATAATATGAAAGGAAAAAAAAATATTCTGCTCCTCCCTAAATTAATTTTCAGAAATTGCTGAGCTGTTTTGGTAGAAAGTCAAAAATCGGTCAGAGGTAGAGATCTGACAGGGAAATTTTCAGTCATAATGATTAAAGTTCATAATGACAGAATTTATAATCACAGAAATTTATAATCACAGTATTTATCATCACAGAAAACCCAGTGTTTACAATGAGAAGGTCAAGGCACCCTGACCCCAGGCAGTACAGCCAGTCCCCCTGCAATAAATTGCCAGTCTCTGCATAAAGAAATTGTGAAAATTGCTTTCACGTGCACTTGCCCTTGCACAGAGTCAGGCAAGTGCTGATCAGCTGCCTGGAAAAAAACCTCATTTCATGATTATGAGCAGTTTGGGCCCTCGTTGCTTTTCAGTTGGCAGATAGCAGCCCTCGTGGGGGTCTGTGGCAGCTTGGTGCCGGGGTGCCAGCCAGCAGAGGGGAGCTGACAGCCGTGCATCCACGAGGAGTGAATGGATGGCTTCCTTCGCCTTTCCAGCCTCTCTGGCTTGGTTTCCTGCTGTGTTGTGGAGGTGCTGGAAGCGGGCTTTCTAGTGAATTAGGAGATTTAAAGGTGATGTGTTGACAACATAAATATACATGAACGGTACACGTTTATGCCCTGAACATTTTATACTAGAAAACACATGACATGAAACTATCTCAGAGCCTCTAAATGAGTCTTTAATAAATCAGCAGGTTAATGAACCAGCATTACAGACAAGAGATTGTGAGAGAACTGCATGTCTGATAATCCTGCTGATTTTATGCTACTGGAATATTCCAAGTGTCTCTCTTCATCACAAACCATAAAGGTCCAGACATAAATGGATTGGAAAATATAATTTAGCGGGATGATTCTGTCCCTTGCTTATGTCATGAGTCTTGCTTCCTCTTCAGCTGGTTGAGGGAGTTGCTGATTTGTTTTGCCAGAAGATTCAGCCTGCGCAGAGCCGGCATCACCCGCTGGGTTTAAGGGGTAGCAGAAGGGCCCTGCTCTGCTCACATACCACTCACCTTTTCCCAGCAGGAGCAGAGGGCAGAAGGGCAGCAGCAGGAGAAGCTCCAGCAGTATAAGTGGGATCAATGGAGAGAAGAGCACTGATCAGGGATGAAGAGGGAGCAGGGCCAGCGGTTGCCGTGCAGCATCAAAGGAGAAAGGGATAATGCACTTTTCGCAGCGGCGCTTTCACAAAAGCAATTACTGGACAGAGAGAGGCAATGTGGGAGAAGGATATAACACTTAGAAATGTCGGTGAGAGCGGCTTTTGGTGTGGATGGCACCTGAAGGTAGAGAATACGTATTGGTGAAGTTAAAAGAGTGGAAGGCTGAAAGGAAGTAGGTCAAAAAGTGAGAGGGAGGAGGGTGAGAAATGACTGAAACAGGAGGAAGATGAGCACCAGCCAGCGTAGGTTTCTGGTGCTGCCCCGATGCCTGAGGGCAGAGAGTTTTCTCAGGTTTCACTGTTGCTCAGCTTAACTTTTACAAAATGATGGTGGCTTGGCTTTATGGGATCACAGGAGTATCCACATTGGATGGAGTCTGATGAG
Organism: Falco peregrinus; assembly: GCF_023634155.1. Classification (NCBI taxonomy): domain Eukaryota; kingdom Metazoa; phylum Chordata; class Aves; order Falconiformes; family Falconidae; genus Falco; species Falco peregrinus. Next base: position 62,493,244 of record NC_073727.1, read on the forward strand.
ATCATCTAATCTCTGGCATCATCTTCCATTCCTCCTCTCTGCCTTGTCTGACTAAGGCTTTTCTGTCCCTTATATGTAGTATTACCACAATGGTTTTGTTTAGATAAAACAGCTTTATTACAAATAATTAAAAAACCACTGTTGCTCAGAGAGCTCAGGGCTTGCAGATGCACAAAATCTTAGCATCTGTGCAAGGGAAAAAGAAAGATGAAAATAAGTGAAGAGGAAGTGTAACATTTCTTCTGACTTTAATGCGGTTGCATCCATGTTTGCATTGCCTGAATTCCCGCTGTGACAGGAAGCTGCTGTGTTACCTACTTGAAGCACACTTCCTTGTTGTTCTGTACTTCCTTGCAGGTGTAGTGCAAATGAGAGGTGAAATAATATACATTCATACAATCATAGTATCATTTAGGTTGGAAAAGGCCTTTAAGATCATCAAGTACAACTGTTAACCCAGGACTGGCAAGTCCACCACTAAACCGTGCCCCGAAGTCTTGCATCTACATGTTTTTTGAACAGTTCCAGGGGTGGTGATTCCCCCACCTCCCTGGGCAGCCTGTTCCAATGCTTGACAGCCCTTTCAGTGAAGAAATCTTTCCTAATATCCAATCTAAACCTCCCCTGGTGCAACTTGAGGACATTTGCTCTTGTCCTGTCTCTAGTTATTAGCGAGAAGTGACCGACCCCCACCTGCCCACAGCCTCCTTTCAGGCAGCTGTAGAGAGCGATAAGGTCCCCCCTGAGCCTCCTCCTCTCCAGGCTAAACCTCCCCAGTCCCTCAGCTGCTCCTCACAGGACTTGTGCTCCAGACCCTTCACCAGCTCTGTTGCCCATCTGTGGACACTCTCCAGCACCTCTACGTCCTTCTTGAAGTGAAGGGCCCAAAACTGAACACAATACTTGAAGTCCAGTCTTACCAGTGTTGAGTACAGGGGGACAGTCACTTCCCTAGGCCTGCTGGCCATGCTATTTCAGATACAAGCCGGGATGCTGTTGGCCTTCTTGGCCACCTGGGCACACTGCTGGCTTGTGTTCAGCCAGCTGTCAACCAGCACCACAAGCTGTCTACCAGCACCACTGCACAGCTTTCCAGCCACTGTGCCCCAGCCTGTAGCGCTGCCTGGGGTTGTTGTGACCCAAGGGCAGGACCCGGCACTTCTTGTTGAATTTCATAGAACTGGTCTTGGGCCATCAGTCCAACCTGTCCAGATCCCTCTGCAGAGCCTTCCTGCCCTCCAGTCCAACACTCCCACCCAACTTAGTGTCATCTGCAAACTTACTGAGGATGCGCTCAGTCCCCACATCCAGATCATGGATAAAGATACTAAACAGGACTGGCCCCAACACTGAGCCCTGGGGAACACCATGTGTGCCTGGCTCCCAGCTGGATGTAACTCCATCCACCACCCCCTTTGGGCCCGGTCATCCAGCCAACTTGTAACCCAGTGCAGAGCACAGCTGTCCAAGCTGTGAGCAGCCGGTTTCTACAGAATGCTGTGGGAGATGGTGTCAAAGGCTTTACTAAAGTCCAGAGAGACAACATCCACCGCTTTTCCCACATCTGCTAGGTGGGTCATCTTGTTGTAGAAGGAGATCAGGTTCATAAACCCATGCTGGCTGGGCCTGAGCCCCAAGTTGTCTTGCACGTGCTGTGTGATGGCACTCAGGATGGTCTTCTCCATAACCTTCCCTGACACCAAGGTCAGGCTGATAGGCCTTATAGTTCCCTGGGTCCTCCTTCATGTCCTTTTTGTAGATGGGGTCACCTGGCTAACCTCCAGCCATCTGGGAGCTCCCTGGTCAGCCAAGACTGCTGATAAGTGATGGAGAGTGGCTTGGTGAACTCCTCCACCAGCTCCCTCAGTTCCCTCGGGTGGATCCCATCCAGCCCCACAGACCTGTGTGTGTCCAAGCGGAGCAGCGGGTCACTGACTGTTGCCTCCTGGACTGTGGGGACTGCATTCTGCTCCTCGTCCCTGTCTTCCAGCTCAGGGGGCTGAGTACCCAGAGGAGAGCTGGTCTGATTATTAGACTGAGGCAAAGAATCCATTAAGTGCCTCAGCCTTTTCCTCATCCTTTGTAGAAATGTTCCTTGCTGCATCCAATAAAGGATGGCTATTAACCATGGACCTCCTTTTGTTTCTAATGTATCTTGCAGCATGGAAGAGCTCTGCATCACAGCCTCTTCTCAGACCCAGATAAATGTGGTTTCTGGAATGTAGCACTCGCTTTACAAGAGCAGGCACTCAGCTTCCCTAAATTACCTGTTAGCTCCAGGAAAGCTGTGTTCCCTTTGTGTTTTGTATTATTATTCTCACTGTCATCATTATTATTTTCAGACTTAACCTTGCTTTCTGAGATTTTGTAAGATACTCCTACTAAAGACCACAATTATTGCTTTAAAAACACGCTGCCCTGCTGTAGCCAGCAGGACTGATGGACTTTGAAGAAACCAGCTGTGCCTAGAAGGTGGAAAAACTGCTTCTCTGGAAGGAAGAGGAAAGTATTTCAGAAGGAATAGTGTGTGCTTCATCCTAAAATACCAGGGTCATCAATATGGAGAGTAAGATGAGGCAGTGATTCTCCTCTTGGATCGGGGTGGGGGCAGCAGGAATGATTGCGCAGCCCGTCTCTTTTCCCTCGCCAGCCCTGCAGGGAGGCTGGCAGACCTGCTCTCGCCAGGAGCCACAGTTCCAGCTAACTTTGCTGGACGATTACAGCATTCCTTGGAGGGCTGCTGGGGTTGTCTCGGCAGCCCGTGGCGCAGTTCCCAGCCCCACAGCCACTCAGGTCAAGGACAAGAGCCAAAGTGTTGACCATCCTGCTTCTGATTGCCTGGGTTGTGGCACGTTTTGCCCTCATCAGTGGGGGTCCATGATTGCTGTTGGAGGGGTTTTCTTGCTGCAGACAAGTGTTTCTAACTCTTCTTTTATTCAGGGGAATCATACTCCAGAAAGACAAAGCGTATGTGCTGAATTAGGAGGAAGACATTGATCTTCTGCTTTCTGTCATTCTTTATTAAATTCCCTCTTTCTCCTCCAAGAGAGCTCTGCTTAAGTGTGTCCAGGAACCAGACAGATACACACACATGTATGTATATAGAAACAGTACCAGTGCTCATACCCATCCTTCCTTCTGAAAAGTTATTTTAGCTCCTCTCTCCATCCACTGCGTATAATTTTTAAAAGGCAAATGTCATTTGATCAAGGCAGATTTAAAAGGCCTTTCTCTGCAGGTAGACTAAGCCTTACAAGTGCCTTTGGTGGGCCACAATTAATGGAGCACAAAAGAATAATCATCTGGTTATTTAGAGAAAATGAAATTATAGGCTGGTACGAGCCAAAGTGCTATGGTTTCCCCAATGTCTCCTTCCACTTGATCCAAAAGAAAATTCTTAGCAGAAAAAAAAAGCTTGCACTTGAATGTTTAGCTGCTACAAGTGGTTAAGACTGAATGTAATATGCTCACACTTTTTCCATATTAGAAATATACATTGCTTTCTGCCTCCTTTTCCTGTGTTTTCTGCAAAGTGAAATGGGAATGAAGTCAGCATTAAGTGAAATTTTGAATTGTAAACCTTCATCTCTAAGGATTATTAAAATTTGGCAAGGTGGGTTCATCTACCCTGAGCATTTTTGGCTCAAATAAGCCAGGAAACACTGGAAAAATCAGGAAAAAACTACTGGGTTTATTTTTCACAAATGATTCAGTGGGGGTAGAAGAGTAGCTTGTGGGGGTAGCTTGGCAGCAATCTGGCTCTGATGGCTCCAGTACTGTAGGTCAACCCCTCTGCTTACATGTCTTCTTGCGCATGGGATACCTGTGCCCAGTGTGCAGGGTGCCCCAATGATGCTGGAAACACTGAGCTTATTGTGGGCATCCTGCACATGCAAAGTGAGCGCGGCATTTCTGGGGGTGATGGACTTGGTACACGTGCATCCGTTCGGCTACATCCTCCAGCATTTGCTTTCTCTCAGTTCTTTCCCTGCTAGACTAACAAGACCTTTAGTGCCTGCAACTTTTTCCTCAGGGAACTCCTTAAATACTGTAATCAAGACAGCAATCTGCAAGTGGGATCAGGCTGATTATGTGTTTCTCCGGCTGTTTTCCTCCTTCTAGTCCTTATATTGCATTGCCCAGAAAAGGGAACTGGGGTATTAACAGATCACAGCCTACCAGAAACGTGCTGAAACAGGTTTAGCCACTTAGAAACACCCACAAAATGTTCCTGGCTCCTGTTATTTTTTGCATTTTGTGACCCACAGAAGACCAAATCTAAACGTGAAATACTAAATTAATGCAGAAGCCTTTTATAAAAAGTTTTTGTGTGCCCTTAACATGCAAATATTGGTGATAAATGGATCTGTAAAGCATTTGGATCATTCAGGGTGGTTTCTAATAGATTTCTTTAGCACTATAGAGGCTCATATTTGTATCAACATCCTCAGTGTCAGACCAATATAATCTCACAAATAATGTAGTCTTTCATTTCCTAAAAATCAAAATACTCTTCTGACCCTCCAGATTTATTACAATACGACAAATTAACACATCTCAGTACTTTTTCTTTTGCTGAGTTAACAAGTGCTGAGGTTTGGTTTTGTGGCAAAGGCAAATCATTCCTCCTCCCACTGTGATAATTAATAGTGCCCTCCACCAGTACAGGCTCATGGGGGTCCTGTCACTTTCTACAATTAGTACAATTATAATCAACATTATTGAATACACTTCTGTTTAATTTTCTTAATAATGAGCACCAGTTCTTCTATTGTGACTGCTGAGGCTGAATAGGTGCTTTTTAAAACAATAATGGGTGTGTACGGTACTATTTGTTCATCGGCATCTTTTGAATGCTTAGTCTTAAATATGGGATGGTTGGTGATACTTTAAATTCTGCCTTGGACATTTAGATAACATGCTACTGTCTTTCTGAAAGCCTGAAGAGGCATGTTATCCAGAAGCTGAAGAAAGTCAGACTTTATTTGAACTATTTAATAGGTAGTTTGGGATTTCACTGGTGTAGCTTCACCAGGGTCCTGGGGAATCAGGCTTGTTTTGCAAGTGGCTGCCTTCTGCTTTAACAGCTTTAAAGTTATGATTTTGGAGGTACTACGCCTTCCTTTGGAGGGTCTCAAAGGCCTTCCCATCTTTACTGGATGCAATACGGTTAGCAGCCATGGCAGAGCAAGACAGTCATGTCTCTGGATGAAGTTACAGCTATTAGGGTAGGGATTCCTTGTGCTATTAAAACAGAAATTTGTGCTTTTCTGTGTAAGCATCTATAAAGATACTAAGGTTTCTAAACTCCAGGTTCCCAATAAGCTCCCAGTAGAAGCTGGTAGCTGGAGGCTGCAGCAAGCTTTGCATTTCTGGGCTGCCCACAAAGGATCTGGGATCATCTTGCATGTCTCTTTGAAAGTTCCCTGAGGCAGCATCTGACTGCAGGCTGGAGCAGTCTGCCCACGGCATCTTCTCTGGGCCCCAGGGTGAGGTGTGGGGTGGAAGAAGGGTCCTTATCCAAGTACAGCCATCACCAGTGGTGAAGAGGTGCACCTGAGATAGCAGCAAGTACAGGCAGAAAATGCTCAGCAAAGAGTTCAGAGAAAAACAGCACAGACACTGCTGGTGGGGCTGTGAGGCTGGCAAAGGATTTACCGGGGTTTATCATTACTGTACAGAAGAGTATTAGAAAAGGCTTATTTTCTGAAGCTGTGATTAGAGGGAGAATTCTCAGTGTTGGGTTGATGGTCCCGTGGGTCTGTAATGATTCTCAGGTTTTGAAAAGCAAAGGGGAGATTTCAAAGAGAGAGCCCCAGTGAAAACCTTGTCAAATTGTTCAGCATGTGGTCCCTGACCTCCAGGAAAGACTGAGGACAAGGAACAAGCACTGGCCAAGAAAATGATTGCAAGGGGAAAACAAGAGGAGAAAAAGCCCCCGCAGCTCATTGCAGTAAGAGTCATCACAGACACAGAGCCATGTTCCCCAGGGCTGCACATCACTCAGTCCTGCGCTCACAGGCGGCACAAAGCTCTTCCTATACCTTATCCCGTGGCTCTGAGCTGTCTGAATAGTTGCAGCACTACAACACTAGATCTGTCTGTAGCTAGCTGAAAGTTTAGAGTTAATATTTGAGACCTGGCCCCCTTCTTTCTTTTCTTAGAGAAAATGGTTTCATAAGGAAGAGGTTGCAGAGAGCTCACGTTTTTTGAGAAACTGTCTTGACAGCCATTCCAAATACATTTTGAGTTAAGTTTATTTCAAGTAGCGGATATGATCTAAGGTCTTGTTCAAGACCAAAACCAGCCAGAATGAATGGCCAGGGAGAGGAACTGATAAAGCATGTCTGAAGGTACGCACAGAAATGGTGAGGATGTGATAAACCTGAGAAGGCTCTTGAGATGTACCTGTTTCCATAGGTGGTGGTGATAAGGTGTATTACTGTCCTGCTCATATCATTGATTCCAGATGGATTCTTTCCAGCCTTTCTACTGGAAAAAATAACTTGATGTGGCACAACTGACTGCTTTCAAGTCCCTAAAAGGCAACATGGCATGGTCCATGAGGGTAGCATGCATGAGACCTGGCCTGACTATTTACCTCTGCTTCCAGCTCACCACATGTCTGTGAATGAATCCCTCATCCTGCTGTGCCCCTGACTGTCTTTGTGTATTTGGTTGGGTTTTTTTTCTGGGCTAGCCACATAAGCTTCTTAGGATTCACAGCCTTGGGCTTACAAGCCTTGTGTCTTTGCAGCACCCAATGGGCCCTGGTCTCATTCACGGTCTGCAGGGTAATGGTGATGGTGCAATAACGACAAAGTGATCAGGGAGAGAGGGGCCACTGCTGTTTTCCAAAAGTGAAATCTGTGCGTTGGGGTCTCCTGAATCTCCTTTACTTTGAACTGAATACTTTGCTGCCTATGAGTCATCCCCCTGGTCTCTCTACTATGAACAAAAATACATCAAGTAAATGGGAAAGAGAAAGATTTTAAAGCATCCCAATCCTGTCAGATCTCATCTTCCCAAACTGGGTCACCTTGAGGGTACCAAACCTATGATTTATTCAGGTTCAGACCCTACTGAAAATGAGATTTTTCAAGTTTGGGAGCAGAACAAATACTGGGTGACTTAGGTGCCTACTCACTGAATTCACATATCCACTTCTTACCATGGACAACTGCTTATTCATCCACAAGATGAAATGCAATAATTTAAAAATGCTAAAACAATTGCAAAGAGCAAAAAGCAAAAATTATAGCTAGATGATTAACAAATGGAAATAAATAAATACACAACATAAATTATGCATTGCAGTCATTTGTTCAGCTACAGTAATAATGTGTTTGTGGGCAGGGGTAGTTACTCTTACAACATGTACAAAAGGAAAAAATTGTACCTTAACAAAAGATTTCCCAGGAAATTAATATTTACTCAGATTATTACTAACCATTTTGTGGAAACCTGGAAAACTGCAAAAAATGTATTCAGTAACATATTTCTTTTAGGAATTAGCAATGCAATTTTATTGCACTCCGAAGGTATGTGGGGTCTCTTTAAAACCAACGCCAACATTACACTCCGCCCCAACTCCAAATGGGGTCTCTTTCCTGGAGGCAGTCCACTAACAATGTAAAAATGTCTCGTGTAAAAGCTGCATGTCTTTCTGACCCTGTCAGCTCAATCAGATGCTTTAGCATCAGATTTAAGTGTGACTCGCCAGATTCTGTACTACCTTATCATCACCATCTCCGAAATAATTCATTTCATTTATAATTACAGCTCCAGGTCTCTGAAACCATCAGCAGCTTTGCTTCATGTCATGCTCAGTTATCTCTGCCAGTGCTGTGCTGGGAGGAAAGGGTTTTAGCACCAGCAAGTCAAGGACAGTCTTCAAACAGGAAAAATTTGGAATTGGTTTAAAAGAAGAACCTCTGAAAATGAATCGTCCTTGAAAATGTGGCTTGGCAGAGCCCTGCTGTGTAAAAATGGTGGGTGCTTCACAAGCTGCCTCTAAACTGCCTGGGACTATTAATCCTCGCAACACCACAGCAGCTTGCAGGAGGATGACCCTTGCTCTTACATGCCAGCTCACCTGTGCTGTACAGGAAAGGATTCAGCTTCAAAAAACAGGATTAAACCTCATGCAAAACCATCACAGGGCTGTGCACGCATAGCTCTCCTGCATCCCATACTGTCTCACGAAACCATGGTCCTTCGCTGTTGTAGCAGACAGAATATCCTTATTAACACATTTTTTTTTTTTCAGTAGCAATAGGTTTTATTTTGTTCAGGGAAAATCAGGGTAAAAACAACATCCATTAATGAAAACACATAGGAGTAAATTTCAAAAACTGCTTCTGGGCAATTTTTTTCTTGGTTTTGTTGTTTTGAAAGAAAAAATGAAAGATGTCAAAGAAAATATTTGACAATAATGGGAAAATATTTATTTCTGCCACCATTCTTTCTGTAGGCAAAACCCAGTAATTTCCCTGGTGTATTGTCCGTAATATGTACTTTTCTGGAGCTGGGTGAAAGAATGGCTCTCCAGAGTTTGCCGGGACACTTCTGGTGGGGCAGGCATGAGGCGCTTCCATCAGCGTGGCCATGGATGGCAGTGCGGGACGTGGGGTGGGACCCTTACTGCAAGCACAGATGCTGTCCTGATGGTGATGATGTCTTCCCCAGCAGTTCCCGTCACACTCAGCATCACCCGACTCAGCTTGTGGACTCATATTCAGCTAGTTCCTCCGTTGTAACCACAGTGTCTCCAGTTTCCAGTGTTGATAAGAAAATATTTCCCTCTCATTGTAACAGGATAAAGGGCCTTAGTGTGTCCAAACAGGGAGTAAGCACGTTAGGAAATTAAGACTGGCAATAACTGAAGCCCTAAAATTTTGCAGGAAGGAATTAAATGCCATAACTACTGTTATGCTGGGATCACATTTGCTACATCTCGTATCTGAGAAGCTAAATGGTGCCAGGACCAGCCCTCTGGGCAAAACTGGTGCAACTAGCCCTGTGTTTGGAGGGGAGGAGAGCCAGTTTTGGAGCATGGGAGTGCAATAGCACAGCGTGACCTGGACATGTCAGTAATGTCATGCTCTCTTCTGCTTCAAAACAGGACTGCACTGAAAAAGAAGCTGCACTGAAATCACCTGCTGGAAGTAACTCCTGGGCATCTCTCAGTGCTGACCCCTGAACCCTTCTTAGGAATTGCTTGGGGTGATAGTAGGTGGCCTGGGGGAAACTGACCCTCCTACCCAAAGTGACATTCCTAACATTCTGTTCAATTTACTGTGATTCAGTTTAATGTGAATGTGGCTGCTTTTGGTTGAGGAAAAGAAGAGAAGAATAGCTGACAAAGGAGACAAGCACTAGGGCTGAAAATGCATGAGGCAGCAGCAGTGGGAAAGAGGGAGAGGCTGCAGAAACACCAGGTGAAAGGAACACAGTGACAGGCTTTGCAAGGGGCTTTGGAGATAGTACAGGCTGCTGTTGACAAATGTGATGGATGTCAAGGAAAACAGGAGATTTGTCATGCAGATGTCCTTGGGATCCAGAGGCAAAGTTTTTTGGAGTAGACGTCAGCCAGCAGTCCTTCCCTTTTGCTTCCATTGCTGCCTCTTCCAGTTACACCAGTGATTTAGATCAATTGCAAACAACACATGACGGATTAACTCCTAACATCAGTGTGACAGTGAGAGCTCCTTTGCTAACCTTCAGCTGCTGCTGAGCAGCTGCTGTGAAAAACTAAGCTCCCTCTGAGCCACACAAGTTATGCCCATACCAGTAAACTAAAGAGAAGGACATGGGGCAGTGCTGGCACGTGGCTGTCCATACTGTGGGATTGCTGGATGTCCTTGACACAGCCTTGGGGCAGCTCCAGCTCCGCCACGCACCACCTGGGCAGGGTGCCTTGGTGAGCAGGATCCATCCCTTTAGGCGGTGTGGGTGCTGGGGATAGCACAGTTCAGCTGTACGGGTGCAAGCCAAACCATGCTGTTCACCCTTCAAACTAGACAATGTTCTAAGCACGGAATGGGTTGTTCACTAGTGTGTGTGTGTAGCATATTTGGGCAAAAAAACTTTAATTCACATTTCCATGTATCGGGACAGCAGTGGAAAGGCTAACTCTGTTTACAGAACGGTTCATTACTGCCTAGGAAAGCCATGATACAGAAAGCTAGTTGAAGTATAATATGAAAATAAGACTTGCTCTCTTTGGTTGTTTTGTGTGGCTTTCACCTAGGTGAAAAGATTCCTTAAAAAGCTGGCCTTTTTTTTGTTTGTTTGTTTGGGGTTTTTTTTGCCTTAGTTTCATGTAATTAATAAAAATCCCAATAGAAGTGCTATCATCCACTGTAGATGGGATCTCAGTCAAATCTCTTCCTTGCGGGGGAAAAAAAAAGCCAACAACCTATAAACAGAAAAAAATTAACTGTATTTCTTTGAAAACTATTGTATACACACAAATTGTTATATCCTAGTTTGTGCACTTACTCTTCTCCAAGAGGCAATAACATTTTCCAATATGGTTAACTTAAAAGAAACTATATTTACCTATCCTTCTTGTGACATGAAAATTATAGTAAAATGTTTTTATTTTTCCCCGCAGTTCAGTGTTCACAATTTTCACAATGCTCATGATACTATTATGTTACAAAGGGGTTTTTTATTCCCAGAACTTTGATTAGAAAAGCTGCTGCTTCATACATAAAGTTACAAGAACTTTATGTGCTTTTGGTGCTATCTTGCCAATGGAACATGTTACAAGATTTTGTATTATATGATTTTCCATGAAAAATGTATTGCAATTCACTGTACCTAAAGGAACATTAATACCAAAATTAAACCCGATTATTATAATAAAATTTGGTATCCATTTCACAACGAGGAATTTCATGACCAACAACTAATTCTAAGCAGGATATGAGGACATGCAAATAAACACTGATGTGACTGGGATGCAGTACTTGAGGCAGCACATCACCTAGTCATGGCATTTGAAATTTCTATTGCAGCCCTAATCTCATGGACTTAAATCCACATGTAGAATAAAAGATAGGGTAACAGAACTTGAAATTAGGGGTATTTTCCAGCTAGGAATTAAAGGGATGCTCCTGTACTTTTGTGGTTGTTACTATTCTCCAGACAATATTAATGGGCTCATCAACATGGTAACTTCAACACGCTCAATGGGAATGAAATGGGGATACTAACACCAACGTGCTGTCCACAGGCATTCAGTGACATGTACAAAGTTTCACAGAAGAAGTGCAAACATATGAACGTCAATAGGTAATTTACAGATTATCAGCAATGCACCAAGATCCTTTCTAGATCAGAATGCAAACCACCTCAACAACTTACTTCAGTTAAGCTAAGGTATGCACTGAAACTGGTTGCTACACAAGGAGAAGCGTTGGTCCTCTTTGGCTGGTCATCTATCGTTTGTTTTTTGCTGATTTGTGACTGAGAACCCAAGCACCCTGCCTTCACATGAGCCAAGTAACAGTGATCAGGAAACTATTCCTAATTTTTACGTTCTCCTGCTAATGGAGTAAGTGCTTTGTGAACATAGGGAAGGGAAGGGCTACAGCTGGTGTGAAACAAAGGTTTTTGTGCTATAAGTTTTTCCTTTATTCTTGATGTTTATTGTGTGCAGGAGGAAAATGCTCCCCAGCAAGTTGGAATGATCCTGACATAAATCATCAGATCATTTTTTCAAGTCATTTGTTACAGCCAGTTCTCATTAGAAGGATGTTAATTAGTTGACAAGATATAATGATCTGCAGTTGTTTCTTTCATAGTTTACAAATTGCCACCTTGTAAGACTCTCACTTTAGAGACTGGATCGGCTCTTTTCCTGGTGAATTCTTACCCTGCTGAGAAGTGACTGGGAGGTGTTCCCCACCTGACCCCAGGGAAGTTCTCACTGTCCTCGGCTGTACCTACAGGAATGACTGCTTGGGTAGGACTTCACAAACAGGCCCTGTTACATCAAGGAGAAAGTACACAAGGTGGGTAAAATACCACTTACTGTGAAGAAGGATGCTGATGATACCCATTGCTATCGCCTGTTATTGCTCTTGAGGATGCAGCGTCTACGGGTTCAGCTGGGATTTGTTTGAAACCCCCACCTGCCTGTTTCTTAGACTGTCATGTTATTCTGTTCTACAAAATAGAATTAATAAGCACCCCTTGTTTTCTTCTTCCCCACCTGGTTTCTAGAGCTCCTGGCATAGCTGCCCTCAGTCGTGCCTTTTTCAGGCTGGAGAATCCAAGTCTATTTAATAATCTCTCTTATGGAGCCATTTTGTACTTCATGTCCTGGTCCCTGGCACAGCTGCTCTGTGCCCACAGTGGGAGGTGAAGCACAGAGCAGCATGTGCCCTTGTTTTAGGCATTTGTGTAGCTGCACGGCAGAACTGCTGTTATTTTGGTCATCCCCCTCTATACAGAGGTGGCTTTGGTGGCATCCCCTGTGCACCTGGGGCGGGACACTGTAGGCACCAGCCTGAGGGGTCACTGAATAACACTTGAGTGAAATGAACTCCCCTCTCTGCACTTGTTCCCAATCATATCAAGCTCTATTCTGCATTTAAGCACAGAAAAGACAAAGAAAAAAGTGTGAACTGCTCTATATACAGTCAGAGAGGGACAATATTCACATTTTTTAACCATCAGAAAGCTACCTGTGGCTGATCCGGTTAAGCCAAGTTTCCATTTACATCTCTGTTAGGCAGGGTTTTGGCACTGATATGAGTGAATGCAGGATCAAATGTCATCGTTATTTTAGCTATTTATGAAGCATTCAAATAACAAATTTAGTAAGCTTAAAGTATCAATAACAGAACGAGAAGAAAGAGAGGGCAGACGCTGAGCTGGTATAAACTTTCGTGTCTCAACTCATCTCAGGGGAGCCTTTAGCCAGGTGTGAGGTGGTCCATATGGCCTCTGCTCCAAAAAGTTTCCAGTTCTGCTGTACATACCATATATTTTGCACAAAGACTGTAAGTTAAAGTGTAAACAGGAGCAAGTGTTAAAGCCTCTGGCCATACTCTTTCTTTGCAAAGGGCTCATCCACCACGCACGTTTGAGCTGTGTCTGTTTATAAGAAATGTAGAAAAGACCTCATGGAGAAAGGCCATCCAGAGAAGCAGAAGACTGTGACATACTTAGTTTAGAAGACTGGAAGAGGATAAATGTATAAAGAGGCAGCTGTCATTAAGCCCTCACGTGCACTAGAGGAGATTTCACATGCTACTTTAAGTCACACCTCTGTTGACTGTGATGCTGCCGAGTTAAAACATCTTTCCTTGATTTGGATCATCCAACACAGTAATTTATATTCTTGTCTCACTTCTGGATGCTGTGCAAGAAGTTAATTGTGATTTTGAACTATAATAGTAACGTGTCAGTGTTAACAATTTTGGGCAAGTTAAAGTTATTTCAATCTCTCTCTAAAGGCCATTTTATTAAAAAGTGGTTTGGAGTGTGTAGTGTGTTAAATGGTGTAAGCAGGTGGCAGTAAAACTGTATTCACCTACTCTGGGTCTGAAACTGAACATTTAAAGTCTGCTGGTTTACAGTGGAAGATTGCAGTGTCATTGTTTCTGCTTTAATTTGGCCATTTCTGTCAATGTTTGTCACTGTTTCTGTGTAAGTTTGGGAATCTTGCCTAGTTTGACACTTGTGGACAATCCTGTAGCTTTGCCAGTGGCAGTACCTGATGACAGGAGAAAAGATTTCCTCATCAAGCCAGGCATCTAGGAGCAAATCTGTAGTGAAGAGTTTGCAGTAGTGTGTAAGATCTACATGAGAAGTCTGTACGATCAGAGTAACGACTTGCTCCTATCTAAGCATTACAAGATCAGAAGATGAAGATGCGTTTGTACAGCCGTAGTGCAGGACTGGCAAATAGTCAAACGCCACACAAGAGAGGAAATAATTTTAAGAAACTCTTCCACGTTGTCTTAGATGTTGTAAGGTATGAGAAGTTTTGCTTTTTAACAGAGTATGATGCAAAAAATGATTTGTTTTTGGCAGAAAGTCAGTCTTACATTGCAGCAGCAGCAGAGACAGATGGCCAGACACAGGTATCACCTGTTCTCCTTAATTACCACCATTAGCCTTTTTCTTGGAGTCAGGTGGGCAAGGAAAAGCCAGGAGGGGCTGAGTGTGTTTAGCCATCACCCATGCTGGTGCTGGCAGCCTGGGAACCTGCTGGGAGGCGAGGGGCTGGCTGGAAAAGCTGGGGATAAGCCCATGTCTCCCTGTACTTTGCATTTCTACATGTTTCCCTGTATGTGCCTTTGGAAAAGGCTCAGAGGAGCAGACCAGGGTGCTCCAGAAGTGTAACACAAGCTTATACAGAGCTTGCTGAGCATGGCTGTGTGCTTCCCTCCCACTGGGACCCCTCACCTCAGCACAGAGACCACCCCAGCACGGAGCCCAAGCCCTTCCTTGCCTGCCCGCTGAAGCACTAGGGCAGGCTGAACTGCCGTACGTGGAGAAAAAAGCCACGTTCATTTGTGGGAGGTCTAGCAGTCACTATCCATTTCTGTTGCCATGGATACAGCAACGAAGCAATAACTTTATTCAGGATTAGCTATTTTTACTTTAATTACACAACAGGAAATCATTAGACTATTCTTCCCTCCTCCACCCCCTTTATTTATGTGATGCTTCAGGTGCCTGTACCAAGATCCCAAGTATTCAACCACCTGTGCTTCCTAATCTTTCTCCAGCCACGGTGGCGCATGGCTGGAGTAGTTCAGGTCAGTGGTAGGTGGCAAAAACTAGGACTTAACCTTGATTTTTTTATTACTGTGATTCTGCAGGGTCCTCAGTCTAAGATCCCTATGAGACAAGTCCTATAAAATTTAACAGAAAGTAAAATATCTATAGATTTCTGTAGATTTGTAATAAACCTGTAAAATTCAGCTATGGAATTGTACAGAAGAGCAAAGGGATCGTTAAAAGATAACGCCTGTTTGTTTGCTTCTGTTAAGCTTTAGAGACGTTTTGGTTGGCACCACTGCCTTCATTTTTCCAGCAGTTGTGTAGCCGGTGGATGCAGCAGCTTGTGTCCGTCTCTTCTTGCAGCGCACACAGTGGAACAGGATTGCTAGCAGTTCTGTGTGAGACAGTTCTACGAAAGCAGAGTGGAGGGGAAAACCTGTCAGGCAGTTAGCATTAGGAAGTGTGACTTTGCCAGCGATGATGGACAGGCAAGTGAACACACTGCATGATAACCAACTGCTGATGAGATGCTCCGGGAGAGGAGCAAAGCAGCATGCAGGCACCCGCAGCTGGAGTTGTATCGAGCCCAGCTCTGGAAAAGTGCATCAGGAAAGCCAAGCCCAGACACTCCAAGCCTCTTGATCTCTCCGGAGGACACCAGCAATGGGTTAATCCATACGCCATCCTGCATGAAATGTAGAAGGAAAGAGTGTTAGAGTGTAAACCACAAGCAAGTATCGTCTCACAGAATGTGTCTCCTGTGACACAGGCAGCTCTGTGCTGGACTCCACATCTACCTTAAAATTCCGGAAGGGAAAAAATCCTTTAAAAATGACATTTAAAGTTTGGTGGGTTTTTTTTAAAAAAGAGCATGAAACCCCCCATCACTGGACATGAGGAAGTTTTGTCATTGCACCTACTGCTGCTGTGGTTTAGAAGTGATGTTTTTCAACTTCTGCAACACTGATTCTTTTTGACCATTTTTTGGCCTTTAGCTACATTGGTCTGTTAGAGAGATGATGTTGAGCCAGGATTTGAGAGACATGGATTAAATTTCTGACTTTTTCCCAGCCTCTACGGGGCTGCATCTGACTCTGTTTCCGCACCCTGTGCCAATCCACCTCCTTGCACCGGCCACGCTCGGCTGCACAACTGGGGAGTCCCAGTCTGGAGCTCCCAGAATTTCCTTTCCTTTCACCTATGTGTTGGATTTGGTCATGGTTCAGGGAGAACACTCTATGCTCAGGGAGTGTGGTGGCTGCTTTCACTGGTAAATAATAAAAAATATTTTTTAAATTGCCCCAAGGAGAGTGGCTTAAAAAGACATTTGAACTGATGAAAATTTCGGAGAATAGAGCGCTTTATTTGATTCTTTTTACTGATGAAATTTCTGGTCTCAATGCTGTTTTTGTAACTTTTCAATTTACAAAAGGTGATTGAACTTAATTTATCTGAACTTTCATCCATCTTAAACACTTCAAGATTGCATTTTTCATAGCTGATGAGAAGTAGTCAATACAAAAAGAAAACAGGATGAACGATTCAAAGCAGAGCACTAGAAGCAATTCCAATTCCTGAAAAACAGGTATTTTGAAAGAAAAAACAGGTAATCGTCCTGTATGAGAGCCCTGCTCCAGCACTGTTGCTACCTCATAGGGAAAATTTCAGAGAATTTGTGATTACTTATAAAGAAATGCCACTAAAAATGTGAAAAGTGTTGCATTGAAAATATGTTTTAAATTGTTTCTTCACATATTGCTAAGAATTTCCATGTACCAATGAAAAACATAAGAAAGTGATTAAAAAAATAATAGAGGCAACTGCTACATTATCGCCTTTGCCCACTGAGGTGGGCAAACCGCCTCCAGTTATGGAAAACAGAGAATAGGGTCTGTTGCCTCTACTCTGACTTTTTTTTGTTGCCATGAAATAGACCTGACCCAAATCTTAAATTTCATTCTTTAATATTAGAAACTGACTCCATATTCAGCCATGTGAGTAAGTGTGACCCGCTCTTCTGATTTTGTGAGGACCAGTTCACTAAGCAGAACAGATTCAATTTAGGCACCTTATATTTGGCATTTAGGTTTCATTTGATCAGGATTGTTTCAGAGGATGTGCTGCCTTTCTCTACTAAGGCACATGCCAGCATTCACTTTACTTCCATTAATATATCACTCTTAATCAAAGTCAGTGTTCAGACTTCTCTACAACCTGTCATCTTGCCAGTCACTAATGCTTTTCTTGGGAGTATATTTTTGTCCTGCATAGTATGCCAGATAATTTTGCCAGGGTCCTTCAAGACCCTAGTGGGACACATCCCGGCTTTCTATCTACTTTCTGTGCTCTCTGCCAGACCAAGCACTAGCAGGGGTCTTATATTTAAGAAAAAAGACTTTTCATGGCATTAGCAGTAAGACTGAGAAATTAAAAATCTAGTTATGAAAGGCCAAGGTTGACAGTGCCCTTAATCCAATTAAAACTATGTCTGAAAGACTGTTGTTATTTTGGCCCAAGTAATTAAGCAGTGCTTGGAGTCCTGCGTTAGGACAATCAAGAAATAAATATCGATTAGGATGTGGCAGAAAGATCTTGGGTTTATTATCAGTGAAGGCCTACAATCGATTAAGACCTATAAAACCAATTATCTCCAAGACCGGAATTCTTCATTTTCAAAAGACCAGTCCTGTGGTTTAAGTCTTATCGCTTTGTAGCAGTGGATGTTAGCCGAGTGATATGAAGATTTTAATTAACACCAGAAGCTTATACATGAAGAGATTAAAATAAAAAGGCAAAAATGGGCTGCTTAATATATTTAATCAGTTTTAAGGATTCTCTTAAAGCACTTGATCCCTCTTCCCTCAGGTCAGTGTTTACAGATTTTCAAAATTGTCTCTTCATTTCTCATTTTGGGAGCTAATTAATTTTTTTTTAGAGATGCTCTTTTGATTTATATTTGTCAATGCACAAAGCCACAGACTCATTGCTGACAACATTTTCCCAAGTTGAAGGTACATTTTAATAACCGAGCTCTACATACCCAATGGCATGGAAGTTTGTGCAAATTCAGTTTTACTTGACAAGCTTAACAAGATTATAACTATGTGAAAATTACTTTAATGGACACAGATTCGGTGGTTTTAAACAGAAAGCTAATCTGGGGGAAATCTTTGTGGAGTTTGGTGGTGATAAGAAAATTATATTGTGAAGCACAAGAATATCTGTTTGCAGTTCCCCGTCTTCAACTCTTTAGAATTTGCTCCATGTGAATTAGCAGGATTAAGCCTTTTTGTATTATTGATTTGCCAAGGAGTTCCTTTCATTCTCTGTTCCACATAGTGCTCTCCCTACCTTGCAGATGCCGTGGTATGTAGAGCTTTCAGGTCTTCAGATCTAACTCTTCAGGTTGAACTCAGAAAGACTACCTTCCATCTCATCTCCCCAAACTTATCATCAGGACCCCTTGCCTAATGATTAGACTCACTTTTCATGTAGACTGAAGAATGGTCCCATGCTCAGGGCTCTGTGGCAGTGCAATTATCTCTTGGGCTGTGGAAGAGCCGTTGCAGGAAAACCCTCTGCCTGTGTTAGGGTGCAGTTACCCTGCTCTTGAGCAGGTCTGGCTGAGAGCTATATGGTCCACATAGAGCCAGCTGTTGGCTTGGATTGGTCTGGTGGTGGTCTCATTTTCCCTTCTCACAGAATTGATTTTGGTCACATTTGCCTGTATAAAAATGGTTACAACCATTGGTTGCCATCAGTGGTTGCTAAAAAAACTGTAAGTTCTTGTGCAGAATACTGCAGATGGGAATGTAAGGTGTGGGAGGAAGGTATGGAAAACCAGAAGAGGACAGTGGCAGAGCTGGAAAATGTGAGATAAGGAAAAGGGTTTGGGAGGGCAAAAGGATGTTGGGACAGTGAGCAGCTGGGAAAAACTGTGTGGAGTAAGGCCAGGGAAGAAGGTAATGGGAAACTGGAGGGACCCCTAGCAGGAACAGGAGGAAATACCGTGAGAAGAGCAGAAAGTCTTGTGGATGCAATAAGAAGCAGATGTGGTTTCCTTTTCATGAAGGAAAATGTGTACATGTGACTCACTGAAGGCGGATTTACAGGTAAATGTGTTTCAGATCTGCAATCAAGTGAGTTAATTTTCCCCAAGCTGAAGTTCTGCCAGCTTGCAGCATCCAATAATCTCTGGTTGTGTTTCTCAAGTATTTCAGAGGTATTTCTGAGGCTAACTGCATTTACCTGCATTGTATCAGGCCAGTGATATGCAGTGCCTAAGACCTCTGAGTGAATCCAGCCTGTTCTTGTGATCACCTTCTGTGAGGATGTTGGGTGGATCATGACACTGGGTGCCCACAGCCTGATCACTGGTTTTGGTTTTTTTTTCTGCAGCAGGTGATATTCACAACAATCTGTTTTTGGCTCAGTTTGGATATACAGGTCAGTGGAGACCATGTCAGGCTTCACACTTCTCCCAGGACTGGCCAGGTCATGTACAGCACAGACAGAGATCCTTCCTTTCCCTATGCAGACCAGGTGGTGACGTGATCTCATGGCATTTCCTCATGGCGTACACAGGTCTGAATTTCAGACCTGTTGTTACATTCTTCTGCTAGGGAGCCACCTTAAGGGATTTTGCAAGATTCCTTCCCCTGGGACATTCCCCCACCATGCAATGTAAAGTGAAGTTCAACCCAGATCTCCTCACTGGGGCAAATGAAATAAATTTGGCCTAGGTTTCATCTGGAGTCACTGCAGAAAAACAGGGACCTTTTGGTAGTGCTTTGGTAGTGTTGTGGACAGCTAGGACAGGTAGGGTGCTCCCAGGCTGGACTTTGGGGATGATCTACATCTGCTGAGGTCATATAGAAAGAGGTGAGAAAGACTGACCTCAAACTGGCTGCCTGATGCAGACTGGATGTCCAACTATATGGTTAAAATTTAGTGAGATAAAGCTCAGTGTATAATATGCATAAACATTTATAAATTAGAGAGTTTATTTCAGTTTGTGGTAGCAACTGTATCGGGGAAAGGTGTGGTTTTTGTTGCCCATTGTGGCATCAGAAACAGGTAGTCTAACATTTTAATGGAAATGGGTATTACATTTAAATTTGTGGAAGATTAGATTGGATCTTTTCCAGAGGTACAGTCATTCCTTTAAATCTACTTGGTACCTGAGTTATCACTGTTGAAGATCCAAACAGCCACCTTCCTCCCTCACTTCTATACTTCCTGAATATTTGGGAGATGTGTTTGTATTGTTTGTATCAGATTGTTTGTGAGTAGTAAGTAATTTTTCTGCAAAAAGATGAATTACTTATGGACCAGACTTCTGTATGAGCCTGGGTTTCTTTATTCTTATTAGGAGTTCTATCAATAAGAAATGCTGCTTAGTATTGTTATCTGTTGTACCAAACACAGGCCTCTTCTGAAAGCATTTCTTCCAGCTAAGTATTAATTCAACAGACATTCCTGTCCTTCTCTTTTCAGCAGCTTTTTAAAGGTTTGTGAAGGCAAACAGCTAGTCCTTTTAGGCTCCCTTAACAGTTAATGGAGAAAACCAGGTGCTTTCACAATGCAGTTGCCCTATTGTGGACTTTCAGTTGAAAATGAGATAAATCACACGCTGTCAGCGACTGTCTCCAAGGGACTATGTGCTACTAGATCATTGTCATTTGGTTATGAGTCCACCCTTGTTTTAAAGATGTCTTGTATATACATACAACTATCTATGTATCCCATGTGTGTATATACATATTAATGCACACACCATATATGCAAGTTGTCTCTTAGTTTGAGTATATGAATTTTGTAGTCTTACTTCTTGGTGTAACTTCTTGGCCACCTCCCAGACTTTTGATTCTTTTTTCTATGCAACAATATTATCGGGCTTAAATCCTTTCTTTTCTTGGTGAGATGAAGAGCTCTCCTTTCATATGCCTCTGTGCAGGACCAGAAATCACTCCAGCCTCAGGGCAGGGAGGATGGAAAGAATTGCGAGGAGGCTGGATAGCTATGAAGCTGTGACCACATTGACTAGTAGGAGAGCTTGAGGGCTTTACTCAAGGCTTCCCATAGGCAGATGGGAGGGAAAAGCCCCTCAGGATCAGGAAACTGAGTTGAATCAAACATTTGGATTTTTCTTATATTTAGAAAGGAACTTCCATCGGAAAGCTCCTGTTGTGCATTTGGTAGGACATAGCAGCTCAAAGACGTTAAGTGAGCTTTGACATCAATGATAAAGGTTTTGTCTTCTATCCTCAGTTTCTGAGGCAAGATTTGAAGCACCACAGGCTGATGCTAGCTTTTTCTGAATTGCTTTCAGACTTTTAGGACTGGTATTGGATTTGGAATATTAGCTGTTTACAAGTCAACAAATATTCAGGACATTTCTCTTGGCATTTATTTTGTGTCTGTAGGTAAAGGGCCAGTGTCCAAGGACACAACATCTCTCTCTCTCTCTCTCAGGCTAGTTCATCCAGACCTGCAGGGAGAAGGGAAGCCAGCCTAGGCATTTGTTTTCTTTATAGAGAAATCTGTTACCCAGGTAATTAAATTAAATGCATTGGCATGCTAATGAGTCTTCCCCCTCCTCCCCCATTTTCTTAAGATGTTCCTGTTCTTTGTCTTTTTCTCATATGTCCAAATGGACAAATAATTAGTCACCTCTGTGTCCTCTGCTGAGGTTCATTAACCATTGCTGGGCTGTAAATTGAGATTCAGCACCATGGTTTCCTGAAGTCAGAGCAGGCTGGGTCATTAAAAAATGACAGAATGCACAGTGCTGCGGGATGTAACTTTCTGATCCTGTCACAGATAGACTCCTTCACCATTAATGACTCATGCAGTATCTCTAATATCTGGAGAGTTTGCGGCCACATTGGCTACAGTTCTAAATATTATCAGTTGTGAGTGTTTACTTCCTTAATGTTTAGCATCTTGCCTGAGATGTCCTATTTTTCTGGAAAAGAGAAGAGCCCAGAGGACTGGAGTCTCTTCTCAGTTGTTAAAAGCAGCTCATCCAGCAAAGTTCTGGTGTTGCTCTTTCATTGCATCAGGAGCAGAAACTCTGCAATGAGTTTGATCCTTCCAGCAAGCACAAAACCAGCAGAAAGGCCTGCCACATCTCCTGGATGCTTTTACAGCACCCAAGCAGTCACTGGCTGGTGCTGTCTGCTTTTGCATTGCAATTAGTGCTTGTCCTCAGCAATGATTTTACAGATCCACCAAGTTCCATGCATTATACATGAGACTAAGTTCTCTGGCCCTCCCCACTCCCCCCCTCTGCCATATTTCTGTCTGACCTACTATTAATGATGTCTTGCAATGTCTCGCTCTTCCCATTTGCCACATGGATCAGATCAGCATGTGTGTGATCTCCTGATCACTTGTGTCCAGCAAGTGACATCTCGGAGCCAGAGAGGCAATGATATAGCAAACCCTGGAAGGAGCTTGTCTGGAAAAACATCCTGAAGTTATGGAAAAGTTAATTATACTTTTAAGCTCATTTCTACAAATCAGGTACTTCAGAGAAGGAAATTGCTGTTATAGAAATTTTCTTTGGGTTTTGCAAATAACACGTTAGTGTCTGAAACACCATTTTTTCTTTTTGTATTATACTCTATTCTTTACACATATGTTTCCCTACCATCTGGAGTGCCAAGCCCTCCTCCTTCACCTTCCCTTTACCTATAAGCAGGCAGGTAATCAAAAAAAGGCACTGAAACCACAGAGAAATGGAAACTGTCCAGAAGAGAGAAAACTGTGGGTTAGCTAAGGGAGCTGAAGAGAGCAGAGAAGCCAAAATCTTCTACATCCACCTACCAAGTCCCTGAATCCTTAGTTCCTCATTTGAGATATGGAAGGTAGGTAGCCTTATGCAACCCTACTGCTAGCAAGAAGTAAAAAGGACAAGAAGACATCTCTGTGTACCTATTCAAGCCTCTAAGGTGAAAGAGTGCATTGAAGACTGGATGAAAAACCCATAAATTTCTGAGAGGAAAAAAAAAAAAAAATATCCAATAACTCTTGACCCTCCCAGCTAACCAAAACAAGAGAAGGGACCTGAAAGGGGATTGAATCTGCTTCTGAAGAAACCGAAACGGTCAGCAGCTCCTCAGATACCACTCAGCACTCCTTCCAACAGCACTGCAGCCATCCCAGCCCCATTCATGCTGCATATTTTTTGCCCATTGCACACCAACTTTTTCCTTGGGGGTTGGAAGATGCCATGTGACACCATGCTAAGGTCTGAAGGCAGAAACCTTCTGCACAGAAGCCTGAGGGATACAGAAACTTTGAGTCAAGGAGCTGGTGTGACAAATGGAGAAAAATTTGGAGGAGTTAACAGCAAGCATAGTTTTGGGGAAAAGTTCCATCTTAGAAGTGCTCAGCAAGCTGTGAGATGGACAAGGGAACGTCCCCCAAACCCACAGTGCTGGTCCCTTGCTCATCCAGCTGCTTGTGCTCATCCCTGTGCTGAGCTTGAGACATGAGTTTAGGTTTCCCCTGCCCTCACGGCTTCTTGGAGCTGCAGGGGCTGGGAGAAAAGAAATCATCCTCCAAAATGAGCCTCACAAAAAAAGCAGCTATTTTCAAGGTGGTGTTCTGATGTCACTCAGTTCCTGTCATGAAGTCATCGCTTAATGCTTGTTGCTATAACAACCTGTTAGTCTTTTTCACTATTACTCATGCAACACAAATGCCTACAGGTGTGTCGCTGTTGTGAAGTTCACCTTTAAAAAAGTGCATTTCAAAATCTCTCGCATGAGCAATATCTGACTGGGACAAAGCACACAGCTTCACAGAAATACTGTTTTTGAAGAAAAGCCAGCTCTAACTCATCTTGTGCCATCTGAAGAAAAAACCCAAGTAAACTAGAGAAAGAGCATTCTTTGAGTGGACCAGCATTTTAGCTGGATACTTTTGTCTTTCATGTTCAATATTTCCAAAAGCTTTTTCAAGAGCTTGTTTTAACCTTTCTTTCTGTTTTTAAAAGTCTCATTCTGTGTAGAGGAGTTCAAACAAAGCACCTTCAACTGCTGTACTCAAGCCTGCAGCTTCTGTATCTGTATTTTTTTAGCAGTGGTGACAAACAGAGAAAGTGCCCTAAGGAACAGGGTTGGGTTTTTTTCTGGGCATTAAGCTTATATGAAATACCTGTCTCTTTAGTTACAGTAGTTACTAGCAGGAAAGATACTAATGTAACAGGTTGTATTATGGATGGGAAATGCCTTTTGGAGATGTTTGAAATGCCAGTGCTGGTTCTGGACTAACAATTAACTCCACAGAAGAGATAAATGACAGTAAGCCAGAGAGATTTTACCATCTTCTTGGAAATATCTTCTAAGCATTCTAGGGTGTAAATAAGCTCAGTGAAATATTTATGGTCCTGCTTTGCCTGTTACTGCAGTGGGGTATAACAGGTGAGGGGATGCCATGACCGTGAGCAGCCTCAACACCTGGCACTCATCTCCTGCTCCTTTCCCAGTCACACAGTCTGACAGCAAATGCTATACAGATTGGTAACAAAAATCTAAAAGAAATAGTGCCGGCAAGCAGGGACTGGCCCCTCAGACATGCCTCTCCTCTGACTACAGGAGAAGCCTATGGTGACAAGTTTCTGATTTTTGGGGCCAGATGGAAGTGTGCAAAGCTAGATTAGTTCATCCTGGCCTTGGGGGCTTATAGCTGTGGTGTGGGAGCAGCTACAGCTGTGCTGCCTTTTGGGGCATTATCCTTTAATTGATGCAAGGTATTGCCAGAGTGTCAGAAGTCTGAGGGATGAGCTCTGTAAAGTAACTGCTTTCATGAAATATACACAAGCTTTCAGAGACAGTATTTTTCAAGGGTTCATTTTTTATTTTGACTTGAAGCTTTTTC
This sequence comes from Falco peregrinus, assembly GCF_023634155.1. NCBI lineage: Eukaryota > Metazoa > Chordata > Aves > Falconiformes > Falconidae > Falco > Falco peregrinus. The sequence continues at coordinate 62,517,880 of NC_073727.1, forward strand.
TTTTTTTCCAAATTTTAACATGTATTTTACAGTTGTCAAAGCTTTTAGAGCTCAAGCTCACTCCTCTGTAAAGGGGAGCTGTGCAGTACTGGTAACGGGGCATCGTTTGTCCCAGTGAAGCTGGGCACGTATTGCACTGACTGGTATTACATTGGGACTCCATCCCTCCCTTGCATCCCAGGGATTGCAGATCATTGCTCTGGTGACCGGCATACCTGGCAGGGGGTGGCTGACCCACAAGCAGCCCCTGTGTCCCAGCATACAGCACAGGGGTCAGCCTGGAGCTTTTTATGGGGTGATATTCAGATAAGCCCTGCCTCTAGCATCACTCACTATTATGTCTCCAGCAATAGATTTGGCTCATGTCTTGCCAAATAGAAATGGCCTAAACTCTCAAGAGGAGGTTCTGGGGAACATAATGGATGTTAAAGCCTAATTCTTTTGTCTTTCAAAAAAAAAAAAATCCTCATCTCCAGAATTCATGGAGGCAGCTTATGAATTGGTAGCCAGATTTCTACTGTGTGATGTTCATGCTTGGAAAATAAGTAAAAAGAGGTACTTAAAGACAAATCTTATTTCAGAGGGGTAAAACTACCATTAATGGCTTAATTCTTCCATTTTTTGCTCAGATGAACTTACTCTACACTTTCAAGATGATGCTCCAGTCAGGGACTTGTAAACTATGAATCCTTTCCTTTTCTGTTATAGACAGGTATTTCAGAAAAAAATACCGTGGAATTAATCCAATAAAACATATTAAATAGATGGAAATATCAAACAAGTGCACAAAACAGTCTTATGCCTCAACAAAAATACAGAGCTTAGCTTATGTCCCTGTGCAGTCGTATCCATGTAACACTAGTTTAGCTACAGGATCCGTGAGTCAGTGTTTCTACTGTCAGGTTTCTGAAATGTGGGCTGACAGCACTTAGCTTGGCCAGTACAATATCACAACATCCAGAGTGAGTGACTGCTGAAATTTTTTTCACTCCTAGCTCAAACATCAGGGAAAGAAGCTGTGGGAGAGCTGGTATTGCCTGATTGCTGCATCTCAGATTAAGACTTTTTAAATTCTTGTTTCCATGTCACTATTGCTTGAGCTCACTGTTCTTGCTCTCCTCCATTTTTCTTCAGTTACACAATCTGACCTCAGTATTTTGTGATTAACATTGTTAGCACCGTAACTTGCCTGGGAACCAGGGAGGGTGGTGAGATTTGAACGGCAAGGGAAGAAAAGCAAACTACTCAGGAACCCACACATCAATGATCTGAGCACAAACCAAATGATTATCTGAGCTGGGCACATCTGGGTACACATTTTAGCCAAATCCTTTCCCCAAGTTGTACACTGCACCCCAAAAATGGCCTCTCCACCTCTGGCTTTGATTGACTTACTGAACAGCCAGGGATCTGCAGCACTTCTTTACTGGTACCTTAGGAGGCAGCAGGAGGATGCAAAATGCTGCAGCAGTCCTGCTGCATCTTTGATGCATTTTACATCATTCTGGACTTGAGACTGCACAGAGATATTAGGAGACTTTATGAATAGGGATTGTATTAAGTTAGGGGAGAGGAGGAAGGAGAGTGATGCTCAGCTGAGGGCACAGCCTTGGCCTTGGTGGCTCTGTGGGGTGGGCAGGAGGGGCAGTACAGAGAAATCAGGAGCTTTGCTGACTGAAGGACATGACAGGGAGGAAAAGAGCTGGTAAATGGGGATGCTGAGCAACTTCAAGCATGATGTCAGTCTCTGTTGTGGAGCTAAGACAGGCTTACTACATTTTCAGTACACTTCAGCTCTAAAAATGAGGCAGATCCCTGGGGCATTAAAAAGGGTGATGGTCTATCTCTTTCTGTGGTCCAAAGTGTATTCTCTATTAGGTGCATAAGAAGCCTGTCAGAAGAGCCCTTAATTTACAGGTCAGTGTTAAAAGCTGTACATGGAGGAGTGTCTGGGGATCAGTGTCCATGGGTGATTCCTCTGCATGTACCAAGCAGGCACAGGTCCAGGGGCTGGCTGCAGCAGTCAGCTTTGTTGCTTAGGGCATCTCGTCAGCCTTCTCTGAATTACCAGGCAGCTTCTCCTTCTACAACAGATGTCAAATTATGCCCAAATCAGCTATGCATTACCTGAAACCCTGGTAATGGCAGCACTGTGAAAATCTTTGGGGCTTATTTCTGTGTCGTTGGGGTACCAGAGCCTCTGAAACCTGAGCGTCCCTATTTGGGAACAAACCCCACAAACACTGCCTCCTTTTCTGCTTGTAGCACAGTCCTCACCAATTCGTGTCGCTCATAGTCATTGAAAAGAAACACTGAAATAAGAATGTTGCCTCATCTCCAGGTATGTGCCTGTTAGACTATGAGCATACTACTGCTCTCTCTCTCTCCCTGTATTTACAAGTATTGCTCCTTGTTTGATGAATTTCTCCATTTGCTGTTCTCAGATTGTCAAAACAGATTGTGACTCTCACAAATGTATCGCAAGTAATTGCCAGATATTTTGTATGTGCTGTACGTGAGCTGCAGCTTAATCATTGAAGATGCTCGTGAAATTTTGATTAAACTTTATTTCATAATTTTAAAAGAATCCTGCTTAGACTGGAAGCAGAAATCATGTGGTAGGTTATAGTTTACATTCATGTCCGCATTCATATTAACAGGTACACTCAATACTATGTAAGATTAAAGTCATAGAATCATTTAGGTTAGAAAAGACCTTCAAGATCATAGAGTTCAACCATTAACGCAGCACTGCCAAGTCCACCACTAAGCCATGTCCCTAAGTGCCATGTCTACACGTTTTTTAAATACCTCCAGGGATGGTGACTCAACCACTTCCCTGGGCAACCTGGTCCAGTGCTTGACAAGCCTCCCCTGGCATAACTTATAAAAGATTAAAAAATATAAAATATATTTATGATAATTGCTGTCATATTGTTACAATGTGCTATAAGGTGATTTGATAAACCTTTAACAGGCCTCTAACATAGATATTATTTTTCCTGGACAGTGTATGTTGTGAATGAATATTTCATCAGAAGAGGGTGTTGTGATTAAATATGCAATCATGCATTTGTGGGTTTGTTTGGTGATTTTCTCTGTGGTAAAACTGACAAAAAGTAGTCAGATTTGTATTGCTTGCAGTGAAAGATCTTGTCATAGTTCTGATTTACCTATGAAGGGTGGTTTGGGTTTTTTTGGTTGTGGGTTTGGTTTTTTTTTTTTCCCACAGTAAATGTTAGGTAACTAGGAACAAATGCATCATAGCTAGTCTTGAAAATTAGAGGCAAAATTTGGTGCTCTCAAACCAGTGAGGATTCAGCCCCAGATGTCACCAGCATGCTGCTAGGGATTTTGGGGGCAAAACTGAAAGGGGCTGATACTTCAAGCAGAGGACCAGAAGCCTGGGTTGTCCCATTTCTTCACTTGCACACAACTGTCTGGTTTCTTCCAGGCTGGGTGACCCTGAGAGTCAAGGAGGACTTGTTGCTGTTTTACAAAATGTGTTTGAAATTAATCTCTGTAAATTTTCTCTTCCTAAGATCAAAACATTGCTCATTTCCCTACCCACAAAAGTTCTTTCTTTATCACTTATTAACTTTCTTCAGTCCATGATACCATGCTGCTAGTATTCACTAAATATTCAAATATTCTACCACATGGCGATGTCCCCGAGGCAGGCAGCCTGTGGGGATATTGCCCAGTGCCTGACTGGGACACGAGAAGTTCCCTTTCACAGGATCCTGCTTTCTGGCAGGCTGGTATCATTTCAGGTCATTGACTATACTCAGAAAGTATTTAAATAGATGTGTTCTGACCAGTTTCAAATTACTTATAGACAGTTATTGTGAAATAATTTACGCAGCGATTGAAGAATATCTATAGAATATAGACATTTTTGCACACTGATTACTGTCTCCATCATAAAGCTTTCTTTTCTATAGATGCCTATACTGTATAATAGAAAATGATACCTTTCTACAGCTGCTTTTTTTTTTTTTTTAAGTTTTAATAATTATGCTCCAGCCTAAGAATTTAAAATAATTTGAAAATCTGTAAACTGGGATCCTAGGAATTTTTTCAAGAGGTAACATTCATTTCCGTGGGCTGCTGCAACTGTATGTTGTTCCACAGTCTGTATAACGTTTTTCTTTTCTCTAAGGGAAAGGTATTCCTGTTTTCCTCCTACACAGCAAGGTTCCTTTTTCCACAATTATGGGGCTACTCTGTTTGAGGGATTGTCTCTAGCCCCTGAGATATATTAATCTACAGGTGTATTTCTCTCTGTGCTGGTAGCCAACATTACTGGCCTCTAAGACAATCCTGGCTCACTGATAAAAAATCACGCTCTAATCCCTGAATTTTGAGGGAAATTGCAGATAATCAAAGAATGTATCTGCCAAACATGTAACATGCTGCTTGTGTGGTCTGTCACATTATCAAATTCCCCTAAGATTAATCAGCTGCCTTTACAAGAAGTCCTACTGTATTATGAGAAAGGGTTATGTATCCAATTAACACAACTCTGAATGAAATAACTAAAGAAAAATAACAAAACATAGTATGTTTTTGCTTTGTTTTTTGAGTGTTTCAGGTGGTTGGGAGCAACTAACAACTTTCAGTCTCTGAGGCTTGATGTCCCTGGTGAGTTTTTAAAGTTACCTGTCTGTGCTTTTGTTTTTCTGGAATTGCCCTGCCTTGCCAAGCTCTCCTCCAGAACCTTCTCCAGTGGAATTCAGTCTTATGAAGGGAAATGGGAGAGCTTTTTTCAACTTGTCATCTTATATGCTTACCCATGCCTGAAAGCCTCTGAATTGGGTTTCTTCCTTTCTCCCTGGTTCTTTGCACTGGAGTGCTGTCATCTCCTTTTTTAAAGCCTCAATGATCTGAGACAAGAGCCCATTGGGTGCTATGAATGAAGGATTCTGGGTTTTTCTGGAGGTGGAAATATCACAACAGATGCAAGACTTCTTTCAAACTATCTAAATTATGCACTGAAAGCAGTATTCACTGTATGAAATATTCATTATACATGGATCTTGCTAAACTCATATTTTCTAGTTTATTATATCCTTTTCTTCGAGATAGCATGTGACATAGCAACAATTTAAAATTTGACACTTAGACCATTTTCTAAGGTACTTTCTCCCTTTCTGTTTCTTTCCTTTATATCCAAAGGAAGAGACAAGAAGCCTTGAAATAGGTAGCCTAAGATAAGCAGTTTCTAGGGAAGACTCCAGTAGAGACTAAGCCCTGAAGCTTTCAGACGAGGCTAAATCACAGAAAGGTAAAAACAGCCCATGAGCCACAGGTCCAAAAGCTCATCAGCTCTTTCTTTCTAAGAATCCGTACGTTACATCTCTCAAGCATTACAAGTGCATTTGCCTAACTTACAGCATCCTCACATCTTTATTAAAAGCATGAAGATACTAAATAAGTTCTCAGATGTCATAAATATGTCATCTGAGCACTAAGTAGCCTTTAGATGTTATGAAGGACAGTGATAAAAACATTATTTATATTCTTTTTATAAGCCTTTCCTTCTCTTTTCTTCCTGCTTTTCCTTTGTGCTCTGTACAATTGGCATCTGGATTGCTTCCAGAATGTGAAAATCAAGTAAATGGATGACATGAATATATCGGGGAAAAAAATGTTTCACCACAAGGTTTGTGGTGAGGAGGAGGAGGAGGAAATTATCTGATGCCTCCAAAAGTAAATATCCATTAAGGATCTGCCTTGCACAGTGGATCCACCTTCTTTTGGATTTGGGAAAGATTAACTTTCATTGAATCATAGGATCATTCAAGTTGGAGAGGACGTCAGGAGTTCTCTAGTCCAGGCTCCTGCTGAAAGCGAGATCACCTACAAGATTAGACCAGGTTGCTCAGGGCTTTATTCAGTTAGGACTTTCTGAGAGTTTATTTCTTCATGTAGTGGTGATGTTCTTCCAAAATATTGTATTCTAGATGCCTGGAATAGAATACTCTGCAGTTTCTTACAGATTTCCTTTACAACTCTCATGTTAAGAAGGGGGGTTGCCTTAAACTCTTTATATTTGATCAGTCTGTCTGTTTCCCAAGAAAGACGAGACCCTTGTGTCCGACCAGCCTGTCCGCTACCTGCGTTTTGGCAACCCACTGTATCGGGGTGTGATTTAACTAACCTATTCAGGGACCCCCTGAACAGTGACGGTGTCACTGAGACAAACCCCCTACCACAACTACTCAAATCCCTTATAACAACTACGCTAGGCTCCAGAGACTTCTACAAAATGAACTTCAGCTGAAGATTTTTGTTATACAAAATGCAAGTTGGTGATAGAATAAGGTTCAAAGACTGACTGCAAAGCAAGCTTGAAATGACACATTTAATGACAGTGTGAGTTAGGCACAGAATAGAGTTCTTGCCCAATAGGCGTCCCAATGGAGGAGGACAGGTTCAGCTCATCGACTGATCCCAGAAGTCATGATGGAGTCTTCCCTAACTTTTCCCCTCCTTTGCTTACTTTTTATACTTTATAGTACGTTGCATATTCATTATCATACACAGGACTGGTTAGAAGTTTCTAGTTTCTAATGCAGATTAGTACACATCCTCAGACAGCACTACTGAAGGTTTTCACTAACCACACAGGCTCTCCAAGTGGGGGGTTTTCCCTCTTTTAGGGGGGGCTATTTGAGGGAGGTTGTGATCTCCCACTACCACAATTATCTTTATCCTACTTTCACCTTATCAGCTTGGCCAAAGCTTTCTCACTTGTAGGCTTCTTTATGCATAATTTAGATAACTGTTCTTTCCCCCCACCTGTTCTTTGTCGCCCAGGGTTGACTCCCTTGATGAGAAGTCCTTTTGTTCATCAATTTGGACAGCTTTAGAGGGTGGGTCAGCTTGACCTAAACTTTGTGCACAGAAATGTTTGACATGTAAATACTAAATGGGAGTAGACAGTTCTCCCCCTTTTTGGACTTATTTCTGGACTTATTATTTAACTGGTCCAAGACCAGTTCATTTTCTTTACATTTAGGTAGAGCTTGAGTGACTCTAGTCATACATATTTTTGTTAGTGATTGGTATCGTGCCCAGTGAGGAGTGGCAGTACCTTGGAGGCAGGTAACTGGGAAGGATGTGTTAGTATTACAATGAGATCATCTCATCTGAGAAAAGCAATTTTGCACAATTATTGGCTCAGCAGTGGACATTTTATCAGCTGTGTGGTACCATCACGTTCCCATTCCTGCAGGGAGTACAACAGAGCCTGGCCATGGTGTTTTCATTCTGCTCCACCCTCCGTTACTCCTAACTAATCATACTAATACATACTAATCAGCATGTGCTAATGGCAGGGTGTCACTTAAGGAGCCATGGTAAAGTAGCTTCCATGTATGTCAGCCATCCTGAAAGTGATAACTGTATTTTACCCTAAAAAAGCTTGCCTTAATGTTACCGAAATCTCGGAATGAAAAACTTATCGACACCAATGCAATGTAGATAAGCAGACACTTCTTTATTAACGGCCGGGTGCGTGAGCGAGTCCTCTCACAATCAACGCACATCAGGTCTCAAAATCAAACTCCATATATAGAACTTATTCATACATATTCATTAAATATCCATGCATAATCATAATATTTCCCGTAAGTCATTAACATATTCTCCTCCTATATCCGATTCTGCGCAGTAAAGCTTAGAAAGGTCCAGAAATGGGTCTGGGGTACGATTTGGGTAGGTGGTATATGAGTCGGTGGTCGCGATCTCCCCCTGCCGGAATTTCCTTTTACTAAAGTTCACGGTTTCTTGGCAGGCAACTACAAGCTGTTCCAGTCGACTCTCCCCAGTTTCTGTTAATCTCATATTCTGACATTTCAATACACCTCTACATACAGAAGACTGGTCAAATACAAAGAAACCTTTCAAACCCTAAAGTTATTACTTAAGTTTTAACAATGGTTCTAGCCCCTTCTTCTAGCCTTGGTACAGGATGTACAGAAGATCTCATAACAGCTTTTACTGTGCAGCTATAAGTTTCATTAAAAATATTTCTTATCCTTCTATTTTTCAATTTTATAAAATGATTTTATAAAATCAATTAATCAAATAAAGTCAATCAATCTTAACTTATTAACAAATCGATAACATTAATACTAGGCTTCTATTAGGTCCAGTTTTCTGAAAGCCGCCCCCCCCCCCCCCCCCCCCCCGCCACGTAATTTTCCCACAAAAACATACATATCAGCTTTTGAAAATGCCCTGGGCATTGTTGGCTGTCAGGGGTGGCAGCTTGAAAGTTCAAGCAGAAGACCTCGGTTAATGTTAAGGAATAATAGTATTATCATTGTAATGGTCAGTGGATGCAGGGGGCAACACTTCTAGGTACAAGTAACACCTACATTTAATGTCTTATTAGACCAAGTGTCACAGTTCAATAAAAGCATCAGACTTTCTGGTTGAGTCCCTTTGTCATCTTCACTTGAGGAGCTCAAATGAAACAAACTTTTAAACCAGCAATAATATTTGGTGAATGGAAGGGTGTGGACTGAATGAGAAAGGAAAGCATAATTTCCATTGTCAATGGAAAATTGCTTTGAAATTCTACATGTAAGATGCTGGAGAATGTAGACTCCCTGCAGGATTTCTCAAGCATCTTTGACCTTTTAAACACCTTTAACTCTGGGTAGCCCCACTGATTCTTCTGTAGAAAGACAAATACTAAAGCACAGTGAAGTCAACGAGACATTGGGAAACCGCGAATCTTAGAGGACTGGAAACAGCAAAGTGACGCCAGAGGAGAAACACAATTGGGTTGATCTGTGTTTCCCATTTTGCATTTACATTGTTTAATAAATGTAGGCTGTGTCAGCTGGGGGAAAAAAACATTAAATGAGATCAAATTATACAGTCAGATCAAACATATGTAAATATAAGAAGCTTCAAGTTGCAGTAACCCTACTTTTTTCAGGATACACAGATCTACTACCTTCAAGTTGAAACCAAAGGTAGAACTATGGGAATGGTGACCATTTTTAGCACAGAAGGTGGCCATTGTAAGCTGCTAGCAAAGAACGTTGAATTATTCAGTCTTTGATTTAGAAGAACATCCCTCTTGCATATATGTTATAGAGCAACAACAAGTTTGAGTGTGTGAAGGGATTATTGGGTAAAGTTCTGCTTTAATCTAGGACCATTCTAGCCTAGTAACTATCACACAGGGCCATGACAATAGTAGTTTCCGATCAAAGACTCATTCAAGCTTAACATCCACTCAAACAACACTCAAGTAGACCTGTTGTGAAAATGCCAGCATTACCCATTATTACTGACCGTATTAACAGGGATGTGTTGCCTTGGGGGCAGCAAGAGCTGGCTGCTCCATCAGGAGAGACAAGCTGGGAGCTGAGCATGAGCCAGTGCAAGCCCTGTCCTCACCCACAATCCCAGTTCCACAGGAGCTGATAATGGCGTCCAGGAGCCTCTGATGTGGCAAGCAACGAACCAAGGCCAGGATCCATCCAAGTGCTCCAGCCAGAAGCAGAAGAGAACAGCGACAGGGACAGGCTGGAAAGAAGCTGCAACATGGCTCCAAAGTCCATAGGTGTGGGTACATCTACAGCACCACTCAGGCAGGGACTGACAGATGAAATGGGGTTAATCAGGTGTAAAAATAATAAGAAATTTTTTAGAGTTGAGCAAAGAAGGATAAATACATCTTCAAACTACAACAGTAAAGCGCTCTTTTTTTTGTCAAGTATTCCAGTATCAAACAGCCTTCATAAATAATCCACTAATATTGGGCTTTCATCACAAGGTCACTTGCTTAATCCCATGTAGGTAGTGACAAATGGCAAGCTGTGTCTGACTCAACCGTTTCTCTCGCACCCTCTCATTATATGCATTTGGAATAAAACTGCTCTATACCCCACTGAGTAACCTTTACAAAGCGTGCTTCTTGTCGGGTAGAGTTCAAGGAAAGACAGAGCAACTCAGACTTTGTGTGAACAGAAGCCAACTTTTAAGTGGATTGAAATTCCACAGTAAGGATAGTAATTTTATTACTAAAATGCAAATAATTACTGTTGCAATTGTTTTCCTGCATCCACAGGTGTGTTGGCCACCTCTTAACCTGAATGAAAGGACTGGAACTCCTGGTTTAAAAGGGTCACAACGTTCCTACTTCTGCAAAGTTCACTGAAAGCCAGTGGGAATAATTTTCATAAGTGTATGAATCTTCTTGTGAAAGGCCACAAACTACCTTCATGCAAGTGTCTGAGAAAATTTATTCAAGGTTAAGATTAGATTACAAGGCAAAGAACATACCTGGTCTCTGTGAATGAGCTGGAATTTAATGCAGCCCTCCTGTGTCCTGTAAGAACATGAAAATGGACATAGTGATTCAGAGCAAATTTCTGCCTCGCCCAAAACTGTCTGCAAGCGGATACCTAGGAAAGCATAAAACCAGAATTGTGTGGTATTTCTTCCTGTTACCTCTTCTCTACCTCCACCAATTTCAGCTCAAAGGATTTCCTCAGCCCGTCCTGGTTTGTCTGTTCAGTAACCTCCAAGGGATCTGCCTTTTATGGAATTCCCCATTTTCTGATTTTTTTCCTGAGATTTCCTTTCGTTTCCTTTGCTTTTTGACTTCTACCAAACACAGAGCTGATGGTTTTAGGCGAATAGCTGCTGTTTCCCAGGGCCTCACTCCTGAGTGGTAATGCTTTGCTCAGAAGCCAGCAGTTTGTGTGTGAATTGTTTGCCATCGTGCATCTTCTTACATTCATCTGTATTGCACTTCATCTAGCATCTTACCCCTTGCCACTCATTTTCCTAATGTCCTTCCTAATGCTGCTCTGTCTACTTTTGTCCTTACCACTATGAGTAGCTCCGCATCACCAGAAAGCCTTTCCAGCACTCAGACCTTACTGACCTTATGAATATGCAATGGAATTGTTCTGGGGGCTTCAGGGCTGGTAACTTCTTAGGTGTGCTGCTTTTATCACTCATTCAGGTTCTTCCTGCACACAGAATTATTTTCTTTCAAGCATACTCCCTGCATAAAACATATGCACGTTTTAAAAAATGAAATTTCTTTTAAATATCTTTTGGTTTCTTTTTTCCCCAAATGGATTGGTATCTTGGCTTCTCCATGTTTATTTATAAATATGGAATTTCCTTTGCCCAGAAGGCAAATGGTATTACCTGCAGAAACAATTTTTTTTGTATCTTCATCATGTGTACATTTCTGTGTGCTCCCAAATAAGTATGTATGGAAATACTGAAATTAGTATTTAATTTGAATGCATTTGTCTCCAGTCTCAGAAGGCAGTGGTCTTTCAATAATTGCTATACTTTCAGATGTGGCCAATATCAGAAATTTAAGAGAAGAACTAAACTACCAATTCAACGTTTTGCTTTTCCCATGATATCTTGTTTATTTTCACTTCATAGATGAAAGTCACTACAGGGAATAAACGTACCGGAGACATAGACTTTCCCTTCGTGAAGCTGCAGCATAGTGGACAGATAAAGCATTAATTTGCTTCTCTTGTATTAACTACAGTTTCAATTTTTAGAAAAGCGAGCAGATTGAAGGTTAAATTAAATGATCATTTACCAGTGTATGATTAGATTCAAAGCGTGTCCATCCTGCTCAAAAATGCAATACTCTGTGTATTCCACTCTGTGACCATTGCTCAGCTGCATGCAGAAGTTTTTCTCCAGGCAGATAAACACCAAACCAAATTAACTTTCTTAAAAGCTCAATAAATCCTAAAGCCTGGCAAAACTTATTGATCTCCGTATGCTCAGCTGTGCTGCTTAAGAAGGGAGATACCATTATAACGTGGGTTTTTTTTTTTGAGGAAAGACTTCAGTTCAACAAAAATAAACCAAGATTGGATTAATAAGCTGCAGTCACACTAATAAATATTAAGTCTGTTGTCACGAGCCATTATAAATTATGTCTTATTATACAACACATCCACATTTCATGCAAAGACTATAAACTTTATTAATAAATTCATTTTTACTCATTACCTGACAGAGCTGAAAATATTCCTTCTTAGACCTTCTGCGTTAAGATTTGAAGTACAGTAGCAGCCACCATGTCTAGCCTGCAAATGCTCTCCTAATGTCTCTGACTTCTGAAATCAGGAACTTCTACCGTGTTCTGGCTAACCCTAATTTAGTAGTTTTAAAGAACATATAAGTTAAAACCTTGGAAGCTGTCACACTTCATCAGACAACAAGGAGAAAGTATTTCGAAATGAACAGGGCAGTGGTCCAGCTTGAAGACTGGAAACACACAAGATGAAGATTTAAATGTGACCAGACATCTGATGTCCTACGACTGCTAATGCCAGTATTGCAAAAGTATGATAAGCATGGTTTCCTCACAGTGTATGTCAATGTTTTCATTTGGGAATGACACTGAACATCATTTCTACTAAAATATGAGAGCCTGCCTCAGAAACATCACTGCAAATCTTTGAAGGAAGAAACCTGGTGAGAGTGTTATATTTACATTGTATAATGGGTAAGTTTTATTCTCTCAATACACTGTTAACTGCTACTGCCTTTATTCTACTTAGCTACCTAAATACATATTTTATCTTAAAGTCATGCTTTGCACTTAGCTAGATGTTTAGTAATGATGAAATAAAATACACATGTAATTACATACCTTATGCAGGACCTTAGTTTTTTAACTCTTCGAGTTTCCTCAGATGCTCATGTCTACTCACAAGAAGATCATCTGTCTTCAACCACCACGTCTTTACTCCCTCTGTTAGACAGGCTGAGGGCACCTGCCTGTAGTGAGAGCACCTCCTGTGCAACCAGGGCAGCACATCTGGGGAAACACAGCAGCAGCATGTCCCTCCACATCTGCTCAGTCACCCGAGAAAGATGATGCTACATTGTTTGGCATCCAATATCAGTGTTGCCAACAACGATGAATAGGTGTCAAGCTTTTTTCACATGAATTGTGTTAGATTTGGAGATTTCATTCAGTAAATATGCAAGTACAAACGTATGAAAGACCAAAGAGGGTTCTGCATGCTAGGCTAAATTCTTCCATGGCAGTGAGTTAGAGGGAAGCATATGGATGAGAAGTTGTGGTTGAAGGAATATCTGATGTGATAAGAAAAAATAAATTTAGATGTTATAACATAAATTATATGATACAATATAAATTAAAATGATATAAGATAGAATTAAGCACGGAGCTCTCCTGCATTTATAACTATAGATAATGCACGATTAGGCTATTGCAACATTGTCCTATTCTACCCTTTTAGCTGTTTTATAGGGGTTATCCTCTTGTGCTTTGGGCTGATGTGGCCTTTTGTCCTTTTGGGTAGCTCTCCAGCTTCTGGGTGGAAGAGGCAGCTTCAGGCATGGGCAACACGTTAGCACTATCTCTTGGGAGAGGAACAGGGAAGGTAGTGGGCAGCAGGCTGGCAGGACAAAAGCACACGCCATCTATTTCTCACCATGGCAGCATGTCTCCAGAGTAGGCAGAAAGGACACTGAAGAAGGAATTGAGCAGGCAAAGGGAGAAGCGAGGGTAAGTTCAAGCTATGGGACTGAACAGCCTCTAGATACTCTGAACTCACCTCCACTTGGAAACACTACTGAATCCTTCTCATTTCTGTGCTGATCCTCCAGGGCCAGATGAATCTGCCTTGGGGAGCATTTGCATCCACGGTTCTGGTGTAAAATGGCATTCTGAGACTAAGCAGGGACTGAAAAAAAGACTATCAACCTCTTAATCATGGCACTAAGCCTTCCCTGCAGGAATGTGAGACCCCAGCTGGCCCAGGTGCTATTTGGGATTGGCAGCTCTCTCACACACCTCATGCTTTCTTTCCAAGAGATCATTCTCTGTAGGGGTAGGGCAAGGGGGCTTTTATGGGCTGGTGCATGGCTGGGCTTGCAGTGCTCTTCAGGTGAAACCTGTCTCCGCACTCCCCCAAGCTCCACAGACAGCAGATGGAGGATGAGCATCTCCTGCTGAGCTGACAGACTGGATCCTCACTGCGTGAGCCAGGCAGAAGGAGCAGGCTGCAGGTGAAACCTTGGCTGGGGTGAGGAGGTGCAGCTGTACTGGGCCATGTTTGCATCCCAGATTGCTCCAGGAGCGCAACCCATTCACCAGGCTAGACTTGCTGGTCTATGGGGCTTAGCAGAGAAATTGGAAGGATTCAGTGGCATTTCTGTATTGAGGTGAGTTTAGAGTATCTAGACTGCTCAGCCTATAGTGTGAAACACTGCAGTTTGCTCTAATTCCCTTGTCTTCATGGTTGGAGTTCATAATTCCCCCCGTATGGTGACAGAGTCTAATATAGTCCAGAAAATAATTAAATGCATCAGAAGTCCTTCAGTTCCCTCTTGTATTAGCTTGCCCTTCCATAAACTGGCTGTTTAAAACCTCCCTTTTGTGTCTTTCTTTAGTAAATATTAGAGAAGAACATTGCATTGTCCCGTCTCAGGTCCTCCCAGCTGGAAGTACCATAGTCTGCAAGGAGGCAGCATAGATGGCAAGGAGGAACGCTGGAGGTAGATCAGAGAGTCAACTCAAACTGATAAAACAAGCTAAAAGTAATTGCCAATTTACATTGCAAAGTGATTATTCCTTTTGAAGTTATTTTGCCCATAAATGCTATAAGTAACTTCTGTCTAATATAAGTGAAACAACCACAAAAGACTAAACTTTTTTTTGGCTTTATCATGTTACAGATTTGTATGTGGTCACTGCAATGCTGTGGTCAGTTTCCCCATTCCTTCATTTACTTTAAAGTATTTTTATAGACGATACAGAGAAATCAAACATAACCAGCTGGGGAACTGCTTAGTATTATTTGTTGCTTGCAGTCTGGCTCAGGGGTCCCGCTTGGAGCTTTGGGCTCCTGTGATGCTAATTGTCATAGGTGCATGCGAAGAGCAATTAATTGGTTTCTGCCCTGAGAAGCTTAGAGCCTGCTAAAAAAGAAAAGAGGCTGTCTCCTCATTGTGCATTTACATGTCACTGATCTGTCGAGTCTCTTATGTTGGGGAGGGCTTTCCACAACTGGCTCTTGTCCCACGCTGCCCCCGTGGCACCTTATGGCCCGTCTGCAGAGATTTGGGACCTGCCCACCACCCATCAGTAGCGTAAGGCACATGAGGTGCAGGAATGAAAGAAATGCCACAGAGCTGTGTGATGATCCGCTGCCTGATGGAGACCTGCCCTCAAAGGAAGATGGAGTTCGGGGTGCTGCTCTGCAGGCCCAGCCCCACCACCATGCTGCTGTCTGTGCCGCTGCCCGTGCTGCCGTGGTGTGATCTGATGCAGAGGGCTGTATGCAGTGGGAAAGGAATAAATCAAGAGAACTCTGCACAAGAGGATAGGGTAGGAGAAGTCTTAAAAGATACAAAAGCCCACAAAGGTTGTTAGACCTTGAGGACACTTCATGTGAAAGCGTGTTTATTTGTTTTAAAAAGTTACCAGGGCTAAACTGAAACTGTAGGGACTGCACATTAAAACCCAGTATATCACAAGCGGCTTTTTGCTGCTTAGCATTGCTTGCTTCACTAATGGTTACAAACTCCTTTGAAATTCCCAGATGCCTCCTGAGGAATAAGCAAGCAGACATTGTTCTGTATTGCAAAAACCTTTAGGTTTTAAGATATGAGGTGTTTGCTACTTACCTGCAGCTGAACTTCAGGCAAAGCTACCTGGGGCAATCTGCAGATTGTCAGGGTGGCTCTGTAGCCTGGCAGACCTTTTCTTTGGTTTAGTTTGACCTATTTGTACTTTTTTCCTGCAAATGTCTATTTCAAGTGGCTCAGACTTGTGTCTGGACTTGCAAAGGCCAGGCAGGTGGTCACCTATACTTGCCTGAACTATACTTGAAGGAAAATCTCTCCGACCTTAAAGGAGAAAGAGTGCAAGGAGATAACCCTCTTGAGGCCATTGCATTAATGGATTTCAAAAGCTGGTCTAGGGGAAACTGGGAAAAAATGAGGAACAGCATTCAGCAAACAGGTGTGATAAACTGATTCCTAAATTTGGTAAAAATTTTCTCTTCTCTGTTTCTGGCTGTTAGGGATCAGCAAAGGCAGACTGCCCTGAAAGGGAGGGGAGCCAGGAACCTGTCTGTGGCCATGCAGGGCTGGCAGGGCAGCAGCCTCACCAACCACAGCACGGGAGCAAGGTGAGCAGACTGGGTCAGGTGAGAGTCCAGAGCACCCAGCAAGTCCTCAGCGGGGGAGCGGGTCCCCGTCAGGCCAGGGAGCCAAGTTCACAGGTCCAGGTCAGAGAAGTATGAGGCTGGGTACAGACATACCTGTGATGGAGGTGTGGCATAGCTCTGTCAAGGACAAAGTGCAAGACCTTCAGTTTAAAAGGCGGGGAGAACCTCTGCAGACACTTTCATTCAAGGCTACCGGGTGCCCTCTGTCATCTATCCCGAGCCCAGGCAACCAAACCCCTGGGATGGCCCTCAGATTAACAGCCCAAACACAAATCACTGTCCTGGGGTCAGGGTTTTGCCGAGGAACAGCAGAAATGTCTGAGGGAGCATCATGCCACTGCTGCCAAAGCTTTGTGGCAAACCCAGGCACCACCATAGATTAGATGCAAGCTGAAAGGGAGGCAGATGATGGTAATCACCTCACAAGTTCCTATGTTGACATTGCTTCAATTACAATTCAAATGCATGAGTTGTGTAAAATATGCACAGTTTCAGTCTACTGATCAAATTTTTCATTGGTGCAAATTATCACTTCTCTCTGTTCACTGGAACCACAACAGGTGATGGAGGTCTGGTTTATATACGGGCTGCAGGCTCTACTGCAGCTGCAGACAGGACTTCATGGTAAAGGCTGATCTTTAAATAATGAAGAGATATCATCCCTGTGAAAAAATCCACTAGCACTTAAAAAAAAATAATAATTAAGTAAAACTTGCTTAATCTGTAGATTAAAAAGAAATAAATAAAAATTACTGAATAAAATGAGATGTCAGGAAAGTCAAGAAAAGG
The DNA here is from genome assembly GCF_023634155.1 of Falco peregrinus. Lineage (NCBI taxonomy): Eukaryota > Metazoa > Chordata > Aves > Falconiformes > Falconidae > Falco > Falco peregrinus. The sequence continues at coordinate 62,534,895 of NC_073727.1, forward strand.
TTTTATCCCAAATGATTTGATGGCATTTTGTATTGACTGAATTGTGCCCTCTGGAGCCTTAATTCTAAAATATAATATAGACACTCTTTGAAGTCAGACAGTTTTAGAAGTCTGGGTAGAGACAATCCAGAGCTTTATAGATTACAGCACAGCATCTCCCCCAATCAGCCCAATCAGTGCCGCTGATCCTGACATTTACTGTATTGCTTTTATCTGAAATAAACAGCATCTTGCAGCAACTGCAAATAGGTTTAGTGAAATGCAGAAAATAACACTTCTAAGGTGCAGAATTAATGCTTTGATGTGCACTTTTTAAACCATTACTTTGGGCAGACCTCTGCTTTCAGACTGAGAGTCCATGCATCACTCCTGATGACAATCCTCTGCCCTATCTGTGTATCTTTCTAGGCAGCTTTCACAACACTATTTATGGAGCGCATACATCACTTGGGACCTCATAAATAGTAAAGAATCTGACTACATGAGCTGAAAATGTGAGATTTTTTTCCATTTTATGTGCAATGAGACAGACAGTCCTGCACTGTAAAGGGCATGAGTGAAACCTGACTGTTGCTAAAGGCTATGAAAACCGGAATTGAGGGAGAGGTGTTGTTGCTCTGCCCCAGGACCTCATTGAGTTGCAGTGGGAAGGCGCGGGGCTGGAAGGCACCAGGCTGGGGTGTAAAAGTCTGGAGTAAGAAACCATGGCGTTTACCCTCAGCCCTTCTGATTTCACCGTTTCTCTCAGGACAACTGAGGGAAGTGAAAAAAGTCATCAAGAGAGAAGCCTGAAGATAAGACTTCTAAACTGTACATACAACTTCCCCACTCACACAAACACATTCCTTGCAGGAGGCAGTGAAATAAATTTTGTTGAGTTATAAATGGAGACTGAAAATTTCCTTACTCAAGTCAGAGAAGGAAACAGCCCTACCTGGAACCCTTGGAGAAGGTTGGCTGCAGGAGGAAAAAGTCCCACTGTGGATGGATGGTCCAACAGGCACATGCCTACAGTGGTGCTATTTTCTGCACGAGTAGCTAATCCCTGGCTCCCTAAAAGCTCCTTTGCCATTTACTTTCCATGGAACTTCCAGAGATAGGTAGCTGAAGGGTTTCTTGTGCCACCACCATTGCACATGTATGCAGCAGCTGCAATGCACCTGCAGGTGTTTTAGGGTGTGTTCCTTGTAGGTGCTTCAGTGCTTGCACGTTAGTGGGGGCTGAGCCACCAGTGCTCCTGTGAGCAGCCAGGGCACCGTCAGGGGTGGGTGCTGTCTTCCACCCCTTGCCAAGCAGGTGCCTGGGACCCCAGCTGAGCGTCTGCTGTGCAAGCAATGATGGGCTCTGAGCTAGAGAAGGCTTTCGTGGAGGAGGACTGTGGATACTGGCACTTCTTGGTATGTTCCCTGTGTACAATTTCTCTTTCTGCAACTTCTTTGGGTCTCTACGTGACACCTAGACCTGGACGTTTCATGGACTTGAGCTCCACCTATTCTTCAAGCTAAATCACCACATCCCCTCTAATTTTGTGTCCTTAATGGGGTGAGCAGCTTGAGCTATGCCTTACCTGCGACGCTGCATCCCAGCTTTCTGAGGAGGTTCCGTGGACTGCACGGGTTCAGTTTGCCGCTGTACAGGGGTATACAGCTCTTGCAGCTGGTGTTAGCCATGTGCAGGACTTCAACCCTTAGTTCTTTCTACCCCTTCCCCCTTTTCACTTCCTTTGTGAGTGAGCATGGTTCCCCTTGTGTGCTTTGCAGCTGTACTAATGGAATAATTGGTTGGTGAAGAGGTGATGAAACCATAAAACATCGTTATTATATTTAATGGAGCTGCAAAGATAAAACTATATGGGTCTTATTATCTGGTATTGTATGCACAGAATATACAAGCGTAAATGAGGTGGACTATGGTTATTTCATGGAAAGGTTTCAGTGGAAATTTAATGGACTGAACAGTATAATCCAAAAGAGGGATGGAAATGTCATAACATTCAAAATGAATACTTAATTTTTTTAAGAGAAATTCATCTGAGCCTGATTTTGGAAACATTTTAATTAAGACTAGCAAGTTTTAATACCCACCCTTTATTTCACCCCTTTCAGACAACACAAGGAGAGTTGTAATTACTGACAGCTTTTAAGTCTAAAAGATTAAAAATGTGACACTTCTTATGGCAAATATCATGAAAAAAGATCATTTGGAGGAATATCTATATATATTCCTCTGATATGTGATTCTAGGAATTCTGTTTTCTTTTAGGTAAATCTCCTTCTGGGAATGAATGGAGTGACTCTTGGGGAATGTATTATACACCAGAAATTTGTGATTCTATTGTCCCTGTATTGTGCTCATTCCAACCAATGAGCCAGTGAGGGACCTTAAAATATTCCAGTGAATTATTAGATGAAAAAACATTTTTCAGTTTTCCTTTTTTTTTTTCCTACTTTTCACCCCTTCTGTGTTTTTAAAGATAGGGATTTATGATTACATTTTAAAATGAAATTTGCAAGCTTAGAAAAATTATTCTTAAAACAAATTCTGCTTCTTGCTTGTCCCTTCCCCAGAGGTCACTGTTTATCTGCAAGAGCGGGTCACACTGCTTGGCTGGATAAGTCTCCCGCTATTCATGCCTTGACCCTTTTAATCACGTGTGGTCATCAACAAGCTTCTGCAGAGGTAAATTACGCCTCTTCATTCTTCCTGCTGGAATATACATGATCTTTCTTTCTTTCTTCTTTCCTAGCCCTGGCTATGACCCAGCCGAACCTCCAGACAAATTGCTGTGAGTTGTAATGCCTATATTCAAATATGTGGTGGGTTACCACTGACAAGACTGTGGTGATTTATGTAGGAACTCATAAATACTTGACTTTCTAACAGAGCCTCGTATCCAATTACAGTGAGTACACTTCTGTCTGGTATTTACAGGTCTCAGAAATGTTAATTGTGTCACATTTATAGATTTTGGATTACATCTGCCTAGGAATTTGCAAGTCCACCTACAGTTTCAATGCAATGCTCTAATTTTTGATTTGCATTATTTTCTTCCTGTGATGCAATTACTGCTGAAATGACATAATGGCATTTTTTGAATGCATACTTTGCAAACTGGTATTGTATCTGTGCCATCACTGGCACCAATATAATAAAAGCTGTGTTTGGAATTAAGTGATGAGTCAGAGCACACCAATGGTTTTCAATTTGCTAACTAATGAGTTGCTTAGTTACATAACTGTACCTGACATACATTCTAGATCTGAGATACCTCTGTGCTTTCTAGACAAAACTAAAATTTTAAATGGTGCTTTTCAATGATGAAACAATAAACTTCTCTTATGAAAACAGCAGCATAGATTCAGTAAAGTGCCAAGTGTTGTCCACAGCCTGTGGATGTCTTTGGCTTTACAGAAGGTGTCTGGGGCAGGTTCTCTCCCTTGTGCTCTCCCATGGTCTGTGAATAGTGATAGGAATCATCTGTCACAGTGATAAAAGAGGAATTCCTGTGATATAGGTAATAAACAAATGCTGTATTGAACTTAAAATAGCATTCACCAATTAAGAAGCAAGGTTAGATAAAGAAATAACACCAAGACTGAGAGGGGCATAGACAAAACATATCTTTGATGTTCTGCTAGGCAGACTTTGGGGATAATAACCTGATTTTGTGTGATGGCGAATACCTACTGTTATTTTCTCTCTGAGGCTTGATTATAAGCATGAATGAGAAAATTTATTTTAAGGGCTTTTGATTGATTGGGCTGGAGGTGGGAGGAGGTGCAACCTGTTTTAGAGAGTGAGATGCAGAATTGATACAGTTATTAATAAGCATTTGTGGTTGCATAAGCTCGGAGCGGTAGCTGCTGGCATGAAGACCACTCTGTGCAAGGTGCCATACAAATATACATGGACTGACAGTCCCTGCTTTGAAGAGCTGACCTCAGAAACTACGTGTCCACTTCTGTTTCTCTACTATGAGCTTAAGTTGCACAGTTGGGCAGCTAGGTGCCTTCCCTATGATCACAGGGGTCTAACTCTGCTGTGGCCAGCTTACAGGACCCTACACTTAAGAACTCATATAGCTGTAAGGTCTCTTAATATTTCATGCAGTAGCAGAACCTGCCCACACTGTGCACGGGAGCCCTGCCAAAGCAGGGACTGTGCTTTTGTTGTTGCTTGCCCCAGGTTAGTTTCAGGCCAGCCAGTTGTGTTGTCCTGGCTTTGGGCATTGAGGTTGATTTGTGTAAGACGAGAGAGAGAGATGCTCTCTCCTGCTGCACAGGTCCTCCCAGTGTGTGGAGGACCGGCACTCCCTAACAGACCCTCCACACCACCTTTTGCAGAGGACAGTGTGCTCTGGTTCCTTAGGAGGGGATATGGAAAGCAGAGGACTTCTGCTCCCACCCTGGGCATCACAGCTTGCCTGCGGCCTGGCCATGCCTAAGGCATGCCAACAGCTGGGAATGATTTTTAAGGTTGGGCTCCTGTGAATATGCTGGGAAAATGAGCTGTTTAACCTTTTGACACACTCCATGGTAGCCTTACATCTGTGAAAATAAGTCCTAGGGATACAAGTACATCATGATATAGAAACTCACCCTCTTAGCTCAGTAAGTCTATTCTTCCACTGCAGTGCAGCACAGTGAAGTCAGAGAATATATTTCTTATCCTCAAAGCAACACTCTTCTGCACTGAAGCACCTTCTTCTACTTCCCAGCGCTCTCTCTTCTTTCCTTGCTTTTGTTTTTAAGTGACTGTCTTTTGACAGTCAGAAACAAATTGATCCAATTTAAGTAAGAAAAAAATAAACAAAACCACCCCCCCCACACACTGATCTGCAGCTGGTTGAGGTGAGATACTTGCCACCCACAAAAAGCACTTTCTATTTTTCCTGAGACTTTGTGATAAAATACACTCTGAGATTGTGCTCTAGATATTTTTATTATTTTTTAGCCTAACGTGTCTTGAGAAGATTCAACAGAGGAGTATCTGAAAGTGAAAAATCTAATGTCAGTTACAGATAGAACATGATTTGTCCCCAGGTAATGCCCTTAATCCTCGATGGGTTTATTCCTACAGGTAGGTTTTTCTCATTTCCATTTAGGATGCTGAAACAGAAGCTGATATTATCTTAGCCACTATCTTTCTTTATCTCAGTCACAGTGCACTTTTAAGTTAAAAATGTGGAAAAATGTTGGAAAATGAATGAGAAGTGGCAAACTGGCATCCTTGAAAGTCAGATGAGGGGCTCCTGCTGCTGCTCTTGGCCAGGACTGACCCCCATGCCCAGCTGAAAGCGTGGCTGTGCCAGGCTGTGTCTGTGGGAGGCTGAGCCGGGTGAGCCTGGCTGTGGGTGCCAGGAGCGAAATGAGATGCAGCCACCACTTCTTCCCCTGAAGGTGGACATCTGACACCTGTTTTGACTTCAGAGAGGAGGAGGATGGCTTAAAGAGGAATTTTTCTTCATGCCTGTCTGGAGGTAAAGATGGTGTTTCATTTTCTCATCTTGGATTCTTGTTTTGAAATCACTTTTATCTTTTTCTGATTTCAATTTCACTACCACTTCCCTGTCTCGCAGTCTTTCCCCAGATATTCTTACTTTTTCCCTTTTAATTTTACTTCCTCCCATCCATCTTGAGATTTCCTCTAACTCCCTCTGTCTTTTGTACATCAGTCTTTCCATGTTCCCTCCTCTAGTTTCTATGTTATTCTCTTTCCCAAGCTCTCTTCCCTCTACATCTTGGTCTATGCCTCCTTACTGAAGTCTGGGTACGGTGCTCCTTGCATGCATGGTTGCTACCACATCTCTGTACAGCCTCCACCTCCATGGGGTGCCTTTGCTGTCTTCACAGCTCTTCAAGTTAATGGTAGGTCAAACAGCTGAGGGACTTTCTATCTATCACATAATTTACCTCTTTAAACCAAGCTTAGCCTCTAAAAGGCAGGAACAGAAGAAATATGTTGAGCTGCACAACAGAATTGCAGAAATTCCCTGAATCAAATGCTAATTTCTCTGACAATGCTCTAAAGCAGATCTGTAGAAAAAAAATGAAAAAAGAAAAAAAAATAGGAATAGGACAATCACGTGTTATGTGTCCTCTGAGAATTTCTAGCTTCCATCCTGCATTGTCAGAAACTTTTTGAGCCTGCATTGCCTTTATGTGTTTCTCCTCAATGCACAGTATATGCTGGTGACATAAGGCTGAGGAGGAAATGTTATCTCCTAAATGAATCTCTGCACAGCTTAGCTCAGGCATCAGGTCTTCCTGTATCTTTCCACAGCAGCTCATGGAAAGTGGCAAGGGCAGCGATCAATGCCTCAGCCATTTTGCAAACAAGGAGAGAGAATGCAATCTGAATCACTTGCACGATGCTTTTATTTCTGTGAAGTTAATGTAAGCCTTTCAGTGCTAAATATGGAAGGTAAATTGTTGCTACCTCTAATCTCTGATATTGCTTGGGTTGCCATTGCAAGAATTGGATAACCTTTTCTTTTAACAACAGAGTTGTGAATGATTCGCCAGTCCCCACCTTTTAAAATCACAGCACAGCCGTGTGCCAGAATGCAGGAATTAGGCATTCAGCCCCTAATGCCTTTCATTTCTTCTCTGTCATCAATCTAGATCCAGTCTGGGCTGGCATTTTACCAGTGGTAGCAGAAAAGTATCAGAATTCGGGTTTTAAGTGGTTCGTTCTAAACTCCATGTATTTTTTTCACTGAACTTTTTTGCTAAGAAGAAATACATATTTGTTCACCTCAGGTCTATGCATGAATTTAATGAATTGTTTTGGCTGGAAAAATGTTTTTTAGCAATTAGATTGTTAACATTGGAGCCTTGTACTTGTGACCTTGGTTCTACCCATATATTTACTCCTGTACTCACTAAACACAGAATGACTAGTCACCCAAAATGTACCAGAAGTGGATTCATTTTTTTTCTTTGCCTCAGAGGATGCCTTCCTGGAGGGGGGCAAATGTTGGCTTTCCCTCAAATACTGCTTCTGTGAATCAGAGATGTCAGTTTATAGGTGACTGAGTAAATCCCTGGATCCCTGCCTCTCCCTGGGTGAAGCATTTAGATCATCGGCATGGCCCCATGCTCCAAAGCCTGGGTACATTAGACCACTTTGCTTGCTGGACACCTTGTCCTCTGCAGTTGTTGGCATAGCTTTCACAAACGGATCACTATTGCATCTAACGCCCACGAAGACTTTGTCCTTGATAATCCTAATGGACCTTTTTTCCAGAGACTCCTTCCTCGATGGTGGGAGAGTGTCCCAACTGCCAAACCCACACATGACTTGTGTGTGCCCACCCTTTGCACCTGTGCATACATGTGTTTTCTGTTAGCTCTTCTCTGTTCATCCTCCAGCTAAATACCTTGTTCCAGCCCTCAATCATGCTTGGTTAAATAAGCCAAACTTAACAGTTTCATCTATAAAAAAAGGTCCTCTTTAACCTAGTCACCTCAATTATTCTTTGTTCATCTCTTTGAATATACCCAACTGGAATACTACATGGTCTTCAGGATAAGGTACAGTTCCATTGCAGCAATCATATTGCATTGTTTGACCCTAAACAAAACCTCTTAGCTTTTATTTCACTTCAAAAAACTTTTTGCTATTGTTTTTTGGTTTCTTTTTTTTTTTTTTTTTTTTTTTTTAGTTGGGTAGGCCTCTCCAGAAACTGCATTTAAGTGTTTTGTTTTGGCACCTGAACTGATAAAACTATTATTATCCTGCTAGGTGCTTTCAGATGTTGTTTGCTCAGTCAATGCATTTACAAGTATTTTTAAAGCCTTGAAATGCTTCTGCTTTCTGCTGATCTAGCCTTCCCAGGGTGCTAAAATGGCAATTAGGCCAGAATCCATGACCTATCAACCTAAATGGGAGGGGCACATCCATACCCATGAAGATCTAGGCCCTTGTCATGACGCCAGTTTTATAAACTCCTTGGAGTTTATATGGAGTCTAAATGCAGTCAGCCCCGCAAACCTTACACTGGGCTAGCAGATGCCGTTTAAAGTCTTAATCCTCAGACTGTTCTGCTGGAGCTTTTAAAGACAGAAATGGGGCAGGAGAGCTCTGTTCTGTTGCACCCTGGATTCAAGAAGCTCTTCGGCTTTTATGCATTAGCACCTGTTGCAGAAGTCAAAGCCACAGTTCTGAGAGCTATCCCCACCACTGTAGAAGTAATTTGGGATAATGCCGCTAAGCAGGAAACACCACAAGGAAGAGAGATTTTCAAGACATGCTCTTTTAAAAGTCCAGAATTCGTTAAGATTTTGGTCACAGTATATTTGACATTGCAGGTGCTTGCAGGTTTATACACAGGAATGCTTCCTCTTTCATGCTCTTCTCTCTCCCTGCAAGTGCTAGTAGTGTGAATACAAACAATCATTTTCATGGACACTGAAAAACAAGCAATTATGGAATAAAAGCCCTTCTGCTGGCAATGGATGAAGTGACAGGAACCTTAATTATGCTCGAATTCAGAGTAATATAATATTCAGGAAGTGAGAAAATCATCAGGGCATGAAAAAATGGGGTTTTTTTGCTTCTTTATTGTATTGTGAAATTGCTCTGGACATGGGCCAAATCCACTTCTCAGTGATGCTGATGTAAATTAACAGAAGCAATGTTTATTTACAGTGAAACCTTAGCTTGCATCATCGTAACAGGAAGCCAAGTTTGCCACATAGCCCTATAGGATGCTAATTTTGACCAGCTTTCTAATTGCAAGTAAAATAATTGGACAAATTGTCCTCGCTATCTATGAAATTTGAATTCAGGACCAGAGCGGAACTGTCAACTTACCACTGAGAGAGTCTGCACAATGCCATGGAGAGATGCAGACTCCAAATATCTTTGAATTGCCTGGATTGAGGTCTGTAATCAAATGACTCGAGTCTCCCTTCGCGGGAGTGAGAGGGAACTCTGCAGTACAACTAGAAAAACAGCATGAAACTCAAATACAGCCAAGTGGCCAACAACTATATCAAAGTGAGTTAGGGAGATGCTGATCAGAGACCTTTGTCTAGAAAGCATACTTCAAACAACTATTCATTTTTGTCTGATCTACATATCTGTAGTTGCTTTCTAAATCATCATAGTTTATAAAAAAGAAAATAATAAATGAACACTTACTTTTCAGTTCACACTTCAAAAAGATGAGGTAAAATACTCAGCAATGAGTGGCCTGCAAAGTTTGCAATTGTATCTATCATCATGTTTTTACTGGATGGCTTTTAAAAGTGCAAATAATTGACCCCTGAACTGAAAAGGAAAACGAAAAACAGCAAAAATGAAAAATGATCGGATGGTCAGAGCTGGTGTCCGTTCCTGGGTGACATAAGCAAATCACTTTAGTTTGGTGCAAGTACTGGAGTTTTTGTGGGTGGTAAGTGCATGAGATCAATTAATAAGAAATTATATATTATTATAAAGTATTATTATCAGCGCTTTTGTAAAGTGAAATGGTCTGTGGAAGGCTAAACTATATAAAATGTTCCTTACAATATTATTTAATTAGCGCTTTACATTGCATTCCTGAACTTGTCGGTGAACGTTTCACTGAATCACTTTGGAATTACTAAAGAGCCAGTTGTTTCAGCAATTGACTGATGCTGGAAAAATGTAAATTTTCAATATATCCAATGCTGGTTTGTAATAGGCATAATGTTAATCAGAACTGATCGTAATTTCCTAGCTCACAAGCAGGGATCCTGAAGCCAACTGGAGAAATTTAAGTTATTTCGATAAGAAAAAGACCAGACCTTTAAGATAAACATAAAAATCATGTCTCATTAATTTAAAGCATGCTTTTTCTATTTCATTTTGTCCCAGTCTTATCTTTTTTGCTTTCTTTGGGATTATAATTCGACTGAAAATGAAACTAATTGGAATTGTTTGTTCAAGATGTTGGGAGTGCCTAGCTGACTGATCCACCCACTTATTTACAAATGAAAACAAAAGGAACAGAAGATATTTTTGACTTTAAAAAGTTACCACTCTTTAAATATTAAATGATTTCTCTGTGCAATGATATTGTCTCTGTTTTCAAACAGTTTTCTGAAAAAGCTCTTTCAAATGCTCTATAAGAACAGGATAATGCAAGCCTATAGTAACAAAGCTGTTGACTCTGGCTGGGCAAAAAAATGCTTTAAAAAGTTTTCTAAAAATGTTTGTATCACATGACTTTTGAAGAAGAGACAAAAATAAACCAGATATAAACAATCCAAAGGGAGAACTGAAGATGAGAAAGAAAGCCAAAAAGTCACTTGTCTACTTTGTTATAGTGTCTTTGCTGAAATGCATAAATAATCTGTCACTAATAAAATTTTATTTTTAATTTTTTTTCCCCAAGATGTATATTTGAGTAAAGTAACGCAGAAGTACTGAATGGTATAGAAGTGAACCTGTGCTTGGGTACCTGGCAAGGTGAATGGACCTCACTCTTTATGCTTTCCAAATGACTTTTCTTTTTTACATTATTTATTATGTGGAATAACCCTCTCAAAACCTTGAACGAGGCAGTGTTTCAATCACGCACTGGCTTGTCTGCCGAAAGGTCAGTCTCTCTAAATGTCAGCCAGCTCTTCCTTTTGTATTTATATTGAATTCAGTGATTTATCCGGTATGTTTCCCAGCAGATCTATCATTAGACAACTGCGTTTAAAAAGGCAGTGAGCTGAAAAGAAGCTTAGTAAGTGGTAGATCGGGGTAGGAGACGATCTGGAAAAACAGTGCAGTTTTCTGAAGATTGAAATGATGTATTTTAGGTACTTCATTACTGCAGTTTCTATATACCTCAGGTCACTAAGTCCCAAGAGCACTGTGTCAAACAGAGAGGTGCTGCTTCCTTCAACTGGCATATGCTTAATGAAGCGTAGCCAAAGAGAACCCAAACCCACTAGAATCAGAGAAGTCTTAAGGAAGGAGTTGTCTCCTTGAGAAAAGTGTGCCTTTAGAACGCATCTCCACCTGAGATTGCACCTATGGCTCCCTTTGCGGTCAGTGAGAGCACAGGCACTTCTGGGCCATGAGTCCTCTCTGCGTAAATGTCTACCTTAAGATGAGAGGAACTAGATCTCAGATGCATCCTGTTCTTCTAAAAACAACTATAGAAAGAAGTTAGGTGACTCACTGAGATGTAGATGTTGACATCGGAGAACTCAGGGGGACATGCATCATGTCAGAAGTGACCTGTCCGGACACAGCAGGGGCCTGGCACCCTTGGTTACCAAGTCCCAACTCACAGTCTGTCTGCAGGACTCTCCTTCCTTTCCTAACAGATAAACAAACAAAAAAGTCTCCAGAGAAGGGTGGGAATTTGTGCTTTTGGGTCAGTGCAGCACCACGGTTTTGAAACGCAACAGCAATTCTGAGTATCCAGCATACTGAGAGCGTTCAATGCTGAAGATACATTGAAAACTGAGCTGCACAATTCTATTGCCCACACTGGGGATATGACTAAGGATCACTTTTCTTAGAAATACTCAAATCACATACATTATTGAATCACTTTAAAAACCAGGTGCATGAATTAAGATCCCATCCATTTAGGTACATGAATTATGCTCAGCTCTTGGCATCTAATGGAGCATCCTTCCAAAAGTGAGTGCCAAAATTCACTTTATAACTAACAGGGAAAAGTGAGTGCCTTTGAGGAACCCAGAGGGAAATCCAGTCTGCTGAAACGAAGGAAGTAAATTAGATGCCTGGTTCCCAATCCATGTCAATAGCTGCTATATACCTTTATTGCAGTAATATATCAAACAAATAGTAAAAGGCAATGACACTGACTCAATTAGGTTGTCTTCACATATACATCTAGTGTAACTATACTATAGACACTCTAATGTGTCCTGTCTAGTCTTCAGTTGCTGCTGGAGAATAGCATGGGTCTCCCATAGACCCAACAACTTATCTGCACTATCACAAGGACATCTCCAGTACCCTCTCCAATGGCACTGCATACCTGTGTGTGGGCAATTGAGTCATGCCCTAAGAATGATTCATCTTGACTAAACTGAGATTCCTGCACAGTAGAGGTCTGCATCAGCACTAGTTATCCTCGATTGTCTTTATAGTCCCTGAGAGAAACTGGCATGTCGAGAGCACAATTCATCAACCTATTTCAGAGGTCTGCAAAAGGAGGCAATAAATTGCACTCTACAAGTGTCCTTTCTGTCCATCGAGTATAAAGGGAGTCTAAAGTTATCATCTCAAATGTATATAATTTAAGTAAATGAATCCTATGCTGGGTTACTGATTCAAAAGCAAATCAATAATACAACCACAACAACAACAACTGTTTTTCTGATCATTAATACCTTGGGTTAAAAGAGAAAAATGTCAAGACAGATTAAGGAAATTGTGTATTGAAAAATCAATAAAATACGAGTGTGGTTTAAATAATCCCATGCCTTTCTGGAGTCACTTTGTCCTACTTAGCTGTAAGAAAATAGTTACAAATATGTTCCCATACTCCCACTTATTCCTTTTATGTGCAATTGAAGTTTATTATTCTATTTTTTTCTCCCTTTTATCTTTCAGCATATATTTTCTTTGTAAGTATTAGAAATTCTAGGCTGGTGGGAGGGAATGAATTTAAAAGGCTGATCTGAAAGTTTTACACGATTTCTCTTTGTTTGCCATTCCAAAGACTTTTTTTGTTTGGTTTTAGTAATTTGTACTAAACAATTTTAAATCTCTTTTGATTTTAATTTGGGTGAAGTGTCTTGTTGAATATTTATCATTCCCCATTAAATACATGATTACAGAGCAGTTGTGTTCTCAGTCCTAAACAAGTCATCCCGTGAGTTTTTAAGATAAAGTCTAAAGCATGGTGAAATTACATTTAAACGGAAAAAGAAATATTGGTTTGCAGGTAAGTTTAACATCACCGTTGCAGATCTGGTCAAAGGAGAGTTCCCATTTAACTCCTTCAATATAGCACACAAGGGTACTTGTGCAGTCCTTCACTGTCAGAATTCATAGACTGCAGTCGATGAGTTCAGCTAATTAAAGACTGCTCTGGGTCTGTATGGCTCTTCTCTTGTCTCTTTAATTCTTTAACAGGTTTACTCACCCACCCAGCTCAAAAAACATGCTTTAGCTATACAGAATTTTTCCTGATGTATTAAGATGAGAAGGCTTGATATGTACCCAATTCAACCTCAAAATAGTTTGCTTTTTTCCCCTCCCACTATCCCCATGGGAAGATTGTTCCACAGCCTTACTGTTTTAAGGAGTGGGAAGTCTTTTCTGATATCTACCTTCAGTTTATTAAAAGATGATTGAACCCAGGTGTTGGATGCTCTGGTACCTGTGGAATGAAATTGGTATCCTGTTCAGTTATGGTTTTGTCCATATTACCTGTGCTAATCTCAATCATCAGCTGTTGCTGTCCTAAGAAGACTTTTCCATGTCTGACGCTCTGTACCAGTGCTTCTCCAAACTGAAATAAAAACATCCTGGTTTGCAAGTATTTTCTTTTGTAAATGCATTTGTTGTGTATGAAATGAAATTTCAAAGCATTGCAAATTCTTTTAAAGCGGAAATCCCAAGCTCTGTTCAGCATTGTTCAACAGCTCAACACCAATTATGATGCAGACTAAGACTGAGCCAGCGAATTTGCTTTGACCATGCCTGTGCTGTGTGTAAACGCAGGTCTTTCTGTGCCCAGAGTTAGCAAACTAGCAGTTTCATGCATACTAAAGAAAGATTCACTTAAAGAGATAATGTTACAGAATAATGAATTGTTCCCACAAACCATCTGTTCTTCTCCTACGCTAAAAAAAAATATCTGAATCCAATCCCTTTGTTTTGATTAAAAGCTTCTCTGCAAATTATTGTTTCTGAACTTCAAGAAACAGAGAATGCCTTAATGGAACCCTGGATTGGAAGAAAAATTTAATTCTTTCCTATATACTGTTAATAAATGGATGTTAGTTATCTGTGGGTTGTTAACAATTTTAGAATCCAAACCTCTGTATTTTTGCTGTAAAAGAGTGAAACTTTTGTTTATATCCATCCTGACAGGGAGTTCAAGAGAAAGGGAGTAATAAAATCCCAGGGTACAAGATCTGCCATTCGTGAGAAGCTTCAGCACTACTCACAAAAAGATGCTTCTCTGAGCTAGGAAAGGAACATATTTTTAAAAGACGTTTTGTGTCACACTTCACAAGCTGTCTTAAAAAGCCTATCTAATTTTCTCATCTGGGAAATGCTCTGTGCAAGCCTCAAAGTTCATAAAATGCAGGGCCTAATCCTTCCTTGATCTTCTGGCCTGCCCCTCTCTCTGCGCTCCCTCCTCAGTCAAGCTCCCCTGCCACCAAAGGCCCTCCAGTCTGTCATCAAAACATCCCCCATCCTGGTACCAGGGGATGTAAGAAGAAGGGTACCCCCACAGTGACAACATTCCTGACACCAGCCATGCCAAAATGATGCTGAGTCTATTACAAGATAACCCCAGCACAGGTCTCTCTGATGGCCAGGGTCTGATTTTTAAGACCCAGCCTGAGCCAGGCAACAAATGTAGGAACCATTTTTCCTTAGTACCTGTCTTCTGTAGCCCCACCTTTAACACCTCAAAATCAAAAGTCTTAGTATATATAATAAATATAGTACTCCTTGATTTTCCTGTGACTCGGGGCCCTAAAAGCAGTGCATCTCAAGGGGCTGAGGATGGCTAGCAGGAGAACTGCTAAGCCAACACTTCTTGCTATGGCAGGTAAATTTCTGTACCCCTCCCAGATTTCTCTTTCCTCCTGGCTGCCCCTTCACATCTTCATTGTGTTGAGACACAGGTAGGAAGGACAGCTTGCCTCCCCTGCAGCATCCTCATTCTTGCTGACGCATTATCCCTTTATCATGTGCATAGCAGAAACTGGACATACCACAGGAGAAGGTACAAGAGAAATACCACGAGGTCCTGGGTATCTTGCATCTTGGCCTGTCTGATAAGACCTACACTGTAGATAACTGCAAAGCCTGCTCATGACCTGTGAAGGAGAGGTGTACTTTGATTTCTAACCTGTGTTACAACTGGTTATAGCTACTCATGTCCAAAATCCAGCTGAAACAGCTGATGTCCATTAAGCCCATTATGTGAAAAGTTTGTTCATCTGCTAGTTTGTAGGTGAGTACATCAGATTAGTATTACTGCTTGTGCTGATCTGAATTAAGAAAGAGGGTTTCAGAATCATCAAAATAAAACCTTTCATGAATGAAGAAGAGCTGATAGTTTCTACTTCCCTACAGTTACGATCTGGATGCATTCAGTGCAGTAGACTGTATTTTCCACCTCTGTCACAATGAGAATCTTTGCCTGGATCCAGTTCTCAGGGATTCTCTGGGATTCCCAGTGGCCCAAACCACAAGGGAAGATATCCCTCTTGAGAGCAAGGGAGGTTTGCAGTTATCAAATGGATGAGGGTTTCTGTATGCTTGTAGGTATCTTGTAACACTTATCACACAATGTAGATTACTTATCACACTCTGTGGGCCTTCCTTAGGGTCTCAAAAGTGACAAGATCCTAGACTTTCTGTAGGGAACACTTATCTGTCTGGTACCATTAGCACTCTCAGAGCATTACAGGGTGCAGGCAAGTTATCAGTGTCAGGAGCAAGACAGAATCTCATTCAATGTCCTGATTCCTTTCAGGCTTTCTCCTCTGGCTAAAGTTTTTCAGGAAACGCGAACTCCAACACGTCTTTGGAGTGCTAGCAAGTATGTTGTTACTCCTTTCCTAATATCTGTTACTAGAACTAGCTTCCATAACACTGTCTTCCAGCCTCTCTTTGAGGCTGGCTCATGTATCTTAAAATGGCCATTAACCTGGAATTATTTCTAATCACAGGAAACCATGCTAGTAGGGCTTCTTACCTTTTTTTTTCCTTCCACAGTGCCAAGGAAATCCTGTGACGGTCACCTCAACAAGTGGCCATCTTTGGTGCCATGGTCTCACAGCTTTTTCCCAGGTTGGCCTTCAAAATCAAAAGAAGAAAATATACAGTTTATCCAAGAAAAAGCATCCTGGGCATAGCAATTATTTTGGATTCCGGGCCACAGGGAGCTTCTGCCTCATGAGACAGGTAAAACCCTATCATGGATCTGTTCTGAACCCTACAAGCTCAACAGCTCCAGAAGTCCCATTTTTAGGAAAATGGGTTAGTGTAGAGGAAGTCTGACAGACTTCATCTACAACTTAATCTGTACCATGGACAACAGATTAAACAGCTGTACTGTACCTGCCTCAGCAAGACTTTCTTCCCCTGTGAAACCAGTAGGAATAGTCAGTCCAGCTGTGCAATGGAGTGCTCCTGGTCCGCACTCCAAGTTACTGACCATGAACACTTCTACTCTGAATAACATCTGAGCATGTTTGGGCCACTAATGCCATGGAGCTCTGGATCACTTTCTTGGCATGCAAAGTCTGTGTGTAGCTCAGGGGTCCTAACCCCAGCAGCACTGCAGGTTGTTCTTCACGCACTAAATAAAAGCAAGATTTGTATTGGGTGAGAAGTTGTGTTGTGCAAGTCCCCTATGATGCACAAGTTTTAAAAACTGACCACACAAACTAAACAGAGAGAGACTGGAACATATCCACATTTCTTGTCAAGTTAATGACATTCTTTCCAGCTTCCAAAAATATACTACTGGTTACATACTTTAGTGTCAATAACCTAGTTCTGTATTTTTTTGTCTCCATGCTAGATCATAAAGCTGTTCATCCTTAGCTCCTTCTACATCATCCAGATCCCTAGCTCTTTCTACATCACCCAATGCACATAAAGAACATAACAGGTTATTCCCTTAACAAAGCGGTCTTCTGAGTCCCGGGAACATACGTTAGCATAATCTCCACTGAAGTTGGCAGTAATGTATGAGTGAAACCAGTGCTGTGAAGATAAGTTCAGAGGAGAGACAAACAATAGAGGCTGAACCAAAACAAAGTCTGACCATCAACGAGAGCTAAATACCAACATTTCATAAACATCTCCTTTTTGTAAAAGGCTGGATATAAGGGCTGGGGAAATTGGGGTTGGAATGAAATTTCTGGCAGTGTCTGTGCTATTAAGAGAGACAAGACTGTGCTAATGAGGCAGATGAGGAGTCTGTTCTTCAGCAGTGAGAGACTTGTCTTGTCAGACGCAGACTTTGTGACTTGTCAGTCACAAAACTCCTTGCCACCATAACAATAAACTCCCTCCTGTCCCAAATGTGACCTCATCTATACTGCATAAGGGGGTACGTATGTCCAATATTATCGAGAAGTCTTATCTAGGAGTGTGCTCTGGGCACTGGAATAAACTGTTCTAGCATGAGCAATATCAATTAAACAATGTGAACAATCTTTAAAAAGTGCAGGTTCTTATACCCTTGTTGCAGCACAATTTAGTTTACAAGCCCAGCTGCAACTTCATAAAGCCCCCTAGTCAATCCCCTGCCCCAGAGCAGGATCAGCTCTACCACCTGTGATGTTCCTGAAAAACGCTGTTCAACCTTTCCTTTTAAAAAAAGGTTGTATTGGAAACTCTACATCTGCTCTAGGAAACCAAATCCAGTGCTCCATATGCACATCAAAAGAAATTCTTTCCTATGGTCCTACCTAAGTCTCCTGCTCCCGTAGTTTATGCTCCTTGTTATTCCTGTCCACCAAAAGTGCAGATCCAAATATAGATCATTTGCAGCACACATATCCCATGATTCTGGCCCACCACTTGCTTACATTTAAGTGCAGAAATACAATGAAGTAATTCAAATACCATCATGAACACACATTCTTTTACATGCTAGAAGAAGCGAACAAGTACTATGCCATTTAATAAAGTCTAGCTCAAAATATCATAATTTAAACAATTCATCCTAAGATAAATAAACTGTGAATGCAAACTCTCTGCAATTCCACCTAGAAGAAAAGACCCAGCATTAGAGAGCAGGAATGGTCTTCACTTCTGTGAAGCTCAGATGAAACTGGAAAAATTTCTTTTTGCCACTTCATTAATTTATAAAGTGCTGTTGCTATAGCAGTTATATGCTAGTTACAAACATGGATAAACAGACACTCTTGTTATCAAAAGTGTGTTGTAATAGTTAATGGCTGATTTTATTCTTATTTCCCAACTAAATGCACATGCCATGATCTGACACATGAAAGCATTGGCTGTTGGGATTGAGAAGGCCATATATAGGGACATCTCAATTTTACTCCTGTCATTCGCCTGCATTGATGTATATAATCCTGTGGAAGTTTCCACTGCCATTTAGCACTGTAATAGAATTAAGAATGTTTTGGAAATTTCTTATCTGGCTGTATAAAGCACTCAGCTCTTGGGATGAAGGACTACATACACTGTCAGTGCAGAGTGACTACAGTCATGGCCTAATTTGGAAGTGGCATGTTAAGGAATATAAAAGCATACACCAGTGATCTAGAAGATCTTCGAGCTAGCATGAGCTTAGGCAAGCAAAATGTCCCAGAAATATGTTTCCTATCAAAAGCCCTTGCGATGCCAGTCCTCTGTACCCAAAAGGCACAGTGGACAGAATCCATTGCAGGCAGTGTCCTCCACCCTTGACCTCTGTGTGCATCAAGCCACCCTCCGAACTCCTTCCCAGGGCCACCTCTTTCTGCCAGACCCAGACCTGTCCCGCTGCAGCAGTGGGAGCACAGCTCTGCATAGAAATGACTTCCCAGGCGAGCTGCTCATGAGTGCAGACAATTCTGGAAAGACAAGCAAACAGCATTTGAGAACAAGAAATGGTAACAAACACATCATTAAGGGTGCTGTACACCTGACTGACCTCTTTGTTTGACCATTATTTTTTTTTTCCTCATGTGTTTGGGACACATTTCTCCAAAGCAAAGGCTTTGCAGACCTCCTATAGCAGCTTTTTCAGGAAACCAGTATCAGCTTCTGACAAAATCAACGTGGAAAAACATCTCATCTGTTCAGAAACTGGATGCATAGCTAGAATTGAGCACAGGGCTGAAAGGCAACACAGGCAAGGAATGCAGCAAGGCAGCAGAACCCAGAAGGGGCCAGGGATATGAATGAGTGTCTGACAGCATTTTCTCTGTAAAATAGGTGGTAAAAAGACTATTGTCTTTTTTTGGCTGTGATGGAAACTTAACACTCAGAGCAGCCTGGATCAGCCAGGTTGCTTACACAGCTGCGGGGTACCAGCTTGCAGCAGTCAGGTGCTTCTCTCCTTGTCAGGGTCTTTCCACCAATGCACACTGGCTTAGGCAAGGCTCCCCTCAGCCCTACAGCGTGACACAGGCTTCACAGTGCCGGCACCTGAGGATGCAGGAGGCAACCTGAAGCAAAGCCTGAACTCTAAGCCTGTATTCTCAGCTGTGCCTCACAACCCAAGAGGCAAAGCATCCTACAAAGCACTCTGCTGCTGGGCTTAAAGCCCATCTGTGGGTGGCAAAGGGCTCACCTGGGCACAGAGTAGGTTTGTAGTGACAACACCCAGATTTGCTCATCAGTGGGATTACAAGGCAGCTAGTGGGTCTTCTGCTGAGCCTAGTGGCACAGCTGTGCCCAAGAGGGATTCAGCTGCTCAGCAGTGTAACTACAGCCTTCCTGGGGGACTGCCAAGGAAACACTCCTGGTAAGGTGAGAAGTCTCCTGCTGGCCCTGGCACCACTCCTCTGGCTGCTACTTTCCATATCATTAATTTGCTCAAGCAACTTCAAATCAGATAGTAGGTGTGTGTTGATTTTTACGCTATTATGCATTATTTTGCATTATGATGCTCCAGGCAGGCTACACCACAGGAACATGAATCCTCAGCTTCTGGAGGTGCATCAAAGAGCCAGTAGAGCATGTACCTGGATTAACATATATACCCTTACAGACTGTGGTGGGTTCACCCTGGCTGGCAGCTAAGCCCCCACCCAGTTGCTTGCTTACTCCCCCCTGGCAGAATGGGGGAGAGAACAGAAAGAGCAAAACCTGAAAACTTCAGGTTTGACATACTAGGTGAGAGTCAATAGTTTAATAGGTGAAACAAAACTGCATGCAGAAGTAAAGCAAAATACGTGTAAAGCACTTGTAAGTGTAAGCACTGTTCAGCAATAACTAAAACATCCCTGTGTTATCAACACTGTTTTAGTCACAAACCCAAAACACAGCACCATATGGGCTGCTGTGAAGAAAATTCACTGCATCCCAGCCAGACCCAGTACATATCCTGATATATGTTTCTAGCATAAATCACTGTGCTTAGTCTCTCTTACTGCTTCTTAAGGCACGTTTCTTTGGGGTTTTTTTGTGGTTTTTTTTTTTTTTTTTTTAAACACAGTGATGGTGCTAGTAATGTTAGCTATGAGTTGTTAATTCAGCATTTAGTGTAGAATAGCTAATAGTTTTTCATCAAAAATGCAGAGCTTTTTTTTCTTACAGAAAGCTAAGCAAGGGGCTGTCATTCTTCACAATATCCCAGCTGAAGATTATCCACTTACGACATTTTCCTTTACTAGCTGGAATTACACCCTATAGAAACCTGTGTTTAGGAAGGGCAATGTCTGCAATAGCATCATGTATCAGCTGGGACAATTGGAGTAAGGTGCACATTATAATAGTTAGAGACTTATCACTTAATTTGACCAGATGCACATTGTTTACTTCCAAGTGGAAGTGCAAATGAATTAGGTTTGACTCTGATTACTCTGACAGTAGTTTGAAAGAGGAATGTTTGCTGACTCATGAAACAATGATGTTACTCGGTCTGAACGTTTCCTAGACATGCATCAATAACACATTCCAAGAATAAACAGTTTTAAATACCTAAATTCAGAACCCAGACTTAGAAGCAGGCAGCAATGGGTAAGGCTGATAGGTTTTTAATACTTCTATATACAATATTTTAATACTTTTATCTACAAAAGGGAGAACCTCATTTATTGGTTTTGCCATCTCTGTAGTGACCCCAAATTCCTTTAGTAAGACTTTGGTATATGCAATTGCATTTCAAGAAAGAAAATGCCTGCTGATGGGGAGCATCAGTTAGTGCAGTGCTGGAGGAGTACAGTGGTGACAACAGTGCCAAAATTCTCTGCTGCAAGAAGGAAACAACCAGTGGAAAGAATAAAAAAACCCTTGAAGACTACAGAACATAGAGATGAATTTTTTACTAGTTTTGTAGGTCATAGCAGATTTTCTGTTATGGGAAAATATCCAAGCATTTTGTCATGTTATCAATAGAATTTACTGGAACAATCTGCTCCAAAATACCTTTCATTGTGATAAGTTTAGTTCCTCAGCTGGGAGATACATCTGTAAATGAAGCAGGGTCCCAGCACAGACCTGAGCTCTCAAAGTGGCCACATAGTCTCTGGTAGCATTTGGGCTCGCCGCAGGAATCAGCCCCACTGGGTGGTCTGGGTGACTGCGCTGATGAGAGACATTGGTCAGCCACTCTGTGCCAGCTGGCCCAAGGGCCAAAATGGTTTGTTTCCAAGTTGAGCTGTAGCCAGAGAGGAGCACTCAGAATGGAGCTGCCCTTCTCCGTGGTGGAAACTTGAGTTCATCTCCCTTCACCACTGGTGGCCACCTGGCCTGGACTCCTCTTTGGATGTGTTTGCCTCCCACCTATGGTGGGGCTTTACTGTGCCAGGGGATACCAGACAGCACACAGCTTGCAGCATTTCCTGCATTGCAACCTCATGTGCTATCACCCCTAAGAAAATATCACTTTTACTGCACTTTCTTATCTGTAAACAGGACTAAGGTCCTTGTTAAGTAACAAGAAACCTCCCACTTCCCTCTGCTGTGTGAAGCTTAAAATATCGAGCTGGGGGTGGTACCCGAGCCGGGGCATGGGGGGGGTGTCTCTGTTTTGCTGTCCTTCCCTGAGCAGAGGTGCCCCACACCACTGCTTCATCCCCAGGGCTGGGGACTGCTATGCACTCGCTCCCCTTCCCACAGCAGCCATCTTCTGCCACCTCTCCCCTGAGAGCAAACCTGAGGCTTCGGCCCTCCCTGGCTTGTGTGCACAGAGAGCACTGTCATGCTGCCTGGCCTCGCTGTTCTCTGCCTGGCGTTTCCCAATATAAACCTAGTAAGTCCACAGTGCTGAACCAAAGCAAATGCTGCTGAGCTGCTGCCACCTTGGAGCACCCACAGATAGCACAAAAGCCCCCAGCATGGACCTTTACTATCTGTATCCAAGCAGGTAAACTCCAGGAATTAGCAAAAGAGTCTGGGAGTCACTGTGGGAGAGCTGAGCAAGGAGCTCAGGGAGCAAACTGGAGTTTTGCAAAATCCAGTTTTACGAGTTCACAGGTTGTGTCCTTTAACAATGAGCTCAAAAGGGGAATTTCAGCCTGTAAATCAGAGTTGTTGTTTCTGTGTCAGTATTCTATAAATGTTTGAGAAAATGGGGAACATCTTCCTAGAGGAGTTCATTTCAAAGCCTACAGGGGGGGGAAAAAAAGGACTGTTCAAACCAAGAGCAGAGAAGATTAAGGTAGCAGTTTCTGGAAAGGAAAGAAGTAGTTGTGAATGAGCATTTCTAGAGGAAAGGATGCAACAGACCATATGAAAATCCACAGTGCTGGAAAACCCTTCTTTTCAGTAATTAATCAGATGTCCAGCTTCAGTCTTTTAATTGGATATTTGCCCCTTTTGCACACCTGTGAAGAGGTCTGAAGGATTTTGAATAGTGTATATTGGCTCTATTTTCTCCTTTCTTTCCTTTTGTGTATACCCCCCTTTTTCTTTCAGGAGCTACGAATATGAAGCCTGGTTGTTCCTGGGGATGACTGGGGTACTCTGAAATCCCAATTGCAAGTTTCACACTTGGGAAGCTGAGGATGCTGAATTCATAGCTCATGCTTCTTTTGCTCTTCATTAATTACAAACAACCAAGTAGGCAAACACAAAGATTGAAATTAAGATCCTATTTTCACTCTTATTTTCAGTGATTTTGCATGTGTCAGGAACCAAATTATTTCCAGAACAGAGAAGACTCACAATCCTGATGTGAAAAACAAGTAGGAGATATTTTGGACAAATCTTTGGGCTGCAATTTGTTCAATTAAAGGTGAACATGGACACCTCCACGCCACTCCAAGCTACTTTCCTTTACTTTTGCAATCGACAGCATCGTCCATGCAGCTAAACATAAAGGGTATAATCTTTTAACAATTGCAGGTAAGAAGTTTAAATTAAAGCAAGGCGAGATTTGATTATCCTGTTTTCCCCTGACCTTTGAATTGGGAAATGTTCTGATACTTCAGTCATTTAGCCTATGGTGAAGTGGTAAAGCAAGTCCTTAATCTGGACTCATGAGGAATTTATATATACAGAGGGGTAAATAACTAAACAAAAGAGAACAATAATGAATGACATCAGTGTGAGAAGGGAGTGCTGTATTACTTCCAGAGGTTTTACTCTCCATCTCCAGAGGCTGTCTGGCTGCCCTGATATTTACACCAGCTAATTTCTGTTCTTATTTGATGCTTATATCATTCATCATGATGTTTTCTGGAGATGCGATTTTTGGGAAAGAGCTGTAAAGTTTATGAGAGATCCTGTGCTGACAGTTTAGGAAGCCTTCGTTATTTACTCCAAAACCCAGGACTGCAAAAACCATGGCATTGCAAAGCCAGACCTATCACTGGCCTTGGCCTTTGTTATTATTGTGGAGTGTTCAGCACAGGAAAGATGGATATTCAGTCCCTGAGCATGGGAATTGGACATTCTTTAGTCCTCAGGCTGCTAATACTAAAAAAGGGGCCAGTAAAATAGTTGGTTTTAACTTCCTTGGGAAGGTTATAGAGCAGATCATCCTGGAAACCATTCCTAAGCACATGAAGGGCAAGAAGGTTTTGGGAAGCTCACAAAGGCAAGCCATACCCAATCAGCCTGACCTTTCTGGCATGAGATGGATGCTTCAGCAGATGAGGGGCAGCAGCAAATTTTGTTTGTCTTGACTTTAGCAAGGCATTTGACACACACCCACAGTATCCTTGTAGCCAAATTGGTGACATAGTGGCTGGATTAGTGGATGACGAGGTTAATAGAAAATTATCTGGACCATCTGCTGTTGTGATCACTTGGGTAAAATCTACCTGGAGTATTCTTCAGGGACCAAGGCTGGGCTTGAGAGCATCCAATGTCCTTATTTATGATCTGGAGAATGAGATGGAGCAAGTCTTGTGCGTGATCAGAATTGGTTAGTGATTGGTATCCTGGAGAGTAGTACTGACATTCAACAAGACCTGGACAAACTGGAGAAAGGAGCTGGCGGAAACCTCCTGAAGTTCAGCAATGGCAAATACGGAGTTAAGCACCAGGGCTGAAGTACATTATCATCCTGTGGTTCTGAGTGAAAGACATAAAAATAAATGTTAAAAAATCCCAAAAACAAACAAGCAAAAAAAGCCTTTCTCTGAAAGCTGTAAATCACAGCATAAGGACATCAATTATCTTGACTGAAATTTCTGCAAGCCCTTCATGCATCTGGTTAATTGTGAATTTCATTGCTTTGTTTTGTTTTGTTGTGAATTAGCTTCTTTTCTGGAAAACAACTAGGATGACCGGTCTAGTTTACAAGGGTTGCATGGAGGTTTTAGAGTAGGCATTACAGAATTATAGCCCTAGGGTGACCAGAGCATTTTTTTTAATAGGGGATATAACCTCTTCATCAGACTAAACAACACGTTTTTGCTTGTCTGCACTGAGTTAGAGATCTCACTACCAAAGCTGGGGGCAGTAATCCACTTCTATGCCACAATCTTGAAAGGATATCATGTCTTCGAGCAACACGTAGGGAAAAATTCCATGTCCTGAAAAAACTGAAAACAGATGGATCACCCAAATTTTCCTTAGGTAACTGTGACAGCCATAATATTTTGGCATCACTTTTTTAGAAATACTGGCTATAGTATATCCCTTAAGTCATCTGATGCAACTCTGGCTGTGTGGTTATAGAAGGTCCTTTGAATAGTCCACTATTTATCATAAAGAATTCAGGCAGAGGCACTGGACAGAGGCAGGGCCACATTCTAAATCATGTCAGGTACTTCCAAGACTTTTTTGTTCAACTTTTGACAATCTCTGCATATGGCACAGCTGGCCTTGGTTACAGATTCTAAACATGAAGTCAGTTTGGGTCAGCAAAATCTGGTTCTCATTGGTTGTGCAGAAACAGAGAACCATATTGGCGCTCCAAGAACTGAACTTCTTGCAAATGCAACAATTTTGTATAAATTTCATTGTAGTTCAAATATAATAGAGATTTGTGCGATTTTTTAATGAACTCATATTGCCTC
This sequence comes from Falco peregrinus, assembly GCF_023634155.1. Lineage (NCBI taxonomy): Eukaryota > Metazoa > Chordata > Aves > Falconiformes > Falconidae > Falco > Falco peregrinus. The sequence continues at coordinate 62,560,193 of NC_073727.1, forward strand.
TGCCTGTTGTGCATTTTTTATCCTATTTAAAGAGTACTTGTCATCACATTTCTGAGAATTTCATTATGTGAAGCCTAGTAATGTTTTATTAGTTCTTTGCTAATATAGTTGTATGAAACTAGCTTGATTTCCTTTTTGGATCATTTTCTGCACTTTACTGTTATTACTGCTGATGTAGCACCTATCATGTGCACTGACACACTGACCCTAAGTTCTTGCAAGGAAAGGTATACAAGAAATAAACTGGTAGAGATTTTTCAGTGTCCTGCCCTTCCAGGTGGCTGATGGGCTGCAACACTTCAAAGCAGCAGTTCTTAGCCAGACTCAGCACAAAGTGGATGTTTGCACTGTTAATTCCAGTTGTGTACCTATAGTTGTGTACCTGTATTGTCCAGCAGTTCATATGACTCTTGCTGTGAAAGGACAAGGCTTTTTGTTGTACATTCACAGTTGATGGAAGGGAAGATACTCCCTGCTCATGAGAAGTACTAGAGAAGAGAAGTGGAAAACTTAGGTGGCTCACAGAACACCACATAGAGATGAGAAAATGCTGGACTGTGCCAGTAACCCACACAGTGCAGTTGTGTACAGAGATGCCAGCTCAGCCCCTTGGTTCAGGTTATTTGCCCAAGTGCCACCTCCTTTTCTGGACCTTGTTGGTCTCACTAGCTCTGATGTAGACCCAGACCAACCTTATGACATGAGATCAAATACTTCTAATTTCTCCCTAAACAGAAAAAAGTTCCCTACATGCACATAGGGTAACTAGGCATGCATACACCTATTGTATGTTTTGAGAATATATTTAAGTAGTCTGAAATGTATTTGTTTAAGCAAGTTGCACTGGTGTTAGGGGTATATATCGGCTGCTCCCTGGGTAGCTGTGGTGCTGTCAGGTGCTGGTCAGTGAGCTGCAGGGATCTGCAGATGGTGGCTCCATCTGCAAATGACGTGCAGGTCAGATTTCCATATTCTGCCTCAAAATGTGTCATTGCTGTCCGTCTGAGACATCACTGCAGAGCCATCACTAACACCACAGAGGGTGTCCAGCTGATCTGGGATGAGCGATAGCTCCCAGAGTGCCTCAGGGGGTGAGAGTACAATGTAGGATAACAGAAATAGAGGCATTAGTGTACCTCATCTTACCTGAACGTGGTTGAATTACACTGCAGAACCCTCCTAAGCCTCCTTGCAGGGTACTTTGCACACTACAGACTCAGTCAAGGAAAGGCAGCACTGCATTTGTCTTCTTGTGAGGTATCAAATGCAGAAGCTGCTGTCCTGCTACATTTAAGCACTAGTATTGACAAGGCTGCTGAAACAAGAAAACCACAACAAAATATTAATCTTCTCTATAGGGCTTTCCCAAGCAATTTCTGGTCCAGCCTGCTTAAGTGGGTCACCTCAGCTATGATTTTCCACATTCAAGCTGAGGACATTGTAACCAGTCACTGTACTGGACATCCCTGTAATGCCAGCTCTCCCCAGAGCCAGTTGCAGCTGATGGTTATTGCATTTCTCACTGATTTAGGTATCTCTTCTTACAATGAAGTATTTCTTTCACTTCTGGTGACAGACTCCAGCCTACCCTTGAGAGTAAGTAAGCAGCTGCTTCATGGCCTGAATAATACATCTTAGCTGAATGGCAGCAAAACCAGAATCAGGCATAAAGTGTACAGCCCTTTGGCACCTCTAAGTAGTGCAAAACACATTTCTTTACCTGTGAAACTACCAGGACACCACCAAACCTTTCCTCCCTCATCTGGATGAGTTCCTCACAGAAGGCTGAGGCAAGCTTATGTTTTCAGCCCTTACTGCTAAAGCACTTTATGGCTCAAGGTTAAGGATATGCAGAAAGCTGCTTACAAGCTTGTGCAGGCATGCATATAGCTGTTGCCAGCCTTCCTCCTTGGGTACACCACTTTTGTGATAAGGAGAAAGCTCGTCTGAGAAGAATACACTCAAAAAAATCACTCTGAGACCCTTGAAGAAACTCCCTAAGGGCCAGAAGTGCACCACAGACCTTATTGCCTTCAAATCTAATGGAAAAGTTCCATTTTTCAATTGCCTTTTCCTCCCCAATGAAAATCCCCAAAAGCTAAACCCCATATATGAGAAAATTAGTCATGTTAATTCATGCACTATGAGAAAACCTTTAGGTAACATAGTGGTAAGTAGAACAGAAACTTTGATATAGAATCAAACGTAAACCTCTTGTAACCAAATACTTAATGTGCATTGAAAATATTGTATGTAATGCTTTTTTGAATATTCAGGTAATTTCATAAATAAAAGGTTTTAAGAAGCACATTTTGCTCTTACAGAAACTTCCTTACTTGGTTATCCATGTAAACAACAGCACATGGGTATATGTTATCTGTGTGTTTATTTTTATATCCAAAATTGTTCACTAAGCAGATTAATTTGCAAGTACATGAATACTGTTTTCTGAATGTTCTATGCCTGTCTTACCAAGAGGCTTATGCTTCCCTCTGATTTCTTGTGTAGCGGAAAGGCAACCTGCATCTTCCTCCCACTGCTTTGCTCCCTTTCATAAAATCAAAGAAATCAAATGCTGCCACATAAAAGTAGACCAATTGTATTTTGGACCTCTGGAGGAAAATCTTAGCAATATAGACATGCAGATATGTGTGGCTTTTATGGATTCGACTAATTAACCAGCTCACAGAAGAACTTATATTTCAGTGATCTTGTTACCAGATTTGCACAGGGGTGGGGGGTACAAGTTCTGAATAGCAAAGTGTAATGCAGGTGAAACCACTGGTAAATCTGTCCTGCAAAATTCATACTCCTGGAGACGAGGTTTGGTTGCAGTGAACATTAGTTACTGGGAGAAGAGTTAGCTTCACCTTGCTTTGTTATTTTATTATGTATTTGTGGGTTCTACACCTGTGTTTCTGCAGAGCTTCAAAAAAGGGTGGAAAGGTGCTTTATCAAGTTTTATATCCCAAGAAAGAGTTGAGCTATAACAGATTATAAAATGCTGTCAGCTGCCTTGGAGTACTGAGCTGGATGGGCTCCAGCAAGCAGTACAGAGAAAGGCTCTCCCAGCCCCTGATGCTCACCAGGAAAGACTCACAGAGAAGGTAGCTCTTCTCTGCTGTTCTCTGGCTTTCTTCTTCTGTTGCTGTCTACTCATGTAGCTTGTGAATAAATCACTTTTTTCAATCTAAATGCATTACTTAAAAAAATTATCAAGTACCCCAGGAGGAGAAAGATACCAGATTTCCTCTTGTGGCTTCTAACTTTCTTTAAGAATGGATCAAAAATTCCTCACAGAAGATCCCTCAGAGTGGCCAGCCAACAGACTGGTTGGTTTACCCCAACAAACTGTCTTGAGTTACTCCATGTTTGCTCCTGAGGAGTGCTGAGCACCTGCAGATGAAACTGAAACTACAGGACCTTTATTTTAGTGCTTGTCCTTTCATTTACCAGCAGTCTGGTGCTTTGTACCCATCTAGTTTTGCTGAAGACAGGGAGCTGTGCTGGGGTGTCTGCATGGAGCACCCTTCCCCTGGGAGGCAGGGGTGGAAAGGGATGCTCCAGGCTGCATCCTGCTTACAGCCATTGTCTGTGGAGGGGCCAGGAATAGCTCAGGCAGGTGGTGATGCTTTGCATGTCTCCAGAACTGTCAAGGTCAGTGAGAGTTTATTGCTTGCTGTGTGAATACCTCAGACAAGTGCTGGAAGTAGCTGTATCTTTAAAAAAAAAAAAATCTAAAAAAAATGTATAGTTAATTCCTGGGTGGATGCTGTAACCTTGAATCTTCCTTTCTTCTTTTACTCTTTCATAAAATGTAGAAGTCAACAATGTCCCCTAGGAGGGATGTACAGCTGAGATGGAGTTCCCTCTGGCCCCTCTGAAACCCTAAGTGGTGAGGAGGTGAAGCAAGATTTGTGTTCACAGTAGAGCAATAAGAGGCTGATGTAACCTCTCTCCTGGGACCTAGGGAATCCTAAATGCTGGTCCTTGCTCTCTCAAATGGCTTCTGTATATGACCATTGCATTGATGTTTGCCCATAGGAGAGTGCCTTCTAGCATGCTAGGCTGAGAGCGCATAAAACCAGGCTCTGAGCAATTGGCTCTGTGATATTAGCATCCATGATGGGAGAAGCTCAAAGCTGGTGTCCCTCCTCCAGCCTATACAGTGTGCTGGGAGAGGAGACTGGTGTGTATGAGCTTCCCTGTGCAAGGAGAAAGCTGAGTCCCAAGTGGTCCTCATCCCTGCTTCTGCCCCTCGCTGAAAAGAAGGTGCTGTCCCCATCTGCTCTGTCTCTCATCTTTGAGCGTAAGCAGCTGTAACGTACAGTGGGTCATCTGCAGCACATGAAACACCCCACAGCCTAAGCATGCCTATGGCATTGGCCACCAGGGAGTGTGGGGTTGAAACATTTCATTTGTGAGTCCCAAAGGGATGGGGTATGAATGGGTGCTGAGCTGGTGGGATCTGCCCAGGCAGTGCTGAGAGCTACAGGAGCCTCCAAGGTCCCACCACATTCCATTGTGTAGGAAACTCCTCCAGGTGCTAATGGCTAGGGAATGGATATAGGGATGTCAGCAGCAATATAGCACCTCTTTGGATGTTGCAAGAATAAAAATATTGTAGCGTCTGAAGTACTTTGTTGTTCCTGAGTCAGTGGCTCACAAGGCAACACAAGGAAAACCAAGGGCACAGCTATATTTTTGCATGACTGTAAATATGCTGCCTTTCTATGCTGACATTGCTGAGTCATTCTCTGCATCCTACGTCATACTGCCTACTAGACCCTTGCCCTGGCCCACTGTGTGTCCTGGAGTAAAATATCATCCTTGAAGTTTTTCAGCAACTGGAAATACAAAATAGCTGATGGGTTAAAAAAGCTGAAGGTATCCAGGGTTTGGGTTTTTTTGTTGTTTTTTTTTTAACTTCTAGATGAGTTGACAGAGCAAAATCCACTGCTGCTATGAGTTGCTGGCTTATGCAGTATGGAATACACTCCCCTACAAACTGTCAGTGTTTTTTGAGGGAACCTCAAGCAAACAGCTCCATTCAATGGTTGTGTATTAGTTCTGCAAATAAAAAAAATGAAGTGCAGAGAACCTCTGGGTAAAAAACCTTGAATTCAACAGTGGTTTAGTTATTCTTTAATTATTTTTTTTTAATCAACCTTAAATAAATTGGTGTGAAAGCAAACAAAATGTGCAAAGCATGCTCCTGGCTGACTTACCACTGAGGGTGTTATATAACTGTACAGTTGCATGTAAATCAAGAAGAACTAGAAAGACAGTCTAGCCTCAGGCTGAGAGCTGGTTTATAGGTACCCCTGAAGTTTAATGACTGTTGTTATTGCAGCATTTAAACCATTTATGAGATAAATGGCTAAGATAAAATCCAGATATCCCTGTTTCTTAGAGCTATGGGGATAGTTACATGCCTACACAGCAACCTCTTACAAATAGTTTGTGGAGGGTGTTTGCTTTTGAAAACTCACTTAGGGTGTCAGATCCTCTGCCTCTGATGCCATGCACCCAAAGAAGTTTGGTGCCCTGAATAAAACCCTACTCCTAATTCATGCCTTCTCCATCCTGCTAGTGACTTCTGAAAGGGCTATTTTTTAGGGTACCACGGAGAACACAATTCATCAAGCTTTTCCTCCCATCATACCCTCCTGTAATAGAGGGAAAATTCTGCAATGGAAAGTTTTCATTATGTTTCTTTTGGAAGAAATGGCATAATGAGATAACAGGAGAGTTTGCCTCTTGCAATCTCTCCTAGCTTGGCTAGGAGAGATACCACAATATTTGAACAGGCAACTGCTGTTGTGCAGTCTGCTTTCAAATCTATGAGATACAAACAGGGAAAAAAATCCTTTATGACTTTTATCAATGACTTTTCTACAGGAGAAAATCCATGTTCAAGGTCTATGAATCTCATAGGATTTTGCATGACAGAATTTGCCCAGGCATGATAGCTGAGGTGTGAAGGACTAGAACTGGGGTTAAGGGCTAAGTGCTGATCTGTGCTACTTAATTAAACTACACTCTGACCCCTGCCTTGAGTCTTGGCTGTTGATTCTGTTCACTTGTGAGTCTGGTCACTGCCACAGTCTGGTTCACCACACCAGCTAACTCCCTTCCAGAAATCTCCCAGTCATGGTCTCTAAAATAAAAAAAAATAATTTTACAAGTGCTACACAAATGGAGAGGGTGAGAAGACTTGGACTATGAGCCCATGAAAGTTGTCATTCAGTTTAGTTTCTGATGATAAGGGGAAGGCAAGACTAAGGGTTCATCTTCTCCATGGGAAGCTGTATATCAAAAACACATTAATGTGTATCATGGTGGTTTTCTACTTCTGTCTATCCAGCTGGGCATCATAGGAAAGACAAAACACTTTCTAAGAAACCATTCAAGAGGGACAGTTCTGTTTGAGGAAAATGAAAGAAAATCAAAAGGTGTGTCTGAGAATCAGCCTGATGCAGGGCTAGTTAGTGAGGCAGACATAGGCTGAAAGATGAGTAAAGCAGCCGTAAAAAAAATGCTCTAAAAGCCCAGAGGAACTCTTCTCCTAAGCATACAGCAGCAGAGCATGGTTTTATTGTGCGGTGATAGCAATGTCTGCAGAATGGACAGGGTGTTCCTAGCAATAATGTGCACTTAATGGGGAAATATCTTCCATCAACCTAAAAGATGGATAGGTGGTTTTGAAGAAGGAAGAAAGAGATTAGTGGTGATATAGCAAAGCTATAAAAGGTTATTGAGTGGTGCAAAGTTACAGCGTTTGGTCCATGTTGCTGAAAACTACTCTCTAGGGGGTTTTCTAAAGCAATGCACAGCAACCTGAATGCTGATGATGTGGCTGAGGGCAAGGAATGGTACTTTCAACAGTAGCTTGTCTTACTTTGATGAGACACATGACTCTAAGTGGCTTGGACACCTCTGAAAATAGTGTCTATTTAAATGCAGGCATGCTAGTGTATGGTACTCAGGATGAGCTAATACCCTGCAGTGTTTAAAATGTGATTTAGTTGGGCATCTGCACTGCTCCATCACTTGACAGGGCATCCTCTTCCCTAAAGTACTTTTGCAGCATGCCCAGAAGGCCAGTGGCTCAGGATGTGTTTGAACTGGCAGTGGTAGGAGTGGGGTTTTATAAAAATTATTATTTTTTCCAAATTCTTCCAAAATACTCTGCTAGAAACCCCATCTAGCTAGGACAAAATGTGCAGAGTTTCTCTAGTAGCTGCAGCTGTAACAGTATTAAGTCTTCTATGTTGTACTGTACTGAAGAACTATTAGTTTAAAATGGAAATGGCTCATGTTCTCTGGCTCTTAAGTTGCACTTGATAAGGATCAAGAGGCTTTGGTGATGAAACTAAATAGGCCAGTTATTCAAAGGTAGCATTCCTGAAATAAAGTGTGCAAACGCTTTCTTGTATAACTGATGCATTTCAAATGCCACTTGCACAAGGCAGGAGTGTTAGTGTCAGATCCAGATTCTTGTCAGGATGATGCGGGACAAGTATCTTCAAAGAGCTCTGGTGCACTAGGATGGATGGGGTTTAAAACTCTTTCAACTTCTTTTCTTATTTGTCTCACCTTGGAGAAAGATTTCCTTCAGATAATAGACAAACAATAAGAGCTAATATAAACAGGTTCTGACTACAAAAAATTACCTGCTTCTGGTGGATTATGAGCATTGCAAATTACCCATGGGAATTCAGACGGGAAATAATCAGTTGACTATATAGTGACTGTTTCTGTAGCTGTTCCAAATAACCATAATTCCTGCATAGTTTCTTTCAGCCCAGGTTTTAGAGCATTTTGCAGCCATTAATTACTTCCACCTACCACGTGGCATGGGTGGAGAAATCTGCATGACTGTTAGAAGATGCCCTGGCTAGGCTGAGGTCTGTCCCTAATGCTTTGTGACCTACAGTAAAATGATGCCAACTTCAAATTATTTTCAGCTGGATTCCTCAGATGATATCCACTTCAATAGCACTTATTACATGGGTGAGACAAGTACAGGAAATAGAGAGTTCAAAAGAAACATAATTAAGAACAATTTTTCTCTTGGAAAATTTATCAACTCTGGGCCCACTTACAGCCAGTTACTTACCAAATGTTTAAGTGCTTTGGCTATATGGGAAGTGTAGGTCTGAGCAGCCCTCATTACTCTTCATTGCCCCTGCCCCTGATTATATAATTACCTTTTAACAGTCATTTATCTACTGAAGTGTCTTCTCACTTTAAAAAATCCCATGTATTAGTGACTGAAGGGAAGGAAGAGACTATCCCTCTTTACAAAGTAACCTTTCAGTACTGGAGGTCTGGGAGCCAAAATGACGTCAAATAAGGCTGTCAAGCATCACAGAAGCTGCTTTATCCTTTCTTCCCAAAGGCAGGGTAGCATCATGTGCCAGGAGCATTGTCCTTGTTCAGTTTCTTTCTAACCTCTAGTAACAGGGACTGTACAGACCCCCCTAGGCAACCTGCTCCCTTCCTGCAATAATTTCTCACTCCAGAAAGCTTTTAGCTATTGAAAGCCCCCTTGCTGTAGTTAAAGCCCATTAAACTTAAGTTTTCTACACTGACCACAGGGAAGAACATGTTCTTGTGTGTAAGTTGAGCACTAATATCTCTTCCCTTGGGCCGCAAGGTGACAGCAGGTTTTGTCTGATGGCAAAGTTAACTAAGAGCAGTTCTGCTCCCCTTATGTAGGGTAGTCCCCTCTTCCTTGCTCGTGCCAGTCCCTGCATGCCTGAGGCTCTGCAGGGAGTTCAGCACCCTGACTGAGAGATTCTTTTCTGCTTCTCTTACAGGGGGTTATCTAAAGATAACTTCACACCTGTAGACCAGCATAGTCCCCAGGTTGCTTATATCAAACTGCTGTGGAGAGGCCACTTTCCATGGCTTTACACCTGGAAAGCAGTACAGTGTTGATACTCCGTCTTCTCCAGCTTCAACAGCCCAGCTATGGACTCTTTGCAGCTGTGTACTTCTTGAAGCACAGAGCCCAAAGCAGTACACAATTTGTCATCTCCCATATCTCCTCACTGGAGTTCAGATTTTCCCCATGTGTGTTGAAACACAGCACACCTCTTCATATTTCCTACCATGCACCTAGAATATGTCTTTGTCTTCCACAAAAGTGGTATAGACTGATTCACATTCTGTTTGTGACCTACTGTGTTTACATATGAATATCTTGACTATGTCCTTTTGTTCACCCTAAGTACTCTGGAATATATGAAGTGTAGTTGTCTTTCTCATATCTCCCGTACAATGGGTTTGTTTCTGCTTGAAAAGAAACCTGTATACGATATCCCACTATAAGGAAAGAAATGCCCTAAAGAAAGCCTGTTTGCTTTTTAACTGTTTCTTAAATGTCAAGACCTCTGTGAATTCTCTACTGGAAACTGATGTGGGGTTTTTTTTTCTGGTTTTGTTTGTTTCTTTGTTTTGTTTTGAAGATGGGGACAGAATTTGACTTGGCTTGTTAGATTGCTTAATTATCAGGCATGTAATCCATCAACATCATTCTACAAAGTAAGTGCAGTCTTATAAAGCCCGCTCCTGGAGCTGCGAGGAGCTATGTGGAGACAAGCTCAATTCTTCTGGCACAGATCTCCCCCCTCCTCTGTCCCCTGGGGCGAGCACTGGCAATGATGTGCTGTCATTGGCAGGAGACACTGCTGCCCCAGGGTGGACAGTGCTGTGTGAAAGTGGTCCCTCTAAAACCTTGCTGGCCTGTGGCTTACTGTGCTCTTGCATCTCACAGCAAAGCTTAAGAAAGGATCCTCATGTGCTTGGTGAAAAAGGAGCTACTGTAGTAACATCACCCTTGCCTTTTGGAGATATGAAAGAGGAAAAGAAAATCAAAAGCTCCTCTGACAGATATATCAACCTGCATTTTTTTTCCAGCAAGTTTTAGGAGATCCAAGAACTTCTTTGGTCTGATGATGACACTATACTTTTATTTGTTTCCCCTGAACTATATTTGACAGGAGCAGAACAATCAATAAATATAACTTTTTAAAGAAATGGAAAGATTCTATTCTGTTTCTTAGAAGAGATCTACTTGCTGCTTGTCAAGATGAAAATACTTCTAAGAATCCTGAATCTTCTATCGGGGAAAACTCAAAGCATGTGAGTACCTGTAATAGTCTGCCTTACCAAATAAAATAGAACCACAAAAAGGGGCTTGCTCATGTTCTCTGTTGTTGCAAATGCTCGAATCACTGAATTAAGATGTATTTCACTTGTGTGTATATTATTAACAAAGGGCTCATGTGTGCAGGCTGGAGTATGAGTAAACTTCAGCTTTTGATTCAGCCCTGTTTTTAAGTAGCATGTATATAAAGCCTACTTGCTTTGGAGTACCAGAAATCTGATGCTTCATTGTCTTGCTTTATATGCCCTTACACATGTACGAAGGTAAGCAAAAGACATCTTTTCAGTGGAAAGGGTGCTTTGCTTGTAAGCCTAAGTCTCACTTCTAACGGCCTGTATGCTCTGTGGTCTCTTCTACTGTTGCTTTATGCACAGGAATGAAGTCTTAAATATTTTCAAAATAGTTGAATCATTATCCTTGACTCACTTAAGAGTCTGACAAAGATATTTATAATCATCTAAGATATTTTTCTTCTGAAACTTATGAACTTAGAGTACTTAGATGTATTTAAAGTAAGATGCTTTGAAACTATAGGGTACCAGTAACACTGGCTGTGAAGACCTAATTCTTTACAATTGTAACACAGATATGTATGTGTACACATGTATTTATATCACACTGGAGGTTTTGCTGTTTTAAGGACTTGAGTGGGGAGTTTCTATTTAAATAAGCTGGCTCATGTAAGGTGTGTATGGATTCCAGTGTATCAACATTACTAAAGATGGGCTGAACTGCAAATATTCGATCCAAGGTTAGGGTGCACATTTAGACCTTGGGATCTCCCTTACTGTTTTAGTTTTAGTCATACAGATATGAGCAGAACAATTAATGCACCCTTCTCAATTCACGCTACAAAAGTAGCCAAGCATTTAAATGGATCTACTATTCTTTATACTCTTGTGTAAAGAACTCTCCTCAGTTCTTGGAAGATTAGAAATGAAACAAATGACCTAATTTCACCTAAGTGGTGTTCCTTCTCTGGGTTCATTCAGCAATTTCTGATCTTTCACAGCTGACCTACAGCGGTCTTCCCTCTGTGTAAGTCCATGAAATGTTTTCTGATATATGTTGTTTGAGACCAGAGCTGACCTGGGCATATTTTGCATTATGTCAAAGAGCTGAAAGTGGGCAAGACTTTGACAGAAAAGGTGGCCTCATTAATTAGTGGAAAACAATCTGAATGAGCCTGGTATCTTCAATAATTATAACTGTGTACCTCTTCAGTGAGACACCTCATATTTTGATGGCTACTAATAACAAAATAAAGGCTCATAAAGAATTGTTGGCTATAAAACTGACACATTTCAAGGATGCATGTGAAACAAAGCAGAGGAAATGTTTCTTTTCCCCTTTGAGGAATAACAAGCTGATGGAAGATGGTGGCATAAGCAATGCTTTGCGGTCAGAATGGAGTATTTTATATAATATAAAACATAACAATTATATTCATTCAGGAAAGGTCTTAAACATGTCACTTAGGAGACTACTTTATGACCATATCAATTTTAAAACAGTGGAGAAAGTATTAGATTACATTTGATACCCATTCAAAGGCATAAACCAACGAAGATAATATTGACACCTATGGGAAGGATCAGTGCTAATATTATAATACTAAACACTAACCACTAATAACAAGGCAAAATAACACTTTTTTGACCTGAAACTAGCAGCAGTGAAATAATAATTTATGACATGCCTGTCTTTGTACTGCTTGGCAAAATCTCCTTAAGCTGGTAGAAGAGACCGTGAGTATAGCCACTACTGGCTCTTTAGCAGTTCACTCCCATGTCCGTCCCTGCCTGTCCCTTCCCTTGTCCCACAAAGGAAATTATAGTAGATAAAATATCGCAGATTTCCCAGTCTCATGTGTGAGTGACCTTGGTCACGCAGTCAAATTAGGTCAGTTGTTGAAGTACTTACCGTGATAGCAAGGAATGACAGAATGTGGGCTTACAACACACCTTTCTTGTTCTTACCCACCCTTTCTAAAATACCTTTCTCCAGGAACTCCTAGTTAGTTTGAGAGTCATTCTTCTACTTTATTTTTCTTAGCTCCCTCAATAAGGTCAACAAAACTAAAAAGTTCGTGTAAGTAAGAGCTGAGAGATCCATCCAGGCATCCCTTGTCACTAGAATCCTGGGTAGCCATAAGGAAAGCCAATTACTGGGTTTGATGATGAAGGTAAAATATCAAGTTCATGTCTGTGCTTCAAATTAGACATAGGATCCTGGAGTAACCCCTGAGCTGACAGTCTGGCTGTTTAGCACCCCTGCTGATCAACCACTCCAGCTCTTAAGCATTAGCTTTTTGGGGGCAGGATAGACCATCCTGAACTCTACTGAAGCAGGAGAATAAAAGCCATGTCTTGTGTGAGAATTGGAGCATTTTAGTACTGGAGGTCTGAGTTGCTCCAATGTGTTGAATCCCTCAACTGCTCTTACAGCAGCGCTGTGTGTGCCAAATTCCTTTCTAGTTCTCGCACTGAGAAATCAATTGAGTTTTTTTCAGGACTCAGGTTGCCAAGACCCTTGAGTCCTATGGATGTTACATGAAATAGGCTAAGAAATAAGTCACCTTCTTCTCCCTTTTGAAAAGAGTTGGAGTGTTCTTGACTTGTGAGTGAGATCGGGAGTGGTAGGTGTTAAGTACCTGGCAGAATTCAGACCATCAGTGAAATCTGACTGAAATAAGGGGTAAAAAAAGTGTTTGATATTTGGTCACAATGGCTGAATGCACAGTGCAGGCCCTTAACATCCTACCTGGTCTGCTGTTGTTTCTCTTACATTTCTCTGACAGAACTGAACAATGTTTGATGGGAAAGTAGAGTTGATTTTTGGAGACTACCCAGACAATTCCTAGGTATTTACAAGACTGAAGTTTAATTCTTAACTGCAGTACTTGGTATTCTTTTCTGTAGCTACTGAATTTCTACAAAACAGTCATACTGAAAGTTTTTAGACCAGAAAGCAATACATGTATAGAATATTACACAAAAGACAACTGCCAGGCTTTCTGTAATGGTGCTGCTGCATGTGATGTACTGTGAAAGCTTAGTTTTGTGGGGGAAGAAGAAAGAAAACTCTCTTTAAAGGTTATTAGAAGTAGAGCAGTGTGAAACCCTATTTACAATTTGCTGTCATAATTACTTGAATTTAAATTGCAGAAAACAACAAATCTTTGTTAATGTTTTTGAAAAACCTTTCAGATAGGAACTTTTGCTTTTTACCAGTTGATTTTGGACTGTCTTGCAACCTTCACATGAGATCAACAGCCTGAATGCAGCCAAGTTTTAAACTGTTGTATGTCTCCTGTGGCAAACTAGCACTTCTATGAATTTATTCATTTGTCTTGCAGAATCACAAACAGACTGTTAGGCTGTTCTGGTTATGAGCAGAACCATGCTTCTGTGAACTAGAAGCTACTAATGCATACATGTACCTTCTCAAAATCTGCAGTGTGGGAACATATACTTTTATTTTGTTAAGCTCAGGTGTCTGGTGGGAATGACTTAAACGCCTTTTAGCATCTAAATTTCTTAAGTGGGAATAAGATGATGTCTTTGCATGACTTGCCAGTGAAAAGTTATCATCAAACTGTTCTGTAGCAATCAGAAAACCTTTTGAAAATATTTAAATTTTGGTAATAACCTAACAGGAGTTTATTCTCCATTTGGATGCTTAAATAAAGCTTATTTTGAGTAAGTTCTTGGAAGCCTTTTTAACTTGTTCATTCCCTTAACCAAACTCCCCATTTTCCATTCCACTGTGAGCTGGACTTAATGCTCCCACGTACTCTGCTGCCCTGTTACCTGTGATCTCACAACCTTGAGGGCAAGTACTCTAAAAAAAGCTGAGGAGAGCTAATAAGTAGCAGCATGTTCAAATTCAAAGATGGGTGGTGCACACTCTGGGAAGTAAAAGATAATGAACAATGAGGAATTAAACTATAGCCAAGTCCCATTTCGTCATGTTGATGGGACTTTTCGTGCCTTTTCATATATTGAGATGTCTTGAGAAAAAAGTGGTGTGGTGGGTTGACCCCACTACACTTTTATAAACGAAGGAGAGGGGAAAAAGAAAACAAGCGGTGCAAAAGCAATTATTCATCACCTCCTACAAGAAGACTGATGCACCAAGTAATGTCTACCTTGGAAGACAAAATTCCCTATCTTTTTATTGCTGAGCACAGTGTCATATGGCATGGAGCATCCCTATAGACAATTTGCGTCAGCTGTCCTGGCTGTGTTTCCTCTCAGCTTCTTACCCAGTCCTAACCTATTCACTAGGGCAGGACAGAGTGAGAAACAGAAGTCCTTGACACTGTGGAAGTGTTCAGCAATAGTCAAAAACACCAGTGTGATAACAATGCTGTTTTGGTCACAGATCCAGAGCACAGCACCATATGGGCTGCTATGAATAAAGTTAACTCCATCCCAGCCAGAGCCAGGACAACAGCAAATAGAGCTCTGCATACCTGGTAACATAAATGCGATGAGCAAGCCGGTGGCAGGTGGATTTTTTTTTTTCCCCATTGTCATGATTTCCAGCAGGCAGTAGATTTCACATGAACTGAAGCAGGCTGTCTCAGAACTCATGCCTTGTAGAAGACAGCACGTACAGATTTCCTAGAAAAAAAAAGTCAAACTTCCATTTTTCTCTAGAACTCACCTTTCAAATTACTCTTGCCTTTTTCTGTTTGTTTTTTTTAATAAAAAATGCTGATTGATAGAATTTCTTACACATGTTAATCTAGATCTTTAATTTTTTAATTTTTTTTTTAATTTAAACTCTATTCTACCTTATTTTACAAGCCTCAAAATTCCCATGTGCTCCATATAAAGTACTGATGGACTGGCAATGTAAACAGAGCCCGAGTTTTCAATCTGTTGGGGCAAACGTGAAGGGACCCTGTTCCCTTAGGAACAGGGATGAAGTCCCCATCTCCATGATAATTTGCATTCCTGTTGATTGCTCTTTGTGGGTTGCCTGTTTAGTGCAGTGATGTGGTAAAATGTGATTGTATTTAGCGAAATTACAGTGCTGGCCTCCAGCCCTTTCTGTAAACCATGGTGCAAGGAGACTTCCAATTATTGCTTCTTGCCAAGTAGTAATGAAATTAGTTCATAATGTGATGCTCTAAAGCAGTTGGCTTCACAAAGCCATTTGGCTAATCTCTCTAACGCAATAAAACCCCAAAGATTTTGTGTATTTAAAAGTGAATTTGGAAAACTATTTCCCTTGAGGTACTCGCCCAATGATTAGAGATGGGCTGAAGTGAAGAACCTGGGGGACAGGACATTCCTGGAGCACAGGAGGGTGTCACGGTCACAGCACTCCCCAAACTATCAAGCTGCAACAAAGTCTTTTACTTTACCATCACATACCAACACACTCTTCACGCCAGTCCCTCTGCTGTGCTCTCCTTCTCTCTCCTCATCCAAGACACACACTCCCTCTCTTTCTCTCTGTTTCTTTCTCCTCTTTCTTCCTCAGCTGTCTCTCTTCATTGGCTGCCCAGCCTCTTAACAGAACCAGCCACAGCTGCACCTTATCTACATCGGCCAACCCACCGCCCCTGAAGCCCACATACAACCCACAGTTGTATATTATCAATGATAATTAACCCAGCTTCATTCCTCTACAGAAGGGCTCTCATTACTCCTAAAGGCCAAAGAGATTTCAATAGGTTTTAAAGGTCAGTGTAATATCCAGCCTCACTGTTAGCTCCAGTGCAAAGATACGCTTTGGACTGAAGCTGCAGGCCTAGAGAAACCTACCAAGTGACCAACGAGGTGGAAGTTTAATAAGTTAGTTTTGCACTGTCTTTGTTTCATGAATGAGGTCCTGGTACCTGGTGAAAGCTTGCCTCTTAAAACCCACAGTTTAAAATCCACGGCCAATACACAGGCTTACCCATAGCCTGAGTGAGGCTAAGCAGTTCATAAGGTCACTGTGGATGACTTTTCTTCCTCATTTTCACCTGGTGTTCCCTTCATTTGTATTGTTGTACCTCCTGCAGTGCTATGGACAACTGCATGGACCTTCTGCCCAAGCAAGGGCTTCTACTTGTGCTACATAAAGTCTGAGAAAAACCAAAGGTTGTAAAGGACTCACCCATAGTTCAGAAGCACTGGAATCCTCCCTTAACAGTGTATGCAAATAAAGGCAAATCAATTTTGACTCTGAGTACCTCAGTCTTTTTAATACCCCCAATGGAGTTGTCACTTCCTTCTAGACTTGCCTAAGTTCTGTGGTTGTTCAGCACCTCTGCAATTAAATTAAATTAATTTCTGAGTTGTGTAAAGGTCTAATTCAGAGCCCAACACAACCCACCTTCTGAAGCAGGGCCTTGAGGTATGTATACATGCTCTCTCTGTGAATATTGCATGGAATGACTGAAAGTGAAATTACTGACTTGTCAATCCTACATTAAGTAACTACAGAGAGTCCTTCCTGGGAAATGGAGGAAAAAGTATATTGAATCATTATGCCTGCCATCTTTGGAAGAGTGAACTACCATCTGAGTTACTGATTAAAGTAGTTATTTGCCAACAACTTTTCACTTTGTAGAGAGAGTTTGCATAAATCCTTTTAGTGTTGTCTTTCTAGCAATGGACATTACATGTCTTATGGATGAGGAAAGATTCAAGACAAGGCAATTGGCCCAGCATCCTGTCATAGCTGCTATTTGAGAGTGCCCATTGCTCAAATGCTGCGTAAGTACTTTCCTTGTGATAAGTATGGTATCCAAGGGTGCAGAGGAATGCAGTGGGTTGATTAGCATTGATAACATGCAGCTGTGGCCTTGCCTGGAAGGCAGTGGGTTGATTGACATGGATGATGTGCAGTTGTAGCTCGTTCCTGCTAAGTGGTTAAATAGCACTGAGGATGGTGGGGGTTAGATGGTGGAGCAGCAGTGTGGTCTGACCTCTGGAGGAAGGAAGTACAGCACAGACAATAGAATCTGACCAATGGTAAAGCCTTGTTGCAGCACAAGGCTGACTTAGCACTAGATATGGTAGTATCTGGGCTCCAGGTTGAGTGCTTGGCTCCTTGGCAGCACTATTGTTAGGCCAGTGCCCAACGGGCTATGTGGAACCTAGTCATCAGCTGTGTCAGTAGTCATGTTCCTCTAGCAAATGTCCTGGTCATCATTTTCTGCTGAACCATGCTTTGCACTTGCTTTTTCTTTTGTTTCAGTAGAAGTAAGTGGACCTGTAACTATAACAACTTTTCAGGAAGAAAATGCCTTTCTTATGTATATAACTTCTTTGAAGGTTCAAGTTCAGGGTAGTTCCTGATTCTGCAAGAAATTTTTGGCTCTTTGTTATTCCAAGGATACTTTAAAGTGAGCCAGAAGTTGTCTGACGTAGTGACTAAGGTTCATATGCCCTGGGTTAGTAAGTAGAAGTTTATCAGGTAGACCCCTAATACTTCTGATGGGAAATCAAATCTAGATTTAGTTCCCTAAATATAAGCAACTACATGTAAAATGTCAAGCTCTCATTACTGTTAATGAAGATCTGGTGAAAGCAACCAATGAACGATTCAGCTGAGCAGCCACTTGGTACCTACTTTATGGTGAGCTGAATTGCTCTTCAGGCTCTAGTGGCTGCAATAAGAGCTTAGAAATCTAGCATACCCAAAAGTACCTAAATTTAGGTTCTTGTGTCAAACTGACTCGTGTACCCAATGTTCCCTAGTCAATGAAGAGCAACCGGCAATTTTAAAGAGTACTTCGTTTGACTCATTTTAGAAGTCTGCCTTAGGGAATGCATTAATTTCCTCTCATCTAACAGGAAAGTAAGGCTATACCATTCAGATAGCTATAATGTTAAGCAATCCTAAAAGTCTTCACTTGATTCAATCCCCATATTGTTATGATGAGAAGCTAAACTAAGCTATACTTCTTGATCTATACATACAAGGGCATGTGGCCACAGGACAAGGGGTAATGGTTTTAAATTAAAAGAGAGTCTGTTTTGATCAACCTGTGCTAGTGGAAGGTGTCCCTGCCTATGGCAGGGAGGCTGGAACTAGATGATCTTTAAGGTCCCTTCCAGCCCAAACTGTTCTATGATTCGATGATATATGTTACCTATTTCTTCAAAAAAGACTTGGAAAAAAAGTACAGGTATATGTATAACTTCAGGCTCAATCAACAGCAGAAAAAGCTTTTTGTTTTTCTCCTATATCCATGTTTAAAATAGATAATTTTTTTTTTTATAAAATACACAATCAGTGTTGTGCTCATTCCTGTAATATGTTGTCCAAGCTAAAAGTTCAGCAGAACACAAATGGTTGGGTTTCTCTGTGTTCTGTACATGTAGAGTTAAAAATTTGTCTCACTTCTGTATTATTAATCAGAACTGCCTTGTTTCACTATAAAATCTCTTTAATTCCTAGCAGGAAGGCAAGTCATTACAAAAATTAAATATATGAGACCTGCATAGTACACTGAAGGGCAGCTGTTAGAAGGTGAAGGACTACAAGTTCTGTGGCAATTCACTCTAATTGAGAAATCCCTTCTTTTATGCATGGGCATGGAACATTCTGAATTCCGCATTTTTTGTATACATTACTTTAACATCACTTTCATTATTTCTTTTGATACAAATAGTCTTCAGGATACTGTAAAATGCCAGGGTACTGGCCTCTTTTGTAACTCTAAAATGATCTTCATTCTTCTGAAATCATGAATGTTTGAGCAAAAGGTGTATGATCAACAAGACTTTTGTAACGCAGTCAATATAAAGAAAACATTTTTGTATTTAATGTAAAACCTGTGTCTGTAGCAAATGATGCAGTGGAAACCAAACACCCTAGAGAAGTGAAAACTCATCACATTATATCTCTGGTGTTCACATAGGACTTCAGTCATTAATGAAATGATGCTGAACAATCCTTTTAAGCTCTAATTATCACATTCACTTGACATTAATTCCTCTTTATTATCTAGTAGATGCACAATTAATTTTACTGCTGGCATTTGCATGTCCTTATAGTTTAAATGTTTCTTCCAGAGTGCACATCAGAAAGAATCAGCCAGCACTGGAAAATCAACTAATGAGCTTTATATGAGCCTAGATTTAGGGTAGCAGAAGTTGGGTGGCTGTTTCCCACTGAAAGTGCAGAAGTTTGCCTGAACTGAGTAAAGTGCGTGTAAAAGTAAACTAAAAAGTAGAGACACACAATTATTTCTTTCAAGAAATTTCCTTTGTCTGGCAGAGCTCCCAAAACTGATCAGCTGCAGAAACGGTGCTGTCTAATCTCTACAGAAGACTGCATAAGGAAACAAACAAGCTCTATTCAAGAAGGAAAATAAGTATTGGCTACCTTCCAAAAACATTGAGTTTTACATTATGTTCTTCTGCAGGTCATCCTTCTGGTCACCTTGTGACTAGTGACGTGATGTGGACACCTAAATCTTGAAGGTATCAGGCACCCACCAAGAGCTGCGGTGGCACCACTTGTTGTGCCTTAATCTTCATCTTCTATAACACCCTCCTGAATATAAATTCTGACATTTTAAAATGACACCCTATCTCACCCTATCTGACTTTCCCACCTTTTAGGCCTTCTTAAAAATAATTATTTTAGCTTCACGTCAGGAATGGCAGACTTTGTTCTTAGAAAAAATACCTCAACAATTTCACCTATCCATTTTTTTCCTAATAAAAGGAAAGTGTTGGCACTTTGGTGCTTGGTGCTTTTTTTCTGTATTGATTCAATTTATCAAGACTTGAACATTTGTATGCTATGCAAGCACACACACAAATCTATTTTGGTATGAAAGCAAGTCCCCGATAAGCATTTTTAAACGCTTATTTTTAGATAAGATTCTATTTATATAGCAATGACAATGTGAAGATAAGCCTCGAAGATAAAATGAGACTTCCAACAGAATAATTAGTTTCCTTGGAACAGTAGGCAAACCACTTGGCAAGAGAGTGTAAAAGGGTTGTAAACCACAGGCCTGCAAAATAAAATAAAATACCTTCCTCCTGGCTAAACTGGTGAGGCAATGTACTCTGGTTCCGCTTGTAATTTGCATGACTCATTGGGACTTTGCAGTACCACTACATATTTTTCTACCATTACTTCATAGCTCTTCAGTTATGCAGGACCTCTTGGATTCCAAAATCTGCTTTAGGAGGGATGTGATTGCAGGATCTTTTTATAGACCTGGGTTTGCAGTGAGCAATCTGTGTTATCAGATGGAGACATTCTCAGTGCTTGTGCTTCTCAGGTGGGTAGTGTCACCAGCACTGAGCTGCACAGTAGCTTGTTTTCAGAAGTGGAGAATTCTACCAAGACAAGGTTCCTACAGTGTGGGGCTGGCCGATTATGGGGAGCTCTGTGAGCATGTGTTTGTGTGTGCTTAAATTTGATTGAACAAATTCAGAGTCGGTGAATATGGAAAGAGTAAGTCTCTGCATAAGCTTGGATGTTGTAACGCTGTATGATGCTGTTGTACACATAGGTTAACTCCACTGGCTCATAGTGATTTTTAATTTGAAGCTAAGACTGGAAAACAGGAAGAAAGAACTCAGCTCTGTGCTTTGGCATCATTGCCTGTACGCTTCTGTCAGTGATTACTTAGATAATTGCTCAAGTGCAGCAAAATATTTTAGAATAACTCTGCTCTAATTGTTAATAATGATATTCTGTCTCAGCAAATGTGCCGAAGATCAGTGCCAAGATTTCAGATGTTAGTTTACAGTCAGTGAACAAGCACTGATTAAAGAAATCCTTTTATCTGCTTACTGAAAAGAATGCATGGATTTTTATGGTGTGGAAAGGCTAATATTTTATTTCTCTGATTATAATCTTACACCTACCCTAACTTATGGTTTTATGGGCTGGATTTAGAAAATCAGCTTTTGTTCATGAATAAAATGAACTTCTCACAAAAGACCAGCTGCCCCAGAATGGGACCTGATGCCTGGTCTCCTTTCATACTGCATCTTAACAGTCACACATGAAGCAGGGGAGCTGATTGTTGTGTTTCTTTATACCTGACGAGAGATTTGAGTCTGCCTAGAGTCACAGTGCTTCAGATACATAGTGGCTGGAAGTAATTCTTACTAATGAAACTGCTGAGAGCTCTGCAGCTAAACATCATCCTGAGTATTATTTCAGCAGCTTCATTTCAGGAATAAAAGGACATTTCTTTTGCAGAATGACCTTTTTCTTGCTGCAATGAGCTCTATATCTAGTAATTATTCAGTCTTTTCATTTCTGAGGTGTGAAACTATGTGCACGCAAGTCTCTGTGCATTGAAGCCTAAGCTGAAGCCAGTTTTGCATATGTATAATTTGGAGTGATCCAGTGTGGAGAAAACAACCTGCAATTCCTGTTCGCACCAATAATGGAATTGAATTAAAAAACACCAGCTTGCTAAGCTTAGGGAGAACAGGAACCTAAATACCACCCAGCTGTAACTTCACTTGGCTGCAGCTCTTGCAGGATTATCACCCAGGCACCCTGGAAGGAGTGGGGCAGCACTCCCCATGTCCCATCTCCAAGGGTCCATGTGGCTTGCAGTGAACTGGGGTGGGAGGTGACCCTGTCCCCCTGGCACTGTATCATACATCAACATCTTGCTTTGGTTTGGTACCCAGCCAGCCAAACCTCTGCCAGCACTGCGCAATGAGCAGAGCTGGGCGTAAAAGGCCTGGGGAGGTGGGAGGTCACCAGCTGCTTTAGGAATGGGGGCAGTTCATGCTGTCTTAAAGCAAGTTTTTGAACAGCAGCCTGAGGCTCTGAGAACAGTATTTTTTGCCCTCTGGCTTCCTGAAGGCCACAATGTAAATGGGCAACGAGCAGGGGGGCAGGAGGTGTGTTTGCAAGTCTACAGGGGTCTGCAGCACAACTGGGCTGGCACAACTGATGCATCTCCTGGGGATGGGAACAGATGGGACAAGAGCCCCGGTGTGCTGCTGCTGCTGCAGCAAAGAATGAAACATAGAGATAAACCTCAAGCTTTGGAAATGCATACCCGTGGGTTGTGTCCCTGGCTGAGCAGGAACTGCCTGTGGATAAAGAGGAGACATTTGGCAATACTGCTCCCTTCCACAGGCTCTGGAGAAAGGATAGTTTCAGAGAAGTAGCACCTTGGTGACCCCAGCCCTAGGAGCAGCACCTAAGGAGAAGCATCTCACCTGTGACCTCTGGGTTTCTGCAAAGTCTTGCCTGCTTTGCAGGAAAGCTACCCATCCGAAGTGCTGGAGCAACTTCTCGGCTGTGAGTTTGGGACTCCCTAGAGAAGCACGGTGAAGAAAGGCTGCATCTGTGACAACTGCTGGAGGTGGGCTCTGCCTGTGATGGGGTTTTTCTTTTTCCCTCTCAGACCATCCTCCGTCACAAGCATGGCACTGTGCCTGGCCATTGCTGCTGGTGTTGCCTGCAGCCCAAAGGGTGAAGCAGTGTGGAGCTGCTGCTGGCAATACACACTTTGCTAGGTCATGTTCTCTTGCCACAAAGCAGGGCAAGAGCCAGTGAACTATACTGAGAAGCACATTGCTGCAGCTTGTTTGGGATGGATCCAAAGCCCATTAAAGGCAATGGAAAGGCTCCACTGTGTTTTAGAAACTATTATCCTTTATTTCTGTCAGGAGCCTTGTTTCACAGTAGATGGCACACACTGTCACAAATCACTCAGAAGAAGCAGCAAGCACTTTTACTTAATACAAGGTACCTAAAAGTACATATTCAAAGGTGTCTTATCTGGCCAAAGCACATAAAGCTATTTCTGGACAAAGTTTTCTGCAGACTACTGCTCTGTTTCTCTCAGCAGTTTACAGCCTTTCCTCCTGAAGTCAGAATCTCAGACTTAGGGCTTACTGGCACTCTGAAAAATATTCATTATGCTATATATATCTTCTAAGAAAATTACCAGTGTGCTGGAAATTAACTTTCATTTAAAGGTATTTCAAGCAGGTCACAAGTTAAACAAGACTGTCATCTGTGTGAGTTACTGCTTTAGTTACCTCTCAGCTAATGAAGAACACAGCTCTGTGGGTTTTTAAGTTGAATACAGCTGCCTGTTGCTACACGCCTGATCCCCAAAGAGAAGGATGAGACCAACCCTGTGCATACTAACCAGCTCCCTTCCAGCTGCCCAGTAAAATGTTCTGTGTTATAAAAGGTACAAGTAAAACCCATAAAGGTGCTTGTTCTTTTGAGTCTCTTCAAGGCCACATTGTATATGTAATAGAAAATTCCAGCTACCTTAAATACCAACTTTTTCAGAACAGAAAGCTAAGATTAATCAATCCAACAGATGATACTTTTAGCTAGAAGAGAGTATATAAAACATGAGCATTAAGAGATTAAGCTGTCCCCACTGCACTGAGCTATGTGATCTCTGAGGCCCCATTCACCATGTGAATGGACGCAAGGTTCTTGTATCTTGGTGCAAATCCCCAAAATTGCCTATTTGCCCAGTCCTCCATCTGAGTATTAATATTCCTTCTTGCCAATTGCTCACTTGAAAGTCAACAAGACAGACCTTCTTCTTCAACCAAGTAGTGCTGCTGGTGCTCACTCAGGATTGTATCCCTCTCTCAGATTCTGTTACAGTTTGCCTCAGAAAAAATATCTCAGATCAAATGATAAACATGCTGGTTTTATTAGGAGAATAGGAAGGACAGCTCTTCTCTACCCCACAGGCGGTCACTTTTCTCCCAGTCAGGATGAAGATTAATCCAGAGGGACAGCTGAGGAAGCTCTGCCAACAGCAGAGGAAAAAAGGTACCTGTTGTTTCAGCCAGTGAGACCAATCTCCAGATTGGGATCACTTCAAGCCCAAAATCAACTTGGTGTTTGGGCTCCAGGTGCTGGCACCTACTGCTGGGTACCCACATTCCCTCTGGAGATGCAGTTTTCTGTCACTTCTGACAAGGGAAAAAATATTGCCACGAAATTGGACAGAGAAAGGGAGAATAACAAAACACAAAGGCTGCAAGGGAAGGAAGGACCACCTTGGGATTGACCAAAATCTTGCAAGGCCGGTGATCTTCCTGCTGCTTTTTGACAGTGGGCATGAGAGAGGGTTAAAACCACAACTTGCTCCTTAGGTCCATGCTGGGTTCCCTGTATGAGGGAAGGTGTTGTTGATCAAGTAAAAAGTAAGTCAGACTGCAGGATCAGACCTGAGACTGGCATGAAGTGATGTCCACTCAGGGTGTATGAAGTGACTAAAGTCTTCTGTGTATGTTTCTCTACACCTGTAACCTATATGTGATGTGTTCCTGCCTGTTGATCATAGGGGAGACACAAAGCCTTATTCATATAACAAATTCATATAATCCAGAAAGACAGTTTTGAATAATTGATTTTGTATTTTAGGCTAATAATCTCATTTTTGGGTTCCTACAATAAAAATGCAAAGAAGAGAGAAGACCTTTGTAACAGTCATTGTAATAAACGCAGGTTTTACTTTTTCCTCATGAAACATATTGTTTTGGGCTTCAGTTTTCTTCAGTGTCCCTCTGGCTTTCTTGCATGCACTAGGAACCCCTCCTCCTTATTATTCAAACATGAAACCAGAAGGTCTGCATGAGGTCAAGTATATTAGCTGAATAAATCAAGTTAGGAAATGAAGAATCATCACTTTTCAAAGCAGGCTTGTGACAGAAGAAAAGCATTTCTCTTCATTATTTGATTTTTATAATCAAATACACTCAAAATGTTAGTCTTGAGAAAAAAATAAATAATCTAGACGTCAGGCTAAGTTTCTGCTGCTGTTTTGTTAAATGTGTTTGTATGGGCAGAATACACGTGGCTTTGAGTCTTTACTTAACTGTATCAGTTGCCAGGATGATTAGAGGCTGCAGACACTCGCAGTGATAACAGGCGGGTCTCCAGGGAATGAAGAGCTGACACAGGTACTTGTGATACCTTCTGAAAGAGTGGTGTGCTGGCAGAGAGCTCTCTGTTTGAACCAGAGGCTGTTTCCACATGTCTCCATTCCTCTGAGAGACATAGCTGACACTTTTTGCAACTCCTGGATGCAAAACAAAAGTAAGCAATCACCTCTGGGATTTGTGCTGCCTCCCATGGAGAAGTGGGAGGAAAGGCGATAGCTCCAGCCATTCCGATGCAGGAGCCACAGAATATACCCAGCCTGGCTATTGCCTTTCTTTGTAAACTGTTGCTGGAGAACTACCCTGACTCAAAGAATCACAGTTTTAAATTGACAAGGCAAGATTGTCAGGAAACAGAATGCAAAATATTAGAAAATTCATTTTCTTTCATACCCTGGGCAAAGGTTTGGTTTCACTTTTCTCAGATATGTGACTGGTTATACAATTTTAATTATTTGGTAAGTCAGAGATACTTCTTGTACCAAGAAGCTTACAATTTAAATTGACAGAACAGAAAAATAATTAGAAAATAAGGCCCAGAGAAATTCACTGGTAAAGACCTACAGGACTTCACTTAGCTGAAACCTGATATCAAGAAGCTCCATTCACTGCCTTAAACTCAGCTCCTGTATGCAGAAGGGAGCCTTGAAAAGGCTAGTGGAAAAAGAACTTGACCTTCACTTGCTTGCCTAGGTGTTCTATGTGCAGACATTTCGCAGGTGCAAGTAAAATGTTTCTGCTGTTGGATTTCGATATAATTACAGCATTTTCTCATCTGCTAAAACCCTTAGGGTTGGAAATGTCTTACTGTCTGGAAACTTGAGGTTTTGTGAACTGTATCATCATACTGGCACAAAATAAAACTGCTTTTGTGCTGTGAAATACAGAATACATGCAGAAAAAATTATGCTTACTTGAAACAATTTATTTGTGTTTCATAAAATAATTTACAAGATATTTACTCTTAAGCATGGTATAAAGCTTTCTCAAATTTAAAAATGAGTAACTGGAACAAGTGACTCTGCTTCAAAAAGATCTGCTCATTTGCCCTCCTCCAAGCAGAAAACCTGAACAGAATAGGAAACATCTTCAAAATGCGAGGCCAAACAGTGAAGACTAACAGGGTAAATTTGCAAAGCTCTGGGCAGGAGAGAAAGGAAATTGGCAGTCCCCAGAAGAGGTGGGTTTGCAAGAACCAGTTACATGTGCAGCATTTCCTGACATATAAACCTTCAGTCCAGAGAGAGCCTGCATTGCAAGTGATGTTCGCTTAGTTGTCATCGGTACAGCTCTTCTGTATGCAAGTCAAAGCTGCTTTTGGTATTCACAACCTGGTTCTAAAGCTGCTTAATGAGGAAACCCATTGATCTGTAGCATTTTCTTTGAAGAGTTTAAAAACAGAAGAGAACTCTGTGAATGAAGTGATTGCTCCCCTCTGCTTTAACATGACAGCTTTCTCATCTTCTCTCCCCTGCTTACCCTATTATTCTGCTGCTGCTGGTATAGTGCACTCTGGAGACTGCAAACATGAAGTGGGAGAAGGTCCACTTCTGTTCCCCCAGATGAGAATATCTGCTTTCCCCTTTCTGAGTATGTGACTAGTTATGTGAAATTAATTATCTGATAAGTCTGGAATTTCCTATTATCTCCCAAAACTAAAATTTGATTTCTGTATTTCAATAGAAAGTTAAAAATCTTGCCTGTGGGATTCTGGCAAGCTGCAAACTACTTACAGAAGAATCTTTCTGTGAGCAGCAGTGATTCTCACTGCACTGCAATATTAATAATTTTGTTAGCTTTATTGCTAATCTTAGCAGGGCTAAAGGGAGAGCCTACCTCTGCACCAGCCTGGGCAGGAGGTAGTCCTCACTGCTGCTGGTGCTGCTGCACTGCTCTAGAACTGCCATTTGTGAAGGAATGAGTGGTAGCGAAGAGAGAAGCTGCTGCTGTTCAACAATCTAAATATATACTCTTTATAATTTGGGGATTTCAACTGAAAAATATTCATGACAGAAAGGAAGCATGAGAAATATTCACTTCATTAACCATTACATCAATAACGCTGATTTTCATTACAGTTACAGAAAATATATTGAGATATAGAAATAATTACTTATATTTGACCATTTTTGCATTTCTTAATTTTTATATTTATAAAACACAGAGGATAAATTTCTCAGTTGAAAGGCCACTGGAACACAAGTGTTTTGCTAGTTTAAGTGACAAGTTTGATTCATGGTTTTTATAAATGACATGACGATAAAGTGCATTGATCTGCACAGTAGAAGAAGAATTGACTACCAGATCTAGTTCCACTCTCACTGTGAGCAGAAGTAGGTGGGACAAGAAACCCAAAAGTTTCTACATACTTCTTTTACTGCAGTGCATGCATGCAAGTGTCAGGGTAGAACAGGCTAGTCAAAATCCTCCAGATATATCCCTTGAATGGTAAGTAGACTTTTATTGGATACTTGGACAACAGATGGCTCAAAACTGTCATCCACAATCTGGAATAAGGGTGAATTTCCCTCTCCTCAAAGCATCAACACTTTGGAAACACTGTCTAAGTGTTGTTCCCACAGCAATCGATCCTGTTGTCATTGTATTTTTTGGAAGTAACTCCCAGTGACTTCAGGACAAGCAGGACAGGGCTTGGCACTGGCACTGACAACCTCTCTGTTGTGACCTTAAGGAAGGCTCCCTGACTTCCCTACCTCTTAAAAGCAGTCTATGGACCCTCAAGAGCTTGTGTGCTGTAGACTAGAAGTGCCTGCTCTTGGCTGTAGTTGGCAAGCAGTTCACAATGGTTCCTAAAGACCAGAAATGCAATGGGTTGGCATAGTACAGCCTATCCTGTTTGATGTATTATTATTATTAGGTATTATTTCAACAATGTAAAATGTTCTTTATTGTGTCAGTTGTATTATCAGTAATTTTACACCTGTCCTCATAGTTTCTTTTTGGTCTGCTGCTAAATGATGGGAGTTGGGGCATTTCATATGGACTTGACACTTTGTCATTATCAAATTAATGATCCATTCAGGTTTCATTGTGCAACTTCTTAATATGTGAGTCCACTCCTGAAAGAACTCTCAGGTGGAGACCCTGAGCCCTGCTTTGTGTCTGTCACATGTGTCTGAATGTTCTCTTTCTCCAGGGAATCACACTTTCGAAGTATTGTGCATCTTACTGGGTGGCTGGAAGATGAAGTTCTTCAGCACTGCAGGAGCTCATCTAAAGCAATAATTTTTTTAATGCTAGGTATTAATTTAAATTTTTCCTCAGACTGCATTAAAGACAAAGGTTTTCTTGACTATTGGTTTTTTTTTTTGGTTACTGTTAGAAGTTGATCTTGAGCCTCTGTTCTGTTGATCTGATCTTCTTTAATCTCATTTCATTCTGAGTATTGAAATTTCAGGGGGTAAAATGTGAAAGTTTTCCCTTTCTCAAGTTCTCTGTGCCAACACTCATGGGTGATTTGGTGCCAGTAGCAAGAGGCTGCCAAACAACACAGAAAAGCCATATCCTCTTAAGCACCCTCAGACAGTGAAGCTTTGGTCTTGGTGATGACAAGTGACATATTGCTTATTAAAGATATTATCTTGCCAGTTCCCATCGCTCACTCACTTTTTCTTTCTGCATTTGCAGAGCTAGTGAAACCAGGCTTGTCTGTCAGCTGGTCAGTCTTTTTTTGTTGTTGGTGGTGGGTTTTTTGTTGGTTTGGTTTTTTTTCATCTGCTTAGTTGTATATCAGAAGTTTCAGGGTGCAGTTACTATGTATCAGGGTAGCAGCCAGTCAGTCCCACAGGCTGTGGCCACACTGGTAAAACTGCCTTTGTGGTTAAACTGCTGAAGCCATCCCTGGCGTTTGGTACCATTCCTAAAATGTGGTTTGGATGCAGCCACCCTACTTTGAAGGCTAACCATGTTTAGTTGCCTGGAGATGGCCAGACCACAGTACCTAGCCACAGGGGAGTGCAGAATTAGCCTCTGAGCAGGCAGGGGTGACTGACCTCTTGCTCAGCCTGTGGAACTCCTTAGGACTGTGCACAAAGTTAGTTCAGCATGTGGGATCCTCTCAGAACTCCTTAGGACTGTGCACAAAGTTAGTTCAGCATGTGGGATCCTCTCAGAGATGAGGACTGCAGCTGAGCAGAACTCATTCCTTTAAAAACCTGTTCCGCAATAACGTCTACATTTCCATTCTGGCATCAGGAAGTTGAAGACCTGGGTTCAGTTTCTACCTCTTTCTGAACTGGAGGAGATCTGCGTCTCCCTCCCCACTTCCAGCTGAGCACCCTGTCCACCAGGCACGTATGCCAGAAGCTACCTTCCTTGCTTTTGAAGCAAGGTGCCTATGCACAGATCACAGCAGGAGAATCTAATGAAATGGAGGTGACGCTACATTGTAGTGCTTCAGAGCACTTGATTGATGGTGTGGAGGGCACAGAGAGCTGAAAACTGCTTCCCAGACCCACCTTCCAGGGAAGAAAACACCTATAATGTCTGCATGCTCTTTGGGCTGGAGCTTAAGCCATCAGCATGCAGTGTCTGGCGGTTAGGCAAAGTTAAAGCAATTTGTTGCATTATTCCCAGATCACAACAGATTTCTGGCAAGAGCTGTTCTCTGGCTCCTTAACTTGTGCACTCTGGGTGGGATTCATATATCAACGCTAGGCTAGGTGGCCACTTCATTTTCCAGGTTATGCTGAAAATTGCACTCAATTCTGTTCAAAGCATCAAAGTGAATTTTCTGAATGTTGCTAGGATGAAAATGGGAATTTTATGCGACTTGCTCAAAAAAACAAATGTGGAAATCATTGGGCACAGAGAAGCCCAAATAAGACATTAAATGTCAGCAAAGCAAACAGTCCTGGAACCCACCAAACCTCATTCTTATGCCATGCAAGTCTCTGACTGCTTCTAACATGAATATATTTGCAGTAAAATGTTAAGCTGCTTTTATACGCTTTTTTAAAAAACTTAGACTTGGGAAAGGTTTATTGGTAGCTACTTCTACACTGTATAGTTGACATTTTGAAATAGAGAAATCTATTATTAATTTAGGTAATTTTTATTAGTTCAGCAGCTTATTTATGAAAGACGCTACTGAGACTGTAAAACTGAGCTGCACAAAAGCCATTTGGGAATTAAGCCAGTAAACTAGAAGAGAACCTACCAAAACAAATTGAATAATACAGAGATGTTTGTCAAAGGCAAAAGTCAGGATTAATTAATATTACATGCTGCCAAAATTACTGTACATGTTTACACAGTTGTTTCATTGAGAAATACTAGGGAAGAGTGGAAAAGACAATCACAAATAACATATTTTGAATATTTTTTTCATAGACTCATAGACTCATTTAGGTTGGAAAAGACCTTTCAGATCATCAAGTCCATTAACCTAACACTGCCACAAGTCCACCACTAAATCAAGTCCCTAAGCACCACAACAGGCATTTTTTGAGCACTTTCAGGGATGGTGATTCCATCACCTCCCTGGGCAGCCTGGCCCAATGCTTAACTAACATTTCAGTGAAGAAATCTTCCTTAATATCAAATCTAAACCTTCCCTAGCGCAACTTGAGGCCGTTTCCCTTTGTCCTGTCACTTGTTTTATGGGAGAAGAGACTGACCTCCACCTGCCTACAGCCTCCTTTCTTGTGATTGTAGAGAGCGATAAGGTCCCTCCTGAGCCTCCTCCTCTCCAGGCTAAACAGCCCCAGTTCCCTCAGATGTTGCTCATAAGACTTGTGCTCCAGACCCTTCGTTGCCATTCTCTGGACATGCTCCAGCACTTCTATGTCCCTCTTGAACAGAGAAGCTCGAAACTGAACACAGTATTCAATGTGCAGCCTCACCAGTGCCAAGTACAGAGGGACAATCACTTCCCTTGTCCTGCTGGCCACACTGTTTCTGACACAAGCCAGGATGCTGTTGGCCGTCTTGGCCAACTGGGCACCCTGCTGGCTCAGATTCAGCTGGCTGTTGACCAACACTCCCAGGTTCTTTCCCACCAGGCAGCTTTCCAGACACTCTTCCCCAAGCCTGTAGCATTGTGTGGGGTTGCTTCTCCTCGTTGAACCTCATGCAATTGGCTAATTGATCCCACCGCCATTTTAGGGGGAGAAGTCCTAATTCCTATGTGACCATTCTCAGTTGCTTCCATGGTTTCTAACACATCAAAAACGCTTGTGTCTTTGCTTCCACATAGATTTGCATCCCCTGCCTCCACTGAAACAGCAGACCAAAGGACCTCACCAGCACATCATCCTTCAAACACTGGCATGCTGCCCCTAGGCTTCTAGCAAGCCTGGATTTATCCCTTTCTCTTCAAATCTAGTTTAAAGCTCGTTCCATGAGCCCTGCTAACTCATGTGTGAAGATCCTTTTCCTTCTTTGAGACAGGTGTACCCTGTCCCTAGCCCCAGGCCTGGTGTAGCGTAAACCTCCCCATGATCAAAAACCCCCAAATTCTGCCAGTGACCCCAGGCTCAGAGCCAGGTATTGACCTGCTGGCTCATCATTCCCTGCAGGTGGAAGGACAGAGGAGAAGACTATTGTTGTTCCTGACCCCTCAACCACTTGTCCCAAGGCCATGAAGTGTCTCTTCATTGCCCTCGGACTTCTTGTTTGAACTTCATCGCTGCTTACCTGAAAAATCATCAGTGGATAATAACCCTTGGGCCGTACAGGGTGGGCAGTGTTCTCTTCACACCTTCAGCCTGGGCCCCAGGCCCGCAGCAGGCTGCCCTGAGGAGTGGCTCCGGTGGGCACGTTGGGCCCCCAGTTCCTGGTTGTCTCTGTGGAAGCAGGTCTGACGCAGGGCATAGGCCGACATAGCCTCAGCGGCACTTCCAAGCTACAATCCATCGTCCTTGTCACTGTTGGGCTCCCCTTGCAGAGCCTCGTGCCTGCCATGCACGGGCAGTGGGTCGGAGGGGCAGGTGCAGAGGAGATGTGCCTGCTGCGCCGGGCGGCAACTTGTCGCTGTTGCCCCCATCCCTGAAGTCACTGTGTTCAGCCAGGCGGAGAGAGGGTCGGGAACCCTCCCCGTCGTGTGTCCTGCCCGCCAGCCCAGCCTGTCCCAGGGGAGGTGGGGTGCCATTCCAGTGGTCTGTCTCTCTCTTGCACTCCCTGGTGTTCCTCAGCCTCCTCACCCCCCAGGAGCCCTGTCCCTAAGCGGAGGAGTCCCTTTCCCCGGGCGCACTCCCACAGGTGTGCCCGCTAGTGCCGCCCCGTACTGGTGTAAGAGCAGGGCACGGCTGGCAGCCCGGCACCAGGGTGGCTGCATGTCCCACCAGAGCTCTGCCCGGGCAGCCGTGTCAGTCATGGTGGGTGCAGGGCTCAGAGAAGCCATGGCTTCCAGCCAGGTGGCAACTGCCGCTCCCTGGTCAGGCTGGCTGGGCCTCAGTGCCCTTCCTGCACACCGTGCTGCACCAGCTGCTGCCCTGCATGCTGTTTGCCCGCCATGGTCATTAGCACTCCGCAGGGGTTTCTTTTATAGGTGTGGGGGGCCTGGCTGCCATAGCTGCTGGCCTGGCCCAGGTCCTGTCAGCTGCTGCGATGTGATCTGCCAGCTCCTGGCAGCTCCCTCAGCTCCCCCTGAGGTTCCCCCAGTTCAGGAACCCCGCTCCACACTGTGCTGGGCTCCACTGCTCACTGTGCCAGCACTGGGGGCGTCTGCCCCTCAAATACTAAAATACAAAGAGGCAAACCATGTAAGATTTAAGGCAGACATCAGGAACAGAGGTTAATTGTCATTTTCATTTAATATATGGGCCAGAGTCACAATAAACACTAGATTATCAGATGGAAATCTTTTCGTGATGACGAAACAGTGAAACAGAGCAGCTATTTTTGCCTTGTATGCCTCCTGACCTAATAGGAGTGCAGCAGCACAAGGT
The DNA here is from genome assembly GCF_023634155.1 of Falco peregrinus. NCBI lineage: Eukaryota > Metazoa > Chordata > Aves > Falconiformes > Falconidae > Falco > Falco peregrinus. The sequence continues at coordinate 62,593,153 of NC_073727.1, forward strand.
ACAGCTCCTTGTCAAAGGCTTTAGGGTACCTGACCACATTTCCAGTGTCAGGACAGGGAAACCCAAGGGCTGTGGCATGATAGCATCAAAGCACTGCAGGCAGTGGCCATGATGACAAATGTGCTCCGGAACTGAAGCTGCTCATTACACTCGAATCACTGAACATCTCAAACACTTCACATAGTAAATAAGCATTTTTCATAACTTTAAAAAATATTACTTTTTTTTACAGCAGAGGATATCTGACCTCGTATTTGTATCCTCCTAGTCAAGGTGAACAATGCATTTGTTTCCAAAAGGAAATGTCGCAGAGCTAGTGAGGGCTGGAGAGGTAGATTTGGCAGGGTGACAAGGATGGCACTGTATGTCAGCTTTGCACCTCCCGCTCCTAGGGTGCTCAAGAAGGGCTCAGGGGACACTTAAGAGCTCCTCAGGCTCCTTATGCCAAGAAGTGACTTCAAGGGGCAATAGGGCTGCCAGGATTTGTGTTTGCAGGGAAGTCCTGCCCATGTTCTCCTCCTTCCCAGAACACTTTCCTTAAAGCAGGTCCCAGAAGAAATGTGATATGACAGCTGTCCTGGTGGCTACACAGCATGTGAAGAGCTTCTCTAATATGTGAATCTTTCCAGGATGATATAACCAGCTTCCAGATAATTTTGATTAGGGAAAAGCCAGGCCTGGTGAGCCATGCTTGCCCAAGACAATGTGCAGTCCTGGAAGCAGGAGCACACCAGGCAGTAGAAATTAAATAATGTACCAGGTTCCTTTTGATATAATTTCTCATATTTGGTTTAAAAGGAATCAGCCTGTCTCCCTGCAATCAGCCCCAGTAGCATCAGTTAGCAAGAATCCAGTGAGCAGAGGGCAACACACTGTGCTTTCCTCACTATCCCCTTCCTTCCTCCTCCAGCCCTGGGAACTTAAATCATGGGAAACAATGCAAACAAAAGTTCTGGCCAGTTCTGAGTTCTGTCAAGGTTGGGTTTCGTTTTTTCAGAAATTTAAGCTCTGATACTGTCAACTTACCTCTTTCTGATGAAGATTGAAAGAAAAAAACTTGTGAAAGATGTTACATATTTTCCATTAAGGAAGAATGTTTTCAAAACAGAAATGAAAAGAACACAGGGGGAAAAAGAAGGCAGTCTGTCACTAAGAATGAAGTCCAAAATGAACAGGGATTCCTATAGTCCCTGGGAAACTGAATTCTGATTTAAGAAACTAGCATAAGACTAACATATCTGATGAATGGTAGAGGGAAAAGGGAGACCTGCATATATGCAGCACAGCTTTTGTTCTAGGAGAAATTTTCAACAACACCTAGAAAATGCAGGAATATAGCTAGAGAAATTGTAGATACCAAAGCGCACTTCTAAATTTCACAGGGTATATAGAATACTTTTCCCTATGTTATCATTCCTTACCGTTTCAGAGCAATGAAAAGCTATTTCCTTTCATTGTGAAGAGTTACACTAGGGGTTGTAGGAAAATGCAGCAAGTCCAGTCTGTCAGTCTTGCAGTTTGACAGATCTCTTGGGGGGTGGGGTGGGGAATTAAAAAGATATTTTTCGAAAACTTTTTGAAAAAAAGACCCCATTGTCCTACAAAAATGTTCCTAATGTAAGAAATATTTAAGGAATCTTGTGCTTTCTTATTTTAATTTTTGAACATCTGCATTGACTTTGGAAAGATATAAACCTTTATGGGTATCATCTACCTATGTGCCAGCTGTCTACCACGAAGCTGCGTTAAACACTTGTGACTTGTTTTGATTTCCCTTCATAAGGGGCACTTGGATGGCTTTTTAGAGGGCTGATAATTAAGAAAAATAGCTTCATATTTTCAGTCTGGAGACTGAGAAAGTAAACAACTGAAATGTTAAGTGCCTGTCTTCTTAACAGCTTTGTCACTTTGAAGGTGGTTCCCTAACTGGTTTGCATTTGAGGAAGCCCGGACATCTTTTATCTCTTCTGTAGTAAATGAGACTGCTCCTCCGTTTGCAAGGGTATTCACTGCTATCACTCTGTAGTGTTAACTTTAGTTATAATTACATATTTTATTTGGATGGAACCATTGCTCATCTAAGGTAAAAGAGAGACTCCCACTGACTCCAGTTAAGTGTTAGATTGGTCTCCTTACAGATCATAGTAAAGAAAAGAAAAATTTGCTTCAGCCAGTTTGGACTGAAGTGATGGTACAATAGAAAACCTACTGTAGTCATAACTATCAGCAAAGCTTACTGGCTATCAGCAATGACATTCTCATTAGTTCTGTGAACACATTGTTTACATCATGTCACTTGAAATGCTAATTATAAAATTACAGTATAAAGATAAAAATAATTTCAACTAATTGAATTCTTAAATGGCTAATGGGACAACTGGGAAAAAATGAGAAATAGATCATGGTCTCATGGGAAAGGAAGGAACTCTACCATGCACCAAGTACAGGAAGCAATAAAATAGAGAAAAGGTCATTTTGCAGGCTAGTAGGATTAGCAGCAAATGTTGAGGTTGTTGCAGTGGGTTGCTCATTTAGATCCAGCTAGGATGGGCCTTAAGATGTTCTCTGAGGTCTTTCTGTGGGCTGAAAGAACAAGAAGGTAATGGCTTTGTGCCACTCCCAGTGAATGAGTTGCCACAAAGGGTCAGGTTGGAAAAAAAGACCTGTGCCACTGTGGCCTTTGTAGGAAGCTCAGCATCAGTCCCTTGTTGATGATGCACCATACTGTGACCACCTTAGCACCTCTCTGTGCTATGTGCATACATTGCGGATTAGGACTTGCCCCTGTGCAAGTATTGGGCCTTGTATTGGTTTCATCTAACATCTTGGTGTCCTGGAAAAAAGGGGACAGTTTGCAATTCATACCAAATAAGGAAACACTGCAATCCTCTTGAGAAAATAGCAATAAGGTAAGCAGATGGAGGTCAGTACTATGGGTAGAAAATTACTTAGCAATGTTGCACTTTGAAATGTAAGTAAGTATGTAGGGGAAATGTTTGTATTAAATAGGATAGCAAAACCTAGAAACAATAAATATTTATATATAAGTGTTGAAGCAAAAGCTGAGAATGCACTAATATCTGTCAGATTGGACATGATGGTAATGACAAAATTAATCTTGAATTGGCAATGTGGTAGTGCTGCAAAGGCAAAGCTATCTTGGGCTGCTTTGCTCTGGCAGGACAGGAGCAAACACTTCCCAGAGACCAGAGCTGCGCCCTGTGCTGGCATGAGTGACCCACTTCTCGATCTTTTCTGGAGCCAGACCCAGTAGAGGAGCACTGATGAGGCTGAGATGTCCCTATGTTGGTACAGCTATAATCCATGGGGCTGTACTGTTTCAGATGCTTAGCTGATATTGTTGCTGCAAGAACTGCACCCAGAGCAAGCCTTGTGAAATCTGCATTGTCTTCGATTCTGGTGTGGTGATGTGTTACAGTCACAGTCCACAGAAACTCAAGCCAAGAGTGCTTGGTTTTGTCTGTGTGGTGCTAGGATGTGGCTATTAATGATGTGGTGGTAGGATGTGGATGGTAATTGAAATGAGTTCGAAAGATAGGGGAGTAACAAAAATGAAACAAAATTATTAACTGAAAACTGAGCTGTGGTTATGTGGTGTGGAACAGATGAACTGGGGTTAAAGGACAATGGCAATCACCACATGATGGCAAACATTTGAGAACTGCAGCAATGGAAAGTCATGGTTTGTGTAGGACATTAGGATAGGGAAAGTCTTGAGGAATATTCTCCAGAAGAGTTGGTGAGAATCTCACTGCATCAGAAAAACTAGAGAGAACAAATGGCTTCAAAATATTTCTGAGGGAAAAATGCTGTCCAGATGGAAAGATGTACCTGGATACATGATATTTTTCTTCCATTTCTAAGTATAGCAACTATAACCTTCACAGCTGCAGAGAAACACATGGCACATCAGATTCTTGTCTTTTGGAAATGAAGTGATATAAGCTATAATGAAAGGATGTCAAGGGTACTTTTGACAATGGTATGTTTAGGGCTTGATGAAATAACTGATGTACAAAAACCAGTGAAGACTGATTAGAAAGGAAACTGCAATCATTCAATAGGTAAAAAAAGGTTTAGTCACATGTTTTTCAATCCACATATGATGATTTACTGCAAACCTGACCATAAGTGTGATTAGGAGTGGTGGCCTATAAGGTATTTTTTCAGACTGCTAAAGCAACTGTTTACAACCAAAAGAGAAAGAAAACTTCAAATGAAACTGGGAAAGACATTGCCTGGGTAGTGCGCATCGAGGAATTTGTTAGGCTGTACAGAAGCAGAAGTATGCCACTCCAATTGCACAGTCATCTCTTCTGGTCTGAATTAATTTAAAATATAAATAATAGAATTAGGGTTTGCAGCATGATATGCTATTTGTTAAGAAATTGTAAGATACATGAAAGAAAATGAGATGCCCATAAAAGGTTGCTTCTGCAGGAACAGGACCAACAAGTCATGCCTTTCTAATCTTTCACTTTTTGCACACCATACTGGCATCTGATGAGGAACACTGTGAATGTCTACCCACCTTGTAGCTGTGCTTGTCCACTTACTGGATAGGACCGTGATGGGGATTTGGAAAGCTCTGCACAAGTTCCAGGTTCTGCTTGAGATTTTGTGTTAATCATTTACAGAATCACAGAATCATTAATATTTCTACAAATTAAGACAGTTCATTAACAGCTCAGTAGTGTAGTTTCCATCTGTACCCTAGGAAGTACAACGGATCCCAGGCTGGCTTAGTTTAAGACTGAGCCATCCACTTCAGTGTACATGTGTGAATGCTTGCAGGCACATGCCCCTCAGTTCAGGTGACCAAGGAAGGTGCCTGGATAAAGTGGATGGTTTGAGTACCTGATACTCTTTCAAATACTCTTGGGTACCTGAAACATCCACATGAGCTTTGTAGGTATGACACAGAAAATATAGGGAGCCTGTGGGGTGTCTTAGGGCATCTCAAATGGCTCTAGATAATTACATTTAATGACTTGAATGACAGCCTGCATCTGTGTTGACTGTAACGGAAACTTGGAAGCACAACAGACACCTGCACGCTGACTCCTCAATTTAGGTGTCTTGAACCATAACCTGCCTAGTTTTTCCACACTTCTCTACCCCTCTGCAAAAGCTGAAAGCATCCAGTCTTACACATTTATGTGAACCACCCACCATGCTGCTTCTCCTGTGCCTGTCACTGTGGTATTGTCCTTGCTTGGACACTCTCCTTTAGGTGATCCCCCAAAGCACTGGGACAGCCTGGAGCACACAGCCACTTGTCTCAGAAATATTAAGTAACCCTTGATGGGTAAGTCCACACAGCATAATCTGATAGAGAAAATCCCCTTCTTCAGAGGGAGAGAAATAGTTGCACAGACAGGAAGCAAATATTTGAAATGTTGATGTTTGGGCTGCTTCCAGGCCTGGATGAAAGTTTGGACCATTTCCTAGTGTGGCCAGCCTGGTTTACACAGTGCTTGTTACTTGTGTCAGGGAAGCTGATAAAAGAGAAGTGGGAAGAGATAAGTACAGAGGCCAATTTATGTCTTAGCCATCATATCACTGTAGAATTCTGAATGGCAAAAATTAATGGTGATTCTAATGCTCTTTCCCTGACAAGAGAGATGCAAAATCAGTTTATCTGAAGAAGCATACAGGACAAACAAGAAAATATATTCAGGGCAAGTCCCAGGAGATATCTAATTACTCCTGCAATTAAAGATGAGTATTGCAGGCTGCATAGCAAATTACTGAGACAGCTACAGTGTGACAAGTTCTCCCAAAAAGTACTTTCTTAATTATGCTGGAAAAATGTGTTGAAATGATCAGCCTATTAACGTGACTAGTGGATATTGGGAACACTTATTTGACATGATGAACACATGTAGCCAGTTAATCTGTTATTCCTAAAGACTCATATCCAAAATCCAGCCCTGCTCCTTTTCAAGGGATGAGGGAAGTCTCTGGTACTCTGTTCCATTTACATGGCACTCTGGAAAGAGTACAGAGCCAAACATTACATTCAAAAGCTTTGAAAAGTCAGGCTTTTTAGTGTTTACTGTAATCATTCCTCATTAACTTTAAATAGGGTTACGGAAGCACTGGACAAAGGAAATAATTTGTGTGGGATGAAGCACAAGATAAAATTAACTGAGGTACATACTTTGTTTCCCTGATTTCCTATGTTCTTCAATTTGCAAGGAACCTGGAAAAGAATGGAATATGCAATGTGGAAAAAAAAATCCATCATTGTTCTATAGAAACATTTGAGTGATAGTAAAAAGGGGCTGCTCCTTCCACAAGTGATTTAAATAATTTGTTTTCTCACCCGCTTAGCTTTTTTATGTTTATATTTAAATATTAAATATTAAATAACATATTTATTTATGTTTTATATTTAAACATTTCAGCAAAAATGTTTAAAAGAACTGACCATCTTTCTGCTTTTTTGCATTTACAGAGGCCAAATACCCTGGAGAAATGAAGACAAATTGTCAAAATCATATCAGGTAAAAGTGAAAACTGACTGAAGACAGAATTTTGGGTCATGGTTATAGAGATACTTTCCAACAGTTGTACTCACTGCTTTGTAACTGATTTTGGCTTATCTATTGTGAATGCAAAACTTTCTAAAATAGCTTGAGCTGCAGAAACAGTGGCTCCCTTTGGTGAAAGTAGAAAAACTGCTCAAAGCCTTTTGATATGGAGGTGGCGCAGAGTAGTCAGGGCCCTGTCTCACATTCATTATCATGCTCTGGCTGAACTTTCCCAAAACCACACTTTTATTACCTAAACCTGACTTTACAGACTGTGTTCTTTCTAAGGACCCTAGGAGAGTAAGTCTCCTCACTGAATTTCAGTGCGCAGTCAAGTGTCTGTGCGTGTCAGTGTGCTCCAAGTGCAGAACTAGTGCTTTGTTTTTCTTTCCTTGTGCAGCATTAAAGTCCTCTGAAGGCTATCTCAGATAAATGTTGGATCTTTCAGGAATCCAGGGGAAGCAACCAAAAGCTAAAAGACCCCCTTTTCACTGATGGCTGATCAATCACCCATTTGGTCTAGTGCAAAGCTAATACTAACCCTGCTGGAGCTCAAACCCTGCTGACTTCATGCTGGTGTGGGTTAAGGAGTACTCAGGGAATCAGGTCATGCAGCTTCAAGATGGTCACACAGCCCTGGAGGATGATCAGTCATTGAATTGTTACAGCTCATAGTAATGTAACTTTACCTTAAAATTTGCTAGGTAGAAAAAAGACTTCTTGCTTGCTGCTGCTGTGTTGCCTTACATGAAGAAAAACAGGTGTTTTGTAAAATCTATGGCACTGAACATCTGGCAGCTGTGTTAAATTAGAGTTCAGGATCTCGCTGATTGGACAGCATTGCTTATTCCAGTGGAGAGACTTGCTCAGGCAAGTGTTTTCCTCCCCACATTCCAAAACCCCAAAACCTCACTTGGCTGCATCCAAACCATCCACTTTATCAGAGAACCTGCTAACAGTGCCTCTGGTGTGGGGTCCAGGACTGAACACAGGACTCCAGTTGTATAGTAGCAGAAACTTTCATGCTAGGGATGGAATTGTCTTGTTAATGAGTAAGTGATCCTTCCAGTGTCCTCATGTGAGCTGCCCAGGACTGTTGCTGTTTAGGGATAAATGGGATGATGTGTCTGCCTTTGTACCCTGTCAGGCAGGAAGAGGAAGACAGAGAACAAGAGAAATTGTTTGTTCACGATGATGCCACCACCCCAGGTTGCTCACTGAAGCTGCAAGACTAGCGCACATGTTGAGAAAACCAACTTTTTTCACCTTAAAAAATTTGTATCACTTGCCAATAAGCAGTTTCAGTGGAGAGTTTCCCTGCAGATTTTGAGAACACCATTTTCCAGAGGGTGATGGGCAATTTAGGATTCTCCTATTCACCTTTCTCTAAAGAAATAGCCAGGCCCGACAGAGAGGCCTGCCTAGTCAAACCTCATTAACTTCCACAAATCTGGAGGGATTGCCATAGAGTATTTAAGAATAAAAGAGAAAGTTCACAAAAAGACTTACAAGACAGCAGTGATTTTGTTTTCTGACTTTCTTCTCAGTTACAAAAAGAGGAGCCCACAAGAAACCATTACAATTTTCCTCCAGCATCAGAGCCAGCTCACGTGAAACAATAATTGACTTTTCCATCTAAGATAACTTTTCACTGGAGAGCTTTTTGAGTTGTGTATTGTCTGGTTTATTGGTGAAGACTCCTGCAGCAACCTGTTCCATTTCCAGCCCATAATGGGATAACACAGCTTTGCACCATTCCTTTTTAGGATAGATTTCATTCTTGTGTTCGTGCATGGTTCAACTCCTCCCATTCTTTCTGTAGGTCTCTTGGTTAATATATCTGTCCCACACCATAATTAACATATCTGGCTTCAGGCAGGTTATTCTTTTTTTCAGCCACCTGAAAGCACAGTGGTGTAACTTTTAGACACAGTGTATTGAGAAAAATAATTATAAATGGTGATATAATACTTTACTTGACATGGAGATCGAAAAATATTGCACATAACATATTAAAAATGTAAGATAACGGGATTGTCAAGGCTGTGGAAACTCCATTCATTTTATTAAACTTAGGAGAAATTGGCGGTAGTGGATCCAGTTTGTTCTACCTGGGAGCAAGGAAGGTGCTCTGAAGATTGTGGGTCAGCAATAAAACTCCTTGTGCAGTGCAATTAAAATGCATAATCCATGAGGAAACTGTGTGTAGAGCCATAGTCTAATGTTTGGGAAAAGTGTATCTTTTTCATTATTTAATCTGCTATCAGAGAAAACCTGGTTTAGCCTCTACTATGTAAAGCAGGTCCCACATTCAACCTACATATGCAGAAGATATCCTGTACTCATATTGATATACTGAACATCATAATGACAGTGAATAGATTTTTTCCCCCATTTCCCCATTCTCATTTCTTACTGTAAATTTTAGTGTATTTGTCTCCTGTTTGGTGACCCATCTCATTTTAATGAGGTAGTGCAATGAAAGACCCTCATCTGAGCAGCTCGTGGGACAGGTCATTAACCTGGTCTTGTTGGTAACATTTTCTCATGTCAACTCACACTGTCACCTTCTGTATCATCTGCCCCTCTGACCATGCTATCTCTCTGATTATGATGCCTCTCCCATAAAGGCTGGGCTGAGACATTGGGAAAGCAAAGGAGCAATGAGGAAATTCTCCTATGGAGGGACAAAACACAGCATTTTGTGTTCCATTTTAATATTGGTAGACAAATCCATTTGAAAGGTTGGTGTAATTTTGTCTGTGGGATTTCTTCTTTCTTTCCTGAGATTCTCCACTGAGACTTTCACATATGAGATTTCAGCTCAAAGTTATTTTTTTCAGCACGAACCCTTGTTACAAAAGCAGGAATTGGGGATTACAGAAGCTGATTTACACTGAGAGGACATGAAAATTATTGCAAGGCAAGTGGAAAGGGCTGGACATGGAAAAGAAAGCAGCTGTATGGTTTCCTAATCTGATGAAGTCTGCTAGAGGATTAGCAATGTGGATGATGTGCACATACAAGGGAACTTGGTTCCTGAGTCAAAGTAAACATGGCAAGAAATTGTATGGTCTGTAATAAGTTATGGAAATATGACTGAAGAATTTAGCTGAAGGAAGAGGCCAAAAAAGTTTGATTTGTCACAGGCAAAAGTTAACCTGGATTTGCTGAGGTAATTTAACAGCTGTGAAGTGTGACTGTTTAGAAAATTATTTTGATGAAATCTTCAATTACAGTTTCAGGATGATTCAAAAAGAGGAAGCACTAACCATCTTTTGAACTTTGCAGAACCTTTTTCCACCTCTGCCAGGTCCTGCTCTTACTCAACATCAGGGAACGTTTTGGAAATGGGTGTTCGATTTGTAGAAGAGACAGCAATAAGAATACTAAGGAGAAGCAAAGTCAAATAAAATTAGTTCCTATCTTTTACTCTGCTGTTGACATTGAAACTTACAATAGTTCCTTTAATCTGTCTTTTCTGTGTCATGCATAGGTAGAACTGGAAAAGTAGAGCTATTTTCAGGAATACTTTCCCTGTGAAATTCTATTTTTTTCCATGAGCAAAGCATGAAAAAGGGCTTTTTCTTTTCTCACACTTACAAACTTTCACTCTCTTCCAGCTTTTGTACAGCTGAGAAAGAGTCAAAAAGAGGGGAATAATATATTTAAATTTTAAAAGCAACATCTTTCCTTTTGCATGCTTGACAATGATTCCTAAACACAACTCTTTCTCTTGAGAAGTAGCACTTCTAATCCTTTCTTAGCATCTCACAGATGGTAAAGCTACAGGTGAAACCCACGTGGAAAGTGCACACATTTCTCAATTTGCAACAGAAAACTTTGGCAAAAATATTCCTGACACCTCTTTTTTCCCCCCTTTTCATTTTTATAAGCTATGACTCTGTCTGACAAAAAACCTTATTCTTTAAAACAGGTTTTTGATCCAGTTATACTTGCAGATGTAGCAAAAATATTGCCTGCCTCCCATCACAGATGGGATAAAGTTGTCTGAGAGCTCCTGTAAAAGGCTTATTGCTTATAAACAATTCCTCTACCCCTCAAGAAAAGAATTAACCTCAGAAGCCCGATAGCCACAGAGATCAGAGAGTCAAATTATTGAACCAATAGAAAGTACTGAAGAGCAAAAGCTAACACTCAGGGTAAGATACAGGATTTCATACATGGGTCCTCAGTGCATCATAGACACAATTTAGGTACCAGCATTCAGGAGAGCAGTCCAGCTCCAAGTCCTTAAGCCTGATGAGATCACAAGAAGCTGAGTTTTTAAAAATCTCCTTTAAGCATATAAAGTTCTTCAGCTGAGTTTGTCCACATGTGCTTCTGTCTTGGCTGGCCTGATTGTATAGACACATATCACCTGCCTAAAGCAGTGTATGGTCCCCACCTGGAGTTCTTCCGTGGCTACATTACCAAAGGACCCAGTACACTGGGCTGTGCATGGTGTTTCTGTCCGTCATCACAGGACTGTGATCTGCTCTGAAGTTGGCAGGTTGTATCAACCACCTGATTTTGGTCCTACCATCTCACTGGGTGGCTGAGAAGCAGCAAATCCTACTGCTTTGGGGTGCCAGTGCCTGGCCATTAGGTTTCCAGCTGGAGTAATGCTTCTCATTTGAATAAAAAGCACATCCCATTCCTGTGAAGCTGGGACTGTGTATGATGCATGTGGATGTGTGAATGCGCAGGCTGACCTGTGGACACACCAGGGGTGCCCATGGCCTTCCTGAATCCTACAGCTGTCTCCTAACCAGGGTAATCGTGTGTGTCTAATTTAAGTTTCCTTATTGAAGCTAACATAATGATGGAATATGTGAAGATAACACCTGTAAATGCTGCTTTTAAATTCCTACACCATATATTGATAGACCGCTTTTGCTGCGGCTAGTGGCTTGGCTAAATAAATATGTTAGAAAAATGCCTCCTTTTGCATACCTAGATAATGCAGAGCTGGTAAGTATCTTTCTTCTAGACTGGGTTTTATGTAATTATTTCAATATTCTGTTTTCATAAGCCCATGTATCTGTGGCTGAATCTTGATTGTTCTCAAGTGAAATATTGTGAATCAAATAATGATGACAAAATCTTGACTATTTAATTAATGTGCTAGCGCGTCTCTGTAACGCTTGATTCCTACAAATGACAAAATTAACAACTTAATTTAACTATGTTGTTCTCAGTGGAAAAGAGCACACTTAAATTCTCTGTGGTGCTATTTACACCTGCTTAATTACTTGTATTTACAAATTGCCTAAATTACTTTGCCATGGAGGAGGATGGGGACCACAGTCCATGAATAAAATTAAAACTTCAGACTTCAAATGCCAGTTTGGCATGCTGCCTTTGTCAGAGGTGATTTGAAGTCTATATGAGGAATAACCCATGGCTATTTATATATCTTGCTGTCCAGGACCCACAGACACTTCAGTTTAGATTAAAATTGTCATTTTATGTCATGTCAGTAAAGAAAGCAGAATTGTTATTATTATTATTAAGTTTTGTGGAAGTGAGCAAGTGACATTAGAAATGCGGGTCCTCTGTCATCTTTGGACTTGGCATATGTGTCCCATGGTAAAATCACTCTTTCCCATCCATTTCCAAACCCCATGCTGAAATGTGTAACCTGTTCTACTTGTCAGGCCAAGTGCTTTTTAGGTAAGTGCTTAATGTGGGTATATTTTTGGGTCTGGATTTTCAGTTCCTGAGTGACTCCTGTCCATTTAATGGGGCAAATCAAACTGTAGCCCTACGCTTTTGAGTACCATGCTGGCATCCAAACTTCACAGCTAAGTTTGCGACCTGGTGGTTCTGCTGGGCAGCCCTGATCCCCTTTCTGTACCAAGTACAAGGATTAGATCCTATTTATTGCCTACGGAAATCCAGACTTTCAGGCTCATGGCCTTTGAAAGCCAGTAAGTTTCTATTTGTTTTAAAGAGGGCAGCAGTTTTAAATGAGGTGCTTTGTGTAACTCACACTTGAAGTTCATGGCATGTTTTATAAAAGGCTGCATTCTTCTGTGACAATGGGAAGGAGAATTAGCACCTGGGAAATTATTTCAGTGAGAAAAATGAAAAGCATCTGTCAGCATTTAATGGCTATTTTTCATATGATACACTGACTCTGGAATTGGGCTAGAGGAATATAAGGGATTGACCAAACATAATGCAGGCTAAAAATAAAACATTGATGTATATACATGGAAAGTAAAAGTATACTAATAAATCTTTAGATGATTCGTTGTTAATTTTCCCATTAAGTACCCCAAATCATCTGCTTCCTTCTTGTTTCTTTTGGTAATTCTCAACTGTTTCTTAATAGCCTATTTGTAAAAGAGCAAAGGACATTGAATAAACATGGTATCAATTATCTTGATGACAACCAGATAAGTTCTTTAAAGTCAGAAGTAGAAGAATAGCTGTCCTTAAATGCCCTCTTCTTAGAAATTATATATTACAAAGTACAGCTCCTCTTCATGATTTATTAAGAGCAATTATATTCTGTAAATGTATTTCAAGACAAAATTGAAATTCATATATACTTTAAATATTCTATTGAGTCCTAGATGAGAATACTGTTTTGTTGTTTGAAATCCTCACAGACATGGAAATCAATTTATTATTCTCATTTAAAAAGCATATTATTTTCTAAAATTGTTTTCTATTTATCAAAAAAGAATGTATATAAATGTAATGAAATCACATAAAAAATGAAAGGTAGAAGTCACAATAAAAATATCATGCTTTATTAGATGTTTTCTTTAGTAGTTCACAAATGTTTGGCGTAGGCTGCGCAGCATACCCTTTTTTTCCACTCTGGTGAACAATCACAACTATAACAAACCAATTTTGTGCAAACCAAAAAAATTAGTAGAATACCCAGCTCTAAGAAAAATAAGTGAAATTTCTTCAGATGAAACAAACATGAAAAGTACAACTCTATTCTCTGTAAATAAACAACCAACAGATGATAGCTTTATAAAATGATGAAGATGACTAAAACTGGTGTATTAGCCTGTAATCTGAACTGCCGGAGGCAGCTCTTCCTGTACTGTACTTCTCCATCCAGGACTGTTAATCTACAGGAGGCAGAAAATTCTTTGCTCATTGCAGGTTTCTAAGGTGCATGTTAAACAGTTAATAACCACGTTAGTAGTACTTAGAGCTCATGTAAGATGATGAAGCATTCAGAGCCTTTTCCATCCCCTCATTCATCCTTTGCAACAACCCTTGCAGAAGTCGGGAAAATGTTGCTATCTATATTTTTCAGCCAAGAAAATGAGGAAGTGGGTTATTGACATGTAAGTGCAGACAAGCCCAGGGGAGAGAGGAGATGCCATCCTGGTGAGACAGATATGTTACCTCTCTGGGCAGTCTCAGCACCCAGCATGAGGCTGCCTTGATCAGGGTACAAGCACTTAGTACTCAGCCAGGTTTGGCAGCTGATATCAGCCAGGCAGAGGCAAATCTTAATGGACATCTCTATCGATTCTTTTTCCTTTCTCTTACCTAGACCCTTATCTAGATCTTCTCTATATACAATGTTATCTTGGATTTATCTCGTAAGCAGAGTACCATGTTCCAAATAATAACAATAAAGCTTTCTAAGGTGAGGGAGTCTGTTGAACCTATGTAATTTTGCTCTGTCTGGGTTTCTTCCTTGTACGAACAAACTCATAGGTGCTTGTGAAAGGGATGTGGCACAAGTCTTAGGACCTGTGCTCTGAGGCTTCTTCCTGACTCGATACCTAGCTGGTGTGCTGGGCTTATACAAAGCACAAGATCAGCTCTTGGATCCCCAACCAAGCAAAGTGCCACTCTCAGAACTGCTGTGTTTTGTGCTAGGGAAGTACCTCAGAACAAAGACAGGTTGAAAGCAGAGAAACCTGCTTTGAAGTAGCCCATAGCAAGGTGGTTGAAGCAGGAGCATGGGTTTGAACCTGGATCTTCTATAATCCTGATGACTGTCTTCACCCACAGGACTTCTGACAGCTCTTTGGGGTTTGTTTTTGTGGGTTTTCTAATCTAATGAGAAGATCTACACTGAATTGAATAAATGGTCCTGATGAAAGTTTTGTCTTTTTATTGGCTTATTTGTACCAACAATTTTGGTGAAGTGGCAATTCACAACAAAAAATGTTTCATCAAAAAGCCTCAGGTCAGCTTAGGTTTAAACCCCTGCACTGAGCTTTATAGCATTTGAGTTAGGATGCCCTGCAGTAGGTAATTTTGCTTCTGTACTTAGAGTTAATTGCACAATGCTTTTAAAATATTACAGCACAGATATGTTCTGTGTGCTTCATTGCAGGGTCCAGAAACTACCTGCTTTCAAATGGAAGTGTCTTTAGAGGTCCCCATTTAGGTCATTGGTCACCATGCTTGGCAGAGCAGGGAGCATCCTCCAAGGACAAGCAAGGTCACAGCGAAAGTGGCTGAAAAGAGAAGGAGGCATAAAATAGCCTGACGTAATCTCCAAGACCAGTACGGTCTCTGCCAGCTTCACTGACATTTTTACTAAAAAAATCTGTAAACCAATAAGCCTGTAAGGATTAAAATAAGGCTAAACAGGTATAAACAGTAGGTGTCCTGCCCTGGCACACAAGGTAAACCCTGCAGATGAGTCCCTGATGGGGGTTGGGGGTGGTGTGTTCAAGAAAGTACACAATATGGTGAAGCCATGGTGCAGCCTGGTAGCAGTAAGTAGCAGCCTGTTGCTGCTTCAGAAAGCCACATTAAAAAAGACCAGCAGCAGAATAAACTACTACTGGTGAGGAAAACAATTGTGAAATTAGTGATATTAGAGCTCCAGCTCTTTCTCCAAGCATCCTTTGATGCTCATGCTTCACCATTTTCTCACTGAAAGCCAAACTGTACTCTATAATGATGCTCTGAGGAGGATTAGAGCAGACAGATTATCACCGGCCCCATTTACCTCCCCCAGCCATTAGCAGGAGGGCAGTCCCTGCAAATAGCTCTCTTTTCAGAAGTATGTTGGATTTCCAGAAGCAGCTGCTGAACTGTGTGAACCACTGAAATAGCTGGTGGTTTTCTTACATGTAGAGAGGTCCTGATGTCTGGAAATTAGCTAAAATAATTCCATATCCTTGTAATACAGCAAAAACATATGGAAATCCTGCAATGTACCTCGTGTGTCTGAACTCTCTCTGGTTTTTTTTTTAATTTTCCAGTAGGAATGCTGTCTTTGTGTTAGCATTAACTGAATATTAAGATTTAGATTATGAATGAAATTGTTTTGAAAACCAAATAAAATAATTTGTGGAAAGAACTAAAGAGGTGTATTGGCAACCTGGGGGTGCTGGGCTGGAAGTTTGTGCAAATAGATGACAAGTTGTGGACCATGTTCATGTTGCGGGGAACACAGGGAAAGCTATTCATTTTGTCATCCACATCATTAATAATTGCAAGCTGAGGACAAGAAAATATAAATTCAGTCTGTGGATTTTCTTTGCACATGATAATACGGAAAAAGCTACATCGCAGCAAACTATTTTCCCTCCTTGCTTGCTTTGTACATAAACACTCTAATTAACAAAAGTGGACATCTCCATGTGTCAACTTCACAGTATATTTTTTCCTGACAAAGTGAGTTTCTTTACATAATTAATTAAAACTTCTTTTTCTGCTGTACCAACAAGGGCATTAACTGTGTTTAAAAACACTAGTTAATTATATATTTTAAAAGTGCTAATTTGTATTTCGATATGAAACCTTGCTGCTAGATGTGGTCTGATTACTCACGTGTATCAAGAGCTTCTTGGGATCTTCCACAGTTCTTCAAGGCCATGTCTGATGGTCTTTTGCCTCTCAATTTGAGGGCCCTACTGGCTAATTAGCTTTGCTGTTCCTGGCCAGGGGTTTCATTTTCATTTTGAATGCTCCTAACTGATCTTCTACCTCTAGCATTATTACCTTATATCAGGATCTTTATTTCTTCTGAAATTTATTTCTGTTCATATCACTTGGAATGGACATTTTTTATGTTCATCCTTTGATACTGCATGGGAAATGCATGTAGGGAGTGTGTATTTTCTCCATAGAACGTATAATTTATCATCCAGACTGCCAGTGTGTACCCAGTGGTGCACAGCACCAGCTCAGGCATTTGTTTTGTCCTTGTTCTGCCCTGAAATGCATAAGAATTTCTCCTTTTGCAATACTTTAAAGTGAAGCCTAGCTATTTCCCCTCCTGTGCTCCAGTTCTTAGATAACTAGGCAAGTTGTATCATGGATTTCAAAACATGAGCTAGGCTTGAGGTGAAAATATTTAGAGGATTAATTAGGAAAAGGGAACGGAAGGGGAATAGGAAGGCAAATGGGAAGGGGAAAATAACCACCACCTCAAGTGCTTGCACAGAGTCTGAATGAATGAGTCCCATGTATATATGGAGTTTTTTCTTTTCAGGCTAGTTTTGAGAACTGTAAAGGTCCAGGTCCCATCGCTGTGTCCCTTTGAGCCTGGACTTTGAGCTGGTTATATAATACTTACTCCAGAAGCGTTCCTTTGCTGGGTCCTGACACTGCATATAGAAAGGGATACTCTGCCTCCCTGCCCCGCAAAGAGCTTGTGGTCTCAATAAGTAAGGCAGGTGAAGGAAGTACAGTGTTCCTAATTTTGCTTTTTGAAGAGAGTCAGGAAGTTAAAGGAAGTCTTCCACTTTTGTTGAAATCAGTTACAATGTACTTATGTGTACCTAAACTCCCCAATTCTATGCCTTTGCTTTTATTAAGGAAAGACTACCCGTGGAAGAGCATATGAAGCAATAATTAGCTTCTGAGGTTGGTTAAGTTCCAAGCACTTGTCAAAAATAATCGCATATCACTTCTTAAAAACAGTTTAACAATGATCAAACTACTTTAGTCCAGCTATTAAGCACATTTTAAACAGCTTTATAACAGTTATAAATAACTTAAAGCCAGCCAAGTAAATGCAGAAAATGGGAGCAGAAATCAGAATAAGGCCATTGTCTTTCATATATCACTGTGGAAGAGTCAAGCTGCAACTGTTTTAGTTCACATCCTAAATTCAAGCCTGACAGGCTTCTTTAGCTTCACTGTTTTCTGGTAACTTTTCATAGGGTTAGCTTTTTTGATTCATCAACTTATATTTAAAACAGTCATTTAATTTTATTTTTTTACTGAGCATATTGCAGTAAAATACAAAAACGAAATAGCAAAAAGACCAAATTGATAAATACCAACTGGATGTCCTAATTTTAAAACTTTTGTTACCAATTCCTGTTTAACAGCAAGATGATTTTTGCCCCATTCAGGTGATATAAAGTGGTGCCTGCGCTCAAATATGATTAAAAACTCTTACGGCTGTTACTACCTTTACAGTGTTGTTTTTATACCAATAAATCCTCTTACACAGTAAACACACACTATGTCTACACTGTGACATAGAAGCAGCATGTTTGCAGGAGTGAACCGCAGGCTCACAAAGGATCTGCAATCCTCTGACAAATCTGGAGTCGACATTTTCCAGCACCAGTCTCTAACTTTTTTTTTTTTTTTTTTTTTTTTTTTTTGAGAAGTTTTATGTTTCTGGCTCCTTAATGTTAACGTGACATTTTAGTAATGGACACTATTTCATGTATAATTAGCTACAACTGGGGTTATCTGAAGACACAGAACAAGCCTTGCACCTAAGATATCCTGAGGAGTAGTATCATAGAAAAGTTTGGATTGTAAGGGACCTTTAAAAGTCATCTAGCTCCAACCCCTCTGCCATGGACAGGGGCACCTTCCACCAGACCAGGTTGCTCAGAGCCCCATCCAGCCTGGCCTTGGACACTTCCAGGGATGGGGCATCCACAGCTTCTCCGGGCAACCTGTGCCGGTGCCTCACCACCCTCACAGTGAAGAATTTCTTCCTAGTATCTAATCTAAATCTGCCCTCTTTCAGTTTAAAACAATTGCCCCTTGTCCGGTTGCTACAGGTCCTGATAAAGCGCCTCTCTACATCTGTCTCATAGGCCCCCTTTAAGTGCCAAAAGGCCGCTGTAAGGTCTCCCCGCAGCCTTCTCTTCTCCAGGCCGAACAGCCCCAACTCCCTCAGCCTGTGCTCACAGGAGAGCTGCTCCAGCCCCCTGACCATGTCTGTGGCCTCCTCCGGACCCGCTCCGACAGGTCCATGTCTCCCCTGTGCCGAGGGCCCCAGAGCTGGACCCGGCACTGCAGGGGGGTCTCGCCGGAGCGGAGTGGAGGGGCGGAATGCCCTCCCTCGCCCTGCTGCCCACGCTGCTTCTTGTGCAGCCCACAACAACTGGCTTCCTGGGCTGTGAGTGCACATTGCCAGGTCATGTCCAGCTTCTCATCCACCAGTACCCCCAAGTCCTTCTCTGCAGGGCTGCTCTCAATCCCTTCATCCCCCAGCCTGTATTGATACTGGGATTGTCCCGACCCCAGTGCAGCACCTTGCACTTGTTGAATTTCAAGGTTCACATGGAACAACTTCTTGAGCTTGTAAAGCACAAACTATTCATTGCATTTGTAGAAAGGATGCTTAGAGAAGGTGGAAATGAGAACAGTGTGATGAGATCTGTGTTTGAGAGAGACGGGCTCAGCAGGGCAGGCACTGACTAATACTGATGAAGTACCTGGCTTGGCAAAATGCTGATCCCTTTTGCTAGCAGTGGTAAAACTAATTCACTGCAGCAAGACCAAGGTTAAATGATCAAAGCCACAGGATCTTCCTGACTACTATCCTCCTGCAGGTTGCCATACATGAATTTAATGGAGCTATACCAATTAACATTGATATGGCAGATAATACTTTTAAAAGCCAACAAAAGATGTCTGATAGAAGACACAGCTTGAAGCAGTATTATATCATGATTTGTTTCTCCTTTTTAAAAATAATTCTGTTGATAGATTTTTATATGCCTTTTGACTTGTTGTGCTGTTAAATTTCTTATTTCCAAAACTAACTGATTTTTCTAGTTACTGCTCTATAAAACAAACAAGAAGAAGTTTTCCTCCTGTACATGCTACTATAAAAATTATTTTTGTCTCAGGGAAGCTCCCAGTACTTCCTTCTGCATTTTAATTATCATAATTACAGAGCAGTGACATTTGCATGAAGCAGCAATTGCATCAGGAATACCTACTCACCCCACCCATTGAAAAGGTGAAACAAAACAAAACCGAGTTGTTCTCCTGATTTGAAATCATAACACAATTAAAATGACTGGTAATTGTTGCAGTGCAACTGAGAACAGGTGGGTGATAAGTGCAGGACTCGTGTGCCAAAAGGACTGAGTGTACTTACCCATACCTAGGCCCAGGTAAGTCACAGGGACACAGCAGAGATGGATTTGGCATGGAGGCTGCCAGAGGGACCCTCCCTCTTCACACCTCCTGCCATCCTGGAGGGAAGCAACACCACCACAGACTTCATAAACTCTCATCCATGTACACAGTAATTCTGTGTGTCCCCTGATGGTTCCAAGTCCTCCATATTCTGGTGCTGGAGGTTCAACACGTGCTCTCAGCTGTTGGAAGGATCACTTCCCCAGTCCGCTCATGACTTACTCTACCAGGTACCAGTACACAGGCATGCAAACACTGTGCTAATAACTCTCTTGAGAGCACTTTATTAGAAATGCAGTTCTATTAACAATGTCAGAGACATAACAGCTGCAGAGCCTTCTGCAAATATTGGAGGAAACTGGCAACAATTCACTTCATTTATACTATTCTTTCTCCTTGAATTGTTTTGTTTGTTTGTTTTTGTTTTTTTTTTTTTTTCCCAAGATTGATTGGCTGTCAACCATTTGCCAAACATCAGCTGGGTTTATTTTAGTGACCAAATAGTTTTTCACTAATCCTTAAAACCCACTGTGCTATGAATTTGTGTGGCTCTCCATAAGGTCTTCAGACTTCCAAGCTAAAAGAGAGGATCCTGCCTCCAGGCCTCACCTGGATATCACCAGATGGCTCTGGGATATAACTTGACGGTTTTATAAAAAGTAGAATTTTTCTCTGGAGAAAAAGGATGGGAATCATCCAGTTGTGCTCTGTTTCCTGCCAAGTCATACAGCCAGCCTACTTCCTGCAATATTATTAAGTAATTTATTGTCGTGATTAAAGGCAAGTAGCAGGAATGGAAATCTTAACTCAGTTGTAGGAACAGAGTTCTGTAAGAAACTACTTCAGTGAATGGAGGGGAAAATGCTTTTTATTCACGCCTGGACTATTGAAAAGATTGTTCAAAATCAGACTCGTTTGAGAAACACCAGCTTGCAAATTCTACACTGCCAGCCCAGGCCTGGCAGAGCCACAGGGCGACGCTCACTCTGCCCTGGCCTCTGTGCCTCCCTCTAAGATGTCTGCTACCTCCTTGCTCTGTGCATAGGCTGCGGGCAAGAGGGCTGAGAACCAGTGATGCTTGGTGGTTGGACCAGGAAGGCTTCGGCACCCTGGCAAAGGCAGACACTTGGGACCTGAATTTGCATCGCACGAGGAGGCTGTCTCCTTCAAACTTCCAGGCTCTTCAAACAGCCCTTCACTTGAGACTACAACTGCAAATGATATCAGTCCTCAGCCAGGAACAGGCAGAGAAAAAAATCTCTTTTTCTTTTAAGATTACAGCAAAGTAATAACAACATAGTAGGAGCTGCAGATGAGAACATTTTTACAAAAGACGCTTCAGAACTTGGCCTCAGAGCTTATTTGGCACTTGCTGTCTGCACGTGATTTGCAACTTCAGACACACTTAAAAAGGAATGAGATTTAAAATAATTGGTACAGAAGCATTTTTTTTTCTTTACAGAGATGTTCTCACTTGACAGCTGAGCTGGTCACTTGGAGCACACCTATGTGAGAAGATGCTCACAAGCTGCTGCTTTATCCCTTTATGAAGCACATGGGCAGCAATGTGGCCATTGCCAGACAAAGTTCTTCCCTTTTTCCACATTTACACGATGCTTTCTGCATTCAGAAAAAAATTAGTTCATAATCTGTTCTGAATAACCTAGAAGGCTGAATCATTAAATATTTGTGTGTACCTTGAAGGTGCTGATGTACTGCACTGAGACTGGTCCAACCCAACTGAGGTCTCAGGAAAGAAACTCGTTTCTGTCACTGGGGCTTCATCTTGTCATCAAGGTATTTTTTTGCTGCCTTGTGATCTGCCAGCTAAGCAAAGAGAAATATTGGGTGCATAGTCCCTGCCAAATAACTCCCCAGCTCACTGCCAGATCCTGTTCCCCGGTTCTCTACACCCTGTGACTTGCATTTCAGTCCAGGGCTCTCCTTTTGAGTGAGTTTCTGCATTCCCTAATACCACATGAGACAAAGTCAGGGATGGTTTGGGACCAGTGCACAATAATTGAGCCCACACATGATCTTCCCATACTGTCCTGGCAGGCCTTGTAGTTTCATGCACCTCCAATCTCTATCAGGCTGTGTCTTACTCCATGTACCACATACTCTCAGCATCACGGCATGAAGCACTCTACTTCCCCAGGCTATAACAACAACTTCATTTTTTTCCAAGTTCTCAGAATTAAAAAATTACAGAAAATCACAGTAATATTTTAAGGCCCTCTGCCCAGGGGAGACCCAGGGTGGATGCTCTGCTGTGTGGATAGGGCCATCTGCTGTATAAGGGGCTAGCCCTGAAGGCCAAAGATCTTGAGCTGTTGTAGATAATGTAGATGTTCCATGGCTATTGAACCAGCTGCATTTATCATTAAAATGAGAAATCATAAATGCTGAAAGGATGACCTAGACAGAGCACAAGGAATTAAATATTGCTTGTTTCTACTTTAAGACAATTGATGTGTCAGGACCTCTGTGAGATCCTTTTAATACTTTTAATATTAATAAATTATGTTTGACTTCATGCTACAACTGAAATCAACAATATACAGAAAGTCACGTATTTCTTACCAAGCAGATAAAGAACTGTGATGTGCAATGCAAATAGTTGTTTAATGATAATACTTCTTTCCTGTCTATTTAAAGCATTGTATCGTTATCCAGAATATACAGATGGGTGAGAGACCCAGTTTACTGTGCAACCA
This sequence comes from Falco peregrinus, assembly GCF_023634155.1. Taxonomy (NCBI): domain Eukaryota; kingdom Metazoa; phylum Chordata; class Aves; order Falconiformes; family Falconidae; genus Falco; species Falco peregrinus. Next base: position 62,615,777 of record NC_073727.1, read on the forward strand.
ATTTAAATAGGATGATTTTAAAAAAACAAGTGTATTGCGTGGCTTGGTGACAACAAGAAGAGAGAGGCTCAGTGCCAAGTAATTTCAAATGACCTTCAAGAACTGTCACACTCAATGGACAATTGTGTAAAATACAGCTTGAGAGCTTTATCCTCAGTTTATTTTATTCATAAGCATAACGAGGAAAAGAAACCCGAGGAAAAGAAACCCAAGGAAAGAGAACTGCAGAAGCTCGGATCAAGTGTACAGTATAGTGCAAATGCAAAATACTTAATTTTAACTTATAATTAAGAGATGTAGTTTAAAATTATACTGTACACACCATTGTGTTTTATAAAAAACAGAAACTGGAAAGAAGCGGTGGCTGAATCACGCTGGCTTTGTTGGCTGCTTATAAATCCAGTTGGTTGCTGAATGCAACCAGGAGCTTTCCAGGCACCTCAGACATGTGAAGGGGGATTGTTGCTTCTATTGCACAGCACAAGGAAAACACAGCACCTAAGAGACCTTAGGTCTCTTGAGACGTTATCATCATCATCATCATCATTATCATCATCACCATCATCAACATCAACATCATGTGCAATTGCAGAACATGGAGTCAGAGACTGTATGAGGTGATTAATCCTGGAAATAACTGGGTTGTATCACATGCGCTTGCCCAGTTCTTATTCTTCCCTCTTTATTTTCTTACGTATAGTTCTCTGTACAGCATTTTGCTCTAGCATTGGTATATGGGGTTTATTATGTCAGATTACACTTTATATAGAAAATGGACTTCTAATCTCCACTGTTGCACAGAGCAAAGCATGAAATGGTGGCTCCTACAGTTCTAAACTCCAGGTGAACACAAGTAGAATTTCCTGACCTTTTACATCTTACAAATAAGGCAGTCTCATGATGTTTCAAAGCCAGATGCATATGTTTAGTGCTTGAGGTAGTGTTCTTGATCTCTGTGGCCAGTTCCAGTCAATTCATATTTTAAACTTACTTTTTAAGATACGTTTTCTCTGGAAATTTCATGGAGCGTGTGGGGTCTATGTTGCTCCCATTCCCATTTATGAAGTGAGTCTTGGCAGATGTCAAGACCTACTCTACACAAAGGAAGGGTCACACCCCGTGGGGTAGTGGTGCTCTCAGTTTTGCTTTGGTACAGGAATGAGGTACACTTTCTATCTGCACGTGAAATGCTTGTGCTCTTGGACGCATTGCACACAGTTGGCCAACTATTCAGAAAAGTATAGCAGATTAATAGCTCCTAACACTGGAGGTGTTATCAAGAAGTTAGTGATCCTTCAACAGTGACTTCTTGTATTCTGCTCTCTCAGACATTTGGGAGTCTGGTTAGGACTGTAATTAACAAGCAGGATGATGACTCCAAGCAGCTCACACTGGTGTATCCACACTGTTATGGCCCTGGGTCTTCTCAGTGGTACTAATTACTGGAAATAATCATCACTATCCTGTAGATTTTTGTGCTCAAAATGTCATAAATCATGTAATGCCTACACTGTAGCTCACCCCAGTGGTATTTGCATAGTAGGAAACTCAGGTGCAGAGCTGCACACCCTGTAATGTGGTATGATGGCATGTAGTCTACAAAGTGCATAAAGATGGTGCTGGAGCACTTTTAGAGGAAGGAGTTCCAGTCTGTACCATGCAGGAGGGACTGGCCTTCCCCAGGTGAAGACTCTAAGTGAGGGAGCTTGCATAGATCAGGATCAGGCGAGGGAGTGGGTAATTCCACGGCAGCAGGAGTAACCCATGGGGGTTTATGTCACTCCTTGGGCCCATTTGCATAGAATTGTTTAGGTTGGAAAAAATCTTTAAGATCATCAATTCCAGCCTAAACCTAACACTGTCAATACAACCACCACTAAACCATGTCCCTAAGTGCCACATCTACATGTCTTTTAAATACCTCAAGGGATAGCGACTCAACCACTTCCCTGGGCAGCCTGTTCTAATGCTTGATGACCCTTTCAGTTAAGAAATTTTTCCTATTCTCCAATCTAAACCTGCCCTGGTGCAACTTGAGGCCATTTCCTCTCATCTTATAGCTTGTTATTTGGGAAAAGAGACCAACGCCCATGAAGACTTACATGTCCTTATGCAGCCTTTTGGTGTCAGCTGTAATTCACCACCATTACATCCTCCTCCATTCTGTGCCTCTTTCAGGGAGGTCCTTAACTGATGTCTGGAAGTTTTGCCAAGGCTTGCCCTTGTCCAGGCAGAGGGAATCAGGAGTCTGACAGCTCTCCAGGAGCTATGGTTGCAGCTCTGCCAGGGAACCAGACAGGACCATAGCTTGGGTTGGGACACCAGCATGTGACTGTGCCAGTGAGCAATTAGCACATCCTCGGCATGGCTTGGACCTCTGGTCCTTATCTTGGATCAGCTGTGGGCATGTCCTATGCCAGAGAGCATTGCTGAAGGGCACTGAAACCCAGGCTCTGCCAGACAGCCTCAGGGCCAGATGATTGTCTCTGACCCATTGTATTTACAAAATTCATTACAAGATGTATCTTTGAAGACTTGGCTGTTCTACTCCATACAAGCCAGATTGTGTTGTAGAGTGGTTGCCTAGTCTGATGAGAAACTTAATGGGCACACAAGTCATGATGCTGATGCAAATACCTGTTCCCACAGCCATTCTCATCGTCATTTGTAAAACACTAAGTCAAGTTAGATCAGTTACATTACACATATCCTGTTTCTTTGGCCTATACCTGCCTCTAACTGCCCAAACTTGTCCTTACCAACTGGCAACTGTCTCAGTATTTAGATTTGCACAAAAAAAGCTGTCAAGACACCTGCACAGATCTCTTCCTCCAAGGATTTTAACTGTTATATACACCTACTGATGAAAGTATAGCAATTTCACAGCAACTTTTTTCTCCACATCCACCTATCATCCATGTGATTCACAGTGTCAAATCCCTACTGATGTCCTGTCACTCCCCAATCCAAAGGGGAAAGATCACTAGCTCAGTAGCAAATTATCTTCTTCCTAATATGCCTTCTCAAAGAAGAGAATTGCCCACAATGTATTTCCTTTGCTCAACAGTAATGATAAACCCTATAGATTTATAGCTGTATAGTACTGTTTCCAAAAGGAATTTAAGAATATATTTGTTGACTTTACTGTGTAACTACTCACCAGTGATCATAAAGTGATCATTTTACCTGTTATCAGAGTGCACCCAGTTCTGGGAGAGAATGCATGAGTTCACATTATGTACAACAAAGCAATTTGAGATAGGAAATAGGCTGTACTCAATTGAAATTACAAAGATATTTAGTCAGGAAGAATGTAATTACCTAAGATGGAATCTGGCCAGGAGATGAAAGCTAATCTTATTCTACCCAGTGGCTACTAACCTCATATCTTTATATATAGAGAGAGATATATAAAGAGATATGAAACATTTATGAAAACTAGTGTATTATTCCCACCCCTCCCCACATACACACAAAATTTACTTTTTGGTATAAGGATTTGCTTTTTTTTACTCTGCAAAGTTGCTTTGTAAGAGCAAGAAATTTGCAAATACATAATACATAGTGGATACACCATCAAAGGCTGCGAAGGCTGAAGAAAACAAAATGCAGGAGACGGTGCAGAACTGTGCTGCAGTCTGGCAGAGCTATCAATCATTGAATCCTCGGCTAGAAAAAAGGTTACAGCTCTTCATATTTTCCCCATTTCCATAAGCATCTCTCTGCAACTCCTGCCCCCTTGAATTTTCACTGACACTTTCCCAAGGCAACTGAGTTTACCAGCTTACAACTACTCACCCATGTACAAGTTACCGCTTGGTGGGAAACCAGGACTCCTCCTTTCACCACGGACATGGGCATCCTTCTGCTAAGGCACTAGTCCAGCTTTGCTCACATAAAACCTTCCTGTATTGCCTTTGCAATTAAAACATTGCTTTCCACAGCACTTTCTCAAATTATTTAGGACTTCTTTGAAATTTTGCTCCCCTCTACAGCATTGAGTCCCTCAGTTTCCTTACAGGATGGTACAACAATATGTACCTTGTTGTTACAATGCAGTTCTAGCTATCACATTATTTAATTTTTAAAGTTCTGCTACAGTACAACTGAGTTTTCAGAAAAGAAGTTCCTTTTGTAAATATCAAATAAATTTGCATGGGAAAACTCTCATATACGAGCAACTTTTTTTTATTTCATCACTTCACAACAGCCAGAATTAGGCTAAAGAAAAGGACTAGATACCATGCAAAACCATTTCCAGCCACAGCTAATACCAGCTGCCTTTGGTTGCATGGAAAAGCAGAAGTATTGAGAGATACAGAAAGAGCCCACAATTTGAATAACAAATTAATTTTTCCTCAGATACTTATGGTGTCAGTAAGGAACAGTGAAAGAATATGCAAGTGTTATACAGCGTTACCTAAGGCAACTGAGTGACTAAGATGCTTATTGTTATTTTAAGTAATCAAAAGTAGCTGCAGTCTTAAAAGAGTGGCAGATCAACCCTATTTAGGCATATTTTTTAAAATGGGTGCTCATCAGCTGTTTTTTTGTAGGAGGAATCAATTAGTAGAACCAAATTTTAGCACTGAATAGTACATCAGCAAAAATAGATGAAGCAATCACAGCATCGGCAACTGTCATCTTCTCCCTGGAGAAACAAAGGCAGTTTTTAGCATCTTCATGGGCTGCAAGGGATAGCAGGGAAAGGAGTGCTAAATGTATTTTTCTATTTGTCTTTTAGCCTTTTGCTAGTAGCACAGCAGAACCAAAAGCTGATAGTAAATTGTACATGCACCACTGGTTTTCTTGGATTACTGAGTATCGGTGTTCTAAAGTTTTCTGCAGTGCAGTCAGAGAATTGTCAAAGAGCTTTGATTGTGCAGTAAGCTATATGCTTATCGTGTCGGTAATAAAACCAAGGTTAATTAAGGTGAATTGCTGAGGAACACCAACTCTTTCTGTTGGAGGCATGAATTTATGAAGATTGAAATGATCTGTCAGAACATCTCACTGTGGGTTTCAGTCTGGTGGTAGGAGCTTGCACCACTTCCATGATTATCTGTTCTTTGTTGAGAGGAGATGAATGGGGAGAGTTTCCCAGTGTTAGGCTCCATTGTAACACAAGGTCATCTTTGAAAGAGATTAGGAAAAACTAATCTAGACTATCCCACTCCCAGAACAGAATCAAATGCTGTGTTATTTTTCTCTACTCCTTTACGTCACGTGGTTTTAAACCCTTCAGGTAATAGAATTTCTTCATGTCTTTGATTATACTTTTAGGTGTAATTTTCTACAGCATCCCCCAAGCCCAGCCTAAATCCCATTCCTGGTGCTACCTTACCTTCCTACCAATAACTCCCCAACAACTTCACAGGTTTGAGCAGAGCACTGCCGTAAGACCTGCCTTGTTTTCTTGTACTACTACTATTGCATGCTACAGAGACATTCACAAAGGGGGAAGAGTATGGCATCGCAGAAGCAATCTCATACACACAAATACTGAATGCAGCTCCATGGAGTGGAACACACAGGTATACCAGAAATTTCTTTTTACCTTTGATAAGCTTTGTGGGAGGACCACATTTATAATTGCAGTTACCGAACATGGAGAAAGGTCTGTGGATATGTAAGGTGATAACACACCCTCATTTCTGCTTGTTGTTTATTTTAGCGTAGGTATCTTTTCTGTGTTACATTCAGCCAGGGGTGAGGAGTAAAGTAGTGCCAGGACAGACCATGTCCTCTCAGCATCTTACTGGACATAGAAAATGTAGTCAGGATGAAGTTTTCTCTTATATGCCACTCAATCTTATTGAAAAGCTGCTGGGAGTAGGTGAACCAGTGAATGTAAAATGTAATTTTTAATTTGCTAATTAATCAAATATCCTAGTTTTAGCTGGGATAGAGATACTTTTCCTCTTAGTAGCTGATGCAGTGCTGTGTTTTGGATTTGGTGTAAGAACAATGTTGATAGCACTGATGTACTATCAAATAGTTGATGGTTTTAGTTGTTGCTAAATAGTATTTATGCCAAGTCAAGGACTTTTCAGTTTCTTGGGCCCTGCCAGCGAGAGGGCTGGAGGGGCACGGGAAACTGGGAGGGGACAGAGCCAGGATGGCTGAATCGAACTAGCCAAAGGGATATTCCATACCATATGAGGTCATGCTAGGTGTATAAGCTGGGGGACATTCGATGTTAAGGCAATTGTTTTCCCAAGTAACCATTACGCATGATGGAGCCCGGCTTTCCTGGGGATGGCTGAACAGCTGCCTGCCCATGGGAAGTGGTGAATGAATTCCTTGTTTTGCTTTGCATGTGTGCCCGGCTTTTGCTTTACCTATTAAACTGTCTTGATCTCAACCCAAAAGTTTTCTCACTTTTACTCTTTGGATCCTCTCCCTCATCCCACTGTGGGGGGAGTGAGTGAACGGCTGTGTGGGGCTTAGTCAGTGGCTGGGGTTAAACCATGACATCAAAGTATCAGTTTATGATTTCCCATGCCATGTATTAAGGTATTAGTCTTTGACATACAAAGGTGCTGTTGTCATGCAAACTCATTTCTGGGTAGCCTTAGAAAGGCTTAAGTCTTGCTAATAATAGTTTTAACATTAATTTGGCCCCTTTTACTGGGAAGGTTTTGGCACTACAGGTTCACATGGGCTATAACTTCCTTAGACAAATTTTGAAGTATGCAGTTTGGAAATAATTTATTATACAACTATCTGTGTTATAACAAGGGAAAGGCAGGCTTTTGCTAGCTCTTGCTAGATACCTGGACATAATGGGTAATGAGACAGACTGTAAGACAGTGGTATGTCTGATAAAATCATACTCTCATCACAGGCCTCTGGATTTAGGGCAACCCTCCACAGATGATTATAAGGTGAGATGCAGGGATGGGCCCAGCAGAAAATTACCAGAAGCTTAACCTGTTATAAATGTACCCCAAGTTATCTGTTCAGCAACATGTATCAGTATGGGCTCTTCCCCATGGTAATGTAAACTAGGTTAATATTTTTTTATTGAAGAATAAATTATCTCACATTTATTGTGAGAAAAAAACACAACAAAGACAGCTACTGAAAAGAATTGACTTGTCTGCCTGATTGTGTAGGTCCATCGTATTCCCACTGGTCAACAATAATCTGTTTTATTAAAAGCTGATGGGAATAGGCTAATGCAAAGATTCACTTTCATAAATGTTTGTCTTGGTACTGAAAATGCTGTGATGCTAGTAAAGACAGCAAAAGATAATGGAATATTTGTAATGTGTTTATTTAGCTAGTGCAAACAAAATTGATAAAGCAAACTTGTGCCAGGAAGATGGCTTTGTTTTGATAAATTATCCACAGAAGTCTTGTTCTGTAAAGGCTGGCTGATCCATCAAGGCTCCCTGCGTTACTTTATAATGTCTGCTATGCATAGATATATGCACAGTCACATATGAGCTACCTCAATAGCCAAAGCATGCTTGCTTTTTGATGTTACCACTTTTCACACACTTTTCCCAAATCGTCCAAAACAATTTATAACAATAATTGCTCTAACATAAATCGTCTTCATTATCAGCTTTGCATTTTGTAATTAATTTACTATCAGTTCACATCAATACAAATGAGGGCCAGCTCTTTTCCCCAAGCTCTGCTCAAAGAAAAAAACCTACAGTTTATGACACTCATTGCTCCTCCTGGCAAGGGAGTTCCAGACACAGGGACCTCCGCTGGGCTTTGCAGGGGCCTGGGATGTGTAACCACTTGAGAGGTGAAGTCAGAGCTGGTGGAGGAGTGTAAGGGGGCATATTCATAGCACCTTATAAGCACCTAAGTCAAGCAGTATGACTACCATGGCATCTAAGTTCAAGCAGCCATTAAGCAATTGAGAGGATATGCTCTGAGGCTCCAGCTCACGGCTCCTGGCTCCCTGCAGATGCAATAGGAAGAAAGGCTTGCCATCCCTAAATCAAGCTGTTGTGGGCCCTGTGACAGACTGAGCTGTCTGTGCTTTCTTGAGCTCAGACACTGCAGCAGTCACAGTGCCTCAGAGAGCTTCCTGCAGGCGAAAAGGTGTCTGCACTCGGGCCAAAGTCTCCAAGAAGGCCTCCCAAATTCTTTTTTCTGTTTGCTTAGATCCCATTTGTGAACCAGGACCCTGCGTTTTGCTGGCATGAATGGGCTGTGTTGACGTATTTATAACTCAGGGAAGAAAGTTTGAGGTGTCCATGCATGGAAGCTTGCATGAAGGCAACCCCCCAAAATCTTGAAAGGTGATTGACAAATAACAGCTTTAACCATCTTTTATTCTTGAAACAGAAGACAGCTGTCAGGAGGAAGAGCTGATGCCTTGGGGACTGCAAATGGCAAGTAGATGTGGTGATTCACTGACTGTCAATTGGTTCGACCTTTTCTGCTAATCTCTTAAGTGCCAGTAATGTCTTTGTAACCCAGGCACCACAGGAAATATGTTTCTGCATAACCAACAATTGGGAAAATTTATCCAAATTTGATTATGAGTCTTCAGCTGAGCTCTTGTTTTTGACTACTGTTTTATCACAAACAGCACAATGGATATATAAATAGGATGTGGTAAAACAGTATATTGCTTTAGGGCCTGCACCATTCAGGTCTGAGTACTTTATCCTGTTGACTGGGTTCTGTGCTGTGATTTGCATTTGCAATACTGGGCCAGAAATATCTGAGTCATAGCATGTAAAGAAAGCATAGTCTGCTTCACAGCTACTGTAGGGTTACATCTCTTGTAACAGTCTCCAAAGTGAAGAAATGGAATGTGTACTCTTGTTTACATTGGTAACCGTACATACAAAATTTGGAAATGTAAATGCACATACGTTACATGCAAGGTACAAACAAGATTAAAAGTAACTATAGATAGTGTAAACCCTGTTGTGGATTCCCAGCTTCTTTGAATTATCACTCCATGACTGCCATTTATAGCCATCCTCACAGCTTCCCCTTCTATGAGCAGCCTCTTTGTAACAAGGAAATGGTACAAATCTCAGAGGATAAGTAAAAAGCCAATAGCATTGTGACTTCAGGTATTTGAAATACATTAGAACAAATTAATTGCGTGTGTTATCAGTGTTTTGATCTGGATGATACAATTGCTTGGCCTAAAGTAAATGTTGTGCAGGAATGGCAAGGACTTTTCAAGAATAGAAACATTGGGGTTTTGAGCAGGTGAGAGATTTTTCAGAAGACTAAACCTTCCCTGAACCAGGTAGACTATTTGCTGTTTCAGCTGAGCTAAACTGGAAAGCTCACAGCACAGATGACGTGCTGGTTTTTTCAGTTTAATTGGGCAATGCTCCATACATTTACCGTACAGAAACCCTCTAAAGGATGCTGCAGAGCCAGTGCCCCATCCTCCTCCAAGTCCTGCCAGTCACAGATGTTTGCATGTGACAGGTGAATTTGTTAAGCCTAGGAATGACATCTTACATTTCTGGTGTAATAAGCACTAAAATGATTAAAAGTAAAAAAGCTTTCTCCCCTTCAGGAAGCTCATTTCTAATAGTACATATTTTTCAGACTTGCTTTGCTGTAACTTCCTCTGCAGAAAGAGATCTAAAGACCAAAATAGTGTATAAATTCCTACATGAAAAAACCTTCACTGCTGCCTTAAAAGAAAACCAATAACAGAGTGTGATTTCTCATTTCTAAAATCTAAACATTTCTTGAACACAAGTTCAAGGCTGTTATCCTGCATCAATCTCAAATATTGCCACTATATCCAGTGGAAATATCCCAGACTTGCTCTGGGTTAGTTATGATCAGAATATCACCTATGATAGCTCCAATTTCTTTAAGCCTCTATTAGTTTTTCAGAAATGGTTTGGACTTCAGAAATTATTATTTGCAACCAGTGTGTCCCTCATTTTCCCTGAGGAAATGCTGAAATGTGTTCATGTGGGAACTCAGCTGTGTTTTGTTAGCTTGTCAGTTTTGTACAAGCAGGTACTGGAATTTATGTTGCCCATGTAAGCCAAAGTTCTGCACATCCCACAATTTGTAGGATTGGATCCTGAAACTGAGATCTTCCTCATATTTGTCATCTGGAGAAAAACACTACAGCAAACAACCTGAGATTTTCCTGAGTATTTTAGATCAAATCCAGGGAAGAGAAAGATATTAAAATAAGTAACTGGTTGTATATTTATTTTATAATTAAACTTTTTTTTTCAAAACCAAACATGTATTTGTTACAAATTTATAACAATGACAACATAAGTTTGCTAATATTCTGGAAAAAAAAGAGGAAGATGAAAAAGCCCCACTACTTGTTTGAATATGGAGTACAGTACTTGGGTACTTACCTGCTTTTGCATCAGAAACATCAGTTGAAAGGATTGTACTTCTTTCTATCCACTGGAATACAACTTGGGGTAGTGTTTTGCCAGTTTTCTGTATGAATCTTGCGATTTTTCAATGTGCCAGACAACTCATACACTTGTTGAAGGGTAAATATGAGAAGCAATTTAGTGCCCCTGCCAGCACTCAGGCACTCAGCTCTCAGTGGGAGAATGCTTTTGAAAACTCTAGACTTTGACACAGCTACTTATGCCCTCAACATTTAAAACACCTTTAGTTTGTGATGGTTGTTGTTTTTGTTTTGTTTTGTTTTGTTTTGTTTTGTTTTTATTGGTCCCTCAATTGAGAGTTTGTCAAATAGAGTGATGGGTCCTTGCCCAGACCACAGGGTGTGGGTCCTGAGGCTCAGTCTGGGCTCCAGGGGTCAAATGCAACACAGCAGAGTGTTCAACTCACTATGGCAATTAACATTAATATTAAAATCACTCATTCTGCATGTACATTTGACGTTTTTTCAGGCTTATGCGTATGTCTTGGAGGAGTTTGAAAAATTATGACAACAAAATTAATATACAGAATGAAGGTTTAAAATGGCCAAAAAACTGTTCAAAATAAAAGAGCCAAAAATTATATAAACAAGTTAATGAACACCCAGTGTAGCACCGCTGTACAGAACCCATCTTTCCCTTTTCCTCCCCACCAAGAATACGTGGGGGACAACTTCCTCACAGCTGTGGCAGAGACCTATATTGATTCAGTTCCATCCGTTATGTCTCCTAAACTCATTCCTTAATTACTTTCACCAAATTTCCTAAAGATTGTTGGCATTAGCTCACTACTCTCATGAAACTGCTCTTCTATAGCAATAGAGTATTTGCTTTTGTCTATTTGTGTCTGCACCTGTATTTACAAAACATCATGAAATTTCCAGGTAAAAGTGACTCCTTTGGGTGTAACTGCAGACAACAAACATGAAAGAAATATTAAATTCTAAGATAAAAGCAAATGATTGAGAAAGAACTACTGGCACTGAGGATTATTTTAAACCATACATTTAGTCAAATTAATTAGTCAGGATTAGTTTCTACTGCAAATTTATGCAGTGCCTTGATCATTGAACTTCACTGATAATTACTTACTTGCATCCTCATAAAAAGAGGAGATAAATAGCGGTTGATGAAAGGTTCCAATTTATTGTCCCTGCAGAAATAAAAACAAACTTATGGCTGTTATACGGAATGGTCACAGAGAATTTCTAGTTTCTTACTTTGAAAATACGACTGTTATTAACTGAAAGAGACTAAGTAAGAGGTAAAATCTTCTCTCGCACTGGGATCAAATACTCATTATTGCTTTGATATAATTCTTAATAAAATGAAAATTACTTGTTCTCTTTAGGATGACATTAAAGTAGGCTTTACAGAATAGGTAGAAGGGAAATCCTTTTAAGTTCCTTCCTTCCTTCCTTCCTTCCTTCCTTCCTCCCTCCCTCCCTCCCTCCCTTTCTTCCTCTATTTATTTCTCTCTTCTTTTTCCTTCCTTCCTTCCTTCCTTCCTTCCTTCCTCCCTCCCTCCCTCCCTCCCTCCCTCCCTTTCTTCCTCTATTTCTTTATTTCTCTCTTCCTTTCTTTCTTCCTTTCTTGTCTTTCTTTCTTCCCTCCCTCCCTTCCTTCCTGCCTTTCTTTCTTCTTTCTTTTGAGGTTCATAGCCTGCTGTAGTCAATGGGAATACTTTACTGACTTTTCTGGGTTTAAGACTGTACCCTAGATCATCTGCAAAGAAATCAAAACCACTGAAGGACCTGTTTTTAAACTGACAGCCTCCTCCAGGTTGACAAGTTGTCTCTGTACCCTTCTTAAGGGGTTTTTTTTGGATTGTAAGCTTTCTGGCATGGGCAATATTGTTTGTTTACATGTACAGTAGTTAATGCAATAGATGTACAACTCAGTTTGTACCCAGACATTTCAATGGTTCATCAGTTATTTAATAATGCAGCTCACCAAACACACAGATTTAATGACCGCAAGAGGCAAGGACTCCATTAGGTTTCTTTTCTATACAACTCCACAGGAAAATAACCTTGATGATTTCTATTAATGACAGAAAAAATGTTTTAAATTGACAAATTCCTTTTCCTAATTCTCTGTACAAATCAGGGTAAACAAGTCATATCTAAATTTCCAGCTACTTCTTACAATTTATATTGACCTACTTCAATACATATGATGGATTACACAGTCAGAGCGATCTGTTTTGAAACACAATGCTGAATTGACAGAGCAGTTGCTGCTTTTGAAAGTACTAGGCATTTTTAGCTTCAGCTAAGATTCAGCTATATTGAAAGCAAGTTCAGAGGTTTTGCATGTACATCATACTAGGGTAGCGTTGTAAGCACATATCAATGTGCATATTGATTAAGTTACAAGGTGTAAGCTGGAAAATAAAGTTTAACTAAAATTTCAGTTAAATTCAGTATTAATGAACCATGTACTAGGGAAATACCCAAGAACATTATCAACAGAACATAAGTGAGCTTCCACACTGATGAAACAGTTCTCTTTCCATACTGTTTGCAGCACACATGGAAAAGTGCTGCTCAATCTAACTGGATTCTTCTGATTTACAAGGGAGAGTAAAATCATGTTTCCCAGATGCCCTCCACTTGCAGAGCCCACTGGATGTTGGTTATGGATCTCTAGGAAATCAAAAACCCAACACACATTTTGGGGTACAAGAGAACATTTCTGCATATTCCTTTGTGGTTATTTACCATTGGCAATGCAGGACAGCCCAGGAGCTGTGACTGGCTGTCCATGACACAAGGCATTACATTTACCAGGACACAAGATGCATGGTAAAAACAAGAAGCCTTTAGTCCTTTCCTCCAGAGAATTCCATTTCACGTTCAACAGCACCAGTGGAAGAAAACAAGCAAAGCGGGAGATGAGAGAGGCAACTTCTACAGGCATGTTTTGCATAGCATGTAGTATATAAATTTAATGAGCAGATTAGGAGTGGCAATTGCATTTGTGTTGAACCTACTCATTAATTTTTGCTATTGCCTATGCTTCTGTGAGGCAAAACTAATTTTTAAGGCTTGATCATGAGCCATTTATTTAGTTGGGTTTTCTTTTGTTTTCCTTTCTTCATTTCTGCCTTTGGACCTTTTGAATTGTGGCATGTCTTTTAGTCCTGTTCAGATGAAAGAAAGAAAAAGTCCATTTTGAAATCTTTTTGATGGCTGAATTGAGCACAGCACATTTTCAGTAAACACTCCTTCCCCTGAAATCTCCCAGTTTAAATTTTCAATCGCATATTACTGTTGTTTGTATGCAAAACCTCTAATTATATTGCCCCAAATAATCACCTCCAAATGGAGAGGATGACAAGAAAATTGCTATGCTACCAAGGATTTTGTGGACCTTGAATCCTCCTGGGAGGGAGATAGAATATGGAGCAAGGGATTAAAAAAAAAAAAAAAAAAAAAATCTTCAAGTAATTTTTGGTAATAGGTTTTGTCATTTTCAATTAACATTTTTAATAATAACCTTCCGAATATAGTGGAGAAACAGAACATCTTGTTTGTCAATTAATGTAGAGTGCTTTACAAAAGATGTTATGACATTTGCCTTGCTGTGTCCACATCAATATGACAGTTTGTTAATAGTTCAGTGTTATTTTTCCTCATGTTTTTACCATGAGGACAGAGTGGAGTCACCATTCTTTCTGTGGTATATATTTACCTTCTACCCATGCAATATTTGTCTAGCTTCTTGTGATTTATTTCAAAACATTACTTTAGATTTCTGTTTGCTGCAGAGTCATAAATATGGATTTGTGTAACCTAGTGTTTATTTAATGAATCCGGTGCTCATTACACCGGAAGTGAGTTGTTAACTGGTTTTTTTGAAACTATATTTAAAGTAAGAGCCTTAGTTAGGAACTGGCTTCAAGTTCCTAATTTTTGGGGTAGCTGAGAGTGAATTGATAAGGGAAAGATACTAGCCAATATGCTCTGCACATCATACCAGCATACATGCAAATATGAATATTCAATATCACTACAAAATTTTAGGTAACAAGGAGCAGAAAATTTGCCCTTGATATGACCCTCCCTGCTGCAGAGGAGCTTCCACAGTGGAGCAGACAAATATCAGAAGAACTGAGATTTCTCTTCCTGTGAAAGGCTTTGTGAGACAAATGCTTTGAACAGCAGGAAGTACCTTTGTGCATGTCAGTCTTCGTGGGAGATGGAAATGCAGTGCACTGCAGAGGAGATGGAGCACTTAAGAAGTTTGGAAAAGAAATAACTGGGATGATTTGCTTAGATAAACATGGCAGGAATTAGCAGTAATTAATAATGATGACAATGACAATGACGATGATGATTAATAATAATAACAACAACAACAACAATAGCAATAATAATAATAGTGGGTTCCTAGGTACTAGAATGGGAAGATTTGGATGCTTTTAGGTTTAGCCTAGGACAATACTGCTTATGTTTCCTACTGAGTGGACCTCACCTCACTTTTAGTACAAGTTTTTTAGTACTTTAATTTTGTGAGACGCGCTGGATTGCTTTATTTTCCTCTTTTTATAAAAATCCCTGCACTCTGATCCCATTCCTGCAGAATTTTAGGTCTACATGTCCATTGCTAACTATGCCCTCAAGTACTCTTCCCCTGCAACACCTCCAAACTTGGCAGTGAACGGAGCCATCCCCAGATCCTCCTACTGCCAAAGAAGTTGGTGTGACAAAGACCTTCCTCGCTGTTTGGCTTCTGTAGGACCTGGCTTGTGAATTATAAAGGATGCACGAAAGCGCGTGAGCTCAAAGGAACCAGAGTTTCTTCTCACCAGTGTCTGAGGAGGGAAAGCTTGCCAGCTCCAGATTTACCAGGGGGACTAAGGGGGTTGTTACAGGGTGCAGCCCCTGCCAGTTTGTACAAAGTGGCAGTGAAGACAGATCCGTGATGCTTTTCTAGTCCCACCTGCAGGGAGGCAGAGTCTCTGAGCAATTGTGCGCTACCTACAGCTGCTCTTTAATCCTCTTGTGGGCACCACCCTCCTTCCCAGCTAAGGTGAGCAGGAGAACACCACCAGAAAAAATAGAAGCATGGATAATTTTATTTTGGTTTTTTTTGTCTATATCCTTTCTGCTTTGTATGGAAATTCAGCAAACACTAACTTGAATGGAAAGAGTTCAACCACTGAAGAAGACAGAAACAAGAGCAGACCTCTATGACTCCAGGGGAAAATTTCTGTTTATGTTTACCTAAATTGGGAGAAATCACTCACCAAGAGATTAAATGGTACCTGCAAATAATGTAAGAGCAAGGCAGATAAAGAAAATGTACATTTTCAGCCAGGAGGCGATGGATGGTTAAAAACAAAATCCATTCCTGTATGAAATGTCCTGAAATCCCTTAATAGTGGATCTGGGTGTGAACTTTGAATCTGGTGCTTCCATCTCCAGTGGTGTGAATTGAACTCTGCCTCTTCTGACCCATACAGGCACTTGCAGTTTGCCTAATTGAGAAAGGAACCATACAGAAGCCTCGGGATTTGCGTAACTGACTGGACATATTAAGGAAAGGTCTGGATTCAAATTCACTAACGCATAGCCTGTAAAATGCTAACAGCCCTAAAGGCAGGCCAGTAGTTTCAAGCTGTCTTTGAGAGGCAGAAGGTCCCTTCGGGTTGATTTCCCATTCCACTGAGGCCTCCATGGATGGTTCACCACCGTTTCACTCCCCAGGAGGAGGCAGCACCCTGCATTTCCTCGGGAGAGCACTGAAAACCGCAGCCCTGGGTTCTCCTAGGTGACTCAACCACAGCTCCAGAAGCAGAGCCATAATCAGTTGTATTGCTCAAAGGCTGAAAAGGCCCCACCCTGGGTTTTTTTTCCCCACTAAAAATGTATTTAGATTAATGTTATTTAGCACAAACACAAGCTGAACTAATTTCATGCTCCCTCACAGCCTTCTTCAGGCCACAGCATAGCACTCCATGCTATCTGCTGTGACTCTCTCTTCATCAGGCTGCTCACTGAAAAAGAAAATAATGCTAAAATCAAAGTCACCCTAATGGAACTAGCAATTTTTTTTAGTCCCCTTCTGCAAGAAGCCAAACTTCTCATGCATTTGCACATTGTATTTTCACATGCAGCCTCAGACTGTAAGGGTTATAAAGGAGAAAACAATTTTTCCTTCTGCAACATAATGTTTGAGAAGGATACAATTATGCGATACTGAAAGTACCTCAGGAAAAAACCTGCATTTTTTATATAAAACATTACATAATAATTAGAAGCTAATGTTCTCTCCTATCAGAAGGGACTATTTAGCCTGACTTCTCTGTAGGCGGACTGCTAGGGTCAGATCAAAATATTTCATACCAAAACCTCTTGAAGTCAATTCTGCCCATTTTTTTCCTTAACCAAGTGTAACACACCAACACTTAGCAAGTCACCTGGACCATCTCTTAACATTTTCCAGTCTTTGAAGTTTTTAAAACTTGAATTTGGACATACCTCTTATTTCCTGGTCTGCTACGCTTTTCAGAGGGACATGACAATGATACATATATCCAAAAATACGATGGCAGGTTCATTCCATAAGTTGGGCAAAAATACAACTCTGAAATGCTTCTCCACAACCCAATAAAATAGCAAGAAGGAAAAAAAGACTTGTGCTGATTCTGTAGATGTTAGAATGGTGAAATTCATTACTGAATGTGAGGCTACACTTGAGGGTGCTCTGATTTGAGTTGAATATTTAGCTTACCTCTAAAGGTAGGCAATTCTAACTAATATCTTCATTATATCCATGCCCAGATGGACGCATTTCTTGGCTGATACATGTGATAGAAGTTGTCTTTTATCCCTGACGGTAAACCCTACAAGCATGCTTTGTTGTGTGCTGTCCCACAGCATCCTTTGCCTTTCCACATCCATAGCAAAGCTTCAGCAGGCTCGGCTTGTTTCCAAAAAAGCATTCTTTGTGACAGTTAAAAGAGAGAATTCAGAACACCATATAATAAAAGCAAACAAAATACAGCAGAAATAATGTCTTATCTCAGCCAGGAGCCGAAAATGAAAATAAATAAAGACCAAATGCTGCTTACTGAGCTTTCTTTGCAGGGTGCACAGAGCAGGAAATAAAATAATTTTGTTGTTTCTATTATCATTCTTGCAAGCACAACACAAAGCATTGCTGATATGGTACAGGTCCATCTGCCAACTGGGGGAGAAGAAAAGAAAAAGCAATTAAGAATATTATAATTTAGGTTTGTTGCTATAGGCTGGAAGGATCCAGTTAAACATGCTATGATTCTGAGCAGAGAAGAATAGGAGATGAACCAAGAAAGAATTTCTCTTGATATTATGACTTGACGTGTGTCCCCTGCCTTCCCCAACTCCCCAAACCAGGTATATATCTGTAGCCAAACCACCTCTGGCTCTCAAAGTCAGGTACTCCATGTATAAATATGCATTCTGAGGATGTGTGGGCTAAACACTAGCCTGGACAACTTACTCTGCCAGTCTGATCCTGTGATAGAAGACTTATCTGTGCACCTCAGTAAGGACACCCAGCCCTAATTTCCAGAGCAAGGAACCAGGTGGTCATTTCACCTTGCCTTCTTCCCGCTGCCATCACCTACCTAACCCAAATTTGTTTGATGCATGAAACTGAAGTAGCAAAAGTAATTCTTGCTCTATATAGGCAATGAGAAATTTGTACCTCCTCCAGGAAGAGGGCTCAGAATTAACAAGTCTTACAAGTGACCTTGCACATTTTGCACACTTGTCACATGTTTAACCAGCGTTGGTTTTGCATTTGGGGAAAATACTGGCAAAGAGCTGCTTTTGTTAGGCCTCTTGCACGTTTGTTTTGGCAGTGTCAGTATCCTTTCTTGGTGATTCTGCATAGCTCTCCTCTGGTATGCACATAAAACAGTCTCTGAGAAATTAATCTAGACCACATTACTCTTAAGTAAGCACATCAGGCAGCTGGTACAGGTCCAGCCAGACACAGTTCCCATGAACCTAAGCCTTATCTTTACGTTTCACTGTAATCTGAAGGAAATAAACACAGAGCCCTAATGTTATGTCTGTTTTACCGCATCTGTCCTTGCAAACTGAGGTTGTAGAATAGACCATTTCTCTGCTTTTTTTCTGGTTCCTTTGTTCCCAGGGCTACCGTGACTTGTTGCTCAGTGTGCATCTCTGAAGGACATGCTCATAAACCAGCTACAACTGCCTTAAATTATTGCTGTGCCATGTGGAGGTGACCCCTGAGCCTGCACGAGGTGAACTAAAGCCCCCATTATTTTTCTAGGCAGCATCCCTTGGTTTTTCCATCCCCTTCATGTCTGGCACCTGCTTGATGTGCAGCCAAGCTGCCTCCTGCCAGCAGTTCGCACATGGTCAGTCATCCCACACCACGAAGCAGATCAGCTGCGTCTGCCAGACTATCACCAGGCACAGCTGTCCCACTGCTGAGTCACAGTGTTAGACAGGAGCAAAGTGATCACTTGTTCATATTTAAATAGCTCTGGTCTCTGGAAAAATGTCAGACCACTGTGGGCTTCCTGGTGGTTTCATAGTTGGACTCTTGGGATCTAGCCTGGGCTGGCTGCTAAGTATTTCTTCTTTACATGTTTACATACAGGTTGCAGAGGGGCTGGCAGGGAGTTTACTTATGCCAACAGCAGTGGCCACACTGCAGTGTGGAGGTGCAGTAGCTTGGTGACCACCTCCATTGCCCATCAGCCACCTAAATCAGTGACTGCTTGGAGAACATCACAGGCTGGGGACTGAGGACTCATCTGTCAGCACCCAACAGAGCAGCTGCAGGCTGGGCATGGCCTTCAAGACAGATATTGCTGCCATCTGATGCAAAGATTGTGCCAGATTATCTCTGTTCATCAAGTAAGAGAATAGCAAAAATGGCCATTTTAATGAGGGCAGAATTAAACCTGAACACAGAAAAGAATGAAACTAGTTGTCTAAACAGAATAAAATTTTTATAGCTTTTGCAGTGGTTTATAAATTATCCCCAGCCAGTTCGTGTCTGAGTAGAACCTTTTTGTGGAAAGCTGTTCTTATCTTAACGCAAACATTTTGCTCCTGTTCTGTGGAAAAATGTTTGGCTCATTTTGTAGAAAGAGGTTAGAAATACAATCTTGTTGAGAAATGGTGGGGTTCTTGAGACAGTCCAGGAATAAAGAAAGCACAGAGGGATAAGGTGGAAAACATGGTATTAGCTCTCCAGTAAAGAATCAATTTACTCCATTTAAAAATGTTGCAGCTCTCTTCTTTTGTATGGCACTGGGGAAATCAGGATTGATTTTTAAATATAATGATGTAAGTTGGAAATAAATGTCAAAGGTAAACTTACAAGTGAATGTTTAAAAAGTAATGAAGTAATGTTATCCCTTTGTACTGATGAATTCAATTAAAAGACAGGTAGGTCCACCAGCGTTGTAAAGGAGCAAAGCCCAGGTGAGCATTTGTAATGCCTCTCAATTTTGGTTTATTCCTCGCGTTAGAAATGAGTGAGCCTTTCTCATAAAAGGCTTGCTCCTACTCTCTCCTTTACTGAGCTGCCTATTTTCTTGGAGCTTGGGTATACCTATTTTAGCATTATAGAATTAAATCATTTTAAATGATACAAACAGAATTTTGACAGGATTTTATTTCATGGACTCTTTAGTAATTTTGCCTATTCATACAACTTGGAATTTAAAACCTGTTTAAACGCATCATTAAACATTTCAGTTTACTTAGGGATAGATACCATGATTTGTCATTTAGCAAATTAGTGAACTGAGGCATAGAGAAACAGGGTCAAATCACGACTAGCATGAATTTTCCCTTGTGTCACCTAGGACTGAGTTTAACCCATGCAATAGTGTGCAGCTGAGACAGGTGATACATCTAGTAAGTACAGAGTAACCTGGGATATTAGTTCTCGAGTGAGAAAGGACTTGACTTATGGCTGATGTCTTCAGGGGATGAGAATCACATTAAGGATGGGCCACAGGAGGAGGTGGGAATGATCTCAGGAGCTTAGGTGCTGGGTTAAGGGCTTGATCTGAAGGCAACTGAAGAGAACCCAAATATTCCACTGGCCTGAGTGAGTGTCTTGAGGTCCTCACAATTTCAGCCATTTCAGCAGTTCATAATTTAATATTTTCTAGTAGGTATCTGAATGGAATTAAAAGGCATCTCTTACAGCACAAACCCCTAAAATTATAACTTTTACAAATTAATGCTCCAGCTAGTTCAGCATCCAGTCTTGAATAACATTTCACCTGGAAGCAAATGAGATTATATTTCTGAAAGATTATTTGTATGGAAAAAACCTAGACTATTTAGGACAATATGAGTAAAAGAAAATTGTGTTAACTGATGCAAAGATGTAATTCTATCTTGAGATTGTGAAAATATTTCTTCTGTTATTTTATTATTTCTCATTAGATGTAAGTTTAAAATGTGGTGCTGATTTTTCTCATGGAATTCAGCCAAATGGAGAGGCAAAAAAACCCCTGTTTTGTTGTTTTCCATTTTAACATTCCATTGGTTATTTGAGGGTTTGTTGTTTGAACAGGTTGTTACAGTGCATCACTTCAGCTACCTTAATGTTTTAATTTTGCTGTGAATTACATTCCAAGAATGTTTCTGTTTTGCCCAAATCTGATAATTTTTAGCTTCCATTACATTCAAAATGGTCTCTCATTTGAACAAGAGATAGTGATTATGCAGCAAATAAAAATCAGTTATTGAATGTATGTATTTTCACATCCATATTAAAGAGCTAAGAGCGTTATTTATTGTGTTTTTAACTGTCAGTTGTTTGAAAATCACTGTGAATATTGTGAGTAGCTACAGAATTTTTCGTTGTTTCTGGTTTTCATCTCAAATGATTATTTCAAACACCAGCTTCTTACCTACTTAATCCTTTTCCAAAATCCAATAACCAAAATAAAATTATAATCTAAAGTGATAGCAGAAATCAATGGCCAGGGATATTAGTGGATGCTTATTAACACAGACGATACTATTTTCATATTGCCATAATGTTGGTCCAGATGTGCAAGTGTCAGTTTTAGGCATTGAGTAGGTGGGTTTGGAAGCCTTAGCAGTCCAGAAGCAATTGCTTTTGGCAGGCTCTGGAGTGACTACAGATCCATGAGATCATTTATGACCTATAACTGCAGGTTTACTGCCTAGTGTATATTCCTACCATGCACAAAATCCTATCCCCACTTGTTATCTGAACATGATCCTTTGTACAAATGGACCATGTGGGCCTGATTAGGGATTTCCATGGAAGTATAGGAAGCCAAAAGTCCAGTGTCCTGTTTCCTAGATATTCAATGTTTCTGAAGGAAGAAGAAAAGTAACATTGTTTGAAACTTTGCTTTCTGTTTATATATGACCTAATATAACAGATTGAGTGTATACAAGATTTTATTAAGTTCTGAATGATGCTTTCCATGGCTGGTAAATGGCTTTTGGTCAGAGTTGAGTGTATTAAAGTGCTTAGTTGATTTAGGATGTGGATGTAAATGGCAAAGCTCAGTTTATGAGCTTCATTATTTCTGGAGTGAGGCTTCCCATATAGTTCATTAATCTACCTGATTTTTATTATCTCTTTCTCAACAACAGCCACTTTCTTAATAGGTATTTTGACACTGAGGCTTAATGGCATTTTAAAAGATGACAGACCCATGTACAGAAGTTACAAGTCATATGTATTGAATTGTTCAGTCATGAGATCGTTCCATCCCAGAAATGGAATCTCTGGTGTTATTTTTTCATTTAGGTTTTAGGTTTTGCTCTGGTAGCTAGATCATAATACTCTGTATGAATTAGTCAGTTTTGCTTTTCTTTTCAGGAAAGATTTTTTTTTTTGCTTTTGCTTTTGCTTTCAGGAAATACTTTCCTTTTCCCCTGCTTGTCCACATACTAGAAGAATAAGAGAGACAGAAACTAAAGGATCCCAAGCACACTCACATTTCTTGAGCACTTCCAAAATCAGTATAAATAAATTTAATAAAACAAAGTCCTCCAGAATAAATGCACCTAGTCTTACATTACTCTATGGACAGCTATTCCTTTATTTGTACAAGCAACTCTGCCTTTAGAATTACACTGTATCTGCATACTTGTTCATTTGTACAAGCTGAAGACGCTTTACCTTTGGAAATGCATTGCATCTCCATACCAGTATAAAATTTGAGTAGGTGGCCTTCCAATTCTGAGGCAAAACCAGGTCAGACTTCTCACTGACAAGATTCTAGGGGCTTCTGTCGTTCTTTGTCTCAGGAACCCGAGTCAGTAATTCAGGTAAAACTTTCTTCTGTGGATTTATAACAATATTTTATCTTTAAACTTGTTTTCAGTATTTCATTTGCAAACAGTTCTCTACCTTTTAAGTGTATGCATACATTTCAGTTGACATGAGTTTTCATAATGAACATGAAAATGTAATGTACGTAGCCAGCTCAAGCTCATTAATGTGCTATGTTAATAAATTTCATAACCATATTTGTGCTAAAATAAATAAGTTTTTTTTAAAAAAAAAACCCAACATGCATTGCTTACAGACAACAATATGCTTTTGCTGTAAGCAGAGGAAGCACAATCTTTTCTGATGGCCTAGAAGCCTTTCACCCTGTAGATATGGTTGCAAAAAGGTTAGGGATGTAGTCCTGAAGAGAACATTGATTTTTCTGTCATGTACAGAGTAGTTTAAACTTCACTCATGTGTTCTCTTCTTGGAAATGTCTGTCTGGTTTAGCACATGTTTTTTAGCTCTGAAATGCAGCACTTCTGCAATATGTTCTCAACATAATTCTGGACGAGTGCCTGTGTGAATGGAGGTGCTTGCAGTGAAGGAGTAATGTGATCTTTGGAATAGATTAGTATGAATGGGAGCGCCTAGGCAGCAGAGATCAGACAGGCTTGTGTGGGATTTTCATTCCACTTGCAGGAATTGTTAGGAATTGTTGCTTGTAGTCATTACTCCTTTCCCAGCATGTTGTACCTCATAATGTAAAAACCTATCCTTGTGCTAGGGGACAGGCTGTGAGAGGATTTAGTCTTGTACTTAGTAAGTAGCACACCTTCTTTTTTTCCCTGGTGGTTTTATGGTTGTCTCTAGGTTCTTATCATCTGGATAGATGAATATGGGCTGGCAAGTTGGCTTATTTCATTGTAAAGAAAGACATAGTTAAAGCAGTAAAGATAAAACATATTGATGTTTAGAGTAATGATTTCATTTAGAAGTCCTAGCAAACTGCTACGCAAAGGGAAGTAGAATCACAGAATCAGACACTTTGGGGTGGACCTCAGGTACCCCTGATCCAAGCTAATCCAAGCTGAGACCTTACCAGGCTGCTCAGGGCTTTGTCCACTTGTGTCTTGAACTCTCCAAGGGTAGAGACTGCACAAGCTCTCCAGGCAGCCTGATCCAGTGCCTGACTGTCCTCAGTGATCTTCCTTCCCTATGTCCAGCTGGAATCTATTCTTTCAGTTTATGACCCTGCCTCTCATTCTCCTGCTGTACATTGTTGTGAGGAATCCAGCTCACCCCCTCGATAACCCTGCATTCAGACAGGGCCAGGCTGCTGTGAGACTCTCCTGAAGTTTTCCTTCATCCAGGCTGAACAAGCCCAGCTCCCTCCACCTCTGCTTGCAGGGCAAGTGCTCCAGCCCTGACAATCCTGGTGGCCTCCACTGGACTTCCCCAGATTTGTCAATGTCTTAATATATCAGGCCTAGAGGTCTGCAGAAATAATTGCAGAAACAAGGTCTTAAACTTGTGTTTCTCTCTTGTACATTCTTATACTATTCCTTTCTCTTGCTATTCATAGAGCTAACCTCTCAGCACTGTTAAGAAAGCAAAATCTATTCTCACTCCCTAAGATGCATTGCTTGTAATAACTATCTTCTTGGATTTCATTAAGAACATTACACTTGTTTTTCCTGCAATGTGTTCTTTTCAGTTTCTTTTCTGAACTCCATGGATGGCAGACATTTTTCAGGATTAATGAATTCTTAAGTGATAACATCATTAGTCACTATCTGAAGATCCAATAATCCTTTAAAAGAGTGATGTGAAAGTCAATAGGTGCATGAAAAAAGGCTTTGAAATTGCTTCTTGTTTCTAGCAAGTCAATAAAGGCCCTCAGTGGGAGGCTGAACATCTCAGTACCCCAGTGCAGGTAAAGGCTTCTCAGGACAGGGCACAAGCATGCATGCAAGGCAGGAATGCTTAAAGCTACTTCCAGGCTCATCTGCAAAAGAAGTCTCTTCCTAAGGCCCTCAGGGTGGCAAGATGCATGAAAAGGATAGTGCCTTCTCTGTCTTTCATTTTTAAATGGCATCTGGAAAGTTATCTCAGAGGTCTACCTTACCCTCATCACTGAAGGAGGGAGGAATTGCAGATGATACCAAACTGGGAGGAGAAGTCTCTGCACTGGAGGATAGGGCTGCAGTTCGTAGAGACCTCAGCCAGCTGGAGAAGTGGGCTGTCAGGAACTTCATGGAGTCTAGGCAAGGCCTTTTGGTGATTCACTATCCCTGTTTGTCCCTTTCAAAAATGGGGTGAATGATATTCATCACTGTGGGAAGAAGTAGGCAATGGATGTATGAGTTGAAGAGTTGAGCTGGTAATAGGCAAAATGTTCCCCTCTCGTTCCAGCAGTATGCATCACCACCTTTCGTTGTGGTGTTACAAATGCTACGTCAAGTAGGGCTAAAACCTCGGAAAAACGTAGACTACCTTGAAGTCACAAAGAAATATTTCTGCTTGTTTAGAGTCAAGGAAGGTTTCTCACATGTGCCCGTTTCTCTGGGGCCTTCCCCTGACAGTTTGGAGAAGAGGAGTTCCATTATCCCATGGGCTGAGGGTGGCCCCAAATCACACCCAGGGCTGTCTCCTTGCAGGAAAAGCTGCCTTTTGATTTCTGTCTGTGTCTAAAGCGAGAAAAGTTCATTCATGACAGTCTCTTTTTCACAGATGACTGCAAGAGCTGAATTACCAGTGCAGCTTCTCAGGACATTTTTTCCCCTCATCTTCTCCCTTAGACTTTTTGTTTTGACTCAGTGTTTAGCTTTGCTGGAATTGCCCGGAAGTAACTATGGATCAGAAAAGCTGGGACATCCCTGAAGTCCAGATTGAAAGGCAATTTGTGTCAGTGCAGCTGGAAGAAGAGCGGAATGGGGGGCTAAACCCTTAGCAGAGCAGAGCTCTCCTGGTGCCAGTCAGCAGGCTGGATATGGCTGGAACAACTCTCCTGGGCACATGCCTTTGCTTAGGGAGAGGAGATGAAAGACTTTTATGGTGGCTTATGTAGCCAAACAGCCACCTGCCATCTCCTTGGCTTGTGCAAGGCTGGGCACCAGTGCCGGGCACCAGCACCAGGCATCAGCACATGCATGCCCATGCCAGCACAGGGAGGGGAGAGCTTGGATTCCCCTTCCACCACCAGGACAGTCGGACACCAAAGCACTTCCAATGTTCCTTTGTGAAAATCCAGGCATGTTGTCTCCTTATATTAAAGACAGAAAGGTTGCACTTTCCTTCCAGGGAAAGCAATAATGTTTATATCTAACTTTTACTTAGCATTTCATCCATGCGTTTCAGAACACTTGGCATCAATAGCTTTTATATAACTGATAAAATAAGTGAACAGAGGTTCCTTTACATTTCACAGATCTTCAAAACAAATTATTAACTCTTTTTTCCAGCTGCCTAACTGTAAGATTGGAAGCCAGAGGTCAGTTCTTATCTCACAGAGGTTTTGAAGTGAAAATGTTTACTGTAGTGATTTATAATGCCACCTCTGACCTTGGATTACTTGGTAGGAATTAAACGAAGTGTTTAAGTTTCTGAAGAATTAGGAAATACATTAGATAGAATATCTTGTACAAAAATATTATTTTGACTCATAACCCACACCTTTGCTGCAGTTTCCTTGGTTTTCCTACACGTACCCATCAGAAGCCATCAGAGGAAGAGCACTATATCAATGAGAATAACAATGATTTTGTTTCATTAAAAATTATTCATGTATCCAGTTTCACTGAGACTTTTCCTGTAGGACTCACTAGAAAGAATTACCAACTGGAAATTAAAGGGATAAGACATATAGCCATTAATTTTCAGAAACATTCAATGTCTTTTTGTGCTGAAATTGTTCCAATTAAGTGAGTCAGTTCTGTGCTGGTTGTGGAAAAAGTAAAGTCCTGACAGGTTAATTCTGAGAGAAATGTGAATAGATTGAAGCTTGTTACTGAGTTGACTTCATAGCTTTCTTGTTGTCAGACTCGACTGTAAACGGGTGGCACTTTGCAGATGGACCTTTTCAGCAACACACAGAAAGTAACCATCAATAGAAAAAATATTTTGTACATAAACACAAAGGTGAAATATGTAAATATATGTTAACTTACAGGTGTGCCAATAGTGAATCTATTTATTACAAGATTATTCTGTATATAGCTGTAACAAACTTTTCTGAAAGTACTTACAAGTATTTTTTATTAATTATGCAAGGCTGTATTCATACATACGTATGTGTATATATGGACATACATAGGCTGTATGCATCATCGCTGTTCCAACTGGATTTGTCTTTAGCAAATGACTGGCAGTGCTAAAAGTACTGAAGGGACTTTCATCATATTGAATTAAAGTTACTCAAAGGAAAGTGAAAAATGGAGCTTTGTGTGAAGACAGAGCAGTATAAAAATGGAAATGGTCTCTCATCCCCTTCCCTTTCGCCTCTATTCTGCAGCGTTTCTCTCTGTACTGCTTTTCACTCTTCTGCTCCCTATTACACTTCTAAACCCTGTGCTACTCCTACCTGCTCTGTTCCTTTGCTTACATACTAACTAGCAATATGTCCTTTCATGTTCCTGTCGAGCCTGGCTGGGTAGCAATTGCTCTCTCTCTCATGCACATTAACTTGTCTTATTGTCCTTAGCTGTAAAGGTGCAACTGCACTGGCTCTTGAAGATGTTTTGTTTTAGATGGGATTTTTCAGGTTGATGAATCGGATTCATTTTTTTCTTCAGCCACTGTGCTGCAGCTTTGATGTTTCTGTTCTTCCCAGTAACATGCCAATGACGGTATCTTTTCTGCAACATAACACCATACCAGGCAGTCTGATGGAGGGATAAGTTCATGGCATTTTAGTACCCAACTACTAACAAGTGTTAATGCTATTTTGACAGTAGTAAAATCTGTGTCTGTCACTCCATCTGTAATAAACGGGAGATGAAGTCACACCATTTCTATGCAGGGGCACAGCAAGGACTAGAGAATATGATGCTAAACTTATGTGTGGCACTGAACGTCATGGAACTACACCATTACACGAGCTTCTTCTGATGCATCTTATGATAAAAAAATGAGCATGCAATAATGGAATAAGTGTTTGCAAATATTTTGCCACTGAATTTAAATAACAGATTTATTTCAATAATAAACATGGGAGTGCATCTTGATAGGTTGTTAGCTGAGCTGTGTGGGTAGTTAGTCTTTTATTTTTATTCAGATGATTCAGTGAAACCACATGATTTAGTTATTTTGTCTGTAGTAAGAATACTGAATTCAGTTGTCAGCTATACCAGCTGATCTTCACTCCTATTGAAAACATAGCATAGTAACATTGGAATTAATGCGCAGTTTTGTTTGTTCAATTTGAATACGCATGAGAAGCTTTCCAGAGAATGCTAAACAAGACAGCACTTTTGTTAAGATGTTAAGGAAGAGGACTCTGTACTGTTAGAAGCAATCTTTAAGTATTGTAACAGAGTAAAATTTGGTGCTGAGTTAGTTTATGAAAATACCATTCATGCTTTATCATTCAGGAGTCAATATGAAAACCTGGAAGCTAGATCTTCTTTCAGACTGCAAAAAAATGTTAACAATTTCTGAAAAGCTTGGTCTAGTCTCATCAGCTGGAAAGCATTAACCACACTGTTGTCAGTCATCGTGGAAAAAGCCTTGAATTTACATTTCCAAAATAAGAGGTGACAGCACAGTTTATAATGCCGTTTCCTTTCACATGAGGGACCGAGGATCTGAAGCTGCAGGCTCTTCAGAGTGGCAGAACAAAAAGGGGAGCTGTGCTGAGCAATGATCGCTTTGCCAGGATTACAGGCTGCATTCGAGGCTGGAGGAGCTGCCTGAGTGTCACTTCTATTTTGGAGAACGGCCACCATTCTGCTCCCATGGTTGTTTCTGTTTCAGTGCCAGAATGCATGGCCCATTTCTGATTTTTATCACATTTCCAACTGACACAACTGGCACAAGTCCTTTTTCGATCTGTGAGATCAGAAACAGATGTTGGTATATTAGCTTGATGATCTGGGGACAGGATTTACAGGCTTGGCTCCAGCAGCCAGACCCAGGCAGCCCCTGATCTAATGGGGAAGCCTGAAAGGGCATGACATCATGTCTGTGTCACAGAACACGGGACCATCTGTTTAAATCACCTTTACTTGTACGTAATTTATTTTTTTTTAACCAAGCAGCAAGGGAGAAACTCATTCTATGGCTCTTTTGTAAAAGAAGACTATTCACCTGTGCGTTTTTTTGATAAAAGACGATTCACCAGCTGTGCCCTCAGCAAAGTCCTCTGTACCTCTCCACACGACTTACAAACTCGGGAAGCAGACAGGCAGGCAGACAGCAGAGGTAAGGGTTCAAGTCAGGGTTAAGACACCCCAGTACTGATGTCTATAAGTGTGCAACTGCCTCATTTCCCTCCAGTCAGTGGAGATCTGGTCGATGCCAACAGTGGAGCCTAGCATGCAACTTCAGTTGCATAGACCATCCTTAAGCAGACAGAAGAGGTGGGACTCAGTTGCCCAAACAGACAGCTGGTATCGTTTCAGGTGCTGTGAAGCACCTTTCTTGGCCTCTTGGAGGCACTTCAGAAAGATTCATGTGTTCGCTAGAGTATATATGCCATTTCTTGCAGATGTCTAAGACCCCTTATCCTGTCTGGATATGGTCCTGGACAACCTGCTCTGACTGACCCTTCTTGAGCAGAGAGACTGACTAGGTGATTTCAGGTCTCTTCCAACCTAAATGACACTGTTGTCTCAGCTGGCAATAGACGCCAGTGCGCTGGGCACCTGAAAGTTGCTACCCCACCAGAATGGCGGTAGGCTCCAGTGACAGTGCTGACTGTAGCTCCATTCACTTGAAGATTCTTGGGAGTCTGTTACCCCATGTGATGCCCTACATCTGCCTGGGACTGGCAGACACAGAGCAGCACTTATGGAAAATACACACCCTTTCTGTGCCAGGCCAGGCGGGACACCCTCATCATCTCAGGTACACTGCATACTAATGTTTGAGTGACTTACTCCTCCATGGTCGTGTCTTTTGGAATATTATGTAGCCAAGAGTCCAGATGGCAAAATCTGCCCATCCAAAATGAGTTGCTTCCATGGTAAAATGACTTGCTTTTATATTACACATCTCCTTTGAGTGTGCTACACTTCCACATTTTGTCCTTTTTTTCTGTTACATTAACAACCCCTCAGCTACCTGGAGCTTCCTTGCCATGCTAGTATCTGATCAAGCCATCTCTAAACTATATCTTGGTCAAACTAAAAAAAGACCGGTAATTTTATTTTTTTTTTTTTAATTTAACGCAGATTTTTCAGACATTAAATAATTCCTGCTCTATGACAGTTGTTGAGTCTCTAAAACCACACATGGTGATCCGCCTTTTCTTCACCCTGCTGCTTAGTGACTGTAGCATTGCAGCAGCCATCACGTACCACATTGTATGGGAATTGTCCTGCTTCAATTGTCCTGCCCTGTAACTTGTCTCACCTCTATGTGTCTTTCACTGTCACATATCCACGCTTTCATCCTATAAGCATAAACAGCCTGCGTGCAAAACTTGCATTCAAATGTGCTCAAATGGATGATGGTTAAATGAGACCAATTTGCCACACATTTGTTTCTTGCTCTGCCTTTATCAGTTTCCACCAGAAAATAATTTACTTTGAATTATGTTTGCATTTGTTTTGTAGTCTCTGCCAGCAGCAGTGATTTTTTTCCCCCAGCAAAATGGTATACACTGATTAGCAAAACATGACAGTGAAAAGCCTTGAAGTGTTTTAGCAGCATTTTGTGACCAAAAAAACCCTCAAAACCCAAACAGATTTGAGTTGCTTTTCATTTTTCTTTGAGTTACATTAAGGGATGCTTCATTAAACATGCATCACTAAAGATATGGAAGATCCCTCTCATGATAGAGGATGTGGCCCACTGGGATGGTGTGTGCCTTTTGTTACCTAGATCAGAATGAGGCAGATGAGTCGACAACTGAATGCTGGTGATCTTTCACTGAAGTAACTATTGTTTACCGTTAAATCATAGCAGTGCTATTGTCCAAACAGAAGAGGAAGCAATAGAATCAAATGAAGGATGAAAAGCGCTGTGTGATTTTAGTCTCTGTTTAAAAATGAACCTGTACCCAGAGACACTCATCCCAAATATCCAACACCCTCCCTGTTTGGCTATTCAGTGGGAATCAATCACATTTTCACAAAACATTTTCTCACATACCCATAGCGCAGCACGGGGAAGCCCCTCATACATTCCCTGAGCAGAAGAAGCTGCAGCACTGGGCTGCAAGTGGGGGTCCTTGTGTAAAACCTCACTGTAAGGCATGTTTCCAGCCTACTGCCAAGGTCCTTTCCTTCCCACCGCAGCTGGAAATGGCTTCTTCCTATCACAGGACTGCTGTACAGACAGATCCGTCACGTTTTGTTGCAGCTGCCATTATTGCAGAATATGATGTGTCTTGGATTGGTATAACACTGAATTAGGTTGAAATTTGGGATTTTAGGTCAGTTTGTTGCACTCCACTTCTAATTGCGGACTGCCCAAGAATCAGCAGTGTTGGACTGCTCCATAATCTCTTTGCCTTGCTGCTCAAAATCCAGATTTTTGGTCTACAAAATGCACCAGTCTGCATGAGCAAGCTAACCCCAGAAACATCAGAAGGGAGCATACCATGCATTGGAACAGTAAGAAATGTAGAGGAATCCAGTTAGCTTGCATTATGTCCCTTGGTGGATGTGACAGAGCTGTTTGTGACCTATTGAGGTACTCTAACTTACGTACAGATTTCAGCAGCCAGTTTGCTTACAAATAGTTGCAACTTCTTTAGTTCATGTTGAAAAAGACTTTACTATGTTCCTTCTAAAAATCCTGAACATTGAGAGCCATGAGCTTTTCAGGATGGCACATGTTATTAAACGACTGGCTTAGCATAGCCAAGTGTTAATGTTACATGCACTGACCTGACACTTCCAGGTCCCAATCACAGACCCAAACATTGTCACACTGGAGCTATCTACAACACTACAATTGAAAAAGTATTCTTTTTCATAAAACCCTTTGGCAACCCTTGGGTTTAGCTAAGAGAAGGATGTTCTTGTCTTCTAGGCTGGTTTATTCACCTCCTACAATGTCTCTTGTACTTGGAGCCTCATGGTATTTGGGCAATGGTATTTTTCTGTACAGTGAGTAGGAAGGGACAGACCTCTTAGGGGAATGTCAGACACAACAACCCTTTGCCACCCACCTGCTTGCTCACCACAAGCTGATGCTTAGAGGGCAGCCAGATGCGTGGAGGGAAGAAGAGAGACTCGGGTGCCTCACCTGGCCACCCTTGGGTGGCTGAGCCAAGAACTGTTCCAGCAGCACACATACACTCCCCCCAGCCAGCCCCGATCTGCTCACTGTGGACCTTTATACTGCCTTTACATTTTTTTCCCCAACTCGGAAGCATTTTGCAGCCACTTTGCGCAGACAAGTCACATCATATATGGGAGCAGCTCATTTTAATGCATCTTTGAGTTGCTGAAGTCTCATGTGAACAGTCTTGATGGTAAGAGCCCCAACGTGAGGCAGACAATAACAACTGCAGAGTGCAAGGACAAAGTCCAGCTGGCAGCTGATGTTCACTCCTCCAGCCAAGGCAGTACGAATATGCCCTAGGCGAGTCACAACAGCGGTGATGTCGTACAGCAGCAATTAATTTGCTTCTAAGGTAAATGGGTCCAAATGGTAAAGGCTTTTGCAAATGAAATTTACTGTTCCAATACAAATAACTAACTGGCAAAAAATAACTACTCCAGCCTGAAAGCATGGCCAACAATTGGTTGACATTTGTGTTGCAGAGAGTTTACAGATTCCCCATGAGTTGGATAGGAGCTGTGTTTTGCAGCAGCAATTGATTTATTACTGTGACAACCAGTAGAAATAGAGGGACCTGCTGGCAAGCGAGGGTGTGATTTGTTTCCTCTGCAAACAAGCGAGAGGTGTCCAGCTGGCCAGTGGCCATTCCCAAGCAAAAACCCAGGGGAGGATGCATGTTTTATCTCCTCTCTGCTTGAATTTTGCCTGCTAAATAGTGAAGGAATTAGGGGGTTTTGTATTGTACCAAAACACATTTGCATTTAGTAATGTTTCTACAAAGTCAAGGGGATGCAAAGGTCAGGCTGTCTTCTAGATATTTCACTTCTCAAGCAGTAGGATGACACTTTATCTGCTATTCATGAACAGAAAATCATTCTCATTTATAATGCAGCAGCCCCTGCAGGGACCAATCAAGGTCCCATTGTGCTGATGCCCAACTGGTGGCCGTGAGAAGAAAATTACTGGTGCCCGCTTGGATGCAGTTCAGAAACATCCATTTTTTGCCATGTAAGGTTTAACATGAGCACATCTGATCAGCAAAGCACATAAGCACGCATTTCAAGCAATCTCTCCCCAGCAAGATTGTTTCAGAGTGTTCCAGTCCTCTCAAGGGGAGGGGAATTTAAACACGTGTGAAAATGTTTGGCTAAATCAGACGTGGCTGCTGCACACAGACCTTGCAACTTTTCAGCATTCCACATATAAGACAGAGTTTTATTTTGATGCATAAGTGGGGGTTTGGGGGCATGACTGGCCAACAATGAAGTCTTGAAGTGTTTTCTCTCCTAGGCATGTTCTCAGCCTGCCCCAGTGAACTGACACAGTGCAGAGAGCTGCAGCTAGTGGGAGTGCACTAGTCATCTGCAAGCGTACCATACCAGGGTGTGAGCAACAGGAGAGATGAATCATTTCCGTTTACTGAAACAAAATAATGAAGTGTAATAGACTGAAATTAAGGTATGAAAAACAAGGCTGAATGAAAAATATGTTAGTGACAACAGCTGTCCGATTATGGAGTAACCCTGACGGAACAAAAAGGGAAAAACAAAAATAGCATGTAGTATTTCATGGTGGTTAATCTGCTCTAGACTAGGATACAAGGGTTAATTCTTCACTGGTTGATAATGGACAAGCTGAGACTTCAGGGATATGAGAAGATAAAATCAATGTATGACAATGGATACCTCATTTATGTGAATATGGCAAAGAATATTTGCGGTGTATCATTTGCACTGTAAAACTAATTAAAAAAAAAATCAACATTGACCAACAGCTAGCTACAGCTACTTCATATTGTGGGTATTGCATAAAATTGCCATGGTTTACTATGCCTGTAAGCCTGGAAAACACTGACTTTGTAAAGCTGATAATGGTAATGCAGTGGAAACATTGTTCGGGATCAGCGGAGTGCATGGTAGTGATAAAGAATTTCCCTGTAACGCTGTTACAGTAATTGAAGCTGCAGTTTGTCTCATGCACAGCAAAGGAAGCTGAGGCTGCCAGAAGGTTTTCTAAAACTTCCTTTGCAGCATTGAGCCATTTGTTGCCTTTGTCCAGTGATTGCTTGCCTGAGTTTCCACCATTTTGTGAGCTCTAACACAGAATTTGTGAGCTCTAGCACAGGCTCTAATGAATACAGACAATTTTCATTTTTTAAGATGTTTAACCACTGCATAGCATACAGGTTATTCCGTTATAGCACAGGGAACCACAACATTTCATGCTTAAACCAAAAAGCAAAGCATTAGGGTCAGCCTCTGAGTGCTTCAGTATTCTTGTAGGCATATACAACATAGCACTCGCTCTTCCTTTCCATCTTGAGATTTTATTTTTAAAGGAATTCCTCTGCTTAGATTCCTTTTAAGATTTCATTTCCTTTCTGCTTCTATTGTATATCTTTAACTGACCAGGATGATTTAGCAGTACTTGACTCTCAGCACAAAAAAAAAAAAAAAAAAAAAAAAAAAAAACATATTCAAGGCTCCCCTTACATGGGAAGACAAAAAGCAGCTTTCAGACACTGGCAGGTTTCTCATCTACATATGAAAGCAACAAGAAAAGAAACAATTAAATGGCACAGCTTTCCCTGGAGCTCTCAGACCTTTCTATGATTTTCCTCTTAGTGATATATGTGAACCTGCCTCGTGCATTAGCCTGGCTCACTTGGCTGCATCATTCCCTGTGATGTTCCTAAGCAAGCAAAGCTCCCACTACATTTAAGCCTAATATGGTTCATTGCTGGAAGAGAAACCAATTTTGGTTTTACTGGGATACCTATGGCTGAAGCAAGTATATTTAATATTCATTGCCCTGAGCTGTCTTTCACATTAGTGCTATGTTACTGCAACTCTTGGTGAAGTTTGATTTACACCAGGCAGCGCAGAACTTATTCCTCACATCACTAAGGATCTTCTCTCTCAAAGGGAAAGTGTCTCATGAAAGCTGGTGTGGAAGGAAATGTTGATATTCATAAATGGACAGCCTGTCATAAATGGACAGTCAAAATGCAGTGATATTTGAATGGACAGTGAGCCAAATCCTCAGAAACATGGATGGGTAGCAAATGCATTCTCCTGTGTGTGTGACCAGTAACTGTCCTACCTGTGTGACTAAGAAGTTGTGAGGTTCATCAGCGGATGTAGGACTGATGGCTGTGTTGACTTGGAGGAAGGAGGACACACTTCTGCCTAGCATAACTCACAGGACATACCATCCTATTTGTTTTAGCACATCTGGCAATGCAGATGTGGCTGGAAGAGGGTTGTGGAGATTGTTGAGTCTTTCAGTATGGTTAGTAGTTGATTAATCTCTCTTAAGCCTTACTTTTATGGACAATTGAATGCTCTGTTTTAACAAACACCTGTTTGTCACTCTTTCATTCAGTCTCAGGTGAGCTTTGGGGTAGTTATTTGAAAAATCAGTATAGATTGAGAGAATATCTGGGACTGAGAACGACATGGTCTTAGTTTCTCCTCTTAAGCCTTTTTATCAGGTAGATTCAAGCGGCCCATTAGGCAAAAAGATAGATGCCTAAAGGGTTACTGAAACAGCATCGCTGTCAGCTTCAGCTGCAAAAAGGACCTTAGCAATGAGTGCCCTTAGCAGAGCCAGGGACAGACGGGCTGTGCTGCATGGTTCTCACCCCTCCTTTTGTTTGAGAGGAGCTGGCTCTACCTCCACATGTTCACATTCCCCCCAACCCATGCACAGACCAGACAGAACATTTCAATTAACCAATTAACCCTGTGTGTCTGGTGCCATACCTGCAGCAAGGGGCAGCTCTCCTGCATACACGACAGCAGACAGTAACGGTATTTTAGCATTTCCCAGAATTTTGATTTTTTTTTAATGTGTCTTCAAATCACATACATATATGGCAGTCCACCAATAAAAACCTAGCTGTAGATGGCTCTTTCTCCCTGAATGTGATGCTGTCTCCAAAGCCAAGGTGGCTGTAACACGCCATCCAGAGTGTGGTGTGAGCTGATGTGTTACGTGCCTATCACTTCCCTGAGACTAATGCTGTGTGTCACTAACTACTACAGCCGTCTCCCACACTTCTAAAAGCAATTTCCACTTTATTAAGTTCTACCCTTCATGGTATCCAGGAAGCTAGAAACAGGCTCCATTTCACCTACAGTCTTAGCAGTTGTCACCAATCTACCCTTGAGTGGGTTATTAAATTAAGGCTATTGAATCAGATTCTGCAGGCAGCTATTCGGTGTTAAACCTGGACTAATCCCAGATTTACAGCTGAAGTTGCTGTTAGTAAGGAACTAGAAGTTGGTCCCTTCAAATTTTAACTCTGTACATTGCAGGCTGTATTAAAGATTCAAAGTTTTTTAGAAGCAGCCTGGGCTGGCTGCATAGGGCAGATGCCCTACGGGGTAACTTCTCAAGAGGATAGTTTGACCTGCTCACTGTGCTCTGAAATTTTCTGCACAGTGAACTGAGGAGCTTCTGTGTGAGAAGGGGTCAACTAAAATTATAGGAACTCTTGTTTGTTTCTCCATAATTCTTCTCAATGGGTTTCCTATAGAGGAGTACTACATTTTTGTCCCAGAGCTCCCAGCTTCTTATGGGAAGTGTAACCTGTTTCCTTCATACACCTAGGGGTCTGTAGTGGGTTTGCGTGGCAAGGCTTTTGGCAGCAGGGGGGTCACAGGGGTGGTTTCTGTAAGAAACTGTCAGAAGCTTCCCCCATGTCTGACAGAGCCAGCGCCAGCCGGCTCCGAGAGGGACCCGCCGCTGGCCAAGGCCCAGCCCGTCAGTGACGGTGGCAGCGCCCCTGGGACAGCACAGTTAAGAAGGGAAAAAGAAATATCTATGCAACACGACTGTAATGGAAGAGAGGAGTGAGACTATGTGAGAGTAAGAGCTCTGCAGACGCCTGGGTCAGGGAAGGAGGGCAGGAGGTGCTCCGGGAAGAGATTCCCCTGCAGCCCATGGTGAAGACCATGGTGATGCAGGCTGTTCCCCTCAACCCATGGAGGTCCACAGTGGAGCAGATATCCATGCAGCCCATGGAAGACCCCACGCCAGAGCAGGTGGATGCCCAAAGGGGGCTGCAACCTCATGGGAAGGACCCACACTGGAGAAGTTCATGGAAAACTGTCTCCCATGGGAGGGACCCGAGGAGGAAGGAGCAGCAGAAACTTGTGATGAACTAATCGTAACCCCCACTCCCTGTTCCCCTGCACTGCTCAGGGGGAGGAGGAAGAGAGATCGGGAATTAAATTAAGCTTGTGAAGAAGGGAGGGGTGGGGGAAATGTGTTTTTCTGATTCAAATGGTAATAAATTAAACTAATTTCCCCAAGCTGAGTCTGTTTTGCCAGTAATGGTAAAAGTGATCTCTCCCTGCCCTTATCTTAACCCATGAGCCTTTTGTTATATTTTCTTCATCCTCTGCCTGGTTGAGGTGGCTTTGGTGGGCACCTGGCATTCAGCCAGGGTCAAACCACCAGAGTCCGAAGAGGAGTATTTGGGTAGCAGGGGTATCAGGAGAAATTCAGGCAGTTATGCAGATTTTTCTGCACTTGGACATTTTCAGACCATTCCAGTCCTGGTTCCAAGGTGAAGGGTATTAAACACCAGTTGTGTTACAGAGCTTCCTACATGCTGCAGACATCAGGGAAGTTCAGTGCAGTGGCTGACACTGTTTCTGTGGGTCTAGAGATGGGTTCACTGGAAATGCCTTGCATTCATTAATTTAATTGTACAGACTCAATCAAAGTGTTCACAAAGTGCTCGGGAAGTGCTGGACATGGGGAAGCTGCTGGTGGGTTGGGTGGGTGCAGCCTGTGCCCATCTCACCTAGCGTGCAGGAATGAGACCTGCACCAAGCACAGCGCAGTTCCCCCTTGACAAGACTCCAGGGCTTGTCCTAACTTTGGACATGAGAAAGTCCTGTGTCTAGGAGCGGGGGACCCCAACTCAGCCAGAGCCTTTAGAGGTGTCGCTTCCTCTCTGCAAAGCGACTACACCAACACTCCCCTCCCACCCCCAAGCCTTCTAGTCTTATAAGTCCTTTTCTTTTTTTTAGATTAACCTGTAATAAAGGAAAATCAGCTCTGAAAACACTGAAAACAAATATCCCCTAGTTCACTCCATCTTTTAAGAGGCAAAGCCTTCCCTCCAGCCCTGATTTCAAAGCCAGTGGTTTGTGCTAGATTCTTGGTCTGTGAAAAGTGTCTCCCCTGGGGCTCCCAAAAGCCTCCTGCTTTCTACCATTAGGGTTGCAGCTGTCTAGGACCACCCTTCTCCAACCCAGTCCTGCCATAAGCTGCAGGCTGCCGGCCTGCCTTGTCCCTCCATCACTGCCCACACCTCCCCTTGCTCCGGCAGGGTTCGCACCCCACAGGCAAGGCAAACAGGCAGGAATCTGTCCTGCCCACCCACAGCCTTTTAAGAACATATAACTTACAGCAGCGAATTCAACAAATAGGGTGCCCGCTGCAGTAAGCCAGATAGAGCCTGGCTTGAGACCAGCATGGGCTGGAGGCACCGAGGTTGTGTCCAAGCTCTTTCCATACTGATACAGCATAGGCAGACCCTCCTGCTGAAAGGCATAACTCATTGGAGAAATTAGCCCATAAAGTTATTTCTGATAAAAGAGGCTTATTTCTTATTTAATGTCACGTTAAATAAATCGCGAAGCGCAGCAGTGAGGATTTAGTACTTGCAGTGCTAACCGTATTACTTAGCATTTATACAGTGCTTCCCTCATTCAGGAAAGTGCTTTCGGTAACTTAATTCATCCCCAGCCACCCTCTACATGTCATGAGGGGAGTTAGGAACATTTAATCTCCCTGCTGATAGATAAGGTGTATGGCTGGGACTGGCACAGTTTTGTTACTTTCCCTTTTCTCCCACCCTTAGTATCCCACCCAAGTTGATTTTTGATGGCTGCAGCCTACACTTGTGTCCTGGAAGTCCTCAGCACTGCAAGGGTCAGGATCCTGTCCCTTTGGTGATAGCCAGCTATGGTCTGGCCAGGCAGCCAGCGGGAGCAAGGCTGAGACTGGTGGCAAGCAGGGAACAAGTCTCAGCAGATGAGAAGGATTGAGAGAGCAGTTCTAGAGGCTGAGAGCTGGGTTGCAAGTGGGAGGATGAGGGTGAAAGGATGCTTGAGCTGAGGAGGCCACTTGTATGGGCTGTTGGCCTTAGGCAGGATAGAATTTGAGACTAAGGCTTGTGCAAAGATTCTGGTACAGAAAGGTTTAGAGGTTGATTTGAACTATCTTATTTGATGGGCTATGTAAGGCAGGACGTGATAACAGGGTTGGGGAAGAGGATGGTAGGTCTGGCACAGGGCTGGGGCACGGGGATATAGGGTAGGTGTTCCTGGAGACGAACAACTCAGGATATGAAGGGTAGTGCTGTGAAAGGGCTTCAGCCTGGGGTTGATTTCCATGTCAGGACACCTGTAGAGTGGGCAGTGCTCCTGGGGAGCAGCTGCCCATCTCCACACAGCCTACCCAGCCCCTAACCACCACCAGTGCTCTCTGCTCCCAGCAGGACAGGGCTCTTCCCACCACTGGACATACTCTTTTTTCAGGGGCCAGGGGCGAACAAAGTGCCAGGAGAGATCATAGAGCCTACCTTGCAGCTCTGTGCTCCTCCGGTCACTGCTGCTGTGGGGTGGATGCTGCAGCCCCATCGCTTGCCCACATCCTGGGAAAAGAGTACCAAGGACCTGTGTGGGGGTCTCAGGCATGAGGTGCCCAGGGACAGGTCATGGCTCGTGCTACTGCATTTCATCTGGGTGAGGGGCTGCTCAGCACAAAAGGG
This sequence comes from Falco peregrinus, assembly GCF_023634155.1. NCBI lineage: Eukaryota > Metazoa > Chordata > Aves > Falconiformes > Falconidae > Falco > Falco peregrinus. The sequence continues at coordinate 62,655,653 of NC_073727.1, forward strand.
AACAAATAAGGACAGCTATTCTAGCCCTTTAATCATTTGGGATCCTACTTTTAATGTATGCAAATACATCTGTGTGCCAGTTCTCCCCTCCCCTTTGAGCTGGTTTAACTCCTAGTTTCAATGGATTTCTCTGGAAGAGAAGGGATCCGTATACTGCAGTTGTTACGTGAGCCAAATTGGTGCTCCCATAGATGCCATCATATGCCATCATAGAAGGCACTTGTTTTTAGAAAGGATAGTAGCTACACACTGGTGTCGATGAATATGCTGATTAATGAATAAGATTCCAATTAGTGCTTACTACCTGTGTAAACTAACATTTAAAAAAAACATGCAGTTGTTGTAGGGGTGGGATGTGTTTTTTAAAAAATAACCTACTAATATGTTCATTCAGATATATATTTTTACCATAAATCAGTTGGAGATTATACTATTTTTATTGAAACTTTCTCTACACTTACTTTCAAAGAGTTAAAGTTTCTTGTTTAGTAGTACTCAGTTTAACTCCCCTGTAAACTTCTCTTGCTTTAATAGTGAAATAAAAATACTATGAGTTAACTTACAGTTTTAAAACCTACTTCATTATAAATCCTTCCTGCAAGATTATTATGTTGCAACCAAAAGCTAAAACAAGTATTTTTTCATTTGCTCCTTAAAATGCATTGATTCTGTCCTACATCCCTGCCCCCAAAAAAGCTTCATGTCCCATTGAAAATTACATTTTTTCCCGAAAAAGGAACAGATACCTATGCAAAAAGTTAACCCCAAATTACATTTTACAAAACCAAAATTATTCATTGACTCCAATATTCTGCACACAGTATATGCTCATACTTTCAGTACCTCTAGGCTGAAACTGCTCGTAAAACATTTTGTTGTAAACCTGAATCTAGTATGAGTGAGAGGCTGCTTTAATTTTTTCAGGAGCAATTCTAGCTGCAGAGGCATGGAACACAGCCTGGAAGACACAATCTGTGCGATGCTGCTCTTTATTGTCACAGATACAGAGTTCTGGTGTGGTAATGCTGCACATTCAGGTCATCGAACATTTACCGATCAGGAAGGATTTTTCAATCTCTAAAGTAGTTACAAATTATTTTTGTCAGAACGCACTCACTATAAGCAGTCTGATCTCAATGGAGTCCTACTACTTTATTTCGGGTAATAACGGCAAAGTCTTACCAACTGTTGATGGAGATACCATGGGGTTAATTTATATTCACGTCGGAAAAGCAAAGCAGAGTGCTCCCTCCCAACTCTGACAGATCCCACCAGTCTTTTCAATAGTTGATTGTCAGGTTGTCCTGATCTATAGCTTAGCGCTGACAACAGCTCACAGTTTATTTGCAGCTTTGAAGCCTGGTCCTATAGTGTTTCTCTTCTGACAGGAGATGAATAAAGGTGTCACTGTGGGAGACTTTTAGCCGGCTGCTATAAAAAGGACCCTCCTTGCCTTCCCTCGCAAGATCCTCTAGTTCACTTTTGGAGCTTGCAGCTTTCCCCTCAGCTGAGTTTAGCTCCATCAGCTCCAATTCGTGCTTGGCAGCTGTTTCTAAAACTCTCTGTTTGTTATAATACCTGACAAAGTTGTTAATGATGGGATGGATGGGAAGGGCGATCGCTATCACCCCGCAAAGAAAACTGATGGCAGCATTCAGTTTTCCAAGTGTTGTTTTAGGGTATATGTCTCCATATCCGACTGTGGTCATGGTAATGATTGCCCACCAAAATGACTGAGGTATGCTCTTAAATAAAGTTTCAGGGTGACTTTGCTCCATGGTATAACCCAGGGCAGAAAAGACAAAGATTCCAACAGCTAAGTACATGAGGAGCAGTCCGAGCTCCTTAAAGCTGCGCTTAAGGGCGTATGTTAGAGTCTGGAGCCCAGAGGAATGCCGTGCGAGCTTGAAAATCCTCGCGATCCTCATGATGCGCAGTGCCTGGACAGCCTGCTGGACATTGCTCAGCTCCATCAGCCTGGCTCCCAGGTGGGTCAAGGTCAGGCTGACATAGAAAGGCAGTATCGCTAGCACATCAACAATGTTCATGAAAGACAGGACAAAGTGGAGTTTGTTGGGAGAGGAGATCAGCCTCAGCACGTACTCGATGGTAAACCAGCCTATACAGGCTGTCTCTATGCTGTCCAGGGTCGGGTGCTCCACACGGTTCCCCTCTGCATCTACGACCTGCAGGTCTGGGATGGTCCCCACACACATCACGACAGAGGAGATCAAAATAAACAGAAAGGACAGAACAGCAATGACTCGAGCTGGGTAGGACGATTCTGGCTTCTCCAGAAATTTCCAGATGTATTTTTGGCACCTTTTCCAGCGACTTTCCGAGGCATCTACTCCCAAGTCATCCAGAATCAGTTGCACCCTTCTAGCTATTTCTTCCAGTTCCTCCTTTTTTTCACTTAGATGAGTTTTGCAGCAGTCATCCAAAAATTTCAGATCCACTTTCCAAAATTCCATTTCATTCTTGAAACATATGGGGCATATTCCTTTCTTCATGTGAATTTCCCCAAAGTAGTACACGTCAATAATGCATTTGAAAGCATCCGGATCTCTGTCAAAGTAAAACTCTCTCTTTCCAGGATCGTAGTCGTCACAGAGGGAGAATATGCTATCATATCCCCCCGCTAAACAGTTGATTAGCTCTGCCAGCCGTGTTTCTGGGTATTGATTCAGGTTATCTCCGTAGAACACCTGCCTCACCCCACCGACATTGACTACAATCTCCGTTTCTTCATTCTTTTCTGATCCGGCAGTGTCCACATCTGGAAACCTAGAGTCACCTGCCATTTTAATCGTATTGGGGTTTATTTGATTTTTAGCCTGCCGTTTGGTTTCAAAGCTTTGTGGGTTTAATTTCTCATGAAAGCAAATCACCACCGAGTCAGCTCTATTACAAATGTTACTGACCTGGAGTCGCTGTGGGAAAGGTTACAGAAATAACCCTGCGGCCAGGAAAGCCTCGTGAGGGATGCAACAAGCTGCGGGCAAACGACAAGTCACCGGGCTGCTGTGCCTGCAAGCAGGGCGTTGGAAAGCTCCAGCAGATTTCAAAGGGAAGAAACCATTTAATAAAACTCACCCCTCTGTTCAGTGCTCGAGAGTCTTTCCAGGTCCCATCCTCTCTCTAAAAGTGATATTTATTCAGAGGTTGGAAGTCACGGCAGAGAAATAGATCCTGAGCTCTGATTAGTGCATCGTGCAGTGAGTGACAGTTCTCAGACAGACCATCAGCAGGGTGAGCCCACAGAAAACTGTTGCCGTTCCTCTCTTCGATTCCACAGACCTCCCTAGAGAGCTGCTTTGGAATTTTGTTTCCCGTGCCGTTTTCTTTTTACTTTCAGGTCTTCCGGAGTTTATCTGCGGACTCTCGCACGCAGCCGGTGCAAGCATGCAGAGGAGAAACTTGCGCTTGTTTTCCCTTTGCTGTTTCCAAACACAATAGGGAGCCCAGGCTGCCAGGAGTCCTTTCCAGACTCTACCCTCTTCTGGTGAAAGCCAGCAAAGCACCAGCTACACAGAAAACACAGCTCAGCTATTTATACTCCTGCCTAGCTGTAAAATAATGTGTTTCAATACCGCCGTGCACGTCTAAAGATTTTTTTAAACTTTTTTTCTTTTTAAATGAAATAAATAATCGTGTATAAAGTCATTCAGAGCTGCAGAAGGACACCCAAACCTTTTCTTCTGATGTCAGAAACTAGCGGGAAAAATCCTGTGTTTTGGGATAAATGCACAACAAATCTTGCTCTCAGAGGGGCTGGAGCAAGTCTAGAGTAATTCTTTGTCAGGACATTGAGTTACTGTAGGTTTGCACTGGTGTCACTGAGAACCAAGCAGACAGCATAAAGTTTTTGCTGCAGCTGTGGAGCAAAACTTTCCCTGGACTCTGCACGTGTTTCCCAAAGCTCTGCATCCTCAGTGTTAGCTCTGTTTTCTCGCTCTGCAGGCAACCGACCCTGATGAGGGTTTGAGTGACTTACGTCTATGATGATTTCTCAGTGAACGCTACTTACCAGCAGTAGTGCTTTGTACTACATCCAGCACTTAACAAGTAGCAAAACAAGCATCTCCTTTTAACTTTGTTTTCTCCGAATTCCAGGATTTGATTGACATTTTTTGCCCAGACCCTTACACGCAGGAAGGTCTATCATCATGCTCCTCAATTCTTAATTCTGACTATACGGTTCATCTTAGTGGGTCCTGAGGGCTCTGATCAGCAAAACCCACAGTCATTAAGTTAACAGTTTCTGGCCACAGCAGAAGGACCTGCACCAGCAGATTTTGATCTTTTCCAATTTACTGGCTTCTGAAAAGCGTCTGAGTGGAGGGGAATAGAGAGGGGCAAATCCAACTGACAGTTTGCTTCTCTAGGCTTGTGTCCATCCTGGGAAAAAGATGACAGCTGTGATGTGCCCAGTGTCCTCATGCTTGTGTCATCCACCAAGGGGACCCTGGTGAGTAGTACACTGCCCTCCATTTCCACTCCCTTGCCTGAAACTTGTGGGGGAGTAGTAAGAGGTTGTGCACCAGACCTCATCTTGACATGGAGGATGCACAAAACCTCACATACTTCATAAATACCCCTTGGAGGTAGATCATGATCTTTGGGGGTGCACAAGCCATGAGTTAAAATCACAGATGCAGCCCCTTCCCAGACCTTCCAATGACCTTCCTTGTCCCTCTTGCATGATGGAGGAGAGCGACAATATCAAAGAGGTGAATTCACAACAGAGGAAGACTTGCAGGAAACCTACAAAACAGAGGAACGCAATTCTTTCTCTTTCTAACACATCCACGCACACACTTATTATGCAAAAACTGAAACCAAGGGAAGTGGGTTCTTGCTGCTTTGGTTATAGTCAGCCAGTAAAGGTAACAGCCAGTCACACAGTCTCACAGGGAGGAATAAGCTGTGCATGAACCACAGCTCCACAATCTTCTTCAAATGCCTGGGTTGTGTCACTCATGTCCTTGCTGCAGAACAGTATGGAAGGCAAGGAACAAAAACTGCAGGGGTGGGTCACCTTATTCAAGTGACAGCCCTGGGAAAGGGGTAATATCTATTAGTATAAACCTGAGTCACGCTGTTAATCTCTGGATGGCCAGTGTCACCTTCCTGTGCTCCCGAGGGTACCGAATAGTGTGGGTGCAATACAAGATATCCCTTGAATTTTTTTCCAGGCACTTACAAGTTTGCTGAGACTTGCAGACTTCTTGGGACAAAAGAAATACCTTGTAAATGTGGAAAAACCCTAGGTTTTGTTGGTTCAGCAATAAATATTTACCCACCTGGGAATTCCTTGCCCACTACCTGAAATGGTTTGGTTTGATTTTAGCACAATAAATTTTAAGACAGCAATATCAGTGACATGCTTACGCAGGGGAAAATGTGAATGGGATTACTGACTACCAGTTCTTGCTAAACAAAACTGAGATCCAGGAAAGTTGGGTTTACAACCTTGTCAGACTCCATCAGCACAGGGGAACAGGTTCTTTAGGTTTAAAGGCTCTGATTTAACCATCTCAGACACCTCTCTTTGTTCAATGATTCATTCCAGTGACCTTTTGGCTTTTCTCCAGGTAATTATAAGAAATCAATGTACGGTCCAGCATGATTGACACAGAAAGCACCAACTTTGCTTCCTAAAAGGTTTTTCTCTCCCCCTGTAATTTTACAGAACACCTACAAAATAGGCACACAGGATTAGTACGTACATTGTTCAGTTTGAAAGGTGAAATCAGCTCCTCTCAAATGATAAATCTCAGCACATTCTCAAAAGGTTGGGAAGAAACTATTTTTGAAATGCCAGATCAGTCCCTATAAAGACTTTACTTAACGCGGCTGCTAAAATCCTTGTGCTTTATTCTCCTTCGTCTTGCACCTTTGCAGACTTCTTTACACCTTTCAGTGTGCCTGTCAAATGTTAGAGATCTGGTAGCATTTTAAATCCACTTTGACAAATGCAAACGAACCAAAGAAGGGTCAGGGAAAATTGTAATGAATTAAAACCTTGGTCTTGTAGCTGAAAAGAGTGAGGCAGGCTTACTTGATGAATGTTTTTTATCAGACATATTGCAGAGCAGCAAACAACAGGAGTAGAATGAATAATTGGCGGCAAATAATTTATTTCTCTAATTTCATTCATTTTTCATCCATGAAAAGAGAGCTTCTCTAATCTAAAAATTTCAACAGTTAATTGTTGCTCTTTAACTTATTTATGAGTAGTTTGCTGCAATTATTAGGGCTCCTAAATTCAACTTCTGTTGATTTATCTGGGCTGGGCAAACAGGTCAAGCCATGTTCTGTGTCTGCTGGAAGCAATGCATGATGGCAATTGAATTCCAACGAAATGAATAAGAAACAGAGAGAAGATTTTGTGTGTGTGTGTGTTGGTGCTTTGGCTCAAGAGAACAACACGTGGATTTGAACTGACAGATGTGTTAAGTTTTGGCTGTGGTTCAGACCAGCTCCACCAGGGAGGAAGAGGAGGCTCAGCTGGACCTCCAGCCCTGCAGCCCCAGGGAAGGACTCTTGGGCTGCTGGGCACCTGCCTGGCCCCAGTCCCAGCGGGGAAGCCCAAGATCTCCCAAGGGGGCTGGGATCCCCACGGGGCTTGGTCCACAAGGTGCAGGTGGAGCTGGAATACAGCTCCCCAGTGGCACTGGGCCCCACAGCCCAGCACCTGGGGACGTGCAGTGACAGCAGTGCTCAGAGGATGCTGAAGTTGCAGGTTTGGTCCCTTCGTTGGTCCCTTCTTGGGACAGTAATTTCACCACTGGACGGCTTTGTGCCAGTTTGGGAAGAGAGATTGCTTCTCTTGAGTTGTAGGCTGGCTCACACCACACTGCTGAAGCCCAGCCCCTACCTCTGCCCTTCTGGCTGGTGCATCCAGCAGCTCCCCAGGGAGCTATGGGCAGCAGCCCTGGTGAGGTAAGATCGGACTCCATGTGGAGAGGGGTGTTTAATGCAGAAGCAGGAGTCAGGCAGCCTCTCCACAAGCAGGCTGCAGTACTGTCAGCCCCTTGCATTGAGCACAGCCCTCCCTGCTTTCAGTGCCCGGGACCATGGTGGCACTTTTGACCTCTCTCACCTCCTGGACGCTACAGTGTTTACTGCTGTGTCTACACATGCAAGCTCAAGAAAGTTTAGGGACCTGACACTGACAGTCCAAGCAAGAAACAGAGTATGTCTGGCATGGATCCGATTCACATTAACCAGCTAACATGGACATCTCCCAGCCATCATGTGGCCATCAGAAACCATTGCCAACAGGCAGTTTGCAGGCAGCCACCTGTAAGGGAGACTAAAAGGACCAAAGTCTAACTTCTTAGACCAGATGGAGACCAGCTGCCGGTTGGCCTCAGTGCCCAGAAACACCCCTGGACACACGTAAAACTGGTGTAGACCATACCAAGTTGTGCTGAGCCACCTCCTTCCACTGGGCACCTGCTTTTTAGGTACTATGATTTCTGTGTTGGACATTGCTCTGTGGCTCTCAGAGGCCACAGAACTAACAGCAGGTGTGGAGGGATGGTGGTTCCTACTCAGTATAACCCCCTCACACATCTCTCCTTCTGCTACGTCATGTCTGGTATTGAAATGACACTTGCAAGACCGAAACTGTGATGGATCCAGCAAGATAATGCAGCATCTAACAAACCTATTTTCAACTCCATGCAAATTATGGAGAGCCACTCAAGACAAGAGCATGTGATGAAAATGTACTATAGAAAAGTCAATCAGAGACCTAAAGGAGGATGGGGAATGGAAATATCTTTTTCCTCCTTCTTTCCTCGGGGTATTGTGGGGATAAAGCTTGCAGCCAGCTGCATGGGGACTGCTTCAGCAGCTGGTGGCACAAGGTTCTGTGTGGAGGAAACACCATATAATTACTTGGTGCCAATCACAAGAAATGGGAGGCAAATAATCTGAACAAAAGAGAAGCAATGAATGATGTCCTTGTGAGCTTCAGAAAGAGCAGATCATCCAGAGCAGCTACCCTGATTACTTTACCACAGCCAGCTTTAGTAAAAGGAGCAGGAGAGACTTTGCTGTAAGAATCTTTCAGGGTTTCCAAATCTAAGGTAGCTTCTAGTGATTTAGTGAGACAACCTCACATCCCCACCAGTACATCCAACATGCTCTCTTTGACAAATTAATCCAGCTACTGCAATGTGCTGGTTTACCCCTCATAGCCCAGTATTGCAAATCCATTTTAAAATCATAATTTCTTTTATCATTATAACTTGCTCTGCAATTAAGCCAGCTATTTTCACACTTTGGAAGAAAGCATGAGATTGTGTTCCTCTTGGTGCTGTGGTTCCCTGCCTGGCTGTGGGGCCACTGCTGTAGCACCAGCACCAACCCTGTGCGCTTCCCCACTGCATCTGAGGGGCAACAGTGCATGGCTTGCTCACATGGACTGTAGCACAGGGGGGGTGGGGGAGAGGTGTGTGTTGTGGGCACTCACTATCAACGGGAAGCCTTCCTGATGCACTTGGTAGCAGCTCATGGTTTCGGCATCGATTATGTCTTACATATGTAGCCATGAGCTAATGGAAGGAGTCTGAGCCTCAGCATGAAACGTTTTCATCGCCCATAGCTGTTATTTCAGACAATGGGTGAGTCTTTCAAAGCCTTTGATTTGGGAAAAGAAGGGTTCATCAAACACAAAGTGAGTGAAACAAAATCTCTACATTTTTAAATATACCTCCACGTCCTGTATGACATTTTCTCAATACATTAGACTTCCTGCAGACTGACATGTGAAAAGCAAGAGGTTATAAAAAGTCTGAACTGAGATGGGTATCTGTACTGTACCAGATCAACTTCATTTTGCTAATCTGGTTTTATGTGTCTCTGTCTCCAGCATATTTCATAGAATCATAGACTCATTTAGGTTGAAAAAGACCTTTAAGTTCATTGAGTCCAACCATTAAACTAGCACTGCGAATCACACCTCTAAACCATGTCCCTCAAAGTGCCACTTCTATTTATGTGCTTCTCCATGACTATTACTTCAGATCAAGTGAAAAATCTTTCCCAGTTTATTTTCTCCCCTCTTAGTTATGTTGGTTCTTTTTTCGAGTTCAAAATTTACACATACTCAGTCAATTTATTTTAACAGATCTTTTAATTAATTCCTTATTAAGAGACTAGTAATAGCTTGCTGTAAATTTTAATTGGTCTTGCTTTCCACTTGACATTAATGAGTCTATTTTCCCATACAATTAAACGTGCCTTAAGTGACCACTCAGGGGACCAGCCAAATCGCTGATTTAATGTAAATGGCTTCAAATAATAAGATGCAGCCTCCACTGTGAGCAGCTAACAGCTGGGTTCAAATTAAGCATATCAGTGAGTCATGAATAGGATGAGTTGAAGGTTCTGTAAAAGTTTTAAGGACCTTGTCTTGTATACAGTCACTATGTTTTGAGCAAGGACTAGAAGTCTTCTTCCTGCTCTTAAGTACTGTCATCAAAAGATTTCAGTCAATATTTCTCCCTTTGAATGTTGTTGCATGTACAAAGAAAAGAGAAAAACTAGGTGACAAAACTTCTTACAGTCACAGAGACAATGATTTAAAAATTAGGAATTGCACTGCTAAGATTTTGCTGACATTGAGTATAGCAACGGTCCAAAATATTGTGTGTGCGCTGGTATTTGGGGTATTTGGGGATGTATCACAACGAATGCACACAAGGTGGTCGATTGCAGTTTGCATGGGTGACCTCAGCTCTGGCATTTCCCAGCTTCTCATTGTCTGCCTCTGCAATCCCGCTGGTGACTTTCATATGACTTGGGGTTTATAATTACTCGCAGGAGCCCTGTCGCATTGGTGCTGCTGCCCAGCAGTATCCCTGGAGCAGCCTTACCAGCTCGAGTGAGGGAGTCCTGGAAAAGAGATGTCAATGGTACTAGGGTGAGTGTAAAAGGGCTTGTAGTGGTGGCACCGGTGAAGTAACTGGGCTGGCCTTCCCAAAGACGAACATTCCCATCTCTATCACATGGTATCATCACCACTACTTGACTCGAATGAAAGACCAAGACCGTGCCACGAGAGAGGGAGGTGGCGACAGGCAGACTGTTTGCTAAGTTTCAGCAGCCAAGACATGAAGCCAGTTTCTAAGCACGCTTGGGGAGAGCTTTTTAATGTGTTTTAATGAGTTTTCTTTTAAAAAAAATCTAACACTGCAGACCTCTGCTGTGCTTGGAGTTAGAAGAGTGATTAATAATACTCCATACAAGCTATTGTTCCTAATTCTGTGAAAGGAGAGCATGTGTAGCAATTTAGCATGTACCATTTCACAATAGCAGAGATTTTTATATGAATGAATATTTTTATTGTGGGCTATCAAACTAATGAATATAATCAAATAGTTCACAGTAAACATGGTCAAAAGCACTCCTGTATGTGCTCAAAGAAGAGGAAAAAATATGAAATATTTTCTAGTGTGAAACAGCTGTCAAGAAAACCAGCTGGAAGAAAACACAGAAAACATTGCATCAGTGTGCTGAAACAGTAATAAAAAATAAAATACTTTCATTGCTCCTAGAAAACATTGCAACACTGAGGAAAATACAGGTTTCAGTGGATCCTGCAATTCCCACAGGCTCTTGCAAGTATAGTTACAATTTTCCTTCTTTCAATGAGTGGTACAGAACAAAGGAGAGGAAGGTGTGTAGGCAGTAGCAGAGGCAGAGTTCATATCTTCACAAATATGAAATTACCCATGCTGTACCTACGGGGGTGTCCTGTGGACATCTGACTTCATTAAAACCTGCAGGACTGAGGGTTGTGGCATGATGCCCTGGAGCGCCTCACTGATGCCCTCCTCCCACAGCCTGCGGGCTCTGCACTTACTCCCTCCATCTCCCGCAGAGGGACAGGTGGTGGCTGCAGTCCTGCCTGTGGCCAGTTAGGGACTGGAGGAGCTGGTGTTCCATGGCCAGTATCCTGCTTCGCAGCTGGCATTGTGTGGATGCATTAAAGCATCCATTGGTGTTATTTTTAATCCGTGAGCCTTTGCACTATAGACCATGCAAAGAAAATCAAACTTGGTTTTCCTTTCCCGTGGTGCCTTAATCACTGCTTTGAGAAGTGATGGGGATCATGTTCTTACTCTTGCTGCCTTCGAAAAAGAAGCCCAAACTCTGTGTGACCCTACCTTGAAAAACTGGTTTCTGCAGCTTCATTTTTTTCTGTGTTCTTCAGCTTTGCTTAGCAAAAAATGTTTGCTGAACTCAAGTGGAAGTTACAAGGAGATTTAAGTCAATCTAAACTACATTTTCTGGAGGATAATTGATGTGTCAGAAATAATTTCCTGGCCCTCCTCTGGCTCTGTTGTCTGCCATTAGGCAAGTTGTTTACCTTCTTGCTACTTTTCTTAAGCTGTCTGTCAACACATGGTATTTCTTAATAGCTTACAAATGAGTCAAATCAAAAAAACATCTTTAACTTAGCAAACAGATTACAAATAAGCTTTTACATTATCTGAATGGCTCTAAAGCCAACCTACAGGTTTCTAAGTGATTTGTCTAGACAATGGGTGAGTCAAGCCTTTTATCCATTCTGTTTTATATAATAATCAGTTCTGCTCAGTTAAGATTTCATTTTACTTTACTAAATTGAATGCCTTTCATTACTATGTGCTGTTTAATTTAACACTGTATTGACATTTTGCATACTAATTCACTTTGCTCAGGGTAGAGTCATAAGCCCGTTCGAACAATGCAATATGTACAACACCGATTCATTGTAGGTGCTAACAGTGTCCTCAAAGATGAGATTACAAAATCCAAGATATCCCATTCAGGGAAAAAAAAAAAAAAAAAAGAAAAAAAGGCTAAGAATATGAAAGGAAATTCAGCGATGAATGGGAAATGCCGCTGCCAAGACCTTTCTTTATTACCATTCTGTGGCATTTTCAATTGTTCTGTCCCAGTGAGTAATGAGGGCTTCATCGCTTTTGCTAAGCTTCATTGCGAATCGCTGCTGCGGTTATAACAGGTTGATCTCAGGGCAGGCAGGGGCTCCTGGCTCTGGCAATGGGAGGATTTCAACCACCCTCTGCAGCTACAGGGACTTCTCTTGAGTGACCTTGAGAAAGGAGCCCCTGCTTATGCCAGCAACGATGTTAAAACTTCCCTTAATGGAAAACATCTCCCTCGTGCTCTAGAACCAGTTTTAACTGCTCAGTCCTCTCTAATCTTTTCTTTAGGTTTCTGTGCACAGTTAGTGAGACTACGCAGTGACAGAACCACTAGAAAGAGGAAACTTTCCCCTGGTCAGGATATCTGCACTCATGTTTTGCCATGAATCAATGGGACACACTCCACAAATCAGCACAAAAACTCCTAACCCAACAGAAAGCTTGTGATTACACTAAGGATCAGGGTAGAAACCGTGGTGCCTCCTGCTCTTGGGATCTAAAATTTTATCCCAATCATGCTAAATAGTAAATAATGTCTAAGCAATTTCTCCAGATTTTTAGTTTGCAGTAAGCATAGACGCCAACATGCATTTGAGGTCAGGTACCATTTGCAAACAACCCCATAAATGTGACCAGAATGCATAGTTATTAGTTCTTATGCATCCAAATGGTAAGGGAATTAATTACCTGTATTTGGAAATGGACTTTGTGGCCTATGGATGATGTTTTAAAAGCAGTTGGTGATGTCTCATCATAGGGAGCTTACCTTTGGCTTATTTGGGAACAGAGCTGGATACAGTAACATTAGCACCATGAACAGCTTAAATAATCTATCAATAATCAATACCTGGCAAGAATCTTCCCTCATATTGGTCTTAAACTGGTAGTGTATGGAAGGCAAAATCAATTACTGCATGTTTTATATATTTTGCAATAAATTCCTAATGTATATGCATGAAGAAATAAACGATCACACCACATAGCTGGGGATCTATAACCCTGCTCCCCAGCTTCATGGTCTGCCTGAGATTTCTGTTTCAGAGCTTGTGAAAATCATTAACTAATCAACCATTTTCTGCTTGTTCTTCACTTATTTCTTGAAGTCTAGTTTTTCTGTGATAGGATTGATTAATATTAATTAATTTTAACTAGACCTGTACAGAATACAGAATATTTTCTAGGAATTTCTTATATCCTGACATTTTGTTGAGATGCAGGAGGAAGAAAACAATAATCTGTATTTTTAAATTCTCACTGCAACAACATGTCAAACAAATCTGAACTAGGACATCCAAATCTTTACTCTAGCAACACTGACACTTTACAGTGTGAAAATATTGATACACTGTTTACTAAATATTGCATTCTAATATTGTGGTATAAATACAGTGCTATTACTGCAATGCAAGGCCAAAATAAAAAGAATTTAAATTAGAAACCACAATAAAACAGTCTAGCTACAGAGATAAATATATTTTGACACTATGAGAACAGTTTCTTTCAACATGAGGATATATCTCAATTAAATGTTTTTATTGTAAATTTTGGCAACTTTCAATTGAACTGAACTTCATTTATCTGACATCAGTCCCTCCTGTCAAAAAAATTATCAGTTGTATTTCTAGTGTACAACGCCAGTAATTCTAACACTCACAAGATACTACACATTTCTTTGCCAGACGCTTTCTTGGAAATTAGAAATGACAGATAGGATTTCTGAGAGAAAAGGATACTTTCTGTACACGCAGCCCAAGGGCAAGAGACAAAGACAACATCCTCTGCACAGATTTTTACTAGGTATTGCCTTTGTTTTCTCCGTAGCCCCTCTTGTCTTATTAAGCCTGAGTTCTCCTCAATTGCTCTCCATGCGTGCATTTTTCAAAAGGAAAGGATGTCCTTAATAAAACCTCTGGGAAGCCCAGGGGTGTAATGGAAGTGCTCTTTACATTAATCAAACAGTAACAAAGCCGATCCATCCACCATGCACAGACTCAGATCTCAAAAGCAGTTGAAAGTCTGTAAACCACTAATGAAAATAATTTATTTTGTGTCAGTATATGAGTGCAATGAAAAGTAGAATTAGAATCTTATGAAAAAATCTTTCTCTGGTTCAACCACAACTAGTTTCTAAATGCAGCACTGCAATATAAATACCTAATATTTACAGTATGTAAATATACAGTTGTAAGCCCAGAACAGAAACTGAGATGCCTCGCACATGGCACATCTCTATATGTTAAAACACCTTATACATTAATTTATTTTTTACGAGAACATCTGAATTTCATCATCTAGAAACTGACTTCTTCTGCCGCACCATAACAGAATGGTCCACCACCCCTGCGTATAGTTTAATAATGTGTATCAGGCTTGGAATATATTTAAAACTCCCTCGGCATCCATTCCTCAAGGTACACTTTGACTCTTAGTAATTTGAAAACTGCTGTTAATTCCTCAGGTTTTTTCTTTTCCAAATCCAACTGGGAAGAAGTTGGCACTTCTGGTTTTTTGGACTAAAATCTAACATTCCATCAAAATGGGTGATTTTTTACAAACTTGTAAAATATGTAATTGTTGCACACACAGTGGAAAATTTTATTCTTTAACTTAGTCATTATTTAAGTTAATGACGTTCCTGCTGTATTCCACAATAATTCTGTATTGGGTTGCTTGCTGATGATAGTAAGTTAGTTTTCAAAGGATGCCAAAGCTTCCAAATTGGCATTTCAAAATGCAGGTAAACGTTCTGTAGACTGTGAGGAATATAACCAGAAATGGGTCCAGATAGCAATTCACCTCAACTTGCTGCATATTTCAGATAACTAAGAAAATTATATTTCCTTGTTTGTTTACCATAAACTCATTACAAAGACTTCTCTCAACTTAAATACAGAAAATTATTGCCGTCATTTTGCTCTTTTTCCTGATCACAAATTGCTTGCAACCTGATCCTGGCCTTCTTCAAATGTGTTCAGTCTCTACTTATTATCTACTGGTATTGCAATTACCAACACAGGTACCATTGAATCCTTTTTTTATGTAGTTGGGAAATTGTTCCATCAATAAGCAAGAAACAGCCAAGGATGAATAGCAACCAAGAGCAGGGAACAGTCATTCATACACTAATACCTTTTATCCATGTGGTGGATGAATAAAAGTTCCTAAGCCCAGCACTGACACTACACATCCCAAAGTCATTGAGTCATTTGAAACTCCAGGTTATGAGGATGGGTGTGAAAATACCTGTCTGAAGTTGCCCCTGGGCCAGCACCGTACCGCTGAGGATGCAGCCTGCCCCACACTCCTTGCTGGGCTCATGCTCCAGTTCTGCAGGGTCCAGCTACACAACTCATGTTTTACCACTGTTCCCCACTTAAAAGGGATGTCTCGTTTCACTGTGACGGGGAAAAACTGGCATCAGGATGTATATTCTGCAGCACAATAATGCTGTGTCTCAGGTGCCACATCTGCTCTGCACCCTCATGGAACAACTCAGCCTCTGCCCTAGAAGGGAACAGAAATCACTGTTCTCCTCTTGCGGGTAGGAAGGATGGAGGCAGACAGGAGGCTCAGCCCAGTATTGTGCAGGTCCTTTGACCCCACCTAGAGTCCAAACCAGCTCTGCTGCTGAACTCACCACCACCCTCCCCATCCATCACTCAGGTGAGCATCACCTTTCTTCCCAACCTTCCCCAAAGGCTCTCAGCAAAAGTTGGCACAGGTGCCTGAGGAAGGAAAAATCACCAAAATGCACACTGCTTCCATACATCTCTCGTCTGTCTTCCCACAAGCAGTGGGCATTAGAGAAAGGATTTTTCTTTTGTTACATTTGGAAAGCTTTTTTCTTTATAAAAGTGTAAGGCTTGATATTTACTGTCAGCAGTGGGATGTTTCAGTTGAACAAAATAGTTTCTTTGTTGGGGGTCTATAGATAACCTTATTGATTAAGTGAAAAACATGAAGTACACATTTTTTTCCTTCAAAATACGCACACTTCCTACCATTAGGTGAAAATTCTACTCTATCTGGACATAGCAGTGCATTTCCTATTGGGTGTGTGATCTCTTGTGTAGAAAAAGAGAAAACAAAAGTTAGCTGGAAGAGAAGAGATTTATTTTTCCAGATTAAATTTGAAAAGTTTTTTTCCCCTAAGAATATAAATCTACTTATTTGGTAATTGCTTTATTTATTTTTCTCAGCCTATATGTTCTAATCTGAGCAGTATTTTGGAGGGAAATCTGGTGGTGCACCAAAATTAGCGTAATCATGTAGCTTTGTTTCCTAAATCCTCTCTGAAAAGTCAGGTGTTACAGACTCAGCATTTCCACAGCATTACAAATTCTCCAAGCACGCCACCGGGTTTCATGTACCAACTCCTTGCTAGAAAAAGGACATTGAGTGTCAAGTGCTGAGGGCCGTCAGAAAGGTGCTGTGAGGTGAGACACTGCTTGCTAAAGCTCTTTTGGAAAAAAACCCTTATCATTAGTCTTTGCTAAATAAAACTTGCTGTTGTGGCCAGAGCCTCTCTCATTCACTTAATTTCTTTATCAGATCATAAAAGTTGATTATATTTATTGTATCTTGCCTTGGACCGTGGCACATGCTGTAAGTGGGAAAACATTGACTGTCCTTTGCAACTGTTAATGGAGCAGCAGCTTTAACTGTCCTGCCACTGTCAACATGTCTATCTATTCTTCTCCAGGGACACCTGCCAAAGCAGGAATGGAGTTGTGAAAATATGTCCCTTCTCCTCTTTCATGGTCTCTTGTTTTGCCCTCCTCAATCTGCTTCCCCCTGTCAAATAAACTTATACTGATTTAAAGCTAAGAGGATGCACTGAAGAAGAGTCCAGTTAATCAGCTGGACCACACTATGCGTTTTTACCACTTTCCTTTTCAGTTAGGAATTTTTTAGCAGCATTGATATCCTACCAACACTCCAAGTTTGAGCAGAGATCCTCCAATATAAAGCTGCTTATTACCAGGATGACTTCCCCTTCTCATACAGCAAATGTTCTTTTATATTAACACAGTTGCAGAAGGGGAGCAACAGTGTAATTGTTAATGCCAAGTTTTAATCTTGGAAAATGCTGCTTGATGACCAGTTACTAAATCTGTCTGTAATAAAGAAAAAACAATGCGATAGCACCTTAGTTTTTGACATGAATTGGCATTTTCTCCTAAGTCTTGGCACTTGGGCAGAGCATCTCCCCATTCACCCTTGGCACCACCACAGTGCTTGGTCGGAGTCAAGCACAGTAACAGCTACTTACAGGAGCAGATGAGTTAAATACGTTGACTTTTTCTGGCTCACTCATGGGAGAATCTCCTTTTGGTAGTTTCCTAGCTCTCATTCCAGGTGGACCCAAATGGAGGTGGATGTACTAATCTGCACTCAGCCTTGTTCTCATTGCCTTCCTGCATGCCAAGGACGTGAGTTACCTTGGCAGACCTTCACCTCTGGCTTCAGCATCCTGCTCTATATTGCATGAAGGTGCCAAATTCGCATGCACTGGCTTGCACACCAAGCCTTGCAAGTGATAGCAAAGTCCAATAGTTGAGGCAAGAGGATGGAAGGAACAAGAAGAGTGAGGAGCTGACAGCTGTCTGCAACCTCAGCATGCCGCTAGCATACACAAAAGCGCCCATTCATTTTGTCTTATCTGCCAGCCCCAGCTTGACAGTCTCCAGAAGCCAGCGGAAGGGATCAATAGACATTTGCTGACAACTGAGATTCTGTTTTAATCCACCAACAAATGTCTATGTTTTGGCAGCAGAGGTTTTTATATTGCTCTGAAATCATAAAGTAAGAGAAGGCCAGCTAGCCCTTTACAGGACTCGTGATTTAAACAGCAGAAATTCTGCTTGCTGCATAGCAGGCTTCCAGATTCCACTGGCGAAGTCCACCCTGGTGACCTAGACACAACCGTCATGTTCAGGTTAAAATAAATTTATTCTGCAGGTAGTCTTGTAAACACAGGTAATGTCATTTATTACCACCAATTACACGCCTGAAGAAAACAAATATGTTTTCAAGGACATAAAATGCCTTCTCAACCTAGTCACCAGTGCATGATGAATTGTGTGTTTGTAAATACCATTTGCAGCCTGGATGTTGAAGTTGCTGTATAGAAATACCACCTAGTTTTAATAAGTTTATGGTTAAGCAGTATCCCAAAGGCAATGAATTCACATGAGTTCATCTCTATGCTGTGTTCATTTGGTTCTCTTTAAGGACAGGCTCACAGCAAATTTCCATTGATCCTACATCAGGAGGAAACTGCTAATAACTAAAGGAAAACCTTAACTTGAGAGAATTGTTGGCTATATGTGTCCAAATAATCTGACTATGTTCATGATAAAGAGATGAGGTTCCATCTCATGAGCAGAGAAAAAAACGCAAAACTATCTCAAGTCTTTAAACCAGTCCCTTAATGAATGTATCTCATCTCTTTTCTACATTAAATACTTTGAATCTTGCCAAAATGGCAAGCAAAGTCATAGTCATATGTCATGACTCAGAAACGTCATAGTCAACTCAGAAACTCAGATTCGCAGTCAAGCTACAGACAGCAATGTTTGCTGAAACCTTTTGAGATGCTCAACCAAACTGCTGGACCTGTTTCACTCAGCCATCTCTTACAGCTGTATTTTGTGCCTGTGTGTTTATAGGGCATCAGTCACTGTGATATTGTGGGCTAGCTGAAAAAAAAAGATGAAAAGTGTTTGAACTAGTATTTCCATTAAAATGAAAAGTTGTTTTATTTGTCCTCCCAGCTGTCTTTGAGGCTGCCTCAGCTGTAATACCTGTGCTTTACCTCCTGGGCTTCAGTTACATTATAGATTTTTTTTCTTTTTTTTTTTGCTAGACTTTTCGGGTTCCCAGGCATATTGCCATTTTCTGTTACTTACACACAAATGCCTCTATAAAAACCTTATTCTCAATCTTAACACTCCTTCAGGCTGCATGAGAACTTTAATTCCAAATTTCTAATTTCAGTAAAAGTACTTCACAAAAGCTGTTGAATTATTCAGAACTATATGTAACTGGTATAAATTCTCTAGGGTCTGTCTAGTTTAATTAAAGGTAAATCCCAGCAGACATTGTAACTACAATGAGAGAGTAAACAGGAAGTTAAACAACCTGTAAATAGAAGATAAATTAGAAAAAACAACCTTCTGTAGGTAACTGTTCCCCTACATTTTTATCAAAGCATTCACTGCTGAGTTACCTAAATTCTTGCTGTTCATTTAGAGCAGCCTATGCCATGTCATGCAGGACCAATCTTTATGATGATACAGCAGGAGTAGATGGTTAATTCACAGCTAGCTTGTCAGAGTGAGAAATTCAGCAAGTTACTGTTTATCTGGTGCCTGATCTCCCTGTGGCATAAAAAAACTGGAAGTACCTGCCTTGGGAAGTATTCTCAATTTGGCTGTGTTGCAACTGGGGTAGAGGAACCTGCCTCAGGATTATAGCAATGACCCTGCCAGATCCACAACGTGTAGACATCTGAATTCAGGATGTTTTGTGTCAGACTGAATCCCACCACCTTTGCCAGTGTCAAGAGGAACATTCGTGTGTGATTGGCCAGGCGCTGGGGGGAATATTTTATGTCCCAAAGCACAGAAGCCAGAGAAACGCATGAGGCACAGCTGGCCATGGAAAACAGCTACAAGTGTTATCATCAGAAAGCTCAACTGGACAAACAAAACTTCTAAGAACTGCCATGGACAGATGTTAGAAGCAGGATCTCTTGGAAAATGTAAAGCAAATGTTACCTACAGGTTCCTGACTGAAATGGAAAATATCTTTTCATGAGCACTCTTTGGCTAAGTCCACCATAAGATAGAGCTGGGTAACCACTGAGAGCAGTTACTCAGAAACCCTCCCCTTTTACCTTTGATAATGTCACTTCTGATCCTATTTCCTGGCATGTTGACATAAGAGATGGCTTATCAATTCCGCTCCTGTGCTGACCTGACCTAGACCAACAGAAAGGGTTGCCGCCTTCTAGTGTCATTTGTGCAGGTGTCAATAGGATGGAGAACTGACAAAGCACTCAGCCGTGGGTAGAACCAGGCTACCTCAATAAAATGAAATTAATTTGGGACTAGGCAGTGCCTTCTCACTCTGTCTTGAGAAGATGGCATAGGGGCCTCATGATCCCAAAGTAAACTGGGAAACCAATATTCATACCCTGTTTCGCTGCTGATGGGATGAGGGGATGGATTCGCTGTTGTTTTCTGTCCACAGCAAAGCACAGTGGTCTTCTTTTCTAAACCAGATGTCACACTCTGAAGGGAAGTTGGGTGAAGCTCTGCCAACTTGACTGACCATCTCTCACTGTACTGAGTTTCAGGCAGAAAGACTTGGTTCACTTGCCCGCATGTAGGCACCCGGAGCCATTTTAGATGCTTTGCTGTATCCTGCTTGACTTCCAGGTGGCAAAAAGGCACTGATCTCCCAGTAGGCCGTGTCATCTTAGCCGACTTCATGCCAATATCTCAAATGTCCTTGGGCTTCTCTGTGCTGGCAGCAGAAGTGGCCCTCAGTTTAGAAAGGTTAGGTAGTCCCATAAGAGGACAGAAACACTACCGTGTAGCTTAAGTGATCTTTTATAAAGCTGCAATTCCAAATTCTTGATACTAGAAGCATAATCGGGAGCTAAAATGGATTTGCCCAAAATATTTATTAGATTATCTCAAATTCATAAACCATCTGTAATCTGTTTATGAGCAGTTTACAAGCAGAGTGAGGCATTCATTTCCCGATGCCTTGGAAAGAAGAGTACTCAGGAAAAGGAATGTAGAAGAGGAACAGAAACACCAGTCACATCTCAGTTGTTTGTGGGGGGAAAAAAAAATCGGGTGGTGTATTTCCTTCTTTTAAGGATGCTATTGCCCTACAAGGTGCAAGTTTTCATATGGCTTGCTAGGGAAGATTATCGCTAAAAGCTACAAACTTGTAATGCAGGAGAGAATTCCCCACACACTGAAATTCTGGATGTGTGTTTGCGGCAGCTAGAGTGATAATGGATGTAAGCAAGATTTGGAATACAGTGAAAACTGAAATGAATGCAGAATGGATTTTTGCTGCCCGTTGACAATTTAGTTATAATCTAAGCAACTGGACAGGCAGGGATGAAGGGCAGGGCTGGAACTCAAGACTCCCTCTCCATACAGGGGAAATGTACCCACCATTTTGGAGCAATATTTGACAATACAAAATACATTTTTCTCAGGCTTCTTTCTCCTCACCTGAGGAATGAAGTGAACGGCATTTTCTTCATCTCAGCTGTCGCCTTAGAATGTGTCAGAGACAGGGTCCTTGGGACAAAGGCTAAAATTGTTGGAGTAATTTATTAGAGACTGGTTTTAGTGGTTTCTAGTTAGTTAAGAGTTAAAAATGCCATACTTTTTGAAGTGTGATTTTTTGGGAGTTAATGTTTACATTTGAAAGTCTTTAATTCTGCAATAATAACTATTTTTATCTGAATTAATGCTACAAGCCAGTCCAATTGGCCAGAGCTATGTACATATTACTAGCATTGAAATTCTAGCTATTATCACCCATACCAGTACTAGAATAGGCATGTGAACTCATATCCATCTGCATAGTAGTGACCCTTAACCATACAGTGTCGCACCATCGTGTTGAACCCAAACACAGCATTCAGTGTTTCCAAATACATGTATTTAAAGGTAGGTATCTAAAAAAGTTATCTAGACTGCCAAAATACAAGGTTAAGTGTTCCGTTTTGCATACTCGGGTATCAAGACTTCGGTGTCAGCAAGTCTTATTTCTTTCTATGCAAGTAAATAGCATTACCTCTTTTAGTAACTTCATGTAAGTATTAAGAGGTACAAGGAAAATAAAGGTGCAAAGATCTTGTTTAAAGAACTAGATGAGTAGCATGTCTATCCTGATAGCTTTTTAAAATCACATATAAACACTTCCTCATCCAGTTTTCCTATCTGCATTAGTATATTTGTGTTTAAATGTAAGTATCTTCATCTGTAAATACACATGTTCTCTCATCTTGTACAGTGCTGGAAATGCTCCCATACATTGCAGAGGAATACAGTATGTGGGTGGCAATTTTCTCCAAACATTTTATCAAGCAATTTTCAGCCAGCTTGGATTATGGATTTTCTTACCTAGCTAAAGAAGAACAACAGTAGTGCTATTAAAGCTATTAAAAGATAATGGCTGATACCTACAGAGCTAGAGAGAGCTGGGAAGGTGGGAGAAAAACTTCTGGTTTAGGCAGCTGAGCCTAATCCTGTAACACACTGAGCTACTGCAGATCTTATTTCGGTAGTGGAAAGAACTCAGCACCTTGCAGCCCAGACTGGCTGCTGAAAATGAGCACAAATTTCAGTTACTGATACCTGATCACTAAGACATGGTCTAGGGAATGGCCCTGGGTTAATGGTCTCAGAAATCCAGGCATTATCTATACAAGGAAAGTAAGGAAGACCTGTTGGGTGCAGACAGGTTGGAGATGGCTGTCCCCACAGATCCATATCCCTGCGAGGACGGGCACAGAGTGATTCAGCTGGCTGCATGGCCTGAAACCACGCTGCATTAACCTGAACACTGAGCAGCTTTTGCATGAGCTGGTACATCTGCACAGCACAGCATGGATGTTCAGGTTGTGGTTCTCTGTGGCATTCTCCTCTCACACTGATCTACTGGCAGTAATTGAAATATAGATAAAAATTATTCACCCATGATCTCAAGGGAAAGTAGTCATGATCATACAAGAAAGTAAGGAGAACTAGATCCTGATCCCCCAGACCTCTGGCTTAACCAAGAGATGGCCCTATTTCTGACATGTTCTTGTTACTACTATTCATTAATATAGATATAGAAGATCCCTAGCTATCAGATGTATTAATGAAGAGTGAAGGAATTACAAATTTGTCAGTAAGGCTGGTATGAAAGAAACTGACATTGTTGGTGGTTTATCATAAAGGAATTATCTAACAGGTAAAAACAGTTTCCTGCATTTGATTATTAAAATAAGAACAGCACAGGTCTGAGGAAGTGGGACATGGATTGAAAATATTGACAGTGAATAGAACTCGATCAAGGGGGAAAGGAAAAAGCCCTGCTGTATTTTTCAGCCGATAGAGCCATTATACACTTCAGCCTAGAAATAGCTTGTACGTAGCTTCTGACATTCTGCAGTTAAAACTAGAAGCTTAGTGCAGTTTCTTGTATAAAGGCATCTAGTGTTCTTTGGGATGACCAAGAGTTATTGGTTCAGTCCAGAAGGATGTAGGTCTTGGGTCTCTGTCACACCTACAGCCCATGCACAGGTCTCAGACAGCCCCAGGCACCTCAAAGGGCACTAGATGCCAATGTCTGGCAGCCGAGTGTAGCCCTGAGAACGGACCAGGCAGATCCTTCTTTAAGCTCTGCTAAAAATTTCCTCTGAGATTTGGGTTAAACTCTTAAGTTAATTCCTATAAAGACACTCAATTTCAATTAACTTCTGTGGGAATGCTGATTGTCAAAGAAGAGGTGCCTATGATGGGATCCATCCAGCCCAATTTAGATACCTTATCTGTGCCTGCATTTTAGATGCCTAGTGAATAAGCCCTCCAGAAATCCAGGCAGACAGAATCTTCTTTTGAAGGCATCTCACCACTGACTGTATAGGAAATATCAGATCTTTTTTTAGGATAACTGGTTTGCTTTGGTATTTAAAATGTAGCACATTAGATGTCTGCAGTTAGATAGACTGGATTTCATAGTTTAAGTATGTGGATGTGAACTGTATAATTTAACTTTAAAAAAACCGAGATGCACATACTTTGTGGTTAACTTGTACATACATTTCTGAGCAGGCTGTATAGGAAGCTGTAAGTCCAAATGTCTGTTTGAGCAAATGCAGCCTTTTGGCAGTGCAGGTACCCAGATAACAGGAAAAAGGACTGTGTGTGGAATTCATGGCAGACCGTTGAAGCTGTTGGCATTAAGTTACGCAATCTGTTTAATTGATATGATAATATTCACATGATCTAATTGCAAAATAAACCAACATTTAGGAAATAAACAGATTTTAAGATGGAAAGTGAGCTATTATCTGCAAACTATTACTGTAATTTAAAAGCACCACCTGTCTTCATTAAACTGATTTTTTTTCTTCTACAATCCTAATTCAGAAAAACAGCAGACTAAGGAAGTGCAGCAGAAAGGATTCAGTGAATTAGACCAAATAACAAATACATCTCAGAGAACCAAGATCTTCTTCCTGGAACATACAGAAACAAAATGGGATTCAACAAATAAATTTCCCAGTGCAAACAGGTGTCCTAGCTGTACCTGAAAGTTCAAAAAAGAATAAAGTCTAAGCAATGTCACCTCACCAAAAAGTTCTCCAAACACTGCAGTAAGTACAGATGAAAGATTTGGACATTTTATTCTCCATTTTCATACTAAAAGTGGTTGCTCAGTCTATGCAAATGCACTACTCCTCAGAATTTGCAACTGGGATTCATCTAACCTAGCTTTAGACACTTGCAATCTCAACAGCTCCATCTGAGCCCATCGCCTTTGGCTCACTTCGTACTCAAAGGAGAGCAATAGGTAATCTAGGGTGCAATTCAGCTGTCCTATTTAGGAGGCCTAATTTAGGTTAAGATGAATCACATTCCAGAAGTGTCTACATCTCTCCATCAACTAGAAAGGGAGCTCAGATGTGAAATTTCTGCATCTTATTTTTTCTCAGTGAACACCGCTTTAGAAACTCTGAATCTTAATGCCCACAGACTTGATTTTATGCTGTGTAAAAAGGAAGAAAAATAAAGTAAAAATAAAAAAGAAATAAATCCTGAGGAGGCTGGAGCAACTTCAGAAGTCTGAAGGCAACTTTGAATCTGGATCAAAAGGTTAGCTGACGTTCAGCAGCACACTGACAGAAAAGGGATTTCCACCTGAAGAGCCCTTGAAGGGGATTAGTTTATGCAGAGGCTTCTCAGCCATCAGGGAGGCTACCCCCACTGCCACACCACTGCTTGCTGAGCCACCAGGGCTGCCAACAGCAGTTCTGGCTTCTTTCCACATCAGCGTTAGCGACAGGCGTGTTTCAGGCGAGGCATCAGCTGAACAGGAGAACAAAGGGCATAAACAATCAAAGCCCTTCAGGAGCTTGCATTACAAGTTTCCCGTAAATATTTTTTAAATTCTTCAGCCTAATTGAATTGCATCAGCCCAGTTTTTGCCCCCGAGTTGTTCCTTCCTTAAACACATATAAATAAGAGGAGAACTGGTCCTGTGCTGCTTAAGATTTTTCGTAAATATTTTTTAAATTCTTCAGCCTAATTGAATTGCATCAGCCCAGTTTTTGCCCCCGAGTTGTTCCTTCCTTAAACACATATAAATAAGAGGAGAACTGGTCCTGTGCTGCTTAAGATTTTTCACGGATGAGTTTTGCATTGTATATGTTAAAAAACCCTACCTTTTTCCCTTCTTCAGGTACACATTACAGAGGAAAGTTCTCAGCAGAAGAAAAGGGCCGACCATGCTCCTGTGGTGCTGCACACTGTACCCACCTCTGTGCACAGAAGGTGGGGATGACAGATGATGCTCCATAGCTGGGACTGAGGGAGGACTAAGCACAGCAGAAGTACTGAGCATAGGGTCTCCTGTGGCCAAAACCTGCTGAAATGGAAGTCCTAATCAAACCCTTTTCTAGACAGGAATGAGGCTAAATAAAAGATGACTGTCCATGAGAAAAAACTGAAAACCCAGAAACTGCCATTATATTAAAAGTATCCTTACGCTCTCAGTAAGGAGCAGTAGTGTCCTGTTGCTGAGTGATTTGTTTCTAAGCGGCAGCCCCGCTCCTGTCTTTGCCAGGCTGTCCTTTTTATGACAAATGGGCAAATATGATTGAGTTTTATGAACCAAGGTGTGTATTTGCATTGGCTGTCAGCACTGCAGTTCTAGCTTTTCTGCCTGTAGCTGTTGAAAGCATGGCCTTGTGTGAAAAAAGGATACTGCAACCCCACCAAAGTCAGGGGAACTGAGTGTCTTGGAGCAGTAAGCCCAGCTCAAGGAACAAGCAAAGAAACATTTGCCCATCTCAACAAAGAAAACCCTGTCCCTGTGCTTTTCATTCTGCTTCAGCCAAAATATGTGAAATTTAGTTCTTCTGAAACAGTACAGCCATCGGTGATAAATGCCATTCCATCTATCTTCCTTCCATCTTATCCTCTGAATGATCTATTTTGTGACCCCCAATTACAAGTTCCTGTTATTCTTTGAAACGCTGTAAAACTGAACAGTCTCCGTATGTTCAGAGCAGCTTGCAATTAACACAGCCTGAACTTGGAAACGGCAGTCTATTAAAAATATGGACATATTAAAGCATAGCATCTGGAAACCTGCATATGCTTGTCTCGCACAGTGGGCATCAGATACCAGGGTCAGAGACTCCTAGCTATCCCAGAAAAGAGCCTATACGTGTTGCCACTCAGCTGCAGAACTTCAGAGAACTTATATACTTTCTTGGAAAATATTATATTACTTCACACTTACCTTTTATGTTGTTTTCATATAAAAAAAAAATAAAGAAAACAAAAAGAAAGATAAGATTTGCTATGTTATAACCACTCAGCTGGATTTCCCCATTAGGCTTACAGCCACAGAACCAATAAAACTATGAAGATATGAATATGAAAGTTTTAATCCAAACTCAGATGTATTTTACTATGCCAATTGTCTCATTTTGTGAAGTTTCCATCAAACCAAGGGCCTGCTAGAGAGCCATTTCTGCTTAAATGCATTTTTGTTCTAGCCCATAAAAAGTTTAAGGAGTATTGCTTTCACAGGAATATGAGGTGGAGATGAAGACTGGGCTTAGACCTCTCCCAAGAATGAAAAGTCCTGAAATGGGCAACATAGTTTTCCTCGTTATATAGCTGTCAAGGCCAAAACAGGTCTCCATTTTATCCAGATTCCCATTTGAACAAATATGCTGCACTACCTGGTGGCTGGTTTCCATTTTAATAGCAAATATTCCATCAATAACAACCTTGTATATGAAACATAAAGAAGGAACATGAAAGACTGGAGGAAAGTAAATCATATAAAGACAGCAATGGAGATCTCTTTACCCTTTCTTAGAAAAAAAAATTATGTCAGGAGAAAAATGATGAGAGGGAGAAAATTTAAAACTAGAGCTGTTTTTTCCTGCAGTGTGTAATTGCCAAAAGATGCTCTTTACATGGTTTTCTGTGTTATCTGTTTGGTCCTCAATGAAGAGCTAGTTTCCTATCCTTTTGGGAAGTTGGTTGCATCCTGCAGGCACCCATTGCAAAAGATAATGAAAAAAAATGGGTTAGTTTGGTTTAAATAGCCATATGTTTAGTAAAATATTACATGTGGTTCAGAAAAAGAATCAGCAATAATAATAATAAAGAAGTTATTTCATCAGCAAACAGGAGAAAAAGCAGTAGGGACATCTTTACAAGTGTCTGGTGCTAACTGATGTGAGACATGATTTATACGACTGTATAAATAATACCTATGGTTTTGCTTCTTACTCCTGTTCACTGGCAGAACAGCCAGTGGCATGCCAAAGAAAAGGAAAGAAAAATCCACTTAGAAATGATTCTCTGGAGTCTGCAGCCATCCACTTCACTAAGGAATAACTCGTCTGAGAGTATAAAAGATTCCTTCTCCTTGCAGCATTGCTGCAGATACTAATGGAGTTATAAGTCTTTGCTACCTATCCATTTTCCAGTATAGGACTGTCGGTTTTTCTGGGCAGTGAAAATGTGTTTTAAAAAAAAGGAAAACATTTTCTTTTTTTACTGCTTGCTGAAAATGTAACAGAAGGCTAGATTTTGTGCTCACTTCTATAGGGAAGTAAGTTAAAAACAAAGTGCTTCTCCCCTGTATTTTCTGTACTAGCGATCAAGCTGCTGGGCAGTGAAACACAAAAAATTGCAAGGTTTCTGATGGCTTATGCATTCTTAGAATGGGAAAGAGGGTGCAATACAGAACGAGCCAAGCACTGGATCCGTGCTTTGACTCCTCACCCTAACACATGCACCCTAACACAGCAAAAGCCAGATTTGTTTGCCGTGCACTATATTTATTCCCTCTGCCTCCTGTAACAGGAGGAATTATGATTTAATGCATCAAAGGGAATGACAGTAGCTCTGGGGCCATAGATCTGATGTTTTGCCCCTGCTCCATGCTACACCCAAATTCTGAATCTAGCTCATCATGATGGGTTTGCCATTGCCAGATACACTGAACATGCAGTGTCTCTATCTTCTGCCCACTTTTAGGAGCCATATTTAAGCAATAAGAATATGAAGATGAAACAATTTATCCAAACAAATTAAGGGCTAAATATATGTACATATGAATCAGTGATGCTGGGTGTCACATTCTGTCCGTAACTTTTTACCTCAACCGGAAAATGATTGGTTGCAAAAACCCAGTTATAGAATTGCATTAATATCGCCAAGAAAAAAATAGATATATTCCGGAAATTTTAACAGTGAAACTTTTTAAACGGGAATAAATGAAACTAAAGGAATTTACAAAATTTTTGAGACAGGAACAAGCTTATGAGTTGACCCAAGATACCTAAATTTTGGACATATATTTACATTCACATATAGATACAGATGTAGAGCAAATTACCTGTGAGTATAAAATATTTTCCTATCTCCAATATGATGATGGGACAGATAAAGATAGATTTATATCCATGAGGTGGGAAGGCAGAAAAGGGTGATGAAACTGAGCACATGCAGTAAATATGTTATTCTTGTACTTAATATACAATACTAAAATACGGAGTCATATTTTATACCACATTCTGGAGGAAAACAATGCTGATGGATAGCAAAAAAATCCCAACCACAGGATTACTAAAAGACATGAACATTATGTCCTAAGAAATTAAAGAAAGAAATGAAAAAATTGCCTTGACTTGTTTTCATTTTCTTATTCTGTATTATTAACTAGTCACAAACAAGCATTAACTCACTGCTAACACAGATCAGAGCCAATGACTGCCATGTATTTGGTGCATCATACATATACGTTACGTGGACTGTGCCAGCCGAATGCACAGTGTTACAAAACCTAGAGAAAAAACTGTCTTTAGGTGGTGATGCTAGGAAAGGCTTCTGCAAGCAAACTAAGACTATCAAAATGATCTACCTCATCACAATCGATATTTCTATATTTAGATCTCTGAATCAATCTAATTTGTGCATTTGTTTAGCAAATCAATGGAGAGAATGATATGTTTTGAACCATAACAAAAAGTTCACCACTAGAGACAGTAGCCTAATCTTTAGGGTACAAAAATATCTCCTTTCACAAGAAAATCTAAATGAAATATATGGAACTACTTCCATAATTCTGATAGTTTTATGAGCCTGAACTCTTCCCTTCTTAAATGAGTCAAACAGCAACACTGCAGCTTCCCATACTTACATCATGATGATGATGATTGTTTTGCTGTCACTGAAGATGCCTTTCAGCTGCACAAGCTACAGCAAAGACATAGTTTTGCTCCAGAAAGCTTGCCACGTCTAACACAAAGGCACAAAGACATGGAGAAGACATGATTTCCTGGAATCATCAAATAAGAAAAGCAGCTTGGCTTTTACTAAATAACTTATTGGGATGAAACACTAATTCATTGATCAAACCCCTCCTGATCTCAGCCTGTGGGACTACCAGAGTGTGGGGCTCCATGGTAATCTTCTCTACTGTCATGCCAGTATCAGCCTGTTGGAAAAAGGAGGGAGCCGGCGTGGGAGCTTCAATGCAAGAACTTTACAGAGATAGGGCTAAAATTAGTGACCAACCTTCCCAGCCCAGAGGGAAGGTCTCATGTCCCTGTTTCTTTTCGACATTTCTGAGCTGCCACCACTCACTGCTCTCCGACAGCGGTAAAGCTGAGCAGCTGCGACCTGCTGTGGACCCCCACCCAGCAGCATTGCACTGTCCTGCCCTCCGCTCCTCCGGGGCACTCCTGGCTCATCCATGCATCCTGGGGAAGGAGAATTTCCCACAACACAGTTTTGTCCAAAGCAATCCTGATGGAATGATCTCTCCAAAGGCATGAAGCAAACATTTACTGTTGGCATTGTGAACTGTAGCCAAGGAATATAGTGGAATGTACCAGAAACTACCGAGAACAATTTAAGGATTAGAGATTTATTAATGTTTTTTCCAGTATTTTGGCCATTAGGACTCATATTTTGAATTCTTCTCTGAAATCAATCAGCCTAGAAATTTCTTCTCCCCACCCCCCATGCCATACAAAAGCAAACATCTCTCACAATCCCCTAGCTCCTGAAACCAGGATTGAAAAATGCTACTTCTGACAGTCACATGGAAAAGCAGTAGCTAAAAAAAAAAAGCTAGTAGCAGTGTCGAAGCAGCTCTGGAGAAATTGATTCACCCTAAAATAAAGGTCCCAGCTAGATTGATGAGATTTTCTCCAAACGGAACCTCCACCAGCTCTACAGAGAACTCAGTAGATACTTGGCAGAGACCCCTAAGTTTTACAGGGACAAAGCTGGGTAGGAGCAATCCCACCTATCAATTTCACTAGAAAATATGCAAAATTTTTTGTACAACCCACAAGTATACACAAATAATGAGACCAGGTAAATGTTACCCCTTTGTACAATATTAACGTGATTTTTTGACTTTTGCTTAAAAACAAGAATATTGCTTGAGCCTTTGCACCTGCCCACCCCATGCAGAGAAACACTCAGTCCCTAGTGTGCCATTACCACCACCGTTGTTTTTAATGGGAGTGCGTGGTAGGTCGGGAGGAACACAGCACACAACAGTGGTTATTCAGCTTTCTCTTTTTCCAAACATGTGCGAAATAAGGCATTCTTTTCAGAAGCCTATGCTGTGCCCTAATAAATACTATGCTATTTGAAATTTTAGCACTTATGCATGCAAAGGTTGGTTGAAGGAGATAGTCACATGTGGGGCTTGATTATAGTGTTTTATCACTCAGCTGAACATCTAATGTTTAGCACAGTAGTTGGAGTGCTTCTTTTCATGTCATAACAAAGGTTGCCCTCACATAGTAATTACAGCCTTCCTAATAAAAGGAAAGGAATTTTTGAACTGCCTGAAAAGTTCAGAAGCTAGAGACAAAGTTTGGAGAAAGAGTTTGCCATCACTTTGCACGTGGCAGGTAGTTTGCTGCCTGGGCTGCTGTGCAGCAAAGTGGCAGGTCTGCCTTGAAAACATTTCCTCAAAGCTGGAGACATTAAAAAAAAAAAACAAAAACAAAAACAAAAAAAAAACCCACCAAGACCTAGCTGGGAAAAAAGAAAGTCTCCAGGATTACAAAAAATCATGGCAAAGTTAATGTCTCTGTAAAAGTGTACAAAAACAGTTTGAAGAATCATTATACGGTCTTTTAAAAGCATAGAAAGGCACAGTGAAAAGGAGATGTGGAGCAGAGCATATTCAGCAAGTATATTCAGAGCAAAGCTGCCCCTAATGCATTCGGTGGTTAAAGCATTCATAGCTTTGCCCAGGAGCAGTATGTGCCAATATGGGTTGTATTTTCCAGTAACATTTCTGAATACTTATTATTGGAGCTCTCATGAACTGCTAATGTCCGTGCTTTTTTGTACTTATAGCATAGTAATCAGTTTGATCAAAATACTTTGGGGTTTGTTATGCAGTTTAGGGCACTAAACTACAGATCTGCATCTCGCTCTTCTGTCTTTGAAAATTCCAGGTGAATTTGATTTCTGATCTTCTGGATTTCTCTTTTTCTCTTCTGACTTTCAAAACTGTTTATCAGTGACCAGCAACCTTACAAATTGCAACGTATGGAACTGCTAGTTTTACCTTTGTAGCTTCCCAGGGATTCTCTTTTATTTTTAAACTAACAGCAGCATTAATAATTCTAAGGACCCAAACTTTATCATCTGCTTCACAGTTGGAAAGGACTGTCCATGTGTAGTGTTTTTTTTCAGTGTATTGGTAAGTACAATTTTTCCTATTTCCCTTAGCTGGATAATGACTTATTCTATTCTTTTGCTGCTTGTCTTCTTTCCCTATAAAGATTAAGTGACCAAACATGCTTTTCCAGACTCTATGTACTGTGCAGGCTCCTTTCTATTTTCCATGGTTATGCATCCATCTATTCCTCAATTGCAGCTGTGTCTTCAATTTAGGGTGTCAGATTTTGACATATTTCTATACAAATAAACAGGATTTTCTAAGCAGTGACATTGTGCCATGGCAGGCAGTACTTCATCATAAAACTGGAGCTTCCTACCCTTTCTGAAAACATGCCTTCCCTCATGCACAGCCTCCACATCTCTGGTTAAATAGATCTGTGTAGTTCTGCACTGAACCGGTAAGCCCTTACAACTGGATGCTGCATTTCATGCTTAAATAACCGCTACTTTGTTAATATGTGTGGTCACAGAGATATTTTGACACCCTTCAGGAAATCTGATGGTTGTCTGCTTTTTGCTGTGGAGGCTGAAATATTCACCCTTCTGTGGTTAGGTAGCAGATGAAAGGTACTTTCAGATGCTTTGAACCAGCCAAGAATGTACCATAGGAAACATCCACAGGGGAGGAATGGAGGAATATAGGCTGTCCCATCAGGACCAGGGCAAGATGAAGCCAGCTAGTGAGCAATGCACAACGTTTTTCTTGTACATCCTTGAGCCAACAACAGCTCTTGCGCGTCCTCTCAGCCACGCTGCTGGCCCATGTTCCCTGCTGCAGCACTGGGAGGGAAGGAAAGAAGAGCAACCAATACGTTGAATTTGTGCCATCTGGGAGAATAGGGATAAGCGGGAAGAGCAGAGCCTTCCTCCCAACCTTGCAGCACCCTGTTTTCAGGTGTTATCAGTGTTGTTGTTTGGGAAGCTCTGGCCTTCAGGTGCACACACATGCATTTATGTATGCATATCTGCATGTGTGAAGCCTCGGATGTACTCAGCTCAGGGGCTGATTGCTGTTTGGGGCTAGTGCAGGAGTCCATCCCCATCACCACCACCACTGTGTTCTTGAGGTCTCCAGAGGTGGGTTGACAAGTTCATGGGGAAAAAAAAAAAGAGTAGACTATGCAGCAGGTTGCTGCGGGCAGCTTACAACGTTACAGATGTGTGGTCTAGCAGAGGCTTTGTTTCTGCTGCACTGCAGTATGTATTGCTCATGTTCATACACAACCACTTGCCTTTAGCTGCCTGCACAGATCATTTGTGGGCTTCAAGCTTCTCACTGTAGAGATACCCTCTGTGCCTTGCTTGGTTTCTCAGCCTGGTGGCTGCCCCTGCCATCATCTCACAGGCTGAAAAGCAGCTGTCTGCTTGGTAGAGGTGGCCCATCCCTGCTCAGGTGACACACTGGCTGACATGGTACAGCCACAGTCCACTGTGCACTCTCTACCAGATCACAGGCATCATCCAAAGTACTGCTCTGCAGTCCTTTGCATTTTTAGAGGTTTTATTTTATATTATTCCATATGCTTCCTTGTAATCAATTGCATTTCTTGACAATTTGGAAATACATTCATGTGTGTGCATGCACATGTACGTTTGTGGATACCAAGCCTTGAGATACTCCTGGGAATCTCTTCACAGGCACTTCTCTACTGCAGATCTTCTGCCCCACAGCTGTGCTTCTTGATGAAGGCACATGACTGTATGGCAGGGTACTTGCACTCCTGCTGCTGGGAAGTTTTTTCTTACCTGTTCCTAAGCATCCATTCCCCATGGGCACCCAGGTCCTCAGGTGGTGCAGTGTTGCTCATCCTGGAGGTGGAACCTAGCAGCGACACACATATCTGGAGTGACTGTCTCATGCCAAGGTGGAGTGTGCTAACGTTAATTGGAGATAGATTGACATGATGCAGTGTCTGTTGGTGATGTGATTTTGTGATTGAGGAAATACCTCCACTTGTGTATTCCCACGTTAATATGGAAACTGGCTAATCCATAAGCATTGTCTGGTTTAGGAAGTCCTTTCATGCAGACTTCCTGGTCAGGACCACCAAGTGAAAGGCTGGGCATCAGAAACCTAGCTGGCTTAGGGGCATCTTCACAGCGGTTACATCCATCACCTCCAACACCATTTCTGAGCAATGCATCGGGTTTTTTGGACAGCATAGACAGATACAAGAAGAGAGAAGAGGACCCAGTTATTCTAGCACTGTCCTTGTGCCTGATGAAATATCTCGTGTGCAAGAGGTTATTTACCAGCGCAGTATATTTAGTCCTGCCTGGAACGACGGTCATCCAAACAGGATCATAAATAAGCCTTCTGTTTTTATAGCAAGGTCACATTGGTGGAGCTTTGCCATCTTGAACAAATTCAGCAGCTGTAGGAAGGTCTTTGCTGGGAAGCCCTGCAAACCTGTCTCAGCCAGTGGGCATCAAACTCCACTCTGCGGAAAAGAGCCACCTGAGAGACTCAGGATTTGCTGTGGGGCTGTCCCACATGCTTCACTCAGTCTCACGGAGTGCTTCTCAGGTGTTCAGGCTCACATTCATCCTCCCTGGCCACAGGTGCTAAGCCCTGGTACCTCAATGAGGAGCAGTCACCTCTGATGCTTCTGTGGTCAGTGGAAGGAGGTGGGTCCCCTGGGGACAGCACAGATCTCAGTGACTTCAGCCACCTTCTGGTGCTGCTGGTTCCCCTCTGCCCATTGTGAGGAAGCCCCTCCAGGGACAGATAGCTCGGCAAGGTGAGATGAATGCGGGACGAGGAGCACTCGGTGCTGATAATCCTGCTTCTCTATTCACACCAGAGGTCATCTCAACACCATACTGAAATGGCTTCTGAAATAAATCTGAGTGCATCATGGATAAGGGTGTTATGATAAGGAGCATTACAGAAGTGTTTTTCTATGAGCCCAATGTCTGGTTTTTACACTCCTCAGGAACTACGCAATTCAAGTCCAGAGTGACACTTGTGCTTATGGCAAGGGGTTATTAATACAAATCCTAATTTGTCCTCATATGGGCTGTGCCAGCCACCCTGGCACTCCCTGGCTCTGAGCCGCTGGGACATGGCATTAGCACCCCCATTAACAGACAAAGCGAGAGCGGCTGGGACCACCTGCCCCCCACCCACCTGTCCAAAGCCAGTTTTCTCAGCACTTGTTTCCTTCCCATTTCTTCCAATAAGTTAGTTTTATAATGGCACAGAAAACATGTATTATAATGCTTGGAAAGGTATATGCTTCTTTTAAAGCCTGTAGGCTTCAGGGCATTCTATTGCTATTAATATTTCCTATCTTTGACCAAAGATATTTCCGACGCATGTAGTGCAGCAGATACTCCGTGCACATGTGACAGGGATATGTGTGGAACAGTTGACAGAGACAAGGTGAGTCAGGTTTGGTTTATGGACCAGAAAAAAGGGGGCTGAACTCATGCTGTGTTGTCAATTCACTGTTGCGGAGACACTCCTGGAGGCCATCCAAGCCAGAGCAAAGGCCCTCGGGAAGGAAAGAAAATGGGCAGGTGCCAGAAGACAAACATTTTAAGCTCCCATTGCCTGGCCCAGTGCCAGCACAATGTCCCCATGTGAGTGTGACCACTGCTGGAGCTTGGGGCTGGGGAGCAGCACAGCTGCCACATCCCATCCAAGAGTTACAAACTGAAAACATGGAAAGCGTTAAAAGCCACAAACCAGGCTGGCTGTTGCCATGATGACCCAAAAGCATCTGTGGTGGTGCGGTCCCACATCTTCTCTGAGCTGTTCTGTGGCCCTGGGAGCTGCCAGCTAGGTCTCAGCACCTTGAGTGGTGAGTTGGATGGTTAAGCACCATCCGACCATAGCAGTAACTCTTACTCGGCTGCAGCGGCAAACGGCACTGTCCATGCTAGAGCTCCTGCTGACTGGTCAAAGCAGGGAACAGAATGGAGGCAATCAGTTATTCCCTGGCAATGCTCCTGCCCCAATCATAGCCCGAGCGGTAACCGAGAGGAACAATAGCATTGCTCTTGGAATTTTTGAAAAATTAAACAAGTCGGGTTGCAGCCAGGGTGGAAATTTACAGATGACCAAAGCCAGTCATCTCACAGCCTTGAAAAGAGCAGTCCTAAAGCGAGACCCTTTTGAGTTCTCCAGGTCCACAGCGGGCTGTGACCAGCATCTCCCTCTGAGTGGGACGCTGGCCAGAGCTTGCAACCCCCCCAGTTTGCGATACTAGTGGGGACTGTCACCAAAAGCTGACAGTGGGGCCAGGGCTGATATCCCACCCCTCGAGGCTCAGCACTTTACCTGGCGAGGCATACAGAGGGCATTAGACATGAGTATTTCACTGAACTCAAGGGAAACTGTTCAAATAAGCATTGCAGGCTTGAAGCAGTAAGGTTATTTTGGTGATTTGAACAAAGTTTATTGATTTGCTTTGCTAATAAAATCCTATGGATAACCTTGAATTGTGCACAAATTCTCTTTCTTTCCATCCCCCAACAAGCGGTTGTCTAAGTCTGAGACTAAGATTGGACCTAGCCACACATGAACTCTGTGAGAGTTTAGAAAGCAAGGAGGTCCACTCTAAACCTCATACTCAATGAAAGGGTCTGCTTTACCTTCTTACACCTTTGATCTTTATAAACTATTTCCAGCTCTATTTTGATTCAATTCCAGTTTGATTAACCTCTGTGCATTTCCTCTATGCTATAAGTAATAGAGTGAACTTTGCCATCTAATCTTGTGCAGTTGCATTTCCACAAATTCATATTAAACCTATTTCGCTCAAACCCTTTGGTGATGATTCTTTAAGGGACCTGACATAAACCACTCTTTTTACAACAGCATCATGGTAAAAATCAGGACATTTTCCATCTGGAAAGAAGATCTTGACTTTTGTGAATGTATTAAGTTCTGAGTACCAGTTACTTGCTGCAGAAGGGAAGTATCTCCAAAGAATAAGCATGGGGAGCAGTTCTTCAGGAAAAGAGGGGCTGACACCCACCAGCAGAACTGTTTTCTACCAACAAGTCCCCCTTTTTAAGGTAAGCATTCAGTCAAAAAATTGTGGCCATAAGGAAGAGAAACAGCTGATGATACCTAGTGTAAATGTGATGTAAATGTAAAAAGTGATGACATCTACTAGTAAAATAGAAAAGCGTGGGCATGAAATTTACAGTAATTTATAAACAGCGTACACCACATCAGGAGAGGACCAGGAGGATGCTGTACATATAAAATAGAGGGCAAAGCTTCAGTACGTGGAAGAAAAAGATCCCTTAGAGACTTCATTTATCCTCTCTCTCCAGACTGTGTGGTACACGTAGAGTTGCCACCACTGACAAACCTTATGTTTCAGACTCAGGCGTGTGCTAGCAGCAATGCCCTTTACAATTAAAATAATGGGTTCAGACCCACCACGTGAATCCATTACAAAACAGAAAAGGGATTAGATAAACCTTGATTTGCTCTGGCAATAAATCCTGTGTTTCTACCAACTTGTCTCATCCTAATTTTTTTACTTATTCCTGTGGAATAGGTATTGACAAGCATACAAACCACAATATCTTATGCTTCCCACTTCTTACACAGCTGTCTTTTCAGGTATCTTAAGCCAGTGATCTCAGGAAATTTCAGTGTTCCTTGAAAAACATTGAATCTACAGATAAGAAGGGTGTTTTTTTTCCTCAGAGATTAGACAAGGCTGCCCCAATTATAACTGGATATTTTAGCAAATAACTTGGAAAAATATTTCCAGCCAGAGTGAGGTTCATTCACTTTTGTCAGCCTGACAATTCTGCATGACAGAGTGGAGGGTCTGGAAATCCACCGTATTTGAGCACCATAAACACCCCACCCACAGCATCAGGGTGCTACAGCTGCTGCTGAGAAGCAGCCCTGGAAGGGGGGTGCCCAAAGCCAGAGAGTGCCTTTTCCCACAAGGTTTTTGTGTCTCTTCTTTGCACATTACATAGACATAGGTGTCATTACCCATCCAGGTAATGATAAAAAGAGAAAACATGAAAGTGCACCTTTTAGAAGGTGAATTAAAACCTTGGGAAGAAATACTTCAAAAGCATCACTGTTTGCCTGGGTTTCATCTAAATTCCAGCATACATGCTGGTTTCCAGAAACAGCTTTTCCATGTTTATTGATTAATAACTGTCACTTTTTATAGCTTCTATCAGACAGGCATTGTATTGATCTGAAAGCTAGATTATAAGTCATATAAACATTTGCTTGATTTTATCCATCAGGATGCCTGTTGACAGTATAAACCTGGGGGATACTGCTTTAGAGTCTATTCACTTTCCACTATTTTGGTGGGGATGTTATAAAAGCTTGGAAACATTTAATGCAAATTTACTGGAACAAAAAACGAGCAGTGGTTTGGAAAGTGTGTTAGCACTGTTTGAGGGACTTTCAGATAAAGCCAATTTCACTTGTTTTAACCTTTGTATAGGTTCTGTCCCCCTTCCTGGGATCCTTGCTCCTGTCATTAGGATCTTCCAGTCATCCACAACCTTCTCTCTCATGGAGGCCATATGCTGAGGGCCCAAAATCTTGGAGCATCTCAGGTAGCTGGTGACTGCACCGACTGCACCATCTTAGTATCTTGCTACAAAACAGAGTTGGAATAGCTCTGGAGAGCATTAAACCCAGGTTCCTGCCCACAGGAGAAGCAGCTATCCCCAATTCCCTTCTGACAGACACTAGTCCAACACATTTCTTAATCTCCAGTGAGGGGACACCACAGTGTCCCTAGCCAAACTACTACCTCACTTAGCTCCTCTCACCACTGGAAAGTTTTTTCTAGTGTTTAGACTGTATGTCCCTTGCTGCAGTTTAAGCCCTTTACAAAGAATTTATAAGCAAGTGGAAAGCATCTCATATTTTATCCTCTAGAGGAGATAGCAATAAATTATTGGAAGCACCTTTAGGGCTTCTCTATTACATATACATGATCCCAGCCTCAGCTTGATGCTCAAGAACCACTCCAGTTTCCCATAGCCAGTCCTCCTGGCTCTGGAAATGCTGTAACACTGCTGCTTGCTGAACTCCTGAGGCAGCTCTAAGAATTTATAGGAGCCCATTGGAGCTCAGTGGGGGCAAGCAGGGCCCCTGGGCTGAGCTGGGGAGGTATCTAAGGCCACTGTGCCCAGCATACACTGAGGTAATTTACAAAAAGAAGAAAAAAAAAAAGGTCAGAGTGGGACTCACAGCTGCATATGCTCTCCCTGTGGCTTCTCTGTGCCATGATGCTGTGCCACAGCTCAGGGACCAGCTCACACCATCCATCCTCATGACACAAGCTGTCTGTAGCCCTTCTATCATGCCACACTCAGATTTTGCTTCCTTTCTCTGACACTGCCCTTTTCAGTCTTTTGTCTGGCCACCATCTCTCCCTCAGCAGCGCAGGAGAAGCTGGAGGTGCCGCAGAAGCCCTTAGCAGGAACATTTCTGCTGATCTCCTCAAGAGACATCTTACCGTGGCTCCTGTGCTTGAATGCAGGGAATACCCCTTCTTGCTCCAAGCCCATCCACCACACGCTGTCACCTCTGATGTTTTCCAGTGGGATCAAGCTGTGGGTTTCACTACTACAGTTCCCACAGTGAGGAACCCAGCAGGTGCTGAATCTGATTAAAAGCAAACCACCAGGCGAAAATCAGAAACAAATTCTTTCTTGTGACTAAAACCATGAATCAGGCTGACTGCTTTGGAATGACGAATTTTGGTGTCTTAGCACAGACACCTGGCTCCAGGGTGGTGGACGAAACAGGACACAGGGCTGGTCCCTGATGAAGGAGCTCTGAAGGAGAGTCAGATAAGCTGGTGCAAAGCTGACAGTGAAGGACTGACACAGGGGAACACGTGAATCAGGCCAAAGACCCATGAATTCTTGCCTGGTCCTACTGATTCAGAGCCCACGCTTGGTGTCTCCCAGTGCCTGTGGTGTGGAGGCACTCAGCCATGGCACCACTGGCTGCCTCGGCGTAACACCCCGGCAGGCAGCACACTCACATGGGTAATTAATAAGTTCTGCTGAATCTTACCCTGAAAGTCCCTGTTTTTCTCCAATTGCCTCCAGGAGGTGTTAGACTGCAGATCTCTGCAGGACTGAGAGACTTACACTTTCAGAGGTGATGGGACAGGGAGCACAAAAGGGCAAAAAATAGGCAATACTCTGCTGGAAGTTTTGCTGCTGCTGTGAATGTTGTGGTTTAACCCCGGCTGGCAACCCAGCACCACGCAGCTGCTTAGTGACTCCCCCCGCCCAGAGGGATGGGAGGAGAATCAGAAAGAATGTAAAACTCAGGGGTTGAGATAAGAACAACTTAACAGGTAAAGCAAAAGCCATGCACACAAGCAAAGCAAAACAAGGAATTCATTCACCACTCCCCACGGGCAGGCAGGTGTTCGGCCATCCCCAGGAAAGCCGGGCTCCATCACACGTAACGGTTACTCGGGAAGACAAATGCCATCATGCCAGATGTCCCCCCCTTCCTTATTCTTCCCCCAGCTTATGTACACCCAGCATGACATTCTATGGTACGGAATATCCCTTTGGCTAGCTTGGGTCACCTGTCCTGGCTGTGTCCCCTCCCAGTTTTTTGTGCCCCCTCTCCCCAGCCCTCTGGCTGGCAGGGCCCAGGGAACTGAAAAGTCCTTGATTTAGTATAAACATCACCCAGCAACAACTAAAACCATCAGCGTGCTATCGACATTGTTCTCACATCAGAGCCAAAACACAGCACTAAGAAGAAAATTAACTATCCCAGCTGAAACCAGGACAGTGAATTACACCTGAAGTGCCTGTTTCACTTCTGCATACAAAAACTAAAGCAAAGCCCCAGCCATTGGCAGCCCTTGCTCCTCTTTTCTGGGCAGTCCTACAGGACACAGGCACCACCTCTGGTCACCAGCAAAAGCAGTGGCCAAGACTGTAACCATAATAAGTTATCATCATCATTTTTGTGGTATAGGTTAAACCCTCTATAAATCCTTTTCATAATTAGGCCAAGGACTAAGGCTGCTGCTGAGCAGGAACAAGCCTCAGCCACTACATTTAGGAGGCACATCACCGGGCCCGGCACCTCTCTGCAGGCAGCCTAGCCCAGTATTCCTCACTTGCATCAATCACGTGCTGAGTATTTTCTCGAAGTATTAGGATACCTTAAGGGTACTAGATACAAAGCACTTCTAAAAAGAGTAGTGGGATGGTTTGGTTTCCATGTGCAGTGGTGGCTGAACGTCAGGTATAGTGTGATCTAGTGCTTTTCCCTGAGGTAGGATAACATAATCTGTTCCATTTTGGAAAAACAAGATTAACTTGGAGGTTCTTTTTTAATTTGCAGGTGTTTAAGCAGCCAAAGGTCCTTCCTACAGGCTAAGTTGAACGTGCTTCTCTTTCTCCAGTGTTTGTTAGATCTGGAGTTGATGTTATAGCTGAAGCTGGACCTTGAACTACAGTACTAAGATGTGATTCTAGGTGCAGCTGGGGTCACAGTGCATCCCCCTGCTTAGGTGCTACCCAGCGGAACTTTGGCAGATTAGCAGGCCCATTTTCCACAGAGCCTGGTGTATCTGCTCTGCCAGGCACAAGAAGTGGATGAGGTCTCAGGGCAAAGATAGCATCTGCGAAGATGCATTGAACCAGACGTGCAGGTCACGGCATTTCTAGCAGACCAGCATCATCCCAGCATGATTATCCAGCATCTGCTCCTCTTTGTCTTGGAGTAACAGTGCTTCACCAGGTGAAAACTCAGACATCCAGTAAGTCCAAACCAGCCAGATGAAGAAATGAGTTTGGCTGTAGTGCATGATGTAGCAAATGCTCCTCAGACTGTCTCGCTCACCTATCCAGATTGTAAAAAATAGTATCAATTTTAGCTCTACCATTATGCTGCATTTATTGAGGATCTAGGACTTGTGGAAAACTTTTTGTTCTGTTTATTCCCATTTTCTCATTAAAAATTGAAGCAAGCTGCACACTAGAATTAAGTGCGTTGCTCTCAAAGGCCGAATCCTGCTGTCTTTTCTGGCAATGATGAAATTCCCATTAGTTTCATTGGCATCGCACTAAGCCCTAAAGCTAAAAGTAGCTCCACAAGTGACAGAACCATTGCATTTAAAATAAAATGCTCATCCTGTTGCAGAGCTGAGTTTCTTTCTTTGCTGTCATTTGTGAAAAAAAATGATGATCTCTGCAGATGCCATCTGCGTAGGTCTGTGCCTTCCCTCCAAACCCTCCTGTGACTTGGATGCTTGGCTACCACCACAGAAATGCCAATAAGCTGACAGTGGCACATCCAAGCCACAGGCAGTTGGGGTTACATGGGGAAGGAGGTGTG
The DNA here is from genome assembly GCF_023634155.1 of Falco peregrinus. NCBI lineage: Eukaryota > Metazoa > Chordata > Aves > Falconiformes > Falconidae > Falco > Falco peregrinus. The sequence continues at coordinate 62,697,931 of NC_073727.1, forward strand.
CTCAAGGTCAGCTCAGAGTCTGGGTGTGCAGGGAGAAAATATATCAAGGACTGCTCTTATCAGCACTCCTAGGACATGGAAGATCCATCTTTCAAATTGCAAGACAGGAAGATTTACAGTGTATTTTATGATTATTTCACGTTATTTTTCTTATGCCATCAGTTTCACCCACTCAGCTAAATCTTGAAGAAAGAAACATGTCATTTTCTTTCCAGTTGGACGGCTTGATCAGTTTGGGAAAAAAAAAAAAGTCATCACTCTGTAATGACTCTTACAAGTCTGTCATGTACCTTGTAATTAAGTGTCTCTCAGAAGGACCCAGATGATGAAATACAGAGACTACATTGGAATGACAGCTTGCATTTTAAAAGAATTTTTTTGGGGAAAAAAAAAACTTTAAAATTACAAATAAAGTTTAAGCTTAAAGGTAGAAACCAAAAAGCTAAATAAAACAAATAGCAATAGACTATCTAAAAATTACCTCATGCTTTTTAAAATTTATTTTGGAGCCACAGGTGTTATGCAAATGTAATATTAATGGCATCTGCTTGTCAACAGCACCGGCTCTTTGTTAAACACTCATATATTCATGTGTTTCCCCCTGGTAAATATGCAGACAGTGTAACGTGCTAAAAATAGCAATCCAAAGGTTTGTGTTACATGCTGCATTTAGCTGTGGCAGGACAGCTGACCGCACAGAAATTCCTGGACAACAAAGCCTGCTCCTTTTGAAGCTGACACCTTAGCACAGCTATTTTCATCTCCTTCCTGCGAAGCTTTTTGATGGCTGTAGCTCTTGGACCAGATGAGGGAGGGAGTAGTCAGACTCCTGTCCAGCACACACCATGATACTGGGGTACTCCTCTGCAGAGCCGTGGTGCAAATCTATGCCCAGGGACAACAGATCTCCCTCTCCTCCCTCACCCAGGGTGTTGGTTGGGCTCCAGACTAATCTGCAGACTAAGATTAGGTAGTCAAAACCTGCAGCTAGCACCTCACTCCTGTATGCAGACTGGTTTATGCCACGACTGTGCAAAGAACTACTTGAAACCTACCGGTAAGGTCTCGCCCTGGAGAAGGCTTTCAAACATCTAATTATCTCATTTAAACTTCCTTCAAAAATACTTATTTGTAAATTATGAAGAGGTTTAATAACAGCTTTCAGCTTCTGTTTCATACACCTGGAATTCAGAAAAAAACCACAAAAATCATGTTTAATTGCTCAGCAGCGTTGTCTGACACAGGGTCAGGTTTACACCAGTGTGAAGCATTTCTGAGAAACTGAGTTTTTACAGTACAGCATAAAGCTTACATGAAGCCAAGGTCTAGTTTGTGAAAATACAGAAAACCGATCCCATGTTGTATTCCTCCTTTTCTGAAAAATTTCGCAGAGCAGCAATTCGGTGAAGAGTGCAGCGGTGCATTCAGCTAAGAGACAACCTTTCAGAACTGTGTGAAAACTGCAGCTTGGCAGTACTTCACCTGTCTCTCTCCAAGGTCAGAATCTGACATAATAGTCATGTTTTGTTAACTAACAGCTCTTCTTCAGACGTGGAAATAGCACGAGATGAGTTTCCATATTGCTTTAAGGCAGGAGCACAAGTGGTAGCCACATATGTGACTTCTAAAGCTTTTTGTTACTTTCCACCTCTCCTGCATTTTGAGATGTTCAGCACACTTTGGATTCCTTCTCAAATGATCTGCTTTACAGGCAGAAATCTGAACTTCTCATATTCAAAAGCCTCACTCCAGTCAACATGCATTTGGGGCGCTTGAGGAATGGAAAATGAGCAAATAACGTACTGCCAGCTACCATTTATTCAGACTGACCGAACAATTTAAGAACAGGGGTGACTTTCAAGGCCATCCAGCACAGTATTAATGTTGAGATTTTAAGACATTTTCTTTGACAAGAAAATGAAGATAAAAGTAGCAAGACATCAAAATGCATGAATTGTGAATTACCATTTAATATTCTGGTGAAGCGACATATGAATAAAGACAAGGGCGCCTTGCTGCTAAAAATAACCCCTTGTTTTTAATTTTGATCTGCAGCTGTAATGAGAGTGTTCAGCATTTTTCAAGTCTACCAATTTTTAAATCTAGCAGGTTATGTCAACTTGACAGAAGAAAAACTCACTCTGACTTTGAGACAAAGTGTATTTTTAATCTAACTTACTTCTGATTTTGGGAAAAAAGTCTATCCCCCAAATCAAAGGCAAACCAAAGGCAAGCTATCACCTTGGTATTATGCAAAGCATGAAATCTCATTGCAGTGAGGAGAGCCCCTAGGAGATAAAAAAGTATTTAGTGTCAGGACCACTTCAGTGTAGTATCATCATCCTGCTGTATTGTACCAGTGGGCTTTCACATGTAAATCTGCAACAGTTAAATTAATATTTGTGAGCTTAACTCTGATCCTTTCTCCTTTGCTTAATGACAGACTAATTCCACTGAAGCCAAAGGAACTGCTCTGTGTGACTGAATCCAGACTTAGGCTCCATACATGGCTTGGATGATTTTTATGGTTTGGGGGGCACTTTTGAGCCTGCACTCCCAAAGCCCCCTCCTTCTTCCACAGAAGCCCCTGACAACATTGATAAGGGGGCTTAAAGGAAATTTGCATATGGGAAGCATGCATTTATACTCAGACTTCATGGGAGAAAGAGCCTCCTCACCAGGAGCAAAGGATATAGCAAATGTCATATTCTAACAGGACATTGCCACTTCATAAGTTTTCAGCACAAGTTGGCATAGTGTCCAAATACATTTGTCACTGATAAATAGCCTGTTTCAGAAGTTTAAAAAAAAAGGGAAAGATGCTGGGGAATGAAAAGAGAGTAATATAACTCAGAACAAGGGAAAAGTGAAAAGAAGGGAACTGCGATATTTTGTTTGAATGACAAGTAAACTTTCTGTGTCTTCACTGCAGGAGAAAAAAAGGGCTTGTTACTGAGAGGCATTTCAAAGGATGTGTCACAGCACAAAACCCTGGTAGAAACAAGGCACAAGTCTCTGGTATAGCTAGCTAAGGCAAGCTTCATATCTTTATCTCACAAGTTACAGTGAGATAAAAACCGCAGTACCTTGTTTCTGCAAAGGCTGTGCGTTGACATAGCTATCTTGATGTCAAAGAACATCTCAGTTTTCCATAATAGCTATAAGACCAAGCACTTTCAAGCATTCAAGCAGAATATCCAGCTATGCAATTTTTATAGGTTCAGGACTGACCAAGCAGATACCTCAGAACATAAACTTGTCCTGCAGGGTAGGGGTGAAGTGGGGATTTTGTGGCAAGTTCGTATTTGTGCAGTTCTTGTCCTATCTTCTCCAGCCTGCAGCAACTGTTCGCAGCCCTAAAAGAGGTGCAAGAAATTCACTGTCTTGCCAGTTAACTCTGATTCGTGCTTTTTGTTCTTTTTTCTTTACACCCTGCCACTTTCCCAGCACCCATGCTGTAGCTCTGTAAATAAACAACATGACAAAAAGGCTTTTATATCCAGGCCTAGAGAAATTAAATTAATAGATGTACTTCTATATAATTATACAAAATATTGAGTGGATTTAATTCCAGAGCATAGCGATATTAGAAAAAGAAGTTCTCTCCTTAGCCATATGACCAGTTCAAGAATGGAGACTCCACAAGTTCCCTGGACAACCTGTGCCAATGCTGGGTCACCCTCACAGTAATACGGAGATCGCTCTTTCTGGAGAAACACATATTGGTCCGGTGGTCAAAGGACCACTTCTGCTTCCAAAAGGCTATTCAGACCTGCTGGAACCACGATGACAGCTGCGATGGAGTTTTTTATGATGAGTGGGACTTATTTCTAATGTCCACTGGGAACTTATGGATCTGCAGGGGTCAAATTGGTCAGCAGACACCTAAAGCAGGGAAACAAATGAAGCTTTTACCCTGTTTTCTATGTCCACAGCTATTACTGTGCGAGACTCCTAGCTGTCCTAGGGAATTTCAAATCCCCACAGCCTTAGACAGCTGGCCCCACTCCACTCTAGCTACTTCAGCTACAAAGGCTGCAAAGGCACTTCAGACCCCTGTAGCTACTAATGTGCAAACACTTAAACAGAGTTTCTCAGCCATGATCTGAATCCCATCCCATCTCTGTTCCCTCCTAAGTAAATGATTATTACTGACTACTCTGCACCTGGGTGACATATTTCTAGCACTGACATGAAAATAAAAAGCTACTGTTGAGAGTTTTTAAAGGAAACACATTTATCTTACTTTCAGCTCTTACCTCTGCTTATGATCAAATGAGGAACTTCAGGAAACTGAATGGCATTGGTGTGTTTTCTAGATACAAGTTCAGAGTAGACAGGGCTGCAGCTTAGGTAGTTATTAGCTTAGGTGATCCCTTGACACATGTTACTAATTACTGAAGGTGGAGTTGGCTGAAGTCCCCATATGCTACAAAGACCTCCTATGAATCCCATTCTGAGTTCTGTAGAGGATCCCCCGGGACAGGCAATTCAACGTTAAATGCTCCTGCATCGTTTGCTACTGGATCTAGAGTTACTCCTCCCAAAGCAGGGACTACTTTGGTAAAGCCACTGTGGACCACTGTAATATACCTTGTAATGACACATTTCATGACATTGACCCTACTGTTTGCTGAGACATAGCATGACACAGCTTAGTGAAGAACCAAACCATGGTGTCCATGACCTGCCCTGCAGGTTGTGAGGGATTTACGTGAGAAACTTTGTAGCTATTGGAATGGTGGCAGTTGCTGAGCAGAAATGGAGGTACTACTTGCATGGGTTTTTGGAGAAATGGAGGTACGGAGCTCCTTTCATTACAGAAAAGCAGCTTTCATTACTGAAGAGCTAAGAAGGGGAGCCTGGCAATAACATTTGATAGGTGGTTTGGGGTAACACAAGCTGTGATTCCCTAGAAATTTCTGCTGCTGCTCAGCAGATGATGCTGGGCCAGGGGCCAGCAGGCAGCTTGTCCATCTGACACCTGACATTGTCACACAAACAGTGTTATACAAGGTCCAGCATGTCCCCTGTACTCATACTACAAGCAGACCCTTGCTTGTACCTGGACCACCCCTCTTCTCAAGCCCAATGGACGTGTGGGTGCAAAGGCCACGCTGGAGCTCAGCATGGGCCAGAGCCGGCACCAAAGGGCAGAGGAGATGCGCTCAGTGGGCTGATACTTCATCCCTCATCTCACCCTCAGAAACTTCATCCACTTAAACATTTCAGCAAAGTTCTGCCTTACTGTAATAAGCAGATGTCTTCAGTGTTTACCTCATGCCACTGCCAAAAGTCTTTAATACCATCTTTCCGCTTTAAGTGAGTTAAGGAGCTTATTTAGCCCTAATCAAACAACTGCACATTTCCCATACACAGAAAAGCTAAAATCCAGTGATTTCAGGCCATCTATAGAAACATCAACAAAATCTGAATTTCTTGTTATTGAAATAATTGATTTCATCTGAATGTCATTTCCCTGCATGTTAATTTTGACCTGGTTGGGAAAGTGAGCAGTTATTGAGGCTATTAAGCAAACATTCCCTGAATCAAAACAATAGGCTAATTACTTCTAGGAGCATATGGCCTTTATTATGCATGAATTAGTTACTAATTCACCCACCCTGAATTTTAATATTCAGCTAGCAAGCTCAGATTGGTTTTACAGAATCTTGTGTTTTCCCAGATTGAGACCTTTGCTACTTACTGAAGAGATCTAAACAGTAAATAAATATTTCATGAGATCTTGGGAAAAACATCCTATTATACACATTTTAAAGAAAACAGTTTCTTGAACAGCAGAATAAAATCGGGAACTGAACCACATTCTCCTCAAGCCCAGCCTGGGGCCTAGGGAAAAAACGATGTTGCTTTAACACATAGCATAATTCGCCGGTGTTAGAAGTGGAAAGGCTGCAAGACCCTCAAGTCAGCTAACTCCAATTGCTTCCCCCTGGAAGGGCACACAATCGCTGGTGACTCAGAGGGTGCATGCAAAACAAATGAGCCATTTCTGTAACCAGGAGCAAGCGGGCAGGAGGTTAAGGGAAATCCTGTCTCCCTACATCCATGTGAGGAAAACAGAGCTACAGGGCTGCAAAAATCAAAGGGAGAAGCTGGGTCTGGTGAAGCAGAGTGGATGACTAGGAGTGACAATCCCTGTTTGCTTTCATATGAAGATACTGTGTTCATTGTTACAGCAAAGCAGCCATAAATTTTCTTGCCATTGTCACACAAAAGCATGACAACAGTGGTAAGGGACAAGTGATTAATAAACACTGACTTCTGGTAGGGAGTCACACTCCCCAAAACTTCCTGCTGTAGCTTCCTCACTGGAAAACAGGTTATTCCAGAAATAGTTCGGTAGCAACAGGAGAAAACGCAGGTACCTCTGGAAACTTACCAGGAATAAAAGGCAGAAGATGACAACACCCAGGGCCCAAGGAGGGCTGGGTGGCACAAGTCGCAGCATGGGGCTGGCAACAGCACTTGTGTAGGGCATCCCGTCGTTCTCCATCATGGGGACATGGGGCATGGTCTTGCCCCAAAGCAGCCTTGCGGATGTGACCTGCTCCACCTGCGATGCTGACTACCAGTACATGGACCACCAATTCCACAGGCCATGGTCTCTCCAGAGCTCTGTTTGCTGCAGTCACCGGGCATTGGGGAACTGCCTTGGGCACTTGTTACAAAGGCAGAAGAATGAGATCTAATGAACCAAAATACAAAATTTAGGATACAGCCAGCTAACAACTTGGGAAACCTGACAATGATATTTTGTCCCTTTATTATGGGGCCTTGAAGATCATTTATTATTTTATTTTTAATGTGTTTTCTTTGTACTATTCATTCCTCTCTCAGAGCTGATTTAAATCTTAGCAAATTTCCCTTTATTAATCGAAATCTTCTCAAGCCACTTTGCAAAGTTTCTGGTTACAGATTTTAGGGACTGCGAACATTGTGTTCCTGTGTCATCTCCTCAGAACAGGATGTTTGATAAATCACAACTGCAACTTTTTGTCTATTTTTTCCTGAAGCCTAATGGGATGTTGCAGAAGTCCCGGAAAGATTGCAGGCAGTGGGAGAGGCAAAGCATTTTGTCAGCAGAGCAGGCAGAGGTGGCTCAAGCACTCCCACTGCGCCTCAATCCATGATGGCTTCCCACAGGGCACAACATTCCCAATGTCATTTCTGGGTCTGGCCACCGCCAGCACTTCTGATGTGCACCAGCTGCAGTCTAGGCAGAAGACAAGTGCTATATACCTGAACGGTGTGCTTAAAGTCACACAGGTGCTTATGGAATTACTCTGTCGAGACCTCTCCCTCGAGGGTACGGTGCCATGTGATGAGTCCTTCAGTGAAAGAGCCATTTCAGGGAAGCCCTGCCCAAACCCCAGCTGTGGCATCCTCTCATCCTCTCCGCCCCCTCTGTCAGAGGTTGCCCCCCTGGGTTTCACCAGCCCAGCATTTGTGTGACCACGCTGTAAGTCAGATCTCTGAAACCATCCAGTTCTTCACAAGTGCTTTTAGGGTTGCCATCACCTCACAGATGTGGGCTGTCCAAATTATGGGCATCCCTTAACACAGCCACCCAAAACCCAGGGGTTTTGCAGATGCTGACACCGCAGCTCCTGCTTTCCAGTCAATGGCAAGGAGCAGCGCTTCTGGAGAGAGATCCAGCTCTGTGCCCTTGGACGAGTCAACCTCTGGAGGCGCCTGCTCCTCTCCACCAACATTCCCAGCATGACTGGTGCACACTGACATCAGACCAAGGCTGGGTGAGGTAACATCCACACAGACGTTTCTGGAGAGGGAACAGGGGGTGGAGCTGCACTCAGTAACAGGCTGTGAGCCACTGGCCTGGTGTTGGTGTAACTCCTCCTTCAGGAGATATCACAGGGATAGTGATGATCAGCTGTGGTGGCACGCAGAAGCTGGGTGCCTCACTGCACTCCACTGATGGTGCTGCCTCTGGGTCCCTCTCCTTCAGGTGAAGGTACCCAAAAATAGGAGTGTCTTTTCAGCAGAGGATGCCCCAATACTCACAAAGTGTTTCACTTCAGAACAAGAGACAATATTTTGAAATTTCCCAAGAAAATAAGAAGTGAAAAATATATTTGGGATCAGCGAAAAACTATATTTTAAATATACCCCTGCAAATTTTTATATTGCAGGAAAAGTGCTACATACTTAATAGGGAATATGTGTATGCTATTAAAATGAACATTTCAATCTAGTAGTCTAAATGGCAGTCTAGTATCCTAGTGTATTAATAAAGTCACTTCTCCCTAATTGAAAATACTATAGAAATTTATTTGTACCCATAAAACATTGCTTCAATTAAACAGATTTTTTCATTGCAAGCTGGTTCTTCAAGAATTTTCAGGCAGCTCTAGCTATGACAAGAAGGTTGTATGGATTACAGATGCTGCTGCTGGTCTGAATTTTTTCTCCTATATAAATATATTTCCTGTACCATGCTGCATTTGCAGATAAATCTTTTTTCCCAATATAAAATAAGGGAGAAAAAAATTCAAATTAAGGGAGATGATTTTAATGTTAGAACTGTTAGAAAATAGATTGATGTGTTGTCAGAGTGAAAAAGAGACCCAGAGAGTGAAAGCTAGGGCTGAAAATGTCAGACTTAAAATAAATCTAGCCAGGCAAGTTGAATTTCAGATTGTTCCATAATGCTACAGTGACACTCTGAGCAATAATTACATTCTCTATTGTTTGCATTCAGTGAAGAATCTTTTAATATCCTGCAATTTATCATCCTAAAACTGAATAGCAATATAATTCTCTCCATTCTAAATAGAGCTGTAATTGTTGAAAAAATGGTAAAATGCGTCAGTAATTCACTTTGAACTGCTGGCATTGTTATTCTTGGGACGTGGTTTGGTAAACTGTTGATGAAATATTGAGATTATTCATTAAGAGGCAAAATCTGAATGATTGCTAAACGGTGAGCAGGTGTCAGAGACCCTCAGGACTCCTGATGATGAGGTTGGAGGTCTTTTTGCCCCATTTCCTTCCGACACAGGGTGTTTCAGGGTCAAGGTCTACTCTTGGCCACACGGGCAGATGACTATTTTAGTGTGGTTATCCCAAGGGCGTTCTGGTGTAGGCAGCAGCAGAACTGGGCCCTTGCAGCAGCACACTGACTGGTTGCATGTTGCTCACTGCTCATGGTTTGTGCTGTTTGGAGCTTGCTATCCACACTGCGCAGGTGAGACCGGTGACTCTCCATTGTCCTGAGGCAGCTGGTGGGATGAAGTTGACCTCACACAACTTCAGACACCTAAAGTTTTAAGTTTTAAATTTTAGGGTTTCCCCAAAGCTTACAACTTTCTTAGGTCTTAGGAATTGCTCCTACAGTGCTTCTTCAAAGCAACAGATACTCAAGTTAAACAGCTGCTGACAATTCCTAATAATTCAGTTGTTTTGGACTAAGAGAGAAGGTCATCATCTCTAAGGCAAGCCGTCCTTCCACTGCTAGAATTCATTCTCTCTTAATGAATACAGATGAGGCATGTCATTTTAAGCCTCCTCAGAGAAGCAAGTCTCCTTTGTCCCTCCTCTCTTCTGAGCTTCATCAGTTTCTGCTGCAGAGACCTCCTGGCAGCTTTTGTCATTGATCACCAGTGTCCAGTGCATCAGAAGGCACCTTCTAAGCTGTTCCTCTGGGATGCAGGCACTCTAGACATGAAAACCTTTAAGCTGAAAACTAAATGCATCACCTGCAGGATGGGCTAGTAAATGACCACATGATGACAATTATCCCAGCATAAGTATAAAAAAAAAAAAAAAGTGAGCTGCTGCCTCCCAGATGTAAAAGATGCAGGCAATCCACAGATGCACAAGGCAGGGGCTCCTCCCAAGCTCCTGCAGAATTACTTCTTCCTCGGAAAGTGGCTGCATGCAGGCAGGTGCCCACCACCCCATTTCACACCCTGGGCTGCTGAGCTGGAGGCTCTTCAAACACAGGTGAAAGCTGCAGGACCCCTGCGCTCAGGAGGGCCCCCACTGTGAAAGCTGCTGTCTGCACAGAGAGTGCATGGAGAAAGGGGAGCCTCAGTGCTGTCATCGCACAGCATGGGTGCACTGGTCCTCCTGGCCATGAAACGATCTGCCGGCAAACTTCCAATGATCGTCTCAAGAGACATGGCCTTCAGAAAGGCCCTGTGTGTGGAGAGGTAGTGGAAGAGAGAAGTCATGGAGCAAGGAGTGGTAAGTAACCGAAACAGGCAGCTGCCAAAATCTAATGTCTGCAAAAACATTGACTATGGAGACATGGTTAAGATAAGCCATAATGTTGTTTAGCACAGGCTTCTTGGAGACAAGAACCTTTGCTTACCTCACTTGGGAAGGAGAACACAGAAGAACAGAACTTCTCACAACAAAGCAGCGAAGAATTACTTTGCCTTATTACTCTGTCACCTTCCTCAGCCCTCATGAGTCATCACTCATCCCAGCATCAGTCCCACAGGCCTACTGGTGGAAACCACCTTCTGCTCTTGGGGCAAGTCCAAGGCAGTGGTCCTCAATAGACCAAGTTCTCCTCTGAGCCAGGTAGGAAGAGCAGGGAATGAGCAAACAGCTCCAAGCACCCCTGGCTCTCCTCCTAGGCCCTGGTCTGGCATGGGGAAGGAAATGAGCAATAAGCAGGGAGAGAAACCAAGGGCAGCAGCTATCCAGGGTGGCTGCAGAAAAACCAAGGAAAGGCAGCTAACACTAAAGAAACTGTATGAGGATGAAGTTTCTTTTTTTCTCTAAACTCCCAGATATCCAGATGTTTTGGGCACTGTGCTTCCAAACTCAAGCTCTCATTTCTAGCCATTTTACTTATTTTTTATTTTTTAATTACAATTTTGTTTTCAGGAGGGAATCTGGTATTGTAGAAAAAAAAAAAAAAGAAAAAAAAAAGAAATGCTCCTAGAATTCTGGGTTCTTTCTCTTTAATTCCACATAATTAAATACCAGAGACATTTAATTAATGAGACCAGGAACTCTAATCTGTATTATTTTTCTTTCTCATTATTGTCTCTTAAAATATACAGTGCACCCATACTTATTACAAAACTTCAGCTGCTCCTAACTAACCATGCAGTTTAAGGACACAAGCAGCACAGATGGATAAGAAGCAATTACCCCCTATACATCTGCAGTACCGCAAGTTTCTGAATCTCAGCAGTATCAGAAAACTAAGTATTCTACGAGTTTCAAAAGCTCATTTACTACTGTCTCAGAAAGAGAAGCAGCATAGTTAAACATGCACAGTAATTTGCTGCTCTTACAATCAATCAACTACAGCCAGCACTGGCTGTTATATTGACAGGATAAAAACATGATCCTGCCCGCAGCACCAGCTCCAGGATTGCCTCCTGCCATCTCATCAGCGTGGAGACAAGCATGAATATTGCCAGCCGGTGTCCCCATGGAGTTTGCAAAGATCCAGCTAAAAGTGTCTGAGGCAAGCCAGAGGCAAGTGGAGAAGCATTTAACGCTTTCTTAATATCCTTCAGAGATGCTCAGATGAAGTGGAGGTTGAAAGCCTGCAAAAAAGGGCAGCTGTTAAGATGAGAAGAGATTGACTTCAGAGGGACCAAGGGAACTGTCTATGTTGTGACTTATGGAAGAAGCTGGGGAAAGGAGGCAGGTTTGCTGCTGTTCTTGTCCATCCCAGAGGGTTGAGTCAGTGCCGTTCAGCATTGTCCAGCCACCACCACTGTGAATCCCTGGTCTCCAGGGTCACAGAGACCACATTTCCCAGTTCCCCTTCATTCCAAGGGGACACCTGAAATAAGGGACCACCCTCATCATGGCTTTCTGCACCTGAAGGTACTAAGTTCTGTTAGCAGGAACAGTCACTTGGTATCTAACATGTCACAAATGTCATCAACCCTTGAGCCCAAACTGTAGAGTCAGACCACCTAAGAAAGATGACAGGCTGAAACCATGAAGATACTTTTAACCAGGACAGTCTGCCAGCTGTGATACACCACTTAGTACTGTTTCATAGCTGTCTTCTCTTAACCTGCTTTCCCAACAGACACTGTGAAGTCCTCTGCAAAATGTGGCCTGTTTTCTTTGACTTCATGTATATTGATGAACTAAACAACGTTAGAGCCCCTTTTCTACCCCTAAGGTCAACAGACACAGTTGGTTGGCATCCTTATTATTAAAAAAATGTGCTGTGACCACATGCCAGTAGCTTACTGGGAGAAGTCCCTGGCTCATGCTATTTTTCAGACCATGCCCAGGAATCCTTTGGAAGAGTTCTAGTTGGTCTGGGATTGAATCACGCCATGTTTTTCAGTATAAACCCATAAATGATCAAGTTTAAGGGCCTGTGCCTACTTAATTTAACAGCTTAAAGGTAGCCTTCTGTAATTCAGATAGTCAAATACCTTGTGTGCACCTGTGAAATCTTTGTGCTCAGTGGGAGTTTTGCTACAAAAGTACCAAGAACTACTCTGGTAAGGGATCATCTAGTGTTTTAGAAAGTTGCAAAAAATCCAAGATATAGAATGTAAAACCCTCCTCTACACTTCAAGTTTCCAATGTGAGCCTCATCAAATCTGTAGCAGTTACCCTATCCTTTACTCTGAAACGTGAATTACTATGAAATAATGGTCTTGAAGTCATCCTTCTGTGTTGTGAGAAGCCACTGAACACAGGAACACATGACTTTTCACAAACAGTCAAAACTAGCTAATGAGTTGTCCCTATACAGTCTAGGGACAATAGTCTCATACGGCAGCATTCCCCAAAGGTGAGGAAAACAAAAAAGAAAGAGAAAAGTTTAAATACTATTGTGCATTGTCAAGGAAATTTTAAAATATGGAAAATCTAAGGGAGGCATATTGTTGATTTTTCTTCGTTTAGTCTTTCACTGGTTTTACTGTAGTTATTGATTAATGCATAGTATTCTCTGCAGGGGTACCAAAGCATCATGGTGATGGCTGTGACATAGAGGCCGAGATAAGGAAAATTAATTTGAGAATGTAGCAGACTGAAAGGTCTGTTAATCTGTAGGAAAATTATATCCTTGCTAAAGTATAACCATGACATCCTTGCTACAGGGATAACATGATCCATCCTTCCATGAACCTGTAGAGTAGTTAAAAACCTTCAGGCAGACATACTTCCCTGTCCAGCTCCAGCTTTTAGAATATTTGTGCATAATAACTGAACAGTTACAGGTGAACTCTCAACAAAATACCTAATCAGTGTCACAACTGCATTTGTATTATCTCAGAACAATCTCCCTGAAAGTGGATGTCCTCGTTTACAACTATAGGAGACGCTTCTCTAAACTGCAGCAACGTGAATGCATCATCTCATTCATCTCTGCATTTCTGATGAATTAAGTCTAGACTACCAGTCAGGGGGTGGGGGAGAATCTGCCTCATGCAATCATCCGTATTTAAAAAGTGAGTGAAGACATTGGGACTAAACAGCAGGAACAGGCTCTTACTCAGACTATGCAATAAAAGGCAATCACATTTGTGATTTGAGTTTCTTGTCTCTAACTTCATGAGTCAGCTTTGCCTAAGTATTACCAGGCAGACCAGTGGAAATATTTTGAGCAACTCACTTCTTCACTTTATGCTAAATTGGACCCCTCCAAAAGATGTATGCTTAATTTGATTGGACACCAAATGAGGTTCCAGGTTTTGCCCATGCAGGTGATATTACAGCCAGCTGACTGCTAATGATGGATACGGTTTTCTTGGGAGCATTTGGATTTGCCACATGATCGTTGCTTCAGATTCAGCCAGGCTCAGTTTAGAGATTCTGCTTGTCCTTAGGAAAGTTACACTTATTGTGCTGAGCAAGAGGTCTGAATATTCAAAAAACATTTCACCGGGGTGCAAGTGAGGGGCTATTTGGCAGGTATGAAAGTGGCAGCTTGGGAGCCAAAGTCTGTAAAAGTTTTGAAGCTAAATGTTGTCTCAACCCTCTGATTTCCAGGAGTGCTTTCACACAGCCACAAATGGAAAATATTTTGCAAAGGAGTACAGGGATAGTGAAAAAAAATCCTACCACAGTGCTCATGCTACTTTTATTAAGTAGAAGTGTTACCCTGCAAGGACTGGATTCTGCTTTTATTCTTACTTAGCACCATGAAATGATATGACATCTGTGATGCTCTTCTTGACTTCCATGATGATCTCCACAACTTACATCCTGACCCAAGTTCCTCTGATTTAATAGGAATGTTTCCATTAACTTCAACGGAGCCATTACAGAGAGCATTACATGAAGTGAGACTTCAAAGTCTGTATTTAATTCAGTGTCTTAATAATTTTGCTTTGCTCTGGAAACTGAGGACAAAGATCTCGGTCTATTAAATAAAATAATTCTTTTACATTTCTATGCCAAATCAAAATCAAACACTTCAGTTGAATCAATGAAAAGCAGACTGATGGGAGTGGTTAAAACAAGTAACTTACAGACATTCATCTTCTACAACTCATAGGAATGGAAAAGCATACAGTGTTAAGCGCGCAGCGAATGCTCTGGCAGATAGTCTGGAAGGAATAGTGAAGCAGGGCAGGAGACAGTAAAACATGCTACAAAACAAAATACCACATATACGTTTGGTGTTGCTCTTTACTTACACTGGAGCAGATCTTAAAACAGCTTCTTGACATCAATTTTATCTGAAAGTTTTTAGCACTTCCCACAACAGGTCTTTCGGGTTTTTTAATGCAGTTAAGTAACTATATTGCACAAATCCCTAGGAGAGCTGGAAAAAAGCAATGTCTGGACTGAATCATTAGAACTGTTTTCTTGTCTGTGCCTTGTGATGTCTTTCTGCTGGCCTGAAACGCCAGGTATATCAGCAGCTCAATCACAGCAGCTTTAAACAACATCTGCAAGCTGCTACAGGTGCCTTGGCTGCCCAGCAAGAAGTTGTGACTAAAGGAATTTGCTCCTGAGGAACTACAAGAGCCTATTGCACATGAGCTTAACTAAGGGTGCTAAAACCTGCTATGATGTAAAACAAAACACTTCCAGGCTCAGAGTAAATTGCACCGTCTATAAACAGCTGATAAACAGGCATATTGCACAAAGTGCATGATCCCTACAGCAGATTGCTGTTAAAAATGGCACACCAAGTGCTGGCAGTTGTGTAAAGCACTGCACAGTGGGAATTAAGCAGGGAGAACGAGGTTGGCCTGGTTTGTGCCTTCTCCCAAGTTCTCTGAACTGCAGGAGCTGTCCCTGAGGGCCACCACAGCTAGAATATCACATTGTCTCACAAGATGGGAAAGTCACTTTTCGATGTTCCTTGGGAAAGAGACGTTTGATTCAAGTGACTAGAGGTACGTGCATTCCCAGATCACTCGGGACACAAATAATGTTCTTACATGCATTTTGGAGACATCCCATTTATGGGACAATCTGACAGAACTCTTTAATATGCTGTAAAATCCTTCACAGAAACCACCACTACCAGCTGTCAAAGGAGTGTTTGCTATCAGTCGCACCTCGGCCCCCACAGCTCCTGCAAGGATCTTAGCATAACCGAAAGGGTGGCCAGGAGAAGGCCTGGCAGCCTATGAATACTGCTGTTTTCACGCAAGGATGGAGGACAAGCACTTCCACCATTTCTCCACTTGCACAGCTGTGCAGGGATTGGTATACCTGGCCTCACATCTTGGAGCAAACTTCTTGCTCTTACATATGCCTTGAACAGAAACTATTTACACAAATCCAAAGGAAAAAAATTGGCCTTCTGTTTCCATGTATCTGTGAATAACAGAGGAGATCTATACACAGTATGGTTTGCCTGCTTCATATGTCATCCTACCACATGGCTGACTCAAAGACCTGGTCAGAAATAGAAGTGGAAAAAAAACCAGACAGGTATAAGACATCTCTAAATAAGTCACTCTGAGGCAGGGAACAGCAACCCGACCATTGGTTAGGAAGATACTATTTTCAGCTGCCAGCTATAATTAAACAACATGTTTTTCTAAGGCAGAAGATCACAAGCTTCCTCTACAGAAAAAGGGTTTTGTTTTTAATTAAGTTGCCAAGGAGCTGCTCTCACAGCCCAAGCCTGTGAGATAGTGAGCTTGTGGGGTCAGTCTGAGGCAGTTAGGTACTCCTGCATGTCATGAAAAAGCTATATACTTTAACGAAAACTGAAATGGGCAGCTTTTTAGACTTGCAACCTCTTTTCTCTTCCTGCTATGTATCTTTGGACAAATAAGCAGCATAGTTATTTGAGTGGAGATGCTCTGAGTTACCCTGGTGTGCCATCAGTCACTCTCTCCCAAGGGCATTTTCCCAGCGGTGAGGAGCTCACCAGAAACACAGGTGAGGGGCAGGACCCCAAGGTGGCCAGAGGGTCTGGGAGGAAAGAGAGACATAATTGCAGTCAGGGAGGAGCACAAATGGAGGTCCATCCATGGGAAGGGCCTCTCCACATTGCCTGTCCTGCTGGGACCAGCTCTCTCTCCTCTGCAGCATCTCCCACCACCTCCATCTCCTTGCCCCTCCCCAAGAATCAGGCGCCCATGGACAACCTTGGACAAGCTGTAACATAAAGCAGGGCCATACCCCACACTGCTGCACTTGGGCAGGATACCGCAGGTGAACAGGGAGGGCAAAGGAAGGGAAAGAGATAAACATCGCTGCACAAATCCAGCATCATGTGTGTCTGCTGACGTAACAGTATTTTCTCTCTCTCTCTCCCCACTCTTACCCTTCATTATTTACTCTGATTTGATTGCTCAGATCTCTAATTGCACTATTCTCCAAAGCATTTGTCTAATAGTCAGTGAACTAAACAAAGCCATGCCATGCAGCATAGTACTGCTGCCTTGAGCAGAGCTCCACAGTGAGCTCAACAAGATGGGCTCTCTTATGCCCCAGCAAATCTCCCTTTTCCAGTAATGTTTAAAGTATATAATTACGTGCCAGATAACAAGTTACCTTATTTGACATTTGCGAAATGCCACTGTTATGCTTCCTCGCGTGCCCCGCAAGAAAGGCAGCATTTCTGTGAAAGCGGTATGCTGAAATGCAACTCGGTGTTGCTCCAGCCAAGGGGTGCTGCTGAGATCATCTCCAAACACTGCTCAAAGCCCTTATGCATGGCATGGAGGGCTGAGGGAAGAGTAGAATCATGTTTTGGAATTGTTGTGTAGGCTCTAATTGGTACGAGTCAGAGAGGAGAGGCTTACGTACCTAGAGACTAGGTTTGCACAAGGTATGGAGAACATAACTAAATGAAACTGGGACATTTCTGTTTGGAATTACTAAAAAATCTGGTTTTTTCTTAGGAGCAGACAGCATACTGCAGTTCCAGTAAGGGCAAATAGGTCTTCCCTAATTATTTTCAAGAACTCCCTTGTTTTTCCAAGGAAGAAAACAACATACCCTAAAAAATATGCTGCCTTCCAAACTCCAAATAAACCTTTACCCTTTACTCATAATCTAGTCAGTCCCTCTGTTTCGCTTATTATCCTTTTCCCCACTAACTCCTGCCACATCCCATCCAGTTCCTAGCGTCTTATAGCTACTACAGCTCAGATAGCGATGGCAACTAAGGTTGTCAAAAGCGATGACAGCAGTCAATGCTTCCAACGATCTGTATATGTCACAGTGGGAAGGGAGGACTTCTTGTATTCTCCTTACCTTAGGTACCCTGAGCCCTCCATTGGGTCTACCTGTGGGCACCTCGTCACTGGGAAAATTCAACACTTGGACCTTGCAGGCAAGACATAATTATGAGGCTTTGTGTGATTTTGCTTGTATTAGAAACCTGAAACTCCAGAGAGAACACTTCTATCTCTTCAATTGCCTTTTTTATATCTTATCCCCATTATACATAGCTTTCTTTCTATGGCAGCAATGTTAATCACCAGGAAAAAAATTCTGCAGAAAGAAAAAAAATATTTATTTTCCTGTAAACCTTTTACAGACAACTCTCTCCCCCTTGGCACTCAATTGGGAAGTGGGACAGCTTGAGTTATCTAATAACCTAGTCTGTGCACTCCCTTGAGGTTGTGTATTTCTAATACTTTCTATCTCTAAATAAAACACCAAACAAACTCAGCATATAAAGTGCATCCAGTCACCACCTGATTTTTAATGTTCCATTTCTGAAAACGCTTTTCTGCCCCACAGATTTTCAAATATACATTGGTGTTGCACGTCTGGAAAAAGAGATGCCTCAGTGACAGCTAAAACCACTTAAGCAGACATTTGCCTCCAAAGACAGAAAGCTTGTGCAAAGCTTGCAAAGCATTGCTCTGTGCCTACCAAAAGCCGGGGAATTAAGCAGGTTTTCCCAACCTAGAGCCTATTTAGAAAGCACATTTATATCGTTAAAAATGAGGACTGCCTGGCTGTGATGCCCCCGTCACCCAGCAACTTGCCTCCAGGCAGACTATGAGTGGACAGGATTGAGGTGTGTATGTATGCATTTGATATTCTTGCAGAAGCTGTCAGGCAGATGTTTATGGACTTCCTGAGCCAGAGGCTACATTCAGACAACTATGTTTAATAGTTCCAGATGGAGCTGTCCTCCACAAATATGCATAATCCCTTTCTAAACCCATTTCTACTTGCTGTGCCCATGATGTCCTGCAGCAATGAGTTCCACAACTCTGACTGCTGCAGGAAGACACCTCTGTGCAAGCCATCTGACAAAGCCACAGGAATGACCGCTACCTTTTGTAGCATACCTCTCACCTCCCTTCACTTACATCTTTCTATTCTCTACTTCTGCTGTATCTTGTGATATTAAGGGAACATCTGATTCCATTGAGTGACACTGAGTGCAGCCAGTGTTTGAGATGCGGGGACACCACTGGCTCCTACAGCACCTAAATTATCATCTCTGGTTTGTTCTTAAGTTTTTTCTTAGTAATTCCTAATGTTCCTTTCGCCTTTGAAATTGAATATTAGCTCTTTCCTGAGTGCTAGTAGCTAAGTCAGGGTCCATGGCTGTGCGTGCTTTAGCTGGGGCTGTTTCCTCCCCTGGGCATTACTTGCAGTCATTGACACGTAATTTCACCTGCCATTTTCTTACCAGGTCAGCCAGCATCAGGAAGTCCTCATTGCAAGAAGAGCACTAGACATCAAATGAAAAATTATAGTTGAAAACAAACTGAATTTGTCAGCTGAAGTGGTGAAAATGAAAGAAATGATAGGGTGATTGCACATTGCTTTACAGTACCTCATCTCTGAAGAAGCTGCTGTTCAGCTGCCTGCTTGATAGCACAATTTTCAAACTCCTTTTTCTTACCAGAGGTGAAATTTTCCACCCTGCAAAGGATCTATGTTCATACACTTCTAAGGAGTGAATAGGGCTTAAGTAGTGCTTAAATTTTATACTGAGCTCAAGAGCGGGAGCATTCAGTAAGTCAATATTTGCTCAAGAAGCTAGAGACTTCTGGAAGAAACGCTTCTTGTACCCAGGATGGAGGACACCAGCCCCATGGAGGCTCTGGCTGACACCCCATACGGTGCCCAGTTGCTCTAAGCGATGTCCGTACCTGCGACCTGGCAAATGGCTCGTGATGTCCTGCCAAGGGGATCATGCAGGAGCCCTAGGAGCTGAGCATAACCCTGTGCTTTCAAAGAAGTGAAATAAATACAAAAGCAGTCGTATTTTTGAGCCACCCCAGAAAAAAATAATAGCCAGATGAATTTTGTTTTGCATGTTAGTTAAATTGCTTAAAAAATTGACACTGAAAGATGTAACACTATACATAGCAGGACCAAAAGAAAGAAAGAAAATGTTTCTGTTAGCAAGTATAAATCCCAGGAACTACAGACTCTGGCAGCTGTAATGTAATTTTTAAGATGGCTGTAGAAGGTAGAGGCTCTACATGTGGAAGTAAGGCTCTATTTAATTATTAAGGTCTCTGTGGAGTAATAAGAAAATGGAGAGATCAACCAGATATTTAACAGTGCATAGGCACTGGGACATAAAACATACTCAATAAAATAAATCTAACCCTTCCTGTGCATGTGCATACTTATATGCATGCTCACATGCATTAGCAAGCCCATAAACAGTGTATGTTCACAGTCTATAAACAAAGCATTTAACTTTATAGCTTGTGCTGGCAATGTACTTTCCTATCATTACTGTTCAGCTCTCAGGCACTTCTGGCCAAGGAAATTAATAGTGAACGGATCATAGCCCATACCCAGGCACGTAAATAAGCTTTATACTTTCCACACATAAGGAAACATTTGTTACAGAAAAATGTACTTAGTGTGAGCCACAGAAATTTAAATTTAACTACATTTGTATGTCGATGACCACTGGTAAATGTTTTTCTTCTATATAGTATAGAAAAGTATTAGAGATATTAAACATATCTCAGAATAATATTTGGTAATTGATCTATGTTACAGCTTTAGAAGGCAATTTTGTGCACATAGTTAAATATAAAAAGACTAAAACTATAATTTACTTAATATATAGGATTACATTTGCAGAAGCGTTTACCTGTACTGTATGAGTTTGTGTTTAATTTTTTGAGGTTGACAATGAAGGAATAAGTTTCATTTTGGTCAGAGGTGGAGTGCTGTAACCCACTTCTTTCTGCTTTTCCACAGCACTATTCCTCTGAACTTAAGCATTCTAAAATGTTTAATCTCATTATGACTAAACTGTAATGCTAAATAACATTATACAAATACTTACATGGAAAAGTTCAAAATGAGAATATGTAGAAAGACTGCTGTTGTTCAGAATTTAATTCAGTTTCTTTCCAGCAAAATAAAACAAAATTTTTCACTTTTCCTTAACTTTTCCTTTTTGTTTAGGTATTAGTCATTTCAGAATTTTTATTCAAAAACCTCTAGTTTCAGCACATTCTGGCTATTTTTAATACATCTTTTAATGTACATCTCATTTGACTAGATCTGAATAACCTGCTGAACTAACTAAAAGACCAGAGGTCTAAGGAAATTGTTTCACTCAATTTAATTAGACAGACAGGCTTCCTCTGGAAATCTTCAGAGACATCCTCCTCTCCACTATGTACTTTTTGGAGTGACTTCACTCAACTTCTATGTTTTAGGTGCAATTTCAATGACTAGATTATACAGGCCACTCAAAGTACATAATAATAGAGTCCCAGTTCTAATGACTGGAAAGTTATTGGGCAGTAGTTATTCCAGATGCTTGTAGAGAAATGCATTTTAAAAACCAGAAAAATAATATTTACCGATATTTCTTTTCAGTTATACCCAGAACCTGTTGCATCAGCTTAACAGCAATAAGCCCTTGGTAATTACCTATATCCCCTCCACGCTACTATAAGAAGAGGATCACTGCAGTCTCTGAACAAATGGGTTTCAGCCATAACTTAAGACTACAGGTTTTACACCCAGGATATGGCTTAATATCTTCTGGTATGTCAGTCAGTTTTCCTATTTTAAGAGTGTGGGTTGTGTATATGCAAAGGTATTTTGGTGTTCATTGGAACTTCCAAAAGCATCTAAGTGCTTGAAATTGTGAAGAGTTTGTTCCTGGTACCCAACAGCTCCAAGCCAACCTTCATGACACCCATTTGCCTCATCAGGCACTTAAAACTGGCCCCACAACTTTAGTAATGGCAACTTTGGCCCAGAACTTGCTTCTCAGCCATTCAATCTAACATGATCATTTTCCCAGTATTGAAAAAAATAGCTGATCTACCTTCCAAAGTACTGCTAGAGGTGAGAATCCATTCTTGTGATGAGCTGCCAGCCCAAACACTGGAAGTGATGATGTAGCAGTAAAATAACTTCAAATGCTAGCCAGAAATAGCCCAAACCCTCTGGTGTTGGGCTAACCCTGAAATTTTTAACTACTGCTAAAATAGACTCTTCCCCCCTAAAGTGTACTGGGAGATATTATTTACCAAGGATGTTTTGGGGTTTTTTTCACTGCGTAGGAGTTTTGCCCCAGTGAGAGCACTGACAGCTCTCTCAGCAGCGAGGCATGAGCAAAGCATGAGGCTCTGACTTATATTTGCAGGTGGATTTAGCCAGGATGGTTGAAAGAGTCATTGCCCCGCTGCTCCCAAGGGGCTGCTGCCCGCAGCGCCAGAGCAGCACCATGGCATGTGTGTCCCCTCTCATGCAGCACACCACAGAGCGTCACCCTGTGTATCGACACGATAGTGGAGGCAGTTTGCCCAGTACATCATGTGAATTGTGGCCTTTGGTGATGAGCAAGCATCCTGTTCAGCTTTTCCTTCTCTGGGGATACCAATCACTGCAAGAGGAGTGGTGAAACAGCAGGAACTGCTGCATTTACCCCCATAGCTCTGCCTGTTAACATGGGCAGTAAATGCAGCTGGAGCACAGGCATGCAGGGATGCAATGGCTACCAGACTTCAGAGATACAACTATGAGAAAGTTTTTAAAAGCAGAATTCATCAGAACAAGCAAAAAGTCCAGAATGGCAATGAGTCTTTTAAGTGGCACGGACCAGTTCCCTCTGCTAGTGCCCGCTGTGATGACAAGCTGGTGAGAAATAGCTGCCATCTGCAGCACTGAATGGAGTATGAGGAACTTCGTGGCTGTGGCTGCATTAATAAATTAAATGACGCCGGACACCAACGTCTGGCACCAAAACCAACTGGAATTGCGTTGCAATGTTGCCACTGTTCAACTGGATCAGGAGACATGCTAACAATTTAATTGCATAGATGCATGGGTTGCAGTGCTTGGGTCTGTGCCATAGCATTTTTTTATTTACTAGTAGGAACATGGCCTGCACGCAATCCTATACTGATATTCCTCAACAGGCACTGGTTCATAGGAATATTGCAGCTCCAAAACCCATTTTCCTCTTGGTTTGGGAACCATCTCTGGTGTTTGCAATAGCTATACCTTCCTGGATGTTCATGAATTTCTGCAGAAATTCAGACTCAAGGTGCTGGCACCCTGTTGCTTGGCCTCTGGAAAAAAGAAACTCAACAAACTACAACCCCCTCAACACAGCAGGGCCTGTCATTATTTTGCTAATCAAAGCAAGCAACGTCAAGGGACCTGCTGAAAAAACGCTCTCATATATATATATGTGTCAAGCTTGCACCAATTAAAGAATTGCTCATTGCCTAATTCATTAAACAGTAGGAAGCAGAAATGAAGCTTTAAATGTAGCCGAGATGCTACTGCTAATTATTAACCACAGTCTCTCATTAAGCAGCTGCCTG
Source organism: Falco peregrinus (assembly GCF_023634155.1). Lineage (NCBI taxonomy): Eukaryota > Metazoa > Chordata > Aves > Falconiformes > Falconidae > Falco > Falco peregrinus. Next base: position 62,721,123 of record NC_073727.1, read on the forward strand.
TCATTCTAATGAACAGGATGAACAAAAGAGGAAAAAATACAATCTACTCATCAAATTGTGATCTAATGATATCCAATCAAACAAGTATGTGGTCATTTTCTCAAAAGATCAACTGGCAGCTTTATCTTGCTATTGGTAATTAACTAGGGCTTCACTGCTTGAAAATAACATGGATTATTTCCATGTCACATTCCATACTGTCACAAAAAAAGATGGAAGAGTACTCAGCACTTGAACAAGACGCACTGCCGCGGGATGTAACTGCTACCTTTGTACTTCTTTACATGATGAAGGACAATTATCTTCACAGGACAAAATCTCCCAATGTGACTCATGTTTGACTCCTTTCACAGCCAAAGGAGTTGCTCTGTGTAGATGTTACATGATGTACCACTCTGCGTGCTGGGTTCAAGAGCAAATCTGAGCAACTCTTCTCTTCCGTACTCATCAAATACAAAAGGCAGATCAATATCCAATTGCTCTGTTTAGGTAGTGAGCTAGTGGTTTCAAAATCACCCATCATGGCTGTGTTGAGGCCAGTGGTTTCTCCCTGTGGATGATGAAATTGTTAAGGTAAACGGTGCCTTTCCGAACCTTGGGATAATAGCTGAAGGCAATGTTTGCAGTTGTCACCCTTCCCAAGAAAATGTATATTATAATGGCAGGGTTTTTTCTGTAAGACTTGAATCAAGCTGAATCCAACGGACCAGGTTTTTTCTGTGGCTTTTTCAGTTTTTCTACCTAGCTTTGCGAATCCGCAGTGAGTATGGGGAAAAGTTACTCAGGCTTTGTGATCTCTGTGATATCCTAGCATTGCCTCGGCTTAAGTCAAAGGATAACCTAGAAAAGAATATTCAGCTTACATCTAAAAATACACTAATGACCACTGGCTTCCTCTCAAATCCATTGCCTTGTCTCCTGCCATTAAGGAACTCAATTACAGAGGATCCCTGTGTGACAAACCATGCAGGAGTGAAAATGGTGGGATTTAACTGATGTATTTGTAGATGTTATAAAGTCAGTTGTCTTTGTGTCAAACGCTCAGCCATAGTCACTTCACAGTTAAGAATTACAATTGCGCAATTACAGAGCACAATTCATTTGACCCATGTATGCAGCTACCTTAGCCTGAGAGAGACTGCCTCCTGGAAAAGCCTGGTTGTGTCCACTGACTACAAAGTGTCTCAGTTAATTAGCTTTGACTTAGCCACCTTTTAGACAGATATGAATGCCACCTTACATCTATCATTCATGACATATAGATACCTTCAGAAGTCCCTTCCAACCCATACTATTCTATGATAATATTATGTATTGATGTCATTTGCAGTACATAAGAAATCACAGGTTTGGGTTTCAAGTCTACACAATTCTTTTCTAGACTCCTTCTTCGTTCAGGACCTCAGCACTTGACAGGAAAAAACTTCACTCGATTCTCCTCTACTTTTCAGCATCACTGAAATACACCAATATTTGAATCTGCGTTTCATAATATTTGGGGGTTTTAACAGGCAGCTTTAAAAAAAACCTATCCTGCACCGCTTTGTTTTGCAGTTCTGAGCACACCATAATTCAACACTTGCTGGAGTTAATTAAGGGTTATCATTTCTCTTTCCTCCAGAGATTCATTTTAAGACAGACCCAAAAAATGGCTAAAAGTGCACTTGAAAACCGTCTTTTCTGAAACAGATTGTTAATTAACCTTCTCTTTTTCTGTGCTTGCTAAAACCTGCATTGGCCTTTTTGTTAATCTGTCATCTCTTAACCTGTCACTTAAGTCTGTGCCCTTGGCCTTCATATCCAAACTTTCATCCTTCTTTGGCTTGCAGGTGGGCCAATGGGATGGTCCTTTAGTCCTTTATAACCCCCTCCCAGACTTGGCTACAAGGAAGGTTTTGAAAGCTTTTGTGAACTGTCAGCATTTTGCCTGGTTACTGTCGCTCTCCTTTATTATTAGTGAACTTCAAAGGGTTTTTTATTAGTGCAACTTCTTAATTTGTATTAGATTTTTGACTGTCTAATTAGCATTAGCAATTTAGTACAAAGGTGTTATCCAAAAGGTAACATTCATCTTGCCAGGACAGTTAAAGGACTGAAAATAAAACAATCTGTCTTCAATTGCCTATTACAGAAAGATTAGCTGTGGATGCTGCATTCCCAAATTAAGATATTCCTACTCCTTTCCTCTCGTGAGTTAGCAGTACAAAAGTTTTTCCTAGTTTCCCCAGTCTGTTTTAATAATTTTTTAATGTTTTCCTGGAACACATTGCAAACAACACGACCCAGTGTCCACCAGAAACATTCCTGTAGCTTTTGGCCACTATGTCCCTCTGCCAAGCACTCAGATTTGCTCCCCTTGCTGTCTGCTTCTTCATCTGGCACAGTTTAAGCCACAACCAGACTCATTGCTGCTAATCTCATCACACTCTGATCATGTTAGCTTGTGATTGACTTTACCATGCTGCCCACAGCACTGGCAAGTAGCTTTTTGTCTCCAAATTTCAATACATAATGGGATAATTGATTGTATTTTCCACTTAGCCTGAAAAGGCTACCACATGTTTTCAGCTCTAGTAACTTTGGAATAACAACCTATTTGGTTCTAGGGTGACCACACTGGCAAATAGCAGTGTTCGTGTATTAGGTCTGGAAAAAACATTAATAAAAGATGTCAATGGTAAGAAGACTGCACAGCTGGATTATAGAAACAAATCTAGGTATTAAGAAGTAGAACCTTTACCTTCTGAAGTGAGCAGGAGTGTCTGCATGGCTGTCAGTGCCTCTCTGTGCAGCAGGGACAAGATTCCAGGTCCACTTATATTCACACTCTGGTCCTGTCTTTCTCCTTAACGCTACAGACACTGGGTCTCTGCTCTTCAAGGGAAGGACTTGTCTGGGCTAATGCAGGTGGTCCAGCTGAATCAGTCACCTGTGCTGCCATCATCAATGGAAAGGCATGTAGAAGTTTTAGGCTGTGATTCATCTGATTTATTTACGTTAAGATGACATAAATCACATCTTAAAACTGCCTGTTTCTCACCACAGAGCTGAGAGTGACAGTGATTTAAATGCATACTACAAACAAACAAACCCCTGTAAAGGTAATATCTATGCTAATGTAAGCAGTATCGGGGCCAGCTGGCAGGAGCAGGCCAGGTAAAGGCTCTCTCAGCCTCCAGGAAAGGGTGGCAATGTGCAGCTTGCTCACTGGGAAGAGTCCCTAGCCCGGGATTGTCCTCAGTTCTCACAACCACCTCGGGGGAGTGCTAGTTGAATGAGACCAAAACTATGTTAAGGACTTCTCTAGCAAGTTAACAATGTGGGCAACCAAGTTCCCAGTCCTTGGCCCAGGTCTTGGCATTCGTTGCTTTACTTAACGTATGTACCCAGAGTGCCACGGTTACTCTTTAAGAGAATCCTGATACTGTGTTTCTCCCTCAGCTTTAAGTGCTAAAATAGACTCATGATCAGGAAATTTTGGTAAATGTATTATTTCTCTCTTTTCTCAGGACATCAAGGAATTTTCAGAATCAACACCTTCTCATAGACTACATTGCTTTGTTGAACTGCTGTTGTTAGACAAATCACAGTTTAGCATCACATGCCATCAGCTGGTAATTTAAAGGACTGCACACATCTCCATCTGTTATTAAACGTTTCTTTATCCCTGGAGGGAATGAGGTGCCCACACACACATAGACAAAAGGCATTATTCTGTGATGCTGTTTCCATACAAGACCAAATCATTACAGAGCTCCCATCCACAGCAGATACTGTTCTTCAGAACTGGAACCAGAGCTTTCCTGCCTGCACTAACTTGCTGCTTGCTTACCCTGCCCACTTACCAATGAACCCTAGCCTCTTGTGCAAGGAAGAACAGCTTCAATAGAAGGGGTTCAACACCCTCTCTTTTTCATCCAAAACCACATCGTTCAATGCTTATTTTTCCTACATGAGATGTAGGTTTGAAGTTTCTCGGGCAAAGAAGATAACAGAATAAATAATCTCCCCATATCCTGTTTTATTGCTTTGGTTGGACTGAGCTCTGTAGGGCATCTGCCAAATCTGCAGAATTGTTGGGTCTTGGCAGGCCGTGGGTGTGAGATAAACAACTCCACACAGCCCTAGAGAAATCAAGGCATGCACAGGAGAAGTCCCAGCACTTGGTTACACTATCGTAGAGAACTGAGCTGCCTGCAAAGCTCAAGCATCTCTGGTAGCAACCACATGGGAGTTTTGAAGATTTAGATCTTTGATTCCCAAGATATAGTTTAAGTTGTTTTCATGCTCAAGGGTACAAGTCATTTGCCCACCACAAAAAATGTCATTTCCTCATGGTGGTGTGCAAGGCCCACAGCGACACCCTAAACCTTCAAGATATATTCATAACCGTGGGGTCTCTGTCTGCCAGCAAGTTTCTTGGCTATGCCTCGAGACTGGTTAGAAAGGTCCACGTCAGAACAGTCTTTACAATGAGGTTTTAATTTTTATAGTTTGCAAGTTTGCAAGCAAGATAATTTGAACATACCAGATATCTTGATGCAAAGACATATTTCATTTAAGGTTGAAAAAGAAACCAGTGCTCTTAAATCAAAACCATTCAATTTTCAAACCTTCCTACCCACACCGATACCTCTGGGTCTTGGCTCAGCTGTGGAGTATCAGCCACTAGTATGTGTCCTGGTAACCTCAGAGTTCTGTAGGGATAAAGTTATTGTGGTGCTTTCTACTAGTGGGCTCTTCTTGGTTGAGGGTTTTTTCTTCCTTTTTTTTTATGCTTTGTACTCTGCTTGTCGGTTAGTGCAAGTAGCATACTATATGCTACAAAGAGGTTTTCCTATTTTCCTTTAAACAAAGAAATTTCTACTTATGATGGATATTTGCCATGTGCAGTACAGACATAGTTTCCCCTCAAATGATGATAAACCCTGAGTTCAGAAACTATCTGTAAAGATAATTCACTGTTCTAAGTCCTAGGCTCCAGGGCTCAAGGAAAGGTCACTGTTGCATGTGTTCTAAAGCAGCACTGATGCAACCAAAGTGTTCATTAAAACCAGTACGTAAGCCATGTACCACAGTCTGGGTCGCAGTTGAAAAAATAAGAGGTATCTCCCATGCTTTCAAAAAATTTGTAGACTCTTTTGACATGAATTCTGATGCATTCTTATCCTAATGCTCAGCCAGTGCAGTGAAATATGGGAACGGTGCCAGAAACATCAACTTCACCATCACCTTTGCACAGTTTCTGCAGCTTCACTGTGCGTTTCAGAATGCAGCCAACTGACCTGAAAGACATATCCTCCAGATCACAGTCAGGATGTGAAGCAGGGCTGGAAAAAGCTGTACTGCTGCTTTGTTTTACTGCTTTGCTTTGTCTCGAAATTGTGAACTTTAATTAAATATTTTAAAAGATGTTCTGTTCTTACTCAGATTAGGTAAATCCTACCTGTGTTCAAATGGGCAAAGTGACTCAACTTTTACGCTGGTATGGCTGGGACTGTATTATAGCTATGTCATCTTCCAGATAACACAGTAAATGTGTTATGAAGCAGCAGACAGCTGCCAAAGCCATCAGGTCTGGAACAGGCACTAACAAGGAGATACCAGGACGCTCAATCCATCTATCTGGGTGTTTGCTTGTTGGCTGGGAGAGTATCCCTCCTCTCTCCCATCTTGATCCCCCTGACCACAGAGGCAGAACTGGCTGGTGTGATGTGGTCAGAGCAACGTGCCTGGTTTAACGTCCTGCTCCAGCTGTGGTCAGGCACAGGGCTGCCCATTGGGCACTCCCAGACAGCTCCACTCACAAGATTTGTGTCCCGTGTCAATCCTTCCCCATTTTTTGACACTTCTTTTCACCACCATTGTATGTCCCTTTCTCTACCTCAGCCTTTTCTCAACAAAATCATCCCTAAATGCTTTCTTATTGTCCCAGTTTTGCTGCATCTGCACCCAAATTTGGTATTTTGATACTACTGTTTAGGTCACCTTGAATGTACATAATGCTGTTGACGTGCTTCTCTAAGAACTGCTGGACTTGCAAGATTCTGCTCCCCAAGATGTCCCCAGTACTCCACAAAACTCCATTTATCTGTGAAGCTCGGCCATTCCTCACACAGCTCCCCCATAAGGACCTGTGATATCCAGCCTTGCCTCACAGTGCCAGCTGCAACTTTTGGCAGTCTCTCACACTGCTAACTGCCACATACAACGATTTCTCATGCCACATCCCACAGTCTTCCACACCCCACTCAGGCAGCCCCATCTCAGGCCAGTGTCCAGTCAGTGACCTCCAGTCCTAACAAAGTACATTACTCATAGAAATGCAGGTTCATCTCAGGCCAGGAGCAGCTGATAATTATTTATTGCATTATTTGGCTTTTATTGCCATTACTATGAAAGCCCAAGGCTATCTGTTCTAGGAAACAGTAATATTCTTCTCCAAATTATGTGAAGTCCTTTGTTAATTTAATAGATGTGCTTTGGCCCTGAAAGAATGAACGGTGTCATGGCTGAGGATGAAGGACCTGGTAGCAAAGTCAGAGCACATGTTTCACTGAAATATGTAATTAAAGCAGCGCTAAATCCCTTTAGTTCATATTTTTATGATTAAATTTTGTCTCCATAACTCCTGCAGTAACTCTTCAGGGGACTATTAAATTGTCTGTAGCATATTTTTAGAAAAATATTCCCCCAACTATTGCTAGGGAACAATTTAAATTTCTCCATCCTGGATTTCAGTCTCAGCTTTAAGGATTTCTTCACATCATCTGCAGCCCAGCCTAGATGCATTTTTAGACCACTTCTTCAAATAAAGATCAGCTTAATACTCATCCACAAGAATGTGACCTCTGTATGTTTACCTGACATGAATACTAGACAAATTTTTCTCTGCCGGCAAAAGCTCACATTGGGGAATCATTGCCTTTCCGACAGAGCACAGCAGGAAGTTCATAGCTTTTGTTACTTTGACACCTCTCTATCCAGAAGTTCTCCTATGCTGCCCTCCTGCTTGGCCTCGGGGGATTTAGGAGTGAAAAGTCAGGATGTATCCTCTGCCTCACTAGAAACAACTTGTTCTCCTGCTTCTGTGGCTTATTCCAGGTGCAGCCTCAGCCTGTACCAGCATTCAAGACTTGCACTGACCTGTCCTAGGAGGTACGAACAAGAAACAGAAAATGAGACTAGAGCAGGGGGATGGAGACAGTGATTTCAGCCAAGCCACCATGCCGACTCCCATGCCCAGCTCCCTTTGCTCACCTGTCCCAGCTGTAGAGCTCTGCTCCCCAGCAACTCACAGCATGACAGGATGAAGTGATTTTGAATGACAGCTCTTTATTTCCTTGTCTTTAGAGTCTGCATTAATGAGATATGCAGATTAGCAAACCAAAGTTAATTATTTTTTGACACAAACTAGGGGAGATGAATCACTGATGATTAAAGCAAGTTTAAGGTCTCTTTTTGCACAGCTTATGTAAAACAAAGGGGAAAGCCGCAGCTCCGCACAGCTCTGGTGGTGCCTGCAACAGCCCTGAGGAAGCAGGGGTAGATGCTTCCACAAGTATGTTTCACAGCCACCAAAATCATTTGGGTTTTCTTCAACAGAAGGTTCCCAAAACAACTGAAGATTTTGCCATATGTGGGCAAAGTATCTGGAGGAACTAATATTAGCCCTAATGGGCAGGAATCCACTTGCTCATGTTTCATCTGTCTGAAGGTTAGATATTGCATTCACCCAGATTCTTGGTACAGTCCCTGGATAGAAATAAGCAGCTCACCTGACCTATCTTGATACCTGTTTTGGTATGAAATTAGTAGTTATCTCTCTTTCTTAACTACAAAGACAGCCTAAGATCCCTTCATCATCTGTGTAACTCTTTGACATGGAAGTCAAGCAGACAACTCCCATGCCAGATGCTTCTTTTTCTGCATTTCCCCCCTCAGCTTTTTTAATCAGAAAGAAACTCACTTAACAAACAGCTTTAAAAATATGAATTACTTGTTTTTAGTATAAAAGTTATTGGGTTTTGTGGAAGGAAAAGTCACATGGAAATTGTGCTTTGCCTCTTGTCTCCTGGCTCTAGAATTCATGTAGGACCTACTACTGTGAAAAAAACCCAGCTATGCTGAAACCTGTTTGATTGTATCAGTATACTAAGAAACTAAGCTACAGGTGTAGGCCTGGACACTTGATTTTCTAGGGTGCCTACATCATTAGAACAATCCATGGCACAATTTTGTCCCAGGCCACCTAGCACTTTCTACATAATCCTTGGGTACAGTTTTGGTGTTAATGCAAGCCGGGGATCAATCCAGATGCACACAATATTTTTCAGAAGCTAAAGAGCTCCATACAGTGGTAACGGTCAGACCGGGCCAATTAGCCTCAAGGCCAAAAAGGGACCCAGGTTTTGCTTAGTTTACCAGTAATGGTATAACTGCAGTATATCAATAGCCCAAAGCCATGAAGCCAAAAGAGTCATATTATCCCCTCAACAGTTCTGCTGGAATTACATTGAACTTGATCAATTCGGTGGCAAAAAGAAGTTGCCTTATATGTTTAAGGCTAAAAATATAACATAAAACTAACCATAAATTGTTCCCATTTGTGAAATCTAGATTCTGGATTTTGCATTCACTGTTGGTGTTACTGTTTCATATGCAGCAGTATAAGGAAAGCACCTGGGGTTTTTGAGGGGTTTAGCAGAAATATTCTGGTCAGGTTACTGCAAGAGCAAAGAGCCAAAGTGTAACACCAAAGCTGCACACGTTCAAACTCATGTTCTAACAACAGTGATACTTGCCCAAATTATACCTTTCCTCCTAATAATGTGTACCTGCATACTGACCTTTCACTAATCACTCTGCCATATGTGACCAGCTGGTATGATCATACTGTTTGCTTCTCGTGAGGCACCTCCAGAGGCTAAGGACATAAATGTGGAAATTAGATGATAAAAGGCAGACGTTTAAATCTATCCAATCTGTCTACTGTATTGCTGTCCTGTCAGTATGATTTCAGAAGAAGCCTTAGTTATGCAAGAGCTGTGAAAAACAGGCCTCTCCCTGATGTACTGAAGCCTTGGCATCCGAGCCACCCCAACCTGAGCACAGTAGATCTGGTGGCACATAAAATCAGGCAGCCTTTCCTCCCCTGCCCTGTTGAAGGGCAGCATATTGGTGGCTGCTCACATGACAGCCCAATATAGTAGCTGCAAAGCTCTTTGAAGCCCAAAGGTGAATATGTGCCAATAAAAACAAAACCAGCATTTTGTGAACAACTGTGGCACTCAGGTCTCCAGGAGCAAAACATCTCGTAATTTTCTTTCAAGACTGTGCTTCAATCAGTATCGGGAAAAATCAAGTAAGTACATAAATATTGTCTACATCTCACATAGTAATTCTCATAACAGACGAAGAATGCTGTGTTCCTAAAACTTCGCATTTCACAATGGTAATACAGACCAATTTTGATAATTACACGTACATGAACCTTCCTAGATGGGTAGTGTTCCCTTTGAATAAAGTGAAGATGTGCTGAAGCACTCACTGATAAATACACTCAGTTTCATGAGTCTTCCCTTTGAATCTCTTAGCATCCATATGGGACTCTGCTCATTAAATAAATGTCCATCAGCATTCAAGAAACCACTTGTTGCAGCTTTTAGCAACATTGCAAGGACGTGTTCTTGCATCCCCCTTCATTACCACATTATCAGCCTCCTAAATTAACATTTAAGATCTTATTTCCCCATCATAGACTGACAGGAGAGCTCATGGTTTTTAATTTGAAACATTTCCCTGTTTCTGCAATTAAGTTTATTTCTCTAAGTTGTGTGAGAAGAAAAATGCCTTACTCTGGTACATTAATTTCCATTACACCTGGTAACTGTGCTAACATTTGCCTGATTTAAATGGAGTGTCCCTATATGACATTGATGATAAGATTTGTAACAGAAGCTTCAGGAAGGGAAATGTCTGGATGTGAATGAATCAGAATGCATGGAAGAAATGGAGGTATAAGAATGGCATGTGCTGATGGCACATAGATTAGAACATCATCAAGATCATAGTATATCTACCAAGAGCTTCTGCATGCTTCACACTCAGGTTGGGGAAAAAAAGAGCATAAACCAAAGGACAGCCTACATCAAGACTAAAACAAAGACTCAAGACATTACAAGATGATGGTGAGAAAAGGAGGAGAGGAAATTCCATTTAAACATAAGAAAAAGCTAAGCAATGTGCTTTGGTTTACCCTACTTTGAGCAGGGGTATTGGACTAGATGATCTTCAGAGGCCACTTTCAACCTCAGCTATTCTGTGATTCTAACAGGGCTGGATCCTTAAAATCCCCTCATAAGGAGACAAAGAACTATGACTACATTCTAATGAGTGAGATGCAAGGATGGTGAGGCAAAAGATCAAAGTCACCATCAGCTTCTGTGGGCACAAAAAAGCTTACCCCAAACTATCAAATGGTCATCAACCTAAGGAGAACCCAGAAGACATGATCAGTACTCAGTAATCAGAGTCCTTTGTACATATTTTCATCACAAGGAATATGGACCAGACCACTTTGTCCACCTGATCCACCAGATCACCTTCTAGATGCCTGAATGCTGGGCAAGATTCTTGGACAAACGTGTCTTGGTGCTTGAGATCATGCCGGTAAGAGGATGGGAGAAACTGGATTTTTTGTAAATAAAACAACCTTTCCCTCCATTTAACATCTGGCTTTGAGTTTTATAGCATTGTTTCTACAACGGTGCAGCATTATTTCCTACAATGGTGTGATGCAATATGAGGCAATGTGAGCTTTTTCCTCTACTGTAAAATTCAGTGCACAAAATGTAATGTATCATTTCCTCAGCTGAGATAAATTAATACCGATCTAACTCTCAATCTTTGTTCATTTTTAAACTGCAGTTGTCTGCTTGTCTAAAAGACATGGACTAGCTCAGACAAGAATTAATCTGGGGAAGTCCAAGGACCTTTGTTTTAACCAAGGTCAGTTCAGACTAGTGGAATGAACCCTTCTTGCCCAAAAGTTGACGGCTACATCAACTTATGAGTACTCAGTTAAAAAATATGACATAGTATGTCTAATTTTGCACATATGATTTTCAATTGTAATGTTAGCAAACAATGCAACTTGTCATGTTAATACAGTGGCTCCGACTAATCTTACTTGTGTTACTTTCAATCAAAATCTTAAAGACTGTAAGACTCACTCCTGTTCATTCCTTTTTACTCTTTTCCTCCCACCCTGATCTCCAGCATACAGCAGCTGTATGGACAAACTGTGTTGACATTACCAACAGTCAATGATAAAATGTGCTGTATATCAAAGGTAAGCAGCACCATCTGCCAGCCCTTTCAGAGCAGTGCAAGAAGCAGCAGGCTCAGACTGAACTTAGAATCACAGAATCGTTTAGGTTGGAACTTGAGCAATCCTGTGGTAGCAGTGGGTGAAAAAAGGAAAAATTATATTCCCCACACACTCCCTGATAATGGCCTATAGTAAAGATATCTGTACATGTGCCATCAATTTAATTCATGACTCAAACTAATAATTTTTCAAATGCATCAAACTACAACATACTTTTCAAAACATTTTGATTTGTTGCAATAAAAAAGCATTAAAATTAATATGTTAGTTTAATTTAAAGACTTGGGGGGGAAGTTTTCTAAGGTCCAAGATGGGTATCTGATAAGAGAGACCTTGCCTTTACCTGACTGCAGGCATTCACAGATAATCAATATTCTCTTATCCCAAACAATCCTCCAATTTTTCTCCCAGAGAATCTCTAAAATAGGGCAGGGGGGGTCTCTAGTCCATCCATGCCTATTCCTTCACTCCCTCCATTCACCCAGACACATTCCCTTCCAGATGTGTGAGAATCTGAATGAACATGCCTCCCTGCACAGGCACAGATGGCTAGAGACTTTCCAAATACACTTTTTAAAAACTTTTGAGAAGCAATTCATTTTCTGGTAGTACACAAGCAGGTTAGTTAGGAAAAGAGCCTCCTAGACCCCTCTGAGGACTTGTTCCAAGTCATCCTCCCTAATTAATAATATTTTTTTTCAAAAGGCAAAAGTGAGACAGTCCCCCAGACCTTTAGCTTCCAAAGAATAAATATGTGCCACAGCTTTGATCTCCTAGCAATACCCTTTCCTCTGCCTGCTCCTCTGTACAGTAGTGATAATTAGCTTTCTCATGGATGACATGTTTTAATTAGTTACAATAGCAGATTGAGTGAGAAGAAAAGTTAGTCTGCAGACTTGTAAATTCTGGCACAGAAAACATGTGGCACAGCAAGAACTAGAATCCAGCAGGATCCAAACATTAACACAAGCAAAACAGATGCCTTTTCAGATGCTTAATACAGATTTCACATACTTCTAAATGCCATCAGTTGAGTCCAGACAGAGTACCAGCTGGTGTCTGGAGATAAGGTGCTTTGATTTCTTGTTCGTCACTCATTTGTCAATCACTCAAATGAAAAAATACAGAACTCACAAGACAACTGAACCAATATTTGAAAAATAAAGGGCATCACTCCAGAGAAAGTATGGATTCCACCTGTTAAACCAACAAGTGTAGGCAGAGGAGCAGCACTGAGTTAGGACCCCAGATGGTTCTAGTCATATAGCATACATCAAGTTACTGGAATACTAAATAAAACAGAGTAGCAAAAAATACACATAGGCATCTGGGATGACCAGCTTCTGGCTTGTTACACGACTGGCCTGGCCAGGCTGGCTAGCTGCCAGACAAAAGGGACGCCTGTAGCTTTCACGGTGGTTATACATTCTGTTGTAAATTTGCTCATGCTCAGCCTCTCTTTCCATGGGTCTTCTGCAAATTGCACTGTTTTTAACACTGAATTGACTATATTTAAAGCTTTTGTACTGGAAGGACTCCAGTGAAACTGGCTGCTTTTCATTTTAGCATCTTTCCTGAGAAATTCTGGATTTTTCACATCTTGTCTTTGTCACAGTATCAGACATACATGGAGCTGCCATACAGACATGTGCCTGCACCGGTAGCCTTCACTATCCATACACTTACAAAGATTTGCATCTGGCAAACAAGGCCAAGAGCAAAACAGAATGCATAGGAGAAAGTTACAAGACCCTTTAAAAGATAAAAGCCATTTTTTCTGTTTTCCAATGTATGACATTTACATACTCTTATTTTATTATTAGCTTGATAATGAGCAACCTGTACTGTTCAAGTGTTTGGGGTTGTTGGGGGGTCTTTTTGCAAGTTTGTTATGTTTTTCAAATTCTCTGGAACTCAACAAACCTGCACACCCACACAAGTCTGTTACAAAGTTTTGTTGTCAGAGATCCACTAGCTGAAGCGAATTAGAGGTGCTGATTTCATCCCCATATCTAAGTGATTGTTGGCTGATGGCTCAGCCTGGTGTTGGGTGCTGAGAGACAGAGACAGCCCCAAGCTCAGCTGGGGTGGAGCTGGGCAGTGGCTGCCAAAGAAAGCTCGGAGCTGCAGAAAGATCTCTCCCATAGAAAATTTAGCTGGAAGAAAGGCTTGGGTACCTTGCCTAAGGTCCAGCCAAGGACTACAGTTCAGTTCAGAGCCAAGAGACAAACTCAAAGCTACAGTTGTTAGGGGCTGAAAAGTGTCTTTCCAAGTAAATTAAGGGCTGATGCCAGAAGTCACTTTGGAAGAAGGCCATCAGCCCTGCTCCTACAGCTCTGTGCTTTCTCTTTCACTCAGCCCAACACTGAAGTAAAGCATTGGCTTTACTAGAGCTCTTATCTGAGGAATAATTTGTCCCTGGATTGAGCAGCGTCTCTGGTCTATGGCTTAGCTTTTTGCTAGGGCCAGGATTAGGTCTGAGAGCAAGAGCAAAACCACCGTTGGAGCAGTGCTGGAAGAAGACAGAGAGGGCTGCAAAAAGTATCTTGCCTTGGACATGGTATAACTGGGAGAAGGTTTGGGGTGCCCTGTCAGATGGACACTCTAGGATTAAGCTTACAGTCAGGCCGAGAGAAAAAGTCAGCACAAAGCTACAGCTGTAGGGGGACAGGAAAGTATATTCAAAGCAAACAAAGGGCTAATCTCTAAGCAATATTTAGCCCAGAGGAAGCTCTTATCTTGGGGATAGTGTGGTTTATGCCCACCAGAACTTTCTACACCTCCTTAAAATCTCCTGATTTAATAGTAATTAAAGAGGTTGCATACAACAGCGCCAGTAACATCTCAAGGAGGTAACATGTCACAACAGAGGCAACATGAAACAATGTTAAATAGGTGACAATTTGCTGGAACACAGAAGTTGTCAACTATAGGAGGTTTTTTTTTAATAATTCTTAGGTGCGTTATGGAGTTCTTGTACATCTGTGCTCCTATGCAGTAGCCCTGAGTGAGGATTTCACTGACTGTCCCCAAGCTTATGGGCACCGGCACATGGCAACTCAGGCTGAGCACAAATAAGAGCTTATAGAAAAATATTACAAACTTTTTATAAAGTAATGGCCACTTCTGCTGCCTGTTGTATAATAAGTAGTCTCATTAGCATTATCTCACTAATGAATAACCTATCCTGTTGTTTTCTATGACAGTGTTGTCATAAGTCTCTGTTGGATTATATGCACACAAAACCACTCATAACTTCAAATGTTCTGCTGTCAGCTAAAAACATCAGAGCTGCCACTGAAAGGAACATATTCTGCTCCAATCTGCAAAGGGCACATAGTCTTACACAGACTGAGAAGTGGCACAGTGGCATCTCATGGGTATTCATTGCATTAGCTGATACCTAGCAATAACTCATGATTCATTAGGGCCATACCCTGCACCAGTGGTGAGACAGAGGAGTATAAAACCAGCTAAAGGGCAAGGGAAATCCAGAGATCTGCCCTTCTGCCTCCCTCTTCACTGCAGAGAAAACCTCTGGCATCAGGGGCCACCCCCCAGACTTGGCTATTCTCAGTAACCCTTACAAAAAACACCTTTCGTGAACTCAACCTTAATTTCTTGCCACCTCTCCTTCTGCTTCCACATACTCTAGTAAAAAGCTTCCTTGATCACCTTGATATTTGTACTATACAGATATTTGTCATCTATTTTCATCTACCTACTCAGAATTTACTCATTACTTAGGAAATAGGTCATTCCAGTTCATCTTTATAAATCTCTGTCACCTTGATGACCTTTTCTAAAACAATTTCCATCTATTGGTGA
The DNA here is from genome assembly GCF_023634155.1 of Falco peregrinus. Classification (NCBI taxonomy): domain Eukaryota; kingdom Metazoa; phylum Chordata; class Aves; order Falconiformes; family Falconidae; genus Falco; species Falco peregrinus. The sequence goes on from NC_073727.1 coordinate 62,736,343, forward strand.
TTTATTTTAGCAAAACTGTTTCTTTTATATTTCTTTTATGGTGCAATAATTTTTTTCTTTTATGGTGCAAATAAACGCAGGCTTATATATTGTTCCGCTAATGGGGGAATTTCTGTAGCCCATTAGCAACTCACATTAAAAAACTACAGAAGAGCAAACAAGGCTGGTGGTAACTGCTCTACACAAGCTTTCTCCAACCCAATCCCCAAAATAATCAGCTTCTTAATGAAAGATAGATAAGCATTTGACAACATAAAACAGCAATATGAGGCCAAGGAGTCATCCAGCACTGTACCTTGGAAGGAGCTAATAACAGCAAAACAAAAAACATCTCCCAGCACAGTGTCAGCTCCCACCTTTATGTGGCTAGCAGACTTCCCAAGACAAGGTTCATGGCTAACCAGCTATGAGTGGCTTTTCCTTCCATGATTTTGTCCAGTCACTTTTTTAATCCATTAAATTTTTACTATTAAAAAAAAAAAAAAAAAGCAAGGACTTAAAGAGTTTAACTACCCACAGGAAAAAAGTATCTATATTTTTGGCTTTGAACCAAGCACCTATTATTTTCATTTCCATCCTTAATGACTAACTCTAGTTCTTGTACTACACAATAAGCAGCTGTTCCCATTCCACTGTCTCCATGTCACTCACAAATTAACTCCTTCACTTCTACTATAAGTTAAAATAAAACTTCACAAGGTTACACAGAACAGCTTCTTACCACCACATTAATATTTAATCTATCAACGTGTTGCTAGCGAGGCAGAAAATTACAACTTTCAATTACTTATTCCTCACCTCTGTCATATCTCCTTTGGAGTTACATGGGAACAGAAACTAGCTCAGCTTTTCCAATTCATAAAGTGCCTTTACCTTTGCTTTATGTCTGCCACTTACCAGAACTAACGGAATAAAAATCCTTCCTCTGTTGAAGCCATGGTCTGTAGATACCTCTAGGTATTTCTAGGCTTTGATGGCTCAGAGTGCCAGAGGTTCGAGCCAGTCTCCCAGGAAGACTGGCCTGCAGTTCTCCAGATTCAATCTCACTGATCTTGCTGATCATTCTCATAAGCCTTTGATCTACTTTGTACTTAGCAGCTTCTTCCAGAATAATACTGCCTGTGGATCTCACTGATGCACTTTCTTCCTTGAGTTCCTGATCCTGGTTCTAACAGGACATATTTTTATTTTATTGCAACCTTGCAATAAGGTCTACAGCCTGATGGCCCATATTCAGGCCATGCTTTCAAAATAATGTCTCACATAGTTTAGTCCTGATACCATGTTTTTGAGTCTGACTTTCCCTTCACTGTCTTTTATCATTTTTTACAGTGTCCTACAGGCATTCCTGTCGGTGCAGTAGATGAGCCATGTGGAAGAGCCTGTGCCTTCAGGACAAGACAACGCAGAGCAGTCGATCACAGTAAACACTCAGCCTGCTGACCAGCCAAAAATACAGCCCGCCATTGTGCAGAAATACTCTGGTGGAGTGTACTGTCATCCTGGACTGACCCAGCTGAAAGAAGAGGAGTAGGATGGGGCTATAGCACCCGCCTCATCAGCCAGCACCTCCAAAGATACTGGTACCATTAGGGCTAGCTGGGTGTGCAGGCTTAGCCTTCCCAGCCAGACTGGGCTTCTGTCCGCCCAACACAAACAGGCTTGTAGAAATCTACATCTGTAAAACCTCTGAGATACTCCCCTTCACTGCCATGTTTGATAGTTTCTCTTTTTTTTTTACAGTTTCCATTGGTGTACATACACTGCTGTATTTTTCAACTCCCTCAGTATCTGCTTTCTCTTAGTCTTGTTCCACCCAGTTCTTTACTCTTCCCAATCAACCTTTAAAATCAACACTTCTGAAAGCTCCACTATAACACAGGCAAAGCCAGGCTGGCCTTGTGAGGTGTGTTTATTGGGGCATAAGGTAAACTCTCCTGTTTAGGGGTAGAAGAGAATCAGTATAGCCCAGAAGAGCTGAAGGAATCAGGTTTCTATGTTGAATGACTTATTAAGCAAGACACCAAGAGGGGGAGCTGAGGCAGATTCATCAGCTGCACATGAGAGTTCTGAGAATGCAGATTTCTGTGGAAATACATGTTTGTAACAAGATTTACGTGGCTTCAGCCCATCAGGGACAACTAGAAGTCACTTCAATTTTTTAACGTACTTACATTCCATCTAATACAATCTGACAGGTATTTTAACTCAAGTCTGTTGTGCTGGCCCTTGGCTTTTCAATGGGCTGATGCTTTGACTTTACCGAGTGGAGATGTTAAGTGGCCATAGAGATGCTGTGCATACACATGCAGTGTTTGTCTAGCAGAGTTACAGTGATTAGATGTGTAGAATTATGTACAGCTATTAAGCAAAACCCCTTATAAAAACTTACCTTACCAGAAAGCTTTGCGCAGAAACAGTTTGTTCACGCCAAAAAAAAAGCTTTAACTACGCTAGTAATGCTGTGTTCCCTGCATAGGGCAGATGGCAGGGATGTACCTTCTGAGAATTAGTTAGGACCACTGGAGGTGATCTTCAGAGCCGAAGTTAAGTCTGGTTGCTCAGGGTCACATTCAGCTGAGTTCTAATACCTACAGGGATGGACATTCCAAAATCTCTGTGCTCCAGTGCTCAGTCATTCTCAAAGTGAAAAATGTTTTCCCAACTTCTAACCAGATTTTCCTTTGTTGCAATTTTCTTTGGCTGCAATATTTCCCTTGGTTCTTTCTCAGGACAGGCAGAGTGGGAAATCAAGCTGCAGAACTGAGGTTCTCCTCACGGAGGAGAACAAGCTGTGCTCATGTGAGGCTTTTCTATACAACAGGTCAACCTATATGTGATGTGGTTTAACCCTGGCCGGCAACCCAGCACCATGCAGCCGCTTGCTCACTCCCCCCGACCCAGAGGGATGGGAAGGAGAATCAGAAAGAATGTAAAACTCAAGGGTTGAGATAAGAACAATTTAATAGGTAAAGCAAAAGCCGTGCGCGCTCAAGCAAAGCAAAACAAGGAATTCATTCACCACTCCCCACGGGCAGGCAGGTGTTCGGCCATCCCCAGGAAAGCCGGGCTCCATCACACGTAACGGTTACTCAGGACGACAAAGGCCATAATGCCAGATGTCCCCCCCTTCCTTATTCTTCCCCCAGTTTATATACTCAGCATGACGTCATATGGTATGGAACATCCCTTTGGCTAGCTTGGGTCACCTGTCCTGGCTCTGTCCCCTCCCAATTTTCTTTGCCCCCTCTCCCCAGCCCTCTGGCTGGCAGGGCCCAGGGAACTGAAAAGTCCTTGATTTAGTATAAACATCACCCAGCAACAACTAAAACCATCAGTGTGCTATCGACATTGTTCTCACATCAGAGCCAAAACACAGCACTGTACTAACTACTAAGAAGAAAATTAACTCTATCCCAGCTGAAATCAGGACAGTGATACACTCAAATCAAACCTATTTTTTTCTGAAGACAGCTATGCTTGCTTTATTACAATACATTTTTCTTCTTGCCATAACAGTCAAACAAAAGAAGCCAGCCATTAAACCAAAAACGACAAGAAGCTTACTGGGCTTCCATAACATTAGGTATCTATTACACTTGACTTTTCTTGACAATCCCAAGGTGACTTGCAAAGCAACAGACAGTCTGGCCTTCTATACAACTATATATGATTTAGTCAGCCCTGAGATTCATGGAGACTGAGCTTCCATGTTTAGCACAAAAATTATGCCCAACTGCAGTAATGTTAATCACCTGGAGGTATTCCTAAAGGACCTAGTGGTCTGGAGTATGGTCTCCTGACCACCAAGCATCATGTTACTCTAAAAAAACTTCCTAGTTTAGTTGAAATCGTTTAGTGTAATTTCTTCTTTTAGTCCAGAATGTTCTGGGCCATCTGTCAGGAAGAGGTTAAATGTTTTATTTAGCTGCTGAAAATGCTGTTTCTGTGCTGCCAAGTCTTGTTAGGTACTTCAAGCTAGAAGGTTTGAGACTTGCTGTATTTACAAGTAGCTTGGTCCAGCTGAAGAAAACAAAGAAATGGACCCAGAAGCACCTCCAATGTTTTTCAGCAAAACAATTTATTTTTCCATTCTTCTCCTACTCTCTGGAACTGCAAGCATGGGAAGCATTGTCATCATGTACTCTTCTGGACAAATTTTGGAAACTCTCATGTGTTAACTGACTGAATTTGAAAAGCTGTCATGCCTCTGATATCCCAAGCTGGATGTTCATCTTCTATAATCCTCTTCCTCTCGTAAGGACTTTGCAATAGAGAAGGGTTGCAACCTCTCTGATGTCCTGGTACCTGGTCTGAGACCTCCCGCATCATCCACTCCCTTGCTGCTCACAAGTTTCCAATCAGCACAGAGGAATCCTCAACGAATTAGACCCTTATTACCCATTTTCTTTTTGCTGTTGAAATCTGAGGGTTCAGTCTATGGTATCTTAAGCCTGGAATATTTGTAGGGCTACATCTGCCAGTTAGTGAAGGCCTCTCAAAACTTTTTCTGCCTCCAAGTCTTCCCCTTCTTCTTCAAACACCGTAAGTTCTGGTCACATGTATCAAATGAGCTAGCAAAAGGCATTTTTACAGCTTCCACACCTTCACCCCAGTCTCATCCTAAGCAGATAATAAGCCTCATTAGGCAGAGAATAGCTTGTCTTAAGCTCCATCCATCATTCCTTCTGAAGCTGTGCAGCAGCTGGCTCCCCTCTGCTAGAAACAAAGCCAGTTGTTCCAGGGAGCAATCCTCATCCCCACCGCTTTTTACTGCCTCTGAGGCTTCCCCTGTTTTTTCTGTCTCCAGTAAAAGCTTCTGTCCACTACTTTCTGGTAATTACAGGCCACTAAGATGAAATGCATGTTAAAAACACAAATGGAAAGTGCTCCTTCAGGCAAAGCTTGCTTTACCATGAACTTGCATTCCAGGAACACCCAACCACATCTCAGTTTTGGAGCCAGAAAGTACCCAGAACTTGTAAAGCCAGAATCCCTGTGCGTTACACTCCTCCTACTCATCTGCCAGGGCGGGAACCAGGCAAGATCCCCGGAATACAAGAATAGTCCTCATATTTATAACATTAATCCTCTCGCTACCTGTACAAGCGTTCTTCAAACACTGCATTTCCTTCCTGTGGTAACTGATTTCAGCTTCTTTATCAGCCGTCTCACCTGCACGCATCCACGAGGTCTCACAGACTTATATGTGGAATGATATCTGCTGTATCAGTGTGCTGACCTCGGAAATCTGCAAAGCCCCTTCTAATCCTGTCCCTGCAACTACGCACACATTTGTAAATATAGACTCAAGAACTTGTCTCATTAACCTCTGCAGACAAAGTATCTTTCCATTTTTCCCCTTTTTATGCAGCAATGAGTCACATGAGGTTTTTTGCCAGTGATATCACAGACATTCATGCTGCAATGGAGAAACAGCATCTAAGTCTCCTTCAGAGACTCCACTCAAGTACTGTCTTTGCTAACATAGTAATGCCACATGCGAACTCATTAAAACCCTTAACGTCTTTATCTGAAGGCAGTTCATTTATCAAATACCCTGTATCGTTTCCCTGTTTTTAATCACCCTTTATCACTCTTTTTATATTTGTCTTGGTGCAGGTTTTATCAGCGCTATCTTATGCGTATTTCCAGAACACACATGAAAATGTTGAATTGTTCCTGTGCAGAACTGCTTCCTGTAGAAACTCACTAGGAATTTACAGTACGTAAAGAGCTGTGTTAAAAGCTTCCTATTCAGCAATAAGTACTTCAACACATACTTCTTGGTGCTACAGAAATGCTAAACACAGCCATTCAACTTACTGTTGCATGGTACTGATGAAAAATAAAATACGCTACCTCTATGCAGCTCCTTCTATTAGCCAACCATGCCACCTCCCCCAAATTATCAAATTTCTCTGCTAATTTACGTGTCATAAAACTATCCTTTAATTACCTCTGGTTTTGAGGATTTTACCTGGAGCTAATGTCTAATGTCATGCTAACTGCTCAATAGTGCCCCAAGGTGTCATGTTTACTTTTTTCATCTTACTGGTGGAACTTAAAGAGAAATGCACATTCCCTTGGGAAAGATGGTCTGCAAAGCAGGTCCTGTTTGCTCTAGAAGTCAGTAAAATAAGAGGTGAGGTATGTTTCATCTTCAGATGTAGGAAGCACCACAAATTTGAACCTGCCTGCTCAGCAGGCTGCCCTTTTATGGATGGAAATGCCAAGATGCCAGTATTTTGTAGCCATCCTAATTAAAATTTTATTTCATGCATCCCTGTTCATTTCTGAAACAACTTGAGGGTGAAAAGGGCTGCCTGTTCTCACTACTGTGCTAACAATTTCATACTCTTAAAAAGCAGGACTTGATCACACTGAAAAGTTCTAGCTGTGAGCGGGAAGCAACACGTGTGTGGATGGGGGCGCAATTTAGACCACTTCAGATCCAGCTGCTGAAAAATGCTGTGTCAATAGTACATTAAGTCCAGCTACCGCTACTACCACTACACTAAAAATTTCACAGCTCACTTAAGTCGTTGAATCCTAGCTCTGCAAAAAACCTTTGTCTAGATCTATGCCCATCAACAGCAGAGTGCCGAGCTCTAGTACCCTCCTGCAGTGTGCAATCAATAGAAGGAGAAAAAAAACCCAGCTTTTTGAATCCATTTCCGAAGCTTTTGAATTGGAATGATTTTTCATGGGAAATCATGCTGCTGGACCCAAACTTTCCAAGTCTCTGTTGGATGAAAGCAGGTTATCCAGGTTTTAACTGCTTGTATGAGCATGCACCAGCCCTCCCCTGCCCCTACTTTTATTTCCTTGGCCACTTTTATTTCCTCGGCCTACAGCACATGCAGCTGGGCTACTTCCTACTTTTGCATGCAAGCTTGTGACTTGCAAACCATTTCTCTTCCAACTTAGATGCCTGCCTTGCTCTTCACTGTGACACCATTTCGACTGTCAAGTCCTTGAGGCTTATGTTTGCATTTAGAGGTGGTACAAGTGAAGCTCGGCCTGAACACTGGCACGCCTGCCTTCTCCTTGAAGGCCTGCGTGTGTTCCAGCCCAGGCCCAGAGTCCTGGGCCCCCAAGCCCCATCCAGCGCTGCAAGGCGGGAAGCGGCTGACGGCGCTCTGGCTGTAGCAGGATACTGGGAAGCTGCCAGAAGCAGGCTGGGACCACTTGTCCCCGCGGCACCCTGCTGACAGCGCTCCCCAAGGCCCCCCGCTGCCTCCTCCCTGCTTTCGGCGGCCGCCCGGGCCCAGCCCAAGCGCGGCCCGGCCCCACCGCCCACCTTCACCTCCTGCCCCGCCCCTCAGAGCCTCCTCCGGCCACCCGCGCCCCGCAGCGACTGACGCGGCTGCTCCCCATTGGCTGCGCTAGTGCGCCTGCGCCAGCTCCGCCAATGGGCGGCGGCCACGGCGGGGAACGCGCGGCGCGTGGGCGGCGGGGCGGGGCGGGCAGGCTCCATCGGCGGCGGCTGCGGGAGCTGGAGGCAGCCATGGGGGTGTGCGCAGCCGGCCGGCTCTGGTGGGGTAGGAGCCGTAGGGGCGCTCAGGGGGCGGATGGGCCGGCCGCGCCGCGGGGGCGGTGGGCCGGCAGGCCCGCAAGCAGAGGGAGCGGCGGGCCGCGGCTTCCTTCCTCCTGGGTCTGTCGGACCCCGCCGGGGGTGTGGGCCCGTCGCGGCAGGAGGGCGCCGGGGACGGGCTTGGAGCCGCCGTGCGCCCGTCTCCCGCTCGGGGAGCAGCGAGGGCCCTGGGCTGTGCAGGCCGCTCTCGGCGGGGCGGGAGACTTGTGGAGCGGGGGCAGCGCCCGCGGTGGCCGCGCCCGCGGTAGCGTCCGGGTCCTTGCCGGCCCGAGCCGCTGTGCCGCCCGCGGGGGAGCGGGGGACGCTCGGTGGGTTACCGGGTCGCGGGCAGATGGCCTGAAGATACCAGTAACAACAACAAAAAAGCCGGGACGGTGCTTATCTCTCCTTAACCGCTTTGATTTCCAGCAAGCGGTGAAGTTCCGCTTGCCTGGCTGCCCTCGCCTGCGATCCAGTGCTGTAAGGGCAGTAAGAAAGTAATAACTGAGGATTAAAAGGGGAGCCCGTGGGGAACGGTACTTCCTCTTCCCCTCCCCCTGCTGCTGGGTCTTCCGTGCCGAATACATGGGTAAACCTCTTGGGTAGTGCCCCTCGGACCCCTTTATGGCAGTACCGAGGGTGCTGGTCGCGCTGCACAGGGCCGAGGGGCTCTCACCCAGCGCACGTGTGGGGGGGGTGAGCTTCTGTACGCCCAGCTTTGCTGCAGCAGGGGTGCGTGTGCTAAGGAGGAGGTCACAGAATCATCATCATCGTCCCATAGCAAAAGCTTTTTCCCCAGGTCTTCAGTTACAACTTGGTTTTTCGATGAGGGCTAGTAATACCAGTGTGGAGTTGCCTTAGTTGGTTTAACAATGCCTTTGTCTAGGTAACATGCTTACATCAGAAAACGACTTCTGAAATCAGTTTATCTGAGATTTTTCTTTTTTGCCTCAATATCAAGGATGGATCTGCATCTTCCTGGCTTAGATGCTTGTAGGAAATGGATCTTTTTGTATGATGAATTAAACCTTGAATATTTCACTATATGAAGGAATGCCGCCATTTCATGAGTCATAGTCTTGGGGGGGGGGAAAGCAGTGATACGTGACTAGGTGGATTTAACCATGTTCTTTCGTATGTGAGTTCTCTTTAGCAGGTGTTTTTGCATAAGCTAGAACTTCTCTATTTGAAGTGGCAGAAATGGCTGAGTGAACTCTTCAGCTTCTGAATGTGTTCTGCCAGAGATGTCGTTAGGTTGTGCCAAAATATGCTGATTTCAACTTAATGGTCTCATTCTGTCTAGACAAGGCTTTTTTCTCTTGAGAGTGACTGTAAGGGTCAAGTAGCTTTTTCTATCCTTATTTTCTTACTCTGCCCCAGCAGCAGCTGCTACTGTAGGTCACTGTAACATGCTGTGACAGCTACGGATGGCCTTGGAAGTCAGTTGATCAGTGTGGATGAAGTTCTGTTTGCGTGTGGGCATACTGAAGGGAGAGTCGCTCTAAGGTGTAAGTCTGGTGGTGGAAACACCAGATTCTGGTGGTGATAACCCCAAAAGAAAAGGGTTGGGTCCTAGGGTTATAAGAAGCCATTAGGAGGGGGAGTGGTGTAGCAGATAGGGTGCTGTGTTGCAGCTTGGCAACTCAGTCCTGATCTCTGGTTGAATAACCTGGAAGATATTTCTGTCAGCTGCTCTCGTCTGCAGAATAGGTATAATGAAACTGGCTTTTCTTGAGTGGGACTGATAAAGTGTAGGTGATGCTGTGCAGTCTGTGTACCGTGTGCTGTGGTGTTTCTGCATCACTCAACTGTATCTTCCCGTCGCATTCAGTCTTGAGAATGTGCAGCTTCCTATGCAAGTTAACAGCTTCCTATGCAAGTTATTAACTAGTGACAGCAAAGCTGGGTTTTGCCTAATTGTGACTTCAGTGTCTGAGCTCTTATTCCCACCCCCACCACCACCCCCCGTCTTTGGTGGATTAAGAAGAGTCTTTTGCTATGTGATTTTTTTGTTAGAGATGCTTGTCATCTTTCATCAGGTTATCTCTCAGTCTCTGATGAGGTAGAAGAAAGGGTTCTGAGGTTTTATGTGCAAAGTCTCAGGCAATAGTAAAATCCAGAAGCATGAAGTCTGTCTTAAGAGAAAGCAATATCCTTGCAGCTTTTTAAATTTTTTTAGCTTTCTATGAGTGCTTGAGTTGTTAACCAGAGAGATTTAGCTATTGTTCTTCAGTCTGTTGCTGGAGAGATAAATCAATGGTAGACAAAGATCTTCATGAGTGAGAACGAAGGAGCTCCTTATACTACCAGTGTGTCAAGTGCTGGTACTAAAATCAGTGTGACTGTACGAAGATTAGTTGGGGTGGTCCTGCATTATGTGCTTCTGTGAAAGATGTGTTTGAGCTCCTGCTGTGCAAGAGCTGTGAGCAGCTAACTTAGGAGTTTTTGTGAGAAGGACCTGAAATAAAATGTGGCTGATTGTGTAGAAGTTCTGTTGGTCTGGTACCACTAGTATTTAGGGTAAGGAGCTTTGACAAAATCCTCTCTGGAGGGCCATAGTAGGAGTGGCATAACTCCATCTAGCTTTAGGCATAGAGAATATATTGCATGATCCTGTGGAATCATGATTTAAGTGAGGAGGGAAATTTTATATCTTGCTGTAATTTCCCTCTTTTTTCTGGTCAAATAGAAATGCCTCCCACCAGTTGCAGGGAGTGGGGAGATGATTTAGCTATGGCAACAGGAAAATCATAAATGTTCTGCAGGAATGCTGATTTCTTTACTTTTTGTTCTAGGCATAGTGAGCTGCACGTTATTCCTGGCAGTTAATGGTTTATATTCGGCCAGTGATGATGTGATAGAGCTAACACCAACTAACTTCAACAAAGAGGTCATTCAGAGTGAGAGCGTGTGGCTTGTGGAGTTCTACGCCCCATGGTAAGAATTACAGGTGCCTACTTGCTGCTGCTTGTCATGAAAGAGCAGCGTAGGAATCTGCTGTTCAGGGTTTCATTCAGTTGTTGGCAGTACAGTTCTGGTTTGATAGCCTCATGACTAGCAATATAGCTGTGGTTGGGATTCCTATTTTAAATATCCTCATGAGGGAAAAAGGCAGGAACTGGTTTCAAGTTGGCAAATAAGGTCTAATAAAAAAACCTTATATGCTATTTTACTACTTCAGTTTTTCCCCTGAAACTAGTATTAAAAATGACTGATTGAAGTGCAGTAGGAGAGTGAGAAGTCCCCTCACGTCTGTCTTAACTTGATTCTGAAGTGAAAGCACAAATCTAAATTCACACTTAGTATTTCCAATTTTCATTGAAAAATAATGGCTTTGTGAATCTTAATATAGCACCTCTGTCTCCTCTTCTGCTCGCATGCAGAGCATGGAGTGTCTTCCATGTAAATTCTTGTGATGTATATTCCATCTTTGCACAAATTCTCAATGCTATTGCTGTCCAAAGCTCCGCATTCTGGAGGAAGAGGCCTTTCATTGCAACAGCCTAGCTGGGTCCGAACTGAGAAGTTTAGGGGAAAGGATGCTGTGCTGCTTCTAGAGTTTTTGCAGCTTTATGGGGAATGGAAAGCTTTATTGAATAATGGCAATAGTGTGGAACAGGTGTAAGTAAATTGGCAGTTTCTTTCCCTACAGACCTGTGATGGTACACTAGTTGCCAGTCAACTGTTGCTTTTCTCGCCCAGACACCTCTAGGAAATCGTGTGCCACAAACTCTCGCTAATTAAGAAACCTCTAGAATATTTTTTTTCAGGCCTCATCACAGGCCCATTTTAGTTCACAACAGGCAGACTAGTGTGTGAATCTGGATTTTGGTGCTCGTGTTTGCTTCTGTGTTGGGGAAGCCAGGCAGCTTTTGAGATATGGGCATATGTGTATGCATTTGCATAATACTTGTGGGGGTTTTTCATCACTCATGTGATCATGATGATCATTAAAGATGTGAAGAGGCTATGCCACAACATCCCCTCTTCATGAGTAGGTCTTAAGTCTCCTACAGCTTGCTGTGAGTTGACTGTTTTGTAATTGCAGACCCAAAAAGATCAGTGTTATTTGTGAAATAGTTGTCAGATCTGAATGACAGTTAATGGTTTGGTGGTTTTTCCTTTTTTCTTTCTAAAAGGTGTGGTCATTGCCAGAGACTAACCCCTGAGTGGAAGAAAGCAGCAACAGCATTAAAAGTAAGTTCAGTCTTTCAAATGTGCTTGTGGCAGTAGATGGAGGAGTTTGGCTGTTTGTCATCTGGCTTGGGAACATGAAGGTGGCATTTGGTCTCCAAAACTGTGTCGATTATATTTGTTCAGCCAGTCAAAGGCATTTAAAAAGTCAGGATTTTGTGTTTGTGTTGGTTTTTTTTAAAGAAGCCATTGAATTGTAGAGGAAGCAAATCAGTTCTGTCCCTGTGAATTCCAACTACTGTTTTCCAGGGCTGCTTTTAACAGCACCAGATGATGCTATAATCCAGCCATCCCCCAAAATAGCATGTTCCGCTTTTCTTCCTTGCTGTCCTGTTACCTGCCTCTGAAGTACAGGAACAGCAGGAACTGAATATTTGAAAACAGTTCTGTAAGCTGTTCATGATTAACATTTCTTTAATTACAGGAAACTTGGTCATGTGGCGATTTGCTGAACTATGTAAAATGTATTCCCCTTTAAAAAAAAAACAAACCCCAAACTAAAACCCCAAACAAACTTTAGTTTGTCGGGGTGAAGAAAGATATGCTGGTCTGTAGTTCAGTGCTTCTGGGGGGATAACGCCTCTCTTGTGGTGACTTTTCTTACTCTTCTAATAACTCACTTTAGAATGCACAGAGTATAAAATGTATTAAAACACTGTAGAAGTCTTATCTTGGTTCTTGTTTTTATTTCCACAGGGTGTAGTGAAAGTAGGTGCAGTAGATGCAGATAAACATCAATCCTTGGGTGGACAGTATGGAGTCAGAGGGTTTCCAACCATCAAGATATTTGGAGCCAACAAAAACAAAGCAGAGGATTATCAGGGTAAGCGTGATGCCCTTTCACATGTTGCATGCCTGAAAACTTCCCTGAATACAGTAATTATGGTGGCTGTTATGCTGTCTTGTGTGGTGTTTCTGGCTAGTGCATGTAGTAACTGAGACACAGATGGGTGGGACTGGTCTGACCAAATTTTGTGTCTTAGCATGGGCTAACAGTCCTATCTGCAGTCTGTACTGGGTGGAGGTTAATAGGCAGTTCCAAATTATTCCTCTCTTCTAATTACTGGGAGCTTAGCACAGCCACCACCATTGAATAAGGTGGGTAGTTAAAAAGTGAAGTCAGTCCTGCTGCTCGTGTTTTAAGTCAGTGATGTTCTACCACTAGTACCATATCACTCATAGCTTAGTTCTGCTTTTTCTGAAGAATCCTTAGGATGAGGGAGTATTAAGTTTGTAATTAGGTCAGGGGCCTACCTTAAACTGTCCTTTTGATGCTTTAATAACTCATTTTTCTATGTTGCAGGTGGCAGGACAAGTGATGCTATTGTTGATGCTGCTTTAAGTGCTGTTCGGTCCCTGGTGAAAGAGCGTCTTAGTGGCAGGAGTGGAGGATATAGTTCTGGCAAACAGGTATTTGAGTGAACGTGTGTGTTTTCAACTGGAGACTGTCTTGTACAGGAGATCAGAGTTTGTGTTGCTGACTTGGGTTACAGAATAGTTGAAGTTGGAAGGGACTTCTGGAGGTTGTCTAGTCCAGACCCCCTACTGGCTGCAGGATCAACTAGAGCAGATTGCTCAGGGCTGTGTCCCAGCAAGTTGTGAGTATCTGCAAAGACTGAGACTCCACATGGACTGTACTCTTAGGGCAACCTGTTCCGGTGTTTGACTGCCCTCACAGTAGAAAAGATTTCTCTTACTTTTCAGTTGAAATACAAGAATTTAATTTATGTCCTCTTTGTCCTGTCACTGGGTGTTGCAGAGAAGAGTCTGCCTTTGGTTTTTTGTCACCTCCACCCAGGTATTCATATACATGAATAGGATCCATGCTGAGCCTTCTTTTTCCAGCTGAGCAATTGCAATTTTCTCAACATACATGTCAGATGCTCAGAGCCCTTAATCAGCTTTGACCCTTGGCTGGACTTTCACCAGTGTTTGCATGTCTCTTATACTGGGGAGTGCCAGCACTCCAGGTGTTTCACAGTGCTGAGCAGAGGGGAAAGATGGCCTCCTCAGACCTGCTGGCAACTCTGCCTAGTGCAGCTCAGGAGGCTGTTGGCTGCCTTTGCCACAGGGGTGCATTGCTGGCTCACGTCCAGCTTGTCCACCAGGTCCCCCAAGGTTCCCTCTGTAAAGCTGATTTCTGGCTAGTCAGTCCTCGGCATGTACTAGTACATGGGGTTTTTATTCCCCAGGTGTGTGTCCCTTTGAACTCTGAGGTCCCCGTTAGCCCCGTTCTCCAGCTGGTTGAAGTACCGTTTGCCTAGTCTAAGGTAGATGGATGAAGGTTTTTTTTAATTTGGTAGTGTTCTTCTGAAGTTGGCTTGCTGGAGTTCTCCCTGAAGTTAAATAGAGAAGCTTCTAGCTCCTACTGCTGTTTCTAAATAAGGGAGCAAGTACTCTGACGTCCTCAGGTTGGCCAGATGGAAGACCTGCGTGGACAGTACCCTGTAGTGTGTATTGCACTCACATGTTTCTTTTGCCTGGAAACCAGGGCACAGTAGATTTTGAGGGTTGGAGAGCACTTTGTTCTTGGATAGATAGAGCATGAAGAACTGGGGAAGTGTTCCTGTATCTTCTTGTTTGTCAGTTTGACCTGATTTCCCTTTAAGAGAAGGTTCACTTGCTGTTTTCTGAAAGTGCTGTGGGAGTAGACAGTGTGTATTGTCAGTTCTGAAATGGAAAAGTTGTATGACCTAATACTGCCTGGTTTGTATCTTATTCAAATAAAAGCCATTTGGTATGACGTGACACACAAGCGAGCTTAATTTTGGTTACTTATGTGAGGGTCTGTTTGTTTCTTGCAGAGCCGAGAGAGTGGAGGTGGAGATAAGAAGGATGTGATTGAGTTGACTGATGACAGCTTTGATAAGAACGTCATAAATAGCGATGATGTGTGGATGGTGGAGTTTTATGCCCCGTGGTGTGGGCACTGCAAAAAGTAAATGAGGCTTTTCTTTGACAGTTCAGTTCCCATTAATGCTTGTGTTTGTGCAATAGCCTTAATCCCCTAAAAGACACCTTGCATCTCTGGTATATCAGAAGTGGGGTTTTCAAAAATACATGGGCTTCTGCTCGGGGCACCTTGGTGCTGCTCTGGCTGCATTCTTCCTTACTAAAATTCCTAGTTACCAATGGAAATAAGAACCAGAAGTTATATTAACCTTTTCATTCCTTCAGATGGAGGTTTTCAGTCTCATTTGGAATAACCCTCCCAGCTGTCATTCTTTACAGAGATTTTATTTTTTTCCTGAGTGGAGTATGCTACATAATGTTGGCATGTGTTATGCATTTGCTAGCTCGGAGAGAGCTCAGAGTGCTCATACTCTTTGTTTTTTTCAGTCTGGAGCCAGAATGGGCAGCTGCTGCCACTGAGGTGAAGGAACAAACAAAGGGAAAAGTAAAGCTGGCTGCAGTAGATGCAACAGTCAATCAGATGCTGGCAAGCCGATACGGGGTGAGTGTGCTCTGCAGTGGTTGCAGTTTCCCTTCCATCTCTAGTAAGTCGTATGTCCCTTTAATTACTGAACTGTTCCTTAATGTAGTACCACTTAACGTTACTTTTAGCACAAAACACTTACGTGACCCATACCATTTTTCCACAAATCAATCATTCCTGAATGTTAGTAACAATATAAATGGTAAGAGAAAAGAAATAAATCTGGATAATGCTGATTAAAAAGGCTGTTTATTTCATAAGATCTTGTATGGCTTTATCATCTGAAGTGAGAGGTGTCTCCTTTCAGACTGCTGGTATGCTGGCTGGGCATCTGCAGAACCCACGCATACCTGTACATCTGGGAGCCAGTTATTTGGGATCGTTCCAACAATATTAGCTGCCCAGGTCAGCTATGCTGCGTGCCCAAAGTGAACAGATACTCTGTAATACAGTAAGGGAGCTGAAGGTGTGCTGACCACCCCTACACACACCCCAAATGGGGAAACTAATGTCTAATAAATACAAAGTACGAAGATAGTCCTCATGGTACTTAAACCTGCAGTGTTTGGTGGACCTAAACCGAGATGAGACCATGGCTGATTCATCAGGCCTGAAACTTGAAACAGTGTTTCAGCATGTTAACCTTGTTTTGAATTGTTTGCACAAGTTGGAAGCTACAAAATGTTCAAGTTATGTCATAAGGCTATGTGAGTCTTCACGTAGATGTTAAATGTCTTCCCTCTCTTTCAATCTAGAACATGTCAGAGTAGCAGATAACTTCTGTCATAAATATTCAGATTTATTTGAGCTGATGACTTAAAATTGCCTTGCAGATTCGTGGATTTCCTACCATTAAAATCTTCCAGAAAGGAGAAGACCCTGTTGATTATGATGGTGGAAGAACTAGATCTGATATCATTGCTCGTGCTCTGGATCTGTTTTCTGATAATGCACCACCACCTGAGCTCCTGGAGGTACCTCTACATCGTTCTCTCAAACTGCTTTTCTTTCCATCATGTCCTTTGAAGCAGTTTTTACAGGACTGTTAACTGTAAATAAAACAGCCTAGGTGTGGTGCTTGTGCACTGTTTTACAGCAGAAAGTCAAGGATGACGAGTCTGATCATTCAGCTTTCTGTTGTCTAACTTTTACTGTGAATTTGTGATTATCAATTCTGATCATCTTTCAGTCACAGTGAAGGCACTGACAGGGTGGTACGGTACCAGGGATTCTCTCTTGAGGAATAAGTGAAAAAGTAGGATTCTGTGCCCCATCCTTTTTTCTTACAAGAGGGCAGGGTGTTGTCATTTGAAGCCATCATTGGGAGGTGCTTGTGGTCCAAAAATTGCACCCTCTCTATGGTGACTTCTAGTCTCAGGTTGATGTTGGTAGGTTTAAAATGGTGATCAGTTGTCCACAAAGTGGGGTGCATGCAAGACAGCCCACTGAGGTGCAGGAGGAAGAAAATGTTTGCCTATTAATGAACTTAGAGATATTTTAAAATGGTGTTTATTTCATATGGCATAATTTTAAAATTTCTTCTGTATTCTTTATAATGTACATAATGTTAGTACAGTAGTACTTGTATACAACTGATATATTGGGGCTGCCTGCTTTGAAATTTTTACTGGCAGGGGTACACAAATTTTGCAGATGACTGATGTTAATAAACAGGCTGATCATTTTTTAAGGTAGATAACACAAAACTGTTACTGATCTATTAATGGTGATGAAGTGTCCCGATCTTCAGCAAATGCTACGCCGTGCTGGCTGACCTCAGGCTAGCAGTGCCGTGAATGAAACCTACAGGCACATGCATAGGTCTGTGTGCTGTTTCTAGCCCTGGTCCACAGATGGTGTGATTTTGAGCAAGAAATGGCATCTTACTGTGCTCTCTCTAAGCCGTATTTGGTACTGCTTGCTTACTTGTTGCTGCAAGTCTTAACAGAAGACATTGTGAACTTTCTAATTAGTTTTGTGTTTTGAGGGGGGACGAGTGAAGTGGGAGAGGCTTGTAAGCTTCTGTGTCAAATTGCTTCAGCACTTACTGCCTTCTAGGATGAAGTTGATAGGCTGTCGGAGGGAACTGCAGTCATAGCTGGTTAACCAGGTCTTAGTCTCATTGACTTTCTGCTACTTTCTTCTAGATAATTAGTGAAGATGTTCTGAAGAGTACCTGTGATGCTCATCAGCTCTGCATCATTTCTGTTCTGCCTCATATTCTTGACACAGGTAGACATGCAAGCCAGCAGACAGACTTCTATATGAATTTGTCACTTAGAGCATGTAGTTGTGTCTTTTAACTTGTCCAATTGTCTAACAAACAGGAGCTTCAGGGAGGAATTCTTACCTGGATGTCATGTTAAAAATGGCTGAAAAATACAAAAAGAAGATGTGGGGGTAAGTGTCATTGCAGAGTGGTTGTCTTAGGAAAGATGTGAGCATGTTTAGAGGTAACAGGATGGAATTTGTATGATAACGATTTAACTGCAGATAAGAGCTGTTCCTTGTTCAGGTTAGTGTATCTTGGTATTTCACTAACTGTGCTGTGGGAGGGGGTGCTGTGGTTTTATAATAAACTGTTGATTTGTTTTCTTTTCATCCACCTTTCAAATCATGCATTTACAAGTGATAACTAAGCATTAATGAGGTCAGATTAACAGTCTTTTGTCCTGAATGCTAAAATATTTTAAGGCAGTGTTTATCCAGTTTTTTTAGAGCCTTGCTGGTAGGTGGGTCTGCCATTATGACTGAATTCTTGGGGGGGGGAACCTAAAGTGCAGTTTATTAACAAGTTTCATGCTGTCGAAGAAGCAGGCCAGCAGGCTTTGCCTCTTCTCCCCCTCCACTCAAGTATTGAGGTTAGGATCTCTGGGAAGTAAAAGCTGTTCTGACACACTGCTGTGAAAAGGGGTCAAAATGGCATGAAAGCCTGCCGGGAGTGGGGGGAAGCTATGAGACTGGCTGATTCCAGAGGTTCCTCAGGGGACTTTCTAAGCATTAGAGGAACTGAGACCTGACCAATGAGGAACAAATACAGAGTGAAATACAGGTCTTGCAGTCTTAGGCCAGGAATCCTCTACAGTGGGATTTGGGCAGTACTTTGTCATGTTCAGTTCTGTGACTTTAAGCAAGGTTTAAAATGGCTGATATAGGCATAAGTGTAGCAATTTGTTCAGATTGGTAACTTCTTCCCCTGGACTGTCTTCCATGGCTGTTCTTCTGATCCAGCTTTCAGTGGCTGTGGGGCTGGCCTAGAGGTGCTGTTGAGGGAGGGGCTTTCTTCTGTTGAATTGTTCAAGACTGAGACTCCGCTGCTATTCCCTGCTGGCTTCAGTAACTGTTGACACAGTCAAGGGCAGTTCAGAGCCCAACTTGACCTCTGCAGAATTGCAGGGTATGTGTGACTTCAAATGATTGTAGTGTGTATCCTAATTATGCATTTTCTATTTTGTCTTTTCCTCAAGGTGGCTGTGGGCAGAAGCAGGTGCTCAGTCAGATCTTGAGAGCTCTTTAGGGATTGGAGGCTTTGGCTATCCAGCAATGGCAGCTGTTAATGCTCGGAAGATGAAATTTGCCCTTCTGAAAGGATCATTCAGCGAGCAAGGGATTAATGAGTTTCTCAGGTATGAAATTTAAGTGACTTAAACCTTTCTGTAACAGGGGCTGTGAACTCTCTAGACCAAAATCAGGCTCTCCTGGAGCAGGCAAAACTTGCACAGGTAAGAGAACTGGAGTAATGGAATGATTTCAGTGGGAATTGCAACTAGTAAAGCAGCTGCTGCTTTTTTGTGGTGGACAGAATTAAAAAGTTGGCCGTTTAGACTTAACATGGTAGTTTCAGCACAAGCCTTTTAAAACCGCTTTGAAACAGAAGTAGTTTTGATCTTGAAAAATTCTGGTTCTGGTAGCCTAAGAAATTAATGGGACTTGGTAATCAATACTAAATTCAAATGGTGCATTCTAATTAGTAATTGGAAAGTTCCCAGTTTGGGAATCTTAAGCGGGTGCTGCTTAAGGTTCTTGAGGTTCTGTATGTTGCTGTTCATTTTTCTGGTTTGGTCTGATTCTGCCTTCCCCATTCCATGGCATCTGAAACTAAGTGGGGGAAGCTGAAGCAATCAATCTAAGCTACTGACTTCTTAGCGCAGGTTCCCTGAAACTGCCTCTCGTGTAGTTGGGCAAGAGCCAGTGCTGAGAAGAACTGAGTGGTGAAAGGCAACAAAGAGGAGGAGGGAAGGCAGCAGCAACACTGAAACAGTAGCTAAGCTTAACTGTTACATAAGCATGGTCAAAGTGAAGTGGGAATTCTGCTTCTATAGGTAAAACACTAAACTGTAAGCTACGTGAGAGCCTCCGAGAGCTTACATTAGCAGCTATTTCCATGTCCTTGCCTGGAGAATGGCAGACAGTCAGAATTGCAAGTCTTTCCCCACCTTGCCGTAAGAAGCACATTAACTGAACCTTGTTCCAGCTGGACTAGTGGAACAGTACTACATTCTCTTAACCTGTGTAAGTGACCAGGCTTTCTTAATGTCAAAAAGGGAACGTTCTTAGAGGATCAAGTAAAAATTAGGATTTGGGTGCAGGAAGAGTAATACCAAACAGTCTGTATTAACGCATGTGAAAGAAATGTCTGCCCCTCGTGTGGCAAATTCTCAGTCTATAAAATCCATCTTGGTGAAGGCTCTCCTGGTGAGTGTGGATGGTGCTTCCAGGATACAACAGCCGACTTAACCAATTACTTAATGCAATATAAGCTGTTACGTATTGTCTTACTGCAGAGCAATACTTGTTACAATAATCTCTTGACGCTTCGGCTCAGCTGTACTGCCTAGAGAAAGCAATACAATCATAGTTGGTGTAGCTGGCTGTTAACTCATCTTGCTGTGTGCAGCTTTTGTAATCTAATAGGCAGTCTCAACAGTGTTGACAAAAAGTAAGGAAATAGGCAGGGAGAATAGCATAGGAACTGTATATTCCACCCAGGGAGGAATGCTTATTCAGTCTTGTCTCTGAAAGAATGCAAAGGGATTAGCTCTTCAGGATTTTAATGTTAGGCTCTTTGAGCAAACCAGCAGAAGCTGGTTACCTTATACCCATTGTAACCCATGGAGGCTCAGTCTCCACTAAAAAAAAGATTACTACTGATTTCAAGTACCAGTTACAGGTGACTTTCAAAGGTAGGATTATAGACTCCTGGAGTTGCCTTAAGTGATAAACAGCGTACTGTTAAAGGCCTGTGTTTGTCCATGGTTGTTAATGCTGCTGAAATACGGAAGTGTAGCTCACTTACTTGTTCTCCTTGGATCTAATTGTAAATTAGTAATGCTGCTTTAAGGGCTTTGGAAACAAAAGCTTTTCAAATTGAGAAGCAGAAAGTGATAGACAGTTTAGATTTGTTTCAAGTGATGAAGATCTCAAAGTTGACTTGCTTTTTTCTGAAGCAGGCACTGTTCCAGGTGGATGGAAACTGGAGAAACTTCTTAAATTTAACTTGGTTTTTCACAGGGAACTATCTGTTGGTCGTGGCTCTACAGCACCAGTGGGCGGTGGAGCTTTTCCTAAAATTCATTCAGTTGAACCTTGGGATGGCAAAGATGGTGAGGTAAGAGGTGCTCCATCTCTTAAAAGTGCTGATTTGCCGGGTTCAGAAGTGACTGGATAGAGTAACTAAGAACTGGCAGTGTGAAAATCCTTCTCCAAAGACTGGCAAGTTGTGCTGATGGTTTCCCACTGTAAATCCTGTCACCAGATCGAACACCAGATTCATAGTCTGACACTGTGGGCAGATATTCCTGCCTCACTGTTAGGATGTAATCTGAAAGTTGAACCCCTTTGAGGCTAAATCGTGTTTTTACCTATGATGAGTAAAGGGAGGTGGTAGTGTACATGTTCAAGATCTGAATGTTGTGGAGGCTTGGGTTCTGCAATATGCTGACCTTACCATCAAAGTTTGTAAGGTAGAGCCTGTGTAACCAACAACACTGTGACTAAGCGTGTTCTTAAGGTTCAACATCGCTGTAAAAAAACAAAGTTACTGCAATCCTTTGATCTACTTCAGGTGGAATTAAAATGCAGAATATGGTAGTATTTTTGCTGCATAGTTTGTCTGGACTGTTTTTATTAGTAGGAAACATCCTTGTAATCTAAACTTCGAGTGCTTGTGCTGTGCTTAATACACAGATTTTTATGAATGAAAGAGAGGACAGGAGGGAGCTTTACTCTCAGGGAGGAGTAAGCATCTTTCGAAGTCTGTGATAATGTCCTGGTATTAAGCGCTTCTAAACATATGCTCAAAACATTCCCTTTTTCACAGCTTCCAGTTGAAGATGATATTGATCTCAGCGATGTGGATCTGGATGACTGGGATAAAGATGAGCTGTGAGATCTTCAGGAAACTTCTTTTCTTGGGACAGTTTGTGCAGCAGTTTGCAACCTGGATCACAATCAGATGGATATTCCAGTGGCCTTTTTACGGAGACACAGCACATGACACACTGTGCTATTTGATGCACTGCAGCAGTGAACTGTACGCATCTCAAGAAAACATTGCAGAAATTCTATGAATTGTCATAACCAGTAAACTTGATTGTATTGTGTAACAAATATTTTGAGGACAACATGGATATCTTTGGAACATCTTGGTTTTCATTTTGTTGATAGTGTACTGCTTGAGTGTTATACTGGAGGCTGTTAGTGTAACCAATTTTAAATGTGATTTATTTTTTTTTCCATGGAGGTGGAACCTGGTCAGCTTCTGTTTCAATTAAAGAATAAAACAATATTTTTGACACACAGTGTTAGTCTTGTATAGAGTAACAAAGGTGCACATGAGAAAAGCTATCCCTTTTTGGATGACTCTTGAAAAAAGAACTGTAGAATAGAGAGGCTGGTGTGGAGCGGAGTCCTAAATCACCCCCTTGCTGCGAACAGTCTTGACAGTTGGCCTAAAGCCTAATTAGACGGACAATCTCATTTTAAATGCTCTTTCAGTCTTCCTTTTCCTACTCCTTCTCAGGGGCTTTCTCTTTCTTTGTGCCAGACTTGGTGAGATCATTAATAACAATGGAAGTGGGGTTGCTGCTGCAGTGGGAGACACTGGGAGCTGTTGGTCTCTTCCCCAGGATTAGTGGTGTAGCTAATCCCTGTTTTTGGGGCTTGAGGATTTCCAGGTGCTAACAGGAAAAACACCACGGTGCTGTCTCCAGTTTGATTTGAAATTACTGTTTCCTTGGAAGAGGAGTCAGAACTGGGAATGGGCTACTACTGCTGCTTTTTTAATAGAAATACTACTATATTCTGTTGCTTTCTATGTCTTGTGTATTTGGTGTCTAGTGAAGTGACCCTGATGTGATCAGCTTGTTTCTAGGTAAGGAACTGTAAGAACTGAAAGTTTCCCTCCTTTCAAGGAAATAACTTACTATGGATATTTGTCATCTAGTGTCTGTAAGAGATTGCCTGTAGCTCACCCCTCTGAAGGGCAGTGTTAATAACGACAGGTGGCCCCAGTAACCTGACCACTGCTCTGGTGTGGGAAATGTGCTCCAGCTCTAAGTCATCCCCGCAGATGAAATCTAATGGAACTGTTCGAACTGAAATGCCTTGGCAAAAACTAAACTTGTGAGTGCCTGGGGCTGTAAGTCATGCTACAGTAAGTTCCATAGCAATTTTGAGGATCTTTCTTCTTAAGCGTTTTTTAAATTAAAAAAAAATTTAGGTTTTGTTCTGATGCTTTCTACTTTTTCTGAGGTTTTTGTTTGGTTGGGATTTTTTTGCTTTGTTAGAAAAACAGGACTGTATACATCTAGTAGATCCATTAGCCACCATACTTTTTAAATTGCTTTATTTCAAGTCCAGTAGATATTCCATCTTTGTAATTTACAAAAAAAAAAATAAATACTACTATAGTACCTCCTGCCTCTGAAATGTTTTTGTAAAACTATGAAAAAGATATTTATATAGAAGCCACCACAGAAATTACTGAAAGCGGTAGGAAGATCTTAAGCAATTACCCTGCTACAGGATCTGCGTTTTAATTTGACTTTCAGTAGCTAAAGATTGTTTTACTGTAACATAAGGGTCTTGAAAACTAATAGATAAAGCTCGAGCAATTTTTCTTTTAACTGCAGTCAAGAAGACTAAGGTCGATCTTGAAATAGACATAAGGATAGTATTCTTGATTACTCAGTTGTAAACCAGGGATGTCCATGCCAGGCTGCAAAAGAAAACAATATGACTTTAGTACAGGTAAACAAACTGTTGCACAGTTCCAAGCTACAGTGGATTGCTCTTGCACTCTTCTTCCACAGGTGGAATAGAGTTTTGTATTTGCTCTGCTTAGGATAGGGGACTCACCACTGAGAATGTGGTGTTTGGTGCTTTCAGGCTGCCTCATGCAGTTAACATTGAGATGTCATGCTTGGCTGCAACTTTATGAGCACGTATTGTAGCGTTCTTGTGTGCTTCAGCTCTAGAGCAACTCATTTATTTCCTCCTCCCTTTGTTCACTGGGAATCTTTACACTTGCTAGTTTTAGGCTACTTTAACACCCTACTGGTTTATCATGATTATCCTAAATTGTTTGTGCACTCAAGATACGGGGAGGGAGAAAGCAAGCACTGCTGCCTGCTGAAGTCAGTGACGCTTTTTTAAGGGGGACAGAGGCATCCCAGTCCTAGCATTTAGTTCTGAAGTCAATTTCCTTGTGTGTATCTGAACATTTATAGAACTGAAGCTTTTTACCTAGAGGAACTGCCATAATTGAGCAGACCTGTTTCAGTCTGATAGCTGCAAGCATCAGCTCCTTCAACAGAAAACGTAAGCCATCTTTATGCATCTCCATCATGATCTGAGCCTGACTGTTACCCTAATCCAACCCCTAACCTCCAGCGATTAGCGCTGCATCCAGGGCTCCTAGCACTGCAAGGTGTGAGGAGATGCGTGCTCTAGCACCTGGATGCTGGAAGTGCCCACGTGGCTAAGTGGAGACAGGCTACAGCACGTGCAGTCCAAATACATACATCCATTATACTTGCTGCTGCAACTTCATCCAGGTGTTTGAAGACCACATTGAGGACGTCCCTGAGGCGTTTTACAGACTTCCTATTTGGCTGCAGCAGCATCGCTTGGAAATTCACTGGGAGGCCATACCTTGAAATACATCAACGTACACGATCATCTGCTGGGAAGGGACACACCTTTCTACTCCTGCCCCTCTCCCTCTTCAGTCTTCTGGCATGCTAGCTGGCGGTGTGTTTGCAGAAACAGTTGCAGCGGTGGTGTGCTGCCTCATCTGAAAGCATTTTCTTTTTGAAGCTGAAAGTCAACTAAACAGCATCTTTCTTTCCCACATCCCCATAAGTTTCCCCAAAGAACTGGTTTTCATCAGCTTTTTGTGTCACCTCTTTTGTGATCATCAGAATTGTCTCCCGTGAGCTCCTGGAACGAGGTGTGTAAGGGATGTTCCACAAAGTAACTGCCACAGGAAGAGCTCTGTACATTTTGACTTCTGCAGGTGTCTGACAGCACTGCGTGTTTAGCCACTTACCTCAGAACAGATTCAACAAAAACTCTCAAGGCTTTTACATGGATCCAAGCCACAAATGCTTCACTGAAGTTCACTTTCAGCCAGCGCAGTAACGGGCCCTAGGAGAGGAGACACCCCATCGTTGTGATCCGCTCCCGGTGCGAAGCAGTTCTGCAGCTAGCACCACTGAGGCCATCACAGGCTGCTGAGATAATTCTCAGGCAGCCTGTTAGTGGCTCCCAGTTTATCAGAAACTCGAGCGACCTTGGAAAAATTGTGTTCTCTATCCTGTGCCTGTGTTTTCTGGGCTAAATGGTCTGTTGGAACCATAAGGCTATGAGTGAGAGGTGCTTAGGCATGCCAGTAGCAAAGGCTGTCACTGTGTGGGCCATCAACTTTACGTGCTACTTACGTATTGTTGTTTCTTATCGGAAGCTAGTTTCATCAGCTCTTCCTTTTCACATTTCAGTTCCTTCTCATCAAAATAAAATTCTCGAACCATGAACCTACAATTGAATGACATTTGCTCTCAAAAGCTGCAGTCCAAGCAATATGCATGCTTATTTCTTTTGCCTCTGAAGAAGCAGGTACAGGATGTTTCAAAGTTGCTAGCCGTTTAACCAAATAAAGTATGTGGAGGGTGGGAGTTGAAGTCACCCCCAGAAAGCACAAGAGCAGGAGGAACAATTCCAGAATCTGTAGTTTGGTGCTTAAAGAACAAGATCACTGCATCTGCTGCCAGAGCTCCTTCCCACCCTGCCTTCTCAGTGGCTTAAGGGCAAGCAGCAGCTGGAACAGCGAAGTCCTAAAAACCAGTGATGGATGCAACTGTACAGCCTGCAACAAGCCTCACCTTTATCATCTGCTTGCTGGCTCACCCCACCTAGCAATCTGCTTCTTACCTGTTCTCTCTGGCTTTAGCCTTGAAGTCATCCATCACTTTCCTAAATAGGGTCACAGTGAAGAGTCCTCCCTCTGCATCCTCAGCAATCATTCTGTGGGAGAGAAATCCACTGCTGTGATTTGACATGGCAAATCCCTCATGCCTTCTTTACGTTCCTCTTTTGCAATTCTTTTTTTTTTTTTCATTCACGATACTGAACAACATCCTGCTTTTCAAGAACTGCTGTGACTGAAATGGGAAACCAAGACTTTACTAGCACTGGCCACGCTATCTCCAATGTAAAACTCCCATGAGTTAAGTTCCTGAACGCATCCTAGTACACACACGTTCTGCCTGCCTGATTTTTCTGTGATTCCTGGTAATATTCCCCCACTTGCCATGCACTTGTGTTTTGGTGACGGGCAGCAGCAAACAGCTTGCTTCTTTCTCTGTGCTTTCCACTTCTTCCATTTCAGGTAACAGCGCTGTCACCTCTTGTGCCCTGGAATGGACCCCATGGTCTGTGTGAGCTGAACAGTGAGATATTTAATTCCTAGGAAGGATTTTCTTACTCCAGGCAAAAAGACAATTTAATACAGCATTTTCTAATGCAAACGACAGTACGCTGAAATATCCTATTCTACAGCAGAAAGCAATTAAAGATGCAAAGACAGCATTTGATCTTTGTAAAAAGTAGTTTCCGTGAAGTTGTATGTGACTGCACGTGTCTGAATTATGCCTGAATAACTGTAAAAAATTGTATGTTTTACACAAAAAGCAAAGGGCCTTGTTGAAAGCAGAAACAACTAGATAAAGAGAACAACAAGCTACCTGTAAAAAAAGACTAATATTTTTTTTTTCTTTCATCTGCACTTCTCTTCAACAGAGTAACTTCTGATTTCAATTGAGAATGAGATTGGGTAAATCTGTATGTTAACAAGGAGCCCATGCATTAGGCAAGTGATTCCTTTCAGGATCCAGCCGTTTGAGGGGCTGAAATATGGCAGGGATGTCTGAAACATACAGGGAGCCTAATTTGGGATTTCACTTACTTGGTGGAGCGAGGCACTACCATATCGGAGAGGGATTCATAGGTCTTCTGCCACTGTACGTAGCTTGACCTTTAAGCAACACAAGACAAAGCACAGTAAATAAATACTATATCTTAGAAGCGAATGTGTTGATAAATACAGTTAAGCTAATGGCTTAGGGTAGAAAGGTTAGAGCTCTTCATGCTGGGTTATATGACTGAGGTATTTTAAGCCTCTCCTGACCTTTCCTCTCCTAGTCACCAGCCAGGGAGACACTTCCCGCAACGATGCACCCTCAGTCCTCACTTTGGGTCTTGGCATGAGGAAGGAGCCAGAGCAGGAAGCTGATGGTGGTAAGAGCGTGGCTTTTGGCACATACTTCCAGGCTGCCACACAGCATCCCATGCTCCAGGAGCCTGCACAAGCTGCCCCTGATCCACAGGGTACATCTGCTGTGTGCAACATCAGAGCTGATCTGGTGCTACACTGCAAACACCGCAACTGCCACCGCTGGGGAGAGGGGCCAGGGGGATGGTAAGAGTTTGCAAAGTGAGAACGCTGTTTACAAGGGGAATCTGAAAGAATGTAGATAACAAACTCAACAAACTCACCTCAGATAGCTTTTTGTAACGTGGTTTTCATAGACAGGAAAGTGATGGTACATACTGCATGTGTGTGTTGGGACAGGGCTATAGGGAGAGGAAAAGTTTTGTGGGGGCTTCTGAGAAAGACATCGTGTGACTTCTGTGCAGGCACTTACAAATACACAGCCAGCAAAGGCCTTCTGAGTTTGACAGGTCTAATCCCTTTTATAAACTGGCTAAGGTTCATCAAGAATCTATTTTTCTCTTTTTTTTTAACTTGTACTAATCCTATCAAGAGGCTGTTTGAGAACCCACTCTGTAGCCATTAAAAACCTACATCCCACTTCTATCCTGGTCCGAGTTTGGAGCAGTCTGTCTCTTGCTTTTATGCCAGGACCACCCTTGGCAGAAACCGTGCTTTCCCCCTCGCTAACAGCTCCACCCATGCCCCAGCCACGGTGCTGATGAGCTGCCCCAACCTGACCCAGCACCACCTGGATCCGGTGCTCGGGCCTGAAACTCCACGCCACGCTGAGCGCATGTGCACGCACTATAGCCTTACTTTGGCACCACGACGAGCAGCGTGATAAGATACTCGGAATTCAGAACAAAGTCTTCTTTATGCACAATGTCTGCTAGGGTCCGGGTCAGCAGATTTCCCCTGTGGTGAAGAAGTCAAAGA
Organism: Falco peregrinus; assembly: GCF_023634155.1. NCBI lineage: Eukaryota > Metazoa > Chordata > Aves > Falconiformes > Falconidae > Falco > Falco peregrinus. The sequence continues at coordinate 62,764,258 of NC_073727.1, forward strand.
ATAATATGACACTAGCAGGAAGCTAGCAGCGGCACATGAGAGGTATTGTGCTGCAGGTATAGCTGCTAATAGCATATACTGGGGTAAAAGCAGGCTAGGAAAGAGATTTCTAAAGGACACACCTATACTTCTAAAATGGCCATTTAGTTATTTTTACTGCAACTAAAAAGAATAAAAAACCAAGTAATACTAACGGCAGGATATTGGTGACTAGCATTAGGCTAGTTTATGCCCTTTATGTGAAATCGCACCATTCTGCTGCTATTGTTTCTACACTGAGGGTACAGATCCTTGGGAACTGCACATCTGAGGTTACCAGCCCGCTCCCAGTCCTTGCTGCACCTTGTGGAAGGCACCTGCTTTCTCAGGCTGCCTGTTGAGCTGCCTGTGGGACCATGCTTCAGTCCATGTAAGCAATGTTAGTATGGACCTAAGCCATCAAAGCAACCCTGGCACACCTGGACTGCCGTGCACAAGCACACGGAGACACCTCCAGCTGAAGGACAGCGGGAGCAGCGTTCATATGCAGGTGGGACCTGTCGGGGGGGGTGTCTTTTCACAGCCTAAGCCCACTTGATCACATTGAGTCCCACTCGTGCCGCACACCTAGGAAGTATAGATGGCTGGGACTGGCCGGGCACGGCTGGGAGGCACTAGGTGTGTATGGGCAGAAAGCAGCCACCTTCCCTGTCGCTGGGCAGGAGTGAAGAATGACCTGAATCAGTAGGTTTTGGTTTGAGGTTTGCTGGGCCAGTCTAAACGTTAATTAACTGGCAAGTAACACGTTACTAGATGTTTGTTCGACCCAAGCTATCCGGCACCGGTAGACAACCAGAGATGCCAGCATTTAAATGTGGATGGGATAGTGAGAGGAAGATAGGCCTGGACCATGAGGTCTCCATTCTCCCTCATTGCCTTGCTGGAGGTCTGGCACTGCTCATGTTCCCCACCCAGAGCTCCCGCCTCTCTCCAGCTGATGTGGAAGCTGGAGAGATGCTGCAAGAGTGGGCTGGGAATCTGAACGGCATCAAAAAAGGGGAAATGGGATCTAATGTCCCCTTGTCCCTCCTACCCGTGGTTATCCACATGCACACAGCCTGAGACAAATGTGTCTTACGCTTGTCTATACCAAGCTGGAAGCAAAGGCCAGTGGTGCTGGGGGGTGGTGGTGAGGCATGGCCACAGGAACTTAGCAGAGAGAGGGGGAGATGTAACTGTGAAATGGCTCTGCTGACCGACCCTCTTGGGCGCTGCAGTCCCCATGTTGAGCAGGTCTCCGTGAGGGATAGCATCTTTTTGACAAACTCATTCTGAACCACCACCTGGAAGTATTTTTTCTGTGGCTTCTGGTTGGGTTTGGTGGCGTTGGTGCCAGGCATGCTCATTTTAGCTCCACATTCAGGACAAAATTCCAACTACCCTTGAGTCTGGTTTGAGCCCCTGTGAGTATCTTCCTTGAGTAAAGGCTGGTTTCTGGGCCGGCTGCCAGCCTGGCTGGCTGCGGTGCCAGGAAGGTGAGGACCTGTGTCCTGCACCCAGAGCAAGGGGCTGGAGTAGGAAAGAGCAGCATACATGAGCACGTGCTGGCTGGGGGCTTGCATAGCATCAGCTAAGTTGCTTTAAATTTACTACTTACTGGGATTTAATATTCTCCCCAGTGATACCACGGAAAAAAATCCAAGTATCAGTACTGACAGGTAAAGACCATAAGCAGTTGAATACAAGAGAGAAAATGCCCGGGAAGCCCTGACAGGCCATTACCTGAACCAACAGAATAAAAAAAGAAAAATGTAAGTGGGATGCTGGTGAGGTACGGGAACAAGCAAGACAGAGCTCTTTCCTATGGGAGTTTTGCAAATGCTGTTCAGAACATAGGAAACAGCTCCATCTTGCAAAGGAACACACCAGCTGACCCAGCTCATCTAATTTCTAATGCCCTAAAATCTCACCAGAACAGTATGGTGCATTTGGTTTTGACTCTTTCCAAGACTGTCTGCTCACACCGCCAATAAAATCTTATTAGGATCTGCAGCTGTGATGATTTGAGATTTGCTGATGCTATTATTCTTGATTTTGAGATATGCTGATCACACCAGCTCCCTGTCTCCAGCTTTTCTGGGTCTACAGATGCTTAGCATGCCCCAAAGGCAGAAAGATTTGCTCCCACCAGAACACACGTGGTCCACTGCACAGCAATGGGTGTGAGCGTGCACTGTCCTCAGTTGAGCCCTGCAGCCTTCCAGATGCAAACAGGCATGTGCTATACTTACACAGTTTTTTTCTCCAGGCTTTGCAAATTTCCTTTAATGTTGTTGTATGCAGCTGATCGGGTCTTTAGGTCTGTTTCTATTTGAGTCACTTGCTAAAACAAAGCAAAAAACCAAAGTGACTCAATGCTTGAGGTGTTGTCCTCACCCCCTCCCACTACCTCTGCACCTTAAGACAAGGTCACAGCTGCCAGCCCCTTGTAAAACCACCTGATCGTGGCCCAGAGGGAGCCGGTGTCAGAGCTCCCCTGTGGCAAAGGCGTCTGCAGAAAGCAGGGTTCAGGGAGCTGCTGCTGCCTGCGTTACAGCTGTGACTAAGGAGCAAGTTCACGGTTTCATTTCTTACTTGTTTTGAGCAACACATCACATCTTTCTGAAAGGACTGACAATCTAAATAATTCATCCAGCCTGCAATGCATTTGATTTAATGCCAGGCCAACAATTTTACAAAAGAACTCCAAAATGGAGAATAATAAGGCAGCATAGGAAAGACAAATATTACAATGAAGGGGGATTAAAGAGCAGAAAGCATGTCAATGTAATCCGGTAAATCTGATAAAGGGCCATATACTTACAGACTGGATAGGTTTAAATACATGTACCATTATTATTACAGTAGAAATTAAAATAGCATCAACTGCTTCAGTGCAAAGTGTGTGTTTCTGCCTGCCCAAACCACAAAGCTCTCACTGACTGGCATGAGAGGAGAGACCAAAAACTGCCAAAGGACACGCTGACATCTTAAAATGTTGAGTACAATTTACCTTTGCTAATGCATCCGATATATTCTTCAGTGGCTGCTTTATGGGATATTTGGCCATGTCCCACTCAAACCGTGTCAGGTAGCTAATTAGGTCAACTGAAAATGCAAAGAGATGCATGAAAGCAGATAGCTCACCAGATGGCAGGTCAAAGTTTGGGTAGTAGTCCCCAGCTATAGCCTAGGCATAACTTTGATTAACATTAGAGACAAGAGTGAACCAGAAGCCTACCTCTGAATCCTCATAGAAATTTGATCAAGATCAAATCCACACAGATCATATGCCAAATCTAATTATCTTTCTAAACATTTGCAAACTTTGAACCAGAAATCTTCTCTGCATTATACTCAACAGTACAGAACAAGTGTTAACTGTAAAATTAGCTGTATCAGCAGAACACAGCAACGTGCAGCCATTCCTCTTCCCAGCAGAAACAGCTTCATGTAACTTCAGTCTTGATTATTGCAATATGCCTGAATTTAATCCCAGCAAGAGCTATCAGAAAAATACTTTATTCCCAGGACCAGCAGTAATACTCAGGGTTGTTGAGTTTAATCAAAAGTATTAAGAGCATAGCTGATGTCACTTCTCTGTGATTCAGTCAAGCACTCACTAGAAATCAAACAAATTCAGGTGCAATGAGGAGTTCCTCACTGACCTTGCACACAAAGCTCTCCATCTTGCACAAAGCTATATCACAGTTCCCTAAATGGATACATCCAGTCACAGCATCCAGTAACAGAAATTCACAGCAAGACCCTGAGCATGCAGCCTCCCATAACAAGGTACCCTTGGACCATGGGGAGCCAAGGCTGCTCCCCAGGATCGAGGGATGACAACACGTACAACACCCAGCTCCCAGAACGGGATCATGCTGTTTCACTCTGAAGACCAAAGCTCCTTAACATTAGAAAACATTAAGGCTTGGTACCCTACAGTACCAAATCAGAAGTTCTCCTCTAGCAGCTCATGAAATCAGACAGCTCTTTGCCTGAGTCTGAGAGCCTTCAGGATGCCAAACACACCCCTACATAGTGTTCTTGGGCAGCTTTATGGGATGGGATGAAATCACACATCCTGTCACAACAAGCAGAGGAACTGGGGCTGTCTCCCTGTGGGTTAGGGAAGCTAGAGGAAGGCAGCAGGCAGGGTCTCAATGTCTAGACAAAGAAGCCAGAGGCACTGTCACCTGCAGGGTGGGCTTCCTTCCAGACCAGGAGGGTAAACATGGAGAGTATCTGGGAAGTGGCTCTGGGGAGATGGGGAGCAGAACAAGTTCAAGGTGCCAAGTAAAATGAGGGGCGTGCTGCATTCAGTGCTCCTTGCTGCCTTGTCCAGAGTTAATTCAGTCCCATAGCAAGGTCTGAGCACAATTTCTTTGGGCTGGACTTCCAGGATGTGGGGAAAACTTAATGAACTGAGATGCATGAGAAGGAGTGTGAAAAGTTGTTGCCATATGACCAGGCTGAGGGTACTACCCAGTCTTGTGTGATACTGAATACCTTTGGCAGGTGAGCGCTATCCTTTCCATGGGCTTCTCTCACCCCACAACAGAGTCAGTTTACCCTATTAGATTTCCAAAGTATGGAAAGTCTCATGTTAGGAGGAATCAGGCTTCTTAGCAAGGGCTAAACTGCCTGGGAGGCAGAGAGCACCAGCATGATGGTGTTCTCCCCCTCTTTCCAAAACCGCAGCTGTGTAAAACTCCCTCACATCCCACGGACAGGAGTCACGAGGCAAAGATCTAACCTTTCCTGCTAGGGCCTGATTGGGAATCAATAAATGCTGCTGCACTGGGAGGGTGCAGAAAGTGGGCGAAACTGCAGAAGGCAGGGACAGCTATCCCACAGCTCCTGGTGTGCAGTTCTCCGGCACTGCTTGCTCATGATCTCCAGGGGGAAGGCAGGGAAGTCAAAAATACTTGAGCGGCAAATTTCACCGAGCATTTTCAGCATGAGGTACGCGACACAAGGATTTCATCCTGCTGCCCCTCTTTCAAGCTTTCTTGCTTAGGCTTTGCTAAATTCAATGGGAATAACACCTGCAAGAGGGCACGGTATCACTGGGTTGCATGGAGGAACAGGCTCTTTAAAGACGGACACTAACCTATTTATAGCTGAAGAGATATGAAAGTTCCCTGAAGACCTACACATGCCCTTTCTATCCTTGCATTCCTGGAATCTCAGCAGAATTCAAGTGTTAGGCAGTGAAGCACAGCAGGAGTTCTCAGCCTGTTTTACAGGTTCACTCCTGAGCAGCGCTCTGGCACTGGTACAGTTTAGTTAAGCAGCCTGATCTTGGGGATGGCACAAACTACTGTGAACACACTAGCAGAACTGAGCTTAAAATGCCAAGCAGTCCAAACACCCTGATGTTCCTGGAACAGCACCCTTCACTTACGGAACCTGTCAAGTCACTTCTCAAAGACTTCACATAGCTGCCTATCCAGCCCAGATGCTTCCTACCTACCCCAATGCACTCACAGCTGCCCAGGAACCCCACAGCCTGAATCTCTTGTAATTCTAATTTACTAACTCAGCTCTAAGAGACGATGTTAAATACCTTCCCTTCAAAACACTTAATTCTTCAAAATCGTTATGCTTCCTGTTTTGCTTTGTTTTGAGCTTATAAAGAATGGAGTTATTCCACCACCTACCAAATTTTAAAATTCATTTGGGTTTAACATTGCTATAAATGGAAGAGAATTTGGTCCAAATCTTTGAAGAAAAACTTTACTTACATTTCACATTTTTTATTCTGCCATAAGCAAGAAAGCATCTCCTGCTGTTGTGATATACTAAAACTCCCTTTATTACACAAACACATATTTCCCTCTTTGAGAGACATCTCCACATGGCTGCTTCTGACTGTTGTCCACTGGAAAGCGGTGTGTGTGTTCATGTAACTAAAAGTGCTTGATTTTCTAGTATTTTGCATTTTTCTTTACAAAAACTTAACCAAAAATTTGGTAGACACACAGACAACATCTTCATCAGTTTGTGCACCAAACTGTTGTCAGGATTATATACAATTGAGCTAAAATCAGAAAACTTGTGTAACATAACAAAATGTGAGTTGGGATGGTCTAATAGTCTGAAATGGGACCATGCAGCAAGAAGTTGTTCTTATATTTTGTTTCTGATTTCATGACCTCAAGGAAGTCTTCAATTTCAGGGTCCTTTTGCTAAACAGAAAGGGAAGGAGGAAAAATTCATACAGCAAAGCTGCTTCTGCTTATGAAGTACAACACTGCAATATATTAGGGGAATCCTCAATTTTTTAAGATGTAGTCAATAATCTTGGAAAGGTTAATGTCTTAGTTTAATATGATTTGTTTGGATGACAAAATCCAGAGGACAGAAATTAGTAACACATACAAGTTATTTCCACATCCTTCTATTACAACATATGCAGAGCTGATAGGAAAGGAAAACGGTGTATAAAGAGGAATCAAAGGAAATAAGTGAAACCTGTTGTTTCTCAAGTCATAGGGATATCGTGATCAAGCTACGAGGTTGTTACTTGAGAAATCCATCGTAACCTGATCACTGTATCTCTACAACCAGACCAAGACTTGTCTCTAGCACTAATGCACACAAATGCATGCTTGTAACAACACAGCAATCATCAATCCTCAACATACTTTTGAGACATTTCATTTTATCCTTTACTCCTGAAACACAATAAGTGGGATTATTGTACTTGTCAAGCAGTTGCCCTCATCCAATATCAGCCTTATGTCATGCAAGGAGGACATTTCTAGAAGAACTTCCTCCTCATCCTTTACTCATACAGATCTGAAATACAACATTGCAAACAGTCAAAGAGGGATGGAGTGTGCACTCTTAATTAAAAGCATCATTCTACAAGCCTGTAATTAGCATGTGTAACACATCCAATTTTGTTGTACTTTTCCAGGATAGCTGGGGAGGAATTTGCTTTGAAACACACTCAGGGTCTAACAAAACATGTGGAGATCTAGGGGCAATCAGTTTCTAAACGTTAATTTTGTCCTTGACACAGGGTCCCTTTAGGGCCTTGAGTACCATAGCAGATAATAAAGGGGGACATTTAGTTCATGGAGGTTATAAAACCACCATGCTGACTGCTTAGAGATGATGTTGGGGAGCACACAGGTAGTGGGCTCTCACAGCCCTTTGGCATATCAGAAGTGTCCCTGTTGTCACTGCCTGCTCTTCTTTGCTACACAACTGCTGCCAGCCAGGGCAGGACACCACTGGAGGACACGTCCTCTTAACAGGGGTAGCATGTGCATGTCCTGCCAGCCCCTGGCGCAACCTGTGAGTGCAGCCCTAGCTTCACATCCACCTGTAACGTCAGAAATCTGCAGTTAACAACGTGATCTATCCCAGCCCAGTAGGAGGGAAGGCAAATCACTAACAGATCACTGACGGACGTCATGCAGCCACACTGAATGAGATTTAGCTGCCTGTAAAATATCAAGCCCATACAGGGCACAAAAAGGTGCTAGAGCATTTTAGGAGTGAAGAAGGATGTCTCCTGCTTTCCTCTTCACTCCTCAGCTCTGACATTAGAAACTAGCCCAGTACTAGATGCTAAACACTGTCCTGGAAGTGAAACTGGTGCTGGATATAGCTTCTGCTAACTTTGAGAAAAATGGAAGCAGGCTAGGTGTGTTCTTAAAAAACTTTGCTGATGGATGTCCTTTCTAACGTGTGTTTCAATTCCACATGTTTATATTCTGAAGCAAACAAAAGCAGCATCAATGCATTAAAAAAAAAAAACCACATTCACAGCACCTACCTCCATTGGCCAGAAGATTTTCCTGGACTTTATCTTTTGAGTCCTCCATAACTTCTCCTATGTACTGGGCTATTTTCTTTATTACGCTTAGATGTAACAAGAGAGGCTTTGTTAGTGAAGAAACAAATTGAATATAGAACAGTTTCCACAATGATCTGATAAACATGGAGATGCCCAAACAAAACACTTCTGAAGCAAGCAGGTTGATCTGCAATTCAAATGATGATAAACTATCTATGGCATACTGCAGAACTAAACGCCTTACTTCTAAATACACTGATCTCTACAAACATATAGGTAATATCATCTCCCCAATGCTCTAGACTTTCAGAAGACCAAAATTCAGTCTTCTCTACACTGATGATACTTATAGCAGAAACAAGAAGGGAACAAACCCATGTTTAAAACTCCAAAAGTGATGGAGGACAAGACTGAAAATCTGTTCCACAGGATGCTAAATAAACCCTTAGGGCTTGCTGAGACAAGTTTCTTACAAAGTACTCCAGGGAAAATGACAATGTTTGCTTGATTGACAGAAAGAATTTCCTTCTTATTCCTCTTCTTTAGGTGCTCTTTCTCTCTTCTCTTTAGCATGGTGGACAAGAAACTCCTTTAAGGTGTGGGAGAGCTAGATTCAAACCTTCATTCTGCCTGACTCAGAGCAGTGATTTGAACAGAGCACCTCCTGGAGAACATTATATCAACCAAGTTACTTATTCTTTGCTTATTTTAAAAAGAAGATTTATTAAATCCTTCCAGAAGTAGATCCCCCTGGCTCTAGTCGAAGTACCTATCTCATACAGGCCAAGAGCCTTTCCAGCTGTTCTAGTAGCCTCAGTTCATTATAGCAAGTACCGAGTACTATACTGTTACAGTAGTCAGAAATACTCACAGAATTCGGCCTTCAGGTCCCTAACCATTTCAGGTTGACTACTCTTTGTAAAAAAAAAAAAGCAACGCCTCAACAGTAACTGCATAATGATGAAAACAGCAGAGACATGAAGTGGACATAATCCTTGGCATAGGGACAGGGAGCGGAGCTTAATGGCAGGGTTCTTTCTTTCCTTACAGAGGGGAGATTACTACAGCTGCAGGTCAGCTGGAGACTGAGAGGGCACCTACAGTGTTTGGACAATGTGTGTTGTGACATCCTCTGGCTTTCAAGAGCTCAGGAAAGGGGCTTCAGGCCAGGTGCAGATAACATGGAAGCATCAGAGAAAAGTATTTTCTTTGATGTACTGCAAAGCAGTTATATGGGCCATTTAAAAGCAGTAATTCATGGAGGTAAAGATTTCCTCTATCTCCATTCCTGTTAAGAAACTTAATCTTTGGAAAGGTTTTCCAGTCCTGCGACAGGGAGGAAAAATCTGAGATCGCTGATGCTGCCAAGAATGGAGTAGTCAGAATTCCTGCTACTTGGGATCATTCAGCCTGGAGAAGGGAAGGCCCCAGGGAGACCTTGTTGTGGCCTTTCAGTATATGAAGAGGGCTTATAAGAAAGATGGAGAGAGACTTTTTTACCAGCGCCTGTAGTGACAGGACAAGAGGTAACAGTTTTGGTAAACCAAAAGAGGGCACATTTAGGTTGGACATTAGGAAGAAATTCTTCACTGCGAGGGTGGTGAGGCACCGGCACAGGTTGCCCAGAGAAGCTGTGGATGCCCCATCCCTGGAAGTGTCCAAGGCCAGGCTGGATGGGGCTCTGAGCAGCCTGGTCTAGTGAAAGATGTCCCTGCCCATGGCAGGTGGTGTGGAGTAGATGATCTTTATAAAAGTTCTTTCCAACCCAAACCATTCTTCTCATGACCCTGAACAGGCGCAGTTCGGAGTGCCTGTAGGAGGAATATACACCATTGCACTCCGGTTCACATCCTTCCCTCAGGGCTGCTGCAGTTTTTCACCATTTGGCTGCAGCCACTTAGGGACCCAGTGCTAGCTCAGCGCTGCTGGAATACAGCACGTTGCCCACACTTGGGCTGCAGGGACAGTGCAGGGATGCACACAGCCGTTCCCCGTCAGCTGTGAACTTGCCAAACACTTCTGCAATTTTCAGCTTGTAGACACAGCTGGTTTTTGGCTCCTTCACGATGCTCTGGGAGTCCAAAGGAACTTGGAACAAGACACAACTCCAGCCCAGTTGGTAAGACCAGTACCGCAGGAGCCTACAGATGTTACAGAGAAAGCAGGCAACAGGGAAGTGTATAAACCAGTAGCTTTTCCAAGGGGCCTGAGCTGCTTTTATTACTGTTCAGTGCAGCTGGCAGCTAACCTGACAGCTGGGAGACAGTTAGCTCTGGTCTCTCTCCCTAGGTATAGATGGTGGGACAGGGATGTGCTCCCACGCACCTGGCAGACCCAGCTGCCCAGGCGAAACTTGGCTCCTTTCCAGCCCACATGCCCCAAGGTCTCTGCAGCAGGGTATGACCAGGATATATGAGTCAGAGAAATGCTCTCCAGTCCTGGCTTAGTCTCTGTGCCTTGCCACCTGCGAAATGCAAGTGGGATTCACCCATCTGATACATTCCCCATGCAAAGACAGAACTCGCACCCTGTGCACCACTGATATCTGAAGCAAGCGAGAGGAATCAGACCTTCGGAGCTGCCCCACGGACTATAGCGACATCCAGCCGCAAGCAGCTTCCATATTCAACTCTTAAACCTCTGGCTGAGATGATATGAATCCCACCTTGAGCAAATACCATGCTCAAATGATGCGTTGTAATAGGAGAGGGTTTCAGCTAAACTGGCTCAAGAAGCAGTAATAAAAACATGTAAAGAGAGTAACTCCATTTAAGCCTATTATTATGGCTTGGAAGACTCTCACATTTTGTTTCCAAAATTGCTGCAATGTCATTACTTTCATTAAAAAAAAAAAAAAGTCTAAAATTTTAAATTATAGTGTGTATTAAAAGGTACTACCAGCTAGGCCTCTGAAACACTGCGGAGAGCAGAAGCCCCACAATCTAAGGCCATCGCAGAATGCTCTGCTGACTGAGGACCCCGGAGAGCCCCCAGGTAAGAGTGACTGAGGGGACTGTCAGCTTGAGAGAGCTTCATGCTGCCACACGGTGAGACGGAAAAACACTCCACCTCCCTGTGTAAATAAATAATAAAAGTATGTGGAAACAATAGATCCTGCAAACTCTTGCCCCTTCTCTGCTGTCCTGGCAGAAGGCAGCGCTGACAGGTTTGCACTGCCTGACTTTACCGCAGTTGTGTTTATCTAGCAACACTTTAGCAGGTAGCTGTTTCAGAGGAGCAGGAACTTAAACGTTCAGGTCATTTGAACAGGCTCGTAACCCTCTGGATGCAGTTTACTTCAATGAAGCACGGTGCTTGGCATTTTAACCCTTGAATCACAATTTAGACTAAAAACCATGGGCATTTATTTAACACAAAATGCTTTTGATGATCTTATTCTTGTGGGAGTTGATCTGTTAATACACTTACTGTGTTTTACTCTAATGCATTTTTCTTCTTTTTCACATTTTTTTCTTATTTTTTAAATCTTGTTGATCTTTCTTGGTTACCTAGCTCAATAAGCAAACGAGACAAATAAGAAGAGTCCTTACCCCAGCAGGTTATGGTGGAAGGGCCTCACTGACCCCCTTGCTTGATGCCTATAGCATGTCATGCAATAAAAGTAATTACTGTCATTAAAGGGTCGATTAGTGGAGTAAAGTAGCATTCGGCTTGAACAAGGAGCTGTACCATGTCATCAAATTAAGACAAAGATAAAAGAAGGAGCCAGTGAGCCTAGGCAGCTCATGGTGACATTGCACTTAAAACTACCCTCCATGATCTTACATGGATCCTACAGTCAGATTTTCAGAAGCCCTAGTTCTTCACAAAGCTGGGAATTAGTGAAGCCCTTCTGAAAATCAATTCTGCATGATTTTTGGCAGCCCTCAAACTCCGATCACACAGTTGTTTGCCTGCTGTGCTGGCTAGACACACTTTCCATTAGAACAGATAGCAGGTATCGGCACTATCTCTTCCCAAATTTGCCCTCGCTCCCACTTCATGAAGAATCTCTGCAGTGCAAAACAGAGGCCTGAACATGTTTACAAAGAATTTGGGGCAGATATTTTGGCAGAGTCTCAATGGAGAAGGTTTTCTTGATGAATTAAGTTGCTCTGTCCTGCTAAAGATCCTGAAAAAACTAATATGGTTTAGTGTTAGGTAGTACTGTGAGGAGCACGGAGTTGGAGTCAATGATTCTTACAGGTCTCTTCCAACTCAAGATATGAATCATTAAAAAAAATGTAAAAATAACAATGTTGTGTGCAACCCAGAGTGATTAAATGCAATCATCCTAATACAGCCCTGCTGTAGCACCAGTACAATAAAATAAATTTAAAAGAATCCTACAGAGAAAGGTACTCTAGCAGACTTACTTTTACCTAGACTGTCTAGCATGGATGTAAACAGTTTATATAGGTGTTTCTGTATGTGTTGGCAATTGCCAGACAAAATCTGTTAAAGTATCAAGCATATTTAGGCAAGCAAATCCGTATCAGTCCTGGCTGGGGGGGAAAAAAGGCAAAAAGCTTCAGAGTTAACACATGCCTCTGTGACCAAGACCACAGCTACATGGGAGGTATGCTTCCAAAGCAAAAAACCTCACAAAAAACACACACACACACGCACGCATGCACACACACAGACACAGACCAGCTTATACTTTCATTGCCTCAACAACAAAGTCTACCTTGTGCCATGAACAATCTTACAACTTGGCATGTTCTCAGCTTGTTGTACTGTATTGTTCTCTGTACACCCAGGTCAGTTTAGCCCAAAAGGCGAACTAGGCAATGATCACCAACGAGTGAGTCTTTGCCTAAGTAGGTTTGATACAATGTAAGTCAATATTGTAGTTTTCAAGGAGTTTAAAAGCCTGAGAGATTTCATTCACAACTTACTCCTTGGAACTCCTGTATCTGGTAGAAAAGGGGCAGAAAGCTTCATAGGAATATGCTGGGGAAAATAAGATCAGGGAGGGCTTCATATTCTCTAAATGCTTTTCTTATAATAAAAGTTTCTGGATGGGAGGATGTTGTTTAAAAAAAAAAAAAAAAAAAAGAACCCTTGTAAGCAGTTTACTTTCAAGAAGCAGCCTCCCTAGCACTGCCACTCAAACAGATTGCTGTGCAGGCAAAGCTATCATGGACTTATTTCAGCTAAATTTTAAGGAATGATCCTTTCTTCATGATGACTCCATGACAATCAACACAAGGGTTAAATAAAGCCTATCCACTTCAGTCCCGTAATAGTCTGGGCTGAACAGAGTCAGACCAAGGTGAACACAAGGACATACCGTCCCATAAAAACAATGTCTGTTTCTCATTTGTAGGTAGTAAATAAGATCTATTTTACCTTTCAGCAAAGCTATCAAGTTTTCCCAACTCATCTGACAGACCAACAAGAGCATCCAGTGTCCCCACCTGTGCAAAAGATGAGAAGTAGGTGAAAGATGCACAAGTCTGTCTAAGGCTTCTGTTGGCAGAGTCTTAGGGACACCGACTTGTGTTTAGCACTTGTGAATTCAACAATTTGGCAAAACTTATATTTCCTTGGTGGAAAATAGAAGCAATTCCTTTACCGGAGACCTAGGGCATAAAAAGCCTTTTCCAGTAAAGGAAAAAAGTATGTATAGCCTCAAGATTACACATCAGTGACTTCCTTCCCATTTTCCTTCCTGTACCATCAGGTTGCATAAACTAGTCTTTAACCTGATAAAATAGTGACTAGAAATGCACACAATATACATACAAACAAATCAGATGTACTGAGAGAACCAAGGGAAGCAGCACTTATTCAAAAGGGGGTCTCTGTCTGCGTTCTTTGCTATTTCCAAAGACTAAGACTCTCACAAAGCCATTTCCTCCAAGACCAACATCTGCTTTTTGTGACTGTCACAGTCATAACCCCATGTTTATGGTATTGCAATACATTGCTGAACCTTTTCTTGTAATGTTGCCAGCTCAACATTATGAAGGGTCAAGCTGAAGGAGAAGAAACAAATTTTACATGGAACAATTAACAGAATATTAACGGGCTGGTTGTATCTTCAGATACTGCAAATGCTTTATTTCCTTTAACATTAGCAGACCCACACCAACACCAGCTGCATAAGGCCCGTAGACAGCAAAAATACTAGGTGTACATGCAAAAAGCAACACTCTCAGACTGAAACATTAACGTGACAATTCAGTAGGTTCTTACTTGACAACAGGCTATGTTCCCCTTTTACTTGCATCCTTATGTAATTGGAATACCTCGCGTTATAACTGTTAATCTTTTTGGATTAAAGCCAGACCCTGGATGCACAAAGTGTAACTTCATTAAGCGATGGGTGATGGGAATGCCCCAAAGAACCGAGTTCTACATCTGCGGTAGCTCTGTTGACTTTAACGTAGCGTATTTGGATTTTTCATAGCCACAGGTAAAATAAAAATAAGGTGCAGGTCTTATAAAATAAGGATTAAATAATGCAAAGATACTAAAGAAATCACAGATTAATAATCTTCCTATTTATATGATGAGATGAAGCTGGGTAATGTAGCTGAATACACATACACATCCATTTCCCAAGGAGTAATGTGCATTATAGCACAGTTCTCTCTGTCAGCCGTCTTACTGGCACGGTTCTAGATACTTAGCTACTCGCTTTGCATTAGTGACCCAAGATGTATGCCATACGACTTTCATGACTGGAAGTAAAGGGTAGAACAAATGCAACAGATTAGTTATTTAACTCATCCCACTCATCTTCACTCCTTGTATGTGTATCTTTCCAATGTGAAGGTCAGCTTCGAGCACAATGACTGCTTTTCTCTCTGATCAATTTTCAGTTGACTGAACAGAACTCATCCCCCAACTGCAATCTTCTTCTACTCTCTGCGTATTACACCAAAAGGTAAAACCCACATTTACCCCAAAAGTCTTTAGCCCTGGCTAATGCTGCTGTATTACCCATACACAAACCTCTTCCTCATTTACCTTTAAGTCTGGAATATGGAATTTGCTGTTGCTGGACAGGTTGGATTTCAATGTCACCGTGTTCATTCTCTCCCATGCTTGCAGATTTGTTTTATCTCCCGGGGCAGAAATTAGCCAGAACTCCGACATGATCTAGTATTTTCCTTTTGCTCCCGGTTACTGTGGAAAGAGAAAGCAGGTAAGTGGCTAAAAAAGCACCAGACAAAACGTTCTCTTCCCTAAGAACAGGAGGAGTCAGAATGGATCACGGAGGGTTTTTTTTTTTCTCTTCTTTTTTTTTCCAGAAACACCAGGAGAGCAAGTCAGTCCTACATCTGAGACTGAAATGGAACGTGACCTTCTCCAGAATGTCACGGAAAGAGTGCGTCTGTTCCTCCTTTCCCAGGGTTGTTCCATCCAGTTTCTGAATGAAGAAATGAAGCTTCCTCCTCCCCTTTTCCCTCCCAGCCTCTCCCATTCCCCTTGCACCCTTAAGTCCAGTCTCCACTGTGGAGTTCGGGGACCTCACTAAATTATCTGAACATAAATAAGGCTTTCTGCTTGATAAATGGTCCCTTTCAAATTTTTGGATACTTGTAAGCAAAAGTGAAAGCAAGACGGAAAAAGACCCCTGTCGAGCACACAGGCTGCGAAGATGCCGCCGGCGGGAAGCGATACTGCTTCTTTCCCCGTGTTTTGCTCCCCAGGCTGGATAGGTAGGCGCTGGAGGAAGGCGAGCGGCGGCGCCCAGGCACCGGCAGACCCACAGAGCTACAACGGCGGCGAGAAGCCACGGGGGCCAACCCCACCGGCGTTAGCCGCAGGCATCAGGGCAGCCAGCAAGCGGCAGACCCCCGCGCCGCGCCCCCTTCCCCGCGGAGCCCCCCGCCCGCTCGCCCGCCTCTGCCCCCGGGTGCGTGGGGAGACGGCGCGGCCGCCGCCCCCCCCCCGCGGGACTGTGCGCGGCTGCTGCCCGGGGCCGGACCCTCTCTCCGCCGCGGGGCCCGGAGGCGCGGCCGCTGCCCGGTACGCACCGGCTGCCGGTACGGAGGGCGGCTGGGGGCGGCCGGCCGGCGGGGAGGCTGGGGGGCTGCCGCGGTGGGATCCCGCCCGCCGCCCCTACCTGCGCGCTCCGCCCGCGCTGCCCCCCGCTGCCAGCCCGGCTGCCGGGGCGGACGTGCCCGGTGAGGCGGCCGGGGCGGAGCGGGGCGGCGGGGGCCGGGCGGGCGCTGGATGGCCGCCGCCGAGGGGCGGGGGTGCGGGGGAGGCTCCCGCCCGGCGGGCAGGGCTGTAGGGGCGCGGCAGCCCCTTCGCAGCCGGCAGCGGCTCTGGCAGCTGTCTTTTTTGCTTCTTTTGCTGCCCTTTAAACTCGCGCAAAATAGCGCAGCGGCCGTTTGTTGTTATCAGACGCTGACTGCCCTTAGCAAGTCTGAAGGTTCTGGAATAATTCAAGAAACTCTTAGGATACCTTCGTTGCCGGGAGTTCCCGGTATTTCACAAATACGCGGTGCAGAGTCTGCAAGGTAGCGGTGCTTCCTCCCCTGGTGATGCTTCTTCCCTGTGGCTTTTAGTCCTTACGAAGTCTTGAGTTTGCCTTACGTTGCCTTAAACCTCCTTAAGATACTGGGACTGTGTCCTAGGTCTTGTGGAGTCCTGTTCTGCTGAGCCTTCCACACCAGAGCCCCGAAGGAAACAAACGTCTGAAAGCTTCAGGTACCTTTGAGCGGCATCTTTGCAAGCAGGAATTTAACCCCCTCAGACAGTACACGGTGCATCCCGTTCTCATTTTCCAGTTGGGTGATATAATCACCATGCTGTCTTACAGCGCTCGGGCAATCTCTCCCGTTACTGGGGTTTTCTTCAAAAGACTGAATTTTTTTTCTCATGTCTCTGCATATCAAATGTAAATGAAGCCCCACAAGGAAGTAAACAGAAAGATGCTCTTGGCTTTCCATGTGATCTGTCCTGAACTGAGAGGATTTGAGATGCTGGGGCCAGGCAGGTCTGGTCATGCACAGAAGCAGAGCTCTTGACACTTCCAAGAACGTTAAATGAAGGCCCCTAACAGGCTTCTGTACCTCCAGCACTAGGCAAAAGCAGCTGATGTAAGACATCCTGAATCATAGCCTTGGACCTGGACTGTTCCATCTAAATCGTACTTTAGGTAGCTAACATGCAGGCCAAAGGCTCAGACTCTAAATTGATAGACTCTTTAGACTGGCCCAGGATTCATCTTCCCTTGCTTCTCTTTAACGTTTTTAGTGATATATAAAAAAAGCAATTTTTTATATGTCATGTGTGGAGGAGGAAAGTCTCTACTGAAAGCTCTCCAGAAAAAGACACCAAAACAATTTGTGGCTGAAATAACTATTCTCTCTGGTTTTTGGTTTTGTCTTCCCCCCCTGTTTTTTTTTCCATTTATTCTTTCTCCTTTTTAGGCTAATTAAATATCCAGTGCTTATAACCGTGATTATTCTGGTTCTTTTCAACCATGGTGTTCCCTAGGGCACAACAAAGGACTTTGCAGAAGTTGTGCAAAAACCCTAACATATTGATTTGTGTGATGGCATTCATAGAAATAGTGATTGTCTAATCTTCTATTTTTTTTGTTTCTTTAGACTATATGTTTTAATAATGAAAACAGAATTAGCTGATGTTTCAGTACGTACATCATGTATTTCTACCCATAAGAAGGGTCTGAAAGGTATAGTAAACATCATCACCTAGATAAGGCAGTTCTTTCCTATCTCAAACCAAGTACAGTTTTCACTGGATCCTTGCTGCAGTCTCAAGCCATGGAGATGCTTTGCATGATTAATTTTAGAAATGTTACATTCTCATAAGCTTCTTAAATTTAGAATTCTGTCAGTTGACACTAGAGTTAACAGACGGGAAATGTTACTTGCTGCAGTAGCGCTAGCTGTTGGGGATGCTTCTGTACACACAGATATTATAGTGAATAAGGTAAAATCCAAGCTGAAGGGGTTGTCAGATTTCTAGATACTACAATATATGCTATTTCCTTCCTAAGTGTTTTTATTGCAGCAATGTCACTTTTCTTATTTTTTCATATGGAATCATTTGCTTTTGGTTACTGTTATTACAGTGGAAAATATTATGCTACTTAATTTATTGGTTTAATAGAAAATTATCAAAGAAACATTATATTAATACCTAAGCAATGTCTGACTGAATGTTTTCTATTATCACATTTTCTGGTTTCACTGTGACTTTTAAACGTTTTTTTCCCTCCATTATACATTTTTTTAGGCTGTATGAAGCAGCAGTGAAGGTGGAGGAGGGAAGGAGCATGCAGCACCACATGCCATGGGATATGGAGAGTGCACCGCACACTTTGGCGGTAACACAGCTGTGACAGCTCATATCTCCCCTGCCATTTCCCTGACTGATCCTTGTGATGCCATGTGATCTCAAAGCTGTCTAATTCCCCCATGATCATCATGTGTCTTTCTGCTCCCTTTGATCCATCAAGACACTGAACCTTTCTCTGGCTTTGCCTCTCTCTCTGTTTATGAGCACTTCCTCAGATGCCACACTAAGGAGCAAAACTCTGTCTCCAAACAGTCATTAAGAGTCCTGAAATATCCTACTTGAAGTATCTCCCAAGGCAAATTTCTCTAATGGATAACCAAAATTATTTACCTAGACAATTATGACATTGACACTAATGGGAATGTTAAGTTTATGTTTTAAGCTTGCAAATCAGCAACCACAGAGCTGTAGTTCTCTATAAAACAATTTATACATCTATCATGTGCATTACCTATTTAGTCCTCTAGTAATGTGTATGGGTTTTTTCCTCTGCTTAGAAAGAATCTTTTAAATCCTATTTCCTAGTTCTGTGTGTTTTATTATTATTGTAGCAATGTATTTAAAATTACAGTCTAATGTATTTCAGTGAAGGAACTATTAACTAAGTTGATAATGGGTAATAAATTATTATTTGAATGGAAATATTTTTCTGTGTACTTTTAAGATCAGTGTGCAAACGACTTCTTTATTATAATTCTGTAGCGGTGTATCTATTTCTTAAATATGTTATTTGGACTACTGGTTAATCACTGTCTCTGTACATTAAGTGCAGCAGAACCTCCCTGATGAATTGCTTTTGTACACTGAACATGAAATGCTGTTTCAATGTGAATGTACGTGGCAACTTGTACTTAACATAATGTATGTATGTGCTGAAGGGGCACTGTGCAGTCGTCATCAGAATCAGTAAAGGTAACATGCAGGTTGCTTATCACCACATTGTTGCACAACACTGCACCACCATGTCTGTCACCAGGTAATGCACATAGCAAATTCTGACAAAAGAATGAAAGAAAAAGCAAGCAAAATGATTTGCTCTTGGTTGAAAGCATCCTGTATCACACCTGTTTTCAGTCAGTATACTTACCTGCTCATCTATGTTCATCTGGATGGAAAATCTGAAAGCATATCATTACTACACACAACAAAGATTCATTATATATGGAAGCAAAATGCTTTGTCAAAGCTTCTCCTGCATTATTTAGATCCGACTTATTTAACTCTGTAGCAAGTGTATCAGGCAGATTTGGCTGCTCTTAAGTTATCTGGATTGAAATGTTAGTAGTTCACATTCTAGTTGATCTTTTCTCCTTTGATTTTCTAAGAAGTCTTAAATGTATGACTGCCCAGGCTCAGATATATCAGCTCTTCCTGAAAACTAAATTTGACTGAAAAGAACAAAAAGTTAATTTCAAGCAACTTGAAATAAAGCACTGTTTACTGCTGTGCAGCCAGAACCTCTGAGTTCTGCCCTTCTTTGTTTGCACTGTGATCAGTTAAATGCATCTACAGAATGGACAAGAAGGTCAGGAATCCTTGTGCAGTCTCACCTAAAGAAAGTTATAGAATTCTCCAGTCTGTAAGAATCTCCAGTGTTTTACACATCTAGGAATTCATTGTAGGTTCAGTCCTCCTGACCCTTCGTAATGCCTTTCGAGGTGCCCTGGAGCATCCTAGTGGTCCTTCAGCTGCTGTTCCAGGATGGCACTGGCCTTCTGCACGGCTTGCATCACACCAACCAACCCCCTGCAGATGTCTGGAAATCCTTAGGGCACCCCGAAGAGCACAAGACCTCGATGTGCGGACACGCGAATTCAACTTTAAATATCTATTAACAGTTAGGGGTGGCCTAAGTGATCAGGCAGTGGAACCTAGGGAGGGTTGGGCTCTCCCCGAAGGCGTCACCTGGTGGCTGCTGCCCTACATTGCTCCTCAGGCTTCGTTAGCTGCATTTACTAGGGGTGAGATTCAGCGGCCTGAGCTTCTAGCGCCACTTGAGGTGTCCTTGCACACCCTGCCTGGCCTCTGAGCTGGAGAATCATAAAATCGTTTAGGTTGGAAGAGACCTAAAAGATCGACTCCAGCTGTTAACCCAGCACTGCCAAGTCCACCACTAAACCATGTCCCTAAGTACCGCATCTACGCGTTTTCTCAACACTTCCACGGATGGTGATTCCACCACCTCCCTGAGCAGCCTGTTCCAATGCTTGACAACCCTTGCAGTGAAGAAACTTTTCCTCATACCCAATCTAAACCTCCCAGGCTCAACTTGAGGCCGTTTCTTCTTGTCCTGTCGCTTGTTACCTGGGAGAAGAGACCGACCCCCACCTGCCCACAGCCTCTCGGGTAGCTGTAGAGAGCGATAAGGTCCTTCCTGACCCTCCTTTTCTCAGGAGACCATGGGTTTTCCATAGGTCTTGTGTCAGCTCCATCTATGTGCCATGGATACCATATGGCATCTCAAACGCCACTAGACAACCTACATTTAAGCAAGTGAAGCCTTAGGTCTCTGAAATGGGGGCTCGGACATCTAAGACCCACATAGGCACCTGTACTCGGGTGCGGCGATCTCCCTCAGCTGTAACGCCCTGTAACACGAACTAGGGTAGAATCCCTGCTAGTCACGATATTGGTATCATCTTTGTTGCGATATATCATCCAGGGAATACCATATGTAAGGCTTACTTATGGTTGGATTCGATGATCTTAAAGGTCTTTTCCAGGCTAAATGATTCTATGGCTCCGTGATTATTTGTAACAGCTTCAGTTTGCATCCTGTACTGGTTATATGCCGTTGTGGTAAGAATTTCGTTGTGATTTTAACTGGTCCTTGAAGATGTACATAGATGGCATATGCATCATTTCAGTCCTTGTTGTTGCTGTTCTAAGTTAGAAACGGAACGGTCAGGAATTTTGCATGTCCCTTCTGCTCTAAAACCAGTGATGCTACAAAGCAATAAACCCGTGTCTTTTTACGGCTGCTGACCAACTAAACCCCGGATTCACTGTTTTCCACAGGTAACGGACACAGTTTGCTGTAGGGTGAGAACATTAACCCTCCCCCACCAGGCCTGCAAAAGCACCTCCTGCTCCGTGGTGACCCGGCGGCGGCCGGCAGGGCACCACAGCCCCGCCACAGCCCCGCCAGGCGGCGGCCCCTGCCCTCGGGCGGCACAAGATGGCTCCGGCCCGCCGAGGGGGGACGCCGCCGCCGCCCGCCGCGCCTGCCGCAGGCGCTTCCCGCGCTAGGAACGGACGGGCGGGGAGACGGGCCGCAGCGAAGCTGTTCCGCGGCGAGCGGCGGCGCTGGCCAGGGGCGGCCACTTCCCTGTGCGGCGGATCGGGCCTGACCCACCAGCAGCCGGTCCGCGCCCGGCCCCGCCGCCGCCAGCCGGAAGCCAGCCGCCTTCCGCTTCCCCTCCGCCCGGGAAGAGGCGGGCCGAGTCGCGGCCATGCAGGTCTCCAGCCTCAACGAGGTGAAGATCTACAGCCTCAGCGCCGGCAGGAGCCTCCCGGAGGTGAGCGGCCGGGCGGCCGGGAGAGGGCCGCCGAGCGGGGCGAGGGGACGCGCTGCCGGGCCGGGCTCCCCTGCGGCCGAGTGGCGGGGTCCCGGGCTGCCCGCCGGCGGCAGGAGGCTCCGGGGGCGTGCGGGGCCCGGCGGCTGGCTGAGCTGCCTCTTCTCCCTGCGGGCTTGTGTTGAGTGTAACTAAAACCATCCGTAAGGATTTCTTAAGCTAAAAATGCGGTTTGAATGCGTGTATGTCTAACTTGTAGGTGTGTTATTCTACGGACCCGTAAAAACCAGGACTGTAAGTTTTCTCGGTGTGGCGTGGTTAAACTCATCAGCAGAAATTTTAAAATAATAAAGAAAAATATTATTAGCGGCCTAATGGACTTATGCTTCCAAGTTGGATAAACTTGTAAGTGATTCTCTGGTTCTTGCATGAATAATCTGCTCAAGACTGATTTATATATTTTCTTACAGTGGCTCTCTGACAGGAAGAAAAGAGCATTACAGAAGAAAGATGTGGGTGAGTTTTCCTGTCTCAGAGTCCTCAGTAATATTCTGCTGCACATATGCAACATGCAAACCCACGGGGAGACAGCTTTAGTAACTGATAGCTCGTATTTTAAAAGCTACAAAATTAAAGATATAAATAGTTACTTCAGCTTTCTGTATAGCTTTATGTGAATAAAGTATTACCAGTATTGTTTTAAATTCAGACATTAAATATCAGGGTTGTAGATGATGAATTCCATGTATAGCTTATGGTAAAGTCTGACTATAAACTCCTCATATATATATATGCTAATCCTACAGTGCAAGAGCATTGTCATTTTAGCTTAAACTTGTTATACAAAATATATATGTACCATAGGATGCGTTGTACAAGGAACTCAACCAAAGAATAAGTGCATAGAGTTAGTAGGAGGATGTAGTACATCATACAACATCTTAGTTGTGTGAAATATATGATGAATATTTGCTACTACGTTATGTAATAGCTGGTTGTGTAGTTATCTCTGAATAGGCATTTATTTCGCGTGGAGGTAGTGTGCTTTTCAGGATTAACAGACTGTATTAATCTGCTTGAAACATGTCAATTATACTTGAAAAAATCTTTATACTTGAAAAGATATTAAGAGATATTTCCTATACTCAATTAACTCAACATGCTTCCGTAAGAAACTATTACATTTTTTTGGACCGATACAGTTGTGCTACCATTGCAAAACGTTTTTTTTTCTTTATAGATATTCGTAGAAGAATTGAACTTATTCAAGACTTTGAAATGCCCACGGTCAGCACAAAGATTAAGGTATCAAGAGATGGACAGTATATTATGGCAGCTGGTGAGTTAATGAAGTGAGTCTCTAGCAGAGGTCAAAAATGCTAGAAAATCTTGATTGCAGAATGACAGTATTTCAAATAGAATTGATGGGTTCATTTATAAGTGGAGCATTGAACAGAGATTTGGAAGCTTAAGATGTGATACAGTGGTTGTCTTGGTAGCAGTATTGTGAAATACTTCCTTTTAGAATACAGATGTTCTTAAATCATGAAACAGTTTGGGTTGGAACGGACTGTTGACAATCACCTAGTCCAACCACTCTACCACCAGGGGTTTGTAATTCAATTAAAAATGAAATTGTTTATAATACAGTTTAAAACTAATTTCTTAATTATTTTTATTGTACGTACAGAAATTTGCTTTAAATAACTTTTGAACATCATTGTTCGAGTATTGTTTTAAAGGATGGAGGATAATGCTATGCTTTATAACTGTGAAAGGAGGATCTAACCATGAATACTTTAGTAGGTGTTAATAGCATAAGGAGACTTGCTCTTTCAGACTGACTGGAAGGTATTATTAAAATCTGTATGATGTATCTGGTAATCAGAAGAACCTATGTACAAGCAGGGTGCTTTCAGGCACCAAAGACAAAACTCAGGCCGTAAGGTTATGTTACTGAGGGTCATGTTTTTCCAGTCACAGAGACTTTGGTAAGATCAGAATAATTACAGTGAAATGCAGTAAAGCCTGTATATGTAAGACATTATATTAAAAAAAAAAAAAGAGCTTTAATGTTATCTTTTTGTTTATTTTTTTTACTAAAGATCGAATTATTCTTTCAGGAACTTACAAGCCAAGGGTCCGCTGTTATGATACCTATCAGTTATCCCAGAAATTTGAAAGGTGCTTAGATTCTGAAGGTTAGTATAAGCTATGGCTGTTAGCACAGGATATCTTTCATATATAATTCAGTTCGGATTCAAGTAGAAATCTCCCTCGCTGCGCTGAGGAGACAGAATGTATTTTGAGAGAACACAAGAATCTAGATTAAAACATCACCTGGTCTTTTATCTCTGTTTTTCCCTTCTCCTCCTCCTTCACCATTCTTTACTCTTTTGGAGTGGCGTCAAGAATGTAAGATTTACCTTGAGCCAGTAAGTGTGGGGCTCAGAGTGAGCGTGGCTGAAGTCTGTCCTCTGTGCAGGGAATGTGATGTGGGTATGATGGCTGGGTAGTGGCCAGATCTCCCTTCTTTCCCCTTCTGTGAAGCAGTAAGGTGGGAGAAGGTACTGTGCTTGCATTGTCGTTACTGAAATGAGTTCTCACTCTTTTCTCTCTGTAGCCCAAGCTCAGTAGGTGAATTACAGGGTAAAGAGAATTCCCTGAGAATGGGTTGCTTTGTTTGTTTGGTTTGGTTTTTTGTTTGTTTTCTTGGAAACAAGATACTTAAGGGTAGGTGGCATCATCACCAAGGCCCTAATTACAACTTGTTTGCTACTCATTTGGAGGGAGAACAACTGTGGTGTGGCAACCAAGGAGCCATCTAGACAATGAGAAAGGGAGAATCTGCTGGCAGTTAGATGAGGGGAGGAGGTCAGAGCTGCTGTGGCTCTGAGTTTTGAGGTGCATAGATTTGGAGAGCAGTGGGGTTTTTTTGGGGGGGGTGGTGGTTTGGTTGTTTTGGTTTGGTTTTTGTTAGAAGTCTGATGGGTGAAAACTGGGATACAGGGGTGACCAAAGCAATGAGGGTATGAGCACAGAGTGGCAGAAGTCCTAAATCATCACGGAAGAATGAAACGGGTTTAACTGTGGTGTATGTGAAAGTGATGTGAAAAATAAAAATTAAGAACGGCTAAATTAGGTCAGGAAAAGTGCAGTAGAGCATGATGGTGTTTCTTTACCCTGTGTGTCAGGACTACAAGGAGTAACATAAGGTGAAGGGACAGTGCTACAACATAGCAAGAGGGGAGGTGGTATGGGCAGGGTTCAGAGAGGCTGCAGAGAGGAAGGTATGGCAAGAGTGAGACCCACTTTAGAAGAGTAGGAATCATTGTAATAGTAAATGCTTGCTGGTGATTAGAGCTTAAAGAACATTTTTTGGAACTGGCATCTTACTAGATTGCGAAAGTATGTTTAATTTGAAATGTAGCAAAGAGTCACTTCAGGTAACGTTTAAATGAGCTACTTCATTTAAATGGAACCAATTTAGATGAAGCAGCTACTCCCTAATGTTCCCAACCCAGCTCATTTAAAACTAGGCAAAGTTCAATATGTTGTAGTGTTTAGCAGGGATAGTAGCTTCCAAATCTGTGATATTTTTTGAGCCTTAAAACTTGTGAGAAAGTGCTGACCCCTTAGAAGGATTGTACATGCAGGTTTGTGCATAGTGTGTCTAAACTAGTGTCATTTTTTTTAATCATGTTTGATGGATTACATGATGTGGTCCATGGACCACACACTCACTGAAAACCATTTGATTAGGTCTTCCCCAGCCAATAAATACATGGTCGAGCGTTGTGTTGAGGAACATGTCAAGTACACAAGAATGATAAAAAGATTACAGGATGCTTCATATGTTTCTAAAGTTTTAGAAAACTACACTATTTTGCAAATAAAGTTATATAATTAAAGATTTTATCACAATGTCTGCATTATGCATTGACACCTGTGGGGAATACTTATATGACTAAAGGTTAGCACCAATGTAAATATTTTCGGGATTTACGCCAATGTTTGCAAATAAGTTTGCTGACCTAGTTGACTTAAAATTCTCTTGCTCTCTCCTCTAGTGGTTACGTTTGAGATTTTATCAGATGATTACTCAAAGGTATGTTTAATGTTTTCAATGTATAAATGAAAAAATTGTTTAATATGTATATTAAAATGCATTTTCATATATAGTAAAGGCAGTCAACACAACTTTCAGAGTAGAAGAATTTTTGTTTCAGGAATTGTTAACAGGATAAACATTTTTTGTACATTCAAAATGTTGTTTCTGTGTCTCTTTGTATTATAATTTGCCTTACCACTTTTAAAGTCTTCTGTCTGTAGGGAAAAACTTCAAATAATGATCTGGCCTACAAACAAAATAATGTGAAAAACGGAATTAGGTGTTTTTTCTAGGGTAATGTTAAGTCGTAATCCTTTGTGACAAGTCATAAGCTGTTACACCATTTTTGAGAGGTGGGATAGCTATAGGTAAGTCAGTAGCCTGATTTGTCAGTGTTGTTGTAGCTGTGATTAGCATAAGTATATGAATGAGGCAAAGATTGTGGAGGGGAGTAAATATTTTGGGGTTTTGTTTGTGTGTTGTTTTGTTTGTGTTTTTTTTTTTTTTTAAATGAATAGCTGTACCTGGAGGAAACAGTTGAGTTCTTAGGACCATCAGCTCTTTTTCAGGCCCAATTCAGTTACTGCTTCTAATGCTATTTAACACCTAGCTTGTTTCTTCAGCTGTAACAGTTGGTGTAATAAAAGGTGTTACTTCTTTCTGTAAATTTTGCTTTTCTGATTCATCAAAGTATTGTTTCAAATTAAACATTAAATTTAAGCATACAATTTTGCTGATTTCATTAGGACAAGCTGTTGTTTTTTGGTGTGTTTTTTTTTTTGTTTGTTTGTTTTGTTAAGTATTTATTTTAATACTTTTTTCTGAGAAGAGACCTTAGCATTTCTGGTACAGGTTTGTTTCAATAAATTTTACTGTTTGATGAGAGACATTATCATCTAGCCTTCTGTCTTTAGTCTTTTCAAAAAATTTTCCAGTGAGATTTCCAAGAATGTGTCTGAATTCAAGTAGCAGAAGGCAGTAACTGGGACAGTATAATAGCCTCCCACTTAGCTGTCTGAGGGAGGTTGTTTCTGGTAATACAGGCCAAACAGTTATTTGGGAGACTGAGGAACACATTGTGTTCACAAATTTGTTTCTGACTGGTTACAAACGGTAAGGCTTGTGTGTGTGTTCAGCTGAAATTGGTACTCTATTTCGGACTGAAGCCCTGCTTTCAGTCCTTAATACAACCTTATGTTTAATTTGATTTTCCGAAAACTTACAAATCATTAGAAAGAAAACTTAATTTCAGGAAGCTGTCATAATGTTTTGATCATGTTAGAAAAAGGGAACATTGAGGAATTACATTTGAAATTCTTAGAATCATAAAAATATTGATTGGAAGGGGATCTTCAGGCGTCCTTTAATGCTTGAACAGGACTGTCAAAAACTGCAAGCATATGGTGGTTCCACAAATTCACTGAATAACTTGTTGTAATGCTGTACTACCTCGTTGTAAAGAATTTTTCCTTCCTGTCCAACCTGCCCGTGAAAATCTGAAATTTTCACTGTTGCTATGGCAAAGGGTTTGACTTGTCATTCTTGTAACTGCACCTCATTTGCTGGCTGCTATTAGGTTATCCTGCAGGGTGCTCTTTGCCTGACTAAACAAGCTAAGGTTCTCCCAGCCTCTCCTTCTTTTGTACATTTTGTGTTCTGCCCCAAACAAAACATTTGTTTGTCTTGGTAGCCCTTTTGATGTTCTCAACATCTCTCTTGAATTGGGGGCCCCAAAACTGGACACACTGCCTCATGCTTTGGTAGCACAAGGAAAACAGCTTCTCTCCAGTTTGCTCCCACTGTCTCTGTAATGTTGCCTTTTGAGGCTTATTTGCATTTTCACAGTGAGAGCACACTGTTAGCTTTTGGTTATACTGGTATCCATAAAGCCAGTTACACTTCTCTCATAAGTTGTAGTCTTGGACTGAGCTTCAGACTTAGGAGAGAGTGGTATCTTTTTTTTCTTTCACAGCCTTTTGCAAAAAGACCTGTATTTCTGATTGGTATTTTTGCCACACACTGGCAGCTATGCTTTTGCTACCCTCAGGTTGAAGTTTTCTGGCAGTGACCAAAATCAATTTAGTATGAAGGAAAGACAAACATGATTTACAGTAAGTTGTATGCACTGCTAATGACAGAGGACACAAATCTCTTCAAGTTCAATATTGTAGAAATTTATCTTAAAGTTGAAAATTACTAGAGGTAAAGCGATCACAAGCAGAACATCTGGTTGGTTTTGGCAGCTATCAAAAACTTTGTAAAATATCTTTGGAGCTAGAGCAGGTGAGAAGAAAATTCACTTTTGTCCTTGAAAGCAAACTGCATCTTCTCTCTTTCCTGGTACTAAGTTTTTGGTGGCTTACTGGTAGTGAACTAAGAGAATGTGATATGATTTAATTTTGTGTTCTCATAGTTCATGTAGCTTCTGTACTGCATGAAGATGCAGGCATTTCTTCTATAATGATGACAGAGAAAAGATTTGATCTGGGCATTGTTTCAAACAAGTAAGTAAAGAGCTTTGCTTGTTGTAAATCTCCAGTTAAAAGCGTAAAGGCATTAAGCATGCAAAGGATTGATTGGGATGCAAATTAAAAAGATCATTGTACAACGCCAACTGTGCAGCTGCATCGGTAATCTCGTATGAAATCATAGTTACGGGGACAGGTTGCCCAGAGAAGCTGTGGATGCCCCATCCCTGGAAGTGTCCAAGGCCAGGCTGGATGGAGCTCTGAGCAGCCTGGTCTAGTGGAAGGTGACCCTGCCCATGGCAGGGGGTTTCTTTACAGAAAACTATTCTGTAATTCTGAAAGATGATACTCTACTTGGTCTTGGACTAAGGTGAGTGAGTCCGTGGATAAATGTTGAAACACTAGGGTTTCTGGTATTAGAAAAAGCAGAATTAAGGGAGGACTTAATGGTATATAGGCATGAAGTACTAGCCAAGGTCAGTCTGTGTCTTGTAAGGGAGGAATATACAGATATGTAAATAAAGACAACAGATTTAAAATAACTTTTGTACCTCGCATTTCTTGAGGTTCTCATCCATATTTGCATTGGTAACAATATAGTCCAGCAGTAGGAAATGTAGAGTCTTCAATGGTCTACTACTTCTAGAAGATGCATGGACTATACAGGTTTGAAACTAAACTAGCACTCTTTTCTAATCTAAGCTAAATAGAGATGGGGCTCAGAGTCAAGAGTTAGCCTGAGATTATCTATACAGTTTCAGTTTGTATGCATTGTGGCATGAGTTTGGATCAGGCCACCTGTTTCTTCATCACACAGTGCTTGGGTGTGGTTTGAGGTACAGCATGAGTGTAACGGATGGTGTGGATGATGCTGTCTCTGGAGTGGGAAGAATTCCTTCATATGATTTGAGTTGTGCCATGTTAACTTGCCATCAGGACTATAGGGGCAGGTTCTGGCCTATTTTATTTACTACTAGTTAGCCTAGTAATTCCTCCCTGCGGGGTTTTGCAGGACTGAGATGTTTGTCTCAGTTTCAGAAAGAAACAACGTGCTTATTCAGTTGGCAAACAACAACAACAAAAAAAGCACAGAGGTCGTTGGTGTCATTATTGGAATGCTGCCATGCGTCAGGACATTCATGTGCTTAGTACCTATGAACATATTGATGTCTGCATGGCATTGTACCTGGAAGAAGTTAACTGTCAGAAGTATAGGTGTTAATTCTGGTGCAGCAGAACACTGAGATGGCTATACTGCTTCTGGTTGCAGAGTCACTTTCAGGATGTCGCATATACTCTTGTGAATATTCATTTAATGTTTATTAATAAAGCTTTTTGCTGTGGCTAATGAGAATGATGAAGCAGTAGTCGATTCTGTCTTTTTAATAGAAATGGTTTGAATGAGTTGTGATAAACTTGTCTGTGAACTTGAAAAAAATCACTGTAAGACAAAGACAAATTGCGGAGCTTGTCAGCTTCTGTATGTTTCAGTGCTTTCTATTTTCTTTTCAGATTGTCTTCTTGCAGTGTGGTAGATTTGTGGAGTTTCATTCGCAACATGGCCATTACTACAAGACAAGAATACCAAAATTTGGTAGAGATTTCTCTTATCACTATCCATCATGTGACCTGTATTTTGTAGGAGCAAGGTATTGATCAAGTGCATTACTTTGTTTCACTTTTCTAGCAACGTTTTCCAGGAATAAAATGAACAATGAAATACCAGAAAAGTTAAAAATTGGAAGAAATGGCAGTTCCTTCCAATTTAATAACTGAGACTGTTTGTGAAGAGTAGAAAATATGGGAAGACTAATATAAATTCAGTTGCTTGTACTGTTTTAATACTTTTTTTCCCTTTGATTCTTAAACTGGGTACATTATATGTTAGCAAATTTGTTACAAAAAAATCTCAATTCAGTGTACTGTTTTAAAAAGTGATTAGCATCTAAGTGAGGGAAGTTAAGTAACTTTTTCTATCCTGGTTGGTGTTTTGTTGCTGTTAAAATGTGAGTCAAATCACATATAATTAGTTGAGTTTGTGAGAAATCATAGTAAAAATAAAATGAGGTCTTCAGGATTTCATACAAAGTAAGTAGCAATTTAAGATATAACATAAATCATAGGAAACTGAAAGATCCTAAAAAAGGAATTAATGCTTCTTTTCCCTGGAAAAAGAATAATTGGTAGGATATTGCAGTGTAATAAATATCTTTGGTGAACATGCACATTTTTCTCTGTATTTTTAACACTGAAGGACAGATTTGTCTTAGTTTTTAGGTTGTGAAACCTGAAAATTTTATATTTAAAAACTCCTGTTGACAGCCTGATTTTACTATAACTTCTCTAAATTTGCAGCAGTATTTTTCAGTATTTGTAAGAGAAAAGAGTAATTTTGAATTTTTCCATTGTAGTTCTGAAGTATACAGGCTGAATCTGGAACAAGGAAGGTTTCTGAACTCCCTGCAAACTGACGCTTCGTAAGTTATCTGTAATGCATGACGTCTATCTGTCGTCTTTCCACCAGGTGGAAGCAAACGACTAGCATGCTCTCCATCAGTACTGTATCTCAATGCTGCCCAAACATCTTGTTGTGTTAAAAAGGAGCATACGCCGAGCCTGAGCCTCATTTTATGTTCTGTAATTCTTTGTTCTAGTTTTTATGTTTTAATTGAGTTTTCTTTTGTGGATATTTTAAAATTACTTAATATGGACTTGTAATAGGTATTATATAACTTGATCTTAAGAGCATTTCATTAAAACTTTGCCATTATTGCTCAATTTAGCCATCATATAGAGATCTACCCACAGGGTATGTACTTTCCCAGACATGTCTTTGTCCTTCTGCTCTTGGAGTAGCCCAAACAGAATTTTTATATCTCCAGCATGTGTCTGATTCTTTTGAAAACCCTACCAGAGCAGGAGCTGGGCTGCTTTAATGTGGGGAGAAGCAGATGAGAAGAACAGACTCACCTCGATAAAATGTCTAGTTGGTGGGCAACAGCTGGTGTTCAGTGGGTAGGATGGCTTAATGGACAAAGCAGTATTTGGGAAGGCACAATACAGAAACTGAGCAGCAGGAAAAAAATAAAAAAGGTGGGAAAATCCTGGAGTGGAAGAGCTAAAGGTGTAGTGTAAAATCTGAATTACACAGGTGAGACTTGAAGTTGGGAAAAGTTGTGAGGTGGGGAGTTGGATGAGTTACAGAATTAGAGGTGGAGGGCTTTGAATGGAAGAAGTTGGAGAGTACTGGGACGAGTGGTGTGTAAGGGCAAATATTTATACTTTGGAAGAACTGTTGGAGAAATACAGGACTCTGTTGAGAAATATGGTACTTGAGTGAGGGAGGGGAAGACAGGCCATTCATCAGAGTATGTGGTAGATGTAAGCTTGAGAACATAAGTATTTGGGAAGGCCTTTTGCCGTAATTGAGTTGTTTAAGAATATAATGGAACAGAGCAATATGGCAAGGCTTGGTGGTAGGTGTGGGCAGAGAAATGCAGAAGCATTCAGGTTGGAGAGAACCTCAGAGCCCAGCTTCCTGCTGAAGACGTAATCACACTGAATTCTGATGAGTTTTCCCAGGGGGGGTCTTAAAAACTCCAAGGATGGAAATTCCACATCTTCTGTGGGCAACCTGTTCCAGTGCTTAATTATTTGCATAACATTAAAATACTTTCCTTGCATCTGGTTGGAACCTTACCTGTTTCAAGTAACCAGCGCTGTCTCTGATGGCTCCAAATTTTTGGTCAGCCTCTCAGAGTATAGGAGGGTGCTATTAAAGCAACCAGTCCCTCCCTAGGGCCAGCTTTTGCTTTTCCAGGCTGAGCATTAGGGTACATGATTACAGGAATCTTTTTAGTTGTGTTAAATTATTCTGAGGTCATTAAACTTACTCTTTTTTCTGTTTTAGAGAGAGTAATGTCTGTGACATAAATCCTGTACACTTCTTGTTCGCTATGGGGACGGCTGAGGTAAATGTTTGCATTCCTTATATAAAAAGGGCAGTATTGTGTGTTTCTTTTTTTATATTAGTTTGCCTGAGGATAAGAAGAAATCATGACAGGAACTTAATTAATCAATTTGATCTCATCTGCTAAGTATAGATCCATTAAATAAGGTGACTTTTTAGAGAATAGTGCAAATACAATTTCTGAGCTACCTTGGTTGCTGAGATGCTTGAGATTTAGCAGGTAGGAGAGAAAATAATGTTACCTTGCTATGCAGTACAGCTGTCTGTAGAAATTAGCTAGCATGTGTACCCTATTATCTTCAGAAATTTAGTGTTAGTGATTTTGATTGAGGTCACATTTTTTAAAAATACCAGTGAAATCTGTGGAGCTTGTATGCTATTAGAACAATTCATGTCAACTTGGGGAACTTGGTTAATTTTTCATAGATTAATTCATAATTTTCTTTAAACACTTTCAGAATACCAGACTTCTGTTGGATAAGCTTGAAATACTTTTTTTTTTTTAAACTGTTTAGGGTAAAGTGGAATGCTGGGATCCTAGAACTAGAAATCGAGTTGGTGTGTTGGACTGTGCTTTAAGCAGTGTGACAGCAGATGCAGAGTGAGTAAAGGCTACCTTTCAAAGTGTGTTCTTCTGTTTCTTTCAGAAGTTTTGCATTTAGGAACAGATCCCACTTTGCATTAAAATGGCCTGCCCAAGGTCTGGTCTTGTTGCTGGTGTGAATAAAGGGTTTTCTTAGTCATAAAGGAGTCTCTTACTGATCTGAGTACTAGTGGCTACTTCTCTATACAACCACAAGTTGTGGATGTAAACAATGCAGCTTTTTGAAGTAGTATTTCTGAGTGATATCTGTAAATTAATTTTAATTAATTAGCTATTTTTAACATTTCAAAATTATTTGCAGCCTTTATTGAAAGAATGTCTAACTATAAGCATCATGCTTTGCAGGATAGATGGTTTACCATCTGTTTCAGCCCTGAAGTTTGATGGAGCTTTGAATATGGCTGTTGGAACAACTACTGGGCAGGTAGGCTTAACTTCATCTACAGCAGTTCTTAGGAGTTCTTGCAATTGCCAGTCCAAGTATATCATACATTGAGTGCACTTATTGTAATGTTAATATCTATTAACACAAATTATTATTAAGAGTGTAAATTATATGTATAGAGAAGTAATAGTCATTCTTAAACTGCAAATTAATTTTGTCAAATGGTCTTGCTCTTTAGAACACTATAGGGACCACTTAAAGTCATCACAACCTACATAACTAGATAACTTCCAATTCTGTAGTTTCCTTATGACTTCAGTCAAGTATGCGGGGATGTTGCTGCTTTTTGAGACTATCAGTACCATCTCAATGCAACATATGCTCTCAGTTATCTTGATGGTGGCCAGAGAAGCAGAAGTGATTGTCTTTCAACTATTGTTTTTACTGTCTTATCTTTCTATAAAGCAGCACTTATATTCATTGATTCATTGTTGCCATCATATTTATAAAATGATGGTGGGGGGTCGGGGGTTCTGCCTTCATCAGTCTTTTCATGGGTTTGGAAAACTAGCCTGTCAAGAGCAAGTATGTATGTAAGAGTTGTATTTACAATAATGTTAGCATACGTACCAGGCAAGTTTTATTGGAGATTATACTTTTTTATTAAACAAACCAGTAATATTTTTTTCCCCAAAATTATTAGTATTCACACTTTGTGTATGAAAGATTCAAGCAAGGTCTCTTAAGTTCCATAGGAAACTCTGGAGATAAAAATGCAGGTTTCTGGAAGACAGGGCCTGTATTTTCTACCTTCTTTAACATAAAAAATTACATTCTGTGGGGTTTCATTGAGTGGAAGTGTTACTGAATGTGGAAGGGGGTCTGAAAATTCAAATCTTGTGAGAACAGCACAAGGACCTGAAAGTGAAATATTAGTAATTAAAAAATGCTAACAGCCTTTAAA
This sequence comes from Falco peregrinus, assembly GCF_023634155.1. Lineage (NCBI taxonomy): Eukaryota > Metazoa > Chordata > Aves > Falconiformes > Falconidae > Falco > Falco peregrinus. The sequence goes on from NC_073727.1 coordinate 62,798,402, forward strand.
ATGGCTCATTTTCCCAATAGGAATAAAAAATACTTTAGAAGCTCTTAAATTTGCTCTTAATTTTTCTAGGCTGAAGCATGCTGAGGTTAAAATATACTGCCAGATTAAACTAGGCTCACTTAATAAACTATTTTCAGAAATTAAAATGATTTCTTTTATGTAAATTCTGTCCGTGTATTTCAGTAAAACATCTCAAGTTTAGTTAAGTCTTCAGTGAAGATCTGATGTGCATGACTTCCTCTTAGCATTACAATATTGTAAATTTAATCCCTTTTATTCTTCAAGGTTTTATTATATGATCTCCGGTCTAGTAATCCATTAATAGTCAAAGATCACCACTATGGCCTGCCTATTAAGTCAATTCAGTTTCAGCATCAGTTGGATTTAATTATCTCTGCAGATTCTCGAATCATAAAAATGTGGAACAAAGATACGGTAAGTGTTTTTTTGTTGCTGCATTCAAATTTTCTAATTTTTACTTCCTTTTTGTTATGTTTTTTTTCATGCAGCTTGAATAACAAAGCTGAAATTCAGTGTAGGAAGTTGAATTTTTAATATGTCCTAATTTACATAACACTTTGTCCAGTCTGACTAAATAAACCAGCATCTGGGAAGTTATTCAACCGCCTGTCAGGTAAAAGATACAATGTCAGTTATTTTTTTTAGCTGTTTGTACATGTCTGCCTCAGATGCTCCTTTCAATAGAAGGGTTTAAACATGAAAGGTACTACCTTAGCCATTGCCCTGGTTTGTGTATTTCTCACAGTATGCTTGAATACATCCATTTGCAAATTTTCATCAGAGAAAAAATGGTCATTCCAATTCCCTGCTCAAAGCAGGGCTAACTTGAAAGGTAGGTCAGTTAGTTTATGACCTATTAAAATCAGGTGCTTCCTATTTTCATAGAAACCTATTTGGAGATTGAAGCAGATACTATGCCTAGATCCAAATCAAAATGTGTATTATGCTGTAATGGGTTATGTTGCAGTAGGCAATGGCTTATCTCTGCCTTTTGCACCTTTGTGTGAAATGGAAATCTCTAATTTTCGTAACACTTCCTTTCATTACATTATACAGTTCTTTTTCTTATCTTTCTGTCAGTGAAGCTTGCACAAAATGTTACCCCATAGGTTCATAGTAATACTGCTGTAACTTGGTTTGGTTTGCGGGGCTAACTTTAGTCATTGTATTTTAGAAGGACTGAAAAACGTGCACCATCTGTACTTTTCTAGCTTTATAGTGAAACATACCAAGAACAGTTGTAGTAGTTCAGAGGCCCTTTTTTCTGACTATTTCAGGCAGTCATTTCTCTATTGTTTTGCTTCTTCATAAACTTTCAACAGCCTCTTTTATTTTTTCTGTGATCGCAAGCGGTTTTTTGCAAGCTCCTCTGCAGTTATTTTTTATTGTTTAAAAGAACAAATACATTATTGGTTGTTATTTAAAACATCTGCAGTGGCTGCTCTCCATTTTTCCTAGGTGTATATATATTTCCCTCATTGAGAGTGAAACACTGTAAGGTTTGTCAGGTGGCCTCTGCAGTGGGAAAAGGGAGGGTTTCTTACTGCTGGAAGGCAAAGATAGCTTTGGACTCTTTCCTAGAGTATGTTCCAGCTGGCTCCACCTCTCCCAGATGTTGGTTCCTGACTATCTCTGGCTGGGAACCAACTGCAGAGGCAGACTGTGGGGTGGAGAGCATATGGCTTTGATACCAGAATAGCCCCATGCTGAGACGTGCCTTGGGGTGGGGAGCATGAGGCTTTTGTCTGCTAAGACCGGGGTGGGGGAGGACTCTTATTAATCATCGGGGAGAGACCAGAGGTGGGTGGGGTAACAGCATGTAACTGGGAGGGAAAGGAAGGGCCCAGAAAGGTAGGTGGGATTGCTGCAGGGAAAGAAAGAAGAGGAATAGGATCAAAATTTGCTCTGTTCCTGTCCCTCATTTAGAACAGTGTAGGCATGTACTCTCATGCTTTGGATTCTGTGGCCCAGTTCTTAGAGACTCTTCCTTTACTGGCTGTCTTGTGTGTTGGCTTATAAGAGCACCTGTATTTTGTCTGGGTTTTTCAGACTCTGTTCCAATTCTTATTTTTTTCAGAATGTTGTTTCCTGCTTTTACCTCTTTCTTAAATAACCTTTATAACTTCAATTCTGATCTAAGCTAGATACCACTGGATGCTTTTACTACTTTTATATTTAGACCTCTTTAATACTGAGTTTATAAATTATAAACAAAGTGCTGAGCTATATTTCCTTTCATGTAGATGTGAGCAAGGTGGAGGAACCGAGCTCCAGAATAAAGTTCTACTTCCAGTCCATCATTTCAGCTAATGGTACTTACTAAAATTGAATTTGGTAGTTTTAAATAATTTTGAGTTGAACAAACTGAGGGTTACACTGCCAATGTGCCCAGAACCTATGGACCTTACCCCCCACCTTTTGCATAAAATAAAGTAAATCTAGCACATATATTTTCAACACAGAAGTGAGTTGAAAAGTTAGAGGTGCCACTGTACATTGCTGTGTCTTCAATAAATAGTAGGCTACGCTTCCTTCTAAGAGATCAGATCAGAGGCAAAATACAACATTGAGTTCTTTGTGTTGTGTTCAGATCCTTTAATAACATTTTATTAATGTTATTACATATATATATGACATTATATAAAAATATATACATAAACAGCAAAATCTGTTCCATCTTTATTCCATCTATTTCTTAGATTCTATAATGGCTATTCTTAATGTTTAGATTTCCTAAATTTAATTATATTGTTTGGAGTTCTTTATGTTTTCTTCCTGTAATTTCAGGGGAAGATATTTACTTCAATGGAGCCAGAACATGATATCAATGATGTCTGCCTGTATCCAAACTCAGGTAGGTTAGATATATTAATGCCTTAACACAAGCTTTCCCTCATTGAACTTAACCCAAGCTGTGGTCTTGTTTTTTCTGTTTAGGTGATACAAGTTAACTCTACTTTCCTCCTTATGACAGAGTTAGGAGTAAATGGTTACTTGTCAGTTAGTGTCATTGTTTCCTCTGCATCTCTATTAAATCGAAGCCTCTCTGCAGTTAGAAGTTGCTGTGCTGTCAGTTGAGTGACTGACCTCTTTTGCTCTTTCAAATAGCTGAAGTGTTTCATTTCATAAGAATAGGAATTTTGGCCTTTTGTCTCAGCTAAGTCCCAGATGAATTGGAGCTTGCTTTCTAGAACTAGGAAAAATCTCTTTACAACAAGTTTACGTATTTTTACAAGTGTTTACAACTATGTGGTCTGTCTGTGTTTTAGATACAGCATTTACTGTGCCCTCCCTTAGATTGAGGACTTTGGTTTTAAGTGTAGATTCTGTAGTGCACAGATTTGCATGCTTTTTGTGACTGTTTTCAAATTTGTCATTTCCTATAACGTTATGTTCAGAGGTCAAAACCGAGGGTCGCTTTTAACCAGTTTCCAGATCCTACCTTACAAGTAAGATACTTTACAAAATGGTGGTTGTGTGTGCACATGTGCTTTGGCTGTACCTTAGATTGCAACTGGCCTTAATCTTCCCTGCTTGATCTGAGTTGCTTAGTTCTTTACTATGTGACACCTTTTTCCTTTTTAGAAAGCAGTACTGAAGAAGATGTAATAAAACTAGGGCCACTAGAATGGCACAGGGTAAAATTCTTGAACCAGAGAATGCCTGTGTTGCAAACTCTGCTGCTATTTTAATTTTGGAGAAAGTTAGCAGTGAAGACAGAGCGACTTGGACTTTGCTTCATACTAGCAGCTCAAATTCAAGATTGTAGATAAGCGAGTTTGAGATTTTTAACGAGTTAAAACTTATCTTGTCTTTTCTGCCAGCTTCAGTTAAGAATGTGTCTTTTTTTGTCTTTTTTTTTTTTTGTCTTTTTTTTTTCCCTGTAAGATGAGCACTTAAATACTGATTCCTGCTGAGATGGTAGGCATTTTTGACCTTATGCAGCAGCAAAACTGCAGTGGTCTGCAGGACCTCGCTGATGAAAATATTAACTTGCTTCTCAGGTTTAGCCCCCTCTGAAACAGAATTCCAATACTTAGGAATTGGGCTAGGTTTTTCTGAGCCCTCAGAAAGACATTGATAGCGTTTTAATCTATGTTCCATATATTTGTTTTTGCCAGATCCATGTGCCAGAAATAATGCAAGCAGAGTATTGAAGCTTGCCAAAACAAGGACTTTATGGCGTGGCACTGAGGGTACATCTCATGTGCCCTGGTTGTGTGTATGAATTCATTTAGGTGTATTTGAGAATAACTGTGTGGTAACACTGTGGACTGTGCAACGTGGAGGTGGACAAACCTGATCTGCTCTTATCCATAGTGGTTACAGAGAGAGATAATTGGAATGAATTATCTTTAGTATTTCGTTGAGGTTTCGTCTTTGAGCTTATTGATTTGATCCAAAAGAGAATCCAGGAGTGAATTAACATCCATGCAGCATTGATAATGAAGGGCTCATGACAGGGAGTGAAACAGAAGCAAGCTATTTGACAATGTAGAATCTTAGCGTAATTTAGGTTGGAAGGGAGCTTTGGGTGTCACGTATTTCCTGCTCAAAGCAGGGCCAGACTTGAGGTTAATCCAGCTTTGAAGTCTGATCAGGTTGCTCAGGTCATAAGCAGTCAAGTTTGAATACCTACAGGGGTGGACATCACTCAGCTGTGGATGCTGTATAGCCTCGGGTGTGTAGACGTGCCTCAAGTACTTTTGCAGAAATTATTTTCGTGGGACTGAAGGAAGAATCTTGCAGCACAGAGATTTGAATGCATGTATCTCCCCAGTGTTGCTTATTGGATATTGCCTTTTCAGGTGTCTGTGATCTAGATAGTGCGTTCCAGTCCTGTGTCTCATCTCTTCTCGAGTCAGTTCTGCTTTTCTTCTTATTATTTCTTTACTATGTCTGGTGGGGGGCAGGTTAATGTCTTTTGGTAAGAACTGTTGTGGGATGAAAACCGGGTTGTATTTTATGATTATATGGAGGCAGACGGGGAATCCTAGAACATGCTGCAGTGGAAGTTAAGAGGTTTAAGGTAGGAGTGATGCCTTGCATGTTTGTCATAAATACTGTTGCTCCAGAGTTTAAGATACCTAGCACCACCTCATGCTCATTGAGAATCTAAATAATAATAATAATTGAACATCTGAAAATAAGGAAATACTTTCAGTAATATGAGCTTGCAGTTGTGGAAATCTGCAAATAAAATATCATTTAAGTACCAGTATGGCTATGGCTCAGTGCTCTCATTGGTGCCCCTCAGCATGCTCAGGGCATCCTGGATGTTCATGAAGCCAGCACAGCTGAGGAAACCCAAGAGATTTTTGCCTAGCTTGTGTTTTAACATTTCATGAGAAACGGCTGCTCAGAAAGCCCATACCTTAATCTCACCCTTATGAAATAGTTTTAACACTTCATTGTCACAATTACAAAATACAAATAAAGAATTGGAAAAGAGAAACTACACTGTAACATAAAATATTCTGAAATAGTGACTGCATCAGTGGATAAGGGAAGAGCTACGAATTTCAACTATGTGGACGTCTGTAAGATCTTTTGACACAATCCTCCACAACATCCTTCTCTTTAAATTGGAGAGATGGATTTGATGCGTGAACTGTTCAGTGGAGGAACTGGTTAGATGATTGCATTCAGAGGGGAGTGGTCAACAGGTGGAGATCAGTGACAAGTGGTGTTCCTCAGGGGTTCATATTGGGACCAATACTGTTTGATATCTTCAGCAATGACATAGTGAGATTGAATGCACGCTTTGCGAGTTTGCACAGGGCACCAAGCTGAGTGGTGTGGCTGGCACACCTGAGGGATGGATCTGGCCATCCAGAGGGACCCGGGTAAGCTTGAGAAGGGGGTCCATGTGAACCTGATGAAGTTCAGCAAGGCCAAGTACCAGGTGCTGCACCAGGGTTGGCACAATCCCCAGTATCTACATAGGTTGGGGGATGAAGGGATTGAGAGCAGCCCTGCAGAGAAGGACTTGGGGGTACTGGTGGATGAGAAGCTGGACATGACCTGGCAATGTGCACTCACAGCCCAGGAAGCCAGTTGTTGTGGGCTGCACAAGAAGCAGTGTGGGCAGCAGGGCGAGGGAGGGCATTCCGGCCCTCCACTCCGCTCCGGCGAGACCCCCCTGCAGCGCCGGGTCCAGCTCTGGGGCCCTCGGCACAGGGGAGACATGGACCTGTCGGAGCGGGTCCGGAGGAGGCCACAGACATGGTCAGGGGGCTGGAGCAGCTCTCCTGTGAGCACAGGCTGAGGGAGTTGGGGCTGTTCGGCCTGGAGAAGAGAAGGCTGCGGGGAGACCTTACAGCGGCCTTTCGGCACTTAAAGGGGGCCTATAAGAAAGACTGGGACAGACTTTTTACCAGGGCTTGTTGAGCTAGGAATAGGGGTAATGGTTTTAAACTGAAAGAGGGTAGATTTAGACTAAATATAAGAAAGAAATGTTTTACAATGTGGGTGGTGAAACTGGCACAGTTTGCACAGAGTGGTGGTAGATGCTCCATCCCTGGAAACATTCAAGGCCAGGCTGGATGTGGCTCTGAGCAACCTGGTCTTGTTGAAGACATCCCTGCTCATTGAAGGGGGGGATTGGACTAGATGATCTTTAAAGACCTCTTCCAACCCAAAATATTCTAGGATTCTGTCATTTATGGTAAACTGTGTATCAGTATAATGTGAATTATTCTTTTTCAAGAGTATTTTTTGAATTTTTTTGAAGTTCGTTTTTTTTAAAAATTAAATTATTTTACCAACCAGCTTCAGTATTACTGCCTTTCATAGGAAGCAAATCCTTGTGTATCTTTGACCAAACTACATGGTGACAAAATTCAGTGGATCTCTTAAACTAGCTATGAGTTTCTTTTCGCTGATCATATGTGCACAGAATGGGGCTAGGGGAAAAAAGGCTTGCCAGTTTCTGAAGTAGCCTTCACTCCAGTTAAGTTGTAGGACATAAATGAAGTTGAACAGCATCTTCATTGTGTAGAAAGCTGTCTAATTTGTTTCAGTTACTGTAAAAAACCCCAAATTTAAGTTAAAAATTTGCATTTTCTCAAACTGCTTCTCCTATTTACTACTGCTTCATACTCCTGTTTTTCGGACCATTTTCCAAAGATGAGTCTTATTAAAACCTTTTCTCTGGAAAAAGAGTCCTAATTTATTTCCCTTTTAAAGTGATCAAACTAGGCTGCTGTGTAGTTTGTTAGGGTGTGGTCTCCCCATAAAAAGTGGTTAAAACTAACAAGCTGAAACTATGAAAATGTGTGGAGTAGACTTCTCCTTTCACAGACTTGTTCCTTTTTTGTATTCTTTCATTTCCCCTGTAGTATATGCCCATGCACTGTTCCAAAGTCTGTTTTCCCTCCTTTAATTATTGGTGGAAGACTCAAAGAGGTTTTCCTTTTACTGTCATCTTTGAAGCACCTGCAGAATTTATTTCTGTCCTCTTGTCTCTAGTGATTCACGTTTAGTCAATGGAGAAATGCTTTGTCTCCTGAACTAGTAGTAAGCATACTGATATGTTAAGAGTGTGTAATCTATATACTGTAGTACATTGTGTGTATATGTATGTACTATAATTGCCTGCAAACCTTTTCAGGTAGGGTTTTCAGCCTCAGTTTGCTGACTAAGCTTTCACAAATATCTTGCTTTGCCAAGGAAGCAAGCCCCCTTTTTTTTCTGACATTATAAGTCCAGCTGCATTGTGTATTTTTTAATAAAAGGATTAGGTAGAAAGGATTACTCCACCCATGTTAATTGCGTTCCTCTAGTTGGGTGTAAATTATATTTCTGCCCTCTGGGTGTATAGTAATTGACCCAATTATTCATAGTCTCAGTGGCATATGTTACAGTGCTTTTAGATCAGAATGTTATCTAACTTGATTGCTCTTTTCTTCTTCATATTCCATCTCTTGTATTCCTGGTGAACAGCTATGTTGGAAAGACAAAATTGAGATAAATGTAAAAGTGTATGCCAAATGTCCTTATTACTCTCATGTAGAAGGAAATTGAGAGCATTTCTCATTTTGAACTTACATGAAGTCTTGTGGCAGTAGGAGATTTTTCCATGGATTTTAATACTTCTACAGTATTTTTTTATATTCAGAGTATTTACAAGCTTTAATCATGGTATTTCTTAGGTATATTCGTAGATATTTCAAATTTCCAGTTTGCCCAGGTTGGCTAGTATCACTAATATTACAGCACTTGAAGCCACAATATCCCGTCACTCATTTTGTGTTGAGAAGCTACTGTTGTTTTGATTGCCCAAGATAAAATACAAGTAAAGGTGTAAGCCATGTATGATTTATGACTGTTATATATGTAAATTATATATATATGTTATATATTATATATGTGTTATATATATGTATAAAATATAAATTAGGCTATAGTTGTGTGTTCAAAAACAAAACCCCCAAAACCCCTTGTATTAATAATACAAGTTTATACCCAAGGTAGCTTTTAAGTGCAATATGGGATGAACTGTTTAAGTTTGTTATGAAATATGGCAGCCCACGGTTGTCAGGAGTCGGTGTTGCTTGAAGTGGTGCCAAGCAGTTAAGTTAGAGGACAGAGGATGAATATGTAGGAAATGAAGCTTTGTTAATTGTGCTGCTATCAGACCTTTCTTTCCTTAGCATTTGACACAACAATTTATTATAGATCCCAAATAGCTGTTCTATTGCAGGCCAGGAATATGGACTGTATAAGCTACAAGTAATGTGATTTCACCCCTCCTCCCCTAACCTATGAAGGATTCTTTCCCTACAAATACTCAGGTTGCCATTTTGTGCCAGCAAATTTTCCATTTTTTTCATTTATTTTTTGGAAAGATTATTTTAAATTGTAAGTACAAATCTACTGCATGTGAATTAAATGCTTCAAGTGTGTATATATATATATACTTTTTATTAAAGTAATGTTATCCTCTTGTGAGCAGTATTTTTAAATATGGAAATCTCTTTTTAGGAATGCTAATGACTGCCAATGAAGCCCCTAAAATGAATATCTATTATATACCAGTAAGTAATACAAATTGTTTTGTATTGTTGATATATTGTATATATATCAGTTGTTTGGTGCTGTTCAGGTATTCATGTTGGAAAATTACTTCTGCAAATTCACCTATACTTTCTCTGACTTTTCATGATGAAGTAAATTTAAGCTAACCATAATTTATTAATGTAATGTATTGAATTACTAAAAAACAGTTTGTAATTTTCCTTTTGCTGTCGACTCCAAAACTGGCTAGTGGCAGTAGGAAATTCAAGTGGAGCTTTGCTGGAAATAGTAATTTTTTGATATCTGACCAGAAAAGAATTCCTAGATAGAAGCTATGTAGCTTACTTCCAAGATAATAATTTTGATTTGTTGTGAAATATTTCATTACTGTCTTTAATATGTGGTGTATATAGTGACATAGTAATGGCAGTAATTATTATTCTCTGTTCTGACAAAGATGTTACTGTGTGGCTTCAGGTATGGCTCTTGGCTCTGGCTTATGTTCAATGTCCTACTTGAATTGTGCTTTTCACTTGAGAAGCTCTTCGCTTGAAAGAATTAACTGTAGGTTGTATCTTTGCAGGTTGGTTTTAGGGAGACAAAAGCAAGCCTTCCGGTGTTAGGGAATGATGCAGAAAATTACACTTGCTTTTCACTGTTGTTTTTGATTCTACACTGAAATTACTAGGGTTTTTTTTGCCTCGTAGGAGACAAATAGTAGGATATATATGCGGATGATATATACAGATTAGCTGACCAGACTCTAAAAATATGTGCACTTTCTCTGAAGTAATTTTATTGACGTTCTGGACAAACTCTAAGCTGCTGGTTTTAAAATACATTTTTAACTGTCTTTTAAATCAGCCGAGAAGTCTGCATGCAGATAATGAATTTGAAATTAATGTAAATTTAATTTTCTTTAGCTTATTTCTGGGTTGTGTCTGTCCATGTGTGTTGTGTCATGTCATCATGTCCCCCCCATCCCCCCCCCCCCCCCCATGATCTTGATTAAGTTTAACATGGAGATTCATCAGTTCACATTTTTCTTTGTGGAATAGACACTATATACCGGTTGTATGTACATGTCGAACCACAAAAGTATATTCCTGTCAACAATTCTGTACTCTGGTTGTATTTACTTCTGTTACTAGATTTTTGCATTTAAGGAAAGGAAAAGTTATATACACGTGTTTTGTGTGTCATTTATGTCTGTGTTCTTTGGATGTAAATATCCATTTCTATAATTCAGCTCTAGCCAACTTGTATTTTATTAACTGGAGCTATTCCATGCTTGGGTAACAAATGGGAGGGGGACAAAAAATGTTTTTGTATTTAAGAAAAACTATTAGCTGTAGTTAGAAGTGGAACGCTTTATTTCTCTTTACCTTGTTCTTTGTAAGGTTTAGAGAGTAGCTCTCAATTTTATTTTTTTTTGTCTGTTGTCTTTTTATTTAATGGAATGGGGAAGGCAAACTCCCATATTTTTAGTCTGAGTTTTTAAAACTTGAATGGGCTAGTTACTCAATTCCTTAAGTTCAGGTGGAAAAAGCATTATTTTTGTCACTAAGGCTAAAGTTCAACTTCTCTCTGAAAATTGTGCACTGACATTTTTTTTTTTATGCAGGTGTTTATGATGTATGAACTTCACAGCTATAGTACATTAGAGGTGCATATCCAGCATTGCTACTTATCCAAAATACTATTTGTCTTGATTGTCACTAGTAATTAATGTTTGTTAGAACTTGTTCTAGCCAGTATTATTTTGAGTATTCTTGCATATATTGTAAAACAAAATGAAAAATATTTTTTACTCTTTCAAAAATCTCGCTCTTATAGAATCATCTTTGAATACTGAGTTAATGTTTCTGAAGTCAGATATGTAATTTTTAGCTAAGAAATACAATCACTATATTAGATCTCAGGTCATACTTAACAGACATTATTGCAAACCCAAATATTGACTGATATTATCTAGTATTTTTGCAGCATGCAGGCTATTCCAATGAAAATTAGCTCTAAATCTTTCCTTAAGCCATCTTCCTTTGCCACTGTTCTTTGACTGTTAGTACCTGAGTCTGCCTGAACATGTTTAGATCATAAAATGGACGCAAATGATGAATGTTAGAGCATAAATCCAAATAGGAGTTCTATTTTTGAAATACTGTTGTGTGTAAGAAGACTTAAAATTTCATTCAAAGGCTACTGTCCAGATCAAATTCGGTTTTTGAATAAGCTAAACTCCAGTTAGCATCAATGGCTTTGGGTTTGAAGGCTGCTGAAGATATCTTAAATATACTGGCATGACTTTTTTTAGTCAGAAATCTATAGTTCATTTAAAAACATGAAATGCCTATTTTAGACAATAGAAAAGTTAAGTTTCTTTGAAACAGACAGGAGTATCACACTGTAGTAACTGGCCTTTTTACCTTGTCTGCCTTTTTATGGGCAAGACTGAAGGGCTGGCACAGATACTGTTGTATAATTGCAGTATTTTTTACTGCACTTCCTAAAAATCAAGTATGTAGCTCACTAAATCTGTTTTGGTTGGCTGTTCTAGGCTTTTTTAATCTTCTTTTTAAATGAAGAGAATACAAAATGGAGAAGTCGTGTTAGACTTAAGCTGCTCTAGGGTATTTGTTATTAAGGAAAACTCAATGTTATTAACCTGTTCATGTTACAGTTCTATTCCTTGATCTTTTGGGCTAGTTATTTGAGCTCAGAGATGCACACCTGTCCTTTGGTTTCTGTGTCAGTAGGTTATTAAGGCATGGGGTTTTTCCATCCTTGGAACACTGAGTAATTTCCTTGCACAGGCGAAGATGAGTTTAGTTGCATGTATCTTTGGAGCAAAACTTTAAAGAGCTAGTGATTTGCTGTATTACGATCCCTTTTCGTAGTCTTGTTTTCTGGCTTTTTCTAAGAACTTGGATTCACTGTTTTTTCCAATGAATAGCTTAATTTTCTATTTGTTTGTTTACTTTGAGATAGATGTGAATGCTACTTAAAATGTGCCCTCTGTTTTTGAGATGTCGACAAGAATTGAGTTATAATTCTTGAATTCCACAACAGAATAAATGCCTGGGGGAAGTGCTGCTACTATAAAGGACAGTTGTGTTTCAGAGCTCTTGGAAGTATTTTTGTGTAAATAGAATCCATTTGATTGCCCTAGCCCCTCATTGCCCTGTAGTGCTAGTAATTATTCTCTTTTTTTTTAAGTCTTCATTGGAACAGCTACAAGAAATTACCATAGCTATGGTCAAGGCAGGTACTTCAGATCTCAAATGTACCTCAAACGTGCTGTGCTCTAGCCTTATAGTTTACAACATAAGAAAAAAATTCTTCAGAAGAAGAGATGCACAGAAGTCAGTCTAACAGAGCAGGAGTGCCTGTGTACACGGATGGGTGCAGACAGACCCAGCATCCTCTGTCCTTGATTGAAGTTGGCCAGACAGTGTAGGACTGTGCCCAGCCTAATATACCCTGCCTCTCAGCAGGTTTTATTAGTGTGGGCACAGTGCTGTGCTAACACAGCTACATGACTTGTGAACTGGAGCTGGCTCATGTCCGGCCAGCTTGGAGTAGGGTCTGACTGAGCTCATGTCTGACTGAATTATCTGTGTACATGTGCCCATTCTCTCCATTGTTAATGCCAAAGCTAAATTTCCATTGCAAAACCAAAAAATGACTGTCTCTTGAACTTCAGGATTATAAAAGAGTTGACAACGGGTATCATAATATTGTCTGTAAATGAATTGGCATGCGTCAGTTTTCCTGCAGAATTTTCAGCAAGATAGGTATGACATTTGAGATTAGGAATGTCTGAGAGAACTATGTATTTCTTAAAAAAAAAAATAAATCACCACCAGGGAAAAGAAGGTGTTTTTTGTTTACTAGAGAGGACAGGTAGGTTTGCTTTTAAATGGCACGAAGATGCCTTATGCAGGTACACAGTGCAGACAGTGAGTAAAAGCCAAATTGAATCTGACTGTTAAAATGAAATGTTTGTTTTACATAGGTAACATCTTGAGTGTCTTAGCTTAGAGACTTTGTTTTTGTTTTATTTTGTTGGGCTTTAATGAGGGCAAGTGCCTCTGACTGGAATAGGGCTGTTTGCCAACAGTTTAATAGTTAACTTGAAGTTTATGCAAACATTTGGAACCTGCTTCTTGCCAGCTGGCTTCCTAGTATATCACTTTGATGTGTGCCTCGGGAAGGTTGAAATGAAAGTTGTTGTGTGCCTTGGGATACTTTTCAGACTACTGGCTTAAACTAAGTTGAGTCAGTAGCGCAGCTAGGTCCTGGCCAAAGAAGTAAGGAGAGGAAGAAGCTCCACTGATACCTGGTGGTCTGCTGGCCTGGGACCTAAGATGAACCAGATTCTCTTAAGTTTAATTGAGGCTGTCTGTCAGCTTCCATGACATACAGTGTTCTCTTTTCAGGTTGTACAGAAAACCCCCTACGTATTAGCTCCTGGATGCTCTGAGTGGAAGGCAAGGGGCAGAGGTGTTATTTATTCTGAGTGTTTACTACTGGTTATATGAACATGTCTGATCCTAGCACAGACATTTCAAATCAGTCACATCTCCTTTATTGGGCTTGAAACTCTGGGCTGCATATACATACTGAAACTGAAACTTGCTCTGTTCATTAGGCTGTTGGAAGAAGAGAGCAATTAAGCGTGTAATTAATTGAGTGTAATATTCTGTGTTCTGTATTTTTTTACTTTCCTGCAGTCTTGGCAGAAAAGTCCCTGTTGAGGCTAGAAGCAATGTACTTTTGGTGTAGCGAAGATATTAAGCTCTTTAAGAAAAAATAAATCCTGGAGCGTCTCTGGCTTCGTTTCAGGTGGTTTTGGAAAATAATTTGATATCCTAGCGCTCTCCTAGTTCATGGTTGTTGGAGTTATAAACTGGAAATGTTTCAAGGGCAAGTATTTCTTGCCTACTCAATGATTCAGTTTCTCCAAGAATATCTTTATAATGGGTCTGGTTTCTAATACAATACCCGCTTCAGATATTTGGATCTCTTTATTGCTAGAAATATTTATGAATTTTATCCTCTTCAAATTGAGTGGCTTTTCAACTAAACCAGACATTCCTGGTACTTTTTGTTTTGAATATGCCTCAGAAATGCTCATCCTTTAAAAAAAAAAAAAAAAAAAAAAAAAAATGCTTCCCTTAGATTTGGAAAAAAATTCTTAGAAAAACTTAGAACAAACTACTTTTTCTTTAGTTGCTCACCCTGAAATAATGTAATCAGAGATTAAGGCACCAAATTCTACTAGCTTATATGTTTTCATTTAATGCACTGGGTATTTGATGAAACAAATCTGTAGAGGGAACTTGTACTGAAGGAAATACAAGTGAAGACAGTTTTTTAATACCTTAGTTCACCCCCTGTATTTATTTCTGTTATTATGTCTGGAACAGTTCTGGATTGTAAATCCATGATGAACATGCTTTTGGTTTGATTGTAGGCTTCCAGGTTAGCTGCTTCTAAACCTACATCTGACTGAATTGACCAAAGGGTTGTGTTCAGTTCACTCAGACAGAATAAGCATTTATCTGAAATAGGTTAGTGTTTTCTCTCAGCCTGGTGACTGCTCTCACTAGTTCTGTACAGGGAGTTATGATGACCAGATATCTGTCATTAGTCTGTCACTTTTAATTTGAAAAGATGTGGGTGGTTTCTCACGTGTGACACGCTTAGCTCTATGGTCGTAGCTTTTTAGAACAGTTTTATCACTCTTAAGACTGACTTTCTCATCCTTTCTTTATTTTGGGTTCTACTAATTGTCTTTTTTTCTCTCGAGTTTTTGTGGTGGGGATATGATTGGAGAAAAACAGCTATCCACACCTTATAGTTCATACCTTTAAGACCAATGTTCTGTATAGTCAGTGCTCTTCATGTTGTTTACAGGTGCCGTTGGAGTTAAAGCAAGATCTTCTCAACTGTTTTTTGGCTTCTGCGTGGCAAAAGCTATGAAGCAAATGATGCAATTCTTTTCGTATTTATGGCTGGCATAATAGAACAGATTAGGACTAGAGCATGAGATTTTTATTTCTTTTGGGATGTTTTCATGTCTTCCTATTGGCAGTATTTGGTCATTCTGGATTAATGCTGCCTCAGCTGTCTTCTGGAAGATAGTAAGATGAGGCTGTATTTTTTAGAAGACAGTTATTAATCTCATTCAGTACAGCCCTGACCTAAGAAGTTTTAGGTCAAGTGGAAAGCAGCCATGAAACTGAATTGTGTTAAGAGCTTTTCTATCCTGAAGCAATATATGGTGTAGAAAAATGTTTCATTCCCTGGGAAAAAAATGTTGTAAAATAAAAATACAGTAGTTATGATGTAGAATGGGAAACGTTGGTCTTAGCCTTCGTTTGCTCAGTTTTTGAGAACTGTGAAATGAGTGGAAAGCAGGGTTGTTAACTAGCATAGTTGTGCTTTGGGGCTGCCAAGTGTTGTAAGAAAAAAACTTCCCATTAACAAAGAGATGCTTGAGGGCATCTTTGGCCTTTAAGCTAATTCTCAGTTTTGGTATATCAGTCTTTTAGAGCTGTGTTTTCTAGCCAGAACAGTCCAAGCCTTTACACAGAAAACTGCGCAAACAATATAAAAAGTATGTTGTGAATGATAACTTTACCTGTCTCACAGTATTTACAAGCATAGGAAAAAAATTTGTTTATCTTCACAAACAGAAATGTGAGCTTCCTACTTTTAACCTAAACACTTTCAAATTGAAAAATAACATGCTGGGCTTATTCCCAACAAAGGATATCCTTCATTTCCCATGCACTGGCTAAGAGACACTGTACCGCTTATCACACATACATAGAAGGAAAACACAACGTGCGATAATCAGGAAACAATTTCTGATCTTCCTGTAAAACTTGGTTTAGATGTTTTTTGGTGCAGATGATGTAGGAGTTCAACATCATGTATAGATTATGAAGATGTATTATCCCTGCTTACTGCTGTTGTGGCTGATAGTATGATAGGCATCACTTCTTCATTTATTTTTTTGGTTTTTTAATAGATATCAGTATGCTGACTGTTAAGTCCATACTTCCTTATAGTTCGCATCATACCTTTCATAGACCAAAGGAGAAAACTCTTAAAAGCAGTTCTACCGAATTATACCAGGTAATTGCTCTGCTATTTGAGACTCACATGTTTTTTTAGCATTGTGACTGTATCTTAAGCACTTGGTAGTATGGGGCCCTCAAAACAGGTTTTGAGGGAGAAGTATGCTCCCCTTTTTAAGTGGTGGAAAAATTAAGCCTTGAGTATCTGAAAGATATTTTTTATTATTATTATTAAAGTTGCACTTGTTCCTTCCTTTGGGCCATCTATTCTTCACTTGGTTTCTGAAAATTTAGAGGTGCAGCTGCTCAACTTCAGTCAGTGAAGAGAGAAGCAGTCACAGATAACGGAAAGATGTAATTGCTGAAAGGAAGTTTTGTACTATACTGTGGTCTATCAGCATGTTATAAGAATTAGTGTGTCTTTTAGCTTTTGGATCAGAAAAGACAAAGCACATGAGAATTTTCTCTGTGATAATTTCAACTAAGTCTTTATTTCATTGTATTTGAAAGTAGAGGCAAGTGACTCTTGTGGCTTATCTGTGTTGTCATCTTCTGTGCTGCACTCAACGTTGTGAGAACGAAGTGTGAGTTACGAGTGTTTTATACAACAACAGTAACAAAGTTGTGAGGATTTGAGATTTCTGTCACACAACCCTGAGAGATAAATAAAACCATCAAATATGTGAAAGCTTTCAAATATATATTTGAAAGAAGTTTCCTACTTAAAGAAAATTGTGTCATAAGTTATATAAAATTTCTTCTCTTTAGCATCATGCTCTGTAAAGAGTAAATTGGTTTATGCTGAGGTTATCTTTGTTATCTGTCTGGAGGAGTTGCACGTTCCCAACAGGTAGTTGCCTTTCCTTCCCTTTGTGTTGTCTGGCAGTAGTTGCATAAACTCCCAGAGCAGCCTTCCTCCCAGCTTTGCAAACAGCAATTAAGCTGCCATGGCAGGGAGTTACTAGAAGCTCACACGTTCCTAGATTTCCGGTAGCTTGTCAGTTATGTAAGGCAGACGTACAGCTGGATTTGCTGTTACCTTTATGTCTGTAGCATACTTCAAACTTCCCTAAAATGCAGGTCATGCTCTGAACTCCAGTAAGTTTAGTTTTCACGGCTGTAAAGATATTTATGCCCTGAATGTTCCTTGGCCCCTGGCTTGTACTGTGACAGCCCTGTTGCTCCTGGCCACTTAACAGCATGAGAGACAAGTCAGTCCCAACACGGTGTGACAGTTGGGAATTTTCCTGTTCCATCAGAGAAATGGAGAAGGGGACTAGCTGGGATTTTGCATTTCTGTCTTATTCTTGCTTCTTCTTACTTGGTGATTTAGGTTGCAGTCAGAGGCTATTATGTATATACTAAAATCGATGCACATATTACTCATATCTATTAGTAGTGGAAGTTTTGTCCATTGATGGCCCATGGCCTTAGTATTGCAAGAGATGCCATTAGGTTTTGAGACACAGATTTCTGACCATGTTGGAACAAGTACAAGCTGTGTAGGAGATCTCTCCTTGTGTAAGAAAAAGGCCAAGGCGGCTGGGAAGGCACCCACTTGCCATTGCCTTGTCGGTCTCCCCTGCAGTCACAATTGTAAATGCAGGGGGAAAGCTTCGTGAGGGATTTATTCTTTGAAGAGTATCATGATAGGATGGGGTTGGTTTTTTTTCTTCTTGTTAGACTTCATACGAAGTGTGGAGGTGTTTGGTTTGTGAGGGGTGGGTTGTGTGGCATTGTCACTGGACAGTAAATTTGCCTTATGAAGGTTTTAACGAATACTAGAGCCTATGTGAAGGAACTGGTAAGGGCACAGTCAGATGTGGTAGGGAGTGGGAGGTGTGGATGGTTGAAGTAAAATGTGGTTGCTGATCTGCTCCCTTGTTTCCATGGATAAAGAAACAGACCATCAGCAGATGTTCACAGGTAAATAAATCCTGTGAAGTCAGTCTCAGCTGAACTTACTGCACCGTATTTAAGTAACGCCTAAGTGCCTCTGTTATTACAGCAGATATGCTATAGAAGCTGTATAGAGTAAGAAGAGACTTCCAGGAACTTTTCATTCACTTCCAGCTGTATTTACAGGAAAGTGCTTGAAGCTTGTCATGCTTATAACACATACTTTGAGATGCCACTCTCTTCTTGCCTCTTGAGCTTCATTTGATTAATTGATTTAGTGTGAAAGTAGTGAGTTCTTGTACTTAAGTTTCTACCAATTTTTCTGACCTCAAATTGTCTCAGCTCCAATGGTCTAAAGACCATTAATGTGTAGGGAGTACCATTAATGTACCAAAATGTGTAGGGAGTCTGCTAAATTAGAAGATCCACAGCAATAGTGTCAAGTGTTTATCATTTATATATGTCAGCATGTCAGAACATGACAGGGACATTGGTGAAAGCATCAGACTCCTTACTTTTGATGCCACAGCTGCTAAGTTACAGATGTCTTGTGAGAAGTATCCCTTTTTCTTCATGTTTCCTGAAGAAGAGAACTATTCTAATTTTATTAACAATTTTAAGAGGTAACTTTCTTTGCTGAAAAATTATTTGCTGTTC
Organism: Falco peregrinus; assembly: GCF_023634155.1. NCBI lineage: Eukaryota > Metazoa > Chordata > Aves > Falconiformes > Falconidae > Falco > Falco peregrinus. The sequence goes on from NC_073727.1 coordinate 62,817,085, forward strand.
CGATTAGAGGGCATTTTTTTCCCAACACTCTGAGCAACGGGATTGTTGTCTCCTTCAAAAGATTGTGGCTTCACCAGGAAGACATAGTGAGCTTAGACCCGTGACTGGTTAACTGACTCTAATACCTGTCAGATCAGAGAATATGAGATTTTTAAGAAAACAACACTATAAAGCCAAACTGCTTAGGATTAGAAAAAGTAGTACTCACTATCTGATAACTACTAGGGCAGAAAGATTTAGTATCTCATTCCTAGAAGATGTGTGCAAGTTCCTGCAGCAGTTTTTTGTTTAACACTGGGAAGATCTTAAAAGCAACATTTCCTTTAACATGCTCTCTAAGGAGTAAAACCTCCAAATTGTTGATTTGGCAGCTTCCATAGCATAGTGAAAGGTAGGAAAACCAACCTCTCTGATTAATGAATCTGCCAAAACTGTCTGGATGTGCTGGAGTTAGGATGAAAGAAAGAGCCAATTCGTTGTATAGTTCAGTGAAATTTATGAGTGTGTGGGCTTAAAACCAAATGCAATACTGCTGTCAGTAGTATGCTGAGAAGGAAAAATAAGCTATTCAGTCTCTCCTGTTCATAGCTGTACTCCAGTAAGCTACTTGATGGTTGTAAAAGCATAAAATCTACACGATATAACATAGGGTGAACAAAAGCGTGAAACTATGAAAAATGAAAATACATGGCAGTCTCGTTTGAAGTTTGTTCCAAACACCCATTAATTTAGATAATCTAAAAATTGTAAAGAATTCAGTAAATTAAATGGAATTACTGATTAACAGGGCACAACTGAAGTTGATTGTAGAGTTTTCATAGCAAGAAAGTAGATGAGAAAGGAAATGGCAGAATGAAACTCAAAATCACAAACTGTTTGGAGCACGTTGGTTGCTAAGGGAAACACTGTATATGGAAATGTTGTAGATAGAAACATAACAAGGTAATGCGATCCCAAAGCTCCCTTCTAACAGCAGCTGATCTCTTGGGCTGGGTATGACTGAAGCCCAAAAGCATAGAAACAAGAACGGAGAGCCACAGCTTTTCATGTCTACAAGCTAGAAATAATCCATCTGTTTTTTGAGAGTTACCAGTTACAATTGATGTAACCTTGACTGTTAACAAGGTGCCTTTTCAATGCGTATAGATGGAAACTATTCAAAGTTATTACATATTGAGATCTGTCTAATTCTTAAAATTAGAGAACAAAACATTGAAAACAGTACTCTTAAAATGAATAGTAATTAATTACTCATGTAATTGCATTAATTAAACTTGACTATGCAATTAGGGAGCCAATTATGTTTAAAACACAATTGCACATTTCAATCACTGTCCACACCCTGGGGATCACTCATTTTTTTTTTCTCCTCCCTCATTAGACCTTCTGTATTCTCCTCCTGTTAAATGATGTGATTGAAGCTGAGAATATGCATGCGTAGATGTGCATTTGCTTTCTCCAGCAAATGTGTCCTGTTAAGTTTAAAATGCTTTTTATTGTGCCATTTTATTACCCCCCCCCAAAAAAAAACCTAAGATTTTATTTATCTGTAGGAGACAAATAATAGTAATAATATGTATGTGAAGTCATTGACTCATATGTATAAAATATATTTAAAGACATTATAATCTACAAAAGAATCTCTCTTTGAAGTGCTTTAAGTGTGGGAGTCTTTGGTTTGTTTTTCTTTCTTTTTAAATGGGAACAGAGGAATGGAGGAGCTTCCTGGGATCATGGTGTTCAGGCCCATCTTATTGCAGGCAATCACATTCTATAATCTTTTCCATGAATGTGTCATATTTCATCAAAATTAGTTGTTTGTTTCTTCCTCATCTCCTTTAAAAGGCTGTTAGTTTAGTCACATTCCTCTGAACCTTAGCTAACTTTTCAAATTTACAGTGTCACTGTGAAAACTTTGCATGTATTTATTCTTATGCAAGCATTAACATTTCAGAAATCACCCTAGCAGCCTTTCTCTGTACTTGCTACAGTTTGCATTCATGTATCCTGAACGTTATTGCCTGGAGTTGTACGAGATGACTCCACTGAGTCGTCATTCTGGCCTTACATGACTGTTTTGTTGTCTTATGATCAGTTTGTATCTTTTTTTCTTATTCTGTTCTTTACAGCTCATAGTGGTCAGCTATACGTTTCATCCCGTTTCCAGCATTTTGGTTTTCAAGGTAGCTTTTTTTCCCTGAGAGAATTTGACCCTTCTTATCTGACAGTTTGTCATCAGCAAATTTTACTGGCATTCTCCTACCATATGTGGCAGTCGTTACTGAAAATATTTCCTAGGATAGGCCTTGGAGCTTCACTTGTAAACTTCTTTTTGTGCAGTAACACTCCTTTCAGCATAAGGTTTTCATTAGCCAGTTCCGATCTTGCCTTACAGTTATTAACATGCTTACCTTATTTTTACACAATACACTGTACCCAGAGCTCTGTTGAAGGCTTTTAAAAATATGTTATTTTTGTTGTAGTCAGCGTTATTCCAGTAGCATGGCAGTGAATTATTTAACTAATACATTTTTGTTACCTGGTAAAGGTCTTACTGTCTAACAAAATCCGTAAAGAGGTACTTTTTAAGTTTCTTAAAGAAGGCTTTACTTCTAAAATATGTTATGAAAGAGCAGTGATATGATGTATTTTTGTACTTGTTACTAACTGTATTACTATGTGTCCTGATTTCGGTCAACACTATGATATGCATGATACGGCATTACAGTGTTAATTTTTGTGAAAATGAAGTTTCTGTGAAACCACATGTTGCAGTTTTGTACAGCCACGGCTGTTAATACTTACGCTTTCCAAAGCCTCTGGAAGTGTTTTGTTGAATGATGTCCACATACATTGTTAGTCTTCTAGAGTGAATTCATGCAGTGTAAACCTTGCAAATTCTAGTTAATAATTTTAAAATCTGATTGACACTGTCTGTGAACATTTGCATGTTTTTCATTGCTAAAATACAGTAATGAAGGTTGGGAGGAGTTTCTGCTGGGTGTGTATCTTATTTACAGCTGAAGAGTTTATCGCTGCTTTGTATGAAATCTTCCAAGGACTTACTATTTAACATCCTGAAAAATACATTTTGCAACCCGTTTTGACTCCCTGAGAAGAAAAGAGCAACTGTTCAGTTCACTCGTCTAAAAATGGTCCCTGAAACCTTCAAACACATACTTAACAGTACTTGTCTGTATGCGCATTCAAAGGTTTAATTTAAATCTCATGACATCTCCCTAGACAGCTTCTACACATCCTGGGCTTCTTTTTAAGTTGTTGAGCATGTTTAATACTAGTTAGGATTAGACACAGTTTGTCTGTGGCTCTAAGGACTCTGCAGAGCTGGCTGTCAAATTGTTGAGTGGCTTTTAAAAATGCAAGTGTGGTCGGATGTTCCAGATTGAAGATAAGGAACATCTGTTTTGGGTTAAGAATAATACCTACTCTGTCCTAGCCTTCATTAATTTCAGGGGAATTACAGACCAATGGCAGGATGATATTTTCTACAGAAGTGCTCAGGAATTGGGCATTGCAGAGCTGTGCCATACAAGATTTCTGATGCTACGAGACTATTCAGTTAAACGTCTTATAAAATGGAATACAAAGAACTGTGTTTTTTGAAGTTATTTTACAATATTAAAAAAATATTTTTCTGCCAACGTTTTTCTCTTCCTTTTCCTTAACAGTTTGGCCTTGCACTTCTGTCTGCTCAGTTGCATGCTAGATTACTCATCATATTTTGTGTTTTCTGTGTGTAAAGTTTTAAAAAAAGAAATTCTAATGTGTACTAACAGAAGTATGGCATTAAGATGGCATGATACTAATGATTAAAATGTCCAAATCTTCTTGTGGTTTGGTATAAGACTCAAAAGGCAATGGTGAGATGTCTCTGTTACCTGTGTATTGCAGCAGGAAGCCCCCTGCGATAAGCCCCCCCACCTGTGGGGGGGAGAGAGCCATGCTCCCTGGCTGTACATCTCCTGCCTGGTGTGACCCAGCCTCTGCTCTGTCTTGCAGTGTGGTGGTGGGACACGATGTAAGTTAACTGTGTTTTGGTCCTTTGTCCAGTCAGTTAAGGAGGAGAGCGCTGGGTGGGGAGGAGAGAGTAGAATAGTGAAAGAAAGAAAAAAATACTGGTTCAGTCACTGTTGGTGATGGTGTCTGGTTTCTTATCCTAAGAAATATTTGAGTAAAAGCAGAGTGTAGATGTGCACTCATTTAATAATGGTTTTCCCCATTACCTGGGTGCAACTTTTGTAAAACTTTCAGAGACAGCTACATATTGCAAAAATGAGATCTGTCAGTTTAGTTGCATGCAATTACCTACCTCGACAATATTTTCTTATTCTTGCTGTGAATTCCAGTGCTTTTTTCTCCCTTGGATATGGTAGAATTGTATGTTCCCAATCTAAATTGGCAATATATTTTTATATATATATATAAATGTATTAATTAGCTCACCCAACTCCACAGCATTTTTGCTGGTTTTGGTGGGGACTGCACTCCAGGCTGAGGTGGTGGCAGGAGCTCTGAGGGGTCCTACCTGGCTGCTGCGCACCCGCTGTATGGAAACCCGTGAACTGGGAGGGACAGACAGGTTTCACCCATTTGCCTCAGCCTTAGTAATCTGGTGCAGACCAGCTCTCTGAACTGTTGCATTTGTACCCGAGCACGGCAGTGGCAGAGCCTGCCATTTCACAGTGCTCTTGGCACCACCCTGGGGTGTCTGTTGTTGGCAGTGAATGACAGGAGCATTAGGCTCTGCAGCTAAAATGCAGTGGCAATTAAATTCTGTGAAGAGTTACTATTGCAAGAGAAGGACATTTCTTGTTTATATTTTTGTTGTTGTGGCTGGTGTTGTTTGCCTTTTCTATTTTAAAATTTCTTGCTAAGGTTTAAAAAATGTTCCATTTTAGTATACAAAGCTTCTAAGGTGTCCTTAGAATAGGTAGACAAGTGGTTTCAGTAGGGTGGGAGAGCGGGAAATAAGGCAATAAAACATACACAGACATGTCTGTAGGATTTTCCTTTTTGTCAGTTTACATGTGAAATTTGAATAATGGTTGGGCTTCCTATTTTTCCCTGGTATTCTGCTTTTTTCTGTCAATTATCTCATTTCCCTCCCCCCCCCTTCTTTTCTATCAGCCGGTCATCCAACTCACTCCACAGAGTATAGCGAATAATCGGATCTTTTGGCTTTGTATTTTATGGCACTGATTAAGTGCCATGAAGGGTTTTACTCCCAATATCAAGTTTTGAGTGCAGGGATACTTGGAACAGTGAGTGGAGGTACAGTTGAAGATCAGATAAACTGTTTTCTCTTATTTGTGAGACTTGTGCTTTAGTTACTCGTTCAAATATTTACACCAGTCAAGATCCCATAGGGGGATTACCCTAATTGGTTGGACTGGCCTGACTTCTGATGAGTAATGAGCACTTTGCAAGGCTGGAGCAGAGAGTGTCGTAGACATGGAAGTGATGAAAAAGGTTTATTGAAGTGATAGGGATCTTTACATGATGTGTCAGCAAGATGGAATGAAGGGGAACTTTTTATTTAATGGGAATGGATGTGAGTCAAGCAACTTGTTTTTTTATAAAAAGGAGAAACTGCTTCATCCAAAACAAAACTATAGGTAAACTTTAGAGAAGATTCCTCCATCCCAGTTATACTTTGATGGTCTGGTAAGGGAGCACAGATAACTGATTTATTGAATGGCATGAAACCCAGTGGTACATTTAATATGTCTAGACCGCTTTCTTATTAATATTAAAGTTTGGCATTTAGATTTGAAAAAATGGTTTTAGGGGAAATAACTGAAAAAAATCTGGGTGGAGATAAGATGAAGGCACAAGCTTCTGCAGTGTTGACAAGAAATCAATCTGAATGTTACATAGGGTTTAAACTGTGTATTACTGGAGCAGACACAGGGATTTGGTTGATTCATTAAGTAGGTAAAGTCTGTACTGTTAGTGACATCTTGCGTCTTTCCTTGAAAGCTCTTACTGATTGGAATAAAAAAGGCAACAATGTGGAAAAAGTGTGGTTTTTCATTTGGCATGTTACAGTTCTCAGGTGGGGCTGATACCTTGTGAAGATAAGTCATACTTGATATCGAGACGGTAGTGGTCTAGAATACAATATTATTTCTGGAGTGTTACAGTCTAGATTATTAGTGGAATAACTATGGTCAAGAATACAATTTTACAATTTTTATGTGTAGTTGTCTTCAAAAGAAGACTTTTGAATGAGTAGTAACACACTGCTTTTTAAATGAACAGCACTGTCTTGTACTGTTACCACGCTATTATGTTAAAACAAATTTTATGTATTTTATATATATATGAAATCACTTCTACTTGCCTCTGTAATCAAAGAAGATCTTAAAATGTTGTTGAATCACAACCATTCCTATGGTCATGTTGACTGCAGAGTTTTTAATGTGTGTTTCTGGCAAACAAGTTAGAAGCCTTAGGGTTAACTGGCCACTTCACATTCTAAAACATCAGCTGATTGGCTCTAGAGGGAAAACTATAGTGTTGGATTTTTCCGTTCAGCTAACTCGCCTACTAAAATAATAGTACTGGAACAGTTGAGTACGGGTGCATGCATCAGGATAGAGAGGAATTTCAATCCGAACAGCGGGAGGGAAGAGTGAAGGGAGCTAATTTGTTAACTTGGGAAATTGGAGGAAGCTTATATGGAAAAGGACATTAATAGTGCAACATAATATTGTTCAAATAAATCCTTTGCCTCATGGTGGAAATATGCAAGTTTTTTAGTATTTCTCATTGTCTGTTCATACACTCTGTGTTTATTCTTGAATAAAAATACATTAAATATGCCTGTGGTGTTTTAGTTGTAACAAATAGGGCAGAATAGGATTTAACGTGATTGCATAGTGAACCTAATGAGTTCCAAGATTCAATAGCGCTTTACAGATTAGTTGCTTTTTAGTGCTGTTAATTTCATCTATAATGTTTGGCTCTGAGCTTTTGATAAATTAATCAATTGAACTGGGACAACTTGAAACAGTTAAACTTCAAACCTCTAGCTTGTTGGTCTCAAATAAATGACCTAAATTAAAATGCTTAAATAATCTATAGTACCCCTTATTGTTAATGCAAGCAGTAGGTTTAATTGTGTTCTCTAACGGCTGTTGCTCTTAAGGTCTGTTTGATTTCAGAAGGGTTCATTTGTTATTCCATTACAGCACAGTAGCAGAGAGCCTAACTGTAGGGTTGGTTTTTTTTTTCTGTAAGGATATAAAATATAATAACTTTTTATAATACCCACAGGTTTTAGGACCTGCCCCAAAATGGTGTTCCTTCTTAGACAACTTGACTGAAGAGCTGGAAGAGAGTCCAGAGAGCACAGTTTATGATGATTACAAATTCGTTACCAGAAAAGACCTTGAAAATTTAGGTAAAAGAGTTGAATACCCTCTTCATCTGACTTACTTGTTCATTTTTTGATCATCTACACATGTAAGTTTTGTGATTCCAGTGTGACATATGGGGACAGTTAGAAGTTCACTGACAATAGTTCATTCCAGTCATCTTTGTTATTAATATACCAGACTGATGGCTTTATGTTCTTTGGTTCCCAACCAGTGCAACAGTAGATAGTTGTGTTTCTCAGACTTTTATCCTAAGGAGGTGATTGATATTTGCTGATGTAATATGTCTAGAAATGTGTGTGTACTTTCAGACACTAAGTGGAAGGCATAGGAAGAGAAGTTGTTTTAGTTTTCAAAATACTTTTGGGGTCCTCAAATAGTACGTTGGAACTCATAGCAAAATCTGCCAAAGGCTACCCTATTTGAATGTAGTAATTTCCAGAAAATACAGATCATTCTAGGGCTAATAGAAACAGTTTCAAGGAAATGGAATGCTGAAAGTTACAGCAGAGAAGGTAGGCATGCTTCTCACAAGGTAGTTAGTCCTTTTCCATCTGTTACATGTTTTGATTGCAATGTGTTGCTCCAGTTTAATTAATTTACCTCAGAGTATGGGAGTTGGGTTTGGCCTGGCAGGAGGCCATACAAGGAGGAGGTCATCCAAAGCACCTGCATCTTCAGCATTAGGAGTTCTAGAGTAGATGATGGCCTCGATGTAGCCTGCCAGACCCCTATCCCACTAGTAAGGGAATAAGGCAATGTAGTAGTATCTACACAGAGACTTGACTTGGAATACTTAGCTCTGCTTTAAATTAACTATGACCTAGTCAAATTCATTTCCCCATACAAGCAAGCTTTCAAATGAAGAACCAGCTTAAGGGTATTTCGTATTTCATATGTCAATGAATTCTTTGTATTACTAGCCATTAGCTGGAGTATTCTCGTTTTGGAGTGTGCAGGAAGATTGTTTCCTGGAAACAGTTAAAACAATTTTTAGGGACATTACTTTCTGAGATGTTCAGTGGTTCTGTTTTTTGGTTTGGGTTTTTTTTTTCTTCTCTATTTAGTTTTAGAAGAAGTTTGTTAATTCTTCATTTCTAAAGATTTGGGGTCTGTAGAGGATATTTTGCTATCAAAAAGCTTTTCCTTTTCTCAGTCTTGGAATTTTGTGAAGATACATGGGAGGAAAATCAGAGAACTCTTAAGTATTTTCATTCTTACTTAGGTTAGGGCCTAGGGTGACAGTTTTATGATGTGACGTGGTACTGTATTTTTTTAAACATGTTGATTCTTCAAAGATATGACCCAAGGCAAAACTCTTTAATTAAAAGCATCTCTATACCACACTAAAAAAGTGACTGTCAAACGTCTATGGACTTTCAAAAAAATAGTCTTGAATTTTTCCTTGTAAACTTTTATGGAATGTAGTGCATGGGGGCATTTTTAAAAAGTGCACAGTAACATGTATTATGACAATGAAAATGGATTTTGTTGCTCTGAAGAAGCTCGAATTTCTTGCTGGCCAAACTTTTTCTTTTTGTGGTTTTACTTTAGTCTTGATGTAATAGATGTGACTGTTTGATGTGTTGCGTTGGCAGTGCTTGCTTGTCTTGAATCGGGTAAGTGAAGTGGCCAACTTGGAATAGGAGTTCTTTATATATGAAAGATCTTTGAAATCCTCTGTAACTTTTTTCCCAGGCCTTGCTCATCTCATTGGATCGTCATTGCTCAGAGCATATATGCATGGCTTTTTCATGGACATAAGACTTTATCATAAGGTAAATAAGTCTGATTCTTGTCAATTTTTGCTTTTAACAATAAAATGTGTGTGTGTTTGAGGGGTGTTTTTACGTGCTTTGTGTTTTGTTACTCCAAATAATGGACTGTATCCTGTATTAATGGTATCTTCTTTTTACTTCCTCCTGCTTGTTCAAAGGCAAAAATGATGGCCAACCCATTTGCCTATGAAGAATATAGAAGAGAGAAAATAAGGCAGAAGATAGAAGAAACACGTGCCCAGAGAGTTCAACTAAAGGTAAATCCCGTAAACAATGAGTATACCTCTGGGAAAACTTTTCATACAGAGAGTAATATATTCTTAAGTGTATCCTGGAGATGTAGTGACTTAGGATTTGATTCTGTTTATCTTCAGAGACACAAAGTATAGAACTTTTTGAATGGAACTGTAAAATTCCCATGCATGTGATTCCCACAGATGAGAGAGACTGATACCAAGCTGTAAAGAGCAGATCTCATCACATCTGCCACTTGAGCAGATAACCTACTGGTAAAACTTAATAGTTTCTACTTCTCTCTTTAAACTAAATGATTTAAGCCATTAGAACAGAATACTGTGGAAGGAGATATATAAAAAAAGTATCATGTTTACAACTAGTAGCTTTCTAGATTGAATTTGCTCAACATACAAGGATAAATAATTGCTTTTAAAGTACTAAAGCTGGTGTATTACAAGGAAAAAATGATACATAAGTTCTGCTTAAATTTTCTGTAAGCACTATTGCTTTACTAGTACCAAGAAATGTTTGGAACTCATCAAGGAGCTTTTCATTAAGAGTTATAGGAAGGAGTAAGAATTCTCTCTTCACCATACCTATATGTAAAACATGTAGGTTTTTGCGTGTGTAAAAGAGTAATTTACTGATGAATTGCTTTCCTCTCTTTAGAAACTTCCAAAAGTCAATAAAGAGCTTGCACTCAAACTGATTGAAGAAGAGGAGGAGCAACAGGTTACTAGAAAAAGGAAACAGAAGGTGAGCTTTTGTTTTGGAGACTTCTCTGGGAGCACAGAAATAGTAATGCTTACAACACTAATTTTGTTGTTGTTGGGTGTGGTTGGTTTTGGGTTTTTTATGTGTCCAAACAGATCCAAAATTCCATTGTCTGTTTCTCATAAATAACATACTCTAGTCGGTGGCTTTAAAGTGGACTTCACTGTAGCTGCAGCAGCAAGATGGCCATGTAGTAACTTAAAGCTTAAAATGAAATACTTACTGTGAAGATGGTAGGGGCTTCACAGGGCTCCAGAAGCTGGCTAAATGCAGAGTGAATACCAAAGTTGTTCAAATAAGACCTGTTGTTTGCATTTGTTGGTATTTTGGTGGTGACCATGACAATATAGATGTTATCTGTAAAACTGAAGATACAATTGCCTTTCTTTGTATATACAGTTAACTACATTTTATAAAATAGCCGAAATGGTTTGCTCTTATGCAACAGCAATTCTTCCTGATGTTGAAAATAATCCATTTTTATCCTAAGCAAAGTCTAAAGGAAAAAATGATTAATGTTTAATATCGAGTTGGGGGGGACTTTCTATGGGTTGCACTTCATAGGTGCTCATTCTCACAGGACTATGGCATTCTTGAAAAGTAGACATTGGTTTCATGTGGCATCTGATGAAATCCTATGTGTTACAGTTAGTAGGAAGCATGAACTACCGAAAAAGTAGATGGTGGTAAAATCTTAAATGCAGAGTGTATTAGCCAGTGTTATGATGGAAATCTGAGTTCAATAATTGGGGGCTGATTTGTGTAGGAGTACATATAGATTGTGTTAAGAGAACTAAAAAGTATATACATAAAAAGGCATGTCCTGGCTATTTTCCTGAAATGGCATTAGAGGCTTATGAAGAGCAGTATTTTTTAGGCTTTGGGGTTTATTGTTGACTGTGTGATGGCTGTGAGTGGAAGTCATACATTTGCAACAGTTCCTGTGTTTGAAATTTACAGTATTCTGTACCACACACACACACACACACACACCCTTCTTTGGTAGCAATTGAAATGTAGTGCTGGGTTGGGACAAATATACTCCTATAAATTTGGCAATGTTGAAAGATCTGCTTTTTATAATAAAAATCCTATGTATTCAGTGTTTTTTTTAAGTGACAACAGCAAGTATTCGCACAAGCTGGAACTGTAGCTTGAACTGTACCTAATTCAGCAGTAGCATAATTTACACAGAGATCATTTTACTTTGACATGAATGAAACTGCCTTTTTCATGCTGTATGTGAGGGCAGTGAGGAAAAAGTGTCATAAGATGTATAGAAACACTTGCTCTTAGGTATTTACAGTAAAACAGTAGTAGCATTGCATAAAGACATGTTTACCCTGATAATTTGTTGCACATGTTGCAGAATCATCCCTGTCAGGCAGAGTATTTGCCTCGGAGGTACTGCTGATTAGCCAATAGATATCAACATGTCTCCAGACTAGCTGGCTGAATGTATGAGAAACATTAATTCAAAAATATTAGTAATTGTGTATTTAAGGTGTCTATAGTGTGCCTAAGAAAACCTGTCTTGCTTAGAGGTAGCTTAGAATGATATTTGATCTTTGTGAAAGTAATAAAATATAATAAGCATAAATCTTGATTTTTATATGACCTGGAAGGATAAAGCAACTGGCATTTCACATGCTGGTTTTGAGGTGTGTTTAATTAAAAAGGTGTTACTTACTTTACCAATGTCTGTTTCAGAGTCTTATAACTCACTCATGCTTTGCTTCTTTTCCAGAATCTGCCTAGTCTTCTCAAAGATGATCGTTTTAAGGTCATGTTTGAGAATCCCGATTTCCAGGTGGATGAGCAGAGTGAAGAATTTAGGCTACTTAACCCACTTGTTTCTAAAATAAGTGAGAAAAGAAAGAGGAAACTAAAGATCTTAGAGGAACTGGAAGCACAAGAACAGGTAAAATATTTTCCATTTGCGTTAGGAAAAATCCATAGTTTATTTGTTTTCTTGGCTTCAAGCATTCAGAGTTTTCACATTAGAAAGAAGGAAGAATGGAGGCAATGCAGGAATGTCTTATCAGCTAAAGTAATTAAGTGTAATTTATGTTATCCTAGGGTTTTTTAGATGTGAACAATATTGTGTCTACATGAATATAGGTTTGAAAAACATGAAATATGTAGGTGGAAACAATTCTATAAAATGTCTTCTGCTTCATTTGCTGTTATTACTTCTATTGAAATTTTAGTTTTCTTTGACTGTATGTATGTAAAAGCTGTCACATACTCTAATTGCAGGAATGGTTTGAAAACAAAATGAGTTGATGATTTCTTATTTTGTACTATTTTTGTCTGCAGGAAGAGGAGGAAGAACCAGAAGGAAAAGCAAGTGATGCAGAAAGTTCTGAGAGTTCAGATGATGAAAAAGGCTGGGTTGAAGAGGTCAGGAAACAGCGCAAGCTCCTACGCCAAGAGGAAAAAGTAAAGCGGCAGGAAAGGTTCAAGGAGGATCAGCAAACATTACTGAAACCTCAGTTTTTTGAGATTAAAGAAGGAGAGGAATTCAGAAGCTTCAAAGACTCTGCCAAAAAACAAAAATTAATGAAGTAAGACTAATGTTTCTATTTTAATAGCTGGGGGTGGATGATTCTCAAGCATTTCTCTACAATGTAGGCCAGTGGCATTTTGGCTTGGAAGCACTTACAAGTAAAGCCACATCTGGCGATTCAGGGATATAACTTAGTGACATAGTTGTTGAAAACATTGTTTTCTAGTTTAACAACTGTAATGTTTACAGTATAGCAGAGCGCAACACAAATGAGATTAGTAAAACATATGAGGATCCATTACTCGGTGTTGGTGAATTGCTGCTCTCACAAATAACACTGGTGTCTGTGAGACTGGTTAAATTTCTCCCCCAGTATCAATATGACGTTGACAGTCTAGATGTTTTTCATCTGACCCTCTAAAAGAATGTAGAACACTGCATGGCTAGTCCCTATTCTGGGGATAGGATCGAGAAAAATTGTTTTGTTTGTGTACTTCTATGGCATCCAGAAACTTATGCTGTCCTGATACTGTCAGGTCTTACTATTTCTGGTTTTCTTTTTGCAATACAAAACCCCCTCTCTTTTTATTAATTTTAATTGCCTTAAACTGATAATCAACTGAAGTAATTGAGTAGTGTATAAAGAGCACATCAAACTGAAGGACTTGGCTTTGAGGTGCTTAATGCCTGCAAATCTCATTGATTTTTTTTTTTTTCAGAGGTGAGTTAAGCCCTTCAGAAAATGAGATTTAATAGCCTTTTAGTATTTGAAGTGCAGACACTAATATTAAAGACAATAGCTTCAAAGTTCTTGAAGCACGCTGGATGCAGAACAGAATTCTGACTAATGTTGGAAACAAGTTGCTGGGCCAGAGGGATCTCATAATAGCCGTTACATTTTTACTTAAAATGAAATGATATAGTCAAAGAAAAGGAAGTGAATAATGTATATAATGGAGCTGTTTCTTTATGTCACTAATGACTGACTCTACAACCTAGTTGTTTCATGATGGAAATTTTCTGGAGATACGTAAAGAAACATTTGATAAAAATGCAGCCTGTCCATTAAATTTGCAAGTTTATAACTAGAATTACCATGTAAAATGGTTTTTAAGTATTACTGAGACAGTATTTCTACAGTAGTCTAGTAGTCTGGGATTTCCATGCTGTACCTATAAGACCTCGTTAAATAGCAGTAGTGGTTTTTATAAATCGGGATTTATAGCACTTCTGCAGAACTGATTCCCATGTTTTCCTGAGGTGTTTTTTATCAGCAATTGTTTTCACATGGGTTTTTTCTTTGTTCTTTATTTTCAATATACCCACTCATTCTGGACTCTTAACGGTCTTAGTCATCTCTGTCAGCTTTCTTCTGATTTATTTTCTTTCTTACTTCCAGAAGATGAAGCAACTTTTTACTTTTGTCAGTTTTTCTTCTTTGTCAGGAGAAAATCTACTCTGGACACTAACAGAGTGTTGTAGGTTAAGAATTTTTTTTACATTGTACTTAGATTTATAGTCATGTTAACAAGTGACTTAAAAGGAGCTGGAGACACCGGTCGAATGGCAGTGTATTCCCATTGCCATTGAAACACTTCCCTAAAATGCAGAATGACTGCAGCAGACTCGTACATTGTTCTACACAAATTCAGCTGCTGACCTCTGAAGGAAATTCTCAAGGACGCTCAATTTCAAGTATTAAGATTTCATTATGTTCAAAGCATGGAAGGCTTAAATGTGAACAAGGATACTGAAAGTTAAGTAAATAAGCCAAGGCAGGTGTAAGGAAGAGAAACATTTAGAAAAAAATAGTAGTGTGACACAGGACAAAGTAAATTCTTTCATCTGGTGTATTGAGGGAGAAAAATCATTGCTTCGAACTCAGGAAAAACAAAAGCAAATACCACAGACCTGTCCAGTGGATGGAGGAATAATCAGTGATGACATAAACCATGGAAAGACTTTTAAAAGACTGCTTTTAGAGAAGAGAATCTGTCTTAAGATTTGCTGCTAATTCTCTGCAGAATATTTTGCAAAGTGTGATGCGTAATTAGGGTGGCTTAGGTTAGATAACCTCTGTGTGGTAGGTGCGCTGGTGGAATGGAATGTAATATGTTTTAAAAAAAAAAAAGGAAAAGGAGAGAGAAAATGGAGGATAGGATAGAAGGATAAAAAAATGCATGTGACAGCATTACATCCTTTAAGTTTTTCTGAGTTGCTGTCATTGAACTGTCTTTCCATGTCTTTTTTTATTTTTGTTTAAGAAGTTAGCGCTCTACTTACTGATCCCATTTGTGTTCATCCAAGCATTGTTCTTAGTATAGAGTCTGATATGCCTCAAATTCTTAGAAGAAATTTAAAAATTAACAACTGGTATCTGTTTCTTCTAACATACAGCTAATATGATTCTGTAATCATAATGAATTAGTCTGTGTTGTGAGCTAACTTGTTTGGTTAATGATCATTTTTACATATTTGAATTTTATGAAGAAAATATTTAAATATGTTTTCTGCTGGCCTTATTCAGTGATAAGTAGTCAGCATAAAAATAATTAATTCAAGTAATGTACTGAAAATTGGAAAGACTGTAGTGGCATGTACAATCTGGTGAGGCTGGCATGTTTGTCTTTGATTTGATTTATCCAAGTTATGGAATGATGGTCTGTGACCAATATAATTAAGTACCTTAATACCTTCACTATGCGTTTAATGGCTAGGTGTTCTTTTTTTCTCTAATCATATAATGTTCTACCTGAGGAAACAGTTTATGACTTATATAAAACTGGGTGTTTCTTTTGACATGTTCCTGACTCAGCACGGCTCCAAGCCCAACTTCTAAAGCAGTGATGTGTACTATAAATTTCTTCATAGACCAACAGTCTATGCATTCTTTGCACAGGAAAGCTGCAGAATTTACTCATGGTTGTAAACATTTTGTCTCAAATTTGTCTACATTTCATTTCCCCCTTTTGCACTCCTATGCTTACACATGAAAACATGCAAAACTTGTGCTTTGTTTAGCTACTGCATAAGTTCCTGACATAGTTACTTAAAAGGAATGCATAAAAGGAAATGTGCTAAGAGCTCTTTTGATTTTCTTGATGTCCCTTTAAAAAGTTTCGTATTGGAGTTAGAGCATGTCAAAATTAAAAACTACAGTAGTTGGTAGTACAGCAGTCAATATGTGTATCTTCAGAGATGACTAAGCCAAGAAAAGCACGGTTGATGTTACTAGGTATTGCTGAAGTAAAACAGCAGGAAAAGTCCTGAAAAACTGTTCTCTTTATAATGAGGAAAAAAAGAGGTGCCTGGGTGTGATTTTTTTGTTTCTTTTTTATGGTAGGGCAGGGGAAGTTGCCTTTAATAACACTGTTAATGTAACTCTTGATTCAATTTGTTGAGGATGATTTAAAAAAAAAAAACAACTAACCCAAACAACCCAGCTGTTGTGTGTGTCAGCATGTGCAATTCACTATCATTTGAGGTCTGCACATTTTCAGGTAGATATAGCCATACCTGCGTTTATTCAGTAAAATTGCAACCCCACAGCATTTTGCTAATATCGCCTCATTTTCGTTTTTCTCCTGACTGAAGCAGTATCTAGGCAGTCATGCTAAATAATTGCTGGGTAGTAGCCATATTTCTCCAGTTCACTTTCAAAGGGGAGAAAAATGGGACTTCACTTGAATGTAGAAATCCCACCACAATGTCGGTGACTGATCTTCTGCCATAGTTAGCTCTAAGGCTTAGCATGTCTTCCCGATTCGCACAGATGGAACAAGTTTTTACATGTACTCAATGAAAAATATACTACAGAAAAAAGTACAAAGTACCTAGTCATGAGAAATAAGTAATTCTTGACAGTAATTTTTTTATTGTTAATCTGAAGAGTCTTTGTTACATAAAATGGCTTATTAACCAAAATTCAGCGGAATTCAGCGGACTTCAGAGACTTCATGCGTAGGTCACGATCCATGAGCCCTTCATCCATAGTAAATGGCATTGACTGGTGGCTGCTAATAGTCTGTATTTTTATGATGACTTATTTTCCACTTTAAAACTTGTACAGAAAATGTCTCTTAGCCCTCCCTCTTCAGAGAGATCTAGTGAGGCACTAACAGTAGCATCTCAAATTGCAGAAACTAATTTAGTTTACAGTTAGGGGAATGTTTCCTAAGTGCATCGCAGAGTGAGCTTGTTTGATTGTACAAGCCATGTCATATTCTCAGGTGGCACTACCTACTTGTAGAACCCACGTTACAGAAAAAGGACAAGCCATGTTAGGACTCACAGGTGCCTTTAGGGAGGCTGGCTGAAGCTGGTGCCATCCCTACCTGCCGGCCTCACTCCTGTGCTGGCGGCTATGCGGGAACAAGGTATATTTCCAGTCCCCAACTGTTCCAGTTTACAACCCAACTTAAATGAATTCAGAAATGGTGATGTTAAATATCAGATCACGACCTGGAGCAACTAGGGCACGTCCACATGAGTTGCCTTTGTATAGGGGCATTAACTTCCAGTGGAGGAGAGCTGAAAACAGCATCAGTTTTGGCCACAACGGCTACCTGCTCCATAGAACTGTTAGACTTACAGTGCCTGAGGGAGAGGCTCTATACCAGCTTGCTTACAGAAACTGATGAGCGCAGTGTGCTTGAAGGCATATGCTCAGGTGGAGCTCCTCTCTGGGGTCAGGGTCTGACTTAGTTACCACATTCGTTTGTTTGCATTGGTCTTTTATTTGGAACACTATTTGCATTAGGCTGTTGTGGGAACAGTGTCTGAAGAGTCATTTGTATTTGGACTAAGTAGTTTGTCTCCATCAGTGAAGTGATTCATTTGAGGATGAATTCATTCTGATGTATAGGCAAGACTGTTTCCTTCCCTTAAAAGCGTTTCCAACTCAGAAGTGATAAGATTTCAAGAAAACTGTGTATTTTTTATTTGTCCATGTATGTTGCTGCAGCTGAATACTCATGACTTTCTCTGACATTTCATAGAAAACTACATCAATAGAAGGGTGTGGTTTCTTTTTCAGCTAGAGTCCTGTTGCTTTTTTAGCGGAAGAATGATGAACTTTACATAAATTTTAAAAGTGTTTCTACTGAAAGCAGTATCTGGAGTGAATGATTTGAACTTTTCTGTTTACTGAATGTTTATTTTTTAGAGTTATGGCATGTCAGAGTTTCAGAGAAACTGAGATTAGCCTTGACTGCATTATCAGCCTTTATTACAGTAAAAAGATGTCAAGAATAGGGACTAATGTTAATTATTCTCTGCAGGAAAACTCTTGGAGATCGTTTAAAGCTTGAAGAAAAACTTGGCACACTCAATGTGTCTGATACCACAGTAGGCAGCAAACAGGCAACTTTCAAATTAAAGAAGGTGAGCTATATATATAATTTTTTAAGATAATATACAAGTAACTTTAGTTTTTGCATGAAAGAACAGGAACTTTAAAACCGTCGATCTAATGTCCTTCTTCGTTTCTTTATAAGCTGCCAACTCTTCTGCTTCTTGCCAAGAGAATAAAAGCCTCCGGTAGTACTCTGTGTGTTTATACCCTTATAACTTAGGCAGCACTCATAAAATCTTATGTTCCAGTGGAAAATACTGGCTTCCATTTTTTAATAGTTTATTTGCAGACATACCATCAGAAGCTCGTGACCTTACCTGACTTCTGTGCCAGGACTGATCAGATCTTGCTTGGTCTGCAGGTCCAAATGTAGTCAGGATGCCATAGGTGACAGGCTTTCTCTTGGTTGATAATGTTGCTAGACCTCAGCATGATAAAAACAGAGCTCCTAGCCGCCTTTTGTCGTTGAACTCGTGTAACACATCACAAGAATGAGCTCTGGACCTTTTCTACTTGCCAAATTCCATTGGAAGTGTGTAGTTGACTGCTGCCTTTCCCAAAGGGTTTTGATTTCCTATCCTAAGGAATTTGTAGATCGCATACAGGTGATTATATTGTGGGCAGAGTTAAATGCATATGTGCATCTGCTACTATTATAGAACACTTAGGGATTTTTTGCTAGAAAATTGCTTTACAACTGAGGAAAGGACACTTTATAAATGCTGAAGACCCATATTGATACTTGAGCTGTCAAAATGTACTTCAGTTGAAACTGGTTTTCTTCAGGTAAGCCTCTTTCGTATAATACATTTCTCCTTATCAGCAGTCAAATACTATTCTCACTGGTAAAACTGCTAAGAATGGCTAAGTAGTTATTTGATCACATTGGGTATGCGGGTATGCCTGAAAAAATTCTTTGAATAACCAGATTTATGGGACTGTTTTTACCTTACTTGTTTTACCTAACTACTGTCTGTTTGCAGATGTCCTTTTTCATCTGTTTTTGATTCCACTGATTGAATTTAAAATGTGTTGACTGAGGAGTAAGTCACAGATTCCTCTGCAGTGCTGTTTAGGATAAACATTCTGGAGATTTTACCAGCTGCTGTAGCTGGTATGTTAGTGTCTTGCGTCTATAATTAAGTGGGTTTTGTAGGGCTTCAAAAGCACAGTCTTTTTTATAGTAGCTTTAACTTAGAAAATGCAAAGCCACAAAGTTTTTTCTAGTCGGTGGTGAACAATGAAGTATCGCCTTTTACTAAAAGTATTGTGAAGATTTGGGAGTAAGGCAGAAGAAGACATAGCAATTGTTCAGAAAGCCATTTTTACTTGATTTCAGTAGATATGCTATAGCTTTGCGTTTTTTTTAATTACATTGCTGCTAACATATATGGATTTTTTTTCTGTTAACTGATGTTGCTTTATTGAAATACATATGTTGTGCTCATTTGCATGAACAATACTTTTTAAGGTGTAATTAAAAGAAAAATAAGGCGTCTGCAGTTGGAGATCTTTTGTCCTATCAACAAAATAGCAAAATGAGACTTGCAAGTCTTCTCTCAAATAAACAGATCCTGCACATATATTCTGAAGTCCCAGGGAAAGGAGCAGGGAGAGCTAGGGAGAAGTCATTCTATGCAGTATGCTGTGTCTTGACGCTCCTTTTCAGAGGATGAAGAGATGAGGTTGGCAAGCCAAAAAAGGGATTTTGTTTTAGTGTTACTGTGATCGTCAACTTCCGCTTTGTGACGCGCTTTCCTTAAAGCACAGGTGTATTTAGGAGTAGGTAGAAAGACTCAGTGGCGGGGAGAGAATTGTGCTTCCATAGGATTGTTATCACTTGACCTTGTAACTCGGTGGAATTGAGACTGTGCTTGGCTGCTGCATTTGGGGTATGTTAGCAGCCTCCCAGATGCCCAGCAGCCACTGACAGGTCCAGTGATGAAATTGTTTGGCATTGATATTTCACAGTTCCGTTTTCAGGAGATTTTAGTATGGTGCCCGCAGTGTGTCCTGTTTCTCAGTTTCAGCATGCTTTATCATAGCAAATAGATGTAACAAAATAGCAGGGTTTCTAGAATACTGAAATGCTTTACATTACTAGGGAGGTATGGAAGGACATTTAAAAAAACAACAACAAAAAAACCCCAAATAAAAACCCAACGAAGCTTCAAATGCAAATCAAGATCATTTAGTTACAGCATACTAGCAGTAGCAGTCAAAATTAAATTAAGATTTCTTAAGACCATTTCAGATGAGGTCTGGAGACAGAGAAACTACTCAGTTTTCAAATAGTGGGTTTCTTTTTACCCTACTTGCAGTGGAATCGGGAGTCAGTACGTTTCAGCGAAGTCTAAAGACCACTAGCTTTTATTACTACAATACTAGTATGAGCTTATTGTTACATTTGGTAAATTGGTTCATATCTCACCTCAGCCAAAATGCTGTCTATGCATACAAATCTCTAGCTCAAGTTTAAATTGTACTTTAATGGGAGGTTCAGGGAGAGACAGGCTAATATATGAATGCTACTGATTACAGAATTAGATGCAGTGGGGATGCAGCTGCATATCAAGTAATTCTGTCACACTGTTAATGCAGTTATCTGTGCTGCTGTTGAAATTACTTTAATTGCTGGAGTATTTTATAGCATAGACAGTTGCCTGAGCTTGGCTAGTTCAAGTCTGCTAGTTCCCGTTTATGCTTAGTTCTAAGACAAGCCTTAGTCTTCCAAAGAAAATAGTAGTTTATGGCTGTAAGAGCCATTTCATCTTGTGGTATGTAAGTTAAACCCTTTCAGCGTCTTTTTGATGAAGAGAAAAAACATTAATAGAACATGTGCCACGTGAGCAGAGATTTTAAATTATTTTCATGTGGAAAGTTTTTCTAGAACTGCATACAGCATATCAAACATGTTCAGGAACTTTTAAGAACACTTTTTAAAAAACCTGTATGTTTCAGCAAACTTAACTGTTTTGTCTTCATTAAATCCATTTGTGTGCAAATATTAAATGTGGTAGTACTCGTTTACCAAAGTGGAAACTAAATAGCTTCAAATTGTGCTCTGCCTTCTTAAGGGCATTAAATCGTAAATTCTAGAGTGTAATTTTACAGTCTATTGTTAGACATCGGTTTTGATCTGAAATACATGATTTTATGAACTGGTTTTCGATAGCTTTGTCTTAAATGTTTGCTCTGAATTGCTTGGAATGATAGTGCCTAGGGATACCCAGAATTAACAAGTACGTTATAAGACATATGGTATAAGACAAGATAGCCTGGGACCATTTACAGTAAAATTTCCTAATGGAATTCTGACTTGATATATAGGTACTTGAACAATGAGGTGATGCGTAAGTTTACAAGAACCTGACTATTTTTGTTTTATTATTCCAGTCAGAGCAGCAAAAGAAACAGCAGGAAGCTGAGAAACAACATCGTCAAGAGAGGAAAACTCTTAGGCGTTCTGCTAATCATCTCAAGAGCAAACGTGGAAGAGGACGACTGTTTCGTTGATTTATTTTATGGTTTTTTTTTAAAGAAACTTGTTTATCTCTTTTCCTTTTTCAAATGGAAAAAAACTTTTTCAAATTGGGACATGGTACCAGTATATTTGTATTTTGATTCATTGATGAACACAAAACCCAGAATTTGCTAAACCCTGTGTTAATTATTGAAAAGTTTATGAAAGTGTAAGTATTGACCAAAGGACACTACAAGTGTGCTGTGTTTCTGAACTCCAGTGTGAACTGTATTTGTGCAAGAATCACCAGCAACTGGTTATTGTGTAACTCTGGGTGTTTTCTACAGAAGAATTTAAGAATTTATGTATACAGCAAGGCTGCCTGTCTTTTATTTAACTTAAGAGCTG
Source organism: Falco peregrinus (assembly GCF_023634155.1). Classification (NCBI taxonomy): domain Eukaryota; kingdom Metazoa; phylum Chordata; class Aves; order Falconiformes; family Falconidae; genus Falco; species Falco peregrinus. Next base: position 62,839,007 of record NC_073727.1, read on the forward strand.
TGGGTTTTTGCTTTCTGAAATCTTTGTTTGTGACTGCTTAGATAAAAGATCAAGGGTAAGTTATTTTGTCCAAAAACTTATCTTTACAAGGGCACAACAAATTTTTCTTTTATGGTTCTTGAAGGATGACACACAATTGTGTTTTTTCAAAAACTGACTTTGGATTTATATTCTTGGGTTGCCTTAGTACCCAGGAGGAGGTATAAATAGTTGTCATGAGGGCAATTGAAAATGCCTGATTTAAGTTCCTCTAAATCACTCTGGAAGGAAACCTCTCTTGCCACACCGATGTACAAGGGGGAATCTCAGAAGGTTAGTCTTACTAAGTTAAATTTTGTGAATATTGCCTTTACTTAGAATCCTTAGGACCACATTTAATATGTTTTGGTAAGCCAGGCTCGACATAGACCAAGGGTATATGTTCATGTAAGAAGCACTTTAAGGCCATGCCAGTAGCCTGCTATTCTTCAAAAAGTTGGTTTAGTTTAATATAAGAAACTAGAACCTACGTTAAGGAAATTATGGATTCTTTTCTGTGTCATTTTTTTTGATTCTCAAAAGAATGCTTGTTGCTAACCAGGATACAGCATGTTGTCTTGATTTTTTTAAAATTATTTTAATCTTGCAAACCCATCATTTACATAAGTAGTTCACTACTTAAATTAATTTTTACTTTTGATCCTATAGAAACTTTGTTTATTGCTTTTAAATGTCTTCATAAATTGTCTTTTTGCTAACTCCAAGAAACTTTGAATTTTGGATCCAAGAAGAATGAGTGAATTCCTTCATCACTGTAAATCTTAAGAGACTTGGAGGTTCTTAGATGTTTGTCATGGTTTAACCCCAGTTGGCAGCTAAGTACTGTGCAGCCGCTCACTCACTCCCCCACTTTCCCACCCACAGAGGGGCAGGGAGCACGGTTGGAAAAAGGTAAAACTCATGGGTTGATGTAAGAACAGTTTAATAATTGAAATAAAGTAAAAGATGACAATGATGGTAATAATAACAACAATGATAATGTTAATGAAGAAGAGAGGGAAAGAAAGGAGAAAAATCAAGTGATGCACAATGCTCGCTGACCGATGCCCAGCCAGTCCCCGAGCAGCCATCGGCCCCTCCCGACCAACTCCCCCCAGTTATATACTGAGCGTGACGCTCTATGGTATGGAATATCCCTTTGGCCAGTTCGGGTCAGCTGTCCTGGCTCTGCTCCCTCCCGGCTTCTTGCGCACCCGCTCACTGGCAGAGCACGGGGAACTGAGAAGTCCTTGACTTAGAGCAAGCAACAACTTGGCAACAGCTAAAACATCGGCGTGTTATCAACAGTATTCTCACACTAAATCCAAAACACAGCATTGTACCAGCTGCTAGGAAGAAAATAAATTCTATCCCAGCCAAAATCAGGACAGCATTTTGCTTTATAAACCAGACATATTAATAATCTGATCATGTCTCCTGGACAGTATTTACCATAGAATTTTTGTAGTTATTTCAGTAAAAACCTTGGTTTCTCATTGCCCGATGCTTATTTTTGTTTTGTTTAGATGGCAGAATAATCAGTCACATGATTAAGCTGATTTTCTTCTCCCCAATTTAATTTTACCTGCTTTAATTCTTTGCTTCTGTTTTCAATTATTGTTTCCTTTAAAAATGCCTTTTGCACCTGGTATCTTCATCTTCAAAACATACATTGTAATCATAATGTTGCTGTCATTTGCAGTCAGCTAAAAGATGAGTCTCTCAATACCTTTTTATTTTTTACCTCTAGCTGTCAAATTTCTGCATTGTCCATAAGTTTCTCATGCTTTCTGTTTAACACAGAGCTATCCCGTATTCCAGTGTCAGTCTTGCCCATGCTGTATATCAAGAAGTACCATTATTACTACTTCAGCCACATGTAATGCATTTAGCCAAATGTAATGCAGTTGTGGTTGCCCCAGGGTATGGCCTTCTTTGGAGTCTTGTCTTCTGGTAGCATTCAAACCTTTGAAATCCAAGTGCAGTGACAAGTTAAAGTTTGTACTAGTGCAGCATCTTTCCCCTGGAGCATTGTGTTATCTCTTAGAAATTTTCTGCATGCAGTTCAGGTGTGTTTGCTTCATACACAGGGCTATACTGAACATGGAAAAGTTGATGGTGGAAACTTAACACGTTCTGGCTGATACAGGGAGAATTGGGGATTAAGTGGACAGAATTGGCACTGTAAGAACAGGAATTTGGATGAGTTTGTTCCTTCTCATGGCAGGTCTAAACCCCATTATGTTTGATCAAGAGCTAGAGGTGCATTTATGGTTTTGAGGCATCCTTATTTTAGCAGTGATTTTGTTTGGCTGTCAAGAGCAGTAAAAAAACTAATGTGGTTGATCTGCAGGGTAGTAGTGAACTGAGTTTGAAATGTTAACTTTCAGCTTAAAAAAAGTATTCTGTTTTGAGATTCTTGACTGACACTGGTTTAGGTCAGTTTTTTTGCTTTTTATGCACTTAAGAGTACCTCATTATGATAATACTGATCACGTATTTAGGTTGGAGCCTGTAATATGATTAAAGGAAAATATAGTTTGTACTGTTAGAGAGAAGGCACATGCAAACTGTCCTTAGCACACAATTTATTTTGCATAAAAGATAGCTGGGGTACACTTTAGTGTTTAAACATACTAGGCGTAACCAGTGAAATGCCTGGAAAGATAGGACTGTGACTGTAATCTGAATATTATAGGAAGCAAATGTGGAAACTGGAAGACAGGTTTGATGTACACCTAGTAGTTTATGGTCTTTAGAAGATAGTTCCTACTGCTTGAGGTTTCCAAAGCACTGCAGGCTTTGCCTGTCAGTGCACTGTATTTTTATGTGCGATGTATATAAGCACCCCCGCCCCCCGGCACCCGCTGCCTAGAGTAAGGCTAATTAGAGATAGAAGTGCAAGTAATAGATACCAGCCATTGCAGAGAAGAATCCTAGAAAACTGGAGGTCACAGATAGCATTTGTGAAGGAGAACATTAAAGAGTTGGCTCAAGAATCTGAATATTCACGAACAGCATATGTAACTTGACTGGTTGTGATGTGCCCCTTTGAGGAGAGGGAGGCTGTGCTGGATGATTGTAAATTCATTTGCTTGTCTTTGATAGGGAACACCTGCCTGGGGCCAGTTCTTCATTCTACAGTTTCTTCATTTATGCTCTGGATTGCTGAGGGCTTGCATGAGGTCGTGATTTGTGTAAGGTGAAGAAGAGGCAAAGCTCTATGCAGTCTCCATCTTACTATAACTGAATTTGTGCTTTACTAGATAACCAGTGGCTGATGCAGATTTTGAAAGACCAGAGAGAATTAACTAGGAACAGGCCTGTGGTGCCAAAGGTGTTTTCCTCCTGTTGGCTATATTCCTGAAGGAAGCACATGTCATTCTAATACAGGGAGATGGATGCTCAGCATGTCTCTAAACCAGAAAGATAGTATATAATTTTAAAATCAAGAAGTGGAACTAATTTTTAATTTCATACTACTTTTTCCCATGAACCAGCAGTAGCCAGCAAAGTGTATTTCCTGGCCTTGATCTGACCATTAAGTGCTTGAAAGAAGGTGGTGTTCTTCGCATGTTGCTTGCTTCGGTCAGGAGAAGTGTTTGATGTTTGCATTTTGCTAACAGCGAAGCATGGCTCTTCAGGGTGTCCAGCGCTGGAACTCTGAACACAGGTGAGCTATAGTGGGTGGCCTGTGCCAGTCTGCCTGGCGTGCATGTGAACCCAAGAGCTTTTTGGTGAAATAGGGATGAAGGCTCCTTGCAAGCCTGGCTTTTGAGGGATCGGGGAGCAGCAGGAGTGGGCAGCTCAGCGGGCTGGGAGCTTAGCGACAAGGCAGGTGGGGGCAGTGACCTCTCTGACAGGAGGTGCAGTCCTGCAGTTAGCAAACGAGAAGAGCAGTAGGGTGACAGCAGTGAGATTCAGCCAGCACACAATACAGGCAAGTTCATAACTACAAGGCAGGCCCAAGGTCAAGTGAGCAGGTCAGGGTCCGTGAGGTGCTTTGGCGGGCGTGGGCACACCTGCAGCGTAGCTTAGGCAGAGACCAGGGCTGATGCAGCTCCCTAGCAAAGCAGGGGCAGGTCTCTGGCAAGGCTGTTCAGAGCTCTTTGGCACACAGCTCTTCTCGTAGCAGCCTGGTCCCCGGCTGTCTGGCTGTACTGTTACCAGAGCTGGCTTTCAGCACAGCCAGCCAAACCTTGGCAAGGTGGGGGAGAGGTAGCAGAGCCTTAAAGTCCCATGGAGGGACCGGGTGTGAAACATGTTTAGATTCTTGAGACTGATAAAGCAGGTTAATGTCCTTGAACAGCTGTCTGAGGGAAGATTTGAAGTTTTGGTAGAAGCTGACATGCATGCAACGTCCTTGCAACCAATTAACTTCATAATGCAACCAAAGCAGGCATTTCTTGGGTATCAGCCTGATTATATCAACCTTTTTTCAGTCAACAGTACTTCATTTTCCATACTGCAGGCATCAGTATCGATCCAGTATTACCATTCCTAAAAGCTGAGCAGCTGATGGGATCCTTTTCGACATTTAAAGTTCATACTCTAAGGTGAGTGGTGAGATGCTGTAGCCTTGTGGAAACCCTGATTGTTTCATATGTATGTGAATTTAGTGGTGAGAATCAGTTTATAAACTGCCTATAAATAAATATACAGATAGTGGTTAAATGGGAGTGAAGTACTAGCAAGATAAAGAAAAGACCTGGACCTGATGTATCACCTATGCTTCAGTACTTTCTTGCTCCACCACTATATGGCTTACTTTGGATAGGCTATTAGTCACTGAACAAACATTGAACCAAAACTATTTATGTAATGTTCTTTCCAAAATGCTATTACCAAGCCAAGAAGCATGCTGTGTTCCTGTGGCTTGTATAATTGTCTGAAATGGAGAGCATCCATCAGATTATACAAAACAATGAACGAATTTACCGTACCACAGTGCTGGTTTTTAATATCTGAACAAAAGGGTGAAGTACGATTTAAAATATTCCCCTCCATAAATAGCAGGCATGTGTGAGATGTTTATACACATTTTTATGGTCATGGGGTCCATTTATGTATGGAGCTTAAAAAGTGGGCATGATTTGAAATAACCAGCTTCAGGAAGAGTTGTGAGGGAGGGTGCAACAGTTTCCAAATTACTCCATCTTGCTTTGCAGCAGCCTTTTATCTCTGCGTTCTCCATGTTTCCGGATGGGAAAACTAGTAATACCTGGGGAGGTTGTGCAACATCCCCTGAAAGGCTTGCAATGTCAGATTAACCATCCGCAGGAGCCCCCCAGGTATAGTGGAGCCGGCTTTGAGGAGGAGGAATGGATTAATGAACTTTAGAAAACCTCTCCAGCCCGATTACTCTATGAATCTTGTAGGGCGTAAGGAAGAGGCATGCAGCGTTAATTGACTGGAGTAATTTTCCCCCTTTATCCCATCCTTCAAGTGAATCACTCACGAGCTTTATCTTTTTATCTCTTTCATAAAGATTAAATACTTTTTTGGCTTGTTTCCATAGCTAATATATTTTGTCTGATCTTGGGAAGTATGGAGTTTTTAAGCTGAATGAAAGCACATAAATCTATTAATAAACTTTAGCTCTTGATTGTTATCGCTGTGTTTCAAAGCCCATAATACTCAACAACTGACTCTTTGTGATGAACATGAAGAAGTAGTCCTATTCTATCAGCAAAACGAACAATTTATAGTATAGCCTGCAGAAAACAATCAGATTTAGCAGAGCTTGTAGTTTACACAGCCGGACGAAAAAGAATTCCCACATTTTAAAGACTCTGTAGATGGATAACCATAAACCTAGCACTGGGGTTTGTGTCATACTGTCTGTAAAACTGGGTATCGCTGATTTCTACACCCGTTCCCCCACCTATAATTTAGGCATTCTCTGCCCCATTCCTCTCTCTGATGACTCTGCTTGCGTTAACTGCGTTTTAGTATCGCTTCCTTCCTCTTGTTTTCCAATTTTGCCCAGATCCTTCACCCACATGGGGCCTAGTGGCAAATTTTTATTGATAATACATCACACGTTACCCTGTGTTTGTACTGTAAGTGGCTTTTCTGTATGAAATGCTTGTGAGCATCCTGTGGTACAGACTAGTTTACACGATCACACATCAGTTGAGGTGAAGTAAGCTGATTTCTGTGCAAGTGAATGAAAACTGCAATGACTGTGTATCATCTGTAACAGTGTAAATTCAGAAATGTATCTGTTGCTGACTCTTTCAGGATCTCATCTTCTGTTCTTTGTTTGCTTAGTGGTTTAGACTGTGGTGCATTTGCAAGGAGTGAAGATCAACCCTGAGCATGTTCAGAAAGGAGTAATTTTTCTCTTACCATTTGAAAGAAATAATTGCAGAGAGAAGTGCTGCATTTCCTTTGATGGTTACATTCAATTAGAGTTGAAGTACAATAATGTTACAGCAAAATCAGGTATGAGTTTAAAACACTGTTGTTCCCAGTGTGGTCATGCTTTATGAGTGACATTAGGGTCAGCTTACCTATGAAGGCAGGTCCTTGTTCCCATTTAATTCTTCAGAGTGGGGCAAAAGTGAAAATCCCATTTCCTCATTAAAGAGAAAACTAGGCAGTTGAAGTGGGAAATACCGGCCCAGCCCTAATCAGAAGTTATACTCCCAATTCCTGGAACCACCCTTCCCTTCCCTACAGCAGTTTCTGCCAAAGCTGCTCTGTCTCTCCTACTCATTATCTCTTCTTTTAACATCTGGCTATTTCTTGTGGGGTGCCTATCTCTATGCTCCAGTTTTTCGATTAATATCTGGATCTATAGTACAGATTTGTACAGATGTAGCAGGGCTTTGAAAATGACCACTAAAATGATAATAGTAACGGGTTGTTTATAGCAGCTGTTGAGCAGAGTAGATCTATATGAACTTGGAGATGTGAAGAGCCGTGACATCAAAGTGCACGGTGGGGGTTTGGAGAGCTGGCATGTGCTCTTGGCGATATGCAGGGGCAAATGTTGCTTTAACCCCAAAAAATTCCCCTCTTACTGTTCTGTATGCCTGTGCCGCTGTGCTAGCTCTGCTTCAGTAAGGGTCTGGGTGTTTTGGGTGGAGTTGTGTTCTGTAATTTTTTTTAAAGATCTTACTACTGCATTAGTACAATTGCTGTGTACAATTACATACATGCATGATTATGTTACATAATGTGCAATTACACAAAAGTTTCAACATTCAAATGCATTCAGATTATGTATCATCTCACTAATGAATATTATGTCCATTTTATTTACCAACAGATCTTCTGTGGAGTGCGTACATAAAAGTCGTAAGAGACCCCATGCTTACCTGTAAGGATTTAATCATCTTATGCAAATGAGAATGTTGAGAAGTAATTATCTTGTCTCTTAGGATTTTGCTGAATATTCTTTTAAACTGAATCAAAAGGGAAGTTTGCAACACTCCCGTCATAGCTACAGTGTTTTTCTTCTTTCCCAGATGTAAATGGGAGATTGCCTAATGGGACTATGACACTTGCACTGAAAGTATGAGGCAATATTTTAAACAGATCTCCACAGCAAATAAATATCCTCTACCTGAGATATTTTAGACAGGTTACAACAAAACACTTTTGCACAGTGCCATGGTAGCTACAGTGCTGCAATTTAAATATTACTAGAAGCAGAGCATAGATGATTGTGCTGCGGTACTCAGGATGCGGCCTGACACTATTCAGTGTAGACATGAGCAAGAACATCGTGTGCAATACCCAAAATGTGCAGGTAGCTGGGGACTAGTCTTTCTAAATTAACTGTGGTTTAGCCAGTTAAGGAAAGACGTTAGATGTGCTGATAAGTGAAAGTTATTGTAGGAGACTTTGAAGGCCATGATCCTTTATTTCTGTGGTCAGTCTCTCAAATAATGAGTGGTCCATTCAAAACTGCAGGAAAGTGGAATCTTCTCCAGAGCAAAGATGAGGCATGGAGCTATTTCAGGTATTGCTTGACCTCCCCGGAGTGGCGGGAATGAAAGCTGCCTTCACTGGTGGCATTTTGGACAGATGTGAGGACAGGGCTGCTAGTATATGGTGGAAATTCAATGTGACCAATGCAAGGGAGATTTTACACCTGAGTGGGTGTATGCTGCGCTGTGCCTCAAGGACTGGAGGATGAAATAACCAAACAGCCGAGGCAGGCAGCTCCTTCTCTCCACTGTTTTGCCAGAGGATCTCTTTTTACTTTGCCTGGTTATGTGATGTGTACGTGATGTCTACTGAAGCAATTCTAGAGAGTAATGGCCAAGGGTGGATGTCTGTCTTTGTCTCTTAAATGCTTCCCCTTAATCACAGAAGGGTGATTGACCTTTCTTTTTCTAGATGTACTGTTTCCCCTTGCCTCTGAAGATCTGGGGAAGCAGAGCTCCTTCCTTCAAGGAGGCCACCACTCCCCATGAAATTAGAGGAATTTCTCATAGAGATAATTTGGAAAAAGGGTAACTGTCTAGTAAGGCAGTCAATAATGCAGCTGGAAAGGATGGGAGAGAGGAGAGGTGGAAAATCATTTGAGATCTGGCCAAATGTTTCTCTTGAAACACTTTCCAACAGAGAAAAGAGCTGATCAATGTAAATGTCAAATTTTCAAGAGCTGGAACTAATCTGTTCTGGTTTGGGGGTTTCAGTGAAGACTTTCTAGCTTTTAATCTTACTGCAATTTTCTCCTAGAGGGTACAGTCCTGTCCTGACCTGCTCTAGTTTCTTGCACTTCAGTGCCTTTTAAAAACTGGATTCCTCCAGCCAGCATGACAAGGTTACTAGAGCTGATCAGGTAGAAACGGTAAAGTAAACTCTTCCCATTTTTTTTTTTTTTTTTTTTTTTTGGTTCTGCACCCCCCAGCATCTGGAGTTACTGGGCACTGTCTAACCGCAAGGCCTGGATCGGTGAGTGCCTGTGTGGAGCAGCAGGCTGAAGTGCCCGCAGCTTGTGACTGCTGAAGAGCTGAGCTGTCTGAACCCCTTCTGTCTTCCCTCCCTTCGGGGGGCATGTTCTGACACAACATCAAGAAAGCGACCCACAGCAGCTGTCAGCAACAGGTTTCCCAGGCTCCTTTCAGCGATGGAAAATTGGTTTAGTGAATACTAATCAGAAGACAAAACAGTTAGGGGAAGTTTGATAGCGTATTGGGTTTGCGTGGCAAGGTTTTGGTAGCCAGGGGCCATGGGGGTGGCTTCTGTGAGAAGCTGGCAGGAGCTGCCCCCATGTCCGACGGAGCCAGCGCCAGCCGGCTCCGAGAGGGACCCGCCGCTGGCCAAGGCCCAGCCCGTCAGTGACGGTGGCAGCGCCCCTGGGACAGCAGATTTCAGAAGGGGAAGAAACCTGTGCAGCAGATTACAGCCAGAGAGAGAAATGAGAGTACGTGAAAAGAAAAACTTTGCACACACGCAGTTCTGTGAACAAGGAGGGGGAGGAGGTGCTCTAGGTGCCCTCCAGCCCGTGGTGCAGCCCCTGGCGAGGCAGGCTGTGTCCCCAGCCTGTGGAGGTCCACGGTGGAGCAGTTTGCCACCTGCAGCCCATGGAGGAGAAGGGGGATGCCCGAAGGAGGCTGTGACCCGCGGGCAGCCCGCGCTGGAGCAGCTCCGGGCAGGGCCCGTGGCCCCGCGGGGACCAGTGCTAGGGCCAGCTGGGCCTCCCCTGCCCAGCCGGGGAGGACAGTGACAGAGCGGCTTTGGTGGGCACCTGGCATCCAGCTGGGGTCAACCCACCACAGATAGACAACCTCTTTATTGCTTCACGCTGTCTTTAGCTGTTAAACCAACAAAACAATTTCTGCACTAATTGGGAATGAAAATTATTATTGGTGCTAATGGTTCTTTTCCTAGTGTAGCTGGGATTTGGTGACAACTAACTGATAGGAGCTAAGTGGAAATAATATCTTAATCACCAGAAGCTTTGGAGGTTCTGACTTCGAGACAGCCCTACTTCTGGCTTCATGCATCACTTCATTTGTCTCACTGCACAGAGTAAAGCATTTTAGGGCATCTAAGCTAAATACATCGAGGTACAAACCAGCCTGAAGAACCAGATGGGCTTGAGAATCTGTCAGTGCATAAGGTACCCATACAGCCAGCAAACTTGTACTGTATTAGGCTGTGTGACTCCCACAGGTTAAAATTTCTGCCTCTTGGCTGAGGCAAGAATTTGGACTGGCCTCCAGGCTTGCTCAGAATTCAAAGGTGCTTGAATCTAAGAATATAGGCCTATCACCGCTTTGACCACAGCTCGGAAATCTTCAGTGCAAGGCTGTCCTGAGAGCTTGGCAACAGCCATGCTTCTAGCTTTCCTTTCTACCTTGCATTCTCTGAGCAATCTTCCTGCTCCTTATTGAAAGCCTTCAGTGTGTCAGTGCATTTTGAGGCCAATGTATCCAGAAATGTCTTTGGTGTTTCAGAAAGGTACCACAAGCTCCCTGTGGGGCCTGCGCAACGTTCCTCACTGCCAATTTGAAAAGCAGTAGAGCCAAAACTGTCCATAGAGTCTGTTTTCTTCCATGAATATTAAGTCTCTGAAAGTAAAGCAAAGCTGGCTACAGGGTTCCAAGAAAGGAGGACTAAGCCCTAAGGCAGAAGGACATAAATACACAAGGGACAATAACAGTTCTGAGGGATTTCAGTGTTGGTGTCTCAGAGCATCTGATGCCTCAAAGCAAGAAATTGGAAAGCTACTGGAACAGTTTTCTTTGAACATCATTTTGCATGTTGATTTCAGGCATTGCAAGAGAGAAATTCTGTTATATCAATGGGATCTCTTGTGTTTTAACTGGAGAAGCAGTGATACTGTGAGAGCTAGTTATGGTGACCATGCTCCAAATCCCTTAACAAGAGGTCTTGGGTTGACGAGCATGTGATTGTTGAGAAAGCCTTACTTTTCTCTCAATTAAAAGTTCTTTCTTTGGTACATAACTAAAGCAGTCCAAAGGCAGAGAGGTAATCTGAACAACCGGTACTTAACTTGTATTGGCTCTCACAGACACGGCTTACGTTGATTACAGAGAACCCATCACACAGGATGAACTATTACTGAATCATTTCTTGGGTTTATTAAGCATTAAGCTGGCTTTCATCCCACATGCAGGGCTTTGAACTGTTACTGAATAATTCCTCAATTCATTCTCTTTGGGCTTTTATTCCACTTGCCGGTCTTGTCTTTTCCACCTACACAGCCTCCAGAACAACAGGGTCAATCCTGCTGCCTTGACACAAGCCACACTCTCATTGACATCAAAGGAGTTTTGCCTGTGTTGGGGTGATATTGGCTGTATGTTTACTGTGATGATTGCAAGGTACTGCCTGTGTGGCTTACGGGTCGCCTGCAGGTTTGGGTTGTTCTGGTGGGTGGAGTTGAGGGGAAGGAGTATATTGTATTGGGGTAAGGGAAGGTGGCTGTTCAGGTGTAATGAGTTACTTAGCTCTTACCAGCTGCTGCCCTGACCCCTAACAGTGGCCACACAGGGTAGTCTGTGGTTCCTGCTCTGCAGCAGAAGCCAAAGCTCAGTCACGCACAACTCTAGCAGGGTGCCCTCCTCTGGGAGTCGGATCCGCTTTGCATAAACCCAGTTCCTAGTTGCCCAATAATTTCCCAAAGTGGAAGGACGATGTGGTAAAACACTGGAAGCTCTGTAAAATTTCTGCTGCTCCCTCATTTTGCACCCATTCCTAATATATGTGCTGTAATGGATCTCAAAATTAGAAGGGGTGAGGAGATGACCGTGTCTCAGAAGAGTAAGATGAAGGTTTCTGAATCCACTGAGTGGTTCTGTCAGAGCACTGTCTTAACTGGCACGAGAAGGAGCTAAAGTTTTGGTCTGCCCTGATGGACAAGACCTTTTACGTCTTTGCTTTGGTTTGGTTTCCTGACAGTATGGCAGATCATACACCAGGAAGGTGGTTAAATGCAGATGAGTTCTGCCTTGCACAGAGGGCAGGGATAAAAGGTGCATTCCCTGCTCTGAAATTGGTAACTTAGAGACAGTATTTCTCAAAGCCTCTCTGTCCCCAGTTGCTGTTGCTAAGGATTTAAACCAAAGACACCCTTTTTCAGATGCAATTGGGGGTGGTGGTGGTGGAAATCTTTAAAAAAATATTTTTAAATAAAGGATTTCACTTTATTTCCTTTTTTTCTTCTTCTGTTTTACTTCCGATGACCTAAGGGAGACCAGAAGAGTCTACTTTTGTGTGGTTTGTGCCCTTGAAACTTTATGGATCCTGCTCACAAAGGTGTCTGCAGCCACAATCAGGAACAGTTCAAGTCTTAAATGCCATTTTTGGTTGGGTGTTGTATGTAGAAGACTTTGAAGTTTCCCCTGGAGAACAGGTTCCGTATCTGTAGGTAACTGCACAGGTTTCTTATGTGGTTATAGGATTAGGCAAGGGCAGTGGGATTGCAGTCAGAGTACTTGGGGAGGGACAGAAACCCTATGAATATTTGCAGCTTTAGGTGAGTAGTACTTCTTTTGCAAACTTTGAGCAGTGCATAGTTACAGTGTAACCCATGTGTACTTGGAGATGTGACACACAGTTCTACAGTAGCAGCTTCTCCCTAATAGTCACCCTGCTATCAGCAGTATTTAGGTTGAGGACAGCCTTAGCTGCATCTGATTTCTGTGTCCTTAGTACCTTGGCTTCTTACCTCCCTACCTTGGTATGGTACCTTAGTTTCTGTGTACTCCTTGTGCCTCCCCTTGAAGCCGCCAGATTTTAGCATCCATGACATCTACTGCTACTGTGTGGTGAGACACTTCCTATTGCTAGTGCTACACCTGGCTCTGTGGCTTCACTTGAGCTTCATTCCCATTCTTGGCTTTGAGGAAACAGTGAGACAGATGTTGCCTTCTTGTCCTCTTTGTGACAACACTCTTGATGTTGTAGACTTCTTTTGTGATCCTCTTTAAGTCATCTCTTTTCGAGACCGAAGCCCTGAACCATTGAGTCACTGCTTGTATGGAAGCTGCCCCTTGTTTGGGTTTTCCATAAACATGCAAACAATTCAGAACACTTGGGCTTCTGCTACTCTGTTAATGATATATTTTACGGTTTGCTTGGAAACTAGGCTTGGTTTCTGTCCATTGTCATGCGTTAACAGGAGAGGTCCTCCTGTGGATTAGTATGTTGTTATAGATAGGAAAGAAAGGGTGGCAGTGAATGGGCAGTTCCCCTGACAGGAGGAAGGTAGCAGTGGGGTTTCCCAGGGACCTCTGAGGAACCCTGTGCCCATCCATATATTTATGTGCGTTTTGGAAAGGTAAATCATCACCCAGGAAAATAAATAAGGAAGACTGCAAAGAGCTGTAGGAGAGTTCAGTAAACCTGGGTAGAACGCAAAGCGATGGCTGTCACTGTGGCATGGTGTGATGTGGCAGTGGCACATCAGCTGCACGAAGTAATAGAGGGAGGCAGGAAAATCCAGTCAGCTGCAGCGACAGAACGGTGAGCTCTCGGCTTGTTACTGGTATGTAGGAAAGACTTTGTCACTGGAGAATGTTCTCTGAAAACATTGATTCAGTGTTCAGCAATCGTCAAATGTTACTGGAAATGAGAGGAAGGGGGGGCGGGAAATATCTGTGCTATACATAAACCCCCAGAGTACCATACTACGGCTGTTATGCTTAGTTCTTATCACCTCACTTTAAGAAAGGGTGTGGTATAACTGCACTGAAGTGAAACGGCATTCTAGCATTTTTTATAAGAGACATGAAGAGTTTCCTTGTGAATGAAGATTAAAAAGTGTGGGACTTTTTGGCCTGGAAACAAAGACAGCTGAGCAGCCATATTATAGAAGCCTATAAAATAGTTGGAATGGTGTGGAGAGGAAGATTACAAAACTACTATTCATTATTCTTCATAATGTAAGATCCAGGTGCCATCTAATGAAATTATCAGGTAGCAGCTTTAAGACAGACATATGGAGTATTTATGTATATGTTGTATAGGTACCTTGTGAAGCTAATTATCTTCAGCTATTATGGAGGCCAAATGTAGGTACTAGTCCTAAAAGGAGTGAGATGTGCTTGCAGGTGATAAATCTACTGAGATTTACTGTACCTCAGAACCTGGATGCTGCCTCTAGCTCAAGAAATCCTTAAATCGGAGATTGCCTGAAGCTGGAAGCACACGCTGGGGAAAAAGATCACTCTGTACTTGTCCTGTGCCTTGTACCCTTCCTTACATATATGCAAAGGGGCAGGTAACTTTGGTCTGCCTGTATTTGTATGTTGCTGCGAGCATACTGAAAGCTGTGAGGTTTCCATCACAGGAGCAGATCAGCTAAATGTCTCTCTGATGTGGGGTGGGTAGAGCTTATCTGGCTTCAGAAAGGAAGCTAGACTCTGGGGATCTCCAAACGTTGCTTTGATCCCATTTCCTGCAATTCTGTGGAAGTGGTGAATAAACATGTCTACTTCTCTACTTCCCACCTCTGGGCTGTCGTCAGGACACGGCAGAAAGGTGTCCTGTGTGTAAAGGGAAAGGCAGGCTGAAAAAGGCAGAGCCTGCAGCCAGCATGTGGTCTTCCCACTGCTGCAATCACTGTGGAGGCTGAGGGTGAGTTACACCTCTGAAGTTGCAGCAGAGAAGACACGCCAGGATGTGACTCAAAGGCCAGGCTAAGCCATAAGCCAGGTCTGTAGGTGCTGGAACCAACACAGTGTCAGTCTGCTGTGTCACTGGCAGCCTGCCTACGGAGGAGTGCAGGTGGCAGAATGAGGTTGTTTCAAGCCCTGGGAGAAAGGAATTGCAGCCGCTGAGCCTGTGGGTGTGAGCTGTTGTTATAACATTGCAGCAGAGGGGGTGAAGATACAGATGAAGCATCTAAGGAGCAGTTTCACAGCACATCTGGCCCATGACTTTTCCATGGAAAAAAGGACAGAATGGCAATGTGGACAGACAGCAGTATCATTCCTACCTACTGCTTTTAGTTTCTCCTTTTGGTGATTGTGGTTTTGGACCGTAATCTGACCTGCAGGACTCCATTGCCAGATGTAGGGTGATGCTGATGGTAGGGAGGGCAGCTACAGCAGATGCTGATGCTCGTGCGTTTCAGAATGCACATTCTTCAAGGCAGTACCATGTGGAAGTTACCACTGACTGAGTCTCCGTCCTACTCCTTCTCTCCCAACAAAACCAGTCCTTGCAGAGAGCATTGAAAATGGACAGCAATAGACTTTAAGAGCTAACAGATTATGCTGGGACAAAAACATGAAAAAAATTCCAAAGTTTTGTACTTGCAGTTACAGAGATCAATTGAGCTCCGAAGGAACTCAAAGAACATAGCAAGAACTGGCATTTGAAAGTCACACCATGCAAGAAAAGGTATAAACAAATGGTGAATTAGTATATATTCCTCTCTGTCCTTTTTAAAAATGACTGAAGATTTATGTGAGCTACAGCTTTTTTTTTTTGCTTTTTTTCCCCCCCCCCAGTGACTGACTCTGAGGTCCTCTGTTATTAACAGACAAGTGGTATGGCCAGGAAGATAGCTGAACTGCTGATTTCCAGTCCAGCTCGTCAGCCCTCAGTCCAAGAAACTGGAGCTGTGTCTAACCGCTAATACCCAAGCCTGGAAATCCCTCCTTAGAGGGAAAACAGCTTCCAGGCTCTGAGTAGCTATTGTGAAGTAACCTGAAGATGCCTTCCATGGCTGTATCATGTATGTTATGAGGCTGAGCAGTCAGATGTGTTTGATGGCTCCTGCCCAAGTCAACCTCATAGTGTCTACTACATATAAAGTATGAGTAACACCCAGTCTTTGAACCACAAGTAAACCACTTCAGTGTAGTTCCATTTCCATTAAGGTATGTCCTACAGATAATAATTGCAAACAGCTCTGTGCAGTCCATAAATGCCTTCCACCTCCACAATCCCTCTCTTTTTTCCCATGGGGCAAGATCATTCCCTAATGCTTTTGAAACCAGAGCGACAAATGTAAATATTTCCAGGGTTTTTTTAACTGTTGCTGACAACTTCTGAAGTGATTAGAGAAGGTGTTTCTTTCATTTGTTTATCTTTTGTTATGTTATTTGCATTCATTAAATGCAGGCATAACACAAAAAGTTAAAGCATAAGGGCTGTTTGTGGAAATAAAATCTGTTTGGAAGAATGCCAGTCTGATTGCTACCAGTCTTGAAGGTGGCATTTCTGCAATTCTGCTGGAAAATAGAGCCTGACAGGACACAACCTCTGATATTCCAAAAGTACTTCTGTATTTAACATAGATAAACCAAAGGAATCACGTCTATTTTAGCTAGGCACATTCTGGAGCCATTGCGTGATAGTTGCAGGAGGGAGTTGATGTGGTATCAGCCCATTACTGTTTGTGTGTCCTTATTAGCTCCCAGCATTAAGGAAATCAAAGATTTCGTTGCAACATAATAACCACGATCCTAATGAGTGCTTATAGGGAGCAATCTTTTTGTTAAGTGGTGCAGTTTTGGCTTGTTTAAACCCTGATCTGAATTCCCATATTTTTTTGGCAGGACTCTTGAAGGATTTGGGCACCACTCACAACAGGGGCAAGTTAACTGGGATCTCTTACACAAGCTGACTAGAGAAGTCTTCACCTCTGGAGCAAGGCATTTTGAGGGTAGGGCTCCCCTTGCTCAGCAAGCAGCACAGGTGTCCTTTACGCAGAATTTTAGCTTGGACTGCAGAAGGAAACAAGTAGTCTATAGCCTATGGTTAAAAACATTCCTCTATGAAGCATTACTCATTTGCACCCAAATTAAATATCTAAATATTTTGCAGATCCCAGGGATGTTCTCATCAGATGAGGCTGGGATAACTCCACTCAGAATGGTGTATGGAAGTGATTAACAAACACTGTTCAGAAGGAGCTCTCCATCCACACGCTTGCTCTCACATACCACAGGAAACCTCCAAAACCAGTTCTCCGTTGTGTCTCTTCTTCTCTGCATTAGCTCTGGCAGACCTTTTGGATAGGTTTGTCACCTGCAGCTGTGAACTCAGCCATTGGCTTCACTGCAGGTAGAGCAGGCCAAAACTAAGTTTTTTGTTTTCTTGAAATTAATGAAAATCAAGCTTTTTCAGTTTTTGTTTTTTCTGTTCAACACTGCAAGCCCCAACTCTGTTCCCTTCCCCAGTAAAATCTGCATGTTCCTAATCCTGGGATTTACTTAAGCAACTACAGAGGATCCCGAAATGGCTTTGTCTCCAGCTGGAGACAATTACCGATTTGTCCAATTCTCACCACATATATTATTAAGATCAAAGGCAGACCTCAAAACATTAGCAACTAATTTCAGTGTTATAGTTCTAATAAAATAAAAGCAGGCCACTATTAGGCAACATCTCTTTTGGATGTGGTAACTTCTTCATTGAATTCTGAGGTATTCTTCCTTCCCAGATAGAATTAATCATAGTTGCAAGGATCTATGGGTTACTGCTGCTTTTAAATTTGCAGCAGGATGGCAGATGAGAGTAATTTGGGTATGTCCCTGGCTGGAGCATGGAGAAAGGCAGAATAGTGTTAATAATTTGTTTTTTCTTACTTTAATAAAATTCTGCATTCAGTCTTGGGGACTCTTTTTGTAAGGGTCTCCTTTTATCACAAGGTTTCTTGGCAGGTGTTGATTTGTTTTATATCGGTGTAAGCAAGAGGAAGAGGAAGTGCCACAGTTCAGTCTTCCGGACAGCAGATTTGGAGGAGCCCAAGGGAGAGTTGCCATATTCCAGAATTGAGGAGCGCTGGACATGGAAAGTGGAAAGAATTAAGGGGATAGGGAATTACATGTCTCATTAATACAGGAGACAAAGGCAACCGTAAATCATTTGCCTTCGCTGAGCTAGAAGATAAGAATAACTGCTTTCTTTTAAAGCATCTTTTAAACTATTATAGCCCTGCTTCCTGGAGAAAACATAGACCCTTTCAGCTCCCAGTTCTGGTAAAGAAACCTGATGGCCTTCAAATCTGGACTGAGCAACTGTCTATAAGGTACAGTGCTGTGATCAGGCCCGAGGCCTCTACCCGGACCCTCTGCTAGCTCAGGGGCTCTGATGAAGACGAAGGTCTGCAGCAGAGTCTGCCAGCCGAGCCCTGCCTCAGCCCACCCCAGGAGCTCAGCCAGGGCAGCGGCACAGGGAGCTGCCAGCACGTATCCAAGGGATCCCTGGTTCTACAAGCCTGTCTTGGGACACTCCCATCTTCTGCTCATACCCTTGTAACTGGAAACAAGCATGAAAGGAGGCAAAAGCTGGATTTACTGTGGGGACCCAGAAGTCCAAAGCATAGGCTGCAGAAAGGGTCTTCAGAGGGAAAGGTGAGCATTAATTCCCTCTGTGGTGCAGGTCACCTAAGCTTGACATTTGTACCAGTTAACACAAGCAGACAGGCAAATCGGCAGTGACGAGAGGACTGTGTCTGAATCCACCCTGTCTGACTTGTACCCCAGTGCTCAGGTCAAGGCTGGAGTAGGACTGCTCTTGCCAGCAAGATTCATAGCCTAAGAGGAGCCTGTCCCCGGGGCTGTTGGATGTGGCTACACGGGAGGTGAGGAGTGTTAAAGATAAAAGACACAAGCATGGGAGCAAAGCCTAGAAGCTGTGAGAGCCCAGGATCCGTCTTTGTGTCTCTTCTGAGGTGTGAGCTACCCTCAGGACTGCTGCACAGAAGGTGCTCAGAGGCATTTTCTCTGGATGCTTCTCTTCTGTAATGAACACGGCTGCTGCTTTTATGGCCATCGCTGATCTCTGTTGTGGGTAACGTCTCCTGAGTGGGACTTTTCAGAAGCTGTGGGTACCACAACACTGTGTTAGCAAAACTTAAATGGCAAGAAGTGTGTTCCATGGCTCTTGGCTTGGCCAGGGTGATTTTGTCATTGAATTGCTTTGCAGTGCCGTCTTCCCCGTTGTCACCCCCTGAATCGTCATGCTGGCCCAGACGATGGGTGAGGTGACGTGGTAGCAGAGTGGTGCAGGTGCCTTTGGCTGGCCTCGGTGCCTGCGTGGTGGACAGGCTAATTCCCTGTGCCCTGAGCTGGGTAGCCAGGGTGCAGCTGGAGCCCCATCTGTCTGCATGCGCTGCAAGATAAAGGGAATGTCTTAAGTCACTGTGGCAAGTTTTGTTTAGAGCTGCTCTGCCAGAGCCCAGAGTTAAAAGGGGCCTTTTCCCATGTAGTCATGCCAGAAGAGACGATCACAAACAACTGGCTGCCACTGATCTGGTCTGCAGTCCCAGTGTTTGCAACACTCTAGTTTAAACAGTTTCATCCCCCAGTGACTCTAAGGGTACCAATCAACCAGGCAAAGTGTCCTGCTTACAGGGAAAGCTTTGCAGGAGGGACTTGCGTGTCGGAGCTGTAGCTGCTTCGTCAGGGCAGCACAGAACAGCACAGCTGCTGCCAAAATCTGCTCTGGCTCCCTGCACCTGCATCACCTGGGATGGCCCTTCCGTCACTTTGTGGTTGGCAATGGTGCAAATTGATCTCTTGTGATTTTTATTTGGAGGTGAGCTTGACATCACCTTCGTGTGACTTTTAATCTTCTAACAGCATTTATTTTAAAAATGAAATAATACATGGACTAATAATGCTGTAAAAAGGTATGGGTCTGGATTTTCACCCTGCTTCATGTCTGCAACATTATAGATCTGATATGACCCACCACAGCCATGTTGCTTGCACTGCAAACATGTCATTACAGCTCCAGATGGGCTCTCAGAGGCTAATCCGAAAGCTGATTTATGGCAACCTACCGCAACCTGTAACAGCCATTAGCTCACTTCTGACACTTTGCTAGGTTTCCTGACTTTCTGCCTGGTTTATTTCGGAAGCAGAAGTGAAAGATGGTTTTCTGTTGGATATAGGCCCACTCCTCAGCTGGTCACTGGTCACTGGAGCTTTGCTATATCTTGCCATATAGGGATTAGGCACTGGCTTTGTCAGATGAAATATTACCCAGCCAAGATTTAGTGTCATTTGGCTAGACAGTCTTTGCTTTCTGAGAGATTTTCTGTTACTCATCCCAGATGCTTTGGTCTTGGATCTGGTATTATCTGACTATAGCTTTTCCGCCACCTATTGCAGTGAGGTATTTATGTACGCACAACCACAGCAGATAAATCTCTTATAAAGAGATAATCTTAATCTCTTTATAAATCAGCATGCTGTAGTAATTCCCCATAAACAGACAGGTTGCAGCAACCCTTTTACTAGGTCACTGTCACCACTGATATTTTCTTTCTTCTCTTTTGTCCTGTGTCAGCTATGTAGCAGGAGGTGTTTTCAGAGAGATCAGGAAATTAAATGATCGTGTGTATACACAGCAGCTGTTAATACATTTCTCGCAATCATATGCTATTTGGTATTAGCAAACCTGAGAATAGCACGCAAAGATGAGTAGGAAGAATGCAAATATATCTTTGCTGTGATGTAGCACATGGCAAATTCCAGTGACTCCTATCTTGGGGCATTCCCTACTAAATCACCATTTACAATGTGCTTTTGTTTGCTCTGTTCCCGGAAACTAATGATGCTGCCAACACTGCAGAAGTTACAGTTAAAGTTTCTTGTCACACGCAATGCACGCACATTGTTGTAAAGGTACTTGTATGAATGAGTTATTGAATTAGAAGGGAATGTGAATTGCACACCTGCCTCCAGGAAACTTTCATGGTCTGGGTTTATTCAGTTGCTGTAGGATCAGTAAAAACATTTCTAAAGGAAAAATGAGTCATCCAAGGAGCTCTAGTAAGAGGTCAGCTCTGTTCAGACCCACTCCAGAAAAGGGAGGGGAGTATCTGACCAGAGGAAAGTCAGTGGTATTCCCTGCCCGCAGGCCCTGCTCTGGCCCTTCTCACCATGCGGGCATCAACACTTTTGCGTGCATTTTTTGGAAGAAGATTGTTCCTAAGTACATGCTGGGGATTTAGCATGTTGACTACTGCACTGGAGGGACTCCAAGTAAAGCAAGGAGAGCAAATGAGGTTTGGGAATTTGGTGGGGCTTGTCTAAATTGTCAGACAGTGTTCTAATTTCAGGCAAGGGGATTGTAACCCCAAGTTTGGAACTGTCTGGAGAGACCAAGGAAGTATGATGGGAAAGAAGAGTGTCTTGGGCATCCCGGGGTTTGCCTTAGAAGAAAGGACAGTGCAACCTTTAATGTTTGCTTTCTTTCCCAATTTGCAGGTCAGCTTTACCAGACCTGCATGCACTTGAAAAAAAAAAAATGGCAAGCTGCGTCCAGTCCCGTGGGTCTTACTCATGGGACTAGTCCTTACTCATCGGATCGGCCCCCGCAAGGTTGATGAGACTGCTTGTATGATTGAGCCTTTTGGCAGAAAGGCTTGTTCATTCAGATGGGGATCTGTTTGTTTTGCGTGCTGTAAAAATTCAACCGGCGCTGGAAGACAGCAGAATTTCTACCTGTGCGAGCTCAAATGTGCAAACAGTCACAAGCCGGCCTGGGACAGTCCTGAAGTTCAGGATAGTCTTGGCACCCCAGCGACAGTCTTCAAGAAGCCACCATGAATGTGCATCCAGGCACAGGAAGTTTTTTTGCTTTCCATATCTCATCCTGGAGTCCCCAGACCTTCCCTGTTCCCAAGGCTGCAGCAGCAGATAGGGCCCTCGTGTCTTTTTAGTTGCTGTAGGATTTATGTCATTTAAGTCAATTGAGGAAGGTGGTAACAAAGGCAGAGTGTTCCCGTTCATGTGATGCATTGCAAAGGACATTCCTCTGTGTCCCTGCTTTTCCTCACACAAGCAGAAATGTTGCCACCCTCAACTACAGAGCAGCTGAGAGCCAGGAAAGGGAGCAAGCTCTGATCTGGGCAGCTGAAGACTGTAAAACTCTGTGTTGGAATAGGTCCAGATGCAGAGACACCCCCCCGAACCCTGATAATCACAAACATCCCGGACATCTGTTTCAATGTGGCATCTTCATCAATAGTGTCCTTGGCTGTGGCTGCTGCTACTGGCTGTGTTTTCACTGCAGAGATGGATCTGTGGGGATTGCCCAGCACAGAACAATGGTGCTTCCTGCCCTGCAGAGCAGGCAGCGGTGGGGCACAGCAGCACTGGAAACCTTTTTTTTTTTAAATCTTGGCTTCCTGTTAAAGCTGAGCATCTGGAAGGAAGGATGGTCTCGCAATTAGGACACTGGGCTGGTAGGACTGAACTGCAGTTGTGGTTTCTACCTGCACTTTCCCGTGCGATTTTGAAAGTCAGTTAAACTGCTTGATTTTGTTGCATTTTAGGAACAGGAGCGATTTCCTGTTTCAGAGGAGAAACAGTCATGAAAGTTTGTGGCTTATCTGGAGAACATGGTCATGAGAGCCTAATAAGTGTGAGAAAGGAGAAAAAGCTGGTAGGCTGTAGCACTCAAAGATCCTGTTTGATGGTGGTAAAGGCATCACAGTGGCAGGAGTACTGCGAATTTAGTATTTCTTGTTTTTCTTGGTGTCTCCTGCAGGCACCTGAAGTCCAACTTTTTGTAGTTAGGAAGATCTTTGAAGCGTACGGCATAAAAACAAGAAGCGACTTTACCCTGCTGCATATAACTTTCAGTGATCTGTGTGTAGGCAAATTTGCCCATGAAGAAAAGTCCCTCCTGGTGGTTAGTGCAAGGCTGCTGTCACAGTATGTTCCTGCAGTGTTGCCATCACCAACAGATGGGCCCAGCACTTGCTAATCAGTTTAAAAGCACCTATTTGGGGTCACACTGCTCTCAGGAACAGACCTCCAGAACTGCAGCATGATCAGGCTGGAGACCAATTGGTTTGTGTCTGCTCCGATTTGCTCCACCGCTGAGGACATGGTGAGAAGACAAGGATGCACCTCAGAGTATTGCCCGGCAGCCTCGGACGGGATTTGAATTTCACGATTAGTGGGTTTGATCAGGATTTTCTCATTCATGTTTTTAGCTCAGTGAACGGTTTTTAAGCAGGAACCTCTGTCCTGTTCGATAAAATGGTGCTGACCAAACTGGGGTGGGGAAGAGCTTTGCTGCAGAGACAGGGTTTGAGCCTCAGAACAAAAAGCC
This sequence comes from Falco peregrinus, assembly GCF_023634155.1. Taxonomy (NCBI): domain Eukaryota; kingdom Metazoa; phylum Chordata; class Aves; order Falconiformes; family Falconidae; genus Falco; species Falco peregrinus. The sequence goes on from NC_073727.1 coordinate 62,862,044, forward strand.
AGAAAGGAAGGCGTGTAAGCAGCTTTGGCTGGGGGATCACAAAACCCTTGGGACCAGCAGTGAGCTGCTACAAAGCCATACTCTCATCCAGTCATGGTTGTTGGTGCTCTGTTCAAGTCAGCTCTTCTGCAGACTGCAAGTGTCTCTCTAAGGAGAGGGAGCCAACAGCTTAAAAACTTTATTTTCTTCTGAAACTTGCTAGGAATTGAGAAAACAAGCTAAATTACTGTGGTGGGTTTTTTTCTTTAGAGTGGGCTCCTAAAGAGTAAGCATTATAACTAAGAAGTTAGACTTGAGGACACTTCAGTGTGATTTATGAAGGTGGCCCTTCCGTTTGAACTGGCAGCTGTATTCCAGTGAATCTTGACTGAGAAATTCAAGGTGCTTCACTCCCCAAGCATCAGCCCCATCCAGCATTACATGTTACACCCGTTAGCTGCTTCAGCAGGTGGTTTGGCATCCTAGCTCAGACTCCCTCTGCAAGCAGACCAAGCTGCAGCAGCCTCCTCTGTGCTTTGAGGACACAAATGTGCTGAATTCACCAACAGGCAGAGAGGTGGCCAGCTGCAAGGGGCAACCACTTCTGAAACTGCTTCTCCTGTTTCCAAAGGGAACACAAATTTTTGCAGTTAATAGTTAAAATGAGGTAGCTGCTCTGTTTTAGCTGTTGACAGTTCTGCTTTGGCTTTGCTCAAACCATGTTTTCAAGGGCTCTTCTACATGTGTAAATGGCAACAGCCTGCTGATAAACCAGGGAAGATTTTTGTAGGTGCTCTGAAGCATCTTCTGCAGGCAGTTTAGCACTGATTTAGCTACTACAGTTTAAAGCTTGTTAATTAATATTGTCAAATTGGTCGCTCAGGTTGCTGAAGTCAGTTTGAACATGGTTTTGCTTAAGCCATTTTCTAAATGAGTCTTCAAAGCATGTCACTGCATTGGTGCAGAAATCTGAGGATACATACATTTTTTTGTTTCTTTGCATTGCGTTAGACCAGCTTTTACTTGTACGACAGTGGCAGTTCAAATCAGAAGACAAAATACTTCTTTGGTACTTTGAAAATTAATTTGGTAAAATCTCAGATCTTGTCCGTTCTGTTTAAGAATATGCCAAATAAAACTGGGGAAGATGAGCTTTAAAAAAGGCAGGAAGTAAAACCAAAAAATATCCACCCTTCTTCAAATACTGTAAAGCAGCAGAAAGACCTCGTAAGTTAGAATTACTTTCACAACACCATTAAATCTATGTTAATCTTTTCAGGGTCCAAGGCTTCCTTTTTGTGAGTGCACTTTGTTTATGCTTCTTTATGATCTCTTCCCCTTCCAGCCCACATGCTTTATTTTTTTCATGGTACATTTCCCCCTTCCTGTTCTTGCCTCCTCATACTCACCCCTAGAGATCTGGGATGATTTGAAGGCAAGACAGAGCTCCTGCTGTGTCTAAAGATAGCTTCTGGGCTGGATGGGTAATGCGATATCGAGCCTTTCACTGTCTGGGTTGCTAATTTGGCTATGAATTGGATCGGTCATGACTGAAATAGGCTGTTCTTCGGTAGCTTTCTAGTGGTCTGTTTGATATGATTTATTCATGTTCATATCAATCCAATCCCATATGTCACAAATCAGCACCACAACTGAGCTTAACCTGCTCTCCACTGAGGATGGTGAATCACCACCAAGATAGTGTGAGCCTTTGAATGCATCTGCCCCGTCTGGACTTTCTCCTCGTGGTGTTGTTGCTTGTGTTGTAGCTGCAACAGTTCTTTTTTTTTCAGAAAAATTGACCCAGTGCTTTTCATCAACTGGAAAAGGCAAGTCAGTGCCCCAGCAGTAAGGGCATGAGCAGACCCTCCCTTTGCTGTCAGCTGTGCCCTTTGAAACTGTTACTGCCTTTTCAGGGTGCAGGTGACCGTCCCTTTGCTGGGGGTGACCATTTCCAAAGCTCTGATGCTGGACAAGATCATACAAACAACTTCTGGTCAGCTTCAGTGAGCTGCATGGGTTTGAACAGTCAGCACTGGTACATTAAAACAATCTGACGGATTTTGACAACAGCAGGTTGGTGAGCCCTGCTGTGGAGGCTCTCTCCTGCTGGTAGATCACAGGGGTGGTCACTGTGAGTAGAAAGGCACTGTTGTGCCCCTGGCAATGAAAATGCCTTTTGCTGGCAGAGATAACCCTACAAGTCTGTGCACAGCCTGTGTGTGCACTCAGCACTGGACTGGGCTCCTTCTCCAAAGATGGAGGAGGTTTTCTGCTGGAGCTCTTGGGGTGTCTGTGGAGTCCTTTTGACCTGCTGCTGCTGTGCCTAGCATGGTTTGTACCTGAATCAGTTTGGATCTTCAGGCAACATTCAGCCCATGGCTTGGGGATCAGCTTGGACCCAGTCTCCTTAAGCAGTTCAGGTGTGGCCATCCTGCTGCAGAAAGCTAAGCTGGACAGATGTGATTTGGTGGGCCATTGACCTCAGGATCAGAGGATGGCTCTAGGCTCATTTTATTTGATGGTATTACTGTCCCCTCCGTGCCTCACTGTTTGTACCCAGTTTTTCTAAATCCTAAAGCTGTCATTGTAATACAAAGGCATGACCTCAAATAAGAGTGGTCATTTAATAGCCAGAGAGACACCTCTTAGGGTTTTCTACACCCCAGAGGTCACCCGGTCATTCCAGTGTTCTCAAAAGACACAGGAGATGGACTTGATTAGACAGGCGGGACTGGAGTAATGTGGTCTGTGGTCATATTTACAGGTAGCTTCACTGGAGTCCCTGCTCCCAGTGCACCAAGAGGTAGCAAGACCAAAGGAGCTGAAACATGAACAGGAGCTGAAAGTTTGGAGCTCTTTTCTGGCGTGGCAGATTTGCTTTTTGGCTTTCGCCAAATTTCTCTAAGCTTCAGTCTCTTGGCATTGAAAATGCAGAAAATACTTTATTCCCATTGTGGCTGCAAAACTCATTGGGGAGCCATCAGCAGAGTTCTGTAGATCAGCAGATGGGAGGATTTGTGTGGTATTCATTATCTGCATCACGGACCTCCCTTTTTGTCCAATCAGGAGGGTTTTTTTGTCTGTGTGTCTTGTTGGAACTGCCACCGGCATCCTAGTTCTGGGCATGCACTGCACATTTTACCTGCTTTCTGAACATTGATCAAAGCTCCTGGGAGGAGAAGCCAGCAACATACTAAATACATGTCAGTTCAGTTGTTTTCACATGCAGAGCCTTGCTTAGCCTGCTAAAGCTCATTGTCTCCAAGCCAAGTAATTGAAGGAGTCAAGGCCCTATTTAACCTTTCGGGAAAAGCTGATGCTTTGACATCCACAAAGAACTTCTTTGTTTGAGGAGCTAAAGGATCTTTGCAGGGTTACACTCGGGTATTACAGCTCAGCACATGGTCGCTCGCTATAATGAGTAGAGTAGGTGGTTGGGGCTGGGTTGTGGGAGATGTAGGGCTTGACTGATTCCTCTGCCTGAGGGAATCTGAAGCTGCACCTCCCACCTGAGAGGATGTTGCCCTAGCCACCAGCTGTGAAGTAACATACTCTCGAGGGTGCTGGAGAAAAATATTGCAAGCACCCTTAGTCCCTCACGTTGGATCTTCTGCTTTCTAGAAGGTAACTTAAATAATGATTAATCCACAGGAGATAAAACAATCTTCTAGCCCTTGAACAACAAATTTCAGGCACTGATTCCTGCTCCTGTGGACAGGAGGGACTGCAGGTTACTTACACCAGGGGTACCTGTAACAAACTCTAGTTTGCCTTGTGATGGCAGACCCTCGGTTTGAAGCCTTGTGCTGAATGAGACGAAGAGTGGATTTGAACCAGGGAGGTACCAAACCCTGGTTTAAAGAATGAACAGTAGTCTTCCTCGGTTTTTGAGCCTGGTTGTCTGTTGAATGTGGTGAAGAATTCAGGGTAGAGCAAACAACTTTTCCCAGGAAATATTCTGCCTGAGATCCCAGTCACCCTCGTGCAGGCAGTCTGCCTGTGTAAAGTAGGCTCCATCACAGGAGTCAAGGCAATATGGATTTTACCCCACAACTGTCCAGGATTCAGTATGGTTGTTGATTTATATGCCATATTGCATTCTGCTATGAAAATGCCTATGTTGAATAAACCTATAATGCTTGCTTTCACTATTCAGACTATATTCGTGCAGCAGTCATTTTATCTAATTTTTTTTCTCTGTTGTCACTGGTGCTATTTTCTGCCTGTGTTGGAAGTGAATTTTGACCAACACACTAAAGAACTGCTGTTCCTTATCTAGTAGCAATCATATTCAGCAACTCCATGTTCAAAGTAAGGTAGTTAATGGGAGGAAAATTTAATTTCACCATCTTTGTTTAGTTTTCTTTCTTTCCTTTGTCCCCTTTGGGATTATTACCTTGGCATCTGCAGCTGCAGACTTGCCCTCTTTTAATTCAAGTCACCCTCTAACTGATCACTATAATTCTGCAACCTAGAAAAACATGGGTCTGCCTTGCTGCAAGCTGAAACAGGCACCACATGAGACATTTCTCCAGTGTCATGGCTGGTATTAGCAAGGTACTCTACAAGCTACTTTGGCATCTTCCCCCTATAAATCTGTCCAGCATAATGAGACTCACGGGTTATTTAAGGTGGAGGGCTGTCGGCTAGAGTCCTAAAGACCTGTCTTTTATCCACATCCTCGTGTAAGCAATTCCACGTTTGCTGTCCATATGGACATTGCAAGAACAGAGAAATCTTGCAAGAGCACTTAATTACCTTATGTTACGTTAGAAACCCATTTGACTTGCTAAGTTCTGCAATAATCACATTTTGTAGTTGATTTAAAATGAACAGCAGCATCAGCCAGGTTCCACATAGTATAATGAATACTTTGATTGTAGTTGATTAATAACATGCTCTAAAGAACATGGCCAGAAAGCCAAGGGTATTGTTAGCACCTACTGAGGGAGTAACAATTAATTGGGTTTACTGCTTATGTCCACAAGAAAGCCAGTAATTGTTTGGCATGTTTGAGCTGTGAAGAGGCACTAATATGTATCCTCACACTCTTACAGCTTATTTTATGTTGCACACAGAGGGGTGATTCTTGCTGTCCAAATCCTGGCATAAGCCATACAAATCTACAAACGGCTGAGCCAGTGCTTTTCAATTACCCTTAATTTGTCCCCTGTTGATGCCTTGGCAGTGAGCCTAGTGTAATGTGAGGCACTGCCTCGTGACCCTGAACCCGTAGACTAAGAATACTTAAAAGGACACTGGTCCACAACTGTAGAAATGTTTTTTCAAGAACGGGCTTCCTTAAGTGTTGGTTACTAGAAGTGAAATGATTCAATGAGCTGAAATGACTGCGGGATGGATGCTGCCGTGATGTTGCGTTTCTCAAGGCAGCTTCTTGCTCCCCTCTGCCTCCAGTTCTGCCTGTGGCTGGTGCAATGGTTCCAGCACATAGGCAACTCTGGACACTGTGGTGGACGAGCTAGGCAGTCTCCAAGTCACCAAGGCCTGGCTCACCTGTTTTCCAGCAGGTTCTTGAAGCTGGGTATGCAGCCATTTGCCATTCTTTTTGGTGGCCTGAAGTCTGCTTCTTATGTTCTCTTTTCCAGAAGGTCTTACACACTTATGATAAAGATAAAAAAATTCAGGTGCTTCTGCCTAGTGAGCAGTATGCAGCCAGCCATATGCCTGGAGTGTACTTATGCACTGAGACACAGGACAGAGGTTCTTGTGTCCCGTTCTGGAAGTGGGCAGACATACATTGCTTCTTGAGGAATACCTGTATTTTGGCCACATGGTGGCTGTGCACCCGACTGTGTGAAGAAGATGGAGCCAGACAACTATCAAATTATTTTGTCTCTGTAAGCAGTTACAGAAAACTTCTTAGCAAAAAAAAAAAAATGTTGAATCAATGAGAAAAGCAAAAAAAACCCCTCCTACCACCTCCAAAAAGATACTTGAACGTAAGGCAAAAGCACACTTTTGCCTTTCAGGCGCTAAGCAGGGCTTTGTGGTTGACCACTGCCAATCACTGGTGCACAAAGCCAGGACTCTTGAGGCTCGAGAGCAGTGTGGTGCTGAAAAACCTCTGCCCCACCAACCACCTACTGGTTGGCCTTGGGGTAGTCATGTCATCTCTGTGTCTCTGCTTCCCTCTCAAAATATGCCTTGTCTATGTACACTGCGTTCTCCACGGTAAGGACCAGCCCATGACATTTATTAATACAGTGCTTGACATGCTGAAGTATGACTCCATGGAGGTCCTCAGTTGCTACCAAAGTGCAAAATAATTAATAGAGTTATGCTGGGGCTTCTTTTTGGTAATGCTGTCATCTAGACAGTTGATTGTTAGCTTCTAGGTAGAGTTTGACTTAGACCTCTGAAATGTGTCGCGTTTGTAAGATTATTTGCTTCCTGTATGCTATACTGTCATGGTTACCACCACTGGAGAACCCCTCTGTATGTGGAAGGGTAGCTGAGCATTTTTCCTGCAGGGCCCTTAGACTAGAATTTGTCCCTGCTTGTCCCAAAAGAGCACTCAGTGGTTTTAGAAAATGGTCTCTGATTTTAGGGACCCACAAAGAGACACCCTGGTCTGCCTCAGAAGTCTGAACAGCCACAAACCAAAGTGCTTGGCAGATCAGAATACCTTTCGCTAGGCACATGAGCCTGGGTCTCTGAGGATCTGAGTCCAAGGGAATACGAGTCTTTTGCAGATTGACGTGACAGAGAGAGGCTCTCCTGCCACCGGCCAAGCCAGCTCCTCACTAGAAGTCAAGTCACTGCAGTTGTAGCATACCTGAGCTTTCTGCAGGTGCGCAGCCCTGGCTGCATCTGGTTTGCTTTCACCCTGCTCAGAGCAGAAACCGAAATCACTCGTCTGGAGTGAAAGGCTGTGTGGAAATACCCCAGGTGTGGTCTGACATAAAACCGAGTCAGCAGCACAGGTAACAGGAGAGCCCAGAAATACTTTCCCTTCTTGAAAGGGCCAGATGAAATAACTTCTGAAGAATGGAAACACTCCTTTGGAGACTATTGAACAAACCATTGACAGGTGTTTGTACATCTACTAAGATCAAGCTTTTAGCTCTTGTGCCACATTATTTCTGGACCATTTACCCTCCTCAGCAAGTTGCAGTCTTTCACATGGCGCTGTTTGGCTGTGGAGTCCCCTGGTGTGACCCAGAACAGGGGATGCAGGACAGCTGTGGCTCCAAGCAGCACTAAACTTGCAAACTATCAGTAAGCTCGATTCTGAGCTTCTGCCTTCACTATGCCTGGCAGCTTGCCTTTGCCTCTTTGGTGCAGATGATGTAGCCCTGAAAAACATGCTCTGCCACATCACACACACAGACAAGCAATGCAAACCGTGGCAACGAGATGATAATCCCCTATGAAGGAGCACAAATTAGAGAGGAAATGCTCATTTTCTGTAAATGGCTTTCAAATAAAACAGCCATGACGGGATAGCTTAAAAAGCCTCTTAATTAGTCAATTTTACTTCCACTGTTTAGTGCCTTATGACTGCTAAGCTTTTTATTGCTTTACATTTTTGTGCCAGCTTGTATGGTAACCCAGTAGCCTACACCAGGCTCTAGTAGCAACAAAATCTCTTGTACCAAAAGCAGCTGAAAGCTTCTTGAAAGTCACCTCAAGTTTTATGAAACAGAAGTGCAGTAACTTCTGGCAAAGGGACGGTCAGGTACAGCATCATTTCTTTTCCTGTACTCCTGTTTTACCTGGCATAGCAAGAGGTAAGCTTCACCTGAGGAAGACAACACTTGAAGAACGCTATGGTAAAGCCCAGTCCTGCACAATTGCTGGCATTACCACAGGCACCTGTCAGAAATTCAATGAATGAGGAAGATTTATGCCTGAGGTTTGGGTGGTATTGAGGTAACAGGCAAGCAAGTCGCTGGAGGGGGAGATTTGGTGCCCTGGAGATCATGTATCTGCCTGGAAACAATGGAGCTCCCTGAGACCAGGTAAAAAAAATGAAGAAAGGGTTGATGGTAACTTGCCTGATAAATGACTCAGCTGAGCTGATCTTACATTGTTAACAGCCCTGTTTTGTTCTGTATTATGCAAGTTAAGGAGAGATCACTTCCCATGCCGTGCTGTGCTTTCCGACTCCCAGGGCTGGTATAGGATGGCTGATCCTGCCATGGCTGATTTCACCAAGCTGGGGTAGGCTGCTTGCAGCCTACTCCTGCTGAGCATTTCTTGGTTGGATTATTTGCTTCTGGCATTGGAAAACTGGAGCAAATCCAAAAGAGGGGTGAGATGGATCAAGCAGGTGTCTGGAATATGTCCCTCTGCTGCGAAAGACTTGGCAGGGCAGGCTGATGCAGATACCCAGCCCCACACGCGGTCCATAGCGAGGGGTCAGTACTGCTGGAGAGAGATGAAGAAAGCCACTGGGCTATGCTGGGGGGTTTCCAAAGCTAGCCAAAACAAAATGCTGGGCATGGGGCTGTCTGAGCTGCTGCCTCTCTCCTGAGGATGGGCACCTACCCAGGCTCTGCTGCCTGGGGCTGCATGCCAGCACGTCATCTCCCGGTGCTGCTGGAATATGGGCCTGGAAAGTTCTTGTTTGGGCCCTTGTATTTTGGATTCATCGTGCTGGACCTTTCTTCTCTGTTGTTTCCCTCTTTCTGAGGAATCTGCAAGTAAATATTTTTCTTCATCCACTTTAGCACTGGGACTAAACATGGGATTTCCGGCTCACTACAGCCCTTTCCTAGAAAAGGGCCCAGCCACCTCAGGCTAGTAAGAAGCTCCAGCCCTGGGTTTGGATTGCACATGTTCAGGGATGTGTGAAAGAGCCATAACGGGCATTGGAAAGACTGTAGGCAGACAATCAGTGTATACTGAGCTATCATGAAAAATGCATGGTTGCACAGGACATATCTGTGTGTCTATAGATATATCTACCAGTGTGTGTATATGTACATCCATGTGTGGTTCCATGTTCCGGTTCCCCTTCCCCTTCGGGTGTTGACTGAGCTAAGGGCAGTGTCCCCTGACTCATAAAATCTTTCTCCTGGGAGACGCTGCAGTGATGTGGCTGGTCCTTGCTATGATACTGTGCCCTTCCCCTGCCGGGACTCGTGACTCCTTCTCAGGTCTCCCAGAGCTGCTTGAGAACTACAGTTTTGAAGAAGCAGAACGAATCCTGTTGCTTGGTTCTTCTGTGTTGGAATTACTTGCCAACCCCCATTCTTCTGTAGCAACATCAAGAAAATAAAACAGTTGATCTGCTCTGTAGATATGTTTCAGTCCAAACTGAAGCAAGGGAAGCTTTAACTTTCAAAGATCATCTTTGGTCTAGGAGACACGGGTGACAGCCTTGGCAGTGCCGTGGATGCTAAGGCACTGCGATTTCATCCAATCAGCCCGAGTTCATGGGTGTGCACGGAGAGATCCTCTGGGTAATCACAGGGAGTCCCACCAGGTCACAGCTTACCATACTGGACCCATTTGTAGGTACCACTCTCCATATATATGTGCTGCTGTTTTGTCCAAAACCCATTTCCAGTTCAGTGGCCTCTCATAAAAATGGTACAGTAGACAAAATATTCTGGACAGAAATCTGCTGAGCAGGAGAAATCTTTAGTTGGAAAGTACCCTTTCTGCAGTCTCACCCAACCCAAAACACTGGCTTACAAGTTTGAAATTGTATCACTTTTTAATTAAGTACTGACTGATGTTACCTTTAGAATCATGGGCTGGAGACACAGGATGCTAATGATTAAATATCTTGATCCCTATCCCATAATCCTAACATTCTGCCAGTTGGCTATCAAAGTATGTCCGGAGCAGAGCAAATGCTTGGCAACTTTACAGCCTTCAGCGTTTCAAGAAAAACCCCAAATGACTCTTTAGTTTATGTTCCTATTTTAATCTATAAGCAGTATCTACAGCTGCTGAAGAAAGGCTGCTGTTCAGCATTTCTTGGGTTTCACCAGCTTTGAGGAACAGTTGTGATGAACACTTTTTCCCAACTACAAAGTGCTTGGTAGTTTAATAACCAGCTTTGGAGAGGATGGTCAAATGCTTCTCCAGGGATCGACAGTAGGATTCAGTGCAATAAAAAGGCCTTAGTCCCGGCCGTGTATGCACGGCTGCAAAGGCACGCTCCTGGCTGCAAAGGCATTGCCTTTGAGGCCGTTCCCGTGGTGGACCCAATTGGAAAATCCTTTGCCGTCTACTTCAGTGATAGATTGCTTACAATTTTGTCCTGAACTGTGTCAAGTTTCTTGAGCTTTTTTGCTTGCGTGGTATCGGAACCCATTCAGAAGTCTGTAATAGAGTATTTGAGCTGTATTTCTCAAAGACACTTACCTGGTACTGCCACAGTAGCAAGTCTGGCCAGAGGGCCATCAAGCAGCCAGCGAGTGACCTAAAGACAGTCCCTCCTCTCACAGACAAGTTTTAATGGTATCATATTCCGCAAAACAAAACCAGACAGAGGTAGGTAGCCCTTCCTAGCAGGAGCTCACCCATCAGTGGCCAGGCATGCTGGGAACTGGGACAGACTGGAGGTGGAAATCTGTCTGCAGGAGTGGCTTTGGCTTTTGTGCCGAGCCCCTCTTTTGTAGCTTTTCCAGAAGTAGACAACCCTTCCATTTTCTTCGGTGGTTGCTGCCCCTTTCTTTCCTTTTGTTTGGTTTAAGGAGGCTTAAAACCAGCAATGCAGCCATTCTCATTATTTGGTTTTGATTTAACCACAGATTACTTTAAGCATCGCTCGCTCTTATCAACTACAGACCGCTTGACACGAAAGACTGTTTTCCTGAATAACCTACAGTGGGCCAGCCAAAGTTTCCAAAAGAGATTTGTTAATTGTCTGAATTTATCTCACTTTTCCAGCAGATGTGAATCCCGGTCTGTCTGAAAAGGGACCCTCTGAGATGTCACAAATGGCATACGAGAGAAAGAGGCTGCTCCAACAGCTAGTCTCTGTTGGAGGACTTGCCCTAATCCCATTACAGGTACGCTGTACCACTTAGTTATGTCATTCCTACCCACTTCATGCATTTCCCTGGTGCTGTTTGCTCCTGAAGATTTCTGACCTGAGGGCAAAGTCAAAGCGTGGGATCTGTCTACTGTGGTGGTTTCCATTTGGTGGTTAAAGGGACCGTCCTGCAGTGATGCCACATCCTCTCCTCCTCTTCCTTGCTCTGGTTTTCAGGGCCCTTTGGACTCTCCTGGCGTCTGTTGAGAGCATGGGGAAAATGAAATAACACTGAGGAGTGCAACTCAGTGATTTTCACCATGCTTAAAACCCGAAAACTTTCGTGCTGAAAACAACATGAAAAAGTTTTCCACACGATTTCATTTCACTCATTTTTGAAAATATAAAAAGTGGTGAGAAAATACCCATTTCACCTTGGAGCTCCATGTGTCTTATTGCTGTTAGCACACCGAGGCTGGCGCTGGGAATCACACCCCAGCTGTTAATGAGGTATTTAAGGGTACTTAACATGCATTTCATTACTAAACCAACAATTCTGCTGTTGCTGCTCTGGTGTTTCCCAGGCACCATTATCTGATCTTCTAATTATCACAATTTATTCTTGTGTGGGTAATTAACAGGATGCATCAGGTTTCTCTGTGTGAAATGCTGCGTTCGGTTTTTAATTTCAGAGCTTATTTAAGACCACTTAACAAGGTCCTGTAACAGTGATTGCAAGTCCCAAGTTGGTGGTGGCTGCGGCAGTGACAGGCATGATCTGTGGGGTACTTTGTGAGGCTACTGCCCTCAGTTGGCCATTGGCCAGAGGTCACCATCCTGAGCCATTTTTTCTGGAGCAGGGATTGATGCAAATTTAAATTTAAGGTACCTGGCTGCAAACTGTCAGCTGAAGAGTCAGAGTGCTTTGGCTGGAGTGGCAAGGGACAGTACCATCTGCTAGAAGGTAGTAAATGGCAGAAATTTCATATATAAGTCCGTCATGAATTTGTCTATAGGAGTACCTGTCCCCATTTATTCCACATTTTCTTTAACCCAGCTCAGTGCCAGAATCCACTGAGCCGGAACTAAACCCCCTGAGAAAGGGTGACCTTCTCCATCAATCTGCGAGAGGGCAGCATGAGGGAGAAGAGGTACCATACACCACCCAGGCAGAGAGGAGGGAGGACAGCTGGAATAGCAATCTTAGTTTTCTTTTCTCAAATTCAGCACTCTGTTGGCTGGATTTTTAGGGACAAACCTTCAGGAGGTGTAAATTTGCCATATCACTACACAGCTTTGCACTGGGAGAGATTGCAACTCCACAGAAGCAGAAAATGCAGCAGAAATGTAATACCAGGGAAGCAGGTGTGTGTCTACAACAGTGCAAGACAGACTTTGAAGGGGACAGCAAAATGCTTTGATAGCATCATGCCAAATAGGGCAAGAGCAGGAGGGACCAAATGAGATCATATAAATGGAGAAAGCTGTAAACCAAACCAGAAGGACCCAAGTCATTGCACAGCCTGTGCTCTGCCCGGGGTGTGATACGGGCTTGAACTGTGGTACTGAGTATGAAGTTCCCCTTGTACAGAAGTTGCAGGAAACATCGGGATCACTTTTTGTCACTCTTCTGTGAAGGCACAAGGGTTTTCCTGCCCTCCTTCATTCACTCGCTGCCCCCTCTAATGAGTCACCAGTGTGGGAAGATGGGTTCCAGTGGTGCTTTGCCTGCTCCCTGGAAAACAGCTCTGGAGGCCTAGGGAAACCTGGGTTTTTATATGGAAAACAGGATCATTACAGAGGGGAAAGCAGGCCAGGCAGCACAGCAATGTCTGGACCTTCTCTGCCTGCAGTTTTTGAGTCTTGTCACCAGTCATTTAACGTCCAGTTTGGCTAACCTTCATCACTGATTCACTTCCCTATGCCTTGCCCCTGGTTGACTTGACTGAGATTTATTCACCCAAGGAAGATGACAAAAAATAAAAAGTAATCGTTCAAAAGAGGTAGGAGTAACTCTCCTGTGAGAGGGTGCACATTGAGCTATCAGTCTCACAAGAAAAGCAGGTGAGACCTTTCTGTTCCCAAAAGTCAGCCTCTGAAAAGGCTTCACTTGATGGTGCTATCCACACGTCTCCATCCTCTACACCAAAGATACTACCCCTACGCACTTTTTGTAAGTCCCTGCATTAATTCCCCCCCTCAGTTACATAAATTCCTATGGGAAAAATTACATCCCTGTGCATTGAGTCACTAACCATCACGTTTTCCAGCACCCTGGGTGGTGAGCAGGTTGTGACACTTATTTTTCCCCTCCGTGCTGTTGTGCACAACAACGTGCACTCCCCCTTTTTCAATTTGCAAGCCCTGGCTTTGCTGTTGCTGGTCCCAGAGCCGTTGCTGCCCAGCTTCTCTCCTCTGGTCCCACACAGCTCCTCTCTGCGCGTTGTCTTTGTCCCTCACATTCCCCCACTGGGGAGGTGCGAAGACTTTGCCAAACATGGAGCAGGGCCACAGCAATGCCTTGTGAGCAGGAGGAAACTACTGAAGATGCCTACTCACTCATCAGACATCTTCCAGAGGAGTTTTCCAAGCCTGATTGTCCGACTGCATGGGAGAGAAAGTAAGATAAGGAAGGGAGAGCTTGCCTGCCCTGCTCACACAGCGTGAGCTCAACATGGTCCATCCAGGCGATGTCAGGCTGTGTCGCTCTCCTGAATGCTTCCCCGCATGGGCTGTGGCTGGTGGTGACATTGGAAAGCAGATGTTTCTCTCCTGAAAAAGCTGTAGCTGAATCCTGGATTGTGTTTACATTCTCAGCAGATACGCAATGTGGAAATGACTTGAAATAGGAAATAGTGTCCTGGCTGAACAAGTAAAAGGCATGAGATTAAAAAAAAAATTACTATCATCATTTCCGAGAGACTTGCCAAATTCCTCATTTCTGTGCTTGATTTGTACATCCTGCAGATGTGTCTGCTCAGATTTCCCTTCTGGTATTTTCCTCTTACATGGTATGTCGAGCACAGATGCACATTCACCTGAATGAAGGGCTAGTTCAGTTAATGATAAGTGAAATGTCAGTGAGAGAGCGTGCGGAGGGGGACATGAGCAGGTGCACACGCACGTGCCACAGACCACACGGCGGTGGATGGGCACACCGTGTGTTAGGTTTACTTTTGTAGGTGACCACAAATGGTTCGCTGCTGGGGACAACAGAGGTTTTGCAAGTGAGAAACAGTATATGCACAGTCCTGAGTGCTGCTGTGTGTCCCCTGTGGGATGTGAAGACCCACCTTTATTAATGCAAAGATGTATATTTATGCCTTATATTGGAACGTGGACGGGTGAGATTTGGGGACCGTCTTGTAGAAAATTTCCAAGTTGAATTCCAAGTCTTGTTTAGATGGAAAACACCTTTCCTCCTTGTCTCTCAGAGGATACGAGCTGCACATCTAGTTGCAGGTACTGTTGGGAAACATTGCAAGGGAACCGAGACAGGCTAGGAAAGCAAGGGTTTGCATAAATATAGACTGGTTTTAAGACTGTTACTTTTTGATGGTAACCTAGGCCCAGAAGACTTGGTCATGAGCCTCTGTGACAGCTGATTCTATAAACCACAACTTTTACTTCCCACGAGGCCAGACTGACCCCAGCCAGATGCTGACTCCTGCTTGCTGTCTCCTCTGCTGCATCTGGGCTGAGGTCAGAGCAGGGGAGAGCTAAGTGGTGACCTGGAGCGACACCTCTGCTGGGACCCTGACCTCACTTTGATACAGTCAGAGACTCAAGCACTTTGCTCAAGCAAAAGTGACCAGTCAACGGGCTTGGGAGCATATGGCCTTGAGCCAGGGCAACCAAACACCGCCTTCTTGCAGAAGCAATCCCCCAACCAGGCAGATTGACACCAGAAGATCAGTGCTCCCAAAATGCTGTTTCCAGACTCCTGTTTCTTGCAGGGTCTGTTCTTTTCTATTACCCTTCACTGTGTTTTATTTGGAGGGGCAACAGTGCTGTGAGGAGCTGCAGAGGCACCATGTGAAGGCTGGGTTGGAGGAGAAGCTCCCTGGTTTGCAGGGGACAGTGAGGATCTGGCTGGAGTGAGCAGCTGTAAAGAACAAGGGGAAACTAACACAGTTCTTGCTCGGCACAGCACGATATGTGCACGAAGAGTTGTGGTGGGATTATCAGGAAGGGTAGGGCTGCCCTGGATTATCATGAAACGTGGCAGATCTGGGTGGAAGCCACGTGGGTGTCCTCGGCAGTAAGCGGGTGGTGCTGGGCAGGGGGTGCAGCATCAGTGACTCTGTAACAGGCCTGGTGATAGGATGGGATTCCCCGCATTTCTCTAAAAATGTGGTTGCAGGGCCTGTCAAAGGCAGGAGATGCAATCTGCCAGATGTGTGGCATGATGTGGTGTGCCGAACCCCGTCACGCCTGCTACTGCTGGAGCAGGGGGAACTTCTGTCAAAACCGCCGTGGTTGTCATGACTAAGAAATCACCAAGCAGCAAGATAGTATCACGGGAAGGAGATGAATTAAGGAGATGCATTTTGAATGTTAAATTTGAGTCTTATGGGCTGGAAACATTGAAACTAATATTGCCTCAGGGAGCTGGAGTGCAAGTCCAACGCCAGCCACGAGTGGAAGTGACTTTGTGGGGTGGCTCTCCGTGTGTCCTGAGGAAGCTGTGTGTCTTGATGGGATTAGTGCTTTGGGCTGCTGAGAGGCCCGGGCCGGGAGGAACAATAGCAAAAAGAGATGAAATGGAGAGATTAAGGTCTTGTCTATACAAGAAAAGTTGTATCAGTTTATCTAGGTGGATTTGGAGTGATGTAGTCAAACTGGAGAAAACCCCAAGTGTAGGGGCACTTAAGCGCCGGCTGCAGTCGGTTTAACTCAAGCTGCAGTGCAGCGCTGCCTAGGCACCTTTGAAGCTCTGGGGCCAGATGCCTATCTAGATGTCTGAATGTTCCTGAAAATGCCTTACCCTCTGTGTTGTGAAATGGGGCAATACCCTGCAGAGGTGGGGTGAGGACAGATGCATTGAAGACTGCGAGACAGCAAGGTGCTGCGGTGGCTGGGGCATGCCGGGGTGGAGCATGCTGTGGGCGAGGACCTCTGGGATGCTCCAGGACATCTTCCTGTCCTCCCACCCAGGGACTGTGGGGCAGATGGTGAAGCATCTATGATGGTGCACGGGGAATTTCTGTGGAATGTGCTTTCGTGCCATCTGGCTCAGGTGCTAGAGGGGTTTTTTCTCCCATGTCCACAGAGGAAAATGCCATCAGAGCAGCAGAGGATCAGGCCTTCCTTGGGATGTGGTCTGAGCTGACATTGCCCTGTTGAAGTTTCCTCACATCTTGTTTCTTGCCCTGTGCGGGTAGCCTACTGAAGGTGATCAGGATTTTATTTCGCTTTTCAGGCTACCTAATTAATGAGTTACCCTCTCAAATTCTGCCAAAAAGGGCAGTAATTTTTCCTTTATAATCATGCACCAGCCATTAATTTCCACGAGCTGAGCCCTGACGTGCTGTTACAATTATGTTATCTAAATGCAGTGTGAAATCTGCAGCAGACAAATGGGACAGCACAAGTCACCGAGGCCTCACCAACAGCTCTGCATCACTCTGAGAAAACAAATTGCTATTTACCTCAGCTTGTTGAAAAAAAAAAACAAACAAAAAAACAAACAAACAAAAAAAACCCAACCAAAACCCAACTATTTTTCATGGGCTTGATCCTGTCAGCTGCTGAACACACGTTTGTTTGTGTGGTGCTAAGTGCCTGCCTCTACTGACATTAATATTAAACTAATATTGATGAGAATGTCGGTTTGTTGGTAAATCACCGAGCAGCACTTGGCTCTGTGCAGAGGCCAGCACCCTCTCCACTTGCATGCACATACAGAGCTTGCATAATTCCACAGTGAAAGCAAATGCTATTATTAGTTTATAAAGCAAGTTTTGTTGAATTTGGCAGACAATGTGCATGTGTAAATTCCCCCAAATTAATTAAAACGTTTAGAGCGATGGTGGAGATAGCAGCACTGCTCATCTGATAGATGGTTTTAACAGGTTCACAAATGCTTTTATGTAATTAATTAATGCTTGGCTACCTCAGGTGAAATAATCTGGGCATGCATGTTTCCTCAAATCAGAGCAAAGGTAGAGGGGCAAATTCATGCTCTGTTTAAGCTCCTTCCATCAAAGTTGGACTGAAGCCCATTGCGGGCTCTAATTTATCTCTGGAAGACAAAATGTGATCTGAACTGACTGTATGAGCAGAAGAAAGAAAACGCATGAAATAATAAATAAGGCCATTGTGCTTGCCAGGACCGAGTGCCAGAATTTTCTTCTTGCCTGGTTTAGCTCCTCTCCTTTTGTAGTCGCAGAGTGAAACCAGGCTCAGAGCCGGCCAACAGGGGCTTGTGCTGACCCCATCACTGGTGCGGTGGCATTGCAGCGGTGCTCAGCAGCACGGAGGAGGCGGCAGCACGGTGGGGGCACAAGCTGCGTAGCGTTGGTCGCTTCCTGCAAGTGAAAGCATGGGATGTTTAAGTGCCTGAGACACCACAATCAACTTGGTGAACAAGCCACCTGAATTTAATGGGCTATATCAAAAGTGCCCCAGCCAAACAAGGACAGCTAATAACATTAATGGGAATGTGCTCAGGAACACTGCACAAAAGAGATGGCTTATTACAGATGCCATAGCTCAAATGTAGCTCCTTCGCCTCCTACCCAAATTCCTGGGCTCAGGACTTTAGATCTGGACTCAGTCCCCTGTCTGCCTTGTGTGTGGGGACACAGGTACATGCAAAGCTTGAAATGCTGCAAGGAGATGACCAAAGACCTCTCAGAGAAGAAAACCCACAGCTTAATCTGAAGATTTTCTGAAACGACTGTGTAATTCTAGCGTGCCTGCAAACGTGACTGAGGAAAATAACCTTTTTTTCATCAGATCCCATATATGTTGAGAGTGCTATCTGCTGATTGCTGTACCATGTAAGGATGTACTTACTCACTTTTTGTTAGCATTGCCCCTGCTCTAATAGGTAGAAAGCTGTATTTTAATTCTTTACTCCATCATCAGAATAACTCTTTGATAAATAGCTGGGGTTTTTTTTTTCCCCTGGGCAAAATCAGGCAGAATTAATGACCAGAGTATAAAACAACCAACCTAGCTCCCAGATGAAGGTGAGTGAAGAACCCCCCCCCCCCATTTTCCTCTGCAAGCAGGGCCTATCTGATCTTAGTCACTGAGGGAATTAACTCAGAGACCTACCATCCTGTTTTCACCTCCTTGCTTTTCAGAGCAGCATCACACTTTCAACATTTTCCTTATATAAAGTCTATCCAGGCACCTGAAATGCAAAGCTGTGCTGGCTTCCAGGCAAGAGAGAGCTATTCAGCCGACTCAGATTCACCTCTGTCCTGCAGTCCTGCGTGGAGACCAGCTAGGCACAGCTCAGAAACAGATCCAGCTTTCCATCAAATGCATTTCCAAGCTGGCATAATCGGTCTCTGTCTATAGCCTGGTCTAGCTCAGTCCTCCAATGATGAAGCTGCTTCTCACTTGTTCATCTTCTGTCCTTACGAGACTTGCAGTCCAGGCTGCATGTGGCTCAGCTTTACCATATAAATAAATATATATATCTTTCCTGGTCTCTGGAATATGGATATGGTATAGCCTGGTGTCCAAGACAGTCTTCTCTGTATGCAAGAAGAGAGCTCATACCCATGGAAGCTTGTGATACTGGAATCCAGGTCTCCCTGGAAGCAGGGGTCTGCTTTAGCCACAGGGATATTATCCAGAAGTGGGTAAAGCAGGTTAAAATGTGCTCTGGACTAATTTTAATGCTGTTGCCATGGGTAGGCTTCCCTTGTGCACACCTGCCAAATCAGACCCACTCAAAGTTTTAGGGGGTTCCAGTGCCTAAACCTGAGTCCATAACCAACTTTTTCTGCATTTCTGTCCAGATCAGGACCTTTCTGAGCATCATTTTAGGAACTTCAAAGTTATTGGGTGCATTCCTAGTGAATAGTCTCCAGGATTGAGCACTGCTGCAGAGCAACTCTCTGTAGTCTGCATTTTGTCCTGCATAGCTTGTTAACACAGTTGAGGGGACTGCTGCAGGAGGGCTGATGGTGCTTCCCCTGAATGGGAGTAGCTGGAACTCCTCTGCAGGTAGTCACCTAGGGGTATCTCCTCCGGTTAACTTTGGTATTGAATGGAAGCTAAATGAGAAAGCCAGCATTGTTGCTTCCTGCATCACGTTCGGTATTTTCTTTTCCATGACTGTGATGCCTAACAGACGAGCTCCCACCCTGGAAAAAAGGCTTATAAACTAGATATCCTGCACAGCTGTATGTGAGAGTATTTCCTATTTATTGTTTAAAGAAAATCTCTGGAGTAAATTGTGGAAGAAAAACACTGGAATAAATGTGGGTTGGGTTACTCCCTTGTGAAAGACACAATGCTTCAAAGAGTGTGGGGCAGAGTGCTCACGTTCTTCCTTTGTTTCTGCTTCACTGCTTTTCACCAAATACTTTTCTTGGATTGCATAAATCCTCACACATTGCACAGAAGATTTATCTTTGCTTGCACAGGTACAATTCTGGAGTAACTCTACTGGCTCCAACAAAGTTGTTTCAGAGGTAGAGCTGTGCGAGAGAGAGCAGTCCGGTACCCATTCTGGGTGACTGCGTTTGGGTGTTGCTGTAACACCTTGCAGATCTAGACCTGGATCAGGGCCCTGTAGTGTTCAGCACTGCTCCCTCCCCTGACTGGAAGGAGCATCCGGGCCACAAGGGACGTATACTGTAAGTCAGATTTATAACTTCAGTTACTCCATGGCTTTCTTGCCCATCTCTTACCATTCTTTGTCTTGCTTCTTTCTTGACTTTCTTCATGTTATTTTCTGTCTTTTAGTCTCTCTCTATTTATACCCATAAGCATATTTGTACATATATATGTATGTATGTGCACACATGGAGGTACGCTCTCTGGCCTCACGTGTCTTATGAATGAATCTCATTCTAGCCAAATATGTATGCATGTATTTATAAACATATAAATAAGTTTTCACGGCACCGTTCTTGCAATGGAAACTGGACTTCTGAAGTGTTCTGGCCTTGCTTGACTTGCATGTCAAAACTTCAGTCCAAAACCAAGTAAACACCATCTCATTGTGAATAAACTGAATCTAGCCTTTTATTTTGTCTAGACATGCTTGTAAGTGTCCACCTGTGCTCACCATAAAGGGATGTTCAATGATTGCCACAAACTCTGCTGGTGGCTTTCTATTCAGTGGAGTCCAGTGCCTCATTCAGCAGGGTTCAGTTTCCTTCCCAAGGAGAATGGATCTTCACAGCAGAGCTGGGAAGTTCAGGACGATGGAGCAATTTGGAGGAATAAAGGTCTGACTGTTAGGCTCAGTGGTTGCATACAGTCAGCAAGCCATAATGATCCTCCTACACCTACAGAAGGATTATTGATTTTTGATGGTTCAGTATCACTTGCACCAGTTACAAATCATAGGGTCATGGCCAGGGCTGATATGTTTGCTACTCAAAGCCCACCAGTTTGGCTATATGTGGAGGGAGGCAAATTGCACCACCTTTTTATAAAGATGTTGGCATTAAGGAGACTTTTTAAAAATACATATACATCTCAACCATGGTTTTGATCTTAAAGTTTGACATTGAAAAAATGACTCTCTCAACAGCCTGTGTTTCCTTAATGGGTTAAGAGGAGAGTCTGTGCTACTTTTGGATTCTCTTCTCTGTGGCAGCAGCTGAATTTGGCCTGAAATTAGGGTAGTCTGCAATTAGCGGAGGAAGCAGATCTTCAGGTTTCTTTTTCTTGGCTTTGTAAATGGGCCCGAACAGTGTCATTCAGATAGCAATACCATCCATGGGCAAGATGGACTCTATACAAAAGACTGTTTTAGTCTGATGGGGAAAACCAAGGTAGTCCTGAACATGGGGAAGCAGCCATTTCACTCTCTTCAGTGAACGCCTTCCAGAAGAGAGACAAACTGTGGCTGTGTCCCGGAGGGAGACCTTGCTTTTGTTCTTTCTTGTTGTGTTCCTTCATATAAACATATCCAAGACTGAAAGTATTTGGCTGTTCTTCCCGTCTGGAAACATAACGGGAGTCATGATGATTAAGTAAGTTAGCTGTGGGGGTGATGCATCTCACTCTGTCTTAGCCACCTGGCAATTAGGCGTCTTGGCTCCATGAGTTTTCTTGGCTCCAAGAGCCAGGGGAGGAAAAATAGGCACCTTTGCTGGGCAGTTCAGCTCCTGCCTTAAGCACCTGTCTTAGGACAGGATGACTTACTCTCTGGAGGTGTTTGCCTCTCTACCTTATCTATAGAGGGAATGTATGCAACTGATTCAGATGGAAGGTATGATTTTTAGAAGGGTGAAGTTAGCTGTCCCTGTACATCTAGTCTTCTAGTCTGTGCTCCCACTGTCCTGTCGCTGTGAATGCTGCTGCTTCACAACCAAGTTCAGGCTGCCACAGTCGTCATTTGTGTCTCCAAGAGACCGCTGAAATGAAATGCAGGGACACACTTTGTAGGCAAATGTTCCACACCTCTTATTTTGCACAGACTAGTGTGCCTCTCTCTTTTTTTAGCATTAATACTTCATGTAAGGAGCCTAAAAACCTATCAAACAAGGGCAAGGATTCACTCTGAGCTGTGCCCTAGCAGCTCTGTGTCGAAACATCCCCATATGTAGTTTTATCAGCTCTTTCAGGGCTGTTGTTTTATATCTAACGTTGTTATGCTTTGGGACAAAGATACAGTGGTGCCTCCTGGACAACTATTTTTATGCTATTAAAAACAGAACTCCTTTTTTCCTTCCCTAAAAATCAGGTCGAGTAGAAGTGTCTTTAAATAATAGATAGCTTGCTGTCTACTTCTGGTTAATGCTTGATTTATGCTGTTGTTACTGGGCCTCATGAAAAAGGGCTGCTCCTATCACAACATTTCTAGGTACATAAACAGCCAAGACCAGCCATTTGAAAGTCCCTTGCTCTGTAACTCAATATTATTTAGCTTTTGATTTGGTCTCGCGCCTGGAAAAAAATCTTTTCCTTGAAACCTTGAAAGTTTTCACAATTCTAATAATGCATCAAAGCTGATCCAGTGTGTCGTTTGGCCACCCTCCAGCATTAGCTTATTTCGTGAACCCAAATAAATACCTTTCACCCCTTCTTTCAGCTTTAACTTCGTGTTTTCTTTGCAGTGATATGGAGAGCACTGTGCTGCTGGTGCTGGGGGAAGCGAGCGGGTGAGGGTGCCGGGTGACGCCAGGCACAGCGCAGTCAGATGTTTCCTCCCAGAGGACTGCCAATGCCCTGAGCACCTCTAGACGTCTCGTGAGCACAGACTGCTGCTCCTGCCAAATTGCATGGTGGTTTTGGGGATGGAGACGAATATCCATTGAGTATTTACTTGATGCTATCAAACTCATTTGTCTCGTAACCAAAGTCAGAGTCCCTAGAGGTGAAATTCAGTGCACCAATCCACTGCTCCATCTACCCATCTTTGAAAGGAACATCATTAACGTGCCTTACACATGAACAAATATGGCTTTGTTCCATGTTACTTCATTAATGCATTATTTAGGCTGATAGATTTGAAAGCCAGAAGGCACCTTTATGATCACCTAGTCTGATCTCATGAGTACCACAAACTAGTAATCTAGGCAGTAACCTGTGGTTGATCTGTATCATGTATTTTAGAAAAATAGCCAGTTTCCCATGGCAGTTTGGACTGATCTCCCTAGATGTGCTGATTTCCAGAGAGTCATTTGCCAAAGGGAGAGCAGAGAGCACAATAGCAAAGCTGGTATTTGCTGTGCAGATCTGGAAGAGGAGTTTCACCCTAGGAAGCCAGACAGGCCCAAATACAAACAAAGATGGAAACAGCACCATTCTGTAGATCTGAATTTAGATCTAACCTTTGGCAGAGGTCCTATTTGCCCTTTTAAGTCAAAGTGGAAAGTAGTCTACTAAAGGAAGAGAATTGCTACTTGGATGCTGTGGGTGAGCTCCGAAAACATACAAGCTTTTGGGCTTGGTATGGGGAGAAAAGAAATACCCTGAGAAATGTTTGTAATTCCATGTTTTGCTTTTCAATTGAGAAGTCTGTTCTTGGTGTTGAGTGCACAGTCAGAAAAGACTGACCTATGGAAAAGTATTTGTTTCAGCGAGGGCTGATGAAACATGCTAAAGCCCATGAACCTGCCAAAGTTTTTTTGCCAGCTTGCTTGGTGGGCTGCTGGGAATATGGGATTTTTTGAAGAAGGCTGGGGAAGTGTCCATCCCTGGAAACAGCCTCCAGGAGGTGGCTTGCTCCTGCAAGGCTCTGCAGGCTCTCCCCACATGATGTAAAAAAAGAGCCGATAACTGGCATGTCACCCTTGGAGCTGGACATAGGAACACACAATCTACCTGGTCCCAGCCCTGGCCTCGCAAACCTGCCTGGGGCAAGAAAGAGATGAGCTGCCTGGACTGCAAGCAGTCTTTGCCATGTTAAATGCTGGGTTAGGGACTGAGCAGAAGCACCCTGTGAAGGAGTGCTCTCTTTAATTTACATTTGAGAGCAATGCAGTAATAATATATTCCATCAAAATTCCAGAGAAGCTGTTGCTGAAGTGCTGCGGAAAAGTAAGCCCTGGAACAAAAGGCAGAGGCAGTCAAGGGGGCTGTGATGATTAAATTCTAGGGAAGATTATTGATTTATTGAACGAAGGTCAAAACTACTCAGCAAAAAGGCAGGAAATCTTAGCACAAAGAGGCTCAATGTGGAAACGAGGAACGTTAATGTCAAGCAGGAAAAAACAGTGCACACAAGTGTCAATGAAGCATTTAGAAAAGCTAAATAAGGAAGGTCAAGGTTTTCCATGACACACGTCAGCTGGTACAGCAATAAGCAAACAGATCTCAGCAGGTGTGACTGGCAGCGTTGGCTCTTGCATGCTGGATGACAGGCAAAACTGGAATGATACATAGAGTCATAGAATGGTTTGGGTTGGAAGGGACTGTAAAGATCATCTAGTTCCAACCCCCTGCCATGGGCAGGGACACCTTCCACCAGACCAGGTTGCTCAGAGCCCCATCCAGCCTGGCCTTGGACACTTCCAGGGATGGGGCAGCCACAGCTTCTCTGGGCAACCTGTGCCAACATCTCACCACCCTCACAGTAAAGAATTTCTTCCTTGTATCTAATCTAAATCTACCTTCTTTCCACTTAATGTTGAATTAGCTCAAGTGCCAAAGGAGTTTGGAGTTCCTGGGCTACGTCTACTCAAAGAATATTTTCTTTGGGCCAAGGTATGGCCTCTACCACTGGAACTTGCTGGCATAGCCATACCACAGCCTCCCTGCTAAGCTCTCTTAGCTTCCAGACCACAGTGGCCACATCCTAACTACCCGTTGGGAATGATCTCTCCCCCATGCAAACTCCCAGCCTATGCCCAAGTAACATTTGGGAAAGCACTGGCTGGCCTGGGTCAAAATCATGCCAGGGATTATATTAATGATTCTGAGCAGTTAGTAGCAGGGACACAAGGGACAAAGAAATCCAACATAAGCCCTTTGTCTGCAGCATGCTCATTTGAGGTATCACCAAAGCTGCTTCTTTTCTGTGCAATTCATGAAGTTTTCCTCATTGCCCGGTGTGACTGTGTGGTTTGCAAACCAGGATGAACCCATGCATCCACTCAAAAGCCATCCAGGAGAACATCAGAATTTCCTCAGTGCTTAAAAATGGCAGAAGCTGCAGGTGCCTAAACGCTCTCCTAGTCTCCTTTCTGCCACCCATCAGCTCTCATTTTCCCAGGCTGTGGCTTTCCCAAAAGGAAGGTGTGGGATAGTTGCGGGAAGGCAGCTCGGTGGGTGGTGTGGAAGGGCACCACCAGAGGGCTGGGGTTACAGACCATGGCAGTGTTTTGGCACATGGCTCCTCGCTCATGTCTTCTCTGTTCTCCAAAAAAGAGACAGACGGTGTTAAAACCTCCGTGGCTGCTTCCCCCAGCAGTTCCTGAGACGGGAGCTCAGGGCTCCTGCTGTCTCCCTGTGGTGTGTAGGCTTCTGCTCCACCCTGCCCTGCCTCCCTCTCGGCTGTCTGGTTATGAGTGCGGCTTACCTGGCCACAAAGGCGTCTGTGTGTATGCAATAATTCATTTGTTTGTGTGCATTCATGAAAAGACAACACAGAAACCAGTGCTGGCACACACGGCTTATGCTGGCTTTAGAGAAAAGCTGTGTGCATTTATTTGTTTGTGTTTTTCATTATGCAAATAAAGTTGTACTAGCGAGGCTGAGCTAGTTTGGAGTATGTAGCAGTTTGCCTGAAGATCCCTGATGCAAAGACAAGAAGGAGCAAAGCTCTAGAGGAAATTTTCTTTGCAGCGCTATTTACTGGAGTTAGTAAAGCATTTGTTAAAATGCTGCTTTGTTGAGAGCAAAGTGCCTCATAGGAGCGTAAGTACCACCTATGGCTGTTGGAGCTGAGAGCCACCTAGCCACAGGTGAACGCTCAGGTGAAGAGCTTAGGGTCCAGAGCGCATCCATGGGACACCTCAGTTACAAGCAATCAGTGCTTGAAGGACTCGGTGTTGTGGAGCTCGAGACAATTGACTCACTAGGATGGGTGGATACATCCCCCATGAATTT
Organism: Falco peregrinus; assembly: GCF_023634155.1. NCBI lineage: Eukaryota > Metazoa > Chordata > Aves > Falconiformes > Falconidae > Falco > Falco peregrinus. The sequence continues at coordinate 62,887,674 of NC_073727.1, forward strand.
GTCTCTCAGCCACTTAGGAACTGCAAATTGTAAATCCCTGTGTTGAACCCCACTTGGGCTCTGCAGAAGCCTGTGTAATGAATTCCACAATGCAATTAGTCAATGGGTAATAACACGGTTTTATTTGGTCTGAACCTGCTGCACAATGGTTTCTCCAGGTGGCCCTTGGTTCTCACCTTACAGGAATACTTGCTCTTAATCCATCTTCTCCACAGGATCATCCTCTTAGAGATCTTGCTCTGTTTTCCAGTACCGCTTACCCTTTCCTCATGGGGAAGCTGTTACATACTTGTGTTCATGTTTGTAACCTTCCTGGGAAAGCTTCCTGGTCCTACACAATCTTTTGGCTGCAGGTGACTATAACTGCATGCATAGCTAGTTAGCATTTTTAGACAGCTATGAGCAATGACTCCAAGTTATGTTTTCTTCGTGGTAATGCAGAGCCTTTTGCTGCATGTGTATAATTAGAGCTGACATTTCTGTATGTGACACTTTCCATCAGCTGGCACTGAATTTTGCTGGCCAAGCTATGGCCAAGCTTGACACTGTGGAGTTCTTTGGCTTTTCTTCATCAGCAGCTTCATGACCAGCCTCGGTTCTTCCCTCTGAAAACTTTTATCACTGCACTGTCCAAAACACCTCATCCAAATTATCTTTGGTTTCATGATTTTTCACTAAATCTCAGGCCAGTGCCTGAGGAGAAACTGCCTGGTACCTCCGGGGGTTGGTCCAGTCCTGGGGCAGGTGGGAGTTCCAGGGTCCCTGGTGCCGATGGGAGTCTTTTCAGCAGCCAGAGCCACTGCAGTGGCATCAGGGAAGTTGTCCTTGTTGGTGCCAGTCCTGACAGAACGAGCTCCACAGCACGGAGGTGCTCCTCCTTGTGAAGCTGCTTGGAGGATGAGGGAAGGCACCCTTCCACATCTGCAGTGCTTGAGCATCAGCCTCTGGTTTTCCCACAGTGGCAGCACGCCTGACGTGGCTGCCTAGCAGGACACGGGCCAAGCTGATGACATGCAACTCTTGGGTGAGGACTCATGGTGAAAGAGGCCATGGCAGTGCTCTGCTTAAGAGTGAGATATGAATATGGATAAGCAGGGGGAATGGTCAGGAGCCAGGTGTGTGATTGCCCCTCAGCGTGAAGAGCATGACTATTTGTTCCTCTGGCTGGGCTTGCTTTTTCATGTTTTTCAAATGTTCCTGTGTGGATAGCAGTACTGGAAAAGTAAAGAAAGCACCACAGGCTGATCAAAGGTAAGGAATGGCTCCTGTCCAGGGGGTGGAATAGACTGGGAGGAGAGATGACTGAAGGAGGATACAGTACAGGTCCACAAAATCATGAGTACCAGGAAGAAAGCACCTAGGGGATCACTGTGTCTTCCAGTAATAGAACTGCAGGATGCCAAACGAAACTCCCAGATGGCAAGGTCAGTGCAAAGGAAAGGAGGCAGTTGTGCTCTCAGGGAGGAAGTGAAGGTGTGGGACCCGGTGCCGCCAGGGGTGGTAGGTGCTCAGTGTTTACACAAGCTCAGGTTCGTGGAAGAAATATCCATTGATAGTTATTAAATCCAAAACCGCAACCTCTGCTCCAGGTTATCCACAAAGGCTGGAAGAACATCCTGGAGCAGCAATATTGTAAGCCTGTCCTTTTATACTCTTCCCTGGCATCTCTTTTTTGCCAGTAAGGGGAAAGATCCTGAGATAGATGGATCCTTGATCTGGCACACATGGGCATTCTTAGGAATGCAGGTGTGTTCGTCACGTGAAGGCAAAAGAAGTCTCTTTTGTCATTTTGGACAATTTGATCCCGCTAATCTTACAAACTCCGTGAAACAAGGTTATGGTTAAGACAACTCCGTATGACACACATGTCACATCCCCTTTGCTGGTCTTGGCCCAAAATGGCTGCTGACTTGCCCACGTATAACTCAGATCCAGCAGAGGAGTAACATTTCTGTCTGAAGGAAAGACCGTGGCAGCCAGAATAACTAGTGGAGTTTGTCTAAGATAGGCACATGTGTTGGATGGTCCTGGATGTTGGCGTCCCCTGTTCAGTGTTCAGGCTGGTCTAGCTGTATGAGATCATTTGACTTAGCAGATCACTCTGTCATGTTGTGTCAGCAGTCAAATCATAGCCTTATACTCCAAAATCTGTTTCCAAATATGTGCATATGAGAGGTGCAGCCACAGAGCTCAGTGATGATGGGTGCTACAGCACTTTTTTTCATAATGGGGTTTTGTTTGGAAAGAAATGCTGTATGAGATGACATAGTTTTTAGGACTGCTGAGATACTTCATGTGTTTGAAACCAAGTGAGTGCAACATGCTCAAAAATCAAGGTCACCCAGAGATGTAGGCCACCCAGCCTGAGAGCTTGGCTCAGCCACACAAGAGTCATTTCCTCAGCCTGCCAAAGCATGAACCAGGGGTTAGCATATGCTCGTGTATGTCATGGTGTTCATCTGATAACACTGCTTGATGATTAATCTCTATAATTAATTGCACATTTATATAGTTCACTGCAGCATATTGAAATGGCAATGGAGATTCCCTCCTCAGCAAAACAAAGGAGTTTTATGGCTCATAATAGAACAGGCAGAAAAAAGAACTTTATTTTAAACTTGTGTGATGCAACATGGTGAATCCACGTGTCACTTGTGATATCTGCCCATCCCTTTCTTCCCTCCCTTTTGCCACCTCACATGCAGGACTTGCTCATTACCACTCTGGCAACCTTGGACAGGGAGAGATTGTGGTTATCTCGGGAAGTCTTCTGCTGAAAGTAGAAGACTGAATATCTGCACCCGTCCTCTTCTGCAACCCTGGGCAGGAGCACTGCATTTCTGTTGCGAGAGCGGGACCGTGGAGCTGCCATGGGGTGGGACGCTGTCCTGGCTGTGTGCAGATAAGGGAGCTCTCTGAGGTCTCCAAAGGAGCTGTGAGGCTGCTCTGAGGATGTGTGTCTCACTCGTCCCGTGGCTTTCTGAGGTTCTCCAGGAGACTAAAGCCATGGCTCCGCCAATTCTTCCTCTTGAGCTCTCAAGGTGGCAGGCAGTTCTTCACTCTGGGGTGTGATAGGACTGTCTCTGGCCTGGGGGAAGGCAAAAACCTTCCTAGGCTGCACCTATTGAATCTACATATGAAACAGAGAATGTCAGGCTGGGAGAAGGTGGAGTCCCTTCCTGCAGGTGACCAGCTTGTGCCCTGGATGCATAGTCACAGGACTCTTGGACCAACATGTTCTTGATAAAAAGGGATGGACCCAGCATGGACTAGGTCTGTGAAGAAACAAGCTGTGGTACAATGGCTGGATGATAACCATTCCAGTAAAACCATGGAAAAAATTATGGCAAGGCAAAGTTAAAATTTGTGAGGAGAGCCCAGTGGAACCCATGAGTGAGTTCTGCTGTGCTTCTTAGCCTGAATTTGGCTCTGAGTGTCAAAAATCCTGCACACTCCTTGGCTCTGAGTTATTTCTGGAAGGAAGGAAAACAGATGGAAAAATAGAAAATCTAAAGCGTATCTCTAGAAGCCGAGAAAAATTAACCTGTACTTGTTTGGACACAGTCAAGCGATGGGTGCCAGAAGGAAAGCAGGCAAGACCCAATCACATTTCTGGCAGTAACTGCTTCTGCAGGACTGCACTGTGCTTTTCATTATATCAGGTGGAGGATGCTGTCAGTGTTTCTCATCTGACAGAGGACTAATGTGAGAAGTGCTGAATGCCACATGAAAATAGAGCTCATGAGCAACAGGGTGTTAAACAGAGCAAGAAGAGGACACCTGGAACTTGTGGTTGGCCTGAGGTCATGGTTTCTTATCTGTCTGGCAGAGCCACAGCCACACCATCCTTCACCTCAGGGAGATGCCTGGAGCTGGGGCTACCCCTGTGCCTTGCTCCTAGCTGGGGGCAGGATGGGCCCTGGCTGCCAGGTCCTTCCCTGACAGATCCCCATGGAGAGTCTGGACATAGAGAGTCCGAGCCCTAGGGAGCACCAGCCCACGCAGTGCCCTGACACTGGAACGGGGCAGAGAAGCTGAATCCCCCTAAAATGTCCCCTAGTGTGACAGGAGTGGAATGGACAAAGTCTCCTTCTGGGACTCGTCACATTAACCTCTAATGAAGCAACTGAATTTCACTAAGCAGAAGACAGCACCACATCCAGATGAGAGCGTGGACAGTCTTCTGACACGTGGGACCCCAGGTACCTGGGACCCCAAGGTACTACAAGCTCTATTATGAATTTAAGGAGAGGTCCTCAAGGCTAGGTGACATTTTATTGAAAGGCACTAAGATGGAGATTTCTTAAGTTATTGTGAAAGACTTACAAAAAACATGTGTGAAAGTCATGTGAGGACAGGAAAGTTTTATCCTAACCCTAAAAAACCAGCAAATGGAAGTGTTGAAGAAAGTTCCCACCATCAAAAACAGAGACCAGTTGAATGATAGGGCCCACATTAGAGATGCAAGAAGATGGAGTCCTTGTAACAAAGTAGTACTAGAAACTTTCAAACTTTGATTAAAGAAGTTATGCACTTAACCAGGCAATCCTGCATATCAAATCTATTTTTGGTAAGTGGTATCTGCTGTTTAAGCACATTGCTGTGAAATACAGGCTTTGACATGAAACCACCCAGTACAATTATCCACAGTCCAACAAGCTGGTGGAAAACCTATCAAACCCACAGGAAACAGCTGTAGCAAGGCAAGGAGGAGTGCTTGGAAGGCAGGCAAATGGAGAATAAATGTGGGAACACTCAAGAGTTAGGAAATGGAAGTTGTCATTTTGGAAGGAAACACAAGTATGCCATATATTAGCTAAACTGTCTGAAACAGGCTTCATCACGTGGTGGAAGAACTGGAGAACTAAGGAATATAGGAATTCATTTGTGTGGAAATAGGGGATATGTTTTAGAGGGGATATATACTGAGGAATCCAATGTAGGTTTGAGATCAGGTCAGGGATAGCTTCATCTCAGAGGGATGACTGTAGGAAGCTGCTCTCTGAACATTAATTTCTCATGTGTGAGCAGTTGCTATGAGTTGCAATGAGTGGTTTACCTTCACGGTATAAACACCCTGTTTCTCCCAGAGAAGGACCTTCTTTCAGTTCTCCTCTACTGATGTTCTGCACAACTAAATCTGGAAACAACGGTGTCTGGCTTGCCAGAAGCCAAGAGCAGGGTCACTGCACAGAGAGCAGAGACAAAAGAAGCTCCAGGAGAGCTGGGGTCCGTGGGACTGCTGCTTCTCTGTGGGGAAGTTGCTGCCTTTTCGGGTGGTACAAAACAATTGCCACAAGCAGCCGCAGGGGTCCTTGGTTGGGTGAGGTTATCCCAGAGGACACATGGGAAATAGGCAGCATATCCTCCAAAGCCAGAACAGAGAGCCCTGAGCTGGCTGCTTTGCCCAAGAAAGCCTCAGATGAGCACCAGCCACAGTGGGCTGAGACAGCTGAGCCCCAGGGCATGGCACAGCCAGAACGAGGGGCTTTCTGGTGCTTTGTAACAGTGGTGCTGATGTCTGGCTCGAGACACCCTACATAAGAGCTCGGTATACATACAAGCTACACATGCACACACTCTCTGCTCTCGCCTGCCTGGAGGAGACTTGTTTGTGGAACATCAGCTTCTAACAGAGGTCACCCCTTATACAAACTGCTGTGAAACAAGCTCAAGCAAAATGTTTCAAAAGATTGTGTTTTTCAAAGAAGAGCCTGGAGTGGGCAGGGGTTTCTTTCAGAATTTGCTTGCCAGAAGAAAGAAAAAGGCTCTGAGCTCTTCTGGTTAAGACATTTAATTTCTCCAGGATAGGGCATAATTCATTTAACCATTCTGCCCCTCCTTCCCTGCGGTGGAAAATACACAGTGGATTCTCAATGCCAGGCAACTTTATTAAGAGTGTAGATTATTTATACGGATCATAAATGCAATGTCAGTGCTAACCATAACTGTGGAATGGCCTTTCTCTCAGTGTGAGCAGCAGCGTTAAATAACTAATGTTTTTGAGACTTCTCTAAGCCCCCAAATTCACATGGGACCAGGGAAACAGGAATGCTAATTGTAGAACCACCAGCAGCTTTGCTGGGCAAAGCGCTGAACTCCTCTTCTTCAGTGTCTCCATCTGTAAAACTGGGATGTCTGTCTGTTTTACAGTCACGTAGTGAGGATTGATTTATTGTTTAATGTGTGTAAAGAATTAAATAAGTGCTAAGTATTATTATTATCAAGCCAGAAGGGTGAGTCAATGACCCATTTCCTATCTGAGCTTGCCTTCAAGGTGTTGATGTTTCTGGCAGATTACAGGAATTGAATATCTGCCATAGGTTGTATTCATATAGCAATGCAAATAAAGCACTTTTTGTAGGCATTGTATTGCTTCAGGCCTTGTGATTACAGAAGAAAGATGCATAGATTAAAACGGATTTTAGATGCACAGCATCTCCACAGGCTATGCCATTCAGCCTCTTTGGGAATCACAGCAGTATGTTCATACATCCACGTGAAGAGATGGGTCCATGGGGCAGACAAGTAGAGTGGAGAAGGTGTTTGGTTCAACTCCAGCTCTACAACATATTTCCTGTAAGTCTTTCGCAGGTCAGCTGGGCAAATGCTCATAGACACACTTTAGAAAAGCTCAGATGTCATCCCTCTGCTACAGCTGTTAAGGTAAGACCAGAGAGCTGGTATTTACCCATGTGTCATTTAGGCAATACAGAACTGCTAACTTCTTATTCCTTGACCATGACATCAGTCAGGGAGCTCACCTACCTTTGCCATTTACTCACTGAGTACAGTGGTAGTGCCAAAACCATTTATGTAAATTATTCATTATTCACTGAGAAGCATCATTTTTCTGATGCCTATCACTAAATTTGCTGAAACTGATGGGATGTTGCCTTGAAGTATATCAACCCACATGCCCTCCTGAATTCACCCTAAATTACAGAATGGTCAGGGTTGGAAGGCACCTCTGGAGATCATCTAGTCCAACCCCCTGCTAAAGCAGGTTCCCCTAGAGCAGGTTGGTTTTTGAAGGTCTCCAGAGAAGGAGACCCCACAGCCTCTCTGGGCAGTCTGTGCCAGGGCTCTGGCACCCTCCCAGTACAGAAGTTCTTCCTCATATTCAGGTGGAACTGCCTGTGTTGCAGTTTGTGCCCGTTGCCCCTTGTCCTGTCGCTGGGCACCACTGACAAGAGCCCGGCCCCATCCTCTTGGCACTCGCCCTTCAGACATCTGCAGGCATTGGTAAGGTCCCCTCTCTGTCTTCCCTTCTCCAGGCTGAACAGGCCCAGCTCTCTCAGCCTTCCCTCACAAGGGAGATGCTCCACTCCCCTCAGCACCCTCGTTGCCCTCCACTGGGCCCTCTCCAGTAGTTCCCTGTCCCTCTTGAACTGGGGAGCCCAGCACTGGACACAGCACCCCAGATGCAGCCTCACTGGGGCAGAGCAGAGGGGACAATGACCTCCCTCGACCTGCTGGCCGTGCTCCTCCTAATGCACCCCAGGGTCCCATTGGCCTTGGCCACCAGGGCACACTGCTGGCCCATGGGCACCTTGCTGCCCAAAGAGCTCACCAGTCAGTTTGCATGAATTACTCAGCTCACTGGCCTTTCCCCTGTTCTCGCTTGTCCCCTGCAGGCATGTCCATTCTGGTGGAAGTGCTGCTGACAGCCCAGTCTTGTCCCATTAAAAAACAAGGGTTCTTTGACACTGACTTAGAAGTGAATGTGCTAAAGGTCATACTGCAGAGGGAGTTTCTGTGGATTAAGGTAGGCTGTGACATTCAAAGTAGAATATCCTCCTTCCAGAAGAAGAATGCCCTGTCAGAGTACTTTTATCCAGGGGCAGCTGGGAAAGAATCTTTCATTTAGTTTTACTGTTTGGGAGTAGGGCCTCACAGAAGCTTCCCAACAGATACTGCTGGGATATTGTTTCAAAACCCCAAATCTCCTCATTTGTCAATGAAATAAATCTTTAGGATTTTTGTCGATTTTTTCCCCAGTTGTTTGTGTCTAAAATTAAGTCCTGAAGCTGTTTCCAGTTTTTTAGGTAGCTAAAGAAATAGATTCTCAATATTCTCCTGTTCTAACAGCCTACTGAAGATAAGTTGATGCTTTTGAAACTGTCATTAATTGTCCGCTTGTACCTTTTGGCACTAACATACCTGTGTGAAACTGGCCCACAATTCCCAAGGACCAGAGGTAAGTAGAGGTGGACAGACCACCTGCAGCTTTTGAAAGATCTCTTCATGCATCCTCAGTGCAGTGAGCTCTTCACTTCATCAACATAACCAGGTTCTGTTTAGAAAAATATGAAACCAGATGTTCCAGAACTGACTTTTTGTTCTGTTTCTTTTCAAGGCTGAATTTAAGCTGTCACTCAAATACCAAATTCTGAGGCAACTGTCAATCCCTGTCAATGGGATCAGCACTGGCATACAACCTCACCTGATCCTGTTTCCTCATATTCACCTGTTGCCCGTGTTTCTTTTAGCCACTCCCTAGGCTTTGTGTCTACTGCTGACTTGGCACCGTCACTCATGCTCACCTTTTTTCCTAGAACAGCCTCCCACTCATGCCTGTCCATTGCCCACCATCCCCCATCAAAAATACCTTTATCCCAAATGAAGCTCCTTCTTTGCGATCTTTCCTCAATGTCTGGAGGTGTGATCTTTGCCTTGGTGAGATGGTATCTGTCTCAATAAACTGATGCACTGTCTGTGCACTGAAGTCAGTAGGAGGTCAGCAGGAGCTGACTAACTTTTGTCATAAGTGGATCTGTGATGGTCTTGCACTCTCATAGGCCTGGTGCTGACAGTCTGTAATTAAAGGCAACTATTTGCTATAATGTTCTGGGATTCCCATTCATGTCTTTGCTCTGTTATTACTGTTGGACAAGAACTGCTGAATTCTGGTGTTGTGCCTTTCCTTCTAGAATCACTCTACACCAGAATGTTTCCACCATTACACACAAGACACTTTTATAATCCACGAATGCTTTTTGTGTAGTATAATGGAGCTTTAATACCCTTTTATTGTATTGAATGTGTCAACATCATAACCATGACTGTAAGTAATCACAAAAAATAAAAGGGAGAGCTACCCCTTTTATGTGGAAAAAAAATGATGACAACTACTAAGGCATTCTTAGAAGTGGCCCTAGAAAGACACAAAACAATGAAGTTGGCTAGGTACAGAACCTGCTGCCTGCATATTATGCTTAAACAGGCAAATACTGTTTAGATATTAATGCTGCTTGATAAAGTCAGTGAAAAAGAAGACCTAAGGATCTTCTGTATCCATGGAGACTTGCAGACAAGAACAGAACTGGGACAAGAATCTGAAGATGTGACTTTCACCTTCATAGCCTTGCTTCCTTGGTCCATTTCTGAATCTACTTTGTCCGTTGTCATTCATTCTAACCAGATCTTCCACACAAGGTAGATTTTTCCATGTGATGGTGTTGCATCTGTCCTTCTTGTCCAGGTCCATCTGTTTGGCGTGTACCTGTGAATAATAAAAGCAAGGAAGAGAAAGACAGCGAGCAGTAAAAGAGGAAAAGTCAAAGAAAAGTAGCTAGCACCAGCAAAACAGAGAAAGAAATGATGGAGACAGTGAGTGGCCTGCAGATGGAAGAACAAAAATGTATCATAAAGCTAGGACTTATGTGTGCAGGCAAAAGGAAGGTCCATACTAGTAGGCACTGCTCACTGAGAAAAATTGCTGTTCTGGTTGTCCTCCTGTGTTCAGGGAACAGCAAAGCACGCTGGCTTGCCACATAAATTGTTCTAGTACTCATTTCTGACAGCTAGCTTTAACAGGTGGCCAGAGTAAATCACAGACCTGTCAAGCATAATGCCAGACTAGACGAGGTACGTGGAGTCAGAAGTTAGCAGTAAGCCTACAAAGCATGGAATAAAGCATGGATCGGCAAGGAAAATGGTGTCTGGACAACTGCCAAAATCCAACTGATTTCAGCCTTGTAAAATTGATTGAAACAAACGACACACTTCTTCACTCTATAAATAAAAAGAGAACAAGGAAGAGGAAGTGGTTCTACTTTGCAGTGAAAAGCAGCAGAGATGAAAGATAATATAGATCTGGCTCCAAAACTAAACGAGTACCTTGCTTGAGTTTCTCATTAGGACAGCAGCATGAAACCTGTGGGCAAAGACAACTTGTCTAACAAGAGAGTCTCTCTGTAAATGGAAACTACAATAGTCATGGTGGAAGCAAATTCTAAAGGGTTTGCTGTGCACAAACCGAAGGAAGCTGATAGTATTTTTCTGGCAATATTAAAGAACTGCTTGGTGAAATTGCAGTTACAGTGAGGAGCTGGGTTACCAAATTCAGCTTGGTATGTTCTGGCTGGAGAGTTGCAATCAGAGTGCTTATTCTGAAGGGTGGACAAAAAGCCATGTGGGAAATTTGAGTCATTAGTCTGACCACAGAAGTAAATAGGATTTTGAAAAAAGTGTGATTGAAAAACTAATTAAAGTCATGTGGGTAAATGGGAATGAAAAAATGCTATAGAGATTTAGCTAAAGATGAAGAGTGTAGAAATAACACGCTGTCTTTCTAGACAAATGATACCTTAGGGAACTGCAATACATCTAGCCTACTTAGACTTCAATGAAGTCTTTTTTATTGTACCAGATGGGATAACATTAACTATAATAGGGTTAAAAAGAGGATGGCAGCCAGGTATGCCAAATGGGGAGCTGATGGACTGGAGGGAGAAGTCCCTCCGTGAAGGAAGAGAATTTGGGTGGGAAATACTTAATAGACTTACAAATGACTGCAGCAGGAATGGCAAAAATCCAGAGTGCAATAGTGAAATACGATGATGGCCATCATCAGTGCAGACAAGGACACTCATAATACCGAGTTAATTTTGCAAATTCGCAAGTACAATAAAAAAGCATTTTTTTCTTCCAGCCATTTCTGCAAACTGGTTAGAGCACCCTCCCATTTCTAAAGAGTATTTCCGACTCCAGTGACAAAGAACTACATGATTCTGAAGAAGGTATATATCAGAAGGTAATTCAGCTTACGTTAGCTTTGCCACATTACCCAGAGGAAAAGCGAAGTAAATATTTATTTTGGCCTGTGTATGGCATTTGTAGAGAAGATCTGATGAATAAGATTATGTCATTTTTTTTTCTGATTTCAACCTGGGTGTAAAGGTAAGAGTTAGATTAACAGCTCTTGGGCAGGTCTGTCACTCTCTGCAGTGAGATGATGAAAACCAAGGAAAGCAGGAAGAAATGCAGAAGCAAATTGCAGTCTGAACACTGTGATTTGCTCTATCATGGGCACTGTGCTCTGGGGTAGGTGGAATGTTTAAGACCAGGCTGCCCCAGGGCTAGCCTGGGAGGTGGCAAGGAGGGCAGTAGACTGCAGGGAATTTGCATACAGACAGCTGTGGTCCCCTTTGGCTTGTATCAAGGTCCTCAGAAACTGAGCCAGCAGGGAGGGATATGTGAACCCTGTGGCTCTCTTTGGCTTGGACCATCACTGTGCCTTCCCGTGGCATGGCCAGAGCAGCCAAACCCTGAGACTTCATCCATGGGAACACAGAGTTCAGTTTTGCCTTGACTGATGGAAAGCCTCAGATTAGCCCCAGCCCAGAGAAATCTGTACTGACTGTGCCGTTATAATGACTAATGTTACAATATGGGCCATTTTCGGTCTCAGACCTGCTTGACACCACTTCCAATGCTATGCAGACTTCTTTAAGGACAGGTCAAAACCGCCAGTGAAGCACAACACAGAGCACACTGAATCAATGAAAGGCACTTCCCAAAGCACCAGCCTGCATGGCAGCACCCGGGCAGAGCCCAGCCAGAAACCAGGGAGGATGGCAAGACCCACAGCTGGTAGGAGCCACCAGCTGCAACTGCTCCAAGATGCCCAGAGGCCACAGGTGAAGAGCAAGGACTTGTGGAGAGGGAGGCAGAACCTCTTGGGCCACACTGCTTGGGGGATGCAGCACTTGTTGCCTTCCTCTCCATTGTGCTCAACAAGGGGATGCTTTATGAATATTTTTAGAAACCCATTAGAACTGCATCAAGCACTTTTCAAGTTCATTGGTCTTGCACCTTGGAGCCTCCGTGCTCCTTACCTACATTATCACAGGAACGATTTGTTCTGTTTCTTGAAGTCATCCTGCGGCAATCAGGTATAGCATTTCTTAACCTCTGCTGGCACTATGCAACAGATAAACTGAACAGCACCAGGGAGGCTGGCAGGTAACGCACAAAGCAGCTCTATAAAGGCATGTCAAAGAATGAGTCATTGTCAAGCCTGCAAGAGACAAAAAGATTGATTACAGAAGAGCTGAGAAATAGGTTGTGATGGTGACTCATCATATCCCGCCCTTTCTGCATTCACAGACCTGCCAGCTGATTCATAACTTGCATTCTGCATTGCTTCTTCCCCCTGTCAAGGCGATAAATCAAGTAAGGGTCCATCAATTAAACTTTCCACTCAAAAGAGGGGGGTTGTGTGCAGGATCACTCATCCCTTTGTGCATCCACACCTGGTGAACCCCTTTTTCTGCCCTTTAGGCTTCTGTAGGGCCCATCATTTTGGGGAAATGAGGTGCTGTAGAGTCAGTGTACAGGACACCACAAAAACTGAGGGATGGAGGGAGAGATGATATTTCCTTGCTGAATGTCTGGATTTTATCAAGTGAGATTTACCGTGTTCCCTATCTTCACCATTCTTCTGAGGAGATTTTTGGAGGAGTTTATCTGTGGTCTAACAGTTTTCACTGAAGCTGCTGCCTTTGCCCTCACAGCCGCATCTGGCCACCTCAGCACTGCCATCCACTCTGCTCAAAGGACTTTCCTCTGCCAGGGACATCCTACTCTCCCCATTGGGACCATCCTGAAAAGTCCCTCTGTGAGCCCATTTTTGCTACCCATGTGTTATCACTGAGAAGCCAGGAGACAACAGGGTGGGAAGGGTCAGAGACTGCAGGATGGGGGAAGCCTCTGGCCCTGGCTGCCATCGTGCCCAGAGGGCTGAGCATGCAGGTGCTCACAGGAAGGGGTTTGTTTGCAGGGAGCTGCGTGTTGACCAGCTGAGTATCAGCAGAGCAGGCTCAGACTGGAGCACGGTGCGGTGCTGCCAGCAGCGTGTGGGCAGAGGGCTGGCGATGGCTCCCAGATCCCCAGTGAGCATGCCAGGCCCACTGGTAAGGGCCGCCTTGGCAGGAACCTTCATCAGATGGCCATGGGAAATCACCAGCCTCTCAACAGCAACATCAGGATAGCCCAGACATGGGCTCGTTTCACCAATGTCCACTGAAAGGCACTGAGATTCCTCCACCAGAAATGCCGCAGAAGGGAAAGATGTATGGGAATGATGTGGAGAAGGAGCTGGGTCACCTTCTGTTGGCTTCTGAAATCAGAGGAGACTTAAGGGATCACAAGCAGAAAGCAAAAAGACACAAGTAGATGTCATCAGTTGCAACGTGACAGGCAATACAGAGCACTTCTGAAAATCCCACCCTGTGTTTTTAATATTTTCCAGGGCACCTAGAACCCAGGATAGACATCTTTTAAGATCAAAAGAGAACAAAAAAGTCAAATTTATTTTATTTTGCAAGGCGTAGCCTTTTTGATCTTTTGCCTACTTGCCTGAAGACTGTCAGAAAAAAAGAAGGTGAAATAGAATTGTCTTAGGGAAGGGTAAATACATGTCTATAACAAGAACCAGTCAAACACATGGAGCTCTTATCTAGGATACGGCTCTAAGAATAGCGCTGTAGGGTTTTGGGAGCGCTCACTCTCAAGAGGTCTCAGTGACTTCACCAGCCTGTTTGCCTGGGTTTACATTTACAAGTGGTGTCATCTGTTAGCACCTTTCCAGCACACCTGGCTTAGCTTCCCAAGACTCAGCTGGGTTCTCACTGCCAAATGTATCATCACCAGCAACGCAAAATCCAAGGGGCAGGTTCTGCCACCCAGTACCCTGACTCGGCACTGGCGTGTTGGGGGGCTCGTGCAGACAGCAATGAGAAAAGGAGCCGTTCCTGTATCTGTGATGAAATCAGCGGTTCGATTTTCAGCCACTGAGACTTAGTGATGTAGTTCCTGAATGTTCACAGCTTCTTTTCACTGTTTCATTGAGCAAGACAAGGAAGGAAAAGCCAAGGGAGAACCTGAGTTGAGCCGCAAACAAGGAAAAGTGGTCAGCTTTGCTTTTCAGCAATGCCAAACTACGCGGGAGACTGGGAAATGCAGCAGACATTAGATGAATGCAGCTGATAATGCCGTTTGTGTGAAGTAGTGGTGCTTACACAGGACTGGGGTGTCTGTGTAAGAGAGGGCTGCTTTTCTTGGTCACTACAACTGGACAGCCACCTTTCCTCCACCATGATCCCTTGAAGAGGCTTGTGCTGTGTGATTACTGCCGAGGCCCAGAGCCTCTTCATATCTCAGAGCTGTAAGCCACATCCATTTATAAATGCAAAAACCTGCAAGTGTTACTAGCTGGGGTATTTACAGGTGCCATGTACTCGTTAATATATACTTACATGAGAACACCCTATTAACGGCCAGAGATTTTTGCATTCATAAATTCTGCACTGCACTTTTTCTGCACGTCTCCTTCCTTTCCCTCCTCTGAAGCTGCAGCTTCTTCCTACCACACAAGTGTGGTAGCAGCAGCAGCCCTCAGGCTCTTCCCTCCTTTCCCAGCCAAAAAAGAAAAAGGAAAGAGAGGGTCTTGTACTTGCTTGGCGCCTCTTCCCCGTGAAGCAATTGTAGTGGTGCAGCTGAAGGGCCAGGGCGGGAGGAGACCCCAAAAGCCGCTCCTTGAGCCCTGGCTATAACCTCTTTGCCTGGTGTTTGCAGGGCACCGAGCGTGGGGACATCCCCACCCGTGGGTAAGGGCTGTGAGCTGCAGTGAGGCTCAGGGGTGGTGCTGGCTGCTCAAGACAGCTCAAGTGATGCTGTTGGTGAGAAAAGGTTGGGGAGCAAATGAGTTCAGGAGCTTCTCAGTTACAGGTGAATGGGCACCATGGACTGGACCCTGGCAGAAAGTGTCCATTTGTCCCCACCACGGATCTGCCCACATCGCTGCAAACAGCATTTTTAGCACAGCTAGTGCTGCACCACAGCTCAGTGACAAAAGGAAGGTCACCGCTGTCCCAGGGGACTCCTGGGAGGTGATGTCTTCCTTCCCAAGGACCAGGGCAAAACCTCCTCCCAGCCCGCTTGCCGGCCCCAGCGTGGGGTGAGCGGGCACTCACTGGCCCGGCACACAGGAACAAATTTCATCCTGTATTTCGATCCTTATTACTTAATACTTCAATTGTACTTAATTATGTGTTTTATTTTATACGCTGTTTTACTTTATGACTGTTCTCTTGGGTGGATTAATCTGTCATTAGTGCATCATGTTTTAAAGGCTTTTCTTTTCCCCTTTTAAACAGTTTAATTGGCTCAGCGAGACACTCCTGGGTGTGTGCTCTGCGGTCTGCCTGCGCACGGCTGGGGTGCAGCCAGGTGCCCCACACACACCCAGCGGGTGCCTTGGGGGCCAGCTGGGGCTTTTGGGCTGGGTCTCTACAGCCGTGGCTGGCAGAAAATGGACCCTACACCGCTACCTAGCAGGCAGTGTGTGGGACCCAGCAGTAAGGCTACAGACACGCACTTGTCCCTGCTACTGCATGCTGCTGCCAGGGTGTCCTGCCCCTGTGAATCCTGCCTGTTCGCAGGCAGGCAGGCGATGCCAGCCTGGTGTGGGGCAGCGTGTCCTGCGTGTCCGGGATGAGCCTGGGTTCCCCCACACCCTGGGCAGAGTGGGGCACAATGGGGGAGCAAGGATCCCATGCACGCTCAGGTAGCACCAAGTCAGGCTGCAGCCAAAGTGGGAGGCAAAGCCAGGCTTCAGCAGTGGTCCAACCCTATGCACACTAATAAATACATAAATGAATGTTAAGAATATGCTTATAGCCTGTGGTAAGTAAAATTAATTATCCTTGCTCAATCGTACACAGCAGCAGGATTAAGAACAAGTGGTAGGATTTCAACTTGTTGGTTGTGTTTGCCTTTACCTATAGTCATCCATGTATGAGAACAGATCATATTTGTGCTTTCTTTATATGGAATATGAAAAAAATAATGTATCAATAGTTGTTTGATTTCCATAATAAGAGATTTACATAATAGACCCACAGTGATTATTTAACCTACTGTGAGATCAGCTTTGCCTCTGGTATTTTCAGACAATTGTAGGGTTGGAGGAACCTCAGAAGGTCACCTTTTCCATTTCACCGCTTCTGCCTAGCAGAATGATCTGTTGGGGCTGACAACACACATACATAGAAACCTCTTTTCTTATCCACCTAAATGAATACTAACATGAATGAAAAACTTACCACAATGAATAAGCTTTTACATCCACCTTAAACACATGCGTGCATAGAGGAAGGTGAAACCAACCATCTGCCAAGGGATAATTCATACATCTGCAAACATAAGAGTCCACAAAACTGCTGACACGCGCAGAACAGCAGCACAGCAGCATGAGCTCGTTCCAAGACAAGCATTTCCCTTTGGTGAGTGCAAAGCTCCCAACGGTAGGTGCGATTGGAGTTGGGCACAGGCCTCCAAGCGATACCACACAGAACCAGATCCTAATCTACCCTGCACTTGAAGGGCCCTGATCCTGCAGATGTTTGAGTAGGAAACAGACTTACACTGCGACAAGGTCCCTGCACCACTGGCATTGCTATGTACAGCCCTAATTTTGCAATTGAATGCATGCACGTGTACAGTCATGCTTCAGGGAGGTCCCTTGGACATGTGAAGGGGCTTGGACAGGCGTGGGACCTCACCTGCACTTCTGGCTGCAAGATCGAGGAGATTTTTAGATCTCCTGTAAAACAAAGGTCTCAGACAGCAGCTGGGAAGAGATGGAAAGAAGGTAGTACTGATGTTTGTACAGAGATCCACCTCAGATAGTCCCACCAGTGTGTACTTATTCTGGCTCCTCTGAATGATCAGCTCTAATTAATTTGATTCTTCCTTTCAGCAGACTAGGCAGGAAGGAAGGTTTCAAAGTTTGATGCAGTCATCATGAAGGTGACCGTCTCCAGTGCCCCTTAATCTCAGGTCCAGAGGCTCCAGTTCAAACCAGCATTCAGAACTGCGCTGAAGTGATGTAGCTTACAGGACTTGAGCTCAAGGTTAAAGTCGAACACGTGCTTAAGTGCTCTTCTGCACCAAGACTGTGGCTTCACAGTTGGTTGTCCAAATACCTGGGCAGGACGGATCTTGCTGAAAGCCTGAAGAGGGAGAGGCAGAAGGCAATGACGATGCTGCTGGGGATGGCTTTGCTTGCAGTGAGGAGTGGGGACGAGGTTGCAGGGAGCAAGGGACATGGGGCATGGCACAGCAGGGACAACATGGTATTTGAACTTGATGCAGGGCTGGAGAAATCTCTTGTTTGAATGAAATCTCCACCTGGATATTCATGGTGAAGTTCCTAAGGATTATGCTTGAAGGGCTGGTAAAAGGGACCATGGGTGTAGCAATAAATATACAGACCAAGAGCAGGGAATGGGATTATCCCAGCATCCCCACTCAAGAAGGTCTGCCATCACTTTGGTACTAGCACTGATGAGTTTCTGACTGTGTTTATTGCCTGTGGCAGAAATTTTCTACCCTTTCAAAGAAACTTTCTTTGGACCAAATGTGGACAGTGGAAAGGATGTTGATTTTGAGGTGCTGTGTGGTTAATTTAAATTCCTTCCTTGAAGAAAGCAAGCTTTGCTTCTGGCTTATGAGCCTGAACATCTCTGAGCTCATCTGAATTAGGTCAGTAAATGGTGAAACTGTAAATGGTAACTGCAAATGGTGCTCCACAGTCTCACCAGCACTGAGCAGGGGCTGCTTAACCTCTTGGGGAGAAACTTTCAGGCAGAGTGAAGACCTGAGATCTTGGGGCTCAGCAGATGTTACAGATTCCCTCTGCCTGCTGGCACATAACCACATGCTGCAGACAAACCCCAGTTCAGTTACTTGCTGTCACCCAGTTCCCCTGCCGCCCAGGCTGGACGTGCAGCTCTTCATCTCCCCGCTACCACCGATACTCCTGTAGCACTGTGCAGTTACTGCTCTTGACTCCAGAGTCCTGGAGGTGTAGTGAAGGATCATGATCACATTTGACTATACTAAACAGAAACAGAGGAGAAAGTCCTGTTCTTTCCTCAAAACATGCTCAGTCAAGGCAAGAGATGAGAGAGAGGAACAGGAGGAGATAATGAAGTGGAACTGGTCAGAATGACAGACCATGGGTGAATTTAACAGAACAAGAACATAACTAGGGTATTTTTTTTTTTTTTTGCAGGCACGTGGCAGAGGATAATTGAATTTGAAGGAAATTTGAACAATGAGTGCAGTTCAACATTATTCTGCCAGGTTTTGTGTCTTTATTTTACTGCTTACTCAGGGAATGCTTAGCCTGAATCATCCCTGCGCCATACTTGCCTTTTTCACAGCTGTCACCAGCTCACATTTCTCCTAGCTCTGGCACATTAGGAGCTAACAGAGCCGGGCATGGCTCAGGCACTGTCCTATGGCACAGGTCAGGACAGTTGTCCCCAAGGGGCAAGTCTGACAAGGACACTCAGCTTTGGTGGGGGCATGTGGGAGAAGAGTGAGAAGACTCAAGCACGAGGAATCCCAGCAATAACCCTTGCAGACTGTTGCTAATAACCTCTTTCCAACCTCATACTTCTCTCTTCCCCTTACCACCTTCCATGCAGTGAGCTCCCTGCCCACCTTGCAGCTCATGTACTAACCCGCAGCAAATCTTCAGTTTCTTTCAGAGGAGCAGCAAAAAATGCAAGTGAAAATCACGGGGGGGAGGAGGGCAAGTATCAGGGAACCTCGTCCCTCTATAGCCACTGACTTCAGTAGTGCTTGTGTGAACTGCACTGAAATGAGTTACCAGCCAGTGGTATCATACCAAAAGCACTCTGTGGGGACACAATAAAGCTGAAAGGTTAAACGATTTATTAGATCATTTCTAGGAATGGAGAATGAATTTTTTTACAGCAGGTTTTGCACTGTGATCTTCAAACAGGCCGAAAAAATGAAAGGTTGCTTCAACCAGCTACCTCTTTGCCTCCAAAGAAATGTTGGTTTCTTTCTTTTAACCTCTGTGGATCACCTGACAGACATTTATGGTGGCTCACTGAAAAAGGCAGAAAACAGCAGTGCAGGGGCACAACAGAGCCGCCACGTCCTTGAGCAAGACAGCATTTCCCAGAGCACCTTTGCAGCCAGAAACACTGTGACGTGGAGCGGCACCCGCAGACCCAAACCTTCCTCCAGCCGCCGCTGCCTGGTGGTGACTCGCACTCATGCCCAGGATTCCTGCAGCTTTGGGGGTGAGTGACTGCAAGCACATTTTTATCAGCTGAGTTGCTAGCCCAGCGGGAAGAAGATTTTAAGGAGAAAGAAAAGTGCCATTATCCTTTTGTTTCTCCTTTTCCCACAAACAGTCCCACGAGCAGCCAGACACCGAGAGGGGAGCTATGGTGGGTCAAGTGTCTTTCCTGAGTCCCAGCGGTGAACTGCAGTTGCCTTCTTGTTCTGCTGCATCTTAAGCCATCCGTGCAATGCAGGCCATCCTTTGTGGCAGAAATGTTGCCAAGAAGTGGGAAAGATGCCACATTTATCCCAGGAAAGTGAACAGGAGTGAGCAGGGCGTGGGCCTGGCCTTTGACATATGACTGCCCGTGCAGCTGGCACAGTCCCTGAAGTGGTTTTGGTAGAGACTGAAGTATTCTACCCATGGCCAGGGCCAGCCTGGAGCATGGCGTGGGCCAGGGACAACCAACAGCAGATCTCTTAATGCAGACTCCCTGTTCCGGAGACTTGAGTTGGTTTGCCCTCGGCTGGCCTCAGGACCAAAGAACAGCCCACAGCCCAATTCATTCTCCAGTGCAGATGTTGCTGATGCTTCTGCAGAGGAAAGGTTCGTTCCTCTGTGCTCCCCGCCCCCTCATTGTTATTTGTTCGGTTCATAAATGAGTGGAGAGGGTGATAGCAGCCATTTTAGTAAGGTTTTTAGAAAGTCTGGTGGTGAAGTGCTTGTTTGGCAAACCTTCGGAAAGTTTAATTCCATGGAGCAGTGGGCTGCCTCTTTCAAAGTCTTGCTGTGGCTGGAGGTGGGCCAAGTACAGAAATCCAAACCTAGATTAGGTTTAGGCTAGGACTTGGTGATTAGGCCAGGGAATAAATCAAAGTTTTGGTCTTAGTTTTGAAGGATTGATTTTCATGAGAGCTTTTCTTGCAAAATTTAACCTCAAAACTCTGATACCTTCTGGCAATGAGATACCAAAGATTGCTAAGTATTACTGAGACTGTTACTTGTATATTAAATCTCACATTTAGTTCATCCAGTGGTCTCCCTCTGTCTTCTATTTCCTAAGAAGTTTCTGCCAAATAGTCTTGGAGAAAGAAAAACATTTTTACTCCCTTTCATAACATCCACATTTTGTAGTGCCTTCTCTCCAACCACAAAATCGGTGGCCATATACAACATCCAGCCTCATTAGCAGAGTCAGCTGCAATGTGTCTCCAGATCTGGTTACATCACGGTTCTCTTTATAACCTAATTCAGACGAGCTAATGCATTTTGCTCTGCAAAATGAGGGAGTGAAGATAGCCAGTAAGAGACTCTAAAAAGGGAACAAAAAATGGAACCATGTTATTAGTAGGTACGGGCCAATAATACATGGACTCACTTCTTGTGCTGCCATAGGGAGCTGGAGATGTAGTGTTCATGGGGTCAAAAAGGGTTTTGATGAACTCATGGTGACAGGTCCATAGACAGATACTAAAATGACTGGATGGCATTGCAGGCCTGAATGTGGCAGTGGACCAGAAAGGTGACCATGCTCGTATGCTCTCCTTAAATAGCATCTCCTGCTGCTGTCCTCAGACACCGGTTACTGCCTGGATGGACCACTGGTCTGACACTTCAGGTCCTTTCTCATGTCCTTATGCCCCTTCTGTCAGTATGTGCTTGGTGTAACATCTCTGCGTGCGTGGGAAGGAGACACAAGACAAAGCTGAGCCCAGCCTAATCATTTCTGGGAGACTTTTGCCATCCCCACTCCACTAAAAGTCAGATGGCAAAATATCACACCCGGAGTCAAGTGTGAGCATCCCATACTGCTCAGCACGGTTCTCATGCCCAGCTCCTGCAGGAAGGTCAGCTTTCTTACCAGTGTCAAAACAGTGCCGTCCATAGAGATCAACAATTCCATTTTCAAACATCTGTTTCTAAAATAGCTTAACCTGCATATTTTCTCTACAACCTGAAAAAGTCCTGTATACGTTGAATTCAGCAGAGTTTTGGTTTCAGCAGGATTTGCAGGAGGTGTCTGCTAATCTTCTTTCTTTTTTTTTTCTTTTTTTTTCCTATAGAAAATACAGAGGAAAAGAAGTAAGCCAAATTATCACTGCCAAATACCACAACTAAGCATACTCTGTCGATCATACATGTCATTATCTTTATTATGGCAGCACTTCATGTGGATTATAAAATGTCATAGAAACGTCATTGCTCCCTCTGTCCAAAGATATATAACAATAATAATAGTCTCTTACAAGTTTATTTTTTTCATCTGTGGATGTCAGAAGCTCTTTAAAAAGGTCAGCATCATTATCCTCCCTTTATGGCAGGGGAAAAAAGACAAAGGCCAAGCTGTTCTTTCTATCTAGCTTTAGGCGTCTAGGATCCTTCTACCGTCAGCAAAGGCAGCGAGTAAGAAAGGTATGTGCAAGGAGATCTGAGTCACTTTTTGGAAGGGACACGTCCTCTCTGTGACTCCCACAGAGGATTACTGCCCAGGAGACCCCTGGTGCCTTGCTGGGGCCCCAGTCACATACCTAAAGTCTGGAGGGTGAATTAGAGCCTGGCCATTAGTGCCAGGTTTCTACCCGTTCAACAACAGAGCACAAAACAGAGCCCAGCTCCTGATTCCCACCCTCATGCTGTGCCCTCTCTTTTTCTTTCTGAAATAACGATGATGGCGTGCTTCCAGCATTACCCTTGCTGTCAGGCTAGCACGGCTCTGTGTGTAGACAAGATTTAATGCTCGGTTTGTGGCAGAGCAATTTTTGCCTGCCCATGCATGATGGCGTAGTAGATAAATCACCAAAAGAAACGTGTACTGAATGTACTCTGCAGCCCTGCTTTCCGAAATACCTAAACTGTATGCTGTACTTCAGCTGAGGAACCTGATCTTCCCACTGCTGTGTTATGTCTGGCCACGGCTCTGCTCTGGGATGTGCCAGGGGGGACATAAGGCAGAAGCAGAGCCGTGCTAACGTGCTCCTGTTGCAGGTCCGCAGCTGCCAGAGCCGTGGCAAGAAATTCATCCAGCCAACAGCCCTCCCTGGTTCCACCAAGGACACTGCAGACAGCCACGGACCATGAATCATCACAAAGTGTGATTGTCTTTGACCATGAAAATGTCCTTGAATTCATCTCTTCCCTTGCAAAGATAATCCTAACATCGTCAGTGTTTTCCTAATTGCCTTCTTCCTTTCGCAGTGGAGGGTATCAGCATTATTGCCAGTGATTTCACTCACAGCACAGGCCAGCCTGGTGCGGTGGCTTTCCCTGCGTGCTTCTGGTATGATTTTTCCCTCTTGCACCTTTATTACACTTTAGTTCTCCTGGAAAAAAGATATCACAAGTATCTTGCAAATGCTGCAACTTCCACACAGGAAATGGTTAAGAAACACGATGCTTATAATAGAGAAAATAAGGGAATTATTCATCTAATTCCACACACACTTACACTAACATTAATGTTAATACAAATGTTAATGTAGGCATGTGTAAAATACACAAAGGAGTCCCATGACCCACCTGCACAGAGGAGTTCGAATCTGCCAGGCATTTATGCATGCTGAATGGCATTCAGACTCATGAGATGCCCCCAAAGTTGGGACTTGGGTTAAAAAAGCCACTTGCCTTGTAGCCAGCAATCCCATCTGCCTGGCTTCTGGGCTGGATAGGTCTACAGAGACCTGAATTCCCTGGTCACCTCTGTGCTTGGTCTGGCAGCCCTCTGGATGCCCATGTCCAGTCCGGAGGTCTGTCCCTTCGCAAGTGCTGTAAAAATCCTTATCTGTGCAGAGTGCCAGCAGTCAGGGTGAGTTAATTTTGAAGACTCCTTAGAAGTCAGATGGGTATTGGTGGTGTAAAGTCCTCCTCCTGCACACTGGCTGAGTGGAGCAGAAGTTGTGAAGGAGGGATTTTATGCTGTGCTCAGACCACTAAGAGGTGACCACCGTGGGTATCTCACCTGGAAACACCAAGCTTCTGGCTGAGGCTGAGTCCTCGTGCAACCAGGAATGTGAGCAGGGAAGGCAGGAAGGAGAAAGCCTGAATCGAGCCTTGTGACTGGGACATTCACCTAATGGTTTGGGGACAGGGAAACCTAAGCATCTAGCAAACTGGTCTGACCCCATAGCTCACCCTACTTTGAGCAGGAGGTTGGATTGAATGACCTGAGATCCCTTCCAACCAGAATTATCCTGAGATTATGATCTCTTATTATGAGATTATGACCTGCCCCTGAAAATGCTTTTATTCTAACAATTTAAAAGGGGAAAACCATGCAGCTGACTTCCATCCCTTCCAGCTGGCTGCTCCAGCCATGGGCAGCAGGCAGGCTCCAGGCTCCCTTGCTGGTCCCACAGTTCTTGGCTTCAGCAGGAAAGGCCAAATGCTGTCACTGAGGACAGACCTCATCTGGTGACAGTGGTCTCAAATGTGGGTTCTTTCCCTCAGGCTGAGAAGTGCTTGAGATCTCAGTGTCCCATTTTGCGGATGTGCCCTCTGGCACTTAAAGTTGCAATAGCACAGCACTTCACTGAAGCCCTGAAAACAAGCAGAGTGGATCTGATCTGCAGCAGGGACTAGGAAGTTCAGGAAGGGCAGGTGAGCTGGAAACAGGGACCGAGCATGGGAGAGCTTCAGGGAACAGGGCAGAGCTCTGTGCCAAGATACCAATCAGCGTTGTCTAAAAAGTTTTCATCTAACAGATCAGAAAAAGCAGGAAGACTAGAACAAAATGCTCTCAGGTTAAAGAAATAATTGAAGATAAATCCAAGGCTTTTTCATACCACAGTAATCAGTTTGACGGGTTTCACTGTCACCCATGGAAGGACTCAAGAAAATAACAGCAGGTAGGTGACTGTGGCATGTTTTAACAGTACGAAGCTGCTTATACTGATTAGTCCTCCCATACTTCTTGCTTCAATAAGTTAGTACTCAGATCAAAACTCAAAGCGTTTCTCCTGCTGTGTCACCTGATGTCTGAGGCTGTACAAGGTGCTGGTTAACAACAGCGTGCAGCAAAGGCCACTGCCCAGGGTGCTACACACGGGTCCCTTTCAGATGTATGCAGCTTTGCAGAGCACTGCAGTACTGACCAAAACAACCAGTAAAGAATAACCCACCCACTTCATTTCTATCGTGTTTGTTGTCTGCTCTGTGCCCTTTTGTATGAAAGAGCACATGCATGCAAAAAATAAAATAACTGTTGAAGGTCACATTTTAAATTCATTAAGACCCGAAAGTAGTGCTTTTATTCAGGTTACCTTCTCGTCCTGTTGAAACCCTGAAAATTGTCTGAAGAGTAAGGTACAATTTGACATGCGTAAGAGCAGAGGAATCAAGGTCTTAATTTCTTAGAAGCCTACAAAATACTTCGGTCTTGCAGCGCACTTCTGCTCTCCCTTGATAACAGCACTGTAACAAAGCTGATAACAACGGGCTACATGTTACACCTGTTGCACAGCTATGAATGGAATGAAAACAAAGGCCAAATGTTACCTATCCACATAAGGACAAGGTCACTCAATCACAATTAGTAGAAGAAAAGACGGCAAGGGTTTGGCTAACTCCATGGCATGATCACAACTAAATCCTGGTATCAGACTATGAATTGCTGCACAGTCAACACATTTATCTATTGTACTTAGTCAGAAATAATTCCTATCTGAGCACCTTTGGAGTTTTTTTCAATGTCAATCGATTGATCTGTACAACCTTCCAGTGGTGAAAGGGAGGCAGTGCTGACCCGTGGTGTCCCAGGCTGACCCTGGCTGGTGCCGGGGCTCTGCTCTGGCAGCAGACACAGCTGCTGGCTTCACCGCAGGCTGTCTGCCTGGCCACGGGCTGAGTTTTGGGTCTACCTGGGCCACCAGGGCCCACCTGCCCGAGAAAAGCAGACTATACTTTCTTTTCCACCTCTCTTCTTGGTATTTAGGCTTGGAGGGCTTTCACAAAGGGGATTCTTCCTTTTGTCTGTATCTGAAGGGCTCAGTGCCGGGATGCAGAGTCTCTCTGGCCCTCCATTTTGAGTAAAATCCACTTTTTTTAATAGCCAGTTCCCCCTGGATCTCCCTGATGACTCTATGCCCAGTGTTTTCAACACTGCAGACACTATTTGCTGTATGTACTAACCACATGTCCTCGAAAAACACTCCAACAATCAGTTTATAACAGATATTACAAAACCTGAGTCATTTGTGGACTGCGCTTTATTTCTTTTAAGTGTGGCTTAGGAAGAGTCATGAAAACACAGCACCCACCAAACCAGGCAGTGGTGTGTGGTGGGACAACATGCCACATCCCACCCAAGGGCTGCAGCATCGCATGGGCACGAGGTGGCTGATGTGGAGTGTCATGGGCTCCATCCCTTGCTGCGGGGTTTGAATCATTCCCGCACACTCGAAGGCGAGGTGAGAGCATGCACCGAAAGCTGTGCAAGGCACGGCGCTGCACCCATCACCTCCGTGGGGGCTAGGTGCTGAGCGGGGCCCTGGGTGAACACAGAGCACAGGCTCCCCCGGCTGAGGAAGCATCCCTGCAGGCAGTACCACCCTAAAAACACCTGAGTCATAATCCCTTGTCCTCCTCCTTCCTCCTGGGAGTGGCAGCAATTTGCTATCGGCGTAAGCCTGCTGGAGCAAACTGCTAACCCCAATCCGCAGCCAAGGGACAAGCCTCTGCCCCGCTGTCCACCTACACCTTGCCCTCCTGTAGCAGGAGGAAGGGAACAGGAAAAAGGCTTCTGCTTTCTCCTCCACGCCCGGGCCCCAGGTCTGAGCAGCTCTGAATAGTCAGAGGTGGTTTTTCCTGGGCTGGTTTTCTTTTTCTTTTTTTTTTTTTTTCTCCCCTGGCGTGCAGAGGAAGAATTTGTTCTTGCTCTCCATCCCTCATGCAGGCACACTGCCAGATGCTGGCTCTCCAGCTGTCTTTGGCAGCTTCTTCTTAAAGGTGATATTCCACCCGTGATGCCAGACCATCCCTGGGACTGCTCACCCATCCTTTTCTGAATATTTTTAAAGATTAACTCTCCAAAGGGGGTAACACATGGCTCTCGGCAGTTTCTTCTTCATAGTCAGGGCCAAGTGCAGCTCCTGGAGAAGGACCCTTCCATTTAGAAAAGCAGGCCATCTCCTGCACTCATCTAGCTCACCAATTTAATAAATAATAGAGTGGGTAATGAATAACCATTTACCACCTTGGGATCTCCGTGCTGGCAAGTTATGGAGAAACAAGTGTCAATCCCAAATTCTGCATTTCCCTCCCCTCTGGACTAATGGAGCATGTGCATTAGTTCATTCAGGGATATATTCCTGGTCTCCCCATTTAACCTACTTATCTTAAACTATCTTATCCTATTTGCCCCACAATTTCTAAAAAGATCCTACCCAAGGACAAGATCATGCTTGTGAAATTTTTGTGTGTATTGGTTTAGTTTTGGCAAAGTTAGGAGGTACTTAAAATGAGACTTATAATGGAAAGCTAGCTGCTAGCGTCTCTCCATAATACATGTCTACCTTGCAGGAGAGTTGTGAGGATTAATTAATTTGTGTTTGTTAAGCACTTTGAGATCCTAAGATCAAAGGTTCTATAGAAATGCAAATTGTTATTATAATGATAAATTCTTTATATGAGCTCATATGTTTTGCCTTAGAGGCACAGTCTCACCCTGAGTTGCGTAGTTATACACGTAAATCTTCAAACATTATGATGAAAATATACCTCTGAGGGCCTGATCCTTCCTTTTGCTCTACCGCTTCATGCAAAGAGCTCCCCTTGACTTCAGACAGGTCCAGTCCATGGGACAATTGAGGGATTCAATATGTTTGGGAAATGAAAAGACCATTGTGTGCCTCTGGGCTTCGCACTTAACTTTCTGTCTCACTCCATAAAACCACTGCTGCTGCCAGTAGCTACATCCATCTTGTTAATGAAAGGACTGAGCAATGACAAGACTCGGATCTGAATTTTGACCCTCCCAAAGCTCAGGTTTTCAGAGGCTTATTTAACCTGCTGGAGAAGAAGGGAGGTAAAAGCCTAGTTCAGCTGCAGCTTGCTGCTGTCTCTAACGGGTATCTCACCAGCATGGCCAAATGTCATTCCTGGTGCACAAGATATGCTTGTTTGGCCCTTCCCCCCCTTCTCCCTGCGTGCATTTGCAAGCGAGTGAGGAATACAGGTTTTCAAGGACTCGCTGCACAAGTTCCCAAAGGACATCAGGGAGCAAGGGCACAGCCGCACAAGCCTGGCAGCCCCGTGTCCCCCTCCCAAAGAGACCTTTCTGCTTTTCCTTCCCCCTTGCACAGGCTCAGAGCACCATGACGTTTATCCCCTGCCTCCAAGGGCATCTGACTGTCCTGCACAACATCCTTGTCTGAAGCACTGGTCCAACACGCGGGGGCTGCACAACAGCTGGGAAGCAGGATTCTTGGGAGCAGCAGTCACCCATCTTCCACCACAACATCCCTCTCTGCCTTCCTTTCCGTGTCCCTGGCGTGCAGGCACCTCTACTCATACCTTTAATGAATTGGGTCAGAAATGTGTCGTGAGGTTTGTTTGCATCACCCATGGGCTTGCCTGAATGCAGAATGCAGAGCCAGAAAAGCTGGCTGGAAAAGAGGTCTCCTGTCCTGCCTCAGACTCAAAGTAGGGCTATCACCAGCACCAAATCAGGTCAGTCATGGCTTTTTCTAGCTTAAGCTTGAAAATCTCCAAGGATGGCCACCCCACCTCTGTCTCAGGGCTGCACTGCTCCCGTGAAGAAGTTTCTCCTGATGTCCAGATTGAACCTCCAGTGCCACAATTTATGGCCATTGCTCCTCGCTATAGTGTCTGGCAATACTGAGAAGACTTTTGCACCATCTTTGTAGCTACCCTTCAGCTAGTCACCTCTTAAACTAATTCTGAATGAAACTGCAGTCATAATCCAAAATTTGAGGCTTTCAGCTGTGAGGTGTTGCTTCATGGCTGTTTGCGGTGGGTATTGTGTAGGTGAGACCGCAACTTTTACATGCCCCTGAAGACAAATTCAAAGTAAGGAACCAACACACTACCTCTTCTACCGTTTGTTGTGTTGTCTTAAAAGATTTCTGTTGCATGAAAGCCTTTCCAGGAGCAGAAGGTATGATCCAGATACTGTATTATTATTCTCTTCCCCTGACATGGAAATGTTCAGTAGTTCTCAGTTAGTCTGGGAAGCCATCTGCTACATGATATACACCTAGTATTATCACAGAAGAGTATGAATAGTTGTCATGTTTAACATACCCAGAATTTATAATCTAAAGTTTACACTTGTCTCTTTTTGTCCTCCAAATGTTCTGGGCCCTGACACAGATTTTATGCCCTATCCAATATATTCACTTCTACCCTTCACATCATCAATTCCTCCCCTTGGAGATGACAACAGAAGTCTAATGTTGCCATAAAGCCCAGGAAACCATGCTACTTCTGAGGTGTTTCTTATTTTTCACATTACTGTAAGAGAAAAAGATGTCCTACATGTTCCTGTCACTTGTCTATCTGAAGACAGGAAAAGTCAGAGGAAGGCTGTAGTGAAAACCAAGACACAAAGCTTTCCAGCTGTCCTTACTTTTACTGCAAAGCATTATTAGTGTGTACTCAGAGCTCTGCGCTGGTACATCAATTAACCAGAAGACAAACTTTTGTGAGCAAATGTCAGTATGTGCAACATCCACACACAAAGTCCCACAGGACAGGGCTCTGCTTACCAACACACGCTGCAGGCTGCTGTCATCCCCTGCCTTCTCACACCGTGCTGCACTGAACTTGCCACCAGCAATCGCGAGCGTGCTGGAGCAGTCTGTAACTTTGCTGTGTTTGCACAACACCTGAAGACCTGGTCCATGGGCTAGATCTTAGGGTTTAAATCTGAAAAGTGTTATTTTCTTCAAATTGAAGCATATTTCATATGTTCAGCTTTGGGCCCCTCACTGCAAGGGGGACTTGGAGGTGCTGGATGTCCAGAGATGGGCCACAGGGCTGGGGAAGGGGCTGGAGCACAAGTCTGATGAGGAGCGGCTGAGGGAATTGAGGTGGTTTAACCTGGAGAGGAGGAGGCTGATGGGGGACCTTATCGCTCTCTACAGCTGCCTGAAAGGAGGCTGTGGGCAGGTGGGGGTCGGTCTCTTCTCCCAAGGAACAAGTGACAGGACAAGAAGAAACGGCCTCAAGTTGCGTCTGGGAGGTTCAGATTGGATATTGGGAAAAATTTCTTCCCTGAAGGGTCATCAAGCATTGGAACAGGTTGCTCAGGGAGATGGTGGAATCATCACCCCTGGAGGTATTGAAAAAAAACACATAGATGCAATGCTTAGGGGCATGGTTTAGTGATGGACTTGGCAGTGCTGGGTTAATGGTTGGACTTGATGATCTTAAAGGTCTTTTCCACCCTAAATGATTCTATGATTCTATTATTTCAGGTCCTGCCGCTGCTCTACTTGCCAAACAGTGTTCTCTTTTCTCAGTGGCCATTACAACATGTGCCAGGCAAGACACATATGGGGGTCAGATCCAGCACCAACATCATCAATGGTCATCGTCTGATGTGCCATTTGATACGCTTACAAGCACCAAATGCTTCCTCACTCAAAACCTGAAACCTGCTCAAACTCTCAGGCTCCTTCTGGAGTAAATCAAGGTCTTGCCTGTGGTGGGCTCAGAAGCTGGCTGTGAATTATGTGTGACAGCAGTGTCCCTTGACCCTAGCAATGCCTTTACCATGGCAGAAGCCAGTCCTCCATGAGAGACAGAGATGCAGTCTATAGGCTGCACCACAGTGCTGTGCTAGCAGGACAGGCCATTGCCTCCCCACTTGGTGTAAGCAGCACTCTGTGGGCTGTACACACAAATTCAGTCTTTCACTTCCATGGTTCCCTCTCCACTGATCCCACAGCACAGGCTGACC
The DNA here is from genome assembly GCF_023634155.1 of Falco peregrinus. Taxonomy (NCBI): domain Eukaryota; kingdom Metazoa; phylum Chordata; class Aves; order Falconiformes; family Falconidae; genus Falco; species Falco peregrinus. Next base: position 62,917,982 of record NC_073727.1, read on the forward strand.
TCTGCTTTTCAAGATAACGTTTGTTTGCAAGAGCTCTTCTCACTCTTCCTGACTCTCATAGAATTTTGACATTGTCTTTGTTGAGAGCACAAAGAGATGAAGGGTCTCTTAAAATAAAAAGTATTTTAAAACTCCATTATACCATTTTAATTGGCTATAGACTCCATGTATTAAATGTAACAAATGGCAGAGCCAAATCTTAGGATCTGGCACAGTTCTGGTGGGTGCTGAGCTCATGCAGGGGATGATGATATTCAACCTTGCTGTATCAAGTATGTTTATGAGAGCATTGACTTTTTCCTATTTCTTTTTATTTTTTTCTCAAATCTGTAAATGTGAAGGACTGGAAAAGCCTCAGACACAAAACTGGTGCTGTAATGTCAGTTATGTGCTTCACCTCATGGCATGTGTCTGTGAATGACTCATTTTGAACATACTGGGGCTACTTTGTCCTAAAAAAGGCAAGTTAGAGAACGGAACTGTAAGCATTTCTGCAGTTGAGCTGCAAAGCAAAGATTTCCAGTCACTTCACAAGGATTTTGGTCACTCCACAAGGTTTTTGGTCGTTCTGTCTCCTTTAGTTTTGCCACTGCAAGGAGCAATTTTAGTTTGTTGCTATGACTCAAAAAAATGCAACATCACATTTGCAGCACTGAGTGGCAAGAAACTGCATTTGAATGCCTAGAAAATGTGTAATAAAAGATGGCAAAAACATATCCTGGAAATATGTTGTTTCATCTAATGGTCTTTTTGGAATGACAGAGGCAATTCACAGTTTTTTTTCTCTGTGCAATGGCCAACAAACTGGAAGGGAGTGAGGAGCTGCTGCCCCAAAAGGGCCAGAGGTAGCCCCACAGGAGTCCCCCATGCATGTGTCCTGCACCCCACAGCCTGCGGAGGATCTCCACCTTACACAGGTCCACAGCTCAGCACACCCCAATCGGGATTTTATTCTCCACAATCCTGGGTAAATCACTGGAGCTCCCTCTGTGCCACTTTTTCATCCATAAAGCGGAGACACTATCCACTTACCTCCACGAGCTGTCGCAAGGCTTTATTTCTTAAGAAATGCAAAGCCCCTGGATAGACTCGGAGGGCAAGCAAGCAGCTGAGAAATGCCAGATGTTACCTTGGGGTTTCCTCCAGCTGCTGTGATGGTGTTGGCTGGGCACCCTGCCCCTCTCGCGCTGGGCAGCTCTCACAGCCTGGCAGGTGGCTGTAGGAACCTGGGGCTTGGTACCAGCTCCTCCCAAATTCAGGGGTCTGCAAGAACCAGGAGACCCACTGCTCAGTGAGACCACCAGGCTGCTGCTGCTGCAAGATGTAGGAGACACTGACAGCTATGGGGCAGCCAGGCAGTCCTCCCCATCCCCTGTCCCTGCAGTGCAGCAAGGGCCCTGCTTGGAGAGAAAGCGAGGAGGGGAAACATTAGGAAGATGTGGCCACCGTCTCCTGCCAACAAATGCTTTTCCAGTGCCCTCTTCTGGAAAACTTTTTTTGGCCCAAGCAACTGCTTCATGTAAGGTAGTTCGAGACTGGCAGTGACTTGTAAGGAGCTGCAGGAGCTTCTCCCAGCTCTTCAGATCGAGGATCTGCTCTGCTCCTGTCACCCGTGGATCTGTGCAGCTCCACACACCCTTCAGAGCAGCTTGGCCAGACCCTCAGGGCACTAGCCAGAAAATGGGCAGCGAAGGATGTGCCTCCTTGCTCTCTCCTGATGTGCCTGAGGGCCGTCCCTGGCTGTCCTCTGGATGGAGACCCAGGTCCAGACCCCTTCCCTCCCCGTACTGGGACACCTTCTGCAAACCTTAAACTCTTCACAGCCTGCCCTTACCACCGGCAGCTCCCAAGGAGCCTCCAGAGACAAAAAATGGGAGGGGGGTAAAACATTTTGGTAATCCCATCCTTTTGAGGAGTTGATATAACATTGCTATTAATCACCCAAAACCAGCTAACGAATGCGTCAGTTCCTCCGATAATTACACCCTGTGGTTGTTCTTGCTGCTTTTTTCCCTGGGAACAGTCCAGCCTTTGCTCCTCAGGCTCAGGTATGTCTCCATGTTGTCGCACATCCATACCTGAGCGGTACCTTCCCACCAGCACCTGCCCTCCTGCCCCAGCCAAGGCTGGTCAACCCAGACCCCAGTGGAGATGGAGCCACGGGCTCTCCTCCAGCCCCAGCCAGAGGGTGGAAGGTGAAGGGGGAACAACAGCTGGTACTGGGGATGCAGTGGAACACCAGGGCCAGGTGATGGTTGATGACCATCCCCAGCCCTCACCTTTCTGCCAGCTCAGTGAGCAGCTGGCTCCTGCGGTGGTGGCACAGCTGTTCACTTTCCTCTCTGGTCACTTTTCCAACACCTAAATTGTATCTGCTGCCCACGAAGTCAAATCAAGAGGTTTGCAAGCCCCATTATTTGCCCCATTGACTGGCAGAGGAGGTGGTGTGACACCCCTCTGGGTTTTTGAGGAGTTACCTCAGCACAGGCAACACTCGTGCAGCGACAGGAATAGCTGTTGAGGCAAGGTAGCATCCTGGGGACCACCTGGTGTGGGTGCTACATGCTGGGATGGTTTTTCTCACTGCTTGCTTGCTGTTACTTAGAAAACCTTCCCCAGTTTGTGCCCCGGTGTGTGGCCACATACGCACATACTAAAAAATCTTTTAGGAGCTTTTGTTCCTTATTTCATTTAATTATTTTAACCAAAACCAGCTCGGTCCCTAGACATTTCTTTTGGCTGTGGCCCAGCTCACCTTTTGTCTCTTATCTGCTTGATCTTGGTGTTTTCCTTCATGTTACTCCTTCAAGGGATTCTTGTGCAGCCCCAGCCTCGGCCGCCCTGCACCCACCAACCCAGCTCTGGCCACCAGGGCCTGGGCTGGGGGGACAAGGATATCCCATTAATCCGCTTCTGCCTGAAATATGGTGGGTTTTCCAGCTGGGCCATGTGGGAGAGGTGGGAGGAGGGGACCTCTGAGGCCAGTGGGCACAGCCTTTTTGGTACCTCCACGCTTGGACCCTGCAGCAGCCGGTGCCTCCCGTCACCCTTACCCACGTGGGGCCGATGGTTTTGCCCGCGGTGCCGTGCCCACCGGCCCGCTCTGCAGAAGGGCAGGGGTCCACCAAATGTCTCTGCCTTCAGAAAGCTATTAGCTCTGAATGAAAATAGCCACCAGTGTCTCGGAGGTGGGGAGCAGGAGCACCCTGAGCTCTGTCCCACAGCATGGGCTGCAGAAAGGTTTCCTGCCCGTCTTACGCATGCCCCAGAGCCAGCTGGGTGTAAAAATCCGCTTCTCAGCCTGGCAGGAGCAGCCCCATCCTCCAGCACTCCCAGTACAGGGGCAGCGCTGGGGCTCAGTCCCCTGGGGCTGCGTCTGCCATGGGGTAAGGCCCGAGATTTTCAAAGTGCCGCTCAGAGACGCCTGTCCTGGCCAGGGCAGGAAGCGCAGGCATCCCAGGGCTGGAGCAGAAACGTCGTAAAATCCTTTATACCTGCTATATATACCGGTGTCCCTGCTATATATACCTGTATCCTGTATATATACCGGTATCCCTGCTATATATACCTGCATTCCTGGCCTTTGTACCTGCTTCCACCTCAGCTCGCATTTTAAACTTTTTAATTTAAATTTAACATTTAAATTAAAGGCAGCACCAGCCGTGCGGCGGGGGCAGGTACCGGGTCAGCGCAAAGCCAAGGGGACAAGAGGGTGAGCGCTGGGAGAAGCGCTTCGGGCTCGCCCAGGGCGGGCAGGGACGGGGCAGGCGCCGCACCGCTGCCGCACGGGGCCCACGCGGGCTGCAGGCGGGACGGCTCCGGGGGGACAAGCGCTCCGGGGGGACAAGCGCTCCCGGTGTCACGCCGCCGCCGCCCCGGCTCGGCGCTGCCTTTCTGCGCCCGGTGGCCCCAGCCCCCCGCCCTCGCGCAGCGCGGGACGCGCCGGGGTAGCGGTAGCGCGCGGCGGGGTGCGTGCACCTGCTGGCAGCGGGCGGGGCCGGGCTCGCGCGCACCACCCCGCAGGGCCGCGTGCCGTGAGGGCCGCGTGCCGTGAGGGCCCCGCGCGGGGCGGGGGCGGGGACGCGCCGCGGGGGGGCGGGCGGCTGCAGGGACCCGGGGGGCGTGGCGAGCCTTGCGCATGTTCTTCGCCGACGTCACAATAGCGGCTGGCCGGAGCCCCTGCCCGGTCCCAGCCGATCGGCGCTGGTTTGAGCTGGTGCGTTGCCATAGCGACGCCGGCTGCCCTATATATAGGAGCGCCGCGGCGGTGGCGAAGCTTTGTCAGCCGCGGCGTCCCGCTCGCTCCGCCAGCCCCGCTCCTCCTCAGGCGGCAGGGCGCCTCCCGCCCGGCTCCTCGCACCGCGCCCGGCTCGCAGGGGGAGGAGGCGGCTCGGAGCGAGGGGATCGGCTGCCGCCGGGGCTTGACAGCAGCTGCCACCGCTGCCTGAGGCGAGGTGAGGCGGGTGGCGCGGCGCGCCGGGCCGCGGCGCGGGCGGAAGGAAGGGGCCGGGGCGCGCGGCGGAAGCCGGCCGGCGCGGGGCCACGTGTCTCCGGGGCCGCTGCCAAAGCGGCGCCGGCTCGTGCCGCCGGGCACGGGGCCTCCCTGCGCAACCGGGGCGTTCCCGGCCCCGGCGGGGCGGGCTGGGGGCAGAAGGCAGGCCCCGGGCGGCTGCGAGCGGCCCGGCCCGGCTCGCCCGAGGCGGCGGCGCGTCCCGGGAGCAGGGGAGGGGGCGGCCCCGCCGGGCTGTTCGCGGAGTGGGGAGGGAGAGGCAGGTGCGGGGCGGGAGCGCGGCCCGGGGCGCCTCTCCTCGCCCTTGGCCGGGCGGCGGGGGTCACCGCCACGTCCCCGAGAGCGGCGGGGTAGGCTGCCGGGTGAGGTAGACGTCAATGAAGCCGTTAGCCAGGGGAGAACCGAAACGCCACCTCGGGAAGCCCCGGTAGCGTTCGGTGGCACAGCCCCAGCCGCCCGGGCCCCGTATGCGTCCGCCGGGAGGAGGGCGGCCCGCCGCTCCTTGCCCCGTAGCGCTCGGCAGCCATCTGCGGCCCTGGGGTCAGGAGCGCCTCGGGCAGCCGTTCTGGGCGCAGCTTTGCTGTGAGTGCCGAGCCTACAGGCGTGACTCAGCTGTGCCTAAATACAGCTGCTGAATAAGGGAATGTTCTGGAGAAGAACTTCCAAATGAATCCACATTGCCGTTCTTCTGGGAAGGTGCAGACCCTTTGCACGCAGTCCAAATAGAAATGTACACAGGGAGGCAGGCTACAGTTTGCATCTATGTGAGCGTGTTCTGTCTGTATTCTGTGTAATTAAGCTGTAGTTAAAATTGTGCAATAAGCTGGGGATGGAAACCTTGCAAGAACTTCATAACAAAGTCTGCTGTGGCGGGCAAAAGTAACTCCCCATTTAGAGGTCGATAGGAAAAGTGCAGCTTTGCAGAGAAGAGGGTAAATGAAATTCTTCCTGATGGTATTCAGTTTGCTTAACCCACAGCTAGAGTGGTTAAGAGAAGTTAACGAAGTCCCTGAACTGCTTTGTGCAAAACTGCACTGTCTTGTTGAAATTGGCCTGCCATAAGATGCAGCTTCCCGAGAAGTTGTTTGGTTTGCTGTTTCTTAAGGTCCTTTCAAAGAGGCTTTTAAGAGAAGACTTTAATCCGGCTTCTGGGAGAATTAACACTGCATGTGAATGAGAGCGAGGGGAAGATGAGGCTTGGTGGATTGCTGGGGTTTATTTCATTAGAGTTAAAGCTTAATCTAGCTTGCATCTCAAATCTAGTTTGATGAGTGAGAAATGATCAAAAGGTGAGGTAGTTCTTGACACTGGCGTTCAGGTCACAGTTCTTGACACAGGTTCGGGTGCCCTGTGTGGCTGAAGGCTGAAATGAAGGTGTATAAAAACTGACTTTGAAAAGTCATTCAGTAGTAAACTTTCATTCTATACACTGTGTATACTAGAATCTATTAATGATGGTCTTCGAACCTCATTAATCTGTAACAGGTATAAAACATGTTATTCTTCACACAGCTTATAGCTAGCCTTTTTGAAAACAGAAGGAACAGTGATGTAACTAGATGATGTTAGTGAACAATTTAAGGGTTTGCATAATCTGCAGTCTGAATCTGTATGACTAGGTTGAGTGCAAAAAATGCTGAGAGAAGGAAGAGAGCTGGACCCGGTTACATGAAACCATATCTTCCCCGTGACTCACTTGCAATGCTGAGGTCTCTAAAAGGTAGCGCACACTTCTGCTTGAATTAACAGCTTAATGGAGTAGACTGTCATTCTCTATTTGGACTACTCACTTTGCCGTGGTCTTCATAGGTCTTGGGTGGCAGGAGAGTGCTTTTGTTCTTTAGTTCTGGTTCTCAAGGGACCTTCTACTTGGCTGGTAGATTTCTGTTAACAATGAAGATTTGTTAGGGACTTCTGTAAAGTCCTGTTACAAAGTGTTAATTGGGATCCATGTTAAGGCTTTGTCTGCAGATCAAGTTAACCACTCTTTTCAGTGTGTATCTGCCACTCCTGACAGCTGAGCTTTTCTTTTCATGAAATCTGGAGGTCATGGGTAGAACAGGGAAGCTGTAACCACCAACAGAGCAACTTGGTCTCATGGATGGTTTGTGTATAGTCTGAACTGCAGTGAGAAGCCAGGTATTGAACTGGCTTGGACCTAGTGAGAGTTGTTGCTGAGAAGTCAGTTAACATCCTCAGATTTGGTCTGTAGTTACAGGTAAGTCCTTTTCCCAGAAACTGGTGAGCTACGATAGTGCTTAGAAGTTGATTAAAAAAAAAAACCCAAAAGAACCGCCACCACCACAAAACTAACAAGTAAAGTGATAAGTAGATTTAAACTGGCACTAGCCATAATAGTGTAACAGCTTTCATGTGGAGGTGAAGGAAAAGACAGCAGAAACTTCCAGGGACTTAGACTAAAAGTATCTGACAGTATTATTTTTTTTTTCCCCTTGAATAGGTTGAGTACATCATACAGTTGCTGAACAGAGAAGAACTTGCCTTCAGACTAGCAAGATTTTGTGGAGTGCCTCCTTGGTTCTAATTAAATCTGAACTGTCATCTAGGTAAGCTCCTAACCTATGCCACTACTGGTGGTCGCTGTAGAAACTGTAAATTGTATGACCACGATGTAGTGGTCATATAACTATGTGAACTTCAGTGACTGCAAACTGTATGAATTTAAATGAAGTAATGAATGGTGGGGTGTGTTTTTTATCAACAGTTTGTACTTAAATCCTTAAACGTAAATCTGAAATCTTGGAAATCATGAATAGCTTCAGCAACGAAGAATTTGAATTCACCTTCCTTGACGAAGGCTTTACTGCCAAGGATATCCTTGACCAAAAAATAAATGAAGTGTCATCTTCTGTAAGTATGATAAGAAAATCACTGCATTTCATGACAGTACAAATTTTTTTGTATAAATTTATACAAATTTGTTCCATTTGTTATAACTCTGTATAAATTTATACAAGTTGTCTTTGCAGATCTTCTGCAAGGCAATCTCCTCCTCAGATGCTTACCTCTAGGCTTAACCTGTTTGTATCCATTGTTTGTAACTCTAAAGTGTGTATTTGTTCTAGGATGATAAAGATGCCTTCTATGTTGCTGACCTCGGGGATATTGTAAAGAAACACATGCGATGGCATAAAGCCCTTCCTCGAGTAACCCCCTTCTATGCTGTAAAATGTAATGACAGCAAAGCTGTAGTGAAGACACTTGCTGTTCTCGGCGCAGGATTTGATTGCGCCAGTAAGGTAATATCCTGACTGTGTTCTGATCTGAGACGTTGGTGTATGTTCAGCTTTACAAGGTGTGTTCATGTAAAATTAAGCATTACCAAATGGTGTTGCTTTTTGTTGTGATTAGTTTGATCCATTTAAGAATACCTTTTACAAGTGTAATCTGGTCTTTTTTCAGACGGAAATACAGCTGGTGCAGAGCATTGGTGTACCTCCTGAGCGAATAATATATGCAAATCCCTGCAAACAAGTATCTCAAATCAAACATGCTGCCAGCAGTGGTGTACAGATGATGACATTTGATAGTGAAGTAGAGCTAATGAAAGTTGCAAGGGCCCATCCAAAAGCCAAGTAAGTTATGCTAATTATTCTATAATTCTTGCTTGCGTTCCCAAGTTATGGAAACATCTGCTGTTATCTGAAAGCTGTTCTTTCTTAGTTAAGACGGGCTGCAAAATTACGGGAAAATGAACATAATTTAGCCAGCAGAATCTAATCCTGTGTAGCTTTATCCTGTGGCACATTAGGAACAGACAGACAGGAAAGCTTGTATGTTTTAAGCTCAGTCTGATTTTAAGGTCACACCTGCCTGATAATGATGTGTTTTATACTAGAACCTAAACCCTTGTTTTTCCTGTTTCTAGGTTAGTCTTGCGCATTACAACTGATGATTCCAAAGCAGTTTGTCGCCTGAGTGTTAAATTTGGAGCTACACTTAAGACTAGCCGGCTGCTTCTGGAGCGTGCAAAAGAACTTGACCTTGCCATCATTGGAGTTAGGTGAGTTTGATAATGTCAAAATACAAAATACATTAAATATTATCATCTTTATCATATTAAATAAAATACCTTTAAATGGTCTACCTGACTAGAGATGCCTTTGCATGTGGAGACTTAAGTTCGGTATAAACTTCTCAAATAACTTGCCAAATAGCAACTGATACAGTGTTTCTCTTTGTAGTTTCCATGTTGGAAGTGGATGTACAGACCCAGAGACCTTTGTCCAAGCAATTTCTGATGCCCGTTGTGTGTTTGATATGGGAGTAAGTCTAGTTCTACTTTCTCTAGAATTACTGCTCAACTGTTGTGGCAAAACAATCATGTATACAACTGTTAGGGGGTTAAAAGCTAGCTAAAGTAACTAATTTCAAGTTGGAGTTTGAGGTCATGATAGCTTGCATTGATCAGTTCTGCAAAGTTCATCTACAGATGCACTGAAATCAGCAGCTCCAAATCAAGTGGCTATTATTTGAAAATGAAGAGTTAGCTTTGTACCAATTATTAGTGAAATTACTTTATTGGTTTAGCGTAGAAAGTAATGTAAACTAAGAACTGCTTTCTTGACAGTGTTGCTGTTAATTTCATTTTAGGCTGAACTTGGCTTCAGTATGTATCTGCTTGATATTGGTGGTGGCTTCCCTGGCTCTGAAGATGTCAAGCTTAAATTTGAAGAGGTATAGCTTTGCTAAGACCTTGTCAAGTTGTGGAGTCTTTTGTTGATCTGGATTAAACAAAACCTACTTGTATGCGGACACGCAAGAAGATTTGTCTGCTTGGTCAGAAATTCAATTCAGAGGAAAAGAGGAATTAACCTGAAAACAGGAAATTGGATGAACCCATTAGATACATAACTAGATGTCTGCATAAACATGCAGAGATATCAGATTTGTAAAGCAGGTTTTAATTGCAGGCTTGATTCTTACTGGCATAGACTTCTTCCAGTTGATGCTGAACTTCAGACTATCTAGATTGGCAGTGCTCCCAAATAGGGTGAAAAGGTAGTCCTGAACCCATATTTGCCTGGGTGGCAGCAAACCAGACCTAGTTTAGATCTGATCTAGTTTAGAACTAGCTTTTGGATCATTTTTTAATTGTTCAGTGCTCTTCTGTCTATTTTCACACAGAAGCAGTTCTGCTTTCAGAAGAGATGAAGTGGCTGGGTATTTAGCAGGACTTCCACTTAGAGCAGTGCTATCAGAGCACCTGCCAGTCTAATGTACTGTGGCGGTAAATGATGTTAGGTATTTACACAAGGAGACAGCAAATAAGTTACATAAAGTTAATTTTCTGCTAATAATCTGGGCTGATGTTTTCTCCCCTGTAGTACCTCTTAATGAGGGCTGGCTTCTCACAGTGCAGTATTGGCTCACATGAAGCGTCAAGAGCAAATGATGTCATTGGGCTTTGTGGCATAACACAGTAATGCTGTGGTTGGCAGCAGCTTAATCACGGATAACTATCAGAACTTGGAAAGAGGTTTCACGAAGGCAGCTGAATTTCAGGGGTGATGACAAAGCCTTCCGTATTAAGATCCTGTGAGATGACTTCTCTAGGATGCAGTGTGCTGGGCAATACTGAGTGATGGACAGAACTACAAGTGGACTAGAAATCAAAACTGAGGTGTAGGTACTTGCAGGGCATTAGTACTGGTTTAACGATGCTAGGAGGGGTGATTTCCTTTAGACTCAAACATGAGCTGTTTGGTCACTTAAGTTGCAAGTGATGCCTGCTTTCGGTGCTTTGTACAAACTTAATAGCAAACAAAACTTTGAATGGGAAAATAAAGCAAAAGCAATCAATGCAGATTACAGTATGCTAATAGCTATTGCATAATTGACCAGTATGTCATTGTGAGCATGAAAGTCTGACTTCATCTCAGACTTCTAAAATAGCACCTGAGTAACTGCTGAAGTTTAATATTGGCAATTGATTCTTACCTAGATCACAAGTGTAATCAATCCAGCACTGGATAAATATTTCCCTTTGGATTCTGGAATAAATATTATTGCAGAGCCAGGAAGATACTATGTTGCATCGGCATTCACACTGGCAGTCAACATCATTGCCAAAAAAATTGTATTAAAGGAGCAAACAGGTTCTGATGGTATGTCAATCTAGACCTAATCTTGCTTCTAGCCAACTGTGAGGTTCTCGCCAAGCATTCTCTTACTTGTATCTCAACTTCTTCCAGATGAAGATGATGCAAATGACAAAACTCTTATGTATTATGTGAATGATGGAGTCTATGGATCATTCAACTGCATCTTGTATGATCATGCGCATGTTAAACCCGTTCTGCAGAAGGTATGCTCATCCGGAAGCATCGTGCCAGTCATGTAACGGTTGTAGGAGAATCCTAGTCACAGCAGTCACTTCTCAGTTCATTGCTCCTTTCACATTGCCAGAACTTGGCATTTGACTTAATGAAGCATGCAGTGGACATAATTCAAAGCCAAGGGTGGAGAAGGATGTGCAAGCAGCTCTTGCTCCTCTTCTTTGTGAAGTGGAATGTTGCACTAATTATGATATTACTTCTGGAAGCTTTGTTTTGATAGACTAATTATACTCAACTCTCTTCCTCAGCGGCCTAAGCCAGATGACAGCTGCTATTCCTGCAGCATATGGGGACCAACATGTGACGGCCTAGATCGTATTGTTGAGCGTTTTAATATGCCAGAATTGCAGGTCGGTGACTGGATCCTGTTTGAAAACATGGGTGCCTATACTGTTGCAGCAGCTTCTACTTTCAATGGATTCCAGAGGCCAACAATACACTATGTGATGTCAAGACCAGCATGGTTAGTAACAGAGTATCTTGATCCATCAGTGCTTTTGATGCAGATGGCTAGTGAATAGCTCATGTCAGTTGGTTGCCTCTTAACAAATAGGGCCATAGTTTTGGTGCCATAGCTCTTGTAAAACCTCCTTGTGGTGTGGAAGAAAGCAATCCTCTGAAGGTTTTTCCTGTGTGTTTAGAACAATGCTGACACTACTAATTACTCTTCTCTCTGATGTACTCGCTTCCAGGAGAGGTGCTTTTAAAGGGGTGATGTTAGGAGTCTTGTCATTAACCTGGGCTCCTAGCTGTTTTTTCACTCTTGCACGACACAAAAATCATTACAGATTCTTTACAGTTAGCTTCTGTGACCAATAAATAGAGACTAGTCAGTCACAGTTCCAATAGTATACTGTCTTCTAAATTGATAGCTTGCTAAATCCTGACTGCAGGACACAGGAACATTCAATAATGGTGTTTCACAACATGATCTGTCTGTTTATTTGAGAGCTGTTCCTTGGTTTAGGTTGAGCTCTGGCTCATTGCTCAGTGCAGAGTGCTAGATCTTCATGGGAAGTTATTAAACAGGTAAGCAAAGAAAGCAGGACTGCCTCTTGGGTGCAAGGATACTGTGAAACTGCACCTTAAACAGTGGTTTAATGTTGTAACCTGGATCTTGCTCTGTGCAAGACAGGTTAATGGATTGCGTTTTCAGTAAAAGTGGGGTTTCTTGTAAGAGCCCTTGCCTCTGTATTGAAGTCTGTCTCGCTAAACTGGCAGAAAGCATCTGGGCAGGAGTATTACCATAAAGCATGATTAACTTTGATATTTAGTTGCTTTCAAATTTACTGAAAATGGAGGGGAATAACTGCCGTAGAAGAGGAAGCTTCCTCCATTCTTCTACTAGCCTTGCCTCTATAAGCAAGGCTTGTATTGCTTCTTTCCTTAAGGAAACATCTTGTCAACTGAAGCATTTCTCAAACCAAATGAAGCTTTTAGACTTCCCTTAAAACCCCAGACTTGTGTCTAATTGAACTAGAAGTGGCTCTGCAGGAGAATAGCTTTTTCACTATAGCACTGGGTTTCTGTTAAAATGTAGAACTTGGTCTGAGGCATGCTGAGCTTAATTATGCAGACATAACCATCGTCTAAGGCTACGGCCCTCTTTCAGCCCTACATGACCGCCTGTGTTTTCTGCTTTGGCAAGAAGATTGTGTGATACAAACTGGCCCTTAATGAGGGAGGAGGGGGCATGTATCAAGTTATGGTGCAGGTCTTTCTAGCAGAGACAACAGCTCTTTGGAATGTATTCTCCATGTATAAAGGTGTAAACGAAATTTGTGGCTAGATAGCTGAAAGGTATGGAACAAGATGACTATGCATGTCTAAGTAAAAGCTAGTTGTATATGGCAAGCCATGTAGTAGCACAACTTCTCACCTTGTGTTATAGTATAAGATAACTAAGTCCAAAATTACAGTCAACTGAAGTTCTTCTGAGCTTTTCTTGCAGTACGAGACCTATTTGAGTGTGGAAGGAGTTGCATGGCTCTCACTGGTCAGCTACTTTACGTTCTCAGTCTGTCATGCATACTTCTATTTGATTCAGGTTACTCAATGTGAGGCTGTGGGATAAGGGATAATGACATAGGTCTGAAATTCTGAACTATTGAGCACAAAGTCACTAAATCATGTGGTATACAGATGTAGCTACAGATATTTAGGTGCATCTTTGCAGATCTGGATCCTAACCAGAAATGGCAAAAACAACTTGATATTGCCATTTGCCTTAAAGCAGAGACAGCCATAAGTGACCTGCATGGACTCTGTTTTGATTTCCTCCCAGTAATATTGTCTGGATTGCAGATCATGAGTAAAGAGTTAATTTCATGCTCCCTGGCAGTAAAAAAAAAAAAAAGCCAAAAAACCCCCAAACCCACCACCAACAAAAGAAAGTACTTTGCTCACTTTTTTGGCACGTCATTGTGAAACACTTCTTGACCATTATTTTTTTTCTTTCCAGGCAACTAATGCAGCAGATCAAGGAGCAAGGGTTCCTAGCTGAAGTGGAAGAGCAGGATGTTGCTAGTCTGCCATTCTCTTGTGCCTGGGAAAGTGGAATTGAATATCCAGCGACTTGTGCTTCGGCTAGTATTAATGTATAGGTAATACTTAGTAATTTACTGCGAGGTTAGTCATTGAATTTAGGGCATTTGGGGGACCATTAACTTAATTCTTGCTAGAATTTTAAAGCGGTTTTTTTAAAGTTTAGGTTTGGCATAAACACAACAAAAATGACTAGGAGATGGGTCACAATTATCTGTGTTCCTATGGAAACTATTTGAATATTGTTTTATATGGATTTTTATTCCCTTTTCATGTATGCTACTAAAGACTGACCCTCAACTGTCAAACAAGTATTTGTAGCTTGTGTATGGCAGAATGGGCTAAGCTTAGTGTTTTGTGACCTACCTGTTTTAAAATAAAGTATATTGAAATAACTGGTCCTGTGTTTGGTTAAGCCGTAGAAAATTAATCTGTCGTGGATGGCTCTTACAGCATGTATGAAGACAGACCCAGATGCTGTGAGCCCAGAGCTTTATTAATGAATAACACTTGCCATCTCCTCCCCTACCCTTGCCCTTTGAACTTGCTGAAGTGAAGGACCACCTTAATGGGTAGGGAAACTGTCTTTTTTTTGTGTCATTAGAAGAAATTGACTGTCAACAAATTGAATTTTGGTGACATCACATTTGTCTTTCACTGTTGAACACTGGCTTAACATAGTCGCATAATGTACATGTGGCTGACTAATAAGCGATGACTACTCTTTTACTGTTGTTGCCTAGGGCTTCAGTATAAAATGGATGATAAGAGATGGGACTCAACATCCTTTGTGTGTTCAGTTCTGTTAGAAGCTCTTAGTTAATGTCATGAAAATACATGCTACCCTGTTAAACTTCTGACTTTAGATTAAATGTGGTAGATGACAGTAGTAACTACTAGGAGCTAGTAACAGGGTGTGTTGATGATAAAATTGTTGTCTGCTTACTGCAGTAGAGTATTCTGACTTCTGTTTAACCTGATGCTAGTTTGCTGCCACTTGTTGCGTGAAAATTGCAAAATGTTTCTGGCAAGTTTATTGGTCCCAGACCTGGATCTGTTTTGTTTGCCAGAAGGTCCTGGACTGCAGGCATCCCGTAGCAAATGTAAAGAGCAAGTGTAAAGAGGGAGGACCTTAGTTTATTGAGAAAGTGTAAAGCTTAAGCTTGGAGGAAGTGTTAAAGTTGAAGGGTCATCCAGAGGGTAGCATTGCTGATAGAAACGGTGGCAGTTGCAAGACGAGAAATAAAGCTGCTTTCCTACAAAGTGTGAGAGAATATTCAGCCTCTTTCAGGTGAGACTGCATTCTTCACTAGCTGAACTAGTAGGGTATACGAAAGCGATGGTACCTCATTCCTGCTTATTGAAGCATTCAAAGTGATTTATTTTTTAAATTTATTTGCTTTACTCCTAGCTTCAGGCTTGTGATTGAAATGGCACTTGTGTTTATTCTCATGCATATAATAGCAGTTGTTTGGCTACTGAACTACACTGGTGTGAACTTCAGTACATACACATAATAGAATGATAGCTTTGATCTCGAAGAATCTCCCAGCATCCAAACCAGGCTTTCTTTTAGCTTCTCCAAATTCATGTGGAAATTTAATGATTCTTGGCATGAAAGCAAAAGTGATACAGTATTAACATTTGGTTACCATTTAACAATTTCACATCTAATTCTGGCCCTTTGAGAGCTAAGTGCATTTGAATGGTGGGGGAAAGAACCTTAACGGGTATGCAGAAAAAGGGCTCTTGGAAAGCCTGTAGTTGTTTAAAGGAGATGTATCTACTTTTTAAACCTGCCTGTTGGAAGGCTGTGGATGGTTGAGCCAGAAGGGGATACAGTAGTAGCGTGACCCAAGTTGCTAGTGCAAGTATCACGCAAGTGTGCTGGTAGGCAAGTGGCACAGTCTGGCTGCTTTTGCTCAGAGCTGGCAGAGACTATCTCCAGCAGGTAGTTTGATGGCAATTGCTTCTGGCAGCTAATTAGTAAGCTTCCCTGAGAAGAGTTGGGCAGGCTGCCAATTAGTTTCTTGATCTGTGTTTAATGTGATTGATTGTTCTAGTTACTTCATTGGGTTTTTTCTAAAAAAAAAAAAAAAAAAAAAAAACAACAAACAAAAACACCCCACCAAAAAAAAAACCAAAAAACAAACAACAACAACAAAAAAAACCCCCAAAACCAACAGCCCAAAGAGTCCAGGACAGTGGCAACACTTAATCAAAATGTGTTTAACTACAGCTGTTCCCTAAAGGAGATGGAGCTGACCTCAGCTCTGTACCTTCCTTTTCTATGACAGGTATGTCACAGTCTTAGCTGGTGCTCTAAGCTACGTCTAAGGAGAGTATAAAGCACCTAAAAAGAACTGCTAATCTTGAACATCTTGTGTTTAAAAAAAAAAAAAAAAAAAAAAAAAACCACCCAAAACCAACACAAACCCTCAGCAGAACCAAAAAATAACCAAAACCCCAAGCCAAACAAACAAAACGGGGAGAAAAAAAAAAACCAAACCCAAACCAGAAAACAAATGGGTTTTATTAGCTGACTTCTAGTACCTGTGGCAATAATAAAAACACACCACCATTTCTGTAAAGATTTAAGCAAGGCCCATTTCTCATTTAAAGTTTGGGTTATCCTGAGCAGAAGTTTTGAGTGTTCTGAGCTTTGTAATATTAGAGAGAGATATATATCCTTTATCTCATACCTTCTATAGAATCTTAGTGGTCCATTTCCACTTCTTAAATTGATTTTAAAACACCTTAAGTGACAGGAATCTCAGTCATATGCTGCCTGGGGGGCTTCCCTACCATCCAAAATAGGGAGGTATGTTTCCCAGTGTAGTCTGGAGCACCATGTGGAGCAGCAAAGATGTAACAAATTAAGCAGTGAACTGCTGTGGTTTAGTTTGACCTCCTTTCCCCAAGTCTTGGGCTATCAAAGCCTTTGCACTGTTGTGCTGTGTTTATTGATCAAATCCAGTTGTTCTAACTGTACATCTTAGTTATTCTTCCCTGGAGCAAGCTTGTCTGATACAGGAGGGAGAGAGCAACTGCATCTTTCTTACATAATTAGCTCAACAAATATCAAAGTTGGAGCCAAGAATGGCCTGTGCCTTTCAGCTTGCTTCTTGCTAACTGTGCTCCAGATGGTGCTGTGTCTGTCTCACTGCAGACTGCTGGCTTGTTTGCAGTGACTGTGGTGTTCCTGCTCCCAGCATCCCTTGGTAGTCGCTCCCCTTGCTGGCACTGGTGATGGTGGCGTCGGTTCTCTTGGGATCACTCTCAGAAAAAGAGTAGTATCTGAGGCAAATACCAAGACATGTCCCTGACATGAGAACATGGTATGTCATCACCCCATTCCTCTTTCTTGAGTGGTGAAGCCATTTGAGATCTGAAACAAGTCTGAGACCTTCTGTAAGTCCACTTACAGCTATAGATGGCCTGTAGTAGAGTTCATCTGACATCATTTGGTGCAAATGTGGTTTCATATACCAAAAAAAAGTTGAGAAATGCTGGTCCTCTGAAATGATATCAGATGGAAAATCAAAGGTGGGAATGTTTTAAGGAGGGAGTGGAGCATGCTGAAGTAGAAGGAGTAGACTGAAAAAAGAAGGATGGGACGAGGGGGGGAGTTGCTGATGGCAGTGTACCATCAGGCAGATTTCCTTTGGGTTACTGCATGAGCGTTTAACTCACAATTTAATTTTTAAGCTGCTAACTTGTAGGCTACAACACAGACAGGCCTTGCAGACAAACTGTCAGTGCATGAGTCCCCTTGGCAGAGGCTTTGTTTGCACCAGGAGGCTAACCCAGAGCTGGGAGTGGCACAGAGCAGGAACCCCACAGCTCCACTGGCAGGAGCAAGGCTTTAGCTAGGAGCAAACCTGGAGCTGAAGGGAGAGCTCCTGTCACAGACCTCACCCTCAGCAAGTACTATTATTTAAACAGATCTTTTATAGCTAAACACAGTACCAATTTGCAGTGAGACTGAAATGGAAAGCTTTCTTCCCATATCAAACCTAACCCTCTTCCACATAAAAAAAAAGTCATTATCCACAGCAATGGATACACAACAGCTGAGTGTATTATTTGATTGTAAAAAAGTAAAAGGTCATTAATCATTGCAATATTAATGTTTTTTCATTCTCTCTTGAAGTAGGCACTGATCAGTACCAAAAGAAGTGAGAATAATTTGCTTTAGAAAAGTGTCCCTGGTTTTGACGTGTATCACCTTGGGTTTTTTATGGTTTGAAGGCAGTTGGTATCTCAGTGGGTATGGTCTAGTTTCAATGCCTGTGTCACAAATGCCTCCAACTGCAATTTGTCTTTAGCTAGTTAAAACACTGTATTTTACTATCCTGAAAATACATCAACAACAGGGAGCATATATGGGGC
The DNA here is from genome assembly GCF_023634155.1 of Falco peregrinus. Taxonomy (NCBI): domain Eukaryota; kingdom Metazoa; phylum Chordata; class Aves; order Falconiformes; family Falconidae; genus Falco; species Falco peregrinus. The sequence continues at coordinate 62,935,787 of NC_073727.1, forward strand.
TGGGACTTACATTCTGGCAGGCTTTGTTATTGCTTTTCAGAGCAGCTGAACCACAGCGGTGGCACTTTTGGAAAGCTGATGATGAATGCTCGGAGCGGTGCAGCCACCAAGACATTGCCCTTTGCAGTGCGAGTCTGTGGGCTAATGCAAATGTGAGAACTTTGGGCATGGACAGCAGCGGCCCCTTGAATTCCCTCCGTTTATGTAAGGAGAGGCCATCCAAGTCACAGGCAAATGCTTGAGCACCGGCAAGGGAAGGGAGCTCCCTCGGGGGAGCACACTGCACTCCTGCGTATGTCCATGTTGTCTTGCATGTATCAATACGCTCCAACTGGTATTAGACCCATATCTGCATGTGTTTCTTGATGCTTATACTACAGCAACAGTTTTCCTCAGCGTGGTCTTTGTGTAAAGACAAAACCATTAGCACGCTGAAACCCCCCCCCCCCCCCCCCCCTAATTTTGGGAAGCTGGTCCCAGTCTTGCCCACAGTATTCCCACAAAAAAGAAGTGCCTTCCAGTTATACTCTCTTCATGCTCAGAGTGCTTTGCAAAGGACTAATTGGCTCACCCTGCTTTTGTGGTATGGAGCCAACTGCCGTGTTCCAGTCTGGAAAGCAGTCAAGGGACAGCAAGGCTGTGCAGTAATTCAGGGAAGGAGGCAAAGGCAGAGACACTTGCAAACTGGTGATGTTAAGAGACCAGTGCTCCCAGCTGGGTTGCTACCAACACCTTACCGTTGCTGGGGAAGGGCAGGGCTGGTCTATGACCCTTGGGAGCGCAGCAAGCACCACACACTGGCTGAGAAAGGGCACTTGTAGCAGCGCAGTGTGAAGGGTTCCTGCAGTGCTTTGCAGTCACAGGTACTGTTCCCAAGGTCCTGCACATGGGTTGGGGCAGCCCCCAGTACCAGTACAGGTTGGGCAGAGGTTGGGTTGAGAGCAGCCCTGAGGAGAGACTTGGGGGGGTATTCATGGACAAGAAGCTCAACGTGACCCATCGATGTGCTGTATCCTGGGCTGCAGAAGAAGCAGCATGGGCAGCGGGTCAAGGGAGATGATTCTGCCCCTCTGCTCTCGTGAGCCCCCCCCTGCAGCGCTGCATCCAGCTCCAGGGCCCTCAATATAAGAAGGACATGGAACTGCTGGAACAAGTCCAGAGGAGGGCCACAAAGATGATCAGGCTGGAGTACCTCTTCTATGAAGACGGGCTGAGAGAGTTGAGGTTGTTCAGCCTGGAGAAGAGAAGGCTCCAGGGGAGGTGTTACATCCTTTCTTGTAGGATAGCTGGAGAGGGACTTCTTAGAAGGGCATGTAGTGGTAGGAAAAGGGTGAGTGGCTATAAACTGAAAGAGGGTACATTTAGACGGGACATAAGGAAGAAATTTTTTATGATGAGGGTGGTGAGGCACCGGCACAGGCTGCCCGGAGAAGCTGTGGATGCCCCATCCCTGGAAGCGTCCAAGGCCAGGCTGGATGGGGCTCTGAGCAGCCTGGTCTGGCAGAAGGTGTCCCTGCCCTTGGGGTGTGGGTGAGTGGGAGTGTGTGTGTTTGACTAGGTGATCTTTAAGGTCCCTTCCAACCCAACCCATTCTATGCTCCTATGATTCTGTAAAGAGCAAGATACTAGCGCTAGGTCGGTACTTTTGCAAGGCATGGCACTGCAATGCTTGAACAGGGTAACGTGGATGAAGTTTTCAGTAAGGTAACAGAGGTGCTGCACAAGAAGAAAATCATCTATCGTGTTGCTAGAAAAAAAATCCTCTCAAGAACTCCTGTTACTTGCCGTTAACTCCAGTTCAGCAGTAGCAGCAGCATTTTGCTGTTACAGCTCCATAAATGCTCCTCAGCAACAACTGCCCTGATTTCCTGCAGTCAGAACTCACATTAGACCATTAAAGTGTCTGACCCAAGTGAAAAGCGAAAGAAGGTCCAACTGCCCAGGGGACTGCTGATTCGGGAGAGGGAAATTCCTCCTGCGCCCTGCCAGGACGGCTCGCCAAGCTCCCCAGGAGGTGGGTGCTACAGGGCTGTCTGCTGTGCCCTGTGTGTTTCATCCCCCTGCGGGCTGATGATGCCCGACTGCGAGCAGAGGGAGGGTGTTCCTCCGACCCGGGCCAAGGGAGATCCTCTTGCAGATAAACGTGTGGTGACTAATTAGCCAAGCAAAAGCCCGCAAGATGGAGCTCGGCTCAAAAAAAGCAGAACCCCCCCCCCCCCTGTCTGTCAGAACCAGGAAGTCGGGAAAGAGAAATGGAACTTTTCCAAATGAATCCCAAACTGGTGTTAGACCGCAGCACGCGTGAGATGTTACTAGAGAGATCAAATGCAAATAAGAAAGTACAAGGAAAAAGTATGTACAAAGTAATAATTAAATTACAGCACAGCTCCAAAAAAACCCCGCTAAACAAAGCTGCCTTCCCATCTGTTCACAGAAATGGGAATCACAGTTTGAGGTTTTTAATACGCAGAAAACTTCAGAATGAGTGGCTTTTTTAAAAATTTATTAAGGCTGTTACCTGAAATGTCCTGTCAGCTTCCAGCTTCCTGCTTGGAGCCCTGTCCAAGGCTTGGCTTTTCCAGTAACTATTTCTGTGACATTTTTTATTCTCTTCTATTGCTTCTGGGGGTAATTTAGGTTTGCTGTTGTCAGTTTTGGGTTTGGGGTGGGTTTTTTCAGGGGTTTTTTTGGGGGGTGGGGATAGGTCCATGGAAGAGATTCATGCCAACTTCTGTAGAGCGGCTTTGCAGGATTGCTGATGTTAAGGGACAGTGGACACATGCTGGAGCCAGGTGGTCAGGCTGGGTGCAAGGAGAAACTTGCCCCAAGAGGACAGCCAGGAAGGGACAAGGCTGCTGGTGGAGCTGGAAAGGCTCCGTCTCTGGAGGCTTTTGAGACCCGATGGGCCAAAGTCCTGAGCAGCCATGGACTGATCTTGCAGCTGATCCTGCTTGGAGCAGGAGCTTGGGCTGGAGACCACCTGAAGTCCCTTCCAATCCCAGTGTGCTTGGCCTCACCCTGCTCTGTGGTGGGTCTGGCAGTGCCGTGGGGCTGAGCCCCAACAGGGCTGTCCCCCACAGTCCAGCAGCAGTTCTGCCAACACCACCAGCTCCTCAGCTGCCTTCCCGTTGGTGGGGCTCTGCTTGGTGAGTGCCTGTGCCCCAGTGCTAAAATGGATCTAAACTGGGCGGCTACCTCTGAGGAGCTGCTGAGGAGAAAGGACCCACTCCTGCCTCACCAAAAAAGTGGGGAGAACGGGAGCTGGCAAGAAGTGCTAAAATGGATGCTAAATGAAAGCCACAGTGGGGCTGCTGGAGCAGAGGAAAGAGCCACATCCTGCTCCTCAAGGTGAAGAAGGTTCCCCACCCGGGAGCCCTGACCCTCATAAGCCGGCATCTCACCTTCCTGAAGTGGTTTCCCTGCATCCCCAGCTGAATGCGCTGCCCGTCAGAGTGGGGACCGCCGTTTGCCTCTCCTGGGTCAGCCGACAGCTACAGGCATTGCAGGGAGGAAAAAGCAGAGACCTGTCCCCAGCTTCAGGCTTAGGGCAGCGGGCATGGCAGTGGGAGACCCGCTGGGTCCAATATCCATGCCAGCATCAGGGCACGGAGGGTGTCTTCTCCCAGGGGTGGTGAATCTCGCTGGGTGGAAGGATGCCACCCAGCAAGCGTGACCCCACAGCGCTCGCTGGATGTGAGCCCATGGAGCAGTCCAGGGCTAGGCAGCTGGCATGTGCCACACTGGGTCGCCCATCGAGCTGCTGCGTGTCCTGGCCCTAGGTACTGCAGCGGCAATCTCAGAAAGGGTGGGCTAAGTGCAGGGACCTTCAGCCATACCTTCTTCTTGGTGGGTCAGAAGAGGAAAGATGCAGAAAAGCAACAACTGGGACCAAGAAGCGGGAGCAGGCGCAGGCTGCGCCTGAGCAGCAGGCATGGCTAGATGGCAGCAGCAGCCCACACTGCGGCCTCGCTCCAAGCGCTCCCCAAATAAATCCCAAACCTGGGAGTCGGTGCTCGCTGCTCCTCAGCAGTGCAAGGCTTTCAGCGCTGGGGCCTTCCCCAGGCTATGTTTACTGCCTGCACGCTTCATTTTTTGGAGGGGAGAGGAAGTTTATTACCAGCAAATACACTGACCTGCACTGAGGCGAGCTGAGAGGGGAAGGGTGCTTGCAAGGAAAATGTAACTCCTTCAATCTTTGGCTTTTGAGCTGGGGGGAGGATGATGGGAAGGGAAGAGGCCAGTGCAGACCGCACCAGCACACCTTGCCCAGGATGCATCTCTCCAGATGGGTTGCCAGCCACCCCAGGCATCCTTCTACCTGATGCCACCCACCAAGTCCAGGAGTTTGCAGGATACGGCAGAGACTCCCTGGAGTATCTGCAGCTGCTGAGAGATGAGGGCAGGCTGGTGGAGTGAGGGCTCCCTAAAAAACCCTGTGTGAGATGAGCCTGGCCGTGCCCAGCTCCCTGCACCCCTGCCCATGTTCCCTTCCCAGGGCCAGGCAAGTGCCTGGTGGCCCAAGGAGGGCTGGAGCCAGATACCTTCCACGCGTATTGCATGTGGAAAGTGGGGGTCACCCCATACCCAGGGCTGAGCGGCTTAGCCTGGATGTAAGCAAAGGCTTGGATGCACCCTGCGATGTGGATGCACCCCAAAACGTGCCCTAGGAGAGGCCCTGAGTTTCTCCCGCTGCTGTCCTCTCCTTGAGAAGAAAACCCTGCTTTGGTACCAGGTTGTACCTCTCTGCCTAGCTTCCCAGTGCTGTCCCGAGGAACGCCCAGGGACACCCTCTGCCACCCTGCCAGCCCCCCTGTGCTTCCCCCAAGCCAGAGTGCACATGTGTGGGCAGAAAGGGAAAAAGGAAACAGAGTGGGAAAGGGACAAAAAGCTGCCCTGGTCAAGCTGTGTATTACCTAATGAGTTTTTTTTTTCTATCCTGAGCAATACCATGCCATAAAATATGATTTAGGAGAGATGGATGCAGCTGAGCTGGTACCAGACTATGGACAAAAGAGTATTGACGTCAGTCTCAGGAGCCTGGTGGCAGATGTTTAGCATCGTCTCCAGCCTCAGGCCAAAGGTACAAGCCTGATACACAAATTACCAAGGCAGATTTGCCGGCCTGCATTAGTCGCAGGGTCAAGATGGGCTGATCAAAACGTTCCCTGACGGCATTAGGCAGCTGCAAAGCTATTTACCATCGGTCTGCAGAGTACTGCTGACACTGTACGTGGCTTAGCCAGGTACCAGCTGCCACATAAATAGCCTGAAAGTTTAAATTGTCAAGCCAGGAGCTCCGGGCACAGAAACATGGGCATGCAGGCTGCACAGGGAGGACTGGCCACCTGTGCCTGGGCAGAAGAGGGAGGGTTTGGAGGCTGGTGTGGCTCTACATGATGGGTGCAGTGCTCAGGAAACCACCCAGCTCAGTAACACCCTAAACCCCAAAGCTCCCCAAAAGCTTATTTGTGGTAGAAACTGAGCACTGACCTGGTATTTTCAAACCTCTACCCAAAGTGATCCCAATATCATGTTAATCTGGGCCCTGAAATGTACAAATAGATAGAACTATGTTTTTTTGAGCACTTTTTTTTGGTAGTTAATAATAGGTAGCTTAACTAATCTTTTTACTGCCTGGTCATCAATATGGAGAAACACTTCTGCAATATTTTGCACCATTTCTGATGACCCTAGAAAATCCTCTATCACTAGCAAACTTCCTTACCTCAATGTATCTATCTATCCATCCCTCCCTTTTCAGACCATTTAGGAATGTGGTACCTCTTCATTCCTGCAGAGACTGCAAACGGATTCTTCAGGCAAGACGTCCATTTGTAAAAGCCCTTTTTGACTCTTCCCTAATACATCCCATTTATCCTAGGATCTGCATGTCTGCAGTTTGCTATCATTTCTACCAAATTTTTTTCTGGTTCAGACATCAGGCTTACTGATCTGGAGTTCCTCAGACTGTGCTCTGAAGTAATTTTAAAAAGTACTGCTAATAATCTGGTATCACGTTTGCCAGAGGTGATATAAACGAGAGGTTACGCTGTTGTCCTTCTGCCGTTTGGGTGCACTCGGGTGAGTACTACCTGGTGTGAGCAATTTGTTGCTGCTCATTCTAGCAGGCTGCTGGAAAACCTTTTCTGTGGCCTTCAGGTGGCGACAGCTCCTCAGGCTGGGTCACTGTCACCTGTGGCTGTGGGGGACCACGCTGTAACTTTTGATTAAGGAAATGAACTGTTGAAGCTTGGCTTCTCACTGCCACGCTGGTGGCACAACTAGTAAAATATGACTATTCTGAGATGAAAAAAATGCTTGCTACTCTCAGAGATACAGATAAAGCTAAAAACCTGCCTGGGTCAAAGCCATTCACATCAGTTCTTCTCTGTATGAAACCTAAAGTTGCAGCAGGTGTCTTTGGGCACTGGTTTCATCCAGCCCCAGCTCACCCAGGTCCTCACTGTGTGACTCCATCCTCTCTCCCAGGATGAGACAGGGGATGCCTGTTGGCCCCAATTAATTGTCAATCACTAATTAGTCATCCAGAATGTCTGTCCAGCCTGTTAAAGATGTAGTCGATTCTCTAAAGTACCAAAAATCTTCTTGATCCCCTGGAGAGATCTAGTGAATGTGCCTTTGAGCTTGTCTTCCCCCTGCAGCTGGGTCTTAACACCTCCCAGCATCACTATTTTTTAGATAAAAAAAATTAATTTCCCCCTATTTTTAAGGGAAAGGCATGACCTGGAGTCAAGCTGGAGGGTAAATCTCACCACCACCCAATGAGGCAGGTGGCTACATGCCAGCAGTGGGGCGCAGGCTCCTACGTTCTTCAGGGCACATTTGCAACTACCTTTTGATTAAGCACTGAAACCTCTGAGTTTTAGAGGGTGCTCGGCAATCCAGAAAAATGCGCCCACTGTGGCTGTCAGCTTCTGGTGCAGGTGAAGGCAGAATGCAGGCAGGGACCACCACAACACCCTGGTAACCCCTCAGGTGTCTCCTACGGCCCTCAGAAAGTGTTTTTCTGTGTCAGTGCCATGCACAACAGAGGGATGTGCCATTTTTTTCCTGTTTGTACCCTGTTCCTTCATATACTCACGGCAGAGGAACCAACTGATCAAAGGTTGGCAGCCCCTTCTTAAAAACCTGTTAGAAATTAAACCTATTTCCTAAAATTACCTTTCTCTCATTTAAGGTGCTAATTTGTCCTTATTGCCACAAGATGTGGAAATGACTAGTGATTGAAGGGCTATTTAAATCACATTACTGAGGAAGGAATCAACTAGCAGTCTTGCTTCAGAAAAAGCCTGTAAGACAGAGCTGCGCAGCTAATAGAGGTGAAGGCTTTGAAGTGATGGGTGCTCTGGGGCAGAAGTGGGAATTGCTCATCCCAGGGGAGAACAAGGCAAACCCAGAGGCAGGACATTTAGCTTTATCCTTAGGAAAGTGCTTGTAAGTAGTGTAAAGCAATGCAGCAAGGAACCAAAACTGCTGAGGAAGTAGCTGGGAGACTGCTAGCTGCTGTGTACCAGAATCATACCAGCTAGGGACCTAATGAGTTAGACCTTTGGAACTGATGAGCCTGCCTGTGTACCTTCCCGGCTCAAGGGCACTCAAGGACAGGGGTTATTTCGCGAGGTTGGATTCAGCCAGTGGCTCTGGGAAGTTGTGTTTTGTAACATCATGGCCAAGCTGCCTTGGCTGTTGTCAGGAGGTGCTGGGATTTTTGCTGTCGAAGGTTATTCCGTGCAATTCTGAAGTTGTTTAGGAAAGGTTAACTGAGTCTGCTGAGCCTTCTTTTCCTCCAGACCTGGGATGGATCTCTCTACTCCATTTCTCTGGCTACCCAGTCCAGGTAAGATCTGCTGATCATGTATTCAAGGAGCATCTGTGCCTGGCATGCCAGGCCCAGTGAGGAACCTGCTCCAAGCTCATTACCTCCTCAGAGGCCCATGCCATTTCTTGTTCCCTTGGGCCACTGGCATACCCAGCTGCAGGGGGCCTCCTGGGCAGGCAATGGGGAAACAGCCCCCCATGGGACCTGCACAGTGGCTGAGGGGTAGGGAAGAACTGCTTGTCAACCCATGGGAAATGACAACTGCTTTCCTTGTCTTCCTTGAGCCAGCAGCCAGTGCACCAGCTCCCCCTAAGGCTCTTCCCTGCCTGAAGCCAGCAGGGAGCTGAGCAAAGGCGACCGTCCCGTCCCCCCCCCCCCCCCAAAGGTGAGCTCTGGCCTGGCAGCACGGCTTCCTCCCCCCCACTTCACGCAGTCCCTGTCTGCAGGCAGGGCGTCCCCATGGGTTAACTTCCACCGTGCCCAGCAGCCCCAGAGCACAACCCCTTCTGCACCCCCAGGGGCAGGTATGCTGACGTTGGCCTCAGCAGGATGGATGTCTGCTAGGACCTGCAGGAGCTAGCTCTGCCTCCTTCCCTCCAGCTCACCTCTGCAGCAGATGGTGCCAAGCCAGCCCTGCACGCTTCTTTGCCAGGTGAGCTATGTTTTCTCTTTGTGGCTGGGAACTGAAAGTCTGCAAGGTGGGAGGTGCCAGGGCCATTGACACAAAGCTTGCCCCACTGGGACCTGCGCCATGAGGTCCTGCAGGGTTCAGTCCCAGCTGGATATACCAGGAATGCAGAAAAACTCTGGGGTAGCTTCTGCCTCCCTTTTGCACAACAGGCATCCAGATGGGATTTTCTCTGAGGCCACCTGTGCTGTGGGACAGCTGCTGACACCAGCCAGGCAGGTTTTGTTGCAGATGCAGTTGTGATGTGCAAGGCCAGATCAGCTGAGGCCACTGGCAATAAAGGTGGTAGTCTACCACCTGATTCCTGGTGATCTACAGGGACCTGGAAGATGACCAAGTAACCCAGCTTTCAAGGAAGAGCTGTGTCTGGGCTTGGACCGTTACATTGCACCTCCTGTGTCCTGGATGGATGCTGTCCCAACCCCAAAACTCTCTGGGGATGGTGAGGGATTGCTGGGCACCAAGCAAGCAGAGCAAACCCTTGCACAGAGCTGACCATGCATCTCTGGAAGAGCGTGCAGGAGGATGAGCTTGGTAAGGCACACTGCTGTCCTTATGGTGGCGTTCTCCATCTGACCACAGGGGATTTGCCACATTAGCAGGCTGATGACCTGCTGCCTGTTACCACATGCTGAGGAAATTAGGCAGAGACCCCCTGGGAGCCTCCACCAGTTCGCTCTGCCAAGCCTGAAGGAAGGCAGCAATGGCACACGGTTGCGTGCTGACTGACCCTGAGGCTCAGGAAAGCCCAGGCACCAGCACCTGGAGGTTTGGGCTGCTGGTGCGACCACTCATACAGCCACGAGCAAGTGGGATCCCTGCTGCTGCTCAACAGGGAGAAGCACAAAGCTCTTTGGCTCCTGCTGGGCCAGCCCTACCTGCGAAGTGGTGCCCCTTTGAAATCTCCCAGTGTCTGTGAGCCTTGACCCAGCACTGCTGGCTGATCTGGCTGTATCTGTGTTCAGGTGACATCAGTGGAGGCTCATGGAGCCACACTGTCAGCTCAGGTCTTACTGGGCAGCTTAAACAGGCCCCCATCACACTACGACCTAATGACTATGAGATTTGAGGTTGGTCCAGAGCAGAGGGGCAGAATCACCTCCCTTGACCTGCTGGCCACACTTTTCATGTAGCCCAGGATGCAGTTGGCTTCCTGGGCTGTGAGCGCACATTGCCAGGTCACGTCCAGCTTTTCACCCACCAGTACCCCCAAGCCCTTCTCTGCAGGGCTGCTCTCAATCCCTTCATCCCCCAGCCTGTATTGATACTGGGATTGTCCCGACCCCAGTGCAGCACCTTGCACTTGGCCTTGTTGAATTTCATGAGGTTTCATGGGCCCACCTCTCAAGCTTGTCCAGGTCCCTCTGGATGGCATCCCGTCCCTCAGGTGTGTCAGCCACACCACTCATCTTGCAGCAGGTTCAGCTGCGAGGAGGCTTGCTGAGGTTTGTGGCACACCCAAACCAAGCAAGCATGGGCTGGTAGGGGAATTACCGTCAATTTGTGCTGGCTCAAGCGTGAAAAGGAAGTTTAAAAACACAAGCCAAATAAGAGCGCTGAAACCTGTACCTGGGTGGAAGCAGCATACAAAGGTGGCTGGCACAGAAGAAACTAAAACTAAATGATGGTGGGAATGCAAGAAACAGCACCAACCTTGCTGGCTAGTGGAGGAATGGTCAAATGTCAGCTTTGAGAATCGGCTACCAGAACATGGAAACTCACTATAATTGTCCTTCATAGTCCCCTTCATCTCTTTGCTTGTATTCTGGGTGGTGTTAATCGCCCCTTGCCAAAATGCATGGCAGTGCAAACCATGGTTGCCCTGACAGTAACTTTGCTGGATGATTGCTACAACGGAGCTAAGAAACAAAGGGCTTTGGTACCCTTCGCTGCCACCTCACCAGATCAGTCCATGCATGGTTGCACACGTGCTGCTCAGCAGGGGCTTTTTGGCCCATTCAAGCATCCTGCCTAGCATGGGTGAACTGCTCAGAGAAGGGAGGCGTGCGAAGTCATCCGAAATGGAAAGGGAGTTTTTTCTTCAAGCAAGTTGCTCTGCTTTGAGAGGAAAAAAATAATTTAACTCCTGGCTCCTTTTTGGTGTTACCATAGCAACTGAGGAGGCACTGGCCTCTGCTGCCTTGAGAGCATCACCCAGGTGCCATGCGGTGGGCGCAGGAGGGGCCACACGCAGGTACAGCCAGGGTAGCCAGCATCTCCCTTCACAGGCACCACAGGAAAGCGTCGCACCCAAGGAAAAAACGAAAAAAATACTTTTCTTCCTGTATTTTTACCTAGTTTCCAGCAGCAGTGCTGACAGTATAAAAAGGGCTGAGCAGACTTGAAGTTGGTGAGTTGCATCAATTGACCAGTCCTGCAGGTTTCCCCAGTGTGGCCTGTGATGCCTCAGTCCCAAAAGACTTTGGGAACCCCACAGGAGAGCTGGATCCCTGGGGGGGCCTGTCTGGGGAGCCTTGCTATACCATGTAGCTGTCACTGGGTCCCACAGGGGACAGTGGGCTGGTGGTGGCATGCCTGAAGGGCAGCTGGTAAGACAAGCAGCTCAGCAAGAGGTGGCTGTGACATCTCTTGCCAAGTAGCTCAGAAGGGTTCACAGCCACCACTTCCAAGCTGGCTTAAGACACTCCTGCTTGAAAATGAAGTTCTTTTCTTATATACAGTTATCTTTAGCCCATAGGGCTTTCCAGGTGGGGCACAAGGGGGCTACCGCAGCTAGTTTTTTCCCAAAGACCATGTTTCCCCAGTGTGGCCAGGGTGCCTGGTAGCAGCAGCTGGCTGGGGCATCACCACACACAATGCTAGCAAGATAGAGGCTGGCACAGTGTGGGGTGACCCCTGGCACCTGCAACCCGTTTCTAGAGCATCAGCACTGTCCACAGCATGTGTGCAGCCTTGCTCCTTGGCGTCACCTTACGCATGCGGTGCTGCTACCCATGTCCTTCAGCAGGCATCAAACCTGCTTGTCACGAGCCTTGCAAGTGTTAATAATTCAGAAGGAAAGCAGCACAAGAATAGCCACGGCTGTGCAACACTAACATCCAAATTAGCTGAGCTTATGTATTTTCTTCAAGGAAAGCATGTGCAGTGGTTGTGTTTTGTTCCTGGTTATGAATGGCATATTAAGGCACAGTCACCATGCTCACCTTTCCCCCAGAACCAGCTGCCAGCATTGCACCTGCTGTCCGTGGCATTCACTCAGCAGTGGAATCAATTATTTTCCCTGAAAAGGGTCCAGGAAGGTACTGAAAAAAGAATAAAGAGGAAAACTTTATGGGTTCAGCAGCAACCTGGCTCTCGGCTAGGAGGTTCAGTCATCACCACAGCCCCAGGAGGGTTGTTTGCTTGCACCAGCTGGGTCTGGTGGGAGGAGGAAGGGTCTTTTCTCTCACTACCCCTTTGCTATTGCACCTTTGTGATAAGGAGAGTGGTGGTCCCATATGGCATCCCTGGGGGAACTGGAGATGGGCAGCCTGCTGCTCCTTGCTGGCTCCAGCACGTAGGGGCGCCCAGTGTCCCTGAGAGGATGATGCTCCCCAGCTCCATGCTGTGATGCTCAGCACATTGCCTTTCCCTCGGATGATCCAAAAATACTTTTAAAAAAAAGCTCACAAAGACATCTTGCCCCTGAAGGAACAGTCCAAATGGAAGATGATTCCCAGCTTCAGGCACAGGATTATCTATACTGGTCCTCTGTTTCTCCATAAGAGGAGATGGGCCAATATCCTAATTATATGAGTTAGCTGGCACTCTCTTTTGAGCCTGGGCACCTCAGCGTTTCTCCAAACCACCCCCTGATTTCTCTTACTGGATTCTTGCCCCACTGTATTCACACGTTTGCCTTCAGACCCAGGCCAAGGAGCGCCCCAGCCCTGCTCCACAGACCCCCACACTGGCTCCCACAGCCATAGTGCAGTGAGCATGGGCTGTCCCTGCAGCCACAGCGAAGATGCAGTAGAAAAGTTCTCAGAAGCAACATGAGGCCCTGCAGAGGTGAAAAGGAGCAAACCCTGGGGAGGCTGCCTGCCAGATGCCTCCTTTGGACTTTTTGACTCTGCTCAGCGCAGTACTGGCTACAACCCAAACCCCATGTGGGAGGAAGAGGGTGTTTCTTTTTGCATGTACCCATGTGGAGACACCAGCTAGACATGGTGGTTTGCATTTTCTTCCTGTGCAAACAAGTCAAGGAATGCATTGGAGGTGCTGTAGTACACAGAAGAAATACGTGGCTGTTCTTGCCAGTGAGGACAAGATGGAGCAGGACCATGCACGGCCACATGGCCGAGGCTTTAGACTCATAGAATCACACGATCATTTAGGTTGGAAAAGACCTTTAAGATCAAGTCCAACTGCAAACCCAGCACTGCCAAGTCCACCACTAAACCATCTCCCCAAGCACTGTACCTACCCATTTTTAAATACCTCCAGGGATGGTGACTCAACCACTTCCCTGGGCAGCCTGGTCTAATGCTTGACAACCCTTTCAAAGAAGAAATTTTTCCTAATATCCAACCTAAACCTCCCCTGGTGCAACTCGAGGCTGTTTCCCCTTGTCCTGTCACTTGTTACCTGGGAGAAGAGACCGACCCCCACCTGCCTACAGCCTTCTGTCAGGCAGCTGTAGAGAGCGATAAGGTGCCCCCTGAGGCTCCTTTTCCCCAGACTTTGCTGGAGAAAGCCTGGATTCAACCCTGGCTGAATCTGTACCCACACTGGGCTTTCAGGACATTAGTTTTTTCACTTTGAAACTAAAGAGCGAAATGCAAATAGCGACTGGAAAGACACCTGTGTCCTGACCTGGGAAAGATGAAAGTTTTTGCTGTGGGTGACACTGACAGCATGCGACCCTTAGTGGGACCTGTCCCCACTCCTGCTCTCTTCTGCAGGGCAACCTCATCCCCACCGCCGGAGAGGAGCAGGCACGGCCAGCATAACCAGGGAGAAAGAGGCTCCCTCGCTTGCACCTCATTACCTGCAGCATGGCCTGGGTGACAGGAGCAGGAATGCAGGGACAAACTTCATCCAGGATGTAATTCGTCATATTTGCTATAATATATCTGCGACCAACTTGGACTTAAGAGTGTGATCTGCCTTCTGCACCATGTTCCATACTGCTCCATGTCAGATGCAGTTAAGGCAAAAGAAGCTGTCAAGGTCCTGGGCAAAAGTGCAGGAAAGGTAAAAAAGTGCTGGGGTGGGGACGCAGGAGCACAGATTCAAGCTGGTAGTGCCCAGAGGTTTAGTAATGCAGCTCCCAGTGCTAGGTAGAGAAGACACCGAAGATGTGCTCAGAGCAGCAGACCTACAGGCAGGGGGGGTTTGGAGGAGCTGAGGATGACCCAGGGTGCCAGCCCTGACCCACCCGAGCCCCAGCAGCACCAAACACCAAAGTGGGAGAATGTACGTGGAGAGGAGCAGGGTGGGGAATTTCCTTATCAATCACCTTCAGGTGACAGTTGATTTCCTCTAATGACAGCCCAATTAGTGAAGATTTTGGTTGGGATAAATCGCTCCTCCACCAGGAACAGCCAGCTTGCTGGTAGCCTGTTAAAATGACCCACCCAGCTGGTGGTCGTGGGCCTACCCCTGTGTCCCTGAAGACACTAGGCAGCTGCTGCAAGAGCTTCCTCACCTCCTTCTTCTGGCCAGTGGTTTCTGGGTGACATGGCCATCAGCCTGGGATTCACCTGACCCTCTGGTGATGCACTGGCTGCCTTTTAACCACAGTAACCACGACAGACTGTTCAGAAGCATGGCTGGGTCCAAACCCTCACACCTGATACAGGTGGGCAACAGGTAAGGTCTGCTTGCAGGCACGCTGCTCCCAGATGTGTGGGCACATCTCCACAGCTTCAACACAGAGAGTCACCCTGCTCTCCTTCTCGCCTTTTCCTTCTTTTCAATGAAGTATCTCTCCTCCTGAAAGAGGTCATGTTAATTATGTGGTTCATCAGCAATGTACCTGCCGTCTGCCTGGGGATTTCAAAATGCCAATCTGCCTCCTGGACCATTAAAGTTGATAGCTGTTCCTAACCTTTAAATATGTATACAGGGTGCTCTACATAATGGATCAGGACTGTCCACGGAGACCTTCCTCCCGGTGGCTGCAGAGATGCTCACGTTGTTCTTTGCAGGTGTTCACCACCCAGAGGCTAACAACTAAAAATATGCTGTAAAGGGCTTTATTTAAAAGCAAAGGGCCAACACAAACCTGGTGACAGAGAAACTCGACACCAAATCTAAGCACTTCTGCCCCTGTCCTGGTTTCAGCTGGGACAGAGTTACTTTACTTCTTAGTAGTTGGTGCAGTGCTGTGTTTTGGATTTTATGTGAGAATGATGTTGATGGCACACTGATGGTTTTGGTCGTTGCTGGGTGATGTTTAAACCAAGTCAAGGACTTTTTAAGTTTCTTGGACCCCGCCAGCCAGAGGGCTGGAGGGGCACAAGAAATTGGGAGGGGGGACAGCCAGGACAGCTGACCTGAACTAGCCAAAGGGATGTTCCATACCATAGAGCATCACGGTGAGTATATAACAGGGAGTTGGCCGGGAGGGGCCGATGGCTGCTCGGGGACTGGCTGGGCATCGGTCAGCGGGTGGTGAGCAGTTGTACTGTGCATCACTTGGTTTCTTTTCTAGCTTCCCTTTGGATTTTATTCCTCTCCCCTTCTCCCTCCTTTCCTTCTTGTTCTTCGCCATCATCATCATTATTACTATTCTTGTTATAATATTTTAATTATTAAATCATTCTTATCTCAACCCTCAAGTTTCACATTCCTTCCCAGTTCCCCTCCCCATCCCTCCAGGGGGGCAGGCAGCTGTGTGGTGCTTAATTACCGGCTGGGGTTAAACCACGACAGCCATCCAGGCTGGAGTTAAGCTGCAACCAGACAGGCACTAACTTAATTTGAAAGGCAATGACATAATTCTGAATTAGCTTAGTAGGACCTGCAATTCATACAGAAAAGCCTGAGCTTATGTAGTAATTAGCCAGACCTTTCGGAGTGCTAGGTATCTCCATGGTGAGAAAATAATTACATAGCTTATTAAAGCAAGGTGGAAACGGACCCGCTGATGGTGTTTTTTGTGCTAAACTCTGCTTTCGCTAAGTTAGATTCCATTTTTGATTAAACATGCAATTTGCCAAAACACTAGTCACTTAACAAGTTTTCTATTAATGATTTGGACATAAATTTGCAAGTGATTAACCCGCTACACACCAGTCCCTCCCCAAAAGGCAGCCCCGGAGCACAGTGAGCAGTGAAGCTCTGTGAGCTCTTCACCAGTCTCCCCAGCGTGTTTGAACATCGCCCGGATCAACTCTAAAACAACACATCCTGGAGAACGAGCCTGGAAATTCTCCCCCCTCTTAGTCCTTGTTACCAGCCAGGGAAGAAGATGGGTCCTCGGAGGAGCTCTTCAAAGCACAGCCAAGATGTTTAAAGTTACTCAGTGACTGCAGATGCACAACTTCAGCCCCTGAAGCAGGTCTGATTTTCTGAAGAGAGCTGCTTGGCAGCAGCAGATAAAGCCCTTTACAGTACTTAGCTGGCCTGCAATCAAAAGGTTCCCTGTATCAGAAGCCACCTTTGAAAACCTCAGCCTGGCTGGGCTTCAGAGCATCTCCCTGGTTCTCCTGGGATGCTGTGCGTGATCACATTTCTTGGGCATCTTCCTCGCTTTCCAAAAGGCAAGCTGGGAGCACCTTGCTCGCATACCCTCGGCCAGCCCTGGTCTGAAATGGAGCTGACTCACTGTGCCCTGAAAAACTCCTTAAAAGCTAGGAAAACAGTGGGGGACAAAAAAAAAAAAAATCAAACCTGGGACTCAAAAGCTTAAAGATGCAAAGAGAAAAGCAGAAGAAATTGGGCTGGATGAAGCAGGACACAATCTGTGTCTGCACGGGGCTGCCCAGCTCACGGCGGAGAGCAAACTCCATCGTGGGTACCTCGGCACATTCCAGAGCAAAATTGTAATGTCAAAGAAATGGCAAATTTTTTACCACTAAAATTCAAACTCTTCCATTTGGTTTCTGCAAAAACAAGGTCAAAATGAACTCTTATAAGGAGTTTTTTGAGTGTTTTTTCTTTTTTTTTTTTCCCAATGAGAAGAGTTTGGGCTTTGTTAAACAGCACTTAAATTTGCTGTTCGCTACAGATAGAAGTAGAAACCAGAAGAGGTGAGATGTCAGGAAAAGGTGGAAAGGGTGACAGAAGTCCCACTTGCAAGAGCAGATGAATGATGACAGAGGAACTGCTGCATTTACGAATGCTATAGCAAAATGTTTTTTACATCCTTGGTACTTAAGAAAAGGATATTGTGCAATGCTTGACTAAAAATATGCCGGACTCATTTTAAGATCACACAAACTAGATTCAAATGCTGCAGTCCCTTTCAGAGGCACCATCCTGTGGCAAGGTCAGAGATGATTTTCCACATTCTCCTGAGTGCAGAGAGATGATAAAGCTCACGGTGGCTGATTCGCATCTCAACCTTGTGCTTCTGAAGAACCGCTGCCCAGCCTGTGCAAGAAGAATCATTAGTCTAAGAACATCTGCAGCATCTTTAACACCACCACCTTTTCTGGCAGCCAGCCAGCATGGACACAGATAGGTGGAGACAGACTATAAGCAACCACAGAGTTATATATTTTTTTTCAATAGTTTGCATTTTTTGCTGGGCTCACCCAGGGAAAGCAGGCAGGCTTCTGATCAACCTCGCTTTCAGGGTTACGCTCATCAGCAGGGTGTTGTGGTTGAAAGAACTGTTGGTTTAATAGCTCAAATCTGAATTTCTAGGAAAGAAATGAACACGCTTTTCTGCTTGGCAGCACTGACATGAGCCTGTATTGTGGACCAAGTCTGACCTAACAATGCATTTCCATCTGGATACTGCAACCATCCCTTTTTTTTTTTTTTAATATTAAAGTATTACCAGCTAACCACTACTAGCACATTCTACGCAGCAAAAATCCTTTAATTACATGCTTAACATTAACCTCAGGCCAAATCATTTGTTGATACTTTGTTCTGCAGAGAGGACAGGCTTAAGCAGCTACCTGCAGAACGTGGGGAAAACTGCTTTCCATGCTACCAATGTCAAACTTTAATTCCAACAGCACATACCTGGTACCTGACAGGAGCAAGGTACTTTTATTCTGTAAATCTGTGGTCACAACAGCCTGGCCAGTGGAGCTGGCAGCCTTCCTCCACCACCTTGAGCTGCTCCACATCCAGCAGAAACTGAGCTGTCAGCTTCCCGCAGTCGTCACCAAAGAATTGCCTTCACCCAGGATCCAGCTGGTACGGAGCAGGATCCCACAGGCGCCCGCCTCATCCTTCCCCCAAATACGCGATGCCAGGAACTTGTTGCATGACCAAGACAGGCAGTGACAAGAAAAGTAGTCTTTTATTTCAATTAATATTTCTTGGCATTAGGCAGATATTAAATAACACTGGAATGCACAAGACTATTAACATATCGACAGCAAAAGGGAGGAGGTGTAGCCAAGTCAAGAACAGCAGTGCGAGTCACATCACCTCGGGGCACTCAAAAGCCATTTAACGCAGCAACCACCAAAAGTAGGACTCCACTGAGAAATACAAAATGAGGATGAACTCCTTTCAGGTCTTTTGTTAATACAGTAATGTTGGAACAACTGACAGTAAAAATGAACAAATATTTGCATTCAGGAATTAAACAGAGTGAAATATCCACAAACTGCTAGTCATGCAATTCTTTTGGAACAGCAATTTGCTAATGCATAAATATCACAAAAAAAACAATCTCCAAGATCTGAATAAATCACAGACAACTAGAAGAAACGAAGCTCGAATACTACTTTATGCCTTAAATAGATGACCTAAATATTTAAAATTTTACTTCACCATATATATATAATTTATATATATATTAAAAGAAAGTAAAGACCATTAGATAAGTGCAAGCAATTTTCCTCAAAAAGAAAATTGGAACCATGCCCAGGAAAGCTGCTTTTTTTTTTTTTTTTTCCTTTTTTTTTTTTTTAAACTTCCTACTCCATTCAGTCTGCTTTGTTTTTTTGTGGGTTTTTTTTTTTTACACAGTAACTTCTGAAGCAAAATAAATTATCTACCATCTGCTATGTCGGGTAAAAGTCCTACCTAGTATCTTCTTGGGATCTACTAGAACATCACCTTTCTTACCGACTAAGTGAAGTGGTATCTCACCAGAGATTTGAACTCTTTTGTAGCTGCATGTAAACATACCTTTCGATTAATGTTTAAAATGTGTAGAGTGAATCATAACTTTTGTGGGGAAGCAGAAATGGAGCTGCCGAAGGAGAGCTGCACTGGTGTTAGCGAAGGGAGCGAGGGCTGGATCGCTCGGACACACGCGCACACAACCTGGCAATGGGATCTTATCTGCAAAGTGTGGAGGGATGGTTGAGAAGGCATCCGTTTGCGAGCAAAGCTTGAAGGACACAAGCTGAGATTCTCTGTGCACACTGTCCACTTTAATCAGAACTGACTCGCGCTACTGGGGTCGCACTGTAACAACCGCACAATGGAGGGATCGCTCTTGGCACCTTTGATGAACTCTTCCAGCGACAGTTTACCTGAAAGGGAAGAAGACCAAAAGGGATGTAATTTTTAAAATGTCAGCTGTTGCCACCACCATTGCTGTAGCTTGAAAAATCCTTCCCTCCCCGAAGCAACATACGTATATTTAATCTATCACAAAGGCATTCAGGGGAATTTAGTGCAATGCACAGCAGCCAAATCCTACTCAAGCCCTTAAGCCCAGATGTATTTTTCTTCTGCAAAACAATCTAGCATAATAACTGTTATTTTTTTATTTAAAAAGACACTACCAAATATAAACCCAACTGTTCTAATGTAATTTGGCAGTTTTTTGCCCAGAACCAGACTATACATATTACATGACACATGAACACGAGGTGTGGTACCTGAAGAGTACACACTTTGAAAATGACACTTTAAACCTAAATATCCCAAATTGCCCCACTCTGCTCCCTTGTTTGTTGTGACATGTAGGGCTGAGCAGTGATGGCTTCTCCTGCACCTACAAGGCCAGGCTGGACAAAGCTCTGAGCAACCCGGTCTAGTTGAAGACATGGCAGTGTCACGAAGACGTGTCATGGCAGGGGGGTGGACTAGATGACTTTTAAATGTCCCTTCCAACCCAAACCGTTCTACGATTCTATGACTCTACAAGCCACTTGCTGTGCCCTGCTGGGTGTGCGGGAACAGCAGCAGTTTCACAGGACAGCAAGAAAAGCCAGCCTTGGGGAGCCACCTACGGCCACGCATTGCTCCTGAGCGTTTCTGCTTTACACAGCTTTGGTTTAAGCCAGGGGCACTGACTTGGATGGACCCTGTAACAGTCCGTGGGTCTGAAAAGGCAATCTCTGGAAAAGCAACCATGAGGAGCAACTGCCCTGGCTCCAACAGTCCCATGGCACAGCATGGCTCGGTATGGCAAGGAGGAAAGATCCCATCTGGTCTGTCAGACCTCATCCCGGGGCAACCAAGCTTCCTGGCAGGTTTTTCCCAAACTCGAGACCAGACCCCTGCACAAATGTCATTGGGAGCCTGTAAGCAACCTCTGCCTTGCCTGCTATCACCAATACTCTCCTGCTCCACTACTCTGAACCATGGCAGAAATATGCCATAGAAATATTAATGAGAAATGAAACACTTTTCCCTACGAACCGGAGGAGACAAGCATCTGCTGCGTCCCTGACACTGTGTCTGCTGATGTCCCACTATCTCATGCTCCCAGCACAACCTACCCCTACCTGCACACAATGCCCCAGGGCCGTCCTTACCCAACCCACATGCTCCACTCGAGACAGGCAGGACCCATGCATGAATATCTTGCACTTGGCAGCTGCCTGCTGCCACTTTTGGCCACATGCCCCCGAAGGCAGGGAGGCACAAGCTCATTGTGCTGGTTTTCACCAGCCCCAGGATGCTCCCAGCCTGCCACAAGGATGGGGAAAGGACTGAGCTCGGTGGCCAGCACCTGAATCAGGTCAAACAGGTCAAAATAAGCAAACCTTCCTCTTGTAGAAATCACAGAAGCTAAACAACCTGTGGCACACTTCTGTCTTAATTTCTGGGGTTTAAGCCAATGTTCCCAAACCAAGCGTTCTCTTAGGTTTTTATCAGCCTGAAAAAGAGTACTTATAACTATCAGAACATTGATCAGTTTTCTTCTTTCCTTACAATATTTAAAAGCAAAGTACAAATCAAAATCTATTTGCAATGTCCAACAGTCAGATAGGGAAGAAGAAATATTTCCAGCCACCAAGAGCACACGCGCTTCCCCGTGCACAGACTTTACTGCTTGGCACTGCACGGCTTACAGGGCTGGTATTTTACTGCAAAAAGGATGATGTTATTTCAGCAACAAAGTGCATCAGATGGAGGATGTGTATAGCAGTTTTTTTGACCACTACTCTGTTGCACATCTGCATGCACTGCTACTTTCTCTGCATAAGAAAAAATACTTTAATCATGTTATTGTAGGGCCCTCCACATGTGAAGTCAGGGGATGAAGTGCTAATTTTGATGAAGTTAAAGGTAAAATATGCAAGGACTTCAGCAAGGCCAGGAATTTGCCCTGGGGGCTGCATCTGCAGATGCCAAAATACAGCCATAAAATTATTTTAAATAAAAACCTTTCTATACATAAGATCATGTTTTTTCATGTCTCCATATCTCAGTACTAGAAGGAAATCTTGGCTCCTGCTGAGTGCATCAGTAGGATACAGCTCCTGATTTTGATGTGGGGAGCTGCCACCTTAGCTGCTACCAGGATAATTCCCAGGAAAAGCTCCATCTCAAGTAGGATGAGAGGAAACATGTCAGCAGGCCGACGGGCAGAGGAAATTGTTTCATTTTGCCTGTGTTTTTCAAGCCTAAGGAAATGAGCTAGCTCAGGTGGACAGGCTGTGATGGGTGCACTGTCAGGTAATCTGTCAAGTGGCTCCATAATTAGCTCGGGAGCTGTTACATCCCCCTGCCGCACGCACTGCAACAGAGTAAACACTGCAGATTCAAATGTGACCATGCATATATGGACACATGCCATAGACATGCACAGAAAAGAAGTATTATGGACCCAGGGGAATTTTTGCTTTCCCAAATTGGGTACCCAACAGCATCCCCAACCCACATTACCGATGACAAGCACAGGAGTGCAACTCAATCAAGGGCAACAGGAGCAAAACCTCGGTGCGTAGTTTATGCTATGCCCAAAGAAAACAACCCAAAGACTCACAGGATTTTCAAAGGAGCCTCTGCAGAAGGGGATTCACTCATGAAATGTGGAGGAAGGACTGCTCCCCTTCCAGCCCCACAGCAGGAAAGGTCTCTCACCCACTGCCCCCTTATTCACCCTATTTGTTATGGACTGCAGATGCTCACCGAGGCCAGGCAGAGACCAGAGGCGCTGGTGGAGACATCCCTGCCCTCTACCCCTCCTCCTGAAATACCACCATCTGCTTCTACCAGCGCTGGGCTAGAAAACCTCTACTTCTAGAGCCTATGAGGGGGTGCTGGTGGGAGCCTACCATCGTTGTTTGTGTCCATCTGTCTGAAGATCTTGTCTGTTCGCTTCTCGGGAGTGGATTCATCTTCCGGCATCTTCATCACTGATGAAACCATTTTGTAGATTGCCTGAGTATTAAAAAAATAGAAAAACAAAGATATAGGAAAAACACGACCCAAACAATAAAGCATCAAGCCTGAGAAAAAGAATTTCAGCCTGTAGCAATAAAAACAATGCAGCTGACCCTGGCAGGCAGCTGCAGGACTTTATAAAGCAAAACAAATAGGAGTTTCTGACTGCAGCCCTTTTTATTTTTCTTTCCTGTATTCATTCAAGCTTCAAAAGAAGCTCCCGCACCGCTAGGTCAGTTTAACTGAAAGTCAGGGTCTAGATTAATGTACGAGCAGGACTGAGCTAAAATACAGGAGGCAATGGTGTGTAATTCTCTTTTCTGCAACTGGGCTAAGCCATCACCTTTTTGGCTGGCTCTCAACATACACTCAGTTAAGTGTGTGCGTGCGGGGTGTTGTATGGATTACAGGTGAATATGAATAATATATAGGAATAGGGGTTGCTTTTCTTTGTGGATGGGTAAGGAAATGCATTTTCAGACTTAGATGAGACCTCTTCAGGACGTCTGCAGTCCTAGCCCTCCTCCTAATGGTCCCCGCTCAGCCATGAGGCCCGATGGCCAGGGCGCTGGCACCGGCTGAATGCATGAGGTGCTTCCCAGAGCCCCTTGCAGCGCACTGGAGACAGATCTCAGCCCCAGCGTGGGTGGCAAGCAGCCCTCTGCCGAGGCCGAGCCCCAGCCGGCGCGTGGGGCAGGGGCACCGGGAACTGCCTACACGCCCCCCTGCTACAGCCCATGGGCTACATGTTTCCAGCCTTCCGGAAACAAAGACATGCTACAGCCTTTCATCCAGAGCTCATGTTGACTCAGATTTGATGTTTCAAAGTATTCATTCTGAGATTAATCAGGTCAGTAACATTTGCATTGGGTCTATTTTGATCCCAACAACATGCCGCTAAGCGATCCCTGGGGAGAGCTGCAAGATTTTTGGCTGCAGGCCAGTTGCACAAGCGCCCTGTTTGTATCTCAGGGCCGTCTCTCATCTGCATCTCATAGGTCCCACCATGGACCCCAGTGTCCCTTTGGGAACTGTGGGCTCAGGAGCCTCCCTGGGGCAGCAGTGACCCAGCTCAGCACATCCCTCATCTCCAGTTCTACCTGTCTCAGGATGAAGAGGTTACAGCAGCACGAATAAAACATCAAATAGAGACGGCGCCTCACCTGCACTATTTCTAGCATTTCCCCACGGCTGATGTACCCGTTGCCATCCAGGTCATACATACTAAATGCCCACTTCAGCTTCTGTTCCAGCTTGCCCCGGGAGGTGACGCTCAGGGCGATGATGAATTCCCTAAAGTCAATCGTCCCGTCGCCATTGGTGTCGAAGGTGCGGAAGACGTGCTCTGCAAACTTCGACGCGTCGCCGTAGGGGAAAAAATTTGCGTATATTTTTTTGAACTCTTCTACAGTCAAATGGCCCGTTGGGCAATCTTTTAGGAAGCCCTTGTACCACTCCTGCAGCTCGTGGTCTGTGAACTCGGTGTTCTCGCGCAGGTCCTGGAGCACCTCAGGGCGCAGCTTGCTGTTCTGCTTCCCCATCCTCTTCTGGATCTGTGTTCAGTGGCTGTAAAATGAGACAGCATCCACCTCAGCTCCAGCCCCACGCCGTGGAGAGGGGCTGGGACAGGCAGAGCCCTGTGGGAAATGCAGCCCAGGGCAAGGGGGAAAGAGGAAAAAAGGGATGCTGTAAGTCTAGGAAACTAGGCAATAGGAAAATTCATTTCATTTGGCCTTTTTTCCTCTCCTTTAGGCCCTCTCAGTTCTAGTACACTGCAGAAGGACAAGGGAAGGTAGTTCAGGAGGGTCTGTTCAGGAAATACTAATCCTTATTATTAATCCTTATTATCTGCGAAATAATAATCCTCGTTATTTAAGTTCTCCTCTGTCCTGCTCCTCTTTCATATGGTTTGTGATGCCCAGGTCTGGATTCCAGCTCCTGACCCACCCCACCAGGCTGATCTGCTGTGACTATCGAGCAGGAGCAGCCAGGGACAGCAGCAACGATGAAAAGTAAAATCCATCTGTTCAAAAGTGAAAGTAAGCCGGGGTGAACAAGGAGCAGGAAGGGCAGGCGGCTCTGTGCCAGCAGTGTTTGCATCATGCAGATGATCTCTGAAACTCCTTGGCTTATGGAGCATCTCCTTCCTCCCTGCACCTCTCGCCCCACAGCAGCCCCCCAGCGCGGTGGGGCTGGGTCGGTGCTGCTTGCAGCACCATGGGGGTCGCAGAAGGCTGCAGCAAGGGTAAGCTCAGCACAGCCCATGCTCAACAGCATCACCCCGAAAGACTTCTCCCTCTTTTTCTCAACTGTGGGGGCAGCGCAAGCAGACGGGTCACTGCAACAGCAGCACCAACACAAGGTACTTCATCCTTTTGAGCAGATCACAATCCTCTGCCCTCCCGGACAAGCAGGGAAAAGGGCTTTTTACAGCAAAATGTTCGGCAAAGCAACTCCTTTCAGGTTTAGTGGGGTTTATACTTCTATTTAAGCTTATTCAGTAAGTTCAATATTCCCCAATGTGAGAAAAAAGGCATTTTAACCTCAGGATTTTATCAGGATGTCAGGAGGGGGCTGGGTTTGTCCCATCCACTGACAGTGCCCCATACGGTGCAGGTGACCATGCAGGTGCGACCACCCAGCAACAGGAAAGCTCCTTCAGGAAAATGAAAGGTGGTCTATTTGCACTTAGGAAACAACAGAAAACAAACAAAACCATAATATATTTTTGGCTTTTGTCCCTTTCAGCCTTCGATGGCATCCCAGCAATACCAACCCAAGCAGCCAAGCAAAAGGCTGAGCTGCGCCTCCTTCCCTGGATCCAAGAAGTTTATTCACAAGCTTTGCCCAAAGTCACATCCAAACCCCTCTGGTTTTGGTTTGCATAAAACTGGTCCAGCATAAATGACATTTCTCTGCACAGCCTGTTACGCCCTCGTTAGGCTTGCTCACAGCCGGTGCAGTAGGCAGGTTACACCACGTGGCCACTCAGTAAATGGCAAGAGCTAAGCAACAAAGAGTGCAGAGACCAGGCAAAATACAACACGGGCTAAGCACTTCCCAGACAGTAAGAATCCCAGGCACGCATAAGAACCTATTTAAAAAAAAATGTTAAAGGTCAGCAAAAAGTAAGTTGCTCTACAGCAGAGAGATTTTCAACAGCTGAATTTAAGCTTGTTTTATTTGTACTCTACTTAGTCTCTGCATAGCCTCAGCAATGTAAAAATCCACATCCTGCTCTGTGGCTTAATGCTCAGAGACAAAAACCAGCCAGCTGCTCATTAGTTCAATGTATCGGGCTTAACAGAAATCTGGGTTGTCATTAGCACTTCTGTTTTCTAGAAAAGCTTTGGAGCTGAACTATTGGCAGCTTTATTTTTGCCCATTATATTGCAGAGGTTTCTCCGGGCCCATGACATACCTCTGCTTGCTTCCAACATGCAGGGATGCTACCGCTCCCTGTCCCTGCCAGCATCATCTCTAGGAGAGCACTGGGCTGCCCTCCAGTTAAACCACTAACTCCCAGATGCTCCCGCTGCATATCCATCTCTGAATCTCCCCTGCTCCAGATACTCACCCTTGCAGTGCCAAGGGCAGAAAACACAATATTCTACTTAGCTGCAGTCGATTTCCAGAAAACAGCGGCTTGGAGCAAAAAAATGTGTGGACAGTGATCCTTTTTTTTTCAGAGCAGAAATTGTGACACTATGTTTCTGTCCTTGGGCAAGGAGGTACCTCCAGGTTCCATCTTTCAATGAACCCCTTCACTTCATGATGCCTGAGCGCTTTGTAAGAACTACCGTCCCCATCCAAAAGTGGTCCCTGCTGCACCTGCCACTGTCTCGGACTTCCCTGGGAGAAAGGCAGGAGGATTGGCAGAGCCCGTTCAATGCAGGAGCTGGACTTTAAGCAGAAGTAACCTCAGCTTTAACCACGCACAGGGTTAAGGGACCATAAAACTTCCAACTGCTAGTCAAAAGAGGTTTGAAAAGGTTCAATGCCCTTTTCCCCTGCTCCTGTAATATCTTTATTGTTCTTGTTCCCTTTAAAATAGAGGGCCCCGGACAACAAAGAGGTAAGGTGTTCATTTCATTTATTAGATTTCACTACTTCTACTAGTGGTAAGATATATCCTGTTACTTGGATGGATGCTCATTTAACATCCGCTTCAAAAGCTTTATATTCAACTAGTCTTTGCATTCAACAAATCACAGGTTATTTCAACCTTTCTTCCTCTTTTACATTGTTTTATACCAGAAAAGTAATGTGCCATGCTCTGAATACCAACCTTTTTTGCACATCAGCTTTCTGAAAGGCTTCATAATGTGTTCAACCCAAATGCAACCCTGCAGTTGCTGTAACTAATTTGTTAGAAATAATTAAATATCCAACATTAACATTAATTTATTAAAGCCGATCTAAAACCACCCAGCTTCGATGTGAATTGTGTTGCAGGTAGCTCCTCCAAAGTGAAACGCCTAAATACCTCATTAATCATGACAGCAACCCCTGCTGCTGGCATCCAACTGACATTTCATTCGATTGCTATAAAATGCTTTCATCAAATCACTTTCCAGAGGCTCACCGGCTGATTTAGCCACAAGACCACTCAGAGGATGGCTGCTAATGGAAATCACAGGGAGTGAGTCTGGGATGCTCAGGTCAGTCCTGTGATTAGGGCTGTGGGACATTTCTTAATGAGCCTGTACCAGCCAAATCTCCTGCTGCAGTGGGTGTAGAAGGCAAGGAAGGAGAGACATCCTTGCACCCAACACTGCCCTGGGCAGTCGACGGAGTCCTAACTCCAATTACAGCCTGCCTGTCCCTCATTTCCCATTACGCCAGGGTGAAATCCAGGGAAGTGATGCTGCATACATTGCAGCAAGGTCTATCCCGGCTTAGCATGATGAGCAAAAGCCCTCAGAGCATCCGGCACTATCATGGCAGTAACAAAAATCATCACAGGAATGCCCTTGAGGTGATCAGACAAGGAAAAGCTCGGAAGTATAACCGCAGACCAGTAGACTTCACAAGTGTATCACTGCTCATGAAAGCAATGCTCAGTCATGTAAGGCTCAAACAGGGGGAAATGCAGATGCATTTTTGTTCCAGTTTCACACCAAAATTTTTGTTAAAATTATGTGGTGCTGCTGCCTGCCTGCAATAAGCCTACATTCAGCCAGGCTAGAAACCAAGATGCCAGAGAACTCCTACTTGAATATATCCTCTGTCCTTCTAGGCTCAACAAAAGTAAGCAATAATCTCGTAGCAAAAGCCTAGCAATGAGAAAAAAAGGTCTCTTACTGAGGCCGAGGTACACACCAGTTAAACAGCTGAAGTAGCAATTCTGTGTTTTTACCAATAGATGGAAGGGTTGTCAGCATCCACGCCCTGAAGTATTTGAAATACTTGTAGCAAAGCTCAGTGCATCCTACTTCTACATGAACACTTTGTCAACCACCAGTTACTGCAGGTAGAAGCATTCTCGGAGCACACAGCCTGGAGAGCTGGAGGCCAACCCAGCTTTTTCACTGCAAACCTTCTGAAGGCAAAAATCCCTTGAACTGAACTCCTGATGGGACACTCTTAGTGCATCAGCTAGGGCTGCAAAAGGAGGAATGACTCCTTAGAGGTGCACTTCCCTGTGCAAACCCCGTTGAATACTGATTTAGTGTTAGTAAAAAAAGGAAAATTGATGAAATGC
Source organism: Falco peregrinus (assembly GCF_023634155.1). NCBI lineage: Eukaryota > Metazoa > Chordata > Aves > Falconiformes > Falconidae > Falco > Falco peregrinus. The sequence continues at coordinate 62,963,726 of NC_073727.1, forward strand.
CTGTCTACAGGACAGAAGTGCTCTCCAGCAGAGAAAGTGCACAGAGAAATAGAATAAACACCTTTTATATTATCTGAGCTATCTGCTTTGCAGGGGGAAATCTGGCACCGTTTTTCTTGCAGTGATCACTTATAAAACTAAACAAGCATGTCTGAGATCTGTTACGGTTCTGAAGCTGAGGCACAGTGCCTCTGGGGCTGAGGAGCCCCAAGCAAATGAACAGCATAAGCCAGACATCAAATACTGCTCGAAGTTGGTCTGAAATGCAAGAACCATTCCCACAGGTGTGGAAGATCATTTTACTAAAACACCTCAAGTGTCAGATCCATCACTGGTGCCTTCTGCCTTGGGCTGCAGAAGAACAGACAAAAGGATTTAGCCCACAGGGACCTTGTGAGCATCATGTTAAGAAAGGCTTTGCTTGGAAACACTGCTTTATAGTGATGGTGGTCAAACACCGGCATAGGTTGCCCAGAGAAACTGTGAAGCCTCCATCCTTGGAGATACTGAAAATCCAGCTGGACACGGTCCTGAGCAATCTGCTCTACCTGAGCCTGCTTGAGCAGGGAGCGTGGACTGGACGATTTCTAAAGGTCCCTACCAACCTCAGCCATTCTGTGAAATAGCCTCAATATCCTTTTTTCTATGGTCAGGTGAAGACAAGAGCCATGAGGAGGTCCTGCTCCTCTGGGGCAATTCAGCAACTGTGGTGCCTTGTTCTGAGGCTGTATTTTTTAAAGTTTGATACTTGTATTAAAAAAACAAACAAAACCCACAGGTAGTCCAAATAAAAGCCTCAGTCACTAAAGATCTGTGCTGCCACACTTCAGAAACGCACCCTCGAGGAGAAATGTTCTGAGGTCTGGTAGCACCATTGCTCACCAACTCAGTCAATGCACAGATGTATTTAAGAAGACTCCAGTTCCTGCGGACCAAGCTACAAGAGGGAGCTGGGTTCTCGGGCACCCCAACTAGCAACAAATGTCTAGCGGTAAGAAAAGATCATGTAGCAAACAAGCTGCAAAACGGGATTATAATGACATCTTCCACACCGTGCTTTGCCCAGGGCTGGTCAACAGGTCTGATCTGAACTGGGAGGGGAAATGTGCAATTACATGGGCCTGGGATGGATAATGAACCCTGGACTAAAGGGCAGATTTTGTTACATGTTTTAATGCCAGTATCCTAAGCAACCAGTGTTGCAAGAGAGAAAGCACAGGATATACAAATACGTTGCTATAGATATCTGGTCCTGCCTGGTAAACTCATGCGAATTTCTTTCCTGCCCTGTGGCAAAAGCAGCCCCGATGCTCGTGTACCAGCTAACCGCAGCACCTGCTCCGTCTTCCCAAGCCATAAACTCAGGGCCACAAGCAGCAGCTTCTGATAAAGTCTGAAATGCAACAAGGAATATCTTCACCTCCTGAAAAGCTAATAAAGTAAGTAGCGAGACAAAAGAGAAATCTCAATGGATAATGCGGCAAAAAACTGAAACCCGGCAGAAACGCTGTGGGGTTTGAGATGCGAAAGGCTGGAGCCAAAAGGAGCTGAAGCTCCTTCTCCTGCTGCCTTTGGGGAAACAGAAAGAGAAATGAAACCTGACAAGCGAAGAACCCACCACACTAAATAAATAAATGGGCTTTTAAAAGTTTTCACTTCCAATGACTAATCACGCTTTTCTTTGAATAAGTAACATTGCTTACTTCCAACTTATTTTCAAGTTGAATGCTTTTCAGAAACTTATTAAAAAAAAGTAGGTGAAGGGGAAGGACCACCCCCTGTATCACCCACACGTTCAGCTCCAGAAAACTCAGTAACAATTCAGGTACATATAGTGAACATCCTTCTGAAATGCGCAGTGAGTCGGTAACGGACCTTGAGCCACCTTACTTTGGAATTTTACCCATGAACACGTACCCAGGAACTCTGTGGTCTCGAAAACCCAACTCCACGTCTGGGATGAAAACCCATTATAGGTAACCTTTCCCCCCTCCCAGCTCACCAAAGCAAGTTGTAATTAAAAAGACTCCAATCCTGCAAACAGCTATGTGAGAGGAATATTTCCAGGCTGGCACATTAATTTCATGGAGTCAGGTGCAAGGGCTGAAACCTGAGAAATTCACTTACAGGTCTCTGGATTGCTCTTGCCTATTGAAGTCCCTTTACTCAGAATTATATTCCCGATTTAGAGGGAAAAATCAATTAGTCTCTGACACTGAGCATCAATGCATTAACCCAAGAACCGTTTTTCGTTCGTCTCATTGGTATGTGGTGCAGAGGCATTTGCAGATGACAGCGCAGCAGCTCCCCAGCCGCGGTAAGCACTGCGACAAGCCAGGGCACGCTGGTACCCGCTGCGCCCACCAGCACTGGCCCCCATCACCAGGAGATGAGAGTTTGCCATCGAGGGCATGGTTATAAATTCATTGCAAAGAAACCAAAGAACCACAAAACACCCCCAAACACTCACAAATTGCTGCTAACGAGGAAAAAAAATCAGACCTGTGGTGGGACCAGAAAAGTGGCAGTTTCTTGGGAAGCTCTCCGTAATATTCCCCTGCTCAGGGAGGAGAGCTTATTACTGTAAAGGGCAAATATTCCCAATGCAAATAAGAAAAGCACAGAAATACTTTGAGTAAATTAGGAAATTGAATTAATTTGGGTGGGAGCAGATCAGGCAGCAACACAGCTTGCGACTGCAGACAGGAAAAGAAAATCATGAGTGGATTTTCCTTGTCGCCTCCCTTTGCCTCTTCCTTTTTTTTTTTTTTTTTCCCCCTAAAATGAAACCAAGGGAGGAGCAGCCAGCCCTATTTTGTCTTCAGATGCTGTGCAAAGTTGGCAAGGCTTAAAATAAAAAAAAAAATGGTTTGTTTACACAATATTACAGAGCAAGGAAAACATGTCAGCACAATGTCTTAGCACACAAGGTCTTTTTCTCAGAAGGTTGGGTTGCATGAGGAAAAGCCCAAATCATGTTCACCGAATACACTGTTGTGATACATAATTTTAAATAAAGCTCTGTGAGTGCAGGCCTGCAGGATAGGGGAAAATGCCTGATGGGAATGAGGAAATCAGAGAGAACATCACAACCTTTTAGAAAAAAGGGAAGTGACAAAAATCAGCACCGGGCATTATATTTTTAACGTAATTAAACCCCCAGAGTTAGCATGGTTGGGCTCTTTTGTCATTGGGTTTCGAAAGTTTCATACCATCCATTGATTAAATTGATGAAGGCAAATCACATAATAGTTTTCTAAAGAATAATCACAGCCTTGGGAGAAAGGAAGCTGGATTAAATTCAGAACAATTAGCCAAAATACAGCAGCATCAAGAACCAGCCAGTGGCACCTGAGCAAACCTGGCAGCATCAGAGCCATTTACGTGAAGAAGATGGGGAGTTTGGGGATAATGACACTTCCTAAAAAGTCAGTGGCAGATGATAATCAGCCCTCTGCAAGACCATCCTCACTGCTAACGATGCCCCTAAATGAAAAAAAAAAAAAAATCAGAGATCTGACGCCCTTCATTTCCAGATGCAGGTACGGTGTTGGGATACAGGGGCTGGAGGAATCAAGGGGATTTCAGGGTAGCTAATTTGAAGGGAAGAGAATCGAGCTGGGTTTGCTTCCAAAGAGTGGGAAGAAACTTTTTTTTTTTTTTTTTTTTAAAGCATTATTTAGCAGAGGTATGCTTAGTAAAAAGATGCTGAAAAATGTGGGTTTGGAGATCTGTCAACTAGCTACCTTTAAGAAAAATTCACCCAACATTTATTTAGATGTTTAATTAAAAATACTGAAACACTGGAGGGGGGGGGAGGATCAACCAAAAGAGAAAGACTGTTAGTAACATTTTCATCCACTACATACACAGCTATTGCTAACAATTTCTATTACTACCTACTTTTGTGTTCCAAAAATCTCAAATCTAATATAAATTAATCTATTTTATTAATCTAGCTTTCTAAATAAGTTTGTTTGTGGTATTTTGTTATTTTTACACCCATCATAATTTTAAAATAGCACAAAAGCCACTGGTTAACTTTCTTGTAAAAATATACTCCACTAAACCAAAATTCTTCTCAAGACACTTATTTTTCCCCTTCAGTGACAACCACCAATGATAGTAACAAATTGTTTCACACCTTTGTTCTCTTGTCTGTCGAATGAAAAACGCACATTAAAAAAAATGGAAAGCAAACCTATAGTTCAACTTTTTTTTTTCTTGCAGAGGTATAAAACCCCTGTGAAATAAAAACTCTGTGAAATACCTACACAAGAACAGCATCTCACCCTTGAGGAAGGAACCTGGTTCTGCTGGATGCAGCAATTCAGGCAGCAGGAGACTAAACCTTCTGCTGGTAGGAATCAGCCCAAGCTCTATGCTAGCGGAGGATATTACTCAAGTCTTGGCGCAGGTGACTGTACCAGCCTCACAGGGCTTTTTATAAATATTTGTTTTTAAAATCAAGGAGCCAAAAGTACAGAGACTACTATCATGTGCAGGACAGCCATGTCCCCAGCACAAACCTTGGACAAGAGCATCACACGAGGACCATGATGCGAGATCAGGGCCACCACAAGCCTTCGTGCCTTGAGAACACACCACCAAACACCTTGTATTGAATTATAACAAAGCCTGTGCTGGGATGTGGACACTCATCTGGGGCAACATCTTGCTGTCCTGCCCGGATAGCAAGGTCTGCACACGCCAAGGCCCGCCGGAGCCACTGGCTGTCCGTGGGCAACGTGTGCGAGGGCACAGGCGGGTGTTTGCCCAAGGCAGTGCCTTGGTGGTGTGAACTCCAGACCTGACGGTTGCAGGGGTGAGCAGGGCACTGGCGTTCCTGTTAGGTGGATTCTGAACACAAAGTGCCATTTTCTATACCCGTTGAAGAGATAAGAAGGGCATCCTTGCTTCATCAGTGGTGATATGACAGACCATCTCTCTGGCCATGCATGATGCTCAGTGATACAAGTCATACGCCCTTTCACCTCTTACTTCAGTTCCCATTATTAAAAATGGGAGATCTCCAGAAAACAGGAGACATGGTATTACTTTGCGACTAGTCCCTACCAAATCAGTAAAAAACATGGGCAACACCCCTTCGCTGAGCTGTCAGGGACCGTGCTTGCTGCACCCTCCCCGCAGCTGAGTCCAAGGCAAGCAGAGGCTGATGCAGCAGCACAGCAGGACACTGCCAGTCCCAGACCAGGTGCTAAGTAGCTGCAACTTTTATTAATCCTCAACACTCAACAGTACGGTTTGCTTTTAAGTGCGTTCGCTATAATTACGCAGAACAGCAATATGACTGTCTGTCTCAGAGAAAGGGAGCGCTCCATATCACAGGAGACAGCTGAAGACCCCCTGACCCAGAGGCACAACGTTTTTAGGGGCACTGAGAACAACCCTATGAAAATCCTTTCCTCTGGCGTTTCTGCACAGCATTCAACACTCAAATGCAAATCATCTTGGAAACAAACCGTGCAATCCACACGCAGGCCATCACTTTTTTCATTAACCTCCACCACAGGGCTCCATCCCCAGCAACATCCACACCACATGCGCTTTTCTGAGCGCTGCGGGTGAGGGCTGCCTGGGGCCGAGCCTCTGTCAGCAGGCTGGGTAAGACAGCAAATGAAAAATCAAATCGTGCTGAATTTTTTATTTATATCTAAGCGAAGCCAGTAGTGGCCAAATGGGTGTATTTTCCTCCCGAACTGGGTATGGTAACAGGAAGGAGATGTGGTGCTTTGAAGCAGGAAGCCCCCCGACAGGCGTGGGATGAGAGCTGACCTCCACCTGAGACCACATACGGGGCACACCCCGTCCTGCAGCCCTGGTGCCGCACCAGCAAAGGGCTTGACTGGAAAAACAGGAAATTAGTGTCTTCTCTCAACAGCGATGTTGAAGGTGGACGTTCATGGGGAGAGAGGGGGACAAGGGAGAAAACCTACTCCTGATACCACCTTACGGTCTCTCTTTCATATGGCATTACCTTCATGAACTTTGTTTTAGCAAAGGCAAAAAAAACCCCACCTAATCAGTAAGGTTTTAACATATCAGGCCATGAACAAATAAGCTCTTTTGGGTCCAGCCATGCCAGGATACTGACCTCAGCCACTTTTTGATCTTTTTATTTATTACTCTGAAGAGACCCTAAGCTATACCTGGTATCAACCACTAGGCAGCTCCACTTCTAATAGGGCTACAGAAACTCCTACGAAACCCAACACTTTCAACTTCTGCATCTTTCACAAACCAAGATCCACGCTAGCCAACAGGCTGTCAGTTTGTTTCAATCTCCCTTCCCCAAGGACAGCATATCTATTTTCCTGGAAATTTTCAGCAACTTTTCTGCACAAGAAGGTATCCATGTCAACAAGACCTTTCCGTAAGTGCAACATTTGTGTAACATCAACACAATAATTTATCATTTATTTTTTCCTCTTGAGAGGAACAGGAAAAAAGTGTTTAAAGGACACAGCAGCGGTTAAAAGGAGGGCTATGCTGCTGCAGGGTGGTGCACTAATTGAAAGTTTCTGAAGTGGTGCCTTCACCTGGGGTGTGCAGACATCATCTTTCAGCACACAACCACAAGACTGCTTCCCTTCGCCTTGAAGCCTGCTAACAGCTTTTTGTGGCAGTATGTATGCCGAAAAGGAAGGGCCAGCAAATGTACCACCTTCAGGGTCAGAGGAGTCAGCTCCAAAACTGATGTAGATGTACGGAGTCACATTGGCACCAGGGAAGAAGTTCCTGCCAGAGGAAGGCGAAGCTTTATCTGCTGAAGGCAGTCTGGACCACGGAGGCACCAAGGCAGATCCTCCAGGCGATGCTCTGCCCTGGCTGAGCCTCCTGTTACAGACTCTTCTTCTCCCGTATGCAAACACAGACACGACCTGCTGCTGGACTTCCCTGAGATACACCCAGCACAACAGAAATAGTTCCACATTTCCCCCCCATCCTCTGAAGAGAGCAGGCAGTACCTTGAAAGCATTTCAGGCCCTTACATTCTTGTGGTTAACATTACTTTCTTTCGTTTCTTGACCCTTTATTGCAGAGATCATGACTTGTCAGACCGACTTTGAGATCTCCCTTAAGTTTCACAACTAAAATGCAGCAGCAAGCATCAATCGGACTCCCAAAGGAAGGTCAGCCCCCATATTTCCTCTCGGCAACACCAGCATTCCTAACTGCAGGAGGGGTGGTGAGGCAGTGTGAACAGGCATTTCTATATCCCATTGCCCAGCCCAGGATGGCACTCTTTGACGTTTTGGTGCCGAAACCTTCTGTTTTGGAAAAGGAGGGGCTGCAGCTGAGGATGATCCCGCTGAACCAGGGCGCATGGCCCCAGCGTGCTGGGTTTTGGAGCAACTCCAAGCAGGGTGGGACTGTAAGGAAGCGGACAAAAGCTTTGGATAGAGATCTACGGGGAGGAAGCGCTTCCTACTTCCTATACTCCACAGAAAGGACAAGGGCTTTAAATAACCCTCCTCCCAAGGCCTGCTGAAGACCAAAAGGGTTGCCGCTGGAAGAAAGTCTGGTCTGGCTGGGACCCTGCTGAAGGCTGCCGGGGCTCTCCCACGGGATGTGGCCACCCCGCTGCAGTTCCCACCACGCTGGTGGGAAGGGGAAGGCTGGGCTGCCCACAGTCCCATTGTGACCAGCACCATCCAGATAACAAAGCCTGTGGAAAGCCCAGGAGAGGGCTCCCAGCTCCCCCACCAAAGGTGCTGAGCCAGACTGGCCCCCTGAGAACATCTTTCGCTGAAAAAGGAAAATCAAGATGCTACATTTACACTGTGCAATGCTATCTTGACATCATGCTGTTTCTCAGCCCCATTTACTTTTTAACCCTTTCACGTATGGTCTACAGGGCTGCAGCAGCCCCTTTATTCTGACAGACAGATACACCCAACTTGCTCCATCCATCCCTCCCAGCTCATTCCCTCCCTCCCCACCTCTGCAGCCACACTGGACCTTCCTCGCCTTGCAACAGTACTGATAAGTAAATAATTGGCATTGACAAAAAAAAAAACCAACCCAGTCCTAATGAATACTGATGGAATATTGACTTCACTTGGATGTAACAGAACCAGATCCTAAATACAGTAATACATATTTGCAGACCACCCAGATCTTTCCTTGGTACAGTACTACACCAGTTACGTGTTCATTTCAATGAACATACTCAGTCTTCACACCTCTCACCTGCCCTGTTCTCCGCCCTGGGCACTGGCCCATGGGAGGAGACCTGTTTGTCATTTTTCAACCCATCCTCAGTGTGCTGGAGCACCCATTGCCTATTAATCCAACAGAAGATGACTTGTGCCGTGCCCAAGTTGCTTAAGTCTACATCTCTGATATTTATAATGGGCTGGAAGATTTAATAATGGAAAATAAGGGAGAGAAGGAAGGAACCCACAGGTCTGGAAAACATCAGACTAGACAGATTAAAAAGCAATGTGGAAAAAATATACTCCAAATTATACTCTCAAAACAAAAACAAAGATATAGGCAGGTCAGAAAGAACAGGGTTGTGCATACATTTCTGCTACCGTCTCTGGTAAGAAATGGCATTGCTTTGAAATGGGATTGAATAAACAAACATAGCCTTCCTGGAGGAAAAAATTAGTTCATGAATGGCTTTGCAAAAGGCAGTCACCCACGGGTTTGGAACAAACGTCTGTGGTTTTGACCTGCTGAAATAGTCAACAAAACTGCACTGGGTCCAAAACTGGGAGAGACAAAGTTATCAACTCCTCCCCTGTTTTACAAGGGAGTGGAAGAGTCAAAACTATTTCTCATAGCAATTATCTGCCGGGTTCTGCATTCGCTGGACAACAAAATGTGTTCAATAAATGTACTGCTGTTATAAAACTCCTGGGTTTTCTCTACTACTTCATATTATGGCAATAAAGTGAGCACTCAGTTGAGAAGGTGGCATTGTTGGGCTGAAATTAGACAAAGCGCAGTAAGAAACAGCCCGTGGCAACCCTGAATTTGCAGCCAGGGGTGAGAGGGGCAGACCTGGCTGGGTGTCAGCCCTGGAGAGGTGGCGTACCCACCATGGGCATGCACTGAAACAAAGACACTGAGTGCCACCATTCCTGAAAATTCAATTTGGCTATTATAGGTTATTTCTCTTTTTCTTGTTGCTTCCAAGCTGTCTTGGTGTCCTATAAGCCCCCGTTACTCAGCTTTGTCCTAATGGCTTCCATACAGAGCTATGCCAGCATAGATATATCCAATATACTTGCACTTTATTGCAGTCAATTAGTCATTATTCCAATATTCCTAAAGATGAGCTGCTCCTCTTGGAAATGCCACGTGTGGGCCCCAATACAGCAGACGTAGCATCACTCATTGACTTTCTTCCTGAGCTTCATCCCAAAAGCCAGCCAAGCTTTGCTCCCACCACTCCGGTCATGGGTCTCATTCCTCTACCTGCTCAAAATCATCTTCTAACTTCCAGCCCAAATGTATTTGGTGCTGCTCACTACATTTGCTCTGGTTCCAACACCGTTTTCTCTAGAACTTCCCCTCTGCTACACACATGGAAAGAGAGCCATCACTCCCACATCAGCTTTGGCTTTCCTGGCTTAACTGACCAGGCTCTTTTTGCCCTGTCTCAGACACACATTTTCCTCTCCCTGTGTCATGGAAATCCTCCTCTGCACTTAGCGCAGCGACAGCCTCCTGACGCCTGGCCACTGGGACTGCACACACCGTCCTGGATGAGGTCTCACCTCGGCACCGAGTTTCCTTATCTGCACTGGGAACTCATCCAAGAAGAGGATTTGTCTTTTCACCGTTGTGGTTTGGGTCAATCTGCTCTGCCCAGCCTCTCCTCTGCGTTTCTAGATGAGAGTTTCTCCCCCACTCAGACAGACCCCTCCACGTTTCATGCCTTTTCTGTGACTACCATCCCCAGGGTTACCCCATTCTCTCAGAACCATGCCCTGATCTTCTCACATATTAATGACAAATGGCAGTGTCATGGCATCAGGCATCTGATCTGTGCGCTCCCAAATGTGGAGCTCCAAAACTTATCTGCTGAGCAGGTTTAATCAAAGAGGTGTAAAACTCAGTGGAAAAACAATGTTAAAAAATAAGCAATCCAATGTGTTTCTGGAACATCTGCACATGTAAAACCTAGTGGCACAAGTCACACAAGGATTTTCCAGTTCCTTCTCCAGCTGTAAGTGTTGGGCAACCAAGAAGGACCACTTCTACTGCTCATCCAGTACAGGAATAGGGAATAACAGCTTATTTGTTTTATAAACAAAACAGCAGGCTTGTACAAAACCAACCAACCAAGCAAATTAACCACAGCCATAACTAGGGGAGACCACAACCACTCTCTATTTGCTGTTCAATAGGAGCTGTGTACTAGAAAACATCTTCAGCAAGTGCAGCTTCTCACAAACATGTATTTCTATTTTATCCAAAATAAAGTTCTTTTTCCTCCTGAAGGGGGAGGTTCAGATCTGGCACATCAGAGGAACAGCTGTAACAAACAGGCCATTAGGCAGTTTGCTTTGATAATAAAATACGAAAATCCCCGTTTACTAGACCAGTGGAAAAAGGTGACTGAAAATACCATTGAATGCTACAAGCTGGTTGCAGCCCCCTTGGAGCATGGGAGCCTCAGGATCTGACGCAGGGGCAGGGGAAGCAGTTCAGCAAACACGTGTTCATGCACGCTTACAGACACATGGCGCTTGCAGTCAGTGAGAGATTTGGCACTGAGAAAATCACTTTTTGTGACATCAAGGGAAGCATGCCCTTTGCTGCTTTACCCCACAGGTGTGACCATGGTAATCTGGCACAACTCCTCCCCTAGCTCCAAGCAGCGCTCGCACCAAACCAACATAGCACGACCCTCTGCAAAACAGAGAGGTGCCTTGGATTGGGTCACTGTGCAAGCAAACAGATGGGGAGAAACCATGCAAAAATGCCACAAGTTTGCCAAAACTTTGAGATATGCCATAAAAACAGATGGATATACGTTGGGGCACGCAGGTAGCTTTGGCCAGGCATAAGCCTGCTCAGCCGGACACTTGCTCTGATGGCCCATCGCTGCTGACAGGCGAGTTGTGGAAAAGCTTCAAACCCCTACATGCCTTGGCACGCCACTGAATAAAATTTGTGTGTGCATGAATCCCCCAGATTGACTTTTCCTATGAAAAGCCACTGTTTCTCAACTGAAACTGCTCTTTCCAGCAGGGAGGGGAGCTGCAGCAGCACGTCTCTCCAGGCTGCACCATGCAGCCGCAGGGGCTGCCAGGAGCACTGCAGGCACGGCTTACAGAGCTCCTCTACAACAGAGCACCACTCTCTACCCACAAATAACCCCACTAAAACACATCCAATTTCTTAATGCTGCTGTTGCAGCCAGCATTTCCAAGCCCGCACTTTCCTGGAGTGCACCACAGCATGCACACACTCCAGCCTGTGCGTGCTACGTTTAACATGAGCAGCCTGGTTTCATGCATCCATACAAGCAGTGGGAGCTACCATTTCTTTATCAGAGCACATCTTAGGCTGGTACATGTTAAAGTTAACCAGCGGTGAAGCCTGCTGCTGCAGCTCTGTGAGGGGAATTGCATCTGCCGGCAGCTGCCCCAGCCCAAAAGCAGGATGCTGGAGGGCTCCTGCTGCGATGCGAAGTGGCAGCTGAGATCTGGCCTCCGCTGTGCCAGGCACCATGCACGGGGCTAAAAAGAGCTTCTTGTTGTGCCAAAAAGTGGATAATTTAAGAAGAAAGGCAGCTGACAGGATTTCCCTGCTTTGCCAAGCAGCTGGCTGGAGAAACACGTCTTGCAGCAGCCACACCGCCCTGCATCGACGAGGTGGAGGGTCCTTTCAAATCACTCTTGGGCAGGTCAAGGAGAGGGGCTGGGGATAAAGCTGCCTGATAAACAGCAACATTTAGCAAGCCTAAAAAAAAAATAATCTGCTTCCTCTCCTTCAAAAAGGTTGCAGACCTCCTACTGTTGCCTCCCAGCCCATAAAATATCATTAAATTTACCGTGACTGAAAATATTAGATGCCTCACGCCTTAAATTTGAAGCACATTTTTTCCATTCAGACACAGGAATTTTGCTTACCTTCATCAAGCAGCAGTGCCAACAGTTGTTCAAGTACAGTATGACGATCATTCTTTGCCAGTAAACAAATGCAGATTTTGGTACCAGATCTCACAGGAACAATCACAGAATCACAGAATGGTTTGGGTTGGAAGGGACCTTTAAAGACCATCTAGTTCCAACCCCCTGCCATGGGCAGGGACACCTTCCACCAGACCATGTTGCTCAGAGCCCCATCCAGCCTGGCCTTGGACACTTCCAGGGATGGGGCATCCACAGCTTCTCCGGGCAACCTGTGCCGGTGCCTCACCACCCTCACAGTGAAGAATTTCTTCCTTATGTCCAACCTAAACCTGCCCTCTTTCAGTCTAAAACCTTTGCCCTTTGTCCTGTCACTACAGGCCCTGGTAAAATCTCTCTCCTCCTTTTTTGTAACCCCCTTTATATATTGAAAGGCCACAAGATCTCCCTGGAGCCTTTTCTCCAGGCCGAACAGCCCCAACTCCCTCAGCCTGTGCTCACAGGAGAGCTGCTCCAGCCCCCTGACCATGTCTGTGGCCTCCTCCGGACCCGCTCCGACAGGTCCATGTCTCCCCTGTGCTGAGGGCCCCAGAGCTGGACCCGGCGCTGCAGGGGGGTCTCGCCGGAGCGGAGTGGAGGGGCGGAATGCCCTCCCTCGCCCTGCTGCCCACGCTGCTTCTTGTGCAGCCCACAACAACTGGCTTCCTGGGCTGTGAGTGCACATTGCCAGGTCATGTCCAGCTTCTCATCCACCAGTACCCCCAAGTCCTTCTCAATCCCTTTATTCCCAGCTTTATTGATACTGGGGATTGCCCTGATCCAGGTGGACTTGGCCTTGTTGAAACTCATGAGGTCTGCATGGGCCCACTCCTCCAGCCTGTCAAGGTCCCTCTGGATGGCATCCCATCCCTCAAATGCATCAACTGCACCGCTCAGCTCAGTGTCATCTGCAAACTGGCTAAGGGAGCACTCAGTCCCGCTGTCTATGGCATAAGTACGTTAAATACATGACAACATCTCACAAGGAAAAGCCAAGCTGAGGAATGCCAGCACGGACCGAGCAATTCCACATGTGGGACTGAAGAATGTATGCACAGTTAAGCTGGACCACGATTTCTAGAAACTGTATTTATGTGCTTTATTGATTTGTATTTAATGAACTAAAACCCTAAGTGCCAAACTGAAGGCTCAGTGACAATTCATACTAAACAAATTAGCTACTCAGATCATTAAAACACTTGAGAGCTGCTTTACTTCCTTCTGTTTATGCTCCACTAATCTCTCCACTCTCTCAGTCTGATAAAGTAATTAAAAAAAAATCCATTCCACTTTCAGTTTCTGACCAGAGAAAGCATCATGAGTTTACAAGCTACTGGGATTTTTTAAAATGAGAAATATTATTTCCCATATACTTTCAGTAAATAATCCCAGTGAGTTTAGGGGTATCAAAGAGATCTGCAAAATTAAATAGGCAAGAATGTAAACCTAGTGTCTCTGCTTCGGAATACTCCCAGCCTCACCTAAGGAGTGACTTGGCTGGAAAGTTATTTATCGAAACAAAGAGGCCAAGTGACGCACGAGTGCCAAAGACACGGCAAGGACAGCAGGGAGGGTAATGCCTAAGTCAGTTATGCAAGTGGGGAAGCACAGGGTGAAAGGACGGCAGGACTCTGCGGGACACACGGCAGCCAGGCTCGGAAAGCTCATAAAGAGCTTTGGCAGGAACTGGCCGCGCCGCCGGCGATGGTGAAGCCAGGCTCCAGCAGCACGGGCAGCGGGACCCCTCGCCTGGCACGCCGTGCAGCAGGGCAAAGCGCCCAGCCGTTTGCTGCCGAGCTTTGTGCTCACCAGGCACACGCACCGAGCCCACGGGATGCTGAGGAAAACAACAAAAGAGCTTTGATGCTTTCTCTGCCATCTATTCCGATTTTTAATGCTGGGTTGGTTGTTTTTTCTGGGTTTGCTGCTGAAGTGCCCACGGACAATGAGACTACTGAGCATTTACTACAGCTTGAGATTAGTTTGGGTTTCAGTTTCTGCTGAGCCAGCTCATTTCCTTCCACATTCTTACAGGAACAGATGCTAAAATATAAACAGGCAGTCATCACCATAAAAGCAGAAAAAGGAAGATTCTTCATATAACAGCAGTTAAAATTATTCTTTTTTACAGCTTTAGTCAGAACCATTCAATAGCTTGTTCCTGTCTAATTACGTTACATTAAAGAGCAAAGGAGCTATTATTTTGTCTTTTCTTTAATAACAAAAAAATCCCACATCAACACCTCAAAATATCAAAACCCAAACCAACCAACAACAAAACTGGCCAAACTGGCCAGATTAAAAGGAGTCAAAGAGGAGCTAAATAGAAAAATTACTTTTGTCTCCTCCCATCACACATGACTGCAGTGCTGCCTTCAGACACCAAATTCAATTCTTGCAACAATTAGTCGCAAAATTCAAGGTGAGTTGAAACCGCCAGATACACCAAAAAGTATCCGTGCACTATAACCGGTTCCTCCCCCCCGGGGGAAAATGAAGCAGATGAATAACCCACAGTTAATAACAAGCAGCTAGCCATCCCTGGGCTGTGACGTCAGCAAGGACGAGGCGATGGCAGCCCTTGTTTAAACACCAGGCCCTCGTGCCACGACTCAGGTCAATGCAGGAGCATCTCTTCCCCAGGTGCTTTGGTAGCCAGCAGCAGCAGCCCAGCATCCCCAGTGCTGTGTCCAGTGCTGGGCTCCCCAGTTCAGGAGGGAACTACTGGAGAGGGCCCAGCGGAGGGCATCGAGGATGCTGAGGGGAGTGGAGCATCTCCCTTGTGAGGGAAGGCTGAGAGAGCTGGGCCTGTTCAGCCTGGAGAAGGGAAGACTGAGAGGGGACCTTACCAATGCCTGCAGATGTCTGAAGGGCGAGTGCCAAGAGGATGGGGCCGGGCTCTTGTCAGTGGTGCCCAGCGACAGGACAAGGGGCAACGGGCACAAACTGCAACACAGGCAGTTCCACCTGAATATGAGGAAGAACTTCTGTACTGGGAGGGTGCCAGAGCCCTGGCACAGGCTGCCCAGAGAGGCTGTGGGGTCTCCTTCTCTGGAGACCTTCAAAACCCACCTGGATGTGCCTCTGTGCAATCTGCTTTAGGGGAACCTGCTTTAGCAGGGGGTTGGACTAGATGATCTCCAGAGGTGCCTTCCAACCCTGACCATTCTGTGATTCTGTGATCAGAGCCCTGCTCCACCACACCAGCCACCTTTGTCTTTCCAACCACAATTACTCCCTTCGTGATTACTCATGCAAAACTGCCTACAGTCTTCTGGAAACTAAACTGCACCCACCAACTTTATCCCTCTCAGAAAATCCCCACATACGGCAAGGTGCTCCCCCCTGCAGCTCTGCTGTTCAGATGTTTTGCCAGCTAGATGGGCAATCTGCAACTCCTCCAGGCACTTTTTAAAGTACCTTTTACATACAGATATAATATCCATCATCCACTAATGCTTTTAAAATGTTGGATGCTTCTCATCGGCTGCCCCAGATAGGCAACTCACCACTTGGCAAGCCTGTACCTCCTCAGTGCCACTTTGCCAGCCCACTGCTGAACCTGCAAATGCCATCTCCTCTGGTTGGGGGAAAAACACATTCATACAGGTCAGAAAACAGAAATCATGAAAGACTGAAACCACTGATTCCCCCATCAGGCTGCTTCATTGCTCAGCACAAATTTTTCCAGGTTGCTAAAACTCTGAGAACTAACAAGCTATGAAGTATAAACATGCAATGTAAATATACAGGCAATATATATCTCAGTAGGACTAATGACAAGAAATCACTGATAAAACTTAGGAAGACTTTCAGAGAAATCCTTCCAAATCATCAGCTTCTGGATTTGAGACAAGTGAAGTAGGTTCATGGAGGTAAAAACAAGGTTCATGGAGGTTCACGGAGTAAAACAGATTTAGCTCACATGGAGAAGAAAGTAAAGGTCCCTGCTGGCAGCTCAGGTCAGAACCAGGCTCTGCAGTATCTTACTGACCACAAGCTAGTGGAGTTTCAATCCTGCCTGTAAAGAGCAGAGAAAACGATGCAACTTCCTATTGCCTTTGTCAGTTTATTCATAAACACTTTAGTATTACGTACATTTTGACCACCTGTGCATCCCCTGCACAATATCATTAAGGTGTTGTTTGTTTGTTTGTTTGTTTGTTTTTTAAAAAAAGGCCCAACATATTGGGAAACGTAGCATCCTAAATGAAAAAATAAGCTCCCAGGGCAGCTCTTGACAAACACAGGATTTAGGATTTAAAGCCAACCACCCTCCCCATCACCAAAACGCTCAGCACCGATGGAGGACCTACGTGTTCGCACCACAACATATATTTACGGGCACAGAGGGACTTCACGCAGCCACCCCACGCAGCCAGACACCCACAGGGTGCCTACAGACTGACTGACGGCAGCGTGACTCCCTGCACCCAGCCAGGTGCTGCTGCATGCCACCAGCAACCTCCCCCCCGGCCACCCACTGCATGCCCCCTCACCTTGCCCCTCTGGCCCCCGCCGGCTCAGCAGCGGGGTTCCCTGGGCCAGCCCCACTGCCCCATCCCTCCAGCTGCTCCATTACAGCCCCACGTGAACCAGGAAGTGGATGCAAGCCAGCAGTTTATTTTTAGATGACTTTTTTTTCTTAAATACGAAATGAAAACACATGCACAAACCATGTGTTCACCCTCACTCTATCCAGTGACGAGTTTTACATTTTACATCCTTCCAACACTTAGAAATTCCTGGGTGGTGATGGAGAACAGATGTCACCATATCACCCCATACGTTTTCATTATCCCCCCTCAGCATCCTCATTCCTATGCAGGCAAAATAGAAGTCTCACAAACACTGAATTAAGTCTCTCCACAAAGCAGGCAAAGCCTGAAGAGAGAGCTTGGAGGGGGAACGCACCCTTAGCACTGCTACAGCATAAAAGCAGGCAGGTGGCTTCACTCTCAGCTCATCTCCCTCTTTCCCTCCTCCCCAAAAGACATCCAGGCTCAGAACATCCATCCAGGAGAACCAGCAGAAGATGCAGGTCACATCTCCAAAGCTTTGCTGCATATGTTTCAGAGAAGGAAGAGTTAGCGTGGGATTATTTGTCCCTTCCCGTGAGTTCAAACACTGTTTAGAATCTCTACTAGCCAGGAGTTGGCTGTTGTCTCTTCTGCAGCTCCTCAGACACCATTACTTACAGTATCTTTAGTACATAGTTATATTAGTATAGATAAATAAGATATGGGGGTCTTATGAGACACCCCAAACTTTAGTTTCAGAGGCGCAGGCAGGTAGAAAGGGTTGAAGGGTTTCCAAGCAGCTGATGGTTTTGCAGTCAACAGCTCCCCAGGTCAAATTTTTGGAGCTAGGAGACTACCATGCTGGTCACCCATCTACCGTGGGAATTTCTGGTACAGCACTTAAGTTTCCCTCAAAGGTAAAATAAAGATAAAAAATTGAAAGATCCCCCTAGTTTTCCAAAATGTGTCTATTGGAAATTCACAGATCTTTCTTCAAAAAAAAAAGGGGGCACTAGGTCAGCACACACATATGCACACCTGTAGGAGCAAGACTTCTGCATCAAAGAGAAGAAAACCTTCAAGGAGCAAATACATTTACGCAAGACCCAATTTGTGCCCACAGCCTGACGTAGCTACATATTCAGGCTCTAATGTCAAAATTATCTGCTTCAACCTCTGTTCAAAGAGAAGCCCTATGACAGTGGAGGGCCACTTAGATGTGAACATTATTAATACAGAAATTTCTGTTTCAGAGCTTTGAAAACCCTAATTAATCACAGCATGGGGTTTATGAGTGATCGTTTGCAAATGCCACACCACCTCCGTGCCACTCTGACATCACCGGCGATGCCTCATCCCAGGCAGAAAAACGCCCTCACTGCTTGCTGGACACCATGATGCTTAGACAACAAGTGTAAGCTCTCATTTTGATGGAATCAAACTTGAAAGATAAAGTGAAGCCACTTGAAATCATAAGAAGGTATCTGCCTCAGTTTTAGCATATCACTACTGATTTTTACCTCCAAGACAAGCAAAATTTGGTGGGTATACCACACAGCAGCTCAGGGATGGACTGGACAGCTTCAAGCAGTACGAGACTTGGAAGACAAAAGCTTTGCTCCACAACTCCAACAATAATAAGATGTTTATGAACATAAAAAGGTGGAGGCTAAGACAGCTGGGTCACTCCAAGCAGTCAGTGGTCCTCTGCACTAGGATGAAAAGTTAATTCAATGCAGCCTTGCAGAAGCCTTAATTTATTCAAAAATCTTTTGGAAAGGCTGGCAAATACTTTTCTGTGTTTTAAGAAACAGAGCTGACATGGAACATCTTTTCCCAGTCCAACCCAATGAACACATGGTAAGAGACAGGCCGGCTTTAGGACAGCAGGTTACGTTAGCCAACAACCATCCCTTGCTTCACTCTCACTCAGCCCTCCTGGCCCGCCTCAACCAGCCAGACTGGGTTTTCAAAGCAGGTCAGCGCACTGGGGTGCCCAGAAGGGACCAAAGCCAGCTGCATGCTGACATGCGGATCAGGCATGCTGCAGCCCAGAACCACCTTGGCCAAGCAACTAACTCATCCTGTCCTCGATGGAGGCTTGACCTCTTTTGGGGATGCCAAATGGGGATGCAAGCAGCACTGCTCTGCTGCCCCAAACCACCTCACCTCATGTGCTGCTGGTAGTGGCATCCTGAACGCATCACCACAGAGGGCAAAGCTTTCCACGCCTCTGCTTGCCTTATTGCCAGAAAATTTTCCTACACTGTTCACAAAAAACTAAATATTTTGTGGCAATTAAAAAAAACCAGAAAAGCATACTGGTGAGAAGAGCCCTAAGCTTTTGCTACACTGGAGGCATTTTACAAAAATATCACTGTAAGGCAGCAGGTGTCATTAGCCACCTTGTCCATGTTTTATCCAACTGCGTACAGCACCCATTCAACACTCCCCAGCAACACACCAAGGTGTCTGGTGCCACATTTAAGTAACCCCCTGCTTAAAAAAATGATTTTATGCAGAATGACAGGGAGGTGCATTTGCTGGGCAAAAAGGGAAGCCTTATGCTGTACCCGTGAAGGAGACTTGACTTTAAAGCTACTTAACTAATGAACAACACTGCAAGGAGCAGCATGCTTACTTCTAGGAAGCATCACAGAAGCACCACAGTCAGCTATGATCTATTTCCTTGCTCTGCAGAAGCAGCACCTTCCCCTTCCTGCTGCCCAGGGCTTTGCCACACCACTTTGCTGATGGGCTGGATTTGAAACTACAGTGAAATCAGCCTCCTGCTCCCTTCCCACACGAGACCACCCATAGCAAGGCAGCTCCTTCTCGGCTCTCCACCAGGGTGGGCACAGAGACCCACTGATACCCACACCCCAGACTTCCAGCAGCTGTGAGCAGCACCAGTGGGCTCCAACAGGCTGCCAGCCCCGTCCAAGGAATGCTGGCGCAGAACCCCCACGCCAAACACGGGCAAGTTGCCAAGGGAAAGGCATTTAAGAGTCACGATCCCACCTTTCCAACCTCCAAAGAAGCCTACACAATTCTCCAGCAGCCTATTGGACTGTGCTTACTGCTGCATCCTTCACTTTACAGGTCCAACATATACCAGAGAGCTAGCAGTTCTCAGCTAATCAGATTTCCGTGCAGACTGACAAATGGCTCCTAATAAGAATGTAAAAACTCCATAAAATAAACAGCCCCTGTAATCAACTTGCTCGATGTAATGCAGTAAGCATGCAGAAAGCTCGCAGGCTTCATTAACTCATTTGATTGCACTTTGCGGCAGCATCCTGGGGGGCTGGCGGTGGCACCCCAGCCCAGGCTGGCTGCAGGAAGGCGCATGTTCTCGCTGGTCTTTGCTCTTTGTGCTCCACTAACACTGTGTTACTTTAAAACTGAATTCGTGGCAATTCCTAGACGTACCACTAGCGTGCTCACCAAATGCCACAGCTTAACACCAGACGGTGAACACACGCTCACAAAGGACGCCCTCGCCCCACCACCGGACCACCCCAAACTGGAAACTTCTTACAGGCATGTCCTTCCTACCTCCCCAGCCAGACCCAAAACGCATGAACTGACATCATGGACAGGGTGCATCAATCATCCTTCCCATGAAGACCAAGCACATCTCCTTGCTACCTTGCCCCTGCAGCTGTCACATTCGGTCCCTCCAAACTCCAGATCCTATGCACTTTACCTCAAAACATTTCAGAAAGCTCACTCATCACTGAGAAGAGCTTCAGAAGCCTAATGATATCACTGACATAGATACAGTGTCCCTCCTCCTTCCCACCACAGCGCTCGCAGTGACAGCAGGGCACTGCACACCCCCAGAGCCAAACTGCTGAAGCCAGTGAGCCAGGAGAGGAGCAGATGCTGTACAGAGAGGCAGGCGGAAAGTCATGACCTCCTCCTCCATGATGGTCTTCAGATGGCCTTAGAAGATGACCAGGATTTCTAGCTAAAACACTGGTACTTTTGGAGGTCTGCCACCCCAGCTGCTGAGCAGGTAAAGGGGTCGGCGAATCTGCCATGGTCCCCACTTAGGTGTAAGAGAAAAGCCCTGTGCACACAATACTCTTACTGCAGCTATAAATAGCTGTCTCTGAACCAAAGTTGTACACATTGTACTGACACTCCTTACTTAATAGGATTTGCCAGGGAGCCCAAACTAGCTCTGGCTGCTGCAGGGCAGCCTTGCAATTTTCGCAACACGTGCATACCGTATGGTGCTATGACCTGGGGGGGGTGGCGGGCACAGGAATAATCCCCATGTTTTCAGTGCCCTGGTCACGCTAAGGCAGCAGGAGACTCTGAGAAATTCCTGAAGGGTTGCAATGCGTTTCCATGCACAGCACAATGGGGAGAAAACTTCCAGGCTGATGTTTGGATGTAACAAGCTTATCCCACAGCTGTATTTCAGAAGCTTGTTTCTCCTACAAATGGTGTTTCTTTCTCCTTTGTATTAATCATTTTTTATAGTGGTAGAATAAGACAAAAACTGATGCTCTAATAAAACACAGTACCATTTATAGAGTGTCAAATAATGTAAAATACCAGATTCTTTTCCTACTCAAGTTTATCATGTTATCTCACCTCCTGTAAATAAACTAATTCAGTTCTCCCACTGTCAGTATTGTATTCAAACAAATGTGTAAGATAAGAATTTTAATATCACTTATCTTTTTTCCTCCTAAAGAAATCCCACCTTGTTTAGGTTACCACCTTTTAACCCTAGATGCTGACCTGAGCACTGTTAACCAAATAAACAGTTACCGTATCAATCCCACCCCACCACCTTTGCCTTTGTGTTGTTTCACAGCCTGCCGGTGCTGCTGGGAATCGGGTCCAGCTTGTGCCTTGACCCTGTGAACATGCACAAGATGTACCCCCTGCCCTGGGTCCCGAGGCTGGGCTCTGCTGCCCAGGCACCTCTGCGGGATCGCTTCACCTAGCCCTGCCCCGTGTTCCATCATCTGCCTTCCAGAAGCGAACACCCATTGCTTCCATCACCTGACAGAATACTCAAAAACCTTGTCCACTCATCTGCTGTGGGGAAAACTAATACTGACACTTCCATCCCCAAAATGACAAAGCGCCAAGGTTATTTGTAAGTCAGAAGTAAGCAGCCAGTCTCCTGACTGCGCAGCCACCTACCCAACCTTGCCCTTGAGCATCACCCTGGCACCCTGAGGCTTGAGCCACAGAGCAGGAGACAGCAAGACTTTATGTTGTACAGATGCAGAATGAAAAGGTGCCTTCTGGTACCTTATCACATCATCCCCATCATCACTGCCTCACAGGCAACAATCCTAAGAAAGGAATGAAGCAGGAGTTTCATACTGCGTATTCCCTACCAGCCTCAGCTTCCTTCAACTCCTGCGTGACCACAAGCAGCACAGAAATCATGCAGGACAATTGCAAACACTCATCATCCATGTGCTAAGTATTGCAGGTCACTGACCTGACTTGCCCAGGACGAGCTCTCCAGTGGGCTTGTCGCTCCAGGCACACTGTGTCTCCAAGGCTTAGGGATGCAGTCTCTCTGTGCAGCACTTCTGTGTTTTTTCTGGGATGAGGGTTGGCTATTGGGAACACTGGGAATTTGTAACCCAAGAATAATAAAGTTGACCTCAAGCTGGTTCAATACACTATTCTGGAACTAAAGTAGCTAAAACATGATGCATAATTTTTTCCTACCACAGTTTTAACTGTTATGGAAAATGCAGTAACGAAGGAAGGGGCTGGCTCATGAGCTAACCTTACCTGTCTGCACCTCATCTGCTTCTTCAGTATGTACTGTATGCCACGGCAATGATATACATAGTGTTTGCATGGCTAAGAACCCCAGGCAGAAGTGCTTGTAAAGAGACATGTAGTTTAAAATTTCATTAAAATGGCTATAATACAATCACAAGTCACTCAATGCACTGGAGGCTGAATGTTGCTAAGGAAAATTATGAGCCTCCCCCTGCAAATTTCTTTATCTACTTGCAACAGAGAAAGAGCTGGTAGTTTAACAACATCTTTATTCAGCACATGTACTAGACCAGAATAAGGTGATCATTAAATAGTTTAAAACAAAGAAGCTCACAAAATTTAATAAGCCTCAACAAACCAAGTGGAACAGGGCTAAGAGGCTCTACCAGCTACGCCTTGCACTTAGTCCCCCCTTAGGAAACCTTCTAGAGGAGTTGCAAGGACAACCTTCCAATCAAGAGGATTGGAATCCAATCCAAGGACTATCAAGAGTTTCCACACAGCATGGATGACGGACAGGTGGTTCCTTCTGCAAAACCCGTTTTCTTTATTCTGCACAAGTGGATAGTTCAGCTCAAGGGGAAGGAAAAAAAAAAAAGGCAGAAAGGGAGGTAAGGAAAATGCTTGAATATTAGAATAGGCAAACTACTGAGCTAGAAAATCTAGATTAAATTAAGCATTCCTACAAATTTTAATAGAGAAAGGAATGGCTCCCATCTGGAAGCTAGCAAATTAACTTGGATCCTGGTTAAGAAGACAGCACCAGTGCCTGCTTCCACAAATGTAAATATCCAGCGTGCACTTGCAATCCAATCACAGGCTAAAAATACAAGACAACTCAGAGTGAAAATCTGATTTTGTCTACCATCTTAATGGGAAATAAAACAATTGCTCTCTGTAGACACAGCAATCTGGACTCATTCTTCCTGCTTGGAGAGATGCTACAAGATGTCTTTGTACCATGAAAGTCTTTCAGCTGTTTCTGATTGCAAGGCGACAGCTCACGTCTGGGGCCTGACTTTTCCCCATCATACTTTGCTTCTCCATCTCCTTTTCCATCCTGTGTCCCTGGCTGCTCCACTGTACTGTCCTCAGCTCTCCGTTTACTTAAAACATTTCATTTGGTCCTTATTATTAAGAGTATTGTGGTTCCTTGTTCCCCGAGAGGTTATTCTTTGGCCTTCCCATAACAGCTGAGGTGCTCCTGCTCTCAGTGTGCAGATGGAGAACTCAACCACAGGCAAGAACAAGGCTCAGGACTAAATTTAGCCCAGGAGAGGACAGTTTCTCTGCCAGCGGGACAAGCAGACTAGGAAGGCAATTTGGAGCAAGAGCCTGTTTTAGATGCTCCCTGGTGGTGCTTACCTCCCTCTAGGCTACAGAGAGAGCCTGGGGAGACCAGGCTTCACCTCTGAGCATCATCCCCCGGGGCTTTCTTTCAACACTAAAAAAGGAAGGAAAAGCCATTACAAGTTAATGTCATCCATATGGTTCAAGAACTGACACCACAAAGGAAGTTTTAGGGTGTTCCACCACCAGAAGGCATTCATGGAAAAAGGATGTTTCTTCATGGATGAGAGATGGCCTTCTGTGATCACAGCAGGCACAGCTGAGAGTTTTAAACTAGAGAAACAAAAAACAACCTCTAGAGACAAGAAAAATCAGCAAAATCAGTTAATTCTCACATTGGGTTTTAATAAACAGACAGGGGGGCTGGCAAATGTGGACAAACCCCCACATAATATCATCCAAACTTTGGAGAATAAAGAACATATTAACATCAACAACAGCAGTCAGATAGGATGGTAGGTAATCAGCCAGAAATCCACAGATGATGAGCAAAAACTGAGATGAAGGATTAACATACTGATACTGGGAGCCAGGGCAACACAACAGAAAAGTCAGGAAGCAGAAGGAGAAGAAATTCAGGAGGACAGCAGTCATGGCTGGCCAATGGTGCTAAGGGGTCAACACTGCTTGGGAGAAGGGGGAGCAATGGCACGGGTTGTCCTACGCTCTATAGAATTTACACAGGAGTGCAGTGTAGATTGCAAGGTCCACAGCAAGGTGAAAGTGCTAACAGGACTTATCTTACTATGGGACTGTAATTTCCCAAAATATTCAACTGGAAAAGCTACTATTAACATTAAGAGCTGACCACAGATATTCCTGGAAGAAGCAGACAGCCGTTGTAATCCTCCAGCTGCTGAGCTAAAAAAAGGGCAATACTAAATTAGACACTGTCAGTAGCTCTAAGTACTCAAATGAAAGTAACTCTGGAGGCGATCATAATCATGTAGAGGTGGTTTAGGTAGAAGAACACTCTGAAGTGAAACAAGAAATTCATCTTTTCAATTTCCCGTTAAGTTTTGAGGAACCAAAGGAACTCGGCACAGAAGTCAACCGGACAAAGTGCTCAAGGACACACTTCTAAGAAGTGTTAATTAAAACACATCTATGGCAAAGATTTTAAAAAAATAATAATTGGTACTTACCACCCCAAGCAAAGTGGGGGAGATGTCTAGGGAATGAATCCCAATCTAACTGGAGAAACCATCACCAAAAAAGGGATTTTAGGACTAAGCAGACTGCCAGTGAGGAATGGAAAGGAAGAGTTGCTGGGCAGACAGCTGTGTCACGAAGGTCAGGAAGCAAAGGGGTAAAAAGAAATTGCCAAAGTCAAGCAGAATTAGATCATGCAAATAAAAATAAAGAGCAAAGATCAAAATGTTCTTCAGTGATAAAATTAAAAACCCCCAAAAGAGTAAGGAAAGTGGCAAACTAGCAGCACTTGGCTGATGCATCTTAAAATGAAAGCAAGGGAAGGCAGAGGAGCTTTTGCTGTAACCACATCAGGATGGTGAACTGCAGATGGAAAAAAATAAAACCATTGCACTGACAAAAAAAAACCCCAAACTATTCAACAGCCTGTGAGTAAGTTAAAACTGAAAGTGGAGCCGTTTCTAGTCAGGGAGGGAGGTGAACAGCCTCTCAGCAGGGCAAGCACCCAAGAGGGGACCTGCTTGTTCGGGTTGGAAGTCTACTCCCTGCTGACTGCAACAGCACGAGATGGGGCTTTGCAATCCACATGGCTTCACGAACTGCTGTTTTGAAACATGCTGACCACCAACAGCTCACAGAGAAACTAGACAACAGGATGATGAGAGAGTTTCACAATGCGTGGAGAAAACTATCTTAAAAATAAGATTAAATGGGATTAATTGCCACCTGTAGCCTTATCTTGCAGCACCCACAGGCAAGACTGCTCTTGGTGCCCTCCTTCAGCATCTCCACATCCCTTTCCAGCCCCAGCATACCGTCAGCCCTGTCTGACCTGCTTTGGCAGGAGCTGGAGCACAGGCTCCCACACCCAGAGGTTTAGAGGAGGGGAGGGTGCTTATTTTTAAGCACAGGTCATCTGAGTCCTTTTGGAACAGGCACTAAAGCTACACGACCAAAACAGCCATATCTGTTGCCACGCAGAAGCAGTCTGTGTCATGTTTACCTACTAAAATTTGGTAGCAAATAAGCTAAGACTCAAACCAAGCTTTGCTCTGAATAACCTTAACATAGCACAGATGTCTGCCTTCGCTCCCGAGCTCCGGCACACTGAGCAAAAGCCAACTGCATCATTTATAAGCACTGTCATGACTGTTTCTTCCACTGCATGGAATTAAGAAAAGGTGATTAATTTACCTGATAAAGCTGGGATTAAAAAAAGCACGCGGTATGAGCCAGCGTTTAAGCCTTCTCGTTCTCCAACAAAAGTGTTGCTATCAGAGCACAGGGTTGCCTATTAGAGATGAGAAAATATTTCCAAGTGCAGAGAAAACACTCTGTAGCTCCATCAAGCCAGTATTCAGCCATACGTGCAGTAACTGGCTTTGTGCCTGCATGAACTCTCTTTGTTGAGAGTTAAAACTCAAAACCTCTGCAACAACAGAGCTGCCATCACACAAGTCAGGGAAGCAAACCTGTTGCCCATTATTATTATATTATATGATTAACCAGAACAACTTAAGGAAAGGGTAAGAAGCTATATGAATAACTCCATGACTTATGCCCACCTCCACTGCTGCTCACCAGCTCCAAGCCGGCTCAACTGGGCGTATAACCAAATGTATCATTGCTATTCAAAGTAATGAGAAACAGCTTAACCTCTAACCTGAGGTCAGATTCGAGGACATCTCCTCAAACAGCAAGACAATTAAAACCAGCACTAGCACATTGGGAAGTCCACAGCGTCAACAGACACTACAGGCTTTTTCTGAGTCAGTCGTCTCCATGCAAAGCGGTACGTAATGTTGACTTGTAGCTGTAAAAATGTTAAAAATGTACAAGTTTACAGAATGTATGAGGAACCAAATCAGACTCTCTTCTGCAGTCTTGCCTTTTCTCTCACAAATCACTGCATTTTAAAGCGTTCAGTCATCTCCCTAAATTCAGCTGCAAATTCAGCTCCTTAACTAAGTGCTGGGAAGTTCTCCCTCCATACCATGCAGCCAAAAGGAGAGCTTTGGAGAAGAGAACCAGGATGTAAGCAGGTATTCCCATTACAAGGGCTACTCCAGACAGTAAAACCATCAACAAGTATTTTCACAGGCTCTGCACATGATGCCACCAACTCAAAAAGAACAGCACTTGTGACCTGCCACCAACAAAGCTCTCAAGCATCGTTATTCACAGATTAAGCATGCATCTAGGCGCGCAAATAAATCCAGTCAATCCCATGATAATTTAAGCATGTGCCTCAAATGAAATACAAGACTGAATGTTCTTCTGGCTCAGGGCAGACTTTCACTACACACCTTTCAGTATGAGAAGAAAGCACAACGCTGAAGCAAAGAAGTGGACTGAAAAGAACAGGGCTACAAATCAGAATTTATTTTATTATCAGCATCTTATCTTTAAACCAGTCTTGCAGGGAAAGAATGGCAGGGAAGAGGCTCAAAAATTGTTTCAAAGATACTACTGCACTGGCTGGCTGCTAGTAGATTAATCATTTAGTGTCCACTTGGCAATAACTGTAATTGTTTTGGAAGACATTCATATTGCAAAATTGTAAGAGCACATAGTAAGAGTTAGTCAAGTCGAATCTAACAATTCTTCAATTTACATTTCCTTTAGATGTGTTATCTCAGTACAGAAAGAACCAACTTCAAGGAAAAAA
The DNA here is from genome assembly GCF_023634155.1 of Falco peregrinus. Classification (NCBI taxonomy): domain Eukaryota; kingdom Metazoa; phylum Chordata; class Aves; order Falconiformes; family Falconidae; genus Falco; species Falco peregrinus. The sequence continues at coordinate 62,991,343 of NC_073727.1, forward strand.
AAAACCCATCATGTGAATAAAGTTTATTGATTACCCAGACAACAAATCCAGCCCAGCAACTTGAGATCTCTCCAAGGGGAAAGAAAGAGATGGTATTTACAGAAACTGCTCCTAACGAGAAAACCTTAAGGCAAGGAAGGCAATCCTGAGAGCAATGAGTATCAGTTTTTATAAACAACTGTTTGGTGTTTTGCTTTTATAATTGCATTTCCCTTTCTAACTAAAGTCCCTATGTGCAACCCTCCTCCAGAAACACCCATGGCTAGGCTAGGGTGGCCAGAGCCAGGTTAAATCGCAGTAACTATGAGCAAAGCATGTTAAGCTCTGCTTAAGCTCACTTTGCCAGGAACAGCCTTAATTTTCTCAGTTTAAGAAAAATCCTGCAACAATCAGTGTCACCGAGGGACTGTCCTTTTCCCCTCTGTGATGTGAACAGCACAGTTTTGCACAGAGCACCATGATGGAGTATTCTATTTCTAAACTGAAACCCACTGTCCTAAGTAGGTAAGTTTATCACTGGGCACTGAGCCCAAGGAAATAACTTTTCTTTAAAACAAACAAACAAAAAAGCAAAAGCTACTTCTCCCAAGTCTCCCCTCCTGACACACTAGTTTTGCTGAAAGCAATCATGGAGAAGTCTCCTTTGGTGGACCTGAGCCAGCAGGACTTGGGGAACCAACACGGGCCAATGCCCCTTTGTGGGGTTTCATATGGTTTTCTGCAGATTGAAGAAACTCCGTCCTGCATAGCTAATCCTCATTACGCTCTTTGTGTTACAGCTGCAGGATGCGGAGTGTTGAAGCTACAATACTTGCGGTAAGCAAGGAAACTTGACCACGTGGCTGTCGCAGTTTCTACAAGCACTTGGCTCTGCAGGTACTGGATTTGCTTTCGTCAGACATGAAGTACCTGCAGTTCCTCCGCTGTGAGAGAAAAGGAGCTAAAAAAAGAAAACAAGAGCAGCAAGCAACTATGGTTTAAAGAACGCTCTGAACTGGACTACAGCTAAGCTTGCATGCAAACAGATTTGGGTTTCCTGGACAAGCAGCCATGACAGGAGAGGAATTAAGTAAAAAGCCATTTGCCAAATACGACTTTCTAAAACAGTTTGTCAGAAAATGGCAGCTTTGGTGAAGTGAAGCAATAGGATGGAACAGACATTCTCACAGCATCACGTTTTTATTTAGAGAAGACAAATACGAAAAATATATATATATATATATCTTGCAGATGGCCTGTCTCCGAGTGGCCCTGATAAAAGCCTCTGCGCCCTGACTCCAGGCCAGCCACATTCCAGCTCCAACTGCACAGCCTGCAGAAACATCAGCGGTAATTAAGAGAAGCCAATGGTAGTGATAAGTCAAACCTCTGTAAAAGAAATTCATGCTGTGCTGATACAGGTCTTTTTTTTTTTTTTTTCTTTCACTTTTTGGTGGACTAACACGGTAGGCTCCTTATACAGACAATTTCCAAGCACTTCACAGTTGCTCCTCCACTCTTGACTCACTGAATCCCAGATGGGACTCATGGCATCACTCATCCCAGCAGGTCTCCAGGAGAGTGCTAAGGACTTCATATGTGGCCACCATGCAGATATTGCTCTTCCAAATTGCCACACAAGCGTCTGAAAGGCAGCTCCTGAAAATATGCTCCTATCTCACAAAAAGCATTGAGAACCACTGATTTAGTCCAACACCTCTTGATCCAAAGAATTTCTCCAAAAATTTCTGCATCCAGCCACCACCCATTTGGCCTACGCCACATGTTTTCAGAAGATATGCAATCCTGACCTAAAAGCCCTCAGAGGATGGAGAGCCTACCATAGCCTGAAACAATTTGCTCTGAACAGTGATGTTCCTCCACCGTTAAGCAGGTGTACAGCACACAGCTCTCTGGGGAGAGGAAGGACAGGGGAATTTGATCATTTCGTACCATCTCCCTCTCGGTACCACACATAGCTCAGCGCTCACTTGTGCGGCTCACTGGAAGATTAGTTGGCTTGTTCAGACAGGCAAGGGTAGACCCTTAAGACGGTTAAGTGATTTGGGGCAGGATGATCATCTGTCTCTGCCCTGCCCACAATTAACTGTTCCATGGCCCTCATCGGTGCTAGGGCTAAGCGCTGCTGGGGGAGCAAGGGAAGCAGATGAGATGAGCCTCTTCCAGCATGATCAGGAGCACCCATCCTCCCTCAGCTTCCAGGGGTTTAAAGAAAGTTGGCACAAAGGGGGCCGATCCCATCAGTACTCCAGAATCCTGCGCATCCCACCCAAAGCTCAGTGTTTCAAACAGAAATTAAGCAACAAAGCTTTGTGGCAAGCTAATAAATCATGTTGTGTATCTACGTTCAGACGGTCATAAAGAGCATGACAAACTTATAACAGCCTGCAAATTTCCAAAATTAAATGGTTCTTGGTGTTACAGAGGTCAGCCATCTGTTCAAGTGTTCATGTTACAGTTAATTTAACCTTTCTTCTTCCGCTCTCCTCTCCTGACTCAAGCATACTCCCCAGGAAGAAGAAAACACAGCTGAAGTCACCGCACTTAAGAGAGCTCTCTTCTTCCACAAAGAACCACCCACAGAAAACACATTTATGGTTAGGACAGACTGTGGAAGCAAAGGAGAAAAGAAAAGTGGTGGAAAGAAGCAGTATGTTATCCAGGTCTCACAGGACAGCCAAAGCCTGCAGAGAGCCAAGACTGCAGGTGATGTTCAGAAGAGAACTCATCAGGCTCTAAAAGCTGCACTCAGCGTCCCTGCCATGGCAGGAGATGTCAGGACCTCCAGCCCATCTTTCTCAACCTCTGCTTGGGCTTGCAGGGCTCCTAGAAAAACTAGAGAGCGTTGCAACATCCAACTTTACACTGTCATCTCATGAAATGGAGGCCTTCACACTGAAACATGACTGCTCGTAATGGATTTCACATGTATTTCTAATGTAACTATTTGTTTTAAAAAAATAAACATTTTAAAAAAAAATTAAAAGCAGTCTGGAGTTACTCAGCAAACAAGGCCAGCCCCAGGCTGAAACTAAGCTTACAGTGAGAGAAGTGGGCTCCGAGCTGTGTATGGTATGAAGAGAGATGACACAAACCATCCAAATTCTGCTGTTCAGCATCCTTTCACAGCCTGGCTTATTCCAACCTTTCCTCTATTCCTTGTAATAAAAGGGGGGGAGGGGAGAAGATGATGATCAAGCTGAAGAATGAGGGAGACAAGGAGACAGAGCCAAAACAAGCTATTTTCAGGAAGAAACCAAGCCTGGGCAAGGGAAAAGTTAAAAGTTAAAAAGAAATGAAAGTGGGTGGATGAGAATGAGTTGGTCTTCTGCAACTGCCAAACCCTCCTGAAATGCCTCTTCAAGGAAACTGGCCAATATACTTCAGATCACGGGTAGCCCTTGTCCATCAGGACCTCTCTGGCACAAAGGAAAAGGCAATACACGCACCTCTACACCTCCAGCTTTAAGCTGGGATTGATGGCTTCACGGGAGACAAGGCAACACGCTACTTTATTGTGCATCATTTTAAACCAGGAGTTGGAACAGGTTTTGATGGAGGTATTTCGATAAAATTCTGTATAACAGAGACATGGTGCAGAACTACCTACTGAGTTAAACACAGCCGAGTTTAGATGGAGAAAAGTGCCACCATACTCACTTGGAAGCCCATCTAGGAACAGGTGTGAATCCTTGGTATTGCAGGTGGCTTCATTCAGAGGAATAACAGTGAATGAACTATCTGGAAAAATTGCCATTCATTATTTCCTAACACCTCCAGCTTAAAACCTAGCAAACACTTAGCAGCCTGACCTTTGGGATGAATGTAAAGCAGTGCTACAGCACCAAAACAAAATATTTTCCTGTTTTTTTTAAGGTCAATAGAACCCATATTACTTGAAGAATGGTGGCCTAAGGGGAATCTGTTTCACTGCAAAACTGTTTAGGCAGCTGCCATTAGTTTAAAAGCCCATTTTCGTTTAATGACTGCAGTTTCACATTCTCCCAGTGTCATGCATCATAACTGTCATCCCTAAACCTTAGATTTATGAAAGCATCCAGCAGCACCATTGTACTCAGAGGTCTTCTGATATTCCCATTATTAAACCACTTCTTGCAAGTTTTGACTTGCACTTAGGTATAGCAAACCATGGGTTCTGCGTGGGTGCTGTCATGGAGCTGGATGCTCTTCTGATCTCCCGGGGTGTCTGGGAGTCCAGGCAGAGCCATCGTCACCCTCAACCAGGGCATCTCACAGATCACGGGAGGCTGAAGGGAGAAGGATCCCTGAGATACAATGAGAAACAAAATCAAACTGTTAGATTTGTTTAGACAGAAATAGAACAACTCCCTTGCCATCGTGGGAAGGATTCAGGAGGGATGGAGAGCAGGGTAAGGCCCACTCTCCTGCTAAGACACACGTTATCCAGGGTGCAGAGAAAGCATGTAGCTGGAAGGGAATGCAACCACAGAGCTGGCAGACATCTGGAAACAACTGAAGAACCAGACAGTCTGCAAAACCAAACCCTCTTCCTCAGGGACTCAGCCTACAATCTTTAAAAGCACACTGACTCAAGAGGACAACCTGAAGTAATTTCCCAGGTACTCTACAACATTCAATATTTAGTACCTTCCTGCTTTGAAATATCTCTTGCACTTCCTATCTTCCATCAATCCTCCATTCAGCTGCCACTTTGCAGGTAAGTCCATCTCCCACTACCTTTACAGTGGTGAACAGGGACCATTCCATCCTCTTACCTGATTCTAAGTGAGGAACAGAGCCTGTCAAATACCTTTGGTCAAATTTAGAACAAAAAACCCAACCAAAACAAAAGGAAAAAGTGTTTTTCCTCAGATACAAAACACTTAGAAAGTATATGCAAACTCAGGGAAGATACTCCTAGTATGTTCTGAAACCAGTCTGCTGAGAGCTTTTAACCCCTAAGTTTCTATTTTATACTCCTTCATTAACATATCTATTTTATGCTCCTTGTAACAGCGTTGAAATATTTATTTTGCCAGACAAGGTATTTTAACCTGTAAGAAGACTTAAAACCAAACTGTCTTAGTGATTCCAGTATAAGTGATCAGAACTAGGTAATTAACTGCTCTGACATATAGGTAGTAAGGGCACATAACAATGAAACATGATATACATCGTTAAGGATACATGCCTTAACACGACATGCCACAAAACTTTTTGATGGTAAATCCCTAAAAGGAGATTTCCTCCACAAATTACAGAAATTAACATTCTTCCTAAATTATTTTTTTCCTGGCATTTCATTGAAGAAAATCTCAATTGAAATTCAGTGAAGACTGAAGATTATATTTTGTGGACTGAAAAATTCTGCAGTTGAACCCACCTTTACTGCAGTAGATTCACCACATTTTATGACCACGTTCCATTTGCTGATAAAATCAAAATTGAGACAATTCATTCTCAGGCTTTAAAGGTGTAAGACAGACAGACAGCACCTAGCAAAGAAAATCTCTCGCACCCCTCCTGCACCAAAGCAGGAACAGAGATACCAGCTGGGATCTGCAGCACTGTCCTCTTCCAGCTCTCCCGTCCTGCCTGCACTTGAGCGGAGTAGTTCAGTTGGAAGGGACCTACAGTGATCATCCAGTCCAACTGCAGATCCTGATGCTTCATCCCAGACAAGAAGATTTAGACAAGGGGCTGATGGCCACATCTGCTTCCCCCAGCGATACAGGGCAGCTCTCTGGAAGGGAGCAACTTGGATTTTTGCCTGCTAAGAGACAAGATCTTCTAGTAACCCAAGGGCAGTATTTTATAAATACCAAATGCCTACAGAGAAGGAAATAAAACTGTCTGGCTTAGCTCAGACCCTCTTTGCTCACACAAAAAGCACCCCACTGATGCTCTGCTGGAACACCACCAGAATGCCGTGCAGGAGGAAGGCAGTCTGGACAACGACCAGCAGATGCAACACTTGGTGGTGTCAGGGGGGAAAAAAAAAAAAATCAACCCCTCAGCCTCCCACAAGCCCTAAACCAAGCCCCCCCCCCCCCCCCAAACCATTACACCAAAGCAATGGAGCCCAAGCCCCTGGCCGCAGCAGGAATGCAGCAACGAAGCTGCAGGTAAATGCTCAGGCCGGTAAGTCTGCGAGTGGTTAGCTAGTGAAATGGTTAACTTTGCCACCAAAACACTTAAATACAGCTAAAATACACGTTAACCATAAAAACGTGTACAATAAATGAGGGGTGTTGTTCTTTTTTAAAAACCCATACACATTAGATAGATCAAACCCCTCAAAATAGGATGGGGTTTTCAGCCTTAACATTTCAAAGTTGTTTCCTGCCTTCAAGCCTGGCTATTCTCAAAACCACCATGCATCCCACGTCAAAATTATTCACATATTTTATTAAGGCAAAATTGACAACTTATGTGCATACGGAGATCAGACTTCACCAGCTGATTTCCATATCTAACCCAACAGCTCGTGGTCAGCAGGGAACAGGACTGAAAGACTTGGCAAGAAGCTAGCTGCGATGCTGCGCTGGCAAACCTCCAGCATCTTCTCATCCCTTCAGTGGACACTGTGCTGCCCACAGCCAATGGTGAGGCACCCAGCTGCTACCACTGGCTTTTTTTTCTGTGCAAGGTAGAAGTCAAGTAATTACTGAAATTTATTCTGCATTCCTGGTAATTAAGGAGAAAGCTGTAAAAATCCCCATCGCTAATGTCTGCTTCATTCAAATGAAGGCTTGGAGGGGATGGAAATGCTTATCTGTGTCTACATGTGTTCATACTCACACAACTGGAGACCACCCTTGAGACAGCCGTGGCTGCTCATGGTAGCGTTCCCACCAGGATCCTGGTGCCTTTGGGTGCCACGAGCCACTCAGAGCAATTAAGCTGCTCACCAGCCAGGCCACCCTGGGATGCAGAGCCCAGGAGGACACCCACACTGAGCTGCTCCATCACAATTCCTCTTCTCCTGTCAATCATCGCCTCTCCTTCCAAATGCCAGAAAGACTCCCAGCAACTCCCCCAGCAAGACAGTGCTGCTCTGCATCCCCTGCCCTGCAGCAGCCCCCCATCCCAGCAAACCCTGGATGTGAGAAGGTACGGGGTGGGCCACGTCCTTCCTTCCTACCGCGCTCCCCAGAGAGGGGACTGCACCCAGTCTGCTTACGGGAAATGATCCCTGGCCCATCATAACTCTTCTAGGCAATTCCTGAAGCACCAAAGCCACGCTGTGAAGCCATCTTTGCCTGCACAGTTGAACCAAACCATGCTGACTTTTAGTGGCAATTCCTCTGAGACCTATTGCAAAGGAAACTACTTTGGAGCAACTCCGTATTTGTCCCAGTTGAGGGAAATCATGCCTTACTTCTCACTGCATTCCCTTTCCAAGAAAGGCCATGCTGTTTTTTCCCTCCCCTCCTGGAAATGCAATACCTGGCAGTCTGTCTGACCCACAGGGATCCAGCCAGACATGCCATCCATAGATGTTTCTGCCTGCACCCCTCAGTCCAACTCAACCCTAGGGTATACATTTATTTTTGCTTTATCAGGGCACCAGGCTGCTGCAGGGTGATAAGGAAGAGAGGAACAAGAAAAGGATCCACACCAAATTACTGCATTTTTTTTTAATTAAGAGGGGTGGAGCCTGACATAAAACCAGCAAGGTGGAGGAACACAAGTGCTGGTACGATGTCCACAGGAGGTCTCATTTGCTTAAATTAGATGATCCTGCAAGGTGGATGAAATCCACTGCGTTCCCTCGGTGGCTGCCCAGGTAACTTCACCGAGCATCCCCAAACCCACTATCCTCTTACACCAAAGCCCCTCGCTTACACCAAAGCTTCTCCCAGCAAAGTACCAAGTACCAAGTCCCTAACCATAAGCCAAGAGACCATTTTATTTCATTCCAAGCCTGGCCAACATGACGGAGGTCACATGAAAATTAAAGATGTAACAACTCACTGTAGACAAAAGGGGTGAGGTGGGGAAAAGCGTTGAGCTCATGACTAATCTTTGCAGTTCTTGCTATGGACAGGATTTGTCCAGCTATGTTGATTTTTTATAAAAATAGTAAATCGTATTACCCCCATGCTGCAAGACCAAAGATTCACAATGATACCTTAATACAGCTTAAACAAAAATAGCACTACCTGAGTCAATCTGAGCATGATAATGCTTTGTAATCCCACACTATTAGAGGATGAACAGTTGTATAGCAGTGAATCAACATGAAATACTTGCATTAAGAGACACTCTTTTCATGCTATATAGCAGCATCTATACAAAATGTAGAAGGCAGGTGGTGTTTGTAGGAGGCACAGAACATGATGGGGAAAACAGCGTATTACAAAATAATCCAAACCTGGCTCCCCACCATCTTCCCGCTTGGAAATCCTGGCTAATAACTTACATTTTTAAAAGCAAAGCCTGCTTTTAATTTTCCCCCACCACCACCACAGTAAAGAACTAATGAGAGAAGTTTGAATTTTAGAAGCTTTTGAAAACTGGGCAGCCCTGAAGTCTGTTTGCACCCAGGCAGAAGATTCATTCATAAAAACAAACATGGATGAACAGTAGTGTTGCACATTTATTCTGCTTTTTCTTCCTTAATATCCTTGAATGAGCTAACAGTATATATGGGAAAGTAAATGTGCCATACAACATAGAAAGCCTCAACAGCGAAAATGCTAATAAAACCTATTTATAACAAAAATGTAGAAGACAAAGACTCAAATAGAAATCTTAAAGGTGGTAAGAAGGCAAAATTCAAGCTTTGATTAGTAACACATTAAACCATAATAAATTCTTCTTAATTACTTTGTTACATAAGCCACTCGCACAAGGTACTTCATTTGCTATTGTGCTCCCCATTTGTTCTTTTTTAAGACACATTTTCCAATTCATTGCACTTTTGCTGTGTTCCCCCCCCCCCCCCCCCGTGGTACAGTTGTATGTACAGCAGCAGACATCTGGCCCTCGCAGCTTCCCCCAGAGAGTTTCAGTAGACTGCAGGGAAGATAACAGCAATAGGTAACGACACCGAAAGGTCTCCCTTTCCCCAACAGGATTTGAATCCTCAAACCAGGGAATTTGCCGAGGTTGTGATGCAGAGAATACCCAGGAAAAGGGAAAAACAGCCACAGATAGCCCCTTGTCTTGCCCGTTCCCTCCTCCTCCACCCCGGTGCTCAGCCTGGCTCTGTTGCTGGTTTTTCCTCCCTGCAAAGCTCGGATGCTCACAGGGAGGGTGACCCCTGGGACCCTGGATATGGGGACATGGGTGGACTGTGGGGAAGGCAGTGAGATGCTGGCAGGGATAGTAGAGGAGAAGCTGTGCCAGCAGGCACCAGGACTCAGGGACAAGGACATCCTGGTGAGGGGGGATGTCCTAGTGATGGAGAAAGTCCCAGAGCCAGGCCATGAGAAGGTGCCCATGGCCCTGCTCTACGTACAGGAGCATTTCCAAAAACACCCCAGCACCAATGGCAAGAGTATTGCCCGATTTCCATGCTAAACCACAGGTGGTCCTGAGGTATCTCCAGGAGCCCACCCTCCAGTACTGCATGTGACTTCCCATTCAAGGGGAGCCTCCTTCCCTTGAAAACAAAGGCTGCACAGGTTTCACCTCAGCTTTCAGTTTAAAAATAAAACATTTCTCAAAGCCAGTTTGGAAGGACAGATCTGTCAGTCTTTGGCGGCAAAATGTTTCCCTTCAAAATTCAAGGCCTGGATGTTGCATCGATGCATGCCAACTCTGGACCGGAGAAGCAAGGAGCCCTGTTTCAGCCACAAAGCCCCGTGTCCACGCAAGAAACAGGCAGTTTCTGCTGTTGTTCATGCCATTTCACATCCCACCACCCTCTACCTTTCCTGGCTTTGGGTCACAACCACTCACGTGCTCCTCCAAAGCAGCACAGAGGCTACAGTGATGCCACTGCTGCGCCCCTCCTGCATCGCACCTGGGACCAGGAGAGCCCTCATGCCTACACGACATCTCCAGCCTCCCAGCACAACCACCCCAGCAGCATCCCGCAAACTCCTGAGGCACAAGACCACCACCACCAGCATGGGTGCCCATTTGGCCATTGGGCCCAGGGTGGCCCTGACACGGGTCCGTCCCCCATCGCATCTGGCTCCCCGGTCTCCGCTGCTCCGAGCTGCTTATGCGCTTACAGGCAGAAACACAGGTAAGCAGCTTGCTCTGTCAGAGCCTGCCGTACCCTGTCAGGAGAGCACCCAAGTGCCTGTTCCTTCCCCAGCCAGCACCCTCACCTCCAGATGTGCTCAGCTGGGGTAAAATTCAAGCTACTTTCAGGCACTTTCACATATATATTTTGTTTTCATGACGCTATACTTTGCTCTGAAGCTACCCATGTGCCACCATCCACACATTACGTTTTGGAAAACGCCCAGCTGGCTCAGCACCGAGCTGCCTTCAAGTCTGTCTCTTACGGCATGCTAAATACGGATGGACACAGCCAAACCCCCAGAAACTGTTACACTCTGGAGATGTGCCATCATACAGCATGGATCCTGAATTCCCAAACTGCAATAAAAGATGCACCTGAATTTGAAAAGACAAAGGGGAATACAGACCATTAAAGCAGAAAAAAAATGTGGTGTGTGAACACCTGACACCTCTATACTCTGTTAGCAAAAGTGCTTCGGGAGCCCAGGTTTCCCTGAAAGACCACAGGACCTTCACACTTTTGAAAGCACCACCTCAAGGGACTATCCAGGAGAAAGAACCATTAACTGTGGCAAGGGCAGTCTGGAGCGTTAACAAGTATTTTTTACTTATAACATATTCAGGTATTACCTAAAACGAAAAGAAAATCTAATTGTAAGTGCAATTTAAACTGACAGTTTAAAATTGCCTGGCCTTTACACACTTGGTGTTACAGCCACCCACCCCATACTCCCCTCTGCCCTCAGGAAAAGAGCTTGATTCATCTTTCAAAATCTCAGAAAGATCAACTGATGAATCAGGTCCCAATATAGCAATTACCAGTGTAAACAGCACGCAGGTTTGTAACACCGATCCAACCACAGCTGTGAGGCTGGGGGAGAGGAGGGGTTCGTAAGCTGCTCACAAGAGCGTTTTAGCAAAAGGCACAATGGGATTAATGATTTAGCCTTGTAAGACTCATGTTTTAGGGACATTAAGTCTTAGTCAGAAGAACTGTCTGGGGTGAAATTAGGTTCCCTTATACAGAAAACATGGATAAATGCAGTTTATTAAGTAGATGTTTTCGTTGATGAAAGACATTTCATCGATAACATTTGTTATCGATAACAAATACATTGAAGGGGCATTGAATAATCCCCTTACAAATGCTGAATAAGCATTTTCTGGACAAAATGAACATGTATTTAGGGTGAACACCAGCACAGTACAACACACCAAACCCCAGAATCCTCCCCTGCTCCAACAACAAGCACGTGCAGATGGCTGGATTTCAGCTGTACAGACACTTCACATCAACCTGGGATCACACATATCAAAAGGCACCTTATCTATGGAAAATACATTGATCTGGAAGATGCAGAAGTCCATTAGAGGTTTGGGACATTCAACTGCAAGTTCATTAGCCAGCCTGAATACACAAGAGCTCTAATAGCTTGTATCCTGTGCACTAGGGAAATGCAACTAAAGAATAAACTTCCTGAGCAATTAATGGGTAATGATATAATTTGGTTAATCTCATTGGAAAGAAATCTAGAATTGAAAGAGGAAACAGAGTATGTATTTCTCTAGAAACAATAAAAAAGTCACCAAAGGGTGTCACAGAGCAGAGTCCCAGCTGCCCTTGCTGGAAATCGGCTCCACCACAGGAAAAGAAGCTGCGGTGATTTACACCAGTGGGAGAGGTGGCTCTCCAGCTGCAACCAACACATCGGCATTTTTTAGCAATCTCATTCTCCTGCAGCTCTTAACTGATTTAATGTTTTGTTTACTTACAAATAAGGACCTAATGAAGTGCATACAAATGAAACACATGAAAGTCTTGGGTGCAGGCAGGACAAAATCAGTCACGCATGGCAGAGATTAGCACAAATTATGTAGCTCATTTAACCCTCTGGAAGTTGCATTCCTTTAGATTAACACAGTCGGACAAAACAGAAAGGAAAAAAAAACCCCTAAGGGTACTCTGACACAGAAAACACTTTGCCCCACTGCACAAAAACAGGCTTTTAGTAAAAGATACAGCGTAAATTGTTCAGATTTTCCCTCAAGTCAAATATTTTTAAATATACAGCATCTTTTTCACTAATCAAGTCTCAGGAAATTCATTCGATGCAAAGGTAAAGCTTAACACTTTGATGCCAAACCCCTACTCAAAGATTGGCCCTGCCGGCTTTAAAATTAAAGCATGCCACAAGCTCAGCAAGTGCAAACCTCTGCACCCAATGCAGAACAAAAACCCAGCACTTGTATTTTCCATTACTAATTTAATTTTTCTATTACTAATTTAAAGAGTGCCTTGAAAGGAACAGGTTCTGGAAAGTACTCACCACCTATCTTGGAACCTCTTCAGAGAAAGTCCACAGGGCTTGATTGCCTGAAGGAGAAGACGCAAACCAAACACGCTTTACATTACAGCTTTCTTCCAAGTGACAACCTTCCCACCTTTTGGCCTCCCCTGTAAAAACCAATTTTCCCAGCTGAAAAAGAAATCAGAAGTAGTCTAAACATGCAAAACCCCTGCTCCAGATTTTACCTTACACTGAGAACAACCTTTTTGCCTTTATTTGCATTTTATTACTTGTCCTGAAATAGAAAACAGTTCCCATGTTGAAAAATGTACAGATTTGTCTTGAACACAGACAGCAAATTCTTCTGGTGTTCAAAAATCTGCTGAAACTACCTACCTACTTCAAATCTTTTTTGTAAAACACGTCTTTCAAAATAAGCAAGTATCAAGTTCAGATTCAGAAAGTTTGCTTGGCTTGTACCTCTATGTATTACTATGAGGTATTATGTATTATATAATACAGAAGAATTACTATGCCAAGATCTAAAAGCAGGAGAAAAAGAAATAAACTATGAGAGCACCCGTTTCAAGTTTTCTGGAGCCATTAAGCATTGCTCTGAAAGGTTAGAAATCACTTCTCTTTCCATTTAGCACACTCCTCGAGAAAGCAGAGTATCATAATTTGCATCCCTTCAGCATCTGCCAGCTGTGAACCCTGAGGGTTGATCAGCGCTTAAGGAGTAACAGACCAGAGCACCAGGAGCAAGTTCAGCTGCTCCTGCGATTCCTAATCTCTTAAAATCTGTGGATTACAAAATCGAAAACAAGTGAATTTCTCTGGTTCCCACCCTCCTGCAGAGCTGACCGTGACTTCCACCACCACAGAGGCCAGGCACATCTGGGAAGCATTCATCTCCTCCAGCCCAACCACACCAACTTCTTTCCTGCCAGACCCTTGTCTGACTCAGTAACCCCGTAACTTCTGCAAACAAAATCCCATCGGGCTTGGGACCCTACCCCCAGGTACCTCCAAGCCCACCCCTAACACACACATTTGGTATGTCCAATGCAAAACCCCCGCCACAGAGACCCCAGACATTACCAAAGCCTCCCAACAGCCTCCTTCAACACTTCACCATCCCTACAAGTAGAAGTTTCTTCTTTTCGTGATGCCACTCAAACTCATTAACACTTGCCCAAACCCAAAGAGATATGGGGCAGGGTTCGCATATTTCTCCCCTTGCATCAGTCTTCCAGCCACTGCAAACCCGTTGTGCCAATCCTTTGCCTTCTCTCCAGACCAAACACACCACTCCTTTCCATCTTTCCTCTTGGTTCCTGTTCTTCAGATCCCCATTGGCCCCTCTCATTTTCTCCACGTGTCCCCCCAGATGCAGTGCCTCACGCTGGCTCCAGTACTGCAGTGATGCCAAAGCACCAGGAGACACAACGCAGGATGCAGCAAGTCCGTCCTGATTATGGAAGTCCACCTGCTGCTGTCGGGGCAGGATGATGCTGGTGAAGCGGCGTGTGACTGTTTGTGTGGCGCAGTTTTGGTAGCGGGGGCTGCTATGAGGAAAATTAACTCCATCTCAGCCAGACCCAATACAGTGACCCACCACGACCCCAAGGTGTTTTTCAGTGGAGCCCCTCCAACCACCCCTGGGTAGTCTGTACAGCCAACTCATTCACCGGGGACGATGGACCCTCCAAGTTAATTTTCTGGCTTTGTCCAAAGCTATTTGAAAATCTAACGCCTCCTCTCAAGTGTTTGTAACCTCCCCTAGTTTGGAGCTACCTATCGAGTCTGAACCAGCATTTTGTCAGACGCATCAATCACAATGACCCAAGACACAGGGTCCACCTCTGGAAATCCCCACCCAATTCTGAGTTTGATGACATATGGAGCTAAGCCTGCAGCACAGTTAGCACACCTACACCGCACAATCCAGAAGTCAACAGTTTCACCAAAATTTCTTTTCCCTAGCTTCCTTCTGAGAATATCAAAACAATGCCAAAATCCTAACTAGGACTGATATCATCTGCTTCTATCCTCAAGACCTGTTACCCTCCTGTAGAAGGAAATTAGGATGTCTGACATGATTTGTTCCAGACTAATCCATGCTGACTGTTACTCATAAGCACCCAGAAGATGCTTAGGTGGGAAATAACTTATTAACTTCCAGGAAAATACTGTAATAAAATTCAGAGTGACTGTACTGCAAGTCCATCTCCTCCTCTTTAAAAAAATTAGCACTATAGTTTTTGCTTTCTCATTGTTATGGAAACCTCACAAATTCACCACAGGTTTTCACAAATGACCACCCAGAAGAAACAGAAAAGAACCAAAGTCAAGCAGCCAGCTGAAATCCAGCTCCTACAAATCATGAGAATGAGACAAGTGTCATCGAGGTGAAGTCAGGGCACCCTGATCACTGGTGGTACTGGTTAACCAGCTTTTACAGAAGACCAACCCTGCCACATGTGTCCTCCCAGCATCTGGGGGGTTGTTTAAAACAAACCCTTCCCCGAGGACCAGAGAAGCTCAAAGAAAAAATAAAGAAAAAAGAGAAAAACCCTTAAGTGAGTGCTCCCTAAATGATTCTTTTCCTATTTTTCCCATATCTTCCCTTGTCAGTGCAGATGTTCTTCAGTCTTCTGCTCACAGGAAGGAAGATCCAAGACTCCATGAAATTTTTGATTACTCTTGAGATCCTGAGCAGCCACTTACAAATGTTGCAACCTGGCAGCAATACAAGCATTTAAACAAGTCATTTTAGCTTCAACATCTTTTTAGGAAGAAAACCTAGTATCCTCATTTTACGCAGGGATGGATGTTACCTCTCTAAGCTGCCAACCAAATGAAACCCAAGGGAAAGGCAAGGTAAGGACTGAACCTGGTCAATGGGAAAATAGGAAACACAACTCGGAAGCTCTTCTGATTTCTCTTCTGTGTTGCTGGTACAAAATTGTTGTGCCTTCCCGGTTCAACAGACCTTGCTGAGTAGTGCAAGATTATTTGGCCATATTTATATGGTCAAAATAAATGGCATTTCCCAGTCCTTGGCTAGATTCTGGCATCCTAAAAGATTTTTTGGAAAAAAACCCCAGCAACTTAAATTATTATAATCATACAAAACCTTTGCTCTAACACAATGGGGTAAACCAGACAGCACACATTAATTTCTATGTTAACAGCACATAAAGTATTTAAATCCATTCCAAATTAAAACTTATAATTGAATTTGCAGAAGCAACTTATGGCAGAAATTCAATTACAAAGCAGAATTAAAGAAAGAGGTGTCAGTAACTTTTGGAGGCTGGGCAGGAACAGGCAAGTGCATCAATCTGCTATTTTCAGAGCTGCTAGCAAAAAGCTTAAGGAGAAGACTGCTCCAAAGAATCATTTGTAAAGATCCTCTTTATAAAAAGAGCTTTACAGACAGACTGGAGAAACCAAGGTGACAAATGGTCTTTTTCAGACTATGCTTTGACCTAGCTGGCAGGGGCAAAACTCCTTCGCAACAGTCACCCCTGCCGCCCCTGTGGGCACTGCAGCTCTGCCACATCCTGCAGCATCCTTGGACCTGCCTTAGCTTGCACCAAAACCGTTGCAGGCACCTTTATTTTTCTTTTGTCTTGTTTTCCAAAGTGATTTTAACCCCATTCTTTTGCTTTGAGTCATAGACATTCCGTATTAAGTAGCTTTCTTTCGATGTGATGGAGAAGCCTCAAGTGTTGTGAGCACTTTTTTCCTTTTAATGGCCACAATTTTACCCTGCCCTGTTCTAGCCTCCATTTGTTCTCCTTTGGCTGATACTATCCTTGATCAATCTCAGTGCTGATTATCGGTAAGTCCCTCCCACACCTCCAAGGTTCAGCTTTCATAACTGCATTAAGACAAATCAATGCTGTTATTAATGTTCCTGCATTTATGGATGGTATGACCTGCCTGCAAACACCATGTGCAGCCATGGATATAATCCCCAGCACTACATGAAGTCTCTGCTCTGCCTTACTTGCAATTTCTTCTTCAATTAAACTCTGCTATTTTATAAGAATATGCTGGGTTTTCTTTTTTTTCTTCCAAATGCAAACTTGTGAGGGCTCATAGCGCATACAATTTTGCAGTTCCCTTTACATGTGGGTAGCAATAGTCCAGGGGCTGCACAGAAACTAACCATTTGCTCTGAAGTTGGGCTACGTGATCACTGTAGGTCCCTTCCAACTGTCCTCTTCTGTTCTAAATTCTATTCTGTTCTAAATTTTTCTCTAGTCCCTGCAGCTGGCCAGCTCATCACCCACCACTGCACCTCACCTTTGGCTGTTGCACTTCTACACGTGCTTGCAGACGCATCCAGACTGCACGTGTAGCTGTGGCAGCTGACAAACTATTCTGCAGTGTGTCCATGACTCCTTCCTCCGTAGCACAGTCTCTTCCTACTCACCTCTTACCCCCTTTCTCCTCCTCACCTTTCACACCAGACCTGTCACCCACCATGCCTGGAGCCCACCCAGCAGCTCTGAGAAGTCCCACCTCAACGTACAATTAAACCCACAGTACAAGGATACTCTCAGAGGACTCTATCCCCCAGGTTTGTTTTCTTTAAGGCCCCTACATCCCAGAAGAGGCATCAGGCAATTCACCCTGTCCCTTAAAGGACTGTCACTACCTAAGCTTGCTGTCAACCTGCGTAAGTCCCAGGTATCACTTACACCACTGGGCACGGCTCAGAGACCCCAGGTGGGACCTCAGCCCAGCGCAGGCACATTTCCCTCAGCTCCCGGGCAGGTTTTCCAGCCCATACTGAGCTCCAGGGTGCTACACCTATAGAGATTTAGACGCTGGCTAATGTAAAAGCTAATTCAAGTGTTCTCCTCAATAGGGTGCTATGGCTGCAGTACAGATCCATTTCAGGCTGCGCATCCCCTGAGGGGCTGGTATTGCTGAGAGGGATTTCTCTTGTGTCAACAGAATCAACTGCTGCCCCTCTTTTCTCTGCCTTCAATACCACTAGCTACACCTCTCCCATTACCATTTCACCTAAGCAATGTGCTTGCAACACCCCCAGAAATATTATATATAAATATTTTTTATATATATATTTATAAAAATACTATAATCCAACCACTGGGATTGGAATGGGATTGGAATACATCAGCAATGGGAAACTGATGTACAGAGACCCTGAGGCCTCCCCAGGAACATCTTGGGAGGTGTTTAGTTAAGCCAGAGACTGAATGTCCCTCCCTTGAGCCCTGGACCATCAGCCAAGCCACAAGTGCATCAGCTTCAGTAGCAGTCAGGAGAAGCGCCCTACACCTGCTTCCAGCTGTCATCACGATCATAACAACAGTGAATCTCAACTTGAACACATCAGACTGGACACATGCAGGAAGATGGTCAAACAGCCCAAAAGTTCTCAATGAAAGTTACCAGCAGTCATCAGAGTGAAGCATCACTTCTCGCAGGGAAGACTGCAACCAGGTGGCTGCCAAAGCATGAAGGAAACACCAAGCACTGACAGTACCAACAGTATCAGGAAACAAAGAGCGAGGAGTTTAAAACATTCATTGGAGGCCACGTTTGCTTATTTGGAGACCCTCCTGCACCTATTGATTGAAAAGGCTCCCAGGCTACTTTTGATGTCTCATGCTGTAAAGCAGCCTGCACTTTCAGAAGGTGTCCAACTCGTACCAGCTCTCTGCCTTCAGGCTTTCTCCCTCTGCAATTTATTTGGACAAAGTTCCAACAAAAATTTTTGCAACCTGAAGCCTGTTGCAACATCACTGGTACCTACAACTGCTCTTGAAGCCACCTTGACACAGACTGATGAATTTAACCTGTAACAGTGGGATGAAATGCAAAGCCACACCCACTTCTCAGCAGAGAAGACAGAATAAAGAATGGTGGATATTGTACCACTTAAAAAAACCCAACCCAAGTCAGGGAGAGCGGGGCTGCTGGCTGTTGTGGGGATGGCAGTGTAATCTCTGCCCCAGCAGAAGGTCGTCCTCCTTCAGTTTCCCTTGGCACTCAGGTCTATCAGGTAAGTCAACAAGAGCATGGCCTCTGCTTGAATGTGGACTCTCCAAGTAAGAGACCTACGCCTCTGTCTGGAAGGCTGTGACTTGTGCTCCTACCCAAGCAGGAACATCATGCCTTAGCTGTGAGATGGCCAAGCTGGGCTCACAGAAGTCACAGGAATCTTATGAACGCATCTATCCCCTTGATTCTTACTGTGGGATTTTATGAAACACTCCGTGCTGCCCTGCACTTCTGCCGTACTGGATCTCTCTTTACAGCACAGAAACACTTGGACTACAATCCAAAAGGTTTGGACCTAAATGAGTAAAAGATTAGGTCTCCAGTGAGTAACTGCTGTTGCACACCTCCAAAACCCCCCACTCTGAGCATCCCTGAAGGTTTATTTATTGAACACATCTGCAATGTAATGGTTAAACCATTGACTGAAGAACAGCCTGAAGTGTGCAGTCCAAGAATCTTGTCTCTGGCTGATGCTATCATAACACAAACAGTTATCCCTGCCAGATTCAGGGGAAGAACAGGGAAACCTATGGAAACCAGAAGAGGCCTGTGCAAAGGAGAAACGTGCACTCCAACAAGGCCTATCATGAAATACATCATGGGCTACCGCACCACAGATTCATCTCGTTGGAGGCCGATCCAATTCCCCTGGCTTCGGAGGAGTTTTGCTCACTTCAACCCAAAGCTGCAGATTCCATTTCTGCATTACACGTCAGTTTTGGCTCCAGTCCCTCCTGCTAAAAGACCCTCTCACAAGCTGGCCGATAACTTTTGGCCACTGAGGATGACCGTTCAGTGATGCCCTGCTTCAGAGGGGTGAGCAAGCTGTACAAACATCTCCTCTGCCCAATTCAATGAGTAATTAATATCTGCATATCAATATATTTAGTACAGTTTTACACAAAGCTATTTGGCTTATTAAGCACATCCCCAAACCTGGGTTCCACAAAAGCAACTAAAAGGAAACCACAACAGGGTAAGGAAGCTTTGCAAATTCAAGGGTAGGCAAGGGCTTTTTCAGGACAGCATTAGGGCTAAGACTAGAAGCCAAGCTGGGTAAGTTGATGTTATCATAGAACTGATTGCTAAAGCAAGCTGTATAAGCTTACACACTGCACTAAATTCCCCTAGAAGTTGCATGTGCATGAAAGCAGGAAAGGAAGGTATGGAAATTTGAAGACTGCCGACTAAATGCATTACATTTTATTTAATCTAATTTAAAGTGTCAGAGCAAGATGAATTATTTTCATTTAAGTATTTTTCCCTTACTGAGTTGCAGGGTTGCTTTGGTGTTTTGTTTTTTTTCAACAAGACTACTGACAAATGCCACGTACTGCCTGGTCTGACCTGCACACAAGCAATCAGCCTACAGTTAAAAAGGATACAGGCAGTTGGGGGCAGAACAGTGCCAGTTATTTAGTCTATTTCCTCTTCTAAAGTTTTTTTTCAATACAATTAACTAAGTTCTGTCATTACGGATTCATTGTCCAGGAAGTTTTTCTCTTCCCCTTTTAAGCCTCCTTTCCAGCTGCATTTCCCTGCTTCACAGGATGCTCTAAACTGAACATTACATGCAAGTCACACAATAAAGATTTGGGAGGGATGGAGGGAATTAGGAAGGTCATGGTAAGGGAGGTATCTGCTAAAACCAGATTCGCTAAGCAGCTACCCAGGACATAGTGTCAACTGTCTTTTATTAAAGCAGACTGCAAATTTGTATCGGCTAATATACCAGGTGGAGGGACATAACAGAGGAGCAGCTGAAAGCATTCAAAAACTTTCCAAGGACTGAATTGAAGCCTGAATTTATTCAAAAAACAAATTACAGTGATTAATGCTGCTATGGCACAGCCAAGGTGCCTCATATAACCTTAACACACTCTGCATATTGAGGCTCTTCTATGCTACATAAAACCACACTCCTGCTACGGAATATGGAGCTGTATTTAAATTGAGTTTATCACAAACTAGTGCTCCTGGGCAGATCACTGATGCGTTTAAAAAAATTTACACATTCTCATCTTTACAAGAGGCAAAACACCTTGAAAACAAAGCAAAAACCAGATGCACTGGTGTCTTGTTAACCTCCAGAGAGCTAGAAAAGCAACCTTAAGAGCAAAACCTCCTGTAAACATCAATCACAGCTTCAGAGGCTGTAAAATATCAACCTCAGGTGATAAAGGTTTTTCTAGGCTGATGGGTCTTCCCTGCTCTGCCAGGCCAGGCTGCCCCTTGCCTGCATGCAGCCCTCCCACAGCCTGCAGCTTACCTCAGCATGGGCTGTCCCAGCACAACTGGGGGACGTGGAGATGGGGTTCTACCAGCAGCAGGGCTGTC
This sequence comes from Falco peregrinus, assembly GCF_023634155.1. NCBI lineage: Eukaryota > Metazoa > Chordata > Aves > Falconiformes > Falconidae > Falco > Falco peregrinus. The sequence goes on from NC_073727.1 coordinate 63,012,201, forward strand.
TGAAACACAGCCAGGTGAACCCCTCCTTGGGAGCCACAGGGACATATGGGTGACAGCACTGGGAGTCCCTTCCTCTTTGTACTTGGTGGGAGCCACAACCTGTGTGAAACCAGGCATCTGGAGAAGACTGATGGGTGACCACCTTGAAGACTACACTTTCGGACCTGTCACCATTGCTACTCCAGTTGGGGATTTTTCCGCTGTCCTTGCAGTGCTGACTGACATTAAGAAATGGGCTTAAATGGAGACCGATAATGGGAAGCAGGAGCCTGGCATCTCTGTGGCTTGACCTAAGCATCTTCCTCTGGTCTGATCTGCCCATACACCGGGCATGAGACAGCATGAATGCTCGCATGGAAAGCAGGAGGCACAACACCATACCCTTTGCGGTATTTAAAAGCTACTGACAGTTTGTCTTTCTGCCTAACGACTGCTATACCAGGAGGCACGCTCATTACAAGCTCCTGAGCAGGCATTAACATTCAACAGCCAGTCCAGCCTTTTGCAGGCGTACAGCTCAAGAATACTGAAACTTCCCCCAAAATGTTTTCATGAAAACTGAGCAAGCAATGCAGAGCATTTCCATTAGAAACATGCCTCCTCACCAAGCGTAAAAAGCCAGCAAGCCCATTAACGAGGAATAAAAGACCCCAGCACTAGCCATGGACACGAAGCACCTGAAAACAAAGCTTGGCACCAAGAGGCAGCTAATGGCCCAACACAAATGGCACCGGCCAACGCCTGCCTGTCAAGCTCCCAGTCCCCAGAAGGCAGCTAAGACAGCTGCTGAGGAAGAAAATCATTGAACATATCCTGCAACAAGCCAGAGCTCTGGAAGCAGCCAGCAAGGGTACTTTCACTTCCAAACCATGCCTTCCGAATTACACCCACAATAATGAGCACTCAGCAAATGCACTTTCCACTTGTTTCTGGTGCTATCAGTCCACAACAGCTTGCCTCTCTTAAGGGACAGGGCTTCTGGAAAGCTGCAGCACACACCTTGCAAACAGCCTGCCAACAGTCCCTGTTGGGGGTGACGAAAGACATGGGCAAACATCAGATTTGAGAAGAGGAGAAATTGCGGTCGACGCGTCTGAGCAGTTCAGATCTGGCAAAACCCACGTGCAGTAAGACATTTTGTCAGAAGAGAGACCCCCTCCTGTGACAGGCACAGCGCTTGCTTCAGCTCTCTGCTCTGGGTGACCCAGCAGTCAGCAGCTGTCGGCAATGGGATCTTCTCCTGCAAAGACTCCTCTCCTCCTCCTAGCTAGCAGGGAGATGTTACTGGAGTCCCAGATTCCTCCTCCTGCAACCACAAACTGCTTTGGAGGGCTGTTTGCAATCTGAATGGGATGAGAGGGACTCTTTGCTCCTTTGCAAAGCGCCACCAAGGGCAGGAGGTTTCCCACGGGGACAGCCTGGCTGGGCAAGTCAGCCTTGCAGGCTCAGGGCATCCTTGAGGAAACTAGACAGGAGGGCTAGACGATGAATTAAAAATCAAGGGTGGTCTTCCCTCACACCGCATATCTCCTGAGAAAAAACACAGCTCTTAGTAACAGAGCTCTAGGACCAGATGTAGGAATTAATGCCATTTTAAGAAGCATGACACGAGCAGAACAAAGTTGTGGCTGCAGTCTACAGAGCTCACTCTCATTTGCTTTCACACTATTACCTCAGCTCCAATTACTCTCAGCTGGAATGAAATCCAATTTCCATTTTTAAAAAATTCCGATACATCTTCTGGCAGGCTCACACTGTCTCCCAAGGGGGACAGGCACACGTGCAGTGACCAAACTCCCGTCCCAGCAACCTCAGAAAGGGCCACAGCCACCACTGAGGACACAGCACCCAGTGAAGCCCCCAGCCCATCAGTTACCAACAGCAAGGGAGCCCACTGAAATGAAAAGGTCTCCGACAACTGACTTCAGTGGGTTTGCTCCATGTCAAACCTAAGCCAAGGGGAACCATTTGCCATGGGATTTGGGGGAATCAGGCTCCTTACACCAGGGACAGGCTTGGCCTGCCACCCTGCCACCACCCACTGGACGCAGCCATCCCGGCATCACTGCACAGAGCCAGGAGAGCAGCTGGAGACAGCACATGCTCGTTCCCACTTAAACGGTTCTGGCTTTCAGAAACTGGTCACAAAAAGGTGACTGTCAAATAGCTGTATTTCCAACCTCTGTTTTATGTTGCATAAGTGCCTCCTTTAATAAACTCTTCGCACACAGGAGCATCCATTTTCCGCAAAGCGCCCCAGAATCTCTCTGAAGCAAAGCTGACATACATGAGCTCAAGAGCAATAAAACTCAGCCCAGAAAAAATCAAAGCAGTGTCTAATCTCTGAGGGCCTTTTACGCTCAGCCCGCTTTCCTCTCCCCTCTCCTCCGTACAGCAACTCCAGCTCTCTCAGCACAAGAGCTTTAGGAGGTCAGACACCAGTGACACAGGACACAGGGGTACTGATCACTCAAGAAGCAACTCGAAGCGGAAACTGGAAGGAACAGCAGAAGGCCCAGCTTGTTCCAGGCTGGTGCTTTGACCACTCTGCAGAGGACTACGAACGCGGCTGCCTGTGATACCCACCGGCCAGGCACCTCCTGCCAGGCCTGTGCTCCCCACACCTAAGCCTCAAGCCGCTGCCTTCCTTTCAGCTCTGGTGAAGGGGATACAGGGTTTTCAAGCATCTTCTAACGTATTTAACAGCTGTTGCTTCTAGGTCCTTTCCCAAGCACCGCAAACTACACTTGCTTTCTTCTGAACACACAGTTCATAATTAAAGTCGGTGCTAATGGTTACGCATCCACAGCACCCTCCCTTGTAACTCCTGCTCCCCTCCCACGTACGAGCAGCTCTCATCAACCAGCCCCAAACTGTCCTCCAAAGGGAAGTCTGCATCTCCCCAGGTACGTTTTAAGAAAGGCAAAGCAATGCCTTTGGAGAAACACCATTTACCTGCTTTCACTAAAGAGAAAAAGGATGTCTTGCAAATGTTAACTGGCTTTGACGGTAGCTATCTGCAGCATGACCAAAAGCAGAAAGCTTTCTCCCCTCGCACCACGGGTAAGCTGCCAAGAACAGAGTATCCTGCGCACAATGCCCTTTAGAAAGAGGGGAAAAAAATGAAAAATAATCCTGCTACCTCCAAGCAAGGAAAAGCATCCTTTCTGCACAGACATGCTAGCCTGCGTGGAGCAGAAGTGAGTGAGAAGCATGGTGAGGAAGGCGTGAGGAAGGCTTGCAGCACACCCACATGCTGCCTCCCAGCCCCCTGAAGGTATTTCTTTTCCTCCCTCCTCCCACCGCTGCCACCCCTGCCTATTCTAAAATGACTTTGCATGAGCCGTGTGCCAACTTTCAAGCATCAGCAAGATGTATTTCCTTATCCCATGTCCAAGCTATACCATCCATCACACACTTGTGTTTTCAAGAACTCACAAGAATTTGGGGCTTGCGCACCAGAAGACACACGTGCATGCTGCCTCTTCCTGGGGCACTCGGCACAAAACACTTCTTCTCCGCCAGTGGGAAGTACATTCCTGGTGCTTGCACACTGCATGGTTGGGGAATCAAAAACAAACCCCTCTGCCACTCTGACTAGTCCACCAGTTAATTCATTCTGATAAAGCCACTGTCCAAAACAAAAACATAATTTAATTGCTAAACCAGCTGCCCAAGTTTAGCTGTTGCTCTTGGCAAGTGTGTCAGGATCTCGGTACACCTCGTTTTCAGCAAGCATCTCTGGAAGCAATGCCTTCCACCTCTGAAGTCTCCAGGTGTCCCCATCACCCAAATCCAGTGTTTTCCAACCCAAGTGGATATTTAAAGGGAAACACCAGCTCTGAGTACTTCTCTGAATACATTAAGATTGCAGCACCTGAAATACTAGCAAGCATGCTTTTTTTTTCCCCACAGCTTTTAAACACACATTTATCTAGCTGCATTCTTTCCTATTTAGGCAGCCTGATCTCACTTGGAAAGAGAGGGCAGAGAAAATAAAATAAAGCTAAAATGTATTTGTAGAAGTCACCAAAAAAACTGGCAGAAGGTCTCAAAGGCACAAGCATGAGCTGGATGTAAGTACAGCTATGTCTAAGTTTTGTTGTTGGTCTGGGGTTTTTTCCCCCAGGTAGACTTCAAGTAGATTGTGTGGCTTCACAGAGGGAGTTCAATCATCTGGAAACATGTGGCATGTGAGAGAAGACAAAAACTGACCAAGTTGTAGCTCGCACCTTTTGCACAGAACGCTGCTGGAGTGGGTTTCCACAGTATCTTGACTAACATAGATGACCAGGCAGAATTCCTTAAACTACTTGCTGCTTTCTTTGACTTCAAAAAGATACACACCCAGAGGACAAGAAACACTGAAATACTCAAAGTACCATTGCCATCTCTTCCAACCTGGTTATTCACAGGTATCTACAAATGTACTGTGCAAATTATATGCAGCATTTCTTAATAATCATAAGGGCATATTTCATGCAGTACAATCCAGAAGAACGGCGATATTTCATAGATTCTGGGATAGATCCAGCCCCTCCAGCTCCTGCCTTATAATTCCAGGGTAATCAGTGCAGGAGGACGCATAATTCATCCCGCAGTCGACCTTACGGGTCTCTCAGTCATTAGGCGACATAACACTGAACTTCCAGAAAGGTCACATTTCCAGGAGGTTCTGCTGAAGAACGTTCTCTCCATTGCAAGACTCAGGGAGGGAAGGTGAGGAGCCCCTCCATGGAGTATTTGCCCCCATCACTTAAGGATTCACAATTACTTCATTATCAGAGCACAACAATAGGCAGAAGATACTTACCTGGGGAAGTCAAGAAATGCAGAAACCAATGAGTTAATTAGCAAGTTAGCAAAACACAACCAATTTGTGAAAGCTTTTACACAGCAAAAGGCTGATGAAGTGAAGATAATTGTTTGCATTTGTTATATTCTCAGGATGGTAGAGGATGATTGGAAAAGACAGACATTTCAGGCATTGATTGAAAACATTTTCTGCTCATTAAAGCTAAAACCCAACAATTTTGCAAGATCAAATCCTTCCACAAGCCATGGGCCAGACCCCACACAATACAGTAATACAGTCAACATGAGCTAAGATAAACCACCTCTTGCCAAAAGAAATTTGACTTCAGTCTGAGTTAAGCTCTATGAAGATGCCAAAGTTGGAGACAAACCATTTTCTAATACAGACAATGAGCAAAGAAACTGATCCCACATACAGACATTATGGGAAGCATCCTAGGAACGTGACACTTTTTTTTTTTTTAATTTTTTAATTAAAATAAAACCCAAAACATTTTTAAACGTCATTTTGTTTAAAAAAACAAAACAAAGCACGTCTGTTTTTCTTCCGTTCAGTGGAAAACATACTGCATTTGTTACTGAATATGACCTGAAAGACATACTGAAGGAAAGACCAGCAGTTCTCTGGAAAAGTGAGCCATCCTCTTCCCATGAGTATGCGTCTTGCACACGCAGACAGCACAACCTCATCCCTTACAGTCTCACATCACTAAAAGCAAGAAAAAAACTCCAGACAACATAGTTTCAATTCACACTGCCCCCTTGGTCTACCAGCATTCTTGTCTCACTCACATCAAAGTAATCAAGAGAATATTGTCTTGCTTGGGGAAAAATAAAAAATGTTGCACAAGTATTTTTAATTGCAGCCATTTCTAATCACAGTTCACATGCTTGCTTTTTTTTTTTTTGCCCCTCCCCCCCCTTTTTTTTTCAGAGTCATAATCCAAGTTTAACATTGCTTAGGCTAGTAATAAAAATAATCTCTATCATCAGCTCCCAACAACTGGCCCATGTTATTGCCATGCCTGTGAGCTCGGGTGGCAGAACAAGGTACCACGGCGCCAGCTGCGATATACAGCGAGCAAAGCATCGCCTGTGCCTCCAGAGCCACAGCTTCACTGGAGAACTCAAAAGGTTTGTCTACACTTGTCACACAAGTTCCTGCTGGTGCAAGCATCCAGCTGCAGGAGCAAACCCCACTCCTGCAGCTGGCAGAACTCTTCTCACCGTTGCAATTCCCTGAATGGACTAAGCTATGCCAACAAAAAGCATTTTTTTTGCCAGCATAGCTGACTCCTCAGCAGAGCTGCTGCCAGCGTTGCGACAGCCGCTCTATAGCAGCACACGCGGGTTTTCCCCCCCCCCCCCCTCAGTTTCCTACATTTCCACCACCTCTACACACAGAAACCCTAATTTAAGGCAGGAAAAAAAGAAAAGCAGAAAACAGGTGTCAGGAAGAGGTGATGCATGCTGTGCTGGCTGGCTGGCATCTCCCCACCTAACCCGAGGGAAGATGCGGGGGGATTAGGTGTTTCCCCAAGCCTCACCACACTAGATGAAATCAAACATATGCAGTTGTAAAATCCTTTCACCCAAGTCCAAGGGCTCCCAATCCAAGCACCTGAGAGGAATCAAGGCACCAGGAGCGAGGTGGATATTGGGCCCCACACAGGCTCCTCTCTGACTCTGCTCCCCGGCCGCCGCGGGAAGCACCCGATGGTGCTGGCGGGACCCCATGCAGGGCAGCGTTCTCATCCCAGGGGGCTGCTGAAATAGCCCCTTGGTCTTTGCTCTAGTTTCATCTCAGGCAAGAAGAGCTTCTGAATCCAAACCCACGACAAATAGCTCGTATTGGGAAAACTGCAGAATATTTCGGGGAGGGAGTAGCTGATGCTTCCCTTCTTTCCCCCAGACAGAAAATGTGATCTCCCTACCAGATTTTCACTTGTGAATGGCATTACGGGGTAATACTCGGTTCCAGTGCTTGCCTGTAAGCATTCCTGTGAAAAAATTCAGGATTTTGTCATAAAGGTATAAACGACCCAGCTGTGAGCAGGAGACACAGACCTACCGAACGCCCAGCTGTTTTTCTCAGCAAACTTTTCATTCCAGATGATGCATTACACGACCTTTTCCCAAACTTATTCACATGGAAACTTAGTCGTAAACACACCCGCCTTCTTTGATTCCCTATTCCTGGTGATTCCCGGTACTCCGGCAGCTATCGCACGCTGGAGCCCCGCGCCCCAGCGGGTCGCCCGGGCTGGCAGACGCCCTCGCTGCCGCGACCTCCCGGGCGCAGGGTGTCCCCCCCTGGCCCTGGGTTCAGGGGACCGGGGTAACCATGGCCACAGCCGTCCAGCCTCCGGCGCGGCCCCAGACATCTCCCAGGGGAGGAGACAGCCAAAAAAGCCTACTCACCAGAGGCGAACGCCAGCGTTTTTAGAGGCCGTTTGGGAAGGTGGCAAATAGCAAGGTGGGGATCCGAAGGAGTTGGCTCAAAGCGCCCCGCAACATCCATGCGGCGGGAACTTCGCCGGGTAAACCATTAACCACGGCAAAGCCGCGCCGCGTAACCCCCCCACGGCCGGGCGAGACCCACGCACGCCCCACGGACAGACACATAGCAGCAGCGGACGGACGGACACCGACACACAGAGACACACGCAGGGAGGCACATACGTGTTTTTTCCGAGGGCAGAGGAAAAGGCTGGCGCTCCCCGCCGCTCGGGGCGAGGCGGGCGCTGCCATCGCAGCCCCGCGGAGGCGGCGGCGGGGCCGGGGGGATCCGCTCCGCAGCCCCCGACGGCGGAGGGGACGCCCGCCCGCGGCCGCAATCCAGCCGGCACCCTTACAGCCCCCGCTCCCCAAAAATGCCCCCCCAAAAGACGGAAAGCCCCCCCCGCCGCAACCGAACTCCACTCTTCCACAGCCCCCGCCGCAGGAGAGGGCAGCGCGGCTCTCCCGCAGCCCGGCCGAAGTTCCCGCGGCGCTGCGCGGGCGGCGGGGCAGCCGCAGCCCCTTACCCGGCTGGCGGAGCGGGTCCGGTGGCGGCGGCGGCGGCGGCTTCCTGGGAGCTACAACTCCGCGGCGGCGCCCGGGCGAGCCGCGCGCCTGCGGAGCGGCGGCGAGCGGGGAGGAAAAGAGGAAATGAGCGGGAGGCGCATTGGAGGGAGGGGGAGGAAGGAGCCGTCGCCGAGGGACCGCGGAGAGCGAGGGACGGAGCTCAACTTCCCCGGCGGGGGCAGCGGGAGCGACGGGGGGGGCGGAGCGCACCGCGCCGCCGCTCCGCGGCCGCCCCGCGGCGTGCGCAGCGCCGAGCCCCGCGCAGGGGCGGCCCGCCCGTCGCCGCCGCCGGCGCTCCCGCCGAGCAGGGCCACTTGGTATCGCCCGGGCCGCCTCCCCGGGCCGCCGCCGCCGCCGCCGGGCAGGAAGTGCGGGGCCGGCGGGGCAGCGCGGAGAGGAGGTTCCGCGGGGCTGCGCGCCTGCGGGAAGGGGGGGGGCGCCGCCCCACCGGCCTCACCGGCAGCGCGGGCGCGGGGAGAGGGCTAGGAAAAAGTTTGGATTTTCCGGCGTTTGAGGGTTTTTTCCTCCCCGCCCCCCTCACCCCCTTCCTTTTTTTTTAGCCCCAAAGCAAATAAGGAAGCGGCGGAGCGGGGCGGCTGCGGCACCGGCCCGTGCCAGGCCCTGCGCGCATCCCCGGCGCGGTCGCAAGGGGCGAGTCCCGGGTGCGCGGCGGCAGCTGGCGGCGGTGGCAGCTCGGGAGCGGCCGCCGGAGGCGAGCGCAGCAGCCGCGCAGCGCACCCCGCGCTTGCCCGCGGAGCAGGGCGATGAGGACAGCCCCCCAGCCCCCCCATGCCCCCTGCCACCCCAGCGGTCCCCCCCCCCCCCCAAGGCTGGCAGCGGGACAGGTGAATTTGGCGCAGGTAAATTCGGCACCGTCAGCCGGGTCCGCGGGTGGGCGCAGTCCCCGCCGGCTGGCGACGGGCGCCCGCGGTTCCGTGCGAGGCATGAATTTGCGCAGCCCGCCCGCGTACCCCATCACAAAATGGAGGGGATTTAGGGATTGATGCTCATCTGTCTCCCGAGGGAGGTAATTGGAAGCGTTGCTCAGAAATACGACCTGCAGCACGGACAAAGGAGGGAAGCTTTCCCCCTAGCCCCTACCCAGCACGTTTTCGAGTCAAAAAAATCTGGGAGATTACCATAGCTGCCAACGCGCCTTACCGGTAGCTTTCCCTCTGCTCCCTCCCTCATAGGAGACCAAGTGAGCACATGCGGTGCAGTCACAAGGTAAGAACTGAACAGAGTTGAAATCAAGGCCACACCAAGAAAAAGATCCTTAAAAGATGTTAGCCACAAACCGAGGGGGAGGAACAAACACAACCCCCACCACCAAAGCAGCAATTTTTCAAAGTTTATCTCTGCTAAATCCAACAGATTTTTATAAGGAGAGCAAAAAGGGGCGGGGGGGGGGGGGGGGGGGGGGGGGAAGCCAAACCCAAACAAACCCTAAACCTTTCAGGTGTATTCCAACGCTTGAATACATTGAAACTGAATACATCCATGTGAAGAGGTGAAAATGTTACTCAACAGTAACTGTTTTCTCCAAGGCCTTTTAGAAACAGTTCAACCATTTTTCCAGCTTAAGAAAAATAATAAAAATGTCTTCCCAAGGCAAAGAACAAGCTTGGAGACTGAAGAATCTGAACAGTAAAAACTAGAAGTGACTAGACTGGGAGTATATAATGGAAAACTATGCAACCGCCATCACTGCCAACTTCACATACTTGAAGCTGGGTTCTCCTTGCAGGAGGTGATTACAAATGAGCGATCTCCTTGATTTCCCCACAAATGCTCCCCTGCCCGAGCACCGCCCATGTAAGCAGGGCTGGCCGCAGGGAAGGGGCTGCGGCTCCCACCATGCCTCTCTGGCTGCTCTACCAGTGGGGTGAGTGAGGACACCACTCTCCACCCAGGAAGGTGGCAACAGCGCAAGTATCTTAACTTGAGGCCACCTCCAAGTTTTACAGCCCTTGGGGCTGACTTCTGGCGAGAAGTGGCAGTTTATGGCACTCCATCCCACTTTCACTTTTACCGTGGTTGTCACTCGGTAGCCCTGAGAGCAGCAGGTTTTCCTCTGCACAGCGCTGCCCCGTGACCTGCAGTGGATGGGTTATGAGACAAGACCTGCAGCCACAGCTACTGGCTGCAGCGGTTCCTTGCAGGGATGCCCTGGTTCGATGGGGCTTGGCAGCAGCGAGCACCTGCCTTTGGTTTGGGGTGATCCGTGGGTGGGTGTCCTGGTGCTACACTGCGCTGGAACGTTTCTGTCAGGAGCTGCCTGTGCTTGGAGACTTGGGGACATTACTTCCTTGAGAAGCACCCATGGCTGCCTCTCTTTGAGACTTCTAGTATTCTGTATATTATCTCATGAATAATTGCATAAATATTGAAAATAATTATGGTTTCAGTGATTATTGGGGGACACACAACAAGGACCAAACAAGGTGTTACTATTGTTTATACCCAGCTTTCTTCTAGAATTGCACCCTCCCGGCTACGCCCAGATACAACACAGTACAATCCAGATAGCCAACCAAAGAAACACCACCAAAATTTCAGATGATTTTGAATCCTAATGCTTGAGATTACAGAAATCCTGAGTTACAGAAATCCCCTGGGAAACAAGGAAGGATGACCTTAGAAAGTTGTCAACGGCTCACAAACAATCTGAGATGTAAAGCTGCAAATTCATTCCTACAGTGACTTTGTGAGGGCTGCTGCTCCCGCTCTGCAGCCTCCCAGTGCTGCTCTCCCCTTCAGAGAATGTGCCATGTGAAAACAGTCCAGCCCTGCATTTGCAAGTTAAGATCCGTAATAGGCAGTTACTTTCTCATATTATGCACTTAAGGATAAGTATGCTTGGGCATACTACTATGAGAACTTAATGTCTTGTGAAATACTGTGTTCAGTTTTGGGCCCCTCACTACAAGAAAGACATTGAGGTGCTGGAGCATGTCCAGAGCAAAGCAAGGAAGCTGGTGAAAAGACCAGTGAACAAGTCCAATGAGGAGCAGCTGAGGGAACTGGAGTTGTTTATTCTGGAGAGGAGGAGGCTCAGGGGGGACCTTATCGCTCTCTACAGCTGCCTGAAAGGAGGCTGTGGGCAGGTGGGGGTCGGTCTCTTCTCCCAGGTAACAAGCAACAGGACAAGAGGAAACAGCCTCAAGTTGCGCCCGGGACTTTTAGATTGGATATTAGGAAAGATTTCCTCACTGAAAGGCTTGTCAAGCATTGGAACAGGCTGCCCATGGAGATGGTTGAGTCACTATCCCTGGAGGTATTTAAAAGATGTGAGGATGTGGTGCTTAGGGACATGGTTTAGCGGTGGACTTGGCAGTGTTAGGTTTGTGGTTGGACTCTGTGATCTTAAAGGTATTTTCCAGTTTAAATGATTCTGTGATTCTATGAAAGCATTTGCAAAATCGGGCCCATGGGGTGTATCTGGCTTGTTTGAAGTTCCTCTTTTGATGGCGTATGTTCATTAAGCCTATCTGAAATGCTCTCATGATGACCTAGCCGTGGACCTTTGCAAACTTAAATCCATAGCTGCTCTGGCATATCACCTTTTGTTTGATTTTTGTTTCTGCTTTTCATTCTATTTGCACAGTCAGGAGCAAGAAACAAAGAGGGATTAAATTAGACTCATCTGCATCATTCCAACTATGCTGAATTTGAAGATGCAATGTGAAATTCCTTCTGCTGTCTGGGGTTTAATCACCAAGGGATTAGATAGAAACTAAAGTATTTGAGGTGTGTGGCATGCTCCTATTCTTTAAATATCTGCCATAACAATGTGAGCTTCATAAGGCTATTGCTAATCTTGAATTATTACCTGCCTTCCTGTGGTTTGGCATGATTAACTCGAGGAAGAGATTAAAGTGATATTTACTTTTTTTGAGCAGTTCATTAGCTTAACCTGGACAGCCCAGCATCAAAAAACAAAGGAAGAAAATGCTGGAAGGATTAAGGATTCAGCCTGTTCTTTCCCCATTGGTCTCCTGATACCTGTCATGGTTGGTGGGATGGAAAGCGCTGGTGGTGTCCTTGAAGGAGGCCAATTGCTCCAACCGCTTTTAGGCCAGATGTCTGGTGGAAAGCTTTTGTGGGTCAGACAGGCTTTCATCTGCCTCTTCCAGAAGAGCCGGACTTGCCTCCACTGCAGACAGTGACAGCAAAAGCATGCCTTCTGGCTTCGAGCAGGGGACATGGTCATCCTAGTCATCCCCACACTGTCCTTTTGGAGGTGGATGGCACTTAATGGGGAGCTGCTGCTTGGCAGTTCTGTCTGGGAAGGAGCTCCTGCCCAGCTGAGGCATTTGCAGGACAGCCTCACAGGAGCGGGCAGAGATGCATCCCCTCCGTCACTGAGCTTCCTCACAACTTACATTTGATGGAAGAAAGCAACATTTTGAAAGACACTAATTTTTTTCTTTTTCATCCTGTTTTAACCTTTCTTTTGGAAATCCCTCACTGAGGAATCACTTTAGAGAAATTCAAATGAAAACAGAAACAGAGAAGTGCAGGCAGTGTTGTTTCACTGTGATAAAGCCAGGCTGGATGGCAGGTGCTTGGGGAAATATGAGGGGAAATTGTTTATCATCAGAACAATTTTCTTTGGTAAGTTTTGTCTTCCAGTAATAAAAATCTGGGTGCTCATCTATAAAGCCTCTCATTCTTTGGTACCAGACGATGGGGCTTGAATCTTTGCCTGCATCGGTTTTAGCCCTTTTTGTTCTCCTTTGCATTTCCAAGTTGGACTTAACAGGCAAACAAACATATCTTGGGAAATGCCAGCTGCATGCATTGCTCTCACACACAGTATGGGCGAGCAGCATCGCCTGAACAGGCAGACCCAGTGTTTTAACGTACTACCAAAACAAATATGCCAAGGGGTTTTGCCAGTCATCTGGATCACAGAAACTGGAGGTGGAAAAGGTAGGTTTTTACAGTGCATTTTCCTGCCAAAGCAGGATCGTTCCCTGCAGCATCTTCTCAGTGTACTTCCGTGGCCTGTTTTAAATGACCTTGGAGGATGGGGAGAGGTGGGAGGGGGGAATCTGCTAGTACCCTCCAGAGTCTCTTTGTCTAGTTTGAATAATGCAATGTGGAGCAAGGGCAAATGGGTGTTCAGAGAGTTTAGCTACAACACAATATTTAATGTATTTTTTGCACGCTTTTTCATCTCCAGCCTACTTGCTATGCCTGCTGCTATGCCAGTAATATTAGATAGATTTTTTCTTTAAAAAAAATGGTAACAAAAATAGGGGCAGTACTCCACCTTTGCATGATATCTCTTCTTTCTCTTAGCAGGAGATTGTCTTAGGGGCTTTCTTTCCCTGTGAGGAAAAATGAATAGTAAGAGCTGCGATGATTGGCAGTAAGCCTGAAAACAGCAGATGTGAGACTGCACAGCTGGACAAAGAAAAAAATGCACTTTGCTACCTACATTTCTATTAAGGTTGCCCCAGGGATACCCCAATGCCAACGGGGGACTTAACCTACACGCAGCCAAAGCCATCGGGCACATTTACATATATAAGAACTCTTGGTGTCCTTTCCAAAGACAGAGAGACGTGATTAAAGGAACATAAAGGAAATCTGGCTGCATGTTTTTTCTCTCCAACAATAGAATGACTGAGGGTAGAAATATTAAAGAAGAATTAGGCCTGGCGGAGGTGAAGAATTTATGAATTATACAGGCACATTTTAATTTCATTTACTGTTGTCTACTAGTTTATTACTTGGAAATCTAAAAGGGACGTGATTTTGCCTCCCAGGCTGCAGTTACTGTGCCAGAGACTAAAGTTAGGTGTTTTAGATAAGATTTTAATATTGAAACATCGTACACAAGAAGAGAAAAATCTTGCAAAATCGGGAAAATTTAAAAGCCTCATTTTTCTCCGTGGCGCTTTACTGTAGTTTTGCACTCTGGGATTTTCCACAACATGTTCTGGGATTTATCATCAAACAAAGTTGTGGCCAGGGGCATTTTAACTTTATCTGTTAACAAAAAATTGGAATTTCCTATGCTCCATAACCTGCACAGGCTTATGTCAAGTTGCATCTACCAACAGCCCCATTCTCCCACGGGGTCTACACACAGGGAGACCCACTATCATTGCAGAGCAGCAGAGCCTTGGGTGCCGACCTTTGATCCCGTGGCATTCCACCTGGGCTTGGCATTCCCACCTGGGTTATTTCCTCAGACTGGCAGCAGAAGCAATTTCAAAACACAAAATGACATGTCTGATTCGTCTGAGCAGAAAACAACAGGGAGTCTTCCAAATGGATGAGGTCCTGTAGAGTGAAGTAGCCATCGAAAGGCTGTTGTGCCTGTGAGATGCAACGGAGTGAACTATGGTTTTGTGGTCCAACACGGCAGATTGATGCTGAGAGAGGTGGGATAGAGTAAGAAGACTCAAGAGTTTCTGTGCAGCAGAAAATATCAGTGCTGTTACTGGTTTCTATTCTGAACCACAACAGGAAAATGCAAAAGCCAGAAATTAAGTGTGAAAAATACTGGTGTGTCTAAATGAAAATCAATGTTTTAGCCTGGCATTACAAAAGCTTTAAAAAGGAAAACAAACCAAAGTATTTTTGTTCAATCAGGCTGATAAAAAATAATATAGTAAACCTGGTATTTCCCCACAGCGACTTTCAGTTTTGCTAAGACTGCTTTTTTTTTCTTATGTTTGAACAAAGAGGAAAAGAAAGAAACGTGACAGTGCTTTCTGGGGTGTTGGAGCCAACAAGATGCTAATTTAGCGCTGTGCCAGCCAGTGTGCTCTGGGATGCCTTCCAGAGCCCTGTGAGAGCTGGGGGACCCCCACACACTGGCATCAGGATGCTGCTGCCCCAGCGCTCTGGGGTTAAGGGGCTTTGCATCATGTTTGCACTCCTCATCTGGGGCTCAAACCTTCCTGCTGGAACACCCGTGTCCTCACACTGCTCCCGTCTGCATAAATCCACCCTGAAACACTTAATATTGAAAATCCTTTCAATACTTAGAGGGGGCTTATAAGAAAGATGGGGATAGGCTTTTCAATTGGGCCTGTTGCAATAGGACAAGGGTAATGGTTTTAAACTAAAAGAGGTTAGATTCAGACTAGATATAAGGAAGACTTTTTTTTTTTTTTATGATGAGGATGGTGAAGCACTGGAACAGGTTGCCCAGAAAGGTGGTAGGTGCCCCATCACTGGAAACATTCAAGGTCAGGTTGACGGGGCTCTGAGCAACCTGAAGATATCCCTGCTCACTGCAGGGGGGTCAGAGCAGATGACATTTAAAGGTCCCTTCCCACCCAAACCGTTCCATGGTTCTTTGAAAGTAGAAGGCTGCATAAAGCAGCATTTCCCATGGGGTTAAGGTCTCCCACTCAGTACCTGAAGGCAAAGCCATGTGGGTTGTTCAGTGCAATTTGGAGGAATTCAGACTAATTTTGGCACAGGCAATGGAGCACTCTCGTATTGCTCCTGTTGGTAATTAAGAGAAAGCAAATCACAGGGGAGGACAATAAAAGTATTAATTAACAACACTTTGAATAAGAAAAAAGTTAGTAATTTAGAAAGGTTGGCTTGTGCCTGGAGAAAAAAGTTTAAATATGGTAATGACATTGTTGGGCATTTGACAGACGTACACTAATAATTAAATGGTGGTATTGATTATGCATTTAGGTAATCACCACATCCCCTGTGCTGTTGCAGGAATGTCCCAGTTCTGCTCCCTCGAGCTTTGATTTCAAGTAGTGAAGAATATGCTTAATTTCAAGCATGCAGTCAACCGTGCTCCACTCACTGATCTTCACCTAAAAAATTGACGTGTGTTTCCCGTTAACTGGAGAGCCCAACACACGATCCCACAAAGCCACCGCAGCCTGTGGGCTGAGCAGAAGGCTCCACTGAGGTCTCCAACCTGCTGGGTGCTGGGATTAGCTGGGATGGGCAACACTGCAGGCTTGGTGGTGACCTGGTGGGTGCAGGAGGAGGAGGGGGGGGCAGAAAGACTTGTTGATGTGGTGGGCTTGGGGCAGGCACACAGGGGAGCAGCATCCCCCCTGCTGGTGCTGCTCACCCAGCAGGTATATCACAGCAAAATGCAGAGGACTTTTGCTGAAATGGGAGGACTTTTCCGAGGCAG
Source organism: Falco peregrinus (assembly GCF_023634155.1). Lineage (NCBI taxonomy): Eukaryota > Metazoa > Chordata > Aves > Falconiformes > Falconidae > Falco > Falco peregrinus. Next base: position 63,028,219 of record NC_073727.1, read on the forward strand.
GCTACTTTCTAGCCTTGCCATGCATCCTGCCACAGCACTACCAAGACACACGTTTTTTAATAAAACCAACAGAAGGAGGAGCAGCAACTTTGCAACTAAAAGCAATCACAGTTTTCAGGGATGTATAATCACCTTTTACCACAACACAAACCAAGAGGCAATTTGCTTCAAGCAGGGGATATTTTTTTCCCCCTCTGAACAGACAATAATCCAATAAAAGAGCCCGCTAGCAGGATCCCGGACAACGCGTGACACCATGTTCCCATCAGCATCCCACTGGTGTTCTGGCAAGGTACCTGGTGCTCGCGGGTGGCTGCTCTCAGCCGATTTGCCCAACAGCACTCAAAGGCAGTGGCACAGCTTATTGACACCACAGCAGCTCCTCTGCACTCAGATTGCTGTGCAAATACCATCAGATTTTTCATATTATCATGATACCAGGTGTCCTGCTTTATATAAAATGATATCCAGGCAAGTAAGAGAAATTCAGTTACTTACTCCATGCTGGCGCTATCTGAAAGACATTAATTCTGCCTGATAGAGATTTTAGAGACATTCCTTCATGCTGACAAAGAAGTAATAAAGGGCACCTGATGAGTTCCTAAACCAGATGAATTCCTAAAAAATGTGGGACTGGCTCACCTTTTGCGTAAGAGTTTCAGTGCTGATTAGTTAATGTCATTTGGCTTCAACCATGCAACAAGCACATTTCTGCCCTTGCACACATGAATTCCCCAGACCAACACAACTGCCTTGCTTTGGGCTCCTGCTGGGAACAGCCAGCCTTTAATGGCATATCAAATTTAATTTTCGGTAACAAAAAGGCAGATAAACAAGTTACACTAGCAGGGGCAGAAAGCAAAAAGTAGGGACTTTGGAGCCTTTGGGGTCTTCCAGAGTCTTCCTCTCCTGGCTGGTTCTGTGTATGTTTTTCTTTCACATTGGCAATGCATTTTTCCACTGGAAAAAAAGGTTGTTTCTTCTGAGTTATCTCTGCAGGAAATCTCCTGTTCTAGTGGGGTCTTCTCTGGCAGGCAGTGGTGGGAGCTGGCAGCCACCAGCTTCCCCAAGGCAGGTCCCATCTCTCGGTGGTAGTGTTGAAATAAAAATACAGACATACTATTAATAGCCAAACAGTAGACAATTCCAGATGTGGAATTTGGTTTCTGAAATTACAGACCCAAACTAGTAAAATTCGGCTGTGTTTCCTCTGACTCATAACTGTTTTTTCAGAGAGTTTTTCAGTGAAATTTCTTCAGCAATTCCTGTGTTGTTGCCTGACTCATACTGAAACACCAAAACCATTATTGAAGTAAAATCATAGCAAAGGGGATGCGAATACTTTGTATTTAGCAGCTTAAAAAGCATTAGAAACCATATTTTGCTATGGAGCATGCTTTGTCCAAGAATTAAATACTGTATTATTTACAAAATCAAACAAAAAAAATCTGTCATATAGGGCACAGAGGAAGTCAGGTGCTTAAGAAACAACCACTTGGAAAGGTAAAGTTAATTTATTCTTCAATAAACCTTCATTTATCCTCCTGATACATGTGTAATATTTGCGTTCAGCATCCTGTCCACTTTCAGTCTGAGGCCCCTGTCCCTGCCAGCAGGGATGAGGATACTCAGTGTGAAGGACGAATGTCCCAGGAATGGGCAGCGGTACAAAGCAAATGGCTGTGAGTGGCACTTCCCGACCATGGGAGCAGAAATGCGTCCAGGGACGGGGGCAGAGGTACAGCTATAGCCTCCTCAACAGTGCAAAGTGATGGGAGACAGGAGTCGGGCCAGTTAGCAGGTCACCGAAGCCTCCATCCCTGAGGAAAGACCCCCAAACCTATTGTGGTTCACTTCTGTTAAAGGGCGATTCACTGCAGGAGGGTTGGTGGTGTCATGCAGCTGTCAACCCATCGCTCTCCTTTGTGGGTTTGCAGCATGGGAGCAGCAGCCCCTTGCCTGATGCAAAGCTGTGCCTGGGGGGGACCTGGTCCCCCACTGCGGTGGGAGCCCAGCTACACCTCCCTGGGTTTTGCAGTGCCATAAAGCCCAGGGGCCTGTGAAGGTGGACCTCAAAGTTGCTGGGTTTGGGGGGAAGAAAATGCTGCAACAACGATTTCTTTGCTTTTTAAATTAAAACTCAAACTGTTGCTGCAGAAGAAAGTACTGCAAAAAATCCCCCAAGTCTGTGAGCTCATATTTACTTTCTCAGCAGCTCTGCAGATACTTAATTTGAACATTGCTTCATCTCCTGTCTCCCTCATGTATCATCGCTAATTAAAGTACACACTGCACTTACCCAAACGAGGATGTGGGAGGCAGAAGAGGCTCAGCCTCATTTTCCACTCTGTATTGCCTCTGCACAGTTGAACTGCAGGGGAAATGTCCTGCACAGAGCCCAGCGGCTGCAGCTCAGACCCTTCCTTCCACCGCTGCTCCGTGCGATGGAAACACCCAGTGTGTGAGTGGCAACCTCCAAGGGAAAAGGCCCAGTGAAAGCAGTGGCTGTGACTCCACAGGCAGACAGGGTGAGCCTGGTGAGGGAGGGAGCGACACCCCAATGCGGGCACTGCTCCCCACGTGCTTGCACTGGAGACTGCTCTGTCCCCAGATGAGGAAGCCAGAGGAGCTGTGCTGGCAGCAGCCATGTAGGTCCATGCTGGTGCCCCCATACTCCCCAAACACACCATCCTAACTTCCAACTCAAGTGAAAGCCCACAAAGTCTTATGGCTGTAAGAACACATCTCCCCCAGCCCGCACCCCAGAGCCATCCCTTTGGTGTGTCCCCCAAAGCCCGGCCACCCCCGACCATACATCCACTCGTTCCCAGCCAGCAAAATTGCATGGCTGATTTTGCCCCAGCTTCTGCTTCCAGTCTGCCTCCTTCAGCCCCTCACTGCACCCCTGTTCCACTTCACTCCCATCCCAGCCAAAACATGAGAGTGTTTTTGGCAGTGCCCGGTTCTGCAGCTGCCCTGGTCCTCACACTCACTGCAGCCCCTCCTACCCCATGAAGCTACAGGTGGCATCAGCCTTTAATGGGTAAAGGGAGACCTTAAAGCCTATGAATGCCAGGGAGGGAATACAGATGTTATTAGGCTCAGAGATTATCTAGGCCTGGAAATATTCAAGAAGAAGTTGTCAGAGGAGGAAATGCTGAATGCAGCCTGTTTAACATCTGGCCAAAGTCCTTCCCTTGTCCCAGTCTGAAGCACCAGTGCGCACTCTGCTATGCATGAGCCAAATGCATCCATGTCCATAAGAGCTGGGGAAAAGTGCTACTGAGAACTTCCACAGCTCTGAATAATTAATTCCCAGAACTATAAAAAGCTACAAGGGAATGAAATTTAGAAAAATCTGGGTTTAGGATAATTATAGTACAAATCAGGAGAACACTTGGATCCAAGACAGATCCATTAGTAGGACAGCTGAGCACAGTGGGTCAAATTCGTACTCAACAGAACTGTATAGTCTTCTACAGAGCTCCTCCCAGGATGGATTCAGCCCAGGGAGAGAAAGCAAACCCTGCAGTTAGATTGATGAAATGAGTAGAAATCTAAAATAGCACCTCTTAATATAGAAAGCATAAAAGAAAAGAGTGAAATTGTTTTGGATTAGCATTCATGCCCCAGGTGTAAATAGGGAGTGATATTTTCCAAAATATTTTGTTATAATGTTAATTTAACCTGCTTCCCCCCACCCTGCCTCCATTATCACATCTACTGAGTTACAACTGGTTCTATGAAATCTCAGTTTGTTTGCAGACCTTATCACATTTGGGCTTTCTTCAAAGCTTCAGATGCTGGAATTCACGTGTTGCTTGTGAACACAGACCTTCAATTTTCTAACCAGCTATATTTCCTGTCTGTATTTTTCACGGCAAGTTTGGAAACATTAACCCTGAGCCCTGAGTCACCAGCAAGCAAACACAGATGTTTTCTTCCAGTTTCCCAATTTTTAAGTCGGTCATTACAGCGTCCAGTTTAAGGCGTTGAATCCTTGGGGCTGCTCATTTAACTCACCACTTCTCATGTAGGGGGATGTGGGATTTTTATAGTTTGCATACTAACATATGTAGTCAGGCTGTATACTGGGCACATTTTAATTGAATACTGGAGAGGCCAGTGTTGGGTGACTGGTTTATGGCTGGCATCACACCACCCCAATGCCCTCAGCATCTCAGTGGGCTTCCTAAGGCTCCACACAGGGCTCCCCAGGACAGACTCTGGCTTTTATGCGTTGCTTTCTGGTAAAAAAGCATACTCACAGAGAGGCAGGTTTATTGCCCTTTTTTTTCAATAACAACAACAGATCACCTGAGAATCAGTTTTATGCAAGCCAGAATTGGCAGGCTGCTCACAGCCTGACAAACAGGGAGATTATCACTACTTCAGAAGAGCTGTTTCAATGTCCAATGCCCTGTTTCAGCCTGACTCAGCATAGGACCAGGCACTTCCAGTCATACCTCCTGACTAAAGACACATACAGAATGGCAGAGGGGCCTGTTCCACATCAGTTCACATTTCCATGAGCTCCCTGTTATTCATTCCCAGCATGAAGTTATTGGGTACAGTCAGCATGCTATTGAATGAGCGCTCTTTTCATAGAGGTGAGCTATGATTTTCTATAGACTTCATGTATTAAAAGCATTGGCATTTTTCAAAGCAAAAGGCTCTCCTATGAGCCCATGCCATTCCTTGAACTTAAAATGTGCATAAGAGGAGGCACGTACTACAAGCAGATATCCTCTCCTTCATTTGTAAGTGCAGGAGCTGTTTGACATGACCCAACACAATTGGAGAGAGGAAGCCAATCAGTCAAAAAAAGCACCCAGCTCTGCGTTAGGATTCTTGCTGCAAGGAGAGCAAGGGGCCATCTCTATGAAACTCAGCTCTTTAGAGCTTTTAAGCTCTTGAGTGGGTGACAAGTAAAGCATCACATATTCCCCTTGTGTCCAAAAACATTAGGTCCAATTGAAGGGAAGAGCAGCTGCTAAGGGTACAGGTGATGAAGAAATTGAGAGTATGCTTTTTAGCTTATAGACAAGGCAAAGCAAGCAGGAGCTGCGGGCACAGAGGAGAGCAGGATGACAATTCAAAGCAATGCTGACAAGTTGGGGAAAAGGCCTGGAAAAAAGAATGCGATTCAGTAGTGTCCTGTTTTTGTGTGGGAGGTGGGCAGGAGCAATCAGCTGTGCAAACACAGCCTGGGTTCAGCTGCAGCAGCTCTGCCAAAAAAAGGTCTGAGAGGGTGGTTGTGGAATGCAGAGTGAACATGAATCAGCAACGTCATGTTGTTGTGGAGAAGACAGGTGTTGTAGGGTAGATACACAAGGAGCAGAACCCATACAACAGGCAGTTACCTCTCCACACCAGCTAGAGGGATGCACTGTGGCTTGAGGAATGGCACTTGCAGAGAGCCCGGCTGCCAAGTGGGGAGGTTGAAAACACCCCAAAAGCAGGGGCTGACCGAACTGAGGTTTAGCCTAAATATGTGAAGCCTGAAGTGAAACGTAATCCTCCAGCTATGTTAAGTGTTGTCGTCAATGGAGGGGTACGTCTGCGGTGAAGAAGAACAATGAGCTTAAATTAAAGCAAGTAAGTCAGAGCAAGCATGGGGAAAAATAAATTCTGTGGGTAAGGGCAGCAGACCACCGGACTGTATCGCTGCGGGGGATTTGCAATTTCCATCACACTACAAGCAGGTCAGAAAAGTCATGGTTAGAGATGATAAAAGTGGTACAACCTGCCTCGAGGCTGGAGAAAAGATTAAATGAGCGCTTGTGAATCTTTCTAGCCCTGTTTTTCTGTGATTTATCAGAGGATTCACAGCTGCAGTTTTCCACTTTTTCAGGGTTTTAAAATGTAGCTTTACTGGCCAATGCCACGGTGGAGGTATTGGGAGAAAGGGGAAGCTGCCTTGTCTAAGCCCAGTGACACACCATGACTTTCGGTGCAAAGCCCCCGTGAAGTCCCCAGCGAGCTGTGCTCTGGTTTCCATGGGACCTGAGAAAGGAACACTCAAAGCTTCCCTCTCCAGTTTTTGTGGGGCTGAAGTATCAATAACAAATTACAGATGGGTGAAAATAAGGGCAGTATTTCTGTTCAGTTTCCAGGTTGTTTAAGCCCTTTGTCCCCCATCATACCTCGCCAACATCTAGGTCTCTTCAAAGTCAAGGTGAAAGAAAAAAAACCCTCAAATTCCTGTCCTGGAAGTGCCAATGCCAAACTGTTGACTTTTCTGAATTCCTTCTGATTTTGTAGCAGAAATGATTCACTAATTGAACTTCACACAACCTTTCAGTCCCCCAGAGGCTACTGTGAATCTATTGGCTCCATTCTAGTTCCTTCATTTGTTATTTCTGGGGGAAGCAGCAATGCCTCCCACTGCCTAATAGCATGTTGGGTGACAGAGAAGGACAAAGCCAGGCTCTCTGCAGGTATGCACCACAAAAGGACGAGGGACAGCAGTCACAGACACAGCAAGGGAAATTCTGGTTACAAGTGAAGGAGAAATTTTCATCACGAGGGTGTGTGATCAAGCACAGGAATCAGCTGCCCAGGGAAGCAGTGGTGTCTCCATCCTGGAGTTTCAAAACTCAATGGGATGAGGCCCCAGACAAACTCACCTAATTTTGAAGCTGGCCATACTCTGAACAGAGGTGGGACTAAGACCCCAGAGGGCTCTTCTATGACACCAACAGAGGTAAACCAGAGAATTCCTAATTGACAGCAGATTTTCCCATACTTCTTCATACCTAGAACACACTTTTCCCCTGGATTTAAGTTGGCAACAACTAGTGTGTGTGCCCAGGCTGCCCCAGTCCTACCAAGCAGCTGACTCAGGACTTGCTGCTGGTTCTATTCCACACCGTATCCCACCCCTTGGCTCTCCTTGTCTTACTTCTCCTGCTGGGCTCTGGAGGCTGGTTGATAAGGACAAACATCTCATTTAAGCTGCATTGTTTCATTATAACAGAATGCAAACAAGCAACATATACCAATGTGGTCTTAAATAATATTAAAAAAAAGATAAATGAACACCCTTTCTTTCATTGCTGTGCCACTAAAGCGTGGGAGAGGATGATTTATGCTAACTCCTCTTCCTTTCTCATAGTGTTTGTTGGGTTTTTAGGGCCTTAGTAAATCCACCAAACGTCAGCCAGAGAAGACACACCACAGCAGTAATGGTTGTAATCAGTACAGCCCCAAAAAACCACTGTACAAAGACTGAAACAAAAAATAAAAACATCAAGACTAGCGTGTTACTCACACCACAATGAGCACCTTAAAGCCTGGAAAGCAACCGATCCTCCCGAGTCTCACAAGTGTTTTTACATAGGCTTTGCTCAGAACTGCACTAAACAATACTTGCCTTCCCTTTACCTGCTGAACATCTAGCCGTGATTACAGGTTACCAGAAAGGGCAGAAACCATTCTGACTTTCACAGCCAGGGTGGTTTGGCAGAAGAGGGCTATTAGGAGATTATAGTCTTGTAACCAAGCCAGTTTAACACAGCTCTGAAAGCCCTATGCTGATGCAACGATGACAGTATATGTAAGAAAACTATCTTGACTTCTTGCAACACTTTTCTGCCTATTAGGTAGACAATACATTTTTAGGAGTGTCCTATTTCTTTGCATAGAGGTCAGATATCTAAAGCCAAGACAACGTCTAAAAACATCACAGAAAAGTCTTGGTTAAAACTAAAAATCTGGACATACCTTTACATCCACCCTTATAAAGGGATACACAGGGCTGACAGAGCTTTCCTTGCCTCCATGGTGTGGCTCTCTTGATAAGCGGGGTACTTAGTCGTAGGTGGTGCTAAAAGAGCTTTTCCGGCTGCTTGCTTAGGGAAAGGATGGACGAGACAATCGATCTGCTTGAAATTAAAAAGACAGATTTATGAAGAATAATTGCCTTCTAACTTGGCAGAGAATGTGTACTGCCTTTAAGGGATTCACTGCTGTGTCCTGTTCTCGTGGAGTTAACTGAGCTTAGAAAAAAACATTTGATCTATTCTTCCTTCCTTAATTCAACATAGCTGAGAATCTCCCAGGATATTTCTATTTGAATTGCAGCAGGCTTTCCATTTCAACGTGTTGGCAGTGAATATCTGTCACAATGATGGCATTTTCTACGTGGAAAGTATCACTGACACTTACAGTAGACAGTAGCATATACATCACCCTAATGGCTGACTGTGTGTTGTAGGAAAAGCAAGATGGGCTACCTTTTCCTTTGACTATGAATGCAGGTTGCCTTGAGCAACATGAGTTCTGCAGCCAGATTCCCAGATTTTGTACCATTTCTGTGCTAGATTGACATTGACAGTTCTGTCATTTAGCTTCATTTAAAGCTGAGCCACAATTAAGTACAAAACAAATAGATCAGGCAGCAGAACCATTCATGTTTGTAACAAGCTTCCAAACTTCATCCATCATTTCCTGCAACTCTGTGCAAAGATGTCTGACTGTCACCTTTTAAAAAGACAGATTTTTTTAAAAATGCATATTTGCACAGTACTGGAACACAGCTGGAAACTCCCCGTATAACCTTCCTCCCAGGGAGGAGGAGGTGGCAAAATCCCCTGCAGGAACTCCTGAAAAGTGACCACAGCACAGAATTAAATGAGCAATACAAAAGCCATGAGCCTAAAAGAAGAGGGAAAAGTAAACTTCAGCTCCAAAATGATATTTTCTTTTTTATTTTCTTTTTTCTTCTGGATAAACAATGCTGCTGCAATAGGCCTATGTTGGTGGTATCAGCACCAAAACCAGCACTCATAGAAATATGATGCAGCCACCACCAGAACCAGTTTGCAAACCCTCTCAGACATTATCTACCTGCCCTGACTCATACACTGAAGCTCATAATTTACCTTCTTTCACTTCTATGAAAAACTTGAGCAGAGTTACAGAAACATATTTCCAAGGTAAAACATCAATACTGACAGAAAAGGCTGTCCAATGAAAAAGTGTTTCCAATCAAGTGTTATTTGTACATTTGTGTTCTCTGTGTATTTTAAGCACGTTATTTCTCCATCAAAAGTGTGTCTCAAGGTTAGTTGCTTTTACGCAGACCTCTGTAAGGCAAGGAAAGGCCTGTTGGTGATACACACAATATCCGCTAGGCTCTGCTGGACACAGAGAGACCCAGACATTGCCTAAGTCCACGTCAGGACCTGTATATGTGCTAGCTTCTCCCTTTACTCTGCAGGAAAGAAATGCTGAGCTTGGTCCCAGCTGGCAGACTGAGGCTGCAGAGGATGGGGCCAAAGACAAGCGCCTTATTCCAGGCTCAGCCTAAGTGCGGGTGAAGCAGCACTCAATAGGAAATTTACATCAATATATTGTTATCATTAAATTGTTAAATTATATATTTCTGCTAAATCAAATATTTGAGAGTTTTGACGCCTACCCATTTTTAAAAGTAAGACTCTGACACACTTTTTCATCTTGATATGGTGGTCAAAGGACAATTTAGGCAATCTCTGCCAGAAAAGCATTGCTCTACAGGGGAACTTTTCAGTCTTGTTTTAAATACTCCTGCATTTCCCTGAGGGGCCATTGAAAGGTCCATTTCGTGACCTGCATATAGAATTCTTCCTAGCATGTACAGGCTATACATATGCTAAAGGCATACAGAACTCTAGCAAGGCTTCAGGAAAAATTTCCAAATTAGTAAATTAAATTATTTGAGTTTACCTTTGCAAATTCATTACTATTTTCTAGCAGTTCTACAAACAAGCATTCAGTGACCACGGGATCATTCATGTAACATCCCATCAAGGTGGTCAGGACGTAACTGGCAGCTCTGAGAGCTGGCAGCCCCTCGCACTGCTGCTCAGGGGGGCTACCGAGAATGCTGGGTGATCTCCTTGCCCCCATGCCCCAACAAGACAAGGGTGCACCCCTGAGCTCCCTGCAAGACAAATCATCTTTCACAAAAGTTTCCTTGGTTGGATTCAAGAGCACTAAGCTTGTATTGGAAAGGTATTGCTCCTGCAAACATTACCTCCAATAAATATTTTACAGAGACTCAAGGCTGCTTCCTCAAAACAGGCTTGCATCATTCACAAGTGAAATACTGCTGCTCACATCTCCCTGGCTCTGAATGGAAGCGCAAAGCACCCACACACACACTCGCATCCTCCTGCCATCATGACTCAGCTGCATCCCTCAGTTCTTCCCCAGCCTTTCACTACTCCTGCTCCCAGCCAAGGTATCACACTCAGCCCATGCTGAAGCTGCAGGACTGTCACTTTCCTGTGGTCAGTGCCCCTTGGCTACCTGCTAGGTTTATAATACCTGCCTGGTCCATACGTTGCATCTCCACATCAACACTGCTCAAATGCTGTCAGCCCTTCATAGTCCTTTTATTGCCACCCAAGTGGTTTCTGCTGTCTGAGATAAGGAAACCCTTAAGCTAGATGGCAAATAAGTGTTAGGATGTGCCATATGAAGGTGAATGGATCGCTTCAGGTTTGGCATAGAAACACGTAGAGCTCTTTATTTTCTGCAGCTGGCGTTAATACAAAAGATATTAAGTTCAGTATCTCCTCTCTTCTGTACTTCTCTCCCTTGAAGTATCATGCATCCTTGATATGATGTGCTCTGCAGATCTGTCCCAGTTGTCTTGATGAAGCTTGGCAAAGCAACTCAGTCCTTGGCTGACATTATATAAGACACTGGAGTGTTCTGAAACACTTCTGCCAGCATTTTGATAGTATTATTCAAATGCTATCACTAGACACTAGTCTGCTTAATGTTGCGGTCATGTTCCTCAGAGGTAGCCTTGCCCCACAGCAGTGACTGGATGCTTTCCACTGAAATGTCTCAACACTTTCTTGCTTCCCTCTGATGCACTGGCCTGTTGTCTTCTGTGTGTATGGGGCATCTCATGTGGCTCAATGCTCTACCCCAAAGCACTCATTACCCAAACTGGGCTGCTTTGGTCTGTGAATCCCTTCAAATTAAGCTAGGGAAGCAGAGAAAGCAAACTCTTGCCTTCTGTGTAGGAGGAGACTCACGTTTTACTTGACATTATTTCTAGTCCGTTTGTTGGGTAAGATGCTAAAGAAACCCACTCATCCTGAATTTGATCTTAGAAGGTCATATGTCCCATTGGTTACAGACCCACCTGCCTCCCCACCATCTTTTCTTACTTCATGTCCTGGCTCCTTACCATGCTTTTTACCCTGTTCCTATTCCTATCACCCAGATTACCCTGTCTATCTTTACATCTGTTCCCCACTCACTAGTCTGCCTCATCTTCATCTGCTTTTCACAGCTCTGCCTTATGCATCCATATGCTTCAACTGCAAGTGTAGCATTTCTTTGCTCTTGGCTCCAACACCCAATTACAAAGGAATTGCTCCAGAGACTATGCTGGGCTGGAGCCTTGGGTTTAGAGATTAAATCATCCAAGAACTTACCCACACCACCGTATAAAGTGTGATGAAATATGAAGGGTTTTGTTGTTTTTTTTTTCAGAGGTTTGTATCTTGGCCAGATTTGGGTCAGAGGGAAAACTGGAAGTTGATCCAGTTGCAAATCAAACCCCACTACTGAGCTTCACTTCCTGCTCAAGAACAAGGTACTGCAGTCTGGGCTAAAGCACTCCAAGAACTCTGACTTCAGGAAATTGAATAATTTTGTATCAGACTTTTTCCAGATTTGCTGGATTAGATTTGCTGAAGCTTGCAAAGCCACCAGGTTCTGGGATAGGCAGTATAATACATCATCCAATTGGATCTTAATTTGACAAGGGAGAAGCAACCAAAAACAGGACTTGAGGATGGAATTGTTTAGTAACTCTAACTCTACACAGCTGTGAAACTTTAAATGTTCTTCACCTCCAAGAGTCTGGAGGCACAGAGAAATGGTAAACCTTGACAAACTACAAGTTACCTGTAATAGTCTTCATATTTAGTAACACAAAAAATTAGAGACTTAACAAGCTTTATCTCAATGAGTGCCAGAAAAATGTCAAGTTTTGCTGCCAGTAGTCATCTTAAGCCCCTCCTAAATACCCAATACTTCTGAAAGACAAAAAATGCAAGACTGAGTTACCAGCTGATGGAAGACCTTTCATGGTCCTGTATTATAGCTCAGGAATCTCTTGCTCCATTACCCAAAACAGTAGGTCCTCTACGTTACTGTGCACCACACTACAGAACGTGATATTTCCAACTTGGGCCCGTCATAGGCTTTAGTTTACCCTTCATTAGAAAAGGGTCCTCACCTCAAAGCAAAGCTGACATTTGCTCTCCTTTGCTGATGGCAATTACGTGTTTACCTAGCGCTCAACAGAGCAGACCCCCAAGCTTTGCCCTTCGAGAACTACAACAGTATGAATCAACAATATTACTTCTCTGTTACCAGCACAGCTTTTCCCCAGCTCGCTCTTTCCATCTCCACACTTCACAGAAGCAGGTGCCATTGCTCTCACCTCAGCAGCAGCCATAGCTGCAGCCTCTGGCTCCTGTCCCATCCTGACCTTAACGCTGCAGGCTGCCCTCCCACCTCCGCCCTCCATACACGCAGACCCAGATACTTGTCTCTGAACAAGAGTGGGCACTCTGTCCTCCACTTAGTGCGCACTTGCAGCTCATTTTTGGAGGTGCCTGGGACACTAGTTTTTCTGGATTGGGGATCTATTCTATCCACCCATCTATGGGTAAAGGAGAAAAACCCAATGCCTCAGGCTTAGGGATCTGCTAGATGTTGTTTCAGCTATTCACATAAATCTTCCTTACACATCACAAGCCACTGGACCATCCCCAAACACATGCTCTGAGCGCACATCATATCCCCTGGGCAAAGTGGCTTCATCCCAACACCCTCACCCTCAGCCACACGCTCTTTCTCCAGGTGCTGTTCCAGCCTTAGCAGAGGACTCCAGCACTGCAGAGGCACCTTTGCCATCCCACCTTCACGACTTCATCTTTACTGATCTCACTGCTCTAAGTCAGGGTGTTACTGTCTTTGAGAATAAACCCCTGCAAATACCCACCTCCAAACAGCCAAGCAGCATCAGCTACAGATTGCCTTTTGTAGACCCTCATGGAGTTATAACCCTCGTAGAGCGTGACTGTAATAACTATACGGCCAGATCTTCCACAGCACAAAATTTTACACATGGAGCCGAATAGCATCTTCAGTCATTTACCACAAAGAATGAACAAACTTCAAAAAGAAAATAGAGCTGCTCATCTCAATAACTCAGAAGATATGCTCTTTCAAGACTCCATAAATATATCTTCTTCCGTTATGTAAAATTAATTTCCGTATCAGACTAAACCAAAGAATGATGAGGATGAAAGGTTGCTTAAAATGGTCTGTGTTACTGATTTTATCAGTTACTACTTACAGCTTTAAAAAACTCAATGCTGCCTAATAGTGTCCGTATTTCATCTGCTGAGAAATCTAATACTCTCAGAAAAGAAGCAATATCAGACTGCATGGCCAGCCTTACTTGGAAGAGAAAATACAATTCTGAGAAATTGAATCTTGAACAATAAGAGAAAGAAAATGGTGAAACTTGGCTGATATATTGCATATGCACATGGAAGGAGAGAAGAAACAAAATTATTGTGACGGATAGGGAGAACATTTTACAAATAATGCAGATGCCCGCATAAAATATTCTTTGTTTCTGGAGTGGGTAATGAAAGATAAGAAGATTGCTGCAATATCACACCAATACTATAGTGCATTGTATTTATCACATAAATTAAAATTATGTCAGTAAACCCAGGTACAGAGTGGTGTGCGTACGCAGAAGGTATTTGTTTCTGAAATTCAGGAGTGCAGTGGCGGATGTCTCATACTCATATTAACATCTCTTTCTCCCATAGTTTATGTAATGCATTGCTAGCCATATGCTGCCGTTTACCCTACGGCAGCATCTGGATGCCCTGACCTGAGGTCCCGTTCTGTGAGAAGCTGCAGCTCCAGTTGGCAAAGGCTGTGACTGCTCCCACTGGGTACTGACACATGGGTGAAGGGCAGGGAAAGGCAAGCAGTACCTAGGCAGTAAGCAAATCCTGAAAAAGGAGCACTTTTTTTTCCATTTAAACATAATCATAAATACCTGGCACAAGTAAGCCTAAATAGCTTAATCTAGTAGCAATGAAAATCTCTCTCCAAGGGGTAATCTGACCTCTTGTTATACAGCGGTTGTGTCAGAGTTTGCTTACTCGCTCACCTAGTCCAAGGTGAGCCCGTGTCCACTTCCCTGAACAGTACTGAGTTGCATTAAAAAGCAAGTTAGACAGTCCTTACTACCTCCTTTCAAAATGAATGCAACTATGACACATCAGGGCCTCACATGTGGAAAGACGAAGCACATTTTTGCACTAAGACAGGTGAGCTTAGTACTGGGCACCAAGTTGCATTAGTTACTGGCTCTCAGCTGCTGTTGCAGATTGTCTGCTCTGGTGTGGACAGGGACATCTGAGGCCTTTATCCACCCTTACAAAGCACTTCACCTTGTCAACACCAAGGGGCAAGGCACATGTAATCTGGCCAGCCCTGCCCCTCTGCTGACAACCATCCCCTCCAGCTGCGAGGGGCTGGGAGAGCTGTGTGGGGGGTGGCTTTGCAGTCCTCCTGCTGCAGCTGGTGGCAAGGATCCCATCTGCTCCTGTGTGTGTTTACATACCCTGGTGTACCTGAAATGATCCCCTTCCAGTGCCTGGTGAGGGCAGCTCCCAAGGGGAGGGCATGGTGCTTTCTGAACTGCTCCAAGCCACCCAGCCAGGCAGAGCCTGGGCAGGGGTCTAATCCTTTCCTCTTACTTTACCCAGTGTCATTACTTGCCCCCATGCTACATTAAGAGACAACTGTTTTCTCCTCTTCATTTTTTAAAGATGCAGCTTTGTTAGTGTTCTGGATGCCGGAGCTGTCCCAGGAGCACTGCAATAGCTCAGAGGGCAACATGACCAACACGAGCCTTCTTTTGAAGCTGATAACTGTGTTACAGGTATTTTGCTTAGACAAGTTTAGTACATGAGATTTCAGCATCTAACATCCTCTTTTTCCAATATAGTTCTATTAATATTTTCTTTGTTAAGAAGTTGTTTCATTTTTTTTCTTTTTTACATTTTTAATCTGCTTTTTAAGACTATCTCCATCTCCTTGATCTGGTCCATCCACAAAAATACTGCAGTCAAAAGAAATCTGCCTGATGGTACTAGACCACTGATTTGGAGCAAAAGTGTCTACTCTCAAATTCTGTCTCAAACCAGCGACTGAGATACTATCTCCCTCATTAGGCAGTCTGTTATAATCATTTGATTTAAAAAGCTACATGTGATAGGAGCAAGTCAGCTGACTTCCTGAAAGTTTTAAATGTCACTGTCTATATATGTACCTTATGATCAAATCTAACATGTCTTATCCAAATACTTTCTGCAGTGCTTTGTTATACTAATGTAAATCTAGTTAGAGATGTTATTCACAATTGTTATTTTAATAGGAGCCCACTCCTGAATTACCCTCCCCATCAGGACTCCTGTTCAGTGGGTGAATTTCAGAGTCTTGCAGAATTAGGCCTTACATTATCACAATTATGTGCAGAAATTACATGACCTTGTTTTGTATTTCCCTGACATAAAATTGTGTGTTTCCTATTAGTTCCTGATCTTTTGTCTGATACCACAGTGATAATTTCTTCCTGAACACAGAGTATAATGTACTCAGCAATTACAGCCTCAGAAAAGAAGCAATTATTTTGCTTACAATGCTTTATGAATTAAGTTCACAAAGGTCTAGACAGAGGTGTCAGCTATTCTCTCTACAATCTGATATTTGCATGTTAATTGAATCCTCCTCTGAGAAGGCCACCCTGGTTTAGCTCATCGGAGAAGAAGCAAGAAAACTAATTCATACCTCCGAGGGGGCAGGTGAAGAAGGGAGGCCATTGCCAACATGGACAGTTACATTTCTTTTATGGTACAGGTAAAACACACGAGTATGCAAAACCAAGGCTCAGTCTATGGCTGCTGTTACTTGGCCTCCTTTGCAGTCAACGTGGCCACACAGATTTGCGCTGGCCAAGACTCAGATTGGTGCCAAAAGAGTCCAGGGTGTCAGAGGCATTATCTAGAAGGCAATCCCCAGTTCGTTCCCAGTCAGTAGACCTCTATTATCAGTGCTAAGGTTTACCTGGAATAGCTGCTAACTTGCATTAAGGCTTTAGCCAAAATCTATTACTCAAGTCACCCAGCCGTTCCCCTTGGTTTTAACCTACTGCCATAGACCGGTACCACGTGTGACTCTCTGGCTGTGCTAGCTTGCTTACAGACTTGGAAGTCAGATTATAAGATTATTTTGATTTCATCAGCCAGGGAGAATTGTGAACTGAGCTGCCGGCTGACTGGAGGATGCTGCAGTATATGTGCAGTGACAGTTCTCTTCTAAAGAGCTGACTCTGACCACTTGCAATTTTCCCCAGTTTCAACAAGTTCCACCAGCTGCAGACAGAAATTAATTTTAATCATACTTTGCGTATTTCAGTTTAACTGGAAAAAAAATATCACTCTTACTGCCTGGCATCCACCAGGATACAACATTTTACAACTTAAAAGATGGAGGTACACAAGGTACTTTCTGAGGACTGGGGGATGAGCTGTGTTTGTACATCTGGATTGTAAATTTTTATTGCAGCTCATAATTTCCTATTTTAAAATGTAAATTAAAGATCTGTTACTTGCTTGTTACTTTTTTCCTGGGTAATTTGGCCTAAGCTGTATTTGGCTAAAAATACAGATACAAAGCACAATAGCAACTTTAAAAAAACCAGTTATTCTGGTTGGATAGTTTTTAAATCCTTAATGAAATATGATTGCTATTGAAAAAAATTCTCATTTATTGACATGTATTTTCTATGACAAGCGATTGAACTGGCCATTACTAACCACAAGGTCCTTTAAGACGTTAAAACCATTAGAGCTGGACTCCTCACATCCCACTTTTATTTCTATGTTAGTGCAGAAAAATCACACGTTGCTTTTCCTATTTTGAAACAATTTTTCAGCTTTCAATTAACTTGTCTTTGAGCTGAACTAGATGAATATGCTGAAAGAAAAACCCCACTGAATTCCTGCTGAGATGAAATAGCTGTAAAACTGTCTTATTATTTTGACAAAAAACTTGTTTTAGATGCTTCTCCGGTGACTTTACAAGCTTTATGCTCTTTCTTTTTCAAACTTTGGAAATAAGCAATGTTATTCTTAAACATTATATTTCATTTACATCAACTTAAATTCTCAGGTATTATAGCAAGTTCTGACCTTAATATGCTTGTCATAATTTCATGTCTTAAAACAGATCATCTGTTTCATTATTGTAGGTTAATTTTAACTTTGCTTCTTACCAAAATCTGTTTTAAATAAATATCTTCTGTTTTTTAAAGCAACAGAATTTTCTATAATGGCAAATTAAATTCACTGTGGATAAATAAACATGAGAAGAACGGTGAAACCATTACCACTCAGGAAAAAGATCCTGAAGTTATAATAGATGTAATGAGCTGTAAAGAGCTTGAATAATGACATGAAAAATGTTGTTGATGATACAGAGTTATTTAGAACAAAAAAAAATTCTGAAGATGACAGGAATTTCATAAGGACCTCACTGGGAGGCAATTGGGCAGCAAGCTGGTGGGTAATTTATGGATAAATAGAAAGTGACACACTTGGAAAAAATTATAATCCTGCACAATGATGAATTTTAAAACTGTCTTTTTTCATATGGTTAATGGATGGGGTAATTTTTGAAAAATTCAACACACTAGCTGTTAAAAGTAGAGAGCATAAAAATAAAGAGAGAAGTGAAGAACAGGAAAGAAGTTGTCCCAGTGGGATTGGGATCATGCAGGGAACATCTCCATCTAGCACACAGTGTGCGGGCCAGGTGCCCTCCATCTCCAGCAGCATTGACTGGAGCTGGGAGAGACACAGGGAAGGGCAATGAAGGCTCAACACACCAGTTATCCTCAGGCTAGTAGAGACAACGGGTTGGAGGCACCCCAGAGAGCTACAAAGTCCAAGTGGGACAAAGAGGGCAAACAGACTGATCGTTGCTGAACCTGGCTCCTATGTGGTTGGCTCTCCAACTGGACAAACTGGTGAACATGCAGAAAATACCTGATTATGAAACATTTCTAGAGCTCCTTGCCACAGGTTACAAAAAAGCTTGTGGGTGCAAAAAATGGAGTTACGCAAATGTGGAGGAGGATGGCAGCTGACTGAAATCAGCCTGGAGAAATCCACCTGTGGCTCTCAACACATGGGAGATGCAGATGGAAAAAAGGTGTGAATGTTTTGCCATATGCTCACTCTGTACCTTCACTCTCCTATAACTCTGAAAATCACCATGTTTCTGGGAAGGGCTGGATTGTCATCTAGGCAGGATTATGCACTTGAGCAATTCCTTGTGCCTAAACCCGTAACCAATACTGTGCTAATAGTTGTCATGTTTTACCAGGTAAAACCGTTCCCTAAGTATAATACCAATATCATGAAGATACTGGTAAAATCTCAGAAATTAAATAGGAAATACTTCTCATGGAGAAACAAACAAGGTTTACTCTTATTTCTATTTAATATTTTTAATTCTGGTATTGCAGATATCAAAACCTGTGAAAGTGCTTAAGCATTTGGAATTGCTAAATGATATCCAAAAGCAATCAGAAAACTCATTCTATTAGTCTGATTGCTACAATAGCAATGAAAGATCATTTATCAAATAAGTCATAAAAGAACCAAGCATCCTTGACCACTGCCTGCCTCCCCCTCACAAAACACATACCAGCATCTTTAAGGATCAGAATATACTCCTGACACTCAGCATCCAAATGGGACCTCTACAGCTTGACTGGAACTCCACCTGCATATGTTATTTAAATTTCCAGTTTGACAGCAACTTAGAAGGAACATAAAGCAACAGAAACCCAACACTGCCTTTCACCTACCCAGGCATTCCTAGTAAATGAATGACCAACATTGTGTAAGAAGACAATTCACCCCTAGGAATATAACCCAGCAAGTTTATCGCTGTTCTGCATCTTTAGGTGAGCTATTTCTACACCTTACCACAGCAGGCGCTGGGATACTTCACTGCATAAGGATTTTGTAGAGGAGTAAGTGCAGCTGGAGGCATGACAAGATCTTCACAAAATCTAGGACCCATTATTTTTAAAGAGTGTTATCATCTAGTCCCACATTGAGTGAAGTGTCTTCATCCACCTTCTCGGGGTAGTGTGGCCAGCAGCAGAACTTATCATCTCCAGCTGCAGTGGTCAAACTGCAGAGGAGGGCTGGGAGACCTGCCAAAGCCTGCTTGTGCGAGAAGAGGGCACCATGGGCAGAGGCAAGCTAAAGACGGCAAGAGAGGGTAAGGGACAAAAAGGAATGACTCAGTCTCTCCATTTTTTTTCTGGTCTAACATCTCATTTATAACATTAACAACAATCCCAGGCTCCTATTTAACCGTTTGTTTTACCAGTTCTCAAGCACTTTGTGAAGAGAGGCAGAACCACCTCTCCTCCAGCCCGCTTTGTGCCAGCGCATCGCCCCGCACCACCTATGCACTTGGTTACTGCCCAACCTCCCATCTGACTTTCTTTCAGAGTCATGCTAAGAACATCTGCCAGGAGCAAAACCAGTGTTTATCCACCAGGTTTCAAGAGCCAAAACGTTCCTGATTTAAATCTCCTGGAGTGCTCCCCTCCCCATCCCACAAAATTAGTGTTTTGCTGTCATGGAGGCAGACGACTGAGCACCAAACTCTGCACTTTGGTCTGAAAAACAAGAAGCACCTGCCTGAAACCAATTTGGATGAACAAGGCTGTCCACCATTAGAAATAATTCAGCCGTTAATAATGTGGCAGATGGCAGAAGGGGGACATAAGAAAAGAAAACATTTCCTCCCCCGGCTTTGCCACTACCTTGCTTTCCTGGCAGCTTGAGAGTTTCTTGGTAACGTAAAACCTGAATCTTACTTCCTGCAAAATTAAGCTTCTCATTTCTTATCCTGCTCACCAAAGGCATGAAGAACTGATTTCTCCTCTGCTCTGGCTCTCCCAGCACCCCCATTCTGGGGTCACCATGAGCCTGCCGCCTCTGTCATCCCTCCCCCAGAGAGGGGCTGCCACCCACCCTCATGTTCTCTATCTTCCCCCACACATTGGCACCTTGCATTTGCCATCACTGACTCACCTCCTACAGTTTTAGTCCAATTTTAAGGTTATTTTGAATTCCCACCCGTCCCACCAATGCACTGGCAGATACTCTTGGTTGCATGTTGTCTGCAGACTAACAAGCTCAGCCTGCCTGGGTCCATCATCCAGGTAATCTTTGAAGGACACAGAGCAAAACTGCATTAGGACGGATGCAGCGATGCCCAACGGCAACCTCATTTCATTTTGAAGTGAACCATTACCACACTTCATACACCGTTATCAACTAACCTCACACACTGTCGCGTAACCTCACATGTCATGGTAGGTTCAGCCAGACCATGTTTCCCTTCCTGGTCAGATGGGGCATTCACATGGAACATCCAAAGGCTGAGGGCAGTATTTCTGGTACCTGTTTATCCTTTCAGCCAGTTGGCTTTTATCTTACTATGAAGAGAAAATAGCTGGGAGTTTAAGAGACCAGGCTGTATTTGCTACTGCCTGTTTTACCTGGCCCTTCCAGGTGCTTTCCAACAGTCTATTGTTTCACATGCTTTCAGGTAAGAGGGTGTTACCTTCGTCTGACTCACTCCTGGATCTTTTCTCTCACTTTCTCTTCAGTACACCTGTGTGCTTGCTCCTGGACGTCCAAATACTTCATTCATCCGTCATGGTCCTCACATTGCTTTATCTTCAAAGGTGAAAGCAAGAATGAGCTCTTAACTTCAGGAACTACTCCCTAACCTGTTCTTTTCCTATTCTGGTTTGAAACCGTCAGTTGTTAATAAGATGTGGGCTTGCGATGAAGCACAGGCAGCAAGGCAGGGAGCCCTGGGACAGCAGGGATGTATGAATGAGCTGGAGCCAGTGGCCCCCTAAGGAGGGTAGGAGAGGGATGCTTGTAGCATGGCCGGTCCCAGAGCAGAAGCCAAGCAGCTGAAGGGTACCTCTGAAAGCTGCAGAGCAGCCTGGATGAGGAGGGGTCTCCCAGGCAGCCCAGGACAGAGCAGCCTTTGCACACAGACTGTGACAGCTACAGCGGCTTTGTCCAGATGTCCCTAGAGAGTCCCCGCCTGTGGGACCGTGGCCAGAGAGCTGACCCAAACACACAGGCAGATAACCCTGGCTCTGGGAAACTGCCTCCTGGCTCCAAACCAAGGCAACACCTCCCTGTAATTTCTTAGTTAAATGAAAACTAAGTTGGATGGAAGAAACTATCAATCTGAACCCTTAACCAGACAAGGGTTGCTTGTCTCCCAAGAATGCTGTGCATGTACTTCTAGTGAAATCAGATGCTACTTACATCATTACTAAAAACTGCCAACAGGCCTGAGGAGTGAAAAAACCAAGCAATAAAAATATTTATGGGTAGAGGCAATGCTTTTCTGAGGATCTTTTTGATGAAAATGCTGATGATGTTGCAACAAGGCCCTGGTCCAGGAGCCTTCAGTGTCTCTCCTGTTGCCTGTGAAACATTCCTACCTTCAAGAGAATTTCAAACATCCATGATCAACCCCACCACCAGCTGTGGCTGAGAATGGACACTTAGTAACCTGTCTTCAAACCTGGCTGAAAATCAGCATGGGGTGTGGCGGGGCCCAGGGATTTGACTGTTCCTCATCTTGCAGAATCAGATTCCCACTGGCAGTGTATTTGATAGATTGCCAACAAAACTGGAATCAGCCAGGTGAACGATCTGCATCTCATTTGAATTCCAAAGGCCTCCTTTTCCATGGTAATGACAGGCAGCAATAGCAGGGTAGCTCTGAAGTATTGAATGATTACAAATAACATTTACAATATATCTTTCATTCAAAAGAACCATCATAAATAAAATTATCAGGAAGTTCCAGTCTAGTCTATAGCACTGTATTCTTGCTTTGCTCTCCATTTTAAAGTCCCAATGAAGTTGCATAAGCAGATAGTGATCCTCAACTCTCATTTACTACTTCTGTGCCAGAATTTCACTAACAATTAATAGTATTACTGTAACAGTGTCCTATTATACAAATTATTTCACATACACAGAGTTAGCATTTTGGGCAACAGACTTACCAGATTTAGCAAATAAGAAGCAAAGGAGCCACGTCTCATAAATAGAGAAGATCTAGAGCCAAGTGCTTAAGTCACACTGAAGTTAACGAGAAATAAATAACATTCTGAGTGGAGTCAGGGTCCTAAAGTTATCTTTATTGACATAGACCTATCTGACTTGGGGAAAAAAAAAAAAAAAAAGTCTGTGGCAAAGGTAGGAACCAATGCCTCTGATTTCAGTACAAGGTCTTAAGGACTTGGTGGCACAAACCAACAGTGCAAGAGGCAATTGAAGTTTATTTGGTCAGAAAAGTTCACCCTGTCCTTCCTGGGGTACAAGCTCCAGCATCAGTCCTTGATGGTCTCACCTGCTGCTACAACAGCCCAATCCAGGGGCTTTAACCATGGCATGGAAGTAGTAGGGATGTCCAGGAGCCAGCCCAGGTGGACCATTCACTCCAAAGACAGTGATCAAGCCAAAGGAGTCTGGCTTTCTACATCAGACAACGAAGCTGTTGCTTATTTGAGAATAAGAATACAGAAAAAGCTTGACTTGCTTCCACTGAGGTTATTCCTGCATCCCAAGCCCAACCTAAACAGAAGCCCTGCCCCTTGCAGGGGTGGCAACACAGAGCAGGGAAAGGATGCAAGCACAGACAAGATGCGGTAGAATGTAGAGTCACCTCTGGGGAGGCACAAAGGCTGGGGACCTTTGGGAAGGTCATTGAGGGATTTAGCAGGGAGCATCACAGGACCATTACTAAAGGGCTTCTGTGGGACATAGGAAAAGTCATTGAAGCTGCTGCCATGCCTGGCAGTGCTTCAGTGGGAGCACTGCACATACGAATAGCACTGTATATATGTGCCCAGCATTTAACTTCATTGGGAAGAACTGAGGTAGAATCTGGGTGTCCTAGTTTCAGCCAGGATAGAGTTAATTTTCTTCTCTAGTAGTGGTACAATGCTGTGTTTTGGATTTAGTATGAGAATACTGTTGATAACACGCTGATGTTTTAGCTGTTGCTAAGCAGTGCTTGCTCTAAGTCAAGGACTTCTCAGTTCCCCGTGCTCTGCCAGTGAGCGGGTGCGCAAGAAGCCGGGAGGGAACAGAGCCAGGACAGCTGACCCGAACTGGTCAAAGGGATATTCCATACCATAGAGCATCACGCTCAGTATATAAACTGGGGGGAGTTGGTCGGGAGGGGCCGATGGCTGCTCGGGGACTGGCTGGGCATCGGTCAGCGGGTGGTGAGCAGCTGTACTGTGCATCACTTTGGATTTTTCTTTCTTTGTTTTTTATCCTCTCTCCTTCTCTCTCCCTTTCAATTGTTATTTTTATTATTATAATTATTATATTTTATTTCAATTATTAAATTGTTCTTATCTCAGCCCACAAGTTTTACCTTTTTTGCAATTCCCATCCCACTTGGGGGGGCAAGGGGGAGAGCGAGAGAGCAGCTGCATGGTACTTAGTTGGCAGCTGTGGTTAAACCATAACACTGGGTAATATTAATTAATTTAAGGATCTTCCATTTCTCATTATACAAATGTACATGGTATTAAACCATTCACTGTAAATAGAACTGATTCATCCAAATTTAAAAACCCTGAAAACTCCATAGCTTGCTATATGGGAACTCACCTATTTTATGATCCAGGCTTTATTTCAGCAAGTGCCGAATTCAACAGTTATGCTGACGTAGAAACCATAGCCAGCTTAATCTTCGTGTTAGTCTGAGGATCTTTGATACAACATGTCTACATCAAAAAGACTGTTATTATATTTTGCCTTTCGACTTAATTAAAGTCTCTTTTATGAGATGCTGTTTTTGTAACTACTTTCCCTTTCCTAAAATGAGCCATCTTGTCTGGTACAGTAATTATAACAACATCATTGAGTCTGTATTCACAGCCTGTTTTTTAAATAGTTCCCATTTCTGAGTAAAGACTAAAGATGTTTGTGGGTAGAAACACTGATAAGATGGGTCTCTCTGGCTGCATTCAGTCAGAAACACATGGACTGCACAGTACACCCCTTAACAGGAAAACAATTTTAAGCCACCCAAGCATGAAAGCCCCCAATTTCTGCTTCAGAAGGACATTTCCCTCAGCCCTCCCAAGTTGCCACCATCCCAAAGAAGCACAACAGGACACAACCAACCTCTTCTTTCCAGCTGGAAGTTATAGCTCATATCAGTCGAGCTAAAAACAGGACTGAGCTGCCTCGGTGGGACCCTCCAGAGCTGAGAGCTGGTCCCAGCTCTGCAGCTGACTGATAGCACAACCACAAGTGACTCACTTCATCTCCTTGTGCAAGAGTTTCCTCTCCAAAGTTTGCCTCACATTTCATTACAAGAAGAAACTGAAGCCAGCAGATGGTCTTTTAAGTAGTGATTACAAAGTGCTTGGCACAAGCTACAGCTGAACTCCATCAGAAGTTTATTCTAGGTAATACTGGATGGCAAAGAATGGCAATACTGTAAAATGGCAACAACAACAACTTTGGGTTATACCCAAACTAGTATGACCAAAAATTTAGAACTCCTGTGTCTTCACAGGACCTCTGCATTCAGTCTTCTATTAGTTGCTGTTGTTACTTTACAAGGAGGTGCACAAGGACATAACTTCCTATCTTTTATAACTCACTAGCAGGAACACAGGGCAGAAAGGATTGTTGGGCTTATCAGCTTCAGCTCTGGCAATCACAGGCAGCTGTGCTGTGCCATTAATGCTTAGCCTTGACCTGTCGGTGGGGCTTCTGTCCCTAAGAGCACACATTAGATGAAGAGCTCTATGGTGAACTCAGAATACTGATATGAACTAAAAAGAGGCAAATAAAAGAGAAGTGTCAACTCTGTAAAATGGCTACATGTCTATACATGTAATTCCAGAAACATGGAAGAGAAAATACATTTGACAAATGAGAAATAAACAAACCTTATACAGAAAAGTAGTTGTGTATAGTCTGGGAAAGATCTCACATCAGCCTACGGAAGGTGCAGTTTGCTGGTTTCAACATATGTAATATTAAAGATGTTTTCTAGTGGAAGAGAGTGAAGTAGTTTTCCAAAAACTCTGAGCTACACCCACAAATGGCCGTTGACATTAAAAAAGGACTGTGCATTTAAAATGCCATTCTGAAAGCCTGAAGATTTCCATTCCAATATTTTAGAGGATTTAACAAAAGGAAAATGAGTTAAGAAAAGAAGCAGCACATTTTAGGCCAGAACTTTTGACCCAGTTCTTCTCAAAGCACATTTAAATTGGTTGTCTTCATCAGTTCCTCAAGTTTAGGCTGATTACAAAAAACCTCAGGATTTCAGAGACCAACAGAAAAGAACTTCAGTGTAAAGAAAAACAAGCTTGTTTTACCCAAATAAATATGCAGTTATCAGATTCAAGTGACATGGAGGGAAAAAAAATCAATGCTTTAAAAAGTTGCTTTAAAAATATAACAAAATTCTCCAACAACTCCAAATAGTTGGGGAAGAAAATGTATTTGTTTTCTGCAAAAACTGTTTACAGCCTGCAGTTACTGAATCAGAACCTAAACATACTGAATTATCTTTAATTGGCTGAGTATTATCAGGCCTTTGCCAGAATGCTAACTGCTCACCCCTCAGCCACGTCTCCACATACACTTACTGAAGACTTTTCATCTTCTTTGATGCAATGTTGCAGCTAAGGAGGGTAGAACAGGCTGGCATTTCAACCTTGCCAGCCTGGATCATTACCAGGCTGCAACAGCATCCCAGTGGGGAAAAAGGAACATTTCTGGCAGAATCGTGCTGTTGAAATCAGAACAGGAATCACCTCAACCCACCGACTGGGTTGGTATGATTTCCTATTACCATTTTAATTATCCTTCTATGTCTTTTTTCTGTATTTCCAAGGCTTCAGTTGCTCTGTTAAGCACTAAATGATTGATTTCAAAAGCAGCCCAGATGACCACAGCGAGCACTCGTACACAGGAATGTTAGCTTAGATTTATACAGGAATGTCAACTTACATTAAGTGCAGTCCATTTAAGGGCTGAAATCTTGCTGAAGGTGTCAAAAAGAGGAGCTCTGCTGAGCAGGATGTGGTCCCAGAAGGTTTTTGTAACTACCTTGAAAGAGATAATCAGCAAAAGCAATGGAGTAAGCCCCAAATGTGGTGTTCCCTTATGGGGATTTTGTCTGGTTTTTGCTTCCCTTTCTTCCCCCATTATTCAGCGGTTCAGGGAATACCCTGCACAGGTTTTTCAGAAAATGCCTTTCATGCAGACCCAGTAGAGGCTTGTCTACTGAACTGACAACCTGTGTCTTCAAAAGCTCATCATCCTGTTGTCTCTCTGCTTGGTGACCCAGCACATGCAGCTGGTCAAAAGTTCAAAGGACACTCTCAGTGTGCAGAACAAGTCAAGATGCTTTAGGATGTATTGCACTTGTCATGGAGAAATAACGTGGGAGGACCTTGGGTGCAAAAGTTGCTCTGTAATGGTACAGCATACTGCCTGGCACAGCATGATAACATGGACACTGGAATATAATTTTCTACAAAGATGCATTGAAGAAATATGCAAGTTTGTCCCAAATTTCCAGAAACTCTGTTCATTCTGGCCAGCTTCTACCTGGTATCCCTCAATAAACTGTGAGAAAAGCCCCCAGATTCCCAGTGGCAGGACATAAGGACCACAGGACACCCATGTAGATTTGTGTACTAGGAATAGAGAGTCCTTGTCATCGGGGCACAGTGAAATCATTCCCTCTCTCAGCTCAAAGCAGCTGTGCTCTGCTGCTACACATCTTTTTGCTCTAGCAGAGCCGCATGCTGTTGTGAAACCCCACGATGGCAAACCGCTGTGCCTGTGACAGCTGGTTTACCACAAACCAGTGCAAACTAAAAGGTGGGTCTAACACGAGTGCTCAAAAACACCAAGAGAGTCTCAACTCTCTAAGGCTATGTTTTACTTGCAAAATAAGCTTTTTATCTAAGCTTTTACACTCAGCTGTGCCAGGTAAGATGTAAGCAGGTGTCTTCCTTGCCATCCATGGCCTTGCAGTGCAGATCCCAGTCTCTGGGCTAACCTTCAGTCAGCCTAACGAGGCTGTTAGTTTGCAGTGAGCCCTGTGCCGTCCCTCTGAGCCCTAACAAAAGGTCTTCCTTTCCCCCTTCTCTGAATCCAGCTGGGAGCACACTTTTCTCAGGAGCTTTCCGGTCTCTTTGCCCACTGCCTGGCTCTCTGGGAGGCTGTCTTGAAAACATGCCTTCCCTGGGTGCAGACATGCAGTTCCTTTTCCAAAACAGAGTCCCCACCTCACCCAGGACCAGCAGCTAGAACAAGGCAACCAGGAGGAGCCTTCCTCCCCGGTGCCTGGCTATTGCCCTGCTGACAGCGCAAAGGATTGAGCACATGGAGATGCAAACCAAACAGTTACCATGTGTCCCCTTGCCCACAGCCAAGCTCTCAGGAGCACCAAGCCATCCCCTGCAGCTCTCTCTTCCTGCCATTTGACGATGAATACACTTTTTAGACATGTTTCTATGGGAACAAGGCTTAAGTAGACACACTGTCTTCTCATCTCTTCCTAAGAATCTCTGTACCCTTTGGCTCATCCCAGCCAGAAGTTGACAAAAGAAGAGCAAATCTCAGAAGTAATCCAGTTCCTCAAGCTTCATGAGCACAAGGGCGGAGCGAGTAGCAGAGAGAAAAAACAGACTGTAAGTGCCTGGAGAAATGGAAGAGCTGTAGCCCAAGCTCACACATTAATGTCAGCTACGTGAGCTATGTTATGAGGTCCCTCTGTTCCTAGGAAGAAGAATTCATTGGGACAGTGGTCCACTGGCAGACAAAATCATGGGAAATCAGGCTCCATCAGTACCTGTGCACACAAAACTGCTTGTTCTTTCTTCTCTTCCAATAGGTAGAAATATAAATAGCACTTGATCTTGGAAATCCTGAGGTATGAAAAATCAGACGGGTTGTCTTGATTTGCTGCTGCTGGACAGAGTTTATCCTCTGTTTTTAACCCCTTCTTTTTCTCAAGATTCTAATGCAAATTTTGAAATTCTATTTTCTATATTAATATAAACATTTACAAGCAAACTTGCATACGTGCACTCTTTCTTTTGCTCTAGTGATATTACCAGACAGTTAAAACTGGGAACATCTGGATGAAAATCTGTATGCTGCTCCTGTTCCCTTGTTGTAATCCTGGCTCCAGATGAGCTGGGAGTTTTGCCATGTACTGTAATGGGGTCAGCATCGCAGTTCTGCTACATAAGGTTCACCAGCATTCATAGTTACTGATTTGGAAATTGCAGAGTTTAACCCCGAATGACATAAATGTAGTTACAAACTGCTATAGAAATAAGTTTGATTTCACACAAAGGTTTCTGATTTTACCAGTGGACAAGATCTTATTTTCAGGTGGGTGACCCATGTCATAAAGAAGATAGAAAGTAATACTGAGAGGTTTCTTTAAACTGTGTAGTTCACCTGGAGATGCTACGAAGCTATAAGGAGAGGGCATAAGTGGTGTTTTCCCCTATGGCAAGTTCTCAGTTGAAGGAACAACTGGAGCGTAATTGAACAAAGGCATAAAAGCTGCTGTAGGACCAACGGATATTCTGCCTGTCAGTAATTTGGTGTGTTTAAAATGGAGGATGCTTTCTACAGAAAAGATGGTTACCAGCTTGCCAGGTGGAAAGATCTGAGGCTTGACTCTATTGTGGGCTCCTCTTGGGATGGCTAAAGGAGAGCATCCAGAGCACCGGACCCTCAGAGGTGCTCAGAGCCATGGAAACTGCAGCAGAGGCTGGCTGCAGCCCCCTGCATTACCAGCCTCAGGCATGAAGACTTGCCTTTGGCTAGCAAGAGCCAAAACTGATGGTTTGCATTTTGCAGTGGTTCACTTCCTGATTTTTGACTTGTAGTTGTACTATGTGAGCTTCTGTATCAAGACACAGCTGCTGAAGCTGCAGGCATGGTGCTCAGAGCAGCCTTAGCAAGAGCCTTTTCCCAGCCCATGTGCCACCATTCATGTTCCTCATCTCACTTGTGCCATGATGCACTCCTGTCCTTCACCCTCTCAAGAAACCGTGTTAACTCCTGTTGTGTATCTTGCTAAATTGGGGCATCCCGGTCAGGATAGACTTTTATTCTTGCTTGCTGATAGCAACCGTAACAGTTTAGCAGGGATACACACTGTGCACAACAAAGCAAAGGCCCCCAAATGTTCCCCAACATGGAAAACAAAACCCAGTCTTTCCTCATAAATTTTGTCATAACGTTATTATACCGGATCACAAATGTTAGTCTTCTTCTGGCATCCTCTCTTCCCGCAGCGTTTAGATAAAGATGGTTCAATGAGGTCTTAAGAAATCAGCACATCATGAAACAGTATATATTAAATGTGATTTTTTTTTTTTTCCCTTGGATTTACCCATTTCTACAATCTTGACAGAGAGGAATGTCTCACAATAGTCCCAGATCTGTTTTTCCTTACTAGCTCATTTAAATTGTCTCTTGGGTACTCTAACCTACTTTCTCAGACTATACAACTGCCTCTCCTTGCAGCACGCTTGCTTTGCAAGTTTCCCCTTTATAATAAGGTTGAGTGGTTTGCTTTCAGCTACTTTGGCTTTTGTTATCTCTTTAAATACTACTACACTCATTGAAATACACAATCTGTATCCTGCCTTATGTTACAACCTAAGTAAAAGGAGCAGTAAGCTGATACAGAAATACAGGCGTATTAGAGTGCAAAGCTGTCATTAGAGGGAGAGGAACTTGGTTCTCCTGCAGCAACATAGCAATGTTTCGATATTTTCTAATTTATAACCTTCCACAATGTATCCACTGAAGGAAAAATAAAGCAGTATCTTTTGACTTGAGAGTATGAAAGCGTTTTTACATTATTCTTATTTGGAAGATGGATGAAAGCATTTAAATAGCTGTAATACAGAAGCAACCATCCTGTAGCGATAAAGTGTTTTGCTGGGACGGTTGTCCTCCCCAGACTTTCATGACCTACTGCCCAAGTGCTTGTTCTGTCTGCCCTCTAAGAATGCCTTTTCATTAGGCTTCAGTTCGTTACTCTCTCATCTTCCCTCTCAACTGTCTTTTGTCCAGATCTTTCACCCTTGGCAGCTATATACTTTGCTTCCTCCAAAAAACAAAATCAAGCTTTACATAGCTAGTAACAAGGATTGGGTAGACAAGATTTGCCCTCCTGCAAGTCTCATCCCTTATGAGCCAGTTCATCAATAAATTGTAGTTTAGCAACTTGTACATTAAGGATACAACCAGCAGGAGAGTTTGTATAAGTTTTCACACTCTACACACAGTGCAAGCATTCACAAACAGCTAACAAACCAAGGCCAAGAGTTGCCTTGCCCAAATTAAACTAGGTAACTAAATCAAGGTGATTGTCAGGCAGCTGAAGTTTACTTTTGGGGGTCCACCCACTGTTCACAAAATCTTGGCAAGACTGGGAACCCCAGGCAAATACAGCGTCTCACTGAGCTGGCACAAATGTGGGTCTGAGCCATCCCTGCAACTGCAAACAGAGAAAGAAATAAGATCTGGGGAGAGGATCGAGCAGAAACGGGCAGGGAAGAGAGAGGGGACATCTTACCCAGGACCCTCTTGCATGCAATGGCCTGAGAGGCAATTTACCACTGAGCCGGCACAAGCTCTCTCATGTGACAGGGGCACTTGTGTATTTGGAGCCTACAGGGCAGCGTAAGTGTTAAGCATTTCAAGAACTGTAGGGTAGTCTGTTATTTCACAAGTTCAACTAGGTGGTAGTGATGGTACAGCATCTAGCTCTGTGGCATCATCTCCTGCAGTCAGGGCTTACCGGTGCTGGCACAAAATAAATACCACTAGTTTGGAGGTGTAGTATTTCTCAGTCATGAAGGATTTCAGGATTTACAAAGCAAAAATGTCAGTTAACTCAGTGAGAGTGTTTTCTTGTCCAGAATTTTATGAAACTGAACCAGGAAACCCAGGACTTGGGATATCAGTCTTTTAAGTGATCATGGCTGCAGAAGGCCATGGAGATGTCTCCCCAGCCCTGACTCTCACTGCAGAGAGGTTCTGAAAACAGATCTGTAAAGGGGAAAAGTTGAATTTTAAACTGAGCCAGCTCCTCCAGGTCTTGTCTGAAGCCAGTCGCTGGCTCAAGGCCCAGATAGGGCTCTCAGCTGCCTGTTTCACAGAGAAGCTGTGTATTTTGGCGTAGATATGCCATATCTGCGCCTGCTGACAATTCTCTACTGCAATGCACCCTTGCAGAGCTCTTCCAAGGCCTTGCCTGGGGAAGCTTCAGCATCAGGGCGGGGGTAATGTCTGACCATTTCTGAAGCTCCATGGTCCAAACCCCACAGGACCTGCTACCAGGAGCTGGCAACAGACTCACCTTGGCTGGTTGTTTGGAACTAGAGCTTCTTGCAAGAAATCCCACCTGCCCTCTGACTATTTTATCTCTAGACAAATGACAGTACGATTTCTTTGCTTTGGGACTGGCCAGCTCATAGCTTTTAGCAGCTTCAAAGAGCCCATTCTTTCACTGTAGCCTCTCAAATCCCTTGAGATTTTGTCTGACCTTTGTATTTAGCAGCTACCCAAGCAATAAGCTTATTTTTCCTTTACTGTGATCTATAAGGAGATCTCACTTCAAATCTGCCAGCCAGAGGATCCAAGAAGCAGGACGTGCCTTAGAAACAAGCACCAAAGAGAGGAAAACCAGTACTGCCTTTGAAAGCAGTTGAAAGGGATGGGCAAGTGTTCATGCAGTACAGGAAAGGCAACCCAAGGGGGAGGCCACAGGATCCCAACATCTCGAGAGATTACTGCAAGAAAGACAGCTGACTGGTCAGCAGGGAAATGCAAGCCATGCTTTGGTAGGACGTGTATAGCCTGGTCCAGGGGAGAGTTCACAAGTCTCTCTCAAACACCTTTACAGGTCTGATGAGTTATGGCTCATTCTCCAGACTCATGACAAGCACAGATGGGCATGAGAACTGACAGCTAACATGTGGAGTCCATACCGAGCACCCACAGGGCCTGCAGCCCCCAGCCTTTGGTGCATCTCCATCTGCAGCTTGAAGCAGTACATTGCTTTGGGCTCTTTGTTTTGCAGGCTGCCTCAGCCAGCAGGCAGAGCTGGACGTTCCCTCTCTCATGGCAGAAGGGTTTCCCCTTGTGGGTAGCCAACTAAATTCTTTCCCTCTAACGTTGAGTAAAGTACCAGTTTAATCTCAAACACTCTGATGGGAAAACTACTTTGACACTTAAACAATTTTTAAAATCACGTCAAGCTCTTTCTTTAAAAAAAAAATCTAGTCCTTCATTATCATGAAATGGGGAGTTAATCAAAGGATGTTTTACATTTTCCAGGGAAGGAACCTCTGAAGCATTTCCACTCAGCTTGCTGGAATTTAAGGAGCAAGCTAATTAATTTGTGGCCTGTGGAAGAACTCAAGGGCTTACTGTAAATTCCTAAAGACCTTTCAAAATGATTTAAATGTTGCAAGAAGTACTGAGACACCACCCCTGGAGACTGAAGATGCCTTCTCTTCTACAGAGGGGGTCAAGCTGCCATACGTTTCTCAGCATCACTGAACCAGCATGCCTTGGACGACCAGCTAACCTGTGGCGGAAAGTCAGGTTTTCATCCTGTGCTGGTTTGTGATTAAACACACACTGAAATGCACCCTTTCTCACACACATCTATTTGTTTCAAGGCTTGGCAAACTTTAAGAGAAGACAAACTTTGTACTTTACTGCACTGAATCAGGTCCTTGTACTTGGCTTCTCTGTGGAGAAGAGTAAATGTCAGCAGTTGCAGCTGTGATTCTCTGCCTTGTAAACTGGAATAAGACCGGAATTAAACCAGAATGACATCTGCAAGTGACAGTAGAAAGGTAATAAGAACTTTGGCCTTCATCTTCAGAAAAGATGTAGCTGCTCAACTGCCACTGAACAGTAGTTAAAGTCACTGTAAAGGCTGTGAGCCTGCGATCTGGGAATTCATGATGGCATGATTGCTTTACTGTGTTTGAGTCCATTGCTTCAAATCTCATTTTCCTCCTCATCTGAGCTGCTGTCTCCCTCACTAGCCATCAAGCTCCAGACACTTCAGGCCCCTGATCTTGGAGGGCTTCATCACAGTGCTCCTGTAAATGACTGGCTCTTCTGGTCAAATCAAAATATGTCTCTTCACGCTCTTCAAGCAAAGGTAAGTGACTATAATACAGTAAAAATGAAGCAACTTTCTACTGAATCTGTGCTTTGACTTTGAAAACCTACTCCACCCCTCACACCCTGTGGGATTTCTAAACCAGCTTCCTTGGAATTTATATGTGAGAACCTTAGGTTTTCCCCTACTCCAAGCTCTAATTAGGGACTGGTAAATTGCTTATTCTTTGCCAGCCATCTGCGGACCATTCCTGACCTTGTCTCCCCCCAACACCTGGCTATATTAGAGGAGACCTATTTCATTCCCTCTGCATTTCCTTCAAGCCTGGAGTCCAGGAAGGCAATGTCCACTCCTTGCCAGTGTTGCCATCTCTACTAAGAGCAGAAAACCTAATTTTTTCTGCTCCCAAAGTCTACCACTTGGAAAAGAAGCTAAGACAGCTTGAAAGAATGAGCATATATTTTCAAGGGTCCTTCCCCCTCTCTGGAGAGGACACATGGGAACAGCACACAGTTCCCACAGAACATCTCCAAGAGGCAGGAACTTAAATGCTCCTTAAACTGCTCAGTAAGCGCTTTAGCACACACGGTGCTCTACTTCCAGCCTTGCATGCAGTGTTTTATTGTCAGCCAGTGCACATTATATGCAACGTTGAATACAGGGAGGAACAACAAGGTGGTTTTATGAAAGGCTGGCAGCAGGACTTGTGACTGCTACTACACTTCAGAGCTTTGGATCAAGAGCTCTGAGCTTACTCACTTGCATGAGCAATTCTGAACTGCACTGAATAATTTATTTTACCTCCTTTACTTGATGCCAGTACTGACTCAAAGAGGCACCTTACATGCCATGAACTTGGAGTGTTTTAACGTATCATATTTGAAGGAGTCAGATGAATATTATTTGTCCTGATAATATGGTTTGTGTAAGAATATTCCAGTGGGCTTCAAAAGGAAAGGAACTACTCTGAGATATCACTTCAGCAGATAGTTGTATTTACTTAAATAACAGTGTTACAGTACATAGATAGAATACCAGGTGTTGGGTGGAGACTAGGGCTAGAAAAAGGACAATCTATTTTAATAAAAAAGAAGTGAAAGACAGAAAATATTCAACACAAAAAGGACATGTATTTTTGTGAAGATTTCCATATACTCTAAATCTATCCACTCCACTCCATGTTGACAGGACACCCTCTACCAGCACGTTGGTTCAAACCAGAGCATCACTGTTGTTTGCCACATCAGCCAGTGTGCTAATGTCCCAGCAACACTGCACGAGACAGAAAAGTCGGTGACTAAACTCCAGCAGCAGAAACATATTGCAGCCCTTCTTCTGACTGACCAACACAGCTGACAAGTGAAGTCAGGGGAACATTTGACGTTTGTTCCTGCTTATAAAAGACCCACTCAAGAACTTTAAAGAGCACAAAGACCTCAGCATCAAACAGGAATCGTTGTACAAGTGCTCGTCATGATCATAAAAAAGGAACAGCTCTTCAGAGGGACGATGCTAGTAAGAGGATGTAGCTAGACTGGCTTGCATAAATGTCCATCATAGAGCATTCATGTTTACCTCTTGCCCTGTGCTTTGTTACAGAGTTACCAAGAAGATAATTCAGATTCTTCCCATTGCTGGCTACTCCTAGGCTTCCCTCCTGCAAGATCACTAAGAAGCATCAGGTCTCTTGCACAGAGCACAAGAGCAATTTTAGGATCTATTGGAGGTGCCTGTCATGCACAGCTAGTGTAGGGCCAGCCAGAGCCAGGACCCGCTGAGACCTGTGAGCTGATGCAGTTCCCATCACACCAGCACTACACCATCTGTGCCAACTGGGGAAATGTCAGTCCCTGGGCAGTTCTAGTCACTTTTGCCTGCTAATGCAGACGAGTGCCAACAGTGCACTTTAAAGTGTAGCACACATGCCTTTGCACTGGAAGGCAAAGCCTGACCCCATCCCCAAAGGTGCCAGCTATGTTTTCCAGCACAGCTTTTCTGTAAGGTGCACCCCAGCATCTCTGCTGCACCACAGGCTGGAACAGCCAGCTCCAGAAGCTCCCATCCAGGGGCAACTGGATATACCCCAGCCCAGCTACTCAAGGTGATTTTATGCAGCTGTTCAGTAGAATGAACATTTTTGCATTTGTAAAATGTAATTGTGGCAGTTATAGAACTGTTTCTTACTGTTTCATGGAAAGGACTCTGTCCTTCAAAGGAGTCCAGCTGGGCAGCCCTCTGCAACAGTGGGGACCTTCATGAAAAGGAACCAAGGCAGAGGCAGGGAGAGCTGCACCCCTGCAGCTGAGAGATGAATGAGGGCTTGGACTTCCTAACCCTCTCCTACCCAAAATGTTAAATGGATCATTCACTAGTAACATCTTTACATCTCTAAAGTGGAAATGGGGAACACCTCCTAAAATTAAAAGCTGAACCACTGCCCTTAACAGGGTGTACATTTTTACTCCCATGCATGCGTTTCTGCCATCATATCATAGAATCACAGAATGGTTTGGGTTGGAAGGGACGTTGAAGATCATCCAGTTCCAACCCCCTGCCATGGACAGGGACACCTTCCACCAGACCAGGTTGCTCAGAGCCCCATCCAGCCTGGCCCTGGACACTTCCAGGGATGGGGCATCCACAGCTTCTCTGGGCAACCTGTGCCAGTGTCTCATCATCCTCACAGTGAAGAATTTCTTCCTAATATCTAATGTAAATCTATCCTCTTTCAGCTTAAAACAATTGCCCCTTGTCCTATCACTACATGCCCTTGTAAAAAGTATATGCAAAATATATACAATTATCCAAAGCATCAATTTATTATTTAAAATGGCATTTAGTATATCTAAGTGGTGCGTAAGCTCTTGCAGAATTTATATTTAGCAGGTTTATATAATCTGTCTAAGTCTGTTAATACACACACAGAAAGATCTCTCCATTGTTGAATTTCAAGCAGAAATGAAAGCAGCAACTTCCATTAATTCTAAGAAATGGAGACAGCCAGGAGCTGAAGGTAAAAATACCAAATCACTTATAACCCAAAGATTTCTGAAACATGAACACTGTTGAAATGTCAGCATTTTAGAGTTAATATATGCCTCATTAAATGAATATTTTTCCAATATTTTTTGATTCAACTTAATTTTCACATCAAATTCTAGCACATATGATCAGGGTTTTTTTCTAAATTTAACACAGTAACAGGAATGCACTCAGGATATTGTGAAAAAGCTAATAGTACTCAGTAATAAAGTATCTGTCCATCATCCCTATTGTTTTGTACGTGCTTTGGGAAGGAAGAAAATCTTTGAAGAACTTAATATTGCAGTGAGTATGCTTCACCTAAAACCATGTCTGATAGAAAATGTTTAACAGCCTTTCAGCTGGACATGCCTTAACACTTCCACATGTTCAAGTACTGACAGAATGAATTTCCTTCTGTAATTCTGAAGTTTTTTGTCCTGCTGAGATGTGTGACCCAAGAGGTGGTGAATATAGGAAGACCAGTTTTAAATTTACTGTCACAATCAAGTGATCTATATAACAAACAGTGAAAAAATCTGTGGCATTCTTTTACTGTTTCTGCAAGTCATAAGTTTTTGTACGTTCACATTTCTTGGTAAAAAAAATTTAAGAGTTTAGTTCCTAGATCATAACAGAATTATAAGACAGAAATCTGTCCCTTTTGCATACTCTTACAATTGACAGTCCATAAAGAGCAAATTAGCACATAAAATTTGCATAAATTATATTATCCCTGATTTCACATGTCTGTACAAGATTTCTCAACTCACTGAAAAGTGTAAATCTCCTCTCCTTTCAGTGGGTGTATCAACAGCTAGGAAAACTGCCAGTGTCATGGTCATAATTTAGGTGGAACTAAAATTTCAACAACTATGAATATGTAAACAACACTGATATTGAAGCTTAGATCATGATTTCTATCTCTGTTCTGCACCTTCTTCATTCCAGGCCAGGAGATCCTGGAGTCTTCCCTGTAGAACCAACATCTAGGATGTGATCCAAGGTTATGAATCAGTAACACCTTCAGGTATCAGGCATGTTGACATGGTCATCCTCCTATAACCTTACAGGCAGATGATTCACCCTGTAAAAACATTTTAGCTGTATCTTTTCGCTTTTTGGCGGCTGTTAAAAACATCTCTGTATAAAGCTGATTTTAAATGCACTGCATAAATGCAAACTGTTGTTTGAGGAAACGAAGCAGCCATGGGCAACAATATTACAGACTGAGTCATTCAGAAATGAGTACTTCCTCTCCCAGGGGCATATCAGTCATTCCTTGATCTTTACTTGGCCTGATCACGTTCCTCATCCTTCTAGTGGAAGCCTTGGTGGAGCTTTGCCAGAATATCTTCCCTAGTGTGTCTTGATTTTTGTTAAATGCCTGAGACTATCACCTCCCTTCTCCCCCAACCCCAGGCTCACGGGGAGCTCCATTTCACGGCTGTGCCACCATCCTGCTGTGATCCCCCCGCCTGTGATGGAGGCACTGGTGGCTCAGCTATCTCCACGTCCATGGGCTGCTCAGCCAGAAGGAAGGTTTATGCAGCTTTGTTAATGCCTTTGCCAAAAGGCCTGGCCCCACCAGGAGGACCTGGCTCCCTACCATTACTCAAGGTCCTGTCCGACACGAAGCGCCTATTAAATCATTGCAGTGAAAACACAGGCATCTACTGGTAGCAAGTCTTTGCTGTTTGCACAGCCATTAATAAACCTCTTTAGCAGTGTTCTTTCTTGTAATCCAGGTAAGAAAACCACATCCACATGCCAGAAAAGAGTTCCCCCACTCAAATCATGTTTCTCATCTGAGACCATACCCTGAATTTTTTGTGGATGTGCAGTACAGGACAATCCAAGGTAAGGTCCCTCCTGCCCTTTATTAAAGATCTAGGTTTGCACAGGGTGACTTCAGAGTGTAAATCAAATTTCATCAAGCTACATAGCTTAGTCATACTTAGAAGAAGACAGTTTGATTGAAGCTGCCTCAGTCATCCCAAGAATGACTCAAAACTAGGACCAGAAACCACCTTACCAGGAAATATAAGCAAGGAAGAATACCCTTCCAAGAAGAAACAAGTCTTTTAAAGACAGGAAAATTGAATTATTACAACCAAAGACCTAAGTAATGCATTTGTGGAAGTGATGAGGAAATGCATGAATGGGTAAGCCTGACAAAAGCAGTGTTTTTCTTCCCAGAGCCTTCCACCTCCTTGAGGATAAGCAGTTGCTTGCTGTCTGCCACAGGTACCATGCAGCCATTTGCTGGTGATACTGGGGTGATGGAGGTCTTGTTCCAGCCCAGGGGCTGTCTGTAGAAATAGGCTTTTCTGGGTGCTCAGGGCCCCATAAGAACCCCAGGAGTCCAGCCAGATGCAGATCACATAGCAAGAACATAGCGTTAAGTTTCTTCAGGTCAAAAAACCTATGAATAGGAGCACGAGAAAAACTATTGTACAGCATGTTGGACAGCACGCACAACTTAGTAGCTGCCATTTAGGCTGTCTGAGACTCCCCATTAAAGTTTCCAGTTACCTTAAATGATCCCCTGGTGGAGTTTGACCCCCAACAGCTCTAGGCTCTGTTATTTACCATTAATGATTCCATAGCTCATACATGCATGATCCTGACCTGTGTATGGTCCTGTTTCATCCACTTACCTTATTGATTGTGAAGGTCTATTCTTCAGTGCTCTTCCATTTTTATTTATTGGGGAAGACAAAAATGAGTTCATTAGCAGACTCCTTTTTGTACCAAGGATGTTCTTGGAAACCTTACTGTGAAATTTCCCACAGGGACAGATCTTGGGAAAATCCTCTAGCAAGGATTTTTTTTGAGACACACTGCATCTCCCTCCCCGTAAGTCAGCTCCTCGCAGACCATGCAGTCCCTGAAGCAGCACCAGTCTTCTTTGCTTCCCTAACTTTTCTCCCTGCAACACCATTTCATATATGCACAGTGCAGTGGTACTTTGCTTCATTTACCAAGGGTAATTTGGATTAATCTACCATGATCCACTCTTACTTTATACCTTATCCTATCCATGTAATTCTTCTTTTCTTCAAAACTTGCCTTCAAGGCTTTTATGCTGTTGAAGTCAGACTAATGAGATCCATTCCACTTGCACTCACCAACCTCAACAAATTGTCCAATGGACACTTAGGAAGCCATCAGACATTTCCAGCAAGGATGAGGAAGATCTTTTAACAGAAAATTAAACTTAACCTGCAGTATTGTGCTTTTTTCTGCCCACTGCATATGAGAGAGAGGGGTTAAAAGCAGGTCAGTTGTAGAGGATAGTAACTAGGATGAGCAGAAGCCTACAACTTCTCACAGAGTGAAAAAGGATGGCTTGTTTTGTTAACTAGGGGTGAGAAGGAATATGATTGCACTTTCTAAATACATCACAGGACAAGGCATAAACGGAAGGAAAGTATTTCACCGTCTGAGGGTGGCACAAAAATAAATGATTACCAGCCCTGGAGTTGGGGTAGCAGAGCTAAGGAGTATCCATCTCCATTTAAACAAAGCAATGTATTTAGTAATGAGACATGATTGTCTGCTGCAGGAGGAAACCACACTATTACTGAAGTTGTGAACAAGCTTTCAGAAAGCATAAGCCCAAACCTCTAAAATGGTTGCTTTCCACTGAGGATTGCTGTATGAACAGCAAGAGATAAACAAGGAACAAGAGAAACGCTGCTTGCCCACCTTCCAAGCTCCCTGGCCGCCTGCCTCTGTGCTCTTCAAGTCCCTCCTTTGGAGCACGGGACACCAGGGAGTCAGGAAGCGGTGGCATTACAGGCTGCATTCAGTGCTGCCCACCCGTGCCCAGCTATGCTGTAAGCACCAGCAGCCCTGGCATCTTCACTTGCTCAGGAGAGCAGGTTTAGCACCCAGACCGCTGCAACAGGCACACACAGACAGGAATTGTCCCATTCCTGGGCTGCTGCAAGCTGGACATTGTCCAGCTCCCTCCATTCACATCCTGTGGTCTCCCACCCTAAGCAGTACCTCCTCTCTTCCCTCCCTCTGATATTCATGCTCCTTTCCCCCGCTTTTCTTCTCCCCACAGCCTCTGCATTTGTCCTCCGTCTGCACCCCGTGATGTGATGATTTGGGGGACAGGGCACCCCCTCTCCTCTGAGGCATCTCAGGTGCATGCCCTCTCGTGACACTGCACCTCTTTGTAGCTCCAGTCTACCAGAAAAGGTGAAGAAGTTCCCCAGCAAAGAGAGTCTCTGCTGAAAATACGTCCTCCCAGACAAGAGACAGGGCTGCGCAAGCTCGCTGGTAAAGCCTGCACTGCAGTTGTTTGCCTGTGAAAGTCATTTAAACATCACAATCAAAAAAGAGACCTCCTGAATGCAGTGCCATTTTCATAGTCGCCTTTTGAGTCCAGCTGCAAGCTGAGCCCATTATTCCTCATTCTGTCCGCACTCATTGATGGTGATACTCCATCCCTGACCTCTTTACTGTTTCCCGTTGTGTACCTGTAGCCATCACATCTCTGCTCAGATGCTCTTATTTAAGCCCAGCCTGCTCTGATCAGTTTGGCTTGCTCGGCTCTTCCACCTGGGTTTAAATTTCAGACAATTCTGTGATATTGCTGCATGCTGAATTCCCTCCAACTTTGTCTACTTGAGACAACAGTGTTCTTTATTGAGGTGGACAGGAATACTGTGCTTTCAGGCATGCTGAACTCCAGCCTCTCCTTAAAACAAACAATTTGGCAGCATAGGGGACATAGGTTTGCAATGGAGCCATCCTCCTCTCCCAGTCTCTCTGTCTCTGATGCCTCTCGCACTTCCCCATCCCTGTCGTCATTTCTCCCTATTAGTAGTCCTCATGCATCAGATTTTCTCAAAAAAAATTACTCAGACATGTCTGATGATGTTGTTTGA
Source organism: Falco peregrinus (assembly GCF_023634155.1). Taxonomy (NCBI): domain Eukaryota; kingdom Metazoa; phylum Chordata; class Aves; order Falconiformes; family Falconidae; genus Falco; species Falco peregrinus. The sequence continues at coordinate 63,069,558 of NC_073727.1, forward strand.
AGGCTTGTTTTGAAGACCTGTCATATATATCAAGGTTCAGATGACCTGAAGTGATGGCTGCATGCGTGAAAATGCAGAAATTACCATTGCAATAGGGTGTGAGGGATTAATGCTAGCTCAGCAATAAAGTATAACAGGCCAAATCGTGGTGAGGAGGTGGGTATAGCCCCTTGCAGAGTGCTCCAGGGAGGAGTGCTTCTAGGGCCAAGGTAAATGCACCAGGGAGAGTGCCTTAGCTGGGACAGAGAAAGATAAATGCTAAAGCTAAAGAAGGGAGAGTTAGCTAAGCATTACCAAGCCCTCCTCTGCATCACAGGGGCTGCTTTCCACATCCTCACAGCCCTGCTGCAAGCAGCATCTGAGCTGGGAACAGTCCCTTGAGGCTGTTGAACACAGTGGTGCCCCAGACAGAAGCTGCAGGCACGAACCCATGAAGGAAGCACCAGTAATTGCTATTTCTGTAGCTTTAATTTTTCTTTCAGACCGATTAAAATTTATTTTATCTCATGTCATGTAAAACCATAGTAAAGCCTGTAACAAAGGTGTAGCAAGGGCACTTCAAAAACAAATGTCCACATACATACAGCAACCTATCTTCCTTGAGAGACAGAGCAACTAAGAAGTGAGCACTTAAATGAGCTTAAAATATTTTATACAAGATTTTATAGTATGTATTTGCACTGCATCTCAACAGTTGGATCACAAAGAGCATTCAAAGGAATGTAATCCTGATGTAGTAAATTAGCTGCCTCTATAAACCTAAAGGTATCAAGCTATCACACAAGGGATTTCAATCCATAACTCTAATATAACCTCTGCAGGTTCTCTCAATAGCTTTAGTCTTCAGAGATGAAGGGTCCGACCTGGTAATTTGTAAGAGGAAGAAGCTTCCCTCTGCTTTCATTGATCACTGCAGGAGGCCGTAGCTCACAATAAAGCTGGCAGCCCAGCAAGATATTCTCCTTCTCTCTCTGCTTTTATATTTGTGCATTCATACATGAGCCCTGCAAGCATTAAGGTCTGTATATCACATGTGAAAGGGGACTCCCGGGTAGATGGGAAATTTCCTTCTGGTGCAGCAATAATGTAGCTTTAGGGATGATGAAATGCAATGTGCTGAGGCATCTGCAAGATATATGTAGCTCCAGGAGTCTGGTGTGAAATTGCAGACTCACAAAACAGATGAGGCTGGAAGGGTCCTCAGCCCCTTGCAACTAGGTGTCCCCTGGAGACCACCTTGTACAACCTCACCTTTTCCAAGCAGGTTGCCCAGGACCACGTGCAGTCAGGTTTGGAGTATATCCACTGATAGACACTCCACAGTTTCTCTGGGCAACCTGTACAAGCGTTTGACCACCCTCACAAGAAAAAAGCATTTTCTTGTGTTCAGCTGGAATTTTGTGTGTTTTAACTTGCGCCCAGCGCTTCCTGCACTGTCAGTGGGCCCTCTGGAGAAATTTCTGGCTCTCTCTTCCTTACTCTCCCACCCCGCTTTTCTCTCCAACAGCTATTTATACACATAGAAATCCAATGGAAACAATAGCCATTTTACCCCCCCAAATTAAGGATCAGGCAACTGTTTCCTCCACTGAGGGCCTGAGTGCAGGAAAGACTCACGGGGGATTTCATGGTGAGTGACAATGTCATGAACCCTTTAGGCTGGAAGCCTGGAGAAGATCTGCCTTCTATGAGTTTCTGAAAGCGTATAACTTGGCATAGTGGTGGTGCATAATATCAGTCTCAAATATTTCTTTGGGAGCACCTGGAAAGGACATTTCTGAAAATGAATTTGACTCTGGCATCTAACCTGTGCTTATTTTTAGCAAGGTGTAGACGTGACAATAATAAAGATAGTGATGTCTTGAAAGAAATTATGAAGCACGACATTTATTTTCTCCCTTCTTCAAAATCCCCATTTATTGATCTGGCTCGTACAATTTATAACCACTGTTGTATAAAGATAAAGAAAGGCACTGGGCATGCTTAGAAGAAGTGGACTGTGAAAATCCTTTAAATACCACAGAACAGAAAGGCAGTTTTAACCACTGAGGTGATCTAAGAAGATAATATATATCTGTTGGACTCTTTGCAACTAATCCCATACTAATAATATTTGTTGATCATCTGCTAGCCAGAGACAGAGTTCAGGACAGAAGTCTTCAAGCAAGAAAGTTAGAAATTTCTATGTGATGTTCTAATGCAGCAGCCTCACAGTACTGCAGACAAAGTCAATATCATAAGATACAAGTGCTTTACTGAGGTCAAAGGTGGGTTAAGTAGTTTGGATATTTGACTAAAAAGGACATCATTGTCTCATTCAGACTGGGGGGACATGCAGGTTATGTATTTCCAACTTGAAGCTGAATTATTTTACATTTATTTTGCGATAATGAAATCTATGTCTGCATAGAAAGGAAGCACAAATTCTTCAGTTTGGACTCAACTCTAAATTTGCAATGTTCAACTGAGCTTCAGTGGTCAGAAATGCCTTTGCATAGAACAGTTATAGTTCTAGCACGGACCCATATTATGACCATGCTTGTGGCCAGGCCAAACCATCCACCTGACTTCACTTTTCTACCTGAGAAAAATCCAGATTAGACTAATCTTGCTGTAATTATACTACCAACATCTTGCTATCTCTTCCCAGCACTATGCTCCATGATATTTTTAGTTGGTGCAAAGCAAGTTCTCCATAAACACCTTTTCTTGTATATTTTCATGAAAGTTGTTAATTTATTCATGGCAATATCACCCCAGGCATTCCATGGTGTAGCAGTTTATACTGATGTATGCAACAGCATAGGAAAACTGCAAGATCATAAAGAATAGAGACAACACAAGTAAAGAGGAATGATGCTGAGGGATCATAACAAATCTCTTCCTGAAGCTGCTCAGTTTCTCAGTAGATAAACTGGATAGATTTATCCACACGGATTATGTTAGTCAGGCTAAGGATGGCTTTCAAAAGGGCCTACAGCACAGTTCTTTTTTGCTGTAGCCACAACTGAGACAGAATTTCATTCTGCAATATTTGCTGGACAAAAAATAAAAATCCTTATGACTCATGCTGCAGGTACTTCAGGGCATCTGAGCAGCCTCCTGCAGGCACCTGGGTGCAGAGCACTAATAACCTTGTTCCTTCAGTCCAGAGAGCTTCCAGCCAGGGCAGCCTTGTCTGTTGAGCAGACAGAAATTTCTGGGGCTAGTTTAGGACAAAATGAAGCCTTCATCAAACCACCAACTCCATAGTCTTCACTATCCATGAGAGGCTTTCCTACAGCCTCATGCTATGTATGTAACACATATATGCAAAATCTCCCACTGCCTAAGTACCTTGCTGTGGAAAAGAACAGAAGAACCACTGACGTGTGATACATATAAGTCACATCACTTAACACAACCCCAAATAGCATATGGTTATTATAAGAAGCTGCAGCATATGAACATGTCTAGAGCAGAGTGAGAACATGTGCAATGGCTACAGTGATGGATGCAGCATAAATGTATTTAGAAAGACCCATATGGATGGTGTGAGTTACCACATTGACACCACCACCACTATTGCTTTTGAAATCTTGAGGGTGTTGATGGCGTTTGGGGAAGACCCTCTTTGTTTTTCCACCACCCATCAATTGTACAGGTCAAATCAACAGAATTTCCAGAAAATTAAATCATAATAAAAACAATTTTCATGGAAAACGTTGCTGCATTTTTCAGTCAGGTTTGTTAACTCACTGACTGTTTTCAGTTTAAAAAAAAAAAAAAGAAAAAGAAAAAAGACAGATTGCTCCTCCCTACCTTTAGCCATTTACAGCCAAATTTTCACAGGCTTAGAAAACGCTGACCCCACACCTACATCTTTTCTTTTCAACCTTTTTCCTGGTTTCTTCATCAATCCTCTTTATGGCTTTCCCCATTTCCCCCCTTCTCTCTCTCTATTGCATTGTAGAGATTAAGTCATGTTTTGTAATGAAAGTTGTTTTTTTTTCTTTTTTCCAATTTCCTGGAAAGAAAAAAAAAAATCTAACATTTCACAAAGAAGATTTCCAGAAAATTATTTGTTTGAGGGGGTACCTTCTTTATTCCTGACATCACCTGGAATACTGTTTTCAGTTTTGCCTCCCTATTCTACTCAAAGAGGATGCACTTTTCCAGAGTTCATGGTCCTTGCTTGTTGACTTTTCAGATTTCGGAGAACGTAACAAATTTGTAGTTAATGGGGTAATGCTAACAATAGTGTCTTAAAACAAACATTATGGTTGGTTGATGTTTGAACAGCAATCAAGCTCACTGGAGCATAAATATTTCTTTACATACACTTTCAGACGCTTGTTGCAACTACTCAGAGTGAAATTCAAGAGCCACCGAAGAGTAAAGCAATCTATGGCACAGAAGGGGTGAACAGTGCCAGCCAATATATGAAGTGGAACTGAGCAGGCAAGAATATTATCTAGCTAAAGTTTGCATAATACCTCCAGGAAAAAAAACAACAACAAAGGGGAAAATACCCATTGCATTTTAATCTGATTAATATGAAGAGAAATTAATGTATCCTACATTTTAAATAATTTTCATTAAAAAAATTGAGGGGCAGCAGGAGAGGATTTAATTGGACTTGTATAGTTTGTCTATGTAGGCACAGAATTTTGTTTGGAGAGCCCTTCATCCAGTGCCAGCGCTCACACAAATAAGCGGTGTGCCAGCTTCTGCTTTTTTAGTCAGAGGTCAAAGAACTGAAGGGAATAGTAGGGTAATTTTTCAAAAAGAAGGAAATATTGGCCCAAAGTAAAGTCACAATGAGTTACAGCTGGTGGGAGGGATTTGGAGACATGCTAGATAGATTTTTTTGTCACTCTTTGTTAATCTGCTGTTAGCTTTAGTGCTTGGAAAAAGAGAGACATTGTGACAGAAGCAAATGCACAGTAATGGCACCCACACAGCCCCAGCACAGGCTCACCTATATTGTAACTCACTGATGGGTGATCCAGTGCTAGTGACTGCAGAAGTCAAGTGTTTGGAGGTGCAAGCCAAAGCAAATTTTATTGCTTAATACAGTTTTATCTCCCAGCACCAACTTCAATTTCACCTCTGTTTACTTAGAAGCTGCTAGAGAATTCTCCTTCTCAATATCTGTCAGTCAGAGCACATCCCACCCTGGTGCTGAGAGCATGCAACTCCCCTTTGATTAATAACATCTACACTGAGCATACCAGCAGGTTTAGTTTCTTCTCATGACATTAGCGATACTATAGTGATTACTCCTGTGGCAACTGAGTATTTCCCCTCTTTTTCCTTATTTTTCAAGTTTGTCAGCTCTGATGGTCTTTGACATTACACAATTGATTTATACTAGTCACTCTTTCTGCCCCAGAGAAAGCCAGTCTGAGACTTGTTTTGATTTCTACATTAGTAAACCACAGTCCTGATTTTTGATAGCTTGCATTGCGCCAGGCTAATCCCTATCCAGTGATCCCATAACAGCAGAAATACCTGCACTGCTGTAGTACCTGGGGTCAGCCAGCACAGTGGCTTGACATTTTCATGCAGCCTTTTTTAGAACTTTGACTTCAGCCTTCAGTTCACATGGAGATACATCACAGCACTCCCCAAACTATCAAGCTGCAACAAGGTCTTTCACCACCTCATACCAGCACACTCTTCATGCAGTCCCTCTGCTGCCTTCTCCTTGTCTCACCTCATCCAGGGCATGTTCTCTCTCTTCTCTTGCTTCTTCTTCCTCAGCTGCTCTCCCTTCATTGGCTCTCAACCCCTTACCAGAACCAGCCACAGCTGCACCTTGTCTACATCAGCCAACCCACCACCCCTGAAGCCAGCCCACGGTTGTACATTATCAATGCTAATTAGCCCAGCTTCATTCAACTACAGAGGTATGTGGTGATATTGTGGTCATCTGAGGCTGTCACAATTTTAATAGCCATGAGGTGAAGATGAACGTGCTTTGTGGGCTCGAGACCTTCCCTCTAGCTGGAGGCAGACCACTGCTTAGCTCTCCCCCTTGTCCAGCTTGCTCTGCACACCTTTCTCTCTTTCCCTGTGACAAGTAACAGGGATGGGACAACCTTGTTTCCTAGCAGGGTCAATTTGTCGCTGCTTTATGACACAGAAGAGGTTTGGTTCTTCTGTTTGCTTCATAAGCATCTGTTTTACTTGCTTATTGTTGTTCTTATTGGTATTATTACTCAGTCTTTAGTTTCTCTGACATTATTTTTCTTGCTTTCTTCATGAGTTTGCCATTCCCTTGGCTTTGCCAGACCTCCAGTGAGGGAAGCGCCACACCTGGGCAGGGATGCTCCTCTTTGCATGCACACATCCTACCTTCAGAGTGGTGGTGGTGGCAGAGCAGAGCACAGTCATCCATGGCATGGTAGGACCATCTCCCCATGGACATGCCCCAGTGGTACAGCTGTGATTTCAGTAGGCAAATCAACTAGCTGATTGGTATACAGGGTCATGAGAAAGACACGGCTCACCATGAGATGCTGAATTTGTATAGATTTTATAGCCTTCAGGAGGAGTGGTTAAAGTCCCCAGCACAGATAGAGGCATACTGGGGTGATGCACAGGAGAAGGCTGTGACTGCCATCACAACTGCCGGGCACAGACTATTCCTACATACCAGCAAAGCCAGGCCTTGCATTACTGGTTCAGGTACAGCATTTCTGTAGGTTGTCGTTCAGGACCTCAAAACTAGGTATCAGATACCAATTGTCACCTGTCTTCAGGAGCTCTAGATCCACTCCTGCATTGCCAGTCTCCTGTCACAGACAGTATTTCCAAAAGCTTGGTGTTTTCAGAAGTTGAGTTGCAGCTCAACTTGCAAAATCAGGTCCGAGGCCAACATTTATAATACTCACACCTGTCCTTGTCCACAGTTGTTGGTATTTAATCAATTCAACTCACTGTCAGCAGCTTTGATTCCTCCTAGCTGGTAATTACGGCATATGTGATACGGTCCTGTGTGTACTTTACTGTACTGAGTAGCAGTTAGGCTCACTTTGGTCTCATCCACACCAAGCTTACCCTGTTTACAGTGACTAACATGCCAAGACTCCTTAGTAATTGCACTTATGGAGGCTGTAGCAACTCTCTTAGAGCTTGGTATGTTGCCTGCATCTCATGCAGTGTCACCACAGACCACATTCAAAGTTTATTGAAGAACTCTTCAAGGAAATCTCCCAGTCAGTCATCTGCACTCAGAAAAACAACTATATATATATATACACACACACACATATATATATATATAAATGCACACAGTTCATCTGCACACACAAACCCAGAATCAAATGTGGATGAATGCAGCACAAATTGCAACCTGGAGAGAAGTCAGCTAAATAACATGCATGCTAAAATGATATGGAAGCAGGGACCCTCACAAAGAAGTTTGGTGGAGCACAAAACCAGATGCACATCAACAGAAGGGCTCACTGCTCATCCTGACTAAAGAGAACAAACAGACAAGAGGACTCATAAGGAAGAAAAGCAATGTGGCATAAGTACAAAACTTCTACAATATATTCCAAAGGAATAGATGAAGGCAAGGATTTCTAACAGCTCATGAAAATAAAAGCCAAGATTAGCTGCTTGCCTTCGTGGTTCCTTACCCTGAAAGGCACAATATGTAAGGCATTGTGAAAAGCAAAGGGGCTGACAGCAGCAAAGTCAGGCAAAGAATACTCTTTAAGGTGGGCAGGGGCATGGAAAACAGAGGGAACAAATAAAACCATTGCTGTCTCCCTGGACTGTGTAGCATAGGACGCTGTATGATAAGTTGAGCTAGGATGCAAGATGCATCAATATGGCATCAACATGGATCTGTGAGAGTATTTTTGGAGGATGCTGGCCCACAAAATGAGCGTCTGGGAATTCCAGAATAGCAGACTCCCACCAGTCTTAGTGCTGGCACTCACTCAATTTCACACTTTATTTCACAACGACCTACGAACCATCCTCTCCACACAGCTCGTGCATACTGAATGCATCTGCCTGAATCCAGGACCCCAAGCCTTCAACTCTATGGGGAGAGTCTTTACAGCAACTTGACTATCAAGCATCTTTACTAGAAGAAACAGGACTAAAACCAGGTTTGGAGAACTTGTCTATATGCTCCCATTTGTATCACACACACAACTAGTCTGAGCTTCTTTTTGAAAGGCATTGATCAGTCACACCAACCAAAGCAATTTTACTTAGGAGTCACACTGTTCCCCATATCAGCTCACCAGGCTAATTCAGAAGATGTAGGAACAATCTTTTAAACTGGACTAGTAAGACCAGTGGGTAAACATGAGCCTGTTTGCAGTTTGCTTTTTAATTCCTGGAAGACATACTGTTTAATACATTGTAAGATTGACCACACAGTGAAGTGCATGCTCCTTACCTAGGAGAAGACAGGCAACTTGCTGACAAGGAGAACAACAGAGTTTCCCTGACACAGTCAGAGCTTTTAAGCCATCACCACCAGACCAAACAAACATCTAGCTGTATTGCCATTACCATCAGCTTATCACGGTAGGTAAACCTGGAACATGCCTCAGAGCACAGCTTCTGCAGGTGTCAGGAGAGATGCTGTATGCTTTCTGGATTGGCTTATCCTCCTATTCTAGACTCCCTTCAGCTTTCCTAAAGCTAAACATCACTAAATGAAAGGCCTTTAGCAAGAACATAATGATTTAGTTATTAATTTGTGCTTCTGTGTGTGTCCTGCTTATTTTTATGGGTGCTATTTAGTTTTCATCTTTCCCACACCAATGTACGAAGAGTTGCAAAATTCTGCCCATTCTCTTCATTCCTCCAGAGGAAAGAGAGTGCCATTCCCTTCCCTCTTCCTTGCCATTATTTCCTTTTTCTGCATGTTCTGCAGATGCTCACAGTCTCTCTGGAGAAGGTAATTAAGGAGGTAATTGTGTGAAGCATAACTCCTGCAGTTAGCAAAAGTTGGTAGAAAAGACTACTTTCTTTTCATGAAACAGAAAATCTATAGCTTAGTTTTGATTATTTCTGCTTATATTCAGTCAAACACTGTTACCTGATGAGAAAATAGCCTCTCTTTCCCCTGCCCAGCTTGATTTAGAGTAATGCCAGATTGGGGGAGCAATCAATCCTTCCCTCAGAGTAATTGCCACTAAGCCCCTACTGGCCCTGCTCTGGCTAATTCAAAGTGTCCTAGGAAAAACATAAACTAGGCAACAGTGACAGAGGCAGGATGTGTCATAGTGGCGTTTTAAAAAAATCTGCAGCAGTAGCTTAACACTCATTCAAGGGAAGAGCAGCAGCAAGAGAGGGTTGGGGGTGGGGGTGGGGGTGTCCTCTGAAAGCCCAGGGAGCTGAGATAAACACACCCAGCTGCAAGCCACTGCTCTCTATCAGAGTGATTTCTCGTGTATATCTTCCCTCATCTTCCTCTGAATCATTTTTATAGGTCTACCTGAAAAAGGAGGCAAGTGGCACAAGATGAAGTGGGATACATGTCTGGCATCCCTATAAGAGTTGTTTATCTGTGCTGCAGTCTCCCTATCACACCTGCAGGACTTTTGGCAGAAGTGGATTTCTGCAGTGGGATTTCCAGGCTTAGAGCTGTTTGCATACGTCTGTCCTGAGGAGTGAAGGCAGGCAGAGCAAGTTGTTCTTATCTGGCTGACATCGCTTTTTTTTGTTTGTTTGTTTGTTGTTTTGGGTTTTTTTCAACTGTGATGTAGGATGTCTCCAGAGAAAAACATATTCTTCATATTTAAAAGAGTATAAATAAAATTAGCTCATCCAAACTCAGTATACTTTTCTTACTCTCCTTATTCATTCATTTGCATTTATTTTCTTCTGCATTTGATCTGTGTTGTCCGTATCTACACTGCTCTTTCCTGTACTCATGGCCTTACTCAGGGTTGTTTATCATCTCTTTCCTGTTTTTAAAAGGCAATCTTTCTCTTTTTCTCACTCTAGCATTCACACCCACACTTCTTCCTCCACCCCCTAGCTGTCGCCAGTGTATCTTCATCATTGCGTTAGCTCTCTTTTTTCTCTTACTTGAACTGATTTTTATAACCCTACTGAAAAAAAGGGGGAAACTGCTGCCCAGCCGGGCTGGGGAGGCAGAAGTGCATGGGCAGGGAGGCCTGGCGGCATGCTGACAACCCAGGATGGGCTGAAGAAGTCATTCTTCTGCTGTTAAGCAACCATGCTTTCCCGTTTCATTCTTGGATCACTGTTTTTCTCCGCCTTTCATCTTCTCCTAAAGGACATGCTACAAAATTAGCACTGTAGCACAGAAAAATCTTTTGTGTCTTAGAGGTGAAATGAAATTCTAGAGAGAATGAAAGCCAAGTCTAAATGCACCAATGTAATGTTTAGACACCTGAGCTAGACCTGCAGTTGCTGGAGGCTCACAACAGAGACAACGGAGAGACAAACAGTTTCAGAAGGACAGTCAAGTCCTTTCTTGTTCAGTAATGATGTAGGAAGATTAGCAAATCCACTTCTTACTAGACAGCAGCTACAGATAGGCAGGCAAATATTGAAGCTCAAAGGTACTGACTGAAGCCAGAGGAGATCCAACAGGAACCAAAGATCAAATGGCTCTTAAACTCATCTTTCTGCATTAGACTACCCTGCCTCAGATGTCCAGAGGCCACAGAGGGCTTGTTCTAATATATGTGTGTGTAGACCTCATGTGTCCCTGATGGGGCTGGGCACGATGTTTAATCCTTAGACCACAACTCAGTTGAATGCCAGCAAAGCCACTGACATGGAGCTTGTGCTCATGATGTCCAAAGAGATCCCACCATAGAGCCTTTCCTTGCCAAGACTCGTTAATGGACCAGATGCGTGCTGTAAGAAAAATGTTTCTGAGATGCGGCTGAAATCCTCTTCATCAGTGTGCTAAATCTGTGCAACAGATTCATCAGTGGATTATTTAATTTACATTATTAAGAGACTACAACACATCTGCAGCTGTAGCAAAGGAGGTGATTAGATACATAGTGATAAAAGTACTTGGAAGTGATAATTGCACATACCTTGCTATTGTGTTTTCCACAGCTTGGGAGTGCTCCATTTCCCCTCGTAAAGAGTTCCTGCTACAGTCCTGGAGTACTTGCAAATCAGAAGGTCAGAGACACAGAGCGATTATTTGGGCTATGAAAGTTGGGTGGAGGTCTTAGGATGGTTTAAACAGGTATCAAACTATACTGAACCTGATCATTTCTAATGCCACCAAATGCCCTCCCTGGCAGAAAAACAGCTTGCATCATATTTCTGTGAGCTTAAGGAAAGAAAGCCAAGCTAAAGGCCCCACCAGAGGCAAGCTTTGAAACTCCTTCTTCAGTAAGGTCTTTTGCTAAGCATTTGGCACGTGCATGCTTCTTGACCAAGCCACACATGCAGCTCTGAAACAGTCAGGGTACATTCTGCTTCCATCTCTGACACAGCAAAGGCAGGCTCTGCCTCTGGCTTGACCTGTGGCTGGGGGTGAGAAAGGGGAAGAAATTAATTGTAGAGATAAATGGATGTTTCTGTTGCAAGAACAGGAGGGATAGTAAGGATTAAGGGGAGGAGGGGGGGGGGGGGGGCAGGGAGCATATTGGAAAAGGACCTGCATTACAGGTGCTTTTAGGGAACCTGGGTGAGGATCATCTCCTGGTGCAAGAAAAACTCCATTATAATGAAGAGAGCTGTTTTGGCTGATGCCAGCTGATCACCTGTTGCAGAAGTACTTTGTTCATCCACTACTGAAACTCAGTCAGCTCAGGAGAGAGCTACCAGAAGGAAAAAAGACCAAGTGACAAATTTTAAGATGAGATGGAGGAAAATTTATTTATTTGAAAGCACCAAGGAAATTGTTTGGGTTGTAATTTGGCCAAGAAACCAGAGACGATACAACCTGTTCATGAGGAGAGTGTCTGCTGAGGAACGAGCAAAGGTAACAGCAAGATCCACAGAGGTGCCTGAGCAGGACAGCAATGCCCAGCATGCAGGAGTGGTCAGGGGACAGGCTGAGCAGTGACATACAGAGTCATCTACTCAGCTATGCTGGCTGCTTGTGTGCCACCTCATAGATCACTGCCCGCACCGGTGGCTGAAAGCCCCACCACATCTCCTGACTGCATCTCTCAGTTGTCAGGTGAGCTGAGGTCCCACACTTGGAAGCGTGCATGTGTAATCTGAGCAGAATTATCCCATTAAACAGGTCACTAGCGTTGCATTTTTGTGGCTAAATGATCCCCGTTCCAGTTGTTTGTTGCAGACTGTTGGATGTATGTTCAAAGAACACTACTGGGAGACAAACCTTCTGTGAAAAATTTGGCTCAGCTCTCAGACTGCCTGTTTCACATATGCCTGAACAGATGGGGATGGGCTGTCCTTGCTGTCCAAGATGTCAGTAGGGATCCTTCCGCCAGGGCTATGGGACAGACCAGGATGTCATGGTCCCTTTTCTAGAGCCAAAGGAAAGTGAGGAGCAGGATCAAAATCCCTCAAACAAATAGGTCCCTTGTACCACAGTATAAGGGTATCCGCAAAGTATCTGCAAAGTCCTCTGTCACCTCTTTCAGGCAAACACCCCCAACATTTCATCAATAATCTTAATTTTTATTCTAGAGACTCAGTTAACTGCTACCACAAATCTCATTCTCACCACTCCATCCATCACCGAATTCTGCTACCATGACTGAGGAAGCGTGAGCCTGCTCTGTGGGCTGCTCCCACTCCCACCCCAGCAGAAAATGGGATATTGCACCAATGCCAACTCCAGTAAAGTGAGGAGACACGAAACAAGATGCTCACCTTTTCCAAATTAAACAATCAGAAAATGGAGATGGTTTTGGACTGATATATGTGGTGTAAACTCAGTATCCATTTCAGTATTTCTCAGCTACAAAAAACCCACATGACATTTCAAAAACAACCCAAACCACTATATTTGTCTTCCACAATGTTCAATCTCAATTTTGAAAAAAAACCAAACAGTCTACCACTCACAAAAAACCTGGAAGAGGGTGTGGAAAGGACATAATTTAATTCATAGGATAGATAAGGTTAGTAACAGTTATGGGGAAGTCTTCCTCCGTTCCTCCCCAAACCAAGCCTCCCAAATTTTCTTACAGCACTTGAGTGATTTAGTCAACATTTTCTAAGAAGTTCAAGATATTCCAGAATTTTTCATGTGGATATGACCAAATGTGGCTCTTTATGTTCCAATTGCCTGTGGTGAGACTATAGTCAGCAATAGAAATCACATTTTGGGTGATTTCTCTCAGAAGGTAATACTCCCAAAAGAATTGTTTGTAGTTATGTTGAAGGTACTCAGAGTTGAACCAGATGGCTGCCATTTATAATACAGTTTCATATTTTATGGTTTTGGAGTTTTGGGGGGTTTAATGTGTGTATGGGGGGTTGTTTGGTTTTGTTTGTGTTTTGTGGTTTTTTTAAGGGAAGGGTCCTCAGCGTCAAGCTAACCTAGTGACATGGGTAAGAACAAATGGAGAATCCTCCCTGCTTCTACCCCAGAAAATTCAGACAGTTCCCTTCAGTTTTTTCTCTGTTTAATTTTGTGCTTTCCAGCCAAAGAGCAATCAATGCCATCAAGAGAGAGGCTCCCAGGAAGGCAAATGACCATGTGGAGAAGTTCTTAATATCGGTGGAACTGGGGATGAATTTCTTGAGAGGAAATATTGTCCTCTGTTTCATGACTGGAATAATGATTTAAAAACAGATTTAAAACACCCCAAAAAGCACAAAGCACAGAACTTGTAGGTCCATACATTGCTGACTGGAAATCGGTGAATTTTCAAAACCAGCTATATCGGGATTTTCATTTCAAAGGAGCACAGGCTTTTAACCTGCTTAAGCAGCTGTGAAGATTCCCCAGGCATGGTCTTTAGGGATTAGATTTGTGTTGAAGATCTGGCCCCAGCTGGTGAAAGCTGGACCCCTCTCACCCATCTACCATTCAACCATTAGGTGCCTAGTCCGAGCAGTCTCTCCACAGCCAGTGGGAGGGTATGCACCTCCATGGGGCATGCAGGGAGACATCTAAGGCAGGCCCTGGGTGACCCATCTGGACCAGGCACTAGGCTTTTGGATCACTGGTGTTAGGGAAGATGCCGTCTCACCATAGAGATGAAGCCATTGAGAGGACTCCCGTATCCTCTGTCAAGACTAGAATTTCCCCTAGAGTTTTCCAAGTAATTCTTACTGCCATTCTTCCAGAAAAATGGGGGAGCACAAACCTTGTAAATACAGTCCCATTGATCAGTATTGACGAAATTTTTTGCTCTGTTTTGAACGCCCAAGTTGTACACAGTAATATTCACAGTAGTTAGAAACTTTCAAAACTCACAGCTACCAGTTTCCCCCATGAACCTTCCAGGACTATCTCTCCTCTCCAGCAGCTCCAGGTGAATGCAGATCCCAAATGTCTTTGCTGTCCCACAAGGCTGACCTCTGAACCCCTAAGCTGAATGCCATTAATAAACAAATGGTCTTGCAAGATAGTGCTCTAAAAAATTCTACAGAACTGGCCTTATGCTATTCCTTATTATTTAAACAAACCTTTTCCTTGTGCTTGGATAGTTGAAAGTCTCCACTGAATTGCCAGGGATGGGATGAGGCCAAGCTACCCTCAGGGAGCCACGAAATGCTATTAACCCGACAACATACATGAATGCATTTGAATCTCTCATGGAGCTAGGAAAATATCTCCACCGCTCACTTCTTTTAAAAAAAGCATAGGTAAATTGCGTTACTCTGTTTTCACTGAATGATTTCTGATTCTCAATAGATAATGGATTTTTCTCATAATGCTTTTCCTTTAGAGAAGCGTCTCCAGCAAATAAATAGACACCCTTTGTCCCACACTGCGCTGTGCTGAAGTTCTCTGAGGGTTCTCCACTGCTCTCTTCCTTGCTGGTTACTTCTTCTCACTTTCTGTTGCCAAATGTCATTAAGAGGCAACAGAATATGAATGTTTCTTGGTGTGGGTGTTCCACACCAACAATTGCAGCAAAGAAAGGTCATCTGTGTTAGAAGGTGGTGAGCAGATGGTCTGTATGATGAGGTGATGGTAGCCACAACCCACTTAATGAGAATTTTGAGACCCTTGCTTCTGGAAAAGAGAGGCAGAGAAGTGTTGTGCAGCTCTGTCTAGGAAATGGTCATTTGGTTACTGTCACAATCAGTGAAGATTCACAGAAGAAACATTTTTCTTGAGAGAGTTAAAAAAATCTCACTTCAGTAAATGACCAACCAAGGCCACATCAAACCCACCAGAGATCTATTTGCGTTGCAGGTTAGAACCACCCATGGAGCAGGTCAGAAAAACAGATTTGCTTAAACACCCAAGTCCTATGGTATAATCTGATCACATGGTGTTTATGGGCATAAAATTCACTAACACAAAGACGTATCAAGATAAAGGTTTTGAAACCTGTATTATCTCACTTGATATTGCCTGTGAACCACAGCAAGGAACATGCTGTCTTCACACACACCTCCCCGTGTCAGTTCTTCCCACGGGGTGGCAAAAAAATGAAACTGGAGCAAACAAGAGGAAAGCCTAATGCTGCTTCTGGATTATTTGCCCACCGTTGTGACCCGGGGGGAAGAAAATAT
Organism: Falco peregrinus; assembly: GCF_023634155.1. NCBI lineage: Eukaryota > Metazoa > Chordata > Aves > Falconiformes > Falconidae > Falco > Falco peregrinus. Next base: position 63,085,185 of record NC_073727.1, read on the forward strand.
TGCAAGCCATTATTTCATACAGCAGGTAATGTCCTGATTAGTCACAGCAAGAAGACTCAGTGAAGAGGAGAAAGATGGATGAGATCTGGAGTTATTTATAGCGAATCAAACAGCTGAAGAAGCTGAGTAGCTCAGGACAGAGAGCTCTGATGAAGGGATGAGTTAGAAAAGGGAATGGTGAAAAACCTGTAGAGGCATGGAGAGGTGATAGAGCAAGCCCAAGGCAGGAGCACCAGAAACAGGATTTATAAGTGTGACAAATAAAAGACTTAGAGCTAAGGTTTAGAGCTTGTGGGGAGTTTGTACACTAGATGGATACTCTACAATGAGGATTTGGAGGCAGACAGAAGACCAATAGAGAATTGGAGTGTGAGGCATGGAGCAAATATAGTTCTCTCTTAATAAGATCCAAGTCAGATCTTATTTTTGTTGACAGGACACAGTGATTTCAAGCAAGTTTTCCTATTTACGCTATTATCAGCAAGATCAAAATCCAGACGCAGAAGAAGCCAGGACACAATATAATCAACTCTTTGAAGTTCAGGGAACAAAACACAGGCTGATTGCAAACAAGAGAAGGAGCACTCTAATCAGTGTACCTTTTTAGATTAAGATGTATTTAAAGATTTCCAAAGAAGTAGAGTCATCAGGCTAGAAAAGAGTACATTCAGACCCGCAGAAAAATAAAATCCTAATTTTCCTCCTCCTTGGTAGGAAAAGCTTTATTTAGTACAAGCAAGAGAGACCGGGTGAAGTCAGAGGCGCAGGATAGGAAGGAATTATTTTCTTTACTGTTTAGAACATTTCTTTTTGTATTTTCTTTCAGAAAGAAACAGCAGACATTGAAGATTTCACTACATATGTAAGCATAACAGTCAATCTATCATAAAAAACATAAGCAGAATGGAGAACAGCTCAAAATAAAGAATCTGATGGAATCTTTCTACCAGTATAACTCACCCTTAAAAATTAGCAGATAAGAAAGAAAGGATTTGCAAAGTGTAATTACATTTTCCTATGAAAAGCAAAGATTAGTAGGCAGTAACTAGAATAAGCTAAATAGGGGAGAAATACATTAAATTGTAAAAATGAAAATTACATTTTTGATTCATTCTCTACCAAACCAGGGAAGCAGTCAGAATAACAACAATAATGTAGTTTTAGTTCAGATTCGGACCCAAACACAAATCTTGCCCAGCAAAAGAAGGGATGATTGTCTAGTATCTTCCCAGAAAACAAACTTTAAATCCACTCCCATGCCTGCTATAGAAGGTCCCTGCAATAGTCCTTGCCTCCCATTTCTGTGGATTGACTCTAAGTCCCTGAATGCAATGATATTAGTCTGTCTTCACAATGCTGCGTAGAGATGAACATTCAGACAGCAATTAATAATAATGTTTGGCATCAAGTAGAAGAGATGTTATCTAAGGCTGACATTGGTATGGAAATTAAATGTTACAATTGGCAAGAAGTTTCTAAAAAGACTGTAAGGGTTCAGGCGCTTTAATGGACATTTGCCTAAATGCCTGTTCCTTTTTTTCCTTTGCTTTGTTGTAGTCCTTTTAGTCTAGAGGTTTGGTTCATCCTGAATTTCATCAGCACTGTGTTGCTTCCCTGGAGACATGTCTCTGGGCAGATTTCATTGAACAGCCTTTCCCCACCCAAACAGATGACAATGACTTGCTATGTTTTCTTGCTCGGTAGGACACTTCGAAAACAGGGAGGGAGGGAGGTCATTTTTGCTTAAGAAAGAAGGGAAAGGGGAATACAATTTGGGCAATGTACCTCACTGAGAATCCTAAGGGACTAAGAAGCATGCAAATAATGCAAAACATTAAACATTGCAATAGCTTATATGAAGATGGTATTAATAAAATCCGTTGTCTAAATGCAGTTTGCATTTAGAGACAAAATCTGGGGGATTCATCTCTGCTGCTGTTGATGGGCTTTTGCTAAGCACAGGAGTATGGGGAAAGTTAATTTTCCAAATAGTCTGCTTTTTAGTTTGTCAATTTAAATTTATCTTATATATCTATTTTATAACAAAAAATAACAATTAAAAGTGAACCCCCTGGGAACGTCTCCCTAGGATTTTGCGATCATTATCCATTTATCTCTGAAATGTTACCGTCCTCCCATTCGCTCTTTTAAATCCCTGGGCTTGCTTTCTTCTCAGGACAAACCTCAGTGAAATTCTGGGGCCACTGAAGTCACCAGGACGTTTTGCCGTTATTTTACCTCTTGAAATTTCTGCCTGTATCAGTGCATTGAGCTGTGACATTTTAGTCTGGATCACAAGTGCACTTTTGAAAGGAGTATCCCAGTCGTTTCCACTTACCGTACTGTGGTTCATATCACAGGATGGTCTTGCACGCCCAGGCTGGATCAACTTGAGTCAAAACCAAATGGGAAACAGCACTGCAGCTCCTAAGAGGTGTTCAGTGCACAGGACCAGGGCACAGTAAGCCTCATAAGCACACATTGCAATGCATTTAGTGTGGACCGGGGTCATCACCATCATTTGCAGTACAACCCACTCCTGACAGTTCAAACCATTTGCCAGCATAGATATAACATGCATGAAGTCAGGCACACCAGTACTGAATGAGTCAGTTGGATTTGAGCCTGACAGGTGCGTGTAAAATGCATTGGCATTATGAAGTCCTGGGGTGTCAAAGATTAGTAAATATCTGGGCTTGAATAGGAGGGCTGGAAACCATCACAGCCTGCAGGGAGGGGGAACAGCAGTGATCAGCTGCATCTTTCATCCCAAGAGCTCATACCGCATTCCTACCAGCCTGCTTAGCCTTCAGTTTGGGAAAGAAAACCTGTCTGGCATGCCACCTTTGGAGACTGCTCAGAGATTACATTGATGTAACAAGCTCAATGGAAGCATCACTGCAAAAATCAGTCCACTTTTTCCTTACTTAATTGGATGCAAACGTTTCTTTCTTGATTGAAATTTGGCATAGAAGACAGGAACATCAGAACAAGCGTTTTGGGAAGCCATTATCGCTGGTGCAAAGCAGGAGGGGAGAAAATCCCTCCCATGTAGGTCCAGCAGCATTTTGTACCTAATTCCACACAGGTTTAAATGATTAAATTGCAAAGCACAAGAGGAAGGGTTCTGCCTTTTTCTCCTTGAAAAAACACTTAGAAATATTTACATCTTGCTCCTCAAGATCCAAAAAGTGGTCTTGTAAAGGATTTCAAAATGCTCTTAGATTCTTGTCTCTCTAAAAACATACAGGGTCTTTTGTCTGTTTTCTTTAATAAGCAGGACTCTTCAGTGTCATGCACAATATCTGTATTCTGATGAACCAACAGGATTTCTACCAAAGCTTCTTTGAGTGAAGCTACTAGATTATCAAATTGGTATAAGCCATGATAGTGCCAGTGAAGCCTGTGAAGGTACCTCTGTCTGTAACACCTGAGGACCATGACCCAAGTATTTTCATGCTCTACTCAATGCAGTGACACATGGATGAATTCTAAATAAAATTAAGTCACAACTGTGTAACCTCCTTAATTCTATGCAAACTGAATAAATAAATAAATAAACAAAACTTTAAAAACAAGAAAGAAAAAATCCATCTACTCAAGAAATGGGCTGGTGATACCGTAAAGAAAAATATGTTTTCCTGCTTTCAAATTTTGCTACGAAACCCAAAAATTATCTATTTCTTATCAATGTGCTTTTAAAAAAATAATACTTTATCACTAAATAAAATTATTTTCATACAATAAAAATATGTTTAAATAACCAATTTTTTCCATGTTCTTTTCTACTGTAAAGCAATTATTCAGTCATGTTTAATATTTCCCAAGAAGGATTGTGACCCAAAACCAATGTTTCTGCAGCAATGTTCTATTGATCAGTTTAGTGGATTTTACATTAAAGACATGTATTATATTTTCAGAGCAACAGGTCACACAGAGCTTTACAAAAAGCCCAGGCCAGTATTTTCTGTCCATCTTGGCCACAGTCCTGCTGGAAGACTGTGGGCAATTTAATCCTTCACTCATTACTTGGAGTGACCTTTATGCAAAAGTAAAGTTTCTACGCTTCAGGTATATCTCTTACATAAATACTATGACGCTTAATAATTCACATCTATGATGAGCTGTAGATTCAGGATGAAGGGTACAAGTGAACCAGATGTTCATTAACTATCATGCTATATGAAAATACGTAGGAGCTATCCTGCTTTTAAATAGACCACATTTAGGCAGGAAAGTGTATAAAACTTATTAAATGTCAGGCTGGCAGTTCAGAAGAGTCTGCTCTAGATTTTTATACTCAAAAGATTTGAGAACTATGGGTTTGATGAAGGATGAAAATTATAAGATTACTTTTATGTAAGCATTACAGTGTCTTAAGGTGGAGATAGGCCATCGAGCTAACAAGACCATGCTGTTGGAGCAAACCAACAAGACTCATGGTAGATAACAGTCAGGACAGAGCCAACATAATTGTCCAGTAATAGGGTACAGATATTGGTTGCATTAGCTATTATGAGGCCCAGTGTAACAACCACTTGAGCCTTACATGAGCCATTTGGCATCATAAGAGAGCCTGTGCAGGGCATGGAGGTCCTGTTTTCTGACTTGGTGCCTTCGCCAAAAGGCCATGCTTTCCTTCAGTGATGTGCTGAACCTTACAGCATCTCACACAATAACTATTTCATCCTCACAGCACTGAGATTAGTATCTTACAGGCTATATCTCATTTTTGCTTTGGGATGATAAATCCAGGATGGCTAAGTGACTTGCCCAGGCAATGCATGTCAGAGAGAGAGCAAATCTATTTTATCTCTGCAGACTTAACACTGGGATGTCTAGTTTTATTTTATTTCATTATTTTAAATCTAGGCAACCCAGGTATGGGGTGTGGCAAGAAGTGCTACACGATAGCTAATTGTTCCAAGGAGCATTGTATGTCCATAACCCATCAAGGAATTAATACAAATTGACAGAAGATGCTTGCTATACTGCATAGGCAGGGCATACCGATCAAAATTGTACCAGGATACATGCTGAAATATACACAGCATGAACTGAACACACAATGAATCAGCTCTTCAGCACTTCATAAATTATAAATTAATGTGAGATGATAATCACTCCCTCACACATGACTCCCTGCTTTCTTTTAGAGGTACATGGACCATGAGCAGACCATGAGCCCTGATCCTTCAAGTCCCGGTCCATGTCAAGCAGTTAGCGTTATTCTTGTTGGTCACTATGGCACCTTCTGCCACTGGGACCAGATGATCCTGAAATGAACCTTGCCTGTGGCTAAGGCAGCAAGGGATCTGAGGAGTATCCTGGCAGAGCGGTCTGAGTCCACCCAAGCTGGGGACATCCCAGAGGGAATAAATGTTCCATCATCTGCACATCTGAGAAGCACAGCAGGAGTAAGCATTTCTGGACCTGCAGTCAAAGCTCTAAACTAAACCTTTCCTGAATTTTGGGTGCTACCAAGAGATTCTCCATCTGCCTCTGTCTCACTGTAACTGAGCTGCCTGGTAAAGACTTAAGCACCAACAAATCTGCTCCAGGTCATCACAGTGCAGATGTAATTTGCTTGCTGCGGCTGTAGCAGTGAGCGCTGCAGGGTGCAGGTGTTGCAACACAGAGGCAGCCTCATGGTCCTGTGGCAAGGTCCCAAGGAGATGAAGACCTCCTCTTCCTCACACCTCCAGCATTTCACGGGACCTCCCTGTTCCCAGGAGCTGCTGAGACATTTGCACATGGAGAATTTTGTCTCGGTGGCTGCATTTTGTCTGAAGCCAACAGCTGCTGCAGCTCCCAGGTGGAGGACAAATATGCTTTAAAAGAGGCTCCCTGCCCATGAACTCTGAAACACAAGGTCAGCCAGCAGTCCCTTTATTCTCAGAGTAAGATGAGCCATTGTGGAGGTGAATAAACCTGACTAGTTGATACATAGTTCATTATGATGTCCATACCCATTTTTGTTCAGGAAAGTAAACCTGATCTGTTGGAAACAATATCTAGGGCTTTTACACAGTAATTATAGTGAACTAAGATCAGTATTTTTAAATGAAAGTGATGACAATGCTTTATGGAATAAGTAGCAACAGAGCTGATTTAGATCCTTTATACAGCTAACGAAATGTGAATAAGTAGGAGTCTCATTATCTGCACTTCGGTGTGTGCCTTAGATTGCTCGTTATCCTACCACTTTGCAAATCGATACTTGTGTACATGTGTGATCCTAATAGTTTTTACACAAAAAGCTTCAAGCTTTGTTTAATAAGTGAAGTTTTAATGATTATATTTTGGTTATATGCATAATATCTGGCTGTGCACTATCCACATACAGTGCCTAATGGTTTGCAGCTTCAAAGAAAAAAAAACATATGATTTCAACAAAGGCTAGATTTTTCTGGGAAGAAAAAAAAACCCAACACATAATTTATAAAAACCCTTTTTATTATGCAATAATTAGCATTTCCCAAGCATTAACAGTGTAGCATTTAGAAAATGAGACTTTTAAACAATCTGAATCCCTTGCATTCATATTGCAGGGAGGGGAGAACAGAGGCAGTAACCTCTTGACCACATGTAGTTGCAGCAAAAGGACAGGAAAAAAAGGAAAGAAAATCAGCAGAGGATGAAGTCCAAACCATGGGTTATTGCAGGAGGTATCCTCCTATCCTGTATGCCACTGTTTAGCATCTTGCTTCTCCTGTCTCCTGTACTCTTCACATTGGTTCCTCCCAAAGCCCTACAAACTGCTCTTGGCAACAAAACCTGCCCATTCTGAAGGGGAGATGGCAGAGGTGAGAGTGGATCGGAGCTGCTAACTCCCTTGTTGACACACTTGAGAAGACCCAGAATTGATCAAAATAAATCATAATAACACACAATTTTTTTCCCAAAGCTCCAAGCAACCCTGACAGAACTTCTTCCCAGTGTGACGAGGCTGGACTTAATACATTTCCTTCATAGTTATTGTGAGGCCTCATGGTTTAATTAGATCTGCGGGATGTCTCTCTGCCATCTGCTCCCTTCCAAAAGCCAGCACCTGTCAGTGTAAGCTCCAACACAGACTCTCCAGTGACTGGCAGAATATATTTCCTCCTTCCTATGAGAAATATATTGTTATTTCCCGAGGGAAAAAAAAAAAAAAAAAAGCACACGAAGGTGTCTTCCAGCGCAGAAAATAGAGCACCCTAACTTTGACATTTCAGTTTGATTCTTTTAGATCTACAGTATCAGACACGTCTTACAGCAAAACTGGGGAAAATGATAGGAGAGAGTAAGGACAAGTACTATAAGGGACAAGGAAAATGTTGAAAATGAAAAAAAAAAAAAAATCCAAACAGCCAGCCTACCCAGGAATAAAACACAACACGGGTTTGTATTTAATAGGGCTTAATGTCTTCAAATGTTTGCTCATACCCTAGGCACGCAAGCAGAAGAACCAGCATGCACAGTGTTACTTTACCTCCCAGGTGACTCCTCCATTTGGAGGGACTCTCTTTGGCCCCCTTTCTCTCATGATTAGGTTTGGACAGCAGGACAGCTCTGACCACATCAGATCACACAATGAAGGTCCCTGTTGACAGCCTTTCCCACCATTAATGCCTCCAAAACCTGAAAGCAATTGTTCATTTCACATCTACTGGCAAACAGACCTGTCCAGTCTGGTCTTCTCACATGGAAGTCCCTTGGCAAGCTGGGGTCACCTGTGTAATTTTATTAGACTCATTTGGGACAGCAATCGCTGACCTTGTGCTAAGCCAGCGGTGCAATGCGCTACCAAAATCACACATGGCATGTTAGCTAAGACGACAGCCAACCAGCTGCCATACACATATGTGCAAACAGGACACCTTTCCTTTCCTCCTGCCTCCTTTTTTACCATTGTTTCAATGTCTCGGATATATATATATATCCCTTTAAGTTTCCAGATGTTGGGAGAGCTCATTGCTTGAAGGACTGGACCAAGGGAGGATGTTTTTTCTAAAATCAAACCTCATTTGGATCCAGGAGGTAATAAGGGCTCATTTTAAGAGGACAGATGACTTCCAGTTTGCATTTATTTACTGGAAACAAACCATGCATCTAAAATGGACTGTGGCCAGAAAGAAGTTCTTGGGTAAAATCCTGGCCCCATCAAAGTCAGTGGGCACTTTGCCACTGTCTACGCATTCACCACATCATTTCTTGTATAGAGGAACTGGAGATTGCTAATGTTTTCACACACAGCGCATCCAGCAAGGAAAAGCTCTAGAACAAAGGAGACAGCAAATGCAAGTTCTACCACAACATGCTTTGCCTATAGATGAAACTAGGAAAGGCTAAGTTAGCATTTGGGCATCGTGGTGACAGCTGCTGTGTTCATTAAATATCACCTTGGAGATTCTCACGCTCAAAGAGTCAACAGCTACCAATTTCTCAGACACCTGGTACTCAGATGAAGCTCTGAACAAAACTTGAAAGACAAACAACATAACCTAGGAATCTGGCCCATGATTACATGTACCTCAAGAGAATGCATTATTCCTTCCTCATACAGCATAAAACTACTTTTCTTCCTTTTAAAAAAAGAGCATTATTGTGCCTTTACTTTTTTGTATCAGTGGAGCTTTATGCTGCTTTCGTTCTTTCTTTAACTTTTCACTTTTTTTACCAAACATTTGTTTATCCCACATCTTTGAATTTTTATAGCAAGAGCGTACTGATCAGCCATTTCATCTCTGTTCATCTGGTAGATCACTGCTGTGTGAGGGGGCTGCAAGCTGAAAAGTTAAACTTTCTAGCTTTTCTAAAAATGAAAGAAATGAAACAAACAGACGATTATTTTTTCCCCAAAATCTGTGCCTTCTTGGAAAAGTAGGTAAAACCACACAGCTATATCTTGGTGAATGTATTTGCATTCTCAAGTAAGAGAGCTGAATTCAGGTGCTGCTACATCTCACTGCGTTGGAAAGTATTTATCCATCCTTAGAGGTATATTGGAACGAAACCAAAACCCTGATCTTTCCAGAATGTTTAAAGCAACGGCCTAATTTTATGAAAGGGAATAAGAAATGTGCATTTGGCTTCAGCAAACACTGAAACATATCAACAGTAAAGGACAAAGTTTGAATATACATAAGTGCCCAAAGGTACCTAGCAGATTTTCAAAGGATCTAGGAGTTTAGACACCTCTGAAATTAATGTTGGAATGGGAACTGGACATTTCTTAAACATCACAGTAGACACTTGAAAGCAGTTAGCTGTCCAAACACTCAGATGGAAAATCGGGGTCTTGTGGTTTTGGGAACTCTTCTCCTACAGGATTACGAACTCCAGCTGTTGCTGAAGTTTCTGGAGAGAAGGGCTTCAAGATTCCTCTTCGATCATGTCACACCTAGATCCTCGCAGCACAAATCTTGCATTTATGGAAACCACTATCTTTTGAAATCCAAATTAATGACAAATCATTTCAATCATTTCTCTGATCAGCATACATTTTTTGTTGTTTTATTCTTTTCAAATACAGTTTGAGCATATGTCCAGACATATTTTTGCTGATATTTCATTATAAATTTCAGCTGAGGTTGAGTTATCCTCTATTGATCCATTAGTGTCCTATAGACAGCAGAATATTGGAAACAGCAAATATTAAATAGAGAGGAAATAATTATATCTAATTCTGTAAAATTTACACTTGAAGATCATGTATGTAAGGACTAAATATACAGAGATGTCATATCCAGTCGGAGTGTGTCCATCTATGAATGTGGTTCCCATTGCACATCTGTTTTAATTTGTTGGTAAAGAAACTGGTAAATCATGTGCTGTGAGACATAAGTAACATTTTAGCTTAAGTTGAGAGATCGGATTCATTATCTAGCAAAAGTCAAACTGCAATATTAAAAGAAACAAGAATTCATATTGTTGTTAAATATCCAAAAGCTAAAAATAAATTAATAGGATAATATAAAGGCTTTTGGTTTACCAACATAATAAAATGTTCCCTGCTTTTCAGGCTTCCATTCCAACACTCCCTTGTTACTTCTGTTTCAGTAGCATTTCTGATTTACTTTCTTATCCTACTTTTGTAGGATGAGATGACTTCTGATAATTAGCTTATCCTTGTTTAATAGACTAATTAGGACCGGTTGAAGGAAAAAACCACCAACTTTTCAAAACAATATATTGCCATTGTAATATAATTGGTTTCAAAAACCTTACTCCTTTTATGTGTTAGTTTTCAGTTTTCATTAGAAACATTCGCCCAAGCACCCCAAACGTGAATATACTGTATTTGTTTTCTTCAATGAAAAATTCAAGTTTTTCTAGACATTCAGACCATTGCCAAATATCACTAGCAATATTTGGCAGCAAAATGAGCTACATTATGAATAAACATTCCAACATTTAGAATCAATTCCAGAACATTTTACCAGTGTTAATCAGCTACCTAATTGAGAAACAAGTAGCTAACCCTTTAGTCACTGGACCAGAGAGTAAGTTATTTTGGGTTAAATCTACAGAGCTAAAATATCAGTGCTTGACACTTTTGCACCACATCAGAAACTGGGGCTCCTCTGTGCGATGTATGGGGAGAGATAAGAGCTGGAGAACAATATTACAGAAAGTGCCAGATGTAGCAGGGAACTGCTTAAACTAGCATTAGAAGACTTGAAGAAGAGACCCAGGTTCCCCTCCCACTGGCCAGGCATCGCCATTTGACCCACACCCAGAGCAAAAATCCCAGTTTTGGAGTTTAGTGCTTGGGTCAGGTTAGGTCCTCTCAGAACCCTGGAAGATCTTCTTTTGACTCTGTGTCTTGCTGGGCATTTACTAGATCATTTACCAGGGATATGTGAAACCTAGCCTCAGGTTTCTCCTTCACCTGTCTCACTTACACCAACTCTAACCTTAGGTTAAACGTATTTTGAGATGGGACTTTCAAATTTTTCTCTTGCACAAGATACTTTAATTTAAGGTGAAGATGGGTCTCATCTCTCCCATGTAAAGACAAAGCCCATCAGGTCATGCTTGTTAATGCAATATATAGGATCCCCCAGCTCTATTTTACCCTTCTGAAGAAATACTGATCTTGAAACTGAGGGTTTGCATGCTGTCAGGCAATCAAGAGGGTGATCATGGGTCTTTCATGTCTTGGTTGAGAATGTCAATCAGTGGACTGTTGCATAAGGAGCTGCACTTCTACCCATGTTCTGCAGTTGATTTAAGTGCCTCACTTGGAGTTAAACAAGATACAGATAATGCAGATAGAGAATTATGAGTTCTCTGTTGTTATGGCAGCACATAATTGCTGCTCTGTTTGCACTCTTTTTCTGGCTGGCTCAAGTGGCAGATCTCTGCATAATACACTCATAGGGACTTCACTCTCCTCATACCTAGGGAGAAGCTAGTGCCTATATGCTCCATGAGTTACCAAAGAGTTAGGCACAGCTTCCTGTGCAATAGCTGACCTGCAAGAAGTTTATCCACCTCCAGAGTTGGATATACATTTTGACTTGGAATTGAGGAATTGTTAATTAAACGCCTAAATCTCCCTGAGCTTACCCTTCCACTATTGGAATTTTTTTACCATTTGCACTAAGCTCATGGGAAAAGAGGGAAAAAAAGATGTTACATGGCAGCAGGCTGGTAGAAAGTGGACATCCACTTTACTACACAAATATTAGCCCACAAACATGGATAATTTCCATGAGGGATCAAACCTCCAGCTCCCTGCAGTTGGTTTCTGAGGGTTACTATCAGTATACAGATCCTGAAAGGAGATGCTGCAGTAATTGAGCCAGAAGTGAATTTTCTTCCTTATCTCCATTTCTGAAAGGTTATTTTATGTCACAAAGTCTCACCTCCTAGATCCACGGCGTTATCTGGGTCTCCATAAGACTTAACTTGGGCTTGTAGCTGTCTTATTATTCACAGACATGTTTTTGGCTCCAGTTAAGCCCAGTCACAGAGGTAACAGGTTCCACAGGACACTCCATCTGTGAGAAAGAGCATTTTTAAGCCCATTTTACAATTTCTTCTACTTTAAGTCTTAAGATGAATATTATTAAATGCTTTCATCTATAGCAATTTCACTGGCATCCCAAGTTGTTAGATCTTCCTGGGGAAAAAAAAATATTCCAGGGCATGCAGCTCCAAAAAAAAAAAAAAAAAAAAAAAAAAAGATCTTGCCCTAAAATACCCCATGGGACTCTTGGGGTGCAGACCTTCAGGTAGCTACCACTCCCACCTTCCTCAGCCAGGCACAGGGGTGCCTTCTCCTTTGGTGCGCTGCAGGTTGCCTCCCCCTTCAGCCCCCAGGAAAGCCCCTGCAAGGGGAAGTGTTTGGGGTTCCAACTCACCAATGGAAATGGCTCTATAGGCATTTGGTTTTCTTTCAATGAAAACTTCTGTGGAAAAAAACCCAAACACTAAGTGTCTCTGAGTCATGGACCAGTTTTCATTAACTGAGAGTTCTGATGGAAAATTTTCAGCCAGCCTTAATCATACCTACCAGCAGGTCTGTAAGGATCTCCCTGAGAGTTTGTGCCAGACCATCATTTTAATACCAGGAAACTGACTGAAATGCTGACTAAAAATAGAATAATAAAATGTTCAAGTACAAATGCCTTAAGGACTAAGCAGAAAGGCTTTTGCAAAGAAAATCACGGTTTAGTAATCTATCTAAAATTCTATCAGCATATTAATAAAATCAAGGCTGAAGCAGAACTTGGTGATAGTGTTTGAATAGAGGTCTACAAACTACTTGACAAAATCTTTCATGATTTTATAATTAAAATAGCAGGCAATTTAAAGAACAGCCAGAGAAACCTGAATAGCAGAAGTAAGAGGTTGAATGCTCCTGTGCAACAGAAGAAAACCAGTAAAAGGTAGGTAAAAATGTACCACAGGCAGTGATATGCTCCTGGAAAATTAATATTATCCAAGTAGTGCTTTTACGTAGCAGTAAAAGGTTCAGTTCCTAGGCCATAAAGTTCTAGAGACACAGATGCAGATGTAGGGATACAGAGGCAGCCAAGTGACCCTATAGCCACTGCACCTTGCGCTATTCTTCTCCTGGTCCCTCTGTAGCATTTCCCTTGTACCACACTGATGATGTTAAAGACGAAGGAAAGGAAAGGCCCAGTGACCAAGAGCAGATTTATTCTTCAAAGAAAAGGATTAAGGTGGAAAACTGAAAATTTACCTTCCTTTGAAATCTGGCACAAAAGAACCAGGTATTCAAGATTAAGAGTTTGTGTTTCTTTAGTAATGTCCCCACAAGATATCAGGCTGGGTAGTGCCAGGGTTGCCATGGTTATCACTATTGATGAGTAAATAGCATTATTAAGTCCCACATAAATAGATAACGACTGACAGTTCTGAAGTAGATGTGGACCTTTTAAGTAAATAGGTTTATTGGTTGGGTTTGGTTTGGTTTGGTTTGGTTTGTCGGGTTTTTTTTTAATTAAATAGCGGCTAGTTGAACACTTGAACTTCATCTCAAATTTTCTTTCCTGATTCACTTCTATTTCTTTACATTTTGTTAAGCAAGTATATCCCAATGGCTGGTGTGTGCAAGGAAAGGGGGAACATCAAATGAAACATAAATTAAAACTAAGACTGGTCCAGAGTCCAGGCTCATCTGGTCGAGAGACAAAGGGAGAAAGGGGTAGTTAGTAAACAGTAAGAGGATACTGAATTGCTTCAGAAAAAGCTTCTAAAGATAGCTGCTGCAGGTCTCTACGAACAGACTTGTCTCTCCATCTTTAGTCACAAAAGCAGCTACAAGTTTTATTGGTAAACATCATCATGTAAAAGCTCTGAAAATGTTCTTTACACATGAATTGAGCAGTATATTCTTGTGAGATGATGGAGAAATGAGCTTGTCAGCTCCTCAGGAGAAGCTGAACATTAAATTTGACTGATGCCACAGCATCTCCGCAGCAGAAGTGGGGCCAGAGCCCAGGCACTTCTCCCTTCAGAGAAGTGACCTCAGTAGGTTACAAGATGGAACCAGCAGTAAGCTCTGAGATCTTGAGGACATGAGATGATTGGAGCAACTTGGATATACCCTAGTATGGTCCCTGTCATAGTGCTTCCCTAGCCTCTACATGCAAAGAAATGCTATGGGGCTTTTGGATGTAGTGACTGGATGTGAATGCAGGCACTCTGACTGATTTTTCTGCCATATTTGTCTGGTTTTCCATTAAAATTAAAATTGCAAGTGGGATGGTGTTGGCATGAAATTTATCCAATGGTTATCAACACTCAGACTCAAATAATCATACTTGTACATGCAAAAAATGTGACTATATCACGACTTACACCAGACATGTCAGCCCTGTATTTACATAGCTGCAGACATTCAGTCAGGAGCTGCGTGATTTAGGTGACCATCCACAAGCACCATGAAAAAACAAGGAATAGTCACAGCTCAGAATCATTCACGGAGAGAGTAGGTCCTAACCAGCTAATAGGTGCAAATGTTTGCTTTCGTGAATAGTGAACTTTTCTATGTAATTCACCTATCAGCGAAAGACAGAATGTCTACTCTAGATGAGATAAATCTGTATAGCTACAGCAGCAGCAGCGGCAGTGTAACAACAGTTCAGGTCAACTGGGAATCAGATCCAAGCCTATAAAAAAAGGAATGTGAAAATAGTAAAAAAAAGAACTAAATTAAATGGATGAACTGTCTACTGCTAATTGTTTGTTCAGCTCTGTTTAGGAACAAAATGCTAAAGAATAAAAACAAATTAGCAGCAGTCAGCTCTAGGTTGCCCAAGGTAACAAACATTCTGCCTAGCTTGTTACTTAAGCATATAAGGCAAAGTTAAACACACACTAAATTAAACCAAATTAAAAGATGTTAGTAGTACCATGTGAGGAGCCTGGCAATGAAAATTCTCAAAGACATGTTAGAAATTAGGCTTCATCTATGGGGAAAAAGGAAAAAAGGAGATGGGCCACTTTGCCCTTTGTGTGCCCATCAGGGTCTTTAAGAAGGCTTACAAGGATGTGGTGGTGAGGTAAAATAAAGCATCAAACACAGAACAGTGATCTTCTCATACTCTTCTGTCATTAGGGGATTAATTTCTGGCATTCCATTGACCAGTCATGAGAAGTCTAGGGCAGAGGGGGGCTTCATTGTGCCCGTTCAGTGTGCTACCCTGTGCTTTTACACCATACTCACCTCCAGGATATTAAAGTAGTAGATTCGTAGCATCATTCTTTTTTAAGGTGAAGCTTATGGAGTATCTGGATAAGTGGAAAGAGTTCAAAAGCAGAGCTGCTTTGACCTCCCTATGAATCACACAATCATTTAGGTTGAAAAGACCTTTAAGACCATCTAGCCCAACTATTAAACCAGCACTGCCAAGTCCACCACTAAACCACATCCCTAAGCACCACATCTACACGTTGTTTAGATACCTCCAGGGATGGTGACTCAATCATCTCCCTGGACAGCCTCTTCCAATGCTTGACAACTCATTTGGTTAAAAAACTTTTCCTAATATCCAGTCTAAACCTCCCAGGCTCAACTTGAGGCTGTTTCCTCTTGTTCTGTCACCAGTTATCTGGGAGAAGAGACCAACCCCCACCTGCCCACAGCCTCCTTTCAGGCAGCTGTAGAGAGCGATAAGGTCCCCCCTGAGCCTCCTCCTCTCCAGGCTAAACACCCCAGCCCCTCAGCTGCTCCTCATCAGACTTGTGCTCCAGACCCTTCCCCAGCCCCGCTGCCCGTCTCTGGACACGCTCCAGCCCCTCCAAGTCCCCCTTGCAGTGAGGGGCCCAAAGCTGAACACAGGATTCCAGGTGCGGCCTCACCGGTGCCCAGTACAGGGGGACGGTCGCTGCCCTGGTCCTGCTGGCCACACTGTGTCTGACACAAGCCAGGGTGCTGCTGGCCCTCCTGGCCACCCGGGCACACCGCTGGCTCACGTTCAGCCGGCCATCAACCAGCACCCCCAGGCCCTTTCCCACCAGGCACTTTCCAGCCGCTCTGCCCCAGCCTGTAGCGCTGCCTGGGGTTGTTGTGACCCAAGGGCAGGACCCAGCACTTCTTGTTGAACCTCATAATTGGCCTTGGCCCATCAGTCCAGCCTGTCCAGACCCCCTGCAGATCCTTCCTGCCCTCAAGCAGATCAACACTCCACCCCAGCTTGGTGTCATCTGGAAATGTACTGAGGGTGCACTTGATCCCCTCATTCAGATCATCGATAAAGATATTAAACAGGACTGGGCCCAACACTGAGCCCCTGGGGAACAGCAGTGAACTCCCTCTTCCTCCCACAAGATGGTTTCATCTATCTAGATGTTATCATCTCTCCTCACCCAAGTATCCACTCACTGGTTCAACTTTACATGGCAATAATTCTTCTCCTAAGGAATTACATTGCTCCTACATTGGTACTTCAAAAAGGTTGTGTTTTTACATCAGTAGCTATCTCCAATGTTCCATCCTATTGCTACACAAAATCCTAGCAGAAACAAGATCCTGTTGGTTTTACCTTACTGTAAGCTAGACAAGATAAGCCTTCAGCTGGTGATTTAAGACTGTTCTTCACTAATTGTATGTTGATGGCTGTCTCAGTATCTCATCTTTTCTCATTGTAGAGGAAATATGGCAGAAAACTGGGTTTCAGTGGTAGAGAAACAAGCCCCAGAGCAGATCCTTTTAGGAAGCTCTGCCTGTACAGCACATACTGTAAAAATTCCCAGCCCCTGCCAGGACTACTGGTGCTATGGCGACATAAATACAGAGAGCTGTCTGGAATTTTTTACATTATTTGGCATATCAGACATACAATTATTTTGGTTACAAAAAGAAATCAACAAGATTTTGGTTTCCAGAAACTGCAAATAGAAACATTCTTCACTACACAGGAAAAGATGAGGGACTTTGGATAAGAAAAAATCCACGAACATTTTCAAGAGATATTTGTAATATTTTTCATCAAAGCCTTTCTTTACTTCAAATTGAATTGTCTTTGATATAATGTCAAAGGAATATTTCTTAATCTATCCTGTATACAGAATAATCATATACTAAAGAACTGACTCTTTGAATAGGGCCTGAACTGCAGATGCATGGTCCTATCAGACGGGGGCGGGGGGTTGTGTGTGTGTATATTTCTTTGGAAAATCCTGCAAGTGAGAAACCCTTAAAAAAATGTAGATATATTTCTAAAAGCAGTCCTTTCTAACCAAGAGCCTCCGCTGTTGCAGACAGGTCATAAGGTTGTGAAAGCCAAGCAAATGTAGCAGGGTTGCAGTGTAAATGCAAAGTGGGCTCTTGGCCGGGGCCAACTCACAGCACCTTGCGAGGGCTGGCAAAACTGAACCCTGCTGCCCAAGGGAAGGGGCAGTAAGCAGAAGAATGCACTATTCCCTCTGTAGGAAGGGGAACACAGAGGAGCCAGAAAAGGTGGATGTAGAGTAGAAGTGCCCTGGAGACCTTAGGATGTGGCTCATGCTGCAAAGGGGAATGGTACAGCTGGGGATCAATCACAGGGAGGACAACCTTGACCCATATCTGCTGTTCCACATGTGTAGTCAACACTTAGTCTTCTTTTCCAGGGTTCTGCCACAGGAGATGGAAAGTCCATGGCTTTTGGTGCCTACCTCTCCTGTGCCAAAAGCTGTCAATACTTCTGGGATTTAACAACATTTGGGGAAAGCATGGCAAAACAGTTTAATATTCCCCTCCCTGCCTACTGCAGTAGCACACAGTATTACTACAGCAACTTGACAAAAAATAAATGTCACACAGTTTTCTTTAACGTTCAGTTAGATTATCTTAAAGAAGTGTGAAGAGCTAGAACAATTTTAGGATGCATCCAATACTTTTATCCCCAAAAGCTCAACAAACACACCACCAAAAGCTTCCCACTTGACTTATTTGCCAGAGAATACCATCACTGTGCATTTGTTGCAGTTGATCTTTACTGCGCTGGGTGTTTCCGCTTTACCTTGAGGGAGAACAAAGTTAAACAGGAGGTTGTTGATAGAATTACAAGTTTAAGACTTGAAGATTAATTTAACCCAGGTCTCCAGCCTTGCTAGCTCATTTGTGCAGTCATGGCCTCCAGCAGCCATGGCACAATGCTCAGAACTGCCATGGCCAAGGCTTGCAGATTGAAAGGGTTCAGCTCATTAAGAATTCTCATTTCTTTTCTGAGCTCCTTCAAGAGTATGTCATTTCACTTTAATGAATTCATTGCACATGATACCATGGTGTTTTTATGAATATGGATTTATCTTCTGATTACTGTAGCAGCTAGAGAAAGGAAGACAGGGAAGACAGACTTTTAATGGTGCCACCATGCAAAGGTCAGTACTTGCTTTTCTCTCAACTGTTTCACAAGGGTTTGCTTACTCACAGTTGATATTCTTTTTAATGCATCATTCCTCTGCTCAAATAGTTTTCAAATACAGTTTATTAATGATTGCATTATGAAGGAGGCATAAGGACAAAAGGGGGATCATTGACTTCTACATGAGACACTAAAAGAAGGAAGGAAACAAGGTGGGAGCAA
Organism: Falco peregrinus; assembly: GCF_023634155.1. Classification (NCBI taxonomy): domain Eukaryota; kingdom Metazoa; phylum Chordata; class Aves; order Falconiformes; family Falconidae; genus Falco; species Falco peregrinus. The sequence continues at coordinate 63,103,718 of NC_073727.1, forward strand.
ATGTATAACATGGGCCACATTCAGGCCTTTGGCTGTGGGTGCCCAGTGTAAGCACCATGATACCTTCTCTCCATTGACCATATAATGGTCTGGCAGTCCTGCATCTAGAACGGTCTGAATGGCTCGTTGGACTTCACTGCCCTCCCAGCTGTGGTGGTTCAGCCAGGCTCTCAGATGACTCTAATATGGCTCTGGATTTTTCTGAGTAGCAAGGGAAACAATATAAAAGTACACATGATGCTGGCAGTCAGACACAGGAGTGGTACCCTCAGCCTTTGTATTTGAACACATACGATATTGTAAGTTCTCAATGTGATTGGAAGCCATCTCTGGCTTGAAGCCTCTGTGGGATCTCAACGAAGAGCTGGCCACCTGCTACTTCCCACTATTCTTCGTGCAACTAAGGAAAAGGCAGAAGAGTTTAGCTCCTTAACAAATAAACAATCAACTGAAGCTTGGACTGTTGAATAAATTGATGGTATTTTACTAAACCATAAACCTGCTTTTTTCTCAAAGCACCAGCATTATGGATCCTTCTTATATTTGCACTAGACAAATACTTAAAATATCTCAGCAATCATTTCATGTTGGCACAATAATAGCTTAACTAGAATGGATCTTCTTATACATGAGAATACAGCAAATGATTGTCTTACTAAGAAAAGCCTAAGCCTTTAGAAGGCTCGTGCTCTTCTTCTAATGACTCACTTCAGGAGAGGTAGATAGGCAGGAAGGATGATTCATCGTGGGACACCTACTATACACTATTCTGGAATATATTTTTCTTCATCTCTCTCCCACTCTACCTATCAGAAAGGGATAAATAAGACCATAAGGGCTTGAGGATTCAAAAAGAATGGGACATTGGCTAAAAGTCAATGCTGGTGGTGGAGTGTCTTTACAACTGAGTTAAAAAGCAGTGACGGCAGCACAGTAATGTATTGGCCTCACAGGTCAGATTTGCCTTAGCAGATATAACCAATAAATCTGTAAGCCTCAGGATGCAATATTGAGTCAAAAGTTCAGCCATGTTCTCAGAGTTTGCTTCCAAGCTTTTGCCTTTGCAAACTGCAACTTCTATTCCTAGCCCTGTTTCCCCAAAGAGCCCAGGAGTTACATATCAGGGAAAACAAGAGCCACAGATAAAAGCAACACAATTCAGTCACAGGCTCAATGTGGCAAAAGGAAAATTACACCATCAGACTATTATGCTTTTCTGAAACATACCTTTGAAAAGAGGTCAAGAAAACCAGCTCAATAATATACTTTGGTGTCACAGAAAATTTGTTGCAGGTTCAGCCAGGCATTAATTTTTCATTCCAACAAGTTGTGTTCCAGTCCAAAAGGTCATATGGGAAAATGAATTTTAGGGCCACACACCCGGGCCACAGGCTTATTTTCAGCAATGGCTAAAAAAAGAAAAAATTGTCTTGTAAAAGCCCAGGGCATTAGTAAAGATGGGTGGTAAAGCCTGTGCAGGGATTATGCAGCTGCAGTTGGCTTGAACGTGCACTTAGAAACATTAAGTGGTTATTTAACAGGACTGATAACCCCACAGTGAGAGCAGTGACTGAATGTTCTTTACACCTGCAATTGCAAGCACTGAAGATGGCAGAATAGGATTCATGGGCTGGAACTTGAGCAGAAAGCTGCATTAACAAGGCATTTGGAAAAATGTCATGGGATCATTTATGACCACATTTAGTGACAATTTAGTTCTCTAGCTCATCAGAAATGCACAGGCTGCAGCAAAATATTCTACCCTATTAAAGTACAATGTCTCTGCTGGAAGATTTGGCTATTGAAAAAACACTGCTACATCCTGCAACACTCTGGGCTCACTTCTGTCCTCTGAACTCAGGCCCATCACAGATATGTATCCCATGGCAACTAACCTGCAGTGACAGATAGAAGTTAAAATTATCAGAAGTCAAGGGAGAATATCATATATAAAATACGTGTAACTGTCTGCTGGAAGTTTGTGTGTTCTCGGTTAGGTATGGCAACTTAACTCAGCTAGTCTGGATCCCTGGCTATTGCACATGGCTTTAAATCAGCAGAAGTTTGTAGGAACAGATTTTCTTAGCAATATGATCGCTATTCCATTGCTTCACTTGGAGGCTTTGCTACCCAGGGATGTAATAATAACGCTAACAACGTAACGGTCTTGTGTCATTTGGGTAAAAAATCCCACCTGAAATTTAAATCCTCTTTAGATGGGTAACTAATCAACCTGGGGTTCTTAAAAAAACAAGCTCTCAAAGAGTGGAGCTGGCTGACAAATACAAGCATTAGCTGGAAATTTTTTACACAAAGAACTTCAAAAGTCTGTAGCTTGCTTTACTGAATGTGTTCTTCCAGGTCTGGTGGTGCCACTGAGGGTATGGACCAAATCCCCACCCTCAACCCACAGTATTCCTGAACTAAGGATAATAAGACAGAGCACATTTTCATGCTTATGTATCTAAAATACTTTGGGGTAGTTTTGCAAAGGGGCATGTGTTTAGTGAACACAGAAACGCTGCTTTCGCCTGCTCAGTAGTGGCCGCAATAAGGACATAAACATTAGCAAGAAACATATTCATAGCTTCCTAACTACAACAGATTTACCTGGCAGCTCCAGTTGCTCGCCTAGGAGCTTTTGTAGCCAGACACATGCCTGGCAGGAAACAGGTACATTCAGCACAAGACCACTTTCCCTTTTGTTATTCATCCACGAGAACGTCTACACAAGCTCTGTCCCAGCACCAGTTTCTGAATTTGGTACTTATGACTGGGACACTCATAAACAGAAATGCTTTAAGAAGGGCTGCCATAATTCAGGTTTCTAAGCTGGGTTCAGGCTCTGAATTCACACAGACAGCTTCTATAGCAATAAATCAGGCAACACAGGCAGACACTGGAAATCAATAGTCTGTACTCTCAGAGTGTTAAAAGAGCCCTGGCATGGTTGTAGCCTGTGCAAACGCTATAGCACTCACCAAAACCCTTCCCAAGCACGGAGCAGTTGTTAGCACAGACCGGAGGCTGCTCCACGTAGGCACTGCAGACACAGCCTTCCTATTTTAGAGGCTGAATTTTGACAGATCAACTGCCTGAATGCGGTTTAATACATGTTTAATTTCCTAGTAGAAATCTATAATAGATGCTTCTGAAATTTTTATCCTGCATCTAACTGTCAGGAATAAGTCTAGAGCATCACTGAGATATTTAGTGCCTGTGAGAGACCACCAGAACTAGAGTGAGCACTGTGCTCTGATTCAGCTGGATGGGATTCTGAAAGGTGGTGTTTAGCAGAACTCCACCAGCTGAGCTAGGTCAATACTTTCTAATATCAGTATTACCAAGAGTCTCAGGTTGCCAGAGGCTCAGAGCCTTGGACTGCTGCTGCATCTGCACATGCCCCAGTCTCAGTGAATGCTTTCATACATCTCTGGCTGTCCAGGAATGGGAGGCTTCTCCTTTTTGCTCATAACTCCATGCAGGAGCTGGGTTCCTGCCGGTATGGCAGCACACCTGAGAGCCAAGTCAGGCAACGATGGGAGCGCTGAAGCAGGCATGGCATGCTGCCACACACCTGCCTGCTACCAGCAAAGGAAACCCAAATACATCAAACTCAGTGACAGCTCTAGCTCTCTGCAGCCCAGAAATGAGACTCACCACTGATCGATAGCTCCCTTGGCAGACCAAGGCCCGAAGAGCAAAGCAAGGCAGGATTTCCAGCAAGCCTCGCCAAGCTGCAGGGCACCTTGCCAGGAAAGATATGGCAGAGCATAAAGCATGACTGTGTTGAAAGTTGCCCTGGGCTCTTGTTCAGGTTCTCTGCTCTGGGGACTGGCTTGTGTTAGCAGGACGGTGAAGAAGGTTGAACAATCCTGCCCTGGGCCAGATCAGGCATTTGTGCCCTCCTTGCCCGCCGTGCAACCTGTCCTGTGCCACGAAGGAGCTGCTGTGCTTCTTGTCCCTCTGCCCAGCAGCAGGCTTCCCACTGTCAGGAGGTGATGCCACCAGGAAGCATGCACCATCTGCACTGTCCATGTGCCACGTGTTTTTTAGGCTCCATACCCATAGAAGACTGCAAATAGAAAGAATGAAGCTGTCATGAATGGAGAAGGTTGTAAAAGGGGTTGTATCATCCTGCTCTCTCCTGAAAGATGAAAGCGAAATGCCGGCAATTTGCAATCAGTTGTGGGAGTAGGTTTGATCACAAAACTTTGTATTTGTGACATTTCTGTAAGTGTCGTTCTACTAAGGTATATACTGTGAAATTGAGTCAGGCTCTCTCCTTCTGATATCTGAAGTGTTAATTATTAATCCTTCAAACACAATTACTGGAACTCTGTTCCCAGAGGAGAGAGGGTTTTGTACTATTTATTATTATTTATTTAGTATTGCCATGAACTCCTAATCTAACCCCCATGTCCTCTGTCTACAGTCTCCTGTTAATAACAGGTCCCGTTTTTTAAAGGAAGAGCTCCCTAATTCTGTTCCACAAAAGCAGGTTGTCTTTGGCATTATTTTGTTCTCACTTAACACTGGCTTTCTTGCTAGAGACTTTATTCACACACAACCAAAGGATGCTTGCAATGACACCAGGCAGGCTTTTAAGTGAAAGAGAGTATTTGGGGGTCCTTGTGTTAGAATAGCAAAGCAAATTACACACACAAGCTCATGCCAGCAGTGTCCCTCAGGTCTCTTAGGTCTCCAGCAGGATTGCAGTCAGCTCAGCAGCATGTAGCTGAGCTCATATCACTCTGTTTGCCTTGGCTGCCCATCATTAAAAGCCCATATCTGACCACAGGTCTTCCATCATTTCTCCGAGATAACTCTGTTCAGCTGCTGACAGCTCTTGATATTTCATCCATGCCCACTGGGAAAAACATGTGGCTTTTATTTCCTGGTCCCAGAAATGAGATTAATCTTCCTGTCCTAAAAGATCACCGCACCGAAATCAGTAAGGCAATGCTTGTGCTTTTCATAAAAATAAATTCCCCATAACCTCGGCAGTTGTATTTTAAGTTTGGGCTGAATGTGTCTTTTTGGAAGTCCCCTCCTCAGGATGGCAGTGAAGCCCATTTCAGGCTGTCAGCTCAGATTTACCACAGTGATAAAGGTGATGTCCTCAGACGAGCTGACAGCCCCACACGAGGCAGTATTTTCATACACTGCCTGTTCTCTGACAAATCTCAAACCTTTTCACAGCAGGAAATAATATAATGGGGGTACGACTCTCTTTGGAGGAGAAGGCAGAGCAATGCACAGAAAGATCCTGGCCAAGGCCAAAGGAACTTATTCCAGATATTGACCTACATGCAGCTGCAGATTACACAGGGAAGGCGGGAACATTTTTTTCCATTGCTCCCTTCCCAAGTCCCACATCAGGGTCAACACAGCACACAAAAATAAACAGATTTGGGGTTAATTCAATTTGCCATCAGTTGCAGCCATTCAGGAGCTGTTGAACACCCCATTCAGGTGTCCTGGTGATGACCTCCAGGGCACAAGCAGGACGTGCTCCAGTTGTTCCAGTTTAATCTGCTGCCACATATAAGCCAACACTGCCATTTTTGCTGTGCTGTACCTGACACAACAGCTTAGACACAAAAGACACAAAGCTAACTGCAAACAATGATCCCATGTGTAGAGGTGGGCACACAACACTACGTGTTCTGAGCTGGTATCAGCATAAGGTGTAGGAAAGCAGCAGAGGCAGGACTGTGTATTATAGAAAGTAACAGTGAAGACTGATGATGTTAAGGGTTTCTGGAAATATGAAGACCTGACATTTTAGTGAGTTCTTGTAAAAAAAAGTCAGTTTTGTATGCAAATGGAAAACTATCAGCCAAACTGAAAAAAATCTCACTGGGATGAACCTTGTGGTTGAAATCCTAGTCCTACTGAGGTTTAATACCCAGGTGAAACAGTAGTTGTCAGTCATCTTAACCCTTGCTATGGAGATACAGGATGTTCTTAGGCAGTATTTTAAGAAACCCCTTGATCTATTGATATCCCTGAAGCTACCCACATGCTTTGATCTATGGCCTTGATCTGCAAAAACAGCTGGGACTTGCTCTGCCCAATAAAGAAATACCCCAACAAGTTCAGCTACTCCCCTGCCCAGCCAGCCTTGCAAATGCTTATCCTTCAGAGCATGATGAGTTTTTTGGAAACATTGCTCCAAGCTTGTGTCATGGGTCTCCATCTCCATCCATTCTCATTTTCAGAGAAGATTTCTGCCCTTTGGAGCTGACACCCCTTTGACTCTTGACAACAGGCTATTCAGGCAGTCTGAAAACTGCAGTGCTGCGCAGAGGTATCGGCAAGCCCTGAACAAACTTGCTGCGGTACTGGAGGCTGCCCAAACCCAGCCATATGGAGCTGATGTGGGCTGCTCAGTCTTGCTCCTTCACGACACACCACCATGCATCCTCTGGGCCAAGTCCTCAGCTGATACAACTTGCAATACTTCACTGACCCCAGCAGATGCACTGCCCTTCATTCACCACAGGCTGTCCCTGCAACCAGCCTTGCCCTTCTCTTGTGGCTGTATTTAACCAACTTGTCAATCCACCCCCAGCTCCTCCTGCTCAGAAGAGTCCTGCCACTCCACGGGGGCAGTGACATGGGATGTCACCCACGAGGTGCCAATGATGCAGACCCCAATTGCCATGCTCTGGACAAGAGACCCCTGGTAGTCCCTGGAAAGCTGGGGACCATGTCCTGCTGTGCACTATCTACAGCTCAGAGACCACCCAAACCAGCTCAGAGGCTTGATCAGGGTCCTGCATTGTGCCCGGTGAAATCAGTGCTGGATGTAACAGCAGAGGGAGAGGAGACACAATAGGAGACAGCGAGAGGAACATGCATTTCCATAGGTCAACTCTCCACAAAGACATCAGGGGCTTATTGTAGGAGGTATAAAAATAAATGTCAGGTGGCCCTTTCTTGGTTAATCAGGTTTGGCTTTGCTGCAGTAATGTCTTCTTCAAATAGCACTTTTTCCATTCTAAAGCCAAGGAAAAAGCCGCCGAGTATCTGACTTCTGAACAAGCAATACTGAAAGCAATTCAGTCTTACTTCTGTGAAGATGCTTCCCCCATTATTTTAGCACAGCTGTGTAATCCCTGAGTAATTAAAACAGCTCCTCAAAGCTGCCACTCTCTTCTGCCTTCTGATCCGTGTCAGTGCAGATCTGTTCAGCTGTGTAGGAATATTAAGAGTGCCTGACATAGCGAAGTCTCCTCAGCTTTTATCCAAATGGTTTCTTCAGTGTCAGCTGAAGAGAAGGACAAATTCTGCCTTTACTGTAATCTCAGATTAGCTGTTGCTTTAAATTCAGTTTTAGCCTATTTACACCAGTCTGATAGGTATTAGCATTACACAACAGCAAAGCATTTCAAGAGGACATGAAGAAGTTTTTAAATATATCAAGAGAGCAGAAGTAGCAGATTGAGAAAACCATTAATAATTGGGGTGAGTGTGAAATTGCCACTCAAAGCAGCTGAGACCTTTGGAACTTTAAAAAACCCACTACACTTTCAACAAGAAAAAACTGAGTAAAGAAGTACAGTAAGTCAGGAAATTAAGAACCCTGCATGCAAGCCACAGAAGATCATCAAAGGTCAAATAAGAAGGTTTGGGACCATTTGCATTCTGTGGGGTGTTCACTGCTCTGCAGATAGACTGCACCAACAGCTGTCTGCTGTGACAGCACCGGGGCCAAGGGAGACCTCAAACGGGGGGGCTTTGGGGAGACGCGAGTTAGGACCATGTGGAAGAGAGAAAAGTAAACATAAATACAGATGCTCGATTGGGAGGAAGCACCCAAAAAGCATCAGGGCAGAAAAAAGGACAAACAGAAGCAATGGGGAGGGATGGACACTGTTACAGGTATTTTGCCAAATGGCAGCAATAACGGCTCCCTCTGCAACTCCTTTCTGCTTGGACTAAGCTCTCAGTAGATACCAGCGCCACCCTCTCCCTATACAGCCATGTCAGAGACCCCTCTATACAGAGCACCGTGCTTGGTCTTGGTTACAAGAGCGAAACCAGAGAAAAACATCACCAATGAACTGAGGAATGCCTGCAGAGCAGTGAACATAGAAGTGAGATACTAGGCTGACAAACCGTGTTAGAAAAATGGCAAAATGCAAGCATATATAGGATACATGCAAGCAGGACAGAAAGAGAATTATTGAGAGTAATGCTGAGGTAATTACAGGATTTTTTTACTTTCTTGTTAAAGAAAGCTGAGGCAAAATTTCAGGCCTGAAAATCCTGGCAGGATGATCTGCTGTGCTGAACAAGGCAGCCGAGACAAGGGCATCTTGCTAGCATTACACAGAATAAAGCTTGATGCAGTGCCTGAGTTAGGAGCACAGCCACTCCAGACTGAGCAACTCAGAGATGTCTCAAAAAGGGCAGGCAGCCAGCCCTCCCAGATCAGATACACCTTCTATACCTTCCCCAGTTTTATCTGCTGGTTCTTGGTGGAGGCCAGGAGGACCAGACCAGCAGTATGGCGCTTCAGTATCTCTGGCACGAGGAGGGGTGATGTTGGACCCTATCCCATGGCTGCTCTGCAGGAGAGACATCCCGAGGGGCTCCTGGCCACATCTTGCACACGGACCGCTTACATCTTTGAAAGCATCCCCAGAGTACCTCATCACTTCAGCAGACATGTCTGGGCTTACAAGTTACACTGGGGAACTCTAAAACAAGTCTGCATGGGTAGATGAGCTGGGCCAGGGGACTTCCCTACATTTTTCCTACTGCCGTGCTCCATGATTTCTCATGATGCTGCTTTTACACGCCATGGGATGCGGAGCCAGTTCTTGCTGATCCCTTTGTGGCCATCCTGAAGTGAAAAGATGGTGCAGTGGCATTCACACACAGACTGGCAGCAGCAATGTCAATGACTAGCCTCTATTTGCAAACCCATGAGCCTGTCCTGGTAGATTTCTTCCAGATGTCTCAGATCCATCTCTCTCTTGCATTATTAATCATAGAATCCACAACCACATTAAGCCTTATTTTCAGCTCCTTTCAGCAGCTTATCCTCAATGCCTGTCCTTTGGGAATAAGTCCCTGGCCTGTTAACCCTCTCATTGTTTGCAAGGTACAACAGCTATCCCAGAGGCAGTGGCACTTCCTTCAGGCACATGTGGCTTCCTGCCCCAGAAAAGCATGGGACGTGAACCTGTATGTCCCTGATGCCCAGAGAGAGAGAGTGCGAGCAGTGGCTGCTCCTCTGATACACCAAGTTCTGAGTTTTCCTGCTGGCTTTCGTCACACACATCCACCACTGGGTACCATGGCCACCCAACAGACTGGCTAAGGAATGCAGGATCAGGCCACCTACATGCTTGTTGTAGATGGAGTCCAGCTCAGCCTCACACAGGACACCAATTGTTGCAGCACAAACAAACTAGCATTCCCACCATCCTCAGTACTATTTAACCACTTAGCAGGAACGAGCTACAGCTGCACATCATCCATGTCAATCAACCCACTCTCATCGAGGTAAGGCCACAGCTGCATGTTATCAATGCTAATCAACCCACTGCCTTCATTCCTCTGCACATGCCCAGGAGAGCTCTTGTGCACAGCACTGACTCTGGAGAGTAGAGACACACCATGCTCCAAATAAGAGGTTTGGTGTTAGCGCTGTGTTACTACTCTGCATTACCCCCAGGTGCCCTAGCTGGGAGGCTGCTGTTGATCCTGGGCTTTTCTTGTTCTTCAGAACCCTCTGGATCCACCATCCTTCACTTATACAGCAGGAGGGTTTAGATATGACAAAGGTCATAAATATGAAAATATACCTACCTCCCTTAAATAAAAAAAAAAAAAAAGAAGAGAAAAAAAAAAGCACATACAACTATTTACATAAAATTTAAATAAGACAAAACAATCAAAGCCTTTTCCCATCACATGAAACAGTGCTCTCCTCATAACGGACAAGCTGCCCTGTTCACTCAGTGGAGTGGGTGGGGGGACAGCAGACCTGGTGGCATATCTGTGGGTGGAAGGGGAAGGACACTGGGGGATCCTGTGGACCAGAGAATACCTGTTTGTGCCAAGAGATCTTGTAGGAGGGATAGCACAACCAAATTCCCACAGCAGCACCCTTTGATGCCCTTGACTGCAGCACAAGCTGCAATGTGTCCTTGGATTCACGCTGGCTCTGGGAAAGACAACATGCACCAAGCACCAGTAAACCAGTGCTCAGGTTGGGTTGTGCATCTAGCCTTGTCTTTACCAGAAGGAATGAAACAGAAAAACACAATTAGCACAAGCTCTAAGCAGGCTCTGGCAGCCCCTGATTCAACTGCTGGCATCCACCCAGGCAACAGCTGTCACCTACCTTCCCCTCCAGTGAGTTAGGAGAGGTTTGTATGAGGAGTCAGGAGTAGCGATTTTCCTTGACAGAAAAGGTCGGGAAAACGAAGGGCTTTGTATGAGGCAGGGAGGGGTGCTCTGTTCTCAGGTCTTGCTTCTAGGGCACACATCTGCATTCAGTTTACTTTCCAGACCTCAGCCAGCTATACTCCTTTTCCAAGCCCTTTAACATCCCCCTTTACACCTCCCTTTTTTCTTATCCTTAATCTTCCAGGGCTTCTCCTTCTAAAGGAAAGGCCAGGGAAGCTGCACACATACTGTCTTCTCTCTTGAGCTAAATGTTTAATAGCTTTCCTGTCAAAGAAAACATTTCTCTCTGGTTTGCCGCCTCCTCTATTTTTCCAGCATTTACATTATCCTTCGATAAATACATCGTGACTCACTGTTAACTTGAGACCACTGGCTGCCTCTCCTTCCCCCCTGCCCAGGAACTCCTCACATGAATCATTGGGATTGCCAAACAAAAAAACTAAAACCAAACAAAACCTCAAACATGCAGATTTATTGCTGCTTTTGTTCCCTCAATGTGCAAAGAAATTAATATCATTGAGATTAGATCCCATTGCTCAGCTGTCCTGAGCACAGTGCATAATGACAAGAAAATCCCTGATCTGTGCTGAAAAAAAAAGACTGGATAAACTCTGCTATTGTACAATCACAAGATCCTGAAGAAAGAGGATTATTAAAGTAGAACACAATATGAAATATAATCCATACCAACCACAATCTAAGATGAAACTGAGTTGCAGAGGGATAGCATCTCCTCTGCATATGTTGTGTGGTAGGTAAGCCAGTGAAGGTCTGCTGCAAACCTCTTGAGTGTAGAACAGTTATGGGGTTTTTCCTGGACTCTGATCTTTTCACAATGTCCATTTCATAAGGAGGAAGAGAGAAAGCTGAAGACTGTAATTAGCTAATCATTAGCTACATCTTCTTGAATCAACTCTATGCAGAGTCTCTGTCAGGCTGACAGGGTTTTATTGCTCAAATCAGCAAGAGTTACAAAAAATATTTGTAAGCAGCATCCTCCATAAAAACCACAGTCATAAAGAGCATCTGAACTACTACACAGAGCAGCAGCAGGGAAGCCAAAATACTTTGATGTTTCTTTGACTTGTGTGCAAGGGTAAAGAGGAGAGGAGATTTAAAAGCTGTTCTTCAGGAATCTAGAAATGTCAGTGAGCGAGGGGTCTGTCCCCTGGATAGTTGTGTGCCTTCAGCCTCCTTCACACAACATTTTCTGGGTAACCTAAGGACCTTTGGTAGCTTTTTCAAATTAGGAAGTCCATGAGAACTGTGTACAAATAACATCTTCAATCCTTTTTTCTCCCAAACTTTTTTTCTTTTTTGAATAAATGCTATGGATGCTTTTACAAAAGGAAAGGCGAGTTATACAATAAAAATCCCCCTACAAAACCTTGCAGAAGGCCTTCAAACCAACTGCAGTCCTCTGTGGTCCACTGAACCCAAGGACTGACAAAGTGATTAACATAAATCCAAGTGAAAGATTAATCAGTGGGCCATTAATATATATTAATATAGTCTGAGAGTACTGGAAAAGATCTTAAACTTGTTGAGGACTCTTCATATACCCTTTACCCACCTGAACAGACTCCGGGCCAGGCATTGTAGGCGATTCACCTCAGCTAGGTCTGGACTAAAACATCCATTCTTTGACTGAAAATGATTACTGAGGCTGCTTCTGCAACAGTGGAGAGAAAATCAGGCAATATGATCAAGTGCCTGAGACACTTCGCTTAGTATAAGATGATTTACTCTCAGGTCATTCTTATCCTTCTCAACCTACATTTAATTTTCAGGGGAGTCATGGCACAGTGACAATGTCTAGGACAGCTTGCTTTACCCCTGCAGAGCTGTGAGGGAGCCAGGGTTGTGTGCTGAACAATATGGACAGATGCTCAGGCAATGTAAACCAGCCCAGGGCTCAGTGCAGAGGAGAGCAATGTCACTGGGCTGCCTGGGAGGAGCTCCAAAAACATCTCTCCTGGCTCCTGTGCTGTGGTGAGCACAGAAAGGACAGCCCTCTCTTAAGTCCGTCTTCTTCCTTTAGAGAGCAGAGGTTCACATCCAAGGCCCATTGCAGTCACCAGCAAGCCCCAGGGACTTTGGGCTCAGCTGTTAAGGGCCTGATTTTCAGGATATGGCACCTCTGCCATGATCTGCATCTGAAAGTCAGGCCCTAAATGCACGTCCATTGGCTGATGGACTGGAGTCAATGGAGGGTTGCCCTACTGGGTAACATTGTCATGTAAGAATGAGCTTCATCACCCATCCATGCAATCATGCCTGTTGGGGAAGGCCATCCCTTAGATTTCACTCATGTAACCACAAAGGAGCTGAGAGGCTTCACGAAGAGGTGCTTCCCAAGAGGTATATTCATCTGAATTTCCAGGCTTCTGTCTCATCACTTTGTTTTGCATCTCAGAGTTTTACAGCAACTTCCCAAGTCTTTCATATACTTGATCCTCAAAGATTTTGTCAGAGAATTAACCCAGCATGTCAATTTCCACCTTGAAAATGTTTTAATCCTTTAAACACCTTCAAAGCCATTTAATCACAATGAGCCTGGGAGACAGATGAGTAGAAATCCCAGTTTAGTTCCAAAGAAACTGAGCCCAAGAAGTTCAAGTTCCCATGCTGTGCCCAACCTGGACAACCCCATACCCCATGCATCAGCGTCCCTGTGGACCTGCAGACCCAGTCCATGCACACGGCCAGTGGAGCAGGCTCACGCTTCTGTTTGGACACGCAGACAGCCCCTGCCTCCCTTGCTTAGCTAAAATACCACTAATGGGGACATGAGGCACAATCTATGGAGCTTTTTCCTGGTTCTGATGGTATAAATCCTGCTCCCATTAAACGTTATCACCAGGACCTAGTGAGGTACCACCCAGGAACTGAGGGAACCAAGTTCAAGCCTGTTGCATTTAACTAAATGGCAGGTCCACCCACACACACCAAAGTGGAAATTCGCTGGAGTTAAAAATCAAGCTGTGCCTCCCTCCTCCACCCCCCGTCTCAAGCAGTTTACCATGACAGTTCAGTGTAGTGAAGTTATTATGGGATGCCTATGCATCATGGTCTCTGGTCTGGACCACTGCTATTCTTCTCCTACACACACACAACACACCCATGCACACGCAGAAAAGCTGCTGAGTGCTTATATAATCTGATGTGTCAACAAAGTAAGGTCTCTGCCAACTCTCCCACGTCTGGGGACTTCAAGTGCTTTCATCTTGTCCCAGACAGTGTTTCAAACATGTGAAAAGTTTCCCTTCAAGTCTACCCAAACCCAGCTTATCCAAACCCATACAGATTCTTACTTTGTAGGTGAGAAAACAACTACAGTTGTTGTTAAACAAATACTTGAGAAAGTACAGGCTGACAGCCTTGCCTTCTGCTAGACCTTCATCCTCCCGTCACTGTGTAGCGCATCCGAGAAGCTGTGTCTGTGCCTAAGCAATTGTGTGTCATCCATCTGTTGAGTATCCAAGCTCTTCTCTTAAGAGACTGAGGATTCCATGAGCCAGCTAGAGCAGATAGGCCACCAGCGCTAGCAGCTGTGTGACATCCCTTTGGTACAACACTCTCATGAAAGTCAAGGGCAGGGGGCATCTATCATTTTTGATGCAAAAAGTTGTGGCCACGTGATGGCAAAAAAACCCTATCTCAGGTAAGTTCATTCTGTTTTGTCTTCCCAGCTCTATGAGAAGCAAAAGCTCTGCAGGAGGAGTGGAGTCCCTTGGGACTTCTGGTGCCTTTCATTAGGTATGTCCTCAAGTGTAACGCTGGTAGGAGCCATGTGCCAGCACTGGCTGACTCAGCTGCAGCTGCCAGTGTGGTTATCAGGCTGTGGAGCAGACAAGCAGATTTGCCATGAGCTCCTGCCAAAGTAGAAAGATGTGAGTATACAGCAGGAGTATGTTCAGTTGTAATTGTTTAGTGATGCAAAATGATGCAAAGTTACCTTTGTATTAAAGCTGTTTTTAAAATTGGTTTTAAATGCACCATGGCCAAGTATATTTTAGCCCACCGATTTAGCAAAGATTAACTTTAATGGGATTGTTTGCTTAATTGCTTTTCTGAAATTCCAGACTCAAGAGCTCAAAACCAGTTGCCGTTCTGGAAATGAAGTTCCAGTTTCTAAAGAAAATCACCAGTATTCAGTTCTCTTCCACACTGGGACAAGCCTGAGACCTTTTGCTTTTTTTTTTCTTTTAATAAGTACACCTCTGCAAAACACAGAAGGGCAGACAGCCTCTGATCCCTCAGTAGCCACCCAGTTCAGGTAATCAGCCTAAAACATGGAAGACCTAGACTCAAATCACCAAGGTAAAGAAAGCAAAGGAATTTGGGTGCACAGAGATCCCTACCACTGGGCTGCACCTTATCTTAAGCAGAAATCCTGCTCTAGACTCTACAGGTTTACATCAAGGTTTGCACAGTCCTGCAAAGTGGCTGTATTTTGATCAGATGGAAAAATTCCCATTGAACCATAAGACCTCTTTAAAAAAAAATAAATAAAATAAAAACCTATTTTGAGCAAAGACCCCCATCCATCATGCTCCTCCATGTACTGGTCTTAGGTGCTTGGAAAGGTGCAAGCTTTTCCAGTAATGGTAAAGCCCTTCTCCACCCACAGTGCACCTGCAGGTGCACCTCCTTACAGGATGGCCTCTGTGCTACCACCA
The DNA here is from genome assembly GCF_023634155.1 of Falco peregrinus. Taxonomy (NCBI): domain Eukaryota; kingdom Metazoa; phylum Chordata; class Aves; order Falconiformes; family Falconidae; genus Falco; species Falco peregrinus. Next base: position 63,118,831 of record NC_073727.1, read on the forward strand.
GCTGAGCAAGGGACATCTCTGGCTGGTCCACAATTACCACCTTCCCACCCATGGGGGCTCCCTGGCCCCCTCTGCTCTGGGTCTGTGCCATCTTAGGAGCCTGAGGTAGGTGAATGACACAAGTCAAGCGGAGACCTCAGGCAGGTTGACAGAAAAATGATGACTCCTGACTTACTTTGACATTGAAAAAAGTCCACGTGTTAGCAAGATAATCAAGCTATTAACAAAGTGAAACACCGTGCCAAGGCAGAAACCCCATATGTGGGTATGATTCATACATTTGAGAGGTCTAGAGAGTAAAATTTCAGTAGGATAAGCATAGCTTCTACATTCAGACTAAAGGGACTAGCGTCGCTTCCCAAAATGTAAGAAAAGATTTCATATTTTTGTTGAGTGATTTTGCAGCCCACTGAACACATGCTCCAGAGTTCCTGAACAGAGGCAAAAATACACCCTGTGTATACGCTGTCTTTATGAATCCCCCTGTCCATCCTCCACACCCTGGGCTTTAGAGTTTGCTACAGACCTAATGGCTTCAAAAAAGTTCTACAAAGATGAACCCCAGTGCATGCAGTCTTATCACTGGCTTGTGTGGTCAATTACCATTCAAGAACATGCTGAATTATTTCACCAGAAAGAACGAATGCTCCTCTTTCATGTTTACTTTTCAGCGTGTGAATATTTATTTTCTCGTGTCAATAATTACTCTAATGTTTCAGAACACTCCATTTAAAACTGGCTTTCATTCACAGAGAGCCATTTTTGAATGAAAATGAGGCAATCAATGTTTTTAAAGGATCTTATTTTTCGAGTGAAAATAAGCACAATTTCACAATTTCTCCTCAAAATACAGGCTAATTTTCAAGAAGCTTAAAGAAAATATCAGTGCCATTGTAAACATGTAATATAATTTCCTAAGCTTTTATTTTACACAATATTTTCAAGACTAATTAATGATCTGGATATCTCAAAATACCCAATTTGAATCTAACAAGAAGGATATTTAAACACAGGCTGTTCCCAGAGTCTTTACCAATGCCTCCTCTGTATTATTCTCCTTTCACTTTATCTGAGCTGTGCTGGTATTGCAAGACTTAGCAGGAAGGGTAATACTCTTAAAATTTTATGTTTGAAATCTTCAAAAACAACCCTGTTGACTGCAGAAATGTAAGATTTACTTCTGTTAGAAATATGCTGTAACATGCATGGGCTAACCCTCACAGCCCAGCTCTCTTTTTACGTCTGGGGTGACGTGCAGGTGGAGTCAGGCAGTCACGTATAGATGAGATGGATACAGATTTGTCCCTCTGTATGACTTGCCAACTGATGGGAGTATGCAGAGACTGCAACATGAGGTGCTGGTCAACGGTCCTGGACTACCAAGAGCAGTGACTTCCCCCCATAACCTTTGTGTGGTGAATCAACATGAAGGCAGCTGGAAGGAGAACATCAGCATGGGGTAACTGATTTGCTGTGCCAAAGGACAGCCTGCAACACATGCTTCCCCACTCGCCTGCGCCTGGCATCACTGCTGCAGATGATAACTATCAGCAAAGAAACTCTCCATGACTCAAGTGGCAATAAGCAATCAAAATACAGCTTGTGACAGCAGATCCTGGTAGGACTGTGGCCTTTCTCACATACACACATGCTCACAAACAGAGTTCGGTTTTGCAATGACACAGCAGCCGTGGGAGGCAAACATGGAAAAGACAAAACATAAGGGATAAGGTCTAAACGTTACCTTCAGGAATAACGCTGTCTGCTTTCTTGGTTTCATTTGAAACTCAGCCAACAGGGTAACGCAAGAGGGTAAGGTGATGTTCTGCTACAGGGCTTCTTTCTTGGGGGGAGGCAAAGCAGCAGAAGGCAGGCAAGAGACCTTGAGTATAGCTTGTGTTGTGATTACAGTTTGGTACCCAGCCAGGAATCTGGTCTTGTGCTGAAAGTTGCACAGAGACCATTTGCTATGTATTTAATGAAAGTACAAAACAAACTCCATGATGAGAGAGGGGTTTTGGCTTAACCAGTCCTCACTGGATGATCCCAAGTGCTTTAATGTGCCGTAGTACTTGGACATGAGCACTGAGATGACTAAATGCTTTGTGCTTTCTTGTCACCTTATTATAAAGCTTGCAACTAAGGAGGACTTAAAGCAGTTCTAGTCAATATTTTTGCACTTTCCTCCTACCCATTTGTCAAAATCGAAAGGAAAGCTCCCTGACTTGTAAAGGTGCAGTGGAATATGTTACTTATCATGTATAAAAGAGCTTTTAATACAAGATGCTTCCAGAGGTACTGCTGGAATTGCTGGAGTCCCTGTAATGATGTATGTCCCTACAGTAATACACACCTCTGCCCTCAGCAGGCTTCTGCAAATTAGGTTAGCTTTGAATGGCAGCAAAAATTTAAGCGAAAAAACAAAAGGGCACCACATCTGTGCTCTCCTCTAGTCAAACTGTTTGCACATTTGTTCAGGGGTAATGCAACTATTTGTGCACTGGAATTGATTGCAATGACACCTCTGTGCACTGACAGGTAATCTACTGAGGGACTGGTAGGATGCTAATGTCTTAATTTTAAATTCTTACATAAATTCAACAGGACAATTACTTAAGGGCAATTAGTTGAGAATGTGCTAAGGGGACAAAGTCAGCAACTGCTGTTAGTGGTAGCAAAACAGGAGAAAAGAATAAAAACATTGGAAAAAAGGAGGAAGATAAGAGAAGCCACCAGCAGCTTCTTGTTCATGTCAGCTATTGTCCTGGTGCCATGATCCTTGGACACAGTGGTGGACCAGCAGTGTAATGCAGTTTTTCAGATTTGTACTGATTTTGCAATTCAGATTTGACCCTGATTGGAAGCGAACTCAGAAAGGCATTTCTATCAAATCTGTCAGCGTATGGGATGGGGTTCATGCTGGTATCATGCTTATACTCTGACTTCATGCTAGAGCGGAAGAGTAGAGGATACCCAGTCCAGCACATGTTCTCCTTGCGTAAACATCAGCTTGTCAGCATTTCTTGAATAACTGAACCAGCACAGCATGTTTGCACAAGATCAGCACTTTGCATCACAGGGCACAGCATTTTCAGTGTACTGCGAGGAGCCTTTCAGACAGACAGACTTACTGTGGCTTCTCTCCCAGAAATGCTATTAACACTGCTGCATGGACAGGCTTAAACCACAATAAAATTGAAGTTGTGGACACAAATTACAGCAGTAGCTGACAGACAAATAAAGAACATAATCTGGTGGTCTGAAAGTCTACTCAACAGAGGCACAGCCAGTATTAAATACTCTGCTCAAGAAGTTCCCATTTGTATCAGAAGATTTGGGTGAAAGTCAGTTTTCCTGAAGTCAGCAGGAACCTCGCCAAGGTTGTCAGTGAGGCCTTAATTTTGCAGTCTGGCTTTGGAAACCTTATTCCCTTTGTTAACGCTGACGTTTTGGCTGCAGAAAAGAGTCACTTTGGCTCTAGGCAGGCACTTTCTTTTCCTTGCAGCTGCTGCTTAGCAAATACACATCAGCTATTTTCCTGATCATGCAGTCCCACTACAAATGAAGAAAAATTGATGAGCGGGACAAGTAAAGCTGCAACTCCCAGTAGATTTCAACTCCAGCCCAATGACAGCTAATTCTTCTCGCCCCACCCCATGCCTGCTCATAAACTTTATACAGAAGAGATACAGGGACAGTGTATACCACCACTCCACCAAACACAGAGCAGCTGTGCTCTTATGCATTCTGCTTTATTCACCATTCACTCAACAGGACTTAAGAAAGAGACAAGGTAAGCAATATCAAGGAGATAGTTGAAATACCACGTTTTTCTTTCCTCAGGGGTCTATCATGTCCTATATATGTTACCTAGCATATCATACCTGGATATGGCATGCTAAAATACTCAAAAATGTATCAGTGGAATTTGGTTGTGTTTTCTTTTTACCAAATGTTCATTGTCAGAAACATGGCTAAAAAACAGACTACTTGACTTCAGCTCCAAGCTACCCAAACCCAATCAGCTTTCTACATCCTATTAACTCACCAGAGCCTTGGTTTGCATATTGATCAAACAGCATTTACCCAGGAAACATACTCTAATTTCATTTGTGTACTCCATGGTTTAAGCTCTAGTCAAGCAAATTCACTTGATCAGCTGGTTCTGCATAGCTGCTAGCATGAAGCCCGTGCTCTGGCAGGAACGGCACTGGTGCTCTTTGCATGCAGGCTTGCTTGCTGGTGATCCCTGCGCAAGATCAAAGGCATGGGACAAACTGTGCTTCCAACAACCAGCCATTAGTTGAGGGGAAACTGTTGTATTTCATGGTGATCCCATTATGTCTGACGTGCCTTTCATCCTCAAAGGCTGAGCTTAGGGAGTTGGTGCTAGGGGAGCTGGGGACACTGAGACTGTCTCCATTAGCAAACAGTGCAGATGCAGGAGGAGCAGATTCATGTTTTGGGTGCTTTCTTCAGCCCAGCTTTATTCTGGTCCTGTGGACTGGACACTCACCAACAGCAGGAACACACACTCCTGGTTCTGTCCACGTGAAAGGAGTACAGCCCGTGCAATCCAATATGATTCCTTGATGGCAACCAAGTCCCTGGATGTGGGGATGAGCAGAAGGTTCACTCAGAAGTGTACTTCTGAGCTGAACTAACACACAGATGTAGATGTGTGAATTATCCTTAGTCAATCTAAGCTTCAATTCCAGGATTTACATCCACTCCATGAACTTCATTAAATCATTGAGTCTTTTTGCCTCAGTTCCCCATCTGCAACAGATGATTAGAGTGCTTCTTTGAGGATTTATTTGCTATAAATTGCTTCCCAGAGACACTTGGACATTGTGATGATGAGGGCTCAGAAGAACATGTTTCAGCCTCACATTGATGCAAAGGTTAACACACAAAGGTGCTCTGATACCTAGTTCTTTACCCCTGCCAGGCTAACTATGAATAACACAAAAGATGGGGCACCTTTTCTATTTTTCCAATGTTGATCATGATTTCTGAATCCCAAAAAATGTAGCATGCTGGTTGAAGCTGCAGTCTTCTGAAGCACTCCTGAAAAGTTCAGAAGCATTTTGAAGAGCCCTGCACAGCTACCAAGTTTCAGTCTTTGCATCAGGGCTTTTGATGTTCTCCCGTTCTGCTTATCGCTTGTGATCAGTTACTGGCTGTGCAGTGGAGGTTCTGCACCCACAGCTATTTCTCCAGCTTCTTCTGACACAGATAACTGGAGTATGAGTGTGTACTTAACTGCTACTGAGAGCAGCTTTGGAGTTGAAAGTCTAGCCATTTCGGGTCAACATATATCAATTCCAGGAGAACAAAGACCACAAGGACTCACACATAAGCTGCAGACATCCTGTGGTTTTTGAGAAGCTTTTCATAGTAACGTGTTCCATACCTCTGCTCCCTTTCTATCCTTCCTGCCTGTACACTCACTGCCAGAAAATGAGATACCTGCTCCCGAAGCTATTCCTGGTGCTTAATGGCAATAGACAGAAAGGCATGAGGCATGTATCACTTTCAGCCATCTGTGCATCAGCAGAAAGGTGAGTTGTCACCTCGTTCTCAACTCTATCTTCATCAGCTATGAATCACACCAACTCCACCGCAGCTTTCAGAAGTAGTTTGACTGACATTACTTGATCTCTCCTGAACTGTCTCATCCATTGTCCAAATTCCTGCCTGACTGTGCATCTGCCTTCCTTTCCCCTTAGCCCTCTCTCCCTCCCACAAGTAATGTTAGTCAATTCACAAGGCAAACTGTGTTGGAATTGTTGCATGTAATTATCTACTGACCTATTCATCTATGAACTCCCTCTTCATTTAAAACCTCTGTCATGATGTTTGTATGTCAGCTTTTTGTTTTCCCTTAAAGGTAAGAAGTAGTAAAGGAAAAAGAAGCAACTAGACCACCCACATCAGTGAAAACCAATGCAAGCCACTGCCAAGACATGAACAGAGGCAAAAATGGAAAATGAGTTATTCTTTCACCTGCAAAGCAACTTTCTTACCAAAGTTGTGAGCATCAGGAGAAAGAGAACAGTCCAAAACTCACTAAGGCCACTGACAAAATTCACACCTACTTCCCGACAGACTGCACAGCATCTCAGGTGTGGTAAGACAGAGAGCAAAGCTGCTGCTTGCATAAAGATGACCATAACAGTTAGTTTGTTGTGAGACAAGAGAGCAGAGACACCCACACACATTTGTTCGTACTGTGTTTCTGCCGCAAGCTGTATAAATACAGAGTACTTGGACCTCCACCTCTGAAGACAAAAAGGAATAAAGCCTGCCCACAAGATCCAGGCAGTGAGCCTCCTGCCCATGCCATTGCATGTGCCACCTCCACATTGGAGTGAGGCGGGACCGGCCAGAGCTTTGCCTTCTTGGGATACAGGTTTAGAAGATGTGCATCATTAGATGCTCTGTTCCTAAGCAGGAAAGGAAGAAAAGTTGTTTGCCAGGGCAATAACTGGAGCTGTTTAAGACATGAAGAGCCCGTGTGCCTTTCACAATACCCAGGAGCAGAGATCTTGCCAGCAGTGTCTCTTGAGTCTATTCTTACTCACAAACTGACTGCACGCAGCAGTTGGGATCCAGCATTCTCCATGCAGTGAAACAGGCTGCAGGACACAGCTCCAGCCCAGATGGCAAGGGAGAGTAACAAATCACATTCGAATCACAGACACGGGATTCATGGAGCTCAAGAATACACAAATAGGTTCCTGCAGGCATACTGGCTATTTAAGGTCTCACCATAGCCTGTGGAGAGCCAGCCCCTGGGGTCAGTATATCCTGAAATAGACACTCTCCAGCCGCTCATCTGTATGTACATACATGTACGTACAACCATGTACATCAGCTGGACTCCCACTGACCGTACCAGGACTTAGATGTCCCTGCCCTTGAACATAGGTTCCTACACTACTGTCAATCCCAGACTGAAACCCAGCCCACATGTCAGGGTGCCTGTACTCAGCCTGCAAACTACTTTCCTGAGCTGCTCTCACCCTATCATGTATCTGCTGCTGTTGATGGATGAGACTGGCAAAGTCTCCAGGCTCAGGTTCACTAGCTAATGCCTCATCCCTTCAGTAAAATGAATACAAGGACAAAGACTTGGCACAGACAACTAAAGGGTAATATTCCTTTACGTGAATCTGATTTCTGGACTAAAAGCACCTTTTAGCCTTCTGCATTTTATAGTAGCAATTTATTTTTCTCTATGTAACTCACATGAATGGCATGCTCTTCAAAACTACTATCAGTAAAGTGCCTTTCTCTTAACACATTAAAATCCCTCCATTTCTAAACCTTGCCTGTTTTATAATTTAATGGTGTCTGCATCAGTGCTTGCAAACAGAAGCAGAACAGAAACACAAGCTGACAATCACCACACAGAAACATTTAACTAATGTTTCACCTTAAAAAAGGTGACAGGAGACACCACCACCATGATCTAGGCAAAGCCTGAAGCAGAACAGTCACACAAATACCACCATTGATTTGGAGTCCAGCTGCGGACAGTTGCACTGCCTGACCAAGTGCCTAAGCCCAGACATCCCCACACATGTTTCCAGGGAATGGAGACACTTACACCCACAAGCAGTAGTCACAGCAAAACGAGAGTAAAGCTCCTTAAATCACAGCTGGCTGATACGGGTTTACTGCAGAAACAGTGTTATCTAATGGACTTGGTGACGTCAAATGGGAACAGCAACATGTACTTGGACACATGTGCTGCCCTCCTGTAGGCAAGCCCTTGGCATCAGTGCTTGGACATGGCTATGTGGCCAGAGACTGATCAGGAGAAGATTCAGAAGTGAGGATGTGGCCAGTATGGGCTACAGAGCTCAGTGTAACCTTTCATCCCACAGTGGAAAGTGACACAAATAGTTTTTTTATTTTTTTCTCATTCATACCTCATTGTCATTTCTTTTTTAACTTCAGGATCTGGGTTCCTTGTGAAAAAAATCATATACCTGCAACAGCAGCTCTGGCACCCACCTCCACCCCTAAAGCTTATCGAAAGTACCAGACATCTTTATTTCCCTTCTTTTCCTCTGCCTTCTGGCTTTTCACCTCTCATGAGACTGCTGATCACGAGGGGGAAACCACGACACGAGCCAGGCTGAACTTCTGAGTGAAAACTAAGATTGTGGTGGGAAATGGACATTTCAGACCAGAAAGTTGTAACTCAGGCAACTTGAGTGTGAACAGGCTGCTACTGCAAGCCAAGCCATGGGATGTTCTCCATGACCCGAGGACAATGCAGCTTGTAAGCCCCTCCAAATACTCTGCCCTTGAGAAGCTTTCAATACCCACATATCACAACCAATTGTCACCTCTGAAAATCTTCCTGATCATTCCTGTGACTATTTGATAGCTTCCAGAAGGGCAAACTTTAGCATCTCATCACAAAAACTGAAGTTTTAAAAAGATGCTAAGCTGCCTTACCCTTGAACAAACCCAGAAAGATTTATAATAACCATTGATTATAATTCTCATGTGAGGGCAAATGAACCCCTGGCATCGTAACCTCATTTACTGATTCAGTGCATGAATAATTCAACCCTCTCATGCAAAATTTGTAAGTTTGAATCCTTCTTCAGCTTCCTACATACAGCATGCTTGCTGAGACTTTAACCTAAGATATACTCAACTGCATTTTTTATTTACCAGCTTCACTTTTAAACTAGGATGGTCTTCAGGAATCGAACTGCCTTGCAAAGTTATCATAGCCGGTAATCTCAAAATAAATCTTTTAAACAGTAAGAAACACTGCTGCTGTTGGTCCCTGAGTATCTGTCCTAGGAGAAATGTGCTTTCATGTTGCAACAGTAGCATAATACAGTCTCCCTCCATCTATAAAATGAAAAAGAAAAAAAAAATTGGTTTTGCAAGTATTCTCATAGCTGAAGGCTGGCAAGTAAAGCTAAACACAGCTGCGTCTCTTACTGGGGATCTAAGTAGCACCAGAAGCAAAGTCCTTCGTCCATTCGAGTCAAAATGCCCATTGCCTTAAGTGAGGGTAAGGTGTCACGCCACATTTTGGAAACGGCTTTTAAACCATCAAATGTTCTCTCACACAGAACTAGTCTCTCTGTCTTTGAACCTACACATGCCCAAATAAACACATTTGTTTATGCTCTCCCACAGCACCCTTTTAACTTCTTTTTGCAGTGTAGGAAGGTGAACTCTTAACAGATGTCATTACTTCAGCTCTCATGCTGTAGTGCTTCCTATCAAAAGATCCTACCTTGGGGAATTAAATATTACATTATATATAATGTAAGAAGATGTTTTGTGTTGCCAAGAGTATAAAAGTACAGTTGTTAATGTCAATGGTCATTTTACAGTTGCTAGGTTTATCATTTTCCCTGCATCTCACTTCGCATCTATAATTCTTTCATATACAGATGGAAAAAACCAGAAATTATAAGAGGGGCTTTAAACACCTCCTTTCCTCAGCAGCCATCCCTACTCTAAATGTCATCTGCGATATATGTTTACAACCTAGTAACATCACTGTTCCCGGTGGAAAACTCCAGATGTTGATGTAAACCACTTTCAGGTTTCACAGCACGTGTTGCTGCCCTCTCAGCTCTGTTCCTCAGCTGACAGTTGTAGGAAGGGGAAGGAGATGGTGCTGCTGGCAACCTTCCCAGGAGATGCAGCTTCTGGGTCCTCCAGAGCCTGCAGGATCGAGTCAGCACGTGATACCATTTCTACCCAATCCTTAGGAGTGTTCTCAAGCTGCTGAGCTCCCTTAGACTTAGCCCAGAGGGTCTCCGGGTGGCTGCTTAGTCCTTCCAGCTGCTCACAGAATCTGGGGCCAATCCATAACAAAAATAGGCCTTATTTTCAAAATTCACATTTAGGTTTGGACAAAGGCTGCCTCAAGACCAGGAAGCCGATTCTCAGGCTTTGTGTTTCGGTGTGCTTGCTCACAGAGCAGAAATCAAATCTTACGGCATAAAGAAAACTGCAGGCAGGACTGAGTAAAGCACTGTGGCTCTGTCAATCAGACACACACTGTAGCGCCAGGTCCCTACTAGGGATGGATCAGAGCTAAGCGTTACTGGCAGTGAAGGAAAAAGGCAAAATGACTCTTCGTGCACCTACTTGTTCTTCATTTTTCTTCCCAGAAGAAGCATTATTGAAATTGTCTGGCAGGTGCCCCGGGGCAATCACTTCCAGACACTTGTTTAAGAGACTGACATTGTATTTCAACAGAAAGCTGCAGTCAATATGGCCAGCACTGCACAGTCTTAGCCATGTCCATTCGCAAGTTCAACACAGTCATCTGCTTAATTTTGATGTGAGCAAGCTGTGTACTCAGTAACATTGGCAGCAGCAGTGTGGAGCCTGAACAGGCTGGGAAATAATCTCTCTGCCTCTCAAAAAACATACTTTGGTTTCCTTTGGGATAATAATAATGGGCTGGGAACAAAAAAGACTGCAGGGAGATTTTTTTTCAGCCAGTGAGCAATCCCAGAATCATCAACGCGGCAAGCTTCTGACGCAGGGTCCAATTCCCCAGGTCCCCCTCTTACATATTATTGCATCCAGGCTCATAATCTGATTTTATACATGTAATCCTGTCCACCCCTCTGATGGGAAATGCAGAGAGACAGCCATTAAATTCCACTTGCATTAAAGCGTGTGTGAGACCAGGCAAAGCGGGATCAGTCCCTGGTCTTTTGTTTGCGATGCTGCTCCAGCTGAGCCTTCATCTGGGTAGAGCAGGAGGGCACACTCGACACCAAAGAGCTTCCCTTCACCCTGACACCATGTGAAAGCAACGTGTGGCTTGGTGTCATTTAGAAACAGGCTAGTCAGGTTTAGCCATCAATTGCCCTTTGTGTTGTTTAACCTTTTTTTTTCCACTGAGATATCAAAGCAATATTACTGATTGCTGGGCTCTTAAACAGGGACTGCATAAAACACCTCCTTTAAGCCTTCCACTGGCAATTAAATACTCTAAGAAGGAACACATAATGAACAAAAAAAAAAAAAAAAGGAGAAAAAAAGAAAAAATATGTAGGTTAAAATATAATTAGTAGTTATATTTATCACTGGGCTGATTCTGAGTGGAAGGCAACCAAGTGCCAGACTGCAGGCAGACATGGCCACTTTCTGGGAGGCCCAAAGCAGGTCCCAATCTGCTGCTCCAGACTGTTTTGTCGCTCAGCACTACAGTGAGACACAGAAAACAACACATAGTTAAGCAATTGGAATCTGAAAATTTTATTAGAAAGGTACACAATTTCTTGACACACAATTACTCCTGAAAAACAAACAAACAAACAAAAAATAATCAGTGGGATTATTTTACTCCTACTCCTTTGGTCTCTGTCAACAAAATCAGCCTACATATATGAAAACTAACCAAAAATTAAATGAATTATTTTTGCCCATATTTTGTATCAGATATGTATTAACAGATATATAAATCTGCTTTCAGAATGATCATTTCAGTTTTAGAAACCAAAATCTTTTTTTCTGTACAACAGAAAGCACTTTTCGAGGGGGGGGGGGAGGTTCCGCTGAACTGTATTTGCATCCTTTTTGCTGAAAGCCAAACGTTTGCAGTAAGAAACAAGTTTAGTTGCAAATATATATTGTTTATGTCTAGTAAATCTATTGCCTCATAAGAGAGCTTAGCCCCTGGGTAACCAGATCTAATAGAGAAGGTTTGATACAGCCACATGCATGGACAGGTGGCCTCGGAAAAAGCAATGTATTGAGATGGCTAAAAACCAAATTCTGAAGTACAAAATTGACAGGCACTGGCTTTTTCACCACCTTTTTTTAAATTATTTTTTATGTTACACATTTTAGGAGGGAGTAACAGGATCACAAGAGTTAGCCTGAAGAAATCCTGGCCTGGCAGCAGGCGGGTAGGAAAAACTGGGGTTTGGGGCACACAGAGTTTCCAGGGCTAGGATGAAGGAAAGGAAACATTTTCCTTCCCTCGTCAATGCAAGACATTTGATCTGAAAGCCACTGAGGTACAAAGATGGAAACCTGCATCTCCCCTCTTTCCTGGCTTCCTTTTCAGGTGAAACTGTACTTTCCCTGAGTGTCATGAATACTGCACTGCAAAAAGCTATTAATAAATAATAGCTTGAGTATGTATACAAGATCATTATTTAATCTTTCAGTAATCTTTTGCCATGCATAATTTATTAAATGTTTTATTTATTGCTCATATTTATTAAAAATTGATTCTATTTCTTCTACCTAATGTCAATTTCCAGATGCAATAAATTATTAATATTTAATAAATTAAAAGTTGCAAGGAAAGAAATGTAAAAGAAGAAGTGCTCGCTCCATGTCTTTCCTGTTCTGCAAGGACGTGCCTCTCACTACATGTTAAGTGTTTCCATCCTTTCTGTGCAGGCTGAGGTTGCACTTTAATTTACAATTTGGGGAGTACTGACAACAAAAAGTATGAAGCTCCATAGTCAAACCTCATCAAATAAAAACTCAAATAAAAAGTAAACTCAGAACAAATAATATGGCTTTGGGACTGAAAGCTTAAAAAAACCCTGAATGTTTCATGAACTGCAATGTGTCATAAGACGATTCAAATCATTCATTCTGAGCACTTCCTAGCATCTGCACGTGGAAGAACAGCAGCCCTAGATTTGATCCTGGCATCACCGGGAGCTGGGGACACTCGGCGGATCTCAAGGAACATCCTGTTTGGGGGGCAGTCTCCCCTGCATCACCATTTTAGCTGCAGACCAAACTCCCCTTTAGCTTTCACCTGTTCCCCCAGCCGTTAAGCTGGCGGCACGTCAGCCTTTGCTCTGCACCAGCCACAGCAGCTGGGCTGAGGGGGCATCGTCTGGTGCACCCAGTGCCTGGCCCAGCCAAGCCCAGCTGCAAGATCAGAAAAGTCTTCGCTAGCTCTGAGGCCTCTGGGCATGCCTGCAGCACAAAACCAAGCTAAAACATCGACAAATTGGAAGCAATTAAAAACAAAAATCAAACAATAATGACTTGGGTGTCTGGAAGGATTTGAAGAACAATTAAAGCAATTAAATCTGGATAACTTGGCTAAGAGATAACCGCAGAGAAGAAAAACACTTTCATAAACTTGAAAGGCTTGATCCCCATCGGGGGGGGGGGCAAGGGTAGGTGCAGGGGCAGAGCCAGCACATGAATGATGCTGGGAGATGTGGGGGGCATGAGCAGGGGGACTGTAAACACCAGCTGAGGCTGAGAAGCCCACAGCTCTCACAGCAGAGAAAATGGACAGGAGGTAGGGCTATCTGGGCAGGGGGAGACGGCTGAGGCAGCAGCTCCACTCTCATCTGTAAAGCAGATGGAACAAAATAGCAGGTCACATCTCAGAAAAGGGAGCAAGGCAGGGAAGGGGAGCACTGTAACCAGGGAGCGTTGGTCCTTGTGTTATTCACTGCACTGCCCTGTTGTCGTTTCAGCCCCAAGAGTTTAAATAATATTTAAATTGACAGTGCCTCTTTCCGAGTCTGATGCTTCCCCACACTCCTCCCCGCTTTCCACACACCCCATACAGATGTAGAAATTAGGTTACAGGCAGTGAGAGCCGGGAAATGAAATGTGACTGCTGAATAAAGCTCTGCAAGTGACAAATCCAATGAGTTTGCTTTAATCCTCTTGAGCTGCTAAAAGTATTGACTGCATCGGCCAGTGCATGGCTTGCTCTCTCCGACAGAGGCAGGGATGGCCCTTCCTTCTCCTGGGCCACCTTCTCCTGGCTTTGATATGCACTTTGTTCTGGTCTGTAAACAGACCTAGCTAAAAAGCAGTGTTTATGGTCATTAAAACGCATGCAAACCCTTTTTACAGCAGTATGCATGCACCCAGATTATGGGCTGGGCAGGTTTTGCACCAGTTTCTGACCGCTTACGGCTACAGCAGTCGCAAACCTACCACACAGAGCACTGCCATGGCGCTCCTCCGCATTCGGCTCTCCTCCTGGCCACCCCAACATTGCAGCCCAAACGTCTTCCCCCTTTTAGCCAAGCTGTATGCCTGTTCCCTGCGATGTTTGGTTTTTAACATACACCCAGCATAGCCCTGCTGCACCTTGCTCCTTACCTGTATAGGGGGCATGCTATCCCTGTGTCCTAAAGATGCCCGAAGTTTTATTCACCGTTTAGCACTTTTTCCAAGGCTCGGGACCAAAGGTGATTCATCAATCTTCCTTCAATATTAGAAAAAAACTTCTGTACATGTGCCCACCAGCATTGTAAAAAGCCCATGGTGTTTAACGTTTAATGTTGCACTGGCTGAATCTGCTCAGCATCTTGTCCCAGGGATTCAGGATATGAGACAACAAATTTCCTGGCTCAGAGGCTGTTTAGGATCCTGTAACATCTTTAGGAAGAGGGCATTGTAACTAATTAAGATGCTGAAAGAAATAAGCATGCCCCATTTATTCTGGTTAGAAATTCCTGCTAATAGTTGATGGTAAAGGCTTGTGCTCTAATGCAGGGCAGCTGAGCTAATTTAGAAGACCATCATGTCCTGTTTCTTGTCCATCAATGCTGCTCCTCACAGCTTCATTGCAGATCTTGCGGTAACTGGTTTGAAAACTTCAATTTCTAGAGTCAGTCATGAGCTGTTACTGTTTTTATTTTCTCTTTTATGCCCCCTTAAAACAGAAGTTTCTTTCTTATCTTAAAAAAAATCACATCCCTAACGGAAAAATGTTACCCAAGTTTAATATAAAGGGTGAGAAGACAAAACAGACAACTTACATTTTTAATTTCATTATTTGTTCCAAACAAAATCTTGCTGTTTTGGTAAGCAATCTTGATCCTTCCCAGCTGACTAGAGTTTACAGAAGATCAGTTCTATGTTATTTTCTAACAATCACAGGAGTCTGAGAAACTTCTCCCATTGCTCCCTGACTTTTAAGGCTCCCTGCATGCCCCAGGCAAGTAATTTTGTGTATAAAATAGTAAACTCAGTCCACAGAAACAAGTAAGTCCAAACTGCACCCTGGCCACCTTCTTTGTAGCCTATCAACTCATTCTTTTTATTGTTCAGTGCAAAACCACAGAAAAAAAGTGACTCTGTCATGATGCTACCTTATCGCTGCCTTGTGTCCATCACCCATGAAGAACCTCCAGCTCTCAGGGCTGAAGTCTCCAGTATTTCCTGGCATGTAGACTCTCAAAATGGGAGTTTTCTTTTGGAAAGCATATTAATACAAGCTCCCCCGCAACAGTATTCCTTGATGTAATATGCAGCCTTTTCCAGGGCAGTATGTGACATTTGTCCCACTGCAGTTAAGATCCTTCCAAATAAAGGCAATAATGCATGAAGCTGCCAAGTGGGAGATCCGTACCGTTGCAATTTTGAAAATCTCTACCTCACTGATCAGTGTAAGCAAAGTATTTCACTTTTAAGATGGGTATTTGGAATTACGCTACATATGTCGGGGTCCTGCTCGCTCTCCCCCCTCTTTGTGGGGGTTTGGCAGCCTGGGGTCAAGGCCAGCTGAGCTGGTGGCCTGGGTAAAAGGGCTCTTAAAGTCTGGGCCAGGGTCACCGATCTTCTCTGGACCTGCTCTTGAGCTGAGCCCATGCTCTTGGCCTCTGCTACATCACAGCTTTGCTGCAGCCATGCCCATGCTGGATCCTGACCCCCATGTGCTGGCTGATGTCCTGCCCGGCCACAGCAGGAAGATGCTTGATGGCCTCGGCTGGAGCCACCAGAAAAAGTGTGAGTTGAATTCTGTCAAAACCTCTGACAGAAAAGGAGAATGATGTTTTTTGTAAAAGGAGACACTTTCACTAAGTCGTTTAATTTGATCTGAACTCACATTCCCTGAAGAAATGGTTTTGACAGAAAATTTTGTTGCAGTTGTCATTACTAGCAGTATCTAGGTGCATCTGCAGTAGCATTTTGGTTTAAATCAAGGGCCTGCTTTTGAAGGAAAATGTCCTGATGACCCCTACTTAACCATGCTTTGATTTCTGTTACTGAGTAATAGCAGACCATGCATCTGGTCTCCTTCTGGCTGAAGGTGAGTTAGAAAGCAGGCTTCAACTGCTAGTGGCTTTTCAATCCATGAGAACAGACTAGAGCTAGTCTGAAGTAAAGCTCCTTGAAATGTCCATAGTGTGAACATTGGGCTCTCGGCATTGAGTCCATCCAAAATCACTCAGTTAATGGAACCCTGAAATAAATTTTTAAACAACGTATAAACTACCCAGACATATTAGCTTTGTATGCGATTTGGATAAGCAAATACTACTTGTAGAGAACTTGCGCTATATGAATTCACAGTTGCCTGATACAAAGAGCAAAGATATTCTCTCTGAGTTGCTTTTGCAAGTCACTGAGTCATTTTTTTCAGAATTTTTTATCTCAGCATGTTGAGGTTGCCTGTATCTTGTTAGTTTTGACCCAGTGATGACTTCTTGCATCACGTATTTCACATTTGTGGTGTGTCCATGAATAGAATCACAAAATGAAAATTTCCTGAGATAACAGAAATACAGATGGCACCATACCCAAAGGTCTGTAAAAACTGAGTCATTTACTTTGCATCAGAAGAAATCATTTGTGAAAGAAAAAATTGTATAAATGGGACTGTAAATAATTAGACAAATTAAGCAATTTAGACTTTCTTGAAAAATGCAACACAAGGGAGTCAATCTGATGATTAATGCAGGCATTAGCATCTCGAAGCTAATAGCTATACATGTGGGTTCCACAGCCACCTACAGACTGCTTCCCAGATGGTGCATTTGAGTCTTGTGTAGAGGTGCACAGGATGCCTGGGGGAAGGTATGATGTGAAGGGAAGCAAAAGTAGTAAAATTTGTGACAAAATTAAGTATTTGAAGAAAATTGTAGCTCGACATCTCATACAAAGCATAAAGCAGAAGTGCCCTTCCAGCAGGAACGGGAATATAATGGGAAGTCAGCACTAACTGCGCAACAGCTGATCATGAAGCCTTGTCTCACTGCAGCAAACAGCACATCTTGTAGGCAGTCTCTCCTCCCCTGTCCTGTGTTGGTAACTGCTTGGGGACTGACCTCATGGCATCCTGAAGGAGCACATGGTTTGAGCTTTCACATCTAAAGTCCAACACACCCTCAACAAGCAAAGTAATTATAAGGCAAAAGAACTCTGACATCTAGTACTCCGTACTGTCACTGAATTCTAAGCAGTCACACAATAGAGATTATGATAGAAAAAGGAGGTAAAGTCAGGAAGCAAGGCATGAAGAGCAGACAGATATTAAAGACAAAAATACAGCATCACTTCCCTCACCTTTCCAGAGAGAGAAGCATTTCATCTCAGAAGAGATTTGATTCTGCATCACATTGGTTTGCGGTTTGATATCCTTTTTTTTGACTAGTCCAATTTCAGCCCGGGCAAAATATAATTGGCCAGAGCTCTGCTTCTGTGCTTGAAACTTCAATTCAATAACCTCTCTCCTATTGTATTCCACAGAGATCCAGAACTAATGTGTGCTTGGGATATAAGAATGATTCTCGGGGAGAACTGAAGTTCAATTCCTTTCTTTCATTTCAATAAACTGAGGTTGACTTTTAAATTGGCAGGCCTGTCAAAGGAGATTTTTTATCACAATTAGAAGCTGAGACATGTAGTGGCCTTATCAAAAGAGTAAAATGGATTTTTTTCCACATCTCTGTGCAAGTATCAGTCAGAAAAGTCAGAGCAGAGGAACATGACTGAAAATATTTTCACAAATACTCATGCTGATTAAAAAAAATGAATTTGTTCCAGCTGTGTTTGCTTCTCTCAAATAAGCAAATAATACAGTTACGGTCACACAGATTCTCATGGAAAGCAGACCTGGAAACTCATGAGGATTCATGGAAAGCAAAGTTTACACAGAGGAGGAAATCAGCCAGACAGGAATCAAGCTGCACTGATCACAACCAGCACTGCAAACACGTACAGCTACTTATGGGAATATCAGAGAGAATTACAGCAGAACCTCGTGCAAGGCTTCAAACATGTCAGTACACTGCTGCTCAAAGGAATGCTGCCTTGGACAAACTCTTGGTCAAACCCAACAAGTGTCGAGAAATGCCACTCTTTGTAATTATTCAAAAATGTTTTTCTCTTACTTGAAGGACCCCAGTCCAAGAAGGTTCTAATTTTTTTCATTTACATCTGGCTTTAATCTTTATATTTATCTAAATCTTATAAAGTATTTATATTTATGCAAATAAGGAAAAAACACCTTCTGACCTGAGAAAGCCATCTCCCTAGACACCATAGCCAGGAATACTGAATACTTCATGCAGCTAATGCACAGGAAAAAAAAAATAGATGCAAAGAGGAGACAGCAGTGGTAACTGTACAGCACAGCTGTAATTTTAGTCTCTGCATGACCCGCACCCCAGCCTGCCCTAACACAGGTTAAGTTTGATACTTGCTAACACTGCAGCCATGCCAGAGCAGAACGGAGATGGCGAAGGCTGGTAGGAAATACCTGGAGCAAGGTGTTACAGCAAGTCAGATCAGCTTACAAACCAAGGGGATTTTAAGGCTAGTTTTGAGCCAGTCCACCGTCCTGTCCACTCAGGAGCTGCACAGACACCCCTGGCACCAGTGGCCAAGAGAGGACCAGCTCAAGACTTCAGGCAGCAGCCCAGAGCTGGCTTGCCTCGAGCCCGCCATCAGGCTCTTGTGGCTAGCATGGCAGGCCTTGCACAGTTTCACGAAAATGATACCCAGCTGCCTGGATAAAAATGAACACGGGTAGGTCTGTGCAAGTGCTGTGGACATTAGGAGAGCACAGCCTTACACCAGTGACACAGTGCCATGAAAAGCTTGGCCTGTCATGTGCAGCCACTGTTGGAAGGCACCTTGGGTACCAATGAAGAAGTAGTGGGGAAGAGCAAGAGTAGTATTCTGAGAGAATGCAGAAGGGTTCACTTCCACACAGGCAATTTTCTCTCAATAACCTTTTCTCCCCCTTGACAGCAGTTCAGAACCACAGAACTGGGGGATCTCTGTGCTGTCTGGAGCATTTCTGAATAACAGTTTCATAAACCATTAAGCAACACCTTTACCTCCGTGTGTATATTCATAGGAGGGGATTGCAATGGCCCAGGCAATATGTGTTTGAAACCCTTGAAATAAAAATTTGATCAGCTCCACCCTGCATTCCACCATGTTCTGTAAGACAGCTCTGCTTGACAGACCTTGGCTGTCTCACAGCAGTATTTCAAAGGGTTCCCTGAAATCCTGAAGAACTTCCTCGTACCTCTGCACAAAGCAGTAACATGGATTTCTGTTTCCCTGCATGGGTTAGACATGTTGAGAGTCATAACCCAGAGCACACAGCAGCCCTACCAGATCCACCACTCTGAAGAGACGAGGGTAGGATGGGGCTGGCACTAGGTACTACAGTCCTGCCCCACCAGGACAGCACCCACCTGGGGCTGTTCAGTCAACCTGGAGGTGTCCAAAAGCCATCCCAAGATGAGAACCAGTTGGGGTTCCCCTTCCCTGCAGAATCTATCAGGAAAGACGGATTTTAGAGCAGTCTCTGCCCCACCACCAAGGTTACCACAACTACTCAATGCCTTCAGCCCAGAGCGGCAATCCATCTAGCTGGAAATGGGGCTGCCTGTCCCATGTAAAAACCACCCTGTCCCCATCCCATTGTTTCTGGCCATTTTTGGCCACCTGAGTAAAGCAAAGAAGGGGTGCCCACCATTTTTCTGTAAAGCCCTTTGTGGTACCCCTGAAGGAAAAATGTTGGGTTGATAATTAATGGAATGTGTAAAAGTTTGTGACCTCCAAGAAGGAAATAGCCTTGCACATCACCTGTTAACAGCTTCACTGCAAATATAGAACTTTCTTGTTATTATATATAACTCTGTTTTACTTTTCCAGCTCATTGTTTTTAAGTGTTTTGTGAGTAAAAAGCATCCATCTTGTCATTGGGCAACAGAATTAACAAGTCCTGGCTTTCCAGAGTGCCCTGCCTCCCAACAGTCTCCAGCCAGCACACCACTGTCACATCCCAGTAACATCCTTATATCCTCACCACACTCCTGCCTGTCAGTAGCAGAAAGGACAGCAAGTGCTGAGCTGGTACCAAGCTACAAATATACTTGAGCTCTCACTGCAGCCTGTCACTATGCAGAGACATTAATTGGTGTCTGTCCTCTACCCAGAGAGTGGATAAAGGTCAAGTGCCATGATATCCATAGGAACACATCATCTTTGAGATCTGTCCATCAGAACTGAAATTTCTTTATGTTTGTTGGGAAGGAGAGACTGAATGAAAGGAAAGACCAATGGACAATGAAAATGCATAGTCTCTTGCCTTTGAAAACCAGACTGATGTGGGATAGCACATCACTACCCCAAAACTTCTCCTGGTGACTGAAGTGGTCAGATTGCTATTCTAGCACCCTGGGTTGGAGAAAGGTACAGAAAGTGGTCATTTTTCTCGGAAAGGTTCTCCTCATAAAACGAAACCAGAGGAAAAGCATCTTCATTTATGTTCTGTAACGGCCTTGTCATGAGCTCTTGGCGCAGGAGAAGGCATCAGCCTGATAATGGCAATGCAACTCCCAGCATCTCAGTCAGCCCTGCTGCTTCATCCTGGTGAGACTCCCAAATATGAAGCTCCCTGCAGTGATTCCTCCGAGGTGGACACCCTCCTGGGCTGCTGGCCATCCTCCAGACCCAGAGGCACCCTGAAGGCACTCCATCACTGCTGAAACACAGTTATTTGTTTTTATCATTCCATTGATTTAGAATTGCTCCAGGCAATAATTATCTCTGCTAGCTGCATGCTCTTGCTTTCATTAGCCAGCCTTGTCTTCATCCTCACAGGCTGTGAGACTTCTATCTACCTCAAAGCAGGTTTACAATTTGCAGAGCAGGAATTATTTTATTCTTTTTATTTTATTCTTTTTTAATTTTTTTTTCTCCTGCCACAGAATGTGGCAAACCACAGCACATGGCAAACCATCCTGACCGGGTTGCATCAAATGTCAGGGCTTCCCCTCCAGCAAAGCCCTCTGTGCCACAGCAAGGCAAAGGCTGGCCTGAGCAGAGCAGGCAGTCAGGGCTCGTGGAGGTAAGCTGGGGGGAAGAGGACCATCTCAGGGCAGGAAGCTCTGCAATGCTCAGCGGTGGCTCTGCAAATCTTCCCTGCCTTTCTTGTAAAAGTACATTTCTAAATGTGCTGCCTGGAGGCCAAAGAAATTCCCAGAACAAACATGAATTTTTCAGGAGGATGGAATGTGTCTACTGCTATTCTCTAGGACACAAAGACGACAAAAAAGGCAATTTTCTGACTTCAAAGAAGATATTTTTAGTATGAACTTCCAGCAACATACACGCATAGACACACACAAATATAGTACATATAAATACATAAACACATATATGTGATTCCCACCGCCATAGTTTTGACAGAGCTTGTCTCGTCATTAATCACCACAGCAGCCTGTCCTGGTAAGCCATCTGCATGTCTCTCCGCTATTAATCATTAACATTAACCACCTGAGCTGGAAGTAAAGTACTTTCTCTCCCAAGAACATACTAACTGACAAATGGGAGAGAAGAAAGCCAAGCAAACTTGCTTTGCTTTTAGTGAAAGCCCTGGTAATGCAAGGGCCTTGCTCTCTTTCCATGCTCACTACCTGGAATGGCTGCACAGTCATCAGCAGGCAGCGAGGCTGGGCTGGGGAGTGGAGCACGATGTACGTCACCCTCAGGGCTACTTGCGTGTGCTACTGTTCAGGTGAACAGAAAGCCCATACACTTGTCCTGCATCTAAGCCTTATCCCCCACGTCACATAAACATGATGAAAATTTTTTTCCTCAGTGACTGAGTGTTAAATCTTAATTGACATCCTGCTGAACCAAGAGAAATGCTCTTCATTTCCAGCTGTGGATCAGGCCCTAACCAATGACACAGGCTCCTGATTTTGTGCCTTTGCAAACGACCTTCCCTCTCTGCACAGGACGACCAGCCAGGGCAACCCTGAGCCCACGCCAGCAGCCCAAAGGATGCAGAAAACGAACCCACCCCATGGCTTGTGGGAGTCACAGGAGTGAGGTCAGGGTGGGACAGAGTGTTTTGAAGCAGCTGTTGACTGACATAGTCCTTCTCTCTATATACTTTACTATATGCCCATGTACGTATGTGCAGAGCATTTCCACTCTGATATGAAAGTCTGCTGAATGCGATCCATGAGTTTCATCAGCCATTCCTAAAGCCTGAAGGCTTAGCAGGCTGTGCACTTCTAATGGACACTGAAACATTAGTGACTTTTTGTGATAACATGGAAAAATATGTAATCCTCTGCTACACGGCTTTCTGGAAAAGAAGTCTGATATCTGCTTCTTCCAGATACTTCCATTTTTAATGCTGCACAAGAGAAGATCCAGCTATTTGGAACTGGATATAACCAAATGACATAACTGAGGCAGTAATCTTATTACTGACATACATTGCTAATACTTCCTTTACACCAACAGTTCACACATGTCTGGGGAATGATGCAGTTATTTAGCGAATTTACTACTAACCAACAGAAATACCAAGCCCAGAAGAATCAAATCCACTCGAGCCAATTCATTCTCACATCTGGACAGAAAACATTTGAGTTACATGGACAAACTTGCTTTCAGCTTTTCAGAAAAGCAGTTTGGAAAGGAATTATGGGGACCCTCCAACCCATCCCAATGCCCTAAACTCTACCCCTTGCCAAAGTTTAACAAATTCCACAGCTGGGGTCAAACTAGGTTCCACGCATCAACCAAATGGTCCAAACAACTGGGACTGACCAACATTTTATCTGACTTTTTTTTTTTTTTTCTGATTGGATGCTTTCAGCTGCCAGCATGAGTGTAAATTTTCGTCACTTCAGGCAGGTAAATATTTCCTTGCAACAGGGCCATGACAAACAGGTCCACTGTGAGTCATTTTATCTCAGGCAATTTTTCATAATTGGACTGCATGGAACAGACTCCTCTTGTTATTGGTGTGATACCAGATAATAAAATAAATAATTTGCCACTTTTGCAAGCAGAAAGGAAACAAAACAGATTTATAGCACTGGGATTTGGAAACGCTTGTTACTTGCTTGTTTCCATTTTGTGTCTTCTCTGGAGGTTAAACAAAAACATCACTAAGTATCTGTCTGCGAAGAGGCGTAGGGGAAACAACAGTATGTATAAAATTGAGACTTCAGAGGGGAATTTCAATCAGCATATTACCAGGATATTCTGACAAAGTTTAAAATCTCCAGAGATAAAAACAGTTACTAGAACTCATACAGCTGTTTGATGCTCATCTGTGACTGCTCTTACAAGACAAAAAGCAAGAAAGGGGAAAAAAAGGGATGAAAAATTTTAGAAGGAATTAAGGAACATGAAAGAGAGTAAGGAAAGAAGAGGAAGGTGCAACAAGCAGAGAAAACCATAATAAGCAACGGTGGTGGGAAGCTAAAAGAAAATTCCCTAAAATAAGAAAGATGGCACATACATTTAATACAAAGAGTGATGAAACCTGAGAGCACATTACTGTAAATTCTCCATTTTGTGATGCCATTTCTAAAATGCTATGTCTTAGTCAAACACAGGTGTGATCTGGGTTCAGAATGGGAATAAAGGCTTCAACTTGAGTATGTGCTCAAAAAGGATATAGTAATAAAAGTAAGTAAATAAGCATAAACTTGAGCATCCCGCGTCCACTCCATCTGCAGAGCCTCAACAAGGAGAGTGCCTCAAGGAAAAGGACAGAGTGCCAGAGGAGAAGAAAGCAGAGTTCTCTGTAGGCTAGACACAGAGTCAGGCACGGCAGTGCCAGAAGCCCATCAATGGGACTGCCCCACCAAGCAGACACCAAAGTAAGGTGAACCCATCCTCAGGCTTGGGGAGATCCACCTCCTCCTGGCTGCGAGGCTGCTGGAATCACCCCAAGTGGTGCAACACACACAGCAGCACCCAGGAAAGGCTCCCTGCAGAAAATTATGATGGTCATGAAGAGCCTGAACACTTGAAACCTTTCCAAGATGTGGCATTAGCAAGGGAAGGAACCTCCACAGCTGCCCAAGCCTTGCAGTGGAGATCTGTGGCCACCCATACCTCCACCTATTCCCCAGGAGCATGGAACCCACACCTAAGCTCAGAGCAGCCCTGGGTGCTCCAGGGAGCTCCCTGCCTGCTGCGAGCTCTGCTCTCTCTCCTCTCTGGCATTTTCTGTGCTGCAAGGAGGCAGAAGCTTGGCCCCTGTTTTTTTGTTACCTCCTGGAGGATGTAATTTCTTTCCATGTGCTGTATAGGATGTGCAGGCAAAATCATACACCTTGCCTGGGCATTAGTAGTTGCATGTTTAAGGTAAATGGTGCAATGCCCCTCAGACTATCACTTGCCTGCTCTGCTGCTCTCCTGACAGGCCACTCAAGATATATTAACATCACTAACTCAGTGTATTTGCTTTGTAAAAATTCAATTTAGAAGTTTCTCTTAAGTTCAGGAGCATGAAATGATGGACTGATGGTTTCAAAACTGTTAAGCACAACTGTGAGAGAGATACTTTGCTTATGCCTCACTGACTTCAACACATCTCCCGTGTACCTATTTTTTAATAGGTACAGAATGAAATGCTAACATCTTATGAAATGGGAAGATTTATTCTTCTCTGAATTCCTTGAACATCATCTAAACCATGGAAAGAACAAAAATACTGTATTGAATAGCCCCCACATTAAACACACTGAATTAAAAAAAAAAAAAAAGGCAAGACTTACCTAGGAAAAATTTTAGAAAATCTTGGGGTTTAGAAAGCCTTCTAAAACGCATATGTTACAGTTTAAATACAAGGAAGAACCAAAGAAATCATCACTCAAATATACCTGAAACGTTATAAACTCCAGGAAAAAGAAAATCAGTAACTGAAGTTGAATTTTTAAAGCGCATGACAGCTTCAGCCTTTTCATTGAATCTGGATTTAAGAACTTTAAACATGAATTAAAATAGAAAAAATAGTGAGATCACAGTCTACTTGGAAACTACACACAAAACAAAAATGTGTTTGAAAAAATTTGGCATCAGAGGCATTAAAATTATTCAATTACTGCCATCACTCACTGAGAAACATGACGTTCCATCACATGAGTCATCTCTGCAAGAAAATAGGCACAAAATGTACCATGAAGCGCAATGAGAAGCCACAAATACAGGACCGAAGGAGAGAGGGAGAGTTTCTGATGTGTGACAACAGCGTGACGTTGGCTAATACCAGCTGCAACAGTGCCTTTAGCTCGTTATATGGGATGGGCCACAGCCCCCTGGAAGTGCCACTGACACATCCCTGGAGGATACCTGCTCCAGGTGGGAAGGAGAAGACGTGGACATTTTCCTAGCTGCTCTGTGGCTTTTTTTAGCACCCCTTGGATAAATGCAGCCAGTCAATCCAATTGCTGCAGCAACCGTACCCTTACAGTGTAGCTCAGCTTACATGAAAAAAAGGAATTTTCACAGGGCTGCTCTGCCCTTTCCGGTGCCCACTGACCCGTGGCAGAGAGGGGCGCTTGTATATCTCATTTAAGCACATTTTAGGTGGCCCCACAAAGTTGTAATTGTCTGTGGAGGGTGCTGGGAGAGGACATGCCATGCCCTCAGCATCAAAGCAACGGCAGGCTGACTGGATACGATTGCTGCTGAGCATAGTGGCACCTATAGACCAGGCAAGGCAGCTCACACTGTAATTTCTTCATGGAGGTGCTCCCCAGTTTGGCTGTTCAGGTGGGCATAGTTGCATCCTCTGCTCAGGTAGGTATAAATCCATGCTATCTTCTCCACTTGGTCTGGACCCCCCCAACCGTCCAGGCATGCCATCTGCTGCACATAAGGACCTTGGAGCCTCACTCATTGCCAAGATGGGAATGTGAAACTTCTCTGTCTGAAGTTCTTGGTTTTGGACATCTCCAGAAGCAGCCCACCCAAAACTGTACGTATTGGCCTCAAACAATAGCTGATGGTCCTTCACAGTGGCCCCTTTTCCCTCACATGTTCCAGCTAACGCTCTTAACCCCTCATACCCCAGGCACCCCAAAAGCAGAACTCCCCTAGGAGAACAACAGGCCAAAGACTTACTACAGCACCAAGTACACACAGCTTATCCCATGCAATCTTCCATCGCAGGTGCAGCTACGTCCACTGCAGTGTCACTATATGGCACAATTCAGTGCAATTCATGACCTGTCCCTGCCACTGTGCATCGTATGCCCTTTTTGCAGACAGCTGTTATTTATCCAAAAACTGTCTTGAAGTCTTCCTCAGAAAAAATCCTCCACAATGTCAAAAGCTGTGAAGCTGTGATTTTCTTTATATCTTTTTTTTTTTTTCATAATCAGACTGGGAAATTGCTGGGGATTTTTTTTTTTACCCTCCACTTTTAGAAGTCAGAATCATGTTTTGCTTGCAAACAAAGCAGCTGAATAATCTTACAGTCAACCTCTGCACTTAAGGGAACATTTTTAACTTGTTCACTTTAAGGGCTTTGCAATGAAAGTCCTTGATTAGCTAAAGAACGTGTGCTAATTAGTAATTCATTATGAATTTCCTGTGATGATCTTTCATTTGGAAGTATTAAAAATCTTAGCCTGCCTCTTACCATCTTTGTGGTCATTTGAAAAAATTAGCCTGCTTTGTGATGACACAGGGAAGAGCAGTGTGAAATTTGATTGTAAATCTTATCCAGAGACAACCCAGGCAGCGTGAAAGCAGCATCCGCATGAAAAGCGCCCAGGCAAAAGTGGTTTGGTTTAGTTTGGCATCTTTACTTTGAACAGGTCTTGAACGAATTATTTGTAGAAGTCTGGAAAACAGCAAAATTGGAGAAAAGGACCAAGCTCCAGCTGAGCGGCTCATTACAATGGAAAACAATCACATCCGGTCCTGCAGGTGGAATTTTACCTCCATCACCCCACAACAAAGCCCCCAAACACTACCAGTGACATGCTATCTGTGATCATGGTGGCTTTTCCTACCCCAGTGTGAAAGGATCATATCAATTTGCAAAAGAAAGTCAAAGAGTAACCAACAAGAGCACTTGCCTCAAATTTACCTATAGGGGTGTTCAAAAGCCCAAAGACACCAATGTAAGAGGAGAGGCTGCTTGCCTCATCAGAGGAACAGCCAGCCTAGCCACACAAAGCACTTGAAGAAGCACAGAGGCAGACTGTATCCAGCTCCCTTGTGTCCTTGGCAGGTTCCCTCAAAAGCCAGACAAGGATCAGCGTGGGGCTGCATTTACATCCCCCTTCCTGTGATCTCCCAACAGCTGAGCACAGGGGAAAGCTGTGGATTTCCTAAACACAAAGGACACGTGTCTGGAAACAGATTCCTTGTGGGTGACAACGGTAAGATGGAGAGCTAAGCTATTTTTTGAGTCATTCATCAGCTCAGATGCGAGTTGTCAGCCGTTTGAAGGTTTTCCACAAAAGCTACCACACAGAGTCTGTGCTCTTTATCAGTTCTCCAACTATAGCAGCAGAGATGTGTCAGACCCACTATTTTCATTTATTAAAACTTTCTGCCTAATTTGACAAACTGAGGGAATGTTCTAGATATAACTGAACATTAATTAATCTTCTTGCATTCTCCTAAACCCCCAGTTTAAAGTAGTACATATTGTAAAACATAAAAGGAAAATGATTCTCTCTCATTTAAGACACCCACTGAGACCTTCCTTCTGTCTTTCCCTGCACTCAAACCCAGGCCAATTCCCTAGTTTCTGAACCCCCAAGTCCTCTAACACTTCTGTGCAGAGCATCAGTTATACATCCCCCAATTTTAAATCAAAACCATTAGCTGGAACATAATAAGGGAATGAAGAAGGCTTTTAAGATAAGTCCAAGTCTTCACCATTTTTAGGTATCCTACTCGGGGATTGGGGCCGCGTAGGTTTATGGCCTTCTGGGAGGGAAAGGGTGGAACATTGAAATCCAGGAGGTCCTGTGTTTCATAGGGAAGAGAGTAGCACCAAGATGGAATGGAGCTATGGGAACACATCTCCTGATGGTGTCCTCCACAGAGGCCACTACCCTGCCTGAGGCTGCCCCCAGCAGAAGTCAAAGCCTGCTCAGATCTGCTGTTTGGGCTGCTCTTAGGTGAGCACCTTGTCTTATTTTGGTCAAATCACTCTGGGTTAGTCCAAATGGTTTAAATCGTGAGTCCTGGGATTCACCAGCCCAAACTCCCTAAAAAGTCATCAGAGAGGAAAACATTTCTGTAGGGCAGCTCAGGCTTCTAAGGCCCAAGTCTGGACTTGCCTACTTTTCCCTTTGCTCTGTAGAATACGAAGGGCTGCACTCTTGAGATGGATGGCTTAGGAGAAGGTGAACAAGATGATGGTGGTCATAAGAGTTTGCCAGGCTCTTAGGTTCAGCTACACACACAGCCAAGCTCGGTTTGGGGGGACTGGAGACACAGGACAGGGACAGGGTAACTGCTTCAGCTGGCATACCCTCAGCAAGTATCTGGAGAAGCAGCAGCTGTCCAAGGCACCCTGCCTGAGCAGAGTGAGAAGCCCTGCAATGGAGCCTGGAGATAAAGGAGTGTGAGCAGTTCTGGTGCATCTGGAGAACCTTTCCAAGGCCATATGGCAGATGGCTGCTCAACAGGCACAAGGGGTGCCTGTGGCCCAGTGCCTGTGCCTCACTGGTGTCCCAGGCTGAGCTTGCCCCTTGTTCTGCATGCAGCTGGTGGGTGAGGTGCTGAGGGATCCTAGGCACCCATTGCAGCCAGCAGAAGTATAACGTGTGTTGTCAATGGAGCCCTGAGAAGCTTGCAGCCCATCCCAGAGTAGATACATATGTTTGATCGACTAAACTGCAGCTCTGAGTCCACCACAGTCTCCACTCTCTCCATCAGAATCACTGAATCAGAAAATGCTTGATACTGGAGGAGACCTGTGGAAGTCACCTGCTTTGGCCTCCCGCTCAGAGCAGGGACAGCTGGAACAAGTTGACTGTTGAGGGCCTCATCTGTTGACTTGAAGCTGTGGATCTGCAATGTCCCCAGGCAGTAATTGTCTGTTATGATAACTGAGACATGTAAGCATTGGTATCTGGTGCCAATGAGGTGGCATATCGGACTCAGGACTATGGAAGACCTATGCCCACCTGGAGAGACAGCTGGGGGCCAGGTGGCATATCCCAGAGCCTCCAAACTGAGGAGGTCAGGTGTCCAAACATGGAGCCAATTTCTTGTGTGGTGTGAAAGGGCATTAGAAGCTGGCACCATGGTAAGGTTAAGCAACCCCACCAGCACTGGTCTTCTGTCTGTCCTCCTACACCCGCCAGATGCTCTCTGTGGAGCTCTGCTGAGTTCAGTATTCAGATTTGCCAAGCAAGGCTCTGTGAACCCAGCGCCATTGTGACTCCTGCAAGATAATCACATGCCAGCAATATAAAAAGAGTAAAATAATTACAGGCTTATAAAAATCAAGGTGAATTCTCTGCTTCGTTCTCCGTCTACCTGCTCATTGTCCCAGACCAGGCAGGGATTAAAGAATGTAAAACACATACAACCCTGAAATTACTATGGACTGGTAATGAGCTGTGCTACTTCCCTCGCCTTGAGGCTTGAGACTACTTTGCTGTCAACTTACACAGTTCCACCAAACATCGTTTTGCTAAGAGCCAGAATGCTTTCAGACCTCAATGGGAGTGCAACCATCTGCATTTCAAAAATGGTTTACAAGACCATGTTAAAAGCTTTGCTGGTGACATAAGACCAGGTCTACACTCCTGTACAGAAATATATAACTGAAGTGGAATTTGCACATGGATATTTCAGCCAGTATGAGAGAAAACTGATTCTTGGCCATCAAAATGGGACAATCAGCTGAAATCAGTGGGAATTGTGCTCAAGTACTGCAGTGCAGGGATGAAAAATTACAGGCACAGTAAAAATCTGTAATGCATTTACAGTGAGGAAGCTGAAGGCACAGCTCTAATCCTACTCACCATTCTTTTTGATAAAAGTGCATCAATACTTGCTTTTTACAAACCCATTGTGCAAAGAGTACTAAAGAGATCTTTGAGCCATGTGAGGAGACTCCAGCTCCTCTAGGATGTCAGGCAACTTAAATACCTTGCATAACTTTTAAAAGTAACACATAACTCTAGAGGGAAAAGAATATCAGGTGTTAATGGGTGTAACTCCACTAATTTCAATAAATTACAGCACTAACTCCAGGCCTCAATTCAACACACGATATTTTTAGTGAACTAGATGTAGAAAATAAAAAAGCCTTTTCTATAGCTTTTAGGAAGACTAAACATCCAGGTTCCAGCTTTTCAAAGCTATTTACTCTCAGACAAAAGGCAGGGAGTAAAAATGAGGCATTTCAGTCTAAGAAAACAGCAGCAAACTGAAAAGGGAGTTCAGAATGGAAACACTTGGACAACCTTCTTTGTCCAACAACTCATGCTCTAGGTATAATATTCTCGCCCTGAAACTAAAGCTGAAGGAGATTTTATTAGAAATGCAGCTGCATTTATAATTAGACAGTGAAAAGTCGTAGGAAAAAATAGCATAGGAGCAATTTTGTATGGGGACTGTGTGACCTAATAGCTGCTTTTCAACTCTAATATCAATGATTTTGTGCTCTACTTTCCTTCATCAGCTGACTGGGGACTGTTTTTCAAGTCATTAGGAAACTAGGAACATACCAATTTTATTTCAGAGTCACAGAGAAATGGCACCGATAAGAAAAAAGATGGCAGTTTTACTCCTACCTAACTGCTTGTGCATTGTTTAAACTTGGCTGGTGCAGTGGCCATGCCTGTTTTGCTACTGCTAGGTGGGAGAGAGGAATCAGACCCTGTCTGACATTTCCAAACAGCAAGTTACAGGCAAAACTTGTAGAAGTGGCAGTTCTTTGTGTTTCCATAGCAACCCAAGCTGCAGTTGTCAGTAATTAAAATTAACTCCATAGTTTTATTAGAATGCCAGCAGTTGACTTCTCAGATCGTGGAGACAAAGCAGAAGCCACGATATCTGCAAAAATAACAGGTTTCTGTATGCAGCTCAGTCATTCCTTCAGCAGCCTTCAGGTACATCGCGCCCTAGCCCTTGCCACTCGTGGTGCTGTTTGGGCATCAATTCGGCCAGCAATGGGAAATGGTATGTAGAAGATTTTAACCCAGATCCCACAGGAAGCCCAGAGCTTTGCAGAGGGGTTCTGCTGCTGACACATGGTTCTTCTTCTGCCCGGGCTGTTGCAGGTATGCCCTCCTCCCTTCACAGCCTGCTGCCCGCCGCAGGTGAGGGAGGTGAGAGAACAACCACCTTTCTCCAGATCATTACCTAGAGCCCATCAGCCACTGAGGCTGGGGCTGGTGAGGAGGTGTATCCTGTGAGTCCTAAAAGCTGGAGAGAAAAACCCATTGAGATGGTCTTGCCAGGCTCTGACAGGGCTTTAGGGTGGCTCCTTTCACTCCCAGCAAGCTGGCACACCTGAGCTGTCCCCGGAGGAATCATCTCTACCACAGATCACATAGCATGGGCAGGGGCTGCAGGCTGCAGCAAGGCGTGCTGGTGGGGGAACGTTACAGCCCTCCAACCCTTCCCAGCCATCCACCCCTACAAAAAGCTCCCCAGCAAGGTGCATGTCATACAGAGTATATCTACACCCTAAGTAGGACGAGGAGAAAGTCCAGCACTAAGCCCCTGAACAACCAGTACTGCTTCAGCCAGGTCATTTCTGCCTCAGTCCCGGACCATTGCCACCAGCTGTCTGCAAAACAGAGTTTGGGCGTGCACATTGAGATGGTTCTTTGCAGGACTTTTCCCTAATGTGACCATTAGACTGATTCAACTAGACCACACGGCACTTGGCTCCTGCCGCCCACAAGTTCAGCATTATTCTGGGCAGCTTTGCAACCCCACATGGCCTTGTGCTAAATATCAGCAAACCACACCACCAGCATCACGTGAAAAAAAGGTTGCTGTGGTGAGCTGAAGCACTTTAGTCATCTTCACTTAGACAAGTAAAACTGGAAAAACACAGTAAAAATAATAATTATGCTCTTACGGCCAACGTCCCACTCACGGGGCCCAGAGGAGAGCCAGGGCCAAGGGCTGTTCAGTGCAGATGCCTCCAGTCTGCTCCAGAATGAGGAGAACGGACACGAGTCAGTTTGTGCTCCTTGGCCTCCCACACAAAGGTCAGTCCTTAGCTCTCTTGGATCTTTTAGCAGTAAGGATGTATCCGCAGGGAGTACCCAAAACCAGTCCCACCTCCAAAAAACTCCTTAACTTAATAAAAAGGTAAATCATTTTGTTTCTTGCAGATATATTTTCCGACTGGTTAAGCGTAAATTGAGATTCCTCTCTTGGGACCATGCCACCAGCAGCTAGCATGTCCAGCAAAACAGATTCTCATCAGTTGCTCTCAAAGTTTTAGGAAAGCCAAAATAAAGTGTTATGTTAATAAAAAATGTTTTCCTGATGTCTATCATGGAAAGATAGCTGCTAACAGCAAAAGAAGCACCTGCATTTCATTGTAGTAAATTAAATAAGGCAGGAAATTGTAATACTGATGGGTTATAGCTTTAGAATGAATGGGAATACAAAATACAGACACATGTATCATAAGCTCAATGACAACATCAAAAGAGAGGCATGTACTGTTGTTTAGTAGTGAAGATAATATCCATGATTGGCTTGATGTCTCCAACCAAAAATATCATTGACAAAACTACACCTTCTGTGATGAAATCTTAAGGGGCTTCTATGGAAATCATTGACTTCAACAAAAAAGTCTGAATTGGAAGAGTCTGTGTTTTAAATCTGTTTTAAACACAATTTGAAGCAAAATTTTGTTGCTTCTTAAGTTTGGAAATCAGCTTTCAATTTCTGTTTGCTCACCTCCTCTTATTTAGAAAGCAAATACCTGAGAATTTTTGCTCTTCCTAATTTTTATGTAGAAAGCCTCAAAACGCCAGTTCAAGAATCGTTCACAGAGCAGTCCAGAAGTGCCCCAGAGCTGTGGTTCATAACCCTTTCTGCAGACTGACAAACCAGTCACACTGATTATTGTTCACCACTTCCAGCTCTGGTTTCATGCTGAAACAAAACTCCGGTACAGCCACAAACCACATTTTCCAGCAGTGTCTGTACAAGCAGCACTATGCCTTGATGAGCATTCAGGGCAAGAAGGGCCCCCATCCTTTGGAAGCAAATTCGTGTTTAGAAGTCTCTGCGCTAATTTCCTGCAGCTCATTATACAAATGCTATCAATAGCCAAATTCCTGCCAGGAGTCTGGGTATTTTTCAAAGTGAGGTTGTATTGCTCAGGGGTTGTGTTGGGGTTGTATTGCTGTGCTGCTGCATCTGACTGCCTCCTTTCCCTCCTGCTTGAAACTTGATAAGATCACGGTAGGAAATGGAGCATGAGATGGATAAACAATGGTGCCACTCGGTGAGAAATGCACACAAGAATAGAGGAAATCCTACATTTCCTTATGAAGATAACTTTTCAAATAAGACTTTAAGAAAACACACAGGTCCTAGTCACAAGGGGAGCCTGACATGAGCCAGAGCCGAGCCCGTAAGTTTGTGTGCATTATAAATGGGCATTTAAGCCTCTATGTAAAAGGCGTCTAGCAAGTGCCAGAGCAGAAATTCACATCCATACCTTGGGTGCAAAGGGCTTAATGCTGATGAACATTGAACTATAACTGCAGCATGCTCGTGCAGGCTGCCCAGGAACCTTGGTGGCTGCTTCACCACAGCATCATGCCTCTGGCAGGGGCATGTGTTCGGGAAGTCCTGCCCATGTGAGACTGCTAAATATGCCCCGCATGTGCAGGACGGATCTCTGCAGCCTCCAAGATGACGCTGCTGCTTGTGCCCCTCAAGCAACGCACAGTGTGTGCACTGCACCAGGGCATTTGTTGCAAGGATGGGGTGGGCTGCAGAACCAGAAATCTGTACAAACCTGATGCCACCTCAAAACCCACCCATGGGCAAGATTTCCATATGGAGAAAGAGGGTCTATGCAGGAGGGAAGGATGTGGCAGCACTTCCACCTCAGCCTGTCTTGCCAAGGGGTCATCAGGACAGCTCACAGTTTTAAAATGAAGCACATGCTCAAGTGTTTTGTTACAAACCCTACGCCACTCACCATGTGAGCAGCAGCACAGCTTTCCCAAAGCAAGCTGTCTGGAAAGATGCCTGGCTTTCTCTCTGCATAGGATCCGAACTGTTTTTAAGGGACATACTCCAGGGACTTCTCACACGTATCACATCACCCCTGCCATTTCACTGGTTCTCTGCTTGTTATTGTTACGATCATTCACTCTTCATAAGAGGCACAGCCTCCTGAGCTGCTGAAAGACAAAGCCACAACAGGGAGTGAAAGGCTTGTCTGATGTAGGCTACTCTTGAAGACACTCTCCATTCCAGAAAGATCCCAGGAGCATGGTGGTGCCAAGAGGGGATCAGGAATTGTGCACAGGTGGGATTCAACTGACCAAATGCAGACGTCTCCGGCAGTAGGCACCATGAATTCCCTTGACAGTCAACAGAGAGAAACTCATCTAGTCCCATGCACATACTTTTGATCGAGAGAGCTTTTGATCGAATCTGTCTGTAAAATCAGGATCAGCACAGACAGAGAAATCCAGGTCTTCATTCAACCGCCTGTGCACAGACATCTGGTACAGCAGGACACAAGGATGCATGAACTGAGTACCTTAAGTTATACGAGACCAAGCTCACCTCATGCAGTCTTGGGTTTAGTATTACAGATTTCAAAAAAACAGAGTGGGATTCAGATCCAAACACCTTCATGCAGGTACCTACGTGCCCAACACGCTTTTCTTCCACCTCAGAGAGAGTTACAAGCTACAGAGTCAGGTACCACCATGCCAAATTCCTCTGATCAGACTAAATTCAGGTCAGCAAGAGCCTGGTCAGCAACTGGAAAGCAGCCATCTGTGCATAACATGATGGATGTAGGAAGGAGAGGGGAATCCCAGCGCTCAACACCACCACTCGGAGAGCCCAGCGCTGCAAATACTTTCTCCGCTTGCCCTACGCAGCAAGATGCACTCAGCAGTAGCGAGAGCAAGCAGTGCTGGCAGTGGCAGCCAAGCATGCCTGACTCTGGCAACCCAACCCTGCTGCCTGGTAGAAGTGGAGAGAGAGTTAACGGCAAGATATGGCCCCAAAACCTCAGCATCTGCTCTGAAGGGGTTAAGCCTGTTCTCTGTGTCTCTCTGACCTGTCAATAGTGATAAAATTGCCTTCTTTTCTCCTGCATTTTCTATACACTGCTGCACGGTGGGATTCCAGCATGCAGATACAACTTCTCTAGGGCTTTGTATGTTTTGTCATGGTTGGCTACATTTTTCAGAGCTCTTCCTTTTACCTTTATTAAACTTGAATAAAAAAGGTCTATTAAAAAATGCAAAGGACTCATTTTTCAAAAACAGCCCAAGCCTTCAAATTGTCAAGGTTAAAGCACTATTTCTTTCATTTGGTTTAATCCCAACTGCAAAAGAAAGGAAGAAACCGTGTTGCAGAGTAGCCAAGAGCATAAATGCCTCAGGACCAAACAGGACAGCCCGACAGAACTGCCTGCCCAGTTAGCCAAGCTGGGCTCTGTGGTTAGCAGTGGGAGGAAGACACCTTCTCAACAGAGCCATTCACAACAAAAGCCAAACTCCTGTGCCTCAGCGCACCTTCTACAGAGCCCTTTCCTTCCCTGACTGTCATTAGATGCCTGAGATTAAATCCTTCGGTCAGCTGTACAAATATCCCCTCGTGTGCACTAAACTTTTTTTCCCAGCTATGATGAACTTTTAAAAGAGCATTTGGCCAGATTTTCAGGAATTGGGGCCAGAGCAATCAGATGTCTTCCGCCGAAGCAAGATGGAAATTTTGAGTTCGGTTTGATTTTACAGCTAAACACCCATTTCCAGGGTGGATCTTGTCTCTCAGGCTTCAAAGCCACTTAGGTTAGTTTTAAAAAGTTATGAAAGAATAAAAGCTCCGTATTTTGTAGAGCTCAGTGCACAAGGTTAGACATGGACTGTTGCAAATTGTCAGTGCTCTCTTGTCAACAGGGCAGGCAATGACATTTCGCTTGGGCAGCTAGCCAGGAGGTGCACAAAAGCTGAGGCTTTCTTGAAGCTTTGAAACACTTGTACAGGTGCCTGAAATGACACCTTGGGTTTCTGGGGAAGGTGTCTGAGGAGCACAGACAAACAGACAGCATAGGGGACTCTGCCAGGAAACTGCAACGTCTCTCAAGTTGAAAAGACCATTGTCCATAAGTTTGGGGGATGCACTTGGACTCTCTGCTTAAAAAAACCCAAACTTTTCCACCAGGCTTATTAATCCCCATTGCTGCAAATGAAAATACAATGAAAGTGTGAGTGTAAGATGTCTAACTAATCAACACAATGTTTTTAAACTCACAGTAACAGCCACCACAGCAGCTGCTTTGTCTAATACTTTACTTCAGGCAGGGAAGAGCGTATCAGCATTCCTGTCTTAGCATATCATGTAACACAGCAAAAGTCTTCAACAGCTTTTAAGCATTTTTTTGCTGTGAAGAATTCAAAGTAAAGGGATCAAAGAGCAGGAATTATATGAAACCTGCTCATTGCCTATAGCTGGTGGAAAGTGGAAGCTGGTTTGTGTTGTCATTGGCTTCTGCTCATTTCCTGCTCCAGCCCAGAAAAACAAGTTTTTTATGACTGCTTAGGAGGAGGAATCAGTTCAGATGCCTCAGACCTAAAATCAGATCCACAGCTGACCTTCCCTAAATTAAAGTGAATATCCCTCACTACTGGAAACATCATCCAATGCTCTAAAAACCGTCTGTCATTTAAACCATGGGGCTTTTTGCCTAAGCCCTCTGCATACACTTTAATTCTCACAACAGAATTGTACAGCCATTCTCTTCTGTTAAGCTGACTTCCTAAGGCAGAGGAATGGAGGCAGAAAAGCAAAACATCTTCCCCCAAGCCCATATGGATGGCTGGGCACAGACTTATCCCAACTGCATCAGGGGACCAGTTGCCTTCTCTAACAAGCTGAGGGAAGCCAAGAGCTCCACAGCATGATTCAGCTCTCCCAAGACACAGACCGTGTGGGAAGTGCTCATATCTTTCCATCACCATACAGAGAGCCAGAAGTTGGAAAGGTGCTTAACCAAGGGCCCCTGTTAAGTGCTCAAAACTGGGATCACTGGAGATCCCAGAGCCAAAACACAGCCTGAAGGGGCTTTTAAAATGCCACATTATTTAGCTGCACTGTTCACTTTGCTTTCTCTGATCATTAAATTGGAAGCCAGTATTAAAAATACTCTATTCCAAATGCCAGGGGCTTGTTATTTGGAGGTTTTTGTTTGTCTTGCAGAAACTTTAACTATCCTACAAACCTTGATGAGCCCAAGCAGGTACGCTTGCTGCAGATCATGCCTCCTGGTCCCCTCACCAACCTATTTTTTGTGCATACATAATTGCCCTTGCTAGTGTTAATGAAGAAAGAAGCTTCCCTTCTTATTGTGGCATTCAGGAATACTTCCCTTTAGCTTCCTTATAAAAGCTGAATTACATTAGGGTAACACTTGTAAAGCATTTTGTTAAACTGTCTAATGAAGCACACTATCATACAATCTTTTTACATCAAAGAGACCAATGGCAGACTTCTCCTGAGCACCAAAGTCACTGTAGTACATTCGATGGGCTCCTACTGTGGGCTGCACACTGGAAACACATTTCCAAAACTGCAAATGAAAGAGGAACAGGAAAAGAGGTTTTCTTATATATAAGCAATGTAAGTTATAGAATTTCTCCCTGTTTGAATGCATATTAGAGCTTAGATCTTCCAGCTGCCACTAATTCACTTGTAACAAAGCATGATCAATTATTGCTATAAACAAAGCACATTCCAAAACAATTGTAGCTGAGGCAATAAAACTACCCGTTACAATGGACTTGTTGGACAGGCTCCAGTCAGTCTCATTTAAGTCAGTAGTTTAGGCAAAGCACCACTGCAATGTTAAGCATCTGGCCAGGAGGGGAGGGGGAAGAAGACAGTTCAGGCAGCGCGATATACCCCTCTGGAGTCTTCTTCTGGAGCCAGTGGAGAAGGGTGAGTGCTTCTGAAGATGGGGGGGTCATGCAGGCAGCCCTGCACCAGTGCCTCTCTTGGCTGCACGGGACAGGGTGACATGGTCCTGCCAGCAGGTTGAGAGACCACCCCAGAGGTGCCACAACCGGGGGGGTGAACAGCACACAGACTCAACAGTACTTAGCTCCGTGTTACCTCCTCTAGGCTAGAGGTGGCAGCTGGGGAGCCGGTGCCACCTTCCTTCACAGAGCTACACAGGGGGAGTGGTCTCCAAGGGCGGGTGACTAACCCTACACACTGCACATGGCCAGAGCATGTCCCATCATCAAATTCTCACTGTGGTTCCCCTGGTACAGCTTTGGCCCCGTGCAGCTAGCACTTTCTCAGACAACACCCAGGCATGGCTTGAGGGTGGCATGGGCCATAGCAGGGTGCAGCCATCGTGTTTTGGACAGTAAGAGAATACAACTGTGTGGATGCAAGCTGTGCTGTGCCAGTTGTCTTCAACACAAAAGAACAGTCCCTGGCCCATTTATTTATTTGTTCAGACATAGCCACAACCGATACAGGGTGTAGCAGCCAAGCTCCTTTCCTCCTAGAAGGGTGCCTAATCCCAAGACTCAAGTGAGGTGTTCTCTATTCTGCTCCTCACCTGAACTCATGACAGTTATCTGCATGGCTACAAAGTGGACCAATTTTGGCAGGACCCAGGGTACTCCATGGCAGATTGATTATATCACACTGCCACAAACCTGCCAAGGCAAGTGCCAGGTGCTCACAATGGTAGAAGCAACCACCAGATGGCTGGAAACTGTGCCCCATGTTACCACCCAGAACTCTATTCTGAGCCTTGAAAAACAGGTCTTATGGTGACATGGTACCCAAAAAAGAATTGCATCAGACTACAGGACTCATTTCCAAAACCACCTAATGACACCTGGGCCAAGAAGCATGGCATTGAGTGGGTATATCACATCCCTATCCTGCACCAGCCTCTGGGAAAATCAAATGATACAACAAACTGTTAAAAGACTACACTGAGAGCAATAGGTGCTGGACATTCAAACATTGGGATGCACATTTAGCAAAAGCCACCTGACTAGTCAACACTAGGGGATCTGCCAATCAGGTTGGCCCTGCCCAATCAAAAGTCTTACGTACTGTAGGAGGGGATAAAGTTCCTGTAACGCACATAAAAAATATGCTGGGGAAGACAGTCTGGGTCATTCCTTCCTCAGGCAAATGCAAACCCATTTGTGGGATTGCTTTTGCTCAAGGACCTTGGTGCACTTGGTGGTTAATGCAGAAGAATGGAGAAGTCCGATATGTACCTCAAGGGGATTTGATTCTAGGTGAGAACAGCCAATGATTTTAATTG
The DNA here is from genome assembly GCF_023634155.1 of Falco peregrinus. Taxonomy (NCBI): domain Eukaryota; kingdom Metazoa; phylum Chordata; class Aves; order Falconiformes; family Falconidae; genus Falco; species Falco peregrinus. The sequence continues at coordinate 63,158,357 of NC_073727.1, forward strand.
TATTGTATTAATTGCTATATAATACTGTATGTCATCACTACTATGGCTGCTATATGCCATAGCAATGGTATTACAGTAAAAATTGCCTAGATCAATGAAGAATGAATTTTGATGAAACTAGGTGAAGTGCAGCAACGATATAACCGGATAAGTGCAGCAGTGGTGGAACCAGAACTGACTTCAGCGTGTAACAGCCCAGCACCACACACCATCTCCCTTGCCCTGAAGGACTGTTATGACAGATGGAGGCCAAAGTCATGGACTAAATGAACTCAATGGACATTTCATAGGGATGGTCCACAGACTAAGGGAATGATAAACTGTGTATATATATCAAAAGTCAGGAAAGGACATATAGGAAAGTGTGGGATTCAGGCTTGATGTAAATAGTGTAGAATAAGGGGTGGATATTGTCCTGGTTTCAGCTGTGATAGAGTTAATTTTCTTCCTAGTAGCTGATACAGTGCTTTGTTTTGGAATTAGGATGAGAATTATGTGTATACACACACTGATGTCTCAGTTATTGCTATACAGTTTTTCTACTAAGTCAAGGACTTTTCTGCTTCTCACCCCACTCCACCACTGAGTAGGCTGGGGGGCACAAGAAGGTGGGACGAGGTACAGCCAGGACAGATGACCCAAGCTGTCCAAAGGTACATTCCATACCATAGGACATTATGCTCAGTATATAAACTGGGGCAAAGCTGGCTAGGGCTGCTACCTCGAGAACTGGCTGGGCATCAGTAAGGGGGGAGTGAGCAATTGCATTCTGTATCACTTGTTTTTTATATTCTAATTCATTATTGTTAGTCTTATTTTCCCTTCAATTTCTGTGCTATTAAACTCTCTTTATCTCAGCCTACAAATTTTACTCTTTTTTTTTTTTCCCCAACTGTCTCCTCCATTCCACTGGGGACGGGGAGTGAGCAAGCAGCTGTGTGGTGTTTGGCTACCTGCCACATTAAACCATGACATCTAGCAGTTAGAACAGTTTTAAAGTGTGGATGTAGGTACAATGTCACATAACTTCACCAAAGTGAAGTCCCTGGAGGAATGCCTCAAGCACTAGATTGTAACGCTAAGGCTAGTAGCTATCACTACCCCAACTCTGACTATAGTCCAATTACCAAATTCATCTACCTATTTAGGCTTCTCTGGGGTCAGTTCAGGTAGCATTTTGCCCAACCCTGGACCACAAAAACATTTGAGGTGAACTGCTCCTGAGAATGAGCACTCATATACACACCTGAGCAAATCACATTTTTCACTCAAGGACCTTCTAGGCTGAGGACAGAAACGTGTCCAGGAAGTCCTGGAAAGCAGATGGACAGGTTTGTCTGAGGCTTGGATTGTGTTCAGAATGGTGGGATCCCTGCCAAGGTGAGAGGAGGAACCCTTCCTCGGATGCTACTCAAAATACAGTTAGTGTCAGATATTATTATTAAATGCAGAATGGCCATCTAAGTCTGATACTGACCAGTAATAGGTGGCAACAAGAAGACATAAGAAACATGGGAAGCATGCGCTGTTCCCATCATTCCAGATCCTCCAGCAATCAGCATTTTGGAGACTTCTTGGGCCGGGGGACACACCTGACTTTTGTGCTTGACTGACATAACTGACCATATCTTCCAGCCTCTCTTTGCTTTTTACCACTACACTATTTTTTCACATAACCATGTGTACATACGAAAAGTTCTTTACTTTGTTTGACATTTTCTGCTAATAGCACTTCATATTCCGATGACACCTGTATTATAAATAATAGTGAATAATTATGCTTTATTCACCTCCTCTGACCATCTGACATCACCTTTCAGTCATGTCTTCTTGTTGTTAGAAGTCTAGTCTATTCAGTATTTCCTGCTATAGAAATACATTTCTATAATATAGTCCATATTTCTGGTTAACACTTTTCTCTGTAGCTTGTCATGTTCTACTGTATTTTGTTCAGAGTAGAGTGGCCGGGACATACACAGCATCCCATGATCTTACAATATAGAATTAATTATTTTGTCTGTTGCCTTTTCCTTTCTCATTATATAAACTATAACATCCTGTCACAGCACTCTCCAAACTATCAAGCTGCAACAAGGTCTTTCACCACCTCATACCAGCACACTCTTCATGCAGTCCCTCTGCTGCCTTCTCCTCATCTCACCTCATCCAGGGCATGTGTTCTCTCTCTTCTCTTGCTTCTTCCTCGGCTGCCCTCCCTTCATTGGCTCTCAACCCCTTACCAGAACCAGCCACAGCTGCACCTTGTCTACATTGGCCAACCCACCGCCCCTGAAGCCAGCCCACGGTTGTATATTATCAATGTTAATTAGCCCAGCTTCATTCCTCTACAACACCCAGTGTATTAAAGAACATCTGAATACAGCTGAGTTCTCAAATGAGTTCAAAACAGGGCTCACGCTCTGGGTCTTAACTAGAGGCCATTGCGTGTGGGTATTTTTCCACAGGCATAACTTAAGACACAAGTTTTGAAAGCTTGACTCACAACCATCAGTATGATGAGTCCAATACATTTTTGAAGTGGATTTTTGAGAAGGATCCTTATCAGGAATTCCTGCACGTACTTTACCAAAAAGGAGCCATATAACTTTTGAGATTAGTTCATTTAATATCAGGATTTGCTCCATAAAATTAAATGCCTTCTTGTTTCACAGATCCCCTCCCTGGATGCGTTCCAGCTTGCAGCTAGTGACTTCAAAGGCAAAACTAAATTTCAGCTGTTTGGCTCGGTACTCCTGTGGGTCCAGGACATACGGCACTCATCTCTGCTGTGGGTTGACACTCTGTTCCAGCCCAGCCTGATGTCCAGCCTCTCCAGTGTCCCTGCAAATCCAAGCTAAATGGCAAACTTTGCACAGAGTTCTGAGCTTTTTGGAGAGGAGACGTTGCAGGGCTCAGCCTCAGTCACCAAGGAGCTGGGGCCACAGAAACAAAACCCACCAAGGCTTTGCTGAACTTCTCCTTTCTGGGTTCAGCATGGGCACTGTGCACCCCAGCCTTGTGTATCCTCCACACACACTCACAGCATCAGCATGAAGCAAGTAGGACATGGGGCTCATCAGGTTCCAACCTGGCAGTAGAACCCTACCATATCTACCAGTATGGCCACAGTGAGTGGAAACCTCTTGGGTTTCACACAAAGCTTGTACAACTTAACAGAAAGTCTCTTTTGCATTTGAACAACTCATGGTTGCGACTGACTGCAAAACAGATATTTGAAGCCCAAACAATCAAGCTTGTGGAGACCTGCCACAGAGGATGAGTTGCATCCACACTAACTGGATTCTTCTACCCCCTGCACAAACAAAACTCTCCTGGCTCCCTAAACAAGCGAGGTTCAGTTTGCAAGGCTGGCAGATGGAGGGAGGGAAAGGAGGAATTCCTGCCCTCATCAGTAAGCATCCATGATCAAAGACCTTTTGAAAACCCTTAAGCACTGAGTGTCACAGCAGGTTTTTTCTGGTGGTAGGCCTCCCTTTGGAAACACAATGTATTTCTCTAAGTTTTGTGCTGCATAAATGCTGATTACATTGATCTAAATTTTCTTGCTCCTTGCTTTTGTGTCATATCCACCAGCTAGCTGCAGGCACAGGTTTAGATTCATCTTTTAGCTCATACCCTTCAGGTCTGCCAGTTCCCAAATAGCAGCAATACTGCAGGTCCTGCTACTGCAGGTCAGAGTTTTGGGTTGGTGTTTTTTGGGAACCCAGGCTATTTTTAAAAAATTATACGTGGATGACAGGAAGTATCTGATTTGTGAAATTCAAATTAATCTAGGACCCACACCCTAGCTATCAGTGTCCTTTGGGGTAAAAAATAGGATAAATCAACAGAACCTTTTAGTTCAGATGCCATTTACTAAAATGCAACATCCACATTGTCTGCAAATAGCAGCCAGCTGAAACTCGTTGGAAGATTAAGTTTCAATTACAGCTGACATTTCCAAAACACTGTGTTATAGAAAAGCTATTGTATCCCCCAACCCAGACAGTCACCTTACATATCCTGTTTCTGGGCATCATCTGTTCCAAGGGTCATCGCTGGCAAAAGCCACGGAAAAGATACAGCTGCTGACATTTTTGTGCTCCAGCAATCATGGGACTCATCAACACCAGAGTGAAATAAGGAGAGCAATCACACAGCATGCCCAGCACTTGCAGGATGATCTAATGTTAAACAGACGTCGAAGCTAGTGTGATTTCAAGAGAGATATTTGTATTGTATGAGCAAGAGAGCTATCTTTACATACATAGAGAGAGGAGAGAAAGTTGTTCACCAACTGATACTAATGGTTTGGGGAAGAAAGGTCTGCCTGAATGTTTAAGTGTTGTTTTTTCATCTCTCACAGACTTCCTATCACTCAGGCAAGCTGTTTAGGCCAAGTTTAACCGAAGACTACAGGAAGGATTAGACAGGGATGTGTGGCTCTGGTTCTTGTTCTTCTGGGCTTCCCAAGCTCTTGTGAGACAGATCCACCAGTGACCTACGTGGGTATGGAAAGCATCCTCCCACAGTAACTTCTTCTAGGGATTTTTGAGGCTACTGTCCAGTGAAATACCTGCAAGTCTCACTACTCAACTGAAAAAAAAAAAAAAAAAAAAAAAAGGAATTGGGCTGTTCACCTAAAATGGAGAGATAAGGCTGGTAAACTGAGAGGCCAGCAAGTGTTCAGTCATGTCTTTAGCTTGGACAGGCTGACAGAACATCACCATACCTGGATTCCCCTGCTGATTCCCTCAAGAGTCTGGGTAGAAATATCTAGATGGGTTTCAAAGCTCGTGCCAGCCATACCACCACAGGCAGCTGAGCTGGTTAGGTGACAGCGTATTTGGATTCACCTATGCCCACTGCAGTGTAGATGGGCCTTTGAATTGGGAACTTTGGCTGGAATTCTGTATTGATTATAGCAAATACAGCCAGTAGACTCTTGCACAAGAGGGTCTTGGCTTCTCACTAGGGCTGCTAGAAGCTACCAAAACATCTATTTGAAATAACTCTTGTTGTAAGAACATGGCATCCCTGAAGGTGTATTCTGAGTATTTCTTGCATGCCTACAAACCCTTTGGGAAATGGGACCTTTTCCAAGGAATGGAGTCCTTCCTCCACGTAAGTGCAGTCATACAAGTTGCAAAAACATTATCTAAAACTGCCAATAGTGAGGCAGATTTGTGCTACCCAGAGTATAACTAAAAATAAAAGAAAAAATAGTAAAGGAAGCTACAGGAGGAAGACTAAATGCCAGGAAATTTCTTGTAATGTGCCCTCAGCCGGACTAAGCAGCTTCTAATTCCACGGATCTAAATGGCTTTGAGGCTGTTCTTAATCTGACTTACTTGAAGATTCGCAGCACACATCTGTCTTACAACTGCAATAAAATGTTTATATTTATCTTTGTGATAGGAGAATTATAAGATCAATTGAAAAAAATGTATATGTGCAATGCTTTTAAAAATTAGAAGTGTTCTGCAACTCCAAAGTACTATTCATAGTTTTAGCTAAATCCTTTTTTGACAAGCAGAAATTTTACAAAACTACCCTGGTACAGGAACAGGGGCTGAACTCCCTCATTTTGGGAAGAGATCTTATTTGGAGAGAGGTCTTCTCAGAGATCCAGTTTCCCTCACCTTAGTACTATTCCATACTAATAATGTTATTTGGACCATCACTAAAATGATCTGATGCCTGCATCCAACACAGATGCTTAGTCATCTCATCTTTCAAACACCTGACAAAGCCTGGAATTATTGAGATACATTTCCCAGCTATATGAAGTCCCTCAAACCACCTTAAGATTTATACATTGCATTAATCATTGCACCAATTAATTTTTCCTACCATTTTCTTTCTCTCCCCAGTTTTGTCCCTGATAGCATTTAGCGCTATTCAGATTCCTTTGTACATGAATGTTAAGTGCTGATAATGTACACGGCAGGGCTATGGCCACCAGCTACTTTCTCCGAGAGACTGATCTACAAATGCAGCTGACAGCTCTTTCTCTGACAATACCTTTCTGATCACAGTAAAGTGTCTTTCATCCCAGGATGCTTTTAAAATTAGACTCCTGACCCAAACACCATCAGGGTTGTTGGGTAGCTTTGCACACTGTGAACAGCAAGACCCAGGAGCCCCTCTAATCTGCACCCAACGTCAGGATGAAATACAGATGGGTTATGAATCACCCTCCTGTGAGTAGGCTTCAATGGGAGGAAAATGAGATTGCATGGATGTGTTCCAGTCAAGCAATGATACAAACGATTGAGAGATCAGGACCTTAGGGCTTGGCATGGCCTGGACTGGTATATATTCTGCATACAGTTGCTGCTTTCCACAAATTTCGGATGCAGTGCTGCATGCCAGGAGCAGTACTAACGTGCATCCATGAGCCTTCGGTGCACCCACTCCAGAGGGAGAAAGAACGTGGTGGGGTAGATAACGGAGATGAGCTCAAAGCCCAAGAGGGTATTTAATGCCTATGGTGACAGATAAAAGTCAAACGGCCAAATGAACTCCTGTTTTCATTTTATTCTTACAGAGGGTCTTGAAAAGCTGAAGTGGTCCTGCTGGGACTCTGACCTGGGCTTCAATGAGCTTCGGTTAGATCAGATGTGAGGTTTAAGGCCACTAAAACTACGCTGTTTACTTGTGGTGTTTCTTCTTCTGTAAAACCTCCACCGTGCTTCCTTGTCCTCAGTATGGCTGGGGTGGAGTTAATTTTCTTCTTAGCAGCTGGTGCAGTGCTGTATTTTGGAGTTAGTGTGAGAATGATGTTGATGGCACAATGATGGTTTTGGTTTTGTTGCTGGGTGATGTTTAAACCAAGTTAAGGACTTTTCAGTTTCTCAGGCCCTGCCAGCCAGAGGGCTGGAGGGGCACAGGAAACTGAGAGGGGACACAGCCAGGACAGCTAGCCAAAGGGATGTTCCATACCATAGAACATCATGCTGAGTGTACATAAGCTGGAAGAGTAAGAAGGAAGGAAGGGGATGTTCAGTGAATGGCATTTGTCTTCCCAAGTCACCCTTACATGTGACAGAACCCTGCATTCCTGGGGATTGCTGAACCCCTGCCTGCCGATGGAAAGTGGTAAATTAATTCCTTGTTTTGATTTGCTTGTGTGCATGGCTTTTGCTTTACCTATTGAACCGTCTTTGTCTGAACCCGCGAGTTTTCTCACTTTTACTCTTTCAATTCTCTTCGCCATCCCACTGTGGGGGGAGTGAGCGAGCGGCTGTGTGGGGCTTACCTGCCGGCTGGGGTTAAACCATGACATTCCATTAAAAATGTGTTTAAGAACACAATTCTTAAACAAATATAAAAAAACCACCCTCATTATTGGCAGGAAAGCTGATTTACTGGAATATCTAAGACAAGTGGTAGCTTGGACCTTTGATAATTTTAGTGTGAATACACAGAACACATTTGTTTTTCTTTATAATTAATCATTAGCAAGTATTTGGAAACTAAATGGTACAGCCATTTCCCACCTTAGGCTGATCCTTTTCCTGATACCAAATGCATAGGGCAGCACTTTCCACTAAGACAATAATTCCTTTTATTGTAGGGACGTATGCAGCTTGTTGTGATACCGTTAAGAAAGGAGCTCACTGAAGAACACGATGCAGGCGTTGCCAAGGGACAAACGTGTGACCTCAAACAAGGTGCTTAGCTTTTTCCAATTAGGAGCTCAATGGGTGTATTTACAATATATAGCAAAAGAAATGAGTTTCAAATACAACCCATGGCTAACTGAATAATAATGAAAAAACTACTGCTAGACACTGCATTCATATGATACAAATAGCAGGTATCTATTTCAATAGCTGAATATCAAGCAGTACATCTATTTTTACAGTCATATTTTTTTTAATATTTTTTAAAAACATTTACCTCTCCTCTGCTAACAAAAGGATCATTTTTAGCATGATCCTCATATGTGTCCTAAAACTACTTATGTGTCTTCTTGACCTATGAAATGAACATTTTCCAAACTTCTCAAAACGGAGTCACAATTAGTTTATACAGCACTGTATAATTTATATATTTCTGCACTCTTCTAACCAGTATCTCATACCTCTCTTTCCCCACTCTGCCTTAAATCAAGAAAAATAGACAATTTATTCCCAGCTAGAGGAATCCACTGCATTACAAGGAAAATAAATCTGCATGATTTCACTGGACTCTTCCATTAAAGCCTGCAACCCTTCCTCCAGAGATGTCAGCATACATACCAAAAATTTATATCAGCTAAAAATCCCTTATCAGTATGCTCAGATTTACTAGTCTAGCCTCTGAACTGCAGCAAACACAGTAATAGATTATATGTCAGGAAGAAGTTCATCCTTACAGTTTCCCCCCTCAGATGAGAAAACCAAGCATTGCAGGCTTATAAATTTGTCATTAGCTATAGTTAAAGGTGAGCGGTGTGAGTTCCTCACCAAGCACTGTCTGCCTGAATGGTAAATGAGCAGAAGAGGCTGTTGATGGCATACGGCTTGCCAGCAAGTGGCATTTCTTTAACAAGTCTGTCAGACACACACAGTTATACAAGAATTTCAGATACCTCACGCTCCCCACTTTGTGCATCCAGCAGAAGCCGTGAGTATTTACAATTTATTGTCTGTACATCTGTGGCACCAAGGAGCTCTGTTTTATCATCCAGGAGGACACTATGCCTGCATTCCCCCCACCTCACAGTCCTCCAGCTTGACCTTCTCTCCAATATTTCTGAGTTAACTTCATCCTTGTTTCTCTGCCTATAGTGCATAAGGCTTCTAGCAGCAATGCCCCAGCGCTGAACCTCAGCAAGCGCATGAGACCACCAGCTCTCAAACAGGGTAACATCTCTCAGGAGCAGAAGGCATAGCCTTGTTCTCCACCATACTCTCCCTAACCAGGAGGTGCCCACCTCAGTAGCTGAAAAGGTGTTCAGAAGCCCAGGCAGACCCAGGGATTCTCCAAGGCCATATTCTTAGTGTGCCTGTCTCTAGGCAGTGGACATTAGCAAAAGAGGGGACATGATGGGTGGGACAAATGACCCTAACAGGACATGCTGTTTAGAGAATGCATGCACATCTGGCCACTTTCTCTAATTCATTCCCCTTGTACTACCCCCAGCACCCACAAATACTATGAGAGATTTTACACAGTACCGACCTAGCCAACTGACTGTCCTCGGTTTGAATAAAGATCTGGTGAATAGTAGTTCTGTCTTCACTTTATCCACTGCTTTCATCACTGCCCAATGCCAACTCTTCTCCATCCTGGAAAGTGACCACTAAGCCCTGCCCTCTCCTTCCTCTTTGTTAACCAGCTTTCATCCTGTTATAGGACTTTTCTCCAGTAAGCAAGGAAGTTGCTTACTTCCTTAAGCAACATTTGGTGTTCATCTAAGTATCCACCCAGCCAAATACATAATATCCACTGGATCACCTCTATCCACATACTTCCTGACACCTTTCCAAAGCTGCAGCAGGATGGCGGGACAGAATTCCCTTCCCAGAAAGCATCACAACTCCTTCTCAGCTCAAAAGGAGTACTCAGAAAACTTTTTCTTTATTATGAAGTCCACCATCTTACAGGCAATGGAAGTCACGTTCACTGGTTCATCATCCCCATGAGCCACTCTACAGTCTGTTGGGCTGCTGGCAATTCACCAGTTATCAGGCACAATGGTGGTTTGTAAAGAGAGGTTACAAACCTTGGCCAGCATTATCTAATTCATCTATTTGATCTAATACTTCCCATGTATTTCCTTCACACTAATTTTACTTCTCTGACCTATGGGCCCTGAGGAATGCATCCAACGTGGGAATGTCTTCAGCATCTTCAGCAATGAGTTCATCATGAACCCACATGAGCTGTTCTGCTATCCCTCACTGTCCCTAAAATCCCATTTGTCAGTGAGGTCTCTTTTATATTTTCCCACCTTACCTTAGCTTTCTTTAGATGTACCTAAGGAACTTTTTACTCTTGGCTTGAGCATCTTTTGTGAGGCGTTTCCCAATTTCTTTTTTCAGCCTCTCTTATTTTCCTGTTTACATTCCATCCCACATATTTTATGGGCTTCGTCATTAGCCTTATTTGGAAAATAGTTCTGTTTTTCTTGGACACTGATCTTTTTCTTCTGAGAGTCACCTTGAATTTTTATTGACTATGTTGTACTTGTTTGGACTACTTTGTTTTCTTTTTGATTTGTGGCACACATTTCACCTGGGCTTCTAGATTTTCAGACTGGTTTGTTGGGGGGTTTTTAGCTTGTTCTGTGTGGTGTTTTGGGGTTTGTTTGTTGGGTTTTTTTTAACTAATTACTGCCTTTTAATGTTGTTCCATGTTTCTGAATTTAACATCTACATGCTGGATTAATTTGTCCTGCTGTCTCCCGCCACAATGTTAAAACTATTTGTATTGTGGTTGATGCTGTAATTATGTTTCCTACTACTGACTCCCAGGTAAGACCCTGTGCAGCACTGAAGACCAAATCCAGTCTGATGGCTTTCCTTGTGCATCCTAGGACCAGTTGTTGCAGGAGGCTGTTATTTTATACCCAAAGGTTTTACCTCTGCACCTTGATCTTATGAGGCACCGATCCAGTCCCTGTGTGAATAATCGAATTCTCCTACTTTTACTACCTGTCCTAAATTTGCAGCATATCTAATCTCACTTAACATTGGCTGATCACTTTCATCATCCTGCCCATGGCTATACGATGGCAGGACTGTGCATTTATTGTTGCAATAGGGGACTTCCACCAACAATGGTCCTGCTGTGCCTCTTTTCCAGGAGTAACTTTACGCTGTTTCACTTTGTGGAATCCTTTGCATGGCACACCACTCCCCCACCTGTACGGCTAACACTAACATTTCTATGAACCTTATGGCTTAGGAAATCCTGTCCCACTGTTTATCTCCCTTTCACCATGTTCCTGAGATCCTGCTGTGTCAGGGCTGCCAGGCTTTTTAGTTCCTTCATCTTATTTTATGAGGCTTTCTAGCACTGGTGTAAGAACAGTAGCAAATTGTGTCCTCACTCTGTCACTTAATATTGTTAGCAACTGTGCTGTTTATATCCCTCACATTCTCCTCAGAGATGCATTCAAAGGGAGATGGCTATCTCTGTCTTGGAGCTCGTGTCACCCCAGGTTCTTCTGTGCCTGTTGGCTTTCCTACAGTTTCTAGAGCAAATGCTCCTCTTTAGGTTTTCAGTCCCCTGCTTCCTTTCTGCATCACGGTCTCATTCCCACAATGAAATGTTGGACCTCTGTCTCTCAGCAAACACTACATGAAGGTCTTGGATTTCAGTTTTCCGCCCACCACTTCAATTTAGTGTCTAGAGCGTATCTCCCACAGTTCTACATGTGTCTTGTACCAATACAGATCACAACTGCTGGCTCTCCATAGGTAACCCGTCTATCCATCTTAAAAGGTCCCTTGTGTCCAGGAGGTGACTTACTGCACGTCATAAGCCCCTGTGCATCCAATGTGTGACTGATGTGACAGACAAATAATTAAATCTTCCATTACCAGCATCTGTTTCTTTCTCTTCTTTAAGACACTCGCTGCCGCAGCAGTGAAAGAAGACACAGTGATACTAATTATTCCCTTCTTTTGTTTTACCAATGCACCATATATTCTTTGTTGACTGTTAGATTACAGGACTACGCATCACAGAGTAATGTCAGTGTATTTAAAAAAATAAATAAATTATAGAAACTATTCCCTCCTACGCATCCAAAAATCTAAACAGTCTTATCTGAGCATGCACCAGATGTGTTTACACCAGATCCTGTGTCATTCAGCTGAATACATCATTTACATCCAGAGCTGCCTTTTTCATGATGAGCATCCTTGAAAACTTTCTCATCATGTTTTCCAGTGAAAAATAATTAGTTGGCAACATATATATTTCTGCTGAAGAAAAGTCTCAACCAAAAATTTCATGATGGGGGAAAAGATCTTTTCCCAATTAGTTCTAATGTTTACTAGGTCACAGGCAAAGACATCATTTAAAGTTTCTCTCCGAGGCGTTGTAAATAATGTCATCATGCACTGATTCATTTTTTAGCTCTAAAAATCTAAGACACAAAAATGGCAGAGGCAGTGGCCTTTGCGAATGCTAAGATTTGCTCCCCTATATAGCTTAGTTATTTCCAGGTAACCTTAGAAAGGTGCTATCACCATATCCTACAATTATATGACCTTATGGTGATGGTAGACTAGTTTACAAGAAAAGCATATGGAAAATACAACAGCAGATCAATTAACTTCAAGATGTTTTTGATTAAAACACTGAGGCTGGCATAACAGTTCTTGAGCCTTTGAGATTATACATGTTTTATAAATATCACAGCACAAAGTTTCTGACAGATTCTGTTTCTGCTTGGTAATACCGTCCACAAATTTGTGCCTGAACTCCAACATGCACCAAGATCTTTCAACCTGACAGCAAGGACCGGGAAAACCACAAGAGTTTGGGCAGAAGAACTGTCAAATTACAGGAAGATCTCCAAACACTGGATATCTTGTGCTCCAAACAATACCATGTGTTTCTGCAGCATCTTTTGCCCTCACGTGCCTTATTGATGTTGTCACAACATCTTTAGTTCCTACATAGGCTAAGCTGATTTCTGTGGTCTTAGATCCCTGCTCTAATAGAAAACACTTAATATAACACAGCTGGGAGAAAACACTGCTAAGAATTGTCACAGCACTCTCCAAACTATCAAGCTGCAACAAGGTCTTTCACCACCTCATACCAGCACACTCTTCATGCAGTCCCTCTGCTGCCTTCTCTTCATCTCACCTCACCTCATCCACGGCATGTGTTCTCTTGCTTCTTCCTCCCTTCATCGGCTCTCAACCCCTTACCAGAACCAGCCACAGCTGCACCTTGTCTACATCAGCCAACCCACCGCCCCTGAAGCCAGCCCACGGTTGTATATTATCAATGCTAATTAACCCAGCTTCATTCCACTACACTTCCCCCCCCCTTTTTTTTTCTTTCTTATGTTTTTAACAATCATTACAACCTTTTAACAAATAAATTTATTGTCCAGTCCTCTATAACTCCTCTACAAATCCCCTTTTTTCTTTTTTTTTTTCTTTTTAACATTTCATACCTCATGTTTTTACCAACCATCACAAACTTTGTTCAATTTTGGAAAATGCAGCTTTTTTTGCCCCCTTTTCCAGCTCCTTCCCCCCAGCATCTGCAATAGCTGTGAGGACTTCTGGTCTTACACTTGGTCCTAAACCCTTGCCTGCAGAATTTTCCTTCCGTTTCCACGGCCCTTGGAGCTACCCTGGGAGGAGAAGCTGAGCTGCCTGAAGCCACAGCCAGCCCTGCAGCTCTGGGCATGTGAAGACATCCCTTCTCCTGGGGCTGGCAAGGAAGAGGAGAGAGGTCAGGGAGGAAGGAGCCCTGTGGGAGCCTGGCAGAGATAAGGAGCTGGTCTGTGCTCTGGGATGCTCCAGTTCCTGTTCTCCCACTCCCTGCACGGCACCTCTAATTAGTTAAATCTGAGCATTTCAAGGTTAGTATCAGCCCTAAATCAGGGAAAATAAACAAAGACATTTGATTGGATGTTTTAACCTTCAATTTATGGTTGTTTTATGCCAGAGAAAGATGAAGTTGCTCTCACTTTCAGGAGGAAACATGAGCAACAAATTAAGCAAGCTTCTGTCTCGCTACTGAGCTGTCACCTGGCATTTATTAATAAAGGACAAGTTTTTTGTCTTATGTGATTTTTCTGTGGGATCTGGCCAGCTGGTTGGTAGCAGTTCCAGTTGCAGAAGTGTCTTTGGCCAGCTAGATTAGCTCCTTCCCAGCATTTCTGGGCAAGCAGACAAGTTCATCTGACTGAGACCTTGATTGTGTCAATGCAGCTGTTAGCCTTAGTCAATGACAGTCAGTCAGCCCCACCAAGCACCCAGGCTCTGGGTGGCTGACAGGACCTCGGTGGGGCCAGCAAAGGTCCTCACCTGCCAGCTGCAGGGCAAGAGGGTTCTTCTTAACTATTCTTCTCCAGATGATGTCATCCAAAGCAGAGCATCCGTGAGTCCATGCAGCTTGATGGAAAGAACCAGGCAGCACCATCACGTGAAACCTCACTGTGAGGTACTGTATGTACAGGGGTAGGCAGTTTGGGGCTGTGGGGCGCTTCAAGCAGTTGCTAAGGTGCCAGTTTTCCAAAACAACAAATTGCAGAGCTTTCTGGCTTCTGAGACAGAAGCTGCTTCATCATGAGGATCAGTACCCTGGAAACTGCCGTGTTTATTTCACTATTGAGGTTCTACCCTTATGATACATACATGTCAACAGTAACATGGACTAGGTGTTCATCGTATCCCTTCCAACTAAATTATTATATTCTATTCTATTCTGTGTGGTCTGGTCTGGTCTGGTCTATTCTATTCTATTCCATTCCTTCAATTCCATTCCATTTTTTTTCTATTCTATTCTGTTTGATTCTCTTCTATCATTCCATTCCATTCCCTTCCATTCCATTCCATTCTATCCTAACACTCATTTTTATCAAGTGACCAAAGGCCTGAAATGCACAATACAGTCCAGCTATTTCTAATTCATTTGGCATCACTAAGGTGTAAAACTGAGGATGTCTTTGGAAACAGTGGGATTCATCATAGGAAATTCATTGGATGGGTCAGTTCTTTCAGGTGACGTGGTATTAGAGAGATACCAGGTATTTGCCTGTTCACTTTGATTTGAAGCAGAGGATCAAGCTGCCCCAGGAAAAGTAACCACCTCACTGTAAAACCTGCTGCTCGCCGGCACCCCGCAAGCTCACAAAGAGCCAGCAAATATAGTCTTTGTCATCAGCTACTCCAGGTCAGAGCCCTCTCTGTCTCACATTCACGTCCTGTTCTGCATTGCAAGGGCAAAGCAGCAGGATTTGCCCGACACAGACCAAGGGCTTCTCCTTTAGTGGCCACCAGCAGACCATTCCTGGAGTGACATGCCCACAGCATGGAGCAGGGGGACAGTCTCAAACCCCACATGCCTATTGGGACAGAAGCACAAGTGGCTTTACCCATCAGACATTTACTGATCCAACCTGATTGTGGTCAGGGAAGCATACAGACAGAACGCCCAGAGGAGCACATGGAGGAACTCAGCTGCTCAGACAGCAACACCTGAGAAGTCGCGGATGCAGGTCTCACCATGTGTCACCAAATAGCCTTCTGAGGATATTCACATGAGCAAAGTCCAACAGAGCCAGGACGGCTTTTGACACAAAGAGCCATGCCTGGAGGGTATACAGAGAAAGTCAGCTCAACTGTCATTGTCTTTCAACCTGATTCAACATGTGAATGTCCTTCACACTGTCTGAAAGCCTCCCTTTCCTGGTGCACTTAAAAAATAATAGTTATTTAGTTTTGCTGAACTGTTCAGAACTGATTATGCTTTCTTATCAATAACAGAGAAACAAGTTGTGCATATTTTTATGTATACGCAGTACAAAATATCATCAAACAGATGTAGGTGTATGGATGCTATTTGTGAGATGCACCAGCTGGCTCTGCTGCCCCTCAAGTGCAAGGTATCTTGTAGTCTTCATAAAGGTTATGCATGTAACAGTTTGAAAGCAGAGTGATGTTGAAAGGTGAAAGCAAGCATGAAATAGTGGGATGGATTTTGAAACAGCATCTAAGTTAGTTTTTTTTGAGACAGGAGAAGAAAGATTAATGGGTTTAAAATATAGTTTAGTTTTTTAAAAGAAGAAACATATTGAGAGGTTTCTCATACTATGAGGAGTTGGGACAAATTTTCAAAACCAGAGATGTCTGAGTTTTATCTTCGGAATGTATTTATGAATACAATAAAGAAAATTCATTTTCACTGGAGCAGTAAGCACAACAGCACTGAATCCACTTTCCTGTAAAGGTTTTTATGTGCACACTGACTCAGGTGACTTGCACACTTTGCAGGTAAATATAGGGGGCCTCTTCTTTAAATGCCAAAGGCAATATTTTCAATGATGTATCTCTTCTTTCAGAGCCTAAGGTCCATTTTCAAACGTGATCTTAAACACCTCCAAGGCTAACTGAGGCTGACTGATAATTAGAGTTTAATGTCAAAGAGTCTGTTTCACCTTTCAAAGCAGGACTTGGGCACTTCTGAATATCGTGCTCCTAACATCCATTTACTTGCACTGTTTCTGCTGCTCCATTTGGGCAGTAGGAGGCTTTAGTAGATACATGAGTCAGTGTCACAGAACTGAAAATGTGAGACTTGTCTTCTGCAAGCTAGTAAACACAAGGGTTGTCTTATGCCCACACTCACACCCTAGATTTCAATGGGAACAAGAGGAGAGTGCCAGTGTTCCTCCAATAATTACTCCGGCAAGAGTAGGGCCTAAGAATTAGTGCCTTGGTTGTCACTGTAGTTGGTGCGTAATCCTTACACATTTTGTAGGGCTATGTAAATAACTGCAGGGGAAAAAAACCCACAAGTAAACAAAGTGCCTCCGTGGCTGGGTGATGGAACAAGCAACACTCAGAAATAAAAGATGTGACTACTGATGATCCAAGGCATATTATAAATGACTTAGATTTATATTTATAAATTATATATTGACTGAATTGGGAGGGGGGAGGGGGGGTGAAAAGACCACCCCTTCTATAGGTGGCAATTATAAAGTCAATCTATAAAGTAACTACTGTGTTTATATAGCTATACATGTCCCATATGCAAGCTAGAGAGAGAAAAAATGTGGCATCCAGCTCTGAGCTTAACGCTGCAGTACACAGGGCAGCCGGCCCAGAGCACGGCACGCTGCAGCGAACAAGAAAACTTCAGTGAGGGTGGGTCAGATCTGCAAAGCCAGGGTTGCCAGTAATAATTTCCCAGGAACTTCAAGCAATTTACGTCAGCTCAATGACAAGTTTATTCATTTATAATGTGTTAGAAACAAGGTGGGTCTTGACAGATAATCAGAAAAATTCCTTTGTCTCTTAAGTTTTGCATATACTTATCTGCCCTGTGCTGCTTTCAGAAAATAACCAAGACATACATGTTATCTGGGGAACAACACATTTTCTTGCGTGTGGAGGTATGTCAGGCTTCCATTTGTCGTAGCGTAAACAACACAGAAAACCCATTTGAAAGCCACTGCTTTCAGATGAGGATCTCTGCTATCTGCCAGGCAGCAATTTTAAAAACATCAAAACCTGGCGGTCTCATCACTGGTGAATACTGGACCAATATATTGGGGCTACTTTAAGGGTTTCTTTCTTGTTTGTATTTCAAGTTTTGCACTTAAAGTAATCATATCCCTGAAAGCATT
Organism: Falco peregrinus; assembly: GCF_023634155.1. NCBI lineage: Eukaryota > Metazoa > Chordata > Aves > Falconiformes > Falconidae > Falco > Falco peregrinus. The sequence continues at coordinate 63,175,677 of NC_073727.1, forward strand.
TTTTTATTCATGAGATGCAAGCAAACATTTACAATTAAAATAACACAGAATCACTGAACAGTTGAGGTTGGCAGGGACTACTTGAGATCATCTAGTCAAATTCCCCAGCTCATGCAAAGTCATCTAGAGGAAGGTTTCCCAGGAATGTGTCCAGTTGGGTGCCAGTGTTTGACCACCCCCACAGGAAAGAAGTGTTTTAATGTGTTCAGATTAAATTTCATCTTTTCTTTAATTTTTGCCCAGTGCCCAGTGGGCACTACTGAGAAGAGTCTGGATCCCTCTTCTTCAGTCCCTCCCATCAGGTGCTTATGCCTCCCCTTGATCCTTCTCTTCTCTAGGCTGAACCGTTACAGCTTTCTCAGCCTTTCCTTATAGAAGAGATGCTCCAGCCTCTTCATCATCTTCGTGACCCTGTGCTGGACTCCCTCTAGTATGTCCATGTCTCCTTTGTACTGCGGAGCCCCGAACTGGATGCAGCACTCCTGATGTGTCCTCACCAGTGCTGAACAGAGGGGAAGAGTCCCCTTCTTCAACCTGCTGACAACACTCCTAACAGCCCAGGAAGCTGTTGGCCTTTGCCACACGGTGCATTGTTGGGTCACGGTCAGCTTGCTCTTTACCAGGAACCCCAGGTCCTTCTCTGTGCAGCTGCTTTCCAGCTGATCAGCCCACAACATGTAGTGGTGCATGGGAATTGTTCCTCCCCAAGTGCAAGACTTAGTGTTACCCCTTGTTGAACTTCATGAGGTTCCTCCCTACATGGTTCTTCAGCCTGTTGAGGTCCCTCTGGATGGTACCACAACATCTGATCTGGTATATCATATGATACACCATATCTATGATCTGGTATGATCATAGATCTGGTGTATCGCCCTAATTTTGTATCATCTGCAAAGTTTCTGAGGGTGCACTCAGTCCCATCTTCCAGGTTAAGCGGTACTTGCCTCAGTATTGAGCCCTGGGATCCACACTAGTAGCTGGACTCCAGCTGAACTTTGTGCAGCTGATCACCACTCTCTGGGCACAGTCTTTCAGCCAGATTTCAATCTGTCTCACTGCCCACTTGTCTAATTTGCACTTTGTCAGCTTGTCTATGAGGACAAGCCGTACCAAAGTCAAGGTAAAAAATATCTACTGCTCTCTCCTCATCCACCAGGCTAGCCATCTCATTGTTGAAGACGGTCAGGCTGCACTACTCCTGGATAACCTTCTTGTCCTTCATGTGTTCAGAAACACATTCCAGGAGCATTTTCTCCTTCACCTTTGCAAGGACTGAGGTGAGCTTGACTGTAGTTCTCTGGACCTTTCTTCTTGACCTTCTTGAAGGTACAAGTGGCACTTTCTCTCTTCCAGCCTTCAGGAATCTTTCCCAATCACCATAGTGGCAGAACTGTGCCATATGGAGGTTAACATTTGGATCTGCTGCAGTCCTGGTACCCCTGGATACGCCTCGTATGTACCCAGAAAAGGAAGAGAAAGGGCTCCCTTTTCATAAAATGGTATCTATCCCATTCCTTAGACAGGGACTGAATTTATCACCCTGGCTTGTTAGTTGTGGAAATGTACTATTTTGATTTGAAATGTTTCAGGTTTTGATATTTCTCCCAAACATTGTAGTTTTCTGCAGCATCAAAATCTTTTTTCCAAACCAATGGTATCACAAAAGCTAATCTGATAACAGAGGTTCTAACTGCAGGGATGCTCTCAAATCAGGATAAAAATACATCAACACCAGTGGGACCGCCAGCAATGACTGAAAGTGTATTCATTGTTTTACTACTCATCTCTTCAATACCAGCATGCTGCTGGTAGTGGCAGGGCTCAGTGGAAGGCTAGTCTGCTGGCTCCATAAGATATTTTCTTCTTCTGTGCTGTGTACAGTCAAAATATTGAAATCTCATCCATTCCCTCTGATGCTCCCACCTGCCCCTTACAAGTGACCCTTTGAGACAGGTGGCAGCCAAGAAGGCACTGGTCCTCTGCACATCCATCAGGCTCTGAGGGCAAGGAGAGGCATGGAAAGCACAGGCAATTCTTTGCCATGGGACAAAGTGAAAGATCTACAAAAGCAGGCATGAATTATGTTTGTCATCGCTTTTTTACTGTATGGAAATGGCATGCAGACCTTAGGAAAAGCACTTTCAATATATGCATTATTAATAGAAAGCTAGCACACAGTAATAGCACTTTCTGCTGCAACTGTTGTCTGAAGATGGATGAAAGAAGGCCACCAGAGAAGCACTAGCTTTAGATGAGAGGCATGAGTGATTATTATAAACTCATGCATAATTCTGGTCTTCATTTGAAAATTGCACTTATACACACTCCTCTCCCAACACAGGCATTTTCAAAATGCACAAATTCACTGGGAATCCATGTTCAGATGCTTTTCTCATGGCTTTTATTTAAAGGACAGGCAGACGAAGCACTTAGGGACATGGTTTATTTGTGGAATTGGCAGTGTTAGGCTTACAGTTGGACTTGATGATCTTAAGGATTTTTTCCAACCTAAATGATTATATGGTTCTTAAACCAAAGTGGAAATGGTAACCTTTCCATATACCAGCCCACCTAAATCTTCTGCCTATCCAAGGGTGCAACAACAAAATCACAAGAAAGTTTCCCTCTGGAATTTTATTTCTTCCAGACAAGCCCAAGAAGAGTGGGGCACAAATGAACTATAAGGGAACTTCTTTTACATTATTTCTACTTGTTATGTCAATAACAGTTTAATCCACGGGGAATTAAAGAACACTTTCTATCCTACCTCAGCAAATTCCCAGATCCCAGCATGAGTGCTGAGTTGAAACAGCAGTGTTACTTAAACAGTGTGCTTCACAGAGGAGAAGCTGACCAACAGCAGGTACCACAACAGTAAGTGAGGAGTTCCACAAGCCGAGCAGCCGACTCAGCAAGCAGTGTCCATGCTGGGAAGCTGAGGAACAGCAAGGGGCTGAGACCTGCCCCATGCAAAGCTGCAAATAGCTCTTGCTTTAGGTTCACACTGACATACCAGTTACTGCCGCTTCTTCCAGGCCAGGCTTTTTCTGTACAGACTCATCTGGCACTACAGATTTTAGCCCTTTTTTTGTTTGCTCTGCAGCGCCTGTCGCTTCTGCCAGCGGACAGGGAACCACAAAAGCTGTTGTAACATGCAGCCACGTTGCTGGTTTGGGGTGTGATTCACCAGAAACCAGTACATGCTCTCTCCCTCCTGCACCACCTAATTCATGTTTGCAGCACCTAGCTGCAAGGGCAAGGTGCTGCTGGATGAAAGCTGGATTCGAACTGTGGGTGACACTTCATGGGAGTATCCCCCAGAGAAACTCTGGCTGAATCAGGCCATAGAAGTGTGAAGATTTTTTCCTCACCAAGGTCAAAGCTGTCCAAGGGAGCTCATGACTTGAGTCATGTGGCTCAAATAGTCATTTGACTATTCTTGGTTTTGGTCATTAACTAAAAGACCTGAAAAACCACCCAGTTCCCAAACCAACAACCGCGCATCAGCCTTTCAGTCAAAGTGAACAGGCAAAAAACTATTATGATTTGAATTTTTAGGTCAGGCTGTACCAGGACTTCCTAAACTGCTCACAGGTGCTGAATTTTTTATAGTGGTATTTTCAAGGCTATGGTCATTAGGTTGCACAGTGTTTTGTTCTGGCAGATACTATTGTTGCCATGGCATGCAAGAGAGGAGAAGCTCATGGGAAACTTTTTTTGTCTTTAAAGTATAAGGGGGATAAGGCCATTGAAATAACCATCCCCCATCTGCTCATCATATGGCCCCTTCCCCCCTTTCTTGTGCATATTCAGAGCATTCCCTGCTGTATTAGCAATTCTTGATGTCTGGGAGTTATCCTCTTGGCAGCTGAATATTTATTTATTTATGGACCCATTCAAAGTTTTAGGCCTGTAATCTCTTAATATCTTGTCAAATACAAACAGAGGAAAAAATTCCAGGAGTTAGTTATAATTATGCCAAACCCTGCCCTCGTAAGATGCATTTTGCTACTCATGACAGCAGTAGGAAGCGCTCCCGCTCATCTCATGGCAGAATGAGCCTCTCCCGGGCCTTGCTGCTATGTCAACAGGGAAAGCAGCTGGCAAGCTGCATGTCTTTCTGAGGAAAGAAAGAGCAAACACCCCTCTCTGAGCCTGCCTTGTGGAAAGGCACACAGAGCAACAATGTGCTGTCCTGTTTGTTTATTTTCTAGTTTTCATTTGTGCATTGAGTCCCACTTTGTGTAAAAACTGTTCAGGCTCAGATCTGTTTTGCAAATTGTTGTGAAGTGAGCAGCAGTGGCAGATTTGTCTCAGCTGTTTTTGTTGAGCATAGCTGAATTCAAAACAGAGAGCTTCAGAAAGAAAAGACAAAACAGGAAGACCGTTTTGAGCTGCAAGTCCCTCGGCAGTGCTGCCAAACCCTGTGCAAAGAGTAACTTGCGTGGAATTGCCTGTTTTGTGGCTGCACCTATCTAAAAAGGTTGGGAAACCAACTGTCTTGGTGGTATAAAATATTTGTTGCAAACATGGTCATTACAATTCAAACCCACTGACAGCCCAGTATTAGCATCCAGAACAGGAGCTGCTCCCAGCACCCAAAGCCAGGGCTCCTGTGGGATCTGAGCATCACTCAGGACCAAGGAACACCATGCAGACTGCAAATGAGCAGCCCTCACCCCAGGATGGAGGGACAGGCCAGTTCCCCTCATCTCTCCCTAACACAATATCATGAAGTGCATGGAGAACACCACAAAAATTTATTCCTCTTTCCCTTTTTTTTTTCTTTAATGTTTTTTTTGAGGCTTCCTGCTTGTAAAATCATGCCCAGGTCTAATGCCCTCCCCTAGATATAACAGTGATTCTTTTGCAATACCACAGCTGCAGGATACAGGGACAGGCAGACACAGCCGCTCTGAAGCAATGATCTCAGGACAAATAACACAGACTTGATCTCTGAAGTCTTCTGGCTGGAGCTGGGATTTCTTTGGGTTCAATTCCCAGAATAGCAAGAACCTCTCTCCCAAGATACAGCCAACAGAAACTGAAAGAGGCCACCTTTCCAATAAAAACCCTTTAAAAGGTCCCACAGCTAATGAGCAGATAGCTATTCAAATGCCCCCACGCCAATCTGGGCACTGAACTGTGGTGCCTGAATGTTCCTTTACTCCTCCAAGATTAGTAGATGAGGGCTGCTATAGAAAACTCAGAAAATGTAGGGCCTTTCCAAGGACAGCAGGCACACAGCACCATCACAGCCCTCACAATAATGGAGGCCTTGCATCCTTTCCCTTGCAAGCACCAGTAAATGCCATCAAAACAAAATGATGAGAACAGTCTGGTACCCCCCAGCTTCTGCAGGGAGGGCACCCTCTTTGAAGCCACAGCTTCTGCAGTCACTGCTTGTCTTGCATTATTGAACAACCTCACAAATGACTGCCAGCCAGTGCGTGACCCTGCTGTGGTACCAAGCCGTTTCATCTGCGCGGAGCATATGCGTATTTACATAATAAATGAGACATACCCAAGCATAATATATTTATGCTATATGTCAAGCCACCTGTGCATTATCATTCTGGTAACCTCTCCAGCAGGAAATGAATTCCACATCTTCACAGAGAGGAAATGTGAAAATTAATTGATAAGCTACAAATGGATTATTGGGAACCCAAATGTGCGGAGAATTGCTAAGCCAAAATTAAACCTCGTATCTCTGGATAAAAAAAGATTTATCATTTTAGGATCTTTCAGCCAGGTTTAGGGGTTTGTTAGTGATTGCTCCTTGATCAAGTAACTGAAAGAAAGATACATTTCTCTGCGTGTGAGTGCAGAACTGCAAGTTAACCAAGATACTGTCCTGAGTTACAGAGGTATATATGCATATATATGTGTGTGTATAGATAAATAAAGAAATGCCTAGAAATCACCCAGAGTGATAAAAAGGTTAAGTTAGAAATACCCTTATGGAAATGCTGAACTCACAGAAGAGAGCTATTCTGTCTTCATCTCCTGTTCTCTTTGAAATGGCAGGACTGGCCTACCTTGACCTCTGTATATTATACATTCACTTTTCTGAATGTCAAGAACACAAGAGAAAGAAAGGTTGCATTAATATTAACATCCTCCTTCTCAAGACAGCCCAGGCAGCAAAGGAGCACAGTGCTAGCGCAGGGAGCATACTAACCCACTGGTTCATTAATCTGGGAGCTGGGGTTCAAAGCCAAAGCCAAAGGTGATGCTGCACCATGCATTGCTCTCTGACTGATCTCCAGAGATGTCCCTGTTCCAGCAGTGTCCCAAGCCCATCCCCAGGGTGGGGGGCACACATCCAACAGCTGCATGTGACCTGTCCAAGCCCATCTGTGTACAGGCTGGCAGCTGGACAGCATCGCAGCAGCATCGCCAGCACCTCTCCACTTCTGCCCTAGGATCCCACCGCCTCACTCAGCTGGAGGGTTGTCAAAAACCCAGGGAAAGCAAAAGCGTTCACCACACTTTTGATCAGAGTTTTTAAATCATCTTTCAATAGAGTCCATCCCCTGCCAAGCAACCAACTCTTGAGAGAATAAATAACTACATCTTTGTCCTCAGTGCAGAAAAATTACCCCCATTATTACTCCTGAGTTTGAGATTAAAATGCAGCAATATCATAACAGATAAGCAAACCACGGACTGCAGTCTCTCCTGATAAGGTCTTCCCTTATTTTTTAAATGATTGCATTTGCTCAGCTAATCCCATGTATAGCCATTTCCCCTTACCATCACCAGCATCTGGGCTTTCAGGAAGATTCATAAGCCGTGGTTATGTACAGTCAAATCAATGAAATCCATTTATTTTCTCCAATGCCTGTCACTGATCAGTGTCCTGCCCTGCCACAGCACTGGAAACCCCTCACAGAGAGGAAAGCTGCACTGGAGGAGACAAAAGCAAAGACTGCAGCCACCCAGCCCCGATCCAGCCCCTCTGCTTTCCATTTATTCCCCCAAACCACCACCACCAAAGCACAAGATGGAGATTTAGGCCACGTGGAGCCTGCAGCAGACCCAAATACTGGATAAATATCCCAGTGTGAGTGAGAACAGGACGATTCCTGCTCCTTCCCCCAAAGCAAACAGAAGTCCCAGATGCCCTGCTATCCCACTAAGAGGATCCCTACCCCAGCCATATTTAAACATTCAGCCTACTAGAACTGATGAAGTCTACAAAAACCCTCCTTGTCTTTGTCTTGTCTATGGAATGAAACTTCAGTTCTGCTCCCCAGCCTCTGTCCCCATCCTGCCTTTGGGTGGCCACCACTCCTGGCATGACCTTTGCCTTAGCAGATATCCATGCCCAGCCTACACGCTCTGTACTGCACAACACCAAGCACGCTCTCGGTGCTGAACAAATGCTAATTAATGGGATATGTAGAACGACACAGCAGTTAAAATGAGGTGTTTCCTCTCACTGAAGAATGATTAATATCTTAGACACATGTGAGTGTTGTGCTTTGTTAGCGGTACATTGCATGGGAGATGGCACACACACAAACAGCACCCCATCAGAATAATAATTAGTCCTTTTGAATGCAATTCATTAAAAAGAAAATGTTCCAAATTCCACACGACTAATGTTACAATTAAAACGCGTGAATAGCTCTCATTGTAAATTCCATAGCCAAGTGCTCATCCATGCCTACACATTCAGAGAAAACAGAGCTGGAGATAAATCCACTTAAGTTCTTTTCGATCTTTAGCTGAGAAGAACCAAATTGGGAGAATGAACAGAGGATCCACCTACAAAGCCAGGAACACGCTGTGCCCAGTGGGAGTCTTTTACATCAACTCTGTTTTCACATTTTTTAAATTTGGCTCCTGAAGGTGCAGGGCGGCAGCTGGTAGGATTTTCCAGTATCACATTAAGGTTAACTCTCTTTAGCAACCAAGTCAGGCACTGAAGCACATACGGAAATCCCACCAGGTCCTGTTTGCCCTCTGTGTAACCTTAAAATCTAGTTCTCAGTAAAAAACTGACCGCATTCCTCCCTGTAGCTCTGTTGGCTAACAGGAGTACCACAAGGAGACCATGACCACCACTGCCACCAGAGACTTTCCACTTGCTAGACCACCTGCTCAAGTGACTGTCTTATTTTGCTGTTCATAGGTTGAAGGACAACCCCACGAGCTGCTCTGGCAGCCTGTCCAAAGCTGCAGAAATCTCCTGGAGAAGAGACATGATACTTCCAGGCTGTCCAACCACAGTCCAGAGAGGACACAGACATAGCTACCACCTCCATGAGAAAGAGACAGCCCTCCTGAAACAGCCCACTGTCAAAGTAAGCGTGCAGCTGAAAGCAACAACCCCAGGCCACACGGCTCTCCCTTTTCAATGACATATCATCCAGCCGTATTTAACCGGGTTCACAAGATGGGTTAACACAGGGCTCTTGGCTCTATTTAGGCTGTGAACACTGGGCAGGAAAATCCTCCTTTTGTTTGAACACGGCTCTGCCTACCCGGCACAGCAGTACCATGTCCTGGTAGGGCCACCCTAGCAGAGCCCCAGCGATGGATGCCAGGAGCAGCTGTGGACCTTGGCCACAGGACAAGGCAATGTCCAATGTCACAGGGCAGGAGGAGAGATGAGGACAAGATAAGTGCTGGCAGGGATGAGCAGCCAGGGAGGACGTGATGTATTTTATCTGCCACTGCTAAACTATGTAGGGGATGACACTGTATAAAGGAGCACTGTTTCCCAGGAAGAGCTCCCATTTGATATTTTCCATGGAAGAAAAGTTTCTGAATAATTCAAAATCAGAACTTATTGTCTGGTTTCATCTCCAGCCACCGTTTTCTCTTTCCATCGCGCTGACAATAGAACAGAGCAGGACAGGACAGGGTGGAATGTATTTTTCACCTTATTAGATGAAATTGCCTGACATTCAGGACACAGTCTGACACCACTGAAATGTTGCATTTCAATACATTTGCCTGATGTTCCCCACCAGAAATATTGCAGCTTTTCTGTTCCACAAAAAAATGCAAAATTCCAACTTTTCACTCCAATTAAGGACAGAAGCAAATTTCACAAAGCCAGAATGTCTCGCAACGCTTACCATTTCAGTGGGCTGCAGTTAAGCTCATGGGTTTGTGTAATACGGCGCCCAGCCTCTAACTCCATTATTCTCATAATTGGAGAATTTCAGTGATAGGTTTAAATATAAAAATCAGAACTGACTGCTGGCAAATCTGAGCAGGGTTTTCTCTGGGGTTCTGAATTTCAGGTGATGCTTCTAGAAATAAAAGACTTTGTATATCAAATTTATTAAAAAAAAAAAAAAAACCAAAACAAAAACCCAAACCACAGCAAACCAACAAACCAAGGCTATGCATTCAATATTTACCTTGCCCTAGTCATCACAAACTGTTTCCAAACACATCAGCCATATGCCTCTCTCTACCCCATTTAAAGGCATACTTCTTTGTCAATGTTAGTTTTACATTAATAGCTATTAATGGCTTCTTTTCCCTCTCGTTTTCGAATTGACCCAAGAACTTTACTATCTTGACAGGTTACTTGAAATGACTGTTCAAGTCAGCTCACATTTGTCACACATTTAAGTCACAGGTATTGGACTTGTCAGCTGAATTTTTCAATTTGGTATCAGAGAAAACCAAATTGCTATTGACACACCACAGGAAACATCCTGCTCCCAGAATGCAGAACGCCAAAGGTTACCACAGTGGGCACCTGGGGGACTGGTGGGATAAAAAGAGGGGAGAATGAGTTGCCTTGAATTTTGCAGGCAGTCCTGGAAAAAAAGAAAACAATCTGCTGCTGCTCGTTGATGTTCACACCAAGTATATCTTCAGCTAAGCCTTTGCTAGTCAAGCACAATAGGGCTGCAGGTTTTCTTTGGTCCCGTCCCATTTTCTGTTATGCTTAGAAGACTGAATTCTGGGCCTCGAGTCTTTGCTCCTTAGATGCACTTAGTTTTGCATCTGTTTGACCTATTTGTTGAAGATGTGAGATGGTTGACAGCAGTCATTTAATTATAGTCAAGGTCTTAAAAAAACAGAATAAATATTTAACCATTAGTCTGATAAGTAAAGCACACATTATAGCAGTTACTATACATTTAAAAAACAACACAGCCTCCAGCAGGAAAAAATGGTAAGAAGGAAGCTGAGCTTCATGCACAGCCTTTCAAATAAAATTGTTGGGTGTAAGACTTGTATATGCCTTTGTGTTCAGTTGTGCATTCGTTTATTGAGCTGCCACTTTGATGGACAGATGGCCACACAGAAGATGTGCAAGCAATGTCAGAGCCTGTGCAATCATTTCTAAATCACACGGTGTCACAGGGAATCGTCTCTTAATAACAAAGGTTCCATGCAGCGCTATGGCAGTCCTGAAGAGGATATTGTAATACTGAGCCTGTCATGAGCAACGCAGCTTCAAGTTTCTTCCCATCCTTTTTTCCTGCTAGTCACTTAACTGAAAACACCAACCAATGAAGACTGACAGCAGTGTCCTAGGGAGAGCAGTGTGAATACACAAGTTCAATAATCAGGGATTGTCTCCCAGAGACCAAATGAAAGCCTGAAAGAATTTCACACACACACCCTGTTGGCCGTGTTAAGATCAGTCCTTGGGCTTTCTTGTTGCCTTGGACTTTGAAGATCATATCCTTGCTGCTCTCCCAGCACAGTCAGTCAAAAGAAAATAGCTACCACACTGTAGGAAATCTTTAGGTTGTTCCAGGTATGATCCCGCTCTATGTGACCTTCGCCAAGACCCTTACAGAGCTCTGTTCCAGCCCCATCAGTGAGAACAAGAATAGCGACTCCATGCAAGTCAATAAATTAATCCCAGAATACAATGGCTGAGTCAGATGTGTACATTTCATCATGGATATTAACTGCAGAAAGCATAAAGGTAATGAGTAATAAATTCCAGGATCCCCTGGCAGCCGTGGCTCGAGCGGCTGCCAGCCCCTGCTCTCCACGAGGCCACCACCATGCCCAGCTGGAGGCTCAGCCTGAGCACCTCAGGACCGCTTTGAAGCTTCACCACTACATACGTGGCTCTCTCCTACTCCCTCCTGCTGCCTGACAGCGGGGCCAGGGAAAAAACAGCTTGGGGCTCCCCACGTTTCAGCGGCGAAGTGGGCATGAGTGCTAATGGTCACCTTTACAAGGCAGAGATTGAGGGGTAAAGTGCTTCGGCCACCACAGAAATCCCAGCCCTCACTCCTCTGCTTCTGAGCTAAAGTCTCAGCAGCTTCTGGTGGTAAATACTTTTTCAGAAGATTTAGGTTCATGGCACCCCAATGCACACGGCTGGAAGCCCCAGAGGGAGCCCACGGGTGTGCAGCTGGACTGAATTCCCTCAAAGAGGGATTACAGTTGCCGTCTTTGATGGGAAGATTTATTCGCGCACGGGCTGTAGCTCGTCTCCTCAGCTTCCATCTATTTTCTTGTAATTACAGGGACATATGGTTGTGTTTCATAATTAATTTCCACAAATTAGGGGCATTCAGAGTTGGCTGCTTAGAATGTAACAATCAGGGTCTTATGTGAGTTTGCATTTCCATTCATTTATTTACAAATATTTGTAAATCAGTTGTTCCATTAGCAACCAGAAGACATTATACCTTCAAAAGCCATTGTCACTGGGAACCCCAGGACCCTCAATGAATCTACATAAAATTAATTTCCCAATGCTATTCCATGGCCAGAATATAGTTTTTCTACTTCTTAGGAGACAGAGACACAAAAAGTGAGTGTTTTGATTCAGCCTCATAACACAAACTGCAGCAGGGAAAATTTATGTCGATTTGTTTTTGCCAAAAGAGGAGGAGAATTCACAAGAATAGTAAAAATAAGGCAAATACTTAATTCATACTTTAGAAATCCCTTTTTTTAAATGGCAAAGATAGTTTTCCTGCTAACATAGTACCTAAATATCATAGCATCAGACTTCTTACTGCAAAATACTGTATGTATAGTTGTAACTACTTGTATGTATGGAGGATCAGTGATTAGACATTTCCAAGTAACAGAAATCCTGGAAAAGCTTATAGATATCTTAGGCCATGAAGATTTGCTTTAGTTTTGTTTAATTTCTTCTTCAAGTATATGTCACTTAGGAATATTAACAATTTAGTATGTGATATGTAGAAATAAATCTGGCTAAGATTTTGAGATAACAGGAAGGAATTAAGAGATCCTGAAATGTCCCTGAATACCCAGAATAATTCCTGGAGAATGAAGCAGTGGAATAATTCCCCAGGTAAGCAGTCTCCCATTACCTTCCAAATGTAATTACTGCCTCGGATGTAGCACTGGAAAAACAAACAGTAGAGAAAAAACCCTGCCCTGCCAATAAATTGTTTCTATTTCTGACTTGCAGGATTATTAGATAAGTTTTTCTTTTTGATATAGACTGAGTAAAAGAGCTATACACACTGCTACTTTTCAGTGGCTCACCACAAATCTCTTCAGTTTCACACAGAATATTCTGATTTAATGGCTCAGCATCCAAATATATTTGCAACTGACATTAAATGAAAGAGTGCTGCAGAACAAGGAAAAAAAGATCTGGTCCAGGAAACTAGTAAAACCTTATTTTAATTACTGTAGAATGCAAAGAATATTCCAGATTTTTTAAAGATGTGGAGTTTTCCCCTCTCTGTACAGACTCAGTACGATTAGAAGCCAAAGGAATTATTCAGGAAAAGCAAAGCAACAGTACTCTAGGAAGGTGTTGAAATATATATGTAAACCAGATTGTCTTATTCTATTTATTTCACTGGGAAAACCCAGTGAATTTGTTTGGCATTTCCTGATGATTGTCCTTGCTAATACAAATATTAAAGGGATAATTGCACTTAATATTCCTTGTCTGCAGAACCATGGAAAATTCAAGCTGGCATGGACTCCTAGAGATCCCTGGTCCAGCCTCCCACTCAAAGCAGGACTAGCCTCAAAGTCCTTCATATTTAAAATTTTATTGCCTTACACATTCAGCTCTGGACCAGTAACAGATAACTAAGTGGTGCTTAACCTGTAACATTTTGAACAGAACCAGGGAGACGAAAAGTGTCATTTAGGGACAGTCCCCTCCGTTACAATCTGAAGGCAGATTGAATAAATCCATCCTAGGCATGAGTTTTGCTCTTGCTTGGGCCCCAATCCTCCACCCGTGGGACCCCCAGGCGATGCTCTCAGGGGGTGCAGTCTGAGCCTGCCCAGACCACGTTGACGCTGCTGTGTGGCCATGGGACACACGAAAGCCACACAGGGTGTGTGGCCCAAGCCACCGCCAGTTATCCTGAACCCAACAAACTAGCCCAAGGATGCACTGAGCCTGACATACAGCCAAGATAACAGGCAGCAGCAAGCCAGGGGACCCAGCGTGCACGTGTCTCCTCCCAGACCTGCTCTTCACCCTTCCATGGGACCACAGCTGTGGAACGTGGGCCAGTGCTCCTCAAGGCAGATCCTCTCCCTCACCCACTGGCTGAATTACATCCAGGCCTACTAAATCCAAATTGTTGTTCTTAATACTGTGGTGGAATGAAATGATGCAGGCAGTACTACAGGGGCAAGACTAACAGTGCTAGATCTCCCACTCTCCAGTGGGATTTATTATGGCCATTTACTCCAGTCTCTTTGAGCCCAGCTCTAATTGCCTCCTTGCTGCAGCTAAACAAACTGCACACTCTCAGCACATGCAGAAACACATTTTCACAGGCAGCGAGCACTCTGTAAGCCAAGCAATTCCAGCCCTAGCCACAGACAGGGATTATGTAGCTGTACAGAAAACAGCATAATAGAAATTTAATTCTGCTGGTTTAAGGATTTGCAAAGATCATTTGCCCATGGAGAAAAGTAACATTAGAGAATGAAAGCATAAATGACTGAGTGGGATGGCTCATACACATCCTCTGCTTTTGCTCCAAACAGATGTGACTTGGAAATTTCACACACACCTTTCCCCACGTGGCGGTTTCCTCCTGACTCCCAACAACGCCATGCAGGTAAGCAAACATGGAGGAAATCATGACAAGACGGAAAAGTAAAAGAGGGAGAGAGGATCCCACATTATGTAACACTGCATTTAGAGGATTAATTGGGACAGGTTGGTAAGGATGAATTGAATGTGTGAGAGCACAGTTGTTTTAATTGAGCAGCTTTTCTCCAGGGAAGAGAGCTAAGTTTAAACCATCTGTCCAATTTCAATGTCATTTGCCAAGGAAATGATTAAATATTTTAAAATTAAATCAAAACTCTGGGAATCAAGGTAGAAGCCTAGAAATAAATGATTTGGGAGTTTGCTTTACATGCAGTAATATGAAGCTGAAGGTTGGTGAATTTTGAATACCATGTCTCCCTCCCACATGTATGTACACACACGCACATTTGTCCACAGCAGCTAAGTGAAAAATCAGGACACAAGGCACTTTGCAGCATCTGAGTGAGCCAAAGGTCAGGTGCAGTAAGAGACCAGGAAAAAAAAAAAAAAAAAAAAAAAAAACATTAAGAAAGGCTGGGACACCATCTGCCATGCAGGGGGAACCCAAAAAGGCACCTGGGGTGAGGAGTCCTCTCCCGTGTGCTTTGATGACCGCCTCAGCGGGAGAGCAAACATGGTGGCACTGGCTCCACAAAGTCATTTTCTAGGAGGCTAAGAGCATTTCTGAAGCCTAAAAAAGCACTTGAGTTACAGCTACTGGTCACAAAGCTAGCTTGTGGGAAAAAACCAAGATTTGTAGCCTCAAGGTAACTGAGGAAATAAGGGATATGAGATGATGGCTCATACACAAAGCACTGCTTTTGCTGCCCTCACATTTTGTGCTTGCCCTGTGGTGTTCATCCACCTGTTGTGTCAAGCTGTGAGGTGTTGGCCAAGGCAAGGGGGAGGTGAGGGCACCACAGAACAGAGCTACTGTGCCTGCGAGCCCCCTAGCATCTGCTGGGGTAAGCAAGGTGGTCACAGTGCGTGCTTCCCTGTCTGTTCGGGGCACAGCAGAAAGATTTTTGCCTTTGCCACCTTACATCTGAAAAGCATCCAGCAGTCAGGACTGGAAGGAGTACCCTGCTTGAAAGGATTGCCTGCTCAGAGTGGAGAAATAGTTGTCTGGAAAGTCTCTTAGCTATCCTGACAAATACAGTACATTTCATCTATTCACAGCAGTCATGCTGTGCCCCTCAATGAATGATGCTGGTGAGAGCTTGGTTATGATTCAATTTCAGATTAAGAAGCCTAAATTTTAGACATTACGCTTGAGCGCATACACTCCCATCATAGTCAGTGGAGTTTTAGGGATCATTTCGGTTCTGTAATTGGAGTTGCTGAGTGCCATTTGAGGGACCTCAGGGTGTCTGCAGAGGGCTGGTAGGGCCACCATGATGTCTGCAGAGAACTGTTCTTCTACAGACCCCTGGGACCTCCTAGGGCCTCTAAACTGGTGAAAGGCATCTGTGTTTCAGACACTGCATCCCACCCCTAACCAATGTAGTCTATGTGGCCTGAGGAGGGATTCAGCTGAGCAGCCAGCTTACCCAGCTTCAGGGTGAGCAGTGTCATTCTCCAGGCTCCATTGACCGGATCTTCATTGACGATAATGTGAGTTTAGATACCCAGTGTACATGAAGGCACCTAAATTTAAGAGGTTTACCCTTGACCTGAATCCCTCACCTTCTATCTAATTTCTGGACACAAAAACCACTGCCAGCCCTCTGGTCCTGAATGCAGCTCCCTAGCAATGGCCGTGAGACAAGCAGCTTGTCTTCATATATACTTGCCTTTGATGCTCTGGGCAGTTTTAGAGAAGGGAAAGGAACAGGTACTTTTTCACATGGGCACAGACTCCCCTGCTACACCTCCGAGCACTGGGGCAGGGCTCAGCTAGCTGTTACTCAGCTCAGCAAACGATGCAGACAGTGTCCCAGTGCCCTCACACCACTGCTGGCAGCCGCATGCCAGCCCATGCTGACACCTTTTCCGTAGAGGGCTTCATCATACTCCTCAACCGCTCCACCTTCAACACGTAAAGCCCTGTGCTCTCCCTTGCTGCACTAGAGTAGACGTTACAGATAACGGAGGCAGACGTTATCCATACCTCGGGCACCCTTATAACACGCTCGCTGAGGGTGAACAGAGAGGCATTATGGTTGCACTGCAATTTAATCAGGGGCCAAGTGATGGCAGGCATTTTTCCAGAAAGCCTCAAGCTGCAGCTCTTGTTATTATAAAAGATGTTTCTACCCTTTCTGCCTATGAAAGAAACCTAGACAACACGAGCAAAGCATAACAAAGGAATGAACACAAGGTGAGCATCATTATTATTTTCCTCTAAAATCTGATGGCTTTTAATCCAAGATCATAACAGACCAAGAATTCTTGCTCCTGGCAACGCCATAGGAGGGGGATTAATCTCAGCTTTATCCAGCATTTTTCTAGCCTGTCACTGAGAGCTCCTTTCGCCAACATTGAAGGCACCTTTAGAGAGAGGCTCATCTCAGACAGGTGTCTAAGACGTCATGTTCATCAGTATAAAACTTGATTAACTCCGGGCCAAGAACAAGTCATGTCTTTGCTGATCACTGCTACAAACTGATAACAGATATTTTTTGGGTGTGTCATTCAAACAGCATTCAAGACATAAGTGTTACTTGGGTAGGACAGACAAATCCTTAACCTCATTAGTTACAGATCTTATTTAACATATGTTTTCATCTCCCCTCAACAACTAGCTGCATTTCATAATGTCCAGCTAATTACTGCCATCAGCTACCCTTTCACCTTTATTAAATATTGATTTGTTTACCGAAGTGTTCACACTGCCTCTTAATCAGAACTACTTTGTTCCCAAACGTGTTTTTATCAATGAACAAAATACTGTTTTTTCTTTAACCATCCAAATAATATCTTCACACTCTTACTTTTGCTTCTTTGAAAAACAGCCACTTACCAAGCACCCAAAATATGAAACCAGTTGCTGGACTTTCCTCCTGCTTGCACAAAATGTGTCTAAGCAGAGCATGTTTGCTTGCACCTGGGAAAAAACTCAGTATCTGTTCAGTGGTGAGTTTCTCTACCCTTAAAACAACTCTGTTACTGACCTTCTTCATAGAAAAAATAAAAGGCTGCCCTTCCTCTATGGAAGGAGTATTTTTAACTTTAAAAAGTATACTGTAAAATTTTATAATATATTGTAATTTTCAGGACTGCGCATTTTCAGGACTACATTACTAGCAGCATGAGTTCTTGAGCATCTTGACTGAAATAGTGTGGCACGAGAGACTACAGCTGAGATAACCATATTCTTAGCATACCCAGTTTGGTGAAAAAAAATTGCAAATACAGGTATTCTTAATGCGAGAGTATCTAATATTTTTCCTTTCTTATATATATATATATATAAAAAAGCAGGTATTATTTTGTATGCTGGAAAACATTCTTCCTGATAGAAAAGTCCTTTAACCACTGAATTTTTCTTCACTTCTCATAATATTATTTATTTCTAGACCAGACTTTCAATTTAATGAAGGAAAAGACTGTATTTCTTCCTGGTAAATTTAAAATAGATAAAAAATATTACGATGAAAACAATATTCACAGAATTATAGATCGTATTTTCTTCTGCCATTGCAAAATGTGCTGAAAATTACAGTCTAAAATAAGCCAGGCACAACCAGTCTGTGCGTCTATTTTACAGCAAAATTATTGGATATTTTTTTCCTCTCGGTTGTGTTATACTTTCTACTCAAAACAGTAGTGTGTGCAGGGTAAGATTAAATTTTTGCTAGGGTTATTTCAGGGGAAAACTATAGAAAAAGGAAGAAAGACATAACCGAACTAGATTTTGCACTTCATTTTTTCCAGTAATTTCTATTTTGTCTTTGAAGAATTTTGTTGTGGCAAGACAACAAAACAAGAGAGAGTCTATGGGCTGGGGGCAGACCCTCTGAGCTGTTGGTCACTGGGAGCACTGATGTCAAAACACAAGCCCTGGTGCAGTCAATGAGGACCACAAAGATGCCTGCAAGCTTTCCACCAGAGCAAGAGGCGGGAGAGTGTCCTTGGTGGTGCGGTCTAGGAGGAACAGGCACCTCTTCCCAGTGCTTCCCCATTAGCCACAGACTTCACTTTTTGTACCAGCCTAAATAATTACAGCCTGTTCCCAGCTGGACCACTACTGAGGCGGGACCAGGGTAACAGGGTGTAGGAAGGCTACAGCAAGGGAAAATAAAAGGGAACTGAGAGCCCAGGACTCACCATCACAAAACCAACTGCCCAACACTAAAAAGCTTCATTTTATGTAGTTGGCTTGACTGATTCTTTTAATTCTCTTTTCCAGCTCCAACTGAAAACAGCTTCAGGGAATAGCTGGTGGAAGACTTCTCAACCTCACCAGACCTCCCTGGACACAGTGCTGGGTGGCCACACAAAGAAAACAGGGCTGTAGCTGGGGTTTAACAATACACCACACACTGGCTGCTACATGAGATGCTGCCCAGAAAAATCCAAGGTCCTTTCATTTCTCCATGGTAGAAAAGTTACTGCCAGTCAGCGCAAACAAGACTGGGAAGCATGGGCTCAGGGCCCCAGCATGACAACAGCGCTGCGCTATAAGCCAAGTTCACTAGTCCTGTAGCACAGGGATTTTACTGAAACAACCTTTTTGAATGACTAACAGCACTAATAAGGGGAGGGAGTAGCATGGCTTCTGCCGCAGCAGCTGAAGACCACGTGGCTAGAGGGACCTTCCATGTGGCCATGGGCTGTGGACCCCAGACTAAGCTCCACAGCACCTCCAAGGCTTTGGCCATGAGGCTCTGGGTGCAGCTTTCTGCTAAGCTCCATCACCTTGGACTAACCTTCTGCCACCAAATGCCCATACGTGTTCTACAACATCCTCTCATCGCTTGTCAGGTTATACCATACAAGACCACAGGTGATTCAGTCCTGGCATGGAAGTATCACAGACAGCACAGGCCACCTAAGTGAAGTTGGTGCGCTGCCTGCTTTCGCTTGCTGAAGTAGGTTAAGCATCTCTTATCCCAAGGCAAGAGGGAATTCATGGCTATGAAATTCATGGTGTTGCTGGTGTTACTGTCCCTAGTCATATGCGTGTCAAATAGGCAGAACTCCTCAGATCTTACTCTGCTGTAGTGCAGATGTGTGCGTGGGTTTGTAATTTGCACACATCATTGTAGAACTGCAGGTTAAACAACTGAACTGAACTCAAACTGAGGAGCTCTGAAACCATGCCGCAGAAGCATCTGCACCAGATGAGACAACTCACTGCACTCTGCAAACCCACACCTCTGCTGGCATAAGCATGCAGCGAACGCACTGCAGCTCACCAAAACACCTACCCATCTCCCCCCTGCTGGCATGCACCTCTGCATCACTGAACTAAGATCATTTTTGACCTGAGAATGCTGTGTTCTGTCTATTTCTACACTCCCCACATTCACTTCAGCAGCATTCAGGCAGGACATATTCTTCCAGCTATTTAAGTTCCAACTGAAAAACATTAAAAGCTTTGCTAACCCAAGAAGCAGCACGGAAAGGGATATGGAGAAGGGAAATGAATTTTAGTACAGAGAAGTTCTGCATGACCTCAAGTCAAAAAATGGCCAGGGAATACATAAGACTGAAAAAGAGAGACAGCTAATGCAACAGCCTTGAAAGAAAGGCAGAAATGGAGGCAAAAAATTAGCATGAGTTGGGGAAGTTGTAAGTCAGTCTGGGAATTAGCAGCTGTGGTTGAATCTCAACACTAAAAGACCCTTTTGCTGGAGAAACTGAGACAGAAATAAGTACTCTAACTTAATTTCAGTGCCCCAGAAAGCCAGTGGCAGAATCAGGACTAAATCTCCCTAGTACCCAGTCCACTGACTTTTACAGTGAGCTTGCTACATTTGAAAGGTGAACCCTGCCTCCTCATACTCCAAAACAGAGAGGGATGAAATTCCCTTCATTGAAATTAGGGAATATTTTATTGCTAACTTCAGCAGGGACCCAACTTCATCCCTAACACCTGCCTTGATGACAATAGATCCTCACTTGATGAGCTCATCACATCAAATTCCGCCTAACCTGAGCGAGTGATCAGAGGAGGAACCTCAAAATCTATGTAGTGCAAGAACTAGTGCCTGCTGCCTCCCTCAAGCAGGTAACACATCTGCTACAGGGCATGTTTGAAAGGGAGGCAGTTTTCCCCCTCCAGGAAAGGGGTGGTATGACTGAGGTGCTTTGCTAAAGGTACAAAATGCACCCAAGGTTGTACCACACTGACAATCTCATCCATGTTTTCCGAAGACTTGCAAGTGAAACGGCTTTCAAAGGGACCTGAAAATGACCCCCTCTTTCTTCAGTATTAGGGAGGAACATTGCTGCTGAGAACAACCTTTAGCAATACTACTTTAAATAAAAGAGATCTGGCAAATCTGGCAAAAGAAAATAATGAAAAAGTTATGAGCATATAATGCTCCTTTTTTTTTTTTTTTTTTGAGTAAAGTTTTATGTGATGGGCTTGAAACTAAATCTAGATTGTGTCTCTTCCACATCAGACAGGCTAACTATAAGATACCGAGTCACTTGAAAGTCAGAAATGTAGGTGATGTTGATCACATCTTCGTATAGTGCAATAATAGCGTTCAGTCACTCAAGGTCTTTCATTTTTGGAACTGCCCCACATGACCGTGACATTCATTGGTTCAAACCTGTATCATGCTACAGCAGTTTGGGAAAAAAAAAAAAAAAGAAAAAAAAAGTCACTAGGAAGAGTATTAAAAATTGCATGAAGGAGCCTTTCCCTCGAGCATTTCTTTCAAGGTCAGAAAGCCTCGCTCTTGTTTTTCTGCTGACACGAAAACACTCAGAGAGGTGACATGACATGAAGACCCACACCTAATCCAGCTCTAATTCTGAAAAAAAAAAAAATATCCTCACACAGTGTTTCAAATGTGACTTTGTTTGATCTCCGTGAAATTAAAAAAATATATGCTGTGCTCCCTGACATGCCTGCTGCAGGATGTACACATAGAAAACTGCACAGGGATCGGCAGAACCACACAAATAAAAAATGCTCTAAACCCTCCTTCACGGAAACCAGAAGAAAACATCCATGACAGTTGAAAGGCACGATAAGGGTTGCATCTCTCAGCTTTCCGAGAGGAAATTGTCCTTCTTGCTTGCAGCAAAGCAAAGTTTGCTCGGTCTGCATTGAGGAACCAGTCCCCCACAAAGGCTCTCACTCAGGACCAGATCCCAGAGAACACACGCTGCCTGGAGCAGGTGCTCCGCTCTCCAACCCAAATCCCTGTCCCTGCTTCCTGCATCACCCAGCCCTCGGAGATCCCCAACCAGCATTTCACAGCATCCCTTCCCAAAGATCACTGGCAACATCAAGAGGAGAAACACAACCATTTGGGTTCCTCCATCGGATAAAGCATGGCTATTCCCAATGTGCCACGAGACTTCCAAAAGTCAAGACTTTCAAAATTCTGTGAAATTGAGTTTATAGGGCTGTGTAGGGGCAACTGTATCAGCATTAAAAACAGACCTTGTCAATATATTATGACTTTCCCCTCTTCTTACATCCAGCCTTTTTTTTCTTTTTTTCCAGAAAAAAGGGGCTTTTCTTATCATTCAGACATATTTTTTCATAAAATGTTCAGTTTTGTAATGACTGAGTTTATCAAAATCACACAGTAACAAGGAATAAGATTTTGAAAGTATCAGTGCAAATTAGGTACTTAAATCCTCTTCTGGAGTAATGATGAAGACCGTGCACCAACCAATTTAGTAAGTCTGGGTTTAGGGCTCCTATACAAACACAAAAGTCCCAGGAGCAAAATAACCCCACGAGTTTGGCACAAATTCACTCCACAAGTTTTAAGTTCCTCAAAAAATTTTTGAGAACTTTAAACCTGCCGTTGTTAGACTGGAACTGGGTACCACCTGCCCAAACCACCTGAAGTTCAGACTGGGAATGGTCTTTCCTGAAGCCAGCATAAAGACATGAAGCTGGTGCAGCCTCTGCGATGTGTGCTCTGGTTAGGCAGTGTGACTTCATTCCCTGCACACTCTGCTGGGTGACCCACAATGCCCAGTGCCCCCTCCCCCCTGCCACCCCCAGCTCCTCCTGTTTGCAGTTCGATGTCCCCTTGTGTTGTGCAGACTCAGGTTTTCACTGGGCTATGATAGAGTCAGGATCATGGGAGTTCTCTTTGCAAAAGAGAAAAACTAAGATTCTCCAAGAAGAAAAAGGGATATTTACTCTGGTTGATTATAGAGTCGATGGCATAGCTTCACAAATGACAAGAGCAGTGAGGAGAGAGAAGCAAGTGATAGTCTTTTCTGGAAAAATAAATTTTATATATATATGTACACATCAATCCAACCTGAGCTGTTTGAAAAGCAGGAGGACTTAGGCTGCCCTCTAAGGTTTCTGGCACCTCCATCGCCTGCACACCCTTCGTTGCCCCTGCTGCTGCCTATGCCCAGCGTGGGAGCCCCCCCACCCCCCCAAGGCAAGGCCAGCCCTTGCCTGCAGGCTGCCCCCAGCACAGGCAGCCTGAGCTCAGCTGGCATTCAGCACACACTGGCACTGGCACTTTGCCTTATCTCAGGTAGGGAAAAAAAAAAAAAGAAGAAAAGAAGAAAATCCCCCAAACCAACGGATTTTTGTTTCTATGCTATGGCAGAATAAACAAGTTCAAATTGAAGCTTTCTGCAAGATTCGAAAATTCATAACCACCCCCTGGCGCATGGACTCTTGGGTACCTAATGGGTGTTACCCTCATGGGAGCATGTCAGAGTGACTCTGACTCTCCTTTACCTGCCCCTGTCAGGACATTACCTCTCTGAGGCCATTGCCCCTCTGTAAAATTCGGCCAGAACCAGCTTTTGCCTGCATGCAGGGCTGCTTCTCTCCAAGCAGGAAGGCAGATGCCCCCACACAGAGTGCAGTTCTAAACTTCATTTCCACAGGAAGCCAGCCTAAATCTTGTGTAGAACAACCATGCACGGAAAGGAGATACATTGGCACAGTGAGTGCAGTGGATGGCTGGGCGGCCAGGATCAGCCCAAGAAGCTCCTCCCCATCTTCCCATGAAGTTCGCCCAGGAGGACCCTGACACTTCAGAACCCATAGTCAAATCACAGCTGCATGCAGGCTCAGCAGTCCCCAAGGATCATGAGAAGACCAAAAGGAGCCTCCTCTAAGGTGAAACCAATTGCCTCAGCTGAGCCAGCCAACATGCATGAACATATACATGCCCCAAGTGGCTGCACACAAACCACACGGACCCTGGGCAGCTCAGAGCCCATGAGGACTCGAGCGAGCCCCCATACAGGCTGCATATGAGGAGGAAGGACACACAGGGGTGGTAGATGCAGAGCAGCCCGACGGCACGCAATGTCATGCCTCAGGATAGCTTGACACTGCTCAGACGCAAGTCTCAGCTTTCCTAGCTTTTACTGAGTGCAGTCCAGCAAATCCATTTACTCCCATGGTAATGCTTGTTTTTTCCACCCCTAATTTTACAAGCACTTTCTAATACAGATAGCCTCTGTACCACATACATGGAAGGCTTCAGTGTTGACCTTTAAAGCTAATGGCTCTGTCTGCATTTGCAATGTTCGCACTCATACACTTAAAGCCATATCTTGGGCTGATAAGCACTGTAAGCAAAGCTGCTGGCAGGCCCAGCAGGCCAGCCAGAGCTCCAGAGCCATATGTGTGCAGTGGGTCTGCCATGGGGATCCATCCAAGGGATCCATCCTGCCCTGGAATCAGGATACTGTTCACAGTTCAGTAGAGCAAGATGATGATGCTAGATTTTGGGCAGCAGCAACATCTTTCCAGCTACGGTAGCAACATCTGGAAGGCAAAAGTACCAAAAGGTCTGCACTGGCTCAGTGCTTACAGCCAGTCTAATTTCCTTCCTCGTAACACTCTGGCAAGATGCTGAAGTAAACAGCTTAGTTGCCCGAGTGATGTCTTCCTGTCAAGAATATACAGGTTGAACATAATGATATATGATGCCAAATGGTCTGAGAAAGCATGCCCCAGGCACTCAGTCTCTTCTCCCAAGTAACAAGCGATAGGGCAAGGGCAAATGACTTCAAGTTGCACCAGGACAGGTTTAGATTGGATATTAGGAAAAAATTCTTCACTTAAAGGGTTGTCAAGCATTGGACCAGGGAGCGGGTGAAATCGTCATCCTTGGAGGTGTTTAAAAGACGTGTGGATGTGGTGCTTAGGGACATGGTTTAGTTTAGACTTGACAGTATTAGGTTAATGGTTGAACTCAATCTTAAAGGTCTTTTCCAACCTAAACGATTCTGTGATTCTCCTATATTTCAGTGATGCAAAGCCTTCTCGGGGTAAGGTACCATAACACTGGTGTTACTGTCACTGACACTATCAGCCTAATCTCCAGTGACAGTTCATCATACACTCTCACCTGTTGTGTTTTCATGTCCCAACAGAGTTTAGAAGCACAGTGAGCACTCTCCGCCAAACACAAGGAACCGGTGCTCCAGGGAACTTTCAACCTAGAAAGAACACACAAGAGAGGAAAATAACATTAAATGACTGTCCTGTCCATGGTCAGCCTGGCTTCTGAGCACAGTGCTCAGCATCAAGTTATGATGAGAACTTAACATTATTTGTTCATATGCCTTGCAGAATACTACAGTCTTACGAAGGCAGATGTATTAGACTTCTTCATACTTTAATAATCTTACTAGTAAGATATACAAGTGCTAATAACCTCTGCTAGACCAACACAACCTTGGGCATTAGGTAAGTACATAGCTGAAGGTAAATGGGAACCTTTATTACCTGAAAGGAAGGAGCCTAATGTTCCCGATGCAGAAATGTTATTTCAAAGTCCTGAAATGACAAAAGCAGAATTTTGGCATTACAATTATGTATTTTTTCACCAGACCATCATGTAAATGGAAGTCTTCATATAGCATAAACCTGTGTTAGAGACCAGCAGAGAACAGAAAGCACTTCAAATCTGCACTGGAAGACTTAGAATCAACAAATACCTGGTCAAAGGGGGAGGTGGGGGGGAGGAGGCATTTTCCCTCTCCTCTGACTAGAACAGTCAGGATCCCAAAAGCCATTTTCAAGTAATTTCATGGAAATTTTTGTTGCCTCTAGTAAAGCATTTGCAGACAGTGCAGACCGGAATGGCTAACATGCACCTGCCCATGATCTGCAGTTAAAGAGTTGCTTATTATTAGTTAATGAGTAAACAGCAATTAGGAATTCTTAGTTTAGCGCCAACACAGGCCAGACACTGGAAACAAAATGTACCAAGGAGAAATAGGCCAGGGCTGAACAAAAAAAGTAGGTTCTGCTGCCTTTCCAGCAGCTGTAGACAGTGGTCCACCAACTGCATCTCTAACACCAGTCTAGTCTCCAAACGACAGCAGTCATACTGTGGTACAGTATAAAACCAGACATGGCAGCAACCTCAGAGATCAGCTAGCTTGTACCTCCCTCCCTCCTCAGGGCAGGCTCAGGTCTCCTCTAGCAGGTCCTGATCCATCTCTAAGCTTTACAAAAGCAACGTTGCTTGTAGAGGTTCCCCAGAGCTGGGGCCACGTCTTCAAGTATCTCTTCCTCTGCTAGACTAGGACATCCTCCAAGAACAAGGGACTGCAATGGCAGGCAGGGAAGACCCAACAACACAGTCCTAGCGAGGTGTACGGGACCGGTGTGAAGAAATGGTGGGTTTGTGGCTCAAAACTGATTGCAGGCTTGATGCTGCAAGGATTTTATGTACCCAGCGGGGAACAAGTATCCAGCAGCGTCTGTCACAGCCAAGCCCCTACAACTACATAAGGGAGGTCTGAAACACTGAATCCTAATAGCACAGCTTTGGCTCCTCAGAAAGTTTGACAAACATCCACCCATCTTCAGCTTCACAGTTCCGCATCAAACATGGGCAGGCCCTTAACTGGGTGTCCAGGGCAAATGTCCCTTGTGCAAATGAAAGCCAAGCATGGCACTGTGACATTGCAACTTTCCACTTAGCAGGCAGGCAATTATTCTCCTTGTTTAGTTGTATCTGACGAGTGACACACACAGGCCCCATGCTGTTTAAAATTTGACATATCATTTTATTTATCATAGCGGCTTCTACAGTTCTACAAATGGATGACACACAATCCATTATCATTTTGGAAGCATTATTATTCATGCAAACATGTCCCAGAACCTTGGATATTTTTTTTTAATTCCTCTCTTTTTTTCACATTCCTTTTAAATTCAGATTGCAAATTCCCTATCTTGCCAATGAGATTTCCTCCTCCTCACCAACCCAAAATAAATTACAGAACAAGCTGCTACCTCTAAAAGCTTTATAAATAAAACATACAGCACATACACACACAAAGGCCACAATTTGAGAGTACTTTTTTATCCTGGATGGATTTAGAGATGTCATTGCAAATGCAGAGACGCTGCCAGTCACGAGAGCTTAACAAGTGGTATGCAGTTTGACATCCCGTTAGATTGCAGCCATTTGTGGCAGTTGAGGCTTCCCAGGGCAGAAAGTAATGTGGCAATTGCTTCTATCAAGGAAAGAAAATGATGGTAACCACCCTGCCAGATTCATCAAGGGACAGAACTAGCATTACTCTTTCCTGGTTCAATTAAGTAAAAATTATGACAGTTCAAAAGAATGCTAAAAGTTTTCTGGAAGTGTCTGAATCACACCATTCCATGCAGTCAGTAGAAACATATTTCCTTAAAAAAAAAAAAAAAAAAAAGTTTTGTTATATTTTCTTCTCTTTTCTAACAGAAACATGCAAAATACAAAGAGAGGACAAGAAAAAAACCTAGAAAGTAGTTCCAGAGCTATGAAAGTCTGGGTTTTCTACCAAACTGTGCTGATTTTTAACTCCGTTAACACAAAACTGCTGTTTAGCCATTGCTCATCTGTCAGAGACACCCACAGGCGACAGCTGCTGGAGATGGCCTGGCAGAAGGACAGGCTGCAGCCAGGTTTCCTTCCCGTGGCATCTAACACAGCTTCAACACCAACTCAAAGCCTTCCGTGGCTTCCATCCCTCCACAAGCTCGGAGAATAAAGAGGCAGAAAAGATGAAGGAAAAGAAAGAAAATGGGAGCAGGAGAAAAAGACTCTGTTCCAAATTGAATAATCTGCAAATTTTTACGTTCATCCACATTTTGAGAAATAAGATTTCATCTGCCAAAAGCAGTGGGTGCCACCAGCCACCAGCACCCACTGTAGGTGAGGAGACCAGCTAGCTCCCTGCCTGCCCAGGGATCACAGGAACCAGCCAGAGGATGCTCTGCCCGATCCTCTGTCCGATCCCAGCACGGAGCAGGGTGGGAAGTATGTAGCTCCTCTGATCGACCACGAGCATCTCTAGGAAGGGACGTGCCCCTGCACCAAGCCAGAGGCAAGGGGCCAAGGGCTGCAGAAACCTTTCCTTGTCCATCTAGCTCACAAATTAAGTGTCCAAATAATCACCTGGCTTTTTTCAGGGCTTAAAAGGGCCCTATGGGGTCAAACAGCCAGATTCAATAGCCAAAACAGGTCCTGTGGACCAGTGCCCATTGCAAAAGATGCTGTCCTGAGCCAGGTCTCAGACCTGGTTAGCTTTAAAGTGCCATGGGGACCACTAAAAAGCTAATAAGGAACAAAAGCCTCGCTGGAAGTTTTAAAAGCAGTGATGCATTTTAAACATTTTTGAGGTCAGATGTACCTACAGAAAGCTCTCTGTTAGACTTTCACCCAACCAGGTAACACAGCCTAATGCATCAACCTGACTCTCAGTGAAGCACACGCAAAAACCCTGCATGCCTCTGCTCACCCCACGTGGGTCTGAGCCCCACAGCAGCTTGCCGAGGTGGGACAGACTGGGAGGCAGTTTGGAAAGCCCCAGCCATGACTAACTCTCTGCAGAGGGAAGCATCTGGCCTCGCTGACGTTTCCTATGAAATAGGATACACACAAGCTTCCTATCATCTTTGTCTGCCCTGAAACAGGGGATTGCATCACCCATGCAGATGCCTGGTTTTTTGGACAACATTAAGCTCCTGGCCTCAGTGAAGGTCCACAGTAAACAGAGCCAGCAAACACCTCCTCCCACTCCTGTTAGATTCACTAATCTCCATTTTCACTGCATTGCCCCTGTTCTGGAGTTAGGAAGAAGAGTAAAGGACACCCACCCGGCCTTCAGCACCGCCACGCAGCATCTCCACACCGTTCTCCCAGATGGTTTTGCTCAGCTCTTTTGCAAACCGAACAGCCCAGCAGCCTCCCTTCACAAAAACCCTCCTGTGATGCCAGCCACGGGGTTTTGTCCCTATCCTATTCTGCCATGCTTTTTGGCAATGGGAGCCTGAACCTGCCCCGGCGGACTCCAGGCACCTACCTGGGGCACCTGCGTTAAGAGCCTGACCTTGACTAGGTGGGAGCCTCATGCTTGTGCTCCCACCCCGCAGAGACAGCCCATGCAAAGGCTTATCCTGCACCTCCAACTCGGGTGCATGAGCTGAGCCCATGCCCAAGCTCCCCACAGCACACAGTGTGGCACTGCCACTGAGCCCTTCTCCCCAGGCAAACCCCAGCATCCATCCAGGGTGGCCATAAGGAGGTAGGAGGTCAGACCAAGTGAGCAGCAGCAAGACGAGGTCCCCATGTGGGACACGGCACTCGTGCTGTTGCTACCAGGTGCTTTAAGAAGATGCCTCTCCAAAGCCACTTTTTCCGACCTGTTATTTACTGCTGCTTAGCAGAGCCTCATCGGGGGACAGCCAGGGCTGGGGCTCACATCAAGCAGGCGAGGCTGTCACACACGTGCACACAGCTACAGCACTACAGCTTAAAGCCAGAGTCCAATGGAAAGTGGCAAACAGACAAAGAACAAAGGAGAAGATCAGGCTGCCATCCTAAATGTGATTTCAGTGACTCAAAGGAGTCACTTCAGTCAATCCACTGGTTAATGAGTTAGCAGTACTGGCACAAAGTCTAATCACAAACGGGTAAAAGCATTTCTCCAGTGCTATCATTTATTCCTCCATTTCCAGTTCTCCATTTCAACTTGAAGAACAGCATTAAAAAGGAGAGGAAAATCCTAAAAAAGGCTTGTAAGAAACCACAAATGCCAAGCGTGCCTCCTCTCCACCCTTGTCTTTGTAACAGCCAGTTCCCTAACCTGCTGCAGCTGCCAGTTCTTTAGTGGTGAGAAATATTTGTAATAGGCATTGCTGAATGTTACAGAAATGCTGAAGAGCAACTGGATATCAGTTAAACAGCCTTATCCCTAAGCAGTAACACATTGAAATGCAGGAAAGGCAAGCAATAACCAGCAATGGGTCAGTGCAATGCACCAGCTTCATTAAAATTATCTAGCTGTAAAAATAAATCCTGCTGAAGTACAGCTAGGTTTTCATCTTATTTGCATGTGATCTTCAGCATCCGCTGGTGGTAACAAGATGACTAGATGAAAGCAACAGGAAAACATGATATTAATTATGTTAACTCACGATTCTAGGTACCAAAGCGCATAAAAATCTTCACACCTTCAGAGTTCAGGAGAATACAAAGTAAGCTTTTGGGCTCGTGTCCCTCCCTCCCTCTCAGAGGACAGGAGACAGCAAACTAAGCGGGATTCTGTGATCAGTCTCTCTGGTCTTCTGGCCACGCTGCCCTAGAGGGGTCAATCTCAACTTTGAAATCACCTTTAGCCATCTCCCTCCCTTCAGACAATTGAGTTTATTAAAACACATAGGAGAGAGAGATTGCAATGGCCATAAGACAGGCAGGATGGAGAAGCCCAGATATTACTCTTAGCTTTGACAGGTCTGGGGAGACATCTTTAGGTGGGACTCTGAACTAGGCAAAGCAGCAGGTGGTGATGGCAGCAGATGAGAGACTTCCCCTTGCCACTGCTCTCTCCACATTTGGAGGAAGCATTTAGCGAGCATCCATCCCAGCCATGCTGGATATTATTTCTACTGTCCTCCCAGCTGTTTCCATCAAACCTGAATCCCTTAAGTATTTTGTATATGTGTGGCTTAACCCCACCAGCAACTAAGCCCCACAGAGCTGCTCGCTCGTTCTCCCCTATATCAGGATGGGGAAAAGAATCAGAAAAGTGAGAAAACTCATGGATTGAGATAAAGTCAGTTCAATAGGTAAAACAAAAGCCACACACACAAGCAAAGCAAAACAAGGAATTCGTTCATCACTTCCCACTGGCAGGCAGGTGTTCAGCCATCCCCAGGAAATCAGGGCTCCATCATGTGTAAAGGTGACTTGGGAAGACAAATGCCATCACTCTGAATGTTCCCACCTTCCTCCTTCTTGCTGTGCTTAACAAGCCTCCTCCAGACCTCAGCAATGGTTTGTGTGTGCGCTGCAAGCCTCCGGGACATATGAGGTGAATACACTTCATGTGTCCCTCTAAACTAAGCTGAATTAGTCCATGTTTGCCATGGCTAAAAGCAAATGCATGGACAGGCACCTGAGGATAAGGAGCAGCAACCTGTCATGTAGCACTCGCTTGAGCCCAAGCCCTTGATCGTGGACAAAAGAGGCCACAAGCTCTTTCTCCCATGTTTATGTAGCAACTCACAAATGGGGTCCAGCTCCCTGGAGGTAACTGCAATTAAGCCGTACTCTCAGGAGGAGCAGATTTCCTCTGACAAAGTATTTCTCTGTTCCTCTATATTACCTTCTTATCCATGAATAAATGCAGCAGGCTTATCTCTGCTATTCTGTGTTTGCTTTAATAACTAGCATGAAGCCTGTATTTATTACCCAAATCCTGTTTTTAAATCTCACTCCTCGATGAAGCAGTAATGGCACGGCGGCTCTGCTCGGATAACCCTGCAGCACTTCTTCCTTTCATGAGGAAAAAAAAAAACCCTACGTCTGCCATGCCCTGACCGACCTGCAGCCATTCTGCTGTCTAACATTGTTGCCAGAAACATCCTGGGTTGTCTCAGGTTTCCATCCTTCCTGGGAAATCAGTACAAAGATTGCAGCAACTTTCCAAAGCAGATGCGCACATAGGGCATGTCTCTATTTACTCAGCGAGTGGAAATGACTGCAGTTCACACACACACCCAAAAAATGGCAAAGCATCATCCGGATTCTCACCAAGACAGGCACTCAGGAGCATCATAAAGCATCTCACGGTAGGTATGTGAAGGTGTCATTAATAGAGGAGCTCAGGTCTGCATATGCTCTGAATGTCTTAAATAGAATAAAGAGTCTGGTAATCACAGCAGAATAAGCTCAAGACTTCACTGGGAAACCACTTGGCGCAGGGAGCGATGCTCTCCCAGCAATGCTCCCGTGCTTCCTTCCAAACCCCAGCAGAGCAGTGCTGTCTATAAACGAGAGACATTTTGCTCAAGGAAAGACATAGGGAAGTTGTTGAGGTGAGGAAGGAAAGCTTAGAAAGCAAAAAATACATACAAAGGGAAAGAAGCAGGGATGTTTTCAACAAGTAGAGCCTCAAATGGCTTTTAAAGCAATTAAAAATTGTCGTCTGGCTCTAGAGACCCTGGCAACAGAGATTACAATTCCCAGCTGCTCACCAGATTACTTCTACTTCCTCAGCGAGCAGAGGAGTCCAAATGAAGGTCAAAGTCTGCTTCAGACAACAACCAGCTGGTTATGTCAAAGCAGGGGACCTAGCCAACTGGGCAGCAACACGCAGCCACTGAAGCAGCAGCTGTCCCCAGCACCCACAGCCCTGGGCTCTGCTGCAGCACCTCTGGTGGGTGCACACCCCAAGGGGAGCTGGGTCATAGATCCAGTCCACCATCACGGCTGGCCCAGGGAAAGCATCCTTCCAGGTCCCCAGCACCAAGCTCAGCCACTCAGCACACCCACCTCTGGTGAACATCACCCACCACTCAACCCCATCCCTTACACACTCTAAAGATGACTACCCCTTCCAATCCACTGTCATAAGAGCTCACATAATCAGTCCCTGAATCTGGTTTAGTCAAGTGACCTGGATTAGCTTTTTTTTAAAAAAAAAAAAAAGTTCTGGCTTGGTTTAGGTTTTTCCCCCCCCTAACCCAGTTAAATTCTGCCACCCAAAGCTGCTGGACAATCATACGTGCAATGAGATGGGCTGGTCTGGGACAGGTGGGAACCTCTGGGAGAAGACCAGGGATGCAAAAGAAGCCCAATGACAGCTGGAAACACATCAGTCCCCCCACCCCCCACCCACCCCACCCCCGAGCAGTCTCAGCCCCACAGGGGTCTCTGATGCAACACACCGAAGCCATTGTGTTGGAAGCTGTTAATTAAACAGAGTTTATTTTGGCTTTTGTTGATTTATGCTAAAACAGATTTAAAGCCAGACTGGATTAAAACCATCCCTTTGCAAGAGCTGTGCCATCCATATTGCTGTGTTTAATTACAAGCAACACCAAAGCAGCTCTTTTCCCTTATCAGTTTGCTCATCAGTGCTACTTTGGCTAAGAATATTTAATGAAAAACAACTGCATTATGAGAAGGAGCTTTTGCAGGGATTTTTAAACCAAATACTTGGATGCTTCTAGAAGCCCAGTTTGGTACCAATTATAAAAAATTAGGCAATGTGACCCAGAGACTGCAAGGAAATGACATTGCCTACTGTGAGGTCCCGGGCAGCAGCTTCCTGTGCTAAAATTAGAGGAACAGGAATCTTTGTTTTTAAATATGCCAGATTATCAGCTTTTAAGTAAATGCTCAGATGTTTCAACCTATATTAGGAAAACCTAACGATTTTTGTATAGGTGGTTCTGACAGAACCTAGCACGTGCCCAGTTTGCCAGATAAGGTGTAAACAATTTTTGAGAAGTCAAACCCTAGGACCTGCAAGTTGAAAATTTTACTGAAATCAGGTCACATTCTCTATGGACAGAAACTCACAGCCTACATTCTCATACTAGCCACTATCCCTTTTGTGTCAAGAACACAACAGGCGCCATCTGAGACAACAAAGAGGCAATCTCTCCCCTAAGGACACCTAAAACCCAGCAGATTATGTGTTCTGGAGGCCTTTGAGGTGTTTGGATTTCTGCACTGAGTCACTACGGTTCACAAGAAATAAACTGAAGTAATTGAAAGGAAGAGGAAGTCAAAGCTTTGATCTCTTAGATAATTTTGCATCGGCCCAGATTAAATCTTCAAACCAGGAGTTGTTGTACAGCAAATCCCTGCAAGCTCTGGAGGCATCCAGCATCTGCTCCAAGATCCCATGATCCTGTAGGAGAGCTACCAGCTGCCTTTCGCAGAGCATACCCATGGACATTACATATCACATCTAATGTGTAATAATCTTTAGGTTTTAACTGAACTAGTTCTTCTCTGGGATGATCTAGAAACCACATACAGAAGATAAAATTGCTGCAGAATTTAGGTAACATAATTTAGTTTCACTGCTACTTTCTTCCCTATTGAACCCAGCCAGACTTTTTCATGAATGATACAGAACATTGGAGTTCATTTATTCTGCTGACATCCCCTTACCTGTGAGCCTTTCTCTCATACTGCGAAGTCATTTGCAAATGACATCGCTTCATAGCATATGCTTTCATATCCATAGACAGTTACACAAAAAGACACAGGGACAATGTATAGGTCTAATTCTACAAGATGACTGATTGTTGTGTTTAAGCAAAATTCAATTAGGAGAGCTTGCAAGATTGGCCTCTGTGCTTGTTAGCATCCAGCACAGGGCAGCTATGTTTTGGCTGCCTATTGACTGAGCAATCGAAAGACAACTGCTGCATCCCACCAGGGAAACATCCAAAGAGCTGTACAGTTCAGAAATGGGGGAGGCTTCCAATTAAAATCAGCCTTAAGGGGCTTGATCCACAAGATGATTACAAAGTTCCAAGTTTGCCAACAACATTTCATCATTATCGTTACAAGATTAAACAACTTACCCATCAATTTTTGCAGCTCTTGCAGCTGTAGACTCTGCAGATCAGGATCTGACTTCTATGATTGTGTCTGAGAGCTCCTGATACAAACCATCTACACCAAAATGTCCAGGAGAGGCTTCAGAACTAACCCACACAAGTCACCAAAAAAACTTGTGCACTTATGCATATCCCTGCTCCCCAAACCATCAGCTTTTTTCCCCAGAGGATCCTCCCTTTACAAGAGAGTGCTGATAACTGAAGGTTCTTCCAGAGGGGGATTTATTAGAGGTGTCTAAAAGAGTTGGATGAACCTGAAGGTGTGTCACTTGTTCTGTCCCCCCACTGTCTGCAGCAGGTGTTTAAACTAAATCTGATTTTTAGATTGATCAGGGCTGGGTGATTTTCTTCTGGCTAGGTCCTGTCACAAATCCTAAATGAGTTAACATCATAAAAACCCCAGGAGAGTCTGGCAATGGAACTAACCCAGAGGGAAACACTGTGGTCAGTGAAACAGCAGAGTCCAGGACAAGACTTTTAAATTTTTCCCATATGAGCTGCAACACGCAGTTCCCTGGCTGGGAGCAATCCCGGGAGCAGTGACCTGGTGTGCCCAGGCTTGATCCAGGTAAGATTATTCAGCACAGAGGTTTAATATATATAGTCCGTCCTTACACCAACCATCCTACCTATTGCATGGACACTTTTATCAAAGTCACTACGATCTGACACAGCTCAAACGCACAAGTTTGCAGTAAATCTTGGTGCCACATCGCCAGAGAACTTCAAAACATAAATAATGACTGAAATGGTCCCAAAGCAGTTTGTGACTATTGTAAAGGGACTGATGGGTTACAGGGGGAGAAGCAGAAACTACAAGGCAGAAAACTGAAGCACTGTAGCTAGAAACTTCTTGGAGTCTTCTCTGGGCCCAGGTTTTTCTACTCCCAGCCCTCAGCTTCCCTGCATGCAGGAACCAGCAAATTAAGACTTAAGCCATTATAAAAATTTGCATCACATCAGAAGCATTTGGTACTCTGAGGATGATGTATTCAGCACAGTCTGACAGCCAGCACTAAATGAGGGCCGGGATTTCCAGTGGGACCAGTCTGGACACAGCATAAGATACAGAGGCACCACCAAGAGGACAGCCACGATGCTGGCGGCTTTGGAGTCCTGCATTTTAGCCAGCAAATGGAAAGGTTCCTTGGCACTCGGCAAGGGATAGTCAGAGCAGGAGAAGTAATCAGACTAAACAGGCACTGTTCAGCCACTGCAGCCGATACATTATAGCTGCACTTTGGACTGATGCTGCATGGCTCCTTTCCTTAGAAAATTAAAGGTTTTACATGCTTACGGAGCCTTGCAGCTTCTAAATAGTTAAGCAATCATCACTGCTTTCATCTTCTGCAAGGGGGTACGGAGGAATGATTCCCAGTCACAGAGGAGCTGGACAAGCAATGACACACACAAGTCCCGACTCCACGTCCACAGAAGAAAGTCCCCTGGGCTTCTGACTTGCCTACCACAACCAAATAAACATCAGCTGCTCACAATTGTCTACAGAAAACAAAGTTATTTACTGACTAAACCGCTCCATGAACAATATTCAAACACTTGTTTCTCTCCATCTGCTTTGCTGTTTTATCCAATGTGATGAACAGGTGAGGTTGCTTTCTCATTTCTTTGTTCATTTCCTTCTTACAATTAACCATATCAGTTTTTTCCAGCAGCAAACACCTCATTCCTTGTTGAAACTGTGAGTAAATTGAACAACAAAAAAAAAATCACCATGTCCTACTGGAATTAAACCATCTCTAAAAATGATCTGCCTAAAACATCTTTCTCTGATACCCTCTGTTAAAGCTCAACTTTTGGGGATGGGAGGGGTCAAAAATATGAGATGAAAATATACAGCATCTTTTTCATCATCCATCCATCCTAAAAAGGAAAAGACAGAATATAATCAGCAGACACAAATTACTTCTCTGTGGGTCGATAGCTGGTAAAACAAACTGCAGAGTCCCTGACCTCAACTGAATGACCTCTGAAATGATGTGTGGTCCTAAGATCTGCCACTTGGCCAGCCACGCAGTCAAGAGCACACCCACCCCCAAAAACGCCGTCACTAGCAACCACAACCAGAATTGGATTTGAACTCAGAGGCAGGGAACTAGACTTTATTGATCTTCTTATCTGGAATTCAATGACTCAGTGGGGAGCTCATAAACCTGAAATTATGGGCTGACTATAAAATTCTCCTCTCCTGTTATTTCCAGGCAGTACCCCTTAGAAAAAAACAACTTACTACTTCTAATTTGGAGTCTGGCTCTGCAGCTTTCTTTAGAAAGCTTCATGTGAATGATTAACTGGTAAATATGCAATTAAATTTGAATTGTTACTGTTCCAATTATTGAAATAACCTGCATTTGTTAGGATTTTATTCTTTTACTCATGCTCATTAATGGTATCTAAATGTCAAGCAAAAAGCATCTTTGTACGTGTATGTTCATCTTACTGTCCAAATTTATTCGCTGAGCAAAGGTCAGGAATTTGATGAATTACAAATGCAATTGTTTAGAGCAACTCAGTACAATTTAGTGAAAGCTGCACTCAATTTGTTCAGCCCAGCATCCTTCAAGTTCCCACGGAAAAATATTGTGCCAGATGTATTAAGCGCAAATTGCATTGTAAATTCATTTATAATTAAAACTGCCATTTCTGTGCCTCTTTCCAGACCCCACATTCGGCTGAACAGACACATCACTCTAACCCTTCTTGTTTTCTGTATTGGTTTTAATTTTCGTAACAGTTATCTTTTCACACCCCTGGGAAATACACATGCTTGAGAAACTGAGGCAGGAGTTGAGTGGCATTTCCACGACCCTGAGATGATCAGAGCGGGAGCACGGGAGTCACTACCTCTCCATCCATCGCCCCCTCCCCCTCCCTGAGGCTGCGCCAAGCACACTGGCCTTGAAAGCAGACGTGAGGTGTCTCTGAAGGCTGGACTGCTGCTCAGAAGACTCTGCCTGTCTCATTGCAATGATGATATAGAAGACACCAGGGATGTGGTCCCTTCCGCTAAATGCCTAAAGACACCAAAAAAGGAGCCACCAAGGATGCCCAGCTCCTTGCACTGCTCAGTGCCCCTCTCTTCATGTGTTCCTTCTGCTGTCCTCTCCTGCAAGAGACATCCCTACCTGTCTCAGTGCCCTTTCTGGGACAGCAAGGCCCCTGTCAAAAATGGTTTTGCCTCCAAACCACGCCACCCCCCCACCCAGCAGTTTGTCTGCTGCCCCCTCACCATGCCAGCAATGGTACCAAAGCCCCTTGGCAGACACATACACCGTGCAGGGCGGACACTGGCATGTATGGGCTGTGCAGCCTGTTAGTCCATACCTTTCTCTGCCCCCACATGTTTATGTGGCAAACAGCTCATTATGGGCTGTGGTAGCCCAAATCATCGCATCAGCACACGTAAATCATTCAAAAAAACTAAAGAGCATCTACCAATGGAGAAAAGTAGGAAAGCATGATATGTGCTATAAACCACTGCATCACTGGGAAGACACTCTGATGCTGAGCTCAGCTCCATAGTAAAACAGGTATTTTTTACCACAGAAATTCAAGCACATACCCAGGAGTCCACAGAGCCAAAACTTCTCCCTCTGGCATGATACACAGCCCATCTACACTGAGCATCCCTTTACTTATCTCCCCCACTAGAGCAGTGTTTATGGCACATGCCCCACGGGATGGCACTGGTTCCAGTATCACTACGTCACAGTAACACTTCAGCTGGGGTCCTGCTGGGCCAGAACACAGGTATAAGTTTTCCTTGTGCATTTTCAGTTTAAAGCAAGGTTATAGTACCCTTGGTTGAAAGGGCAATAGAAGTGCAACTTAATTACCCAGTATTATAATGCAGCTATTCTGAGAGGCTGCAGAAGGAAATTGGCACCGTTCTGATGGAATATTCCACGTAGTTAACAGCAATTTCATGCAGCCTCAGAGAAGACAGGCAGTTATCTAGATCTGTTAAAAGGTAAGAGTGACATGTGAAACGTTATTCTTTCCTTAAGTAAAGTATAAACACATATTTTCTGGCTATATAGCTTATATTTTTAGATGAGAAGAAAGTAAAGCAAGAAAAAACCCTAACATCACGCTGAAAACAAATCGGATGCAATTCAAAAGGACAGTGGAAAAATACAGGATGAGAAGGACATGGTAAAGCAACAAGTTAATAGAAAAGGATCCAGGTGTCACCACAAATCACAAGCCAGCAGTGCCCCACAAGCATTGTGTGCATCCATGCCGTGCAGAATGAGCAAACATCCTACAACACCTGGGAGGGCTGGAGGTAAGTACCACCTAGGAACCCACAGCTCTCAGATCTCATCAAGAAAACCAACTATATCCTTGGGCATGTGGTTCAGATGCGTACCAACCGAAAAGACACCCCAGGAGACCAACAGGCACGATCAGCAACCATGAAAACGTGGCCTTAGAGGAAAGGTTGGCTTAGCAGGTGGTTAGGCAGGTAAGGGGGGAGAAGGCTGAGGAGAGACTTGATAATTCTCTTTAAAGAAGTAAAAAAGCAGCCACCAAGCAGAAAAGACTAGTTGTCCTCTCTGGCAGCAAAACTAAAAAGTAGACCTTTTAGTCTTGTTAAAAAGGAATTACTTTTTAACAGTAAGGATAGCAAAGATGCGGAGCAGGTTGCCTGGGGGTAAGGTGTAGAGTCTTTGGTTGGTGAATGCAAGCAAAGCTAAGGTAGTTCAGGCCATGTCCACACTGTCATGGGACCTCCTGCAGGTCCATTGGAGGCCTGGCCTCTATGGCTGCCCTGGCCCCCAAGCTTGGAGGAAAACAAACCCCATCCTTGCTTTGAGTCACCCTCACCATTAGGATATCCAAAGACTGAGCAGCTCTCACTGTTCTCTGACA
The DNA here is from genome assembly GCF_023634155.1 of Falco peregrinus. NCBI lineage: Eukaryota > Metazoa > Chordata > Aves > Falconiformes > Falconidae > Falco > Falco peregrinus. Next base: position 63,214,562 of record NC_073727.1, read on the forward strand.
TGTACTTGGACCACTTGGGGATGGGCTTTGCCCTGCTGACCAGGACTGCAAGGCAGACACTTGGGAAGGACATCCAAGGGACCTGGAAGAGATGCTCCTTTAGCCTGCTGGGCTGCAGATTGATAAGGAGAGCCACCAGCTGGTTTCTCCACACCAGCAGTGACCACACCAACCTGACCTTGTCAGCACACCCACTTACTCATTGGGAAGAGATTAAACCACCTGAAAGAAGGAACATGAGTAGAAAGAAGCCAACAGCACTGGAGGGGAAGCAAAGCTTGGCTGAGTGCCATCATGGCAGCACGTGAAGCTCCGAGCTGAAGAGGCCCCGGAGGCTGAGCAGGAGGCAGTTTCCATGGGAGGCCCCAGCTACTTGTCCTATGTTTGGTCCACAAACCCTTTTACCTCGCTGGACCCAAAAACAAATCTCAAATATCTCTCTAACAGCTCCTTGTCAATATTAATTCTCCCCCAGGTGGCTAGGTATTCACAGCAAGATAAAGCAACAGTCATTACTTTAATTAGTGAAGTACACCAAAAAAAAAAAAAAAAAAAAAAGACAACCAGAGCTTGCAAAACAGTGTTATTTGAAATGCTTACCATGGGCCTAAACCAAAAATGCCTGACCTCTGCCCGTAAAATTTGTAAGCACTCTTCTGTACAAGCTGCCTACACAACACAATTTCTTTACTGCTGAGGAGTGAAGAAATTCTGTCTGCTTTGAGTTGCACCAAGGCAGAAAGTACACTTCTAAAATTTTCCAGGACAGATATATCCAGAAAGACCTTTTATAACTGGTACTACAAAACCCATGGTTAACTACAAAACCAAGGAAATGACACAGGTGCCGGGGTCTCCAGAGACCGAGAACTAGAAAGCCCACCAGTTTCTTCAGCATCCTACTGCAGTAGCAGCTTATGCCTGGACTTTAATTCAAAATTATGGTTTAGCACAGAGAAAATACGCTTTCCTGGGCTTTTTCTTTGCGATCAGTCAGTCATCCCCTTGCCAGCAGTGAAAACTGGTCGCAAGCTTAACCTCTTTCCTTGATGAGTCTGGCTCCAGAAAGGAAAGCGGGAGGCAGACGTGGCGGATTACACCCGGCAGCTGTGAAACCCTGGGAGCACTCCTGTCTGTGAACCGTTCTGCCACAGCAGTGAAACACCCCATTATACTCGTCATTTTTTAATTAGGAAATGACGTGTGATTTACAAGCCTCGGTGCAATGTGGTATTTAAACAGCGAGGAGTGACATTTCAGAGTGGCATTAGTTACTTTCCCTCTCCTGCCCCCCCAAGTCATTCAAGCAAGTTGTTCAGACAAAGAGCAAAAGTCCTTTGTCTGGGTTTTAATCCAAACTAGTGGAGTTGTGTAGGTGTTCTTTTCATTCTTTTTTCATCTTTTTTCTCCCTCTATTTAATAAGGATAAGATTTCTTCCCTGCAGCCAGCAGTGACAACTGTGAGTGTACCTGTCTGAATTCCAGCATATATAATCAGCATCTGAGCTTCTCTTGAAAGAAAGAAAAAGAAGTTCACAAAGCCTGGAGGAGGAGAATTATGCACCCACCAGTCCAGCTATGTCAGAGACCTTGTCTGCATGAAAGGCTGTGGCTGGCATGGAACCAGTATCCCTCAGCAGCAGCATAACCCTGCTGTCTGCTCCCTTAGCCGCATCCACCACTCACTGCTGCTCAGAGCCACATCCAAGACATGAGCTCCCATGGCGATGGGGAGGTGAGGATAGCACCGATGTACAGCATATGAGCAAAAAACCTCCCAGAGAAATTGTGTGGAAAGAACTCACTTTCAATACGCAAAGCCTGGTGTGTCTGAATAGGAGGAAGCTGCTCATATCTCCTGCCACTGCAGAACACCACAGCACCTCAGTTACACAGCTTACAGGCAAATATCTGACCACCTGGTATGTCCCCCGACCACAGCTGCAACAAGGAGAGGCACCCGGTCTCCCCAGGTCTGGTAAGACTTTTAAATTAAGTCATCATCAACCACAGAAAGGCCAGGAAGGTGGTCATGGCAACTTCAGAAATTCGCTTTCCAGGTACCCAACCAGGCTATGGGGGACCACAGCCCCATGGTGCGGACATCCCAGGGACAGCTCGGAGGACTGTGCGGTGCGCACTCAGCACTGGTGGTGGGTACTCTGAAAGCAACCTGGAACAGGCAAAACTGAAGCTATAAACTGACAACTGGCTGTTTGGGATGTGGCTGTGGCCTGCCACTTCATATAGAGCAGTTACTACAAAAGTAAATCCCCCCCATGCAAATTAGCCCTAAGCATAACACAGACTCTCCAGGGAAACACGCCGGCTCACTGGTACACGCGGGCACAAGGGCTTTAAGGCTTTAAGGAAGACCGTGAGAAAGAGTAATAGAAGCCACTGAAACCACAGGTGGAAGCTTCACTAGCAAGAACAGAATAGTCTCAAAAATAAGAGGACTGAAAGATGAATGCTACCCTTACCCGCTGGGAGGAATACAGGAGGAGGAAGGCTGGCATACAGTGTTTCAGACTCAGAAGTATGAGTCAAAGCATGACTTCAGATGGATAGTGGAGACGTTTCCCCATCAGCAAAGCAGTAAGCAGATACAACCAGGCTAGGAATCAAAAGCCATTGTAGCTGCACCACACCATTATACATGAAAACTCACGTGCCTGAGTAGGCTAACGAGAGCTTGGCCACCAGTTTCAGCTGGAAGGCAATCACTTCCTCCAGCACACCACAGCCATGTGAGGAGGTGAGTACAAACCAAAGAGCAATGTGTGGGCACAAACTATGCGGCTCTGATCCTTGATCAAGTGCAGCCTGAGGAACCCCCAGATCATCGTAGAGCCTCAATGAACGTAACAAGCCCTGGAGCACTACACAGGGAAGCCAGCGAGCATCTGAAGGCAAAACGCCCAACAATCTACCTACTGCAATGAAAAGTAATCATTAAGAGGTAGCTGCTGAAATTGAAATTGCATTAGAGAAACCAAACCTCAACATAGTCATATTTATATACTTAAAACAAAAAACTTTTCTTACTGTTAAGGTTCTATGAGATCACTCACCCTTGAAATAATTATTAAACCTTACACACTGAAAACCAGACTTTTTGTTTCCTATTTTCATCTTCCCATAATGACCAAAGTTCCCCCACCTTGGGATTTGACCTTACCTTGATGAAGATGACTTGGATAAACTGAATTGAATTATCCCTGCAACACAATTAAAAAATACCGCCTGCAGACTGCAAGTGCTTAAATATCATTAAATGACAATATATCATTAAATTACGCCATCCTTGGAACCTGCAGCTCCCAGGTGCAGATACAGAATACAAGCCTGTGTAATTTAAATCTTGCCTCTCCTTAAACTGAATAAAACATGACCTGTGTTTGCTTATATTCTGTATATTCATTCACTGTAGCTTTCTTTCATGCAAGTCTCAAAGGCAAACTCAGTAAAATATAGAGGAAGATCATGAGATATTTGTCTTCCAAGCTTGCCTTTCACCTCAATTAATTTCACTGTTAATCTCATTACTAAAGCACACTGGAAAAACTCAGTATTTTTAGTAATTCTTCAATTTTGTTTGGTTTTATTCATTATCCACCTAATTCCAGGTGCTCCTGTTCATTTTAATAACCACAACAGAACTGGTGCAGTCCTATAATTAATTCAGCTTTTGTTTTCTCTCCCACTGGCTTTGCAAGGGGGGTCACCTGCTGGGCTGAGGAGGCAGGATGAGCAGTAACACTCAGCTACAAGAGAGCTGGGAAGAGCTGCTGTAACGTGGAATATGTTGTGTGTCCTACCTGAGCATTATTTTCCAATGATAACACCACTAGCAGTACAATGAAGCACTGACAGAGCACACCTGGAAGGCTCTAAAGACAGGCGTCGGATGAGATGACATATACCTTAAAAATTCCCACCTTTCCCAGCCAGAGGTGAGGAAAGAAGAGTCTCTTATACAGCAGTAGCTGGAAGCTTTATTGGGAACACGAAAAAGTCTGGTCCGATTCCTTCAGCTGCCTCAGGAACTTGAGCTGGAATCTGAATTTGGTTGTTTAAGTTAAGCCCAGGGTCCCTTGGGGCTGGGCACACTCAGTCACTTCCCTGCCCTGGTCACCCATGTCCCAGGTGGGAATGGGTGACCCCCACCTGGCTCTTAACAGCTCTCTAGGGGCAGCTGGCTTCTCTCACCCTTAGAAGCTTCTGCTTTCAGTAGCCAAGCCACAAAATATGTATTGCATGCCTTAAAAAGCCAAAGAGCAGGGATGAGAGGGGGCACCAGCTCCCAGAGATCACAGCACTCAGTTCTGGAAGCAGCTGAGCAAAGCCAGGCTGCCTTCAAGGGCTCGGCAGCTCCAGCATCACCAGCCCCTACTCTCCCCACACACTCAAATCGCTCACAAGCTGCAAGCCAGCCACCCTCGCACTGAGGTATGGATGCACATTCAGAGGCTCTTCCACGGCCCAGCAAACACCTGGTTATTCAACCTAAGAGAGAACAAATTTGACAGGCAGAGGATGCAGTTCCTGGGGAGCATGTCACCTGCATCCCATGATGAAAGCTGGCAGAGGGAGCATGAGGGGGACACCTCATGTGGGGACCAGCAGAGCCAGGTACCAACTGCTCACTGCTCTCGCAACCAGCCCTTCAAGCCTAGGAGAAATCTGGCTGGTAGGAAGGATGGATTTTAGGCTCAGGCTGAGGGCCAGCTCCAGCAGGCGTTAACTTCTGGCTGCTTTATAGCAGGTGGATAAAACGTGGGTGTTGGGGTGTCATTTCTAGCCCCTTTTGCTGATTGCAAATAGCTTTTTCAGCAGAATGAATGAAGCAGGAGGGGTTTTCCACTGTACCGGGGCACTCTGGTGTTGCCAAGCAGCTATAGCAAGGCAGAGCCAGGCCAGCTTGGTATTTTAATGTATGAAGGGAAGCATGTTAATTTTGCAAGATAGAAAAGATGTGGATTGGTTTTCTAACTCTCACCCTAGGGAAGGCTGGGCATCACCATTCTCTTTCTTCACAGATCTAATCATCTGCCTCATGTCTTCACCCTGCAAAAAGTTCTTGCAAGGAACAGTCTGGTAATAAATTTGCTGCATCTTACATTTTTAGATCCTCAATTTTGTCAGCAAATTGCTGCTCCCTCCACACATCAGGCCGCCCAGAACAATGTTTCCCAAACAGCCCAGGCTCCATCTGCAGCATTCCACAGAAGATGCTGTCCCACAGTCCCAGGAAAGCCTGGCCATCTCTGCAGACGTGAAGCTTGCTAATGAATGGTCCCCAGAAGCTTGCTAATGAATGGTCCCCAGTGGCCTCAGGTCTAACTCCAGAGCGAGGCACAGAAGAAGGGAAGCTCAGTGTTGGAAGGTGCATCCCTGAGCAGCAGATGGGATCAGTAGGGCAGTCACATTTTTCTATAAGCAGCAAGCCACTGTTAGACTGCAGGAATGTTTATAGGAAGGTTCTGTTCAGAGTCTTCATGTAAAGGGTTACTAATGATCACAAAATACACAAATGTTTAGGTATATTAGTAAATACATAAGCTAACGTATAAATAATTTTTTTATGCCCATCCGTAATACCTGCTGCTTTCATCTGATTTTATTATATGCTATTCACATCCATGACACGCTTATGAAGATCCCATTCAATAATTTAATCTTTAATACGGATTAAGCATGACCTAAATTTTGGTCTGCCTCTCTCATATGCTTTTGCAGGACAAAGGTTTTGTTCAGAGACCTATAGTTCCTATAGGTGGTTTCTGTGCCGAAAGGGACTGCTGCACAGCACAGGTACCAGCCTCCATGAAGGCAGACACAGCTCGAGGATCTGTTCCATACAAGCTCAGGACTGCCTGCATCCACCTGGGATGCTCCAGCACCCCTTCCTTCTCCTCTTTCAGCCACATTTTGCAGATACAAGCAACAAATGGAAAAAAAGCAACATGAACGCCACACTGCTTGCACTCTTCATTTCAGCTGCCGTGATGCCAGGTAGATCAGGGCAAGGTGGGAGGGAGCAAGAGCAGGGGAGAGACAGAAGGAAAACAGGTCACACAAGAAATAAAAAAAACACAAAACAAAAAGCGTAACAGATGAGATCAGCAAGAAAAGAGGGGGATTCAGTAGACAGGCACTCATGAACTTGACAGGTGAAGCGATGCGAGGAGCCCATATATGATTGTGGGTCTCAGTAAATAATACAATGCTCTCGTTCCTGTCCAAACAGCTGTCACATGAAAGCCTTCTCTACGCCTCTCCATCTACCTCTGCTGAAACCAGGCTGCGGCAGCTCCCAGCCCAGGACAACAGGCAGCCTTTCAAAACTCAGGGATAGCAATGACAGCCTACGGAGAGCGGCTCCGACAGATGGGCAGGGCTGGATTTGGCTGCAGGGGCTCCCACCACTCCTGCCCGCCGCTCGCAGCCCAGCATATTAGTATAAGCCACCCTGCCTGGGATCACCACTCTTCACCAGTCGCATGATCCCAGGGATTAAGCAAACAGAGTGCCTGCTCAGCAAAGGTCTGGAAAAGGTTGCATGAGGCACAAAAGAGGAAACTGGAGGAGGGGGGACAGGCTGGACCTCAGCACGATGCGGAGGGACCAGCAGCTGGGCAGCACCGAGAATCCTATTTACAAAGCCCACAAGCTTCAGATGCATCAAGGAGATGATGTGATTCCAGCTCTGAAAAGCTGGAATTCACCTGACCAGATGTAAATGTCAAAACAGGAGTTAACAACAAAGTTGCCTGTACCATCCTTAGAAAGAAACAAGCACTTGTTGGGCACCTTCCCTCCCTCTGGAAGCTGGTGTCTGATGCTGGTCAGAGGCGTTGCCCCTTCCCCTTCATCTGCTCTAATGGGAGCCTGAGGTAACAGACTCGGACAGAAGTTTCTCTGCCACAGCCACGGAAACTTAGATGAAACCAATCCCAGGACAACTCACATGTGGCATTTGCTTGTTGTGTTACCGCATGCCTGCTCCATGCCAGCAGCTTTGCCCAAAATGAATAAATATCCCTCTGATGTCCGATATTTAAAAATAGGCAGCTTCTGTACCATGGCAATGAAGACATGGGGCAGTGGCTCTATGTCATAATTAACAGCTGTCTGGGGAAACCATTCATTAAGGTTTAAGAGAACATTATTTGCCATATACCTGTTTTAATTAAGATCAACACGAAGGGAATGTAGCTGCCTTGTGGGAAATTACTCTTCTTGCAGACAGGAGAGGAAGCCTCTTGAAAAGTGAAGACTTTGCAACAAGCGCTTGATTTTGAGAAAAGGTCTAGAAGAAATTGGTGTTGGGGGAGGGGAGCGGGTCTTGTGGGCTTCCAGGAAAGAACAACAATCCACCCTTTCAAAGATTGGTACCCAAAGCATCACGCAGAGAGGCTGTACCCACATGGAAAGCCCAGCTAAGGACATATCCCATCGTGCTTCCATGCTGACCTGCTACTTCCCCACCTCGAGCCCTACGCCGAGGCACCAGCACCACAAGCACAGCTACCACCACCACCAAGTGTCAGCAACCTACAGCTCCGTGGGGGGAGTCACAGCCCTGCAGTGCAAGACAAGGCTAATAATATCTTTCAGATGCATGGGTCTGGGTAACACAAGCGATGTGATGGTGACTCAGTTTAATTATAAACTTCCTGTTAGAAATATCAAGGTTCCTCTGATAGCACTGGCAGCTGTTCTTTTGACTCATCCAGCTGTTGCTGTAACTAGGCAAAACAAAACCTTCTTTAATCCTTAAGGTATAAATAATTAAAGAAACCATTATTTTGAAAGAGCACCTGGCGTTTCATGGTTACCGAAACACCATAGCGACATGCAGAGACGCAGGGCATTCTGCTTAGGGATGGCGGCTGTTACTGCGATCTCCACTGCCTGAAAGACAGCAATAAAACATCCATCCTTACCTCACATGGAAGAAGCAGATTAACTCCCCACCCATACATGCTTCCAGTAAGGTTATCCTACATGGCCAGATAGACTATTGCTAGTCCGGTCTGAATTAGAAGTCCATATCCTCCAAATCACTCTTACAGTGTCAGGAGTTCAGAAAGTCTTGCTTGTTTGACCCATAAGCTCAAATTTTCCTGCAAGTTAGTATCATGTTAAAGCATAGATCTGGAGACCCAGACCTCAGGAGCAAAGGATCTCCCAAAGCCAGTGCTACGGTTGCAGAACGTCCCACAAAACACACTACTTACTGTTTTGAACAATGAATCTCATGTCCCAGACCACTGCTGTCCCTGTTCCCCCAACCATCCAGCAAGAGCCTCCTGCAGACACAGGGGATAATCTCCAGCCCCCCACGGGTAACCAGCACCTGCAGGGCAGCCCGTGTAACATGCCCGGCCAGGTGGGACACGCATCTGAAGATGGAGCAACTCTACCACCTTCAGCCCAGCACATGAGACCAGCTGCTTGCTGCACACTCCTGCATCTCCTAAACCTGCATCCTACGCCCATCCAGGCAGATGTCCTTAAGCCTTAAATTGCCTGAAGTTCCTCACCACTCTCTTGGCTCCTGGCTCCAAGGAACTGAAGTTTCCAGTAGAAAAATCTAAGGGTGCAACACCCCTTTCCAGCTCAAAGCCTGACCGTTCCCCGTGAAAACAGGGCCCTTGTCCCCAGGCCGTTATTACAGACGGACAGGAGGAGAGACTGGCCCACACCAGCCCACAGTAAAATGATGCAGAGCCTCTCCTCTGCCTCAGCAGAGCCTCCAGCACAAAGTGAGAAGCAGTCTCCTTACCACAAGGCTCTCAGAGTTCTCAAAGCAAAAAAGGCTTTTCTTACACAAAACAAACAAAAAAAAAGTTATGTTTTTAACTCACCTCAAGAGGTCTCGAAAAGGATTTGCAAAGCCTCAGGACCAAGTGGGCTCCTGCAGCATGCAACAGAGCATCACCTGGGAAATTTTAGGGCAGCGGTTAATTGATTAGGGTAGGGTTTGCAAGAGCCTCACAGCTTGCTCTCACCCTCCTTACAGACAATAGAGTTGTGCCATTCACTTCAACAAGGGCAGGATCAAGTTATCTGTGGTTCACTGTAGCCCACTCACTCCTCTTGATGAGTCTCTCGTCTCTCTTCGGCACAAACAACTTGAAAAGCCTGGGAACCTGGTTCCCGAGTCCTACACAAAGGTGAGACATCTTTTCCAATCTCCCTTCAGTGAACTCTAAAAGGAAGCATGGAGGATAACAGCCCCTATAATAGTACCCTTGCTAGTATGACTTCAAAATCTATTTTTTTCCATTGCTCTGGCTTCTATTTTATTTAAGAACTTGATTTTGGGAGGCACAAAAGGCCTGATTTGCAAAGATGCTGTGATTGAATGGGAGGGGGGGGGGGGGCACAGATGTACAGCTCTTCTGAAAAAATCACATCTCACACTGCTAAACCGAAGACCGAAAAATTACCAGTAAGTGCTCTATTTTTAGCTGTCCTGTGTCATAACATTCACCATTCCCAAGCAAACTTTCTGGCAAATATTTAGAGTGAGACTCACAACCCCATGCTTTGTCAACAAAGCACAGTGATTACCTAGGGCAGCCGTAGGCGCAGCACCTGCAGCACTGCAGACTGTATTGCTTCAGCTTGTTACCATGACACTTTTAGTTTGATTCTGCCCAGTTTGCATGTGCAGGATGCGAGATAAACCTTTTTTGTTGTGGTTTAACCCCATCTGGCAACTACGTGGCAGCTGCTCGCTCACCCACTGGGAACCTGAAAAAAGGTAAACCCCATGGTTTGAGATAAGAACAGTTTAATAATTGAATTGAAATAAAATATAATAATAGTGATATAATAATAGTAGTAGAAATGAAAAGGGAAACAACAAAAAAGAGAGAAAGAGCTAAAGCCCAAGACAGGTAAGTGATGCACAGTAAAATTGCTCACCACTTGCTGACTGATGCCCAGCCAGTCCCCGAGCAGTGATCACCTGGCCCCAGCCAACTCCTGGGCAAACCAGGCAGCTCCCCCCAGTTTATATACTGAGCGTGATGCTCTATGGTATGGAATATCCCTTTGGCCGGTTCGGGTCAGCTGTCCTGGCTCTGCTCCCTCCCGGCTTCTTGCGCACCCGCTCACTGGCAGAGCACGGGGAACTGAGAAGTCCTTGACTTAGAGCAAGCAACAGCTTGGCAACAGCTAAGTGATGTTTTCATCAGCTTGTTATCAACATTATTCTCGTACTAAATCCAAAACACAATACTAGGAAGAAAATTAACTCCATTCCAGCCGAAACCAGGACAACCTTTTATGTTTTTAATATGTTATGAGGAAGGCACAACTGACTACACATAAAACTGGTTAAAGGGCTCACCTAACCCATGGGAAACTCCTTCTGAGTTTTCACAGCCAGCTGTTTGCGGGAGCTGTGAGCCACTCTTGCTGGCTGCTGTAGAGCTTTTACTAGGCAGGTGCAGGTACAAGCCACATTCAGAGGCAGATGCTGCTGTGCTGTGTGGCAGGGCTGCAGCAGTGACAGCTGAGGCTGGGCACCACGCTGCAGCCAGCTCCATCCCCAGCTAGCAGCCACATCTCCAGCATCACCCCCGGGCCAGCACCTGTATGAACACAGGCTTGGTCCTCAAAGCTACCCAGGTAGCCACACTGTAGGGAACCCACTGCAGTTGTTCAGAAGATACATCACCTCCGTTTATATACAATCCATTTTAAATGAACAACCAGCACAGCAATATGTGGTTTTCTCAGCAAGCTGGATGCACCTGCCTTCCACCTGGGTTAAATATCATCCAGTGCTTTGTTCAGGAGCAGGGGGAAGGCATGCACCAGTGTTCTGACCTACTGAACCTACCGTTAGCACCTCACCCTCAATTCACTGTGTGATTGCACCTGATACAAATTACTCCTGGACTGACACTACACTGAGCTGAGAACAGCCCCAATTAGGTAATGTGCAGGACAAAATGAAGAGCCCCTCTCCGTTTTCTTCTTATCACACCTTCCCATCCACCCCATGAAATCCACCTTCCTACTTGGATTGCTTTTATCCACTGGAGGCTGGAAGGAGAGACATGACCCTGATTCCTGAGGGAAGAAGTCAAGATTAACAGACATCAGGACCTCTCCCTGCTGACAGCACTTGTGGCTGCATCCTGAGAAGTCCTGCTCTACAGGAGCTGTACTGCTTTTTTGCTATGGTCCCAGCATCCCAAAAGAAGAGCTCGCTACAGTCCAGAAAAGGCACCTGGCGCAGTGGGTGCAAGAGTGGGTAACAGAGTTCTCGCATTCACTAAAACACATGGCACATCTACTAGAAAACCTTTCCCATCCTCAACTGTCATGTTGCACAGTGAATTAAGCACGTGTGACATACTTCCATGTAGTCCCGTGTCTGTGAGGTACAAGGGAAGCACTCATACCACACTGGAGGAGTGAGACTGCTAAAAATCTCAAGCAGGATTTGCACGTGTAATCTCTTGCCCTGCACTCTAAGCAAACAAGCACGGACCGTACTTCTATTCACAGAGGGACAGAAAGCCCCAGCAGCCCATGTTCCCCCCTCCCCGGTGTGACAGTCACCTGGGACATGATAAACAGCCGGTACTTGGCACTGTCACCTGGGCTGCTGGAGCAGCTGTTGCTTTCTTCACCAAGGAGCCCCCCTGGTGACAGCTCGAGATAGTGCTTGCAATAGGTAACATGCGACTCGGCACAAATTACTGCAAAATAAACTTTCCGATTACCTGCCGTGGCAGAGAAGCCTATGTGCCCAGGCAGGAGGGGATGGCAGGTGATGGGAGCACCCTTCTGCCTGCAGAGCTCCTCCAGGACCACCTGTGCCACCCCAAGGGGCACAGCAGCACCCTGCCAGCCAGCCCCTGCACAGCCACTGGGACCAGCCGCGTGAGGATTGTTTTTTGAAAGCCCACTCCTAAATGATTCCTTCAAGCAAAATTATTCCATCGTGGTGAACAACTTTCCCCAAGCCACATAAAATTCACTCCCCGCTGGGGAGCCTGAAGAGCTGCACTTGAGTTTATAGGCATATTTAGATGTGTCTTAATCTGGATTTGCATGTGTTATTGGGGATATAAGTGGTGAAATCACATCTGCTTCTTGGATATATGCAGCAATATTTAACATTTTATTTGAAACGTTTTTGCTTTAATTAAAATGCAACCCAGTCACCCTGCTATTTCACATATAATCCCAAGGGTTTAGTAGTGTGAAATGCAGAATCACAGCTAAATAATGGAAAGGTGGCAAGATTAAAAACTTATCATAAAATTAGCCTATTTAACATAGTAAATAGCTTTTCATTTTGACAAGGGATAACCACGTTATGGAAACATGTATTAAAAATAATCCTGTTAGGTTTTTCAGTGTTTGCCAGTCTTAGTTCACACATGGCAATAAACCCAGATCAGAGTAACTTTTCCGAAGTCTGTATATCTGCAGATATTTACAGTATTATCAAGAGCAGCCATAACAGTTTCATCAATAGAATGAGATACAATTTTCAGAAGCAGTAATTGAAACTGCTAAGTTCTTCCTAGGCCTTCGATAAACCTACAGTGCATTCTGCTTAAAGTTATTATAGAATCCAATATACAATTAATATTTCTATTCCTTTTAGGAGTGAATTAGATTTTAGTCCTCCTTATAGCTGAGATTGCATTAAGCGGCATCACAGAATTGCACAGCCGCAGCAGGCACTGAACGCTGGCCCAGCTAACATTGCTCTGCTCTGGAATGTTCCTTTCAAATACGCTCCCTGTGTCAAAACCCTGCTTCTCACGTTCCTCTGATGACTGCTCATTGCTCCACAGCTTCCCTGCCAAGTCTCTGCTCAGTGTTAACTTTTAAAGCAGAGAAATTGTAGGAGTTTGGGGTTTCCTTTGGGGCGGGGGGGTGGTCATGTTAGCATCACCCTCAAAATAAAATTGAAGGAAGAGATAAATCATTCCATTAAATACCAAGGAGAGACCTATGCAAATCCAGCTGTCAGCATGTTCTCTGCTATTTACGGAACTGAGATTAAGCTAAAGCGGGCAGCTTCTGTGACTGCTGTTTATCTGTGTCCTGAATTGGGAAAACACATTCCAACGTCTCTCAGAGCAGACATCCAGGGCCAAGAGGATGGAGAACAATTCTGAAGCACTGACAGAAACACACTTACTGAAAACTCCTAGATCACATCAAAACAAAATGATTAGATAAAGGAGTTCAAAGGAAGTGATAAAGTCACCACAAGAAACACTGCTGAAGCCAAACATTTCATCTTGATTTTGAATCACATCAGGATTTTGCCAGTTGAGTAGTTCAGAGATAAATTCTGATAAAATATTTTCATTTTAATGAGGTATCTTCCAAAGGGAAGCAGGAAAGCTTTGGCCAACACTGGTCACAAGGCAGACTGGCTGCAGTCCCTGGCAGTAGGGCAGCACCCAGGGCTGCAGAAGGATGCTAGAAGACACCGGCAAAGCTGGACTTGGTGTTTGCTGTTGCCTGACTCAGATCTACATCAGCTTGCAACTGCCTCTGAGCTAGATCTTTGGGGTAACACCTGGGAGAGCATCTCAGGAGCTGGATTCCAACAGCTGACTAAAAGGACAAGCGAGGTAGGCAGCTCCCAGCCTAGGAGGGTAGAAGAAATGCCTGGCAGTGTGGCTACAGACATCAGAGCCAGCCAGCAAAATATGAACTAAAATGATGTGTAAGTGGTCAAAGATGCAGCTGAGCATCATGTGGGACTTTGAATTGAATGGAAGAGAGTCATTCCACCATCCTTCCCTGGTGCTCTAGCCCAAGCAGCACCTTTGCAGCCATGGATCTACCTGGAGGTACGCTTTCTCCAGGACATACTTACACTGCAAGAACTGGTTTCCCTAAATATTAGTCCATCTGCAAAAAATACCTGCAAGCACCTTCCTTTGGGGTCAAGCACCTCAGTCTTTAAATGACTGGTTTAGCAGACTAGCTGTTTCCAAGCAACTCATTTGGATGCCTGGCTTAGTTAACTGACAATCCAAAAATAAAGTCTACCAGACTGCTAGGCCTGATCCAAGGGGGAGCAAAGACTGCACAAGCCACCCTGGATTGTATCGGCAGCACTTTGCAATACAAGAGGCTGTAACAGGACTAGCAGCATGCCCTAACCCCAAAGAGAACTAAAACACAGCTCAACTTTTTTGGAAGCTCAGCACTTCCAAGATTTGGACACCTAAGAACCACAGACTCCCCCCTACTTTAAGATAAATCCTACAATACTGGGAAAATACCAATTACTTACTGGTAACTGGTAGCAGAAACTAGCCTGGCATGGATTTTTCCCCAGTCTGTATCTCAGAAGCACCATTGTGTATCCAACACCAGAGTCCTCACCCTTAGGCCAAAACAAAAACCTCCACACACATGTTCAGCATCAGACAAATGCTCCCAAGTGCCATATGACTTCAGCATCTCCTAGTAATTCACTGCAATCTTCATCCGATGAACAAAGCAACATTGCCTGTGGCAAGATTATACACTGTATTATAACCAAGGAAAAAGCAGAAGAGGGGTTTGGTTATACAAAAAAATTGCAGAGCTGTGCCACTAAAATATATTTCTTTATATATTTGAAGTTTGAAAAAAATTATTAACAGCGGGGAAGAGAAAAGGTATTAGCTTCCTTCACCCCTGATGCATTTCAGGATTTGTACTTGCAGAAAAATAATAAGCATCCACAGCAAGAACTTTTAACACAACTCATTCTTCTGGAGCAGGAAGCACTCACCCTTCAACCTCGATTCTCCAGCAGATTCCAAAGCACAATGTGGTGTGGGAGAAAAAGTCAGGATCCAAAGGCACAGCTCTGGTGGCCAGCCAATGCCCTGGGGATCTGCTTAGCCTTACCTCTGGATCAAGATGGTGACACAGGTTTCTCAGCTGATACCCAGAAGAGCACCAGTAACATCCAGATGTGGGAATGAAAAGTGGTATTCCTTCTTCATACCACTCAGAGTCCCACAGCTATCTCTAAGGGTAGATACCCAGCCACCACCATTTCTCTGCTTATCAACATCAATAAGAGCTCATCACTGAAGTCCGTGATACACTCTAAAGGGATAAAAATTTTCCTGGCCCCCATTTCTCTGCAGGCTCAGGAAGTAGCATTATTACCATTGCTCCAAAGATCAATTGGGCATAACTTCAGAAGTTAAAACCACTATCTGACACATACCAGACAGGATTTTTTTTTTCCCCCCGTTAGCTTAATCTTTCAGCTATTCTTCGCATAAAGACTGTTCTATAGCAGAAACCAAACAACTGTGCTGTGAAGATCACAGCATCTCAGGCACGCTCCCAAGGGATGAATTCCTAACAAAAAACTAGCTGTCCATCAGCAAACAGAACTCAAGATTTAACTCTCCATAACTCTCAAATCCTTCCTGAAGCAAGCATTTAGTTTGCATAAGTCACTATGCACAAAAAAAAAAGGCCAAAGCACCAAGAGCTAATCAACAGCTTAAAATAAAACAAGCCACGGTCACCTGTGAAAAGCAGGCTTTGAACAAGCACAACTGCTGCTTTCTGCCAGGCAAAGTTTCTGATTATTGACTGGTGCAGAGGAAGCAGTTACCTTTCAGGGACCGCACCAGTTAATACACTGCAGTAGGTTTGCGTGGCAAGATGCTGGTAGCAGGGGGGCAAAGGGGTGGCTTCTGTGAGAAGCTGCCAGAAGCTCCCCCATGTCCAACAGAGCCAGCACCAAGGATGAGCCCACCACAACAGCACCTCTGTGATAACACAGTTTAGAAGGGGGGAAAGGTTACTGTGCAACTGCAATTGCAGCGGGGAGAGGAGTGAGACTGTGTGAGAGCAGCAACTGCAGACACCCAGGTCGGTGAAGGAGGGGCAGGAGGTGCTCCAGGCACCAGAGCAGATTCCCCTGCAGCCTGTGGTGGACCACAACGAGGCAGGCTGTGCCCCTGCAGCCCACGGAGGACCCCACACCAGAGCAGGGGCAGAGTGAGCAACACCTCTCCAAGGAGGAAGAAGCAGCAGAAACGTGCTATGAACTGACTGCAAAGCCCACGCCCCATCACCCTGCGCTGCTGACAGGGGAGGAGGGAAAGAAAAAGCAGGAGTGAAGTTTAACCTGGGAAGAAGGGAGAGGCTGGGGGAAACTGTTTGAAGATTTGGGTTTATTTCTTATTCCTACTCTGATGTCATTGGTAATAAATTATTTTCCCCAATTCAAGTCTGTGGCCCATAACTGGTCTCTCCCTATCCTTATTTCTTGACTCACAAGCCCTTGATTTTACTTCCTCTCCCCTGTCCAGCTGAGGGGAGTGATGGAACAGTGTGGTGGGTAGCTGGCATCCACCCAGGGTCAACCCACCACATCTGCCTTCAGATGTGCAGGCTGGCTGGCTGACCTCTTCTGGGCACAAATTGCTGTAATCACTCCAGGGAATCTGAGAAATCTGGGGATTTTCTTTTTGTCATTACACTGTTGCAGTTGCTTCCTGAGGATGAGGCTGACATTAGCTTGATACTCTTACTCCTCCACATCCTCTAAGGCTTTCAACATTTGACACAACCTGAAGTGAAAATGTGTCAATTAAGAGTTACAGAAGCTTTCTTCCCTGAACCCATGCAATTATATTTTTAAAGCTACAATAGGAAATAAATATAACAGAAACTATGCTCAAGGTTACTGTTCTTCCATTTTATCTGGTGCTATTAAAAGCCATTAATTTTAACAGCAATAAAGCACACAGGGGAGAGCTAGGGATCAGCTCTGTATAAATTAACAACAGACATCAGAGTATTGCACCACCAAATATATCCGGTTTTACTTATCCCGCAGTATTTTTTTTCCTCTACTAGCTTAATCGCTTTTCACTTGCAGCAATTACTCTGCCAGAACCCCTACTAGACAGCTGTTCCAATTCATACATGGATAAAAAATCAGTACTTTCATTACTTTGCTTCAAATCTCTCCTGCTTCTCCATACTCCATTCCAAAACACATTCCAAAGGGTCAGTTATTTCTACTGAAACTTATTTTTCCGAGTAGTAGTTTATTGGAAAGAAATAAGAGATTGTTATCTCCTCAATGCTTAAGAGGATCAAGTGTCAAAGCAACAGGCATCTCAGCTGAATTGGAAAGTAATCTGTTTTCAGTAAAGTATTTTATCAAGATTGGACATGACCTAAGCAAGACATTTAAATCTTTTTGAGAACTGAAAATTAAAATAGGTGGGACCAGATGCATAGCTTCTCTCCAGACTATGTTAAAAACCAATTTGCATTACAGCAAGTACATAAACAAAAACTAAGTAGGCATTTAGACATCAGTGGCACCAGGATAAGATTAATACCAGCCACAGCAAGTCTTATGCTCTTGAATCGCTTCTAATTCCCATCTAATCTATCTCTAATGTGTCCATGTCTACAGTATCTATTACCCTGTAAGAGCAATGCTTGGCTAGAAGGGACATTCTTCCTACCTGCCATTACAAATGATTACTCTGCCATGTCAAATCCATTCTGAGCAGTTCTTTATATTAAGTTGAAGACAGAGTTCCAGTACATATCTCCAAAAATTAAGGAGAACAAATTAAAGCTTTCTGCCCTAATAATTCTCACGTATTGATCCTCGGCACATACTAAGGATCTAGTGGGAAGAGAGTGCTGTAATATAGCTATATCCTACTCTTACATTAGAGAAGTCTTACCCTTTTTCTATGTCAAGTACATAAATTAACATACTTTAATATAAATTAACACCGCTATGTTATACTTGGATCCAAAGTGACCTCAGTACATTATTAGTCTCACTTATGCTCTAAACATAGCCTTACACCACGAGTGCTGATGCCTCGCACCAGACTTAGTTTGATCAAAGCTTTGACAGCCAAGAGAAGCCAAGGAAAAGCACAAAGCCCCATTTGCTGCAGCTGGTATTTAGCCAGAATCCTGCCTAACTAAAAACGAGCATTACATTTCATTGTTTCAAAAAGTTGTCTGGCTATCCCAACTTAACACATCCCTGTTCCAGTTCCCAATATATTAATCTCTGACCACTGCAATCACCACCAGCAGTGCTGCAGGGGCATTAGAGCACCATCTGTTAACAGTCTTATATCTTCTACTTTGAATTCCAGACTTTGAACCTTGGGATTTTCCAATTATTTACATTTCTCTCCCAAGGACAGCCTTGGAAACTTGCACATCCTCCTAGCTTGAGACACCCAAGGGAAGAACAGTCACACACCACCTTCAGTGCAATCAAGAGCGAAGGAGCAAAAGCCAGCAAGAGGGTTAATTCTATATGAAGGCAGCATCTCTCAAAGCAGCACTATATATACGCTATACTTCAGAGGGAGCACTTTAGCAGGAAGCAGTAAACCCCAGTATTCTTTCCTTTCAAGGAAATGCTTTGAGTTCTGTAAAGTTTATTTTCCATACCAGCTACACTTGAGGAAGAAGGGCAGACTTGCAGGACAGTCTTTGTTAGGTGTTAGATGGAAGAAACTCCTTTTTGTACATCAAAGCAATAGCTAATTTCAGTCTATCCCATTGTTATTTTACCTCACTGCAGATAATTTGCAGGAAACTAACCCAAGACCACAGGGAACTCCTTCACTGACCATATGCCCTTACCAAAGTTATATTAAGCATACCCATTCCTGTGGCTCCATGTTTAGCATGGAGTAACAATGTCATAAAGATGTACTTTTTTCACTACCGTTATGTATTAAAACCAAACCCTAACTGCATGATGCGGAAGCTAATACTGAGCCTGAATTAGCTGAATTTACCCTAAACCACCATCCATTTGATACAGTCAATCTTAAAGCCAAGTACAACAATTTCACTTGACATCTACTAACCACATGACTACACAGTTACTTCCCACAAAACTTACATTTGCTTGCAATTCAGAAGGAAATTATCACACAGCTTTATCCGTTGCAGCACTGAAGCCAGTACAACCCTCAATTCAAACAGCTCTTTATTATATGAAATACTGCTCCCAGATAAGGAAAAAACTCAGTCCAGAAACCAGCTATATGTTATTTCTCAGCAGCCAAGATATCCAACTCACTAAGTTCTTCACCTTCCATACCACGTTTCTTCCTGTTCCCTTATAGTTTGATTCGCAGCACCATTTTTAAGTTACATACCCAGAAAGAAGCACAAGTCATAAAAGGTTAGGTTGCAAAAGTCTAAAGATTTAGACTTGCATTTTACTGTTCTCAAATATTACAAGAGTTTATTTTCAACAGTAAAGTGCCAGGTTTATGTACAAACTATTAAAACAATAGTGAAAAAGGTAAACTTAAAACCTGCTAAGAAAGCAGGGAGGTCATGTAGTTGCCTCCAGAGTTTTCTACAGAGTATTCAGCAAATTTAACACTAGAATTGCTCAGCTGCTCCTTTTTCTGTGGGAAAAACAGCAGAAGCTAGTGGTCGCTGCCCATAACCTCCTGTCTTGCAGAAGGTGCCCTTATCTTCAACAAAATGGAGTAGCATACGTTATAAGAGACACACCTAAACATTCTATGAATTATCATTGGCAAAGCCTAGTAAAAAGGTATTTTACTGCTGGAGCTACACTAGCCTCCTGAAAAGTACCAACATCACCACACTTTAGGAGTGGGATTTCAGTACAGCAATCAAGTCACACTGTGACTCAATATATTTAACATTTCCCTATAAACAGGGGAGCACACACTCTAACTTATATGGTCTCAGTTCATTTAGAAGTCTGCATCCAGGGTGAAAGAGTTGTCTGTGGACTTCGACATAACTCCCATTCTCTGATATTCACCTACTCTCTTCTCAAAGAAATTGGTCTTGCCTTCCAGAGAGATGTTTTCCATGAAGTCAAAAGGATTCTCTGCTTTGTAAATCTGAAATGCAAAGGCAATTCAGGTTACACTACAGGTACACACATCTTGAATATGCGAGAGCATTAAGACTCCTTCCAGCTGATCTCTAATGACATCAGCAGGCTTACTACATAGCAAACAAAAATCTGTGCCCCAGGCCTTTTTTATTGCATTCATTCCTGTCTCTTAGCTGCAGTACACAAGCACAGTGACTCTTGCATAGCGTTTTTTCCATAGTATCCTTTAGCTTTTCTTTCTGTGGGTCTCCAAAGAGGATCGAGCAGCAGGACCGCTAAATGTTTTTACAAGTTATACCAATACTGCTGCAGCCATTTCAGGATGTGGGTTTCTGGACGAAGTAATTATCTTTTCCCCATGAAAGATTCAGCGTATTGGTCTTACCTTGTTAAATCCCAGTTCCAGCATAAGCCGGTCTGCTACAAACTCTATGTACTGTTTCATTAAAGTGCAGTTCATGCCAATCAGCTTTACAGGCAGTGCCTCCGTCAAGAATTCCTGCAGATAATAGAAGCACTTTACATACAGAAACTGGTATTCACATTCTGTACTGTCTAGATTAATTTTGTACCCAACAGCTCCCCAGCTTTCTACTTAATTGCTATCAAGTTCCTAAACAAGGAGCAGACAATTACCTGTTCTATGAGAACAGCATTCATGATTATTTCCTTTACTCTCTCCTCTGATGGTTTGTGTATCAAGTGCTTGAACATGAGGCAGGCAAAATCACAGTGCAAGCCCTAGAAAGAAGTTTTAGAAAATTATTTCAGGAACACTGATTTAAAAGAGCCACTCAAATCAGTAGCACAGAATAAATGGCACCATCTTGGCACCCGTCACATTAGTATTACCTACAGACAACTTTTTACTTAACCAGGAGGAGGTATACGCAAGTTCAGCCAGTACTAGTTGCACTTGCTCCAAATGGCAAGGTATACCGAGTGCAAGAGTCTGTGAGAACCCTTAACCTACCTTAGAGAAAGTAAAACACTAAATTCATTCAGTCTCTCCTGCAAGATCCACAATGACACATGCTTAAACACTTCAGTGAGCTTTACAGACTGCCTGTTTCTACACATACTCCTGTTAAAATACAGGCTGCACCCAAGTATCATTACTTTGACCTACTGTGGCACATTACAATCTTAAACACTAGAATTTGATTCATACCTCATCTCTACTGATTAGTTCATTTGAAAAAGTGAGTCCAGGCATTAATCCTCTTTTCTTCAGCCAAAAAATTGATGCAAAAGAACCAGAAAAGAAGATTCCTTCCACTGCTGCAAAAGCTACTACACGCTCTCCTGTCAAGAAAAGATTGATAGTAATATCACAGAGAAAACCTAACAGGATTAATACTCAGAAGTTGCAAGTAGACCAGCAAACTGCATTCTCCAAGGCAAGTTTCTGCTCAAGTCTGCTAAGGCCTGTCCTTAAAAACTATTGCAGTAAAGGCTTTCAGTCGTGAAGCAGACCTTTTAACATGAGAGGAAGTAAAAACCAATTGGAGTAGCTACTAAGTAGCTGAAGCCGAGACTCCTTCCCCCAGGTTATCCATCAACACCACCCTTTTTCAAAGGCTGCACGATGAAAATAAAAGGAGTTATTTTAGCAGCCGGTTTAAATCAGTGTCTGGTTAAGTAAGGAACTTTGGCCATGAACGCTCTAATGCTAGTGAAATAATGATCTGTACCATCTCATCTCTCCTTTTAAGTGAGACATCGAGAAACAGTAAGACAGTAGAGTTACAGCCTCCAACTGCACAGCTTGTATCCAAAACAGTGCAGCCAGCAGGACAAGGGAGATGACCATCCCCCTGTGCTGGGCACTGGTGAGGCTGCACCTCAAATCCTGTGTTCAGCTTTGGGCTCCTCACTGCAAGGGAGACTTGGAGGGGCTGGAGCGTGTCCAGAGACGGGCAACAGGGCTTGTGACAGGACCGATGAACAAGTCTTATGAGGAGCAGCTGAGGGAGCCAGGGTTGTTTAGCCTGAAAGAGCCAGCAGCTCAGGGGTGACCTTACTACTCTCTACAACCACCTGAAAGGAGGCTGCGGGTAGGTGGGAGTCAGTCCCTTCTCCCAGATAACTAGTGACAGGACAAGAGGAAACTGCCTCAAGCTGAGCCTGGGAGGTTTAGATTGGATGTTAGGAAAAAATCTTCACTGAAAGGGTGGTTAATCATTGGAGCAGGCTGTCCAGGGAGATGGTGGAATCACCATCCCTGGAAGTGCTTAAAAAGCATGTAGATGCGGTGCTTAGGGACATGGTTTAGTGATGGACTTTGCAGTCCTGGGTTAACAGTTTGACGTCATGAACTCAAAGGTCTTTTCCAACCTAAGTGCTTCTATGCCTGCTGGAGACAGACTGCCAGTACAGTTTTGGACACGTGACAGCAATTTACAATTTGATCATATAGCCAGGCATATGCGTATCACTACATGAGCTACCATTATTCAAAATGACAGCAATTTTGTAAAGATTCATGTCATTAGCTCATTTGCAAGACAAAAATTGTTGTCTTCATCTCCAGAATTATACTAGTATGTTACACTGGAGAGCATATACTCTCCCTGTGACAACAATCCCTGTGAACTGTGAAGTCTAGAGAAATGGTGGTTTCCCTGTTTTTTAGGAAAAAAATTTCCCTTTTCTTCCAATAGATTTACGTACTCACCATATGTTGCCTTCCTGTCCCCAATCCAGCGCATGGCCCAGTCAGCCTTCTTTTTAACACACGGTAACGTTTCAATGGCATTAAAAAGAAATTCCCTGAGAAAGATAAAATACATCAGGACTGGACATCAGCAAAACTAGTACAACAAGCATTCACTGTCATAGGTGGCCTTGTTCACTTAGAAGTGGTCTGGACCCTCATCCTGATATTTAAGTCTCCTTCCCCATCATAATTTGCACCAGTCTAGCTGTATTTATAGCCAACTACCTTTTCATCACCTACACATCACACTAACACCAGTTCACATGAATTCCTATAACAGTATCAAGAGGAACAGTTTCATCAAGCGTTAACACTTGAAACAAGGCTTTCAAAACCACAGAACCACTAGCCTCCACTTCCCAGTGGCAAGGCACCAGAGCTCTCATGTTAGCAGTTCTGCCTTAACCATTTCTATTCAGAGATTCCAGTAATGTAAATGACACAGTCAGCTTTCTACAAAGTAGCAGCTATTAAGTATACCTAGACTGCAAATTGCACTGCAATACCACATGAGATTTAACCCAACACTGCACTGGTCTGATAAGACAACACCAGAACTGAACACTGGTGTTTAGCTCCAAGACCCCATTTCTTGATTTTAATCTATAGTTTTCATAGCAAGACGAATTTTTTCTATATAGCTTTCTAATAGGTGAAGGGATCCTCCATGATTTAATACACTCACCTTATTTGACTGCTCCACCTTTCAGTTTCACTCCTTTATTTTTCAGTATTAAAGTGGTTTCAGCTTCACTCTTATTCTAATAAGCTCTTGCTGATACACTTCAGAGGACAAAGGTATTCTGAAGCAAAGCTGCTCTTAAGAAACAGTAGTATTTCACATAAATCTAGTTTAAATCCTAGTTAACCTTAAAGTCGGAGTGACTGACATGCATCATTTAAATATCAACACTTAAGAGGTTTGAATTTTTCATCATCAACTAATACAAACCTCTCCTTAGAATCTTTAATGTAGGTGTCAATAAGAAGACTGTACATTTCTGAATGTATATTTTCCATTGCGATCTGGAAGCCATAGAAACAGCGAGCTTCTGTAATTTGTACTTCTTGACTGAACCGCTCCACCTAGAGGAAATAAATGAGTGTTTGCACAAGCATGTATAACAAATTTGCAGGTTCGAGGCATTGATGCTGTAACAGGCTCTTGCTTAGCCTACAGAATACGCTTTCAGATTAATTCCAGACATGTGTATTCTTAACAACAATATGAAGAGCAATAGCCCCTTCACAGCTCCAAATCCCAAGAGAAATGGCAAAGCTTACTAGTTTTACTTATCCACCATTAGGGAGAAGAGAGCCGAGAAGGTGGCAACATAAGAAGGGCTCCAAACTAGCCAAGTATTGCCATAAAGCAATGCTCAGTGCAACACGGGGACTGGGCAAGCTTCTGGATTACAAAGGCAACCCCAATTTGCCAATTAGCTCAACAGGTAACGCCACATGATCCAACAAACAAGCTAGATCAGGCAACAAGTGTGTCAAACATGCAGTTACCTGGTTATTCTCCCGTTCGAGGGACATATCTATGAGGACTGTTTAAACACACTTACCAGGTTCTCGTTGACAATGCCATCGCTGGCAGCAAAGAAGGCAAGGACATGAGAAATGAAGTACTTCTCCTCAGGCTTCAAGGACTCCCAGTGCTGGAGGTCTTTGGAAAGGTCCACCTGAAACATCACCAGAAGCAGCGACGATATAAACGAAGAGGCGGGGGCTCCAGGTAGGCGGCCCGTTGCCGAGCCCGGGGCTCCCCCCGGCACAGGCCGAGGCCGCCCGCCCCCTCACCTCCTCCGCCGTCCAGAAAGAGGCCTCGGCCTTCTTGTACATCTGCCAGATGTCGTGGTACTGGATGGGGAAGATGACGAACCGGCGGGGGTTGTCCCGCAGCAGCGGCTCCTCCTCGTCGCCCGGCGACACCTGGAGCAGCGGGGTCGGGCTCGCCTCAGCCGGGCCGCGCCGGGGGCGGGGCGGCGCCAGGCCTTGGCGGGAAACAGGGAGGGCAGCGGGCCGGGGGCAGCCCCGGGAGGGAGGGGGGCGCGGGCGGAAGGGAGAGACGGGCCGTAGGGGCCGGCGCAGCGGGACGGGGGCCGCGCCAGCCGCCGGAGAAGGGGAGAGGGGAGAGGAGCGGGCGCGGTGCCCGGGCGTTGCGCACTCACCGGCTTTCCGTCGCCCTCCTGGAGGATCCTGCGGGCCGCCTTGCTGGCCAGGACGCGGGCGCTGCTGAGCACGGGGGGCTGCGGGGAGAGCGGCAGGGTGAGAGCCTGCCGCACTCCCGGGCGGGGAGCCGGCGGGCGGGGCGGGCGCTCACCGTGTTCTCCTTGTCGCTCAGCGCCAGGCTTTTCATCGGCGACAAGCTCTTCATGGGCGACAGGCGGGGCTGGTCGTGGCGGGCAGCGAGGGGGGCGCGGGCGGACAGCATGGTGACGGCGGCTGGCACGGGGCGGACAGCAGCGAAAGCGCGGCGTCTCCGCGCCGCCCCTTTATATTCCCTTCGAACTTGGCGCCAGAACGCCCGGCTGGCCACTCACAGCTCGCCGCCGCCCGCCCCCGCGCCTCTATTGACCGGTGCGGCGGCCGGGGCCCCGCCTCCCGGTGCGGCGGCGGCGGGAGGGGGAGAGGGAGAGAGCGAGCGCGAGCGAGCCCTGCCCTTCGCTTTGGCGCCGGCGGGGCGCGGAAAAGGCGGGAGAGCGCGGGGGCCCCGCCCCTCTGTCCCGCGCGCGGCGCGGCGGTGAGGAAAGCGCAAGCGCAGCCCGGCGGCCGTGCGGCCGGCGCAGCTTCCCGGGGGGCAGCACGTACATGCGTTTGTGCACACATCTAAATAGGTAAAGCAGTTTGAGGAGTGTTTCTCCCTTATATAATGTGGCTTCTCAGCAGAAAGAGAAATGAGTCAGTAATATGTGCTGTTGCTCTTTCTGCATGAATAAGGTCATATTTCCACCATTCTTTACCCTCTTCTTGCCTGAAATATTCAGTGCTGTCATTTCAATACCCAGACCGTTAAATCTAATCATTAGAAATTACTAAAGACATTTTTGTCTGAGACAGTGTTTGAGTGATTGTCACATCAAATCCCTAATTATTGTCCAAGTACACATCACCAGTATATTGCTACTCCAACATAACTCAGAATTGAAGGAGTGTAAAGTGACAATATTTTTTTTGTCAGTTGAGGAAGATATGGAGAAAAAGCTTGCATCAAGATGCAAACAGAACAGTGCTTCATTCACAAAACACCTGATGATACGCTGACGTCCCTCCAGTTTGTGCATCTTTGATGAAAATTAAAACACAACATTTAAATACTGTTTCTCAATACGTATCACTGAAAATCTGATGACATTGAAATCCTTACAACTATGAGAACACAGACTGAAAAGTTGTCCGAATTTATTTAGCCGGAGCTAAATCTTTAAAATTTTACCAACCAAGATGTTCAGCAACAAATTTAAAGTGCCTGAGCTTTCTGGAAAAAAAAGTATTCAAAAAATGTATACCATAATTGTAGGCAGATTTAATCTCATTGGAAAGATTATTCGTTTCTCTGCCAGAGAAAATAAAAAACATTGAGATACCAATAATTAAAGTTTATGCCTGTATCCACAGTACTAGAAATTGTTCAGGAAAACCAAAAATAATAAAAAACTCAAAGTGAATATAACAGTAAAGAAAAACAAGATTCACATAACAATGGTTGCAGTTTTGGCATGCTCATGTAGGACAGAAAGATCTGAAACCTACTCTTCATTTGAGCACTCATGACACAGGTTGTTTTGGATACTGAAGGTGATTGTATAAACCTGTAAACTAGTAAGAATTGTGGGATCATGGAGTAGACTTAGACTAATATCTAAGGAATAAGGGTATCTGAAAGTAAGATATTCTCAGAACAACTGCCTGAATAACCTTGGTTCAGGACTACAGCTAAAATTCATGGACAACACAGAAGAAGAAATAAATCCAAAACACATTAACAATATTGCTTTCCTCTGGTCTGGAATCTCCTATCAAACCAAGGCCTTTCTCCTTTGAAGCTGTTAATGGATGAATGCACGAAGTGGTCATAAACAATTAAACAGATTTTCATCATAAATGCTGCAGATTTACAAAGCAAGTGTATCTCTCTGGAGGTAAATTAAAACTCTACTGGTCCTCTGTACCAACACCCGCTTTTAAAAGGTGCGGGAGGCAACAGGAGCGCAGGAAGCTTGTTGCCAGGCATGGGAACGGCCGTCGTCCAGCCTTAAGGGAGAGGTCTGGGCACGCCGTGTTGCCCCCATCCCTCTCTTGCTCTCCCCCTCTCTTTTCCCGGCCCTCCTACCTACCAATTCATTTTCATTTTGAACAGCAACTCCTGCATTTGGAGGCAGATTTCACTTTTCCTTTTTTTCAGATTTTACTTTTGGAGACAGAAATTGGCTTCCTGGAGAAACCGCTGCCCTGTGCCAGCTGCTTGCATATGCTTTAAACAAATAGCACAAGAAAGGGACAATAGGGGTACGAAGAAGAGGAGAATAATCTTCTTTAACAAGTCAGCATTTATTTTATATGAATTAAATTGCCTTTACTTGAACAACATAGTTTCCCTCATTCAGCTCCACAAAGAATCTGCTCCTGTCACCAAAATGTTTTCCCTGAAGCAGTTTTAATGAAACCAGGAGCTCAAATGAGACTTGGAGGCTCTTGTGCCATGTGTGATGCACAGCGTCCTTGAATGATGCTTGGTGGTCACTGTCATCGGAGCACATGCTCCCGAGAACCGGGACAGCAAGTTAGGTGACCCAGCGCTGTGCTGTGCTTGGCTGGAAGAGAAGCATGTGGGGCAGGAGGGCAGCAGAAGACTGATGCCTCAGGAGAATCAATACGGTCCTTTCCACTGTAAAAGGACAGATACAATGTTATATTTACTGCTGTAATGAGTGGGTTCAGAGGAAAAATGAGTACTCCCCTCTGGCATCACCTCTGACACTGTAAATTCAAGCTGATTATTCATTTCAGTAGGTCAGCATTAAGGTCACAAATTTGAGTCTGAGTCCACTCAGCTGGGACATACCAGAAATGGCCAGCAGAGAGATGAGGCTTGCAGTATTTATGTATTTATTGGTCCTATTTAGGACATCAGACTAATGCGGGCACCCACCCAGGAGGTGATCTGTGGGACCTTCTGCACTAAATATGCATCCCGGTATACAAATCTAAATATATCTCTCCAGCCCAGGAGAATGAGCACCACAAAACCCCATCTTCGTAGGCAGCCTGGACAGGCATGGACACGTCTGGCCCTGGAAAGCTGGTCCCAGAGTCAGGAATACCAGACAGCTCCCAAAAGACTCGCCAGTGCCCACACAGCGCCCTGCTATCTTCTGCACCTCTACAGCAGCTGGGGGGATTGGCAGAGAGCTACAGCAGCACCCTCCCCACCCCAGCCAAACTCATTTACCCTCCCACCCTAACAAAGGACCCCAAAGCCAACAGCCCACAAGCCCTGGGCTGCTGCCAAGGGCCATCATGATGCAATGGCCATGCTATCGCTGCAGCTCAGCCACTCTTCTCAGAAGCTCGTGGCAGGGGATCAGGATCAAAGCCCTGCCTCAGGGACAACAGCTCCAGAGGGAGTGAAGACGCTTGGGAAAGCACAGAGAGGGCCTTTGAGGAAGCGTGTTGCATCTCTGTGATGCTGTAGCTGCTGCAAAACGGTATTTGTGAATGAGTGTCCACACTGAATTTTCCTATTACAGCAGTTTAACCCAGTGACGTTTGTCCCTCGGGGCACATCTCCAAGGTCTACATGCTGTGCACAGTACTTAGTTGTGTACCTGCCAGTGGTGTCACAGAGGAAGGCAAGCACGAGGCACCCTCTCCCCTTCACATACGTCCTCCTCCGTGATGCAACTGCGTTTGGGACCAGCATTTTCAAGCCTGCTCCTTGGCCAGAGCTGGGTTCAAGGCAGCATGCTGCTGCTCTGCTCAGAGGTGCCAGTGCTTAGCATCACACCGGGGCATGTCACCCGGCTCATGCCCTCTCTTTGCATGCAGGAAAGGATGCTCTGCTCTTCTGACTCTGGCCTGGAGTGGAGTGCTGTGTGTTTAAAAAAAAAAAAAAAAAAAAAAAAAAAAAAAAACGCCCCAAAACTTAAATTCATTTCACTTGACAGGAATTTAGGCACTCAGAAAGGTGGAAGTAAGAGCAGCCTGGGGCAGCTGGGTGAGGCGGGTGTGGGGCGTTGTGTAACCGTGCTGGTTGTACAGATCCCGCTCCAGACTGCCCACCCTGGGGTCCCAGCTGGAGGAGTGACCCCAGCACCTGCCTCCACCCAGGCCCTGGCATGTCTCATCAGCTGCAGGTGGAGCTCAGCAGCATCCCCTGCCCCAGCTGCTGCCGTGGTATCCTCAGTGCCAGCACAGCAAAGGCCCTTCCCACCAGGCACAGCTTATGGCCCCCAGACCTCACGTCCCCATCACACGTCTGCTTCGTCCTGATGGGTGCTGCCTTGGCTCTCAGCTGACCTGCCTGGAGGCACTGGATAATGCTCAGGGCAAGGTCGGCTTTGCTCAGAGGACTGGTTTTCTTCCATTTTAAGGCAGATTGTCTACAGGACAGACTGCAGTGACTCCAGGTTGCTGACTGCCTCCCACCACTGCAGCAGCTGGTTTAGCTGATGAAAGCTAGTGAGGATAACTCCATAGGAGACATAAGCTGACTCATCACTAGCTGAGGACACAGCGTTTGCTGATGGTTTTCCCCTCTTTCGAGGAAGGTGATTTGTTTGCATGGCCTCATCCAGTCTCATCCATCCATGCCAAATCCTGAAATCTTCACCAGCTGCTCAGTCTGGCAGCGTTAATATCTTATGGAGCATCATGCTGAAGGGTCCCTGCTTAGGCCTGAGAATCCCAAAGCCTGAGCTCCACATGCAGCAAAAAGAGATCTAAATACTCTAAATATAAGCTGAGACAGGGTAGGTGAGCAGGAGGAGGCCATCAGCCAATACTGCCAAGATGACAAGCAGTGGTCTCAATGGCCACCACTTTCTCCAACAGCCCTCAGCATTTCCTTGTGTGCTCACTCAGTGGTGCTGAGAAGGATGCTCCACATCTCTCCTGAACCAATCCAAACCATAAGGACTTAGACCAAAACTTCAACAGTTTGAACAAAAAATTTGCCCAAATAATTTGGCTCCCTGTTTAGAGGTGATTGCCCTCCACTCGCTGCAGGGCTCGTAACTTGGGGGAGGGCTCTGCAAAAACTGAGCTGCAGGGCTCTGCCTGTTGAGCCAAGGCACTTTAACAGACTGTTTCACTGAGAAATCTAAAGCAGAACGAAACAAGGCTTTATTAGCTTGAGTCTGGCTGTATATCACATTTGCAAATGCAGCCCATTAATTTGTGGGTCTGAGAGCACCATCATTAGCTGCCTACTGACCTGATGATCGGCCTCTCCAGGGGGAAGGAGCAGCTGTTGAAAAGGAAAGCCTTTGCATGTTTAGCACCCCCACTGTCTTTACAACTCTCAGGGCAAAGTCTGTGGGTAATATATGACCATATCTAGGGTTATAATGGTGTATAACTGGACGTGTTGCTCCTTTGCTTTTCGTGAAACTGGGCACAGTGCTGCAGACACAGTCCCACAAGGGCCAGGTAGAGAAACCAGCATTAAAAGACTTTCAAGAGCTGGAAAAATTAAGCTTTCCAGCCAGCTGCACTTGCTGGTCATCAGCAGTCAGTAATACGCAAGAACACCACTCATTTTGGGGCCTTCCTCAGGATCTACGAGCCCGTTGTGGAGCTGGAGTAGCGAGACCTGGCACTGCATTCATACATGTGCCCAAGAAAGTTGTCACTCTTCCCTTCTGGTAGCACCACCTTCTTGTTTCCTGCAGCAGAAGGAGGCAATGGCACCAGAAGGCTCTTGGCCCACTGTTGACTTGCCCCAAGCAGGTTTTGGTCTTAGCTCCTGTGCTCTGATAATGGAGACTGTGGCTGATTTCTTGCCACACATGGAAAATTACAGGTCATTCCCACTCTAGCACTCTAGCAGCCTGTCAGTCACCACGGAGGGATAGTGAACTTTCCTCAGGGTTACATTCCTCAGCACTTACTCATCCAAAACTGCATATGCAAGGAAGGCAGTCCCTCATTTCTGGGCAGGCTCATGTTGTTTACGTCTTGCACAGCATCGTTTCTGATGCATCTCACTCATTGCTACCACACACACCAAGCAGTCTGAGCTACCCTTTCCCTCTTGCTCCAGAAAACAAGCCTGCCATCTTAGCAAAGCTGCCAGAAGCCCCCCCCCTGTACTCCTGAATGGTTTCAAAGAAAACCATCCTCGAACCATGAGAGTCAATAACTGAGGAGGCAAAGGCAGGACTGCAAATCTTTTTTCTTAACCGGATCAGTGGCAGGCAGCTTGGTTAATCACCCAGACCTTACTAATCTGCAGGGGAGTCCTGGGTCCTAGGTATCCCCCATGCCTACTCTATCTGCTCCCAATGACCTTTTTTTCCCCAGCAGAGACTTTTTTCCCTGGAAGATGCAAATTAGCTTCAACAAAGCAAACACCTCCTACCACCAGACTTCCTGGTGCAAGCCAGCATCCCTATCCCAAGAAATCTCCTAGTCAAGATTTGCATGAAAGGACGGAGAAAGGATCCTGCCTCTTGTCTTTGGGACAGTACAACACTTTGGCCCTGTTCTGCTCCAGATTCCCATGACATCTGCATTCTTCCAGCAGGGCAGAGAAAACAGGGAGATTTATCGTTGCACATTTTTTCTGGTAGCATCTGCCAGACACCTCCCTGCAGAGCACAAAGGTTTAGTATTTGTCAGGGTTCAATTGCAGTTATGTCAAAAAAGGGCCTGGGAAAAGGAGGCTCCTTCCACGCCATGTCCTGTTGCTCTGTCAGGGCAAACGTCATTGTGGGGTCCAGCGGTGACCCTGTGGTGATAGGACAAGGTGCAAGGGGCTGTTTACCTGGTTAGTCCCAGTGCATAAACATGCAACGGTAGGAAAGATCGCGAATGCATCCAAGTAAGTGAAAGATAGACAGACATATGCCTATGTATGAAGGCAGCAGTTGACCCTAGGAATTGTAACCAGGGGAAAAAAGATGCAAGATGGGAACTGGAAAGATAGAGGAAGTGCCTGCAGCACTCAGGGGACCATGAAAAGCCAGAAAAGTGGTTTTATATTGCACTTGCATTCGAAGGGATAACCACAGGTGGATAAACTGATGCCCATCTGATATTAAATGATGCAAAGGCTTGTATAGGGATATAGGAGGCAAAAAAAGATTGGCATCCATTATCCTTGCAGCATACAGTCACGCTGATCAAACAAAATCCCTTGCTTTATAAGGGTGCATTTTATTTACCACTTGTGACATTGAAATAAAAAGGATTAAAACTGGTTAACTGAAAGACTTTAGAAAGTCATTGTAGCAGCATATCATTACCAGCTCAGCGTCCTGAGATTGTCTGTGAAGTTTTCACTTGGTAGATGTGGTGGGTGGTGAATAATGGGTGTAAAAGCAGCCTGTCTCTCTCTGTCCTTGGTGTTAATGAGCCTAAATGCAAGATCTTGCACTAGGGAAGAAAACTGAAGATCACACTTTTGTGGACTGGCCCTGCAGAGAGGGGCTCCCAGGTGATGATACATAGCAGCTCCATCAGCAGCCTCCCACGCTAACTGATGGTCAGGGGGCAAACCAGGCCTTCTGCTCCATAAGCAGAGTGATTGCAGCTGGGGACAGTGCTGCTTGCCTCCTGCATCACGTGGCAGAGCATCCACGGGGCAGCCCCAGGGGGCTCAGTTCAAAATTCAGCCACCCAAAGGTGGGGTGTGTAGGCACTGAGGGTACCCAAGATGCCCTAAAGCATCCTGCCTGCCCTCACTGATCCCTAAAGGTCTTTCTTACCTTCCATGTCACCCCTGCCAGCCACACATCCTAGCCTCCCTGGAGCCTCTCAGAAGGTACAGATGTCCATATTTAGGCAACTGAGTCAAGCTATCTGTTATGAGAGAGACAGACCCATGGCTGGATACCTAAATCCGTTGTCATTATCTCAAACTGAACCCACTCGCTACGCCCAGTCCCAGCTGCAAAGGGTTGAAAAGGTGTTGACAACAGAGAAGTTCAGAAGACAGTCCCAGGGCAGACTGGAGGCTTAAAAGTCTGCCCTGGAGCAAGTCACTGGAGAAAGCTGTCCTGTTCAGTGCTGCTGAGAGAAAGCTGAGCAGCGACTAGATAACCACGCTGACCAAGCACTGCTGCAATCAACTGATGGGGGGAAAAGGGTGTAAGATCTTACAGCTCTGAACAGTAACCAGAACATGGGTTTCAGAAAGGAAATATTTCTCAGCGGCGGTAATTATGCACCGAAGCAGCTTTCCTGGGGACACAGTAGATTCCTCAATTCCCAGTCATTATTTCAAGACTTCACGTGAGTTTTATTGGGTCACATTATGATTTGCTCAGCAGTTACTGGCAAGTTTTGCTGAGGGTAAAAGGATTAAGATAATTTTATTAGTCCTTTTGTCTTGCATCCATCAAGATGTTCATTGCATAGCAAACTCAGTGTCATGCCAGGAGCTTAGTTCCCCCCAGCTGTCCCTATTGGCACTCCCAATAGAAGAAAGGGGGGGGAGGGGGGGGGCGGGAATCTTCAGCATCAAGTTTTAGTGATGAAAACATCAATAAATCAATCACTGACATTTTGTTTCAGCAGAACAAGCCAGTCTCATGTAACTTCAGCAGAAAAAAAAGATAAGACAGGAGACAACTCTTGGCCAACAGAGACCCACTGTACCTGCTCCACCACATGTTGCCACATCTCCCATTTGGGGGATCAGTGACCTCTAGCATTTTCAGTGAAGCTGAAACAGAAATAATCCCTTTAAAGGATACAGCATTTCCCATACTCCTTTCCTTCTAAAACCCTTACACAGATCCACTCTCTCCTCCTTTCCCACACCAGTCCTTGGGGAAGGAAAGGGATTATTTTGTTTTGTTAACAGATATGTTTCTGGAGCTGAATTACTAGCGGTGTTTCCTTCCGAGCAGGAGTTGGGAAAGCTTCCACTACGTAAGCAGCCTAGATCAATCACAGATGGATACACCAAAGCTGAATGTGACCATTCATTGCCTACACTGCCTTACAGAACTGCAGCTCCTCTGCAGTTTTCTACAATAGTTGCCTTCCCTTTGGTTGTCCCTATCTTGTCTCTATTTTTTTCTGGTATTTTTCAGTGTTAGTTTTAAGTTCCCATCTCTCGCTTTTCTCCAGTTCTGTCACTTGAATTCCTCATGACAAGGCAATCTGCACCCTCTTTCCCTTGGAATCCTCCCCCCTCCCCCTCCCTGGGGCTCACATCTGAGCTGGTCCTGCTGAGCACCAGGCTCCTGCAGCCACTTCCAGGCTCATTTTCCACAGTTGCCCCAAATCCAGAGCCCAGTGCCTCAGCTCCCATCCCATTGCCAATCCCAGTTTAAAAGCAGCTTTGAAAAGCAGCATGTACCCCATGCACAACACATCCCATCCCTGGCCATAGTCCTGACATCCTGAGTACACATCCCTTAACGTAAGACCTGATGTCTCCAGCTCCACGCAGTGAGGGCACAGGTGCATGACAGCCTGCGCTTGGAGTTGTTTCCTAGGGTCAGAGTCAAAAAAAGGGGTGAGACTGCTCTACAACTACTAGCCTGTCTATCATCTCTTCTCTGCAGAGCTCAGAAATGTTTGGCTGCAAAGCTAGTGAGCACAGGCACAGACCTCAGATCAGCAAAGCTGCACTGGGGAGAGGAGAGAGCATGTAGAGGATCTGTACTGTTTGGACTTCGTAATCCAGTCCAATAAAGCCATAATCCTTCTTGGCAATCTCTGGGCACTGCTGGAAGGGGAACAAGACTTCACATGGGTTAATAGACCAGATGCGCACAAGGTGGGGAATGGGAGTGGAAGAGACCAGAGCACAGGGATCAGACACTTTGCCAGAGGGCAGCAAGGACAGGCAGCGATCAGCCCCAGGTCAGTCCAGGGCTTTGAGGAGCCCAGGGTAATGTCTGGGAGGATGCACAGATGAAGGCATTTTGGTCTTCCAGGTCCCAGGCACCACATGCAGTAATTGCTCTTTTAGCAGGCAAAAAAACCAAGAGACGCTTCTCCTGGTTCAGACCATCTATTCTTAAACTCAGCCACCTGGACACAGTATAAAAAAGCAGAAATGAAAAAGCAGCAATAAGACAGAGGGCTGGAGCATCGCTCCTGGGAGGTTGGGCTGAGAGGGTTGAGGCTGTTCAGCCTGGAGAAGAGAAGGCTCCAGGGAGACCTTATAGCGGCCTGTCAGTGCCTAAAGGGGCCTGCAAGGGAGCTGGAGAGGGGCTTTTTACCAGGGCATGTAGTGACAGGACAGGACACAATGGTTTTAAACTGAAAGAGGGCAGGTTTAGGTTGGACATAAGGAAGAAATTCTTTACCGTGAGGGTGGTGAGGCACCGGCACAGGTTGCCCAGAGAAGCTGTGGATGCCCCATCCCTGGATGTGTCCAAGGCCAGGCTGGATGGGGCTCTGAGCAGCCTGGTCTGGTGGAAGGTGTCCCTGCCCATGGCAGGGGGTTGGAACTAGGTGATCTTCAAGGTCCCTTCCAACCCAAACCATTCTGTGATTTTATAACAGAGACAAGTGTTCCCCAGGAGGTTTCCAGCACTCCTGCAGGGACATGTGTGTGGGAAAAGCACTCCTCCCGAGCCTGTCCCTGGAGCACAGACCCTCTGGGCAGGGATGGGAGAGGGACCTCACAGGACTCCATCTGCCTCCTCCGCCAGGAAGGTGCTCGGGGGGGGGGGGGGGTGTCACCCTTCCATGGCACCAGAGTGCCTGGGACATGGCTGCCCGCTCCAGAGGGGGGTGGGTCACACATGGCCCTGGGAGGAGACAGATGAACACTCCCTGTGTGGCCCTGTGTCACCCAGGGAAGGACACTCCAGACTCCACAGAGTCCCCGCAAACATCATCAGTGCCAGTATCAGTGTCAGGCTTTAACATCTCCGATGGAGCCCCGCTGCTGGCACACCAAGTCTCAACAACCAGAAGCGGTATTTTTGCTTATCACTCCAAGCCTCTTTCAGGCAGGACCCAGCCCAGAAAGCTCCCCAGAGCTCGGTGCCAGTGGCTCTGCAGGCTGCTTGCAGCTGCCTCAGACCACTGCTGGTGGATGAAGGCATGCATGCACACACAGACAGCTGCAGGGAAGATGACATAGGCCATGGCAGGGTTTTGTAAGGGCTGTGTCCAGTTACATAGCACGGAGAGCAAGGAAAAAGAAATAATTAAAAACCCTTCATCCCCTAGGACAAAAAAAAAAAGTGTTTTGCCCAGGCTTATAAAAGCTTCTCCCCTTCCTTCTTCTGGTCCCACTGAAATTCACACACCCTGGTGTCTTTTTTTAGAAATAGCATTAAGATGGCCCAAGCTCCTGCCAGCAGCTGTCCCAGCCCTGAGCAGAACACACTCTCCCCATCTCATGCTGGCAGTTATCAAAACACTTTGCAAAGGAAGTGCCCGAGATGGAGATAAGCACTGGGTTAAATTCACAGTCCCCTGCACTCAGGTTTCCATTCTCCATACCACCTCCTCCCCTTTCTCCAGCTGATGGGCGGAAGGGGTGCAAGCTGCACTCTTGCTAGCCAAGTTGAGTTGACTTCAGCTGCACTAGCTGCAAACAGGCACTATACAGATGCTCCTGTGACAGCCCTTCCCTCCCCTCCAGAATATCAGAATGCTAATGTTTATTAAAACGTGGTGGCTTGGAGTTTCTCAGCTGGTTCCTTCACAGGTAACATCATTTGCTTGTAACATCCCTCCTGAGGGAGAAGTTACAGATAACAGTAAGACACCAAACAGAAGTCTCTTCTGACAGCTCTGCCTTTTCCACCTCCTGCAAGCTAGCCTGTGTCCCAGCTTCATTCCCAAGCAATTTTTTGTTACCACACTTGTCGCTATGTGAGGGACAATAAGATGGTGAAGGAAAGCAAGAAACTGGTAATGCAGCTAAAATATCCCAGGAGCCAGAGCTCAGCCAGCTCCCTTGTGGGGCTGAACCACCAGAAAGAAGGGTCCCCTGCATCAGCAAGGCCAGGGTGACCATGGGGACACACACCCTCCACAGCTTCTGGAGGTTGAACACAGGGCACGGAACTGCTGAGGGTGAAGGTCTCTCCATCCCACCATGCCACGATGCATGGTGGCATGCCACCTCAGCACTAGCACTTGCCACCCATCCTGAGCCTTGTTATATCTTGTATATTCAAAGCCATTTGCTTGGCACATATGGAGGACAAGGTACTGGTCATGGCCCATGTGTCCCGTCACACTGCTTCGACAAAACACCTCTCGATTACCCTGTAAATAACCTAGAGCAATAACCTCAAAAGGTGTTGCCTCAGAGAAAGGTGTGCCATGGGAAGAAAGCAAAAGGAATTAAGGCCATCACCAGTTTCCCAGGTCCCTGCCATTGCAAGAAACTGGTTAGCCACCAAACAAATGCATATTCACACAGGCATTTAAATGCCAAGAGGAATCAGCCTCGCCAGATGAGAGCAAAGCACAGGCCCTTGTCTGCCACAGTAATGCCAGTGATTACGGAAAATATACATTAACTATTGGCCAAGCATTTTCCATTCCCACCACTGCCAGGAGGAAAACGTGCCTTTTCCTAAAGTGCTCACACTGCTTTCATATGGAAGCACTAACAAAAACACAATGTTGGCCCAGTGTGACCTTTCTTGCAGTGTTAGAGGGGAATCAGTTTGTCTTGTCCAACTATTCAGTGACTCGGACATCTGCGCTCTGCTCCGGGAAGCAGAGCTTGGGGTAGTGCCGGTGGCAGCAGCTCTCTGACAGTGTACATCTGCACTGCAGCGTGCACGGCAAGCTTCGGGGGGTGGCTCACCTCGGCTGGCTGGAGTCCGCTGCTGAGTCTCTTCTCAGCCTCTATTTGTCATTTGGCTCAACATTAAAAAAGACACTTTCAATTTGCATCACCCAAAAATGCATCAAGCCAGCATCTTCTCCAGCACGTTACCTCCAGGGGAAGTCAGGTACCATGAGGAACATAGTACATAACTTTGCAGAGCCCACAACTGCTTCTCAAGTCAGTCCAACAGACTGCAGCCAAAAAATCATGCAAAGTTTTGTTAAATTGGGAAAAGAGCTGTATTGAGCTTGCCTGGCAAGCACAGGAGGAGCAGCCACAGCTCAGAAGAAATGTGTTACCTCTCTCGGTGATGCTGGGCTGGCTCTGCTCCCAGTTACTGCAGGGAGAGGTGAACAGCTATCATCTGCTCCGATGAGGCAGAACAGAAATACAGCAAATCCCGATATATTTAGCAGCTGGGCATTTACACAAGTACCTGACGATGTAAAGAGTAACCACCATCCTGCTGTCACACCAAAAAAAGCATCTGGCTCCCTGCCTTGACCCTGGTCCAGGCCTCAGGGAGCACGGTGCAGCCACTGACACCTCCCTCCTCCAGCCCTTACTCAGCCTCCACAGTCTGCTGGAGCTTTTGATCCTACTTTCATGGGGTAATCCCAGATTTCAGTGGGTGACTTGCAGTCCCCCTGCAAGCTACAGCTCGGCAAGTCAAGGTGAGAGCTGGGAACAAAGCATCGCTAAGTTCCACAGGCAATGAGGTGAATGTGGCCATCTCTAGAAAATGCTACAAAGCATTTTCAGGGTTCTTTGAAAAGCCTCCCACAAGAGCAAAACCTCAAACTAAGAAAACCAAGCCCTTGATAAAGCACAGCATCCAAAGGCATGAGAGCAAAGAAAACTCCCCTATTAGGTATTCCTGAGATGGCTTTTACTCTCTGTCCCCTTCTCCATCCATGAAGTAGCAGGAGTGCCATAAACCCACTAAGGACTTAGCTGCCACCATTACTGCTACGTGAGGGTGTTTGTTACACACAGCCCAGCGGGAGCCTGAGACCCAACACCTCCTAACAGGTATCTCAGCCCCTTATTCCTCACTGGACCTCCTGCAGGTTCACCGTGTGCTTGCAGAGATGTGAGGGACATCACATCCCTGCAAAAGCTAGGCAACACTGGTGCCAGCACTCAGCCAGATGCTGGCCTTCTGCCTCTGGAATCATGGAGATGGCTTTACTTGAACAAGGACCAGGGGACTCAGCTACAGCCTGCTCACAAACCCTGGAAAGCCTTTCACAGCTGTCATGGCATGTGGGTACATCACCCCCCTGCATATTAATTACTTTAAGCCAGCTAAATTTAGGGCAGGGGCTAAAACCATCCCTGGCTGTTGCTGCTGAGACAGGAGGAGGCACATCCCCGCTGCATCAGGCGTACAGCGATGCTCTGCTTGCACACAGTGCGTGTGTGCACACAGCAAAACCCACGCTGGGAGCCACCAGAAGGCTGCAAACCTCTGAGCTACTTCTGAAGTCTCAGGCAACAGCATGTCCCATGAGCAGGAGATTTTGTACCCAGGGCAGAAGCAGCGGCTGGCATCCTAGAGGCTCTGGCACAGCCCTCCCCAGTCGGCAGGGCTGGCAAGGGACCTTGCAAGCTGAAAACCTGATCCTCCACCTCCTACTTCCCATGATGCAGCCACAGCATCCTCGAGGGGTTACAAGAAGTACCAAGGGGGACATCAAAACTGGGTGGCCACAGCCAAACCACCCAGCAAAAGGAATCATCAGTGGCGGTAACTGCCAGGGGACCAGGACCTGATGGGGAGGGCAGAGTCATGGAAAAGGAGGTGCTGCTGAGCTGGGCATCCTTCTCCATCCCTTCTTTTGCGCTCCTGGGTCTGATCCAGGCTCTGTGTCAGGGACAGTTCTGGGCAACAGCTGCCCTGGATAGCATCGGTGACGTGTCCTGGTGGTAAATGTGTGCCCCACTGTTACAGCCAGGTTTTCACCCTCCCTCAGTGCCTGATGTTGACTGAAGCAGTAGCCAATTTCCATGTTCATCTGTGTTTTGAACCATGTAGTGTCAGAGATGGAAGCACGGATGGCTACACCCCTGGGATCTACTTCTGACTCCAAAAGATAACATAATTTAGATGTTCACTGTTTGAGAGCTGCTCATAAAAATCACCGTATACTGAGGTGGCAAAACCCAGTAACTTCGGTCACCAAATGGGACAAATGTTTCCCTGTTCTGTTATCTCCTTTTCACAGGCTTCCAGCCATGACATTTTATGAGCATATTTTTAGATAGCTTCTTCTCAGTGTTTGCTCAAGATGGTTCAATCTGTAATAGCATTGTACAACTGGTTATGGTTGATTTACACTTAGCATTGTAAACAAAAAAACCCCCACCAAACAAAAAACAAAAGACTCCTGATGGTTTGGGTTTAGAGAGAGAAAAAACACAGTGAAGTTAGGGGAGGGTTGTTGGGTTTTTTTTTTGACCCAAAGACAAATTAGCCTCTAGGCAGTGAGCTAGAAAAAACAAGTTTCTACTCCAGAAAAGCCCACTGGTCTCTATTAAGCATTTAGGCTGTGTTTTATTCACCAGGGGGAGGGTGGAGGGGCTTCCACTGACAATCCTTTCAAGATGATTATTATTCTACTTAAAATGCTTTCAGAAATCAGCTTTTGAGTCTAATCCATGTTAAACAAGAGCTGGAGGAAAGCTTTGTCTAGTGAGCTAACAGAAGCCTCTTTTCAAACTTGAGTAACCTCTTTATGGGAAGTTCTTCTGGAAACAGTGTAAAAACAAACTTTGGGGGAAAAAAAAAGCATAAATCATATGCTCCTTCTTCCCAAAGCAGACCTCTGCTGCTATAGTTACCCTCTGTGCTGTGA
The DNA here is from genome assembly GCF_023634155.1 of Falco peregrinus. Taxonomy (NCBI): domain Eukaryota; kingdom Metazoa; phylum Chordata; class Aves; order Falconiformes; family Falconidae; genus Falco; species Falco peregrinus. The sequence continues at coordinate 63,255,049 of NC_073727.1, forward strand.
AGAGTCCCCTTAGATCACATGCAGATCCCAAGCCTATGCGCATTTATTAGCAGACTCAGGTCTTTAAGGGTTAAAAGGTTCATTTATGATAAGACAAAAATTAAATACTTTGAGACTCCCGAGAGAGTAACAACTTTCTTACAGATGCCTGTACCCAATATTCAAATCTAACAGGAATAAGCCATCATACAACAGTTTTAAAAGACCAGACTTTTCCCTTTGTTTTCCCATTTTTTAAACAAAGTTAGATGAAAAGCAATAAAGGTGCCTGCCGAAACCAGCTTGTGTTTGTAGTGCCATGTATATTCCTATGATGTTGTTTCAGTATGATTAAAAGTGTTTAAAATAAAGCTTATGAAACAGCCACGTCTGAAATTCATATAGAAATCTAAATACTACAAAACAGCTAAAAGCTCCAATGTAGTTAAGTAGCAAATAAAAGCCCTGTGAAGTTCTCATGTGTCTCCAGATGATATACATTTATTTCTCCTTTATAAAAAGCTATTGAACCCAACTTTAAAAAGGGCTTTGTTCCCTTGGTGTCTTAAAATGACCATTTCAGGATACACCTGTAACAGCAACACACTCTAAAGGTCACTGTATCATTCTTATAGATAATAAAATCAAGATAACTTTGGTACAATATTAAAGCAGTCAATGTTAATGGATTACAGGATTTGTAAGCAATCCTGCTGCAGAGGCATCCGAAGCACTGCAGGAATGTGGTGGTGTTCCCCAGCATGGACCTATGGTCTCGGTCCAGGATTTCTCCACCTCAGGAGGTCATAGATCGTTCAGATTGTGGCCTCATTTGGTCTGCTCTTGCCATGGAGAGCTAGAAACAATGGAAAACGCAGGTAGAGACAGTGGCTGTGGTCATAAGTCTACCTCTGAGCCCAAGCATCCAGCTGCCATGCTGGAGCAGGGCATTCCAAGCTAGTCACACCACAGAGTAGCCTAGGAATGAGAAAGTTACTCTCAAAATGGATGGAGGAGGCATCACCACTCAGACACATAGGGATGGACGCAAGCGCACAGCAGGGTTCGATGCTCGCCATATTCTGCCTGTACTTTGGGCAGTGTGGTCTAGCATGTGTGCATCCCCCAGGCACCGACATCAGGGGGTGAACGTTTCTCAGATCACTGCTTGGCCAAGAGCTGCACAGCTCAAACCATGTCTTCAGCAGGCACAGCAGGACCCACTCTGCTGGGTGCTATACATAAAGCATGTATCTGAAGGAAACGAAGGTAAAATCAATCACAGAGCAGCCAACAGCAGAATGAAGAATAAAACCTGATCTTCTCACCCCAAGGCCAGAGACCCACCACCAGTGGTTTCCATTGTATGTTTTCCATAGACCCCAAAAGCCTTTGTACTATTCCAATAGGTCTTCAAAAATCAATTAAACCTACTGCCACAACAGGCTGCGGCTCACACCTGTAAGATAAATGTCCTTTGGGGACCCCTCAGATCAAAAGGGAGCACAAAGATCTGCTGCATCCAACCAAAGAGCTTCTGAATCGCTGCCAACTGTTGAGCAAAGGCTTTTGCTGATGCCATGGACTGACTCAGCTAAAAGCAGCATGGCGTTAGACTGCCTTATTGGAAATGCACCACTGTCAGCACAAAGTGAGTCCACACACAAGGGTTTACAGCTTGCAATTTATTATTTCCATCCTTATTACACCAAGGTGTCAACTGAGATCCTGAAGATGAAACGGCAACACTTAGCATGCTAATAGCTATGCCCATTTTCAGCCCCACACCCTAATCCACAGCATACAAACCACTCAGACTTGGAAAAAAAATGCAGCCTGCCTCGGTGTTGAGACTTTGCTATTAAATCCTCGCCTTTCCATCTTTTGCTCAGAGCACTGTGTTACTAGAAATAATGCGGCCCTGCCCTGGTTGCCCACTTTTCTCACATTTTTACTCTTCCAGCAGACAGAGACCACTTGGTTTGTGAGGGCCAGTGGTTAATAAATCCTTGCCTTGCTCTATGGGAAGCCATATCATGACAGCACAAAAATCACATTGACGCTGCTCTGCTACACACAGGCTTTGAAAGCTTTGCAGCTAAATCCCTTAACCGTGTGCATTTAGAGGAGACACAATTACTCTGCCTGTAACTACACCTCAGTGAGAGATCCTGCAGGAACACTGTGGACATTCAGGAACAACCACCACTCTACACCTCCCTAAAGCAAGAACTGGCTATCTAGTCATTAATTTGTACAGCACATTGCCAGCTGAGGGAAGTGAAGGCAGCCTCTTCTACAGCCTTTGTAACTGCAGTTCTAAAGGAAAAAAAGCACAAAACTTTTAATTAAATAAGTCTATGCTTACTTCAAAACCAAAACCACATTATCAGGAGATTTAGCATTAAGTTCTTCTGGGGATGTGGGAAGTGTTTACAGCAGGCAACGAACCGTCTCTGCGCTGTGTGTTATTCCCTTTGCAGCGCAGAGGTAACCACATCCACCCCAACAGGGGCAGGGAAGCTTAATTAACTGATGGTTACACAATGCTTTTGCAAGGAAACCACGTGTTTACAGTTTCATTTTGTAATAATTAGTGTCACATACTACAGCAATGTCTCCAGGTCTTTAATACCCAATCTGTTAGGGGTATTTCACAAAGCTCAGCAAAAAAATCCTTGTTATTAAGCAATCTATTATTCCCATGTATGTATGCTCTGCTGTTATAGATGCCCTGACATGTCTCAGAAGAAGCAGGTAGTAGGCAAAAGTTTGACTTGCTCATGACTCAGTGACATTAAATCAACTTGCTTTAACTAACTGTCTCTGATGTAGTGAGCACTATTTACCAAACTAACAAAAGAAAAAAAAAAAAAAAGAAAAGATGTTCTACCTTCATTGAAAACAAGCCGAGTTGAGATGGCTATCTGAACACAGGAGTGGAGGCAAAACAAATGATTTGGTGCCTTCTGGGCTAAATTAAATACATTTTTCAGGACTGGTCAACAGAGACGTCCAGAGCCATGATGTTCACTGTGAGACCTGAGTTATAACTGCAATTCTCTTTCCGTGCAATGCCTCACTGACCCCAGGTCTAGGCATTGGTTGGTCTCTCTTGGGTTCAAGGCAACTGATCAAAAGAGCAGATGTGGTAACGAGCTTCCAGATGGTCCGCTAATGCAGATCACTAAAGGCCTTCAGCAGATATATCTTCTGATATCTCCTGGACAAAACTGTGTTTCCTTTTGATCACTGTCAGATGTCATTTGAGTACTAATCTCTAGAAGCAACTGAGACACTCGACTTCCTTCTTCTGGGAACCTCTCCCTGTGTTTTGGAAATGAAGACTTGACTGCAAGCACTACTGAATTGTTGCTGACATTTCTTCCCATCCTGGAGCTAGCTAAACAGGGACAAGAGCCCTAGAGAAAGAAAAGGAAGGATTTTTGCAGAGATGAAGCCCAGATGGTATTGTACAGATTCTTAAAATCAAGGGTGTAGAGGGTCACTTAAGGTCATGCCTGGCATCATGGTAATAAACAGTTCAGGCCTACAGAAAAGCAAAGTAATGGTAGAAGAAAAGCACATGTGAGATTAAAGGTAATGAATGCGTAACGTGACAGATCCCATAGTTTTGTTGGAAATTACTTTTCTGTGCAGATCATCTTTGCTCTCTAGGGTCTGCCCCCATACGGTATTCCCATGTCCCTGATTCTTCTGCTCCAGTTTTCAGCCTTCAGCCACATATAGCTGACAAATCCACTAAGACTATCATTTACACACATCTGTATCTACCTCCAGCTTTCCATCAGCTCCAGAGAAGACTCAGAGGGTCCATCTGTGCTGGCAAATAAAGCTAGATGGGACTTGTCCATGACCAGAGGCCACCTGGCCACCTCTCTACAGCTCCAGCCTGTTCATGCCGGTCTCCAGGCTGAGAGGTGTGGGTGTAAAGCTTGTTGGCCACCTCAGCTTACTTGCCCAGTGTTAGATGCAGCTCAGACATCCCAGCAGGCAGCCTGGGAGTGGGGTCCTGTGTTCCTTGGGTACATGCTGGCCCAGCTGGCTTCGGGGCTGGGGGACACAACCTGCCCCCTGCCCTTCTTCAGCAACACTGCTAGGTCATGGCTTCAGCATGTCCATGAACACGTCACATGGACATTTTGAGAGAACTAATAACTGGTGTTCATGCAAATTAGTATTGGGAATAATCCCGAGCAAAGAACCTGAGGGGTTTGTTAGCCCACTTGTGGGAAAGGTGAAAAAGCAAGCATTAGCATTTAGCTGAGTTGTTTCCACAGGTCAGAAGCTGGGCCATGTGTTGTTTTCCCCGCCTGTGCAAACAGGCTGCATGCACATTAGCAAAAATACACCAGCAGCCCGGAGGTGGAATCTGATTGCCCAAACACAGGCTGGTGTCAGTGCTCTGCTCAGTCACAACATCCGTGACTCTTCCCAGAGGAGCTCAGCAACAGGACAAGAGGCAACAGCCACACACTAGAACAAGGGAAATGAGTTTCTATCATGAAGGTGGTCAAGCACTGAAGCAAGTTTCCCAGAGAGAATGTGGAGTCTCCGTCTTTGGAGATACCCAAAACTGGACAAGACCCCGAGCAGTCTGATCTAGCCGGCCCTGCATTGAGGGCTGGACGGGAGACCCTTCCAGGTGGGACATCTCTAGGGCATCTGAAATGGTTCTGTGTTCCTATGTGGAAATTCAGCTGAACCATAGTTTGCTGGAGTCTCTTCTCCGTGAGCTGGGAAAGCAAAAATCTTCCTGACAGCAGTACCGATTTGTCCATCTCTGTTCCCAGTCAAGCTGCTCTGTGTTTCCAGACTGGCCTCTCAGAGAAGATGCAGTCACTGAGTTTACAAGAGCCAAACTCTTGGATCTGCAACCCATATTTTTAGGGCGATCAAGGGAGCAATCCTGGCTCTCCTCCTTCCCTTTTGTACCTCCCAGCAGCACAGAGGTGAAGGCAATGCCAATCCCCATGCTCCCAAACCTCAGGCCTGCCTTCTGGAGTAGCACAGCTTGACATCATTAACTACACGCTGAAAGGTATATTGTACACCAGCTGCACGCTGTATGGGTTTGACTTTTTTGTAAAGGAAATGCTTTTAAAAACTTCCCTGCCATTAGTCTTTTCAAACGTGAAATACCAAAAATTGTACAAGTTCTTTCAACTAGAAGAATGCAAAGGCTTCCCCTCGAGGTAAAAGCACATGATTTTGTACACTGTAGCCAGGGTAGATGAAAGGAAGGTCTCTTCACAACTCTTACTGCCAGGACAAGGGATCCACTCCTGTTCACACCGCCCTTTGCAGATGAAGCCCTGGAAAGTCCTGCCCTGCCTCTCCCTCAGGCCACCCGGCTTGTGGTCCCCCCTCCACCCCATCCTCGGGAGCGGGAGATGGATATGCTCTGTCACGGGCCAGCTTCAGAGATCTTTGTTTCAAACCTGCCTGGCCTCTGGGGCTCGTTGGGAGACACAGGTCTGCTAGCACCAGGATAGGTCATGTACACCATGAAGGCACCAGGCAGGATCCCGTTACAGCCACTCAGCAAGTTATTCCATGGCCTGAGCCATAAAACCTGACTTATCCAAGTGTGTGCTTTTAACCTGGCTCAGCTGTGAGGCATGGACTTAGCTCAAGCCTGACATGGGCTAAGGGCACAGGGACAGCTAAGGGCACAGGGTCAGTTAGCACAGCCCTGCTGCCAGGGGATAACCCTGTCGGCTCCAACAACCCACATGTGTGCCTGAACACCAAGTCGGTTTTATTGCTTTAAGGCATTAACCTCGCTCTTTTCTTCCTCTGTGCAAGTTAAACCAGTTCTGTTGCATCTATATTGGGTGGTCTCTCCCCATTAGGCTTCCCTGCACAAACAGGGCTTGGCTTTGGCTCTGTAGGGCTGAAAAGCAGAATATTTATTTAATAACAGGAGCTCCAACTTGTGGTGATAAAGGGCCCAGAGCTGGAGGCCTGCAAACCTAACAGTGTCTCAAGCCACAGTAGTTTACATTTGCCCTTGATGCCCCACTGCCTCCTTTGCAGGGCTCCAGGCTGTCCAGCTGGAACAGAAAGCAGAGGTGGAGGTGTAAGGGGAGAGATGTGCCTGGCCAGAGACATTTGCAATAGCTCAGCTTGGAGAAGGGGACCAACAGCAATCCCTTATGCCACCACTGCCTTTTGCTCTCTGGACAAAGCACCACCAGGCTGCAGCACGCCTGCGCTGAGTAGGCAGCCAGGGAAGCACTCCTGCAGCCCGTGGCCTTCTCCCAGGCTGGGACAGGGCAAAAGCCGCAGGAGAACTGGGTGCTGCCCAGGCAGCAAAGCAGCTTCTGGCCGTAGGAAGCCAGGCCTGGTGTCACCTGCCTGCTCACCTACACCCTGCTTGGTGTCACCCCAGGTTGGTGCATGTCTGCTGATGTTCAAGCCCAGCAGCCCTACAGCACATTTGACTCTGCCAAAGCCGGGGACATAGCGCCTTGCTTTGCTGAAATCCCGTAGCCTGCCAGACACTGGGAATGTCATAGACTTCAACCTTGTCCACATTGACGATGAGAAACAATCTCACAAAACCAGAGCTAGAATAAAGGTTCTGCTGGGAAGGGGGGGGTTCATCTCTTGCTGATCAGCTTCATACACCCTGTCCTGGTTTCAGCTGAGATACAGTTAATTTTCTTCTTAGTAGCTGGTTAAGCCAAGACACACTCACAGGATCCCTGCAGAGCTCTTCTGCTTCCCCACACCCTTGTGTTTACCCAATAGAGTTAGAAGCAGCCATCTCTAAAGACCACTCATAAAGACCTACCTCCAGTACCAAGACCAAGAGAGGAGAAGGACACAGACAGGGAGCCGCAGCAGGAAGCCCAGCAGAGCTCTGCAGAAGGGCAGCCCACCCAGGATGGGGCAGGGGTGCAAGGTCCCCAGGGTGTCCCTGTCTGGAGAGACGGCAGTGTTGGGAGCCATGGTGGGAAGGGCCAGGGGAGGTCAGGCTTGAAACAGGGAAGATGGGCCAAACTCGAAGGATCCAACCGGGGCCAGTTGGGGGGCATCCTATGCTACTGATGAGGTGTGAACACCACACAGGCAGCTGGAACCATCCACCCACCTTGGTAACTACATCCATACTGTGGTCATTGACTTGAAGTTATAGACTGAGTTGTAAGTCACTGCTGGGAACGCAGCATTACCAGGTGGACACCAACTCATCTGCATGGTGCTGGGCCTCACCTGCAGGATGCCTGACAGCATCCCTCCCTACCTCAGGCGACAGTGACAGTTGGCCTTTTTCCTCATTTGGCCGTAGTTTAAGCCTCACACAGGGACTCGACAGAGAGGGCTTGTCTTGTCAGCATGCAAGCTGCTCATACGGGACGTACCGTCATACTCCAGCTGTGTCACAGCTGCCCCTCCAGCATGCAGAGATGCTCGAGCAGGAACCAGCTGCAGCTGCCACTGGCGGAAGTGCACCCACGGCACCAGCCCTCCACGCTCCCGAAGGAAAAACCACAGGAAAACATTGTGACACACACAGAATGTAACTCTTCGCTGGGCTGGGCCTTTGTTCTCATGTTTTTGAACAAAGCAAAGCCCTTAGACTGTGGGAAGCAGGGAGAAAAAAATGTTTACTGACAATGCTTAGGGTGCAATAAAATCTGAGATGTGTTGAAAGGACACTCCTAAAAAAGGTGCTTTTGTATTTAAACATCTGTTCTCAGCAGGTTTTTTTGCAAATTATATGAGTCAAACTCCAGCCCTGGGCCAAAGCCCAGATTTGCTAATTACATAGGGGCAACCTCTATCCCTCCTCCAGCTGTGGTTTCCCTGATGCGTCCTGGCCCCGTTCTGCTGTAGGACAGCCCTTCAGCAAGGGAACCAGTCTCCCCTACTGTGAAGCACCCACCTTTCCAGCTCATGTCAGTGGGCGAAAGGGGTGCCCAGCAAGAGACAGCACCTTGAGCAGCAACAGAGATGAAGCAGGCTTAGGAACATTAACCCCTAACCATCACCTTCCAACTCAGCCTCTTGAGCCTTTCCTCTCTGAGTCTCACTGGCCTCTCTCTTGCAATTATCCTTCTCGAGACAGCTGGTGGCAGCAAAGCCAATTCCCTCCTCCTGCTCCCCCTTTGGATCCCCAGGCAGACAACACTGGCTCTGTGCTCTGTTCTCAAGCCCAGCTTTTTCCATGTGCTGTATTTCACAGCACATCATGTCAGGATGTGGCTCAGACTCACAGGACGTGAAGTCTCTGCATAAAAGCAAAGACCTGAAGAACCGTCAAGATTAGAAATAGATTTTGCAGGAGGTTTCAGGTCAGAACTCTAGAAAAAACAAAGTGAAGGTATCTGGGACAAGGTTTGGAAAGCCAGGTGACAGAGGCTGGCTCTGCTTTGAGCAAGGTACACATTGCCTTTGCTAGATACAAGTTAATGCTAGAAAGGCAGATTAATAAATAAACCTGTTCACTGAAGGGTAACACCAGTCCAGCAGTTTCCAGCGGGAAAGATGAAGGTTTTCCCACTTGCTCCATGGAGGCCAAATCTTATTTTCTTCTCAGAGTGTGGCAAAAGCTGCCTAAGCTGGTTTGAAGTCTAAACAAACTTCTAATGGACATTCACTGGGCTGCTTCAAACAAATCCAAAGCAAAAATCTATACTAAGATCTACAGGCTTTCTCCAGACTTGCCAGCACGTCCTCATAGTGCAAGGCAGGAGTGTCCAGGTTCTGGCAGTGGTCAGCCAGCATCCATGCTGTGGTGGGGAACAGTTGGGAAGACACAGCACCTCTCCAAGCCACATGCCAGGGAAGTGGGTACCCCACAGGGGAACCTTGGGATGCCTGGACAGCACGGGAGAAACCACCCTTTCTCACTGGAAAGAGCGAGCAAGAGGGAGAGATTCATTCTGACATGATGCATTTTAACTTTGAATTTTAATCCTTTTTGTGGTTAATGCAGATGACCACAAAAAAACCTGTAGCTTTCCAGAGCTCCTATACCAAGGAACTGTATCCCTCTCTCTTGAAGACTTGCTGAAAATACAGCAAGTATTAAGAAAGAAGTCAAAACCTAAACATGTGGTGTGATATTTATTGTTACAAGATCAGCTCCTTCAATGAACTAGCTGCAAATAGCCTAGAAAATTTCTGGTGGGAACAAAAACCTGAAAACACAGAGCTCCCCAGGTTCTGTTTTGGTTATTATTTTGGAGGGAGCCTGTTATTTTACCCAGCAAGGAAATTCCTTGTATGTTTACTCTCTGGTGCTCCCATAATAACTACTGGTAACACTGCAGCTGCCTGTCACACCTCGCTGGGGTGAACAGCAACACAGCCCAGCCACAACACCCCCTCCCAAATGCGAGTGCCGGGACCCTCTCGGGGTGTTGCCCCTGCCAGGGGAACCTGTTGGTGGGGCAGAGAGTGTGTTGCTGCCTGTCTTCCATCCTCCCAGTCCCCTCCTTGCACTAATGCTGCTGAGTGTGAGGGATGGGCTGTGCTGGTCCTTGTACCAGCTAAAGCCATGAAGATCCATCCTGTGACCAGGGGGTTATTTCAGGGGTGGGAGTCAGAGAGCAAAGACCCGAGGAATCAAAAATCTCAGGCTCTGGGTTGCAGAGAAACAGCAAGCCTTTGGCTTCAATAGAGAGAAAGCTTGGGACTGTGGAGTCTGACTTTGAGGCTGAGACGAGGTGTGGGATAAGTTCTGTGAGACCATCCCACAGTGACCAGCGGCTGGGGGCAAGGCAGGGAACAGGCAGCTTGGCTGGAGCTGGCTGCAATTTTTCACATGCCCTGTCCCTTCACAGATGAAAGACTGTCAGGAGAGAGAAGAGTGACAGTTCTACCTGTAGTCTGGTCATAGGATGAGACAGAGTCCATCTGGTTTATTCTTATACTCAGGGAATGAGCAATCCAAAAATAAGATCTGAAAGTCACATTTTGTCCCGGCAATTGCATGTCTTGACTCCACTTTGGCCTTTGCTCTTGGAAGTTGGAAGAATACTACAGCAGGACAAATCAGCACTACTGGCTTCAATGGATAATAGCAAACTTTAAATAGTCCTATGTTCCTCAAATAAATGTATTGGTTTGGGCAAGACTTAGGTGTTAAGATGTGTAAGTATAGATGTGTGTGCACACGTATATCTATATATATCCATAATTAATTCTTTTATTGGAAGAAATGTTTGCCAGGTTTGAAAAGTGCTGAGAGAGATGGGAAACCTTTCACATATGGCATATATTCTTTTCACTCCCAGAGCAGAAGCTGAGGGTGCCAGCGCAGCAGGAGTCAGAAGAGGCCACCTACCACGTAATTCCAGCATCATCCTCCAGAATGGCTCCTGGGCTCCCACAGGACTCGGGAGAAGCTGGGAGCTAGCGCTGTTGGCTCTCTCAATGCTGTGCTTCGGATGCGAAGGCTCCTGGCTCCTTGCCAGCCTGGCTGGGTGCCATCCAAAATTGATCCACATGCCATACTTGGCACTTGCACAACACACTTCCAACCCTTCCTCTTGAAGATGAGCCAAGATATCATCCGCTGGCCCTGCTGGGAAACAGTGTTAGAAGTCACCAGTCCATCGTAAAGAGGAATTTGATAGCCAATTTTCATTGATTTTCCTGAGAAGTCGTGTGCTTATCAGACCTTTAGGTTTTAGAAAATCTCTTTAATTCTCAGTAGTCCTAAAGCCTTTGCAGCAGGGAAATATCGCTGAACGGCCTCAGAGTCGTTCGGTCTTAACTGCTAAACCTCAGCAGCATTCGGGGTCACCACTGCTCAAACACTTGCCTGGTTCCAGCAGCAAGCTGCTTCAAAACACAAGGCGTTTGGCTCATTTTGACAGCTGGTTTATGGAGCCAGCATCGCTTCCAAGTAAATCTGAGGGACTGCCCTGGAATGAACTGTTTCCATGGGGGCAGCCAGGAAACTTTCCAGGAGGTTCCAGTCCTTCAGAGACAGCCTGCAGGGATGGAGGAGGAGGAGGAATTTGCTCACTTTTTGTTGGGAATACTTTTGTCTCTGATGCCTGCAGAGCCTTTCCCCTTGGGGAGGGATGTCCCACACCTCGTGAACCCACAGACCCTCCGAAGCCCAAGCACCACACACGCTGAGGAGAGGTCAGAAATGCCACCTCTTTTGGATCGAGAAAACAGGCCAGGAAACAGTGGCAGAGCCCCGTATCCTGGTGAGCCCAGGGAACAGTCCCACTGCATCCCACGAGGTCTGACACCACCTCTGCTCCCACCCAACCCCAAGCCCAGCTGCCTCCTCTGCTTTCAGAGATGCTCACACCTTATCCAAAAAGCAATACTGCTACAGGAACGGTCTTTCCCAGGATGAAACAATGTACATTGAGTTCATTCAAGGAAGCATCTGGAGTTAAAGCTTGGGACTGAACTCCCTTGGTGAGGTTAGGAGGGCCAAGGTCAAAAGTCCTCTCCTGTCCCTCCCCTCTCCTTCAGCTGGAACAGCCCATCACACCAGTGCACATGAGTTGTGTCGGTGCCTGGAGCCACGCAGTGCATGGGGAGAGATGGGGCTGCCTCTCACTGCTCGGTAAATATGACCACATGGCCACCAATGGTGCCTCAGCCTCCCTGCCGAGGAAGGTCTTCATGAAGTGTCCTGCCAGGTCAGAGCAGAATGGTGGTGGTTCCTCACCTTGCATCCTTCAGCCATTTCATATGTTGAGCATTTTGTTTGGGGCTAGTTGATTCCACATTCAGCTCCACCATCTCCTCCACAACAACAAGGCTCTATCACTTCTCCTTTCTCCAAGACCTGCCTCAGATCCAAAGCAGCTTCTCTGGCACTGCCCCTGCCCTCGACCCAGGTCCTGCGGGTGACACCACACCACCAGACTCCCAGCTGATCTCCTCTTCCTGCAAAACACTCTTCACAGAATCATGGAAGAGGTTGTTTTGGAAAGGACCTATAAAGGTGAAGGGACCAGAGAACAAGCCTTGTGAGGAGCAGCTGAGGGAAGTGGGGTTGTTTATTCTGGAGAGGAGGAGGCTCAGGGGGGACCTTATCGCTCTCTACAGCTGCCTGAAAGGAGGCTGGGGGCAGGTGGGGGTTGGTCTCTTCTCCCAGATAACTGGTGACAGAACAAGAGGAAACAGCCTCAAGTTGAGCCTGGGAGGTTTAGATTGGATATTAGGAAAAATTTCTTCACTGAAAGGGTGGTCAAGCATTGGAACGGGCTGCTCAGGGAGGTGGTGGAATCACCATCCATGGAAGTCCTTAAAAAGCATGTAGATGCGGTGCTTAGGGATGTAGTTTAGTGGTGGATTTGCCAGTCCTGGGTTAACAGTTGGACTTGACGGTCTTAAAGGTCTTTTCCAACCTAAATGATTCTATGATTCTAAGGTCATCTAGTCCAACCCCCCTGCAATGAACAGGAACATCTTCCACTAGACCAGGTGGCTCAGAGCCCCATCCAATCTGACCTTGAATGTTTCCAGAGATGGGGCATCTACCACCTCTCTGAGCAACCTATTCAGTGTTTCAACAACCTCATCGCAAAAGATTTCTTCCTTATAGCTAGTCTGAATCTAGCTTTTAGTTTAAAACCATTACGCTTTGTCCTATTGCTACAGGCCCTGCTAAAAAGTCTGTCCTCATCTTTCTTATAAGCCCCCATTCTTACACACCCAGCCGCCTGGCAGTGACCTGACCCCTCACTGCCCTCCCTCCGCTAGCCCCTCCGGTACAAACCCTCGGGCTTCAGCTTGGTGGCTTAGGAAGAACCAGCAGAACGAATGACTGGTAGGTGCAATCATTGCAGTTGGTGATGAGGAGCAGCAGGAGGAATCATGTCTCTGCTCCTCCTGCTTTTATCAGCCTCTGGTTTGGAAGGAGGGGAGCAGCAGCCCTGTGGGACCTGCTGTCCTTCCCACTCACCCAGACGGGGGCTGGGAACCAAAGAGCTGGTTTACCCTCCTGATCTCCTCTCCAGGGGAGAAACGACAGCCTCGCCTTTAACAGGGACTTGTACGTTTCAGCCGGGCCTTCCAGAGTGCCCAGGGCTGCATCGCCAGGGTGCTGTCAGGAGCAAAGGCAGAAGGTGGCGGTGGGGGTGCTTCGGGGATCCGCTCTGCAGGCTCAGCGGGCTGCTGGGGAGCAGAGTGACTCTGTCGGCGGGAAGGGGCTGAGGGGGTGCCCAGCTGTCCTGTCCGCCTTGCACGGGGGCTTCCCCAAATCTCCACCGCTTCCACCGCTCAGCCCAAAGGCAGAAAATCGCCCGGGCCCAGCAGCGCGGCCTGAACCGGCGCCGGGTGCCAAAACTGGCCCGGGTGGCACCGCCGGGCTGCCTGGCTCAGAGGCCTGCAGGGCCCGGCGGGGGGGGTCTGCTGGAACGGACCCGGCGTCGCTGCCCCTGCTGCATGCTGCCTGGCGGCTGGTGTGTGTCCCCGGCTGGGGGTGCGTGTCCCCGGCTGGGGGGGGGTGTCCCCGAGTGTGTGTCCCCAGCTCCGGCAGATGTACGCGAGGGACGGCTCGGAGGCCCGGGATAACGGGCGGGTGTTGCTGGTTGTGGGAGGGCAAGAGCAGCTCACAAGCGCGGCGGGGCCGCCCGTGCCCCCTCCCCTGCACCCCCGGCTCCTTCCCGCGGCCTCCGGGGCGCTCCTGCCAGGGATCACCCCCGCGAAGGCTTCCGGAGACCCAGGCTCCGAGGGGCGGCCGAGAGCCGCGCCCGGTCCGCCCCGGCCGGGAGAGGCGGCGGCGCCCGGCAGCGCTTCCCGCCGCCCCCCCGCCCGCACGGCCCTTGGCTCCGGGACCGGCGGCCATGGGCAGCGGCAGCAGCCGGCGGCGGGGCGCGGCGGGGGGCGCGGCCGTGCCCGCGGGCAGAGCGGCGGCGGAGAACCGGGAGCTGCTGGAGACGGTGCCGGCCGAGTGCGAGGAGGCGGCGGCGGCGCTGCCCGCCCCCGGCCGCCCAGCCCCGGCCGCCGGCGGCAACCTCCCGCCCCGGGGCGCCGGGCGCTGGGGGGAGGCGGCGGCGGCAGGCGGCGGCGGGTCCCCCCCGCTCCAGCAGCCGGTAAGTGCCCGGCCGGGACCGCGCCACCGGGCCCACCTGCCGGCCGGTATCCCGGACCCGCCATGCGGGGCTGGGGAGCGCTGGGGGCCGGGGCTCAGCGCTCGTACCGCCGCGGGCGCACCGCGCCCGGCCCTCGGCTGCCCTCGCTCCCGCTGGTGCGGCGGGAGCGCCGTCCCCGCAGGCGCCGAACCCCTCTCCCGTTTTCCTGGGCCACTGAGAGTTGCTTTTCCTGCCTTGTGGAAATAGCTCGACTTCATGAAGTGCAGCTGGTGCCTTTCCCTGGGGCGGGCTTGTCGGCAGGAGTTTACAAATGCGAACGTAAAGCTGCGGCGCGATGTTTGCTAGCCGCTGCGAGTGCAGCCTGGCTCTCCCTAAAGAAACATTTCGGTCTCTTTGTGTTTAAGAAATAATGGATTTACCTCTGAGGGAGTTTATCTCCCGCCCCCCCCCCCCCCCCCCCGAAAAAAAAAAGCCCAACAAAAAACCCAAAACCAAACCAAACCAAAAAAAGTAGCATCTATATCGTCTGGGGATGAGGCCAAGTCACCGGCTTCTTTCATCTTTGCTTGGCTTTGAAACTTGTGTGTTGCTTGTTCGATAAACGCTGCTCTCCACAGATGCGCGAATGTCGTCAGACTGAAGTAATAAATATAAAAAGAGAAACGAACACTTAGGACCCAGGAACTTTCTGCCTTGCATGCTTGAGTTTTGCTCTTTGGAAGTGTGTTGTTTCCATTGCCAAACTGCATGTCCATGGGGTAAGGATAGCTTTAATACAAAGTAATTTTGGCATTAGGAAACTTGGCAGGGTTCAGTATGAGAACCCCTTTTTTTTTTTTTTTAGACAAGTTTTAAAGGAAAGCCTCAAAGAAAAAAAGATTTGGAAATGGAAAAAATAGAGCTCTTGTTGTATTTTTTCCTTGCTCTTTTAACTCCAAACCCTCCTGCAGTACGAACAGGATTGCTCAGCCCAGCACTGCTTTCTCCTCTGAGGGACTCTCATTTATGAACAATCCTCCTGATGTCTCCCATTTATCTTTAATTATGGGAACAGAGGCTGCTGCTGTCTGTTTTCCCTCTGTTTCCCCATGTGAATATCGTGGCTGGATCTTTAAAAATAATAATTACATCAGTTGTGAATTTTCCTGTGCATAAAGTGGTATTTTAGCTCTGTTTTGAAGTGATGTGTATTCTGGGTAATTATGTATCAGAAAGGCCACAGAGCTGCCCTCATCTTTCTTCACAAAAATCAGTAAAGAGACAGTATACTGTGGCAGTAGATACTAGTGAACTCATGACAAGAAGCAAACCAGAAAGACTGAAGAATTTAAGACGTGGCCCCTGGAGTGGCATGGGGGGGGGGGGGGGCATACCTCCTCCTCTGGCAGGAATAATGATGAGGAACCCGTAGCATCACCTTAGCTGCCCCGAGCTGTGGTCACACCCAGTGCAAACCCACGGTGGGAACACCGTCACGCCTTGCAGCGCAGAGATGTCTGTGAGGGCCCTCAAAATTCAGGCTGAAGCAGGCACGTGGGGCCTCGGTCACCCAGCGTGGCCAGGTGGCCGTGGCACACAGCTGTGCTGCCCATGAGGTGACAGGGATGCCAAGCACCTTATGTGTCTCCTTGTCCAGCTGCTGCTGATGTGTCTTGTTTGGGAATGAGGTTCACATCTCTGGTTGCAGCCAGACAAGTGGTCTGAAAGACAGCAAAGAATTACCAGTGTTTTTCAAAGATGTAAAGGCCATACAAGGGAAGTCTTAAATATTTTCAGGTTGAACCTGAAGCTCTTCTTGATAGCATTTTCTTTGCCTGAAGCTGAGGTGGCTGTGGTACAGACAGTAGTCGTGGGCTTACCCTTCTGACTCCTGGAGGCCTAAAAAGTCACTAGCCTGAGAGAAGGAGGGAGGAAACTTTGCAGCACCAAGTTTTGGTTGTTTACTGGATGCAGTTTATTCTTTGGGGTCATTGTGCAGACTGCAGTCCCACCCTTCCCATGAGGCTGGTGGAGGAGGTTTCTGGAAAGGGATACCAGCTTTGCTGTGTCACTAGTTCCTTGCTAGAAATTTTGAGGGCAATTTCTGTTGGTCTTGCCAGCTTCTCAACCAGTCATTTGTAATTTCTCTGTTGTGGTGGGAACCTGCTTGCTTTGCCCTGTTCAGCTGTGCAAGCTGGAGGATGAGCAAAGAAATTTCAGAGCAGAAAGGATAAGTTGATTCAACAGAGCTAATGGAGAAAAGATGAGGGAGGAGGAGGAAAGGCAATGAGGAGATATTACAGTAGAAAAGTCCGGTGAAGAAATAGCCCGTGGAGGAGCAAGGAGGAGAGGAGGGGTTTGCCACCAGCCAGAAGAGAGCGGGTGCCTGCAAGCAGGGCTCAGCTCTCTGCTGTCAGGCTGGGTTTCTCCTGAGCGTGCTCTGCACCAACGCTGTGCTTCGCACCTGAACCCCGATGCACCTTGTCCTCCAGCAGCAAGCCGGCAGCGCCGATGGGGGGTTATGCCAGGTGGCAAGGGCTGGTGGAGAGGGATGCAGCTGCATTTAAAAGCTTGAGATACCTCTGTTGCATTCAAATAGTGCTTTGGAGTGAGAAGCATGAAAGCACATCACGGCAGTGGGCTGGGAACCAAATCCTAATGGGGAACCTGAATCCAGCTTGGAGCAGACCCCAGCACCTCCTTATCAGCATCAAATGTCCATTTTCAGGTTTGCCCTCAGTTCCAGATGGTTGTACGTGCTTTTTCCTTGTTTCTTTGTTCAAGACAGAAAAAGTACTTGTGGTTTTGCAGGTGCTGCTGCAGCACAGAGCAGGGTGGCAGCTCCTGGTGGAAACCAGGGAAGAGGCTGCAGCCTCAGACGTTTCCCCACTGGTTTCCTGAAATGGTAGAATCACGCAGACATGTTAGGGTCTTGCTTTTAACAGCTTTTTCCATGGTGCCGTTACTCCTCCTAACTGGAGAGGGGATGTGATTACAGTAAACCTAAGCCCCAGCTGCAGCACAGGAATAACACGGGTAGAGGGTATGTTTAGCTGACTCCTAGAGGGACTGTCATATACTTTCCAAACACCCAGGTCTTCAAAGCTTTGCGTGATTTTTTTCAGCCAGATAAATGTTCTTTCTGCACATTGATGTGGCGCAGCATCATCTCGTGGCTGGCTGGTCCCAGCTGCAAACACACAGGGGTCCTGTGGGGACATTTTATGTCAAGCCCCATTAATTTCTCACAGGAACTCAGATAGGTTTATTTTTCCTACTCCAATGAAAGTATGCTTCCTCCAAACAGAAATTTGATCTTTCTAGTTCAGTGCTGTTAGCAATTTATTTCAGCTTTTTCTTCCTGGTTTTAATGGTAAAAAAAAGAGCCAAGTCAAGACGTTCTCCTACAGTTGTGTCAGGAGCTGTGCTCCACTGGCCAGGGTCCTTCAGACAAGGTCTTTTCCAACTGAACATTTGGGAATCCTTGAGCTCCAAACTAGGGAAGCAGCTAAGTAAAAGGTCCAAAGTGAGATTATTTCAGATTCTGCAATTGTCCAGGTATGGATCTGGTGGTTGCTGAGCAAAAGGTCTCCCTCTCTCTCACATTATGTTCCTTGTCTATTTAAAAGCACCTGAAACTTTACCAGAGCCCAGCAAGCAGGGAGCTGTGCTGTCCCCTCAGCCAGTGTCACCCTCCCAGCACAGCTGTGTTTCAGCTGCACTTGGAAAACTGCTGACTTGGGTATTTCCCACCCACCCACCCACATCACTTGGTAGAGCATGGGTTGCTTTTGCCCTGAAACCATCCCTGAACTAAACACTAAGCCCAGGGCATGCGCAGAATAGCTGGGAGCTGGTGTTTTCGTTGGCAGGAGAGAAGCAGCGTGGGAACTCCCTGCATCCCTGCCCACTTCCCGTCCACCGCCTGCTCCCAATTCCTTCGCTGGCCAGAGGATGTTGCTGCAGACCTGAGCAAGGCTGGGAGTGCTTTGCCTAGGATGCAGCTGGGGCTATACGGCCCGTTTGGTACCTGCTGACACGTTGGGTAAGCTAGATTGGTTTTTGCCAGCGATAACTCCGATTGCGGTTTGTGAGAGGCGGTATTTGGCGGTGATGACGGCCTTAACCATCCACATTATTTGCTGGCGTCGCTGGAGGGTGCTGCCCTTCTGCTGTACCATCTGTGGCTCTGCTGCAAACGGCATCTGCAACACACTCCAGCCGGCCGACATCACCTTCCTCCCCCCCAAAGGAGGGGATTTTCATTCCAGCTCCGATCGGTCCCCTGGTCCAGTTCACGGGGTGTTTGTGAAGAGGGATTTGGGAGGAGCAGAGGTAGGGAAGGAGGCACTGACTTACATCCTGCAGAAAAGCCACAAAATGAAACCACAGACCAGTGGACCAGCACTGGCAGGGGACCACACTGCTCCCACGTAGACAGTGACTCAGTCACTCTCCAGGCTCCCCTGCGCATCACGGGACCACTCAGGGTCTGTACCTCTACTCTACTCTATCTCAGGGCTGTATCTGTACCAGTAAACTATACCATAGCAACTGCCTGGCGTCAGACCATGGCCGTCTGCCCCACTGAGCTGGCATGGTTTTGGCCAGGGCCAGGACCAACTCACAGTCTCCCAAATAATGTTTCGGGGGGCAGTACAGGGAGCACCCCTAAGAGGCAGCTTCAAATCGGCCACCCAGTTTTGGAGACGATGTGATTTTACTAGTTGAGGCTGTCATCGGCCGGTTTCAACACAGCTCGAGGGCAGCTCGGAGCTAGGGCTCCAGATTGCCCTGCAGGTCCCAGGGGAGGGTGCTCTCACCCAACTCACCCTGACAGCTGACAGAAGGAGAAGGGAGGGAGCAGGGGGGTTATGGCAGGCAGGACCGTGAGCAATGCCAGCCACAGCTTGCACCGGGTTGGGGGGAGTAGAGAGAAATAGCCCCTGCGTCCAGCTCTCCACTCTGCCTTGCCCCCAGGAGCCACTGCCCTAACGTAAAGGACGGCTGAACTGTGTGTGCAATGGCTGTCACACCACTCCGCCTCACATCTCATTACACTAAATTAAACCCGAGTACATGCTGGGTGAGCTTAATATCCAACCCTTTAAACCTGGACGTGGTAGCAATGTGGGGCTTTGTAGCACAACAGACCCCAGCATGAGATGCCGACGCTGGGAACAGGGTGGAAAACAAGGAGACACGCTGCAGTCTGGATGAGTAATAAAAAGATGACTGCAAGCTGCAGAAAGGAGAAGCTGACTTCATTTATCTCTTAACAGGGCATAGGCCAAGCAGGCCAGCAATTACTTATTTAGCTGTAGGATAGGAACCCATAATACTAAAGTGTCGTGACGTGCACATCATCTTAACCCACAAAAAGGGCTAATACTAATTATCTGCTGAACTTGCATCATGTACATTACAGCAATCCGGAGCGGGCTGGGTGGGGTCAGGTTTTGTTATGTCTCACTGCCTGCGACAGCCGGCTCCGCATCCTGCCTGCTGCCCGCAGGGTGTCACTTGGGCACCGCGAAGCCACGCGTCGTTCACCCGGCCGGGTTAGGAGCAGCTCCCGAAGCAAGGAGGCTCTGATGGCAGTGGAAAGGCAGAGGCTGGAGGTGCTTTTTGGTTTTACTCGCCACCATTTTTCCCGCATGCACCAAATTAAATGTCTACCTGTACCAATGCCAAATTCTCTTGGGAAATAAGTGTTGTTGCTGACAGATCCCTTGGAGAAGGTGGGAGCTGATTTTGCACAGGGAAGCAGATTTTGCTAACCAGAGCTGCTCCATCCTGATGACTAATTAATTCTGTCTTCCACCCACACAACACGTACAGCTCGTAATATGGAGGAGTCAGCCACAAGGGAAGAAAAAAAGACAACTTACTGTACACTTCAAACCCCTCCCTAAAATGATCCAAACCCATCCTTTGCCCAGAACTGTTGGAAGCTGGGTTCTCGCTGTGGGAAGAGTAGCATCAAAGCACTCCTTGAGAACTGTATTCCCCTCGGTGCTGAGAATGAATAATGTACTTTGCCTGGTGGTAGGAAACCAGGGTGGCAGCAGTAGCCCAGTGGGTGATGGTGATGATGAGGATGCAGGGCTGCATTGTGGGGTGTGCTCCCGGGAGAAGTCAGCCCCTGGAGCTCAGCACGGTGTCCTCCTGGCTCTGCTGCTTGCTCTTGTCACTTGTAGGAGATTGCCAAGAAACTATGCCAAAAAACCAGGCGGGAACTCTCTTCCATCACTGTCAGCTTTCTCACATAGCCTCATCTCCACTTGGACCCAGGAGCTGTTTCTAGAACAGTTCAGGCTCTTCCAGAGAAAACAAAGTGCTGCCAAAGAGCGCGGGCTCTTCTGAGGGGAAGTGGAGTGCCTTTTGACAGGCATCAAAAGATGTTACAAGTCTTCCGTAGAGATCTAGTTTGTAATTTTAAGCAAGCAGCTAGGACATGAAAGACAGTGGATAGCAGATGCCTTTCCCAGCTCCAGAAATAGAAGCCACTTAGGGTTTGCCTGGAAGAGGTGTTGATGCAGTGCCATGAGAGAGGAGTCTTTGCTGCAGCCCCCCCTCACCTGCTCAAGCATGGGAGCCAAAGGTGACCGCAGCACAAAGCCCAGCCAGGAACCGGGGAAGAGCTGAATAGTTTGCTGCCAAGTACCTGTGTGCCTAGCAGCGCCTGAAACCACTGTGTTTAAACCTCAATTCCTGTCCATCCACCTGGAAAGCAGCTGAGGAAGGACCATAGTGAAAACATCTCCTCTCAAATTGAAGTCAGGTGCCACGCATTAACAGCAGACACCCAGGTGGACATTTCTATCCAGCAGATACCATATACAAGCCTGACCAACACAAACTGATTTACATCAGCCCAAAACTGTGCATAAAGCCATCGTTGCCTTACCGGTGCTGCCTATGGAGAGATATCTCCTCCATAGCTCCCAGGGTTACCAGCACCAGTCCCATGCACTGCTGGACCTCGGGACAGCACAGGTTTGATACACGATCTTTCTGAGGAATCGCTTGATCCCATCCAGCCCTTCAGAAACACTGCACAGCAGATGTATAGGCAATGGCTCTGACCTGGAAGGTTTTCAGCACCACTCCCTGCTTCCTTTGCTTCCCTTTTTTCTTGTGCAGAAATTTTTTTTTCTCTTTTTCACGCTGATGGAACAACTTTTCATTTCTGTTTTCTGGAAGCCAAGTCCTCGCTTTGGTTCTGTGTGCTACCCGTTTAACATCTGTTAGTGTCATCATGAGATTTAGGATAACTTCTATGAAGAAGGCCCACCAGCTTTAGGACTGCAGCTCATAAAAAATAATGGCAAGCCAAAATGAGTCTAGTTCTGTGCAAAGCCACAGCCCTCATCCCTGTCCCCCTTCCTTTCCCCATGCGAGTACAGTGAGGAAGTAGAAAAAGAGAAAAGTTATATTCTTCTCAGTAGCATCTGGCTGAAGTGGGTTCATTTTGTTACTGGTCCAGCTGAGGGCTCAGACAGACCCAAGGTCCCATCATCTTCCCATTTTAAATGCCAAAGGTTTGGCTTTGGTTGACCCTCTGGTGCCCCGTTGGAAATCCATGGGCTTCCAGCATAGGGAAGGTGGATGTTTCACTCCAGATGGATCATTTCAGGGAAGCAGCTTTGTCAGGTAGAAACAATTGGATCTGTGTTGCCGTAACTTCCTTCCTCAGCAGGTGTTTTCATACTGCCACCTGTCAGCTGGGGGGGGCAGTGGGTATTCATGGGAAAACTGGGAGGATTACCACGTTAACGTTCAGTGGTTTCAGTTCTGGAGCCTGCAGCCACCCAGCTGTCCTCAACACTGACACAGAGCAGAACAGTGCTCAGTAAAGCGGACTGTCTTTTACCTGTATTGTCTCCGTGGAGGTTGTTAGGGGGTTTAAACCAGGGCAGACATAGCCTGCTATAGACAGAGATAGGTTTCATAGAAATAAAGAATGGTTTGAGTTGGAAGGGACCTTACAGATCATTCAGTCCAACCCCCTGCCATGGAGGAGCACAGTCCCAGACAGTCCTTGGGCAGACTGAGGACTTGAGTGCCACCATCCCATTCTGCACAGTATGAGAATAAGACAGATGGTGGTGAGCCGTCCTGTGTGGGCTGGCTCTATGGTCAGAGCACGGCACTGACCATGGAATCACAGAATGGTTTGGGTTGGAAGGGACCTTTAAAGATCACCTAGCTCCAACCCCCTGCTGTGGACAGGGACACCTTCCACCAGACCAGGTTGCTCAGAGCCCCATCCAGCCTGGCCTTGGACACTTCCAGGGATGGGGCATCCACAGCTTCTCCGAGCAAGCTGTGCCGGTGCCTCACCACCCTCACAGTGAAGAATTTCTTCCTAGTATCTAATCTAAATCTGCCCTCTTTCAGTTTAAAACAATTGCCCCTTGTCCGGTTGCTACAGGTCCTGATAAAGCGCCTCTCTACATCCGTCTCATAGGCCCCCTTTAAGTGCCGAAAGGCCGCAGTAAGGTCTCCCCGCAGCCTTCTCTTCTCCAGGCCGAACAGCCCCAACTCCCTCAGCCTGTGCTCACAGGAGAGCTGCTCCAGCCCCCTGACCATGTCTGTGGCCTCCTCCGGACCCGCTCCGACAGGTCCATGTCTCCCCTGTGCCGAGGGCCCCAGAGCTGGACCCGGCGCTGCAGGGGGGTCTCGCCGGAGTGGAGTGGAGGGGCGGAATCACATCCCTCAACATTACAGTGTTATAACAGAAATACATGACTTTTCTCCTTTCCCAGGCTTTGGCAACCAGAAGCCCACCAGGCCCAGAGATCGATGCTGACCATCAGTGAGTACCCTGTGCATTTGTTGTATCTGCAGGGGGAGAAAGCAGCTGGAACAAAGGGAGCATAAAAGGAAAAGCTATTCCTGCACACCTCCCACTGTACAAACGAGGTGGGAATGGTGTGGAATGGTTTAGAGTCCTAAATATTCTGTCCTCTACCTATTTGCCAATTTTAAAAAACCCAGGAGCTGTGCTGCCTGAAAAGATCCAGGCTCCAGCTCAAGTACAGTATAGAGATTCATTCCTGGTCACGAGCAATGCAGAATTTAGGCTGCATTTAGTCCACATGTCAGAGAGGCACCTTGAGGGAGCTTGTGACAAGCTGGGGAGGTTCGCTCCAACAAATAGGTCAGGCCCTGTTCACCCACAGCTCACCCGTGGGCTCTTTCAGCATGTAGAAAAGAACATCTCTGCTTCCCAGGAATCATAAGAGAAAATCCATGAGACACTCCCATGCCACACCAGTTAGCAACAAGAGTGTCCCTCAGGGACCTGGGAATGGTGGGGACCTACTGCACTGGGTGCCCACAAAAGAAATTTAAATCTTCCACAAGCAAAAGCTACCGAGCAGGCTGCGCCTCCCAGTCTGCTGGCACTGGGAGCAATGGGAACAGTTTGATGCACATGTTAAGGAAACCCAGATGAAACATAAAGGCTTGGAAAACCATCTTAAAATACCATCTTCTTATGCTAAAAAGCAACTCTCTTCAACATTAAGCTCTGACTGTCATCCAGCCCCTCTGCTCCTGCAGCACTCGAGCGCTGACTAATCTGCCAATCTGGCCATCGGGCTGTGACCTAGTAACGCCGAGCAGCGCTGGTCGATGTGACACGAGAGCCCCAGCGCCAGCTGCCACCCTCCCTCCTCCTCCTCCCTCCTCCTCCTCCTCCTCCTCCTCTCCCTCCCGGCTGACAGGGAGCTCACCTGGTGAGAGGCTGCTTGTTTGGGGAGTGCTTGCAAAATGTGGCTGCCCTTACCTTTCCTGAGGGTGAGGTTTGTACAGGTGCGCTCGCAGGGACCTTAACCCCTCTGGACTCGCCAGCATCCTCAATAGGCTTTGGGCTACGGCAACTGAGCAGTCTTCTCTGGGGGTGCACACCCAGCCCTGCTGCAGTCCCACACCAAGCTCCCCAGCCCCAGGCTCCCACTGGCCCCTCACCCCCTGCCAAGGCTTTCTTTCTCCCTCCCTCTTTGAAACACAAAAGGAAAACCTGAGATAGAGGAAACAGGTTTCTGATCTGGGATGACAGAGCAGGAGCTTATTTTCGTTTAGATAACATTTACTTTATACTCACTGCAGAGCCCATAGCACAGGTCACGTGCAGATTGCCTCTGCCACCCATGGTAAGCAGGGCTGCAATTTCTGCTGGCAAGAACTGCATGCAAACCTCTTTTTTGTTCGTTTTTAAAATGGTCCAGCACCCAGCAAAACTGCATTTTGAATAAACCAAATCAAATCAAGCCCCTGAAACAGCAGTTAATGTGTGCAGGTGCCTCACCCTTCACATTTCTGTGGCTAGAATTATTCTAGATAAACACTCACGTTACAAGCAGCAAAAATCAGCCTTGTCTTTATAGAGTTGCTGACTGAAGAAATTCCCGTAAAGCCACATTAAATAAGAAATAAATTCCAAGCAAGGAGAAGAAAAACTAAATACAGAGACTTAATACTATTATCTGCCAAGAGAGCAGTCAACACGAGACAGATGCTGTAGGTGTGCAGTCCCTGTGCAGCAAACACGCCTGTGTGCCACCACGTAAGCATCTAAACCAGGCCCTAATAAATAGATGTGCACGGGAACATGGCTGGATGGATTCCTGATTGCACTGTGTTACCCCTCTTCTACCCCCGCAGTTCTTTTGGGAACCGCTCTTTAGCATCTGGTAGTCCACGGGTGGGATGACACAGCCCAGGAACGCGGTAATGATTTTCCTGCTGCTGCCAAGGCTCGTGTCACTGGCAGAGTTACCGGGGCGTTGTTTTGACCCATTTTTCAGCTGCAAAGTCTTGCAGAAGGCATTTTAATGATTAACCCTGGACTTTCCCATCCTCAACAAAACAATAAAAAACACTGGCCTAGATTCACCCCAACCTAGTTTTCAGCCACTTCACTCAGGTTTCTGCCTCAGAGCTGTCACCCTAGCCACCCACCAGGGATGCTGTCACCAGAGCCCACAGGCAGCTCTCCCCCACACCAGGCAGCTGCCTGACAGCAGGGATGGGGCACTGCCAGCCATCCTTACAGCTGGGACCTTGCTCCAAGGTGGTTTTGCTCACTTTTGGTCTAATTTTGCCCTTTGCATTCCTTCTCCTCATGGCACAGTTCATTGTTGTTCCATAAAAAAAGAATAAATAACCCTCCTTCCCTTAATAATCTTTAAACACAGAGAGGCTTTTAGCTGAAATGGAGCATATTTCTTGCTTTCCTCTTTCCTAAATTGCTTTGCTCTAGCCTCTTAAATCACTTTTATTGCTGCTTTCTAAACTCCCTCCAAGCTGTTAATAACTTTTTCATAATGAGAAGCCTGCACAATAATCTTGATGGATCTGCACCGGCCTTTTTTTCCTTCGCTGTCCTACCGTGCTGCAAATTCCCCTCTTGTACGCTTTTCAGCTAGCTCTCTCTCCACTTCGCTCCTTCCCGGGTTTCCCTCTTCCCCCAGAACATCTGAGGTTTGAAAATTTTTCCCCTCAATGCACTGACCTGTTATTTTCCAAATCGGAAACAGTAACAGCCCTCAGCTGGATTCTGCGTGATTGCAAGCCCCGATCCACAGCCCCGGCTGCCTGTTGGTGGGAGCAGTAAGGGGCCACCTCTGGCGCCGGAGCAGCTGGCGGAGCGTGGGAGAGGGCTGTGGGCCACAGCTCCTGTCCTGCCCATGTCCTGTGCGTGGAATTTCCCCGCCACAGCCTCTCTTTTGATGCCAGGGCCAGCAGAAACAGCTGCACCAGCGTACCTTTGAGATCAGGGTTCAGGCTGGGAGAGCCTCAGGAGGTCTGCAGTCCGATTTCCTGCTCCAAGCTGGATCAACTGTGAGGTCAAAGCAGAACCCTCCAGGCCTTGTCCCGTCAGGTCTTGAAAGTCTCCAAGGATGGAGCCTGTGCAACCACAGCCTGATCCTCTGTCTGCTTGCTGTCCTCAGGGTGCAGAACTTTCTCCTGTTACCCATATTGAATCTCTTGTTTCTTAATTAATTTCAGTTTTTCCATATTAAATGATACAGAAATTTGCCACAAAAAAACAGGGAGGAAGAACATGAAGGGCAACTTGTTTTTCCTTTGCTCTTGAAACAAACACAGCCCCCTCTGTTCCTCTCAGTTCCGAGAGGTGCGTGGTAAGGGAGGTTTGCTTTTGTCTTTTGAAGAGCACATCTGTGTTTCAATGAGTACCAATTTTACCTGGAGATTTTCTCCCATGCTTGGAGGTCACCCTGCAAGCCAAAGTGTCAGGAATAATTAACAGTGGGAAATTATGTAACCACTAAGAGAAACAATGACTCTTCTGTGGGCCTGCAAGCAAGCTGCCAAGAGCTCTGCCTCTAATTCATCACGTAATATAAAATTAGTTTAAGGATTATCACAGTGCAGAGTTTAAATCAATAAATCACCTGCTTAAGTCAGATTTCTGCATTTCCTTTTTCCCAGTCCTTGCTTTGTAGCTGCTGGTGTATGCTTTGAGTTCTTGAACCTTTAGCTTTCTTCCCAGTTCTCATTTACTACGGTGGAACCCGGACTCCCTGCAGACCATCAGAAGAAAAAAATAAAAAATAAAAGGAATAAGCAGAAGAGTCCACTGGCTAAATCCTACTTGCTGCCATCTTGCTGCCAGTAGAACTTGCCATCAAGGGCACGGTGCAGCGTAAATAAGTGTGGGACACCCACATGGCCCAGCTGCCACACCAGCTGGCTGGTCACCAGGCTGCTCCAGGAAGAACATCAAACTCTTTCTGACACGCGCGGGGGCGGGCACGGTGTTAACACAGCTGGGTCAGAGCAGCTGGACTGGGCAGGAGCCTTTCTGAGCCAGGCAGATAAGAAGAGAGGAAGGGCTGCACTGCTGCCTTTTGCTCTGCAGCGATAGCAGCAGAGACTGGCTGCTGCCTGTTCGAGGAATGCTGCGGGTGCTCCCTTGCCCAGGAAGGGCAGTTTATGAAAGCACCTCCTCTATATGACAAGGTTTCCTTAGAAAAGCATTTCAGGGTTCTTTGGTTTCTGATTCTACGTCTACTTGCTTGCTTTGGGGCAGCTCCTTAGATTTCATCTAGTAAGCAGGTCCTTAGTTTTTTCACTGGAGGTTGCTGATGGCCAAATTAATCCCAGATGCCAGACCAAGGGTGGGAGAGATCTTGTCCTCAGAGAAATGGTAAGTCAATAGATGCTACATAATGCGTCTGGGACCGGTTTGGAGCCCTGCTGTTGGATATGAGAATCTCTCCTCTTTGGCAACTGTACAAAACCATTTCTTTCTTGCTTATTTATTCTCCACCAGCGGATGGTCATAAGGTAAGCTCACCAATCTCAGTTGACATGTCATGGCAGAGCACTTCACAGTTTAGATTTACCAACTCAAGTCTCCGCTTAGCTCTGTACCTCACCATGACCTCCATTTCACGGAGCCACGTGCCCTAGCTTCCAGAGATGACTGGCCTGACAGCCCGGCTAGCTCGCCTCCCAGTTCTCTGCAAGGTCAAAGAGGAGTGCTCGCTTGGCAGCTGCTGTCTCCCCTTTTCAGCCCTGGAGGGCAAGATCAGTAGACGGACTTGGTAGTGTGAGCTACAGAGGTCAAAGCTTGCAGAAGACTTTTTCACTGTTCTCCCTCATGCAGGTAGGGGCAGATTTCCCTTGTACCCAACACGAACCACCTCTGATAACACCAATAAAACCCATACCAGCTGCCTTTGAATCGTACATCGGTTCCCACTTGTGGGAGAGTTGTGCTGATGTGAAAATAAATAAAAGCCAAAGAGCAGTCTGAGGTACTTGCATTCATATTTTGGTTGAAACTCAAATTCCTTACAGATACAAACAAAGATTCCTTACAGATACAAACAAAAATGCATAAAACCTTAAAACTAGTAACTAGCATAAAGGTTATGCAGTCCCTTAGCCAGGCCTCAAACCTAACTCACCAAAAGGTTCTGGGAGTTTGATCTGGAGCATTGTAAGGGCTGTGCTGTAATGAACTTGCAGACTGAAACAGGTGCCAAGTGACAGCAAATGTCAGCAAGCAATGTGTCTGTGGGGTGGGGGAACTAGACATGACAGAGTATCTGTGTCTCAGCAAGCCATATGCAACTTGATCTTTCCATTCACAAAAAAAAAAAAAAAAAAAAAAAAAAAGAAGTAAGGGTCATCTTGTGTCTTGATTCTCTGTCACAACACCAATAACTCATTGCCTTCCCTGGCAGGTGCCCACAAAGGAACAGCAAGAAGCTGGCAGCACAGTCCACAGTATCATATGATTACTCAGAGGAGGAGCTCATGGCAAGCATCGAGCGGGAGTACTGCCGCTGAACCCAACCCCGTGCCACAAGATCTTCAAGCACGTTCCTGGAAGCACAGCTGGAGCAAAACTGCTGCTGACAAAATAACCCCTTGCACAGCGAGACGGCACTGGAGAGGTGGGTGGCAAAGGGAGATGGACTGTGAGAAGCAGTGTGGCTGCTTGGGAAGCATGGAGGAGAAAGCCCTCCCAGCCAGCTCTGAGCGAGACTGTGAGGATCCTCACCAACTGCTGATTTTGGATAAGCGCCACTGGAGGACAGAGCAATTAATCTTGTGAATCAATATTTAGCAGCTCATCTCTAAATGGTATTTACCAATGAAGAAGTACTAGAATCGAAGCATCGTACCAGAAGTGCTGAGACATGGTGTTTTGAAGGAAGATCTTGTTTTGTCTTAGCAGAAGAAAAATGCAGTAATATCATTCGATTCAGATCTCATTTAAGGAGATGTTACATGAAATTCATGTTCCTGCCACTTAAAACAGGTCAAATTTACTCCTTGTGCTGCGCAAGCCTCAGTTCCAGGTCTGGACTTGGCATTGTCTCTTGGAATGTGGTCCCCAGTATGGGATGTAAGATGAAATGGGGAGTGAGCGCACTGTCCAGTACATAGGCAGTGTAATCCCAGAGTTCGAATCCCACTACAATAGGCAAAATGAGGCTCCTGGGAGCCATCAGGGCGCAGAGGATTTGTACGACCCCTTTGGGGAGGGATCCCAGCATCAGTGTCGTACCTGGGGCTCCTTGGTGTGGATCCTTCAGCGAAAGCGGGAGGCATGTCCCCGGCGCTGCCTCGCTGTGGCCAGCAAGCACCATTTTGAGAGGGACTTGCATGCTATTGTAGAGCAGCTGTTTGCAATAAATTTTCAGAATTATCGCTCCTGGCCTTCCCACCTATTTCTTGTCCTCAGTGGGTAGCCTAGAAGAAAAATCACTGCATTTTACCATTAGCTGACTGAAAAGTTAAGCAGAAAGTTGTCTCTCCAGAGGAAACCATATATTTTCAGTGCTCTCAGACAGGGAAGGTTGGTATTTTAGGGTTCACGCTTTTATTTTACCCGCATCTTAACATACTATGAGTAGCTGCTTATTATCAGAAGTAGAAAAATACCTTATTTCTGTCTTCAGCTTAAGCATAAAAGACATTAGATGAACTCTTCACACAGCCTGTGTAAATGCAAGAGGAAACAGCAGGACACATCTTAAAATGCTGTATTTTAACTTCTTTGTAATTCCTGGTATCTGTGAAACAGAAATAAATGCATCTGTACTCTATGTAGCCCTCAGTAAAAGGCATCAAATGTTTTGAAAAAGGCTCTCTAGCTCACACGGTGAATCACCTTACGGTGCCTGCAGACTCCAAGCAGAGTGCATCCTCGGAGGATGGTGGGAGGGATGCCGTGAGGCAGACACTAGATTATACCCCTGGCATACATACTAATGCTCTAGTTGTCCTTCCTGCAGCAGCCTTCAGCAAAGCTGGCCATTGCGCTCTGCTGGAGAGCTCGGGAGCTGCCAGGCACCCAGCAGAGCAGAGGTGGGCAGCAGAAAGGGAACCAGCCTCCCACAAAGATTGCAAGCTATGTTTGGAGGCGAGAGCTTCCAGCATGCCAGCCAGGGCGCTTTGATAGGATGAGGGGTAACAGTTTTAAACTGAGAGAGGGTAAATTTAGACTAGATACTAGGAAGAAATTCTTTGCTGTGAGAGTGGTGAGCCACTGGCACAGGTTGCCCAGAGAAGCTGTGGATGCCCCATCCCTGGATGTGTCCAAGGCCAGGCTGGATGGGGCTCTGAGCAACATGGTCTGGTGGAAGGTGTCCCTGCCCATGGCAGGGGGTTGGAACTAGATGGTCTTTAAAGGTCCCTTCCAACCCAAACCATTCTGTGATTCCATGGTCAGTGCCGTGCTCTGACCATAGAGCCAGCCCACACAGGACGGCTCACCACCATCTGTCTTATTCTCATACTGTGCAGAATGGGATGGTGGCACCCAAGTCCTCAGTCTGCCCAAGGACTGTCAGGGACTGTGCTCCTCCATCTGCGACAAACCCGCACCCAGCAGCACGCTGAAACTGGGAGGGTGGCAGTGGGGTTGGTACCCAGGGAGGCACAACTGCACAGCTTTAACTATCTGGTGTCAGTGTAACCCTACTTATGGTCCATTCAGCGAAAACAGGACACTAGATCATTTTCAGGTAAACAAACACCTTGAAGAAGTATCTAAGCCCGTAACTAATTTCAAGAGAGATTTCTTTAATTAATTGCTTTTTTTAAAAAAAAAAAAAAAAAAGAAAATTGCACTATGAAGATCCCTTTGCCACATCTCAGGCAGTGCATGCTGACATCCCACCAGCCGAATTACCAGAAAGTTTATTTTCATTGTATTCCTCTATAACCATCATCAAATCACAAATACTTGTAAGACAAAAAATTACTTGGTTTGCCAGTACTTCCTGCCCCTAAAACAATTCTGCTGAAATTCAGTAGGGTGCTGGAGAGTCTGCCATTAATCATTTTAGAAACTACCCTCCTGTGCAATAGACACAGCATAAGACAAGGTAGCTGACATGGGGTATGAGCTAATGCTATTAATCCCCATTAATGCAACAGCAAAAGGCTATGTATATTAACCAGATAACTACATTTTTAATCTAACAAAGACAAATGCTACACATCTTGTGTTGCACCAGCCTAAAGGGTAAGAAAGCCTCACTGGCCAGCTGGCTGTCTATACCTACCTTCTATTGCTATTATTTTTTAAGTGAGGCAAAACCACAGTTGCTGAGAGGACTAAAGAGAGTAATTTTTCAGGTAATCATGAAAAATTCCCTTTTAGTACATGAAGAAATATCACCACTTCTGAGCTTAGTGGCTTCCATGAGTTCAGGGGGTTTCTTACCTGGCCGTGCAACAAGATTCCAGCTGAAAGGTTCAGGTGGTGAAAGCATTAAAGCCCTATTTTTTAAATTACTCAACCCAAGACCTTAAAAATCAAAACCAATGAACCTGAAACTACCAAACCGGTTTGCACACTTACTCAGACTCTCGATTTTACTCAAATCTGGGTTTTTCCTAAACAAACAAAGGCTTTGAATCCTTTTGTTTCCCCTTCATAGATGCCCTTTCTGTCTAACAGCACTGCAATGGATGCTGCTGCTTCTTGCAGAGCTCTGCCTTTCAGTAGCCCAGTAAATGGGCAGAACTCTTCCCCAAAGAGCAACTGAGAAAACCGATCAGCAACAGAGCAGTTTTAGGAAGCGAGTTGTCTTTTACCTGGTGGGTAGCCATCCTGTGAAATCTCCTACGAGCTCCAAGAATTCAGCCGGGAGCTATAGGCAGACCTGAGTGGGGAAAACAAAGCTGTGACGTGATCTGTGCTTGGGTGAGATGGCTGGAAAGAGCAAGGAAGAGCAGCCAGTCACCATAACCACAGCTCCTTAGGGCAGGAGGTCTTTGTAGTCCACCTCTGTCTCCGGGACCCTGAACGCCAGTTCTTTTGCCCAGTGTACATGAGGATGGCCCCCATATGTGTGATTCTGCCAGCACCCCATCGCCAAGACCTCTCAGAGCAGAGCAACCACTAGTTCCCTGATGCATCACATCCAGCACCCTGCTGTCATCTACTCGCCTTCACAACACTAGAGGACAAAAGAGGGTGGCACCCTCACCAACCCGAGGATGCTCTCCCCCAGCCTCCTTCCTCCGAGGATCAAACCGCAACAAACTTTCAGCCAAACTGTTTGCAGACACACACCGTGGGAGCTGAGACAGAGCCACTGCCCTGGAGCTGCCACCGGCAGAGCTCCATACCGCACTTGGCCGGCAAGGTGGAGCAGCAGCTGCCTGGCACAGATGGCATCCACACCAGGGGGAGGGCATCCACACCAGGGGGAGGGCATCCACACCTCGGGGAGGGCATCCACACCTCGGGGAGGGCATCCACACCAGGGGCTGGTTTCCCTCCCGCCACACACACTCGGGACACGGTGATTACTTGCGCAGGGTGAAGTGGGTTTATCTGAAAAATGACAACCAACAGAAATCACTCTGAACTTGTGAGACACTACAAGGGAGAAAATGAAACCTAAGGTATTCTTCCCATCTAGGAAAACCTCTCCCAGGAAAGGGTATGCTCCAGCTTCCTCAGGTTTTCTGCACGTGTAAGATGTGCCCATGGCTTCTGCACACATCAGGATGCAGAAGTCACCAGATTCCCTTCTCCTGTTCAAGGACTGAAGCAGAAAACGAGGAAGGCTGCATTTGACAGAGGATGAAAACTATCTGGAAAGAAAATGCCTCAGTGCTAACGTACTGGCTGCAGGGAAGGTAATCCCAGAGATTGCATGGACTGAGAGCAGATGTGGCCGAGGCCTTGCAGCTTCCTCCTGAACCATCTCAGTCTTTCCTTAGCCTGTAGGTTGCCAGGGTTTGAGTCATGATTTACTCTTTCTGCACACATGGAAGAAGTTTGCCTTCTCACGGCCATTGCCTGCCTGCCTCAAGCTGCCTTGTCAGACTTGAACGGAAGGTAAACAGGCAGATGGGCTCACAGATTAAACTTCAAAACCGGTTAGAAGATTTATCCCAGCAGATGAACTCAACCTAGGTGCAACCCTGAGGCAAAACTCAGCTCACGAGAGATGACAAGCGACGTGCCACCTTCGTCATTCACAGGATGCTGAGCACAGCTTTCACCAGAGCTGCAGCCTAAGCCAGAGGAGCACACTGAGCCTGCAGCCACACCGCAGCACGGGCCGCCTCTGCCCACCCAGCACCGCAGCTTCGGAACAGATCCACGCTTCCAGTACCCTCACTGCAAGTGGACCGGTGCTCAGGGGTCTGTGAGCAAGGTGAGGCAAGCTGCTGCTAAACTGAAGGGTTGGCTGTGTAACCACACAGAGGAACGAATGCTGGTCTAACTGCAAAACATAGCATTAGCCCAATGGACACCTCTTTCCCTTTAGAAAAATTGATGGTTTTTATGGATGTAGAATGGCTACAAGACAGAAAGACTTTTGCCTGCACAATGCCTGTGTCAGCACAGAGGTAGAGCTGGGAAGGCTTCCTCACATGTGAACCATTTTCTCTCACAGGACGAAGCTGTTCCAGACTCCAGCCCCACCTGGATGATTACCGAGTGCACCTCTTGGCTGCACGCAACAGCTCACACCACAGCTTGGTTTCTAAGGAAAAGCAGAACCATGAGCACAGAACTGTGAAATCCATTGTAGTGTTTCATGTAAGCAAAGCAAGGGAGACAATATAAAAAAAAGCACAGCAAAAAGATTACACGTATTGTTTAGGATGTAACTTGATGATCAGAAAAATCTTCCCTGAAAAACAGTGGTAGGAACAGACAAGTAGGACATCTTCCCCTGGAAGACAAAAGCATTATGGAGCCGTCCAGAGCCAGGGGCTGGAGGTTGTGCTACTCTGCCAGAGCACTGATCCTGCAGTAAAGCCTTCCAGGCTCTGCTGAGGGGGAAGTACGACCATCCATGGGATATTTTCATCTTCAGCACATTTGCCAGAACAATGTGCCCTCCTGCAGACAACGCCTTGAGTCACCACTCCCCGTTCACTCCGAGGGCTCTGACTGCAGAGGCTGAGTCACCTCGCTGTGGAGGGCTGTGACAGAAAGCTGGCATCGTTACATCCTCTCTTCCCCTTCTCTTCCATTAAAACGTGACCCTGCTAGAAATAACCATCACTGCGGTTTGGGAACTGATCAGCAGGGAAGAAACAGCAGAGATACTTGAAAATCTAAAGTAGTCACTGCTGCTGTCACCATCGCCAGCTGAGACCTGGAGGTGACACCCCAGCCTGCCAGAACACAGGTATGAGGGAACAGGAAGAAGCAGGGCTACTGTAGCCATCTTTTAAGGCAAATTCTCATCTCTCCTTTATTTCCAGCTTTCATGCCATGCGCAGCTTGCAACACTAACAGAGCAGCGCTCCGACCATCATCACCTTTTGCCGATAGCTTCTGGAGGCCATGCTAGAACAGTTATGCACCCCGAGGCTCTTGTTTTCAGACAGCATGCAAAAGCCCCAAGCCCTGGCATTCTACAAGATACACAAGCAGCATGGCACAAAATTATAAACGGACAAGCACTGGTCAATTTACAACAGGATCCAAAAAGTCCTGCCTCTACAAGTAAACTAGCAAGCCCCAAAGTCTTCCACTGGCCTAGATATATAACCTAAGGCAGACGGATTTACATAGTTCTGGAATGGATATGTATGAAACCTGAAAATTCACAATTTTTTGATTTAAAACCAGTCACATTGCATACTTTTTATTTAATAAAAGTTAAAAACACGTACAAAAATGCGATTCCATTTCTTTAAAATATAGGCTCAAAATAAAGACTGAACAATAGAGTTCAGGCAGTAAAGTGCAAAGAGAGCAGCTATCCCAGTCATGCTTAATCCATAAATAACCCTTACACAGCAGGAAGGAACAGAAAGAGCAAACAGAGCAGAGGCAGCCACACCGCCGCTCAGCTGTTCATGCACATCCACAAGAGCCGCAGGTCCCTGCAGGTCCCAGACAGGGGTGGCGGAAGGCAGCGCATGCCTCACAGGAGCGGGCTGCAAGGAATCACAGGCCAGGCAAACTTAACAAAGAGGGAGCTGTCGCTTTTCTGCATCGTCACACACGTACACAACACATTGCTTTTAAATTCCATATTCTCCAGCCCACCGTTGCCCCCACCATAATGCAACAAACTGACGTGACAAATTACTGAATTATGACATGAGTTTCCAAACCGTTTTGCTCACGCGAACACCATACGTGGTTAATCTGTAAAAAAACCTAAGTACTAAATTGGCTATTGGACTGAAACAGAACACACTTCCCCCGTTAAAAGCATGCTAAAACGGCATCCAGAAGTCAAGCTGCTTGTTCTAAGGGACTTCTGAGCAAAACAAATGAACAAAAAAATAGCAATGTCTCTTTCTTCACCACGTGAATTTGGAAAACTGCATACTGACAGAGCAGCAACACTACAAGCACCCACTTTACCAGGAAGAGGGGGTTCAACCAAGCCCTTTGGAGAGTACAAAGTGAGGTTTGCACACGCACACACACTCATCAGCACTACGCCATGGTCGGTGGGATTGCAGCGTGTCGAGCGGTGTGGACATGGTAAAGGTCAGGCACAAAAACTTCAGTACACTTAGCACAATACTCCCAATATAGTGCAGTTTGAAAACTTTAACTACCATTACTTAAGACTATAGATTTAAGCATTAAAAAAAGGGATATATTCTGCTTTCAACTAAAACAAGTCTCTGCCAATTTCAGGGGCGGGCTAGCTGAGATCAGCAAGTCTGCACTTACACAGATGAGAACCGTGCTTTGCCCACAGTGGGAAGCAAGACCAGAATTTCAGAACAACAAAGCAGCGCAAGAGATAGTGCATTCCTAGTTATCCACATTTTACATATCAAGGAAAAAGTCCTCCTTGGTGCTCAACTAAATTTCAGTGCAGGAGTGGCTGATGGGAGAAGAGTCCAGAAGGAATAAACACTACAGAAATATTTTGTGCAGCAGGTGTGCCATCTCCCAGCAAAACAACACCCGGTGCTTCACAGCACAACAGCTCCACTGTCAGCCCTGCTACAATACGTATGCACATCCTGCCGCACCACGGAAACTGAGCAATACAACTGTGCTGTGGGCATTTTTTATTATTCATACCATGCCATTACAACACAGCACTCCTGCAGCCAGTGATCCCACTTCTTAGCCATATCTACATTTGGTGTAAAAGAAAATCCAATCAACAGGGAGAATATCTCATTTAATAGAAAAGGGTGATTTTATACAAAGTACTGTGGGGAAGTATAAGGCCACATGAAAAGCATCATCCAGTTGACACGGTGGCTACTTCTTAAGTCAAGACATGATTAGTACTTCCCCTGGTGCTTTGATACAGGTAAATGAAAGCCTTGAACAATTTCTTATAAGGTGCACAAGCATCCACGATACATTAAAAAAACCTTAGTTTCCTATTTCTCCAGTACTCAAAAAAAAACCAAAAACAAACCCAAAACAGAGACCCAGCTAATTATTCATGGGTTATCTTGCCATTTTTGCACTTTCCAGAAGACTTCAATATGCTGGTTTAGTAGGACTGAAAGTAAACCATAATTTTTAGTGTCAAAGTTTCTAAACACTGCTTGTGCTTCTACCTCCATCACAGAAGTATGGCTCCTCCAGACTTTGCTCCAGCAGAGGATGGACTCAGGAATGCCCAGCATGTCAAACCTTTACCAAAAGTCACAACAGTTTCCACTTGCAAAGGGTATGAATTTATAAAATGTTGAGGATTTCAACACTTGTTTTCTGAAAGAAAGTCATGCTGGTTTGGTTTGGTTTAGAAATGATGACACATTTCGATCTCAAACCCCCAACGTCACCTGCGTAAGAAGGGTGTAACATCACCAGCTCGCTGCAGGATCTGGATCTGCAAGTGTGAAAATCCCAACCACTATGGGTTATCAAATATTATGTGTTTACAAAACAGTCTGAATGCAATTCTTTAGGTTTACTGAGAAGGAGTTTCCAAAACTCTGGGTCTCATCCTGCACACCCCTACTAATGCAGGCCAAGTAATTTGCCTGTATATCAAGACCAAAATGAATAAATACAAAATATATTTGGTATAGAAAATACTAGTATAAAAATTAAAAATCACCCTGTTTTACTGTCCATCAAAATATTAACAGCAAGCATTACATTTTTTTAACCTATTGCCAAAATCATTTCCAAAGAGTTCTGCTTTCTTGAAGTGCTGGTGATTGCATTTGCCCAAGTACTGAAAGAAACAAATAGGGAAGGGACGAGGGAATATATGGTAAGATTTCTCACATAGCATTATTGACAGAGGACCTAAGCTGAAGGAAAATAAAGTATGCACACACACGAAGAAAAGAAGCCGTTGTCAGTTCTGTTGTAGCCATTAGAGCTCTTCCTGATCTTCAGCAAGTTTGTAGAGAAGGTGCTTCCTCACACTAGCCCTGACAGACAGATGACGGTACAGGGATGAGCATACTCAATCCACTGCTGCTTTTCGGTTTCTCTACTGTGGCAATTCGGTTGAGTTTGCCAACCTCTGCCTGCCAGCTGGGGATCTTCTTTGTGCTCATATGGCGGCGGGTGTGCTTTGTCAAGTGATCGCTGCGCATGAAGCGACGCTCACACACAGGACAAGCAAACTTCTTCTCTCCCGTGTGAGTTCTACGGTGGCGTGACAGTTCATCTGAGCGGGCAAACTTCTTGTCACAGCCTTCCCAGTTGCAGCTGAAAGGCTTTTCTCCTGCAGCACATAAAAGAAGCATAACTTACTTCTGAGAAGCCTGCTATGGTTTTATCAAAGAACTAACTTAAACGCTGCCTTGCAAAAACTGATGAATTCCATGGAACCGCTCATGTGTGCACTCAATATTAGCTTAAGCTCAAGTTGTGTTCCAGAGGAAAGCTACAGATACCATTTCTACTTATTCCCTTATATCTCTTTAAATGTTCTTCAATCAAGTCTGGTTTTTTAATTGTCCAAAACCCCAGTTTAAAGAAGAAGATTCTTCACGAAGCTACCTTATCAGCTGACTTGAACTAGAAGCAAGCCCCATGCCACCACAGCTATACGGCTGCTGCATGTCATCAGCAAATACCGCAGGCAAACAGGAATCCTGGAATCCAGCCTCAAGAGTCCCACTGCTCCAGTGATCCAGTCTGATACACAAACACCCCGCCCCAGCAAGTTCTACTGAGGAATGGCCTGCCCTGCCATCCCCACAGGGCTAGATCCCAAGACAGACTGGGGAGGTCTGCACACCCAGGAATGACAGCAGTCAGGACGGCTGTCCACGTCACCTTCTGCTTGTCCTGGGCCACTGCTTAACATCAGACCTATCCTAAACAACGTGATCTACCGCCTGCAACCCCCACCCCTGGTAAAGCTCAAGATAAACATCTACCATGTGACCCAAATTTATGGTAACGTTTTGGAGCAGGACAAAAGTGTCCAGCAGAAAGAAACCCCCACAGAAGTGTTGTTCTTATTTCAGATATTGAGAGTAAAGTTCTACATTTGGTGTATGTGTTATCACCTAACTACTGGTGCACTGGGAAAAGAAAGCTGAACTACTCCGCCTCCCGATCCTGTAACACGGACTGGCTAGTAAGGGTCAGTGTGGTTCACCTCCCATAGATGTCCTGGGCTTGATCACCATATGGAGGGACACAGAGCTTCCCTATTCAAAACCAAGACATTTGTTGTTAGTCCATGTCTATCCTGTAGCTCCAGGTTAATTCAGCAGCCTGCAGCACTTACTTTCAAGCCAGAAGTAGAAGCAGCATTCTACCACTGAGCTCTGGTTTACAAGGATTATCAGCTTCCTGTGGGGTTTAAGCTCTTTCCCCAAAGGAACTGTAAAGACAAGCTGGCAAACTAATGCAAATCCTGCCAAAGAAGCTGACATCCAATAAACCAGTGTCTGTAGGCCAAGGGAGGGTGGGGAAAAAGAGCCAAGGACAAGCAAAATTAGACACTTTTGAATGAGCTATTCCATACCAATCTCCTGCTATGCCTATCCTTCGACATCAGGAACAGTCCCTGAGAACGCAAATGTTTTAACAGAATCTGGAGCCAGAAAAAGGGTAAGTAACATACACGTATACAGTCTCCACACTGACCAGATTTTATGGAGCAAATCAGCTCATGTGTAATTACAATTAGTTTTCATTTGCCTTTAAAATTCCTTTTCTGCAAGTGAATAAACTGCTACGCTCCTGTAGCAGCTCTGCTTCCTCACACAGTTGCCCAAAATCTAATGCATTCCCATTTAGCCTAAACAAAACTTGGGGAAAACGTGCAGTTTCTGACTTCCTCACCTTTCTTTTACTTGTGTAACAATTTAAGACCAACTACCTCTACTATGGTTTGCTTATACCAGACCTTTCCATGCCCCCAAAAATGGGACTCGCACAATTCATTTCGATCGAGTCCAGACGGCAGGATTCCACTCAAACCTAAACACACACACACACACAGAGACAGCAAAGCTCTGCTCCAAGTAAAGCATGTGAAATTCAACTAACACTATGGGGTCAGCTGAGGTCTCAGAACAAAGTCTGTCTTGTTTTGCCTGCCCACAGAGAATGAACATTCCTCCCGTCTCCGAGATAGGCAGAAGTTTGCCGATCACCTGCCTCTTCCCTTTCCCACCCTCTCCCCCCAAAACCCATGCATTTCAGCACCCCAACACAAGCCAGAGCTGGAGTGCCAAAGGACGCGTGCTGTCATACGTACCAGTGTGGGTGCGAAGGTGGGCTTTGAGGTGGGAACTTTTGAAATAGGTTTTCTTGCACCCAGGGAAGTTGCAAACGTAATTCCTCCGTCTAGAAAAGTCCACCTGGGGGGCGCAGCTTTGACCAGAAGTGATGAACACAGGAGCAGGGGCAAGGGGCAGTAACTTGGTGCTCCCAACAGTCATTACTGTTTGTGGGCACTGCGGTGTCTGTGTGACAGCAGTCTGTGGAAGAACCAACATGACGGTCCCCTGAGGCACAGAAGGTCCCATGAGGACAGGCTGAGAGAGTGGGGCTGTCTGTGGTAAAATAGGTTTCATGGGAGCTGAGACTGCTGGAGTAGAAGGCTTGACGTAGGCATTGATCATACTGCTTTGCCCATTTAAAGGGATCATCTGACAGAGAACTTGGGGGCTTGAAACAGGGGCAGGTGTCACCGGGGTAGCTCTTTTTAGCAAGTCATTCTCACAACTCTTTGGTAAGTGGGTCTGTGGCGAAATGGGCCGGACTGGTAGCTGTCCTTTATTGGTCACAGTATCACTGGAGTCGTGTGTGCAAGGCTGATGTACTGGAGAAGTTTTGTTAATTAAATCATCCGCAGCACACGTGTCCTGTGGCAGTCTGGAATGTCTTCGGTCATCCACTCCACACCAGTCTCTGGGAGTGCTGTAGCCTGAAGTTACCTTTGTCTTCTCTTGCACAGCAGGAATGTGATGGTAAGCCGAACTATCACCTGTGTGACGTATGACACTTGTTGCCATGGCCCTGCAAGGCTGAGGGGTGAAGGATTCCGATATCACTGGCTTCTGACTGCACTGTCGCTCCATGTTGATAACAGATGGCTTGGTTATGGGAGAGGCACCGGTCGCTGATGTGACTGAGCAGGCAGCTGTGCTTGCCATGACAGTCCTTGGTTTGGAATAAGTGACTTGTGAGGAGAGGAGCATAGCAGCTGATATCTCAACAAAGTCAGGGCTGTGCGGAGGGGTCATGCACTGCAAAACAGACAATGCCATTATACAGCAGTGTAACTTCATAGCATAATTTTTGACTATCTTTACAGTGAAAAATAAAATTACAGCCCCTCACCAGAATCCCAGAACCTGTCTCTTAGGACAAACTGATTAAAGCATACAGTGGCCCATCTGATGGCCATTCTGAATGTGCTCAAAAGAAAATTAGTAAAAGAAAGGCAATGAGGCAGCTGTAAACCTGCATAAAATATTGCATGTCTACTCACTGCACTATGACAAACTCTCCCATTCCTTTCTCCTCAGCAACTGGTGCAGCCGTAAGAGGTACGGGCGCTCTGCTGTTCACAGAAAACAGGCTAGAAACAGACAGCAATATTGTACTTTTTCAATTTCAGACTTCCAGGAAACCCTAGATATTTTATCAATGATTACCTCATCAGCTGGTGGCTACTCC
This sequence comes from Falco peregrinus, assembly GCF_023634155.1. Taxonomy (NCBI): domain Eukaryota; kingdom Metazoa; phylum Chordata; class Aves; order Falconiformes; family Falconidae; genus Falco; species Falco peregrinus. The sequence continues at coordinate 63,296,131 of NC_073727.1, forward strand.
AGAGACAAAGGCAAATGGAAATGCTCTCTCTCTTCTTCATCCATTCTCTCTATGCTCTCCTGCTGCCACCACCTCTCCTTCCTCCTTTACCTCTGAAAACTCACACCTGTCTCCTGTGCTGCTCAAGAGACAGTAACAACACTGAGCGGCAGGAGCATGAGAGAAGTCCATCAAGCAGGTGCCATACTGTCTCAGACTCTTTTCCCCTATTATTCCTCTTTTTCCTGACATAACTGCACACTAGAAGCCCGCTGGTTGAAAAGGGCCTTAACCATCCGAAACCTGAAGAGCACCAAGCCCTTTTTTAATACCTACTTTTGCTGCAACATAAATTGCAACAAAAAAGAAAAAAAATAAAGTGATTCAACCGATATTACTCAGCCAGAGTAGACCAATGCTCTGGAGAAATAACAGACTACATGTAAAAACTCATAGCATAGAAACTAATTAAATTGTCTATTTCATAATGGTAACCTGTACTTTCTCTTATAATGACGAGAGTGAAGCCAATTCTTACTCAGTGCCCCAAGAAACCTACAACGGCCACACAGACAGCATCCCCAACGTACCTGCCAAGTGTAAAAACAAGGGCTTTCATGTCTATGTTTAACAAGGGATCAAGCTCCTGCATTTGCCATTCCAGACACATCAGAAAAACCCACATTCACCATGCCCGCCTCACTACTCTGCGTGCACACACAGAGCACTGGCTATACTACAGCTATTCCACACAGGGACACACGAGCAAGCTGTCTTTTCTAGCCAAATCGGAACATTGAAGAGATGTAACATCCAGATGCCAGGCTTATTTATTTTGCATTCATGTTTTTCTTACCAGTGTAGATAAATAGTCCTTTGGTAATTCAGACGTAGTCTCAGCGTGCATTGTGAAATCACCAGAATCCGAGAAGGGCGTAAGTGGCCTTATCTTTAATATGTCACCTTTCTGTGATCTTTGACCCCAGGAGCTCATACAAACAAGCGCTTCAACAGCTTCAATGTCGTTCTGCTCCAAGGTGCTGCAGGTAGACCTTTCACTGTCATGACGCTGCCTTTCACGGATAGACTCATAGATGTCCACGATGTCAACCTAAATGCAATTGGATTACTGGCTATTAGGACAGGTCAGAATACAAAGCCAATACCACCCACGTACTGTCTGCTCATGATGAAGGTCATCTGAAACAGATCCCATGCCCGCAGAAAGGCTTTTACCAACCCGCTCAACTCCTAACCCTCCCCCCACCAGCTCATCTCCACTCCCCTGTTACTCTTAAAACAATAAAATTTAAATAGAAAGAAGTGTGATTTGCAGGAAAGGAACAGAAATGTATATAGCTCACATTTCCAGAATTGCTGTCCCAGATTACACTTCTCTGAATGAACACACCCTGTGCTTGCATACACGCGAAAAGAGGGAAAAAATCCTGACTTCCAACTTTGTTTAGACAAGGCTGTTTCCTGGACCCAAAAGATGACTGCTGGTCAGCACTAACTTAATTCTGGTAACGTTTAGAAGATAAATTTCAGCTGACAGTAAGACGCTTTAAGCTATGACCACTGACTGAGTACCACATCTTGCAAAAGCATTTTCATCTTATTTTTGTCAATAGGGAAGCCAGGGTGGGGGGAAGGAAGGGGGGAAAGTGGCCTTCAAAGTGCAGTGGGAATTGTATGTATTGTACTTCAGAAAGTCATGACGCTACATAGGTGCTGAGTATCTCAAGATGCACTATGAGTAACATGAAGACAAATGTAGTCATACCGATTTGTTTCCAGCTGCAAACATCACATAAAATTTGTGTGTGCATGTGTATGCATGCACGCAACACACTTGACTCCTCTGCAAAAGGATACCCAAACTTCATAAAGCTTCCACAGCACTTGGCAGTGACTCCAAAAGCTACGTAGCGTGGCTGGTTTATCGCTCACGTGCCAGCTCAGGCTCACCTAGACATCCAAACTCTTCCAGTCTTTAGGCACACCAACTAACTGTGAAGGCTGGGATTCTGCATGGACCCAGATTCTTGAGCCTACTGCTGTTACACAGAGTGCTTACAGACTGCAGTGAAAAGGTTCTAACTAAAAAGACACCGCCACACCGTTAGCATGTTCTAAAGCCCTAGAGGGAACTATACTTGTTGGGCGACATCACTTACACACCTAAGTCAGCGAGTTTTGTTACAGAGTCAAGGAAGGAGGAATGATCCTGGCTCAACAGTGTCACAAAGATGCAAAGCTGCGTGCCATTGCCTCCCCTATAGGGACCTGCACGGTAAACACGTTCAACATAATGAATACAAAATGCACTCACAGAGGACTTTCACCTAAAACATGTACCAGGCATGGAGATGTCAAGACTGGGGAGCAGGATGGGGTTCAAGTGACTAACGGTTCTGAGGGAGACTCCTAAGAATTTCCACTAAAAGCAATGGGAACGGGAAGGAGGGCAAAACCCGATGCGGGCTGCAAGCCCGGACCCAAGCGCGCCTGTCCCACAGGAGCCACCGCAGGGCAGGCTGTGCACCCGGCTGCCCCAAAGCCTGCCACCGCTCCCCGCAGCGTGACTGCAGGCAGCCAAGCCAGCAGGTTCATGTCTTCCAAACGCACGTTTCAGGAGAGCAGCTGTCCCTACAGTTACATGAATATATATATATACACACACATACACAGCCCGCTTCGGAAAAGAAAACCTAAAAAAGCCCCTTCTCAGGGCGAGCGCCGCAGCACGGCTCCCCCGCCGCCAGGGGCACGGCTCGGGGCGCCCGGCCGCCTGTCCCCGCGTCACCCCGCCGGCCGGGCGGCGCCGCTGCGGGGCGGATGGCGGGAAGGAAGGGAAGCAGCAGCAGCAGGAGAAGGAGGAGGAGGAGGAGGAGGAGCGGGGGGGGAGCAGCTCCCGCCCCGCCACCGCCCCCACAAAGGCCGCGGGGGGAGCCCCCCCCCCGCAGGTGACCGGGGCACACCCGCCCCTGAGGGCTCTGCCCTGGCACCGCCGCCCCCCCAGCGGCAACGGCACCGCCCGCCCGCCCCCCGCGGCGGGTAACGGTCCCAACCGACCATCCCCCCCCCGCCCCCGGGCGAGTAACGGTCCCCAGGGGCCACCGACCCGCCGCGGCCGTGCAGGTCCCCGCGCCCCTGCCCGCCGCAGAGCACGTGCCCGGGCCGGACCGGCGCCAGCTGCCCGCGGCTCGGGGCACCCGCCGCCCCCCTCCTCCCTCCGCTCGCCCGCCACTTACCGCGGGCGCATCTCCCATCTCCGAGCAGGGTGAGCCGTGCATGGCGCAGCTCCGGCGGGCGGCGGCGGTGTGACCGGGGAGCGGCAGCAGCGCGCGCACACACACACAGAGCAGCAGCCGCCGGCGCCGGCTCCGCCCCCTCCCCTTCCCCCGCGCGCCGGGGGACCCGCGCCGCAGCGCTCCCTGCGCCAGACAGCACGGGCGGGGCGGGGGGGGCGGGGAGCGGGGGAAGCGGGGCGGGGGGAGCGGCGGCTACTCGCCAATCAGCGCCCGCCTCGGCCCGCGCCCGGCCAATGAGCGGCGGCTGCCGGCGTGATCGCGGCGTGCCGCGGGGCTGCCAGCGGGAAGGGCGGGCGCGTGGGCCCGGCCGGCGGTGGGCGGGAAGGCAGGGCGGGGGCGGGGCCGGGGAGCGCGCGCTGGAAACTGGGGGAAAGGTCGGGCTGGGGGCGGGGCGGGGCGGAGGCCGGGAGTGCCCGTGCGCGCGGTGGGGGTGTGGCGGGGCGGGGCGGGACGCGGGGGGGGGCGCGGCTCCCACCCCCCCTCAGCGGTGCGTGCGGCGCGGCACGGCACGGCACGGCACGGCACGGCGGGGGCAGCGCGGCCCGGGCGCTGGGCGGGGTGTGGCGGCCCCCTCCCCGGGGCAGGTGCCGCCGCCGGCGGGGAAGGAAGGGACCGGGCCCCGCCCGCGGCACGGGTCGGCCCGCCGGCGCGTCCGGGAGTGAAGACAGGCGGTCCCCGTCCGGAAAGCGGGACGGGCCGTCAGCGCGGCGCGCCCGAGGCACGGGGCCGGCCGCGGCAGGGAGCCTCCCCGGGCAGCCACCCTCCGGCCGCCGCAGGGTTTGTCCGCAACGCGCTCCCGGCCCGGCCTCTCCGCTTCTTGCTTCAACGGGCGCTTCAGCGCACGGCCCGTCTGCGGCCCCGCCGGGCAGCGGCGACTCCGCGGCGCGGCCCTGAGGCGGCCCCGCTCCGGGCTGCTGCCGCCCCTCGTTGCGGCCCCCGCTCCGCCGGGGGTGACCTCCTCCCGGCCCCTGCGGAGGGCGTGGGGGCATCATCTGGGCTATCTCTCCTTGCCGTCGGCTTGGCTTGGCCACCGCGGCCCGTTTCTTCTGCAGCTTCCGAAGCTTTGCCGCAGCGTGCTCACCTCTGCTCCCCGTCACCGCACGCTCCGTGTGCTTCAGCTTCCCGGTGCCGCTGCCTCCAGCCCATCAAACACCACATTAAACCGATCTCCCAGGCCCGTCCACCGGAGCATTCCCCTTCCCCCGCCTTGCAGCTCTCCCCGGTACCTCCCGTATGCAACCTTTCCCCCCGCCCCCCCCCCCCCCCCCCCCCCATTTCCAGGTGCCCACCACACCATCTCCCCCGCAGGGTCCCACAGGGACTGCGGCAGCCGGTAGAACTGCAAGCAACAACTCCAGAAGGTCCCACAGAGTTTCTTGCACACCCTTGCTGCTGCTTGTGGCTTGCAACCTGCGAGCTCGCGTCTCTGCCCAGCCTCTTGTGCAGTACTTGGGTTGCAAGTAGCTTTTCTGTTTGTGTTTGCATGGTACCAACCGTGCTGCCGCCTGTGTGGCAGGGCCCTGTGCCTTATGAGAGTAAGAAAAATGCTGGTAATTCAGATTGCAAACCCAGCTCTAACATTAAAGAGTTCTGTTTGCCAAAGGAAATCGATTGTGTGACAGGGAATGAAACAACTTCGAAGAAAATGCTGTCAGTGACTAAAAAGCACGATTGAGGGTGGCACAGTGGGGGCACAAGGTATGTGTCTCATATAAATCACTAGCTGTTCCTTGTAAAACCAGAGCCTCTCACACGGTCCCATTTCAAGGGAAACCTTTAAGGAATTGTAAAACTAGGAAAATACTGTGCGGTTCTATTTTGCGTTCTCTCCAGTTCCACTGCAGTTGAGAAGCGGCTGTGCTTGTCTCTTTGCTGCTTGTTGAAACACATACAGTTTCTGCTTAAAGCGCTTATACACACAGCCTTAGTCATTTGCAGCATGGATTTTTAATTTAGTAATAGCATCTGAAGGCAGCACAGCAGCCTCGCCAGTGAAGAAGCAGTTGCAGGGAAGCAGAGTGGATCAGTTCTCCCAGCTCCCAGCAGGATGTTTTCCCATGTCACATACCACAGACTGTCCCCGTCTTCTGAGTCCCCAAGTGGAGATTGCTGGACCAGGGGTGCTCGTGACAACACGTGCGTGCAGTGCCAGTTAGAAGTGGTGGTACATGTCTGTACTCTGACTTGCACCGTGGGGGAAACGTGTTTGATCGTGTTGCCTTCGCTGAGCTAAAAACGGCAATGAAGTTTTTCAGTACAAATCCCCAGAGCTCTTACCAAAATTTCCTGGTCTGCTTTGTTATGTTGCTGCCAGCTGAGGCAGTTTTAGGTGACGAAGGAGCATCTTCTTCATCATCGCATTGGATATCTGTGGCAGAGCATGGGTCTGAACCCCATGGCACCTGAGCCCTCAGCCCTAACAGCCTAGAGCTTCTCCTCCTTTCCCCCCTTTCCTTTCTCAAGGCTGCACTAAGGTGAATATTAATGCAGTTAATATTATCTTGCTGCTTTGTACATCTGCCTGCACCCATCAACTTCCCTGGGGCTTTCAACCAGTGGCACAGCTTCCTGAACAACGTACTGGTGTGCTCATCAGGATGATCCACGCTGGCTGTGCTTTCCCTCCTGAAGCTGGTAACCTGGACCACGGCTCAAACACCCCAATACTTTTTTCCAAAGAACTTGGAGGAGCCTGCCCACGTCAGCGGCTGCAGGATGCCGGTGCCCCTGCCCTCCCTGGCTGCAGTGATGCGGCCCCCAGCCCAGCAAAGCCATTGTCCCCTAGCCTGCCCCTGCAGTGCTGCTGCTGCTCTGGTATTCTCCAGATCTGGCTCTCCATTTGGTTTTATAAAGGCCTATTTAACTCAGACTGTTGGCAAACACTTCAGAGAAAGGCTTTCTTTGTCAAAGATAGACAATGTCTTTGTTCCGATGCAGGAACGAGCAGATGTAAGTTGCTTCAGCAGAGGGTTAAGGCTCCACTCAGGTTATCTTATCCTTTTGGCTGGGATGACAAGAAAAGGATCAAACATTGCATGTGAGTAGGAGGGAAAATATTTCATACTGTAGACTGAAAAGAACAAAACGGCACACAGGCAGCTCTTCCCCCATTGCCCTTTTGCAGATAATTACACAATAAACAATTGAAAAGAGACTAGAGGAAGAATATGATGGGCTCAGACAGTTTTCCCAGTGTTTACCAGCAGTTAAAAATAGACCAAAGCAGTTGTCCGGGGTGCAGCTTTAGAGTTAGTGCAATTTGGCAGCGGCATCTGGTCTGGCTGAATACAGCAGCAGGCTACTGTAGCAGACAAATAGCTTAGCGAATGGGGCGGGATCAAATAAATATAGATAATTACAATCAGAGCTATCCCGTGCAGGAGATGTGAGAAGATACATCAGAAGAAATGAAAGAGTGCGATGCACATGTAAGATGGGTGTCCATCCCCTCTCCCTCCTCTGTTCTGCACTTGAAGGGTGGAGCAGTCGGAGCTGACACAGCCCCACATTGCCCCAAAATGTACTTGCTGGACTGTCAGCAGCAACCAGAGAAGAAAACACCACAAAGCAAATGAGGCAGCTCTGCCAGGTGGTGCCTGTCACCAGCTGATGGAAATGGCCGCAGCAGCCCCTGGCTGAGGGCGGGAGCAGGACCAGAGGCATTCACCCAGAGGGTGAACGCACTGACCTCAGGGGGAATAGCAGAGTTATAGAAGGGATTTACAGTCAGAGAGTTATAATGGGATATATGTGAAGAATGGGGGAGAGTGGGGGGGTGGGGGTGGGGAAGGGATATAAGGGATAACCACAAAGAATAGAGGAGGGAAAGGAAGAAAAGGAGAGGAAACAAAAGCAGACAGACCAACAAGGAAAATTTCTTGCTCAAATAAAGTCTGAATGCAAGAGTGATGATAAAGCCAGGGGCTTTTATACAGACTCTGGCCCTGGCTGGCAGTGAGAGTCTGTGTGAGCACGTTTGCATGGATTGCCTCTTTCTGAGCAAGCGGGCGCAGCCGTACAGACCGTTCAGCCTTTGGCTGCTGACGCTCTCGGCCTGTTGCCGTGCCCAGCAGCATCACAGAGCCGACAGGACACGGTCCCAACGTGCCGGCAGAGGCGAGGTGCTAGACAGCATGTAAGAGGGGAGGGGAGCGCAAACGTGCAGTCTGTCTGCACTGTCACACTGCATGTGGGCCAGCTGCCGAAGAGGAGACCTCCTTTATGGCTTCGGGCTGTCGAACAGCGCAACAAATCCCCCCCTGCTGCTGGGCAAGGAGCCCCAGCCTTCCCCGGCAAACTGCGTACGTGTCTGCTAGCAGGGACAGGCTGTGACACAGCAGCCTTTGCCCAAGGGGAGGACGAAAAGCACAGTCCTTGCGTGCCATCCCCAACTGGTGTGAGTCAAAAGTCAACTTTTTCCTCGCCTGCGCCTTTCGTATTCCCTTTCAGAAACAGATTGAACTTTCAGTACGTGGATAAGCATCCAAGGAGCGGGTAAGCAGCCAGAACAGCATAAGGAGACATAGCCAGGTTGTGGTGAAAGGAAAGGGTTTGAGAGAAGAGCCACACAAACTGTTTCCCACTTTATTTTGGATCCAGGGTGCTTACAGAAGAAACACACGCTGCCAGTTTTGGTGGGTTTTTGTTTTGGTTTTTTTTTTTTTTTTTTTCCTCCACTCCCAAAAACATGTTTCTACCTGAAGAAACACTGACTGCATCAAATGCTTCCTGAGACCTGGCAGCACTACAGAGGGGAATCACCACTCAAATAGACTTTTTCTGGGTATGTGAAACATAATGTTTTACTGAATTAAAAAAATCCAATCCACAAAGATTGATCACAGGTGAGGACCATCCAGAGATCCACCATAACAGAAATAATAAAGTAAGTGACAGTAATAAGTATGACACACTAGTGCACCATCTGCTCGCTCAAGTGCACCATCTGGTTTTTCTACTGCTGCTATTCATGCCCTGATCTTATTTTAGTGGCACCAGAAGATGGATTCAAATACCAGCAAAAATAAAAATGACATGTTATTTATTTATTGTTCTGCTTAAGTGGATGTCTTCATCGTTTTCACTGTTCTCTTGACCTCAATATTACTGTTAGCTAAACCCACGTGTGTTTTCTGACACACAGTATATTAAAGCGTTAGTAATGCTGACAGATGTTCCCCTCTTTTGGTCATCTCACAACTTGCTTGGGCAGGTATCAAGTCTATGTGCAGACATGTGCTTCATCCTGAATCATCTTTCACATTTTCTTAACTCTGAGGTGTTTTCATGTAGCACTTGGATGCTGGAAGACATCCCGTGTGACCAGAGACCAACTTCTGGACCACCAGACACAGTTCACACTCACAGTGGGGGGTGACCGGTGCCACAGACTTCCACCGGGCAGGAGCAGCCTCCGACATGGAGTTAGCCATGGTGTCCTCACAGTCAGAGAGAAGGTCCTCTAGTACCAACACTGCCACCTCCTCTAGGGCTTTGTCTTTAAGCTCCCGAGTAGTTGTGCAGCACTGAGCACAGTACGGTGCCCCAGGGAGGGCTGTGGGTGGGGGAATTTGATCACAGGTGTCCAGCTGTCTCATCATATGTGTTTAATTGTCTCTTCGCTGGCTCTCGGCCAAGGTCCATGTGTTGGTTGGAAGAGGTGGTCTTGGGTCACGCTTCTAAGCAGCTCTTAAAATAATTGTCCATTTTATTTCTGGGCTAGTGCCTTATCTGTACTTTTTCTCCTCCCATCCCAGGGTAACTCCTGACCTTGTGCTTCCCATGGAATTAATCGCTCACACATCCCTGGTCCACATGGCCCATCCTGCAGCCTCCCCTGCTCCTCCCTGGAGCTGTGTCTCCCACTCTTCCCTTCCACAGCCCTGCAGAAAGAGTCTCTCCCTCTCCCTTCTTGGCCCTCTCTTGGCAAAACGTTAAGAATAAGGAACATCCACACAAGAAAATAACCATCTTGGGCTGCAGTTAACAACCATCACAGAAAACAAGACAGATGGGGAGGCCGAGGAGAGGCAGGAGACCAATCAGGGCATCCTTGAACAGGAGTAAGCACGAGGACACGTGACAGAAGAAAAGGGGACAGATGAGATGGCCACCTTCAAGCAACTGCCCTCGGCACCAAACACACCTCTACTGCTGCCCTCCTGCACATGGATGTCCTCACACAAACCAAGGCTCAGCTCTGCTTGCCTCCAGACGTTTCCCAGCCAGAGCTGAAGAACCTGGCTGTGGGGCCACCAGCGCAGTGGGAGGGAACACGGTCCTCTCCACCTTGCCACGTGCAGATGCACAGGGACTGCAGTAGATGAGGAAGGGCCAGAAGCTGAGTTACCCCCACCCTGCATGCTCAGCTTCGCTTGCTGCTTCCTATCACATTGTAAGTGCCTGAAATGATGCCTGAGCGAGTGCCGCTGCAAATTTTGCTGTATGAAATCCTCCCCATGACAGCTAGCTGTCACACTACGCTGACATCCAAACCAAGATGCGATCGCTAACCCATTAAATTTATAAATAAACTCCTCTCCAACCAGTGCGGCTATGGCATCTCCTTCTTCCATTTCTCTTGGGCTGCACTGCACCCACTCCTCTCTCTGCCCCTCATTGCAGGGTCTCCACCTGCACTCACCTGACACCCTCCTTTGCCCTCCCAAATGTTGCTTGACAGGCGAAACAGCAGTGCTTTCAAAATCATGTCATCTCCAGCTGAGTCAGGCCATGCTCCCTCACAGGGGACAGGGTTTCCGTGTCCCTCTCCAATGCCACAATGGCAGGATGGATGGCTAAGCCAGGGACAAGGGCACAGCCTTGTTTCATGGCAGCTAAAGGAAAGGAGGGCATGAGCTGAGGGTGAAATTGCTTGTAAGGGTAATCTCTGCCCCCAGTGTTTGCCCTCAAACTGTGAAACTACTGATTATACACCCTGAGTGCCCTCTGTATATATTGTGCCAAAATCAACGCTGTGCTTTACAATTGACTGTATATATCCAACAAACACAATCTAATACAGGATTTTACTGCTGACAAATATGTTTTCCATTAAGAGCTGAGAAAATAAAAGCCACCTGTGTTCTTGTGCATCTTTGGGGTTTTTTGGGGGGGAATAGTCAGTAGCAATTGAGTCACTTAACAGTTTAAGTCACTGTCCTAGTGTCTATGGGGGGGTGTCTCACCCCAGCAATCTCCGTATCCTATCCCTGGCCCAGGCAAGGAGCTGGAAAACAGAAAATCCTGCTCTTGTGATACTTCTCCATCAGTCCTGCTGGTCACGGATCACTCAGTCTCCCCCAACCCACTTGCTCAGAAGCAGAACATACCCTGCTTGCTGCTTGGATAAAGCATCCTGCCAGGCTGGGCTGCTGAGTAGGAACTGATGCTTTTTCTGATAACTGGTGCTTGCTTGGACTTACTTGTTACTCTCCTTGCACAGCAGAGATCGTAACGCCTCCCTTCAAAGGAGCTTTCCCACTTAGTTTTACACTGTTTATGTAAAAAGGACAAGGAGTCCTGATGTTTTTCCACAGCATGGGTAAATCCTTGCGTCAGTCTGGGGCGTGCGCTTCCTCCCTGCTACTGTAGTGCTTCAAGATGTTAAGAGGACGCAACAAGATGACTAATGTGAAATAAACTCGGGCTCTAATGCTGGGCTGCAGCTTTTCTGGTTTGCAGCCACGCCATTTTCCCCTCCAGACTACGGGCGACACTGTTCATGCTGAATTTCTTTCCCCTTGGGCATCCTTCTGTGCTGCCAACAGAGCAGAGCAATGAGCCAGCACTGCACGTTGAGGTGCTTTTTCGGGGTGTGGGTGTTGTCCGGGGGTGCCCCCAGCTGCACGCCCCACGGGGGCTGCTAGGGGAGGCTGGTGGGAGAGGTGCAGCAGCCAGGCACGTGCTGCCTCCTTCGGGCTGCATCACTTTGCCCAAGTCTTACAGCCAGGATCCACAGCTGACCCTCGAGCAGTACTTAGGGTCTCTAGGTCCCTCCAACACACCTGATGAGGGGAGAGGTAGGTGACTGCCTAATGCCAAAAATCCACATTTCACATACCAGTTGTCATCCCCAATATCCCCAAGGGTCTGATTTTCCTCCTCTGCTGAGTAGGTGAAATACTCGATGCTTTTCTGCCCTGCAGGGCTTTGCTGGTCAACGTTTCCTCAGGGCTTTCAAGCTGAAGGAGCTTCAGCCACCTTCTTCCCACTACAGATTTCCTGTCCCCTCAGTTTTCACGTACTATCTGTCCTTCCCTGTAAAATCTGATTGCGCTTTCTGTTAGAAATAACCTCCTGCTCCCAGGCACAGCAAGACCTCCTCGCTGCTTGGTGGGCATCCCATGCTGCCGGGGTGCTGCCCAGGAGGGGGTGCGCTGGTTTTGATTGAGTTCCCGGTGGTGAAATAAGCTGTTTAACACTGATGGCTTACTCCACTCAAAACACTGGGATTGCTTTTTTCCTTTAACACCTTCCTTAGTTTTAATTCAGTTTGTGAGTAAAACTCATTTACATCATATTCAATACCAAGCTCTTTCCTCAGCACTCAGTGTTTTAGCCTAGGGAACGGAAAGCTGGAAAGGGGAGAGGAAAGTAGCAAAAAAGACTTGCCCAGAGCAAAGCCCCGAGATCCAGGATCTTCTTACCTTGATCTTACTACCTTGATCTTGTGATGTCTGTGAAGTGGAGCCCATCTCTAGTTAAAGCCCATGGTAGCTTGAGCAGGAAAATGTTGGGTGTACTGGGAGGTGGCTAAGCTCCAGGCTGTCCGTAAGGGGTTGCCTGGCACTCAGCTGTGGCCTGGTGAAGATGTTACCGATGGGCTGCACAGAACTTGAGTCTCTGGGGCTGTCAGGACACGTATGGGATGATGCTGCAGGGCTCACAGCATGGTGCCTGGGCATGGAGCTGTAACACCAATACCTGGCATCACCATCCGTCTGCTGGTCCTCTCTTCGCATCCCATGTTCAAGCCTCCCATCTCACCCACAAAGAAAGGTGCACCCCTTCCTTGTCTCACCTCCCACTTAGGCTCAAGCCTCAGTCCTAGGTGCTCTTGCCATGCCATTCTCTGAGTCTCCACTGTCCTTTCTGAGACACCCCAGCACCAGTAGGTACATTTTATTTTCACAGTTGTAACAAAGTCACCACTTTATCGCTCTGATCTCTTGGCACCGTTTCTTCCAGGAGACCCACCACATACCTTCACAGGACAAGAGGCACAAACCCAAACCCAGGAGGAGTTTCTGAATGTCAGAAAATACCTTTTTGCTGTGAGGGTGACCCAGCACTGGCACAGGTCGCCCAGGGTGGCTGTGGAGTCTCTATCCTTGGAGATGCACAGAAGCCTCCTGGACATGGTCCTGGACAACATGCTCCAGGTGGCCCTGCTTGAGCGAGGGGGTTGGACCAGATGGCTTCCAGGGGTCCCTCCCAACATCAACCATGCAGTGACCCTGTGAAGAGCAGCCTCAGGATGAACATTGACAGTTCTGCTAGATGGGAAAGAACACAGGCTGGGAAAAACCATGCTGCTTTCACCCCAAAACTCTCCCAACACACCTGGTGATGCCCAGCATCGTGGCTGAACTGAGCCCTGGCCACAGCTCCTTCTGTTCCACAAACGCCACCCCTACTTTTTTCCCAAGCCAAGTGATTGACCAAAATAAACTGAGCTGTGAACACCCTGCCTGAATACCATTAACCTGAAGGTTTGCATTTCCAAATTTACATTGCCAAAGACAGACTCGTCCAGCTGAGAGCTTATTTTTTCCCCAGTTCTACCAGTGTCAGGCCAGGTCCCCCTTCTCTGTTCACCTGGACATGAAATCCCAGCGCTGCTGCAGCCAGGCAGGTCCCCCCCAGCCAGTTTCCCACCCCTGCACTTTATGGCACTCACAGTCTGTCATGCTGTATTTACATCCACCTCAGCACCGTTGTCAGGGAGCTTGAATATGCTTCCTAAAAGCCTCAAGATGTACCTTCGTAGCAAAATAACAGCGGGGTAATGGATAGATGTAATGTAGCGTGAAGAAATCCTTGAGGATCCACAGAGAGAGGGTTTTCAAGACAGGGCGATGGGGGGAAATTCTGCCAAGAAATTAAATTTTGCAAGATGTGATGGTGTTGAAGAGCAACATTAACCTGAAGCATTTAGGAATTGGAAGATGGACCTGAAGAGAAAAAAAAACAAAAAGCAAAGGAGAATGGTTAGGGTCATAATCATCTTCTTCATTTATCTTCCTCTTGAGGCATCTTCCAAATTTCTTCTGCAGTCCTGGGTGAGGGCTCAAAATCTTCCTTTGAAAAAGCAGTAAGTCAGCACAGGGTCCTGAGGGTGCTGCTGGCCATGGATGGGGCAGCACCATGGTCCCTGGCCCCACAGCACATACGGACGAGCAGGGATGAGCTGTGCCTCTGCAGAGATCTGGTGGATTTGGGCCCCTCTCTCGTGAAACCATGGCCCCTGTGGTGCTCCGGGAAGCCAGAGGCATGCAGCATCCCCGCGGGCACAGCTCAGCCCCTGCCGAGGCCAGGCTGGGGGTCACTCGCAGGCAAAGCTCCGCACAGGACTGCCATGAGGTGCCAGCACATTTGGGAACGGCCACGTGGCACAGCAAGGGGTGATTTAAGCAGCAACAGATTCTATTTTTTCAGCTTGCTGATTTTATAACTGTCTCCTTTTGTCTCCACGCATTATCCTGACTTGAGGCTTTGTACGTGGCAAGTCTCGACCAGCCTCTTGCCTGCAACCTGGGCTCTTTTTTAAGCACACAGAGCAGAAGCAAGTGGGTGAGCAAAGGCTGGTTTAGGGCCCTGACACCCACAAGATGGGGGACCCAGCACCGCTGCCCCCTCAAAAGCCCTTGGGCAGCACTGGCTGACAGGCTCAAAGCAAAGTATTTCAAACAAGAAGAATCATGGAGCAGAGACTGTGGAGAACGTGACCTGCAGAGCTGACCACTGAGCAATCATTTTTATTTTATTTACTTATTAATGTTTGCAAAGCTCATGTAATCATTTACTTTAAAAAACAAACAAACAAGCAAACCTTATCACGACAGAATTAAAAGCAGCATCAAACCAAGTGCTGGCAACAACCCCAGCGCCACTGGCACAGCTGCCTGGCAGACCCAGTGCCAAGCCCTGCGCTCCTGTGCCCTTGTCCCTGGTCACCCAGTCACCCCTTCGAGCAGGAGGGGTCCCCACTGATGGCAGCCCCTCTAGCCAATGCACCTGTCCAGGCAGGGGACCGGGCTCTGCCTGGGCATGTGCTGATGGCTGGAGTGGGCAAGTTGGCCCAAGCTGAGCTGCTCAGCAGCAGTGGCAGGACTGCAGCCTCTTTGCCCTAAGCCACTGACCCCAGAGACTGTGGGTGCCGACTCAACAGGGCAGCAGGGCCAGCGCTGCCTGGCCAGGGCTCCATCCAGCTCCCCTCACCGGCAGGGCACTGAGGAACCGTGGGACTTCATTTCCCTGGTGCTGAGGAACGGATTTGCCCACCTTTCCCCTCCTCACTTCACCCCCACTCCAGATTTCACTCCAATTCACACTGTCTCTTCCAGCCTGATGGCAGCCAGCCACCCACGCACCATGTTCCCTCATCCCTCGCTGCCATCGATCCCTGAGCCTGGGGCTGTCCCCACCTCCAGGTATCAAATCCCCAAGAGGGACAGATGTTTTTCTACCATGTTCCCACTCTTCCGAGCTGCTGCCAGGCTCCACCATGCACCTTTCCCCTGCCTGGCACGTGCTTCCCACCCATCGAACTGCAGCGGAGGTGACAGACTTGCCGGCCTGCGCCAGGCTTGGGATGCTGCTGGAGATGACCAGCGCTGCAGCAGGAGCATGCAAGTTCGATGCCATTGACAGTGGTCACCAGCTGGCATTTGTGCACTCACCTGCAGCCTGCAGGATGGCCATGCTGGAGAGATGACAAAACAAATAAAGCTTAAGCCAGCAGGCATGCCATCCATCCACAAGCTGTGTGTGCAGGCAAACAGGTTGATGGGATAATGGAGCATTGCCCTGTGCAAACAAGGGACTGTAAGACACACCAAAACCCTGAAACCACCCCAGCCACTGAAACTAGCCAAGAAGAAAAGTCAAAATATCCCTTCTACAGTACTGTCAGCTATGCAGAGGTATCCAACAAAGAGTGCTGTGGTATGGTGGGGTAAGACTGTCCAAGGACAAACAGCAAAAGTAGTTATAAGAGCTCGTATTTTTTCACTGGACCAATTAATCTAGTTGAGGTGCGATCTAAAATCTAGTATTAATAATTTAACCATAATAATAAATCAAATCACTTAAAATACCAAAACAAAACAGAGGACCGCGTAAGCTCCTTGCTCTTGCAAAGCCTCAAGAAAAAGCTCTGGCAATGAACAAACAGACCCATCAAGAAGCTGGAGGCTGCTGCAGAAGTTGGCTTTCCCATACGAAAAAAAGATCAGGTCTTAAAAGCTTAACTAAATGTGTTATTACAGCCCTGAGTGCCGCCCCAGGGAAGCAGCATGGATCTCGCTGGAAGGCTGCCTGGCTTGGGAGCTCAAAGCTGCAGCTTCGGGATTTCACCTTCACTTTCTTTAAATTCACTTGAACAGGAAAGGGCTGACAGGGCTGCAGGAGGAGAGGGCTGGCGCAGGTGCACACGCACACCATGTAAAGGCTCAGGAAGACAAAGGTATCCCTCGGCCAGAGAGGGGGTAGCAGCCGTTTCGCAGCCAGCCCCACAGCAGATCCAGCCTCACGCCGATGTCTGCTGCGGGATGGCCACCATGCTGCAAACCAACTGTACCAGGGTCTAAACCCCGCTCAACCTTTCAGCAGGCACCAGCTTGGGTGGAGATGACACTCGGCATCCCCCAGCACCTTTGCATCACCCAGGACACACCATGACATGCCAGGTGATGCCCTGCAGCACCTTCCTACATCTGGGACACAAACTCCACAAGTGCAGCCTGTACAAGAACTAGAAATAAGAAAGCGTTACCAGCCTTTTTCTAGCACAGAAATCTGCCACCCACGCTGTTCCCCACCAAGCCCCAGGCACGCCGATGCAAGCCCAGCGACTGGGAAGGTGCCGGCACAGAAGCCGCCCCAGGGCAGCACCCTGCAACCACTGCAGGGGCTGGGGAGCCAAAGCAAAAGCTTGTAGAGACATTTCCTGACAGGGAAAAAAAAAAAAAAAACAAAACCCAACCAAAAAACAAAAGACGTGAACACCGCTCCAGACATTAGAGCAACAGTGACATTAGGATTACCCTGGAGAATTAGCACGGACTTTAACCGAGTGTTTTCATCTTGGGAAAGTCAGTGCCTGCAGCTTCACCCGCTGTGCCCCACACACCGCCCAGGAAGCCCTAGTTTGGACCAGCTCCTCCTGGAAAGACACCCACCCCTCCCTGTGGCCCTGGCAGCTACTCAAAGCACCTCAGCCTTGGCAGGGCTGGAAGACCACAGCTTGTCCCCTCCACACCCACAGTGACAGGAGATCCCCACCCACCGCTGCACAGGGCACACAAGGTGGCACAACCCTCGAGGCTTTTGCTCGACCTCCAGCACTGACCATCAGGCATCTTATATGGAAATAAGAGCAAGGCTGGCGGTGGGATTATTTGGGGATTTTGCTTTGTAGACCCCCTGTCAAAGGAAAAATAGAAAACACATGTGCTGTGTCCCCTTTATGTAAAAGGCTCATCATTAGAAATGAACATATAAAATTTAATAGCTTGGTTTAAAATACATTTTCAATTAAAAAACAGCAGGCAAAACAACAAAAAAAAAATCAGTTTCATAAAACATACATGACATTGCTGCTACTGTTACAAGACCCGTGTCCCAGAATATCTTATAGTGGAAAACAATCGTCAAGATTTAGTTCACATACTTCATTAAGCAGTAAAAAGAAATAACATTCATGTCAATCTTACCTCTACAGAGATTCTAAATCTACTTCCCTGACCCTAGACTGAGTTTCTGTAATAAAACTTCCTTTTTTGATAAAAATGTGTAAATATATATATGTATTCTATATATCAGGTTTTAAAAAAATTCCCTTGCCATAGTAACGTTATTCCTGTGACCGATGAAGGGAAGCCCAAGCGGTGTGTTGGTGTCGGCTGGGTACAAGTCCCACGGCCACGCTGCTCTGCGGCGGTGGGTTCCTGCACAGGGTGGCGTGTGTAGGTCCCAGTCTCTTCAGCAGCGTGCTCCTTCCGCACCCCCACAGCCGTGGATGCATCCACGCGGAGTTTGCTCGGCTCTGGCCACAGAGCAGAGGGGAGCAGGTGGTGCCCAGCACGGTGGCAAAGCCTCTGTGGGGCCCCATCAGTGGAGGAGGAGGGAGGAGGGGAGAATGGAGTGGTCTATGAACCAGCTCAGGATTGGTCCCAATACAACTCCCAAAATACTCTATTTCATATAAAACATTAAAAAAATATGGTGGGGAGGGACTTCAAGTGACCACCTTGTATCAGCACCGAGGGAGAATCAACTGTATCTTTCAGTCCAGAGATGCCTTTGCCCAGAGTGGCTCTGAAGACCTCTGACATCAAGCTCCACCGCCTCCCTGGGCAGCCTGCTCTTCTCACCAGAGAAAACCACCGACACCCAACCTGAATTTCTGCAATTTACGCCCACTGCTTCTTGTTGTGCTTGTGATGGACAGGGAGAATGCTTCCATGTCACGGGAGGCTGCTCCCCTCACCCTTCCCTTCTGAAGATGACCCCTCACCAGGCAACTTATCCAGCCCCTCCTCCTCAGAAGCCACAAGCTCCGGCTGAAGGAGCAGGCGGTCTGGCCTCTCCAGGACACCCGATAGGACTAGGCTCTGCTGGGAGGGCACCACGCTCCGGCAGAGGCCTCTGCCATGCCAAGTAGAGCAAAAGGCAGGCTCCTATTTCTTGCAAGCCATGCCCCTGTCTATCAACTCGACATGGCATTCGCCTCCCTCTTCCCAACAGCAGCATGACACAGCTGAACGATGTTCCATTACAATTCGTTAACTGTTAAGTAGAATTGTTAACCATTAAGTAGAATCATATCCTACTGTTCTGGACTATTTCTCCAGCCTATCCTGATCAACCTTCATGTCCTAGGTGAGGCATGTGCAGCTTTGTGCTGCCTGAAAACACGATAAACCTCTCTCATTACCCCGATCCCTAACAAAAGCACTGACACTGGACCTGGTACTCATGCTCATCTACTCACCCTGCAACGCAGGTTTCCACCTTCCATCCGAGTGCTGCTTAGATGTTCCTCTCTCACTTGCTGCTAACCAGAGGGTGCCTTTCCTTCATAAGCACACGCACATAAGTAAATACTGTACCATCGACTGCAGAGCAGTATTTTTGGGAGGTATCTGGCACTCCCAGCTGGGGCTAGGTTCAGGACACCTGCTACCAGCTGCCCCTGTCTGATCTCTCCGCCTCAGCAGCGGGTCAGTGCGATGTACACACACCAGGGACACCCAGCCTGCTTGCAGCCTAGTTCCTGCTAAGGCTTGGCCTGCTAAGCTGGGATGCCACCTTCCTCTCTCAAAAGCCTTGTGGCTGCACTTCCAGTTGTTAGCATCCTAGGACCTTGCAAGCTGGCTGCAACCCATGGGTATTATCTAGTCTGAGCTGCTGTTGCGGGCAGCATCCAGCTGAGCCTTAAGTACGCTGCTACAGAAAAAAAAAAATCCACCCTCCAGAAGACTGTCTTCCCAACCCCCAGAAGTGCAATTCCAAGGAAACTGCATCTGCTCAGCTCCTCTTGGGACTCAGCTCTCAGACTTGGCCCACATCACCTCCCAGGGCAGCATTACACAGCTGTTTCAGGGCTCAAAGTGGCAGTTCATAGGAGAAGCCAGGACTGCCGTCACCTGGCTGTGCAGGACGGTTTAGGAGAGAGCCAGTACCTTTCTCTTTCCAGACAGGAAGATTCGTGTTGAACAAGCAGGTCTCTTGTGCCTTCTGTGAACATACAAACACGTGCTCACCTTTGGTGCGTGTTAAGGGTTTGTCTGTTTTTTAAATAGCTACGTTAAATATCTGTTTTCTCTGTATATGGCATCCTTTTAGATGGGCTTCATTGCATATATTCACGGTATATACAGAACACCATATTTATATATATTATATATCACGTGTATGTACACATTTACAAACCTTCAAAAATATATTGCACTTATATACAATATAGCTTCATCTGATGAGAGTTCACACAGTTACTAAGGCGAGTTCTTCATAAGCAAGGCAGTTTTACATTCCCTCCAAATGACACAAGTGATTTCAACAGTCTGCCCTGTTCACGAGTAAACATTATAAAGACTTTTCTCTAACCTGCACGCAATTCCTGCTAGTACCAATTAGTAGTTTTGCAGCTTTACCTAGCAGAAAACAGTCCAATAAAACGGCATCAGCTGATAACAGGCTCAAACATGGTTACCAAATAGATAAATACGACATCACCACACTAAAAGGCCACCTTCCAGGAGTTTTCCCCTCCCTCATTTACTAGTGTTTTATACATGCTCTATATTTAATTGCTGATCTTTGCTTGCTCATTTCAAGTGCAAATAAGGTCATGAGCATTACAACGTTCTTTGTAAAGAACAGAAACACAAATGTATTAAGCAAAACCACTGCTCTGCTCCCCAGAACAAGTCACCACCTGGCTTTCTTCTGGAGAAGGTGATTAGCGTTTTGCCCAACATACTAAATTATGGGAAAATGTTCACTTGAGACCTTTGTTCAAAACCCACGGAGGATCTGTGATCTTAGATCTCAGTCAGAGTGAGCTTGTAAGATCCTCCAACTTCTTCAATTTGCAGCTGGAAGGTATCTTCATTTGAATAGTGTTTCACGATGTTATCGTCCATGTTGACCAGAATTCTGGAAAAATAAAGTCAGTCAGGGACATATTACAGTTCTAAATACCCAAGACAGCAAAGGCACCCTCAAACCTCGGAGAGCCTGGGCTGTCCAGGGGTAACGCAAGATCCCCGCTCACCTATCTGACTTGTTGCTTCCCACAGCAGATCTAGCTGTCCTTACCTAAACCCTCCATCAAGGCTTGCAGCCATGTTTTTAGGATCTGAATAAAAGTGTAAGTCTGGCTCCTGGATCAGGGAAGGAGAGATATCTTGGAACCGGCAGAAAATCCTTCTGAAGATGCAGGCACCTGGGGAGCCTTGGGGCTCTGAACTGATTGGTTTGATGGCTACAAACAACCAGCACAAAACCCTACAGAGCTTGCAGGGAAGAAACCGCTGATGCTTGGCCACTCCTTTCATTTGCCAGAAATGACAATACCTGTGTGTTTGTGCACACACACTTGCAATAGCGGTCCTCAGCAGTGGTTTAACTACCATAAATTTGAAACATTTGCAGTTATTCTGGCAGAGTAATTCTGCTCTGAGAGCACAATCCTCGAAACTACATTCCAAAGGTGATTAAAGGACCTAATTTTCTGGCCAGAAGGGCTCTGGGGAAGGGGCTGAGACAGCAAAGTGACTTTAGAGAAAAACCAAGAAAACTACTGAGAGATTAAAAGGAAAAACAAAAGCAGACAATGTTCAGGAACTCCATTATTTATGCTACAAAATAAAAGACAGTGGAGCATGGCCTCTGTGGGGAATGGGCACTTTGCAATAAAGTTCTCCTCAATTTAGCCCACAAAATGACAAGCAGGTTTAACAACTGTAACCAAATGCAGAGACAGTGAGTACAGTTAACCACCGGAACAATTTAACATG
Organism: Falco peregrinus; assembly: GCF_023634155.1. Lineage (NCBI taxonomy): Eukaryota > Metazoa > Chordata > Aves > Falconiformes > Falconidae > Falco > Falco peregrinus. Next base: position 63,317,174 of record NC_073727.1, read on the forward strand.
GGTTGAAGTAGGTTCTTCATCACTGGGAGTCTTTAAACAAACTGAACTCTTTTTCCTGATATGATCAACTCTGGTTCAAATGGCAATTAACTCAGAGAGGTTCTGTGACTCGTATTTACCCAGGAAGTCAAACCACATATTTCTATAGGACCCTTCCGGTCTTCAGCTCTATGAATGACATTGGAATGTGTGTACATTGCGTGAACATATCCATAAATAGCATTTGCATATGTACAGTGCATAAAGGAATTATAAAGCAGATTTGCCTTCAGGTTTGAGAGGAAAAAAGTTCATGTTCTCAGACAGTTGCTGAATAGGTACATACTCACCCTTTTTTACATTTTTTGAAGATTTTTCCTATTTTATCAAAAGGAACGTCGTACTTGTCAGATATCTAGAACAAAATAAAGCAAGCGCTGGTGAAGCAAGGAGGCTGCTGGCATTGTCTTCCACTTACTATCTTACAGAAAAGAACAAAAAAAAAAAATGCCTGCAGATGAGAACAACTGCTCTGCTCTATAAAAGCAATACTAAATCCTAAACTATAGCATATACCTACAGAGGAGAACCCCTCTGCAGTTTGCCAACTTCTGTGGAAAAAGTTTAATTAAGTTCTGAACCTGACTACTGACTTCCCATTCAGCAACGCTTTGCCCCCACACCAAAAAGCCCATGCATTAAAAAACCACCCCACACCCTGGTTCTCATTTTCTCGCGGCTGTCTGTTCTCTTAGCATACTGAAAAACATTTTTAAATTCAGTGCCAGAGGGATCAAGTGAAAACTAGACATCACAGTGGCTGATGCAGGAAGAAAACAGCAACAAAGTGAAGACCTCTGCTGCTAAGGTCACTAGCTGATCAGCAGTGTCCCCTTTACCCAACAGGGTGACCTCAACGTGAAACCACAGCCACTAACCATGGCACTTCACTGTACAAATCTCCAGAAAGTCACGAGGTCAGTAACCTTAAGCCAGTTTACTTTGGCAAATTGCTCTCACACACTGACAGGAACTACCAAACAATGTGCCATTTCAGTATGCAAAAGTACAGGGGTTTCATCCAGGCTACAGCTCTGGGCGCTTGCTTTAAAAAGTCCAAGTTGAACAACAAGGATGCAGCTTCACTTCAGGACCACACAAGGTAAGGGAGGACTTCCTAGCCTTCAATCCCCCTCCCCGTTAGCCCCCACTTCCAGCCTGCCTGTGCTGGTAAAGCTCCACAGCCAGGAAGAGAGAGCTTCAGCTTATAGAACCATCTGTGGGTCCCAAAGCCAATGGCAAGACCCAGCTGTACAGCCCCAAAGCCTCCATCCTCTTGAGCATCGACAAAGCATAAATCACAAAGAGACAGCCAGAAACGTCGGTTTTGAGCTTGTGCCAAACATTACACCACTCCTCAGAGTTAAGCTCTGTGTTTCCTTTGCAGCACTGCAGCAGCAGGGATAGTGAAAGGCTATTTTGGAAGTCAAGCACCAGACAGCAATTTTACGCATGTGTGCACAGATATGTAAAAGTCTTCAAGCACATTCAGAGGCTGGGGCTTGGAGCTCTTCATAAGCAGGTTATGAAAGGGGAGCAGAAGCCCCCAAATAAGGCTTTGAAAGACTGAAAATAAACTCAAGCCACTAAACACATTCTGGAAATCACTACATCTTGCAATTAAAATACCCTCTCTGACAGGAGGGACATGCATAGTGGAAGTCTGTTGAGTGTTTTTTGATGTAGCTTGGAAAAGACCTACAAGGCTGCTTCTGCAACTTGGCCAAAGCAGAGCTTGCATAAGAAGGGAGCCTTCCATTCCAGTGCCTGTCATTTTGGGAGTCCTTCAGGTGTGCAGTCACCGAACTTGACACACCTGGATTTTCAGGAAGGCTCAGAAACACTTTCTCACACCCAGACCCCACAGATGGGGACTAAGGTACTTAAAAGGGAAGCTTCCTGAAGTCCCTTAATAACAAATTAAAGCATTATTTACATTCATTTCCATGTGACTGAAAGGAAGTCACTCTTACGCTTCTTATCCAGAAGTGCAGGAACACAGGGGTACAAGCTGCGACTGAGAGCCTAGCTCCTGTGACTGCCCAGTGCCTGACGACTGGCCAGCCCGGACTACACTCACTTTTTCTCAAACTGGAGGCAAGGACTGTAAAACCTATTACTTACTGCTTCCATTAGACCTTTCAGAGACGGCGTCTTTAACATTAGTGCATCAAAGACTTCCTCTGACTCTTTTCGGACATAAAGCAACACTGAAAAGCAAATTGGAGAGAGGAATTAATTGCATAGTTGCTCCTCAGAGAATACCTGTATATGATAGTGGCTAAGCACACAGTAACATACACTGAGGATCTTGTGAAGAGATACACATACATACATTCAATGTGCATTGAAGACTGCATCACAAACACTCGTAGCTAGATTAGCTCAAACCATACTTTTTCACACAGAAATATGACATGCTCAAACATCTTTACTGTCAAAATACTTTTAAGTTGCTCTTACTTGATATTTTCTCTATTATTTGAAACAAGGTCATATTTGAAACACGAGAAGGAGGAACACAAAACATGGAGCTTTGAGACTCCTGGGTCCTTCTGTATCTCACAGGTCATTTGCCGTAAGACTTCACAAAATAATAGGATTTGACAGATGCTACCACAGCAGGTGAAACCATCCTGGCCACCTCCTCATTTTTAAATGATTTGTACAATCCTCTGTTCCTCCTACGCTGTCTCATCTCTCTTCCTACCCCCTGCCATGTTTCAGTAATACTCATACCACCACAGCTGACATACAATGCAGACTTCGTGTCCTGCTAGGAGGGGAATGAAAGAGTAAGAAACCAAATTAGGTAAGCATCCCTAGCATTCTCAAACTAGCAGAGAGTCATTGTACGTAACAACAGCCTCATTAAAAACTGCATTACGGCTGAGGAATAAGCCATGAGAGCAAGAAAGCTTGGACCTTTAACAGCTTTGCTGTCTTTAATCCATCTTCTAATGACTAGGTACTGCAGCCTGGATTATTTACAAGGGTTCATCAGCCACAGCTTTGACACACCTGCAACAGGGAACAAATACTGGCGTATCTAGTTGAAGGTGAACTCAGGACAGCACAGCACCTTGACGGATTTCTTCTGCTAAAAGCAGGTTTAAGAAAAGAAGGACTACAGATTTAAAAAAACTGACAACACCACACACACTCTGTTACAGCACAAGTTGGATGATACACCAGGCCAAAGGAGAAAGAATCTCATGGGTCTCATTTTATGGCATATAGCAAAGCCAAGAAGTCAGATTTCCTTTTAGAAAATCCATCCTTCCTTACCAGTTTATCCAGACTACAGAAATGTAGCCCCCATTAAGGTCAGATTCACTAGACTTAATCTTCACCGCATCACAAATTTAATCCTCCCTTTTTTAATTCTTTAAGCTTTGTGGTGGTCCTTCCACACAACAGTCGTCAGGCAGATAATCCTCTACACCATCCCCAAAGGGACCTCTCATCTCCTTCCACAACACCACAGCAACATTCAATCCCATATCAAACTGCAAAGGTTGACAACAGGTTAAAAATAAGCAGAATATTCTCTCAGTTTGGCTCTCAGCAGTGAACAGCCTATTTTCCAGCACCTTGAAAGATGCAACAGTTTTGTACCCAGAACAGTTCTTGGCATTCATTGCTTAATCTACTACAAAATACTTCTGAAATCTTCTCTAGGACTTTATGTGATGAATTCTCTCCCCCAATTCACCAAGGAGATTGGTAAGGTGCTCACCTCTCCGAGTCTCTTTCCTTACAGGCTCAAAGCCAATTAGTGTCCGAGTTGGCAGAAAACCGCAGGAATTTTGACATTGTAAAAGATTTGTGGAGCTAAACTACATCCTGATATACAAACTCTTTCTATTACTACTCAAATACAGAAAAATCAGGCTGAAGCATACCCCAAAATAAATTAACAAAACCCCTCTCTAACATCAGCTGCATCTCTCTATCATGATGGACAAATAAAATAATCCAGTCTCTGGAAGAAAAAAATAATACCTCTTTTTGGTTCTTCTATTCTGGCCATCTTATTCGGAGTAGCAATGAAGTCCTCTTCACTGATATAGGCTCCTCTCTTTAGGTTAGAGCTGTCATTGACAGGGCAAAAAGTCAGCGGCAGTACAATTACAGGGACCTACCCCTCTGTCTGAGGGCAGGACTTCAGCAGGCTGAAGTAGTGCAGCTCTTACCTTTCACCCTCCAGTTCTTCTGAAGCAACAGGAAGGACCTTTTAAAACAAAGGGGAGATTTTCTTGACATACACAGAAAAAAACAGGCTGAATTAGCTAGCTAGTGAGAACTTTACATAGTACTTAAAAACACTACAAAGGGCTCTAAACGCTACAAAACAAAACTGCATAAGGACAGACACATTAGCTGGTGTAACACGGTTGTATCAGCAACGCTTTCCCCATGGCTCTAAGTGCTGTGAATAGTGACTTAGCAGTAGCTCCGTCTGTGTTAGAGAGTCAGTCACTGGCACAGAACCACCACCCTGCTGCACCTGGCATGAGCAGAGGTCCAACAGCATAAAGCTAAAGGAGAGGGAGCCCCTGAGCTGCTGCAGGAGCTGCAAGAGAGGCGGATGCTCACCCACCTGACTCACTCACAAGCGCATCAGTACAGGACACAGGGGAAACCAAGGCTGTCAAGTAGGGAGTCAGCCACAAGTACACTACTAGAAGTAAGATGCATTGGTCCAAGGAATATTGGCCTTTGTTTTAATACACAAATAATACTTGTGCGTAAGGTTGTGAAAATTTTGTCCAGAACTAGAATTCACTTTCTCTTATCTTTCAATCCTGTATCGAAACATCATTTGGCCCTATCTTCTAAAAGCCAGTGAGCACCTTTAACTTTGTCATAAAAGGGAAATGAAAGGATCTCTGATGAGAGAGACAGGAACATACAAGAGCTAACCAGCTTTCTATCTGGACTAATGCAATCTCCTGACATACCTCAGAACCAGAGCCTTTGTAGGAAAACAGGTGGAAAAGTCAGCCTTACAGATACAAGTTTAATCTCTATCCCTGCTAGGAGTTTAGGCAAGGCTCTTAAAAAGTAAGATTTAGATTACGTTAGAGCGTGCCAGAACTCCCAGCACAGCAAAGTTCAAGATTTTGAAACTTAGTTGCACTCTAGTTTTTTTTCCCTTCCAGTTTCCTGTCAGCTGGGACTTTCCAGGAATGCTGAGGCAGGGCACTCTGGCAGCGGATCACAGAGCTGACACACTTCCCAGTTCCACAGAACGGATTTTCACCCTGCAGCAACAGGCTAGAGGAGCCCGTGGTCTACAGCAGCGCCCCAGGAACTCAACGGACTTTACAAAAGACGACCAGTCTGCAGTTCATTCAATGAATTCTCAACTAGACATGCTGTGGAAAAATCCTTTCAGGTTCATGGAAACAGGAGTTCCCAGGAAAATAATTTAATGAGAAAACATCCCCATTTAACTCCAGCCAATGCATCTACAGCAACATCTCTTGCTCACACTAGACTCAGCCTGTGTTTGTTTACAGCATCACTGCAGACAGTCTGGCACTTCATATGTATATACGTACACAGAGCATCCCAGGCTTTTTGCAGATACATCCCACAGCCTCCTTATCCCCACGCCCATGAGCTTTACTTACATGAGCCCCACGCTGAAGATTTGCAAAGTGAACGTCAGGAATGAAAAGGACAGGCTGAGTGTCTAGATCCATGAAGGGCTTGAAGATGGTGATGTCCGTACGTTTGTGTGAGGGAAGCATGGGCACTTTGACATCAGAAACTGTAGAGACCAAAGATTGGAATGAAGGATAGTGAAGGCACTGACGAGGCTACGGCTCTCCTATATAACTTAAAGGCACATACACTGTTGAATAAGAGTACTCTGTAGTCAGGGTCAAAGGGAGAAGCTCCCGCGGTGGAGGAGTTTGAACCTGGGTTGTCCACCCCAGATGAGGGTCTGGACCCTGAGAAAACAGCTTATTTCACAGAGCTATTAGAATTTTGCTCCACCTCTTCCAAGTGAGTTGCTTGATTTTGTTTATACATTAAACTGGGCTGGAGAATGGTCTGGCCATTCACCCCAACATAGGAACCTAGATCTTTCATGTACCAAACAAACCATCTGAACAGGGCAAAAGCTAGTCCAAGCCTCCCCCTTTCTCCCTATCCATTCCCTCAGAAGGTCATTGGATTTCCCATACCGGGAAGGCAGCAAGATGGCAAACAAAGAGACAACTTGCAACCCCCGTGGTTCCTGTTAGAAGCCTCTCAAAGAGACAGCAGCACAGAAGCACTTTCACACTACAGAGGTAGTACAAATGCTCTTCCTTGCAAGATGCTACATGTAGAATTACATGTCAATTCCACACTTTCAGATTTTACATTTTTGTTCAACTCATTGTTCATCCTGGTCACCTCAAGCTGCCAGACCCTAATTCGACCCCCACCAGGACCCGCACTGTCTCCCACAGAGTCACGACACACCAGCTGACGTGATACAAGCCACCAAGGGGACAGATTTCACCCACAAAGACCCCCTTGGGAGACAGCGAGGCAGGAGGTGCCTTAAACTGCATTTCAGAGACGTTCGTGTCAAGCTGACCCCAACTGAAGACTTCATTTTACCAAGTGAAAACATTTCAATTTTGGGTCAAACCAACCACAAACAAAATGCTTCATTTCTCATGTCCCCAGTGGAAAATACACTTTTTTTTTTCTTTGCAAAACTTATTATTTAAAGATTGCTCCATCCCTGTAAAAATAACTTTGACCAAAAGCCACAAACTATTTCTGCTGTTGATGAGTCCATGCGCACATGGCATTTGTAAGCCTGGAGGTGGATATAAAAGCTTATGGCTTAAAGCAATCAAAAACTTCCCAACCAAGAACTAAACAGCAACGGATTGTACTTTCCAGGGAAATAAAGGTCACATCATCAGGCTAAGCCCAAGCCTAGGAAATTCATACTGGAAAGCAGCTTTTGTAGAATTGTAAGATGCTGGAAATCTCTGCTGAAACCATACTTTCCAGCCATTACACAAAGGGCTGCATGCAGTAATCTTCTGGGAGCTGTTGAGGCTACTGTATTTGTAAAACACTAAGTGTGCTAAACCTACCTTTCACAATGTACTTTGGGAAAAAACCCCAGCCCTTTCTGCAACTGCCCTTGAGCAAATGGATTCTCTTGTAGCTGCTCCAGCAGCCTGTACCTGCTTTGTCAGGAAAATCCTGCCCAGCAAGCTGAGGTGCATGCTTGTTGAACCAGTTGGACCATTAATAGCACAGCTCTGACAAGCACACAGAGCAGAACAAGGGAGAGCATGCACCCGCCCTGTGCAAAGGAAGACCAAGAAGATGCATTTTCCTCTAAGCAGCTCTGCTGGGGAATAACTAGTCATCCAAACGCAGAATCTGCTGCGGTCATCTGCAGCAGTTAAAGGAAAGATGCTCAGCAGGAAGAAGCTCCACAGCCTTTACATATTACAGTGCTGAGGCCTTCACATGTGCAGAAACAACTTCTATTGAAATTATTTACTAAGGACCATTTACTCTGAAAGAGTGGGTACAGGGCTGGGAGGCTGGAGGCTCAGTCCCAAGGCTGCCACTGCCTTGCTGCAGAGTTGTAAATACATTTTTAGCATATATTAAAGCCCAAGTTCAGGATCAAGCTGGAAACATTTGGAACGGCTCCAGTTCTTGCTGCTCACTGGAGCTGCAGGGGTCCAGCAGCGCCCAAGAAGCCCACACTCACCCTGTCACTTCAACTGCTAAAACCCATACCTGACTGAATACGTAGCAGCACCCCGTCTTGGACAGGAAGAACTATGTAGAAGTCAAGTCCTAAGTGACCCAGTATATTGCAAAGCACAACTAATGACTCCACAAGCAATGCTTAAAACAAGTGTTATTCCATAGGGAATAAAAATTGACTTAAGGTCTACTGCACAGGCTATTTGTAGCCAAAATAAGTTCTCATATTTAAAATACTGATGGAGTAATTTCTACTTACAGGCATTCAGCTGAGAGCTGGGGTCAGTGCACTTGCCTTTTCTTTTGCTTTGCTTTCGCTCTTCATCCCTGATCTTCCTCTCTGCTCCCTGCCAGACAAGAGATAAGGGAAGGGGAGAGAGAGACAGAAGGTCTTTTTAGTTTTTTGGCTTTTTTTCAGTTGCAGGGGCAGGAACACTGATTCTTCCAGAGCTGTGTTTGTGGAGGTCAGCTCCATGGTACCTGAGCTGCTGGTTTGCCAAAATGTGCCAAACTTGAGATCTGTTTACCTTTGAATCCAGTCACCTAATGAAATTCAACAACCATATCCAAGATACAAACGCTTGGATTTTCTTTCAAGTCAGATGAAGAATATGATGACAAAAGATATCCACAGCTATTACAACTGCATGAAGTGTGAGATCAGATTATATCTGAAGTGTTCAAAACAGCAGCAACAAAAAAATTCACAAGTTCCCTCAGTTTTAAGAGTTCACTAGATCATTATCAAATCCTGATCTGTAAAAGTCACACCACACTTGTATCACCAAGTGCAAGATACCTTCCTGCACGTTGCACATCCAGTTGGCAGCAGCTATACCAGCCTTTACTGATCTCAAGCTGCAGACATGCACCATTTTAAAGCAGGTATTGTTTCTTCTTTTTTATCAGGGCCAGGCTATGACGGAATCCACAGATACCTCACTGGGTTCATGCCCGCACAGTTCCTGGCCCTCCAAACGAAGCAGAAGTAGGGAGGGCACCATATTTTCTGCAAGGTGCAGGCTGCTATGACAGAGAGGACAGAATGTGGTTTGTATTAGAATCACATGCATTCCTCCAGCTCTGCCCAGGTGCCGTACGTGACTTGGTTAAGTCAGGGATGTCACGCTGCCAGGTGCATGAAGTCATAAGCCCATAGTAGATCCCCAGTACTCAATCCTGGTGCTACTACCAGATCACTGCCCAAACTGGTATACACAAGTTCTACCTGTCTGCCAACACCCTCCCGCAAAGCAAGGTAAAAGGTAACAGTTACCTGGCCACAGGAAGTCATTATTTCCCATTCCCACCTCTGCAAAGCTGCCAAAACATAGCCAACATCCTTGTGTAGTGCTGGGGGAAGGCTAGATTAGCTATGGCAAATGAGAAGTCAAAAAGCACGTGGCAACGAGGTGGGAAATGGTGCCTAGCATTGCATCGGAGAAGGGCAACAGCCTTCCTAACCTTCCAGTAAATTAATACCCTATAGGTGACAGGATGCCTATGCCTGCTAGGTAGCAGTGGGCACGTCTGCACTAGCAATAAAAAGGAAAATTGGCCAAGACATTTGATGTGCATTAACATACATCACCTTTTCTCCCACCTAACACAGCAGGGACACAAGCAGCTTCAGGCCACTGCTGTAAAGCAGAGAAAAAATTATACTAAAGACACAGGAATTGCCAGCTTTGCTTGCCCCCAGTAAAGCTGATACAGCCCACTACAGCGAAGACATCCTACCTAAAACTCAGCACAGCAGGACCACCATCCCTCTGCAACCTCCCTTACCAGAATAATCACATCATCTCAGCTCAACAGCAGAAAGGTCAGATTTGGCTCCAGATCTGTTTTTTACCTTTCACATGGAAATAATAAATTCTGCTAATCAAACGCTGTGCCACAGAAAAGCACCTGTTTCCTCAGGGAGAATGTGCTAATCCACCAAGAATACATCTTTTGATAAAACCTCTGCCCTCCCATACCCACAGCCAGAGAGTTCTGCTCAAAAGTCAATTTGTTCCAGGCTACAGGGGCCCAAGTAAATGCATTTCAAATCCCACATTAAAAAAAAAAAAAAAAAAAAAGGTTATGTCTTGATACCAGGCTTTTCTGCCTTGCCAGCAGAGCTCCGCCACAGCGAGGAGCAGATACTTTTGAAAAGACACTAGCAATCCTGTATTCTGCAATTAGGAATACATAAGCTTTAAGAAAAAAGTTTCCCCCAACTTCTTCATCTAATGAACAGGCTACAGGACACCCCATTCCTGCACAGCCCAAATATTGCTGGGCCAAGCCTGAACGAAGCTTGTGGTGTAACATGCTACAGGATGGCACCATCACCCCCATACTGCTTTACTCGGTTCTTGAAACCACATAGAGTTAGATGAAAACCAAATGTCCTGGGCACCTGCAGACCCTCTTTCTGCAGAGAAAGTGTGAAGGAGAAGACAGAAACACATGAAGAAAATTGGTCTCAGAGGCAGCAGCCAAAAACTAGAAACAAGTATCAGCTCCTTCCCCTACGAGTACTATAGACTTGGTCCTCCACAAAGAAAACATGGTTAACAGCACTTGTACAGCTAAGAGTGGCCACATGAGGACAAACTCATTAAGTACTGCAACATGTGTGGATACTACGGTGAGGACGGTCCTGTAAACATTCAGGACCAGCTGACTGATTACCTAAGATTCAAAGCAGGGAAGAAAATGGGTGCTCTTCCTGAAATGCCAGTGCTCTTACAGGAACCTGGAGAAGGTGGCTTGTGCTGGGGTCTATGAGCATATGGGGTTTGCATAGCAAGGTTTTGGTAGCGGGGAGGTACAGAGGTGGCTTCCAGGAGAAGATGCCAGAAGCTTACCCTATGTCCAACAGAGGCAGAGCCAGCTGGCTCCAAGACGGACCCACTGCTGGCCAAGGCCAAGCCCATCAGTGATGGCTGGTAGCACCTCTGGGATAACACAGTTAAGAAGGGGGAAAAGTTGCTGTGTGACTGCAATTGCAGCCAGAGAGAGGAGCAAGAATATGCAAGAGGAACAGCCCTGCAGACACCCAAGTCAGTGAAGAAGGAGGGGGTGGAAGCCCAAAGGAGGCTGTGACCCCGTGGGCAGCCTGCGCTGGAGCAGCTCCTGGCAGGACTTGTGGCTCCATGGAGAGAGGAGCCCAGGCTGGAGCAGGTTTGCTGGCAGGGCTTGTGACCCCATGGGGGACCCACGCTGGAGCAGTCTGTGCCTGAAGGACTTGCACCCTGTGGAAATGACATATGGAAAGAACCCACACTGGAGCAGTTTGTGAAGAACTGCAGCCCATGGGAAGGGCCCATCTTGGAGAAGTTTGTGGAGGACTGTTTCCTGTGGGATGGACACCATTCTGGAGCAGGGCAAGAGCATGAGGAGGAAGGAGTGGCACAGGCAACATGTGATGAACTGACTGCAGCCCCCACTGCCCACCCCTCTGCACCATCCGGGGGAGGAGGTACAGAAAAATCAGGAGTGAAGGTGAGACTGGGTAGAAGGGACAGGTGGGGGAAAAGGTGTTTTAAGATTCGCTTTCTTATAACCCTATTCTGATCGGCAATAAAGTAATTTCCCCAAGCTGAATCTGTTTTGCCCATGCCCATCACCATGCCATGACTTGGTGAATGATCTCCCTGTCCTTATCTCAACCCACAAGCCTTTCATTATATTTTCCCTCCCCTGCCCAGCCAAGGCAGGCAGTGACAGAGCAGCTTTGGTGGGCACCTGGCATCCAGCTGGGGTCGACCCACCATGAGTCAGTAACTGCAGCTGTAAGGATGCAGGTCTGCTCACTGGAGCACTTGCCCAACACCTCAAACAAGCATTTGTGTACAGAGTTTAATTCAACATGGTGACAAACAGTATTCAGGTTGCTGGCCTCTGTCCCCAGCTCTCACTGCTGGACCTGGACGGGATCTGAAAGGCAGCAAACTTCAACACCATTTCTGTAAATGCATATTACAGGATCTTCACACACCAACCTCACGTTGGCTGCATGTTTACAGAATGAACAAGAGTCAGGTTAAATACAGAAAAGTAATCTTTTCTCCTTCCCTCCCTCTTAATTCAGGTACAATTCGCAAAGTATCTGAAGGAATAAAGCAGGTAAAAAGGTCAAAATCCCAGAGGAAAATAAAAAGATCCGCTGGCATTACTGTACTACTACAGATTTGCTGAAGTTTATGGTGTAGACTCAAATGGTTTCCTTTAAGCTATGTACCGACAACACATCTGCCCTTTTATTAACTGATCTGTCTCATGAGCATTGGCACAAGCCTGTCAGTAATTTTAGCACAGTATCAATAATTGACTGGGTGACTTATGAGTAAGAGAGCCCCTGCTTCCCTGCAGCAAGTCTATACTCACTGGTGTTATAGAGAATACAGGGTGATAACAAATAAGACTCCCAGATAGTGAAAGAGCTTTAGATGACACATTTGCCTCAGTCTCATTTTAGAGGAGGAAAAAGAAGAAAAAATGGAAAAAAAAAAAAAAAAAAGGCCTGAAGAAAGCCCACGAGACCCAAGCCTCTTAGGCTTACTGGCAAGTCTGTGAGATAGCTCTGGAGAGCATTCGTTAACTCCCTAGTAAATTCTTTGCAGAAATCATCACAACAGGAGCCATCTCAGGAGACACTCAAAGGAAGATGACTAAGTAGCTTTCAACTGGCAGGCAGCTCCTCCCAACCATGCAGGAAAGCAGAGGGGCCTGTTTAAAAGCATATAGACAGACAATAAAACACGGCAGGATGAATCAATGAGAAGCTACAGCAGAGGCAGACTGTAGAGGGCTCCATATATTTCAGGAGGTAAGTGGGGGCAGAGCAAGGGCACGAGATGAATCTTTGTTGCAGCATCCCAGGGGATGACAAGGCAAGATCACACAGTGTGATCTGCTCAAAGCTAGCACGGGACTCCAGAGTGGGGGTTATGAGCCCATCTCAGACCTGCAGCTCCACAGAGAGGTACTTGTAATATCTCTCACAAAAAGTCCATGCTAAGATGACAAAATCTGGATGCAAAGAATAAGAGGCCCTGATCGAGCAGGATGCAGCAAAATAAGAAATTATTTATGTGTGGTTTACAGCAATCAAAAGGAGGACCGCAGAAGCCCAGACGGCATTTATCCCAGCCTAGAAAGATCTTGGTCACTCTGGAAAGAACAACATTGCACATTAATTGCTCTGATCCTTCAAAAGACTGTTCAGGCAGAAACAGGTTACACAGATTGGGAAATGTTCTTTCTTTGCAAACTCAATTAAGCTTTTACAACTGCTTGCAGCTCAGCTCCTGCTACGTTTCTCTCACAGCTTCTGGTGAACAGCAGCTTTGGGAGAGGTGTTAATTGTCTGCATGCTAAATGCATTAGGCAGAGCAGTGAAATTACAGCACCCATCCAGCTTGTAAATGGGCTTCCTTATACTGCTGTATGTCACAGCAGTACAGTGCGAACAGGAACGTTTTCTGCTCAAAAGATGTGCAGTTCATTGTTTTGGGGTTTTTTAATAACGAATGCAGTAAGAATGCACAAAGAAATTTAAAGGGACAAACATAAAATAGCTTGAGCAAAAAGGCAAGCCACTTGCACCAATTAATTATCAATTACAATGATTTCTCCTATTGAAGGCACTCTGAAGGACTTCCCAGTGCCTGGAATACCAACTGTCAGCCTTCTGCCACTGACTGACCTTTCTCCAAAGTCAGTGCTCAGGAGCACTTCTCAGCACTCCAGCATTTTGAGAGCAGCAAATTTATCTGAGGTCATCATATAAGCCAAGTAGAAAGGGCTGAAGTTTTTTCCTTGCAAAGTCTGAACACAGACAGGAGTTTTCAGTGGGCCAAAATAGCAAGTGGCGGAATTAGAAAAGGAAAACCAAACCATAGCAAAACCAAAACCCCAAACCAAGCTGCTAAAACATGGAACAGCCTTTCCCAAAGAGTCACTTTGGGAAAGTCGCAAATCGATCCAAGCTTACCTTGTCACAGAAGACTTTAATCTGGCAGTAGGCTCTGTGGACAGGTTTGTTACTCCTGTTATTGTAGCTGTAGGTGTCAATCTGAAGATTCAGGGGCAGGCCTTTAACTCCCTTCTGAGAGGAGAAATCGGTGCTGAGGCAGTTCACAGAAATGAAAACCTGTGGAAAAAGAAAGCAGCACCCGTCAGCAGCGACACACATGGCTGCTGAGCGAGGGACTACTCTGTAAGTGCTATGACTTAAATGCTGGTCCTCGCTACTACAGGCAGGACCTTCTTTCTTCTGAGAGATCAGGTAAGATCCCCAGGGAGTGGTACAACAGTCTTCTTTGTATAAATCATTACAGGTGACAAAGCCACTTTGTCCAGAATGGATTTCAACAAACTCTCTGAACTTCATGAAGACGCCACGAAGCGTTCCCAGATATTTCTGCCCAACAGATCTCAAATGTCATTATCAAACTTTTAGCAAGGGAAATCCTCCTACATGCAATCCTCACTGCCCAGTGTTTTACCATCTCAGTAAGACCACAACCATACTTTGAAAATTTTATGTTGCAAGTTAAAACAAACCTTTCCATGAGTTTTACGTAAACTGCTATGAGCACAGATTATGCTTGAAACTACTTGGTTGGGGTTTGTGGGGTTTTTGGGCGTTTTTTGGGGGTTTTTTTTTTGTAAATGATACTAAAGGCTTTTAAAAAAATATTAGGCAACACATTACCTTTAAACACAGGAATAATGCTATTATTTCAGTGAAAGAGTTTTCAGGCTGTACACTTAAGAAGATGAACACTATTTTGAATATTCCCCAGTAAGACCTACAATACCCTGTTAATGTGCAGATCAAAAGGAGAAGATAGTATTTTCATTATTCTTAAAGAAACTGAATTATGGGGAAAATTAATTAAGAGAATTTAACATATCTAATTTCATTTTCATAACTGCCTTAAGAAAACCACCAAAAAAACCCTTAACACCCCCTCAAAAAAACCCAAACACCAAACCACAAAAAACCACAACCAGATAACAAGTCCAATGCTACTTAACAGAAGGAAGAAATATTATTTTGTGTACATGAACAGACAGACCAGAGTACTCTGTACCCAGAACATGGGCTTGCTGCGTGCCAGACTCTTCTCTAGACACAGTCCTCATTACTGGCATGTGTCAGGAGAAGCTGCAACGATTAATTAGCAGGAATTTACAAGCTACCAAGACCTGCAATAGCTCCTCTCCTCTCTGCCCCAAGAATAAAGGCTGGCAACCTACTGCTTTAAAAAAAAAAAAAAATAATCAAAGCCTTGGGAGCCAGAAGCACCTTGCCAGAGATTTTGCAGTACTAGCCCACTATCCGATAGCCTACTTCATGTGCAACTACCACAAAGACCCCCATGCGACAGTCTGTGCGGTGACCTAGTGCCACCTCCCGGCGCCGTCCCGGCGCTGCAAAGCCTCAAGGTAGGTTTTGAAAAGTTTAGGGGTTTGGGGTGGATTTGTCGTTTTGCAAAATGCTTACCATGCTTCTTCGCACAGATTCTGCAACACCCGTTACTAGTTTTAACAGAAGAGGGGAAATGGAAATGCAATAACTACCACCAGAGTAGGAATGTAAGCTTTCCTTTCCCCTTCTGCATATATAGCACAGTAGTATAAAAAGCTGGGGGTGGGGGGGTGGAGAAGAGAATAAGATAGATAAGCATGTTCTCCAATAACTTGTCTGAATGTTTGAGATTCACCGGCAACTTCTCGCAGCCCTTGTGAGCACCAGCTGCCCCGGAGCGGGGAGACAGCTGCTGGCACACCAGCTTGGCAAACAGTCCCCATCCCTTTCCCTGGGCGTACGCACCATCTCACAGAGCTGGCAATGCCCCCGCTGGGTCCCGCTTGTGCAAAGGGACACAGAAACATGTGAAACGACATTAACTCACACCAGCACGACACGCCAGCAGAGCCCCATCCCCAGCCAACCTGACCTGCGCTGCTTGTTCCGTGGTGGCCCGAGCCAGGAAAACACGCAGGGACAGCAGCACCAAAGGGAAGCCAGTGCTCAATGCCTGCTCGCGCTGCAGCCTGTGTCTCAGCATCCCAAACCCACGTTGTTCCAAGATGACTTTTTTTTCAAAGCATTAAATACATCTCAAATCTCAGCCAGGAAAATTCTTTTAAAATCAGCCCTTCTCAACGTTCCCCCAAATTGACCCAAATGATGGCTTTGCTACCATTTATCCAGGTCCCCCCTTCCCCCTTTTTGCTACCTTTGACTTTACAAGGGCATTTTGCTTGCGGTGCTGGCACACCCCGGGGGGAAAGCTTCAAGGAGTTTGAAGAGCTGCTTTCACCCACTTCGGAGCTAGGTAATCAGATGTATGCACAACTTGAATAATTGTGTTCCTTGAGCAGGGGTTTTGTTTTTTAAAAGAGCCTTGACTCTGGTGTTTGCATATTTTTACATTTTTAATTTTAATTTTAAATGTATTTACCCATACTGAATATTCACACACAACTCTCATTTCTGTTTGAGGAAACGACTGCATTCTTTAAGAAAATATGCCCAAGCAGCCATGCCAGCAGGTCCAACCCAGCCCCAAAATTTCTGTGAAATGCCCCATATGAGTTTCACACAGCTAGATACCCAGTGGACCCAATGTGCAAAATCAGCCATCAGTTCCCTAGCAATTGGTGCAAATTCTGAGAATCCAGGTCCACATTTTCAGTTTTCATGGCTTGTCAGCCACACAAAGCTTACGCAGCATGCTGGGCTGAAGGTAGAGGGGTTGGTCTCAGCATGACAGATGCATGCTACTACGGTGGAGCTGCGTGGGTATCCCATGGGAATCTGGGATTGCCTATCAGATGACAAAGATTATCCTCCTACTTTAAAGTCTCCTCATTTGATTAGCTTTGGCTTAAAGCAGCTGACTTCATTTTCATGCCATTTAAGTCTTCGGGACTCTGGGCAGGAGATGACAACTAAAAACCTAATCACCTCTCTGAAGCAACAGCGAGCCAGCCTGTCTTCTGTTCATATAACACCATGTCAGTTCAAAAGGATCATCATCTTCTCCCTACCCATCCCGTAACTCCTATTCTTGAGCAACTTCAGGTTGCCTCAATTTCCACAAAAACAGATTTTTAGCAAACAGCTTTTCCACTCTGAGTGAAAACAGTTTCAGCCAGGTGCTTTTTGTTCAAGAAGAGTTGACTTGCATTAGAAAAGAAACATAAGGCCAAGTGACTATGCCAGCTACATCCCCACCCCAAAATTGCCAGAAGAAAGAAAAACGTAACCACAGAAGTTGCTCTGCGTCTTCAGCCTGCTGAGCAAGATTCCTTTTCATGTGTCCAACCTATTTTTCTAAGGGCAGTTCCGCATTCTCAGCTATATTAAGATTTGTTGTTACTTAAAAAAATATATTTCATCTCACCTCCCAAGATTCAACATAAAGACAGCATTTAAAAACAGAGCATTGTCAAGCCTGAGCACTTACAAACGTGAGTCAAGCCCTCAAAAGTTATGCAGATTTTCTTTAAAACTGAGATTTCTAAAAGGATTAGAAACCTGTTCTCCAGTTATTTCGCTTGCTTGGCAGTTAAGCCTTTAGTCTATTTCAATCATATTTCCAGGCTTTTCTCTCCAACTAAAGCCAGGTTTTATTTTCCTTTTCTTTTTGTTGATTTTTTTTTTTTTAATTCTTGCTATTGATGAAAGCAGACATTCTCATCAAGACTAATGGCTCCACAATGGCAAGGTTTCAGATAAAACACTGAACAGCGTGAAACCCATGAGCTGGTATGAGCTGCTAACCCCCCACCATCTGACAGTCACCCTACAGAGCCTCCTCCACCCAACAACAGGTTGGGTTTCCTGCAGCCTCTGGGGCAGATGAGCAGCAGCCCAGCTGCACACAACCAAAGACCAAAGGCAGAAGGATTAAAACACCTCCTCCAGGATCATGCTGGAAGTCAGCGTGGGAAGAAGCCAGACCTCATGACTTCCTGGTCTGCTTTAAGCACCCGACCACTTGCACCCCTCCTTGCCTAACCTGGGAGAAACACACCGTGCCTACATTCAAATCTACGAGAAACAATCTTCCATTTTAATAATGCAGAAGAAAAAAATTAATCCGGCAGCTCTGCTGTGTGCCCTCAAGGAAGGGCAGCAGAGACAGCCAAGTTCTTTCCACACAGCACCTTTTTCTAACAAGATCTGCCTTTCAAACAAACCAGGAAAAACAGGCATAATTAAAGGGCAATCAAAGCACTGCAGGAACCTCGCTGTCAGCGAGATGAAAGATGCCTTTTTTAAATGAAGGCTTGCATACCCAGATCTCTTCTCCTCAGTTTATCTTGGATACCGTGCTCTCTTGTCACACAAAAAAGCACCAGCAATTTTGATTAGTCCAAAGGCTACATATGCAGCAGCTTTAGACAAAATGTCATCTTGTACAGCCTCTTCTGACTCACTGCAAAGCAAAGCTGAAAAGGAATGATACGTAGGTACAGTTCGACAGTGTCTGGGGTTGCCATAGGTAATGGCAAGCAACTCAGATGGGTATTAGCACACCATAAACTCTGGCCAGTCCCCAGCAAATGCAAGCATGGGTGAGACTGTAATGGCCACGTAACAGATCTCACCATCGTGCAGAGTCTTGTACATCCTTCCGGGTAAGATCCTACACAGATAGACTTGGGACTATCAGTCTGCTCACCTTGCTCCACATGGCTTTAATTTCAATAGAAGACAGGCAAATTGAATTCACCTCCTCCTATTTATCCTCCATTATATTTTTGTACTTGGGAGGATGAAGACATCATTCAATAATCCAAGTCCATTGGGTATTTCTTTCTCTATTGATAACTCAGACAAAAACTTCAGCTCTTTTCCAGCACTAGTAGGCAAAATTCTCTCATTTTAATGTTATATTCAACTTAAAATTGTCAGGATGCTTCTGGTTTTGGATTACTGTGTTTGTACAAAACACAGTTTGAAGTCTACAACACAGCCACCAGGGACAGGTTAAACCACAATGAACTTTTCCAGGGAATGCAGTCGGATATTGTTTTTCTTGTTGGTGGCTAAATAATTTCAGTGTTCTGCCCAAAACGCAGTAAGCAAAGGGATTCCAGTGTGTCCTAGGACCATTTCCCCAACACCAAGGCAGTGTCTCCCCTGTTACCAGTCACCACGCATCCTACTTGCGGACCAGCCTGGGGCCACACGCAGCCCTTGCACAACTGGACCTGCTGGACCTACCCTGCCTCTTGCTTTGCTTTCCTTTGGATCAGCAAGGCCATTCCTGTGGTCTCTGGAGGGGAGGGCAGCAGCCACTGCGCAGCTGACTTGATCTACAAGTTATTTTCACTTTTTGCAGGACAAAGGGTCACAGAAACCCTCAACTGAACCGGCAGGAAGAGGAGCCTGTGAGGTTACAACAGCAGAATAAAAACCAGAGGAACAGATAAGGTGAAGGATCCATCAGACCTAAATAAAAGGAGTTGGGCTGGCACCAGAGGACACAAACCAGCTCCCTCCGCCTCTGCCTGCGCAGACTCCCTCAGAGAACCAAGGCATGCATCATCCAACACTAGGGAGCGGGAAGCTACACAGCTATGGCAACACCAGGACACAGCCGCTCCCCACCCCAGCTGCCAGCAGGAATTCTGGGAATGTCAATGCACAGCCCAGCAGCTCCCAGGTTGTTTGGTCTCCCACGGATGCACGTGCAATTCAGGGGTATGCAGCGCGTGGTCACACACTCCTTGCTGGCTAGCTGAAGGAGCAGCCCTAGGCCCAAATTCCACAACTCATTTATCAACCCTCCACCGAAGAAAAATTATCCGGAAGTTCAAAGGCTGTTATTTCAATACTGACGGCTGAAAGCATATGGTTTCTCTAAAAGCTTGGACAAATATAAAAATAAAAGGGAAAATACAAAGGGTCTTTTCTAGAGATTTGTCCATGTGTGCTTCATTTATGCTGTGAGCTGGCTAGATGTAAATCACCTCCAGCCCAAAAGCTTTATATGTTATACCGGCCCAGCTCCAAGCCCTTGCAAGAGGCAGAGCCATCAGCCTGGGCACTGTGTTGCACTAACATAGCTACGTGGCTTCCAGGATCGGCTCTGGGTCACAGCCAGGCAGCTTGAAGTGCAGGCAGGGCAAGCACAGGTCTGTCTGTACACATCCGCAAAGGCACATCCTAAGAAAGCAGCGCTGGGAAGACTGTTCTGTCTTTAAAAGAAGAAGAAAAAAAAAACCCCTACACTTTGGTACAGATCACCTGAGAGGTGGCTAATCTCACTGCTCTCACATTCATTTCTTCACCTCCCACATGCACCGCAGGTTTTGCATCAGCAGGAGGCAAGCCAGGAAAGAGAGATTAAAAAATTGGGCAATTCATGCACCTGTGGGCTCCCCAGCCACCCTCCTGCCTTTGGGATCGGACGCTCCAAATAAGGCTTGTCTGGCAGATGCGCCACAGAGCCGCATCCGTTCCAGCTCCACTCAGCCAGACCCAGCACCATCCTGCTCACAGCCCAGGGAAGTTAGTTTGCATTCAAACTTACCAAGCCCACTTCGGGTGACTGACACAAAACACATCGCAGGGTTCCATGCCACGCCAAGGAACACCAAGTGGGAAATACAACCCAGCCCCAGATAAAAGAACAGCCTCCTAGCAAGTTCATTCCATGAACAAGACAAAAATGAATGGTAATGAAAGGAAAATACATATGCCTGCTCACAAAGAGCAGGACTAATTGTTATTCCAACCTGTTCTGAGGCAAGGAAATACAGGAATGTCTGTGCTCACAACACGTGGGAAATGTGGCTATAGAGGTTCCCAGTCCTACTGATGCTACCTCCCACCCCACACTCTGATAAGATAAAGGCCCAGGGCCAGGTGTCAGCTTTTTTTAGGTTGGTCGGAAAGAAAGTAAAAAAGAGCAGTTTGGCAAGAAAGTGGCAATATGTAAAAAAACCAAACAAAACAAATCCCACCAAAAAACCCCCACCACCACCCCCGAAACAAACAAACCAAACCCACAAAACAAACATCTCCCCCCCCCAAAAAAAAAACACCTAAAAGAATTAAATCTATAAAGGCACAAAAATGGCTGAAAAGGAAGTGTTGCCATCAGATATAAAGGGAATGGAGGAAAGGGCAGGGTGTGTGTGGTGTGGCAGGGATCACCTCCTAGTTTTCTCTATAGGAAAGCTACCATCAGGAAGATTTTTCTTTCAGCTTTAGAAAAGCTCCATAGTTGGTTGGAAGACCAGACGGATGGTGGAGTTTGGCACACCAAGTTCTGAAGAAAAACTCCTGAGCTGAAAACCTGCTTCTAATTCGCAACACTTTAAATCAAAGGCAATGCATTCTTGGTTTTAAGAAAACCCAGGACAGAGTAGGGAGAAATCTGTACTAAGAGGCAGGCAAGCAATGTTTGCTATGACTTTCCTATGTCACTGCTCCAAAAGCTGTGTGTACTTGCACCTCAAAGTACTTGTGGTCTGCAGCCTTGGCTTCAAACCAATCTCTTTTCTTTAAGTATGTTTGACTCATCA
Source organism: Falco peregrinus (assembly GCF_023634155.1). Lineage (NCBI taxonomy): Eukaryota > Metazoa > Chordata > Aves > Falconiformes > Falconidae > Falco > Falco peregrinus. The sequence goes on from NC_073727.1 coordinate 63,338,516, forward strand.
CATTTCATAGTTTCATTTCTAACTAGCCAAACCTGTACCTACTCAATGCTGCTGAAGGTGGCAACACCTTCTCTAATGAGGCATATGACTGCTGTTTCATTACAATGGCATCCATATAAATGCATGCAATATTCATCAATCAAAAAAGTTGAAATTCTTCCTACAGTGAACACCAAGTGAGGATTATGCTAGAATAAACTCTTAAAATAATAAATCAGTGGTGTACACCCCAGCCTTATTTCAAGTTGTAGCAAGAGATCCACCCTCTCCAAAAACAGCTCATCTGAACAGAAAGTCCTGGCCAAGAACTTCATTCAACACACATGAGGATCTGCCAGAAGACCACTCTCGTTGCCCGATTTGCTATTTCAAAAGGCCAACCCAAATTAGCCACAAATTACCTATATATGGAACACTTCCACATTTCTTGGACAAAAAAAAAAAAAAAAAAAAAAAAAAGAAAGCAGCATTGTTTAGTTGCTCTGTCACTCAGGATATCACTTAAAAGATACCACAGTACGTTTCCTTTGGTGGAAAGAAAGCAGAAAGCTCTACCATGATATTCTGCAGCTCAAAATGCCTGTTACAGCCTCATCATGTATCCCTTCTTAGTAGAAAGGGTCTTTTCACACACAGCATCTGGCTTACAATGCCTTTTTTTTTTTTTTTTTTTTGAGGAAAGGAGTGGGAGGACAATAGAGCCCTTAATGTACAGTGACATCATTTTTGGCTACAGTCCCACCATCCAGCCTAAAGCAAGCCAGACAGAAGACCTCCACGGGGGCCCTTCTCTGGGAGCCACTGGAAGCAACACCAGTTTCAGAAGGGACCCATGGGCAAGCGTGGAAGGGGTGTCCCAAGCACAACAGCAGGGTCCTCGCACTGTTAGGACTACAAAAATGGGGCAAGGAGGCTCTTGCGATCACCGTGCAGGCGACACCTTGCCCTGTTCGGACAAGAGGTCCCAACTTTCCTGCTCCACGGGGCAGGAGCTCAGACAGGATTCCAACAAGGCAGGATCCAGCAAAGCCAGCTAACCCTGGGGAAACTGATCTGTCCAGATTGTTCAACTGCCACTGACCTGAGAGCAGGCCATGTCCCCAGGCCAGAGTTATGGGATAGAGAATTTGCTTCACAGCCTAACGGGTAACACAACAGAGGTAACAGGACAACGGACAACATTACGAAGAGTAGCCGGAAACATTTGAAAGAAATATGCATTTAACCATGCACGTAGGGGCAATTTTCATTAGAAGACCTCTAACGGGTACCAACCAAGAGAAGGAGAAATGAGTACACTGTACAGACCTGGAGAGAGATGGTTCCCAGCTTCAAAAACTCACGGCCTGAACCTATAAACGCTTCTACCGATTGACATATGAAGGTCAAAGACATAAAAAGGGCTGCAGGGACAGGACTCCTCTTCCTTACCTTCCCTACCTTTAAAATCCCCCGATTTTAAAGATAGCCAAGCCTGCTCAATCAACAAGAAGGGGCAGAACCTCCATAGAAAACTCCATCTCAGCTCTAGACACCCCATCCCTAATGAAGTCATAGAGGCTAAAGACGATGAGCTTGCCTTCAGACATCTAAAGGCTTCTTTGCAGGAGAAGAACCCCACCTCGACTGTCTGCCCAACAGTGCAGACATTTGGGACAGGGTGGGAAACTGTTTGAAGTCTCCACAAGCCTCAGGGTAACTCCAGCATTACCTGTTGCATGCAAGCGAGTATCAGCTACACATCTTTGTCAGACTCATCAGACCACGCTTCCACCCAACCAGGACGGCTCCAGACTGAGTAAGTGTACTGGCTTTCCTAAATATCCTATGCAACAACTCACCAATTCGTCAACTGACTTCCCAGTTCAACATCTCCCCTTTTCTTCTCACAAAGCATGACTGTGTCCCCATCCAATTATTCCCCTCCCCCAGTCTGTCAGGTGGTGGGAGTCAGACTTCACCTCTAACACAGACACCTGGAAGTCCACCTGAATCCCACTTCCCCACTCCACAGTGTCTCCTGTCCACCTTTCCAACCCTGACCCCCCTCTCCTCCTGATCTCAGGGCAGTCCGCCTGTCCCTCTCGAAGCCTGGCCTTCCACCCCACCCTCAGCTCCCTTCACTGTCTCAGAACAAGGGGGCTTTGGATCCTGGTCTCTTTTCCACCTTGAACACACTCTTGCAAAGGTCAGAAAATCCTTAACCCACCACTCTTCTACGAGGTGGCCACTGCCAGCAGCTCCTGTGATGTCCCAAAGCAACAGAAGAGGGCAGAGAGGAGCTGCCAGAGAGAAACAGCATTTGCTCCAAAACCCACGGACACCGTCTGGCCCCAGAGCGGGAAATCCGTCACGCGTGAAATACTCCTGGTTTCTACACACACCGGCTCACAAACAGCACGCCAGCGCTGCCAGCTGTGCGACAATCCCGTCCGTGCAGAGCCAGACCTGCCTGCTGTGTCCAGCGTCCAAAGGCCCGGCGTTGCCCTCGGCTCTCCTGGCACAACGCGGCTGGGAAGTACGTATTGCTGAGGGCATCTCAAACATCCTTCTGTTCCCCAACTCCGAGCTGCAAAACCCGCACATTTGCCTTGCTACAGAAGGAGCACGGGACCTGTATTGCCCAAAAGCAGCATTTCTTCACCAGAAAGCTGTGTTTTACAAAATCCCCGAAGCGCCCCAAGGGGACTGGCAGACTGGCAAAGCACTCTCTCGGGCAGATAACACCTCCTGCACGGACAAAGCGGCAGAGGTACGATATTCCTGTGCATCCCCACGAGGGCTAGCACAAGAACGGCGAGTACCTGGTCCCAGAGCTGCTAGGGGGAACTTCTTGTGATAATATACTATTTCTATCTTAAATCTGAAACATCCCCGGAGCCCTGGGTGCCTAAATGAGGAATTACATCAGAAACTCCAGACATAAGAGCCTCGTCACCTCCCACTTCACACTGCTGCACAGGATCAAATCGTTCCCACAGCAAACTGGGAGCAACAGCAAGAGGGAAACAGGAGAAGCAGCAACCCCCACAAGAATCACCTGGCTCAGGTTCAGGGCTCAGAAAGCAAATTTCTAATAATCTAATAATCAATGCTTGCTGACTGATAAAACCTACCATCTATGCAGTACTGCTGCAATTATTACACAGAAGACACTATATTTACTACTGTGGAGGACTTTCTGTAGCATCGAAGACTCAGTGCTCTTATGCCCTGCTCTCTTCATATAATTCAAGACTGAGGGGCAGGGAGGGGGGAAGAAAAGGAAAATAAAAGAGAGCATGCAAGGTAAATGAACCATGCAATAAAAATTGTTGAAATTGGCTCAGGCATCTACTGATAAGATCACAAGAGTTGAGAAAGAACTACAGCTCTACTGGTGAGAAATCCAATCATTGACAAAACACATCCACTCAGAGGGGAAAAAAAAAAAAAAGTAAAAAAAAGTAAAATAAAGTTAGACGCTTAAACACACAGAGCACTTGCTAAAAATGCCAGTTCTTTGAACGCTGAAGTCCAGAGTATTTTTGTCTGAATATGACTCTGATCCCAGGAGCCAACGTTTGCACTCTTGGTATCAACAGTCCCCTCTGCAGGTTCATACAAACCAATACTCAAACCGTATGGATCTCACACACCGAGACTGTGAATCTGGAAGCAAATTTCCATCTAGCTACAAAACTAGTTTGGCCTCCCACATACCTCTCCATACCACCTTAGCCCAGGAAGTTCAGCCCTGAGCTGAAGGATCACCATGAGGGTATTTAGACCTTTGCAAGCTGCTATTGGCAACTTCACTATAGGTTGAAACTACTCATTTAGGGGTCTGTGGAGTACTTGGGCCATAAGCACCTGCTGCACAGGGCAGGCCTCTGTCAACTGGTGGGAAGCAATGGCTTTCCTTGGGGCAGCCACAGCGTTCTCAGCACCAGGTCTAAGCCCTGTTCCTGGGTTAGTGGCCCATCCCCACTGCTGTAGGATGGCTCAGCCAGCGGACAGGCAGCTGCAGAGCTGCTAAGTGCCTCCAACTCCTTGGGGACCTGAAATCATTGCTGTCTGCACAGTCCATCCCTGTGTGCAAATCCTAAGCCCTCGAGTACCTTGCAGACACCGTTTACCTGGGTACCTTGAACGTCAGGCTGGTTACGGCAGCAGGATAACATCTCAGGAACACTTACTGCCTCCTTTTGCAGCCCTTCTGAAGCTTCATTTGCTTGCTCACATAGCAAAGTGCTTCATGCTTCAAAAAACTCAGGTCAGCATTTTAGCATCCTCCAAGCAGGTAAGGCCCTCACTGCCATCCCTCTCAACCCCACTGAAGCAAAATCTGGTGAACAGGGGAGGCTAGCACCCAACACCAGCCTCGCAAGTAATGTCACGCATGCTGCAAGACAGCACTTTCAGCAGCAGCAGCACACACGGCTCCTCGCTGCTGCCTGCCAAGCACCCCAAACCTCTCACAGAGCTGAAACCCAAGAGCAACCTGCACATAATCTCTCCGTGCCTCTTTTCTCCACAGCCCTTGTGCAGCAAAGAGGAAAGCTCATGGTGACAGTGAGCTCTGTGCAGTGACAACACCCCTTGTGCCTCCTGCAGAGCGTAGCAGCATGTACAGCTCCAGAGAAAGACCTTTGCTGCGAGGTCCTATGTCCCCCTAAGCTAGGCTCTCCCTAAACATGGCCATCTGCAGCATCCATAGTTTTCCCCAATTTTTAACAAAAACCCAGGCAGCAACGAAACTCTCCAAAGAAAATTCCTGTACTTTGGCTCCAGCAAGAAACCGATGGGAAATGCCTTCAGAACAGAGATGACTCCACCTGCTGTCCTTGCACCCAGAAGATGCACAAGCCTTTTTCAAAAGCTGGAGTGGCTTCAAACAGCTGCAGTTAGCTACTAGCTAGGGAAGCTGCCCATACTTATGCATCTACCGTAGTGCCCAAAGTTCTGAAAAAAGATCAAACCAGAGTTCACCAGGAGGCTGCTCTAACTTGAAATAGGTCACTGGGTATTGGGATCTGTGGTTTCAGCAATGCATGCTTTGGGAGCTCAAAGGCAGCAGCTACTCCCTCTTCTGCTAAAGGCAAGCCCATTGCCACAGCCTTAACGCCCTCAGGAGCTGCCCCCCTCCCCCCAGCCTCCCGCAGGGATCCTCCAGGAGACTGTGCTCACTGCCAAGCCTAGCTATGCTCCATCACACCTCCTGCACCACTTCATCTGCCCTGGAAATGCTCAGCACTTCCTTTTGTCAGTACTTGTTTGTCAGGTAGGCAGTTCTGCCAAGAACCTTAAAGCAGTTGCAAAGCTCTCCACAGTTGCACATGTAAACCCTCTTAAGAAATAGCCAGAAGGTTTTGCCTAATGTTAAGAGCGTAAACAAACTTGTTACATGCTAATCACCAGGTAGGCCACACACCCTTCCCCTCCCCCAGCCCTCGAATCTACTAAAAGGGTGATCATGGTCACCTACCTTTGCTTCCTCGTTGATGTCCCAAGTGAAGGATATGGCGTTGTATGCAATCTCCTCAATGTTACTGATGGTGTTGAAGCTCTCCTTGTAGTCCGCTGTTAGAAAGAAGGATGCATGAGGGAGAGAAAGAGGCGATACCATCTGGAGTCTTTAATCACACAAAGCAGCAGAAACTGCAACTCCTCAGCAACCCCTGAGGAGCAAAGGAAGCTGAACTGTACTTAAGAACGGATCATTAAAAAGGCTGGAAATGTTGTTTTTTTCATTTTTTCCCTGAGAATCAAAGAGGAGGAAGGAGGGAAATGGGACTCGGCAGAAATTCCAAACTAGAAACTCCCGTGAAAAAGGCAGATGTCCCAAATACTGCATGTCCTGTGCCATAACCTGCTATGCCCAGGAAACTCTACCCTGTACAGCAAGGGCATAAGCTCTCAATAAAACTCCTTCAACAACAAACAAAGATTTGCATGCGCGTCTACTTTAAGTGCCAAGTGATTAATCCCTGCTTTTATTCACAGAAGGAAGGGACGAGGAGTACAACCCAGCCTTCAGCCAGAGAAGACTGGAAGCCAGCCAGCCCCAGCCTTGTCTGGAGGCAAGTGGAAATTTGCAGTGTTTTCTTTTTTTACATGTACCAAAGACCAGTTGTGAGCAAAGCTGTGGGAAGGAGGATCATTAGCGTTGAGGTATTTCTACAAGGATCTTGTGCTTTGAAGAAACACAATATTTAGGACAGCCACAGACTCTTATAAGCTGCAATTTAGCTACATGCACCAAGATATTGCAAAGCAACCATAGTCTGGAGGCAGGGGGTGTGTTAGATCTCCCAATGCAAAACTCTAAACTCAGCCTGCTCGTGAACCAAAATCCTCCAAAAACCAGCCTCCTTAAGGAATCCTAAAAACTACAGCATTAGCTCCAAGCAATCAAAAGCTCTTTCTGGGCTTTCAGTAAAGCTACGGACAGCACAGAGATGATCCATCCAAAGGTTCCTTAAAATAACAAAGCTGTAGCAGAAAACCAAATCTTGCCAAGGAATTAGGTTTGGAGTTTGACATCAGCAGTGAACGTTCCTTACCTATGTCAATGCATCTTTGTTTGGCTGTGTGCTGTCTTGAGTGCCAGTATTTCCAGTGCCTGAGCTGATCTTCCCTTGTTTTGTCTTCTGCAAATACAACCATGATGACACTCTGAAAGGACAAGGGGAGGGGGGTAAGAATAAAAAAAAAACAGAAACAAAAAACCACCACCAATAAAACCCAAACCCACAAACACGTGAAAGAGGAAGGAGGCCAGAGAGTACATTTGTTTTGGACAATCTTGTTGGTATCAGGTTTTCTGCTTTAGGCTTTCCAACTTGACGCACCGCAGTGTACCTGGCACATGGCTGCCAAACAGGAAAGCAGCGCTTTCTGGGTCATAAACAGAGATGAGCAGAACTGCTCTCCTAACTGGAGTTCAAGGATCTCATTCCAGGCATTGCACCACCTTTAGACAAGTGCTGACACCACTTCTTAACAGACTGAGCCAGGATGGGTTGGTCTGGAAGTAGGTGGACAGCAAAGGAACGAACACTGACGTGTAAGCTGGCCTTAGTGCTGATGCTCTGGTTTACATTGCTGCACTTTGGGAGAGTTTAAGGCTACCACTGTAGACAGCCTCTTTCCCCAAAAAAACACAAGAGCTGCCACTCACTCGGACTTTACTGATGGGGTGATGGATTCCTTCACTGCTGCTGACTTCTTTCAGCGTGATCGGGTAGAATTGACCTTTATTCAGGTAAGTCATCGTGCTGTCCCCAGGCTTCTGTCGGAGGGACTTGGAGGCTTCCAGAGTGTATTCAAAATTATTCCTACAGAGCGAAGAGGGCAGTGATTGCTAAGGCATTTTCCTGGAAAGCCGATTAAATGTTCCACATCTTAATTTGGAGAAATTCCAAACTCTTTAGTTGACTCACTAAGCCATCAACAGGCAAGGAAGTTGGAAAACAGGATGAGCCCCTTTTTGAACCATTTCCTTCACGAATGAACATTTAAGAGAACTTCTTGGCAAGCTAAATCCCAAGACACGTCAGCAGGCAAGACTGGAAGCTCCCTATTCAGACCAAGAGCAGCAAGCTACTTTCATGGAACAGAATATCTATTAGTAATTAAATTAAATTCACAAGGTAATAAGCCATTCAGTGGCCACCGTCTTCTCCTCTTTCCTCTTGGTCAACTGCAACTAACCAAACAACTAGTTTATTCCCCTCCCTTAAGAGTTCAGATGAGTTTCATACTTCCTATTCCTGCTGTAGATCTCCAGCAGGGAGAGAGCAGTGCCAGCTGACCAGGGAGAGGGACACAGCTAGAAGCCAGCTCTGACACCACCGCAGAGCTGACAGACCACACTGCAACGTCCCATGGGACAGAGAGCTGGCACAAGGACAGCGACTACAACTGGGCAGTATTTCCAGCCCTGGAGGTAATTTCCCTTAAAGCACTTTTCCTTAAAGATACAGGTAGGATTTTCAACCGTGAAATTCAAATGAGCAGACACTGTTGCGGTTTTGAGATCCACAGCCCCTGCAGTGCCTGACAGAGACTCAGCACAGAAGGGCATGAGACGTACTGCTCACTCACGGACAACTGTGAGAGAAAGGCAAGATACGAGCAAACAGGGGCCTTAAAGCATTACCCAGAAATGCTGTCAAAAACATAATCTTCTGAATTCATGTTGGCCATCCGGAGATTCAGTTCAGTAGGAAAGAAAACCTGGGGTAGACACAAAGCAAAACAACACAACAATTAACACAGCAACAACAAGAAAAGTCAAGATTAAACAGATACTCGTTACCACAGAACCTCTGGCAGGCAAACTGATCATCAGATAACAATTGATTTTTTTGTCTGTACAAACAGGGCACTTTAGCAGAGTTTTAATCCAAACCTTTTGGGTGTCAACTAAGCACAACATCTCACAAGCTTCTGAGCCAGCTTTAGGGCAACATTTTACAAGTTTTCCCAGATCTCAAAGAACAGTCATAGCTACACAGTTCCTTGAGGTCTGGCTTAAAAATCAAAACACAGTTATGCTGGTTTTTTTCAGTTGGTACCATAAAACAAAAGAACACGGATTTTCATCCAGGTTTGACTCTTGCTCAAGGCCCCTAAATAAACTGACCATTTTTCACTGACACACACCACTCCTTGAAGCTGGCAGTAAGGAAGCTCACAGACACAGTCACCTCGCTTCAGTACCTGCAAAAGTGCCACGGAGTGCTGAACTCTTGCAAAACCTGGCCTGGTTCTGTGGATCGAGATAACTACTTCCACACTCTGCAAGCCAAAGGCTCTGTCACCAGTGAGATTAATCATTCGCTTTTGATAATGATTTCATGTTGGGAAGGTTTTATTTACCAAGTTGTACTTCTGCACCTTTGCAAAAAAAAAGTCTTTTATTCCTAAATCACTGGGCAGATATCTGGCTCACATAAGAACAACTAAAGATGGAACTGGATCTCTCCACCCAGACCAAGACACACACACACACACACACACACACAGCGACTGCCTCTCTTGGTACCTCTTGCACACCCTCCTTGAAAGTCTCTGAGAAGGTGGAATCTGGCGTTCGCCTCTGGGAGTTTTGAGGTTGGGTGTTGGAACTGAACTGGTCAGGATTGAGGTTCCTGTCGAAGACCACCACCCGCTCGGGGGGCTCCGGGTGGTAGACGCTTGGTGGGATGCCCACTGCAAAGCCATGGGGCTGTGTCTCTGTTTTGATGGAGTGGGTAGGCATGGTTGCAATTGAAACGGTGACTGTTGTGTCAGGGGTTGTAAGATGCCCTCTCTTGTCCATGCCCATTTGGGGCGTGTGTGGAAGGACAATATTGAAAGGCACATTTTTCAGAACCTGGACTCTGTTTTCTCCAGCAGAAATGAGAGACTGTTCTGTCACATTTGGGATGCTGTTCCTTTAAAGGCCAAAGGAAAAAAAAGCATAAATTATACAGCTCATTTTCTCATTAAACAAGATCTAGAAATACTCAGCTTTTTGGACAAGGACAGCTGATACCAGCTCTCCTGCTTGTGCAGAACAGCTCAATCCTAACCTGAAAAGCTGAGAAACTCATTAAAAAAAACCCACCAAAAACACCCCCCCCCCCAAAAAAAATCACAACCCCAACCAAACAACAAACCAAAACCTCACCCACTGCTAACAACCCCACCTTGGAGATGAATTACCCTGGAGCAAAAAGGTGAGGGTTCACAGCCCAGATCCTCACTGCTTGGAAAAGGGCAGTCCAAAACCAAGTGCTTCAAGGCCCTTCCCACCATACATCAGCACACGCAGGCTCCATAAAACTGCTCTTGGGAGATGGAGCAGGACTGAGAGCAGTTGCTGCTCCTCTGCTCTAGGACTGCACACCACCCAGGAAGCTCTAATAGGGAAATTACATCCCTCTTTCGTGCACAAACCCCCAAGAAAATCCACACCAAGACTCCCAGGAGAAGTTTGCATAACCTCCCACTCCACCACACTAATTTCTGCCAGGACAGCAATAAGATCTGTGGCTGAGCTGACTTCACAGCTAGTAGCCACCGCGTCAGTCTGCCCTCCCTTTCTCCCTCCCCACAACATGGTCCTGCCCTCTCCTTTGCACCAATTCTGACGCTCCCCCATCTCCTTCCCCCGTCTCTTTGGTGAGCCAGTTCGGCTTGTTCCACTAGGAGAAAACTAGCCACTTTTTTTCCCCCCTTGCTAGGTTATGGGTCAGTTAAAGATCAGAACTGGTACGAGGGGAGCAGTAGGAACACATGGCTGCTAACCAGACTGCTCTTCTCAACAAGTTGTTCAATCTGCTCAGCCAGACCACAAAACCTCACCTCACATCCTTAAAGCATTCTAGTTTGTCCAAAGGAAGAAGATGATAGGAGTGGAAGCCTGGGTTGAATAAACCTCACATTCATAATGTTTACCTAATTAATACCATCTTCTGCTTGGGATGCACAAGCCAGAGAGGACAAAGAGGAAGAAAGAAAGGAGTTCCAGAGGATACAAAATAAGTCCACAAACAATACAAAACCAAATTAAATCACAAGAACTTTCAAGTTCTTCCCTATCAGCCCACGCACAAAGCAGCAATGCCGCTGGTGCCCGAGAACAAAATCAGCAGTGAGGAACTGAGGTAACCGTGTGCAAAAGTAAAAGGGTCACTGGCCACCTCCACAGCCTTGGGAAGGGGTGCTTGTGCTACCAGGCTGTGCCTGGTGTTAAAGAGAGCAGTTTTTGCTATGCTGACTGTATGACAGCAGTACACGGAAAGCAGACGGATGGCAATGAGAAGCAGTTTGTGCCTCAGCTCTCCACATCATGGCCCAGTTCCCATTCTGTTTCCTGGGGCCACACAGTAATTTGGGGCACAGCGTAAAAGCAAACAATTTCTCTCTTCCAGCACAACACTGCAGCGCAGCAAGTTACTCTCCTTCAGCAGCTTTGGTGGCGATACGCAGGCATGCAATAATGAAAACTAATACCTTTTGCTATGGTCTTGGTCAGGATGTTCTACCTCTGGTTTAGCTGTCGAAGATCTCCTCTCCCTGGGAACCTGGGAAATACAAGACACACTACAATTGCATTCTTCTTCCCATATAAAAAAAAATTATCTTCTCAAAACACAGCTATCTGATCAAATTAAGAAAGCATTGCTTTCTGATACCAGTCATTATTAGCACTGCAGCGTGACTGATGTTCACACAGCTTTGGGATGCCAGGCTCGCCCCAGGTGAGGCCCTGCAGATCCCTGTGTAGCTGACTTGTCCCACTGTGCTGGCCCTGGCTCCTGCCAGCACCACGCAGTGGGAAGACCAGTGCAGAAAACTGTCCATCCCTGGCTGGAGCACCAGCATCAGGGTGAACAGGACCAGCAGGAGATGCCCAGGGTTTGCACTGGTGGTGCAGGTTTTCTCCTCTGCAGGCTGGCAGAGTTCAGCTTGCTAAATGTGCTCATGGCTTGTGAAAGGATGCTGCTCCACAGCCCCCCCCTCAAGAACTCTTGCTCTCTAGGTCACCTCCTCAAAAACCACTCAAGGTTCTCCTTTCTCTGTGAGAATCAGGGGATTTGGGGAGGCCCAGGTCCAATAAGTGTATCGGGATGCTACAGCTCATCTCTCTGCACGGCTACATTCAACACACTGGCCCAAACTGTATTAAACCTTTTATAAACAAAAGGCAACCACCCGTGCTCTGTATTTAAGATGGCTCAATACCACTCCTCATATTTTACACCATGGACAGGATTTGTCCTGAAAACACCACATACCGTAAGGTCAGTCACACAAGCCACCTTGTCCACACACCGATACGTGCCACTTCCCTGGCTGCACTGCAAAGCCAAGGCATACGGAAGAAGCTCAACTCTTTGACCTGTGGCAGCTCATTTCACTGGAGCACCCTAACAGTTCTTGCCACTGCTGGCACAAGCCCGTGGTGCTCAGGTCGAGCACACAGCAAGTCCACGCAAGCTCCTCTGCAAGCCCACACATAGTGCCCAGGAGTTTTGTCACCCTCAACATGCGTGCTGAATGAGCAAAGCATACACCTTCTGGTGTAAGGAGCTGTAAACTCCCACCACCCTCCTTCACTGAAGCCTGCTCAGATGTGGCCCACGCTTGCCAGCTCGGGTGCAACACAGGGAACCACCACTTTGCTACTAACTCAAACGCTGATGGCATACCTGTGTGAACAGCACACTTCCATAAACTGCCCCCAGTTAAAACCTAAGTCCTGGCTCTTCTACATAACCTGGAAATCTCCAGTAACACCAGAATTGTTGGATTTTCCACAATAACCACCAAAAACTGGAGAACCTCTAGCTTAAGACTGCTAGGAGGCCGACTAACTGGTCATTGAAAAACCAGGGTCTACCAAGCTACATTTGCCCAATATTCCTAAACTCTAGATTTTGATCAAAAGTTTGTTTCCCCATAAGGCCTCATTAACCACACCTGAGCTATCACTGTAGCCCATTAATCAAATGGAAGAAAACTTGAGTTGCTTGGTTTTGTTGGTTTGCCTTTTTTTTTTTTAATATGAAGGTGATCTCATCGGCTGTCTTTAATATTGCAGAGGGGGCGTACTAGAAATGCCTAGACGTCGTCCCTTTAGCATTACTTCATAACAGCCCTCAATAAATCCTTCAACATCTAACCATTTTGCTTCACCAAAGTCTGCGGCATACGTGTTCTTCCACTGATTCTTCTGTACGCCCACTGACACTCAAACATAAGAGGAAACCCCAAATTAGACATTAATGTACAACAAATCCCTTCTGCTTTGCCAAGCGTGAAGGATCAGCATCAACGTTTTCTTTGTAATGTACAGGTTTAGAAATCAAAATTGATCCTGTGGATTAAAATCATTCCGGTGAAAGTGTTTTGGGTTTTTTTCCCAAAAGCATAGCAAGCATGGGCACAAAGCAGAAAGCCAGTTTTCTCACACAACTAACTGAATAACATCCACATCAGTGAGTCTGTGGCATTTTGTCGTGTGTGTGTGGAGTGCTAATCTCCATATTAAGCATTACAAGAATATTTTGATACGTAAGACATGTTCAACTCTTAAAAGAGTAGACAAGGATTTTGTATGCACAAGGCAACTTGTCCTCATGTTTGAAGAACATACTGAGGCTGGCAATTGCACTCACTACTGTTAAAAGACACTAGCCAAAGGGTCAGGCACACGAGCAGAGTCAGCCTCCCGGCTTCCCTGCATGCTGAGCAAAGAAAAGCAGGCATCTCCACCCGGTGAGCCAGGCCACCATAATGCAGGTGTCTAATACAATCAGGATGCCTCCGTGCCTAGAAACACCTGCTGGTGTCCCCCAACTTTGACTGGAGGTAACTACCTTGACTTAGACTTCTAGTATTTAGGAAAGAAAGCTCAGCAAAATGTATCCCCCAGAAACTAGAAGGTTATCTGTTTGACTGCGTTCAGTTCACCTGTGAGCATCTATGGAGGCTTATGTCTCCAAGCAGACTGTGAACGCTGGGGAAGACAGCAACAGTTGTCAAAGGATTAACAGATTACAGCAGTTGAAGCTCACTTGAAGGTTAGAAGAAAGCAGACAGCAACTCTTTCAGGTGGGCGCTTCCACCACACACACCACCAGAAACCTGTAGTTACAGCTTAGTATCAGCTGAGACTAAGGTAGCACATCAAAGCCCCAGCAAAAGCCAACAGTCCCACCAGAACAGGGATCAAGTGAGCAAAAGCAGCAAAGTGTCTTTCTCCGTGTGTGTACACATTCAGCCAGGGACATGCACCCAAGTCTCATTCTTCACGACTATTTCTATAATACGTTGCCTCCTGCAGAGCCTGGAGTCAACAGGCAGAGTGCTACTGAAGTTTTTGACCCATTATGTTAAGATCCAGGAGATCTTATTTTACCGAGCTAAAATTAAACTAATTTTCAGAAAAAGGAACATGGAACCTTTTCCATTTAAAAGCTACATAGTTTAAAGTCCTTGAGACCTACTCAAAGCTTCTGTAAAAATCCTCTAGCAAATGACACCTTTTCCACAGGTGGAACAAGAGCTCCGCTGGCTGCCAGAGCATACCCACGCCAATCTACCTTGTAGTAATCATAGAGCAGTCCAAGGGCCGCTGCGCTGTCTTCATCACCATTGATGCTCATCATAGCTTTGGTAGCTGCTGTAAGGGGATTTTCAAGAAAGGTTTTCCAGGCCTCATCTTCACTGGTGTAAGGACGTCTCTGAGAGTAGAGAGAGTCATTCTGAAGAACCAACACGGGTCTTTTACTTGAATCATAAAAAAAAAAGAAGAAAGGGAAAAAAGCCACCTGTTAGAACGCATGAAAAACATTCCTGAAGTTCTTCAAAATTAGCTGCCCCAGTTTCACAGGGTTCATATTCTGATTCAGTGCGCTGGAAGGATTAGTCAACACAAAAAGCCCAGAAACTTAATTCTGATCTCACTCATGCTCAGTGTAAATCAGGATTAATTTAACCAAACTCAGCTGGATTACACCAGCCTATATAAAGGGGCAAAGCTGTTCAAGAGCAGAACTGACCTCCTCACGCTCTGAATCCAACCCAGAAAGTTACACGCACCCACTGGCCTACCACCTACAAAACCTTTATTACACCCTATGTAATACTACCAAGCCACAACCTGCTCCAGTTCCCGCATGGAACTAGATACATGTGAATTAACAAAATATCTCTTTCCCCATATGTATCAGAGCGTATCTAAAAGCACCACCTAGAAGCTGCCCATTAGTTACAGACTAGACAAGGAAATTGGTCAAAGGGGCCTCAAATCAATTTGGCAGTGAATTTTTCTGACGAGGGAAGCCTAAAGACTTACTGCCTGGTTACTGCTGAAGTAAGTGGTGGCACTAGTTTGTAACACCCTCAACAAATGGGGGGGGAGGAAAGGAGGCAAAAAAATAAAAAGGGGGGGGGGGGGGAGAGAAAAACTGGAGTTTTCCCCTTTATGTTGTAGTACATAAATATTAAAAAAATATATTTTGCTGGGACCAAGAGAGCTCCAAGACTACTTGGACCTTCTGCTCACAAGAGAAAATCGGACATCTGTAAAAAATGTTATCCTACCAGCTTAGACAACTTAATAGATTTTGGTTCTATTGGTAAAATACACACTTCATCTTTCAAGTCAATTCAAGCTCATGTTGTTTAAATCTGAATGTTAAACTAGTTCAAATAGTTTTATTTTCAGTGCAAGTGTTACTACAGATTGGTGAGGAGAGAAGGGGTGTTTATTTTCTTAAATAATCCAAAACTCAGCATTTGTTAATTAATTGATAAGAGCTTAAAATAAATAAGTATTTTTTTTAAAAAAAGACACCAACCAAACAAGAAAAGCCCACAAAAAGCAGTTTCCCACCACCTTCCCTCTGTAGATAAGCATTCTTTTCATTTATCCAGATGCATTCAGAGATCAAAATATACTACAAATACAAGAAGTTGTGAAATACTCTAATCAGCTTAACAATATCCTACATTTATCACCACCTTCTACCAAAAAGATTGCGAAGCACTTTGCAAATTACACGTTTTACACGTTCGATCCTTTATCATTTACACAAGTAGTCTAGAGCTTCAATAGAACAGCTTGGCTGAACTGAAGACACTTCAAGCGAGTGGGAGTTTCCAGGACTTGTAAGAGCACTTTGTGGCTATAAATCAGTATTATACAGTTGGAAAAAAAGCTAACGACGACAAAAAACAGACAAGCCCTTGCACCAAGCCCTTTCTTTAAGTCTTCCTACATATTTGCGTACACACTGGCACAGATACCGAAACGCAGTCACCTCAGGTATTGAGGACATCCATTTTCTATCCAAATGTGGCAAGCAGCAGAAGACAATGCAGAATTTTCTTTAGCGACATGGTACAAGCTCCCATTCTTACACAATGCAATAAAAGAAACCTTGAATATCCATAGCAGATGGGTAAATCCTCCAGTTAAAGACACTCGTGAAGAAAAAGGCAACTGAAATAACCTGGGTACGGTTCACTTGATCCATCCCTGCCAGGCTACAGGGCTAAGTCAGCCCCGCTGGAGCTCACAAGACCACTAAGCCGATTCCGTCCAGCAGCAGCACAATGTTCACAAGGAACGAGAGAACCAAGGGAGAATCAAGAACATCGAGGACTAAAGCAGCCACCAACCAGAAACGTAGCGAATGCAAAAACTTTGTATTTTACTGTGATTTCTTTGTCATTGCAACACCTAAGTGTAATGCGCGTTGCCCTACAGGTAACCTACCACCCTAAAAGCAGCGTGGAAAGAATTATCTGCAGTTAGCGAGAGAAGCGCCGGGCTTGGCAGTAACTCGATCCCTGAACAGAACCACAGTTGTGTTTGTGGTTTGTTTGGGTTTTTTTGTTGGTTTTTTTTTTCCCCCAGAAAAATGAGAAGATATTAATAAAAGGAGGTAAACGTTTATTTTCCATAAGCTTTAGGTCTCCAGATTACCAGCATGTGGATCTGCTCGCAGAGTAGTAGGTGTGTCCAGCAAAGGCTGGAAATAAGTTTCCTACTGCAGCGTTAGTAACTTCTGAACTCCACGTCCTACATGGCCAAAGCTGCAGAGAAACGTTACAAAAAGCAGACAGTCTTTCTCTCTTCGCCTGCAAAAACCCCACAACGTCCTGCGCTGACATGGCAGAATCTACTCCCACGCTCACAGCCCCCCACCCCCACCCCGTCATCCCCCCGCGGCGCCGCGGGACCCCGGCCCGCCCCGCGCACCCACCGCGCCGGGGCAGCGCTCCTGCCGCCGCCTCCGACGTGCCACGACCGGACCTGCTACGGCCTCATCCGTTCGGTGTCATCGGAGGGAAAAACGCGTATGAAACGTCCTAATCACAGGGTGACAGCCAGCGGCTGCCTTCGCGTCCTCTTGCTAAAAGAATCAGCGTGTTACGAAAAAACCCGCTCCGGTAAGAACGCTGTGCTTTCGCTAGGAACGGGGCGCATCCCAGTCACCGGCCATTCAAGACAACGTAATTTTGTGATCGGGTCCTCAAACCGCTCCGCATACCCCGTTTTCTATCCCCCTACGCCGCCCGCAGCCGCCGTCCCGGAGGGGCGCGGTGACACCGACCACCGCGCGGGGTCCGGCCGCCGCCGCCCGCTCGTCCCGCAGCGACCGACATCGCGCGCGGCTTTAACTCGTGGCACCGGCCCCGCGCCGTGCGGGGCAGCTGCGGCCGCGCTCACCGGCCGACCCCTCGGCCGCCGGCGGGGCGGGGGTGGCCGCGGCCGCCCCCTTACCTGCCGAAGTCCACCTTGCCGGAAGGGTGCGCCTCGTAGAAATCCATGGGGGCCGCTCCGGCCGCCGGGCAGCGGCGCGGGGCTCCGGCGGGGGCGGGGGACACAGCCCACCGCTGCGGCTCCGCCCGCCTCCCTCAGCCCGCCGGAGAGGGGCAGCCCGGCGCTGCGGCGGCGCCCGCTCCTCCCGACGGCGCGGCCCGCTGGCCGCCGCCGCCCGCATTTAAGGCGCGGCGCGGCGGGGCGGGGGGCGGACGGCGACGGCGCTGACCCACGCCTCGCTGCCGGTGTCGGGTTTCAAAGCCGGCCCTGCCTCGCCGCTCGCCGCCGGGCCCCTCCGCCCCCCGGGGGCTCGCCCTCCCCCCCGCCATTTCGCACCGCCCCGCCGCAGCCACCGGTCACTCCTCGGAGAAGATGGAGAGCGGCGGGTGGCCGGGGAGAGCGGCTCCCCCCCCGGCCCGGCCCCGCAGGAGATCGGGCCCCGGGCGGCGAGCCCCTCTCGCCGCAGCCCCCCCGGGGGGGCGGCAGCACCGGTCGGACCGGACCCGCTCCCCACCCCGTCACTCACTTGTCGTACTCTTGTGTCATGTCTGGCGGAGGCAGCGGGCGGCAGAACTGGCCCGGCTGGTCGGGAGGGCGAGGCGGGGGCGAGCGGAGAGAGCAGCGCGCAGCCCGCCGCACCGACGGGTTTTGTCGGCTTTTCTCGCCCGCTCAGGTGGCTCCCGCAGCCGCAGGTGGACGGGCGCCGCGCGACGCCTCCCATTGGCTGCCGCAGGCCGCGGGGCGGAGCTGCCGCGCCCCCATTGGGCGGCCGGGCGGGGAGGGGCGGTGCCCCGTGCCCGTGCGGGGCTCGGCGGGGGCCGGGGGGCGGCGGCTGAGGCAGGGCTGGGGCGGCCCGTGGGGCCGGGCCGGGCAGCGGGCGATACCCGCCGCGTTACAGCGCGGGTGACGGCGCCAGTCCGGGAGAGTAAAACCTCGCGGGGCAGGTGCTCCCCCGCGCTTGGGGGCCTCCCTGGGTCCCGGGGGCGCACCCCGCTGTCACAGGCCGCTTTCCTGAGGGAAACCCCCTCTTCCCCCGGTTTACCCCCGCCCCCCCTGCACGTATTGCGCTCACGGGGGCCAGGCGCTGGCACCGGAGCCCCCGGTGCTCATCGCCCGGCCGCGGCAGGCGGGGGCTCCCCGCTGGGGCGCGGGGTCCCGGCCCTGGGCGAGGGGTCCCGGCGGGGGCCGCGGGACTCACCCTGGCATCTCTTCCGCGCTAAAAACGCGGTTCCCTTCGCCCTCTCCCGCACTACGTGACCTCCTTTCTTCTTCCTCTGCTCAACGCGTTTTTAGCGAAGTCTGACACCGACACCGGGCGGGTTAGTTCGCCCCAGCACTGCGATACCAAAGCACTGCGGGTCCCGGCGTCCTTCCGCGCCTCACAGGTGCGCCTGGGCGTACAACCGAGTTACTGCTGGAAACGCACCTCAATCCTCTGGTTTAACAGCAGCAGCGACATAACAAATACACTGGGTATCTCCAAAGTGGCATGGATTGATTTAAATCAGAAAGATCTTAAAAGTTTCTCCTTGAGAAGTAAGGGTGGGAGGTTGCTTGTTTAAGTAACAAGTTGAATCAAACCCATATAGCAACAACGCTCTCTATCATATGTCAAGATGCTTCAGATAGCTACTGTAATTTAAAAGTATGTACGCTAATAAGAGGTCTCTCCTTCTAGGTCAGAATCTCTTCCCCATTTGTTCAGGATATACTCCAGTGCAGAATTATAGAAGGACAATTCAAGCAGCCAACCGAAGGAAACATGAAACTAAAAGGAACAAACTTTCACTAAGGGTCTAATCCTCGAAGTTGCTTAATATCCTCTGACTGGATTACAACTAGTGTTCTAGAAAAAAAATGTTTTGTTTGGATCTGCAGACGTTGCCACTAGGATGGCAAAAGATAAATATCAATACCGAAGTAGAATCTTGCCCTACAAAGTGAACTGATGTAAATCGTCCTTCATTATATGCAATAAAGGTATTCTGTATTTTTAACCCATTTTAAATCTAATTCGAGATTACACAAAGAAAATTTCTTATCTGTTCTCTCATACAAAAAAAAATCCCTGTAATCCAATAAAGATGTCAGAAAGTTAAATTTTTCCAAGCAAGTGTAACTTGCTTCGTTTCTGATACAAGTTACAAAGCCAGCTCAAAATGGGAAGTACTGGGAAGGACTGCTAACTTTCTCAGGTGTCATTCGCTCCTCACACTCCCTGCTTCTGTTCATAGAATTCTAGGATGTGCAGACACAATCTCTGCATTTTGGCACACATGCACACTTTTCATTAACAATATAATACTACCCTGTAGCTGTAAGTGACCCAGATGCAGTATGTGCTGCAGTTCAGTCACATGTTTACATTGCACCCAAACTGCTAAAATCTTAGTAATGTGCCACGCTTGGTATTTCTACTGAACTAGAATTTACCATGTTTTTATTCCAAATATGTCAAAACTGTTGCCTCTGCAAAAGGGATGGCTTTTCTTAACAGCCTGATCCGCTGATGAAAACTTAGTTATCGACATAGCGATCACTTCCACATTCAGGAGACAATGATATAAACACCGGATTGTGACACCACTGACTAATCTGCCGGTCACAATCTAGACTCTGTAACACCACTTGTAGGTGTATTTCTGTGATGTCACTATCTGGGTTGCATCATCGCTGAATAAAATCAGGCAAGAAGTGCAAAGGGATTTAGGAGAGCTTTGGCTCAGGCATAAAGCTATGCCAGCCTCGTGTGGCAGCGCTCTGGCAGGGCTTCCCTTGCCATGCGCCGACTGGCGTTCCTTCCACTTCTTTCGTCATTCAGCCCTTTCACCCTGATGTCACTGCTCTCCCCCACCTCTCACACCCTTCCCTTTACCTTTCGCTCTGCCTCAGGCCTGCCTGCAGTATTCTCCTTCCCTTCTCCTATTCGTTTTCCCTTTTGAATGGATTCCACTTGAAACACGCAAGGAACCCCACCGAACTCACGCGCCATTTGCAACCATCTGGCCGAGCGCTGTCTCAACATGCTTGCACCTCTCCCCAGTCTGTCTTTTGACATCGCTATCTAGAGAACCTGGGATTTATTCTGGACGAGGATTAGCTACTGTTATGACTTACCTAACAAATAAGGTTTTAAAATCTCATACCCGATAATTATCATCTACATGCACTGGCCATTCACACCTGTGTAATAAACAAACAAGTTGCATCATGTTTGTAACAGTACTTTTTGATTTCACAAAATGCAGCAGGGAGTCAAAACAAAATACTTTGCACTTAATCTGAACCCCTGAGATGGAAGGGCCAGGTGACAGAGCTGGCTGTGAAGAGCAGTGAATCTTCTACACTCGCCATTACAGAGCACACCAGACGAGCTCTTCTTTCCAGCAGCAGGCCTGTGGTCCACTAATGACAGAGCTGGAAAAGAAAGCCTGAAGCTGATCACTGACCCCCACAGAACAAGCCTGAAGGCATCAAAGGGCTGAAAGAAAAAAAAAAAAAAAGCCCAGGCAGGGGTTCATGAACTCCCTAGGAAGTGAGGTGAAAGCAGGCACAGTGGGAAGAAATGGAAAGACAACCGACAGTGGAAAAGGGGGCTGGAATGGGAAGATGGAAAAAGCTGGGGGGGGAAGGGTAAATAAACAAATGAAAGCATAACGAGTGAAATACAGAATGGGAAAATTAAATAAAGAGTTCGCTTTTCACATCAGTCACATCCCTATACGCAACATTGCAGGCATTCCTTAAAGCTTCCCCTTTTGATTCTGCATTTTGCACTAAAGATAACGTAGGCACTGTTGAGAGCACACAGATTATTCAGAGGCAGGACAGTAGCTCCATCAGCCTGACTGAGGACATAAAACATAAATTAACCAGTTTTGCAGCACCCTGTGTATTAAAAGTCAGCATGAAACCTTGAAATTTATCGATGATAAAATCTTTAGCATGTTATCCAGTCTCACTGAGCATTTATCATCTCTACTCAATATTGCGCTTCCTCTGGGTTTGACTTCTGCGTACACAGGTCCTGCCACACAGGCTGATAGCAGTGCAGCAAGAGAACAGTGCGTGCAGCATTTTCACTGCGTGCTGTTCTCTGCCTAATCTGCTTTGCTCCACAGCACGGAAGCCACCCAGCTGCCCGCTTAGGAGTTACGAACACCACAGACCTCAGTTCAGTAAACAAAAATGTTTTGTCACAGTTTTGTATCAAACGTAAGCACAACTTACTGTGTGGATGAGATCCAGGGCCAGGTGGATTGCTTCACACCCTAGCGTCAGAGCAAACTGCAAGCGGCGGTCACAGCGAGCCCTGCTGCACTGAGCTGCGGGACCATGGTCGAAGTCACGCTCAGAGAAGCACGGGACCCAGCCTGCCTTCGGACGTGAAGCCTGTCTAGCTTGTGAGGAGCTGACAGCTCATCAGGAACTCACTAGCTCTGCAGTTCAATATCTAGACCTTGAGAGCCAGGGCACTTGGACATAGTTTTAGGACGCTCTTCCCTGGGCCTGTAAAGAGGTGCTGTCTTCACCCTTGTCTCTTGCAGCAGCCTCTGCTCCGCACCCCTCAGGCAGCCCTGTCAGAGTGCCATTGCAGGCGTCCGCCATGAAAAGGCAGCACAGAAGCAGCCCAGGATCGAGACCAAGCTACTGGATCACAGCATACACACCAAACACACTCGGTGGCATTCTGATGAGGCAACGGCAGGGTCTGAGCAAAGCCACTGCTAGAACAACAGGGTGGTCTGTGAGCAGACACAGAATATTCCTACGATGCAGAGCAGCCATGCGAGATTATCAGAGGAACGTGCTTGTATTTCCTTTTAAAACTACCTGATGTCAACTGCTGGAGGCAGAGCGTAACGCTGAGGATCGGGGAGGAGTATTGTGGCTCTGGAAATGCTGCCATTAGCAGTTGTACAAGGGCAGCTACACCCTCACGTGAGAACACAAGCATTCATCATCTCCTGTTCTGCCAATCCTTACTCTCTTGTTCACTGTTTCAGCATCACAAGCAGCAGCGAGGAAAGCTCTTTCACGTATGCCTGTTTCCACATCTTGGCATCCCCTTTATGCTGTCCCTCATCTAATCTGGCCAAGAACAAAGGAGCTTCACATGTGAGGAGCAACAAGGCCAGTAACCCCCGAGGAGGTACTGGAAAGCAAGCATTTTGCATTTAGAGCATGAGCAAATGCAGCAAGAGATACTGCTTTGACCAATCTACATACTAACATACTCAGCCAGGAAGTAAGTATGATCATATGTGCTGGGAAGCCCATCTCATTTTGGGTCAAAATACAAGATTCATTAAGCAGAACTATCCTGACTCTTTCCACCTATGAAGCAGCATAAAACTTCACCAGATATGGGGAAAGGACAGATGAACTAGGGAGAAGACACCTTATTCAGGGACTTAACATTTTCAGACTTATCCCAAAATCCCCGTGGGTCCTGGCTCTTTTACTTCCAGCCCTGCAAAAGCACCCTCTTGACAACTTACCACAAATACCCTGAAATAATTTTTCAGGACCATCGACAAAAGTCTTGTTTGTCCATAAAGAGAGAAAAGTCATTTTGAGGAAGGAAGCTTTGAGATTTCCAAGTTATGAGAAAGAGAGTTATTCATTCTGTTGCCTGCAACATCGCACAAAGCTTTCTCAAATCTTCCAACCGTTTCAGGGGTCATGCTAAAAATGGGTTAGGAAGATGTAATGACAGTGAAGCCCGTACAACACACTATGGCCAATAAATTAGACTACCATCGCTTGCAGGCATTGGGCTTTGCTGATTCTCATTGCCTGGTTAAATCGGGTTCAGGGTCCTCACACTCCACGTTAAGAGGTTAAGGGGAAAGTCAAACATCTCTCCTTCGTATCTGGAAAACAGTAAAACCTTTAAAAAGAAAAATGTATTAAAAAGAAAAAAAGACTGAGTCTAAGCTGATACTGACAATGCAGTCACACTGCAGTAGTGAAAAACTAGTAAGGTTTACTAGTAAGGTAAAACATCGATTCTGCTGAAGGCTGTATCTTTCAAAAGAGAATGAGATATCTGCCATATTTCTCCACTGAAACAACAGAAAGGTTGCATTAATTAGGAGAATTCATAAAGCAAGGTTACTAAGAAAAAAACCCGGTGTGTTAAAATATAACACACAAACTAGGAGAAAGCCTAAATTCACTTAAGAAGGCACATCAAGGTCTCAGAATAACTGACTTGCTATTGTCTAACTTAATTGTTTAACTATTCTAAGTCTTCTCAATATATACTGTTTTAAAAGTTCAATCTAAAAAAAAACCCACTTGCCTTTATACTTAAGAACTCTCATTCAACATTTAAAGCAAGAAAACCCCCCAAACTGATTCTCTTTATTTAAAATTTTCATGGGAAGAGGTACAAAAAAGTAGCTATCAGAAAGCTGAGCTTTATTTGGGCATTTTCAGCAAATACTTACAGAAAGGAGCTGTAACTTAAAAGTAGATAGAAGAGGTGGTTGGAACTGCTGAATTGCAGCAGACACCCTAGCCTTCAGCTATCTGCCGGTAGCTGTCTGTTCAACCAGTGTGGCTCCACCTCAGGGTTGTATTAACTGGACCCAAAGTAGTTGTCCCAAGAGAGCTCTCAACCACACTTCGCTGAAGATAAGGCACTCTTTGTGGCTCGTCAGCTTCTTAAACATCATTACTCCAACATAAGTGTTGATTGATTAAACTGGATAGAACTAACATTAAGTATTTTAGGGGCACACCCTTTACTTTTAAATCTGACTCTTAACCTATGTGTCCAGAAGGCACATGGCTCTTGATGATTAACTGCAAGCTTTACTCCAGTTTATTAAAGTACATCCTTAATTTATTCTAACATCTAAGGGAGCTTTGTTACGTTTGTAACAATGTAACAATGAGCCCAGTATTTTTAATTTATGAAGCTGAGATTTTACTAGTACAGTACTTTTAAAAGAAAGGTGTACCTATAATTAAGTGCATAAGTCTTTCAAATAAAGACTTCTGAATTAAATGAAACCTTTATGTCTAACAGGGTGTCTTTTAGATAGTTAATTCAAAACTTTACCAGATATTGTTGGAAAAAGAATAAGACACTTTCAGTTGCTTAAGCAAGCATTGTTGAAAACAGTGACAATGTGTATTACACTTTTGTAGATTTTTAACTGATACAAATACTAATCCAGAACAAGAATGAATAATTTTACCAAATATTTACAAACTTTAGTAATTCACTCAGGTAAGGTCAATATAATAGATGGTAGCTAATTTTAAAACACAAACACTAGACACAAGATGAGATTCAAATTGTTGTATTCCGAGTCCATTAACGTAAACATCAGTTCAAGACACGTCGTCGAAGTCTGTTGTCATGTTGTGCTAGATACCTCAGATTTAGACATACTGAACTATAGCTACTTATGAAATCTCGAAAACATAGAACACTTAACAACTCAGTCTGCTCTTTCCTCTTCCCCCATCAAGCACAGTTTAGCTCTGTATGGCTAAAACTATGCCTTCTCATTTGCATGTTACAATCACACTATAGGACCATTGCTCTCAATACCTGTTCTACCATAACTACTTAAAATACCTGAAAAAGTAAAAACTCCCACCTGAAGTGTGTCTTTTTTATCACCTTAGATCAGGACACCATGCTTAATTATCTCCTGCCTCTGCTGAGCCAGTGAAGCCTCCTGGTTTGCCAGTATTTCCAATTGACTATTACAATTTACCTTTAATAGTCCTATCTGCTCTACCCATGCTTGAAACACTACTTTATCACTTTGCTCCAGAGAGGTATAGCAGCATTTCTCCTCCCCTATTATTCACCTGTTTCAAATTTTTAGACAACCCTTCCATCACACTCAGAGTCTACTCGTTGGACTGATTACCTTCCCAGATTACACCTCACTGAAGCCCTTGCTCAGGAAGGAAGGTATTACTCTTTTATGTCTGCAGACACCATTTTTTCTTGTTTATAATAAAGCTTAGAAACAACTGTTGATTTTGGCTTTGATCAAATATATTTGGCAACTTCTGTACTCCATACTGATGGTCGGAATCACTGAATTTTATTTAATTCAACTGAAAGCAGCATTATTCATCTGGCTATCTACTCAACATCTCTGTTCAACATATGTATATGTTATGGTGTCTTTAATGTAGTGGCAGCACCCAACTTCATTTACACGTTGTCTGGGATAGCTGAAAACACAGTGCATAAATAAGATTGAACATGAGAAACTGGCAGAATGGCTGAGGCACAAGCTACTGAAGATGCTGGATTATAAAGCAGTCAGAAGAAATTCAAATGACAGTAGCCTTGCAAAAGAAGAATGGCAGGAAAACCTGGCAGTCACCGTTGCACAAGAAATAGGATGGGCAGTCCCAGGTATAAAATATATAAAATATAGCTGCAAAATCTGTGAAGCCTGAAGTGGAACATGGACCTGAAAAGTGTTAACTTGAATGAGAGGCTCAGACATAAAAAGGAGACTGGGAGATACACAAGATGCTAGCAAATTTAGAAAACAGTGCCAGAGTTGCTCCAGAACAGTCTGTTTAGAAACAATGACTAAAAAACTCACTGCAGTGAAAACATCAACCAACTGCTCCTTGTACTTGTTAACACACTATTTCACAACAAAGTAAACATAACTTTCTCAAAATATATTTGCTGCCATACAACAGTAGGTAAAAAAATAGATAATATTTTAATTGCAAAGTCTCACAGTGTAATTAGATCTTAATGTGCTGTCCAGTACACTTAAAAGTATATACAATTATACCAAAAAATGGCAAATTTCATAGCTTCCTGTTGGCGCTCACGCAAAGTGAGGAAATAAATTGTGATAAACTGTTACCTTGGTAACTTTCCCAGCTGAAGACCGATGACTTAAAATACAGATAAAATGACACTACAAGTTAAGTACAGTAGTAGAGCTCAGCGCTACTATCCTAACAAAGAACTTCCATGCAGGCAAAAGGATCAGTGTAGGTTTAGACGTAATACCGTGGCTTGGGATCCAACCAACTAATTTACAAGGGTTTAATACTGTTATTTTTAGTCTTTTTACTTCCTTATACCTGCACTATATTTTGGCTTTTTAAAGACTTTTTTATTAAAAAGTTTCTGTTCTATAGCACAGACCTCATCGTGGATATAAGAGGGTTGTATCCTCAGAAGAAAGGAGAATAATTTTAGTACAAAATGGTAACTCTGGGGGAAGTCCACTTCTCTGTAATGAGCCAGATGACCACACAATCTGAAAAGAAAGAGGGGGAAAAAATGCACCCGAAATTACAAGTGTATTTAGTATTTAGCTAGCATTCATATTTTCGATTGTAATTACAGGAAAATTCTACATGTTTCCAACAACATAAATCACAATTCTGGCCTACAATGTCGATTCTGTGAAGTGATCTCCTCCTGCAAAACCCTCAAGTAGAGGATTGGACCAAGACATGTTCAGAGGTGGTGCAGACACAGTAAGAAGGAAAAGCCTGTAGAGCTTCTTGCACTATGAATCAGGATCACACTCAACCAGTTCAATACATTCTTTGCCTTTCAGGACCAAAATGAACCAGTGTTTGTTCTGCCAGCTTTTAGCAAGCGTAGCAAAGTGTGAAAATGGCTACCTTACTCTATTTTTAAAGTTCCTAAGACTATCCAATGAAGACATCCAGGCTCTTTTCTGTGTTCTTTGCCCACACTCTCCACAGGGTCCCTTCTCTTCTTCTTGACACTATGCCATGAGATTATAACCCATCTGTTTCTTGTCCATTGCCTTTGTGTGCTAAATATAAACTACCTGTCTAAAAACGAAAGAGAAAAGCTAAGTTCAGGTCAGTAAAGTAACACAGGAAACACTGGGGCAAACAATGACCAGGTCGACAGAAAGTAATGAGTGCCATTAGCAGCCTTCTGCTTAATTATTTTGTAGCTCTCATGGTGAAGATATTAATGAAAACGATGAGGTCATTTTATTGATGAAGTATACAATGAAAACAGCAAACTGGACTTGCTGGTAACAAGTGTCAGACTGAACAAAAGATGACACAGAGGACAGACTGCAGAGAGAGCTCTGTAAACATTAAGTTCAGCGACTTAGGTTGTAAAAACACCCTGTTCTGGGTTAGCATCAAATTTGGTTTTATTATTAGTGGGAAGTTTAAAATAGTAGAAATTCCAGCTGTTTCAATTTTTAAAAAAATCTTTTACATTGATACGGGGATTCAGGTGCTGTTCATCCCAAGTCCTATGCATCTTCCAGCTTACTAGGTACTGCCCTGGCATGTGGAGCGGCAGAGTTTAAAGTTTCCCCTCTGTCTGATTCAGAGCAGCAGTCTTAAATATTCACCAGAACAAGGACTAGAATCTGTCTGTCCCAATTTATGGGCAAGTGTGCTAATTACTAGACTATAGAATCATTTGCTTGCTCCCTCTGGCCCAACAAATATTTACATTTTACCTCAAACTGGAGGCACAGACAGACCCGCCTTGGAGTGCCATGCAAGCCACGCTTTGGGGAGCAGAGTCTTCATTTAAAGCCTCCCAAAATCTGGCAGACTGGAAATTTAAAACTAGGTCTCTCACGTCTTACATCCCATCCTCTGCCCTACCTCATGTTCCCTGAAAGCTGCCAGCTACTTCCTAGAAAAACTAAATTAAATCGGACATTTCACAGGCATCAGAATGAACTAGCTGACCCCACAACCCAATGTGCTGGCTAAATTCAAACTTCATTGAGAAACGTTGGCTGCATCAAATCTTAATTTTTGGGTTAAATAAGACACCTTGCTATGTTCTAGTCAACCCTGAGATTCAGCAGTTACAGCTCTTATAACAATTTAGGTGTCAAATCTCAGTTTCCACTGGGAGGGCAGGGGACTGATGATGTATATTCTGAGGCAAATGCTTAATTACATCAATACGGTAAAGCACCTATTTGATTAGCTGGAATTACACTTTTCACAAAAGCACCTAAACACATACATTTTTGCCCCTTCTTGTGCTATTTTTGTGCTATTTTGTACCCTAAAAGCATCTCTGAAGAGCCAAAAAAAAATTCCAGGCTATTTTAAATTTAATTTAATTTAAATATTAAGGGAAATCCATTTTTCCTCAACATCTTGCACACATTGTAATACCTCATCATACACAGAATCATTTAGGTTGGAAAAGACCTTTAAGATTATCATGTCCAACCGTAAAATGCCTATCGCCTAATCTTCTATACCAAATCAATTTAGAATCCAGTTTGAAACTGAAAGTTTTAAAATAAAAGAAAATGTAAAAGCATTTCACTATTTGGCTGATCTCAGCTTTGCCAACACTGAAATCATACTTTAGTCCTAGAATTAAAGCATTTCAGCAGTCCCAGTTAAGCTACGCTTATTTTTAGAGAAAGAGAATCTGTACGTTTGTTTTTAGTTCTATTATACATACACACTTGCACAGGATAAACCCTCATATCTGAGGGAGTAGATGTTGTTTTCCAAAGTTAAACAAGTGTCAGATGTATAATTAACTACTTGCATTGCAAATGATATAATGGGAAATTTAACCGGTAAGAATTTAAATTCAAATCTTGTTCCATGGATGCTGTGACAGTTTGCCATTAACATTTTAATATATTACATATGAAAATGTAGGCTTAAAAACAGACTTTGCATGAAAGATTATTCACACAAACATACAGCAAAATATCCACTCATTCAGTGTGTACATAAGATTTACGCAAATTTGTGGTAAAAGGATTATTACCTCTCCTCCCTTCAAAAAAAAAAAAAAAAAAAAAAAAAGGTTCTTATTCATACAAAAGAATGAATCCACACAGCCAAAGCTCTTGTAATATAACACTGTGCTTACATTATTCCAGCCCATTTCTGTCATGGTGGATATGTGAAAGGTAATGTGAAAAAGAAAATAAGGATAAGCAAACAAATCTACTGAGAGACAGAAAAGACTGCGTACATGTAAAAGCCAGTTACTTTCATGGGGAATGTTTAATGTTTAAAAAATCAGGAATGTATCACTAAGACTCTGTAGGGGCTATTCTCTCTTCAGCATGCCCATAAATCTTCATGTTACATACTTCTGAATATCTAAGATGTTACTCAATGCACTAATGAAATCTCATTTCACTTTTAACGTAACCCAGCCTCCCTTCTGAAAAACATGCTCCAATTGCACACATGAGAAACTCAGGAAAATCCAAGCCATCTGCAAAGTCCCCCTTTTTCACTGATACTCACCGTACATACCTCTTCTGGATTAGGGTTTCATGATACAACTAATGGCAGAACCAAAGGCTGGTGTATGACCCAGAAGCTGTATCTACACCACCCACTACTCATCTAAACTAGGGAGTTTATGAGAAACACTAATTTAGGTATTTCCTACTCCTTGGACTAACTGCTGCCTAACACCCTACGCTCACTCAGCAGGGCTTTTGCTTTCTGTGTCTGGCCATGGTTGTCTGCCAGCACCCACCAACTAGAAAACTCACCAGTTTCTGCAGAATTTGACACAAGAGGAGTAGGTATCAAAGGAAGAGTGAGAGTTAGAAACAAATCAGGCAAATAGTTAAATATCCATATAACTTTGTACAAGGCTGGATTAGCTGGACTCTCATTCTCCTTGCTACTTAGGTCCTTTAAAGAAAATAATTTTACTAACAAATAGCACAACTGTTTTGATATACCCATAATTGGGGGAAAAGAAATAAATTCCTTTTCATTTGGGAACGGTTCTCCAGTAAAGACACTAAAATTCCTTAGTAGCAAAAAATCTTTTCCCATATTTCTTTTACTTTTCTAGTAAAATACATCTGTTACTTTTCTGCTTGCAAAAAATACAACTGTTGATTGGCGATATGCTTAGAGAAATAGTATTAAAGTCCTTTTCACTTGTAATTTTTTTTGTAAAAAATATGTTCTGGAGGCATTAATTGCCTGCTTATTTGAACTCTGACTGCTAATTTTAACTTTAATTTTGATCAAGGCCACCACAAAAGCAGTATAAGGATTTAGAAAATTCATTTCCTATGTTTTGTGGGGGGTCAGGAAGAAAGCAAATAGAACCATTTTCCCATTGTCTGGAGAGCTGTGGCGCAAGTTTTTTCCAAAATACTGTGAAGAAGGAAGTAAACTGAGTATTTGTATCTAGCTGCTACTCCTGCCATGTGACTCTAGTTGTTAATTTTGTCTCATCTCCTCTCTTCTCAAAAGCTCACTTTGATCACTCTTCATATTACAATTTGTCTACTCCCAATCCAAGATGAACCATTCCCACACACCTCTTTCTACAAATGATTTTAACTATATCTGAATACATAGCTGTGTACACCCCCCCATACCTGTCATTTGTAAAAAATACATATATGGCTCTTTACTTTCAGAACTTTCCAAAATGTATTTAACAAAAATTTGAATACTTACTTCTCAGTACATAGTTTCAGTGTACACAGCCAATAGTCAGAGTTCATGGCTGTAAGTACACCACATTTTTCTTGCAAAATTCCCTTCAGGCTATGCCCGTGAAAACAGCTCCCATCTGTGTTTTCTTCAGACCAACTTAACTGAAAACTTGAAGGATTTGGCTTTTCAGCAGGTTGCACTGAACCAGACAGCTTGCCAAACTGATTTTGTAGATTCACAACCATTTCTGTACAAACAACAACAAAAAAAAAAACACCAAGGCAAAAGTATTAAGTATTAGAATATTTTTTAGAGGTGATTAATACAGGAAGAAAACAGGGTATTTGTGTCTTCCCTCCCCCCCCTTCTTTCTGTTTCTTTTTTTCTTTAAACCTCTGCGTTGAATACTGAGAAACCTTAAAGGTCTGTATGTTCTCTCCCCCATTTAAAGCTCAACTCTGTCACATGTTTTAGGGAAAGATTTTTAAAGATAATTCAAAATGCCATGTCTTTCATACCTAATGACATTAACACTGGGGCACTCCAAAACCATTCCCCCAAGTAAAACCTGTGCAATCCATTTGATACTGCCTGTATTTTTATGCTGATAGAAAACACATGCCAGGATGCCTTTTGCTGTATTTACCTGGTTGTATGCTATCTCTCAGACCTGCTAAGATTTTTTAAGTAGTTTCCTGTGTATCAGAATTAAGGAAGCTTGGTTTCGTACACATCCAGACTTAAGGTTAAGCTTTTCATAGTGAAATTTTTGCTGCAGAAAACTATTTTGTTGGAAAAAAACCAACAGAACTACTCCACCTTTCCCCACTACTAGTGAAAGAATGACAAACTTTCAGAAGTTACTGAGGCTAAGAAGGCAAAGAAGGTGTGATGATAGATGAACACACACAATATGACCACCTAAGACTTGTTCTCCTAGGATAAAAAGCAGTTTAAAAAACACTGCTGTTGGAACTCCAATTTCTTTTTACGAACTGTACCTGAGCAAACTCATTCATAAACTGGTAAAAAAGCAGAGAAGACATCCTGAAGTAATCCAAGGACTGGGAAGCTTATCTTTCAAGAGGACACTAAGATCTACAATCAAAAACAAAGGCTGAGGAAGGTTTCTGAAAACCTGTATCTGGCACATAAGTGTTCTAAGGCCCTCTCTGTCTCTGCTATTTTAAATTTGGTTTAAGATTAGTATCGCCCAGCTACAATGGCATTATGTGATGTTCCTGCTTGCAATAGCCAGTGGTAAAGCTCTGTAATCTAGAGTGGTCCTCTTCTAGCTCAAAGAGAAGCAGAGCCTGAAGAGGAACCTAGAGTGCCAGAAAGTGACTAACAAAAATAATTATTATTTTTTTCTTATAAATACAGGAATTAATGGGCATCTGAGCAAATGATCAGCTTGAAATAAACAAAGATAAACATGTTTTTCCATGGAACATGACTTGACTGCAGGATGACCTCTATCAATTTTTGAAGATTAAGAATATTCAAAAAAATCCCAATTGCATCCTTGAAAGAGAAAACCAACATGAGTTATTCAAACCAAATAAAATTATACAACTTGTTTAGAAGTGCCTGAACCAGTCACTTCCAGAAAATGGAAGAGTACGTAAAGGGAAAAAAACATCACCTGCCACACTGAACACCTCTCTCCAAATATCTGTTACTTAATAGATACTATTAAATGCAGAACGAGGCACTTCAGATCTAATTTGGTTAAATAAAATTCTGGTTTCCTGTATTTCCACAGATAAGTGGGTTTCTGTTGTTTTTCTGTTTGCTTTTATGTCAACCTAAACCCCAGTAATTTCTTCTAAGTACTTCTAGAGCTACTGAAATAGATGTACCTGCATTCTGACCACATATAGCTAGCTATTCAAGTAAAGTCATGTTCAGACAAGCCTTCCTCATTTTCTGTAGAAGACTGCAAGGAGGAGTGGGAGAGAACAGGGACATGCAAGGTCAACTGAAGGATATACTGGGATATCCATACCAAGGAAGTAAAGGAGAAAAGGGACAGGAAAGCTATGGAAAACCAACAACAATTCATGAAGATCGTGATTATATTAAAGGCAGCTGACAAACCAGTGAAGATGAGGACACAGTACCCATTCTGAGATGTGGTTCAGTAGGTCATTAGGAAGGCTGGCAAAGGCAGCTTCAGTTAAGCATGAGGAAAATGTCTGAAGAATTCCAGCCACGGGTTTGTAATAGTACTACATTAATTGTACCCAGAGATGAAAGAGAGAAGAACAGGTATTTTAAGACGTAAATGTTATCACAGTCAGGGCTGCAGATTTTCTATGATGGGAAAAGTTGGATGGGAAAAGATTTCTGTGTTGCTGGGAAGAAGCAATGTTTACTCACGTCTTCTCTTAAGAACTCTAGCTTTCTTCTCGGCTGAATAAAACAGTGGCTTTTCACATCTCCATAGATGCCTACCAGTAAGAGACATAAGAATTGTTAAGAAAAAGAAAGCTGGAGCAAACAAGTAAAAGAATAGCAATTTCTTACAAATAATGCTGGAGCTATTCAATTAAAATCAGAATAATCTAATAGTGCTACTAAAAGCCATTGCCTCCCCAGCACCTCAGAAGTCTTTTTTCAGAATAGGCAAACTGAGGCATGTAAGCCTAGATTTACTGTAATGAGTTAACTGTTCAGCTGTGTAAGCTACTTGTCACAGAAATTGCACATTTAATTAATGTGCTGGATAAGCATTATGAATGTAAACAGAAAATTAAGATCGGGATTTAATTGCTCTATTCACCCAAGCTTGATAGATGGAAATGTGCAGCAAATTCCTAACCTTTTTAATTTCTGTGGGGGTCAGGATTTCACATAAAACTGTCTACCTTAAAGAAAAAAGTACTTAAAAACCTCTTACTTTGCGTTTTCTTCATCTAATTTCTTTTGCTTCACATCCAAGGAACATTTTATCACCTTGTACCACTTTTTGAACTCAAAATATGGACTACCTGAATAAAACATACACATTTCAGTTTGGGAAGAAGTGAAAGAAATGTGTAGTACACAGAAGGTGGTCTCCACACAGTTACACCCTGTGTCTTCCACCTCTACACAAACCTATCCTGAATTTCATGCGCTTAAAGAAAACATACTCGATCTAACAATTCTGTAAGAAAGAGAAATGTAGAAATGCAGCGACAGAACAGCGTGTCATTACAAGTGCAAAGAAGCCCCTCAGCTTAGAAGAGATTTCATAGGTTTAGCACAGTTCAAATCTTTTCCCTCCTTTCTGAAAGTTAAGCATAAAGCCTACTTCCTCTCTACAAAATAAACCTGATATCCACTGTGTGAAGTGTCCTTCGCCTGTCTGAAAGTTGACTTTAAGGCATTAATGAAACTATACATCAAGCTTAGACTTAAACAAGTAAGATCTGAACAAGCTCAGATGTAAAATTTCAAGCAGTTTCATCAACTCCCTGCTACCTATGTCTATCCTACTACCCATGAAACCTTACAGGGCTGGAAAAATATACTAGACAATGGTATTGACTTGGTATCAGCTTTCTGTGTTTTTGAGCACAGTAACTTCATTCGTTGATATGTGAACAGATATTTATCCGCACATGCAAAAATATGAAGGCATATGGCATTCTAGCAGCATGTTTATGATCGATGCTCTAAAGAGGCACAGGACTGAAGTAGACCAACTGGGTACAGTAAGTGTAAGAACTTCGAACAGAACTGTGGTGTAGATTTATATATTTAAAATATAATGAACCCTTATTACCCATGGGTGGATTATCTGCACTGTGAATTAACCAGGCTTTGCATTTCTCCATCACCCCAGCTGCACTGGATGTGATGCTTGCATCGTGCTTAGCTTTGCCAACTAGCTGTTTATACCGTTTTGAAGATGAATATACTGTTCTTAAAATCAAGCTTATACACCACTTCTGCATTTTTGCTATTCAGACTACCCTGCTACGGGACAGAAATACAGCAACAGACAAATGAAGAAAGACCCTTCAGTAGTTCTTAAAATTCAAAGGTGTGGAGACGAACTCCTTAAACCCAGAGGTTTAACTAAGTACTCTTAAACCTCTGGGAGGGCAGTTTAGGGGGAGGTGGTGGTGGTGAAAATTTTTATTAAAATTCATATGAATTACTAAGTATCTGTGACTAGCAAAACCATTGTCAGAGACATGATGCTGCACTATAATATCCGTTTACCTGGCCAGTACTGCTAGGTTGACGTTCAGATAGCTGAGCTGACTGGAAAATACACAGCCCTGTGATACACACAGACATATATACAACTCAAGCACAGATTTGGTTTGAACATAAACCATACTGTGTTTGTGGCAGTTCATGGAACACATACACACAAACACGCTAGGTCACTACAGCTGTCTACTGTACAGCTTCTAGTTGGTCTTGAAAAACTGTAGGAGCTGAAATACTATTTTTTTTAATTTAAGAAATGACTAGAGAAAGGATAGTTAAACTGAGAACGGAGTCAACATAAATTGAATCTTTAAAACTCGGTATTAACCATTATTTATTTCAGCATGCTAACTTGGGAAAATGCCAGAGGCAGTTTTGCGCTCTGGCACTGATCAGTGCTCTAACAGAAATTCTCACATCAGTTCCTCTTTGCAGCTTCTCACCATCACCCATGTCTCCAACATTTTAAGGATAGGGACAACATAACAGAGCATATGGGTCATTTTGCATAGCAGATTATCAAGTAAAAAAGCAGACTGTTCACTCCCAAGGCCAACGAGACTTGTTAATAAAGAAGAAACCCCATTAAGCCATTAATGACTTTGAGCCTCAGCTTGTAAGCAGTTGCACAACTACTCTTGTCACTATTACGTACTTCAAATTTTCAAGGGAAATAAAAAGGAAAAAACCCCAACAAAGATCCAAAATAAGTCTGAGTATCCACTTGAAAATGAGAATTACCAGTTTCAGTTAACAGTGATGACTACCTCTAGATACAGCAGTAACTGTGCTCGTGCAGTTTTATTACTGTCTTAAATTTTTAGTAAGTAACAGAAGGGTCCCAAAACTGGATGGAAGGCTTAAAAGATAAACTACTCTAATACATCTTTGATCTTATCTTCAGCTGTGATCTGGATCAGGCCATGGAACATCTTCCTGAAGATTTCTAATCTTTGGTTTGGTCTTTTTGCCCTCAAAGAACCATGTTCGCACCATTATCTTCTCTATCTTAATTACTGCTAGCTTTTCCACACTCTCTCAGGATTATTTGGACTAAGAAAATAGATTACATCTGAAATACGTTACACACTAAGACATTTTATTTAACAAGACTAAACAAGTTTGGATTTTATCATAAACGTGGTTTGATGCCCCTAATAAGTATCTGCTATTTACGATCAAAGTGCGTTCTTTACTGCGTATCACCTAGTATGCATGAAATCCTAAAACAAGAGGCAAACAGGCACAAGAAGAAGCAGAAAGATACCTAGTAAAATGTGTTCCAAACTGCCCTACCCAGCAAAATAAGAATTATGCAGGTAAACTGAGATGTTTTTACACGAACAGGATCTACTGTTTTCTTCGAAAGAAGACTTACCTTAAAAGAATAAATGACAAAACCACATTTTTTTATATCAATAAGATACATAGTAAGTCTTTCTAAGCTTGATTACAAAGTCATTTCATTTACAAAATCATACGACTGCTTATAATAGAATATTTACATACCTTCTTTGTTATTTTTATTTCTTTCTTCAGCAAAGTCTGAAAGTAACCTGAAAAAAAATTATAAAAGTCAGGCTATTTTGTAGATCCAAATACTGCACTTCTTACAGGAAGTTCAAATACAACCATCAAAAGTTACACCCTAATTTTATTCCAAGTTTCAGATTCAAACTGATGAATTTCAAAAATAAGTAATATTTAATGTCTAAAATGCCTTCACGTGTATGTTTTATGCTACTGAATTTAATCAAAATTCAAATACTACAAATTTAATATTACTAAAGAAAGAATGATCCAGACAAACATTTGGGCTATTTGAAATTTGGGCTTTGCTACAGATTTGCCTGTACACTTACCATTCATAGTTATCATCTAATAAAAACAGTAATTTGAGCACAACTACAATAACTGCGGCAGCAAGAACATCGTATTTCACTTTTCTTGTTGATTTATTTCCAGGCACAAGAGTCAGGAAATCCACTTCTCCAATACAGATCTTTTTCACCACTCGACAAGTCCAATTATGCAATTCATCTGATTAATGTAAATAAAATTCTAAAATTAGCATGGTGAGACAAGCTAGAAATACTTTTACAGTGCAAATATGTTGGTCATTTGGAGAAAATAATGCTTAGGACTTTCAGGACCATTAGACAGCAAATTTTTTCAGGCTGAGAAGTATTTTTAAGAAAACTAGGCAACCTTCACTGTGCTTACATGGAAAAGAATTCTGACATATATTCACATGGGAGGAAGGGAATCACATTTTTAATAGTTTTTTGATGATCTGACAACATCGTTCAAGTAACACCCTGAGCACTGTGATGAGAAAGCTTATCTTAAATCTACATAAATACAGTTTCAAAAATCCCCAAAAGCCAAAAACTTGTCCCAAACTTTTTCCCATGGGTGTTTGACTAAACACCCATGCAAGGATGGATTCAGTACTGCAAAGAGGAGCAGGGGCTAGTTTTAAAGAAGCTGGCTGGGCATGGACAGCAGCCTAATCCCGGCAGGGCAGCACTTGCTGCTACCCCGACAAAACCTGGCTAAGGTACAGACAATGCCAGCCTAGGTTAAAACTGGCTTTACACTATACAGCCCAATTGCACCCGCTAGTGCGGGTTATGTCAAAAAGATACAACTACAGTTCCAAAAGCAGCAGTATGGTATCTATACAGTCTCTTATTACTCTATGCTTATTTTTCTCAGATACAAATCCCCCAAATTTCTCACCTTTCCTGTTCAGCAAGAAATACAGGAGTTGATTACATCACCATCAGATTCCACAAAGGTTAGCAATGTATGACTAAGAACCACCTTAATCCAGCTATACTTTATACTCTCTTGCTGCTTACAGAGTTCAGTAGGAACTGATTTTTAATTCTCTTGTACATAACAGTAAAAGTTAAGTAAAATCTGGAAACCAAATTTTCTCACGGATAACGTCAGTATATTTTCTGTTACTTCAGATACTTAAAATGGCCTTTTCATTAGCATTTAGTGTCCCACAAAACTCTGACAATTCATTGTTTATTTTTTTTAATTGTTAGACAACAACAGTAGTCCTTTTTCAATTTGTAAAAAAACGCTTCTACATGATAAAAAACTTAGTTGCAAGGAAAAAGTAAAGGACAGTATCTTCTTCTACAGTAATTTTCAAAAAGTACCTAGCTTTGTATTTCTTTGTATCAGATCTGAAAATACCAGATTTCTAGCTTTTTCCTTTATTCAACTGATACTTCAAAATCTGAAAAATAACGTGATCCTCTACAGGATCACAACACTGGTGTAATACTACAAAATCAGAATTTCTACTCTGGAATTTTAGCCCTAAATCTGTTGGTTATCTTCTCTTTATCCAACTGTGAGCAAACAGAAAAGCCAAGTAGCTTTTTTCAATGTAACTAATTGAAAAATAAGACAATGCCCCCTCCCCCCAACTATTAACAGTTGGAATGCTCTGAGGAAAAAAAATAATTAATTTACAGGCTATTTGTCTGTACAACTCATCTTCAGTGACAGCAGTATTTGACAGAAAGCATGGTAGCACAACAGACAGTTCACGTATTAGGACTTACTGGACTTCCTTTGGCAATTCAATATTCAAGATATAATTTTAGCATAAACAAAAATATTCAATTTTTATGCAATATGCAATTTCAAAACTAAATCAGAAATTGAGAGAGCAGTTGATTTGTCACATGGCATCACTTGATAATATTAAAATTAATGCTAATATGCAATACTATAGAATATAAAGTCAATATCATATGTGAGAATTCCAGTGCTAAGCAATCAGGTCCCAACTTCAAGAATCATTTAGCTAAAGTTAATAAATCACATGAATTCAGTTAGGGCCTCTTAGTTCACGTGGATACTGAAAGATCTGAAATTAAGTATCCACTCCAGTCTTAGAGAGCCAGCACCAGAGTGCCCCTGCATATCTGGGCCTATAATACATACTCTAAATGTTTGATGAAGGTGCTTTCTATAGAAATTATCTTTCAGTTCAGGCTTAAATGGTTATAAATTAGAAGGAAAAGTGTAGGCACTTTTAAAGTAGTTATTCAAGTCTTTTTGGTAGAGTCTCATAAACCAAAGAAAAATTTTATCAGTTCAGGTTTGGGAAAATATTTACCAGGTAAATTAGCTTCCATCAAGTACTTCATGCACAACATGTCTGGATGAAGAAAGCAGCTGTCTGTTATATCTGGAAAACGAGGTAGGTCTAAGAAGGCTGCAAGCTCTAGCATTTTGTTGTATACTTCTTCATATGCAGGCCAGGACTGAAAGACAGGGTTAGAGGATGTTATAAATTAGCTCTATTACTGCATTGATTAATTATTTTAAATTAGTTATTGACATTACATTCTGCATTATTTAATACAGAATTAACAGCCTCTTCTAGCACTCTCTATGACTAAACACACATGCAAGAATGGAGCCAGACTGCTGTACTGCAGAGAGAAACGTGCTAGTTTTAAAGCCCATGACATAAATAAGGAACAAATAGAGTTGCTGCAGACCTGCAACCAACCCACTATCTTTTCTGTGCAGTGATCAATACGTCTCCAGATGATCCAAAACTGAAAGAGAATTGGGGAAAAAAATACAGGTACAATTGAGGGTGAACTCACTGAAAAGCTAAGAGATCACAGAAGCACAGATGGGTGGAAGTTGGCAGTGACTACTTAAGATCATTGGGTCCAAGCCCCTGCTTGGGTGAGCTAGAGCAGGCTGCCCAGGACCATGGCCAGACAGATTCTGGGTATCTATGTAGATGGCAGCTTCACAAGGTCTGTGGGAAATCTGCTTCAATGTTTCACCACCCTCACTGTACAAAAGAAAAAAAAGATTTTGGTTTTCCTTATGCTTAAATGGAATTACTTGTATTTTAGTGTGTGCCCATTTCCTCTCATCCTATCACTGGAAAACCCTAAGGAGGATCTGGTTTTCCTCCTGTGCACGCTCCTGCAGGTATCACATCACACCCGCTCCGAGCCTTCTCTTCTCCATCTCCAGTCTGAAAAGCCCCAGCTGTCTCAGCCTCTCCTCGTTTGTCAGATGCTCCGCTCCATCATCTTCACGGCGCATTACTGGACTAAGCCTCACTATGTCTGTATCTCCTTCGCACTGGGGAGCCCAGCACTCCAGATGCTCACAGTCTTACCAGTGCTGCCTAGAGAGGGTGGATCACCTCCCTTGATCTGCTGCTTCATGCAGCCCAGGATGATGTTGGTCTTTGCCACAAGGGCACATTGCTGGCTCACGTTCATCTTCACAGCATCTTCTCCACCAGAGCTCTTGGGGTCTTCTCTGAA
The DNA here is from genome assembly GCF_023634155.1 of Falco peregrinus. Lineage (NCBI taxonomy): Eukaryota > Metazoa > Chordata > Aves > Falconiformes > Falconidae > Falco > Falco peregrinus. The sequence goes on from NC_073727.1 coordinate 63,378,794, forward strand.
AAGCTGCTTTCCAGCTGATCAGCCCCCCAGCATGTGTTCTGTCTGCGGTTATTCCACAACGCATATTTATGCCATTATGTATCAAGAATGTGATGAATATGAGGCTGACAGGCCTTTAGTTCCCCAGATCCTCCTTCCTGCCCTTCTTGAAGACAGGGGAGATGTTTGCTTTCTTCCAGTCCTTAAGAAACTCCCCCAGTCACCATGACTTTTCCAAAATTATTGACAGTGCCCTTGCGATGACACCAGCCAGGTCCCTCAGGGCTTGCGGCAGCATCCCATCACAGCCCACCAACCATGACACGGCCAGTTTGCTTGTTTATTCCCTAACCTGCTCCTCCTTCACCAAGGGTGAGTCTGCTTCCCCTAGACTTTCCCACTGGCTTCAAGGACCTGGGATTGCTGAAGGACGCTCTTCTCAGCAAAGACAGAGAAAAAAAGACATTAATTGCCTTAGCCTTCTCTTGGTATTTGTGACCATGTCCCCATTCCCATTCAGCAGCAGGCTCACATTCTCTAGAACCTTTCCACGGAATCTTTAATGTAATTTCATTTATATTCATTCCATGTTTGCATGTGTATTGATGAAAATAAATCAGCAATTCTCTTTTCAAAACTACTGACTGCATGAAGAATGTTAGTTCTCCCAACTTCTACTGAAGTTTCGCTGCTAGAGGCGGACACAACTTAGATTTTGACACACTTATTATTCATAATGAACTCAGCAGGACCTGAAGTTTGTGTAAGTATGGACTGTAACATTTGACCCTCATTTCTTCATGCCTGAACTGTTCCATTAAACATTCTTAATTCTCTGTATTTTAAATGACCACTTGAATTTACCTGTCGAAGTAATAACTTTCAGTTGTTCAAGCTACTTTACCATTTTAAATATATAAAAAGCAACAGTTTTTCTGCTTTAGTTGGTGGCAGAGCCATTCATCATGTATTCATATTTTATGCAGTCAATATTTGCAGAAGGTACTTTCCTTTAACAGGAATTTAGCAGGGGGTTACAATACATTGTGCACAGGTTCAAAACTTTCCTGAACAAGAAAGAATTCAGGTTTCTGGTGGTTTTTTTTATAGGCCAGATTAAAACCAGAGCAATCATGTTTACAACAACCATAATACTGAAATAATGTGTTTTTATTCAATTATATGGTTTCACCTATTTTAATACAAGCTGTGTAGCCAATGCTAAAATCTTGTTGTTTTGTATGATTGCAAACATTTCCATTTCTTTTTCTAAATTATCTCCCCTCAGACTGCAGTTCAGACTTGCTTAACTGCATGAACACATGCATAAGCAAATGAGTAATTCTGCTGTCACTTACTATTACACATGCAACTTCTTGTAACAGTTAGGAAGTTGTATCATGTTAATTATATTTTCTAAACAGTGTTAAAAATTGGCTTAGACTGCTACAGGACTACCTTGAGAAACAAGAAAAACACGCATTACCAGACTTATACAAAAGACCGGGCTCACAGTACCTTCCATGTCTGTTAAATAGCAGTACTGAACTGAATACCAAAACAATCTTCGAACAAAACCTGAATCATATGTAACTTCTCTTGAGTGTATTTGGAGAAAAATTAAAGTCCGAGATAATACACATAAAAGCATGACATAAATACTATTCCTAATTAGATACTCAGGAAGTATATTTTTCCCTTTAATGAAAAGCAGTTGAATTAGTAGCTTCTTAACAATGTATCACAGACGAAAGTAAATTATGACACTGGGAATTCAGTCATTTGAAGCATTCTCATTCTCAAACATTAAACTATCACTAGTGAAGTTATCTCAACAGTCTAATTTAACACAGAGGTACTTTATATAGGTCTTAAACTGGAGGACTCAAGGCAGATGTCTGCCTGTATGACAGTATATCTGAGCTTCTCTCACTGCATCAGGGTAAGGAGACAACTTTCCTATCCTAGGTCCTAGTGAATCATCCCTCCCTCTTCATGCCCACCACCGACTTCTGTTTCAAAGCTTCTGTTTGCAATTTTGAGAAGGCAATTCAGTTCTTTTTCAAAACGGATAGAAAATGTTCTGCTTTGCAATGACAACTATGCTTTCTTTTTTTGAAGAGCAAACACAAGTGGTGTAAAAACTACAAATATAAATTGATAACAAGAGCTATCACTTGGCTTATTTTAAAAAGCGTTAACAGACAAAAACTGGTTTTAGTAGGTGTGTGTTCAGAAAGAGGTATGAACACAACTGGGACGTGCAGAGCTAGGAAGGGCATACTAATCCACCAGAAAGACCAAATCAATTGCTACTTTCCAGGGCTTAACCCCCTAAGCTCAAAAACACTCACTGTAGTAGTCATGTTTCTACAACACAGTGCTGAGTCATGACAATGCAAATTGAACGGAACACCACACTTCCAGGAGTATGCAGTAATCTCGTGAACTGTACATTGCAGGCATAAACTGGATCCAACACAAGATCACATCTCAGTTGAGCACATCGTAGCAAAGGGCTGAAGGCTGAAAGGTTGAGGACTGAGGAGACTATAGACTTACTACTTCAGTAACTGAGCACTGGTAATTTTCACCAGTCACCACATACCCTACTTACGCTCTGTTTAATTCTGAAAGAGCTGGAGTTCATATAGCAAATCTCTTATTCTGCAAAGTTTCATACGTACTGGGAGGGTTAAAACAGAAAGAACACCCACAATTCACACTACCAACATAGTAAATGCTAGGACAACAGTAAGAAAAAGCAAGATACAGCAAACAAGCAGCTTCAAAATTATTAAAAGTTATCACCTTCTACCTAGCTATGTATCTCTGCCAGAAGAAAAGAACCTGATAAAACAAGTCGCACTGAAAGTCAACCAGCAAGTTAACTAGGAAAGCAGATCCAGAGCTGGGGCCTCCCTCCTTCAGGTGAAAAAACTCTGCCTCCAGCACCCCGTGATTAAACCCCAAGGGAGGAGTACTTGGACAAGAGAGGACAGTGTTAGATCATACGCCACACACTCTCCAAGTGTAACTTTCACTTATCCAATCATAAATTAAAAAATGTTGTGTTGCATATTTTCAAGTTGTATTTCTGTGTTAAATATCAGGACAACTCCCCTGTCCATCAGCACACGGAGTTACTGAGCTCTCACCTTGTTTTGAGAACCTGGGAAACATTCCACATATAAAACACAGTTACAAACCCTTGAGGGCACTTAATAATTTCAGGAAGACTGACAGAAAATCCTTTTAAAGTTATGCCACCTGTTAGCCTTTTCAGGTGTTTCGCAAGCTGGGATTTCTTCAGGACCGATCAACAACGCTGACAGTCTATAACTTGTCTAGATTGGGTACAGAGGTGACCAAGAACTTTTCTTAACAGCTTTGTTTTTAAAATCTTTGTCATATTCCCACATGTGACAAATAAGGTAGCTTCAGTTCTTCCCCAGAAAGTGGTACAGAAGATCAGTACTGCTTGAGAAGAATTTTTTTACTTTTCTCCCCGCCACCCCTGACTTCTGCTGAGCACAGGAGAACAAAATACACACTGTTGAGTTGGTGAAGAAGTGTCTAGAACAAGATTTTCATGCTGATAAATATTCATTAGTCTATTTAAATCGGTTGCCTTTATCTTTCAAAGTTACACAGAATTTTTCACCTGTATTAGAAAAGAACAAGCTGGTTGTCAGAAGCAGATGAGCCAAACTATTAGCATGATAATCAGATCATAGTAACAGGTAATTGTTTTGGGTAAGCCAAGATTGCAGCCTCTCCTACTTGTTTGGACAATATCAGAATGTTGCTGATCAACAAGAAGAAAACAGTATGCACTGGCTGGCTTTCTAGATTAACTTGCAGGCTCCATAGTTTCTCGCTTTAAACGTGGTCTGACAGACTCTCTTCTTAGATGACAGTATAGGCCACTTCCTTCTGTATCAGGACAATACCCCAGCAGGCATTGCTTAAGATAGCCACAGTTCAGTTTATTTTATTGTGAAAATGTTCTATCCTTCCTGAAAAGAAGTAATTACCAGAGTTGTTTTAAATTCTCCCCTTCATATTTTTCCCCCTCCACACTCCTCTCCTGTTCAGTACTTTCTTTGCAGCACAGTTCCCTCCTTCCTTGTCATCCTTCTGCCTGTGAATTTCCATCCTGGGAACCCTTTCTTCCCACGCCTGCACATTCTCTAAGGCTCTGCCTTCACCTGTGCTGCTCACATTCAGCAGTGCACATCATTCCAAACTGATTCTTTTAATGACCATTTAATACTGAAATCTAGTAAGGTCCAACTTCATTTTTTCATTGTCGGATTTTTGTAGATGTCTGGGAATCTGTGACATCTAGAGTTTGGATATGCTTGCAATTATCCCAAACCCGGCAAGGCTCCATCATTTTTAAGACAACAAATTCAACCTAGATCAAGTTTGAAAAAGAGCATACCAAACTTCTCAGGAAATGGTCTAAGCAAGCAATTTAACATTGGAAAACATCATGATGAGGGTTCAAGAAGGGATTTTTGCAACACAGTCCAGAATTTTGGTTCAATCCTAGCGTAAAGCAAGGCACGTCCATTAAAAAAAAGGGGGGGTATTTTATGTAAAAGTAATAAACAAATGTATGCCCTAATTTGTGTAAACATCTTTGAATGCAGCCTGCATTCCCAGGAACCCAAGCTAACATTAATGTTAAGGTGAAATTAGGTACCAACAACAAACACAGAGTGCCCTATGGGGCCTGGTTCCCCTTACGTTGCTTCTGCTGCTCAACTGGTTCAGATTTAGCTGGTTGTCTGCAGCATAAGCCTGATGTGGGATAACACCAGCCACAATGCACACACGTTACATAAAAGAATTGACAGTAAAGGCAATAGCTGTATTAGCTGTGAAATTTACACCCAAATTCGTGCTGAAAACTGAATGAAGTGACCTTGCGAACCAATCGCCCCGTACTAGTTTCTTAATGCAGTTGGCAAGCCCAAACTCCTAGATTACTAAAGACTATTCTTCTTCATGTTTTTAGTTTACTCTCACAGTACCACCGATCTGGCTACCTCCCATACAAACACACACTCCAATGAATCTTGCTGATGCATTTTTTTAAAACGAGTTTTTATTTCCCCCCCCTTGCCTAACCTCTCAGGGACCACCACCATCCTACCTGGAACAGCAGCAAACCAATACAACAGCCATCACACACATTAAGTGTGTTTTAACACTGTGAATTATTATGGATACAGCAAGCTTTAGAAAATAAACAACACTCATGAAAACTTTTTTTGCCATCTAACCTAACTGGAAAAAAAATGAATGTAGACAACTCTGTTGCACAGATTCTATGTAACCTCTTCATGAATGCCTTCTTTGCCAGAGCATAAGGTATATTGAAAAGATGTATGCAACGTTCAACAGGAATCTTTTAAGAGTCCCTTCCAACCCATACCAGTCTACAATTCTATGACATTATAAGCACCCTTACTACTGCTGTATAGAAATGTCCCAGACTTGTTAACTGCTGGTGAGTGTGAAAGTACACGGGAGAGAACCGCTGCACCCTGCTCCTACATCCTTTCCCTGGTCATTATTAGAAACAGGCCAGATTCAATAAGCCTCGAGTCTGACTCGGTGCAGCCATTCTTATGTGGACTAAATGAGCGGATACATTTCTTCAAACCCTGATATCCATGAATCACACACAGATGGTGAGGTAACAGCGAGAGGGTGTGCCTGGAATTATTAAAAGGGAACCAAAAGACAAGAATAAAGACAGGTGAAACTGCTACAACTCCATTTAGGTAACTGCTAAGAAATACACAGCTTGTCAGACTTCTTCCACTAGAAAAGACCCAAAGAGAGCAGGCACACAATTAAAGTTGCTGCTTTACGATCCTGCCATCAAGTAGAAAGGATAACTTAAAGATTAACACAGGAAAACAAAATCAATTTGTCCACCTTGAAGACAGGCAAATAGGTTGCCCAAGTTATCTGCCTGGCAACAAATAGGCGAAGTTAAAAAAGAAAAAGTCAAGATAACATTTGAAAATCATTCATGTCACACTGGCAGCCTCTCTCTTGCTATCTCCCTTGAAACAGTTTCAGCTGAAACACCTACCACATCTTAAAAACCCAGGCTACTCCTGATCATTGTTGCAGAGGAAATGAGAAAAATCTTTGCATAGAAAAAAAGACTAATTTTAGAAGATGACTCAATAAACAATGTTTATGCATTTTTGAGAGGAAAAAAAATATCTAGGTGTGCTAGGATATTGGACCGCATTAAACTGACACAGGCAGCTTTTACTGAAGAATTCCAGATGGCATGTGGACGAGCCAGCAACCCACACACAAGAGAAAAAGCTAACTGAACATCCAGTACAGATGTACTCCCTTACTGGGGGCGGGAAATAAGAGGTTTTAGTTGGATGCCTAGCAGACCTTTTAACAGGCTGCTTTCAGCGGAAGACACCTTTTTCATTACATGATTCCTGGCTAAAGTGGTTTTTGAATAAATGAGTTTCAATATTATTAAACCAAGAGAGAGAGAGACATGTGCTTGAGCGTTAGCCTGATCATGCTCAAAAGCTAACTGACAAATACCACTTTTCTAAAAATTCAGTCTTTCTACAATGGAGAGAGTAATCCAATAAGGAGCTGAACTGTCACAACGTATTGAAATCTAAGAATCTGGGAAAAAAATTTATGGAGTTCATAAATATTTTGGTAGGTTTGTTTTATTTCTTCATTAAGTAATGCTTAAAGACAGGTATGGACAAGCTAGAGTTTCTGTTACACAACAGCAAGCTCCCATGATAAACTTGATTACAATAACCCTTTCAGCAGTGAACTTCCTCCTCAGCTTTTTTTTTTCCCCTCTCCTTTCAAATAAAAGCTTCACCCTTGCTTCTTTTCATTCTGTACTACCTTCTATCCTGAACAAGTACTGCATGCACCTGTTAAAATGCACAAAACCCCACAGAGTTAGACAGAAAATAAAAATTCCCACAGGTGGAAAGAGACCCACCCCCAAGAAAACTAAGATTACAAGGTTATCTCAAACACCACCAGACCAAAGCAGGAATCACCGCTTATTTTGGAAAGTAAAAGCAGCACAGATGATTAGAAGAATTTGTATGGCTAGAATTTTATACCTCTTACAATATTTTTTAAATAAACAAGAATCACCAGTTTCTGTATTAATTTGAATTCTTTAAATAGTTACCACTAAAAAAAAATCATATGGCAATTAACCTCATTCAAATTTTAGTCGGGAAAAGAGGCTCTTATACATCAGACCTTGAACATTTTGAGAAAAGGACCTCAGCAAACAGAGGAACGTGTCTAAAAGCCAGCCTCGTGGATATACTTTCCAGGGAAGCAGAAAGCCACTGTCATTCCAGTCTGAACACTCTGGGAGAAAACAGAGCAAACATTTTGACCTGTATTCATGAATTTATTAATAGATTTAGTCAGAATTTACTTTGTTTGAATCAGACCTAAACTAAACTATACAATCCACCCAAACCTGGTGTGTGAGACAATCCAAACTGCAGCAGTTTCCTATTAACTACGTGATGACTTGAAAACATGGTTATTGGCCAGTAACAGATAATTAAGTGATAAGAAATCCTTTTGAAAAAGCCAGTGTGAAAAAAAAATTAAATACAGGGACAACTTTACAGGATCTAGGAAAACTTCAGGTTTCCTCATTGACGGTCCCACAAACCCACCTCGCTGCCTCAGGCAGGTCCTCTCTGTCCCAGTTTTCCACCTTGTGACAGAGCAGCACAACACCAACCCTGAGAGCCCGGCCCTGGAGGCACAGCCACTGGGCAGCTGAAGGCACCATCATGTGAGGAGGGGGAATGACCAGCATCAAGAGAAGAGAAAGAACCAAATACCCTGCAACTGTGCTGGCGTCACGTTGTGTGCACTAATGCAGGCTTAAACTCCCCCCATTAAATGAAGAAAAGAAAAAGATATACAGAGCAGCTCACTACGTTCTGCACACTAAACTAAGATGCTATCTTTGTTTAGAAACAATACAAGATTAAATGATTAATGACTACACCCTAGCGCAATTACACATCAGTCTCAGCTAAAAGCTAAAGCAGTTTCATTCCAGTAATTCCTAAATTCCATATGCTTAACTTTAGAACGTTAATCGCTATTCAAAGACATGAAGAGAAGATAGCATTAGCTTAGTCTATTCACAAATGCAAGACCTGTGCTTACTTTTAGGGCCAAAAGAGAACTGTATAGAACTGAAGCCTGTTTAGAAATATTACAGATAAAGCACAAAACCCCTTAAGCTGCCATCTCTGCCGTTCCAGGATGGCTCTCCCATGACCTAGAATTTATTTACTCTTATATGGCTTTTCATGTTTCTCCTCTTGCCACATTTCTGGGCCACACTTCTTGCAAGCGTTCCTTCCTCCTTCTGGTGTTAGGATCATCACTACTACTCAACAGGAAGGAATTTTACACTGTGAGGTTTTAAACACACATTTCCTTTAGTTCCACCACCAAAACAAACCCAAGGATCACTAGAAAAATCTAAGCACACAAAATCTTTTTTCAAAAAGAAATGTTTTTGCTTAAGAAAACTGTAGTTTTCATTGCTTTGGATTCTTTGCCATAGGCTAGAGATACCCCTTTTAAGCAATGATTTTGCATACTTTTACCATTTAATCCTTTCTCAACATTTTTCAAGTTGAGTAAGAAACAACCCAGATCTCTAAATCTGAAACTTTAAAGGACGGTATTTAGTTCACCTAACGAAGACTTGAACTATGACTTAAAAAAAGAGTTGTTGTGAGATAGCTAGTTAATGAAAAGTGAAGTTTAACGATCTTAATAAAAGTCTCCCCAGAACACATAAACCACAAACTGAAACCCTAACTGAAATCCCAGAACAAGAAAAAAGTGGCTATACCACATCAATCCACAACGATCTATTTAACCTTGCACCCAGAGTGAGAGAGGGGTAGGGAGGAATTTATGAATCCAGCAAGCCACGACACTACCAAACGCCTGTCCAGCTTCACAGTTTGTGGCTGAGTCAGCAGTGTGATCTCTGCATTTTTTAGTTCCAGATCCCTTTTCCTTCATGGCATTAGTCCAGTCATTATCTGGCCCTTTTAACATCCAGAACATCCTAACACAAGGAGTCTCATGAGTTACCCACAAAAAGTATGAAACCCCATTTCCTGCTGTTTGATTCTGAACCTGCAGACCAGCAATCTTTTCCAACACTTCCCAGTCCTTGTATTGGAAGAGACATTGAACAGTTGCCTCCTGAACACGTTCTACAAACTATCACCACATCTTCTTCTCAGTCACTTCTTCTTTAGGTTGAAAGGCAAGTAGATAATATTAATTGCTTCTTGTAGGAAAACAGTCCCTACATTTGATGATCCTTGTTGTGACTCTCTGTACCTCTTAGTTCTGCAACTCTGAGAAGACTGAAGTTAAGTAAAGCGAAAAACCCAACCAGAATTCCATATAGTATTTAAGATATGGATGCATAGTAGATTTATAAATTAACATAAAGTGGTTTTGATCTCCATTCCTATATTACAAGTTAGGAATTATTAGAAAATAATTCGAATGTAGCTGGGCTGCAACAACTGCATGTTCAAAAACAGCATCATGAAGGGATCACAGAAAGATCACGCCGATATTTAAAATAAGGCTGGTAGGTGAACGTAACAGCATTGATAACACCAGCTTTTCAGAGAATGCTACAGATCGTATTCTTTAATCACATTCAATTTAACAGCAGCAGCATGGACAAAAGTGTTGATTGACATGCACTTCATGGGTGTGCTTGGACACAGAACAGACACCGATAGAAAAATAAGTGTATCTGTGTGTTTTAATAGCATCTCATCAGTCAATGAAAAACTAGTGTGCAATGTTTACCCACTGTAATGATGCCACACAAAAAACCAAAAACTTGCATTATATCTGTCTTTGTAGGTCTCCTTCCCTCTCAATTTTTCTTTATTTACTACTATTTTCTCTAAATAGACTCAAGGTATTTTCTTAAGTCAATTGTTGGACAAGAAGAAAATGTGAGAAGTTTCAAGTTGTGTTTGCTCCATCTGTGTTGTCATAACTGTGAAGCTCAGATTGTATATTTCAGTAGATACAGAATGGGGAAAGCTGACCCTTTTTTTTGTTCTCCTCTGCCTTAATAAATCCGATCAAGAGGGCAGCATTTTTTCAAGACTTGTTCCAAACAGCTCATAACATTAGATTAAGAATTTTATCAGGAAAGAAGAGAACAAAAGTGAAAAAACAAGACTGAATAGAATGATGAAGACTAAGCAACTTATATGTATATATGTAGGTATACTTTTGTTTGCAGAGGGATATTTTTGCTTAGAATTATCATTCTTCTTTAAAAATTACTTCTGCAAGTATAGGTGGCCTTTACTTGCATCAATGATACGCATTTCACTTTTTCTACAAGGTTTACTCATAAAAAATGGTCATCAGACCATTTTATTTTAAAAACCGTATTTAGACTAGAAAATTATTTAACACATCAACATTCAAAACAATGTCAGTTTAGAGAATGCATCTACTGTCACCTATCAAATTAGCAATATCAAAGCAGTCTACCAAATGGTATAAATGATTTCTACAGTAAGAATTTCAGTACAGTGACCTCATGCAATATTCAGAATACAAAAGTAGACAGAGGAATTTCACTCCTCCTTAGACAGTGGGACAAAAAACATAAAGCCCTAGAACAGTGATTCACTTCACTGCTCCTCCTAGAAGAGTACTATAATTAGGAGACTAAATCCACACCCACAACTAAAGAAACACCAGCACTTAAGACATACTGTCAAGTTTACAAACTTCCATTCGTATACCCAAACTCTGTAATGAAGCAAATGCTAATCCTTCTGCTTTTAAGTTGATGAAATTATAGTACCATAAATAGCATCTTTGATATAAAACAGTCACAAAGAATGAAATATTTGCTGCATAAAAGCACTCAGCCACATTGCATGCAATTCAGCGTACAAATCAAGGAGTGATACTAGCAAACCTGAGGGAGGCATTAGCCTGAAAAGCAGGACAAATACCTCTATTTTTAGCAACGCTAGAAACAGTCATCATGAGATTTCTAAGGATCTTCAGTAGTCAATATTACAGGTTCATATAAGCTTATGCCATATAAGCTCAGAGTTAACCCAGGACTTCTAGCCCCTGGCTCTACATTTGGAGAAAGGCAGGTACAAGCAGCATGCTCTACAGCTATTCCTAAGTCATGTCATCCTCACAGAGATTGTGATCTTCCCTGAGCACCTCATGGTTTGAGTACAGACCTCACTCTTTCCTGTGCTGCAATAAAGTTCACCGCTCATCTGTTTCACTGTGTGAGAAGATGCTAATTTTTCCCTGTATTCGAAAGAATGATGAAAAAGTACTTGGGCTTTGTCCACAGTGCAAGGTGGGAAGAAATACCACTGTGAGTGAAAGCGGCATGCAAACTCTACTAGCTTGCCCAGCTCTCCAAGAAAAGAGCTGAGTGTAGGCAAAAAGAGAGAAGCTTCAACACTCTCACAAAAGTCCCTCTGCTATTCTTTATCTATCCTTCTTCAGTATCTACATTTAAGTTATCTAATAAAAATGCTCTCAGTAAGTGAGAAAGGTAGCTACTTTTCAAAGCTTCCCAAGGAAGATCCTATCTGTCTAAGTTTAGGCATTTCAAACACAGTAAAATATGTTATGAATTTGTGATATGCTCCTGACTTCAGGAAACAAAACAAAACAGAGAGGCAGCTCAAAGTATCTAACAAGAAAATGCAAACAAGTGTTTCCAACATGAATAAGCCAAGCATACACTTAGATACAGAAGTGATAGACAGTTTCCGCATGTTATTCAGTACTATAAAAAATCAAAGAACTGGTTTTCAAGAAGCCTGTAATACTGATGCTACTTCTGGTCAGAGCACAGCCAAATTATTCAACCCATCCCAGCAGTATAAATTATACGAACACCTTCACACTTTATAACAAGCAGGCAGAGATTATTAGAAATTAACAAGGAGTGAATGGCAAATTACATTTAAAATTGATCCATTAGCCTCGAAAGCTGAACACTACAACCAAGTCCTAGTTTTGATTGTATACAGTGGGTAATCATCAACATATTGAACAGTCGTCTTTTCTTAATCGTTGAGAAACCCTCCATTTTTATGTTTTCCTCCAGGCTACCTGACAGTTGCTCTGCCCCCAACATTCACAGGGAAATCCAAATCAGGAGGCATCTTAAACTACTTAAACCTGTCAGCTAAATTTACAAAACAAAATGGCTTTTACTATGCTTGAACAATGCTGAATTGATTCAAGTAACATTTTTGTGGCACATCCCATTTAATTCAAACCAGATTTTACCAAGCAACTGAGTTGTTAGATGGTCACAAGACAAAAATGTTTCTACAAAGCAAGTGTTAATAACACTATATAAATTGTAATGGTGCCTGTTACAAAGAGAACCAGAAAGAGGGGCTAAATCTGAGGTTCGATATCTTTAACTTTCTTGCTATAGTAAAACTCGGCAACATTTAACTATATTGTAACATAAACAATTAACATTACACCACCATTTTGAACCTGGAAGACACGTCCCACACTGGGTAGTAGCACAAGAATACAAATCCCGAGTTTAAACCATGTTCTCAAGCAGGATAGTAAACAATACAAAAAAATGTAGTTCCTAGATATGAAAGCACACGCTTTAAACCTCTCCAATACAGTCCTGGCAGGTCACTACGCTCCCTGGCAGCTCTTTCATATGCTTCTTTTTGTTGTGGGATAATGGGATAAATGGAAAACCACAAATAAAGGCTCTCCCATTTGAAGCGGAGGGGGGATTTGACTGCAGAATGCTCAGAGACAATCACAATCCCCTGGATAAAAAAAGGCAAGAAACAGCACTACAGATATTCTGCAATGAAACAAGAGGTAAAGGTGACTAAGCTGTAAGCACTAGGGAAACTAAAAAAAACCCCACAAACCACCACGAAAAACCAACCCTAAATCCTGAAATTCAATGACACAGGTAAATGGGTAAGTCATGAAACAAAGATGAAGAAAAAGCAAAATTGTTCAGTAACTGGAAAAAGAATATGAATCCATCTCATTAAAATCATATGTAAGGAAGAGAAAAATTATGTCTGCAAGAAAGCAAACCAGTATCTGATAAAATTGAGTAGCTTACAAAGGAGAGGCCCAGATAATTTACACACAAGAAGCTTCAAGGAAATAACTGAGGAGCTCTCTGAAACACAAATGTTGTTTTTTAAATAATCTTAAGAAATTCTAAACATCAAAGGACTCTCCACATTAATATACAGTATTTAAAGAAAATTTAAAAGGGGAGATTCAGGAACTCTAGAATGATTACCTTGGCACAGATCCTGAACAAAATAGTATAATTGTAATGGGAAAAATAGAAGCTAAAAATATCCTGTCAGTCAAGCAACCTTCATAAGGTCACGAGAGGAGAGAGCTGACTGAAGCTCTGGCTCCCACAAGGAGCTGCTCTGAAAAACCTTTTTGCTGCTTCATGAGATAGCTAAAGGGACCCATATCAAAATTACCATAAAGTCTCACTGGAAGACCGTAACTCCTAATTGTACTCAAAACTCAAAAGCTGCTCTGCTGGAAAGCAAAGTGTGCAGAACAAAGGAGCAAAACAGAAGCATTCCTTAATAGCAGAGGAGTATCTTGGCAAATTCATCTCAGAAATCTGATCTCTAAAATCCTCAGCAGGTGAGATTTGATTGAAACTGACACAGAAGGATGGGTGGCAGAGAAATACAGATACAAAAGTGTTGCCAAGAATAAAATCAAGCAAAATTTAAAAAAAGTAAAGAAAGAAATAGAAGAGAAGAACAAAAAGAAAATACAAGCTATAGAATACTGTAAAAGAAGAAAGCAAAGGATTGGAAAGTTTCCAGACAGCACAGAGAAGAATGATCATCTCTTAGTGTTTAAAGAAAGCCTTTCATTCCTAAATAAAAGGTAAGAAATTTAATAATCCAGGCTAGGGAGGCCGTGGGTGTGTGAACGCATGCGTGCAAGGTATATACTCCTCCAATTCAAATAAAATAAAATAAATCCAAAGCATCATACAGAATAATAGACTCCACACTGTAGTGGCATATTCTCAAAAGAGCTAGTTTTTCAGTCTTCTTCATAAATACATTACGGTACCTACTTCAACACCTATCACAGGTTACTTTAAGGAAAAGGAAGACCTTGGATGAATTAGACTTTTTTTGGGGGCAGGAAACATTTATTTTCAAACTCTCCCTTTTCCCCTCAAAGCCAACATCAGTTCATAATGGAGCATGAATTAAAACTCTTACTAAACTGAACACAATAGAAAGCTGCCCAGAGCTACTGGCTTAATCTAACACAGACAAAAATACACATTACAATGACAAGCTATTAAGCCTGAAAGAAAAAAAGTTATCAGGGAGAAGAAAGAAATAAGAAGCCTTTTGGTTGGTGGGAGAAACGGGAGAAAATCCTGACATGCTTTTGAGTTTCATGATTCTTCTTTTGTCCACAGCACCGACTTCTGACAAGCACAGCATATTGCTGCCATTTTACCAGGACGCATTCAAAAATTTTCTACGGTCAATGAAAATCCACCTCAGCTGGAAGTTTAGAAAGCGTTTCTGTATCACGTAAAAATCTGAAGAGTAACCGTAGGAGTTGTCTAAGAATCAAGACATCTAGGAATGGAAATAGGTGAATTATACAGTGCAGAATGCAAACCTAGCAAAGCTTCTGTTAATATGGCTAAGTTGGAAGTAGGACGTGTAAAAGGAAACAAAAAAATAACAATGTGCAATAAACTAAGACAACCGAAAAGTAACTTGGATATTAATTTTCTCACACCACAAGTTCAAAAGCTGTCTAAATAAGTACATTTCTTGTTATAGACAGCAATATTCAGTGGATTATAAAAAAAAACAAACAACCAAAAAAACCCCCACACTAAAAACCCCCCAAAAACACAGAGGAAGACTGAGAGGAATGGAATTACATAATAACACACACAAAAAAGCATTTTTAAGACATAAGTTCCTAGACAGCAAGGCATATCAACAACACAGTGTGTCAACACTGAAGCATTCAGTGGCCTTGTAAAAGACAGAAGGTTTCAGACAGACTTAGAACTGTGCAGCTACTTCCAGATAGTTTAAAAAAGGGGGAAAAAACAAAAAAAAAAAGAGAGGAGAAAGGCTATACAGGGAGCCATCCCATGACCACACTCCAGGGCAGAAGTAGCAAGAATAATTTGGTAAATACCCTTTCCTTTTATCTTCAAGGGCAGGTTGGTGGACAACTCTGAACAGAACTCATCTAATGCCCACCAAGCTCAATTTCTCCTAGCACCCCTAACCCTGAGAAAAAGAGAGATTCTTAATAACTTCAGGAAGAAAGGAATTATTTTAAAGTTGGAGGAGAAGCTGAGAGAAGGGAACTTCACTATAAGATCACATTATCGGGCTCCTCGCCAAGTCCAGATACTTGTGCATCAAAAAAGATGAGCATTCCCAAAGCTCTTTGGAACAACAGGATCTGAAAGATATTTATGAGGCTACACCTATCCTGTTGCACACAGCACATACTCCAAAGTGACGTCTTTGTTATCTTCAATGCTTTAGTAAATCATGTTGCCCAACAGCCATGGGAGTGACCTGCTCACCTATATATAAATGTACATTTAAGTCTGCGTTTATGTGTTAAGAATGTGAGCATCAAAACCAAAAATTAATGTTGAGCATAAAAAAATCAACCTACAATGCATTAAGGGTAAAATATGGCAAAAAGTAATGAGTTTTTATAAAAAGTAATGAAAGCTAAAGGTAAACGAGATAGCAAAGCAGAACCAACTTTAAAGTATAAACAAAATACTTACATAAAAGATAATTAGGTATACAGTCCTAAGTTAAAAAATGTAAGGAAAAACAGATTTACGGCAAGGACAAGAGAAAAGGGACACTTCAATTGATTTTGTATGAGGATAAAGATAAATGCCTAAAAGCAAAACAGAAGGTGCATATCTTAAAGATGTATCCCTACTTCAAGCAGAAATGGAAAAGGGAATTTGTGGGTAGCTTCAGCGGAGGATATACTATCAATAAAATTAAAACAAGCTGAAAGCAAATTAGCCATGGAACTTTATACATATTCCTACTAACTTACAAGTTAGCTTTAACTCCTACACTAACGGGCTTTTAAAGAAACAGATATCGTGTGCATTGAAAAGGAAAGAAAGGTAACGTCCACATAAAAGAGAAATTATGACTGTGCTCATCAAAGACATATTGGCTGCTGGCACAAGCCTCAAGACCAGCCAGGATTTACTGTAGTGAAATAAATTGCAAATAAAAAGAAAAAAACCTTGGTCTCTTGCATAGAACAAACCCCAAAATTTAAGTATCTTACTCTTTCTTGATGCATAATAAAGGTTTGAATCAAATGAAATAAAAATACTTGTTTTAGAAAAAAATTTTGCAGAGTAAGATGAAAACTTGCTTTTTTTCTCTTGTATTGGGAACTTAGCACTTCTGAACTAAGAATCAAGCAGGAGCATCCTGCTACTGCTGCTGTTCACAGGCAAACCCTGTGAACTCTCTGATCGTGCATTTAGGTAAAACCCATTTACCAAAGGCTAACTTCTAACATACACATTATTTTAATAAAGAAAGGGATAAATAGGATGACTAATCAAGTGAAGGCTTAGAAAAGAGATTCGGAACAATGGAAAGATAAACACACATGGAAGATAAACAACTCCTTCTACACAAAGATCTTTTATGAAGTACTTTTATCCTTCCTAAAATACTTGTGAGGTAGCACTTATCTCCAGCTAGGACCTGACACGTGTCTAACAGTTATGCATCATGATAAAGACAATACGGACAAGTGGAAGCTCTTTTCTATTTGTGAGGCAGTCATGCCCAGAGCTCCCAGACTTCTGGACAGAGCTGTCCAGATATGGTAACATTTGTGTCAGGTATTTTAAATCAAGTTCATTTTGGACAGTATGAAGAATGATGCCCTTCTTATTAGCTGTTCCATTACTAGAATATGAAGGGCTTATGGGCTTATCTGCCACCTACACTGAAAATGCGAAACAATATGAGGCATACTATACCATGTGAATCATAGCATACTTGAGGTTGGAAGGGATTTCTGGAGATCATAGAGTCCAACGCCTCTGCTCAAAGCAAGGTCAACTACAGCAAGTTGCTCAGGATTGTGTCCAGTCAGGTTTTGTGCATCCCTAAAGACGTGGACTCCATGATGGTTCAGTGCCACCTGTTCCACCATTCAATCACCCTTACGGTAAAAAACGAAATTTCCTGTATTTCAGTTTGTGCCCACTGACTCCTGTCCTTCTACTGCACACCACCGAGAGGAGAGCCTGACTCCACCCCTGCTCCTTCCTGCCATGTATTACCGAATGCCCCCCCAGCCTTCTCAGCGATAAAAAAACTATCTCTCTCAGTCTCTCCTTGTATGACAGATGTTGCAATCACCTCTAATTGCTAAATGGTACGCAGGACAGGGAAAAACTGTCAGTGATACGGACTCCATTCCTATATTACACAGCACAGAAGTTCATCAGCCGGAAAGCTTGAGACTAGTCACACTACTTGCATGCTAAATACTACTAAATGACAAGGTATAAAACAACCTCTTGTGCACATACACATGTCACTACATAGAAAGATAGAAAGTAGATGTGACTTACCTTGTAATCATTGCTGCATTTATTTTTTTAAAGCTATAACAACTTCAACCTTGTACAAATTCAACATATTTTGGGTATCTGGGAAATAGTTACTGAAAAAAACCAAACCCAACTTTAAGCCATTGAGAATGTTTTCATACAAGATAAGCCTTACCAAGTTAGCCTTCATCTGATCAAATAACACTTAGTATGACTTCAAATCCTTCAAGCTACTATAACATAACTACTTCTTGTTTCAAATTTGGGCTGCAGGGAATTAGCACAGGACACAATTAAATGCACTAGAAGTCTGTTCAAAATAAAAAGGAGACATACTGAATAGTTCTGTCAGTTACCAAGATTTCTGAACATGTTTACAGCTTATATTCACCAGACTTGAAGCACAACAAATAATGGCATTAGAGCATCTAAACTACCTAGTTATTAACAGTCATAATCTCATACAGGTTTTGAAGATAATTGTCTACAGAATATTACATACAGAATACCAAGGAGAAAAGAATGCATGCTGTATTTTCAGGATGGAGTATTACACAATCTGACTTCCTGCTCCAGGACGATAACCTCATCTCCTGAATTTCTCAAAACTCAGATGTCAAAACTAGATACAGTAAGCTATTGGTAATCTCAGAGCTGCAATGAGCAGCAATATCAATTCTGAAATATAAGATGTAGGAAACGGCTAGTAAGGTTTTTGCAATTATCAGCCCAATGATGTAGTCAAAAATGTTAAAACTAAATGCACTTGAGGATGCATTACTAAAGGAACACTGAAGGTAAAGTAGGGAACAGATATTCCTAGAAGGAGGAAGTCACAATAATACTGCAGTGGCTGGAAAACAAACTGTACAATAACCTTACAGAACTTTACCTATGTATCTCAATGAAAACAAAGTTAAGAGATTACTTGGTTGGTATGTATATCTATTTATATTTTGGAAGCAAGGGGTGCAGGTGTTAGTATCACAGACAAGCAAGATGGAAGTACAAAAGTTACGCAAATTCAGCTTTTGGATCAGCAATTTCCTGTAAGCTAAATAACAGACCACACTAGATACAGGCTCATCATAAGCAACAGTAGGAAAAAACAATAAATCAGATTTGGGCTTTTTTTCCCAGTTTGTGAAAAGAAGTAATGGGCATATATGCTATAGAAGTGTTTAATACAAAGGGTGAAGTGGCTAGACTTCCTCTTTTATATAAAGGTGGAACAAGATTAAATTGACCAGTTTGTGGCTCTCAAGTTGTAAAGTCCTGCTCCCACATCAGGATGTGTTACAATCCATAGTGGAAGTGCGCTTGTGGAGGGACAGTGGAATAATCCAAACAGACAGCTCTGGGAGAAAGTAAGCTAATAGGGACTGATGACATCACCTTCAGGATTGGCATCAGATCATCCTGCATGCCAAAACCAGCTCTATCCAAAAGAAATAAGTAGGATTATCCAAGGGCAACTGTCATCTCCTCTGCAAACCAGATCTCCCACTTTGAGACATGGTACAAGTTTTTGCAGCTGTAATTCATACGAAAATTTTATCTGTGTGATTTGTAGGATTATGGGGGTGAGGGCGGTATTTTATTTAGTCAGGCCAGAATACAGGTTCTGTGTAACCATTTTTCAGAGACAAAAATACCTTCAAAGGATGGAGGCAAAGAAGGCAGAGAGACTGAGAATTAAAAGAGTTTAAAAAAAACCAAGTTTACACCCACATTTCAACCTAATGTATCTTTTCTATTAAGGAAGGATCTAAGACAGAAAAAGAAATCAAAAGGTTTTATATTAAATTTCTCTCCTGATTTTTAAAAGTTAAGGTCATAATTATTATTTATCCAGACAGGATAGCAGTGGTATTTAAAAAAAATAAAATGCTACGAATTAGCTTCTGAACAATTCATGACCTGCTGAGTATAAACTCCATAATGGAGAACAGTAACGTTACCTGCAGCATCACCACTGACGGCTTGGGCTACAAACACCTCATCGCAGACTAAAACCTAGCTTTTCCTGTTAGCAGAATTGCTGCCTTCTGCTCTTAAAAGCTAAGATTTTATTTGCACACTTCAAAAATGCATAATAAACTTTTTTTCTGCAATACAGACAGCAGTGGGCAATCTTTATAACAATACGTAACAGCCTTAGATAAGGGAAACTTACATTTTACTTAAGACTGTCCATGACTATTCAGCTTCTAGAAGGCCTTATGTAGATTTTAGGTTTGATATATTTCAACCAGTACATCAAGAAACAGAAGAGGTAGCAACTAAGCCATATTTATGAAAAGAATATGGAATTACAATTACAAACAAATACAAGAGACATTTTAAATAAGCACAAAACCCAACTACATTGCCCTTAGACGTGAAGCCAAATCCTATTTCTGAGTGTTTCAAGAGCAGTTCTGAATACATTTTTCTCCGTAAGTACTTATTGATTTCATTTTAACTTAGCTAGTCAGCTTAATAAGACTGGTTAAAGATTAAAGCGCTCTAAGTCATGGGGTGCACTGGTTTCTGCACAGGCTCCAATAAAGTGAAACATGAACTCTACAACATAAGAATATATTTAATTTATTTATTAGTAAAGTGACAAAAAAAATGGATATACCACAAGATAACTAGTTTTGGTCATTTTTCTTAATCTTTCCCTTTAAGAAAAAAATTACCTCTACACAAAAGATCTTAAGATCAACTCCGTGTAATTTCATCTTCTCCGGAAAATGCTGAAAAACATTCAAATATGGAATATGACCTTCCACAACAAACCTGCATTAAAAAAGAAAATCAAATCAAAATAGTATTTAGTATGACAAATGTATATGTTTATTCTAAAATTAATATACGAATCAGCTTCTGATTTGAAATAACACCAGTATTATACTGCCTAAGCAAGTCTATCTGAAGTTACACACCCCTAAATGCTCCATCAGACAAAATCCCGTTCAACTATTTAACAGGCCTTTAGGTTTAAGCGCAGATACAATTGACAAATGACAATGTTATGGCAGTAAGCTTACAATCAACATGCTTACATGGAGTTTGTTCTGCACATTCTTCAGCTACTGCATTTCTGAAACCACTTTAAGCCTCCTTTGAATGGTATGGAATTTTTTTCTTTTTTTTCCAAAATTCTAAAGCTTTAAGTAAATTTTACTTAAAAACACACACATTCTGCTGGAGGAGTTGGAGTCAGGTAATATGGTAGCGAGGAAAGTCACAGAATGATGAGCAGACACACAGAACTGAAATCCCATTAATTACATCTGTATTCTTATTTTTTTAAAAAAGTCTTATTCGGGTATGAATAGAAATTATTTTGTATACTGATAAATACTAAAATAATCTATTTTTTATTTGCACTCAAACAATGCATTTTTTGTTAAAAACTGGCTTTGGTAAGTCAGTTTTATTGTAAATTGATAGTATTATTTGGGATTTTTCTTGACTTTTAAATATATATGTAATGAAAAAAAAATATATATATATGATGGGACTTACCAGATACCAATAAAAAGCTACCCCCACACCAAACCCCTGCTCTTATCTACCAGCTTAGCTGACACTGACACCAGGCGAAGCAAGCACAGAAAAAGTATGGGTCCTCACAAGGGAACAGACACTGATCTCATTCCAGATTAAAGCACAGTAGCTGTCTCCCATAGAACTAAGCTAAAACTGCCTGCCTGTCTCCTCTTCTCCAAAACAATTTTGTTAAAAGAAAATACTAAACTTGCATAAGTTAACATTTCAGAGAAGACTCTGCTCTGTAAATAATACCAGAGATTTGACAACCACTTTGTCTCCTGCCAGCTGTGTCACCTGCACAGTATCTCTCTGATCTTGCTACATGGGTTAATAACTTCTTAGTCTACAAACTGTGCAAGTGCCTCCTGGGCTCCTACAGTGGCCATAAGGTTGGGCTCTGCATCTGTTCCCAGCGTGGGGCAGTACCTAAACACTTCAATCGCTACCTGGATCCAATCCCACAAGCTGAAACACCGAGTTCCTCATAAAGCACAGCAACGTGCCACTTTCATTCAAAATGTGTCGGCAGGGGGAAAGAAAAAAAAAAGGGGGGCTTGGGGGGAAAGGCAAGGCAGAACAATGTCATCACTGACAGAGCAGACACTGTTGAGAAGGATTCACCTCCCTCCCGAGTCTACAGCAACTCACAAGCTCACCTTCCTTCTCCCAGCCCAGTGTCCTAATCACCACCTGTATCATGTTATGCAGTGTATATCTATCGACGTTGACTAGAATTCTATTTAAAGGCTAGCTACTGCAAAGTTTACAGTTACATTCTATTTTTTTAAAAAACATTTTAAACTGAATTTTCAGTTTAATTAAAAAGTTGAATTCAAACTGGGATTAAAATGAAAAGTGCATTTCTTAATCAAACCTCTCTCAGTTAGAATTAACCCATCATTTATAATGATTTATGAAAAAACAGCAATCTGAAAAATCACATTGCCCAATACTTTTCATTCTGAAGCTCTGCATATTAGTCTCTTAAACAAGAAGGTAAAAGTCACTGCACAATCCCTTCTAATCAAATTGTGTGACGTACATTTCTGCTAACAAAATTTCAGTAGCTTTCCTCAGCCAGTGTAAATACTGTTTCCCCACCCTGAGTGGAGATGTGCACTGATCCACACACTTGGCGAGGTTATCCTCCAAACCCAGCACCAGTTGCTTGTCCTTGTCATCCTACCTGATCTGCTAAGCAGCCTGCATGTCATTCCTTAGCTCATTTTAGTCAAGGTCATCTTCACTTAATTGAAGAACTTAAACTTGAGCTACGGTTTCACAAAACGTGTTCAGCCAACCTAAAAGCTCAACATAACTAGTAGTACTTCCCTCCTCCTGCTCTGGCTGTGTGTTCCTGTTGCTCACCATCCTCTTCACAGAATCATAGAATGGTTTGGGTTGGAAGGGACCTTAAAGACCATCTAGTTCCAACCCCCTGCCATGGGCAGGGACACCTTCCACCAGACCATGTTGCTCAGAGCCCCATCCAGCCTGGCCTTGGACACTTCCAGGGATGGGGCATCCACAGCTTCTCCGGGCAACCTGTGCCGGTGCCTCACCACCCTCACGGTAAAGAATTTCTTCCTAATAGGTAATCTAAATCTACCCTCTTTCAGCTCTTCCACAAAGGTAACTCACAACAGCAGCAAAAGACCACTGATTACCCTATTGCCAGAAAGAAGGGCTTCTTTACCATCATCTTAACAAACCAAGGAGGCTCACAGATGGCTCCAGCAAAGGCAAGAGTTGGCAGAGGGAAGGGGATGCATCACTCAGGCAGGACGAAAGAAGAAAGGGAAGCGAGACCTTCCTCTTTCAGCAACAGTGACCCATTACTGGCTCAGCTGATGATAAGCTTTGGCTGACACGTGTTAAGGTGCAATCACACGATTAGCTGTCAGATCTGAAGAGCTGGTACCAAGACAGTGAGAGCAGCAACCTACTGAGCCAGCACAGAAGCACCTGGAAGAGGACAAACAATCAGGACCTTCCTTCGGGTGTGGTGTAGTGGTGATTGCAGCCAAACCACCCCAACAGCTTGCTGCCTCTGAAATGAGAAATCCCACCCTCCCTTCAACCCTTAGCCACACACTCCTCCCTGCTGACAAAAGCACTTGTGTGACTTCTCAAACAAAGGATTAGATTGAGAACTAGTCTTTTGTTTTCCAGGGTTTGATCCCAACCATACAGATTTCCAGACTCAGCTGACTGCAGGAACATTACTGCCAGCACAAGGTGGAAACGAACTGCAACGAAGCAAATTAACCTGCACTAAAATGTCTGGTGAAACTTTCTTTTGCAAAATTAGTTTTCTACAGATCTACTTTTTTCAACTAATGTACCATAAACCAGATTAATTCTAGTACTCAGGGCAAGAGAAAGAACAGGAATGTTTATGCAGGACCATAGCAACAGAAACTTGCATCAGCTTAAACTGATGCTGGAACCACATCTTTAAACTGCAAGAAACAAGCAATGTCCACCAATATTTATTTTTTTTTTAAAAAAAAAGTTTTCACTAACTTGGCTACACCAAGCCAAAGCATTGCAACTGTTTAAAAAATAGTGACATCCTTCCTAGCTTGAAATTACTTTTTCCGTACAAAATAATGCTTTTCTCTCAGGTTAAGAGTTGTTTTTACATTCTAAATACCCTGTTATGAATACAGTGTGCTGATGATTCAGGTTTTTAACACTTACTCCAAAACCCCAGATATGGAAGAGCACTTCAGTTTCTTCTGTCTGATCTTCCAAACCTTTCATTTAACAGACAGATGATTAAAACACTTGCAAGACTATGTTCTATCAGTGAAGTGCCTGAAAATTTGACTAGTAGATACAGTACACAGTCCATGTTCTTTTAATTACAGCAGCAGCATACATTAGTAAGGCACAAGTATGAAAAAAATCCTAGGTCTTCTGCATGCTACGAGGAAATGATGCATCTGTTAAAGCCACACAGTAATGCCACAAACCAATTACAAGTTTAGTCTTGCCAGCACAGCTAGGTATAACTTCATTTGAAAGGCATTAGTTCTCAGAATCTCAAAATCTAGCATCTTGAAACTTTTTCCGCAAGCCAACAATTTTATTATTTAGATAAATAATATGCAGCATACAAAGTACTGTCAACCTCTTCACAATGGAAAAGGATTTAATGTGTTGCAAAATGTTGAGTAGAAGATTGTTAAATATGCTATTTTTAAACCAAAATGTTCCTATCAGAGGAGGTAATTGTAGTGTTTTTCTGTTAAGTGTGTCAAGTAGCAAGGAGGAGTGTATTTTTGGTGTTGTAAATCCTTTAAAAGCTGGCAGATTGCCCTACTATAGTGCCTAAGCATGTATCACAAGGGAGGAGCAGCAGTCAGCTGACTTCAGGGTAGGGAGAAAACCAAACTGAAGAAAAAACAAGGCAGAACTTTAAACACAACTGTAATTCAGCTGGTTTAAATAAAACAATTTGCCTATAAAGATTTAAAAGGTAATGCTTTATGTTTTCTCTGAATAGTTTTCATCTCTGGTCTGTCGCTATTTTGATCTGCATATCTTAATGCATGCAAAAATGTGAACATTGTCTGATTTTCTGAACTTAAATATTCAGAAGTTAGAAAACAAGTATTTTATGGTAGTTCATGCAATTTAAAATTCTTTCTCCTTCTTCATCAAACTTCTGAAAGGCAAAGACCTTAAGGGTAGGGAGGGAAGCATGATAATGTAATTACGGTCTTATATAACTATCGTATCATGGTAAAACTTTGCAATACAAATTACATTCTTTTACACATCACTTTCTGCATTTAATTCAGTTCATACGTTCAGTGCATCTAAAGTCACTGAATCATTCTGATTTACCCACTTTTAAAAGTATTATACCCATAAATTGTATCTAATTAAATGGTATCTCATTCAAATAATCTTATTTCAATTTCCAATTATTAGTTTCTGATTATGCCTTTCTGTGCTATACTTTGTACATAATTTTTTTCTCTCTCCTTTTCCAGCTTTTTTTACTGTTTTTATGATTCCTTTAACTCCTTTGAAACAAATGTGCTCATCTCTTAAGGATCTCAGCACAAAGGATGTTCTCCAGGTTCTGAATCATTTTCCTGGATCTTTTCTGCAGTCTCCAATTTTTAAAGTGCCAAATACAACAATATACCATTAATATGCAAACAACACAATCTACGTTTCCTCTTAACAGTTGACTTTGACAGTTGGGGGGGTTTTGCTGTTGTTGTTTGGTTGCGTTTGTTTTTTTTCCAGACTACACCACCATACTAAAACAGATGTATTTGCCTCATTATTACCTCACATGCTTTCCAGAGACAGTTTCCAAGATACAGTAACCAAAGAATAGACGTTTAATCATTCATTTTTCTCTCCAAACAGGATGGGCTAAGCAATAATTCTTTACTGTGAACCATCTGCTCCATAATTGTAATTTACTAGTTGGATTTTTGCCATATGCAAACATCCCAGACAGGATTTATGTATTTATTTTCTAATCATTGACAAAAATACAGAGTATGCTATGACAGTTATCACTTTTACAGAATTTTCTTAGGAAGACAGTAGTCAGTAACAAATCTTATTGAAAACTACCTTTGAGTTCTACTAGTTTTTAATCTACTCAATAAATACTTCTGTATTGTAGGATGTTAGTTTGAATTCTGAATACTGTGGCATTTTGCTGAACATTTTACAAGCATCTTTTATGCAACAGCATATCCAGTTATGCAAATATGCAATGGTTTGTGCAATTCTGATCGATGAAGGCAACAGCCACCCCCTGAAGTTAAATCAAAGGGTTAAACACAGTTTTGCATAGAAATAAATTAGCTAGTATTAAATACTGTACTTCGAGACATACAAACCTCCCCTTGTTTTACAAGTACTTGCAAAAGAGGATTCTTCAATACCCATCCTTCTCAGAAAGCTTGAACAAAGCTAGAAAAGCACAGGTGGAAGCTGGCACTCCAGGGGGAGAGAGGCCACAATGGAAGATCAGACTCCGGGGTAAACTTCCCTTGGACGCATCACACCTTCAGCAGCAGTACTAGTTATATGCACCACAGGTGGGGGATGATGTACTCAGTGCCTTGCCTTTTAGCTTACAGGTTATATATTTGAAAAATAAAAATTGAAGAACTGAAATCTACCGTATCAACTGAATTTTGAATCAATGTTTCCTTTATTTTGTCCAAGTTTTCAGTTTGCTTTGCCAATGTAGTTACTTGAGTCTTTCTGTTCCATAAATTTTGGTGAAGTAACATTTTTTCACCATCTTTTTAGCAATACCCAGTATTTCAACACTTGTTAAAAAGGAGTATCAGTATACAAAAAGTCTTCCAAGGAAAATCTAAGAATTCCTGAATTTAAACTATTTGAGCCTGATTTAAAATATTTATTGCAAACAAGAAATATTGCTGAATTATTTTTAATTCCTTAAGTAAATAAGGAATGTGTTCATATCCTTGTTGTAGGGGCGAGAAGGGAACTGCATTGTCAGCAATAGTTTGATGGTCTCCATTTAGCATCAAACCCTATCATTAGAACATTTTATTTCTACTATGTTTAAAGCTGTGTTGTTCTGAACTCTGATAATTACAGATACAAAGACAAGAAAACAAAAAAGGGCTTCCTACATTAATTTCTCTGCCCAACTCCATTGCGTGAAGCTACTTAGCTACCTTCCAGATCACTATAGACTGCTGGTATTGTTTGTATGATGACACTGCTGTAAGTTCTGGAGAATGTTTAGTCATTTATTCTGGCATGCCGACAAAATCAATATAGCAAGTGTGACCATACAGTGAATCTTATGACATTTTGAAAGAGAAGGGTAAAAACTTTCTTTAACTCCAAAACCTTATCCCTTACACATCTTCGAGATTCATTGCAATCACTGAAGGAGACTGTTCTCCAAAAGCAGCTGCATGAATCGTTATGTCAAAGAAAAGGTAAGACAACCAAATGTAGAGAACTTCTCACTATTACTGAACAAATTACTAAGAGGGCAATAGTAGAGATCTAATTTTTTAAAAAAATTGTTATTTATATAAGCAACAAATATTTCACAAGAGAGTATTCATACCTTAAGAGATCAGATAACGTCATTGGTTCTCTCAACCAGAGTAAGGCCATGTAACAAAATGAAAGGGTCATTGGCATCGTCATCCTCAGTTTCTCCTTTTGGTTCTTCATTAAATACAAACTACCATCTACTGATCCAGAGCACACAGAGGTGCTTTCTTGGGTTTATGTTAAAAACAGGAAAGAAAATAAGTAATTGATATGATATACACATGATCCGTGGCATACAGAAAACAAGATAAAGGAACCTACAGGGACCCTTGTTCAGCAATCAGTAATATTTTGAAATCATTACTTTGAGTAGTTTGGTAGTTAACAGCTTAACTCTACTGTATTCACCTACCACAATATGAGATGACAACCTGTTTCATAAACTGCTACTTCACTTGACTAAGACAGTGGATCACACAAAGAGACAAAACTTCCTCTGGTACCCATCAAAACCGACATTTTTGGGGGAACTACACTTAAACCTGGAGTTCTAGAAGGACATTAACTTCTATACAACATATAACTAGCAGTACTTATGGGCTGGAAATACTGCTTTCCA
This sequence comes from Falco peregrinus, assembly GCF_023634155.1. Lineage (NCBI taxonomy): Eukaryota > Metazoa > Chordata > Aves > Falconiformes > Falconidae > Falco > Falco peregrinus. Next base: position 63,406,744 of record NC_073727.1, read on the forward strand.
TTTGAGAGATAAGGGAACAGTGAGGAAACAAGGGAAAATATGACATACTTAAATCAATGCCTCAGAGTTGGGGATTAAAACATCAACTTCAATACAGTTGGGACTTTAATGAGAAAATGATTTACATCGCAGAAATTTTACTGAGGTTAAGGCGTGTACATGTAATCTCTAATGTGGAAATGCAGATAGGTTCTTTTAAAAGAACCTAAATTCAATTACAAAGAAACACCTTTAGAACAAAAATGTAGCAAATGGTGAAGAGGGTGGAAAAAAATATTCAACAACAACAACCAACTAGACCTCCCTACTTCTTTACTGAGATGAATCACTAAAAGCTAAGAGAAGCAGCAATGAGAAATTTCATTTAGTAGAGTGATTTATGAGTTAGGAACCTTCTCAGCAGTGAAACTTGGGAGTTCAGGAAAGGAGGAATTAAAACCACAAAACTGTCTCTTCTCTACATAGCTAGGATGAATGAAAATGCATTTAAAGCCCACCATACAAAATACCAACATCAATTCTGTAGAGATTTTCTCATTGTGTTTCCCCACAGACTCTTCACCTGTTCAGACAGGAACAGCAATGGCTCGATCCGCAGCTCCCCAGCTGGGAGCTGCAGGGCCATGGCAAGAAGCCTGCAAAAAACAGTTTAAGACTTCAGAGAGCTTGGCAGCTCCATGGTTATGCTGGCAGGTAACAGCCAAGCCTGTAAGGCGACAGCGGTCAGTGGTAGGGGTCCAGCACCCATTGACAGGCAGTATGAAGACACTGCAAATCCCGTGTTCCTGAGCCAGAACTGGTCTTTGATGCCACCTACCGGCTCCCAAACCGGCGGCCAGCAGCACCACAGACACCGCAGCACCTTACAGGAACCGGCCCCACCACACACCTGGTACAGGCCAAGACAAGGTCTAGATGAGAGCACCCTACGACATCTGTCACGTATAGGTGCATCAGAGACAGGAGGAGGAACATCAGTTAATCCTTTTAGTCAACAGTTTCACCTTTTACATGGATGCTTCTGTTTAAAGCCAGCTTCGTGACTGAATCTTCGCTATTAAATTCACATTCAACTCAATTTAAAATAATCCTCATTATATTTGTGGCCTTAATGATGGCACACAATTTCCTTTTATTTCTTCCAGCTTATGCAAGGCATGACAACACACAGTTACACACATGTAATAATTTAAGAGTTTAACAGGCTTCTCTAGCAATATCTCAGTGCTACACTAAGTAGAATTTGCTATTAACCCTGCACAAAAATAACAAAAAAAAAAAAAAAAAAAAAAGGAGCCTGCCGGTTAGACAAGCCTCTTAGGAAAAAAACAGGTGTTGAGGTTTCCAGTCTGTAGCAATAACAACTCAGTAAAAACAGCACAGAAAAGGAAACCTATGAATCTGCACAAGAATTTCTAATTGACTAAAACACGTTTAGTATTACTTGTGTTAAATTTCAATATACAAAATAATGTCTTTGTTTGTTTGATTTCACCAGATTTCACCAATTTTGTGCTTCTAGTGTCTTTGAACCCTTGACTAATTTCAAGTGCTTTTAGTGAAATTGGTATAGACTACTTAAAGCTGAATTCAACCTCTGAAACAACAGACCAAGAACATGTTAAAATACAGCCTATCTTAAGACTGTCTAGCTGTTCTAAAACTCTAAGAAACTTAACTCCAAAAGGCACAACTACCAAGGAAGAAAGGAGTTCCTCCTGACATCAAAAAAGGAAAAAAAAAAAAAAATCAGTGGAATATTTTCACTAGGAATTTTTCACTCAATTCTTTCCTCTTCCTATAATATGTATTTGTATAATACCCAAGATCCACTGACTACACGTACAAACATAAGGTGACTCTTTACCTGAAAATTTTGTTATTTAAATATATAAGGATGCAAGGTACTTGCATTATATTCACAAATATTTGTGTCACCATTTTTGCACCTTTTTCCGCTCTCTAATTCTGTTTGGGTTTTTAAAAATGTCTTATTTTTTTTTATTGCTGCAGATCAAGTTTCTGATACAATTACCATTTCTGGACTTCACAAAATAAAGAGAAAAACATGAAAGAACAAAATTGCATTCTTGTGAAAGCAGACAGGCAATATTACAGAACAGAAATGGGACATAAAGAGGATAGCACATAACAGGGGAAAAAGAAACACTGAGACAAAGAAAAAAGGCAAGCAAAGAATAAAGTAAAAAACAAAACCTATCAGAAGTTTAAAACACAAACAAAAGCTTTCAAATGTGCCTTGAAATGTACTTCCAGCACCTGACATTGCAGCATTGTCTGGCATTACACTTGCCCAAGTAGCATGAAACACTGCAATATTCTATAACATTTTAATTAAAATGTTTAGCATTCTGTAAATATTTTCAGGTTGATATTGTGACCAGAAAAGAGAAACTGATGGAATGCTAAAATTTTTGATAGGCATTATAGGGAAAGTAGTAAAAAGAATGCAGACACAAAAGTACCAAAAACACTGTAAGGAAAAAAATTAGAAAGCTAAATATTAATTAATTAAATATTAGATAGAAAAAAAATACTCCCCCCACAAAAGAACACACTCATGCTTTTTCACCATCAAAATCATGACTGGAAGCTCTACTATTAGCTAAACAAGTGTTTATTCTTTAAAGCTGCTGTGTTTGTGAACATCTAGCTTTGCAGATAAAACAGCAATATTTTATCGCTCCAAGCAGGATGCATGGAGTAAACTCATTATAAAACAGAACTTCCTCCTGCATTTCCCATTGTATTTCCAGGTCCTGTTCAATGTTCGTCTCCTTGGGCGGGGTTTGGAAGTAATCTAGTTTCTGGTAGAATATAAAGTACTCTAGTGGCAAACAGGACTGAAAACTTCACACTTTCCAACCAGTTCCTCCAGTTCACTGTACATGAATACATTTTTTAATATATTTATTTATTTATTTAGATTAAAAAACTACACAAAAATGTTTTCCAGATAGTTCAGTTCATTGCTCCTACCTGAGATCTTGCCAGCCGATGAGACAAAGCTGCAATCAGTCAGTAAATCCCCCTCACTTTCAGAGACAGACAAGAACTGAAGGCTAGATCTCTCTGGTTCGCTGTCCACATCAGTACTGCTGTTGCATACCTGTTTTTTGTAAATAAGTCATCGTTTCATCTACTGTTAGTTGCTGTTTCAATCTGAAGAAACCAAATAAAGCACAATAGATTCAAGAGCAACAGTAAATTAAGTTTAAACCCAAACTGTTCACATTTTTACTTTCTCTATGAATCACCAATACATAAACCCTGCAAAAAAGCATTCTTAAGGGATTTCTCAAAGATACAAAGACTTCTAGTATTAATTACATTTCAGTCTGCTAGAATGACCAGAAAGTTGGCAATATACAGAATCAAAGCTTGATGAAATAAGTAACTTCAGGAGAGCAGACAGGCAAGGATGGTAGTTGATGATGCATTTTGTATTGCAATTTCTGCTCTATCTACTGACTATCCATGCCAAGACAAAGCATTATTTTTAAATAAGCAGCTTTCCATACTCAGAGAAGTAACTGTCTCTCAAAACAGGAAAAAAAATTAAACAAAATGGACACGTGGAACCCAGTTTAGAAGAAATCCTTCATACTGAAGTGACATTAGCACAAGATAGATATGTAGCTTGAATAAAGAAGGTTTCTGCTGCTGCTTTTTAAAAAGATACCACATATCTCATGGGATTTGAGCTTTTCACTTACTGATAATGCTTTGACAGTTCCCTCAGCTGGTCTGTTGCAATATGCCTGATTGCTCTTCTGAAGGTAACACCTCCAAAAAGTGCACAGAATTTCATCCTGATAAATACAAATGGATAGTGATTAGTACAAAGTTTACAAGATCATTAATTGCTGAGAGAATAGAGTGCAATTTTTAACCTGGGAATCTGCATAATGTTCCAGCTCTAATTTTATTAACTGTGATTTACAAACTATGTTCTAAAATTACCAGAGAAACTAAGTATGTTTTTATAAGCTCAATGTTTTTAAACAGGCAGTTTTCAATTCACTTTAAAAATGACTTTTAAATTAACAACTCCTGTAACAGACACACAGTGTGTACAACTCACATTGACACCTACATACCTTCATTTGTGGGCATACTCCTAGCGCTTCTAAAGCTTCAGCTTGTTTCTTGAGTACAAGCTGAAAGCCTTCACAAACATACCATTCATACCCTCCATCTAAATAAAAAAAAAAAAAAAAAGTATGTTGGGGTTTTTTGTTTGTATTGTTTTGGGTCTTTTGTTTAACCTTATGCACACTTATTTCTACTTAATATTCTGTTCCCTTGGTAACAGGGCAGAGACATGTGTCTCTAACAATTTCAGATACTAAAGCATAGACCAGCTACACTGAATACTCCATTAACTTCCTTTTATTCACAGTCTTAATGAAGAAGAAAAGCTACTGAACAATCAGTGCTCTCTACACATTTCCCATGAATAACATACTTCACTCTAACTTCCAGTGTGGCATTTGTAATCCAGTGGAGAGCTGTTAAGTGACCAATTCCAAAATAACTGAGAAGGTGTCGTTAAAAACTTAAATATGACCATTTCTTTCCCATCCCTGGCACAGAAAACTGGAACGCATCACAGTGGTGAGTCAGGCAAAAACCCAACCAATATCACCACGTTCTTCACCGTTCTACACCATTCTCTCTCACAGAATCATACACATTTAAATGAAAGAAACTTTCTCAGATATTCTGAGCTTCTAGCAAATCTTAGCACAATATGGTTTCCATAAGGAGTGGGTCTGCTCCAATCTATTCACTATTCCCTCAGACTACATTATGTTTACTTTTCACCCGTACCTCTCTATATTTATAACTCCTTTCCTATACGCTGTTTGTTTTAGAAATTTTCTCTGCATTTCTCAATTTCCTTTTCATTCCCTCCATGCTTGTTCTAATTTTTCCTTCCAATCACACCTTGCATCTTACCATCTTAGAAGCTACCTGCCCAAAGTTTCTGCCCTGCTTTAATGATTGTAACTGGTTTGCATGGCAAGGTGTTTTTTGTGGGGTTTTTTTTGAGGGGGGGCACAGGGGTGGTTTCTGTGAGAAGATGCCAGAAGCTTCCCCCACTTCCAATAGAGCCAATACCAGTTGGCTCCGAGACGGACCCAATGCTGGCCAAGGCTGAGCCCATCAGCAACAGTGGTAGCGCCTCTGGAATAACATATTTAAGAAGGGGGCAGGGGGGAATCTGCGCAAACAAACTGCAGTGGAAAAGAGGAGTGAGAATATGTGACAGCAGCAACTCTGCAGACACCCAGGTCAGTGCAGGAGGGGCAGGAGGTGCTCCAGGCACGAGAGCAAAGATTCCCCTTCAGTCTGTGGTGATGACCATGGTGAGGCAGGCTGTGCCCCTGCAGCCCATGGAGGTTAGGTGAAGCAGATACCGACCCGCAGCCCATGGAGGACCTCATGCTGGAGCAGGTGGATGCTCAAAGGAGGCTGTGACCCCACGGGAAGCCTGTGCTGGAGCAGGCCCCTGACAGGACCTGTGGACCCGTGGGGAAAGGAGTCCATGCTAGAGCAGGTTTGCTGGCAGGACTTGTGAACCCATGGGGGACCCAGGCTGGAGCAGCCTGTGCCTGAAGGACTGCACCCTGTGGGAGGGACCCACGCTGGAGCAGTTTGTGAAGAACTGCAGCCCACGGGAAGGACTCACATTGGAGTTCATGGAGAACTGTCTCCCGTGGGAGGGACCCCATGCTAGGGCAGGGGAAGAGTGTGAGGAGGAAAGAGCAGCAGAAACAACATGTGATGAACTGATGATAAACTGCCATTCCCTGTTCCCCTGCACCGCTTGGGGGAGGAGGCAGAGAAATCAGGAATAAAGTTAAGCCTGGGAAGAAGGGAGGGGTGGGGAAAAGTGCTTTTTCTGATCTGAACTATAATAAATTAAACTAATTTTCCCCAAGTCAAATCTGTTTTGCCTGTGATAGTAATTGCTGAGTGACCTCCCTGCCTTATCTCAACCCATGAGCCTTTCACTGTATTGTCTCTCCCCTGCCTGGTTGAGGAGGGGAATGACAGAGCAGCTTCAGTGGGCACCTGGCATCCGGCCAGGGTCAAACCACCACAATGATGTTGGCTTTAACCACAGACTGAGCTTACTCCTATTCATGCATGGAAGCTGCCATAATATAATGTAACTGCACTCACAGAAGGGACTGTGCAAATCTAAGGATTTCTTTCTTGAGAAGCCTGGGGGATGGCTAATGACCTTCCTAACAGGAGAAATAAAAAGCACCAAGTGGTACACAGCTCAGACTTTAGAAGCAATACAGAATAAAGACAAGAGAAGGTGTTAAGGTTGTTCCTCTTTCCATTCCTCCCTTCACTTCCACACAATTGTTCTTTTTGAAGGAACATAGCAATCCACTGCCACCACAGTAGAGCAAAGATAGATCACCGTATTGGAGACAAAGCTAACCTCATGCTTCATTTGGTATTGTAATGCACTTTTGCTTTTTGAAAATGGCCACAACAATAAAACATCTATCCAGCCATCACAGTATACATATATAGCTCCAGTAGCAGCCTTACCATAACATCCTTATGGCATGTATCATAATATGTAATGACTACTGCTTGCTCTTCTGAATCATGAAATTAAAAGTATAGAAGTGATTCTGGATGAAAGATGTAATATTGGTTTAGCTATTGTAACTGCTCAAAATTTCTTCTGTGTAGGTTTGTGCATAGGTTACAGGGCCAAGTACCTGTAATCCAAGCCATACTGACATTCTGAGAGCTGGACCACCATCACACCTCACAAAGACAGACAACTTTTCACAAGGAAGGAACAAAGGGATCACCACATCTGAATGCATTCCACCAGTATGTTCAGTGAGCATTAGCTTCCACAAATCAAAGTGGCAACAAGTAACATAAAGCTCTGTTCAATCCAAAAAACAACCCACCACCAGGCTCACAGAGGTCACCTATGGCTCAGAAAGTCAACAAAAGTGACCACTGAAGGTTGTGACAGCATCTAGGAGGTGTGTTTTGTTCCTCTTCTTACAGTCTTTCCTAGCCATCTGCTTTTTGTCACCATCAGAGATACAATGGGCTAGGTAAACCTCGGCTGAACAGACGTTCTTATGCAAAATACAAAGAGAAGCTCATACATACCCTTTTTTTCCTTCTTTCTTAAACCTTTGGAGATTGTCTGGACTCTTGTGTTACAAAGAAAATCAGTGTTTACAACTTCTCTAGTTCTCTGCAAAACAGGAATATATCTTAGCAATAAAAAAAAGCCAGGCCTAACTTCCATAGATTGCCCCACCATAAACATAACAGAGGAACTTGTTCAAATTTCCAAATTAAAGGGAGACAGAACATTCTGAACTCCTCATTCAGAAATTGCAAAAATACAGAATTACTATCCTGAACATAAGGGTGATGTGCATCAGGGTTTGCCTACACTGGTACTGTACTAAAGCACAGTGGAATACCGAGGCAATACTTTTAAGGCATCTAGACAGCATGCTGGCACTACAGCCACAGCAACATAGCCTCTTAAGGTGGCTCATTTAAAATTTTGTGATTTTAAGCAACATTAGTTTTAAACAGTGTCAAGTAAAGCATGAAAAAGAACAACAACTTCATTAGGAGTCTTTTAACTCCTAATGCCAAAGAAGAAAAAAACCTAGTATTTTCTTAAAACCAAGAAGCAATCAAACCAAACCTTTCCCAAGGCCAGTAGCTTAGCTTTTTACCTCAGTAACATTGTGGCAAGATCTGCAATAAAACCGGCCTCCGTCAGTGAGACCCCAGTTCACTTCCGAACATTGGGCGCAGCGCTCATTAAAATCTCTCTAAAAGGGGAAAAAAAACCCCACAAGAGTTTCAAACATGTTTAAGTAAAACAAACAGCACTATCACTAGGCTATTGGCTCAGCTTTTGAGATTATTCATAGAGATGAATATTTAGGCCTTTTATGTTAGTGCTAGCTGATAACAACTAACGATAGCATTCGCTATCATAGGTAACTGTGAACAAATAATTTTAGCTGGCAAGCATCAGCTCTTGTGTACACGGACATGAGAACATGGGGCAGAATAATGCACACCTAGGGCACACATGGCACAGCTTGAGAAAAGGCACCACTGGAAATGGGAGCTGGGACAGGAGGCCGAGAGCGTGAGAGGGAAGGAAGGGTAAATGCCCAGAGCTGTGCAGAAACGGGTGCAGCCGAAGAAAGCCTGCACAAGTCGATGAGGAGCCGTCCCGCCAGAAAGAGAGACTTCCCGGAGAAACCGGCGGAGGATGAGGAAAAAAGGGAAACGTACAGATTAAAATAAGGCATTTTTCAGGAGCACGCCCCACGAGCGTGCTGGGCACGCACAGCCCCCTGCACGCACGGCGGGCACGGCCGGCACCCCCGCGGCCCCTCACGGCCCCCGGCCGGGCCGAAGCACCCGGCCCACGGCCGCCATGCCGAGGGGTCCGGGCAGGGCCTCGCCCGCCACCTCCGGACCCCGGCCTTGCCCGGCGGGCAGGGTGGGCCAGGCCGTGCCGGGGCAGGCAGCGCCCAGCGGCGCCTCCGCTCTCCCGCCGGAGCCGCCGAGCGCCGCCGGACACCCCCCCGGCCACAGCCCGCAGCCGCTGAACGCCCGGCGGGGAAGCGCCTCCCACGCGGCCGCAGCCGCCGCGCTCCGCCAGCTCCCTCCGGCCCAGCGAAACTAGCCGCCCCCACCGTTCCCGTTCCCTACGCCGCGGAGCCGCCCGGCCCCCACCGTGGCCTCCTCATCCATGCCGGCAGCCGCCCCTGGGCACACACCGCGGCAACTGCGCCGAGTGCCGGCACTGCGGGCCGGCCTGGAAACTGCAGCCCCGGCACTTGCGTTCCGGGCCCGCCGCGAGGCCGCCCCCCCGCCCGGCCTGGGTGCCGCGGGCGGACGCTGTGTTCGCCAGGCCTGGAGCTGGCCGGTGGATCGCCATCTCCCGCTGGCGGCGGGCGCCGCGGGGTCCCGCCGTGTCCCGTCTCCCCTCCCCGGAGAGCTCTCGGCGGGGCGGCTGGAAGGCGCTGAGGGGCCTCTGTGCTCCGGCGCTTGTGGGCTGAGGTGGCGCCGGGGGGGTGTTGCTGGCGCTGGGCCCACCGCGGTGGCCAAGGGGCCCATACAGGCCCCGGGGGGAGGGCGTGGCACCGAGGGAAGGTGAGTGCTTCGCCTCTGAGGGGACATTGGGTGCTTCACTGAGGGGACATGGATGCTGCACCTCAGAGGGGACACTGGGTGCTTCGCTGATGGGACACAGGCACTTCATCTCTTGAGGGGACTTAGGGTGCTTCATTGAGGGGACATGGATGCTTCACCTCTGAGGACACGCAGGGTGCTTCCCCTCTGGGGGGACATGGGGTGCTTCATTGAAGAGACATAGGGTGTCTCATCTCTGAGGGGGACATAAGGTGCTTCACTGAGGGGACACAGGCACCTCATCTCTGAGGGGACACAGGGCGCTTCATTGAAGGGACATGGGTGCTTCCAGGGGATGTGGGGCACTTCCCTGCTGCGGTGTCCTGGGGACTGGAGGGGACACGTGCTGCTTCAGCCCTAGCCCACCGCCAGGCCTCTGCACTGAGCTCCTGCATCCCCACCTTCGCATCACCCTGGCTGAGTGCACATAGCAGGTGACCGCTGAGGCTGTGCCGAAGCTGTTGGAAAGGGGGCTGCTACTGCGCGTACAAAAGGAAGCCACAAGAACTCATTTAACTATGTAAAGTGCTTGGAGATCCTTCAGTGAGGGAAACTATGATCTGAAATTCGCTTTCAATTAAAAAAAAAACCCCAAACCTCCAGATCTTGATGTAGGTCTCTAATTTCTTGCACACTAATAATAATGTTTAAAGAGGTGTAAACACCAAGATCTGTTATTGCAGTGAATTTGCCCACAAAATTGGAGAACAGGTTTAGGCCCCTTAAAAAAAAAAAAAAAAAAAAAAAAAGGTCCACTAAGTGAAAGCATGGGAAAAAATTAAAGCTAAAATATACATAGAAAGAGGTGAGGCTGCCTTGACAGCTGTGGTTATATTGATGTTGGAGGATATGTACAGAGCTAGAGGGTAATTGTTTATGTTCAAGAAAAAAGTTATTACTCATACCAACTGTGATCTTTTTTCAGTGTGGGATGAACATTTGTAACACCCATTAAAGAGCATTATGCATATAATTCCTGACATGTTAAAAAGGTGATTGTCAGCCTCACAGAAATGTAGCATATACTTTGATGAAACAGATCCTACTTGTGATTTTAATTTCCATGGTTTTTGTTTGTGGAAATACTGTTCTGGGAAAGAAAGGCCATTCTGTGTGGCAGAAGGAGTTTGATCTTTTTCTACTGAATTTCTAAGATTAAATACTACCTTGAAAAAAATCAGGGTAGCTGTATCTGTGATAAAACAGGAGTTGTGTTCCAGTTCCAAAGATAAGGCATTGTTCCTACTGAGCGTGGTGCTCTTGTGTGGCTTGATGCTGTGAGCAGGCACTGGGCCTGCTCAGTAGATTTAACTAAATTGAAGAACTTGTTTATATTAGGCATGGAAGTGACTGCTTTGATGAGACAGGGCCTCAGAGTTAGGTCTTCTGTTTTCTAATAATAGCTAGTCAAAAAAAATGTTAAAGAAAGTGTAATCACAGGTCTCTGCCAATTTGTCAAAACCAGAACACTTCATATGCAATGGCAGCAGTTGAAGGTAAGCAAGAAAATAATAATAAGAAGAAAAGTGTGGGTGACTGCATGGGGAGCTATATTGGCGTAATTCTCGGCATACAGGTGTAATGTGCCAGTAAATTTTTTGAATGGGCAAGCACTTACTCTGCTTTTGGACAGCCCACTCTGCTTGTCTGAGCTGCATTTTCCATGCAAGTGAAACAGGTAGGAAAAGCTACCAAACTTTGGAAGGGAAATTGTACGAAGGCTAATACTGATATTACTAGTTACTTACTAGTGTCCAGGCTCTATATAAATGGAAAGCTTCTATCAGTATTTCTTAAGACCATCAACTCATTAGCGCAGGCTAGTAATCTAGGAGCAAAAAATCAAAGCACAATAAAGGTAGCAAGCCTTAATATCTATTTCTTAAATATTTTTTTAAATGACATGTATAGAACCGGTTTTTCAGCATACAAAATTATGTGTAACCTTTGTCCCTAATTACAAGTTACCCAAGCGTACTGATAGGGGTATGATAATTTCAAAGCCAGGAGACAGACTGTCTTCCTGCTTTGGCTCACTTTTCTAATTAAGATCATTATGCATAGTAGTCAGATTGATTTGAGGCTTAGATAAATAATACGTCCTGTTGTTTCCATTGATTTGAATTTTTAATGAACCGAGTTCTATTGCTGATGCCACATTTCTGGCTCTTGACTGCAGACTTTCTACATGTGAAAACGTAAAAACTACACATTGGATGGAAAGACATGTCCCTTGGCCTTTCCTTTGGGATATTGCTCATGAAATTGTGCTGGCTCCAGGATACAAACTTCCGTAGCAGAGATTCTCCCCGGAATCTTTACCCATTGTCAGACACTTACTACAAGGAGTTAGAGCAGAAAAGCAACCTCAACTGCTCCAGAGATTGTGCAGATGAACACAGGGCAGATCTAACAGATTCAAGTTTATAGAAAAAACTCATTAATTAGCACCCATAATTTCATTTTTGCACCATCTCTCTGTGGAAGAACTCATGCTTTAAGACAAACAGAAAACAAAAGGCAAATTAGGAAAACAAAAAGCAGATGGCTTTGCTCCAGATCTTTAGAAGAGACCACACTACAGAAAGGGTCAAGGGAAAAAGCTGTGCCAAGCAGAAGGGTGGTGGAGGCAAAGGCACAAAGAGACAGTTGTGCAAGGAGCCAGCAGGAGAAGGGACAAAGGTGGGAACAGCAGCAAAGCGTAGGGGTTGCAGCAAGCTTGGCAGGGGAGGATAACCAGGGAGGGGCAGAGCTCAGTGGAGCTTTAAAGGAAGCGACAAGAAGAATGAATTTAACGTTACAGTTTAGACACACCCAGCGTTGCCTTGCGATAGTTAGTGTTTATTATACAGCTTCAGCTCTCCAATTTTATTTTTAAAATAAATTTCTAGCCCTGCTGTGGAAAGCCTAAAAATATGACCTCAAACAACCAAAACAACAGAAAGCAGATAATTTTTCCCCCCACAAAGTTTACTCAGGTTTTCTTAAGCTGTACATGTGGGAGCATGAAACTGAATTCTTGACTACCAAAAGCAGCAATACTGCACCCAGGAGGGAGGGCAGTCTTATCCAGTCTTCTGCACTGAATTTGGGATTTGCGAATCAGCAAATTCATCAAATAGAAACCATCAGCTTCTATTTTGCACATGTGCTGCAGCCCAGCCTGTCTCACAAGGGTACATTGTGTTGCCACTTGTTCCATTTTTGCCCGTGACTCTACATGCCACAGAGAGCTGGTAATCACCTGTGATGATCACCCAGCCGGGAGTGTTTGGAGATACAGACCACAGCGGAGGACCTCACATTCAGATGAGGTTGAACCCAAAGATGAACTCTTTGGGTTCAACCTCCTTGTGTGATCTGAAGCCGTGCTAACATGTGGTCAGCAAGTGATTTGGAAGGTCTGCCTGGGGATGCTGAAGTCTTGGCTGGAGTCAAGTAAAGGCCTCATTGGGGGTCCTGGCCTTCAAAGGCAGGATCTCTTTCCTGAGGACCACCAAGCTGCTATCTTTCTGTCCATAGTAGCAGAGGTTGCACCCCTTAGTACCGGGTGACTATGTTAACCTGATCCTACAGAGACAGAGTAGGGGAAGGACACTTCTAGGAGAGAAGGTGATCTTAGCAGCCACAAAGGAAAAGAGCAGACAGTGGGTATTTGAATGTCCCATTTCACATTCCAGGCATGTATAATGAATTTATTTTCTCCTTTTACAGATTTTATTGAGCAGCTAATGTGAAATGTTCCTTCAAATTGTAATACTTTAATAGGGTTAGAGTTCGTCTAGTTTCCAGCTTTACTGAAAGAAAAATACACAATGTACTACTAAAGGGGATCTTGGGTTCCACTATAGCATTGTGTGTCCATAGAGCCCTGGAAATTGTTCTCCAGATCATTCCTGGATGTGTTTAATCCACAAACACAGTAGTATTTTTAAAGGAATCGAGAGCCACCTTGTGGAGCTGGGATTCATGAAGGGGCTCCAAATAATACTGCTGGGAGCAGCTGCTCACTGCTAGGAATTCAGATCCAACGGGATCCTGGAGGTTGTTAATCTGGTAAACATGCACATCTGCGCATGTTCAGTGAGTGCACAGTGCATCAGACAGCTCCTCTGCTGACTAAAACTAGGCAGCAAAGAAACACACTTGTGGACAGTGGCAGGCAGTAGTGTAAGACTGTCAGAAAAATGAAATCAGCAGAATCAGGCAAGCAAAGGGATGAACTTGTTATGTCCTACACAGCCTGGTGGGGGGTGGGGGGGGTGGGGGAGGGTTCACAGGGAATTTTTCAGCATATTATTAATTAAGACCTCAAAAGTGCTGATAAGTTTTGGAATCATGGTGTGTAGATTTCTGTCACAGGCCTGTTTTCTCTTGCAGTCATTCGTTAACATTGAGAATTAGGATTGCTAGAGCCCAAATACATGCCCATGCTCCATTAGCAGAGAAATAGCAAAGGTGGGACCACCGATGGACATAAGACATAACTGGAAGTATTCACCAGTCATTGTTCCTGCACAGAGGTAAAGAGCGGTCTTGGTTCTGAGGTTGCAATAGGTTCGTTTACCATTTCTCTCCCATCATTTCTCATGATGAAGCCTGAGCTGCTTGTCAGTACCAATATGCAGATACCATCCATTTCTTACCGAAAGAAGAGATGTTTGATTTTTTTTAGTACCTTTATGCAGCAGCAACATTATCTTCAGCACATACTGTCATTAGATGATATCTTAAAAATGAATTTTATATAAGCACAAATATTAAAAAGTCTCTGTGAGTGGTAGACCTTAAATATCTAAAGAAACTCACAGAAAAAAGAAGGGACTGTGTTGCTGGAGTCATTCTCCAGGTGCTGGAGAAGCCATTGCTGAGGTAAATGGTTGGTAATCCACTAGTAATCAGTCTGGTTATTGAGTCGTGACACAACTGAGTCCCCAGCAGGACTTGAACACTGAGCAGTATTACATGCTTTTACCCATCTTTCAGCTCCAGAAGCTTTTTTAATCAGTTACACACTAGTAGAGCTCCAAGTTAAATTACATTTCAAAAAAGATACCACTCTCAAAATCCTTGTTAGCTGAACAGTCATTAATATCCCAACGCATGCTACAAAGCAAGTAGCATGTGAAAACAACCTGAGAAGTCATTCTTAACAGACAGGCCCAGCATATCCTTTATGCTTAACAGGGTGTAGTTTTCCCTTTTGTTCAAACATTGTTTTGGTAAACAGGAGATATCTATTGCTATCCTTAATGGTTGCTTCAGACTGGTTTAATATTTTCTCCAGGTAATTTAAATGTAACCACATATGACATGCAGTAGTAGGAGAAAATTCATAAAAAGTCACAACAAGGCTACGGCAAGAAGCCAAAAACTTCCATTCTGTTTTCAAAAATATGGAAATCTCAAAAAAACCCTGCACCTTTCCCTATCATACTTCATTCCGTCATGCTTCCAAGAGGCTGTGGTGCATGGATCCATAGAGCACTGGGACCTGTTTTCCAACGTTTGTTCCAAAACCCCCATGATAGATAATCCCACATTAGAATGCATAGAGGTTAAGTAGAGCCAAATCTAGAAGAAGCAGAAACAAGCAGAATGCAAGCCTCTATCTTCAGAACATTCCCAAGCTTTGGACTCAAGTCTATACTTTCCAAGTTGTCTCTGTCAAGGGAACACTGTGGCATTCAGGAGAATCCAGAAGAACCAGTAGGATCACCCTAGCCAGGGTGCTCTACTCTTCAAAACCAACATGCGTGTTCGAGGTTACAAACGATGTTTGATCAATGCTGTTCTAAACTAGACATGGTCCTGGCAAAGTGGATGTTCTGCAAAGAAAATTAAACCAAAAATATTTTTTAATATACCCTTAAAATAAAGACAAAATTATCTTTATCAATTTCTATTTTTCACACACAATACACAGGTATTATGGTATATTTAATTGTAAATACTTGTGCAGGATTTTGGAGTTCAAATTGAGAGTTTAGAAACACATACTTTACAACTACAATATAATAAAAAAGCAATTAAGTTTCTAGAGCCCTCTGCAGTTCATGAACTATTTCTTAAAGGGGAGGGGGGGTGGCACTATAAAAAATAGTTGTGATTGCAATTACAACAATAAAAATGAAAATACAGTAAAATAGAAGCATAGATTTTTTTTGACTTACAATCTCATTTCCCCAATGGTTTTTGTCTTCCTTTTCTCACCATCTGTTCTTCTGTCCTTTCTTTCTGAAGAAAGAAAAGGTCACCATCGCTATTCAAAACCTGATTAATCCTGTAAGGTACAGCGTGCTGTGGGACCTAGGTAGCCTCACACCAGTGCGAATATATTGTGCTCAGTGAGCTTCAGTCCTATTTTGAGCTCACTTGTGCACTGGGGCATTTGTGGTGGTCGTGTTACTAAATTGACCATAATGACAAGGGGACAGAGCCATGATGGTTCCTTTTTGTCTTATACCTACATAATATCCTTAAAAGAACTTACTCCTGTAGATACACAGAAATGTTACAGAGGAAAGCTTTGCTCCTCTGCTGCTGTAGACAGCACACATCTTCGTTTCAGGTATCAATTATGCAATGGGGACATCATAAGTGAGGAAAGGCTCTGAGAGGCACCTGAGACTCTGTGAGGACCTGTCTGAGTATAAGTTGAATTGCAGCCCTGTTTTATCAGCACCCTTCCAGCAAATTTTTGGATTAAGGGAGTGCGTTTAGCAGTGGCAAAGGGATCAAGCATTATAACTGGGAGCAAAATTCTGAAACCAATTTTTAAGAGCTTTTGTGCAATGAGGATGAGAAGAGGAAAGCTAGGAATGAGTCATGCTTTCTTCGGCTTACTGATACGTTTAATGTTAAGACTTTTTAAATAACGTAGTCTCTGCTTGAGGACAGTGATTTAATGATGATTGAAAGTTGTCCATCTGGTGGACTTTTAATGCCATTAAAAGTACTCATTGTGTTCTTGCACTTGTTGTTTTCCTGGTTTTAAACATACAGCTTTTTGGTTGTTCATTAATGTATAAGCTTCAAGTTCTCATCCAAAGCCCATTGAAGACAGTGGGAAATTTTTCAATCATTTCATTGGATTTTTGATCACACCCTCTTGGACACTGACTTGGGCTAGGTGTATGTATGCCTACTGTAGCAATTATCGCAGAAGAATGTATTTAGCCTTAGCTCACCCTTGGGAAACAGAAGTATCACTGTCACCACTTGCAGATGAGATGGATCTGTAGATCTGCACACCACAAGTTCTCTTAGTCAGATCAGCGCATAATCCTGCAGCAGGTAATTCTGGAGCAATAGCTTACTGTTGCATCAGGGATTTCTTTCCCTGCCATGTCTTTGTTATTTATTTATTCCTGGCATGTGAAGAATGTATAATTAATTAATTTTCTTACAGCCCCCACTTCTTGGGTCAGTCTGCACATAGAAAACATTTCACGTTGGCTATAGAGGTTTAAAAAAATAGTAATTCTCTTTTCACTATCCCTGCTGTCTACCTAGAACACCTTTTCAAATGAGCTCTCCACAGAAGACACTTTGAAACCAGGAAGGTAGGATGCAAATAGCCAACATATGGAGTGCTCTGGGAATCCCACCCTCACCCTGAGGAAAATCCAGCACATACGTGCATAATAAAGTCACCTTTGCTTAGTGGTCTGATCACACGCTGAAGGTAGTGTGTGAAATCATGTGGCCTCATGGAGTAGGGATTTGGGGCTTGATTTTACTCAGGGATTTTTTTCGATGGTAGACAAATAGATGCTTGCTTTCTCACATGAATACAATGTGTGGTAAAAAGGCCACGTGCCCAAATTACTGATGCCTTCACAATCTTTATTCCATTTCTTCTTTTTAGCCACACACATAAGACACTGTGCTAATTCAAGCATATACCCAAGATAGGGAAGGGATAAGTTACTGATTTAAAAATTCTAATGTACTCAAATAAGTATCTTTCACAATTGATGGAAAGGAAGAAAAAGGTGATTTGAAAGTCAGACCAGGAATCTTATTTTCATCTTATCCCTGTCCATATGACAAGGGCAAGCAAACCCAAACAAAGGCATAAACAGCATACACCCATCCCCAGAATTGCTCACACCATTTAGGCAATTTAGAGCTGTAAACAAAGATAAGCGATCTGCATAGAAGCAGCTTTAGGTGACCACAAATGGATACCGCTGTTTAATTCATCCCTCTCTCATCTAAACAAGTTTGTTTTCTCAGCAGTGTTTATTTGTACTAGGGAGTGCTAGGGAAAAAATTCCATCCTCCTCCAGATTATCTGCTTCAATGTTGTGAAAATCCAATATTTCCCTAGCCTGAGAATATATTCCTCCTACAGACATACTCTGTATTTTGCGGTCTTGCCAACATTTGTTGGTTGATTGTTTTTTCCCTGTAGCTCATAGCATTTTGCTGGGACTGGAGTTGATCTCCAAAATGGGAGAAGCCCTACAAAGCTCAGTCTGGAAGGGAAATCCCATCTGATCAGCATTTCTGTCTCAACAGGCACAGAAGTGGGGAAAAAAGAGATAAGGCAGAAGTAAATATTGAAAATATTGAAATATTGAAAAAAATATTGAAAAAATAAATTGGGGGATGGTGGCAGGGGGATGTTTTTCCCCTTTTTATAAATTTTCTGCTGCTGAAAAATGGAAATGGTGAGAAAAAGTTGTGTGTGAAATATTATTGAAAATCCACAAAGAAATAATTGCTAATTTAAAAAGTTGGAAATTACACACACTTCAAGTTGTCAAGATGTTTTTCTGTAGCTCATACACATTTCAATCTTTTCCACTTTCCCGTGAAAACATACAGCATTAGGCAATGGCACATCCCTTGTGATGCTGCTGGCCTGGATACTGGAGGCCACACTCAGCTGTCCGTGCTTACCAAGCTCTAACTTGGTTAACCTTTCAGGTACGGGAGTTCAGAGGAAAGAGCCCATCTGTCCTGGGTTGCCTTCATCAGTCCTCTGTCTTGTCTTTCTGTGCAACACCAGATCTGGGAGGGTGGAATAAAGGAGCCTGTGGTGTTTTCCCCCCTGTCTGAAGTTTTATGGACTCCCTGAGCAGGCAGAGAAGTGTACCTGGGGCTGGATGAGTGTGCAGAAGGGCTGGTGTACAGGCTGGGAATGGAAAGGGGAAACAGATGTAGGATGAGAATTTCTGCATCAGGGACTGTGTTCCAGAAATGTGGAGATACCACAGTTCTCCCCTATCTATAACCAAGGACAAGAAAGTCTTGGAAATATCAAGAGACAGATCAAAATCCAAAACTACTTCTCCAAAGAAATTGGGGCTAGTTGCCTGATACTTGGGGCCTGGTGCGTGAGCTTTGAACTTCCAGGGTGATGGTCCTTGAGATATCTCAACCTTTGGCAAGGCAGTGAGAAGCTGGCTGTAGTTGCCTCTACTGCACCCCAGTGCGTTCTTTCATCTGGCCAACAACGGGTCTGCACACATAGAAGGCGAATACATGAAAATGATGCAGAATTAACATCTGAAGTGAAAATCTGTCCACTTTCCACCCTCATTCATTCACAAACTCATGAGAAAGAAGAACACATGGTTTATTAGTTAACTTTGTGATTTCTAAACTTGCAGGAAGGTTCTTTCAACAAGATTATGTAATAAAGTATGTTAAAATAATCCATTCACAAAGCAAGTCTGAAATAACTTTGAAGCACAGGCTGACAACAACAGAAAGTACTCGTATGTGACCCTTAGCTTCAAAAGAGTTAAGAAGGTGCTGGCAGAAGCACAGAGATTACCTCCACCCACACAGGAAAACATACATGGCGGAGTAGCTCTGTAAGCAGCACACAGGGAAACAAAACAGTCTGGCCCAGAATTATCCTTGTGAAGGAAGAAGTGCACTCTGCTGGGTAGCAGAGAGTTTCCAACCTGGCAAACAGATCAGAGACCTGAAGTCAGGTCTGAATGCTCCATACTCGCATCTCCATCGCTCTTTGCGGAACCATGGGTGTAACTGTAGAGAGAAACAATGTCTAAAACATATACACTTTCTGCCTTTAAAATAAGGTGGAAAATATGATCCAGGTTTTTACAGCTTCCCCTGATGTTGATGGTCTGGGTGTCCCACACAGATGTTGTTCACCTGCTGCTGAGCACACACCAACATCTGGGGAGATGCTACTGGGGGGGTGTGCCGGGCTGGCACAGCTGTGACATTGCTGCTCCCTGGGTTTGCCAGGCGCTTTCCAGACAAATGCTGTTATGCACTCCTTGCTCCAAAGACTTCATCATTAAGGAAGCTAAAGTAATACATGAGGAGACTGAGGAAAAGTGAAATTAACTATTTTTATATATATGTATATTTAATATGTAGCTGCAATTCTCACGGCTCTCCACTCAACCATCACTTTCTGGGCATGAAGTATTAAGTGTTCTGGGTATTAAGAAGCAGGGCTTGAGGATGGATTAACACACAGCTTAAATATTCCCTGGGCCTGACTCAGAAAAGTGTCATGAAGAACATTCCCACTAGAACCAGAAAATGCAGAACATTTTTCTAAGTCTTTGTCTGAGGCAGAAAGATACAGAAAAAATCATATTTGCTACTCTTTTTTTGCAACTGTCTATTCATGAATCATGTATAGATTGTCACTGAACACAAGGGCCTGTCACTGTCTGTCTGGGATGCTTCTCGTCAGGAGAGCGTGAAGTTCATTAGAGATGCGGTCGCTGCGGTCAGTACACAGCGATCGGGCAGGAACCTGTCGTTTGTGGTATGCATATGCCAGACCGGGTCCTCTTTTCCATTCACCTGCCCTACCCTCCTCAGAGGAGGGTGTTCACTCTTTTTCCTTCCTGGTCACTCTTACCAGTAGCACCCCAGAGACACAAAATGAAGCACCTGAAGGAGGCAATTTCTTAACTCTCAGGATTTTCACTATAGGACCCTTCAGGAACAGCTAACAAACCTTTGCAAAGTTTCCTATTTACTCTCATCTCTTACCCCCCTTTCCCCGGGTATTGCTCCATGGAAAAGCCATCTGTGGCTAAGAAGCATTGGTGACAGCCACCAGTATCCCAGTGCTGGAGAAGACCTGGTGGTGTGCTCTGGTGGGGATTGTAGGAGGCTGCTGTGGCAGGAAACCATCTGGCCAGCTGCATTCAGGTATCAGATGTATTGATCTGGTGTATCTCACTGATGCACCTCCATCCAAATTCACTTGTACATGGGTTTCTGTCTTGGTGTTGCCAATAGCATCTTCACCCAGTCTTCTCATTTCAGCTTGTCAGAAATGTCTATAATAAAGTCAAGCTCCTAATTTCAATCATTTGGATCATATTTGGGTTAGATGCCTGAAGTAGGCAGTGTGATAAACATGCCTTGCTCCCAAAATGATAGGAGCTCCTGAAACAATATACCCATATTTCCAGAATTGCATGCCTTCATGCTTTTACTGAAGGACATGTGATAGTTTAAAAAAGAATACATTTCTCAGTTCCCTGTCTGAGAAAGTGGAAAAGATTTCCATATCTGTTCCCATTTCCTTTCCTGAGCTCCCTTAACGCTAGCTAGAGGAGACCAGGGTTTCGTGGAGGTTTGCTGCAGCAGTGTTGCTGCTGTAGCTCTCCGTCTGCCTTGCTGCAGTGCCTGCTGCCAAACCTGCCCCGAGGAAACCCCAGTCCTCCCTTCCCATACCCTATGCTGGTAGCTCCTCTTTGCATCTTACAGTTTCTACAGCATCAATATGGATACACACTGTACACTTTTAAACCACCTTTCAATGCCTCTCAAGAAGCTTTCTGTGCTCTGACAGAAGTTTGGTTTGGCTGCTGTAATGCGCTGAGGCTTGCATCTTTATGCTGCCTTGTTTAACACAGATTGCATTCCAGTACAGCTTACACTTCTACAAATTTCTATGCTTGATCGCCAAATAAGAAATGAGTAAATGTGGTGAAACAACTACAAGCACACAACGGAGTTTTCAAGCTTTCAGATGCAGCCCTGGTTTGCACAAGTCATGCAGCTGTGCCCAGCCCTGGAGCGGAGCTGCAAGGCTGGCTGTTGGCCATCAGCTGCGGCAGGGCCATCAATACAACCGGTGTTTGCTGGGTCCTTTATAAATAACAGCTATGGGAAGTTTGGTGATGACATTCTTGAAGCAAATGTTTAATAGAGACCAGAAGGCTTGCCTTAAGAGAGAGAAAAAAATAAGGGATAATTTGGAGAATGGGAAGCAGTAGTGTCTATATGTGTGCACCTACTTCTAGTTTCACTCCTACAAGCAAAATAAGACATGTAAATCATTCTCTGCATGTTGGAAAAAAGGAGCAGCCTCAGGACTAATAGTGGTGGTGGAACCTATGACTTCAGCATTTTAGCACTACATAGAAACACACATCCTGCTAAAATAGTGACAAGTGACTAAGCCATGTGCATACAACAGCTCCTACAGTTACTGCTGCTCATGGAGCTGCATCACCTGATGTGAATCCAGTCTGTAGACAGGTACCTTTGTGTTACGGTGAGACAGTGAATTAAGTAGAAAATCATGCGGTCTTGTTAAGGTGAGATTCCAGCATCTCAGCTGGGGAATCAGATGGTGGGCAGAAGTAGCATGTGGAGAAGGTGTGCAAGTTTTCCATCAGTTCTTCACAGCTTCCTTTGGTTGATTCAGGTGGTAAGGATGGCAAACAAACCAGACTGCTTGGAGCAGGGCACAGTTCCTTTCCGGCTCTGGCCAAAGTCCTTTCCAGCATCTTAGCCAACTGGAATGGAAAAGGCCATGCTCTCCTTTCTATTAGAGTCACCTCAGAGAGAGCCCAGGCCATTCTGGGGGTTATAGCATGGGGGTTATTCTCAAAAGAGAACCTGTCCTGGAGCTGGGAGCTGCATCTGCAAGAGAGATGCAGGTTGAGTTCTCCTAACACATACCTTAATATAAAATGATACCATGTTACTCCCAAGTGATACAAATAAAGATGCTTACAGCATACTGGTTTTAGAAACGTACTTTTTCCATCTCGATGTACACATAAAAGAGTACACACAAAGCGTAATGCATTCTTCAAAGCTTTTGTTAATAATTCTGCTTTTTAATTTGGGGCAGTTAAACCATGTAATAAACAAATTCCTGTGCCTCCAGTGAATGTATGTATCTGGATACCTCCCAGTAAAAAAACATGGATTCACATTAATAGCATACATTGCATTATGCAGGTTAATTTATCCTTGAATAGACCATTAAATATATATTGGGTTTAAATGACATCATTCATACCCACTGAAGTTCTGCTGATAAACTATATATAGCAGAAACAGCTGCATAAATATTTATTAATTGGGCCCCTAAGCAAATGGCCACGGTAATAAATCATCTGTCCTGTGTCCAAATAATAAAATTAGTCTGAATTCCTAACTGATGCAATGCCACCATCTTCAGAACACCCTGTTTAGCTCGTCATCCTTAGATAATTTGTAACTTGCACTTGACAAAACATTTTAGAAGTCTCTCCAAGTGTATGTACAGCTTTACATCCCAGTTCTGGAAAATCTTATGGCTTGTCCTTAACAAAGACCTTTCTGTAGGAATAAGGGGTTTGAATTACGTGTTTCTAAGGGTTCAGTTATTTCAGCTTTCTGGTACATAAATAGCTCAGAGGCTTACTCGAGTGCAGGTAGCTATCCCAATCATTGATGAATGAAGTATGAATGGAAATTTAATCCACTACTGTCATCTTGGTATTTTTTTTTCTTTATTTGAATCCCAATATTGCTTTCACGTCAGTGTCCTGTTAAACATATCATTGATTTATCTGGATTGTACTACAGAGACTGACAGTAGATAATTCATCACGCATTTTCAATACTGTGGGCTTGTATCTGCTGCTTCAATGCTGAGCTATAAACAGCCACTTCTTTAATATATTTGGCCTCCCAGATTTTTTATCAGTCTAGGATTTCCCTTCTTCTAATTTTACTGATTTGCTTTGTAAGTTTGGGAGCCTTAGGATTTTTGATGGCTTCCAGTTTACACATAGTTTTCTCGAGGCAATCATCAAGGAGGGGCCACGGTCATTCTTGTAGGGAAAAAAAACTTTGCCAGACTAGGTAGATTTGGAGGCCTTCTTTCCTAGCAACGCACAGAGGGAGAAACAATGAGTATTATTCTCATGTCTGGCCAGAATTGCAAACTGTTACTGTTTCAGCAGATTTCATAATCCTGTTATCAGTCTGGGAGCTCGGTGTGATTTAGCTGCCGGTGGGCTCCAGCACAAGCGTGCCCAGCATCCTGACAGCCAGCCCTTGGGGGTCGCTGCGGGGGGGGGGGGTGCGTGGCGCAGCCCTGAACACAGGTCTTCTCCTGGCCCGTGCCTCTGTCCCATATATATCCAGCCTCTGCTGACAGCTGGGTCCAGACGTGATAAATCCCATGGAGCAGGGAACTGTGCTGGCTGTGAGTCAGAAAGGGAGCTAGAGGCTACACGGCCTCCACATTTATTTCATATTTCTGAATTTACTGCTTGTAAAACTGCAGTGGGGGAGCCCAGCCAGCAAACTCTGCTTGCACCCACCTGGATTAACCCCCAGTCAAGCCCTAAAGCCAGGCTTGCAGAGGCTGCTCTTTTGTATGTCTTCCAGGGATTTTTTTCTTTATGGTCAACTTTCCCTGAACCCAGGAGGAGCAGAATTGCCTTAAATGTGTGATACGATTGACTGCAGGAGCTGGCTTCAGTGGCTGTGCTTTATTTTTCAATAATAACATTCTCAAGGCTTCTTCTGGAATTTAGGTGGTTTATCTATTGATCCCATGAATTTCTGCCTTTGCCAGCTATTTGTCATCTCTCACTACCATTTGAAATATAGGAACACATCTGAGAGAGGGGGCTCATTTTATTTTTACTTTTGGCAGCTTGGTGAAGTCCTTTATTCCAGTAGCAACATGGAGCTGTGCTTGATATGTTACAGCTACCTCTAAGCTTTAAGACTGGGGATGTAAAGATGTTCTTGGCTCAGCATACAGTATCACTGCATATGGAAAACATAAACGGTCACAAAAGCTTCTTGATTTAAAAGGTGGGATTTATTTTCTTTTTACTAAAGCTCTCTAATTTCTTGAGTGTCATATATTTGCTGTGATGAACCCTGCTTTGCTTCTTATTGCATTGGAGAAAGCCATGGCTGGGGATTGAAATTCTTAGGTCAATAAAAGGGTTTTCATGGTGGGATTTGTCATAGCAGGTTGAATAGTGCAGCATAAAGGTGAGGATTCATTTATAGCTGTGGAAAATAGATCCCTTTCTTTGCTCCAAAGCTTTATGCTTAGAATGACTAAAATTTTCCTTAGCTTTACACACCATGAAATCCTGATAACTGTTCTGTCAATATTATTTTGGACAGGTTTTACGTATAGAAATAATTGTTCCGTTTCATTTTTATCCTTAGCACATTGGCTCAGTATGGTGGACAGGACTACATTTTCCTACATGAAAAATTCATGAACTCAGTGGCCTCCGTCCCTTTTTTTGACTGTGAACCTTCTGAATTTCTTCCCAGGAATTTCAGTGCTTACCTAACAAGATTCATGCCAGGATTCAACAGCTCATGTAATCTGCAAGATCCTATTGAAAGCCATTAAGGCATGATGCTATTAAAGCCAGTTAGCAGATCTATATGCCCGAACATATAGCTGCTTGGCTTTTGCTACAGTTTCCAATGTGCTCTCACATTTGCAGGGTGAAAGTAACAGCGAAGGGGCTCCATTTTTTGCTGTCCCACCTGGCAGGATCCATCTGAAACATCTCCTGAGACATGGAGAACACAAAAAAGGAAAGGGTCCTCGGCTTTTTTCAGTGTTGCCAAGTTGAAAGATCTTTTTCAGAAGTCTAAGACAGGCCTCGCATTAACTCCTGGACTGCTGTTGGAGGTGTCCTGAATGGAAAAGAAAGAGCTCTTCCAAAAGTGCCTTTAAAAACCTTTAAAATGTAAAATATCAGGTAACCAAAGTATATGCTAATGGTCTCCTTCTCATTAGCACTCTTCTTGCAATATGTAATATATTAGATCTAGCTGATGTGAGAAGGGAAGGCCCACACAAGGTCTAACGAAATCACTGAAGACATGAGGATTTTAGTTGTTCTGAGAATCAAACCATTATAAAAAATTCATGCAGTCTTTTATAGTATACCTTTCAATCTGTAATCTTTTATACCACAGCTAAATAATCTGCTAATATTCAGATTTTTTACAAAATCCCTAATGAAAAGTATAATCTATACAAGCAATACATACATATACACACCATAAAATGCTGCACTTTAGCCAAGAGTCATAACCCTAGAAATGTTTTTTGTCTATGTCTATATATGCATCAAGGTTAAGAGCTGCTATGCAAGGTGGCTGTTTAAGAAGCATGACTATAAAAAACTCCTTGAGTCTATGGAGGACAATATGTTCAGTGCACAAAAATAAATACTCATGTAAAATTGATTGGGAAAAAAAATTAAAATAGGATAATTATAGTTATAAATCCACTGGAACAGTGGGATGTGAACAGCACGGTTTGATAAGATGATTTGCAAGTTGATTAGTGATCCTTATCTTTTCCTCCAGCGTTTAATTACCCCTGTTGGTCTTACTTGGCCTGATGAGTGATCGCAAGGCACAATTTATCACCTAATCACGCAGGCAGGTGCTTGGAGAGAAAACCATGTCACTGCAATGGAAATCCAAACTCTTCTCAAAGCTCTCTGTACAAGGGATTTTCACAGTGTCAGAGGGATTTGGTCCAGGAGGACTTTATTTCCCAGGGCTCTGTGGTATATGCTGAACAGTTTTTACATCTTCTCAGGCTAGTAGCTGTGGCTGACTTGCAGTCAGCAGGTTATTACTTTCCACTGGGGGGTCCCAGGGCTTTGCTCCTCATGCATAAATTTACTCCTGGAAACTAAATTTTTTGTGCAGTAGCACCCAGACCTTTCCTCTAGGTAGCTGCCAAACCTTTGCTGATGGCAGAGGAGGGTGATGCACTCCACTTTTTCCTGCAACCCAAACCGACCTCCCAGCACTCAGCGGGCCTTATTGCATGGAGATGAGGAAGACTGGCAGCACCCCGCCATTTTGCATCCCCTTTCCCTTGGTTTTCTTAGGAAACAGCAATTAACCAAGTGCAAAGATGTTGCAAAATAAAGAACCTCTTTTTTTCACCCTCTGGAGTTATTTTCACCTTTTTCTGTGAACCGCATTGACCCTAATGGCAAGGGCAGTCACTGTTTCCATACCTGAGTGTGAACCGTGAAGACCTGTACAGGGGGGTGCTTGCACTTACTTCTAACAGGCACATGGATAACTCCTGGTAATGATGGCAGGCCCGGAAAAGAATCTCTCACTTAAGCTTTCTAACTGAATATGGGAACTACAGCCACACAGTCCAGCAGCTGGGTGATGCTATTGAAACACATGTGATCTCCTAACAACAGCTTGGGCTTGGGTGACAAATATGCCCTGTGGGAAAAAAAAATACTGAGAGCAGAGAGTTTTCTTGGAATTCTGTGCCAGTGTTAAACACGCATCCAAAGGGAAAGTTCAAACATCAACAGAACATCAAATTGCAAATTTCAGCCTAACTCCAGCCATCAATAATGCCCAGCAGTTATTGGTGAGTCACAGCCCTGGGCTGCATGTCTGCGTGCCAGCTCAGGGGCAGGATGAGCCCCCCGAGACAGCTGCCTGGCACGGATGGGGGAGCCGCCTGTGCTGTCTGTCTGCCCCCCCCCTCCTCGGGCTGCCAGTTGGGTCCAACAATTTAATCTTTGCCATCCAGCAATCAATAGGGCTCACTGACTGCATAAAAATATGACCCCAAACCTTGGGACTTCTGAACTAAGCGCTTGCAGAGCGTTCGGCAGCTCTTGGTGGCATGAATCAGTCGCTGGTGAGCATTGTTGTAGGAACACCTCCACCCACGGCAGCACTTGGCTGGGGCTGAGCTCACCACCACCAGCAGCCTCCAAAGGCAGACTGCAAAATCGTTTCAAAGACAGGATTGAGAGACTCGGTCCTTTCAAAAATAATTGAAGCTTCAGGTGTCTGACTTCTATAGCCTTGCTTACCTCCCGTGAACTGCTTCAAGCAAAAGTCAGCAGCACCACACAGGATGAAATACAGTGTGAAGCAGGGCTGGCTTCCATGCAAAATATTTCTCACGGAGGTTCATCTAACCTAACTTTAGACATTCAAACTTTGCTGTCTAAGCTCAAGGTAAGTCCCATACGCAGGTCATTCATCTCATTTTAAAATAGGAAGTCATGGTGTGCTATTTCTTTCCACTGACTATAAAGGAAACCTAAGGTTGCAAACACCAAGCTTACCTTTTTCTTCACCATAGTTACCTGCCTTAAAGGTACCAGTGGTCAGCTAATCCTCTCAGGTCTTTTCCCTGTCAAAAGATTAATTCCAAGCTTATAGCAAAACAAAAACACCCAAAAAAAAAAAAAAAAGAAAGAAAGAAAATGCATGACCCTGTTCTTAACAGTCTATTCTTTTCTTATTCTTGTAATCCTCAAAGCCCCTCAGTTTTTTCTGAACTGTATTCTGATTCTTCTGTTTTTGTCAGTGACAGATGTCATTAGCATTGCCGTGTTTTTATGTCAAGCTTAGTAATAAAAATAGTATATTGATTCCAAGATCAGTTTTTCAGTAGCTCCCTAAAGAGCTGTCTTCAATCCCAGTAATTTTTTTAGCTACCATGTCCATTTTAGCAAATTCTTCACCTGCCTTGGATTTGTTCCTCATGTAGTTGTTTTCAAAGTGACATCGTATGAAATACTTTGCTGAAAATAGGATGAGAAGAAAATTGGGGATTTTCTCTGCTAAGAATCAGCTATGCTTATCAGAGAGGCAAAGCAGGGTAGAGTTGTGTGACCTACCTTGGATGAAGCTTTGCTAAACTTACTCTTTTGTCTACCTCTGCTGACTATTGAAATCAAACTAACAGTTGGGGTTTAGCTAGATAATGTTTTCTAAAATACAGAAGCTACTCGTTCTTCTCCCAGTATGCATTCCTGAGTTAACATATCAGTTCACTAGTTTTGGCAGGTTCCTGTGTTCTTTTTTTCATGGTTTTGGATAGAGATGGGACTGCAGCCTCAATTTGAAAATATTAAGCCCTTAGATTGTTGTTTCTGCTCCAGATGCGCTCTCATTCCCATGAGTCACATTGTTTGCCCCACATGGCACTGTGCTTACTAAAAACTGAAGCAAAGTTTTCATTTTGGTTTTGACCCATGCTTAGGTTATCTTTAACCTCCACCCCCGATCTTTACTGCATAGCAGCCTCAAATTCGTCTTTTTTTCTCTCTTTCTTTGTTTGACTAAAGAACATTTTACAATGTGTTTTTAATTTCCTTTGCAAGGTCTAATGCAGCCCAGCCTTTGGCAGATCTCACTTTCTTCCCACATTTTCTGACCTGCAAGATGCAATTTTCCATGTTAGTCAGCCCCCTTTTTTTCCCATTTCATGCAGACTCTCTGCCTGCTCCTTGTATCCTTGTCAAGGTGGATTCTCATCAGTTGGGTCTGGAGTTCTTCTCTGTGACTTTTTTCTCCTTCTTGAAATGCAGGCTCGATTATATATCTTTGACTTCAGGAATCTCCTTTGCAGTCAAGTCTCCAAGTTCTTCCATTCAGTTGACATCACTGCTTTGACGTTAAAAAAAGCCAAACATGAGAACCCAGAAAACCACAGATTTGTCTATATTTCCATTCAGTTTAATCAAAATCCTCTATCATCTGTTCAATCAGGGCTGTTTTCTCAGCCACCTCTTCTGTAACATCCTCACTGTGTCTAAATTAGCACTACCTCCTGCAGGCTCAGTAACTATCTTGTTGAAAAAAAAGTCTGTCAGCAGTCCAAGTTTAGGAACATCTGAGCTCAGTCATCACCCATAGCCTCAGTTTTATTATAGATACCATTCTGCTCTGATCTATCTCTAGGAACGGGAGATCTCCCACAGGTCCTGTTGACTGTCTAATACTACTCCATGGCTCCATGGCCACAGTTAGATTTTATCTAGAAAATCTCTAGTGGATCTATGCTACTGCTGCAACAACACGTAGTTTTACAGTGCTTTTCAAGAAGGCAATGGACCTTGATTCATTTTATTTTATCATGCTTTTCCTTCTTTACGCGCTACCACATCAGTAGCATACAGTGCTCCTCTATCACCCCTACCTCTGCGTCCACCTGCCCTGACCACTGCCTTCCTCTCAATGTCTGTACTCCGATCAGAAGGGACATCCCACTGTGTTTCTGTCAGCCTTGTAAATGCCTGTAGGTCCTACACCAGGAGATTTGGCCTCTATGTCTCACGGCATGGGCTCGTTACACGGTGTCCAAGCTTTTGTGCCCCAACCTCTCAATTTCCTAGCACGCAACGTTGTTCCACTGCCTTTTGCTTACCTGGCCACCCATCTTGTGAATATAACTTTGTGTTTTCTCCTTGCTTTGCAGATTCCTGCCTTGGCTACACTGCTTTTTTCCTTCTTCCCTGCTTATTCCATTTTGCATTTTGCGTTTCCTACATATTAACCTGGGGTGAGAGAACTTGAGTCTGTTCCAGCCTCAACCCCAGCACTTTGATACTCCATATACAAATGCAGTTCAGCCACTGAAGAAATTTTCTTCCTGTGAAAGCTTTCCAGTAATTGAATGTGCTGAAACCATCATTTCTAGCTCTGTCCTTGAGCTATTTGTTGGTTTTGTTAACTTGACATGCTTTCGCCTTTTCTTGCTAGGAACTCTGAGACTTGAACTGGAAATCACTTAAGCCTTCACTCTTTAGCAGATGGAAGAAGTCACTTCACAAAAAACATCGATGGATGATTTGTTTTCACCCTTGTAGTATAAAGAGATTTGAAAATGCATGTATGTATAATTCTCACCAGAGTAGCAAACAAATAAAAACAAGATTCAAAAAAAAGGTGCAAATTAAAACCAATCTCTCTCATTCTTAAAAATATTTTTTCTGTGTTTCTGAAGCTTTGCACATGCAATCCTATACAGCTGCTTTGTGTTACTGATAACTTCCCATCTGACATGCTACATCAAAGGAGTTGGTCCTTGGTACAGTTGTTAATGTGACATATACTCTTAAAATGTTAAAGAGATGAAACTTATACTTTCAATGTCTGCCTAAAATGGCATGTGATTCATTAAATATATATTTGGAAATGAGGAGGTTGCTCTAAATGAGTGTATATTGTCAAATATTTAAGACAGAATCAATACAGCCAGTCTTCCTAAGTTTCATATTAAGCAATAAAAAATATTAAATGAACAGTTTGTAGTACAGTTTCCTACACAAGGCTTTCCAAGAGTCAGCACTTGGTGCCTTCTTTGATACACGTACATTAATTTAATATGTATGCTTTGCCTAAGAACATGAATAAGTCATTCCTTTTAATGTTTTCATTTGCATGTTTAATTTGAGTATGGGAATCAGTGGAAATGCACTTAAATGCTTATGCTAGTTTATTCACTTTGTTTTGAAAATTGGTGCGTGCAGCATGGGCAAGAAAGAAGTAATCTAGGTAGAAGCAGAGTTGATGGGAAAGTAAGTTGTAATTTGCTCACACGTTGTCCATGTAGTGGTCAAGTGGTCAAATCTGCAGGGAAATCAGTATTTTCTAATGCATTAGAATGGGATTTAAAAAGAATGTCAATATGATCAGAATCAGTTTCTGTAAAAACACAAATTAATTAACTGAATTTCCGAAGTTACATATTTCCCAGCCCAACCCTGCTATAAGGACTATCATGCGTGCTTCCACCCAAGCTCAGAGAAATCACACCATTCACAGAGGGAGAACTGAGGCTTTCATGAGCATCTGTGAGCATTTTGACTTTCAATTACAAGATCATGATTATTTTTCTATAGTTCTCTGGCAATGCCCACTCCATGGGAACTTCAGGATTTTTTGTTAAAATAATTGAAGAAGCCACAGAATTTTTATAGTAATTTCTGTAGAACGTTTCTGGAGTTGGTATTTTTGAACAAGCGTGTTATAACAGGTTGTGTTAGGAAAAGGATGTTACTTCCCATTAAATTATAAAACATGATCAGAAACCATAAAGAGCACCTATCTTATTTTATGTTATCAAGGAAGGTTTGTGGAGGGGCAGATTATGGGAAAAGGAAGGGAAGGGGTGCTATTATTTCTGTGGCAGCACCCCAGGGACGTTTTAATGCATTTTTCCCAAAGACCTTCATGGAGCTCTTAGAAGAGATGTGATGCTGCCCTGCACAGCTCCCCATCCCTCATGTGAAAGTCTCCTAGTACAGGATGCGGTCTGTCAAAGAAGGTATTTGGGTGCTGGAGGCTCCTGTGCATGCTGCAGTGCCACTGAGCCCAACGAGGCATCCTGTGGCTCTGCCCTTCTTAAACAGGGAGCTGGGGCTCACAGTCCCCCCTGGAAAAAAAGAGAGATCCCTCCACTGCCCCACTTCTTTTCTATAGAAGCTATAAGTGATGGGGACCCCCATGCTGTCCCACCCCTCCTTTGCCCTGTGGGAGCTAGAGCTCTTCGTGCTGACCCCAGCCCTGCAACTATTCCTCCTTGCTCCATAGCCTGAGACATCGTTGGCCATTCCCTTCTCCCCCCCTCTTCCCACCCCTCACCTCAGGGACCTGGGCTTCTTCTTCTCTTCACACCCCTCCATCACACTCCTCCCTGCCCCTCTCTTCCTGCCAGGGACCGAGTTCCCCACTAGCACTCCCTGCCCAGCTCCTCTGCCTCTCCTACCCCCCTGCCCAGCACATGCCCCAGAAGTCTTCTGTCAAAAATAAGACCTGTAGCAGCTACCATCACCCTCAGTCTGCAGGAAGCCAACTTCTTGTCCCAGAATAAAATCACAAGTGAACTCTTGCATTCAGATTTTCAGGGGATTTCTTTTTTGCGGGCCCCGGATGGGGGCCATAGGCTTCAGCCCAAAAATCCTCGCTGGACCCAAGAAGGATCCTTCAGAATTTGTGCTACTTTGTTCATTGGTCTGAGCTACTTTGTGAAGAGATGCCCCAGAGATCTGACATCACCAGGCCTGCATCTCAGCAAGCTTTTTCTACAGCAGCCAGAGAAGCCACCCCATGTACCATGGGGTACCAGGTAACTTGCCTGAGCCAAAAAAGTGACAGACAACAGGGAAGGGACAAAGTTAGGGAAGACCAGGTCTCACAATTACTCATTTTTAGTCTGTGTACCTCTAGATGGTTTTATACATTTGTTCATTACCTGTTTGACAGTTAAAATGGACTCACACTTTGTAGACATCCGAGAAGGCTGAGCAGAGATTTAAATGCCACACAGGAAAAGGTTTCCTTTTGATCTTCTGTCTTTCTTCTTTAATCAGTGAGTTCAGTGATGTAGGACTAGTTATGTATCACCAAATCCATGTGTCTTTAACTTTTTAAGTCTCTTCTCTTGTTTATAACAAAACAGTCCAAAAGACTTATATTTTCCCTATCACATTTAACAGTGTAGCGCAATTTTATTATGACCTTAGGAAAATCTATAAAAGCTTGGCTTTTTTTGTTGTGCTGGACATATGACCCCAATTATTGAAAAGGAAAGGATGATTTACTGCATAACATTGAACTTTCTTGTATTTTGGAAGTGCATGTTCCTGCCATTACGTTAGTTTAAGCTAGTTTGCTGAAGAGACAGTTGCAGAATCCCAGCTCACCTGCTTTCTGCTACTTGTTAAATAACATTTCACACTGCAGAGGAACTCACACTGTGTCTTGTCTTCCTTTTCCCCCCATAAATAAACATACAAAGATAAAGAAAAAACCCCAACAATATTTTTATTGGAGACCAGACTTTAAAATATCACATAACAAATCTGTCGTAGTTTAACCCCAGCCAGCAGCTAAGCACCACCAGCTACTCACTCACTCCCCCCGCAGTGGGATGGGGATGAGTATTGGGAAAAAGGTAAACCTGTGGGTTGAGACAAGAACAACTAATAATTGAAATAAAATAAAATAATAATAACAAAACCAACAAATTTAATTAAAAGGAGAGAGAAAGAGAAAGAAATCAAACCCAAAAGGAAAAAAACAAGTGATGCACAGTACAGCTGCTCACCACCCGCTGACCGATGCCCAGCCAGTCCCCGAGCAGCCATCGGCCCCTCCCGACCAACTCCCCCCAGTTTATATACGGAGCGTGACGCTCTATGGTATGGAATATCCCTTTGGCCGGTTCGGGTCAGCTGTCCTGGCTCTGCTCCCTCCCGGCTTCTTGCGCACCCCGCTCACTGGCAGAGCACGGGGAACTGAGAAGTCCTTGACTTAGAGCAAGCAACAACTTGGCAACAGCTAAAACATCGGCGTGTTATCAACAGTATTCTCACACTAAATCCAAAACACAGCATTGTACCAGCTGCTAGGAAGAC
Source organism: Falco peregrinus (assembly GCF_023634155.1). Classification (NCBI taxonomy): domain Eukaryota; kingdom Metazoa; phylum Chordata; class Aves; order Falconiformes; family Falconidae; genus Falco; species Falco peregrinus. The sequence continues at coordinate 63,440,442 of NC_073727.1, forward strand.
AATTAACTCTATCCCAGCCAAAACCAGGACAAAATCACATTTTCCTATAAAATACAAAAAATTCCTGGAACACAATTCAGTCTAAAGTGAGAAGCTGGAGGACATGTTTTACAGCACTGGAGGACATAATTATAAATTTAACAGTAGGTCACTGGTATGAGGGACTGAGCCCATGTGTATGGATGTGCCAGTTGCAAGGAGTTACTGCTACATATTGCAGAACCGCTCTGCCCCTCCAGATGGTAACTCCCAGGTTATACATGCTATACAGTGTTATATACAGAGTTATAATTCATGTTATACAGTGAGAAAGCTGTCACTGGCAAGCAGGGACTTTGCTCTTGTTGCTTGCCTGTTAATGTATCCAGGTAGCTACAGTCCCTCCTGGAGCGCTTCACCTTCGGACAGTACAGAAGGAGCTACTTCTCACCCCCAATTCTACACACTTTGGTGTGGAAAAGCCAGTCGAAGCATTGGCACTTATAAGCTAGGGTAGGATGCATTTTGCTTGTTTTTAACCAGCTAAAACTGCAAAAGGAGATTCCTCCCCTTGCTTAGATGATGTTTTAAGACGGGGCAAATGCTCCCTCTGGAGGTGCTTGTCTCTGCAGTGTGCACGGAGGCAGCCCGGGGCATGCATGCTCTGCTGCTTGCAGAAGTCACCAGAAATACAGAGAAATTCTCCAAGTGGGAAGGATGGCTAGGAGAGAAGGGGAAAGGCTGGGGTTTCTAAACCCAACGGCCAGTTTTGGTTGCAAAATAGTACAGTGGCAAAGACCTCAAAGGTATGCAAGTCCCTATTACAGGTCCCAGCTTGCAGTCCTTTGGCATGGGAGGACTTGCAGGGGACGTGGGAGGTGGTCATGATGGGGGAATACAGAAATTAAAGACCCAAAGCTACACGAAGCAGGGTTTCACCTATGCTGTTGCTCAGAAAACATGTTTCAAAGACTACGCTAACCTACACGTGCTTCAGCCAGATCAAGTGCAGGTACTGTGCCCTGCGTATCGTGCCACCTGCTCAGCAGCCTTCACGCTGCATACAGCAAATTACAGCGCATCTCTCCCAATTTTGGCATGGATTAACTCATCTTGCTAGAGGCGCACAGAAAAACGCAATCCCAGGTGTATGGAAAATCAGCCCTGTTGATTTTTGCACAATCACAGGTAAAAAGCTTGGCTGAAAAGCCAAGCCAGATTTGGCCTAGTGCTAATACGGACAGAAAGATCATAGGCGCGCTGGGCATGTCTGTGTCTGTACTTGTGTGGCCAGACACTTCATAACCAAGAAGGTATATGTCATGCCAAGCAGATTTGAAAGAGAAACTTATCCTAACAAACCCAGCATTTAAAGATGGAGAGAAATAAATAAGATGAAAGTATGTTTCTACCCAGTACAGCTCTGTTGTGGTTTATAACATTAGCCTAAAGCACTTTCCAAAATGATTTTCAACACTCCTGAACACTTGCAAAGTATTTGTTTGGTTTGGTTTGGGGTTGATTGGGTTTTTTAATTTAGAGAGAAAAAAAAATACATCCTTTCTTCTGGATTTTCTGAAATACAAAACCAAGAGCTACAATGCATCTTTCTGCTTATTAGTGCATGGCATTGTGAGCTGCAGTTCTCCCTCTTCTGAAGTGCTGCCTGTTCTTTCGCTGGGGTGGGGTGGAGACCAACTAGCCCATGCAGTGTCACTCTTTGGGTCATCCAGAGATGTTGTGGCAGCATCTAGAGCAGTAGGAAAGTAAAATTGTGGCTATTTCCAATGTAAATTCTCTACTGCTAGAGAAGGAACATAAAACCTGTATAAAACTGTCTTTGGTTTGCTATAAATCACTGTGGTGGTTGGGATTACACAGAAAAGACAGTGCATTATTTCTGGCTACTCTTACCACAAGTTTGCTTTCTGATTATTGGGACTGGCCTTTCCCTTATCTGCCCTCTTTTTGAGCTGTGTGTGTAGCCATCAGCCATCAGTCTGTCACCCACAGTGCCTCAATACTGCTCTGTCTGACAGACAGCAGGACAGAGCTCATAATTAAACCTGTAAACCATTACATCTATAAAAGGATGCATAATAAACATTCTAGTGACCACGTCGGTCCTCTTAATCCATCATCAGCAAGACTATTTGATTATTTATGTCATATATGTATCTATTGTTGTTGTTTATTGTTATTATTACTGTTCTGAATATGATTAATAATATTAATATTATTGTGTTCTATATTTGCTCCTTTGGGGGAATTGAAAAGGTCTGTGTTAAAGATGCATCCAAGCAGGCAGCTGTGCCAGGAGCAAACAGCAAACTGGAAGTCTCTGTGGACCGTTCCAAGGAAATTGAGCATCTCCCACACGGCTTGTCCCCTTGCACAAATGCTTTCCCATCACCTCAGACAAAGCAGCCCCAGAGAGCTGCCAACCAAGGCAGCAATGTGAGGAAACACTGGGTCACAAATACGTTTGAAGCTGAAGACTCTAGGTCTTATACTCACATCTGGCCAGTTCATGCTTGTCCCAGAAGTGGAAGGGAAATGCATCGGTTACTTTTGGGATGGGGGGTTTGGGCAGAGGGATACTAAGGCTGGTTTCACCCTGGGTTTTGTTATTGGTGTGGCGGTGGCGGGGCCCTCCGTGCGGGTTCCATGCAGACCAGCCCATGCCAGGCTCCCCCTGCGGCTGCTCCGCGCCAGCAGTTACCCCTGTACCTGGGGTTCACCCCATCCGCTCTTAGTTTGTGTTATTCCCAGCATAAGGATATTTGTCAGGAGATAAATTGGTCTTTTTATAGACAGACCTGGAGTTTCCATGGTGAAATTAGCCAACAGGAGTTTCCTCTGCAAAGCAGAGCATATCCTTTACTGGCAAAAACACATTGCTCCCTTGGCTGTGAGGAAGTGTCATTGTCCAAGATCTATTCTGGTTCTTAAGGGCTCCATATCCTCAAAGAAATATTTTTAACCTGAAAGGAATATTTATACTGTCCAGTGAGAACCGTTCACCAGGTTATTCTTAGTTCTGCTTGTGTTTTTGCTTTAACTGCACACCACTTTTTCCCTACAGATCTTTTTTTACAAATGTTTAATAGAAAATGAAACCAAAGGTAATAGATTAAAGTAACTCCTGGAATTAATCCACTGACAGGGAGAAAGTAACACCGGGAATTAATTTGGTCTCCCACAGTCAATGTGTATCCTACCCAACAGACTGGTTTTGATACACTATTTTCTAAAAATTTTTGAAGCCTTTGAAGCTGCCCAGAGTCGGTGCATGGGCTGGACCAGCTCTTAGTACCAGGCATTAAGCAGAAAACCACCTCTTGTTCTTCTGATATTTAACGTGACAGGCTAGACAATGAAAAATCATCTTATTTTAAACTAGGTACCTTGAAGCAGGAATTAATGAAAAGCTGGTTATGAAACCGCATGCAAAAGCTCTGGTGCTGGCACAGGACTCAGTTCGTGGGCTAACCCTGATCTCACCCATGGTGAGTGAGGATCAGCTCCATTAAAACCCACAGTCTTGCGACACTATAATCTTGGTGTGAGACCACAGTCACAATGAAAAGGCATCAGGGGATTATACATGTAATAAGTTAAAGAAATTTGTTTATTTTTTTTCCCTTAGGCCTGGTTATCTTCATAAAGTGGCATTTTGCTGATGCTGAGAATCTAAGGCCATGCTTTTTTTTACCATCTGCTGAAGTCAGCGTGACTGAAATGCCCGTATTTTGGTGCTTTGCAGAATCAGGGCCTTACAGTGTTTTATCTGCTCCACCATCCTCGTCTTTCTTTCCTTGATGCTTCCCTAAGGGAGCAAAGTGACCGTGATGGATGCATTTTACATTGATAACAGTCAGTGAGAGCTACCTGCTACCCCCTGATGGAACAGCTCTGATTCTGCCACAGAATAATGAGAATTAATTACTCACAGGCTAATTATGCTTTTGTTGTACAGGCTTGCGCTTATTTTCTGCAGGAGCTGAACACCCTTGACTCTTACTGATGGCAAGGCATGAAGTTTGCTTAAAACCATATATATGTGTATATATATATATATATATATAAATGGATGATGTATAAGCACAGGTGTGGAAACCTGCTGGAGCCATGTCACACTGATCTCATCTGCATTGCTGTCGTCAGTGCAGATCTGCCACCTACAAAGTAAGGTTTGCTTCTGGCAGGTCAGAAATGTCCCTCTAATCCATGGTTGTGACAATTGTAGGTGCAAAGCAGTTCTTTGACATGTTTATTTAAACAAATATATAAAGGGAAAGTTTAGATAAAATCATTCAGATTGGAAATTCCAAACATTCCGTTCAAAGCATACGGATAATAAAGCTTACACCCTTTTCTTCTAAAACAAACAATTCACCAAAACAAAAATGCATGTGGTATAGACTTTGGTCTTGAATTTGTATATCTACATCAATCAAAAAGTTTGGCCTAAAAAGCATAAACCCCAGCTTTTCATCAAACACATCAGATAAACAGCTGTAGAGGCATGGAGACACTTCCAGAAAGAGATATGGTGCAAAACTCCCCTGTGGCAAGCTTTGGAAATAGGCTCCAACCTTATCTAACACTGTAAACCCAAACACCAAGTCCAAACCAGGACACTGGATTTTGGGTTTGATTTGAACTCTGAGGCTCAATGTCCTGATTTCCATGTGCAATGTTAATGATGGTATTGAGCAGTGGGATGGTTTTATTGTCACTTTATGGTCTTTTATGTGACTTTAAGGTCACCTTGTTCGCAGGAGACAAAACTATGAGCAATGGCAGGTCGTTCTAAATAAGTGCCATATAAAAACCTTCTTAATGCTGTGCAATATGCTTAACTTTTTGTCAGTTTTACGTGTATTTGAGACTACGTGACATGTAAGGGCATGAAGAGGAAAGACATGGGGTCAGAGAGTGCCAGTAGCAGCACTCCCTGCCCTCCGCTGTCCCTCGCTTTCTGTGGCCCACAGTAACTAATTTAATCTCTCTGTTTCAGCTTCTTCAGAATAATTATGCTTAGCCCACAGGGGTGTCGGAACAGGTTCATTAGCTAAGGTTTGTAGAGACCTTTGAAGATGTCAAGCACCGTTAAGTGCTGCTTGTTGTGAATGTATATTATTGCATGCTGTATGCACGACGGGATTATGGAGTATTTGATATTGTGCAATTGGAGAGGAAAAAGAAACGAGTAACATCCTTAGGGAGCCTGCCCTGTACGTATTTCTAAACACAGTTCTTTCCCCATCTCACTGGTGTATTCTATTTAAATACCTTTCTCAGGGCCCTGATGATTTGCATTATCCGATATCCCTATGCAAACTTCTAAGAAAAGGTATAATTTGGAATTTCATATTTCCATTAGTTTGGTGGCTTTGCAACTGCAGTGGCCACAGCTGCCAAAACCATAGTCACTTATAGCCAAAATCAGTTAGTTTTGACTTCCAGCTGTATTGGTTTCTTAAATCAGCTGTTGGTGTGGCCACACAGTGCTAGTCCCAGGATGAAATAGGAATATACCTCAGTGGGGCTCAGAGCTTGGAATTTGAATATCCAATTCAATTATCCTCACAGCATCCTTGGGATAAAAGAAAGTGCAGTTATCATTAACCAAATAAATGGGTTTGCTCATGAAGTACCATTGCCATAAATAAAAGTGACAGAAATTGGGTTTGGTGACTTCAATCTGTCTGGAAGTCACCAGACTCCTTCAGTAGTGACAGCAAAGTACAATTTCCTTCCTCTCTGATCAGCACAATTTAGAAATCTCTGTAACTTCCCTCTGGCTATCAAGGAAACTGCCCAAGCACTACAGTCTCCCTCTGCATGCAGAGCTTCCCTTTCCCCTGAACAATGTCACCTTTCGCTCTCTCTCTAACACCTTTTAGAGATGAAGCAGAACAGACTGAAGCATTCGGTTCCGTCCCCCCCCCCCCCCCGAAACATGCACTGTTTCCGTGTAAGAGCTCAGCCTTCTTTCGCTCATTGTGTGAAAAAGGTTAACCCATTGGTAATCACTGTGAAATATTACTTGTAGTATTATTGAATTATTATTTAGGATTATGCATCATAAAATAGTATAATATTATAAATATTAGTTAGCAATTTATTTAGGACTGTTAAATGCAAATTGTCTCAAGCTATTGTAAACCTTGTATCTGAGGACACCATAACAGGGACTAAACTTGAAGATTTTTTATCCTCCACTTTGTGATGCCTTTGACCTTGGCTACGCTGTGTCCTATCTGACTGCAGCCTGCGCTTACTGAAACCATAACGAGACCCGTACCCCTCTCCTGCTGCAGGCCAAGGGCAAGAGGGCCCATGTCCTTTAGAGAATTGTGTGGGTTCTTTGTCTTCACTCACACCTTGCTGAGAACCATTCCTTCTGTGTCATCTTTGTGTGCACCACTTGGATAAATTATACTTTTTAATTTGTCATGATGCCTCTGGTGGGAATTTGTCTGTATCTTCTCCGTTCCCTCTTTTCAGTTTGCAGAACAACTCAGTTTGTTTCTTGTGCTGCATCAATAAAACTTTTAGCACTTAAAAACCAAGCCTGAGATGACTGAACTGGCAGTACGGTGGCTGATTTTCCCTCCAGGCAGTTTCCCCTTGCCAGAAGGAGGCTCCCAAATGGGGAAGCTCTCACAGATAACACTGCTCTGCTCCTCCCCACTCCCATCCCTCCCCCATGCCACCTTCCCATCCCTGGTACGTCTGATGGGTACACATTTCAACAAAACAGAAGGTTGGCAGCTGGCCTTGCTGGGCATCACTGCCCACCCTGGGGACCTGCCCACCCATGCAAGCTGAAAAGCAGAAACCACTACCTTATTAGAGACAAGGCTGTGGAAGTACATACAGTGTTAAAGAGAGGGAAAATGTTCTGCTTCAACAATGATTTTCTGTGCCAAAACTCTGCGTACTCATAAGCTTTTCCTGTCCATCCAGCTTTTTCTTCTTTCTTCTTGCGCTTCTGCACCAGGTGGTGTCCAGCTTGAGAAGGCTGGATGGCTCAGACAGGCTCCTTTCCAACATGGAAATTCTTTTTCACAGTAAAAACAGTCAACAAAGCTGAAATACTCTAATTTGCTGGCGTGCTGCGAGCCACAGAACGCAGGCAGGAAGATGCCCATCATCTCCTGCACATAGTCCATGTCCTGCAAGGAGGGGCAGGCACAGAAGAGCACATTGGTCCTCAAGATACAACTCAACTAAGGAGGAAGTTTACCATTACTGCATCTCTTCAGTGCATTCACAGTTTAACTGCCTAGGAGCCAGAGAGGAAAAGATATGTGTTGCTGAGTGTAATTTAACTCATCCCAACTAGAAATTATTTATAAACTACAAAGGCAATTTGATTACTCCCCTCTTCCTTCTTTGTGGCTCCGAGGGTCGTTCTGTTAAGATGAATCTTTCCTGTTTGTTTCCAGAGGAGTCAGGGTGCAGAAATAAATAAACCACTATGAAAAACACAGATATAATAGAAATCAGAGAGGAAATTACTGTCTTGCATCACACTGCCACTCTCCCCTCCAGGGCTCGATTCTTCTCTAGATTCTGGTTTAGTGCTACCCTGTCCAGTTTTAAATGTCCCAAGTGACAACATTTCTGCTTTTCCCCCTGATAGGACTATATGAAAGCAGTCTCATTCCCTAAATAGGGAATCAACCCAGCTCACTTTTAAAGTCTGCCTAATTCCAATATTTCCACTGGATCATAGGATACAAGGCTGTAAAAAAGGCCTTTTGGCTCCTTAAGTCAGTTTTGTTGAAAACAACCATCTATCCATATATTTTTAAAGCTCCATCTTAAAACTGGTCACCTCAGGTCTGTCCCTCCACTCCCAAAGGCTTCTGATACAAATAGTTTCATTGCTAGAACTATGCAGCAGGGTTTTGTATCTTAAATAAAGGTATGGTTGGTGTGAAGAGTCCCAAAAGATTTCACTCTGAAATGTCTAGTCTGGTTTGTGTGAACTCTTAGTGATTTAAATTTACCGTTCAGGAGGTACACCGGAGGGGTATTTTGGTCTGACAGCATCTGGTGTACAAGAAAACTCATAGCACAGCAATATCCCCCCCACTTTTTCCCTAGGGCAGGACCTGAGCAATGGTGACGGTATTGGATGGAGGTGGAAAGTTCTCATCACGCATTTCAAGGTAGTGAAAAAAAATGGTTTTTTCTGCCTTTTCCCAACCTTCTTCGAGTCCATGGCACTGAAAAAGGGAAGAGAAAATAACCAAGCATGAGCTAAGGGAAAAAAGAAGAGATTCTAAATGGAAAAGCAGTTGAAGTCCTCCTGCATTCTCTCCTCTCCTTGCTCTTGCCTCGTTAACTGAAGGCTTACCAGCTTTTGGTCTGATCGCAGCCTCTGAGCTGGATGTACTCTGAGTTACATGACAGAGTTACTGGTGTGGCCAGGGCCTCCCAGCCACTGTGTTTCTTGAAGCTACGGAAAAGCAGCAACAGCATTTCACCTCCCTGGGAGTTGAGATCTCAAAAGACAGGGCTGGTAGAGGGCTACAAGCAGCGAAGCGTGGAAGATAGTTTCAGCAGGAAAACAAACTATTTGAATGTGTGTAGGCCTGAAGGTTTTAAGATGAGCTGATGAGATTGTTATGGTGATGAATTATTTAGAATTTGCATATAAACATTTTTGCATATAAACAATAACACTTTATGTATTCAAAGATGTGATTTATAGATTCAGATACTGTCTACTACATAGACTTCTTGCAAATTTTCACTGAAAGCAAAAATCAAGCTTCTGGTATGCTACCCTTTCTTCAATACCCTCTGCTCCTTGGATGAGCATCCGCCTACACTTCTAAATTACCAAGGGAATGCAGCTAATCAGTTTTTCTGTGCAGTGAAGATCACAAAGTCACAAGCCCCTTGGAAGTTACAAGATGTGCTGCAATGCATGGAAACCTGTGGGAAAGCGATTAATAACCAAAGCAGCAGATTTGATGAAGACAACTTGGGCCTGATGAGGTGATGAACGGCCACAGATGAGTTATCTTTGAGGAAGGACTCCTCTTCTTCGGCAGCGGTGGAAGTGGGTCTTACACCAACTGATGGACCTTCATCCCAGAGAGGCCACTGGTGTTAAACCCTCCTCAAGCCATGGCAGTTGTCCCCTTGTTAGGCACACCACCGCTTGGGAGGTTTGGACTGGGCAGAAGGAAACCTCTTTTACCAGGAGGGTAGTTCAGAGCTGGGACACATCCAGACAGGGATGAGTCTCTGTCCTTGGAGGTTTCCAGCTCGGCTTGGAAAGTTGGTGGTTGCCTTCCTCTACCACTTTGAGCAGCAGGTTGGAGTAGAGACCCCACCTACCCAACCCACCTTTCCATGATGTAGTAGTTCTGCAAAATCACACAGAGTTTAGGGAACATCTTTAGGAAATCCCAGGTCAATTCAAATCGAGGTTTTCTTGAAGCAATTGCAGAAACTAAAGTTTGAGCCTCATAACTCCAAATTTCCAGATCAAACAGCAGAAGCAGACAACCTTAGCTGGCTTTCCAGCCAGAGCATCTGACTCTGGAGAAGGAGACAAGACAAGCAGGTGCCACAAAGTGGCAGATGGGTCTTGGTCCAGACACCTCCTCTTCCAACCCATCCTGGAGGAAGAGGAAAAGGTAACCAATATGGGAGACTGCTTCTCCACAGTCCCTTGGCTGTATATCCCCAGCCAACTGTTGGTCACCCCTGCAGCATCAGAATTTCCTGACTATATTGTCTGTTGCTTTGTAATCTTCAAAGCATTCCCCTGGGAACAGGACCTGGTTTCTTTATGTCAAGGGCCAGACAATGAAGGCTGTGCTTGGACAAAGCCCTTACCAAAGGCAAGAGCCATACTAAGGGCTTGTCCGTGTGTGAAGGCTGGACCATTTTCTGTGCCCTCTCCCAACCCTTAGTACATCCCCAGCCTGCTGGCTGCGGGGAGGGGTGAGGAGCAGCAAAGACCTTGGTGCTGTGCAAACGCTGCCCAGCAGTAATGAATACATCCTTGTGTTACCAACACCGTTCTCAGCACAAATCCAAACCATAGCCTCATACTAACTGCTATGAAGAAAATTATCTCTATTCCAGCCAAAACCAGCACAGTCAAATGCAAACCCTGAAAGGAATATTTTGGTTGTGAAGTCAGTACCTAAGATTGGGAAGGAGAAGCCATCATCTTAATTCACGTCTTAACCTTCTCCTCAAACATTTTGTTCCCTTCCTGTTTTCTCCCTCTGTTCCACTTAAGCAGTGTTTAACATCGTTTACACTCTGAGTGATGCTTAGGTGTGTCTGTCCTCACCTCATACAAGGGTGAACTTCCCACTGAACTTATATTCACTATTCACACTAAGAAAACATGTTTGGGCCCAGTGCTGAAAGTTGCCGAACATCTTTCCAGTGCTGCAAAGCCTCAACTTTCATTTACTTAAAATAAGTGGCTGACACGCTGCACATCGTAGGATGTTCTCCTGCTGAGTCTATGCAAAGAAGAGCTAGGGTAATTATTAACATCTTCATTTCGGCTGTCAGTAATAATCTCAGTTCTGTCTGTCAACGAGGGTTGGAGCCATGTGTCTGATAGCGGGCTTTGGGCCCCGGACACCTTAGCGTGTAAAGTCATCTGATGCACAAGAACAACATTTTACAATACTGGTGCTTTAAAAACAGCCTTTCCTGATTACAAACATGGTGTTTGGCCACTGATTCATTGCCTGGATTTAATTGCCACTTCACACTGCAGTGTATAGGATTTGCACAGCGAGGTTTCGGTAGCAGGGGGGCTACAGGGATGGCTTCTGTGAGAAGATGCCAGAAGCTTCCCCCATGTCCAACAGAGCCAGTGCCAGCCGGCTCTGAGATGGACCCACCACTGGCCAAGGCTGCGCCCATCAGCGATGGTGGTAGCGCCTCTGGAATAACATAATTAGGAAGGGAGACAAAAAATGCACAATGGCAACTTCAGCCAGAGAGAGGAGTGAGAATATGTGAGAGAAACAGCCTTGCAGACACCCAGGTCAGTGAAGAAGGAGGGGGTGGATGCCCGAAGGAGGCTGTGACCCCGTGGGCAGCCCATGCTGGAGCAGCTCCTGGGAGGACCTCTGGGGAAAGGAGTCCATGCTGGAGCAGGTTTGCTGGTGGGGCTTGTGACCTCGTGGGGGACCCACGCTGGAGCAGTTCATGAAGAACTGCAGCCTGTGGGAAGGACTCACGTTGGAGAAGTTTGCAGAGGACTGTCTCCCATGGGAGGGACCCCAGGCTGAGGCAGGAGCAGAGTGTGAGGAGCCTCCCCCAAGGAGGAAGGAGCAGCAGAGACAGTGTGTGATGGAGTGACCACAGCCCCATTCCTCGTTCCCCTGTGCTGATGGGAGGGGAGGAGGTAGAGAAAATCAGGAATTAAGTTAAGCTTGGGAAGAAGGGAGGGGTGGGGGGAAGGTGTTTTAAGATTGTGTTTTATTTCTCATCATCCTACCCTGATGTGGTAATAAATTAAACTAATCTCCCCAAGTCAAGTCTGTCTTCCCATGACGGTAATTGCTGAGTGACCTCCCTGTCCTTATCTCAACCCACAAGCCTTTCATTGCATTGTCTCTCCTCTGTCTGGTTGAAGAGAGCAGCTTTGGTGAGCACCTGTCACCCAGCCAGGGTCAACCCACCACATGCAGTCAAACCACACATTTAAGAACAATGCTGGTCCTCTCTGAGGGGTAGGTGCTGGAGCACAGGGAGGTGGGAGTTGCTCCTCTCTTTGCACTTGGTCCCCAAAGCCTCCACCAGTCCTTCCCATGTGCCCTTTCCCTTTGTGCTTTTTTCTTTCCAAAACATGTATAATTGGCCACTGAAGAACAAGAGTTCTGTATATTTAATATTTGGGAGCAAGCAGTCCACAGTCATTGCCTGTTGGGGATCCGGACCCTTCCATAAAGATGGCCAAGGCAGCGTGGGGAAGCGCGGCTGAGATTCAATACTGAAAACCCTCAGGACCACTGGTGAGCTTGGTGATTGTGCCAGTGGGCTACAGAGGTGCTGATGGGATACGAAGAGGTCCTGTTGCCTTCTGGAAGAGAATGGCATCAATTTCCTCATATTTGATAGCTGTCCCAAGTGCATAGATCAAAAGAGGCATTTTTAAATCATCTCACCCATTTAAAAAAATTAGATATGTCCAGGCCTTCTTCAACTAGTTTATTTCATTTTGACCAGTCTTTCATCTTTGTTTTAAAAGATAATATCCTAAATTTTTCAAGCACATAGTCTTGCCAATTGCTTCCTGCTACAAAGTTCCTGTTTCCATAAGAAAATATTTTTATTATGCTAAAACCTAAATTACATTTCAGCCTTGCAGCTGGTTTTCTCTCTTGGTGTAGCTACATGTTTTAGGTTTTTTATTAACTGATATAATTTCACTAATACCTGTGGTCCCACGTTACAGCACAGCCCACAGGTGGTTGCATCGGTGGGGAATACCCGTGCTGAGACAGTAGCAGTGGGCTGGGTGAGCAATGGGAACTCTGTACGCCAGCTTGGCCAGTACCAAAACATTTATGCAACCACATGGTGATTTCAATATGAAGCTAGACTGATGTGTTCTATATATACTTACAATTAGCTCGCATTGAAGCAAATGCTAATATAAAATTGTGTACCACTTAAAGCTACATGACTGCGCTATGTTTGATTAATATAAAAAACATCATGGGTTTTACTACTGTTACAATATTAAATTCAAGCAGCAGAAGCACCATTTGTGATGGGGGGGACGGGGCTTCGTTTCTTCTTAACATCCCCCTGGCTGAGTCAGCCTCTATGCACTGATAAAGAATCCCATATAACTTTGCATAAAGCAGTTTTCACTTTCACAGAAATGTATCAGTTTAGAATCCAATGGTGTGTAATCTAATCTTTTATTATTATTTACATTTTTATAGCACATATATAGAGATAATATGCATTGAGGTATTCAGGGTGAATAATACGCTTTAAAATCTTAGTGAAAAAACCACCACAAAACAGTCTGGTTTGCAGATACTACCTAGGCGTTCAAAGCTTAATTATATTCTTAGTCAATTCTGATTTACATTTAAATTACAAATTACATTCTGCTAGCATTAATTTACAATGCTACTTAAAAAATACATATTCCATGGTACATGAATAATAATTCAAAGCAGTCAGATCTTGTTGGATTGCTGTGATCTCCTGATAGTGGGTGCTGAATACTAATATTTCTAGAAAGTTTTCTCCATTTGAATATAACATTTCTTAATGTATAAGCCTTGCACATTTGAATTCAGCCAACCATCCATGGTGCAGCCACTTGCCAGAACCAGCTGCTTGCACACGCATTTTTCAGCTACTTGGCAAATGCTCTAAACCCATGTTCGCTCATTACTGGGCCAGAACAAGGAGCTTTCTATGAATCGCTTCATTCTGTGAACCTGATAAGTGTCAGAAACTGAGTAGGATCCATCGACATCAGTGTGTGGCTGGGAGGTTTTCAGGGAAGGCTCAAAAGTGAGCAAGAGAGTTCATCTGGGCTCCAGAGCAGGAGGATTGCTCCTCTGCTTCCCAGGATGAAGCTTTTGCTTCCACGGAGCTGTCTTGTGCATTTGCACTCTTCCATCAGTAGCTCATGGTCTGCTGTTGACAACAGGCATGTGTTTATGGTGCTCATGGAGCACATTTTGCTCTGATGGGTGATCATTTCCATAAATCTCAGAGAAAAGGAGTTTTTTAACATCTCCTTTAATTAATCCCATCCCAGTGTGGTGACAGGTGTCTTCCTTTGAGTAAAAAAACCAAAACTGTACGTTTGCTTTGTATTGCAAATTCTCTTGGTCTATGTATGTGCTACTACAGCCGTGCTGCTCCCAGCAAAGGGCAGCCCTGGTGATCACATTGTGCATAGCCAGGACTGTTATTATTTCACCTGCTGATGATGTCCTGTAGCTTGTGAAACTAAGCATGGCTTAAGTCTGTTGGACTGGGAGGTACACAGGGTACACAGCATTAAATTCCAGTTTAAAAAAGACTTCAGTCTTGAGATTCAGAAACATCGAAGAGACATCCTTGGCCAAAAACATCCATGCTCTTCTGCAAGGGAAAATCGAAAGAGGTTGTGAAAACAAAGCACAAAATAAAGCAGAAACATAGTCACTCTCACTCACAAGCAGTGGTATTGACAAATGACTAATAGGCATGACTGTTCATAAGGCTGAATTTATCTTTAATTTCCTCTCTTGAAAACTTTTTAGAAGCATGAGCAATATTATTTCAACTTTATTTTCCCAGAAAGCTTCTTTTTTGGTAGGAAAGGGATTGTCTTGTAAATGGTGTAACAAATTCACCTGGATTGTAACACGCTCAGGTTATTTCATTTCAGCTCCCTGAGAGAATTTGCTGTAGAAACGACTTGTTTGCAATGGCTGCTTTAAAAACTTCAAGGAAAATGTTCAAAACAGAGGGCCTAGCTACTTTTAAAATCCTTTTCCATCCCAGCATAACTGAAGGAGAAAAACAAGTGTTAGTAGCTGTACAGAGAAAAACTAAGTACCTTCAACAACATATCTTGGAGGAAATTTGCTGAGAAACTGGTTCCAAAATAAAGGGAATGTGTCTGAAATGATGGGAGAGGAGACAGAGTTGGGATTACCTTCATTCATAAAGGTTTTATTTCTTGTTACTCCTCAGGACAGGGTATCTGCCGGGCAGGACTCGGGTGAATGTCCCTCGTGGGACAGGGAGCAGCTCTGGGAGGAGGGCAAGCACACAGTCAGTGCCAATCTTGCTTTTGCACGGTTAGCAAAGCTTTTCCAATAAAAACGGTGTTGGGCAGCAAAAGGGTATGATTCTGGAAAAAGAAGAAAAAAAAAAGAGTATATCTTTGGATATACAAATTATCATTCCATGAATTTACTAAGATGTTCAATTTGGTTATATCAGATAGCTATATAAATCTTCATTTTTTCTATTAAGCAACCACTTTTCCAGTAAAAAAATTAACAACTCTATCTGCAGAATGAGTTACATTGACTTTCAAAGGATATGAATTGCATTCCCATGAGCACAATAAACTTTGTAGATGTAGTTCTCAAAATAGAATCACTTTTTCAAGTCTTTTTCAGCTTGTTAAAGCCCTGTTACTAACAGGCTAGTGTGTTTGATCACACACCATGTTCCAGGATGGATGAACGAAGAACTTCTCCTTTTGGTCCCATTACAATAACTAGTAATCCTTTAGCTTCGGTCTTGGTGTTCCGTCCTGAGGGTCGGGAGGAGGGTTTGAGGTTACTCATCTATCACTAATGCAATGGTGCTAATGGTCGTAGAATGCAATATGATACTAACGTGAAGCCAGGGAAGCTACGGATTAGTGTCAGCATTGTCACTGCTGATTGATGCCAGCACTTTGTTGCCTGGGAATGGGCTATGAACAGCCCCCACACCCCCTCCTTGTGGTTGTGCATCCCTGAGGAGCATGGAGGGAGCTCAGGGGCTGGCCTCGCTGCTCCGCTTTGGTGCCTCCATGCTGTCCCTATCTCACATAGTCAGGAAGCACCCCTTGGCTCCATCCGTCACCCTAACCCTATGTGAGCCCCAGCACCCACAGCAGCCTGGGCAGTGCGGAGCAGAGATGCCCTCCTTCCTCACAGGTGCTAGCAGCCACTCTTGTCCCCATTCGTGCCTCTGAAAGTTTCAGGTGTTGACACCTAATGTGAGTGCCATGAGGATTAACCGCTTACACCTCCGTAACATCTGAAGCTGTCGCGAGGGACGTACAGATGTTGATAACAGGATCCATAAACATGAATCTCTGCACACTGCGGTTCAGCTGTGTCTCATGGGTATGGACCTGGCAAAGTCCTCTACTTCAGCCACAACCCAGCCAGGGGCAGAAAGAAGGCAGGATCTCTTCAGGCTTGGGCAGGTTGGGGGAAAACTCATTTACAGCTTTGTTTTTCAAATAGAGCATCTTCTTGCAGAGAGATGGCCCTACTATGTCCCCAAACATCAACTGTACGTGGGCTGTCCAATGAGCAAGACACCTCCACCTTACGAGCTATGTCATTGTGTTCACTTTTTATGATTCCCATCATGTGGAGTCACCCTCTGGGTAGAGGGGAAGACTCTGGGTTGAATATTCACTGATTTTCCCAGCTTGGGAGTGTATAGAAGAGGAGGGAAACCATCCCACCAACTACCTCCCTGATGGCATCTTCCCGTGGGCCTCTCCTGGTGGCGTGGGAGACCAACAAGCAGTTTCTGGAGGCTTGATCAGCTCATGTGCCAAGATCCACTGCTGCAGTGGCTTAAGTAAGGCGTACGCGTTAATTTTTAAATGTCATTTTTATTCCTCCTACCAGTTGTGGTTTTATTTATTGTTCAATTTGTGGACCTCTTCACCACTCTCTCCGCTGTCACCTGGATGCCGGCCTCCAGACGTGCGCTGTTTCCAAACTGTGTGCTTGCGGTTGTGGTGTTTTAGCACAGAAAAGGCTTTTTAATGACCAAAATGCATCACATTTGATATCACCTTATTTGTTCATCTCCTGGCTAGCCCATGTCCAGCATAGCTGGTAACCTGCCATCCCCTCCATTCCTGTCCTATTCCCTTGGAGGTGCTTTTTTCAGAGCATGCACCTGTCTCCAAAGCAACTAACCACTTTTGCTGGGAGTGAAGCTGCCGTTTGCTGCCGCCCACACATGATACCTCCCATCACGGCTGTTCTCCATTACCATAGAAACCGCCCTCCCTCTGCGGTTCCATCCCGGCTGACCTGGTATTTGCTTTATCAATCTGTACGGTTTATTCCCAGTGCTGATGCCAGCTTCTAATAATAGAAACACCTTGTATGTTATATCCCACGCCAGGAGCAAGTTACTTCTATTTTATGTGCATGCAAGCGTGGAGGGGTTGGGTTTGGTTTTGTTTCTGTCAGTTCTAGCAACAAAAAAAGTAAGTTTGTATCTTGCCATCGCTTACCTGAAAAATTTGTTTCGCATCTGGTTTTAACAGCTTAATCCCTCAGGTAGAGGGAAGCAAGGAACAGAGATGACAGGTGAAGGTTGTTGCTTTTCTTTCTCCCTCTCTAATTTCCTTCAAAGCAACTTGGTTCCTGGGACAGGTTAATATTATTTTTCAAAATCTCTCAGGTTTCCAGGAGCCTGAGAACACCCCATTAACATCTCCAGAGTGCGCGTCCCACTGCATCCCCAACCAAGCATCATGAGTTTGTTTTGTCTGCTGGAGACCTGGAGGAGATCCAGCATGTGCCAGGACTCTCCCCTCACCTCCAAACCCTGGGAAGACATCAAATTTGGACCAGACCCTCCCCATGAGGAAGGCAAAAGAGGATGCAAGGAGGTGAGAGCCTCTGTGAGACCCCCCTCGTTCCAAATTTCAGAAAGTGAAACTGGAGTCTCATCTTCACAAGGTTTTATACTCTTAAGTGCGGCACCTACTTGGTATATAGCAACTTACGTGCAAAATGTGGTGGCTGTAATTGCACATCAGACATTGAAGTCAAATGAATTTATGAAAATTTTGTCCCAGCTCTGTCTTCCATTTCTTCCTGCTATATTACTTGGGTTTATATGACAGACAGATGGGAAAATACAAAGAAACAAGGAGGCAATATTGCTTATAAGGCCTTTTTAGTATGCACTGCTTTCTGCCCAGGAAAGTATCTTTACACCCTAATCACATCACCTCTCCGTCTCTCTTTTTATCATAAACTAAATAGACCGAACTGTTCATGCATTAGGACTTTTTTCCAAGACTTCAAATCATTTTTTCTGGCTGTTCTGTTCTCCACCAATGAATTTTGAGGATCAATTTCAGCCTTTCAGCCTGTGGGGCTTCAGCTTTAGATTTCCTTCCACATCCTGTCCCAGTCTGCTAAATCTCAGTCCATAGGTTCCCACTTTTTCCATGTCATCCTGGGATGAAAAGCTTCTCATGATGATAGGTGAAGTTATAGGGCACCATTTTCCTTTGGAGTGACCATGCTGATCTTCACTCCTCACCCGGTGTGAATCAACCCTCCGGGAGCACTCTTTGCTCAGTGCTCTCCAGTGTGATTTGTGTTCACTTACTGCAACTGCATCTCAACAGCCTCTGCACCTCGAGGGAGGCTTGCAGATCCTTGGCACGAGGTTGCAGGAATCCTGTCCTGCATTGAATGGTGTCCCACTCCGTACGGAACAAAACTTTCTCATGTAAATACACACACGAGTTTATTATCCATTTTCTGCAGGTATTTTTCTCTCAGACCAAAATGATCACAGGAGCAACGAACAAAATGGCAGGGACTCCAGCCAAACCCACGTCTGTTTAATTCCAACAGGGAGTCAAAGAAATGCTTGGCAGTATTCAGCCAGCTCTATTTTTAATATTGTGTTTACATGTGTAATGACCATGTGCACATAATAGCTGTCCCCCTCCCTGCTCCACCCAGCACTTTCCAGTATTGCTCACTATAGCTTCAAGCAGATATGCCTTATGGCCATTCCCGAATTTGTGATGGCATAATCCAGGGAAAGCACCTCAGCCATTACGCATGTAAATGTGCTAACTATCAAGAATATTATTTTAATAGATTTTTCACAGATGGCTTCTCCTGTCTGTCCCACTCACCATCCCAAAGACCCATTCAGACTGGGATGCAGGGAAGGTGAGACACCAAGAGGGAGGTGGGGCTCCAGCAATCAGCGTTTTAGGGCCGCGGATGCTCCCCAAGCCCATCACAGCTTGGAGCTTCACAGGTGGGCAGGAGAAACAAGGCTGTTACCTGGCCATCAAAGCTGGCAGGTAGCTTTGATAGGAGATGAAACACCTGGAATCACAGCTGGGCTGGCCCAAACCCAAGCCCTAGGGGCCCCAGAGCTTTAGCTCATCGTTGGTCAAAACTCCCATTGCTTTCTGACTGCCTGGAGCGGTGGGCAGCAGGCAGCAGCAGTGGCCAGCTAGTATGGCCAGCCTCCCCTCCCAGCTATTTCCAGTTCTGCAATCATCTTTTCAGACCTGCTGCTGCAGCGATCTTGCAGATGTGGCTTTCTGCACAAACACAATACAAGCTCCCTTAGCAGCAGCAGAAAGTTTTACATGAGCCATGGTCAAAACCGTGGGGTCCTGTGCATTACAGAGCTTCCACCGAAAAGCAGCTGGAGCATGATGAAAAGCAGGATTTAGCGTCGCTAAGGACATCTGTAACAACAGCAGTTTCCAAACCTGTAGCTTCAAACTTTGTTGGGAACATTATTCATTAAGTTCTGGTCAGTGCAGAAATCAACTTTTGACATCTTAGTAGAAGCAACCATTTACTGTGCTTGCTTCTCAACGAGATCTCCCTGATTTAAGCATGTAAATGGTGGCCACTTGGCTCTCCATGGCAGCAAGGGTAGCATGGTGCCCATCCTGCTGCAAAGCACAGGGCCTTATTCCCCTGGAAAATATCAGGATCTGCCTTTATTTTGGTTGCTGCTACGAGGGTTGGAGAAGCTAAGGGTGCAAAAGCGCTAATGAGCTGGGCTGCAGAGGTGGGAAAGGCAGTGGGAACACACACCATACTGTCCAGGACTGGCCCACTGAGTATGGAACCTCTGACCTGCACGTGACCCATACCAATCCTGCATGGCACTTGCACATCATAAACACCCCATATAAAATATAAAGTCATCCATTTTCACTCCAAAAGAGGAATATGTAACCTTTGCTGTAACCCATGCAGCTACCCATGTAGCCATGAACACATACCACCCCACTGCTGCATTAGTCTGGGGTAGGCTAAGATGTTAGGACTAAAATCCATTTTAAGCTCTCAATGCATCATTCATGTCCTTATGTATTGCTAACCTGTGCTCTAAGTCCCAGTGCACCAGGCTGAAAGTGAATAGAAGTAGATGAGAACCTATAGCCAATATTTGTGCTTATTTTTCCCACACAAGGCAAAATGTCCCGGCCGTTCTCCTGAATTAAAAATTGGTTTTGTGTTTCTTGCTGAGCTGGGATAATATGATTGAAGGATGAAGCACTGGAGTAGAAAACATCAAACCTTTAGTCCATAGCTGTAGGAGAGCTTCCTCATTACCTCTTTGTGTGGTGCCTGGCTGTGAGGACCGCTGACCTGTAGGTACGACGGCAATGCAGATCAGCCTCAGCATCACAGGGATGGGAAATGGCACGGGAGGAAGGAGAACAAGCAAACAGCTGAAGTGACTGTGCTTGTTCTGTTTGCCATGGCCACGGTCTGCTGTCTTCCACCTGCTGGCCATGCATTTAGCATGTGATTGCTCTGGGATGTGATTTCTTTAGGGAATAAATTCCAATTTCCATAACAGATTCAGCCCTTGAGAAGTGTGATGCTCATCTACAGTGCTCTATAAATAGTAGCTGTCTCACTGACCAGTTATGCTACGCATAGCCCTGTTTTATCACCAGATGGTGATGGAGACGATGATCCTATTTTTATCTGTTCTGCATTGCCCATGAAAAGCTTGCTGTTTACCCCATACTCCTTTTTCCGAACACTTCTTCACAAAAAGGGACATTCTGAAGTGGGAGCCTTCATGTAACCGTTTTTAATGGAGAGGAGCAGGGGATTTCCAACTCTTTCTGGAAACAAATGGGAAGAAAGATGGCATAGCAACTACCTGCTACCAAAACACTGCCCACGAGCCCTTCCAAAGAGCTGCTTCATTAGACCGAGGCCTAAACTGTCAAGCACCAAGAGACGTTGCTGACTGCATGATTTTCTAGAAATGTTTGCAGTTAACTGCTGTTGTATCGCTAAAGGTATTCAGGAACATCATGATATAGCCTGACCTGTTATTATCCTCCTAGGGCAAGGTACAGGAAATGAAGATGGCAATTACCCACTATTTAATTACACTGTCCATTAGTTAAGCCATTTCTTCCTATGCACAAAAAGGCTTCAGCCAAGGTGAATCCCTGCTCTCCACCTCCGTGGAAGAGTGAAAACTAGCTCCAGCCATGCATCCTGACGCCTGCAGGCGGGCTCCACAAAACAACCTCAGGCTGTGCTACCTCCTCCTCAGCGACGCAAAGCTCCTTCCTCCTCGCATCAGCTCGTCCCTCACCGCTGCACGCAGGTGGAGTGAGGCCGTGGGGGTTCCAGCAGAGCACACGTAGGGCAGGGCAACTGACCCCAGCGGTTTTACCTTGTTGAGGAGGTCACCAGCAGACATCTCTTCACCCAAGAGGGTTTGTGCTTGGATGCACTAGCAGAATGTGGTCTGGAGTGCTGCAGTGTTTCACACTAGGGGAAAAAAGTGGCTTGCCTTTTTTTTTTTCCCCAAATAGACAAATAACCTAGGAAAAAGGAGCAACTCAAAGTGTGCTCATTTCCTCCCCCTACAGCTTTAAAATGATAACAAGGCTGCATTTTTTGTGGGCGAACAGCAAGAGCTGCCTCAACGCAAAAAGGATGGAAGAAGAGCATGAGTCAGGAGACCTGGACCAGGTCCTTTGATGTGCTGTGCTCCAGAGGGGCTGGAGGAGCTCGGCAGCTTTCCGTGTTCCACTGACTCCAGTGCCACCAGGGTCTGCCCAGCTCTCTGAGCACGGGGTGAAGCTGGGGAAAGCACGTGGTGAAGTCTAGCAACCTGTGGAATTACAAACAACTTTGTGCTGCCCAAGCCACAAAGCAGATTCAGAGGGGACCAAAGAAATCTAACTCTAAATCTTTTCCCAATTAAACCACAAGCTCTTCAGCTTCCTTTTCACATAGTCATATAAAGCAACATGCACAGCCCCCGATTTCAGCCGTTGAAAACGTGGGTACCTCACCTAAACACGTTTAGAGAGAGAGAAACAGGATGAAGACTTTAGCTATGATTTAAGAATATAAATTAACGTGTGGGCACTGTGGATTGTGAGGGTTTTGGGTCTGCTGCCACGATCCACATGGAGCAAGGAGGTTCATGTGCATCTGGGACGACTGTATCATTTCCAACCAATGCACTGTTGGCCAGAATAGGCACTGCCAAAGCAGTGCTGCCATAAATTTTTAAGATTTTTTTTTCTTGTTGCACTAAAAATTTTGCAAGAAAACCCTGACTTTGCTCTTTGAGAAAAGATTCTTAGAAAATCAGATTTTGAGCTCTCTTCTGTGGGCTTTACTGTGCAAACTCTCCAACTGAAAGGACCATTTATGAAAAAAGGCAACAGAATTGTGCTTTTCATTCAGATGGAGTCAAGGCATTCTCCACGTTGTACGGGAAATATCATTTGCAGAAGCCCAATGAAAGTATGTCTTTGTAAGCCTTCAGAGCCAAAACCAATTAAATTTAAAACTTACTTCGCTGAATATAGAGTCCCAAAACACTTTCTTAGCTAATAAAACCTCTAAAACAAAATAGATTTGAAAGGAAAATCCTGTTAACCATTGTAACATTGCTAGATGAAAGGCTGCTTCTTCTTTTCCCCTTGTGTTTTCTCCTGTGTCAGATTAAGCATTTCACAACAATTTAAAATATAATTAAACTTTAGAGTCCTCAGGATTGGATGGAATAATTATAATTACTTGTTGTGAAAATGGGCGTGGAAAAAATCTTACGACTTGTTCTTAATAATCCAGCTTGCACTTCATTACAGTACCTGCAATACTTAATTTATGAAACCAGTGTAATTGTATTTGCAATCTGCGCTATTGTGATGGTGTGAGGCAAACAAGCAGCCTGCAAGCACGCCGGACCAGGAGCATACTGCCCAGGCCTCTGGCCCAACTGCAATGAAATTGCCAGCAAAGCAAAATAAATTGCTTTTGCTTAGCAGGAATGACACTCTGATCTCACCCTCCAAATAGAGAATTTCCTGCTCCTGCTGCTCTGACTCAGCAGCTTGCTCAGAGCAACAGGAAGAAAACAAAGAGGAAGAGGTCAGGGAGGAAGGCAGAGGTGGGAGCCTGGTGCTCACCCATCCTCTCCTGCTGGTTCTCCTGCCGTGGCCTCGCATGTTGCTGCTCTGGTGCTCGGGGCTGGACCTGGGTCACGGTGCCAGAGCCCATCCATAACCCTGGTGTGGTTTCCCCAGGCAGCCGCAGTGCTCCCTGCCTCCCATGTCTGCTCAGGTCCACGAGCAGAGTCTTCACGGGAAGGGTCCCTACAGCACCATATAGCTGGGTGCAGATGGAAGGATACTATGTGATTTTACCAGCCAGTAAGCACCATCCACAGCCGCAGATGTAAAAGACACTAGGAGCTCAGTGTGGCTCCTGGAGGCCCATCTCCTTCCCACTGACACGCTAAACCTCCTCAGCCTCCTCATTAAGGCAGATGAAAGGATGGCACTAGAGGCATGGAGGGAAAGACAAATGGTGAACCATGGCTATTCCCTTCCCTTTGCATCCAGAACAGATATGCAAGCCCAGCCTGCAAATAGTAAGGCAATGAATCACCAGCTATGCTGGCTGTGGCTCTCTTATTGCTTTTATGCTGATGCCATGAATGCCAGCGAGGTTCCTCCTGCTTGACAGTAGCCTGAGATGAAGAGGGGCATGGGAGGCTCATGAAGCAGGGCCATGCAGCTGCAGCTCAGCCTCCCAATAAAGCAAGACATGGAGGTGAAGATGTGACGGGGAACAGCATAGCAGAGCCTTCAAGATCTCCATTGGTGCTGGACAGAAGCTGGTCTAAAACAAACAATTCTGAGCAAAGACCATGTGCTGTTACATTGCTTACTTAAATGACGATTAAATATTACCTTTTGAATTTGTGTTTCTCCAAGGAACCAAGTGACTATACTGCTGGTGGTATTCAAAGGCTACCTGCAGCTCGATGCCAGGCTTCTCCTCGGTGGTGTGCTGGCATTCAGTATGAGCAAAGCAGTAGTGGTAGGTCCCACACCGAGACCTTCCAGCTGAGCATTTCACTTGGATAGTTATTTATGGAGTGACTCATGAAAAACAAACAAGGAGGGAAGGGAATTAAGCGTTCTCAGTTTTTCTGCAATAGAGTCAGTAACCCACAGGGCAAGAAACCCAGGCACCAAGCTCCGGCACTCTCCAGTGAAAGCAGGGCTGTCCCCGCAGGCAAGTGACATGAGGCTGGTTTGCCCCACAGCTCCTGTATTGGGTGGACTAGGCAGATGGGCATCCTAAAGCAGCAGTCCCAACCTTGGCCCTGAACCCCTAGAAACACCGTGTCTGTGCTGGTAATTAACTAGTGCCAGGGCCCCAGCCCCAATACGCCAGGCAGGTGTCCACATACTGCATGCTGGTGGCCAGGAACCACAGTCCCTCGGAGCAGCCTGGAAGGGACCACCTTCTCCTCGAGATGTGAACTCTGCCCCCAGGCCAGAGACCCCTTTGATGCAGGGTGGTGGCGAGGACGGAAGCTTTCGCAGAGCTGGGGTGGGACGCAGCACCACCTGCACCCCTGAGTTCAGCCTGGGAGCCACCTCCCCTTCACCGGGGAAGGCAGCAGTACCCCACGAGGGACCACTCAAGGGGCTTCCCGGGCAGCTGGTGTTTGCTTATGGCAGAGCCCTGTGGGCAGCTCGGGCAGCTGGCCCCAATGCCCACCTGTAGCCCCTGCACAGCCCTCACCTTTAGCAGCCGTTGGCTGCAGCCCAAAACTATTCATCACTGGAAAAGCCAATTCTATGTATATTTAACTACCTAGATAGATTATGTGAGTCAGTATGATGGCGTCGTTAACCCACAATGACGTCATCTATCTACTGTATCCCTCCCAGTCCTGGACTTTGCTCCTGGGAAGTTCTGCACCTAATACAGAATGTTTGCGCATGCTGTAAGGAAATAGCATTACAATTTTGTTTTCTTTCTCTTCCTTTTTTTTAGCAGCCCCTTGTAATGGGGCTGACAACAGGCTGATTGTATCTGGTGTAAAATTTTCAGGAGTTTCATTCTGTTCTGAAGTGCATGTGTAGGAGATTTGAATTGTGTTTACTACTCACTTACATGAGTACCGGGATAACCTAGTGGATCTCGCTTCTTAAACTATAGAAATGGAAAAAAACCCTCTTTTCTGCATGTGTATGGCCATTTTCTGTCATGCTTAGATCCAGCTGTATGCAATCCAAGAATATTCTGTTATTAAAATCACTTTGCTTGATAATGTATTTGTAGACTTAACACTTGTACCCTGTGCAGAACTGAGTAGTCTGCTTTATTTCACAGGTGGGGTGTTTGGCAGGAGTTTGGCAGCTGCCTCCAGCTGTGGAGCTCTTTCTCTCACCAGGTGCAGATGGCAGCAAATCTCCTTCCTCCGCGCTAAAATGCAAATTCCAGCCCTTTCCAAGCTAGTGTGCTGAATGGTAACAGCTCTCTTTCATAATAAACTCGAATATACGCTGCCAGGCACATCCTCAGGAAAGGGCAGAGGGAAGGGAAGAGGGAGAGACAAAGGTGCATCCATCCTGCAGCAGATACAGCAAGGGAGAAAACTCAGGCACTGGTGCAGATGGATTAAAAAACCATGCAGTTAAGCAGGGATCATGAGGTTTGCCTGTTAGATTAAAGCTTTAAAAGTATGCTGTTGATACGCAGAGTTTTCATTTTCTGATTTAAATATTGCTGTAGCAGCAGGCAAAGTCTGCAAACACCTTCTAAGCAGCTGGGAAAAGGGTGTGGGGTACGGGATGCACATGGGCCATCGTGGGGGCCAGGCAGAAGGAGCAAGCTGGGGAGCACATCACTGAAATCTGTGAAGCAGCACAGAGAAAACTTCTATCAATAGCCCTATCATCAATATCCATGTTTGCATCAGGAAAGGAGCAGGCAAGGGATGCACAGGCTTAACTGTGTTTTCCTACATGTTGCTTATTTGGGAGAAAAAAACATCACCCAACATGCTGACATGGTCCCTTTTCTCCACTGCCATGACGCACACAGATGCACTGTTCCCTAATTGCAGGTCACTCACAAACACGGGGCACTGCATTTAGGTTAAAGTGGAGTTTCTTTGTTTGAAAACAAAACAAACATAGCAAAATAATCAGAGGAGTCTTGCAAGTGAATACAACAAAAAGAGAGGCAAAATAGCTCTTTTCTCTAGCTCATGCATCTCTGCAAAGCTGCATCATGGTTGGTGCCTCCTCCTTGCCGAAAGGAAAACAAAGCAGTCTGATTTAAGAGCCCCTGGCAGGTTTAGGAAAACCTTCTGGGTTTCTTGCCTCTGCAGAGCCCATTAGAAAGACTGGAGATGAGGAAGTCATTTTGAGACAGATTTTCTTCTCAGCATCATGCAATATGAAACACAGTTCTTGATTTGCTTAAATGCTCTCCTTGCCAACCAAAAGCAGACAGAGCCAGGCTGGACCCTCAAATCCAACACCAGAATATCCATGACAGGGAAGAACCATGTGATACCTCCCTCAAGCCTACACCAGCCCTGCCGCACTCGTTCTTACCTACTACCAAGACATGTTTTTTCCAATTTCCAGTGGGAGCTGGTGGGGATGCTGTGCAACCCCCTGAGCTTTCCAGCAGCTGCAGCAAAAGTCAACCATAACAGCACTCTAGATGCTGAGATTTTGGTAAACTGCTTCAGCCTTGAACCGAAATGGTACCTTGCAAATATATTGAATGCCCAAATCCTTTCTCGTCTTCTCCCTGTAAACACAGAGGGAAGCACTGCTTTGGGGGATGTGGAAAATGAGTGCTGCTGACCCTCTGGCTGCTTCCCACCTGCTCCCCATGCATGTCTGCATGTCCTTCATCTTCAACAGCAACTCAAGTGCTACCAGGGAAAGAGGCTGGCTGAGAAAGGCGTGCTGGGAAGCCCACAGCAAGCTCCTGTTAATGACAGCTGTATGGCAGAAAAAAGCTGCAGAATGATGAGTGCATTTTAAGAAACAAGGGCAACACCATTATAACTATTCCTTGTCCTCAAGCGACCAACTAAATTGCTGGACAACTGTTAGGAGTGCAGATGAGAGCTCGCACATTCAGCATGAGGCAGCTACTTGGTGCTGCTGGAGAGCAATGCAGCTGGAAAATTTTTTGTCCAAAGTCCCAGCCAGCCAGAAATGTGCAGGGGAGACATGACCTGATGTGACCAGAGCTGAATGCCTAGGAGCTGCACCACCGGCCAGGGAAGTGGAGGAACTCAGGGGAGCGGGGAGTTGAGAGGTGGTAGCTCTGGGAGCAGTGAGGTACAAGTCCCCTCACCCCGCTGCTGGAGATTTAGGAAATAACTCCAGGTATGGAGAACATCCCACTGAATGCAGTGTTGGCAGTGCTGGGTACAAGGTCCTGCTTGGCATCCTCGGTTGATGCTCGGTGAACCAAAGGGTTGCTCACAGCACAGGCACAAGGCTCAGGGCTGCAAATCAGGATTTGCTCTGGTCCAGGCTGTAATGGAGTTTACTTTGTACAGAGCAAAATGCCTTGTTTTCCTCCACAGCCTCCTCGGTCCAGGATCAGATACTCCAGGTTCAGCCCTGGAGTTCCTCATTTTGCTCACAGGCTATTTTTGGTCTGCTCTGGTTTTAAGCCTTCTAAAAATGTCTTCACTTGCACATGCCTTTCAAATTTATTTATTTCCTCTATTTCCTTATCAGCTACCGGGAGGCTATATTTAAACCTCAGATACAGCATTAGCTCTTTGGCAATATTTAAATTCTTATGGGATGCATGTGGTCTGGAAAATGAAAAATTTTTTGGCCAATTCAATAAAGCAGAGCAGCACCTCTGCAATCTAAACTCAGCCCTGCATTATCTGACAGGGCGGGTGGTTTTTGTTTGCCCAGATAACTCTCCCTCAAACATCACTGACGTAGACCTTTGACATCACTGCAGGTGCTATCTCCAAGATTCCCCTCTTTGTGTGTCACCACCCTCTTGATCTCAAGGGCAGGAGGTGGCAGCCTGCCCGCTGCCATCGGTAGGTGATCCTGCATGGCAGGCGTGACTTCCAGCCCTTAAACCTTGCCTGTGAGTCAGCAGTGACCCCACAATCAG
This sequence comes from Falco peregrinus, assembly GCF_023634155.1. Lineage (NCBI taxonomy): Eukaryota > Metazoa > Chordata > Aves > Falconiformes > Falconidae > Falco > Falco peregrinus. Next base: position 63,468,401 of record NC_073727.1, read on the forward strand.
AGCTCTTGGGAAAGGAGCGCCTTGCACCATTCACTTCACATCAGCAGTTCCCAGGTGACTCACAAGCGGCGTGAGCTGGCACAGCTGGGTTGGAGACATTTTGGGAGCGGTAGGGTCCTGCCCTCTCCTGCACACCTCTCTCCCATGCCCAGCTAGGTATGTGGTGCAGAGCAAGAGTTAAAGACAGTGCTGAGCAGTGTAGGTCAGTCAGCAGCCCCCAGGCAGCCCTCCCGGGTCCCAAGGGAAGGCTGAGCCCAGGAGCTCTGTTCGATGGCAAGGCATCTCTATCGATTTTTCAAGTTTTACAAAAAAAGTCTAGTTGCCTTCAAAGTTCAAGGGGAGAAAGCTCTTCGAATGAAAGGAGGGAAAGGTAAAAAAAAATCTCACGGTAGCAAAATGACAAAGAGAGACCAAGGGCAGTGCACAGAGGGTGGGTAGGGGATTCAGGCAGCCCGGTGCATGGGCACTGGGATGCCTGCCAATGGCAGTGCATGCACCTGCACACCAACTCCATAGCAAAAGAAACATAAACCAAAAATGTGAAAGGAGAAACAACAAAAAATGATGCCTTGCCCTTGAGCAGTTGTTCTGGCCTTCTCTCTGATGGACACAAGCCTGGTGTATTGCTCATAGCTAAACGACTTGATGTATAACCCCCTGAATAAAGTGGCCCCATCACCCACTGGGAGCTGCAAACCATCCAGCACTGGCTTGTTTAACCAATGGTAGGATTTTCAGTTTCTAATTATAACCTCATTAACTAAGAAGAGCAAATAATACTTACGCACAGTCTGTAGCTCCTGGGGTTAATAGGGAATTTGGAGACCTGGCATCTAGGCATTGCGGACTGTCTGCTGGAGGAGGGGATCCACTGAGGAATTACCTTGCTAAGGCATCGTTTAAAGGGTCAGCACAATTATTTATTACCACTTGTTTTCTACTCCAGATGTGCTCAGCAGTGACTTGATACATACCTGGAGTAAGAAACCTTAATGCAGGTTACAGCTGGCTGGAGACAGTTTCTCATTTGAACCCTCTGTTGTATACAAGAGTTTTGTAGCCACTTGCAATAAACTCTTTCTCAAACAAACTCCTTTTCCGGTTTGCAGACGTTTTATTTCACAGCTTTGTTGCAGCACCAGTTAGCAGCTCTTGCCTGTTTCTTCTTCTGCTCATTCCTGAAGATGACACACAGTTCCTGCTGTGGGGAGGAAGCCCCCAGAGCGCAATCCACTCCTCTCTTCCTCTGCATGATCTGGAGCCTGCCTGCAGGGATGCAGACTTGGTGCAGCTTCTGCTGACAGTGAATTTTTCAGCACAGCAGCTTGAACTGCCTGGACAACTGTTCTGTTGTGTTTTCTATCAATCAAAACTCCTGTGCCACTCAAACTATAGGACGTAGTTTGCTGGGAAGCACTGGCAGGAGCCCCCCTGGAAGTTGTCCTTGAACTCTTAATCACAGGACAACACGATCCCCAATGCCTCTCGGGGACCAAGGGCTGCAAAGATGCATGGTGATACGGATGGTGAACAGCAGTCCTCTGCCTGGGGGCGCCGACAATACCCTCCCCTCTTGCCTGTGCCCTGCTACTCCTGTGAGGAAGACTCACTGCTGTTTATAAAACCCCAGGCAGCAGCCGTGTTTGCCAGCTCCAGCAGCCCCTGATGCTGCGGCCATACATCCAGCTGCGCTCACAGGAGAGCTCGCTTGGAGCTCACTCCTCATTCAAAGCTGTTCATCATGGTGTGGGCGTTATTCTGCACTTGCAGGGGTTTTATTTTGTTTCCTAGGGCTCAGGGGAGCACTATGGATTGGCATTTTACTCAGTACATTGTGTTGCTACCAGCCAGTCGGTCTTTGACAGACAAGCACTGGCAAACCTCGCACTGCTGCTGCAAGACCTGCTCTTGCTCTTCTATTATTATTGCAGTAAATAACCAGAGACACCCTAATGTCTCTTAAGCAGCTTTAGGCTACAACTTCTTAGTCCTTCATCCCGATAGGCCTTGCTGATTAGTAGTTGGTGGCTAGAGGCTGGTCGAGTTGCCCTTTAATTTGGCTGGAGATGCTGTTGGGCAATATGAGTTTTGGAGGCCCTCAGAGGCTGAGCACAACTCGACACAGCTAGTGCCACCCAGCACCCAGCAGGCTGGCAGGCTAAGCCATGGGTGCCCCAAAAGGTCTGGAGCCAAGCCAGCTGGCATGCACCCCCACAGGGGCTTTGGCTTCCTCCCAGGGATGCTGGGCTGAAGGAGGACACCTACAAGGTGGCCTGAGCCACTTCCCAGCCACTTCCCAGTGAGTGTAGAGCAGCCTGCCCAAAAGGCCACTCGAAGCTATTTATGAAAGCCTTGTGTGAAAGAAATGTATGGTTAAAGAACCTGCCTTAACAAGCTATGGTAACTGCATGGCAATGAGGGAAGCAAACCCCACTAATGTTTTGCTTGCTGGGGATGTGCCAGGGTGCAGAACTCTCCTGTCTGCAGCAGGGCTTTTCTGCACAGAAATCCTGCCCATGCCATGGGGCTCCTCACAAGGGTGAGGGCTGCCCAGACAGGGCCCCCCAGGCTCTGGGTGGGAGCCTCTGAGGGTTGTGTAGGGTCCCTGACAGTGCTTTAGCTGCACATTGCACTGCAGCAGGTAATGCAGAGCTGATGTGCTGGGATTGCAATGCCCTGGGGGCCTTAGGAAAAACTCTCTCTCCTGTTTCAGTGATGGGATCTGGGAGAAGTAGTGGTGTCATGTGGACTCTCCATCCCCTCCCTATCAAATGCTGTCAAACCCTCCTTCTGCACATCCCTGTCCTTCCACATCCATCCTCCACCACAGCCCGCCCACAACCAAGCTTTGCTGCAAGTGGACTCTTGCTTTCTTTTAATCTTTTGCAATGTGAAGATGGCAACACCCTGCTGTCTTGTAGAGGAATGAAGCTGGGTTAATTAACATTGATAATATACAACCGTGGGCTGGCTTCAGGGGCGGTGGGTTGGCCGACGTAGACAAGGTGCAGTTGTGGCTGGTTCTGGTAAGGGGTTGAGAGCCGATGAAGGGAGGGCAGCCGAGGAAGAAGCAGGAGGAGAGAGAGAGTGTGCACATGCCCTGGATGAGGAGAAGGCAGCAGAGGGACTGTATGAAGAGTGTGCTGGTATGAGATGGTAAAAGAGCTTGTTGTAGCTTGATGGTTTGGAGAGTGCTGCAACACCGTCTGAAAAGCAAACGGTGACTCCCAGCCTTTCCCACCTCCACATCCAGCAAAGAGCCTCCCTCCCTTGGAGTAGCGCTCTGCAAACAAGCCATGTGAGACGGGGATAAAGCCTGCCATCCTATCGATCTGATCTCTTCCCAGGAGATTTAAGGCACCCAGCATTGTATGAAAATGGGTATTTTTATTAGCAAATTGGATTGTCCTGGAGGCAACTCTTTTCACCTGTACTTTAACTCTTACTATACCAGCAAAGCCCCTGAGATGCAAAAATCATCATAAACTGCATCAAGCTTCATGGTGCCCTGAGCCATCACCTTCCCAGCCCATGCTGTGTCAGAGCCACAGCCCCCGAACCTCCTTTCCCCTTCCCCCTTCTGGATTTTCAGTCTGCTACTAGTCCTGCACTTGGTTTTCAAACAACCAGAGACTTTCTGTGGGTGGAGGGGAGGAAAAGGTACCTCTGGCCTCAAGATGGGGAGTCTGGGTAAGATGTATAAATCAGAGGAGAGAGGAACAGGCAAATTCCCACTAGGTCTGTTATCACTCCAACCATATTCTCACTGGGGACGGTGGCACATGTGAGGACTGCAGCCCAAAGGATGCTGTACCGTAAGACAGCTGGATCCCTGTGTGGGAAAAGGAGGGGTCAGGGAATGGTTGAGGCAGCCTGATGTGACCAGCCAAGGGCATCCAAAAGGCTGATACTTCATTTCATTCTCATAAATTCTCACAGAGTGAACAGTGAAGCAAGGTTAGACAGATGTTTAACATGACATTACTTCTGCTATTCTCAGCTCTTCAGAATGCTTTCTATAACTAAAGTATTTCAAATTAAAGTCTTTTATTTCAAAAAGTAATTATATTAAGCAGTTAAAATGTTCTAGGCCGTAGCACTGTGGGCCTAAAATAATGCTGGTCTCAATTGCAGTTGTGTGAGCTACCTTGCAGACTCTATGGAGACAGAGAACAAATGTTCATTTTTTCAAGTCTTTGCTCTATTCTGTTAAGTCACTGTTGATGTCTCATTGCTGAGCCACAGGGTACAGCCTTCTTTGTTGTTTAAAAGACAACTAGATTGCTGCTTTTAATTTTCAGGGTTTTATTTTTCCTCAAGTTACAAACATATTAGTGGGCAACACGTGTAATGATGACCTCTCTCATTATTTGAAAGTAAAAAATTGGTAGTCTGCTTTGCAAATGTATCCATAAGCTCCTTTGCTGTGCTAACTGCACAAAACATTTTTCACCCTTATAGAATTAAAAAAGAATCATTCTGGTAAGTTGTATAACTACTGAAATTAATTGCATTTCCCCGAATTTAGTGTTTTTTTTTAAAAAAAACATTAAGCCTTCAAAACTTCCTGAAATTTTCCATCTCTAAGCATAACAAGATTTCCCTGTCAGACCCCTGGCATCATGTGTTTATGACACCTACCAGACGTGATGTCTGTAACACCAATGGCCCCAAACCAACCTTGCTCATGAAGCCAGAGGAGTATTTAATCCAGTTGCCTTCCACCAGCATCTTCTTGCCCCACAGCCTCAATGTAGCCCTGCCTGCTTCACCACCACCACCAGCCTCTGTCCTCAGGTGCTTTGGGTAGGGGTTTGGTGTCCGTGCAGGGTGCTGACTACCTTCCTCTCCCATGAAATCCAGCTGGAAAGCAAGATTCTCAGTTCTGCTGAGAAATGCCATGTTACATGGGAGGGTTAAAAGGGGTTTGCTCCCTCTGACTGACTGTACCACAGGCTTTTTGGACAAAAAACAGGAGCCCTGTGGAGCTATTTTGCAAAATTTTAGTAGGAGAGATTGTATTGCAGTGAATGCCATGCCTTCCCCAGAAAAGGATGGGAAAGTCATCCTCGTTTCCATGGATACCGTGTAACAGAACCGAAAATGAAGCTGAAGCTGTACTTTCTGATATGGCTGCCCGAGCCTCCCCCTGTGTCCTTGTGCACAGGGAAGGGACAAACAGCCCCTGTAGCATGAGGGGTCCCGTGCCACGGCCTGGGCTGCCCGTGTCTAGCCTCAGAGGATCACCATGAAAAAATCCACATTTGTGGCTGAGCAGAACTGGAAACTTTTTGAGGCACCTTCTCCTCGTCGTATGGAAACCCTGAGGGCCAGGGAGGCTGAGTGGTGCAGGGCTCTTCTCTCCCCATTAAATCTGGCTGAGTATGTGTTTTATATATGACCTTGACAAGCTCTTTGGTCAAACAGACTTTTATTTCATCTACCTATAAATGTCAGTATTATGTGGCATATTGAAAAAAAAAAACCACTATAAAGATAAAACAATAGATCAGAATTTGTGGGCATCACATAACTAGCAGTGCTCCTTCTGCTGCCAGTGACATGAATTCCCAGCCATTAGGCTCTGTGTGATCCATCACCGTGGCACCAGCCGTGGTGAATCGCATCTGCTGTAGGCAGGACCACACACGTGCCTTTGCTTCACATCCCCAGTGCTGCTGCTGCGGTGGGCAGAAGGGAGATCAGACTGGTCCCAAAGCACTTGTGAGTGCCACGCAGCTCAGCTCCGAGCTTCTCCTTCCACCAGAGACAAAAAAATCAGGCTCCTTGCCTGATGGAAAAGGCCAACGTCCAACGTTCCCCACTTGCACTTGCTTGCTTGCAGCTCCCAGGTACAACCTGCACTTTTAAGAAGCCACGTTCTGCCTTGCTGTTCTGCGCTGGGCTGCTGGCTGCTCTCTTCTCTCTCCTTCAAGACGATGCAGAGCATCAAGAAGATGCTCCACCTGTGTTACTCCAACCTTGATGCTGATGGGTACAGTGAAGGGAGGGTTGGCTATTTTACGCTTCAGGGTCCTCATGCAGACTCCATTCCAGAGATACTTCTTGCAGGGGTGTTGCAAACCATTCCCCAAACAGGCATGCCTCACTATTCATCAATGTGTCTCTCACAGAGGTGTTTGAAGAACTGGAAAAGTCCAGGTTTCTGTTACGCTGGCTGCTGGCCAGCACAGAGCTAAACCTGCTGTCACCCTGCTCTGAGCACATGCTGGCCAATGCTACTGACTTCCCAGTACTTCTGTGCCCTGTGGTGGTCATCTGTGATTTTATGTGCAAAATAAAATGAGAAAAGATGTATATTAATGTTAAAAAAGAGAGATGTGAGTATTGATGCTATGAGAGCACTTCAATAGTCCTGGGAAGCAGCTGTTTTGTTGGAAGGAGCTTTGACTATTCTGGTGGATGGATGGAAGCTTTTTGAGGAGGTGGTGGGATCTGGTGAACCTTGAGCCCTGGTTCAAGCCAGGGTTTCTGCTCCAATCCTGGCAGCTCGCCCTAGGGCTGTGTGGTCTCAGTGCTTCAGCCTGGGGGTGGTTTGCAAAATGGGAAGCCCAACAAGGATCAGAGTCGCAACACGACCACCACACCACTGCTTTACCTCAGTGGAGGACCTGGATGGTCCTGCAAGGAGATGAGATCAATGAGCTGAAGTCAGCACAACGGAGGGAAACAGAGAGTTAACTGAATATTCAAGATAGTATCAATGTAAAGTGTGGCTTGCTGAGGTTTTCTTTCAATATTATCTACTGTCATTTAGTAATTGTATGTATACACACGCATGCATGAAATACAAAGTGGTGGGATGCAAAGTTTTCCTGGCATGAGCTTCGACAGATACATTACGCATGGAGGGAAGAGGCACAAGTAAGCTGTTTGGATCATCCCTCCTGAATGCCAATAAAATCTTTATACCATGCCATTAAGCATTCACGATGCACCATCTGGACTGCAGAAAAGCTAATTTTTGAATGTTTTAAAAGCAGCAGTTTACAAACTCTGGTGCATTAGTTACCTAGTTACCTGGAGGACAGTTTTGCAGGATTTGGAGAGAAATGGTAAAAGGCACACGGGTTGAGCACTGCAAAACAAACTGAATCTGCTGCTATGTGGTTTCCAAGTCCTCCCCCCCAGGCTTGTGCAAAGCCCTTAAGGGCTCTCTTGTGCACTGGAGATCCATGGATTGTCCTGCTGCCAGCGGATAAGCGCTCCTTTTCCAGCCAAACACTGGAATACTTTGGGGTTTTGTCTGGGTTTTTTTGGCTGATGTTGGCCACATTTCCCTCACTGAGAGAGATGGAGTTGGGGTGCAGCAGCTCCTGAACTCTGAACAGCAGAGAGGAGGAGGAAGAGGAGGAAGCAGCCAGCAGGTAGACAGAGTTGACTATGCAATCACTGGCTCTTTGAACTGGTTTGGGGGTTGGCAGGCTCTGGTGAATACTGGCTGCAGACCAGCACTGCGGTCAGGGTTATTTATTCCTCACCTGCCTTCACAGTTGATCCTAATCACCATGCGTGCAGCCTGCGCCGCCCCGTGCGGGCACCGTGGTTCCTCCTCAGCCAACACTCAGGGCTGGAAGGAGACTTTCCAGGCAGGTGAGCAGCCCCTGTAAATTGGATGTATTCTTCAAACCAGAAAGCAAGTATTTTTCTTTTTACCCTCTGAGCATGAGGGAGCAGTGCAAGGAGCCCCATCGCTCTGTTCCCCCCCAGGGCTGCTCAGCCCTGTGCCTGCAACCAGGACCTCTCCAGCCCCTGCTCTGCTTTTGTAATCAGAAAAGCACTTATTAATCTGCCTGATTTATCTCTGTTCTGGCCAGGTAGCCTAATGCCTTCATTAGGTCCTTGCCTGCAGCTGGGTTTAATACCTAAAGGCATTTGGCTGTTCTTTCTGCTGGCTTGGACCCAGAGCTACCTTAATGAGACCTGCAGTTTTATGGACCCTTCTCCTCCTGGTGATGGCCGTTAACACGTGCAGAGTTATAACTGTGCACACATGCATTCACACATCTTTTGTGAGGGGAAAAAAGCCCTGAAAATATGGCATGCACATATAAAATTGCCATCCCTCCAGAGAAAAAGTTTTTATTTTCACGTATTAAATGGGTTTACATTTTGAAGATTAGGTTCTTAGACTTGAGTTTAGCAAAGTTTTCTACAGATTTTCATAGAAGTACAAATATTTTAATGAAGTAGAAATAGTTGTAAGGCTAAAATGTTATGCCTTTTTAATTTTCTAGCTTCTTTGCGGCAGTGTGTTTGCCTTTTTTACACTTCATACCTAAGAAAGCTCAAATCTGGCTTTAGCTAAGGAAGACTTGGAGTTTTTATCCAGGTCTGAACTGTCTTGTGCTGATTTTTCCTTGGAAAGGCTCAGCACCTCCTTTCCACCTCAGACACTTATTTCATTTTATAGGACTAGAACATCACAAGGTGCTCGTCTGCTCTCAGCGCTGCAGGACATGGCCTGCTCAGCACACTAGGGCGAAGACACGAGGAAGGTTTCACCTTCCATGCTGGTGCAGAGGGCAGGTACATGGGGGAAACACCCCATCAATGAGCTGGGGGGACTGGGATCCAGGGCAGCATCCTGCACACCCACATAGCACAGCCTACCCATGTCCCTGGCTTTCAAGGTGGTACCTGCCATACCAAAAGCTGGGATGCTACAGTGAGATGAGTCTCTTGGGTGTGTACATGTGGATAAATATAAAAATCAACTGTCAGGAAAGATGGTCACCCAAGGTGTGTAAAGAAGCAGCAAAAAGGGGCAATAAGCTCTCTTTTATTAGATCTGTTCCCATCCTAAAGTTATGATTAAATTATGAGTAAGTCAAAACCACCTCCTCATGAGATGTAATGTCAAGCTTTGTCTGTGGATTAATTTTTTACCTGTGTAGGCATTGATGCTCTTGACTGTGCCCACAGTGTTGGAGGAGGATGTGCAGTACCCTGGAGCAGGCACGGACAGGTCCATGTCCAGGCTGGACAGAACTGGGGGCAAGTCCTGCAGCAAGGGCTGGATGGAAACACTATGAGAGACTTCCAACTCAATAAGCCAGAAATTTAACAGTCGCACCCATGGTTTGAGCAACCACCTCAGACTGTGAGATGCTCTTGAAAAAGGAGGTGCAGCTTTATCACTTTAGTGATGACAAAGATATTCCCCACTTCCTCTTCCCTAAACCCCCATAGGTCCTCCCAGCTCTTCTCTGCCTGCCCCAAAACACACTGATACAACCATTTGCTCCCTACCCAGCACCAGTCACAGCCTGACTGGCACACCTCTGTGATTTCCAGGTCTGAACCTTTTTCTGGGTCTCCCTGGTGCTTCCCCTGCTTTTTCCTTCCTCTTGCAAACTGTGGAAGGGCAAGCAGAAGCAAGAAAATTTCATTGTTAAAAAAATACCCTAACAAGGATCATCGGCTGAAGAATGAGATGCTTCTTGCACCAGTAGCTGCAGGCTACCGGGAAAAGCAATGTTTGTATCAGGTTGCTCAATGGCAAACGTTGCCCGTCCTCAGCAGGTGTGGGCTGAGAGGCAGGGTCTCCCCTGCCCTGAGACTTGCTGGAGCCTGTGGCCGTGGGATACCTCATAGGATCTTGTCCCCCAAGCCTCACAGCTGCAAATAACATCCAGCAGATGATAACCACACAAGAAAAACTAGGGACACATCACTCAGAAGGTTTGCCCAAAAGGGAAGCTGCAAGGGAGCGTAGGAAGGGTTTTTCAAAGCAGCCTTGGTGCATTCTTTCCTGCACTGGCAAAAGATGGGAGAAAATTTCTTTTTCTCGCTGTTTCAAGAAGTTCTACTTTTAGTTATTCTGTGATGGTCCTCCTCCCATCTAGACTCCATCCTTTGCTGAGACAAGGTAGGTATAAATAGCTCCCTCACAGCCGAGGCTTTCCAGTGACACCCAGGGATGGTCTAACTTTGCCCAGCCTAAGGAGGACGATGTGGGCTTGTCTACACAAGGAACTGCGCTGCATCAACCACATCAGTGCACTGAGAAGTATTCATCCTCCAAGCGTGGACATGCTTCCTCCAGTGCAAAGGTGCTTGAATACTGGCATAAGATAGAGAAAGGGGACTAGCTATGCTGAAATAAATTACATCTCTGTTTTATGCCTCGGGTGGGTGGAGGAGCCCTCAGCTTCTGCGATAGCTGGAAAACTTTGTGGATACAAAGTGGAACAGAGACCCAGACCAGTTCACGGTGAGGTCCCCATGCACTGGCATCCCTTGGCTCATCTCTGCCTTTGAACCACTGCCAGCAGCAAGAGATGCAAAGCCACCGTGCCAGCGTGCCAGCACTCAGACTGCACCTCCTCCTGGGAAGGGGAGGCTATGTTTCACTTTCACCTTGTGCCGGTGACAGCCATCCTCTGCTTTTGTCACCTGGGACCACAGGCATGGGGGAAGCAGATGACATAGGCCTTCAGGGTCAAGTAAATGGCTTAAGGAGATGCTGGAGCAACAGCTGACCAAGGCTGCAAGATTCAGAGAGTGACCTTGTAAACTGAGGCATGGAGACAGGTCAAAATTTCCAGTGCAAAAAGTGCTTCCTCAGTTTGTGGTTTTGGTTTTTTTTCTGAATGTGTAAATTCTGCCTAAGAAATGTGGAAGGTCTAGGGCAGAGCATTAGCACGTTGTCAGCCTAATCACACAATAAAACCTGTCACAGCGCAGCCAGAATAACCATTTATGGAGTGAGCCGATGCTGAAAAAAAAAAAAGTTGTTTACAGCTTAGCGTCTCCTCTGTCTGAAAATCACCCAAAGAGAGGAAGGAACTGGGAGAGGATTCGTTTGTTTAAATAAGAGCATGAAATGGGTATTTCTGCCTCCACTCAAGAGGATTCAGGATTTGATTCCTCCAACTGCCTGCAGCCACAGCTGGGGGATGAGCACACAGGCTGCACCGTGCCCCCATGTCCCCTGAGATGGATGCCTGCAGATGGGAAAAAGCCCATGGGAATGGGGGTACCGTCACACTCATAGTGGTGGTGGAGAAGGGGAGAGGGAATACCACATTTTAAAAGAGTTATTTCAGCAAATCCATTTTATTAGCTACTAAAGAAAGGATGTCCATCCTGTCAATGGCTTTGGAAGAGCAAGCACTGTGGAAGGAGCAGATCATGATTTAATCTCCATTTCCAGACTTCTGTAAATCTGTGGGCTCCTGGTCTGGGGTAGGGTGGTGGCAGGGTGTGCCATACAGCTCTGGTGGCCATAACATGCTACTAGCCTGGATTTTGCCCATATTTTTTAGATGGCAGTCTGAGCCACCTATAATTTAATACCTGCAAAATATTGAGCTAAGTCAATAGTCAAAGAAATCATCTCCTCTTTATTTTGGTTAGCTGAAATTGGTACCTTCTTCCAATTACTAGAGCTAATGGTATTTACCTCCTATATGAAGAAACATTCCCCATTTCCCAAATAAATTGCACGTTCGGGTTAATCAACCCTCACGTCGCCTTTGTAAGGCAAACAATTAGGATCACTGCAGAGTAACAGGGAGCGCTTAAAGACAAAAACCACTATAATCAGGAATCACAGTTGTTGCAATAAAGCTGTCGGGGCTCCCCATGCCACCCGCAGCACCATGCCGTTCCCAGAAAAGTCCCGTATAGGTGCCCAACTCCACTATACACGTGTCTGCCCAAGCACAAATGCTTGCTCCTCAGCAGGCTGTTTACATTTAATGTGCTTGCATGCATCCTCAAAGCTGCATCCACACCAGGTCCCTGGCAACCTCGCCAAACAGTGGCCCCAGGAGGAATTAGGGCTGTTGCAAAAGTCATGAAGGACCACCCCACCCTGCAGTGCAGTGGTGCCCCAAAACATTCAGCCATGCTGAGCCTGACTTCTGCCTGTTCAGCTGCTGCATAGCAGTCCGCACAATATAAAATGAAATATTGTTACTCTGATTAGTGTCTGCTTTACACTTCTTTCAGACTGATGAAAAGTCTCTTGATAAATTTGGCCCCGGATTTATCTGCTTTCCTACTTATTGTGCAGTCTGCTGTGTCACTTCCCTTCCATGTTATGGTGGCTGGAATATATTATTTCAAAAGTATGTTTTTCTTGAAGTGCTATTTTCAATGACATAGGCAAGAGCAAGAGCAAGTGTGGTCTTGGGAGCTTTCAGCCAGTATCTGCTCTAACATACGGCACGGCTGTGAAATGCCACCTTCCAATCTGGAACCATTACAAGTCACTCAAACAATTTCACCTAAGAAATGTGATAAGGTTGTTATGGACATAGTACAGCCTGTATCTATCTACCATCTCCTGTTCCCTGTAATGCTGTCAGCAGATATGTCAATCCGTTTCCTCCATTCTACTAGCTCCTGGCATATACATGGCGTGTTGCAGAGACTGCTGCTCGCCAAACAACATGGCAGCACAACAAATGGACATAGCACATCATCAGCCATCACTTTCTGTCCTCCCTGCTGCTCTCCACTTCTCCCTCCCTTTATGCCTTCAACACCAAGCTGGAGGATGCCCTCAGCCTTTGGCGCTAGGGAAGAGTTGTTCTGGGCACCTCCTGACACCAATTTCTACAAAGATCAGTACCAACATCAAAACCTGTCCAGCTTTTTCCCATGTCCCTCAGAAAAGAGCAGGGTTATTCAAAAAAGTTTATTCCAGAGGTCTGCAGAAGGGCAATACTGGCATCATATACATGAAGAAATGCATCACTGCACGGGAAAGTACCATAACATGGTGGAAGCTTTTTGAGCTGCCCCACAGAATTCTTCAGTAGGGATTTTTTGGTTTGGCTAAGTTTCTAAAGACTTTCCTACACGGGACATCAGCAGGATGTTTGCTGGATCAGTATGCCAGTATGTAACAAAAATAGCCAGAAGCAATTCAATACCACCCACACAGGATGAAGTGCAGAACTGGGCATGATCCAGACCTCCATACTGGGACAGCACAGCTGTGCTGAAACAGCAGTGGCACCTGGGTGAGGCAAACACATATCCAGGGCTGCATGAGTCAGGAATAGGTTAAACTATGTGTGGGAGGAGATGACCTGAAAACTGGAGGATGTGGTTGTTGCTCTGGGGCATGGGCAGGAGCACTTCCAGCAGAAGCCCTTTAATGTGGTAGGAGACAGGAGCAGACCTAGGTCTCCCTCCACTTCTGCTGAAGAGAGGTTAAGTCAGGCACCAAACAGAGGAGATTCAATTAATTAATTCTGAAAAGTTAATTAATATTATGGCTTCTTTGGAGCTTTCTGGGAGCACCAAAGTAGCCACACGCTCCCTGCCATGATGCTGTTCTTCCTTGGCAAGGTGGCCCTTGCTGGCAACAGCAGACTTCATGTCCACCAATGGCTTTGTCCTCAGAGATGCTTCCTGAGCTCAGAAAGACATTGGCTGACTTGGGCTTCAGGCGGGGATCTCCCAGACTATGGATGCTGCACTGAGCTGGAGGCACAAGCCTTCCCCACCCAGTCATGTATGGATTTCCCGCAAGAGCCCACAACATTGTCACTCCTACAAGTGAGACAGACGCTTGTGTGTGTGATAGCTTTCAAAAGCACTGTGCACGTCTGATTGCAAGGACAGCCTGAGAGCAGCTCTGGAGAGTGTGATTTATGAAACCCCCATAGGGACAGAGAGTATTTGGGAAGCAGAAAGCTAAAAGCCATTATCTATATGCCTAATGCCTTTACTTAGGAGGCAGCTTCCCTTCTTCCGATGCTATTATCTTCCAGGTAACACTGGGAGGATGAGACCCCTTTTCACATAGGGTAATTAATCAAAATACCCAAACAAGCATTTGAAAGCACACAATGTATGAGAAAAAATAACCCCTCCCACACATACATCCCGGCTTTCTCCTTGCCCAGGAGGAAATGCCACCTTGGATAAGAGGGCAGATTCAGTAGTTTTAATGAGAAGTCTTCTTCATGAGTAAAGTTTATTTTTTTCTGCTTCTGTTTTTGTCTTTAATGCTATCTCTGCATTAATGCAGAAACTACCTTTGCTAGTCTTTTGTTGACAAGAGGTAAGATGGGACATACAGGAACACCCTAGAATTTGCAGGCGTGGGGGAAGAAGTGTCATGGTTTAACCCCAGCCGACAACTAAACCACACAGAGCCACTAGCTCACTCCCCACCCCTGGTGGGACGGGGGAGAGAATCAGAAGAGTAAAAGTGAGAAAATTTGTGGGTTGAGATAAAAACAGGTTAATGGGTAAAGTAAAAGCTATACATGCAAGAAAACAAAACAAGGAATTCATTCAGCACTTTCCTTCAGCAGGCCATGCCCAGGGAAGCAGGGCTCTGTTGTGTAACGGTGACTTGGAAATACAAATGCCATCACTCCAAATGTCCCCTCTTCCTTCCTCTTCCTCTAGTTTATATACTGAGTGTGATGCTCTATGGTATGGAATATCCCTTTGGCCGGTTCGGGTCAGCTGTCCTGGCTCTGCTCCCTCCCGGCTTCTTGCGCACCCGCTCACTGGCAGAGCACGGGGAACTGAGAAGTCCTTGACGTAGAGCAAGCAACAACTTGGCAACAGCTAAAACATCGGCGTGTTATCAACAGTATTCTCACACTAAATCCAAAACACAGCATTGTACCAGCTGCTAGGAAGACAATTAACTCTATCCCAGCCAAAACGAGGACAAGAGGTGATATTGGAGTTAAAATTACTAAAAATGAGTAAGTAACTAAAAGGAGCAGCCAGCACTGTGACAACTGTTTAGTGAAGGATTTTGAGCCATGGCTGTTCTCTCAAAAGCATCCACTTCTTCAGCCTTTAGTCTCCCCAGTGAGTTCACCAGCAGCGAAATTGCCTTAGGACACCCAACCCCAGAGCAGTGTATGTAGTCAGAGGAAAGGCAGCCCTCCTTCAAAAGACCTAAATGTTTTGCTTTGCCATTGCGATCTTCTGTGGCTGTATTCACATGTCCTCTGCAGGCTCTGCAGTTCACCCATAGGGCAGTGTTTGCAGTGGTGAGATGTCTAGGCTCTGTCCTGCACCATCCGTACCCCCGGGCATGGTGTTCGATTGCAGGTTGTGCTGCTCATGGCTGTGCTCAGAAGTATTTGCATTTGGTCCCAGACAACAAATCCTGAAGTGCAAGTAACCCCTCTGAGACAAATAAAAACTGGCTGCAGGAAGAGCAATAATTCACTAACCAGCGAGGTGGTGGTTTTACATTAATAAGTAATAGCACATTAGCTGGTGGAGGAACTCTCTTCTACATTAATGGAATAATATTGGTGTTTTAATCGGTAGAAAGCTCCACTTACCCAGGGAGGCTGTAGATAGAGGCTCCAGATCCTTGCCTTCCCTTTGCTCAGAAGACGTTTCTCTCTGAGCTCCGTGGGAAGACATCATGATGGCATGAAAACACAAACACTGCTGAGCTTGCACCCAGGACCTTGCACATCCTTTGGCTATCTTTTGGAAAGACAGAGTGGCACTGTGCATGTGGGGGCAAGGGGACACCAAAACCTCACCTGTACACTTTAGGGCTGTGATTGGGAAAGCATGAGGAAACTGCAAGCTATAGCATCATTTGACACCAACAGTCCTAGCTAGAAAGCTGCATTTGACACATAACCTTGCCAAATCACTTGCAAGCACTGTTTGTGTGGCATCATCACAAGCAGCACTGAATATTTCTATGGGATATGTGGCCAAAATGATAAATGGAAGGAGTTTTACACAGCGTGTTGGCTGGGATGGACAAAACCCCTGGGTAGCCCACTTGCCCACGCCACTCTCTGTGGGCTTCATCTTTATGCCTGCATCAGTGGCACCCGATGGGACACATGTGAGGACACACACTGGACACCAACCTCATCATCTCAGCCATCAGAAACCACCAATAAAATAAAATAACTTTAAAATGGCTATCTGCGCCCTGATTTCTAAGAGGAAATAAAGCCCCTTTTCAGGCTAAAAGGCTTGAAAAATGAGGGTGGATTGATCAAGGCGGTCCTTTTCCATGAGGTTCCAAGGATAATTATAATGTTCTTAATTCTTAATTAACGTTTTAATCATCAGTATTTAGTGATCACTGGGAGCAAAAGAATAACTGAAAATCAGGTGAACTATGGCTGAAAAGTTACAGTATATACTGAACAGTCTGGTTCTGCTGACTTGCATTTTTTTGGGGGAAGAGCAGTAAATACTAACACAAAAACCTGGTGGTTTAGTTCAGTTTTATGTCTCAGACCAGACCACTAACTTTGATGTCTGCATTTATAAAGTTTGCATCCCCTAAATCAAACACCTAAAAATAAAGAGAAAACTAATGGAGATTTGGTAAAATCAAGGCTTTTAAGGGAGATAACTTTTTTGAATGCTAAACTGTCTAACTGATGTTGCACCCACTGCTGGAAGAAGCTGCAGAGGGGGGGCAGGAAGGAGCTGTTCCCTCCCCAGCTTGCCTGCACAGCCTAACTGGGGTTTGCCAACCACTGACCTTACTTACCCCAACACACTTTTGTAATCCGTATAATGCACAATGGCAAAGAAAAAATGCACAGTTTGCTGGGTAAGCTGAGATATATCCTCCCCTGTTAACATCTCATGTTTGCTCACAGGTACAGCAGCACTCCTGCTGCTGCTGTGCTGTGCAGTGCAGAGGACGGGCAGAGCCTTCTGAGGATAAATATTATGGAAAATACATCTGACCTGCATCTCTGCAACCAGAACTGAATCCAAACTTGCCAAAAGTTCAAGGATGCTCAGATCTGAGGTTTTGGTTCAGGCACGTCTCTGGAGACCTTAGAAACCTGTTTGCTCTGTGAAGAGAAAAACAGGAAGCAGAGCCCATGTTAGCCCCCAGGGCCTTTCCTCCAGCTGAGCTGGCATGGTCCGGGAGAGATTATTTCAGTTGCAGCCACAAACAGTAGGAACTTTCCTCTGCTGTTCAGTCACAGCTTCGTCCGTGGAGTATTAACCCCCTGCCAGGAGGCAGTGCCTGCTAGCAGGCTGTTTCTGAGCCGAGCTGATGGAAACCAAGGGGCTGGATCAATGGTGCCTTGGGTTCATCAGCACTAGGAGGCAGCTCCCTTGGAGCATCCTTTTTGCACTGAGGTTGTCGCCTGTACTAAGCAAGTGATTGAATGTTTTTTCAGAGGAGAACTGAGTCTTGGTTTGCCCTGTTGCTGGCTCTTGTGTTTTGGCTTCCAGGTGGCTTTCACATTCAGGTGGTTGGCATTTATCAGCAGGAAAACTCACAAAAAAGGACAGCAAAGCGCTTTTCAAAAGGGAATTTATAAAATCCATACATTTGTCAAAATTGCATGTGAAGTCTAGAAACCACAGCACACAACTTGGGTAGCTAATCAGCAAAGCTCTAATGGCAAACCCTTGCATCAGGCAGCTGAGTCACGAGATAAAGTGGGAGAATTGGGGATGAACAGCAAGAAAATCCACATTCTTGGCTTGGAGAGAGTAGAGCATTTCTGGTTCCCTCCCTGGCTGCTGTCAACGCTTAGCAAGTAAATAATCAGCATGAATAATCTATGCATTTTATGCACACTACTCTCATAGAGTAGTTTTAATTTGGAGAGGGTTTAAGGGATTTTGAGAAAAACTGCTCAGAGCCATTTGAAACAACTGCTAGGTATTAATGTCATGTTTGCAAGTCCTGGTGTTTTCCTGATTTTAGCAGAAAAACATTTTCTGCTTATTAAGGCTTTATCTTCTTGCTGTAACTGTAAAAATACCGGGGACAGATGGTAAATTGCAGGTAAATACACCGCCGTGCTAGGGAACTGCCTTGTACCAGACATAATTGAGGCAAACACTTTTGAAAGCCAGGAAGCTAAAAATTTGTCATTCATTCAATCTGCTTAACAAGGGTTGATGAATACAATTAGGGAAAATCAGAGCTGATTCATGGGGTATACACTGCCCAGAAGAGAAATAAATATATGGTGAATATATTTTATAATAAGCAGTTCAACCAAGTCTAATGTCAGAATCATTCACAGCGTGATGGTGTGCTTTATTCTTTTTGAATTGAGATATCAGGCAGAAGATTTAGTTCTTCTCCCACCCTCTCCAGATAACACACCAGGCACCACTCATAATAACACATCTGATAAATTTCCAGCGTGAACATCCCCATGTATGCAGAGCCCTGTGTGTCTTAACAATTTCACAACGTTAGGATTACATGTTTCCAAGAACCCTTCATGAAATGTGCGGTTTGAAGTAGTGGTTTTAACCACTATTCTGTGTGTCTGAGTTGGCTGGTGGCCTGCGCTTTACTGGCAAGTGGGGAGAAAACCTACTCAAAGAAAATTAAAACCTTTTAGGGAAAGGAAGTTACATCTCCTTTAAGGAACTTCAGAAGGAGCTTAGTGGATGAGGGAAAGGCTGTGGATGTTGTCTCTCTGGACCTTAGTAAAGCCTTTGGCACCATCTCCCACAGCATTCTCCAGGAGAAACTGGGGGTCATGCCTTGGACAGCTGTGCTCTGCACTGGGTTACAAGCTGGCTGGATGATAGGGCCCAGAGTGGTGGTGGATGGAGTTACATCCAGCTGGGACCAGTCACAAGCGCTGTTCCCCAGGGCTCAGTTGGGGCCAGTCCTGTTTCGTGTCTGTATCAGTAATCTGGAGGAGGAGATCGAGTGCACCCTCAGTAACTTTGCAGATGACACCAAGCTGGGGTGGAGTGTTGATCTGCTTGAGGGCAGGAAGGATCTGCAGGGGGGTCTGGACAGGCTGGAGCGATGGGCCAAGGCCAACTGTATGAGGTTCAACAAGGCTCAGTGCCGGGTCCTGCCCTTGGGTCACAACAACCCCAGGCAGCGCTACAGGCTGGGGCAGAGCGGCTGGAAAGTGCCTGGTGGGAAAGGGCCTGGGGGTGCTGGTTGATGGCCGGCTGAATGTGAGCCAGCGGTGTGCCCGGGTGGCCAAGAAGGCCAACAGCACCCTGGCTTGTGTCAGACACAGTGTGGCCAGCAGGACCAGGGCAGTGACCGTCCCCCTGTACTGGGCACCGGTGAGGCCGCACCTGGAATCCTGTGTTCAGCTTTGGGCCCCTCACTGCAAGGGGGACTTGGAGGGGCTGGAGCGTGTCCAGAGACAGGCAGCGGGGCTGGGGAAGGGTCTGGAGCACAAGTCTGATGAGGAGCGGCTGAGGGGCTGGGGTGTTTAGCCTGGAGAGGAGGAGGCTCAGGGGGGACCTTATCGCTCCCTACAGCTGCCTGAAAGGAGGCTGTGGGCAGGTGGGGGTCAGTCACTTCTCCCAGGTAACAAGTGACAGGACAAGAGGGAATGGCCTCAGGTTGTGGCAGGGGAGGTTTAGATCGGATATGAGGAAAAATTTCTTCACCAAATGGGTGGTCAAGCATTGGATGAGGCTGCCCAGGGGGGTGGTGGAATCACCATCCCTGGAGGTGTTTAAAAGACACATAGATGTGATGCTTAGGGACATGGTTTAGTGGTGGCCTTGGCAGTGCTGGGTTAATGGTTGGACTTAATGATCTTAATGGTCTTTTCCAACCTAAATGATTCTATGATTCTATGAGTCTGTGAGAGGTTTCCCAGCGTAAGTCCAGAATACCTTTGAACTGTGATTTGGTAAGCAGTGTAGGAGAAGCTTGGATTTAACTCCCACTTATGTCTTTGTTAACACCGCTATGCCAAATTCATGTAATTAAGGATTGTAGCCCCTCTGAAAGGCTTTTTTGTAGATCACAGAGCTTTATGGCACAAGGCAGAGAGCATCTCCCTCTGATGCTCTCCTGAAACCAGTGAGAGGGTGGTCTGGGTTACATGCAGCAGTAAACCACGCCACGACAAGCCAAAATTGCAGGTTTAGGGCAGTTTGGCTAACAGCCTTTGGGACACAGTTTTGCAGCACCTTCTGCCTTTTCCAGTATGAAAGGCCTCTTCTGTCTTCTGCTAGCAACACTTGGGTCTGTGATGCAGCTGTGCTATGGAAGTCAAAGAAATGTGTTTATCATGACTGAGATGAGCAACAGGCAGCACTGGACTGGAGCTCAGCCTGCTGTGACCCCCACCATCTCCACCATGTGCACACACACTGCTGCGCGCCAGGCAAGGGGTGGCATCACGAGACATGAGTGCAAAGCAAGCAGCACAGCCACCTCCTGGGAATGGTGGGTCCCAAAGGGTTGTCCCGTGTTCCCCACCAAAACCAGCCTCACTGTGATTCTCTGATGTCTCATATGAGAGAAGTCTGCATCGTGGCCTCTTCCTCATGGTGGGTATTCATTTCCTTTTCGGCTGCATTTATTTTTCAAGGTATCAAAGCTGGCAAAAGCCTGTAGAACTAATAGTCACCAAGAAGATCCCAACAGATCACAGCTGTCAGTGCGTGAGTGAGATTTTAAGGCAGACTAACGCAGATCAGTGGTATCTCCTCAGCAAACCATCCTACCCCAGAATTTTTATCTTGGAATGTGGCCTCACCCCTTTGGGGCTTATTTGCCAGGAATTCCTGAGGAAGGGTTGTGCTGCTGCGACATGCCTGGAAAATCCCATATTTGTTCATGTTAGGAAATCAATCACTAATGTATGGAAAACTGAACCTAGGATAGGAATGATTCTACAATATGCTTACTTTTTTTTTTGGAGAAGAAGCATAGCAGGATCTTTACTTGACCCTTCCACCCCACACCTCAAGAATTTCTGATTATGGAACAGTTCTTTTTTTTCCATTTTACAGGGGTTTTAAACTGTAAACCTCTTTCATTACTAAATGGAGTGTGGTCTCCCGCAAGGCTTGGATCCAAGATCTTTCCAGAGCAATTATGGAGACCTTGCAATAGGGCTGTCAGCGGTAAAATAGCCCGGAGAAACTTTCCAATACAGACTTTCAGACTGGCTTCCCTGGGAATATCCTAGGGTACTTTTTACTGTCACTTTAAGTATATGTTCTTCCCGATTTTTCCTCATGGCACTCTAACTGTAAACAGTTGGATTTAACTTCACAGTAAAAGCCAAGAGCTGTGTATGGTGTCAGCCTCAGCAGATTACCTTGGTTTTCACCACAAAAAGACCTGCCTTTGACTATCGCAGTCCCTGTGGTGCCTGAGAAGTGATTTGTCCCTACCCATGCGCTCTGACTTATGACTTCAAGGTCCTGAGAGCTTATGGGTAGAGCATACCTTAACATCCACAGACATCCAGAGAATTTCTGCATGAAGATCTCAGTTCACGTTTGTTCTTAAAAATGCAACATGTAAATCTGATGAAATGTCACAGGTTTAAACCAATATGAACCTACAATGAGGTTATCTGGATTCACAGCATGAGGGCTGGCTCTGTCACTGCTTGGTCTACAAAATTTGCCGGTTCAGGCAATCGGGCTTCTTTAGTTTAAATGTCTTGGAGCCAAACTTATGCAATTTATTAAGGAATTAGCTTAGCATGAAATGCAGGAATGAGCTAACGACATTATAGGCAAGGCAGTGCCAGCCCAGCGGAGGGACAGGCTCTCCTACAGGAGTCCGAAATGGACCAGGCTCAAGAAAGGGCTCTGGGGGTGATCGGGGTCAGGGGAATGCCTGGCTGATGCAAGGAAAATAAGCTTGATTTAATAAGCCTAGTAAACAGGGGAAAGGTTGGGGATGGTAGTGATCTCCATTAGTGCAGCAAGCACTAGGGACAAGGATGATGATTAAGCCAGGGGATGGCAGGGCTGGTGTCAGCAGTTGCACTGCAAGAGCAAATGGGCTGCTCTCTCAGGAATGGCTTAGGACTGAAAAGGCAAAGGTGATTCTGGCCTGTTAGAGCAGGGAGGGTCTTGAAAGGCTCCCTGTGGGAGCAGAGTGGGGAAAACCACTTGTGAGTTTGAAGATGGGATTGGATTTGACTGTGAGAGGGTGAGAGGGAGATCCCTGCCCACCCCCTGCATCTCACGTGCCTTCTTGTACTCACTGTCAGGAACTGCTCTGCCCAAGGGGTGCTCACAGCTCTTTCCATGTAGCATTCAACTCTGCTAACAAAAATCCACTCCATCCTGTTGTTAGTTTGGCATTTAAACACTCACCCACCAGCTGCTGGGCTGCACTGAGGAACCACATCTCAAGGCATTCAGCACAAACTGAGTTCAGACCAGTAGCACTGGAGTAATGGGCTGCGTTGTGATGCCAGTGCCCTGCATCATCCAGCTCCCACAAATCCACCTCCTTGTTTACTAGTGTGACCCTAAGTTGATACAGCTTTTGCATGAACAACCTTTTTTTTTCCTCTAGATATACTGCTTTTTCATTTATTACTATTAACAATAAAAAGTCTGAAGCTATGTATTAAACAGCTGTGCATCTAACTGAGCCAGCCACAACAGATTATTTTTTCTTTCTTTCTTTAAATGGGAAAAGACTCTTGTCAGGCCCTCCTAAAGCACAGGGAAGATAAGCTAAATAAAATTCAAATCAACGTCAAGAAAACAAGCCTACAGATAATGGAGTCCACAAGGATATCCTGGGGAGAGAGCAGCACTTAGGTCAGGTAGAGCTTGTGTTTCAACATGAAACTCTTAGCTGTATCAAAACCAACCCTTGTTTCCACTGAAGTCATTACTAGCTATTCACAGTTGATAAATACCTTATTGAAATAGGATGCTATTAACATTACCTGCAGCAAAGCTCAAAGCACACAGATTTTCACACAAAAAATGCCTGGAAATATTTAGGATCTGTTTTTCTCTACTTAACTACTTATAAAATCTGGATGTGTTGCAAAGAACGTTTATGCTTAGTATGACACCAGTATGATCTGATATAGTCCTTCTCTAAATGGACATTTGCAATAGACTGGGCAATCGCTATGATGAGGCATTAGATGAGCAATAGCAGCCCATAAGCAATGACACAATGTAAATCCAGGAGGCTGGGCTGAACAGACTACTGTGATAAGATGGATAAGATAGCCATGCTGTGTTCTTACTAGCAGTACTACTGAGCATTAAATGGGCACGTCAAGGAGAAAAAAGACTTATTTCAACCCATGTTTTAAGTACAAAAGCAAGTGGAATTGCTTTAAATTTGGTCCAGATGTAGGAAATGTGGTTTGTAATTGAAAACAAACAAGCACAGAGATGCAGGGTGGTACAGCGATGCTCCTGGTGTATTGTTCCTGACATCAGCCAGGATGAGGAGGAGAGTTAAGGGAACCTGGAGAAGGCTCTGTTTCCTCCTGAGCCTGCCTGACTTCCTTATTCGGACTCAGCTGAGACAGGAGCTCTTCCTGGCCTCTCACGCTTTCCCTCTCTATAGTACACAGGGCACACGAGGCTCCAGCCTAGCCAAAAATATCATGGCCCTGGCTCATGTACCCTGCTGTTTGTGTAATCAGGCCACGCTGTTGTGGCGCATGAAGCTGTGACTCCCCAGGAGCATCTCCTGGTCCCTGGGAGGATGCTGGAGGGCGGCTGGCGCAGTTGGGAAGCCAGCCGGCTCCCTGCAGGCCAGCAGCTAAGTGAGGGTTTTAGGTGGGAAGGCTTGCAGGCGAGACAGGCGCTGCTTTCTCTTGTCTAAAGATACTCTCCTTCCTTCCTCTCTCCCTTCCTGAGACAGACAAAAGTAGGTAAAATGCCAGGGCCTGTTCTCTGCATGGGGGATCATTTCTGATTCGCTTCTGTTTCCAGACTCCTGTGGAAGTGACAGTCCCAGATATTACTAGGCTTCATTTCATCCAGGCTAATTTAACTGTCGACTTTTTAATGCAAACATCTTGTTATCCTGTTCTACAGAAAAAGTCTGGATTGTAAAGGGATCCGTTTATGTACTTAAACCAATAGTTAAGATTTTGCCTTAAACATGCCAGGGGTTAATCATTCAGGATAATATTTCTGTTGTGCTCAGCACCACTTACAGAGTCACAAAGGATGAAGAAGCCCTTCAGCAGCAATGCTGCTGTAGGAAAGCTAAAGAGCAGACGCTTGTTACCGGCATTACCCAAAGAGTAACACCGACTAGAATACCCTGAGTTTGGTATAATCAGCCTAAACACAAAAGAGTGATTAGTGAGAACTACGAGAATCTGAACATAAATGCATGTTCATCAACCTGCCTTCAAATAATGTAAGGAAACAGAAATTAAGCCTTGGGACTAAATTCCTTCCTCAGGGTCACTTTGAATTGCCTGTGGACCCAGGGACGAATGTGGCCAGGGTATTTTTCAAAGGCCAGATTAACATGGACTCCAAAAATACAACCACAGGTCTGGCGGCATTCAGTGCAGATAGTAAACCTGCTTGATGAATAAAGGGCAGAAGAAACTTGTGGATAAAACCCAACGTGTCTCTCAGGTGGATGATGCTCTCAGGGCAGCAGTGTGTGCCTGTTTTCTGGTGCTGTTATTTTTGGACACAGCCACCCTTCTCCCCTGGAACTGACTCACCTCTGCAGGAAAGCCTCTTCCCCCCCGTGCAGTTCTCTGCATTTTCCTTCCAAGGCTCCTGATTTCCTTCTAGGGGTTTGCATCAAACCTCTCACACAAACAGTTTTAGAGCATGACCACTGTGACTGTTTTTACAGGGAGAAACCTGAGCCAAAGAAAACAATAAATGCTTGAACTCTGTCCCGTTAATCAGATCTCAAAGCATGATTACAATGAATCTCGTAAACCCCAACAAATTTAATTCCTTTTATCCTTGCTTTGAGTGCATGGAAGGTCAGGCATAGACAATTCAAGTTATTTTCCCCAAATTCATGCTGCATGGCAGGGTCAGGAATAGATTTTAGCTCTAGAAATTCATAGGCGGCCCAAGTTGGAAAAGATGAGTTTTCAATCAACATCACATCAGAAGCTGTTACTTAGATTGTACCAGGAGATAAATCAGGGCAAGGAACCCTCTAAGCACAAAGGAGACACAAACCTTTCTCTTAGAAACACCGTAGTTACTCTTTCTCCAGTGAAAAAGTGTTCTTTCATGTAGAAAATGAAAGCTGGTGATTCACGAAGCCAGCCGGCACCATGTTGCAGAGCCCGCTGGGAGCAGGCATCCCTGAAACACAGCCCATTCAGAAGCTGCGGGCACCTTTTGCAGGAGATCCTTGCAGTGAATCTTTCCTTCAAATTCCCACATAAATTGGTCTTAAAAATAACAGGCAACTGAATAAAGCAAGCATCTTAGTAATCATTTAAAGTCTTTAAAATAAGAGGAGGGTGAAGGTGTCTTCTTAGAGCTCAGCAGGCTGGTGGACCTGTGGGTGCCTAGGGCTGTGCATGTGGTGGCAGACCCTGCTGGGAACGGGAGATGAAGTTGTGCCCAGTCCTGGATTTTTTTTTGGGGGGCGGGGGTTTGTCTCTTTGCCTTCCTGTTGTGCATCCTCTGAGATGATGCACAAACTTCTTGTAACTTCCAAAGGTTTACAGTCATTACAGCCTTTTGATAAATGTTTCATTTTAGCAGATCCAACTCCCCCAGCCCTAGGCACGCTGCAGCATCCAAGAGGAAGGCCACGTGCTCAGCATCCTTCCTCCCTGAGCAGCACCACCAGGTATCAGCCTACTGCAGCCAGAAAAACTTTCCCTATTTGATCGGAAACCATAACATCAATGAAAACTGCAATTTCCTGGCTAAAATTCAGATACAAAATTTGCATGTAGTCAGGGCCTTGCAAGGTCATCTTGTGCTCTGGGCTGATCACATTTCTCTTCCTACTCTTTCTCATCTGAAGTTTTTAATGGCTTAAATATGTACATGTTTGGAGCAGCCACAGTTTGTATCTGTGTTTTAGAATAAATAGGAAGCGAGAAGACTTGAGCAGCAGTGAGGTTGCCATAGCAATTGTTTGTTGGAGGAGAGAAATTGCAACAAAACCCTGGAGAACGTGTCACTGTGCCTCTACCTTTTGCACCATGCCCGTCTGGACTTCAGAGAGGACAGGTTGTATGGGAGAAGAGTGGATCCTTGGCCTCCCTGCTGCTCTTCAGCAGATGTTCCAGGGAACCTGCCCGGGGGCATGGCCGAGGCAGCAAACTTAATGGTTCAGCCTGAAGTTTCACCAAGCGACACACGCAGGAACTTTGCACACACCTTAAAACACGCATGAGTCATCAGGTGATCTGGATCGTCATTATATCAGTGCAAGTACTTACTTATAAATCATAGATGAATCATAAGGCATTAGTTTGACTTTTTAAACCACGGAGTATCAATCATATGTTTTGTCTCAGATTAAAGCGTGCAACCACTTTGAAAGCAAGCTGATCTCTGGTGTAGGGAGGTTATCTGCAGGGTGCTCTTGTGCTACTCAGCTGAATGTTGATGGATCACTACCCAGAGAAGTAGCTAAATGGGAGATAAATCCATGTGCAATTTGGGAGATTTACTTTCTTTTACATGAGAGTATCTCTGAGAACCGAACACCAGCTATATCAGCATAGCGATACTTGTACTGCTGTTATCTGAGCAACGCAATGGTAAATTGACAGCATTTGTAGAGGTTTTCACTTGTGGCTTCACATTTGATGCTTTATGTATTTCATTTGCTTACACCTGACAGCAGCCTGTAATGGCTGACACGCATCTTACAACGGGAGGGACAGGGACAGAATGTAAATGGGGGCCAAGGTGAGTTAGAAACAGCAGAGCTGGAAATAGATCTTGTTTCCAGGCTCTGTTTGACACAGACCTTGCCTAATAGTATAAACTCACAATCGTTTTGCTGCCATTACAGCAGATGCTGCTGGCACCTCCTAGATATGAGGGTCACACCATGTCTGAGCATCAGTGTTTCAGTGACAACATTCAGAGTCACTCATGGGACATTTATATTCATACGTTAGCATCACTGGCCCAGGAAATAATGTTTGAGAAATAGTTTGAAAATACTGCCTGGAAAATCTTAACCACCATAGGACACCCTTCTCTAAATCCAAGAGCAAAGTAACAGTTGTGCCTTAAGAAGAGAGATGGGGTGACAGAGCAGTGTCTCACTGGTCACCAGACTGGCAGCCAGCTGCACTGGGCATCAAAAAGCACTTGCAGAATTGCTCTGCCCTCCTCACCCACAGGCAAAACAGCGGAGACTAGTATGGCACTTCTAGAGGAAGGATTTAAAAGGTCGCTTCATGACTGTGCCTGTGCTAGACTATACTGAAGTATGAATGCCTAAGCTGTGCTCACAAAACATACACGTGTGATGGCCTGATCAGGCCTGACAGGTCTGATCACCTTATTGGGCATAGCTGGCCCCAAATGATTTTTTTCTCTTGAGATACTTGCCAGCATGTTGTCAGACAGAGCTGATCCTGTCTTGGAGCATGAGGATGGACCAGAAAGCATCCCAAGATCCCTTTAAGCTCTATTTTCTTGTGGTCCATGTTCTGAATAAAATCAAATCTGTAGCATCATTTTTGATCCCTGCTTTGAACTGTTAGAGCTTATGAAGCAGAACAAACTGCTCTGATACTTCTTCAAAGCAGGGAATTGCCAGAGAGCCAGCTGTGTGAGGGATTCACCAAAAGCTATGGAAGAGCACCAAAAACTGCTTTCCTACAACAAACCACCAAGCCACACAATCTAGGAGCTGGTGTCTAGCAGCAGTCAGTTATGCCACAGGCAGAAGGAGATGCAAAGTAGCACTTGGCGTAAATACATTCCCAGCATATCTCACAGTATTGACTATGAGTTAATAACATTTAATTTCAGGAAAAAAAAGGCAGCTGTAGGACAATTCACCCCCACCTGCCCTATAGCTTTACATCAAACATAGCTTCCTCGGAACGGCTTGGTATCGGTAGCTGTCGAGAAAAACTCTCATGCGCAAAGATCTTCTTGCTATTTAAAATAAAAAACAGCTTGTCATAAAGAAATGAAAATCTGGGACCTTTTAGATATTCCCAAGGCAGTTTCCAAGACAGGATATGAAAAGCTAAGGCTGCACTTAAAAGCATGCATTAACTGAGTGCTTGTGTTAGTTGAAGGTTAGAGAGGAAACAGTCACCTTGCCCTCAAAAAAGACAGGAGAAAGTTTTGAGGTGAGAATTTGTTTCATCTGCTTGGACCAGCTCATGAGAAAACTGCCCCATGCTGGGGAGGGCTTAGCCCTGGCACTTTCCCCAAGGCTGCTCCCTGGCACAGTATCTGTGTTGTGGTCCCTGTAGGGAAAACCAGTTCACTCACTCAGTGATACAAACCTTCCCGGTTACCAGGTGCACCAAGAAGTGAAGGTCAGTGCAATAAATCGTACATGTTTGCCATCATCTGGAAACAAAACACCTCTCAGTCTGCAGAACACATTTCTGCACAGCCTTCCTTCTGCAAAAACATTATGTGTGCTTCGCATCGTCCTACCTCGGTACCGTAACAGTGTCACCAGGCAAAGCTACTTCCCTCGAATAGCGTACTGAATACCAAGGAACACAAACCATCCTACATGAGGAAATTTAGTAGAGCTCAGATACCAAATCCAAATTTTTCTTGCTATATACATGTTAAATTAAAAAATATTTATAGAACATTATTCCTTGAAGGGTTTGAACTGCAGGTTTGGTTTTCCTACTGACTGTGCTTCAACACACAAATGAAAGCTTTTCATATCTCTACGTTCCTGCTTTCTAGCTTGGTCAAAGATGATTTGTTTGACAGCAGAGCACATCTTCTGAAGCCCAGGTCAGAGCCCATGTGTGCCGGCTCTCTGTCAGAGATTGCACTGAAGGCCCTGGTTTCAGACATGTAAATATTGGCATGATACCAGCCAGGCACCATTTCTAAAGCAGCTTTCAAATCCTCCATGCTAAGGAGCTATTGCTGCCTTATGAAAAGCTTTACCGAGCGAAGACAGGTCTGCTCATGGGTCAGTTCCCTCCTCTTGTTTTGTTGCAGATATTTATGTGAAAATAAGATGCTTTATTTGTGAAAGATCATCTATTCCTTGACGCATTCCCGCACTAAAATCCAGGTTGTCTCATTATCATATGCAGAATTAGTAGGCTACATTATCAAGATCAGCAAAAATACCTCATTTTTAGGGAAGATTTTGGTACAAGCCACAAGCAGGGAGAAGCATAAGTTTATACTGTCTCAGCAGGGCTATTTTCTACTGGAAAACTTTTAGATTTGTCAGCAGTAGATTATGAAATTCATTGCATTTCTTAGCATCCCCCTTCAAGGTTATACATACACTGGGACCCTTAAAAATTAAATTTTTCCCCTACCCCTGGCAGAAGGACTACCAGTGACCACAACAAACTCCTGAGCAGGCCCAACCCACTCCCCAGCAGCAACCAGGCAGCATCAGGGAGAGAAACTAGGACAAAATCTGTATGGCATATGGCCCATGAGGTGACATGCTTGGCCCCACAGCTGCTGAGGGGGAGTGGGAGCCACGCGGCACCTCCAGACACCACGAGGAGCAGCCAGATGGCCCACCAGGCTGCAGGGTCCCCAGGTCAGGCTCTTGGTCAGTGTCAGTGCACATACCATTTGGCTGGCCAAGAGGCACGTGCATGCTGCTGGCTAACAGCCAAGCTGCCTCTGTTTCCCTTTGGCCAGCCCAAGAGGCAAGCGAGCGGGAAGCTGGATGCTCTCCTGGCTGGAGAGTGATGGAGGGGGGCTGTTGCAGTGATGGTTGAGGGCTCCAGGGATGCAAAATCAGGGTCAAGTAAGAGATGTGGGAGGTGTTACACTTAGAAATCTTAAGGCATTACAGATGGCAGATGTAAGGAATGAGGAGGAACCACCCTGGGATCTCGTGGAGAAGACGGAAGGGAAGCTGAGGGGTAGATACCGTGGGTGCAGGGAGTTGTGGCCCAGTAGTGATGTTTGGTAGTCTCTAAAAGCCCACATGAGCTGGGTTGCTCTGGGCTGTCTCCTCAGGCTTCAGGAAACTAGCTTCACCTCAGGGACTACCTTCGCTGTTTGCATTCGTAAATACCAGACCCACCAAACAGCAGGGTGTAGATCAGCGCCGCCTGCGCAGCCTATTCGTATCCTGTTCGGGTTGGGCAGCATTGATGCTTGTCGTTTTTTTCTTTTTTAATGAGGGAGTTTTCTACTCCTCATGATTGCAGACAGAATTTTCCAAACTGGGGTTGGATATCACAAGGCCCACCCAACCACTTAACTTCAAGTTCTCATTTCACCATGGAGTGTAATTAAATGTGAAACCCTTCTCTTTCTGTCCTAGTTTTGGCTGGGGTAGAGTTAATTGTCTTCCTAGCAGCTGGTACAATGCTGTGTTTTGGATTTAGTGTGAGAATACTGTTGATAACACGCTGATGTTTTAGCTGTTGCCAAGTTGTTGCTTGCTCTAAGTCAAGGACTTCTCAGTTCCCCGTGCTCTGCCAGTGAGCGGGTGCGCAAGAAGCCGGGAGGGAGCAGAGCCAGGACAGCTGACCCGAACCGGCCAAAGGGATATTCCATACCATAGAGCGTCACGCTCAGTATATAACTGGGGGGAGTTGGTCGGGAGGGGCCGATGGCTGCTCGGGGACTGGCTGGGCATCGGTCAGCGGGTGGTGAGCAGCTGTACTGTGCATCACTTGTCTGTCTTGGGGTTTATTCCTCTCTCTCTCTCTCCTTTTCATTACTATTATTGTTGTTGTTATTATTATTATTAACAACTTTATTTCAATTGTTAAACTGTGGGTAAAGCCCACAGGTTTTATCTTTTTTCATTTCTCCTCCCCATCCCACCGGGGTGGGGGGAGGAGGCGGGGAGCACGCGGCCGCATGGTACTTAGTTACCAGCTGGGGTTAAACTTTCTTATGAGCATGCACGTCTTGTGAGCCACCCTGGTTAGGAGTTTATATTCTCAAATGCATCTGAGCAGGCCTACAGAAGGAGAACGATGGTGACACTGATTTCTGCATCGCCTCCCTTAGCTCTGACTGTGCGTAGGTTCCACTTCTGCATTCACAGATCAGCTCTGGAGCAGAAAGCCCCTGACTCCAGCGAGACACAGCACAGCTGTACGTGCCCACCAGATCAGACTGCCAGAGCAGAGGCTTACCTATTGCATTACAGTCTCGGTGCAGCTAAGCAATAACCCAGTTCTCACCACAAGTCTTACAGATTACCATCAAATGAAACGTGTTATTCATTGCATTATTATATACTTTAAAATAATAATAATAATATTATAGGAGAAATATCATGATCACTTTCTCTTAGCAATGATTTTATTTCTGTTATTAGTGCCCATTAGTAAATTTCTTACATCAGAATATGATGTTGGCTGGAACTTAAAAATGTCATACAGGCAAACAGGATTTTATAAGCAAGTATGATTCATTACCAACACCAGATAATGGAATTACCAGTTCAAAGACCTCTGAACTATTCACTATTCACTGAAGGTGAACTATTACGTTTATTCATAAGAGGTATTTGTATGAGGCAGCTTCTCCACATTCTCAAGAGGGTACAAAGGCACTATGGTGTGCGTCAGCCTGTGCAAAGAAAATTAGACACATCAGGAGCAAATTAAAGGACTTAACCTCTCCAATTTTAGTTATGAAGGGAAGCACAGTGAAAGCTTGCTCTTCTCCATACTGCCACTGGAAGGTCTCGAGGGGGGCGTGCACCAGCACACAGGCTCCTGGGATGGCAGTGGTCCTGGGCAGATGCATGCTCTTCACTCGGCCCCAAGCAGCCATGGAGAAAGAAACACAGGAGCCTTGGTGATAAGTGCTTCTTGGACTGTGGGTTAATGTTGCCTTACATCATTGCGGGCACACCAGCAAGGGCATGGGTGCAGGTGTCACCGCCTGTTTGCTCTGCCCTTCTGGAAACGCCTCCAGGCTCCCCACAGCAGACCCATAAGCCAGCACCATCTTCAGCCTCTCCTGATGGAATTTTCCCCTTCTCATTGCAAAAGCGGTGTGCTGTGCAGCACTGCCGGCACTGGGAACATGAATGTCCCAGCAATTTCCCAGGCATCTGGCACTTTGCTGGTCAAACGCATACTCAGGAACCATCCTGCAAGAGTTTAATGTGCATTCAAATCTTCTGCCAGGTGTCCTTAGATTACGACAAGGTTTCAAGAATGGGGCCAAAAGAGCCCCAGCAAGCAGGCGCAAATATCTCATTGCTAGCCCTTTCTGTTCAAACAGTTAAACACCAAACCTTTTGAAGTGTCGGGCTTAGTACACTCTGCTATTTCATCCCATGGTGATGTTCTGCTACAGAAAGTGTGACCTGTGGAAGGCATGAGTAATATCCCTTGTAGCTGACCTCTATTTGTTTCTCCTGTGGAGACCAGACAAGGTGCATTTTGGCTCAGGCTAACAATCCTCGCTCTCCCTGGGTAAGCCTGCAAGCTAGTCTCCTCATAAACTTCCTGAGGAGGAAGGGCTTTGCATGAGCAAATCACCATTAAAAGACAGACAAACCAAGTTAGGAATAGGCAGGCAGTATTCTTGGACATGGATGATTACCAGTGAAGTCCCACAGGGATCTATTCCAGGGCTGAGATCATATGAATCGTATGGATCATATGACAACATCTTCACAAATGATCTGGAAAAGAGAGGAACAGAGATTGCTGGCGATATGAACTGAATCAGAACAATAAAACCAAAAGCTGACTGCACAGGGTTGTAACAACCTTGCAATAGTAAGTGGCTGGATGACGAAAAGCCAGGTGAAACGTGATATTGATAAATGTGGAATAATGCATTATGGAAAGAGAATTGTAACTGTGTATTCAGTCATGGGCTCCAGCCTGGTTATTGCCACCAGAGGAAAGACATCTTAGATAGGTCTGTTAAACTGTCTATTCAAAGTTCAGGAGCAGCTTTAAAAGACTAATTTTAATATTAATATTAGGAAATGTTAAGAAAAAATCAAGAAAAAACCAGACAATATTATAACAGTGATATGCCTCCATCTTGCCATACATCTCTATGGTTTATAGCAATGGCATGTCTTTCCAAAGCAACATAGTAGTAGTAGAAAAAGCACAAAGACAGGAGGCAAGGGTAATCTTCCTATATGGGAAATAACCTGGGAGAGATAAGGAATCTTCAACCTAAGGAAAAGAGGACCATAAGGAATACATTAGGGTTTATAAAATCATGAGACACATAGGGAATGTTAACAGGGAATAATGATTCAATTGCTCATAATAAAAATAAATAAATAGAGGAACCTCACCTAAAACTTTCTAGTGGCAGATTTGAAAACAAGAGGTGTACACAGTGTGTTGTTAAACCGGGGAAGTCACTGACACATGACATTGGTGGGTGTCACAACTCTATGCGTTCAAACAGTGAATTCAAAAAATTGATAGAAGAGAGAATATATCAAGGATTATTAATCACAAAGATATCATACTTGACTCAGGATTTCCTTAGCAAAGCCTCCCGAGGGAGCTATCCTACAACTTCCATACTTCTGTGCCCTTCCCTAAGTGTCCACTGTCAGTGACCTTATTTTTTCTGTGCTTTAACTTCTACATGGCTCTAAATATTGTTCTGCAGACCTGTCAGAGGCATGAGGATGCAGCAGAGAAACCTAGCAGAAATGTAAGTCAAGCTCACAGGGGACTAAGTGGCCCCAGAGTGTGCTAGCCCAGGTCACAGAAAGAACAGGTGCTTCTTAAACCAGAGGATTTCTAAGGCAATGGCGGAAAATTATGATCTTCTTGCTTGTCTTGACATCTTTTGATCTGCAGCAGCCCGTGGCCTGCACAATGTTTATCTCTCCTTCTGGACGTGGGCAGAGACAACCTGCTGACCAACCAACCATCCAGTCTCAGCAGTGCAGAGTGGGTCGTAATGCTTTCTGGCTGGCAGGGATCTTAATAAAAAGGTTGCTAGCGTGTAGTGTCTGTAGCGTGCTTAATGCAGTGGAGGATTAAGTGAACAAAATCAAACAAAAAAGAACAGTTTAGATTATTAATTGGGAAGGTAATAATAAGACAATATTCATTTGTTATACGTAGGAAAACAAACAAAAAAAAGTCTTTTTTGGGTTCTTGAACTTGTAAAGAACTTTGCAGCTTTCTCTTGTGCATTCCTTTTCACTCTTGGCCAAATTTCCACGTGCCAGCCTCCATGCGCTTGGGGACAACCAGCAAAATCCCTGCTGAGGGCACTGTGCAAGACCTTTTCACAGGCTTCCTTTACGCTGTGCTGCCCAGATTGGTGCAAAAGCGAGCTACAAGCCACACAGTTCCTGGGATGGGTCTCAGCCACCCCTTTCACTTGCCAGGGCTCATCTGCAAGGTGCCCAACACACATCTCTACAGAGGAAGGGCAGTCGCCCAGATGTCTCGATGTCTGGGAAAAAAGACAAGTAGCCTCTACATTCTGCAGGTACAAACACTTCGTCCTCACCATGGGTGTGCTGAGCACCTGCTAGCAGTTGAAGGTAGTTGGATGTATAGGCACTTATACAGAAAGGAGAGGCATTTCTTACCGCAAAATGCTGCTGCCTCATCTGAGGATGGGTGAACAGGTGTTAGGCGTGTTTTTGGAGTGTCTGCAGTGTCTAAACGGGAGCTATGCATTAAGTAAGGTTACTAACTTTAAATGAAAGTGATCAGCCAAACATGGCTCTGAACAGAAACATGTTGAGTTTAGCTGTTATTGGGGGTGTGGGTGTCGGGGGGACTGTGCTTAGGGGAGTCATACCTACATGAATGAGCCAGAATAAGGCTGTACTTTCAAAAAGTTTGAGAAATATTGACTTGGACAGACCCCACTGATGGAAAAACCAGTGTGAGCAGGGTCTGGTCTGCTGTGCTAGTGTGGGGCTGTGCAGTGTCCCCAAGGACACTCTCCTGTCCCATGGCTGCTAGTGCCAGCACTGTGTCACTGCATGGGCACAGCTGAAATGCCCTTTAAATGTCAGTAAACAATGTAAGGAAGACATCAATTAGATATTTATCCTGCCCTATTTCATGCCTCCTGTGGCATCAAAATCCAATATTCTAAAATTTAGGAAATTTATAAAGAAAACTAAGTACCTGGAAGAAAAGGTCATACCTGGCAAGATGGATGGCAATGAAGAGACGGGATGTCCACTTTTTTGGTGCTAACTGTTGGACAAACCATGGCTTCCTGAGCAGGTTGTGAAGTCTACGAGAGGGCTGTTGTAGCAGCAAATTCAAAAACAGTAGGCTAAAACCCCTCAGCAACTGAAAGACAGTGAATTGTGGTATTAGACAAAAAAGTGTAAATGCTGATGAACAAGAGCAGAAATATAATTATGAAACATAAGACCTGCCAAAGAGAAGAATTAATCCTCTGAGGAGATTATGTGTTTGATTTATAATGGCAAAGACATAATACATCTTTTGCAAGGTTTTTTTCTGAGCACCATATTGGCATTCTGATTAGAAATTATCAATATCCAATATTAATAAAGCATAAAGTGGACTAAGAAATCACTAATAAACAGCTCAGAAACTTTTTTTTTCATCAAACAGATTTGTTATCTATGAGAATTAGGAAGATCATCAGGAGATTGGTACCTCTCCAAAATTTTTATCTGTTATCCGTCAGACACAGAATCACTGTTGGTAAAAATTCAAATGCAGAAAATGTTGGGGAGGACAGAAAGATCTGGATCGTGTAGCAAACTGAGACTTTTCAAAAGCAAGGCATTTAAAGGCAGTCAAATTCAAAGCTGGTCTGACCCAAGCAAGGCAGACCAGCCCTAAGAAGAACTGCATCCAAGAAGTGACTCTGGAGCAACCAGTGCAACGCACTATGAGCACTCAATGTGGTTAAAAAAGGCAAAAGAGTTGTCTAGTGAGCAGAGAGGCAGTAGAAGTAATGCACTATGTTAAAAAAAGCATAAATCTGAACACATTTGTCTCAGCCTCTTCCAGTGCCTCCAGACACATAGAAACCATCAGCAGCCCTTGCACCGTGTTGGGTGCTGAAGCCCTTCCCCACACACCCCCACCAAAGCCTGCATCCCTGGCACTCGGTGCTGCTGCTTTCATTGGTTTTTAATCTCCGGTTATTTAAAACCAGAGTTTGCACAATCACCTGAGAAGCAGCCCCCTTGAGAGGGAGACAAGAAACTCCAGAGAAGGTGGGTCTGAGAACAAGTACTCTCATGGCAGCTGGTAAGAGCAGGGAGAGGATGGGACCAGCAACAGTCATGCCACTGCTAAGGAAGCATCAGTGGTCAAGGGTGCTTCTGCTAGGGCATGCATAAGAAACTGCACTGCTTTGTCAAAGGGCTTAATTTCTCAATGGTTTTGAACTACTTATGGTGTACACATGTCACTTTCTAATTTATTTATGGCTAATGAGATTTCTGAGAAGCAAATCAGATTGCTATTGACACTGAATCTAATGCAGCCCCTTCTTTGTCACAGCCACTTTCTGAAATGAAGTTATAACAGTGCTGTAAAAAATACTTGATGTGACAGGCCTGGAAGATGAAATGGTTTGTTGATGTCAGTCTGTGGTAATGGAAGCTGAGCTGAATTGCTCAAGAGCAACAAATTATATAGATTTAGGGCACAGAACAATTTCAGCTACATCACCTTAATGTCCTTTTTAATGGAAACAAATTGCTTTGTGCTATGTAAAGTGGGAGCTGGAAAGTTCAAAATGACACAAGGGCATCGGTAGGATCCTCATCCAGTTCAGTGGAAGCATGACAGAGTGAAAAATGAGGAAGGAACCAAGAATTTGGTCCCCAGCACATACTCTGGAGCCTTTGTTTAGAGCCCGTATTAAACCAAATATGAACAAATATTCTTGTTTTATTCATAATAGTAACTGCTTATCATTTGACTTCATCAAAGTATCCATCAAACTTCACTTAAATTTGCAACTCCTCTGGAGCCTGGCTTAAGTTTCAAAGTGTTTAGTCATTTTAACTATGATGATATATTTGCAACAGAAAGAAAACAACTCCTGAAACAAGTGGTGGTACCAAAGGGCTGTTATCTCAATACAGTTTATTTTCAACTGTGCAAAGCAACGTAAGCAGTTACCTTATGAGTGACCGTTATTTATACAGTGTGGCACCTCAGGCTCCCAGAAACACACCTGCAACACTCAGTACTTACTAGGTGCTAGATGAACATACAAATCTTAAGCCAATATTTTTGTACCAGGCTTTTAATATCTGCATTACATTTGCAAAAGTTCGTTTTTAATTGACGTAGTGTAACCATATCTTCATTTTAAAGAAGAGGAAAAGGGAAGTCACTTGAATTCTTCCTTCTGTCACAAAGGTGGAAATGCAGAGATTTACAGATTTCCACAGAAGAGACTTGACAGGACACCTTTGCCCACAAAGATACTGGGTTGCTCATTCCAGGTCGCATAATGAAGTGGGACTGAGTGCTTTCCTTTTTCCTTACCCATGCAGAACTGCTATCCTTTTTCTTTTGGAGATGAATATATTTTAGTGCCACTCTTCTGTATTGTAACAGTGATATTTTTCAGGAATAAACCTTTCCTTTGTACGTGGAAGTTCACAAATGACTTGAGGTTAGTCTTTAAATTCAAATAGTTTTACTAGCTGCAGACATTATTACCTTCTGTACTTAAAAAAAACCACATTGGAGTAAATATTAAAGTCATTATACCTGTGTTGTTACAAGGGGCCATGGGAAATACTGACTTTGATCGGGCTGGTGAGCCTAATGGAAGAGCTGTGGTATTGTTCAACAGACAACACAGCTGTGCTGCGGCTCCACTGTGCCAGAGCTCCGGGACTGCCCTTGTAGGGCTGAGATAGGAGTAACCACACAGTCACCAACGCTTTGTTCTGCAATAAAAGAAAGCTCATACTGCTCTGACAGGTATATAATGCTTAGATCATATCCCATTTCCAGCTTTTGATGCTTAGATGACACACAAACCACTTTGTTCGCTTTTGATTAATATTTCTACAAACTTAACTTTTTGCTAACGCATCTGTAGGAAAAGCATCATAAATACTTCTGGAGATAGACACTGATCATATGGCTTGCAGGAAATTGCTGCTTGGCCAAACTGAAATGCATGAATGAATTGGCGGATGCTCAGAAAGCAAAAATCACATTGTATGAGCTGGGTGACTTTCCCTGCAGCATGAACAATGGATTATCTCGGGTAACATAAGCAAATTCTAGGAGGAAATGTATTTACTCAACCGCTGGCCAAATAATTTGAATATCAAGTAAGTTTGTAAAAGATCAAAGTCTATTCAAGGACAACTAAAATGAGTTAGTGTGGTGAAACACATGGCCAGAGAAAAAGTATTCTCTGCTCTACGCTCCATCAAAATTATTCAGGTTTCCAAATGGCCTCTATTCCCTTGCACGCATTATTAGTGCTTTGATTATTTATGTACAGATGTGCAGTCAACAAAACCATGAAGTATCCATGTGACCCCACATATCCCAGTGCTGCCATTACCCAGATACCTTTCCATTCCCATGCAGAAGTTAAATTTAAGCGTAAAATGCCCTTTCTTGTAAAATACTTTCTTTTCAAAATTACCATGCTGAGCAATGGCTATTCTATTATTTGACAGCATGTAAAGGATTTGTGAGGCAAAACCCATGCTGTTATACCAGAACCTGGAAGCTGAGAGTCTCCCCAGTACAAGGAAGATCTGGACATACTAGAGTGAGTCCAGTGAGGGCCACAAATGTGGTGAGGGGGATGGAGCCTCCGTCCGACGAGGAGAGGCTGAAAGAGGTGGGACTGTGCAGCCTGGGCAAGAGAAGGCTCAGTGGGATCCTATCAATGTGTTTAAATACCTGATGGGGAGGGAGTAGAGAGGATGGAGCCAGGCTCTTCTCATTGGTGCCCAGTGACAGGACCAGAGGCAATGGGCACAAACTGAAACACAAGAAATTCTGTTTAAGCATAAGAAGACAACTTTTTTTTTACTGTAAGGGTGGTTGAACACTGCAACAGGTTGACCAGAGGGCTTGTGCAGCCACCATCCCTGGAGATACTCAGAACCCAATTGGACACAGTCCTAGGTGACCTGCTGCGGGCGACCCTGCCTGAGCAGGACTTGGACTCACTGCTCTCCAGAGATCCCTCCCACTGGTACCACAGCATCCTTGCCCCACTTGAAGGCCTGGTGGAAAGTAGAAAATACTCTTGCAGTTTGCAAAATTTCATTACTTAGCTTCCTTCTCCTTTTCTACCTCTCTCTCCTCATACCTTAATTTATTTCTGATGAGTCTTTTTGGCCTCTGAGCTGCAGTTTAATGAGCCAGCTGGCTGACTTTCACTATGGCTGGACTGGATTATAGCCAGACTGTGTCTTCAGTACCTAACGCTTTTTTATTGGGCTAAAAGAATGGGAGATATTACAGTGGGACTGAGCTGGACAATGCTCATGTTGGAATCACTCTGTGTCAGGCTGCCACAGGGAATGCCACCACCCTCGCATCAAACACTTCAGCAAGAACTAATAATCCAACTTTAAACTAGATCACAGTGACAGGGCTTAATTTAGTCTTATTTTAGGGTAGCTGTTATAACTGCAGTGAAAGTTGATGATGATACAATATCTTGTGGGATGGGAGAGGTAAGACCAGGATTCATCTACACAATCAAGCTGGTAAACTCCTGACTTTGTCATCCCTCTCGTGTGGCACTACGTGCTCCACAATGCTTGAGAGCTTCTGCCATGGACAGAGCAGGGGCAGTCAGCAGGGCTGTAAGCACCCATGGGACTGCTGAGGACCTGGGTTACCATCCCATCTCCCAGCAGGGCTACCTTCCTGACCAGTCTCCTACTGCCACATGCCTGCAAACAGAGCGTGCATGGGCCTCAAGCATTGCTAACCATTCATCTTCACAAGTCATGACATTAAAAATAAACCGACCCCTCCCTTTTTTACCATTATTGCCTTGTGACTTTTAGCCCACACAGTTGTTGCAGCTCTCTCCCTGCCCCAGAGCACCTACAAAAGGGAGGTAATTTCTCCTCTTCCAGCAGGGAACACCTCACTGTGGTAAGGGCTATCCCTGTGCCAAGGTCACCTCCTTAATTAGAGCAACTCCTGGTCTCCTATCTTAAAAACCAAAGGAAGATGAATAATGTGCAAACCCGGTATGCCAAAATCAATTGACTCAATACAATGAATTTTGACCCTCGCCTCCTGAATTCCTGAGGAAGAAACCCTTTCTCTAAGGATGGGCAGTTCTGGAGAAGAGAAAAATCAGAAAAATAATTTAAAAAAAGAAATGTGAGGGTTGTCATGTTTCTAGTTGGATACCTATACATATGTAGGTGCAGTTTAAGTTCAGTAGTGGTGCTAATAACTTACCTCATTCTGTGCGAAAACAAGAGTAGTATATTGAGGTAGGAAACAGAAGCGAAGGGGACGTTCATAAAGATGCCAGCAAGCACAGTAAATCCTCAGGATCTAGGCAGGACAGGACACTCACAAAGGCAC
Organism: Falco peregrinus; assembly: GCF_023634155.1. Classification (NCBI taxonomy): domain Eukaryota; kingdom Metazoa; phylum Chordata; class Aves; order Falconiformes; family Falconidae; genus Falco; species Falco peregrinus. The sequence goes on from NC_073727.1 coordinate 63,508,729, forward strand.
CGCTGTCCCTGGCAGCCCTTCGCCAGGGCTCTGTCGCTGATGAGACAGCTCTTGGCCTGGGAGACCGCCGTGCCTTTCCTGCGCACACACGGGATGAGAACTGGTTTGCTTGGATGGGAAAAGAGAGAATTTTCATTAAATCTGCTACCTGGGCAGGCAGCCTGCTGCCTGCTGAAACCTGACATATGCGACTGGCTCAGCCTCACAAGAGGCAGCAATAGAGGGAATCCAGGGTAAGGAATAACTCATACTACAAACAGACACACAGAAAAAAAAAAAAAAAAAAAGGGAAAAGATTACTTAGGTGCAAACTCCTGCTAGGTATGACAGATGGTTTTCCAGGGCCAAAAGCCAAGATATATTTTTTTTTAGTGTTGGCCAAGCAATCACATTAGATCTTATTTATTTATTTATTTACTTAGTCTCCAATTAAAAATATCATAGAAATAAATCCGACAGTGTTCAAATTCAGTTTGCTCCAGCCTTATCATTCCATCTGCCGGTGGGTTCAATTCCTTTTTGATCTTTGATTTCAGGATGGTGAAGTTTAAAAACTGCTATATCAAACCTTTAGGAAGGCTTCTGATTTTTTCACTCGGCATCAGCACTCCCAAGGCTTGCCGGCAGCAAACCCACGTGGACAGGTACGGCATGAGCAAGCCTCATTCCTTCTCCCCTCCACACCAGTGATTATCCTGGAAGATGATGTCATGGCTGATTGCAATGACATCATCCGTGCACAGGGAAGGCAAAAATAGTCCTGCATATCTCAAACCAGGGTGAGGGGAAGGGGAAACCTAAGTCTCTGTGCAAGGCAGGGTAGGCACCGGGTTCTCACACAGCACCATCACAGGCTGGGAGCCTACCTGCTGCGGGGACCCTGCCCCCCTCAGCACAGCCACTTTGTTTACCCCGACAGAGGATCAAGCCCTCTGCGGGCACATGCTACATGGAGGTCCTGGCTGCATTTCTGCGACTGCATGGCACCAGTCTCTCAGCACATGTTCGCAGAACAGTTCAGGTTGGAAGGGAACTTTGGGGGTCCTCTGGTCCAAAAGTGGTTGTCTTCATCTGCGCAAATATTATTTGTGTTATTACCTCCGTACCAAACTGTGCAAGGTACGCTGAGACCCTTGAGTCTAGCTTTGCGTAGTAGATTCTTAGGAAAAATTGGGGTGTGAAATCTACTTGTCTCTTTTTGTTACATTTTTTCGAAGTGCTGCCATGTGCATTTTGAAGTGATGGTCTATCACAGCACCATACCCCAGCCAAGTTTTGCTGAAGGTGAGGATTGACTGGGGGTAAGGTGATGAGACAAGCAAGCTTGACAGCAGATTTGTGCTTGGGCTGATAACACAAGAGGAGAGAGACTGGCCTGCCCTGTGTGATGGGGTCTCCTACCTAAAACACAGGCAGTGCTGAGGACCGTCACAGCCAGTCTAACCTCACCTGAGATACTGAGGAAAAAACAGGTAATACAAGCAAACACGAGACAGAGGGGAATAACCTACAGGAATGCCAAACTTTGTGATGACGAGGCCAAAGGAGAAGATGTCATGGGCGTTGGGCAAGGGGCCAGCAGCAAGCAAGGCACAACACTCCCAGGCTTGGAGACCTTCCACCTCCAGCCCCCTCTGCCACCGACTACAACTGAAGCAGGCAGGGAAGGGGACTGGAAGCACCTCACAGCACTGATGGGATGTGACAGACGCGGTCTGGGAAAAATCCCAATGCATTAGGTAAGCCTTTATCTCAGGGCTGGCTCCAAGAATCGGCAAACAAGAAGAGTTTGTATCACATAATGACTTTTAAAAACAGAAGTGGTGGGTTGGTGGTTTTTTTTTTTTTTAAGTAAGAAAGTTCTGGTTATGTGATCCAGCTGGGTTTTTGTTTAAAATCCTCTCCTTCAGTTTCACGTCATAACATTTCCTTAAAGCAAACTGCCCAAGGACTGAATTAGGATAAGTCAGAGCATTAAATCTATTAGTTCACAAGGTTTTAATTTTCTGCTTGTTTAAGTTAGTGAAAGTCCTTTTATAACACCCTCAAACTGTTATTTAAGAGAAAAAGTGATTTTAGCAGTTAGAAACAGGAGAGAAGGTGTCAGGGCTTATGAATCAAATCATAAAGGGCAAAGCAATGAAGCTCCACTGTTTTCCACGAAGCTAAAGCCATTTTACACCACCTGAGCATCTGGTCTTTCAGCTTCAACTCACCTCCACTGCCAAATCACCGTTGTGATAACGTCCTTCAATAGAGGACATCTATTAAATTAAAAAACAACAACAACAATAACAAGATTTTTCTTGCCTTTCTGCTGTTTCAAAGATAATTACAACTAAAAAGCCTCAAGAAAGGTTGTCTTTGCTTTCAGTTTTGTACATAGATGTTATTTTGTGGTGTCAGGCACAAGATTTAATCACAGTTTGCATCTCCTTAGATAGCACTGCCAGTCACCCTGAAACACACACACTGAGGGAATTCAGCCCCTTGAGCATCACCACACGGACCTGTGTGTGTCCTGCCTTCCTCGGTGGGTGTTGGGGGGAGCCTGTCTCCTCCGGGGTAGGTATAGGAGGGCTCCCTGCTTACAGACTGGCTGTCTGGTGCTCTGAGTCCAGCCCTCCATACTCATGTGCATTTCATGGTCTTTGATAAGGAGGGGGAGGCAGACATCACTTGCTTATTAAGCAGATTAAAACCCCTGAAATACTAGAAAAGGGAGTCACGAGGGGACCAGCCCACAGCCCCAGCTGCAGCATGGGAACCAGTGGGAACCAGTGGCAAAGGGAAGGGCTTTGCACCACTGTAGAGGAAACCATGGCCCTCCAGAAGTGCTGCACAGGGAATTTATTAATGTTTTTAGAGTCCTGCCTAGAGGTCAGACCACATATAAGGGTCTCTCTGGGGATTTACTCCATCATTTACTCATAAGAAACTCCCAGATTTGCAGCCTACCTACAGATGACCCATTTTTGCCCTTGGATGCATTTCACCAGAAGTCTCAGTGTTCCAGTAGAGGCAGGACCCAGCTGTCTCCATGCCTGGCATTCCTGTGCTGGTTCACAACTACTCATAAGCCTTTTTTAGGGTCTGCTCTTCAGAGCAGGGGGAAATCTGTGGATCTATTCCTTGCTTTTAAGTGTGCAGTCTGCAGGTGACAACCCATTATGGACTGAAAGTGCCATAGGAGAGATCTTCACAATCTGCGGAGTGGAAGCTTCTCTTCAGTCTAAACTACGATCAGCTTTAGGTTGAATAAATTTCCTTTTCTAGATAACAGGCTTCGTTTTAGAAAGGGCAACACAGTGCATAGCAAGGACCTGAACATCCCAGCATGGTGCAAACAAGCCTCAGAGCCTGCAGATCAGCCAGACCGATCCCAGCACATTCAGTCGGCGTTAACAATGTTTCCAGTCCACTGCCTGTGCAATAAACCTGGGCTGAGATGAGACTCTGAGGAGTCCCACACTGTTTCCAAGTAACTCAGCCTTATACTTCAAAGTCAGTGATCCTGCCGGCTGGAGATGAGGCAGGCTGCCAGCAGTGCACGGGGAAGGTTTTTGCTGATCACTCCCTGAAGCAGGAGTAATAACTTCAGTCTCCAGGGCTGCCTTTCAGCAGCACAAAATTCATACTGTTTTTAAAGACTGTTTACAACCGTTAGTAGGTCAGTTCCAGGTAAGCAAATCAGGTTATTAAAAAATTTCCATGAAATAACATGCCTCAAAACCACATTGAACTGCCTACCTGCCCATTTGTTTAGTTCTCAGACCTGCTGTGTGATGCCTGCCACGGATGCCCACATCCTTAGGGTGGCATCCCTGGGGCACCAGCAGGGCCCTGCTACCTGCCCCAAGCCCCTGCATCATCCCACCGCGGGCACCAGTCCCTCTGGGGAAAGATGCTCACTGTTACCAGAGGTCTCCCAACTCAGCCCAGTAGTTCCCAACTACAACCTGGAAATGCAAATGGCAACAGGATTATGATCCCCATTCACAGAGAGAGATCGCTGGCAGAACAGGCTGGGGTATCGATCCGGCAGGCAGCTCCAGCACTGAATCAGGCTGCAGGGCTGGGACTGCCTTTGCAAAACACTGCGTTTTGCAGTGAACAGCTTGGGACTTGGTCCAAAGCTCACCCAACGCAAAGGAAAAGGCACTGCATTTCACGGAGTTTGGATTAGATTCCCCACCTTCAATACAAAATAATATTCTCTTGACTTACTTTTCTTTCCATTATTAAAAAAAAAACACAACACAAAACCCCAGTAAAAGAACTGCTACTTGAACCTACAAGATATGTCCCCTCAAATCCTTATCCTCTTGCATTCCAGGACATCTGCGCATATGAAGCAAAAGGAACTATTATCTGCTACAAGGCAGGTGCTTTAGCTGTACTGGGAGTTAAAATGAGCGTCTCACTAAAAACTAATGGGATTCAATGGGAAATTCTTTAATTTAACAAACAAATTGATTTGTTTTGGTTGATTGATAGTGATAAAAATAGAAATACATGCTTTGAAATAATTAAAGAAACACTTGACTGGAATAAAATGTTCACTACAAATGCCTTCTGAATGAGTATAATTTTGACTTCAGTTTTCTGAGAGAAGATTTGGAGCTGACAATGCCCTGGACCAGTTTTCTAATGTTGGGGTCCTCGGCTGGTTAGTTGGTTGCTCTCCCATTATAGTCTACAAAAGCTAGATGCTACATTTGAGAGTAATCATTTGACTTCAAGATATGGCACTTAAACTGATGCCATCATTTTTCAACTGCACCTACTTGCACATCGTGTTCAAATCCTTTTTCAGTAGGCAATTCAATGCTCTAAAAATTGAAAAATACATGGTAGGAAAAATCATGGCTCTTAGTTTCTATAGTTCCTTGTCATTTACTCCATCCCTGAACTGCTCAGAAGCTGTAAAGATCCAGAAAAATGCAGAAGCATCCCCCTCTAAAAAGAGTTACGTAGTGTTTTGCACTATAATAACAAAAATGTGACATTATTGAGTGGTTCTTCATCTCTGCAAAAACTAAAGCATTACTTCTTTGCTCAGTAGTTCTTGCTCTAAATTGAGGGATAAATCAGGGTGATTAGTATGAGATGGAAATTAATGAAGTTCCTAAGAAAAAGTCATTTAGGCAACATCCAGAAAATTGGTATCTGGCCTATCTGGGTGAAAAGCCTGCAGTGGGAATCAAAGCAAAGGTGCTGAAAGCTTCCTGGTTTTAAGTTCATGAGCTTGGAGAACTGGAGCACTCCTTGACAGGCATTTGCATCATTTCCAGTGGAGAAGTTATTAGAAAATATTAATAAAAGTAATTAATAATATTTTCCAAGAATAGGCACCAGTAATTTTCTTTGGTTTTACACCCATAAAGACAAACCTGTAACAGATATTTATGTTCAAACAATAGACTGTGGTGGGCTTTGCTGATGCATATGACATCGTTCATACGGGGTCAGTTTTATTACTTTTTTATACTAGTTTGTATACATTGATTTTGTATACATTGGAATTACATTGAGGACCTGTTTTCGAAATAGCTTGAAAAAACTGTACAGAAGAAATAACTTGGACAGACGAGCCCCCTGTATTTTTAATGTGTTGCAATTCTCAAGGGACCTTGTCATATGGGGAATATGTCTAAGCAATCACTCTTGCAGTGGGAGACCAAGTGACGGAGCTGGTTCATGGGCTGAGCGTGGGACTGGGAAGAAGGACTGACCTCCAGGGTTTTCCTCCTGCTTGTGCCACTGACCTGCAGGGTCATATTCTGCCAGACTTTCTGTAGGACTTAGCATCCTTGAGGTACTTCACCTTTAGAATGCTTGACCAGCTCTGAAATTTTGCTCCTCAGAGTCTGATGTGTTCAGAAGCGATGAGCACTCTCGGCTCTGGCTAAAGTCATTGAGTGTCAGGGTATCTTGCAGCACGTATGTCCAAACAGCTGTGTTAAAATAGAAAACCCCTGGGAGGTAGGATACAAACCACATTTACTTCTGTGTAGATGGAGAAAGCCGTTCTTCCAGCTTCCAGCAGGGTTTTCCTTTCAGTAACTGTCTCAGGGTGGGCACAACCCTGCCTTATCGCCATTAGCATTTTACATGCAGGTGGACAGCTTGAGCTCACTGTGCAAGGTAAGAACATTTTCTATTTTTATTTTCTTGTAAAGACAGCCTAAAAGTCAGGCTATTACATTTATACTTAATGTTCACAAGGAGCCCTACAACCCTGGGATCACATCTGTATGCTGTGCAAGAGGAAAATATTGTCATAACCACTGTGAGCAAAGGCTCATCACTCTTTCTCACAACCACCTATATTTTCCTAATTGCACTCTCTAGTAAATTGTTTATAAATAGGACCATTGTGCAGCTAACGTAGTCTCTGAATGAAATGTAAGCTCATGCTAGACACTAATACTAAGAAGGGAGAAATGACATTGGTCAATCTTCTAGTCGAAGCAGAAAAGCTGAAGAAGGATCACAGACTGTGCCAAGAAGGTCTCTGCCTGTATGAATGCAAGCGCTTTAATCTGCATGACAAAGGCTCCCCTCCCCTTCCAAACTGCTACTTCTTTCTGCTTTCTGAAACCAGGAGAAATAACATCACATTCATTATTCATTCCATGCAGTCTCCATGCTGCAATGTGGGAAAAGAGGCTGAACCCATCCATGCAGGCAGTGCCGTGAGTACATTTTACAAGACCCAGAACATTAAATTCTCGTCAAAATACGTACATTCACTACCTTGCCCCTGCGCAGGGCAGGACTGCATTCTGTGTTTCCTTTGTACTGCACTCGGTCCCTTCACTACACCAGAGATTTTGCAAGCCTGACTCTAAAATATATTGCAGAGGTTGTATTACTCACCCAGTATGAAATTGTGCATGGTAATAAGATGCCCCTTAGATGCAACCACTGTGCTGCGGTCGACACAGCAGAAACAGCGCAGAAACAAAGGCAGAAGAGTGAATCACCAAAATCCACAATAAAACGAGTTTCCAGTCCAAAACACAGGTTGCCTGTTGATACTGGGTTTTGGGGAGAGCACTAGTGAGATACCACTGAGACCTGCAGGGTGGGTGACCCCACCGAGCGCTACCCACCCTGTGGTGTACCGGCTGGGGCCAGCCCCCAGGCACAAGACCCTGCCTGGGGCTGGGGCTGGGGTCAGGGCAGGGCAGCTCCCCAGCTGCCCAGCAGGCAAGCACGCAAGCCCCCCAGACCCACTGCCTCCCCAGACAGTGCCAGCGCTGGGGCAGGGGCTCTCTTAACCAGGTGGATTTCTTTAATCAAATGGTATGTGTCACTTTTGACTCACGTGTGCTTGTGCTCCCCAGACGCACCGATTCAGCTACCCTGTCTACATATTGTCAACTCCAACCCGACTGGAAAACCTCAGGCACTCGAGTGCCAAGCTCTGCTCTGAGCTGCGTGGTGAAAGACAGATGAGCTGCAGCGAAGACAAAGTTTTACACACAGTAAATAAGCAAATGTTGGCCTTTTTTCCCTTTAACACTGGCTTGCATTTCATTCTAGTGAAATCTCTCCCATGTTTTTGGCAGGATCCTCGCTCTCCGATCAGACAGAACTCCTGATAAAGACAAGATGAATTTTGCTCAGAGCAGGATGCTGCTAAAAACAAGAAGGTATTTGTTCGGAATAGGATTTTTTCTTATTATTATTTTGATCAAGTGGCAAGTGGTAGGAGAAGAAAACAACAGATTTAAGGGCCAATTTTTAAAAAAATATCTATTTGCCCTACAGATCTGTGCCCCAAAAATATTTGAGATGCTGAACTACAACAATTACCCATCTACTTGCTTGCTGACATGGATAGTTCAGTAGCTTGGGACTGCGGAAAGTTCTTATCGCGCGGCACTGAGATGCTGTGCCAGATTCTGATCTCAGCTGCACGTGGTGTAATTCACCTTATGTTCATATTTCACTAGAATAACTGAGATGGAAATGTGCTTCACCCTTTCCATCTTTTAGCCTTTGGAATTGAAGCTAAGGGAAGCTTTCCTTCAAAATGTAGGAACAGCGGAATGATTAACAAAAGCTAAATAGGGCAGCTTCAGGCTGAAAAATGTATGATTCATAGCAACTTGTTCAGACATATTCCTAAGTCATATACATTATGGCAATTTAATTATGTAATAGAAGGGATCATGTACTGTTGCATGCCCACAGATCCCACTCATCCGACTAAATGCAGATGGGCTCACACTACATGGAAAGTAACACACAAAGGAGAGGGAGAGAGAGAAAAGTGATGCTGGCATTTAAGAAAAAACTACGTAGCAAAAATAATACCCAAATGGCAAGTTTTGCATACCACAAAGTATTCATTTGTTCAACTGTAGCGAAAGGCTGGGCAGAAGAGCGTCCCAGCAGCAAGCCAAGGCAATCCCAGCGTAGGATTAATGCCATTAAATGGAAGGGAAATGTCACAGCATGCATAAGAAATCTGAAGACTTCAGACAAGCAAGTACCACTGCTCTCGAGTGAATGTGGGTGTTTCTATTATAAAGCTGGATGTGGAATTTCACAGCCTTTCCAGTACATTTCTCCACTTCAATCAGAGGTTTAAAGGCTAGCGAGCATTGCTTCAGCTTCTTTAGCATTCTGATAAAAGCTAGCAGGCGATTTCTGAGCAGTCTGGGGAGGGTGCAGGCATTTTCTGGACCACTTGCACCCCATGACTCTATCTTCTGCGAGCCCACAACACTACCTGCTTCATCCAAAGAAGCACCATCTTCAAAAAAACTCCTGCTTTGTTTATGTGCTGGAAAACTTAAGTCTATGGGAACGTGCATCCTCACAGATTTGTATCATATCAATCTCTTTTGCAAGTAGTGGTGGCAAACAGCAGCTGAACATGAGGGATGCAATGGTGACAGTGCTCACAGAGATAAATTGCTACTCACAGGGATGGAAAACTTCTTTAAGAGGAAATGGCCTCAAGTTGTGCCACCAGACTGGATATTAGGAAAAATGTCTTCACCAAATGGGTGGTCAAGCATTGGGCCAGGCTGCCCAGGGAGGTGGTTGTGTCACCATCCCTGGCGGTATCTAAACAATGTGTAGATGCGGTGCTTAGGGACATGGTTTAGTGGTGGACTTGGCAATCCTGGTTGGACGCGATGATCTGAAAGGTCTTCTCCAACTGAAACGATTCTATGAAGATTCTAATGAAGAACTCACTAAGTCCACTGAGATGCCAGAAGTTACATCCTTCTTTTGATTGACCTTCATATCGCAGAACATCATTGGCACCATCTGCCATCTGCTGTAGCCATCAGTCCTGCTGAAGACCATTTCTTTGTGAGAACTTGTGACTGCAGTTATGCGATCATCAGCTTCAGATTTGTGCAATAAGAGATAAACCACTGGTATGTATGCAATCTAGATCTGACACCAGCACATAATTACATTTATATGGAATTAGTAGGATCAGATAATGCCAAATTTATGCTTGCTTTATAGTTTTGTGCCTGCTTTTGTCAGCTTTGGGAGAGCAGATAAGAACTGAGTGGCCACAAGGTGCCTGGTGTGCTTTGCAGTCCCTGGGACAGGGTCATCCCCCTGTTCATCCTGCTGTCGGGGCCACGTCCTGCCAGGGAGGATTGCTCCCAGCCAGAGAGGAGGAGGGCTTAGAGCCATAAAAAATATATTTTATAAAATTATACTACTCAGCTCTCATGAGACCCCACCTAGAGTACTGCAGTCAGCTCTGGGGCCCCCAAGGACACGGACCTGTCGGAGCGGGTCCAGAGGAGGGCCACGGAGATGATCAGAGGGCTGGGGCACCTCTCCTGTGAGGACAGGCTGAGAGAGCTGGGGTTGTTCAGCCTGGTGAAGAGAAGGCTCCGGGGAGACCTTACAGCAGCCTGTCAGTGCCTAAAGGGGCCTGCAAGAGAGCTGGAGAGGGGCTTTTTACAAGGGCATGTGGTGATGGGACAAGGGGGAATGGCTTTAAGCTGAAAGAGGGTAGATTTAGATTAGACATAAGGAAAAAATACTTCACTGTGAAGGTGGTGAGGCACCGGCACAGGCTGCCCAGAGAAGCTGTGGATGCCCCATCCCTGGAAGTGTCCAAGGCCAGGCTGGATGGGGCTCTGAGCAGCCTGGTCTGGTGGAAGGTGTCCCTGCCCATGGCAGGGGGTTGGAACTAGGTGATCTTCAACGTCCCTTCCAACCCAAACCATTCTATGATTCTATATATGATATAATAAAAAGCATACATTTGAAAAATAAACTATGTTTTGGTGGTCTGGCTGAGCACCTGGGCATGCCCCCCAGATGCATGCTCTCTGTGCCAGCTCTAGCAGGGCTATAAGTAACCCTGCTGCACTGGAGGAAAACCTGCTTCTTCCAGGTGAACAGCACTTGAGCCACGGGCAACTTAAAAAAAAATATATAGGGCACACAGTGTGAATGGCCTCTGAGCAAACAGGGCAGGCACAGGCTCCAGCAACCCTTGCTTCTTCATATTTGGCTGCTTCCCAACGAGGGGAACAGAGGGCTGCTCACTGGCTCAGCACCTCACTCTGGCCACCCAGATGTGCAGGGGAAGCCAGAGGGATGCAGAGAGGTGCAGAGGGATGCAGGCATAGGTGGGAGGAGGCAGGTGCTTACAGGAAGCAGAGACAGCATGGGCACCCCCAAGGGAAAAGGGACACCCCACCGGCACGGGGCGAAGTGACACGTGGAGCTGCCGTTGGCCAAAGCTTGCTCCTAGTGCAGGGTGGGAGCTTACACCCTGCAGAGAGGGCAGGGAGGACCTATTGTGCAGGGGAGGTGTTGACACTCAGTGTGAGAATGAAACCTTGATTTACTAATCTGTGCCCCACCAATGAAGAGAGCCAGGCTGGCACTTGCCTGCAGGATGTACAGGGAAGAAAACATAAAGCCTGAAGAAACGGGATTAATCAATTTAATGAAGAATAGTAAAGTGTAGTAGCCTCCTGCAGGAAGGAGGCCTGGAAGGAGGAACAGCCCCCCGTGCTCAGCTGCACTGTCTCTGGACCACCACTCCTAGAGGGGAGAGCAGCCTGCCGCCGCCCCGTGTGTAAGCAAGCCATTAGCTGCATTACCTCATCCCACAGGAGTGACTCAGATCAGCAGTATCACCTCTGCATGCCAAGCACATCAGGTCAGTACATTATTTCAAAGTATTGAGGAAGCAGGTCTAGTATGTAAGAATCCCTCAAGGGAAGAGAAACAGACAGAAACTGTAGGGAAAGGCACTATACTGTACATTCCTGTACATCATCAACCCATGTAGTAACACGCAGAGGTGATCAACGTCTATCAGCTGTGATGCTGTCCCTTCTCTCCAGGAAGAGTGTGGCATATTCATGCTTCAGGTGTGCATCTATCTTCCTCATCCCTGCTGTGTGCTGTTATCAGTGAAGACAGGGTCAAAGAAGTTCATCTGTGTTTGGAACAGAAAGGGAGAGACTCCCAAAGACTTGCAGAGCTGGCTGCGTGATGTCGAGCTAGTCCCTGGAAAATCGCAGCTAAAGAAACAGCCTGTACTGCACCATAAATATTCATCATCAAGTTTACAGATCAGCAATCACACAGCAAGACCTTTGGGCTCTGATTGCAGAGTTATGGGGTTTTAAGCTTGCTGGAGGCTGAGAAAGAGGAGTAAGTCTGATCACAGAAACTGTTCTGGTCTGGATGCAAGCTGGAATGGTATCTTCTTGTATGGGAAACTGCTCTGTAGCTATCACAAAAATGTGGAGCTGTGCTTTGGGAGTGATGCAAGGAATACGCTTCAGTTTGCCTTATCTTCTATAGCTTCGGGTGAGAGAAAGCTGTGTCAGGAGAGACACAAAAGCCAAGCCTGATCCCACCCTGACTTTACATGTCAGCGCCCCACTGAGCTGTGATCCCTGTGGCACCGTTTCTAAGCTGGGTTTTCGTGAAGGGCAATTTGGTGCACTTTCTTATAAGAAAGCAGTATTCAGGTTTTAACATTTTCTACATATGGTAAGGCACTGGTCAAAACTGGCTCAGTGACAGTGTAATTTAACACACTTTTCCTTAAAAAGAAAAATAAAAAATACAGCTGTCTGATTCGATGACGGGCATCATCTCCAGTTTAAAGCTATCAGAACCCTAGGATGCAGGAGGCAGATTTCTGACCTCAGATTCTATCTGTTGAACCTTCATATAATTAAGTTGGGAGGCAGAAGCTATTTCTTGGTTCATCTTTACTCACAGCGGCTTTAAAAGACATTTTGCACTCCTTTCTAATCTAGGTTTTCAAAGATTTGCATAAAATAAAGCAAAACCACCGGATTTATTTTTCTTTATGGAATTAAAACCAGCAACACGTATTTAACAATCACATGAAGAGTACCCATTTTATTTCAGTTTGCCTTTAAACAGAATAAAAAGGCATCAATTAATCAATGCAAGCACTACCAACAGCCAACAGCAGGCTCTCCTCCCTGCTTTGTCTGCAGGGCAGGTCACTGCAGATGGAACCGTGTGTGGTGTCCTGCCAGCCACAGGGGATTTGCTGAAGAACAGCCCTTCTGGCACCGAGATTGTTGACTATGGTATTTGACAATATGGCACCTTTTTTGCCAGTCAGATTGAGAAATGGAAGGGGGAATCATTCTGGGGTCCAAAGTGTAGCAGGTCATGACAAACAACCAGGAGAAATGGCCCCAGGGCTAAAAAACAGTCCTTATTGCCAGCCCGAGCTCAGCCTTCGTGCAGAGCCTGAGCAAGTTTGTGTGCACATGGTTACATCCCATCAGAGCTGACAAAACTAACCCGTCTCATGGGGGAAGGTTTACTAAATTCACTAAACCCGTTGCTTGATGGAGTGAGCCCAGGGCTTGGAACTAGGCACAGGTATACCCTGGAGAACTGCTCTGGCCTCTGGGCAAAAACCTTTCCCACTCCGACCCTCCCCAGTTTCTACCAGTGGCATCAGCGGGGCCAAGACTTTATTTTTTGTACCAAGCACAAATAAACAAGGATGTAAAACTGGGAACAGTAATGTTTACTGGACACTGTCCACTGCTTTGAGGTCTCAGGGACACGATTACACTGGCAACTTCTGGTTTTGCCCAGCCCCGGTGCAAAGGACTTTCCTCTTAAAATGCCAGCAATAAGGTTCTCTGTTTGGACATCTCATTAGCAGCAGACTCTCAACAGAAGTTTAAAAAGGCTGTGAGAAGGATTAACACTGCCTTGAACCTGACACTAACCACAGATAGGGGGAATTACACCAGTATAAAGGAAGGTGTGAATTTAATTAATCATGCTGGCAACCTAAATCCCCCATGTGAGCATTTGTCTTCCAATATGGACCGTGGCCATTTTCAAGACAGTTGATGTTTCTTAAAAGGCAGTTTAAACTAAGCTGAGAAAAAGTCACTCTTTATCCTGTAATAAGAGGATCCACATGGGAGCTTATACGGCATAACTGCAGCAATATATCTATAATTACAGTGGTCTGACTTCCCATGCAGATGAGCCCTGGCTCTGGTAGAGTTACTGATTTGTGCTGCTGCGTGTGAGAGGGGAACAAACTCATTGCGTCTGAATTATCCTCTCTGTATGGCCAAGAAAGAAGACAACAATTTTTGGTAAAGAAAGAAAAGAAATTTCCTCTCTCCCCTTTTCATTTCACAACTCCCAGCAAAATTATTTGATGCCAAGCCACGTAATCTGTAGGACTGTAATCCTCCCCAAATACCGTTTGATTTGTGGAGGGAAAGGAATACATAAACAGATTGCTTTTTATTTCTCATTTTTTTAGGCACTAATGCAGTCGCTTTAGATACTAAACCACAGGAGAAGAGAGAACATGTCCTCGCCTTTTCCCCCTGCAGCCAAAGGTTAGACAGCTGGCACTGTAGGCTGAGCCTGGTTTCATGACATCTTCTCTGACAGCTCATTTTCAATCCCTGATTCAGCTGTCCCTGATCACAGGTACATTGCATCAGACCTACAAGCTCAGTGGCAATTTATCAAACTACAAAGAGCATACTGTATTCCCACATACTGTACTCTATATGTAAATAGCATAACATGAAGTCATATGTAAACGTCTAAACACAGCCCAAACCACCATTAACTTCCATATAGACGTATCAAATACAGGCACACTGAAGTCAGTGTATCAAATGCAATTTACCCCAAACGAGGATCTAACCCCAAATGCTTGTGAAGTTCAGCACTGCCTTTGTTAGCACCAGGTGTCATTCCACATGCAGCAGACAGTCCATATGGCAACTTTTAATTATTTGCATAAAAATTTGACCAGAATATTAATATTAACAGCACAACTTCTGCAAAACAGTGCCATGCACAATCACTAAAGTCTATGAACTCTAGTCTTTCATCAGGCCACTGATATAAAAGTCTATTTATGAACTAGTTTCACTGCTCTTCTGATCAGGGTCATTGTCAAGTAAATGTAATGACTTGGGCTGAGAGACACTTTGTCTTGGCATAAGAATATCACCTTTTCCCTCAAGCAACATTTTCACCTAAGCTATCATATGTAAATAGTGCATGAAACAAGGAGTGCCTGTTAAAACACTTTCCTTGATGGAATATTTAATACATTTGTTAATTAACAACATACATACCCCATACCCCTTATCTTCTTAAAATAAATTTTTAAAAAAGTTCTTCTCTGCACAATGAATGAAAATGAGAAAAAGCAAATGGTGAAGGATATCAGAAAGTTTTATGAAAGGCAAACACCTCACTCTTAAGATATTTAAGAACAGGGCTTCCAATTCCTGTGTGAGATGGAAATGCCTGACTAAGGACTGCACCCTGGCAATGCAGGACACTGACTTTGGAGAAGACCTTTTCTCCCTGCCTGGACTTACACAGCACATGGGTCATGAAAAGCATCCATGGTGGGCAAGGGGCAACAGGCAAAACCTGGGCCAGCTGAGATGCCAATGAATCCTATTTCCACAGCCATTATACAGGTGCCCCACAACATGCATGAAGACCTGAGCCCTAGATGACCATGATGATGCCCTGCCCTGGAGCAGAAAACACTGTTATGGGGAGGCAAGATCCTAGGGCAAAAGCACAGGAGGACTGAAACTCAATGGCAAAACACTTTTGGAACCAGGAAGAAGAAGAGCCAGGACAATCGGCATGTTGTGTGGCTCACCTGGGCTGTGTTAATACATGAGGACACAGGTAAACACAGGCAGGACTGTGAAAGATGAGCATTGGCATTGTGACTTCCTGAGGGGTGAATCCCATTCCTGTCATGGCAGGGGGCACCCATGGAAACCTCCCGTAAGGAGAATCCTGAAAGGTTTCTTTCTCCTTCTTTGATCCTCTCAGGTGTCTCCTGGAGAGGATGTTCCTCCCTTTCTTGTTCGAGGGAGGTACACTCCTGAATGGAAAGGGCTGGCCGTACCTGCGATGGTGGTGGGAAGAAGCATCAGCCCTGCAGGCTCTCTCTGTTGCACAGGAGAGCACACACTGTGCACAGAGGTGCTTTGGGGTCAGGCCAGGGCACAGACCCCTTGGTGTACTTGCTTTGCATGCACAGCTGTGTCAGTGACACAAAGCAGGTCTGCAACTTGAGCTGGGCCACTGCCCTCCAAGGACTTCCTTCTGGGGCCTCCTCCAACCAGAGGATCCACAGCAGAGGCACGGATGACTCTGACGTGTTTGTATGATTTTTGAACTGAAGATTAACAACAGTAAGCTATAAATAAGAATTTGGACCTGTCGTGGCTGCTGGGCCACACTGCCCTCCCACCTGGAGTCTCATCAGGGATGCTTAGTGAGCAGAGGAGCTTGTGTCTCTCCTCTCCTGGGGAGTTTGCCAAGGCTCACGCTAAAGCTGTGACCCACTACAGCTACTTCAGCTCTCCCAGAAAAAGGTTTGCTTTCTGCCAGTTGATTGCTATGGATCTGCACCTTCCCCTCAGGAAATCTTTTTTATTCATCCCCACCAAAAATCGAAGTGACATATGGCCAAGGTATAATCCCCCAGGCACCCACTTCTTCCAGCATATTCCCTTACCTACATGTATCCCTTCTGTTCCCAGCACAGGCAAGTCCCGTTTGCTCATCCTCAGGGGTAGCAGCAGCAGCCAGCATCACTTGCAGCCAGCTCCCTCCATCTCCAGCTTCCCACCAGCACACCCCGGCATCCCCCAGCTCCCTTCCTTGCTGTGGAGCTCCTACGGCAGTTCAGCTTGCTCCCCTCTCGCCAGCCTTCCCAAAGCAGCCTCACAGACAGGGAGCTCAGTGATCCCTCCTCATCCTTCTCAGCCTGGTTACCCATTTCTGTCCAGGAGAATGGGTTTTATCCAAGCCATTGTTTTCTCTTTCCTGCCTGGCTTCTTTAGCAACTCCAGCACTGCCTCCTTTAACTCTGCATTTCCAGTTAGCAACATAGAAATGAGCTGGGAAAGCAAGTTGTAAGGGATAATAATTAAAAAACAAACAAACAAACAAAACCAAACCCCTGAAACAACAACAACAACAAACAAAAAACAACTAAGAGCAAAACATTTTGGGTGCTTTTCCATCATTTGAAAAACGACGCAGAAATTGGTATGCATAAAAACGCAGGACTCTCCTGCCGAGATGCTGAAGCCCTGCAGGGAGAGCAGCGGAGCCTCCAGCGCTGAGTCACGCTGGCAGGCAGGGCACTGGGGAAGGCAGCCTCTCCTGAGGTTTGGGCTTTCATATGTTGTCCGAATAATCAGACATGTTGAATCCTACAAAGGGGTTAAGTTCAAACCTTAAATCAGTAAGCTCCGGTGGGAATGAGTCGCAGGGTGTTTCCCCATCTCTCTGTTCCTCCCTCACAGCAAACTGGCAGACTGTTCAGGTTTATCCCTGCAAACTGCCAAACCACTATTAAGCCTTAAACTCGTGCTGCTGGAAAGAGGAAACTATTTATAGAATAAAAAATTGAATGAGTTTGCTGGACCTAGTTCATATTTGTGACTTCAACAAGTTATGTAAGCGCAGGTTTCAAACCACCACCTTTGGAGAATCTCAGGCTTTTCCCATTTTTTCCTGTTGTTTTGCTCACCTCTGCTGATTAGAGCTGGGCATCATCCTGCAAGAGTATTTTAACTGGTATATTTTTTATGTTTTCTTTAGGTGAGGATTCTGAGCTCAGAGCCTCACTCCAAGCAGTGGGATCCAGCAGCCTCAAGAAGTCACGGTGTAGGATCCCCCTGTAGTCTACTCATAAGCCTGACAGTGTGGAGATGATCATGGAAGGGATGGAAGATGTCTCCTTCCTTCAAATCGTCTGGCATTTATCAAAAGTAAGTTCTGAATAAAATATTTGGTGTAAAAAGCACTGCAGCTTAACTTGACTTATTGGTAACAAAAGAGCTTTATTAAGAAATATTTCATGGCTTGCATAACAAATGCAGGATGAATATCATAGTTAAATAAATAAATTGAAACTCAGGACTGAGCTGCCAGAAGCCCAGGAATCACGGATGCTCAGCACTTCTGAAATATTAGTTGTCCTCAAAATCAAGATGCAGACAGCTATGTGGATGAAATACTGACCTTTTGGGTAACACAACTCTGAATATGAAGACCAACCTAAGGACACAATTTATAATCCAAGGAACAGAAAGAGCTGCTGTCCCATTGAAAAGTGCTCCTGCAAACTTCTGAGAACCCCTCACGAGATATCAGCCCCAGCTGCCACCGAAGCCAAGGTGCTTGCGCAGCATCTCCACGAAGCAGAGCTCTAGTTTGCAACTGGGGGGAAACGATCCATATTACAAACATGGCACCCACCGCACCCCTATCAGTTGTGGTGCTGCTTTCCATCAGTGAGATGGATTGCTTTTCTTATTTCAGGACACATCATAGCAATACCTGACCTTTGGATTGTACAAGGGGCCTGGTGGGATCTCCAAAAGCATTGCATTGCTTTTTAATATCTGTGTCCGGGAGCTCACATGCATTAACAAATGCTGCAGCTTTTTACAACACAGATCAGCAGCCTAGGGATGGTTTTGGCATCTCTGCCTACCTCAGGTCCATGTGGCAGTTAGAAAGCAGTTTCTCAGGTCACATGGAAGGTGTGTCTTATTTCCTCCAGTTAACAGAGGCAGGGAAGTGCCCCCTGGGGACCGTGTTCTAGTTGTAGTATTTCCTTTGTTGTAAACAACAAGTTGTGCCCTAGGACAGGACCTGCTAAAAGGATCTGGAGGGTGAAGTGTGCTTCACTTGTGGCTTGGCTTAGCTTGGCTTTCCCTCCTGGCATCAGAGTTCATTAGCCTGTGCACCTGAGTAAGTGGCCAAGCTCCCACAGCCTTTAATGATGCTTTTGAGGTATTTAACAAGGAATTAATTAAGACTCTAAACTGAAAAACATCTGTTAACACAATCTCAATTTTTTTCATAAACTGCGGCAGTTGTAACATTTAGGAACTTTAGATCTGTGGGTAAAACCTGAACTTCTAACCTTGAAAAGGAACTGAGCAGTGTTTCGGGCCCAACGCTCAACCAGTGCTTCAGGTTTCCTAGTGATTTCAGCTAAAATGATGAATTATAAACCAGTCCTTGGCTTGCAATTTAAATATTTTAGCTATCTGTCACACAGCAATCTCAATCATTTAAATATTGTGTGGGCATACACCAAAAACAACAGGTGAGGAAGTGGACTTTAAAAAAAAGCAAGATGCTGCATTAAGTGCAAAAGGGGAGAAATTAAATGGAGTGTTAGAATATAACTTAGATGTTTAATGTTCAGATTTAACAAGCTCTCAAGCAGTGCTTGAAGCAGGGATTAAATCTAATTCATGAATCAAGCAAAACTCGAAAAACTCCATGACAGAAATGTCATACTTCTTTGCGCTGGAGGTTACTAACAGCACATAAGTGACTTCTAGGCAGCAGAAGATGATGAGAGCAGGGGCTGCATCTAACAGCCTTCTGTATCTGCAGCTACTCAGGGCGAGCAAAGCTTTCCTGTGTGCACAAATGAAACACTGTATTACAGAATAATGAATCATTTAGGTTGAAAAGACCATTAAGATCATAAAGTCTAACCGTTAACCCAGCACTGCCAAGGCCACCACTAAACTATGTCCCTAAGCACCGCATCTATGTGTCTTTTAAACACCTCCAGGGATGGTGATTCCACCACCCCCCTGGGCAGCCTCATCCAATGCTTGACCACCCATTTGGTGAAGAAATTTTTCCTCATATCTGATCTGAACCTCCCCTGCCACAACCTGAGGCCATTCCCTCTTGTCCTGTCCCTTGTCACTTGGGAGAAGTGACCGACCCCCACCTGCCCACAGCCTCCTTTCAGGCAGCTGTAGAGAGCGATAAGGTCCCCCCTGAGCCTCCTCCTCTCCAGGCTAAACACCCCAGCCCCTCAGCCGCTCCTCATCAGACTTGTGCTCCAGACCCTTCCCCAGCCCCGCTGCCTGTCTCTGGACACGCTCCAGCCCCTCCAAGTCCCCCTTGCAGTGAGGGGCCCAAAGCTGAACACAGGATTCCAGCTGCGGCCTCACCGGTGCGCAGTACAGGGGGACGGTCACTGCCCTGGTCCTGCTGGCCACACTGTGTCTGACACAAGCCAGGGTGCTGCTGGCCCTCCTGGCCACCCGGGGAACACCGCTGGCTCACGTTCAGCCGGCCATCAACCAGCACCCCCAGGCCCTTTCCCACCAGGCACTTTCCAGCCGCTCTGCCCCAGCCTGTAGCGCTGCCTGGGGTTGTTGTGACCCAAGGGCAGGACCCAGCACTTCTTGTTGAACCTCATACAGTTGGCCTTGGCCCATCGCTCCAGCCTGTCCAGACCCCCCTGCAGAGCCTTCCTGCCCTCAAGCAGATCAACACTCCACCCCAGCTTGGTGTCATCTGCAAAGTTACTGAGGGTGCACTCGATCTCCTCCTCCAGATTACTGATACAGACACTAAACAGGACTGGCCCCAACTGAGCCCTGGGGAACAGCGCTTGTGACCAGCCACCAACTAGATTTAACTCCATTCACCACATCTCTTTGGGCCCTGTCATCCAGCCAGTGTTTTACCGAGCAAACTGTACACTCATCCAAGTAGCCAGTTTCTCCAGGAGAATGCTGTGGGAAACATGCTCCAAACACTTCTTCGTTAGAAAGATCCTAATGTGTCCTCCCCAGCTTCTGTAACTCTGTAAAGGGCTGAGACAGAAGCATGGAAGGGACTAAATAAACACAGCACTAACCACATACCTACAGGGATACTCGGTCTCATGTGTCATCACATGACAAAGTGATACAGGAGCTTCCCCAAGATAGTATGGGCAGGGCATCACTGCCTGTTACAACATGAGTTCACCTCACATTACTGCCTTTAAATTGCTAATAGTCTCTTACCGGCTGAGTGACACAACTGGGCGCGGCAGGCGCACTTTCACCACCAGACTGGGAGTTTTGACATGGGCTCAGCCTCTGTCATGACGCAGAATGAGGACAGAAGGAAAATTGCCAGCGTACTTTGCGGCAAGGGCAGTGCAAATTAGCGTGCAAGTTTTGTTACTGCAATTATAATGCCTTTTAACAGGCAAGATGCACATCCTTGAAATGCTTTGACAGAGATTAAATTTCATCTATAAAGTCCAGATTACTTGATGTCCTTCATTTTTCTGTTCAGTTAGGTTAATACAAAAGGCTGCAAGGCTTCTGTTTTATTTTGCTCTCTTTGAGCAGGATAAAAGCAACATTCCCAGTTTTATTTTCCCTAATGGTGGGATGCAGTGTTGTGGCCATATTCGTCCTTCCAGCTCAGAAGCTGGCTTGGAGCAGGTTGCTGTGGTTTCTCAAGCTGTCCTTTGCTGGGCATTACAAAGGAAGTGTCTCCTTTGGACAAATGCTTCAAAGGACAATTGCTTGGAGAAAGCAAACATCATTCAGAGCAGATCCATCTTGGCAGATCTATACCTGCATTACCATAGGAACTAAGCTACTCCCAAATATTTGGCAGTGAAAGCGTACAACCAAAATGGGAGTGAGCCTGCTACTGTACATAGGAGGCATACTGCTTGTAGTGTACCTTAAAATGTGTGTCACATCCTCCTTCAAGTGTGCTAGGAAGCTTCTGTCCACACTTGGGGGAACACAAATAGTAAAATGCACACGGGAAGGTAGATAATATGACGTCCTGAGTTCAGGGACCAATTCTACCCCTGGTCCTCCCTTTTTGACCTGGGACAGGGAATCTTTCCTCTCCCCATCGCTGAAAGGGAATAGCTTTGAACAGAGGATATTTGTTCTTAACTCCCTCTCCTTTGCCAAAACAGATCCCTAATCCTTAAGTGGTAAGAGTCAGGTGCTCCCCAAGGCACGCTCCCCCTCCTCCTGCAGGTGAACATTCACTAAGGTTCATCTCTGTGCCTCAGGCTCATGGCTTTGCAGAGAGCTTATGGTCTGGCTGGTTCTTGCTCCAGATCCAGCCCCAACTGAGAAAGAATGCAAAGAATGTGGGGAAATGGAGCAAAAGTGATCACCCATAGTAAAGGATGACCCAGGAGAGGGCTTTTTGTCTTTCCATGCCTAACTCCAGCTGGATGGATGTCAGAGGGATAGGAGTTATGTATAGTGCATTTCACAAACTTGCTCTGAGTTTAATAGCATTGAGATGAACACTGAATACACAATGAACAATAATAATCGCATCCAGCTGGGAATGGCAATTCCCTCTCCAGCACACTCAGAGAGCTGCTTAAGCCTAAGGACTGGTACAACAGTAGAACTACAGCTTAAAACACTAATACAGGAATGAAAAGGGGCGATACTGCCCATTCAGATGTGGCTCAAGCCATGGAGGCACAAGTTTTTCCACCTCCTCCTTTTTGGCCTTCTGAACCAAGAAAGAGATGAATACTACTGAAGGAAGGATGCCATCCTTGTCTTCACCGAGGATCCTTGTAGGAGAGCTTGTAGACTAGTGTGAACTAGGCTTGCTCCTACAACTAATGTTACTACTGCGAACTGGCAAAGATTTAAACCCAGTTTGGAGGCAGACTGAATAAGCTGTTGGAGGTTATCTAACGCTTTCAGAATAACAGTGAAGTCCATCCTTCTTCTGAAGATATCCCACATTCTTCTGCTGACATCCCAACTTACTTTGCCAGCTACCCATTTTTTCCTGCAGCCATTACTTGCCTTCTTGCACTCTGGTAAGCAGCCCAGTGCTGGTCTTTGTGTTCTATCTGGCGGCAAGCTGATTTGCCACCACAATCTCATAATGAAGCCTGGAGCTGATGACCTTTTGAGAAGACTGCCTCTTGGCCACATCACTAGCAAGTGTCTAGTGCAGGAAAAAAGCAGATGAGGGATACAATGCTAGTTAGGACCCTCACTGTGACAAAAATAGAGGAAATAGAGCTAGGCTAGGCAAAAATGGTACCAGGGCATCAAGAAAAGGTAACATGGCCTGCTACTGCATAGTGTTACTGAAGACCTGACTGCTCCAGTTCTTTCTGAATCCCAGCTGGAGCTTGGCTCTACCTTGTAGACTGGGGAAGGGACCATTCCAAAGGATATCATATGATACATTACATCGTACATGTTCAGAGACAATAAAAATACCTCTCTTCAAAACAAGTAAGATTGCAGACAACAAGAAATCTGCTCCATTGCCCCCAGAATGCCCTTTGACATAGCATAGAATCATTTAGGTTGGTAAGGACCTTTAAGATCATCAAGACCAACTGTTAACCCAGCACGGCCAAGCCTACCAGTAAACCATGTTGCTAAGAACCGCATCTACACATTTTAAATACCTCCAGAGATGGTGACTTAACCACCTCCCTGGGCAGCCTGGCCCCAATACCTGACAACCCTTTCTGTGAAGAAATTTTTCCTAATATCCAACCTAAACCTCCCCTGGCACAACCTGAAACCATTTCATCTTGTCCTGTTGCTTGTTACTTGGGAGAAGAGACCAGCACCCCCAGGCCCTTTCCCCCCAGGCCCTGCCCAGCCGCTCTGCCCCAGCCTGTAGCGCTGCCTGGGGTTGTTGTGACCCAAGGGCAGGACCCGGCACTGAGCCTTGTTGAATCGCATGCAACTGGCCTTGGCCCATCGGCCCCAGCTGTCCAGATCCCTCTGCAGAGCCTTCCTGCCCTCCAGCAGATCAACACTCCTGCTCAACATGGTGTCATTTGCAGACTTACTGAAGGTGCACTCAGTCCCCTCATCCAGATTATTGGTAAAGCTTATTGCCTCCTCCTCCACTGAGCTGATAGCTGAGCCCAGATGATAGAGCATTATTACATCAGCCAAAGAAATCCACAACTAAGGGAAAACTACATCAGCTGGAAGGAAAAGTTCTTTTATTCTAACAGTGCTTACTGAACAAGGGGACAAAAACTTCTAGAGACATGTCGCTGGCTTACAGTTTAATTGATGCCCTCAGCTTTGAGCCAGCATAAATTATTATTATGAGGGAAATCGCTGAGCTGAAGCTATGCAGACACTTGCCAAAGGAAAGCAATTCTGACAGTTGCTATAGGGAATTCTCTGCAGCTTTCCTGTAATTTTGCAGTGTACTTCATGCTGACCTGCTTGAATTAAATGAACTTATGCCAAAAGTAGTGCTCTCCCTTAGCTGTGCACCGACACAGCTCTCTGGTGGTGCTCATACTGGGAGGCAGTGTGCTTGTACCTAGTCTGGGGCCAGTATCCTGGACGAATAGGATGTATCTTTCCTCCTCTGTCCTTATCCTTGTTAAAATCTGATTTTGCCTGCTAGCAATAAACTTGACAGTGTCATCCTTCAAAGTGAAGAGAGCATAAATTTGCCCACTTACTAATTTGCCTTTCATGTACTTTGCTACCCCATAATGAAAGCAGCCATTGACCGCCGTAACAGAGACTCATACACCCCCTGAAGCCTCTCTCCAGTTAATAGCCTTCTACCCTCCTGCTCCTTCCCTGGATATCTAAAAATCCATGCCATGTTTAATGAATTTCAGCTTGAGTTACCAGAGAAGCTCTGCCTTTATACAACAGGCCCAGGGGACCAGCAAAAATTTGGGAAGATGAAATTCTTGCAACTTTGGATTTGTTTAGGTCTGGAAAGAGTCTGTGAGAATGAAGACCGAAACCTGAGGAAAAGGCAAAAGGACATCTGCACTGGGTTAATGCTTGTAAGTTGGAAAGTAAATTCTTGTTCTTCTCCTTTGTGATTCCCCAGAGCATCAGTATAATAAAGAGAAGAGAGACAGAAGAGGGCAGGAAAAGGGCCAATACGCTACAGCACAACAGTTCTTGGGGATCATGGAGGGGCAGAAAACCCTCCTGAAGCCCATGGGTTTTAATACTCCTAACTGCTTTTCAGATGCTTAATAATGATTTTTGCTCAATATTTAGCTCTATGTACTCCTTGCTATTTATTAAAAAAATCACTGAAAATATATTTCCATTCCATAGAAAGTGCAATGAATTCTGCACAAAACGTAAAAGGTACACATGAATCATGACAACAGTATTCCATACACAAGAAGACATGCAATAAGCTTGACTAATCCTTTATACAAAGACATATCTGTTTTTCACAAGTGGCTGTTCGAGTCACACCAGGAGCACAATGCATTTCTGACTCCATGCCCCCAAGAACACACAGCATTTCTGTGAGGCTCCTTATCTGGCTATTCACGGCATTCGGCTCATGTATCCACCACCACTTCCCACATCTGCACTAGACCCTCTTTTTTTTCCTTACAAAGTTACTGCAAAATGCACTCAGCAGTAAGACACTAATATTTCTGTCCTGTCTCGACCTCAGCATTGGTGTTTTCCATCCAACCATGCTTCTTCCAAATCATATTTCATTGTCCTCATAAAACTACTCAGGCCACAGCACAAGGGACTGTTTTGCTATCTGAGTGCAGGACAAAAGACTGAAATGAAGCAGCATCCTCCAAATAACCAGAATAAATCTACAGAAGACACCAGGATTAGGCCGATTTGTTCCCACGAGGATCTGTGCTGCGTCCTCTGTTTATCTACAAAATGTACCCTGCACAACCAATTAAGGCTTCTTCAAGCTTGGGACCTTGGAACTGATCTTATTTAATACTTTCATTAACGACCTTGGCACAAGAAAATGAAAACATGCTAATGAAACTAGAGCATATCACAAGATTCAAAGGCTGTGTCAGTGCAGAGAAAGATCAGAGTATTATACAGGTGGAGTAAAAGTAAACCAGACAGGATAAACTGAAGATCATGGAGTATAAAGTCATGTATTTAGGCATTAAAACCAGAATTTCTGCTACAAATTTAGAACCAGGATTTCTGCTATAAATTTAGGAGCTTATAATTTAGCATCAAAATAGGAGCACCTGATACTTCTTGCTAAACACAATCTGACAACCCCTTGCTAATGTGAAGCTGAAACCAAAGTGTGATGCCAAGAGGTTTAAGAAGAGTCTTTTTCACCAGTAATAAAGGGAACGTGCTAGCACTGAAAGTCCTACTGGGACCTTGCTGGCATACTCCAAGACACGGGGGGTGGGGAGTGGGGTGTTGTGTTGAACAAAGACAAATTCAGGCTGAAGAGGTACTGGGGCTCTTTTGGTCAAGGGAAGGAAGGAGATGCAAAGGGACTAGCACATAGGACATTTAGGCTACACTTGTGCAGGCAGCATGAATGAATTGTAAGGTAGGATTGCAGCATTTGAGGCAGACGCAGCCAACCAGGCACGCTCCTGCCTTGAAACATGCACAGAATTTACTCTCACGCTTCAGTGAACAAGCACAGAGCCTTTCACCATCACTCGTACCGCCTTCCCAAAGGTACCCCCAGCATACTTCTGCTGTTCATAATTAAAGACAGACCTAAGAGGGGAGACAGGCCTGCAGGAACAACTCCCTCAGAAGCTGCCTTAGTGAAATATTGAAAAGCAAGTGGATCTTCCTTGCCAAATTGGACTAGACATAGCCATCTCCTTCCAATAATGAAACACTTCTTTTTGTTCAGATTTCTCAGCTGGGACTCCTATCCTTGTATTTTGATACCTGATCCCATTTTTCCCCATCTGTTCACACATTCTCTCCCCCCACACCCCCATTCCCTCTGCAAGCTGCCTACGTGCATCTGAGGGATGAGATGAACTACTGAAGGGAATGTCTCGCATCAGGCTCTTGTACTTAAAAATGGGCATTGAGTGGCTTTTTTGTAATGAAGCAGCATCAATATTTCAGCAGCATGAGAAGAGTGGAATGCCCATAGCTGAATAGGAGCCAGGCAATCATTCCAGAATGCAAAAGATGCCAAGACTTTTCATCCTGTGTTGAAGCTTTCGGAATATAACACAGCAAAGAGAACAGAGTTCCCAGGGATTGTGGACTTCCATACTACCCCATCCTTGTTGAATGAGCCACAGTGATGATGAGCTATGTGCAGAAATACCCTTTTCCTGTAAGGACTAGAAAGACAGATGGAAGAAAGAGAAAAAAAAAAGTACAGAGAGCTTTACATTGATCCCAGTGAAATCCAGTCTGCTGTGTACAATCCCCAGTGCGCCAGTCAGGCTTATGCATATTGTAGAGAGCAGAACATGCACGCACCAATTACCTTAGCCCACACTTCAGCTCCCACCCAAGCGGTCACCTGCTCTGCTCCTGAAACTCCTATAGGTTTCTTGGAACCACCCTGAGATTCTGATGCCACCACAGCTGCCCACAGAACAAATTTTTATCCAAACTGGTTCAGACTTCAACCAATGTGAAAGTCTACAGTGGCAAGAAGATTTTTTTTTAGCTGCCTTCTCAGCTGTATCAAGTTGTGCCGTTGTCACTGATGTAATCAAAAAAGTGGGAATACAGTTTTACTTTTTACTCAGGCCAAGGATTAACGGCACAGTGCCTAAAGATGCAGGCTACTGCTCAATGTCCTGACTGATGATCTGGAAAACAGAGTGAGCAGAGAAAGTTTACAAGTGACACACTGTTATTTACCAGTCAAACGGAAGCCTGAGATGAGGTTGTAAAAAAATTGCATACAGACAAATGCTGATTGAATGGACAACACAAAAGAAAGGAAACTCCATGTTACCGAGTACAGTCTTGGAAGAAATCATTTAAGTATTGATGTGGTCAGCAAAATAAGAACATTTGCACAATTTTCAGCAACACTCTAAAAAGCTGACAGAAGGAAGCACTGGACAGAGGAAAGTCCTGAAAGCATTAAACCACTGCCTAAATCAATATAGTCTCACCTTGCAAGCAGTGTTCAGCACCAAGTCTCCCATCACAAAGATATCTAAGAAAAAGAAAGTGTCCACAGCAGTATAATAGAAGAATTTCAGAAGCAAGGATGGACTAAATGAGATTGAACAAATCCTACAATAGGCTTACAAGAAAAATCTTCAAGCAATTAATTAAATACAAAAGACACACACTCACAACAGGCAGCACTTTTCTCTGATTTACACCAGATGAAAATCCAGCCTTATCCTTTTAATGTGAATCAAAGGGAGTTTGTGCTCTGTGAAAGCAAAGCACTAAATGATTCTTGATGACAATCACCCTACTTATCAGGCCCTGCAACTACTGTTTGTTCAAACCAATTAAACAGCTGTGTGCCAAGAATAACAATAAACCCAGTTGCACCAGCAATACAGAATATTCCTCTCCACCTGAAGAAATGTATGACTTTGAATGGAAGTGTCTAAGTATGATATAAAAGGGGAAAATATGGAGAATTCAGCTCCCTAAAAAATAACACTTTGCACAGTATGAAATTTAGCCCTACGTACAGACCTGATGACTGCTTATGTGCCTTCTGAGTGAACCTGAACATAATTAGTGTATTGTCTTTATATTGGTCCATCAGGAGTAAATTTCAGCCATTGTGAATATTCATCAAATTGCTCTCATATTTGTAGACTTTGGCTTATGTTCAACCTATTTAATTTTATTTAGTTGCTTAAGGATCTGGAAAGAGACCCCTCCAGAGGCTATGTGATAGGAAGGATTGTACCCTGGAAATGCTTTCCGCAGGCTACAAAGAGATGCTAGGACTACCACACACAAAAATTCAGCAACTTGGAGTGATGCCTACCACAGAGAAATCCATGTCTGTCTTGCCGTGGAGTGTACTAAGAAAGTATTGGGAAACAGACCTGACATTTCCAGGATACACCTTTCTGTAAGGGTGACCTTATTACAGCCTTTCAATATATAAAGGGGCTTATAAGAAAGATGGAGAAGGTCTTTTTACCAGGGCCTGTAGTGACAGGACAAGAGCAATGGTTTTAAACTGAAGGAGTGTAGATTTACCTTGGACATAAGGAATCAGTTTTTGAAGATGAAGGCGTTGAGGCACCGGGACAGGTTGCCCAGAGAAGCTGTGGATGCCCCATCCCTGGAAGTGTCCAAGGCCAGGCTGGATGGGGCTCTGAGCAGCCTGGTCTAGCGGAAGGTGTCCCTGCCCATGGCAGGGAGGGGTGTGACTAGATGATCTTTACAGGTCCCTTCCAACCCAAACCATTCTGTGATTATGATTCTATAAGAATAAATACATATTCACTAAATAGCCAATGAAGTACTTCTAATTATTCAATTGAATTGTTTCATAAGTCTCCAAAAGGGGTTCCTGATTCCCCTGTAAACTTGTCATAAAGCTGAAGAACTAATTATTTCTCAAATGATTGCTCATTGTACAAAATCTTTGTTATTTCACATCACTACTACACAGACTATGTTTGTCCCCACCATACCTAAATCTTATCTGGGCAGTTACCTAACCAAGCCTATCAGTTACAATACTCTCCTATGGAAACAATCTTTTTCATTTATGATTTTTCCACCCTCAGCAATGACTACCTGCCAATTCTAAAGAATCTTGAATCCAATCACCTTTATCAAAGGACCATTTTCTTACAAACATACTTGGAATCAAGACAAGCTATTTGAAATGGTAGAACTATCTTATAGTTCAAAAACCTCAACACAACAGGGTGCTGGTCTAAAAAGAAAGTTGGCCCATTATGATACCATCTCTGAAGCACAACACTTTCTGTGATGTCCCACTAACACCATTTAAAGCAGAAAGGCCTTTCAGGCTTGAGAGGTACATCTGATGGCCACTTTCTATCTAAAGGAATTTTTTAAAAAGAGAGAGACTATGTGGAGGAGTGCGGCAGAAATTGACTTGCATGAAGCAAGACCTGATGCATTTGGCACACTGGACAAAATATATCATATTTGGGGAAACAATGTGCGCAAGCCACAGATTTTAATGATTCTTAAGAAGGAGGCATTGACCGTCACCTTGAGAAGGATGAATTTTTTTAGTTTGTTTATAGAAAGTTTGCTTCTGATAAGTTCTAGGAAAATGTCTTTCCAGGTTCTCTCCTCATGCAGCATTTTTCATGATTCTGATACAGTTTCCAGTATATGTTATAGTACAACAGCTACAATAATAGCCACAACAAATTTTTTAAACTATGCATACTAACAAGGAAAACCTACTTACAATCAATGTCAAAAGCTTTCTCCATATTTCATATTATATAGCCAGACATTTCTTTGATATTATGCACATTGATTCCATAGTACGGGAAAGATTGAGATTTTATGTATTTATTTTCAGGGGAAATTTTGGACTGAAGCCAGGAAACAACAGCTGGTCCTGGTCCAGAGTTATCTGCTGAAACATGAGGAGGGACTGCTGGAAAATTAATGATCAATAAACCTTCTGCTTTGAAAAGTTTCTTGTGTTGGAGACAAGGAAGAGACAGGAGAGATCACTCTCCATTTAAAATAACCCACCGAGATAAAAAAATGGCAAAATGGGGATTTGAAAAGAGATCTCACATACCAGATGAGTGCTTTCATTACTATTGTAGAAATATGGTTTCTTTTTTCATTAGAAAAGTTCTGCAACCTTCCTCTGCAGGGTAAGAAGCCTGAATTCCTGAAGAGTTTGACAGGGGAGGACATTCACTTCCTACCCGGCTCTGATGACAGCGGCATGGGAACAATAAAGCAAACTGGCCAACCAGTACTCCTCCGACGTCGCACCCAGGAAAGTAAGACACCATCTCTCCGGGAAAACATTTGAATACAATGGCTAAGAAAGGTGGTAATCTGTGATGCCAGAAAAAGAGATTTATGAAATATTTGATACATTTAACATAACATTTTATACCAAAGCTTTCCCATTAATTACCTTATGGTTTTAATGATCCATGCATAGCTTTTAAGCACAGGGAACAATTTATAGAAACGTTGTATTTAAACTTACATAAATTAGATCACTTAATAGAATTGCCTGTTCTTAAGAAGGGGAGCAATGCTAACTACATAGCACTAACATCTAACCTTTCAAAAACACTTTACTGAAAGTTACACAAACATGAATAATTTGAGAAGAACAGGAACCGTTTAGCTGCTGTGGGAGGGATCCCACAAAGAAGCAGAATGAAATAAATACTAGGATTTAATTACAGCTTTTCTGTGTGTTCTATTTGAAAGTCTCCAGTGTTCAAATACATGGAAATTAGATCTGAAAACTCCTCCCAGCATCACTGGTTAACATTGTGAACATCTAGCACCTCCAGACAAAACTCCTCATGTATTCATCCATGGATCAGGACCACATGCGAAGCTCTCTATTCAGAAGTATCTCCCACTGCAGAGATGTCACTACCTCCCAACACAGCAAACAGTGTTTTATCTTGTTCTTTTGGGGACTATATGTTGTAAGTGTAGCTCTTGACCTCATCAGAAAGCTCTACCATCTCATTAGCAGCAGAACATGTACAGAGAGGAGGGATGCCTCTCTCATTTCAGTTTCTCCAGAAGGCAAAACTTGCCGTTGGTAAGCTCATCCCACTAATGTAGGAGGCAACCCATTGCCTAGATACCTCTTTCACTGGTCTGAAGCTTTTTTCCCTTGCTTGTAACTACATGGATGCTCATGCTGTGTATCTGAGGCTTCCTACAACATTAATGGAAGTAATTGATACAATTTGCATTAGCACAGGCCACCGTTAAGCAGCTTCCTTATAATGATGGCAGATAAGTACAACAGTGATAAAATATTTCAGTAAAGCAAAGATGCAGTATGTTAACTGCCAAAATTAATCCGGTTACTAAAGATCCATGTATAGTGTCCTGTTCTTGTCCCGTAAAAGAGCATTTCAGTCTAAAGTATGTATATATGTATATATATATGCACATGCCATTCCCTTCTTCCACTGAAGGATTATTTCATTCTATCTATAAATCACTATTAATGGTGTGCCAGGTACATAATTATAACTAGCTAGAGATTTAACATGCACTTTTCATATTCCTCAGATTTCTGATCTTTGTACAAGGAAGACAGTACAGAGTCCTAATTAAACTCATAACCAAGAACCTTGTCATTACAAATTGCAAGGAAAAATTCAATCCTTCTGCCACACTGAGCTGATGGAAGAGCAAGAACTCTTCAAAACTGAGGTTTAAAAAATATCTTACCTTTTAAACAGACTTCTGAGGCTTACTACAAGGTTTATTTTAGCCTATAAAGTTCCCATGAGAAAGGATAGCTATATCACATCTTCCCACAGCTATCTCTGGTTAACTGCTTGACTACCTTCTTTCCACCTCTGTCTTTTCTGTCCTCTCCCTTTCATTCCTTATTATTCCTTATTATTATTATTACTCTTCCTTATTATTGGTCCCTTATCAGGCACTGTATTTCAGAATAAAAATGGCTCGCTTTCTAGAACAGAGTTTCCATGTGAGAAATTACCCCAGCTTACCTCCAGGGTACAGGTATAATTGTTCATGATTCCTTTAACAATCAGTTTCCCTGTACAGGCGAACACTTGACCTTCAAATATCCATCAGCCTTAATATTATATGGCCTAGAACAAAAAAGTATGTTTAGATTATATACATTAGGTGCTTTCAGATCAAATGCTTGTCTATTTTTCCAACTGTTAATTGATCTAGTACAAGATACTGCCTCTCTGCACCAGTTTTGCCTGTTGACATCCCTGGCCCATCACAGCTACACCAGTTTAGATAACCAACCTAACAAGAGTGGCCTGCAGTGACCTGCCTGCAGAACCTGATGCTTTCTTACAACCTCCCCACGCTCCTACCTATACCTCCAACACCCCCTTTTCAGCCCCCATTGTGCAATCTGTTTGACGTACCTTCTCCTGTTTGGATAACTTGCTCGTATGGCAGCTGCAGAGGAAGGAGAAGACAGAGATAAAAAAAAAGCAGAAAGTGCAGAGATCAAAGGCACAACAGACAGAGCTCTCCCTGAATTTACTAAACAACTGATGAAGCCTTTCCAAGCACCAGTGGACCTTTATGCTTGTTCCCTAGTGCCCCCTTCCCCTCCAATACGTCTTGCTCCCTTAAAGACATGCTAAATGTGTGCAGGGTTTATGCTCTCTGCCCTCTGCATTTCATTTTTGCCTTGTGCATCCATTCCCACTACCTGCTTTCTCATTTGTCATGACCACTGGCAAAACAGCAGAAAAGCCAAAAATCTATACATATCTATTGCAATATAGATATTTTCTGAAACCAGCAATCTCATAGCACCACAATAAACTGTTCATGGATGACTGATTTTAATGGTCCACTACCATAAATTGGGTAATTTTTCTTAGATAAAAGCAAGTCATACAATTAGAAAAGGGAACCAGTTACTTGTAATAAAAGAATAATCAAATCACCATTAAAAGAAAATTAGCTGCATTTATCTTAATTCTAGGGGCCCTACTGTTGCCTCCTGATAGGGGGATAAAATTTACTTGACAATCTCGGTGACTTTCACCACTTCTGTTTATTCATGCAAAAGGGGCTCTTTATTATGTTTTGCCGGAGCAAGTTGCATTTAACTAAACAAAAGCTGTTAAAAGACTGTTTGGTGCATTTCTGTAAAAAAAAGACACATCTCAACTTTCAGGGACACCATTGAGCTCCAGCTGGCTCCTCTGTCCTCCCACTTGCAAGTCACACTTGCTGGGACAGAGCCAGGGAAAACAAGAGAGAGGCTCAAGGGAGATCTGCAAACTAGTCCTGTTCGGTTTGGGGCCTGGGGCTATTCCTGGAGAGGAATCCCCTGTTCCACTCCTCCACAGGTGTCTCGTGGCAGCTGCAGCACACTGAAGCCCCAGGGCTTTGGAGCTGCTTCAGAAGAGGTTCACTGGACCTACTTGGGACCAGAACGGACAAACTTGTATTTTTTATGCCAACAGCATGAAGAAGGGAATGGTTCTGTTTAGCCAGTATCCTCCCTCCCTCGCCGGCCATCAAGACGAAAGGAAAGGTGTCTGAGGTGGGGAGGCAGCTCACCCAGGTAACATAGGTCTGACTCTGCTCCCCAGGGCCTCTTCCACTTTTCAGCACCACATTCCATGGAAGGAAAGGATGCAGAGAAACCCTGTTACATTTGATAAGGTGCGATATATCACACTCCCAGAAAGAGGACTGGAACTTAACATCAACTACCATAACAGTAAGAGGGAAGAAAAAGTGTCAGACAAAAGCTGAGACGTTACTACCAACATGATCAGCAGCTACTCCAGCATATCAGACTACAGCAGCATTTACCCTGCAGCAGATATCAATATTCATCAATATCATCCTTTACCAGCAAAGCCCAAACTACCCTCAGCATGGAGATGCCCTTATCCTGCAGCAAGTTAAACCAGACGAATGGCACTCAGCAGCAAAACTGAGGTTCGGTGCCACCCTTCCACACTGACAGTCACCTTCCTAACCCAAGCATTCCTTGATGCCTCTTGTCCCAGCAGAAGAAAACGGCTCACATACAAGAGCACTCACGATTAGCTACACACTCAACAACTCCTTCAGAGGCTTGTCCTCCCTGAAGCCATTAGCTTATCCCAGCAACGAACAAGCCATGCAAGTATTTTCAAAAAATTAGGAAGTCCTGTGGCCCTCCTCACAGCACAGTGCAGATACAATACAGAATCAGGCTAGATAATGCTTAAAGACCTTGATCCCACTAGCTCACATTTATTTGCTACTTCCTGGACTCTGATGCTGCTTTAGCCTCTTAAATGGGTGACTTTTTATTTTTAATATAAGCAGAAAAACACTCATGCCAGCCTCTAGCACCTTTACAAAATGAACATAAAAAACAAAATATCTTCTCCTTTTCCTTTCATTCCTAAGTCCCCAAACTAAGTGAGACATAAATAAGTACTTTACCTCGAAAAGCTGTGACCATCGTTTTAGTTCTTCTGCAAAGGCTTAAACATGGATGTCTATATGAACATGCTTAGAATGTTTTTCACATTTGAGCTAGAACAGTTTAGCTGTTTCTCACAGGGAAAATCAGAGCCAGTTCCAGTTTTGCCCAAGTTAACAAACTTTATTACCATTTTACTGAAGAATTCCAACACCTACAACCACTGGAGTGGCACCTTTAAACTCATGAAGAAGTTGGACTGTTGGAAGTGTTCTGCTGGTTCCAAGGAAGCCTACTCAAATATGGAAAATCTAATGTGAAAACTCAATTTTAGTATGCTCAGCTGACATCCTAAAATTTGCTAGCAGAATTTCCTTAAGACTCCAGCTCTCACATAAGACTGCTAAATGTCCAGTCCTCCTAAGCAAGTCCTCTTCTCCACCCACAAGCTTTACTAGAAGTTGGAACAAGAAAAGAAGGGCAGAGGGTACAACTACCAAAAGAATGACAGCAAGGAGAACAAGATCGGGAGTGTATGGGCAGAAACTGAGCAGAAGGCAGGAGTCAGAAGGGGAGGAGATGGAATAGCAGTGTAAATTAGGGGGCAGATAATAATGCAAAGAAGAGGACAAGAAGCAGCACAGGAGCAGAAGAGAAAAGTCCTTCACCACCAGAACACTGGGCCTTTATAAACAAGAAATACATTCTCTCACCATTAAGCAAACAGGCATGAGACTAGTTGTAAAGAATCTCCATCCCACTCAAGGCAGGACACAAAATGAGTAAGTTTTTCTACTGCTACCCACGACAGGACTATTTCGGATAGTACAGGAGTATGCTGTGGATCCAAAGAACTCAGTCATGCTGTTGTTCAGGGGCAGCCTGTGTAAAACCCATGACAGAAGTCTGTTTTTCGGCATTCTTTGTGTGTTTACTTTAATTCACTGTTCTATATGTTTGCTTTGTGAGATGCTACCTTCACCTGCCATGTCGCCATTGTACAGGGTGTAGGGAGGGAAGTTGCTGTCTATACCATCTCTACCTGATTTGCTACAGAGATGAAAAGCATGTGATGGAAGGGGTTGATTCTGCTGGGGGAAAAAAAATATTTAAAAAATCTTATATGTATGGCAAATAACGGAGCCTTTAGAAAATTGGGTTCTAACTCTCTTGTAAAGTTCGCATGTAAGTCTAAGGAATTTGCTTACATGTAGTCCTCATTTTTCTCCCACACTCCAATTGAGTAATTTGTGGTGTGAGCTGCTAAGATGCTGAATGTGAGTAGGTGCATCTGAAATCAGTGGGAAGCGGACTTTCAGTACATGCCTAGTAGCATAAAGCATGTACCACCCTGGAAATGAAGGTTCAGTATTTACCACTCTGGAAATTAAAGTCTTGTATTTGTCCACATAGGTATCCAGAAGTGTTGATATTTTTCATTTCCTGGACATAAGACCAGATAATGCCAACCATTTCATAAATGGTGTGACAAGGGCAAAGTCATTAATGGTTAGTAGGATGATAGCATTCCTGAAATACTCTAAAGGAAATTAACTTTTTTTTTTTTTTAATTCCATGAAGGGTAATGCTACGCAGTAAACTGTACATTAAAGTATACATGTAATGAGCAATAAAAGAAACATTAAATAGAAACATAAAACTGGAAAACTTCTGGAGTTTAGCCTCCTGCTATCTCAGGCAACTACATCACATGAGCACTTTTATAAATTGAGCAGGCTCCAATTTCAAAGTGGGTGGGCTTCCTGCCCTCAACACATGGGAGCTGGTCCACAGCCTCATTGCTCTGAAAGTCTGAAATCTTCTAATTCACAGTCTAGATTAATTAATGTCCATTTTACACAAATGTGTCTTCCATTTAAATAACAATTCTACATCCACATCGTTTACTTTCCTTTTGAGACAACACCAAATCTTCTTTTAACCTTCACTTTGCTAAACTAAACACAACAAATTCTTCAAGTCTCCTCTCATAAAAGCTCCCTGAAGAGCATCATTCTTACTTAGCAATAGGGTTCCTCTGGGGAAACGAGCTTACGGTTATGTGATTAAAAGCACTATCACAGTGCAGTCTTAAGGCACATAAGTCCACAGGACCCAAACCTGAAAAGCGAGAAGCACACAGTAGGTCTGAAGCCACCACAAAGGCCACACAGCTGCTCTGCACACATGTATCTGACTGTATCATGCGTGCAGTTAAGCCTGGATCCATCACACAGCTCTGTGCACACAGACTTGCTAAGCTCAGCACTTCCCAACTTTTAAGATGGCTCTGCACCTCCTAATGCAACCTCTCAGCAGGTGGGACAGAGACACGAACTAAATGGTATGAGGCTAATTCTAATACCTTCCCCACTTTTTAAGGGAATCAGTGAAGGAGGTAGCCTTGATTAGGTCAGGTGTCCTTCATCAAATAAACCCCACTCACCCGTGCCTTATACGTGGAATGATTAGTTTTATCTCTGATGGAGACATGATGTTAATCAGAAAAGATTTTGTTGCACAATTGGTCCATTTTGGTCTTCATGTGTAAATGAAGATAATCATTAGGGACTTCGGTGAAAATGAGAGTGTCCTGCTGACAAGGAAGGATAAAAAGGCAACCTAAAACTGTAGCAAGTTGCCAAGACAGTCATTTCTGGGGTAAAGTAATACATTTCCGTAATGTTTTCTGAAAGAGTTTAATTAACTTTGAAAAGGGTGTTATCGATAGGTCCTCTTTTATAACGGAATAAACACTTCCCAAACTCAAATGACAAAGAGAGTGGCTTGTCCACAGCATAGATCCAATTTCCACGTACGTAATCCCAGTCCTAGTCCAAACACAGACCAGGAGCTTTATGAATTGAGACAGTAACATCCTGGGGTTGATTCAGAGAATTCATCATCCCACTTGGATGCCGAAGTTGCTCAGCATGACTGTATTTGGTGATGCTGGAACCAGAGGTAAGAAATCACATCACCCCACACCGAGACTTGGTACGGCGCAAAGACATTGGTGAACCTGAACCAGCCCGAGCCCTGACAGACCAGATGCATTCGATGCATGCCTGGATTTTGGATGGTGAATGCCGGGACAAACAGAACAAACCCACTGCGTCCCTACCGCATCCTCTGAGATCAGGCCTGAGGGCAGATAAAATCCCACACCTGCCAGTCAGCATTTTGGCCATATGTTGGGCAAAAGGCGCCTCATGTTTATCCATTCATAGATGGGTAACATTTTATTATTCGTATTTCATGACCATAGACCTAAAATTCCAGTCTGTGCCCATCACATCTCCGACTTCTTGAAAACTGAGGTGTAATCAAGGTGGAAGGGGAGTGGGGGGGGCGTAGTAAATTTGTTGATGGCTGCTTATGTGAAATGCTCGCCTCCCCCTGCGCGGGGCCTCAAGAACGGAGCTCTCCAGGAACACCCCGGCCCTGGGGCACAGCACAGCCACCCGCGCTGGGAAACAGCTTTCGAGAACCTGCCACCGGGGACAACGCCGCGTCAGGAGCGCAGTCCCCGCGAAGCCCCGCGGGCACGGGCCGGGCCGGGGGGGCGGCGGCCCGCGCCGAGCCCCTCTCCCCCCGCGGCGGGAGCGGCCCTTGCCCCGGCGCGGCAGCTCCGGAAGAGCCCGCCGGCCGTGCCCGCTCCTCCCGCC
Organism: Falco peregrinus; assembly: GCF_023634155.1. NCBI lineage: Eukaryota > Metazoa > Chordata > Aves > Falconiformes > Falconidae > Falco > Falco peregrinus. The sequence continues at coordinate 63,546,588 of NC_073727.1, forward strand.
CCTGCAGCGGGCCCGCCCCGCCCCAGCCACCGCGGGGGCAGCCGAGTAGGGCCGGGCTCGCCGCCCCGCTGCTGCGGGAGCTCCCGCCCGCCGGCCGGCGGTACCTGAGGGGACAGGCGACCGAGGGCACAGCCGCACCGCAGGCAGCGCAGCGCGCGCTGCCCCTCCGGGAAGCGAAAGGGCGGCCGGGGCCGCGCGGCGGGGCCGCCTCACCCCCCCCCTCACCCCGCGGAGCCCCCGCCCCGCCCGGCGCCTCCCACCCGGGAGCTCCGGCCCCTTCCCCCGCGCCCTCTCTCCCTCCCTCCCTCACCCGGCGCGCCCGCCTCGGCCCCTCGCGCCCCCGCCGCCGCCCCGGCGCGCGCCCGCACCGTGCCGCGCCCCGGCCGCCGGGGGGGGGGGAGGGGGAGGGGGGCCGGCGAGGGAGGGGAAGGGGGGGGTTGTAGCAGCATCGCCATGGTGACAGTGACGTCATCTCACCCTGGATCTAATTGGAGGAAACCCCGTGGCCCCAGCCGCAGCCCACGGGCCAACCGAGCTTGTGCCCTGCCTGCGCTCGCCCCCGCGGCGGCGCGCTCTGCTCGGATTGGTCGTCGGGGCGTGGAGGGGCGGAGCCAGGCTGGGAGACCGGGCTGCGATTGGCCGCGTGGGCGCGGGCTGAGCAGCGGGTAGGCTTGCCTGTGCCAACGCCCTTTAGCGCTGGCTCTCGCCGGAGACGGGAGCGGCTCTTTCTCTCCGCCACAGCCCCGAGCGAGGCAGCCGATCGGGTGGCGCCCGCGGCCCGGCCTAGCGCAGCGGACTCAGGTGAGCGCGGTGCCGCGGCCCGGCAGCGGGCGCTGGTCTTGCTCCGCCGCCTCCTGCCGCCGCGGCGTCCTCCATTTTGTGATCGCGGCGTGGAGCGCTCGGCGGCCCCGGGGAGCGGGAGGCGCAGCCAGCTAGCGCCGCCATTTCGCACCCGGCGGGGCCGCCGGCTTCCCCTTCCCGCCCTGCTGCCGCGGGGGCAGCGCCGGCCGCCCACCCTGCCCGCCGCCCCCGCGCCCCCCGCTGTCCCAGGGGACGCGGCCGCCCCTGGCCCCCGCCCTCGCCGGGGCCGAGACCCCACCCACCGCCGTGCCTCCGCGCTCCCCCACCGGCAGAGCGGGGCCGCCGCGCCCCCCCCCCCCCCCCCCCTCCTACCCCCCGCCCCGCCGTGGGCCGCTGTCCCGGGGCCGGAGGTGCGGCCACTCCCGCCGCGGCCGCCGGGGGGAGGCGGGGAGGCCCAGGCCCGGGCCCCGGCCCCGTCGCGCCCCGCCGCCAGGAGGCGAAGCGGCCCGGGCCGCCGGCCTGGCCCGAGGGCTGCCCCGCCCCGGCCGCTCCGAGCTCCCCTGGCCTCGCTCGCCCCGCCGAGCGCGGGTGCCTGAGGGAGGCGGATCCCGGGCCTGCTCTGCTAGCCCGTTGGGTTTTAACCCCTTCCTTGCCTCCCCGCCAGCGACCTCGTCTCCTCCTTTTATATTACCATCCCCCCCCCCCCCCAGCTGGTCTCGGCTTCGCCATCCGCCTTTCCTCGGCCCTCACCTGCAGGGCTGGTGGCACACGGGGAAAGAGCTTTGGGCAAGGCCCACCCGGCTTGGCGGTAACCGGCTATCCCTCTCCAGGTCCCTGTTAGACACCGTATTAATACGTTCACGTAAGGCGAGGAAAGAAGAGCAGGGTGAGGGCAAAAAGTCCGCTTTGGTGGAAAAATAGCAATTTCTAGTGCTTGGTCTTCAGACCCTTGGCTGGCACTGAGCTGCCTACCCCGGCTGGGTTTCTCGGCCGTGGTTTCCCTAGCGGTGGAGCCTTGAGACAGGCACCTCTCCCCTTGGCTCTGCGTGGAAGGGTGCAGCGCTGCAGTCCCTCTCCATGAGAAGCACCTGAAGGTGGGGAAGGGGAGGCAAGGCTCCCTGGGATCCTTGCTTTTTGGTGGGTTGTGAGGGGTGGTGTAAGATTACGTTCTGTAGTGTTTCATCCGTTGCTGTCTTCTTTCTGGCAGGTTTTGAGGTGCATTCTCTTGTTGATAGCGTGACATCCCCAGCTTCTCCTGCTTTTGCTACTATACTTCTCTTGCCCCACTGCCAGCCACCATGGATAAGACCGAGTTGATCCAGAAAGCCAAGCTGGCTGAGCAAGCTGAGCGCTACGATGATATGGCCACCTGCATGAAGGCAGTAACTGAGCAGGGTGCCGAGCTGTCCAACGAGGAGCGCAACCTGCTCTCGGTGGCCTACAAGAACGTAGTGGGGGGGCGGCGCTCTGCCTGGAGGGTCATCTCTAGCATTGAGCAGAAGACAGACACCAGTGACAAGAAGATGCAGCTTATCAAGGACTATCGGGAGAAGGTGGAGTCTGAGCTCAGGTCCATCTGCACCACTGTGCTGGTGAGTGGAGACTTTATTTTTTCTTTTTCTTTTTTTCCCTTTTTTTTTGTTTTAAGAGAAAGAATTACACTATTCATGTGTGCTGCTGTGCTGGGGAATAAGACTGGGAACTTGATTGGGGAATATGATGTGAAGTATTACACTGGGGTAAGGGAAGTCAGTGCAGTAACTTCTGTGACTGTTAATGTGGGTTACTGTGAGGAGGGAGATATCAGCGCCATGCTGTGGGCCCCATATGTGTAGAAGTATTGAAGATGCACCCTCAAAACTGAGTGTGTGTGGAGTAAGTTTTTGGATGGAGTGATGCATATACAGTGTTGTTCTAGGTAACTGCAGAGATGCAGAGAATTTAGCCTCATGCCTGTTTGTGCTGTGCTTAGTAAGCTTATCTGTTCATAAGATAAGCTGAAAAGAAAATGAGAAAACCTCTTTATTTCTTCAGATCAGAGCTAATAACCTGTTAAAAGCCTTTAAAGTAATTGGGTGTGCATTTTGTTTACTACTTGTGAAGAAAAATACTCTCAAGGAGTCTTTAAGAGACATTTTGAGGTTTTTTGATCAAAGATGGGAAATAAAGACATAGAAATTGACTTTGTCAGATTCAAGCCAACTTCTCAGCTTGAAGAATGTTTTAAGATGAATTTGCAGGAATTGTGGAATCATGTCAAACTAAGGCGTAAAGACTGGTATGACACCCCAGGCATGCATCAAAGCCCAGGAACACATTCCTGTACAAGCAGCAGGATTCCAGATGCTATCAATAGTGAAACTGTACTGCACTGTAGTGGGAGCTGAAGAGATGAGTGTTAGCAGTGTGGAGGCTGCTGGACCCTATTCTGTGTGATCAGGGAGTTGTGGTTGCAGTAAGCTGCATGTTTGTGATGCAATAGTAATTGTGTGGCAGGTAGTCTTTAGTGGTTTATTTGCTCCTTCTAGGTTTTTTTGGTTGGTTTGGGGGGATTTTTGGTGCCTAGTATTGCTAACATGAGAACAGGAAGGAGCAAGTCTGTAAGGACATAAACAATTTTGAGGTAAATGTATCCTCAGCTGGTTTAGGAGACGTAAATTTAAAGCTGACTGGTTTGGAAGTGATGGAATTCTCTTCCTGATTAAGTGTTCTGGCTCATGTACAAGGCAGTACTTCTTTGGATTGTGCTGAAAATACCTTTATGCTTCCTTGCATGCTGCCACCTAGGGTGGGTTGTTGCTTTTTTTTCCTAAATCAGTCAAAATTAGTTACCTTTGCTTGAAAATAATTTGGAAATTTATTAGCTTAATGAATCAATTAATTCCTTAACACATTTAAGAGTCCATGCCTTCCAAAGAAGCTGTTTCTTCAATTACAGGTGTAGTTGTAAAACTTTCACCTTTGTGAAAATGATGTGACTTGTGTAGGGCACCAATTCCTGTTTGCTGTGACAAGAGTTCCACTGGAATCAGTGTGGTAGGGTGCCAGCATTCATGCTGTTGGCATTCCTCTCGATCTGCTGTGCTCAGTGCCCCACTTCAGAACTAACTTCTTGGGACCTCAACATAAAGCTTACTCTTAAGACTTCTTAATCTCCCTCTGTCCTTCTACCACATCTAGTCCCTAAGAAGAGGTTATGCGTAAAATCTCATACTGGTTGCTGTGCCATCTTGTCAGGAGCTCATGCTTCCATAGGGAGATTAAACATCTCTGAATGGTAAAGGTAGTGAGCCATTTCATGCAGTGTCTATACTGAAATTATTCCAGTTGTATCAAATGGTGGACAGCAGGTAGTCTGGTAGCCGTGTTAACGCAAACCTCTGATGCAGGGAAAGCAAGCTCTTCCTGTGCCAGCCAAAGTTTTGCCTGCATTCTAGTCTTTCTCTGTTCTTGGTGATGGCCTGGTTGGCAAATATGTCCTTCCCTTTTTGCCTGGAAGGCTGCAGGAAATAGAGAAGACCAAAACCTATAGCTTTGCATGCTTTTCCTGTTCTGCCCTGCTGGCAAAGACATGCCTCCCTTTGGTAGGAGGAGATGTCGGCTATCTACTGCAAGCCTTCTGATTTTTACTCTATTTGTTTGAAGGCCGTGTGCAGTTATGTTCTGTTCTGCTCCTCTCCCTTTCCTCCTCAATCTACCACTCCTATGATCCATGAGTCAGCATCCAAGAGGTTGGAACTCACAATGTGCAGGCACTACAAAGGACCAGCAAAGTGGTTTTGACTCCTCCTTCTTTGAATGATAATCTCTTCTTTACTAATACTATAGTAACTGCCTGTAGCTTTTTTAGGTCTCTGTAGCTGAATCTCGGGGATGCTTTTTAATTCTAGGAAGGCAGCTAAACTGAAACAACTGCTGGCAAGTAGTATGGAAAGGTTGCTTGTCATCTGGAGTATTTGGATTTAGCAAGGGTGGATGTGTTGGGTGGAGTGTGACTGCTGTTAGTCATACTACTAACAGTTTTTTCAAAAGTTTTTTTTTTTGTTACTGGTATGGTACAGCTTTTCAAAATTAAGTATATCTGCTGTTGTAGAAACCCTCCATTTAGAAACACTTGTGCTAGCATTACAAAATACTGCTAATTTTTGATTTAATAGGCAGCAACACTGAATCTGCAATTACTTTTCCTGTAAAGAGTGCCTCAAGCCAGTTAAGTAAGGCATTGTTTTAGGGCACAGATGGATAAGGAACATAAATTTAATCACTACTAGAATACAAACATCCAAGATTACATTGATATCTAGATATAGATAATGTAAATAAAAATAAAACTTTTACTAATTAATTAATGTACAACCTCCATCAGTGGTCACAGTAAGATACTCCATCTCATGCCAAGCAGTGAAGACATTTCAACTATCTTGCAAGTAGGAGTAGATGTGATCTGAACCCTTTTTAACTGTTAATTTTATGACTGGTATTTCAGGTGAGAGTGGCATTTTAATGAAGAAATGGTATGACTTTGTCAAGCAACTTGCACAATGTTTTATTTGAAAGGTATGCTAGGAGGTTTTATTGAAGTCCCTGTATTGATTGACTAGTTCTTTGGTAATGTACAGAATTAAGGTTGAATCATCCTTTATGAATCATAGTTGACACTGTTCTTGAAACTCTTGTCCTTGAATAAAGAAACAGGTTGGCAACTTAACTTTTTTTTGAAGGTAAAGTTGAACTGTGTTGTTTCATATACTCTCTGAGCACAAAGCTCATGTTTCTTTGTATCCTGAGTGATTTCGAGACAGGGATTACTAGGCAGTGTAGGAAGAGACGGGTGCAGCAGCAACTTTCACATAAATAGTGAAACGATTTGTGAAGCTTTGAAGGTGGAATTTTTGGTTGGTTGGAAGGTACAATATTGGGCTAATGCTTTGTTGTATATACACCCTGCTGTGTAGCAACATGAGATTTTCAAAAAAGGTAGCTTCTGAATTGGAACTGATCTGTGGGAGCAGATCAAAACTGCTGGGTTTTCAGAGAGTCTCAGTTTCTTTGCATAGAGATAACTTGTGTTGCATTCAAGCTCCTTCATTCTTTAGAGGGAACTAGTGCAAAGGCAGGAAGAACACCAGCCCTTGCCTGGAAGCACTTCACTCTCTACCTGCAGCTTGGGGTTTTTTCCATGTATATTTGGAAGTGCTTTGCATATGTTCAGTTTCTAGGTCCTGGTGCTGTTGGAGCTTTTCACAGAGCAAGTGAGATGAAATTTGGCAACTACTTGCCCACAGTTTAAAACTCGGTGAAAATGCAATGGCTAAAATCATTAGGGAAACAACTGTATCTTAATGGCTACTTACTCCTCACATCTCTAGCTGAAACATAAAAGTTTATTTTAATATGCTTTTAAGGTTTTGCACAGAAAAGTTACATATATGAAGCTTTTCATTTGTTTCCAAACACCTATTTTTATGAAATCCTCTGTAAGCAGTTTTGCATTGCACTGTGTCAGGCCCCTGTCAGCCAGGTTTTTTCTAGAAATGAGCAAGGGCATTATGAACTTCTACACATGGACCAGCAGAAACGTTACTTGTGCTGTTGATTCTTTTCTGTACGCTGCGGCAGTGCCTGCAATGAAATAGTCTTGAGCTGTAAGGTGCATCTTATTTAAATTTTTACTGTCTTAAGGTGGAGAGGATGCTTGTAAATGTTTGATCTGTGAGATTGCAGTGTTAATTGTTGAAAGCATGTATTAATATGTTGTTCTTGCCAGCTCCCCTTTCCTTCCTTCCTTCCACTCCCCCAAGGTTGCCATGTTACTACTTCAGCTTTGCATAATTAAGAAACAATAAATGCTAATAAAAACAAGGGTAAAAATCTATGTCCACTTCTGATTTTTATCCATTTTGTAGATCTAGTTCTAAAGTTAATCCCATAAACATAAAAAAAGATAATTCTAAATCCCCATACTAGAAGGTAATGTTCAAAGCAGCTTTTTTCAAAAGCACAAGTTCATAGCTTCATTGGAAATGAAGTTGTTATTTTCTTGCAGCAGCAAATAGAGTCCTGGTATCAGCTGAAATATCTGATTTCAGATGATGGATGATCTTTGACCATAGCCCTGTTTTTTCCCTGCTGTTACCTTTGGCTTACAGAAAAGTGAAATCTTGATTTATTTATCTTATTTTTTTAATTGTACACGCAGAAATTTAGCAGGTTCAGTAAGAGTCAGCTTGATGTTGCTGTATGAACAATATACTAAGACTTGGTTTCATGTCTTTGAATCCATTTTCTCTGCTTTTCTATTTTCAATGAATGGCCAGAGTTTATACAGAAATGCATAGTGTTGTAGAGGTGAAACTAGCATCTGAGTAAAAAGATATTATGGTTTTCTGACACTGGGAACTATGTAGAATGCAGTTTTATTTTGAAGGTCAGGCATATTATCACTTCAGTTAATACTAGTTTTGGGACTTGAATTGTCCCAGTAGTGGTTGGGACAGTGTTTCAACTATTACTTTTTTTACCTTTTGTAAATTAAAGCAAATACTATTGACTCGTCCTTTTTAAGTAAATGACTAAAAGGACTAGCTACTTCATGATTTAAAGCCAGACCTTAGGCTGGGGACATTACTTCTTGGCAGATCCAGAATTGTGGGATGAATGTTAAATAAGTGTTTTAATTTGGAATGACAGTTGCCTTTTTGATGAAAGGTAATATGTGGGGAGTCGATTCTTCTTTGTGTTCTCGACACAACTTCTAGTAAACATCAACACATTTATGATAAGAATTGTGGAACTTAATGCATGAATCTTCTCTAGTTTAATATGCTTGAAACTTAAATTTAAATTCATGATCTGAACTTGACTTACTCCTAGCTGTACCTTCTCTTACATTAGTTTTTGCCCTTCATTACAATCTGCTGCTGGACTACTATGCTTTTGTGCAAGGAAAATTGAATCCATTTCTAAGAAAGGACTGACACTTGCAGAAACAAAGCCTAGAATGCACTGGGGTTCTTGAAGTGGCTGAAAACTGTTAAAGCCCAACTAAAAATCGTTCAGGGGATTTTGAGGGTAGCTGAGGCCTCCATCCCATACAGTCATTGCTTGCTGCCCCCTCCACTTGCAACTGGATACTAAATTTCTAAAACATACAAGCAAGCTAGCAAGGGATACAAAATAAACAGATAAACTGTAGCAAAGTGTTCTGTCTGAGGTTGCTGAAAACTTGGCCATTATATTATTTCTGTGTGCAGTGTCATTTCCTCTTTCAGAAGCTACCGGTGTAGATCGATGGCTTGTCTATTCCTAAAAATTTAAGAAACGACCACCAGAGATTTGCACTTATACAAAGTGATAGCTCCTAACAGTTCTGAAAGGCCTGTCCTAAATGTTAACATCTTATGAGAAGCAGGATGTGGAGCAACTGAAAATAGGAAATGGTAATACCGATGCAGGTGACCAGCCGTTGAGAATGGGACAGCGAAAGCCTCATCTCTCTCCAGTGTCAAATCCATTTTTTTATGGAGTTAAGCTGTAGATTAACTAGCCTGGTTGTAGTCACGGCTGTTAAAGCTTTGCCTATACTGTACCTCAGTCTGCTCGTACATCTAGAATTACTAAATTTCCTGGAGGACATTTACTGGTTTGGTGGCCTTAAGAAAGTATGTATTGGAAAGATAGAACTTTATGAGGAAAGAGCATACTCGAGCTTGCAGGTTATTAGCGGTTGATTTCTTTGGTGGCACAAATGGCAGTTGTTGAGCACATGATTAAAGCAGTAGATTGTACCAGGTCTGCCTGGGCACAGAAGCTTCATATTTTTTCAGTGCTGAGGGTTACCTGATTTTCAGGGGCAGGTAGTGAGGAAAGTGGTGATGGGAGGAGGGCTGGTGAAACCGCATGGATGTGCTTTCTTTGTTAGTTGGGTAGGTGAAGGTTTGTGCTTGATTAATCAGTGTTTTCTGATTCGTGTAGATCTTACCTTTTTTAGTTTTATGCTTTTTATCTTTGAGAGTGATGGGCCTAGTGCCCAGTTACTTGGTGTTTTTTCACCTTTTGTAAACACAAACATGCTGTTTGTGTTCCAAGTGCTTTTATATTTGACCATACACTTGGAGCTAATTTTATCACAGACTAATTAGGTAAGGTAAGTAAGACTGTTCTTGCACACTTCATTTGTGGCACTTATTCTGTATAGCTCTACTTAGTTCGTTGGCCTGATGTTTACAGGTTCCTCCTCATCCTTTCTGCTTCCCAGGATGCTGGAACCAACATCAGAATGCTCCAGCTGAGTGTACAGCTGAATTGTAAGCTTGTAATTGGCTAATCGATTCTGTACATCCAAATGTAAACTGGGTGCTTAGACACAAGCGGCAGTAAAAATAATTTAAGCACCAGGTTTCACGTGGTGTGGTTCTGTGCATGCACCAGAATATCAAATATGAAGACCTGTGAAAGTGGATGTCCTGAATGAGCTGTGATTTTGGTTGTGCCTTTCTTTTTATTTGTTAAAAGAATCAAGTGTTTGATTTACCAGTTTCAAACACTGATAAAGGTTTATTCCTTGCCCTAGCAATCTTTAATCTGTCCTTTAATTTATGTGATCCATCTGCTGAAACAGTTGGATATAGGAGTCATGTCAGGCTCTGGAAACAGAAAACTTTCCATTTGCTTTGATAATAAATTTTGAAAATACACTACATACACTCTTATCAGACTGACAGCCTCATATTTCCTGGATAAAACTTCTTCAGGAAGTTCTGTTCTGAAGTTGAATACATTTTGCAAAATTCTTGTAAGCAGAAGCTGGTTTAAATCAAAGTAGGTAGCAGGGCCTTAGCAGGAAAGTCAAGGTTCACCTTCTATGTGAAATTATTATAACAAGGTTATCTGAAATGTTGTCTTTAGTTTTTGTGACTTAAAGGTTAGACTTCATTGTTGCAGGTTGTCTCATTTGGGGAATAACAAATTACTGGCATTCCTAATACACTGGATAAAGTAACACATTGCTGTGTTTCCTTCAAGGTGAAGTTGGGCAATGCAAAAGGCTCTTCCAGCTGCACTTAGTGATCATGTTTCATGATCTTTCTGGATTTCAGTGGTCATAAGCCTCTGATCTGGGGCTCCCAAACAGGGCAGAACTGAAGCAAGTAGAACTTTTAGGTCCTGCAGAGCTGATTTATTACATAACTGATTTTTAAAGCCAGCCTTTTATTTGAACAAGGGCAACATACCCTAAGCCCACGTAACTCCTGCATGCTGCTGTTCATTTTGAGGATTGTTAGTCTAGATATATATCAGTCAGTCATTTAATTGTACCTTCAGGGCTTCTGTAGCTGCAGAGTATAGAAGTATTTTTGAATGCAAATTTAGACTTTTTTGTTTGATTCTATAGTATTATGGAAGACCACAAATGGAGGATGCTGGAAGAAATTTTTAGGTAGTCAGGATTCTGAAGGGAAGAATTTGATGTCAGTAATGCATGTTTACTAAGAGGAAAGTAACATTTGAAGTATATTGAGGAATTAGAAATACAGAAAATGCAACCATGGAAGAGTGTTAGAATCAATTTGAGATAAATCTGTCTGATACCAAGGAAATTTTCCTGAAAGTTTTTGCCTGTGGTGTTTGGCAATTACTTCAGCAGAAATTTATAATTATTGAAAAAGGGATTGGTATTTTTTTGAAGACTCACTTCTACACTTGGCAGGGGAAGACTGGAAAACTTTAGGCTAGGTTCTTCCATAAAAACTTGAATAATTCCTTGACTTCTGCTGGATTGTTGGTTTTTCTGATGAGAAGCTATTGAAAGGAGAACTTGCATTTCCACACACTTCTAGTTCCTGGCTTCCACAGTTCTTTGGGGACCACAGACCTTTCTAACTTGTTTTAGGAGAAATGTAAGCGTTGAATGTAAGTTCTAGATGAAATTAATCTCAACCCCAGGTGGGAATAGTGTGGGCAGACATGCTGCAGCTCAGGCTTCCAATGCATCTGTTAAGTGGGATTCCAGATACTTCATTCAGGGCCAATCCTAAATATTGACTGCCAGTTTTTAAAACTATGTAGACAAAGACTCGGAACCAAATGGAAAAGATGAATTAGGTCACCCTCGCTGTTTCCATGCCAGGTACGTTTGTCTCTGCTTTAGATGGTGCTTTGTCAGGTCATCGTAAGGCCATGCCATTACTGGAAAGGCGTACATGTTATTTTCCTCAATATACAAACTGAAGTACTAATGCTCTTAAGAAGTCTGTATGAAAACTATTTAATGTTCTCCCAGAAGGAGTTGATGCATAGAGCTTGAATTCAGAAGGATGAAGAACTTCTGCTGAATTACACTTCTGAAAGTAAAGAGATCTTACTGTTGTAGCAGGGGACTTTCCCTTTCCTGTCAAGAAAACAACCGCTGAATGTTAAAACACACCTAGGTTGCAGTGAGTCATACTGTGGACTTTGGAATGACTGATTATACTTGAAATAGTCAAGAAGTCTTAATACCAATTTACTAGACGATTAAAACAGGCAGTCATTTGTGAGTAGAAGCCTTATTGAAAGGGCTGAGCCTACACCCATCATCTGTGCTGTCAAACACTATGGAACATTTAATGTGTTCAAATTTGTGTTTAACAGTTACATTAAGGGAATACATTGGTCTGAGCTGCCTTACCAACTTCTTAGCTTTACTTTTTGAGTGCAGTTAGGGTGGAAACCATTTCCCTGTATACTGCTTGTAGGTGGTTTTTCTCTTATTGGAGCTGGATGGACCTACAGAAATACTTGAGACTGAAGAATTTTTCCAAGTATTTTCCATATTGCAGCATGGCTGAGTTTATGTAATGTCACACACTTTGCATACTGTGCCTGTTGGATGCAAGCTGCTTATCTTCTAGGCGGAACTGTGATGTTGAATCCATGTTCAGAGTGGTGAGTTAACTTGCCAAAAGAAGTGGTGTTGGCATGCACTCTGTGCATGTGCATTATTTTTAAGGAACCTTATCTCAAAATATGTTTATTTCAAAACAGTTTCTTCCATAGCGTGTGACCATTTGGTTCTATGGGGGTTGGCCAATAAGTACACTGTTATAGGCAAGTATAATGTTAACTAATCAGTTACTTGCTGTCACCCATGTAACATCTGTTCTGGTGGCTATCTTCAATACTTAAAAAAAATCCAAAAAACAACAAAACCAAACAAACAAACAAAAAACTAATAACAACAACAAACCAAAAGCACTTAAAAGCTGGATACAAGGAACATTCAGTGTTGGCTCAGGAAGGGAAGGAACACCTAGGGAACAGCAGTAAAAACTCAATCTAGTCTCTGTAAGACCTATGAAAATCAGTACCCTGTGGAATGGTAGCACCTCCTCTGCTGGCAGGTCTGATGAGCACTTGGACAGCAGAGAGCTTCTGAGCAGTTAATTTGAAGTTCAAGCTGGTCATTTGTTTGGGGGTGGTTTTTTTTCAAATAATTGAGCTTTTTCCATCATGGGGTGAGGAGGAATATAATTTTTTATTATATTATATGCATTGATATTGAATAATTTGTTCTTGTATCAAAAAAGAAGTAATACTACTGAATTTTCTTTTCTTTAGATGCATTGTGTGTCATATGAGTTAAAGCCCAGCAAAGGACTTTGGCTTAAATTACGAAAACCTGCAAATACAAATTACTTCCCACAAATGGTTATGATCTTTGTTTTTAAAGAATAGCATTTAAAATCATGTGCCCAAAAGATGAATAAGGTGTTCTAAACAACTTGAAGTACGATATATGTGTGTTAGGCTCAAGAATACTGCTAAAATACTCTTGAGTTGAAAAACAAACTTTATTACATAGACTTTATTCACAAAACTCTATGCCAGCAATTCTGAACATCAGCACACTCCTTGTAAAGATCATGTGGCAACTTAACCAGTTCATATTTATGGGGACAAACTTTTGGAGAACATTGCTGCTCTGATGGTTGCTTTTACATTGACTTTTTCTTTCTGGTGGGGCAAAAGTAACAAACTGGACTAAGTTGGTGAGAATGCAAATGGTGATGTAGATCAGTCTTATAATAGCATAATGTTAAATAACTTTGTGCTAGTGATGTGACCCAGACATGTCCTAGGTGTTGACATCTGAGTGATGGTGGCACTGTAAATATTTTGAGTTACTTGAGTTTACCACATTGAGAACTTCTGTCAGTATACCTAGGCACATGATATCTTTAGCTTGCTTTGAAAATTGACCTTAAACTACTTATGATCAGTAGATAATCTCTAGAGCTGACCTGGTTCATGTTCATCCTCTGGTATTGAATGGGTAAGTTGAAGAATACATCTATTAACTAATGGTGTTGGAAGATATGCAGAGTCTTACACTTGTATTTGCTTTTGTTATTGAAGTGCAATTCTAAATGGTTCAAGTGCTGAAGGCAGTTTGAAGGTCAATTTGGTATACAAGATTAATTTTTTTAATTTATCTTCACTGTCAGGATTCTTTATTGCTGAATATGTGGGAAGAGAAGAGCACAGATAAGATAGTGGCAGTATTTTTCTGCCTACCATAGAGTAACATTGTACAGAAAGTATTTAGTGTACACTGTGGTTGAACTTGATGTCTCAGTCAGGCTTGCCTTTTAAAATAAGCTTATTTGGAATAGGGAGGAGGTTGGTGGGACTTCCTGTTTTGATGTCAGCTTTTAAAAGAAGGAGCTGTCCTGAAAACAGGTGACTGAAAGCATATGTGGAGTGGAACTGGTGCATGAATTGCAGGGGATGTGTGCATAGTGTATGTAAGGAGAGGCTGGCTGGATGCATACTCAACACGTAATTATGAAGGAGCTGTGTCTTCAGGGAGCTTCGTTGTCTGTATTAGGTACTTCAAGTAAAGATACGGCTGGCATATTCCTTCAGGGCTTGCTTTTCATAAAGCTGAAATAATAGGGAAGTGATGAGAGCAGCTGAATTAAATTTAGCATTCCTGGCTCAGGTTAATTGCAGTGGTCTGATACTACAACCACATGCTCAACCCTTGTTCTTGCTTAAGCAGAAGGGGAGAAGAGACTAAGAAATGGCAGTTAGTCAGTTGGGGAAGAACAAAAGTAGAACTGGAGAAGGATCCAAAAAGGCAATTGAAATGTTGCTTTCTCTTGGCATGTAAAGGAATAAATCTGCCAATAGAGAGAAAATAAAAATAAATTAAAAAAAAAAAAAGAAATTTCAGCTTTAAAGGGGGAAGAAGTGGACTGCTGCTCCTAGCCTGCTCCCCGTGGCTTCTTCAGGCAGCTGCGGATCCATTCCAGGGACTGGTAGCCTATTTTTGCTGGCATCTCTTTAATAGATAAATAAATAAGCTGGCCTTCTGTAGGAGGGGAAAAGAATATAATGTATGAGAATATGATTAATGTTATTAGCACACTGTGAAGGTAGAAATAAATTGAGATGGATGAGCAACACTAATGAGAGGTGGGGTGGGAAATCCTGTCATGCTACAGGAGGATCAGCACAACCAGCACAGAACTTGAGAATAATGTATCAGTGCAGGGGAAGTAGCAGATACCAACACAAACTGTCCCAGTGCAAACCTATTGTAATGCAGCTGCACCAGGACACAACGGGTCTGGCTTGAGGACACAGTTTTGATTCCTTTGTCTTTGTACTGTTCGTGGTTCTGAGAATCACCCACCAACAGGGCAAGCCAGCAGCTCAAATGTGTGGCTTTTCATGGCAGCATTTGAGGCATGTTTGATGTTGTAAAGCATGTAATTGCTGGTTGTTCAAGCCTTGGTTTAAAAGGTGGTAAGAACAGTTGCAGTTCTTAATGATGGTAGCATTTGTATTTTGATAGATAATTTTCTCTGACAAAAAAAAAAGTGATGGGCATGCTTGCTGTTTGTGAACATGGATGGCAGTCTACTATACTGTGACTTCATCACAGAATCATACCTGTGGCAGTGCCTGTCTCTAGTTAAAATTTCTCATAATGAATTTTGAGGTTGGCTGAAGTCTGCTTCATTGCTCAGGCTGCCTGTATTCATTTACTTACTATCAAGTGATGTTTAAAATGAGGATGCCTGGCAGATTGCTGCCTGGTGGAAAGGTAGAAAAGGCCAAGTGAGGAAAAAGAGAGAACCAGATATAGGAAATCTTGAGTTTTCATGGCTATGACTGACTCACGACAGTGTAAAGTAAATCATTTAGCTTATTGTGCTGTCTGCTCTCAGTACTCTGCCAACATTTTGTCTGTTAGAGGGAGGGTAAGATGCCTTCCAAGAAATGATGATGATATCCTGAGATGAATGGCTCACTAAGTGTACCAAATACATTATTGATTTCAAAGATAATGTCTGGATAGATAAACAATTAGCTTTACTCAAAGTCTGTTTGTATTCTGTTCTGTCCTACATGATTCATAAATGAGATCTTGTTCCATTTAAGGCTATTTAAAAACCAAAGCCGGATACATGAAGTCGAGAACAAGGATGTTCCACCCTAGCTGATACAGGCACAGATCTCTCCCTCACCATGTGCTGTGGTACGGATTCAGAGGCCCTCAAGATGAACAGAGTGGGAGCTGCTGACTAGGCAGCTTAGCTCCTCCAACTGAGGAGTGCCTAGGAAATTAAGCAATGTACATAACCCACTCTTTGCTCTCTGGAAAACTACAGTTTGCTCCCAGATCCACTTTTTTTCCTAAGTTTCTCAGAAATCTGCACAGAATCACGGGTTTTCAAACCTGCATAGTGGAGGTATCACTTCTAGGATGCACTGACACACAGGCTGCAGCTCTGCATGCTTATTGTAGGGCTGGGGCCATGGCAAAATCCTTTCGTGCTCTTGGAAGTGTGGCCTACAGCATCTGGGGAAAAAAAAAAGTGAACATTAATGCTCTAGGGAATGTCGATTTGAGGCTCAGCTTAAATTAGACAAGTTAAAGCTCTCCTTTAAACATTATTTAGTGTACAGTAGATTCCAGGGTGCTAGTATTTTTAAGTCATAACCAGGCCACATCAGTTATTAGAGCTACCTCTGAAGACAGAATTTTTTAGTAAGACCAGTAATATTTTTTGCGTGCCAAGCTTGCAGTAAATCTTTAGGTTTTAGAAGGCATAAAAGAAAAATGCCTGTTTATTCCCTTGTTGATGCAGTTGTAACATCTTGAAAAGTTTTTATTTCGCTATTTAAAAGAAAAAAACAAAGATACAGCTTTGTCAAATATCTGATTTAAAATCCCATACAACATATCTGTCTTGGTTGTCTGGTCAGTGCTTCTTAGATGGTGGCACAGTTTTTCACATCTAACCTGAGTACATGGGTAAATCATTCCTCTGCTGCTGAACATAGTACCAACCTTAGGGTGGCCTTTAGAGGCTGGTAGTTCCTCTTTGATTGTGACTGATTTAAGGAACCTTTCTAAACATAGGTGTATCATGTGTCAACTTTTATCTTTCTGGGCAGTTTCTTGTAAAATCAGACTTTGTGTTAAACTTGAGGTTATTGCATTGTCATCTCTGAAATTTTGAAACTGGTTTGCTTTTATGGCTGGCGCTAACATCTGTCATAAGAGAAAACGTCAGGAAAACATCAAGCCAAAATGTGAAGTTTTTCTCATTGCAGAATCTTGTAGGGTGGGAATAACTCGTTCTAATATGGGAATGATTCATGCAAAATAACAGTATTACTATGGGGCTGTATTACCCATCTGCCTGCTGTGTTTTGAAACAGATGTAAATTTTTGCTGCTTTTTCTGTATCACCAGTGAGGTGTACCATTCAGTCCGCTTGCTCAAGCATCTGTTTCCGATTTGGTAAATGGAAGGGTATGTCAGGTTCAGTATCGTCTTACTCTCCTGCTGTTTTCTCTAGGGTGGTAATAAGAGCACTTATAACTCTTTACTGTTTCTTAATGCCTTGGTAGGGGGATCTCTGAAGGGAGCTTCTCTGTGGAGCAGTATGCGGTATTACATCCATGGTAAGCACACTGTGTGGATGCAGAAATGCTTTTTTCACCCAATTGGAAGTACCCTACTTACCAGTGTTGGTTTATAATAATTGCCAACACTTCAAATGGACTTGGAATGAGTAAACTCTTTCGGCTGGATTGCTCTGCTGCTGTTGATTATTAAAGGAAGTAATAATGGTACGGTGGTATGCATAGGAGTAGGTTTGTGTCTAAAATTAGCTTGCTTTGACTATACTGCTACAGTTGCTAATTAAAATGCCAAAGGTTTTTGCCCTGAAAGTTTACAGTTCCTTAAACATTTTCTTTATAGTGGCTTCATGAATTTGGATACATGTTCCTGTAACAAAAATCTTACTTAACTAGTCACAGTTGGCAAGCCTTGTGGAACTTTCTGCTTTTGTGACCTGTTTGTTTTCCAGATAACTGAATGCAGATCTTTATTACTTAAAATTCGTACTGTAAAGTTTTTCTGAGTATTGTGGGGTTTCCTTGAGTTTATTTGCATCTTTTGTCAACTTCAGAGAGCATAGGTTGGTTGTGATAATGAGTTGGGTAAAATCACCAGTGCTTGGGGACAAGGAGGTCAGCCAGAAGCTGCTCTCCTCCTTGTCAGTTCTCTGAAGCACCCCCTTTGCTGGAAGAAAAATCCTTCTCTCCTTTGCCTTCACTGCTATACCGCTATGTTGGAAGGGTTAGAAGGCCTCGCAGCCTTGGAAGACAGACTTACCTCCTCATGGTGGAGGCTTGTAAACCTTTCCCTCTCCTTCTGGTTATCAGGTAGGAGAGCTGTGAGCAAATTCAGCAGCAGCTCAGCATCTGCTGGTGAGTGGCAGGGTGGCCATGAAAGATGCCTCCGTGCTGTGCTGGAGTGGGTGTTACTTTACAGCCTTGCAGAGAGCTGGTACGGTTTGGTGAAACTGGCTACCAACTAGACGGGGTTGAATCCTTGGCTCTGTCTGGTAGGTGGGCTGGAGATGCCTTATTATATGTCTAATGAATGCAATTTATACAAAAAATCAGCACAGTTGGTTTTTTAGGTTTGCTTTTTTTTTTCCTGTGAAGTGGGAGTAGGTTCTAATCTATAAATAGCTTTAAAACTTTCTGCATAGTGTTTCACTTTTCCAGTAAAAGCTTACTCATTTGCAACAACATTTTTTGAAATGAGAAGTGCATATTGTGAAACTAAACTTGGTCCTGAAACTATATGCCAGTAAACCTTTTCTTGTTTTTCTGCAGTTTGATCAGATGGCTGACTGATCATCTTGATGTAGTCTCTAGTGCTGCGCCTTTATGCAGTTTGTTTAAATAAGTGTGCCTCTATCTAAAATGCCATTAAAACTCCTTTTTTCATTGCAGCAAACACTTGAGCACATCCAAACTTTCTGGAAAGAAGAAAAATAATTTGAACTTAGTTGTAACAGTGTATGTAATATGTTGGTGTCTTCTTGTTGTTGTTTCAGGAGCTGTTGGACAAATATTTAATAGCTAATGCAACTAATCCAGAGAGCAAGGTATTCTACCTGAAGATGAAGGGAGACTACTTCCGATACCTTGCTGAAGTTGCCTGTGGTGATGACAGAAAACGTAAGTACCTTGTGGTCTTTGGGTTTTTAATAGCTAAAGAACTTCAGTTTTGGGCCATGGGTGAGGGAACAGTAAATGAAGTACACATACTGGTATCTTACTCTGAATTCACGTGAGTTAGCTGAGTGGAAACAACTAAGTTTCAGTTGGAAATGTCCAGTGTTCCTACAGACAGAGTAAAATTCTGAATAGATCTGAAGCATAGTACACTAGGGAATTTTAGCTGGTGTTCCTGTCACCTGCCCTAAAATTTTGGATAGTTGTTCCATAATGCTTATTCAGAGCTTTTGGAAAACAATTTAGGCCAATTTCTGCTAACATATTTAGTATTGGTTTGTATTTACTAAAATAATTGATGAAGAAGTGTAAACGGATCTCTGCAACATTTTTACTGCGTGTTGGAGTCCTGTTGATCTGTAAGTTTTAACCATTTCAGTGGCAAGCAGACTTCATTGTAGTCACCTAAGTTTATTAAGAAGCCACAAAATTACTAGGTCAGTACACTATCCAAAAAAGTGTGAGCTGCACTCTGAAATGGTTCATGTTCGTGGGGATAATACTGTCCCTGTAATATTAGTTTGCTCTTTTGGGTCCAGCAGAAAAGGCCTGGAAAACTTCACAGCTGGTACTGTCACTTGATACAGAGCATCCGGAGAATTTGTAACATTCCTAGAGGTTAGAACATGTGCATAGTTGGTTGGAGGTACCTCAGGAAGCTCTTCTGGGGAGCGTTTTAATTCTCTGTTCAGAGGGCGTATTGAATTAAGTGTAAGAACTGTCTTGCAAGGTGCCTAGATACTGTTGTGATGTTAAAAACTCCTGGTATGGCATAAACTAGCGATACACTTCTACATAACAAACTAAAATTAGTCCTGGAGCGATGCCATGACACAGAAAGGAGATGGACTGTTGGAGCGAGCAGAGTGCTGAAGTGACTGTCCCTTTGGGTTGGGCATGGTAGGCATTTGACTGTGTTGGCTAGTTTAAACCGATTGAATTGCCAAGTAGGAGGACAGAGCTGATTGTCATTTAAATAAAGGCTTTGTTAGTCTTCTGGTATTGTAAGAGCATTTAAGTTGAAAGACAAAAATATCCAAAATGGAGTAAAAGTCTTTGCATTAATGAGTTGCATTCAGAAATTCTTAACCCTTCTCCTGACTCGAATGACAGCAGCAGGTCCAAGTGTAGCGGAGACAACTTCTCTTTGGCTTTCACAAAGATAATTTGATTTATGGTTTGTCTCAAGCAACAGTTAGAAATCTGTGGGCTTTTCTGACAGAGAAATACCAGCTTATCTTCGCTAAAAACACTGCATTTAAAGTGATACACGTGCTGATATGGGTGCTCACTGATAAATTTATTAGCAGATCTTGGTGTTATGCTGGGAAGTTACAGCTTGTGTGTATCACCATGCATGCATTTTGTGCTTGAATTCTCGTGATTAAAAATTTTACTTGAAGCTTTTCTGATGTTTCTTGTCTAAGCATCTGTTCATTTCCTCAGCTTCAAATATGTGTACTTATAAGCTAATTTATTTCCTGCATTTGCTAGGGTTTTTGCCTTTTTTTCACCTGTTCTCAGCAAACTAATGGTCCGTTAGCACTTATTACAGTGTGAAAGGTGAAAAAACCCAAGTCTGTGTTTGAGTCTTTTGAATACTTAACAGATTTTACTTACCAAACTTTTTTTTCAGCTCTTTCTAGAGCAATTACAGTATCAAGTCCTTCAGAGCTGTATTCTGAGCTCTGACAATGGCCTTTCTTTTTCTGCCAGTCTCCTTCCATTCTGCAGGCATGTTTAGGGTGGATGTTGGCTCTTTGGTTGCCTATGGAAGAGAATTTGGAGTAGACTATATGTAGCACTCTTGAAGTATTCTAGCCTGGTAATCTCTTTTCTCTGTGGCGTTTCTCCCAGTTATTTTGGGCACCACCTTGTGTTTTTTATCTTGACCTGTCTACAAACAGTTTTTGGAGGCAGACTTTCAGTTTTTCAGGAGCACGCAGTACATGCCTTGCAAACTTCCTCAAGAAGAAGCAGGGCCATACAGAGTAGCCTTCTTTACTCTGCACCTGGAACTCACATGAGCGTGTCCATCCTGTGCAGGGAATGAAGCAGGAGTTCTGTAGAAAAAGTAATGCACAATTTTTCATTTTTTTTAAATACCTAAAGTATCAAAGGCCATTGAGGTAATAAAGTCATTTTGGATGTTTGCATTTACTGACTTCTGTGTGTTTATCTGTCTCCTAAATACCTTTGCTCTGTAGTAGCTTAATTTGCTGCCTGTGTTTTGTCAGTGTGGCAGCTGTGCTTAAAATGGGTTTAAAATCATTACCTTGATTAAAGTCAGTGCAGGGTTTTGCTAAGAGTGGGCTTAAACACAGGACTGTTCAGTCTCCTACTAATGGAGTACTTTCAGTAGTCATATTTTTTTAAAAAAAATAAAAATAAAAAACAACCTTTAATGTTTCTCATTCTTTTAACAGAAACAATAGAAAACTCACAGGGAGCTTATCAGGAGGCATTTGATATCAGCAAGAAGGAGATGCAGCCAACACATCCAATTCGCTTGGGTCTAGCTCTTAACTTCTCTGTATTTTATTATGAGATTCTCAACAATCCTGAGCTTGCCTGCACACTGGCAAAGACAGTAAGTTACTTTTTTTTTTTTTTTTCCCTCTGTATGCCTGCAGGGACAGTAGAAGAGAGTTTATGCTTAAAATAATGAAATAACGTGAAGATCTCAAGTTTATGCACTAAATGATCCTATTTAATGTATCTGGTTTTCAAGCTCATATTGTTAGTGGGATTAAAGGGGTATAAGCAGGCTGAATTTACAATGTGATTTAAATTTTCAGCAACACTGCAAGCTTCTATTATTATGCCTTTATTCTTCTTCTGTTTCAAATAGAGCAGGTCATTAACTTACATTGCGTGTGGGGCGGGCTCTTTTTTTTTATTACTATTTTTAGCTACCTTTACTGGTAGGTTTAGCTTCTGGTTGTTTAATGATCAATTACTAGACTAAAGATGGTTTACTTATTCTAGGCATTTGATGAGGCTATTGCAGAACTTGATACACTGAACGAAGACTCATACAAAGACAGTACTCTCATCATGCAGTTGCTTAGAGACAACCTAACAGTAAGTTGCCTTTTTATGTGCTATCTTGTTCTCTAACCATGTATTTGCTTAGTTAAACTGAATTTGTGATGAAGCAAAACCCTTATTTGTCTCTAATGCAAAACATAAAATGGAGCACTGTTTCGGGCTATTCACCCTACTATACCTTTTCATAACTTAGTTTGAATGTAGTGTAAGTTGATGTCAGCAACTTGATGCTGTGTAATCTAGAGTAACAGCCTGGATAGCTCACATTCTTCATTGTTTGCTGGCCTTTTCAGTGGAGGGGGAGAAAGGTGCACTCACGAACTTCATGTACAAGATAGGACAAGGATTCAAAAATTAGTAGTCCGTTATCTGTCTGAGATTCTTACTCAGAGTTTTTGATGACTACCTCAGAAACAGTGTCATCTTTCCTGTTGTACATCCAGTGCAGCTTTCTTCATTAATTTTCCTGATTTTCATTTAAAATAAAAGATCTGAAATTTCAGTGTATTCGGAATAGAATCAGTTGATGTTTGAGTATGTATTATAATGATTAACCGTTTAAGAGAAGCACCTAATGGAGCCACTAGATTCTATTAAAATATGTAACTAAGGCAATTTTTTTAGGGAATATGCTCTCTGGATATTCACCGCATTTAAATCTACGGTAACATTTATTACTTTGCAATACTCCTTCAGTAGAAATGTCTTTTATTAGCACTACAAACTGCTTAGCTTCAGTAACCAAAATGGTCATCTTCACTTCCAAGATTCAGACCGCTGCTTTTGAAATTGATGTTACTCACGAAGCTACCGTTCAGACTTGTTGAATGATCTAGGATCGATGATGTAGCTTGCTATTAAACATGAAAGTCTGGACCTGTTTAGAACACTGTCTGCTCTGCCTCTGATACCTGAGGTGCATAGCTAGTTGCGCCTTGTGCATGGGGAACCATTTCCAACTACCTCTCTCTGAGCAAGTACTGGAAGCCAGGGTTGTACAGCCCCAGTCAGTGCACCAGTACTTTGTAGACATCCTTAAGTCTAATTCATTATCGTTTCTATACAGTCAGCAGTTGTCCGTTTCCGGAAACTGCACTTCTGAAAGCTGACAGTGTTTTTCTTTTCTTTCTAGTTATGGACATCAGACAGTGCAGGAGAAGAATGTGATGCTGCAGAAGGTGCAGAAAACTAAACTGCACGTGGGGCGTCATTCTCCCTTTCCTTCTCAAGAAACCTTTTTACACGTCTCCATTCCTTATAGCTCCACTTGGATTTCCTATAGCAAAGAAAACCCATCCATGTGTATGGAAATCAATTTATAGTCTTTTCACACTGCAGCTTTGGGAAAACTCCATTCCTTGATTTGTGTTTGTCCTGGCCTTCCTGGTGTGCGGTTACTGCTGTAGAAAAGTATTAATAGCTTCATTTCATATAAACATAAGTAACTTCCAAACACTTATGTAGCGGACTAAAGTGTTCCTGGTATTTAAAAACAAATCTGAACCAGTTCCTGCCAGTTGACTGTGTTTTGTATTACAGTAAGATATGAAAATGTAGTTAATTGCAACTAAAGAGTGTTCCACATAGCTTTTAATTCTCCACATTCCCTTCTTATTCTGCAGGGTTTCCTTTTCATAATTGACTTTCACATGCTACTGTGCATTCTTGTCAGTAGGAATATGGAAGTATTGGGCCAGATCAAGTTGAGCATTTCTAGTTTGGAAAATGACAAATTGAGTTGCTTCCTGTATCACATAATACAGAAGCTTGTGTGTTCAAAAACAGGGGCTTCTCTTAATCTTCAGTTGCTGCTGTTTAAGTTGATATCCCTTCCCAATAAAAGTTCACTTACACTCCCGCCTTTGTAGTTCTGGTATTCACTTTACTATGTATTAGAAGCAGCATGTTACTGCTGGAGTACAGGCAGTGCTTTTTGGCAGTCTAAAGTGCATGTCATTTCTTAATACACTGGAATGGGAAAACCAATTGAAGTTCACATGTCCAAGTATAAAATTTAGTACTTTTCCATGCAGGTTTGTGCACATGTGAGAAGGTGTCAAGTTTGTCCAGTGATTGTTATTTAGAGAGTTTGGACCACTATTGTGTGTTGCTAATCATTGATTGTAGTCCCAAAAAAGCCTTGTGAAAATGTTATGCCCTCTGTAACAGCAAAGTAACATTAAATAAAATTACATTTTATAAACCACTTACTGTTGACTTGTAACAATTCCATGTAATCACTTAAGGGCTAAACTTAAATGTAAGGATCTTGCGCTAGAAGTGTCTCTTGCAAATTAAGTGCATACTTTTAAAAAGTCTGCTCTTAAATTAACTTGTTTGATGAAAATATCCTGGATAACTTTTTATAGTTAACCTGACATGTGGACTTCTTAACTAAATCTACTTGAGCTAATGGCTTCACCTTAATAATGACCTACGAAAAGATAGCCAATTTCTTGCTATTCTTCCATGGTTTGCAAATCTTCTCATCTAAATCACACATTTTAATTTTTTTTTGTATTCTCTTGAAATTCTCTGATCCGTCCTCTGGTTGTGTTTTTTTTCACTGGTGGTCATCATTATTACTACAGTATTCCAGCTACACTTTTAGTAATGCGGAGGAATTTGTCCTGCTCTAAATATTAATTTGTGTGCTGCCACATCATAATCTGCTTTCTGTCATTCTTAGACTGCTTGTAGTGTTACTGTTTCCCCCAGGTTTTGGAGCTTTCTGTAATAATACATTGCTCTGCCACCTTTTTTTTTTTTTTTTTCCCCTCCCCCCTTTTCTTTTTTTTTCTTCTCCCCTAAATCACTCAAGAGTTTGTTTCCTAAACCTCTACCTCTTAGTTTCCCATGTTGGTGGGTTTTTGAAAATATTTAACTCCTATTAGTGTCCTGTCTAGCCAGGACATGACATTATGGAAAAGGACATATTACTAGTCCTTGCAGGCTTCTGATGGTACATCCTCCACCTTCCATGTGTGTGTTCATTCTTTGAGTGTGCACAATGAGTGTTCCTACAATAAAACTGTTCAGATTATGTGCTTCAACTGATATGCATTGATTTTTTTTTTTAAAAAAAATATTGTATCACTTCCATTTTCTTCATACAGTCACTTTGAATTGCTGTCAAAAGTATTGTGTGGCAGGATTCTACATAAACTCATATGCTTCTTAATTGGTGTTTTGGTTTCATAATTTCTTCCCCTCCCCCATGCATTTCTTATTGATCCTTTATTTGTTTCATAAAGGTTTTTAACTCCTAAGTGCTCTCATTTTCTATTAAAGATGTTTCAGTACTGACATATTAGCAGTCAGCTTTATTTGCTCATTTAGGAGTCTGCTTTCTTTGCTGTCTTCTGGAGTGCTGTCTTAGCTTCCACTATGTTGTCAGCTAATGCTCTTCTCATTTCCTTCCTTTTGCAACTTGTTGAGAGAATTGTCAGTTTTCCTTACAGGAACAGTAACTGGGCCTTGTGTCTAGATTATAGCTTAACTTAGACATTAGAGCATTTAATATCAAGCTGGGCAAATTCTAGTTGTCTCTTGTTCATTGCATCTACATTTTGCACAAAAAAGAGTCTTGAAACTGCAACGTTAGCTCTTGAACTTTAATAATAATGAATGCAGCATCATCTTCCCTCATACTGTTACTTCCAGAATTTGGCCAAATAGATGTATTGTTTTGGAGGGGGGAGGGAGTGAAAGGTATGGGAGAGTAGGATGATAGTACAGAAAAAAGGAATAGACCATAATTCCCTACATGGCTTTGCCTTGTCATCCTCCCCCAACCCCAGTAAATTCCATTATTAGTACAACACCCAGACTAATTAGGTGCATTCTTGCGGCATTATGGTTTCCAGCTCCAGGAGGTAATTTGCACTCGTGTGCTGCCCCACCTCGCATAAAAGGACCTGCCCCACAGCTCAGGAAACGCTGCACAGACACCTCAGATCCCAATCCACGCTTATTATTTGCAAGGCAGACAGACAGTTGACAATACAATCAATCTAAGACACCTTAGTAAAACAATAGCATCATTTTAGATCAAGGATGAGACTTTCGTATGCTGAATATGGGTGTGTATAGTAAATCCTGTGGGGCAGTTACTGTCTTAACCCCTACAATGAATTTCATAGTAGTGCATTAATCGTTTCAACTTCTAAGTATTTTGAGAATATTAAGGAAAAAGAGACTTCTTTTCTGCCGGATGGGTGATGGTAGCGGAGATGGTACTTCATGCTAAGCCACTTTTATTTTGAGGTATTTGTGTTATAACAGTTTGGCGGCAAACCATAGACTTCTGTACTTAATTTCGCAGGATCTTTGTTGAAATGAGTAATGTCAACAAACACACTTTTCTCTAAGTCTAGTTGCAGTATTCTTGGCATGATAGCAGGCTACGTGTTATACCAGGAGACAAATTATTTTATGATTCTATAAAATACAGCACTTGCTACTTTGCATCTGGCTTTCTTTTGTGTAGTACAAAGCAGTGTAGGGAGACCAGAGTAAGTATGGGTTGAAAGTTTGGGGGATTGAAAGCTTTTGACTTAGACATCACCACCCCCCCAAAAAAAAAAAAAAAGGCCAGTAGAAATATTAATTTAGTTAACCAGATTTTACATGAGCATACCAAATGTACTAATGTTTTAAATGTTAGTGTGGTTTTCAGAGTAATAGTAATGTCCTCAATATGTCTGAGAAATGGTGTGATGCCACCTAAAATTATCTTCTATGTCAAACCAAGAGGGTAAACTGGGAAATAAATCATCGTATATTGGAAAAGGACAAACCTGACATCCCAGTTCTACAACTGAAATCCCAGACTTCTGTAACAAGAACTAACTGCTGTCTTTTGTGTGAGTGTAGCTAGATGACATGGCTGCTGAAAGCTCCAGCAATTACAGCTTGGCCAGCTTTCAGATGAATAAAATGCCAGTGTGGGAAGGGTGAAATGTTAGTACCAGCTCTGGATTACTGCCATGGTATTTTCCACTACGCTGTGAAGACTCCAACTTGCTAGAGGAATGCGTTTATCGTCTTCTGCCGGAATCTTCAGATCGATAAACAGACGTAAGTACATCTCTGATAATAAAGTGTAGCCTCAAACTGTGTGATCAAGTATTTTAAAACTTAAAACTTAAATTTGCTTAAAAATATGTGCAAACTCGTTTAAGGGAAGTTTGTCAGTGTAGGATCTGTGAGTTGACGGTAAGAATCCCTAAGCTGAGATTCTGTAAATGCCATTAGAAGTGGCTCATAAGCTCTTTTATTGCAAATGATATTCTCAGTTGTCCAATCCTTTCACTTAGTTAAATTCTCATTCCTGCTGTTGTGGTCATTGTAATTGTAAAATCCCTCTACTCTGGAAACAAAAAGGACAGTTTGTAAAACCTGTTTGGGGGAGAAGGGTGGGGGGTTTTTAGACCTTGGGTTCAATTTACATACGGCTGCAGATCTTGTTATTGCTGGGCAGATGCTAGGTATTTCAGATTTGTTGTAAATCTGTTGGAAACAATAAAGGCTCGTTAAGGCCCTGTAGGAGGGAGGAAAAGGAGAGGGAGAAGAGATGTTTGTTTCTGTGCTCTAAATTACTTAAATTGCACTCTCCAAGGAAAACTCCTGATGTGTTACGGCCAGGGAGCAATGAAGTTTGGTCTCGGCAGTGGCAGCAATAACACAGCTGTACATTATAACATTCTTCA
This sequence comes from Falco peregrinus, assembly GCF_023634155.1. Lineage (NCBI taxonomy): Eukaryota > Metazoa > Chordata > Aves > Falconiformes > Falconidae > Falco > Falco peregrinus. Next base: position 63,573,746 of record NC_073727.1, read on the forward strand.
TGTAACTCAGTCTTCCGAAGAGATTTTGTGTGTGTATTAGAGATACTATAGCCTCTATAGTACAGGATCCATGAATCAGCCCAGTTTAGATTAGAAAATACTCAAGTTTCTGCTCATGGAACAATCTATGCCAATGTGAACTGGGAGTCAACAGAATGTTTTGGGGCTATTTTGTAAAATGGCAGACACAAGGTTTTGCTGCTTTCTCATCCCTTCTGGAAAACCCAGACTGCCATAAAAAGCTGCTTTTGCTCTGTTAGCGTACTTTCCATCGGTTTCAATATATAGGTGGTTTAAATCCCATCCATACAGCTAATTTGATGGGAATAAGTGGTCTGAACAAGATCTTGCTGTCCGATTTAAAAGGTTTCAGGTAGCTGGTGAACTTTATTCATCACTTAATTCACCTTTAATGCTAGAATTAATCAGTTTAAATACAGGACCTTAAGAATATAAGTCATTTTTTGTAGATCAGGTCTTCAGCAAGATTTTATTCAAACACTATTACCATTAGTTTTAGAGGTAGTCATGCAAAATGTGGTTTATTCCGAGGCTTCAAAGCATATATATTTGTTAATATGTAGCCATGCCAAAATGCATTAAATGTTAGTGCCCAGGAAGTATTGCATCAAGTGGAAACTGTTACTCTCATGCCAGTTTGTTGCTGTTAAGCTTTGTGCTTGAGAGAGGGTTGACCTTTTTATCAGTAGGGTGTACCTAAGCATCACTAGAGAAGTTTGTGTACAGTAGTACTGCAGCTAGAGACAGTTTAACCGACCCCATGTTTCTGCTGTTGCATTTTGTCCCTTCCCTCAGTTTTTATCTGTGACAGTTCCAATAATGCTCAGTGGGAGACAGAATGAAAGCTTTTTCTAGGCCCACTCTTAATTGCTTACCAACTGAGTTAAAAACTACTCTGTGTTTCTAATGTTCTAGTTACCCTCCTGCTCTGCTTCCCTCCAGCTGTCCTTGCCCTTCCTTCCTACCCTGCCCTTCTAAGGATCTAAAGTGAGGGCTGGGCACAGATGGTTCTCTTGTACCTTGACAATACTTGTGGGAGGGTATGGTCTCTGCACCCAGGTGCAAGGTGTGTAGGATCCTGGAGGGGATGAGGTACAGCAAGGTGATCACTAATGAAAGTGCACTGTAAGGCAAGAGGAAAAAAAAGGAAGAGAGCACATAGATCAGAGGAGTATTGAATGCAAACACTACTGTCTCTTGTTCTACCTCCGAAGTGGAAAGAACTGAAAATATCTTTCACTTGCAAAGCGATGCATGGCTGTGCAGAGGCATGAAGGCGCGTTCTGTGGTCAAGGCTGAAGAGATGTTTATAGGCTTCTGTATGTGACGCTCCATTCTGCGAGCAACGAGACAATACATTTATGTGCTGTTCTGCATCGAGTGTATGGTCACCTCTGGTGGAGCTGCAGAATGTGGTTCAAACACAGCTTTGATAAATAACAAAAAATACTACTTTATAGAAATAATAATATAAATGTCCCCTGTGGAGAAGAAAGCCTTAAATGTGCTGATCTAATCAATTAGAGACTTCTGCTTCAAAGTGGGACAGCGTATACCATGGTTTATGTGTTTAAAAGAAGACTGCTGGAGACCCCCTAGATCATCACATCCCACTCAGTCCCATCACAGGCACTACACAGCATGTTTATCAAGCCTTTATCAAGCCTTATATTTAGATTCTTTTCCTGCTTTGCTATTGGAAGCCTGCTCCAGGTCCTCACCCTGCTGACAGCTAGAAATCCAAATAAAAAGCTTACACTTAGCCAGTTCGTACCCACTTGATTTAGTGTCAGTTCTGCCTGTTGGCTAAAATCCAGTCAGCATTCTGCTGTCAGGAGGTCTGCAGAGAGAGCAATCTTGGATTAATAGATCAGAGTGCTCCAGGAACCTTTTGCGGTATGCAGGGATGGTAGGAATTGCAGAGCTTCAATGTATCTGTAATAGTAGCTGTTTTTCAGGGGCAGGTCCTAATGCTGCACATCCTTTTGCTCAAGGTTTTGCTGATTCTAGTGGGGATTCTGTTTCTAGATGGTCTGCAATAGTTAAATTTGTATTTTGTCAATGACTGTTTGGTTGGTAAGGGACGCATTCTGTTTTGGTGTCCGTGTGCACAGGATCTATATTGCAAAGGGAAAAAAAAACCCAGCTGAGGAAGGAGGATCTCCAAATTCTCATTTTGGTTGCCTAACAGAATGATCTTTAACAGCATGGGCATTGACATTTGAAAGAAATAAACATTTTATTTTCTTATTGCTGCTCTTTATAAAGGTGGCTCACGTCTTACTTCACTGTTAGAAGTTGTTAGTTATTGGCAGGAAATGTTGCTTACCTGTCTTGATTGATGGGTCAACTGCAAATACTATTTTTGTCTAATTAGAACCAGAGGAGAAAGGGTGGATCATTATTGTGAAAGGCACTTTGATTTTTAAAAGATGCTCAAGCCTTCCAAATGTAAAATAGCGGGTTTTATCAGGCAGATGGAAATACGAGATCAGTATCAGCATCTTGGAACTTCCTACTTTATTCCTTAACTTTCTACATTTCACTTGTCGAGACAACTAGGCAGGCCTCATTACTAATTAATAAATCACTAGAATTAAACAAGTTGACTGTTCAATGGATTGCAATACTAGAACATTTTTTGGTTTTCTGAAATGGTATGAAATTGCTACACCCATAAAAGCACTATAATTTACTCTGTTCTGTTAGTAATCACACCTTTCCTCATCAAGTGGAATCTCGAAGCCTGTTACTTCAAGAAAATCAGTGAAAATTGTCGTGTCAGAGTGGATCTAATCGTTACTTTTATTACAGTAAAGCTTCAAAACCATGCCGTGGAGACCATTATGTACACAAACATCCAGAAAAGTCATGCCCCTAGGAACTCACACCTGATGTGCTAACCCTGCTTTCATGACTGATGCCTTTTTGACAACCTTTGGTCACTAGCTGAATGCTTCAATGACTACCTAAAACCATGGGGTAAAGCCCTAAAGCCCATTTAAATTAACACAAGGTCAAGCATTATTTATGTACAAGAATTAAATGCTCTCGTGCTCTTTAAAAGATAAGAAACATGGTAAGAGCTTGACAATGACTTCTGGTTTTATAGTGCAGGTGGAACAACCCTGTCATCTGTTTGAAGCCTTGAGTCTGATTTGCTGGAGACAAGAGGAAAAGCTATGTGGATTGATTTGCAGATTAAATAAGGCAACTGTAGAAAATAAGCGTTTAACTCCTGAGCTCAGAAGCACCTGAGAGCACTCTTCTTCCTCTGTTGGAGAAGGGGAAAAGGCATCTTTCACCAATAAAACCTTCTAGTTCCTTTGGTGGGACATAAAAAGCCAACCACATGAACTTGTACTTGAGGTTGTAGTGGTTGTGATCTTTTCAGAGAAGTTATAGAGGAGAAATTACTCATTTTGTCATGATGAGCTTGAACTGCTGGGTTTCTGCTGAAGTTCCTTAAATGCTCTTGGGTCCTCCCCAGTGAAAATGTTGCAGAGCGCAGTGCGAACAGGATTCTCTAGTGAAGGACGATGGTCTAAGAATGTCACTACAAGAACTGATGTAAGTAAGCGTGTGAAGGCAGTGAAGGATGAGAATTTGGTGGTAGAAGGAAATGCTGTAGCAAAGCTGAGCAGAGTTTGGAGAATCCCTAACTTAAGACAGTAAATGCTTAAACCAAACTACATGGTGGCACCTCCTGGTAAAACAAAGCAAATGGGTCCTTTGGGAAAGGAGATCGAATTTAGGGAAATATTTGGACTGCCACTTACTAATTGAAACCATTGGACTTAGGCGGTGAACGAAGTGATGTAGTCGAGGGGTAAAAGATGGGGGTTACTCTCATTCGCAGGCAGCATGGAAGTTAGTAATGCTGAAGTTGCTGAAAAGGAAGTAGTTTACCGCTTCCTTACATCTAAGTTTTATCACTTTTTCTATTTGCATTTGTTCATTTCTTTCCATAATAAACCAATCCTGCTCTGTACAGTCTGAGTGCTTTCACATTAAGATGTTCTGCTGAAGGATGGGGATAATTACTTGGAGTAATTTATCAAGGCAACCTGGAATGCCTATAGTCAGCTAGCACAAGTGCTGAGTCTCCTGATGAGGGTCTGCTCAGAGCATCACAAGTACTGGCTGCTTCCTAAACTACTTACTGAACTAGTTGTATAATTTTTTTAGCAGGAAACCTATTGTTTAATTTGTAGAATTGAGTCATAGAAACTATTTCCTGTCTGAATGGAAACAGTGTCCCCGATTATCCCAAATATTGCACACTTTTTCTATTAAAAAGTTTTTACTAAGAATCAAATTCTGAGATTTGCTTGTTTTGTCTTTGAAATGTATTTAAAACTGTGAGCTCCAAGTCTCTTATTAAGCATTTTTGTCCAAATAAAACGTCCTCAAAAGCTCTGGTAGTCATAGCCAAATGGGACTCTGAATTGCATTTCCATCTTACAAAAGACAGTTGGAAAGATAACTGTGTGGGAAGTGATACACTGCAGGGAACAGTCATGCCCTGGCAGCGAGGATGGACCAGATGACCTAATTTCTCTTTTCCATTAGAGCTGTCTCTGATTCCCCAACTAGTCATGCAAGCACATGACTGACAATAAAGATAAAAAAATATGGAAAACATACCTCTCAGCGTAACAAATAAATCCTGCTGTTCTTGATTCCACCACTTTGCAAGTGCTGACGGATTGAACACTATATAGTCTTATTTCATTATGTTGGTCTTTCAGATGAAACCTTTAAAACTGACTTGCCATCTGCTCTGCCTGGAATTGAGAACTGCTTTCTCAGCTGCATGAGACATCTGCTTCATGCAGCTGATGGGCGAATATAAGCAAGATCTGAGAAGAACAGCTCAAAGAAGCAGTTGTAGGGGGTAATAAACTGTATGCCTCATTGTAGTAATATCCCATACAACTCACCTACAAGGTTTTGGAAGCACAGCACTGCGCTGACTACTTCTACGTTATCATACCTTGTACACAAATGACATGGGCTTGCTGTGCCAACTGTCTAGTAAATCAGTCATGACCTGGCTGTCATGATCCAAAGGACTGGATTTTGGGGTGTTTTTTCAGGTAAAATCTTCCCTGACCTTTTGCCAGATCTTCCTTTCCCATCACCTGGTGCTTCTTGCTGACTGACTGCTGTCCCTCAGCCAGGTAGCTTGTGGTCTTGCAGTGTCAGATCTTATCTGGAACATGAAAAATTTTGGAATCAACATTTAGATAATTATCATTGGATAAGTCTTTGAGATATGTGTTATTAACATAACCTCATGATGCAGCATTTGTACATGAAAATTTATTCCAAATTCAGTCATCCCATCTGTATCATTCTCCATTAACATTATTCACGTCGTATCTACAAACAAAATCAAATCAAATACCAAAGACCAGAGAATCCTGAATGTAGCATTATAATGAAAATGGATTACAAGAATGCACTTAGACCTGACTTGCATCTAGGTGAAGAGAAGTGAGGGTGTATAAGATAAAGAACTTTAGAAAGCAGAACACACTGACCAAAATACACCATTGTTTTGATGGAAACTACACAAAACCACCCTATTGTCTGAAAGTGGGTGTTTACCCTTGAGATTTGTCACAACTCTGATCTGCAAATACTAGATGGATGCTCAACTATCCAACTAAGACCCAGGAGGAATTTGCCCCTCAAATCCATTTTGGAAAGATTGTTGTAGGTTTTATTTCCTTTTCTGTAAGGCAGAGTGGAGTAGAGTGCTGCCTGATGGAACTTTATGTCATATACTTTCTACTACTGCAGAAACTTAGGATCGGGATCTCTGTAGTGCCCAGTCTCTCCTGAACTCTTCTTGTAGCTTGCCTTTTTTTTTTTTTTAATAGTTGTGGCTTTTAGTCTTTTTCTGTAGGTATTTTGTGTTCCAGGATGTTTAAAAAGCCCAGATTCATGGACTAAATGTTTTGTGGAGCGTTCTGAAGTCGAAGTCTGTTACATGTTTACTTGGATGTAAAAGGTTGGACCAATCCTGTGTTCCTTTGGCACTGGTAATTAGATCTTTTCTTCTCGTATGGGTCAAAAGAAGAGGTCTCTCCACCCTGCCACCTGTGGAGCCAGAGAGAAGGACAAGGTACAGGGACGTCAATTGATTTCCATGCCCTGCATTCCTCTTCCTAAAGTATTTTCCTGTGCAGAGCAATCCCAATTTCTAAAACAGACAATGAGGAAAAATCTTCATGCTCTTAAGAAATATAAATAGATGTGGATTATAAAAATCTTATTGATTAATAAGAAAAATACTCTGATAATGAAGGAAGTTTAACACTTAGAAATTAGGAATGTCTGACTACTGAGGGCACTTTGTGGAAGAAATGACCAAAAATCCAAAATCCTACATTTAACAGCATATTTCCTGTCTGTTGCTACTTGTTTTTTCCCTTGAGTCGTGAAGTTTTTCTGTGTTTTCCAAACGGAATAGAGAGATTGTTGCTGTTCAGGGAAACTGCCTCAGAGACCTACCTCATCAAGACAAAAAAGTAACTAGCAGGTACAGTTTGATGTATTTTTCTTTGGTTTTCTTCCTTGTCACTGAGGTTTCATATTCACTTGCATCCACCCACTCCCCAAACTCTTATCTGCTATTAGTAATTTGTTTACTTGTTTTCACTGAACCACAGAATGGTCAGGGTTGGAAGGCACCTCTGGAGATCATCTAGTCCAACCCCCCGCTAAAGCAGGTTCCCCTAGAGCAGGTTGCACAGGATCATGTCCAGGTGGGTTTTGGATGCCTCCAGAGAAGGAGACCCCACAGCCTCTCTGGGCAGCCTGTGCCAGGGCTCTGGCACCCTCCCAGTACAGAAGTTCTTCCTCATATTCAGGTGGAACTGCCTGTGTTGCAGTTTGTGCCCGTTGCCCCTTGTCCTGTCGCTGGGCACCACTGACAAGAGCCCGGCCCCATCCTCTTGGCACTCGCCCTTCAGACATCTGCAGGCATTGGTAAGGTCCCCTCTCAGTCTTCCCTTCTCCAGGCTGAACAGGCCCAGCTCTCTCAGCCTTCCCTCACAAGGGAGATGCTCCACTCCCCTCAGCACCCTCGTTGCCCTCCACTGGGCCCTCTCCAGTAGTTCCCTGTCCCTCTTGTACGGGGGAGCCCAGCACTGGACACAGCACCCCAGATGCAGCCTCACTGGGGCAGAGCAGAGGGGACAATGACCTCCCTCGACCTGCTGGCCGTGCTCCTCCTAATGCACCCCAGGGTCCCATTGGCCTTGGCCACCAGGGCACACTGCTGGCCCATGGGCACCTTGCTGCCCACCAGAGCTCCCAGGCCCTTCCCCGCAGAGCTGCCTCCCAGCAGGCCAGCCCCAGCCTGTACTGGTGCGGGGGGTTATTCCTGCCCAGGGGCAGGACCCTCCACTTGCCTTTGCTGAACTCCATGAGGTCCCTCTGCGCCCAGCTCCCCAGCCTGCCCAGGTCTCGCTGAATGGCAGCGCAGCCTGCTGGGGTCTCAGCCACTCCTCCCCGTGCTGTGTCACCAGCAAACGTGCTGAGGGGACACTCCGTCCCTTCACCCAGGGCACCGATGAATCAGTTGGACAGGACTGGACCCAGTACTGACCCCTGGGAACACCACGAGCCACAGGCCTCCAGCAGGACTCTGCACTGTTGATCACAACCCCCTGAGCTCTGCCACTCAGCCGGTTCTCAGCCCACCCCCCTGTCCACCCATCTCACCCACACTGCCTGAGCTTACCTGTGAGGGTGTTGTGGGAGACAGTGTCAGAAGCCTCGCTGAGGTCAAGGTAGACAACATCCACTGCTCTCCCCTCATCTACCCAGCCAGCCATTCCAACATAGAAAGCTATAAGGTTGGTCAGGTGTGATTTCCTATTGACGAAACTGTGTTGACTACTCCTGGTAACCTTCTTTTCCTTTGCATGCTTAGAGATGACCTCCAGGATGAGCTGTTCCATCACCTTTCCAGGGATGGAGGTGAGGCTGACCAGCCCGTAGTTTCCTGAGTACTCCTTCTTGCCCTGTTTTCTTATTTCAAAGGTCCTTGGCTTAAAAACGCTAGACATTGCTTTTAAATGATGTTGCAGGATGAAATATATCAGTCTGAGCCTTATAAATTACAGCAACTCAAAGGGTGTGCTGATTTATACCAGCTGACAATTGTGTCTGAGGACTGTTTAAATGGGAATTGCTGCAGTACCAAGCTCCAGTGGCAGGCTCCCTGCCTCCCCTCCTCCTCCTGGGCTATGCCTCCTATGCTGACAACCAGTTCCTGCACTGGATACGTGCTTTGGAGCATCCCTGTGAGGCCATAGTTACGTGGTCAGTTCAGCCCGACGTAAATCCATACTGCCTCCAAAGCCTTCTGCTGTGTCACATCAGGCAGCCTGAATGCAAAACCGAATATGAAGATGGACACCTTTCATTTGTCACTTCCCCAACCATGTGCTGACGCACACGCAGCCTGGTTCTGCAACAAGAAAAATGAAGAACCAGAGGGCAGACTAGGAGGACTACCTTCCCCATTTCACAGCAAATTACATTCAGCTGATGTGGCTACTTAACCAAAGCCTGAGTACAAGGACTTTTTGAACACCCCTATTTGTCAGACTCAAGGCAGATTTATTTGTCTGCTTTGCACTGGATGCTGGGTCTGGTCTTGTAATGTTTATTGTTGGCTTAAAGTAAATGATACCGATTTGCACCTATTAGGGCTGCATGAGAAAAGTCTCTGTAGGAGTTATACTTTGCAGTATTGTAAATGTAGTGAAAGCTCCCAAGACTCAAAAGTAATTTACACAAAAATAAAAGCTGTGTCTAAAAGACAAAACTACAATCTTCACCAAGGAAAGAACCATGAAAAGAACCTTAGCAGAACCATCAATCCAAATGACACCCTAGAAGAACACAGGCATGGTAAGCAAATGTGTCTTACTACAATTTTCATATATTCTGTATGATCCAAATTTCTTCCTACCTTCACAGCTGAGTCTAGGGGTAAAAAAAACAATTTTAAGCATCAAAAGACAAACCTTGTTTTCAGTCTTCCTATGCTTTATTGTGTGGGAGGCTGTTTCTCTAGTGTTCCAGAATGAAATGTCCTGGTACGGATGCCTGTAATCAAGGAAATGGGAGAATATGGGATTAATACAACAAAAAGATGATCTGATAATTATCCACAAAAAATGTGTTCACTAAAAAAAGTTGAACTGATTAAAATAAAACAACCTAGGGCAAGATTCCTATTAATTTCAATTGCAAAGCCAAGAGAATTTGGAATCCTCACTTTAAAATTACAACCTAAAAGATGCACCACATTCCTGGGAAGTAAAAGTGTAGGAAACTAATCAGTAGTATGCCAACTAGTTTCAGTTGTGCTGGTCTGTTTATACTGAAATATACATCTTATTTATAAATATTATACTGTATATATATTTTATATGTATTTGTGTGTGTGTGTGTGTCTATATATATATACATATGTATTTATTTATGAGATGTGACCATGTCTGCTTGCAGATAACTGACTCATTTCATTTTGGAAATTAGTTATAATCAGATGGTAACAACTTTTGGTTACTAAGGTCCTAGGCTGATACCATGCCAGTAACTACACATTGTCAGGTCTGAGTTTGCAGTCCTCTGAGCCACTCATGCCTTTGCATAACTCAGATTTCTGGACTCAAATGGGGAGAGAAAAATGTTGTTAAAGTTAAAATTTTGTACCAAATATATTACTCTTACTTTGATTATGGCATCTTAGGTGAAGATTATTTAGAAACATTTGACACAGTAATTACTGGTCATGTTGACTGAAAAAAAACAGAAATAAAAGTATAAATCCTTAAAGATAGAGATAAACTATTTTCTCTATGTTCTTGTAGACTTACATAAGAATAGCTAGTTAAATACCTATTCTTTAAGTAAATTTAACTTTTCAAATATCTCATTTGAACATTGTTTAAGTTATTACAGGAAATACTAGAGGCATGCACAGTAAAAACAACTGTAAAAGTCTAATGAATGCATACAATGTAAAAAACTGCTCAGGTTTACTTACTATCATATATGTAATATCTTTGCATTAATAGGAGCAAGACAAGTAATATACATTTAGAGTTCTTACAAAAACATCTCCTCAGACTGTTTCTCTGTTGCACAAATGGCACACGCGTTTATAAAATACAGCCATTGGTTTATGTTTTTATACCTTACAAATTACAACTTTTTATAGCTTACCATCACACCTGCATTGCTCTTATCATTAGACAACACTGTCAGCCACTAACAGGGCAAACATTTTAATAAACTAGCCTAATTTCACTAATGCTTTAGAGTCATAAATTCATTAAGGCTGGAAGGGACCTCAGGAAATCACCTGGTTCAACTCTCCTCTCCAAGCAGGTCCAACTTCAAAGTTATAGGTTCCTCAGGGCCTTGTCTTTGAAACACACTTAATGCTAAACAGTCCTAATAATCTACATAACATTAAAAACATTAACATAGTTAGTTGTTGCCACTATTAAACAGATACATTAGACTTATCTTGTGTTAAAACTCAGCCACTATACTTATTTCATCTTACATAAACAGCAATTTGTCTGTTTTTCTCTCAAGATATTAATTGCTTTTATTTTTATACTATCTTATTTTTATTTTAGACCCCTTATTGCAAAAAGCTGTCAAGTACAAATACATGTGTATAGTCAGTGGTGGTGGTTTTATTATCAGTGAACTGTCACTGCACTCTGAAGAGTGGGGCTCGGTGAATTATTTAGACTGCTATTATTCAGATACTAATAAAACCCAACAACCTGTGTTCTTAAGGGAAAAAGACCTGGGTTTGTATTAGCTGTGGTAAATAAGAAAACATGTCCAACAGCAACACACTAAAATTCAACTGTTTCAATTTCATTCTGATAGCTTCTGTGTTTGTAAAAGGTCCTGAAAAGTGATGTTTTCTTTAATGTCAGTATAATTGCATCAAAAAAAGTAGCAATGCATCCTTGCTGTTTCTGGCTACAGCAATGTTTGGCAACAAAAGACATAGAAGAACTGTCTTTTGGACCAGAAGGATGGTTTGATTTGCAGAGGACAGTCTGCTGATCGTACTAATTCCTACTGAGAAATTATTCCTGCAGCAAGGCCTCTGTAATTGCAGCTGGAAGATGCTGGTACGTACATCTGATCAGTCTGTAATCCTGCTGAAGACACCCAGCCAGGATGACCATTGTTGTAAGAGTCTAGGGGCCCCGTGATGCAGATGCACGACAAGTTGTGTTGAGAACAAATCCTATGTAAAAAGTAAGTGGAGGCCCACGGTGTTCCATCACAAGTGTTACCATCTGTGTCTAATTTTTCTCAATCAGCTGTCTTTCAGGAGTCTTTCAGACAACCCAGGAACAAGCGTAGACCTTAATTCTGCATAACTGTTTACACCTTTCCCTCCTTTTTGTAACCCGTGTTTGTGAAGAACACAAATAAGTGCGAAAACCAACCAGCCAACAAAACAAACTATGAATGTACCTAAGAGGTCAGTGCAGTTTAACTACAAATACATACAAGGGCAAACCATATTTGGCACCATTTAACTAGTCAAACTGGAACAGTTTTTGTGAAGCTCAAAGGGAAAAGCAAAGGCAGAGGAGAAGGAGGTATCAAGGGGACAAGTGCAAGAGCAAAAGCTCTGATGGCAGTATAGAGTTCAATTTTTTTTTCTTGGTCACTTTGTTGACCTCCTCATCTTTCATGGCAGTCTTTATGGCCTGTTTCAGAGTCCTTCTGTGCCCTGGTCCCATGCGGTCAGCTTTTCTCAGCATCCCAGAGAAAGCAGGAACAGTTACGCACTGCTGGTTTCTGTCAGCAGAGTAAGTTTGATTCAGCTGAAGCCAAGAATACAAGTACCATAAGATCAGAATCAGGCCTTCGGTGTGTGTCTTAGAGATATGAACTGTATCCTTTGAACTGCATTCTTGATGATATTTGTCACACACTTCCTCAGCAACTTCAAAAGAGTTTGAGTCCTTTGATTACAGTGCTGTTTACCTACTATCTTAACTAACAGGCATTTTGCTCAGAACATTCACTCAAACACTCCCTTTATTATCTTTTCCCTCAAATGCAAAAATACTTTCATTTACAAACAGCCATATTAACATCCCTGGTTAAATATAAAGTAGTATTCTTTTGAGATCAAAAACACTAAAAGAGCGATAACCAATTATGGGTTTCTGTCCTAGATTTGCAGTAAACTCTGCCTGTGCTTTCTGCTTTAGGGACCTTAGAAACTTCCTGCCTACCAGTTCTTCACCATTAACAGTATGCAGTCACATGTGAGAAACAGGAACTCTAACTATCAGTCGCACTTTTCATAAAGAAAATTGCCTCTTGTCTCTAAGATAATAACTTAAAAATGGGTCCAGCATTGTGCTTATTTTCAGGTTATTTCCCAGTTGTTTTAAATTGCTGCTTTAGGTCAGCAGGTGTATAATAACTATGAATACTTGGCACTTACATTGCATACTTGATGTATGCCAGTACCCACACCCTACCATTGGAAAACCAGTTCACACACAGAAAGATGAAAAGACTTATCTGAAGGTCTCCCCACTTCTGTAGAGGTACCTTGAGTTACTTACAGTTGAAACGGTATTTTGGCCAGTGGCTTCCTTACTGCGCCCCATGAGCCACTGGTATGGGCTCTGCAGTACCATAGGAAAACATATTTTCACGTGGAATTCTAATAACAGGGTACAATTAAGTTTTAAGACTACAACCCAGTAGTCCAAACCTAGTTCAACATTTGTGATTACAGAATCACCAAAGTGCTCCCAGGTGTGTTATGATGGCACAGCTGTGTTACCAGCTGTTACCAATCCAAGTGACAGCTCAGCAAGTAAGATAGCTCAGTGGCATATTTGCTGACCCAGAGGGCAGATCTCTCAAGGTTTTTTGCTACCACTGCACAGAGTATACTTCTAACCAAACTCTCCAGGTAGGCCAGAAGGACAAAAGCTTGCACAGTTGTAGCAAGGGAACATGCCTTCTAGCAGCACTGTCCTGAGGCAGAAGTGTTCCTTGGAAGTACACTTCTCTGTCTTCCTATCGTGTGTCCTATATCAGGTGTAGCTGGTGAGCAAATTGCAGAGTGTAATCAGGTAGGGCTGGGGAATGGGAATTGTGTGAATCACATTTTTCAGCATAAGGAACTGAAAGACCTGCAGTGGAGATAGCAATGAGGCACCATGAAAATGAGAGATTAAAGGCATGTAAGTACAAAGACATCTCAAAATAATGGTTGAAATTTCAGCTGATGGGCAGGTGACTCTTGAATTGTAGGTCTTAAGCAGTTCAAGTGTGACTCCTGCATCAAAGCTCTGTCATGGGGATGGCCAGTCTGGGTAATCTGAGCTCCAGCTGCTAGATGAAGTGAGCCAGCTGGTGCCCCTGAGCCTGACATCAGTAGAATGTCTGCACATCAAAGATAGATGCAGGCCCATTTTGCAGCGGTGAACTGGTGTCCCTGATGCAGACTGATAAAGATTTCACAGAGATTTCCTTTTCTTTTTAGAAATAGGTGGCATGTGCGGATTCTGGTCACGTGAAGATTTTTGCATGGTGTTCACAGACCCAAGGCATTTGGTGAAATTATTTTCTTTGCAAAGAAGTGACTTAAAAAAATAAATCCTCCTGGTCTTGCTCACACAGTCAACAGAACTATTTTGTCTGAGAAAGAACTGTGAGGAGCTGGATCCGGATTTCCTGCTCAGTGCAGGCACTTACACCTACTCAGAGTACGAAGTACTTGCTAGTCTGGAGCAGTAATGCTTAGTATTTACATTGCTCGGATACCAATGAGTTGACAGGGTCAAATATAACTAAGGAGAATGAAAACTCTGAACAGGTTGATAGCTTTTTGACACTGAAGGTTGTACCAGCTCAGCAAAATGCTGCCTGTATTCCTCCAGTTCTGCTGTGAATAGGTTCATTCAGCCAGTGGTGCAAGTTAGGATAAATCTGCCCCATCCTGCTGCTGCAAAGCCACAAGGTCGCTACAGGCAATCAGAATTTCTTCTTCCTTTTATCCTGATCCTTTCCCTCCATCAAAGCTTTAAGATGGTACCCAGAGGAGCATTAAAACAGACACGCAACTTCTCATTGTACAGGAGGAAACTAACTGCACCACCCCATCACAGCAGACTTTTTTCAAGAGCACCTGATTCTGTGAGAGGCTCTGGGCTCCTGTTCTCACCATGGAAGCCAAGGAAGATGCATGCTCTTATTTGCTTGTCTGAGCCATGGGTCTCATTTTCAAGCAATTCTCAGCAACGCCACACTCACAAGCCTGGTCTACTATGGCTGTAATGAGCAATACCAAGCAAAGTCTAATGCTATGCTGCATGTATTCCATGAATTGCTCTCTACTTGAGATCTTGCCAGAAAACCTAGAAGGCATTAATCCATTCCAGCTCAGCCTTCTAGCCCACTCTTTTCCTGTTTCTTTGTAATGCAGATTGTACAGCATTCAATACATTAATTTTTCATAGCAAGTTTAAGTCTCCATTTACACTTAAATCCCGTATTGCCAACATAGCTTGTGAGAAAAAAACAAACCAGGAGTTCTACCTTGCAACTCTCACTCAGGAGAATAAATCTCACTTATGAAGCCACTGAATACTGATGTCAGAGTTTGCCTGGAAGAGTTTCATTTTATAAAGCTTCCCGTACAGTTCTAAACCTATACAGGGACTGTTCATATGTATACATACACACAAATGTGGCCAAAGCAGTCGGCATAAGGTGGTTTCCTAGCAGATCTTTCAAAATCCAAATGTGTGCAAATTTAGTTAGTTAAAATTTCTACTAAGTTTTCTTTTTGCAGTTCAGTAGATGTTTAGTTGTCCAGCTGCCAGTTTTTGCTTGAGCTGCTGGAGGATACTGGCAATCAGTTCCCTCTGTATCTCATACACCAAAATAGTACAGCTGGAGAGTAGCCCACATTTCCTTACTTTCCAAAAAGCTCCACGTTAGCTGCCTTTACATTAACAATACCTCCTGGAGATATATTAGCCTGATCAAAAATATCACCCAGAGGAAGTACATTTTATCTTACTGAATACTTAGATTGTCTTTTCTTCTATGTTATTTCAAATCAGAGAAACTTTTTTCTTAGGAGAGAAAAGAGAACCAATAAAAATATCTGACGTCCTCTGAAAAGCAGGAGATTGGTACCAGAGATGTTAACTTTCACCAGTATCTGTGACAGCTGTTCTGTGGGTAAGAGAAATCAGGGTAGATGTTAAATCACCAGGATGTATTTTAGAACTACAACATAACAAAACCTAGCAATTTTAAATTAGGTCCAGTTCTTTTTTGTTCTTTTTTCTTACTGTAGCCATGACTATTACCAAAGAATTGCACTGGTGAAAAGAAAATCTGGTACCAAACTAACAAAGCTAAAAAAAGGGGTATTTTGAACTTAAAAGGAAGTATGTTGCTCTGTGACCTTCATACACATTTATAAAGGTAACCCCAGCGCTGATAGTACATTAAAAATCAAGAATAAGCTATCACAATGATCGAACAGAATAGAATGTGTCCTTCCATTACATACCACACAGTCTTTTCAGGCCAAATGCTGTGAAGTGTGCATAGTGAAACCAGGGGCTTCAGGAGCTGTTCACATCAGCATTGATGTTAAAAGAACTGCCTAAATTGCCTGAAGTGATTTAGGCCGAGATTCAAAACCCCATCCTGCTTCTATTTAAAGCAGTGTCAAAGCTCTGGTTCTCTGAACAGGGCTGGGATACCTGTGAAAGCAAGAACCACCTTGCCAGAGTGCACCCAGAGGTGTCTGTGAAGGTGAGAAAGGCAGGTGTGAAACTGACCGGCAAATCATGAAGAAGAGTGTTTATATTCATCATGCTGTCACGGAACACTAGAAAACTCTGGAAAACTTCTGATGGATCTTCAGTATGTATGTCCCATTCTAAAACAGCAGCAAGCTTTACATATGGAAAGGCGTTTTCTGTTTCCGTTAAGGTCCCTATTAGGACAGAAGTGCAGCAGTCAGACAGCAGCAGTATCTTCATTATTTGTACATGTAATTCCACATAAACGTGTGCCACCTTTCCCCAGAACTGGAAAGGAATAGATGGAAGACTGGCAGCACCATCTCCTGGCAGATACAAGAAATAGGGACCACTTTGTACCGGAAAGTAAGGGCAAGTAAATTCTTTGTGGATTTTAAAAAGAGTGTAACAGGAAGTAACTTCACAGGAGTATATTCCCTCCCTAGGAAGATTAACTTATTCATGCTTAAGGGAAGAAAAATATTATGTGTTATTGTAATTATGGAGAACACATACAATTATGAAGAACAAATTCAGGTTGCTTCTGCCTTTAAAAAGCTCTCTCATGTTGGCCTCTCTGCTTTCCTTTATATTGATAGTAATAGCAGATTTCAAAACTAGCACAGCAAGTAAGTTAGTCCAGTTGCAGTGTATTAGTGTCATCCTGGAAGACCACAGAAGACCACAGAAGTTCCCTGTAGTTAGAAAATAAGGCAGTGTGTAGATTTCAGGAGTCGTAGCCAAGTTTCTGTCTTGCTGAGTAAGTAGGGGAAATAGCAGGAAGAGCTATTAATACTGTAAACTGCTGGATCATTAATGTGGAATGCTAATATACGTATTTGGAAAGTGACAACGGGCCAAACAGCACTAAGTAAGGGTGAGGCCTTTGGAGTAATGAAAGGCTGTACAGGGAAGAATATCTATGGAGATAAAAGAGAGGAGACTAAGTCAGATGACTTGGTGAAAGACAGCCATAAGGGAACAGTGGAGAAAATAAAACTAAAAAGGCGAGGAAGAGAGGAATTCTAGAAACTTCTACAGTTTTTCCTTGAACAGTACAGAATTGGCATGCCACAGGACTCCAGATCTCATTTATCAGAACAGGCTCAATCAGCAAGATGGAGAAAACTTAACCTCGTCGATCAAGACCTCAGTATACCAGTCTTCTTGTCTGTTAACTCTTGCAGATCTGTTCTTGCTATTAGGTCCCATGTTCCATGGTATTAAACAAACACAATGCCCGCCTTGTGTTACACAAACATGGATGATGGTTTGTTGTTAGGGTTTTTTCCATGGTTTGGAGGTTATTTTACTTTGAGAAACTCCCAAGTGCCTTTAAGGAAGTTTTTTGCAGATGATCATGAAAATGGAAGAGACTTACAAACTCATTCATTCCATCCTCCTCCCAAAGGAAGAACACTCCTTATAAGACAGCACATTTCCCAGGACTTCACCCTATTAAGACTGAAAAGCCACAAGTAATAGGGGCTCCAATAATTCCCATGGGAAAATGTGCAACTTTATGCAGCCTACCAGGGTGGGGTGGGGCTTTGCTTATCTTTTTAGCTCAGAACCAAGATCAGGCCTTTTTCCTCGGGGCATCATTTACTATTCAAACATTCACAAAACAAAGGTAATCCTCCATCCTCCTCCAGGCCCTGCCACAAAATCTACCTTCCTTTCTAAGCAAATTATTAAACGGTATATTTTAGGAATCACTCTGGTTAGTGGGCTAACCTCTTTCATCAAATACTTGTTCTTAAAGGAACTCTTCTTCTGAACAGGGTTAGCTGTCCCTGCACTTCTCTAGCTTTCATTAGTAACACAGGAAAACACACTTTACTGACTATATATATATAAAATTATTTTGTTTCATTTTTTAGTCAATGTGCTGTACTCGTGCTGTTCCTCACCAAAAGACACTACATGCAGTTTCCCACTCATTTCTAATGATACCCTATGTATTTATCATATCCTTGTTTAGGCCCTAATCACATTAATATAATGTCAAATTCCTTAATGGGGGAAGCTAAAAATGCGTTGCTATCAGTACTGAATATTAACACACTCCCAAAGTGCTCTTGTACTGGACACAAGATTGTTTATTTGTCTGAATAATTTTTTTAAAAAAATCACACTCAGACATGCCGTTAAAGTAACCTACTGATACAAAATAATTGTTATTATTAATGTGAAATAATCAATGCTGCTAAATCAATTACACTTTCCCTAGCTACTGTTTACCTTTTTGCTATTACATTCTCTAAATACCTTAATCTAACAACTCCATTGCGATGGGCTTCGTCAAAACACAAATCAAAGACAGTCTATAACCCTAAAAATATTTACAACCAATCAACTTTTATTGTTAAGGTGTCCTTGTGAGATAAGAGGTAAATGGAAGAAACAAACAAATTCATTGGGAAAATTCAAGTGATAACAGAAGAAGAAACCTTTTCTTTGGTTTACAAGTTACAAAATAGTGAGAGACAAGAAAGCCCACCCATCCACAAAAAAAAAGGATCTGTACTGGGACCTCTGCAGTTCAAGATATGATCTGAACATAGAGATAAATAGTTTGCAGATAAAACAATGCTATTCCCAAATCAAATTAAAGTTGATTCTAAGAGCTGCAGAAAGATCCTGCAATATTAAATGACACCTGATAAAATGGCAAATGAAAATTGTTTATAAATGGCAAGTATAACCTTCACCAGATACTCACAATGATGAGCACTTGTTTAGTTGTTACTACTGTGGAAAGAGATCTTGGAAAGGTGGTGGAACATCAACTACTTGAAATCTCAACTCTGTACTCCGTATGTTATCCCAAAACTGGCTTCTTCCCCTGGTGTGCAAAAGCCAATCCACGCACAGTCGAGATACTTCTGTCTGCGCAGAGATGGGTGCTAGGTGGTAAATCCACAAAGCTAGCACACCAGCTAATACATGGTGAAAAATTTTGTACATTCTGAGTGACTGTTATCAGTTCTTTCACACCGACGTTCAGTCACCCTTGTTCTCATTGGCTCTTGCGATGCCTCATCTTCACTGGAAGGTGCAGCATTTTCTCTTTACGCATGTTGCGAAGGGCCTTTGTTAGGGGGGGCAAGGGGGGTCTTTCTCTACCCAAGGGCAGTTTTTCTACTATATTAATTAGGATAGTTCATACATAGTTCAAGTGGTTTTTCTTTGGCCTTATCAATCATTTGGTTCTCCTTGGGCTTATCTTGGTATTTCCTGGTTTGATGGATTTATGGTGTCACCCTATTCCTTCTCCCAGGGCCACGTCTTGTTAACTATTCGCAGAGGTTGATTAATATACTTTGTTTTAAATCCCATTGACCTCTTGTTCTTCATTATAGATATCTTGTTACTCATTATCCATTGATGCATATTTCTTTAAAGTAAATAGTTTTTGAACAACTAGTCATCAAGCAGAGGTCAAAAATTAGGAAAGTCACTAGAATTAAGACATGAGCAGAGGAAAAGGATATATTATATACTTCAGAATGGGTATACTATATCTAAAAAAACCCCAACACATTAAGAGGTAACTAGAACAAGTACAAACATAAAATCATTCCACACAAGGGAAGACTAAACAAATAAGAAAAAAAAAATGGGGAAAAAAAAGCCACAGAGGGTTACAATAGATCTCATGAATGACATGAAAGGAAAGAGTTATAAAAGGTATGAAATTAAATAGTAAATCCTTTTCAAGAGGGTTTGAGAGGATTTCAGTAATCTTAGTGTACCAAGTAGCAGAAGCTTGGTAGGTTCTGAAACCTACCAACTGAACTGGGCATAAAAACAGCACTCAGAGATGATAATAAGGCCATAGTGGAAAACCTAAGAGAACTTCCTGTGCTGTGTTCCTCTGCTGGAACACTTAATCACCGGCCTTCTCTCCCATCTGTTTCGAACTAAGATGTTGACTTAAGAAAAGATTCATAAATTAAGAGTAGACAAAATAAACAGTAACATTCTCAACAGATTTTTCTCTGTTCATCCAAGAAACTCAAGGGTGTAACACCTGAAATTCTAACTGTGGTGTATTTTTGCTTAAAATTTTCTTGGCATCTAAGGAGTGGATTGTATCAAATGTTACATTATTTTTTAAAAATATTTCTAGAGGAAAGCTGGAGAACTACTAACTATTCAAACTTACACCTGTTCTGCAGAGATTAGTAGTAACTAGAATTTGTGCATCTGTGGACAGATATGATTTACTATGGAAAGATCAACATGGGTTTTGTCAACATTGTTTTTCAAAAAGAAGTCTTGCCTTATAAAATTGGCATGACAGTTTCTGAATATGTCGGCAAGCACTTGGATAAGAAGGATTGGAGAGAGGGAGTTTGCTGGGATTTCTGAAAAATTTTCAACACCTGTTTGCCAAAGGCTCTTAAGGAGACAGCAACCATGGGATAAAAGAGACCCCTGCATGGATTAAAATGTGTTTAAAAGACTAAGAGCAAATGGTCAGTTTTCACAGTGAAAGGAAGTCACTAATGCACCTTCACATGTCTGTGCTTATTCATAAATAATTTGAATAAGGAGGTGAGGAGTGGTGAGACAAAGCTTGCTGATGATATTGTGTTATTCATGGAAGGAAAGAAAAGGTGTGGCTGAGAAGAACTGCAGAAAGACCTTGCAATACTTGGGGCTCAATTATCCATACTCATGCTCTATGATGTGAGAGACATCTTAATGGCTCTGGCATAGGACATAATGGAGACCCATGCTCTTCTGGAGCCTCGGTAAGACACCCTCTGGCATCTGAAATAGCACTAGACGCCTACACATGGGCAGCTGAATTGAGCCTTCAGTGACCAGCAGCAAAACGATGATTGTGAATACACACAGATGCAAAATAATGCACGTGGGAAAAACACAATTCTGCATTACACGTAGAATAACAGTGTCTGAACTGACCATTACACCTCAGGAGTGAGATCTTGGAAATTTAATGTTACTTTTAAGACAATGTCACCTCAGTGGGGGTCAACAGCACATCAAACATTATAAATATTTATGAACAATATTGGGAACTAGACAGGGAATGATGTTATACCACTTTACAAAATCACTGTGTGCCCCTGTCTTGGACACTGTATGCAGTTCCAGTCCCACTACCACAAACACGAATGGTAGAAATGGTAAAGTTCATAGAATAGCAGCAAATACTTTCCATTGAAAGAATAACTAAATTTCACTTGAATTTGTCAGTCTGCAAGAGAAACCTTGCCAGACTGAAAGGGGATTTCATGGAGGTTATAAAGTGATGAGTGACACAGAGAAAAAATTGTTTACTGTCCTTTCCAAAGCAAGAAGCAGGGGTCATCAAATGGTGTCATGAAATGCCTGGTTGAAAGCAAAGTGATTCTTCATACATAGAATTACGTTGTGGAACTCCCAGTCACAGGATGTCATGGATGCTACAAGTTTACAAGCAGTAGAGGGTCAAGTGGATGCACATCTAGAGGAGATACATTGTGAGCTGCTAAGGAACAAGCCAAGGCTTCTGATTTAGAGTCAGTAGATGTAAACTGTTGGAAATTCAAAGCAGACCCACTGGAAGCTTCACCAGCAGTTTGGCCTCTTATAATCTTCCCAACCTTGGATACAAGAAACGGGAAGACATATGTACACTCTTGGTTTAAGCACCGTGTCAGTCCTTATGTTCTTATAAAAAATTGAGTAATTTTATTCATGCTATAGCTATTTCATTATTTCAGGGTAACTAATGAGCAGTGCGGCAAAAAGCAGGATGGGTGACTCTGTCAATTTTTCTCCATTTTTGCTGACTGCATTACTTGCCATCATCTTTGCTAGAGGCATCTGCAAATAGGTTAAGAGATCAAGCCAATTCCAGAAAACTGGCACGCTACAGTGCAGCTGTAACTCAAGTATGTTTTCCCTGTGTTTTTATTGAAGTAAGGTGTGCTGTTTGGGAACAGTTGACTCACGGAGTCATTATTTATATCAAGTACCACAATCCTCAGTCGTGCTAAGAGCCACACAAATCCAAGTAAAGTTGCCTAGTAAAGTCACCTGCACGAAGTGAGAAAAACCTGTCTCCTGCGAGCTGCACACGCAACTGTAAGAGACATCACTGTGCATGTGAGAAGATGCGGGAGCGCTGGAGTCCCCCCCCCCGCCCCGCGCAGGCCTGCATCCCCAGCTCACCCCAAAAGGGGCCTGCAGAAACACGGCGCCCCCTCCCTGCCCTCCTTCCCGGGAGGCAGACGGGAGGCCCACTCGCCCTCGGGCACAGCAGTGAGGGCGCCGCGGCGAGGATGCCCCAGGAAAGCGAGTGCCCCTGGGTGGCGGGACGGGGCAACCAGCGCCTCACGCCCTCCGGCCCCGGAGAGAGAGAGCAGCCGCGGTGACGCCTCCCACGCCGCACCGAGGGCGGGCTGCCCCCACTGCGGCCCCGCCACCGCCAGGCCCCGGGCCGGGCCTCGCCTCCCTTCAGCGCCCGCCCCCGCCGCCTAAGATGGCGGCCCCGCCTGCACCCACAATGCTCCGCGGGCGGCCGCCGCGCTTCCGGGTGCGGGCCCAGGAGGGCGGCGGGCCCGGCACGGCGCGAGGGGCCGCGGGCGGGCGGGCGGAGGGCGAAGCGCCCCCGACCGGATGTGAGCGAACGTAGCGGGCGGACGGTGCGGGAGGGAGCCGCGCCCGGACCATGAGGCTCCGACTGTGGCTGGTCCCTGCCCTGGTGTTCCTGTGGGGGCCGGGCGGGCTGGAGGCGCTGGGGCGCCCGCCGCGCCGGCAGCTCTACGGTAAGGGGCAGGGCGAGACCACGGCAGCCGCGGCAGAGGGTGTGAGGGAGAGACCACTGCCGCGGGGCGGGGGGGGCGCCTCTGCCGAGGGGTGGCGATGGGGTACGTGGGATGTGGAGAGACTGCTGCTGAGAGGCGGGGGGAGGACAGGGGCTCCCCGCTACCGAAAGGAGCGGTGGGCTGAGGGAGAGACCGCTGAGGGGTGGGGGAAACCGGGGGGAGACGGGCGCAGCAGGCCAGGGGTAGCGGTGGGGGAGACGTCACCGCCGCGCGGCGGGGGCGCGGCCACCCTGCCAGGGGTCAGCGGTGCGGGAGAGGGGGGAGGGCGGTGGGGCAGGGCCGGTGCCGTGAGGCGATGGGGAGGAAGGGGCTCTGCGGCCTGGCCGTGCGCCCTGCTGGGGGGCGGCCCTCGGCGGCGGGCAAGGCCGCGGCTGCGCCCCTGCCGGCCTGCGGGGTGGGGGTGGGGGGCGCCCGGGCCCCCCCTCAGCTGGAGGCGGCGTTGGGGTTCGCGGTCGTTGCTCTCTGCGGGGGCCGTGTGTGATGTGACCACTTTATCTTCGCATTGAGGTCTGCTAACGAGCTTTTCTCCCAAGAGTTTGTGTTGAATTGAGGCAGGATAATCGTACAAATGGCTTCATCACAGTCCTGGGTGGAGAGGCACCAGTGCAGAGAGAGCCTGAAGCTATTGGAGCTGAATGTGGCTTCTAGAAAAGCTTAACCCGGAGAACCGTTGCTTTATTTAACTTCCCTACACTTAGTTTTGCACCTAAACTTTTACTTCAGAATGAAGAAGTTGCAAAGTTATGTTTGGTAAGCAAAAGCTTATCGCTGAAATGGCAGTTGAGCTCTTGCGAGAGGCAGTGGTTGTGTCTTACCCAGTCAGATGTCCTGTCTCCAGTTGGAGTGGCCGGTGGCGAGTGCTTCGAGTTCCCTTTGCTTGCTTAGATCTCTCAGCAGACATCCTGATGGCTGTGCCTCTGCCCTCCTCTCCCACACCTGAGGTGGGCCTGTGGTTCTGTGCAGATCTCAGCAGCTGGTGACTGCAGGAAGCTGGGAAGGATGGGGTTCATTTGTGGATGCTCCTGGAAGCGTAACAGAGACAGAACAAACATAGCGTGTCCTTTCAACATCAGGCAGGCCAGGGAGCTCCTCATACAGAGATTGTGTCTTGGGCCGTCAGATTTTTATGCCTTCTAAAGGTTACACAAATCATAGCTCCTTTATCTAACAGCTTTTGTATTCTTGGCCTCTGTAGCACCATGCCTGGACTATGAGCTCTTCAATTTTACGGAATACTGCGTAGAGGAAGAAGTCCTTTCTTCTGTTTCTAAACTTTGACCATTTCTATTGTCAGAAATGGTCAATATGGAAGAATTATTAATTTCACACCTTTAGTGACTTACAGACCTATGTAATTTGTCTCCTATTTAATATTTTTCTTCCCCAGTGGGAAAATCATGGTCTATATAATAATTCTTAGTATCGAGGGAAAAATTACTTTATTGATCTTTATTACTTTTGTCTGTATACTTTCTATTTGTATCGGATTTTTATTCTTACTTATTTGAGATGTGTGACCAGGACTGCAAAGCAGTATTTGTGATGCAAAGGTACCATGGTTTTATAGTGATTGAATGCTTTCGGGTTTGTTTTCTTTCTGACTATTTTGTGGCCTTTTTTTGTTGTTTAATAGTTACTCCGAGATCTCTTTTCTTTTAATTTTTTTTATTTTTTATTTTGTGAGTGGCAGTAACTATGCTGAAGTACTTTGTTGCATAGATAACATGGAGGTTTTATTTTCCTCATGTTATTTCACATGTTCACACACTGAATGTCATCAAACGTTTTGTTCTGTTGTTCAGTAAATATATAAAAGCATTTCATGAGGGAGCTTGAAAAATCCAGGTGTGCTCCATTAATTGTGTTACGTTTATCCACACACTTCAGTCTTTCAAAACACTAATATATATGGGGCAGCCACAGGTCTAGTAATTCACACTTTGTTATTATTACCTGTTTTTCAGGTAGGGGCACTGAGTGTATTTGTTGATTAGGCCTCTAGGTGATACCTGGAGTGGAATTTGGTCTTGTACTTACCACTTTTCAGGCCACCTCCGGCAAGACCAGTGGCACTGTACTTGCATACCATGATTAGTAGTTGACCAGGTTAATTTTTTCAAATCTTTATAACTCTTGGGTTTATACATTTATGTCCTGTTGACTTATTGCCTTTTTTTTTTTTTCCCTCCTTGTTATAAAGCCCCTTTTCTTGAGTCTTGGAGGTAGGTCTTTAGAATCATCCTATCAAGGCAAGCTTTTGGGGATTTTTTTGGTCTCTGCAGTAAATGCTCATGTCAGCTATTCTTTTATGTTTTGGTACTGGCCTTAAGCATTTGTTCTTGGAGCTGTACTTACAGCTTACTTGTTTTAAAAGTCCCTTTGATTATTTAGCTGAGTGGTTTCTTTTGATACAGAAAAAGCCATTTCAAGTATTAGCTTTATGCCTTTTACAAGCTGCTCTTCAAAAGATCTTTGCCTACTTTACTGTGGTTTTAGGTTCATACTTTGCTGGAGTTCTGTTGTCTTCATCTTACACACAGCTTGGTTTTCTGAAATATTATCTTTTCCTTCTGATAACTTCAACTTTGCTATTTTGAGAGCTCTGTTTAACCACAGCTTTTGTTTCGTGAACTGAAATCAGATTTCTGGCGAGCAGTATCTAAGGAAGTTTCAAGGATTACCATTTTGTGATTTCTATTAAGAACTTTCTTGCTTGTTTCTCTGTAAGTTCAGTTTTTCAGGAAGGAAAAAAATGATTATACAGTGAGAAACAGAATTTGACAAGGAGTAGAATAAGGAGATAAAAGACGCGGGTCGTTTCCCAGCATTTTTGAGCTGAAGTAATCTTAGGGTGTGGTGCTCCAGCAGGCTAAACAGATCTAAATCGGGACTGCCACAATCCTGGCCTCAGCTTTCTGATCCCTTCCCCATTCCTGCGAGCACATTCGTGGAGCTAAGCTGCCTAGAAGCTGATTGCTTTTTTTCCATAAGGTGTAGTGTGTCTGCTTTCGGGTGTTTTCTGTTTGTGGTGTCCGCTCCCTGGACTACCTTACAGCATGATTGTCCAAGTACCTGCCCTCTGTGTTGGGGGGTGGTAGTCATTGTGCTCAAGGTGAGGGATGAAGGTAGGATGGTGTCCACCTCAGTTTGCCTTTAGATGATCTGGAAGCTCTTTTTAATAATGTTGGCAGCAGGAATTAATTTCTGGGAGAAGTGTAACTCTACTAGTCAATACAATGACTGTTATTATAGTTTTGCCTCTGAAAAATTAATGTCAATGCTTTTAAAATTTTTATCCCTCTTGTTTATCTCTGAAGATAACCTTTTATAACTATTAAATATTAATGCTGTTTGTCTTGGAGCTAAGACATATCTGGATGATAACAGGGTCTAATGTACTTGAGAAGAGTAACACTGCAAATACTGAGTTTCAGTGCTGTTGAACGTATCTCTGAATGTGTCTAAAGAACTGCTTGAATCTGTTTTACAACACAGTGGTATTAGTAGTCTGCAGCAACTAAGCAGCATGCATCCAGGATTGCCCAGAGTAGAGTCTGTATGTAAAATGTGTCTTACTTAATCTGTTTTGAATGAGATTTTTTTTTAATCACAAGCTAGGCAGGGAACTGAAAGAAGTAAGATAGCTGTTCCTTCCTGGATGGATGATATTCTTTGAATCACTCACTGGTGGTCTTTTTCTACCTGCTGTATTGCACTAATAAAATCTGAGGCAGCTAACCTGGGCCTGAATTGTTTTTTCTCCACAGTGCTCAAATAATGCAGAACATAAAATGAGCTGAAATAATGACCCATTTTAAACAGACTTACGTAATGCACTTGAAAAAAATAGAATTTACAAGTTGTTAAGTGGAAAAAACAAATGTGGTGTTGGTGAATAAATTGGGGGACCCAAGTGATACAGAGGGCAGCTTAACGTCATTTGCAGTCAGTTTTGAATTCTGCTTCACACGTGTGACAAAATGCAGGAAGTCTGTGAGGCTAGGAATGTAAATGGCTGCCAAAGAGTTTAAGGGGCTGGAAGTTTAGCTCTGTGTCAAGAGCATGCAGTGAGATAATTGGTGACAGAATCCTTATGCAAGATTAAACTTTATCCTTCTGGATTGAAGTGTGTTGGAGACTAAGGCAAGACCCAGGTAAGGGCCAGATGTCTCATTTCCCTGCCATAGTCTGCCATTTTTGTTACTGTTTCTTATCCCATTTTAATATCCTTTGAAGGGAGACAACTGTTTTGGGTTGAGCTAGTTTTGCAGTCTGACTCTGCAAGCTGGAGGTTTGGTGTGTAGCTCGCCAGGCCAAGGAGGAGATTCCAAGAACACACAGCCTAATAGCAGTATGCTGCAGCATGTGCTACCTGCCCAGGATGCGGTGGGATTGTTTTGAAATCATTGCAGGAATTTGTAGATGCAGTGTTTCTATAGGTGGTATTACAGGGTAGGTGATAGTCTTCTTACACTGTGTCTCCATATAAACAGCAAATGTTTCATGTAGTCGCAGCCTTACTGAATTCAAATTGTCAGTGTGATTTTGGGGTTGTGGATTGCTAATATCTATTCTGTGGAAGTACTTAATACCAAGGTTTTAAAGTAGTTTTGTTGGGTTTGTTTTCTTTTGTTTGTGTGAATCAGTCAATGTTTCCATTGCCAACTGAAAAAAAAAGTGATAAAAGTGTAATTCCTGAGAAGTACTCAAAGTCAACAAAGGGAAGAACATCAACACTAGATTAGACTAATTATTAAGAGTTACCCTTAACTATTGCAAGATTTTTGTAATGGGAACGTAATCAAGTGCTCAGCGAGTATGGTTTTCAGTAGTGCCAATATGGTCTGTCCTCTAAGCAGCCAGAAAGTAAAATTCTTGTTTGCATTTAAGATTTGGGGTGGTTTTATTTTCCGTTCCCCCCCACTGTAAAAACTGACAGCTTCACTGCTGCTGTTCGTGCTGATAGCAGCAGTGACTCATCTCAGCTTCATGCTTCTGCTGCTCTGGAATTTTTGTGTGTGTGTGCAGAAGCCCCAGCATAGCTTTCTGCTCTGTCTGGAAGGGCCAAGTGAGGAAGCACAGCCAGCCAGCTCTTCAGTGCAGAGTTCTCTTAATGTTACACCAGGATTTAATTGTGTGTTTAGTAGACAGTAGAGATTTATCTTTGAAATAGAAGTTTATGTCTAACTTCTGTTATAAACAGATAGTTTATTTTTCCCCAACTTTTTTATAAATCACAGGAGTCTGAGTTTGCCTGTTTCCCAGACTGATCGAGGGAGGTCCTTTGCTGTGTGTAATAAAAGGTTAAAGGAGAGGCAAGTTTCTTTAACAAAGAGCAGTATATCCTGCTGTCCTGTTCTACAGAGTCCATATGCCACACTGAAACCTGCTTATGTTGGGGATATCCTGCAACCTTCTCAATGGTTCTGATGGTCTTCCCGATGTCTTTTGTTCTTACCGATGTGTGTGACTGTACTGCCCATGTTTATGTCACTTGTGTCCTGCATCTCTTCACAATATCCATCCCTGTTTTCCTGTGCTGCTCTTAGTATGTGTGCATTATTTATATTTTTTCCCTTCCTTGATACTTGCATTTTTAACATGTGTAGGTATATGGAGTGGGGGGTAGGAAGGGAAGGGGGCTCTTTTATGCAGGGAGGCACCTACAGCTGCCACCCACTCAATGTTGATCCATAATTACTGAGGTGCTGAATGAGAACATGGTATCCCTTGCATTCCTTGGTTTCCTTTATCACTTTTTCAGATTGTTACTGAAATCATGAAAGTCCTTCCCCCCTCAGTACCTGTGATGTGCCTTGAATTTTGGAAGGTCATGTCTGAGCGAATCTGAAGTCGTATCCACAAGAAGAGATGCAGTCAGATGGGGAGAAGGGGTTGGTCTCACAAGTGTAGTCCAGGCAGTAGTTAGTCTTCACCTGGAGTCAGCTGCACTCAAACTTACTTTGTGCCACAGCAGGATTTTGTGGTGTGGTACCTAAGCAGAGTATTAAGGCTGACAGTTTTTGGAGAGCCAGACAAATGATCTGTTTCCAGAGAACACTACATCCTGTGACTTGGCTCTTCTTTCTGCAGGATATATGGAAGCATGTGATTTTTGGGTTGGGTTGGGTTTTTTAGGGTTTTTTTTAAGCATCGAGTCTTATGATGCTGTTCAGGTTTAAGATGAAAAAGCTGTATTGCCCTTGTTTTACTTTGAATATGAAGATGTTCATTCAGTGGCCTTCCTTATTTTTTGTAATGTCAGTATTTGAGCAGGATGTTGCATTCTTTTTTTTTTTTTCTTCAGAATGTGCTTTCTGCTTTCACTAATAGGATAGACTGAGTTACTGAATCAAGTAGATCCAACAATAAATTTTGTTCTCAGTGATCCCCATTTAAGATGTGTTTAGTGAAGGAGAAAATTTGCAAGGTTGCAAGTGTGTGGGGTAACATGTAGGAAACATTGGGGGTATTCAGCTGTATTGAAAACCACTAGAAAGAGCAGTTTAATTACCTGTACAGCTTCTGCTAAACAATTTGCACCCTTAAGGAAATACACTGTCCAGAAACAGATGTGTGTCTTACTGTAAGCAAAAAACTTTGGAGTAGTAGGAAGGGTTCAGCTATATAAACAAGTTTTTCCTGAGGTGAGCTAAAGGGGGTTTTGTAAGCTGTTAGCTTTTCCATGGTTTCCATTGCTGGTGCCTCTGAACGTGTGGTGAGTAGAGAGTAGTTTACCCTGTGTAACTGCAGGGAAAGTATACCATGGAGTAGCTGGTAGACAGTAAATCAGCAGCCTACCTTGCCTCCCAGTGTGAGGTCTGTGTATCTGTACCCCGAGGCTTTGTCTGTGCTGTACTGGTGACTAACTGAATTCAGGCACCTTGTTTTCTCACATGGTTTAGCAAGTTTGGTGCAGTTGGGATCAAGTCAAAAACATGCCTTTTAAAACACTCAGCAATGCTGACGTGGCTGGCTGTTCTTACTAACAGGTTTGTCTAGAAATGTGTTTAAACAGAGTGTAAACCTTTATCCTGTTACCGTTTATAAGCAGGCTGACGTACATTTGGTTCTTACTTTGAACCTGTTTCTCACACAGGTTCTTCTGTTCACATATACCGAATGAGCAAACCAGCAGCCACTCTTCGGTGGAAACAAGTAAATGATTAATCTAAACTGTTAAAAGCATGGGCTGTTTCACGTGGGATAAATGTTTCAGTTCACTTTTTCTGTCTTTGGCAATGGCTCTGTACCAGATGCACCAGAGAAAGATGTAACAGCACGTGTAATGAGCTGTTGGGGAACAGCGTTCCCACAGATGGAACTTCTCAACACATCCTCTTCATCAACAGTCTCCTAAAAGCAGTGTAAACTGTTAAGAGAAGGTACACATACACATTTAGGCATGACTGCATCACCTCCTGGCTGGTGAAGACCATCTGAGTGCTCAGTTGAGATATGAATGTATTTGCCTTCTACCTTAGCACTCCCTGGAATGGTGCTTCTGTCAGACGATCCCACTATATCGCAGCCAGTAACCGGCTGTTACCACAAACACGAGGGCAGCTGTTTTATTTAGGGTGATGGAGACCTGCTTTAGCTCATATGGTTAAAGTTGGAAAGACTCCAGTCTGTGTTTCCTGGTCCAAATTCAGACTGAGGCTGTGAATTATATTTGAAGTGACTATATTTGGTTACTTTAGTTAAAATATTTTAATATGTGAAGAGCAGCATAATTTGGAGAATAAAACCAGAAATAGTAACAATAGCGAATACAGAGACCTTCAACCATTCAGGCGCTCCCCCGCTGAACCAGAAAAACTCTTATTAGTTAGCTGCTCACAAGCTTTTGGTAGGTGTTTGATAAACATTGGAAATCGGCTGGAGATCAGTACATGGGTTGTAGTTAACGAGTGCCACACAGGCTAGAGCCCTTTTTTCAGTCTGGGAGACGCCAATGATTTAACAGTCACACTGCAAAATCCTCACCAAGTGTGTTTGCTGTGCTTATTGTAGGACTACTCTCTGTAGGCTTGTCATCCCATCCCAGTGCCTTTTGACAGGAGATCTATTTCTGCTTTTATTCCCTTTGGGATGGTTGGAGAAATAACTGCAGGCATTCCTGCAAACCTCTCTGGTACTCTTGTGGCCATTTTTAAATCCTGAAAGTAATATTTTTTTAAGTATTGTTGGATCTTGTGTTTTAAGTAGAGATATTTTCTATCGTGGGATAATTGTGAAGAGTTTTTAAAAAATATTGTATCTTCTGGGTTAAAACATCATGCTTCTAGATAAGCTTACCTTTCTATAAATAATGCAGTGCAAAAAAATGCTTATGAAATGGCTGACTTGCCACATTTACTTGTTGCTTTCTAGGCAATAGATTGGGCATGAGATCATGGGAATTTACTGTTCTGGTTATGAAAGCTGAGCTGGTTGGAGAAGGATGCCATTGGTATTTGAACTGGTAGTTGAGCACTTGGAGAGAAACCTCTTCTTTTGAAATATACGTAGTGGCCTCCACTCAGTGAGCTAAGCTGTTGCCCAGCACATTTTTGAGCTCTGTGCTGCTGCTGGGGTGGCCTGCTGCAATGGGTACCGACCATAATTTATCCAAAAGATACTTTCCTGTGCTAAATTGTGAAGTCTAGTGGCAGTAGGGTTTTAGTCTTGAAGTGAGATGAAAGGAGGAAACAGTTGATGAGTTAAAAGTTGGGGGCAGGGGAAGAGTCCCTGCTGTGGATTTCTTCTTGAGAGCTTTGCGGTATTGTCTTTGTCACCGATATTCCTTCCCCGTTTCTGTTCCAGACCTGGGATGTGTATGTTCTGGGGAAGTCCCCATCCAGGAGAGAAGTTGCAATGAAGTGAAGGCTGGTCATCACAAATAAATAAATATTTGGACTATCAGGATGAAATTAGGGTGTCCTTCTCCAAAAAGAGAGGAATGCAGAAATCTAGGAGGGGTTGGGAGGGAAGGAACCACGGGAAAGTGGTTTAGGAAAACCTGAGTCAGCTTGGTGCTGTTGAAGCCCCTGGGAAATGATTCTTGGACCATAGTGAAGATAATGAGGAAGGAATGCCAGAAAGATTATTAAACTTGAACAAAAAGTAGTCGAGTATATGCTTGCTGTGGCTTCCATCCACAGACTGCTGTACAGTTGGCCCCTGTACAGTTCTGTATTTTGTTTAAAATAATGACATTTCATCTTTTATTTTCAGTAAGCCATGATCGTGAATTCATTTTCACAGTATGAAAATTGTACTGAAAAAATTTTAAGTGTTACCAATGTATTTTTTTCCGCATCTGTCTGTCCCTGAATCAGTTCACAGATTTATGCCTAGAGTCTTTACTTATGTTGCAAGTAAAATCAAAAGCAAACAAATTTAGGAAGGTTAAGAGGAAATGCGAACAAGTGCATTCTTGTTTCAGGGTTACAGGAACTAGGAGTGTCCTGTGTTTCATGCGTTAGTTTAACAGAATCATCTTACTCATCTTCAGCGCTCTGTAGGTCTTGTTCTTACTACCCTTCCTGTGTCCCTGTGAGGCATTTCCAGAAGGGTGTTTGTGTGTGCCTTGAGGTGAAGCAGGACTTCTGAAGTTCTTGCCTACCAAATAAAATAAAATTGATTTCTTTGGCAGACTTCTCAGTTCTCTTGCTGTGAAACTGAGACATTTTGTCTTGGCTGCAGTGACAGCTGCGTCTTGCTCTTTGGCATGACCTTCCCCTGGTTCTGGGCTGGTTTCAGGCAGAGGTGGAAAGGGACAGAAGGAGTAGTGTTTCACAGCTGGGGTTGTGCCCCTCGGGCAGATCTTGTGCTTGGTAAGTCCCCGTGTCAGTAGGTCCTCGAGCAGGGCAGCAGTGGTACCACACCTCTCTTGCTTCATGGCCCACATACCACATGCTTCCTCTGTATCACGAACCAATGTTTAGTGTCCTGTGTATCCACGTTCGCTTCAATCGAGGAGTCTGCTCTAGCTGAGTGTGTTGAAAGAATCTCAGGTTTAATTGAAAAAATTCAGGACTAGACAGTTTAATGAGGTTTTTTTTTGTCACAATTAATTTTCCCTGCCTGTCCCTACCCTCCTCCCAAGCGGTTCTGGATGAGGGCAGGTGTCAGACCAGGAGCAATGAGTTATAATGGGCTTCTTCAAGAAAAAGGATGCTTTGAGGAGTTTTAGGTAGTTGCGTACTGTGTGGCTATAGTGAACCAGCTCTGCAGCATGTGGCAAGCTAATGATGAAGGCGCTGTCAGGCATGCAACAACTGGGCACAGAATGGGGGGAAAAACCCACAACACGAAAACAAGTGATGGAAACTTGCCTTTGCCTATAACCTGAAACGCGTGGTAATTGGTTGCAGGTTCTCTCAACCTGTGGGTTGTAAACAGAAATCAAGAAATTGCAGCTGCACTGCCCTTCCTGTGTTGCTTAATGCCAGGGGAGGGGCAGCCAGGTGGAAGAAGCCTGGGAGCCACTGCTCCATGGCTTCTGCTGCATGAGAAGGCAGCCGTGTCACCTGTCCATCACCGCTCGTGGGTCTGGTGCAGGACCGAGAGGGCTGTGAGGGTCATCTTTGTTTCTGCAGCTGCCTCGCTGCCAGTGTACACAAGCATGTGTGTACATATGTGGGTGGTTAATTCTCCCCACCTGCCCCCTCTCAAAAAAAAGCAAAGTGATTGCCTTGCCCTGAACAGGTGCAGCTTGGTCTTTAGAGGCACGTATTTTGGGGTGAATGACGGTATTGAGTGTAACGTTAAAAAAAAAAAAAAATATTCAGGAGCTATACCAATCTAGAGTTCAGGTTGGCAACCTTGGCTTGTTGCACAAGAGGCAGTAAAACTCCGCTTACTAGTGGTGCTGCTTACTTAAAAGTCCAATAAAACAATGTGATGTTGGTTGGCTGAGTGGTGTAAGCTAGTGATCAGCGGCTCTGAGGAAGTGGAAGGCTGCTGTTGGACAGAAAGGTAATAAATGTTCTGATCTGCAGTGAATTTGGTGGAAGTTTCCAAGGTTACATTATTTTCTTCCTTGGACTCAGGAGGGGATGAGCAGGTGAGGAGCACGATTTCCCCATTTAGTTTCCAGGGGCAGACAGGGAGGGCATTAGCTCTGCACAGCTGTGGCAGTAAAAATGATGGGGTTGGTTGCTCAAAAATTGCTATTAGTGAACTAAATTCCTTGTTTGCCTCTCTCAAATCCTGCCTTGTCTCATACTGTGATTTCTACTTGCCTACATAAAATGTGCCATTACAGAAATGTACAATAGTTAACCTAAAATCAGAGCAGACTGTGGTCTTGCTGTTGAAATGAGAGGTTCTGTTTTGCTGGTTTAGGTGTGCGTTTGTGAAATAGAGAGTGTGTTGAAACTAAAACTTTCCTTGTTGCTCTTCCAGACACAGTTGAGTCCATGCTTTCAGACTACGACATCCTTTCTCAGTCTAGCATCCAGCAACACTCTTTAAAGAAGAGGGATCTGCAGCCTGAGACACACGTAGAGAGGCTCTTAAGTTTTTCAGCCCTGCAAAGGTAATTAAATCATCAGTAATAAAATAGCATAATATTTTCCTTCCGTTTGTGATAATGTGCAGTTCCAAACCCAGAAATAGTTGTCTTGTATTCTGTCATGACTGTCCAGTTCTTCTAAGTTAGTGATCTGCATGGTTATATGATTTTAAGAGACTCAGAGGAAACAGAAAAAATTGCATTGTATTATTCTGCTGAAGTGACAGTGATTTAAGAATTCTGTTGCTTTGTTCGTAGCTTTAGTTCTGTTCTATTCTGTTCTTTCAATTCTACTTGTTGGGTTGGATCCCATTCATACCTCATCTAGCTACTTTGTCGTACTTCTCGACCGTCCTCTGGTTCTTGAAAATCTGCCTTCAGTTCAGGGAGCGTGTATTGTGTTGCCCAAGAGATGTATGTTGTGTTTTTTTCATAATGCTTAATCCTCTTCGTACCGAGTGTAAATTCCCCCTCAATGAAACACTTCTTTTAATCATTTTTTTAATAAGACAGGAAATAGAAGCACGGGTGAGAGGGGAAGGAGGGGTGGAAGAGAGCAGGGATGAAGGCTGTTGGGATTTTATTCTGAGTGTCAGTCAAGTGCTCTGAGTGTTGAAATGGTGAACCCAAAATGGGAGAGCAGAGTGAGAATAACACTTTGTATTAACAAGTATAGGTTGATTTTGGTCATCTGATGTCTTTGTCTACTGTGCTCTCATGTGCCTTTCCCTGTCTGTCATCTCCAACTACAATCGTCACGCAAGTTGTTGTGCGTTGTTGTTGAATCTCTAAACATTTGGAGGGGGTAATGTTTAAGTACCAAGTATAAAAGGTTAATGGGATCAAATATCTGGCTGTTCCTGTTTTGCACTGCCTCGTGCACCCTGACTTTATCGTGAGGTTGCGATACTGCCAGTGATAATCACAGAATAATTGCAGAGGGCCATGCCAAAAATCTTTGACTCAAAGCCCACATAAACCAAAAGTCCTTGAGGCTCCTTCCACGGAAGGTTCTCTACTTCTTGGGATAGCCTTTAGTTTTTGTGACAATATATCATAAAAATATGCAGAGTTCAAGTTTCTCTTTATGGTCTTCTGACTGTATTATTTCAGAAAATAAGAACTGTAATTTAATTTAAAATAAATGAACAAATTCTGTGGTCTGATTTTCTTTAAATCGTTACCAGTAGCTGTTTTTGCTGGACTGCACATGGAGAAGGTGCATCATGAGCAAACTGTGACTGTTTTGGATTTTGTTTGGTTTTTTTTTTTATTAACATCTTTGACTCTTTAAAGATATTTGCAGTTATGAATTACACGGTGTATGTTTTTGTAGCCTCCTTATCGGAGGTCATGTGTTCTAACTTCTTTTGGACTCTCAGTAAAATGGAGACTGGATGTATGTGTTACGTGTATACTTTGCTTAAAAATAAATGGAAGTAAATTCTTTTACAGGCACTTTAAATTATACTTAACTGCAACTGCTGAACACTTTTCAGAAAAATTTCAAGCATTAATTGTGGATGGTGAAGGCAAGGAAAAGGAATACAGTGTTCAATGGCAAGACTTTTTCACTGGACATGTTGTTGGTTAGTATGGACTAGACACTGCGTCAGTGCTGAGAAAGCACAGCTTTGCACAAGTATCTTGACCAAAGTAAATGGTGTGTTGCCCTCATTTTCACCAGATACGGTTAGGATGAAAAGTAAACTTAATTTTCTTGCCCCTTGGGTTTTCTGGTTTTGTTTTTGTGGTGGGTTTGTGGTGGGTTTTTTTAGGTTTGGTGCATGGTGGGGTTTTTTGAGCTACTGCATTAAGGTTCTAAGATAGGACTCTTCTGTTTAGTTTGGCAGAATGCAAAGGTATAATTTACTGAAGCAGCAGCTTGTGATTTATTTTTTTTTTTTCAATGATGATGGTAGCTTTAATTCCAACTGGAATGTAGGACGTGAATGTTCCTTGTCCCAGAACACAAAGCCCAGGTAGTGGTGATGCAGTGTTGTGCAGATTGTTATATTAAAACGCTTTCAGATGGTTCTTCACAGATTACTTTTCTGTAAAGAAAGAGTGTCTTACTCCACTTTAGTCCAGCACTAAAGCTTCTGCTAAGTTGTTTTGATTTTCATGTTGCCTATGTGATGTGGCGGAAGTCTTTTCCACTGGAATGCAGGCTGATGCCATGAAACTGCTGGCTGATAGCAGTAAGATGCCAGCTGCTTTTGTTGGCAGAAATATTCTGTGTCCCATTACTAACCCCCAGAGTGGTTTCAGCACTTTCTGCAAAATTAGCAATTAAATCTGAGTCTTGATGACTATGACCATTGGGAGGTTAAGATTGCGGGGGAGTGCTGGTTCATTTCTTTTTTTTTCTTTAAACTGGACAGTATAGTGTTCTTCAGAGACTGAGGAAAGTAATTTGGCATGAAGTTTAGAAACAATTATAAAAATCCAACAAGCAGTGTCTGTGCAGGAGTGCATGCAAATAGAGCTGAATTAATTTATATTTTCCTTGCTTATGTTAAAGGAGAGCATAATTCCAAGGTTGTGGCACATATTGGCAATGAAGATTTTACAGTGAGGATCAGTACTGATGGAGAAGAATACAATATCGAGGTATGCTTTACTGCTGAAAGCTATATTCAAACAATAATTTCTTTGTTGGTTTTTTTTTCCCCTGTGGGTGTTTCTCTTTCTAGCTCGTCACGTTGACACCTCTGTAGCTCAAAATAGACTTGGTGGCGGTGTTTATTTTGGGGCAAGGAGGGAGAGAAATGTGAAACCAATTTGACTTTTGCAAGCGTTGAGTTTTATTAGTGAGTGACGTTCTCTGACATTTGCATGTTTTAGATAAATCACAGGTATGTTTTAAACAGGAAAGGTTTTTAGAAACATAAATGGATAATATTAGGAATTAGTGGCGATTATGTCCTTTAGAATAGCAAATGGTGCAGCTTTTTGAGCAGAGTCAATGTTGAGCTTTCTAAAATTTTGGCTTTGTTACATCTTGGAATTTTTCCCATTCTTAGAGCTTTATTGGAAAATTTGGTATTTTTCCCTGCTCCCCTGTTTCTGTTTTTCACCATTTTCATTGCTTGTTATTTTAAACCATTGGTTTAAAAACCATATTCAACAAATATATAATTAGAGACTATCCTAATGAGTTGTTCAGTGCAGTATATTCCCACGCGCAAGCTGTATTAGAATGGCTGAATAACAGTTATTATGGCTGCGTGTTATATGGATATTGTAATTGTCTCGAAACCCAAGGATATGCAGAATTATGGGTAAACCTGGGAAATCCAGTCATGTTAAAGAACAAAAATGTGACTAGAACACCCAAACCACTGTACTTGTGTTTTACATTAAGAGCATATAGTAGCTGTTTGATTGTGATTGAAAGCATTTTTGTGTTTGTGGTTCAGAGTAATGTAAGCATGTCTCTGTTCTCCACACAGCCATCCCCCTTGCTCTTTGTTGGCTGTGTCTGTACAGCTAAACAAAGGCAGGCAATGGCATGGAGGCTCCAGCTTGCCCATGCTGCTTAGCTATTAGCCTCCCCGGGTCAACTTTGGCCCCTAACCAGCCATGGATGTGACAATGCCCATGCGCAGTCAGAGGTGGTGTGTGCCAGAGAATATTCTCAAAAGGCAGCATGCTCTGTCATTGTCTGTCTTTGTTTTCGTGGTTCTCCTGTACCATTCAGAAAGGCTGAGTACCTTCATATAAACTCGTGGTGTCCGCACACCTTGCCCTAGGGTGCAAAGCACGTTCCCTCAGTTTTGTGCAGCAGACGTGTGGCTGCTGGGCTGGCACAGCCTTTGTGTTTCAGGACCTTTTTGCTGTGAATGAAAGCACAGTATTCTAAATAGCAAGCAGTTCTCTTTCAGCTTGAGACAACGAAGGGCCAGAGGAGACCCAGACCCAGGTGCTCTGCATTGTGGATGTGGGCAGTCTATGCTACTTGGCCTTGCACAAAGAACAGACCCTGTCCGTGTTGTATTTGGTGGTGGTGCTGTGAGCTCTTATATACAGATAATAATAGGGATGTGTCAGTAAAGAAAAAACACGGTTCTTATGCATCTGCTGTGGGAATTAGCGTCTTACATTGGGGTTTCGTGGTTTCCTTGCTTTCTTTGGTTTTGGAGAAGTTTTCATACTTCTAAGTGACGTGGGTAGCTATTGAATGTTGAAGAGCCTGCCTTCTGCCTTGAAGACTGTGTTCTGCTGTACACTTAAATATTAAATACTCTGTTATCTGCCAGGTCCTGTGCTTCTGCTCAGTGTATGTGTTAGCATAGTTTAAGCATCTCCACCCTGGCTGTGCCAGTCTTTATACTGTTATGGAGGGAGCGGAGGAGCCTTGAGATGCCTCCTCAGCTTGCTCATATTCTAGAGGGGAAGAAAAATTCTGTCTTCTACAGCCTTATCAGGTAGCTGCCACCACTTTGAGATGATGATAGATTCTTGGATGCATGTGTAGCATGAAAGAGTTGTATTCTGTTGGCTTTCTTGTGGATGTAGTTTTATCAGTAGGCTTACTGCTGTGGGTGAAATTATTGTAGTCAATGTGTTTGTGTGTGTATACGTAAAGCTGTGGAGAACTGATGGTGCATACGTATAATTTTTTACTTACATAGACTTAGTCTTTGTTTTCACTGTGCTCCTAACTAATTGCATTTTGGTTCTTCTTGTGCTGTCAGCCACTGTGGAGATTTGTAGAAAATGTGCAAGATGAAAGGCTGCTGGTCTACAGATCTGGAGATATTAAAGATTTCTCAAGATTGCAATCCCCCAAAGTGTGTGGTTATTTAAAGCTGAACGAAGAAGAATTATTGCCAAAAGGATTGGAAGACCGGAAGGAAAATGAAGGTGAGTGCGCCTGTCCCTTGGGAGAGCAGAGCGCTTCTGGCTGTGTTGGCCAATAAGATCAGAACCTGGGCAATAATCTGTGTTGCTGCTTCTAGTTTAACTATTAGCTCTTTAAATTCATGGGGGGGGGGGGGGGAAGCAGCACTCCTCCTCATGCTTGTCCCCCATCCAAAAAAGCCCCAACAACTGATGAAAGGAAGAAACTGTCGCTCAGGGCGTGTTTCTTCCTGGCTTGTTGAAAGGATGTGTCACCCTACCAGCGTGTAGGCTAAGGAGAGGAACCTGTTTCATCAGGCCTGAGTAGTGTCTGTTGTGATAGCTGGCAGCAATGGAGGTACGCTTTCTAAGGCGAACACTGAAACAACTCTGTACTTCTGTGCACTGTGCAGCAGGACCAGTTTGGCCTCGGTGGTCACTCAAAGCATCCATCTTCAGCTATGATGGGTTTTTCAGAGTTTTTAGTCTCTCTCTTTCCTCTGTCCTTTGGGTTTGTCAGCTGAGGTTGGGATGATGACTAGGAGCAGGAGGAGGAGAGGCGTTGAGGCTGAGGTTATGACCGTAAAAGCTCTATAGGTATATTTATTGAATAACTCTATTACACTGCTGTACACTCCTCTCCTTACAACAAGTTTGAAGACTGCTATGAAGAAAAAATTTAGGAGTAGTTATAAAAAAAATAAAATCCAACAAACTGACCCCAAACTAAACATCCCTATTCTCCCCACAAAAACCCACCCAAACTCACATTCGTGTCTTAAATAAGGATAATAGACACAGCAGTGTCAGTTTTAACTGAGTGTTTATTTAATTGTATTTAAAATGTTCACACTAGCAAGCATCCATCGGAAGAAAAGAGCTGTTCCAGAGAGCTCCAAAAACACATGCAAGATGTTGGTAGTGGCAGATCATCGCTTTTTCAAGTACATGGGCCGTGGGGAAGAGAGTACCACTATAAATTATTTGGTATGTAAATATACTCTGTTACAATTTGCTGGAATAAATGCAGGAAAAAAAGTTAATTCAGTAGTTAACATACACTTTATACTACTTTGTACAGCATAATGGATTTACATCTCATGGCTGTGTGTGCTTTTTACCTGGGAAAGTGCTAAATCAAACCTTAAAAATACTTTATACTGGTGATAGTGTAGTTAAGTAGTCTTCACGTTTCACTTATAAACAAATCCTTTCCCTTCACATACTTCTTGCGGCTGTGCTATTTGCTGCCTAAGAATTTTTTTTTCCAGTCGGAGCTTCAGAATCTGGATTTTGAAATCTCCTGCAAACAATCCAGGTATCTTTAAAGTTCTAGCATGTTTAAAGCTCATGAGTGGCACAAGCAACTTGTATAGATTCCTCCCCCTGCCCCCCCCCCCAGTTATTTCAGAATCCTCTGTTCAGAATGATAAAATTAGAAGCGGGTGCAGTAAACAATTTGTTTGGTTGTACATGGGTGTTGTGGGTTAACCCCAGCAGGCAGCTCGGCCCCACCCAGCCACTTGCTCAGTCTGCTGGGTGGGATGAGGATAGAGTTGGGATCAGGAGAGAATTGGAAGGGGAAAGGTGAGACAGCTGGTGGGTTGAGATAATAATAGTTTAATAGGTAAAGTAAAACCTGTGCATACAAGCAAAGAAAAGAAATTGATTCACTACTTCTCATCAGCAGGCAGGGGTTTTCCCAAGCCACTCTTGGGAAAGCAGGGCTCCATCATGGGTACCGGTTACCAAGTAACCCAACCAAAACCAGTTGTCTATCTGACAAGTTTTTGTGAAACAGAACGCCTGCCCACAGACTTTTGGCAGCAGTGGAGAGGGTGGGTTTGGGGGCTGGAGACAAAAACCAAATGAAATAATTCTTGGAGGTCTGTTGTTTGTCAAAAGTCTCTTTCTGAGCCTGAATCTTTGAAATGCTAATCACTCTGTTCCACCTTTGCTTGCTTTTTGACCTTTCTGTTCCCAGAAATGTTTACATTCCCCAGGTGATGGAGCCTCAATTCCCGTGTTTGCAGAGATGCTATTATCTCAGCATCTGACGTGCTGAGGCTAACCTGCTGTTCTGTTTCCTGGATAGATACGTACTGTTAACAGCACAGTGATTGGGAAACTAAAACATAAACTACTATCAAGTGGCTCTGATTGTAACTTCTCGTTCATTTTGCAAGTTTGGTAGTTTTTGAGAAGATGAGAACAGCTTGAAAAGGGAGGTATTGATAGTGAGCACTGATGAGAACCTTGTGCTTGAATTGTAATGGGGAAAATAATAGGTTTTTGACTGGGAGAGGGAAGCAAGCCTCAGGGGTCAGTTAAACTAGGTAAGCGTCATGCTAAAACAAAGCAGTAGAAACAGCTCCCTCCTCTGTCTTTCCGCTCCCTCCTCTGTCCTTCCCCTAAATAAACCTGGAAAATGAGTATATGAGTGAAGTGTTTCCCAAGATGTCTTGTTCTTTAATATTAATCTCTCTACCTAAACAAGGGTGATAAGTGGGAAAGTTTGTACTGCTTTTTTATGATGGAAAATTTTCAAGGATATTTGATAATACTGTCTGGATCCAAGTACTGTTAGTTTTGGATCAGTGAGTATGTCTGTTATGTTATATGAGGTTCAATTTTTAATTTGAAGCAAGTGTTTCTAGATAAGTATGTTGCAGCTTCTCTGAGTGCCTTGATCTTCATTGCATGAAAACTTGGAACTAAGTAACTCGTTTTTCTTTTCTATGCAGATTGAATTGATAGACAGAGTAGATGACATCTACCGAAACACTTCCTGGGACAATGGAGCCTTCAATGGGTACGGCATACAGATAGAGCAGGTATTCACTGAACTATGCAGAGAGTTTCCAATTTAAAGGATAAGAACATGGTTTAGATATCAGGGTTTCTGATAATTTTATCTGCATTAGAACTAAAATAATCAAATCCTACATTAACTCCAGCCAAGAGCACTCTGAAATACCATCTTGCCAGCGGTGGCAGTAATGGTCTGACACGGCATGCCCATTTTCAGTTCCTTGCAGGGTTTGAGATGGGCATTTTCTGGGAGAATCTTTCCATATTTAATCTCAATTTTAAAGTGGTTTTTTTTTCCCCTGAATATGAGCAGTTCTTGTTTCTGTCAGACATACTCTTATGCATGTATTTAATGTTTGTGTCTATGGCCAGTGCTTAACTTACGAAGCCTGAATGGGCCAAACCCGCAAATCCTGCCTGAAGAGCTTTAATGACTGCCTTAGATATGATAGTGTAGAGGCTGGTGTAAGGTAGATGCAGGGGATGTAGTGACTTCAATTTATATGATGGCTTCTGAATGTTAGTGCACAGAACTCTGGAAAAGGGCATTAAAAAAAGAGGACTCCACCAGCTCAGAGTACTGCAAGAGTTGTGGTGTGGAACGTGGAGACTACTAATGGTACAAGCTAAGCTAGCTGCCTCCGTGCTGGAAAAAGGTCGGCAGGAACAAAGAAGAAGAGTTAGTTGGGCAGGGAGGGGGAAAGAACGTGATGCACTAATTCTAGGTTACTGGGAAAGTGGCAGTCCTTTAAACTGTGTTTTGATTAACTAGAACTCTGAAATGGTTTGGGGTTATTTATGCTAGGTATAAATCCTGGTTGTATTTGTTTTTTTTGATAAGAGTAGCATGCATCTCAGTGTATAGTGTTACAAAGAAAACTGTTGATGTTGTCCTGTGAAAAGGCTGGTGTAGCTACTTATGTTGTAGTTGGTGTATCTTAACTAGCAGAGGCTGAAGTTAGCATTAGAAGCATGACGAGTTTGAGTTTTTCTCCTTGCAATTCTATTGAGACATTTAAAATTACAGTGAAAGCTTTTCTGTAGCTATGAAATTGACCAGAATTCCTCTACATTGTTGTTGCCCTTTTGGAAATGTAGATTATCATCCACAATGAGCCAAATCTTGTAAAACCTGGAGAAAAGCATTACAATATGGCAAAAAGTTACCCAGATGATAAGAAAGATGCCTGGGATGTGAAAATGCTGCTAGAGGTAAGTTGTAACCCTTAAAAATTTGTGCCCCTTGCAGAGAATTACTCATTCATACAGCTGCTCTGTGGTAACAGACTAAACCCTTCTACTTCCTTTGCATGACGTGTAGATGTTACACAAAGGCAAACTAGCTGATGTGCCCTGTA
Source organism: Falco peregrinus (assembly GCF_023634155.1). Classification (NCBI taxonomy): domain Eukaryota; kingdom Metazoa; phylum Chordata; class Aves; order Falconiformes; family Falconidae; genus Falco; species Falco peregrinus. The sequence continues at coordinate 63,617,001 of NC_073727.1, forward strand.
GCCCATGGTAAAGGGCTCCGTTGCATAATTACAGAGCACACACCAATTAGTGTTATTAATATGTGGCCTGAGTCAGAAAGGCAGTCCTGATATCTCTGGCCCTGAGACGGGCTGCCTTGTGACCTTCATCAAATTATTGTACTTGGTTTTCCCCTCTGTGTGAAAAGGGGAAATGAACAGACAAATTATGTAAATGAATGCATACGATGTACTTGGGTACTCATTTAATTTTCTACAGCTCTGTAGGACAGCTAAACGGCTGCTTTTTTCTGACTGAACCAGATCTAGGAGGTGCTTGTCTGGCTTATTAGATAAATGTTCTTACCTATAGACTTGTAGTATGCACTGTGAAGTGTCTTATAAAGATTTAATTTTTCTTTTTTTTTTTTTTAAAGCAATTTAGCTTTGATATTGCGGAGAAAGCAGCTCATGTGTGCCTTGCTCATCTCTTCACGTATCAAGATTTTGACATGGGAACACTTGGACTGGCTTACGTTGGCTCTCCCAGATCTAACAGCCATGGTGGCATTTGTCCTAAAGGCAAGGCTTCTTTTTCTTCCATCCCAGTTGTAGGTTGGAAGCTAGTTCCTGTTATTTGCATTTAATCCTCTTCTCCAGCTCTCACAGAGCATGATGTGTTGTTTGCCTAGACTCTAGTTACTGGTTTTTGGATAGAGTAGATGACCATTCTCTTGGCTGGAGCTGGAAGAAGAAAGGAGGGAAGGATAAAAGTCACTAAGCTATCTGGTGTGAACAAGCTGGCTAGAACAAACCCTGAACCACGGGCTGCTTTGTCTGAATGCATCTTGCAGTGGTTCAGGAGTGTCAGATGCCGATATCTTGGAAATTTCTTATATTTTGCCCTTTACTGCAATACACGAGCTGTTTGTGCTGTGCTTGAAAGTTTCCCTGCTCCAAAAACTGGCAAGAGACAGGGTCTCATGGGTGAGCCTATGAGAACGATAAAGCTATTCCTTTCCCCAAACAAGGATCCCTCTCTCTCCCCGCAAAACCCTTGAAACCCAAGAAAAATGTTTGTCAGTTGTTGTTTATTTCTCACTTCTCTAGCTTATTATAGTCAAATTGCAAAGAAGGACATCTATCTGAACAGTGGCTTAACCAGCACCAAGAACTACGGGAAGACGATCCTCACAAAGGTAGGAGAGTGTCCTCCTCTGCACAGTCTGCTGTATGTGTATGTGTGTCGGTGATGTGTGCCATGGGATTTTGACAAGCTTCTGTGCCCTCTCGGAAACAAGCTGCTGGCTTTCTGATAAGTCAGGTCCCTGGGGACAAGGATGTAGGTCGTAAAACCAAAATCATTGGGTTTTGTTCTTGCTGACCAAGGGGAATCAGGACTGAATTGGAAGATTGAATTCACTGCAAAACAGGAATGAGGAAACATAGCTAGCGTGTAATAGGAGCTATAGTTGTCCAGATATAAACAAGGTTTTGATATATAAAGATGAAATCTAAATGTATTTTGCTTTAAAACAAAACACCCCAAAACAACCAAACCCTCAAACAGAACAAGCAGTATTGTACAAGTAACCTTACAGTAAGAATAAAATCAGTCTGCTGACTCAAATAAGAAAAGACTCATGTGTTTGCTACTACAGGCACCTAAAACATGCAGTCGGATGATTGTGTACACTTGGTCAGTTCCATTTGCAAGGTAAAGCAGTGAAAGTAGTGCAGGCAAACTAGTTTTAGTTTGGGCCTTTTAGTGAAATTCCTCTACGTGATTTCTCTGTGTGTCCTGACAAAGTAGAGCAGAGAACAGTATAATGCATAGGGCTTATTAGTGCTAATATTAAGCCTAATGTAAATTGTTGCTGTCTGGATTTTTTTTTCCCCATACTTGATAAGATAGTAGATATATAAAGGCCTGAATATGAGCTTTGTCTCACTTGTACCAGAGCAGTGCCTGTGTTTGCATCTACCAGATCTTTGCAGTTGGGCATATTTCTCTTCTCTTGACTTCAGATGACTTAGCTGTGCTTTTCTGTAGCCTGATTATAAAGGGAATTTGTAATTGATGTGTGAGCTAAAACTTGGCACAGAAGCTGTCAAGAAACTAGAAAAAAAAGACAGTGAAGCTTTGTGCTAGAGGGATGTTGACAAAGAGCTCTAGCTGTTGCCATGCTATTTGCATTCATTGTTCAATCTCCAAGCTGCAGTTCTGTCTTGGATTACAAAGGAGATTGTTTGCTGTCTTCCCAGCAGCAGGCACAGAGCTTGGGATGAGGCAGCGGGAGCATTACGGATTGGTTTCCACAGGAAAAGTGCTGTATGGTGGCCAATTGTGTTAAAAACAAACAAACAAAAAATAAAAAACACCAAAAACCCCTGAAACAAAACCAAAACCCTGCTTAAAAATCCTTCCCCAAATTAAACACAGTGAAGCACAGGAGTGATGTCTGGGCAGCTCTCCTGTCTCTGGCTCTTGCATTAGCTATGCCTAGACACAGACATTGGTGCTGCTCGCTGCAGTACTTGGTCCTCCCTGTGCCTGCAGAGCAGCTGGAATGACAGTTAGCTCATCAGAACTCGGTTCTCTCTCTCCTGAACTGCTCGGTCTCCTTGTGGTTAAGGTTTATTTCTGATCCAGTTTTATTTGTGGTTGTCATCTTGTGAGCGTGATGCCGTCTGCTGGTGAACGTGCTGTGAGGGGCGCGTGGCAAGGCAGAGCCGGTTTGGCACCCTCAGCAGAGGAAGTCCTGTCTTGCATAAATGATGATAGAAATCCTCCCTGTTGGGCCACATTTGCAGATGTCTTTCCTACTAATCGTGGAATAGAAGAGCTTATTCAGCACTCCTAATGTCATCATCCATTTAGAAGAAATAATTCTAATGGCAAGATATGTTAAACAAGAGATTGACTAATTGTAGTAGCTGGTGTTTGTTTGGACTGTTCTTTGTTTCAACTTTTTATGCCTTCCAGCTATTCGAAAGCAATTTTTCATATTTTAAATATCTGCATTGTATTGAAAACAAGATTGAATCTCTATTCTAGGACAGCGTTTTGCCTTTAACAGTGGTTTAGTATTCAAACCTAGTCCTGGAACATGTGTTTGGAAATGGATCATAATTTTACTTGCCTTCAGTTCCTCAATTCTAAAGAAACAACCAAACACACATAAAAAAACCCAGCCCCCCCCCAACAACTTCATAGCGGGAAATCCTTTTCCCATCTCAGTGTATCTTAGAATTGCTGGTGGCCCGCAAATAGCTGGGATCTTCTGTCCTGTCCTGCTCACACTAGTTTTTTTCCACATTGCTTTTCTCATGTTCAAAAAAGGAGGCTGACCTAGTTACGACACATGAACTCGGACATAACTTTGGAGCAGAGCATGATCCTGACAGTCTGCCGGAATGTGCGCCCACTGAAGACCAGGGAGGGAAGTACGTTATGTATCCAATTGCTGTCAGCGGAGATCATGAAAACAACAAGGTATAGCTGCATAGCGTTGCTTCCACGTACGAGTTTCTGCTATGTCAGTGACCCTTTGTGTGGAAGGGCTATTTAGTTAATGATTCCTGTAGCTTGAAGCCATCAGAATGTAATGGATTAGCTATAAAAAGAAAACATCCTTGCATGTTGTTGGGTTCTCTGCAAGATAAGCTCATCTTTGGTTTCTGAGTTTCACTGGAGTTCATAGCATGTCCAGGTGGTTTTTTAATTAGTTTTTTGTAATAAGCTGTGGCCACATGCTGCTAAAAGCAAGTCATCAGCGAGAGTCAAACGCAGGACCTTCAGTACCAAGTAGCGTTTGGGTGGTCCATAGCTGTTCTTGTTGGAGAGAGACTGCCGGGCGCCACAGCCATGGCGCTTGCTAGTCTCAGAAGCTTGCACTGGCAGCGTGGACTTGGCCTTGTGCCTGTTCTGCAGATGAGAAACCAAGATTATGGAGGGAACGATTAGTCTGCAGTCTACTCTGACTTGTGGTTCATGCCTAGTCCCGCTGCCGAGAGGCAGCACAGTCTCTCCCTGTTGCTACAACTTCGCTTCCATTCTTGGGTTGCTAGTGCTCCTGAAGCTGTGGGAGAGCTGGAGTTAGCTCTAACCCTGAACCAGACTGCGTGCGGGTGGCCCTGCATTGTAACGTAGCAATGTCCTTTATGGACCCAGCCATTACTTTCCTGTCTTAAAATTTTCCCAAGGTATCAAACTGGCAGTATTGAAGGAGTAACTGCTTTCTGAGGCACCCAAACTGGAGGTGTAAGGAAGCTGAGGCTGTCCTAGATGCCACGTGTTGATAGAAGGGTATGCTCCTCAGTGCTGCTCTTTTCCCTCGTCACTCTAGATGTTCTCAAGCTGCAGCAAAAAATCCATCCATAGGACCATAGAGATCAAGGCCCAGGAATGCTTCAAAGAGCGCAACAACAAAGTGTGTGGGAACTCCAGGGTGGATGAAGGGGAGGAATGCGATCCTGGCCTCTTGCACCAACAGGCTGATCCCTGCTGCTCTGCAGACTGTAAACTGAAAGCTGGCGCGAAATGCAGGTAAGGGGAAGCTGCAACTTCTCTTAACGTGGGAGAGGATGGGCTGGGCTGAAGGCTCCTAAAGCCACCTGCAGTGTCACAGACCTGTTCCTTGCCTTTAAGGCTTAAATGTGTGAGCTGAAGACAGTAAAGGAATTTGGGAAGGGCTGCTGTGTGTATGCACTGTTTGCATACATCAATGTTTATAGCATTCTTTTTCTGACAAGTGTCAAGAGCTACAGGCTTGAAGCAAACTTAGACAATCAAAAATTAATTTTAAAAATATCCTGTGCAAATACAATTTTTGCTTGTATTTCAAGGTGGCTTTGAACCGAGGTCACATACTGGTATTTTCAAGACTGCTGCAAAATGTGTATGAGCAGACAACACAGTGACTGCACTAAATAAGCCCTCTTTCTGTTCTTGCTCTTTGTGGTGTTCGTGGCCCTGTTGCAATGTAGTATCCAATCTGTTTTTTCAGAGTTCAGCGCTGCACCACGTAACAGTAGAGAGCTTGTGCAATTCCTGTTGTTTAGCAAGAAGTTCCATCAATTTTAATGAGTGCTTTTGACCTAAGGTCCTTCTTGCATTAGGTACGGAGCATTGAGTGTAAAGACAGCACAGAATAAAGAGTAGTAAACCTTCAGGGACAAACAGAAGAGGGGAGAAATGTGTAGGGAAGAGTGTATGGAGATCTTCTCCAAAGCTGCACAGCAAGTGACAAGAAGAGGATCCAAGTGCCTTGAATAAATATGAGTCCCTGCGTAGTCTCTCAGTGTGTTGTACTTTCTGTGCTTTTACCTTTGATAAATGAAGAGTGAGTGGGTGTGTAGAAAGGCGGTTGTGGGAGGAGGCAGAGGGCAAGGGTTTTGAATCAGTGAGTCTCCAAGAAATACCTTTTATTTTTTTTCCCCTTAACATCCTTTTCCCCTGGCTTTGTCATACTTGTACTTCTTTTTTAAAAAGTTGCTTAATAATTCTTTCTTTCTTTCTGATCTTTCCGTAGTGATCGGAACAGTCCCTGCTGTAAAGGCTGTCAGTTTGAAAGTGCACAGAAGAAATGCCAAGAAGCCATAAATGCCACTTGTAAAGGAGAGTCTTTTTGCACTGGTAGGCTGTGGTTCTGTCCCCTTTACGTCAGCTAGCAAAGTGCTTCAGGCTCAGTGTCCTGTTCGATCTGCTTTCAAACTAGTGCCCTTTATGCATCCAGTACATGTAATTTTAGAGATCAGTTAAGCATCATGGAATTACCTTACAATGAGTTCTGTTGTAGTTGAGGAGTCACTCGGTGATTTACTGCCCAGAAGAACATGAAAAATGTTGCCTTTTTTTTTTTCCTTCTTTCCCTTAAAAGAAGAAAAAGCAGAACACTGTGTCACTGGGAGGGGACAAGAATGAGCTGAATTTTGCCATAGAAAGGGTGGAATTACTGCAACTCTGCTTCACTTCCCCACTTGTTTACTTCCTCCTCATAAACTTTCCCGGAGGCAAGGAGTCATGTCAGAGCACCTGCTTTGCTGGTGGTGCCTCCAGGGTCTGCTGCCTACTGCTTAGATGCCAGAGTGCCACAGTGCCAGAGTTGTTGAAAGCCTCCAGAGCTTCCGCTGTCTCTTGGAGGAGCTGGCAGGCAGCCTGCAGATGAATCACAGAATGGTCAGGGTTGGAAGGCACCTCTGGAGATCATCTAGTCCAGGGGTCCTCAAACTATGGCCCGCGGGCCGGATACGCCCCCCCAGGGTCCTCAATCCGGCCCCCGGTATTTACAGACCCCCCGCCGGGGGCTGGGGGGGAAACCAAGCAGTCGCAGATGACTGCCTGCCACTGCATCCGCGCGCCGGCCCCCTGGTTAAAGAGTTTGAGGACCCCTGCTCTAGTCCAACCCCCCGCTAAAGCAGGTTCCCCTAGAGCAGGTTGCACAGAGGCACATCCAGGTGGGATCTGGATGCCTCCAGAGAAGGAGACCCCACAGCCTCTCTGGGCAGCCTGTGCCAGGGCTCTGGCACCCTCCCAGTACAGAAGTTCTTCCTCATATTCAGGTGGAACTGCCTGTGTTGCAGTTTGTGCCCGTTGCCCCTTGTCCTGTCGCTGGGCACCACTGACAAGAGCCCGGCCCCATCCTCTTGGCACTCGCCCTTCAGACATCTGCAGGCATTGGTAAGGTCCCCTCTCAGTCTTCCCTCCTCCAGGCTGAACAGGCCCAGCTCTCTCAGCCTTCCCTCACAAGGGAGATGCTCCACTCCCCTCAGCACCCTCGTTGCCCTCCGCTGGGCCCTCTCCAGTAGTTCCCTGTCCCTCTTGAACTGGGGAGCCCAGCACTGGACACAGCACCCCAGATGCAGCCTCACTGGGGCAGAGCAGAGGGGACAATGACCTCCCTCGACCTGCTGGCCGTGCTCCTCCTAATGCACCCCAGGGTCCCATTGGCCTTGGCCACCAGGGCACACTGCTGGCCCATGGGCACCTTGCTGCCCACCAGCACTGCCAGGCCCTTCTCTGCAGAGCCAGGACAAGCTAAGAACAGGCTATTGGGGTTCCTCCTCGGGATGAGTCTGGATTTCCTTTATTTTCCTCTTTTCTTCTGCACACTTAGGTGCTCTGCCCTTTGCTGTAACACAGTCCTCCTGCTCTGTTGACCCCCATCTGTAGGGAACAGCAGCGAGTGCCCCCCTCCAGGGAATGCTCCAGATGATACAGTCTGCGTGGATATGGGGAAGTGCAAGGATGGGGAGTGCGTCCCTTTCTGCGAGAGGGAGAAGAACCTACGGTCGTGTGCGTGCAATGGTGGGTGACGTGGGACTGATCTGAAATGTGTGCTTCATCTCTGCTCCTCAGTGCTGGCTTTGCTGTGGGCTTGCCCGTTGGAGAGCCGAGTTTATGGTTTCTGAAAAGTTTAAACCGTTGTTCCTTTCAGGGCTTGTGGTTTCTGTTTAGAAAAGGCCTGTGAATGTCCTCCTGTCTTCTGACAGTCTGGGTTGAAGTCATTAAGATGAGACTTACAGTCTGGCGCCCTGGTTAGAGAGGGCGCTCTCCTATCTTCCACGTTCTTTGTCATAGTGGACAGGAGGGATCATAAGGAGATGTCAGCCAACCTCCAGACCAGGCATGGCACAGGAGTAGTGGCCTCCAACAAGTGGTTAAAGAAAGATTTCAAAGAGGTTAAAGTTCTTGAGAACGTAAGATCCTCAAGTCCAGTCCCCTGCTACTGCAAACCTGTCTGCCATGTACTTCTGTCAATAAGTTTTGCCGCTCGCTTGCTCTCCGTGTTGATTGTCTCTGAAATGCGGGGAGGCAGCTGGGAGTAGGCGGAAAGCTTCAGTGAGGCAGCGCGAGGAAGCGCTGTGAGCGCCGCCACGTTGAGATGGAGGGCATAGCCGAGGAGAAGGGAGCCTAGAGGACCCAAAGCCCAAGAAGTATTTACATCTGTCTTTTGGATGTGTTTGGAGCCTCTTTGCTGCCCTGGTGATTCCTGCGGTGCTGGGGGTATCGGCTTGGAGAGCTTGGTCCCACTGTGTCCCCTGATATGTTGCACAGGGCACGTGGTTGGGTTTTGGGCTTGGTCGTCAGAGTGCCTGGCACGGGGTGACGCGCACAGTCCTGCCCTCCCTGCGGGGAAGCTGGGCAGGAGCATGGTCACCCGGGGCCACACGGGGTTATGGGTTGCAGGTGACTCTCGGTGCTTCAGAGGAATGAGTTTGTTGCTTCGTTACAGAAACGGATAATTCCTGCAAGGTGTGCTGCCGGGACGAGCAGGATAGGTGTGTACCGTACGTCGATGCTAACGACCAGTTCCTGTTCCTGCGCAAGGGGAAGCCCTGCACTGTGGGCTTCTGCGATACCAATGTAAGTTCTCCCAGCTGTCAGCGCACTGCATGCTCTGCTGCCGCAGCTGGGCGTTGCGGAGTCCTCTGTGACGAAGCCTCTGCTGGTAAAGCGAAGGCAAAGCTCGACGCGCTGCTGAGCGGGGCGATACTGTTAGTACCTCTGCGTAGGATAAATCTGAAAGGGTGTCCGAGGCTGCAGGTGGAGGTTGGTTCTGCAGCAACCTGGGCAAGGTGAAGCTGTTGCCTTCTGCCGTTGCTTATCACCCCCCTTCTGCCGCCCCCGCAGCTCAGCCAGCCAGCAGTTTGTGCGAAGGAGGCGAATGAGCGCTGCTGTAAGCTCGGCTAGGTTTGCAGTGCTTGCTGTGTCAGTTGTTCACGTTAGCTCAATTAATTTTGACTAAAATATTTCAGGTTGGGGAGCAATCACGTGGAAGTCTAGCTTGGTGGTATCTGACAGGGGCAGGGAGAGTGGCGGGTTGCTGGCACTCGGTGACCATCGTTTCCGTGGTACAGCCACACAGCCGGCCGCCTCCCCTGCAGCCGCCGGTGGCTGAAGCCACACTGGGTGTCGGCAGAAGTCCTTTTGGGGGGGGGGGGCACGCCCCAGCCCTTCTGCTGGCAGAGCTGGGGGACCGATGATCTGCTGTGTTAAACCAGCACGGCCCAAGGGTCTGGCTGTTCGTAACCTTCTGCAGCCTTCTCAGGGGGCGATGGGAACTGAGGCTTGTGGTGCTTAAACCTCGCCAGAAGCTTCAGTTTTATGTCAGCTAACGTGGGGCAAGGGTGGGGCAGTTTTTGCAAGTTTTGAACGTTAAAATTTCATCTGTTTCGGGCAGCAATAGAATCGAAACCATTTTGCCAGAACTAAGAGCGGTGCAAATGGGCTGCAGCTGCTGGGCGTGAATGTAAATCTGTATGCAGAATGCGAGTCAAGTGCTGCTGTGTCTGTCGTTTTAATTTCATTACTGTCTTTGTATCTTCTTCCCTTTGCAAGAAGGCGGTAGTTAATGCTTAGATTATTTTGTAAATAAGCGTTTACTTTTGCAGGGCAAATGCGAGAAGCAAGTGCAGGATGTGATTGAACGATTTTGGGATTTCATAGACCAGCTCAGCATCAATACTTTTGGTAAGATACGTAACCATATCCTTTGGGGTTTTTTTGAGCTCATGACATGAACCTCTGAAGCCCTGGAGGGAGTTAGCTGGCTGTTTCATTCATACCCTGTATGCGAGCGTAGCTAGTAGCTGTGTTTAAGCGCTGATCTTGCCTTTTAGAGCTGAAAGGATGGGCCGCCACTTCGCATTTTTCCACTCCGTTATTTTTTAGGCACCTTCCAAGCTTGTAAAGGAGACGATAGCTTCTTGTCTGAATACCAAGAAGTAGGTCAATTAGAGAAAAGGAAATAACAGACAGTCTTTTTAGAGGTCAGCTAGATTCAGCACAGTAGAAAGTGGGCCACTCGGTAGGATTTAAATGCCAGCAGACTGGGAGAGGAAAACCTCGTTTCTCTCTTACTTAAGAGAACCACGCACCTCAAGCTGTGTGCTTGAACCGTGGCACTGCCCGGTGATTGTGAGTGGGCCTCCTTGGTCTTCATCCCCACCGTGCAGTGCCAGCAGGTGCCCCCCCCAGGTGTCACGCCATGTCTCACTCCACATTACTGGCACCGTACAAAACCGGCGCTGCGTAACTGCGTGTGCTCACCATACTGCTGTGCCCACACAGTGTAATCTGGGTTTGGGGCTTCCAATCTCGAGTTCTAGGATCAAAAAAATTATTTCTTAGGTAATTGTTAAAGCTATTTAATAGCCTGCTCAGGTAGGGACAGTTTGATGTTCAAATACTTTGTTTGTGGAGGCTGTAAAGTCAGGATTTAGTAACAGACTCGGGGTGTGTCTTGTGTAATTGAGAGGGGGAGCTTGGCTGGCTCAGTGTCGCCTGTTCCCAGTCAATTCACGTTAAATGTTACAGTCTGCCAGCATTTCTCACCAGAGAAGAACAGAGGAAAAAACCTGTTCATGTTCAAATACTGGATACAATTTTCTAAAATTACAGAATTTCTTTTATTTTTGCCTAGTCCTGCAGCTTGTGCTTTTCTGAGCAATTCTGTGGCTTGGCTTGCATGAGCAGTGGCTGCAGAATGGGGTTACACGTGTATGTTCATGAAACGGTGTTTGGGGGTAACTAACGGATTTGACCTGATTTCGCAGGGAAGTTCCTAGCGGATAATATAGTGGGCTCTGTGCTCGTCTTCTCCCTGCTTTTCTGGATTCCTCTGAGCATCCTTGTGCACTGCGTGGTAAGATGTCTTTGAGCTGATTGCCGTGTTGGGTTGAGCTGTAAGAGAACACCCTTCCTATGTGAACTGGCAGACGTCTGTGGGAGAAGGTGATGGGAAGCTTTCAGCAAACCCCAGCGGGGAACCCAGCATATGTAAGACTTACTGCTCCTGCAACAGGCGAAACTCGGGCTTAACTCTGCCGGGCTTGGCAGGCCCGGCGCGCCCGTGACTGTTCCCTGGAGCCCTTCCCATTCTCTCCTAGGCAGGCTTTCTTCCTCCATCTCCTGAATTGTACCCAATTATAAGTTCGGTGATTTCTATTAAGAGTCAAAGTTTTCTAAAGCCCTGCTAAGAAATAAGACGCGTTTTGTGGGGAGACCCATAGCGGGAAGTGGTCCTGGCTGACGTTGGGCGGATGGGTCAAGGGAGAGCTCGCGGCAACGGGGAGCGTGGGCACATGGTGCGGATGGCAGTGTGGGGTTAGAGCAGAGGGTTGCTGTGCCCACAAGCACTCCGGGGGGGATGGGAAGGTAGAAGGTAGGGGAAGGGACAAGAGCCCCACGCACTGCTCTGTACCTGCAGGGAAAACGGGGATCTTCTAACTGTGAAACTTAACCTTTTTTATTTTGTGTGTGTCTGTGTTGGTTTGCGTGTGCGTGTGTTTGTTTTCCAATAGGACAAGAAGCTGGACAAGCAGTATGAGGAGAACACGAAGTCCCTGTTTTGCCCCAGTGTAAGTTGCTGTCAAATACGAATTGGCAGAAAGCTCTCCGATGTGCGTTAGCAAATCTGAACCTAAGGTGGGCGCAGAGTATTTATCAAAGGAGCGATGACAGAGAGACGTGGAGCCCTGTGCCTCACGCTGCGGATGGATGGATCAGTTGGAGGGGAAACGGTCTTCTCCCACAAGCCAGTGTTGGACGTATCGAGCACTGCAGCTCGGTGGGGCCTGGCTGTTCCTTCCTGTAGCAGCTGTGCCTTGACCTTGTTGCCGGAGCAGCTCTCCTGCAGCAGCCGCAGCTCCCAGGGCAGGAAGCCATGCCGCTCTGCGGAGCACCGCCTCGCGCAGTGGGTGCCTGTGCGCAGCGTCCCCTCAGCACAGGTCACTTGGCAGCTTCAACCACAAGCCGCTTGTTCCCAGCCAGGTGGTGTCAGCAAAGCGCGAGGCTCAGCAGGGCGACGCTGCAGCAAAACCTCTGCCAAACGCAGCGGCTTTGCTGCAGAGCGGTTGGTTGCAGGAGGTGCCTTCTAGGGGCCCGATGTGCTAAAGCCTTCCAGTTGCTTACGGGAGAGCGGGCCTCAGGGTGCAGGCCACCCATCGGTGACCCTTCTCACCTTGTAGATACCGAGCTGGGAGAGGGGAAGAGCAAAAAAAGTGCCTAGATACATTTTAATTACAGCACAGCACAGGGCGCCTTCTGATGTAAATTTCTGGGTATCCTGTCCAGTGCTTTGACACCTCAGTTCTTGATTAATAACTGAAACTTTCAGCTACGGAAATGTCCTTTTGTAACGGGAGGTGGAAAAAACCCTCCTGCAGAGCTTTCTTGCCCAGCCCCCGAGGGAAGCACACTGAAGTCAGAGGCTGCTGAGGCAGATTGCCTCTGGCACCTGCTCTGGTGTAACTGGAGGTGATCTTAGTTTAGGTGCCCAGTAGTTGGCCTTGAATATCCTAAGAAAAGTCACCTTAGAGCTTTAATACCTGAATTCAGTCAAGAAGATGCCAGAAGCAGGTTGTAGCCTTGTTGTAGCACAGGTACAGTTAATGGGTTCCTTGCACCAGCAAGAGTTCTAACGAACAAGTCTTGTGTCTTTTGGATTTGCTGAGGATTGAGTAGTTGGGAATGCGGTACTGGCAGCAGGTCAGCCTCTCATCCTGCCCGCTGTTGGCATTTACTGATGCCAAAACAGCACAGAGTAACTGCTCAAGACACAAATTTTGTCTTTAAGCAGCAAAGGTATTTATTTCATGCAATGTTAGGGAGCTAGCCGATTTGCATTGGACAAACTAGCTCCCAAGTTTTCAGTGAAAAGTCAGGTAATTTATACAGTTTTCATGAGAGGTTACAGCATCTTTACATGCCTATTCATTTGATTTTGACACCTAATCATTCTGTTCATAATAGGTGGGATCTAGGTGGAGTGAACTTTTCAACTTTCTTTGTTTAACAGTTTCCTGACTCATGGTCTCCTTATCTCCTTCAGGTGCCCACCTTACCTTTCCTATATTCAGAGTACATTCCTTTCACACAAACAGAGCATCACCCAGAGCATTGTACCAAACTCATCCTTACCAATCTTTTTAAGACCTTGCTCTGTTTCATACCAGGGGTTGTGAGGATGTCTTTTTACACCCAGAAATCCCTGGATATTTTCCAAACCATGCTCAAAATAGAACAGAAACCAGTGGGCTTTAACTTTAATCTGAGGTGCAGAGTCTGGGTATGATCGCAGTGGTCCCCCCGGTGTTCAGTGCAACTTCCTGCACGTGAAGGGGGGAACTCTCCAGTTGGAAGAGTGGGATAAGCTGTACCGTGGCCAGTTTCCCTGCACTGAGCTCTTGGTGTTGTCTGGCTTGACCGTGCATTTCCAGTCCTGGGTTTTGCCAAAGCAGTGTTGGGCCCCAGGGGAGGTGGGGCTGAGTCGTCAGCTCTGTCCCGGTCACCCGTGGTGCTTTTATGGGGAGAAGGAACACGCAGAGATAAAAGGGCCTTTCTGCCGTTAGCGCTCAGCGTAGCTGAATTTCTTGAGGAAAAACCTACTCAACGAACGACTTCTTTTGGATGGTCCCTTGCTCCTACGTTATGTATAAATCTACTGTGAAACTCAAAATCGGACTCCTTTCCCCCCCAGCGCAGTGGGCTCAGCCTGGCTCGCGCAGGGTAACCTGCAGCGCACACGGCTGCTGGGGGCGGCGGGGAGGACGCGGTTGCCTTTAAACCGTTCTGACAGCAGTGCGGGTGCTGCTCAGATGGTGCCTGTTTGTTGCCCGTCCCCTTTGAAAACGGCGCAACAAAAACTGAACCTTGGACTAGATCCCGGTTGCTTCTCCCTGTGACGAGGCTGCTTGTGTCTTGCAGAACGTGGAGATGCTCAGCAGCCTGGACTCTGCCTCTGTTCGAATCATCAAGCCCTTCCCCGCAGCGCAGTCGACCAGCCGGCACCAGCCACTGCAGCCCATCACGGCTGTGCCGGCTGTCGCTGCAGCACCGAAACAGGACCACCAAAGAATGGACACTATCCAGGAGGACCCGAGCACTGACTCTCACATTGACGAGGACGGGTTTGAGAAGGACCCTTTCCCAAATAGCAGCTCGGCCGCCAAATCTTTTGAGGACTTGACGGATCATCCTGTCATTAGGAGTGAGAAAGCTTCGTCCTTTAAACTACAGCGCCAGAACCGTGTAGACAGCAAAGAGACGGAATGCTAGTGTCTTGCTGCCTTCTAAATGTGTGACTTGTATCTGCAAAAAAAGGATCTAAAACCATTTCATTTATATAAATATAAATATATGTATATATATTTTTGTGAGGGAGTGGGAGAAATAAGGAAGTGACCTACTGCAGATGCTGGTCATGTGTATGACCTTCCTTAAATTACAATTATTAGAGCATTATATCTTTTAAAAAGGAAAATCCAAACTAAAACTGGCTTGTTTTTGAAGCTTTTTGGATTTGTTTTTCTATTTCCTTGACCTTTAACATTTCCTTCAACCTGTGGTGCAAAACCAAATATCCTGCTGGATATTGGATTGTGTATATCAGCCTTTTTTATAATTTAATATTTTGTAGACGGACAGCACTGATAGACAGAATTAAGGGGCTTTTAAAAACAAAATGAAAACACAGCAGTATGTTCCATGTAGATCATTTAGCGATTTAAGGTACATGCCTAAACAGATGCCTTGAGAACAGAATGGGATTAATGAAACGGATAAAAATACAGTCTCACAGCACTGAATGAAGATGCATGATCAGAATCAAGAAGCTTAACACAGCTTCTAAAGAAATAAAACCAAAAGGATAACAGAGAGGCTGTTAAACCTTGCCCGATGCATGGAAATGCTCCTCTAGCAGGAACCTCTTTTGCCTCTAGCCGTGAACTTGTCTTTGTGGCTTTTGTTGGGAGTTTCCCACTCTGCTGAGAGGCCTGTGTGTCACAGGTGGCTGGTAGCAGAAGGCAGTAAGGAGGGAAATCATTGATGTGGATGAGGACTGTTTTAACCAGCTGTTTACAGCAGCTGTTTCAGTGCAAAAATGTTTCTCCAAATGTTATTTTGAAATGGGTAACACTGTTGTTGAGATGTTCAAAGAGCTGAGCCTCAGTTGGCTGTGCCCTTTGGAAACTCCTGCTGCATAAATAAGGGGTGGTGGTGGAATTTACTCCATGGGGGGGGGGGGGGGGGGGGGGGGGGGGGGCATTTGTTTAAAAATAGTGAATTTAACCAAAAAAGAAAGAAACCTTTGTTAACAGGGCAAGTATAAGGAGGAGACTTCATGAATTCAAATTCCCACACAGGTCGTAAAATGTGACATTAAAAAGTTGGTAATCTAATGGTGTCCTCTGATACACCTGGAGATGTGTAAGGTGAGCCAGGATGGTTTAGGTTAGTGGCAGATGGGCTGACAGTGCAGTCACAGAGCAACCGCGATAGTAAAGCAGAATCTTTAATTCTACATACGTTTGCTCCCATAATACTCTGCTGATAGAACTGACATAAAGGGGGGACCAAGGGTCAAACCGTTGGAACTGTTACAAGCCTGTGCTCAGCTACGGGGGAGCCACAGCTGCAGGAAGCATCTGTGTGCTGAAAGGGTTCCCCCCCCCTCTCCTCCCTGCCTGAGGATACCTGTTACACTAATACTTGAACTGTGTGCCTTACGGTATTTCTATCTGACTGGCTGTTGTGTTTTATATACTGATTTTGAACTTTGTTTGGGGTTTGTTTTTTTTGTTTGGGTTTTCTTTTTTTGATTCAGTGCAAAGTACATGTGTGAGGAGTTAATTTAATTCCCGGTACAATAAAAGCTTTTTATACTAAAAAAAAAAAAATAATTAGCCAGATGAACTGTTTCTGTCCATCCTTTTAGAAAAGATGTAAGTTTTTCTGTTGTTAAGCCTGGCTGTGCAGTCAGACTTGAGCCAGTCAGAAGTAACTGCTCCCCTCTGGAACTCAGCTGCTGCAGAGGCCAAAGGCTGAGCACCCGCAGGGCTGCCCTGCTTCCCCCAGGGAGGGAGCTGGTCTTGCCCTGTGTGTTATGGTCAGTTCTAATGGTGAAATTCGTATCTAAGGTATGGGGGGGTGCTTGGATGTCTTCTCAGGTAGCAAACCTGTAAAAGAGGAAAAGCAGGCACTTGGGAGCACAAAAATGGAGGTTTGGAGCAGCCCTTGGAAATCACAGAATCCATCCCCAATGTGAGCCTTGCTCTAGACACTGTGAAAGCGGCACCTGCAAGTGCATTTGCAACACCTAGTGCAGGGAGATCCACAGCTTCCACAGGGAGCTTCCTCTGCTGCTTAGCCAGCCCTTCCTGTAAGCATTTCTTACAGAAAGGGCAGCCCCATTTCAGATATTCATCTTTATTTATAAATCAAGCTAGCTTCTGGTCTGGCTCCAGGCACATGAGAAATAACTACTTATGCTGCACTTCATAACACCCATTACATAGCGGAGGACAGTCTTGGCCAACTTGTCTGATTTGAGGAAGCAAAGGCAGCCTCACGGCGCAAACAGTGCAGGACATCTTGACGCGCTCTCATCTGTCTGTCTCAATGCGTAACAAGTACATCGCTATCGGCCTCATCTGGTTTGTGCCAATGTAACTACAATGGTGACAATGCTGCACTGTATGTCATTTGCCATCAAGTGAAGGAGACCTTTCAAGTGAGCTTTGGTATTCATCCATCATTTAACTGATACAACAGATGAGTACTACATACTACGTATAGCTTTTGTTCAAGAGAACACAAACTACGAAAACTACCTTCACAAACTGCAAAAAATTGCCTGAAGCCTAGATGAAATTCAATAAGCATAGAAAAAAAGCAGTTTGGGAAATAATTAGCTAGCCAGATAGCAGCAAAAGTGAGGATACTACTGGACCACGGATTAAAATCAAATAAAGAGATGAAACCCCTACATAATTCCGGGCTGTATTAACGTGCGTCACCAGCTTTATACCACCCAAGAACACCCACTGCTTTGAAATCTGCGCCTATACACAATGGCCAGGTGTAGAGAAGCTGCTGCTGGTGCCAGAAGAAGTTAAACTTTAAAAGCCCTGCTCTGAACTACAATACAGCACTATAAAAAGCCTCACTCTAAAGCTCAGATAATGGCTTTTACTGCTGTATTACAGCCAAATAAATTAATCTGGACTAACATTAATGGCTCTCAAGAAGCTCCACGCTCCTGCCTCTTACCACTCCTAGGTGTTTAAAGCCAGCAGATCGTATTGACCAAAGTGTAACCCCCAAAGCTCAACCGAGCCGGGAACGCCTCAGGGCAGCCAAGGCTCACTCTCCTCCCAGTCTTCCAAGGAAAGACCTGCTCGTCCCCACAGCTGTCCAGGCTCCTGGCACAGGCAGCAGGCAGACAGACCACCCCACAACACACCCTGTGTGGTCTCACCTTTATTCTCCCACAGACCAAGAGAGGGGACACGGAAGAGTACTGACCGCGGGCTCCCCCCTACCCCACGCGTGCAAGGTTTGCGGCGCGTTGCTGTCTGCACGCAGACCGGCTTTCTCAGGCGTGGCTGCTCTGGCTCCTGACCGCCGGGGATCTCACAGGAGACTGGCCTCGGGGTTCGTATGGTCAACGTCGCGCCAATAAGGAAGCAGCGAAGGAAGAGCGGACAGTTTTTTTTCCAGGCGTGACCAAAGTTGTGCTGCTAGAAAGCTGTTGCCTTTTGTTGATAAATGAAGACCATCAGACAAATAGGAAGAGAAATCCTATGGGGGAGGTTAAAACCATGATTTAATGTATTTGCTAGCTGCAAATAGAAGGTCTTGAGTAATGAAGTAAATTCCTCAAAGCTAGCTGGTATATATACCGGTTTCATTTTTCACCGTTTGTATTAATATATTAAGAGAATGGTCTGATGGCCAAGGCCACTGCTATTCATCAGGAAAAGATCTGGGGATTGATGCAGTCGAAAGATGGACTCTACTGCACCAGGGAGCGCAGGAGAGAGAAAAGACTCGGTGTCTGAACTGGAGTTGCCTGCTTGCAGGAAACTGTGCAATCTGTCACATGGACCAATTTGGGTACTTGGCCAGAAGCACCAGCAAGGTACCCATGCCACCTGGTTAAACTTTGAAGCCAGTCCAACCCTGCGCCGTACTAGGTGCCTCCAGAGGCCCCTTCCAACCTGAACTATTCCATGAATCAAAGTCCAAGGAAAAGTTATTTACATGTAATGCACCCAGGGGACATCTAACAAACATAATGGCCAGGGTGTATTAAGATTTATTTCTTACAGCACACTGTGAAGCGTTCCGGATTATTTTTCCTTCCCCAAAGTGTAGTTTGGATATATTTTATACCATTTCAGCGATAATGCAGCACTACTGGTTCCTCTACGCTAAATAATGCATTTCACAATTCATGACTGTTTCAAAGTCTTTCTCAAGACATCATACCTGATCTTTTTGCATCAGCGTCCAGAGGTCGAGCACATCCGTTCCACAGTCCTTAGCTACCTGAACACAGGCCTGAGCGTATTCCCCAGTGGTGGCATTGCAGCGATTTAACTTGTCACCTATCATTCAGAAAAAAAAGAGAACATTTAGCAATTGCAACTGATACAGCTTGATTTCAGTCTTCTGTGGTACATGCGATGCATATCCATTTGTTAAACCAGCAGACATAGCTAATTACAATCTAAATCCAAAGCACCTCAATTTCAGTTGGAAGCTACAGCTCATTTAGTCTCTTTCAGGGCACTTTTTGTTTTTGAGGCATTTCAAAATACATCTCTTGTTAACAGATGCGTGACAGGTAAAAGAGAGGCAACAGCAACAAGCACGCAGCATAAAGCTCGCTTCTGTGCTGCTCGCAGCCTTCACCTTCTGGCAAGCTTCAGGTGAAATCAGTGCACAGATTCAAAACTGTTCATACACCTGCTACCAGCGTGTAGAACAGAGTTGAGCAGATGTAAATCTATTTACAAGTTTGCCTTCTGCTTCCTGGATGGCATTTGACATTTAATATCTCCTTGCAGTAGCCTCCTTGTTGTAACATGCTGGTGGACCGGGGTACGTTCCGGTCCAAAGCTTTACTAGCACTTGCGACTGCCACGTTTGTGCGCAGACACCCTGGGAGCTGGGCCTTCAGCATATGCTCAGTGCTGGCTACTGTAAGCCAACAGCTTTGCACCGACCACTGCGACACGTTAGGGCAGGGTATTACTAAGTTACGTTGTTTGGTTTTTCTTCTTATTGGGACCTATAATGCAGTGCAACTCCTACTCCACTCCCTCCTTCCATGTAATGCACCTAATGATTCTGACTTTGCAGTGCCACCTCTTTCCTCCCATCATTTCTTTTCATCCTAAAAACATCCTCAGCCTCCTCAGTGGTCCTTCCTCACCACGGTATGTTTCCTAACTCTTGCTTTCTTCAACTCTCTTCCTGGTTCAACTCTCCCATAGGCTGAGTGGTCATTCAGCCTCCACCACACAGCCCTTCGTTGCCAAGATCCCTGTACCGACCACAACTTCACCTCCCTGCGCGTGACCCTTCAGTCCTGTCCCCTTCCCTTTCTATGACTTCTGATCTAGCAGAGCCGATAATTTCTTACTCTGCCTTTGCCTTTTCTTTCATCGTTAGGATTACTTCTCGACTGTTTCACCTCTTCTTCCATTCTGGAAGCACACAAACACACACCTCCTCCCAACGTGCAGCTCTGCAGGTGCATGTGCTGGGTCTACAAGCAAAGAGCAGCAGCCAAAGGAAACTCAGGGAATATAGGGAGGGGCGTCTCCTGAGGGATCAAGGAGCCAACCTGGTGATTCATCTCGACCCGCACGTACCCACCCAGCTTGGGAAGGAGGACAGCCGGGAGCAAAGGGTTAGGGGACACTCAGAGATGCCAGATGCATCTGGGTGTGTGGGACTGACCTGAAGGAGCTGCCTGTTGCATTGGTCAGCGCCTACCCCCTACAAACATTCACAGCTAACGGGAGACCGAGGGTGAAGAAGGTTAACATTACACCCACGTTTAAGAGAGGCAAAGAAAAAGGACCTGGGGAATGGCTGATCACTCAGCCTCACCTCATTGCTGGGAAAGACAGCGGGATTGCCTCCTTTTGAGATTCATTTCCAAACACATGAAGGACAAGAAGGAACTGTCAACATAAAGTTAGCAAAGCCAGTGCCTGACCAACCCAACTGCCTTCTGTGATGGAATGATGACCACCCAGATGATGAAGAACAGTTCTGACTTTAGTAAGGGCTTTGACTCCATCTCCCACAGCACTCTAGTTTGGAAGCCGTGTTTATTTTTGCACCTCTCTTCACACCTGGATGAACGTTCCTGTGAACACTATCCTTCTGATGCCTCGCATCTCTCCTTTGCCCTCGTATTGATCTGACAAAACTAAAAATAAGCAGAACATTTCTCCTGAATACTGGTTGAGGGCAGATGATGCGATGTTGCTGCTTACTGTGCCCACAATACTCGTATCTGTGGTCCACAGTCTGAGATCACCTGTCTCCTGTTCCGTCCCTAGACAGCAATCTCTTTTAGACAGATGCTGGCAGATTCAACACTGTAAATGCAAGTTTCCTCCCTTGCTACCCCATAGAAAGGACAGCTGTAAGACAAAAATGAATTAACGTTTTAGAAGTGTTACTTGACAGCTAGGAGCCAGCTAAGCAGCGTTCATGGTGTGCTCCCCTGAGAGATCTTCAACAGGACAATACAGGTGCACATTTTGCTAACTACAGCTGTTGCAGCTTTAGCAGGACCTGGGCACACACGCCACGAAAGGCTGCTCTGCACCTGACCTACCCCCTTACGCCCTACGCAAGGATCTACCGCTGTCACATGCACAGCACTAGCCCTGTCTGATGTCTGATCGGATCTGCTACTGTCTTACACAATTTGTGAGCATTACTCTAGGACTTTCTCTTCTTTTCCAAATTAAATGTAAGAACTACCCTGCTAGATGAGACTGAAAGTCCACGTAGTCCAAAATCTGTTTTGCACAGCGATCACGGCTGCACACCAAAGCCCCCTAACGCAAAGTCATGCGATACATAGCCTAATTTAATGCAGTTTAAACATGAGGCCACCTTCAAAACGTCACCACTTTGATTGAGTACACAAGTCAGGATGCAAATACCACCTACGTTAGAGAAAACCCTGCAAATGCTAAGGTGACAGCTCTCTACTTACCTAAGTCTAATTCAAAAGACTTATAAACATGCAAGAGGTGGACAAGCTGTCCCAATGAAAAAGAGGAAACACTCTCAGAAGGTATCAGCTGTCGCTGCTGGAGTCAGTGGGATTACAGCATTTTCCAACAGTTGAGTAACATCAAGTAAGCAGTACATCTCTATTTCTAGAGTTAGCTTGAACAACATAATGAGAAATCATTTATTCGCTTCTTGCTTCTTTTTAAGGTACTTCTATTAGCATCCTTAGAATGTGCTATTCTCTGGGGAGATTTTAAAATTTAAAATAAACCTGCCTAGTACATTACTGCTTATCCAAACAGATGTGAAAGACACTGTGCCTATCACAAATTTTTCTAAGGCACACAATGCCAAAATTTCTTCCATTATTCATGTTATTTTGGAAGCTGGTAGGACATGATATAGTCTGCCTAGGACATCTTGGCAAAACCTATGTGCTCAAAGGGCAGCCACTTCTGTCAGTTTTATGCATGAACAGATCAATCAACACTTCTGAAAGGATGTTGCTAATTAGTTGGTAGTTACTCCATGACCTTATCCAAAAGCTGTTTAGCAAAACAGCTAGCAGTCCTCTTCCATCAACTCAAAGAACATGACTGCAATCTGGCACAAGCACAAAGCTAATCATCTATCAGCCTGGGATCAGTAACTCACACTCTGCCAGTAAAACGCGGAAATTCTGCCCATCTGTACCATTCTTTTACCTTTGGCAAGACACTCCTTTTCCCAAGCGGACTCCTGAAGAGGTGGTGGTGTTATCAAAATAATCCTGTCTTCAGTAATGTCTACTGATTTCAGATACTGTATCATGCTCTTTAAGTTTGCAGCATATTCCTCCAAAGGAACGTGTTGCTTAGGGTTCAGATCTGTCAGGGGATAGAGCACATGCATTAGCGATGTTAAACTGCTCACAGATTCATTACACCACAGAATGTGCTTTTTACACAGCATATGAATGTGGGCACTCATTTTCAATATGCACTTCACCTCCACCATCGATTCAGGAGACGGGGCAGGAAAATGCTATTCCTCAGTAGCCAAAACAGACGAATCAAGAGGTTAAACACAACACTTCCAACTAACACAAATAAGGCTCGGGGCAGGGGAGGGGAATAATAAAAATCACCTTTTAAAAGATGCTTTGTCTTACAACTCCGCATCTTACTATTAGATAACATAATCACCTCAAGCAAAACTTAAGATTTTTAACTCTCTTGGGATGCAAAGAAACTTTTGGAAATTCCCATGGATGTACAGTCAGTCCTTTGTGCACCGATGTTATCATTTTGAGTAGACTAGCTCTGCATGCTGCTACGCTTATCTTAAAGAGAATCCAAATGCTACCGTCCCTCATTTCCTCAACCCATCTGCCACGAATTCATCAGACCGCTTTAAAAAGTAGAAAAATCAGCTAGATGCACAACTCCAAGTTTAGCCAATGGATATAAACTAATTCTTGAGCATCTTGAAATTTACTTTTAATATTAAAACTTGCTGAGAGGGAGAGAAACAGAAGGCACTGCATGGTTTAAATACAAATAAAATAATTAAAAACAATCCACTGTAAAAATGGAAAGAGGGCAACCAGATCATAGAGAAGCAGCAAGAAAAGTCTGTGTAACATTCTGTCTTTTCTGCTAAACTGTAAAACTGTCTTAAAGAGAACAACTCATGGGAAAAAAAAAAAAAAAAGAAAGAAAAAAAGAAAGCTATCATACCTTTCAAAGCACTGTCATTAGCTCCAAAGAAAATAGTAACCGCAGCAGTACTCTCAGCACCAGTACTTTTAGTGATCAGTCTTGGAAGGATCAATTTAGCCCATCTGGTGTTGTACCCTGAGAGCCCACGGTTCACAACATCACATTTTCTGAAACAGAGACAAATATCAAAAAGAACATATCTCTTCTGCCCACCAGAACGAAACTTGGTAAGTTTTGAACCATCCTGTCAGGATACCTGCCTCTGCTTCTCTCAAAGACAAAGAGATATCACAGGAGTTTTCAATGGGATTATAACTTTACATTTTGAAAGTGCATGCGCAGATTGCATGTGTACTATATGCCTGCCACTCAGACTATGAAACCAGAAATACAATCTTGACAATCACTAAGGACTTTTTTCTTTCCAGTCAAGCTCTGAGGGGAAAGAAACACCCAATGAGTATTTCCACCAGTACCGGGCAGGTCACCAGTAAGGCAGCTCCACTTCAATAAATAAATAGATGCCAATAAATAAATATACAGTAAATATTAACTTGCGTTTGTTTTCTTTTAGAAAAGCTGCATGACTTCCTGTGTGCTAGATAAATTACTTGAAATTTAAGCTCTTACCTGACCAGTCTCTCAGCAAGGGATGCCCCCCAGCCATTTTCCTGGAAGGAGAACTGAAAGCAAGGAAAAAGGTTAAGACTTTCACTGGAAGAACTCCCTCCCCAGCTGGTGGTCCCAGCACCAGCACCTTGCCCCAGCATTTCCTCCCTGCCAGCCGGCCCTGTCCCTGCAGGGGTCAAACAGCCCTGGCCTTACTAGACACAGGACTGGCATCAGAGGCAACCTGGTGCCCTGTGGTCCCTTCATAATCAAAACCAGCTGCTGTCAGGCTTTAGTTTTATTTTGGCTGGTGAGGCCCCTTTTTTTAAAAATCTTTTTCTACTTTATTTCTAAGATCCTTTCACCGTGCCTTCATTCTGGAAAGCACCTCTCAAAAATCCTTTCTCCACATGCTGCTTCAGAGTGCAGTTTGATACCTACCTCTTCTAATAGTGGAAAAATTAATGGGAATAATCCTTATTCCCCTGCTGCTGCATCACCCTTCCTGTTACAATGCTGCACAGCGAGTCGGTTCAGACAACCCGTCTCCCATTACTGATCCCCTTTGTCTTTGTCCAAAACTTGTGCCATCAGAGCGGCTCTGCGACCCACCCCACCACGCAACAGAAAGCAGGGACACAAGCTGAACACCAAAAAGCCGGTGCTGCATCGAAGGAGACGTTCACCCAGCCACGGTCCTGAGACAGAGCGTGTCTCCAGGGCAGGAGCTGGATGCAGGGAGCCGCAGGGACGGGGCACACCAGCAGCTGGGCTGGGGGGAGCGTGGGGGTCAGTACAGACAGCAGGCTCGCCTCCCCGCCTGGAAAACGCCACTGCCACCGCGACGCCAGAAGCTGCACTTCAACCACATCACGCCTCTCACACTGGAACTTCAAGAGTTTCTGCGGGAAGGCTCCAAATCTCCCAGAAAACCATCAGGTGTGAAAGCCCCCGGGGCACTGGCGGGAGGTCCCACGGGGACGCGCCTGTGCCAGGCCTCGCTCCCCTTCCAGCCGCCTCACGGCGCCAGGGCCCCCCGCGGGCCGGGGCCCAGCCCCGAGGGGAGCGGCGGGGGCGCCCCTCACCCCGACCCCACCGGGCAGGGCCCCCGCACCGGGACACACGCGCCCCCTCCCGCCGCAGCCGCCGCCCGCTCAAGGGAAGCCGGGCGGCCGGAGCGAGGAACCGGGATGTTCGTGGGGCCCCAGAGCTCCAGGCGGCACCGGCGAGGCCGGCCCGTCCCGCGCGGGGCTCCCCGCCGCCCTGAGGGGCTGCCGCAGGGCCGCTACCTCAGTGATGGAGTCTCCGAGGAGCACGACGCGGGGCCAGAGCAGCAGCCGCCCGCGGGCGCCCGCCTCCCCCAGCGCCATGGCCGCCGCCGGGCGTGCGCGGGGGGCGGGCCGGCCCCGCTGCTTCCGCTGAGGCGGGAAACGGGCCGGGCCGGGCCGGGCCGGGCCGCCCCGCCCCCGGTTTAGGCCCGCGTTAGAAACCGGCTTCACGTTCCAGCACCGGCAACGCGTTACTGCTCCTCCGCCTCTCCGAGTGAGGCTTACCGCGGGGCGTGAGGCGGGGGCAGGGCGCCTGGCGCGCCCAACCCCCGCCTTTGCGCGGGCTGAGAGCACTTTTTTTAAAAAAACCAAAAAGGCGTAATTTTAAAAATGAGATTTTCATCGGTTCCAAAGAAAGACTTCCTTTTTAAAGAAAATACTTCCGTCTTCTTTAAAAGACTTCATACTCTTAGCTAGCTAATGACATGCAATTTGGGGGGCTGTCACTAATTTTGCTAATACTAATAACACGCTAATACTAACATGTTAATTCTGCTAATTCTAGCAGGCTAACAGAGCTATAAAGCTTATCAGGTGCCAATGTGATCAGCTGAGAAGGGGCGGTGGGGGGGAGCTGCGTGTCCAAGAGGCAGAGGAAGCCCTTCTGCGGCGGGCGGGCTCGCCCGGGGGGCCACGCCGTGGCAGGCCGGACCACTGGGGGATAGCCCCGCTGACCCCCAGCGTGGCGCTTGTGCCTGGAATCCTTCCCTAGGGATATGCCGTTCCAGCCTGCCAGGAAGGCCGCCCCACCAGCAGCCAGGCCCTGCGGGAGCAGCGGCTGCCCAGTGCCGCAGGAACAGTGACGGCCGCCATCGGAACGGAAGGCTGCTGCAGGCCGCAAGCGCTCACCTCGCTTGAAGCTGGTTTTGTTCAGGTAGTCCCACGAAGGGTGACACCTGTATACATAGACTGAAAGCTCCAATTAACCCCGGTATGCAAACACTGATTCCATTTTAAATGTGTTCAAGCCCCCTTTGACTTCCAGGAGATACAAGCGTGCAGGTAATTCCGTCCTTGCCAGGCACAAAATTATGTACAAGCTTTAATTCTGAGTATATGCAAACCCAGTACATCCAATTTATCCTACAACTGGTCGGTAATCTTCAGAAATATAACACTCTCTCAACTTAATTGTTTTAATTCTTTGTTTAGATAGGTTACAAATTTTCCTTATTTCTTGTATTTGCACATAAGAAAAAAGAACATATGCACTTTCCCTGATTTTACTACGATCTATATGCACAAAGATAGTTGCTATAAGGTTGCTCATCCATTATTTGAAATAACTCAGCACTTTCACAGTCACAGAATTAATACATTTGACTTACTGAAGAAAAAGATTTTATTTACTCTTAAAAAATAGTCCAAATAAATTGAACATTTAAAAGATTTTTGGATGTGACCTAGGTATCTACAGAGGTCAGTATACCGGGCTGAGGGCATCATAAAGCCTCTGTGCAGCCAGTTCCACCATTTCACGAAGGGATTCATCATCTTCGCTTCCTGGCTCACAGTCAACTGTCTGGGAACAAAAAAAGTAGTATATTAGCACCTCATATTCCTTTTTGGCATGTGAAGAATGGTCACAGGGTGAAAGGAAAAAGAAATAATGCAAACTGAAAATAAAGTTATCAACAGCAGCAATGTGTGGTTTTAAATGGTCTGCCAACAAGTAAGACTTCACAGAAGACTTACGCAAGTCCTGCTATGGAACAAGAAGCTTAATCTCGAGTTTTATGTTTGATTAATAACTTGTTTCGAAACTACTATGTAAAATGCATTACGTTCTGTAGATTACATTTAATTCAAAACCAAATAAAACCACACAAGGTTCTGTCCTTGGAGATTTCATTTTATCTGTGAATTCACCAGTGTTGTATTAGGTTGATCACCGGCGTTGCATTAGGTTGATACTGTAAAACACGTGCATTCATCACAGAGGTGCAGACACCTGTAATCAGGGAGTCTCCACACTGTTGTTTCCACACCAGTAAGATAACATTTACATCAAAATAAAACCCCAAAGAAATTAATTTATCACTAACCCAAGCCTTCCTAGAGAGAGATGCCCACCCTAAACA
This sequence comes from Falco peregrinus, assembly GCF_023634155.1. NCBI lineage: Eukaryota > Metazoa > Chordata > Aves > Falconiformes > Falconidae > Falco > Falco peregrinus. Next base: position 63,643,732 of record NC_073727.1, read on the forward strand.
TGCAAGCTGATCAACCTTCAGCCCAATCCCTTGACTGCTGTATCACAAAACCAAAGGGCATCATTTGCATAGTAATACTATTCTTGTTCCTATGGACTTTCTAGGCTGTAAGACTGTACCTTCTCTTAATTCAGTATTGTTACTCTTCCAAACATGTAACTCCTTTCAGTCATAAAGGTTTTTTTGGCAGGGGGTTGGGGGGAAAGGCATTTGAAACAGAGAACGTACATTTACCGTTACCTAACAATGCTGTTAAAAGCATGCTAACTGTAAGAGCACTGTTTTAAGAGTTAACGGTGGAAAAAATAAATCCACATGCCCCACCATATAGTCAGATCTATACTAAAGAGTTATTTTAAAGTTATTAAAGTATATAAAGTATATATATAAAGTATATAAAGTTAAGAAGATACATATGCACATAAAGAAGGACAGATCTTTCTTGTAAGACTTGGTTCACAATGGCACAAGGTTGCCATTGCCAACACAGTATGTAAAATAAGTATTACAAAGATTAAGTATTACAGTGTTGGCAGCTGAGTTGCCATTAGGGTTTCTGTCAGTACGTAAGTCTTTTAACAATACTGACATATATCAGTACAACATGAAAATGAAATCTAACTTCTTGATTCAGCAGTACGCATTTTTTTCCAGTCTTGCTACTTTTTTCTCTCCATTGCAAAAGCTCTTTTCATCACTCCTGTATTTCTCTGTACTACGTATACATTGAAATGTAGCACATGTTTATCAAAAAACTAAAAAAAGATGACACAGCAAGCATGGTGTCTTAACTGCAACACTGTAATTTACTACCCTCTTAAGATAATTAACATTCATTTGTTCTGTTTCCATAGGTAACAAATTTTGGGCAGGGACCACCCTTTTCTTCTGGGTTTGTAGAATAATTAAAAACATTTGTTGTGGTCCCTAAGGACAGCATCTGAGAGCTACTCCAGTGGAATATGTTACTACTATGGATAGTGGTAATACATTATATATTTTTAATATGTATTAATAATGATAGAAAGTCAACACATTAACATGCTTAAGGACACAAAGGATGTGGTTTCAACCATTCTTTACAGTTCCACATTAGTTCAAGCAACTAGTTGTGATAGCTTCTTAAAACAGCCTTCTGACACGCGTGGCATCCAACTCTGAACTTGGCTAGTAAACTATTTCTTTTTGTGAGTATTTCAGGCTTACAGTTTAGCCACAAAAGGATCAAGATGACCAAAAAAAAGTTATTAGCAACATTCCTACTCTTTGATTGTCCAATTATTCCGACCAAAGCCTACGTTATAAGAGCATTTTAAAAAAATGTGTGGGTTAAATCTGTTTCTCCTCTACAAGCTTTCTTTATTCATTTTTATACGAGTAGAGAGCTGCTGAAAAATACTGGGTTTTCCTCCAAATTTACTGCATTTGTCACAGAAACATTGCTAGCATTTTTTTTTTTAATGAAGGAGAAGTTGTCTAGAAATGCTTCCATAAGAAATTCAGTAAAGTCAGCTTGCAGGCTGGATCAGTACTTCTCTCAGAAAGGCTGGGTACTGATCGACTCATGAGAATGTCAATGAAATCAATGGAAAGCAAATAGGCTTAAGTTGTTTTGATACCAAATACAAAAACATTTCCTTAGCAAATGGCTATATGATATTCTAGGCAGCACTGTAAACTAGACGGAAGACTCACCTCTGCTAAACACAGTTCACACAAGTGCTTTGCTGTACATACCCGAGTGTCCAGTGAGACGTTTGCAGTCTTTCCATCAACTGTGATGCACAAGACAGAGCCATCCTTTGAACTCACAGAGTCTTCTCCAAACATATCCCTAAAAAAATAAAAGACCTATGTGTGTAAGATGTGGCCAAACAGCAAACCTATGTTTTTATTTCTATTAAACTTAGGGCTCCAAAGGCATTTTTTCAGCAGGGTGACTCTCCTTTCAGCAACTATTTTTTAACCCACTCAGAAATAATTAACAAACACCAATCTAAATCATTATGAGAATGGGTATCACATGGGTAAGCATTTTAGTGAAATAAATCTTATCATAAATGAAGGGAAGGATTCCTTTGATTTCAAAAGAGGCAAGATTTTTACTTAAATAACAGAATATACATCAGAGCAAGTTTTAAAAGAGACTTGATCCAAAAAGGTATTTTCATAACCATTTATAGCGTAATTTTGGGAGACAATTTAAAAATCTGCTTCTAGAAGTAAAAACTAGGCCCTGTATTCAAAATTTTAATGATGCTGAGAACTTTTTACTGTACACCTCTTTCTTTAATTAATTCCTGGCTTTCACAGAAATTAAGACTGAAGTAAATGTGCATAAAGTGTTTCTAAATAATTGTATCTTTAAACTGTATTATACTAAAATTACTGTATTTATATGATTAACAGTGATAATCTTCCTTTAGAAAAATATATGCCAACTTACTGAAGCATGATCTCCATCCTCTTCCTATACACATCCATATCTACTTTTTTGGAAATTTTATGTACTGCAGCTGAAAAGAAAAAGTCGTTTTACTTTCACAGACATTTGCTGAGAAGGAAAATTGGCTAATTGATACATCTGGTTTCTAACTGATTTTCATGAAAAACAATCCAAAAGCTACACAAAATCTGTTTAAGCAATTTATAAAGAAAATGTTTTAAAAAAGACGGAAGAGTCAAGGAAAGATGTACATTTTAAATATATATTCCCTGTATTTACCACATTTTAAAACAGAAAACTTTGCAAGTCTAATTCTCACTTTTACTGTTAACACTCACTACTTCTAAGAGATTTCCTTTTACTTAAAAATGAAGATAATTACTTTCATCATTTATTTATAATCCCTCCATTTTTTCTTCTTAAAGGAAAATCCTGTATCATGGAGGCTAGGAGCATGCAGAGAATACATAAAGTACAACTGGACAAGGAACGTGAGTAGTAGTAAGAGGCATAGACATTCCTGGAATGTGTTTCAGCATAGAGAGGTTGAAATAAAAATAGCAATACTGGTTTTAGACTTGGATTTGAAATCAAAAGGTAGTTTAAAACAAATAATTTTCTTTTGAATGTTATTATTTAAGTATTTGATCATTAAAGGAGCCAGAGTCTACAGGAAGAGATAATTGTGAAAATCACTACCTTTTCCACTGATAGATAAACAGATAAGGCTTTTGAAAAACTAGTTTTCAACACTTCTAAATCAGCTGAAGAATTCAGAGAACTGAACACAATGATAGTTAGAAATTCTTTGAATAACTTCTTGCAAGAGACCAAGCAAATTTATCTTAAAAATTTACCATCCCTTAGATAAGACGCAGTAACTGAATGTACAAAGCAAAATAACTTTATTCTGGAAATGAGGTAAAAGCAGGCACATCACCAGCTAAGTAACAATAACTTAAGATGTTTTAATTCACTCACTCTAAAATATAGAGCTGCAAGAACTATTTACGATGTGGTTTTACTCCCCCCAAAAAAGCCCTGTAAGAAGCCACACCTGAGATTAGTTGGCAGAATCACCACCATGAAACAACATGAGAAACAACACTAAAAGGCACGACATAATACAAAGAGAAATTAACTGGAGGCAGGGCAGTGAAGCTAGATACTGTCATGTACGAACCATACAGAGAAAGCATAGACTACCAAAAGTCAGGCTAATATATACTGGCTGATGTTACAATAAGAAATTTTTAAAATTAGCAAATCAGCCGAAGATTTTTCCAGCCATATAAAGAAAGCCAGCGTTGTGGTTTAACCTCAGCCAGCAACTAAGTAGCCACTCGCTCACCCCCAGTGGGATGGGGAGGAGAATCAGAAAAAAGGTAAAACCCATGGGTTGAGATAAGAACAGTTTAATAATTGAAATGAAGTAAAATATACTACTACTACTACTACTACTAATTATTGTAATAAAAAGGGAGATAACAAAATGAGAAAAAGAAGTAAAATTCAAGGGGAGAAAAAAAACAAAACAAAAAACCGCAAAACAGGTGATGCACAGTACAACTGCTCACCACCTGCTGACTGATGCCCAGCCAGTCCCAGAACAGCGATCCCTGCCCCGGCCAACTCCCCCCAGTTTATATACTCAGGATGGTATCATATGGTATGGAATATCCCTTTGGCCAGTTTGGGTCAGCTGTCCTGGCTCTGCTCCCTCCCGGCTTCTTGTGCCCCTTCAGCCCCCTCGCTGGCAGGGCCTGAGAAGCTGAAAAGTCCTTGACTTGGTATCAATGCTACTTGGCAACAACTAAAAACATCAGCGTGTTAACAACATTATTCTTACACTAATCCCAAAGCACAGCACTGTACCAGCTACTAGGAAGGCAATTATTTCTATCCCAGCTGAAACCAGGACAGAGGAGGGACGAGAAGGAAAAAAAAAAAAAGTAAAAAAGTACCATCCAAAGAAGTAGCAGAAAATAAAATTATAAAATTCCTTTTTTTGGTTGGTTTCAGTAGAGAACATGAAGGTGTGGCTAAAGGGGCTGTATATACTGAAAATTATCACAACCAAGATAAGAGAATTACATCTGAATTTGCTTAGATCAAGGTGACTGGAAAACCTCAACTGCTAAGTGCATTTATAAACTCAGGAGAAAGGATTTTTAATAAGTTTTTTGAGTCAGGTATGGGACTAAGCACCTAAGGAACACTGATTGCTATTTTATCTAAAATCATTAAGATAATGAAAAGACAAGAGAAGTAATCCAGGGAAAATAAACATTATTTGTGCGTATAGCTCTAGTGCTTTCCATGCTGGTTTGGAAAGAAAAATCTACTAGAAGTGTTATGAATAAAACATCACATGGGGTTCACAGTCAGATCAAGCCTGATTCCTCACTATCAGTCTCTGGTAATTTAAAATTATCAGTTATTTTAAGGATACCTTGTGGATCTTGACCATCAGACTTCGGTAGAGGCTGATACAGAATGACATGAAAAACCCTTAGGTAAGATGAGAAGATGTGGAAGAGTACAGAATTTTTAACATTGGAACTCATTAAAAGGGAGATGATGACAGAATGAGTTGACAGGGAAGTTGGAGGCTGAAGGGGTGACAAGTACAGGATATGGCACAGGATCTAAGACTGCTCTGAAGGCTTCTGGGTTCAAGTGCACACCTCAGATGTGTCCTGGGTTCTTGTCAGAAGGACCTCCTCCCCAGTACTCTAGTTCTCACACAAAGGAAAAATGGGCACTCAGGTCCCCTGTCTTAGGGTCACAGAACATACCCGCTGGACATTACAGACACAGCCCATGAGTTTTTAAGGTTTGACCTTGGGATAACTTAATAAAATCTCTTACTTTTATTGCCCTTTTGCTGAAAAAAACCCAAGAAAACCAACCACCAAATGGTATTACTTTTACGTAACACCCAAGGAATAGAATTTTGTGTTCTATTTGCCTAACCACATCCAAACTGGAGATGAATAGTACTCCAAGATGGATACCCAACTGTTGCTTATTTCACTAGGTAAGCAAACGTACCCAAAGGCAGAATTTATTAAGATTTCTGTAAGTTAAATAGTAATATATATTCCAAGTAATGATGCAGGTAGTGGGAAAAAAGTGATTTAAACCCCTAGAAAACAAAAAAAATATACCTTTAATTTAATGATAGTCCCATCTATCAAAATATCTGTGTTACTGTGTTGCCAAGCTGCCAACATTCACCCTCAGTGGCCAACCCAATATTCAATACTTGCTCCAGTTCCTTAGCACAGTGACATATGTTTTCAAAATCAAAACAGGGGAACAAAAAATATAAACTATCATCAGTAATGATCCCAATAAAACTGCTGTGATTCTTGAACAGCAACATGAAACTCAGTATCTGATGATGCTATTGCTACCCAATAATATTACTTGGTTACAGGGTCTACGAAGTGTAATTGTGAAGTTAGTCTGACTTTTTTTCAGCATTGCCTATTTAACTCTTGCTGATGTACAGGCATAGAAATACCACTCATGAATGGTAATCACAGCTTTCAAATGAGAAATGGAAATATTTAAATGAGGTATCACAAATTGTTTATATACAAAAATCTGAAGTAAGTAACATTTAACTTATTTTAAGTAAGGTCATGTTTCCAGTCAGCTACCAGTTGCCAAGAGAAAGTTTCAACAAATGAATGCAATACAAATAATAAAGACCAAGCTGTAATTCTTAAGTAGAAAATTAATTAAGTAGAAAATTTTACTCTCTAAAAAGTTTTACAAGGGGAGGAAGTACAACAGGGGAATTGCAATCTGTTGCAAAGCATTATATCCCTATAAGCTTGATGTAAAAAAATTAAGAAGAAATGCCTCAGTTAAAAAAGCATACACTAAACTTACTACCTTTCTGTATTTTGGGATTTGACTGAACTTCCAGTATCACTGTTGTCACGGTGTCTGCATACATATCATTAGCAGGATTTGCCACCCACTGGAAGGTAAAAAAAATATAAAATCATAATTTGAGCCCATTATTTGGGCTTAGTGAATAATGCAACATAAAAACAATGTAACAGTCCTTGCATTCTGCCATTTGCTTTTCTTTGAATTCTAGCTTCAAATGACTGTTACACATTTTACAACGAGTTATTAACTACTAACTTGGTATATTCCAGTAACTTCCCATGAAAATACAAGTTGTCGAGTGTTCCTGAACACATTTATGAAATAATTATTAATTACCAGAGTTATGTGGGGGGAGAAGGGGGAAGGAGGGAACACCATTTGACATTTTTTCCAATTACTATTTGCCAAATGAAAAAAGGGCACTGAATCTGCCTTTACACTCCTGAGTCACGACAAAATAAGAAACTAGCAGTGGCTAAATGAAACGACATGCCTTAACACAGGGCCATAGCTCAAGGGAAACTTTGTTCTAGCTTTCCTTCTACTTGTCATCCAACAGAAAACTACTTGAAACACTTAATTCTGCATGGCATCTATATGATACTATTTTGCAGAAACTGGAGAACAAAATACTTCCTTCTCCCTCACCAATGCCCACCTCAAGGACTACCATGCCTGGTTCCTGGATCACAGTAATATTTTTGAAAACCTTCAGGGCTGGTTTTTGTTGGATTTCTATTTCTTCTACATCACCTAGTAAGTGAGAACAAATGGTTAGCAAGAATGCAGTTATACTGAAAGCAAGACTAACTTCATCTGCATAAGAAAATTGGCCGTTTTAAGAATAAGAGGGGTTGTCTATTACTACAACTGCTCAGAGTAGCCTACAAAATATAAGCACATACTCTCTTCCCTTATCTGACAATATTGTGTTCTTTGTTCTGGATTGTTTGGGGTTTTTTTAGTATGTAATATTGGCCATTTTACTCGTTTTGAATTCTCTCATTTGACTAGCTCAGTACACTGATGTGAATACACCAATTAAAAAGAAAACAAACAAGAAATTTAACGCTCCATTTGCAGAATTAACTAGCTCCTCCTATACCCTTAAAGGATAATCCATTGCTTACGAAAGTGCCTCTGTGTGCCAGGCAGCACTCAGGTTATGAGACCTGAACACCAACTGAACAGACGTTTTCGCTTCACTAGTGATATGAATTAGATGCTGACACTAAAGAAGAAAAAAAATTCCTGAGCTTTAAAACTGGGAAGAAACCTGCAAAGCGTGCTTTTAACAAACTAGGACAGGAGTTGCCCTTAACCTTTAAGAAAGCTTGACAGGGGTACCAGGGATCACACTAGAGGCAGATTTAAATTGCTCCTGACTCAGAAAAAGTCAACAAGGCTGAAGTAACAAGGTTATATTCTTGACACTTGGGGAGGGACAGAAGAGGCTATCTATCACAAAGGCGGTCAGAGCTTTTGTTTTTATTAAATGCCATTACCCATTCTATTTTGGGGCTGGAGATAAAAGATCAATTAATACATTTTATATGAGAGTGGCTATAGCACTCACTTTGGGGGCTCACAGGAGACAAAGATCGGCCTAAGCTCTATATTGCTATACGTTAATGATCTTGTGAAACAACTACAGCAGAATCCCCCCAAAAAGGATGTATCATACTCATGAACTGGATCTGGCAGAAGCTGCATAATCTAATGAAAGTTGTAAAATATGAAACAAACTGTGGCACCTCAGTTACTGGCAAAGAAATTTCCACTCAGAAGACCTCTAAAGACTAGAAGTTGTTCTAAAAGTTGACCACTATGAACCATAACCATGTCTGCCCAAATACACACCAGTAAGTTTTTGTAGCTGGTAACAGAGCAGATTAAAAGGGCCCGTGTATGGAATGGCTTGTGTCTGTGTTACAGTGCTCATCGCCAAGTCTGTATAATCTGAAAGAATTTTAGAAAGTATGTATTAAAAAATATCCATCTGAATTTACTTCCTAAAAAAAATATTGCCACTATAGATGAACAACGGCATCAACACATCTAAAACAGAGTGTTAAAAACGACAATCTGTAAAGAGGAAGGTGGAGCATCTATTGTAAGATAAATAATATATTTGTGGTTAAGAAACCAGTAAGAGCTTGTTATTTTGCCATACCCATTAGAGGCAAACAATGAACTAGAAATTCAGTGCAATTGTTTTCCCCCAAGCTCTTCTGACCTTACATTTAATTAATCTTCTATTTTGAGAACAGATCCATTTCTTTAGGAATAAATAGCATAGGAGTAATGCAAACATTTTCACTGTACTGCAATTTTTTATACTAAAAACTAATGCCATTTTAGAAACTGGGAGAACACTTGATCAAGATGGTCTTTTGCTCTCGCTGGCACGTTTTATGCATATTCAGGCAGAGGAAGAAGTTTTAAGTAACAAGAAGGGAAATGGAATTTGGCTTCTTTTATCTGACAGAAAGAACAGAAGAGATTTTAAACTTCAGTGGACAATGAATCGAATGCTTTTCTTCTCACTACAACAGTTCAGAACTTCAGGTAAAACTTAACCAACATAATCCCAAGATGTTCACTAATTGCTTATCAAACACAAAATTACAGAAAAAACACCCAGTATTGTATGTGTTCTAATGGCAAAAGAAGGATACAGTAAGTTTCAGTTACCTACTGAGCACATCACTGTCTTTACTTACTGGACAGGTCACATGGAGAAAGGATGTGATAGTTAAAATTTCTTTTAACTAGGATCCCAGAAATTCTCTGTCCTTGCTCTGGTTTCTTATCTGCTAAAGATCCCATCACCTGGAATCAAAAGGACACACAGTGCAACAAGGCACTCTGAAGTATTCATAGCTTAAAGGTAACTATGGAGATGAAATACAGTTTTCTCAGAAAGGTCAAACATAGCAAAAAATTAACTCTGAAAATAAAAGGTCAGAGTAACCAACAAACATTCTGAGATGTAACACAAGAAAAGGCTGGAAGAGTGAAGAGAAAAAACAACGACCACCAACCAAACAAATAAGTAAATAGCCCCCAAACCACCAACCAACCAAAAAAAAAAACCCAAAAGCAAACCCCAAATACAAAACATTCACATACTTTGAGTCCCTGGAAAACATACACAATCTGAAATCAATTAAAAAGACAGGCTTGGAAGAAAATGTGTAGTTTTTATCTCAGAGGAAAATACTGTTGTACAGATAAGAAAATATTCATTTTATACCTTGGCAAGTTTTTCTCCTCTGAAGTTTAATGTCACAGCTTCAGTATTCCTAGGATTATGAACTTCTATGTGAACTTCATCATTATCCTCATATTCCCGTATCAATGCTGCTTTCAATCTGGCCATTTCATTCTGTTCACCATGAACCAAAATCTATGGGAAAGACAGTTTCCCTTTTAGCAGAAGTTATTTGTCCAACTGGACATGTTTAGTAAACAAATTATCCAAGAAAACTGCCCCCTTGTATCTCATTTTTATAAAAATGTAATTTTATGAGGTCACGATACACGAAACATTAGCTATGTTACATATTACATAGTAACATACATGTTACTATATTACATAGTTCTATGTGTGTCTTTGATTTCTATGCAATATTCAAAGGCCTAGATCTCACAATTCTGAGTATTAGCAGAAAAATACATGCAATCAAGCCGAATGCATTCCAGAGATTCCATTTAACCTTTCATACACAAACAGACTGTTATATTATGAAAGGTAATTATTAACTTAAGTTCAACAATAAAAATCAGTTAGCTTTACATTTTTGTGTCTGCATGTAGATAAACATAATAAACATGAAATTCAGACAGGATGCTTCACAGTTCACAATTTTCTTTGCCAAGTTAAATCCTCTTTTATTCTGTTATAATTTGTTTTCTTTCTTATCCATGCTGGCACATTGATTCTCCTCCAGTCTCATTACGTTTCAGATCCTACTCCCCATTTTCATATTCTCGACCTTCACACCTCCTGCTCCCTGTGATTTGCTCACGCTTTTCCCCCTCAGGTGCTGCCTTTGTCTTTTGCTGCCTGCTACATACCTTCCATCAATGTTTTCTTGTTTATTCTGGGGCAAATTCAAGTGAATTATTCCAATACCAGTGTCCCAAACTTAATGTTGTCCTACGCTGTATCTTACTTATGCAAAACACTGCTGAACAGGTTACGGACCATACCACTTTCAAGAAAGTCATTCCCAGATACCCCACATGCAGACAGTCAAAAGCAAGTTCATCTTTACTTTGCTAAGGTAACATGATGAAAAATGGTTACACAATCTCCACCTTTTATTATTCAAAGCACAGGGATGCTAGCTAGTGCTAGACACCAGTACCTGCCTTGATGACTCAAGGCTGTGAACTGGTGTGATGAATCCCACTCTGGAGAAATGGGCAGCATGTATACTAACCACATGTGGAGGTTTCAGAGCCCGGATAAATTCACTAGTTTGTTGATAATCCGTGTGAGCAGAGAAAGAAATGTAATCCACAGACATCTTCAATGGGAGTTTTTGCCCTGACATAGTTGTGATCTCTTCAGGTTCAGACATGATGTGCTGGAAAAGAAGAGTACTCTAAATAAAAAATTGAAATCCTCCTACAGACACCACACAACTAATGCTTTACATTTCAGAAATCAATGAGATAATACTGGCAACCAGGTTTAACGTGAGGAACTGAAAAAAAAAATCTTGAATTTCACAAAACGTACACTCACAAATTAAAATAGCACGCACAACACACACCGTTTCATCTGTTGCATTCTCAGCTGATCCAGGAGTTCATTCTTCTCTCAGATACATGTCTCTCAAATTTGCACTGAAATTATAACAAGTGTGTGACTTCTATTTCTAAAGATAAAACTAGATGTTCTGGTCACCCTTAGCTGCTGGAATTTGGAAGGAAGGATTTCATTCTCTGCAACTGGACAGTGGCACAACAGCTGTAAGGCAGTCTAACATCTGATACATAAGTACTGTCAGATTTAATATCAACTCCTCTAGAATTAGTTAGGGCTCCCCTCAAGAAGTTAAATGGCGGAGGGGTCTAAAGGTGGATAAAAGTATCTATCATTGTTTCTCATGGCAAGATAACTGCTGCTAGAAAAGATTATTCTGTATAACATCACTGGAAATGGCCATATGCACATTTTCCTGTACTTTTCATTAGTATTAGCCAAAAGCAATTAGTTTTGACTACATAATTATGCATACCTGACAAAAATCTCAGTAAATCCAAATAAAGACACTTGCTATGGGCCAGTTCTTTTTAAACACAACTTGAGTACTAGTTTGTATTAAGAAGTTGTGGTGCATTAGCAACTCACCTTGGCAAGGGTTCCTTCAACACAGTACCCTGCTATAATGACTCCGTTTCTCTTATCTGTGCACCAGCTCTCAAACAACTCTCTGGATAAGCCACTCTGCATCATACCTGGGGAAGCCATCACAACACTTGGGCCAATATCATCGAAATGATCCATACTCTAAATGGACAAAGAGCAAGAATATCAGTTACCGTAACTCACTTAAATGAGGGCAGCCTAGCTGCACCCTTGAACAACACACAAGTGAAGTCCTGTGTGCACAGATTATACCCGATCTTTGTACCAAGTGCCCTGTGCAGGAAAGTGCCTCCAACTGATGCCTGTAAGGAGCAAACCATAAGCACAGAGATCTACAGTGGAAGAAAATTTGGGCATAAGCTCCCCTCGGCCAGCCCTCTATAAACACTGGGATAGCAGGTAACTCAGATATAAACCTGTACCTAATCAGTCTGTTAGGGTAGTACCCACACCAACTACTCAGCAAGTATGAACTCTTCTGTCACCCTTCCTCTTTTGTAAGACAACCTTATCTCAAGCTTACCTTCAGATTACTAATATGCTTGAAAACAAATGGATTGTTGATGTTAATTTGCTTGCGGATTTTGTCATTCATGGCATTGACATATGTCTGATAAACTGCCATACATTTCTTTGCCAAAGAGGAGGCATAGTATATAGGGATATCATGGAGTTCAGGGTGATTCTGCCAGTATTCATCTAAAAAAACCAAACAAACAGGCAAACAAAAAAGAAACAGATGAAATTCATATATTTTTGGCAGGCCAAATTCCAATCAATCATCAACTTCAACTACAAGGTATAAAGTATACCTTACGATATTACACAGCAATAAATCTACTTTTACGACAATTCAAGTTTTACCACACCACTGTAATAAAGCTAAAATGTCTCTGTCAAATATTAATTATACATGTAACAGCTAGGGACATCTGCATAGAATATATTGGCGAGAACTCACTACATCAAAAGTTCTGTAGAACAAATCCATGGAATTCAAGGCATAAAGGGATCACCCAGTTACCAAGTCTGGCTTCCTGTGTACCACCAATAGTTATATTTTACAAGCTTAACTGAAATGAAACCAGGAAAAAAGGCTCCACTAACCACAACTTATTTTACCACTGACGACAGTAACCATGACCTTTACTAAACACAAAAAAAGGAGATCTGAATGCAGCTCTACAAACATAACTTACTTGTTTTCCCACTTGGATACAGTTCTGCTGGTCTAAAATCTATTTATATTGCAAAAGTGAGGAACAATCATCCAAAAATAGAGGCACACTCTTTTGGCTGTATTTGTACATTTAAAGAGTACGTCTGATTTGCAGACAAAGCTTTTCAGAACATGTCAGAGAGGCTCACTGCCATGACTGTCTTAATAAGCTCAAGTGTAAGGTGGAAGCAGCCAATAGAAGATAACCAATAGCAGGACTTAGAGTAACATTAAAAGACTGCACCCATTGTCACCATTTTCTACACCATAATGCAGTATTTATTTTTTTTGTCATACACTTACGGAAAGAAGAAAAACAAAAGCAGAAGCCTGCGGGCTCAGTTGTGTAGGCATGCTAGGTGCAATAGCATTTTCTACTTAATTAAGCATCCAATTGCATGTCTAGCTTTACTAGACGTATTTTCAAGCCTATCTTTAGAAACTCACTTTAATAGCTACACACAGTAAGGAGAGGCCAACAAATTACAAGCTACTGGCTACTTAAGATTTAAAGTGTTCAGTTTTTATCTTCTCTATAAAATAAAAAAAAAAACCCTCAATCAATGATAAATAGTAAATAATCCTACAACATCGACACCTATTGCTTAGGTATTCTACGAATAGAATACCCATGCCTAGATCCAAATTTCTTGTTAACATTTAAATACACCAGTAACACATTTTGAAAACAAGCTAGTTCCTAATATTGAGCTAAACTGAAATGGAAAGCAGGAAGAATTTCAAGTATTTTAGGTGACACTTTAGATGCCACACCCCTAAAAATAAGTATTTTAGTTTTGAGATAGTTATCTTTTGATCTTGCCTATATTTGCACGAGCAAAAAGACTAGTGAAAAATCACATTAACATAGTATGAATTAAATGTGGTAAAAGGAAGTGAAGAAGCTGGAAATAATTTATTTTAAAACTGTTTAATCTGAAGTACCATGTAACAACTACCTATATATTTAATGTGAAGTGGCTTGTTATGATCATGTGTAATTCCCCTCTCCCCACCATTTTTGCTCCGCTTAACAAAGCCTAATTTGCTTTCCCATCATCATTAGGACTTTAGAAATGCTAGAAGTGTGTGTTATGGTCTTCTCAGCTTTTCCTATAAAGAATTCTTCATATAGGTTTGTGAATTAAAGGGGAAATACAGTGAAACTTTGGAACAAAATATACCCTTTTTTTTACCAGTACAGTTTAAATAGAACAGCTGTCATTGTGACTGCTTACTTTTCAGTCTGTTATAATAGTCCCTATTTGCCAAAATCCTGGTTCAACAAGATTCAAAAGTCAAGCACATACTACCATGCTATTACCCTTTCTTTTCTAGGTCTCCATCCCAACTCACAAAGCAGAACTGTCTCGTTCAGTTTATTGGATTTTTTGCATTTGAACAAACATGCATTGTATATTCTCAGGTAATTAACATGCTAGAAAATGACTGAAGAGTTATTTAAAAAACTATGATATCTGAAAGACTGCACATGAAAACATTCTCATTTACCTCTATATGACTTTTATTAAGAGGAGCTGGTAATGTACATACCTAAAATTAAAAGTAGTTCTTGAGCTCGACCCAGGGCAAACACAGGAATGAGACCTCTACCTCCTCTATTTACAATGTCGTGAACGGTATTACAGAATCTTGCCTCTCGTTCTTCCCTTTTTTCATGAATATGAGTACCATAAGTGGATTCCTACACATGGAGAAACCAAATACTAAAAGCACTGACAGAGGCTACCTCTTGTTCTTCTCCTCTGAATCCAACAAGAAAATGCAGAAAAACATACTGGTATTAACATGGCAGGGAGGGGAGGGAGAGGGGTAAGGTGAAGCGAAACATCAAAACCACCCCCATTAAGACAAATAACCAAAATTTCCCCTCTCCCAAAGTCCTCTCAGCAATCTGGAAGACAGATCCTGTTTGCAAAAAGAAAGAAAAACAAAACCAAACAAACAACCAAAAAGAAGTCAGAACTATTAATTTTGATGCTTCTTTTAAAAGGTTTCAAATTTAGCATACTTATTTTCCTAACTGGAAATGCTGCCACTGCTTTGATGAAGGGGTTATCATGTTCACATGACTCAGTAGTGGTACATGTGCCACAGTTCAGAAACACCTAGCCTAAAACATAGGAATACACAAAATACAAGATTTTGACATGACTTAGAATGAACTTATCAGTCATAAAAAGCTACAGAAAGTTAAAGAAGGGACATAATAAATGAAATCTTTTTAAGAATTACTCTGAAAGATCCCACTGTTAATTCCCAGATGCAACTGTTACTTTTAAAATTTCCCCTGAGCTTCTAATTTTTCAAACATAGATTCAAAAGAAAACCATTTTGCTCAGAGAACAAAACAAAAAAACAACAACAAAAAAGAGGAATAACACTCAGGGCACCTCCACCCAGGACTAATTCTCAACATGACTGGAAATAGGTTAGGATCTACTACAGAAAGATATCTGGCTAAATTGGGGTTTGTACAACATATCTAGCAAACCCAAGTCAAAACCTAATAAATCTCCCATCTTGAAAACCTTTGTTTAGAGTCTTAAGGAATGTAATCAGAAGAATTATAAAACGAAAACTAGAGTGAAAAGAAATGCTGGGAGTGTTCTGAACACCCAAGCATTTGGATATTTAACAGAGATCATGTACTGCCATTAAATCTCCACTGTCTTTCTCATTACATTTTAGCTTTCATTAAATAATACCCCTACACATATTTAATTGCTAATTAAAGAAACAACTTTGTAAAACTTACAATTATAAGAATATCAGGTTTAATATTGGGAATCTCTGCTGCCATCAGATGTCTGTCTTCCTGTCTTGAGAAATCACCTGTATATAAAAGCTATTGGAAACAAAGAGAAGCAGTTACTCTGATTACAGGTTCCACCATGTCAGCAGTCTTTAAAAAGCTGGTGTATAGGATACTTTTAAGCAAAGATGGTTTTAAGGAATTTGTGATAATAAGGTCACTTGCACTTTAAATAAAGCCCCTTCTGATGTGGACAGTGCTTACAATATTAGACCAAAAGTACTACAACATAAATATTTTAACCACAGGAAGTGAAGGTATTTCAAGCAGTAGTGTAATTCCAAGGGAACATGGTAAACAACTGTTGAGATTTTATCTTTCTTTTGGGACATAAAGGTGCCGTTTTCAGCCTTTTGCATATGTGCACTGTCCATTAAGAAGAAAAAACTGTTGCAACAGAAAATATAGCAGGTCCTAAGTTGAAGTAAAAAGCAGATAAAACTGCATTTACATATCAGAATGCAAATATAATGAATAATCCAATAAAATTACTTATTAAAAATTATTCTAAGATTTTCTGATACTAAAACAAACCCTGTAATCTAGTATTTCCCAAATGGAATGACCATGTTCACCATTACACCAAGAAGTAATTTGTGACTGTTAGTAAATGGGTTTTTAACTGCAGGGTGGAATGCAGCTCTCTGTGCCCAAAATGACGGTTTCAAAACCCAACATTTTTTACTTAATCATTCCATTGATGAAAATGTGAGTAATAACAAAACACATAGTCAGCAACAGCAAATAACTGGTAATCTACTATCACATTCCTCATTTGCATCACAGGAAATTAAAGAAAATTATGGCTATTAAACCCCAGAACTTTTGAGTCATGCATAGTAAGAGGGAAATCTCTTTCTCCATCACGCTTTAATGAGGGGAAAATAAAAAAACCAGCAGTAAGATGTCTAAATTTTATTGCAATCATTGTAAATTCAGTTCTATTTCTATACTTCTTTTTAAACTTTTCGAATTCTCAATCTTTGTAAACCACAAACAAAGTCCTACTAGACAGCAAGCCTCAGGACCACCACCTCTCTTTCCCCTTCAAGGTTGTAGGAAACTTTGCTTGGGCCACAATTATCCTACTGAACTCCAATTCATGAGATTAGTTTCAAGTATCTGTTTTTGACACAGCGCTGCCTGTGATTACATGATGACTTATTTAATTTCTCTGTACCTAAAATTAATAATAATCCTGTTTCTTTAGGTACTTTAGACTGTTACATAATTCACATACTTTGACAAATGCGATTTAAGCACTCAAGACAGGCAGACATGGTAAATAGGAATTACAAAAAAACCCATCTGTTCACAGATTTCACAAAAATGCATTTTTTGTAAGGCTGCATCAGCTATCAGCTATCTCTGAGCAGACCAGGAAGGAAAACTACATGTTTACTGGTTCCATGTCTGAGTCATAATTCGCTCCCATAAAATCCAAACACCCTACCCGGTTCAACACATGCGCCACCTGCTAGTTCTAATCAATGAGAAATTACATGCTCAAATTCAAGGCCTCCCACCAAGTCTACTTGACAGCTCCTGTCACAGCAGTGGGGCTTAACACACAGTAACAAATAATTAATGACTACATTAGAATTCAGGCTTGATTTCAACTTTATAATTAAAAAATACCTTCACACCAGCTATTTCAATCATAAACATGGCTGCTCCCAGAACGTGGCCTGCGTGGTAACACCAGAATTTGATTCCTGCCACCTCTTTCACTTCATGGAAGTTGATGGTCTCAATCTTGTCCATGCTTTCTTCAAGGTCTGTTTCTGTATATAGCATGTCATCCGCTGATATATTACTGGATATAAGTGAAATGGCTAAATATCAGCTCATTTTACCAGCTTAGATTATATAACAGATGGAAAAAAAACTTCCTGGATTTTTCCCCACTGACAGTAAGACTTCCATTCAGTAACGCTGTGTCTCCTACGTTAGAAATCAAGTCCAGGTACTCTAATGTAGTTCACATAAGCAGAGTTAAAGCATCTTTCTTTTGAAATGCCATGCTAGAATAGTCTTTTTTACTTCAGGATCTGGTCTGTATTTGTCTAGAAGTACCAAAAGATTCCCAGCCCTGGACAGAGATGTGCCACTTAGCTTGTAACAGTCCTCAAACACCGAACTAAACCACACATCAGCCCAGAAAACACAAGTTACAAGAGGACTGTTTATCAGCTTTCTGACCCAAGCTAGAATCTGCTGAACTGAGGTATGCTCAGGCCCACTGCTCAGGATGTAGGAAAAGTGTGTCAAGGCATGTAATGGAAGAAAAAAAAAAAAGGGGTGGGGGGCTGAGAGAGTAATCTCCTCCCCCCCCGCAACAACATGTAAGTAATAGAGAACTCTTTGTATATTTAATATTTAATCTGACCTTGTCCTGAATAATGATTTATATCTTTAGGGGCTTACAATTCAATACTTCTGTGAAGCTTAATTAAGAA
This sequence comes from Falco peregrinus, assembly GCF_023634155.1. Classification (NCBI taxonomy): domain Eukaryota; kingdom Metazoa; phylum Chordata; class Aves; order Falconiformes; family Falconidae; genus Falco; species Falco peregrinus. The sequence continues at coordinate 63,661,984 of NC_073727.1, forward strand.
CAGACATTAAAAAGCATGCGAACAAAAGAGTGTCTTAAGAGAGACAGACGGGGAGAAAAAGGGATACTATTAAAGGTTCAAACAAGGCAAATGAAAAAAATGAGGAAAGAAGTATTTTTTTTATTGATAGGAAATTATTTGAGAGACACATTATCCATGAGGCAGTAAGAAGATTCATTACTCCTAACCTGGTTCTAATGTTGCTACCTGTGGCGATATCCAGGTTCATCTAGCCACCTTTGGTGGCTTCATCTTCGGTTTCCTATTGGATATATAGGTGAAATAATTCAGGAGGTGAAGACACAACCCATGGGTCAGCTTACCTGACTTTGACATAGTCTGAAAGTAGCCATCTATAAATAGCTTTTGTGGCATGAGTCATAAATGTCCTTCCTTTAAAACTTGTTTTCTGCAAAAACCATGGTAGAGCCCCACAGTGATCTAAATGGAAACTTAAAATAGACACACAAATCCAATTAATACACTGACATTATATAACATCAATATATAACATATAATTCAGTAATCCACTGGATTAACATGGTGTCATGAAAATCCAGAAACAGAATTTTCAGTCTTATTGTTAGCTATGCTGGTCTACATTCTATATATTTAGTGACTAGAAATGCAACCAAGAAAAGGTAAGAGTAATACAGGAAATTCCCCATTAACTGCAAAGGTTTTATCTATACAACTTAAAAATTAATACTTTTGTAATTTACATAGACGAGGAAAAATAACAGGAACCAGGAACCAGGAACACAATATATGTCAAAGATAGAAGAAAGTCACAAATGTGATCTTAAGTTTGCATGTTGGACACTACAGACTAAAACATGAGCTACTAAAGTAATATTATTTGGCCACACTTCCAGTTGGCCCTATCTTAAGAATGTACTTTTGAAATACAGGTCAAACAAGCCTGTATCATGAACACTCAGTATTTTATAAAGACCCTGTTATGACTGGTTCAATCATTTAGAAATGGCTTTCCTTGTCTCTCAGCCAGTAAACAATACTTAAACCACATTCAAAGCTTGCTTAAGTCTCTAAGAACATTCTTCATTCAAAGCCAATCGAGCAAAACCCACAATAAATACTTTTCAGTAGCCTTCGTGTAGAAAACTCATTTTAGAAGCTGTCACCATGGTGTTAAAGCAGGCCAGGTTATAAGAAAGTCAGACATCACAGCGAGCTCAGAGGAGGGCTGTAACGTCAAAAATGGCTGAACTTCCTTAACTCAAAGAAAGTTGGCAACTAAATTTTTGCCATGCCATTACCATCTATGTAACACCCATTTTCAGTCTGTCAATAACCTACAAGTGAACACAGCTCAGCTTATTTGTTCTCTTAGGTGCAACTTACTGACTAATTAGGAGGAGATCGATCTCAGCAGGATCTATCAAATCAATATAAGGAAGAGCATCCATTCCTTCCAGTCCAGGATGGATTCCACAATCAAGCTTGAAAATGAAAGAAAGTTAAAGCTTCTAACAGAACATGTGAAAAACTCTCTTCCATTCTGGTCTAAAATAGTGACTGGTAACTTTTAGAATCATGCAAAAAAAGTATCGTTTCCTTAAACACAGCTTTTAGCATTGGATTTCACATCTCAGGTTTCTGTCTAAACAAACGACTTGCCTTCGTTGAGAAACGGAACACCTTTCACAAGATCCCAGTCTTTGTTCACATTTTGTACCTATGCAAGCCTTCATTCACACTTCAACACCACCTGCATATACAGAACTAGTGTATGCAAGTTATTTCAGCCAACATCACACCTAAGACAACAGCTGGAAGACGTGTGTGTTTATATGTGACTGTTTACACACAACTGTTGGTAAACATTAGCCTTAGGCTCCACTGAAACCTAACAGGCATAAATGTTAGAATCTGTATTTCAGACACATAGGTTCTGTTTGGGGATATGGATTTATTCTGCAGGACAGCCTCTGTACGTCTACAGTCCTATATGCTATATTGTTCCAGAAAGCTACAGAACATGCCTCTTCCAGCACAGTGCCTGACTTCAGTGCAGGAGGCTGAATTTAACCCGTAACATCTTTCTGTGATCTGAAGTATCATAATGAGAGGGTGTACAAACACATTCATGCAATAATTACCATTATTTTTCTTCCTTTAAACTCCAGAATAATGCATGACCTTCCTACTTCTTGGCCAGCACCTCTGCAAAAGGACATCAAAGTTGTAAAAATTAAAACAACCTACACCATACAGATGTAACTGTGTACTGGATGCCTCTAGAGGGATTATTTTTCTGCATAGAAATAATGATTGTACAGTCCTTTTAAACTCAGATAAAGTAACTGAACAGCTACAGTTATCTCAATGGAAATGAGACCCTACTTAATGCAGCAGAAATAAAGAAAATCTGTTTGGGGAAAATATTTTTGTCTCTTCTGGTTTTTATTGCATGCCTGCGCACTCGAGTCTCAAAGTACTGTGATGTATGATGAATGGAAAGTTTATGTAGGTAGTAGCATCTTCAGGTTGTCCAGAAGACAACTCTTGTGATGCTGCCAGAAAAACCTTCAAACAGCACTGGGCATCTTTACCAGAAGAAAAAAATTTCAACTTAAAAACACTACAAAACCTATGATGCTGTCAAAGCATAAGAGGAAAAAAAAATTTTCTCAGATAATCTTAAGTAGTGCATCAGGGCAGGACGCAATCCTTCTAACCGAGTATGACAGCTACCCCTGAGCCTGCAGGCTGCCGGCTCCTTGGAGAAGCAACCAGAGGAAAAACAGGACGGGGGAAAAAAGCAGCTCGGGGGATCCCGGCGCCTCCAACAACGTTTCGCTCGGTCCGCCCAGGGCACGGTCCCGCCTCACCCATCCCGTGGCACCACCGGTGCCTGGGGGAGGCGCCGGCCCGCGGCCCGGCAGCAGCCCGGTCCCGCTCCGGCCGGCGGGCCTGCCCGCTAGCCGCCCGGCGGCCCCGGCCCCGCCAGCCCCAGGCCCAGGCCCAGGCCCAGCCCCAGGCCCAGGCCCGGGCCCGGGCCCACCGCGCAGCTCCCGCCGCCGCGCCCGCCCCGGGCGCTCACAGGGGCCGGATGAGCAGCTGATCGCTCTCCTCCGCCGGGATCAGGGCCTCGGCTTTCCGCTTCGCCGACATGGCGGCGCCAGCCCCGGCGGCGGCCAGCGCGCTCCCTCCCGCCGCCGGCTCCCCGCCCCCGCCGCCTTCCGCTTCCTCCCGGCCGCGCCCGCGCCTGCGCCGCGACCCGGAAGCGGAAGGGTGGGCGCGCGGCGGGCTGAGGTGAGGGGCCGGTCGGCCGGGGGCGCGCAGCGGGTGCGGGCTGCCGGGGAGGCGGGGGAGGCCGCGGCAGCGGCGCCGGGTGGAAGGAGCCGAGGCGGAGCGTCCCCGGGAGGCGGGGGGGTGCCGCAGAGGAGCGCTCGGCCCGCGGCTGCGGCGGCCAAACCGGCGCTGGGCGCTGCCCGCCCTGGCGGAGCCGCGTTCCCGCCGGGGCCCCGCCTCTCGCCTCTCCGTGGGAAGCGGCGTTGCCGTCGTTGCCGTCGATCAGGTTATCGTCTGGGGCTGGAGGGAGGAACGGGAGGGAAAGCCACGCGCGGGGCCGCCCTTCCTGGCTTCTCCGCGCCCGTCCCGCCGCAGCACCCGGCCTCGGGCAGGACCCGGCGCTTCCCGCGGCCGCGGGGGGAGGGGCGCACCGCAGGGAACGCGCTATGGAGCTGCAGGAGCTCCCTAACCATCTACCGCGTTGGGAAAGCTCGTGAATTACTATCTGCTGAGTTGTGCCTTCCTCAGAGACTGCAGGCAGAATCAGCGAATCTGCTCGTGTTGCGGCAGCTGCTGCTCTGAAGGGGGGGGCTGCTGGATCCGCGCTGGTGGCTGGAAGGAGCTCAGTGGGGTGCTGGGTGCCACGACTCCCTGGCAGCACTGCTTGTCGCGAAGGGTGGCTTTTGGTCTGCCAGAGACCAAGTGTTCGCTTAATGACAAACGCGGCAGCAGCCTGGGGACTGTAATCCAGCACTGCATCGCAGATCTAAGCTCCTCCTTATGCATCTTCCATTCTTTTCTGCAGTGTCGGCTGTCTTCAATAGGCTGTCTGCCTCCTCTGTCCTCTTCCTTCCACCTGCTTAACATGTCTGAAGCCCTGTAATTAAAATATTCTTCTGTGAAGCTGGGAAATAGGGGTTTTGTGCTCCTGCTTTTTGACACGGGCCAGCCAAATGTTAAGCAACTGAAAGCAGTAGAGCAGATACAGGAAAAATACTTCTGGAATACACTCGGAACTCCCAGTAAATCAGTTCTAAGGCACTAAATATAACATCCTTCTTGCTTGGAGTTTTCAGGAACATGTTAAGTAGTAATGGCTGCTCAGAGAAGTATTACAGTCAGTAGTTTTTCAGAAGTAGGTTTTTTTTTAATGGGAGCATAATCTTTGGAGCAGGGATTGCATTGGATGCATTTTGCAGGGCACTTAAAAATCATTAATGCTTTCAAGTGATACTATACATTTTGAGTTTTGTCTCGTTTCTGAATCTGCATCAATAGAAACTGACCTTTGCAATAGTCTGTAAAGTCGGTAGCAGCATTTTTTTGATTAATCAGAGGACAGGGAAGTTTTAGCAGAGAGGTTGAGGGACTTGCCACAGTCACACACAGAGCGCACCAGAGGAACATTGCTACTTCGGTTCTCAAATCCTTTATAAATTTCCAGGTTTTGTCCACAGTAACTCTGTTGTTTGCCAGGAACTCCTTCCCTTGATGGTATGACAAGCATTAATTTTTATTTTTCCTACCTAGAAGATCTTCCTTGATCCAATTATGAAAAAATGTTTAGAAAAGGAAAAAAACGACACAGCAGCAGCAGCTCACAAAGCAGTGAAATCAGTACTAAAAGCAAGGTAAGCTGAATTTAGTATATACTCTGTTTATGGAAGCACTTTTGTTTGTACCAAGCTGACAGTTCAGTGGTTCGCTTGCACTGATGGTAGGGTATGTTTCCTATATAGCATATAAAATGCCATGTTCCACAAGGACAACTTTCTACTTCTGCTGTTCCTCAGATTGTCTTATGAGAGTTAAACCCCCCCTACTCGTTGTAAAGCCCTTGCATTCTGAGATGACTGCTCGATTGCTTCCATAGTGAAGCCCACAAGAGTTTATGGCAGCACATAGTGAGTGAGGTTTGGAGGAAAAAGTAGTACGTTTGTTCTGTAGTGCTAAATACTGTCGTTAGGAAGATGCCTGGTGTTAGGTACCAAGAGTTAGTTTATTCTTCAATACTAGTTGGTTACTCAGGATCTCTAAAAAGTATTCTTCATTTTGAATAATGTGTCCATTTTGTCTGATAGGTTTTGGAATGATCATTTGAATATTCTGGATTTTCCAAGGTGCCGTTTCACTTCCCTTGCACTGCTATGCTATTCCAAGCATTGGTGACAAGCATGTAGTTGTCAATTTCTTCAAGTTAAGATGCAGTACCAGAAAAGTCTGGACATAACCTTAAGGTTCATTTTCTCTTTTTCTTTTATTTCCTCCTTCTTTCAGAATATTTGTGGACTTCTCAAGGGTTCCTGCTGTTTTTGTATCAATCTAATCTACACTGAGGCAGAAAGATAACTTCAGGAAAGAAATAGGTGGTGGTGTTTTTTTTCTCCTCATTTTGCAGTGCTGCTGAAGTAATTAGAACGTAAACACTAATTTATTTTTTTTAAAAAAAGAGTTGAGGCAGGGTATCTAAAAGTGAGTTTTTAATATGTTCTCAGTAACTTTCTGATGATCCCGATTTTTAATTTTTTATTTATTTTTTGTAGTCTGTAGATTCCAGTCTTGGGGGACTTTCCAGGTCTAGTACTGTGGCTAGTCTAGATACAGACTCCACGAAAAGTTCAGGTATGTAATCGCAGTTTGAGCAGATACTTGTGGAGCAGGATTAACTTTATGTGTGTTCATATGAAAGAGCAGAGAATGGAAAGGGTTAAAACATGTATTTTTAATAATTGTGAGTGACTCTGTAGGTAGCCTGTTGACTAATGTATGCATAGCTCTAGGCTTCTAAAACATTAATAATGATTCATCTAGGATTATGTCACTGTTTTCAAAGTAAAGTGTCTGAGTAAGAAAAACTTAGTTGCAGTACCAGTCACGGCATAAATCTGGTGTAACTTTTTGGAAGCTATGTTTCTTGCTTTTACATTTGCCCTGAAATAATGGAAATAAGATTTGATTTCACCTGTTCTTGCTCACTAGATCACAGTGTGTCACTGTTGGACCAAATAGTTCATTTAAAACAAATCTATATAGAAAAGGAGAACCAGCTGATTCAAGGTTGTTAACTAAAAATGTGAATTAGTATAAACAACACTGTATCACAGATTCATATGAAACTGTTGCCTTTTCCAAGGACTGTTGTGAATCGACCCAGGACAGTTCATTAAGGAGATGATTTAATATACTGTGGTAAAGTTTAGTGTTTGATGAAAGTCAGCAAAAATTACGCAATTTAATGTTAGTTCCATTGGCACCAATTAGAATAGTGTTACTGTTCTGGAGTTCTTCAGAATTGCTTTGTTTTATTTTGTTGCAGGACAAAGCAATAGTAATTCTGATACGTGTGCAGAATTCAGAGTTAAATATGTTGGTGCCATTGAAAAATTGAAACATAATGAGAGCAAAAGTCTTGAAGGGCCATTGGACTTGATAAATTACATAGATGTTGCACAGGTAAGTGGGTTACAAAAGACAATGCCAACAACATCAGAACACTAAGCTTTTAGGCGTATTTCTTTCGTATTATCATGTGATCTGACATCTTTTTATGTAAATTTTAGACTTACTAGAATGAAGTAGCTTACTTTAAAAAACATTGTTATGAATCTCAAAAGCTGTCACACAATTCCATCCTACTGAGTAACTGGAGAAGGTGCACCCAAAAAGCAGTTTTGAAGAAGCAGGCTCAGGGCGAAGGCACTTCTCGTGAGTCATTACTGTATAAGTAGCCCACTTGAAAGTTGTTATATTGTCTTGAAAGTTGTTGTATTGTCTTCAGTGCTGTTAGAATTACTATCCAGGAAATAATACCTCCTCCAGATTTCCTCAGTACTGTAGAAGTTTTCCCATAGAGGAAAATGTCAAATTTCTGCTTACAATCACTTATGAACCCATGACCAAAAAACTTGAGTAATATTTGGGTCGTCCTTGCCAAAGTGTGGTTACCTGTACTTACTTTTGTGCTGAAAGCCGTAACTGGTTGTTCTCATTATGTAGGTGATTGTCTGTATCTTCAAAAGCACAGAATGTCTGTTTATCTTACAGCAACTTGACATTTCAAGTACCTGAATATACACTAAAACTCTTTTTACATAACAAAATTGCTGCCAGTGTGGAACATAGATCACCCAGGGTCAGCGCAGCATGCCAGGGCATACGTTTGTCCACAGGGCCAAACTCCCCCTGAGATGATCAGTTCCTTTCTGGAATCATGTAATATTTAGAACACAACAGAGTATTTCAGTTGGAAGGGACCCACAACGATCACCTAGTCCAACTGCCTGACCACCTCAGGGCTGACCAAAAGTTAAGCGCATGTTGTTAAGGCCATTGTCTAAATGACCCTTAAAAAGTGACAAGCTTGGGGCGTCGACCACCTCTCCAGGAAGCCTGTGCCAGTGAATGACCACCCTCTTGGTAAAGAAATGCTTCCTCATGTCAAGTGTAAACTTCCCCTAAACATTTTTCACATAATGTTAAGAGATGGGAGGAGTGCAAGTGTGGCAGGCAGACTCCACGCAGCAAGATACGAGCCGGGTCAGTGATGTTGCTGATTCTGTAGGCATAAACACATTTTCTATTATGTATCTTCATTGTTCACGTTCTTCTGTCTGCACTAAAGGCTTTTGTTTGTTTCCCTCCAAAGCAAGATGGAAAGTTACCTTTTGTTCCAGGTGAAGAGGAGTTTATTATGGGAGTTTCCAAATACGGCATTAAAGTTTCAACATCTGATCAGTATGTAAGTGACTCACAACAAACTGTCTTTTTGGTGAGAGTTGGAAAGTTGCTTTTATTTTTTTCTCTGATAGATGAACTGTTTGACCAAAATGTCACTTCAGGCTTTAAGCAAAAGTCAAAGAAACAGACAAAAAAAGCTCTCACAACAGCACTGCTTAATGTTGTTATCTCCTCAGGGCTCTGTATTTCCTAGTTGGATTGATTTGGCTTAGGACAAAAATCCATCCCTTTTGAGATAGAGCACCAGACAGAAGGCAAGCAAGCCCTTCTGCTCTTTGGGCGCACCTTTCTCTCTCTGTAGTTGTCCTGCCATCCTCTCATGTGGAAGAGTAGCATGACTCTGGTGGCCAAGACCGCTCCTCAGCCTGAGTTAGTAATGCAGTTCCTGTGCAGTTGTGGAGAGGAGAAAACAAAGCATGGGGCTTTTTTTCAGTAATACTTGAGTTATATTCCTCTTTAAAGTTCCAGCCTTGCACCCCTAATCCAAGAGCGTGAGTTTGCTGCAGCATTAAAGCCTCATGATGCCGCTTTATTGACCAAGCCTATTTTTCGTTTGCATCGTTTCTTACAAGTAGTTTATTTTCCTTTAGTGCACTTCCAAGTAGCTTTTTTTCCTAAAAATAAATAATCCGGTCTCTTCCCCAGGGCCCTCTAGTTGCCTTTGTGTAGCTTTGTATTGCAGCCGTGTGGTTTCTTTCTGGTGGCCCTCAGGGCCCCAAATACCATAAATACTTGGCCTTGATGATGTCATGACCCATCAACAACCCAGCAATGCCTGTTAGTACAAGCCTCGAGTATGAGGACAGTGAATAGCATTGCTCAATAGCTGAATACTCTGAAGAGAACCAAAAAGTTTCCTTTGGTCCCCTCAGAAAACACCACACTTGTTTCCAGTGCCTGGGAGGAAGTGTAGTAGTTGTTACTCGAACTTTGAATTCTTTCGGGTTCTGTTTTTGCTGTCTTCCTAAATTGTTAATTCTCATTAAGAACATAGGTTACACTGTTATTTGAATTCCTTTGTACTTTGATAAAGATCAAATAGGTATTTTTAAGACTTTTATCCATCATTCTTCTGTCTTTAAGCTGAAAGCATGCACAAGCTGATAAAGCCTTCTGTGATTAAGCTAGCTTGCACTGGCATTTTATTGCACTGCATTCTACTTCCCAAATTCTGGCTTTTTGCATCTTTTGTCATGGCGGACATTTAGTTTGTCCTTTAGTGTGTTAGTCCACGTAACTTTTCATAGAGCTCCAAGATGGGAAGGTTTTCTCTGCGTTCATACAGAGAATTCAGTCTTTTATGACTTTGGGGGAAAGGCCAATTCTGTGATTTGTAGATGTTTTTGCAGGTGAATAGGCAGCTATTTATTTCAGATGCCAAAAAGAGAACGGATTGCAGGATACAAATGTTTTCCTCATGGATTTCAGCCCGTGTTTGAGAAATTATTTCATTAGTGACCTAAATATGTACAGATATATAATTCACTGGTACATTTCCATTGTTGGTGGATGCAACCATTAGAAACCAAAGGTGAAGTATTTACATAAGTCACAGAGTCTTTGCCCGCCTTCACATTCCATTTGTGTGTGCTTGTACGTTATATGTCTGTACATACACTTATGGCACAGTTTGTCCACCTGTCACCTCATTTCTCTCTCAGATGTGAAATCCCCTCAGAGCCAAATACTGGAAGGAGGGAAGGAAATGAATTTGTACAGAGTGACTGCGTACTTAACAGAATTCTATCCTCCCTCTTTTAGTGGTAATCCACATGCACATTAGCACTGTAGCAAGTTCCAAGCAAGTAACTAAAAAATTACAAGCAGTTTGGAGGAAAATCATGGCATCTTTCATACAGAGACTGGAGAGTTGATCCACTAAGTTCCGTGTCAGCTCCAGCTGCCTTCAGTATGGTACGATGGTGACGGTATGAATATTGTGATTGTCGAGTGAATGTTTTCATTCATTTCATTCACGAGTGATGGAGATGTTCTTTGGCAAGGTGATCTCAGGAGCTCTGACAGAGGCTTCTCCCTTCATGGTTTCATAGTAGGGATCAATCTCACTGTCCATTTTTACAGCTTCTATATCGAAATGGGCATTTCTTTAGACCCTTCAGCTGCTGGCAGGGACAAGGTGTTTGATGCCGTGAACATGGAAAACGAGCTGTATGGAAGCCGTAAGACCCTAGAGGTGGTATGACCGGAGTAAACCAGATGAGCCTTATTGGTTGGGTAGGATGGCTTGAGAAGAAAGGCTTTGTGTAGGGTAGGTCTGCAGACCTTGCACTGGATGACATCAACCAACCTTTGTGGAATGGCCAAGATCAGAACTGTTGGGACTGTGCTGAAACCCTGCAACTGCAGTGTGGAGAAGTCTCCTGGACTAGATCTCTGCCAGAGTCAGGATCCATGCTGTGGCCAGAAGTGGCCTGGCTATATCCGCATGGCTACCCACCCCCCAAAGCAACTAACCTTGTCCATGCCCTCTTCTGGGAACAGGGGAACAGTTTCTCATGCATACGCTTCCTGGAACAAAGGCAGGGGATTGTCTAGAAAAATACTGTAAAAGCAGAAAGTTGTTTTAAGTTACCTCTGTGCCAGAGGTACAGTGTACCACCGGTCCTACTCACAGAGGGCGAGTGAGGACAGGTTGGAACCCGATGTGTGCTTCTGCAGTATGGCCAGGAATAGAGTCCATATATGAATGCAATTCTAAAACAGAAGCAAAAATTAAAGCTAAAACTGTGTTAAACCAACACTTATTTTTTTAAAATGTTGACTACACTCTCATTTAAAAAAATTGTAATTTTGCCAAGGAATACTCTTCTCGGTAAAGAAGTATTCTTTTGTAGGAGACAGAATTAAATCAGGTGGAAAACTGAAATAGCTGTTGCAGTGTTCCAGAGTAACTTTTATTTGCCACATGGTTTCAGGATGTGTTACATAGGCATGCTCTCTATTTAATTGTACGGATGGTCTGCTATGATGATGGTCTGGGAGCAGGAAAAAGTTTACTGGCTTTGAAGACAACAGATGCAGCCTCTGAAGAATGCAGCCTCTGGGTATATCAGTGCAATAGTTTGGTAAGAGTTTATGTTTAAAGTATTTAATTTAGGTATCAGTATTTTGATTGTAAAGGGAGATTCTAAAACCCAAGGCCCTTGTGAAGGCTTTTTGGCAGAAGGGGAATTGCTCAATCGGAAGAGAGCATAAACCTGGGGAGAAAAACCCTGCTGACTGCATTTGATCAGCTTTGAGGAAAAATATTTCCATTCCCTAAAATTGCTAATGAATGTACACGCCAGAGAAAGCTCTTTGCGATTTCAAGAGTGCTGATGTAGCTGCTAAGGACAACCCTCTGTATTTTCAAAGACAAAAACCTTTTAAGATCGGACAGGGCAGGAACAGATCAAGTTAACAATTCTGGTAACAGAGCATGCATTCATAGTTATAAGGAAGGGAAGCAATCCTTTCTTAAGAGTAGGAGAATTCATTGTCAAGATACTTTTAAGACACACACCCTTAGCAGCACTGGGGGAACACATGAACTGACTTTCTGAATGCTGGTATCATGCTATGATGAAAGCTAACAACTCTGACTTGTTTCAAAAGAGCTCATTTAAAACAGCTTCCCACATGTCATCGCAGACCACAGAAATCAAATTAGATGTCATTGTGCTACTCCACTTTGCATGTCTGCCTAAAGAATGATAAAGGCCACATTGCGCTTTAAATGAGTTTTGAGACATTTAGAAGTTCTTCAGAAAGTGTTAATATGTGTGTTTGGGTGTGTTTTTTTGTTTTTTTTTTTTAGGAACAAGCACAAGCTATTTGCAAAGTGTTATCTACAGCCTTTGATTCAGTTTTAATGTCGGAGAAGTCCTGATTTTCCTCAGCAGCACGTGACAGTGCAGTACAAGAGGCCTCTGCATAGGGACAAAACAGGGCTCCTCTGTGATACCGCAGACCGGCTGTAGCTATACACAAACCTAGAAGAGATTTGCTGTGCAAACAAGAGCCATGCACCACTGCACATGGTACTTTGTCATGCCCCAAACGTGACTTGAAGGAATTATACCATCTTCGGTTTCCAGGATAATAGAAAATTTTATATTTAACATTATTTTTTTCCTAAATTGTGTTTTGTATATTAATGTCAATATTGTAGAAATGTAAAATAAAACTGACACTTGCTTCTATCTCTTTGTCTGAAAAAGAATTTGTTAATATAAGCTTCACTTCTGCTTAGCCTAGATACTAGAACAAAACGAGAGCAAAGCAATAATAGGTAGCTGTTTGGTTATTTACACCTCTAATTTCATCTTAGGTGTGCTGTCTACACAGTTTCTATGTTCAACTAAAAATCCAGAAGACGTAGCACTTGAGCAAAAAAATGGACTTGTTTGTATTTCTCCTTTATATGTCAAAAGGAACAATATTGCCTAAGCAATGCAGAGTAACAGAAGAGACGTAGCCAAAGTGATTTTAAAAGTAGTTTTATTTTTCCAGACATTTGACTGGTTAACAAGAGTAAAATTTATTAATCATGCTCTAATTATAAATCACTGCATCCAGGACATTGAAAATAAGAGTTGATTTTAGGTTATACAATATGTACAGTTGCTCTGCAACTAAAGAAAATAAAAACAACTGAATTGAATATTATACATCTCATAGCATTCTAAGCTGCATTTTAAGTGTCACTTGCTCCTTTTTAAACAGTTAACACAGCAACCTAATAGTCTGTCTATTAACAGGGTTTTTTTGAATCATTATTTTAATCAGATTTGAAAAGTTGTATGAAATATGCCAAAATTTTGGACTTAAAATTCTTAATTTTATATTATAAATAGATATCTACAGGCTCTAGAATTTCTTTTTCCCTCTGCCAGAGGAGCAAACTTTGAGAAACATGGAAAAATCGAGGGGTAAATTTTGTTTAGCTGCTCTTTATTGGTCCTCAAGATTGTAGCTGTATGCACTGTTAGTGCCGTTATGTTGTGTTCTACAAGTTTCCTGGTTTCTAAGTGACCAGTGAAGAAGGCTGTGATACTTTAAAGTGTATTCCTCTTCTAGCAGAACTCAAGGAAAATTTGCGTCGTTTAACTTTACGAGTTGTTACATACACTATAAGATTCTGTGTTAAAAATACTGTACATTAGGAGATCTGTGCAAAATAATATGCCCATTTACTCTCTAGACTCTATCAGGGATAGAAACATACAAAATAGTGTTGCAAACTGAACATATCAGTAAGTGAATAAAACTGTAGTGCTAAACTATTACTCTATTGTTTTACCGGGAACTTTGAAAATACAGACTAATTTGCTTCAACTTGCAACAAAAATATCTTGAAACATTCCAGTTTGTTCCCCATTTATTACTGCAGCAACAGCATCTAGGAAATCAAAGTTATGCATGGACTTGGCTGTACCCACACTTTCGAGAGGCTGTCAACCAACTGTACCATGTAGGAAAGGCAATACAAGGTAAGATCAGTGTTGCTCTTCCAGCACTAACGCAACGGGATTTTTTCTCCACATAAGCATATATGGTGCTGGCCCATTTTCCATTCCGTTCAGTATGAAATGGCCAATTTAAACACCATTTGTCAGAAATTCAAAGTTCTCTTGATAAATCTAGAGATACAATATTCACAAAATGTGATCAAAGCCAATGTGACCTAGACATCAGTTTTTCTTATTCTATGCCATCAGTTGTTTTCCTGTAGCATAAGCAAAACCTGGTACAATTTCACAATATACAAACATCAAAATGACATCATTTTGGTGTTGGTGTTTTGTATTCCATCAACCAACTATGAACTATCCATGGCCTAGCCTTTTTTTTTTTTTTTTTTTTTTTCACAAATTAGTAAAACAAATTTAACAGTGTAGCTACCATATATGTGGGTATATTATATAAATACAGAGTGAGTGAGCAAACTATCATTGTTTGCAAGGTAGTGGCACACAAACTTTATAAAACGGAACATAACGTAGCGTACTTGTGAGGTGTCGGATACCCTATTGACCAAGGATAATTATCTTAAGTGTTCCACCAAATATGTTCTCTCTGTGAACACATTGCTGGATGATTTAAGAAAATTCAAGAATTTAAAAACAAAGTCTAATCACTATAATGAGACAAGTGTAAGAAATGCTCTGCAATCCATCATCATAGTTAAGTACATTTCAGGAAGTGCAGTTTTCATATCCTTGAGTTAATGTAGTAACTCGTTAATATTGCCATAGTTTAGTTAGCCAGCAGTAGTCACATTAAATGACCGAAATGGATGTAACGTACATAAAGAACATTCAAAAAACAGGTTCTACACACGTGCAGCATAGAAAAATGAAACAGTCTCAAGCTCACAAAATTAGAACTAGGAAGTTCAACGACTAACACAGATTTCAGATAACTTTACGCAAATATCTACATCCGTTCTGAAAGAAAGAAGTTTCTCTTGTGGTAAACTGAAATACTTTTTCGCTTTTACCTGGCCAAAGACACCCGATTAAAAGTTTCTTCTACAATTGTTGACATCCTGGATGACAGCCAGTGTGGCAAGATGCTGAAGTCCTTTTAGAACTATGCAGCAGCTCGCGTGTTTTGGTTCCAACACTTCAAATGGCACTGAGTGTTGGATAAACTCACTGCCCTGTTAGATGCACACGATTTCTTTGACTGGGGAAGCAACACTGAACTGTGGTACTGTCATGTTACAGAAGGGAGAGTAAAATTACAGTGAATTGATTGAAAAGAACAGTCATAATGTTGTGATGTTCACACACTTAGATGGATTTTGATTGTTAAAGCTTTTCAGTTCACCTTGAAAAATACAGGAAGAATTGTTTTCTTTAAAGTGTAAACTGCTCACAAGAAGTTTTCACATAGAAAAAGTTTTAGAAGTCCCAAAATCAGAATGATGGCAATAAAAAAGTGAGCTACAGTACCTAGGACTTGGGCAGTGCTCTGGCAAGGCATCTGCAGATAGGTAGATGAAATGAAATAGAGCAAAACATATTTCTGTGACCACTGGAAATGAGAAATGTCTCCACTTATCAGTAGCAATTTAGTCAACAATAAAGTGCACAAATGATACAGGGAAAGCTCCTTTCCGACTGGGATCTCCATCAATATGACCAATCTGAAAGAGTCCAGATATTTTTCAAGTTAATTTCAAAACGCTATTTCAGTCACACCAAAATGAATACCAGTCACCTTCCTGCCTATAACATGCAAGCCTCTCCCTACATATTTTTTGCAGTAGTGGTGTTTTTCTTTTGTGAAGAGGAAAATTCAGTCCTACTGGGTGCACTCATTTTTCAGCTATAGACGTGTCTTTTTTTTTTTCTAAATTCAAATGTATTATCCAGTTCTTTGAAAGTAACACCTCTTAATGCAGTATACTGCTGCACCATTTCAGCGCATTCTGTAATGCCTCACAGCCCATGTTCTGCCTCTGTTAAGTTGCTTCTTTTTCCCCCACTTACCAATCACCGAAAGGTAAAAGGATAGATGAAGCTTCAACAGTTTTGGGTTTTACATGCATCTATTTGTGTTTCTGCAGCATTATTGTCAACTTAGATGCAATTTGAAGTTCTATTCTTTGTTAGCTAACAGAGTAATGCAAGTATTTTCATGTGTAACAATTTCCCAAGACTTTGTAGCTGATGAGAACCTGGGATGTAAATAGTTGAGATGGTTTCCCAGCTCAAATAGACCATTTCTCCCTCTCAGTCAGCTGATGAGTTAGGACAATACAAAGCTGTCTTCTGAGGCCCACCACCCAGCATCTGGAACAGTAGCAGATTCTTAATTCACTGACACCTCACCCCAAGAATTTCCTGAATCACACAGACCGTGTCCCCTGTGTATTGTGAACCTCACTAATCAGGTTTGGTTTTTTCTGAATGAGAAAAGCTGAAAATTTGTCTGGTTTGATTTTTTTTGAGCAAATGAAATGTCTGGAATCAGGTTCCCATGAGATGAAACTTTTCTTGTTATTTGGAAAAACAGCAGGGGACCTTCTGAAGTCAGTGTCAACCTCTAGATTTCATTTCTTTCCAAGTGTGTTGATAGAAAATGCAAAACACTCACCCACCACTCCTGATCTTCTTCACCATCAACCACGATAATATCTCCCTCCGAAAACGTAAGCTCATCTGGGTTATCTGCTACACAGTTGTAAATTGCTTTTACTCTCTTGGGTTTAGTTTTTGACTGAAATATAAAAATATGTAAATGTAAAAAGCAATATAGCAGAGAAGAGACAGAAGAGACTTAGAGCTGGTCTATAGGAAGCTTCAGAACTGCTTCAAACTGCTACTTTTCATAGGTTAGAGTTCAGCTGTATCTTTTACGCTGGGTGCTCATGCTTCAGGCTGAATTTGGCAGCACCCAAAGCCTTTTGGAACCAACGGCACCTCCAACAGGGGCCAGGTTCCCCTTAGCAATCTTCCACTGTGACTCATCCAAACCTGTCCTCAGAGCTGTGTATCACAGCAGTGAGAATGATTTCATGCAGGAGGCAGGCTGATCAAGTTCAAGTGCTACACAGCAAGTGTAACAGCACCAGCATTATCAGAAAGAGGCTTGAGCCACCTGCCAGTATGCCCCTTCTTAATTTGCTAAACCCATTTCAGCAGTGTACAAACCCTCCGAAACATCCTCTGCCTCTCTGTAGTGCTTTGAGGACTGCAAGCTACAGGAGTGTGGTTTGGCAACTCTTCTAATACGTAAGTTTAATAAGAAGTTGCAATACTCCAATATTGCAGTGGGACTCCAATCCTAGTTGGGTTCTGTTTGAAGTGATGCTGAAATTGTTTTGCTCTGCTATCACAGTATCCACTGTCCTAATCTCATACCCCTCTCGGTGCAACCCAAGCCTTCTGCTACTTTTGTTTTCAGCCTACTCATTCTCTATTGCTGACTGACAATAATGCTACCTACCTAGTCTTTCCATGCAAGGAGTGAAGAGGCACAGGACCTGGAGGCAGGGCATAAGTTCCTACCATGAGTCCACCCTTTTCCCCTCGTTGCCCCAGCCACAGCCAGCAAAAATCTCTCCTTTCTACCCTAAGATGTGAGAGCAGAGCTGTAAGTGCCATTTAGATCCAGAAACAACTGTTAATGCAATGGGTGTATGGGACAGAGGCTCCAGATGGGATAAGGAAAAGAAGGTCTCATCACCATCCTGGAGACTCCCAGGCACCAGTCCCAGCCTCTAGTCAGGTCAGCCATGGAGCAGGAAGCTTGTAAGGAGAGAAGAGAGTCCACTCACAAGTCTGCTTCTTCCTACCAGCAAAATGCTCTGCTGAGGACAGTACTACCCAACAGCTTCTTAACGTGCCATTTTGTTAGAGCTGAGCGCCATGCAGAAAAAGGAGGATGTGTATGGGGAAGGAGAAGAGGTAGCATGATGTTATGCTCCTCTGTAACTATCCATTTGCATTTCAATATAAAAAACTGGCCCTGCCCAGACCAGGCATAACTTTAGGCTCCAGCTGTTGGGCACACCCTTGTGAGCTGGCAGCCTTGCACGGCATCAAGGCAATTTTGCCAGATGCTCCATCTCAGTCACGTTACAGTTTGAACCACAGCCACCTTTTAGGTCAAAAAGGAAAAGCTTCACACCAGTACAACAGTGATATAACCACTAACTTCAAAGTACAGTAATTACAGGTATTTCTTGTTCTTTTGGAAGGCAAGGAAATGAAAATAGATCCCATTCCCAGAAGACTAAAAACTTCCAGGAAAGTTTCCCATGTATCTACAATATGGTTCCAAAAATCTAAAATATACATAGAAGAAAAAAAGATGCATCAGGAATTTCCATGTGAAAATTAGACTATTAGGCAAATGCACTGTATAGGAGATAAGCTGCTGGCTACATGTGCACGTCCAACTAGACCTCTTTTTTCTTTACTCTTCAGAAGTAAAGCACTTGTGCAATCATTTCCTAAACCTGGGCTGGCTTCTGGATCCTCTGGCAGGGTAAGGACTCAGCAAAAAAGCTGGAGTATAAGGCTAAATGGAGCAATTTAGCCAAAGTACTTTAGCTAGACTGATCTAGCTAAAAGCTCTTTAGCTGAGGGGCCCTTGACTAAATCTCAGCTAAGATGCTTTAGCTAGATTGATTTAGCTAAAGCACCTTAACTAGCACATACTCCCTAAGCCAGGTTTCCCTTAATTCTTTGTCCTATGACAGAAGAAAATCATCCAGCTGATTTTCTCAGTCTCACAAAATTCACCCTACTGAAGCCCTAGAGACACCTGAAGAGTCAGATCTGTTCTTCATATTACGTGCAATTAATATTAGACAGTGGAGATACTGACTGTTCCCTAGAAACTAGCCAGGATAGCTCATTTCGTCATAACTAAAGCAATTTGTCCTATAAAACTAAAAAGGAGTGAACAAGATAGAGAAACTAATACAACTTTCATTTATACAGAAACCCAGGTAAACAGCCATTTCAGAACCAACGGATGTGTTCAGAGTATGTGGCCAATGCTCACACCTGAATCCCAGAAAACACAACAGAAATTGTGATAAGAGTTCAACAGCTTCACAAAATAAATATGGCAGTTCCCTCTGTGCACGTAAGCAAAAGGGATAGATATTCCATTTTACACTACTCAGAGCGTTTTGTTTTCTTGTAGCCTAAAACATGGAAGTTGTTTTGATGCAAGAAAGACAGTAACTTGATTGAACAAGAGTGGGGGAGGCAAGAAAATAGAAGATTTTATACTCCCAACTAATGCAAGATGAACTCCGGATGCCTCCGTGGCTTTTCAGCATTATCATATGAGAAACACCTAATAGTAGTTCTAAATGCTCAAGATAAACAAGCAAGGCTATGCACACAAATACACTGAAGTCTGTCCTGGAGAGCTATTATTTCAGTAGATGTATATTTCAGTAGAAGGGAAAATGGATGAAGGAAGAGAGGCAGAGAACTGAAGAAGGCAGGTCTTCTCGTTACAGCTCATTAATATGACAGTCGCAGAGCCACGAACAGCACATCTCCTACCTCTCAGTTTATTATTCACCCACTGAACCACACTCCTGCACAGAATGTAAAGCATGAAACAGCCCAGACGTAGTCACATACAGTGTCTCAGAAAGTATGGACTCTCACAAAGTATGGTGATTTACTTACTGCAGAGAAATACTGTTACGATCAAGCGTGTATGAATGTTTTATGTCTATCACACGAGAAAGCAACATAAAACGAGAGCAAGGACCAAAGATCTAGCTGAACTACACATAATGTACAGCTCACCTGACATATGGAAATGCATCCCTTTACCTACGCCAGTGTAAGAATACAGGTATTGACACTAACATGTGTGTTACCATTCATGGTCCTAGATTATAAATAAAAGAAGGCCACACAGTTGTATCAAGAGACCATCTAAATCCAGCATCTCTCTTCTAACAGTCACTGTAAGGCTGGGGGAGGGTGCAGAAGAAGAACATACAATACTTGCAGCCTTCCCCTTCAGCCACCTTCCAGCTGGGGATGTCTCAAGTCAGATGCGGTTTCTGTGTACTCACTAAGAGATTTCTCTCCTGTCACCCAATGAATGAAAGACAAAGAGATGCAAAGAGAATGAACCGCACAAAGAACCAGTTTATTTTGTTCTGAGCTTGACTCCTACTAGTCTTGTCTGAAACCATTTGATCTATTGATGCGAACAACTCTGCTAACTTATATTACAGAAGTAAGCACAAAAGCTCCCTTATTACTTACTTCACTGAAGGTTAAGAATGAAGCTACGTATGATCTACAAGTGACTCACTCACCAAGCTCACCTACAAGTAACTAACTTATGAAGCTTACATACCTTCAGCAAGTTATACCATACATTCTGTACATTGTGTTGGTCACATTTGGACAACAAGTAAAGAGCCATCTTTTCTTTGCTTTCTCTTTGGGTTTTGTTGGTGGCTTTTTTTTAAATTTAAAATCGCATACTATCATATAGCAAATGCAAGAAAAGCACAGTTTTCATAAATAATTAGCACAGTCATGCACATATTTAACACAGGATACGGGTTTTTTATTTTTCATGACTCTCACACTTTCTCCATAACAGGATACACTATTATATCAACACCGTGTCTGACAGAAACCTAGATTGTCTACTTACTATTTGTGATTTCCTTGGCATTGGTGCTGGTGGCTGGATCTGTGCCAAAGTATTTGTTGTAGAACCAGTTTGTGTTACTGGAATTTCACATACAGAAGATGACTCTCCTGCTCCTAAGGTAAGTAAAACAAGTAAATTTTAGGCATGCTTTAAAATAACAGTAAAAGTGATTCTACAAATTGAAACCAAATTAATTATTCTTTAAAAGATACAGATAATTTTATATCCCACAAGTATTTCATTTTTTAATGGTTCCTTCAAAATAAATGAACAGAATTTTTCTATCCTTTTCCTTACCAAAACAGGCCTGTTTTCCCAAAGACAACTGCCTAAGACCTTTAATACTGCAGACATGCTAAAAGAGAAAAAAGCCTATGACACAGATGAGAGCAGAACCAAATATTCCATTTCCCCATTTGCTCACTACAGACTGTGCGCTTTCAGCACCCTTCTTTCCTAGTAAAGACCATCATTATCAAGATGCTGTATCCTTCACAGGAGACTCCTGACACAGATGGCAAATAGTCATTAGCAAATTCCCCTTCGGTATGTCAAGCAAAACAAGAAAGAATCACAGTAAAACCCAATGAAACTAATAGATACAGTGGAAGGTAGGAGAAATTCCACTACAAACACCACAGAATCCACACAACTTTCCTTTGGACATTTTATTAATATGACATTAATGTAACGTCCCAAAGTAGTAGTTACTTTGAACAATGAAAAGTGCAGAATGAATAATGAACTCTGAATTCTGTTCATTATAATGAAAAGACAGATACTGATCTGCAATTTAATTACAAGTGACATTATATGAGCTTTGGATTTTCAAACTAGAAACACATCCTTCTATTCTAAAAGGTGTATCTGCTACCTTGTTTATGACACATGCAAATAAGAGAGTAAACTAAGGTTTTCATAATGCATCCTTTGTTTGAGTGGGATTTAGGTGAGGTTAGGAAAGATAAAGCCCAACTGGAATTGAATCTGGCAAGGGATGTCAAAGACAACAAGAAATGCTTCTGTAAATACACAGGTAACTAAAGAAAATTTAGGGAAAATGTGGGTCCATTGCTCAATGAGATGAGGATCTGGTTACACAGGGCATGGAAAAGGCTGAGAAACTGAATGCCACTTTTGCCTCAGCCTTTACTAGCAAGAATGGTCTTCAGGAATCCCAGGTCCCAGAGCCAGGGGGAAATCTGGAGCAAGGAAGTGCGAAGTCCTGCACCTGGGGATGAACGAGCCCACGCGTCACTATATCTTGGTGGCCACCCAGATGGAAAGCAGGGCCAGAGGCAATAGGCACAAACTGAAACACAGGAGGAGCTATCTGAAATCAGGAGACACTTTGTTACTGTAAGGGTGACCCAGCACTGGCACAGGTTGTCCACGGAGGCTGTGGAGTCTCTATCCTGGAGATATTCAGAAGCTATCCGGACACGGCCTTGGGCAATCTCCAGAAGTCCCTTCTCAACTTCAGCCATTCTGTGATTCTGTTTCTTATTACACGGCCCCATTATTTACATTAATTGGCCCATAACT
Organism: Falco peregrinus; assembly: GCF_023634155.1. Classification (NCBI taxonomy): domain Eukaryota; kingdom Metazoa; phylum Chordata; class Aves; order Falconiformes; family Falconidae; genus Falco; species Falco peregrinus. The sequence goes on from NC_073727.1 coordinate 63,683,686, forward strand.
GTTCATGCTGAACAGCCTGAGGCGTCAGGGCCTACACAATCAAGAGAAACAAGAATCAGAATCATTTAGGGTGAAAAGACCTCTGACATCATCAAGTCCAACCACTAACCCAGGACTGCCAAGTCCATATCACATGTTTTTTGAACACCTCCAGGGATGGTGATTCCACCACTCCACTGGGCAGCCTCATCCAAAGCTTGACCACCCATTTGGTGAAGAAATTTTTCCTCATATCTGATCTAAACCTCTCCTGCCACAACCTGAGGCCATTCCCTCTTGTCCTGTCACTTGTTACCTGGGAGAAGTGACCGACCCCCACCTGCCCACAGCCTCCTTTCAGGCAGCTGTAGGGAGCGATAAGGTCCCCCCTGAGCCTCCTCCTCTCCAGGCTAAACACCCCAGCCCCTCAGCCGCTCCTCATCAGACTTGTGCTCCAGACCCTTCCCCAGCCCCGCTGCCCATCTCTGGACACGCTCCAGCCCCTCCAAGTCCCCCTTGCAGTGAGGGGCCCAAAGCTGAACACAGGATTCCAGGTGTGGCCTCACCGGTGCCCAGTACAGGGGGACGGTCACTGCCCTGGTCCTGCTGGCCACACTGTGTCTGACACAAGCCAGGGTGCTGCTGGCCCTCCTGGCCACCCGGGCACACTGCTGGCTCACGTTCAGCCGGCCATCAACCAGCATCAACACTCCACCCCAGATTGTTGTCACCTGTAAACTTACTGAGGGTGCACTCAGTCCCTTCATCCAGGCTGTTGATAAAACACTAAACAGGACTGGCCCCAACACTGAGCCCTGGGGAACAGCACTTGTGACCGGCCACCAGCTGGATGTAACTCCATCCACCACCACTCCTTGGGCCCAGCCACCCAGCCAGCTTGTAACCCAGTGCAGAGCACACCCGTCCAAGCTGTGAGCAGCCAGTTTCTGCAGGAGACGGTGCCAAAGTCCAGAGAGACAACATCCACAGTCTTTCCCTCATCCAATAAATGGGTCATCTTGTTGTAGAAGGAGATTGGGATTGTCAAGCAGGACTGGGCTTTCATAAACGCACCCTGGCTGGGCCTGATCCCCCAGTTATCCTGCACATGCCACGTGATGGCACTGGGGATGATCTGCTCCATAACCTTCCCTGGCACCGAGGTCAGCCTGACAGGCCTGTAAGCTCCCCAGATCCACCTTCCTGCCCTTCTTGTAGAAGGGCATCACACAGCTAACCTCCAGTCTTCTGGGACCTCTCCCGCTTGCCAGGACTGTTGATGGATGATGGACAGTGGCTTGGCCACCAGCTCCCTCAGTTCCCTCGGGTGGATCCCATCCAGCCCCACAGACCTGTGTGTGTCCAAGTGGAGCAGCAGGTCACTGACCGTTGCCTCCTGGACTGTAGGGACTGCATTCTGCTCCTCGTCCCTGTCTTCCAGCTCAGGGGGCTGAGTACCCAGAAGGAAGCTCGTCTTGCGATTGAAGACTGAGGCAAAGAAAGCATTGAGTACCTCAGCCTTTTCCTCATCCTTTATGGCAATGTTCCCCACTGTATCAAATAAAGGATGCAGATTATCCTTGGCCCTCTTTTTGTTTCTAACGTATCCATAAAAACATTTTTTTTTTGTATCTTTTACAGCAGTGGTCAGCCTGAGTTCTGGCTGGGCTTTTGCCTCTCTCTAAACCTTGCCCTGGATAACCTCGTGACATCCCTGTAGTCCTCTAGAGCTGTCTGCCCCTTCTTCCAAAGCTAGTAAACTCTCCTTTTTTCCCTGAGTTCCTGCCAAAGCTCTCTGTTCAACCAGGCTGGTCTTCTCCCCTGCCAGCTCATCTTTCATCACACGGGAACAGCCTGCTCCTGGGCTTTTAAGATGTCCTTCTTGAAGAATGTCCAGCCTTCCTGGACCCCTTGGCCCTTCAGGACTGTCTCCCAGGGGACTCTGTCAACCCGGCTCCTAAAGAGGCCAAAGTCAGCCCACTGAAATTCCGAGGCAGTGGTTCTGCTGACCCCCTTCCTTACTTCTCCAATAACATCTCAGGATCACTATGCCCAAGACATCCTCCAACCACCACATCACCCACCAGTCCTTCCCTGTTTGTAAACAGCAGGTCCAGCTCGGGATCTCCCCTGGCTGCCTCACTGTCCAGCTGTGTCAGAAAGTTACCTTCCACAGACTCCAGGAACCTCCTGAACTGAATGATTGTACTGACTGTATTTAAATGTGTAAGGCAAATAAAACCCCCACACACACTCTCCCTTAGACCGTTATAATGATAGCTTGATTACAATAAAATAAATGTCTAAACCACAATTACCAGTTTGTTGTAGGGAACCAAGTCCTCTGGACTGCCCTTTGTTAGTTAATCCAGATGGCTTCTCAGTCCTGTGCACAAAGTTAGAAATTCATCCATTTGAGAAACAAACAAGAACTTGAAACACAACAATACAGAGTAGTTTCCAAATAATAAAATTCTTGTCATGTCTTCTGTATATTCTGGTGACAACTGTTTTGCTTTTAAAAATACTACTTTGCTTCCATATTTTTGATTATGCCAATTATAAGATGCACTTAATTAAAAAAGGCAGAAGAACAATATAGGCTTTATTACTGCAATTTGTGTAGAGCTGATTTTCTTTTCCTAAATTCTGAAGTTTCTTTCACTGCTATTTTAAAATTCTTTGTTAAAATCACGTATCCATACCAGTCAGTACATTACAGCAAGCTTCAGGAAGTTGCTTCTCCCTTTTACTTTGTATGGTGTATACAATCAAAGGACTAGAAAGGGAGCTCAAAGGTAATTTACCTCCATCATTCACAAAGGATCAATCAAATATATTTATCTCACATACAAGCACACACATCTTCCTTTATTTTATAACTATCTAAGTTTGCATAGGCTGTACTCCGCCAAATTTTCAGCATCAGAGACTCCAAAACCTTCCCAGGTAGTTTACTGCTTTATTTCCTTATGCTTACTTTTGGAAAGCTTTCTGTAGTGTCTACCTGATTTTTTCTTGACATAGCTTAAATGAAAGTCTTCTTTTTTAGAGCCATTATGAGATGTAAAAAGGAATGGCATAATCCAACACTATGTATTTTGTATATATTTTATCTATTTTGTATCTATGCTACAATTTCTTTTTTAAAAAATGTAAGAGAATCTTCTTTGTTCCAAACTTTTCTCACAGGTCCTATTTTCTAGACTACTCATTACCTTATTCATCTGCCCTGGTTTCTGCCTCACTACAGCAGTCCAGCTGAGGCATTACTGATGTTCAGTCAACTGGAAGGATGAATTCATACACTTTGCAGGCTATAATCAAACAATACTATCTCTCTTTGACTCTTCCACAGCAGCATGAGTTGTCTGACTTCCTTTTATTTATGACTCACTATGTCCTTGCAGATCTTTCTTTTAAGGACTTTTGCTTAACCACACTCCGCTGCTCCCCATGCTTGTTTTTGTTGTTGATTGTTCCTAAGTGTTGCTTACTGAATGAAATCCCTCCCTTGACTATTATTCCAGTTTCTCAACTGCTTTGGATATAATGCTCTTTTCCAGTACACTTGTACCTCCTAACTTTGTTTCCTGAAAATTTAAAAACAGTTTTTTCTGTTCCAGGTCTCTGTACTCCTGCCATGAATGAAAATATTGAATGGAACTGAACCTAGTCAAAGTATATGAACAATAAATGGCACAATCAGACATAAGATCCCATTATCTCTTTTTTGTTATTAGATGAGAATTAGAAATGGATTACTCTTTGTGGCTTCTCAGTTCTATCACGGCTAAGCATTCTTTAGATATTCTGCAAGTCATACAATCTTAAATCACTAGGCTGTCTTGTGATCTGCTCCCTTAGTGCCTGCCTTCTGTTCATTCCCATACTCTAGAATACATCATTGGCAAAAGTATGCATGCTGTATAGATGACTTCCACGTTATATACCATAAAATTAAAAAGTTACTAATAATCATGAAGTATATTAAATATTAAAATGACATCAGTTACCCAGGAATAGGCTTTCTTTGAGAGATTCTACTAGGAGGTTGTGGGGGCAGCGGTGGTGGGGTTGGCTTTGTTTGTGGAAGAGCTGGTTGCTGTTTAGATTGCTGGTTCAAAGCTTCTATAATGCTGGCTGTTTTTGCCACTGGAGGCGGTGGTGCCGGAGAAAGCACATCTATAGAAGAAAGTTAGACAGTGAAGTGGAATTAAATTCCTATTTACCATTTTATTTCTTGTGTTCCCAGCACAGGATATTTTCCTGTTACAGGATTTACCCCAATCCAAGAAAAATGCTTTACTACCTGTAATCTATAACATAAACAGAAAGCAATCTTTCCATTGAAAGGAGGACCTCTTTGGAAAGAGGTTTACCTCTTGTTCCACCTAGTCAAGGTCAGAGAGCTCACAAGTACTTCAATTCATTCAAGCACTAAAGTACAAACAAAGAAAATTCTTACCAAAGTCCATAATTTTCTTGAAAATACAAGATCAGAATATATTTAATGAAATGCTACTAGTGTTTGCCCATCAAGACCTTCAGTTCATGTTTTACAGAAAAATAACTGAGGGAATAATATCTGAGAAGTTTTATTTAGAGGAATATCAAATCCTGTTACAATTAACATCTAAATAACTTCACATTACATTTAGCAATTAATTAAAATTTCTACTGAATTCTTGAAACCACAACAGCAGCTGGTAACGCATTAAAGCATCTTCTTGCATTCCTATGGTCTGCACCAACCAAGCACAACGTGGAGACATAGCCCCAGGCCTACATGTAACACTCATCTTTACAATTAGGGAGAAATGCGGCATTGCAACAACACATATATAAAAAGTGAAGAGCTCTTTCACTCTAGTAATAGGTAGTATTTCCTGTTGACCCTGCACTACACCATACAGTCCTCACTAGGGCATCAGAGAAGACAGTTCATACAAAGTTACTGGATGGGAACGACAGGCCAAAGCTACAGTCACCAAAAGAGGAAGTATGAGTTGTGGAAATGGAAAAATAAGCCAACTATGATTAGATACAGCAGAAGGGAAAACAGGGGAAAGTGGAAACATACTTGTAGATGTTACACGCAATGGCGGCACAGGGGGATGAATAGCTGGTGGATCTGATGAAGACCTCTGCCTGCTTATACTTTCCACTCCTAAAGAATTTGTCTTCCACATTGCATTAGATGAAGAAATTGTCTGAATACCACTGCCAAGAACTGAAGGCTGAACTAAAAAGAGAGGAAAATACTGTATTATTATTATTGCTTACCCTAAGCACAAAGTGTTAATATTCACACCCGTGCTTTTAAAAATGGTGTAGCTATACCACTATTTCAGCAATAGGAACCATTGCCATCCTGCTGGAATGCCACAGCAGAAACCAGAGTCTGGTATGAAAAAAAAATGACATACAAGTTTCTGGGTGAAGTCTTACTAACACTTTACCCAAGTAAAATTCATCCGCAGACATTACTTTAAAATACGTCAACACTTGAAAAAACAGAAATTTCTCAAGACGACAGAAGGCAAGTCTTGCTACCTTCTTTAATCCCTGACTGACAGCTGTAATCTTCTTGGGTACTGCAAGAAAAGAACTTTACTCTTGCATGAGCATTAGCAGACATTGCTGACTTAAAGCAAAACATCAGTTTTGTCTTGGAATTGACATAAAATTGCAATTCTGAATTTCATCCAAACAAGAAGGTATAATAGCTAGTCATGAAACAAAGTACAACTTTTGGGGGGCCTCCTAAATGACTCCATTCTTAAGCTGAAGAGCTGCCTCCCCAGTTCATAAAAACACACTACAGGTTTTCTTCATAAAGCCAGTAATTTGCACGTATCATGCCACTTCTCCCTACTCAGCACATGAGCATCATATCAAGAAAAGATGAAACAGAGTAAGGTATGAATAAATATTAGCTTGCAGGAAAAGCATAAAAGGCTCAGAAGACTTGGAGAACAGCCTAAAGCTAAGAAGATAAAGGAGTAATAATACACCGTAAGCATAACATCAACAACATCAGCAATCAACAAGAAGCTAAGATCAATGATACTATTACAGCTTTTAACTAAGAATATAAAATGATAGGCTAATACATTGCTAAAGTAAAGAATATGAGCTAATAATCTAAGCCAGGCAGCATGCTTTCTTGGCACGAGTTGCACTATACCACTGCCAAGTTGTCTGGGGTTGGGAATGAAATTAAAATGACGCTCTTTGAAAAGTGTCATTTAATCAAGGGTAAACAGTGGGTAAAATAGTATGGTTGGCCATGACTAAAATAATATCAAAGGGTAGAATAGTCTTTTTAACTACTCAATTGTATTACTAATTCAGAGATAGAATCTAACAGTTAGACTACGCAAACTCCTTGGGTAAATTTTCCTGTTTGGTGGGGGAAACACTCCTTTCCATCAAGGAAAAGAAGTGTCTAGATATTAAGCTTAGACTTTATGCAAAAATGTTAGATGAAAGGAACCCCACCTTGGTTAACTTCTGTATGTTGCTAAACTTCCCCCAGTCTCATGCCACCCTTTTTAAGTAACCCAATACCACGCTGTTCTATCGTTCTTAGTTTTTCTGTCTCCAAGATAACATATTAATCTGACTTTTATGCTGCAGCCACTTCTGTGAGACCAGTAACTTGACTTTTCATATTACACAGACATTCAATTTGCCATCTCAGACACAATCACTGGTATATGGAGTCTTGCATTCTGACCTCTGTACAGTCCTCCCAAAGGCAGAAGCCACTCACATATGCCTAGAACATTCCATGCTAATATCTCCTCTTAGGGAGTCTGAATTACAGCACCATAGAAAACCATGTGTTTGGACGGCCATTTTTCTTGAATTGAACTTTACATAAATTTAGCATCCATGAAAGCTGCTGGATTAATAGAGATATTAAAACAATGAATTACACCGCACATGTACTGTACAAAGAAGACCTATACAGATTTCTCTATGCTTCTTCACTATGATCCAAACAGATTACATATGAAGATAAGAATGATGTGCACAGTATCAGCTTTAATGATAGAGTTTTGCAAGCACACAACCCTTCTGAACCAGGATGAGGCATGTACATTTCACATTGTTTTGCTGATCAGGGTATAACCAGAAATTGGCAGTTAGATTTTGAGTCAGCTACCAGTTCTTTAAAATCATTCAGTTCTCCACATCATGACACTTACAATTTTATTTCAACAACCTTGAAGCATGTATTTAAGAGAAGACTTTGCAAGGTTAAACCCTCTCATGTTCTGCATATGCTCTCCATTCTCACAGGCCTTAAACAATTTTCCACAGCAGTCAAATGCTATTGAAATTGTACGTTTAAACTGAACTCTGACAATGACATCTTCAGGAAGCAGAAGTATGAAAAGATGGAATATAACAAAAACCAATTTGCTGAACTAACCTGACTGCAGCCTTCCTTTAAATAAATAATTTAACTCTACTGAGGTTACCTAGGCATTGTTTTCCCGAACACTATTGTGTGCTTTCTTGCAGGTATACTGAAAACCAAACTCAGAACAGGTTGTGCACATTCACTTCAAGTACATAAAATGAAGTTATCAATAAACTGTTCCAATACTTACCTGTGCAAAATAGCTGCAAAAGAAAACCTAAAAATGTAATAATATAAAAAAAGTTATGATCTCATTCTTCTAACATACAATGATATTGTCTGGTGTTAGTACCTTTGCCAATATTCCTTGGAGGTAGAGGAGGTGCACTACTTGTAACAGGTACTGCAGGCTGAATGGGAGGTGGACTGCCACTGAGTATTGCTCCGTATGTTTCGTTCTGTAATATACTTGGCATAAATCCTCTTTGCTTATCCTTAGCAATGTTTGCTGCATCTCTTGCCAAGGATGCTACATTAGGCTGAAGTTGGTTTGACCCAAGTTGATAGAAGCTGACAGGCCTGTCCTCTCTCCGATTGGGACTGGGTTGCTTAAACACAACAACAGAAGTAACTCACTGATACCACATTAATTGTACTCATTTTGTTTATTAGTAGATAGAAAGTTAATAGTGTCTAGAAAGAAAAAATGCCTTCTAAGATGCATTTTTGTTGCTTTTAATACGTAATCTAAAAGCTATATTCTGCCCTCTTCAAGGCCAAGTAACTGTGAACATTAACAAAAGAAAGATTAAATGTGAATAGCATTTCAAAACAATTATTTTCTTATTTTCTCCTGTAGTAGAGTCTTATAGGATAATACTGTATCGCTATATACACAGGACTATACTCTTATCGATGGTCAATATAAATATTCAGACTGGATCCAGTAAAGTTTCCCTGCATCAAAATACCAGGTAATATTTTCAAAAGTAAATAAAACCCTGAAGATCCTAAGCCTCATCTGATGTTCAGCAGTATTAGATCCCAAATAGATGAGTGTGATCTCAAAAACCAGACAGAAATGTATCTAAGTATTCTACCTGTAGCTCAGCCTACAACAAACTATGAGCCAAAACTTCTCATGAATTCTTTTTAGCTCACTAATACCATGGGACAAGTTCGTGAGATTACTTCAGTTGGCAGCAGGAATGGAACATTGCTCATCCCATGCAACTTATCAAATGAGATCTAATTAGTTATCTGGGACTTACAGCAAGTCATCTGCTTGCTATGCACACTTATCATTATTCCTCCTGTTTGAACAGCAAGCGTAGCAATAACTGTTATCAAATGATAATTAAAATAGCTGGAGTTATAAATTCATGGGGCTAGTACAGGAACGGGTTGTAACAATTCACAGCTCAGAGAACATAAGTATGCCTTTAGAAATAGTGTTACATAAACATGTCGCTGACGTACTGTCAGTATGAAATTAAAATAAACATTTATAGTAATAGCATTTAGCCAGAATAAAGATTTACACCAACAGTATCACAAATAAACAATCTATTTTCATCTGAATATATTCAATACTTACTCTGGAGTGATCATTTAGGGCCTTCAGACATGTTATAGCACAGCATTATAGTTCAAAGATCTATTAGAATAACGTACTTGACAGCAGATGCATTAATCCCTACGTTTACTTCGGTTTAGCAGCCTTACTCCTCGCTGGCTGACACTCTCCATTCCCTGACCTCTCCACTGTCCCGATTCTGCTGTTTGTTTCTGTCCACACTTGCTTCTGCTTTCTAAACCAGCAGAAAATTATTTTTTGTTTTGTTGATTTGGCTTTGCACTGGTTTACCAAACTGGAACAGCTCAATACAGGCAAAACGTGTGCCAGAATGCAGGCAAAATATGAGGCAGGACCAGGCCAGCTGGTGTGTGGAATGGCAGCAGAAACCAGTTGGATTGTCTTAGCCTTCTTTTAGTTTAGGCTCTCTTTTATAGGAAAACTTCTGGACTAAAAAACCCTTAAATTTCAGACATGACCTTTTCTGACAGAGATTACAAAATCTATTTGATTGCTTTACCAGAAAGAGAGAAGCCCAACAGCTTGACATCTATAAACAGAGCCCAGACGTGATCCTAAGCAACAGCAGTATTCACTAGTGCATCCAATGTAGTCACAGACACAAGTCTGTGATTAATAGTCCTTAATCTCCTTTTAAATGTCCCTGTAGTATAAGCCTATTAATAGTGGGTATTGAAGTTGCAGTTTCATTACTTTAGTTTCATTGCTGAGTAGCAGGGAACTTCCTATATGAGATGGAGCTCAGGGACTAGCCAAAAAGAGAATGCTCAACTGAAGAAAGCAACTGGCAATAATGAAGCCAAGGAAAAACAGATCCAAAGTACACATTTAGGGTGTCCCAGAAAGGGTTTTGCTTGATACCTAGTTGTAAATTACCCAAAAAGTTTTACAGCTGAAAAAAATTAAATCTCCAAAACATAACAAAGTTTCAAGCTGCTTTATCAAAAAGAGGTCATTGTTACTGCTGTTACTATCTGAATGGTGGTACAATATATAGGAATACATAAATACCGGGACAGAATATGAAAGCTCACCCAGAAGAAGCTGGTTTTATCAGCTCACAGATTCCAGATTCTTGCACCGATACCAAAATTGTCAAGGAAAATCTTAAGACTCTAAAGGTAGCAACTGTGCTTTGAAAGGGATGACTCGTGACATGTTTTTTGCTCTTTGTTGCTAGTTCAAGTCAAGCACCAGAGGTAATAGCCATCTTGGACTAAAAAGATAGGAAGGACATGGGGAGAAGAATTCTATGCAGACAAAATCTTGCGAAAATGGTATTTTGCAACAGAGGAAACTTATTGGTGTCAAAATTAGTCTTCAAAACATTAGGACAATTCAATGGTCTGATGACCTAGCATTTTTAAAGACATCCTGTGAAGGCAAAAATGAACCTATGGCTGTCAGGATTTAGTATTTCTGAAAACAGACAAATCCAACACACAAGATTTGCTTTTACATTATGAATTATTAGCAATTCATGCCTTAGCTGAGATGGGGACTTTGCAAAAGAAGTATTAAAATGCTAAAACTTGTAGAAAGAAAAAAGTCAAATTTCACTATCCAGAAGAGAAAGGGGTTTTTGCAAGCTACTTTCAAGAGAAAAAAAGGTTGTGCTAACAACTGAAGATTAACTAACATAAAGCCTATTGTGTATTCCTTGTACTTTATAAGGGATGCAGAAAAGGAATAAACAATCATAACACTGCACACAGAAAAAGAACAAAATCATGTGTTCAATACTTAATATGGAATACTTCAAATTACGAAAGTTTCAGAATGTCATTAGTATTTAGGAGCCTATATGCCATTTCAAATTATTTGGCCTCTAGAAATCTAAACCATTTTAAAGTGTTGTTCAGGCATCCCAACATGGTAGTTCGTTCCCTGTTGACACGTTTAGGTGCTGCAGTTGGTCCCTAAATTGGGAAATTAAATTCTGAAAATGCTTTGAAGTTCCTATGCTACTGGAACGCTTCGTAATATTTACAATATGACCATCCTTGGAGATAAAAAAAAGCCATCTGGACATGGTCCTGGGCAACTGGCTCTAGTGACCCTGCTTTAGCAGGGAGGTTGGACCAGATAACCTCCAGAGGTCACTTCCAACCCCAACCATTCTCTGATTCTGGACCCAACAGCACCACAACACCATCAGAAATTTCAGGTATGAGAAGAGAGAAAACCAAAAATACTTCTACATGAAGATTTATAATTAAGACCCTACCCTGCTATTAATGGACATAGCTTATTTAATGCACAAGTTTAGTTCTACTGAAGACAAGCTGATGCATAAACTGTTCCAAAATTAAAGCTATGTGTTCACAAACGTGAGAAGATACTATAAGGCCCCTCTTTGGAAAGGCAATTTTCCTAGGTCATGCTAGTTCTGCTTCATGATCAGCAGATCTAAATATTCCTGATGTATTGAAAAAAACTATTGACTCCATTAAAAAAAAAGATACCACATCTGGGTAATCATCATTTGATCATCACATGTTGATATGTTCTATAACTTATATTAAAGAGGAAAAAGAAGACAAACTAAAATTTAAGGAACTAAAATTTAAGCTATTACATTTTACTATAGAACTTTATTTCACAGTGCCTTCATACCTGTAGTAAAAAGTAGTGTTACTGAAACCATTGTGAACATCATGCTCACACATCTATATGTACAGAAAAAAAAAAAAAAATATTGATACACACCTGCAGCTTTTCATCCACATCATCATCACTTTCATCAAGATCTTCATGGAGTAACCGCCATTCATATTCTACATGAACATGAGAATTAAATCTTCCAGACAGTGCTTGAGTAAGCTAAGGGAAAAAAAAAAAAAAAAAAAAAAAAAAAAAAAAGACTGTTAACACCTGTTATGGGCAGTACTTATTCTAAAACAACATATTTAAAACCAAACAAAAGCCACATAAAGAAAGAACCTCGGTTTCTAAGTACTAATTTTATTTTAAAAACAGATTTCGGTAATCTGGAAATTACTGTACTGGGCTAAGCTTAAAGAATTATGCTCTGTGACCAAATACAACATAAAGAAATCTAAAGCAACCAGTCTTTTCATTAACCACTCTAGGTCCATTCTCCATTTTCTGAGAATAAGCACCACATCCTATTTGCTTTGCTTTAGAAATTCCAAGTCAAAGAAATTAACTGCAATGGCACTTGTTTTTTTTTTTAATCAGACTCACTTGTGAAGAAGCCCTGAACCCACTAATCCATTTTTCTTGTTTACTAAAAGTAGTGACAGCATACAACTTGTCTTGACAAAAAAATCACAAAATGGTTTGGGCTGGAACAGACTTTTGAAGGTTATCTAGTGTTGTGTTGTTGTCCCTACCCGCTCATAGGCTGCGACATCTTCCACTAGCTCAGGTTGCTCAAAGTCCCATCCAATGTAACATTGAGCACTTCCAACAATGTGGCATCCACAACTTCTCTGGGCAACAAGAAAATGGCCTTCATCCATGACCCTCACCCATAAAAAGTACTTCAGTGATGCCATTTCAGTAAGACATGAGACACTTAGAATCACAGAATCACTTAGGTTGAAAAAGACCTTTGAGATCATCAAGCCCAACTGTGTACCTAACACTGCCAAGTCCACCACCAAACCATGTCCCTAGACACCACATCTACATATCTTTTCAAATACCTCCACAGATGGTGATTCCACCACCTCCCTGGGCAGCCTCATCCAATGTTTGACCACCCATTTGGTGAAGAATTTTTCCTCATATCCGATCTAAACCTCCCCTGCCACAACCTGAGGCCATTCCCTCTTGTCCTGTCACTTGTTACCTGGGAGAAGTGACCGACCCCCACCTGCCCACAGCCTCCTTTCAGGCAGCTGTAGAGAGCGATAAGGTCCCCCCTGAGCCTCCTCCTCTCCAGGCTAAACACCCCAGCCCCTCAGCCGCTCCTCATCAGACTTGTGCTCCAGACCCTTCCCCAGCCCCGCTGCCTGTCTCTGGACACGCTCCAGCCCCTCCAAGTCCCCCTTGCAGTGAGGGGCCCAAAGCTGAACACAGGATTCCAGGTGCGGCCTCACCGGTGCCCAGTACAGGGGGACGGTCACTGCCCTGGTCCTGCTGGCCACACTGTGTCTGACACAAGCCAGGGTGCTGCTGGCCCTCCTGGCCACCCGGGCACACCGCTGGCTCACGTTCAGCCGGCCATCAACCAGCACCCCCAGGCCCTTTCCACCAGGCACTTTCCAGCCGCTCTGCCCCAGCCTGTAGCGCTGCCTGGGGTTGTTGTGACCCAAGGGCAGGACCCGGCACTGAGCCTTGTTGAACCTCATACAACTGGCCTTGGCCCATCGGTCCCAGCTGTCCAGATCCCTCTGTAGAGCCTTCCTGCCCTCAAGCAGATCAACACTCCCCCCAGCTTGGTGGTGTCTGCAAATTACTGAAGGGATCCTACTTGTGGATCTGGGACTAATAGCTCAAACAGTATAATTCGTGGGCTCCAAGAAGTTTAGCCTTTTCAAAGCATCTGAAAAGAAATGTGGTTTTCTTCTTAAACACATCTAACTTATGATATAACTATTTGTAAGCCTACAACTATTCTGTCTGGAATATATTAGTCGCATATTTAACTGTAAATGTTAAATATTCAGACATGATTCTGTTCAAAAATACACAAACATACAATAATATGCCATACTTACCAACTCTTCACAGTGAGTATGTTTTAAACGTTTAGCTATATCAAGTGGTGCCTCTCCTGATTCGTTAGCTATATTACAGCAAGAAAAGAAAATTATGATGATAGCTGTCACTATTAACATGACCATTGCTAAAGATAAAGACAAACCTACAGGTACATAGTGAAGAACTAGACCAACACACTCTAAAGTTCATCTCTTTTCTTCACATGTTGGTCCAACTCATACCAACCCTCTGAATGTAACAAGCAGTAGCAACCTAACATGTCATATATATGGAATGATAGCCATGAAATGGCAAGTATAAAACTAGACAAGGTATCAGCCAAAACTCTTGGTACTTACTTATCTAGATTTGTTAAAATAACAAGTGTAATGTGTAAGGAAATTTTAAGCTTGAAATAAACACTGAATACTGGTGTGGGTTTTTTTATAATGAAGATTGTCTTCACAGAATTATGATAAACAATTGAGGAGAAAATGCAATTCTTCCACATTCACTGTTTCTTATCTGAAGCAGTGACGAATACGAAATTGAAGTACACATTACCCTTTTACCTATTTCAATAGAAGCCTTCCCTCTCAGCAGCAGTTTGAGGCACTCGACGTTGTCTGTCAGACAGCAGTAATGCAGGGCTGTGCTACCTTTACATGTTTGCTTATCTAGATTGCCACTATTGGAGTACAAAAAAGAAGAAAGCTGATTAAACTTAGTTTCCTATCCTATATTAATAAACCTTTCTCATTACAAGATTTTCAAAGAATAAAATTACATTTGCAAATACTAGAATTAGTTTTAGTATTTATATTACTTGACATAAAAGCAGTATCAATAATAGTTTTCCATACACTTACCTGTTCTGCACTAAAAAGTCAACTATATGAAGGGATGTTCGATCAACTGACCTAACAGCAAGGTGAAGTGCCGTTTCATCTTGCTCCTAAGATTAAAAAAAAAAAAGAGGACATTTGTTTTTTCTGATCTACAGAGAAGCAGGAATTTTACGAAGACACCAATTAGATCAATTAAAACTTTTCATTTCAAAATATCAAGACATGCTACCATTAAAACATGTCTTGTGAAGACTTTTATTGCTTCCCTTTTGTTTCTTTGAAGTAAACAAAAAAGTGGGTTGAAAACTAATAGATTACTGATTGATTTCATATTTAACATTTTAACACATTTAAAATAATGACAGTGTATAGAAACTGTTTTAGATAATATCTTCTGTTACCATTAAATTATGTCCCTAAAAGGACAAGTGTTCAGAACAGTGTTTCAAATCTTATTTACAAATAAGAAAAAAAAAACCCCAGCCATTTTTGATTAATGAAAGCATATTGCACTTATAACAATTTGTCCAATAAAATTTACAATACTTACATGGCCATTGGCCAGTGGAATTTTTTCTGTGAGATCCACACCGTCAGCATATACTTGGACTAATCCAAGAATGTCTCTTGATTTGACTGCTTCACAAAGAGCGTGCAATTTAGCTGCATTGTCAGCATGCTTTTTCCTTGCGTATTTTCTCTCAATATACTTGGCAGTAATATAATCTTTTCTTGCATTCCTGAAATTGAATATAATTTACTTCTATAACTTTTAGCAGAAGATACACATTAGAATTTCCATAAATACATGCAAGTAATTTGAAATAAAATCTGGGAAAGACTATTTCTCATTCAGTATAATTTTTCTTTTTAAATATGCATGTAAGACATGCAGTCTCGTATTTCCAGTATGAAACACAGCTACAGAAGATGATTCAAACATCCAGTATGAAGACAGATGATGAATTTTCCCCTCTGAACTCTGGTGTGAAGTTGAGATCAAGATTACCCAGGTCTAGGTACAGAAGATACATCAAAGCTTCATAATGCTGGTTTGTTAAGAGCAGCCTTGCAGGTTTATGTTTACCTAACTTGAACTCCTACACATGCTGGAAAGAGACAGAAGGCATGGGATACAAAAATATGTCTTACACCTCTGATGCATAGACTATCCAGGCCTTGGATCTGTATTGACAGCAGCGAGTACGTTCTGTAAAGCAACTCTGGATCACAACTGTAACAGGGAGGATGTAGTGGAGTGTTTAGTTTCACCTCTGAACTGAGGTGAAGACTTAGAACACTTGAATCAGCATATGAGTTACCCCTTCTGCTGTTGATACTCAACCAACAAATGACTACTCTTCCAATCACAGCAAGAGGGGAGCTTGCATGCCTCCCAAAGGCATAACTCCTTACCAGCTTTTGGGATGTATGTAACACCGCACAGAAGACATGTAACAAAGTCATACTTTATCATCTAGATACTACATAATGGGCAAAAAGAAAAAAAATCAAATAAATTCAATCAATGGATAGCTCTTATTCCTAAAGCATATGAGAGTATGCCTTCACAGTTAAAAAAAAAAGCCAGTCTTCAGGTTCTCATTTCATTAAATGAAATGTTGATATGCAGAAGTATCAAACTAAATGATTTATCTTAAATATGAATATTTAGAAGTCTTCGTATGCTATTGATTCAGCATTGTCAAATCATTAGTATTTCTAATTATTAATATTCTCTATTATTACTGATAGTACTGACACTTGAATATAATTGGCAAGAATTATTTAAACTGCATGGTTTAATGCTGGTTCTGTCGGAATGGTGAAAGTCCAAATAACGTAAAATCAGCTTAATCCAAAGCCAATTCTTTTGGGCTTGTTTCTGCATCATTTACTAGCTCTTTTCTGATAGAGTAATACCCAGCCAAGTAGCCAGCTGTTTTTGCTGTGTCTCTGCCATCACCGTTCAGTTTTTTTCAAGGAATTCAATTAAATATTCTGTCTTCATTCCACATAGTTATGGACTTAAGTCCTAGGTATAGCTTCTAAACACTAGGTGTTCAGTATCTTTCAGGTAACACGTGCACCTTATTCTGATTCTGTTTTAAATAGCACAAAATTAATAGCTGTGGTTTTAATTACTACCCTTGTAAGTCTTTAAAATTCCAAACAAGTCATGGCTAATTTGTTTCTGTCCCACAAATCATGATTCAGAGGGCTGGTAAAATTATCTTTACTATTAGGGAAGGTACAATCAGATAAAGTTCAATAAAAGAGGCATGCAAAGCATCAGAAAAAAGGTTTAATCCTTGACTGTAAGTCTATGTGTAAAACATTATGCCTTCCATGGCCTGCTGGTGCAAACCATAATGGCACAACCCATTAGCAATATTACATTAAATGCCTGCCTTTTTCAGAAGTAGTGGCTCTTTACTTACATATCACTGCTTGGATTAGGTTTGACCATCTCATCAACTGGCAGACAGAATTCCATAATCTCATTAAACCCAGCATTCCCAATATTCTTTGCAAGCTGTTTAAAAAAAACATAATCCAAAGACCACTTAGTAAACATGTTCAGTTATTGGCCACGCACATACTAGTGGGAGGACAAGGGAAAATCGGAGTTGGGACTTTTTGTTTCCGATTCCTAGATTCCAGCAAATACTTTGTGCTGGGTAAGAACACACACATGAACTGTAACAGAACAGCTGATATGTGGAAACTTCTTTGTATAGCAAAGCTGAATACATTTTCTTCGAGGATTACAGTTCTCTCCTAAAATAATGCTAAATAATTAATGGAGTAAGTATTTATGAAGTCCTTAAATTTTAAATCTGAGAGGCACATTCATATGTCAAACAACTGTGTTCTTTTAAAAAGCAACCAAGGGTAAAAAGACTTGGAAACACAAAAACTCTGTAGCCTCTAGTAATTTGAATTTTAAGATCAGGCAAAGTTTACAGTAAGACACTATGTTCCAGGAGGTTCCCTTAAAATTGAAGAATTAAGTTTTCTTAATTTATGCTTATCCAGAGGCAACCTTCAGGACTGGAACAACATATCATAGAATGGCTTGGTTTGGAAGGAACCTTAAAGATCACCTAGTTCCAACCCCCTGCCATGAGCAGGGACACCTTCCACTAGACCAGGTTGCTCAGAGCCCCATCCAGCCTGGCCTTGGACACTTCCAGGGATGGGGCATCCACAGCTTCTCTGGGCAACCTGTGCCAGTGTCTTGTCATCCTCACAGTAAAGAATTTCTTTCTAATAGCTAATTGAAACCTACCCTCTTTCAGTTTAAAGCCACTTCCCCTTGTCCTGTCACTACACGCCCTACTACCCTTCTTTTAGTACTGAAAGACCACTAAAAACTCTCCCTAGAGCCTTCCCTTCTCCAGGCTGAACACCACCAACTCTCTCAACCTGTTTTCAGGCAGTGCTCCAGCTCTCTGATCATCTTTGTGACCCTCCTCTGAGCCTGCTCTGACAGGTCCGCTGTCCCCTCTTTGGGGACCCAAAACTGAATGCAGTACTCCAGGTGACAAAAATATACTTGTGTTGAAATTATTTTATAGTAACTATTTTTAAGTTACTAAAAGTAATTTGATTACCAAAAGTTCAGATGTTCCCAGCACATCTAATGTCAGTGATTGCATTCTGGAATAGTGAACACCAAGTTCTCTATGGATTCCTGAGCATTCAATGCAAGTTAAAATTCCCAAGTTTGTTGAAAGCCAGGTAGGATCTGAAACAGAAAGCACCCACAAAATTAAAATTTATTCAGGCAATTATTTAATTCTAGAAAACTTATTATAGAGAAATTAAATTCTGTAAAATAAGATACCTGTATGTGAATTATCTTTTTTATTTATTTAAGTCTTTACATTACTCTGTTGGGGTTTTTGTTTGTTTGCTTGTGGTTTTGGGGTTTTTTTTTGTTTGTTTGTTTTTATAAAGGCCATTGCTCTCAGTGTGAGAGCTACTCAAACAGTCCAGTTTGTCGTTCTCCACACAGCTTTCAAAAACTGCATTTTTCCACCACCAATATAATGGTGTCACATTCTCAACTGGTGGTATAGGTGCAGTTCAAACTGAAATAACAACACCTGCAGGGTTGGGGTTTTTTTGTATTTCAAGTATAGACTTCAGACTAAGTGAAGCAGCAGTGATTCTGAAGTACACATACAGCACCGCACTACAATGGTTTCTCACTCAACTATTTAAAACATACTAAAGCTCATCCCTCTCCTTTTGTAACCCTTGCTTGTCTTTTCTCCTGGTATTATGCATTCTTGCTATAACATTCCCTAATCTTCCAGGCAAATTATTAATTTCTGAAGTATTCGACAGCTTAGAATTTCATTTCTTTGATAAAAGTTTGGTAGTAGTTATTTAGAATGTTCTCTTTAAAGACAACAGGATTGACTCTTCCCATAGTTTTTATACAGTATTATTGCTGGAAGTTATTATTGATTTATAATAAAGTGCATATAGCCTCTAGATCTAATGTTTTCAGCTGCAGTTTCAGAACAAAAAAACCCAGTGCCACCCAGTTCTGCAGTGCCACTGTAACATAAAAAAAACACAGGAAGCAGCAAGATTTAAAAAATCATTTGAAGAGGATTAAAGTAGAAATTCATCGATCTGCAAAACCAACACTGTAAACTGGAGACAGCAGGTACATTCTTTTCCAAATAAGCACAGTCTTAGACATATCCCCTGGCTCACTCGCTAAGTCAAACATTACCAAAAATAAATAATAAAAATGTGTATAGGAAAATGCTTCCAGTATTTTACTGCTGTCCAGTTCACCTAAATCTTATGTAAAATACAGGCTAATAAAGTAAGTTCAATTGACTTATATAACCAAAAGTTACAATTAGTAAAATACATGGGAGAAAAATAAGCTTCTTAGTAACTTTTTTCCTTACTGACGATATGCATATAGCACATCAATCTTACTGAAGTAGTGCAATTAAATTGTTAGCATATTCTACTGTGTATAATTTTTGTGATATAAGCAGTAAAAGTGAAAGCATAAAACATCAGCTTAAATACTCTCATGAGACACAGAATTTTTACCAATTAGAAATATGCTTAATTGAGTCACCTTGTGCTCCACAGTCACAACACACATCATTTCCAGTCATCCTCTGGACTTCAGATATAATTTCTTTTGTCAGTTCCTGGACAATATTATTTTCTCCTGTGTTATCATCTCCTTTGAATGCATTATTTAAAGCTTCCTCTTTGCTGTTTTGTAGCACAGATGTCCATCTAAAATGGCAGTAATATTTTGCTATTAAATGTTTCAGCACTTCTGAAGTTCAAGGTAACGTCTCAGTAGAACACCAGTATCAAAAATAAACTTAGCAATGTAACTCACATTTGACATTCCTGTTCATCCTCTGCTTGAAAGTGGTATGTTCTGTCATCTGCACAATAAATAATTCACATACTGATTAAAAAAATTACTGAAAAACTGATTTTGCAGAAATCTCTCAGAAAAATTTAAAATTAATTGATGTATGACTCCTGAAGTCTCTAGTCTCATCACTGGAGTGATAGGCAAAAAGTCTATTTAGCAAGTTTCACTCTTACTATCCACAGTTCACCTATGTTTACTGATGTGGCTTGTTGCTCTTTAAACAGAAACCGTTTTCTTCAGTGCTGTGCTTCTATCACATAAGCAACAGGAGAACAGTAATTTTTCCATGTTTTAGATATAACCTCAGTAATCACAAGTCTAAAATTATGCTGGGGGGTGGTGGTGTGAGTAAAATATAGTGTCTGTACTTGAGTTTATCTATGTATAAGAAAGATTTAAAGTTTCCAAATGAGCTCTTAAAACCACAGTAACCAAAAACAGCAAAAAAAAATTGCCAAACACAAAGTTCAAACTACAACTGGAATAAGCTCTAAGCTGTTTCAAGTAAATCAAGCTCAAAAATTTCAATTTGTTACTACTCTTGAAATTCTAAGCATTATCATAGTGTGCTATTGAAGAAAAAAGCATAATACATTTTAAGTCTGTGAAACAAATGAGACATGATACAATTTGATTTGGAGTTAAAGTTAGAATAGTTGATGAGAAGAACAGAGGTAAAGCTACTGACAAAAAGATATCCTAGGCTGAAGTTTGAAAAATATTCAGGCAAAAAGATACTAAAGGATAGTTTCAAACATGGAAAATAGTAAGAGAGTAAGGATACATTAAAGACAGAAAGGAAAATGCTAGATAAAGAATAACAGATGTTATCTTGCCATGATACAGCAATTTGCAGTATTTAAAAAAACAAGGAATGCTTTTACACTCTATAGTAAATCAAAGTGAGAAAGTGATCTGGAGAAAGGTAAGAGGCCAGTTATGACTTCTCATATGTATGACAGGACAAAAGATAATGTTGTGATAAGCTGATACTGTGCAAGATATGACACAGTCATCAACAAAGAAAGAAAGCGCAAAAGCAAAGAGAGAAGATCACTTGCTTGTGCAGAAATGGAAAAGCTGTATATTGCATACATGGGTACTACTAGTCTATTAACATAAGTAGCACACTTACATTTACTAATACAAAAGAACTTCATGCTCCAGTAAATGAACAAATAAGGAATATTATGTTCTTCTCCCCAAATAATTTGAGATACATATTTTAGTAATGTATTTCTATTGAGTTCATAAATACATTAAAATGTTGCAGTGAGAAAACAAAGGAAACATTCTACTGTACAATTTCATATCATCTCATTAAGTTCCTGAAACTATTAGGTTTCAGTGGTTTTAATAGGTATACTCTGTCATTTTTGTATCTATTAAGAGAAAACAAAACTGAAGTTTTCAGTATTTTTTCCAGTTACACAGCAACCACTATGCTTAAATGTCATGGTTTAAAAGCTTGTTTTGACCTTGTACAAAAGTGGTAACTTTTCAAGATCATTAGCTATGACATTTTCAATATAAAGAATGATGTCACAGCAAAAATACTGTTACTCTATTGTAAGGTAGCACAAAATGATGTAGAAAGGAGTAAAGACAGCTTTAAAAACAAGTGGTTTTCCACATAAACAGGCAGTTAGCTGCATTATGCTAAAATAAGTAAAATGGTAAATTGTCATAGGAAGGACATTTTATAAAGGCAAGCATTCTACAACTGTGAAAATGTTTAAGTGGGTTATTGACACATCTACAGAAATAATGCAAAACTCTGATATTTGCTGCAAGTAAAAAGACCTAAACAACAAACCTACGTGATATGAGGTCAAAACATTTTTTCTCCTCTGGATTTGTTTTCACTTGGCAGGTTAACAGATTGAGCTTTGCTGGAGGTCGGTTAGCCTATTTGAAGATAAAACATACACATTTTAGTATTTTGATTACTGATGAAGCCCTGCAGTCTGAAAACATAGAGTAACACCCCATTGGTCAAAAAGACTTGACAAATGGCTGTTACTTTAAGGTACCCATGTTTTGATTTATGTTTTCTCCTGCATCACAGTTTGTAAACTACATTTTTTTTTATAACTGACTATTTTGTTCACTCATAACTGGATAGACACTAGAATTTTGAAAGGGGAGAGGGGTAAAGTCACTTTAATTGTCACTATTCTGATCACCTTACCAGTAACACTTATATGAAGGAATCAGGTATGACAGAGAGATTCATTTTATGTAAGAGTAATCCTCCTAACTTTTAGACATTTAGTTCAAAAAAACTTAGTTGTCTAGGTTTTCAATAATCAAACAATTTGACTCCTGCTAATGTCTTTAAAGAATCTAAATAATCAGTTTAGAACAAATGCTCAATTTTAAAACCAGCAAAGTGACACTGAGAAGGAAAATAAGAAATTTGCACAAAGAAGTCTTGCAACAAACATGCAAAACTAAACTGAGATAGTTCATTACTAAAAAATGTAGTGAAACAAAATATATTCTATAGTGATACATATTTTCTAGTCAAGTTCCTCTCAGTTATTTCAGTTCCTTACTGAAGAAAAGGTGGCAGTGTTTTACTAAAAGCAAAATGCACAAGCAAACTTAATTCTGAAAAAGTCTCATAAAGGCTACAAAGACTTTTCAAATAGCATCTCTGTACTAATGTGTTCTTTCCCTTAATTTGCCTGTCCTACAGACTTGGGGTAAGACCTAGAAAGACATGTTTGCAATCCTGACTTGAGGAATGGCTTGCACCTGCTGCAATGGATAACAAGTTTCACTCTTCTTTTAGAATAAATAAATCAGAAATCAAATTTAACCAGAGAGGCTCTGGTCTAGACAATAATACCTGAAAAATAATAGTTCAATCATTACGAATGTACTATTATAAAGACAGCAATATCCATAAACACATTACTGCACTTGTTGCGTTCTAATAATTTTAACCTATCGAGTTGCTAAAACAAGATATAATAATCTAAACAAGAACTATTATAAAATGAAGCTAAACTACCACATAATGTAATTAACTTGCAATGAATCATAAGAAATGTAGATCTTCTCAATCTCTTCAAACTTATTAATGAAAACCTTTCATTCAAAAATGAAGGGAGAGCAAGTCTGAAGAGTACAGGTTTCCTTGAAATAATTGTATAATGATGATGTTGGCCAAAAAAGAACATCATTGTATCTGAAGACCATTAAAAAAATCAAAACCATGGAGAAACATAAGAAGGAAAAGAATTAACATATATTTTTTTACTGTTTAAAAAAATAAAAAAAAGGCTAGAAGCATGTTGTCCTTGAGAAACAGCATGCTCATGCTTTGCCCAACATAAGCAGCAGAATAACAAAGTCATGCGTGCTTTGAAACAACAAACCTGCAGGTCACTTGCTGGGCAACGTAAACAAATTGTACCCAAGAGAGGTTTTGAAGGCAGCAAGATGACAATTAATTAATTGTATTCTCTGCCTAGTAAATAGCTTTTCAAATTCCAGACATTCCTTTTAGTAGTATAAGCCCATACAGTTTTCATTATTTTAGCCTATCAACAACAGTTCTTTGTAACTAGAAGCATGCAAGAAAACTTCTTGAAAACGGAAGCTTGAGCCCATTTTCTCAGTTATATTTAAATATACTTAATATCCATAGCACTAAAGTTCCCAATGTTTATATTTGTTAATGTAACTGCTTGTCCAAGAAGTGTCCAGAAGCTGCCTACAATGAAAATACAAAAAAAAAAAAAAAAAAAAGCAAACAAAAATAAAAATTTAAGTACTTGGTAAACAAGCCACTGGGCAACTCATATATACCTTTCTCACAAGCTCTATGAGAATGTAAAAACACAAGTAAACTGCAGTTAAGAAAGAATCAACTTGCCCCCAGTCCTTTGGATCTGAAGCACATTCAGGACCTAACTAGTTTTCTGTAACTTATGAAATATGAGGCTGTAACTGGATCACTAGAAAGCTTCAGAGAGGCCTGAAGGACCAAAACACACAGAACTCATCTCTCCGGATAGGAAAGCACAGCACTAAGATCCATATCAGGATCTGAGAATATAAAGAAATGGCTGCAACAACCTAAAACACAACCCGAGCCAATGTGCTGATCTTGATTCCAAACAAATTCCAAAGCTTTTAACTGAGGACCTCCCAACCTGAAGTAAGCATTAATAAGGGTATCCTTATTAATCCTGACATCTTCATGTGTGGCTGATACCACCTTATTCATGCCTCTATCCTGTAGCCAAGTAACAGCCTCCCTGAACTCACTTCCCCAACATGCACCCGTTACTTGGTGGACAACACACTTCCATCACACAGCGGATGCTGCCTGCGGAGAAGTTAGAGCCACAAGACAAAGGGAGGTAAGGCTGTATAAATTCCTTAGCCACGCTATGCTGTACAGGGATCCTCACATTTGGCAGGATTAGGAGACACTAGAAGCAGAAAACGGTAACAAATGTGTAACTGCTATTACACTACTTGTTTGAAGCCTCAGGGCTTCATTTTCCTGCTCAAGTCTTTGATTAGACAACTAAATTTCAGACTACTACTGAATTTTTGGACACCCACGTTAACACACCAACACCCTGAAAAGATGTGCTGCCACCTTTCATGCCATACACACAGATGTCAGCATCAACTCATGTTCCTTCCTGCAGAAACAGTAACCCTCTATACAGCAAAACGGACTTACAATCCATTCTAGCAAAAAACAGTAAGTGTAGGAATCAAAAGCTGGGGCCTCTAAAAAAATACAAAGGAGTGCCATGATACAGAGCTGATTTTTACAAAAGGCACAAGCAAATGTGTCCACTTACTTAACAGACTGGTTGGCTGATTTTATCGTGCATTTTTTTCTGGATATCACAGTCATTTACTTAAGAATCAAAAGATTAAATGTGATTCTTTTGCCTTCAGATTGTCCTGTTAATCATAACTGTAGATTAAAGTTTTCAGCAGTAAAGAAAGAACAACAACAAAAAAGATTCCTTCATGTAATGAGTTTCTTGTATTCCCTTTTTGCAGACAACGACCAAGTTCCATTTAAACTCCTTAAACACAGATTAACTTTGAGGGATCTGAGGTTCCTCAAATACAAGTTTTTCTCTTGTGACTTCTTGATCCAGAAACCACTTAGGAATTCCTATTTACATGGTTCAATCTGCTTCTATCATAGTTTTTTCTTCCACATGCATTAAATTGCAGTCAGGTAGATGTCAGAAGATTTCCAACTGCTAACAATTACACAAAGGAACCATCAACCATTACCTTGCACATCCAACAAAATGTCTTTTTTTCCATCAATCATTACCTTGCACGTTGCCCTATGAATCCTAATTTCTTTGAAGCTTTTAGTTGTCTAAAAGTGTAACTTCTGCACATGTGCCAATGCAGACACATGTATTCAGCATTACAGCTGGGTGTCTGACAAGAGAACCAACCCTATTCTACCCATGCATGCCAACAGCACCCGGCAGTCAGAATACAGCATTTGCAACTGCCTGAAGATAGCCGTTCTAGAAACTAACGGAAACAGTAGTCCTTCAATAAAGAGAGGCTACACGACCAAAGCACAGAAATCCACAAAGAATACTTAGCCTTTAAAGGAAAAGCATTTACAAATTTGTATCTGATAAAGCAAACAAAACTGACAACTGAACTTCTAAGAGATGTTTCATTTTGATGAACAGCTGGTAAGAGAGAACAACATATCGTATTTTAGACACCAGGAGATATTAACCCTGAGAAAGCTTGGAAATCAATGTTGTTGCTTCAAAAGTCTCAGAAGACATTCAGAGCAGCCCAGGAAATTCTTAACAAACAGAAATCACTTCTACCTATTTCAACGTCTATGAAACAAGCATTAATTTTTTACACAAAATTGCAATCAATACATAAGGGGAAAGTGAGCAGATAAGCAAAAAATACTTTTTAGGAGTATATTTTGAAACAAGAGGGTATTCTTGATTTTGAAACATAAAAAGATCAAGACCACACCTGTGAAACCCACATATCTAAACTCATATCCACCTTAGCAACTGACTTCCAGCTACAGCTCCACTGATTTCAGTGGGAACTTACTGCTTCTAAAAATGTTAGACCATCTGGTAGACAGCTTATAAAAAGAGAAGAACAACAGTATCTTGATAGACTCAGTAACTGTACTTGCATGTGAAAGTTTTAAAGCTGTGTTCCATGAGTGGATTTTGTAGCCTCTGCCAGCCCTGAGCTGCCCTAGCTACGCTCCTACTGGTACCACTACAACACATCCAATGCCAAGCGCATTTACAGCACATGGAGACACCAGTATGGAACAGACTGATAGACTTTTCTCTAACAAAGATGTACTCATACACACTCAAATGAGAACAGGGATAAACTGGTAGATAATTCCAAAGCCACAGTAACTACTCTACTTTGCAAGCGCAGTTTTGCACTCCTCCTTAACTCCCAGTTGTCAGTTCAGAAGGCAACAGCTTGTGGTTAGATGCACAAATGAGAGATTGATTCATTTTTGCTGCCAGGGTCAACCTGTAGTCATAGCAACAGGCATAACAGGATGAAGAACAGAACGGTTCATAACAGGATCAAGACACAGTACTGTTCATTAGACCAAGAATAGGAAATAATGTCACTACCAATTTTTGCCTTACGAAACTTTCTCAAAAGTTTTGAGAAAGTAATATAAAAAGAGAAAAGTTACGGGAAAGCAAAACCAGCTGAGTTCAAAGCCAAGTGTACAAGGTCCAAAATATCAAGTTTTAAAACTTTAGGTATAAATATTTAAGAGCTTGTAAATCTGTTTCAAATACTGGTAGCAAATTAAAAGGGACTTCTAACTCTCTGTTGTCATTCTGGTAGAAGTTGCTTTCAGAGTTGATTTTCCTCAACAGCTACACCCTAGGAAAGCTGCCTTCCTAACAGATTACCACAGAGCAGCAAATACAGGGTAGAAAAAAGATTCAGCATTCTCTCAGTTTGTCTTGTAAATATAAAAAATTGTTTAACCCATATCTAAAAGACTGCTTAATGCCCAACCATATCTTTCCAAAAAAAGGAAGTTAGAATTTGTATTTTTAGATAGTCTGGTAAAATATGAACAGTTTACATGAACTAAATGAGTCATTTAAAAAGCCATTTTATCCCCATTAACAGTCATGAACATTAAAACAGTTGTGGTTTTAGATACTGTGTGTGTCTTAATATATTTCTGAAAGACTGCCTTAAAAAACTATCCATCATGTTCAAAACACTGCATCAGGAACCTAGCTTAATTCCAAATTATAAATATAGACCAGCATAGCTTGCCTTTTTGTATTAGCAACCATGTACATAAAATACTGTAAACAAATACTTACTGTACCATGGGAAATTGTAAGAAAACCATTTTTAACTGAGCACTTCCTTTTTTGCCATACTTTTCTGATTCTGGTTTAAAGGGGGAGAAGAAGAAAAAAAAGTGACTCAGTTTTTAGTGTATTTAGTATTACGTTGCTTCAGCTCTTAGGACCTAATTTTTTTCCCCTAGTTATAATCCAGCAGTACTTACCCATCACTTTTCTTGTACAGACTACCATTTCGTTCAGTGCCATGTTCCTTGTTTCCCTGAGGCTGATGTAAACTGTAAGCTGTACTCTGACGAATCTGAGAATCCTGAAATATACAGAACAGCAATTTATAATGCATTCCACACCTTCAACCAAAATATCTCCCCTATTAATGAGCTTCAGAGCCTTTCCTTCCTGCTCTAACCCTACAGGGCCACACGAAGAACATTTTTCTTCCTCAATGAGACAGAACAAGATCCACTTATTTATTCAGAGGGCACAACAAAAATTTGAGAAGTAGCCATTAGCAGCTACATTATCAGTCATTATCACCTGCCAAAATCCTCCTACTTGCTTTTATTTAGCTTTACTATTGGCCTTAATATATGGAGGGGTTTACCAAAAAATTAATTGAGCAGCAGGCTTTCCAACTCATGCAAACACTGCAGTGTACAAAGACTAAAAATTATTATTACCTGCAATTCCTAGTGCAGCCTTCCATTGTAAAAAAATTACATACAGAAATTTGAAGAAGTAGTTTTCCTTGTGGGAACTGAGTCATTACTGTCTGAAAGCAGAAGAGACCTCCTAGAACCAGTTCAGGTGGCATACAGGAAAACTGAAAAGTTATTTCCATAAGAACAATAACTTAAACCAAAATTTCTTGTACAAAGTAGAATTCTGGGACAGGAACTGACAAGGATTAACTAAACCCTTCTCACTGTTCTTAGAACGACCCAGAGGCAGGACCCACCTGCTGCAAAAGCCCAACTTCTTAAAAAATAAGAACCTGATAATGAGAAATCTGATGTGTCATACTATATTAGCAGTGGTAACATGGGATGGACTTTTCAATGCATACAGTAACAATGAGTAGTACTTATAATTTTACTGTTTTCTTTTCTACTGTCTTTGCTCTATGGATGCAATACACCTCTGTGATACATGGCGGATAATATAAGTATAGCAAGGAAAAAACCCACAAAGCAAGCAACTCAACTATCTGAACTATTCTAAGCAAAAACTTTAAAGAGTTATTAAGAAATAAACTTAATACTTTGATTAAAAAAATTCCTTTTGCTAAAAAGGTGAGAAAGTGTGTCTCATATAATAGGAATATGATCTTGAGATAAAACCTTTTGGGTTTTCACAGTGCACAGATGATAAAGTACAAAGTGATGTTAAAAGTATAGAAAAACTATCTTCCTAATTCATAATTACAATTAGCTTCATACACTTTAATAGCCTAAGTATAAGACATCTCCGGATATAAGCAGGGGAAAAAGACCAACTAAAACCAAGAACGCACTTGGACTGTGCTTTTCCCCAGAGAATGGCTGCTGAGATGGAATGCTGCTCCTTTACAAACTCCAGCAGGATACTCTGCTACCAAATCTACTAATGCAGCCAAAGCTGTTCAGGATCCACCTCCACAGTAGCAGCAACACATGACAGGTCCAAAATATGACGGGAGGAACAGAGCTACCACCTATACCCCTGTTCAGTGCACTTAGGACTTCGCATCTCCAGGCTGCAGGACTTCAGGCTCGTCCCAAATACAGGCTGCAGCACTCCATGGTGCTCCTTTTCAGCAGAAAAAAACCTGTGCCCACTGCCGTATCTCTCAGCTAGTGATCTAGGAAGCTGTCTCAGGTAGCTACAACATTCACCTGAGGCTTTTGAAGACACTACAAAACCACTGCTTAAATGTCCACGCCTGACAAAGCACCCCTTCAGATTAAAACCAGTCTGTTTATCATTCCTCACCAGTCTGTTTACACATAATTATTTGGTTTCCTGGCTGCCCAACATAAAACAGAACAACATTTTAAAATAATTCTCTTTGCTCGTTAAGAACCACTGCATGCATACATTTACTGTCATCTGAAGAAAATCTCATCTGACACTGCCTATTGTGTCCTACCAATGCCTTGATCTCTGCCTCCCATTAGCCGGTAAAGGAACTCCATTCCCAGGATTAGAGGCCTTACAGGAAATTAATTTCAGTTTTCCACATCCTCAATCATGTAAAATTTTCAGGTGACCTCCAACACTTGCCCATAGCACCATTCCCACTGCTTAAGATTGTGCTGCTACTTTTTGTGCACTATTTTCTGCTGCGTTTCAGCTACGTCCCTTCAGCTGTTGTTTACGCTCAGCTGCTCTGTTTGGCCAAACTGGCAAGCCAGTAATACAAGCTTCCTGCCTTACTTCAACCAGAGAGGAAGCTGCTGTAGCTGACGTGTACTTCCACACATTCATTACTATGAACAGTATCTTTAAAAAATTTAATACTATTTCATAAGAACAACTTAAGGACAAGACAAGGAGATTTTCAGTTTTAAATCCTCGGTTCAGGCCATGTCCAAATCAATAGCATCCCACGTGATTGCCACATCAACGTTTTCCACAGCCCTCTGACAAGCAAGTTCATGATTTTGATCTAGTTCCTAACAGACAGGATGCCATATCACAAATCACTCATCACAATTAACATCCTTCTGGGTAATTTCAGCATGCCTTTTCCATATGCAGGCTCCCCAAAGGATCTTCCCTTGTTTCTGGTTTGCATATTGCACATAACATGAATACAACAGGGTTAGATCCCATGGCCACATCAAGAGAAGCAGAAATAACATACATTACCTATGGAAGGCAATGGATCACTGCAGGATATAGGACATACCTAGTGTAGAGTACTGTCATTTTAAATCTCTCTTGAACATACCAAGATCAGAACAAATTGAAGTACGCAAGCCTAAGAAACTGAACTCTGTCCACTTCATCAGCTTTGAAATGCAGATAGGCATAAAAAAAAAAGTGAATCACTTAATTGCAGCATGTTTATAGTGAATCACTTCACTGACCATAAAGAGGTTTGAAATGATTTCTTCCAAAGTCTTATAAAGATCGTCTGACTTGCAAATCAAGTTGAATAGCGTAGCTAAAAACGAAAGAAATGTAAAAACAGCATTCTGTAAGGATGGTCTGTGACTACTGATGACAGACTCCAAAAACCTATTTATCTCTTCTAATATTTGAACACAACAGAACTTTCCACACAAGGTACTTTAACTTATACACAGCAAATTTTGGCTAGCCATTCCACAGCTCCCAGGGAGCAGGATTTTAGACTGTCCGGATCACTCCTGTGTGTAAAGCTGCCAAAAAGCCTTTACAGTTCTCCAACAGCCTGAGCTTCTCTTGCATTTGCACGATAGCTGCCAAGAGGATGTTTCAGAGATCCATCCCTTATCTGTTACAGCCCCACAGAGCCTTCAACAGATGTATCTGCCAGAACCCCCTGCACGCAACCTCTCCTATAACACAGCTACTATAATTTTTGTCAAGAAACACAAAATTTATCCTATTTTGCAGTGGCCTAAATAGATTCTGGGTTCTACAAACATGTAGAAGAAGCAGAGCAAATCTAAACACTACAGTAAGACTACCTTCAGACAGCGCACGGAAAAGAGAGAAATGAAGGCAATATGACTCTACGGTTGACCTCGAAACTTGTAGGAGCTGTACAGTTTGAAAAATAAAAGTTTAAAAATTAAAAATTAGAGGGGTGTACACACAATGACATGTCAAAAAGAAGTTTCAATACAAACCAAGTTTGAGAAAGTTCTGTGCAGGAGGAAACTATGTATACGGGCACAACGAAAAAGGTTCACTCTAAGTGTGTGTGTCTTTTTTTTAAAAAACACAACAGAAACAATATTCGCAACATTCTATTACTTCATACATTAAGTCCATTTTAATTAAAAATACATGTATCTTCAAAACCTTGCAAGAACATCAAATCAAGCAACTGGATTTGTTTCCCAAAAGAGAATGCAAAGGAAATTACCAATTTGTCTTACAGCAATTTTCTTTCCCAAGAACAAACTTCTTTTTTCTTTTATTTTTTTTTTAGGGGGGTGGTGGTGGTGGTGGTGATAATACAACAAACAGAAGAGGAAAAAAAAGGACCAGCCTTTCATACCAACAGAAAAAAACTCAAAGGAAAAATCCAGTTTCTTGAAATCTTAATGGAAATCATGCCAACTATTTTCATTAAAACATAGTAACACTTACTCTCCTAGACTTCGGTCACAAAATGTAAATGCATTTCAGGAAGGAAAAAGAAATCGGTTATAGTGAAGGAAATTACAGTGCAACAAGAACAGTATTAGCGGGTCGTGCAGTCAATTATACCAGGATTGTTTGGCATCCCATTGATTAATTGATGTTTTCAAAAAACTTTCAAAATAATTACAGTTCTTCTCATGCTCTGCAGGTAAGCATCTATATCTGAATTTGCAGAATTAAAACTGAATATAGCACAAAGCACTTTTTACACGTGTATTTTTAAATGCAACAAAACCAGTACAAGTAATAAATTTAAGTGTATTATTACATTTTTCAGTCTCTGAAAAGATGCGTGCTCACCACATCTTACATATGCATTTAATACCAGTATCACTGATAAACAAGTAAACAACAGAGAAGCAACATTCCCAGCAACCGTGAAACCCTGTTGCTTCTATTATCTCTCTTGAACACAAACCCAAATAAAATGGGAAGCCTCATAACACAACCTAAACAGCAAAGACTCCTTACTGAGAGTGGGCAATCAACGGTGAATGCAAAGTAGTCACCACTTCCACTATGACCATTAGTCTTTCGTTCCACCAAGCTCAAATTTGGAAGTTTTTAGCAAATGCACCACCCTGTGAGTCCTAAATGCCAGGCTGAACTTAAGAAAGTGCCTGCAAACTGTACGGGACTTTGTAAATGATGGTTATTATCACAAACTTCACATGGGAACAAACAGCACCTCATAGTGAAGTGTGTTTAAGACTGTCTGAATGCCTATCAGCAATTCACAGAATAACAAAATGGTCTGGGTCGGAAGAGACCTTTGAAGACCATCTAGTCCAACCCTCAGGCCATGGGCAGGGACATCTTTCGCTAGAGTACGTTGCTCAACAGCCATCATCTGGCCACCACTAAGAGCTAGAAGTCACCATAACCTTTACGAGAAGATGAAAACAAGACTGGAAAAGATGAAGGAAGTCTGAGCTCTACAGACTAAACTATTTAATTGTGATCCCTCTCAGAAAAAGAATTTGAAAAGGGGGAAGTAGGATCATTCCTCACTTACTCATGACCCAGCAGCCACACAAAGGAAGCTGGCTGGTATTTATCTATATGAAGAGGAATCACTAGCACTCTGAAACAAAGTGGACCAAATATTTAGGATTAGATTATAAAAAAGATGCTTGCTCTCAGATCAGTTTGCCAAATAAAACTACTCCAGAATTCTTTAAATCTAACACCAATCATAACCAAAACTCAAAAAGTACGTACTTGTTAGATTGCCGAACTGACCCAGCTCTTACACATTTGAAAACTGGCATTTTGCAGTAGAGTAGCAAACTTAGTTGTTATTTTTTGCATATGATAATGACAAAAGGTGGTTTGGGATTTTCAGTTTTACATATTTATACAGTTTGGAATATTATTGTGAGACAAGACTGCACTAATGGGATGTCCTCAATACTGCCAAAGTTCTTCCATTCTCACTTTAAGCAACGTAGGCACATTTGCCTGTTAGTTCACAGACAGTGCATCATCTTGAGTATTTTGCAATATTGGTAACAAAAAGAAAATATTTTGTAGTACGTCTCATATTTTTAGTGGAAATTCATTTTAAAAAACACCTGCCTTTTTCAAAAACATTTACTATCAGCAGCAAAACAAAGATCAATAAACAAAAGAAATTAGATGGCTAATAAAAGTTAAAGTAACTCAATTTCAATTACTAACATTACATTAGAGGTAATTAAAATGGGTATTTCAAAGTTAAACCACCTTATACGCTCACCTCTTTCTGATCAACCTGGAGTGCTGATTTTAAAATATCTCTAAGCTGTGTTAATTGTCTTCTTTCCTCATCTTGTGCTTGTTTAATCTTGAATGAAGAAAAACACAGGTTAAAAATAACATTATTGTTTCTTTCAATGCAGTTCTTCCAAACTTGCTACTTAATTAGTTCATTTTTCTGAGAAATGTTCAGCTAAGAATGAAAACACAAAGAGAAAAGATAAATGTGATCTGTTTATTTTCCTTTCTATCTTCAAAAAGCTTGATAATAGCTAGGATGTTGCTGGGTTAAGACTTTGATATTGCCTCACTGTGTTCTTGCTTCCTTGCGTTCGTTATTTTCCACTTAAGTCAGTAAATATTTGAGAGCAAAGGCTGTTCTCCTAACATTTTACACAGTGGGGTGCTGAACTGAAACTAAGGCTTCTGGATATGATATTAAAACAAAATTTTACTCAAAACCTTAGAATGCTGACTATTAAAAGTCAGCCAACCTGAACCATAATGATGTAAGTTGTACTGCAAAAAACTAAGTTTACAACTTTCACAAATGTGAAAGGTTGCTACTCACTGTATAAAGATCTGTCGAGAGTGTCTCAATTGAAGGTTTGAGACTTTCAACTGCTTTTAACCCATCCTGAAAGAAACTTGAAAAAGAAAAAGCAAACTGTTAGTAAAATTTACTTTGTATTTTCTGTTTTAAAAGTTGCCAAAGAAAGACATGCATATTATTATGTCATGCCATAAACTTCAAAACATTAAACATCTGGTTTTTATACATCTTTGACTGCTCCACCTCTTTATTTCCATCATAGCTTATTTTAAGATGCAAAATCACCAATTAAATTCAGAACGCCCACACAAATTTTCCTCATTCTCACCTCAAATACAGGTTCTCATCCCACTTTTTGAAGGCTCAGAACAAGCAAGATTTATTTGTAGAACAGCAAAAGCTCTAGCAGATCTAAAATAATTGTGACTTCTTGGAGCCCAGTAACTTCACACCTGACACAATCTTCCTACTAAAACAAAAGCCCTTTGTTTCCCAAGCATTAATTATGGCCTATATGTGAACTGAATATGTTACATCTTTCTGTATCATATGCATTTTTGTATTGACACAGTAATGTTATCTATGTCAAGTAACCCAGCTCTTTAAAAAAAAGTGAGATTTAAAAAATAGATTTAAAGAAACCACAACTATACGCACATTTGATTACAAATCGCTGCACCATTTGCAACAGAAAATATTTTCATTCTGGGAAGCAGGCATGAAAGTGACAACATAACACAGCATTTATGTTGTTGAAAGTCTATTAAATGGATAGAGCAGACAAATGACATACTACAAGTGAAACTGATTTTAAAAGCAACATAGCTATATAGGGAAAAAAACCTAGATAGATTTAGACTGGTCTTTTAAGATGAAAACTTACTGATTTGAACAGGTTAACAATGGCTCTTTCAAGTTTATAGATATGACTTAATTGATCTATAAGCCTACCACAAAAAAAGTACATCATTCTAATGACAGCTTTGTGTTTTATTACCGAGTCCTTCAATTAATTAGAGTGATTCTTTCAATATAGTTTTATCCCACTGCTTATGCAGTTTATGTTTGAGCACAGACAATTTAGATCATTGCTAGATAACACTCAAAAAAGCCCATCAAAACTAATGCAGCAGTAGCTAATTACCCAAACACAGAGCTTTGTTTCAACAGTAGTTTATGAAATATGCCAAATTATTGCGTGGCACTCCTTTGGAACAACTATTATATTCCATGGGACTAGCTGAACCTTATTACGTGTTTCAGAATACAGTAGCAAAACCAGTAACTAATCTATGACAAAAGCAGTTTGTCAAAAGACAGCAAGAACAGTTGAATCTTAGATTTTGAGAAATCTAGAAATGTGTTATGAAGATGTCAAAAGTTTAAAACAAAGCATTGCTTCACTTATTGTGTAGATAAAAGAAAACTAAAACATACTTGCACTGAGCATGAAAATACTTGATCAAGTTCTGAAGTAAGTCCACTCCTTTTTTAATCTTGATTTCATTGACTTTCAGCAGGTACTGTTAGAACAGTAATTCACAAAAGAAAGTAATTATTACTGCTACACTCTTTTTTAACATTTTATTTTCAGTTATATTTCCACAAGCTTTAACAGTTGCAGATTTAGAATGCCTAAAAGAGAGAATGCGTAAAATAGTGGCTTCAAGTATTAATCACACAAAAGCAATTGTCACCACTGATTTCTGAACCCTGTAGGGATACTTCACCATGATTAGTTCAAATTGTTAAAACATCCTTGGTGGCTCCTACTGGAGGCCTGGGTTAAAGGAAGCATAAAAGGGTTTGTCTAGTAAATTTAGGAACCCATTCTTAAACCTAGCAGCCCATCTAGGTATCTATCTCACCAGCTGTTAAATTTACTGCTAAACAGATGTCATTAAGGAAGAACCACTTTACTCTCAAAAGTGAGGGATTATGTTAAAACATTTTTTAAATCTATCTTCTGATTTTATCATTCTGTGTACAAATTTCTTATACATGGTAATTATAACAAATTACAGTTTAGCAAAAGATTTTTAAAATCTACTGTCAAGCTGAAAAAAAAAAAGTCTAATTAGTGTCCTTTTGCATTAGGCACAAAGTCTATATTAAGTGGCAGCTCCTCCCCTGAATTCCATAGCACAAAAGTGTCAGCCACGCCAGCAGAAATAAGATTGACCAACCTTACTTACATACTTAACTGTCCATTAAAGGATGACAATTTTTAACCCCTGCTTAGACACTGACCTCCAAGCAAAGGAGTGAATGTCATCTTATTAATGCCCTAATGCATATGGTTTTTCCTAACCCCCAGTACATCCTAAACGTTTAAAACCCACTAAAATAAAGCCGTATCCAAGTGCCATCTCTTTCTCTGCTGGTTCAGGTGAACAGATGATTAGCCTAAATGTAGACACATGCACTAGATAGTACTTAGGAGAATAACCTCTACAGCTCCTGTTAATTTAAAAAGGAGCTCTAGGCATCTGGTATTCAGTTCACTCTCACAATTTACTAATGACTAGCCTGTCCTTATGATACAACTTTAACAGGTCACACTTCTGACTTACTATCAAAACCAAAACAAAGTCCCCATATATGACGATTCAGAGGTAACTGAGTATAAACATCTTTTCTCAAAAAATCAGAAGAAATACAGGATACACTTCAGCTATTCCACATTTAAGGTGACTTGATCCAATTTCACAGACTTCACCCTGCGTTTTATTATCACTACAACTGACTAAAGTGAACTTCTCCTTTACTGTGACACAGGAAGACAGAAGTATTTGTTCCTGGTTGTTTCTTAGGAAGGATACAGATGGACAATTAGCTGGCAACATCCATAAGTTTACTGGGTACTCAAATCTTTTCATCAGTTTTGAGTACTTTAGTCTGACTGTATAGAAACGTGAAGCTTTTCAACCAAGTATCAGTGCACGAAGTTACTAAAAGCCATATTCAGGACAACTACAGTTAAGCTGTTGGCATATGAGTCAAATTAGCTCTAATCACCATAGTAAAACCATAAGAAACATCCATAGTGTATTTCTGAGTTAATGCACAGAAACAATGAACACAGCGACTTGAATTCCTGACCACAGGACCTGACATGCCCTTAAACTAATCAAACCAAAAATATTCAAATCAGATTTAATGTACTGCAAAATCATGAAGATTTCAAAGTAGAAACATTCTGAAACATCTTGAGAGACAACTGGATTCCAGCCATAGCACTTTTTTTTCAGCACCAGCCCAACAGTGTGCTAGACTGGAGTCTCTCCTCATAATAACACAACAGCTGTCAGCATAGGGAACAATTCAGAGAATGATCTAGGGCTTAAAATAACTTACAGTGAAGCAGTAGTGTACAGGCTTATTTATTATCATCTCTTCGCATTTAATTGAGCTTTGCATTATTTATTTATTCTACAATTTACTTGTTAAGTGAAATTAGAAAAGATCTAAATTCCCTGCAAAGGCAGCACATCAGGATAAAAAAAAAAAGTGGCTTAGCAAATGGAGTTCACTAGTAACTTGGCTGTCCCTCTAAGATCACAGCTGCCATTAAACAATTGTGGTTTTCAATTTTTCCCTAAAAACATTAGCAGAGTATGAATTTTACATTGAATCTCACCTCACACATCTGTAACTGGAAGAACCTTCTTTCCTTCTCCATCTCTTCTGCAATTTCAGCTCCACTTATTTCTGTACGGATCATCCCATGCAGCTTAGCATGCTCTTTTTTCTCCTTCTCTATTTTTGTACTATAAGGCAAAGAATCAGTCAATGAAGTGAGAAATCCACAGTCTCTCTGGAAATCTGATTATTCACAAAGTCTACTGACACATGCAGAGCCAAAGTCTCGTAGCTTTGCATATGACTTAATTCCAGATGACATTTCATTTGAAATTTGACAATGACTAAAGATCAGCAACGACATACAGTAGCTGAAATCTTAATTCAATCATCTGTTAAAATAATGTCCTGACAGATATTCCAAAAGAAGATATTAAATGAGAGGAAGATACTAAGTTTTTGCACTGAAGAAAAAAAATCCTGAAACAAAATAACGAATTCTAATTGGAAACCTAGAGGGATGTTTAATTGCAACTGACCAAACACTGGTTAACAGAGTTCAATTAAGTCACCAGATTTATTGAGTCTTGCCTGTCGTCAAGTCATCTTCTATATATACAGGGTTTTCTAAGCCAAAATCACAGTTGCCACCTCTACTTGCTACTGAGCCAGTTGGCGCTGGGAATGCCGGCCAGCCGGCTGTATTGCAGACTTCAAAAGTCTGCTAGACCAGCTGTCCTAATTCCCTAAAAGTTTCCATGAACATTTTCCAAGAGCTCTGAATAAAACAGGTTCTCCTACAGAATATAAATGAATAACCAATGCCTAGCACACAGTATAACTCCCCTAAACACACTTGTGCATTTGTTACAGCTATTCTCTATATTATTCCTAAAGGTAGTAGCTTAATTACATAACCCAGTTAAGACAAGCCTGATATGGAAAAAGATACTAATAAAAACAAATACATGAGGGTGTTTACTTTTTGGAGAAAGACTTTTAGTTTGCTACTTGTACTGTTCAAGAAGCTGAAAATTCTGGGAAGAGCTTCCTGAGGAAATGTTATATTGCTTTTTAACAAGAGGAAGCATTACACAGGAATACAGGAAGCAGATGAGAGGTACAATTAACATCCGCGCTATCATACCTCCTCTTGGGCAGTCAAGTGTCTCTCAGCTCTCCCTCTGAAAAGATGATGTCTCAAGTGCTCTCTTAACCTGATGTTAACTTTACCTTAACAGCTTATGGGAAAATGTCCTAGATGGTCTACGGACTTCCAGTCAGCAATATATGCTGTACTTACACTTCTCAAGAATAAGGAAATGCCTCCTTCTACACCTCAAGCAGCAAGGGAAAACTAGAATTAATCCCATCCCATAACATTTCCAAGGGGAAGCATTTTGAACAGCAATTCAAAAAGCTTCACTGCACTCTTGGTGCTGGCAGACAGGGCAGAGCCAGCCCTGTGCAGTATTCCAGCAGCCAGCACACCCAGCCAGCACTGCACTCCTCCTCAGCCCATCGTGTCCCGCCAGAAGCAGACGTTCAGAGGGAAGCTCCTTCTCCTTTGAAATAAATGTTCTGAAAACCTTTGCTTGCCTGAATAAAAACTTGGTTCTAGGACGTTCAGTTTTCATCAGAAGTAAGTCTGTACTCCTACTCACTTACTGCCAGGTATGCCATTTTGTAGCCACAGAGTCCAAACACAAGAATTAATGAGACATCAACCGCGAACAGGGGAGATACACCATTACAAAAAGATTCACAGAAAATTACAAATAGGCAGCTCCTTTCTACCACACACTTTAGGAGACTTTACATTGTATCATAATTGGTAGTTCTAAAAAAGTCAGACCTTACAGCAAAGATCCAGGACGTTTTTTGCTCTCTTAATTTCCACGTTAATCTAACAATTCATGAGGCCAGAGAACTCACTGAAACGTAAGTCAAATCTAATAACTATCAATTGCTATTGTACTGTATTTTCCTTGTTTACAGAGAACAATACTCAAACACATGATAACATAACCCTCTCCAAAATTTTAAGAGCTTGTTAACATGTTATAAGGTGTCTCTAAATGCTAGTTAAACCAAAAGACAACTGCCTAATAGTCAAACATTATGCACACTATTACAGCATACATTGTTTTAAGAAATATAATTCCTTTTAAGGAAAGAGCTAGATTTCAGTGAAAGAGTCCTTTCTACTCTTTAAAGGATAAATCTTACTCCACAGACAAAAAGTACTTAAACCAAGACTGACATCTAACAAGTAATTCAGAGAAATAAAACATCCTTGAAACTGTTTGCTAAAGCTTCAGAAAGTTCAGAGATGCTTTACAAAAAAACCCTCAAACCATCCCTCAGTGACAAGTACCAGAGATCAGTGATGGTGCATTTCACATTTGCATTTCTTTGTTATTAAGGCTTTTAGTCTCTAACTACATTTCCAGCTTCGTGATCCAGAAACCAACCTGTTGTTTTGCAACAGTAATATGCCACCTCCTATCTGACTGATACTACAGGGAACTTGTTTCTAAGGAAACAAAGAAAGCACATACAGTAGCGCTGCATGCACATCTTCTGAGTGCTAAAGGTTGGCTGTGATTCCTACCCAAATGCAAGGGTCAACTCAGCTTCAAGTGTCACTGTATGGTGACATTAACCAAATCCTTCTGGCAAAGACAGTTCTACAACGCACCACTGTAAGATTTTCAAATACTGCGGGTATTCAGGTTTTTCAGACAGATAATTTAAGCAAAATTCATAGGAAAATTGGGAAAACTCTAGAAAAATCCTCTAGAAGCAGCAAGACAAGCAAATATTTTGTAAAGCTGCTGTTCTGGAAGGTCATATAGCACATATCACATAGATAGACTTCGCTGACTAAGATTAAAAGCTAAGCACATTTCAGATCATTTGCAATGCAGCTGCACATGACTAACATACAGTGAGCTCAGATCTGTGTAACAGAGAAGTAAAGCTGCAATAACGGATTAAGAATTACAACAGAGAAGTCTGTCAGTTACAGTTACAACATAAAGTCTTACACATTAAGTGTCCGCTATATGACTATTTTTACAGCTCCACTTTGAAAAGCAACTGGTTTTCAACGCAGATTTTAATTTGTATTTCAAACAAATCATTTTTTTCATACAAATCATGGTATAAATAAACAATAAAGTAGGCATTTTTATTGTTTCAATCTTTAAAAAGGCCTTATTTTACTGTTCAACATGCCAAAGACTGGTATTTATTTTCAGCTAGTGAACAAGGGTAAACAAATAGAACACCCTGTACACACACAGCAGTAGTGAATTGGCTGGCTGGGCAGCAACTTTAGGTCTTTCTTCCTCTCCTTCCTCATACAGCAGTAAGCCAGGCTGAGTCTGGGTATGTACATGAGAAGGTGCAGAGACTGGGAATAGCAGCTGGAATGCACAGTCTTGAATGGGGAACACTCTTGAAAATGGAATGCTTCCAAGGGCTATTTTGTTTGACAAAATAGTATTACACATTTTCACTTTAAACATCCTTTTTTTTCTTAAGAATTCCTTTCCAGCCTGACTCTCCAACTTCAGCTCTGGCATCCTACCTTTTAAGTGAAAAACCTTTCATCTGATTGTATCCTACTGCCTGTCGAGGCTGACAGTAAAGCATGACTTTCTTACTTATCACCCAAGTCCTGAATGGAGAAGTCACCAATTCCTTTTGGAAATGTGGGAAAGATTTTTGCTTTCACTCATCCTGCACTAGAGGATGGGGGAGAAGATGGCAGAATGAGCAAAACATGTCCAGACCTCTCCAATATTTTATTAATGATATCTGGAAATTCATTCAAAGCTT
This sequence comes from Falco peregrinus, assembly GCF_023634155.1. Taxonomy (NCBI): domain Eukaryota; kingdom Metazoa; phylum Chordata; class Aves; order Falconiformes; family Falconidae; genus Falco; species Falco peregrinus. Next base: position 63,725,004 of record NC_073727.1, read on the forward strand.
TTTCCATTTAATTTGCAGGTAATGTCTTTCAAAATAAAAATACTTAATATGAAATCTCAGACTCAAAGCAGTTTACCGCGGATGCGGTTTACCTAAACTTCAGTAAAGCCTCTGACACCGTCTCCCTCAGCATTCTTCTGCAGAAACTGGCTGCTCACAGCTTGGACAGGTGTGCTCTGCACTGGGTTACAAGCTGGCTGGATGGCTGAGCCCGAAGAGTGGTGGTGGATGGAGTTACATCCAGCTGGGAGCCGGTCACAAAGTGGTGTTCCCCAGGGCTCAGTGTTGGGGCCAGTCCTGTTTAGTATCTTCACCAATAATCTGGATGAGAGGACCAAGTGCACCCTCAGTACATTTGCAGATGACACCAATCTGGGGTGGAGTGTTGAACTGGTTGAGGGCAGGAAGGCTCTGCAGGGGGGTCTGGACAGGCTGGAGCGATGGGCCAAGGCCAACTGTATGAAGTTCAACAAGAAGTGCCGGGTCCTGCACATGGGTCACAACAACCCCAGGCAGCACTAGAGGCTTGGGGAAGAGCAGCTGGAAAGTGCCTGGTGGGAAAGGGCCTGGGGGTGCTGGTCTCTTCTCCCAAGTAACAAGCAATAGGACAAGACAGAACAGCCTCAAGTTGTGCCAGAGGAGGTTTAGATTGGATATGAGGAAAAATTTCTTCACTTAAAGTGTTGTCAAGCATTGGAACAGGCTACCCATGGAGGCGGTTGAGTCTCTATCCCTGGAGGTATTTAAAAGACACGTAGATGTGGTGCTTAGGGACATGGTTTAGTGGTGGACTTGGCAGTGCTAGGTTTACAGTTGGACTTGTTCTTAAAGGTCCTTTCCATCCCAAATGATTCTGTGATTCTATATTAAAGCTACCTTGTTTAGCACTTTCATTCTATGCCACTACTTTCAAGATGTGGCCTCCACTTTGTCTTACGTACATGCTTTATAAGGAAACATGGCAGAAATATCTATGACCTATAAATATCAATGATCTACTGAGTCACATCAGGGCTCTGAAAAAGTAGTTTAGGAAAAGCTTGCAGAATTTTCAGATAAAATTTCAGATATCGTTTAAAAAATGAGTTCACCAAACTGGAAACATCATCACTTAATCATGCATGCTATGCAGACATCTTCACAGGAGACTGTAATAAGAATTTATTCATTCCTCCACTGACTTCCAATGGTATAGGAACAAATCATTCATGTTAGAGATATACCTGGATACAAGTGCTTGCGTTTCTACACAGTAACATAACATACCTCAGCCTACTGTCTTGATCTTATAATCCAATAAGCACATTCAAACAACTTATCCTCTTCACTCAGTTGTGCGTAACGGACCTCATGCCTGGCTTTTCAAGGGAGAATGGCAAAGGAGAGGAGGAAACCAGCCTTTCCAGGAAAATCTTGTTAGTTTTCCTTAAGCATTTATGTTTCATAGCATTAGCACAACACTCATTAGCGCAGGACTTCTGAAGTTAATAATACATTTATAGGCCTAAAATTAAGACACCTTTATATAAAAAGAATAACATTTTTTTATTTTCAGAAAGACAGGTTTAGGTCTGGATTACAGAGAATATTCAGCTAAAAATGAGTAATTAATACACCTCAGTAAGTTTATCCTTCTATTTCCTGTGCAACATTGATACAACATCTTTACCTCAAAATCTACCACAACAGGGCCAATTAAACTAAAGAATGTGGGTGAAATCTGGCCCACTGCCTTGTTGAATACAGTCTGCCTGCTGGGAGAATGAGCAGTTTTTACAACATGTGTACTCCTTCCCCATATGCTCCCCCCAGTGCGACTGCCATTAGTGTTTAAGTACATGGGGGAAAACAACTGCCTTGTAACAAGAAGAGCCCAGTCTGCACCAGTTCTACCCGAAGGACACAGAGAGACTAGTCCCACGGTGGTGCTGAGGTGGCAGGCAGCATCGCCCAGCTCTTACACGGGAAACAAACACTGTAACTGAGGTCCTAAGAGAAATGCACTGCTTCTAACTACTTCAAAGCTTTAAAAACACTTTAAAATCTTTATGGCTTCAACTGAAGCATGTTAATGACTGATGGTGAGAAAAGATGAATTATTCATGAATGTCACCTCAGGATGTTCCCAATTTTTGATTGAGGTAGGCTGGCATAAAGCTACGAGTTACTTGCTCCCCGTATTCCCTTGTTTGAGAACAGTCCCAAGGTACGAAGAAAAATGGATCCAGCCTCCCTCAGTTACTTCAGCTAAGGTGATCTTCAGGAAAATACTCTGAGAAGTTAGGTAGCTACAGGGCGAAGAATTTGCATAATAATCAGCATTGATGGATGATGATCCAAGAGCGTTAAAAATGGATCTTAACATCACTCTCTCAAACAAGACTGAATACATAGTAATTTTTAAACACGCTTAATTACATACAGAGCTTGAAGAGGCAGCTCAGAAATTGCTATGGGGAAAAAGCAAAACAAACCCCATTTTTTAATTAGATGAATTTACTTTCAAATAGGTCACACTTGGGTATATTAGCACCTGATATGTCATCACAAAGGTGCAAGTAATAAAGATGAGATATCGAGGCAAATAAGCTTTAATTCTTCCATATAAAGACAACCTATCGAGACAGAAATCAGGATGAAGACACTCACTTCTCCACAGACTACAAAAATACCACTTTGGTATATGGCCCTTAGCTTCACAGGTCTGTACTTGTGACTAGGAAATGCAGAAGAATGGTGTGATTTTGAACATATGACACAGAAGGATATGCAGACAAAGAGCAGCCTAGCAGCTTTGAATGGTTTGTTAACCCAAAGGGAAAACAAAAAAGAAAGGAAAATGAAAGAGACACATATTGGAAGAAGTATCACTGGAAAAGAAAGCTAACTAAGCATAAACCTAGGAATGGCTTTAGGCACAGTCCAAACAAGGAACCGTCTAAGGTAACAGATGGAACAAGGCTGAGCAAACCTATGGCTTATCAACACCTACATCCACCATCCCACTCTGACAACACCAGCTGCAGGTGAGACTGAGGTTAGCTCTCCCAGTCCCTCTGCCCTTTTTGTTAAGGCAGAGACTGTTAAGATATTACAACACAGAAATTCAATTTGCAATTAAGAATTCTTGCAATGACTCTGCATCCACCCATTGCTACAGATAACCAAAATGCACAGCTATAAGAAGTTAGATCCGCTTAGGACAGCCACAGAATCAAAACAGTTATTATCTCAAGAAATCTCAGTGGCATATATAACAGCGACCCAGAAAAACCTCCCTGTTTTCCTATGTCCATAATTTAGTGGATAATAAAGGTGACCTGACCAGACTCAGGCTCAAATTAATACTCTCACCCTAGCTTCAAACCCACGTAATTAGACTTCCTGTCTCTGATTTGTAAAGACCAATACTCAATAATGACAGCTGGCAACATCTTAACTTATCTGGAAACTGATCTTATGCACAAGAGGGTCTGACAAATTCTGCAGTCCTTCCGCAGGGGCAGGGCACTTGGGGAAGTTGCAGTCTGAACAGAACTAGAGAAAAATGGTAGAAGTAAGACAGCTTGCACTGAAAAACAATATTCTCTCACTGCCAAATTTAAGCCGCAATAAGTAATTTCTCATGTTGTGAAACCACCACACAAAAAAACAACCAACAAAACACACAAATAATAAAAAAAACACAAACTAACAAAAATCAGCCCCTTGATTTAAAGGATTTTCCTGTACATAGAATTCCCAGGCTCCTTATCCCAAGCCTCAAGCAGATGATCCTTTGGTCTTGATCAAAGTGAAGGATTCCAACAGGCTAGACTAAGAGCTTTAAGCTCTAGAATATTGATGTGGAGCTTTCATCTAACCACTTAAAAAACCTAGAGCACACAGCAATTGTACCAGCCCACCACCTGGAAATATCACAGAGGATGGTAATGGTTCTGGAAGAATTTCCTGATGAACATGTGCTACCTTCAGTGTTTGCATGTTGAATAACCTAACACATAAATGGCTTAGAAATAAGCATTGTCAAGAAGGTGTGCTTCATTTGTTAAAAAATCTTGCAGAAACTACAGAGGTGACTTGGGAAAAGTATCTCCTTACAGTGGGAAAAGGAACCTGTTTTGGATCAAAACCCAAGTGTCTTATTTGAAAGCAAAGTCATAAAGCAGGCTTTCCAAAGGACTGTTGGTTAAAAGGAACAAATAAAAATAATGTCATTGTATCATACAAGCAGCATTGGATCCAATCCCACAGACAGCAAATAAACACCATGTCAACATCACATTTTCAGGTCCTGAATGAAGTAACATACGCTAGAGCATTTCCAGGTGCCTACTGTCCTTAAACTCAAATGAGAATCCCTAAATATACATTTTCCATGGGCGTTTCTACTTCTCAAATACTTACCTAAGTTAAAAAAAGAAATGAAAATATTTCTGGAGTACCTGGCTCTGAAACAGACCACCTGCTCTGACTAAACTGAGGATCAAAGTACAAATCTTTGTATTACTGCAATACACTTATCCTGGTGAATATTATATCAGAAATTTAAAAGCATTAGAGAACTTGGTCCAGTAGTAATAGTGTTCTTGGTATACAACCCAGCAGCATGCATAGGTATTTTAAATTCTGCACATAAACTTTGTAGGATGCCACTATCAATAAGTTATACATAAGTAAACAAGCTTTCAGATCCAGCGACCAAGTACTGGGACACAATAACAGACTAACTTACAAGACTGTTCTTTATGGCCCATTCTCAGAGATCAACTACTGCCACGAGCAATGACTGGAAATCTTAATTACTTCAATAGCCAATAACTGGCACGGCACCAAATGAGATGGTTCATTAGCATTAATATGAAACACTGGAGCCATCACAATTGTCCAAGGATTCAAACTGTCAGACTGGAGGTTCATCTCAATATTTCAGAATGTCTCATTGTGAAAATCCAGCTACAGTCAAAAGCCACTCAGGTCCTCCTCACACACGGAGCCTACAAGAGTAGTAATGAGACTATTCTCATTGTTATTCACAAAAGGAATAAAGAAACTTAGACAACTCGCTAAACTTCCTGCTTTTGTGAGTAAACCACTTACAAAAATGATTTCTGAAGACTGTTTGCCCACGGCTTCAGATGGGCCAACTCAGTGGGCGCCAGAGAATCATTATAACTTTTCACAATTAAAAAAATACTAAAAGATGTTGCTAGATTCTTAGCCAGTCTAGGTGGCTGGGGATCTGCAACCTATTTACACTAAACAGTGTCATCATGTGATTCTTCTGCACCTGTATCATCAGAAAAGGTCTGACATCTGCAGCACTATCTCACAAGATCAAAGAAGCTGGATGTGTGACGTGAAACTCAACCGACAGCCAGAACTCAGGTTATACTGGAATAAGGAATAAAATCCACCACGAAATTCTATTTCAGGGACTATCAGCTGAGACAATACAACAGACTTGGCCAACCCAGGAAACAACTGTTCCTGATGTAGGGCACTAAACCACTTGAAGATTTACAAGGTACCAAAATTAATTTTGTTTGATCTTAGGTGCTGAGGTTTGTTGACTCATTTGATTCACTTAGCTGGATATAAAATTCAGTTATTAAATATGATTTTATAGTTGTTTATACTGTGCATCTGGTACCTTCACACAGTGGCTCATGGTAAGCTGGGCTAGATACACAACATGAGACACAGTTGACAAGACTCAGATAGATGTTCATCCACTTCTAGTACACAATACGCCTGCTGAGAGCATCCAGCCTTGGCATTAAATGCAGAAAACATCTGTATCTTTAAACAATCTACACTAATTAAATGTGATTTACCAAGGTTCTGGTACTGGATCAATCTGGAGTCACGTGCAGTTTCGGAATGATAGCAGCTAACAGCCCCTCAACAGCCTTACCACCTCACTGGTAAGTGCCAAAAGCTCAGCATCAAATAAAGCCTTCCTAGAGACCTCAACATTGGGCACAGTCTCCTAAGATGTGCTAGAGCCAGAGACATTAGAGTGATTACAAGGGGTTTAGGCTAAACAAATCCGGAACTAAATCTTGATTTGCACACTCTTGTTATTTTTTGTTAAGACATTTCAACACACTCAGGCATAAACCATACGATTTCTTTTGTGCTCTTCAGCTAAAGAAACTTGCTAATTATAGTGAAGTAATCACTGATGAGAAGAAAAAAACACCACACCACAAATGCTTAGGTCATCAAGTACCATTATGGTACTGCACTTTTTGGTAGTTAAGGATGAAAACACAGGGTGGGTAACTTTTTAGTTTTATATAGTAGTGTCCTCCAAAAGTAGAGTATGGCAGAAAAGGAAGGGAAAAGAAAAGGAAAAGGAAAAGTAGTAGATTACTGGGTAGTAATATTGATACTGTAAAAAAATTTAACAAATTTCTTGCCCAACTAAAGCAAAACTTTCTCAATTGAAGTGGAAGAATATGCAGTGGAAGAACAAGCACTGGGAGGTTATGCTTGTTACTTGGAACTTCATTAAGCAAAGAGGTCTACCACAGACACTAACTGTCATGGCACAAAAACATACAAAAGATAATTTACTCATGAAACAAGCTGTATATTACAAAATTTGAAATTACTGTGTCCATGCACTTGCACCTTCACACAGCTCCAGGTTTTAAGAAAAAAAAAGTAAGAACAAACACTTCACTTCCCAGATAAAACTTCTGGCTGGAACCTGAATATTAACCAATGACCTTTACAGATTTCAGTTAGACTTCCCTTCTAAATAAAAGTTTAAAAGATACATACACTTTTGTTTCATAGTCCTTCCAAGCTTTATCAAAGGGTTTTTTCAGGTCCTGTCAAGAAAAAAAAACATACAGTTAAGTTATTTGCGTGAAAAATACTGTAGATCTAACAATGAAGACACAACATGGCCATTTGCAGTGCCTGCTAGAATAAGGGACTTTGCTCTTTCTTGAATAGCTCACCTGAGGATTGTGTAAAAGCAATCTTGCACCTAGGAAAAACAATCTTGTACACAAAATTAATACACTCATTTTTTTTAAAAATATCTCTAGGATGCTCTTTACTATGCTTTTTACAGCTCCATTTTACCCCTTAAAAGGTATAACCACATGTCATCCAAAGAGCACTATGCAATTAATCAAATCAGCTATTTTCTCATCACTCCATCTGTGGCTTTACTGGAAAGAAGTGACTGTCCTGAGGCTGTCACACAACCTCAGCCTTGGCTAAGGAATTGATTCATCCCACTAAAGTTAAAGAAATCAATTTCCCACTGACTTAATGGGAACAGTGTAGGCCATACAGCTCGATGTAACTCAATTCTGTGAGAATTCTGAATTACTTATGTTCCACATTTTTTTCCCTCTGAAGCAGCCAATTTGGATAAAATGATCTTAACAAGTTGTAAAATTATTTCACTGATGTCTAAAACTGCAGCAATTGAAGTTCTGCTTCAACACTGAAGTTCCAGAGATCAGCCAACTACAAAACCAATACGTTAACTATCAGACATCGGAGAAACTTTGCAACTACAGATCAGGAACTAATTCTTACATGTCAGCTAGTTATTTTGACAATTATGAAATTAATTCAAGCAACACTTGATTACTTTCTCAAGTCAGGAACATGGGGCAAGTGTATTGTAACAAATGTATATATATTCTGACACAGAAAAAGAGAAGAACAAGAGGAGCGAAATGTGGTAAGCAACACAAAGATGATAGGCATCTTTTACTAAATAATCTATTTATCCTCCAATAATTTACACAGACCATTTTTAGTCTATGCGTATTTTTCTTCTTTCAATGTCCTAGAACAATAGCTGCCAGTCACTTCCTGTTTGTTCAACAGTAAATAAAGCACAAGCCAAATAAGTTTGTTGGCTATAGGCTTTGAAATTTATTATAAACGTTATCATTACTTGAGTTCTAAGTTATTATTATTTCAAATAGGAAACATCCTCAGGGCACAAATAGATTTCAGCTTTGTTAAGAAAAATCCTATGCTCATGCAGCCTAGTATGTCTGTCTTAATAATCTGTATTGTTCCAGGTAGGTTTAGAATGCTAAATAAATATATTAATAACAATCCTTTTAAATAAAGTACTATGCCCTTCTCAACTAAGTAAATATCCAAATACTTACCCTTCTTTCTCCACTTATCTATATCTCAGGGCTGCTTCTAAAGCTTGTAAAATGTTGTTTTGTATACACAGTCAAGAGCATGCTGTATGTGAAACCACAAACAGGAATGACTCAATTCACAAAAAAATCCCCAACATCTCCTGGTTGGTAAGCTACTATGTTACTTTAGTAACCCATTCCTTCCATCAAATAAGATTAATAGACTAGCTAAATGTATATATTGTACCAACAATATATGTATATTTATTTATAAATAAGAACATACCCCTTTCACTCCTTTCAGATCTCCCTTCAGCAAACTGTCCAATGGAAAACTGATTATGTTGTTCATATTCTGAATCTGTAACAAAAAAATTACATTAAAACTTCTTAATATATTTTAATGCAGAACAGACACTGCTTTAATTCATGCATTTCAGAAAGTTCCACAGTGAAATCTTAAGACATTATTCTCCTAACCCTGCTTTATGGAGATATTTACCAGTACAGCCAGTAATCAAAGATGGAGGGAACATGAGTTAATTAGACTTACTCTGGAAACACTATCACGCAAGCCAGCAGGAAACCTGCAGAATTACTGCTGATGATAAACATCTCATCCAACAGTGACTGCAAAGTAAGACCACTAGTATTTACATTGCCTGATTTCACTGTTTAAATTACATGAAAACAATCATACAATTTTTCAGCAGTTATACATTTTAAGTTCATCAGTATATTTTATATTGAACTTTTTTATTTTCCAGTCTCTTCAGACCTATTCCATAAAATGTACCTGCAATTTTCACAATACAAGGCACCTTACTCTAACAGAAGTTACAAAGACAAAGAATGCTGGCCTGTGAAAAAGCCACTATTCAAGTACTTTCCATTTATTTTTAAAATGTAATATATCTGCTTTATTTATCTTTATTCTCAAACTTTGAAGCAAAGATTTTATGACATCTTCAGTAAGTAATTCAAGACAAATTTCAAATTAAGACAGCAGTAAAATACTCTTGGTTTTAGATCAGTATTGGTATGACATTATTTTGATAAGGAAAAAGAATGAAGACCGACAGGAGGAGTAAGTAGCATACACCAGGAAAAAAGAAGACTTCATGTCCAATCCTTTATGATTCAGAGAAAATGTTCAAGGTATGGGCCATGATGTCTAGACACAGAGTTTAAACTGTGACATTTCAAATGGACTGCATGCAAGAGTAAAAACCAGAGTATTTTAGAACCACACAATGGAAAAAAACAGAATAACTTTTGCAGCAGTTTGGTGAAGGTTGCTTTGGGATGGGTTTCTTTTTTGGATATTATTATTAGCTGTTCTTTTAAAACGTGATTTTTTTCAAGAAACACTGAAATGCATATATGAAGATGGATTTTAATTTTGCATCATATAGCAACAAAAGCTTGTTTCTTCAGAAACAATATGAGGAACATCAAAGGTCCTTTTAGTATAATCCATCCAGAGAAGAAAGGACAACAACAGGAACTTCAAGAATATTTTTTTCTAATGGTCATGCTTCTGCCTCCCCAGAATGGAAAAATACAAAACATTATCACCCTATAGTTACTTGGTGGTCTCACTAGAGAAGAGTCAGGGGTCCCATCCCCAGCAGTACTGCTATTAAAAGAAACAAAGACCCCAAACCCCCACCCTTCCTCTTCAAAGATGCTACCTTACTGAACTTGTTTGAATTTTCAGCCAGCAACCAAAAAGAAAGTGAACGTACATCAATTTCAGAGGTTAAAGAGATCGCCTCTGCATGGGAAGGCTGGAGAAATATAGAAAACCTGGTCTTTAAAACTCTTATCACAAATCACATTTCTCCTCCCCCACCCTACTTCTCCTCCTTCCCAAAAAGCTGCAGGACTCAACAAGTTAAATTTCAGCTCTCTCTCTGGGTTTTTTTCCCCAAATAATTCCCATAAAAATTGAAGGAACAACATCTACACATGCTTAGCTGGCAGTGCTGGAGGCCATCCATCTCGTAGGTTCTCAGCAGTACTATAACATCTGCATATCAACATAACCATGCTCAAAGTTAATAAAATTGTATGTTGTAGATATAGGAGATAAGCAAAAAGGTTTACATCACACAAAACTCAGGTAAAGAAATAAAAAATTATTCTAGAAAAAGACAGATGGAACATGTAGACACATACCCAGTATGGCTATCCAGGTGGACAAGCAGAAGAGGTCTCATCTAAGATATCATTCTATACAAAGTTTTCTACTTTGCTATTCTGTTTTATAAGTATGATGCAGTCAAATGTCTGACCTAAAGATCAACACTTTCCATAGCCTCCATTTAATTACCTTAAAATCCAGACAAATAGGTACAAAGCAAGAATAAAGCATTTCTCAACAGCAGATTCAAGACAACTATTTCTTCCTTAAGTCAAAAAAGAAAAATAATGTCAGACCCTGAAGTATTATCCCAGACACATTCATATAAACATCAATCAGCCTTCCAAACAGTTCTGGATACTTCCTAGAACTTCAAGTCATGGGGCATGAAGTCCAAAGCAACTTAAAAGAATAGGAGGAAAAAAACGAACATTTTTTCATTTTTTTTTACAGTTTGGAGAATGCCTGCCTATTCGAATTAATTCCTTTTGTGTGCTATCACCTGTATATTATTACTAGTCTACTGTATTCCCTATACTCCTATTTTATTTGCAACAAATGTAAACATACATAATGCATTAACTTGTCATTATTAACCTAGCTAGATGAATCATACTTGCTCATATTTATAAATCAGCAAGCGATTCAAAGAAGAAAGATCTTTCATTTTTTTTCCCTTCTCTCGAGAAGCTTAAGCTGAACTATCTAAAAATACAGACCCATTTTTGGAACTCAGAGAGGCATTAATACGCTGCAGCTCCTACTCTGTGTGTATACAGGGAGCCAAAATGTATGCAACTGCCTCTACTCTGACTTTTTTATGTTTTAAAATATTCTTTAAAAAGAAACATACTCAAAGGTGCAGGAAAGCTTCACAGAAATTAGTCACCCTGCCTCAGAGGAACACTACCAAGTTCCATGTGTTTGGGGGGAAAAAAGGAAAAAAAAATATTGAAAACCTAGTTGACCTGGTTTCCACTTCCAACACTGCTGCTTTGGCAGACCCGCAGTTTTCCTCTGACAGCTTCCAACAAGATAAGACGACACAGACAGGGTAATAAATTAAAACTTCCTAAGTTGGAGAAGGCTCAGAGGAGGAGAAAAAGAAATGTCAGTAGGGAGAACGTAAAAATAAACAAAACACGTAGCTGCCAGAAGTGATGGTAGAGGCAACAGGGAAGCCAACATTTGCAAAGGGGAAAGAAGATTTTCAAGTAGTTTAAGAGCCTGTGGCTAAACACTGACGTTCTTCTTTCGAGAGCCCTCCTGATTATTTTTAATGAGTCTTTTCCAGAAGAGCTTTGGATACTGTTGCCTGTAGTACCTGAATTGGTTTTGCTTTCTAAATCCAAGCCAAAAAAATGAAAGCCTTTTCACTACTTCAGAAATTAAAATACTTACCTTAACACGCAGATAAACAGAGCAGATCTTTAAACATTTTCAATTTAAACTAAAATTCAGGTAGTTGAACGGTGTATGATATGACTCCTATTGCCATTGCTACATTCTACATGCAGTCGATGTACTTGGCTATGGGCTTCTCAACCACCCATGAACTTGGGTGTGCACAGATGGTGGCAGTACTGCCTGCCAACAAATCACTATTTAAGTTATTTTCATGTTTTTATGGCAAGTACTATTGGATTTAATACTTTCCAAAAGTTTTCCCAGTGATATGAGCTTTAGTAGAACAAGGCCAGTCAACGCAGCAGGGAGCAAGTGGAAGTGAGAACATCCAGTATAGAAGAGACACTGTTTGTCTGACCTTTAAGCTTTAGCATCTAACCCCAAGACTTCAGAAAACCATGTAACAAAGGCTTATAGCACAAACTTTCATCTTTGCACCATGCTTCCCTCTCATACACAAGGACACAACACTGCCTTTCTGCTGTCCTCACACCCTGCCCCAGGTGCAGCGCAGTGGTGTCCCCCATGGCACAAACTGCATCACACCAGGCTGGTGGCTGAGGTGGACATCACCCACCACCCATATATGCCATAGGAAAAGTGACTTTAGCGAAACAGGAGCTGAACATCGCTATCTGCCCACACATGGATCTGCTGGCTCAGCTGCCTAGAAACATGCCTTCACACAAGGTACCAAGTGTGGCCACCATGTACTACTTGGAAACAGTCCCTGCACCACCACCAATATACAAACTACAGGCTAGGAGCTTCTCTAATAGGAAGTGCAAGCACAAAAATGACAGGAAATACTTTTTAGAATGTATTCTTAAAAGCATAAAGTCAAGAATTCTAAAAGCATAAATTAAAGAATTCAAAAAGCAAAGGAAGAAAGAGACTTGAGGTTACTCCAGCCCATCTTCCTTGCCAGTGGAGGAGACTTCCCAACTGCATGCTTTCTAACCTAGTTTATAACATCTAAACAATAAGCTTCTATCACTTTCTCTGGGACACTTCATCTAATATTTCCACAGTGAGATCCCATTTACGTGCAATTTATTATTTTCCTCTTCCACAATCAGTTATTTGTGAGGCAAACCACACACTTCCAACTGTTCCAAGCTTTCTTCATAAATCAAACTATTCAAGCTCCGATCATTTTTTGTTACTGTCCTCTGAGTTTCTTCCAGTTGGATCATTATCTTTCGGGGAAAGAAATAAAGATAACATTCCAGGTAGAGCTGAACCCATGCCACTAAGGAGGAATTATTGCATCTTGTATCTTTACAGACGTAAATCAAGCAGCACTCTCCTTTTTTTCTTCTCACCATTAAGCCAATCTTTCCTCAAGGGTAACAGTGAAAAGCAAAACAACACAACTTAAATCATTAAGCTTCACATACAATACTCCAAACCTCAAATATATCTATCTGTAGCTTTTTTTATGCACTTACTAAGATGAGTCCTTCTAAACAAAATATGCTTGTGAAGGTTCAGGCACCAAACATTTTTTAAAAACTTTGTGTGAAATATTACCCTGGAAAGAAAATTCTGAGCATAAATCACATAATACAGTTCATTATGTAATACAGAAAAGGTATTTCCTTCAGATTTGTTATTTGTTACCCTTTTACATGTAATCAAATCTCCTTTCTTCTTACTTTTAAAAAACTGAAGTAAAACAAGAGCATATGGTCAGAAAAATATTAACACTGTTCTTCCATCTCTCCTGGCTAAAAATCCAAGGATTACTAACAGTAAAACTTCCCACATGGAATCTCTTCCTCCCAGCTACCTTCCACAGAGCGGAAATACTGGATTCCAGTCCTCCAGCATGTCTCATTAGCTTTAAATTTAAACAAATGAAAAAGAACGGACAAGAGTATGTACAAGAACAACAAATACAGAAAATAGAAATCGTTAAGTAGCTACTTCATCTTCACAGATCAAATCCTTTTCAAGGACTGCTGACAAAGATGACAGGCAACTACAGATTTTATTTCTTCTTGGTGTAGCAATCTAAGAATAGGATCTAAAGGAAAAAACATTTAAAGTGCAAACACATTGCCTTTCCTTGTCCTAACATTTTCATATTAAGATTCACACTTTATTACTTGGCACTAAATTTATTAAGACAGAGTAATTAACATTATAAACAAGTGCCATGCAGACCTAACCTACCTGGGAACTGTGGGTGCTACCATTCCATCAGGAATTAACACCAAGGTTACCATCGAAAAGCAATATTGTACATGCCACCAAAGGTACCATGTTACCTTTGAAAATGCCTCTAGTATTTTCTTATAGTTCACTAGCAAAAACAGACATACTGATAGATCAGTCTTCTTAAAAACATTTCTAATCCAGAAGAAGTTGAAGAAAAGTTTGTAGCTTGATATTGGAGCTATGGCAAGAGAAAAAAAAAACAACGCACAGTATATCATAAAGTGATCCAGACCATGCAAACAATGTGTTAGAAAGTCTAAAGTGAGTAGTTACAAGGTCGTGAAATACAGTATATGTCAAGTCATTTCTCCTCTTAAAAACACGTTTATAAATCACTTCAATTGTGAAGAACCAAAGCTCTTCAAAGTTTTTTGAGTTTTATGCAGTACTTAAAAGTGCACAGATAAAAGAAGCATAGTAAAACACATACAAAAAACCCAAGACTTGAACTTTAACTTGAATAGCTTACAACTGAATAATTGGATTCCAAGAAAAAAACCAAAAAACTTCAGCTGTTAATGAAGTATTTTAAAACACTGATGCCTTGGTAAGTCCACAAAACCATCAAAGTCTTTGGGGAAAACTTTAAAAACACTAGAGAAAACAACAACCTAAAACCCTGTTAAAGCAGAACAACTTTGTAACAGCTTTCCTTCACCTTGCTAAAGACAAATTCAAGGAAAATCTTTCTGCAGAAGAACTTTAGAGCTACAGCTCTAAACATCACCCAGGCCAAGAGCTGACAGAACACATCAGCTTCTAGAAACAAAAGCAAAATATATGACAAAGCAAAACTTGACAGTAGCCCTACAGCTTTGCCAGCGTTAATAGCTTTGGCATCTGTTCCAGTCTGAACATGTCCTCTCACTTCCTTGCACATCCCTCACTCATTTCAGCTAAAATCTGTGGAAACTCAGCGCCCTATGAAACTATAGGGATAGGTCTATTTAAAAAACAGAGTACCTTTCAGAACTTTTTTGTTTAAAAGCAGAAGGTTGTTTGGCCCTAGCTACATTTTGGATGAAACTATTTACAACCAAAATGTGTTCAGTGCTAGAAGGAAACCCCAGAGGAGAGGGATGGTTTTACTGCTAACATGCTGAAAGAATTCAGAGCTGAATACTTCACCACACCGTGAGAATACATGGGGCTTCTTTCACATATGCCCGTGACTATAAAAAGACAGCAACCCAAATTATTTCCAACTACTGTATAGGACTTTTTACACTAGTCAATACCCTTGTAACCTCTTAAACTAGACACCCATCAGTGAACTTATGAACAAACTTTCAAAGTGACAAGTTACCAACAGTTTATTCTAGTGATATTAACTTCTAATAGGCAAAGCTACATAAAACTATAGTTCTATTTTATAATTCTTTTAATTATATAAAATAACTCCTATAATAGAGTTATTTTATAACTCTAAAATTATTTATACATATGGTATTTTCAAGCAATAATGAAGCTTACATCTTTTTTTCTTATGTACTTCTTTCTGGAGGAAACTATTTCCTTAGAAAGACACCAAATTCAGGGACCATTAGGTTCCTCTGTATCTTCAGTTTTGCCAGTCAGGAGAAAACAAAAAGCTTCAAACCTCAACAATATGAAGCATAATAGGAAAGAGCAGAACCTTACAGAGACCTGTCCTTCACCAGACAGTATTAGAGAAGGTGCCTATGCTATCGCAATGTTAACGACAACAAAATTAAATTACATTCATGTCCATCCAAAGTTATTATTTGCTTCAAAAATAGAGAAAACTCAAATAATAAATGGAGAAAAAAACCTAAAGACTTAGCTACTATCTCAAGACATATCCTCTTCTTACACATACAAACTGAAGCAAAAATACATAATTGCTAGTGAAAAAGCAGTACGTAGCAAAAAGATTCAGAAATATTCCTTGGAGAAGACACACAAAAGTTTATGTGGGTAAGAAAAGGTAATAACAACACACATTTCGTTTCCTATAGATACTTTGTTTTTCTTGTGCTTTCCAGTTTTTGGCTGAAAAGCTATTCCTGTCAGAAACATTTTGCAAACATAGTAATTACTGTTTTGAAGAGAACAAATAGCTAAGATTTTTTTTTTTAAATGCCAACATTTTTTAGCTTTTAAAAGTCTTCTTGAAAAATAATACATTAAAAGTTTTTTTCTGAGGAGGGGGTGCAGCTTTTAGTAGATTGCTTTTTAAAACCACCTAAAGATCACATTTCCCAGATCCATTTGCCTAATGAAGTCACCATATTGCAATTAATACATGATAGAGAGGGGTTTTTAGTCAACAGAAGGTATCAATTAGAAGAATTCCATTTCCCCTTCCATATGAGCAGTCTGCCTCTGTATGGGAGACTCAGGATAACTGACTGACACTCAGCAGGGATACCTCTTCTATATATAATCTCAGATAATATTTGTAACTCCAGATATATTCAAATCAATATGACCACTAGGAAATATATTTCAGGGTTGATCAAGTACATTTGGGGCTAGATTCTCTCTCATCAATATCACAAATGGGTAAAAAGAGGACAGCATCAGGGAGTGAATGGGACTGTCCTAAATCCCATCAGCTGGAAACATTCCCCAAAGAACTGATTATGACCAGCTGGCTGCAAACTACAGACATTTGGTCTAGACTCACAAAGGCATCTGATGCGTCTCCATCCCATTGATTACAGCAGGCACAGATTTTTAAATGCTTGTAGGAATCTGGGTCATCTCCCCTTCCTAGCCTATGGTTTATGAGTTCTGTGGTTTCCAGTGAATTTGGGACTTAGACATAGGAAAGCTCCAGCTAGTAGAATGTAGTCAGAATCTGCTCTTTTTGTGCCCTCTGATTAATGTCAGAATGAGGCTGAAAATTCCCCATTCATAATTAAAACTCCTGTTCGCCCATTTGGCTCCATCCCATTTGGCTCACTGAAGAGTGTTTTTAAATCTTACTGGCTTCAGTTGCAGGATTGGTCCCCAGCAGACAATACTGTCATTACAGCGTTATGTTTGATTTTGTTTTTCCTGACTCTTCCCTAAGAAGCAAAAGACTCTTTCAGGGACACTAAAATCTCCCTTTATAAACACAAATGAAAAGTGTGAAAAAGTAAAAGCAACATGAATGCAGAGTAAACCAAGCTGGGTTTTGCTGGTTTCAGAATTTTAAAGCAAGTCGATATGTGTGTTTTATGATACACATTATAACTACTTTATTGTGGGAAGCTTTTAGACATGAGAATTGTTAGAAGAGGGTTTTTTGTTGGGTTGGTTTGATTTTTGTGGTCATTTGGGTTGTTTCATGTTCTTTGAGTTTTGCAAGAGGAAAGGCTAGAGCATGAAACGTTTTCCTAAGCTGAGAATTTTTTAAGAACACTGCTTGCTAAAACACAAATTGTCTTCAACATGAAGAGCTATTATAATTCAGAAATAGAGCCTTTGTAATGGATTTAAAATTTCTACATATTTTTCTTAAGTAATTCTTACCAAATTTTTGAAGAGTGCAGTTAATTCCTTTGTAAACACAGAAAACTTTAAAAATGCTGTTCCCAAATCTGGGTCATCCCTGCAAACGCAGTTGCCTCCGAATTTCTCCAGTGCTTGTGTATACTGTTCTTCGTTTTCCACATGAGCTTCAAAAAGAACAGAACATGAAAATATCAGTAGATAAAAGGTTATTGAAATTACAATTGAGTGTTTTTTTTAAAAAAAAACTGTTCAGATGATTTCTTGCTAAAAATATTTACTTGATATGCTAAACATTCATTATTTATCTTTTAATGCTGATATGCCAGAAGTATGACGTATCTCACTAATTCTGGTTTATGTCTATCTATCCACATGCTGTACAATGGACAATATGTCATCAAGACAAGACAATCATCTGACAGATACCCATTCTACAAAGACCCACAATACTTCCGCATTGGACCGGAGACTGCATAACAATTCTCAACTCATTATAATGATCTCATAGAATCTTTTGTTATCGCTCTCTAATTTTAACTGTGTGCTGAACAAAGAAATAGAGGACATCAAGTGAGTTGGCAGAGTTCTGGATCTCTACAATAGAAGGCAACAGATCAAGTAAGACTTAGGAAATGGGTCTACAAACTACATTACAGATGAGGGCAAAGCCTCTGTCTGTTAGCTCTCCAATTCAGAGCAGCACTCGGATGTGAGGCAAATCCTAGGAGTCTGCGCTTACCACAGGCCAGTTCAGTTTTCAAAGCAGTTTTGGTTCACAACAGCTAGACACCTTTCCGAGACAACAAAACCAGCAGCTCTGCCCCAGAAGTGGTCCAATGCTTAACTGAGACAGCAGGTTCTGAATCATTGTGCAGGCTGCTGATCAATGTAAGTCATCTAGCACACACCTAATGCTTCGGCCCTTCAAAATGCTTTGAGCCATGCATGCTGGGGGATTATTCAGCCCGTGGAATAAGACGAAGTCTGGGCCTAAAGCAAGTTCTCCTGATTCAAATATAATGGAAATCTGAGGGGCCTCAGTCTTAACTACTTTGGCCTACTAATTCACTCCTAGGACACCAGATTACTTGTTTGTGTAGACAGGCATTAAGTTCCTGTCAAAGGAACTTTTGGACAAAGCACACCAAGTTGGCACCTGAGAAAGTTACTGTTGCCCATTTCTTATTCTAGCTGTGGCAAATTTCTAACACTTCAAAGGAAGTCAGGAAAAGAAACCACACCCTAGAAAACAGATTAGGCCTTAATAAGAACAAAGACCCGTTCTTGGTCATTACATGAGACCAGGATAAACCCAAGCAATGATCCAGTTTCATTTCAAGCCCTTTTGTGTATGTCAATGCATTTAATATCCAAAGGATTCCTGATGCAATGTCCTTTCTCCAAATTTCTATGAATTAGTTATACACACTAAACTTAGCACGCTTCAACTTAGAAACAAGCCTGTCTGTTCACATTCCTGTTCGGACAGCCATTTAAGAACTCTGCTTCTCAAGTAGCTACAAATTTTATTTCATTTCCAATATATGAAAATAAAACACTGTGGAGCAGTGGTATAATAACGTGTAATTAAAGACTGTCGTAATTTACATGTAGAACTAAAGTTACACAAACGACATTAATTCTACAAGTCTCTAACATCAGCGCTTGAATTTGCAGCCTGTGAAAGATTGTTTGCATATAGCTATTCAACTAAAAACTAAACTCTAGCACTAAATCGTACTTATTTTTCCTCAGCATCAACAGCAGGGGCTGAGCACTTACCAAACTTCTTGCTACTTGAGCTGCAGGACGAAGTAAGGATGTTCAACTAATACTGTTGTGTGATGTACACACACCTGAACAAGCTTTGAACAAACTGGCACAGACAGCAAACAACAGGATGTGGCAGGTCGCAACTCCTCTAGTTCACACAGCTACCCAGCAAGCTGAATTATTTCCATATTGCTTTCTGCATTCTTACTGCTTCCTGCATCCAGCTTAGCATATTTGAAACCAGGTGAGGGTGGAGGTCAGGGCACAATTCACACAGCAAAAAGAGAAGGCTGCCACTGCATGAAAACAAGGTGAAAAGGCTGCTACCATTCGCTGTAGTTAGATGTGCAATATGCAGGTGAACCATGCTGACTTTTTTACCTTACAAAACAAGCAAGAGCTTTCTATTCCATACAATATCCCCAAGGGTTTTCTATTCCCCAGCACCCTAGGGACCAATTCTTCTGGATCTATGTATAAGATTAAATAAAGCCAACAAAGCAGCAGCTCAACAGCAGTTCGGTGACATTCCCCGGAATGCTGATGATACTTATTGCAGCAATACTGTTAGCTGAACTGGTACTTCAAAAGTGCTTCTGAAGAATATGAAATGGCATTTTTTTGTGGAACCTTCTAAAATACTTTCCCTGCATTACGGATTCTTCCTGATGAATATTAGAAGTTTCTCCACAAACCAAAGGCTTGGGATCTATCAAAAAAATGAAATGAGCCAGGTTGGTTTGAGGTTTTAGAGGCTTTTTTTAAGTAAGAAACAAAATTATGTACAAATTGGAGTCACTATCTAATCCTCTATAATGGTTTCCTAAATTCACACATTAAAAAAGAAAGCCAAAACATGTAAACTTAATGCTCAGGGAACCTATATTAAAAATCCAGTAACTGTGTTCTTATGAGTGCAGGGCCCCAGTTTTTATTTTGTCAAATGAAACCCCAAGGGCTGGCAAGTGGCTGGGTTAGTGACATTTTTGTTGGTGGAAGAGAAATGCCTCGAAAACTTTCTTGTCAAGACTGGGCAGCATGAATTTAAAAACTAGACAAGGTACTGATTTTATGCAAAAACTGTAGTATTTGATATAATGCTTTAACATGTACACTGATTATTAGGCATACTCAAGCACTCAAAAATTAATAAAAAAACCAACAACCCACCCACAAATGCAAAAAAAAAAAACCCCAAAATGCCCAAAAACCCGAAGGGTGCCAAATAAACATGTAAACACATGACACAGCTGCAGATGAATCTTAAACTGGACTCTCCACAATCAAAAGATAACAGCTTCATTACGTTAGGCAAGAAGGAACTTCTTTTCAATTGCCTGATAAGAATTATACCACAACAGCAGTTCTTGTTATAACCTTCTACCTGAACACCAACATACCCACAAGTTCCGTCAGATATTGGTGGCTCTCCAAGGTTGCCAGGCCTATCTATTTTGCATGTAATACAGGTTTTGTTAGCTCTAATTGCTATGAACTGCATAGCCAGAACAAAAGTCAACAAAACACTGTTTCTGATTCACAAAAACAAATGTTGTTTCTTATTTACAAAATGCTGCTGGATCCACAAAAACAAAAGCTTTTGTTATTTTGTCAAAGATGATGAACACACAAAACTCCAAGAAATTGGCACACACAAAAAAATGCACACAGCAACAGTGCTTTGTATTTTTATCAGCACTGTAAGAGAAATATCTGACTTTGTGCATGATGACGATAAAAAATTGCAGCTCATCAGCTCTCCCTTGTCACGAAGTTCTCAACATACATAACTGGAAGCCCCCAGGAAGGGTGAGGTTTCACTAAGCAGTAGAGCCAATGCAGCTTCTTCCTGCTGCCAAAGAGAGTAATTTCACACCTTCCATGCCCTCAGTTCTCAATGATACATATGCCTTACCATTTCAGGTGCTCATCTAATCCCAGTTAAGTTGATTTCACTGCATATGCAGCTTTATATGAGCTAAAAATTTCATCTAAGGATCTGCCAAGCATGAGGGGGTGGCAGGAGGAACAGGTAGCCCAGACCTGGTGGAAAGAGGAGAGCACAGCTTCCCCACTTGGTAGCAGTAAGCCAGCTAGATAGGTGCAGCTACCTCACAAAATTTCATCCTTACTGAGCTCATGATCAAGCAGCTAGTTCAAGACTGTTATTTAAAATGTACGTTTTCTCTTCTCAGAGTTACCTATATAACTGTTTCCGATTCAGTTAAGATGACTGACTGTTTAAATCCTCCAGTTTCACCGATTCAAACTACCAGGAGTTATGATGTACTTACCCAGACCAGATATGTTTATGGCTTTGACAGATTTCTTCATCTTATAGAGAACAGTTCGGTCAACATCCAGAGCCTAAACCAAAAGAGAACAATTAAATGTGAAATACTGGACTGTCCTCTGGTAAACCTGTACTCTGGAAACCTTCTGTAATTATAACACTATTATGTTAGTTAACTTTATTTCTGTAATTAATCAATTACTTGCTAGTAGCTCCTACCCCCATCCACACAACTGGTTTCGTCCCCTCGTCCACAAAAAAAAATATCTTCCCTCTTTTGCTGGTGACCAGCATCACATATATTCAACACCATCTAAAATGAAACTATCTACACAGTATCTTCTTCCTGTGTTAAATTATTAAAGAAGCTTAAAACAGTTCCAACCCATCGTATGTTCTGACACTGCTGAAGAAACAAGCAGTATTGTTTCCCCAGGCAAAATATTAAAGATGGAATTTAATTTCAGTTTTCCTAGATAATTTAGTTAATTAATTGCACTTCCAACCATATGAACTTTTTCACTGCTATGCTGAACAAAATAAATTGCCTATCTCTCAAATATCTTTCACACATTTTATCACTAGGCAAAGCTTTCAGCAACACAACATAAAATTCAAGATTAAATCCTGTCCAGAAGATTCAAGCACTTATAGTCAATTTGTTTCAAAGAAAGAAGTGCAATGGAAGCAGGCAACCATTTTGCTTACTGAAGTGAAATATGGGCAGATCCAAAAATGTACAATTGTTCTGGAACAGAAAAGCAGAATTATGGTCCCACAAATGTGGTTAAAAAACAAAACAAAAAACCCAACCCAACACTTTGTGAAACTGGAAGATAATTTAAGTATGTCTTTAGACTCCACTGAAGAACAACGCTGAACACTACAAATTGTATTACAAGAACTGTTTAGCATGATACATGCTAAAAAAGCAAACAAAAAGCACCAAATTCATTCCAGTTTTCATTCAAAAGATTTCAGTGCATCACAGCAGCTACACATCTGATCTACCATTGTTTTATTGCTAATAATTTGTGTAACAGAAATGATGCAGAAAAGTCAGTCCCTAGGACCGTATCCAATTATTTTAACATACTGAATGCAAAGAGAAATATTCTCTCTCACATTTCTGGGAGTATTCTTAAACTGAATCCATTCAGACCACAAATCGCTGGGCAAAATCTCTGCAGCATTCCATGGAAACCAACAGATTCTGATGTTGCCTTAACATTAATGTTACACTGTCACAGTACTCCTATATCAATTGGAAGTTTTACCTCAAGCATCTTTAGAGATCACATCTGAAACATTAGCAGAAGTGCACAGGCCTTTTCACCTGGAATTCCAAGTACAGAGGAAAGGGAAAAAAACTCTAAGAAAGCCCATAAAGGTCACATCAGCTCTCTCACCCTCTTCAGCAATTTGAATTGTATTCACTATAACAAACCTGTATACAGTGAGATCTCAAAGGTTAGATTAGCCACCTGCCTGGATGGGAGTACACAAAGTACATTCCCTCACTGTGTACTCCGTGATTTCTAAAAATAACCTCATAAAAGCACCATCCAATCAGCTGAGTACAGAGGAATGGTAATTTCATCAAAGACTGCATCAAAGGGCAATTACCCTCTTGGAGACAAAGCTAAAGGAATGTCTCCAACTACAAGCCTTACAAGTAACAGTCTATGGTGATTTAACCCCAGCTGGCAACCAAGCACCATTCAGCCGCTTGCTCGCTCACTCATCCAACCCAACCCACCCCAAAGAGGAGGCTGACAGCCAGAGACTCAGAAGTTACAGATTCATTTCCCAGGTAAGTCTCAGATTTGTGCGTGCAGTTGGTAAGTTATTTCATCTTTGCACCTTAGTTTGGACGGGCAGTAGAAGTCAGTACTTGTTAAAAACCAGAAGCGTTGCAAGGATAAACACATTGGATTAATTACGAACAACTTGTACTACTGTGGTTAGGGATCCAGACAGACCTATGGATTCATAAAATCTTTTGGCCCATGGCTGCCTCAGTCAGAAAGCACAGACTCTCAGTAAGAAAAAAACTTCAGGTCCTTTTCCTCAACGAAAGTCATCATTTTGGTTTGCAGCTTCTCTCAACCAACTCCCGCTTTCACTGGGATTAGGCAGTAGAAGAGCAAACATGTGAGGCACCGCATAGCCAGGGTCCAACAGAAACGATAGCTAACATCCCTAACATACCATGATGACAATTTAAGCATCTAGTTATCTCAGCCAGTTGGTCCACAAAAAAATTTGTAACAACGATGACACGGAAAAAAACCAACCACAGACAGTACTGAGGGCAACAGAATAAACAAAACCTAAGGCCCAGATGTGGTGAAAATGTACAGGACTGCCAGGTCAGGCTTCCTTGGGTCCTCCCTTCTTCCCCTGCCTGCCTCTTCAGCTGTGCCAGTGCAGATGCTTGCAAGGATGTGTCGTGAACCACAGGAGAGAAGCAATCCATGTCTAAAATGATGCAAGGGGAGGCGGGGGGAAAGTTACTTTTCAGTTGCGTCAACTTTCCAACTCTGGCTATCTGGCATCCTCTTGATAAAACACAACACAAAGGAAAACACAATGGGAAAAACAGGAATGAGTACCCAGGTACTCCCGCTGAAGAATCCCCCAGGGCCATTCCTAAACAAGAACTCAGTAGATGCAAGAGTGTGGTGTGCACTCTTACTACACAGTTACCTCTACCAGCTACATTCTTTTAACCCTTATCATTACATTAGTCTCAACATTTCTTCACATATTCATTCACCACAATAGAACAGGCTTTGTAACTTCACCTGGAAACTGCTATCACATTTGTATGGTGTCAGCAGACAGTGCGCCTGTAGAATGATGCCGAAATACTCAGAAAACCAGTACAACTGAAGCAGGCTAAATAACACCTTCACTAACACTGACTTAACACTGACTTTACTAGCTGAGGACTTGGTTCAGCTTCTGTTCAGATAGATAATCCACTCCAAAGCCATGAAAAACAGACCAAAATTATCCCAGTAGCAAAGTATTCTACCTTTGTACTGAGGCAACATGGACTCATCATTTCTTCCTTCTCCCAGTCAAAAAAGAAAATCAAAAAAGTGGGGAATTGAAGTGATTTGTGACAGTCAGTACTCCATGGAATTTTATTTACATATAAAACCTAAAAGACTATTGTAATTAGCCAAGTGAACAAATAGTCACAAAAATAACCTACGTTTCATTCTTTAGAAATACTGTTGATTCAATCCATTGACGTGATTAATAAGAATGGGAAGAAATTCAACAGTGAAGACAAAGGTGTGTATCCAAAGGAAAAATACACATATGAACTGGGAAATCAGTCAGAAAAAACTCAGAAGAATAAATTGTTTTGTTTTACCAGATGATGGAAGAATCACCACAGGGTACCAAAGTGTTATAGCCATGAAAAACAAAGAAACGAACATACAGGAGATCTCCTTCTACCAAAACCAAGGAAACAAATTTTAAGAAGTCACTAAATATTACATACTCTTTGAAATGCAAAAAAGGTGTAGGCCCAAAATGTTGATCTTGACAGCTTACACATCTCTCAGCCACTGGATTTTTGACTGTGATAGAACACTTACAGAAAAATTACACACACAAAATGGGAAGCAACGTATGTGTTGCTTTCATCCACCACTAGGTGAAGTATAGAATGGAATAAAAAGTCTTTCTTAAACTGCTCTGGGTTTGTAATTAGATTACTGGGAATAAGCTGTAGCAAACTTCAAATTGGCTAGCTCAAGCAGATAGCTAGAGAGAACTGGAGTGTGCCCATTACAGAAATATAAATAAATAAAAAGCACAAAATGCTTAAATAAATAAATATTTTTAAAAAATTAAAAAGCACAAAATGTAGGAAGACCAGGCTGCCTTCCTGAAATGATCCCCAGTCACCCAAGCTTGTTAGGGCTATTATCTGGGCAACTAATGATCAATACAGTTTTGTTTGGATAATATAGCACTGACTGTCTGTACCTCGTGCTTGTTCGGTTACCCTGACAGACAGGGTGTAGGTAGCCTCTTCTCTCCTGAATGGAAAGGGTCCTACATAAATTCCTTACTGCTGGCAATAAACAGGAAAAAGGGATAAACACCTGGAAATATTTAAGCTGAAGCATAACAACAGCTGAGTGAAAGCTGTACCTGAATAAACTGCGACTAGAAATTGTGGAAAAACAAATCCAATTCTGGAAAGCTTTCCAAACAGGAAATAAAGGGTAACAGGTATCTCGCTATTTTAAGAGGTACCTGAGTAAATTTATAAAATATTATTCTTTCCCATTGTGGTAAGAAACTAGACTTGGTCCTGTAGGAGGTTTCTTCTAGTCCTCCATTCCTTTGTGAAGTCTTTTCATAATGCTCCATTTAAGAGGGGCTATGTACACCTATGGACTAATGGACAAAATACTGAAAAACTTTGCAACTTTAATACAATATTTTAGTCTTGATTACAGACCAAAAAATGGGGAGGGGGACTTTGCATTTGTTTAATTGAAAGACATTGGTGCTTATTCACAACTAGTATTTCAAAGGAGTCATTTCAGCATAAAAGATTAAAGTGTCAGCTCTTTGTCTGTAGTACAGTTCTTCGGTATTTTCTCATCCTTTTCTTTGTCCAAATCTTAGCACTTACAAATCAGTTTAAATACACCTGTAGCTTTATTATACTTTGAACTTCTAATCCTGTATTTGTTTCATAAATATACATATGCTAAACCTATTCACACACATGCCAAAATGCTACCCTCCCCCAATTCAACTGCTTTGTGCACTTTCAGTACAGTGTCAGAAGCAGTGAAATTTAAAATGGCTTCTGATGTTGCATATTCTAGCTTTTCTTTTTATCGATTTTAAACGCCCTGTAAACTTCTGAACCAGAAGTGATCATGTAACTCACATGGTGGGATCATTTTGTCCTCTCATGTAATGCTTCTAGTTTTGACTCAAAAAACTCTATTGCAAGACTGTTTATTTTGGCATCTGTTTATTTCAGAACAATGTAATCAAAGAGGCCATATAAAATCACTTTCATAGTCCCACTCAGTTTTTGCTGATGAGCGCTCAGACTTCCCTCTTGCTAACAACTGTAAATATAGCTTTGATTTAGGGAAAAACACATTCATTCCATACAGTACATAAGAAAAGGAGGTATATCATTACAGAAGTGGTGCTATGCAGCATGAACTGAAACAAACTTGAAAGTGACCTTCTTGAGCGTGCCCTTGTCAGTGCATTATTTTTCCAAACACAGTATTTGTGTCTTCTATTCGCTTACTTTTATGTGACTTCTAATGTTAATCTTGTAAAACAGTTATTAAGGTAAAATACCTTTTACATCAGAATCTATGTGGTGTTGCTGCAGCGTATCTAGGGATCACAGAGATCACTTGTTTGACAAGTCTAAAACAATTATGCTATGATCAGCCTGGTATCAAACTTGTTCTCTTGACATGAATATCAAGACTTCTAAATAAATGGCAGTATTTGATTAAAATACAAGAATGTTAGGAAATTCATTACCAAACCTGGAACTCCTATCAGTATTACTCTTCAAAATGCACAGCCAATCTCTCTTAAAACGGCACAGAAACATGATTTTGCTTGAAAACTGTTTTACCTTACAACCTAAGGCTACACAGTGAAAACGATTAAAAAGATGTTACCATACATGATCATATACACCACAAAAACCCCAACACTAAAATTACCTGCAATATGCAAGTATTTTTTTAAAACTGTTCAAGTTGTTTTTTTCCTAGCAAGTTAAGGCTAACATTTTGGCACCCATCACAAATACACTTCGGACACACTGCTCATGTACTTTTCACAAGGTATTCAGTAATACAAGTGTTAGGTATTTGGGATGCCACAGGCTGAAAATTTCAAAATTACAATAATGAAGGAAATTTCTGAGGCCCATATAGAGTGTAAAAGCAGCAATTCAAATCATTACACAAATTATTTTAAAGTTCTATGTGCCTGATGAGAACTGAGCAACAAACATGTCTGTAGTAAGTATACTATGCAGGGGGACAAGCATACCAAAACAAACAAAAGAAAACATGGCTTTTAAAACGAGCACTAGAGAGAACTCGACTATCAGTGATGAGTAGCAAAGCTTTTTTCCTCATGTAGAAACAAGGTCCAGTTTCACTTGCCAAAGGCCAATTTCCATTTTAGCTGCTTCAAAGCTTTGTACTCTGAACAATAAAATGTGCCAATTAATTTTCTTACCAGGAAGAAATCAGTCTGAGGTTACTGAAACTTCCCGAAATGTTATTCTATGTCCTACTTTATATGCCACAATCTGTCCTGACACATCAGATGTTCAAATACCTCACTGCTGCTCCCCCTCTTCCCCAAAAGAACTTCAAAACTAGCATCAATCCAAAAATCTATATTGTCTAAATAGGTCTGTGTAATATACAGGCTTCTTTCTTCTGGAAGGTGTATTGGCTCAAATAAATAAATACATTTTACACATTTCAGGCTGGCATAAAGAATGAATATATTATTTGCTTTTGTCAGTGGAGCGGGGGGAAAAACTGTTCTATTTTTATCTGTATGTTCTATTTTTATCATACTTAATTGGGCAAGGAAAAAAAGCATGAAGTCAGAAACTGAGTTACTGAACATCCCGACAATGATTTTGGCACCTTTTACAGAACCAAAGGGTATGGGGAAAAAAACAGGCAGTAGCAGCATAAATGGAGAGTCTCCAGGCTCCAGCAGTTAATGTTCATTAAACACCCTCTATGCCAAGCTTGCAGCAGAAGTCTAGGTCTTCATCTTAATGCAAGTGTCCCTATACCAGTGCCTTATTCCTTTGTGGCCCAGCAAATAATTGTTTATCTGTACAGGAAGAGAAAAATAGCCATATTGGGTCAGATCAACCTCCATTTAACTTGATATCCTTTGTCAGTCGTGGCCAACAGCAGATGTTTAGGTCAGCAAGCACAGAAAAGGATGTATACTTCCTTCCCCAGGATTATCTCCCAGTTTCCAGCAATCAGTGTAAGAAGAAAAGACAGAGAGAGACTCAACCAGAAACACTACACAGCCCAACAGGCTGTTCTCAAGCAAAACAAGAAGCCCAACTTTCTGAACTCTACAAGGGAAAGAAAAGACTTCTCGCAGCTCAGTATGAGTGCCTGCATGACTGCACGACAGCCTACTGTGGGAAGCAGTGAGGGAGGAAGGGGAAGGAGTCAGTCATCGTCTTTATTTTTTATTTAAAACAGTTGAAAGCCTCTAATACATTCCTTTCTTCTTACCAACTGCAGCTTCATTTTAGAAAGGCTAAAATTAACTATTTCACATTTTTGGTTATTTAGATGGGGGGGTTGCTGAAACTTCACAGAACTGGATCTGAATTTGTGAAAAGTCTCAAGGTAACCATTTTTTTCTTTCTCTTTTTTTTTTGTTCAGTATTTTTTAAGAAATAGAGTCTACTGGAAGTACAACAACAACAAAAAAATGTTTGGAAGTACTGCTGAAGTGGTAACAAAATTTTGGGAAATAAATCTTCCTGCTATGTGAAAAATAATCCTGGAGACAGGAACCTATGTTCTTCCCCATCTAACAAACATAGATACATATAAAATATTACCATAGTGACTTCAGATCCGATACAAACAATTATCTTAACCGTTATATCTTTAACAGAAAATGTAATCTCATTCTCAGTTTTCACAATTTGCTTTAAAATATGGGGCTACTCAACAGCCATAAATCCTTCTGTACTTTACCCATTCCAGTATTTCTGAGAAATAATGCTAGAGGTTGCTGCAGTTGCTGAACACAAATAGGAATGTCCTTCCCAAAACCAAAAGGATGCAGGAAGAAACTTTGCCAGTTAATAAGGAAAACGGAAGTGATTAAATAATTACCGTAGAGACAGCAGCGCAAGAATCAGCTCTTGTGCCTTACTGGACTGATTTCAATTAAAAAGCAGCAATAGAAAGTTTTGAATACTCATATCCAGCAAGCACAATTGTTTGGCTTTTCTGGTGTATCTTTACAGCAATCTGATACTTGCTGTAATTAATCCTCTCTGACTCAAAAGATCAGAGACATTCACAGACATTCTATCTCAGTTTGTTATTTTTCTGTTAGAAATTAAATGTCTACACTGCTGGCCTCAATCCACTTTTCTGTTACAGAAGGTGGTATAAAACTTCCTAAAATGTGTTATTCCCCTCCAAAATCCTCCTTCTGTTTTCCTATTATGTCATTTCCTCCCTCCATTTATTACTTTCTTTTCTAAACCCTCTCCAGTTTCCTTCCACTGATCACTTGGGACACTCAGGGAGGGACTGATACAAAGGGTGGAAAAAAACTCACAGGCATAGTCTGGGGAAAGACATGCTACCCTCTGCATGTATTCTAGAAGAATAGTAACTTTAAAAACTTACATTTTAGGTACTTTATTTGGAGTGTGCACGTGAAGAAATGTTCCAGAACATTATATTCAACAGTAGCTATGACAGTTAATTTGCATAAATAAGCTCTTAGGCATGAGACCTGTCTATTTAACAGACTGTGAAGGTACAGAGACAGACACGCAATAAAAAGGACAGGTTTATAGCAAAATTGTCTCTGCAAAGTCCCTTTCCACAAAAGCATTATTTCTCCAGCATCTGGGTTTGTGGTTCTTATGGGCCCAATGCCAAGGCAATCTGTTTGAACAAGCACTGGTCTATGTGGCAGAAAAAAGTAGTAAACATTTTGGCTCTAAACTATTGTGCATAAAGCTATGGGTATGCACCGTAGAAAGGTAATACCACTGCTTTAGGAAATTAATATTTGTAAATAAAAGGTAATTCTGTTGCAAAGGCAGAAGCTGGAAAATTTGATGCTGCTCAATGTTGTATAGAAAAACACACTTGAGCATGATGACTTTGTACAATTACTTTATTTTTTATAAAAACAAAGAAGCGATGCCTAAAAATCAGAATACTCTAACAAACCACTTCTATCAGTAAAGAGAAATTCCAAATCAGAGGTTCAGAGCCTACAAAATGTTGCATCATTAAGACAAGTCACTACATGATACCCTTGCACACTGAACAAAAAAGGTGCTGTATCTGTGTATTAATCATTCAATTTCCTCTCGCCTTTTTTTTTTTTTTAACATAAAGTATGTTGTAAATGGGTGGTATGTCTCTGGTTTGGTACGCTAATAAGTTGGAAATACAACAACTACTTAAGGTGGGGGGGTAGGCAGAAAGACAACAAGCATTTTTGTATAATAAAACCTCTTGCCTAAGAGAAAAGAATAGAGGCCACTTATGCCAAATATTTCTCTAGAACACATCCACCTCCTGCATTAAACAATTTTTATACTGCAAAATATGTTTTCCTTCTCTTTTCATAACTTCACCACCAATATTACAGCCATCTGCTTTCAAAGACAAGATGACTGGACTTTAAATACAGATCTCGTAAGCAACAGAATAGACTTGATGCACTTACTCTTTACAGTGGTTCATTTTTAAACAAAAGGTTGTGTAAATAAAACTCCCTTATTTATTGTTTAATCTTCCAGTTGCACTAGCCAATTTCTTATATTGATATCATGTATTTAGTATTACATGCTTCAACACCCTAAGATACATCATTCTGTAAAACAAAGTGATATCAATGAAAACTCCAATGACGACTGCCTTGAACACCCAATAAGCTTCACTATCCCTTTACCCGCGTCAAAATTCTCTGGTCCTCAGCCTGCCAGAGACTTTTCTCTAGATTTGTTTTTGCATTTCTGTCTGCTGTCAACATCCTTCAAAGCCCTTCATGGTTTGGAGCCCAGCTGCTGGAAGAGGCTGATCCTCCCCCTGTATTACCCAACAGTATTTACGATGAGCTAGGCTGAAGGATTTTCCTTTTGCAGATTCCTCAATTCAGTACTCTTTCCCCTAGTATTAAATCCTTTTATACACCATCAGAGCCAACAAGAATTAATCTTTGCAGAACATAATGCCCTTTTATTCTCCATTTGACAAGCTTTTTGAATAGAGAGTTTTTAGTTATTTACAGGAGTAATCAACAAATGAAACACCACAACTCAAAAGTTGGTCTATCGATGGCCTAATTCAGTTTTAGTAGTCTTCAAACCTTCTACTTGAACCAGGCATACATTCCAGCTGCAATCTCTATAAAATGATGAAAAACTAAACAGTAAGTTTTCCCTATATACGATGCACTTAGTCTACCCTAAAAATCAAAACCTCTGTGGTGTGTGCATAGATCAACTGGATGTCATAAACCAGGGGTCCTCAAACTACGGCCTGCAGGCCGGATACGGCCCCCCAGGGTCCTCAGTCTGGCCCCCGGTATTTACAGAACCCCCCCGCCGGGGGTTGGGGCGGGGGGGGGGGGGGGGGGGGGTGGAAACCAAGCAGCCACAGATGACTGCCTGCCACTTCATCCGCGTGCCGGCCCCCTGGTTAAAAAGTTTGAGGACGCCTGTCATAAACAGACCTATATCTCCCCATCCAGCACTCCTTTGACTTTTTCAGCATTTATCCAATAATTCTAGGGACCAGAAATTAACCAAGAAGCATCTATAGCAATGTTGCACAACCAAATATCAGTCTCAACAGGCCTCTGAGAGCTTCTTAACAGAAACAATAAAGCCTGTACATTACAAAGATCTTTGGCGAGGTGGCCATTCTGAAAGGGAATAAAAAGGCACACAAACTTTATCTAGTTCATGATACACAAGCAACTTTTAGACACCATACTCCCACAATAAAGAATGTTAGGTAACTAGAGGGGACTCCAGAAGAGATGAAGACAAATCACCTCAAATGTACTACTTATTCCTAGGGGAACACTGAACCAGCTGTCAAAATTAGGATAAGCAGAGGCAAAGCAACATATTAGACATCACCTCTCTATTACTAGGATAGAGATTTACAAAAGGCATCTTCCTATAACACTGGTGGCATATTAATTACTACAGCTTAGTTTTCTACAGTGGAGAGCTGCTTCCTTTTACAATTTAATACATTTTGTATAGTTAACCTTTTGGTTTCATTCACCAGTTCTCAAATGAAAGCCCACTGTCAAATGATAAACCTATTTTCTCTTGTAACATTGTAAAATTATTTCTATTCTTTAGTTGCTTCCAGACTTCAGCTGTGATTTTTATTCCACCCTCTCTATAATTTGGTATACCACCTTTGAATATCTCTGCATGGTCTCTCAGTATCAATAAATTTCTTCCTCATTAAAAAGTAAATGCATGATAGTATAATTAACAGCAGCTAATGCAAATATAAAATTAGCCAGCTTACAGCAATCAAACATTCAATAACAGCAGTATCTTCCTCTTTTGGTTAAATGGAAAAAAGAAATTGCATTAACTTCATTTTGTTGAAGCTTTGTCATGCTGTAGCTATCGGTACACAGCTTGAGTTCTTGTTGTACAAACACATAAACATAATATTCTATGAATTTCCATTTGGGAATTTGATTTTTAAATGAAAGAATGCATCCAAACTGTCATATGTTGTAATTCATATTAGGTGCCCAACCAGACAAATCTCAAGACACTATTACAATCTTGAAAACAATGATCTTAAATTCTGCTGGAATTTCAACAGCTTTAGGTATAACTAAAATTAACAGTTCAGGCACTCCTGTCACTAAGGACAGTTTCCTAGAAGTTTAAGTGCATCTTAAGTCACAAAATTATTAGCGTACCAAACCAGAGACATACACCACCCATTTACAACATATTTGATGTAAATAAAAAAAAAAAAAAAAAAAAAAAAAAGCAGCTTTCCCCTCAGGGTGACCCTTGCCAAAATAATTAGGGAGTTCACATACATAGATGGTATCTATAAAATGGAGCAAACCGTACTTCTCTATACCAATGAGCATTGGGAAAGTAAAATCATATACAGCTGCTCCTTAAGTCGAAACACTGAACAACTTCTGCATTTAAAACTGAAGCAGTTTAGAACAGAGAAGCACATCCAGGCCTATCAGCACTTTTGTTGTGTTCTTAGAAGAACAGGAAACATCTAGATAGAGCAGAGATTAAGTTTATGGAAAAGTAACAAAGTTTTGCCTGGTTTTATCCTTTAGATTCTGAAGAGACAAACACCTGAATCTACATGTAACCAATGTGTCCTTGCACCATCACCACATCTATATGGCTTGGGGAACAGGGAAGGCAGTGGCAAACACTACCACTCCATCCATCGCACAGAGAAGACTGACTGAATATACTTACATGAAAAGCTTGTCATCCACAACCAGAGCAGTTAAGCAACAGAAGAGAATGAGCTGAGCAAAAGAATGAATAACATCAAACAGAAAGCAGCTTACAAAAGATCTACTCCTTCATTGCTTCTTCAATGCTACCGTCTTCAGCACAGCTAGCATCTAGTCTACATGGAGCTCTAAGTGTAGGAGGACTCTACTGGTATTTTTCTGTTGTTGCATAACATACACCTACAGTTCTGGAAAACAAACAAATTATTAAAAACATGTGCTTTGCAAGACTATACTGCATGTTTTGCATGTGACAACAGAGCAGGGGCTCTGTATTTGCATGAGCTAAGGAAATTTCCACTCCTATTGCTATAGCCAAACAGTAAACCTGTTTGATTGAAGTGGATTAAAATGATTAGTAAAATGTATTTGTTTCTAAGTTGACTTACTCAGAATACAATCGAAGTTTCCTTGAAATTGCGTATCCTAGGAAAAAAATCTTTCACTAAATAAAGACTAGAAACCATTTAACATGAGAAAATAGTCCATATTAATGTTTGCATCCCTTCACTACCTTTTCCCCTTTCTATATGCCTTCTAAATGTAGAACAAAGCTTTTAGGAATGTGGAAGTAATTTGTTCAGCTCTAATCACTTCAACCGTTTTGATGTATCTACATGCATACGTAGCATAATGCTTAGAAAGAATTATAGATTTCAGTACTGGAACTACATTGATAATCTCATCTTTAATCAGGGATAGCTGAGGCGTCCACTAACAGCAGATGGTTCTATACACCATACTGCTCCAAGACAATGAGGAGTAGTTTCAGCCTTCCCTCTCGATTTTCTCTTTCTTCTTGGTTTAGTAAGTCAGATGCTAGAATTTAAACTATAGGTTCTATCACAGTAAGTTTTACAGCCACCTCTTCAAAGAACATACTCCAAAGAAATACACTTCACTGCATTGCACAGTAAATATTGTTGTGAAACAGCATACACATATACAAAGTAGCAAATTTTTCAAATTCTATCCAACATCTACATACTTGAAAACAAAGCCTACTGCTCTAGAGGAAAAGCACCAAATTGCACTACGCCAGCTTATTTCCTGCAAAGCGGCAATGCTTGTAAGAAAAAAGCTATTCAGTTACAGTGCTGTATCTCAGTTCCTCCATCAATAAATTCTCCCCCATATGGTAAATTATTTTCTTTTTCCAAATAAAATTGAGATATATACAACAGCTAATAAAGTCTGCATAATACTTAGTACTACATCCCATTTTCTAGATGTATAACATGCAGAACTCTTCTTCCACTCCCCTAAACTACAGGGTAGGTTGTAGCTATGATACCATTATCCACTTTCCTCCATGACCATCCCTGCCTGCCTCCTTCCTATACTGATCCTTTTCACATTAGCCCTCCCTCCATATTCTCTGCCTGGTGTTTTCATCCTGTTTCCTGCATAAACACTGCCACACTCCCCATTCCTTTCCAGTTCCAGTCAATTCTGATGCCTCTGAACTTCCTTAGACTTTTGATGCATTTCCTTATCCCCTCCTTAATGTTTCTGCCAATTCCTGACCCTCCACTCTTCATACATCATCACAGTACTTCTGCCTCTGGATGACTCTCTCAGACTTCTTAGACATTGAAGCTATTACTTTCTGAATCTCACTTTTTCTTGTGTTCCCATTTTTTGTTGTTTCCTAGCTGAATTTACTCCCCCCCCCTTAATCCCTACATTGATGTAAACTTCATGAAAGAAATCTGGGTTTAGTCCAAATAAGAGAAGCCGATGGTGATCTTAACCACAGAAAATCTTGTATCTAATACCAAAACTCTTCGAGCTCCTATCTCTGTCCCCACTGTGAGTACCTACATAACTACATGCAGCTACAGTAAGCATTGCGCATACAGAAGAGCTTGATGCTAACAAATGTGAGACTGCATGGGGAAAAGGCTAGGAAATAAAAGAAAAACAATCCTACCATCAGATTGCAATAAAACCAGTAGTTATGAACATTAAACTTCTGTTTGTCCCACAACTTGATCTACATTTTCCAGCTGCGTTTAAGCTAAAGAAAACAAAAAAAACCCCAAACCCAACCTGTCTCAGTTAAAATGGACCAAACCAGAGATTTTAACTTTATATGGAACCTGGGTGTAACCACCCTCTACAGCTTTACAAGTATGATTCTCAGTAATTCTTGTTTTTCTATAAGAAACTGCCAGCACCAATGCAAGAGTAAACAAGGAGCCACACAATTTATCCTGATGTGAAGTTCTTGCACATCTGACTATGCTTCAGCTTAAAAAATGAAAGTAAATGTGATAGTAATGTCTTCTTGCATAGCATGGCAGTTGCTGTAAATACTTGTTTATACTATTTTTCAAGCACTTCTGAAAGCAGGAAAGGGAACTGGTTACTTTGCTAGCGTGCCACTCAGCCAGGGATACTTGCAATCTTTGAGTAAGAACATCTCTTCTCCTCAATGTAACAGTCATGGTCTGCATTTTTGCATCCACTGCAATCATTTTTAGTAGCTGTAAATACTTCTGCTCTTCTTTCCATCCCTGCTTTTTTAACCATCGGTGCTTAAATCAGGTATCTTCCTGGTCTTCTGAGGATTTGTTAGGAGTATGTGCCAGTTATCATCCTAGTCCTTTCAGAATCCTGGTAAATAACCAGCTGCAACAGAGTGCTTTAAGCTCCCAGTTTTGTTTAATACTTTGCTTGTTTGCATCTCTATTCCCACTATCCATTCTACCTTCTCCCACACTTTGAGCTCAAAAACTGCAGCAGAGCACTTACTTAGATTTGGCAATACCTACATTATCTTTAATACTACCACATTCTAACTGCCTATTATCCTTTCCTTTTCTCCTCACAACTCTGTGTGCTTAAAGAGCATTTTTTGTTTTCCTTACTGCCTGCTGTCATTCCTAAAGAAACTTCACTTTTGCAAATTTGTCTTTTATCTTTATACATACTTTTAAGTGCAAAACTTTCCTCTGACTACCTGGCGATTTTTTCCCATTTCTGATAGGCTTAGCTAATTTGTGACATTCTTCTTGGGGTCTTTCAAGTCCACAGTTTTTCCCATAACTTTCCCTTTTCTTGGGATACTTCATGAACGTTCTTCATGCTTTAGTACGTAAAGTCCTCAGTTCTGTTGACCTCTTGTCAATTCCTCTTGCACTATTCCTCCATGCTTGTGATGTTAGCAGACAGCCTGCTTTACCAGACTACAACCAACAGGTTCTCTTAAACTATGCAGATCCCTTCTCCATAGTATCTCTAAAATATAGCCTTTCCCTCTAAGCTTTTTATCCATGATCTCATCATTTAATTTTGATTATTTCAACATTCCAGCCTTGATAAATACAGTCTTCCTCAGTCACATCCACTCACAATATTAAACCTTTAGTCTTCTGTGCAATACTTGTAACAGCACTCTCCTTTGCATCAAATTTAAAACAGTCGGTTTTGATTCTAATCCTTAATAGGAAACATCAATCATCTCTTGTTCACTTAGGACTCCCCTTCTCTCCAATCAGACTAACTCCA
The DNA here is from genome assembly GCF_023634155.1 of Falco peregrinus. NCBI lineage: Eukaryota > Metazoa > Chordata > Aves > Falconiformes > Falconidae > Falco > Falco peregrinus. The sequence goes on from NC_073727.1 coordinate 63,762,280, forward strand.
TCCACAAATACCCATTTGTTCTTTCAGAATCACACCTTCATGTTTTCCTACCAACACTTAGGTTTTACAGCATCCACAAATTCTTCTGACCTGTACAGATCACTAAACACAGAATGGGCAGGGGAGCAAGGATGGAAGATACCCCTACAGCTGGAGAAGCTGCAGAAATATTTAATCCAGAGAATGTCTCTTCTTCCCTCTCTACCAACTTCATGAAGAATGTAACATTTATTTAGAGCCAGTGAGGACTGAGGGCAGGTGAAGACTTGCTGCTAGCCCATCCAGGAGAGAGAACCCAGTTTGGCGTGAAGCCCACCTGAGCCCTAGCACCATGGACAGAGAGGGGGGCAAGGCTAGGGAGCTCCATGGAGCTACGGCAAAGTGCCAACAACCTCTGTAGCAAAGCAGTTTCCAGAAATCAAGAGAGATAAGGAGACTGCAAACATCAAGAAAGTATAGAGAAACTTGATACCCAAGATAATAGAGGGAAGAGCTAACCTAAATAGGGTTAGGCCCAACTTTTCTGGAGCTTCAGGCACAAAGGTTGTTTCTGAGAGCAGGCAGATCGCATGGGTTGTTAAGAGTGAGGCTCAGAAGCTGGGGTGCAGGAGTTTAGATAGAGAATGGTTGTGTGTAACATATATATACATACACACAAAGATGGCAGGTGCAAATTATAAAAAATTAAAAGATTTAAGAGTTGAACCAAAACATTTAAGAACCACTACTCAAATGCATATGAATAACAAGAAACCACCTCACACTGGTTCAGCTACAAACAGTACAGTAGTCAGGTGCACCAAGTTTTCTTGGATTCTTCCACCTGTATTCGTCAACCATGTCCACCTGACATGTGGATTGTAAACGCTTTGGAGCAGGGATTAGAGGCTTTTGTTCTGTGACTTTGCAATGTCATTCAGAATGAAGGCTTCACCTTTACCTAGCTAAAATTGCTGTAAATTATGGTAAACAGATAACAACATGAGGATGAAAAAAGGAAGTGAAGGTGGGTTAAATCTAAAGCAAAATTAGCCACTTGCACGTCTGCTCTCTTTTTTTACCAGCGCAAAACACACTAAATTCAGACAAGATGGTTCTGAGGAATGCAGCAATGCTGAAGAAAAATCAAAGGACAAAAGCCACAGTTAGCAAAATACCTCAGAAATGTACCTATTTTCCATCAATACTTCTATGGGGAATGGGGGCATTTGGTAATAGGAAGCAGATGGATCATCAGATGCACCAACGTAAGGTGCACAGCAATCTACTTACATGGCTTGAAACCGTTTTAACCGACTGCAAATTGTTCGTACTTTAAAGGTTTAAGTTCTGTATTTTAAAATATACACAAAGGTTCAGCTGAAGACCTACAGCTTAGCTCCTGTATTTCTGCAACTTCCATCCTCTATATTCCTCCCCCCTAATAAAAAGTTCCCACACTCCTTTTGAAATCATCATGCCATTTGTGTCATAATGACTTTTCCAGAAATCTAACCTCTTTGGATGCTGATGACAGACAATCAAGATTCCAAAAAGGAAGCAGAAGTGGAACATCAAAAAAAGTTTTAAACATGCATTTATGGAACTGTATTTAACCATGAGGTAAGAGAAGTCTGCAAATATGTTCTACCAAAGAGCATGTTATAGTGAGCACAAAGATATATTTTATTAAAAAGAAACACATAAATAAAAGTAAATTTCCCAAAACACCACAATATGTGACATTTCCTGCTGCTTCTACGAAAACACCTTCTTCACATAGCTTTCAAAAGCAAGTCAAAATCATGTAGTATAGGAAGACAGAACTCCAGGCCTAAAGACCTAACAAGCAAAAAATTCATGATGGGGAAAAAACAAATTTTAAACACACACATCTGTATGCATGTATCCAGTCTCACATTCGCCCACCCTATCAAGCTGTTATTACTGCTTGCCCTAGTTAGCTTTGCAGAACCAAAATGGAGCAGAGAGAATTACAGAATTTTAAGATAGAGGGAATGAAATTCAATAAACATCGATCCCTCATGCCTCTCCAAGCCAGCTGAAAACCATGGGATTGCCTTAGGTGGCAAGAAATTGTTACCATTTCTGATATAATGCAAGTTTTTTTAAGTGACAGTGAGGAAGAAAAGGATTTGATACTGAGATGACATACTGCATTCCTAGGAGTGGAAATCACAAAAAAAAAAAAATATTTGTAAAATAACGTATTCATTGAGGTGCAATTATCATGAAACAGGACCTATAGAACAAAGGCAAGTAGAGACCTGAAATTACAAGTTATGGCTTTCACATTAATTTCAGGGATTTTACAGAAATTTCTGGAGACTGGCTTTTAAACAGACCCCAAACAATTAAAATCTATTTCTATCCAGAGAACTAAGACCATCTTTGGTATCACTATACTGTTTCTTTCGGTTGTATGTTCTACATCTTTCCACCATGCATTCATCCTGTCTACTACTTGGAACACATTCAACCCAGTAGCAAGTGCTATTATGCTGGGGACACTGTTTCAGTAACTTATTAAACTTGCCGCCTTGTTTCCGTTCTTCCCTCTTTATAGGGAAACCTGAACATGCAGTGAAATTTAAGCAGGCAGGATAAACTCTGCACCTCAAGTCCTGACTTACATGGAAATGGCATAAGCACATGAACTGTCTGCTACTCTCTGTTTATACAATAGGCTACACAACTGACAGTGCGCCCCACTGCCCCCCCCCCCTTCCTTCTTGGTCCACAAGCACTGGACCATGATCAACAGTTAGAACAGAAATAAACAGGTAGGATTTTTATAGGCCTCAGTTCCAGTCTTTATTGTAAAAACGTAACCCATGCTGCAAAAAGAAGTGGCATACTTGGATTCTACTCATTAAACCATTCTATGAAGAAATTTCTAAAAATCTATAATGATCACATCTATTAGGTCCACTTTGCAAACTCCATTACACTTTAGGGACTATTTTATTTAACTTATAGCACATAAAGAGAGAGAAGTGTATGTTCTAAATATTAGCAGTACTGAAACCAAATTTTTAAGCGTTCACAGCTTAAGAACGGTCACCAGACATTTTAGATCCTGGGACCTTTAATAGAAACAGTCAACTAAAAAGACTGCATGTCAAACTAGATTACTGATTTCAAGCAACCCCTCCCCCAGTCATGTGACCATGCTTTGTACTCCATCAATTAAAACTTGTTTATCTTAGTCACTATCATACGTGCAAAGATTAAACAGTAACCTGTAAGGGCCTGTGACATATACTGCTCACTTGTAATTTTGCTTAAGCAGAAGCTAAACATTCCCAACATTTTGCTAAGCAACATCCTAATCTGAGAACAATGCAGAAATTATATGATTCCTTTTCCTTTGAAATCATGTTGTGCTCCACAAGCATGCCTTTCCTAATCCCTTCTCCACTACCAAGAGCAAAGGATCAGATTCTCTTTCTCCAACTGTTTGAATAGGCACCAATTCCCAAACTGCAATGCAGGTGCTTCTGGTGATCTCAAAAGTCAAGATCTGGGGTCTGTAATTGTGTACACAACCACATAAACCAGTAAAAATCAGTCTTTTCAACTGATACAAAAAATAAATCATACTCTGCAACTGACAGAGGTCAGTTAATCCAAGTTCTGAAAACACTGATTTAAGGCAATACCACTGCCCACAGAGACACATTGGTAAATTATACACTTACAATTGTCCAACATCCTATTGATTTCCTCACCTAACAAGCCTTTTCCACTCCGCCACTGAAAGCAAGTCCTCACTAACTAAACTTCTAAGACACTATTAGATACCTGCTAATTAACTAAGAATTACAAAACTGGCAGCCAACAATGTTAACGGTAACTGCAAAAGATTTCCCAGTGGGATCTGGAACAGCTATCTGTGCTTCCACAGAGCTGAGCTCAGGCTAACAAATCACACTAGCCCCCACCTCCTGTGCTTCTGCACTGCCTCCCCCGTGCCTCTGCTTCCAAGAGAGCACGAAGCTTGGGAGACTCAAGCTGGCCTCATGCAAGTAGTTGCACAATCCATTCCAGAACCAGATTAGCTGGGAAAAGCGTTTAAGACAAATGCTCAAAGTATCAGTATTAACCAGTTAATTTGTTGATTTAATACATGTATACAATATCCTCAAAAATGAAACCTTAACAGTCTTCAGTTGATAAACTAGCCCTTAGGAGTCACTTGCTGAAGTCATGCATACACAAAGCCAGCAGTCAGCATGGTTTCACCTTACCTATTAACTGTTTTGAGTAACACATTCCAGAAATCATACACAGCCAGACTTCCTAGTTTTCAGAACCTTACTGTCTACTGCAATAGAGCAGCGTGAACTGGAAATTGATGCTTCACAGTACTTGTGACACTGGAAATCCACAGGTTCTTTGTATTACCTATATATTTTTAGACGCATTCTTTATCAAGTCTTCATTCACAACGAGCTGATGAACTAATTCTTGCCTAGCCTTTTAGAAAAAAGGTGCTGAGCACTGCCTTCTCTATTACACAATTTATACACAGCTTTTTATCAAAGGATCACATGTAACCTGAAAAACCAGGTACATCGTGCTGAAGGACCCAAGTATTTCCAAACCAGAGAAGCCCAAGTCTGAAAAATGATTTCACAGTTTTGAAACCATGAAAATTTGTTTGCTGCTCTTGATAAATCACAAAGAAAAAAATTCAGTAGTCATTTCAACATATACTTTAGGACAGCAGCACAGGCAGCAACTGCTGATATTTTGCCAAAAGTGTTAGACAGATCAATACTATTAAAAACAGCTATAGCCAGTGAAATCTCCCATCTCCTGCCTTGCAAACTTTACTTAAGATCTAAGACATTAGGCACATTCTTTATTATCATTATCATAAAAGATAAGTTTTTGTACCTAAGCTAGCAGACAGTGTCTAATATCCAAAATATGCAGATACAAAGATTTTACATACTGATTGAGTTTCTTTAAATATCAAACAGCAGTGTACCACAGATATGACATAAAAACAAATGCCAAGCAGATTAAATAAGACAGGAATTCACAGTATTCAAATTTCTAAATGTGTATCATTCTCCCAATGTAAAAAAAAAGGTCTTGAAGATGCAACTTACTGAGTTCAATTTTTGAAAGACCCTAAGATGCATTACAAATTTCATGCCATCATATATAAATTTTGTATCATCAGACATGAAAATGAAACCAAAAATCTCTGCATCTTTTTTCTGAGAAATTATATAAAATTTTTGCAACCACGCAACTCTAGAAATTAGGGCTTAGAGAAAGACTAATTTTTGTGACACTTGTAATGAACATCCCTAAATCTAGCAAAACTGCTTTTGACCCAAACATTTACACTTGCTTGAATTTAATCAATTAAGCAGCTCTACCTTATAAGTAAAATAATCCACTATTTATAAATATTCTTTAAGAAAAAGTTCTCTGATACAGATTGTTGATCTTAAGACTATCAGGTTAATAAAGTGTTATTAAATCCAGGCATTTAAGTGCAAGCTTGCAGGGAAGAAAATTACCTCAGGAACAAAACAGTAATTCCCTCTGTGCAGATTATTTTGAATTCAACTCCTTACTTTAGTGGTTTTGAGAACTGGCAAAACAGGAAAATCTTGAAAAGGCTGTTTAAGCACCTAACCTGGGTTTTGTTCGTTTAAGACATGTTAATAATCCATTGCTAGTGGCAGTTCTTTTGTAAGAAGGGGCATCAACTACTGACAAGATTCTTTTTGCTGAAGAGGCTGTTTTTAAAATACACACATACTGCAAAACAAATCAACTAAACACACACTGTAAGGACTGATGTAACAGGTAGATGGAGCAAATTAATCTGCATCACAAGTAAGATTACACACACACAAGTTACTTCAGAGAAGCTGCTAGAGGAATGAAGATACACAGACGCTTCTCATTTCATTGTGCATATATGACTGGGATGTGGAATGTGCCCTCACTGTGTTCAGACCTGTTCCACATTTCCCTCTGATTTGAAACAGGAGGGAAAGAGTCTCTCCCTCTCCCGCTCCAGTGCTGGCAGCCACCCTCCGTGGTAGGGAGGGCTCTTACCATCAGGTTCAGCGGCACGTTTCGAGTATCTTTAAAGAAAGAAAAACAAACAGGTCTCTTCATGAGACAAAAGAGGCTCACACGAAGTATCCGCAGCCCCGGCTGCCCCAGAGGCGGCAGAAACGAGGAGGCTCAGGCTCCCGCGCACCGCGGGGAGGCTGAACAGTGTTCTCGCCCCCCCCCCGGCAAGGGCGGGCATCGCCCCACGACCCTGAGAAGCGGTTCCTGAGGGAAGGCTACCTTAAAGCATATGTCCGAGAGAGGGAGGATGTTTATATTTTATGTGCGGTGACAGGAAATAAGATTAAATCCCACCTGTGCCAGGAGGCAGGCAGACACACACACACGAGGGGGAAGAAAGGACACTCCAGCCGCCCGTACGGCTGGGGCTGCCAGGGCCCAAGCCCCACCGGCAGCCAGCGGGGCGGGAAGCGGGCGCGGCGGGGCCGAGGCGGTTCAGGTGTCGCCGTGCAGGCGCAGAGGAAGGAGGCCGGAGAGTTCGAGTTCCCCCCCCAGGTAGGAAGGAAAGAGGGAGGGAAGGGCGGGCGGAACCGACCGGCACAGGGCTCCCCGGGCGCCAGGAGGAGCGAGAGGACCGAAGGCTCGGGCTTCCCCTGCCCCCAGGCTGAGAGAAGCGGGGGTGGGGGGCCGGCCGGCGCCCCTGCCCCGCCGAGGGGCGAGCTCAGAGCGGGGGAGCCCCGCGGGCCGGGGGCAGCAGCGCCTCAGCCCTTCCCCCCTCTCCTTTTCTTTCCCCTCTGCACCTGGGCGAGCCCCATTTTCCTCTCAGCGGCGGCCGAGGGCGCTCCTTGGGGCCGGGCGCGGAGAGGGAGCGGCAGGAGCCAGCGCCGGTAGCGCCTTGTTCTCTGCTGCCGCCGCGGCGGGCAGCCAGGCCGGAGGGGGAGCCGCGCAGCCCGCTCCCCGCCCCGCCGCGCCTCCCCTCCCGGGGCTCACCTCCTCGATGGCCGCCACCGTGTTCCTGCACTGGGCCATCCGGGTGGTGAAGTTGGAGGCGGTAGGTGACTTGTAATCCTCATTGGTCTCGGACACGAATTCCGACACGGAGATCTGGTCCGGCATGGCGGGGCGGGGATGAGTGAGGGGAGGGGAGGGGGGGAAGGCAGGCGGCTCCGGGGGGGAGGGGAGGGCCCAGGGGGGCTCCCCCCTCACATCGCTCGGCAACGGGCGGCAGCAGCGCCCTCCTCGCAGCCCCGCCGTCTGGAGCGGTGTTGTTCCTCCGTCGCCACACAAGGAAATTCCCCGCACCCACACTCCTCCGCCTCCCCGCGCGGTCACGCAGCACCGGGGGCCGGGCACACGCCCAGCGGCGAGCGGGGGGGAGGCGGTGGCGGCGGCGAGAGCAGCCTCCACACCCCGCCCTCTCTCTCTCGCTTTCTCCTTCGCACACACGCAGGGCGGAGGCGGGCCGAGGCGCGGCCGCCTGACCCCCCCCTCAGCCTCGGCACGCCCGCGGGAGACCTGCCGCCGCGCACTCGCCCCCCGGCGCCCGCCCGGAGAAGATGGCGGCCCCCGCCCTCCTTCCCCAGCCCCGCCGGGGACAGCGGAGCGGGCGGACTGGCGGGGAGCTGCGCGACTCTAACGGCAGGCACCGGCAGGGTGATCCCAGGGACAGGCAGGACCAATCCAGCCGTGTAATTAAGGTCGTGTTTAACAACAACAATAAAAACCCAAGGGCAGGGGGAGGGTGAGGTGCGGTGCCTGCCTGACGCGGGAGGGACGGGTGGAAGCCCGCAGGACAGGTGTCCGCATTGTCCCCTCCGTGGCCGCCCGGCGGTGGCGGGGACAGTCTCTTCCCCCCACAGTTCATAATCTTTATTTTTACAGTTAAATCTGTTTTACGAGTTTGCTGCCTTGTTTCAAGGGAGCTAAAGTTGAGAAATGCTGTCGTTCCCAAGAGGTCCATGTGAAAATACTTCCAGGCTAAGTAACATTTATATCTAAATTCTTAGAAAGCTGTTGCTGTACTCGAAGAGGAAGTGTTATTAGAGGAGGAGACGCTTTGTACTCTAAAGCGACAAGGATTAATCGAGGCAGAAAGGGCAAAACTCGGCCCCAGCAGTGGCGTTTGTGACTGATGCGGCAGAAGGGAGACTGGCAAGGTGTCACCGAGCAGGCATGGTGCTTGCTTCTGTTGGGAATGCAGCGGTGTGATCCATCGTAGTGGTTTCTCTTGGCCTCAAAGCCCTTAGGACTTCCAGCCTGTTAGTGCAGAAAGCTTTGGAAGTCTGTTTTGGCCCAGAAACTCTCCCGTGGCTCTTTCGCTCCCCGCTGGTGATACAGTTATTAGCTTTCTGTAAGTGATCCTCTGTTACTGTGATTTAAAACTCTCCGGGGAATTCAGATGAGTAAGCAGGTACTCTTTTGCTGCAGTTTGTAAAATGTCAAAATAAATAACTGCAGGCCTACCTAGACATTACTGCCCTTTGCGATCCTTGCTAGTGTTAAGAGAAGTTCTCCTCTCACATATGTGATGAAGCTTGTCAGCTTTATTATTTTATTGTTTGTAGCAAAGCAGATGAATGAACGATGACTATCTGCATATTCTTTCCTTTTTTTAATTCTTACTAGTTTTTTCATTCTAATAATTCTTTGTTTTCTCTCATACCGTTATATGGAGACAGAAGTTAAAAGCAAAATAATTTGGTATTATAAACCACCCTCCTTGCTAAGACTTGTGCACGTTTCTGTTAATGGGGCATGTACATGTATAAATGGTTCTGGTGCTAATGCATTAAACTTCTTGTCTGTGTTTGTATGTCACATAATAAATGAGTATATCTGTGGCCAGACTGAGTATGAATAATTCATTCTTGCTAAAAATATGTGTGATCTTACATCTTCATTTTTGTGTCAGCTGATGGTGATACGTTTAGAGCAATACTTCTCACGCTATTATCCAAACTTAATAGACTTTTTAAAAATATCACATCTTCCAATGCAGCATATTTATTTAGAAATTCTGAAGGGAATGAAAAACTTGGGGTCTGAAAGACAAATAATACTAGATTTTAACTTCATGCAAGAGCTGTTCTATCAGGTCTTGAATCTGTAGCGCATCAATGTAGTCTCTAGTGGTTGCATCTTCAGTTTTATATTAGAGTATATACAACTAAGACATTATCATCGTGCAATGAATCTTTAAATTCTGTAGACCATTATTTACACAGCAGGTTAGGTTAGATGGTTGCGGTAATATCTTCTGATCTTTAACTTCACAGATTCAAAAATTTGCTGTCCCAATGAAACTGCTAGGCCTTTTTGCTTGACAGACTGTATTTGACTCGACTATCCTTCTCCTGAAGCTAAAGACTTGTGCTTGGGTGAACCTTCTAGAAGATATCTAATCTCGGTATCAAGACTCGACAGCTTGGAGAATCCACTGCTTCTGTTAGTGTTTTATGACAATGGCTAGTCACGGTTACTGTGTCTTCCAGCTATTGCTTGTTATTTTTTCGGTAGCTTAAGGAGCTAAGTACTCAGACTTTTCTCCCTATGAGCATTCTAGTACACTGCAATGATATAATGTCTCAGTTTTGTTTCTTGATAAACCAAATTGATCAACTCCCATCTTTTAAAGAGGGCAGAGCTAATTTGTATTGCTTTGCATTGGCCACAAACCAAGATTTGGTACACAGATGGTGACTGTGGGTCAGCTGACAAGGCAGCTTATTACTCTGTGGTAATACTTTTATTAGTGTGTTTGAGTCCTGCATCTCCCACCAAAAGGATATTTTCTCAGCCTTTCCATCATTTTTGTAGTTCTAACACCTCAAGAATTTTTCCTGGTTCTCTACTCCCTCATTGTTATACTCAAGAGTATCATTAGACTTTCTAGTCCCACTATCATATGAGCCACCATGGCTCATCTACCTGTCTACTTTGGCCTCTAGGTCTTTGTGAGCAACATTTAATTTCAGCATCCAGCACCATTCTTGGGATCTGTGAATAAGTGTCAGCAGTGGAATGGCTTGATAATGGGGCAGCTGTGAATTAGGCTTGTTTGTGCGGGATCTGCTACTACTGTTTTGTCTCTAGGTTTTTCCTGATTGTTTGCACATCACTGCTCCTTCTCCTCTGACTTTGGATGCTCCTTTCTTTCTTATCTGCAATTAATACTAGATAAAATGTCGCTGTTGTCTTCAACCCAGTCACACAGTTACAGATGTTCTACTAAAGAGAAATAAATAACAAAACTACTTTTGAAAGATTCAGGCTTTGCACATTGCTGCAAAGCTTCTAATCTTGTGGATATGCATAGACTGCAACTCCATAAAGTGGTGTGGTATTTCAGAGTTTAGATCTCTTTCCCTTGCAGAAGGTATGAAAATCAGAATACTTGATTTGTACAAGCATTTTTTTCCTACACTGACTTTAAACCAGCATTAACGGTTCATCGGGTGTTGTTAAAAACATCAGACCTTCAAAATTGTAAGATAGATTTTAAAATAATAAATTTTCTTTTCTTTTTGGTTGTTGAGCCCTTAGAAATCTTTATCTGTATGTCAGAATATTTATTTGTGTTGCTGCCAGTAAGAACCCAAACCAAGGACCAGGTGCTCTGCAAACACAGAACAGTAAGTCAACTTCTAGAAATCTGGGGATCTAAAATTAACTAATGGGAAGGCAATTGAGTGAATATAAGGAAATGCTGGACCATTATTGGTCTGTATGACAGTCTGTGATCTTCACACATGGTTGCCCAAATGTTTCTGAAGACATTTTAATTAAGTTTTCAAGAAAGTTTATGAGATAGATTAGGGTGCTTAAGGGGAATTATTACAAGAATGAGGGTCAGTGTGAGAGAAAGTGCACAAGAAAGTTGTGCCTTTTAAACTGAACAGTTCAGAATTGGAGGTTAACATCATGGATCAAACAAAGGCAAAAGTTAATGTCTGTTTAATGAAAGGACATGCTAAAGGAGTTGTGAGAATAGCAGGGAGAGAACATGATGAGCTGGCTAGCGTATTCGATGATCCCTCAAGCAGCTGCCTGGGATAGGACTCAAAATGTGTAAGGAATTTTTTTGCCCCACAAGAGTCATGTCGTTATTGTCCTTCAGTGACTAGCTCGATAACAAATTGTTTCATAGTATTTGCTCTGCCTGTCTTTCTTTGATATGAGTATTTTTTTCACAGAATTTCTTTCTTTGATAACTACAGATAGTTTGAGAAAGTATTTTTTTCCTGGCCTTCTTTGTAGGTACTTAGTATTTACAAGGTTTCTGAGGTGTATTTGTTAATTCTATTAAAAGTGATTTGAGGGAAAACAACAAGAAGGTGTTTCACAGAAAATCTCATTAGCCTCATTGCTTATCTTTGAACTTAAAAAATAAGCACGCCAATAAATGTAGTCTGTCAGCTGCTAATTACTGGATGACAATTTTCAGGCTTGTAGTTGTTAAACTGAGAAATTTACATAGTACATGTAAGTCACATCAGACTTACAGTAAAACAGTATGTGATAAGCCTTGTTACTGGATCCTGTTGTTTCATCTCAAGTCTTACGATTTTTTTTTTTCTTAAAGTATCAATCCCTGGTGTTGTGTTCAGGTAAACCCCTTTGAAACAGGTTCCATTTTTGAAAATCAGTTTGCACAGTTTTGGAGAAAGACTTCTCTTGATTTCTAAAGGTACCAAACCCCCAAAAGAGCAGATACTTGGTTATTTTTAAGTGTCTGCTATGATTTTGGAGGTCTAACTCACGTTTTAATGATACCAATACATCATGTAGCAGCTTTAGAATAACAAGTGTGTCTGCTGTTTAAGAATGACTTTGTGGCATTCTTCTGTTGAAAATAATACCTATTTGAAAATATACTTGCTCTCATAGGTGTATTTCTAGAGACTGATGTCAACAAATAAGTGTGAATTCTGCAAATTTAAGAAGTTAGTTCAAAAAAGTATATTTTTTCAGATCCTTTGGATTTGGAAGTGCCTGCTTGGGAACTTCTGTTTCAAGCATATGTGATTGTATGCTTTTCCCACTCTTACTGTGTAGTTGTGTTCCCTTGCATTGATCTCAGGCTTTTGTGGAGAATTTACGAAGATCTATTTTGCCTAGTATTAATAGTAACAACACCACTGCAACTAAAGTGGTGATATGTAGACAAAGGCAAGAAAGAAAACACAGAAAGGACTGTTGGCATGTTGTGCCGTTTCCCTCAAAACACCCAAAAGATACTATTTTAACCACTAGAGGAGAAGTATGCTATGTAAAGGGTCAAACTGGACACGAATGAGTCTACACCTTTCATTTTAAAGGGAATTTTGCATACTGAGGTTTGGCAGAACCACATTGTTTAATTTGAATTTGGTAATCGTATCTTATCGTCACAGTATTTGTAAGGTATGCCCTGGATGAATGTGTGTACTCGTGTGTGTTATATAAGAATGTTTCAGAGGTTTTTTGGAATCCAGTGTTCATTTCAGTGGGTCAGACTGGATATGTTTGCACTGCTTTTTCAGGATGCCCTCAAGTGCTGCCCCTCTCATGATGCCTCAGGCTGGATTGTGTTGTCTGGATCAAGCGGCAGGGCCTTGGGCCATCTCTAGAACATGCATCAGATGGGAAGCCCTCAGGGATACCAACTGCTGATGAGTTATCTTGCTACAGGCCCAGAAAGATTCTTCTAATATTCATGCTGTACAGATTGCATTTCCCCTGGATGGCCTGCTACTTCACCCTTTGTCATTATCCCCAGTTGCCACAACCTTTCCATCTTTGCACTTGGTCTGGTAAACAGGCCTGCTAACACAAGGAGAAGAGAGTAACACAAGGAGAGGGAAACTCCCTCTTTCTAGTACCTAGGCAATCGTAAACACCACTGTGATCACAATAAAAAGAACAAGCACATCATGGAGGGTCATTTCTCAAGCCTTATGTCACCCTTAACCACGTCCGGTCAGCAGCTCAGCTGTGCCCAAAGAGGACAACACAACAGAGGTAGACTATCTTTTTGTAGACATGCCTTTTTGATCTTACTCTGACCCTGCAGCTCCCAATCGCTAATGAAAATAGGTAAGATAGCAGTCTATGGGCCACTTGTGCACTCACCAGACCATATTCAGTATACTGTGCTGTGTTGCATCAGCTCCCTGATGTATAACTTGTGATAAGGTGATTTCTTTTCCGAGAATTTACAGAATTACAATTTGGTCCCAGGATCAGCAAAGTTTCAGGTGACAGGACTTACATGGAAGGCAACCGGACTATGTTTAGGAACGAAAAGACATTAGTTCCCGTGGGCATAAAGTGAAGAGACAAGAGGAATGTTCTCGGATTTAAGACTTTTTAGAAAGAGAGGGAAAAAAGCGCCTGTACTGCTGTCAAACACAAACCACCTTTATTTCTCTCAGAAATTTTCTGTCAAGGAGAGACTCTGGGAAGTCAGTTCAGAAAACGACAGTGCTCCTTTGCCACACTAGAATTTGGAAACTAGAAAGTGGTCTCTTCAAAAAGACACCTTAGAATACTAGGAAACCCTAAGAAATTAAATGCAATTTCATCTAGCTAGGACCCGAGTCAAGTAGAGAAATAATGTCAAAAACAGGGAACTAAGAATGAATTTCACCTCGCTTTGACATGGAAAATAAACATAGGAATTCAAAGTTTCTCCATCGCAATGAAGCATGGCTCAAAACAGAGTAGAATTTAACAAAAGAGCATTACTGTATTTCATCTCCCAGAGTCAGACTTCCAGTCAAAAGTAAAGCATATGTTATCATGTACTTCATGAATGACTGTTAAATAAAATGTGATGACCTTTCAGGTGCAGAATACATTGGGGGAAAAAATAAAAAAAAAAAAGTCTTCTAGCATGAAGTCTTCTATCCTTGTATGGTGGAGTCCTGGCCTCACCTATTCAAGTTTATGCCAGGTAACCTACCTTGAATGGGAATATCTGGCAGTGGTGAACTAGCTGCCTTGGGTGCCTTTCGGAGGCCATCTTTTGCTGCGTTGGTTGCTTGCCTGCAGCTGATGATCTGGAATCCATGGAAAATGGTAGGAAATGTTAGTGTACCCTGTGGGACAACTGCTTGTTGATGGAGGACATGGCAGGCCCTAGGCAGTGCAGAGAGAAACTCCCTTCAGAGGTCGTGGTTCTGCTCTTGAGTTCAGCCTGAGCAAGTTTCTGCTCTATACGTGTTCCTGATGCTTGTACTTGGCTAGTTTGGCATTTCAGACCTGCAAAGGGTCTGCAAAGAATCTGTAGAACTTGGACCAACCTATGCCTCAGGAAGCTCTCAGGCAGGAAGGATTCTGTGGAGAAGGTCATTCCCTCAAGTTATACCAAGAAGATTTAGTTTGTGTAGCACAGCACCATGACTATACGAATAGAATATTTCAGTTGGAAGGGACTCACAAGGATTATCTAGTCCAGCTGCCTGACCACTTCAGGGCTGACCAAAAGTTAAAGCATGTTGTTAAGGACATTGTCCAAATGTCTTTTGAACACTAACAGGCTTGAGTGTTGACCACCTCTCTAGGAAGCCTGTTCCAGCATTTGACCACCCACTCAGTAAAGAAATGGTTCCTAATGTCAAGTCCAAACTTCCTCTGATGCAGCTCTGAACCATTCCCGTGTGTCCTGTCACTGGATACCAGGGAGAAGAGTTGAGCACCTCCCCCTCCACTCGCCTCCTCAGGGACCTGTAGAGGGCAATGAGGCCACCCTGCAGCCTCCTTTTCTCCAAACTAGACAACCCATAGTCCACAGCCACTCCTCATAGGACATTGCTTCCAGCCCTTTCATCAGCTTTGTTGCCCTCCTCTGAACATATTTGAGCATCCTTCTTATACTGTGGGGCCCAGAACTGCACACAGTACTCAGGGTGAGGCTGCACCAATGCTAAATACAGTGGGACAATCACCTCTGTTGACCAGCTGGTTATACTGTGTTTGATGCACCCTGCGATGTGGTTTTCCCTCTTGGCTGCCAGGGCACACTGCTGACCCATACTGAACCTACTGTCAGCAGGCTTAATGGATATGGATAATGACAGAGAGAAAAGTTTATAGCCAAAAATCCTACATTTTTCTTGGGGATTGCTAAAATATACCCAGAATATTAGGGAGTAAATCTTGCATAGTTTTCAGAAATTTTTAAAAAATACTAGGACGGCTGTAAGTGAAAACTTTTGTAGGGTATGAGTCCAATACCTTGACTCATAGCAGAGCTCTTCCTTCTATAATCAGTGAGGAAATGCTGTCTTATCTAGGCAAGTTATCTTAGGAAAGCAACATAATGCAAATGTCTGTTGGTTACGCACAGTCGTATTGACTACTGACCTTTGTCAATAAAAAGCCTCAATTCTCACTTACGAATCTAAGTGCCACAAACCTTTTTTTAGCTATTTTTGAGGTTACTCATACTTTTAATAAAATTCTGTCCATGTTTGTTTTTTCTTAATGTTATCTTCTAGTACTTGGCATACTGAAATGTGGAATAAGTTAGTATGAGGTGTCTTAATGTCCTACAAACTTCAGTCCAAGAGTGAACTGCTGGAGAAAGGGGAGCTCAGAGTGAAGACTGGGAGTGGACAAAAATTAGGATTAGATTGTCCTTATGGACTAGTGCTGTCTGCACTGTTGCCAATATGGCCTACTCTCTGTGTTTCTAAGGTGTCCCAACAAGGAGATGCTTTACCCAGGTATCACAGCGTCAGAATGGTGATGACACCTGGTTTATTGTACAACAAAACCATGAGATTGTGGAGCATGAGACATCAGCTTGAAGCAAATAGCAAGCCTGCCTCCTCTGCCTTGGCCAATTTCCCAAGGGTTGTGTGGCAAGCCAAGCCTCAAGCTCCCACATGGAGTTCCAGCTTGACTGCTCAGCTTCTTCTTGGAAATGGAGTTGTGTGATCTGAAGGACCTCACAGAACTTGTAGCAGAGTTTGAGAGTTAATAGCCAGTAGCACTGAATGGTGTGATAACAAGGAAGTGGTCTTTCAGAAAGGTCAGGAGGAGAAAAAGAAGAGGAAGTCATGAGGATAGAAAGATAGTGAGGATGAAGGAGTAGTGTATCCTGTCTTGTCCATCCTACAGGATGAGTTGTGCTAATGCAGGACCACCTGATGAACTGTATTTGTGACACCTGCTTAAAACTTTGAGCTGAGCTGTCCATAGAGTTTGGCAGCTCTTGGGAGGACAAAGGAAATCCTCATCTCATCCCTACAGTATATTGCTAGTCCACCTCTGTGCTGCTGGAGGGTGGCAGACTAGAGAAGACTCAGAAGGCAGATCAGCTCTAGACCATGCAGCGCATTCCCCTTGCAGTACAGAGAACACGCAATGTCAAATTAATGTCATATTTTCACTTGTGTGCTCTCGTGTTCTTGCATACTGGCCACAGGCAGAAGTAGTGGTTATTGATTATTCAAGAGAGTGGTTGGTGCTCCTGCTTGGGGTAAGAGAGTTGAGCCAGCACATCACAACTGGCAGGTTTCTCTAAAGCAAATGTCCTTGTTTCAGCTGGGATAGAGTTAATTTTCTTCTTAGAAGTTAGTACAGTGCTGTGTTTTGGCTCTGATGTGAGAACAATGACGATAGCACGCTGATGGTTTTAGTTGTTGCTGGGTGATGTTTATACTAAATTGAGGACATTTCAGTTCCTTGGGCTCTGCCAGCCAGAGGGCTGGAGGGGCACAAGAAATCGGAAGGGGACAGAGCCAGGACAGGTGACCCAAACTAGCTAAAGAGCTATTCCGTACCATATGACGTCATGCTGAGTATATAAACTGGAGGAAAAATAAGGAAGGGGGGGACATCTGGCATTATGGCGTTTGTCTTCCTGAGTAACCGTTACGTGTGATGGAGCCCGGCTTTCCTGGGGATGGCCGAACACCTGCCTGCCCGTGGGGAGTGGTGAATGAATTCCTTGTTTTGCTTTGCTTGCATGCGCGGCTTTTGCTTTATCAATTAAATTGTTCTTATCTCAGCCCCTGAGTTTTACATTCCGATCCTCCTTCCCATCCCTCTGGGGGTGGGGGGGAGTGAGCAAGCGGCTACGTGGTGCTTGGTGGCTGGCCGGGGTTACACCACGACAGCAGGCAGTATAGAAGGCAGGTTTTGAGTGGCTAGCAACCTTGGGCTGAGATGAGTGTGGGTCTAAGTGTCTGACATTTGATGCAGGGGTATTTTCTCACTGGATTAATCAGTTTGTTGATTTGACCTTGACGCTGTCTCTGAGGATGATTTTACAGGGTGGTAATGGTGCAGCCATTCCATCTTCCACTTCAGACTGTGCTTTGTCTATCAGGATTTTTGTTATAAAACTTTGGTTCAGCTGTAGGTCAGATTTTATGGAGTTACCAAATAGGAAGCGCTTTCAGACTGGTGGGAAGTGTATCTGGAATTGTGCATATGTCTGTCTTAAAAGTTTCCATTAATAGCTACTCAACATCTAGTGTTTAGAAATTTTTCTTCTACATCAGGGAGTTTGTCTTGAGATACGGAAGTCGGCAATTCAAATCTGTGGCTTAGGTGAGTTCCCTGCCATCTAGATTTGAGACTTTGTCCCTCTTTTTCAGAAAATGTGTAATTGATGCAACTGAATATAATTGGCAGGCAAGAATGAGAACACTCTCACTGAAAAACAGAGCATGGTGCATCTCCATTGACAGGGACAGATTTTCACATCTGTAGTGCTAAATTAAAAGTACAAAAATACAGCATGGATCCTGGAGTGCAATCAGCCATACTGCTAAATTGTTAGAACAGTCCCTGGCATAGATTTTGAATTCCTGAAGTCTTCCAGAAGATGCATAAGCACACTGTGGGAGATAGGACAGTGTACTGATGTATACTAATATATACTACAGTGTATCGTGTGTTTTAAAATCTCTTAAGACAGACAAGTTCGAGAATGACTGTAAGACTGTTGTAATCATTGGACTTTAAAAACAGCCTTGTCTTCTGAACCAGTTCCGAGTCTAACCTCCCTTTCTTGGACTTTAGCTTCTGAAAGTGAAACATTCTGATGCCTATTTAAAAACAAAATTAGTTTAGAAAGACACTTTGTTTCCTTGGAGAAAAATCAAACAAAAAGTATTTTGGTTAATACAATCCCTATTCTCATGTAGTTCAGTTTAACTGGTGATACTCTTACTCATCTCTTTACATCTGATACCCATAAAGGGACAAGACTGATACTCAGGGGTTAATTCTTCATCCTTTCCCTTTCAGTGTCATGTTTAGGAGCCTGTTTTTGAATGCAGATCACTCCCAAACTGTTGGGCTCATCCTAAATATGTTAACTAATGCTACAGCTGGCACCTTACTTTGCTAAATCTGACTGCTTCAGTCACAGTGGCCCTGCACTTTGTAAGTTTGAAT
The DNA here is from genome assembly GCF_023634155.1 of Falco peregrinus. Lineage (NCBI taxonomy): Eukaryota > Metazoa > Chordata > Aves > Falconiformes > Falconidae > Falco > Falco peregrinus. The sequence continues at coordinate 63,780,721 of NC_073727.1, forward strand.
TTAGCATTTTGTGGGTTCTAAATATACCATTGTATTTCCTATGCTGTCATCTAAATAATTACGCAGTCTGCTCTTATTGCACTTACCATAGCCCTATAGTCTTAATTTTGCTTGCATCTTACCTATTTATGCACAACCCTTATTACTAAGTCATTACCTTTCAACACTAGTAGCTATCCGTTGTAAAATGCAGTCCTAAATATGGAATTGCTGCCAGGCACTTGTAGAATTCATGGGAGGATCTGGCAAAGTTCCTGCAGTTGCAGGACAATGGATGCAGGGACTATACTTGGATAATGCTGTTCAGTGTTAAGTTAGACTTGATACGATAATGGAGTTTCTTAGAGTGCAATTATAATGTTTTGGAGTACATAATAAAATTACGTGGGAAATGGTAAACCGTTGGAAAAGCAAAGCATAAGGATTTAAATAATCTCTGAGGCTGTTTCAAGAACAGCAGAGGCGCTTAGGCAGTGGAAAGATGCGCATGTCAGAAATGAATAGATTAGGTAGGACCTGAAGGCATGTAGACTTCAGAGCAAAACCAGAATGAACTAAACCTAAATCAATACAGCGAGATGTATATTAATTTTCCAGTCTCCCTTATTACTTATTAAACACAGTTTAAGGAAACAAAATAATTTCATTAAGCAGAGAGGATTGGGATAACTAACTTTAACTCTTTGAGGATAACTTTTATAGTGGTAATAATAAACCCACTACAGGCAAAACATTTTAACTTTGAACTTTATCAATGCAATCATTATTTTGCCACTAAAGAGAAGGCCAGAAAAATCAAATGTTTATTTATGAGGCATTTATTGTGGATAGAGAATTCAATCATAAGCATGAATTGTAAATAAAAACATCTGTGATTAATGGAAATAACAGGAAAAAAAACCCCAAAAATACAGATTTTCTAAAGCACTGACTTATATACACTGTTAATGTTTGCTAAGTAACAGACAATCTGAGTGAGGCTTACAAGGTCTTCAATATGTACAAAAAACTAAGAGTGTTATAACAAAGACCCTCTTTCATTGGTGTTAGCAGCAGCTGATCCCTGCCAAGCTTTGTAGGATTAGTGGCAGACAGTGACGAACTTCAATAGAAATGTACAGACTTGTGGATGCCATAAAGTTCAGTCCTTTTACATCAGCTTTATTTGTGTTTGAGCGGAGTTGCACTAACTCTCTTAAGGCATCTGCCAGTCTTCCCTTTGGTGTCACCATCTAATGACAAAGAAGTAGGGAAAAGTGGTAATAGGTACACTGTTCTCAGTGGCTAAAAGAATTTATCATCAGTACCCAGAGGAAAAACAAAAAAACCGACCCATCATTGAAGTCTAGATAGGAAGAAAAAGGGACATAATCATGATGTGCCTTAAAATAGCAAAAAAAAGAGACTGTTGCCTCAAAAAATTGTTTAAATAGTCCATCAAGAAAATACTGACACTTATAATCCAAGGAGATGTAATACCCTATGCTGTAAGTAATGAACTTTTCATGCCTTGGCACAAAAGACTATAAGCATATTGTCAATGAAGAGAAACAAATCGCATACCAGCATGTTGCTTGGTGTCAGTAGCTAGTAAGTTTATCTGATTAAAAATAATAGTTTAAAAAAATCCTTCATTTATATTAACATTTATAATATCATATGAAGGAAATAATAAAAAAAACCCCAGACAACTGACTTACCATTAAGAACTCAAATGCAGTAGTGCTTGTATGCAGCGCAGTTCCTTACTATGACATGCGTAAGGAGTATAAGGCAGCCCCTTAATTCCTCTGCATTAACATCCCAAGTAGCAGTACATGAAGAAAGTCAGGCTCTACAGAACTAAACTGTCCCTATTGATCAGAGTAAGCTGCGCATGAGAATTTGCCCCATAATTGCCATGTGCATGAATGGCATGTCACGGGAACTATCTTCACCAGATTCAGAGCTGATGCAATCCACTCCATCCTGTAGTTTCTGAACACCTCTGAAATGAGGCTACTCTGGTGCAAACTGCAAGCAACCTAATTTGACATTTATAGCTTTTTACAACCTATTTTTGTTGTGTAAGAGAATAATAGATTCTGCAAAAACTTCCAGTGAATTCCAGTATATGCTTCAAAGTATATATGCCATTTTGAAAGCAGCTCAGACTTTTACTGAAGTGTTTTTTAAGTGTTGGGAAACTTGTTGAGCAAATACTACGTTGTTTCATCTCTAACCAAGGGAAAAGAATTGGTGCAGTATTTTGAAAGTGATATATGAGAGTCAATCAAGAGATTTAATATAACATTCCAAGGAAGTCACATGATTTCCATTCACATATTTTCATTATCTTTATACTAACAGACAACACACCCCTTTATTTCCAAAGCTATTGTCTCATGATAACTCTCAGAAGAGAGCCATTACAGGGCACAGTTGTTTTTGGCCGAAGGTAGAGGTGACTCACTCTATAATACCTATCTTTTTTTGGGGGGAAAAAAAAATATTGGAGGAGATTCTTTAATGCAGGATGTCTGATTATTTTATCAGAGTGGTCTGCAGTCCCTGTGGCTTGAGTGGCTCTGTTTTTACATTTCCACATGTACAACTGCAAAATCAGAACAGGGTAGGTACACTCCACCAATGAAAATTCTTCATTTCCTGCATCAAAATTCAAGTATAATATATACACCAATATATAAATACTTCATCAAAAAAACAGTCTAGATATTGACACCTCCTTTTAAAAAAATGGAGGGATACCACTTCCCCCAAGTAGGAAAAGGATAAACATAGCTGCAAACAGTTTTTCAGCTTCTATAAATGTACTTAAAAAAATGGGAAATGAAAATAAAAATACTTAGCCCATATTTATAAACCAGTTATACAGGACCATTTATGGAAACCAGAAAGTGTAGTTAACTTTCACATACATATATAATGAAATTTAAAGTGCGTGTATGTTAAATATGTATCATACTGATGGATTCTTTATAAATGCATAAAAGAGAGATTTATTATTTATATTGCTCCAAGACTGTACTATGTTCTTTTCGGTAAAAAAGCAGGATGATGTGTTTCCTTGCTCAAATAATATAAAACTCCACTTGAGAAAATAGACTAGATTCTGTACCTTTAAATTTGAAACAAGCTATTTTATGGGGATGAGATGGTGTGCAAAATGAAATGTAGCCATAATTGTTAAGGTTTGTGACACACTGGGTATGGCTCAAGCTGTTATATCTATTCCTATATGCATTCAATTAAAGAGCTCCTCTTCAGTGATGTATTCTAGCACACTCCTGGGAACCAATCCAATGTTTTTAGCTATCTGTTTTACATGAAACCAATTATTGTAATATCTCTAATGTCTAAGTGGTATTGTCGTGAGTGCCATTTTCAGTGTGGTCCAAAGTATTTATTTCTATGAGATTATCTATGTACTCTTCAAATTTATTATGCTTTCAAAAATATCCGTAGAGTCACATTAGCATTTTCGTATCCCACAGCCAAATGTTCAAGCAAAATTTAATATGAGATGAATAATCAGCTGACTAAATTCAGTGCTTTCCACTTCTATTTACGTAAAATGACCTCTTGCTGGTGCTTAACCTCTCTATATCCTCGTTCTAAGTTCCCTGTGACAGCCTCTGTTACAATCCTGTGTTTCTCCCTGGTGCTGTATGATGCTAGCTCAGCTCTGCTGTAGACTACAACCACTATCTGGAAAACTCTGGGAATGACAATGAAAGCAATGTTATAGGTGTTTGCAGAAGAAGGGTTCTGTCTCGTGTTACCACAAATTACTGTTATTTTACAGCAATAATAAAACATACCCACAAGCACTGAGGTCTCAGTTGTGCCACTGTTGGACCATGTGTCTGAGCTAGTGCAGTTCTCCTTTATACAATTCTGCATTTCCAGAAGTAGTCCAAAAGAGTGTTTAGACTTTGTGCATTAACATAATGCTTGTTTGTTGTAAAACAGTATGTCATTTTCATAAATTATTATCAGCAGGTTCTGACTTCTTATTTGCATGAAAAGTGCTGTTTTTGTGGAAAACTCCAACAACTGTGAGGTAGCTAAACATCATTATCATTTCTGTTGCCATTGTCAACGTTTGTTACTGATAGCTCACTTTTACTACTCGACATTGTATAACAGGTTCTGTATAAGCTCTTCAGTGACCTAGTATAGCAGTCCTTTATTGACATCATTTTGTAACAAAACTTGCATTTATGCCAAGAAGTTATACAGCCTATCACCAGAACAAGTGGAAAACTTTGATTTGGTAATGCCTTGAACTCACTTTATTAAAGGAAAATAACTAAAATGTAATAGAGTGGCAAAACACAGTACTTGGATCTGAAGCACAGGAATGGGAGGTATGCAGTGGTTCAGTGGCAAGGTACAATGGGGTGACCTGTTTTTTCATTTGAGTGAATTGACTGTATGTCTTACAAGGAACTTACCGACAAAGGTTTAAAGAAATGCTGTATGTTAGTTTAAAGAAATGCTGTATGTTAGGGTCTGTCTTGTTAACGAGGTCTCAGGATTATTTAAAGCTTTTCAGATTAGACATGTACATACAGCAAAGTGTGTTGTTTCAAAGGAAGAAAATGTACTTACTGGTATGGCTATGGGAAGGCAGTAGCAAGACTGCATCAATAAGTGGACACATGCATGAGTAGCATATTAAAGGCGGACTATAGCAAGACTGGCTGGAAGCTCATCTTCCAGGCTGCTCTTGTCACCTTCTAGTTGAGACATTGCATGCCACAGTCAATTTAGTGTAAAATCTCTCAATGCGCTTCTGTTTTCAATCTGAGAAAAGGAAAGAACAATTCTACCCAATGAATACTAAGAAATCTTCTGTCTTGTGAATGAGCAGGACACATATTTTTTTAAGATCTCAAAAATCCTGAGATCTTATCTGTTCTTTCTGAGTTTTCTGTTGGAAAAACATGCAGTTAACCTTTCTTCCACTAGGACTGGAAGTCTATTGAGTCCACAAACTGGAAATCAGGCTTGAGCAGAATCAGACTTACTGACTCGGTATCAATGAGAAATACACTTCTGTTGGCTCCTGTCGTATGCTTATCAAAAATGCTATTACATTAAGAGTGTTTTGATTCTATATGTAATGTGTAATATAAATAAATTCTTTGACTTTCACTTCATGCAGGGTTGTGTATGCTACATAGCTGAACTGTAGCTGTGTTTGCTTTCATTTTCCTAACTTCTGTTAGTTACATTCTTAATCGCTAGCCTCCACTAACAACTTCTTGAATTAAGCAGTCTGGTGGTGATGGTGATTTTCAGCTAAAACGGTAATAAACATGCATTGGAATAAACATCATACAGTGGTAGATTTTAACAGAAAGGAAAGGACTATTTACTGAGTGTTGCTGAGGGGGCTAAAATAGTATAAATAAACAGAAGAGAAGACAAAGACCAAGGGAAGTACAGCCTACAAAGCTCATTTAAGCATATTTGAAACCTCTGCAAAATTCAGATGAAAAATGAAAGGATTACTTTATGACTTTCTTCTCTACTTCTCCTGAAGTCCTATACTGCAGTAAAAAATCAGGGTTTATCATCACATTCAGCAAGGGCAAGTATGTTGTTATGTATTGAGCATTATAAGAGCCCTAATTTAAGATTAACTCTTAAGAAGTTACTAAACATTCTAATGGAAAAAAAGCAGCTGAAACAACAGCAGGCTCCACCCAAAAGAAAGCATATATCAACAGAGGAATTTAAGGGCATTGCTTTGTTCTTTTTCACTTGTCTTTACAAAAGGAGGCAGAAACATTGCTCAGATAAATAAATATGGAATAGGGCACACCCACAAAAGACTGGTACTGTGATCTGAGAAAAAAGCTGAGAAAAAAAAAGAGATTTTTAATCGAGTTTTGGACGGGACAAATTTGAGGATAGGAGCTGTAGAATTATGTACCATTATTTTGATTTTTCTTATATTTAGAGAAAGAGAACCCATTTGTAAATAAAGCAATGAAATACAGTAATTGCCCTAACATCAGCCTCCCCTTCTCCCTAGAATGATCCACCTAGAACCCAGAAAACTGAATAACTTTTTGGATCAAAAGGCAGTAAGAGTGTGTGTTTGGAAGCAGGGGATGGGAAATATTAATAGCATCCAGAATAGAACTGCAGCATGCCAGGAAGTCTGTTCTCCCAGGATTCATTTTACCATCACAAAATCTGGAATCAGATGATCATAACTTGTATTCTACATTGTCATTCAGCCCTGGAGTGTAAGCAACAGCAAAGCACTAAACAACATTTTAGTCTGTTCATTTGGAGGCAACCCAGACTACATCCAGGCTTCCTCCTCCTTTTAGCAGTGTGAGCACACCCAGACAGCTGAAACGAAACAAGCAGTGAGATTCAGGTAGACAAGTGCACTAGTAAAAGGACCAGTTACCTGCTAAAGGATGAGCAAAAGGAGGAGAAGCTTAGCAAAATGAACATTTCCATAGAGGGATTTGAATGAGGAATCAGGGATTGTTGAAGCAGTTCCTATGCTGATCTTCTGCTTCATTGCTATCATTACCTTGCATAGCCAAATCAGATTGTGCAGGTAGTTCAGTAAAATGGGTTTGTTGACAGAATAACTACTGGAACCATTCTGATGCTGCCTTAAAAGACAGGAGGTGGTTCCAGAAGCATTTCTCCAGAGCGTACTTGTTAGTGCAACACCCTGAAGGACTTAAGAATAGCTGGATGAAGAACTCCATGTAGTTTAAGAGTATTAAACCCACAGAATAGTGCACAAATAGATGGCAACATATTCTATTTGTACAAATACAAGTTGTAAAATACTTCTGGGTTTGGTAAATATTAGTGATTTTTTATTTTAGTAACATTAATTAAAACAAAGACAATTGAAAGAGCAATTGAAAAATAACTAGAAGACTGAAGGGGAACTGGCATCGGTAGTATGGCTTGCAGAGTTGTCTGGGCCTCTGACTTCTGAGCAAGAATCCCTTCAGTGTAATAAGAGGGGACCCTGATTACAGCAATATTCTTAACTAAATCCCTGTAATCCTCTTCCATATCTAATGAATCTCTTTACTGTTTTGTCTGCTCTAGGATGCAAATGCAATGATGTGTATTATTTATAAAATCATAAAAATTTAGGCAGAGGTGGCACAGCTCACCAATTCATCCCAAGAGTGTACCACCACATTCCCCATGGGTCCTTGTCTGAGCAGCTCCTAAAGACTTTGAGTTTAATTACTGCAGACAGTTTATTCCAGTGCTCTGCTTCTCACCATCAGAAAGTTTTGAAGACTGTTATGAGGCTTTCCTTTGTCTTTCCTCCACAGAATAAATAGCCCTTATTCTCCTAATATTTCTTTATGTTTCTAAACCTCCAGTTGCTCTTATTGCTTCCTTATAGATTCTATCCAGGTGATCATGTCTTATGTGGTTTTGTTGAAGTGAGAGCAGATAACGGAGAGTTGGTGCTAGTGGCGAAGAGACCGCTGCATTGTCTGCCACGTTCTGCATATATGCAGCTTCCTCCACCACGGCGGCCTCAGCATTTGTGCTCTAAGTATGGCAGTTGATATCCTTTCCCAGAAGACCAAGATTCCTTCTAGTGCTGGAAAATACCTTTTACTGAGCAACAGCAGATTGTAAGGGTCACTAGATGGGATGGATGCAGCAAAACACATGATGCAACATGCTGAGTGTGGGGTTTAAACCATCGTAGTTGCCCGTACACGCTCGGTCTTTCAGAACTGCATTTCTCCTTGCGTAGGTCAGCCCTTTGCTACATTTTAACATATTCTGTTACATTTTAACAGATTTGGGTTGCATTTGCGCTTTTCTTTTGCCAAGCAGAAAAGTTGCTATAATAATTTTGGGGGCTATTAAGACAGTGTTGGGAATAATCAATGAAATAACAGCCTCTGGGATATAGGCTGTGCCAGCCCTGTGCCTGGGCTGGCATAGGTTGGGGGGTCTAGAATGCAAAGCAGGGCAAGCACCATTAAAAAAAGACTGGGAGCAAGATTCGCAGAAAACAAATGTTTGTTGCTTTCACTCCAGCATATGTGTAATTTCACAGCACAGCAAGCAGCAGTCAGGGATTTTGCATAAAATAGCCGGTCAGGGCATTCTGCACCATTTGCCCCTCCCATTTATCCCGGGTGAGTGAACAAGCTGTGGCAGGCACAGGTGCTGACCGTGGCTCCATTTAGGCTTCTCGCTCTCTGCCTTGTGCCATCTGCTTCTCTTTGCTCCTGCAAATACCATGCAGGAGACAGCAGAGAAGCAGAATCCTGTTAAGGTTAGTCTGAGATCTAACTCTTCCTTTTAAGGGCTGTTCCTCTGGCCTTCAGGTGATCAAGCACATTTTTTACAGCCAATCGCCCCGTATCTGGAGGTCGTCTCACAGCTATGAGACATCTCTTTTCTCATAGGACAAGATGGTTTTGGAGTGGGATTCCCTTTGTCTTCATGGCTAGAGTGAATTCTTCACAGAGAAGTCTTAGTTGAGTCCTCTCTCTTTTTACAGTGACATGGTGCCTGAAGCTGATCACATCTGGGCTGCTGTGGTCCTGCTGTCCCCCCCAACCCCAGATGTACGTTCTTATCCCTTGTGTTGCACAAGCTCATGTAATTATGTGGTGAGCTGGCTCTGGGAGCTGCTCTGGCTGAGAAGTAATCACTTTCTTGGTGGAGCCAGCTGTCAGACCCCTGAACTGTGTCCCTGTGTGGTGGTGTTAGAAGCAGTGCTAGCAAAAACAAAGGGATGGGAATGTGGTTGGGAAGTCCTGCAGGTGGCAGGACTACAGCAGCCCAGATTTAGTGCCATTGACTGCCGTACGATTGCGCTGGCCCTTTCTGCATGTACTTACCTTGATGTATGTGATGTAATTTGTATGAGTCTGTGCCTCTTCACACAGCTCTCTGACTACTTCCAGGTAGCCTGCTGCTGCTGCTTCTGTTGCTGCTTGGGATAGAGGTGAAAGTGGTGTGTTGCTCATGCAGTAGTAGGTTACAGATGGTGATGTTAAACATTATATCTGCTATTGAGCTAGGTGGTAATGGTAAGGTGATTAAGCAGTATTATGGAAACATAGCCTAAGTGTACAGCTTTGCATCACTTCCTCCAAATTCCTTCTCATATCTTCTTCTGAATATTTTTCCAATATGTCAAAGTTACTTTGAATTCTAATCCTGTCAGCCAGTATCCTTTCAGTCCCCTGCAGTTTCATGCTGTCTGCAGATTTAACAGAAGTGTTCTTTAGTCTGTCATTCAGGTTGCAAATGAAACTTTGAATGAAACTGGACCTGGGCCAGATTCCTATAGCCCCAAGCTTGATAGAAAAATGTCACTTGATCGATCCCTCTATTTTAACAGTGGTCCATTAATAATTACTCTTAGCATGTTGGTATCCAGTTAGGTTTGTACCTACCTTCCGTTAATTTCAACTAAATGTCTTCTAAAATTCATCCGTCCCAACTGTGTCCCATCTTCACTATGTTAATGTGTTCTCATATACGAAGATGATGGGCATTTTCAGGACAGTTTAATTGACATTTGAAGGCAGCTTATTTCTACACTTAAGGCCACTTGAATGCATAGTATCTATTCCTCCCACAATGGTGGGAAATTAGTGTGGTGATTTCACAACAGAATGACAATAAATAAATCACTCGTTTCTGGACTGTGTGTTCTGTTAACATTTGCAGAGTCTGGAAGTCAGCATCTTCCCCTACCCTTTCTTTCATGCCTGTGAATGAAAAAAATCTGCTGACTTTTTTCACAGAAAAGCAAAAAAAGCAAAGCCTCATTAGTGGTGACTGTTCTCCATAGTTTTGCAACCAGCAAGGCAATTTGTGCTTTTCTTCGTGGAAGTGGGACATGTATGTGGTGTGCCCGTGGCAGTAAAGCTCATGCATTGTTTAAAACAATAGCTCTTTGCACACATCAATAAGCAGTTGGGGCTGCAAACTCAGCTGCTCCCAAAGTATGCCTTTATATCTACATGCTATAATATTGCATCTTCAGTGTTGTTGTTTAAAATACTATGTTTGTTCTTTTATTTCACTGTTTTACAGTTCCCTACTTGCTGCACGTGATTGTAGCTAAAGTGAAGGAGATGGCAGGTAATCCCTGCCTCATGAGTAGTCTCTGTTTAGCCATTCCTTTCAGTTGTAAACTGAAAGCCAAGGGAAAAGATGCATGGCGGTGGAACTCTAGAAGTAATGTCAATTAATAATAGCTAAAAAGAAAATAAAAAGACCACTCAATCTTTCCTTCCACAATTTTCAGCAGAAAACTTAAGACCAATACAATTCAATTTCATACGTGAACTAGTTGCCACCTCCATTTTTGCGCAGAGGCCAGTGTTTGCAGTCTGGCAGCAATAGGTTGTGTCTAGAGGCAGCTTTGAGTTTGCTTATTGAAAAGGTATTACTTGAAGTGTGCACGTCTGCTGCCAACCTTGAAGACATGAAATCTTCTTTACACATAAGCAGACAATCATCTAACAGAGTATAAAATACTTAATTAGCTTGCCACAGTTGCTTTAAGGTGAGTGAGGAAATGTCTTCTGCCTCTGGATAGCATTTGTATGATGATACAAGTGCGCTGTGGAGGTGGTAGTCAGCTCAGAGATGTTGTTTTCTCTCTTATACAAGAGAGAAATTGTAGAAATCACCAGTTTCTTTTCCATTCTAACTGAATCATTTTGCTGGTTATGATAAAGAAGTCTCTGTAGTAACTTGGATAGAATTAGGTCACGGCAGTATGCAGTCAGTCTCTGAGTCTGCCAGATATTTCAGTTTTGACCTTTACTGTCCAGAGTACTGGAGTTAATTATGACTGGAGTACTTAGCATTTTTAGTCTTCACAGAAACCTCTTAGCCAAAGTGCTTACTAATGATAACATAGTGTCTACTGGTAGCTTCTTGTATATTTTTTTTAAGACTGTGTGGCATCTACCACTGTTGTAGCAGACCATGATAACGATCTTCAAAATTGCATTACATTTAGTTGTTATATCTGGAAATCACTTAGCACAATGATACGGTGTCTGTACGGTATAGCAGACATGAATTCTCTTTGCATTGCACCTTGCTAGGTAATACGTATTGCTATATATTCAAGGTAAATATGATACCACTCTGATAGTCGCTATTTTACATTAACTTTCTGGAATATAAATTAATCCCTGATTTGGGGCAGTAACAAAAACATCTCCAGGCAGAAAGACATTGAGTCTGTATCTTCCTCTATGGTGGCAGAAAATCTGTCGTGTGTGGTACTGCATGTCTAATTGTGACAGCACTTTTGGAAACTGCCAGAGAACCTCCAGAAAGATGTTGATCCTGTCCCACTACTTGGAAGCAGTAGGAAAAAAATACCAGGAAAGGCAGGAAAGCCCTGGTCGCCCGCAGAAGGTTGCTATCTTGAAATAGAGAAACTTAATCTGACAGCACCAAATAGGAACAGATTTTTCAGGAAAAGGTTCAAAGTCTCTTTCAAGGAGGTTTCTGCTGGAGAAGCATCAGGTTAATGTCACCTTCAAGCAGGAAAAAATCACAGTAACAATAAGAGCTGTGTGGGAGGTCCTTTACAATATGCCTTGATTAAAGAAAGATGACTGTGTGTTTAATTCTAATTATACTGTCTGAAAGAAGAAATAAAATGTTTAAGAAAAATGTATGTCTAAACTCAGTGAAATCCACCATAGTCTAATAGCTTTAATGCCAAGATATCTGCCCACAGTCTAATCGGAGAGATGTTTTGTGAAGCAAACAGCTTCTGACACTACTATGGCAGTGTCAGCCAACGCTTGCTTGAATAAAGCTACCAGTAAAAGCTACATAGCATGTAATCTAAGAATTTTCTAAGCTGCTGATTTCACAGCTATGGAGATATTTCTCCTTAAAGCAAAGGAAATAGGAATATTAGTAACAGCTATTGTAGGTTACCACCCTCCAGACTTTTTATGAATGAGATCTAACATTTCAAGCTTTAAGCACTCATTAATTTTATTTAGCTCCCAGGAACTACAGTACCCATGTTATTAAAAACCCTTTGAAGCATCTCAGCAAGTTTCCTTATGAAATACAGCTAGTTAATTCTGGTACAAATAACTAATACTCCTTTTTTACTTAAGGATTTACCCTTCTTTATCAGTTCAGATAAAAATCTGATTGACCCAAAGCATCACAATAAAGCAATGATGCATCCCAGATGAAAAGACAAAGTGTAGAGAAGGACTCCTATAAGGGGGGGTTAATTTTCACAGTTGTAGTTCCTGCCCCAAACCAATTCTTGTCCTGTTTGTTTAAACATTGAAAGCATTCTTGGTTTTTAAAAATATTTTTTCCCTTAATGTTCATGCCTTAAGACAATAAATCTACAAATTATGTCAAGGTAACAAACATACTTTAGCTACAAGTTTCCAAGAATATATTATAAAGAGCTATCTGCACAAATGTTGTTTTAACACCTCTTCCTCATAGACATCCTGGATAGTCCTGTCATATTTATTGTCAACAAATATTTGCAACAACTTGCAAAAAAGATCTGGCATTTCTCCACAGCCTAAATTCAATGCAACTCAAGATATAAACACCACTGGCTTAAGACTTTGCAGTATATTAGAGACAGCAACTAGGTTTTCAGCATTTGTTTTTATATGGTTCCCTACAGAGACTGAAGAGACTAATTTCTTTCCCCAAGCACAGGAATAACAGATGGTGTCAGTCAGGTAGACCTGCCAGGGTGCATATGAACAGACAATCAGGAGATGAGAAGATTTGCTTTGGAAATACTATAGAGAACAACAGGCAAAACAACCCTTTTCATAACTGCTTGGGCAAGAAACTTTTCTTTCCTTCTCATCCTTCTTCCCTGGAGCCCAGGACAGCAGTAGGGGGATTGTCTCAGATGTATTCAGATGCAGCTTGCAATTTAAAAAGGGAGGTTGGAGCAGGGACCAGACTGAAGGCCCTGCAAGAGGGGCTTGAATTCTGAACTGTTAAGCAAAAGGGACTCTCACAAACTATGTCAACTTTGCTTTCCGGTTTAAAGGCTTGTGATGGATGGACAGTCAGAAGAGCAGACATAAAGCCCTTCTGTCTCTAAAAACTAAGAATATGTTCAAGTGCTGGCTTGAGAAAACACTTTTCTGTGTTGCAGCAAGCTTCTTGCGATTGTAGAGTTCATGGCAGTTTTGTGTCCAAGTGGGATTTGTGGTCCCCCAAAGATGTCCCTGTGCAAGCTCTGGGTCAGTGAGAAGCTGTTCATGAAGCCAGTCACCATTTTCCAGGACAGCTTGGCTATGGTACAAAGTAGTGGCTCAGGGTCTCATGCTGAGAAAGAACAGTTCTGGAAAACATGTAAAGAAGGTGGAATAATCAACTGGCACTGAGGCAGCATCCTACAGCACTTGAGGTTTTCTCACATTTACATTTAATTCTTCAGAGAATTCCTGACAGAAGAGGTTACATGAAACACCATGTATTTTTCAAGGCATCAGTTCATAGAACACCATAAAAAATTGGAATATGCAAATCATAGGTATAGCTTTTCTTATGATGAAAGGTTTGATTTATCTCCATTCATAGAGCATTTTGAGTGAAAGCATGAGGCTGCTTAACCTAGTTTGGCAAAGCCCTTTCAACTTCTGGTGATAGCTCTGCCCATTTCATACCTGCATGACCCATTCTTGATTGACAAAAAGGGTGTGATTTCTCATCATGGTGGCTCAAGCTGAGGCATATCTATTTGTGCAGGTGTAGCCTACAGTGATACATAGCGCCTGATAAGAGCCCAGCGTGGTGACTGCAAGGTGATGGTGTTTGAAACAGATTGCTCTGTTTCGATACCCTCTCTCTAAAATGGAGTAGTCAGGTTAAAAAAAAAAGAAGTGGAAAATATATTGTAAAAAAGTATTCAAGTGAATGTTGATTTGTTCTTCCTCCTTAAAAGGTTAATATGTTAAGGAAGGACATATTTCACTTCTATGTTGCAATGACTTTGTATATATGATAATAATTCAAATATTTTAGATTTTCTCACTTTAGAAAAAAATGGTACTTTCTGTCCTGATTTAGGACAAAATATTTAAAAAGTCTCGCTTTTTTTCTTTCTAACCAGCTCTAATTATTTATGACATTATCAGCATCTACATGTGGGCAAAGCTGCTTTATTCTCAAGCAATTTTGTCAGCTCTTTGAGGAAACTGCTGAATGAGCGAGGAGGGCATAAGAGATACATATTTATAGAGCTCAGTTTCAAGTCATCTTGTGCCTGTGACAGCCACGCACAAGACAGCCTGGACCTGAAATGCTTACACAGGACATCTGGTTTGTTTTGCATCTGGAGCACTGTATTCTGACACTTGAGATCATAGGATATTGAAAACACGGTTTGCTGAATATGGTTTCCCATGACCCACATGACAGTGGTCCTCTTCACACAGCTACTGGCCTTGAAATTCTTACCTCCTCCTAAAATTCTGTTCCCTCAAAAAAGAGCACGGGTACTTAGTCTCTGTTTGATAGCCTGAGTGACTGCCAGGACTCCTGGAAAACTGGGAGCTTGAGCAAGAGAGTCAGGTAATAAGTAGCCTTTGTGGTGGATCCATCACAGGAGTTTGTCAAATAGTGTTTGCTGCAGGAATTTCAGAGCTACTTAGAATCATAGAATCATTTAGGTTGGAAAAGACCTTTTTGATCATCAAGTCCAACTGTTAACTCAGCACTGCCAAGTCCATCACTAAACGGTGTCCCTAAGCACCGCATCTACACATTTCTTAAGCACTTCCAGGGGTGATGATTCCACCACCTCCCTGGGCAGCCTCACCCAATGCTTGACCACCCTCTCAGTGAAGAAATTCTTCCGAATACCCAAATCATTCTAAACTTAGATTGAGATTAACCAAGACCACGGACTATTTTGGCTTTACACTGGCTGGCTGCTGTTCTTGCTGGATGCTGCAGGAAGGATGTAGCTCTTTCCATACTGCTGCTCTAAAGCCCCTTGCAACTCTTCCCAGAGACCACAGTATCCTGTTTGTTATTACAGTAAATTATATTCTAGAGTAGACAGCCCTTTCTGAGCAGAAACATTTCTTCCATTCACAGCTGTTCCTCTCCTCCTTGGAGGTTTAGTCTGTTCCAGCTTACCCAGAAAATTTACTCAAACTACCGAGCCAGAAAAAAACCCATAAAAAACCCCAGACCAAAAAAACTGCAAAACTCCTCAGGGAAGCAAACTATGTTATTTGTCTCACTTCTGAAAATCACCCAATGTTTTGGTATCAAGTGGTGGTGTGCAGGAAGCAGGAGCTGAGGACCTTTCGGGAAGTTGCATGCATGCCTGGTCTCTGCTTCCATTGCTTCCTGAGGACTCCGGCACTCGTGGAGCCACAAAGAACCTTGAAAACCCCTGATACTTCAGGGTGTATACTAAAATTCTAGTTTCTTAGGAATACAAAGATAATTTTTTTAGACCTTACCTTTTAATGCCATGATGATTTATAGCTTGGCCTGTAGTATTAGTCACAGTATTTTGGAGTTTATTTCAGTAACTGTTAAGACTTCTGCTTTCAGATCTGAAGTGTGGCTGAAAACCACACTAATGTAAAGACTGGTTTTAGCAATGGGTAGGAAGAGCAGGGATTACCCAGGCTACTGGAAAAACTTACTCCATCCTGCAGTCAAATTCCTTATGCAGTCAAAGGGGAAAGCAGGGGCTTTTAGGGAGTATAAATTAGCCTGGCAACAATAACTTTAATTATGGTACAGCCACGAGAAAATTCTAACTTCACTTCATCCTTCCTCTCCAAAGGTCAATTCAGCTCTCTTCTGAGAGACACATACTAAAGATTTTAAAAAACAAATCTGTGTCCCATTTCCTGCGTGGGACTTCAATCTTGTCAAAAATATTCATTGCACTCAAAGGTTATTTCTGTCTTGTTTTGATGCTACAGATTTGAAGAATGAGATCATTTCTGTTGGATGCCCAGCTGTTTAAGAATGTGCATCTCTTTTTAAGAAGTGCAAGAGAAAAACACAGTGTCCTTGCCAGAAAAACAATTAGATAATAAGATTGCATTTTATTTAACTGGGAAAAAAGAATCAGACAAAATGTGATGTGTGGATGAATCAGCATGATCAAGAATGCCTGTGACCCAAAAAATGTTTAATCTTGAAATGACTGCCATACTGTCTGTGGAATTACCTCTTGCATTGTTTTCCATCTTCACTGTATAATACTCCAAACATGCTACATTTCCATGCTGTGCTAATTCTGCTGATTTTATCACAAGTCTCAGGACTGTTGTTTATCTTCTGAAGGCCCATTCTAGAACCTATAGAGGAGGAATCTTGGATATCATTTTAGTTAAACGTTAGTTTCTGATCACTTTGGCTACAGGAAAAGTTTATAAACATAGTGAAAATCAGCCTAGAGTTTCTACAGTGTTTCTCCGCTGCTCATCTCTTGATTAGGTTCAACAAGGCTCAGTGCCGGGTCCTGCCCTTGGGTCACAACAACCCCAGGCAGCGCTACAGGCTGGGGCAGAGCGGCTGGAAAGTGCCTGGTGGGAAAGGGCCTGGGGGTGCTGGTTGATGGCCGGCTGAACGTGAGCCAGCGGTGTGCCCGGGTGGCCAGGAGGGCCAACAGCACCCTGGCTTGTGTCAGACACAGTGTGGCCAGCAGGACCAGGGCAGTGACCGTCCCCCTGTACTGGGCACCGGTGAGGCCGCACCTGGAATCCTGTGTTCAGCTTTGGGCCCCTCACTGCAAGGGGGACTTGGAGGGGCTGGAGCGTGTCCAGAGACGGGCAGCGGGGCTGGGGAAGGGTCTGGAGCACAAGTCTGATGAGGGGCGGCTGAGGGGCTGGGGTGTTTAGCCTGGAGAGGAGGAGGCTCAGGGGGGACCTTATCGCTCTCTACAGCTGCCTGAAAGGAGGCTGTGGGCAGGTGGGGGTCGGTCACTTCTCCCAGGTAACAAGTGACAGGACAAGAGGGAATGGCCTCAAGTTGTGGCAGGGGAGGTTTAGATCAGATATGAGGAAAAATTTCTTCACCAAATGGGTGGTCAAGCATTGGATGAGGCTGCCCAGGGGGGTGGTGGAATCACCATCCCTGGAGGTGTTAAAAACCCACATAGATGTGATGCTTAGGGACATGGTTTAGTGGTGGGCTTGGCAGTGCTGGGTTAATGGTTGGACTTGATGATCTCAAAGGTCTTTTCCAACCTAAATGATTCTATGATTCTATGATTATTTTTTTTAAAGCTGGGGATTAGCAGAAGAGCTTATCTGTTTTAGATCCTTACACAGTGGAAAACACCATTGGAAGTTAAGTAGGAGTTGCAACATGCAGAAAGATTATTATTCCAAATTTTATACTGGGGGAAAGTGAAAGAGAAATTCTATGTGGTTTGCTCAGCGGTTAACATACAGTCACTATCTTGCTGTTGCTAGACATTTTGGATGGAATACAATATGGTCACTATGTTTCCAGAGAAATTATCTCTTCCTCCCTTTACCATTCCTTTTTAGATCATTTCTTATTTAACCATTTTTTTATGGGCTTTGAATTTAAGGGACCGTTATCAGAGTTTGAGATACAAGAATTATAGTAATTTGAACAAATTTCAGTGTGTTGATTGATTATTTATGACGTTTGCAGCACAGAGTGTTTAATTATGGCAGAAGGCACTTTTCTTTTACATGGAGTTGTTCAATTACAAATTCTGTGGTGTCTCTAGAAACGGAAAGAATGACTGAACTTAATAAAGCAAAAGACAGACACTGCTAATGCTATGCTGGGATGCAGTCAGAAGCAGAGTTCATGGGAAAGCAAAGTGCTCACACAAATACAATCATCATATCATCTATTAATTATTATTCAAAATGTTTTCCACCAAACTCTTAATGCTGATAAATGAAAACAAATTCTGAAGCCATCTATGCTGGTATGCCCTTACCCTTCTGAAGGGATATGCAGCTTTATTACAACTGCTGAAGACAGAGATAGAGACAAATCTTACATTTGATCTGCTTTGTTGATTCTTGATAATATGCTACAGTGCCAAACAGTTTTACAAGGATATAATGGAAATCAGACAATTTCCATCAAACATCTTTAATACTTTTATGACTAAAATGGTGTTGAAATTTTTAAAAAAGGTGAAGTTTCCCTGAATATCTTAATTATATTTCTACTCTATATGTTTACAATTATAAATATTCCTCTACTTGAGGAGGCTGAGCTATTTTCCTGTTCAGCTGTTCTCTGTATGTACTGAATATTGCATCTTGATTCTGCTACTGTCTCCTACTTACAAACCATCACAGTGGAGCTATCATTCTTAAGCCAACAAAAGACATTTTTTTTTGCACAACATTAAATAACATCAGAAACTTTCAGCCACCTGAGGCCAAAAGACCAGCAGGATTTTAAAAGAAAAACAAACCCCAGTTCTCACAGGGACAACTGGAGCTTTCACAGGCATGGGATGTGAATGCTAAGAGGATATAAACCACCCTGCATTTTACCTTTGTGTCCTGAACACCTACAGAGCATGTAACGTGCTGAAGTGCTTTTCAGCTCCTTGTTATCAGACACTGCTGTATTGTTACCATGTTAAAGTCATACCTTGTGTTTCTTGACCTCCGGTCATGATGCCCTTTGCCTCTTTCATAACTGTGCTCCTTTTGGGAAGCAGAAAGTTTGACGGAGGACAGTGAGCCTTTCGTGAGGACTTGGACATGGCCCTGCTGGATGAAGCCCCTCTCTGTGCAGCACCGTCTCCAGCAGTGGCACCGGGAGGTAGGGCGGGCGTCTTGGCAGCACATCTTCGTAATCTGCTTTACAGGACTGAAGAGCGTAATTTAGAAGTCCAAACAGTCCCTTGATCATCTGTGGGATGCTGATGTAGCAAAAGAAGCAGGAAGAAGATACATATAGAAATTCTCGAAGTCCTTTGATAGGAACTGATTTTTTTCTTAAAGTTAACTAGCAAAAATTGCATTGGAAACAACACTAATCTTCCAGCTGAAGACAGCTAAGCATAGTCAGATGTTATAACAGTTAATGTCTGAAGAGAACTTGAGTCATAGAGACAAAACTTACAAGACTCTTCATCCACAAGAGAAAGGCTATAGACACCCCTACTTGATCCCGTCCTACCCTGCAGCCACTTGTTCCCATGCCCTCCCTTCACTAGCACTTGTCTGACCAGCTAGTACATGAGCTCAGGGAGCTGAACTAGCAAAAATGTATTGACTTGTATTTTTATTTGGTAGTGTGTCTTCTGTTAGTTTAGATTTTTTTCACTGGCCTGTGATAGGATCAGGCAACCATCAGCGCAGGGCTAAGACCAAGGATGGGAAAGGGGAGTGGGACTGCATTCTAGCAGCAGCTTGCCATTGGAATGGCTTTGCTGTGTTTAAAACCGTACCCTTGAACTTGCTTTTTTAGAAAGTATTTCGTTTTATATTTCCAACATCACTGAGAAGAACATCCCTCTTCTGATTTAATTGTTAAATAATTGCAAGGAGTGGGAAGCAGTAAATATTATTGTGGTTGTACTGCTTTCTCCTGTGTTAAGTTTGCTTCATTTCTTCCAGAAGCAAATGATGTGAGCCTACAGCTACAAGAGCCTTTACAAATGCATTTTATCTCCCTTTTCTTTCTTACAGTTTGTGCTTTTTTCTGAATAATGGTGTTGAGGGTTGACCCTGGCTGGATATCAGCTGCCCACCAAAGCCACTCTATCACTTCCCTCCTCAGCTGGACAGGGGAGAGAAAATATAATGAAAAGCTCGTGGGTCAAGATAAGGACAGGGAGATCACTCGCCTGTTACCGTCATGGGCAAAACAGACTTGACTTGGGGAAATTAGTTTAATTTATTAGCAATCAAATCAGAGTAGGATAAGAAACAAAACCAGATCTTAAAACACCTTCCACCCACCCCTCCCTTCTTCTCAGGCTCAAATTTACTCCCAAATTCTCTACCTCCTCCCACTGAGTGGTGCAGGGGGACAGGGAAAGGGTGTTGTGGTCAGTTCATCATGTGCTGTTTTTGCTGCTCCTTCCTCTGCAGGAGGAAGACTCCTCATACTTTTCCCCTGCTTAAGTGTGGGTCCATGAACTCCAATGTGAGTCCTTCCCGTGGGCTGCAGTTCTTCACAAGCTGCTCCAGCGTGGGTCCCTCCCATGCGGTGCAGTCCTTCAGGCACAGACTGCTCCAGCGTGGGTCCCCCACGGGGTCACAAGCCCTGCCAGCAAACCTGCTCCAGCATGGACTCCTTTCCCCACGGGTCCAAAGGTTCTGCCAGGAGCCTGCATCCAAAGGTTCTGCCAGGAGCCTGCATCCAAAGGTTCTGCCAGGAGCCTGCTCCAGTGCGGGCTTGCCGTGGGATCACAGCCTCCTTTGGGCATCCACCTGCTCCAGTGTGGGGTCCTCCAGAGGCTGCAGGTGGGTATCTGCTCCACCATGGACGATTATGGACTAAGGGGCACAGCCTGCCTAACCATGGGCTTCACCACAGGCTTCAGGGAATCTGCTCCAGCCTCTGGAGCACCTCCTGCCCCTCCTTCTGCACTGACCCAAGTGTCTGCAGAGTTGTTCTTACATATTCTCACTCCTCTCTCTGGCTGAAGTTGCGGTTGCACAGTGACTTTTTGCCCTTCTTAACTGTGCTATCCCACCAACCATCGCTGATTAACTCGTCCTTGACTAGCATCCAAAGGACCCTCTTGGAGCTGGCTGGAGCTGGCTCTGTCAGACATGGGGGAAGCTTCTGGCAGCTTCTCAGAGAAGCCACCCCTGTAGCCCCCCACTACCAAAACTTTGCTACGCAAACCCAATACAAATGGAACAAAAACAGTTTCAAAAGACACAGTTGTTAAGTTAGCTTTTAACAGGAGAACAGTATACAGAGCAATTGTGACAAACTGTTAACTGATTTAATTCTGATTGTGCTATTTTTACGTCATACACTTTTTTGAAAAGATGGATAGTTTCTTGTTTAATCAGTACTTACGGCCATAAATTCTTCTCTGCAGTTCTTCAGGGAGAGAATTACTGTGTTTCCCTTCCTCTTCTTAAAAACCATCTTGGAAGAGCCATAAGGACCACTTATCATTTTATAACCTAATATTTCTATCTCTGGGATTTCCAGAGCATCCACAGCAAGGATTGAAAGAGCAAACCTAAATTAAGTATACTAAGCCCAGCTTGTACTTTCTAGATGATGCATGACCAGCTGCACCCTGGAGCTGCAGCCAATGCTAGTCTTATACTGATAATGAGTTTTACGGGTGCATTCCTGCTCCTCACCTGCAAATCCTTCCTGAGATTCCTACCCTGTTCCATCCCAGTCCACATCCAGCTTGCTGTGAACACTGCTGAGAAACCTCTTTGCTAAATTAGAACAAACTGTACCATCTGGTAACAGACACCTTACCTGTATAAGCAATTTTAACAATATTTATGTGTTTTTCTGGCTTAGCTATGCCCCCTCCTGAAACTCCCATCTTGACAAATGGGCTAAAATATTGCTTAACATGCTCTATGTTCATAGTGTAATAGCACGGTGATCCTGTCCTTAGATCCTCCAATGAAAATGGGGTTGAGTCTATAGGTCTAAAATTCCTTTTAATGTAAATTTTCAGCTTGAGGACTTCTACAGCCTCAGACACGAAGAATTTGCTGTCTGTATCATCATAACTTTCAGAATGATTTCTGAGATTACAAGTGCAGCACAAAGCTTTCCATAACTGAATGACAATAAAGGACATTTCTGAAGGAAGCTACAGCAGCCACTCAAGTAAAATGTATTTTTTAAGCTGAAAGATATTTTTTTGAAAGAATAATATTAATTCAGACATGTATACAGATAATACATACACCTTCCAGCATAAGAAAATGGCATCAGTGTATTGCAGGTATTTACTCTTGGCTACACCTCACAGTGTGCAAAGTCTGTAAGCAAGAGTACCCATGGACCTTATGCAGCAGTGCCTCTTAGTGATAGAAGTAAATTCTGCATTTAGTTTAGGAGCAGGAACATTTTTACTTGCCTTTCCTTTTATTTGATTCCAAAGTATCTAACGCAGCAGACAAACAATTTAACTTCCAATAACTTATATCTGAGAATTATTCTTACTATTCAAGCCATAGTTCTTACATTTATGGTTATGCATGGACTTGCTCTGTTGCACTTCAGATCATGGGTTGAATTTTTTTCAATCTTAGATATACTTCTAAAATCTGAGTAAAATCTATTATCTGTTATTTAAAAAAAATTCATCTTAAATGTACTGAAGATGCCTTTTGATTACAAAATGTCCAGTTTGCTAACCATTGTAATTTCAAAAGAGATTGCAGTCTGAATTCTTCTTTACTCAGGAATTTTATACCAGCCAAACTGGCTGAAATTCAATGGAAGTGTTTTATTTATACACAGGTATTGATATTACAGTATAACTTTTCAAACAACTTTTGCAACTCACTGGGTTTCATCTTTTAAAAGTGTAATGGAGGCCACCTTATTAGTGGGATACCTGATCAACAGGAGTTCAGAAGGCTCATGAAAGTAAAAAAAAAAGGAATACAAAAAGAATGGAAGGTACTAAGTGAAACTCATTTAATCCAACATGGTCTCTACAGCAAAGGTTGATTCTAAGTACTCAATGCAGTTTACTCCAGTTAACAGAAAAAAAATCAGGTTTATTATTTATAAACTCAGAACAGTAAACCTTTTATAACATCCAGAATATTTTGTTGCGGGAAAATGTTGCCTAGGTATCTTTCTTCCTATGCCCAGGAATACTTTGTTGTATGGCGAAGTATATTTGGGAAGAAAAAAAAAAAAAGAAAGAAAAAAAAAAAAAGAGTGATTTAACAAGTCAGATGGGGACTATGGTAGTGAAGTAAGTATATAATCGTGTAATACATGTGGCACTAATCCCTGAACATGTCCAAATACCTAAGCAGTTAATTCTGGCTTTCTTTTATGCTTTTCAAACATTTGCATTAGAGGCTTCATTATGGGTTGGTTTAGTTTCCTCTGGTTCCTTATCTTCTTTCAGTCTTTTGAAAGACTTTCAGTCAGACTTCTTTATTCCCATTCTGATATTGGTTCGACTTCTCAGACGAGCTGGGGTCGAGTCCTTCTGAGCAGAAGGGAGGGAGGAGCCCCCACTGGTGCTGGGCACTGTGTGCTGGGCAGCCCCTGGCCCCATGGCCAGTGCACAGGGACAGCCTCAGCTCTTCTCCCTGCTTCTCTGTTTGGGGTGGAGGGGGGAGACGTGCTTGCCCATGAGCTTTTGAAGCTGCTACTTCAAAAAAATTGCAGCCGCATTTGGCAGAAGGATTGGGGTTGTAAGGCAAATCAGAAAGCAAGGACATCCATTCCGGGCTGAGAGGTCTGATTTGCAGCAGCATTTTGGCTCTACCAAAGCTTTTCTCCCGCGGGTCTCTGTGAAACCAAGGGAGAGAAGCAGTTGCTGTTGAAGGCCTCCAGAGGGAGATCCTGCCCATCTAAACCTGAGCCCCTAAATGCAGCTCCTTAATTCCGCCCTGAATTCCGCAAAGTTTCACGAAGCTAGATGGCCAGGGTGTGGAGAGGGAAGCTATGTGTACCATGGCTGAAGGACCAGTTGCAGCGTGAGTTCACCTGTATCGGGTGGTGAGAGAGAATCTGAAGTGCAAAACCCACACTAATCCCTGCAGCTGCAGGAAAAGCTATAACCAGAGTTCACTGACTTTGTAACCCCAGTCATCTGGAGAACCCTTCATTAGGACCAGTAATCGTTCAACACACGAGAAACCAATATTGAATTATCAGGTTGGATATGTAGACCTTACTGAGTGTTAGCAATTCTTTACATAGCTCAAAGCAGTGTACAGAGACACGGAGGGGCAGCTGTGGTCACTAAGAGTTGGTACAAACCAGAAGCTAATCCCTGCCAAGAATGGATGCATTTTGAATTCAGGGAGTTAAATTCACCAGAATGTGGTTATATCTATTTAAATGAAAATGTTATAACTGTGTTTCTGAGATGCCATTCCCCTGGGGTGAGTCCTGGTAAGCAACTACATCTTTTCCAGAATGTAACTTGTACGGAATTGGCGTAGCAATGGCATAAATTGCAGCAGTTTGACCACGAGTAGGAGGGCACATTGAGAAGGGTTGGCTGCCCACAGCAGATGTGATGAAGCCCATGACTAGGCAGAACCATAGTTCTGAATAACACCTCAGCAATTATGGCGAGCAGAAAACATCAGAAAAGACAGTCCTGACCAAACATCCTCAAGGGTGACTATAAACATGACCAACAACTGTTCCATATCAAAGAGCAGTACCAGAACCAAAGAGCCTCAGATTAATCACCTTGGACATGGGTAAAAGCTGATCAAATTGCACTTAACAGCAGCTGTAGTAGACAAAGAGTTAATTTAATCTATCTGGTAGTTGTTCACTATTGTCACCAGTAAAGTGTGTGTGTCACTGTATTCCACTTCTTTGGAGCTGCAATAGCTACCGGTCCCAACTGAGGGTCCCCTTGCCACCAGGATCAGATGGTGAATGAGCCAAGAACTATTGTCTGAATTGCCTGCCCCGACTGCTGTGTGGCAGCAGTCCTCAGCTGGGGCAGTTTTCATGCCCAGTTGTTAAAGCAGCACTCGTGGAAATTCACGAGCTAAAAACATTAAAGAAAATGAACATGAAGAAGAAAGTGCTAAGCCCTTGCTATGTGTGCTCCAAAGGGCTGTGCCCTGATGCTGTGCTCCTGTCCAGGGTGAGGGTGATCTTAACGTGTTGCGTTTTTGTTAGAGCTTTCTAAAGACACTTTACTCCTAAATGAAAACATCCAGGTCTTTAGCACGTTTATATGCATAGCTTCACACTCTTGGTTGCTCTGTCTTGTCTCTCTCAGTGTTTGTGAGGCTCCATCTGAAATACAGCTTCCAGGGTTTGGGGTTTTTTTGGGCCAGTTAGGATGGATGCTGAGAAGATTGTCAGGGGCCTACAGCATACAGCCTACAAGGAAGGGTTAAGGGAGCTGCGCTTGTTTCTCCTGGCAAGAGGAAGCTGAGGACAGACCAGTGGACAAGCCATAAAAGGGTGAATTCAGTGGGAAAGAGAGAGAATTAATATTACATGAAATCCCAGGCCTATCCACAGGGCATAGGTACATGGCTATAAAAGCACGTGTGAAATAAACCCACCTTGGTCACTGAGAGTGTGCAGCAGGTCCACAGCAATCCAGCACACATCAGCATAACATCAGGCACACAGCTGATGCGATGGCCAGCCCCAGCCGTAACTCGCTTGAGCAGGAAGACCAGCACATCCCAGTGGTTACAGCATACACATGGACCAACTTTCAGCCAATTTCAGACCGACTTCTTGTTGTGGTTTAACCCTGGCCAGTGACTAAGCCCCACACAGCCACTCGCTTCCTCCCCCCACAGTGGGATGGGGGAGAGAATCAGAAAGGTAAAAGTGAGAAAACTCAGGGGTTGAGATAAAGACAGTTCAATAGGTAAAGCAAAAGCCGGGCACACATGCAAAGCAAAACAAGGAATTCATTCACCACTCCGTATCTGCAGCCAGGTATTCAGCCATCCCCAGGAAAGCCGGGTTCCATCGTGCGTAACGGGGACTTGGGAAGACAAATGCCACAACACCAAATGTCGTGTCCCCCCGTCCCCCCCCCCCCCTTCTTCTTCCCCCAGCTTATGTACTCAGCATGACATCCCATGGTATGGAATATCCCTTTGGCTAGTTTGGGTCAGCTGTCCTGGCCTGAGAAACTGGAAAGTCCCTTGACTTAGTGTAAACACCACCCAGCAACAACCAAAACCATCAGTGTGCTGTCAGCATTGATCTCACACCAAATCCAAAACAGCACTGCACCAGCTGCTAAAACACAGCACTGCACCAGCTGCTAAGAAGAAAATTAACTATTTCAGCTGAACCAGGACACTTCTATTTGAGATACTTGTAGAAAAATATGTCTAATATATATATAACTATGCAAGTACATCGATAACATAATACAGAGTCATAAGGAACTTGTGACTGCATAGGGCTACAGTGATTCAATGAAAAATATTTTTCATTATCTAATTCAACAACACATAAGGCAGCATCTGACACTTCAAAGAGAAATAGAATTTTCAATTATCAAGTCAAAATAACACAGAAAACCTGCTACATTCACAAAAAAAAAAAGTGCAATGCAAAGTTTGGTAAATAATTCTAAAATTGGATGGAAAATAAAAAAGTAAAAGTATTGATTAAAAATTTTTACATGTTTTAAGATCGTCCTGCTTTGTGAAAATATTTATTTTTCAATAGTTTTTACAGTGAAAAATATTTAATATGGGTATTACCCCACAAATCACAGCTATGCTTTTGTAGTAGAAACACCACACCTCAAAACAAGATTTTTCTGATCTCTGCAGAGGTTGAGTGCATCAGATATGTTCTTCATGAGTTATTCTGGTTTATTAGTTTATCTCTGATCATCTGGTTTAAGGCAAAGTCAGGTTATGTAAACTCCTTAACTAGTCCTTCATCTAACACTCTGCATCATCTTTATTTTTCCTTTTATTGGCAACCACCATGTCTATGTCAGCCAGGTACCTGTACCAGAGAATAATTACACTGCTTTGGCTTCTTGCTTTGATACTCCTTTTTTTGCTGAGCATTTGATCCCTTACTTGTGCTGACAGTCGAGGCCGGTTTGAGTCACTCTCTTGTGAGGATCTTTTTTGAAGATTTGAGTATTTTTACAAAATCTGTCATAGTGTGAAACATAGCATATCATGTTCCTGTCTAGAAATTACTTCCCTGAAAGCTGTGACCCTGATCCTGCATACACAAACACATATGAGGACGTTGATTCTTGAATAACCCCCAAAACCACTGTAAATATCTCAAGCATAAAGCTATTTATATAAGCAGAAGTTTGTAAGTCGCGGGTTACTGCAGATACATGTACTAAGATGATTATAATACAATTGAATACACAATTCAATCTGGCTTTTGTTTAATGTGGTAAAAACAAATAGGTGAACAAGGTTCTTTTATTCACGGGCTCTTGAAAACTGTCTTCAGCATGTGTGAATGAGTTTAGAGTGGATTACCTGGCCTAAGTATTTTATAGCTTGGAAAGGGAAGTGAAGTACAGAAAAATAGGAATGAATTGCATCGGAGCACTGAAGCCAATAGGAACAGAGACAAGATTTTTCTCCCTTCCCCGAATACAAAAAAATAGCCTGAACTGAAGGGAAACAGATGCTGCTCACCATCTTAGTCCAAGTTAGGCAATCACAGAATACATTAAATTATCAAGAAAACAGTCATTGATCTATGAATCCTACTTCTGTTCTGTTGGTAGACAGATAGATAAAAATTACCTAAAGGAATAAAAGAAACTCCAAGAATTTAATAATTATTGAGGCTGCAATTTCTAGATCTGTTTATGGAGAATACGGTCAGAGGCTATATCTGACTGGTAAGGACTGTAAATTGCAATGCCTTGCTTGTGAGAGAAGTCTGTTTTACCAGGTGGTAATGAAACAAGCTGAAGACTGACTGGTTTGGACAATTTTTCTCCCAGTAGTAAGTGGTATATACCAAGTGTCTGGGCTTAATATTTCTGAATAAATCACTACATTTAAGCCTACAGGAGCAATCAACTGTTGTAAAATGTTGTTTATTTTTTCAAACTTTAGTGGTCTGAATTTTTAAATTACCAAGGAAAATATAAAATATTAATTCAAATATTGAATTTCACTTTCTTGGACTAAACAAATGTAGCTTTCTGTGCGGTGATAAGAAATCAGAGATCTGAAACCCATTGTGGTTTGTGTCTATGAGTCTCCATCAACTTTTACCTTCTTCTGACCCAAGTACAGTCACTAAGCTCAAGGCACTTACCCTCAGTTACCTTGTGCCACAAATGTTACAAGCCAAGCATCACCACTGAGTGGAACAGAAAAAGAAGAAAGTGAGGAAAGGGGAATCTGTGCATAAGATCCTGAGATTGTAACAGCCTGAAAGCACAAGTTTCAGTTAGTCAAACCTCAGCCAATGACCTGGAGCTCATCCTGATGAACTTCATGCAGGGAAAAACATGACTCCTCTGCAGCTTAAAGCAGTGTTGCACTGCAGGGTGCTGATGTTTTGCTTGTAAGGAGCACTCTCCTGGGCTTTGATAAAGCAGGGCATCCTACTAGCACAAGTGCTGATGGAGCTGAGTTATGCTTGCTGCTTCCAGCTCCTTGCCAGCACCACCTCACAGCTCTGTGGCCAGCACCTCATTGCCACCAGGCCTCATCATATGTATATGGGCCCCCATAAACACAGCACTACTTGATTCCTAGTTCACGAGGCTTCTGAGTGAAGCTGCACAGAAATATATCATCTGTCACAAGAGTTTCACTTATGCAAGATGCATGAAGAGCAAATCCGAGTGACATTTCTGCTCTTGTGCGCTTGCCCATTCTTTTATCTCTTACCTGTGCAAGCACGCACCTTGAGCACCTCTTTCAGAAACTCGGTTTCGAGGCTGTCAAGCTATATCTTCATCAGTCCAGAAGTGCTACTCTGCACTGTTGACCTCCATCCCAGCAACATTATGATGAATATAGCAATTTGGTTTCTTGGCACAGTTTCTGTGCGATACAGTAGATAAATCAATCAAACAAGCAATCTACCCATTCCAAATGGATAATAAAATACTGTAAGAAATGATGTATTGAATCAGGCCAGAGGTCCATCTAGTTCATTAGTCTTTCCTTGAAAGTGGCTGGCAAAACATGCTTGGGAAGCAGTGGATGCTTCCCTGGTTCACCACCCATCCTTCAGTGATCCGCAGCTAACTGACTTGCTGAGAGATGACATCTCTCTGTTTCACAGCACTTGAAGTGTTTTTCTTCCATAAGTCTAGTTGTTTCCTGGACACGTATAAAATTTTGCTACCTATAACATCCACTGGAAGTGTCCCACAGCTTTTTGCTTTGGAAGCTTGCTTAATTTCCACTTTTTTTCTTAACCTTACTAGCCTTATTTTCTTAATTGTAAGCCTGATGTTTTTCGTTACTTTCAGACTAGTAAATTGATAAATTAAAAAGTTATGGTATGGAATTTAAGGAAGGTAAACAGGGTACTGAGGGATTTAACAAGTAAATAAGTATTAGGAAAGGTGTAAAAACCTGTGATGCTGAAAAATTTTGTGCAGTAATAAGACAAGACATGAAGGGCGGAGACTGAGGAGAACTCTGTTCCAGCTGTGAAGGAAAGTATTTTCCAACAGTGCAATGTATTCCCATCTGAAATATCTAGTAAGAGGTTGGTTGTGTCTAAAAATGGACTGAGCCGAGACCCTTAGGAAGGAGTGGGTAAGGATATGTCTGCATTGGCATTAAATAGCTGCTAGGTGCTTTCTGTCTGCAGTGAGCTCCTTTATGTTCTTCCACACATGGGAACCAAACTGTATCTCATGTTTGTGTCATTGCTCTTTGTGCTTGGCATCTGACCTGGTTTGGATTTTGCTCCATCAGTTTCAGATCAGGTTTATAAAGGCATCATACAATGGTTTTATCTAATCATCATTGTACATTAGAGGAGGTTATAAATCCATTTGTTTGCTTTTCCAGTTTTTCTAGTTTAGGAAATAGTAGGAGTACAATTCTCTGATGAACAGCTGCAGAGCATTAGCTCAATCTGCTCCAGGTGCCTCTCACCACATGTGGGCAATTGTCCTTCCTTGTGTTCCCTGGTCCTCCTAGCCCCTGGACACACACATGGCAGTAGTATGGAAGTAACTTTTGCAGAGCTTCCTGTGCTGTAGGATTTTGCTTCTCCTCCATGCTCTCTAAGAACACACAGATAAATGCAAGAGAAAATAGTCAGGCTTTGCATCTGTGTGGATTTACTGCTCATTAAACCACCAGCATTTCTGGAGCTCGGATGTCCAGACTAGAAATCTAAATAAGTTGGTAAAAATAAACGGGGCAGACAGAACTCAGTGCATTAGGTCTAATCCCGATGATAGCGTGGTGTGGCCTCATTTAACACTGGGAACTGGCAGAGGTAGCAGATAAGGAGAGAGTAGTGACAGATGCCAGTTGGCACCAGATGAGGAAGCTTGGCTATAAACCCCACACTGCGAGTTAATAATGGCTACAAAAGAGGACATACAGACCAAATTGTATGCACTGATGAAAAAGCTTCTTAAAAGCCAGTCTCGACAAATGAAAGCTGGGGTTTTGTATGCCCCAATGAACAGAATATGTGCGCCGCTGCAGAGGTAATTGCCAAAAAAGTTTTTAAAGGTTCCTTTAAAAAAAAAGTCACATAGAATAGAGCTGAAGAAAAAAAAGGAAAGTGAACTTTCTGAACGACTGTGGCTTATGACTGCAACTTTTCAGTCCTTCATTACAACAAAGAGCAGTAACCGGACAGAAAACTGGGTTGGGACTCATCAGCCACAGACTGTCTTTTTAGAATTACTTAACATGTTTGCGCATCACTTTATATTTGCTCTGAGAAGTGGTGTGCTTACACTGACTTACGCTGACTGGGAGAAATTAAATGTCAACACATATATGTTTGGTTTCTTTTTCTCCTGGTTTATCAGAGTAAACGGAAAATTTCAAAGTTTTCATTACTTACCTTGCAGAGAATGAGGTGCCCTGGGGGGCAGATCGCTTCGCCGCTGTTACTGTGTGGCTGTGCCTCTCACCCTCTGCAGTGAGCTGTCTGGGGCGATGTGGGCAGGAGTCTAGTATAGAGTTTACTTGGAAATAAATGCTTGAAAGTGAGAAGTGGGGCACAGTTAGCGTGTGGAACTAACTGCGACAAGATATTACTAAAAGGAATACAATTGTAGGAATTTCATAGATATAAAAGCATATATATAAATGATTTGGGATGAGATGCTGAGCAAATTGTTTTATCTTCTTATGATGGTTCAAAATAAGGATAATTATACTTACCATATTGAATAACCTAATTAGAGATCTAAACATAGAAAACACATGTTCCTAATGTGATTATCCTCAGCTCAAGGAAGAAAGCATAGCAGAGAGATAACAAGAAAGGGAAACAAAGGGAACGTCAGCCCTCGCTCTGGTGCCAGAGTGGCAGAAATGCCTCTGTAGCGTTTAGATGAGGAGTGCACCAGGCACCTTCACAGCTCTCTTTCTCCTTCATGGGCATGGACTTCTATACCAGTGGTTGTTTGGGTGTCAGCACTAAATAGAAATGGCATCTCCTTCATTTTGACCACTTGTTAACTCCAGGATAGGTGGAGTAACTTCATCTTTTGTTCTTCAATGGACAGCACATGCTGCTAGGAGGACACAGTTTATCACTGACGTCAGATGTGAGATAGGAGATTGATATTTGACATCCATGGTAAGTCCAAGGACTGTGGGGAGAAAGCTGAAGATAAAGTTCATGATTTGTTTTTTGAATAGCCTTCAAAATACAAGACAATATTGAGACAGTAAAGAGTTTGTGTTAAATAAGTATGTGGGTACCTAACTACTGCCTACACTTGATACTGATCAGGTTTCCAACAGGGACAGTCAGCACCCTTCACGTGCTGAAGACTGAATGTAGCCTAGTGAGACCTTGTAGCAGAGCTCAAACAGAAAAGCAGGGATCAAAAGAAAGCCAAACCCTTTTGCAAACACAGGCTTAAACACAATATCCTCCATGTTACTCTTTGTTTCTTTGCTCCAAATTGAAGCAGATTTAATCAAAGTCTTTATTATTTCTCTATGCAATCTGCAGCATGCTAATCTCAAAAAACTCTAAGAATGAGAGTGTTGCAACACTCTCCAAACTAGCCAGCTACAACAAGGTCTTTCACCATCTCATACCAGCATACACTTCATGCAGTCCCTCTGCTGCCTTCTGCTCGTCTCACCTCACCCAGGACCCACTCCCTCTTCTCTTGCTTCTTCCTCGGCTGCCCTCCCTTCATCGGCTCTCAACCCCTTACCAGAACCAGCCACAGCTGCACCTTGTCTACATCTGCCAACCCACCGCCCCTGAAGCCAGCCCACGGTTGTACATTATCAATGCTAATTAACCCAGCTTCATTCCTCTACAGGAGAGTAGCTTCATATCCTCCTGGTTTGGCTCTGACCAGCCTAATCTTTCCATTCCTTTTCTGACATATTACATTTAGGTGAGGAAGACTGAAGGAAAGGTCTTGGAAGGCATTACAGTAAAAATATGCTGGTAGCCCTTGTCAGTAGGGTGCTTGTGGTAAGTACTTGGCTCATGCACATAACATTTTTTTTTATTAACTTGGCAGGGTAGCAGGTCTCCTCATAATTTCAGTGAAATAAGTGGTGTGAACATTTCTATATTCTGTAACTGGATCTAGACTCAAGTCTTTAGTCAATACAAATTTATCTGCTGTAATTAATTTTGTTATTTTGGTCTGGCAAAGTTCTGATAAAAATACAGGGCTTGGCTTGAGTAGACTGGGATCCGTCCCACCAGCTCCTAGTTGTTAATATTATTTATTTGCACTGCCTCTGAAGTTGTTCCCAGAAAAGGAGACAAACCTCCCTGAAAGCAGATTGTCTCCCTCCATCTCTGCTCACTCCTTAAAAGGGCACCTTGAAGTCTGTTCCCTGATGATCCATGCTCGTTGTCAGAACATGTGGAGAAGGGTCCTAACATTAAAAGGTTGCTTGAATCATCTTTTGGTTCTAGGGTAAAAATTACCACGCAGTGTGTATGAGAAATAAATACAGTATTCTCAGCAAATTTTCCCATGTGGTGATAAATATCCTCAGACTGCTAAATGCAAGACTGACCTATTTTCTTTTCTGCTTTCTTAAAATTCCATTAGTTTCTTTTGTTTCAACAAGGTGGACAGAAAATTTGTTTTCAGAGGTTTCTTGGTAGCTGAAATGCCTTGCTTTTTACTTTATGTTTTATTAAAGGCATGCAATAATCCCTCTACAATGCACTGCCTGTCACGTTCAATTGTTTAATTAACTTACTGTGGTGAACTCATTAGGACTGTAACAGTTTAAACCTATTATCCATAGCCAACCCAACATTAGCAATAAAATGTTGGTCTTATTTTGGAGTCTAGATGCTACCTTTCTGCTAGAGGGCAGAAATAGTAAACTGACCATGTAACTGAAAATGTTGGCTCCTTTTTACAGCCCAGAGTCAGCCTCCTCTCACTGTCCAAGCATGTATGTCCTGTTTAACAGTAAACTGATTGAAATAAACTAAGAAATAGCAAACTGTTCAGCAATAAACTGCATAATGTGGTGAAAAACAAAACATCGGTGAATTACAAGTAGTGTACCCATATGATTGCCAAACAAGGCATGATTTGAAATGATACGGATAGCCGCACAAATCACGTTTGCTAAATATTGTTCTAAGTTTGCTTATGGCTGTACAGCTTTGTTTGAGATTGTAGCCGAGTTTGAAATGAGCAAAGAAAGAACAAAAAAAATTCACATAAAAAAATCTTGGTACGCACATCGTTAATGGGCTCATTAGTACTAGGATGTGAATGGTGCAGGTCAAGTGCTTTAAAGAGCTCGAGGAGACAAAACCTGAGTGTTGAAACTATTAATTCAGTTCACCTGTGGGAGAACCGTACAAACCCACAAAACCCCCACGATTTATGGTTTTCCATGGTGGTCACATCAGAGTCTCTGCCCACTGCGGTCACAGCACAAGGTTCTCTTGTTGTAAATGACAAGTCCATGCAGTTTTTCAAGTATGGAATCAGTGACTTTGTTCCGCAGCGCACACCACTTTCTAGTCAACAGTCGTCCACTCTTGTGAAGCACTGCAGAGAAAAAGAAGCTGCGTTATTTGGAATGAGTCTTATTTCAAAAACTAAAGAAAAAATGCACTAGGTGGATGATCCAAATGTGATTGTAGAAGGACTTTAAAGGGTAGATTACATTTAGCAGAGTGGCTGGGGCAGGCTTTCTTTGTTTCAGTGGAGCTACGCAAGGGCTGACTGTGGCTCGTAGCTTCTAGGCAGGACTGGGTCTGCCTTAATAAACGGCTGTGCTAAACATAGGGGAGAAATACCCCTCTACCTTACATGCAGATGACACTGATGCTAGATATACTGTGGCTATAAACAATATTTTAACTCTGAGAGCATCTAAAGGTTGCAGTTCCTTGCTCATTTCTGTCAATTTTAACATCTAGACAGGATATTTGTGCTCTAGTTTAGACAACAGCTAATGCTGGGCAGCCCTGTGGCACTTTATGCAGGAGGTCATACTACAATGACAAAATGGTTTCCTCCAGTCTTGTGAACAAAGATTATACATATATCTGTAAATAACAGATGCTAGAGGTTCATAGGAAGAATGGAGGCAGCTCTCTTTAGATATCTAGAACCGAGGAAGCTGCTTTCCCTGCCTTCTCCCTGCAAAATGGAAGCCCTGTCTGAAGGATCTTCAGGTTCAATGCATTAACAACCTATATACAACATTTCTCTCTAAACTTCAGTGCAAAGCTTTTACAGGCATAAAATACTGGCTGAATTTGAATAGAGGTGGGGTAGAGAAAGTACCCATCCTAATTACTCAGTTTGACAGTTTAACTCCACTGCAGAATTTAAATTATTTAAGCAGCTATACGTTAAACTAAATTTTTAATCAGTCACCTTAAAGACTATATAAGATAGTTGCTCATAAGCTATAGAGAGAAGATAAAGATTATATCTGCATAGCGCAATGAAGTTTTGTAAGAAGCTTCCCAACCTCTCTCTGACTCGGCTAGTTCAGCTAACCCGTAGAGCAGCATTAGCGTGCCACTTCTGTGGTTATGGCTGGCAAATTGCAGACAAATTCCACTTCTCTGTCCAGTTCTACTCCCCACCAGTCATTGAACTGGCTGAGAAATGGTATGCTTTTGAGAGCTGGTGCGTGGCTGAAGGGAACTGGTAAAGCCTGGAGGCAGCTGGGAGCATGGCTTTGTTCAGCAACACGAGTCTGCAGGGAGCTCGTTTAGAGTTAGCTGTACTATCCCTGTGCAGCAAAGACTGATGGAGTGGAAATTCAGAATGCAAACCTAATTTTTATAGGAAAAGCTCTGTATCACTCGGTAGGCAGAGTGCAAAGAGACATCCCACGTTTTATTATTGACAAATGATTTAAGAGAATGAAAGGTCAAACATGTACAGAAGGGAACAGCAGCTTCGGAAATGCTAACCTTGAAAGTGTCTGCAAAGCAGCAGTTACAGTGAATAGCCGTTGAACATCCTCTTCTGTAGAGATGCTGTGACTCAAAGTTCAGACACCAAATATGTTCAGTAGTAGCTGCATGAACTACCATTACGTTTGCTAGGCCATGACTGGAATAATGGACTAAATACTTGACATCACACTCCAAGTGTCTCACGTTATGTGTTTAAGAAATGAAAAGCTCATATAACTATCCATGGACCTCAGGTTCTCCATCAGTAAATGACTAGTAAAACACCTGCCTGTATCAAGAATCGCTTTCTTCACATACTTGACATGAAAGAAATGTGGGAATACAAGTGCTGAATATTTGATTTGGTAAGGTGTGTTATGTTTTCCCCTTCAAATACACAGTAGGTTTCCTCTGTATTCTGTATTTTTATTTTGTCATTGAACTTGTGTTCATTTTTACAAGGTAGCATTGCTCTTCAAGTAAATTATCAGTGGATGATCTGCAAATGGCATTGGTTATGATCTCAACAAAGTCAACTAGTATCTGAAATGGTAGATACATGGCCATGTTAATCATTTACATTACATTGTTTTTATTAAGAATAATGGAATTGATTACTCGTTGCAGCATGTGACAATGAAGTGCTTACTAGACATAAAGGAGCTACTGTAAAATATTTGCTTTAGGCTCTGAGCAACAGAAGTGCAAAATGTCAATGGAGAATTGCAAGGATGTGATACAAAGGGGGAATTTTACATCATGTTAAAAAAACTATCAAAAGTCTTTTGATGCTGGATTTTATCTTGTGGACTGAATTTTTGGAAACAAGTCAATTGTTCCCAGAACATAATTCAATCAGTCAGTTAATGCATATTATAGCTTCCATAACGGATGATTGCTCTGTTCGTACAACATAAAGCATATGCCACGTAGGTGACTTGTCTGCACAGGGCAGGGATTTGTGCTTGTTACTCCCTTCCAGCCGTTGGATTCCACTGTCCACCCCGTTGCCGTTGCTGGCGCCATGAGCCATAACTCATACGAAATCTGCCTCCTCCTACGAGCTCTCTGCCAGCGATCCCTCTCTGGTGAGCATATTGCATCCACCTTTCGCTATCTGCAATGGCTGCCATTATATATCAGGAGGTGATTTCAAGGACTCGCGTTCAGCTGACTCTCTTTCCAAGGATCTAACTGCTTTTTCAAATCTCTGGCTATAGTGGCCTCAAGCTGACAGAGTCCAGCAATACAGCCCAAAGCTCATTTGAAAATTCCTGTCTGAAATGGCTAAGAAATGCCCATAGAGTTTGTAGTGCCAATGTAAATTCTGTGAAATTATAAAGAAATAACTTCGTTCTCATGGTATGTGCAACTGAAAAACTACACCAAAGTATTAACGTAACCTATATAACTCATCAGTGTTAGCGGACTTCACTGTATCGCTGGAAGATAAAGTTAAATCTTGAGAATTAACTGGAAAAAGCTAATGTGAACGGTTGAATGATCAGTATTAAATAGCATTTGCCTTCTGTATCTATTATTATATTGCCATGCCCTGGACATCTGTGATGATTCAAGCATACAACATCTAAACAAACAGATGTTTCATAATTGTACCAGAAATAAAGAGCTTGTGTTAATATATCCTTCTAAAAGAGTTTTCACGCAAACAGGAGTTTTTCTTATTTAGGAGACTAAGGTAAAAGCTTTATTTATGTAGATGAATAGTTGCATTGAATTTGGAAAGATTCTTTATCTGCGTTTAACTAAACCCTCATCCTGCAAACGCACAGTGCTTAAGTGTGAATTAAGACGCCTGCTGACCAAGTTGCAGTACAGCATTGCAGCACTGATAGCAAAGTTACAATATTAATTGCATTTATGTAACATCTGTTGCCTAAGTACCTCCGAGCACTTTACTAATGTTAACTAACGAGAAGCCTGCCCATGCTCTTTTTAAAGTCAATGGCAGCATTCCAGTTGTCCTCAAAGGGAGCAAGCACAGGCTCTGAGCCTCATAATAATGTAAAAGTAGGTTAAGGATCTCTGTGTTCACTGGAGAAGGGAGGGATAGCCGAGCTGAGGAACAGAACCCAAAAGGCTTTTCTCTAACTGCAAGGCTGCCTTTCCCTGGAAGAAAAAGGAATATAATTTACTGGTGAGACCACACCACGAACCATAAAGAGCAAGCTGCTCACAGAGGCTTAAACTATTGTTGCCTCAGAATGTGACCTTTTTCTTATTCCAAAAACAACAACCGGAGACAAAGCTGGGCTTCCCAGGATGTTTGTCTCCAGTGGCTGCAATGGCCCTACAAATAGCTGCTCCTTGGAAAGGCATTTTCTCATTCTTTCTCAGGCTTTCTCTACAGAAATGTAGAGAAAGCCTCAGACATTTCTAGAAGTCTAGTTACCTTCCCTCTTAAGTTTTCTGTTTCCATGACTGATGTGTTTTTAAATCAATGTTCTTGGCTTCTTGAGCTGTGGTAAGTAATCTTGTGAGGAACAGAAGTCAGTATGTATTTGCACTTGCCCTCTTAAGCACGTTCCTGGTAGCCATCCTCAGTACTGATTCCCAGTGCTCTGACATCTCATCTTCAAATTCTCACAGGCAGCCAGTGGTGCCTCCTTTCTATCGTATACCTCCACACAGAGGTCCGCACGGAGGCACGAGGGTCATGACTCTATCAGAAACTGTAGGCTTCACTGTCCCTTGTACAAAGATAAATAGCATTTAGTTTAAGAGAGCCATTTCAACAGTAACTGGAACACAGCTGTACAGAGGATATTACCAGAATCAGTAAATGAAAGCGGGGGCTTTCACAGCGTATTTCAATGTTGTTTCGAAACAAAGAAGCCCCAACAATGTATCCGAAAAGCAGGAACTAGAAAATGGCCTGTAGTAATTTTCCTCTAGTCTGCCTATACTTTAGAAGATTGAATTAATTTTTTTGTGAGCGATGCCACCTGGGAGCCTATGGCCTATTTCCAGGCAGCTGTCCATCAAGCACCCACGTGAAATAGGAAATGCACATGGAAACACTGGAAGTTCCTGTGATGCCGTGTGTCATGTTGTCCACGTGGTCCCGTGAGGAGAACTGCTGTAGCAGGTAGGACCAGTATCGATTAGGTTATCTGGACGTTACAAAAGACATCCTCACAGAAACTTGTTCTTGCTTAGCAGTGGTGTGGAGGGAAGCAGTGCTTGTTAAGTATTAAGCACCACATTATGATGGATCTGCACACGGGGATTTAAATGAGCATTTTTTGTGGGTACAGACAGGACCATCTTTCTGCCTTACCAGTCACATCATTCCTTTTCTTGTAATATATTCTAAACAGCATCAGCTTCAGAGATGTAAAAGTGTTACTTACCTCTGCCAGATGAACCCACACCCTCCTCCAGTTTCTGGCCATGTTTGCTGCCTGCCTCCCAGTTTGCATTCTGCTCACCATCCATCTTCATTGACTTTTCCCCCACACCAACATGAGATTAGAACACCACGGGAAATTAAACACAGTGCATATAAATCATGTTTATTGTTGCCTCGGATACAGAAAGATAACAAGAATCAATAAGAAAGGCACGATGACTCACAGTTTTATTAGTATACTCAGGTTTTCATGAGCTGAGTCTTTATAAAGAAAATGGTGTAATTGGACCACTGAGATCTTGAAGAATTCGTATATTCCTGGCTATTTATCTTCTGAAACCTCAGTTTCTGATTTTCCATAGCACTTACAGTCATGAGGGAGAGAACTTTACTTCTGTCAGAGAACCTGACAGATTTCTAAAAGCTGGAGAGGTTTGCGAAGGCAGAATTCATCGTAGCCGTGGTATTTGAAGCAGAAAGGTGGTGCCTCAGGTCTGTGAGCAGCCTTAACTAGGGAGGAGGTAGGCTGCCAAAACAACACACAGAACTGGTGGCTCAAATATCTGAAGCGGTGTCCTTCCATATTCTACCCTCAAAAAGCATAAAAATTCCACTTCTAACCCACCTCTGCCTAATTACAGGAACAATTAATCATGAGAACCTTATTTTGACCATTCCTCGTGGTTATCGGTCTTTTATTGCAATCTTCGATAACTTCATGGTTAGATTCATTGTCTTATTTAAATCTGTTGCTACTATTTTCCTGAAAAATGTTATTCAAATATAGTTTAGCCTAAGTATTTCAGAATATGGAGTTGATACAATTATCTCTAATAAAATCAGATACAAACATGTTTCCTTGCTTACAGCGTAGTCCTTAACCATGGTTTCTCTTGGCAGCAAATGGGAGGATTTGTTTTCTTGACTGCTTCATACACTTCCCTGCATCCTTCTGAGTTGTTCAGACTGTACCTGGCTTTTATCCCCCTCCCAGAAGTAATCCTTTGCTCTCCCCAGTGTTGTACAACAGCAGGTGTTTCTCTCTGGAGCGCATATTGATGCAAAGGCAAAGGCCAATCTCTAGCCTTGCCTTAAGAGACGGTATTTTTCTTTCAGCTTCTCGAAAGAACATCCCACAGACATTCAGCAGTCCCTTGGGTTATGGCTAAACTCTTTTCTCGTGGGCTAACGGGCATGAGCGATGGAAGCAACATCTTCCAAAATAAAAGAATATTCCACTAACATCCCCAATATCCTAAGGAGCAGATATTTCCTTCCTTGCTCTTTTGAGCAAATGGGCCCTTGTTTCCATGCAACCTGTTACCAGAGATCTTTAGGTATCAGTCCCACCTGAGTATTGGGTCTGTCTTCCAACACAGCCAGCCATGAGCTCCCTGCCCTGGGTTTCCCAGTTCGGTGACAGGCAAACTGTGCTGCAAACCTCTGCCGTACCGCCCTGGCAGGTGACTACCACCACCAAACCTAAGTGCTAACAGAAGCAGTCAGTGGTGATGGGTGTGAGCACTTGGGTCACGCAGTCCGTATGCTTCCCACAGGGTTTCCGTCACTGCATTTCTCTACTTATTTCTGGGAAAATGGCTTTTTATCATCCAAACTTCCCAGTTATCTCTACTGCCTTATCCATTGCCGTCACCCACTGACAACTGCAGGCTGGCTAGCATTAAGGACTGATAACAAGATACATATGCTGTAGGTATACTCCTTCGTTACCTTCTTCTGTTCCTTGTAGAAGCTGTAGGGGCAAATATGTTCGTGTCTGGGTGACAAAATGAGGGCTCTTAATCCATAACCAATCACGTTAACAAAGGTTAATGACTTTAAAAGCTAAGTCAAATGAGTTTTAAAACGAATATGCACTTTTCCTTGTATGAAAATATTAGTAATTTCCTAGCATGCCATGCTAGGACATAAAATTTTACAACTATTATTTTTCACTGAAATGGGTGGTTTTCTGAATTTAGAAAACAGTAGTACATTTTGAAATCATAATGGAGGTTCACACTAGTTCTGCTGAAAAATTTAATTTTCATGACAACAAAGTTCACGAGCAACACAAAGGTAACATTCAAACATAGGATCACTCAGCAGTCATAGCTCTAATTCAAGGCTGGAGGCTTCCTTGTTCAGCCCATCGTTTATTTGTCTTTTTACCTGGCACAAAGGGGAACTTAGCATGTTGATCAAGAAAAATACCTGCAGATGCCTGCAGGTATTTTATTAAGGTGGGGAAAAGTGGTGCAGTGCTAATTTACCAGCCATGAAGAGCTCAGCTTTCTGGGTCAAACATCAGCACAACTGCTCGTGTTGGAGCACTTCTGGCAAATGTCAGAACAGTAGCAAAACTG
Organism: Falco peregrinus; assembly: GCF_023634155.1. Taxonomy (NCBI): domain Eukaryota; kingdom Metazoa; phylum Chordata; class Aves; order Falconiformes; family Falconidae; genus Falco; species Falco peregrinus. The sequence goes on from NC_073727.1 coordinate 63,821,695, forward strand.
GCCAAAAATACCTGTTTCTTTGGAAGGTCAGAATTTCTTCGGAACCTCAAAGTGAAGCCTCGGAGCTTCAATTGTCATGACGGTGCAAGGCTCTACCGGTCATGGGAGAAAACACGTTGCCAATGTGAGGTTTTGCAGCTGAGCCTGGCATGATGAGGCTTTCATCTGCCTGGCAGCGTTTCCCAAACTGGAGTTCAGCTCTCCCCACACAAGGTGATGGTGACAAGGCTGCTGACACATCACAGTCCAAGGCAGCACTGCACAGCAAGGATAAGCAATGTTTTGTAGGATGCTGGATGGACATTGGAAGTGGGATGGCTCATCGTACTTTCCGCACAATGCAAGTGCCCTCGGAAATACAGAAGAACACAAACCAGACATGAAAGCAGCGCACTGGCAGCTTCTGGAAAGCCTGCTGCCTGTGCTAAAACCAATCCAAGCTATCAGTGAGTATATGCCAACTGAAGCTGCAATAACGTCATTCAGTGTCTGTCTTGATAGGGCTTCTCAGTAGATTTTGATCGCAAAAGAGGATGATATCCCAGCAGTATGTAAGTTTAGAACATATTTATCTACAGAATCACTTTTGACTCAACATGAATGCTACAAGCTGCCAACTTAATATGCTCATTAAAGTTATTACATTGGACCTACTCCACAAACATAACCTTCATTTCTAATAAGCTCTAGGAAAAAAGTTGTACAGCTTCATCCTCAATATGTTCGAAGCTGAGCTGAGCTGGTCAGTTACAAGAGAATGTGCTGGAAAACAGCAGTCAGTGAAAGATAACAAACTTAAGAACTTGGATGCATTAGCTTTTACTCTACAGCCAAGAATGTTGGAGATTTTGACCAATACTTCATGCAACATATTATTAAAGTGCCCTGTAGGGGTGGGCGGCCAGCCTGGTTGCTAGTGTCTTGCCATTCTGGAGAGAAATGCATGGGACACTTTTTTCCACTGCTGTAACAAACCTTTAAACAAACTACATTATTTGCTGTAACAAATTGTCTTTTGCTTGAATTGGTTCATCTTTACTTGCACTCAGGAAAAAAACCTTGATAAAATCCCAATTGACTTAGAGTTCTTTATTTTCAATATTTTTCAAATATAAATTCTTGACTATTTTGACCAATTCTTTCTAGCAACTTTCCTTATTTTTCCACAACAAAGTTCAGTGACAGCAGCTAAAAGCAATTTGTTACTAGATTAATTACTGATTTGCAGTGCATTTTATTCAGAACAATTTGTCATACCAACAGCCTAAGAAGGGGCTGTCTAGCTGCATGGTAAAAACTGTCTACCACACAACATGTATTAAACAATATGCTTAATAAATACTAGAATAAAATCATTGTAGTATTGCAGTTATATTGGAAGACGTTAATAGTGGAAGATATTAAAAAAAATCTGATTTGCATGAGGCATGCATTGGAGTCTGTCTAGCTTTGGACTTACCTGCTTAGTGGGATGGAGTCAGTCACTGGCTGGTGACAGGTTGTGATTTATGTTAGGTAGCGCTGGAAACTCTTGGCTTGTTTTTCAATCACGTTTTATATTTGATTTTTAGTTGTACTTAGCAAGCAAAATTAATAAGCTATTCCAAGTGCAAGTGCAACATTTTCTTCTTAAGAAAGCAGAGCTCAGCAGTAGTTTCCCCTGGCTATCTGACAGTGGTTTGAAAGTGGCTTAAAATGGATTGAATGGCTGAAATGACTCGGAATGTACAGTATTTATTTCATGCCAGCAAAGGAAGCGTACAGCTTTGTTAATGTGATCTCCATTCCTTCTGCTAAGAATCCATGAACATTGCCAAGGGAAGAGAAAAAAAATCCCATAATGCAGGGCAGGACAAGTGAACACTGAATTCCGGGCTGTCAATCCAATCCAGCACACTGAGTGGCGAATTCAAAATAATGCAGAAATGTATGAATGGAATAATTAAGGAAAACATCTTAAACATGCGTAGCAAAGTGATAGCAAATGCAATTCACTGTAGTAAAATTATTGCACTTAGAGAAAATTACTTTTACTGGTTACTTTAGAGCACTGGTAATGAGTGAAGAAAACAACACACAGATGACTTAAGATACTGGAAACAGCAGCAATGCCAGGTGCTCTAAGGGCAGCTGCCAGTGCAGGACCATCACTGGGAAAGGGACTTTAAAGTATATTTTGAGTTAAAGAAGCACACGAAAGGAAGCATACTCTTCAAATTAAAGCACACAGTGGGTATCAAGGTACTCAAGTTGATTTTTACTGACATGAGAACAAACTAGTGAGTTTCTGAAAAAAATTTCCAATGGGAGTTAGAAGGATAAACAATGTAACAGCGCTTGTAAATCTTTTTGATTAATTTATAAAAGGAAATGTCTGAGGTGGTTGTTCAATAAAGCCAGAGACTGGCTTTGCTGAGGTGATACTTGCTGCTCCAGAGTTCCCTTTACGCTTTCTTCAAACCTCCTATCTCAAAGCAGATGCAGTTGTAATATGAACAGATGTAGAACCCAACCTGCTCAATGACACGTTCAATGAAACTTGTCCCTTTCTTGAATTTGACAACCATAGAATAGAAACAAAGTGAGGAAACAATTATCAATTCAAGCTGTCTGCCTTGTATTTACAGTGTCCCGCCCTCGCAAACCCTTCCAGGCTGTACAGTCCTTGCCCCTTGTCCTACACAGCCCCTCCCCAGTTCCATTAACTGGGTTTTGGTTACATAGTGAGTCAATGGACTTAGTAAATGAGCATAAACCATTACACACATGTATTACCAGATTTTTTTCATGCTGAGTGCCCAAATTTATGCCTACATACATTTTCTTGGCACTACAAGACTGACTCCATCAATATTCATGAAGTGCTATGCACTCGCTGGGTAAGAAGAACTGTACACGTTGCAATTAGTAGTAATTACTATTGCTTATCTTTAAACAAAAATTAGCACTTAAGATCTGAGCTCCTGAGTAATCTTGTGTTCAGGTTAGAGGTTTACTTCAGAACACTGAAAAGAGAAAAAATAATCCTAAGGACAGTGGTTTTATGGTAGTGTCAAAAGTACATAATTAGATCATATGTTAAATTAAGAAGTCTCAAGCTTAAAATCTGTGGGAAACAAGGGTGTAGCCACACAATGAAAACATGTGCTGGATGAATCAAGGTGATGTAGGTACTTGGTTCCCCTCTGCCGTGCATTTGCTAGTTGCCCTCCCAGCTGTACCCTGGGGAGGTACCTGGGCTGCTCCACAATCAACCTGCGCAGGGTAGTCCCTGTCTTCCGGGGACACTGCAAGAGCTATACAAATAAAAAAAATACCTGTGTTCAATCTTGTTACGTTTAAAATCTTGCTTATGGGCAAAAAAGAAGCATTCTTTATATGTAGAAGTAAAGGCAAGAACTTATTGTTAGTATAATGCAAATCTTCACAGTTTAATTCAGGAAACATCATTAGTCTAGATGTAATTATTACAGAAAACCAAAGAATGAGAATGCAGGTAGGCTATTGATATATGGAAAAAGTTACAGTGATGGCGATCTTCTTTCTACTTAGGGTCATAGATGTATGTTTGCTAACACCTTTGTCTTTCTTAATGGCTCTGTATGTCCAGGTAGCATCCAAATTTACAATATATGGTCCCATTTACATATATTAAATATTACTTTTGTTTTCTTTGTTACTCCTAAAGCCAGCTTTGTCCAGCTCCAGGTCTGCAGGTTCTTTCAACTGAGCGTTACGGAGCTGTTTATGGCTGTGGGGTCTCACCTCCAGTGCCAGCGTATGCCCCATCTGCTACCACCCCCTGCACCTTGCGCACCTCCACGCGGCACCCTGTGTCTCCATTTCCCAACGCCTCCACCAGCGTACCAGCCCTGTATTGCTCTACAGGACATCGTGGTGTCACAGCTGTAAACATCTCTTCCTACCCAGAACAACTGCTTGTTACTGTTGTCTATATAATATTGCTCTACCACACAAAGATAAACTAAAGCAAAGCGCATTAGATACAGACACCTGGTTAATGACAGAAATGGCTGCCATGGTTAATCCAAGTAAAACAAAGCTGCAGGCAGGTCAAGAAAAGTTTGGGCTGAGGCCTTGCAGACTCAGGACAAAGATGATAGCCTGTTATTGGCCATGGTGATGCTGCATGGTCACAAATCTGCCTGAGAGTGCTCCAGCAGCTCTGCAAAGTGCTGCCGTAGATGGGCTTCCTTGAGCATGCACAGTAACTGCCCAGCTGGGCTTGGGTGTAAGCTCCTGCTCCTGCTCCTGCTTCTGCTCCTGCTCCTGCTCCTGCTCCTGCTCCTGCCCAGACCACCCAAGAAGCAGCCCTCTGCACGCCTATATTTGCTCTGTGGCGTAAGGGCAGCCTGACTCGGGGAGCTCAGATTTCACCCCTACACCTGCTTCAGCTGCTGCCCCCACTTCATCCTGCTCATTTGCACCGTGGCTGTAGCCGAACCACAAGCTGCTGAGATTTCAGCCGGTCCATCCTCCACTCGCCATCCCCAAATCTTGTGCTCTTCTGCCTTTTGGACAAAGTTTCCCGTTCCACTGCTTTACTGAGGTGGTATTGTACGATTCTGTGCTTGGCTTTCAGCCTCTCATTGCTGTGGGCTGTGCCAGGCTGCCAGCCCAAGTCATACACGTTCCTGACATACAGCCGATGAGTGGGAAGAGTGCAGACAAATCCTAGTCACATCCCGGCAGGGACACAACAGGCCTCATGACTTCAGCTGATATATTAAGCACATTGCAGCAATGCCATTTTGAGGGAGGCTGCACATAGCGATCTGAGGAGAGCATCAGACATATGATGCTAACTTCCTGAAAGGCAACAGGCCTGAACCATGCCTGGACATGCCCTGGCTTCAAGTCTTTGCTACGTACAGCCCAGTAAAATGCTTATATTGCCTTTAGCACAGAAATTTCTGCAATCCTGTTTTTTTCACAAGTCGTTTTTTCAGAGGAGAAAAAAGGGAGGAGAGTAGAAGAGCTTGCCATGAAGTGGTACCACAACACAAATGTGGCCAGGTGTCCAACACACAATCTGGAGCAACCTCCTTAACAAACGGTTCCCCCAGATGCTAGAAGAACTATCAGGGAACCCAGTGCACTGGGAGAAATTCTTCAGTGCTCTGAATGAAGTCCCCAAAACGGCAAGCACTGAATTTGTTACTGTTTGAGGGAAATCTCTGTACAATGGGGAGGAGATTTCTGGATAGATGGCTGCAGGGAGCCATGCTGTTAGAAAGGAACCTGTCCTCCTCACAGATTGACCTGGGTTTGATCTATGGAAGAAACCCAGTAATGGGTTTATGCCTGCTGCTGGCATGGATGACTGCCAACAGGAGGTGTTTTTATAGACATAAACTGAGCAATTCTATCACTTTGAATTGCCACAGTGGCTTTTTTAAAAAAATAATTTATGTCATAAAGCACATCTCAGCAATTGCCACACAAAGCTTAAAATATTTAGAATATGCGATTATGTGCATATATATTCAAATAGAAAAAAAAGGTTGGTTTTGTCATGATTGCAGCACCTGCAGACAAGTACAGTCAACTCACGTGAAAAATAACTTTCAGAAGCAGGCGAGAGCTTGTGCTGCATTACTTGGTTTGACTGCTGCCTCCAGCCAGTGCGGTATAGTGATCTGCAAAGGAAACAATCTAACCCAGTATTTTTCCCCTAAAAGAAACTGCCTTGGATACTTGGCCAATTTATTCAGTGAGACATCTTTAATGGACCTGCTGTTTCAAAACCGGTAAGAATGGCAGGGCAGCTTCTCCAACATTGTCTCAGCGACCCTACCCAAAGTCATCTACCAGTACCAACGCTGCAGAACTATTAAGTCAACCATCTCAAACTTCTTTCTCCTGGGTAAATTTATACTAATGATGTCTGCTTTTATAGATGGTTATCCCTTAAGTGAAGACAGTCTCTGGTGTGTGGGAAATCCTGCAGCCTGTACGTTGCTAATTTCAATCGTCAAATCATCTGCATAAGCATAGCGCTTGTGAATTAGTCTAAGGAAAAGTTTTAGCGAAGTTAAGCTGTGATTTAGCTTTTCAGTTGTCAGGCTGCTTTAGTGGGTGACATTTGTTAATGTTAAAAGTCACCAGAGGTCTGTCCTGCTGCCCTGTTTCAGGTGGAAGCTGTCGCAGGCAGTGCAGCAGCCGGTACTTCTTGGCGAGGGTTCCTTTGAGAATTCACAGTTGTAGAGGTGTGTTGTGGGGGACCCTGGTGATAAACTGCATACCACTCACTTCTCCCTCTGCCGTGGCAGATAAGTTGTCCTTATGGGAAGGCTGGTTGGCAGCTATCAAACAGTAGTTACTTCAGATCAGCGCTCTTCCAGATCCAGATATAAAGTAATATTTGACAATATATTTAAGGGAGGAAGCATTTCAGGTAACGGATTTGGCCAGTTAATAGCACAATTTGTTTTCAAGCTCTTGTAGTTCTGCTTATTTCTTATTTTACTTACACACTGCGTGTTCATAAGGCTATTAAAAAACTTTGCACAGCCTGAAGAGAATGCCCCGGCCATACTGGCCTGGGAGATTTCCTCTCTTCCCCATTTAGGGATCTCTAAGATATTTATATCACCAGTGGGCTGCCCAGGCTCTGGGAAAGTCAAACAGGCCCAAGGCTGAGGCACTAATTATCTGTTTAGCCACATTAGTGCTGAGAGGCAAATCACTTTTCACTGGAAGTTAGTAAGTTGTAAAAGTGATTTGAACAAAGCAACAAATAAAAAACACCTTCTCACACTATGGTCTGCTGTCACCTTGACACATTTTACCAGAAACCTCTGAGGCATGCTGAGCTCAAAGGTGAAACGACACAAAATAAAATCAAGTCTGCAAACTGCAATCCTGTAATATAAAAGTAATTAATTCTCACATTGAAAATACATGTCTTGCTATCTGAGGAAGTATACGGAAGGGACTGTTTTTTCCCCATTGTAGGCACTGTAAAAACAGAGGAGCACGAGCACACGGCCATCATAGTATAAGGCCAGGAGAAAATGCACCTCTATACCCAAATTAAAGAGTCAAAAAATCCCAGCAGTTATTGCAGGCATGTGGGAATCACAAACCCTGGCAGGGTTCTTGAAAGAGAAATCCTTTGGTGGAGGTAGATCAGGAACACTTTGAGCATTGGTTCAGTGACAAAGGTCCATAAACACTCCTGCAGGAGCAAGAGTACGTGTAAGTCCCAGCACTGGCACTTTTGCCAGGGCTCTGAGAACCAGCTTCTACAGGCACAAGGACACATGATCCTCGTCTTGCAAGTTCCCCTCCAAGTTCAGAGGCAGGCGTCCCAAACTCCTCTGAATCTTTACTCTGTGGCTTCTCAGAGAGTGAAAAAGGCAAAGACGAGCATTTGAGATGCTTCTGTGATCTCACACAGCCATCAGGTGATCCCTTTAGTCCATGCCAAAGAAGAGTTTGTAGGGGAAAAGAAAACCCTCAAATGCAGAAGAAATAACAACTCATGCCCCCGTCCTAACACCTCAGAAGCTGAGTTTGGGCTTGTTTGCATACATTCCCACAGTTAAACAGTACATTTACTCTTTCTTAGCAATCTGACAGGGCTCCTTAAGTATTTTCTTGTATGCTTTGTGAATTTAGTACGGTTCTCTGTTTAAACATGTCATATTGTTCCCCACAGTAATTAAATGCTTGCCTAATGAACTCCAAAAATCTGTGACAAAACACCCTGGGCAGAAGAACAGCCACAGCCACTAGAAGCTGAAGTAAATACAGACCACGCGGCCTGCAAGAAATGAGGACATGTTGCAAGGTATTTTGCAACTTGACACTGTACATGGTTGCAGGCAATTACTTATTAAAGTACCTGTAAAAAGCAGGGAAGTAAACATGTTCAACATCAATTTCACTAGCCTCTCTTGGCCTAGGTCAACATTGCTTGCATGACTGCTTTATGACTGCGGAAATCTGCTACCTTTGAGCAACTAGGAACAAGATATTTCGCACGTCCCGTATTGTCTGAGGTTGCTTTCAGGCCACATCAGAAGATGACAGGCTTAGTTGCCCCTAAACCATGACAGAGATCTGTACAAGTGGCAGTAGGTTTTGGCTGTCTAAGGAGGCAACTGTTCACTTGCTTCCGAACAGGTTGAGGTGGAGCCTCCACCCAAATGGGTGTTTATGAATGTTCCCCAACAGTCTCCTAATCCTGCAGGATGAAGGAATACTATTATTTGCGGTTAACTTGGCTCTTTCAAATGGTGCAACCAAGTGCACGTTTGTATCCTATAACTAGAACATTCTAAAAACTAGCTAGCATTTCAGGAGTGTTCCTGATAACGTGGTTTATCTGTTGAGTCTAACAGTTGACTTGCCAACACCAGTCCAGGGTAGCAAATCTCTACCATTTCTTGCCTGAGGCACTAGAGATTTGAGGCAGGTTCCTCGGGCAGAGGTCTCGGGGTCATTGATACTCTTCTGCCTGCTGGGAGAGGTATAAACAATATAGACAGCGACAGTTACCCTGCTCTGAAAAGCCCATTGTGCAGCCAGGTATTAGACCCTCCACATCTGTACGGCTTCCTTCCTTCCTGCTTTATCTCCTCCTTAGTGCTGTAATGCCTCTGCACAATGTGCCTGTACATTATTCCCCCAAACGAAAACATGACGTAAAGATCCATGTTTGCTGGGTTTTTTTCTCCACAGCAGTAAGCATGAAAGTCTGAGTCTAGATCAGTAAAGTGCAGACTTTGGAGGATTAAAATAGCCTCCAGCTTTGGGGTAATAAAGAAACATGACTCACTTTCCCAAAGGGAAAATACTGGTTTAATGGGTCCTGTAGGAAACTGGCAATACTCCTCCCAGGATGATGCAGCCAGAAGTTCCAAGCAGCACAGCATGCACATGGATACTATGACCTCACATAAGTTTCAGAAAACAGTGTGGGATTGAAAAGAAAAAGAAAAAAAAGGAGCTTTGCACCTCCCAACTTGCAGGACAAACCCAAGTATATACACACGAGCAAGTGGGAGAATGATACAATTAAGCAGCACAGACTTTGCAGTCCCTCCAACACAAGCACATCTGTCAACAGGCTTTTTCACGTCAGGTATAAAACACATACATGCACTTCTATAGTGCTGCAAAATTTAATATATGAAATTCTGGCAGTTTTTTTAGGATCTACAGGTAGAATGGTATACATGAGATAAATAATGATGTAGTGCAAAGATTGAATTGATGAATATTTTCTATCTCATGTGATGCAGCTTTACCCCTGTTCAACTTAGATACCTGTGTCAAGCCTCAATGATTTAAATTCTTTCCATGGCACTTCTCTCTTTTTACTGTAAAATTTTAGAGTCAGAACCATGCCTTTTTATTTGTTTATGTAGAAACATCATGCTGGAGACCCTGCTAGTCCTCTTCCATAACACAGTTTAAAGAAAGAGGTCGTCAAGGAAGCAGATGGCTGAGAAATACAGGTCCAGCCTTTATCTTCTTTCCCAAACACGCAAGCACCCATCTGTTACTGAAGAGAAAAGGGAAAGCCTTTGCAGTTGTTCTGGACAGACTAATTGCACGCTGTGTACATGAGCTACTAAACAAAGATTCAGCAAAAGGGTGAGACGCATCTTTAAGCAATTTCCCCTTTATTTAGTGACATTGTTGCATATATACATAAAAGCCAAAGCTTGTGATTTCTTAGACTTGGCAGTTTAATTGAGTTCTTCAAACACACATTACAAATACAAGTCTGTGCATGGTTGAATCACAGGGTTTCCCAGCAGGTTCCTTGAATGAACAGATTTCAAAAGAAATTGAGAAGGGTTTGAAATGACTTTTTCATTCAAAGGTCTCTCTACAATTGGAAGTTCCAATCTGGAGGACGTCTATTAGCAACTCAGTATACAGTGCCAAAAGGAACTGTTGAGGTCTGTTCTGCAAGCATCTGTCCATTCACATGTGTTCACCCCTCACATGCACAAATCCTGTCTTCTCAAATAGAAACTCCTGGCCAACAACGTACCTCGAGGCTTTACCTGGCTCCCTATGTTCTTATGCTCCATTTGTAACTGATGGAATGTATCTCAAACCTTTCTAGCTACCCTAATTTGATAGACTCACAGAATAGTAATAGTTGAGGCATGAAGGGACCTCATCAGATTGTCTAGTTTAGGCCCCACCCTGATCAAAGGTAGGTCAGCAACAGCAGGTTGCTCAGACCCTTATGCAGTTGGATTTCAAGGATCTCCAAGGCTGAAGACTCCACAACCCCTCTGGGAAACCTGTTTCAGTGTTTGACCACCCTCACTGTAAAGAAGCTATTTCTTATATTTAAGTGGAATTTCCCATCTTTCAGTTTGTGCCCACTGCAACTTGTCCTTTCCGGGCAGCAGTGTAAAAAGATACTGGTTCTGTTGTCTTTCACTACCCCCCTTTCAGCATTTACACACATTGACAAGTTCTGCTGAGCCTTCTTTCCTCCAGGCTAAACAAAGCCAGCGCTCTCAGCCTCTCCTTGCATGACACATGCTCCAGTCTCTTAATTATCTTTGCGACCCTTCACTGAACTTTCTCCACTACGTGCACTATCTCTTATGCTGGGGAACCCAGAACTGGACACAGCACTAAAGGTGTGGTCTTGCCAGTGCCTCACTGGAGAGGCAGAACCACTTCCCTTGACCCCCTGGCAATGCCTGGAATGTTGCTAGTCTTCCTTTCTTTAAGCACACATCGTGGCTCATGGTCAACTTCTTGTCCACCAGGAACCCTGGGTCCTCTTTTGCAAAGCTGCTTTCCAGGCTTCAGTGTGTACTAGTGCACGGGGTTCATCCTCACCCGCTGCAGGACCTGACATTTCCCTTTGTTGAACTTTATGAAGTTCATGAACAGGAGCTGGCCTATTTCTCCAGCCTGTCAAGGCCCCTCTGAATGGCAACACATCCATCGGGTCTATCAACCGCCCCTCTCAACTTCGTATTGTCTGCAAACCCGCTGAGGGTGCACTCTGTCCCCGTTATCCACATCCTTAACGAAGAGGTTAAACAGTACTGGCCCCAGCATCAACCCCTGTGGTACTGCACCAGCTGGACTTTGTGCCCAGTCCAACCCTCTGAGCCCAACAGTTCAGCCGGTTTCAGCCCACCTCACTGTCCATTTATCTAGTCTGTGCTTCATTAGTTTGCCTGTGTGGATATTCGGGGAGACAATATCGAAAGTCTTGCTAAAGTCAGGATAAACAACATGCAGTGCTCTCCCCTCGCCTGCAAAGCCATTGTTTCGTCACAGGCGGCTACCAGATTGGTCAGGCATGACCTCCCCAGCTTATACCACGCTGACAGCTCCTAATCATCTTGTCCATGAGATATTTGAAAATAGAGCAAGTCCTCACGGTAGCTATTACCCTCCCAGGGACTGAGGGGAGGCTGACAGGCCTGTAGTTCCCTAGATTCTCCTTCTTGCCCTTCTGGAAGACAGGTGGGATATTTGTTTTTTCCAGCCCCCAGAAACTTTCTCCAATTGCTGTGACCTTCCAGATATAATTGAGAGCAGCCCTGCATGCATGGATGAATCCCACCAAATCCTACAGACTTGAGTATGCTCTATTTGTTTAAATGTTTCTTAACTCGATCCTCCTTTACTGACGTTAAGTCTTCAGAGCTCCAGACTTTTCCACTTATCTCCATGGCCTGGCATCCCTGAAATGAGATCTTACCAGTAAAAACCAAGGCAAATAGACAATACAGTTTTATTTAGCTGTAATATTTATTGTATCTGTATTAAAAGCAGCAAATGAATACAGGCAGTGACAGAGGGCTGCCTCTTGAGCAACCTGCACCTGAACAGCATCTTTCTATAACTACTGTTCCTAGTGGTGAAACACATATAGATATTAAAGATTAAAAACTGTTAGAAGTAGGTGAGGGCATTTTCTTGCAGAATCACATTGTGGTATTGGCAACATAAATCTGCTCTAGGGAAAGAAAGAAGAATAAGAAATCTCACAAACCCGGAACAGTATTTTAACAATCATTAAAAAAGCTAGACTTCCCCTTGTGAAAGAGAGTATGAGGAAAGCTTTTTTTTCCCCTCATACAGAACCCGTAACTTTTATACCTAAATACTAGAGATAATGCAGGAACAAAAGCAATCATCTTCATGTCTTTGAGAATTGAATGTTGATGTTTCTGATCAAATTCCTGTTATTGTATTGTTAAGGAAGTGGCCTTGTTTGCTGAACTGAAGCGATACTGGGAAAGCTTCCTGTTTAAAACAGCAGGGAGTGCAGCCCTGAGAACATCAATCACATGGTTCACGATATTAATTTGACTGTAGCACTGCAGGAACAGGGCTCCACTCCGCCTCAAGGGTCCCCTGCAATGCTATGTACTGAGGGATCCCGAAGTTCGTATTTCTTCACTGTGACATAGTAACTCTCTAATAGAAATGGGTATAGTTAGGAAGAGATGGAACAACTTTACAGCATGAGGGACTCAGATCAGTGGTCTAGCATCCTCTCTCTCTCGGGTCCTTCAAAACTCTGCAAAAATATCTGTGAAGTTAATTACATAATAACCTACACATAAGTTTCTCCCACAGAACAGGTAACAATTGCTTAGCTTACATAACTAAAAGCCCAAGCCTTAAAGATTTATAACCCTTGCAATTTTAAAGTGTGTCTACCATTGCTGGTATTTTTTCACATACCTTTAAAATGGCTTTTATTTTCTGCTAGTGATTCCCACAGAATAACGACATCCTTTAAAATTTGTTGTCTGTTCTACATTCTCTCATGGAATTTCACTACAATGTGGTACTTTTAGAAGAAAACCAGGAACAGTTCTTCATTGTTCTCTTAATTTTGTAATAATTGTACTTCACATTTTAAAAAGACAAGGAGATACAGCCAGTGCTCCTATGAAATCTTTAGTACTCACAATTCCTTATTAAATGTAATCACAATTTGTCAATAAAGATGTCAAAACTAGGAGCAGGAGGTCAGACGATTTTGCTTTCTACAACAAAGACATGAGGACAAAACATTATGAAATGGAGTATTTTGACCTCCATAAAAGACTACAACAAGTTGATGTTATGAACAGTTTTCGTTATACATATATATATATATATATCTCCTAATCTTCACAGAAGTGATGAAAGTGCTACTGACAAAGCAGAAGATGGAATACTGCCTATTCATTCAGGCTGTTTAATCTTTCACGGTCCTAAATATCACCCCAATTAAGGTACAATTTAGAATCATGTTAAATTGACCCTCATCATAAATACAAATTTAAAAAATCATGGAGGACACAATAGCCAAACTCTGCTCTTACATACAGTTTAGGGGGTCAAAAGAATAAAGCACTATATCAAATACTTCAGGATAAATCTATTTAATGTGATAATCATTTAGCTGAACTGGCAAGGAAAAAATTTGAATTTATATTTATTTATTATTATGTTCCATTTACTAAAATGCTTCTTCAGTTTCCTAGATAGATTTTCTGAAAAATAAATTTATTATGTACAGCATTTCAGGTTCACATAGTGCAATTTAAGAGAGACTGCTGCTTGACTGAATGGTTGAACAAACTCATAGCTTTACTTATGCAATAACACTACTTACATAAATGGAACATATATCTGAGCTTGCATGTGACTTGAAGCAACTCTCAGAAACATGAATACTAATACGCATCTTTGGCTGCTGTTCCCAAAACATTACTCATTGAAGCTTTGGGTGTGTTGTGGGGAGGACTATGTTACTGTGACTATTATCTCACCAATTTGTGTTTGGACAATGCTCACATGCTCGCAGAGGGAGACTAAGCAGACACGACATCAAGCTAAGATGCAACTGACAAAATTAAATCTCAATTAAGTATTATTATGCTCAGTAGCTGACCAGTGTGAGGCTCTATGTCCACTTCCTCTCAGGTCTCCAGATCTCCGAGCTGAGCCAAGCTTCCCCTATTCTGCTGCTCTGAAAAGCGAAGGCTTACCCACTAAAACAGACGGCAACAGGTTCTCGCTTGTCATACAAAGTAAGCAAAAGGCATTGGGGAAGCAGGTGGGTCCTGGAACAGCTGCAGGAACATTCGGGCTCTGACCCAGTGACAAGTTCAATTGCACCGGGCTGTTCCAGGCTGCGGCTGACAGGTCTAACATCCCGAGTACCTACTTTCTATTCATTACCTGACACTCACCCTGACTCTGACACACACCACCAGTTTCGGCCACAAAACAGTCTGGCACGACCTACTGGCTGGCGAAGAGGAGGTACTTCAAGCTGTGCTGACTGACACTGTTGGAGTCAGAAGTAGCAAGGGAGGAATTTTAAAAGCAGGAGCCTCAAACCTGTGTGAGGATAGCGGGAATGACGGAAGGGGTAGGAATGAAGTGTCATACAACCAACCCTATCCTTTCTGGTGTTGATATGTGCAATTTTTACAAAGAATTTAAAATTAATCGCAGACAATAAAACTAATAAGATGCATGGGCACCAAAGACATCTTATCACAAATACTTACAAAATGTTCCAAAAACAGAAGGGTAATTTAAGCTCAAATGAACGCACAAGGACCAAACCCAGAAACCCCTCACGGAAAGATTCCTACTTCTTACTTAATAGGAATATGATCAGGATTGAACACAATACTTCATATGAACAGGAGAATCATCCTAAGCTAAGTAGCAATGACTATATGGACTGAGAAAGCTATTTAGGGCAAGCCAGTCCTGGGAGACAGAAAAAGAAAATTCCATAGTCTTCCCTTTCTCTCCCTTAAGTTAATTGTGAACCTGAAGCAACTGAAAGGAAAACTTTATTTGGTAAACTTAATTTTGAATTGCATTTCTGTTACTTACTTTGCACCCCCTCCTACAGTTCAACCTTTGCTCTTAGAATAAACTCACTTTACTCTGCAAGCTTATCTTGGCATTAAAACCAACTCTTAAGCAACTCTGGGATGAATAAGGTGTATTCTTATTTCAGAAACAATTAATCCAAATAAAGAAGAGCCTTAGTCCTATCTTGTTGCAGTCACCTAAGGCAAGTGGGAGGCGCCTTGGGAACTGAGCTCTCTAAGCGGCAAGGATCAGTTTGAGAACCTGTAACATCAGATATTGAGAAAAGTCAGGTCTCCCATTTCAGCCAAGGAGACATAATACAAAGACAGCCCAGAAACCTGAGAAACTTGTTAAAAGCAGTTATTTCCATGTCCTGCTGTTAAAGTATGACAGGAAATGAAGCTAAATGATGCACATCTATTCATATGTGTTTCATACAAATGTGCTTTTTTTATATAGTTAAATCAATTAAAAAGGTAGACTTGTCAGTTCTTTCCTACTGTTTTAGTTATCACCAGCCTCTCCCATCCACCGTATTTCTCACAGTCTGATAAGTACCTAATTAATCTCAAACCAACTGTTCCTAAACTCATAACTTAGCTTTGAAGTTCATTGCTTTTATTTCAGCTCTGAAAAAAGGGCTTCTATTCCTCAAACTTTTAAATCACCAGAGCACAATACCCCAACTGCATGTGGCACTAGTTATTACACTTTCAAACGCTGTACATTGTCATTTTGTACTGTTTCCCCATAAAGAATTTTAGAGTAGAATTTGCTTTGAAAAGGCAACTCATTTACCAGAGTAACTTCTTGTTAAGTCAGCTGGTTTGTCCTTGTCATGAAAGCAGGAAGTTCCTTTAGCAGGGAAATTATCATTTCTAAGATCTGTACCTGAGAGTTGATATTTACAGCTGAACAATAAATTGAGCTTTCGTGCATTCTTTAGCAGCTCTGCCTGTTAACAGACTTTGTGTTATAACTGAAAAACACAATGGTCTGAGCTGAACATGAATCTATGTTTTTGAGAGACGCCAACAACTTTCCCATCACAGAATTTACAAAATTTAAGCACTTAAAGAAAGTTGGTCCAAATCAGTTTTACGACAGAAACTGATTGTTGTCGTAGTAACAGAAAAGCTTGCTTGCTCTCAGAGCAGCTCTAAGACCAAAACAAAACAACTCAAAAATCTAAAGCCAAAGTGTTCTGTTAAAAGAGCCAAAGGGAGATTTTAGCTATCTTGTAGCTAAACTGTAGAGAGGTATTTATACTTTTCCTCATCAGTAGAGAGCCAAACAAATGTTACTTGAGCTGGCAAGCAACAGTATCTTCATGAAGAATTCCTCCTAATATTAACAGGAATCACACTGGGCACTAAATTACTAATATAGCAGAACTGGCTAATTAAAGATTAGAGTAGTTCAGAAACAGCAGATGCACGTAAACAGCAGATGCATGTGAGGCTTATTATGCTCACATGTATATATATCATATATATGTAATATATATATTATTATTATAACAGAATATTTGAAGGAATAGCAGAAGACTGCTTTGGAGAAGGGTGAGACTAAGATACACAGAAATGCCACAATTTCAATAGTAGATTTTTTATGAACAGTAATTCAGTTTGACTGGGATCAGCTGTTGCAGAAATATTCTTCTCTTCAGAATGAAGTCTCAAATATGTCAGGCTAAGCAAAGCCAGATACACGTAAGGCTAAAGTAAGACTTTACTGTAGAAAAGTGATCGCCTCTCTGTAGCTAATACAGAAACCCATTTTTTCATCTGTTTTGCTAAAGGGAGTTTCAGTAATCGTTTCCATTTTCTGACTGTGAATGTGTCCCCAGAATGACCTTATCAAACAAATAGAGAAATAAGAACTGTACACAATGGTGCATCTAGTAACTTTGTCCCACTGCCCCTTCCTGTCCCCTGCCACAGCTCTTCTCTTTCTGTTCTCTATTGTAGAATGTCATATGGGAAGACTGGTATTGTAAACACCTGAATATCTTAAATCATCAGTCAAATTAAGTTTACAGGAAACCTCTAGTGTTTGTTACATCATTCCGACAGGTTAAGTAATCTCTTTAAGGCTGAGAGATGCCTTTGTGATTATTTTTATACCCAAGAACTATGAGCACTTCTGGGACCATAAAAACTTAATTGCAGAACATCAGAAGTAGTTCACGGTATGCCAAGCCACTCTCCAGGGATTATTTAAATCAACACGTCCTCCTGCGTTTTGACCGACAGCCTTTGGTGGAAAGATTTTCCTTGCAGAAGTACCACTTCTTGTTCACTTACATGTAAATATTTTAAACAGTAAGAAAGTAAATAGTGATTACTGAAAACTGTCCCACTAAAGTGAAATGTTATAGATTCACTACTCTGGGTACATTAGCTTCTTTGTGTCACTCACCAGCCTCCTTTTTCACAGTATCATTTAACTTTCAGGACAAATTGCACTGTTACCGTGTCAATGTGACACAGAATGCTACCTGTTGCCAGCAATGCTTCATCTTCCCACACACAACACAGTATTCTCACACAGGCAGGAAGTTCTCTGAAAACATATATAATGAAAATCTTCTTTGGGGAAAAAAAAAAAAAAAAAGGAAAAACAGAAGACCTAGTTTTACTGCAGTGCCCATGAAAGCCCTTACCATACATTTTACAGCAGACATCAAAGACAAGCTACTTTTTCCCTGGCAGAAATTGCTTATTTTCCCGTTGCTTTCTTCTTGACCAGCATCTGTATGCTTCACTTCTAATTGTGAATGTAGAGTTTACACTCTGGGGCACAGCCCCTTTTGCTCTTTCATGTAACCAATTTCCCCCATCACTACAAAGGGACTATTAATTAATTTTCAAGATCTATTTCTTTGACACTGTCTTCCCCAACACACACCTTCCTAAATAAGAGGACAAGAACAGCTTCCTAAAACACTGCATTTCTCCAGTGGAAACTTAAGATGTAATTATGTAACTTAATACCACAGGTGCAAACTATTTATAATGATATTGCAACTTACAGCATAGGTAAACGTATCTTTTAAGTGTGAACTCCTAAGATCCTAGAAGGCATGCAGAGAAGCATATTGTTGTATTTTCTGAGCACTGCAAGAACAACAACATTGACAAAAATAAAAAAGACCAGAAAATTAAGGATGTGTTTTAAAGCAAAGTGACATTTAGGCCGTGCTATCATGAGCTTGTTGTCAGGCATTTTGTTAATTGAAAGTAAGAAGTTCATTCAGTAGGTCAATTATTTGCAGTGAATATTTCATGAAAGTCTCAGTAACACCACCTCCATGGATTCATATAGGTGCACCAGAATAATTTCTTGTGACTAGACTATGATTCAGAATTAGCTATCAGCCTTTTCTAAAGCAGTTCTTTTGTGGCTTCACTGGAGAGCGTTTAGGCTGAGATTTCCAAAGATTTGTGCATAGGTATATGTCTCCTTACTAAAAGAAAATCAGATAAAATGATCTTAGTCTTTATATACATACGTATAGTGTGATGCAGACTGTGTTGAGCCCAGCGGCATTGCGCTCCTAAGAAGTTACTCATATGTATATACAATTTGCTGGTTTAGATTTAAGGGATTGATTCAGAACTAATTGGGAAGTTTTTTTCTTCCTCCCCCCCGTCTGAAAGCAGCTCTCTTTGCTTTACTACAAAACCATCATGCTATTGCTTCTGAAGCTGGTGATGCCACCACGATTGTAATTGCCTGTCACGCAGTGAAGAAATCTAATTAAAAACACTTATTTATACCTATTAACCAGTCTCTTTAAATGCAGACAAAAGACCTTACCACAAGCTAAGGCATAAGTACAGAGTGTGCTCTGTAATTCAGTAAGAGAAACAATGGCTGTTTTCAGATAATTACACTTACCTCCATTTTCCTGCTACTACCAATTAGCATTAACTGTGAACTTAAATGGCTATGTAAATCACTATACCTAACCACTACTCCAGACATGGTTCAGACTCTTAGTGTGATATTGGATGAGGCATTTCACCTTTCACATACTTAAAGTGGTGAAACATTTCTGTTGAGGGTAAATTACTTATCACAGCATGATTTAGAAGTATAATATACAATAATTATTTAAAAATGTTTAATAAAGTGCAAGGAATAACCTACAGTTTTCTCTCAAGAGACCCAGGATTCTTGAGCAGTTTAATAGGTAAGAGCAGTATACTCCTTTGGAGCCTCCTTTACCACATCGTTTAGAACAATTATGGTTAGTTAGTTTGTAAGGAAAAAACTACAGAAAGCCGTAATGTCAAAGAGGCAGGTAGGGCACTAATCCAGAATGATGTGATAAGCAGCCTACTGCACAAGCTCATCTGGCAGTTTGCTGCGCGCCCTAATGCAAAGCCTTCACTCAAGACTTCACTGTTTCACACTGGATGGCATTGCCTGGACAGGTGGAAGAGTTGTGCTGCATACCAAGTTGTCACTATTGGCATGACCCTATCACTTCTTTCTTTTTTTCTTTCAGCACCGCCAGGCTGAACGTCCTGAAAAAGTACTTACGCATGTACCATTTCAGGTTTTTGTGTTTAGAAAACAAGCCTATTGTATTTGTTAATACAATTATTAAATTAATTGTATATTTGATATATGCATTAATAAACTACATTTATTTTAATTATTTAATTAATAAACTGAAAACTGTGGCTTATAGCCATGACAGACTTCCTAAAATCTACCAGTGGCAGTAGGAACAGGATTTTTTACCCATTTTTTGCAACTTCTTCACAGTGCGAGGCCACCCTCATGCCCTGCGCATATCCATCACTTATCCACCGTGGTGTGTGCAGCTACCGAGCTGCCTCTGCGTCCGTCCTGGCTGAGGGGAGATAGTTAGGAGCAGAACAGGGGGGCGATCTCTTCGTCACCTCAACATACACCCGTGCCCACATGATATTGCGCTACCCTCAGCGACAGATACCGCCACAGCCGCCACCTGGGCCACCCGCCACCTGGGCCACCCACCGCCCGGCATCGACCCCGCCAGCGCTGCCAGCACCCCGCTTCCCCGGGGGGCTCCCCTGCCCGGCTGTCCCTGCCTTCCCACCCGCGCGGGAAGGTGCCCCCGCTCCTCAGGTGCCCCATCCGCCCGGCGCCGAGGGGCTCCGCACGCCCCGGAGAGGCGCGCCCGGGCCCCGGCCCCCTCAGCCTCGCCTGGTGCAGGGCGAGGCCGCGCCGGGCCCTGCGCGGTACCTGTGCGCTGCGCGTAGCTTCTGCCCACCCTCAGCGCGGGGGGGTGGGTGGTGGTGACGGCCACGGCCGCCGCCGCCGCCACCACCTCACTCCTTCCTTCCTTCCTTTCTTCCTTCCTTCCCGAACCGTCCCCCGCCCCACGATTTACCTCACCGACCCCCGCCCGCCCGGACACCATCTTCCCTCTCCCGCCCCCCGCGCCGGGCCGCGGCCGCTGGCTGCCGCCGGAGGGGAGCCGCCTCGTCCCGCCCACCCCGCCGAGGGGCGGGGGATTGGGCGAGCCCGCCTGTCACTCCGCGGCGGCGCCGCGCGCCGGTTGGCCGCTGGCCCCGTCAGTCAGCGGAGGGGCCGCGCCGGCCCCTTGTTGTCACGGCGCCGTGCGGGGCTGGGGCTTTTCGCGCCGTCGCCACCGTTGTTGCCGCCGCCGCGGGAGCCCGGGAGGGGAGCGGTTCCCTGGCCTCGTCGCCCGCTCTCCTGGCGCGGGGGGAGGCGCCCTCGCCATGGCCACCAGCACCACGGGCTCCACGCTGCTGCAGCCCCTCAGCAACGCTGTGCGGCTGCCCGTCGACCAGGTGAGGATGGGGAGGCGCCTGCCCCGCCGCTGCCTCCCGGGGGCTCGCCGGGGAGGGGCGGCGCCGCGCCGTGCGAGCGCCCCCGCTCCGCTCCGCGCTGTCCCGCCCCGCCCCATCCCCCCGCGGTCCCTCCATCCTCCCCGCCTCCGCCGGGCGGGGTGCCGGGGGAGGGTGGGTAGCGCCCGGCGGGGCGGCGGCGGCGGTTCCCCTCACGGACCCGCGGGTGAGGGGAGAGCGGGGCGCGGCCCGCCGGGGGGCGCCGGGGCGGGGAGCTACGGCCGCGCTCGCGCTCCGCGGGCAGGTGCGCTCGCGCCGCCGCCCGCCTCGCGCCAGCCGCCGCCCGCCCCGGCAGCGCGGCCGCATCCCGGGCACGGCCCGCCTCGCCCCGCCGGTGCGCGCCTTCGGGCGTGCCGGGCTCGGGCCGCGGGGGCTGCCGGCGCCGCCGGGCCGGCCAACTTGTTGGCATCCACCGTTCGGGCAGCTGTGGCTCCGCAGCTGGGAACGGGGCCGGTGTGGGCTCGGCGCTGCCAAGGTTGGGTAATAATTGCAGATGCAAAGCGGCGTGCTGCGCCTGGATGCGCCTGCCGGGGAGTTTTAAATGCGGCGTTAAATAACAGAGTGTGCCGCACACGGTGCGGTGGGGAATTGTATGTACTTTGTAGGCAGAGCGCTTCCCTGGTGTCTTTTGTCCGAGCGATGTAAAAATTCCTGAAGGTGGTTAATCGTGTCGTCTGCACGGAACATAAGAAGGTTACAAAATAAGATCGGGAAACTGAGGTTCGTAGAGTTTAATGACTGAAGTTGGACAAGATTGTTCGTGGGGGAAGTGGTCTAGACCTCCTAAACCCTAAATGCTTATGTGTTTATGAAGGCATAAGTAACCTGAAGTTACACCTCCTATAAATTTTGTAGCATCAGGAAATTTCGTGGGGGGAATTCTTATTTAAAAATACTTAAGAGGTCTCCATTAATGCACCAGTGAAACACAATAAGGAAAACGATCTGTGCTTATGTAGAGGCAGATTTTGATGTTTTGGGTTTACAAAATACACCTAACAAGTGAGAAGAGTAACTGGAAGTGAAATACAGAAGAAGGAGCTTGTCTAGTGAAAGAGTTTCGGAAGTGGCTGTGAACTGTATGTTCTTTCTTTGTTTTTCTCCACTCACTCCCCTAGTCATTTGTTTGAATGGAACCTTTGGTTAAGGATACACGTAAAAAAGTATCTTCTAGAAAACTGACAAAAAGCAGGCAGGTTGAAAACCGAGCTTGCTGTGATGGAACAGATCCTATACGCAACTTGCAATGATACCTGCATCTGGTATCAATGGCACCACATGGCTCGGTGCCTCGTACATGCAGGCTGTGAGCTGCTCTTGGCAGGTGCCATGTATTTATTTCCATAAAGCGTGTAGCCTCTGCAGGGTACTATAAAACAAATAAGAGATAGCCATCTCTTTATGGTATAATGCTGGCATCGTATTCATAATATTCATAATAGTAGTCACAAGTTTAATTGCTTTGTGACATCATGCAGCTTCTACCAAATTTAAGCGTTGATGATAATAAAGTTACTTTTTATCAAAGCCTGGAAAACTTCCCTGTATTGAATGTTTTTGCAACAGATGCTCCTGTAAAGCCAAGATGTTGTTATAAAATACCATTTGAGCTCTGTTGAAGCTTTTGGGGATGATCACAATGGAGGATGGCTAAACACATAGTTTACAAGTTTTGTTATATGCAGTTAAAAATCATACATGCTTTGTTTTTACATACCAGGGACTGTACATAATATAAGTCCAGCTGTGTATGAAGAGCACTGATTATGACTGGAGTATGAATTGAAGAATTACAAATTATGCTGCACTGAGGAGAATGAGTCTACTGCTGATTAAAAAAAAAAAAAGGCAAAGTTAAATTTTTTTGTAACCTCTCAGCTTAAGAGTCTATCTTGATACTAAGTTTGTAATACAGAAAGAATGTGAAATGTGTTCAGTGTAATCAAATCAAAGGTAGTAAAGAAGAAAATGAGGGCATAGAAGGAAAAGTGCTGATACCTTTCGCTGTGCTCAAAGATTGTGTGTAATATTCAGTGATACTGTATACATACTAGCTATGAAAATATAGCAGTGCTTTGAAAAAAGAATAACGGTTTTCTCATTAGGAGGCTGTTTATACTACTTGTTCCAAATCTGTACTGTGACTGCAATCATACCAGTACAGCAGGTACTTGGAAAGGGCACTCCACAATAATACCAGCACTCAGGACTGATGGACCTTTTTCTCCACTTCTGTGTTTCAGTTTTGACCACAAGTAGATACTGATCTTTCTATCTAAAATGTTGTCATTATGATTTATGTTTAAGCCATTGGTATCTAATTATTCTGCTATAAAGTTTTGGGTGAAGGCAAAGGCATGTACCTCGGAGGACAAATCTGCATAGCATGTGTCAATGTTACTCTACTGTCTGGGTGTTCAAACAAATGGATGGAAGAACCTTGCCTATTTGGCAACGAATGGAAGTAGAAATTTCAGTTAAAGGTGCAGCTGTTCTACCTCTAGGATTGAACTAACTAATCAGATCCATATCAGTGTGTGGACTGAGTGTGAGAAATTGATTACTTTTTTGACTTGGTAGAACTAGAGGCACAGATTTGTTTGAGAATGGCGTTGGTTATGGGCTAGGTGGAGATCAGTATAAAAAGTGGAGGATGATCACTCCCACTAGAGCCATTTGACATGCTTGTAAGCAAGAACAGTCTCCTCTGTGCCCAACTGTGTTACAAGAGAAAAGCTTTGTTGCTCTAACAGATTGCTGTTGCTAGACTTTTCTTCTTGGTACTAGAGTACTAGTTAGCTATAGGAATGGAGAAGAACTTGTTTTCTGCTTCTGTGTATATCCCCCAACAAGGTATTATGTCATAACTTGTTGCTATGTTAACCCTTCCTTTGACTCTTTTGTCTTGCACCAAGTTAACTGAAATGGCTGCTTGGAAAAGCTAGTGTTTTTTTTGGCAGGCTTCTTGTTCCAATTTTTCCATTGTTATTTTCAGTTGTTTGGTGCAAGGGAAGATGTTTGGTGTGAACAAGAACCTAGAATTATCTCTGTAGATCTGGGAATGCAAACTTACACACCTTTCTTTCGTGTTTTGCTATAGGAAAAAAAAAAAAAGACTTCTTGGGAGTGAAAAGCCTCACAAGAACAGTATCTTTGGGCTTTTTAGACCTACTAAGTTTCCTAAACCTAAGTTTCCTACTTGGCAAAGAAGGCATCCTGTTGACAGCTGTGTTGTCTTGGGTCCTTAATGAATCAGTGAATATTAATGTACTGCAGTATTCCTTCTGTTTTGTTAAGGGAGAGAGGGAATGAAAGTAGTTATGTCCTTCCCACCCCCTGACAAGCTGAAGAGAAGTATCAGAAAGGTTATCATAAAAACCTGGCTGCTAGAGAATCATGTGTTGCGTAATGCATTGAGGTTGTAACTTGAATTATTTTATTATAGTTGTGTCTCTCACTTAGCCTTCTGTTTTTCCTGCCTGTACTTATGTTGCTTTCTTCTTTCTCTGAGGTGAAGCCTGACAAATGGCATGTTGGACCTTGGTTTGTTTCTAGTTCTGGCACTATCTGGCTGGTTGTTGACAAATAACTTCTCCTGATGACGTGTCAGCTTATCTTTCATTAAATTGGACATATTTTAAATCTGCTGTGACATGAGAAAGGTTCTAGGAGAGCAGAGCTTCTCAGCTTTAGGTGTCTGCAGGGTGAGGTCAGTTGAGAAAATAATTTTGCTTTTGCTGATTCCACCAGAGGGAGCAAAATTTTTATCTGAAAATGGGCAAAAATTATACGGGTTATTACTGCCCTTCATTTGCCATAGAAACAGACAAATATAGTAGAGGAGTAGCTGAGCAGGGGAGACAGGAGATTGACTATGACAATGTGTGAGCGTCAACTTTCTGCATGGCTTGTCTAAGAGATTGATCTTGAGATCCTGGAATGTGGTCTGAACAACTGGATCAACTAAGCTAACTTCGGTGATTATCTTCTAGATAATAAAAGAAAGAGTATGGCTTCAACTGCTAACAGCATATCTATGTGAAGATGTGTGGACTGAATAAAATGTCATGCTTATAATTATGCGCTTCACTTAAAATCGAGGATGTAAAGTTAAGCAGTGTTTTTTCAACAACAACAAAAAAAAGCCTTGCGATTTCCACGCTTTTCTTGGTTTTTTTTCCCAGTCTAATTTTAGTTTTTACTTGAATAAATTTGTTCATTTGTGTAGAATAAATATAATTTTCTACACTACTGCTGTCAGCCTTCAAAGACTTTAAACCAACCTTTTTTAAAATAAGATTAGGCATAAAACCCCAAGTCCTCCTAACAGTGTACTGTATAAACCATGTGAGCTTCCTTAATTTAGGATCACAGGCCAGTTTGCTGCATCTACGTCTTTGCATAATTTTCTGCATATGCTTCCTTGTGCAGAGGGTTACCCGACGTGCTTTCAACATGCCCTTAACACACTCAGTTCCACCTAAAAGCAGTTATCATTGATGTATATTAAAGCCTTTGTGTTTCACCTTGTTGCCTTCAAAGAGAGGGAGCAGGATGTTTTTTTCTGTGTATATACATATGAAGTGTTTATTTTTTACACGTATGTGATTGGCAAGATATATCTGCAAATTTTTTTTACTTTATTTTGATGCTTTGAAGATGAGCCACAGCTGAAGTTCAGGTAAAAGGCTAGGCTTGGAGGTGGCGTGGGACATCATTCTACTGAGCAGCAGAATGTGCCCAATTTGCCTGCGGGGAACATCTGGATGTGTCTCCTAGTTAGATCTGTGTTATTTCACAAAGGCTTGGGCATTACTGATGTTTTTTGCCCTTACTTCTTGCTCTTACTGATTGCCCTTGTTTTCTGCCAAGGCAGCCTACCTAGCCTCCTGAGGACTGAAATGTTTTAGTCTGATAAAAACCTTTTTGTTTAAACATGGAGTGGAAATCAAAAAGTTTGTCCTGTATAGCTGTCCAGAATTTAGATGGCCTAATATTTGTTTTAAGCATTATGAAACTATAAAAAAAGTGAAGAGTGTCCTACGTTTTATTCTCTTTCACTGTTGATTCTTAGACTGTTGTATGCAGCTGTGAAACACAGAGCAGCACCTTACTTGATTTTTCTGATGTGACCACAGAAACTTACAAGTAATAGAAGTGAGTAAAAGTAGCATTGGTGGGCATCTAAAATCCAAACACTGAAGATAAGGGAGGAGTAGGGTAGGAAAATTGTGCCCCTACTTTGCCTTGGGCTTTCCTTAGCTGCTGCTAGCAGCAGTCAGAAGAATGAAGGGTGGATGGCAAAGCCTGATCTCCCATGGCAATAGATGGAGACTGTAGTGGGTGAAAGAAGCTGGAAAAAAGTAGTCCCATTCTCCATTCTGTATGTGCTGTTCTCAATGATTGGATGTTTTGAATGGTTTGGATTCACTAGCAAAGTTTTTACTGGTTTCTTAACTTCCCTTTGAACTAGTGGAAGGTGGGTAATATGTCATCAGAAGGGTCCTAAGCTCTGCAGTGATGCCTTCCCAGATTTTAGTATTACTTTTTAGGTGTTGACTTAACTCTTTGCATATTGTTTGTTGAAATTACTGTGCAATGTGTTGAGAAGGCTGAAACTGTTAGGATAGGAGAAAAAAATTGGCAAGAAGTGACTATCTTGAAGGAAGGAGTGGAAGCTGTAACAGTTGGAAAAGAAAAGAAAGCAGACACTAGTTACAGTGTTGGAAAAGACAAGCCATTTATTAAGTGGTAGAAAGATTTAGTACAAGAAATAAATACCTCTGTAGTTCAGGTTCATGAATATTGTTTTGAGGATGTAAAGTATAGAGCTACTTCAATTTTTAGGGAGGCATCAGTGAATTTTCCTTCTGATATACTCTTGCCAATTTCATCCTGGGTATATTTTCTCCAGGTTTTCATGAAGCAGTGGAAAAACTCAAATGTAATTACAGCTCAAGGCTTCTACAGTAAACATCTAAAATAAAGTGTCTACCTGAACAGCCTATAGTCACCTGCTTTGTTTTGTCATACTATTTTTCCTGTCCTTAAGCAATTCATTCAGGTAGGTTAAGTGTGAGCACTTCCTGACCTATGTTCACCACAGTACAAGCCAATTCTGAATTCAAAATGTGGTTCAGAAATTGCTACAAAATATTGCAGTCCTGGGTCGTTGAAAAGAAATACTGGAGTGCCCAAAGAACAGGCTAATAAACAGGAAGGCATAGAGAAGGTGACAGGAGTCGCTTATTTACTTAGTAGACAGTTACCACGGTGTTGCTTTTTGTTTGTTTTTGAAGTGTTACTGCTGTAAATCTGTTGTACCACAGCTATGTAGATCTTTTCCTTCTGGGCTTTTCCTTGGGTACAATGCTGACTTAAAACAGCAGTTCTGAAATCTGATAAAACTGAGATAGGTGAGTCATCTTTATCATTCATTAGCACTGATGTTTGTTGTCTTCGTTCATTAGTACTGATATTTGTTGACTTTAACTCCTGCTTACCTGGTTCCTGCGTTGACCTAATGAAACACTGTGATATATACTTTGCAGCCTTGATTGCAGTATGTCTTTACATTTATCATTTTGACTAACTTGCACTTTTCCTGAATAACAGTTGCCCAGGTTTTTTTTCCTGTTTTCCAAGCCTTTGAATGAGGGAGTCTAAACTGGGGGTTTATTTTCTCCTGGAAGGTGAGAAAATTTACACGCACACAGGTGAAAACCTGTTTGCTTAATGTGGGCATCCTTACAGTATTTAGTTTACAAAGAATGTTGATGAAATTTTTCAGTATGAATATTTGATTTTTTTTTCTTTGCTTTGGAAAGTACTTTAAATTCATCATTATTAGTCTTTTAGCACTTCTGCAAGTGAACATAGCTGTTTGGCAATTTCAGTTGGTCTGCAAATTTAGATAAATGCTAGTTATGCCTGCTTGTTTTAAGTGATGTTTTCAGCAGCTAAGCCATCTTCTGCAAAGGAAAACATGCACAGCTCTGCCTTTTATACTGGAATAATATAACCAAAGATGAAAAAGCTGTTTTGGTGTCACTTGCTGTAGTTGTGATTTTGGTGTTCCTTTTACTTCTAATCCAAGTGGCCTAAGCTGAAGGAGAAAGAGGTGCTCTTACTCTGAAACATGGCTTGTGAGCACACTGGTTGTTCAACTATGGTGATATATTCTGTACTGTAATGCTACCTGTATAAATCATTCTTAATCTTTATGACCTGCCTTCTGGGTGAGTAATGCTCTTGACTCTACTGTTTCCTGTCAATCATTCACATATATATAATTAATTAATTGAAGACTAAGCATGTCACTCAAAGGGGGTTGACATTTCAGACTATAATGAATGGGGTTTTATTCTTCACAGTGGAAAAGCTAGAAAGAAGTTGAGGCCACCATGAATTTGCAGGAATCTATAAGAAGCCCAATGATGACTGAGATGTGTAGAAGGGTATAGCCTTAGAATATGTTAACAAATGATTATCTGTAATGGGATTGAATGTAAAAAGCTAGATAAAATATTTTAATATGGAAGCATAATTCTAAAGGTTATTAAAATATTATAAAATAACATTGAATTAATTTGAAAAGCTGTAGTAGCTTGAAGTAGTACCCATTAGTACTGCGGGTTGCTGTGTATTGCAAATGTTTACGGAACTGCTGTTGTGTTCAGAGGCTTTGTAGGTGGCTGATTTCATGCAGATGATTCTGGAATTGGGAAGAGCAGGAGAATAGACGTGGAGAAGTAGAGACTGACTGGGCTCATTCAAGGGAGTGTGTGGTGAAGTCCTTTTCCTTTTTTTATCCTCCACTCCACCCCCAGCCCATCCCATGGAGAACACTGAGATGCTGACCATTTTAAAAATGGATATATTTGTTTTATTTGCTAATTAAAATGAGTGCTGCTGTTACTGGATTCCTGCAGGCTGTATGTATGAGAAAGTGTTACTTCCTATGTTTTGTTGCTTATTTTAAGCTGGATTTCAGTTTCTCATGTATCAGCAGAATATGAAGTACTGAGGTAGATCTTAATGGGAAAAGTGTCTGTTTCTGGTTGTGTTTGAGAAGGATACTTCCATAGATGTTAGTTATTTTGCTTTATTTTTAAACAGCTAGGAAAGTAACTTGTAAAGTTTTTACGAAATTTCAGGCACTGTAGTAGTTCTCTGAGCATTAAAATAAAAACTTGTTCAAAAACATCTGTGTCCTCTATGTTGCTGATATTCATGTGATGGAGAGTAGAGATTTTGAGGTTAATTGCTATGTGCATGTGCACCATCAGTGTGTGACAAAAAACCACACTTCTGGAAAACAGTAGCTGAGTTGGTCTTTGAAACTGTGTTTTGCCAACATAATGCCAGGCTGTTGTGTTTTGATGTTGTAAACCCTTCTTCTCTGGTAGTCTGAGTTCTGTGACTCGTAACTGGACAAACCAGTTTTTGCTTAACAGAAGCAAGTCTTTTAGGTCCTTATTGTTTTTTGAGGAAAGAAGAAAACAAAACAAAATACACAAGCAAAACCCCCAAGTCAGCATTCTTAGTCCAATTTTCACCTTTGAACCAAACTTGCTTCCTAGACTTTGGCTATTCCTGTGAATAAATAGGTGTTACCTGTGACAGCTCTTTATCTGTAATGCTGAATCCTTAAGAGCCTATTGGAGAGAACACACTTCAGCTGATGCCTTCCTGTCCTTAATGAATTAGGTTTGGTTGTTTTCACTACAAAATTTGTATGTTAATGTTTCATTTTACATCTTTAGTTGTACAGTTTTTCTTAGTGTGATGATTTACTATGCCCTGTTTGAAAAAGCTTATTGGATTTGATGCTCATTTGTTGCACAAACCAGATTACTAGTGTCTGCATCATATTCTTCACTCTCTCCAGCATACTTAAGACTTAGAAATTAGAAATTTGAAGTTAATACTGGAAATAGAAGTACTGTTATTGACGTATGTCATGACAATTTTTGATGTTTTGGCCTGAAATCAGCTTGGAAAGAAAGTGTTCATAATCTGATGAATAAGTCTTTACAGGTGCCAGTAAATTCATGTGAAATTGAAGTATATTTGTGCAACATTAAAAAGCTTTTGCCAGTTGTTAGAGTTGACTAACACAGATGTTTAGTGTATGCACTTCAAGGAAGTGACTGCTATTAGAGTGGCTGTGTTTGGAAGTCCCATATGAAAACGAGTGTCCCTTCACACTAGGTGCTGTAAAACATGCAAGTAATGCAGTCATTGCTATAAAGAACACACTACCTTAACATTAACATCTCCCATACTGATACTACCCCAAAATAACCACTGCTCCATATTCTCCATTTTGTCATATTTCACCCATGAAGTGAGGTTGAGACTTCAGAGCAGGCCTGTTAATTTACTGTTTTCATCAGGTAAGGTGCTGGTTATTATTTGAATCAAAAATGCATTTGAAAGCATTGCCACAACATTTATGATCTTTAAGTTGAACGAGGAATGCCTCTTTCTTCCTGTCAGAGAAGAAAGATTCTCTGAATTACTCTCAAGTATTCTTCAACTCTTATCAGATACTTGTGCCAGTGTTTCTGGACTCCTCTTTCTGATATTTCCCAATAAATCGAAGAAAATTACCGAACACTTTGATTTTGATTCTTGTCATAGAATTGCTTTTTTCAGCTTTACTGTGGAAATTGTTCTTTTTACTTTTAGTATCAGTGCAGCGATTTTCAGGAAATAGATGGAAAATTAATCATTGGTTTCAAATCATAGTTATTCTTACTCCTCAATTCTTAGTGGTTTGGCACTTGATAATTATTAGATAATTGTACAAGCTGTTTGATCTTTTTATACTGGATGAAGGTTAGAAATTGAACATAAGATCCATCTGTATTGCTGTCTCGTTGCTGTGGAGAAACATCAGCTCTCCTGTGTTATAAGTAGCTTTTTGTGACCATTTGTAGATGTTTTTAATTACGCAGCTGACTGTTTTGATGAAAAAGGAAAATTGTTTTGACCTAACTCACAGCAGGAACAAGAAAATACTGATGTTTGAGAAGGAAGGCACAACCAAGGCTTCATTAATTGTGATAACGTTTGGCAATTTTTGACAAATATGTGTTAACAAATATGCTTGGAGGAATTCGTATTTAAAGTGTTACTGCTAAAATAGCCCTACAGATACAGAAAAAAATCAAAGCCTTAACTTGAAGATCAGTGCTTCTTATTAAACAAAATGTACATTCTTCTGTCTTGATCTCCTAGCTCTTGCAAGCGTTTTTTTCAAAGTGTTTGTGTAGATCATATGCTAAAACATCTGTTTAAAATGTCTCTTCTCTCTACTAATGATAGTTGTTGAAAAGAGGTCTAAGGGTGGGGGAATAGGTGTGCTGCTCAGTGCACCTTACTCACAAGCCCTGTGGAGATGGAGCAGGAAGCATGTGTGGTAATATTGTTTCCCTGGTAGAGTGGGGACAAAAAATGACTATAGACAGGGAGACAAGTAATGCTGACATTATGCAGCTCAGAAAAACTGAATTCCATGGAAGAAACATACCATAGTCTGGCAAAATGGGGAGAAAACCCTAAATCTTTGGCTGCAAGATCGTTGCCTCCATAGGTCCTTGACTGTTACCTATGAAACATCTTGCATCTTAAAATGGTTGGTTTAGGCTCTGTATGTGATCACATAGGCTTCAGTGCTTCTGCTTATGTTTGGGTAATCTTTTCCCAAAGTGTATTTCATCAGCTATAAGAACTAAACTGCCTTGTTTTTAAAGAATAGCTTAAAAAAATGCCACAAAATGAAGGGGGAAAAAAAGAAAAGAAAAAAACAACCAACCAAACAACCTAACCAACCAAAAAAAGCCACATCAGCTTTAATTCATCCAGGGTGTGTTATCCAGGCCACAGGCATTCATTGTAGTTTATAGGTTTGAATAGTTGTTTTTTTTTTTCTTCTCGTCAGAGAAGATTTGTTAAAAATGAGAAAATAAAGCGGCACAAAGGTAAGGTAACTTCTGAACGAGTTTGTGTGGGTCGTTGGCAGAAGAGAGGCAATGTGCAATATTCTTGAATCTTATTTGGTGCTCCAACCACTACATGACTGTTTCTCTTCTGAGGTACTTAATTCTTCCGACTGCCTCTCAGTGCCTTGCTAGAGCTAGTAAGCAAAACTATATACAACCAATATTGCTGCTGCTTACTGGATTGTAGGCTGTGCGGGCCTGTACGATTAATTTGTGCTATCCACTTGGGAGTTTTCTGTATCAGTAAAATTCCCTTGCTGCCTAGGCTGCTTTTCTGAATGAGGCCAGTGCCTTCTGTGCTGTGAAGTAGCAGGATTCTGGACAGCTTGGCTGCAATGATTGGTTTTTTATATTAAAATATAGCTGATGGGAAGAGGAATCTTAGCCTGAAGTCTGAATTAGTGGATAAAAATTGTATTAAAAATTAGTTTAATAGGAGAGATAATCTCTTCTATATTTCTTTTTAGTGTGGACTTAAAAAATTTCTTCAATGGTTTATTAAAGATGCTGCCTATTGTCAGAAGGTTGAAGAATTCTAGCTGTTCAAATCAAAAGTTTTGCCAAAATTTCCTCTTGATGAAAATCCCTGTGGCATACAGTGACTTTTTTTTTTATTTATGTAAAGAATTGATAACCTCAAACACTGTTTTCCTAGGAAATAACTTTGTTTTTACAAACACATGGCATGAATTACATATAGATTTTTAAAAGACTAGAATAAGTGTCTTCAAAAGTTTTATCAGAAACTGTTAGCTTTTGCACAAATAATGCAAATGGAAAACTTGTTATGTAGATAGCTTAATGCAGTTAATAGTATAATAATGATAGAGTTGGAGGCCTGTGGCTCGTGGTGTTCCCAGGGGTCAGTACTGGGTCCAGTCCTGTCCAACTGATTCATCGGTTCCCTGGGTGAAGGGACGGAGTGTCCCCTCAGCACGTTTGCTGGTGACACAGCACGGGGAGGAGTGGCTGAGACCCCAGCAGGCTGCGCTGCCATTCAGCGAGACCTGGGCAGGCTGGGGAGCTGGGCGCAGAGGGACCTCATGGAGTTCAGCAAAGGCAAGTGTAGGGTCCTGCCCCTGGGCAGGAATAACCCCCCGCACCAGTACAGGCTGGGGCTGGCCTGCTGGGAGGCAGCTCTGCGGGGAAGGGCCTGGCAGTGCTGGTGGGCAGCAAGGTGCCCATGGGCCAGCAGTGTGCCCTGGTGGCCAAGGCCAGTGGGACCCTGGGGTGCATTAGGAGGAGCACGGCCAGCAGGTCGAGGGAGGTCATTGTCCCCTCTGCTCTGCCCCAGTGAGGCTGCATCTGGGGTGCTGTGTCCAGTGCTGGGCTCCCCAGTTCAAGAGGGACAGGGAACTACTGGAGAGGGCCCGGTGGAGGGCAACGAGAATGCTGAGGGGAGTGGAGCATCTCCCTTGTGAGGGAAGGCTGAGAGAGCTGGGCCTGTTCAGCCTGGAGAAGGGAAGACTGAGAGGGGACCTTACCAATTCCTGCAGATGTCTGAAGGGCGAGTGCCAAGAGGATGGGGCCGGGCTCTTGTCAGTGGTGCCCAGCGACAGGACAAGGGGCAACGGGCACAAACTGCAACACAGGCAGTTCCACCTGAATATGAGGAAGAACTTCTGTACTGGGAGGGTGCCAGAGCCCTGGCACAGGCTGCCCAGAGAGGCTGTGGGGTCTCCTTCTCTGGAGGCATCCAAAACCCACCTGGATGTGCCTCTGTGCAACCTGCTCTAGGGGAACCTGCTTTAGCGGGGGGTTGGACTAGTTCCTCTAGTTCCAACATTTGCACGTAACGTTGTTACACATTGCACTCTGTAGGGGACTTTGAGATGCTACTCTCCTAAGCTGAGCTATTGATATGACTTGTACCTCAGTAGGTAAAAAATTATGTTTATTTTCTTATACATGTGCTAAATTATAACTATTGAGGGTGAAACTTGCTATTCTATGTGTCTGCATTACAATTTTCTCTGATGCAGTGTCTCAGCTTTAAGTGGTTCAGGGTTTTTTTATTTCTTCTACAAAACTGAAGCTGCTTATTAGAACAGGTTTTATAACTTGTAGGAGGCATGTTACAATTTGGCTTGAGGAATGAATCATGCAGCTTTTAGGAATGTGTTGTCTTTGTTCTTTGTGGATGTTCTGCTCACATCCGACCAAGTCATGAGGTGTTTAGAAGTTGTATTTTGCCCATACTCACAATATTTTAAGAACCCGACGTAAGTTTTCAAAAGGTATGCAAGTATACCATTCCTGGATGTTGAAGTTACTGTATATAACATTTGCCAACAACATAACTGCTTGGTTAAGCACCTGTTTTTTGTGGAAGCTTTTGAGATGATGTCCAGCTTTTTCCTTGTTCCTGCTCACTTGTTATCTGACTAGCTGTTCCATTTATCTTCTAGGAAGTCAGATAGTTTTTGTGCTCTATTTATGGCAAGTTTTGTATCTTCAGTTCTTCACGTGTCTGTGTGTGGGTACAGTGGAAGTGTATGTCAGCTCCATACTGGTCAATGCAAGTAAAGATGGGAGGCGTAATAAGGTAACGGCTGAATGTTAATTTTTGGCTTTGTGTACTTCAGGAAGTAGTGCAGGAGAAATGTTTCTGTGGAATGAAGTGGTTGGCATTGAGGATCCAACATTGGTGTCATAGTAATTTTGGAAGTACTGCTTTTGCTTAGGTCAGTCCACAGGCTAAATGTCCACTTGCCTTTGGAGCAGATCTTTTAGTTCAGTTTAGCTTAAAAGAAATCAGGTTTATATATTCGAGCACCACTGTACAATGCACACCAGCATGTGCAGTGAGGACGACTGGGAGGCTTGCTTCAGAAGCTTTATCCTGATTTGAACCGAAATGCAGTGCAGATTGTCCATCTACATTGTACATCAACATGTACATCAACACGCATTGTCTTGCTGCTGGAGTTGGAAGTGCATGTGATAGAATTTAGGAGCCCTGTTGTGGTTTAAACCCGGCCAGCAACCAAGCACCACGCAGCCGCTTGCTCACTCCCCCTCATCCAGAAGGATGGGGAGGAGAATTGGACAGGAATGTAAAACTTGAGGGTTGAGATAAGAACAATTTGATAAGTAAAGCAAAAGCCGCGCATGCAAGCAAAGCGAAACAAGGAATTCATTCACCACTCCCCACGGGCAGGCAGGTGTTCGGCCATCCCCAGGACAGCAGAGCTGCGTTACGCGTAATGGTTACTTGGGAAGACAAACGCCATGATGTCGGATGTTCCCCCACTTCCTCCTTCTTCCCCCAGCTTGTGTACGCTCAGCATGACATTCTATGGTACGGAATATCCCTTTAGCTAGTTCAGGTCACCTGTCCTGGCTGTGTCCCCTCCCAATTTTGTGTGCCCCTCCAGCCCTCTGGCTGGCAGAGCCCAAGGAACTGAAGAGTCCTCGATTTAGTATAAACATCACCCAGCAACAACTAAAACCATCAGTGTGCTATTGGCATTGTTCTCACATCAGAGCCAAAGTACAGCACTGTACTAACTACTAAGAAGAAAATTAACTCTATCCCAGCTGAAACCAGGACAGCCCACAGTCTGTTTCTCTTTCTACCCCTTATAGTATTGACAAGGGATTGATCTTATTTCCCTGTGAAACTGAGTACATATTTCCTATAGCTGAAGTGGTAGAAACATGTGCTCTGGACTAAAAGCCACAGGTGTTTTTAATGGATAAGCTTTGACTTTGTGGTAGAAATACTGTGTTTTCCATTTCTTGTAAAAAATGTAAGAATTCAGATATTCAAAATGTTTAGCAAGCGAATATGGCCTGTGATAGCAGATGGTCAGAAGTCAGAAGAAGCCTCAGATGAGGATTACCTATGTGACTAACACAGCCCAGTAGTGGTCACAAATTGTTCTGTATGAGCTCCTTCCCTTACTTGGAATACAAATCACCAGTAAACCAGAGATTTAGTGATCTGAAGAAACAATATTATGAAAATATGTGGCAGTGATGATTTTCAATTTTGCTTGCATTTTCAGATACTTTGGACTTGATTTATAGGCATGCTGGATATTCAGAATAGCAGCTGAAGTTGTATTTTCAAAGGACAGCTCCAGTTAAAGTTCTGTTGAAAGCACTGACTGGAAAACTAGGCACTGAGTGTTTGAAACTGGGCAACCAAAGTTTGTGGGCATTTATTTTGCCGTTGGGGTTCTCATCATTGTGTGCCAGTCACCCACCTTTAGAATAGGAATACTGAAGTGTAAAGTTATTGCAGAGTTCGCATTTGTTGTATGCAGTCTCCCCATGTGATGGACAGATCTGCATAGACATGTCTATGGGGAAATATAAGGGTTTTATGTTCAGAGTAGGATGCAGATGGTAAGCATTTAATGGGTTGGGGGCAAAAAATGGGCAATTGTCCATTTGCTGAATGAATTGGAAATCCTGCTGGAAAGAATGGAATAAAGCAGCAGAAAGAATATTATCAGAAGTAGGTATGTATAAAGGCTAAATTGAAGTTGCATTGCTTTCAAATCTTAACTGCTCCACAGTTTAGTTTTACAAGTATGTATTTAAAGCTTTGGGAGGATTCGATGTGATAACAGGTCTGCAAAACTGTTGGTGCTTTGTAATCTGCATTTTGGTGTGCTGTAAGGCAAGTGTAAGGATTGGATTGGCAAGAGTAGAGAAGGTATGCAGGGTAGTGTGTGAACATTGTGGAAAGACCTTTTATGTATCCGAATCTGCATATGTTTGTGCATTTTTTGGGAAGAGCAGTTTAAAAATACCCACTGATAGTTTTAGTCACTTGTGAGGAAGGCTTTTGGAACACGCTTGTTCCTGGAGTCATTTAGTTGTGTGTTTAAAACACCAACGCTATGAATTGATGTCCCTGGAAGTTTTGCTTGTGGGCTTGGTCTAAAGTTATGAACTCCTGCATTTTATTTCTGTTCTCAAAATACTCTTATTAGGGAAGGCTTTCTGTTGTGCTTGTTGTGTTTTGTGGTTGTTTGGGTTGTTTTTTTTTTAATTTAATGGGAAATTGTTTTTCAGATATGGATTTGGTCATTTGAGTAAATAGCTAAAGCAAGAGCAAGTGCCCAGGAAAGGAGTCAGCAGGTAGGGAGTGAGGAGGGGGGCATCTTTCTTGGATTCTTTTTGCATGTTCTGAACAAGGTTTTTCTGGATTCCTAAACCTACCGGGTTTATCCTGAATTGTGAAATTCAAGGTTTCTTGTTTTGCTTGTGCCTGCTCCTATAGAGATGATGATGACACAGGTCATAGATGCCAAGCACTTCTACCCTTTGCCATGGTAATAGTAGGAGCCTGGTGATAACTTTCATCTTCCCTAGGTTTTGCTACTTTGCTTTGAGGGGTAATCTGGGGGAAAAAAAGGGCATCATGAGACACCAATTGGTAAATAATCTGTAATGCAGCCACAGCAGTGATGTGTGGATGTTCAGTAAAACCAGCAATGCTAACTGTCCGCTTACAGACAGGTATTCATGCCAATTTCTTCCATCTGCCTTTCACCTCAGCTTCACTTTGTATCTGTCCCAATCTTCTGTGTTTTCCTCCCCCTTGTAGTCTGGCTAGGGGTGCAAGTTCCAAAGAAACATACTCTGTGGTACACATAGCATAATTTCTGTAATAAATACCCCAAACAAATGTTGATACTGAATTCATAGTTAATTAGCTTTAATTTTTCTTGCTTGCTCTCTTTTAAAACATTATCGGTTCCCTTTCAGTGGTTCATTAAACTTCACTGTTTTGTATGAAACTTTTCCACTAAATCCATAGACTCATCCTGAGTTATAAACCTCGCTCTGTTTCATTTGCATCATTGCTTATAAAGGAGAGAAAATAGGTCAAGTTATGCCCTGAAAGAATATCTCATTTAGCATTTTTCAAATACTGTTAAAAGCATAATGGAAATGTGGGAGTAAGAGAATATATGGCAAAGTGTACATGACTGTTTAGTTTAGGGAACTGCTTGTGGTAAAAAGAGGAGCCCTGCCCTCTGAGCCTCTTTCTCTGCTAGCACTTAACGCTTGTGTAACTTGGTATTACGGAAGGTTTTAGAGTGGTTCAGAAAAAGGGATTTGCAAATGGGGAATCTATGCCGTTGTACAAAGATCAGAGTTCTGTAGGTGGGTGGTGTTATTTAGATTCTACTTTAAATAGACCCATGTTTGCATAGTCTTACCTGTTATCACCTGAAGGAATGACCTAGCTGAATAATAGTACTAGAGGTGTGCACTGTGTTGCTGCAGACATAAGTATTGGGCCTGCTGTCATGAACATAAAAATAGTATTGTCATTGTACCCTGTGGTATTAAGATTAAGTATGTATTTCAGCTAAGTGACATCAAACAGGCTAAAACACTGTTGTACTAAGGACTGGTCAAGCATGCAGTACGTGCAAGTTTCTTGTGTGGAAGTGCTTATGACCTGAAGCAGTGGTCCCCAAGCTGTTGCTTGTGATGATTTGGAATGCTACTGTTAGATACAGAAAATTTTTAGGCAGTTCTCTATGGAAGAAAAAAGAAATCCATGGAGTAGGAAATGTTCTTTTCTAAATACAGGAATTCATCTAGCTTTTTGTAGATTAAGCTGGTTTGGTAGCAGTTGCTGTTTTGGGGAAATTATTTCTGCCCTTACTGTTAATTTTTTTTCAGGCCACAGTCAGAAGGATTCTTTTTACTCACTGGTTTGGGTTTTTTAATTCCACTTGTGCTTTCAGTGCCCTAACATCTTTAAATATTTCATATACAAGAGACTTTCTATCTTCTAGAATAAATGGCCTGAAGGGAGGAGGAATTTCTGAAACTATCCTGCTTGAATGTACAAGAAAACCCAGTGTGCAACCAAGCTGTTTATCTGATTACATACCACCGAAAAAAACTTTGAGCCCTGCTTCTGCACAGGCCACTGAAGTGATCTGCCAGTGATTCGTGTAGCTGATAGGAACTTCCAAGTCACGCTCACTTAGAAAAAAGAACAAATAAAACCCTAACCCAGGTCTTCGCATTATGGGGAGAGTAGAAATGATTCCATGGGTGATAATGTGGTTTGGTATATAGAAATTTTACAGGAATTTTTTTTTTTTTTCTTGATTCATTGCCTCTACAGTTTTCCTGTATCTTTTCTTAGTTGTTCAGGGAGCACTGGTTTGTACTTCAAAAAGGGTGGGGCTGTCTGGAGCAGCTCTTTGAGGCTGACATGCAGGGGTAAGAGCCATGGCAGAGCCAAAGATTCTGCAAATTGGTAATAATGTGCGGATATTTGTGTTAATTTTTAATACACAAGTGTGTGAGACTTTTTTTTCTTTTCTTTTTTTATGCAGGTCAACTTTGTAGTGTGCCAACTGTTTGCCTTGCTTGCGGCTATTTGGTTTCGAACATACCTTCATTCAAGCAAAACTAGCCCATTTATAAGACATGTTGTTGCAACCCTCTTGGGCCTTTATCTTGCACTTTTTTGTTTTGGATGGTAAGTTACACTTAAATTCACTTTTCAGGGATTTACAGACTTTCATTTCTTGTTTGGAGGGAAGCAGAGTTTTGTTATGAAGAACCTTATTACTTAATTTGGTGGGTTTTAGCTGTGGCAAATGTACAGAAATTAGCTTAAACTTTCTCATGTTGCACAAATTTTGAAAGATCTTCCATTTACAAACTAGCAACTGACAAACATGCTGTCTGCCTGTGGTTTTGGGAGGATGGAGCAGGTGCAGTTTAACTTGTACCAGTTTCTCTGTAAACTTGCTTGAGAAGTATTCTGGAAGCGCAGCACAGATGTGATGACTAAGGTAATTTCTCTTAAATATTCACTACATGAGATAACTTGCTGCATCTTTTCTGAATATCGGCAATCTGAATTTTTGTGGGAAGAGTGGCCAGAACTATGGTACTTACAAAGCTCCTAGTAGTATAAAACACCTGGAAAGGAGCTGACCTTGATTTGAGAGTAGTTTGTGTGTGGGTTTTTTCTTTTATGTTTTGAAGGGGTGTGTGTGGGGTTTGTGGTTGTTGGTTGGTTGGGTTTTTGGGTGGGTTTTTTTCTTTTTTTAAACACAAAATTTCTGTGACTGCTGTTTTTACATTTTGATCTTTTCATAGTGTAGCAGGTCAGAATGTTAGTAGGGCTAGTAAAGGGTATGCATTTGGTTTGGTGAAAAAACTTTCTTTTCCTTCAGAATTAGCTTGCAAAGTAGCACTCTTCTTCCCAAGGTGGCTTGAGATTAAGTGCTGTTTTTGTTCTGTTGCATGGTAAACAAAGTGCTTGCTTAGCTTGAGGTGTATAGAAGACTTTTTATACTGATTGTTGTAGAGTATTGCTGAACTAGGGGGATTTAGTCAAGCTGTTGTTCAGGTGGGAAGATGCACACAGTGTGCACCCGTGTGTCTGTGCACACACAGAGTATGTATAGATAAATGTAGGAATTCCAAACCACAGATTTAGCCTCTATATTAGCATGTTGCAGAGGCTTTTCAACATTAGTTGATACATATTACTTTTAAATTTAGAAAAAGAAAAATCAGTAAGTTCTCTTCTTTGGATTTACAGGTACAGTTTACCTTTATATATAATTCCATAACTCCCACGTGTTTCTTAAACTTTTGGCCATAGTATTCTGCTCTGAGAGAAAGATCTGATGTCAAAGACTTCGAGTCTTAGCACTAAATGAAGAGGATGCTATGGGAGATGCTACTGTGTGTGTGTAAGCTTTAGAAGCACGTTCCATATTCATTGCTTTGAAAACAGAAATTATTAATTGTAGCATGTAATTAGAAAGTGTTAACAATATACTCATATCTGAAGTTTGGGAGACTATAGAAACAACCTCCACCCCCAGCAGACATAAATAAAGATCTGTGGAAGCCTCTCACTAGCAATATGCCCTGGAAAGGTAATTGGAGAGAAATGTTATGCCATAGTAGAAACCTGTATTCTACTATGCTTAGGATCATACTTAAAGCAATTATTTTAGCAATGATTTTTTTTTATTGCAAGATTTTTTTTCTTACAGTTGTAGAACTAAAAGCTTTTTAAAAATGCCAAAAAGTAAGAACATAATTTGAGATGTTAAAAGTACACATTCTTTAAAAAGCTAGTAATTCTGTTGCACTTGTGCCAACTCTTTTTTCCTGTTGCCTAAGTGTTTGTTATACAAGCATGATTTTTGAGGGGTTTGTTTTGTTTGGTTCCCCTCCCTAAGGAATCAAGTATACATACAGGTTACAGTCCCACAGTACACCTTCAACAACTCTTCAATTGCATTGTAATATGTATATACAAGAGGAAAACTGTTAGTGTTCTCCCATACAGTGTATATAGTAAATGTAGATATGGAGGTGATCTCATGCAAACCTAAATGGGGGAAATAGTTTGGAATCTGCACCCTTTTAAGAGTATTTATTAGTTATGTTGTCCTTTTCAGTTTCAGGTGTACTGATTTTCAGTTACCTTTGGTGCTTGTGATGGTGTTGTGGGACAGGAAGAAAAGGGATAATTCCCTTGGGATAATAGCAAATAGTATTACAGGCCTAGAATAACCTTTGCATGTAGCTAAACTTTACTACTTCATGTTGTATTTAAATGCCTCCCTTTTAATTTTTGAATTGACGATCAATCATATTGCCACTGTTAACTCTGAAAGAGAAATATTTTTCAGAGATTATAGTCTTGATATGGTACTCCATATCAACTCACATTTTGGGGGGCTTTGATATCTTATTATGCTGCTTTCTCTGTTTAAGAAGCAAACTTTTTAAACTTAAATTTTGTCATTTCACTAATGCCTGTCTTTGCTATACAGTGTTGCTAATAGGTGGCTCATATGAAAAGAATCTGAATTATTTTTTTAATTGGCAATTGCTTATATTAAATGTGCATTTGAATTTTAGGTAGCCATATCTTGGGTAAGACTAGCTAGTAGAGAAGCATGGGAGTGTATGCAGATTGGATCTTCTATAAAAAGTCAAGATTTTCAAGGTCAATTAATATAAAAGTGAATTGTTTTCCTTCATCATGTGAAGACTTCACAGGATTTTAGGCTGCCTAGAACTGGGCTTGTTGTTGAAAGTGAAGACATTTCTTTGTGAATAGATGAGGAGTGGAATTAGGAAATTGCTGCTGGTAAGCTGAAAGAAAACAGTATCAAGACAAGAGAATAGTGACTGCTTTTTATGGGGAAAATTCCAAAACTAGATCAGTATGTCACTTGAGCATGTTTAAGTATGCTACTAAGGCACGTAAGGTATCAGAGTGAAAGAGAAATGGCTTACTGAAGATCAGATGCTTTTCCCCAATCACTGGCAATTGTTTGCCACCAGTGTTCTTCTAGATTGCTGAAGTATAACTTCAGTAACAAAACACCCCCCAAAATAACGGTGGTGGTGTAGCTGTGGTGGTAAGCTGTGGAAAACAAATAAGGAGAAGAGGCTAGAGCACCTTTGTGAAATAAATCTGTGGGTTGTTGGTGTGTAGGGGTTTTTTTATCTGTGTTTTTGAGACCATCATCATTACCATCCCTTTTATCAGTTATTGATGACCCGGGGCAAAGAGACTGACTGGACAGAGTTACCATTTCTGTTGACTGGGAAATCATCCCATATACTGATACTGTTGATACAAAATACTGTTGGCCTTATCTGAGATACCTATTGTTGCAAGCATGTAAAAAGATGAGTATGGAAATTGAACCACTAAACATTGATGTTATTTACACATGAAATAATGTCAAGTAGAAGTAATATGAAACACATTCTTTGTATTTTAAGGATTTTCAGCTTTTACTGTATGAGCTGGAAAATTCTAGGTATGTTTGTAGGTTTTGGTCATCGCTGCTGCCTGTGCTATGCTAAAGGGGGAAATTCAACAAAACGGAGGGCTGCAGAAAATCTAAATA
Organism: Falco peregrinus; assembly: GCF_023634155.1. Taxonomy (NCBI): domain Eukaryota; kingdom Metazoa; phylum Chordata; class Aves; order Falconiformes; family Falconidae; genus Falco; species Falco peregrinus. Next base: position 63,864,322 of record NC_073727.1, read on the forward strand.
GAACAAAAAGGTTTTTTTTGAAGCAGCGATGGAGTTAAAATTTGAACCGCTTTAATTTCACATTAAATAAATAAATGCATGCAGCTTATTTCATTAATGAAAATTCTGTGAGGGTTTACTATTATTTTTTTCCTAGGTATGCCTTACATTTTGTTATACAAAGTGGAATTTCCTACTATATCATGATCATTATAGGAGTGGAAAATATGCACAAGTAAGTTTCCATTCAAAAATTGTATTTATTTTTGCTTTTACAAGAATGCTACTGTTCAGATTTTTTTTTGTAACTGTGCGCATATGCCATACTTCTGGTTGTATCATAATATTTTAGTATTTGAATTCTGCTAACCATGGTTTTATTTCCAGGAGAGAAAATTGCTTATTTGGGTATTTTTGCCAGCTTTTTGGAACATCTGAGGCTTGTTACAATTGGTAGTATCCCACTGAGACTTCTTTTGTGTTCTCAGCATTCTGATTTTTTCATCATTACCTAATCACAAATAATTCTAGGTGTCTCACAAATGAGTTAACTAAACAAATGTAATTTGACAACAACCAGTGCTATTAGAAGGAAGATGTCTGAAGGGAACAAAATTTGTGTGAGATTTGTGGTGGTGTTTTGTAAGAATAATGCAGTGTGAATGCTGTCTGAAGTTAAGAATGCTATCGTAAAATTACATACATAGGACATTATTTTGGGTTTGCTTGGATGTATGATTACATTAGCAGTATCTGAATCCATATAGAATGGCACTTGTTTCTCTTTTTCAATCATTCTTAAAAATAGGAAAGACATTTATTTTATTACTGTATGTGTATGTTTTACTATTCCACTAGTCTAGAGAACGAAATTAGGTTCCCACTGTGTAGTTCCTGCATAAATATTTAGTAAAATAGCAAATCCTTGCTTGAATAGGTTCCTGAGGCATGTGAGGCTGTCAGGAAAGATGCTGGTAAAAGAGCCAAAAAGGAAAATTGCTTTACATAGAAAATGCAAAGGCAGGGTGGCCTTAGTTCATGATCCTGCCTGTTAGAACATTCTGCGTCTTTGTACTCTGTTACTGAATATAATTTTATTGTCCTTTGAAATATCCCATATTAGGGTCTTATTTTCAGGATTTTCTACAACGCCTGATGTATTTAAACTACACAGATGTGAGAGAACTTCATTTGGTTGGATGGCTGGTTTATATTCTAATGGTTTATTTGATTAGAAGTTGTTTTAAAGCAACTTGTTCATACCAATTTCTCTTTTAGACATGTAACGATGTAAGTTATAACTTATGTAGCTTAATAGTTTAAAAGCAATCATTACTGCTGTGAAATGCTGCAAAGGGAGGTACCAGCCAGGAATACTTGGGTCTTGATTATAACAAATTACATAGGTTTCTCATAAGAGGAAATCTAGCAGTGGTTTACTTCCCTAATAGTGAGAGGCAGGTAGGCATGTGTGTATTTAACATTCCAGCATTGAAACAAGGGAACTTACTGGTTCCTGATCCTCCCAATTGCATACCAGCTCGTTTAACTGCATGGCCTGATCTGCTGAAATGTTTCCTGTGCTATACGCAACTGTGTACGTATTCTTACTGTTCCTCTTAGTTACTGCAGAGTTGGGAGGGTAAAATCTAGATTTGATTACTGGGCTTATGTTGCTCTATCACAGTATGAGTTAACATACCATTGGATAAAACTAGAAAGCTCTTTGAATGGAGGCAAAAAAACGTTACAAATGGAGTAATTTGTTTCTTCAAGTTGTGAACAATGTTCGGATGCTGTATGGGAAACTCCAGGAACCATTTCTAATAGGCGATACAGGCAAAATTATACAAGGTTTGTTCCCTCCATTGCCACGGTATCCTAGAAGGGATGCGATGCCTCTTGGTGTCCCTGTATGCCTGTACCTTTTACTGAAGGAATGTGCCATGTGCTCTTAATTTTCTGCTATGGAAATGCTATTTGCAGCTTTCTGTTTGGCAGTCTGAACAGAAACTAATGTAAATGACTCCCCTCCCCACCTAAAGGTTTGTCTTCGGGCTATAAACGTGTCTCATGGAGCTTGGGGGAGGTTCAAGGTTAAGTGCTATATAGTAAGGTGCTGCTGGTACCACCAGGCCTCAGGGTTGGAGTAGGGCCCTGTCAATGTTCTACTGGTGTGTTGTATATATACAGCTAGTCAGAGTATTTGCACAGCCAATTTTGTGATTTATTTTGTAGTAGAGGGACCCATTGGCTGGCAGTCCTTGCTAGAAATCACCTGAATTGTTCATAAACTTGGAGGCTATAGAACATCAAATACCTATAAGTGATGCCAATATGCATTCAAGTGACTTTGGTATTGGAAAAGCACTTCTGTATTGTACCAAGTATTGTTGTCCATGATCTAAATGCGTTCACTGAAGTAAGTTTCTCTCTTCTCCCTACTCTGCTGTCTTGCAGATTTCATGAGTGTATGGATTGCGAAAACCATTATCCCTCTTCTTCTTGCTTCCCGTACCCCCTAATATAGTTCCACTGTCTCTGTATCCTCTCTAAAAATTGTTTAAACAAAAGACAAACAACTGAAGTTCTTAGGCTGCCTATCAGTTTAGCTGCTATGCGTTGGGTATACTAGCTTTCCTTACCATCTGAACCAAGGAGAGATTTTTGATAAACTACATTTTCCAAGGCAGACTTTCAAGTCTGATACTCTTCTAAACCTCTTTTACTTTATTAATGTATTTCCACTGGATCTTGAAAGGCTCTACTTTACAAGGTTCCTACCTTTGTGATTTTCCTGCGGGAACTGAACCTTGTACAACTATTGCTTCCAGTTTGGTCTTGAAAATACCTGGTATGTTAAAGATGAAAGCTTTACCTGAACAACAGAAAAATGAGGGGAGAAAAAGGAAAAAGTAAAACTGGGGGGGGGGGGTGGGGGTGGTAGGGATGGACTGACCGTATTAAAAAGGAAGGATACTTTAGTTTTATATTTTAGCAACTTTTAGAATAAAGTTAGTTAGCAGAAAATGAGTTACCTGAGACTTGGATTTAACTAAAATTGATTATTTTTGTACTTCAGTCTTACTTAAATGATGGTACTGTAAGGGGAAGATGGCGTAATAACACTAGCTCTCCTGAATGGTTCAAAAGCTCTCATCTTTTATTTTAATAAGCTATCTTAATATTCATTTGGTGCTTTCATGGCTCAGTTGTTTAAACACATTTTTCAGTTTCATAATTAAGTTCTCAATTCCAATAAATTTGTATTTCATAACTGATGTGGTGCTAATATTTATTTTTTCCTTAGAAATTCTTATGTTTCTTCTATAGTTGCGAAATTGCTACTCTTCTTAAAAGACAAAACCCAAAACGCCACAAGATTTTTCCTTGAAGCATTTGGCCTCTGCTAGCTAAAAACTATGGAAGGAGTACTTGCACAGGCGATTTGATGACAAGGTTTTAAGGTTTCTAGGTAACTCCTCCTCTTTTGACTTGATTGCTCATTTCACTCTTGGTAAATCATGTCCCTCGGCCTGTTGGGAAAGGAATGTTAACTGTAAGACTCACAGGAAGCGAGGGCTCACTGAAGACAGTAGTTTCTCAGTGACTTCACTGACAATATAGAAGTCCCAGCTGTGTCAGTGTAGAAAATAAATCTGTTTATTTTAAGTCATTCCTGTTAAACTGTTTACTTAAATTTCTTAAATGTGCTAGTGTAATATGAAGAGATAGACATACTATTCCTGTCTGGTATCTTCTGTGTTATGCTTAAAGTTGCAGGATGATACTTCTGTGGTTCCAGAAGTCTAGAGCTGAACTGCTAAGGCTTAAGGAACTTATTTCGAGCTTTAGAAAAGAAAAAAAATAACTTAAATGTTTTTGGGCTTATTTAAGTTGCAAAAAGTAAATTAATGGAGGACCCAGAGACCTGAGATAACTAATAGCAGTAAATACATGATGAGCTGATGTGTGTGTGCCACAAGCACCACAAAGAAGAGGAGGAGACTGGAGCATCTCTCCTATGAGGAAAGGCAGAGAGAGCTGGGGCTGTTCAGCCTGGAGGGGAGAAGGCTCAGGGGGGTCTCGTCAATGTATATAAATACCTGGAGGGAGGGAGCCAGGCTCTCAGTGGTGCCCAGTGACTGGACCAGGGGCAGTGGGCACAAACTGAACACAGAAGGTGCTGCCTGAACAGCAGGAAACACTCTTTAACTTCAGAGTCACTGAACACTGGGACAGGTTGCCCAGAGAGGTTGTGGAGTTTCTGTCCTTGCAGATACTCAAAGGCCACCTGTACATGGACCTGGGCAAAATGCTCCAGGTGGCCCTGCTTGAGCAGGGGTTTTGGAACAGATTACCTCCAGAGGTCCCTTCCAACCTCAAGCATTTTGTGGTTCTGTTTTTGTTTTGATGCACGTACAATTCTTTGTACTGTACCTATGCTTATGTATGTGAGCGGTTTGAACGTAATGTAAAGAGATACTTGAGTAAACAAACTTCGGTTGTAAATGGTCTGGTCCCTGTGGAAGTGCTTCCTGGTGCATCCATTTCCTTAAGATTTGGGAATGTCAGTCCTCATTAAGTTCCCTTCACCCTCCTAGCCGGTGCATCGACAGAGCAATGCCTTGCCCCCGTTTTCTCCTTCATTCCTTGCTGTGGGTTTGACAAGCAGTAGATTTGGTAAATGAGGGGTGGAGGAGACTTGATGGCTTGATTTTAGAAATCTTGACTTAAGAGACAAGTAAGGTTTTGTTCATCGGAGTGAACTAATTCACTCAGGATGTCAACTGAGGCACCTAATTTGTCAGTCAGGGGGTTAATAATGATGAATGTCATGACTTGTTGATAGATAGGTTTGACTGCCAGTTAGCTTACAATTTAATTTTCACAGCAATCTAAGTTAGATATTTTTAAAAAGTTACCATTTCAGTGAAATACTAAATGGATTAAGCACACTATTCTTATTTATCCTGTGAGTTACTGGCAGGTTTTCATATGCATCTGTGTATCTTCAGAATTGAGAGCATTCATAAGCAGAAATTATTTTTTGAAATGAGTTAGGCTGGTTTTTTTAAACTTGTCTTTTCCAAAGGCCCTTGATCAAGGTAAATGTAAGCTTGTTATTTTGGTTTGTGGCTTTTTTTATTGCCGTCTGCTTTTAATATGATCACAGGTGTCTTAGTCTATGAAGAACATGCATGATCTGGATGAAGATATTTTTACCTGCAAAAGAGGATCCGATGCAGCTTCTAAAATGAGTCATTATTAAATCAACAGACCAAAGTAACAATATCTAACAATTGTTAAGGGTTTGACAGAAAAATGCTATCAATTCCTAGTAACATTTTTTTTTTAGTAAATCTAGGACTGGAAGCCAGCCAATATAATTATGGATCTTTGAAGGCATGAGGCCATCCAGGCAAGTGTAAGCTATCTGCTATAACCTCTCAGTTACAAATTTGTAATTTATTTATGTAACGTGAATAAAAATGTCTGGTACATAGGTAGCTGCCAAAGGACAGTGGGCATAGCACTGAGAATACTTGGATTCAGGTTTTCAAGTATTGGTAGCTGTAAACAGCATATGTTCTGCATATGCAAACACAATTTTTCTGTATTTCTGTTTCTACAGTTAGTGCAAATAAGATAAACTTATTTGAAATTAAGAAACCAATTGAGAGCTGAAAAATATGTTCTTACCAGTCAGCCAAGCGTAAATGCAAGATGGAGGAAAATGAGATCTGCTTATTCTGAAGCCTTAAATAACATATCTGAAAAAAAACCTGTGATGTCACTGCAAGCAGTTTTTGTTGTCTTACCAGATCTGTAATAAATGCAAAAAAAACCCCAACCCTGTTGATTTTATCATAAAAAAGTTTATTAAAAAGCAAGTAAAACACTTTTTTAATAGATTAGAATCAAATATGTATTAATAAACAGTATAATTTTTACAGCATGCCTAGAAATCTTATCCTTCCCTATTAGAAGTAAACATGAAAGCTAATGAATGGCTGTATTTAGGGGCATATTTCAATACTTATCAACTAAAAAGAATCAGTTTTCCATTTTGAAGTGATAAGTCTTTTTCCAAAGTAAAGGGATTGCGCTTCTTGAGTTCCTTCTAAGAAAGGACAAGCAGAGGTCTATGGGGCTGGATGGGATCCACCCAAGGGTACTGAGGGAGCTGGTGGCCAAGCCACTGTCCATCATCCATCAACAGTCCTGGCAAGCTGGAGAGGTCCCAGAAGACTGGAGGTTAGCTGTGTGATGCCCTTCTACAAGAAGGGCAGGAAGGTGGATCTGGGGAGCTTACAGGCCTGTCAGCCTGATCTCGGTGCCAGAGAAGGTTATGGAGCAGATCATCCCCAGTGCCATCACGTGGCATGTGCAGGATAACTGGGGGATCAGGCCCAGCCAGGGTGCGTTTATGAAAGCCCAGTCCTGCTTGACAATCCCAATCTCCTTCTACAACAAGATGACCCATTTATTGGATGAGGGAAAGACTGTGGATGTTCTCTCTCTGGACTTTGGCACCGTCTCCTGCAGAAACTGGCTGCTCACGGCTTGGACGGGTGTGCTCTGCACTGGGTTACAAGCTGGCTGGGTGGCTGGGCCCAAGGAGTGGTGGTGGATGGAGTTACATCCAGCTGGTGGCCGGTCACAAGTGCTGTTCCCCAGGGCTCAGTGTTGGGGCCAGTCCTGTTTAGTGTCTTTATTGATGATCTGGACAAGGGGATTGAGTGCACCCTCAGTAAGTTTGCAGACAACACCACGTTGGGTGGGAGTGTTGGACTGCTTGAGGGCAGGAAGGCTCTGCGGGGGCGGGGGGGGGGGGGTCTGGACAGCTGGGACCGATGGGCCAAGGCCAGTTGTATGAGGTTCAACAAGGCTCAGTGCCGGGTCCTGCCCTTGGGTCACAACAACCCCAGGCAGCGCTACAGGCTGGGGCAGAGCGGCTGGAAAGTGCCTGGTGGGAAAGGGCCTGGGGGTGCTGGTTGATGGCCGGCTGAACGTGAGCCAGCGGTGTGCCCGGGTGGCCAGGAGGGCCAGCAGCACCCTGGCTTGTGTCAGACACAGTGTGGCCAGCAGGACCAGGGCAGTGACCGTCCCCCTGTACTGGGCACCGGTGAGGCCGCACCTGGAATCCTGTGTTCAGCTTTGGGCCCCTCACTGCAAGGGGGACTTGGAGGGGCTGGAGCGTGTCCAGAGACAGGCAGCGGGGCTGGGGAAGGGTCTGGAGCACAAGTCTGATGAGGAGCGGCTGAGGGGCTGGGGTGTTTAGCCTGGAGAGGAGGCGGCTCAGGGGGGACCTTATCACTCTCTACAGCTGCCTGAAAGGAGGCTGTGGGCAGGTGGGGGTCGGTCACTTCTCCCAAGTGACAAGGGACAGGACAAGGGGAAAAGGCCTCAAGTTGTGGCAGGGGAGGTTTAGATCGGATATGAGGAAAAATTTCTTCACCAAATGGGTGGTCAAGCTTTGGAATAGGCTTCCCATGGAGGTGGTGGAATCACCATCTGTGGAGGTGTTTAAAAAAAAAATGCATGTGTAGATGCGGTGCTTAGGGACATGGTTTAGTGGTGGGCTTGACAGTCCTGGGTTGATGGTTGGACTTGATGATCTCAACTGTCGTTTCAAACCTCAGTGATTCTATGAAGGGTCAGATGGTCATCATACGTATCTGTTTTAGCGTGAGTGTTGGTGTAGTTAAAATAGCTAATGCAAATCTTCACTATATAAAAAAGATCATCTGGGTTGTTTTCTTTATTATGTCCAAATGTATCAGTGAGATTGCAGAATGTTGTCTCATTCTGTTAGCCAGGGTTAAAGAATGATTTTAAAATAGTGAGTCTTATGTGAAGAGCCATAGCAGTGATTTGGGGAACTGAAACAAAGTACTGTTAAGGTCCTTATTGGGGTCTTGTCAAGGAACTACAAGACAGTAAATTATTCATATTGGATATGAAAATGCAGAGAACTTCTATTTCAGCAGACAAAGCATTACAGAAAAGTCAGTTAATAGTGCTGAAAGCAAGATTGCTGTTTTCCTTTACATGGAAACTTTTTTCTTACCAGAAATACTGTTACGACTTTCTGCAGAAGAATGCTTCACCTCTCTTGTTGAAATGGTTAGTGGTTTGTTTTTTTTTTTCTTCTACTTTTTAATAACAAAGTGTATGGTCTGGCTGCATATGTTATATGTTTGATTATTTTTTTTATGCTTACTTAAAGATCAGACTTTTCTTTTGTATTCTGAGAAGTGTGAATGGAAACAGGCTTGCACCAGGCAGTGATTCTCTGTATGCTGAAGATTTGACCATTACAAAAATAGCCATGGATGGTTAGCAATAACAAATGGATGGCTGTCTTCGATGACCTGAAAAGTGAGCACCTGTTGAAGTAAACAGCTGTGAAGGAATTTCCTAGTAATCCTTATGAATTTCTTTTGAAAGTATTTATTTTAAATAGGTATTAAAAGTTCTTCTGCTTTGGTAGCTAACTGCTGTCTGTGCTTGGGTAGAACTCAATGCATTACTTAACACAATAGAAGTGTAAGTTGAAAAATAACTTGATACATTATCCTTCTTAAGATTGGAATGTGTGAACGGAAAGGCCTTTATTGATCATATCTTTTGTAATTACAGAAATGGAGTGAAAAGAACTAGAATTTTCTTACTTTTAGTGCCTGTCAGTTTTGCCTTATTTTTGAAGGTTTACATTTGTTTAATCTTTGAATCTTTGGTGTGTGTCCCATATATGTGTGTGTGTGTATATATATATGTATGTATGTGTAGGGAGAAAGAGGGAAGGACAGAAATCATATAGTGACTGCAGCTTTGTGAAGGTTAATAAGATAATAAACAACAGTACAAAATAAGGCATTTTTGAAGTGTTGTAGCCATTTCAGTTGCTTTGGTTACAAAGGGGGCATATGCTGACAATGCAACATTTTATTTCCGGGAGAAGAGTCTGAATCAGACTTTTTTTTTTTTTAAATCCTATCTCTCTTTCCCCCCCCCGCCTTTTTTTTTTTTTAATTTTCAGTTTTATTTTTGGCTTGGTTGCTGATGTTATTGAAAGAACAGAGTTCTTATCAGTAATTTTAACAATATTGTTGGCATAGAAAACCTTTTATCATCACACTTGAGAAAACTGAGGTGAAAAAATTTCTGGACTTCTACTTAAAGAAGTAGCTATACATTATTGAGTATTGATGTTTACCTGAAAGAGGGTTCTCTTACTTCCCTAAACTTTAAATTTATAGGTAGTTTTTTTACACTGTGTACTGGTTTCTGTAGAGGAGAACATGTTCTTGAAAGGAGGCAGTGGGGTAAAATGGCTGGGTGTGTTAGAAATCTGTTGGGACTGAGTAGCTATTGCTTTTTGGCTTGCATAGGTCTCAATTTTTTTTAATATTTATGCTGAAAGTGAAGCTGAGCACAGTCAATCAAGCAAAAGAAAATTGATAGTGAGAGTAGTCATGTTTTCTGGGCTCTATTTGGTAATCTGAAGGTTGTAGCATCTATATAGGTGCTTCTTCAAGGCACATTACTCTGCCTGTCATGCTGCCAAGCAACTTGACTGCTAGCAAATGAGCTCTGAGTCATGGTATCATTGCTGCATGGTTTATTACCTCAGCAAACTATTGATGTCAAATAAATCAGGCTCTCTGCAAAATGAAGTGGCAGAATAAATTGTACCTAGAAGAGTTCAGTGAAAGCTGTGTTCTTCAGCTCCTGGTAAAGACTGCCACTAATAAGAGTTGATTAAAAATTCTGGTTGTGTGGCATTGACTGAATTGAACCAGTGGTGTTTGTGATGGAGAGGTTAGATGCAAGGATTTTGTGTATTATAGTCAACCTTCTTCTCTAAGTGCATGCTTCTGCATAGTTTTTTATTCTTTGGTAAAATATCTTGTATTAAAGACAAATTTCATTTGAGTAATTACGACAAGCTCAGCAAACAGTCATTTCATTGTCCTTAATGGAACTGTTGGCTGTAAATTACGCAAGTCGGTTTTGCCTGCAGAACTGCAAGTGGTGGTGTGCAGAGTGTCTGGGCTGGAGCTAAAAGATGTTTGCAGATGTAAAAGATGATGACCCTTGTTAGCAATGCACAACAAAACACAAAAAACCTGTATTTTGTTTCCTTTAGAGGAAGACAGATGCAAGTAAGAAGCTTTGATACTAAAAAAGTACAAACTTTTTCATGTTAAAATCCAGTGTCTCAATTAAACATGTAAATAAGTTTCATACAGCTTTTAAAGCTGATTGTTTTTGTAGATCAAATGCCTTTACTGGAAGTCAAAGATGAGATCACAGAATCATAGAATAGCTGAGGGAAGCATTTCCAAGTCCAGGCCCTGCTGTTCAAAGTAGGATCAACTCGAGTGGGTTGCTCTATGAAATCCAAGTCTTCCTTAATACGAACATGATCCTGGATAGTTCCAGCTGTTGTAAGCATGCTAGCCATTTCCTTTTGGTGTCTTGCTTCAATGTCTATTATAGCTTAAAATTTTTGAGGAGACTTCATACAGCTTAGTTTTCTGATCTGATCTGGACTTCCTACAAAAACGTTTTTCATTCTTTATTTTCCCCCCACCCAACAATTGCACAGTATTGTCAAATTTCAAGGAAATTGCACAGAAGTAGCATTGTTAACTTAAATCTATTAGGCTCACTTCAATTTCAAGTGAAATAAAACAACTGCAATTGAGACCAAGTAACAAGTAGTAGTAGTAGTCTGTCTTCCTATTGTTTTTTATAACAGATAGTATCAATAATAAAAGGAGGGTAACAAAACACACTAAGCAAAGACTGTGCCAAGAGAAAGTACATAACTCCTGTGTCTTTAAGTCAGTAGAAACAGGTGGAAGCCAGGCTGAGTAATAAAGAAATGTCAGAGGGTGTATTTGATACTTGGAGTTTGGTTTTACTTGCAATTAACTTTTCAATTGCGTTTCAAGACAAATGCGTTTCCAGTATTCAAACAAGAAATCCATTCTTCTCTTCTATGCCATGAGAAGGTATGTAAGGCATTTACCTATATACTCTCTTCAGTATGGAGGAATTGCCTGGAAGTTTTAAGAGGGCTACGTGCAAGAAGTCCTATTTTGTTGTGTATTGATTGGCATAGTGTTTAGCTAGGAAGCTTACTGTTCTATGACAGTGAAATTTCAAACTTTGTTGTTTAAAAATTACACCTAATTCTGTTGAAAGAGAAGTGGGTACATAAAAAAAGATTGTAAATGACTCCCTGATTCTGATCTTAAATCTGACCTAAGTCATAGTGGAGCTGTTGGTGTTCTGTTTTCTGAGAAATTTTAGCTATATGGTACTGAAGCAGGTTTGCAGAATGTTTCAGTCTGGTAAGAAGATGCAAGTACCTTGGACAATGTAGCGTGGCATTCATCTTCAAGTGGATGAAATAAAACCCACTTAGTATAGCAGAGTGCTAAGCAGATTGCAGAGTCATTACTAATTACAGGCACAACAGGAACTGTGAAGTTGGTAGGCTTGCAAAAGGAGGCTCTGGGTATTTCAGCGTATGGTTACTTCAGGAGTAAATAATCTGTTTTATTAATAGATCATATCACGTGGGAATGCACAATACATACAAGTAATGCACAATTTTAGGCAATGGTCATGTAGCTGGCTTCCTTTTTCTTGGTATTCTGCCCTTTCTAGGAGTGTCTGTGATGTTTTAATCCCATATCCTGGAAACTCCTTAGGAAGTCTTAGGCTTTTTAGCTCATTAGGTGTTCCTCTTCTGCTTCCCCCACCATGGTATGCGTTTGTGATACCATGTTTAATGTATTCTGTGGTGTCACCCTTCTGTCTTTTTTTTTTTTTTTTTTTTTTTTTTTGCTACAAGATGGATGTAGGTCTCATTTGATCAGCAGTATTCACTGTCTCAAATTGTAATGAAACAGTCCAGGCTCATCTGGCTCTTGCTCTGCATGACCATGGTGCTCTGGAAAGCTGACCAGTAAATGCTGTAGGCACATCCTTCTGCAGGCAGAGGCCATTCATGTAGGACTGTGGTCTTGAGGACATTGTTTTTCAGTTGTCTGACAGCACTAGTTTCACTGGAAGGTTTCCTTCAGAAATTTATGTAAGCAGTGTGATTGCAATTTCTTAAGAAATGTCCGTGCGGTAATTTCTTACCACTTTATATATTATTTTTATATATTTATTAGAATAGGTCTGTATGAACATGATGCAGTATGCTATATTACTGGGCCTGAGGGAGCTTTCCAGAACAATGGGAGGGCCTTGCTACCGAGCTGCTACTGGAGCTGCAGTCAGAAGCCAATGGCATCTTCGTCATTCCTAGGTGCTGGAGAGCAGAATAACAGATTTTGCTGTGTTTTATATAAATGTGTGAAGTAACATCTGGGTAGGATATCTCTAAACTGAAATAGCTATGGTTTTTGAAACCTTTCAAAAGGGTGTGAAAGCAAAACTTGGTTCATAGGTGACTTCTGAAAAGTGGGTTAAAGTAAAGCTTTATTCTGATGTTGGTTTGATATAAAGTATGTGGCTTTGGAAGCTGGTTAGTTTCTCTGGCATTTTTCCACAGTTAATGTTTGAGCAATTAGTGTGTGTGACACAATCTGTATAAACACTAGAAGCGTCTAAATAAAGGAGCCTAAGGCACCTAGAAGCAGGTAGTTGGTTGTGCCAGCTATGCTTTCCTATTCATACAACTCCTTGGTGTATTTTTCAAAGATTTCAAGCAAGTGTGTAGAAGTGCACATACCTCAAGACTATGACCTGATTTCTGCTCTTAATGCCATGCTGTTATGAAGGAGGTTTGAGATACAAAGTGCAACATAAATCATCTGAAACACACACAATAATCAGATGCAGTCTCTGTCCAATTCTTGTGGTGGAAGAGATCCTTTTGCTGGAAGTAGTAAACTCCATATATCTTAGCAGCTAAAAATAATGCATTGGGTTATGAAGCGAGTGATGCTTTCTAAAATTGGTAAAATGGGCAATGGTAGAAATAATGCCAGTGTTGGCCGATACATCCATTCCTCGGAAACATCACCTTCTTGTGTTTGTGAGCAGAATCAATGAAGAAATAATTCTTAATCTTTTGAATCCTCTGCTATAGGTGTTAACTGAGAAAGGAACATCTATTATTTAAGATATTTCTTGGAAACTTATTCTTCAGATCAGCACTGGGAGCCAGTTGTTTAAAGTGTCTTTTATCAGAATGGTCATGACCTGCTGTGTACTTGTGTTCATTGTGAAATGAAACCATTATCTGATTATCCATAGTGTATTTCTACAGTGTTTCATAAGCACATTGGATTTTCTTTCCTTACTTTCATTCTTACTATGAGAAAATAAGGGAGCAATCAGCAGATAGTTTCTGTGTCTTAATAGTTCTTTTTCTCCTTTACCATTTGCAAATGGACGGGAACATTGTGGCAGACTCACTGGTTTGTTCTGGATACACTGCCTCATTTCCATGTCACAAGACATTAACAGTGATGACATATGTTTGAAATGGCATTTGATCAAGTTACTGAGCAGATACCTCACAGACCTGTATAGGTCACTTTCCTTTGCTCTCTTTGACAGTGAGAGTTCTTGCCATGTGTCCCTGTGTGCAGGTGTGCTTAAGAATTGTAGTAGGTAGTGATTAACAGGTTCTTGTGGTTCATTCAGCGGTTGAGTGCAGATGGGATGGGAAAGAGGAGACCAAACAACCCAAACAGAATAATTAGTACTTGAATTATGGACTTTGTGTATTTATTGCTGTTCTGACCTGTTGGTCTCTTATCTTTGAGTAATCAGGCTTTGTCGTTGGCTAACTTGAGCAGGCAATCCTTGAACTATCAGTGTGGTCAGTTAAGGATTCTCTGTTAAAGGGAATCTTTTGCAAATGTAAATGTTGGTTAGGTTTGCCAGAGAAGTTCAGAGTACCACATCTCTTAGAGAGCCTGATGGATTCCGGAGTGGGACTTGTGCCAGACGGATGCTGGTTGCTGGATGCTTTAGATGCCAAGAGATCTGAGGCGGCAGAGAGAAAATGGATGGTAGCCCCAACATAAACCAGACAGTTCTCATTAAAGGCTCAGCAGTGAGCCTTCCCCTGCAGCAACTGGTTGCTTTGCCTGCTTTGTCAGCATCTTATTTTCTAATGGCAAAGTTTTGGCCTTGGGGTTCTAGGTTTGATTTGTACAGGAGCAAGTTCTGGTTTCCTGATATTTACCTGAAATCTGATTTATTAATTGCAGTAGGCTGAAAAGTCTTTGCAGAAGCAGAGCATGGCTGAGGTTGGACAGAACTTCTGGAAGTCACCCTCCTGCTCAGGCAGGGCCACCTGGAGCCAGTTGTCCAGGACCATGTCCAGATGGCTTTCAAATATCTCTGAGGAGGGAGAGACTATAACATCCTTGGGGAATCTGTGCCAGTGCTTGGTCTTTCTTACAGTAAAAGTTTCTTGCTGTTTGGACAGCACCTCCTGTGGTTTAGTTTGTGCCCATTGCCTCTGGACCTGTCACTGGGCACCACTGCAGAGAGCCTGGCTCCATCCTCTTTGCACCCTCCCTTCAGGCATTTTATCCATTTATGAGATGCCTCTGGGCCTTTGTATTCTCCGGGCTGAACTGTCCCAGCTTTCTCAGCCTTTCCCATGAGAAGGGTGCTCTAGTCCCTTATCTTAGTGGCCCTTTGTTGGTCTCTCTCCAGTATGCCCGTGTCTCTCTTGTCCAGTGCTGGGTCTTCCAGTACCCAGCAATCCAGGTGTGGCCTCACCAGTGCTGAGTAAAGGGGATGTGAGTCACCCTCCCCAACCTGCTGGCAATACTTTGCCTAATGCAGCCCAGGATACCATTAGTTATCTTTGTGGTAAGGACACTGCTGGAGAATGTCTGGAGTGGGCTGTTAACCAAGTAGAAAGATCTTTTTGTCTGGAAAACAAACACTGGAGTGTTTTCCCTTAAGAAAAACTGGTAAGATACTAGTCTACCAGCTTCAAAACAATCCCAACTTAATTTTGTTCAAATCTTTCTAGCCACAGTATTTGTTTACCTGTTTGCTGTATCAGAGGGCCCTAGTGGTTTCTTTTATTGTATGTTTGATTTTGCTTTTTAACTTCTTAATTCTAAAGTGATACCTTAAGACACTTGCAGATTTCCAAAGATCAAGTCCTTGTTTTAGTAATAATGGGATTAATTATTCCTCCACAGTTAAAGCCCATTCTGGTTCCCTTTTTTTTTTTTTTCTTAAAAATGGAAGTGCGTAATGGTCTTTGTGTGGTTGGTTTGGTGGGATTTTTTTCTTCTTTTTTTTTTTTTTCCCCCTTCAGTTTCTTAGCAAAAGGAAGCTAATGCTATGATTGTGCATTTGAAATGAGCCAACTAGTTCAATCAGCTTGGGCACAAATTTGACCTTCTTCGAGATAATTTCCTTTGCATGTGATGAAAACTGGATGCTGAGTGGAGAAGAGAGTACTGACTGTCCTAAGTTTGTGGTGCTTTCAAAACCTTCACCTATCTCTTGCAGACTTGCTTTGTCCTGCAGGCTGGATTTAACCATCCTCTTCTACACACATGTTCCCTTTCACTAGCTGGACCATCAATTTCCATTCTGAGAACCTGCTAATGGTTGCATTCCTGTGAACTGATGCAACTCCTTTTTTCTTTCCACCTACTGCCTGCCACTCCTGTCTTTCTGTAGAACCCTGTATGGTGCCTTGACCTTTTGTGTGTCAACTACCATGCCTTTCCACGGTCTCCAGTTTGAGTGGCATGTTAGATTTTCTTGAATTTGAACTCTTGATATTTATCTGACTGTTACATCCTTGTTCTCATGTTTTTCTGTATCTGTGTCTGTTACGAACATGTTCTGTAGGTCAACCTCTGATCTATGTTTGGGCAGAGGAAGGCCCTTTCAGCTTCAGGCAGGAATGCTGTTGCATGTCTTTTCCAAGCTTTTGTGGTAGTAAGTGTTGGACTGTATAAGTTAGAGAGCCAACTACTTCCAAATGATTTTAATGCTCTTGTTCTTCTTTTTGAAGGGATTAGCTGCTCTCCCGAATACATGATGCTATCACAGCATGTACCAGAATCTCATTTCCTTTAGGGTTCTTTTAAAAGATCATTTTGAGGTCCATCTTCCGTTCTAGGGTGTTTTAGTTATAAGGAAAAAAACCCACAAAACCTAAAAAAAACCTCCAGGCAAAAAACCAAAACCCACCCCTCCAAAAATCCAACCAAAAAAATCCCAAACTAAACAACAACAAGAAAAAACAAACCCCCACAAGTCCTTGGATGTTTACTGTTGCTTTAGAGGCTGACATCGTTCCGCACAGCAAAAGCTAAGAAGAGGGAAGTACAACACAAAAAGTGAGTTGGGAGCAGGTTGTCTGGCTTAATTAGTTTATATATGAACTTTGGTAGCTGTTACTTTTTTTTTCTACAAATATAGTTTGTGGCTTTGTTGTTTTTTTTTTCTTAAAAAATATTTGCATCATGCTTTCCAGCTAAACCTTGGGGAGGGTGTGACTTAATTTCTAAAAGGAGCCTAACAGCTTTACCCTTTAAATGTCATAGGCTATTTTGGAGATTATTTGGCGGCAGTAATGAAAGGTATTATATCATTCATGAAGCTTCAGATGTCTCTGCTGCTTGAACTAGATAAATAAAATGAAATGTGATTTGCAAAGATTGCATAAATAGAGCACCAAATCAATAGGAAACATTTCTAGATAGTAAGAGAGCATTTTTGGACTTCCTTGGTGACCTAGAAATGATTTCAGACATCTGGCTGTCCTATTCCCAGGTATTCCACTGGGACACAAAGCTGTCTACAATGCAGGGTGCAGAATGTTTACTGACCAGCTAATCTGGAGGTTACCATTTAAACGAAGCAGGTATAAACCTTCCTTTTAGATGAGCTTAGACTTTTCGAAAAAGATTGATTTTTGATAACTTGTCACTATTCAAATGTCACTTGGAAATTGAAAGCCTTTTCTGAGCTGAAGAATATTACAAGTACTTTCAATTTAGTGTTGGCTGGTTGTTGTTGTTTTTTCTTAAAAACAAGGAAAGCTTTTGTATTTAAGTGTATTATTTTGGTTTTGGTTTTTATACCCTTTGGCAGACTAGGTAGACTATGATGAGACCAGCAGGAGTAACCAGAAGTAGACCAGAACCAGCATTAGGTTTTTTCCTACGGTGTCTTCTCCCAGTTGCAGAAAAGGAGAAAAATGTAAGACTTAGGTCAAAAGATAAACACTCCTGGAAGAAACTTTTTAAAGGAAGAAGCCTTCATGTTTCTCCATGCTTCTCTGCCTGCTTCCTGTTGTGCTGATCAGGGCATGTATTGTGAGAATCAATGTGTGGGTGCAGTTTTGTTGCAGAGTCCAAGATCACTGCTCAAGGAAGAGGAGCAAAGCTTTTGATGGAATATAACTTCCCGTTTTTTAATCCAGAACTTATTTACATCTGTTCCTGAGGAAATATGTGTATTTGGGGTTTTTTTAAATGAAAGTTTTAGGAATAACTCACATCATGGAGGATTGCTGTCTGTGTTGCTTTGACCACGAAGTTTATATACTCATTTGGGCTGGTGCTGTTTCAAATACCATAGGTCTGTTACTAGATCTGCATCTTGCTTAGTATTTTCTCCCCTTTTTTTGGACATTAAAGAACCCTTTATTCTAAGCATAGAAATCCTATTTCTGAATTTCTTCAGAGATCGTGTCCTCTTTTTTGCAGTCCCTGCTTTCCCAAAGGTATTAATAAGAAATGTTACATCTGGCTTTTCCAGGAGAAAATTATGTAGAGTAAATGAGAGATACATGTAGAAGGAAGAGAAGTGTGTGTGTGAACTTCAGCACAATTCTATTTTCTATGTTGCCTCCATTTTACTTTTGCGTTTAATGATGTGTTTTGTGGCTTATTGCAAAGAAATCTGATACACAAAGTATTTGAACAATCTGTAAATTAGAAGATAGAAAAAATTGTGGGTTACCTCCCCCTTGCCAAACAAATGTTTCTGAAATTACTGGTGCTAAAGCCACATTCTCAATGGAAAATATTTGTTTGCATTAATCAGGAGATAAGAGAGTTGAAGACTGCCTACCCTCACAGCATAGCTGAACTCCTTGATTAAATAATGTTTAGCATGTGGAATATGTGTTCAAAAGCAGGTTAATGACTACATCATGCAAAATGTGAAATCTTTGCAGGAAATATAACCTTGGTTTGACAAGGCTGGAAACATTTAAAAGAAATCTGAGTAGTACTAAAATGTTACGACACAAAAAACCTCCTGTGGGTGTGCCTCATTAATTCCTATCCTGGAGTTTGTCTTGCCAGGTCATCAGCATCCTGGCTGGCTCCCATAGCTGTTTTTCTTTGCTATTGCATCTGAGGTCTTAACAGACTCTATATTATAAATACTTAAAATACAGATTTCTCTTCATCTACATACTGCACAATTTTTTAGGCAGATTCCTTTTCTCATTTCTAAAAAATATTTATTTCGGAAACATAACCCAGCAGTAGAATTCTGGAAAAGAAGGTTGAAAGGGATTTGAGATTTTATCTGGACCTCTAATCAAAGGCAGTCTGAGGTCTTTTAGAATAATAATAAAAAAAAAATCTAAAATGCACAAAGTTTCCAGTCTTGTTAGGCAATCTGTATAGGTGCTTAACTATGCTTGTGGTTAGATTCTTGTAGAAATTAACCTACATTTAGCCTAAATCTTCGGTAGTTGAGCCCCTTCATTTATGTAGGGAAGTGTATCCCCTGGCCATTTGTAGCAGTCTTCTGTTTGTGTTGTCTTCTTTCAGTCCAGTAAACCTGAACAAGTCTATTAAAATCTCTCCTCAGATTATATTTTCAAGGCCTCTTTCCATTTTTGCATAACTGCTTTTGGACTTCTTCCAGTTGTTCTATGTCATTTGGAGATGGCCTTTTTGAAATGGGTTGAGGTATTTGTACCTTAGAGTAAGCAGAGTAAAAAGGTTATTTTGTCTGCTTTTCAATCCTGTGACTTTCCACAGATCCTTTTCTGTTTTAATGCTACCTAATAATTGGTTTCCATTACAGATTTGTATGGTTGATTATTTACAGCCAGAATTGTTTTGCACAATTTAATTCAACTCCATCTGATGCTTTTAAGCCTTTCTCCGTTATTATTTTTTTTCCCCAAGGTAACTTGGTTTTCTGGTAGACTAAGTGTTTGCAATTTTTATAATTTAATGTCCACCTGCAGATTTAATTAGTGCACTTGCTGCTACCAAAATACGTGTTTCCTGTTTTGATATGTTTGAGTCAGTAGAACTATATCTGATACATCCTTATAATTCGATGGTGTTTCATCAATAACTTTTTGTACAATGTGGATATTGGCAAGTGTTCTCCAGCAACTCAAATATTAGGATTAGGACAGAGTAGCATACCTGTACCTCACACTGGCTGTGCTAATAGGGTAGTTTTGATCATAGCAGTAACTAGGCTTTGTGTGTGCATGGTGTGGTTCATAGGGCAGGCTACGTTGGTTAGTTGCATTCCTCTAACCATGCCACTAGAAACGGGCTATTTTGGTAGTACTTGTTCTGGACAAGCCTTTGACTCAGTTTTGTGTTGGACTGTTCACCTTCTAGGTGATTATAAATACATAGTGGGTCTAAACACCTCACCACCACCACCCCCAAGAAAAAAAACCACACCACCAAAAAAAACCCCGAACAAACAACAAAACCCTTTATAGTATTTGATACCAAGTTTACAGGCCTAAGATTTCCTAAATTCCCCTTTCTACTTTAAAGATAAGGTTCTAAGGCAACGTAGCGTTTTTCCAGTTTCAAGGAAATCTTAGCCATGATAATTTTTTCTCAGTGGATAATTATTAAATATGACTAGTTAAGCTGCATTTAACTTAATATCATATCAACCTTTCCACGTTGTCTCAGAATTTTATCTTTGAATTTGTTTTCTGGAAGTGGCAATAATGCCTTTATGAATTAGAGGCTGTTTGATTTGCATGTTTTTGAATGTATTTGACTGTTAGAAGGAAAGATAGATCAAAAGCAGCTTCTTGTGAATTGTCTTTAAGCATTAAGTGTTTGTGAGATGGAAAGGGCTGCTGTCTATTAAGTATCATCTGCTAATAGGAAGCTAATAGAAATAGACTTTTTCTGTGTAAATGTTTAGCAACTCTGCAACTGAGAATTCGTATTAATGATCTGGAAAAGACATTAAAAAAAATCAGAACCACAAAATGCTTGAGGTTGGAAGGGACCTCTGGAGGTAATCTGTTCCAAAACCCCTGCTCAAGCAGGGCCACCTGGAGCATTTTGCCCAGGTCCATGTACAGGTGGCCTTTGAGTATCTGCAAGGACAGAAACTCCACAACCTCTCTGGGCAACCTGTCCCAGTGTTCAGTGACTCTGAAGTTAAAGAGTGTTTCCTGCTGTTCAGGCAGCACCTTCTGCGTTCAGTTTGTGCCCACTGCCCCTGGTCCAGTCACTGGGCACCACTGAGAGCCTGGCTCCCTCCCTCCAGGTATTTATATACATTGACGAGACCCCCCTGAGCCTTCTCCCCTCCAGGCTGAACAGCCCCAGCTCTCTCTGCCTTTCCTCATAGGAGAGATACTCCAGCCTCTTCATGCTCCTTGTGGCCCTTTGTTGGACTCACTCCAGTATGTCCATGTCTACCTTGTGCTGAGGAGCCCAGAACTGGATGCACTCCAGGTGTGGACTTGCCAGTACAGAGGTAGAGGAGGTGAGTTGCCTCCCTCAGCCTGCTGTCAACACTGCCTAATTCAGCAAACAGTTGCAGGTAATAGTGTTTTCTTTAGACAAAGGAAGACTTTGAGAAATTTCAGAAGTAATGTAAGACCATAAATGGACAAAAAATGACAAGCTTAGTTTTACACTGAGAAAGGAAACAGTATGTACTTGAGTTGAGGTGGTTTAACTGTCCAATATAGTTGGCCTGAAATTAGGAATTGCATCTGTATATCATGGACAACCTCTAGGAGAATCTTCATAAAGCAAGGTATGTGAAGTGGAGAATAACAGGGAAGAAGTGTCCTTACATGGATAAGGGGATGTGGTGTCATACAGAGCCCAGTGTCAAGGACTTTATTTAGCATGGAGTACTGGACAGTTAATGAGGATTTGGAGAAGGCTAGTAAAAAAAACCTAAGAGACATGGAAAACTCAGATGAGAAATGGAGAACATTTGGGTTGGTTATCTTGAAAAGGAAGTTAACTAGAAGGGACGTAAGATCAGAACTTGCCTAAAGCTGTTGGGCTGCATAGGCAAGATGGCACTTCTGTTGTAGGACAGTGGGGAGAAAACTGGGAAGGGACCTGGAATGGAAATTTGGATTTGATGGTCCTATTGCTGCTCAGAAAATAAAAGAAGCAGGAGTTATGACTGTTCTGTCCAATAAGGATAGCCATTTCTAAAAATAAGTGTTTTTATTCCTGGCAATCTGTTGCCCTAAGCAAGTACCTACTTTTAATGATATATCTAGTTTGGGCTGTGACTAGAGATGTATATAAGCAGGATAGGAAAGTCAGCTTGTTGACTCGTGTCTCATGAAGAATGTAAAAGCAGATTGCGTTTAAAATTCCACTTCCAAAAGGCACAAGGGTTTGCTTCCATCTCAGTTCATAGTGGGAATGTGATTTTAAATGTATAGGATGTTCCTGGAGCCAAGATGGTAGGAAAATGCCAAGAAAGGCTTTAATATCCTTACTAGAGAGAAAGGATTCTGGAAGGTTTATAAATGCTAGACATGAATATCTAAAATGGTTTGTAGCTATAAGGAATTAAGATAAAACCTTCATGAGTCAAGCTTTTAAAGGGAGATTTAGAAATTCATCTTACCTAGCTTCTGGTATAGCACAGATGTAGTATTTTCCGTGGTTAAACCAATAACTTGTTTAATTAAATGTATTTCAAAATCGATTGGATATTTTTGCAGATTTCAAGACTCAGAAAAGGTTTTCCAGTAAAAGTTGATTCTCCTAATCACTTTTATTGATTCTGGTCTGAATGGTTTTGAGCTATATTCCTGGCATTATTTCTTATCCTGCCTGGTTTTTGCCTTTTTAATGTCTCCTGAGGGACCTCTTTCACTATGAAAGTAATGTTTGTCTTCTAACTATGTATTTTCTAGTCTGAGCTACTGTGCTATGTCTTTCTTGCAACTGCTGCTGATTTATCTGCTCCTGACAAGGATACTGAGTTGAGTCATTGATTTGATCCTTTATCTAAAAGAAAAATTGTCTAAGAAGTACCAAAATAAATTGCAGTGGACAAAATGCATCGTGACTCGTTTCTTTTAAGACAAGGGTAAGTGGATCTCTTGTATGGAGGGGGAAATTCCATCTTCCTGTGAGAACTTGCTTAGGGATTAAGGCACTGAGAAATTGCTGAAGTGTGTTGCGAAAGGGGAGTTGTGGAGGGAGCTGTGGATGCCTGTGACTCGTTATTGGCTGTGAGGCTTCGGTGAGGGGCCAGAAGCAGGCGGCCAGGCATTGGAGGGGACAGGAAGAGCTTCTGAAGGACTGGGGTAATTGAGCAGAATCTGCCACTGTGCAGAAAATAGTAGAACTGGCTGGAAGTATAGGCCTGTCTGCCAAGGACACAATGAACAGAGGTAGGGATGTGCTTTTTGTTCTGTCTGCCCTACTTGCTCTCAGATTCCTCTGTTTCAAATTTAAGCTTTAAGTTCTTCTTCTAGTAATGCATGTGTGTTGGGGGCATGCAGAAGCATAATTTTAAATCTGTGGCTAACTCTGGGTGATTTGCATAACTCCTGTCTGTCTTTCACAAAGTAGTTTGGGGCATGCACAGGTGGAGACTTTTTTAAACGTTTTCTTCTCACAGCAAACTGTAGTGACTGGTAAACTATGTTCAAAAGAATCCTTGTTGTTGGTTTATCCCATGGTGCAGCATCTCAGTTGCGCTCCAGCATTGATCGCTGTATCTAAGCCCTTTCAGTTAGGTCTGTTTCACCTGGCATCCTGTGGTACTCTTCTCGTGCAACTCTCCTCTCTCACAAGTGCTAGGAAGATTTTTGATTATTTGAGGACAACTAACTTGTTTTAGGACAAAAAGCTGTTAGACAGTACTATTTTATACTTGGAATGCAGCTATGTTACTGTTCAATGGCAAACTTCAGTAGAAAAAGTTGCTTATTTTCTTTACCCCATTTTATCTTAGAAGATTATGTTTAATTATTTAATGTTTAAATAAACCATTAAAATAACAGTTATGTAAATTGAATAAACTCATAGAATGAGAGGTTTCACGTGGAAGGGACCTCAAGAGGTCTCTGATCCCGCCTCCGACTCAAAGCTGGATGAGCAGTGGGGTCAGATGAGGTTACTCAGGACTTTATCCTGTTGGGCCTGAATAACCATCACCATTGTATGCTGTTCTCCTTCAAGCTGCTCATCAGTTAGGAGTAGATCTATAAAAGGTCAAAGTGGACCTTGAGAACAAAAACCTACCCTACGCATCATCGTCCGCATTGAATTAAAATTGACCACAGGTAATGTATTTTATTACCACTCCATAAAACATACCTTAGGCTAACAAAACAAAATGCCAAGCTGTGGGCTTCTTAACAGCAGTTCTGATAGTCTGAGGCTTCCCTCTTCCTTGCACAGCTGGTCTCATGGTTTTTGCAGCAGTCCAGTATGACGTGGGCAGTGATAAATAAATACTCCTTTGGATTAAAATCTTTGTCCCTTTATTCTTGCAGTCACAGATTTAATGAGACATACATTCTTACTTTTTTCTGCGTTGTTGCATTCAGAGGCTTTATTGCTTTGCTGTTGAAGTAACTTGAGAAATTAAGTCATTGCAGAGGTGTAGTACGTCTGTATCTAGTGGCAATAATGAGTTTAGTCTAAAGGTGTGCTAATATGTTTATGATCTCCTAAAAGCGCCTTCTCTGGCAAAGGTACAAATAACTTGAGGGAATGCTGTTTATTTTTTGGCTGTGTCACTGGTTTTAATTTACTAGTAGCTGAAGGCTAACCTATGTGCTGCTTTCAGTTATAATAGAAATATCTGATCCACGCGGTAGAGCCTTCGTATAGAGCCTTTAGGAAGGCATGGTGGAGCCTTCATATAGACTGAAAATACTTCAATAAACCAGCAACTGAAAATTTTAAGACTATTGTCTTTAGCTATTAAGTAATTAATTGACTACGAATTGTGACAAGACTGAAGCTCCCTCTTGTAGGTGTCATTTACAGTTGGTACTGCTTGATGACTTTTGTCGATTCTTTTTTCCCATCCCTTTTCACTCTAAACTTCTTGTTATCTTTGTATCTACAAAGATGAAGTATGACAAGGTTCTGGCATTCAGCTGAACTCACCAAAGCAAAATATAAGTCTTGCAGTCTGTTTGCTTGGTTTTAATTCTCTGCTCTTCTCACAAGACTGTTACTACTTTTCTTCCTCTTACCTTTCTCTACTTTAAATGTGTGTGCTGGTGTAAGACTATGTGAAACAGTGTTACAGCAAAAAATATTTGTCTCTAACACCTAGCGGAAGTTTGAAAAGTGTACCATCTTGATGTTTTCTTCAAATGAATCCCATTTAAACTTTCTATTCTCAGTTACAGAAAGGCCTGAACAGTATGTTTTCAGTCTAAGACTGTCTTTACAGAATTGCTTTCTCAACTATTCCAACAACTAAAGGTAGAAGGAGAGTGATCACTAGTAGAACAAGAACATTATAAACGGTTGCAGAGCTAGGACTCTGAGTATTGAATAGCAATTTCGATTTAGCCCTGGCTGGAGTGTTACCTGGTGGTCTTCAGATAAAGAAATGAGATCTGGTCACATTTTGGAAACGTAATTGATAATTAAATAACTAAGGCAAAAATTAGGCATATAAGCACAATATGTTTTGTTTCACACAAATGGAATACAGCAGATTCAAACCCCTCATGGTGGAGTTCCCATTACTCCGATCTGTGACTATATAGATACCTATGGATTTCAGTGGCCAAAACGGTGTAAAATTCTGCTTGCTAAAAAGATACAGTCCACTTATACTCACATTCTTGAGTTGCTAATAAGTGTCATGAACCCCAAACATGTTAAACTGTTTTGGTTTTTTTAAGGCATGTAGAACAGAACATGCACATTTAATCGAAATTTTTCTTCAAATTTGGTTTATAATGAAAACACAGAATAAAGCTTAACTGCAGTGACACTGCCAGGCATCACAGAATAATCAGTGTGTGTGCACTGATGCTTGTGTTACAGATTAGTTTGTCTTGACTGTTATAATACATGTGATTTTTCAAAGTCTTGACGTTCCTGGCAAGTGCAGTGTAGAGGCTTTTGGATGTATGCTGAACTGGCTGAGTGGCAGTCATGCTATTTTTAGGCTTGAAGGGTGTCATGGTTTAACCCCAGCCAGCAACGAAGCCCCACACAGCTGCTTGCTTTCTCCCCCCACAGTGGGACGGGGGAGAGAATCGGAAGGGTAAAAGTGAGAAAACTCAAGGGTTGAGATAAAGAGTTTTCAAGAGGTCAAGCAAAAGCCGCACATGCAAGCAAAGCAAAACAAGGAATGAATTGATTCATCACTTCCCATCAGCAGGCAGGTGTTCAGCCATCACCAGGAAAGCCGGGCTCCATCATGTGTAGTGGTTATTTGGGGAAACAAATGCCATCACTTCGACTGTGCCCTATCCTGTCCCTCCCCACTACCTTTCTTCTTCCCCCAGCTTTATATGCTGAGCATGATATCATACGGTATGGAATATCCCGTTGGTCAGTGGGATCAGCTGTCCCAGCTGTGTCTCCTCCCAGCTCCTTGTGTGCCCCCAGCTTACTTGCTGGTGGGTGGTGTGAGGAGCAGCCAAGTCCTTGGCTCTGTGCAAGGGCTGCTCAGCAGTAATGAATACATCCCTGTGTTAACAACACTGTTTTCAGCACAAATCCAAAACATAGCCCTATACTAGCTACTATGATGAAAATTAACTATTCCAAACACAACCAGCGCAAAGCGTTACACTATAGAGTGTAACATGCTTAGAATTAAATTTAAAGTTCTCTTCTGTCTGAAAATTAGGGATTTTAATTAGCTTGAACACAATTTATGCATATGTTGGACGCTTTCTAAAAAAATTTGTTTTGGAGAGTAGAAAAGTTTAGTATTTAGGTGTTCCTATAACAGTGACCATAAAGCAGTTCAGTGAATCGTAATCTTTAAAGCACGCACTTATAGAATGCTCTTGTGAACTAGGTAACTGTCTGTGTTTTACAGGTGTGGCAGTCAGAGGGACTGAAATAGCTCTGTAAATTTAGCTCCTAAACATTAAGGTTCTGTGGCTTTATACAGTGGGAATTTGAAAGCCTAAAGAACAACTGTGTAAGTAGGAGCACTTGCATTTGTGGATCTTGGTTTAAGTCGCCTGTTCGTAACCATACGATGAGTCTGTGATGGGTCTTCCAGGTTGCTGGTGTTCCGTTCTCCTGATGGTTCTGCCTGTCAGTGCTGGCTGGTGAGCGGTGTTACGGTCAGCTGTCCAGTGTGCAGCGGGACCTTTGCCGCCGTAGTAATAGTGATCTGCTTCTATATGTTCATAGCAGGAAATAATGTTACAAATAGGTATAAACTATATTATGTAAATTACTTTTTTGACTGTTGCTTTAAGTTTAACAGACTTATTTCAAAGTGGTAGTATTTGGCCTTTAGTGTCTTAATACAGAGTTTTTCACTGCATAATGTCTAGAATAATGATTAAAAATAATGTGAACATATTTCCTAATTCAGACTAGCACCAGTCATGAAAAATACAAATCAAGACAACCTCTTTTCTGAGTCTCTTTTTGTAGTTCAGGTTTAAAATTCATAAATGTCTTTTTAGATTTCTCTTGTGACTTTTGTGTTACCTGTAGATAAAGGAATTTAAGTAATGAAAATTTTCACAAAGGAAGCTTTGGTTTTGAGCTGGCAAAATGATTGCCGATACCTTCCTTGTATATAACTTGCAGCCTTCAGGCAGTCATGCTAGCAGCAAAAGATCTTGTTCCTTGATAAGTCAGTGTTACAAAAGATTCGGGAGCAAGAAGTTTGTTTGCTTGGACACCCTGTTTGTGACAAGAAAAAAACTGGTCTCAGCTTGCATAAAGAATAGCTCATTGTATTTTGTCATATTCTGGCTTGTACAAAACAGAATTAACCAGTAGTATGAATTACTTCCTAGCTGAGAGATCATAAATACAGCTTTGAATAATTATTGCTTGCCTAGGGTTAAAGTATGACACTCCCGTGAGTGTTTGTGCCATGACTTGGACTGTCATTCAGTAGTTAATTTTCTTTTTTTTTTTGTTTTCCTATTGTTAACTGGAAGAAGGAAGAATGTTCCAAAAATAAATGCAAGGCTGCTTTTGTAATGGATTACTTGTGTACTTGCATGCAGCAATCTACAGGTACTGATTCTTCCCACCATCAGTCTGAAGTATTTCCTTACGTGCAGTAGGACTACTGTATGTCACAAATAACTATAATGAGTAGAGTTTACTTTTGCTGAGAATTGGTTTCATGTCATGCCATTTCTATTGCATGTCACTGTTTTTGTGGATTATCTCAGATTCCCCCCTGGAAATGGTCAGCAGTGTTTCTGTCACATGGGAGAAAAGAAATCTGCATGAAAATAGGTTACTCCTGATTACAGCATGGCAACTTCTATGTCAGGCTTCATGGAGAAAAGAAAATGGAGCTATCCACAGGTTCTCTTCTCTTGGCTGGAAGGAGGAGACAGTTGACTTATACTCCTGCGGAATCACATGTAGAGATTCATGATGAATACTGTGACAGTGGTGAAGTTGATACATCGTGTGGATGTTACATTCACATGGGTGACACAGTTGTGGGTGTTTACTACAGGCCACCTGATCAGGAAGAGGAAGTCAGTGTGGCCATCTACAGACAGCTGGAGGGAGCCTCATGGTCACAGGCCCTGGTTCTCGTGGGGGACTTCAACCACCCAGATATCTGCTGGAAAGGCAGCACAGCTAGGCGTACACCACCCAGTAGGCTCCTGCAGAGCATTGATGATAACTTTCTGATGCAGGTGGTGGAGGAGCCAAGGAGGTGAATTGTGCTCCTGGACCTTGTACTCATAAACAAAGAAGGAGTGGTTGGGGATGTGAAGGTTGGGGGCAGCCTTGACTGCAGTGACTATGAGATTGGTGAAGTTCAGGATTCTGCATGGAAGCAGCAGCACAATAAGTAGAATTGCAACCCTGGACTTCAGGAGAGCTGACTTGGGGCCTCCTCAGGGACCTGCTTGGAGCAGTCTCATGAGTTAGGGCTCTGGAAGCGGGGGGGGGGGTGTCATCCAAGAGAGCTGGCTAGTACTGAAACATCACTTCCTGCAAGCTCAGATAGGTGCATCCCTATGAGTAAGGAATCAAGCAAAGAGGGTTGGAGGCCTACATAGATGAATGATGTGGAAAAAGGGCCGGGGAATATAGGAACGCTGTCAGAACATGCAGGAATGTGACAAGGCTATGGTCTGTTTGGAATTAAATCTGGTGAGGGATGTCAATGACAACAAGATGGGCTTCTTCAAGTACATAAGTGGGAAAAGGATGGCTAGGGAAAATATGGGCCTGTTGCTCAATGATGTGGGTGCCCTGGTGTCAAAGGACACAGTGAAGGTGGAGTTACTGAATGTCCCCATTGCTTCAGTCTTTACTGAACACAGTTTCACCCCTCAGGAATCCCAGACTGTGGAGGCAAGAGAGGAAGTCTGGAGAAAGGAAGACTTGCCCTTGGTTGAGGAGGATCGGGTTAGAGGTCATTTAAGCAAATCTGACACCCAGAAATCCATGGGCTGCAATGAGATGCATCCCCAAGTGCTGAGGGAGCTGGCACATGATTGCTAAGCTGCTCTCCGTCATTTTTGAAAGGTCATGGTGGACAGGAGAGGTGCCTGAGGACTAGAGGAAAGCCAGTGGTCTCTCCAGTCTTCATGAAGGGCCAGGAGGATAGCACAGGAAATGACAGGCTGGTCACCCTAGCCTCCATCCCTGGAAAGGAGTTGGAACAGCTCATCCTCGATGTCCTCTTTTAAGCATGTGAACAAAGATTATCAGTAGTAGTCAGCATTGTTTCATCAATGGGAAATCATGCCTGATCAACCTAATAGCCTTCTCTGATGGAATGATGGGAGAGTGGGCGATGTTGTCTACCTTGTCCTCATCACGGTTTTTAATGCTGTCTCCCATAACACCCTCACAGGTAAGCTCAGGCAGTGTGGGTGAGATGGGTGGACAGGGGGGTGGGCTGAGAACCGGCTGAGTGGCAGAGCTCAGGGGGTTGTGATCAACAGTGCAGAGTCCTGCTGGAGGCCTGTGGCTCGTGGTGTTCCCAGGGGTCAGTACTGGGTCCAGTCCTGTCCAACTGATTCATCAGTGCCCTGGGTGAAGGGACAGTGTCCCCTCAGCACGTTTGCTGGTGACACAGCACTGGGAGGAGTGGCTGAGACCCCAGCAGGCTGCGCTGCCATTCAGCGAGACCTGGGCAGGCTGGGGAGCTGGGCGCAGAGGGACCTCATGGAGTTCAGCAAAGGCAAGTGGAGGGTCCTGCCCCTGGGCAGGAATAACCCCCCGCACCAGTACAGGCTGGGGCTGGCCTGCTGGGAGGCAGCTCTGCGGGGAAGGGCCTGGCAGTGCTGGTGGGCAGCAAGGTGCCCATGGGCCAGCAGTGTGCCCTGGTGGCCAAGGCCAGTGGGACCCTGGGGTGCATTAGGAGGAGCACGGCCAGCAGGTCGAGGGAGGTCATTGTCCCCTCTGCTCTGCCCCAGTGAGGCTGCATCTGGGGTGCTGTGTCCAGTGCTGGGCTCCCCAGTTCAGGAGAGACGGGGAACTACTGGAGAGGGCCCGGCGGAGGGCAACGAGAATGCTGAGGGGAGTGGAGCATCTCCCTTGTGAGGGAAGGCTGAGAGAGCTGGGCCTGTTCAGCCTGGAGAAGGGAAGACTGAGAGGGGACCTTACCAATGCCTGCAGATGTCTGAAGGGCGAGTGCCAAGAGGATGGGGCCGGGCTCTTGTCAGTGGTGCCCAGCGACAGGACAAGGGGCAACGGGCACAAACTGCAACACAGGCAGTTCCACCTGAATATGAGGAAGAACTTCTGTACTGGGAGGGTGCCAGAGCCCTGGCACAGGCTGCCCAGAGAGGCTGTGGGGTCTCCTTCTCTGGAGACATCCAAAACCCGCCTGGATGTGCCTCTGTGCAACCTGCTCTAGGGGAACCTGCTTTAGCGGTGGGTGGGACTAGATGGTCTCCACAGTCCTTTCCATCCCTGACTGTTCTGTGATGTTTAAGATATGAAATTGTTGTGTGATTGTGGTGCTTTAACTTATCTTGGGGGGGTGGGTGGGGTGGGTGTATAGAAAATCGGGGAGAAATTAAACAAGTCATCTGAAGGGATAGGTCTTTCTAGGTTAAAGGAACGTTAAGCATCAGAGCAAAGCAGACATTTCATTTAAGCTGTATTTTAAGTAAACTGGATTTTTCAGAAAAGCGTTTATTCCAGATATTGTGCTGCTTGAGATGTGTGTCTGATTGTGAGATGGTGTTGGGGTAGGTGAGCTTGGGAAGGAATAGAGCTGCATCTCTGGTGGTGCAGGTCAGGCCAGGTGTGGGGCTGGCAGTTGACATCAAAGAACTGTTTTGACTCTTTCCTGAAGGCAAATCAAGAAACAGGGTGGGAAATAGAGTACCATCACATTTTCTGATAAAGTACCTTTGTAAAAGAGGGCGTTTTGTTTTGAGAGGTGGGTTAAAAGGAAATGCAGCTGTGTTAGGTTGTTAATACAGACTCCCGGCTTTCCTTTGATACTGGAATCATTCAAATATTCCATTCCTGTAATTAAATTTGATTCCTGTGGCCTTCCACTTTGTGTACTCCATCTTGCAGGGATTTGGGTTGTTTATTAATCTGCTAGCTGCTCTGTGTGCTGATTCTGGCTGCAGAACCACCTCAGCAAATCATATGCGGTATGTTTCCCAGCTGCTGCCATCCTTAACACATGCAGAAAATGTCTCCTGGCCGGCTGAACACAAATTCCAGCTGGCATCACCTCACGACTGAGCAAAACTTCCCCCTCTCCCCCGGTGGTGTTGCAGTTGTGCCCTTTGTCTCAGGTGTTGTGTCTCCAGGCAAGGATGTGGGATTGCAGCAGAGCTTGCGGGGCTGAGACAGCTGGGAATCCTTTCCGCTCTGCAGTGGGGAAGGAGCAACAGCTGCAGCACATGGGGATGGGCATGGGGTATGAGGGGGGCGTGGAGCTAGAAGCAGGGTGATGAGTGGGTGAATGAAAACAAAACAGTTCTTATCTTTATCCAAGATGATAATTTGCCAAGTACCGAGTTTACAGCAGTAGCAGGTTTAATGATTGACCTCACTGTGCTTTTGCCAGCAGAGAACTTGTTCTGTTTTACTGGCTGTGAGTTCTTGTATAAAGCTTTATGGTCCACTGAAATAAAATGATTTAGTCTTGCAGAATATTTTGTGTTACTTGGTTCTAGTTTACACTTGTTAAGCCATTATGACTAGTAGGGCTGTACTTCAAAATAGTACTTCCACTAGTCCTATTATTGTCAAAGTTACATAGTAACATCTTTATTTCCTTAAAAATACGAAGTGTTGCTGCCCAGTTCCTAAAAGGAGACCCATTTTCTGGCTATGTGCTCTATGGGCTTCTGGTTTATGAAAGTAAAGGTTCTGGACATGTTTCTGACATTTGAAAGAAGCTTACTTTATCAAAGGGGAAGGATAAAATCACTTCCATGCTGTGATGCTAAAACATTGTATAGCTGTGGAAATATTACATAGAAAATTGCATAGAAAAAATGGATGAACAGATGTAAATTCACAGCGCCAGCATAGAAGTGTTTGTGGAACGTAGCAGCCGTTGTATTTCTAGTTATGAGTACTCATCTTTGTCAGAAGATGTGTCAAGAATTTCCTTCCTTTATCTGGGCTTTGTAAGGCTGATTCCAGTATCAGGGAGTTCTCCCTTTACGTATTTTGTGTTGTGAAGCTGTTAGGCTTTCTTATTTGTGCATGTTTTTAAGTGCTATGAACTACTGTCAACTTTTGAAAAGATAAAGGTCAGGTCTGGTTCTCTTATCTGCGTTGTTTGCTGTTACACTTCCAAGAGATTGCAGAAATAGGGGTTGAAATGACACTATGGTTTTTAAAGTGAGGGAGAACTTAGGTGACCTCTCATGTCTCATCCCAGCTTAACGTTAAGATTTTGGACAGGGTCAGCTTCAGCTCTCAGCTTTGAGTTTGGTAAGGGATCAAATCCGTTTTTCTATTCTCACCTTTCCTGGTTCCATGTTCCTTTGGAGATTTATGGGAAGAATGAAGCACACAACATGTTTCTTCCATCCCAGGGAAGAAATGAAAGCACCAACACATCCTAACCCGCTTCATTGTCGATTGTTTTTCCCTTGTAGGAGAGCCTGAAACTGATCTCATCCTTGAGACATTACAGACTGGGAGGGAGCATGGTGAGAGGTTGGAAAGTCAGAGAATGTAAACTTAGGGAGTATGTGGAAATTACCAACCTTTTTAGTATGCATTTTTGACAAGAATACCTGTGTTGTATTTGTCATATATTAATGTTGCATTTGGAATATGGCCTGTAGTTACAAATGGAATAATAATTTAATTTGGCTTGGTTCAGGATTCACTTTAGGAGGCCATTATGTTGCCACTATGTAGCAAAACATCAAAATGCATTAGGCAAGTGATAATGCTTGCAGAGAATGTGTAATAAACAAAACTAGCAAAACCATTGCGGGTGGTTCTGGGTGCAGTTGAGCTCATGAAGCCTTGTGTCCAGTGGCTTTGTGTGGCTTTCTAACTGCATAGACTTGAATTTCTTCCTGTGAACAATGAAAACTAACTATGCTCATTAGAATTTAAACAATTACTGTAGCTGCATTTTGATAAGAATTCAGTTTTGACCCCAGAGACTTTAATAATTTTTTTAGTTTGTTTTTTATGTTGACAGAAACAGTAGGAAAAACAAACAAGCAAGCCCAGACAGTAGCTTTCAGCACAGGGCATGGGAAAACACAGAGGCTATTCAAAGCAGTATAATGTTACACGGTGGACAGGTCTGCCTTTTGAAACTGAATGATTACACATTTTTAAAAAAAAAAAATCCGAACATAATGGAAGGAGTGGATCTTGACTGGATAGGAAACCCTTATTTCAAGGCTACATCCACAGTATGTGCCAACTAGCTGGTGAAAAAGTGCCCCGGGTTTGATTGTTTTATTTAACTCTTTCCCAGCACAATAGCATACTGTGCTGTCGACCTCCGCTGCATGGGAAGAGCCTAAAATAACAGAAGCTGTTCTCACACCTCCCAAAGTGTTCTTTTGTCAAGGGCACAGTTCTATTTTTGCCACATTTTGTGCAGAGATAGGTGTGGTGGGTACTTGAGCAGATATTTTATAACTAAGATGTGGAGTCCCCCACAAGTGTAAAATGAACAAAAATGCAACTCCCACCTCTCATTATGAAAATACAGTCAGCTGATGTTATGGTTAGCCTGGGCCCCTGTGCAGCCTGGCTTGCCTGTCAGCGGATACAAGGCTCTAGAATGAACTTACAGTTGTTCTTATAATCATAGAAAGGTTTAAATTAGAAGGGATCTTGAAGATCACCTAGTTCCAACCCCCTGCCATGGACAGGGACACCTTCCACCAGACCAGGCTGCTCAGAGCCCCATCCAGCCTGGCCTTGGACACTTCCAGGGATGGGGCAGCCACAGCTTCTCCGGGCAACCTGTGCCAACATCTCACCACCCTCACAGTGAAGAATTTCTTCCTCATGTCCAGCCTAAATGTACCCTCTTTCAGCTTAAAGCCATTACCCTATGTCCTATCACTACATATGCAGATAAAAAGCCCTAAAATCTGTTGTTTGCGTTTATTTTTTTTTTTTAATAAATTAAACAGAAGTTCTTTTGATGAGCACCCTTCTGTAGAGTACTGCTTGGAGAGGATGCTGACTTAGTATTTTCAATATATTTTAATTTATATATATTAATATACTAATATATCAATATATTATATAAGATAATTTTATACCATTATTTGTAATTATCTTAATATAATTCATATAATTGCATTATTATAATATGCATTTATATAAATATAATCTATTTAATGTTTATATTCATACATTAGTATGACATATATGTGTATAGCATGTTATACATTATATTTTATGTATGAGATGTTAGACTATACCTTCAGGAAACTTTTGATTAGTTGATATACTTCTTTTTAAAGGAATGATAGAATTTTATGGATAGAACATATTAAATATTATTTTTACTGCTCTGGGAAGTTTAAAATAATAAGGAACTAAAGCATAATATGGCAGACTTGTATAAGAAAAGCCCTCCTGTATAATAGGTTATCCACTATTTGCTTAGAATCTCTTTAGTTTTTAAACTTTAAATCAGAAGTTAGCCTTATCAGACAATCTGTTCTGCTTTCTGCTACTTCAGTACTGCAGTGTCTCTGAGACACATCTGACTTTGGTGCATCTGTTGATAGATAAACATATTCTAAATGAATGTCTTTGTTTTTTTTATTGTATATAATACAGTATTCATGGCAGGTCAGTTTATCTTAAATTTATTTGTAATAATAACAACTTTGTGACTTGTTTCTAGTTGTTCATGTCCCGTGTGAATGACTTCTGTCGTTCTGCTCACAACAACATTATTCAGAGTAGCAGGTATAGAGTAACATTGACCTTTAAGACCAGGGGTCCTCAAACTTTTTAACCAGGGGGCTGGCGCATGGATGAAGTGGCAGGCAGTCATCTGTGGCTGCTTGGTTTCCCCCCCCAGCCCCCGGCGGGGGGGGGTCTGTAAATACCGGGGGCCGGATTGAGGACCCTGGGGGGCCGTATCCAGCCCGCGGGCCATAGTTTGAGGACCCCTGTTTAAGACCAACTACTTTTCTACAGGAAGGGAAATTTAGCCTTGGGTAAAACTGTTGCATTCAGGTAAAGCCTATGATTAATTTCATTGTAGTTGGGTAAAACTTCATGTGGTTGAGCTCTGCAAAACCTTATTCAATTTTTCTGATCTAAGGGGTGTTTTTGGTGAATGAGTCTTTGAAGAGGGTAGGAAATGTAGTAAGAGTACTTTAGAAAGTTCTCAAAGCATTTTCAGATGTGTTTTAAAATTTTTGAAGTAAAGCTGGATTTTTACAAATCTGCAAATGACACCACAAACCTGCAGGAGAAACAACAGGAATGATGCAAGCTGTCATAAACCTTTTAAATCTCCTTTAGGGAGAACATGTTGCTGTATTTTCCCCGGTTAAATGACATTTCTCAACAACAAGGGATGTCATGTGGCATGGCTAATGTGCAGAGATGCACTTGGAAGGTGAAAAGCATTGTTTGGGTTGCAAGTTCCTGTGTTTTCCTCATCAGTTAAAAAACTGTTGTCTTCCAAGCTGTATGTGACTTGGAGCTGACATAGCTGAGAGAGTTAAAATTCATAGTTGTGTTTGGTGAACGCAGTGTAGCAGCAAGTTTCATTGCTCTGTGGGAAGACAGCTTTTGTTTTAGATTGTAAAATGGAATCTGGAATCTCAGCAAGACTGTTAAGCGTCTTCCCCCTGCCCCTTCCGTTTCTGCACCGTGACTTCAGCGTGGATAGTAACTGAATGTTGCAAGAAATCCTACCATGTCAGTTATGATGGCTAACATCTATTTCAGAGGGTATGTGGAAGTCCCAGGTGGCTGACAATTTGGTCAGCAGATACCAAACCCATATGCTCCATAAACACAAAGGCAAGAAAGGATTGTGCTCTTTCTGTTGCTGTTCTTTCTAACTGGACTTTTCACAGAAGTTGGAAGGCACTTAAACCACAGGAACCTGCAAGTGATGTAACCTTTAAACTGCTCTACATGTTTCACTGTGGAATATTCAGGTAGCATTGCAGCCTCAGTCTGTGTTCCTAAGTGCAGGACACTACAAAGTGGTTTAAGCTACTTGTATTAGCTATAAATACAATCTTTCACTTTTCATGGAACACCTGTGTTTGATTTGCAGAAGTACAGAGCACTTGCATCTGTGTGTGACTGAAATGTACTAGAGCTGTCATCTTTAAAAAAATCTAAATTCACCCAGAAATTGACTGTGCATCTCCCCAGTTTGGTATTCAGACCCACGTAATCTTTTTCTCAGTTTCCTCATGTACGTAGAACTGGTGTAAGATTGACTATCACTGCAGTTAATCTTAAGAGGAATGTCATTTTTATGAATCACTTGAATGCGTGGAGAATAACTGAGGAAGTGCTCATGAGGAAATCCCAAACCTCTTGAGTGCAGCATGTGGAAGATATGCAAGAAGTAAAATCACTGGATATATCTTGAACTTGAATGCAAACCCTTTAAAAGGTATCAAGAATAATGACCTGTTTCTTGAAAGAAATGGGAATTTGTGGTTTCATGTTCATAGTAGGCTGCAGGACTGTATTCTAATGACTATGTAAATTCCTTAGGTTTCCTGAATTCTCAGTGCTTTTCTTCATTTGGGTTATTTGTTAGTTTTTCTTTAGCTGTACTTGCCAGCATAGCTTTTCTGCTTGCAGAAGGAGGTCTTTGTAAAGCCCTGTTTAAAAACAGTGTAAATGTTTCATGACTTAAACTGTATAAGGTAGAAACTGGTGTCTGTTTTCTTCCATCTGAGTGTGTACACTTAATCCACTAATGTATAAACTGTGTTTCTTGTCCTGACGAAGTATATATTGCTGCTATGGATAGCATTTTAAGGTATAAAAGCTGTAGTTAGCATTACTTCTGTAATTCTGTTTGTTCTAGACCTATTGCAATATATTGTGAATAGACTGTTGTTTATAAATACCTGATCTTGCCAGTGGGGATAAAATTAAGATTCTTTTAAACCTACAATATTTAATTTTTTCTTGGCTTTTTTTTTATGGTATCTGTGGGTGAGTATGTGTAGGTATCTCTACACATAACAAGTTACTTTTAATCTGATGCTGTTTAGTATATAAATCAAGAGGCTGGTAAAGCTGAAAAGCTTACAGAATTTTTAGTGAATGGAAGAACTGGGACTGATTTCAGTATGAGAAAGTATGAGTCAGTTTCACACTCACTTGTGTGAAACCTGGGTGATTTTTTGGTGTGGGTGGGTTAGTTTTTCTTAAAATACCTTAGGAAAATTTTAATTCCAAATTTAAAAAAAAAAGTTCTACATTATATCATATTTCTGATATCTGCAGTCCGCTACATACTACTTAATTGTGTTGAATTGTTTTACTTGCTGAAATAACTGGCTCATAATTAGATCAAATTATTCTGTAATTTTGTTGGATGCTTGTTATAAACACTTTTGTACCAGTTACCCACCCAATATAATACTGTTTCTGGATTTTTAAGATTTATCAAAATGGAAAGTAAACTATTGCTAAAACAGGCACCCTAAACCTTTCTTCAAAAAAGCAAGAAGTGTGGTTTAATGTAGCTACTATTATATAAAGTAATCTGTAATTTGGAAGCTAGGTGTTTTAAAATATTGAATTGTTTATCTTTAACACAATTTTAATTAAAGGTTAAACTGCATGTGTCCTGTGTGACAACTTCTAGGTTGAAGAATAATTTCTAAGACTTTAGAATTTATTATGTTAAAACTTTTTTGCAAAAATGTCTATTTGGAAAGGAAAGTAAAAGCATGTTCCAAAGTCTTCCTATAGAGTCCCTCACTATTTCACCTAAACCCAGTCGTAGTCATAATTTTCCGTTTGATGTATGAATATTTTCATTCTAACTGGACTTTGAATGTGCAATATGGCCTGCTGTAGGGGTTGCGTATTGGTCTTGTGAACGTGGAACAGGTACTTGATTTCATTACCATGAATGTTTCTGAAGTTATCATATGGAAATCTTCAAGACTGTGAAGTTTATACATGAATTCCTGAAAGATTAGTCCTAAAAGAAAGTTCCTGCTGGCATTCACAATCCTTTTTGACTGCAAAGAGTATCTGGCACATTTTGTGCAGTGTACTGGCAAATCAGTTCTTACTGTTCAATTGTTGTACATATTAAGAAGGCGGGAGGAGTAATCCCAACCCTGATCTGAAAAGATGATACATGAAATTAAATGTATAATACTTACGTAAGGTGGTTCTTATCAGTGTTTTTCTTACATTTGCTGAAGATCCGCTTTAACAGGAGGCATAAAGGCATCCTGTTCCTTTTACAGTCATGTTTTAATCTGTGTATTTACAAAGTAACTGCTTTTTCCAGTTACTTTGAAGACAACAGTAGTGGGATCTGTGGTGCTGAATTTTGAATGTATAGAAGCACATGCAGTGGAAACTGATGTATAATTTGCTAAACTTCTATACTTATATAGACAAAAATTAACTTAAACTAAAAAAAAAAGCTTAACAGATTAATTTACACTTTATAGGACTTCCAGTTTTTACAGTGGTGTTGAAATTATAAATCAAATGCTTTACTTATGTGAATAAATGTTTTGGCTAATGACAACAGAATTTGTAAGTTAGTACTGCACACTTTAAAAAAAAAAATAAAAAATTCTATGTGCTTGCATAGAATAAATACTGCCAAAAAAACCCCAGTCAGAATGGAGGTGAGTTGCACATTCCGGTTATCTAATAGTCACTAGAAAGAGTTGGAGACTAGACTCTACTTAAGGTAGTTTATTCAGTGGAGAAATGTTTATGGTTTTTAATTAAAAAGCTTTTTTTTTTCTCCCCATTTTCCTTCCAGGTATTGCTTTGTTTTTGCTTTGGGATACCTCACTGTGTGCCAAATTACTAGAGTCTATATCTTTGATTATGGACAGTATTCTGCTGATTTTTCTGGGTAAGGAGAAAATCAATCTTTCCATCTTATCTTCCTAAGGGACGCTGTCTATTATGGTTCTTTGTCCAGGTTAAGTGTGTCTATCTTCTGAACTTTGGGAGAAAGCTCTGTATGTGTGTATTGGCACACA
This sequence comes from Falco peregrinus, assembly GCF_023634155.1. NCBI lineage: Eukaryota > Metazoa > Chordata > Aves > Falconiformes > Falconidae > Falco > Falco peregrinus. The sequence goes on from NC_073727.1 coordinate 63,903,377, forward strand.
TAGAAATATATATGTACCTATGCTTTAATTGTGCAAACTGAGAATTTTGGAAACAGTTGTCTTGTTAGAACCACAAATGCATTGTCTGTTGCTTTCTGTGCCTGTCTGAAGGGCATAAAGGATTTGGTGGCTGTGGAAATTTTTTTTACTTCTCTTTCTTCCTCTAAAATTTATGTTACCACACGTGATAACATGATGAAAGTTGAGTTGTATCTGATGTATTTGCATGCCTGGCACAGTCTGATACCACTATGTGAGGAAAAACGGAATATTTTATGGTATTTAGCTTTTAGCTTCTTTCTGTTTTGCTTTTATGTTAGGTGTTCCAGAAGGAGAAAGGTAAGGAGAAAGGCACCTGTATGGTGTAGTCATCACGCAGCCCTTGGACACAAGACGTTTTGTCTGTATGTGCTCTCATTTTACATAATGAACTTAAACCTATATTTGACTTGAGCTGTACAGCAGCAAAACAGAATTAAATAGGTAAAGTAAAAATAAACTATATTAGTGACTGTTCTTTATACTGCAGACACAGAGAAGTGAAGTACAGCATTTTGTATAAAGAAGTTTGCTACTGTGATGTGCTGTAGATTTAAAGGAGAGTGTGTATTTTGGAAAAGAGAGATGGGGAGCATTTGCTAGTCTGATTTAAAAAAAAAAATGCATTACATACTTTTCAGGAATACTATGAATGGCAGTGGGTCTTTGTAGTTTAGTGTTACCTGTGTTGTGTTGCAGGTTCATAAGTGTTAAGTTCATAATTTCTGTCATTTTTAGCTGGGTCTTACCTTCTGAAACATCTTTCTACATGTATGCCTACATCCAAGTGTCTGCCTTCAGCCAGATATCTAAGTTTCAAGTGTAGTCAGCAGAGATCTGATCGGTCTGGACAGTAGAGCATTTCAGCTGACCCACCACTAAGTATCTACCTTGATATGAACTGGGTCGCTTGCCGCATGCCCGACTCCATTGACTAGATCTCCACTGGCTGTAATGAGAGCTTGCAACACAGACATACGCATAAAGGCACTTTAAAATTAGGTTTACTGATGTTGAATTAGATTTCACCATTAAAAGTGGACCTGTAACCCAAATGCTGTCCCCTCCAGTTCACTGTAGGGCCAAAGCGTACAACCTTGGCAGTGATCGAAGCTCTGAGCTGACTCTGAAAGCAGTGTAATTGCACTTGTTGTTTGCTGCTCTCCAAACTGTTAGTAGAACTTGAGAACACCATTGCTCAAACGCAACTACTGCCTTCAGATAGCAGCTGTCTTTGTGACTGTCTTGGTTTGGTGTTAGCTCAGAAATTCCTGCTAGGTCTTAACGTGTCCAAAGACTTAGGAGACCTGTGCCCTGGATAGAACTGTATTGAAGCCTAGATCCAACTCTGTACATTTGAGCTGCCTGATTTAAACCATCCTTTCATGCACCAGTTTGATGTATGCATATCATATTAAATGTCTGGCGTATACTCTGTCAGCTCCCTTGAGTCATGAGACAGAGGTTACTTCCAAAACAGGAGCAGAAAAAAGAATTGGGCTATCTTCTGTCAATTTTCTCAAGTTCTAGGGGAAGAGAGTAAGCTCAAGAAAATAACAAAAGCTGCCTAACTAGCTGTTGAATCTCAGTACCAGCAAGTTCTTCCAAAGATGTTGGCATGGATTCATATAGGGGTTAGCCACAAAAAAGCTTTGAATGTCTGTTTACCTAGATATTTCTCCTAGAATACCATGCCTATCTGAGGTGGCCAAGCCCAGAGAATCTGCAAAAACTTTGAAAAAAGGTATCAATGTACTGACAGTGGAGAAAGCTGAGGAGACCTCATGCTGGAGGTGCAAATGCTTGTAGAGAGCTGTGTGGTCCTGGCTTCAGTACTAACAGATCCCAGCTGCCAGTGAGCCTTCCAGCACCTCCTTTGCCTTTCTGCCAGCACCTACAAGGGATCGTTTAAAATCCTGGTTCACAGCCTCACTGTTCCAGGAAGGACTCTTCCTCTTTTAGTCTCTAGATTGTTGCTACTCAGCCAAATAGCCACTTGAGAAGGAAAGAAATAGCAGGGTCTGCTCTGATAGTAATGACAGATGTATCTGCTAGAATAAATGTCTGACTGAGCTCCTCCTGGGCTCCGTCCTTCCGCCAGGCAGGATCCATGCTGTCACATACCCACTTACACAAGAAAAACCCATTATGATGAGAATCAGTTGGGGATTTCTGTCAGCACCAGGCAGGTCTGCAGGTCAAATGCTAGAAAGAGACAGGAGAGATTTCCCAGACTGCCTGTTCTTGTTTAGGTTTCTTCCTTGCTGACCCTTGCCTGTCACTCTAGCTTCAATATCAGGATTTTGGCACACGGCTATACAGTAGAAAAACCTTTTTCCCTGGTTGCATTTTGAGGACTGGAAATACTGTGTGCTTTGAAGTAAACTTAACCTTAAAAAAAATTAATTTGACAGACCGAGCCATTTGGCAAAATACTGGCATAGCCCTGTCAGTGAAGGACTTGATGACTGTTGGGTTGGTTTTCTGTGCCAACTTAAATGTGTCATAAAAAGGCCCAGTGCAATCAAAAGACTTGAATAAAACTCTGTGCCCATCCTACAGTATGATTACTTTGTTGTAGTGTTTTTGTTGGGGGGGGGGGGGGAGTTTATCTCCAGCTCAGATATTACTAGATGAATACTAGGTAAATACAATCCATGATACATTTATGAGATCTGATTTCCAAGTTAAATTTCTAAGTTCTGGTAACCTACTTCATGCTCTTCTCTGTTTTCTCCTTCCCCCCAGTTAGCAGTGCTGGGATTTATGTCAGTCAAAAAACGCTTAGATGCTACAAAGATGGAATAATTTCTTTGTGTAAACCTGACTTTCTTAGCAGGGGAAAATATCTCTTGGACAGTTTAGGATCTGCTCAAGTGCACAAAATTCAAAACAAACTAAACTGTGTTGGAGCCAGCATAATTACGCTGGGTTTCTGTTTTGCCAGCTATATTTACTTGAAGCAAATAATAATTCTAGATGGAAAAATTAAGCATAGGACCAGGTGTTAGTAGAAACAGTGGAAGTGGTCTGCATGCATAGTACTGTTCAACTTTGGTATATTTTTTTATTTTTGCTTACTGTTGCCTTAATTTACAATGCATATAATTGCTGTTACTGCCCTTTTGTTCTTCACTCTTCCCACTGTAAAAAAAAATAAACTATGTTGTAGAAAATAAATGTGAAACACTTTGGCCATGTTTATGGAACCGAAGGCAGCAATAAAAGGCATGGGTTATCAAATACTTTGTCTAAGGATTAAATTCTTTTGCACTGAAAACTCTGTAATGGTTTGAGCTCCAAAAACTAATTGCTTTGTCCTTGCATTGAAAATCTTCCAGTTGCGAGTAACTAATTTGGACTATTAGTATAAACTTTGCCTGATGTTATTTGCATATGAAAGAAAATCCTGAACTTTTTTCTAAATTATTCTTTCTTCCTTTTTTGTAACAGTCCAATGATGATAATTACACAGAAGATCACTAGTTTGGCATTTGAGATTCATGATGGTAAGATTTCTTTAAACTGTGTTTAATTTTCCGTACAAAAGAAACTTAAGGAAAGTTAGTCATGAGTCTACGAGTTACTTCAGTCCAGTTTGTGTTCTAGGGCAAAATGTGTTTTTGTCTCAACTGCTTCTTTTGATCCTTACTAATGGAAGTACCAAGAAATGTTGCTCAGACACTACAAAAGCTCTGAAAATGCTCACATTGTGCAGACGATACTACTTAATAGAAGATGAATGACACTTCTGAGGCCAGTGACTAAAGACCACTGACATTTTTGGGGGGCTGGAGTATTGATCCCAAGAGTTAGCTAAATAATTTCCAAATTCAGAGATCACAGTTGCTGAAAGATTGGTAGAAAAAGTACATGTAACTTCAGTTGTTGAGCACCTCTTTTTTTAAAAAACGCTGTTAATCTCCTTCTAATTTGTGCCACATACCCTGATTTTTATAAAACCTTTGTACAGGTTTCATTTCGTTTATTGTCATAATGACATTGCTAACATACCAGTGTGAACAGGGAGATTATTTAATTATGATTCTGTCTTTTCTCTTGTCAGATTTATCCATCAGATAAGTGGGCCCTAGCTGTGACAAGAATTGATCCTAATGTTGCTTTTCATGGATCGTGTATCTAGATTTTTAGTTACCTTTAAATGTAAAGGAGTAGGTTTGATTTTAAGATTTAAAATATTGTCCAATAAACCTAGCCAGTTAGCTTGAATCACTTGGAGCTACAGCTGTCAGTTGAAGATTTGGGAGTGTAGCCCTGGACACCTGGATAAGACACCTGTTTTTCTGAAATTTCTTTAGTAACATTATGTATGGAGTTCAATATGGTTTTGTCTTATAAGCATCTTAGCTTTACTGCTGTTGGTGTTTTGGTTTTTTGCATTCTCATGAAGTTACACTGTCTAGAGAAGCCTGTAGTCAACAACATCCATGAATACAAAGAGTCAGGAAACCACCTTTCTGTAAGAACTGTTGTGTGAATGAAAATAATGCTGGGTGTATCTAGTCAAAGAAGTTGGTATCTAACTCCCAGAGAAAATATATTCAGAAGTATTAGTCTTGTAAGCTGTTATCAATTAGAGTACGGAACACACAAGTCAGAGGAAACAGCGTGTTATAAGGAAGTAATAATTCTAGTATCAAAGATAAAAGCTTCCTCTTACTACTACTTTGCTAGGGGAAAGAGCTATTTTCTATTTGTTGACATCATACACAAATACTGGAGCTGTGGTATGGCACAAGCATGTGATTGTTCCTGGTAATCTTGAAACAACTGTTTCATTTAGTCAGCTCTGTTCTTAACTTTCATCACAAACTGAACTAGATTTTTCTCCTACTTAAATCAATTCAGATAATTTGTATTTTCCTTATAAGCCCAGCTTATTTTCTGTCTGAATTTCTTGTAGGTATCGCTGAATTCTGAGTATCAATTCTGAAGTTTTGTTCCTTGTTGACCTCGTATCAGAGATCCTCTAGAGTCTGTCAGCCTGTCGGGATTAGCTGATAATATATTGGAAAACTTTCTTTCTGGCTGCATTTGTGATTTAGCAGAGTATTTTACTTGAGTTGGATGATCACTGTTGCTGGGAGCATACTGTGAAGATGACTTCAAAAAGCTGACATGACCAATGTGAATTTGAGAGCAACTGCTAGGCTGGTGTCAGGAAATGTTAAGAAAACATGTACAGGGGAAACTGAGATTGTACTAAAGCAATGATTTTTAACCATTGACTACTTAAAAGGGATCCATCATGAGAAATTAGTGAAAACTAGCCCTCTGTCAGTGGGCTTTTTTTCACTGTACAAAGGTCCATCCTCCCCAGTGGGAGGGACAGACTGGGGAGGAGATAATATTGAAAACCATTATGCAAAGGCATTCAGAGTCTCCAGTCACATCAGCTTGGCTATATTAAACACCAATTACTTTATCCCCCCCCCCCCCCTCGTTTTTACCAGTACATCCAAGGAGAGGTAATGAAAATAAACAGCTGAAAGAAGGGTGTTGGTGTATTGGAAGATTGTGGTAAGCTTCAAGACTCTAGTTGTAGTCACACTGGTTTTGCAGTAAAAGCAAGTCTTCTGGACTTGATCTTTTCCTGACAGCCTGTTTGTTGTGTTTAGCTGGTTTCTGTGTTGTATTTGAAGGTCCTGGAGAGAACTGGAAGTAATCACAAAGGCTGCTCACTCGTGCTGCATATTAAAGAGTCTGTCTAGCTGAGTGGGTATGTTTGGTTCCAAGTTGAACAGTAGTATGGAATACTATAAATAAAAAACAACTACTTCTATAACTAGAACTACTTCTATAACTTACTGTGGGCTTTTTTTTTCAAGCAGGAAAATTCAATGCAAGTTGCATAGGATTAATATGATTGTGGTATAATACTGACGTTTTACAAGGCTGCATGGATCAAAAATTTACACCTGAGTGAATTTGGAGTATGCCTTTGGTGTGCTCTGATTTACTTTTTGAACTTAAGCCCTTGATAGTTGTTGCCTTCTTACAGTTTCTTGTTATTCAGTTGAGCACTGCCAAAAATGAGTAGGCAGAATGTTAAGATTTGCTTTGTATTTGTTGCGGATTATCTTTGGCATCACACATGTATATTCTAAAGGCAGAAATGTTTTTACATGATTTGGAGAATGCTTGTGTCCATATTAATTCTTCATGACAAGATATTTATGCAATTATGCATAATATGCAAAATATGCAAAAATCAGGCTAATTACAGAGTTAAGGGAGAAAATTTTTTTTTTACTTTAGATGCTAATTCTGGAGTACCTTTTATCCATCAACTTTAAAACTAGCGTATTTTGGAGAAGGAAGGGAGCATTGGAGTTATTCTAGAAGCAAGGAGCTTTCTACAGGTGCAGTTTAGAAGGGCTATAAAATGGAGGATTGTACTTGGACAAGAAATTTCTAGTTAGAGGGTGGCAAGTAGAGAAGCCTTTGCAATTGTAGTTAGAGGGTGCTAAAAGTTAAGCCGCGGAGAGGAAGAGAGATACTGTCACTGATTAACTCTGTATCTTTGCAATGAGTTCATGTGGTGGTCTCCCTTTTTTGCTTATGACCCACTCAGCTGTAGAGAGCCTTACTTGTTTTACTGCAATTCTGTAGGAGATGAGGGATCTCTACAAGAAAGACCTGTATTCAAATCTAACTTCGCTAATCTGTATGCGCTTTGTCAGTTTGTTTTTAATTATAGTACTTAATGAGTCTTAAAGAGCCTCTTCAATTGTTTATATTCATAACCCATTAAAGTTCTGGAGCTCTCAATGTATTTATTTTTAAATCTCCAAGAGATGCAGCCAGCAAAGCTAGGGAACATTAGACTTGATATTTGATATTTAAAAGGGAAAAAAAAAATTCTCACAGCTTCTTCCAATCTTATTTGTCTGCTGTGATTTAAATTAAATAATACATAAAACTTTGAAGGAAAAAAAGTCATATTCTAAATGTAATACCAATCTACTAAACATGAAATCTAATTCTTCCAAATTATTTTTGTTATATTACTATGTTGCACTTGCCCATAACAATGTGTGAATACAGGTAAGAAACGAGAACCATAACACTCTTCTTGTTCCGTTAGCTGCTTCTTGGTTCCCAGGGGCTCATTTCACAGCCTTTCTGACTACAAAAAAATAACTCTTTGTTCCTGTGTGTACCCTTCTCCCATCCCCTATGCCTTGGGTTTTAGCTCTGTCTTGCTAATTTTTAAAAGTGCTTTTCGTGGAATGCTGCTGGCTTCCCCACTCTGCCCCCCCCCCCCCCCCCCCTTATTATTTCCTCCTGTGTGTCTTGGTACTCTCCCTTAAAAGCAATAGAGTAGACATTGATGCTGATCTGGTGAGGCACTACATTTACTGTGAGAACTCAAAGGAGGTAGAGTACAGTGAATATGGAACTTGAATGATTGATATTTTTATTTTTGTTACCTCCACCTTTTAGTTTGAATGATATATTGGTGAAATACAGTTAAAGGCTAGTCTTACATCAGTGTTTTCAGTCTCTTTTAGTTTGATCCAACAGCAGGCTATTAGGACAAGGGCTGGATTATTTTACGCTATTTTCCTCATACTGCTGTTGTACTATTATAAAGCTGTAAGATTTCAGAATAGACTATTAGAGCCTATTTTCCTCTGCAGAAATAATGAAAGTATAGCCCCTGTCCAATATGGCCCTTGAGAGGAGAGCTATTTCGATGGATAGATGAAGCACATGAAAAATGGGAAGGAGATGAGGAAAAAGAAGCAGAAGTGATGTTGGAGAAACTTACGTGCAAACACTGTATTAGTTGCTGTGGTCTTAATTATCAATTGCTGCCTGGCTCATGATATTGTGGTACTATGCCATACGGTTGGGAGGTTTTTCGGACAACACTTGCTTGCCTTATTTTTCCTTATAAAGTAAATTTCTTGTTGGTTTGGAGCTAATGAACAGCCCCATCCAAACTGTAGTACCTGCTATTATGTTAGTAGTAATGGTTTTGTTAGCTGTGCTTGAACAGTGTAATAGTATCAGAAGTATTGAATAATATTTCTTGATTTAGTTGATATAAACATTTCTTCTTCATTTTCAATTAACTAGATTCTTTGCCTTTTCCTTTTCTCAAAGGAAAATAATTCCCATATTCAGCAGAAGGACACTACATCTTTCCAAAAGGCTTGCAGATAACTTCAGTGTTGGTCTGCTCTGGCTTAAAGGGTGGAAATGTGGGAGTACATTGAACTGTGCATGTATTTCTGTACCGTAGATGAGATATTTCAATTTTTTTTTAAATAGATAACTGTAAAACCAGACCAGGATTACCAGGCTGAACTGTTGATTGTCACAATGTGTCGCCACGGTAAAAAGGAGCATACCGTGGTTTTGGACCATTTACTGTTGTGATTAAGTGGAGTTTTTTATTGTAGTGAGAGGCGGTCAGTAAAGAATGTTATGTTTTTGAAAATAAAGGTCTTGTAAACTATCAAAGTGCTTTTCTGACTTCAGATAGGTCTTTTATTATTGCTATCATTATGTCTTTTAAAAAGTGTATTTGGATGTTGCTGTTGTGAAAGTATAAGCAAGAAAAAACTGAACAACTCTCAAGACAGAAATGCTTATGTATGTAGAACTAAATACTTTTAAGGATTTTTGGTAGGTTATCGTGATCCAGTTCCACTTTATAAATGCAGGTATTACAGCAAAAAATTCTAGCTGTTTAACCAAGTATGTTGTTTTCTAATTTGTCTGTTTAATTATATCAGGGAAACTGCCATGGTATGGTAGTGTGTGGGTGTGTATTTTTTTTTGGTAACTTGATGCTTTCTTCTTAAGTCTAGGAGTTTCTTTTAATGCTGTCTTTCCAATTGTCTCTCGATCTGTGTTTTTATTTATTTATGTATTTTAAAAGTGCTCCCTCTTGTGTTAGTGACCGCATGGTCGTTATTGTTTCAGTATCAGTTACAAATTCACTTTGGTTACAGTACATGTCATGAGTGTTTAAAGGGATTATGTTGTATGTCACCCCTCCTAGGTCTTCAGGTGGTGTTCTGGGCCTATGTTTGCTTTCACAGCTCTCTGGATATCAAGACTTCTGATTTTTCTTGCTTGTTGTAGTTTCTTTGCGGTTTTACTCAGCTGGCCTTTGTGTCTGTTTGCTTTTGCTGCTGCCAATGTGCTAGTAACAACAAAAACCATTATTGTCTGTCGATCTTCTTCAAGTCTTAAAATATTTTAATAACAGCATGCATTTGGGCTCAGCTGGTGATCCATTTCAGAACTTGAAATTAAAATTTACTGTAATTACAACAGAGCCTGTGATATGATCTTTATGTTTAAGTATTATTAATGTAATATAATCTTGCATCTAAGCATTATTAATGAGTTACTGAGTAGCCAGATTTCATGCAAATACAAAGATGGGTATGTTCAAGCAGATTAACCGCAAAGCTGGGGTGGTGCTATGATCCAATTGTAAACATTGGATTACTGTAGTGAGAGCGTGGTAGTAGTCATAATATACTTTAATAAAGCCTATGTGGCTAGGTATTTGTACGTACCTGAGGATGTTGATTTTGTTGCCATTAGGATGTGTTCTCTTGAGGAGGAATGAAAAGATGAACTTCCTCATGATCTAGACCACGAGGGTTAAATATTTTTGCTGATGATTTACAAAGGTCTTTTACCAAGGACGGAACGTAGGAGCATTTCCTACTTCACAGATGAGAAAACTTGGTTACAGTTGCCAAGTGACCAAATGATTTCACCTCTTTAACGGAGGTTTGATAAAACCCATTTTCTCTGATCACCACTGTGTGATTTAGTAGCAACTAGAAGCTGCAGCCCTTGCAGTATTCTCCTGCTTTAGGACAGGAGAAGACAATTCTCCTAATCCCTAGAGAAAGGTTGTGAAACTTTGTGAGTTCCCTAGTGGTGGCGTGCTGTTGAAATGAGGTGTCTTCATCTCCAATGTGTAGCAGGTGTAGGGAACAGCTATGATTTATGAGGCCTCTGTTCCCATGGGCAGATACACTGTTTGAGAAATACTGAATGTATATATATTAATTCATCTCTCTTATTAGATAAGCATCAATGTAAGAGCACCTTTTCCATATGTATTTTTTATGAATTTTAAAATGTTAACAGTAGTTTCCTGAAACCTTTCAGGAGTATGACAGGCAGAGATCAGTGGTTTCCTTGTTCTTTCATTCTATGCAAAGATGATAAATGGGCCTTCAAGGCACCTAGAAGACATTAAAAAAGAAAAAAAACCAAACAGGGAAAGCCACTGAACTGACCTCAGAGAAGCTGCTGGCTGGAGGGAAATCTTAGTGAGATAGGGGGATGAAAAATTATGGAGGCTTACGTGTATGTGGTATTTTTGAGACGGCAAGTATACTCCTCATCAGGTTATTTAGGCCTGAAGTGACTTCTCATGTATGTATGTATGCAACTTGAACTCATTTGAAATATGTCAGTTCTTTCTTCCTTACCTGTTTTGCTGATAGACTGGATACGAAGCAAAAATGAATTCCAAATCAAATACAAGAATAAATGCCATTTATTATATTACACTATAATAAAGGAAAAAATAGCATGCAATATGATAAAAGGAAACAGTACTAGTTGTTACGCGCAATATGATAAAAGAGCAATAGGAGCGAAGCATGGAATCGTCACTGTGAAGCGTTAGGGAGACTAAGAAAAGGATACATCGCCAGTTACCACATTAACATCATCCAGGCCCACGCTTCAGCTGGGAAGCCCCATTGCAGCCGGTGCCAGAAGTCTCTTGGTAACTGGGAAAATTCCTGCGCAGTGCAGTAGGTGAGGCTTCTGACCTAGTCCTGGAGCTTGCCTATCATTATACTCGGTGAAAAACAAAAATAATTTACACATCTAGCGTATGTAAACTTTTATGTTTAGGCTAAGTGCAGGCATGCACTATCTTATGGTTCATAAGGTTCACACACACCAGGCGTGTTGGCCAGATACCTGAGTGTGGTGGAGTTACCATCATGACATAGCTGCACATAATATTTATTGTCTGGATGTTCCTGCTCATATCTTGCTTGTTTGGGGGACTAGAGACAAACACCACCTGCTCATTAAAGTTGTCCTTGAGCTCCCTGAGCTCACTTGTCTAAGTTAAACAATCCCTAATTAAAGACAAAGACTTTTTCATAAGCAGTAATCAATTTAATAAATTTTCACCACACCCTTCCAAAAGTATAGGTCGTATTTCAGTGATTAGATTCTTCTATTTCAGGTTTGAGGTTTTTTCCTCCTTTTTCATATCACACAAATGATGTGAAATCTTTCATTTGACTAATTACTTGTATTTAGTGGTTGAGTCAGGCTTTATGCAAGTTCATTTGGACACACTTGGTGACTGCTTCCTCTTTCTCACTTAAGGGCAAAATACTGATACAGAATGTAAACAGTGAAGGAGGCTCCTGTTCCAGTCAGTTTGCATTGTGTACGCTGTGAGAGACTGAAGGGTCTGTATGGGCTATTTCCCTACACTAGTCATGTTGTATGATCTGCTTCTACCTGTAGGAGTCTTTGTGTTAAACTTCTGTTTAAGTTTGTGTTAAATTCAAAGATTTATTACCTGACAACTGTAATCTTACGGCCTTAAAGGTTAAAGGACCTTTCAAAATGCTTCTCCCACATACTTTATTGTACAGTTATCAGTGTAGAAACCTTTGCTGTAGCACTAAGGAGAAGGTGTGAAAACTTAATGATGGGTAAGAGAAAGTGCCTGCGTGAAGTTAGTAGGGGTGATGCTTTGCCCTTCTGTTTCTTGCCTTGAGTGGGTACAAAAAGGGTTGACTTTCCACTGTGAAGGATCAGGACCGAGGAAGGTATTTTTCCAGGTCGTGTTGGAAGAGAGGTAATGGCAAGTTGCTAACCCCTCTGTTGAAAACTCAAAGTACAGTTTTAGAGTCGTACATGTATAGGTCGCAGTTCCTGGAGTCACACGAAGACAACAGAGTTACCTTTTCTTTAGATAACAAGTATTTCCATAAGTCATAGAATTAAATGAAGTTTTACTTCCCCTTCCACCCCTCAATCTTTTTTGTCCTAAGCCTGACTGATTTTGATATCTAAAAAACTTGGCTCCAGTTAAATCTTTCCTTATGCTTGGATCAAATATAAGAGATCCCCCCCTCTGTGGATTTACTGGCGTCAAGGGGTGGGGTTGAAGGCAGCTTTGCCGTGAGTGGGGGAGGATCTTCTATAGAATCACCTGTTTTCATAAAGCACATTGGGATTTTAAATCTGTATTACTGCTACTCTTCCATGATATTCGTTGATCAAACTTGGTTAGAAATTGGCTGTTAGGTTTAGGCACTCCTAGGGTGGAACATAATTGAAGTGGGATTCCATAAACTTCATAATGTTTAGGAAGCTGTGCTCATAAAAATAATTTGTTTAGTGCTTGCAATGGCAAAGAAAACTTGCAGGGTGAGTAGCTGGGAATGGATGTATGTGCTAACGTCTGAACTAGTAGACAGGCTGCAGAAGGAGCTGAAGCAGTCATTTTGGCAAGCAGTGCTGGCTGGTATAAAGGAAGGAGCTTTGCTTCTTCTGTGCCCCTGAATTAATGTATTTTATAATAATTTCAAGTGCTGAAGGTCACATTTTTTACTTTTTTTTTTTCGGTGTGGGTTTTTTTGTTGGTTTTTTTGTTTGTTTTTTTTAATGGGAGTTCAAATTTTGAAGCCTATTTTTCAGGTGTGGGCCACCAGCATTTTGGAAAGTGAGGTGAATGGCAAGGAGGTAAATTCAGTCTTGCTGCTGAACTTAGACTTGGCCTGCCTCCTTCTGCTAGCAGGGCTTAGGGCTTCTTGTTAGTGCTCGTTAAAAAGACTTGAGCACCCTTTACTGTTGTGCCTGCTTCACTGGACCTTGTTTACAATGTTTACTTGGTGCATGAAGGTGCTCTTGAGGTCTGCCTTAAGTCTTTAATTGCTTAAATCTATCTTGGACTGTGTTTATACTGTACATCAAAAGTGCAATGGCTAGTGTAATGACCCTGGTTACTGCAATGTCAAAAGGGGCTTGGGGCTTGTCCAATTTCCAGGACTGGGAATAAAGGGTTTTAAAACCTGCAGACTTTGAAATCTTATTGTTCTTGAAATCCATGTGATCTCAGGTTTAGGCACTGTTGGATATAACTGAGAATATGAGAGTTTGTAATTTTGTCAACAGTAGGAACTGTTTGTTCTAACTCCAGCAAAACTTTGTGTGACATAATACCTCTGGAATTACTTGAGGGCTTAAGAAGTTACGTTGCAGCATAAGGCTTGCTCTACTGAGTAAAGAAACTGCTGAATAATGTATATGGGTTTTGCTTTTCTTTATTTTTCTTTTTTCCTGCCCTCTTCCCTAGGAATGTTTCGGAAAAATGAAGATTTGACTCCATCACAGAGGTGCTTGGCTGTAAGGTAGGCTTTCAGATATCTCTGAGTCTAGTTTTGGGAGTGGGGTTCAGAAGCTGATGGGTTGTGTGATTTGTTAACGCTCTGTGGAATTGCTACAGGTCACATTCAAGATGGAGAGTTTACAAACTCATGTAAAACAGATCCATACTTTTTGTATTTGTAGCTTAATTAATACATCTATTCTCCTGGAAAATATCACTAGAAGCAGGTTTTATACTTATTTAAGAAAAAAATTCTAAGTTCTGTGCGGTCTGTGCAAATTCTATGCCATATCAGATAGGAGACTAGTTAATGTCAAGTACACATCTAAAGGAGCTGGTGAAGGAACACTTTGTTAATTCTGTTTTTCAGTATTTAACTTACCCTTTCTCCTTTCTTTATTCAAGAGACTTGAAAACAGTATGTTGTCCTGGGCAAAACAGTCTTGACTTGAGGCATTTTCCTTAACTGAAAGTATTGCCAGTTAACACAAACTTCTGTTCACTGATTCAGTTATTGAGGGGAGGGAAAAAGAAAATGCAATCAGTTGAACAAATGCTTAGGGAAACACCCTTCCTTCTCCTTCCCCAAGCTCAGTCTCAAGTCAGACACCTCTACTGGGCAAGGAGAGAGTCACCAGAGTTAGGGAGATCTGTCTGAAAATGCTCATTATGAACTGGAAAGAAATTCTATGTGTAGAATGTTTCAAACAGGTTACTGAAGACACACAAACTGCATTTCTACGTGTGGGTTTTTACTGTGGCTAGAGTAAGCAATAACATGGAGTATGACTTTTCCTGTTGTGGAACTTCTGTAGAACTACACATTCCATCTCACAAGTTGCTTGTCTTTGAATTACAGACGCATGCCAAGTCTACTGGAGTATTTAAGTTACAACTGTAATTTCATGGGTATCCTGGCAGGCCCATTATGCTCTTACAAAGACTATATTACTTTCATTGAAGGCAGATCATACCAACTGCAACAGTCTGAAGCAAATGGGAAGGAAGATACAAAATATGAACAAACGGATCCTTCTCCAAATGTAAGATGTATGACTCTTGCAGTGCTGATGCTTACGTATCATTGCATGAAAAGCTTGGTTTGCACTGTTCATTTACAGGCATAACTTCCGAGCTGTATCTGGAGTTCATTCATCAACGGTATAGTTCCCTGTTCAAAAAGTTAAATGCTTATTTTTGTTAAGGCAGGTTTTCTCCATGGTTTCCAGTCTGGATCTTGTGGATAAAAGCAGATTAAATTGGAGCTTCCTACCAAGCTTATATGGTAAAAAGCCATCTTTAAATTAAAACAGTTCATGCATGTTTCCTTCGAAGCAACTACTATGCTTAAACACATCCTGATAAGGACAAAGTATGTGCTTTGTTGTTAAAAGACTGATGAGACTTAAAAGTTCCAGCAAGGTTTCATGAACATTCTCAAATTCTACTGTTGTTTTTGTATGTTTTCTTGCAGCAAGTAGAAAACATTCATGTGTAACAAGTTGAAAAACACTTATAGTTTGATTTTTCTTGCTTTCATTCATGTAGAGAGGTATTAAAGATGGAATTCGATCTGAAGGTGTAGTAAAAGGTGTACTAGCTGTAACGCTATGGCTTGTAACCCATAAAACATTTTTTTTCTTTTATTGGAAGAGACCAAATACATACAGAAGAAAATCCAGTTGATCATACCTTAACAAGAGAGATTGCTTGGCCTGAACTAAAATCAAAAGTTCCCAAAGCTTGTTACTTTTAAAATTTAATCCAATTATTTTAATGGTCAGGGTACTGAATATTATCTTTTCACCCTTTTCATATCCTTTTAAATAGGAGTATATCAGACTTACAAAATTGTGTGTGTCTAATGTAATTATTACCACACATAAAAAGCGGAGTTGCCATGGAGTTGGTTGGAACACTTCAGACAGATGGCTTTCACTAATTCCAGTGCCCATTACCTGTTCTCTGCTTATCCTGTGGACCACCAACTGTTGCTGGAGCAGTTGAAAGCATTCTCGCATGTAGATGCTTGTCTCCTCCTACCATCTAGATGTTACCATCCCCACAGGTGGACTAACAGGGAGCACTTCCCAACTGGTGGTGTCATCTGCAACCACTTCATCTGCAACCTTCGAATGGGATTGAGGACTCATTGCACATTCCATTCTACCTGTCTTGTGTGGTTGTAGTAACTTGCACCACAGGAATGTAAACTAGTGGCTAGAGGGTAACACTTTAAACTGCTCCACATGTTGACAGAGCACCTAAGCTCATAGAAGTGTGCTGTGGAGCAGGTCACTAGGAAGTGCAGAAGGCACAGGAGAACTCCTTGCATAGGTTGGTGCCTCATAGTCTGTAGTTTGCATTGATGTGTTGTATTAGCAAACTTGCAGACACTTCTTTGTTTTGGCTCAGTAAAGGCATCACATCCTATGTACCAAAATCCTGTTTCTGTGGAAAAACATGTAGTAAAATTATTGCAAATAAATGGAACTAACCAAATCTGTTAGTACCAGTACTTCTGGACGTGCATCTACTGATTGCCTGGTAGGACTTCCTAGCTTTTTACCACATAACCTTGCTAGTAATCTGAACAAAGTCAGTAGAAATAAATGTAAACCTATGATGGATTCTTCTTTCAGGTAAGCAGTTTTCCTTAAAATTAATTGCTCTTAAGATGCTTGAAACTTTTTGCAATTTATGCTGCATTAGCTTTTGACGTAAAAATAAAGAGAAGCTGTCTATGCTGTTGATACTTCATTTCCCAGCTGGTGTTAGAGAAATCTGGCTGCATTTTGTAACACCAGCGAGTATTGTGTGCTTTTGGAGAAATATGGATGATATAATTTTACTGCATTTGCTGCATCAATTAAAATAGTCATTGTCTTGTTCTAAAAGAATTTTTAAATACCATTAACTTCATATTAATACTTTAAATTTGTTCCTTGATTCTCATGTTATTATTTCAAGAAGAACAAATTGTTAGGTAACTTTAAAAAAAAATGTAATGGGGATCAGCAAATGTTAATGTAGTAAATGAAAAAAAAAATCTTTCAGCTGAGTTACAGCAAGTTTCATTTCTTGTTAAATATAATTACATAACCGAAGTAGTTCACGCCAGCCTCCTCCTCTATACCGCGTGTTGACTGCATGATGTTAACATGGTTTAGTATTTTTGCTGTGTTCATTGCATGTTAAGTGAATCAAGTCAACATATTAAAACTTACTTCTTATATCCTTCCTATTGTGCCTTTTTGCAAGCTATCAATTGTTGGTGCTCAAAGTGGTGTCAACTCTCAGAAATTAATATCTGTCTTTGTAAGTTTCTTTTTATTATGGCTACCCTTAAAATAAAAGATTCCTGTCAGCAGATAATCTGCTTTCTTGCTTAGTATGCAGACTCTTCCTACAGGTTATAAAGTTCTTGCTTCATTACCTACAATTTTTACTTGAGGTGCTAACCTCCCCCGAATAATATGCTTTAATATAGTTCAATATTGTATTGAGCTCCTTATTGGTCCTTTATCAACCAAGAACAAGTTCATTCAAATAAGTTTTAAAAATACTTTTCTACTTTTTTTATATGTTTTTATATTATACATGTTTATACACTAATACATTTGTGAAATTCCTGAGCTCAGTGAGTGTTTTACCTTTGTTGCTTCAATTAGAAAGCTGCTCCTGAACTCCTTTCTCTAATTAGGTATCTAGCTTTCAACCTAATTATATTCCCATGTAATTTATGCATGTTTGGTTTTGTCCTGGCACTATCTTTTAGCTTAAGTATGCTTTCGCTTCCCAGAGTTGACCGTATTTGATATTTTTATACAGGTATGCCCAGTTTTTGTTTATCAAAAATGAGCCAGGCCTTTCTACCTTTTTGTTGTGAAATAAATTGTATATTCTGTTTCATATGAGGTCAAAGTTATCCTGCAGCTTATGGTCTTTTAATTCCTTAACAGAAAGTTATTTTGATAAGGTGAAAACTTTAAAGAGTGAGAGAAATTAAACTTCGAACTTTTAAATTAGTTACTTCATCCTTGTAAAAACGGATCTACCCTCCTGTGAATGTGTAATCTAGATTACCTGTTTACGCCTTGGCAAAGAAACTTATATCAACAACCTAGTTAATTAAGCAATTGGAAATGAATTAATGTTTTACCAAATGCATTTCTATAGGTAATTGAACTACAGATTATTTTAGTGTCGGGTGAGGACTTTTATTTCTGTGTAGATGTGTACAAAACTTGAGTGCTATAAACAAGCCTCAGGCTGTAGTTTAATAATCTATTTAGGCCACCAAAGTATAAACTCTTGCTGAATATGGAAGGTCCTGGCTGTGGGTTCTGGGTCCTCTGCTTATCCTGGCAGTGCTAACCTGTATTGCACTGCATTGTGTTCTGATTCAGATCATTTGATGCAGCCTAAACAGAAGTTGTCATTAAAAAGAACAAATACACAAAAAATCCACAAGAACACCCCACCACTGCCACCCACTCCTCCACCCCACCCCACCCCGAAAAAAAAAAGTCTAGTTTTTCACTGATTTTTTTTTTTTTTCTCTAATCTGACTCACTAGAAGGAAAAAGAGTAAAAATTTGCAGCCAAGGTGAGGAGACAGGGCAGGACTGCTGCTTTGTATTGCAGCCTGTGTGGGTTGTCCTTCAGAAACTCTGTTTAGACCAGTCCTCAAACTGCAGCTCCCAGCCTTTGTACAGGGAGGAGATTATCTCCATCGCTGTTTGCGAAGGACACAAACATCTCTGATACTGATTCCTGTAAGTGGTACCAGCATGCTTGATTGAAGTTCTGGGATTAATAATTATTGAGGGGAGTAGTATAATTAAAAAAATGAAAGAAAGAAAAAAAGTCATGCTGTTTCTGGATGTAGTTATGCTTGTCCCTACACTTAAATGTTGCTGCTAAAGAAGAATTTTAGAAATACGTCATTTAAATGCTTAATAAATAAATTAAAACACCTTCTTCCAACAGCATTTTTTTCTACAACTACAAATTGAAAACTGCAGAGTAGTTGTTTTTTAAAGCACAATCTGTGGTAGAGCTCTGTATAAGTTTGCCGTTTTTTAAGATAAGTTTCGTGAAATTCTGATGCTTATCCTTAAGAGAAGGGCTTTCACCTTCACAATTTAGTAAAAAACCTTCAAGGAGGTACTAAGCATATTTTGGATTGAGTAGGCAGATTAATGATTTCTATTTACCAATAGAAAAACTGGTAGATAGAGAGGGTGGCAAAGAGCAGGACTTAAAACAGAGATAACATTACTTATAAGCTGCCAAAATATATTTTGAGATTTTATACATGTCTTCAGATAGAAAACATACATTTTATATGTTTATGCTTATATTTTAAGCCGTGTGTTGATGTTACCAGCATGTAAATACTGTTTCTCATGCTATATTGAACGTCACTTTTAATTATGGCTTAGACTTTGGATTAAATCCTTGGCAACTGTCTTCAGAACTTTGGGGTGATGCCTTTTGGTATTTACAAATATCTAACTTCTGCTTATATCAGGTATTGCATATGAAAATCAAAGATTCATCAGTTTTAATAACAACTGATTGTATGAACATTCATTTCTGTTTAAATTCCTGAAGAAGTTAAGCCAACTGAACTTTCCCACTGCTCTGGCAAGGAGAAAGATGGATTAATAATTGCTAGAAAAACAAAGGAACACTTTTAGAAAATTAATGCCCTTTACTTTGAACTCTTGTAATAGAGTAAAATACTAAAATGTTTATTAGAAAGCAGTAGAAACAATTAAACACTAGCTCTAGCTGTTAATAGGTAGTTGCTTCATGAATTATCCAGCTGGTTTGTTTAATTAGCTGCAGTTTCTGATCCTCTCTGAAAGGTCTTCTTAGAAGAGCCACATGAAATATGCAATATCCAAAGTTATCCTCACCATTTTGCAGCTTTTCCAAGTCTAATTTTTTTATCACGTTGTACCACCTCTTACATCTGTGTGACTGGATGAATCTTCGGTGCTGTGTGCTTGCAGAAATCTGTGTTTTCAGTAGGACACTTAATGTTCCATTCTGTATCATGGAACAGAGTTACTCTTTATTTGGGAACTGAATATTTGAAGCTGCACTCTAATTGAAGCAGGACATTATCTTTAAAAGTTTGGGCAGGTATACTGGCAGCAGGATGGACAGAAAAAGGCTTCTGGTTATCTTTTTGTTCTGGTGCTTCAAACTAAAATTCCTAGATCTGGGGGTTTTTTACCAAGTTTAGTGTCTGTAGAATTGTAATGCAAATTTAAACTGTAATGTTTAAATTTAAATATTGAGATTATTTACAATCAAAACTTGTCAATTACATTTAAATGAACTAGCTCTCAAACTTCTCTTTTGTCGGTGCTTGGTTAGTATGTTACTTCAGAAACGTGGTGTCTGCCCTTGGGATATGGATTTTTAAGACTAGCGACTAGTCAATGTTATGCATTATTGCTCTGTGTGTTTTGTAGTAGAACCCTAGAAGTGTTTTCCTAAAAATACATACTTTTTATTGTGGTGGTTATAGCAAAACTGAATTTTGAGAAAATCTTGAGTCCAGGTCCTACCTGAACAATTGTATTTTTACTTGTCTGTGAGCGTGTTATTTGACCCCTTATAGCTTGATCACTCTAGTAGGGAAAACAGGTCTGTATAGAACTGAGTATTTTGGCTGAAAAGTCATATATTATTTCAGTATTTTAGTTGGTTTAGATTATTACAATATCTGAATTCTAACAGAGATGATTGATGCACTGAGTTGGGCAGCAACTGAACACCTGTATTATGCCAATGATTACTGAAAATGAACTGAAGCTTTGCCACTGTTTTTGGGATCTCTGCAATAATTGTGCTCATCTTGTCCTAGATAATATGCTTTGAGTTATGATATCTTAACA
This sequence comes from Falco peregrinus, assembly GCF_023634155.1. NCBI lineage: Eukaryota > Metazoa > Chordata > Aves > Falconiformes > Falconidae > Falco > Falco peregrinus. The sequence goes on from NC_073727.1 coordinate 63,923,768, forward strand.
ACTTGCTTGCTTCAGTAATTTGACAATGAAATAAGGAAAAAAAACCACCTGATGTTGTAAAAGTGCTCCCATTATTGAAAGGGTTTTTAGAGGCTCACTGTAGTCAGATTGAATTTGCTGTGTTGCCAGAAGTGGTGCTCACAACTTAACCAGCGTAACAATATTCCTTGAGCCTCTATAAAATATTAGCAGCTATTTGAAAGTTGGTAGTATATATTACTGAAAACCTGGCGCATATATGTACATATATACACACACACGCACAGAGAGCTGTTTAGGGAAAGGAAGATTGTAACTTGCCTTTGTTTCCAGAAGATTAACACAAAATGAAGCTTACTAAGTCTCCCATCTTAAACTTTTCAGATAGCTGTGGCACAGAAACTCTTAATCTGTGGACTGTCCTTACTCTTCCATATGACTATTACAAAAACTTTGCCTGTGGAATACAACATTGATGATAACTTCAGAGCTACAGCATCGTGGCCTGTAAGGTTTTTCTACCTATATGTATCTCTTATGGCTGCCAGACCCAAGTATTATTTTGCATGGACTTTAGGTAAGTAGATCTATTAATAGATACACTTTCTTTTAATTTTTTGAGTTTCATTTGAGATGCTGCATGCTAAGCATGTATTAAAAAGTGACAGTGCCCTCTTGAGGCCCTAGGAAAACGTGATTACTTCTAAGTATTATGAGATATTGTCAAAGTATATTGAATAGCATCTCTCTTTTTGAGAAACAAAGCTCGGTGAATCTAAGCACAGTGTTGTGACAGTTTTGCAAATGAGATCATGGTCTCCCGAACAAATCTGAGTGAAACACAAGGTTTTTTTGAGAACGATACTATTTTAATGAGCAATGACTTTCTTGGTTTTTTAGAAGTTGAAGTAAATCTAGTCTGATGTACAGTCCTGAATTGGTTATTTATTTTGATACCTTGATTTTGGCATATCTGAGAAGTTATTCTAAGCCTTTTTCTCTGGTTAGTTATCAGTAATTTGCTTGATGTTATTGAAGCATGAAGGAAAAATGAGTATATTGAAATTCAAGTATATCATAAATTTTGTTAATAGTAGATGGCATTCACAGTAGGATTGTCAGAATTTCATGGGTGACACTTCAGTTTTAGTCTTTGTTTACTAAAAGTTCTAATGACTGGGATACCACCTGTAGTCACTGATTTAAGACAGCTGATATAGTTTAAAGAACATTTTGCTTTTTACTTCCTGCTACTTGAAAAAAACCCAACACATAAAACAGCAAAATGCTGTATTTATGTAAGCTGACATCTTGGAAGTGGCTCACAAAATAGATTTCATCAGCTTCTTCCTTCTCTCCAGTTTAACATATTTGTTTCATAATTCTTTTGAGAGAGAATCTGTGGGAAACAATGCAATAAAAGAAAGCTTTAGTGTAGCAGAGCAGCATGACTCACTTACAGCTGCTGATTTCATTCCTGGTCAATGAATGAAGTGCTTTCAGCTTGTCTGGATATAGTAATTCTGGGGCTTGTTGTGGAATGAAATAATTTTGAATATTGTGCTCTTATGTGCCAGTATAATGGCCTGTAAAGAGTAGGAGTCATCTGAAAAACTAATAATCTTTGTGGAGTTTTTTTCTCCCACTATGATACTTAAGATGGATTTCTCCTTATGCACTTGCTAGTAGTGTAGAGCTAGCCTCAGTAAAATGCTGACAAAAAATAACCTTTATCAAATCTGTACTTTTAGTTTGCTAAATAGCGCTTTCTTTTTTTTTAACCACCTTCCTTCCACTTTACCGAATGACTTCTAATGGTATGCATAGAACGTGAAGGGGCCTTCACAGTTTTACCAGATGTTATGCTTTTGAGTTGTACATTACTATTCTTCACACTTAAGAAAAAAAAATCTGTTAAAAAAATGAATTACTTATAAGGAATACTTACCAAATGCTAGTTAATAAAATGAGTACTTACTGTAGCTATAGTCTTTGTACTCTAGCTAGCAAGAGATTACAGCGTTCACCTCCAGCTGTTTCTAATTGAGCATAAAACCATTGTCTTAATGTTTGAAGTTGATATCAGTGATATCAGATGTATGGCAGCAAAATTTTTTGCTTTCAAAGATGCTTTTAAAAATGTTTTTTATGAGGAAATAAAAATAATATGTATTAGTCTGTATCTGTAATACTGCAAACTCTTCTTCCAGACTGGTAGGTAACTGGGGAAGCTGAACTTCAGGAAAGGAACTGTTTGTGTGTCTGAGTCAATTGTTTCTTTTACTTTCCAAATACACTGGATTAATACCTTGAAAAACTTGTTGAGAAGAAAGGAAAACATAAAAGATTAATTTCTCTTACATGTCACTATGTATAAAGTAAATTCTTGTTAATATGGCAATACAAACTGAGCCATTTCTCTTGCCTTGCTAGTTGTGATTTAAAAAGTGACAGTCTAATTACAGTGCTTTAGATGAAATCTGAACTAACTCATGAGAGGGCTCATGCCCTGTAACTAGAAGAGTGGATCTGTATTGCTTCTGCAGAGCTTTTTGCCTACCTCCCTTCCAATTCCCCAGGACCCCTCTGAACTGGGAGAGGAGCTGGCATTCTTTTTCCCATGGTCACTTACTTACCCGTGTAAGTGGACACGTGATTGGGTTCATGCCTCACGGGTATGGGTCCATGACTGGGCACATGGAACCAAGCACCTGGCTCAACAGAGGCACAATACCTGCGAAAAAAACTCGTTTCCTTGTACGTGCCCATCCTAATTAAGAAGTACAGTGGAGGAGCTAACAAAGCTGAGGCAAAGGTGATGACTGAAGGTGGCAGTTGGTATGCAGACTGAGATCCCTTTTGATTTTCCTGTATAGTCCAGATGACAGTAGAAGCTTTTTCTCCTAGGGAAAAACATCATTTGCTTTGAACCATTCGACCTTTGACATGCTCTGTAAAAACTCAGCATTCAGAAGCATTGTTAACAGCAACCTTGCGCCGTTAGTGGAAGTCTGACAAACCCTCCATCACTTAGTAAATTACTGTTTTCTTCTGTTAGGTTTGCACTGGTTGGTACGTGGTGCTGTGAACGTGCACCTGCTTGAAGTGAATCAGTGCAATATCATCTTTATGCTTTAAACATCACTGTTGCTGCGTAAAGACAACCCCAAAGACACGCATCTGAGTGTCGAGCTGATATCTCAGATCGTTACAACCAGCCACTGTTTTGTAGTCTTGATGCTTCTCATTGAGTTTGTTTTTCTGTCAAATTTCTCAAGCAAGTCTAAGTAGGTGGTATGAGACATCTGTACTGTGAAGTGGATAGTGCTACCTTTCCTTCTTTTCCTTTTGTATGAGTTTTTTAATTGAAAGCCAGTGTGTTGCTTAGATTATCTTCTGTTTGTTCATGTCTAATACGGTGATCCTCCATATTTTTAAAAAAAATGTGTAGCCTTTACAATGTGATAAATATTTTGAATGAACAGCATGTTGTGCAATGCACAATTTGTAATATGGGCAGTTTATAATTAATTTGTTTCTTTTTGTTTCCTTGCAGCAGATGCAATTAATAATGCAGCAGGGTTTGGTTTTAGAGGCTATGATAAAAATGGAGTTACGCGTTGGGATCTAATATCAAATCTGAGAATCCAGCAGATAGAGGTTTGTTTCTGGCTCTTTCAAGTAAAATACATCCTTTGTAGGTAGTTGCTAGTAATTTCAGTAACTTTGCCTACGCATTTAGTTCCTCCAGATAGTGAATGTGTTCTGAGTCAGAAATGACATGTTCACACCCTTAGGAAAGGATGAAAAATAGAGTCTGTTTTGAATAAGTTCTACTTGTCCGTTGACTGCCAAAATATTTTGTGGTTATATGTAGTTGAGTAAATACCTTATTCAACTCATCACAAAGTTGGGGTATTTTTATAATTTATGTCAGAATTTTGAAAAAATTTATAACACACTACAATTATAAAAATAACTGGTTTGTTTTTACTTTACAGTTTTCCACAAGTTTCAAGATGTTTCTTGATAATTGGAATATCCAAACAGCTCTTTGGCTTAAAAGGTATTTATTTCTTAAAGGAAAGCTTTTCTGCACTGAAGTTTCTTACATAAGTATTTCTTTGAAGGTAATCTAACATTTAAAGCTAAACCCCACAAAACATGAGTTGTTTAGCAGCTGCATGGGATGTTCTTCTTGTAATACTTGAATTAAAGCATCTGAATTTATAACTTCTTTCTTAGTGTAAACCTCAGGTTATGATAGAAACTGGTTTTCTTCACTGGTCATAGAGCTACTGATGTGTGGAGATGTGTCTTGTATTTATTTATTTGTTTTTATCCCTTCCCTTTCCCCCACCTTAGCATTCGAAGAAGTGCATGCTGCTGAGAGCAGCAGGCAAAATGTACATCTTGGCCTGGGGAAGTTTTGCATTATTTTTAGCCACACAATGATAAAGGAACTTCCACACATTCTGTGAGAGAACTTTCTGCTCTCTTTCCCTAATGAGTGCATGGCAAGTAGCAAACCCTACAATGTGCTATCAACAAAAATTGCAAATGAATATTCCTCTGATGCACTTTTTTTCTTGTCTGGGGAACAGGTATAGTGCCCAGTGAACTACGTTATTCTGCATTTACTACTACTTTGTAGTAACTGCAAAGCAAAAGGAGCGTTCTTGACTTGTGCATGGGATGGTGTGTCCCTTCTCTTAGTCTATTTGATCTTTTATCAGTAGCTGCAAGTTTAACTGAGATTCCTATCGTGGCGTCACTCAGAGGACTTTATCTCTTACTCTGGATGGCTGGAAATAGGATGTTTCTTCCATCAGATTTCTTTATAGTGTATTCGCTTCCATAATTTCTTCCCTAAGTATTTTTCTGACCCAATTAAAAGCAGATACTGAGTTTTGTGTGTTTATTCTAAGTGGGTGAAAAGGCAATAAAATCTATTGCTAGGACAGTCAGCAAGGAAGAATTGCATGCTTACAGGTATTGAAATGTATCATTTAATAAGCAAATAAGCTATTTGCGTATTTTAAAATGCTTTTTCATTTAGAGAACAGAATTTTATCAGTATTAAAACTTCATAGGAAAAGGTGGTATTTCTAAAAACTTTCAAATCTGTTAAATGGAGTGATTCTAAATGAAAATTCCTTTTAGTGGAAAGTAACATTTCTCTTAAGAATTAAAAGAAAAAAATATAAATCAGTTTCTGAGGGTGACATTAAAGAATATGTGGGGAAAAAATTAGAAGCATCTCTGTTAACAAGTATTTTTAAGGACAGTTATAGAAGACTCTTTGAGGACAGAGTAAATCCATATTGACTCTGCCACAGTGAAAGGGAGAGAAGGGTGGATGCTTTCTTGCAAGTAAAAGATTGTTTTAATGGTTATGTATGTGGACCATAAACAGTGGTACAGAATATATATTTTATTACCAATCTTTTGGCTAGTTGGAATGCTACAGTGGTTCAGACAGAGGCTCATGTATTACTTTAAACATGCACTTTTAATACCTCACTTGTTTGCCATTTATAGAAGTATCTAAAATCTTAGCTGTTAATCTCACGTGGAATACCAGACGTCAGCATTTGTTCTGTTCTTTTCTGATACTCTCTGAAGAGAAACCAAACCATCGGATTACAAGACTTAAACCCTGACTGTGTGTAAAAACAAACTCCTTGTAAAAGTAGAATTAACAGAGCTACAAATCACAAAGAAGTTTAAGGAACATTTAACATATGTCACAAAATACAGCAGTTCAAAGGTATTATTGTTACAAGCTTGCAAGTTAAAATAGGGATTTACATAGTAGCATATATCAACAACATATATCATGATAATGTTTCCTGACTGGTGAAGCTGTTATGTTCCCCCTTGGCCTGTTCATTCTTTTTTCCCAAAGAAAGCATCTAATTCCAATTGTCTTTGGTCAGGTTTGCAAAACCTCTGTGCTTCTTGTTGCTGCTCTCTTCTGGCATATTTACAAACTTCCTGTCTTCTTGCAGTGGATGTAGTACTTCTGCTAAGACCTCCGAGGTCTTTCCCTGGCTTGTTACAGGCAGAGTTGAAGATTTGAGTGGATTTATTACCTCCATTTTCTTCAGAGAACACTCTTTCTAATACATCACAGTATTACCTCTGTCTTTTTTGCAACAGCAATCTACTGTTGATTCATGCTCAGTGTTTCATACTGTTGGTTCATGCTTGGCTACACTTTTTCAGTAATGTTACAGGAACGGGTACTGCTTTCTATTTTCCAGTTTTCTTATTAGATGTTCTATACTTTGGATGACTCCTTGTTGGTTTCAGAACGTCATTCAAGTCTGCCAGGATAGTTTTGGATTCTAGTGCTCTGTCTGCCAAGAAAACAATGCTGATCTTGTCCACCCCACCTCCCACCCCATAAAAGAAAGGGAAGGCAAGGTGGAATAATATACTTCTCAGTCTACCACCCAAGCTAGTACTGGGAATATAGAACCAGACCGAAGGCAGTACCCTGTTGAACAGTTGATGCATCTTCCTACTTCTAGAGAAAATGATGGATAAGATAACCTGCACCACCTGTATTTGAATAGATTTTGTCAGCCTGTGGTGATGACCATCTTTCCTTGGCTTGCTTTTAAGAATGTCAAGTGAAGTATTTCAACAGTATTTATTCTTGAACTCCATGCAGGGGTTTAAGCTTGCTTTTTACTCTTTGAAATTAAAGCCTGATTATTTTTTTTCTAGCACGTACCTTATCTGACTTGCATTGATATAGCTAAAACTTGGTTGGTTAATGTATTTTTGCTAGCTCCTGAGTGCTTTGAAGGGGAGAATTTGCTTGAAGTTGTTTAGACCAAATAAAGATCTAAGCCGTTTATCAGTTTATTAATGAGACATAATCAACCACCAGTCAGCAAAATATACATTTAGAATAAATATCAGTACTAGAGCAGATAGTGTTGTACACATTTAGTGTTCTGGTTTAATAAACATTTCTAAACACTCTTCTGTAACTGATCCCAAGGAGTTTAAAAAGTGCACATGTATGCACACAGTTACATGCAAGCTGTGCCTCCGCTCCTAAGGACACGGGGAATACAAACCCACGCCTCCTGGAAGCGTGGCCCCCTGCTTGTGTGCACTGCCTGTGGGGGCCCTGTCTCTGTGTCAGCCCCCTGACTCACGTGCCAGTTAGGAAAGCGTGCCATGATTCGGGTGCGTGCGGCAGATAGGCATGAGGTGCTGCTCCCCGTGCTGTGCTGGCAGTCCCCTCACTGGGTGCAGGCTACTCGGCGTCTCCAGGGAGGACGCTCTGGCTTGGTGGAGACGGAGGTCGTGATGCTGGTGGGGCAACTTCAGGCAGTGTCAAACCAACTTTTGATGACTAGTGTTTTGCTCCAGGATGTCTTCCTGATTTGTTACAAATTGTCTTAATGTTTTTGTACTTTCTGGGCTGACAGATTCTCTCTCTTAAAGGTCTCAAAAGCGTCTTTGAAATTCTGTGGTTACTGTTCAGTCTGGCCAGTGTTGCTTTTCTCTTCAAGGTGGTCTGGTTTTGGCAAATGTCCTCAGATAGGTTTGTGTATTATACGTGCATGCACCTGCACCCTACTTAGCCCCGTGTTCTCATCTTAAAGGCCGTTGTTTGGGAAGGGGAGGGGGTTGTGCTGGTATCCTGTGCCGAAGACCTCATAAGATAAAAGGTGCCACATCTATTTGACTGGAGTAAACTTACTTAGCAAAATAGGCTTTTGATCTTTCCCTATTCAGATCCTGTGTTTTTGCTTTCTGCTCTTTAACATGTATCGTTTGGTCTCGGCAGTCTTTTCTACATATGGAAGTTGTAGTGGAGTAGTCACTTTACTAGTGGATGTTTCAGCCCTCTGTATCATTGGCTTGTCGGCTTTGAATAGTAGATGTGCATTCTCTGTCTGTTACTTGCTATGTGTTTATACAACCTTTTGCATATTGGTGTCTCTGACCTCTTTTAGTTAAAACTCATTTTTGTACGTTAGCCTTAGATTTGTGTTCATGCATGCTTGTGCTGTTTACTTTTGCTTCATGTTAGTGTCTATCTGTTCCCATATTTCCTATTGCTTTTTGGTTTTCAGATCATTAAAGAACTCTTGATGAAGTCGTATCAGGACCTTACCATGTTTCCATTCATTCTTCCACATCATGATGGTTTGTCGTTGTGTCATTTAATGTTGTCTTCTAGCAACTGCCTTTCTTGGATTCCTTTTTCCTTTCTTCCTTCTAGAATTCCTTATTGTAGGACCTTGCCTAATAATTCAGAGTCTCATTTTTTAAATGGCATCATAGTTCAGTGTTCTCCTTATTTAGTATTCTCACCTCCCTAGAGTCATTAATTATAATTTCATCATCATGCTCACCTAATTGCCCTACACAGACACATTTTCAACTGTAGTCTCTTCATTGCTCAAAATTGAAGGTAGTTGTTACTTCTCCCCTTCTATAAGCTGCTTTTATTTTATGAAACATACGTATCTGACTCATTGCTAGAGTTCACGGTGTGATCTGTGCCTTCCGGTGTAGCTTTTCAAACATGTTCTTGCATGGCTCAAGATCCTTTATTAACACCAACACCTGTCTGGGGATGCTTGTGTATTATTTATTATAAATAACTAGCATATGTGATGGCACTGAGCAGAGGTTACCGCTGAGGGGTTATCTCCGGAGTGTGAGTAGCTTGAAGTATTTCATGTAAGTCGTACTGGCAACATTACTAAATAATAATAAACTGCGATTGCATTGCAAATGATGTGTTGAAGATGAAACTGTTAAAAGTAAAAATGGTAACAGGGAAGATTGGAGATTCGTCTCATGTTATTTATCTTGAATTGTCTTTGACTTGCTAGAGTGTGCTATGAGCGAGCCACCTTCAGCCCAACGATCCAGACCTTCATCCTTTCTGCCATCTGGCATGGGGTTTACCCAGGATATTATTTAACGTTTTTAACAGGAGTACTAATGACACTAGCAGCACGAGCTGTAAGTACCAACCAACTATCTTCAAGTTTTGTAAAAGAAATTTGATCATGTTCTGTAGTCCAAAGGTGCACTTCAGAGTTGATACATGGTCTGTCTGGTAGTGGTGTTTACTTTTCAGTTATTAATCATTCCCATTGCTCTCATTACAAGGAGGGGTTGATCTGTGGAAAGCAAGACTGTACCCAGCCTATAACATCATTGCAGCACATCTTTTGTGGAAGCTCTTCCTCTGTATTAACTGATCATGTATTACTATGCCATGCTGAACAGGATGATGTTATCTAAGATCAGAAAGTTTCTTCAAAACGATGATGAAAAATCACTGATGATGAGTAGCTTAAAATTTGGGGATCAGTGCTATATGTTTAGAGTCTGTCCCCTCCCTCATTTCTGTCTGGTACTATTGTAAAGATGGCGACTGAAGAATGCTCCCCAGCAGCCAGCAGATAAAAATCTCTAGTGCAGTTGCTATTCAAAATTGGCCAGCCAGCAGTGCTGTCACATTAATAAGCTTTTGCAGCTGCTGTTCAGAACCATATGGAACCAGAAAATCTGCCAAGAAATCTCTCGCAGTTCTGTTTCAGAAAGCTGCGTAAGAACAGAGGCAGGTTTATCAGTTACTGAATGGGAAAGAGGAACGAGCAAATCACTTGTCGGCTCGGAGCAGCATAACAGACCAGTTCACTGCTGAAAGAAACAGAATGAGAAGTGAAGCAGACTGCTCTTTGTTGCTATAATAGCATGGGGAAGGTGGTACTTCAGATTTAGATTATTACTAATGGTGATAAAACAGATGCTCCTCCTCTTCCTTCACAAAGATGTGGGAATAGTCCTTGTTTGACAGAATTGGCTCCTTTCTTTACAATAGGTATAGATGCCTTCTCCTTCCCAGACTCTATCACAGTGAACTTTTTATGTTTTATCAGCCAGGGGCTGGTACAAAAGCCAAGGTTCAGGGACAGTTCACAGGTAAAAGTTGTTGTGTTCCCGTAGTAAGGTGAGTCCAGTGAATCGGAGTGCTCACTGCACTGCGTCCTGGCCTTCGCTAGTAAGCTGCGCTGTATTCACATTTTATATGTAGCATTCAATAGGCTATTAGATAAAAGTATTTTGAGTTCCTGTAGTAACACGTAGTTCATATTAACTGGTAAGATATGTTAGACATACTTCATATTTATTATTATACTTTACTAGCCTTTAACTGCAAAGTTTGGTACCTCTGATCCACACTTTCTTCTCCTGTCACGCCTAAACATGTATGCAACTCGTTTTACTCTCTTTAATCTTTACATATCTCATAATCATGTGTTTACTAGGAGCAAATACAGCTTTATCCTAAAAGTTGTCCTTCGAGTCCTAAAATACTAGATAACTCTACAAGAAATTCCGTGAAATTTCATCCAAGTTTTAAAGAACTTACGAACAAGTCATTGATGGTGACTATAAGAGAAAACTAGGGGATGATGGCAGGATGAAGGGTGTGTGGCTAGAATTACTTGTTAGCTTAACTAAACAAAGGCTGAGTGGGAATGTGTTATCTACAGGGGAATTTGGGTAAGAAGGAGAAAGAACGGTAAAGAAGGCTTTTAATGTAAGGGATGAAATTAGCCTTGGATATGTTCTTTAGAACCAGGAGTTCTAAAGTTTCTAAAGAAACTAAATTTTGAGGAAGCTGAACTGTACCTTGGTGTGCAGCTTTTCAGAGAGGACTACCTCAGTGCAGATGTCTGGAAATTGACTTCGATAGCAAGCCACACAAAGGCTGAATTGAGCCATCTTGGCTTGTCAGCAAATAAGAGTGTGAGGAAGAATGACAGTTCAGTCAATGGAAGGGCAGAGATCCATGGGTGTCTTTTCCATTTTAGAATTAAATAAAACTGAACCCAAACCTGTGTGGGTTTCGGCTTTTTTTTTTAAATACCTTTGGTATTCCATTGCTTGAACAGAATTTCACAAACAAAAGAAAACAGCATAGAAAATTGAGTCATTTTATAGTAGTCCCACTTGATACTGGTTGTTACTAAGACTCCTGAAATATATCATTAGAACTGATACTTTGTGTATTCTGATTTATATTCTACTTGTCCTAAAATATACCTTATTAGCAAGCATATGAATATAGCTTACCGTATAGTAGCTTTCGACAGAAGCATTCTGGCTTTCATTTACTCCAACACTATATTTAAAGAATGGCTTGATAGAATAAAATGTCTGCCTCACTCAGACTCGCAGTCCAAAGCTGCGTGGGATTTAGTGGGGGACTTATTTAGTTAAATTCTGCTTAAATTCGTAAATACTTAAAATTCCTGTGCTGGATGAAGCACATGATCCTAAAAGGCAGGGAGTTTTGACTGACTGCTGTTGAAGTTGATGGGCATTTTGAGTAGTTCAAAGATACTTGACCAAACTGCAGCATGTAAATTCACCCTGTGAATTTTGTGGAACTACAGCAAGCTCACCGTACAGTAAGATAGCTCTCAAAGTATATTCCTAAGATAACTTACTATTATCTACTTTTTCAGATAAGAAACAATATCAGACACTATTTTGTTGAATCTCCTGCTGTTAAACTATGTTATGATATTATAACATGGATGGCAACTCAAGTGGCAATAAGTTACACAGTCGTACCGTTTGTACTGCTCTCTGTAAAACCCTCTTTCACCTTTTACAGGTAAGCACATTCTGCCTGTTTCCTTTTTCTTATCTTTACCTCGGAATAGAAATATTCTGTGGCATAAGATTTCTGAAGCTATTTTACTGATAACTACAAGATTGATTTATTAGCTGAGCAAACTGTATTTCTCTTCTAGGGCTTGAACATAGTCTGTGTTGTGTAGGAGAAACCATAAAATGCTGTCATTTTCCTGTCATAATAGACTTTTATTCCCTGGGCAGGGAAAAAACCCAACCAACCAAAACCAAAAGCAAGAGGGTACCTTTGAGATTACTATATGCACTTGAACTCTTCTATAGCAAGACTAGATAATGACCTCCCAAAAGTACCTTGTGGAAAAAAATGTGAAAGCAGACTTCTATTCACTTTACATCTCTGTTACAAAATTTAAGTACTGTGAGGGAAGACTTCATTTCTGATTTCCCCCTTATTGCTTTTTTTTAAAGGAAATATTAATGTTATCTTGTCTTACCTGCGAAGTATGCAAGTACGTTTTGACAGTTTATTCTTTAAGCATCCTGTAAGAGTGGTCAGAGTCTTACTTACTTTTTTGTTTGTTGTTTTTTTAGCTCCTGCTATTTCTGTCTCCATATTGCTAGCATCCTGGTGTTGTTGGTATTTCCATTGAAAAGAACTCAAAAAGGAAGTAAAACACATGAAAGCGTCCAGCCTGTGTGGTCCAAAAAACTAGAAGAAGAAAATCTTTTGCAAAAGAACAATTATTCCACAACAAATAATAGTTTCAGTCAGAAGCAAGAAATAACCTGCAGATATCAAGCATTAAAACAGTGATTGAGGAAATACTATGATGAATATATTTTGTATGTTTTCAGAAACCCATTTTTAGCACCTTTTAAAGGGGTTTGTATTTGTTTGCAAAGATGTTTAGTAAGAAAAGAATGCATTTACCTAGGAAAATCACATACAATAGCAAGACTGGAAACAAAACAAAATAACCCCTCCCATGCCATGTCCCTGTGGGTCACGCCTTATATGAAGATATTACCATTATTTCAATGGGCACTCAGGACTTGCAGCGTATGTCCATAGGGTCATATGTGTGCCCTTTGCTGAATGTACGTTGTGTATCCCAAGGCACTGATGGGATGGAATAAAATTGTGTCAATCTAGGATTAACAAATGGAAGTTTTCCAAATGAATGACTTGCCTTAAACCCTCTATTTACTGAAATATTGTTTCTAAGTGGGTATTTTCAAGTTTGATTTTTATGTGGAAAGCATATTTCAAATATATAATACTATATGCTATAAAGAAGATAAAACCAGAAAATGCAAAGTGATTAGAAGGTTTTTGAATCTGTAAAAGGGAATTGCAATAAGCATCTCAGTATTTGGAGGGTTTTCTTAAAGTACTCAAACTAGTACAGTACAGTACAGAACTGTAAACTTTACTGATGCCAAATTATAGTTAGGTTTCTTTTGATAAAGAGTATAATTACACATAGCCCTTCTGAATGCATTAAAAAAAAACATGAAACACCTGAAGGTTCACCTTTTCCAGGGCTTGAAAGCTCTAATCTAGGTTTAAAGTAAAAGAAAGTACTTAAAACCAATAAAACACTGCCAACTAGTCTTTGCAGCTAGAGAAGGAAAGGCAGCCAGAAGACACAGAGGACAATGTGCAAGCACCAGGATTTCCACAAAAGTGCATTTTCTGCTTAAATACCAGAAATACTTGTTTTAGAATAAAACTTTTACAAAAAAATATTTTTAGTAATTTAAAGGTATTTTGAATTTTCAGGCATACACTAGTTAGTTGATGATGCTTTCAGTATCAAATAGTAAAACTACCTTGAGCTCTAGTGCATAGGTAGTCAAACATGAAATTACTATCGTAACCGATTTCCATATGCTTGATAATTGATGGCCCTTTATCCAAAGAAGTATATGAATTTGAGGTAAACCTTTTTAATGAGAATTTTACGTGCAAAGTTCACATTGTATTTGTGGGCAACATAATGAAAGAAATCCTTCAGAGTATCTGACTTACTGAGTTACGGAAGTGTGTCAAGGGAATAATGCAGTGGTTTTATCTATTCCAGTTCATTTATTGTGATGATGGTTCCTGCTAGAGTACTGCTATTAAAGGGCTACATTTTAATTGCTTATATTCTGTATTTTCATATAATTTTTAAGTAAACACGAACTGTTTATCCACATGGGGTTTTTTTTAGCTTTAAAACTGACACAAAATACTACTGGAGAAAAATAATGCAGCCTGTTAATAACCTACAAATTAATGAGAAAAATTTGGTCGTAATATTTTGAACCTTAGGTTTTTCATCAAATATCTGGCACTAGTGGGGTGAAAATTCTTGGTACTGGAAGTGCAGTGATGGGCCTCAGCTTTGAGAATACTACCGTACAAAAATAATCACAGCACTTCTGGCTTACTTCCTAGAGAACCAGCTCCCAAGTCAGGTCAGGTTGTTTCCTTGCTGTGATGGTTCTGTGTCTGGCCATTGGCTCCTTGCCAAAAGATAACTCCAGGAAGATAACATACCTTTTCCATGTATGTAGGTTAGCACTAATTAACCTGCACAGTTAGAGGGAACTCAATGTGAAATTAGTGGATGAGTCTGTTAGGTGAGCAGGATGTTTGTTGTTTCAGTGGCAGCTGTATTATCTTTAAGATAAAATAATCTGTGTTCCAAATATGTGCTTTGATTACCCAAGTAGACTTCCCCTTACCTGGGGTCATGGTTGTCATATGCTTCTTTGAAACGGCATTGTGTCTTTTCTCTGTTGTTTATAAGGGCACACTAATTTCTTTATGTTTAATTATCCTTATTAGATACAGAATCAGGAAAGATTTTTTTCAATTTCCTATTTTCAAAGGAATATTTACATAAAATAAATTAGAATTGCATATTTCTGGGTGGGTAAGTAGGACTAGGGTCAATTCTTTCAGAATTTGTTGCTGTTCAACTGAAATTCATCTTGATGGTGCAGTCTATCCAAACAAGCACTTTTGAATGCCAGAACAAGATCTAATGTGCCATTTTTCCCATTAGTGTTCTGGCACTCTTGTTTTGGCATGTGTGTCCATATGTGCGATAAGAGGCTTACTAATTCTTCGTTATGAAGTATGAAAACAGTTACAAGCACTCCCAGAAAATAAGCAGGTTTAGGATAGTGAAGACTGGTACTTGAAGGTGGGTGAATTCACAGGTACAGTTTTGTTCAGAACTTTTGTATATGGGGCAGCTAGAACGGCTAAGAAAATATTGACATGCTTTAGTCGGGCACAAGTGGCAAGGTAAGGGTTTCAGGACTGGACATGACTGGTGTCTGTGTGCAATACAGTTACTTTTTTCTTCATGATTTGAACCCCTTAAATAATTGCAACAAGAAAATTATTACAATTTATTAGTTCTGCACAGAATTTATTTGTAAGTTTAGTCTTAGAATTTAACCCTTAAAATGTTATTTCTGTGTATGAAACTACTTTGAACCAAAATCTGCTCTTCATGCAAATGAATTCTCTGAGGGACTATGGAAAGAGGTGTTTTGTTTTAAAGGCAGCGCTCTGATTTTAGTCGAACTGGGATTTTGTTCTTGTTTTCCTTCTGTTTTACTAGTTTTCTGCCTTGCTATCACACTGGATCTTTTTTATCCATTCAGTCAGAAAGTCAAGAGCAGCCAGCCTCGATGCTTTAGATAATGTGTAGGTTTTGCACACATCATTTTATATTACTGAATTTGAAAGGATGGTGGTGATGTACTGTTGTTCTTGCGGAGAAAAACAGTAGAAAGTAAATTCCTATAAATGTTTTGGGCATGAAGGAAACATGGTTTTAAGTATTCTTTCACTTACTAATTAATGTATATCCAAAAGGTAAAAGTGTTCTCTATGTTGCAGATCAGCACACTATGAAAAGTAAATACAACATATCGTTAATGATTTTATGGTGCTTTGCGGATATTTGCCTATTGTGAACAATTTGTTCAGGCACTTAAGGAGTTAATGTTAGTTCGTAAATGTAGTCACCCTGATAGTTACTATTTGCTTGCTTAACCTTTTTTAACCTTTATGATTCTGTATTAATGAAAGAGATCTATATTATGTATTTAAATAATACTTTCAGTGGTGCCTACTACTGTTGTAATCGGGAAGGCTTTGTTAGCTTTACAGTTACAGATATGCCCTTCTTATTCGGGGAAACTTACTCTTCTACGACCATTCCTTAAGTTGACATGTCGACAAGATTTCAGTAATAGGTGACATTTTAAAATACATTACCATGCAAAAATATTGGCATGCATTTCCATATGCTCTTGATAACAAATCATACTTCAGTGACAACACTTTACAAAGAGATCTTTGTTTATTTCCCTGCTCTACACTGACCCATGGTATAAGTTTTACCAGTATAGTATTTTATTTATTATAAAAATTTTACACTTAAATAGCTTGTTCTGTTTCTCCTGTGGGAATAAGTAATATTCATATAAATGCTATGTTTGTATGACAGGATGCACGCTCGGTGGTTGTGCCTCTTTTAATGGTGTTGATTTGGTTAGTGGTAAAATATCCTCTGATGCAGAGGAAATGTTATGAGATCCTCACCTCCTGTCAAATTCATATAAAAAGTAATTTTAACAGAGTCTGGATTTTTCTCTCAGAAGCTTTGCTAACAAATTGTTGACAATTTGCTTAAATACATGGTCAAATGTGTCCTCATGTTTGCCTGCAAATGTGTCACTATTGCTTATGTGTTAACTTTCACGTGCTCAACTTTGTAAGTTGGCCTTGAATGATAAAGAAATTTAAAAGCACAAGTTACAGTAATTTAGGCTTTCATTTCCTCTATCCTTAAGTCTTTTCACTTTGTAATTCTCATTGAATTCTGAAATCAGATTTGATAGTATTTTGTTTTCAATGAAAATTTGGAAGTATTGCCATTTATGCTGAAAAGCGATCAGTGTTAGGAAAAACAGATATGGAAATAAAGATTTTAATATGATGTAGACTCTACATATAAAAATACATATACGTTGGTTCTGTACTGTTTCATCATAGCATTTCACTACATGATTAGCCTTTATGTATTTATTTAGGTCTAGTAATACTCTGCACAGCACGTGGGAGTATTTTCAGATTTCCAAATCAGTTGGCTCTAAGTATTTAAGTATTTAAATGCTATGCTGAATAAGTATCTAAGCAGAAACTGTAGTGAATTGGGCTTATATCCAGACAGATCTGGTAATCTAATGAGAGTAAGCTAGATTGCACTGTCAGTCTTGATCTTCTTCATAGTCAGGACGGAAAAGCTGGCTGTGAAGAAGCCATGGTAAGAAGGTGTTCTGTCAGTGGCCGGGAGGTTTTGCCACAGAGTTCCTGGGGGAGCTTAACCCTCCATGCAGAGCTTGACAGAGGATCTACTTGCTTGTGACCCAGGCCACAGCTGTTCTGTGCTACATCTACCTGCATTTTTGATGTGTTTGCTCTCTTAACCTAGACATTTTACAAACACCATGAAATCCAGGCATCCCCGAAGTCACCCTGCAAGGTTAGAACTGTGAATATTGCAACAGTTGCTTATTATGGTGAAAACTAAATGGAAAAGAAAAAGATTAATTCCTTAAAAACTTGTTTTGAGCTGAGCTTTTTGTATGTTTTTTACAAAACCTAACCACAAACTGTATCTATTTTCATCCAATTACATGTTTAAAGCATAATTTTGCTCACTTTACGTATACAAATGTGCAAAAGCAAATTGTGCCACTTCATCATCTGTGCATTAGCTGTGTGTCCAGTGACTGACTTAGGCCTGGGTTTGGTTTTAGATGTTTTAGGTTTTCTAAAAGCCATGTGCATATCCATATAAACATTGTGGAAGCGTTATGAATTGACAAACTGTAGTTAAATATAGTGTGCATAAATATACTTCAAATAGGCCATATCAATGTTGGCGTGAGGCTGGTGTTGAGCCCTCCAGTTGTATACTACGTCTGCTGAAGACTGCTGGGGCTCCATTCTCAGGATGCTAAGCTTCCTGCTGCCTCAAGTGAAAACAGAATCTGTTGGTTATACTTTTAAGTGGAAAGTGAAGGGCTTCTTTTACTCTGTTGCAAAACCAACCCTTGCAGGATATTCTGCTGCAGGCTACAAATACAAAATTTTACTTCAGATACATGATTGAAATCTAGTTAGGGTCACTTTTGGAGGAAACTTTGTATTGATAGTGACTCAGTCTAGCACCTTATTCCAAACAAACCTCTTGGCAAAAGAGAGATCTCTGCACAATCTCTTCCCTTCCTTTTGTTCTCTGAGGGAGAAATACCCCAAGCTGGATTTTCGTTTAGGTTTCACTACAATATGTCATATGAACAGATAGGTGTGGTCCATGCTCTAGTCAGATGAGGCTTCCAGGCTGTGAGGATGTTATCTGAAACAAAAAATAGAGGAACAGGGTGCCTAGAGACCGGTAATCAGCATAGTGCAACACTACGTGTTAAAGGTGCAACAATCTTTTGTCACGATAAGTTAAGGAGTATTTGCCTATGCATACTTTGCCTTTCTATGTGTTTATCAGTTCTCTTTACATCTTTTCTTTGTACCTTCTTTTGTCCAGTGGTGTTGACTATTTCTATGAAGAATCTTCTGATGTGTCTTACTGTGACAAAGGTGTCAAAATGATACGTTAGTAATTAGGTAGTTACTCTTAAATCCCAGACCTCAGATGTGTTCTAGATCAGATAGAAGAGAACATTCAAAATTTATTGAATGAATAATAGTTTAAGATGGGTGATATAGCATTATTCAAAGATGTTGTAATAAGTTACTCAATTTAAGAATTTAAAATATGGAACTTTGTTCTTTCCTGCCTTGGTTACACATTCAAGGGAGTAGTTTTACCTCAATGCAGTAGTTACACCTCCAACTACCCATATGTTAAGGCGAGAAAGCACCCCTAAAAGTGGATAGCTACAGTATTCCTAAATTTGCCTTTCCAGGTTCAGATTATAATGCATTGTCAGTGAATTTCATTTTTATTATTCCAAAATATATATTTTTTAAAAAGTGTTATTTTTCAACAGATCCATAAACTAAGTGTTGGTGTATGGTAAAATTAAAATACCACTGTTAGTTACACTGTGTTTGTGATATTTTAATAATTACTTATTTCTAATTTGTCTCAGCAGTGCTGCAGAAGCAGCATGCTGTTATGTTTTAAAGGTGTTTTTAACTTGCCTATAAATGTTTTTTTTCTAATTTGTGTCTTTAAATCTGATTAAACTGTAGTTTAAAAAAAGTGAACTTGTAAAGTCTTTATGGTGTCTATCTTTAATGAGTGCTGAAGAACAATATTTTAATGCAGTTTCTCCTTTGAGAAAACTAAATATTACAATGTGTGCATTTACACTGTTTTTTGGAGTGTTCTGCTTCAGAATTGCTTTTATATCTTTTGTTTTATAGAGCTTATATACAAATATATGTATATAATTGTTTTCCAATAGAGCTGGTAAACAGAACTTCATGTCTAGCCTTTTGTTACCTGGGAAGGGTACTTACACAACTTTAAACCCTCCATCTCAAAGCATATTGCTGCCTCACTTGCACTCCTGAAGGGAATTTTAGCTTAAGAAATGGAAACCTCCTAACTAACAAACAAAAATCAATGTTTTGAACAAGATGCTGCTGTAACTGATGCTTCCAAAGAAGCAGGACTAAATGTGTACCATACACATGCAGGTTGGTTTTTTGTTTGTTGTTTTGTTTTTTGCTTTTTGAAACTTGACTACTGAGACTCCACTATGACAGTTCCTGTTGGCTGGTGACTGTACGTTAAGAGTCCTTACCTACAGGCTCTTTACCATGTGTGTTTAGCTTGTTAAAGAGAAGGGATATGACATGTCACTACTAAACAAGGGCTGTTTACATCACTTCCTGTGTTACACTGAATAATTTTTTCTTCTTTTGATCTGGTATTAATTCTGCTTCAGTACAAACCTTGTGAAGATATCTTCATTTCTGCAAGTAGTCCCACCTTAGTGGACTGGAATGTGTATGTTGGTCTCTTGAAAGGCCTTGCTGTAGTAATGATTTGTAAGCCTTGTGCATTTAGAATTCTTTTTTAGAAAGCTGTATTGTGAGATAAAAATACATGCCATTTCAACACAAAGGACTACAGATATAATTTTGGAAGTTCTTGTGATACTTGTCATTTCAATCAGAAGTTAGAAACTGCCATGGAAATTGCCTTCTCCAATACACATTCACAATGGAGTTGGTCAGGAGCACGAAAAGTATCTTCATGAACTAAGCTTTTATTACTGCATTTGGTGAAAAACTCATTTGAACAGATTAAGGTAAACCACAGATTTCTGCTGCTACTTCAGGATGCTAAGACTTGGTGGAGAATCTGATTATTCTTATGATGGAAATTTTTAACTCTGCTCTTTTAAGGTACTGAACAGAAAGAATCCTGATTAAGAACATCCCAGAACCAGCAGATATTTTCCTATGCCTATAATTAACTTAATTCCATCTGAGTAACCTCCCGATAACATGCAGGATGTTTCAGCACAGAATACAGAAGTAGTTCTAGGGAAATGTCTTCAGCCTACTTACTGGATTAGAGTTGGAGACTTGTATGTTCAGCCAGATTTGCCAGTACATCTTACAGATCTTCTAGGATGGTTATATATAGTAGCAAAAGAGTTATTTCTCTGCAGGTTACTCATTATCTTTCCAAACTAAATAAATTATGACAGTAAGAGGACTCTTTACACTTTTATTCTAGTTATTCTGCTGTCATAAGAAAAACATTTACATACAAATCAAACATGAGCTATAAAACAAAACACTGCTGTATTAGTGTGTTTTGTTTTATATTAAGTGTGTAAAGCAATGTCTTTCCCAGTGATTTCCTGATGGGGTACCTAAATTACCTGATTGAAAAATAACAACTTATTTAATGGGGGAAGAATTCCATGCCAGCTTTCCTTTTTGAAATACGGTGGTCTTTGTGTCAAATCCTCCTGGTTTGCCCTCCATTGCCTACTTTACCATCTGGGTTGTTACACAATGATTAACATGGCTGTCCATGTATTAGACTCCATAACAGCCTCTTCTTATATTAATGCTTTTGTCAGACAGCAAAAATATGCTTGTTACATGGTCATGATTTTGATCAATTTAAGTTGAAGAAACGGGAGGAAGGAAAGAAAACAGTTTTAAGTATTACAGTAATTAGAATAATAAGCTTATTAATAAATGAAAGCACAGCAATATTTTTTATTTATATTGGGTAGATATTGAAATCTGAAATAGTGGGGCTGTTTTGTGCCTGAGGCAAGTTTATTTAATCTGTCTGTTAAAATTTTCAGTTTAAAAATCAGAAGATGAAAAATTGTATATGTATTATGAGGGAGGCTAAACAAAAAGATTAAGAATTACTTGGAAAATGCATTTAATGTTTTTTTGGGTTAGGTGTTTTGTTGTGGTGTTTTTATTTTGGGTTTTTGGTTTGGTGGGGGGTTTTTTGTGAGTGTTGCTAAGCTTTATCCATGATTTTTGGAGTACTGAATATCAGCTAATCCTGGAAACAGGTTCCAGGCACTTGAAGAACAAGAAGGTGATTGGAAAGAGTCAGCATGGATTCACCATGAGGAAGTTATACTTGACCAACTCAGTACATTTCTGTGATGAAACAACTGTCTTGGTAGACAAGGGGGGAGAGCAGTGAGTATTGTGTACCTGGACTTCATTAAGGCTTTTGACACTGCCACCTGTAAGATCCTCATTGAGAACCTGTTGATGTATGGGCTGGATGAGCGGACAGCAAAGTGGATTGGAAACCGGCTGAATGGCCAGGCCCAGAGGGTGGTGATCAGTGGCACAAATGAGTTGGAGGCCAGTAACTAGCAGTGTATTCTGTGTTGTTACTGGATCCAATCCTCTTCAGCATCTTCACTAATGGTCTGGATGATGAGGCTGGGCAAACACTCAGCGAGTTTGCTGGTGACACCAAACTGGGAGGTGTGGTTAATACACCAGAAGGTCATGAGGCTACCCAGAGGGCTGGAGAAATGGGCTGACACGAACCTCATGAAGTTCAACAAGGGGAAATGAAAAGTCCTGCAACTGGAGAGGGGTAATCTCATGCACCAGCATGTGCTGGTAGCCACCCAGCTGGAAAGCAGCTTTGCAAAGAAGGATGTTGGGGTCCTGGTGGTCACCATGCTGAACATAAGCCATCAACATGCCCTTGCTGCAAAGAAGGGGCCTCCAAAGGCCTCTTCCAAACATAACCATTCTGTGAAATCCTATAGGAGATGTAATAGCTGGAAAGAGAAAATTGCTTGGAAGAAATTTTTTGTCAGATTATATGCTGTGCTGCAGCAGTTTACAAACATCAAAATCTATTACCTTTTAAAAAAGTATCATAAAAATCAAGTATTTCTATACACTGGAAGATTTCTACTCAGACCTCAGTGTCACTTAAACAATATTAATGATATGACAAAAGTTTTTGGGGACAACTGTTAATTATATGCCTTAACAACAAAAGGTATTTGATGAGAAATGGACTGCTTTGTGTGAAATCCTAACGCTATTAGATTCCAGTTTTTTTTCAGTGGGACCATATTTCATTGTCTATGTGAATTAATCACTGGAGGGAAAGCGTTCCTAGTGTAAGCGTGCATAGGGTACAAATAGAAGAGTGCAAGAATATCAGGAGTTGGACTGATGTGTAGCAAAAGGGGAAGAAAGAGAAGAACCATACAGAAAAGTCTGCCTTCTCTGCTTCTGTATGCCTAGTGTGTGTACAATTCC
Organism: Falco peregrinus; assembly: GCF_023634155.1. NCBI lineage: Eukaryota > Metazoa > Chordata > Aves > Falconiformes > Falconidae > Falco > Falco peregrinus. The sequence continues at coordinate 63,946,233 of NC_073727.1, forward strand.
TTCATACGTAGGAGGGAAGGAGATACTGTGGTGTGAGAACACAGTTAACACCTGATGGGTGGAAATGCTGTAATACTGGAATAAGGATTTGGCGGATGAGATCATTAATTGAGGGATTAGTACGCATTTTCATGTAAACTTTAAAAAAGTAATATTTGAAAATCCATAAAATCTTAAGAGACTAAAATAAGTAGTTTTATCAGACTAACTTCTTTTATGCACATAAGATTACATGAATGCTTGAAACATTAGGACCGCTCATCCTTGTGCATTGGCCTTTATGCATACATTCAGGTGGTACAGAGTGAGCACTTTTCAGCCTGAGGGTTCATTCATCCTCCATCTGTTCACATTGGACTTCTATTATGTAAGTAAGAAGAATGTGCTTTATCTCCTTCATTTGTCCCAGTTTTTCAGCTGAATCTGTGTTTCAGTGCAAGATCTAAGTGGATTTAGCTTTTGGTTTTCATAGCTTGCTCTTTTGCTTTGTATTAATGACTTCTGTCTTTAGTCTATCTGGGTGTGAAGAATTTCTTAGGAGAAATCAGGCTTAAAGTGGGCAAAAGCATTTGCAGTGTGCTTTCTGGTTTTAAGTATTTGGGAATATACAGGAAGCACTGTCAGATGTTTCTTTCAGAGGCTCACAGTCACGGCCCTCTAGAGAGATGGAAGATCTCAGTTTTGTAAAGATTTTAAATTAACGCTTTGACCCTTGGGAATCGGTAATGGTCGAAATAAGCAGGCAGATGGGGGCTATGCTCCTTTCCCCTTGCTGGTTTCTTGCCATCCTGGGTTTAAGCTAGGTTCAGTGATCTCTTTTGGAGACTTTATTGCTGCAGTCATTAGAGAGCATTATCTGTCATCCCGTTATCCAAATGAATTCTATTGTCATGGGTTTGGACTGTGCTGAAGATGGAAGTGACCTTTAGCAGTCACTGGATGCATTTTTATCACAGAAAGTGCAGATTGAAGAACTGCAAAACATGTTGGAATGGGCACTGTGATGCCCTGGCCACATACAGCCCAGCCCAGGCCATGAGGTGAATATTGAAACTAGCCGGGAAGCTGCCCGGGCAGCTGGGCTGCGGGAGAGGTCTGGGAGAAGCTGGTGGATCTCAAAGTTTGGGGTGAGGTGAGATTTATTTCTTTTATTTGTATCTTTTTTTTTTCCCCTTCACCACAGCCATCCTCACCTTCGGTTTGAGAACCAGCTTTCGTTGGCCCATCTGTCAGGCGGCAGCCGTTAACAAAACCTTATTTCTCCCCCGTTTTCTTTCAGAAAGCAGCCTGCGGGTCACTGCCAGGTGCTCTGCGGAGCGATGCCGCCGCTGCGGGGAGGGGTGCCCGGCTCCGCGCAGCCCCCTCAGGCACCGCCCGCTCCCGCCCTTCCCGCCGCGGCGCGGATGACTCGCTGCCGCCAGGGCTCCCGGGCAGGGTTTTTTGTTTGGGTCCCCGTTATTAGCGGCTTCTATGCGGTTACTAGCGCGCCGGCCCCGCGGGGCTGTCCAACGCGAGGCTCTCGGTGCCTGCCCGGCGCCCCCCGGCCGGCCGCCCCCGCGCTGGGCGCTGAGCGGGTCCGGGCGATGGCCGCCCTCCCTCACGGCGCTGGGCGGGGCCGCCCCCCAGCCCACGTGACCGGCGCGGAGCGGGCGGAGGGAGGTAAGATGGCCGCTGCTGCCGGGGGAACGTGAGGAGCGCTCGGGGCCGCCGCCACCTTGTCAGCCTCCGGCTGGGCCCGGGGAGCCGCCCGCAGGGGCCGAGTCCGTCCGACCGCGGGGTGAGTGGCCACAGGAAGGCGGAGAACGGGGCGGCGCGGGCCGGGCGCGGAAGGACGGGGGAAGGGCACGGGGGAGGGGGCGCTCCCGGCTGCCAAACAAAGGGCGGCCGCGGGTCCCCCGCCGCTGCCGCCCGTCCCCCACCGCTGCCGCCCCCTCACGGTGGCGGGGCCCGGGGGCTGGAGGGGGCAACGGTGGGCTTGTGGGCACGGCCCCCTCCCGCCCGAGGCCGGGCTGGGCCGGAGGGCCGAGGGGCGGGAGCGACGGTGCCCGGGCCGCTCCACCCTGGCCGGCCCCGGGGCGGCGGCAGCGCCGTGTGCGACCGGCGGACGGGGCGCTGGGGGCCGGGGGCGGCTTCCCGGCGGTGAAATGGCCCGTGGGGTGCCGCGGGCACGGCCCGGTGCCGCTGTCAGCGCCGCCTCGTGCGCCGTTTTTTTTCTCCCTTTGTTAATTTGGGAAGACGGGTACGAGCCCGACCCGTTAGCGAAGTTTGGCACCTGTTTCCGAGGTGAAGAATCACGGAACGATTGAGGCTGCGAGGGACCCCCGCAGGTCACCTGTCCTACCCCCTGCTGTGGCAGGGCCACGTCCAGCCAGCTTCTGTGTGTCTCCAGGGAGAGAGCCGCCACAGCCTCCCTGTGGGCAACCTGTGCCGGTGCTGGGTCACCCTCACCCTGACAAAGTGTCCCCTGGTGCCCAGACAGCTCCTCCTGCCATTCAGGAGCCCCTTGCCTCTGCTGCTGTCACTGGGCACCGCTGAAGAAGTTGAGTAGCAAAACGTCTTCAGAATAGGGCTTTGCTACTTCTCACGTATGCTTAAAAATTGGTTGGGAAATGAGATTTCCTATCTGTAACTTCTGACAGGAGAAATAATACAATAATTCTGGAAAAGTGTTTGAATTATGGGATTACCTGACAACCCATCGCACCCCCCCATCAAATAGTAAAGAAGTGGAAAGCTAAAAAGGAGGGGGTTTTAATCAGGTTATAATGTGTAAGGGAATATGTGTGTTTGTCTGCTGGATAGGCATTTATTCTCTGTTCTGCAGTGGTGGTTATTCAGAGTAACTTGGTTAATAAGAAACTCACATCTACTTGAAATCCTATGCAACTGCATCTTATAAAATGTGACCTTAAAAATTTAAAAATCTTATTAACAAAGATCTCCATTACACAACTGACTTTTTTCTTAGGTGAAATACTCTAAAAGTTAGCTTTTCTTTCAAAGGGTTTGTATCTGTGACTAACAAACAAAATCTGTGATTTTATGATCACAGAAACACGTTGGCTTTACAGCATTGTGTAAGATGATGTTGTAGACTTTCTTGCAATGCTTGTGTGTGTTTTATACAGGTTTTAACAGAATTGGTTCATATTGGTATAATTTCTTGGAAAACTTAATATTGGCATCTGTTTCTATTTACTTTCTTTTATTTGAAGTATTTGAAAGCTGAAATAGTGTTTTGTCAAACTGAGCTTTTTGTATTCCTGTGTACAGGAATTGAATTTTGTCTTAGAATTCAGATATTCTTAGCAATACCGTATTGCTCATTGACCATATTTAAATTCCATTTTAAAGGTACATTAGTTTCTCTGATAAGGTTTAAATCCTGTGGTCAGATAATTCACAACCCCCTTCTTTTAAGTCGTCTTTTTAACTAGGATAGAACATGGATGTATCTGATAGTTGCTGTCAGATGATAATGGTGACTCCTTGTTTAAATACATATTTGCATTTTTCCAGTCTTTCGGATGTAATCCCCAGTCTCGGTTGTTTTGTTTTAAAAAACATTTTTAAAAAGCCCTCTCACTACAATATTTTGAAACAATTGTTGCCTAAAGTGCCTAAGGTGGAAAAGAATTACTTATGTATCTCCAGTTTCCTGTATTTCTTACTGTGTACTGTGATAACAGTTACAACCATAGGGACCTCCTTTTGCGCAAACTTTTTTTAGTTCTGTTGGTTAAGGGTTTCAAAATAACAAAGTCTGCATGTGTATCTTTAGTTACCTTTTTGTGTCTTTTAATATTTTCTAATTATGCTGTTTGTTCTTTAATGTGAAGTAACAAACAAATAGGGTAATGTATTAAAATGTTTCTCATCTGGATAACAGGAGTGTCGCTAAGAGAAGAAGAATAAATGTTTCCAGATAAATAAGGAAAAGACGAAAACTGGCATAAGGTCATTAGTCATACTGGAGCTTCAGGGACTGGAGGAGAGCTGTGGGTATAGACTATTTATGGAAACTTAGATTTTATTTATATAACATAAATATAACATATAGATGTTATTTCTTTCTGCCAGTGAATACCAGAAATTAGTATTTTAGAGACTCACTTCAACTGTTTTGAAAATTTGTTCTTTAAACAGAATCCTGGTTGACTCAGTCCCTATAGAAAGAATAGTTAAAAAATATTTACTTCTTCACATAATGCCTGACTTGTGATCTCTTAATGCTTATGAAGTATGTCCATTAGCAAGTGTTTACGATACGGTGTCATCAAGGATAGGTAATGTTTGTATTAGCAACATTCTCTGCAGCGTGAGCAAAGGTGATGTTCCAACATGTTTTTGAGTTCTTTATGCCATCATGAAGTATAAAAATGTTTGAGAACATGAAATTTATTTCTGTTAGTCTTTTATAATAAATTTTATATCTACATTTCTTCTGTATTCCATACTTCTTTAAATTCTGTTTTGGAAATGTGGCATTTCCAGTTCTTAAGAGTGACATACTGCATGGTTCGGTATCTGATTTGTACATGCCCAGATTTCAGCAGCACTGTAATTACTTTCTTTTACAGTTAACTGAAAGATCTGCCACAGTACTGCATGTTGGGAAGGTAGCTTTTGTGTCTGGAAATAGAAGGAAACATGTTAAAAAGAAGGTGACAATTTCTGCATTGTATGATGAAAAGTATGAATTTTATGTAAGTCACTACAATCTTTATTAAAAACAAAACAAGAAAAGAAAGCCTTCTCAATAAGGCTAGTGTTTGTTGACTGGTTTTGATATTCATCAGTAAGCACAGCTCACACAGTAAAAAAATTATGGGTGAGAGCTATGAAAAAGATGGTGATATTTGGAAAATTTTAGCGTAATAATAATTTTCTCACGTAGTTAGAAGCTGATACAAGATTCTGAGAGTACATTAAGTATCTGCAGATTTGAGTTATCAGAACCTCTGTTGTCAGTATTGGAGTAGCTGAGAGAAACTAAATTCTTGTAAATCAGCAAATTTTTGCAGTCCTTCCAAAACAGTGATAACGATAATGTCTGCTTCAGCTCAGGATGTGAGTGCCTTACAAAAACAGGTTAATCCTTGTGCAAACATTACCTTCACCTGAGCATTTGTGCTCTTAGAATATCTTTTCATAGTTCTTGGCGTGTTGTTAGTCTTATAAAATACCAGGATTTGGTGCCTGGGGGCATTGTGAGATTTTTTCAAGCTTGGAAGTTTGGATTGTGAATGAAGAGCTGGTTCATGGGCTGGGAATCAGCTCACTTTGGTGGGAGGAAAAAAACACCCCAGCATTAATCCTTACAGGAAAGGGGATCAGTTTCCAGATGGGCTCTTGATTTTCCACTAGACTTAATGAAATTTGGCAGGGATTAAGTTCTCGTCCTTTATTTTGGTAAAGGATATGCTACTGAGGTGTTTTTGTTCTAGGGTTCTTTGTTCTGAGAAGGGTATGAATATGTATTTCAGGAGCTTTTTCCATTGGAGGGGCCAGAACAGAGTTACTTACCTAGATAGAGACTGTGCCTCAGTCTCAGTTCAAAGCATTTATGATAATTTAAAAGAAGTCTTAAGTATTGGAAGAAATTTTAGTGTCCAGCACCCATATGGACTTTGGGTGCTTAATTTTCATAACATAAATCTTACTTACTAAAAAGGCGGACTCTGTCTGTGCTCTAATTTATATTGGCTTGGTGTCATGAATGAAAACATCATGAATGAACTTCAGCCTATTTTCGGGTATGTTTATTGTTCTTGGGGGAATGCTTCCAAAAATCATACCACCAACCTTGTTTACATATATTTTGTTGGTATGGTGGTGGGGTTTTTTTTGTCTTTTTTCTTTTTTTCTTTCTTTATTTTGCTGGGTTTATTAAAGGATGAGAACAATACTAACACATAGATTAACCTGGTGAATTCAGGTTGCATTTTAAATGGAAATTTCTGTTGCTGACTCTATAAACAGTGCTTTCCTAAAGCCCTCCAATGATACTAATCTTTTGGATGCTCCGAGAAGCTCGCCTGAACAATGGCAAATGGAAGCACAAGGATATGAAATTCATAATATCCGATTTTGTTCTTTTTTTAATAAAATAGATATAAAATATCAATTCTGAGAAGGGGATATGTGACAGTGAAGCATAGGGGACAAAGAATATTAATATGCTTGGAGGTGCTTCAGCCCTACAAAACTTCTATCATTTTTAAAAGTAATATTAACATGGAGTTAATGCAGCTCTGGATGTGTCATTGGCATCAGCTATTTCGCTGTTAGGCAAAGGTTTGAGTTGCCTCTATAAGGATTCAGATCTATATAAAGGTAGAAGCTGTGCTGTCGTGATAACTGGGAGTTCAAGTAATGATTTGTGAAGCAGGATACAGATCTGTAGTGCAGCGGGGCTGCGTCTGCCCTTTTGAAATATCACAGTAGGGAAAATCAAGGGAAAAATCTTTGAGGAGGAAGCAAGGCCAAATACTTTTTCTCACTAGCTCGGAATTAATTGGTGAAATTTTGATAGCAACTGCATAGCGTAAATCACTTGGTGAAACATTGTCATGTTTTGCTGGTGATATTAAATCTTTTCAGTTTAGTATTTGGTATGGAACATAGCATGGGGGTTTAAGGTACAGCTACAGGAGAGAAGGTGGGATGCTGCACAGGGAAATCAGAAAATGTGGTAGCAGTGGAGCTAGTGGCAAGTCATATTTCATGAATTTCTGTCAAAATATGTAAAAATGTATGGGAGGAATTCACATGCCTGCATGTGAATATCTAAACAATGTTCTAGGCGCTGGAGAATATCAGAGACATCTGCATAGGGCTGTAAGATACTGGTGCAGGCCATAAAGGAGGTGGACTGTTCTGGACTGGCAGCTGAATGCCAGGCAAGATGCTGACTTTTCTGGTGGTTTTGTATCTGAAATAGCAGTAGGAGCCTGTGTGTGGGCACTGAGTCACTACAGTCACTGTTCCTTTTCAACCTTTCATTTTTGGCATAGTTTAGGATTTTTAAAGTTTGCAACCTCTCAATTAGCTCTTCATTCTACTGAAAAAAAAAATAAAGACAGTTATGTGACACCACTGTTGTTCACCCCCCTTTGCATGACAGTACTTTTAACTATGCAGTAAACATTACAGACTTTTTGTATTCTTAGTTTATTTATAACTTCCTTGTGGTAGAGACTGGCTGTTTGTGCAGTGCCCAGTAAAACTTGCTGGCCTTTGTATGTCAAATCTAGATATTTTTTTGAACTGATTCTAGGTTTGAGTTTTAAATAATGTCTGAATGATATGATTAGCTTTGTGCATTTTTGCATGGTATGTGGACATTCAGAGCATGGAGAGTCCAGGTGCCGAAATCCTATTTGGAATTTATCCTTTAAGCTGCAACCTGGATTTTAAGCCCAAATTTAACAGTGGGAATCACAGTCCAACCTTTTCCTCTCTTCTTCCTCTCATGCTCTTCTGTTTGCATGCCTAAAATGTATGGTTTATTTTGTTGTTAAGCATTCGTGTGTTCCTAAAGTTCTTCTACATGTACCCAGAGCTGCTGTCAACTGAACTGGCTGGGTGTGTTGGCTTCTTTGCCGGCATTTTTATGTGCAAGGCATTTCCATATGCGAGTCATCTGATGGCTGTGGTGCTGCAAGTGGGCTCAGGTTGTGTCTAACATCCTGACAGCAGCGTGTTTGTCTATGTTTACTTGCTAAAGGAGAAAGGTTGGCGCAATACTGTTATGGTCTATGTAAGCAGTCTAAAGCTGAAGTAGATTGTTCCATTCAAACAGCTAAATCTAAGCTAACTTCTCCACGCTAAACATTGTGAAGTTCCTGCTGGCTTCCTTTCATTTCTTTTTTCCTAAAGTTCCATTTCGGTTGGGAGTGCAGAAAAAGTCACTGGCTGCTTTTCTGTGAGAATAAAAGTTAGAACATTTGCCTGGGAAAGCGATTGGTCTTTGGCTTCTGCCTGGTAGAGAATAGCCTAACCAGTAGGCTTTAGCTAGCACTAAACTGGAGTTTTTCCTCTGCTGTTACATTGCTATAACACACAAAAAAAAAGCCAGAGAGACCGTAACTCATGTCATCTACTGGTGAGGAGAAAGGTGGTAGTGGGAAGGGTGGAGTCTTAAATTTAGCCTAAGACTTCTCTGCATCCAGTGGAACTTAATTTAGGTGCAGTGAATAATTTAGCTTCTGGAGCTGTATGCATATAAATTTGGCACAGTAATACTGCTGGTTCTCTGAGCTTACTAGCCAACAGCTTTTTAGGAAGTCTTTAATGGTTCTTAATTGTCTGCATTCAGCAAGAAAAAGCTTTCCTGTCTTGGATACTGGAGGTTAAAAACATGTAATCAGTTGACAGAAGCTATGTTAAGTTTGACTAGCAAGTTAACAATGTGCCACATGCAGCATTTCTGGATAAAATTGGTGATAACTGATTTAATAAACGGTGTTTCTCAGACTTCCATATGGCTGCAATTTAGATAATATTGCTGTATTTCATAGTGCTGAATAGTGTCAATATTCTGCTTATGTACATAGAAGACAAGGGTTATATTGTAAATAACTAAGCACATGTAAAGTATGTAACATTTACAGTATTCCTATAATGTTATATATGTAGAAAAAATATGCAAATGAAGACTACTATGCATTCCATTCAAATTACATATGTAGACAATACCTAAGAATTAGAATAAATTCTGTAATTTTCCAAGAACTCAAAAGAGTAAGCAATTGAGTTTTCATTGAAATATAGTGTGTTTCACTGCAATTGTCTCTACAGCATTTTGATGAGGAGAATGATGGGTATTTCTAGCCAACCAATAACTTATTGGCATGTACAATTCATGGTTTCTAATGTCAAAGGTAACTCTCTTAGCCTTTACTTAAATTTTTTTTTTTTTCCTTTCCTGAAATAGAGGTAAGCTTTGTTACAGAAGCATTTTAAATACTGTGCGAAGATGGCAAGTCTAATGAGTCAGAGTCTGTTGACCTACGTAGAAGAAGGAAATGTTCCTGCTCTGAAAGCACTTCTTGAGAAATGCAGGGATGTAGATGAGAGGAATGAGGTAAGATGATTTTTTGAAAGTTCAGTTTCATATTGCAGCTTATTAGTTATTAGTTGCAGAATGAGTAATTAGTGAGATCACACTGGTTATTTAATGTACAAAATTTCAGTTTTATTTTCAAATGATTGCTTACCTTTGCACAGAGTGTTCAGTCTCTTTCAACATCTCAACATCTTTCATTGCATTTGTTTTCTGAGTGTTCTTCTGAGCTGGAAAATGCAGCTCCATCCTTACGTTGTGAATGAAGATTATACCTGTATTTCCACAACTAGGAATTGTTCCTTAGTTCGCAGATCCAGCTGCATGTGCGTTCTTGCCCCGTCCACTTTGGGGTGAAACCCGGGATAGTAACAACTCTTCCACCACATCCTGGTTTCCAGGCAAGAGAAACTTTGTTATATGATCCAAATAGAAGCATCTTTGTAATTTACTTTGAGCAGATGCTCACCTGGATGAAAAGACCTGTATCCAAAAAGTTAAGTCTAGATGTAACCAGGAGGATTAAATGACTTTACTGGGATTATGCGGGAAATCTTGATACACAGTAGAGAGTTTAAATATGGATTATTCAGAATCCTGTGATAGTGCAATAATTGTTAGTGTCTGATTTGAGCATATTGCCACCACCAATTTAAGCAAATGTGCTGCGGTGCTGTGGTTTCAGTATGCTGCGCTACAGATTCCTGAGAGTTTCTTGGGAGGTTTGATTCATGCAAATGTCTGTTGCTAGTGACTGTTTACATTGTTTTGCACAATGTTTAAAATTCAGGTTATCTTTATGTACTATTAAGTCTTCTGTGTATTTTACAAATAAGTTTAGATGATTTGATTAATTTGTTTCATCTTCTGTGTAGTTTTTCTGATTTGTAAGCATTTGGACTTTTCTTTCATCTGGATGTGCAACTTGTATCATAAAATTTTATTTTTGTTCTGATTTTCTAAATAGTGTTGTAGATCTGGAACCTTGTCAACTTAACATAGGATATTCAGAGAATCAGATTTGCAGAAAGATTCAGGATAGGAGGGACCTCTGGAGGTCATTGTATTCAGTCTCCTCCAAATTGCAGGACTAACTTCATTGTTATATCAGGTTGCTCAGGGACTTAACAGGCAAAATTTGAAAGTCCCTAAAAGCTTGGAGAACCTGCAGCCTCTCTAGGCAATTCTCCAGTGCTTAACCAGTCTTTGTTTAAAAAGATTTTCCTTTCCTTATGTTGTATTGGAATATCCTTTGCTGCATCTTGTGGCTGTTGCTTGTCTTCTTGTGTGTCCCTTGAGAAGAATCTGCCTTTGTCTCCGAAGATTCCCCTTCTAAGTCGGGTAAGACTGATGTTAATGCCCCCTTACTCTTCCCTTTTCCAGACTGAACAAATCCAGCTCTTAGTTTCTGCTTGCATGTCTTGTGTTCCAGTCTCATAACCATCTGAGTGACCCCATTGCTGGACTCTGCAGTTTGTCAATCTCTCTGTTGTTGGGAGCCCAAAATGGGGCATTGTGTTCTGGATTCAGCCTCACCAGTGTTGAGTAGAGGGCTAGCAGTGGTCTTGTTAATGCACCCCAGTATTTGAGTTGCCTTTGTTGCTGCAGGGGCACACTGCTGACTTGTGGCCCTCTTGTCCATTGGGACCCCATGCCTGGTTCTGCAGTGTGGCTCCCCAGGCAGGCGTCCCTAGCCAGTACTGTTGCCTGTGGTCAGTCTGATCCAGTCTCTCTGCATTTGCCTTTGTTGAACTGCAGAGGGGTTGTCAGGCCTTTTCTCTGAACTGCAGGCATATCAGCTGCTCTCCATAGCTTGGGGCAGTCTGTAAACTTGATTAGAGCGCTTTCTGTTTCATGGTTTGTGTTGATGAAGATGCTACAGTGTTAGCCCCAAATCAAACCCTCCCAGACGAGCATCCGTTACTGTGAACAGTTGGCAATTACCCACTGAGTCTAACAGTCTAGGCAGTTTTTATACATACCTTACAGTGCATGGAAGAGTGGCTTTCTGATTTTTTTATTTTTTTTTAAGTCTTCGAAAATGCATGTTTTGTTCTGCTGCGTTGTTTTTTTAAATTTGCATAAGATGGCAGGAATATTTTTGGAAAGAAGTCGAATGGCATATACCACTCAAAACCAAAAAGCATCATGCAATTGTGAAACCAATGTACAGAATTTAGCCTTACTGTAGTTATCAGTTCTGGCTTCAATTAAGACAGTTTTCTCTCATTGTCGACACATTTATTTCATGCTGTGCATGTGCATATGCTGAGGTAATTGAGATGGGAGAATTTTTGTTTCAGAGTGTTTACTGCATGCCAGGTGGTGAGGTTCATGTGTATCTGAGGAGTAGCTTGTTCCCTCTGCTGGTAATTCCTCTCAACAGCATGGCCAAAATTAGATGGATAGTCTGTGTTGACTTTATCTCAGCAGTGTCACTGCCTTCACCACCTTTTCTAAATTTTACTTCTCTTTTTGATGGGACTAAGTGCACTCCTGGGTTTCAGTAACTGCCTTTTTTGCAGAGATCATTTCCCTGATACCGAATTTTTTCAGTCTTCTGATATATTGCATTGGAGAAGGCAATTTCTGGAGACATGTATGGTTTGCATCAGTGTTAAACCCAGGGACAACAACTGTTTGTATGTATCAATGATAAGAGTTTTTTTTAAGTGGTAGCTCTTCACTGGAGTTCAGTGGCATTGAGTGCAAATTCTGTTTCCAGTTCTGGACCTGCCAAGATGTCTTTTCTTCTTGGGTAAAAACAAAATACCAAAATGAGAATGTCAGTGGAGTAGATCTAAAAAGACTTCTGACAAGCCAAGGTTTGCTAGTGGCAGGACCTCCCAGGCTGTAGTGACTTGTCCAATGGTAGGATCACCCACATTGTTACCAACCCTTTATATCTTGGCTGTGATCAGTTGCTGGAAACATTGGGATGTTCCAGTCAGTTTGCATATGGATGGTTTTTTTGGATTTACACCAGCAGTTGCAGTTAAGTGGAACAAGTCTCAGTCTCTCTGCCTTCTCCCTGCACATCCTTTTCCCTGTGTGCATTCTTCTCTGACACCAGATACATAGATTACTTAACAGCTAATGATAGATGCTTGCCTTGTCTGATACACTTTGATCCTAACAGCCTTCAGTTTCCTTTGATGTGTCTTTCTTTCTGCTTCTCTGCTTTTGATACTGAAGTACTTTATGCATCTTCAATTCTGAATCTTCCATTCTCTCATGGACTGCGAGAGAGCTAATCTGTAAGGTAACACTGCTGAATGGTTTCCCTAAAAAGATACAGGTGTGCCTCTTTATAATTTGGATATTCCAATATTTACACTTGGCTGTGATGTACAGATATACAGTACTTGTGAGAAATATAAGCATGTAGTTGTTGTGGAGTGTCTAGACTCCTGGGCAACTTTTGATACTTAATCTAGGTGTCACAGGGATTGTTTCTGTGTTGGTGCAAATCTCCATTATTTGCTAAAACATTGAAACTGTATTTGAGAATCTCCTAGCAAAAAGGGAAGGATGTTTTTAGTACCCCTATAGAAAAGTTTTACATCTGGCTAAGAATACCAGAGCCTAGTCTACAACTTATGACACGTCTTACAGGAGGGGATCCTTTCCTTACCCACAACATCCTCTTGACCAGAGATACTTTTGTTCAGTTTCTGTTACCCACCTGTGGAAGACAACAATCACAATGATAACAATAGTAACTGTTCAGAAGGAGATAAGAAGAATGCTCATGCTAAAATAGGGATTTTATTGTGTATTGCTGAGCACTGTTTGGAAGGGGCCTCTGGAGGTTACCTAGTCCTGTGTCCTGAGCGGAATTTGCTGCGTCCAGCACAGGGCAGGCCCAGCGTCTTTTCACAGAGGCTCTGTGCAGCTCCCCCAGCTCCAAAGCCTGGACACTTACATTCAGTACAGTGAGGCTCCTGTCTGCCCGTTTCTCCAGCCTGTCAAGGTCCCTCTGGATGGCAGCACAAGCACCTGGTGCATCAGGCACTCCTCCCAGTCTTGTACTGGCTGCAAATGTGCTGAGGGTGCACTCTGTCCCATTGCCCGGGTCATTAATGAAGGGCCACAGTATTGACCCCTGTGGTGCTGCACTAGTGACTGGCCTCCAGCTGGATGTTGTGCTGCTGATCACAACCCTCTGAGCCCAACAGCTGAACCAGTTTCAGTCCACCTCACTGTCCATTTATCTAGTCCGTTCTTCAGTAGTTTGTCTGTGTGGATGTTCTGGGAGACAGTGCCTAAATCCTTGTTAGAGGTGGGCTCAGCAGTATCTCAGCTCTTCATCCACCGAGCCAATGATACTATCACAGAAGGCAGTCAGATTGGTCAGGCGTGATTTCCCAAATCACTTGGCATCTGTATTTCCAAAATATTCATTTGCAAATAAAGAACTCTTCTTAAGGAGCAAAAGTTATGACTGTTCTCTCCTCTGGAGAGCTATTATCTTCTAGAAAATAGTATTTTCCTTCCTCTTGATTTTTTGAGCATTTTAGGGGTTTTTTTTGTGTCCAGACCTAAATACAGCTGCTTGTTGATACAAAATATACCTTAGGAACTATGCAGGGATACCATTTTGAATGTATACAGTGTATGGTTATAACAATATAAACTTATACGAGAGCATAATTTCTTCCTGTAAAAAAATTACACTGTTAGATATTAAGTTATATCGTGTCACAAGTAATACTGTTTGTCATCCATAATGTCGTGGGGAAAATTCTGTGAAGTCTGGTTAGGGAGTAGCTCATAGGCTGGAAAGCTTTTTTGAAAGAATCAGTGCATTTCTGTGACTGAATTTTTTTTTAATTATTTTGTTCAAAATATATATATATAAAGAGCAGAATGAACCCCTCAAATATCTTTATTAATCTTAATGTTAACTGTTTTACTAACAAAGATTAGTGATGTTACTGTGTTTTGATTCTGCATTGATTTTTATTTTTTTCAGGGAAGTTGCTGGTATATAACTCCTAAGATGTAACTTTTGAATTATTTAGAGACTAGATAATTTGAGGTTTCTATATGGTACAGAGAAAAGACAGAAGAGAGGGCAGGACGAATTCTTTTTGTTTATTAAGCTTGTTGAAACTCACAAATCTACTGTCAAATTTACGAAGTTTTACTTTTCATCATTGTGGTGGGTTGACCCTGGCTGAATGCCAGGTGCCCACCAAAGCTGCTCTATCACTCCCCTCCTCAGCCAGACAGGGGAGAGAAAATGTAACAAAAGGCTCGTGGAATAAGATAAGGACAGGGAGAGATCACTCAGCAGTTACTGTCACAGGCAAAACAGACTCGACTTGGGGAAAATTAGTTTAATTTATTACCGTTCAGATCAGAAAAAATACCTTCTCTGCACCCCTCCCTTCTTCTTGGATTCAACTTTACTCCTGATTTCTTTACGTCCTTCCCCTGAGTGGGGCAGGGGAACAGGGAATGGAGGTTATGGTCAGTTCATCACATGTTGTTTCTGGCACTCCTTCCTCTTCACACTCTTCTCCTGCCCCAGCGTGGGGTCCCTCTCACAGGAGATGGTTCTCCATGAACTTCTCCAGTGTGAGTCCTTCCAATGGGCTGCGGTTCTTCACCAACTGCTCTGCTCCAACATGGGTCCCCCCCCATGGGGTGCAAGTCTTTCAGGCACAGACTGCTCCAGCCTGGGCTCCTCTCTGGCATGGGTCTGCAAGCCCTGCCAGCAAACCTGCTTCCACATAGGCTTCCCCTGAGGTTACAGCCTCCTTTTGGGCATCCACTTGCTTCAGTGTGGATATCTGCTCCGCTGCTAACCTCCACAGCCTGTCTCACCATGGTCTTCACCATGGGCTGCAAGAGTATCTCTACTCAGGTGCCTGGAGCACCTCCTGCCCCTCCTTCTGCACTGACCTGGGGGTCTGCAGAGTTGTTGCTCTCACATACTTTCACTCTTCTCATTGCTGGCACAGATTTATTTCCCCCTCCCCCCTTTTTAATATGCTATCACAGAGGTGCTATCACTATTGCTGGTTAACTTGGCCTTGGCCAGTGGTGGGTCCATCTTGGAGCCGGCTGGCACTGGCTCTGGTGGACGTGAGGGAAGCTTCTGGCAGCTTCTCACAGAAGTCACCTCTGTAGCCCACCCCCTACCGAAGCCTTGCCATGCAAACCCACTGTGGTCGTGCAGAGCAGTTGTATCTCAGAAGTTTGCTGACACAGAAATAGGCTAATGGAAGGGTGACAGATTGTAGCTGACTTTGAAAATGTCCTTGAAGGCAAATAAAACAGCTTTTCTATCTTTTCCCTGAGGTGAGGCTGTGTGTTAAAAACCTGTGTTGCACAGGGCAGGAATAATTTGGTCTGTGTTTGATGTAATGTCAGATGAAAGTATGGTATATAGGTTGACTTTTTTGCAAGGCTTCAGCAAGAGATCTTACTGTTACTCTGAATCAGTGTACATGTTTTAATGGCCATTGTTGTTCTTACATTGGATTTATGTACTTCTGAACAAGTGACCGAGTTACTTCAAGATGTAAAGATGTACGGGGTGTATTAGAGATGTCTTCAGTGGGCAAATCATTCAGAAAGAAAGATATTTAGCAATGTAACTTTTTTCTGGTAGCCATTTTTAATGGCTGAAATGTTGGGTTTTTTTTGGTTTTGGTTCTTTTAATCTCTTATGGGACAGGGTTTAATGCCACATTCTCCATTTTAATTGCAAGTTTACTGCATTGTTTGAAAACCAGTCCTTTTCAGTTCTTCTCACTGGCAGTTAAAATGTAGAAACAACTTAACATTCCTGTATAGTATATGGCCTTTGATTGTTGGTGTGTGTGTCATTTGCATTGTTTCCCAATGCATCACTTTTCCTATCATTTTGATTTCAGAATGGCCAGACTCCGCTCATGTTGGCTGCTGAGCAAGGCAATTTAGAAATTGTCCAGGAGCTTCTCAAGAAGGGAGCTAATTGCAACTTGGAAGATGCAGTAAGTATTAGTGCTTTATGTGATGGTACCTAACAGCAGAGGAAAAAGAAATTTCAAGAGGCAGGCAAAGAAAAGGAATTTAGGTTAGAGTTGAGGGGAGGGAGAAAAAAAGGTGGAAAACAGTGACATATAAGAGACATTTTATCCAAAGTTGCTTTGCTCTGTATTTCTCTGATTTGATTCCTCATGAAGAATAGGGATATTTAAGATGTTTTAAATGTCTGAGGGTCTCTGCTGAATGTTGCTGCTGATTTCTTAGGATTGGCAGTCATTGACATAAAAAGGCAGGTGGAATAGAGAAATTCAGCATCAAAAATGAGGTCTGGGTGATTTTGCTCATCTTGGTGATGTTGTGGTATGTCAGGATATTTTATTTATTTATTTTATTTGTTTTTGTGTGGCCTTGGTGTTTTCCAATAAGTACTGAGGGAGGATTTCAGTTAAAGGGTTATTTCAGGTGAAAACCAGAACAGTGACAGAGAAGGGTTTCAAATTTATGAACTGTCTTCCTGCCTTTACAGAAGAGGTTGACTCTAGGTGAGAGATGCCCAGAAAGGATGAATAGGACAGAGGTGGTGTTAAAAAGTTTTGAAAGGTCTGTATATTCCAATGAAGAGTGACAAACAGGGAAAGGATGTTGCTTGGGTGGTTGTATTTTATTCTTCTGTACCTGGTTTAATTTTAGCAGTGTAGACATCCAGAAAAGGTCTGGTATGAAACCTGTCACTTCTAAAAAACCAACCAAACAAAAAAGTCTCTGTCTTTTTTGAGACATTTTATTATATTTGCTGTAAATGCTACAGTTCTTATAGGGAGAACAGTTACCACGTGAACTGTTGCTGTATTTACGTGTGAATAGCACATAAAACAGTAGTCTGCACCTGGACGTGGTTTGAGCAGTGGATGGAAGGGAAGTGTAATGCAAGAGGAAACGTATCTCCTGAAGTGATCCTAAATCTAAGAGCTGTGGTCCAAATTCCCCTGCATATTAGCCCCTTGGGTGCTGCCTATTAGCTCCACTTGGGTGGTGACAGACCACCACCTTTTTATGTAGTCTTGGTTGCCGTCTTATCCCTACCCAGCAGTTCTCAATGTCTTGACCTCATTCTCTAATCTTTTGTAGGTGTTGCTTCCTCCATAAAATTTTTAAGAAGTTAACCAGCAGTGAAGTGAGGAGTGGAGAGTGATGGATATTGGGTGGGAAAGGAGATAATTGGAGGGGAGATTTTGCAGTAGTTGTTGGTCTGTATTTTCATGTGTATAGCTGGCAGGTAATGTATGAGTACTTTTCTGTGTGTTTTGGTTGGTGTTGTTTTTTGTTGTTTTTTTTAAACAGCAGCTTTTTTAAAGAGTTGTAGATTTCCTATTGGGCGTTAAACACTTGAAAAACAAGGTAATTGTACTGAAATACTGAATATCGCTTTTTAAATGTTTGGTTTTTTTCTTTTCGTAGGATAACTGGACAGCTCTTATTTCAGCAGCGAAAGAAGGACATGCAGCTATTGTAGCAGAGCTACTCAACTACAATGTCAGTTTGGAGCATCGGGATTTGGTATGTGCTGCCCTAGTGTAAAAATAAAGTAGTTCTTAGTAAGAACAACAGTTTTGGCAGTTGGAGATTTCAGTTCTGTAAAACAAATCAAAGATCTTTTATTCTTAAATTATGTACTCTGCTGTTAAAATGGAAAAGAATATATATTTAAATGTTGGTTTTACAGCTGTAAAATAGTTGTTTTAGTGTTAATAATGGCAGCTTGTTTTCTTCTAGGGCTGTTTTTTTCTTCTTAATTTGCTTTGGAAAAAGGTTAAACTGAAGAACAGTTGGATTTTTGGCTGTGTTTTGTGGGGGAGAGTTTTTTGAGGAGGGAGGGTTAGTTTGTTTTGTGGTTGGTTTTTTTGTGATGATGGCTTTTTTTACAGTATTCTGGTAAAATAAATTTTACCTTTTCACAGAGGGTACCTGTCCGCAATTACTTTTCCTCTGGACAATTGTGATTACTCACATAGTAGTCCTTGTTCTTGATATCCTGGAATTTTTTTTCATTCGTCTTCCCAAATTTTTCATATGGGAAAGTGGGTGCTCTAGTCCACTCCACATAAAGCCTTACAGAAGTTACTTACATGATTAGAAGATTAGATGCCTCTGAAGAGGTATAGTCTTGTCTCCATTGACTGAAGAAGGAATTAGGTACTTGGAAGGACCAATTTAATTCTGCTTAAGTTAGAGTATGGAAAACCACTAGGGGAGCATTGAGGTGCTTCCTTCAATTAAAGTTCTATTCTGTCTGAAGGCTGAGGCATCTTACATCTTACCATGTCCTGCTAACCTAACTTTTTCATAAGCATAATGTTAAGCACACCCACGAGGCCAGTGGTTGATTTCTAGGGCAGTGTCAGTCTGAGAAGGATTTTTTACCTCCTCAAAAGTGTTTTATAATAAAAATTGTGTTTACAATTATCAGAGACATACTGTTATTTTAGACTAAGTTTTGGTTACCTAATCTGGCAAATGCCTTAGGTAGTGAAACTTCTTGTCTCCTAGTTTACAAACTTGAATGAACACGCTAATGCAGTTTGAAGTTCATTGCTTTTATTACTCCCTTAAGAGGACACAATTCGCTTCTTTTTCATGAGGAAGCAAATCATTACATAATTACTGTACAAAGGCCAGCTGTCTGTTACACAGATCAAAAGTAAACACTCCATATTAATTGATTTGGGTTCTAGACTTTTGTTTGAAGATAGTGCTTTCTTTTTTGGTTTGTTTATCCAGTGACTAGATTTGTATGCGCTTGAAGTCTGAACTGAGTGTTTACAGCAAATTCAGGAACGTTTAGGACATGGTATACTCCCAAGTTTTCTACACAGCAGGAAATTGGTACTTTCATATGTGTTCTGTTATTTACCCTACATAAGTAGGATTACAAGGTTGTGTAATTAATCTTTACAGTGTTTTGGATTTAGGACAAATACAATATGAAAGAAAAGTTAGTAATTAGGATTCTAAAGAGTATTTTTCATTTTTTGCATTTCTTTGAATTGTACTCGCCAGGGAGGGTGGACTGCCCTGATGTGGGCATCATATAAAGGCCGTACTGAAGTAGCTAAACTGCTGCTTGAGAAAGGAGCAAATCCAAACATCACAGGAATGGTAAGTTTTAGTCTTAAATGCCCCCTTCTCCCAGATGTTTAAAATCTGGAATTGTACATTCATCTTATTATCTTGATTAAACATTTTGCATGTTTTTGCAGTATAACCTTAATAACTATATAAAGGGATTGCTTTAATAATCTGTATGACAGCCACTGGTTTTTTGATTAATTTTTTTTAATTAAAGCAAGTGAGTGTATAGTCCTAATAAGATTCAAATTAGCAGGAGAGGAAATAATAGAAAAGATCAGTAGTGTATCTAATGCTACTTGTATAACAATTGTAATTTTTCTGCATCTGTGTAAGTTAATGTAGTAACTAATACGTGTAATTTGGAAACAACAATTCATTTTAGTTGTTTCACAACAGTTACCAAATGGGCTAATTACATAAATATGTACGATACATGTGAAAGAGAATAAAAAACCTTAAGATTTTGAGATTTAGTTCATTTGCTTAGATTTTTTTTCATTTTACCTTGCTGATTGCTGATTCCACCTGGTTTGCATGTGCAGCTTCTGCATGCGTGACATGACTGGTCTGCGGTCCTGATTACTTAAGGATATTGCATAGCTGTCTGTTGCTTCTCCCTTACATTATGTTTATATTAAGATAAGGATGTGAATTTTTAAGCCTTAAGACATTACAAACCAAAATTACCTCAAAACAGTAGACATCTTCCTAGGTGTCATCTAGACAATGTACTAGGCAACGGTTACCGATGTGTAGTTAGATTTATTTCTGTATATTCCTTCTTTTGTGGGTTTATTGTCTCTGGGAGCATTGTGATCCATACTGTTCATGAAAAATAATTAAGACTGTAATTTTATTTCATGTATTTGGTTTTCTGTTTTTTTTTTTCTTCCCCAATTCTAAGCAATACAGTGTTTATCCAATTATTTGGGCAGCAGGACGGGGCCACTCAGACGTAGTACATCTCTTACTGCAACATGGAGCTAAAGTGAACTGCTCTGACAAAGTAAGTTATATGTATATAATACTCAAATTCTTTTATGCTTGATATCTTTCTTGTAAAAGTAAGTTTTATTAAAAAAATCTATGAGTTTTTGATGGGAAAAACACCTGCGGTTTTATTTTACCCTTAAGATTAGGATCTGTGTGGTATGCTGGAGATGGTTGTGAACATTTACTTCAGTGGAGCATACTTCTGTTCTCTAAGCTATTGGAAACCTTGCTATCCTAGGTTGCATAGAAAAATAATGTACAGCTATTGTCTACAAAGAGGAAGTTAAAATGGCTTTTCAAATGCTTGAAAATTCACCAGACCGAATTATGTCTTTGTAAAAACTAAAGCAATAAAGCAGGGGTCCTCAAACTTTTTAACCAGGGGGCCGGCGCGCGGATGAAGTGGCAGGCAGTCATCTGCGGCTGCTTGGTTTCCCCCCCCAGCCCCCACCGGGGGGGGTCTGTAAATACCGGGGGCCGGATTGAGGACCCTGGGGGGCTGTATCCAGCCCGCGGGCCGTAGTCTGAGGACCCCTGCAATAAAGCATAGTATGAATACTAGATTGTAGGGGGGATACAGAGAGCAATATGATAAAATGTTCTAAATGTTTTTTCAGTATGGAACCACTCCACTGGTTTGGGCAGCAAGGAAAGGTCATTTAGAGTGTGTGAAATACTTGCTGCAGATGGGAGCTGATGTTGATCAAGAAGGAGCTGTGAGTAACTGTTTTCTGGTGATAGGGTGTGGGTACATACATGTGTGTTCTGTTTTATTTTATAATATAAATACCAAGAAATCCATGAAACAAGATGAAAAGTTGATGATGGAATAATTACCTTGTAAGGGTTATTTAAACTGCTTTGTGCCTTTTAATAAAAATATGCAACTAGGGAGTCATATAGACAGTTGACACACTGTTATGTGAAGTGTAGATTTTAATGAACATGAATGAATTTCAGTTATTGTTCTCTGAAGGTTAACACTATCAAAATTCATTCTGTACCCAAGCCCGATATGTCAAACAATTTATTCTTCAGTGCCATTTGAAAAGTAAATCAAATGCAAAGCATCTTTTGAAAATAATAAAGACTGTTGTACCTTTTCAGAAGGTGGAAATTTTTTAGACATTTTCAGCTGTGTTTTGTTTTCAAATAAAACAGATTTTATTTTTTTAAATGCTTGTCAAAATAAAGAATCGGTAAAAGTGGATAACTTTTGGTATTCACATGATTATTTCTGAAGTTCTTAAACACATTTGTGAGTGGGATAGGCAGACCTGCTTGCTCTAATTATACTGTGTTGTCATATAACAAGATAATAACTTTACCATGCGTGTAACATTCAGGAGTTAAACTGATCTGATGCTTTACTGTTTGCGTTTGAAGTGTTCTCTGCTATAGTACTTAGTTTATTTCTTTTTTTAAAAAAAAAGCATTGGAAGGGTACTTTAAAACATAAAACTGAAGTAACATTTGGATGGCTAAGAAAGTAATACCAGTGAGTATTCTTTCGTTACTGAAACTGCTGAGGTAATGATGGTTTCTATATCCACTGTACAGTAAAATCTGTTGTTTTGTTTTAAGAATTCTATGACAGCACTTATTGTCGCAGTGAAGGGTGGCTATACTGACTCAGTAAAAGAAATACTGAAAAGAAACCCAAATGTAAACTTGACAGATAAAGATGGAAATACAGCTTTGATGATTGCATCGAAGGAGGGACATACTGAAATTGTGCAGGATCTTCTTGATGCTGGAACTTATGTGAACATTCCTGATAGAGTGAGTTAATTTTCATCATAATTGTCATTTTATATATATGAAATAATGATATATATTTAAATATCAGCGTACACAAATTTGTGGGTACATGGTTTTTCTGGCTTTCTAATTTTTCTGCCACCTAGGGGTATTTTTATGTGTTGCTATGTTACAAGTTGATGTAAGTGAAGGTAAAGGATAAACTACAGAAGCTACTCTTTCTTTCTTTGAGATTCTTGAATTCTGAGTTTCCATAGGGCATGGACATGATTTATGTTTGTATATTTTTGTGTACATAACGTAAAACTAATACTGAATTAACTTGCAGGTTTGGGGTGGCGTTTTTGTGTGTTAATACATGTGGCAGTGCTGTTGAAATTATAGAACAATGGATATTATAAAAAAGAATATATTTTGTTCAGTGTCTACCCTTACATCTTTTACAATGAAACTTTTTACTATGAAACTTGCGTATATAAAAGGAAGACTTCAGGTCTGGGTTAAAATGTAGATGTAACTGTGGAAAGGTGTGCTGTGTACCTGAGCTGTGATTTCATTGTTCAGTAGACACATGCAGTGCCCAGAGTGTGAATCTGCTTGCTAGTGACTCAGGAATTAATGTGGTTACTTATATAGGTGCCTTGGAATGTCTGCAATGTCCTCTTGACAGTAAGGTTTTTTTCTAAAGTGTCACAAGTGGTCCAAACACTGCACCATGGGGCTGTGGGTGGTTAGAACTTAGGTGTCTCTGTCAAGATCAGTGTTTTAGTTTAGAGCAGCAATATGGTTTTGAGGCTGAATTCCCAATCTCTAAATGGAACTGCTTAAGGTTTCACAGAAGAGAAGAAAACCTAATATTTGCCACATTAAAAGGATTTTTGGATGCGTTTTCCTTTATTTCATATGTCAGCTTAGTGTGTTTCTTAGATGGTTACATACTGAGCTGCAGTGTTTCATGTGACAACAGATTTGATCTCAGGCACATATCAAAGCAAAACTTTTAAATATTTAAAAAAATACATTGCAGTCTCCATTCCCGCCTCTTCTGGCACGAAATTCTACAACTGCATTCCTGTGCTTTTAGGAAGGATAAATTAAATTACAGCTTTAAGTACAGCTGACTGTATCTCAAAAATAAAGCAAGCAATGAGTAGTCTTAGTTTTGGATGCGAGAGTAGGTTTTGATAAGGAAAATCTCTTGGTTTGCAGCCAAGTATGTAATGACTGATTAATAGGGGATCTACTGCTACTGAGGTTTCTAACTGAATTCCATACCTGTGATTTAGCTATACTTCTATTTATTTTTCCTGCTTCATCATAAAAGAAGTATTAGGTAAATTCAGGATTTCATTTTCTGAAATTCTGACATATCCTTAAGTGTATTAAAATCAGAAGCCTTAAACAGAATTGTAACTTTATTTTACATATATACAACTCCATTTACCACAGCCAAGTATCTTTTTCTTTTGATCAATTTCACATAAAATCAGCCTTTTCCTTCTTTTCTTTATAACAGCACAGTCTATGTAAACAGGATAGCAGTCAAATCTGCACACACACAAAAAAAAGATAAAATTCTTTAAAATACTTGGAGTTATTTTGTTAGCTGTGAAACAGCTAAAGGAGACATCCAACATTCCTGTCTGATTGTAAAGTGGTTATTACTGTGAGTGGTTGGTCTTCCTATGAGTATAGAAAACAGCTGGATTTTTTCATATTCATTATTAATTTGTACTGTTGTTTTTTAGGATGGTGGTTTAAGCTGGGCCTATTTTTGGTGCTCCCATAATATGTTTTTCCATAAACATATTTCGTCTCTTTGAAAAATTGTACTAAAAAATGGATAATTTTTTCTTCTGTGTACCCATTTTTTGCAGAGATAACTGGTTTTTTTGTGGTTCTCTTGAAAATGAGTGCAGATTTCTTTATATAAGTAGGCATAATGTGTATTTTTAAGCAATATTTTATTCTGTGTTGCATTTCTTTTGTTAACTAGTATTAATTAATCTTCAGTATTCTTTCATAATTTTTCTAGAGTGGAGATACAGTGCTGATTGGGGCTGTTAGAGGAGGTCATGTTGAAATTGTAAGGGCCCTGCTCCATAAATATGCTGATATAGATATCAGAGGTCAGGTAAGTACAACAATGTAAATGTTAAAGTAGTTCTTAAATAGGATGTGAATTTGAATACCATGTTTCTAAAAACATGGCTTTGCTCTTTTTACTTTGTGGGAAACTCGGATTCCCATCAAACATTAAAAATACATCATACTGCCATGCAGTTTTTAAGATATAAGAGATATGTAGTTGCAATGACTTGTTAAGCAGCATTTTTTTCAGTTAATTTGTTTAATGGTTGAAAAGCAAAAGATGTAAATTGAACTTATTTCCTCTGCCCTACTGAAGAGATGAAATACTTTTTAAAAAAACCCTTAATATTATTCTTACTTTAACACTTAATATTTTTAATGTAATTTCAATATATTAAGTACAATACACCTTAGATCATATCTGTTGTCAGGGCAGTTGTGTCACTGTGCTTGGTTGGTTCTTGTCTCCGCTAACTTCCTTTCTTGCATTAAGTGGTGTTGTCAGTGATTTCTGTGTTTTCTACCCACCCTTTCTTCTTTTGTCCCATGATTAAGATACTGATTTTAGTCTTCTACCAAAAGCTCTCTTACTCAGCACAGTACTTGTTTTTATTGTTACATTCAACTTACTTTCTTTTGTTTGAAGCTATTCAAATCACTCTGCTTGCGGGCACATATGCTCTACTGAGTTCGAACACAAAACTGAGTCACGGGGAGCTGCAAAGATTCAGTATGCGCTATTGATGCAGAGCCTCTTTGAGAAGCCAAGAAGCTTTTGGTTTGGAGAGAAAGTAGTGTTTGGATCTCTTCCTTTAACCTGCCATTGGAAACCTGGAATTGTGTGTCTCAGCTTTTTGCTGACATGGGTCTGAAAATCTGGAGCTTTTCAGACATCTTGATATGATGAAGGCAGTGCAGAAACAGCAGGAGAACCCAGCCTCATGGTGGGCAGGGAGGGTTGTGGCTGGTAGTGTGAGGGTGTCTGTATAGCCATTTGCAGTGGTTAGTCTAGAGAATACATTTGTGGCCTTGTTGACACAGCATCAACAAGTCCACATTGTTGTTTTCAGTACCATCAGAGGAAGATTGTGGCTCTGCACTTGCTTCAGGACCCGCAGTATCAAAATCAGTGATGAGCACTAGTGTTCAGCAACTCCCCTACTGTTTGGCATTGCCAACACCTGTCTGTCAGCCAGACCTGTTCTGAGGAGATTTGCTGCCTGCCCAAATCTGTGACATTCCAATTCTTGTCCAGCCTTCCAGCAACTGTGTTCCTTGCTGCTCATTCATCTTATATGGACACTAGTCAAGGGAGACCTTGAGCAGACAAAACATGACTATAGGGCTCTAGGAGCAAGTGTTGGGGCAGTGGAGGGTTTAGGTGGTGGTCTTACCAGTGCTTCTGGTAAGGGGAAAGAATCCAGCTGGGAGCATCTGGCAGACCTGTGCCTGTCTGTGCAGCTGATGTTGCTAGTGAGGAGACAGCTTCCTCAGGCTGGTATCTTTCTGGAAGCAACTTGACTGCAGAACAGTTGGCATGAAACCTAGGTGACCAGAGAGGAAAGAAATCTTAATGATCAGGCTTGTTAAACTGGCAAGAAAGGCTTTAAACTCAGTTTGCTGTGAAGTGCTTGAGTGGGAGAGGAAGAACTGGAAATGAAAGAAGTAAGCAAGGGAGAAGGCTGCAAGGGAAACTGTGACAATCCTGCTTAGAAGCAGGTATGTGTTCAGAGGCTTTTCTTAAATGTCTCTGCACATGTGTGCCTCAAACAGAAAGAGTTGTGGTGCAGTCACTAAGCTGCACAAAGATTGCAGGCATGGAGTCTTGCTGGGACAGCACACATGGCTGGGAAAAAAAAAAATCACACAAATTGATTTGCAACTTATCAACCATTTCCCCTGGTTCCGTGATACAATGTATGGCTAATCTGGGTTCTGGTACTTGGGGTTGGCTGTTCATGTCCATCTACTTTTACAGCTTTCCAGCTTGCATGGCCTGGTTTTAGGCCAGCCAACCAATTCAAGAGTTTTATTAGACTACACTGTAAAATTGAGAACAAAAATGGGAAAAATGTTGTAAAGGCCTGGAAGTGGTTAGCACAGGAATATATATATATATAAAAAATATTTTTTTAACTGCAGAGAAACATGACTTCACATAATAGGGGTAAACCAGGACAACATTATGGAAAAAGTTGGTTTTATTTCATTAGAAAACTTGTATATTTGAGTTACAACTGAATATATATAATTTTAAAAGTTGTTTCAAGATAGGTTGAATCTGCTTGGATTGTTAAAGCTCTTAATATATTTGGCATAGGTTTTTAAAATAGACTTGTGTTCTCTAGCCACATTGTCATTCCCCCTCAGCGTTCAGCTGGTGTGTCAATTGGATTTGGTGGTGTTGCCCTTTGCCCTGAATTGTGTTAAATTTGCTATATTATGTGCTGTTCTCAATACTTTGTGTACAGTTTTTGAAATTAATCCAACTGTAAACATTGAATACTCCTTTTTTTTTTTTTTCCGCAGGATAATAAAACTGCATTGTATTGGGCAGTTGAGAAAGGAAATGCTACAATGGTGAGGGATATCTTGCAATGCAACCCTGATACTGAGACTTGTACCAAGGTAATGATGAGAATTTGAAATGAATTGCTTTGTTTAACGTATGTTCTCAACTCCTGTGTGATGTTAAGATCATAACACCAAATTCAGTTTGTCAAGTGTTGGTACCTTGCACATTGTAAAAAACCAAACCCCAAACCCTTCTGAAATAGAGAATTTATTCTCAGCAGTGGTAATGTCCCCTTTGTTGATAAACGTCACCTGCTACTAAAACTCCATAGCAGGGAAGGTGTGGGTACTTTCAATAACATACGTGCTGAAGTGTTGTTACTTGCACAGTAAGATTTAATTTTAAAATTATCTTTTTGTGTTTGGGATTTAATTTGTTATGCTGTCGCTAGTTTTTGCTTGGTTTTGAGTATATGGAGATCTTTTTATTATGCCTACTTTTCCCTTTTAGGACGGAGAAACACCGCTTATAAAGGCAACCAAGATGAGAAATATTGAAATAGTAGAGCTTCTTCTGGATAAAGGAGCTAAGGTCTCTGCTGTAGACAAGGTAAAGCATATCTGTTTACTTTAGGATGTGTAATCATTTTAGTTTCGCAGTAAGAATATTGTAGTGAGCTGTCAAGGCTAATACAGAAAGAGAGCTTTCCATATGCTTAATAATTAAATAGACTATAATATTTAAATATGTATTAATTCTCACCATTAATATATTGATCTTTTGCTTGTATTAGGATGCTTTTAGTAATATGAAAAGAAAAAATTCCGGGTTATCAATAAAAATTTCACAGATAAGAATACTATTTCTTAGTACATTTGAAAAAGAGCATAGTGTTTGTGATTTGTCACAGATGTTTGTTTTTGATTAATAGACATTAAACTAAACAATACCAAGGAGAAATAGAATGGTTTGTTGCTGTCCTCTTATGCATTACCTACTTTGACTGTAATCCTTTTAAATACAGAAACATTTGGTAATTTTAAACCTCTTAGTATTATATTTAGGGCATATAAGTAATAGTGTTGATTTGGTGGGATAAGGAAACTTTTACCGGAAAGCTTTTTCGA
Source organism: Falco peregrinus (assembly GCF_023634155.1). Taxonomy (NCBI): domain Eukaryota; kingdom Metazoa; phylum Chordata; class Aves; order Falconiformes; family Falconidae; genus Falco; species Falco peregrinus. The sequence continues at coordinate 63,973,897 of NC_073727.1, forward strand.
GAAGTTTGAACAGACATTGAAATCATTCTTAACAAGCAGTATCTTTTGTTCCAACCAGGTTTCTGAATTTGCTCGTAGACACTTGTTTCTAAGTAAAGATTACAGTTTCCATGAACTTTAAGATGCTATTATAAACATTTGAGAAAGAAGAGGCTGCCTTAGCTTTAGCATTACAAGAACTCCCTTTTCACATGTCTTTTCTGAAACTTTTGCAATGCTCTTTTGAGGGGAAAAAATGCTTGCTGTAAGGTGTTGTGATGTTTGGAATACCTTAAGATGTATTTCAAGTAAATAACACATCTGAAATGATGTGGAACATACAGTCTGTTCATAAGCTTAGGAATTCATGTTAGATATTACTCATTTTTCACTTAATTGCAGAAAGGAGATACTCCACTTCATATTGCCATTCGTGGAAGAAGCCGTAAACTTGCTGAATTACTCTTAAGAAACCCAAAAGATGGTAGATTGCTTTATAGACCAAACAAAACAGGAGAAACACCTTACAATATTGACTGTAGCCACCAGAAGAGTATTTTAACACAGATATTTGGAGCCAGTACGTATAAGTATTTAATTTTCTATTTTTTTTTACTTGCTTGTATATTGAGAATCCAGTTTATTCAATTCTGTATTGAAAAGTGGTAACTGTTTAGGTTTTTTAATCGTGCAGCTAATGGGAGAGCTTTAAAAAAAATCAGTTCGCAAAAAAAATTCATCATTCTAAAAGCCTAACAAAGGTCAAATGTACCTTTTGTTTTTTACTTTGACATTTGATACTGTGCAACTTCTGTTGGTCGTTTTGTTTTTACATAGATTTTGCTTGTGTAGGAATAATTTTCTTTTGACTTACTGTGATTCGGGTTTTTGTTTGTATCTTTTGTGTTAAGCTCTAATGGTTTTAATACAAATACAGGCGAACCTGTCATGATTCTATGTATGAAAATTGTCATATTGAAGAGATTTCTAAAAGCAAAGTTCTGTAACATAGTATTTGTATTACAGGACACTTGTCTCCCACGGAATCTGATGGTGACATGCTGGGCTATGATCTGTACAGCAGTGCTTTGGCTGATATTCTGAGTGAACCAACCATGCAGCCACCTATCTGTGTAGGCTTATATGCACAGTGGGGAAGTGGAAAATCTTTCCTGCTCAAGAAGCTGGAAGGTAAGAGTTGATTTAGCCTTTTCTGTAGGTTCAAATCTATGAAAAGCATCGCGTGGGGGTTACTAGTTTTTGTGACAGCCATTGGTTGATGTAATGTTATATGCAGGATTTAAATTTTGGTGTGGTCAGGTCATCCACAGGTTGCTTTGTTCATTTATACATTGTCGATTCCATCTTTAAGTGTTTATGTCTATTGTCCTGTGGGTTTCCTGCAGCAGTGAATCTACCCTTAGGTACTGCTGAAAGTATGGCTGCTGAAATGTGCCTTTCTAAGGGTGTTCATGTGTCAAATCAGGTTCAGACCTCTTTTGCTGCAGTATTTATTTATTGTGCCTCCTAGGAGTTGTCTTTTTTTTTCTTTTATGTTTAAGAACAAATTCCAGGCTATTAATATTTTTTCTTTCTAGTATATTTTCTGTGTCTAGTTTTCTTCCCTTTTTCCCTTATTTACTTTGTTTTTTTGAACTTTCTGAAATGATAGAGGATGGCAAATGCAATATATGAAGAGCGTCAATGCTTTTTGCAGTGGAAATAGACATCTTTTTTACAGTTTTAGCTTTTTCTAACAAAGGATGTTTTTCCGAGATGTGCAGTATAATTCAAAGTACTTTCACCAGTCTCAATGTTTGTTACTTTTTGTGATTTCCGTGTTTTTAAAAGCTTCTATATTAGTCAAAATAGGTCTCTGTTTATTTTGTTCACCTCATGCCCCATGTCATAAACAAAAAGCAGTGTGCATTTTTGATTGTGGTGTTTATTGCTGATGAACTCTTAAATTTTTAAAACACTTTTTCAGTATTCCTGTACCTCATTCATCTTTTTATTCTGGATTGTGTATTTAATATTTCTTATCCAATAGATCCTAACTAAGTTTCTTCAGGAATTCCTGTTTTAGTAAATAGGAATCAAACAAACAAGTAAATACTGAAGCCTTTACATTGTACTGTTATATACGACTATTTGGGGAATATGGTTCACATTTCGATGAATGAAGTTTTGGGGGTGTTTGGGGTTTTTTTGACAGATATGATGTATTTATTTTTCTTGGTTTCATAAAACATGTTTTAAACTTTTGAAGGAGAATAGGAAGTGACATAGGTTTTAATATGCCTTTAAAAGTAGAAATTGACAGCAAACAGTGCAAGTATTATGTATGTAAATCATTTCATTGCATGGATGAGAACTTAGGGTTTGCGCTTAAGTTTGAAGAAGAATTCAAGCATCGTTGTCTTTTTTGGATCAGTAATAGGGAAAATGTATGGAGTCTAGTGAAAGGTGTGTGTTTTTCAAAGATGATCATTATTATACCTTTTTTGCTTTCTGTTCTAGAATGTTAACGTGTGAAAACTGCTCTTTGTCTTTTTGTTTCAGATGAAATGAAGACTTTTGCAGGACAGCAGATCGAACCTCTTTTTCAGTTCTCCTGGCTTATTGTATTCCTCACAGTTTTGCTGTGTGGAGGTTTGGGTTTATTGCTTGCTTTCACAGTGGATGCAAAGCTTGGAATAGCCGTGTCGCTCAGCTTATTAGCAGTTCTCTACATTTTCTTTAGTAAGTCTTAATTTATATGAAGTTTTGGAAGGTTTTTATCTGTTTTGGGGATTCAGTATTGTTTTGTAGACATGCATTGTGATTCAGAAAAAATATTAAATATTTTTTGTAGAAAATAGGATCCCTTTGGACCCTTTCCTTGTGTTTTGCATGTAATTTGTGAGAGGGTATTCTTAAAAACAAGAATTTAGTATATTAACTTCACTGTGTTGCTGTTGCCATTCTCATTTTTAGCCATAACTGTTAAATATTCATTAGACTCCTTTTATCTGTTCAGACTTCATGGTTCTTTCAGTTGTGAACATTGACTAAAATAGAGCCATAACATCTTTTTAAATTTTCAATATTTTAGCTGTAATTTACTTTGGTGGCCGAAGAGAAGGTGAGAGCTGGAACTGGGCCTGGGTGTTAAGTGCAAGGTTGGCAAGACATATTGGATATTTAGAGTTGCTTCTCAAACTCATGTTTGTAAACCCACCAGAATTACCAGAGCAAACCACTAAAGCTTTACCTGTCAGGTTAGTTATTTCATTTATTTACTCTGAATGGATAATTCAGGTTCACTCTATCAGTTTTCAAACTCTGTATTAATATGCATGTTTATCTTCTTATGAAAAGCTGATGAGATTCCTGTTTGAAAAACAGTAGCCCTGGAAGATCACGTAGTTAATTTTTTTCAGTGGGAGGAAGATAGCATTGTTTTCAAGAAAAACTCTTTGCCAGTCAGTGAAAGGTACTGCTTTTTAGTATTAGGAGTTTTGACTCTCTTATTAATAGAAATTTGCAACAGATAAAATAAGAATTTAATTTATAGGTTACTGTGTTATGTGTAATGCTTGTTTCACCGATTACTTCTGTTAAGGTCTTTTTTAAATTATTTTTTTTTTTAATTTCCCGTAGGTAGAGCATCAGACTGCTCAAGGCTTCTAGTTTACCTGAAAGCGAGGAAAATTTATGCCATGTGTTTTATCATTTTGTTTACTCCTCTTGTTTAGAGACTTGTATTTTAGCCTCATGGTGCTTTTATGTGATCTTGTTCTTCTGGTTTTTTTTTTTAATTCTCCATAAATATTTGAAAATAGCTCAGAATGCAGTTTTTAAAATGCTTGTCAGTATTGTATTTTGGCCTTATAAAGATATTTTTATTTTTTTACTGCCATCTGAGGTGCTGTTAGTGACATGATCATTTTTATCATCTTAAGAAATCAAGTTTTAGGATAGGAAGTGGGGCAAAGAAGAGGTCGGTAACAGGAGAAGTAATAAAGAAAAAATATTTAAATTCCATGCAGAATTTAAAAAAATTTAAATATTCAAGTATTTTACATTTTGTGCCACTTGAAAAAACTTGCAGTTGCAAGGATGCAGAAAGATTTTTGTTTTGGTTGCCAGAAAATATTTAAAGCTTTCTAAAGCATACAAAATACATGGTTTTTTCTCTTTCAGATTTTTATTTACAGACTACAATAGACTGTCCAGTGTAGGTGGAGAAACTTCATTGGCTGAGATGATTGCTACCCTCTCTGATGCATGTGAAAGGGAATTTGGTTTCTTAGCAACAAGGCTATTTCGAGTTTTCAAGACAGAAGATACACAAGGTTTTTGTTACCTGAATTACATTTCCGACTATTTCATTTCAATGCACTGTTATCAGGGGTTCTGTTTTTCACATTATAAGCTCTTTTTAGAAACTGTTGTAGTCGTGTAGAAATCTATACAGAAGGGAAAACTCTTTGTATTGTTCTGGAGAGAAAAAAGCCCTGATTTCTTTGCTCATCTTGATTTTATTAATTACGTAAAGGAATATCTTCTGTGAAGTATAGGTTTCAGAAGTGTCAATGGAAATGTATATTTATATGTCATCCTTTTAGATGCAGCATGGTATTTCTCCATAGCACTTCAGTCATTGTTTCTAAGTCAGATTGTGACGGGATGGTAACGCTGCAGTAACCTTTTGTGCAAGTTAGTTTTTAATGAGAAGTATGCAAGTTAATAGATTTTGTATGCACCTGTTACTACATTTTACATTAATTTTAACAGCAAATACTTGTTTCCTAGGTAAAAAGAAATGGAAGAAAACTTGCTGTCTCCCATCCTTTGTGATTTTCCTGTTTATACTGTCTTGCGTTGTTTCTGCAATTGCCCTCCTGGCGATTTTTAATGTAGAACCGGCCAACATGACAGTGAATGTTATTCTTATATCAGTTACCTGTGTTGTTGGTTTGGCCTTTATCTTGAATTGTCGCACGTGGTGGCAAGTGATGGATTCAGTTTTGAATTCTCAAAGAAAACGTCTTCACAATGCAGCCTCCAAACTTCACAAGTTGAAAAGTGAGGGGTTCATGAAGGTAATCATTTGTATGAATTGACCATTAAAAAACCTGAAACAAATCCCCAGACCTGTAGCCTTCTCTCCTGGTTTTGACTGAGATAGTTAATTTTCTTCCCAGTAGCTGTTACAGTGTTGTGGTTTGGATTTAGTATAAAAATAATGTTGATGACACAGTGATGTTTCTGGTTGTTGCCAAGTAGTGTTTATACTAAGTTAGGGAATTTTCAGCTTCTCATACTGCCATACTAGTGAGAAGGCTGAAGGGGCACAAGAAGTTGGAGGGGGCAGAGCCAGGACAGCTGATCTAAACTGGCCAAAGGGATATTCCATACCATAGAGCATCACGCCCAGTATATAAACTGGGGGGAGTTGGGTGTCGGAGGGGATCGCTGCCTGGGGACTGGCTGGGCATCGGTCACGGGTGGTGAGCAGTTGTACTGTGCATCACTTGTTTGGTTTGGGTTATGGTTTTTCCCCTCGCCTTGCTACTTTTCTTTCTCTTTTTATCATCTCCTTTTTCATTACTATTATTATTACTTTTTACTTAATTTCAATGATGAAACTGTTCTTATTTCAACCCATGGATTTTATGGGGTTTACCTTTTTTTCTGATTCTCCTTCTAATCCCACTGGGGGCAGTGAGCAAGTGGCTGTGTGGTACTTATTTGCCAGCTGGGACTGAACCACAAAAGTCCGTGTTGGTGCCTAATGTGGGGCACAGAGTGTTGAGATAACAACAGATCTGACCAGAGTGTTAAAACAGACTTGTTATAAATATTCCTTTTGTTGATTTAATAGTTGCTGGTCACAGTGTTGATTTATTTGCTCTCAGAGCTGTTGCACATGTTCAGAGTTGTGTTATGATGTAATACCTTACTTTCAGTATGTGTTCCCTGGGTTTGTATTTATCGCCTCTGGGGCCTGGGCTAAGGTTCTTGTTTTGTTGTACTTTGTAATGCTGGCTTGTGATACAATAGAAGTGCTGGTCATGAAACTAATCCGGTACGTGTATTCAGCATTGCCATCACCTCTGTACTTTGGGAGTCATGTAATGGGAACTATTAATAAAACCTTGCCTGCCAGGTTGATTACAGTAGTGTTTGAGAATTTTGAAGATTGTGGATATCCTTGGGATCTTGAAACCAGCGTGGTCCTAGTGCAGAGAACCAGCATGTTGCTGAATGTGCTCCGGAACTTGTTTAAAGTAACTATTTAAGAATACCACACAGAGATCTGTCCCAAGGCTGGACAGTTAAGAGTAGCAGGGTGTGTGGGATAGTATGGGTAAGTGCCTAGGACAGTGGGCACCTCCAGTGTTTTGGAACTTCACCCCTGAACAAGTGCAGAATCCAGGAAAACCAGTGAAATACTAGGAGAAACCATGCTGTCACCCTGGCAATTGTGGAGAGACAGAAATCACTGCAGTGTGCTGGGGCTTGACCCATGCCTGCTGGGTGCTGTTCAATGCTATTCAGTACCCTTAATGGGAAGAGAAGGTTTCTGGATCTGATGGCAAAGTGACAGACACTGCGGCTACTCCAACCTTGGTGATAAGACACTGCGGCTGAACCAGAGAACCAATCCATGACAGTATCAGTCACCCCTATACACAAGAAGAAGTGGACATGAAAGTCAGCTTGTTTAGTAAAGGAGAACGAAGCAGGACGTCTCAGGAGCAAGAGGAAGAGGCAGAACAAGAAGTAATCACTTGATTCCTGTCCCTAAGTGAGCTATGGGATATGTGAAAAGATTTTTAGCTGTTTGCCAGGTGAGCACATTATCACCTGACTGCTCTGATGTGAGGTGACAGGGCTAATGGTTCAGAATTAGAGGACAGGGAAGCTGAGCAGCTGGGATCGCTTTCTAGGGAAGGGAGTATTGACAAGGTGATTGGAAAAGGGACACAAGTCCTCAGCTGCTGGAGGTGACTCCTGTGAAGCGTGAAGGAAAGGTGTCCCTTCAAGGAAGATGTTACATGTCGCCCAGGCAAGTGGACTGCAATAGAGAGAGGTATCCGGTACCTGAGGGAATTAGTCATGCTAGAGATGATTGGTTGTGACTCAAACAACATGCAGTTACCCACAGATGCAGATCCAATGCACACAACCCATGTGGTGGAAATTTATATGGAGCACACCAGCATTGTATGCCAGGTCATTGGCATCAATGAGCTGTAGAGATGAAAGGGCACTGGTGGTGGATGAAGTGGCTTGCTGACTTCAGGTATACGAATACAATCTCTCTTCCTCCCTTCTCTCAGCTGTGGAGAAGTTGGTCCAGCCAACTTCTATCAACAAGGATAGGTCCTACTCCTCACCTGTACAGACCTGCGGCTCTGCTATTAACAGTAAACATCCTTTTGCTCGAGAGGGAGGAGGCAGAAGCTACACACCACGGGGTACACTGTGATTTTACCTGTGGGACCATGGAGAGGACATGAGGAGGTGGGATGGAAAACCCACCTCAACCCTAGAAGCACGGGTACTTGAATTTCAAGGAAAATCAATCACAAATAGAGGTACTTCCAGGAAGGTTGCTGCTGCAGTCTCCAGTGGGCAGTTTCCCAGATGGAGTGAAAGGGCTGACTTAGTCCTGATCCTATGGAAAGAAATTCTAACCCATTTTTACAAGAAGTGGAGAACCCTATGACCAGGATTAGAAGGGCCCTGCCCCCAGCTGCGTGGAGGAGAGGGACAAGCAGGTTTTCTGCACTGTGTGGATCTGATGGCCTGGCACGTCAGACGCAAGGAGTATAAGGCTCTAGTAGATACTGGTGCACAGTGTGCCCTAATGCCATCAGGCTATACAGGGGGTTGAACCCATTTGTATTTCTGGAGTGACAGGGGGATCCCAGCAGCTAACTGTGAGGCTGAAAGAAGCCTGACTGGGAATGAGTGACACAAGCACCCCGTTGTGACTGGCCCAGAGGCTGTGTGCGTCCTTGGCATAGACTGTCTCAGGAGAGGGTATTTCAGGGACTCAACAGGGTACCACCGGTGGGCTTTTGGTGTAGCTGCCTTGGAGATGAAGGAAATGAAGCAGTTGTCTACCCTGCCCAGTCTCTGTTGTGAGGTTGCTGAAGGTCAAAGAAAAATGGGTGCCGATGGCTACCACAGTGGTGTGCCGGTGGCAATACTGCACCAACAGAGACTCCCCGATTCTCGTCCATAAGTTGATTCATCAACTGGAGAGCCAAGGAGCGATCAACAAGACTTGCTCACCCTTAACAGCCCCATATGGCCAGTGCAAAAGTCTAATGGAGATTAACAGTGGACTATCGTGGCCTGAATGAAGTCATGCACTAAGTGATGCCATACCAGACATGCTAGAACTTCAGTATGAACTGGAGTCAAAAGCAGCCAAATGGTATGTCATAGCTGATACCCCTAATGCATTTTTCTGAATCCCTTTGGCAACAGAGTGCAGGCCACAGTTTGCTTTCATTTGGAGAGGCATCCAATACAGCTGGAATTGACTGGCCCAGGGGTAGGAACACAACCCTACCATCAGCCATGGGCCGATCCAGGCTGTGCTGGAACAGGGTGAAGCTCTGGAACACCCGCAATATATTGGTGATATTAGCGTGTGGGGCAATACAGCAGAAGTTGTTTCTGAGAATGGGAAGAAAACAGTCCAAACCCTTCTGAAAGATGGTTTTGCCATAAAACAAAGTAAGGTCAAGGGACTTGCACAGGAAATCCAGGTTTTTAGGAATAAAACGGCAAGATGGATTTTGTGAGGATGGATGTGAGCAGCAAAATAACAGCTAGGTCTCCACCAACTAGTAGAAAGAAATAGGCTTCCTTAGGTGTTGATGGTTTTCGGAGAATGCATATTCCAGAGTACAGTCTCATTGTAAGCCCTCTCTATGAAGTGACCTGGAAGAATGATTTCAAATGGGGCCCTGAGCAATGACAGGGCTTTGAACAAATTAAACAGGACAGTATTTTTTCTCTTTCTGTTTTTGTTATCTCCCTTTTCAGTAGTATTACTATTAGTAGTATATTTTATTTTTTTTTCAGTTATTAAACTGTTCTTATCTCAACCAATGGGTTTTACCTTTTTTCTGATTCTCCTTCCCATCCCTCTAGGGGTGTGGGGGGTGAGCAAGGGGCTGTATGGTACTTAGTTGCCAGCTGGGATTAAACCACAAAAATCTTAAAATAGAGATTTATTTAGTTTAGTCATTTATTTAGTTATTTATTTAGTCAGGCCAAGTCTTACAACGTTAGAATGAGACTTGGTAAGTTTTTGAAGGGAACACTTCTGCTGGTGTACAAGATTACTACTTCTATTGCTGCTGGTGTACTTGGTGTGCAAGATCTGTCTGCTCAACTGGGAATGTTAAATTTGGGTTATGTTTTCAGTTTCTAATTTTGTTTTTGCTGAGAGGAAGGTACTAGGAAAACAGTTGTTCTAAATGATCAGTGTTTAGTAAAAGCTTACTTTAGATCATAAGATTAGAAAGAATAACTTAAAGTAATCTAAAGGTGAAAAACTAAGCGTAACTTTGGCTGTCTGCAAGACCTCTTTACCAAGAAAGGAGTGATAGCACTGAAAGAACATCCCAAAACAGTCCGCATCTCATGAAAAATGATAGAAAATACTATTGTTTTGCTGGGTTGTGTCTAAACTGATAAAAAATGTACCCATAAGGCTGTCATCAAATATCCTCTATGGTCTTATTTGAAAATAAATTTTAGCGTCATGATGGTTACCTCTGTAGGTTACAGCTCATACATTGCGTAACAATATGTTGTGGTGATACTTTTTGTAGCACAGAAGACATCTGTGTCTTGCTACTGTGTTTCTTGACAGTTGTTTTTTGAGGGGTATTTATCCGGCATAATTTCAGCCATTTAAGAGTTAGGTTCACCCTTTGCAATCCAGGGAGAGAAATAGGTTTTTTTATTTCGTATGAGTGATGTGATCTTAATGTGCACATTCAAGTTTAATCTAGTGGTGACTAGATCAGTTTTCAGTGTCTACCTGTTAGCTGCTGAAATTAGGGCAGGTGAATTCCACCTTTGTGTCTGTATTAAGGGTAGCTGTTAACTGTGTAACTTGATGCTGAAAAAACTTTAAAAATCTTCAGATTTCATGTCCTGAATAGGAGTGACTGAGCATTAGAACATAATTTGCTTAGCTGAAAGGCAGATAGAAAATTTTAGTGTACGTTTTATTTAAAACCTTTTTTGAGGATTAGATGAAGCTACAAATATTCTTGTTTATTCTTGAAATACTGATTTACTGTGCTTAAATATTACTTTCTTTTAAAATAACTTTGCCATGGAATTTAAATGAGGATAGTTTGTGATGTTAAAGTGGAATATGCGGTTCTGCTGTACATTTTTGTGCAAATTGGAAATCAAAATTTTGTAAGTGGCACTTTAGGACTTTCACTTTGGGTATTTATAAGTTTACTTTTGTAACCTTACTGAAGTATTTTGGGGACAAGTAGCAATCTGCAAAATGAATTATATGCATTTCTGTGAGTTTTAGATATTATAGTGATATCTTTTTCTTTCTACTTTTCATTTTTATAGGTTTTGAAATGTGAAGTGGAATTAATGGCCAAAATGGCAAAAACCATTGACAGCTTCACTCAGAACCAGACAAGACTTGTTGTAATTATTGATGGATTGGATGCTTGTGAACAGGACAAAGTTTTACAGATGCTGGATACTGTGAGTTGGATCATTTTATAAAGCTGATCTCTGGATCATCTGGATTATCTCATTCATAGATGAGCTCAGATACATACAGTAATTGTGTCTGCAGAGTCCGTGTGTTGTAGTCTTTTAATGTTTGTGTGCATTGGCATAACTGTAATATAAGAGCAATGGGTTTTAACAGTTGAAAATTAAATCCCCGTAGTACTACACGTTAATACTTTTGTAAAGTTTTGAAATAATCATATGTAAATTACTGAAAATTAATACTCTGTTGAAATAAACTTAAATGTTTGGAGAGGTTTTCATACTTACTTTTTAAGTACTTTAGATGAAAAATACTAAAATGGTAAATATTGGGGGGGTGGGCTAGAACATTACTGCATAATACCTTCTTGGTGATTACTTCCACTGTAACTACTACTGCTAACTTGTCAGGTATGGTTATTTCTGATTATGAAGTTCCTAATATTAGATATATCACACTGAAGGATGTGACATCTGTATACATCTCTTGTCCCATCAGATTTATAATTCAAACAGAATGAACATAAAATGTTGAGTTAGATGTTCAAACGATCCACAACTATTAATTATTAATTACTGTTAACGGAGTGTTCCATCTACTTTTTTACAGGTGCGAGTCTTGTTTTCAAAGGGGCCATTTATTGCTATTTTTGCGAGTGACCCACACATTATTATAAAGGCTATTAACCAGAATCTCAACAGCGTTCTACGTGATTCAAACATAAATGGACATGATTACATGCGAAACATAGTCCATTTGCCTGTTTTTCTGAATAGCCGAGGGCTTAGTAATGCAAAAAAACTGATGGTAGCTTCGACAACCAATGGAGATATTCCGTATACAGATAATGCAGGTAAGGTTATGCAGCAGGATAACACAAAAGTTACAAAACCAGTGTTCTGAAAATCTGTTTTTTGGAACAAACTACTTAAATAATTGGCAGATTTTTACTGTTATTTTAAGATCAGTCAAATGTATATGAATGGAGAAAATGCTTAGCTTTTGTTTTCTTTTCTGTAGGATTGCATGAAGAGGTTGACAGAAGAGTTTCTCAGAACAGTCTTGGGGACATGACCAAGCTTGGTAGCAAAACAGCTCTCAATAGGCGGGTGAGAAAGATTTGTAGAGTAAATGGAGATACTGATAATACCTTTTTTCTTCTCTTTTCTTTTCTTCTTTGGCATTTTTAATGATGTCCACTTGGAAGACTTATTAAACCATTCTTATGAAATTAATATAAATGATCCATGTAGGAAGAGTACAGTTATAAATCAGCAGAGTGATGCACTGTCAAAGTGGAAAAAGTTTACTTTTCCACAAATACTTAAATTCAGCTTTCTGTGAATGCCGAGATGATACAGCATGCTGGTAGTAGCTATGATCTATGTATGTATGTATATTTTGGATTTTTGTTTGTAAGCCTGCTATCACTTGATCACAGGATGTTTCAACAAGGGGCAGTAATTGAACAAATCAAGGAATTTAGAATATTATAGTACTAGAATTCTACTGCAGCATGTCCAACACACTTTCTTTCCTGCTTTCTGTTCTGTTACCCTATCTTTATGTAAGATCAGGAAGTGGTTGAATAAAAGGTATCTAGGAAGTAGTGAAAAGCAACACAGTCTGAGGATTCTGAGGTTTTTCAGCTACCGTAGAGACTTGGGGAGTTCTGTAGCAGAGGAACCTGATGTTCACTTCAATTTTAAAATGTAATTAGTAAGTGGATGGCATTTAATTTTTTTAAGAGAAAGTAGGAGATTATGATGGCTATTCTAAAATTAGTAAGCCTTTTACAGTGTATCTCGCTGTGTCACTCTATTTTGCCCTCTCAGAATTGGCATGGAACCAAAATGTGTAACTCTCACTAGTTCTTGGCTTGTATGGAAATCATGTTCAACTGTGACCAGAATTTAATTCTGATTTAGCTGTGTAAATATTTTTATGGTATTTCATGTCAACTTCACAAACACATATTCACAAAGGTTCTAACTTTATAATCAAGTAAAACTGAAGTACTTAAAATACATTAAAAGTTTTTGATACTAATCAGTATTCATTGCTTTTTTGTATCTTTATCAGGATACTTACCGAAGACGCCAGATGCAACGTACCATTACCCGCCAAATGTCTTTTGATTTGACCAAGCTGTTGGTTACAGAGGATTGGTTCAGTGATATCAGTCCTCAGACCATGAGAAGATTGCTAAATATTGTTTCAGTAACAGGTAGGTGTGGCATGTTTGTGTACAGTAAAGTGTGTTGTATTTTGATTGCTTGTAGTTACTTCTTAGTGTGTAAACTAAACAAGTCAGTCCATGTGTTGATTTTAAAAATCCTTCTGATAGACTATTTTGTGTAGAATAAAAAAAAATTAAATATTTGTTGTTTCATTGACTTCAGTTGGGAGGCAAATGATTCTAGTCTACATTTTTAGGAAATTTTATATTTGTAAATTTTTAAGTGGGATAATAAAATACATTTTTCAATTTCATAATACTCCAATATGAGCAAAGCTTGTAGTACTGCTGGTATCTTAAATGGTAAACTGCGAGGCAAAACCAGGTATGTGTCCTTTATGTTTCTGCTATGGGTATTTGGAGTCTTTTTTCTGTAAATGGTTGTCTGGGGCTGACGAAAACATTTTATGAACTGTTTTCCTTCAAGAAAACATAATCAAGACATTGTATCTTTGAGGTTTAAAAACTGGAAACAACTAGAAAAGGAGTTATGAAAGTCTCATAAAATCACGCTTCATATAGCCAGTGAATGGGGAATGATTATTTAGTGTCTTTTTCTGTTACAGGCACTAAAAGGCACTGAATAACCTTACAGCTAACTGGTTCACAAATAGCAAGTTGAGTTACTTTTCACACTGTATATAGCTAAGTGCATAACTCTACAAAAGTATCATATGGATGCTGGAAGCTTACATGGATTCAGAAGCAATTAAATATCTGAAAAGTAAAATTCATCGTCTGGTTTTTGCAAACTATAGTACAGATGTGCAAGTATAACAAAATCATAAGCTGTTGCAAAAACAAAAAAAATCCTGCAATAACACTTCTAGTGTACTATTATCTGTGAGTATATATATATGATGATTTCATGAAGAGCTTCATGAGCAGAGCCTTCAGCCTGTAAGTTATACATCATCACCAATATTAATAATGTAATTCTAGAAAATTGGCTAAAACTTGAAATATATGAACTGTAGCATTAACTTTTTCTTGGTTTTAAAATTAACTTCATTTGTGATCCATACCTTGTCTTACTAACTTAAAACAGTCTTTTCTTTATAGCTTTGAAGTTTACTTCATTGGTTCTTGAAGATGGCAGTTGTATGCTTAACTTGTTTTGACCATATTTCATATGTTAATACATAGATCTTTCACAGTATTAGCATGATTCTTATGTTTAGATTGAGAAATTAATGCTGTATGAAATACTCTATTGTTTTTTGTTACAGTAACTTAAGGTTCACCTGCAACAGGATGATAGTAATCAGTGTTTAACCTGAAGCTGAAGTTGACCGTTTTAGAGAGTCTCAGGTTCTGATCATGTATTTTCAAGAAATTTTATTAGGTTGTCAAACGATATTTTTAGATGTGACTTGAAGTGATTTTGAACTTACTGAGCTAAAAATACAGTAACAGGAAATTCACAGATCAGGTTAAAGGACTTGCATAGCTGTTACTTTGAGGAGGGAAAAAAACCCCACAGCCTTTCAAAAGAGAAAAATCCCCTGTGTTTCTTCCCACTTTCCCTGTTATATTAGGTCGTTTGTTGAGAGCTAATCAGATCACATTCAACTGGGATAGACTGGCTAGTTGGATCAATCTCACAGAGCAGTGGCCATACAGAACATCATGGCTCATACTGCATCTTGAAGAGACAGAAGGTGTTCCTGATCAGTTGACTTTAAAAACCATCTATGAAAGGTAGGTGCTCTTCTGTTAATGGTATACACCTTCATGATTAAAATATTAATCATTGTTAATAATTGTTAGAGTAATACAACTTTCAAACACCTACCAAGTTGTAATCTAAAATTCCCACCATCTTGCTCACCTCTGTCAACTTTTGGAAACTTCTAAATTACTTTAATTGCCATTTGGTGTATCATGGACGAATGTGTGCTTTGTATTAAAACCACAATTACACTAGAATTCTTTCACAGATAGCTATCTGTACTTCTGTTTTTTCTTGATACAATTTTCATCTTTACCTTGGCCAAGCTAGGAGTTAGGTTTTCTTCCCTAGTTAGAAATCTGAACTAAGCGCTACAAAAACTGTCCATACTGGTAAAGGTCTTTGAAGGTTTGGTGCTTAGCAAGCGTGCTTGAAACTATGGCAGTGCCTTATGCTGTGGTTAAGGAATACAAAAGTGAAGCATGACTTTTTCCATTGCTGATACAAGTTGCTGTCCAACTGAGCTGTGTAACTGAGAACAAATTGTCCCTGTGTTGTCAGCAAACATGCCTCTCCAGAACCTGGCTGCTTGTAAGAAAGGGCTTGTGGATTGTGGCAAGTGACCTAGTGACAGTAGGAGGAATGGAAGAGGAAGAATGTGACTGGGAGTTGGGCCTATAGCAAAAATGCAGAATCTGAGAATGAAAGCCAGTGAGAGGAAAGAAGGGTTTGACTTTGGTAAGAAGTAATTGAGATCAAACGAAAAGGACAGCTGAGGTAAAGAGTGAAGACAGGGATTAATTGAACGAGTTACCAGAAAATCTAGAGACTTTTCAGGGTCCAGGGAAAGAATAGAGAGGAGAACGAACTTGGACAGAAAATTTTGGGAAGGTGCCCTGCACTGGGAATCAAGGAATGGCAGATGATGAACTGGATGGGATGGACTGGAAATAGTTGAAGTGCTGAGAATGGCATATGATTGATTGGGAATGACAACTGGAGTGAGTTGTATTGGGAAAGTCAATGTAAGGTTAAGATTTGAAAACCCAGAAGGTAAAGGGGCAAGGGTCAACTGGGCATGATGAGGCTGAGGATTTAAATATACAAAGAGGGCAAGTAGTAGACTGGAGTGGCTTCAAGCTGGGGGGTTGTTCCTGAAATACCAAACTTCAAAGGTAAATGAGTGATTAGAAAACACTTTCCTCTAGAGAATGGGTCTAGTTTCTGGGTTTTGCATTTCCTATGTGAGTGTAAGATACCTGTGAAATCATAAAGTAATGGGAGCCCACCTCTCCATTGTTGGTTCACAGGGCTAGTGTCACAAATCTTTATGTGATCAGGTAGAGTAATTCAGAATCATCACGGATTCCCTCTCCTGCCATGCTTTTCAGTACCTTTGCTGTAGGTGTTTCTGACTTCCCGTTATTTAGATCTGCCATATGTCATGTTTCACAATTTTATATTTTCAGTATTTACCCAACAAACTTATTACAGCTTTTTGATTATTATCATCAACAGTAATAAATCACTTTGGAGTGATTGAAGTCCAAAGCTGTCTTCAAGACATAACAACCTTTATGTTTTCTGATAAACCTAAGGAGGTATTAGAGACCTGATTTGTTCTTGTAAATAGGTACTAGTAATTACAGTATAAACTAACATTAAATCTGTAGTAAACCAATGTGAGGAGAAGGAAAGGACAGTCACAATTAAATGTGAATGGCTTATTTGGGTTCTGGATTATTTGTTGTTAGTACAGACACTTGAGCTGTTGATATTCAGTGCCAAGTGGAGTGTGTCAGGGTTTATTAGTTCAGGTGTGGAGGAGATTAATGACTTCTGCTATGCTGTTGTACCTCTTGCTGTGCAGGTTGTTTGGGAGTAATATAGCCACTTGAGTGGAGTGCCAGTTCATAACTGACAGTTATAAACATATAAATAAATTTATAGTGTATAAAACTAGGATCTGTAATGTGAAGAAACAATGAAGAACCCTGTACTAGATATTGAAAAAGGGAAGGTGATGATCTTCTTTTAAGTAAAGCTGTCTGTATTCTACCTGCAATACCAGGAAAACAAGGACAAGAAAAAGGACCAACATTCAGGATTCTCTCTTTAGCAAAAAATCCCAACAGGATTATTTGATATGAAAATTATAAAGCTACAAGACTGAGTTTAATTAATTAGCCATAAAAAAGGGGGGTTCATAATAACAACATCGGTGCATGATCAGGAAGAGAGTTGATGTCTCTTAGCCACTTCTGTTGAACCTGTTTAAGGAATTAAATATGTAACTGCTGATGTCATGACAAAGCTGAGATGTCATCTTTCTGGTGATTTGTGTGATCGTCTTTACCATATGCTGAATATGAAAAGGTCTGTAAACTCTTCTCTGGGGTTATCTAATGCTCAAAAAATTCTGTTTTATCCAAAATAATCCTTTCTGTGTCACTGTAATTCTTCTTATCTACAACTGTTTGAAGTCACTTGGCTTGAATATCTGTTTCTGTGTCAATTCAAAGTAGACTATTTACTTTAGTTCCTCTTTTAAAACTTCAGTTTCTGTTATCTAAGGTTTTCTGGTTTATAGAGCAGCTTTCCCATTTGGAGTCTCATGAATAGATACCAGATTTTGATACTTTTATAGCTTCTGTTCCTGTACTGAGTTTGTGTTATTCCTTCCCTGCCTTTTATTCTGCAAGCATTTTTAAAAAAATATTTTGTTACTTTAGAACAGGAGTCAGAATATAATATTCCTAGTCTTGAATAGTTTGTGTCAAACTACTTTTTCTTGTGACAGTGCAAATTCTTCTTTGGTTTTGCTGCATTTCTGAATTCTGTGTTGTGGGAGTGGGGTCTGCTTGGACATCTCTCTTGGATGAAAGGAATATTGTAGGTTCTGTGTTAAGCGTGGGAGTTTCACACTGAATCACATTATATAAGGAGAACGCTTTGATATTTTAGTTTTCCAACTTTTAAAATATCACGTGTTAAAAAGCTTGTGAATCGCCAGGGTTCCCTTGCAGTGAGAACTCTCCCTTGCCTTCCTCTTAGCTGCTGACTCTGCGGGGCAGAGGGTTAGCACGCTGGATTGATCTCTTACAGGTACCCTCAACTGAAGAGTTACAGTAGATAATTTGTGTGTGAACTTGAGGGTATGACAGGTGGTAACAAAACCTATGTTGTGTTACTGCTGTATCTGTGGAGGCAGGTTATACCCAGCTCTTTGCTATCGATGCTGCTAATGCTATAGGGAGAGTGATTCCGTGCAGGAGTTACACGGGGTACCTGTGTGTACGGGGCAGCTGTGCCGGCAGGTGGCACCAGCAGAATGACTGTCTGTCCAGCTCTGGCAGCTTCTGTTTGCTTGTTTGTCTCAGCACATTCTGTATTTGTATTTAATGTTAGTGATCTTTTTCACTAGGTGCTTTGATTTTTCAGTATTTCAAAGAATAAGCAGTACTTCAACATAAAAGAAGCATAGTAAAATGGAAAGAATCAAGTAGTCGAGCATTAAGAAAGGAAAGAATAAAACCAGTCTGCAGTTATTTCCCCTCTGTGTATGCATTATGATATATGATTTGTATGATCATATGCTATCTTGCCTCCATAATATTACTGTCTTATAATGTCCAAATTTAATTTTGCAAATTGTATAGACAGGCCATGTAGTAGAGGGGAGGGCCATCTTCTGTCACATCTCAGTGCTATCTGTTGAAAAGAATGCAGTAGGAAAACAAAGACAACTGAAAGCTACTGTAGAACTATTTGTCAGTGTGCGTGATGCTGGACTAATTACCTCTATCATACCTTTCACTTGGACAGTATTTGTGCTTCTGTTGGGAGGCGGTATACAGTTCTGTAGGCTGATATTAGTAAATGCTCAAGTGTTCAGAGCAGTATCTGAAGCTAGTGGGAACTCTGTTTTCAGTTGGAATACTCTGGGGGGAAAAAACAGGTATCTCAGTTTGGTTACTAAATAAAAATACCTATATCTCTGTGCTTTATTTTTTTATTAAAAAAAAAAAAAGCTAAGTAATGTATTCTGATTGTGAAGGATTGTTGGGGAAAGTAAATTTGCAAGTGCTTTTCTGTAGATACTATGATGAATATGGAAGACTATATTGATGAGTATGAAACCAGTTCTGTCAGGAGTAGTGTTTCTTTATTGTATCATACTTCACAGAGATGGGAAAACCTACTGAATGTTAAATTTACCACAAAAAATAAGAACAAAAACCAAAACCAAAATTAGGCTTCAATTTGTGACAGAGGCACTCCTCTGTTGAACAGTCTTTATGAATTGGAACCACTTAGACTTTTCTCTTAGTAACGGGTGGACACACTATATTGTTGTTCTTTTGCAGAGGAGAACAAGCCCATGCTTTGTAATTGTGTCAAATTTTGGAAATAAAAAAATGGTTGAGTCTACATTTTTTGCTTTTGATCCAGATTCTGGAGAAGAATATCTTCACTCTTTTTACTTCCTTAAATTACTTGCTGTATCATCTCACTTCTGTCTTCTTACTTCCAGCCTTTCTCTTTGCAGGTCTAGATCTCTCTTGGGTTGGCTTTCCAGCTGGTATTCTTATTAGCATCAGTATTTACTCCTTTGGGTTTATGTGTTACCTCTTCAAGTCACCTTATCATGTGAAATGCCAGGATGGTTTGCAGAAGTTGCAAAAAGCAAATTTTTAAAGCCCTGAAATGGAATAAAATACATGCGCTTTCTGTAAATGAATTTGTAAAAGAATTAAGTTGTCAGATTAAAGCAAGTTTCTGTTGAATGTTTGCAACTGATTCTTCTCAGACTTGTAAATTAGCCAGCTATGGGAATGTGCTCTCTTGTGAAGGCTAAATGAAACATCCATAACAGCAGAATAAATGTCAGTGCCAGATCTAAATAAATGATATACTGGGAAAAGTCATTGTGGCTTTTGTAGAGAGAAAATATATTTCAAGAAAGTGAGTTCTCAAACAGTCGATGAACGTGTGAAGGCAGCAATGTAATATTTTGAAATTAAAGACATTTTAAGCAAGACTTGATCTAAGAACATTTAAATGTATTAAAATGTAAGGTAATAACAGGCAAGATTGCCTTGGGAAGAACAAAAGAAGGAAGCAAATGACAGGAGTAAGTGTCTCATGAGAAACTTGCAGGTGAGGTTTCCAAAGATAATCCTGGTGTTCTTTGACATACCTGTAAATGGTCTGGCAGAGGCAGAAGATGCAATCGGGGAATATAACCAGGACAGCTGTTTCACAGAGGGTTGTGGAAGCAGCTATGAGTAAATTACTGGTCAAAGTCATTGTGTATATAGGTATCGTAACGTACTAGGGAAAATAATCTCATCTATAATTCTGCTACTGTAGTAATGGGCTGTAAATCTGCATTGAGGAAATTCATTCACAAATCATTGGTGATTTCTCTGAAAAAATACATTCAGTGCTCAACAACAGTCAAAAATGAAACTGTCTTTAGAAGTTACTAGCAAAGCACTGGAAAGAAGGAAGGTATTGTATCATCCAAATGTGTTATGTATCTAAATTCTAAACATTGTGAGATTCTCATCACCACATTTCAAAAAGATTGTACCAAAGTAGAACAGATATTAAAGAGGATGAGGAAGGGCCCTAGTCTCGCATAAATTTTGCTGTGCATATCATCACTGTCTGATTTCCCATGCAGTGAGGAGTCCTAGTTTTGCTTGAATACTTGCTCCTCTCTTTTTTTGGATTCTGAAGTCTTCCGTGGTCTAAGATGTTTGATTAACTTACTTAGTTTCCCCCAAGGCCTTAGTTTTTAATTTCAGTTTGAGGCTCTGAGTTTTTAGTTGTCATACTTTGTTTCTTGATATTTTCTACTGCTTAAGGCTGTAGATGGCAGTGATTTGATATTGCCACCTTGTTGATTAAAAATCATGCTATTAAAGCTGATTGTATGGGAGAGAATGTCTTCTCAGTCCCTTTCCTCATTAAATTTACTCACTAAAATGAGATAATCTGCTGAACACATTTTATCTGTTTATATCCTCCTTATCTCGGCAGAAACCAAAGTCTGCAGTGCTTTGTCTATTGAAAGATGTTCCTAAAAGTCACTAAATCAATTTTGTAACCCTCTTGCCTGTAGGCCTTTGTCCTTCTGCAGCCTGAAGGTGTTAGGAAGAATTTCTGCCTCTGTGAGTTAACCAGTTGTCTTCTAGATGTGGCAGATATACCAGTTGGTCACTTCTTAAAGGTGTTAGTAGCTGGACTGTTTTCTCCAATTAAAGTCTGTTCCATGTGTTAAGGTTTATACAGTTGAAAGTGAAATTCAGGCATGTATATGCCCCTTGAGTTCAAGAATGCAATTCAGAAAATGACCAACTAAATTTTTAAACACTTGAAAAACTATGGATGGTCTGAATTGTTACCCTTGAAGTTCCTGCAACATCTACAGTTCTGCTAGCGTGAATGCCTGGAATTGCTAAACGCGAGGCCTGAGTCGAATCTCCTGGTGCTTACCTTGTGGCTAGAGCCTGTCAGGGTCCTTGAGAGTCTGTAATAGCTGAAGCCCTTAAAAAGCCTAGACAAATAAATGTAGATTGAGCATGTTTGCAGCAGGAGGAAAAGATTAGGTTCAGCACAAAACACAGCAGCAAAGGCTGCTTTAATTTTAAGATAGGTATGTTTGAATTAGTTATACCAAGTGCTGGGGCAGGCTGCATGACAAGTTGAAGGAACCTCTGGTCCTAGTGAGCATGATGAATTCTCTAGGCAGGGACAGGCACTATAGTAAAGTTCCAGTTGGCCTTTGAAAAGAAGATGACAGGGAACACGCTGCACGCTACTAGAACAATGTGATGATCTACCTGCTGTGGAGGGCCCCTTGGGGGAAAAAAGTCAATACAAAGTTTATAATAATCCATGAGAATTTCCTCATGATCATGTGTGGATTGTTTAGCATTGAGGTAGAACATTCACTCATGAATTAGGTAGATCCATGGTAAGTGTTGTCCTCTCCTTCATGCAGTTAGGAGCTAGATTGCTTATCTTTTTGAATATAATTCTAGCCATTACCTGGTGAAACTGTGAGAAATGTAAGGCTGGTGTATCTAGGGAGATAGTTTGAAGAGAGACTGTGACTCACTGTCTCTTTGCTTAAAGATATTCACTGGGGACAGGAGAGTGAGTGTCTATCCCCAGAACTGAATTTACCGTTTGTTTGATGATACAAAATTCAGGTATTCACACAACCTTCTATTCAAGCGCTTCCAGCTGGCTGGTTCTGATGTTACACTGTTTGTCATCCTTGATGTCGTGAGGGACAGTCCTATCTGTTGTTCTTTGCCCAGACTTTGCTCAAACTGGGGTATTAAGACAAGGCTTGTCAGTTCTTTGTGAGGATATCAGCAGATAGTTGCTGGTCCCTGAATTTATGTAACGTGACTATTCTTATGTATTCATTCAAAATACTAGAACATGAGAGCTTGGCTCAGGATAGAAAAAACTCTCATGAGCCATCTGTTCAGATTTAATGGCCTTGAAAACATGCTTTTTGAGAAGCTGAAGGGAACTCTGGAAATCAAGAATCTTACATCTTTGATTTTGGAAAAAGTTATGTCTTCCAGAATGAGAAACTGGTTGTGCTTTCCTCAGAGTTGTAAGTATCCATTATTTAAAACTTAGAAACGTTTAATTTATCCATCACTTGGGCTTAATTTAACCTCTGCAATAAAGTATTTGTGCACGTATGTATGCATGGCTACCTATGATGGATGTCAAATTGGATGGCAAACTGATGTACCGAGGCAGAACACATGACGTTTAGAAGAATAACATAGTAGCTTTCTGTTATTCAGGGTTCCGTTTTGTGTGTGGGACTAAAGGATCTAAGCCAGCCATAGCTCATTTTATTACTTTTTTTTTTTTTTATGTTTTTGCAACTCTTAGACCATTCTAAGGAGTAATTTGTGGAAGGTGTCTGCCCTGTCTGATTTATCAATAATGGAAGATACTAGTGTTTCTTCATTTCTAGATGTTACCTTTCCTGTTTCAGCACTAGTATATGATTTTGCTTGGTTTTTTTCTCATTCTTTTTATTGAAGTTACCCCTTATTGGAAGCAACCACAGAAATATCTCTAGTAATGGTAACCAGAGAAATACTTCATTTCAAGTTACTAGACAACTCATCCTGTTTCTCTTTTTATTTTTTTTTTCCTCCTTTTTTTCTTCAGATGAAACTGGTAAAAACTCATGCAGTTACAAGTGGAACAGCAGGTTGATTACTGTAGATTTGGAGTTCTGTAACAGTTTCATCGGTGCTATGTTTTACTGATAAGTTGAGATCTTTTGTGTGATACATCTGTATGAATCAAATTAGGAAATGACCTAGGCACTTTAAAACATTTTTGTTTTGCATACAGTAGAATATTCTTACTTCATTGTTTACTGCTTCAGTTTAAGAAGGTGTATTTACAGCATACTAAAAATACCACCAAGGTATAAGTGGTATGAAATCATTTTATTAAAGAAATTGATTTCATAAAAAATCAGAAAATAGTATTGTGTAGCACTAGTAGTAAAATTTATTTTTCCCCATATAAAGGCTCATTTATTTTTATAGCAATTTGATGACACATCTGCTTGCTTTATTCAGCTGAAAAGAAAATGTTGGTTCTTGGTGTTTTGTAAAATTGCTTTGTTAAATTATTTTCGAAATCGTTCAACTTTTAACAAATGACATTTGATGCTAACATTGGAAAGCAATTTCAGCTAATTAAGTAGATCCTTCTATAAACCATTGGAACATTAAGATGACAAACTGTTCATTCAGGATTATTTTAATTGGTACAATTATTGTAATTTTGTTGCAATTATGTGTTGAGCTAAAAGCTTTTGTTTAAATCATTTGAGGGTTTTTGTTAATATACATAAGTAAGAAGAAAAGAAGTAAAATAAAAACTGAAGATAAGCATTATCTGTCTACTTTTCCATTACAGTGCTTTACACAAGTATCTATTAAATTATTCTTTTAAAAAAGTATGTTACATGTTTTCAGCAAATCTCTAGCAATGTTAAAATTGAGCAAGATCATTTGAAATTTAACTTTTCTGGAAGGTTATGATGTTAATTCCAGTTTTGACACTGTTTAAATACCTTTTAATAATACCTTTAAAAAGGGTGAAATTAACTTTTGAGGGATTTGCGAGTTGTATAAAATCTATTGATGTATTAATTTAAGAAGTGTAGCTCTTCAGTGATTATAGAAATTAAAAATGAAAAAGCTACGGAAGGTGCCACATTAATCACTCTGATTATAATGTTCTCTGCAATCATCTTTTGCCCAGGCCAGGTTTAAATAAATCACTTCCTTTAAGTAGACAATTTCATATTCCTTTAGACCTCACAGTGAGGCATTACATCTAAATATTTAACCTGCTTTTTGTTTTTCAGTTTCCTATTACTATGTCCTACTTAAAACGCAGGGTACATAAATTCACTGTGTTTCTTACTGTGCTAATAGTCTGGTGTCAGTGTTACAAGGCAGCGCACCAGGCCGCAGCTGGGTGGTTGGTTCCCAAACTGTCTGCTACATAGACCTACCTGAAGCAGGGCATAAAAGAAGACAGAGGACAGGACCAGAAAGAAGTTCAGATGAAAAGGTAATAGGGAGAGAAGGATTGAAGCAAAAGTTGAGCAGAACAAGACAGAGGAGTATTTTTAGCTTTTTTTTTACCTTTGTAATATAGGATAATGTCCTATTTCTAAAATACTTTCCAGATAAGTTTAAATGCTTACAGTATGGTTAAAGTGCATTAATGAGATCTCTCAAAACTGCTCCTGTGTGTATTTTCAAATCCCTCTGAGCACTGCCGATTGATACTAGTTTAGAATAGAACACAGAAACCTTAATTTTAACACTATAAACAATTTCAGGAAAAAAACCAACTTTTATTTTTAACCTGAAAAAGTCAATTCAAGAGACTTCTGTGCTTTTTTGGGGAATTGATAAAGTAGGGAAATAAGATCGGAGATGATGTCTTTTTGTGTCTGCTGAACATCTTTGTCCGAAGTAGAATATTCATTCAAAACCTGAGAACATGGGAGGTTGCAAGGTAGGTAATATGATAAGCTGGAAATGCATCTCAGCTACATACTGCTGGTGGCCCATATCCTGGCTCTTACCTCATGATAAATGTGACATAATCTGTCTCGAAAAAAGAGGAGATAGAACACTTGCTTCATGTTCAGAAGAGGCTTGTGTCTCATATTGATGTAAAAGCCTACCACTGAGCAGTAGCATAGAATATGAAATTCTTTGGAAGCTGATGCTCTAGCATTCCTTGCAGTGACTTGCTCTTATGTCCATGCAATAAATTTGCCACATTAGGTCAACTCTGTCATAAAAAGCTGCTTCAGAAGGGCAAGATACGGAACAGATCAGGTAATCCAAGAAGTGTATAAATGAAGTTTTGTTCTTTGTTTCTGGTTGACTTGAATTTTGGTTCATGTATATGGTTCATAAGTTAATGTAGTATAGCAATTTTGCCTTTTTGCCTTCCTTTTCTGGATAGCATATGCAACAGGTTGATAGATTAGTCTGTGACTTACTCTGAGAAATGAAACTCATGCTTCTAAGAGTGAAGTGTTTGCTGTGGACTTTTGGAGGAAGAGAGTCCTTTTGCCTGGTCCTAAGGTTTAACTGCATGCCATAACGTAGCCCTAGAAAAGAACCTTGTGCTGGAGACTAAGATGAACAATGGCCACTTCTAATGCTAGAGGACCTGCGTATATTTGCTGTATTGATAAAGTCCTACAGGTGGAGGTATTGAATAAAAGAGTCACTGCATAAAGCCATAAAGTGGCTTTGTAACTGACGTTCAGTGATGAAAATACCAAAACCAGATTAATACACTATTTTTGTATTTCACTTGTGTGAGTGATCTTGTTGGACTTGTCAGTTAGTGAGACATAATTACTTTTTTGTTTACAGAGCAGCTTTGAGCAGTCTTAGATTCTTCTGTGCTACTCTGTAGCTTTCCATCTGTGTAATAAATATAGTGATTTTTTTAAAAAAAATTCTTCTGCCTTCTGTAATGCAAACAGCACTGCAAAGCTGTGAATGAATCCAGGCATTTGTAACTGTATTAACGCTTTTTTTAATTATAAAGAATGCCAGTGTAGGGTATATTCTGGAAAGCTGTATTAAAACCAGACCTTTTTAATATTGCTCAGTGACAGTACATGATAACTGGGTGTGGGAGATTAGTTTAATAAAAATCAATCTTTTAAGGATCAAAATGTTTTTGCTTTTTGAAATTATCAAAAGCAGGAAGTCAGAAGAGGTGCTTTATCTACTGTTGAATTGTGAATTGGATAGTCAGTTTTGCAAAGCAAGCTTTCCTGAATATCTACAGTAATAGTTTTTTAAATAGCTATTGCATCTGTTCAGTGAAGTCTTCACTGCTTAATATGCACTGAAGGGTTTATGGTTTTCTTCTAGATAGGTATATCAAATTATAGCTTTCTATTTTTTTATCTTTATTAAGATAAAACATTGATTACCTTATGTTTTACTATTAAGTGCATGATGACTTTTTATTTCTGCCTTTATACAAGTGGGTATATGAGCAAATGCTCTTTTTCAATGTTCAAATGACCTGTTGCAAATTGCAATTTGTAAGAATGTTTGCAGCACTGTTCTTAATATGTTGACAGTACTGCAAATTTTCTGTTTTGTGTGAGAGCTTTAAATAAAAATAAAAAAAATCACCCTTAGACTTGAAGATATACTGACCAGACATGAGAAGAACAGGATAAATAGTTTCAGAGCAAAGCATTATATTATTAGTTTTGTTAGGTATTAAGAGATCAGATGTCTAATTAGCAGACTGTTAAGCATGGAAATTTCATATTGCGTTCCAGAGTGGCCCAGATTTTCTGGTTTTCTGTCTCTCGGTATCAAACCTTTAGAAAGAAATGGTTTTTTGTGTAATTTTTAATGAAAAGTTATTTCATTTTTGTAAGCAACATTTTTAGCTTAAACTGTGTTGAGAGAAAAATTTAAAAGGCATGTGATAAATAAAACATGACGTGGCTTCATGCTCATGCCTTCTGTTGCTCTAGTTATTATTTAATAACAATTACTTAGGTCTGTTGCCTTTTATGGAGTGCAGAAGTTAAATGACTCTTGTCCACATAGTTACTTGCTCCTGTAAAACGCTGGGCGGGGCGTGGGATTTAGGTGTGCAAAGAGTAACTTGTAAGATTTCTTTGTTTTCACGTTGAGGAAGGAGGTTTGGAAAGAGTAGGGAGGATGGCCCTTCAGGGTATGAGGACTTGCAGAGAAGTCAACCTTCCTCCTGTCCCAGAGCAGCAGGGCAGGCTGCTCCATGAGAGAAGGCAAACTGGGAGCAGGAGGGCAGGGGGTTGTCCTCATGAGCAAGAGGTGCAATCACATAGCAGCCAAACAGAAAAATCAGAGCAGGTTCAGTGACAGAAAGCAGGGACAGCAAACAGCCCAGTGGTCTGTAGCCATGAGGTATATTTTAGGTCAAGCCAGGAAGTCAAGTCAGTGAATGAAGATCAAGATCAGTAAGGTATATAGATGTAGCTCGGGCAAAGGCCTGAGCCTGAAGGCAGTTCTTGAATCAGGCAAGAGAGGCCTCCAGTGAGGTTTCTTGCAGCTCTCGGAACAGCAGTCCGATCCCAGGTTGCTCAGCTGCACTGTATCAGAGCTGGTCTTGAGCACAGGCAGCGAAACCCCCGGGCAGGGACGGGGGAAAGAGGTGGTAGAGCCTAACATAACCGACTGAACAGGGAACGTGGGCACAGCACAGCCTTCAGTGTGGATGAAGGTAGTGGATGCTGCTGCCACTTTACTACCACCTGGTTGGGTGGTGAAGGACCACGTCCGGTGGTGGTGACCATCTCCTGCAGTAGGTGATGAATAAGGTAGGCTATGTCCTGTGTAACCCAACAGCCTGGCATCTTTCTCTAAGCAATGCTGGCAACATTCAGTGCTGGACCCGCTGTGGGACCATGATGGTTATTTTCCAAGTCAGTCATGGAAGTGCAAGGTGAACATAAACTAGAAAAAATTTGGAGCAAATTTACCTTCTCTTAAACGGAAGATAAGTTGATGTACCTCTGTGTACTTGTAGTAAATTATTTGAGGGAAAAGTCACAAATAATCCATCGTTGTTGGAATATGTCTTAATCCACGCTGAAAGCAGTTTTTAATTACAGCAGCTCATGGAAAGGACACGTGTGGAATAACGGAAGGAATTTTTAAGGTCCTCTTCTGTCAATGTAATGTTCTGTTTTGAGCTCATCCCTTTTAAATCCAAGTAGTTTCTCATGGAAACAGACACTCTGTAACACTGACGGTGTTTGATGTTCTTGATGTAAAGAATAATTCTTCTGCCTCAGGAAAATCTAGCCCCAAAATGAGAATGGGGTGTTCACAGTGCTTTATTTTTAGATCTGCATGCTTTTATTTCAGAAAAAGTAACTCCTAAAGTACTTTACATGCTAACCTTTTATTTTTTATCTGAGAAGTACAGGCACATACGGTTTTTGTGGCTCTTTGCCAGAAGATTATCATTTACATAAATATTTCTTTCAAAGGCGTAGTTTAAGACATTGAGCTCAGGAGGTTAGAATAGAGACTTCAATCTGCACACCAGCAGTTGGGCTATTGGCTTCTGAACAGTAGCTTTGTTCATCGTATTCAGAACACTGTTCTCATTCAGACTTAAGTAGAGCTGGCATTAAAATTCAGCTAATTTGTTTCATGTGATTCATCAGCTGTGTGTTTTATTTAAATCTATGTCACATTCTTTTTGGCTTTTTAGTTTGTAGATTTAAGTGTTGAAGTAGGCCACTCTTTTAACTCTTCAGTCCCCGACTTAAAAAGTGACTTAATTTTCATTTTGCCAGTGTTGAACTCAAGCGTGGAAGAATCAACTGTTTCTGTTCTTCGAAACTAACCTACTTCTGGGTGTCAGGCTTCTCTTCTTACAGAAGACACCACCTTTTATTCTTTTCAGGCTGGAGCCTGTGAAGCTTTACATGCATTGAGCTTCCCTAAAGTGGATAATCCTACTGCCATCCTGGTGACATCTCATAATAATTTACAAAGGATTTACCTTTGTTGGAATAGGCTACTCTTACTTTTATGCTTTATATTTGTTATGTTTTCCTATGCTGTAGAAGTAACATCTCATTGTGAGTAAATTTACTTGTAGATACTACTTGTGACAATGTGGCAGTTTCCTCCATCTATTAGGTTTGTGGTCCGTTGAGATATTTTCTGGTAAAATCTGGTATAAGAATTTGTTGATTCAACTTTTAGTATAGGGCAAGACTGTCCTAAAAGATTAGATTGAAAGATTAACACACAGTTAAAATACATTTTTAATGTAAAAAGTTGCACTTACTTCAAGCATCTAGCATTGGTGCTCAGTTCTTTTATTTCTTGTAATGTTAAATGCTAAATATTCTGTGTAAAACTGCCACTGTTGTCTCTGGAATAATCCCATGGTACATAAATTTCTACTTTTTATGAAGGATCTAAAAATAAAGATAGAAGTTTGTTGCTTTTAAAAAGCTAACAAATTGTGAAATAAGGTAAGATAGTTCAGCTAATGATAGACTTAGTTCATAAGCTGTATTCTGATACAACCAGATTTATGTTTAAGTGTTCTTTTCTTTTCGTAGATACATGTGTGTATTTATTTAATGTAAGAGATTCTTCATTGCGCTTTGACAAGTTACTGGGTATACATGAGGGCTCCTTCCTCCCTTTCCACCCATGCATCAATGCACTCCTTTCCCCTGTGACAGCACTGACAGTTGCCTTAGCTGCTTTAATTGCCCAGTAATCAGAGAAAACTCTTACACTTCTTGTGCTATGCTAAGTTCTTTTTAACAAGTTACAGCAGCTCGCACAACAGTCGATTATGCTGTCTCCCCTTTTCATGGAGCTGCAATCAAATTATGTGTTTGGGAAAAGCCATTAACTAGTGAGGTGCAAAATTCATTTTGTGTTTATAATAAGTTTGTTTGGGGTTTTTTTCCTTATAACTTTTTTCTATTTTTACTTTAGATACAGTGTGGTTACTTCACTGGTATCCATACAGAGCGCTGTAACTGTCACTTTATAGTCATTACTAAGCCATGCCAACCATTCTCACTGCATTCTTTCACAGTTTCCATTTTTATTATAATGGCTGTGAGAAACATGTTTTCATTTTAGTAATCTTTAATTTAGATTATAATTTCTCATTTGGTATCAGATAAGATACCAGTCATGATACTATGAGATGGGATGTCGAATAAGATAGGTCCATCTGACCCATCGTGTCAGCCTCCATCACTTGCTTGCATGTGGTAGCTTTTCATAAACTTCCACAAGGCTAACGTTTAAGCCTTCTCCTTGTTCCTTCCTGAAACTCTCCTTTATACTAGTGCTTACAACCCCACCACCCCCACCATTGCTTAACAAGTCATAATGCATCAATAGTCCCTTGTATTGATCGTGTCTCGTTGTTTTGTTGTTCTTTATTTGTGGCTTCTTGTCTTAGAAGGTGAATTACTTGAATGCAGGCAGTTGTTTTTCCACTTTTTACCATGAAATCATACACAGTTGAGTTTTGATCAGTCTTTAAGATACCCGAGTGTTGCTGTTACAAGAAATGTTAGTTTAAAAATGAGATTTTTAACCAATCAAATTTTTGATTGGGGTATCAGAATGTGGATGGATTTTTGAAGTTAATGTTGACAAATGTTAATTTCCCCTTACGCTGGATTTGATGTTACTGATCTGTAAGTTCCTGATCTGATTTTAGTCTTCTGTATGACTTCTTTGAGATTTCTCTGAAGCATGCAATTAGGTCAGATTACATAGCCATTCATGATTTTTTGCGTATTAGAAAATGTTAAATTGTTCTTTCTGCGGACAGTGCAGCTCCTTACAGGTTCTATTCATTTTCTGGAGAACAGGGAGAATGGATGAAAGTGTACTAGTATTTCACCCTAGAGTATCCCTGTGCAGGTGGAAGTCATACTTCAATAAATATAGTTTATCATTTATCTAATTTTTTTCCCACCCCAGAATTTCAAAGAATATTCCTACAACTAAAGATGTTGAACCTCTACTTGAAATTGATGGAGATATACGGAATTTTGAAGTATTTTTATCTTCGCGAACACCTGTTCTTGTTGCACGTGATGTAAGAACCTTTTTGCCATGCACTGTGAACTTAGATCCCAAGCTACGAGAAATCATTGCAGGTGAGTGTGCTTTCAATTAAATGGCAAATGGCAATTGTATTATTTAGTTTCATTTTAGGTAAGGCTACTTTGCATGTTTGCAAATGTTTGATGTTGTTCATGAAATGAGACCTTCAGATTGTCTGATTTGACTTCAGTAACAGGCCATTCAGTTTCACTGAGTAGCTTTACTGTAAAGGCCAGATCATACTAGACTAAAGATTCTCTTCTGGAGGGGGCACTCCACTGTTCTTGATTAGAAGATTGCTTTAGCAAATGGAGGAAACCAATACACGTAATGATGTTTTAGTAGTAGAGATGCAAGTTGATTTCCACATCTTTGTTAACAATTTTGAGTAGTGTCAGTAAGATCCTGTAGGACTGAAGCCAGTGAAACAAAGTGGAACATCTCCTTTTAATGTACACCCCATTAGATACCTGTGCAGTTGGTACCCGTGAGTTACTTTTTAGTATGCTATGACACTTAAATTCATCCTAGGGCAAACGTTGTTTATTGTGTGGTGGTTGTTATGCAGTTATCTTTACTTGCTTGTAGTCTCAGGTTCAGGTACGTTCTGTTCTGCAAACTCCACTCAAACGTTCTGACTGCTTACTGCGGCTGTGGATGCATGTGATGCATGGTATGGCGCTTCTTGTCCAGTCTTAGGCTATTGGCACTGGAGTAAGGCTAAGGCATGTTAACATTTCCGCCTATTAAGAGACACTAAAGCTATGAAGAAAACCTGAACTTTAAATTTAAAATAGGATCCTTATGAGTCTTTGGTGTGACAGTCGGTATTCTAAGTAGAAACTGAATTCAGGTATTAATAGTTCTCTTTGCTTGTCTTTTCTGTCGTGACACTTCAGTCCTCAACTGGAATCCTATTTGTTCTTTCTTTTTTCCAACTTCCTTCGCTGTACTTGAAAGCTGCAGTGGGATGGCCTAACTTTGTTCACAAGCTCCATTCCATTAATCTCTTCAGAAACAATACAGGTCTGACTTACCACATCAGACAAGCTTACCGTCGGAGACATGCTTGGCATGATGTATTCTTGCATTTCTTCCCATTTGGGTTGGGATTTGTAACTTGTCCTCTCTCAGGAAAATATTTGGAGTACATTTAATATGCCTGTGTAAATCTATGCAATAAGTTGTCCTAACTCTCCTAAAGACTCCTGTGTAGATGGGATCCTCAAGAAAAATCAACTGAATGCAGAAGAAAGTGACATTGGACATTCTACTTGATGAGTTCTGATTGGAATTAAGTACACAAAGATTTACTTTAATAGGCAAAAAAATCAAAACTTTTTCAAATACTTCAAGCAAAATTTTGTTCTTATATTTTTCAGATGTTCGTGCTGCAAGAGATCAAATGAATATTGGAGGACTTCCTTATCCCACGTTGCCTTTACATGAGGCACCTGCTAGAGCAACATCTCTGTTCAGTCAGCCTTCATCGGCTTGCTCTTCTACAACCTCTTTCAATGGACCTTTCAATAGTGGAGTTTTATCACCACAACCTCATAGCAGTTACTATAGTGGTATGACAGGACCTCAACATCCGTTTTACAATCGGGTAAATAATCGAGAACCAATTAACATTCTTCTGATGTAATCTCGTAATACCGCAGATGTGATCTATAAAATATTGAAAGATCCATTCAAGTCTTAATTAGGGATGAAGAAAAGTCCAAAAGTTGGTAAATTTCACGCTACTGTTCAGTCACTGTAGTCTGGGTAAATTACATCAGAAAAACAAATTACACAGTGAGGGGAAAAGGTCAAATGATTTTGAGACACTGCTCAATAGTAGGATGTTGCAGGGTTGGGTTTTTTTATTTTTGTGTAGTAAACTGTACTCAGTCATTCATATACTTGCTTATGGACTTTGGAAGGGATCCTGGCTTTTTCTTGGTGACTTTGGTTAACACATACAGAAATTCATGTGGGGAGCTACATCACAAGAATATTGTCTGTCTTCCTTTTTGTCTCTTTTTAAAGTTGTTCTGGGATCTTTTCCCTAAACCAGTGTTGCACTAGTTTTATGCAGTTTACGTTAATTCCTTTGAACATACATTTTTGACCTATTTGCGGGCCTCGGAAAACACAGTCCTGGGCATGGCTCACTTGAAAATTGAATGAAGCACTTTACTGTGTAGTTGGATCAAGTTTAAACTTTCTGTTTATGTGGTATGTATTCAGTATTTTTAAACGTTATTTTTTACTTTTTTTTTTTCTGTGCTACTATAAGCGGGGGGGGAAAGTAGGAAGTTGATAGAAGTCACAGCTTACTTCTATATACAGGAAACGGCCTCAACTTTAAGTAGACTTGACTGTAGGGAAATGTTTAAGCTAATAAGGTGGAAAGAAAATTGAGATATTCCTAAATTGAAGTTTGTTAACCAAGGCAGAAAAGAGTGCATGTAGCACAGAACTTCTTCAGTTATCTGTTCTGAAATTATTCTTATATACCCTCAATATGGGGACAATGTACTGGTTTGTTGAAAGTAACTTGAAGTGACACATACTTTGAAGTAGTCCAACAATGGTAATTGCTTGTCACGTGAATCTTTGTGCTGATAACTAGCTCAGCTTTGTTAAGGTAGGTGTTTAATTGGAAGCCCTGTTTTTGTGTCTGTGTTACTGTACATGACAAGGCTTAAAGTATGGGTGATACATAGTTGAAACTTGTATGGTTTTTTGGCTCTAATAAGCATTACAGAAGCAATTATTGGTGAGTCATAACCTGTTCTTACAATCGGTTTATTTGTCCATTTATATTGAATGCATACATAGGCTTACAGGCATGCTTACTTTTTTGCCTGCTGAAGACTAAAATACTTTTTGGTTTGGCCTTTCTCTCTGGAATTTTATGCTGCCTTTCTAAGGTATAATTAGGTTTAGTGCTTCACACTTTCGAATATTGGCAGAGTTATCTATGTTCATTACTTTGGAGTCATAAAGGTACTCTTGAACACCACATACTAAGATAAGTAAGGAGAACAGTATGATAGTAGAAAATATATACTGAAAGGCTGTTTCCTTCAGCATTTTTAATTGTATTTCACTTTTCAAGTTTTTGTAAAACTGATGTTTAAAAAGCAGAACAGCAACTGAAGAATAGGCTCTCCCCAGTAGGAGTTTCTGGGAGAGGTTTGGATACCTGTGTGACACAGCACAAGGGGTTCAAATGCTTCTGTGGAAATGCCTGAATTTTATGCAAAAAGCCTTAAGTTCTTGAGATAGATGCCTTATTCAGACCAGTAAATGGATCCTGTCCTGTTGTCTTTCAGCATTCATTTGTGCTTTAAAAAAAAGCCTTTGAGCTGGTGGGGGGAAAACTCTTTACTTTTAGGAAATATAATTTTTTTTATTATGCTTTTTTCTTTAATGCTCCTGTGTTATGGACTTTGAACTTCCAGTGGCATAATCTATTCGGTTTTTGTTTAGAACCCCATTGTCCCTCTGTATAGCTGTAAAGAGAAGATTATAGTCCCATTTAGCAGCTCTTAAACTTGGTGCTTTGGCTCTCAGTATTGGGCTGTACTAGATGTGTACATTTTACCACTGTCTAATGGCCTGGTTACAAGTTGGATTCAAATTCAGGTTCTCAAAATCGCTGCTGTCCTGGATGGTTGTGGAGATCATGTTTCTTATGGGGAAGGTCAGAGCAGTAGGCAAGTCTAAATGGGATTTCCTGAGTGGGAACTAGAAATTATGGTACACAAAGACTTTTTTTTTTTTTTACAAAGGGGAGCAAATTCTTTGATATCTTGGAAAAATAATGAACATCATGCTTATGCTTCAGAGGCTGTCTGCAGACTTGGAGAACAGCTCCACAATAGTTTATGCCCAACATCTATTTATATTGACCTCATGTTGTCATGGTGTCTCTATTACTATACTTCAAATGAAGATTGAGTCTGTAGAATTCAAGCCTATATCAGAGAATTAATCCCATGTTTGGGAAGCAGTGGAGTAGCTGAAGTGGGCTCAAGGCGTAATTAGAAATTATGAAAGAATTGTGGGATAGTTGCCTTATTGGACAAATTTTTTTCATTGCTTTGTAGTTTGATGACTTGCAACCAACAAACAGGTGCTCGCTATGTGTTTCAGAGGGCAGTCTTTGTAGTGAGAGCTAGGCATTTGGATGCAGTGTGATCATTAAGCATTTCGTGCTTGGGGGTTTTCCACGTGGTTTAAGTTGTTAGTGGAAAACTGAGGCATTAAATTACTCTAAAAATAACATTAACTTTTTTTTTTAAAGAGAGTTTAATTTCTAGAAAACACAGTGGAATCTGTGCCTTATGACAGGGAAATAATTTTAAATCGGCGAATTTTCTGAATCATCCTATAGTAATCAATAAATGGTAACACAAAGGCTAGGTATTGGTTCTCCTGCCTACTTAAAACCAACCAAACTTTTCCCATTTAGACTATGGTTACACTGCATATTATGTAATGCTATATGTTGGAAGAACATATGAAATTTTTGTGGTAACTGTGTGAAAGGCTGAGCAGAAGATTACCTCTGGCAGCTAAGACTATGGAACTATTTGTATTTTTCGTAAATCACTCAAAGTTTTAGTATATGCCATGTAAGTAAGTGATGCGTGCAGGAATTAAACTTGCATTTCTCAGTTAATTTACAGCTGCTTCTGAATGCAGAGGTTTTTTAGACCTTATTGACAAATCCAAAGTGGAATATTTCAGCAGATTTTACTCCTCCCTCATAGACTTGCCCTTGAGTCATAAAATTATTAACTATATACTGAATTTGGTGCAGTAGACTTACCAGAATCTTGTCATGTGCAGAAACACAAACCAAATACATTCCATTTTGTTAAATAGCTGAATAATACAATTTTGAAAATACTATATATAGAAACATCAGAAAGCTGTAATACAGCCATTGTTTTGAGATTTGTAGGTTGTCTTTTTGTAAGAACTGGGTAATGAGTTGAAAGCAATGAGCGCTATAATTCTGCTCTTCCTAAAGTCTAAAGACTCTCTTGTTTTCCAGTACATTGCCTTAAAAGAGAAGTGATAACAAAATGAAAAGCTTCATTTCAAAACCTAACTCAAATTCACACATAGGTCAAAACAAAATTTCATTGTATTTGAAAAGAATTTTACTTTTTAACTGCATTACCACTTGTGGGGTTCATGACTCAGACGCATGCTCATACACACACGCACGCGCACACACGTTTCATTGCATGCCAGTGGGTAGTGTGTGAATTTCAGGAAAAGTGTTTATATACTTGATTTTAGCACTTGAAAGGTGGGAGCATATGGAGTCATCTGTTAAAATGGAAGTGTATTTGTAATTTTGAGATCTCTATAGCTTCTAGAAGTGACTTGTTAAAAGTCAGGGTTCTTATTTGGACCCTTTACACTGATGTGCTGATAAGACTTTTGGAAACTTGGGTAGTGTTTGTTTTCTTGAAATCTGTTAGTAAAAAGGGATAAAAATGAACCTGGTGATAAAAGTAGTGATTAGTGTTAACTGATATTTCTGGGGAAAAAGAACTATTTCTGTTTTAAAAAAATGGTTTTTATATTTGTTTTATAATAATTAACATTGTCCTTCCTTTAAAATTGTATTTGTATTGAACAACATGCATCAACGTATTTCCTGCAAAACAAAGCTCAAATACTGTCTGCTATAAAAATCTATTTATAGATTCATAAAATCTAGTATTTGTGGAAGCCTTCAGATTGGTTACCACAAATATGGGAAGTTCTAGTGATGCTATTATGTATCACACTTTTTTTTTTTTTTTTTACAATTGTCTTGGGGGTATTATGAATCATTCTAAGTTTTATTGAGCATCTGATTTTGAGTTTAGCAGGTCAGAGTGGAATTATCTGAATTACCCTGAAATTCTCATTTTCCCATATTCAAAACAGATGTTGGAGTGTAGCTACCAAAACCACTCCAACTCTGTTCCTCCAGAAAACCATGCCAGAGCACCTATTTGCTCTGGGGAGGGTAGAAGGGGGTCAGTTGCTGAGGGATTTTGAAGACCTCACTCCAGAGCTTTTGATTGAATTCTGTTCAATGCAAAAAATAAAGCTATTAGTAATTGTTATTTTCACTTTATTAAACTGAACTAGAGGATGTGTTTTGTTGAAATAATTTTTATTTTATTACTACATTTTGATTTGTGTAATTGTTTGTCCCTTTTTTGTTACATTTTTTTTTTCCATAGCCATTCTTTGCCCCATATCTTTACATGCCAAGGTATTACCCTGGCAGTTCTCATCTCATCTCACGTCCACCACTAAAAACGAGTTTGTCCAGAGATCAGAACAATGGCCTAGTAAGTATTTTGAAGGATAATTCAAATACTAACCTAGACAATAAATATAGTGAGTAATGAAAAATTAAGATTATTAATGATGTTTTACTATTAGACAAGTACAAGCTCTTTATTATAAATATTTTAAGCAAAGGTGTTGTTAACATGTAATGTAAAATGTATTTTGTTTTATCTTTAGAAGTTCCTTACAGAGGAAAACCAATTCTAACATCCAAATATTGAGGTTAGAGGAGTATGACCTGTAATACTGGCAGGAAAATAATTTAATGAAAATGCCAACTGTACTATAGTAAATAAAGTGATGTAGTGTAATATTTTAAGAGAAAGACAGCTACTTGTATGTTTGTGTTAATATTTTTTTAATAACACAAATTCTGTGACATGTCTGGAGAATATAGAATGACATCCTTTAATATTAGAAATTGGAAGGCCTTAATAAAAAGTTAAAAGGAATGTTTTAAATATTTAAGTAAAACAAAATACATTTTATCTTAAGTATGCATCAGTTGTAGCTTGGTTTTGCAAGTACATATAATTCAACATTACCCATTGAAAAGGAAATATGAGCAGACTTTTCTAGCTTCCTGTAGAATAATAAAATTCCTATTTAACAGTATTTATTTTACTGACAGATGGCTGCTCAAATGAAATTAAGAACTAAGGAAAGCTAAAAATGTAAAAGCCTCACTTGTCAGTCACTTTAATTCTAGGATATTGATACAATGAACAGAGCTATTAAAAGGTGGTAAAATCTTTAATCACTTAAAGAAAACAAATATGTTTCTGTTGAATTATGTATTATTGCGAGATCGTTCTCATTCACTGTTTACTTCATATTTTCTGTTGAGCCCTTGATCATTTTACCCAAACCATAATATTTTGTTGTTGTTAGGATGTTATCAAGGAAGATGCTGATGAGGGGCTTCCTTCACCCACAGACCCCTCAATGGTAAATGAGTAGTCATGTGGTGTGGAAATTTTAGCATCTCATTGCTTTTTCAGCAGTAATGAGTCTGCATTAATCATAACTGCAGTTCACTAACACTGCATCAGTGGCTTTGGTGGGCAAATAGAGTAGTTGAAAACTAATGTAGTTTGTGAATGAATTTAAGAGCTAATGTTTCACTTAAAAGATGTATTATATTTTTCCCTGTAGTTTTCCCCTTACTTTTCTCAGTAGCTATGGTGAGCTTTCAGTAAAGAGAGTGTTGTGGTAGTTAAACAGTGACGAATGACAGCTGGTCATTCACCACTTAGATTTTAGAATGAAATAACTGTGGTTTTTCTGCTTTAGTCAGCTCTCCCACCTGATCCCTGCTTGTTTAGTTGGTGACATAAAGCTATTGCAGTTAATACAGTATAATGCAACTACAGATAGCAATCTTAAAAAGTAATAATTGTTGATCATAAGCTTATTCATGAGTCAGAATGCTAACATCTACCTTTTTCATTACTTCATTTTATTCTAAGTGGTATCTGTTTTAACTCTTAATTGTGAGTATTGATGGAAAATCATTATGTATTACCAAAACAAAGAGGTTAATATGATTGTCATCATTCTCTTAATACTTTCTGCCAATAGTTGTTGGCAACAGTTATAGTTTGATCCCAGTTATTTTTTCTTCTAGTAAATAATTGGAAAAAATGTCTTTCCATTGTTGTGCAATGGAGAAGAACCCACACATATTCCAGAACTGTATTTAACTGCACATAACTTTCACTGAGCACCCATGTACAGGCAATGCAATGCAAAGTGTACCCTAAAGTGCTCAGTCCCAGGTCGTTAGCTACGTTGTGTGAAGGGACAACTTTAGAGTAAGTTTTCCTTGTAGTATATTTTCGGTGATGTTGAAGTCTTCCCTGTGTTTGATTCGTTATCTTGGTACCCCATTCTCTTCCTACTCCTTTGCAGCTTGTCAGTGCAAGGAGAAAAAGCAAGGACTTTTGAGGAAGTAGTAGAGTGATGTCTAAAGTATGTGTGCATCTGTGAGCGTGAGAAGGGATACAGGGCTGGAAAAGTGGGATTTAGTCTCAGAACAAAGTAGTGAATGAGCTCCAGCAGCAGACCTGGACCTGGTTGCTCCTCGTGCTTGCTGATGTGAGTGTGTATTTTAAGCACATATAGGCTGCAGTTTCAGGCAGCAATTCAAGAGACTCGTGCAAGTTGTGTAGTCTGTTGGCTGTAGGTAAGAAAATACAGGGGTTAAACTTTAAAAATAAACTTTCTTTGAAATAATGATAATGAAGGATTTTATTAAATCTGGTTTTGAGTTTAATTTATACTACTGTCAGTCTATGGAGTACAGCACATCAGATCATACAGTTTTCAAAGACATAACAGTATTTAACCTACAGTGTAAATATAAAATTTTGAATTTTTGAAAATCTCTTGGGTAGTTGACAAGGATGTTGTGTGGGTATGTTATTTTGTGTGCCTGACAGGGTGCCTCATCAGGGTTTCATCTATTCTGAAAACACTTCTTTTGTAGACTTGATTGAAATTTCTGTGAAAGGAACAGTATTATACTTGGTTTATGTACTGCAATTATCCATAGGTGATGGGTACAATAATTTCATCCAGCTGTTTAGGTAGTTCTTAATTGATGGGTCATTGCTAGTTGATAAAAGATACAGCTTTTACTTATTAAATGGATTGGTGCATGCAAAGTAATGAAGTAAACTAAAAAACTGTACGAAGTAGTTAATGAACACCAAGATGTGTGATTGGTTCAGTGATTGAAAACAAGAGGAGTGTGTAGAATCAAAATTGTCATTCATGCAAAACTGGCAAGGAGCCAGAAATGTTGTGATTTTACTTCTGTGTAAAATAGAGAATAATCATTGTTTTGAATGTTCAGGTCTTACTGGGCAAAAAAAAAAAAAGTTTCATGAGGAGTGTCTTTTTTTTTTTTCCCATATGTATGGATCATCATTGCTATTCATTGCATGAGTTGACAGAGCTGCGTTGAGGATGTTACATGATCTAGTTAAGGCCTTGCCATCATTGTCAGTGAGATATTTGAGTTGACTGAGTTCTGAAATTTCAGATCCTAATCATTAGTCTTGTAAAGTCTGTGTAAGTCTAGATTAACTTAGTGGAAATCAGAAATATTTTGAGAGCAGTTATCGCTTCTGCCACCTTCTGTATTTGGAGTCTGTTGCTGATGATAAAACTTGTCTATCTCAGACTGTAGTTTACTGTTCTTTACTGAATGGATCAAAACGTAGATGGCAAACCAGTAAGTTTACCAATACCATCTATGTTGTTGTATCGACACGAAGGTTGTTGCAAATTTTTGGGGTATCAGCTTAAATCACTAATGAAAATAGACTTAAGATGTCAACCTTTGCACATCTGTGATGGAGGCAAACACGCATTTCTGCTGACTTTACAAATGGTTATGTCTGACAGGAACTGCAAAAACTTATGTAGGGCTCTTCTGAAGAGTTTGTTGTTGGATTGCAGTGTTACCTGTGTCCGTTCATAGTATCCGTTGTTGTCTTAGATATCAAACGAGCATTAGCAGTGCTTAACTGTCATGAACTTAATTGTGTGCTTTAGTTTGCATTGTTAATTATGACTTGTTAGGATGCAGCTTGTTGCATTATTATTACCTTTTTTAATACATTTTTCATATTGCATTGAATGTATAATACCTTAAGATGTAGTATGTGTGCTTTGAACAAGAACTAACACAGCCCAGAGCACGTAGTGTAGATAAATGTACAATACTTTAAACTGTAAGTGCTTTTCAAAAGTTTGAGGATGAATGAAAATGCGTGGCATGGGAGTTTTCATATGGATTATCCAGACGCTTTTAACGTAGCACTTTTGTGCTTTGAATATTTGTTCTTAAAAGTACCACCTTCATCAGTTGCGGGGGTGGGGGTGGTTTACTTTTCTTTGGGAGGGTGTGGTTAGATAGAAGTGTTCAAAGTTATTTGAGATACATTGGTGCTGTAATGTGATCTTGAAATGGCAGGAGGATGTCTAGTTAAAAGCAGAATTTTCCATCAGAAACATAATGTAAAACCGTTACGCAAACAAAATACAGTAAGTGTTGCTTTTTTACAAGTGCGGAGTGGAGTAGTCTGCTTATAGAAAAATAGCATTTGTATAACATATATTAAATATATATTCTGAAGGTCTATCTTAAAAGTTTCATCACGTTATGAGAATATCCTGTTTCTCTCCTAACACTGATTTCCTCTGTTTACTTTAAATCATGTCATCTGTATGTTCAACCTTTCTGATGTTGCTTTAAGCTGTTGTTTCTTTTCATTCTGTTTTGTCCTTTTCTCAAAGCTGTGTAAGTCTGGGTTAAACAAAAACAGACAGGTACAGCCACTTTCTGTGAATTATTGTTCACTTGTTTCAGAGTCATTGCAGAAGCTATCATACTGGCGCTTCATGCTGGGCTGTCTGTAAACTAGTGCTCATTACTAGCCTTGAGGTTTGTTTTGACAAGCTGCTTTTAGCTTTTGCATGGCAAATACTTTGCAAATACTGTTCTCTAAGCATCTCGAACAAAACCACTAAGGCTAAAAAATGTGTCAGTTTAAGTACGGTTTTAATTCACTTACATGATGACAATATCCCTAAAGCTATTACTTTACTTATTCTTCAGAGAGTGCTTTTTGTAGAAAATGATTTGGATTAATGTGCATCTATTTCAAACAGTTCACACTTCTAACAGAAATAGTCTAAATATTTTAGTGCTTTTCCATATTACTTTATACACAGTAAGCAGAGTTTCTAAACTAACTCTTAATGCATGCAGAAAGAATGACTTGTTCTTGATTGTTAAAAAAATATTTTGATCTGAAGGAGAATTGTTAAATTGGAAGCATATTTGTAGATACATGATAGATAATGTATTTAATAGACCCAGAGAATAAAGGCAATTGCTTACACACACTGCTTAGGGATCATTTATTTTAGTAGTGCCCAGTGCCGCAATGTAATTTTTGGCTATAACATTTTCTTTTATTCTACTTGATAACCTTTCTTGCAAAAAATAATTAAGATTTGAATTATCTTAATACTTTTTCTTTATTGATGTATTATCTAACACATACCAATAGTAAATAGTGTGTTTATGGAGAAGAAAAACTCAAGGCAATTTTTTTAAAGAGGAAAAAGAGATGTACATAAAAAGAGGTATATGATAAATAGTTTATGGGTAAAGATTCTTCCTGTCATTTTCATCAGTTTGATGGTTGGATTATATCCTTACCACGATAAAAATTTTAGCTGTGCTAAAAGTCAGACTAGATTAAGACCTAAACTCCCTCCTTTATATGCCTAGTATGATAATTAATGAGGTATTGTAGACACCTAATTAGGGAGACATCGCAGAATCTGAAAAGTAACTGTCTTGTCCTCAGAAGGAATACCAAGCCCCTAAATTAGCTGTATTCCCTAGACTGTAGTGGAATTATAATGCTTAATTTTTAAACTTTAATTTAGGTAGACTAGCTACCCAGAAAATAGGGTATAACTTTTGTTTGTGTAGTGTCTGGTTGATGTCACATAAAAATATAAGTGGTCAAAGGAACAAAGGTTGGTGCCCCAGCTCTGTTTTCAGGCAAGTGTGCGAACTACTAGCTTAGGTTTTTGCATGACTTCCTGTAGTGTTCTTGAGTGAAGTTGATAGTTTGACAGTTTTAAGTTCATTT
This sequence comes from Falco peregrinus, assembly GCF_023634155.1. NCBI lineage: Eukaryota > Metazoa > Chordata > Aves > Falconiformes > Falconidae > Falco > Falco peregrinus. The sequence continues at coordinate 64,016,822 of NC_073727.1, forward strand.
CAAGCATATCTGGCAGAGAACTTTGGGGAAATTACATGTAATAACATCTAAATCTGAAATTCAGAGTAGCTTAGGTGGGGAGCGTGCCTACCCCTCCAGATCAGGCTATCTCTGATAACAGTAAGTTAGAAATTACTCTGAAGTTAGGTAATGGGTAGTAGGCAATGGGTTTTGGATTGCTGCCTTGGAATTAATAGTTGAATAAATTCTCCTTAAATATCCTGCTTTAGATAATTCAGATATGGTTAATGCCATCCTGCATGATAATCCTTGGTTTTCACAAGCAATATATTTGGATCTATTAATTTATATGAATTCTGCAAGATTAAATAATTTGAAGTAAATAAATAAAACCGGAAGCAAGTATTGTGACTAAAAACAGTCTTCATTGCTGATTTGAGGGTCAAACTTGATTAACTGAACTCTGGATAGTCAAAATACACTTTTACATCCCAGGTGTTACACATGTGCTGATGAGCTCTGAAGCTTTAGAAGCTCTTCTGCACCTCCCAAAATGAGCTTCATTTGGTGCATGGTCTACAGTGCTGGAACCAAAATTCAATGTTTGGAAAAAGGGGGAGTGTGCAACGTCCTTCCCAGGAGGAGGTTGTACAAGATATTTCCTAGCTGATAAACTGCTTCTGATTTTGCTTTTGGGAATTTGGAATCACTAGTGTAACTGTTTAGAGCTTTGCACTTCGCTCCTACTTAATGCACAGGTCCCCATCCAGGGAGAACGTGGGCTTTTTTGAGAGCATACGGTCTTAGTATACTGACTACCTGCAGATGCATTTGTTTTCTTGTTCCACACTTTGGAATTCCCAGAAGCTGGCAACGTTAGCAGGACAACTTCTGTGTTACAGATCTGAGTTGTGAATAATTTCTACCTAAATCTGGCCAAAGTTGAAGATACGTGAAGCATTGTCATAGTATCTTGGAGAGCAGTGGTCGCTGCTCTGTGTTTCTGTACTGTGGCATACAACCCCTTGTTTGATCTTGGATAAACAGGGCTGAAGGAACCTCTGGATGTTGCTAAATTTTTCCTGTGTTGCTAAACAGATGTTGCTAAAATTGTCCAATAAATCCAAGCAATTGAGGAGTTTCATTTTAGGTCACCTTCGTATGTTACTAAACCAGGAGTTTTTAAACAGGACAGGAAAATCTAAGTTCTGCCTGCATTATTTTAAAAAAATGGGAAAAAAAACCCCCAACCAAACCCTAAACCAAACTAACTACTAAAATTAGGGGGTAACTCTTTAGTAAAGGTGCATTTGAAATTGATTAACCCTTACTTAATATTCCTGATTTTTATGTTGCTTTCCTTAAATAACATTATTTAAGAGACTTATTGTCCCACATAGGTAGGACTCAAGATACTGTGTTTTTTCTCATATAAATACCTATAATAAATGTTTCCCGATATGGAGATCTTCTGATAGTAATAAAAAAGTGCCTGTGCATTCTTATTCTCATCTCTTAGTTTTAAAAGATAGTTGAACACAGCTTGATTTGTGTTAGTGTATATTGTAAAATTCTGGGTTTACTGAGTATCTGAACAAATCTTATGAGCCCATTTTCTCACTTCTTACAGGGAGCAGGAACAGGCACAGGATCGACTGCAGGAGTATCACATGTGTCTCTGAGCACAATGAGTGTGGAAGCTGTGTGTGAGAAGCTGAAGCAGATAGATGGTCTGGACCAGAGCATGCTACCTCAGTACTCTGCAACTATAAGAAAGGTATCAGCTGAATTTCGTTAATGTATTTAGTACCTAAACATGGAGATAAACAAGGAAAAGGAAATATTTAGTTGCCTGTTTTCTTGAAAATGTTTATTGAAACACACCGAATACCAAAACAACCTGTTAACTTCTATGCCTGCTAAGTTTGGAAAACATTTTAATATGAGCATGTATTTTTCAGAGAAAATACTCTCTCTCAAAAAGGAAAAACAGACTCAGAGATATGAATGCTGATGAGACTGGTTATTTTGAGAAAAATGTTTTCAAAATTGCCACGTGTAGATGAATAGGGTTGCAAATTATATATCCAGGTAGCAACATCCCTTTTTTCCCCTCCCTGTGAGAAATTGGCACATCTCTTCTGTTGTAAATGAGTGGTGAATATGGTTCCATGTCTCTCTTGTCACAGTATTTTCTTCAGAAAAAGGCCATTGTGCATTTTTCTGTTACTGTTCTTTTCTCTGAGACATTAGCACAGAATCATTTTTGTCTTTATTACTTTTTTCATTATTCTGTGTGCTCCTTTTTGTGGTGGGTTGACCTTGGCTGGACACCAGGTGCCCACCAAACTGCTTTATCACTCCCCTCCTCAGCAGAACAGGGGAGGGAGAAAAGGAAAAACCCAAACTTGTGGGTCGAGATAAAGGTAGTTTAATAAAGCAATAGCAAAGGTCATGTGCGTGGAAGCAAAGGAAAACAAAAGAAGTTATTCTCTATTTCCCATCAGTAGGTGATGCTCGGCTGCTTCCTGGGAAGTAGGGCTTCAGTATACATACTGGTTGGCCTGGAACATAGAAGTCATAAATAAGATTTTTAATAGTAATGTAAAAATAATATAACACCCCCTCTTCCTCCTCCTTTCTTATAGCTTTTATATTTGAGCAGTTGTCATATGCTATGGAATATCTCTTTGGTCAGTTTGGGTCAGCTGCCCTGGCTATGTCCCTTCCCAAGATCTTGCCCACACCCAGCCTACTGGTGAGGGGGAGAATGCTGGAGATGCAGCCTTGGTGCTGTGCCAGCACTGCTCAGCAGCAGCCAAAACACTGGTGTGTGATCAACACCTTTCTAGCTATTAATACAAAGCACGGCGCTGTGAGGGCTGCTGTGAGGCTCAGCCAGACCCAATACATTTTTACAAAGAAAGAAGGGAAAACTGAAGGTTGTCATTAGTGAATGTTTTTGCTGAGCTCGCTTTGTCCTGGTACCTGTCATACCTTAAAAAATACAGGGAGGATGTTAATTCAAGGATTAAGAGTCAGGTTTATCATAGGAAGCTTCAGCGGTGTTGCTTAAAGCAAGAAGTAGGATGTCAGATTGCAGCTCATTAAGTGTAGCTGCAAAAAATTCCAGTTGCATCAGTGGCTCTAGAGTGCTAAAAGAATGTACTTATCAGTTACCTCTAATCAGATCCCTCTTATTTATATTCTTGCATTTCTTACTGCAAGTGATAGCATGTAAAAAAGGAGGAATGAAAATAGCTTAGCCTGATCTTTTTCCTGGTTTGATTAAGAACATCTGCTTACTGGTATATGGGAACAAAACTGTTGAGAACCCTCAGACTGAGCAGAGCTGTCAACTTGGGTCTTCCATTTGTGGCTATGTTTCTAAGACATGATGGTTCTTTTACGTTCTGTCTATCCACTGATAAACGGCATAAAAAGAAATTACTTCTCATTGTTATGTAATAAAAATGGTTTGGTATTGACTTTGGTGCTGCTATACAGCACTATATAAACACTATATAGACACGCCTAACACAAGGAATCGCCTTCCTGGAACATAGGTGGTGTTCAGGCACATCTGTCTTAATCTCCAAATGACGATGAAAATTTCAAGTCTAGTCTTTTATTCCTGATGATGGGAGGAATGTAAGCTTGTATTTATGCAGGGAAGGAACTTGATGGAGTTAGTACTGATGGTAGGTGCCTCAAGCCGTGGGTCAGATGATGCCTGGGAATTAATGTCTGATTATCTTCAGATACTTGGGTATCTGCAGTCTGTGTTCAGAGTCTGAGGAATCTAGGCAGATGAATGTGTGTGTGTGAAATTCTCTACCACTGATGTGTTGTTTCCTTATGTCTGTTCATAGAACGCAGTCATGTTGTCTTTCATACACACATTTTTGATGGGTTTAATATTATAATTTTTTTCATGACACCTAAGTTCTTGCCCATCAGCAATCATCAATACATATTATTATATAAAAACCTGTGTTTATTTTATAGGATTGTACCTAAGAGCGGTGTTGGGGAATTTCACTAGCAGTCCCCATCAATATATCCAATTTCAATTACATTTTTAGTCTGATACTGCCGTGCCGTAAGTCTCATATCGATAATTTACATTATTTAATTTTATTGCTTAGGCAAATATAAATGGCCGTGTCTTGGCTCAGTGCAACATCGATGAATTGAAAAAAGAAATGAATATGAATTTTGGTGACTGGCACCTGTTCAGGAGCATGGTAAGATTTTCTGTTCAGTATTCAGGTCTTCATAAATAAGTCTTTTTCATTATGAACCTTATCTTTTTCTCTTTCCTGTTGCCTTTCTTGTTATCATAATCTCTCAGATGACAAGTATTGTCTTAAAACATGCATGCATTTATTGTTTTGTTACTTTGTCTTTTTGTCTTGAGCACTTCAATGGAGGAATGGTTGCCTATGGATTTGCATCTTAATTAATTGTGAACTGTGAAGTTTTGCCTCCTCTTTTTGTAGGATCTGTTTTGCCTGCGTGGGTTCCCTTTTCCCTTTTTAAATTTGCCTATTTTAATGTAATTGTCAGAACTTAATTCTCTTTTGAAGCCTCTGTCCTCCTGTTAGAAGTTACTCAGTGAGTTTAAAGTCTGTTAGTGTCAGGAGGTGGACAATCAGGCTGTTAAGAGGTGCCTGGTGGCACATAATTGCATAAGCATAATTTTTAAAGAACCTTAAGCTAAAAATCAAGCCAGTGAGGTTGATCAATACAATATTTGATCGATGCATGCTTGTATAATGCGAGAATGCTGTATTACATACTATTACTGAAGCATACAGACAGATATCTGGTTTCCCCCATTTCCCTCCACCTGGTTTGAAAGTTTTACGGTGAGGGTTATGCATCACAAAGAACTGTGTTTTCTCTTAAATATTTTTAGTATATTGCCAGATTTCTCTCTGAAAATAACAGTAAAAACTGCCAAAACACTGGGAATTACCAGATGAGATTTATTGTTAGATTTAGGTTGATTAAGCTATAAAATGGAAGTGTGTGGTTTTGCTTTTAAATTTGTAATTTATCACTTATCTAGTTTTACAAGAATTTAGGTGGTTTGTGGCATATGAGTTTTTTTAAGGGTCTAAGCAGTAATAAAATTATTTTTTAAATAACAAAAAAATCTTAAAATGTGATTTGCAGTAAAGACAATGAATGCACTAGATCTCTGAACAGATTTTTCTTCACAGTTTTCCATGATCACGACCACATATGCAAGTACACTTTTACAGTTGTGAATTCCTTGTTCCTATTTTTAATAGAATTATTCTTTAACAATTTTGAGGACTTCTATTTATGTAATTACATTTATACTGTCTCTTTTTGTGTGTTAAGATACTTGAAATGAGAAATTCAGAAAATCAGGCTGTTCAGGAAGATCCTCGTGGAACAACTGAGCATGTTACCACTGCGATTCCTCATAGTGAACTTACGCGTCGTCCTGGGCACAACACCGAGTTGCCTCACACTGAGCTTACAGGTCTTTCTGGTCAAGCTCCCTACACACTTAACTTCAGCTTTGAAGAACTCAACACAATTGGTCTTGATGAAGCTCCTCCACGCCATAGTAACTTAAGTTGGCAGGTATTTGATAGACATGTATTATTCTTCTTGCTTACCTGTGTGGCAAAGGGTTTTTTCCATTCCTGGATACAGACAGGTCAAGAAATAAGTCCACTGTAATAGTTCAGGTACTTCCAGCTCTGTGTCTTGCCAAAGACCAGTTTTGCAGAGATGTAAACTCTAACCACGCTCTGTGAGTCAAAGTCTTTAGTCTTTGACATCTGAAAACTATTCATCTGTTCCAGTAATCACTCTTCCGTAGGGAAATATCAAAATCCAAGCTGTCATGCTTTTCTCATCTAGCTGAGGGCAGTGTCCTACAAGATTTCTGGTTATCATAGTATTCAGACTTTGTGTATGAAATATGTGTATGAAATATTTTAGCTATGTGCTAGCCAGATGTTATGCTATTAAGGAGATTACAGATACATTTATTGTGACTTTTTAAATAGACAACTGTAGTGCTCCGTGACATCAGAGCCTTGTCCTGATGATGCATAATCTATTCATAGACTCCAGAGCTGACATCCAGGTTACGATCAATTTTCTTCTGTGTCTTATGAAATCACCCAAAGCGTGTGATGTCTTTTGTCCTTTCTAAGAAATAACACAAATCAGTTGATATCTAAATAGTGATTAGAATTAAGAAGGAAAACAAAACAAAAAACCCAACGCAAACGTTTATCAGTTTTTTCATCTCTGAAAGTTTCAATTAGAAAGTCTTGAAGGTGCATCAAAATATGAAGACACCCCAAATTACTAGCTATAGGTGATATTTTTAATATCCAAAGCTATCACTGAAAAAAGTTTTGAGAAATACACATCCCAGATACCTTTGTGTGTGTGTGTGGTACTCTGTTGCTGGCAATAGGCAGTAAGGGTAGTCAGGATCACAATATATGTTTTTCCAAACCTAAGTGGCATGAAGTGGCATGACTCAAATTTGTTACACCATGTTTGTATCAAAAGCACAGAAAGTAGTACAAGAAAATCTTTTCTAAAGCACTCTTTAAAATGCAGCTTTACATAAATAGCGCTTCTGATGCTTACATAGTTTTTGAAGTTGAATCAAAAGAAGGAAAAAGATAGTTTGTCCTTCAGAAAATGTTACAATTTTCCTGTGGAATTTTTTTCATTGATAGTGATTAAGAAAGAATACTGCCACTGGTGGTGGTGGGTTGACCCTGGCTGGACACAGGGTGCCCACCAAAGCTGCTCTATCACTCCCCGCCTCAGCTGGGCAGGGAAGACAAAATACAATGAAAGGCTCGTGGGTTGAGATAAGGACAGGGAGGGATCACTCGCCTGTTACTGTCATGGGCAAAACAGACTTGACTTGGAGAAATTTTTTATTAGCAATCAAATCAGAGTAGGCTAATGAGAAATAAAACCAAATCTTAAAAACACCTTCCCACCTATCCTGTATCTTCCTGGGCTTAACTTTACTCCTGAATCATTCATCACACGTTGTCTCTGCTGCTCCTTCCTCCTCGGGGCGGGGAGGGCTCCTCACATTCTCCCCCTGCTCCTGCGTGGTTCCCCCGGGGGGGTCACGAGCCCGGCCAGCAAACCTGCTCCAGCCCGCGCTCCTCTCCCCGTGGGGCCACAGGTCCTGCCAGGGGCCGGCTCCAGCGCAGGCTGCCCATGGGTCACAGCCTCCTTTGGGTTTCCACCTGCTCCGGCGTGGGGTCCTCCCCACACTGCAGGTGGGGATCTGCTCCCCTGTGGACCTCCATGGGCTGCAGGGGCACAGCCCGCCTCACCATGGGCTTCATGGGCGGCAGGGGAATCTTGGCTCAGGTGCCTGGAGCACCTCGTTCCTCTCCTTATGCACTGACCTGGGTGTCTGCAGGGCTGTCTCTCTCACGTATTCTCACTCTCCAGCTGAAGTTGCCATTGCACAGGTTTTTCCTCATCTTAACTGTGCTACCCCTGAGGCACTACCACCGTCACTGACGGGCTGGGCCTTGGCCAGCGGCGGGTCCCTCTTGGAGCCGGCTGGCACTGGCTCTGTCGGACATGGGGGAAACTTCTGGCAGCTTCTCACAGAAGCCACTCCTGCACTCCCCTGCTACCAAAATCTTGCCGTGCAAACCCAATACATTTGTAGAAAGGTGTACTACTGGAAATGCACAGCAAAATCAAATATTTCTCTCTTTCTTGAGGAACCATAGCTGCTGTGAGTATGAATAAATAGTAGTGAATGTGCATAAATGATCGAGTGTTAATATTTCTGTGTTTCTTACATTTTGCTTTTCGGATTAAATTGCTTAGGAGTCACAGCAGATAGAAGTCATTTAAACACCTTTTTCCTTTAGTTAATCATGTTCAGCTGTTCCCCAGTATTCTATACAACATTATTGATTTTTATAAAAAGCTGTCAGTAATGTTTGCTTAGTAGTATAGAGGGAATAATGGAATGGTAACCTGTAGATCTCCTATATGTTGCTTGCTGGGGGGGTTATGAGCATCTTCTGAGAAGGAAACAAACGTGTTGGTTTGCATTGCATTTCAGTGCAGAACAAGAAAAAGGAAAAGATGAACAGAAAAAAGAAAGATAAGAAAGATGCACATAAGATTAGGAAAAAGGTGGGGGGAAGCAGAAAAGAAAAACAGGGTGAGAAAGGAGAAGGATGGACCAAGAGGATATATCTATATGATTAAGCAGTTCTGTTCCAAATCTTAAATTCATTCACAGTGTTTGAATCCACACATTAATTTTCCTGCTTACATTTAGCTTGTTAAAATTACCTGAACCCTTTCAGGTTTTTTTAATAGCGTGTTCTAGTAGAAGGTAGGTTCATTTTCAGTGTTGCCCCAAATAAGACATAGTACCTCAACAGTCTTTCAGTATCTTGTGCACTGCAAGGTTGAGTACATTCCCTGAATTACTTGTGCTTAAGTCAGTGCCTCAGCTCTAGTGCACTGGCCACTGTACATCTTTTACTGGTGGTAATGAGCAGCCTGTTAAATGCATGACATGAAGCCCTGCGTTCAGCCACAATCCACTGCTTTACTTGTCCAGCGCTGTGCTAGACCTTGGCTGTAGCATTTAATAGATGGCCTAGCAGCCTGTGCCTGTGGAGTTCTCTGTGTGCACACTAAAAGAGAGCAGAGGTGGAGGCAAAGAGGAATATGTTTGTTCAAGAACTGATTTTTCTGAAATCAGCTGTACACAATGGAATTTTGCCAGGATATACTGGGGTATGTAGGATGAGGGTCTTTGAAAAAATTGTTGAGAGATGTTCAGCATTTAGATGAACTCTTGCTGTCTTTCCAATATAAAATGCTCGTTTTGTAAATGTACAAAAATTTATTAGAAAAGCCCATCTTGACATACAAATTCAATTGTTACAATTACATACTCAAAAGAGTTGGCTTCAAATGGATAAGATGCTTTTTTGTGGAAATCTTCCGTTATGGGGACCAACAATAAGAATACTTTGTAAGTTTAGTGGATGTGTGTGTGATTGCATATAAGTGATTATAGTGAGTGTATTTTAATTATAGCACTGATGATTTCACTTGCATAATCTTTTCACAGCAACAAAAAATCATTTAAGCACATACTTGATGCTTTGAGTTATTTAATTATAAAAGATCAGTAAAAGTAAAAATAAATAGTTCGTTTAACTGTTATCTCTCTTTTCTTCTTTCTTTTTCTTTTCCAGTCACAAACTCGGCGAACTCCAAGTCTTTCAAGTCTTAACTCTCAAGATTCTAGTATTGAAATATCAAAGCTTACTGACAAGGTACAGGCAGAATACAGAGATGCATATAGAGAGTATATTGCTCAAATGTCACAGTTAGAAGGCGGTGCCAATTCTACTACAGTAAGTGGTAGATCCTCCCCTCATAGCTCAAGTGCTTTCTATATGGGGCATAGTACATCAGGGGGTTCCTTGCATTCCAGTTCAGAACAGGAAAAAGGAAAAGATGGTGAACAGAAACAAGATGATGGAAGAAAGTCCTTCTTGCTGAAGAGAAATGATGTTGTTGATTACAGTACTTCAGGTGTTTCTACTAATGATGCATCTCCTTTGGATCCTATTACTGAAGAAGATGAAAAATCTGATCAATCTGGTTCCAAGCTTCTCCCAGGGAAGAAGTCTTTGGAAAGAACAAGTATTTTCCAGGCTGCAGATTTAAAGCTTAAAGGAGTTACTCTCCGGTATCAGAAACTTCCAAGCGATGAAGACGAGTCAGGAACTGAGGAATCAGATAATACCCCACTTCTTAAGGAAGGTAAAGATAAGAAAACAGATGGCAAAACAGAGAAGCAACCGAAATCTCCGGAACATGGATCTGAACCTATTAGAACCTTCATTAAAGCAAAGGAGTATTTGACAGATGCCCTTTTGGATAAAAAAGATTCGTCTGACTCTGGTGTAAGATCCAATGAAAGTTCTCCAAATCATTCCCTCCATAATGAAGGAGCAGATGATTCACAGCTTGAAAAGGCAAATCTCATTGAGCTTGAAGATGATAGTCACAGTGCAAAAAGAGGAATTCCCCACAGCCTTAGTGGCCTTCAAGATCCAGCTGTGGTTCGCATGTCTATTTGCTCAGAAGATAAGAAAAGCCCTTCTGAAAGCAGCTTGATAGCAAGCAGCCCAGAAGAGAACTGGCCAGCTTGCCAGAAAGTCTATAATTTAAATAGAACCCCTAGTACAGTAACCTTAAATAATAACAGTGCTCCAAACAATCGAGCTAATCAAAACTTTGAAGAAATACAAGGTATCAGAGATTCACCTCAAATTATCCTGCATCCTGGCTCAGGTTCTAGTTCAACTGGGGTTCAGAATGAGAACCTGAAGAGTGTTGCTCACAAGCGGAGCCAGCGTTCAAGTTATACCAGGCTTTCTAAAGATTCGTCAGAGCTCCACACTGTTGCAGCCTCAGAAGGGGCTGGTTTTGGAGAAGAAAGGGAGAGCATCCTGTAGAAAGCAGCCAGGTTAAAACAGAGTAGGCCCCCATGAATTGTAGCTTGCTTGGAATTCTTTGTCAGTGTGTGGTTACATTAAGCTCTGTAGTTTAAGCTTTCAGTATTGTAATAGAAGGTCTAGATTATTTTCAGTCATTTTCTTGGAGAGAAGTAATTTTTTTACAAGAAGCAAATTCAGACTTGCCCCATATATAAAAGCAGTACTTGTCAGCATGAAAAATCAGTTCTTTGTTAAGACACTGTGCAAAGGTTTGGTCAGGGGCAGATGTTATGAAAGTGAGTATGATTTAATTGTTGAGATTATGGTGTGATTTTGCTTTTCTTTTGGGATATGTATTACTTATCCCTTCTGAACATTCCAGTTAAGTCTGCATATCTGCAGGTGAAGTTAAGATTGTGCATCTTTGCCATTTGATGTAAGAGATGCCAGAAGATTGAATATCACCTGTGACACCCTTATCAAACTTTCTGTTAATTAGTGGATTAATGTGTGCAACATATATTACGTATGTTGAAATTTGAGTGTTAAGATACCTGTTTGGCTATACGTATGCTTTTACTCTGTGTACGTTCAGTAATTGCTGTTGACTTTGTGAACTTCGGGTAGAGTGGTGGTAATGTTTGTAAGCAACATTGTCTCGACATGTCATTGGATTTGGCAGTTATTTATAAGATAATGCCTTATCATTGATTTAGTGGATCCGTTATTTATTATAGGTATGTAATTTTACAGTTACTGGTCTTAAATAGATGCAACCACCTGAGCTACGTTAAAATACTGTAAGGATGAAGTATGAATGTGATGTCTGAACTTAACGGAGTATCTGTTGCTGTGCATGATCTTCCCTTGGTACAGTGTTTGGTTATGGAAAGAAAAATAATCAAGTTTGCCATTTTAAAAATAATGCATGCTTTTTGGAATCTCATCAGAGCTGTATGCCAGCTTCTTTATTTCTGAAGTACAGTGTTTGAAGATTTTTGTGTCATCTAAATAATGTACCTGAATGTTACTGTAGCAAATACTTGTACTGTCCAGTGAAATTTGCATGTTGAGGAAAAATTGTTCAAACTAGACTCTGGTAGTACAAAGATAATAAAAAACAAAGTGCCATGTTGGGTTTGCGTCCAAATTGTATTTATTGCAGTATTTTATTTCTTCACTTGATAAAAATGTCATATCCATGTTGTTTTGGTTAAACTACTTCATGAATTTAATTAAACAGAATGCATTAAACCTATATTGTTATCAATACAATACTAAATAAGCATCGAGTATAAAAATAGATTTGATAAATGGAGTTGCCAGAGCAGACGTCTCTAAAGGAAGTGCTGTGAGCTGCAGAGATGGGGCCACCTCCTGCTGGTCCAAAGCAGTAATCCCACTGTTTGTGGCAATTAACATGTGCTGGTGGTTTGGAGCAGCTTTGTTTCTGTCCTACTGCATCTACAACCAGATGCCTCCAGCAGGACCATGTGGTCATGGCCTCCGTTGTCTAAATCAAGAGGGTGCTTTTCTGTGCCAGAGTCAACAGAGAAAAACTGGCTTTACCTAGGCTTTTTATTTTTTCATTGCATGAATGTCTCATACTTACAGGACTGGAGTTGTGATCAGTAAGTTTTTGGATTCTGTTAAATTGGTATTTGATTGAATTAAAATTTACTTACCAGAGTGTTACAGAAGTGTTGGAAACTTTGTGTGCATGTATCTTAATCTATAAGAAAGATGATTAGTTTAAACAAAAAGCCTCCCAAAACAAAATCAGAAGCCCCTGAAGCCTGTGTAGCTTGCTTGGGAACAGTTTTTTGGTTTAGGTGGTTCTTCCTATTGAAAAAAATAAAAAAAAAAGAAAAAGAAAAGAGTATATCGCTACTTTCTGAAATTTTTTGGATGTAGAAGCTTTTTTACATAAAGATACTTAGAAGCATTGTTTCATAAGAGAGGACAAGAAGTGTAGCTTTCATTTAGACATATTGACAGTATTGATGAAAGACATCAGTTATTTCAAATCTGTTCTTCAAATAATCCAAATAGGTGAATTTTAAGTTTCCATATAACTCTGAGATCTTTGTGTTCCTGAAAGTTTTATTCCTCAAGGCTTCATAAAATACCAAAATTGGGTTGAAATGGGTCATTGAGTAGTAAACTTTTCAGTGCTTCTATCTTGTATTCACTAATACCAGCATAATTGCTTATCATCGCTAAGAAACAATAATTGCAAGCAAAGTGTCTGTGTAAGATTTTACAGGTCTTAATGTATTTCTCTTTTTGGGTATGTAGACCTGTGCCCTGTCTGTGATGTGGGTACCTAAAATCATTTCAGTTCCAAACAGTGGTTCAGTCCTGCTTCCTTTAACTGCTTTAACTGCATTATATAGTAATGCATGCTGCAGTTTATATAATCAGATGTGTTCATGGGCTTGTTATTTAACGCCTTCCTAGCGAAGTTCCTAGAACCAGCAAAATAAGAGTGCTTCATAGCCAGTTCCAGGACAGTATGCTACAAAAGGTGTTTATTAATGGTCCGGGAAATAAAACTGACTCGTGGAATCTGCTTGCGTAAAAATAACTAGACAGAGTGCATTTTTCTTCTCTACTGAAGCATCTTTTTAATTTTTTTACACAGGTGTTCATAAGCAAACAGAAGAAAGTGTAGTACTCTGATAAAGGGAGAGAGGAAAAGAGAGATGAGAGAAATGGAGTACTTAATACAGCACAGCAGCAAGAACCCTTTTAGTACGTAATAGATACGTATGTTAGTTACTGTAATGTTTAATGAATTTTTCACATACAGAATATGAAAGAATAGCATTTGCAAGAATTAAAAATACGCTGCAGTTTGATAGCTGAAACTTGTATTCTCTGTACCGCGGTTACTATGGTTACTAGCTTGCTTAGTTTGTTGCACAATTCTTGGAGTTAAGAAACCATAAACAATTTCCAGTGTTGAAATCTTAAATGTTAGCTATGTGATTTGTGGGAGTCATGGAACCAAAGAGTACCATGGAGAATGGTAACGAATGAAGATTATGAAACAATAAGACAACTGCAAACTTATTTCTGGTACTCTCCACTTTCCAGAACTCTTGTAACAATAGTTTATGTATCTACTCTAATTTTGGATGGCTGAACACTACAGGAACTTGAAACCATGACTTCTTTGCCTAACTGAATCTGAAGAGCACAGCTTGGCTTGTTCTCTTGTTCTGATGCCTGGATATGTTTGCATGGTAGGGTTAAATTGGTTTTGAAAGGAAAAACTGGATGCAAGTAACATTCCAGGATTTATGTGAGACTGTTATGGCTATTTGGCAGCTTTTTCCAGGGTTGCAGTTTATGAGGAAGGGGGGAGAGGGAAATTCTTACATCTCACTTGTAAAACTTGCAACAAAATAATGATCTAGTAAAATTCTTGGAGATTCAGGAAGAAGGTTTCCATTTTGTGCCTGTCCTATTCAGTCTGGGATATCTGGTCACCCTGTATGCCTTTGCTCATGCAGCAGAATACATATGTGGTTTTAGTATGTTTTCAGTCCTTGGCTTTCTTAAGGGTTGTTGAGGGTTGGGATTTTTTTTAAATACTGTTGATTTTTTTTGTTTCTTCTCGTTATTATTTTTTATATATAATCTTTGGGAAACTTTCCTGGGACACACTTAACATGGGTTTATATGGTATGCTGAAAATAGGTGGTTTCTCTTTTTATCTGGGGTTCAGCTGTTCAGTTCTGTCCACAGAATCCTCAAAGTCCATTTTTTATCTTTGATCATTTGTGGGAAGCTTTCTGGACCTCACAGTGAGAATATGGGAAGTTCTTTGTACAGGCACAAGACACAAAGGCAGAGGATCCCAGTAGCATCTGTTATCCATAGTCCAGCATGTTGCACCCTGTGGCCTCGATCATCTTGACCAGCTTTGTCATCTGTGATGGGTTTATTTAAGTTTCTAAATACATTACCAAGAAATTGCAAAAGAAAATAATAACCTGGATATTTGAGGTCTCTTAACTAAAAGCCACAGTTGTGGTAAAGTAGATGTGTTAATACCTAGTAGTGAATTTTCAGACACATGAGAAATACACAACGTGCTAGTTAGTGTGAGATAAAGCTTGCTGTTAGGATTTTGGTCTTTTCTGTGCCAAATAATAGCTGTAATGGGGAGAACCTGGAGCAAAATTCAAGTTCCAGTTAAGCAGAGAGGACTGAAAAGACTCTGCTAACTGTTTTCTGTTAGCCTTGTGCATTATATTTTCTAGATTTAGTCAGGCCCATTTCATCAGTTTAAGGGCAGGGTGGGGATAATTTTACCTAGAATCTTTCTCCATGGGAATACAGAACAGTTTCATGAGTTTGACATGTTCTCACAGGTTTCTGAATTTCAGCAAAAAGGAGAAAATATAGGGGAAGTAGGTGCTCAAGAATTGTAATAATATAAATAATATTAAACTGTGTTTCCAACAGAACTAGGAATTTTCTAAACACTAATTGGCATGTGGAGACCTAACAAACAGTGTTAAAAAGATTATATTAGCTATTTAACATCCTGATAACTTTTTCATTAAAGATGTCTATCATGCAAGCTGAGTATGCAGTATGTTCTGCCCTTTGGTTAACAAATAGAAGTAGATTATAGAAGTCAAAATGCAATTTAAGGCTCATAAGAAGTTTTTTTTTTTTTTTTCTGTAGTGTGTTTCATGTTTTATTTCACTGATCTTATGCTTAGGTTGCTTATGATTGCTTTGTTAAAGTCTGCATAGAACTGTAAGATGTGTGTATTCATTGCAGCTTAGCACAGCTTCTGTAATTCTGTAATTGCAGGCACTGCAATGATTCGGTTCTTTGGTGGTAAAACATAAGAGTAATGATATAGGAGGGTTTTCTTCTTTTATTGAACTCTGAGGCTAACATTTGTATTTTCATTTGCAAGGCTGACTCCTGTGATGCACCTAGTATTTTAGTCAAGCTTTGTTCTGGAAATGTATGCCCCATTTTCTAGAAGGACTCAAAGTTACAGGGGTTTTAGCAATTTTTTCTCCGTTATAAGTGATTGTAGTTCCTTAATAAAGCTGATACTCACAGCACCAAATGTTTGTTTGTCTTAAAAAGCATTAAAAGGTGTTTTTTTTCTTTCCCAAAGCATGTTTTGTTATGGTAGTGACATTGGTTGAACTTCTAAAAGAAATACTGTTGGCCAGTTTCTTTCTCTTAGTTTATCATATCTTGGGGTCACCTTCTGAAGTGGAAGGGGAAAAAAGAAAGAAACCTTGGAATATTTTAAAGAACGTGGTCTTTTGGAGAGAAAAAAAAATAGGTGAGAGGTTATGTTGAGGTTTAATGCAAAAAAAGGTTGTATTTGAGAGTTGGTGTATATTTCTTTCAAAGATGAGATTCTAGCAACAGAGCATACTTTTTATTATGTGAGTTCTTAGTTGCCACTACATAGCACGGTGTACAGGGTTCTTTCATGTTTCAAGTCACCTTTCTGAGAACTGGTACCATGCCACCTCATTGCTTCTTACAGAAGTAACCTGGATTGCAGAGTTGTCTTTGTAAGTAAACCAGTGTGTCTGTCTGCCATTACTTGAGTACAACATATTTATTGTTTATGAAAGAGAAGGGAAGGGGAGGAATAACAGTGGTTCATTTTAAGATTTTATTTGTGTCCAGGATTTCTCATGATAGAAAACAAAAGAACAAAGTTTGAATGGTTTCTATGGGTCCCTGGAACCTAGAAATAAAAACACAGGCATAAAATACTGACTGTGGGGAACAGTAAAACTAAAATGGAAGTTCTGTGATGCCTTACTGCCTTTCCTCACTAATTAAACTACAGGGAAGCAATCAGCAGAGATTTAACTTCTTTGGTTTTTAATATTTCTCTCTTCTGAAATGGTGCAATGGTTTGTGCTTGGCTAAAGGCAATACATATTCTTGAATCTGTTTACATATCATGGCACCTTCAAATCTTTCTGAATTTACATAGTACTTTTCAGAGGCAGCAAAATTTTACTAGCCTCATTTTGGACACCAGAAAAATCCTTTCCCACCTCAGCAATAGTAGAATATGGAATTATACCTATATTCCAGGAGAGTCAAGAGTTGAGTGCTGAGCTTTCATCTGCCAGTCAAATTGGACTTTTATTGATATCAGAGGCTTCCTTTATTTTATGTTCTTATAAACCATGAGAAGTCCTGCAAACTAAACAGAAGATTACTGTTAAGTTAGCTTTCTGTCATCACTCAGCATTTTTGTTCATCCTCCTCCTTATGTTTCCTGTTTGACTGTAAACCTTGCAGCCTGTTTGTGGTCCTGTGCTTTTGGCAAAAAGTTATGATTCTAACTCTTGAATGTCTTTGGCGTGCCAGTCATTTGGGACTTAAGTATGTCTGCTTTTCCTTGTTCTTACTGGACACACTTATGTCCTGTCTTGCCCCTACTCACCCTGTGCAGTGCATGAGTACATCGTGTAGAATACTTGGAGCTCTTTCAGTTCTGCCTCACCACCTGACTGGTAGCTGGGGCTTTGGTCCCTGACAGTGTAATTTAACCTTCTCTTCAACTTCTTTTATCAAAACCTTAGAACCGCTGCACACTGCCATTTTTCCCACTTCAGCAACGATAGAAAATACTGTCTTGCTGTGGTGGTGGTGTTTTCTTCTTGGATGGGGATTTTTGTTTGGTGGGGTTTTCTACCCTAGGAAGGTTTTACAACCTACGTAGGGTCTACATTCTACAATAAATATTTTGCTCACTTCTCTCCGTCCTCTTCCTCATGTCCTGGAAAATTCACAGGATATACATATCCACAGTCCGCAAAATAGGACTTAAAATACACTTTATCTGATAACTTTGTTGTGGACAGTAATGGACACATCTAAAAAAGTGCAGTAGTTTATATCTGCCAATGGAAAGAACCTTCAAACGCTTTAGTGGAGGGAAAATCTGCTTCTTGATTTCCTTACAAGTATTCTTGACAAATAATCAGACAGTGCTTGCTCAATAAGATAAGCCCGTTGTCACCTCATCCGCTTTGTAAGTAGTCTGTTAAGAGTCTAGAAAAACTTTAGGGCTGCACGCAGGAAGTGTTACTTTTCCTCATGGACATCTGTAAGTTACGCTTGATGCTGCAGGTCTGAATGGCACTGCAAATAATGTAATGTACAGGATATTTTAGCTCTTGCTTTGAAGTAATCTAAAGAAAGATAAACTTTGAGGACTTATGTTGATGAGTGTTGATCTAGTATGCCAAAATTTATGAGGTTCTACATTTGTTTAAAGACTCAAGAGCCAACCTTCGGTGTTCAGGTATTTTTACTCTGAAAGATAAAAAGAAATCTTGATTTTTTTCATTTTCCATGAAAGACAAATCCTCAAACCATAAGCCTATTTAACCTCAGGACATATTTACACCTTCAGAATATAAGGGAGGGTTGCAAGGTTTTGTTCTTCCTGGATGCCTTCTGGTCTTAATTTTCAACAACATCTTTTCAGTAGCTACTTTCAAGGTGTGATGAGGAACCATGAATAATTTCCTCTGTTTTCACCATCTGTGCTACCTTCTGCCTCTCTTCCATCTGATGACAGACTAGCTCAGCTTCATCAGATCTTTTTATATGCTAATATGAACTGGAGTCTTTAATTTCGTAGTCCATGGCTACAGTGTTCAATAATTATCTTTTGTTTTGTTTTACTGCACAGTCTTCACATCAACTTTCAGGCCTCTCTGTACAGTAATTTCTTTAAGCACCTGGTAGGTTCTTTGCGATACTGGGACCCATAGTACTCATTTTTCTGCATTTACAGTACACACACTTCATATCCAAGCAGAAAGTACAATAGTGATTCATCTTAGATTTGCAAAAGAAGGCAGTTTTGCTTGAAATTCAAATTCAGGAAAGTAGTCCCATTTCTGTTATTTTCCAATATAGGAAGGGGACTGTTGTTTTATTCTTATCCTTGAAAATATTTGAACTTTCAGAAAAAAATGCAAATTACTCATTTGAGCAAAGACTCATGATAGTTCATCTGAGTTGGACCAGGACTCCTTTGCCTGAATGACTGGCTTCTAAAAACATACGATAATACCAGTTTGCTCAGGTTCTAGAAACTATTTTATGCTTCTTCAATATTTTTTTTTAATTCAAAAGCCAGTAGATTTTTTCAAAAAAATAACCTATATTTAAATAGCCCCTGGAGTTCAAGAAAGGGTGGGGAAAGAAGAAACCCATCAGGGTTTTTTTTTCCTCAGGTTCCTCAGGTTTCATTTCAGGATGTGAAAAGTTGGATAAAGTAGTTGGACACTCATCCTCCTACTACAATAAGTTCCTTTCTAGTTTTTCTGTAGTACCTGGGAAAACAACCTTATGGCATTTTTGTTTGGTTTTTATTTTGTTTTTGGGGTTTTTTTTATCTGTCGACATCTGTTTTGAGGCCTAGCAGTGAACTGTATAATCCCATGGCATACTTCTAGAAGTTGAGAAATCCCAGACTGTGACAGTGAAACTCAGCTACTTTATGTAAAAAGGTGTCTCTTTCTGCGTATCTCCATTACAAGACGGTAACATATCACTTCTCAGAGACATGCTCAGACTGAAGAGGAGGAAATTCTGCTCATCAATATCTCATAATGTAGGTCTGAAACACATGTTGGGCATTTCTCTTCCATAGTCAGAGGTGGGGTGTTCAAGTGGCAGTTAACACCGAAGAGATTTATTGGAGCAATGTACAGTATGGTACAAGGTCTACTTCTCACAGGCCAGAAATCCTTGGGTTTTGTATGTTAAGCACCATATTCATCTGCCCATTCCTCTCCTGAGTGTTTTAAATATGTGGTGGATGACTTGAGTCGTGACTGGGAACAGAATTGTAATTTCTTTGTCCTGATTTTGTGTGCGTGCATATATATATATATATATATGTACGTATGTATTTATGAATCCTGATTTATTTCAATGCATATTTTTTTACTTTACTGTAAGCAGCAGAGCTTTCTGTTCCTGAAGTGTCCTTAACTTTAATCCCTGTTCAATATATTCCCAGGTCTATGATCAGGAATTCAGTGTGCATGTTTCTGGGATTTCTTACATCACATAGAATTTTTTGCTCTGTCAGTAACAAATCTCGAAATAACATCTCTTTCTAATCTCTGATGTGATGAAAAATTCCTTACCCTCCTAGTCCACTCAGCCTTCCTATTTCAATGTGAATACTGGATGTCTGTCAGTGTTAGGAGTACTGATGTTCCCATGCTATGGGAGAAATCCTTAGCCTTCTGTCTGTTCTCTCCCTGCTGAAGGTCCAGTCTTTGGACTTTCTGTTGGAGCTAAAGAAGCTCAGCCATCCCATGATTTGCTCCACATTCACTTGGCAAAGTTGTCCTGGCGCACCACTTGCACATGTTCATTCAGTATTCTCAAAGGTTCTCTAGGTTTAATTGAATTGCTTGCAGTCTGGAAGACCAGCAGGAGCAAACCAGGTAATGATCAGGTCTGACTACAGGACAGAACTTTGGACCTTACAACATTGTTCAGGAGAGCAGGTGAAATCCACATGTGAGACTCGGCCACTGCCACCTTTTTGGACAAAGTGTTGGTGAGATTTTATGGCTTTCCCTCTTCCCAAGTGATTCTGTTTTAACTAGGGAATTTAATTCTCATGTAGCCTCCCATACCTAGGCCATTCTTCCATGACCAGGATGTTAGGAGGTGGTGGTCGTGTCTTCAAGTCAGGATCTTTCAAGTCAGCAAAGCTATCTGAAAAGTCTGCTAAACAGGATCATGATATATGACATGTCTACAGTGGAACCTGCTCAGTCGTAGTGGCACACTTCATCAGAACTCTGGCAGCCACTGAGGAGAGTCTCCACTGTAGATAGTTGTCAAGCTCTTCTCTGCTTGGAGCAGGGCCAACAGACTTTGAGCTGGTGTTCAGCAAAAGTTAGGCCATCAGACGGGTATCTAGGAGTTAACACTAAGCTTGTAAGATCGATCCATTAGCCTTAGTATAAAGGTTTGGACACCCCTTTCCAGGTCACTGAGAGTAATGCATGGAGATGTTTAAATACAGGTTTTAAAATGGAGAAAAAAATTTTGTAGGTTACCCTGAAGAGTAAGTCTGAGAAATCTGGAATTTTGTAGTGGAACCAGGACTGAGATGACACAGCACCTGTATCTCAGGTATGAGCTGCGGATGTGGAGTGAACACATGCTGTGGACAGTGCAAAAGTTGAAGATTTTTAACTGCCTGGGAAAAAGTGCAATTACAATATAAATATGCAAATGAGCAACACTTCTATGAAAGTAAATCACTGCTAAAGAAAAGAGATTTCAGAAAAAAAATACTGAAGGTAGTAATTAAAATTTTCCAAATTGATGCTATGTAGCACTGAAATGTGCTCAGTTCAGTTATCTTCGAATTATTTGGATTTGGAAAATACTCTAAAGAAAACATCATTAAAATGCATTCACATTTAGCTATTGTAAGGCTTTCTGTTTAGTGCTTTCTGATGAAAACCAGGCAGAAACACAAAAATAATTCAAGGTAGGTTGACTGTGTAGGCTTAAGGACAGCACCAGAGACTTACCTTTGGATATATTTTTCTTCTCTCCAATTATCCTACAAAGCTAAATTATGCAGAGGAATTGTGTAATCCTAAGAAATGAGTACTTACTAAAAAGAGAATGCTTTTAAGATCAGGAACAGGAGGTTCTGAACGCTTAGGCTTGTCTAGCATACCAAGAATTTTTGTCCAGATAGTAATTTGAGCGCATTTGGTTTTTCTTTCAGTGACTGGCTCATGTCAGTATGGCCCAGCTTTGCTTCGTGTTGAAGCTAAGGATCCAGTCAAGACAATCCATAAACCATGATCACTTTTCTTGGAGAAAAGAGGAGACAGCTGTATCATGGAGATACAGGTGTTAGAAGGTAGGGAAGGACTACCTGGAAGCGTATTTGAGGGGAAAAGGGAGTGTCTGGAGAATTACAAGTCATCTTCACTTTGATCAGTCTGCAAGAACTTTATTCATCAAGCTTTTGTTATTCATCAGGTATTTAAACTTCAGGTCTGAAAGTCAATGTGGTGTTTTCAGGAATGACCCTTATCAAATTGCTCTAATTTAGTCCTTTAGCTAACTGGCCTGCAGAAGATGGAATCAGCAGATGTCATGCATGTTTTACTGCAGTAGGACTTTTTTATCATCGAAGCTTCAGCAAATCATGCAATGAAGTGAAAGCAGACTGCTTGAAAAGGTAGACTTGGAGCGATTATCAATTATCCCGTGTTAAAGCAGGGTCGCGTCCATTTCTGTTCGGTATTATTATTAGCAACCTTATCGGTGGAATTTCAGAGTTTACTCTTGTCTGAACTTGCCTTATCCCAAAGGGCAGAATCACTTGATACATAGAGGACTCTAAATTAACATGATGTCATTCAATGAAGGCAAGTATAAAGTATTGCGCTTATGAAAGTGAAATCAAATGCACAAATATAAAATGGAGTCTAACCCACTGAAATACTGCAGAAGAGAATGGGGTTTTAGCATGGCTGGTAAACCAGTACTAAGCTAACAAGGTAAGTGATGCTGTTGGAAGTAGAGGGAAGAAACGGAAATTTCTGAGCAGTGTATTGATAGGAGTATCATACAATCCAGGAGACGCGTGCCTCATTGCTGAAGGTGTGTTGTGTCCAGACCTGAGCACCTTTAATAAGCAACTGGAGGAGAACAGCAAAAATACCAGAAAAAATTACTTACCGGTGTGTAATACTGAAAAAGTTGGATTTGTTGAGTGTAAAAGAAGGAAGGCTGAATGGACGTAATGTTTTCATATGTGAAATACTGTTACAGAAGTACTTTTAGAAGCTGCATCAGTCAAGCACAAAGTAATCAGCTGTCTCATTTGCGGTGGGAAAAGAACAACATTCTGAAAATAAAACTTTCTAATAAAGTAATATCAGCATTACCTGGGGAAGTTGTGGAATTTCATTCACTGGGAGCATTTGAGAGTAATGTAAGTGAACAAGAAGAATCGTAAGATAACTTCCTGCCACTCTGGTTTGCACTTTTTGGTTTTACATAGCAAAAATGCACAGAATTTTGTTTCAAGCAGCAGCTGTCACTGCATTCACCACCGATAGGACTCCCAAAGGAAAAACAGCATGTGCCAAACCATTTGTTTTCCTGGGAAATTCACTGAAGGGAGTAGGCCTGAGTGTAAATACCCGTGAAAGAGAAAGAGTTGCAAAATTCCCCTGCAGAGGAGCAGAGATAGAAGTTCAAATGCAAAAGGTCACACTTTTAATCTGTACTGAGAAATAGTGCCAGGGGACACAAAGCTGGTTGGAGGCAAAGAGGCAGTGGCAGCAACAACGGGAAACCCCAGACCATTCCAGTTGTGTGGGATACAATGGCTGCCAGCTTGAACAGAGGAACAAACCAGTATATTTTGTATATCGGATTAATAACTTCTTGTTCATGCCCTTGATGGCCAGGCTTCTAGTCACAAGTGCGATTCCTGTGTTTTGCACAGTAACCTTACATGCAGCCTGTCTTCATATTGGGTTTTTGTTTCTGTGTTGCAATGTTATTAACATTGATATTTAAATGTATGCATCTTGGAAGAATCTGAGAAAAATGGTTTGCTGTTTACTTTTTAACTTAAGGAATTTTGCACTTCAGTGCCCAGTCTCTCCTTTTCTTACAGTGTCATTCAGGCAGGTTTAATTGTCTCTTCAGTGTTTACATTATGTTCAATTCCTCATGGGTCTGCACAATTTAAATCATCTTTGTACTATTCTAGGATGGTAGGAAAGGAGAGAGAATGTGTATCTTACAGGCTCGTTTAAGCAAAATGCGGCCTCCATAAAATCATGTTAGCTGATCTATATTCAGGCCCAAAGAAATGTATTTTTCCTTCCGCAGAGATATGTGGAAGACCAGTGCTTATGCTTTCTCCGTGACTTTTTTTTTTGCTTAGCAACATAATCAAAACTAGGGCTTGAATCTGTGTTAACAGTACTCACAGGGTAAGAACCATTCTTTGGCATGTTGTGATAGAGTCTATCTTGTTGATACTGATACACTTTCTTTAAAACATAATACTAAAAGCAGTGGCTACTCTGGGAGGGTTTGTAGGCCGTGTAACTCCCAAGTCATGACTGGCAATTGTTTGAGTGTGTGGCAGGTGCAATTTCATGTGATAAATGACCAATTTTAATGCCCAAGACTGTTGCTGCCATTGTTTACTATTACAAAGGTAGCCCAGTAGCATGCCATTTCAGACATGCTGGTTTGTAAGAATTCCCAAGAGAGAGGACTAAATTTCCCATTATTACAGATGCATAGAAACATGAAGGAGTGAAATGACTTGCAGAGGTCACATACAAAGTCTGTGGGAAATTGGGACTAAAAGCTATGTCTTGCAGCTCCCAGTTCAAAGTCTTAACCATGAGATTGTTATTTTCCCCTACGTTGGTGAAGCCCTGTTTCATCACCTTCAATAGCTGATAAATTACTTCTTTGAGCTGCTTGAACACCAGAACTTTGAAGGGAAAGGTAAGAAGTGTTTGTGGCTTTTAAGTGTTTTCATGGACACGTTAAATCATTCACCAACTTTATAGGCATCAAATGAAATGGACTTTCTTTCCTGACATGTAATTAACTGCTTAAGAAATGTGTGGAAGCCATCAGTTGATCAAAAAATTTAAAAATACATTTCAGCAATAGTTCGGAGACTAAGAAATAGTAAACTAGTACTTTTAAAGCTTGATTACATTCATAAAGCTTTTTTTTTTCCTCTCCAGGAAACTGAAGAATGTATACAAATGCCTGCTCAGCAAAATACTCAGTTACATAGAGGTATCTCTTAACTGAAGGTGTCTTTGTGAGTGGTCTTTTTTGAGATCTTTTTCTGTTAGGACTCACATCAAATGGCCACACAGTTACCCTTAGGTCCTACATTTCCATGTGACGGTGTCTCAAAGAGAAGAACAGATATCCAGTAATTGATTATGTGAAGTAATAGTTCCAAGTGTACTTCCACTGAAGCCTTCCAACATCTACTTTTGGGTATGTCTGTACTGTAGTCTGACAGCGTTAGGCCAGCTCACACAGATGAGTATGACTGAGGCAGCTATCTGAAGCATCCAGAGCAGTCAGGCTGTGAAGATTTGTATGTTTTCCATGGCTGTTTTCTACACTGAAGTCTGTACTGGACAATCTTCTCTGGTGTTGGGTACCTAACAGGATGGAAGTTTGGTTAGGATCAACCTCACATACTGCAGTCATGCTTTCCAGTTATACTACAGATGTATCCTTTTTTGGGGTTGGACAAATGCTGCATCTTCATATCCACTCCCTCTCTAACTTTAGAGTTGCTGCATGAATTAATGCCCACAAAAATCGCATTTATAGAGTTGGTTTGTTTTTGTAAACCTGAAAATTGTATATCAAAAGAACCTGCTGTTATTAATGAACAACTTTCATTAGCAAATCTGATTGACAGAGAAATTTAGATCACAGAACTCTTTCCTCTCTGTCACTTACTGAACTCTGCTCATCATGTCCATTATTTTTGATAACAGTCCTTTTTATCCTTTTTTGCTTATAGAACTGAAGGAAAAAAACCCACCTTTTATTCCTTATGTAAACAATGTATTAAAAAAATCTCCTGATTACTTACTTATTTACAGATTTATTGGTAAATCTCTGAGATCATGTGAGGCATTGGATGTTATAAATACATAGGATTTTATCAGAAATAACACTATTCAATGAACCTGAGTATGGAATCCAAAAAAATAAGTTGTCAATTGACCTGGGTTTTTTTCCTCTCCCTGTTTTAAGTGAATTACATGCTACCTATGATAATATTCTGTTGTTACAGTATGCTTGGCAGGAATTGAGTTACTGAAGATGATTCATTTGTAATTTTCCTAGCAAATGAACCTGCAAAAGGAAGTTTTTAAGAAATACTTTTACAGGTAATTATCTTATTTTTCCTTAAAAGTTAAATGTGGTCAATTATGGCAGGCATAAGAATGAAGGGCTAAAATCCCAGTTTATCTTCTGTAGGTTATGCATATGTGAATAATCTACAAAATGAAAAAAAAAATCATCTATGTTCTGGTTGAGGTTCAAAGCCAGCTGAAACTAGCACTTTATATTTGTAAATACTGTGGAATTACAACAGAGTTTTTTAACTCTGTGTTAAAACACTTTAGTGAGGTTGGACGATAAATCTGTGCATTCCCTTCCTTAGTTCACAGGATGAGTAAGTTTTCCATACCTTTGTTCTACTATGTCTGGGGTTTTTTCTTGTAGAATTTGTGACTGCAATCACTTTCTACATTGTAAAAATACTTTCTTCTGTCCTGCCTCTTTGTTGCCTGGACACATGTTCTTTGTCTCGTTCATTGTATTTTCCACTTTTTCATTAGCCGTGATCCTTTGCATAAAACCTGCTTTTCTTCCCTTCTCCAGCAGAATCACAGTGATTATCTTTGGGGGCGGGGGGTGGGTATACGATGTCACTTATTCCTTTGCCCTGTGTATCCCTCTTGTCTTGTTCATCCACTTTTAGTCACATTTCCATTGTTTTGTGACAGGTTGTTCCCACTATATTTTTTTTCCAGTGGAACTCCAGTAAATCCTGAAGTACCTGATTCATTTTCTCATTCTGATGCCTGGTTTCCAAGTTCTCTTTTTCCATTTGAAAAATTTAAAGTTATTTTTAGGCTCATAATTCACAAATCTGCTTTCCTCCAGGTCTGCCATAGTCTAGGTATATGCTTCTGCCTTTGGATATCTGTAAGTGCTTCCTTTCCCCAGCAAGCCTTGTTCATCCAACTTTTATCTTTTTGGACAATAATGCTGACCTCAGAGGGTGCTAAAATAGTGATAAATAGTAAGTACTCAAAGATGCCCAAAAATAACATACCATTCAATATTAGTGACAATCTGGTTCAGATTTTCAGATCATGAGAATTTTCATAATGCTGTCAATAAACTGCTAATTGCATGTTGGATGTGGTATGTACATAACATACACAACTTTTAATGCATGTATTTATTAAAAAGGTCCAAACAATTAAGCTTTTTTTTTTCCTCTGAGCATGGGTTTTTTTCTAAATTAGATTGGAAGGAGAAAAAGATCCTTAATTAGGTGCATGAATCAGACAAGTTCAGTCAAAAAGTTCGGTCTCCAAGGAACTCTTAAAATCTTTGAATGACTGAAGAAGCAGATTTACAGTGGAATTTAGAAATTTAACTTTATAGGTACTGTGAAGTTTTAATACTTACAGGATGAGGTCCAACCACTTCCAGCTTTTTCTGTAAGAGTGGCAAGAGCAACGATGGGATAATCTGAGCAAAATGGGAATCAGTAAGGATTAGTAAACAGCATGTGTCGCACCTTATTTTCATATCTGTTGGGTCAAAATATGTATGTGCAGTAACACAGCATTTTAACAAGAGCTAGACTGAATTTATAGATTTGGCATGTAGTTTACTCAGCCTTGTAACTGTTACATCTTTGAAAGTTACTAATGGGAGGTTTACTTAATGTGTTTTACACAAACTTTTTAATTAAAAAAAGCAAACCCCTGGCAGTGGCACTGTTTTTTCTTATATTTACGAGCAGAAATACAAAAGCACAAGTAAGATACTTCTCCAAGAAATTGTGAAATGTAGCTTAACCAGTTTTCCTGAAATAGCCTTCCCATCACTTTTTTCCAGTGTATGAACTCATCACTTATTCCAGTATATTAACAATCTGGACTTAAAAAAAAAATTTACATGTTCGCATTTGTGGCCTTTTTTTTTTTTTTTTTTTTTTTTGGCATACTCTTGCTCTTGGGAGCAGATCTTTCCTACCTTTAACAAATGGAAGATAGGTACTTTCTGTCATCTTCCACATCTCTTGCAGTTAACCTCCTGCATAACTATGTCAATGAGTTAACATTTTCTCTCATTTCTAATGAGGTACGTCTCTGTACCTTTCTGATGTACAAAGTTATGTCTCTTCTAGAGTGCGTCAATATGTGACAGCTGGGTATGAAGCTACCGGTCTGAACATGGCAGAAATCTCAGCACCAGCATCTGTTGTGAGCACAAACTCTCCTGTATTCTCTGCTCTCTATATTGGTTTCGAGTAGACTGTAATCACGTTCCATCTCTTCAAGTACTGCACAAATTTCTAAAAGATCACATAGAGTTTGTGGATGGGGTTTACAGAAAATATGGCTGAAGGACACTTCTAGAGGTTGTCTAGAACATGGCATTTCCCTGGAGTGCTGCTTTCAGACGTAGCTAAACCAGCTTAGTTCTGTGGGGTGTAAGAAACTTTCTGCTTGAGTGAGATGGTCGGTCTGGTCTGGAGGCTGTGCTCTACTCGGGTGAAACTCGCGCACAAGACTGAAAACACAACTCAAAACTTCAATCTCATTGCTTTTTTTTAAGGCATGATGTATTTCTTTGATCTTGCCCAGTCTAATGTGCAGCAGATACTTAGTCCCACATTATCTCTGGCCTCCCCTTCTCTCTTCTATTCCTGCCCTCTCTCTCCCCCTTCAGAGTACGCTACACCTCTTCTCAGGATCAGAAAAAAAGATAACAGGTATAACTCGGGTAGGATATTTGGCTTCTGTGTTGACAAACTGTACAAGGAAGTGAATCTACATGCCACAGATACCAGGAAGGCTGTTCCCAGAGAACATAAGGTGTCGAGAGTACATGGAGGAAGTATCCTATAATGCTGGTCTTGCTTTCTTCCCTAGGCATCAGCTACTGCAGCTGTCAGTGACAGGGCTGCACAAGGTGGACTTCACTGAGGCAATACCGCTGGTTCTGTGTCTGTTCAAATGCAAGATAGTAAGCATCAAAATAATTTGTTCTCTTCCAAATGGAAAAGAAATTCAGCAGATTTACAGTCCAGTTCTGTTAAAAAAAAAAAATCTTTAAATTTTTTAAAAAAAAGCTTTGTGTGAGCCTTTGAAGTTGTGCCATTGGTAGTAAAGCTTAAGAGCTGGCTCCAGCTCTTAGTTTTAAGCAGAAATACCTGATCTATTCATAAAACTGTTCACCACAGACATGGTGTAATTTGTGGGGATATTTACTGGAAATTATAATGACGTATTCTTTTTGGCAAGCAAGGTAGTTACTTTAATTGTTTCAAATCCGGATAGGTCCTGTAACATCATATAACGTTGTATTATCTGTTAATGCTTCATGTTCTTGTGAGGATAGACAGCTAGCCAAAGGGCTGTCTTCTAGGGCAGCCAGCAACACTAAGTCCACTGCAACACTTGCTGTGCAATTAATTTTTCTCAGTTTGGCCCTATTTACAGTCTCTGCCCCGCATCCCCTCATGTTTGAAGTATTTCTCAAGGCAAGCAACCAACTAAAATACAAATTCCTCTCAGTTACTATGATTGACTCCAAAAGTAATTGCATTTGTTTTTCCTCTTTTGTTTCCTCCTTCAATTTACTTTAGCAAGTGACTCACACAATCAGGGACTATTGCTGTGCAATATAAGCTTTCTGGTATTGAAATACTGTTTGCATTTGTCTCGTAGACTTTAGAATTATGATAACTTAGATGGCTGTTCTAGAGAGGAAAATGGTAATGAGGATGAAACAAATTCAGTTTCAAAGAACATTTTCATTTATCTGTGGAATCAGAAAATACTGATCCTTTTGCAAAACAGTAGTTTTAAAGAGTATGTTTGTGAAAACCTTTTTCTAAACAAAATTACATAGCAGCGTTTATGTAGTTTACTCAATCTTTTGTCATGCGGCAGTTGCATTGTTACCCCTCTTCTTTACAGCTTCCAGCAAAGGCTGTGCAAATTATTTCTTGTCACATGTAAGTGAGCAAGGGCAGTGGTAAACAGGAAGAGACGCTTACTCACAAATGTGATAATTCTCATTAGTAAATTATTATATATCTTTTCCACATTACATTAATCAACCCAGATGGCAAACTGCCATATGGGAGAATCCTTAACATGTACAAGATCGTTTAGAAACGTGTTTTCCTTTCCAGAGTCAAACACAAACTAGTGCTGATCAAGCGGTGCTTTTCCCATAATGGTACAAGCAAAGTATTTATGGTTTTAATGCAACTTTTTCCTCAGATTTTTACAAACCGCTATGCTTCAGAGTGAAATTCCCAGCCAGCAGAACTGAGTTAGCTCAAACGCCATTTCCCAGCTGCAGCTATAAAATATGATTTTTTAAAAGAACCCACGGAAGACCCGTGCTCTGACTGTTACTCGTAAAATGTGAAGAATCGAGCGGCTGACCCTTGTAGGAGCACGTTTTCGCTTTGCGGGGCCTGCGGTCCCGGCCCGGGCCAGAGGGTGGCACTGGGCCTCCACGCACCGCCCGGCCCCGCCGCGGCCCGGCCCCGCTGAGGGAGGCCGGCCGGCCTGAGGAGGCGGCAGCTGCAAGGTACGGTGCTATTTTAGCTGGGAGTCGGCGTTCCCGCTCGCGTTCCTGTCAAACTGCTGGCACTGGTTCTGTAAGCGGCGTGTAGAGTGGTTTTGGTGCAGCAGACGCAAGGCTGTTGTCCCAGGGGAGAGCGAGCGACGCCCCAGCCGCCGGCGCCCGGGGTTTCCCTTACCTGGTGGCAGGCGGCGGGGCCTGTGGGATGGGAGGTTTCTGGGCAGCTGCAATACGTATCACCAGCAGTGCGTTACGTGCTTTATAATACAGAGATGTTCCCTGAAAATCCTGATGGAACATTTCAGTGTGTGCTCCTGGCTTAGGATGAGATGAGGAGCGGGTCCGTGTGGTGTTTGTGACTTAGGATGAGATGAGGAGCGGGTCCGTGTGGTGTTTGTGACTTAGGATGAGATGAGGAGCTGGTCCGTGTGGTGTTTGTGACTTAGGATGAGATGAGGAGCTGGTCCGTGTGGTGTTCAGGGCAATAAACAGGCAAAGCCAGGTTTGGAACCCTCTCCTCTAGAGGCGAGAGTCCTCTTCAGTCTCTTGTTGGATCCCTTGGGTTTTTTTTCACTGTGGGGAAGCGTCTGTGGGTGTGTTTGCAACTTTCACACATGGCGTGCTGGAAAAGGTTTTACAGTGTTTAACTGTTGATTGTTGCCAAAACCATTTTGCTATCACGTAGCCCAGTACGGGTCCTCTCGATCTGTCGCGTTCAGCTGGTCAGCTTACAGTGGCATTGGCAACAGCTGTGGTCAGAGACAGTGTAAATGGGCCAGGGACAGTGGTGAAAATTTCAGATTTTTCTAATGTATTCTGGAAAGACAATAATGGTGCTATTGAATAAAGAAATCCCCCATCTTCAAGGAAACTTCAAGAATTAATGTTATGGCTTTGGGCAGTCAGCTTTGACCTTGCTGTTTATCTTTGAACAACAAAATCTTAAGAACAAAACCAAAGAGTGACTTCTTTAAGTAGAGCACCTAGTTTAAGCCCCTGGTTCTTATCATAGGGATGCATTGTCAAGTCGATGAATTAGTTAATCCTAAAAGGAAAAAAAAAATTCCTTTCTTAATTTACATTTTTAAAAACATGTTTGTTTGTTTTCCTGCTTAGCTCCCCACGCCTTGTAAATTGTGAATTTCTCTTTTGGCTGTGTGTGATAAGGAAATTGATTTCATTCTACAAGTGTCTTAATCATCCAGTAGCTTAAACATATCAAAGTGCAAATGCCTTTAGTTTTTAAAGGGGTTGAGCTTAAAATAATTAGTGATCTGACTGTTGCAGCTCCTTAATTTCATAAACTGAACTGTTGGTTTAAAGTGACACTAAAGTCATCCTTTGAACAACAGGGTTAAAAAAATAGTTTTGAGAGGGAAATGGGGTGGCAGTTACATTAGATTGTTACTAGTTTGGAAGGATGAAGATCTCAATATTGCGATTAAAACCGTGAATCTGTTACTGTTCAAAGTTAGCTAAAAAAGACACTAAAAGGAGTGTTTTAGGGACCGAGGTGTGCTGATTTGTGGCAATGAAATATTTTGCTGCTGGGCTGTCAGGGTTAAACGTTCGTTGCACGAAGTTGGAACAACCCCGCACTCTGGGTGTCGACAGTAGCAGGGTTCGGCCACAGGAGGCACAGCCAGCGTGTGTTCGCTGAGGGGGGAGAGACCCTTAATCTCTGCTGGGGGGGCACGGTGGGAAGCAGATCAGCTCTGTCCCGCGTGTGCCGTGCCCCACCCCTCCCCGTCCCAGCTTTCGCTAACCCTTCTTGTCTTCTGATTGCACTGATCCTCTGAGAGAGTGTGCTTCTGCTTGGGCAGGGCAGCTTCTGTATTAAGAGATCAGAGCTGGCTTTCTCTCAGCCTACGTGAATGGATTTGGTGTCAAGGGCAAGGAAGGGCAGCTGCTGCAGCCCCAGAGCACCACCCACCCACCTGTTTGCTGGTGAAAGTGTTACTGGCGCCAGGTGAGGCTCCTGCCTTTCACTCTAAGAGTCCCCAGAGGACAGAACCCTTAAATGTGCTCCCTCAGGTCCCAAGTGTAGTGCCTGTCAGAGAGCTGTACTTACCCAAAGCATCAGTCAAGTTTCCTCTCCTCCCATTGCAAGTGATTCTTCTCAATTCATATATAAGACTCAAAACTTCCCATTTCAGGCAAGTTCATAAGTGAGCTTAAATTAGAATGTCATCTGATAAGGCACCGTTCCCCCATCCACTGTCTTATGACAATTAAACAGATCTAATGAACAGTAATAGTGCCTTCAAAGGCTACAGTAAGTGTCACTTGAATAAGAGTAAGGGATATTGCATAGCTTCTGAGGGCAAAGGGAGAAAGAAATAAACTGTTACTGGCGTTCAGGAATTTAGACTCCTATTTCAAACTTAATTTAATTCTTATGGAGAAAGAGTCCCTTTAGGAGCAGCCAAAGTTTAATCAGTAACACAACAGCGATTTAGCTCAATTCTCAGTATCTTAGTCATAGAGAAAAGCTGCTGCAACTGATTAGAAACCCCATTTCATTGAAATACTGCATGGAAGCATGAAAATTCCAGTGTGGAAAGGCAACAGTCACTTCATCATTCTAGATCCCATGTTAACGCATCACCAACTCTTACATTCAAAGCCTTTTTAGAGAAACTTAATAGTTGGGGGACTAATAACTACCCACAACCCTTAATTCTGAGCGATTATTCTAAACACAAATTAACAGATCTGGGCCATTACTACTGAGAACTGAATCATCCATAAGGGTGGGAGAGAAGAAGAAGAAAAAAAAAGGCAATAGTCCATGGGAATGTCTCGGGATTAACTGCTTTTGTATGTTTCCAAACACTTTGTCAATAGCATTGCCTCTGTAATAAATTCCTTTTCTAGTTCCTTTCACACTGTTTACAGACAGATCACTTACAAGTTTAGAATATACACTCAAATAAGATTTTCCAAGTTACAAGAATTATTATTCACTTCACATAATTTTATTCTTTATATTCTCTACATACTTGAATTTTTACTTGGTAAAGTCGTAACAGAATGTATAAGTATTTAAAAAAAACAACACAGCACAAGTCAAAGCCAGCAAACAGTTGGTCCCCAAAGAATAAAGAAGCAATCAGTTCAATAAACACACTTGATTTATTTTGTATAAAAAGGGTTAAGTTTACAACTAAACTTTTATAAAAAGTTTAGCATGATTAAGTACATCATTACACTTTTTGCAGAAATGTGTATTTCTGCCACTATACAAGAAAACTCTAATTAAAGAGTTCACAAGGTTTCACTCATATATATATATTTATATATAAATATATACACAGCATTCAGTCATAGGTTTGTGTCAAAAAGGTAATTTCTGACCAGACTTTCCTAAAAAACTGAACACTGAATCCTTCTGGTACTCACGCTCCACCTTTGGAAAAAAAAGGCAAAGTCTGCTTTAAAATGGGCAACTCCTTGTGAGATTTTTGTTTTGCTCCCCACGTTGGGAATAGTATATAAAGGAAGCCTTCCAACTAGGGAAAGGGTATTTAAGAGTCTTCATAAATAACTAGGTTCAGTCCAAGTTGAAGAATGGGGTGGGGATAAAGATCAATCTTGAATTTTTTTCTTCTTTATTAATTTTAAAAGGTCCTTTTAGTTAGATGTGGATTTCCCCCTCCAGATACAGCTGAAAAATAAATTCAGCACCTCAAAAAAGAATCCTGTAGATATTTTCTTGTGCAAAAAAAAATCTCATCAGTGGAACACCTGCAAGAGATTGAAAAAGAGGCAAATTTAGGAGAATGCTAACAGGGCAGAGATCCGGACAGCCTGGCGCCAGAGAGGAAGCCACAGTTTGAACATTTAACCAAACACTCAGAGATTGGGCAAACCCTGGCGTCCAGATGCAACACATACACGCTCACACACTCGCTCTCAAGAGCACAAATTGAACATTAAAATAACACACACTCAAGGGAAAAGGGTAGAAGGAGGATTCTCAGTCCAATCTCTGTTTAGATCTCTGTAAATACAGCGCTCAGAGGCGCCAGTCTGCCTCTTACAGCAATTATATGATTAAAAGCAGTCACTTATTTAACTGATAGCGCAGACAATCCCACATCACAGAATTTAAGGAATTGTGCCAAGATTCCCAACTCAATCAGTCACTCTGGCCCAGGAAGTTATGACTCCACGAACAGATAACGAGAGCATTTGCATTAAGCAGCGACTTGTATCACAGCAGCCTGCGCTGCCTGATGAACCTTAGTAACAAAGTACACTTTGGACTCTAAGATGCAGTTTGTAAGTCTTAATTTCTTACCGATTATAGAGGCATGTCCTGATCAACTTTCAGGATCGATTTTTAAGCAATAACCACGACGCCCTCCCATTCCCCGGGGAGGCACTTTTTACCCCAAGTTTAGAAACAAGATGCGCTGCACTCACCGTTTGATTCAGCCACAAAGTGCTTTGCTGTCGCTCGACATGAGCTCTGAGGGGAACTCGGACGCCTGCGAGAAGCAAACAACACGGGGGTAAGGGCGAGGTGGCCGGGGGGTTGGGGGAGAGCCGTCCCGGGCCTCGAAGCGCTTCTCCCGCCGCACGCCCGGCTACAGACCCCGGCGGCGGGGCGAGGCGGCCAGCACCGGCCCCTCCGTGGCCACCGCGCTCCAGGCGTCGCAAATACCGACTTACCCCCACACACACGCAGGTCAGCGGGGAGCCGGGGGAAGCACTTACCTGTAGCGAGAGGATGCTGATGTCTGTGTTTAGGGTGGTCAGAGGAGTTCTGGAGGAAGGGTTCTGCCCGGGTCTCTGGTGGTGGAGGCTGACGATGCTGGGGTGCGAGTCCAAGGCGATCTGCAGGTCCAGGATGTAGTCGATAACGTGCTGCAGGATTTCCATCTTGCTCACTTTCTTGTTCTGCGGGATGCTGGGCACCAGCTCTTTCAGCTTAGAGTAGCAGTCGTTCATGTTGTACAGCAGGCTCATGGGATCATCCACGGGGGTTTTGCTCCGGGAGATGCCCAGGTTGTGCTCCGACAGGCCGTTTTTCCTGACGGACCGCACCGGGCTGAAGGCTTTCATGCTGGGAAGCGGGCGTGGAGCGCGGTTCCGGCGGACGGGAAGCCTGCGGAGCGCTGGCGCTGCCCTCCCCCTCTGCGCGCTGCCGGAGCTCGCACTGAGGCGCGGGGCTGCGCGGCCTGCTCTTATACTGCCGCCGCCGCCGCCGCCGAGGCCGGCCCGCGCTCGCTGCCATTGGTGGCCGCCGGCACGTCCATCACCCCGGGGCGCCCTCACTGGTGGGGCGGGCGGCGCGGGGGCCGCGCGGGCCTTCCGCCCGCAGAGCCAATCCCGGGAGGGGGCGTGGCCACGCCGCACAGCTGAGGGAGTAAATAGTGCGCGGCCCGCTGGCGCCCGGCCCGCCTCGTGAAGGCGCGGGGCCCGCAGCGCGGCGGGGCGGGTAGCGCCGTGCGGGCACCGGGGAGTCAGGGCGGCGCTCCTGCCCTCGCCCCCTCCCCGCTGTGCCCCTCTCCGTAAGCGCGCAATAGCTACCAGGGTGAGGGGCGCGGGACAGCCGGCTGAGGCGGCACCGAGGTGCCGGCGGGGGCTGAGCCTTGCCGAGGGTCACGGTGAATTGGAGCATCGAGTGGTTTTTGCACGTACCTCCTTAAATACAGGGCAGCGTAAATCAGTGGTCGGGTCAGCGGCGGAGCGCTGGTAGGCTGCAGATAGAATGTCGAGAATAACGACAAATAAACCTATAGATTCGACTGCAGCTTTCTGCCCTGGTGAGGACAGGACACCGAGAGCCCTGATGGGGTCAGGCGGCAGTGCTAGCTCCGTGCATAGTGAGGACAGGGCTATTTTAGATGATGCTATTAATTGGAGATCATCAAGCAAATGTGTGTATTGGAAGTGCATTTACATGGATTGCCCTTGAAAGGCTGCTCATCTGCACCCTATCAGTGCTTGTGACACGGTACTGTCATTAATTATGCATAGATTGTTTCTGGTGACAAATGCAAATACTTACTACAAGCTGTACTTTTTGCAGCTTTTGGTTGCAGCCAATGAAACATCTTCCAGAAACATTCCAGAGGAAAAAGTTGGGTTGGTGTTGTTTGGTGGTTTTTTTGTTTTGTTTTGTTTAGCTGGAGAAGTTACTTTGATTGATTAAGTTTAGCTCCATTGTATTTTTCTGTATTTCACTGATACAAACGGCTGTATAACATACCGACGTAGCTTCCACCCGTCTTTTCACATACTACCTTAGGCAAGTTAAACTTAGGAAAGCGTGGACGCACATACACAATTAATATAAATGAAATTCTACATAAAACGCAGCAGTTCAGTAACAACCACCCGGACACTTAAAAGTACGTTAGTGTTCGTTGCAAACAAAAACGTAGTAACGGCATACATCCATAAAATCCGTGAGGATTGTGCTGTCAATCATAACTATTGAAAGCAGACAAATACGGGATTTATCTGCGCTGTTGTTGCATAGCTACACTAAAGGAGCTGGGGCTGTGGGGGAGGAACGTTACGGACACTTGGAGACCCAAGCTGCGGAGAGCCGGATCGATATTTCTGCCAGTTAACGTCGCATTCCTGAGCTGCTGGTTGGCTCTTCTCTAGCCAGGGCATCATGGTGGCTGTCACACCAGGGTGTTTGCCCCGGGGCTTTTCTCTGGGGGTGGACTGTAGGCGGTGCTGAGGCTGACAGGAACACAATTCAACGCGTTTTGAAATACGAAGGGTGAAAGTGAATCTCAACATTCGATCTGATAGGAAGACAAATACATTGTTCAAGTGCAGTTAAAGAGCGTACATAATAATAAAGAACACCTTGTCGATTAGCGACTCGATTAAAATCGCCTTTTAGAGCGACTTCAATCCTTTCCATCACTGAAATATCACTTTCAAGCGTATCTGGTACTTGATCTGCAGGCACAGCTTTTAGTCCTTCAACGTGCTTGTGCTTCCGTCTCATGAATGCACCAGTGGAAGAAATTTTGACGCTATTTTTGGTATAATAATAGCCAACGTAAACAAGTACGTTCAGGCTTCTCCCATCACTGTCGTTCTTGGACAGCGCGGCAGCTTACAGTAACCTCCGTCCGGGCTTTGCAGAGGACCCCTTTGCAAACGGTTTCGGTTTTACATACTAAGGGCTTCACACACTTTCTCAAAGACTGGGAAGTTGTGCGGAGAGGCTAACCTGCTTATTTTCTCTCGTGACAAGTGACAGCCACGTGCGCTTTCTGCACGAAAAGCAGACCCGCGAGTGGGCAAGCTCCCCTTACCCCGGGCAAGCAGCCCAAGCGCCTTTTCCTAACATTTCGTTCCCTCAGCTCTGCTCTTTTAACCCGGGAAGCTTCGGCAGCGGCTGCCCGCCCGGAGAGCCCCCCGCTCCCCAAGACAGGTCGCACGAACGCTCCCCGCAGAGGCGGCAGCGAGGTCGCCGCGCCCCGCTGGGGGCAGGCGGGGGAGCTCCCCGAAACCCGCGGGGCAGCGAACCCCGGGGCCGGGCCCCCCGTGCGGCGGCGGGCGCCTTGGGTAGCCGCGTCCGCCTCTCGTTCTCAGCCGGGATTTTTACAGCCGGTTCCCAGCCCCAAACGCCGCTGCAAACAGCTGTTAGGAAGCCGCCGCCGCTCGCCACGCACAAAGCGCCGCTTTCTCCTCCGCGCCCCCCCTCACCACTACCGCCGGGAGGCACAAACTTGGGGCTCCGCGCCGGGGGCCCGGGCCGCCCCGCCGTGGGGGGCCCCCACCGCCCGGCGCCAGCCCGCGGCGGCTCTGGGGTGCGCGGCGGCGGGTGCGCGGCCGCCCCCGGGGGCACCCTCCCCCGCGCCCCGGGCGCCGCGCCCCGCCCCGCCCCGCGCCCGGGGCCGGCCCGGACTGCGCGGCGCCAGCCCCGTGACATCAGCCCTCGCCACCGCCCCCCCCCGCCCGCACCGCCCGGGCCCGGCGGCGCCGCTCAGGCGGCTGCCATGGCGACCGGGGCTGCGCCCGCGGCGGCGGCAGGCGGCGGCCCGGCCCCGCTTCCCCCTCCCGGGCGCACCTGCAGCGGGGGCCACCGCCGGACACCCCGCCATGCCGCGGGGGGGGGGGGGCGCCCGCTCGCAGAAAGAGGCGAGAAAAGAGTAAAACGGGCAAAATCGCGCATGGACGGAGCGTGCATCCGCGGGAGAAACCCCGGCGCCGCTCGTCCCCCGGGGCCGGGCCGCCGCCCCCCGGGCGGGAAGGAGCGTGCCGGGAGAGCGGGGGAATTTGTCCTGTTCTGCCCCCCCCCCCCCCCCCCCAAAAAAATCTATGAGGAAAAGTCATGCTTTTTCTGAAGGCTCCTGGCCCTCTCGATTTTTAAGGTCTTCTAAGGCCAGCCCCTGGTTGACACAGCCCCCCTCTGGGTGACACAGCCCCGCTCTGGGTGACACAGCCCCCCTCTGGGTGACACCCCCCGGTGCGAGTGCCGGCCGTGGGGCGAGGGGCGCGGGCAGGGTCCGCGGGGCTGCGCCGGCGCCTCGTCAGGGACCGGCAAGTTCCTACGCGGGTCCTGTCCCGTGCCTCCGACGAAATTTATCTAAAACATCTAATAATAACGTAAATGGTTTTAATTGCCGTGTATTTAAGCCATCAAACCAAACTATATATATTAAAAAAATTGTTGAAATTGGCCCGTTTCCAAGTCATTGACACCATCCAACCTATGCAAGCGGGGTGTCCAAATGCGTTTTGATACAGGAGTTTTCAATGTGCTAGGTGAAATATCTCGCTAAACCCGGCTGCTTTTAACTACCCGGCCCCTTTTGTTTGCCTCACGTTTCCAATTCATTCAAATAAAGAAGTTTAGAAGTTTGGGGTTAGGCTTCCCCCCCCCCCCCCCCCCCATTTCTTTTCTTTCTTTTGAGCGGGAGGGAGAGAGTAATGCATGCAAAATATTTAGTTACAACTTCTGCGAAAGGCACCGATCTGTAACAGCATTTTCTACTCTCACAAAGGATTTTCCTGTTACTTTTGTTCCGGTCACAAAATTAAAAAAAAAAAAAAAAGTCGGAAGAAAAA
Organism: Falco peregrinus; assembly: GCF_023634155.1. Lineage (NCBI taxonomy): Eukaryota > Metazoa > Chordata > Aves > Falconiformes > Falconidae > Falco > Falco peregrinus. The sequence goes on from NC_073727.1 coordinate 64,055,816, forward strand.
AAAAAAAAAACTTGGGGGAGAGATAAGGTCTGGAAAACAATCTGGAATTGCCAGGCTGTTGGTGGGAGCTCTGCGGGGCTGGCGTCAGGAAGTCTGCGCCGCCTTCTATTACTGTTGATCCAGCTTTGTGCAGCTGCACTCAGTACAATTAGCTTGTAGAAACAATCCTGCTGTAGGCAGCCTCTTCCCTTCAAAGTGCTTTTCTATACTGATCCCCTCACATCATGATGCTGGAAATCAAGTCACAAGCCGACCACTGTTTGGCCAACATCATCTGTGGGAATTCATTAACCTCCATCCCAGAGATGCAACAAGAGATTGTTTGTCCAGAACTAAACTTACAGCTTAATATGATGTAGCCCATACAGGAAAAAACCTGTGTCCCCATTTCTTTTTCTTTTTTTTCTTTTTTTTCTTTTTTTTTTTTTTTTTTTGTGTGTGTGTCCATAACAAGAAACACATTGTGCAGCTTTTTCTTTTTTTCCTTTTTTTTTTTTTTTTTTTTTCTTCTTTAGGGAGTGGGGAATGTAGCTGAAACCAGGCATGAGCCGGCTCCTGCTAAAACTTTGCCATCAAACTGTTTTTTGGTTCATCGGGCTGCAGTTTCCATAGAAGCAACTTATCCCCACGATCATCTTGTTGGGTGCACTTTGCAAGCTCATTTCCCGTCTGAGTTTGCTCTGCTACTCTCAGATGCTGCAGCTGACACATTTCCTCCCCGTGCACTTTGCACCCACCTCATCCTTGCCCAGATGCTCAGGGCTGATTGTGCCTAAAAGGGGGTTTCATCGCGCTCTGCAGCTGCCTTGGGGGAAGGGAATTCTTTTTTTTTTTTTTTTTAAATTTTATTTTTACTTTCCCCTGCTTCAGTGCTCAGCTCCATGCCATGCAAGCAGCAGGCCTTCCTTGTTCCCCCTGTCCCCAGCGCTGCAGTACTGGCTCACAGGGATGGGGCTGTGGCCGCAAGCCCTGTTCCACGCACCAGTCAGCGCTGGCAGTGGCTCACCCGGCGGCCCCGGTCCCGGTGGCATGGAGCTGCCCTTGGGACACTGCTGCTGTGCACCACCAGCTGGGAAACGGGGCTCTGGTGTGCCCCATCTGCGTGGGCAGCCACAGAGCAGCGGCAGGGTGACACCTCCCTGCTCACGGGGCTGTTTGTGAATGACCACACTTTCTGAGGGCATGAGTCCTGCTTCCCGGCACCCCCGTGCTGCCCGTGGCAGGGCTCTTGGTGTCCTGCTGGCAGCACCTCTCGGGGCAGTAGGGCTGGCATCATTGCTTCCCCTCACTTTTGGCCATGAGGATGCTCAGGGCCTTGCTTCCCCCCACCCCACTCTGCACCCTGCTGTGTTCTTCAATGAACATATGGGTGCACCTTCTCCGAGTCCCATTTCCCAACTCCATTCTTTTATGGGCCATATTTGCAAATGCCATTGATCTGCCAACTGTAAGATCTCTCTTCCTTTCCCCCCACTATTCTTTTGAACAATGTTGCTTTTGAACAGTATCACTCCCTCCATTTCCACTTTTAAACATCCCTCATCTGCTGCTGTTATATTCCCAGGCTGCGTGCTGGTGGAGGCTTGGGAAGTGTTGTGACAAAAAGTACATATTTTCTCATTTTTCCTAGGCATCTGCTTTTTGGTCAGAAGTGTTTGACTATCGGATGGACAGGCCTTTGTTCTGATTCAGTTTTGACATGCATATCATTTTGTCATCACATGCCCAAACTACTGTTCTGCAGGAGTGCCTTTTACTCAAACTGTATTTTCTAGCACTCCTCTGCAAGGGGGCGTTTCTGTGTGAATTGTGTGGTTTTGCCAGGACATTTATATCAAGTTCCAATTCAGACTCCTCTGTTTTAATGTTTTCATCTGTTTTGTAAGATTTCTTATTTCTATAAGTAGGACCAGTGCCCTGAAGGCATTTCTATGTAAACTGCCACCTGCAAAGGGCTGTTGCTTACCTAATGCTAGTTGAAGAACACCACCATGAAAACTTTCTGGAAGCAGCATCTCTCTGGCATAGTAAGTGTTTCTGGTGTGAGGTGTATTAAGTCTACGTATTAACTTCTATGGTTTTACTCAGAAACAAATACATTTCCTTTTAAAAATCTCGAACTATTTTATTAATGCAATGTCCGTGTTTTAGTTGTTGCGTAGCATGTCTTCTAAAAGTGTTCATAGTGAATCAGTTAGGTGTCTCTGACTTAACATGGTTGTGCTAAAATCTGGGATTGAACAAGTTCAGTTCTCAGTGCATGGCTTACGTAGCAGGTGATTTTCATCTACCACAACTTTTCTAGTGATACTTTTAAATTAGTATAGGTATAGAATGTTGCAAATTTTGCACTCCCCAACAATTCTCTGGAAAACCCATTTAGAAAAGGGAACGGGGGGGGGGGGGGTGGGGGGGGGGGGGGGGTGTCAGGCAGGTGATTACTGACAGTACCTTGCATGTGGTAAGGAACAAACCAAGGAATAAAAAATGGGCTTATTCTTTCCTTTGTTAATTATCTGGCTGGCTGGCCCAGCTCCCCTCAGCCTTCCACATTGGCCTAACTTTGATTTTTAGGTACAGACCCGTGGGAATAAAAGCACAAAATGCTTGGCTTAATTTCACTGAAAAAAGGAGGGAATTGGATTGGTCGGAGAAGTTTATGAAAATCAGTTCCAGGTATGGTTTTAAACACCACCACCCCTCCATTCAAATTGTAAAATTATGATAAATTCAAGTATAGATGCGTTTGTATAGTATGCTTTCTGTGTTTGCTCTGGCTCAGTAATAATGTTTCATGAACATAGAGGAAAAATGGAGTCTGTACTGCGACTGTCGTCTAATTGTTGGTGAATCTGTACTCTCACCTGCCTGTTCACTTCAGGCAGAATACCTCAGTTACGTGGTGGAAAGCTTTGCAGTGTTGAGCAGGCAGTACTAATTTGGTGCTTTACCAAAGCTATTGTTATTGGTTATGTTAGGACAGGACCCACAGCATTCTCAGTCCTTTTTAACTAACTTATAGAGCAAAATTTTCTATGGCGGGAAAGCCTAGTTCCATTCGGGGTTTGGATACTGGAAGTGCAGCTTAGCGAAATGTGTACTGCATCCCAAATGCAAGTGCACCCTCACAAGTCCTGCTGAACCACAGGAATTCCAGTGCAGTTTCGTAGGCTGTTAAAACTTTGCTTCTTTATAGCCCCAGAATGAGCATTATCTAGGTTAAGCTGACTTTCTTAGTGACTGTCACCTGCATAAACCCACCTGGGAATCACAAAATAGGTACGTGCCTAAATCTTTTGAGAGGTCTGGTCCAGGAGGTGTGCTCAAATCATGCTTAAATGTGCATTGACAGCATGGAGCTTAGCAAAAGCGCAGCAACTGTAGCTGCCGGAATGTTCAGAGGGAGAAAAGGAAAAGAACTGTTGCTTTTTTATAAGCATTTTTTCTCATGAGAGCACTTGCCCTGGAAGTGAGAGACTCAGATTCAATGTTCTCCTTATCAGAGGTGATACAAACTCCCTCCTGCTTGCAAAGCACCCCTAACAACCAGAGTAGAGATAAGGCTAAGGTGGAGGACACCCACCCATCCTGTTCAAGCTTGCCATGCTAAGGAAACAGATGCAAATTTCAAAGGGCCAGAGGGATTATAAACAAGAGGGAGCCTGACACTGTAGGTCAGAGGTAAAGGCATCTCCTGGATGGCAAGAAGCCTGACGACCGGGCCTGGCCTGGCAGACCAACCCATTCTTGAGGGCGAGGTTCATCTCACCTTATCATAGATATTTAGAGGTTTGGTGTCTGTCTCTCAATAGTCAGTTAATAGAACAAGAGACACCTGCAGAGAGTGATTCATTCTGTGCCTGTTCACCACTTCTTTCCGGATGGAACGAAATCTCCTTGCTGGGGGCTGTTGCTCCCTATCAGTTCTCGGCAGAAGCTAGACAACCAATTTCAACCAGAAGCCTGACTTATAGATGCCAAGTGAGGTGAATTCCACTGTAGATGACTAATCTTTCTCATGCATCATACCTGATTTTAGCCTTTAAGAATTGGTATATAATCAAAGTTAGTCGTTTGAGTTCTGTCTCTGTACAATGGTCATTCCTTTCGTTGGGACGCTGGAGATGGATAGATGGGGTGAAATGTCTGGGGATGATGTGTATCTTTCTTTAAGCCTGTAGAGCCTGAAGGTCATGTGTGCCCCTAGTTGGCGCTTGTGAATCCTGGCACTGGGTGTCTGCAAGTTAAGCGTGGAACTATTGAATGTCATCATGCAAACTTCTTTTGTGGATGGTCTAAGTGACTAGAGGCACTACACACTATTTTTAAGAGAGGAGTCAGTTGCATAAAAATCTGCATTAAAAATGTCAGAAGATATAAAGAGGCTACAACTGGGATTTTCAGAGAGCTGAAAGGCTCCTTATTTAAATCAAAGAAAGTTAAGTACTATGGAAAATATCATAAAGTGTATATTGCATTTTATGCACTTGCATACCCAGAAAAATGTGTCTCTAACTTCTAAAACTGGAGGTTGGATGCCTTTAAAAATGTTACCTTTAATTCTAGCCCTGAAGAGATAAGCATGTAATTTTAAGTTTCAAAAAGTTAGAGGTTTTTTCTTAGTTTTGATAATATGGAGTAATGCTGAGGTGTACTACAGGATAAATCCCAAATACGTACCTCATTGTTTCATCAGAGATCAGCAAAAGGTCACCCAACTTTCTTATCAGATTACAGGAGTGCAAGTGTTTTCTTGTGCTAGTCTAAGTTTGGTGCACACATATTCTTTGCAAATGGATGATCGCAGGAAAAGACAAGCTATGTGTTTTTATAATTTAATATTTGTCAAAGGTCATCAAAGGGTTATGTCCAGTCATTTTGCAAAATTTAGATCATAGAGGCAGTGGTGGACAATAAGTGTCCAGTTTGGTGAAATTAAAGTCATATTTCTCCTCATGGGTTTCTAGCTACAAATGCAGTTAAGAGATAATTCTACCACATTGTTCATGTCAGTTGCTCCATAAGGCTGAATGTCTTCAACTATTACAAAACACTTGCTTGAGAAACCCTTCTACTTCTTTTATCAAAATACTGAAAGTATACGTGTACTCAAGTTGTTCAAATTTGGCAGCGTAAAAGTAACTGAGAATGGACTCAAAATTAAGTTACTTAAAGCCTCAAGCTACTGTTTCCAGCAGAGACAAGAGGTCTGAAAATGTTAAAAGGATGTGCAAACTTAGAATATTTCGGGCCAGAACACAACAGCTGGTTTATACCTAGCTGAGGATCTCAGTTGTTCTCTGTTGAACAGTCAGAATTCAGACTTTTTGCATTTTTTTAATTTCCTGCCTTCTCACTCTGCTTTGTTTTCACTCCAGTAGCAATGGTTTTGTGCTCCTTAGTTGCTTTCACAGCTCTACAGGTCTCTTCGCTCTGGAGATGGGATTCACCTCACTTGACTTAAGGCATGTGTCTGGTTGATGTCTACATCTAAGCCCGTCTTTCACGACTCAGTTTACAGACAATTGGGAAAATCGTTGCTTCTGTGGTGACTTATTTCTTCCTAATACAGAAGTCTAAAGGACTCTGACTATCCTGGTGTACCCCTTTGACTTCTGAGCCCAGTTGTCCTTAGCCCAGCCAGCATATGGTTTAACTAGACACCCTGGCCTTGATGTGGATGATCTACACCAGGGTTGTTTCTCAGACTTTCTTGTCAATTCTCCAAATTTGTGTGTGTGTGTGTGTGTGTGTGTGTGACTTGACACATTTTAATTAAAATACTTGACAGCAACGAGAAAATGAGTAGTGACTAATATACTTTCACTAAGAAGTTGTTCTGGCTGTGGTCTTGTGGAGTACTGGGGATTTACAGGACACAGTGTATGACCTCTAGGCTAGATGCTCAGAGTTGTAAACTTTGAGAGTTGTGAAAGAGGCAAGACGCTCCCGTAAAACAGCTGAATTATGCTGTGGAGAACTTAATTCAATCCATGACTCTGCCACAAATTTTTTTGTGACATGATGGACAAGTCATTTAAAGCAGACATTTGTCAGAAGACTGTTTACCACATGGGAAGTCACGGGAGTTGTTCTTGAGTATCTAAAATATAACAAAAATGCCAAAGCACTCTGAAGTAACAGGTCCCATCTATCATAAGCTTGGCAGCCAGACCTGGAGTTATTAACCAGCATATTTTCTGGTCAGCTGCTTCACAAATGACCACTGGTTTAAAGTTAACACCTTATAATTATTTTTCTTTTCTCCTTGAAAAGGGAGTATTCCTTTTGAGGGAAGGACAGAGTATATTCTAGTCAGTGTAGGAAATGATTCTAGGGTGGTTAGAAGTTCGTTGTAATGAGGGACATTCCAGTCTCCTTTCCTGCAAGTTTTTCAGGGCCCATAGATTGCTTCTACCTCCTGCTCTCCAGCTGGGAACTTGAAAGGTGGTGCAGAGCCAGTAAGGTGACTGTCAGGGACAAGGTGACACTGACAGCGAGACAATAATGGGTTGGTTGGCTTGAGCGTGATGGGGCTGGAGGGCCAGGGAAAGGGAAAGTACCAGTCACGGCTGAATAAGGACTTGGAGCTGGAACAAGGAAGTCTAAGGATTAAAGAGGGGAACAGGGGAGAAGGGTAATTCAAGTTTCAGATCTCTGTTCATTGCTGTAGGTTTCTTTCATTTAAAATGACAAGCTAAAATAAGCAACATTATCCAGAAAGTGAATGCTTCTAAAGAAGTTTCCTGTATTTCTGTCTCCTGCTAGGGCAACTTGTGAAGTCAACTGTGGTGATTTTAGCCCTAGCTAGATAAATTTCCTAGCTTGTGGGAGATACAGGTACAAGACTGATCCAGTGAGGTCTGTATAACTTGTCACGTAAGAGACACTCCAGAACTGGTCATTTGGGACATTCACCTGGTGCAGTGGAAATTCTGAGTTGCAGTCTGAACCGGGAAGAACAGCCTATGAAACCTTGGTTTTTGACAGGCCTTTTAAACATCAGACCACTTCTTTGAGAATTTCCTGAGAAAATATTCAGGAGAATACTCTTGGTTTTCTTCTGAAGCATGATAGTAAGACTGCTGAAATATTGAAAAGTTTCACAAGATGGGAAGAATCATTCTTCCTTTATCCATTTAGTATCATCTGGGGTGCAGGATCTTTTTGTAGGATCCAGCATCACTGTAAAGACTACCTGATATTAAAATTCTGATGAATATTTTCAGGGTATTTGGCTCTGTTTGTAGAAATTATTTAGTACAGAGCGAGCATGTTCTGCTTCAAAGGTTTTGTCTTTTTTTTTTTATGTGAGCTTCCACTTTGTTTTCAATAGTGTGTGTGTAGACTCTATCAAGGAAAAATAAATGTCACAGGAAAGTTTTAGGTAATTTTTTGTTGTCTGGGTGAGTTTTCGCTGTAATGCAGATGTCCCCTTTTTAAATCTGGTAAAGGCATTGCCATCTGGGGAGATAATACTCTGTTCTTTACTGAGAGCAGCAGCACACCTTGCAGAATTGTTTTAGGGAGCAATCTGCAGTGTGCCAATTGCTCTCTTTTCTGCTATTTTGGTAGTGTTTTGTGGAGTTAAGCGCATGTGTATAAGCTGCAAATGTACATTCCTGTATAGAATAAAGCAGGCTGTCTGCGTGGATCAGCTGTTATGGGGGTGGCTGTGGGTAAGACATGAAACAGGCTGTGGAAACTCCTTTGATGGAGCCTCAATAGTCTTGATGCTTTACACACATGGGGCCTGATGCAAATCCACTGAAACCCGGGAAGACTTTCCCTGTCAGTTCACAGATTTGGATCCAGCTTCAGGTGTGTTTGTGAATGTACATGAGGGATGTAGCTGGTATATGGCTAGTATAGCAGTTACCCATGAGAATGGAGAGGGAATTTGTTTCACTGCTCTGGGTTGGCAAGTGGATTTTATCTAAAGCTTTCCACTTGCACATAGCCAGCCTGCTCAGGTTCTAAATAGATTCTACCCTCAGACTGTAAAGAACAAGATAATCACTTTATGTTATGTACTTGAGAGCTAAATTATTTTAAAAGTCTGAAATTAGCAGATGAGGAGGAATTTATTTGCCAGATACATTCAGAAGCAGCTTGGGAAACCTGTCAGAGCCTAGCTTTAACTGCTTCACTAGTGGCTGTTTGACTTAATAGCTCTCGAGCATGCTTACAGTATGAGGGAGACCAAAACAAAATCCCATGATGCATGAGATTTTCTTCCAGACAACGAAAAATGCCATCAATTCATAAATCAGATAGTTCAAGAGGAAAACCTGCACCTACAGCCACTAACTTCACATTACATCCTCTGTGCTCCAGGCAAAAAAAGAACTTGCTTTTTTTTTTTGACTCTCTTTATCCATTCTTTCCAGGTCTATTAACTTAGTACATTGCTGAACATGACCTTTGCTCTGCTAGCAATGCCGGTCTTTACCACGCGTAAGTCCTTTCCCCACTATTTTCATGCTTTCCTGCATCTTATCCTCCATGTATGGAACACCAGACTCAAGTCTGGGAAATTCTCTCCAGCTATTCTCCTTCAAATCAGCCCTTAAGATGCACTTCAACCCTGATACCTATGGGGCATTGCTGATAATAGCTAGGCAGAGTGGAAGTTAAATTGTTTTCTAGGCAGCCTATGTGAAAACATGCTTGCATTATTCCTACTGTGGTTTTACTGTCAACCCTTTTCCTGCTGGGGAGGACAAGGCCATAATGTCATTTTAGTAATCACCAGCTGTCATTGGAAGCTGACGTAGATAAAAGCAGCTCAGCTCTTCTGGTTGTTACCTTCCCTCTCCTTCAGTCACAACTCTACCAGGTTGCTTCTTTCATTCTTCATGACTCTTGCACATCTGTGAATGTAGCTCCCTTGCCTTGCTAAGGGACTGATGCAAAGAATATGTTAACACATCTTGGCTTCCAGCATCAAAGTTGGTTTGGGGCGGGTTTTCTTGCATATGGAGCCACAGATCTTAACCCTTCAGAGTGGCAGAAAGGCTTCCTTCTTAGTTGCTATTACTTGCCTAACTGTGTATGGAAGGGTCAGGCATCCTAGCTAATCATAGCTTCAGACAGGCAATTCTTCAAATTGTTTTAGGGTTTTTAATTAAAACTGTAGGCTCCAGCATCATGTGGCAGAGAGCCAGTATCAGTCATCTGACAATAGCCTTCGCCATCTACCAACAATAAGGGAATTCCTCAGCTTATGCTCCAGAGGCTTCTGAAATGCTGTGAACGGGTGAGATTGCTGTTTGCAAAGCACCCTGCAACATTCAGCCTTGCAGGTCTGCTGATTTTTAAATTATATAAACAAAACCCTATAAGCCCCACATAGCAGAAAGATACTGACTTCTGTTTATACTGTCCAGATCACAGATGCTGAGCATGAATGCATGAACAGTCCTTTTGTATGGTGTTTGACACTTTCTGCGGCTGTCTGCACTGTTTTTTAATATACAGAATCCCTGATTCTCCACTGCCTTGCACCCTGTCTATTCATTCTCACCCCTGTGAAGTGAGGGTAAAACACTATCAAAACAAAATGGTACCATTTTGCATGTTTTCCACTCAGTTTGTACAGGTGTAAATAACTACAGAAAGAACAGGGCAGAGCAGAACCTGACCCGCAGTCTGTCTCTCAATACGTCAGGGGTCTTGAAGTGGGGGGATGACAGAACAAACACAAGCTGTTACCTTGCCATTTTTGCTAATGTTTTAAAATCAGGCAGCTTGCGAGGATGACAGATGCAAAAGTCAGGCAGTACTTAGTTGCTGTAGTCCTCACGTGATGTCTTCTCCTAGACCAATAAAAGTGTTACCCGTGGCATGGATAGGTGCTTATGATAGCCGGTATGGAAGCAGAGTTATCAATGAGAGTCATCTTTCTGAGTTGTTTAGCTGTTGCATTTAGTACTGGAGAAAGAAAAATCCTTTGTTCCTTCTGCTGCTTGTTACAGTACCTTAGCTTTTATAGACTGTTTTAATGGAAAGTGAGCTCTTCAAGCTGTGGTAAGCCTGCTGCTTTGGCTTCTGGGTCCTGGACATCAACAGCACTCAAGTTTGTTGTTTTTTCTTTTTTTTTTTTCTTTTTCCTTTTTTCTTTTTTTTTTTTTCTTTTTTTTTCTTTTCTCTGTCATGATAGCAACAGAAGACTGTATTCATCCTAACTGATTCTCAGTCATTCTCCGATACTGCCTGACACAGCTCTGCAAGTAAGCACCCAAGCTGTATTCCTAAAGTGGTAACTCTTTCCCCTTCCCATCTTTCTCTTCGCACAAAGCCCAGCAATCTGACACCTTCCTTACTTTCCTGAAGAACAGCACATTATATGATCCTAGCCCAAGTGCCTGTTTTCACCAGGACACAGAATTTAAGTTTATTTTAGACTTGTGATAATATATCGCTATTACCCCTTTGCCGGATGTCCCTCATAAATATATATCCTGTCTGCTCTGGGCCCCAGACTGCCCTAGCTTTCTCTTCGCTCATCTGATTTTTTCACTTCCAGAAATCCTGTCCAGTTGCTCCTGTAGCTGACACTGTTAGCCACTCTGAATGCTGGTTTCAGGCTGCCTATGTGCTTGTAATGGAGAGGTTTATCACCCTGGTGGTTCCTGCAGGTAGGAGGTAAAGCTCTAAGAGAAAGGCCTTGTTGCTGCAGTGCCTTCTGTAGTCAGTGGATTAGCACTGCTCTGTGCCCTACTTCTGAGAGCTTTCAAGATGTTGCATAGTGCTGTTTTGAAGTGTTGTCTCTAGAAGGGAGGATAAGGTCAGCAGATATTGTGGCCACAAAATAGAAAGTGATATAGATACAATGCACTTCACCATTAATACAAAAAAAAAAAATGTTGGATTGCACCAAAAGAATCCACCCTCCCTTCAAAAAAATGTAAAAAATCAAAGCTCTATGTAGATAAATACTGGCAAGACCTGAATTGAACAAATGTTACATAGGCTGTTGTAGTGTAGGAATAATGGGCAGAAGTTGGAATCAGAACAGTAAATATTTTTACTTATCTTCAATTGAAATCTCAACCTTACCATTGCATTAACATATCCACTCACTTTTAGAAACTATGTGAATTTTCATGACTCATTTGAGTGCTCTGTAACTATTTGTATGCAAATGTGACTCAGACATTCTCAAAGTCACACACTTTACCCTCCGTTGGAGTTCATGCACAAACAGGAGTGGTGGTGTTCCTTCTTACAAACCTTACCTTGCCTAAACACAGTCCTGTGCCTTTTTCACATTTATGATAAAGTTTGAAGAAATAATTGTGCCTATAATTTCAGAGTTGCTTTAAAATGGAAGGACTCAAAACCAGAAATATAAAACCACTTCATATCAAAAAGTGTTTTTTGTTAAAATGCTGCATTCTTATATCTACATTTTGGAGGTTTGAAAAGGACTACTCCCAACTTTCAGAAAAAAATGTAAGTTCTGGCCTGAGAACAATGCATGAGAAAGTTCAGCTGAAATGTAACGTATCCCTCAATGCATGCAGAGACTTAGAATGAAATTGCCATCTCAACCATCGCTAGGACAGACATAGCTGATGAATAAATGTATATTGTCTAGTATAAATACAAAGTGTAATGCCAGATGTGGACAGTGCAGAATGCAGAAAGGCAGTAAACTGAGTAAACATCAAAAGAAGGATTAGCCTTAATTTTGAGGAATCAGTTCCAATGAGAAACAGAACTGAGGATCTCTTTTGCACAAAAGCAGTTGAGGTACCTTTCCAGCTAGAAGAGAAGCTGCCTGATCTGTCACTGCTTTCCCATTTGAAGCCTCATCAGCCACAACCTGCTGTATATAACATACAGTTCAAAGGCTGCCTTTACTTCTGAGGATCTCTGGCATGGTTGTAGGCTTTACATAAGCCCAGTAAATTTGGTTTGCAGCTCTTGTCAGATTTTCTAGAAAGCACCTTTCTGTTCTCCATGAACATCTGTAAGACCTTCTGCAGCAACATCCCCCACAATGCAATCACACAGTGTGTCTCTTTGTCAGTGGTAGGAAGTATGTTTTTATGTTTGTCTCTCACAAAGTCCAAATGACTATAATGGAGTCTTCCAGAGTTACTTGTTCAGAAGCAATGTTTTTGGAGTTCGTATGTGTCAACCTCTTGTGTTTGTGTGCTTCTCAAAATGTTTAGGCTTTCCAGATACTTTTAAGAAGATAATTCCAGTCCTTTTTCTACTAAAGTAAGCCTTGAAAATACAAAACAATTATAAGGGTTAATTGTGCACTGGACATTCTGTCCCCACACAAAACCCCCCAAAACTATGGTGACTCTTCTGCTGTCTCTCAGAGGTCTATTGTGTCCCATGGAACTTATTTATAGATGCACCCTAAAATCTGACAGTTTTGTGCAGCTTTTTTGTAAGTAAGTGTGGGATTCACCTCACAGATTAAGACATCAACATTCAGAGGCTTGATTTAGTTGCCCACATGTAGGAGTCAGGCACTATTTGAAGTGCTCAGGTCTCCCATCCGGACTCCAGCTGCTGCTCCATGTTGATAAAGAAGTCCTATATGTGGTGTGCCATCCTTGCCAGCCCTGCATGGATTTCTTGGACACCCAATTGTACCTCAAATGACACCAACTGTAGCCAACGGACATCTAATCAATACACTCAGAGGAGTCTCCAGGGAGTGTCTAACCAGTTGCCCAAACATACATGTCTACTTCTGAGTCAGTTGAATTGCCCTGTAGCCTTTGACTGCTAACTCACAAATTGACACCTACAGATAAGACACTAAAATTGTTGCTCTTATTCCGGGAGATAATTTCCACACTACGTGTCATTTGTTTGCTATACCATGCTTTTCTGGAATGTCCTGTGCACCCAGCACAGGGCGACAGGCCAATGCATACCCAGCTGTGCACCTGATTCTGTGCCATGTGACACGCTGCTGGTTTTCAGATGTTTGCTTATTTGGAAGTTTTTGTCTGTTTGTCTGATTCTGGCATTACTGCCATTAGTAAGCAGCCCTGGCACAGGTACCTGGGCTCTGCTATGGTTGCAGTTGATGTAGCTAAATCAGCTAAATGGGAGTGCACTCAAGTATTTTCCCATTGACACGCCTCTGACTGTTAGCTATGTGATCAGTTGGAGACCAACTAAGGTTTCTAAGGTGACATGAAATTAAGCAAATTGCAAAAGATGCAAACTGTAAAGACAAGAAATTATATGAGCTTGGTAGCTGATACAGCTGTGAGTTTCAGACTGATGCATAAACTGTCAACGTGAAGATCACTGCAGGATCAGGTCTTATGAATGAAGCACTCCCTCTTTTCTTAATGACAGCATCATTAGTAGTGCAGGTATGTAGATCTCTTAATCATGCAACAGATTGTTCCTGCTGCACTTAAGAAGCAGTTCAATATAATAGCCACAAGCTGAAATATTTGCAAGTTTGTGAACTTCAAAGCAAACTTTGCTTCTATCTAAAGAGTCTTACAAACTAGTAAGCATATTTTCTCCCACTCATCTTTAAAGAAATTACAAAAGAATATATACACCAGGCCTGAAATTCCTGCCAGTCCTTCATCTCAGTTTTCTTGGCATATTGGTAAGGAATCTGGACGCTGACATTTACTGTTAATGAGTACCTTATTTTACAGATGTGTTCTTGTTCTGTGTACTAATGCTTACCTGAAGTGTTTGTGCTCCTAAGGAGGGCCAAAAAAGACACCTAGAAGATAAACGCTGAAGTAACCAGTGAAATATTTTATTGGTTGGGGTTTTTTTAGTTTGGAAAGTACAGGTGGTCATTAATTGAGCTAAATTTCTTTGTTATGTTATGTATCTGTTGATTATAATTCTACAAATTATCTGCAATCTTCATTTTAAAGGCTAGTCAACCACAGGAAAAATAGGTCTCCTGTGGCTTGTGATGGATTAAATGTAGAGGCAGCAAATATTAGGGAGCTGTTGGTCTATACAGACAAAAGGTGCAGGTAGTGGCTTGATTGGAAACAATAATGTGGATGAAGTGTACCTAAACATAATCATCAGGTGGAAAGTAAGGATGTAAAGAAGTGGCAAGGACAGAAACTCCAGAATGGAAAAGATATGCAAAAGCTGAAAAAAACTTTCCTAGAAATGAAAACAAAAAAACCAAACCAAATCCCACCAGCAGTAGGCAGGAAGGATTAAAAGAAGTGAGGTAAAAAATAGAAATGCTGTACACTTGCTGCTGATATCCAAGAATCACTAAGTGACTGCTGTTGAAAGCTGGACTAAAATCAAGGGAGGTGAAAAGTTGGAGGACTATTTGAGGGGAGACTAAAGGAATGTGTCTACCCTCTGAAAGACAAAAGCAAAGATTTCTGTTGGTTTCATCAGAGCAGAACTGAACCCCCTGTGAGCTATGGAGAAAAAATGAAATCAAAGTTTTTGTCTTTTGTGGTCCTAAATTTACATGTGATTAATTTGATGTTTTACATTCTGTAAATCGAGTGTTTATACCTAGGAAAATTTTCAGGACTGAAGACCCTTGCAATGTCTTTCCTTGTTCCTTCACTGGTAAGAACAGCATAGTCTCCTCCATACTTTGTGCTTTTGTGCCTCAAACCACAGCTACTTCTAGCTGTGAAAATGTTCTAGCCTCTATGTCTGTTGGCTCATGTCCTCTTCTGAGGGGCTAGAAAAGCTGTTCTTCATGTTGGAGATTTCCTTCCAGGTCATTAGTAAAACTGGAATTAACTGATTAACTTGCTGCACCAAATCCCTGAGTAGATGTGACTAGATGCTATTGCACCCTGGGTGGGATGGGCTGACAAGGCTGTAAAGGATTCTCCTTCCTTTGCAAACTCCTGTGAGCCTGATTCCAACCAAAATTATGTTTTCTTTTTTTCTTTTTTTCATTCATTACAACTTTAATAAGGTGTAATACAGGAGCAAAGTGTCTCTGACTCCTGGGACAAGGGGAAAGGAATTTTTTTCCTGTCTTGTGTAGCATCACGAAATCAAACAGCCCATACCCCAAGTATGGAAGTTGCAGTGAAAGTACTGTTACTTGCAGGGATGCAAGGAGCCGGAATACAGTTTCCACCTGCAAGTAGAGCTCTGGTTGGCCGAGGAGACAGTTTTACCTTTTTAGTTCCTCCTCACCCTCTTGTGATTAGGGCAGTGCTGTGTGTGAGCAGGGCTGAGGAGCTCTGACTGAAGAATAGGCACCATGCTGACAACGTGCCAGCATCCCCTTTCAAACCAGCAGTCTTTTCCCTCCTGGTATCAGCATTACCTTTGGCATACATCTCCAAGGGTTTATAGCCAGGTGGCAGATGGGGAGATACCACATTGTAGTCTCAGAGTATTAGGTGAAGTGATTTTGTAAATACATCATGTGAGCTGTTTACCAAGGTGAATGCTTGTATACTGGGTTAAAAGACTTTCAGGCAGGGTTGCATTGTTCTTAGTAGTAGCCTATAGGAAGAAACAAACAGCGGAGATGCATAATACCTAGATTACAGATAAGCAATCCCTTTGCAAATACTGGGGAAGCAATTGCAACACCATGCCATGCATCCATGCCCCAGGCTGCATTTAAACAGCTATTCTGCCTGAGTCGGGAATAAAGAGGTCTAAAGTACATTGAATAGTTAAAAAGGTCCTTCCAAGAAAGGATGAGATCTGTTGTCAGTAGGTGTCCCAGACACAGAGTGTGCCGACTTCTTTAGCAACTGTCCTCAGAGACTTGAGCAAGTGCATCCTCCTCAGCAGCATTAAGGAACTTTCATTCATGCCCCACCCCACCCCACCCCCCCACCCCCCCCACCCCCACCCTCTGAGGGGCAAGAAATGTCTCATCTCTTTGCTATGCAGGACAGCTTGGTTTTAACCAACACGGAAACTGCTGCCTGGAGAGGAGGAGACATACTGTGCCGTGGAGAGGACATGTGTGATTTCTTGAGGATGCTGATCACATTTCCTTTTCATAACTGCCTGGTGCCAAAGGGCATACAGAAAACTTTGCTAGAAACCATCCATTTGGTGTGTGAGGCTGGCACAGTGGCCTGCCGTAGCAGGACTTACTAACCGGGACTTGAAACTTGCCTGGGCTTTGCTCTCAGTTCCACATTTTTGCTGCAGCAGTTGTTGCGTCAAGGCCTGGTATCACTTCACAGGATGGGGTCCTGTCTGAATTCAGAGGGACCAGGGAGGCCCTTAGGTAGTATGGTGTTTCTCTTTGCTCTGTATTTCCTGCTTGAACAGTTAACGTTGTGTTAGGTGGTAGAAACTAGTTAACTTGAAAGCTGAAGGATGGAGAAATGGAGTGGGCTGGCTCTCACTCAGCAGCTGTTTTTCATGGATAGGTAAAACAAAGTAATTGTGGGAAGAGTATTCTTTCGCATAATCAACTATAGAAATTCCACGTTTTTTCTTTGCAATGTTTCTTTGCAGATGTTATTTTTTCTTGCATTTCTTTCTATTTCTGTTCAAACAGAAACTTTTTTTTTTTTAAGCAAATTGCCCTAAATATTATAAATGCTCATCAAATGCTTCTTTATTCTTATTCTTTATTCTTATTCTGGGACTGTTGTCATGTATCCTAGGACAGGTTTGGATGCACCCAGGGTAATGTTTCTGAGTAACTGTGCTGGTGGAGCAGTCACTGTACATTACAGCCGTCTAGCCCTCTGGAATTAAAAGTATAGAAGGAATATCCTCAGACTTAGACCTTTGTATACTTAAATATGACAAACTTAAAGATGTCAGGATTAAAGACATGTTTGGTTGGTCCCACTAATAATGGATACTTCTGAGTTAATTCACCCATGAGCAGCACATATATCCTACCAGTATTTTTTGTTGCTCCTTTCCCAACTGAGTAACAAATACTTCTCACGAATCATGACTGTGCACCTTACTGCACTAAGCACAGACAAGAATATTTTTCCCAGAAATTAATCCAGCACAGGTGCTGTCACCTAGTTATAATGCAGCACCTAGTTGAGGTATTGGTGACTGTATGTGCTCCCACATCTTCCAGGGGGTTGTGTTATATCCAGTTGGAACTCCCCCATAAGGCAACCATTAATTGTATCTCAGTAATAAAGTGTGTCTTCTGTTATTTGAGACACTATGAAATATTTGTGGCAGATGAGAATAAGAAATCTTACAGTTTCTGCTCCAAAGCTGTTCCTGATTCTCTGTGACTTGGTCTTAAGTTCTATGTAGCTTTAGATGGCTTTACTTTGAATAGCAGATCTGTGTTTGATGCCATTTTTGGCAAAGCAGTCCTGCAGTCATTAAGTAGAATGAATGCAGAGCTCTACGATCTATGTGACGGCTCAGTGACATTTACAGGATGTAAAAAAGAACTTGGGAATGGCACTACCTGGGTCAGGCCGATATCCAGCTGCCCAGATGTTTTGTCTCCAAAAGCAGAAACGAGATGTTATTTAGGGAGACCATCCTAGCCTGGCCACTTTGTACAGTCCATTCCCCTTGACTTCCCTAGCACCCACAGCAGTTGTGTTAGGGATGTTAGAGTGTAGCCCTGCTTCGTCCTTTCAGTGTCTACTTGTTGACTCTTGGTCCATCAAGTTATCTCATTGTTTTTAATGTTCCTACAGATGCAGTTTCCCTCCACAGACATCTGCATCAGCAAGTTCCAGAAGTTCACTATGTGCTGTTTAAAGAAGTACTTTTACCTCTTTTAAATAATCTCCTACTGGTTTCATCAAGTGACCCATGGTTCTAGTATTGCAGAAGTTGTTAAACAGTTCTTCTTTCAGTTTTTTTTACCACTTTTGTGATTCTATAAATCTTACTTATATTCTCTTTCAGCTGCCTCCCCTTCAAATTGGAGCCCTAATCTTTTTTAGTTGCTCATTCCTTCTTACAAATGCTCCACTCCTTTGATTGTTTTAGTTGCCCGTCTCTGTATGTGCAGTAACTGTACTACATTCATCTTGAGATGCTGGGACCAGCACTGTGAAAAGTACTCAAGGTTTGCGAGGGATACCACAGACAGTTTCTCTAAGGAGAGTTTTTAGTCAGTTACCCCATAAACTCACTGTAACTTTGATCCTGAGCTGTCATCTGTTAGCCATACTGCTTCCCTCTGAGTTACGGAGCTGGATGGATGTTATGCTAGGGTGCAGGAGGGGGATCGTGTGTGACATAGCTTTCTGCTTTCCTGTCCAAAGTATCAGTCTACCAGGACACAGTGTTAACCCATACAAAAAAAAAAAAATATATATATATTGGGATACATGCAGACCAGAAGTGGAATACATATTGACAAACCATCTCCAAAACCTATACGAATTGTATGTAACTAACTATTCTTTTCTCTTTAGTCAGTATAAGGCTAATCTTGGACATATGCATCTATAATACCTGTTTTAATAGACCACATTTGTTCAAGTACATTATTACTATAAGAAAGATGGAGTTTTCAAATAAGGCTACCTCATGTTGTCATATCAAGGCAGTATCTACATACTCATTGCAGATGGTGTATTACAGAAATAAACTTTCTCATATTTATTCTTTAACAAACATTGAACCATTGCCATTTAAGCAAAGTTCAGCTCCGTACATCTGATGAAGTAAAGGAAACTGTTAGAACATAGTTGCCATTAACACAGTCTCTCTTTAGCAATTCTTTTTTTATTGATGAATTTACCATTTTGTGGTTAAACAGTTTTTCATCTTGGAATATTTCTGAACCCACCTTTTAATAGAAATCAGAAAAATTGAAGTTTGTCTTGTACATCACTACTTTGGACAGCTCTGTTTGGAGAAAAATAAATATAGCAGAAATAAATTAAAAGAAAAGGGGACAAAACAATCTGAGCTGGAAAGAGAAGAGTGCAAGTTTATTTTATTTCCTTGGTTGTGTAGGAGTCTTGTTAACCAGTATGTAATGCATGGTCATGTAATAAAACATGCTAGACATTAAAAGGCAAAAACCCAGTTCACAGATGTTGTAACGTTATGAG
This sequence comes from Falco peregrinus, assembly GCF_023634155.1. Classification (NCBI taxonomy): domain Eukaryota; kingdom Metazoa; phylum Chordata; class Aves; order Falconiformes; family Falconidae; genus Falco; species Falco peregrinus. Next base: position 64,074,805 of record NC_073727.1, read on the forward strand.
ATAATTTTAGGGAGTGAATGGGGTGAAAAGGCTGGATTTGTTAGAGAGGAAAATACCTATGGAGGCCTTTTCTGTGAGCAATACCATGACTTCATTACCATGTCAATTCTGGGAAAAGGCTCTGATTTAACACAGCAGTTGGCTGGATCCATATGGAGCTGATGAACCTCTGAATGAATAGTGAATGGAAAAACTGCTGGAATCTGCCTTCAGCTTTGTTCCCAGGATGACCAATGTAAAAGGCCTAAGAGCAATACTGCACAGATGGTATAAAGAGGTAAGAAATCTGCAGGGTTTAGTTTACTTTTTCTTATACTCTACTATTTTTTTTTTTCTTTAACCATATTCCAGTTTCTCCAACTCTATTTGCTTAACTGTCTTTACTCACAAAAAAAGTAAAAAAAAGAAAAGCTTTCGGGAAATGAAATTAATTCAAAAAACATATGTAGCACTAAACATTTACATAAAAATACAATTTAAAATGTTGAATTTTGTATGGTATAGAAGTAATTGAAAGCATAATTGTGAAATCCTGAAAAAAAAGCTAGTTAAAAGTTTAACAAAGAACTTTGGAATTACTTCTTCAATTCACCCTATGTTGTGGGAATATGCAGATGTTCACATTTACACAGTCATGTATGTCCACTAGGGTTACATGCTTTTATAGTCTGAAGCATCATCACAAGTGCCAATACAGTAAATCAAAAGACTCTCTGGCATTATCTAGTTTCCTTTCTGGCTTTAAAAGTTAGAACAGATGTCACAAGAGAGGACAAAATGGATTTTACCCACCGAGAGGAGCTTTTCTTGCCATCATTAATAGGAGGCTCCTTGAAATGCTAATGTACACAGTTTGTGTTGCCGGGTTTGCATAGAGATGGTGGGAAACAGCTCTGATCCCAACAAAACCTTTTGTTATTAATCAAGAAAATCTGCTCTTCTGAAACAGCAAAGCAGTGAAATGCTGTGGCTACTTGCAATGCAGAGATCTCTATAGCAATCTCCAATGAACAAAAATGTAATAAAAACTGTTCAGCAGTTCTATGAGATATGGCGCATGTAACAATTTATTTGCAGTGATTTTGCATACACCTTCTTTCCTTTGTCATTTCAGCATGTGTATTTACAGTGGAAAGATTACACCGTTTCTATATTTTTTCTGACTCTCCACTCATTAAAATCTTGTTTCATTTCATAACGAATCTAAAAAGCAAGCTTGGGGCAGAAAGAACTTTGAAAAACAAGCTTTTCTTCTTGAAAAATTCTGTCACAGAGCATGAGTTTCTGTTTGATTTGATGTTAATACCATATAAGATATTTTTGCTTCGTTAGAATATAGGATTATGAGATCTTGTGAGCCCTTTGTGAGTGCAAACATATTCTGCAATGTTAAGACAAGCATGCTCCTCCTGTTGTAAATGTGACTTAATTTTTAGTAGTCTTTAAGAGAAGAGGTTCAGACCCTGACGTTGCTTTGTGACATATGACCTCTTATTTTTAAGAAATACCAATGCAATTAAATCACAAAGTATTAACTGCTGTCAGACATTCATTGCCTTGTATAGGATGCCTCAGCAGAAGCCTTCTTTCCCAAAAGTATTTGGAGTATGAATTAAAGCCAAAAATTCAAGGAAGGCCTGAATTAAAATGTAAATTCTTTGCCTGGTATTACTCATCACTGAAATCTCTGGCTCAGTCTCTGATCAGAGTTACATTAAATTCCCTATCAATTTATTGTACACCAGTTCCACAACACATTAATGTGTCCTTTCACAGATTCATTGTGCTGAGACTTCAATATATGGGCACAAGAGAATGAATTAGGGATGAAGCATTAGCTCAGAGTTTAAGCCTCTTTTAATTTCCTTCCCTCTGTGGATCTAAAGCAGATACTTAACATTTTGCATTGCCATAGATTATTGCACTTTAATTTCAATTGTGCTTTTTCTTTAAACGATGGTAATAAGCAGATACTAAAAATAAATAAAAAATGGTCGTTATAATTCATGCAAGGTGTTTGAGATGACCATAGTGTAGTTACGGGATAATACAGCATAGGTAGTAAATTTTAAAAGGGGAATGTTTATTTGTTCATAGCTTTGTCTGATACAAATTTTGTAAAGCCATCATGAAAGAAAGGAGTGAAATAAGAGGAGATGGGGAGATTTTGTGGAAAAAAACCACCAAACTGCCTGAGCGAAATATCACTGATTCCATCACTGAGGAGCTGTTTCAGTCACAGGAAATACTGTAACAGGCAAGCAGGGAAAAACAAAGCTAGAACAACTAGTTCTGACAAAAGTCAGAAGTGCCTTTGGCATTGTAAAGGTGTATAGATGAAATGACCAAGGCTATCTCTAAGTACTTCCTACAAAAGAATTATCTGTTCTCTAAGTTTCAATGTGTAGAATTTTTCCCAGTCTCCGTTTGCCTTTCAACTTTACAGTCAAACTTCTGGTTTCATGAAAGCTGCATTTCAAAGGGGTCTGAAGTGCCTGTGCCCCGGTACCAAAGGGTCTGCACTACCTCTGCTGCTGAACACAAGACTTCACTGCTCCTTGGGAGTGTGGCCAGATTAACTCACATGAGGCTGCACTGAAAATCCCAGTTTGCAAGGAGGGGGTACTGTTCATCCAAAATAACAAGCAACAACAACAAAAAATCCTACCGAGCGTGCTTAGTGGGACCTGCTAAGGCTTTTGTCAGAGACTAATGACTTTGACCTCACTATCCGATCCCTCAGCACAGAGGTAAAGATGGAGACTGTTCTTGGGAAAAATCTTGATTAGGAGGGCTGAACTATCCTGTGTCAACAAAATGCCCTACAAACCCCTTGTCTTAATAGCCCTGACAAAGTAAAGCCATCGAACAGAAACACATTTAAGGCATATTGTCCTCTGTAAGACTTTAGTCTACCTGTAAAGTTTCAGTGATTTAACAAAAGGAGGTGGTTTTTTTCAGAAGTACTATACTTAAAATTGCTTCAAACCTTTGCAGACGCTCAGATGTCTAGATTTCAATCAGGCTAGAAACCCACATTTTTGCTTGTGTTGCTAAATTATGAGCTAAGCTGATATATGGCTGTCTGAAATATATCCATGAAAGGGTTTATCAGATAGATTGTTTTTTAAAACCAGTGCAAATTCTTTGTATGGACACTCGACCTGAAGATTTTCATCAGGGATTAAATGTTAACTGACTACTTCCCTGTGCAGTCCTTGTCAAATTTTGTTCTCACTTCCTCTGGTCCTGGGTAACTTCACTGCATTTGAAGTGGTTATTCTAAATTTGTCCCAGTGTAACAGACCAAAGTTTAGTTTTAAGAGTGTCTTGGAGGAGCATTGTCTTCTGTTGGTGTGTTTGTAGATTTTTGGCTGAGAATCTGGAATAGGTGAGCAGTCCAATTCAGGTGTGAACTCTTTCCCTATGCTGCCTTGTAGGGAGGTCTCCTTGTCTCTGTTTTTATATACTTGAAAAATGGGTGTGAACTGATAAAAAATCAGATCTCTTCACTTGTTCCTTTGGCAACATTTTACAGCCAGCTTAAATAGGCAAGGTGCAAGAAATCAAGTCCCGTTTCCTGCATGGGACCCGCTGTTCCTGGCAGTAAGTGTTTACAAGATCAAATTCCTTTTTGCGGAATAAAAATAATACTTTAAAAAGTCAGGCTGTATATGTAAATTATTTAGGGATAGATCTTCAGTGAGTTTTTTAAATGAAGCAAGTATTTATGATATGAAGGCCTTCAGGCTTTAGAGAACCGTATATGGGCAAGTGGCAAAAAAGGTCAATCTTTTTGTATATTTAAATCCGTCTCCAAATTACTTTGAGTCTTGTATCATTTCTGCTTTGTCTGTGTCTTTTTCTTTAAACTTCCGTAGTCAGGTAGCACCCTGCAAGCTGCGTTGAATCTGACACCTAAGATAGCCTTATAAACCCTGCGGACATTAAACTATTGGAAAACAGATTGGGTTGGTAAAAATAAGTGTGCATGTTCTCACAGAACCTGAGAAAATCACACCTTCACTTTGTTAAAAAAAAATCTGTTTGTGCCACTCCAGTAATCACTTCATAACTGGTGGGAGAGCAGAACATATGTCTCAGAAGTGGTAGAATATAAAAGCCTCTACCTCTAATCCTATTTTCTTTAAGGGAAAAAAAAAGCAACAAAAAACCCCAACCTTTTCAGTATGTCATCTGTAAAATCGGTGCCAAGGGTTTTCTGCTTAAAAATGCTAAGGCATTTTGTGGCGATTTCTGTGAAACTCCTTGGTTAATCCTTTTGCAGTTTTATTAGCAAGCGGAGTACCGAAGAAGTAAAGCAGTGTCAACAAGGGTGTTGTGAATGGCTTTTGTAGCCCTGCTACAGCTAACGAATCCTACGTGCCTGCTGTTCCTGAAGCATTTCTTGGTTAGTTGTTTATGAGGGCTGAAATCACCTCTTTTCAAACTTACCTTTTGGACTCTGCACCAGTGTGGTAAATATTAGGTAACAGGATATTTACAGAGGGGTCATTTCCATAGAGAATGGATGGGGCCTGAACATCGATCTGCTAGAGAGGGGAGGGGAAAAGAAAGAGGCTTCTTTTCTTTCAGGGGGTTGGGTGGTTAAATGGTCAGTGGTGTGAATGCTCTAATGTGTGGCCAGGCTGCTGCTTGAAATTCTGAGAAGAAATCTCAGTCTAATGCTGCAAGCATAAAGAGGAGATGATGACAATTTAAAGTGTGATCAGCAGGACAAACGTGTCTCACTTTAACACTGTTGGAATCAGCATGGCGACAGGTTGTGCCTGGGAGACCTTGGTCCGGCAGCATCCAAATTAGATGTGAGAATACAGGCTAACTGCTGACGTTAGACACAGGGGTCTCAGGAACGCTGTTTTTGTCAGGAATCAGTTACCCTTTCGTCTTCCTTGTGAACTCCTTCCACCTCCTCCCTTCTTCCATTTTGCGTATCAGGGAGGTCAGAGATTGGAGATCCCTCCACGTCTGAGCTAAGCCCCAGGGCTGTTGGGTGATCTGCAGGTTCCCTGATTGCTGCCTTTTGTTCCTGGCTGTGACCTCATTCTTCTGCTGGTTTCAGGTAGGTTAAAGCCAGGCTGTACACCTCTGAAAGGCAGCACCTCCAGCGGTATCTTGTCCTTGGCACTGTGCGGCTTCAGGAGTGACTCAGATGGAGAAATGCCACTGAAGGAGTGACTTGCACCATAAACCACACCACCTGCTTTTTATCTTCTTTGTGGCTCCAGGCCTCACTTCTGTGGTATAGGCCAACAAACAGTCCAAGGATTCAAAAAGTACTTACCTTTATAATCATGCTCTGCTGAATAAATCTCTTTCAGTTGATGCGGGGCACATAGCTCTTTGATAACTTTTATTGCACAGTGAGTGTTAATGGATGTATATTGCGTGGAAATGAAAGCATGCACATTGCTGTGTGTATTCATTTCTAGGGAGTTATTTATTCAGATAAATAAGATTTTGCAAAGCAGTACTCGGCTATGCTTAACCTTTATTAGTAAAAGTAATACTCGGTGTGGTATGATTTCTTAGCATCAATCCAAAATAGCAGCAAAAAGAGTAGGTAGAATAGATGTTGACATGAGGATTATAGCATTTATATTCTGGTGATTATATGTTCTAGATGCCAAATCAGATTGTATTATAAAATTCTAAATTAAGAAAATACTGTACCTAGTTCTATTTAACAACCTGGTCTAGTGGAAGCTGGCCCTGGCCATGTCACGGTGGTTGGAACTAGACAGTCTTTAAGCCCCCTTCAAACCCAAACCATTCTATGATTTGTGAATCTATGATTTTAAAGCAGAACTGGATGAAAAATAATTGACTTTTTTTTTTGCTCTAGAATAGCTATTATACACGGCCTTGCGCTCTGACCTTTTCTGTTACTTTCACTTTGCCTTTGTTCTTTATTTAGAACACAAGAAATAAGTCATCAATTTCTGTACACCTTGCGTATGAAGAGGACCAATTCCATATTTATCAGAGTGCCATACAACCCTTCTTCCACGTCCCCCTCATTTTCAGGTAAATTCTACTTAGCAGTTCATTTCTGTTTAACCTCAATGGTTTACAGTACCCTGGAAATCCTCATTAAATGCCAGTGAATAACTTTTTTTTTTTTTTTTAAAAGGAAGTAAAGCAGAGCTTTTTGTCTTGCTGTGTCTTTAAATCTGACCTTTATTGTTTAAGTTGCATTTGAAAAAAAAAGAAAGTGTCAGGTTGTTGAAAGATGAGTGCGCTCCATTATGCTGTGCTCAAGGCGCTGAGAAAATCCCATTGAGGCAGTAACACCAGCCAGTGTTTACAATGCTACATTTTAAATGCATATTGGAAAAACAATGATAACAAAACGAATTTCCTGCATTTAACATCGCTATAGTTAAGAAAGCATAATTGCACCAAATGCCAGGATTTCTTTTTCAACAGCAACCTAGTTGGCCAGTGGTTGCAATGAATCACATTGTGGCTTGAGAATGGAAATTCTCTCTGGCTGTGTGCTGGTGCTCCCAGGTCCCTCCAGGCACACTGGTCCAAGCATGGATGTGAGTGGAAGAAGGGCTTTGGAGGAACTCGGCTACCTACTCTTGTCTCACCTCTTCTGCATTTCCTCTGACTCATGCTGTTGTTTTGAGGTGGATTTCCTCTCTGCTCCCCACCTAGTATATATTCGGAAATTCAATCGTATATATGCTCGCGTTTCTTTGCTTCAGGCTTCTTGGCGAAGGGAGAGGTCTTTTCAAGCCCAGTACCGCAGTTGCATACTGGGCTTGCAGTCAAAGCAAGTCAGGCCTGCAACAGTGGCGGTGGTACTGGAAAAAGAGGTTATTTTGCTAGAGTAAAGGGAAAAATAGAAACAAGAGGATCTCAAATAATGAAAGAAAGTTTAGCGTGCATGAAAACCTGGCACTTTTCTAAAACACATACTGAGTCAACTGGAAACCAAGTTACTATAGTCTAGAGCTATTTGAATGACATTTGTGAATAGTTTTTTTCCATTAATTGTTGAATAAATGACTCAGAAACACATTTGCCCCTCTTTGACAAGCTTTATGTATGGTTGAATACTCTTCTCCAAATAAATTATTCATAAATTTTGAGCAATCAGTGAATAACTTATTCAAAATATTTTTTTCATTATTCAGTCCTCCATCCCATGGACTGTGGGTGAAACTCTGACTGTGTTAAAGTTAGTGAAAACATTCTGAATGATTTGACTGATGCCAGGACTTCACTCAATTAAAAGTCTTTTGAGAACTAAGCGTTGCTTTTACCTGTGGAACTTTAAGTATTGGAGGTAAACCTGCCTGTGAATTTGATGTGTAGAAAAAAATGAGCAGGAATTACTTCAGCTTTTATCAAGGTAATTAATTTAGGTTATAATTTGAATCTGGATATGTGAATACACAGTTAAATTGCTTTCTTTAGATTTCCACAACATGATATTTCCTGTCATCTGAAGTCCCAGGTTATGTTGAGTAAAATCCTATGACAATTGTTGAAGAGGGCTCAGGTCCTGGCTAGTTTCCAGTTTTGAGTATTATTAAAGTTCTTCAGGAGTACACCAGTCTTTGCTTTTTGTTTTGTTTTATTTTTTAATTGCAGCAATCTTTGAAAGTGTTCAGAGTTTGGGGTGTGTTTAACTGTTCTCTTCATTGACCAGATAAAAATTATTTGGATGTTTCCAAAATTCTGGCAAAACATGTCATTTTTTTAATTGAGAATTTTTTTTTGCATTTTACAGCCAGTCCTGGAAATTATAATACACCAGCCTTAATTGTCCCTGGAAATATGATGTGAGTCTTCACTTCTTGTCTTTAATTTGTATTGTGTAACTTCATGTAATTAAGGCATGGCTGGCGTTATGCCATTGTTCGTGGGTGAAATGATTCCTATGTAAATACTTCATTTTATACTGTTAATTGGCAAATGGTATAGAGTGCTTTGAGATCCATCTGGAGAAGTTACTGCATATGCGTATGGTCATTATTACTGCGTTATCTCATTCCTTGAAGATACACAACTGCTTTATTATTTGCTGAGCTGTAGGAGAGTACTTGGTACTATACAGATATGGAAGGAGAAAATGCTACTGCCCCACAGAGCCTACGGTAGGCTTGCCTGAGTGAAACACATGGGTTGAATATTCACATTTCTTATTAGCGGAGATATAAAAATTTCTCTATAGCATTATGATTAAGACGCTTTGTAGGAGAAATGTACTGCAAGTGAATGACAAATGAGGAGAAAAGTAACTTGGTGAATAACAAGAGAGAGCAAAGCCTGTAAGAGGGGAGCAGAAAGATGAGAATAGGAAGAAGATTCACATGGAGCATTTTAAAGAGAGCTTGGAAGGAGGGAGGAGAGGTTGGGAAACTTGTGCTGTTTGACATACGTGATAGAGGGAGGGAAGGGAGTATTAAAGGAAGATAAGCAGGTACAGAACAAAGCAGAGCACTGATTTTAGCGTTGTGATTTGTGTTGGGAAATGGGGGTTGCATAACAGGAAAATGATGACTACTGATGTCTGGGGATGGAGAAAAGATGGAGGGGTGAAACCGAGTTGGTGAAGAATAAAACTGCATAAGGTATAGTTTCAAGAGTGTGTAATACAGGAGATTGGATATCTTTTTTGAGAAAAGAGAATTGTTTGAGATAAAGGAAATTCAGAGGTTGATGCTGTGATATTGTAGGAACAGGTGATGTGAGATTTCATTGAAAGGGGAAGAAGAACTGAGATAAAAGGCTGGGTTTGGATGTGGGTAACTGAAAATGTAGCAACCATTTCAGGAGCTGCCAATTCATTAATTAACTAATTTATTAGTTGGCTTTAAACTCAGTCAGACTTCTCTCTAAAGCTGGAAGATTCAGCCAGGCCTCTTCCTCAGAAGTGAAGTAGGAAAAATCTCCTGAAAATTTTTTGTTTAAATTTTTACGGAAGATAATTTTTTCCTCTGTTGCTCAAAGATGTTGCTAAAATTGAAGGCCTTAACTGATAAGACATAGAGGATTCTGCACCTCTGCAAGCATATGTGGCAGGAAGGCATCTTGAAAGCAAGATACTAAACCAGAGCTTGATAGAACCAAGAACTATTCCTGGTTTTCCTTAGTTGTCTATTGGGGTTTTGGACAAGTCACCATTTCTGTGTCTCATTTCTTCATACTCAATGGACGTGATAGTTTATTTCTGTTAATTGTTCTGTTCATTCATCTGTTTAATGTGTTCAGGATATGAGCCCTGGAAGGTTTTTGTCTTGGTTCTAACTTACCTCATCAAGAGATTGGCAGCTCCAGGCTTGATTTAGATCTGAAGCAATTGGAGTGATGTTCTTGAGGTGCCTTTCCATCTTTATTGGCAAGACGTGGATCAAAGGGAGGCTGTATTCCAACTGGATACCTCACAGAAGCACCTGCATTGCATAGGGTCAGTTCAGATCTTAATACATCCATGCAATGCAAAGCATAAATAGGAATACCGCCCACAACCCTAATTTAACTTCTTCTCATTTCCTGCAAGTGGAGTCAGGTCTGAAAGTTCTGGATTATGGGTGATCTGAAGGGGATGCTGTTCTCTTGAACTTGGACACTACACTGGTTGTGATATCTAAGTTATCCATATATAGGTTAAATATGATCCCACATCAAAACAAAAATAATACTGATACAGTATGGTAATCTGAAGATTCAAAATTAAAAAGACAGGCTATTGAATTCTTTAATCAGATGTTGTGTCTGAAATACCTCCACTTTTCTCTAGAGAGAAAAAGTGTTGGCTGTGGCAGTTGCATGGTATCAGTTATCAAACAACCTTTTAGCAGAAATCACTGTATAAAATCTTTTTCTGATGTGAAAGCCCACATGAGACTTTTTGTAAATACAGAAAACAACATTTATATTAGCAGTAAACTGTATCTTGTGTAAATAGGCTGTGTAGATTGATGTGAAAGGCTTAAACAAATGAGAACTGTTTAAAGTATGCAGTTAAATTCACTTAATATTACCTTGATTAACGGCAGGTCTTTTACGTGTCAGATCATTTTGCACTAATTCAATACAACAGTGTCTGCCTAATAAAAATAAATAGTAAATGATTTCCTGCTTAAATATCAACTGAAAATCAGTGATATCCTGCTTCCAACTGCACTTAGTGTCAATTATTGCACATGGCCCCGCAAAACACAAGTGATTTGTCTGTTAACCACTTATCTATCTATCTATCTATCTATCTATCTATCTATCTATCTTTAAGTCTGGTTTCACCAGGCTAGACTGAGACGTTACCTATGTTCAATTGCACATGGCTAGATCCAGTGCAACAGTCTAGGTTCAAATGAAGATGCCATTCTGCAAGTGAGCATCTCTGGATCTTGCCCATGACTTACTGGATCAATGATTAGAACAATCCTGAAAGGTTTTTTTACTCCTTAGTAGATGTGTATGAAACTCAAATCTACTTTAATGATTTTGTTCTGTGCTTGAGGACTATCAAGCCTTTTACTGGAATAGCTGACTGTGTCAGCAATGTGGCAAAGAGGTGCTGGTGAAAGGAAGGCTTAGAAGTATTTTTCACAACTGCTTTTTCTTGTGATGATGTGTTATTTTGCTGCCAGTCCATTTCTTTTTGTGAAAGATGAACCAAAATGGCTGACAAAATCATAGGCACAAGGCACACATGAGATGGCATTCTGGGCTGGAAAACCATCTTGCATGGCTGCATAGTACATCATCCCTCTTTCCATATGTCTTTGCTTACTAGTGAGGATAAGTAGGCGTTGAAGTAGGAGGCACTACCTGAATCATCTGCGGGAGAAATAAATTGCTTGGGTAGGCAATCGCCCATCATCCTATCCGCAGGTAGGCAGGTATCCTACATTTGAAGTGCTCAGGTGGCTGTGTGTTGAGAAATGTATTCCTTTTGTCTGGCTTTGTTTTTCAATTTCAGAACTCCCTCTCCTAGATGATTACACTCCTTCGAGGAGATCTCTTTGTTAGTTTCAAGCGAGACAGATGCTTTGGCTTGAGCTGGTAATAGTGCTGTTTGGGGGCTGACAAGCTGGGTGAATTTGCAGTGTGGTTGTATACATCCTCTTCAGTCACCAGTGCTGTGTGTTTAACTTCTCAATATGTTCCATCTGTGGTAGCTAACGTGGGTATGGAATTTATGACTGCAAAGACTGTAACATACCACAATACAGGAGTGCCTCTTGAGCTGAAATGAAGTTTTTAATCAGTACATTAAATGTTGTAGTTGATTGACAGATGGCTTTTTCTATTTTCTGGCACGAATGTACTCTAACTTGATTGTAACAAGGATATCACATTTTGTATAACACCTTTCATACTAACAGGTATTACAGAATTTTAAAATCCATGTGCAAGGAACACTTCATACACCATGGAAATACAACTAACTTGGGTAAAATGCAGAGAATTTAGGTAGAGAGAATGTAATTACGCATGCTGGAATTTGGCCAACACACTGAGATTAAACCCCCTAATCTTACAAGGAGTACCATGGGATCTCTAATGACCACAAATGGTCAGATCACAATTTTATGTCTCTGCCTATAATGCTTTACTATAACAAGGGTATTTTCAATTGTATAGTGCATTCATTATAATTATGCAGCTAATTTTATTCTCATTGTAATTTCCAATAATAAAGTTACAAAAGTGCCACTAAAATGTACGAACAAAATGATATGACACGATATTATGTTAAATACATTTTTGGGGCATATTCTGCTCTCATTTATATTGGTATCTTTCTTTGAAGCCAATGGAATTCCTCCAGATTTGTGCTGGAATAACTGACAACTGAAGTTGTCTTTCCAAGAGAGCATTTTTTATGCACATATATTGTAAATATGTTTGAAAAGTTAAATATTTATATTCTCTCCAAGTATGGGAAAGTCTTTCTTCTTTTATTTTTAAATCCATAAAATTGTTAACAGACCCATGAAAAAAGAATATTACAGCTCTATGTCTGTCGGTTAACCTTCACCACAAAAATTGATCTGTGGGAATTTCTCACAGTGTAACATACTGTATCCAATTCCATAGTTATTACTGTAAACCTATTAGTGCCACCTGGGTTTGCATATCTGCAGTGCTGTCCAAGTGAAGACAGATTAGCTCTATCACATGTTATGCCAGAGGGACAGCCTCACGAGGAGTCTGCCCTCGGGGAGAAAAAAAGGGCTCAGACCTTTAATGAGAACACAGTGCTTTATAATAGCATTTGGTGGCCTAGAGATTTTCTGTCAAGTCATTTCAAATTAAATTGGCAGCCTTGCAATGTTCAGCCCGTATGAGTTTTTGTGCGGTGTATATTGTTAATGTTAAACCAATTCGCACATAAGATCAACAGAACATACAGAAGCAACATTTGCATTGGTCCCTCTTTTTAAAGCCTGGGTCTTTATAAGCTACTGCAAAATGCTTTTTTCCAGAGCAAAATTTAAATTTGGGCTGAATTATTCATGTGTAAATTCAGAAAATTTATTTGTGAAATTATTTGTAAATAATTACACTTTTCTATATAGTGTAATAATGAAATTAGTACCAGTCTAGGAGTGAACTGAATGACTTCGTTACCAATTAGTGTGACTCCACTCCCACTCCCTCAGGCTGACTCCCACTGAAAGGGTGCAGAATTTGCCCCTGAGAACTCCATTTATTTCTTCTTATACTTCCAGGACTTTCCTTTTTTAAAATGTAACATTTATGTGATATTTTAGTCCTTCTAGTGTCTGAAAATTTAAAAGGAGATGATACTTGAAGATAAATTGCTATCATCACACAGGAAGTTTTTTCCTTAAGATTTTCCCATATTTGTCATTCAGGGCTCAGCCTGAAAAACACATATTGATATCCTCTTTCCGTGAGTATTGATGGATTATTTTGTGGGAAACTGGGGCCCACGTCCTCAAAAGTAGATAAATAGCATGTTCAATGGAAATCAAGAACTGGGCAGCGGGATAGCTATGAGGGTCCCAGATTGCATTGACAGTGATGCAAAGTCCTAAGAACACCTGCAGGATTTTGAAAGTTCATAAGCTCTGTAACATTTAATGATAAAGGAAGTAGTTTTGCAGTTTCTAGGTGTAGAGCATTAGCTGTAACTAGCGCATGGTAATATTAGATAAAAATTTGGGTTCTAGCTGAGCAATAGGTTTTGTAGAGAGGAAAGTCTAACATGCTGGAATGAGTGAAGGAAGGGGCTATTTTTGTGTTTTGGAGCTACAGGTTATCTTAGTCCATTATTGTACATATATTAGATGAATAAAGTTAGTCCTGTAATAATAAAGGCAGTTTTTTTCTTTTATTAGGGAGCATGTATTTTCCACATTTTTCCTGGAAGGCTACTAAGATCTTCCATCCCATATCTGGTATGTGCACATTTGTAAATCAGGCATGAGTGATTACTGTTGTTAGAGTTATCTAAGTAAAACTGAAGCACCGCGGTCATGAAACAAGTTTGTATTTCCCTTTTTATTTAATGTAATCCTTGTTTTGGGATACAGTCCAATACTGTGATTTCATAATATCCCCTACCCTCTGTATTCTGTTTTGTAATTGAAGGAAAAGTGATGACAGAAAATCTTCCTAATGTGATCACATTCTTATATGTAACTGTAAAAAGAAAAATCCAAATCTTGCTTCCTCAAATTAGAGGAGTAGGTCCACTGCATTTGGTAAGAGATTTATGCTGCCAGAGCAAGCATGACTTGATCCTGTGTGGTGTAAGCTAGCTTTTTTCCTATCTGCTAAATGTGTAGCCTTACTTCAGTGGACCTACCTTGGGCAGAATTTAGCTCAATTTTCTTAATTTGCAACACTAGAGCAAATTCATCTGTGCTGCAATTCCATTGACCTCTTAGGAGTTACTAAATAATTGGATTTGACCTAATACACTTTTCACCGTGTGCTATCTTGCTTTTCAGGGAGGTTAACACAATAACAGTTTTCTATTTCTGCACTCAAACACGAGCATCCTTTCTTTTTTTTTTTTTTCTTTTAATTCCCACTAGAGAAGACAAAGTACTGCTGTAAATAGTGCTGAATAACTAAAAGGTATCCACAATTGCCTTGAAACCTCACTTCATTAGTTCATGTTGAAATCATGAGTAAAATTCCTAGTGACATTAAGGTGGCAGGAATTTTACCACTGTTGCGGTTAGTCATTTTTAGTCAACTGTCGTCCGGTAAAAGTGGGGTTCACATCACAGAAGGATGATACCCTGAAGGGTTCTGTTTCTTTCCATTGACAGTAGAGGAATCTTAGATGAATAACTCCAAAAGAGCTACAAATAGAGAAAGAAAAGCTCAAGTTAAACATAAAAGTACCTTGCCACTATCTCTAGTGGTGCCTTTGAAGTTCAAAAGCTAGGAGTCAAATTCTTCAGTGGGCCTTCAACAAGCTGTGTCTGACATGGGAAGGTGCATAAAGCTGGGCGTCTCTCTGAGGCGACGTGAACTGGCTGAAGCTGGGTAGTTTGGCCTGAACTCATCTATTACTGTTTCAGGTGAATCTTTGTAACAGAGTAAGAGGATGCACAGGCCTTTCTTTGTGAAATTCTTGATCTTGATTATGTGTCTTGATCTTGGAATGATGATGTATGCATTAAGGTTTAATATGTGTAGGCAACACTGAGGTTACATAAAATGCTCACGTGCAAAGAGTTTTTTGTTTGTGTGTATTTGCAGGTTTGGAGCTTTAAGCAACAAATTTTCACTGGCAGTGTTAGTAAACTTAAGTCTGTGTTTTTGGAGAAATAGTTGGCCAAGGAAGACATAGAATCATAGAATTGTTATATTGAATAGGATTTTAAGAGCCTATTTTGAAATTTATTTATATGTGCCAGAGTCAGATATGTATTAATAGATCATACAAGTTACAGTCAATTGGTTTGATCAGTTAGTATTAAGACTTGAGATACAGGGCCTAATTCTGTACTTCCTAAAGCTTGTGTCATCAGACTTAAACCATATAAGATGCATAAAATGTGTTATTTCCATTTTACAAGCATCAGTGTTCATACCTGATGAACAGCATGGAAATTAAGGCCTTAATAGTAAGGTGCCTTGCATCTGATGCAATACAGACCGTATGTTCACATTAGCCAGCAGTGCAGACTAACAGCAAGGCATCTGCAGAAAAGAACCGGTGCTCTGGACCTGGTGCCCGTGCTAGGCACATTTCAGGAGGGTACCTCAGGCTGATGCTAGTCTAATCCCATGGACTGAACATCAGTAACCTAAGTGAGTAAATTAGGGCTCTCAGGAGCACGTCTTTCTGGTTTAGCTCTGAGACCACCCTGCAATGTGAGCTTAAGTGTGGTAAATGGGGATGACTGGGAAGTTTGACTCCAAAGAGTCCTTGTGATCCCAGCTAAAGCAGTAGTATAGATGCACCCTCATGGAGTGATTTGCGCATGAGTTGCTCACTTTCTTAACTGACTGCTTTTAAGTTTTAATTTGCATTTCTCGAGACTTTGTATTTAATTCTTCTGCCAGTGCTAACACGTTCAGGAAGAGCCAGTGCAGGTGTGTGGCTCCTGAGAGCATTGACCAAATGTTTCTACCTCTCTGGCCTTGTTGTAGCATATCAGCATGAGCAGATTAACAGTGATGATATGAAATGCAGCTATGTGATCTGAATGTCCTTACTGAGTAGGCTTTGATTAGCCAGTCAGCATAGTAGTGTATTTTAAATCATTTTTTTCTCCTTGTGAGGTGTATTGGTATGCCTTGGTTCACTGAACATATCCCCAAACACATCACTCTTGAATATCACAAATACGTATACTCTGCATGGATTGCAGTGAGGCTTGTGGTACCTATATAGATGCAAACCAGGAGGAACTACAAGGTGGAAAATAAATTTGAAACCATATCTCACTGAGGAATGGTACTGCAAGTGAAAAAAAAAATAATTCCAGTATAGAAACTAGATCCAAACACATTACTGATTATTCCTCTGCAATTCTCCTGCAAAACTTCTGATGGTCTTTAAACTGTTGTACTAATGTTTCAAAAGAAATGCAATTTTACAGAGTGACTTGTCTGGGAATAGAATGAGATTGAACATCTGTCCTTCTGAACTGTTGGAATTGCTTGGCTGAAGCAAATGTAAGATGAAAAAATGGAGATAAAAAGACAGTTGAAAAAAAAATAGGACTTGTTAATCTTTTCTCTAAAACACATACTAAACTTTTCAAGTTAAATTTACTCATACTATTTCCTGCTATTTTATACTACTACATCTTCCCACATAACAACTGAGTTAAAAAAAGAAAAAAGTAAAACTGGTTTCATTACTGAGATAACCGCATATGCTAGGACAATTGAAAAAGTCTGGTGCATTTTCTGATCACAAATTACAGTTTTATTTTTTAAAATTGTTTGAAAGAAATCATTTAATGATCTAGACTCTTGTATCATATTGTCAATATCTCAGCTAATTATTATGAAGATCCTTATTTTGCTCTTAAGCTGGCGTTCTAGAAAACATACCGGAATAAACAACCATTAAGCCTTTCCATGCCAGAAAGCACTTGAAGGCTAGTAAAAGGTAACGCTATCTTTTTAAAATGTTTTCAGCAGCCAGTAATCTATTTTCATGGTGTTCTCTAAACCCTATTATGAGGGCTGCAGATTCCTACACATGACCAGTCTTCAGTAGTGAACAAAAATGGCATCTAAATCCCAAGTGACACTCTTAAGTACTTGGCAGCAGAAGGGCTCTTCTGAGGAAGATTAAGTTAATGGAAGCATTTGGGTAACATCTGCATGACTCTTCGTCCTGGTATGGCCAACTCACACTGCTGCAACACGTGACGGAGGATTTCTTTGATTATCACTTAAGAACAAAACTGGCTGAAGTTCCTTTCCAGGCATTCGTCAGACTGTAATGTATGTGTGAGAGTATATATGTGGTGTAAACAGGCGCAGTTATAATGAGTGACCTGTACAGACTTCGAAGAGGACTTAATAAAAATCAGATTACTCGTTTAATGAAAAGTAAAAGAAATTCGGGGAAAGGTTTGTTGTTGTAGCTGCTGTTTATTTGTCTTATTTACAGAAGACCTACTGTCTTTTCCAATTGAGTGCTGCCGCAGGCACAGAGAGCCTTGTTAATACAGGCGATTAATCACTTGCCCTTTGCCTCAGTTGACCTGGGTTTAAATCTATTATTTTGTTACAAGTTAGAAGAGTTTATTGGCCTTTCTTTAGCCCCTAGCTGGTGCCTTTCCACCTCATAAAACCACAATTTGGCATAAGTGCTGTTTTCTGGTGTGAAAAGACCCAAGGCTGCAGCAGGTCACATCTGAGGGATGTCTGCAAAGGGGCATGGGGGACCTCATATAGGGACCGACTATGCTGGACTGCTCTTGCTTGGTTTTGCAGACTCCCATTTGAAATCAGGGAGATCTTTGCTTGCCTGCATAATGCAGCATTGGTTTCCATGCCCAGGCTGAACAGGAGTTACTTGGTTTCATTTTCCATAGCACTAATATTAAAAGAAGAAGGATGAGGAGGACATGAAGGAGTCAGTTACACTAGTGCTGAATGGCACAATTTATATATTTTTTGAGATTTGCTGACATTTAGGGCCTGGCAGAGTGGAATAGAAGTCTTAAACTCTTCAGAAAGGTGTTTATTCTCTATTGGTTATTCCCACTTTTTCAGGCCTCCTTCCCTGCAAAGTCCGACAGTGCTGTCATCAAGAGGTGATTTTCATCAACAGCTACAGGGGGAACCTACAGACCAAAGCAAGCTCCATGGAAGTGCCTCCTTCTCTTTATCTCAAGATCTGGCTCATCGGAAAATCATCTTGACTTACTATTCCAAGATCTGGAATAAAAGGTGACAAATTACTGCAAGTTTGAAATGAGATCCATCCATAGAAAAGAGAAGAAACTCATATATATATATTTTTTTCATTGAAAAGCAGTACTTTAGAGGAATCTGGCATTTTCCAGAAGAAAGCTTTAGATATTGAATTTGAAATTTGTGTATATGAACAGAACACTTAGCTTTTTGGGCAGTTATACAGAAAAATAGAATTGGAAGAACATAAACCAGCCTGAAATTAAAAAAAGAAAAAACACTTTCAGAGTTTCACAGGAATGAAACAAAAATCAAGGCAAAAAACTTGGTGTGGCCACACTCTGCTATCAAGTTACCGTTCAGGTCTGAGTGCTAGAGAAGTGTAATTCAGATCTATCTGCTAAAATTTACTGTCTTTTTCCTTAGCTTCGAGTTCTAACACTACTGTAAGAGAAGTCAACTAGTTGTTAATAATTTCCAGAATCTTATTTCCAGAAAGTATTCATTTTCTCCAAGGTATGTATTCCAAGAATTTCCCTGGTTTTTGTTTAGGTAAGGGAGGAATATTTTTTTTATTGCAATTGCATTTTGTTTAATCTCTTTCAAAGGAAGGGCACTGGCAGGGAAAAATTGGTTTTGCCTGCAGATTTCATCTTCAAATGATGATTTGTGTTTTATTTGTGTTTTAGGATGTGGTAGACATCTACTGTAGAACAGCACACTGGTTTCAGATGTTCTTTCCTTTGTGTTGCTGGTTACCAAATTTTTTATTTTTTTTTTAATAATGCAGTTGCCCCAGTAGAGCCGTTTGGAAAGAGACAGTGAGAATCTATTTCAGAGCAGTGTCAGTCAGCTTAAAGAGCTTTCATTGGGTTAAATTAACCTCCTAGCCTTTATAATAGCAATGAAGAGGACCTCTGTGGTGGGGGCAGCCACCTTTTTCAGAGGGATGTTAGCAACCAGCTGAAGGGGGGGCCCCTCTAACAGCAGTTAGCAATTGACCACTGCTTATAAAGGTTTTCAGTGTTTATACCTAGAAGTTGCTCCCACTAATGACACTGTTTAATATGTCATCAAATTGCAGTGGTTCTCTTGGTGGCAGGGCTCTTGATACATCACAGAACCATGAGTTTTCCAATTAAATGTGCACTGAATTAAGAAGTTTACATTTCTTGAGAATGAACAGATGAATAGACGAGTCTTATGTACTGGTTTAATAAAAAAACACAAACACCCAGACTGTATTAATAGCAGATTTTAATTTGTAAACTTTGGTAAACTTATGATCCTACTGACCTACCCACTTTAGTGACTGGACAGAAAGACAAGACAACTCAGTTGTTAAACCAGAGCCTGTTCATCATGTTCACAGCAGTGTCAGCATGGAAGCAAAGCATCTATGTGGGAAAGTTAGGTGAGGAGGGAGGTGTAAGAATTGATGAGGCTCATTATGAAGCCAGGCCCTCTCTGTCACAGCCACAATCTCAGCCCCAGCTCATAATCTGCACTTCTGTGGGGTGAAGTTTAAAATCTCAGCTAAATTTCTAGGCTTTTAATTTGGTGAATGAAATATAATATTTTGTAAACCTTGAACACCAGTGTCTGGCGATACTGTGTGTTGACATTGGCCTGAACACCTTGCAGATGAGCTTAAATGGTTATTGTTGTATAAAAATGCTGAAGACTGTAATGAACTAAAGGATGTTAATTTAAAAAACACCACCAACCTTGTTAATCTGTCAAAAGCAACCTGAAAATTGGTGCTTTTCAGTTTCTGATAGGACATGTTGCTTGGGCCAGCTCCTCAGGTGCTGTGGACATTTGTACTGAAGTCAAATGAGCAATGGTAGTTTGCAACGAAGCTTTGGGTGCCTGGGGGTACATATGTGTGTTGTATGTGGCCTGGATATTTATTGTAGGGCTGGATTGCATGCAGGGGATCTAATGGTGGTATGCCAAAAGGAGAAAGAAAATTCTCTTTCCATGGAGTACTGTCAAAATCCTGCTTTTGTACTTTGAATCATCAGGGCTTTAGCTTTTAGGTTTGCGATTGTTTAAAGATGTCATAAATACTTCTGATATTCTGTTAAATGCAGTCTGCTTTGATTACCAAACCTTGCTTGAGTATTGCACTCAGGGGGGTAATGATAATATTGATTTACCTATGTATAGTGTGCAGTATATCAGTGTTATCAGGCGGGACTTTATTTTAGTAGAAACTTTACAATACAAATCTAATCTGATAGTTTTATATGATCTCTGGCTCTGGATGTTGAAAATAGGTTGCAGCTTATGTTGAAATGGTTTTGCTTAACACAGCACACGGCTTTTCAAAAGCATCTGAGGGCTAACCTTTACTCAGGGTTTTGTTCTTTCCCACAATTGGCCATTTTAATGATGACTCACAAAAAACTGTTTGAAATGTTTCAGAAACCTGTTGCCCTAACTTTGATATTCTTGTTTGAAGGTCACGCTTTTAGAGGCAGTGATCAGTATTGTACTGTCTGAAGGATTCTGGAAACTCACTGCTGAACAGGATTCAGAGTGGCTTAAGAGCAGAAAATAAACTCTTACCTGCTGCCTGTTGAGAAGCGACCCTGCTGTAACTCTTTTCTTGCTGCTACTCCTAATATACCCACAAGGGAGAGGAAACCTTTGCTACAAGCCCTTTAGCAAAGAGCAACACTTGATTGCTGGGGGACTTGGTTGCATGGTATGGTCGGGGGCCCAGCTTAACTTCACTTCATCTTTCCAGCAGTCCCAGAACTCTTCAAAAATCTGGGTGGAGATCCATTACACATGCTTACTATGGGTGCTCTCCATGAATAACAGTATGAACGGCCAACACAGACTCCAGGTGGTGGATCAGCATTAATTATAACAGACTCAGGGGCAGAGGATTGGCAAAATACTGCAAGAAATGGTTGTACATCCAACCCTTGAACTCCGTTTCCTCCCACGAGGGACAGGGGTATGGAGGTAAGTGAGTGGCAGTGCCTCCCTCATCTGTTTCCAGATATCGTGAACCATGTTCTGCTGTATGCCCATGTCCTTTCGTCTGCAGGAAAAGGGTGCACAACATACACAACGTAACCCTCTGGTACAGTAGACTTAAAAAATCTGTTTTTTTGAAAGCTTTCAAAAAAGAAAAAAAAAAAGCAAGCAAGCCTGTCCTTCAAATTCAGTTGGGTTTAATAGGAACAGCATAACATCTTTTAGAGGGATTGCATGTTTGTCAGCACACTTGCCTGAAAGACCACCTAGGCGATGAGCCAGAAAGATGCATCTTTTTTTCCTCTTTCCTTTCTTCCTCACTCATCTGTTGCATATATTTCTGTTCATGTGATCCAGAAAGGGAAATGATGTGGATATGGAAGAGAAGCAGGAGCGTTCAACGTTTTTGCAGCGTGCTCACAACAGGCCTCCTGTGTGTGATACAAGTGGTGAACCAACTAGCACGAGAAGAAGTTTGGGCTTGTGGTTGGCCTTGTGGCCAAGCTCTGTAGCTGGTGGAGCAGCTGCAGAGGCAGCTGGGGCCGAGCTGGCTGTGAGGAGATGGGGAAGTAGATGGGCTCTGGCCAGTGCCCATCCCTCCCCCTTCCCTCGATGCAGAGTTGTACAGGGAGCTCTTTTGCTCAGAGGATGTTAGGACTCAAGTGGTGCCTCTACTGAACCACAGAGAGGAACAGCTACCAGAGTTGCTGAAATAGGGACTGTTAGATGCTCTGCGAGCTTGCTGCACTTCTGGAGGATTTTCTGCACCCCATCCTCTTTCGCTGGAGCTCCATATCTCTCCTGTATGCATCTTCCCACTACCCGCAGTCCTTTCACTTCATTTTTGCGCCTTGTCTTCTCTGTTATATCTTGAGCTTTCCTGGCCTATTTCTCATTGCACCTTTCCTCATCAGTCCCTTGTTTCTTTTAGTTCTACACACCCCACTTTATCTAAACCCCGTTAAGAAAAAAACACGATTGGACCTTCTCTGAAGTTGTTAATATTACACAATTTGCCAGTTGTGTTACTGCCTTTCCTCCATCATTCTTTGTTTTGGCTGTGAGAGCTTCAGGGAGGGTCTGGCTGCAGCTCTGTGTACAGAGCCTAGCAAGACTGAAGGCACTCCATTCTCAGTAGTCCTTAGGCGCTGATGTTGTAAGCAGAATTAATAGTAATTTGAGTGAATGCAATTGCCAGTGTGGCCACAGACTTACAATGCAGCTGTGGGAAAGTAAGTCTCCTGGTGTCTCTGATCACTATCTGTAAAATAATACTTTCCTTCTAGCCTTTAAATAAGAATACATGGTTAAAACGAAATTGGATTTTTCAATGTCTTTCACCACGAATAATCTTCTGAGTGATTAGCAAGACAAGTTAGGTATGCAGTTGTTTTTAAATGGTAAATTTTAGGCTTACCTGTCTGCTTCTCAGATGTTACATGATTCTGCCGTGCGATATACTGATTTGCAGCTCATACATCCATGTGTACACAAACATGTTCACATTTCAGTTCTGTTGCTGCTCCTCTTCTGGAGGATCCCACTGAAAAATTGCAATAAATAGGCATCTGGAAAAAGACTGTTGCAAGTTTTACGGCCTCCCACCAACTTGTATCTTTTGTACCTGCACAGGTAGGGGAAAAATAAGTGGAGACACATGCATATGCATGTTTGCATGACTAGCACATATGTAAACTAGAAACAAGGCAATGGTCAGAGATTATTGCTATTGCATGAGCCCACTCAAAAGTGCTACAGGTGTGGAAATGTGCAATGACAGCAGTGCAGTGTATGCTATAATCAGACTTGCATAGCTCAAGGAAATGTAGTATGTCTTATTAATTAGATATCATAAATATATTTTGAGATCCTCTGATTAAAGGCAATATTGAAATGTAAAGTGTTGCAACAGAACCATGCTAATTTGCATGGTTGACTGGGAGACCCTTTGTGGCTGAATTAATTTTGCAATTTAGTAAGTTAGCATATCCAGCACAGCAAAGCTTATAAATCACAAATTGCAATTATTCAGTGTATTTTGACAACAATATATCTATTTTAGATATTTGCAATGCTTAATGACTTCCAAATAGTTGTTCAATAGCATTTCTTCTATGGAAATCAATGAAATCTTAGTCATAGAGGCTGAAAGGGTCAGGTGTATGAAGGTGCTGGGCAGTGATGAAGGTAGGGGCCCCTTTCTTCTCTCACCTGCAGACTGGCTGCTTGCTGCTTCTGTCTAACTCGGTCTACTGTCTCTTCTCAGAAGTGCTGGAAAAGCCCCTGAAACCAGCACTGTGGCTTGATTAGGAACTAGTTAAAAGAGAGACATTTTTGTATGTATTGCATGGTGTACAGATCAGTATGACTTGTACTATTCTGTTGCTGATAATTGCTTGATAGTGGCCAAATAATAGATGAAAAGATGTTTTCTCTGTAAAGCAGGGTTTACAAAGTTTGGAAATAAAGTCTTCTTAAAGTAAAAGTAAACATCTTTGGTTTCTGACAGGAGGTAAATTTACTCAAATGAGACAGATAAGGTTTCAGATGACACAGCTTTCAAATATCAAATTGTTTGTCATACAGGTGTTTGTATAGAACACGCTTGCTGCTAAGTACAAAAAACACCTTACAACGTAGCAACCCAATGAACAAGAAAGTCTCCTAAAGGTAGTGATATGACTCTGTCTCAAGCTGGTGAAGGGTCTAGAGAACATGTCCTGTGAGGAGCATCTGAGGAAACTGGGGTTGTTTAGAGAAAAGGAGGCTTAGGGGAGACCTCCTTGTTCTCTACATCTACCTGAAAGGAGGTTGTAGCCAGGTGGCTGTCAGTCTCTTCTCCCAAGTAGAAAGTGATAGGATGAATGGAAATGGCTTCAAGTTGCACCAGAGGAGGTTTAGGTTGGATATTAGGAAAAATTTCTTCACCAAAAGTGTTATCAAGCACTGGACCGGGCTGCCCAGGGAGGTGGTTGAGTCACCACCCCTGGAGGTATTTAGAAGACATGTAGATGTGGTGCTTAGCGATATGGTTTAGTGGTGGACTTGGCAGTGCTAGGTTAACGGGTGGACTTGATGATCTTAAAGGTCCCAACCTAAATGATTCTATGATTCTATGTAGTTCCCCTTTCTTGGCCTGATGGATCTGAAATTCTCACTCTCAAGGTCATCAGGAAATCACCTGGACTTCCTTTGAGCTCATCACATGGGATTATATACTTTTTTTCTGCCCAGCAGCGAGGCATCTCCCCAGTTCCTCTCACTGACACTCCTGGCGGTCCTGAATTTTGTATCTCTTGCTATTCCAGGCAAGACAGGCATATATGCTTTGTACCTGTGCCAAAGCCAATAGTTTTTACTTTTTCCAGAGTTCTGGTGGCTGAGGCTATTTTCTCGCTGCTTAACACTTCACTGGCATTTGATGCTGAGGGCTTTGCTGTGTCGTGCATCTTCTAGTAGGTAGTGCGGGCTGATTAACTTGTCCTTCCTCACGCTGGGCAGATTTCTCTTTTTTGGCAGGGAATTCCCATCCTCATCTGCTTTGGCCAAGGGCTGGTGCTGATACATTTCTCCTCTTTCCATGTACAGGGAAGTCGGTGTTTCCCTCATTGTTGGGCTTAGCCTGGTGGTTGCCCTGTGGCCATCACCGTGTCCTTTATCTTGACTAAAACCAAAGTTTGTCCAGGACAAATGTAAGTGTAAAATAGAAAATAAAGCATGCCTACGCTAATAATTTCAAACTGCAGGCTTAGCTAGGCCTAAACTAAGTTAGGTCCAGTACTAATCAAGTTGTTAGGAGGTACATACTGACACAATCTGTCTGTGTCACCATCTGCATGGGTGCACCTGTGTGTCTTCCTCCACCACCAAGGGGCTATCCAACAGGCTGTCTCAGATGGTCTGTGGCCACTGAGCTTCTCATATAAAGACCAGAAGACTTGAGAGAGATCTGTAAGACTATGAACAACTCTCAACAAGGTATTTTAGTATGAGGATGCACATGATAGACCTTGGGCGTGCTATGCAGCCTGAACCTCCGCCTCTTCGGTGGGGCACCACAGAGCAGTTGGGATTTGCAAATTAAACTCAAGTCCAGCACAGGCATGAATGCTTTATGTAGCTCTGCTTTTGCATCCCAGAGAAACCTGCTGGCACTCTCACCTTTCTTGTTAGTACAACTGTTTATATTTTGGGGTGTATGAAGGGGCACAGCCGGTGTCTTCTTTTACTGTAGCATGAGGAAAATCTATTTAAGTGCCTGAGGAAGGAACTGCTGGTGGCAGGTGTTCACGAGAGATGTGTTCCTCTTTGCCCCTGTGCTCCTGGAGGGGAATTCAGCAAAAAGGACCTCTGTGTGGAGCACAGTCCCCAACTTCCCCAAAGCTATACAAACAGCAGAAACAGTGGTGAGCCCCGGTGTGTCAAGGGTGTGCCCCGCCTTGTAAAAAAGAAGAGGTTTAGATGACTCGCTCCGCTTATATATATTAACCTGTGAATTTTTAACCCTTTTTTCCCCCATACATATTTTGTGCTCGATGTTCGTAGTTCACATGTAAAGATTCTTTCCATTCCTGACTTGTTTACTGAAATTTTCAAGATGATGAGCAGCAAATAACAATAGGTGAATAATGAATGAATAACAGATAGTAGTCCAGCATGCTTATCAGTAACAGTCTGCTGGCATCTTGCAGACTGTAATTTGCTCACTTAAGCTCTGACCTGGTAAAACCCTTGAACACATTTAGAAGTGTATGAATAATTCACTAAAAATAATTTTGGTTACTTTCTTAAAATTAAACACGTCAGTAGTTCCTTGTGAAGATGATGTATTTACTCCCATGCTTACGGACGCTGCATCAGGCATCACTCTTTCACATACTCACAGAAACGCTATATCTCTGGTGAAATATGTCACCTCCTTTCTTGAGCAGAATGTTCCATTCCTCTCACTCACAGATCTAATACCACAGTGAATTAAATGTATTGGTGAATCAGGACTGAAATCTACAGTGAATATGATTGCTTAAAAATAATTCCACCAGACATAGTTTAGAGATGTCATTTTCTGTGGGCACATATGCTTTATGTATGGGTATATAAAACAGCGTGTGGGAATGCGATGCTATTTAACTCATAAATGGAGAGCAGAATTTTATTGGTCACAGTAAATATTTATTCAAGGAAAAGGAGCGGAGGTGAGAACAATCCATATGAAAAGAAAGCATGTTAGTACCCAGAACACTGGAAATATTGTTCAAGGACAGTTTATCCTTGAGGAAAATATGACCCCCTGTAAAGCTGCTGAGTCTGTTTGCAGATCTTTTCAAAATAGAGTCCTTGCATTTGCCATTTTAGTTTGTTTTGGCTGTTGGTGTCCAAACTACATTCCTAGCAAACTGCATGAAGTGCTTATTCCATTATTTCTATTGTTATGTTTCTCAATAGAATGTGGTTATCTTGAGCTAGTGTCATGCTTTAGTACATTAGCACTAAAATGCACTGATGATCTTGCAAAGGGAGCATAGGGTGGCTGACGCTGAACTGGTACCTTGTACCTTGTACCTTGTCTGTAGATTCCTAAACCAGAGGTTGCTTTCAGCTTAAAATGAAGAAAGAATATTTGCGTTTCTTCGTAATCTGGTCTGCTCTTGTGAAACCATGACCTATGCCAGTTCATATATGTACTGCTCAAACTCTGTCCAGGTGCCGGGATTTGCTTGACTGGTCCTAACTGGTTTTTGGATGAGAGGTGTTTTAATCTGCTCTGAATTTCTATTTTGCATGGCTTCAGTTTTCACATAATGAGCCAGCTTTATCTGTCATGTGCACAGTTCTGCTTTCTTCACGTCCCAGTTCATAATTTTGTTACATGCCTTTTGTCCATAGAAAATAAAGGAATCAGGGAACTGAAATTGAATTAGACCCAAAACGTGCTTGAGTTTCCTGTTTTTCTTGTATTAAAATACTTTTTCTATTGAGACCCAACATGCGGCAGTTTCCTAACCACAACCACAGGGACTGCGAGAACACCCTGAGTTTTGTCACACAGCACAGCGAAAGGGGCAGATCTGGAAGTGGGGATGTGCTGCGCAGAGCAGCGCAGGGAAGGCACCGTCCCGCCGCACTGGCAGCTGCCCTGCCGCTGGTGGACAAATGAGCTATTTTTGTTCCTGGACACTGGCAATGACTACGTTTGTGGTTCACCCCTTGTCCAAGTCAGATGTCATCTCTCTCTTTCATCCTCCTCTCCTGCTTCTTTTCTGCTGCCCATTCTTGTCTCTCATCTCGTCTGTTTTTCTATCCTACCCCTTCCCTTCTTTCATTCGGCTCTCATTTTTTCTACTCCTTTAGGCAAACAGACCTCCTGAAATATAAACTCTGACCTCTCCTAAAGGGGAGGGGTGTGTGTGTGTCCATCCTTTTTCTTTTTAAATTATGCACCTGCCTAGACGTTCTTACTGTGTAATTTCTATAGTCACTATTAGGAACACAGATAGCTCCTTTAATACAACAATAAAAGTGGTTTGATTTAAAACAATGTTTTGTTTTACAGCCTTTCTCAGCGTCTGCTAGTGTCTTTCTGCAAAGACTAAGTGGAGAGACAAAAGAAAGCAGTGCAAGACCTGCCTCCAGCAATATTTCCACAACCATATTATTAGGGAGGGCTTCTCACACTGAGGTTACGGCTAGGAAAGCTCATCACCAAGTGCAAAATACATTAAAAATTTACTTTATTACAAGATTAACAGATCTACTGTGAAAGCCAGCAACATTCCCAAGCTTGTGGGAATCAGTTCTGTTGCATTCCAGCCCTGGAAATCCTTCTGACACTTTTTTCCTGTGGAAACACTCATAAATTCGACCATGGTACTTGGAGATGAGCTAGACTCGTCTGAATACAGTCCCTTCAAATCCACCCTCTTCCCCCTCCTTTGTCTCAAGGAGGTACTCCCCCTCCATAAACTAAGGGACATTTAGATATCTTGCTGTTTGTTTTGGATTAAGTAGCACTGTTTAGGGAGTAATGTTCTCCTCAGTGTGAATGGGAGGAGTGGAATTTGTCATTCCCATCTCAAGAAAAAAAGATATTTTCACAAAAGATAAAGAAGGATTTTTATGCATATGTAGGAGAGGGAGGCCTGCCACAAGATCTGAATTTTGGATACCTCCCAGTTTAAGGGAGCTGTGATTTGGGCATTGATAAAACTCCCTATTCTTAATGGTAATAAGAGGAAAAAAAATGCCACAAACATGATTATCTTAAATTGCAATTATTTTATTTGTATTGACAAATTATTTAATATAGATTAATTGGATCCTTAATTTAGACACTAATTTGATGAACTACCCAACAATGAAATAAAGGCTGTTGACTGTTTATCCATTATCTCATATAGAAGACAAGTACAGTGTTACTGAAGTGATTTGCATACTTTCTGAAGTCACATATTAATACACACATGCTTTTCCTAAGTTTCAGCCCATCGTTAAAGCTCTGTGATCTTCTTATTACACTAACATTTTGGTCTAAGCTTTACCGCATAGTAAGATAAAACTTCATTACACAATTAGGCAAAACGTCATTGCTGTGTTGAATAATCATTTTCTGAAGGCAATGAATGCAGCCTTTAATTAATATTTCATCTATGGCCAGGTTTAGTACCTTGAATAAGCCTTAATGATATTGCCATCTCCCAGCTTTCTTAGAGATGTGGTTTTAAGTCTGTTTGCTTTTTTGCAATTATGTCTAAAATTAACTATTTTAGTTATACAACTAAGAAAACAAGGAGGAATGTAATTTTCTAATGGCACACAGAAAGTGGGCTCTGCACTGGATATTTCAATGTGCTGTCTCTCATTACATTTTCACCATGTCTTCCTTATTAACTTCTGATATGGGCTATCACTTTCCTCCTTAAAAACCTCAGGATCACAGTTTGGTTTGAAGGCTGTGCGTGTCGATTGGACCTGTTGTTATCGGGGCCTTTCCTACCAGCACTCTTTTCCCCTGCTGTCAAATCTCCCCCCACCTATTCATTCCTCCTGCTTAAGGCCTGTTTGACACTGGTGTAATGACCCCCCTTGGGAGATGTACAATTGGATTTGTAAGTTCCCGCATGGCTCCTGCTTTTTAATGTTTGCTCCTGAGTCAGCACTGTATGCATGGCTGACTGGAATAGAGTGAAAATTTAAATAATTTCTGTTCTCTTCTCTGGATTGTATTGCTATTTGGTTGCAGAGAAGAAAAGCACCTCTAAAATGCTTATAGAAGTTCATACTCTCATATGCAGTTATGCTGTAATATTTTGGATGCCTAATCTTTCCGTATATCTTAGTAGTACCTAACCATTTTTGTTAAAAGGAACCTGATTTTCACTGAAGCTGTATAGTTAAATACAATGGATGATGGATTTTTTTATCATGTAGCAGCACCCCTGACGGACAGTACAGGCTCTGCTCCAAGTTGCACTTGGTCATAAAATATGTGGCAGTGTGAAGCTAAACTCGTATGCTGGTAGAACAATGATCTCATAGCTAGATGCTGAAGTAAAATTAGCTTTGGTCAAATCTACATTTTAGTGCAAGGATAAATGCTTATCCCCTGTGTCCTAAGAAAGGGAAGGTTATTTTGGGGAAACTAGATTCCACAAGTGCTTCTGGAGTTCAGAATCAAATTATTGCTTTCCTATAAATGGAGTGTGGGGGGTTAATGTTTCTTGTGCTGCAGTCAGCCACGATGGGTTCAGTTCTACTGTCTAAACTACATGCAGGCTTGTATCCTTACCTCATGTGTTGATGATTCTCATTCTGCCCTATACTTTGGCAGGGAGTGATGCAATCTATCAGAAACTCTAAGCAATTACCTTCCTTTGGACTGCATACCCTTGGTAATCCAGGTAACAATTACCCAATCTGAATATTTGGCAAGTAGTTTGTAATCTCTGTGGAGAAAGCATATGCAAGCCTGGCTCTGACCTGATTACTTTTTTAGTTCCCTGACTTTACCAAGCAATACTGAACACCTAAGGGGAACTAGCACGTTCCCAGGTACCTCTGTTCTGAACATCAGTAAAAGCTAATCATCATTTCTGGATTTGGTGTTCCCTTTCATCTTGGGCTGGCTACATCCCAGGTGGGTGCAGCTTCTGGCAACATGCCCTACAATGTAGGTGTTATTCTCAGAACAAAAGTAGAGGGCTGCCAGATGTCCAGTGTCACCTGCCCTAAGGAAATTTTCCTTCCAAATCTCTGAGTGAATTGTTTCACCAGGTGACTGTGCTTGTTGTTGCGGTCTGCTGATGTAACCATGTGACAAAATGCACTGCTTGCTTCCGTGTTCAAGGGAAGTGGAAATTAACTTGCTCAGTTGTATTTTGCAGCTGCAAAGAAGGAAAAAAATAGAAGCAAGAGTACAGTACAGGATGGACCAGCAAGTGTCTTATTTCCTGCATTCTGGCAGCACTCTTGGGGAGGAGGGACACGACACCCTGGCAGTGACTACGGGCCAAAAGCTCAAGAGTTCGAGCTGCACTCAGGAGAGGAAGGAGAGCTAAAGTATCAGGACAGTTTTAATCCCTAGGTGACAAAGAGCCTTGAATACAGAAGGCTGTTCAGTTCATAACAAATCACAATTAATTTCATGGTGTTCTCTTTTTCTGCTTTTCAGAGGTGGCTGGAGGTGGCATTAGAATTTTCTGATTGTTTTTCAGCTTTTTTGGACAAGCTGCCTTGCATGCTGGCATACTTAAAGAGAGAGAAACATTACTTGAGGGCTAACTTCTTGTAACATCACCTTCTTTTTCAGGGCTCCAAACTCGTCTCATAAAAGTATGTATCTGATGTCACTAACATGAAAGGGTCTAGGATGGTTGAGCATGTCCCTTTCCTTAGCCTACCATATCTGTCTGATGTGTCCAGAAGCAGGACCAGTTGCTCTTGACTCACTGAAAGGGCTAGCTTATGTTTTTTTAGAGCTGTGTTGTCAAGGTTGACAAGACTTGAACTCATTCTCCCTGAATTTAGTGGAGTAGTTTAACTGCTCACCTCTAGCCAATAAACCTGCTAGTCAGTGGCACAGCGAAGAGACACAGGGAAGTTCTTTTAATCTTCATGCAACTTCATGGGTGAGGTCAAGTTCTTACCCTATGATTCACTAGCAGATTTCACTGGGATGAAGAGATGGGCATTGGTTCCCTCATGCTTCTTTGTCAGTTCCCACATATCAACATTCCTCCTCGTCATGGCATAAGGAAAATGGATGTGACTCACACTTCACAGGTTTCAGGTAAAGCAGAAATCAGAACATGAGAGATGTTGAAGGTTATGATAGTGTTATAAGTGATGTGTCACTTTTCTCCTTAGGGAATCTGCTCAACTCCCTCCGATTTTTTCTAGAAAAGACCAAAAAAGAACAAAAAAAAAAAAAAGGAGGAGGGCAGTGAGGAAAGGAAAAGGTGCTCCCATTTTTTGTGGTGTTACTACACAGAGCTGAGCTGCCAGGTTAGTTAAGATCTGCAGGGAGATTGTGGTTAGTGCTAGTGGTTGACTGGGTGCCACTGCATTCCTTGCAGTGGGACTCAGGCCAAAGGCATTACACCATCAGCTCTGTGGGATCACCAATAGCACAGATTGCCAACAGGAGAGGAAAACGCAACAGAGTTTCTGATACCTAGGAAGGTTAAGCTTTAGTGACAGTCTAGCTGTTCTGTCTGCCACTGTGACCATCCCTGGAAAATGAAAGTGTCAGCACGCCTGTCTGTGATCTTTTCAGCCTGTAACAGAGCGGTTGCTGTCAAATGTAATAGAATGTAAATATTTGTGGTGTTTTATGGTTTTGATTTTGCTTGTTGTTGTTTTTGGGTTTTTTTAAACATTAAATTCCCTTAGTTCCTTTTTTCATTCTCTTCAGCAACAGGCTGTGGGGTCATTAGTATCAATAACACAGATCTCTCTCATGCCACACCTAAACTAAATTGTCAATAGGAGGTGTTGTAGAAGATTCACACATCATTCCAGCAACTGTAATATCTGTTGGGAAATGCAAAAACACCAGGTGCATAGCTGCTGGTTAGAGTTTCCATTTACTTTACCTGGGGCTTTTCTGTAACATGCAGCAATGTACGTCACATGCAGAAAAAAAGTAGGTGGAAGGTTCTTTCCAAACCACATTGACCGAAAGAATGTACGTGTCAGGTAAGCTGTATGCTGACGTGCTCATGCGTTCCGTGGTGGAAAGGGTTACCTTGTCAAGGAAATCTTCCTGGTGCAGGTGTGCATCCTAGCAGATTCATTCAGAGACTAAGAGGAAAATGAACCCTTCCTCATCTGACATGTACAAACAGCATTTTATCCATTTGTCTCCTAGGACATTTGCTAGCTGTCTCGTTAATCTTTTACTTGAAGTCAGACATATGTATTGATGGAAAAACAAGCCATAGACCGCAGACCTCCTGCCTCGCATTCCTCACCCCCTCAGAATAAGACTTACCATAGAACCATGCAGACAGCACTGGTATTTCAATGGGTTTGTGGATGCATTTCCTCCTCACACTTCTAAAGTACCTCTTCCACTGCTGTACTTGTAATGTCTTCCTCCTACTTATTTTTTGTACTAATGAGTAACTACCTACCCCCTCCAGTCCATCACATACATCTCCTTCTTCATTTGCAGTTTGCATATACATGATGTATTCCGTATCTCTGAAGTTAAGGTAGCTGAGAAACTGGGACTGGCATTTCTTCCTTTTAATCCCAAGTCACAGGGTGCTCTGTGCACCTCTCACTGACCTTCTGGAGGCTTTATGAGCACCATTAATTTCACTTGTTTCTAACAGACCAGTATCAAGGGCAATAAAAATCCAGAGCCTGATCCTCAGCTGGTTGAACTGTTTTAAACTTTATTAACGTTAAGAAGGAATAAGAAACTTGTGAACCACAGCCAGTAGCAGAGTATAGAAAGGGAAGTAATTTCAGGAACAGAAATACCTGTAAAGGTTAATTTCCAGTTATCTTCCCTCTGACTTCATCATCTGGTCACAACAGGCTAAACAGAGCCAGGTTAGCTCGGTACTGAAATAAAAGAGCCTGGAGGTGTTGTTTTGGTGGTGTTAAACAGTGATCTTCTATCTTACCCAAGAAAGCAGATTCTTTCACATCTTGCATCACTGCATTATCTGAGCCTTTCTTGCATGTCTGCCTTCAAGCCTGCCAAGCTGATTGGTTGGGATTATTGCCTGAGGTTTTCCAACACTGATTTTATTTTTAATAGTATTTATTTTCTCCAACAAAGCTCTGCATACTTGTATGCTGCATCTCATTTTAAGTGAGGTCAGAATTTCTTTAAATAGTCATTATTTGAAAGTGAAGAATACCCTCCCAGTACTGTAAGAATATTGTTTATAAATATTTGTGCTTTGCATCTCTGTAAATGAAAATTGCCAAAGCAGAACAAGGATTTATTTTCAGTTCTCCTTAATCTGAAAGTTATGCTTTGTACTGTATGACATGGGGTTGACCCTTGCAGGACTGGATCCACCCTGAATTCATATCTTATTCAAATCCACATTTGTACATTGTTCAGGGTGTTTGGTAAGGAAGTTTTAGCCTGTCTGTTTCAAGGAATTTGTATTTCTAGTGCTCAGTCTCAGTAAAATCCTCAGAAACGCTAGTGGGTTTTGAAGTACTTCTTCAGATGACAATGTATTCTTCAATAGGAATTTAGGTTTGATACAGTGATGGAACATCTCCTCTCCTACCTTTCATTTCACCTCCTGCATTTCATTTCTTCCTAATTTTTTTTTTTTTTTTTTTTTTTTTTTTTTTAGTTTCCAGGTTCTCTTTTGCAAAAACATGCCTCAAGAAACTTTGTGCACTGGGATCATCACTTGTTCTGTAATACAAATCACCACTTTAAGAGTTAAAATGAGAAATAAGTTGGATGGACTACTGGCTTTTCTCCAAGAGGTAGTCAATAGTTTGTAACTGCTACTTCAGTTGACACCCCAGGAAAGAGAAGCTCTTTGTTCTGGAAGCCAGTGTTGGTGTGACCTTTGCTGCACTGCCTTACAAAATCCAACATCGGAATAAAGCAAGTGCTTTTAGCAGGGTCCTGTAATTCAGTTGTCAGTCCAGCTCAGTCCTTAGTCTTGCTACGGAGTTCAATCCCAAAGCCACAGCCTGCTGTGGTGGTAGCAATACTGGGAAACTAGTGGGAAATAGTGTTTGTGCAGTGCATTTGGCAGACAAACAGTTAAATTATGAAGTAGTTATTATTGATTTTAGTGTGTAATAATCCGGGCCAGTTCTGAGTTTGTAAACCCATCTTGAAAAGTGCATCAGTCCATCTCTAACCCTGGGTTCACTGAAGACACTGAAGTTCAACATGTAGGTTAAAGTGGAAATTGCATTAAGTGTTGGGTTTTGTACAGACTAATTTGTTGGCTGGAAAGCAGTAAAGCTAAAGAGGAAGCTGATAAGCTAGGGAAAGTGCTGTGGCACCTCACTGTAAACTTCTAAATCCCTGGCAGAGAGACTACGTCCAATTGCTGTTACTTCTCTTACGCTTAGACTGATGGTAAATTCTTCAGGGAGTGGCATTATCATATTGTTCTGCAACTGTCTCCAGGCTTGGTTCATGGCAGTATCTCCTGGGCTCAAAGACACTATAATGATACAGATGGACCCTCTCCACCTCTGCAAGTGACCTGAGAAGGACAGCTCTGGCTGCCACTCCTTGGGTGAGACGTAGGAGCAGCCCCCATCGCCTTCCTCCCTGTTGCCCTCCTTACAGAGATGCTGGAAAAGGAGAAGCACCACTGCATCTGTCAGCCTGTCCTGCTTGGCTGTGTTTCATTGTTCTTCTCTTGATTTCATCCAGTAATTCATTCAGGGAACAGTAATGCAAAATTTAGCATCCTAGATGATTTCTCGCTCTTTTACTAGGCCTCCACACCCTTGTCGGGGTCAGCATCCTTCAGACATCCACATCCTACCACAGTGTCCTGCCTCCCTCTTCCATTCCTCCAGCAGCTTGCTGTCCTTTAGCCAGGTTATACATATTTTTTCAATCCCTGTTGTTCATGGTCTCTGAGCACAAGGCTTAGTGGAGAGCTACGCTGCCAGCACTGCGAGACACCCCAAAGGGAGTTTGGCTGTGGCTCTGCCTGTTTTCACACCTATCTGCAGATGGAGGCCATGGACATCGCTCCCCTCCCCGGCGCCCCTGCAGGCACTCTGCCCGCCTTTGGCCTCCTCTGTCAGAAGACTTTGGCAACTGTCACTGCTGGATTGCATCACCCTTCGTGTCTCCCAGGTGGCTGCAGCTTTAAAACTTGCCTATCAGCCTGTCTATCTGGTATTAGGTTTGTATATTGCCTGTCTATCCGGGGTATGGACTTCTGGGCTGTTTTTGCAGCTTTAATTGCAGTTTGGGCACAGCAGTGCTGGGATGTGGGTGCTACGCCAGCAAACATAAATCCCGGTGCTGTTCAGGCTTGGACAACGTTTTTATGGTGTTGCAAGAAATGGAAGTCCGGCGCACTGGAGAACCATGGGGATGGGTGGCGTGGGAAGCAAGGCAAGCGCAGCATCCGCTCGTGTGCCTTAGAAGCAGCTCAAGGAAAGGGAGCAGTGTAGCTAACTGGCACCATTGTGGGGACAGCCAGCTTCCTCTCCTGTGATTTATATGGGGTTTATGGTGGGGTGTGGCCAAATAGGGTCGGTGGGAAGCAGGCACATACGTTTATGTGGGATTAGTGAGGAGCAGACAGACGGCAGCGCAGGACCGGGCAGGGGAGCCTGCACGTGGGACGGCTGAGCCACAGAGGCAGCTGGCACCAGAGCGCTGATAAGGAGGAGAAACAGATGGCCACGCAAGCCCTTACACACGCCTTCCTGGTAGGCCTGCTGGAGGCTGGTCCACATCCCTTGTTCCCCAAACAAAAATAAATCTTTTCCCTTCCCTTGCTTGAAGAATTCATGTGTCTCATTAAAGTTTACTGCCATAAACATGCTCTTGCAGTCTTTGCCCGGATACAATATCGCTGCTTGTGAATTACACAGGATCAGTCCCATTTATGCCTCTACCGTGCTGTTGTAACATGGTTACAGAGTCCTTCCTTCCCTTACTGCTGCAAAGCTGCAATGTGCAAAGGGGGAAAAGGGACAAAAGAAGGAGAAATACATATTACGTAAGATCCCCCCAAAACAATTCCAGTACTGGCCTTGATGCCAAGGGGAGCACGTAGCGACTCGTAGGTGTGCAGAAGTTAACATGACAGACTGCTGAGTGAAATTCGTTTAAGAGGTGCTCTGTGTTGCAGAGGTAAGAGTGATGCGGTGTGATGTGGCAGTTGCTGTGGAAACCTTTTGGCTCTACGGCGGAGGGCAGAATACAGCGCAGAAGGTAAGGGGAGCCTAGGTAGCGCCTAGGTGTAGGAGGCAAAGTTCCAGCATTCGGCATCCTCTCTCTACTGCAGTTCATTGCTTGCAGGCTTGTGTTATGCAGCTCTGCCTATTCTCTGTTACTACACAGCCACTATGGGGATGAGGTTTGGAAAAAGCACAGAATGTTTCTAGTAGTGCAGATGTTTTCAATGAATTCACCCTTCAGAACTGAAAGCGAAGGAGGCCTGGAAGGGGAAGAGTGTTTGTAACGAAAAATACTCGGTTCATCCATATGTAGACCCAACGTGAGCCTGGGAGACATTGAGTGCCCCCTGTGAAGTGACAAGTGCCCTCAGTCTTTGCTGAAGTTCTGCTGAAGGCAGTGGGTATGTCTGCATGGCAGTTGCAGCAATGACTGCTTTTTGGCTCGGTAAATTAGCCTTTGTGGCTGCGCTCCGGCTCCTACAGTATGCACGCTTCAGTATCTCTTTAGAGGCTTGTCTGATGAAAAGGGAAAACATTCAGCATCTTGCCAGATCAGGGCCTGGATTTTGAAATATTTTTGTAGGTTAAAATGAGAATGCATATGCATAGGCTTGTTTTCAGGCGAGCTGAGCACTTGTAGCTTGCAGAGTTGAGTGCAAGTTTTCAATGTTCTGTCTTCAGAAATCAGTTTCAGCTTCCCCCCCCCCCCACTATCCTTATCGTTTTTGCCTCCATCTCCTCTGTTGTTACATTGTATTTTATCTATGAAACTGTACTATTTAAACCATTTATGATACCATTTATTTGGGAAATAGTATAAAATCTGCTCTATCCATCCAATTTAGGGGTTTACACTGCTACTCAGCAGTGTAAACCCCTAAGTCACTTCCAGGCAAAAGCAATCAACAATAGTGAAATCAAGTGGAGAGGCTGTGAATGTCACTTAAAGTAAGCCTCCCTTTCCTCCACGGGAGCTCTAACTCAGCCAGCGACATGGAATCTGGCCTGTATCATTCACTGTGAAGCCTTTGGGTACAAATTTACCCTGTAACGTCTTCCAAAAGAAGCTTTATGACCCAGTCCCCACAACTTTCACATCTTAGGGAACCAGTAGAGATGGAAAATTTGTGTGAGGGCACTTGCCACTGTAGTATCTCAAATGCTGACCTAATTCTAGAGAGTGCCATCA
Source organism: Falco peregrinus (assembly GCF_023634155.1). Lineage (NCBI taxonomy): Eukaryota > Metazoa > Chordata > Aves > Falconiformes > Falconidae > Falco > Falco peregrinus. The sequence goes on from NC_073727.1 coordinate 64,112,213, forward strand.
ATTGTAATCTTACGTGATTAGGCTTTCTAGTGTTACAATATTTCTGCGAATATTTAAAAAGGTGCCGATGTGTATACAAAGAAGTGGGTAAGGTTATAGGTCTCCCTATCTGTACTTTTGATGCCTTCCCTCCTTATCCCCACATCTGTTTCCAAGAATGTCATACCTGGAAAGAATCATTTCAAATTAATTCAATTTTTTTCAAAGCAGCCTAAGCTTCATCCCTCACAAGGGCCACTCAATCATATTACTGCTCCTGTGAAACTCCTAATGGGGCACAAAACAAGTAAAAGTAGATTCAGGTGATCTCACATATTAAACATAATAATTAAATCTGGCAGCAAAATGACTTTGTGAATTTCCTTTAATCCTGTTTTTAAATTAGGCCATATGTACTTTGGCTCCAGATTTCACGTGCTCTATTTTCTATGAACTTCCTTTTAACCATGTCCTGTGGCCAATTCACATCCAATTGTCTGAAAATCAGTCTTAGGTGATAACTCTGGATGATTAAATATGAAGTGTCTAATTCTGCTTTCAAATCCACCTGTTCCTTTGGAAAGCTTAGTGCATATCTCATATGGGAGGTTCAAAGCTGTGCCGATCTGACTGTCTCTACTAAAACCCCAAATGTTATGGATCTCTGTGTTTTATGAGAAACTTTCCCTCGAGGAAAACTAGCTTTAGGAAAGTGAGGATGCTTGCTTTAAATCAGTAGTACTTTTCACACAGCCGTTTTATAACCTTACCTAGAGGGGAATATGAGCTTATTTATATAGTTTTGCAGTGACATGCTGACTAACAGGACTAACAGGGGACATACTGACTAACAAGGGCTTCTTCTTGAAGTCCTCTTCTGTATAGTCATAGTATTTAACCCACCCTGTAGAAAGCTGGGCTTGCAGTTCAAGGAGATCTATGTGATTAGCCAAAATGTTAGCAGTTAACATCTACTTGAATAAATAATCAGCTGTGATGGGTGCAGTCCCCTGTTGCGCACATTTTAACTTGACGAAGCCAAAGCTCCAGGTGACATCCAGGACATATGGTGATACTTGAATGAACTTTTTTAGGGGATGGGAACAAATTCCCAGTTACTTCTGGGACCTAGGTTACTGGTGACACTTTGATCTCTCATACTTCCTGCGGTACACTACAGTTTTTATCTATTTTGGTATTGTATCCTAACAGTTTTAGTTTGTTATTAGGTTTTTAGGAGTGGTTTTATGCTCTGTGCTTGTGTGTGTGTGTGTGTATGTGCCTGTATGTGTGTGTTCCTGCTCCTCTTTATTGTATACTGCACTCTCCTGACTGCACCAGTGACACAAAGTATGCAATAAATGATACAATCTATAGCAGGGTTGCTTTCACATAATAGATATGGCAGCAAAATTCTTTCCTGGAGCAGCTTTCCAGTGCATTGGAGCCAACCATTCAGCTGCTTTGACCTGTTACAGCTCTGACAAATTACACGGGACTCCATTGGTTCACTGCAGCAGCAGATTTGGCCACCCTTGTTCCATGAGGGATTAGTGGATAGGAAATTTACCTAGACATACACAGTGCACACCCAGAGTACATATCCACATATACTCATCAGAGCTCCAGTTTTGCTGGGATGACAATCTGGCCTGTTACAGTGAGTTTGTGTCAGAGCAGTTCTCTTGATCTCCATGCACTTAGTGACTCCTGCACTGGGCAATAACGTTGGAGAGCAAGGAAAAGCTGCCAGCAATACACACATTTGTGGGTATGCACATAGTGCAGAGAAAATAAGTGGTACATTTGAATAAACATCCTATCTACAGAGGTGTGAGGTAGTTGCATTACTCAGGAGTGTGCCAAAATGATTGATGCTAAAAATGTTATACCACTGCACTCCACACAGTGCACATTAAAGAAAAGCCAAGGCAGGGCATATTAAATTTTATTGAGAGTGGGTTTTGCAACTTTTTAAGAGGCCATGTGCCATGCTTCCTTTTTTAGGATCCAACTACCAAAATTAAAACCAGTAAATCTTTCTAAAAATAACCTGAGAAAAACTTTCCCTATGTGAAAATGAAGCATGTTAATGTCCTCATGTGCCTTGATTTTCCAAAAAAATAGTGCCTTGTTGGAAAGATCAGTATATTCCCTTCGCATGATGCTAGGCTCCGTGTATATCACCTTTTCACCTTGTTGCTGATCGTGTGAGACTGGATGTGACCAGTTCTGGGGTTCAAGCCAGTAACATCCATAGGGATGGGAGGATGCTCTCCACTAATGGAGGCAGAAGACCCTGACTGCAACAGGCTGCCTGAAGAAGTGAACAGCATTTGGAGCACTAGATCTGGGGAAGATGGAGTTGTGGGAAGGTGAAGGATTTAAAAGTCAATCAGATACAAATTTATTGCATGGATTTTAATGAGGAATGCATGCTTTGTGGGTATGGCAGTACGCATACTCACTGTTTGCATGCAGTGAGCAAAGACACGTGTGAAAGGTGTTTGCATAACATCAATGGGAAGTAGGTAGGGTCGTTCTTTCTCACAGTCATGCTCTTTCTGTTTATATATATAATTTACATTTATTGCAAAATATTATGTACTCAGACTGTGGCATATGTTAGGCTTGCTATTTCACTATTGTATGTTGAATTCTTGGAGGGAGATGAGAGAGGCAGTAAAAGTAAGTAGAGTCCTGGGGAGGTGATAATTTCCAGTTAGAGGGGCGTATAGTTTGCATAAGCAGCAAGGAAAGAGATTATCTTAGAGATTTTGGAGAATTTCCTCTGCATACGTGGAGGCAGAAACAGAAATGCTATTCATATCTTTTAAGACCATACCTTTGTGCCTTCCTTTGCATCTAGAAAGTGCCCTGCCTCATTTGTGCAACTGCAGTTTGCACAGAATAGTGACCATTCCTGCATAGCCAAGTCTGTTCGGTGGGGTCTAGTAGGTAGTGAATGTGGAGGGAAGCTTCTTTGCTGCAGCTGGCTAGAACCAAAATGTGAAAACATTGGTGGAAAGGGCAACCCTATGTGAACTCAGATAGCTTTCCCATCTCTTAAAATCTCTTGAGTCTAGATTTTGGAGACTGTCTCCTGATAAAATGGTGGGATATGTACTGCAAGTGCAGGCAGGAAGCTTAATGCTTTCTGGAAAAGGTAATGAGTGAAGGCTGCAGCGAACACCAGAACAGCCTTTCCTTCCCTCAGCCCACTCTGCCCAAATGAGCACTTTCTCTGCAACCATTGGCAGTAATAAATAATCCTCATCTCAAACATGTCATTACAGCCTTTATTGTATTGGCAGTAAGTGCATAACAAGCTAGTGCTGTACTAATAGTTTTGTACAGATAAAAATCCAGTCAAGCCAAACACAGAAAAGAGTTTTTTGAATTGTGTTCTGAAATGCTTTCTTGCAGTGCTAAAAACAGTTTACAGGAGATGTTGAAAACAAAGTGCAAGATGTAGATACCATGTGTTTGCTTTTTAAGACTGAGGTAGTGCCTAGGAAAATCTTTGCTTTCGGAATGTACTTTAAGGAAGGGCCAAATTCACTGCTGCATAGTCATGCAAGATTCCAGCGGAGCAAATGGGGCCAGACTGTGCACCAGCAGTTGGTGCAATCTCAAGCTAACCTCAACGCGTCTGTCTGGTGTCAGTGAGACATTTGCCAAAAACTACTCTAGGAGCTAGAGCCGGCCCCCCACAGGGGCCAGGGCTTCTCAGGGATCTCTTTTTGTTCCTATGAACCACTTCTGCCCATTTCAAAAACTGTGGCCAATTAGCTGTAAAAACAGATGTGTCTCTGATATTTTTCTTCCTCTAAAGGTTACAGCCCAGATTGCTCTTGGTGCTTGCATGGCAAAAAGGCAGGAGGTGGGGAAGATGGGATGGAGCAAGAAAGCTTTGCTGGTGTGTTTGCACATCTGCTGAGACACAAGTATGGGGCCTGAGGAGGAATCAGGCTTTTTTTCCAGTAACAGCCCTTGCAGCAGGGAGGATAGGGGGAAGGCTGGGGGAAGGGCTGGGTGTTCTTTTCTTCCCCATATCTCTGTAGCCATTGGCCCAAGGAAGCCAGGCACACGAACAGCAATGCAGTCCCTTGGTTTCACTTCAGCCCGCTCCCTCGGGCGCTGGGAGTTTTGGGGATTAACCTAAGCCTTGAGAAGCAAGTCACGCTGGCTCTCCTCAAGCAGAAGACATCAGTAGCAGGGTCCTAGGCTGTGCGCTGGGAGGGGGTCTCTCTGCTGGCTGCAGAGGGAGCTGGAGGAAATGAGCGCCCTGAGGTGAGGTTAGCCATCGCTGGTTACCCTGGGTTGACCTCGGATGGGCTGAGGCAAGGACGAGGGCAGTCCTGTGGTGCTCCCTGGGCCGCTTGGCCTCCCTCATGGCCAGCGAGCCCCTCTGCTTGGGCTGCTGTGCGCTGTGAAAACTGGCCATATGGCTGAAGCTTGGGGGGTCTTTCTGGTGCTCCTTGGGGTGCTCCCCACTGACCCTGGGGTGGTTCGGCTGGCTCCGACTGCCGATCCCTCCCCTGTCACCACCTCTTACTCTGTGGTATCAGAGTAGCCAGCAGGACGTAACTACAGGCTCGGACTATTTAGGGCTGTCGTTGCTGCTGACCAAACACGTACAGCAGGTTGACTCGTGAAAGAGAAGGTATTCTTTTTTTAAATGTAGGTTTTGAGGCTCAAGCTTTTGCACCACAGTGGACAGGGAGTGCTGCTTCACTAGAAAAGCTGCTTTCAGACAAAGTTTCCTCATTTTGTTTTATGGTGGGGGATAAAAAGATCATTCTCTTGCATGCAATTTGATAGGAAGGCCAGAACACCCCTGCCAGGGCCCGTGGGGCAGGGCAGCAGTGTGAGCCAGAGCGAGCAAGGAGAGCTGGGCTTCGGGCACTTCCACACTGCGAGGGCTGGTGAAGCTTTGGATCCCCTCCTGACTGCAGATCTTCACAGCAGCATTCCTTGTGTGACAAGCCTTTTTCACATTTCCCCATTCAGCTGATTGTGGGTGCTGCGCTATTTTAAACCCACATGGAAGTATGTTTTTAGGACCATCTGCTACCGGCCCTAACCCAGATGATACAGTTAGAGCCTGCCCACAGCATCCTCCCCTCCTTCAGACAGTTCCAGGAACAAGCGGTGAGTCAGTCCCGCAGCTGAACTCATATTTAGCTAACCCTGATATCCTGCCTATCAGGGAGAAATGCACAACGGCCTTCCCAGGTGCAAAGCCCTGTTGTTTCCATTAGTTAGAGGATGCTTGGAATTTAAAAAAAAAAACAACAAAACAACACTGCCAAAGCAAATGTCACATTAGTTAATGCATCGAATCCTCTCATTCTGCACACTGAAAAGGGAAAAGCCATTCGTGAGCACACGGCAGCTCACCCTTCTTGCTTTTGCTTCAGGCCCCTTGCCTTGCTGAAGGGCAGTTTCTGCCCTTGGCTGCTCATAGGTCTCCCCTTGCCGTTAGCTGCAGCACTGCTGCCAAGGCAGCGGCTGTCCCTCGTGCCGAAATGTCTTTGCACAGCTGGAGCGTGGTTAATTTTTCCTTTGGGCGCTGCGGGTGAGTGTAGGCGTCTCCTGGAGCGGTCCAAAGGCCAGTGTCACCTGTCAGGGTCCCTGCCATCTCTCATTGAGCAAATGTTGTTAAAAACATGTCTGTGGATCTGGACGAGGCTCTTTTCCTCCACCTTAGGAGCTTCCTGAGCCCAAAACAAGGTTTCAGCCAATGGATCATTTGACATAGTCTCCTGGAGAGCTGTGTGACTAAGAACCGGTATTTATAAGCCATTACTCGGTGTATTTTAAATGCCTGCTCTTTGATCCCTGTATGATCCAGCAGCCGCTTTCTGGCCGTTTGGCAAAACCAGCAAAACATGCCCTGCTCTGTCATCACATTTCTCCTGGATCCACTTAGCACGCTGCACCGTTTGCCACCCAGCAGGTTAATGTCCCATAATTACCTTCTTCATATAATGAGGAAAGCTCAATATCTCCACAGCGGATACGCTAGCATCCAGCCTGGGCACAGCCTTCCCGTGTTAAATGATACCTGAGGCCCTGTCCTGCTCCCACTGAAGCAGCGGTAAATCCCCCACCGCCTCCACACAGCCGCTGACTTCCCAGTTCTGTGGCACAGAGAAAAACCCTCCCTGACACTGCTGGCAGCGTTACCTGCAAAATACGTATGAAACCCAAATGTTTTATTTAGGCTACGTTGTAAGTATTTGAATGCTTCTGTGTACGCTTGGATCAGGCCCGTCTGTTAGGAACTTTTGCTGATGTCCTGTTTCGATAGTGCTGATTTAAATAAGCATCGTGAACCTAATTATCTAGTGCTGCTTACATGACACTGAATTTGCTATGGTACCTTTAAGACAGGCAGGCTTTATCCTGCTCAACAGAAACATCCGCAGCTGTACCACACTCTGCTTTGGGCTCCTTGGAGTTACTTCATCGTCGGCTGACAGCTGTGTCCCCTGACCATTATCTGGTGGTCACATACTTCAATAGCAGACTGTATGTACTGTATGCACTAGACTACAGTGTGACCTGACAGCTTGGCTTCCTCTCCCAGAGTATATCTTCTGCTACTCTTTAGCATCCTACAGTTTATCTGTGGTCAGCTTTCTTACCCATTTCCTGCCAGCTGCTACTGGTCTTTTAGTCAGCTCCGCCAGGCATACAGGCAATGGTGAGCTTTCTGAGCCTTTTGCCACATTATTTCTTGGACATAGGCTTTGCAAAGGCTGCTCTGCAGTTTTATATACAGGATTTCTTCATATGTAGTGTCAGGGCGATTAAAGAATGTCACTCTAAGAAATACGCCTCCTGTTTATGACACGGTATTAATTTTATTTTGGTTCTTGCATTGTTGGAGTGTTATGGCTGAGGCTTGATGAGCACAAAATTGTGTCTACCAACAATTACAACTCATTTGCCCAGCACACGGAGACAGCATTTAGTATCCTTCTTCCCTCGTTTGCTGAGCTGTCCCACAGAGATGTTAAAGTGGGGTACAAGTCCCTGCCCCGGATCCAGAATCTGGTATTTTACAGGATGATAATTCCTCTGCCTAAGCCTTTTGGAAAATGGCTTGTTCTCCAGGCTGGGACTGAGCTGACAGCACTGAAGCGTGGTTCACGTGTTTCGGTTTGGAGGTGTCCCTGTTGCCACAGCAAGGTGCAGCAACTGTGGAGGGTCAGTATTACCAGACGTGTCCCTTGCTCCTGTTGCTCCTGTCAGGTCAGATTTTAGGTTTACTCGTGGGGCTAGTTTGGGAAGCACCTGCTCTGGGGAAACCAAGTCTTTGGAGCTCAGGGCTATAAAGTGAGGTTTTACTCAGCCCCAAATGAGATGAGTGTACAGTGGGGCAGAAATCAGCCCCCCAGACTCTGGGGTGCTGGCCTATTGGAAAAAATGGCTTTGAAACAGTGGAAAGAGTCGAGTTCAAAGCCTTGCTCAAAGAATTCCCTTTCCTCCTCTCCTCTCCTCTCGTCTCCTCTCCTCTCATCTCCTCTCCTCTCCTCTCGTCTCCTCTCGTCTCGTCTCCTCTCCTCTCCTCTCGTCTCCTCTCGTCTCCTCTCCTCTCCTCTCCTCTCCTCTCCTCTCCTCTCCTCTCCTCTCCTCTCCTCTCCTCTCCTCTCCTCTCCTCTCCTCTCCTCTCCTCTCCTCTCCTCTCCTCTCCTCTCCTCTCCTCTCCTCTCCTCTCCTCTCCTCTCCTCTCCTCTCCTCTCCTCTCCTCTCCTCTCCTCTCCTCTCCTCTCGTCTCGTCTCGTCTCGTCTCGTCTCGTCTCGTCTCGTCTCGTCTCCTCTCCTCTCCTCTCCTCTCCTCTCCTCTCCTCTCCTCTCCTCTCCTCTCCTCTCCTCTCCTCTCCTCTCCTCCCCTCCCCTCCCCTCCCCTCCCCTCCCCTCTCCTCCCCTTCCCTTCCCTTCCCTTCTCAGAAAAAAAGTACTCGCTAAACTTTTATGAGCTTTATGAGTCAGCATGTAATACATCCTTATGCTGGAGTATGGGGCAGTATGGAAGTTCCTGAGTTCCTGTGACTTCTTGTATGCTCTTTGCTAAGTCCTGACACATACCAACAGTAGCTGCGTCCTCTGTAATTAAGTGTAGGGAGGGCATGGATAAGAGCATGGATAAGGCCATGACTGTGTCCTGTTCAACTACGCAGGCTAACCGCATGCCTGGAAGCAGGAGAGCTTGGGCCAAAGGCTGAGGCAGACTGTGGAAAATCAAAGGGAATAAGAAATCGGGATCACACAGCAGAGTTCACTGCTGAGCTTCCAGGAGACTGAATGTTCACGGCACAGTCTCTCAAATTTGTCTCGCTATCCTAGAGCCAGCATACGTGAATACTCTGTGTTTGACATTCAGCATTGATGCCTGCTTCTCTTCTGGTCACTTTAGTAGACATACCTAGGAAAAATCTAGTCCAACTGAGCACCACAGAATGCTAAGGTGGAAATTACCTGTTAGACCTTTCTGTGCCTGCTGTGGGGCTCCTGCCATGTATTAAGGTGTTACAGATTTCAAGACATTGATGCATGTGGCTTATTAAAAGTCAGGTTCCAGTGAATCCACTTGACCTAATGATGTAGATCTGCTAGTATTACTATTTGTCTCTCCATTATTTACTAACCCAGTGGTTTTTTTAATCAGATCTAGCTTTCAATAGCAACATTTCTTCATTTTCTCCAGGTAATTGCTAAGGGTAGTGAACACCACTGGGCTAAGAAGATGTTTCTGTGGGATCCCATTAGACATCTTATGAAGATGGGGATGAATTAGGAGAGCCTTTTTGAGTGCTATTGGCTCACTAGCTTTTAATTGATTTAATATGAGCTACATTAATTGTGGATAGTGTTAATTATTTTAATCAGAATACTGTGTGGGACTGCATTAAACGCCTCACAGATGTTGAAACCCATGACATAGATACAGCTACCTTTATCAGCTAAACTTGTAATTTCACCAAAAAGCAACACCAAGCTCATTTGACAAGACTTTTCCACAAAGCCATGCTGATGACTATTAATTACGCTGCCATCTTTTAAGCCTTTTTCAACTCTGACCCACATAAGCCTGTCTGAGCAGGTTGAAGCTGCAATGCAAATGAGACATGGGGGCAGAGGGGACTTGTGGAGCTGTGTGTCTGGGCCAGGAGCTGTGCTGGGCTGTACTAGTCATGAAAGGATGTGGGGGAAAAAAGACTGTTGCTTTGTTAACCCTTCCCGTCGATCCACTTGATTCCTTGGTCAGTGTTAGGCTAACCAGCCTGTGATTGCCCAGGCTGCTTGTTTTACACTCTGTGAACAGTGATGCCTCATGAGCTTTTTGCCTGTCTTGTGGAAGTTCTCTGGTAGTCCAGAATGTGTGAAAAATCAACACGAACATTTTGGAGAACTCTTTGGCACATTCTTTAATATGCTGGGGTGCAGCTTACCAAGTGCTGCTGATTGAAAAATGTTCAGTTTTGATAGCTGCTGTTTAACTTTCCCCTAAGTAACTGATGGAATAGAAAGTGTTTCCTTATCACTGTGAGATAAGAATACATCATCCTGCTACTTTCCAAATACAAACCTGAAATATTTATTGAATACTTCTGCTTTTATGAATCATGACTGACAATTTTGAGATTCCTATCTAGCTGTGGAGCTATCCCATTGTTAGGATTTTGTTTGTTCCTGATATTTAAACAGTTCCTCTTTATTGTTCTTACTGGCTGCAGATTTCTATGTTGGTGCCTTAAATTTCCTATGGTAATTTCCTCACTGCTGTTATATGTACACCCACACTGTCAAATCCAGATGCAAGTCCAAAGTCCAAACCACCAAAGTTTTAATGAATCCGGGCCGCTGTTTTTGTCTTATCCCAGTACAAACAAGCAGCTATAAAGTTTGGATTGAGGTTTAATTTCTGAATTTCATATCCTTTGCCCTGAATCCAGAAGAGCTGGCGTGTTTCAAAGCCACCTCTTATTCAGTGACTCTCGGTCTTTCAGCATCAAGATTAGGAAAAAAAAAAATCCTATTTGTTTCATTCCTGTGAACCAGGAATGAACTGGTTTGCACTAGGACAGAAATATCTGGGTTATTTTTTGAGTGGTGAGTATGGACTTGGCTACAGCGGTAGTTGGTGGATGAGGCTGCTTGACATTTGCTCCCATGCAGTGCTCAAACTGTTGCAGAACTGACTGCAGAGAGTAGAGGCTTTCTGCAGGTAGGGAGCAGCTATTCGGTAAGGAGGCCCAAGCTCTTGCACTTTGGTCCAGGTGCTGCTGCAGTGTGTATAAATAAGGGCAGATGGGAAATAACAGGGCAGCAGGGAGTGATGAATTCAATGCATCAGGGCTGAAGCCATGCACGTTACCTCCCTGTCCTGCTGAGCAGCCACTCGCAGCAGCGCTCATCCCTGGGTGTGTGGATAGGAGGGTAAGCCTAAGTGCTGCGCTGGTTTGAGTTTTGAGGTGGGGTGGCAGTGGCATCTGGAGACATTGGGTGGGATGAGTGAGACTTTCTCGTTGCTTCCTTCCCAGCTGCTGGGGGGTGTGTGAGACATTTTTCACCCTTCTTCCTGCTATCGGAACCAGCAGGCTGCTGTCTTCTGCAGTTGTGTGGGATGGTGTGCCCCAGGGGCATAGAAAAGCCCTTCTAGGTAACAGCACGTGAGTTGTTATTTTTGGTTGCAACTGGGTGAACATTTATTGACTCTTTGGCTGGTTAAAGTTATTTAGAAAGTTATGCAGCTGGAAGAATGCTGCAAGCCTGGCTTACAACTCTCCTCTCTTTCCCAGTAATAGACTTTGATTTGCTGTAGTTCATTTCCCTCTGAAGTCTGCTTTTTGTAGATAACATAAAGCACTTGGCATAGTGGTTGATAACTGAACGTATGAAGCATGACATTTTCCTAGATACAGTATGCCATATGAACACTTGTCTTTTGTATCGGAACCCATAAACAAGAGTTGACTAAGGGCAAATAGCTTGCTCAGGTCGAGCGGAGAGGCAGGGAGTGAGAGTCAGTGCTGAGGGGAGTGTGATGTGGCCAGAGCTGCTTGGGGAGGGCATGTGGCAAGGGAAGGCAAAGCCCAAGGGCAGATGATCCCTGTGAGCCAAATGGTAGCAGGTGAGGTGACTCATGATGCAGAGAGAAAAAAAGTCGTTTGGAAACTTAATTTCCTTCTTACTTGTTTTTCTGTCCAGTGATTTAAATACTGACATGTTTTTCTGGCTCTGGCACCTCTCCTCCGACCTCCCCCAGACCAGTGAAACCTCAGAAATTGGCATTAAGGACCAGGACATCCCTGCTGGTTTTGGTCCTGGACAGCCGTGTGGGGGTAGATGATGGTGGCCATGCTGAGCCCTCTGGCAAGGCAGTTAACCTTTTTGTTTCTCACTCACCGCCCACAACGAGAAGCTAAAAATAGTATCCAGTCTTACAGAATTCTGGGAACCTTAATTCCTTAGTATGAATAAAGCACTGAGCTCGGTGGCTGGAAAGCACTCTGTGCTGTAAGCTGGAGCATTATGTATAGTAGTGAATATGCAGAACTATGTAGTATATTTTAAAAGTAATGAAGCTTCACACTTTCAGCTTTGCTATTAAAGCTTTGCCGAGAGCTGGATCCACACTGCTGTGCTGCTGAGAGTTATTAAGGGTGTGTGTGAACCGAGGGAAAATGACTGCCCTTCTTCTTAACAGCCCTGAAGGTTTTACGCCAGGTGCTGGGCTCCAGCCAACACACGACATACCCAGAAAAGTAAAGGATAGAGAAAGTGGCCATGTCATGAAAGGCAGCCAGAAGGATATGGGAAATACATAGCTCTGGTGAGTCAAGTTGAAGATACTTGGGGTTGAATTTTCAAGCCTCCTTTCCTAAACTGTGAATGCAAGCTGCAGGCAGGCAAGTATAGGCCAGAGACAACTCAAAGAAATGCTGACTTGCTCATGAAAATGCAGATTTTACAGTTGTGTGTGTAAGAACATTCGCATAGCAAGTAAAAAGCTGTGAACTGCTTCCTTTGATGCAGACTGAGCTTAGCCATCTTTGGTTCAGGCTCAGTTTTGGGGGAAAGTAAGTTAATTACTGATCCTGGATGAGAATCAGGCATCCATCTGCACTGAGTTTTTGCATTCTGTTTCAGCTGTACATTTATGATATATCCAGAGGTGCGGGAACTGAAACTGAAAAAAATACTTGTGGGATTCCACAGAGACGGAAGCTGCCACTGGTTTGCACGTGTGAATTTTGCCAGTGCATTTTGGTGGCTTAGAACCAAAGTCTGGTGCTTGCTTGTAATGAAAGTTGAACCTAAAACTGGCCTTATTCAAATTCCCAATGCCCAACAAACTGGGGTACGGTGTCTTAAGGCAGAAGAGAGAGGCAACACCAGGTAAAGATGCTGTTACATTTATTTTAGTGCTTGGAGTTCATTAGAGTTGGGTGAAAATTACTAGCTGAAAGAATTCTAAGTAAACCAATTTAAAATGTAGTTATGAAGGGCTCAACATAGTGTGTGTGTGCATGTGTAATTACGTTTCTTGCCTGTGTGCACTGTACTCCGTGATTGCATTCTGCAGCAAGTGGAACTGGGAGAAGGGATGTGCAGGGGAATAGCTGCACGGGGAGCAGCCGCTGCTGACAGGCTGCTTGTGCTGGGTTTATCCTGCATCTGAAGATGTGTTCTTAGCTGTGCCTGAGCTAGCGCTGAGCTGGGTATCAAACCCAGTGTAGCCATAGCAATGCATAGTTGTGTTTCAGCTGCTTGGAGCTGGGAGCAAACAGCGGGCAGGTGGCTGCAATGAGCTCCATGCTGCTCTCCTGGGATGCTCCTGGGCTGTGCCATAGCAAGCTTGTACGAAACCAGCTTGGGGCTGCCCACACAAGCTGCAGTGTAGCCTGGGACAAGACCACTGACATTCTGGCTAGTGGCATTTCAAGGTTGTCCATATCACCTTTGTGGCCAGCAGTGGGGGGTAAACCCCATCTGGTCGGCAAGTTGTTGCAGGCCAGCTCGTGTCCGTCCTGTTGGGAGCGAAATCACTCTGGAATGGGCTTGTTGCATCCACACCATGTGCTCTGGAGTGAGCTACGCCTGTGCAGAGTGGGTGTACGAGTGGGGAGACTTGTCCCCATTGGCCATGCTTGGCATTCCTGCCGTATGCTGACCTGGGGCTGGAGCCTGGGGCGAGCAGACCAGCACAGCGCTGACACTGCGCACGTCCAGGAGCCACGCAGGTCAGGCCACATGGACAGTGTGGAGGCACCTTTTTGAGACTGTTGCATCTGGGCTTTCCTCCAGCTGTCTTTCTTCTGTAGTCTTATATTACTGAATGTACAAAAGGTCAGGAAATGTTCCTAGCATCCTTCTTATGTGAAACAGGGAACCCAGTGAGGCAGAGAAAGGAGAGAAGAAATCCCTGGAGGAGGGTGGGCTACAACAGGGAGGTCGTTCAGGGGGTGAAGTCAGGAGTGCTAAAATGCATTTTATCATCAGCGGTGAAGGGACATGATACCAAATGAGCATGCCTGAGTTAGGTCGTGAGCTGTGCACAGAGGCACATTTAGGACCGAAAGTGAAAGGACATGCTCCCACTGACTCATGCACTCATCCACAGCACGAGAGTTATCCCTTTTGTAAGAGATGCAGCCATAGCCAGGCAGCTGCTGTGCCACTGCACATGACTCTCGTCTTCATCTCACACGGGAACAGAGGGCAGGAAGGAGCCTCCTGGGGCAGTGTGCTCAATCTCTGCTATCACATCCTGTAATTCCTGATCAAGCACAATCTTAAAAAATAAAAAAGCAAAAAAGCAGTGTTGTGCCCGTGTTGTTTTATTGTTTCCTTATGCTCTCTGTACGTCTGCTTTCTGTTACTGGCCTTAATTGGGTTGTTAGCTGCTTGGGGCAGCAGTGGTCTTCTTGTCGTCTCATCGTTTGCTGCAGAGGGCCAGTATCACACAGACTATCGCGTCAGCACTTCATACGCATCCGCTGACATTTTTTGGACATGGGCCGCAAGATAGAGATGTTCCATTGGGACAGGCGCATTTTCACAGCAGGAAACCCATGTTTCTGTTTTGTCCTTTGATCAGTAGGTGCTGGTGTGTGTCTGAAGTTCTTGGTGATTTTTCAGCACAAACAACTAATCCTTTTCCTACTTAATCATTCAGTTGGCACCAATGTGTGCCTCTGAGTAATGGCCTAAAGACCAGAACTTCTAGCCAAACCTTGCATTTTGCTAAAACCACAAATCAAACTTTGAAAAATTGGCCCAGTAAGAAATAAAGCTTCCCAATAAAGAGAAAGGAATATTTCATCTGCTGTCATCTTAACTCTTAATACCTTCTTGCAGGAAAGAACTATTTCTGGAAGATGGCAAAAGAAATGAAAAGGGGTAGCAGTGCCTACAGCTGATAACACTGACCTGTTTTCCTGGCATTCCTCCAAACTCAAGGCCAGCTTTGCCTGAAATAAAGGTGATTCATCAGCTGAATTGCAAGCAGATAGTGTGGTGCAGAAGCACAGTCATAGACACATTATTTCAATAACCTGAGTTTTAGCTGTTCCACTTTAAAAACTAATGAAGCAAATAATGTTATGACACAGATGTAGGCAGTGAAAATGTGTCAGAGAAAGACAATTAACCTCTGTACTAATAAAGTCTGTCAAATTAGTAAAACATTTTTTATATATTATAATAGCTAATAAGAAATAGATAGGCCATGAGTATTCAGTGCCACAAGCCTTGTGGAATCATTTATACCTTTGGAAAGTAGATGTAAAACTTCATCAAAGACAAGCAGGAGGTTTTTATCTCTTTTTTTGCACAGGTGTAAACGACTAAAAAGTCACAGGGTGACTTTTGCTGGGGTGGGTTGTACATTTCTCAGGTGCCATTGGCATCATGTCCCTGCTACTGCAGCTAAGGTTGGGCTTTTATTTCCACATACAGGCATCCTTTAATCACTTACCTGTTATATTATTGGTTCTCTGCCAGACGTTCATGGGGCATTCTGAGCTGAAACACGATTGATTAAAAACCAAAGCAAAATGGATTCTGTAACCCAGCTACCTGGCTGGATAAATGGAGTTATATGAGATGGTTGCCTGGAGCCAGGGGCAGGTTCTCTCCAGTCCTTGTCCTCTTTGCCTTAGCGTTGTGATTTCTCCTACTCAGAGGTAGTATGAAGCTAATGTAGACTGTGAACCAAAGCTAGGTCAGTTTAATACAGGCTTGAAATTCTTTGCTAAGTCATGTAAAAGTTATTGTGGACAAAACTGACTGCTCCCATGGGAGAAACAGCAGTATTTCTGAAACCAAGTGAGCTTCCTAATGCAATAATGTTGTAAGCGTTGTAGTGCTATAACCTATAGCTGCTTCACACTGTGTTTTGAACAACTTAAGTCTCCTGGTGAACATCACATTTGCAGTTCTGTCACATTGTGATGTCACCAAAGTTGCTGGCCACTCAAACATTGATGGTACAAATACACTGAAAAACATAACCTGACATTGCATATGTCTTCTAGGATACACAGTAATAAAACATCCCTTTATCTTGTTTGCAAACACTTCAGACCAATGCACTAAGGCATTAGAAGATTAAACCCCCTTATTAATCCAACAACAGTCACCTGCCATCATTTCTCTTAAAGCAAAACCTGTATAGTATTGTGACTCATATTCACAATCCTACATAGCCATAACTTGTGCTGGCATGTGTGTGATAAAAGCAAAATTTTATCAAAGGCTTTCATATCTTAACTTTGTCCTACCTCTATACCTACAGAAGTGTTACTGTTAAAGGTGTTAAGTAATATTTAAATATTAATAATTAACAACAAACACCTCATATAAGTTATCGTTATTGAAGGGCACGTGCTCCAGATTATGGCCTCTGTCCTTGTGCTCCCCCACACTGTACCGTTTTACCTTTCCTGGCACAAAGAACCTTGTGTGTGCCTCCCATGCCTCCTACCATGGTCAAGACTTCTTGGATAGAAGGTGTCGCACTGAAGAGCAGACATGGACCTGAATGACAGCCTTTCCCATGGACAGACAGGCTGTAACCGTCACCCTCTGCATACATAAGTCCTTCTTCAGATTTCGACTGAGTTAATTTGTATGACTTTGACTAACCAAGCAATTGATCTGATCACCTATGTGACCACCCACCAGGTGCATGTCAGATCTTGCACACAGTACGGGAATGCTGGTAGCATTAGCCACTGTGTCTCAGTGTCACAGCTCCTGGTGCAGCCATCTTTTGCATGAGCCTTCGTTGAGCTGACTCTTGTTAAATTGTATTCAAAGGTTTAAACAGCCCTTGACTGAGTTATCCAATACAAAATATGATATTTGGCTGAACTTGATTAAAAGCAATGGCTGAAACCATGTTATTTTAGTCACGAGTGAATTGTTGCCTTTGAATTTGTTCAGTCAAACATCAGGTCAGATGAACTACTGGAAGGGTCTTGCTTTTTGACTAGGTCTTAAAGAAATGAATAGTTTTTAATTCTTTTAAACAGACTATTTTTTGCTTGGGAAAACAGCTTTTTGTGCTTTTTTAATTACACAGTGAAAATTATATTAGAAGTTAATTTTTAACTTCTTTCTATGTCTTAAGAAGCTTTGAGAGGATTAATTAAGCATCCAAACTACCTGCTGAGGTAGGTAAATGTCACTATCTCTGCTTTTCTGATGGGGAATCTGAGGCACGATGTCACACAGAGCTTGAATCCGTCAAGCTTCCATTTCAGAAAAAGACAAGGAAGATCAGCACCTGCCAGGGAGCAATTAATAGATTAACAGAATCAGGTGTGAGTGGTTTTCCCAAGGTCAAACTATAAAGTTACGGACAGACAGTTGCAAGCATTTGAGTTAATGAGTTACTGATGGTGAGCTGAACTGTGAAAACCCACAGGTACGTGCTCCTAGTCACAAGGAATGTATGTGACAGTACAAACTGCTATGAAACAGCATTTGTGAGGCCTTAGAGTAGCCTTGCCATGGCTCAGCTGATTTCCTAGGCCACCACATCTTGATATCTGGCCATCCTTTGTCCCTGTGTCAAAGTCCTCCCCCCTGTGGTGTGATCTGTAGGGGTTGAGAGATCTGCTCTGCAGATCCAGGCATGGGAAAGGAGCTAAAAGAGCTGATTTGGCTCTGGTTGTTCTCGGTAGTACTGTGGACTTTGATGATTTCCACACGTGACATCTGAGACATTTTCTTATACTCAAGGAAGTTCTTCACTTAAAAAACACCTCCATCAAATCCAGTCTCCCTGTTGGTTTAGTAGTTTTTACTAAAAATGGCAGAATTTACCATTCTTTTGTAATTAATGATAAGCCCCTGCAAGAAACATCACTTATCTGTGGGCTGAGAACAGCCCTTCATCTTGCACTCTCTGCTTTCTCTTCATCTGTATCCCAGTCCTCATCAACAGTTTCCCATGGGAATTGTTATATTAAAAATGTAATGACAGAAATGTTGTTTTGTATAGGACTGTTAGAAAAGCAATGAATGCTGTGCAGATGTGCGTATTGGAACCTCTGTACCTCTAGGAAATACACTGCTGTGTTGTGATAGGTTTCTCTCTAAAGCTGTAATTAACCACAGTCAGCAGCATGCTTGAAAGGGTTAAAGGAAAATAGGTTTGAGGAAATATTCAAAGCCATGTGTAGGTGCTGCACATTTGGCAAGGCAGTTACATGTGTGCCTGCAAAAAACGCAATGGGAAGTGTGTCAATCGCCTCTCTTAGCAGATGCACATAAGTAGTCTGGGTAAGCAAGATGCTGGTTGCCACATAATTAGAGCACGGGGCTGTGTCCCAATGCCCCAGTTTCTGTTTGTGACCCTGCAGTAGCCTGGCATATGACAAAGGACAAAGCATTCAACTTCTCCAGGTTGGTGTCATCAACAAAGCAGGGTGACTGCACATCTGTGTGAATCAGCCAGTGCTGCAGTGTTAAAAGTGCTATCAAGATGCCGAGTGCAAAGCTCAGTGTTAGTCATGATGTTGCCTTCCTTGCTGTTAAATTTGGGTATCTGCTAGTCCAGTTTGAGATCTCAGAGCTTATCTGTGGAGTGTGTTGCATGAACACCTGATAGATTGTCTGAGGCTCTGTAACAAATAGTTCTCTTTTTTGCTTCTGCTAAAATTTCTCAGGCTCCTATACAAGTCTGCGGAATAAATTTCAGTAAGATGTATGACCTACCAGAAACCTAGGTACTTTGCTAAGACGCATTTCTTCAACTCCGCCTTCAACACTGAAAGCACAGATAATAGCAGGCATCAATAACCATATTTTAACAAAGTTGTATATAACGTATGAGTGTATAAATGCATTATATAGCTATATTTGAAAAGTGAGCTGCATATATTCATATTTATTTTCATCTATGAAGATTTCTCCCTGGAGGAGAAGAGAGAAAAAAAGAAGGATCAACGTGTGACAGATGCACATCAGGGAAGTGGGTTGTCACACTGCAGGGAGGTGTTGAGATGTCACAATGATAGGCATGCTATACTAACCTGAGCAGAACAAAATACGCTGTTCAGAAAATTGAGCAGACGTAGAAACCATTAACTGACCTAGTGAGAAATGGTGCTGAGGTGAACTACAATTTTTAAATAATATGCAATCTGGAGAAGTCTCTGTAAAACAGGTGTTAGAGTTTCAAGTTGAACATTTTACGTTTGTCCCTAAAGGCAGATCTGTTAAGTTTTTTCTTTGTGAGGGTATAGGCTTGAGGGGAATCACCTGTACCACAGCGGTATCCTTTGCTTTTAGAAATGGAACTGCAATCTGCTGCCTGTGCTGCTCTGAACTGACCTTCGAGTCTGCTCTTGCAATCCAGTATCAGTTTTCTGAGCCTAAGCTTTAAGTCACAGGCTTTGCAGGAGTCTCCCCAGAGAGCTTTGAGGCAGTTCATCAAAGCAGGTGGAAGGAAGAGTATGTTGTAATAGATCTTTCATTCTTGCATATGAGTAACGAGGAGGAACAAAACGTGCTGTCTGTGGACATAATTTTTCTTTAGAAATCAGTCATACCAGGACTATAAATATAAACAATGTATTACAGGTGCTACGTACAGCCTTAAATATTCTTCTCTGGTGCCAAGGTGTGTGTATTGGTGTGATTTTGTGATGGACGGAGAGAAATACTGTCTTTTATTTTTGTGATGGCTCAAATACTGTGTTAAACAAATTACTCCCAGGACATCTCAAATATTTTTATTGTCTGAGAAGCTCAATCCAAACAATTAGTTTGTGTTTGATTTCCTAGGTAAGTTAATAAGCTTTTTAGAGTCCTTCATGATTGCAGTTTAACCGGTGTCTCAGAATTTATGCCTCTGTTTTGCCTGTTCAGCATTAGTATTGTTCATTCACCAGTCAAGCACTTATTTCCTAAAGCGGCCCCTTCCCCTTCTCAGTACCTGCACTCCGTTGCCCCGTGAAATTTCACTTTTCTGGTAGCTCTTGCACGTCCTGAATGATGTGAACCTCTACCTGGGATAAATTATTCCTCGCTGGGCCTATTCCAGCAGCATTCAAGAAGTTCCAGACACCATTCGGAAATGAGTGTGAAGTTGAAGCTAGCAGCTCTGCTGCCCAGGAGATTGAGTTGCTGTCATATTGCATCTGACTTGCATCAGATCAGAGTTTAGGATTTGGGTGATTTGTTCTTCAGATTAATGTCAATCTGTTTTAAATTAAAACACCCTGGGGCAAATCCTTCGCTATGATCAATGAACTGTCTGGCTGCAGTCAACCAACATTACAACAGACATGAATTTGGCCTCCTGGTTCATTGCCTCATCCCCTACAACATCACTTTCCTTATGTGGTTCAGACATCAAGCCTTTGATCCTGTAAGTTGTTGACCGTCTTCCACTGAAATCAGTGAGAACGGAGGGTGCTTCAGTGTTCAACACCTTGTTGGTTTGGGCACGAGAAACGGACCACATATCTGCTCTACTAAAATATAATTATGGTGTATCTGTGAGCGGGAAATCTGCTTTGCACCTGTTTTGTCACAGGAACAAAAGGCACAGGAAGTATTTGGAAAATGAGGAACACACCTGTGTGGGAGTGTATAACAAAGCATCTTTATATATAATCATTTGCTATAAGTCATTTCAGAGTTGACAAGCTGTTTTTCAACTTCATGTCACCACTGCCTGATGCATCTAATTAGTCCTGTTCTCCAGCTGACAAATATCAGCTGCTCTCTCTAAAACATGGTTTCTCCCTTAAGTACATCCCTCTGGCAAAGTTAAATATTAATTATCCTTTTTTTATATTATGATTATTCATGGGTGCTAATGTCACTACACAACAAACGGGTAAGTCAATACCACAGAATACTAAAAGTGTTGTTTCTGAGCCTCTGCATTAGCCGAGATGTATGGAACCGTGCTAGAAAAGCATGTGGCAGTTGTGGCTGGGCTGTGCTGACAGTCACGCATGTCAGTGGTGAGACTCGGAGCCCTGTGGTTTGGTGGATGGGGGCACTGGGCCTGGATGTGGGAAATGTACCTTCTCTTCCTAGCTCAGACACTGGCCTGTTTTATAACTGCGCAGATCGGGTCACCTTTTACTCTGCATATTGAAATGGCAAGGCACAGAGCAGCACAGGTACTGAGGTGCCCAGATACCTGCACAGGTTGTGTGGACTTGTACTTTTGCTGAGTATATTTGGGTGGTGCTGGTCTGCAGGAGCTTTTTGGGGTCCTGCTGTCCTCCCTTCCACCTTTTGTGCCAACAATTGTGGGAGCTGGTGGTGGGCTCTGCTCTGAACTCTCTGTCATGCTTTGTCCTTCAGCTTCAATAATTCCCTCTTCCCTAGGCAGTTACCACCCCTAAGACAGAAGAGCACAGTCCTTCACAGAGCAGACGAGTGCTTCTCATTGCCACACCAGTAGGTAGCTATTTCACATGGATCCCATTTCTGTTTGCTTTCTCTCTGACTAACCACAGCCAGTGCCTGTGAGCCTTCCTTTCAAAGCCAGCTGTCTTTATATGCTGGCCCTCAGGAAGATCCGTATCAGGGCCTTGTGAAAGGGACCAAACCCAGACACTGAGCAGGGAGGTATGTTGTAATTGTGTTTCCTGAGACCAGTTATACCAGCTGTACCCACCCTATGACAACCTTAGCTGTTCCCACAAAAATGATGTTGTCCATCTTGTCCAGTTTGATGCTGAAGCAGCCATTTTCTTTCCTCCTGGAGGAAACTTTGTGTTTGTTCTGTTCATCTGGATGTGGAGCTGGGCTCCTTTGCTGGCCCCATGCAGGGGCTGATGTTGCTGTGCAATCCCTTATCCTTTGTACCTTTCAAAGCATTGCGGGCAGCTCTGAAGCCATTCCCTTCCCTGGGTGGCACTTCAGGGTATGCAGGCTCACTTTTACCTCAGTGTCTTCTGCTCACTGCAGCTTGGTCCGTCTGTCTCTCCACGTGAATCAGAAAGACGCTGAAATACAGGAGGATCTCCTGTAGCTGTTGCCTGCCTTATTCCAGTTTCTCACCTTGCCATTGACCTGACTGTTTGACCTAGCTTATTTGTGAACGTCTTCTAGCATGACTAGCATTTTCTTAACTGTATCACACAACCCAGCATGTCTGCAGCTCAGTGTGCTAGACTTCTCTTGCCTCCCTTTCTGTATCCAGTCAAGTAGTTGGAGTTCAGTTGATACACTGAGGCAAACCACAGGACTGAAACAGCAACTGACACTTGTTAGAGCTCAGGCTAACATTTTTGCAATATGTAGATGAGAATTAAATTCTGTCCTAGAGCAGTATGTTTTAGAAGCCTGGAATGTTTGTGGATATATTCATTGTAAAGATAAAAATTAATAACATCTTTTTGCATTGCAAGTGTCTTGCATAGGAAATGGAGTGCAAATAACTATACGCCTTGGTACCTGCCACATGTGTAGGTCATGGTTTTATTACATGAAAATTCTTATGTCTCTTTTGTATTTTTAAGCGTCTAAAGAAAGTGACACCTGATGGAGCTTTTGAAGAATGCTGGTTTTTTGCGTGTTAGGTACCTGCTAAAGATCCAACTCCTGACCAAAAGAAACTGAGGTGGGTAGAATCAATGTCAACATGAAAGCTCCCAAACTGGCAGTCATGGAGGATATCCAATCATTATAATTATTTCCAAGTAATTTAGCATATCTCTAATTATAATATGAGGTCATCTTGATGCAAAATAATGTCTAATTAGACACAATCCCTTTTCAGATACTCATAATAGATTCCAGAGAAAAACCTTTTGGCTCCTCTTATTGTGAGCTTTTAATTCTTAATTTACAATTTTTTTTTTGTAATTAATTTTTTGAGCAAACAGGGCAAATCAATCTATTTGAATTAATTAGCATTTCTTCCTTGGTTTCCTAGTCTCCCTCCCTGTTACTCCTCTTTTTCTTCCCCTGATTTGAATATTACTCTAATTTATTCATGTTTGTTTGCAACCAGTGCATAATGATTTCAAGCCATAGGCAGGCAAAAGACTGCAGCGTAGGAAAGGTTGCAGCTCTGGGAAGGAAGGAAGGAAGGAAGGAAGGAAGGTCTGCAGAAAGGTTGCGTTGGTCACCTTCATTTAGTTACAAACACCTCCTTGCATCAGAACTGGTAAAGGCAGCAGCAGAGTTAAGCAGGATTGTGGGGCTGAGGTGGGACAGGGTAGCAGAGCGGTGGAAGGAACCACTGCATCCACAGAGAGGGAAAATGATAAGCACCCAAGCAGGAAAACTGACTGATCTACATTTGCTAAAAAAATGATGTAAGCTGAATATTGTTTTACCTTGATACTTTACAAGAAAGTCCCTCTGAGATCAGATTTGCAAAGAGCACCTGGACAGCATTCACAGGAACATATCTCATCTTTATTTGTCAGTGTTTGTACAGCCACTTGCTTTTTCCAGTGTTTATACCTATCTATTCTTTTTTCTTACACAGATGTACCATATGCTATGTAGCAGGCAGATTTCTACTCTAGTGCGTGCTCGCCCTTTCTCCCCTTGGAGCTGTGAATCTCTAGCCGTGAGAGGCAACGCTGTCCAGTGGTTTGAGCTGTAGGCTGGGTGCCAGCAACTCCCAATGTTTTCTTCTCCTGGTTCCTTCCCTAACTTGTTCTGTATTTTCTGTGTCTGTCAAGCAGTGGAAACTTTTGTCAGGACCATGGTGTCACAGTGTCATGGAAAAGTGACAAGAAAGCCATGTTTTTCACATGGTCTATGATGTGAGACACTGGCTTTGTTTGGAATGGGAGTGCTCAAAAAGCAAGGAACCCTAGGTTAGGAGGTGATTTTGTGCTTCTGTTTTTCTCATCTGTAAAAGATGCATAACAGTGCTTGCATACCTAACTCTTCTGGATATTGCGAAGATTAATTTATGTTTGTAATGCACTTTGAAAATAGAAATTGCTAAGTAGCATTAACTTGATCAGGAATTGTTTTTCTGTTGAACAGGATCTTTATCTTTCCTATAACTTGTCTCTGCTGATCTCAGCTTGTACTTAATGTATTTGGAATTAAATCCAATAGGAGAAGCTTAGATTCAGAGACAGAATGACCACGAGAGAGGAGGAGGAGGGTTTTGTAAGATTGCTGCTTGCAGATGCAATCTACAATCTCAGTTTGAGGGCCAGATCAAGGTGAAAGAGTGCTCTGGCCTAATAGATGCATTCATCTAATTTTCTGGTCAATTAAAAATCAGCCCAGACAACGCATGAAGACTGGGGAGATTAAATAGAGTCTACAGAAATATCTCAGGGAACAAAAGAATACAAAGAAACTGAATCTGCTATGCTGGAGCAGTTGGGGCAGTCCTAGTAAGAGGCAGTGCCCATTCTGGGAACTTCTCTGTGCTGAATGAATTGTGGTATTCAAGATTACTTCTACACTAGCAAACAAAATAGGTCAGGGAACTGTTCTCTGGCCCCAAGGCCAGCTGGAGTGTCATGGCTTTTGACCACAAATTCTCTTCCTCTCCTACCCCAACAAGGTGGCCCATCCAAACTGTGGGTTAGGAATGGCCCCTGCCTATTGCTGAAAAGTGTCCAGGCATTGTTTGAGAGAGAGCTGGTTGCTGTGGGACAAATCTGTGCCAAGGACTTCCCTGACAGTAGAGCAGGGGGGTGATGCTGTGCCAGTGACTTGGGCCCATGCCCTGGCCCTCTTTGGTTGCCTAGTGCAGATAGCCCGTATGTTTCTGACTCTCGGCTGCATCCTACTGTTCCTTCAGCCCTTCCTTGAATTCTTGGCTTGAATTCTTGTTTTATTTGATTGTCTCATAACAGCATTGCCAGGATCTGAACTGCCTTCTGGAGTGGGTCAGATCACCCAGCCCATCACTGGCTGCTTAATGAGCCGAGGGAGATGCGCAGTCCTTCGGCACGGTGGGAAGAGCAGGGCTGTATGCTTGGCTGGATGGTGCGTGAAGAGTGAAAGGCTCAGCGCCCTGCCTCAGCACTCTAGTGCCTGTGTGGACCATGGTGCAGATGCATTCACAGGGCAATTCTCTGAGCTGTTATTTCTCAGTCATAGCCAGATTCTTAGGCTGTAATAACTTTGAAGCAAGGAAGTGGGTCTCAGCTAATAAGAAGCCTTCTGTATGCAGAAGGCAATAGAAGTTTGGTAATGCTATTGCTGTGGAAAGTGGGATGGAAAGTGATTATGAAACCTAAATAACTTATTCTAGAAGAACTAATTTCTTCTAATTTGCAAAGCTAGAGAGTGTCATGTAGATCATTTGTAGGTTTCTGTGTGTAGTTACACATACAAGTGTATTTATTTCACAAAACACTGGGAAAATGGGATGATGATCTGAAATTAGAGGCTGACTCAGATGACTGGAATTTAATTTGTCAGCAAGTGAAATTAGTAGCAATGAATAGAAGACATAAATGACTTTATCAAATTTCCTGCACAGATCTTGTTTTGCAGAAGAATGTACAGCACATAGAAACAACTCAAAATTTTATAATAAATGTAAAATGAGAGCAACTTTTAGTATATGGCAGAAGGAAATGAAAAAAAAACACAAAACAAACCCAAACCCTATTGCCTTCTAGAGAAATGCTGATTGTGCCATTCATGTTTAAGCTCTCCCAGTTCCCATGAAGTATGGGGGGAGGCCTGAGTGTACAACCTTCTTGTCCTTTTAGCAAGAAAAGGTTTTCAGTACTGCAGATTATTAGGTCACATGCATAAATGAGGCACACACTTCACTGATCTGAACTAGGCTCCCTTTTGCCGCAGAAGCCAAAGACAAGTTTTACATTCCCAAATCAACCTTCAAATACCAACACCTGATGTATGGCAACTTTTGGGTTTCATTAGGAGAAAGCTGTTCTTCTTGACGAAAGAAAAAGGAACTTTTCACTCTTGCAAGGACCCCAGAAAGTTTCTCTTCAGAAAGGAGAAATCACAAGATGAGGCCAAAATATTTAAAAGGCCTTGACAAATTCTCTTTCAGGCTTTGAGGGACTTCTGAATAATTGTGAAATTCATAGACTCTTTCTCCTCTGCCTGTAACAATACAAATTGTTCTGTGATCATATTGATAATAACAACTGAGAGACAGATGATCCGAAGTCAAGCAGAAATCTCGTCATTTTTAGTTGCTTATAATCTTTAATTGAGATAGAATAAATTTAAGGCGACAAATAAGAGCCTGAGAAATTTGTTAAATGCAAACTGAGCTGGAATGAGTATGATGTCTCCTACTGGGACAATTAAAATGCAAAAGCCCATCTAGAAGCTAGGAACAAGGGTTGGGCATGGAAAAATAGAAACCAGCATTCCTTGGCCAGGAAAGCAGATGCGATCATGAAATGATCGTAGACTCAAGAAACATTAATTCTCTGCAAATATATGCCCTCTAATTCACCTGAAAGATTCTTATCTGTTTTCCCTCCTAAATGTGCATATATATCTAGATTACTCATGCAGATTATTTTACTTCCTTTTATGCTTCAAAACCTATACTTTGCTGTTGTAAGGAGGCTTTTCACTTGTGATTTCAAGTCGCTGTGGAGAGTGTCCCAAAGTAGACCTGCCGGCTGTATCCATGTTTCAGGCATGGAGATGGATGTGATCATCATATTGGAGACACAGACCTGAGCTGAGGATAGTCAGCTGCAGACCTCTGTGATGGGGGGCATTTAGTTTATCTCACTGGATCTCTTAAGTGACACCCTTGCAGCACTGGCTGAAGCCTTTCTGTTGCATCAGGTATGGAAGGAAGAAGGGGAAGGTGGCATGAACTTGTGAACTGTGCAGTGCCCTAGCTCCCCAGGGCTTAACAACCCCTCTCCTTGTCCGGCCCCACCTCTAGCACAAGAAGTGTCTCCAGTTCCCTCATACCTGAAATAAACCTAGTTTGCGCTCTGCTTTGGACGTCAGAAAACTGTCACAGCACTCTCCAAACTATCAAGCTGCAACAAGGTCTTTTACCACCTCATACCAACATACTCTTCATGCAGTCCCTCTGCTACCTTCGCCTTGTCTGCCTCTGTGTCTCTCTTCCCTCTGCTTCTTCCTCAGCTGCTCCCTCTTCATTGTCTGCCCAACCCCTTACCAGAACCAGCCACAGCTGCACCTTATCCACATCGGCCAACCCACCGCCCCTGAAGCCAGCCCACAGTTGTACATTATCAATGCTAATTAACCCAGCTTCATTCCTCTACAGAAAACCAGCCTGAAATCCAGACTGTGCTCCCTGAAAGGTGATCTTTTGAATCTGTCCCACAGTGTTGGTTCTACCACCCCTCTGAAGCTAAAGGTTGAGAAGGAGGGAAGATGCCAAGAGTATGCCTGGCTTTAACTCTCCTTAAAACTGCTGGCTGAGTGCTCCTTTATCAGATCCTGTAAGATGTTAAAGCTGGTGGTCCAGCGAGTACACAGGAAATCTCTGATGATTACAGAGCCAAGGTTAAGGCACAGAGTGAAATTCTGAGGAGCTCTTTGGGCCTCATGATGTGAGTAAGTAGGGCCTTCCAGAGACCCACCCTGCTTCTGTGGCAGGGCAAATGGGTGAGTAAGAAATGGAGCTGGAAAGAGAAAAGGCACATAGGTGCCTTTCATCTTGGTCTGCTTTTTTCTCCTCCTTTTGGACATACCTCGAGGGGATAGGGTCTCTTTCTCCTCAAGAACATGTACACTGTTAATGGACCTTGCTTAGGATGAGCAAAGACAGGAATGGTTTCTTCTGCCCAAAGGCTAAGAGCAGTCTTGTTTTACAAACAACTGTAATAAATGAAATGATGGAAAAATAGGCCTTTGATACAAAAGGCTTAGACCCTCATCCTGCTGTAGCCACTTCCCTATGACAGTATTGTGCATGATACAGTCTGAGCTTCACGTTGTTGCCAACCTTTTCCCTCTATTTTTTTGTTTTTAAAGCCATTTCAAGTGTGCATGTGAAGATTCCAAAAATATTAATACAAGTGACATTAAAAGATGTTTCTCGTGCTCCTGTTTAGACTGTTCTTGGCAGAGGGCTGGGGAGTTTAGCTACAGCTGCCCAGGCTTGCCAAAGCCAGCTGGGCAGCAGGTTCCCCCTCCTCCTCCCTTCACCACCAAGAAGGGGAAAAAAAGTCTGTTGAGCCCTAGATAAACTTTGAAAATCTTACCAGAAAGAGGTGGAGAGGAGTCTAGAAGCCAGATGTGGTGGGGAGAGAGAGGAAGAGATCTGGGCAGTCACGAAATGGTAGAGGGGAAGGGGTTTATCATGGGATGGTAGGAAGGGCTGCAGAGGGGATTAAAAACAGGCAAGTGAACATTACTGGAGGCTGATGATATTACAAGGGAAATAGCTGCTTGCTGCTGGCTGTGTAGGAGGCTTGTCAGACTGGGGAAGTAAAAGCATAGTGCTTACATCAACAGGATTTTTTTTTTTTTTTTTAATGGCATCTGGTCCTGTGTTGCATTTGGGCATGGTAAATTGTGACCTACCTACATGTGACACATTTGCTGTAGGCAGTGTTGGTTGCTGCAGCTGGCAGGGACAGGAAAGCTTGCAGAGGGGAGCTCTGGAGCACAGGGGCCCAGCACTGTCCAAGCTCTGAACGGGTCCAAGCTGGGTACATCAGCGTCAGCACCAGAGGTGTCCCATGGTGATTTAAGCCACGTGAGCTTCAATGTTCCAGCTTGAATTTTGGCTCTTGGGAGCCACTGTACTGAAAAGAAAATGTGTATTTGATTATGAGTGAAAAGGAGTGCTTGAGCCATCTTCAGCCATTTCAAAAAAAGGATTTGGTTTGGCCTTTTTGTTGCACAGAAAAGTGAGGCTCAGGGAGGGAGGGAGAGTGAATCCCTGCCTACTCTGGTTCCGCAGTAGCAACCTGACTGCAAACTGGAATTGCAGGTCCCACGCAAATGCCACAGCCTGAGCCTGGGCTTGGCCACATTCAATGCTGGCCAGCTGCTGAGTTTTTTCCCTGTGTAAAGAGCCCTGTGTGGCTACAAGGCATTTCATGAGTGGGGAAAGAGACATAGGTTGTGCCTTGCTGGCTCAGAGCCAGTGTGGGAGAGCTGAGTAGAGCTGAGCTGGGATTTAATTGTCATCTAGCGAAGGCCCATCTGGGATGAAGCCCAGCTGTGGCTCCTTGGTTCTCTGCTACATCCCCAGTGTGGGCTGGATCAGCTCTTGCACACTACAGTAGACAGCTAGCTGCCAAAGGACAGTAGCCAGAATGAGGTGTGAGGCAAGCAGCGCTCTTCTACAGCCCACCCTAAACCGCAGGAGACTACACTGACTGTGCAAGATGTGGGGGTCAGCCCCATCTCTGGGAAATCCCCAGAGGGGAGTGGGTGAGCCCTAGTCCCCCAGTACCACAAAAGCTAAGCAGAAGCTGCATTCAATCTGTACTGCTCATTAATACCTTTTGCTCCTTATCCCAAGCTGTGGGATTTTCAGGCTGCAAGGAGCAGCCAGTTTTGTAGAGCTTTTACTGTAACGTTTCATCAGGCTGTGACCCATAATTGGGATTGCGCAGATCCTTTTTACCCTCTTACTGTTCTTTGGTGCTTGAGTGCTGTTTTCTCGGTAATGGTGCTCTGCTCTTTTCTTTGGGTCCCAGCTGGCATTTTCTTGATGTGGACAGAGCACAGTAAGTTCTCCAGGTCTGTTTCAGAACATCGGATGGCCTTAGAGGTTTGAAAGGGCTTATCAGTCAGTGACTTTGCAAGAACATTTCAGATGCACTGCAGAATTAATGGGTCAGGTAAACAACGAGCGGATCATTTTTACTGTTGTGGGTCACAGACCCCCTTCTGTTTTGCTGGGCCTGGAGTTTTATTGCATGAAAAGGGATTGGACTGGATAAACCAGCAGTCTTTCCTGAGGACTTAGCCCAGTGCAATAATCACATAGTATTGTAGGCAACAGAGAGAACAGGAGCAATTGTATCCTATACCTGAGTTACTGGAACATGCCTGCCTGTTCATGTGAGCCAGGAGAGAAAGATTGTTTTTCCTTTCTGAAGAGGGAAAATTGGAGGGAAGCTGTGCCAGAACCTTTCCAGGTTTAGAGAAGTGGAGGAAACACCTGCTACGCCATCAGCATTCCTGTTAACAGTGACTGCATGAGTGACAGAATCTGTCCCTTCCGGAGATGATTCAGACTCAGAAGACTCTTGGTAGTGATGACACGAACGCCTGGTAGCTCCTGAAAGCAGAACTAATGAGCAGTGCCACTCACTTAGCGTATGGTTTGACAACAGATGCACATGTTGGTAATTAAGTATTTGGCTGCATTACATTATTTTATTTTTGGATTTCTCAAACACACACCCATTGCAATCTCTAGGCACATTTGCATGATTTAAAAGCATTAAACTCGTATCATAACAAAGGTAGAAAAAGCAGCACAGGGAAACTAAACCTCACTTTTCTGAAGGGCTCAGTAGCACATAGGCCTTCCCATGCACCCCAAACCTAGGAAACATAGGCTTTGTATGGCAAAAATATACATAAAGAATAATTCCAGGGACAACTCCCATGTTGAGCAGAGCTGTGCCTGTGGTTTCAGACCAAACTAGTACACAAGTCTTGGACTAGAGTTTTCTTCTGCTGTAGGATCACATCTATCATTGTTTGTGACCCAGCAAAGGCTTGGAAGAGCTTTGAACTTCATGAACTTCACAAATACCTGAATGCAATTATACTTTGCACTGCTAGAGAGCAGCTTCAAATACTTCATCTTAGAGGAGATCTTCTGGAATGTTTATTCTGTCCTTGCATGCCAACATTTAATGCATGTCAACATGTTAATGCTAACCTCAGCGACAAGCCTCAAAATATGTACATAATGGTACTTGCTGGAGCATCTTGCTCCCAAATTTTATACCTCTTCTAACTCAGTCCAGATACTTATTAAAACTCTCCCTTGGAGCCCATGCAGCTTTGCTCTATATATCAGATGTTCTAGAGGAACAGTTGCCCTAGAAATGATGTAATTCCTTCTCAGCCCGTTCTACGAGGGTTTCAGTGGTGGGTTGTTAAGGAAGAATTAGGGTGCATCATAAGGACATGATGCAGAAGCGTATGATGACTGGGGAGGTGACCTGGTCCAGAAATAGTGCATGACCTTATGGTTTTACCTGGGAATTATCTTACAGGATAATAGTTTCCTTTTGCATGAAAGTTAAGAGCTGGGCCAACTATGTCGAGCTTGAGTTCATGTTGAGATTTTGAAAGCAGTAGAACTAGCGAGAAGACCTGTCCTATATCCTGATGTTACTAATGGTACACAGCAGAGGTCCAAGATGTACTGGAATATCCCTGTAAAACCACCTGTGAAGTTGCTAAATATTTTGAATGTCTGGAGTCTTGTCTAGAAATTCTCAGCCTTGTTTTACAATTCAAAGAAACTCCAAGAATTTGTCACCACTGCCTTCCAAAAGTATAATTGTTCACAGACTGTGCCATCTTTCCATGAAAAGATAAAGCAAAACCTCCTTGCTTCAGTCTCTCTATTTGTAAGCATGGTTCTAGAGCTATAATTGCAAGATGCTGGTGCAAAGATGCTGTTTTACTGACTGAGAGCTGTCTCTGTGTATCTTTCTGTGCTCCTTTTCAGTGGCTGGGAAGTCTGCCTGGTGTACACCTGAAAATGACTACAGCTTAGATGGAAGTAGAGGTTAGCTATGCTTAATGAAAAAAGAACTTAAGTCAGTGCTGACACTGAGAAGAACATTTAGAATCTCAAAGGAGAAAGACAGAAATGAGAATGCTAAGAAGAAAGATGTGACCCAGCAGCTCCACCTACAAATTGTAACCCTGTAGGGCAATCTCAGGTTTCTGCTACGTACCGGCATACGAAACAGATTACATCCTAACCTAGTCTACAAGCATGAGAGTATTGGAAATCTGTTGCAGGTGTTTGATGGTAAACAGTGTTTATAGCTGCCAGGATGGAAACATTTATGTGTGTGAGTGAGTGCAAGTGGAGGGCAGGCCTCAAACTTTCACCCCATTACCTTCACATTTCGGTTTTGCTTTGCTGAGTACTAGATTCCCTGTGATTTCAGCCTGCCAGTGAACTTAAAGCACTGACGATTTTACTTGACTATGTCCTGTGTTAAAATTTGAAATGCTAGGATCACCTGAGAAGTAGTGGGCTAATTTATCACAGGAATAAAAATATACAATGGAGACTGAATGGAAGAGGATGAGTTCTGACAGGCATGCTTTTACTTTTTCAAGCAAGTATTTTTTGCTTGGGTGGGTGGTACATTAGTTATATATACAGCTCATGCTTTTAGCTACAGCAAAATGTGAGAAGACATAATAATAGCTCTTCACGTTAAGGCTTCCTCTTTTTTTTTCTTTTTTTTCTTTTTTTTTCTTTCTTTTTATTTTTTTTTCTTTTTCAGTTCAGTTAGTTTGAGACTTTAGATTATTCTCTTTCTGAGAACTGGGGGAAGTATTTTTAATACCTCTCAGTGTAAGTGGTGACTGGGCTGCCCTTAGCCTAAGATGAAAATAGCAGTAAATTTACTAGGGAGTTGAGGGAGAAGGTTGGACTTCTAGTGCAAGGCTCCTGATCACTGCCACACAGTGGTTCCCCGTCAGTCAGGAAGATAAAGAAAACAAACATATCCATCCATAATACTAGGCAAATTCACCTTTGGTGACTTAATGTGTATGAAGGGCTAAATATGCCCTAGTGGCATCTTTTTTCATGGCGGGGTGTGTGTGGAAATAGTATTTCTATAGCCAAGAGGGGAGTGTGTTCACTACACTTTTGCTCCACATACAGTGGTTGACAATTGCTCACAATGAAACTGTAGCACGAGCAGGACTCATAAACCTGTTGGTCTCCTCCACGCCAGCTGTGTGGCACGCTGCGGGGGGCAGGGAGCGGACAAGAGGTGTTTACCACAGCCCCAACACACCCACTGCCAGGGCGTTTTGTGGGTGGGGTGGATGCTGAGGAAGGGGAGGTTAACGAGCTCCTTGAAGCAATGGTGCAGCAAACCACTAAGGGAACGTGCTGCCTCCTTAGGGTAAAACGATCCCCCTTACTTTCCCTTTTGGAAAATGCAGTTCTTAACTCCCACTTGTGCCAGTCTAGAGTAAAAAATACAAGAACATAAATAGCTAGTTCAGCTCTGTCTTGATAATGGTCAACCAGATGCCTAGGCAAGGGTGTACAGGGCAAATGCAGGCTATTTCCTTATACATTTCCTTCCTAAACCAGAGAAGACTATGTCTAGCACCCAAATGGATGTCTGTCTTGTGAATTTGTGGAACTGCATCTTGAGACCATGTACTCTTTACAATATCCTTCAGCAAGGAGCTCTGCCATTTAATTACCAGTTCTGTTGAGAAGCACCTCTCCTCGGTTTGGCTCTGTCTCCTGATCTCTGTCTTGTGTCCCTCATTGTCAGGGACCATTTCTTCTTCACCTTTTCTATGTCACTTTTTGGAAGAATCATAGCCCTTAATTTTCTATTCCAGGAAATGGAACATCTGAACACCCATTTTGTGTACATCTTTGCATGTTCAATGGAGACTGTGGCATGTGGCTGCAGAGGGTCTTTCCAGCAGGGATTTCTTCAGTATATTCTTAAGGTAGTTCCTTCCTTGACTGCAGAGCAGCCGTATAGGCACTTGTCTTCCTCATCTCCAGACAAGTTGGCTGAGGTGTGTCTGACTTCAGGGAGCAGTGAAGAAGTCGTCCTGCTTTGCCTAATGCATGTGAAAGAGGTGCAAGGATGAGGGACCCCAGAGTGGGAACTATGCATTGCGCTCAGCTCAGAAGACTCAACAGGTCTGTAAAATCATCCCATTAATAAAAATACACTTTTTCTAAATTTTGGGAAGGCACAAGCAGTTAAAACCTCTGTAATAGTTTAACCCCAACAGAACATAACATAAAAAACCTTCAAGTTGAGTGAGGTAGAACTGATTAGAGCGCAGGACTGGTGTCTGCGAAGCTTCATTCATGCACAGTCCTGTGTCCTGTGAGCTGCCTCTGGAGCCCCACAGGGGGCCGGGCAGGTGGAGGAGCAGAGGGTGCAAGCAGGCATTTCCACAGTGCATAGGCTGAGAGCATTTGAAAATCAGAATGGCCAACATGCCTTTTTTTCCCTTTAAATCCGGCGGATGCTTTAAAAAGCAGACACTTCTTTAATTTGTAGCTGTTAATTCATTTATAAACTACATGTGCTTCATGAGTGATTATGCTAATGTCCTTAAGACTATTTAAACCCTTGCACTGATTAGCCTAACCATTCATTTTAACTACATTGTACAAATAAGATGTTATCTTAAAAATGTGTCTGACAAAACTCCATAATCACAAATATGATACCTTATTGAATGCAACTATTGGCTTTACTGAGTTGAGTCACTTACACTTTAATTTTTAACATTCTGTTTTGCGCTGTATTCATGTATACTATAAGGTGGGACTAAGCTGGTAGAACGCATTTAATGGAAAAAATAATCAGTTAAGTTTATATTTCATCCTGTCTCCAGGCAAAAGAATTTATGGGGTAACACTCAGCTCATGCATGCAGGGAGCAAGCGGGCTGTAACCCCTCCGAGGCAGGTGGGATGCACCGGCTCTCTGCTGTGAATTAGCACCACGTGGCCCTGGCCCTAGTTTCTACTCTGAGGTCTGCCAGGTGCTATGGTGCTGCAGGCAAATCACTTAGCCCAGCGGGTCTGGTTTTCCCCGTTGGTAGGGGGTAATGATGCTTAGCTACCTTTGACGTTTACTGATGAGAAGTGCTTATCTGAGTCATAGGTGTTGTTATTAAAGCTATCTGGACTGATGATTTCTTTGGGCAGCTTCATGGTTAAGGTGGCCGGGGCCATTCTGGGCAGGTTCCCCTGGGGCTGCCATGGTGTTGGTGTCATTGTCTAGTGTCATTTCTTGGTGAAATGATCCAGGGACTTTCTGTGCTCTTTCTGTACCGCTCTGAAAGAGCAATGGTGTTTTGAGTGATCAATCTGATATAGAAAACTGGTTCCCAGCTTGCAGAAGGTCTTCTTCCAGCAGAGTTCCAGGACATAACTCTTCTGGAGGGACATAACTCCCGCCTTTTGATTTGGAGAAGGAGCAAACCCGTTCTGCCATCTCTGAGGCAAAACGACAGAGTTCTTTGACATTTTCGTTGGTACGTTTTTAAAAATCTGTCTTAAGATGAATTTAAATTAAGAAGGTTTTTGGTTGTGTGCTGCTACATGACCCCAGCATGCCATGAAGTCAGGAGGGCCATTCTTTTGGTAGGGGGATTCAGTCTCCGCTTGGCCCACCAACATCCCAGCTGCATCGGTTATGGGACAAGGCCGAGCATCCCCCCAGCCCCGGAGGAAGCTGAGAGGATGGGTGGTAATGAGGATGGGCATTTGGGTACTTTTAAGCCCTTCTGCTATGGCCATTTGTTTGGGCTGGTTCTTCCTCTGAGCGCTGGGCACTCTCGGCAGCAGACATCAGAAACAGTTAACTGAGCTCTGGGCTTTGTATGAAATAGCTTCGAAGGTCAGAGTAAAACACAGCACACTTAACTCATCTGAAAATTACCCTCATCAACAGCATTGTTTATGTCTGATAGATAGCCTGAGCGCCAATTACGGGTGTCATTTCCTGAGGTGCCATCCGGGGTAGGTGTGCAGGGTGGAGACAGGGAGGGAGGGAAGGGGCTCCGCCACCGACTGGGGCTGTGGCAGCAGCTCCCCAAGAAGCTGAGTGAGGGCTGGCTGCCCTGCCCTGCTAGGGTCCCATGCCCCATGCCAGCTCACCTTGGCATCCTCTGTCCTCCTCTCTGCAGCAATCTCAGAATAATATTGTAATTTTATTTTTTTTTTTGAGATCTGGTGCTGATGGTGCTGTGTGGAACAAAACCACCAAGGCGTTTCCTGCCCCAAGATGGCCACTCTCTGTGGCACAGCCACTCAGGCGGGGTGCAGAGAGGTTGTCTTGTCTTGTGGTCCTTGTTTCCCTTTGCTGTCAGAGTTGCGTTCACAGAACCAAATAGCGTTCATCCTGCCTTCCCATCCTCTTCAGGGGTAAGCTGTGTATTGGGGAGACTGACAGAAGATACAAAAGAGAAAGAAATGTGGGAAGATAGTGGCTGACCTGATCATGGACGGTGGGATCAAGAAACATAGACACACAGACACACAGACACAGAGAGAGACACAGACAGACACACACACACACATGGCAATGACATTTTGACATTTACATCTTTTTCTGTGCCTGATAGTAATTTGTTTCTGGAAGTGTCTTTGTACCCTGTGCCCTGCTTGGGTACACATGCAGGAAATGGATCCAAATCTTGTCCTAAAAATTCACAACTAGCATTGACTATTTTAAGAACTCTGATGAGCAAAAGAGAGCAAATTTATCCCAGGATCCATCAGTGGCACAAAACTATAAGCTCTGCATGGTAGCATCAGATAGTACAAGTGGAAAAAAAACATCTTCTGAGATAGAAATCTGTATACCTAACACTATAAAACTACTTTCAGAAATGTGCTATGGAAGGAACACATGGAAGAAGCTACGCTACTTTGCTAAAATGTGATATTTAAAGACTAGTTTGCCCAAAGGGGCAACTGCTTATACACATGCAGCCCCGTCAAGCAGAACCCTTGCACCCACCCGTTGGGAATACTGACACCTGTGCACGCGGGTGCTGACTTTTGCATACACAGAAGCTGCTTTTGGGGTGCATGAGTGCAAGCACTCCTCCCTGAACATCTGCAGGTGCGGCTGCATGCAAAGAGACAAAGGGAAGTTGAAAGGAGGCAATAGTATGTGTCCTTCATGGTAAAAAGTCATGAGTCACACTTCAGAATACTGTAAGATTCCGTGTTTTCAGGCTTTTCTCTGTAACCAGGAAGGCCAGAGTTTTAAGGACAGCAAGTATTAACCTCCAGGAAAGAGCACTCTGAGCCCAGCAAAGTGCAGGAGCTGACAACCCTGAAACTTAACTCCTGAATGTCTCAAAACGGCTGCAACTGAACTGCCAACAGCACGGATTCAGTGTCACACTCTCTGTCACCGTTTAAGTGTAAACCAGGTGACCCTCTTGCCGTCCTTGTACAAAAGGAGAGTGAAACAAAGAGCTGCATAGCTTGTGGTGATGCATCTCCTACAAGAATGGCAGCAGCAACACCAGGATGTCATATCAGCACAGCTTCCTTCATATGCATGTGTGCAAAACACAGGCTAAAAATGTGTGTGTGCAAGTTCTGCTTTGAGATAAGGCATGTCAAGGTCAAGATAGATGCATAAGGGTTAAACAACTATCACTGCAAAATGAGTAACAGTTGCGTTTTAGTATTTATGTATTTAGTGGTATAAAAGAGTGGGTTTTTTCTTAAGCAGAGAGATGTACAGGAGGTATATTGAATCTTAGGATGGATTAGAAAGCAAACTGAAACCAACTAAACCATGAGCACAAAACCATGCTGCTTTTTCTTCCATGCTACTAATTAGAGGAGTTTAAAATCTTACTTACTTGGGGGGGGGGGGGGGGAGCAAGATTTACACTTGTATGGATTTCTCTGAAAAATTTGCATGTTCCTGAGAGCCACAGAGTACTAAAGGGAAACTTACTACTGAAAAGCAAATAGAGACATCGGAAAAAGAAAGATGAGTAAGAAGAGGACCTAGTCTATGATTTAATTGGAATCAATGGCAATTCTGCCCTTTGCCTTTGGTGGTAGCAGAATTGAAGCTGCAACACCAGCTGTAGTTTGTTTTAGATTGCTGCCTGTCTGAGTTTAGATTTCAGATATCTCCACAGGATTCTTTTTCTTTTAACCATCTACAATTTATGGCAGCGGTATATATTCTAAATGTTTTCGTCTACCAGAGAATCAGATGAGCCTGTAATGTCTGTGGGTGAGACAAACCCTTTCTCTTTTTTCCTGAGAGGGAGGTCTGCAAAGTGTGAATCTAAAGGGGGTGGGTATTGCATCACAGGAGGATGTGCCTTGGGACCAGCCCTCCAAAGCTGTGTGAATGCAAAGGTAGGTGTTTGAGCAAATTGTACTACTCGGCACTTCTCAGGTAGAGATATGGGGAGCAGAAGCCAGCCAAGTGGTCTGGAGATGGAGGATGGAGCAGCCTGCAGGGTGAAAGTCTCAGCAGGTCGTTGGCTGAGGACTGAGCTCTAGTGGTGAGGAAACAGTGGGAAAGATGGGGTGGAAGAGCCTGATGTTGCCAAATAAATCCTTAATCTCTTGGAAAGTGCTGCGTTGTTGTGAAACAGAGCACAGGGGGAAATATCCTCACGTAGGGAAGAAGGAAAAATAAGGCCTGAAGTCAGAGAAAGAGGCTTGCAGAAGGCAACAGGGAAATGGTATCCATCTTAGATGTAACAGTGTGTGCAACTAACACTTGTATTTGAGTGGCAATACTCCTCTTGCTGGTAAATGTATGCGATTATCTTTGGATGATGAATTATAAAGAGTCATCACTTACTCTTTGAGAACAAACAAAGCAGTTGCTGAGAA
The DNA here is from genome assembly GCF_023634155.1 of Falco peregrinus. NCBI lineage: Eukaryota > Metazoa > Chordata > Aves > Falconiformes > Falconidae > Falco > Falco peregrinus. Next base: position 64,150,214 of record NC_073727.1, read on the forward strand.
GTCAGAATCTTCTGCAGCCCCTACCCGCTTAATAATACTGGTTGATGGGAAGGGACAGGCAGAGATCTCTGCAGGACATTTAGACAATCAGACAGACAGGGAGAAATTAGTGGTGAACACTTGAGATACCAGGTGACCTGAAAAATAGATAACTTTGATGTTGGAGGGAGAAGAAAAGTTCCAGAAAAAAAAAATCCGAGAAAAAGGTCATGACTGTTGGGTAAGGGGAAATGTCTAAGTGGCCAGGGCACAAAAAAGCCAGCATCCTTGTGGAGACATATATGGGAACTATAAGCATGTGTTGAGCTTTGTAACGGCCTAGCCAGGAATCACTAAAAAAAGCACTGAAAAAAAGAAGTGAGGTGCATCTTAGATAAAAAGCTGTGGTTTGCAGAATTTCAAAAAAGTTTCCTTGAGTGTTCCTGCTGTGGCTCATTTTGCCTGACGGGTTTACTGAGGCAGAACGTCATGGCTGTGTTTTCTCCCTATCCCTTTTTATCTGGTCAGGGAAGACAAAAACTGGACATGAAATAGGCACTCAGCTGTGCTCCAGTCCTCTCAATGGCTAGGCTCAAGCCATTCATCAAGCCTTTATATTTCAAAGGAATAATGAAAATCCTCACGCTCTTCCACTTGTAAACTGTTTCCCACTGATGTGCGTTACTGAAGGTGTGCAGGGCAGGCACTATCTGACATTGTAATAGAGAGCAACTGATAAGTAATTGTCTCTGCTAGAGAAACCAGAGCTGGAGAGGTAATATAACCTCCTATAGCCCAGGACAAATGATGACCGAGAGGTTTCTATCCCAATAAATTGTACAACACATGCTCTGCTGTCCTTGGGTCTGATTCTGCATTTCTTGAATGTTCTAATGTGCAAATAATATTGAGAGGAGCTTTGGGCATGTGGGGAATGTAGTGACGTGTAAAAAAGGTGTTAGTAAATTACTGCCTGAAGCACAAAGGCCACCTGGACTTGTGTCTGCAAAGGTTGCAGTGGCAGTAACCAAATGAGGTTTTGTTGAGTTGCTCCGAGTAGGAAAGATGTTTTTGCTTTGCTAAAAGAAACCAGAATTTGTGGAGCTGAATGTTAATGAGAACATTCAAAACTAAAATAAGAGTATCCTATCTCTGTCAGTTGATTTAATAATATCATACTGAAGTTAAAAAAATCCTCAAAGCCCCACAGAAATCAAAGTAAAAGACATTGTATCAGTTTTTAATTTGTTAACATTATTTGAGTGTTAGGTGCTTTCTGCATCTCTCTGAGCCACAAATAAATAGATGTGCTCCATGCCCCAGTTATCTGTACTGGGTTTTCCTTCCTCATTTCAGCTTGATTGCATTGTGTTGAAAATGCTTTGGGTGAATGCATGCATTCAGATACTCCTACAAAAAACTCTGAAGAACGGGAACAATTAGAAGTATGGAGGACCAAGCTATTTACATTATCTGTTGTTCAGCTTAAAAATTCAGTTTCTCTTCAACAGGTTTTCTCTGAGTCATTTCAAGAAGGACGATTTTTGGAGGAAAGTCGTGCGGGAGGGGAAAGGGTTCAGAGGCAAGACAGATCTCCACAAAGTGAAATTTATCTGTTCACTGTGAACCCAGAGCCTGACAGTCAATTATGACATATGTATCAGCCCAAAGGTAAACACAAAGGAGTTTATTAATGTGGGTGGCACGATTGACATGAAGTAGTAATAGTACTTAGCATTTAGAAAGTATTATTATCCTGATTAAATTAAGCATTTTTAATATAATGGTTCAAACAGACAACATCCTTCTTAAAGGTAGGAAACTGAGTCTTATTAAGGCTTAATGACACACACAGGGTCACACTGCAAGTTTGGGGGATAAGCAGCTGAATTAGAAGACTTGACTTCCATTATAATGCTCTACATTAGATGACAGTCGACCACAGAAAGAAAGAATGGAAATAAAAAAATACAGACGGAGAATGAAAAGAAACGCACAGAAGTGTTTGAAATAAATACATGCAGTGGGCAAGAAGGAAACTGGAAATTGAAACCTTTGCTCACTTTTAAAGAGAGTTAAATGTATTTCCTTGCAGGGCATTTGGAATAACAGGCTACTGAAAGGGGTGATGGGGCCTGTGAGAGAAAGTGAAAGCATTTACTGAGGGATGTTACTAAAAGCTATATTTTTGCCTCCATTTTCAGGAAGGAATAAGAGGACAGATGGCAGAAATTTCCCAAGGGAGAAAAGAGAATTACTAGAGAAGATCAGGATTAGACCTGCACAGGTGATCATGAAATTGAAATGCCTGAAAACTCAATTTCTCAAGGTCAATATAACCCATGCGTAGGTAACCAGCTTCTCTGAATTCTGAGGCAAATGGGACAACTTGTGGAAACTGGGAGGTGCTGGAAGACTGGTAAGCATGTAATGTCAATGATGACCTAGAGAGAAAAAAAGTACATCAGAGTATTGACAGCTGGGTAGTTTCTATTTTATGTGTTTTTCTGCACCACATTGATTGCTAGCATACCTGAGCACCTTCAGTAACATCAGCCACGTGGTCTTAGCTTGCTCAGCCTCTCCTCCTGGGAGAACAGTGTGTCTTGGAGGGCCTTGTTTCAGTAGCATTTTAAAATTATTATTAGTGTGTGTATTGTAGGATATTTGTTGCAACAGGATGGGCTGAGAAATGTGTCTTGTGCCTGAACTGCAAGGTTGTACTTTGGGGAGGAGACTGCATTTCACAGTAACGGTTCATCCTGGAGAAGGTGTGGTGGGACTGAAATTTGCCGCAGATTTGGCAAACCAAGGATGGAGTTCCTTCTCCCTTGCAATAGCTGTTGATCTTGTGTTCAGCTGATTTGTGGCTGTTTTCTCTCCACTCAAGTGATAAAGACCCTTTTCAGACATGACCATCAGACTCCAGCTGTACAGAGGAATGCAGTTCTGTTCCAGTCCCAGTCTAACAACCACATTTTGTGATATGTTTTGTTCCTACTGCTGTGGGAGCTAAATGCCTAAACATCTTTCAAATCTGTGTTGACTTTAGTCCAATTTTATCCATCTAGTGATTGCACAAATGCATCCCTGTGCTGTTGCAACATTTCAGTAAATACTGTAGTGTGGAAAGAGATAATAGCCATGGGGAGGAGCCTGGAAAACCTAAAAAGGAGTATAGTAAGACAGCTTAAATACCATAATTTCATTATTCATAGTCAGCAGGATTGCATGAGAAATACTGTCTACAAAAGAGGATCTGTTTGGTTTTGACTTCTCAGAGGAAATACAAAGAATTTCAGTGGATTGACATTGTGATTAGAATTTCACTTATGGACCTTATGGAACAATCGGATACTATAAATGTAATGCAGGGTGATCAAGCATATTCAGTGCTGAGCAGCAGGTTCCTAGTTTTACAGACCCTTTTCCAGACCAGCATCCAGAGTGTTATGATCAGAACTGATCCTTTCTCTCTCTTCTTAGTGGGCATCACAGAGACTTGCCAAGGGAGGCATGAGCTCTAGGAGATGCTCAAAAAGTGCTTCATTTGCCATGGTGTGGGTAATGCCTGTTCTTCTTTTGTCAAAGCCTTTTGTCTGGTCACAACTGAACTGATGATGATCTTGACAATCACCTTGCTGGATCCTGATTGCTCTGCTCTGGAAGAGTTAATGTCCAAAGTAAAAACAATTTTTGGACAGCTAGGAAAAAGCCAGAGGATATTTTGAGCTGGAACTAACAAGTTACTAGTGCTGACCACTGAAATGTGTCAGAGACACATAAGCATGCCTGGATTTCATATAGCCTCAATTCTTTCTTTCAGAATTTGTAATTTTCTTAACAAAGGGCATTTTTTTCTGACATTAAGAAACCACTTGGAATGTCTGTTGTCCCTTACTCATATGCTATTACTAAGCCTAACTTAGAAATATTGAGGGTGTAATATACAGCATGTTACCTCCTCATCTAAAAGGTGCAAGTACTGATGCAAATAGTCACTTGCCCTGTAAGTATGGCTGGTGTTGCCCACAATAAATATTGCTTTGAGGGAAAGAATAGATGAAAGAGAGGTCATGCACAGCTGATTTTGATGGAAGCTGTTTCCTAGTGTAGTAAATACATTGTTCAGTACTTGTCTTCCTTGTGAAAATATTACTCTTGTCATAGTACCAACATACCTATGCGTCAATCATGTCTCATGCAAGCACCAGCTGGGAAGATCATTCTGCCCCATCATGTATGTAAGTAAGCGGTGTCTCTTAACTTTGCTGCAAATTGTCCTCCTATGTTCTGCACGAGTGTCAGCTGTCCCTGGATCACACTGTTGACAGTTCTATCTTGATCTGCCTGCATTTCATTAAGGTACCTCACCAGGCAGTGCTGCTGGGTGCAGCTGTCCCAAAGGCACTCCCATGCTTGAGGTTAGGTGGGGACTTCAGGCCTGGCTGTGAACTGTGTGTGATACATAAGGTTCATGAGCCTAGGAGTAGCCCTTGCAAGTTTTGCCATGCATTTGAGAAGTTCAGCTCCTTCCTGCCTCTGCATTGCTCATAGCGCTTAGTGGTTTAGTGGCACCATTTGCACGGGCTTTCCCCATCCCCTTCCCAGCAGCGCTGGGGCGGAAGTTTGTGCTCACACAGCATCTAAGTCCAGGTCAGAGGTGTAGCTCGCTTGAGTAGGATGCAGGTGGTGGGAGTGGGAGTGTGCAATCGCTCACAGTCGTGCTGGGTGACAGCTAACCAAGACGGCTTCCTCCTCCCACGCACAGAGCCCAGCTGAGTTTTCTTTTTTCTGTTCTTACTTGCTGTCAAGATGTGCAGCAGGGTCTCGGTCAGAGCAGGTGGGATGAGGTCATGTCCTCTCTACCATGTCAGAATGGGAGTAATGAGCGTCTCCCATCTCGGTGCATGAGGAGTCAGCTTCCAGAGAGGTTTGGTGGCATTGGCAGTTCTTGGTGTGTTGTCATCCTCTGAGGAGGAAATTCCCCTCATTCAGACATATATTTCACACCGAATACTGACCTATGTTATGTGTTGGTCTACACCAACAGCAAATTTATCCCTGGGTTTTTCACCCTTCAGTTGTTTAAACCATCATCAATGTGAAGTGGACTATGAAGAAGAAAATTAATTCTATCTCAGTTCAATGTTAGGTATTCTGTATACTTTAAATCAGCTGTATGTAAAATGGTCAACCTCTTTATCATCCCATGGCAGGACTTTAGTTTCTCCTTGATTAGATATATTGTCTGGCTTAATGTGGGCTGAGGCTGGTTGAGTAGACCTGGTTATTATATTTATTTGTGCAGTAATTGAGATTGATACCCACTGAAATCACAGCAAGAGTTGAATGAAATTTAATTCTGTCACAGTCAAAGGTGCTGCTTTGCATGGTGTCCAGCACAGTGGTCCATCACTGGGACTCTTTAGTGCACTAGTAATAAAAATAATAAGTAATAAAGCTACAGTTGATAATAGTTTAGTGGGGGTGTGTTTTTTGAATTAGGGTTTACAAGAACAGATCCTCACCATATTTTTTTCCTACCTTTTCAAGGAAATCTTAAAGTCTTTTTCTTTTTTCTCTTAAATCTATGTTCTTTTTATACCTGTGATTCTGAGAATATTGTGTATTATGAACATCAAATATGCACCTCTTTCTGAGCTGCAAACTTTTACTATGGATAGTATACCAGTGGGGATAATAAATAGGAACTAGATGTACATATTTCCATTCTTTTTTTCTTTTCTTTTCTTTTCCTTTTTTTTTCTTTTTAAGCAATTTCTGTGTGATACTTCTGGATCCTAAAGCAGAAGGAAATGTGCTTGATGCTGAAATTGGCTTTCTGGCTCCAGTTTTCTCAGCTCTGCACCACCTGCCTCTAATCAAACTGTCCAATTACAGGAAACAATTGTATTCTTGCTTTCTGTTAAGTGCAGAAATTCATCCACTAAAGGACTTTTTACCAAATGTTACTTTTAACAAAACCACTTTCACAATTCGTTTGAAAAAAATGTGCTGATGTTTATGTCCAGCACGCATGTTAGAATTCAAACATATGGTCACCAAGATCCACACAGGGTCATTCACAAAATAGTAATATTTATCTTAACTGATTGTAGGGTTTGGAAATCTCTATTGTATTGGGAGCAACTCAGTGGACATTAATGCGGTTTCACTGTTGTGGTAAGCTGAGAATCAGGCCCTGACCTATAATTGTCACGTACATGAAGAGCACTGATAATACAGAAGGGAAATTGGACTCCCTAGATACACTTCCTTAATGTAAGACAATGACTTCAGGCTGTTTGTGAGCTGCAAATCTTCCAGGTGAGTCTTGCTGGAGTAGAAAAAAGTAGAATAAAAAGGAGGGTAAGAGGATCCAGCTTTGGTTAACAATGCTTTCCTTGTGAAACTAGACCTCAAAACAATTTATAGCCTTAACACAATCAGTCCTACAGAAATACATGAGTTCACATGGAGAAAGTGAATACGCAACTTGTCCTCTCTCATTTCAACAATGTTTACATGTCTTCACCTAACAACTGCTTTTTATCTGCAAAGAAACAATTGATAAGGAAAGTATTAACAATATCCTCTGTAATTTAGGAGCTTACTAATTATACTAAAGGTATTTGATTGCATCAAAACCTGTATGAAATAAAATAGGCTAAGTAAGAGTGTAATGATCCTAGTTAAGAGGCCTGTATAAAAAGACATTTAAAACACTGTAAAATTTCCTTGAGAGGCGTAAGACAGTTATTGGAAACTACTGAGTAGATGGAACATGAGGAGCTACTATTCACTGTCTCATAACATAAGGTGGGGGCACTGTATGAAGTTGACAGTCGGTAAATGCAAAACAGATAAATGAGTAACTCATAATTAGTAAGCCATCAGCATGTGGAATTAATTTCCATAGGAAATCTATATTAAACTGCAGCACAATTGGCAGCGTTGCTACAGCCGTGTTGAGAGGGGTGATACACTAAAACCCACTCTTTTTTTTTCAAAATGTGTTTCATACATGTCTGCATACTCACATGCAACTTGCAGCTATGCTAGCTGGATCAATAGACTGTGGTTTCCTCTGTTAGTTGAATCAATGAGGAAGCATTTGCTATACACTAGAAAAAGTTTTGGAAATTGGATACAATGCACTATATGAGAACTTCTCTTTGTCCTCATAACTGTACTTGCCTATGCCTTTTTTTTTTCTCCCCCATTTTCCAATTTTTCTGCCTTTTAAATCAAGATCAAGAAGGGAACAATGCTGGAGATTTCTATGTTGGCTGGCTTGTACTGTTTAGCAACTTTTTGTTTGTGTGCTGAAGTGGGGGTTGGGGAATATATCACTTTATTCCTGTTATTTCCAAGATTGCTTTAGTCACACTTGAACGGTTAATCTTGCTGCATTTATATGGATAGCACAGTGGTATATAAGATAAGAATAAAAATTCAGTAACTATAGAGAAAATCTCCATTGCTTTTAAAAGGGAATAAAAGAGAAGAGTAACCTAACACAAAGCAAATGTTGCTTGCAGTGCAGTAAAACCCAGACAAAATCTGAAATGCTCCATAAAAAGGGAGCCAGCATGTTTACCAATTGTTATTCCTATAGCATGGGTGTCTGTTTCATTTTATTGTGTAACCTGTTATTTATTACTGTGCCCATCAACATAGTAACATCCATTCTTCATATGATGGATGCAAATATATTTTATATATGTTAGCCAAACAGCGTGAACAAATACAGCCTGACATCTCTGGAGCTAAGAGCTCCAGAGACTTGAGAAGCCAAGCTAATAACCTGAATGGCAAGTGCTCGCATCTAGTGGAAAGTAGGTATGAGGAGATGCAATTCCCAGCACTCTTAGCATTGCAGTTTGTGCCTATGCCTATTTCTAAAAGCAGATAGAAGATTTCGTCTTAAATCTTGGGTAATACAGAGAAGAGGATCTGGAGAGCAAGGGAGGCTCAGAGCAGTGGAGGGTGTTGCCTAAAGATTCTTCATATGTGTGAAGAGGAACATAGGTACGTATGTTCAGTATGTTCCATATATATAGGTCTGTATGTAGTTTTTAGAGCTGTAAGAAGCTGGAGCGGTGGATATGAAGGTACTGGGGAAAGAGTAAGGTTAGTGAGTTGCAGTGCAAGGGTGAGGGGTAGGAGTACAGAAGATGTCCTGGCACAGACACTGGAAACTCTGGGAATTGGCAGAAGAAAAAATATCCTACAGGGATAATTCCATCATTATAAAGCCTTGTCCCTTGTTATAAATTGACCCTGCTTTTCCTGCTGAAACAGGGAGGGGTTGTCCTCTGATTTCCAAGTTTCCTTTCACATATTCCACTTCAATGATCATCCACTGTTGGTGTCTTGCTTTCCAGTTTGAAACATGGCCATCCTGCCAGGTGTGTGCAGACGCACATCTGCATGCACAGAGGGTTACTGCCAGCCCTGCTGCCGGTGACCTGATGATCTTTGTGTGTTGGAGTGCATGGTCAAGATCAGGGAACAAAAGAGGAATGGTATGCTTAAAGAGAAGGATAAAAGCACAATTTCAAAGCATTAGAGATTCTGCAGGTCCCATAGTGACACTTCCCACCTGGAAACGCGCATTTCAAGTCCTGCGTGCCCAATGGCAGTACAGCTCTTCCCTGCTGCAGGGTGGGCAGTGGGCAGTAGGTGATGTGAGAGCTCAGACAGAGAGCAGTGCAAGCCTCAGCCTGCTGTGAGGACTCCCTGAGGGGGAAGGAAGGCTGTGCACATCAGAAAAAGCTTTTCTCTAGAATTTCTGCTATTTCCAGTTGTTTCGGATCCTGGTGCATGACCCAGGAGGCACACTGGAAGGATCTAAATTACATGGGTGTACCTATGCAGCAGGAATTTAGTCATTTGTGATGGCTTCACACCCTTCAGCTCACTCTGGGGTTATCCCTGGGCAATGGAATTTTTCTATGAAAGAAAGAGGCACACGTGAGTCGCCCAGATACAATCTCTGCTTCCTGCCCCATCTTACTGCTTTCCCCCCCCATTTGTCACTAACCAGAATCGTGTTTTGGTGTGGAGCTCGCAACTCATTTAGCCCTATAGGAATGAAAGCCCTGAGTTTAAATATGCATGTCTAAATTTCCCTTTTGGGAAAAAATAGTGAAAAACCCCAACTTTTAACACATATGCGTCACATTTCTTAATTATGTGGCAACGTTCAGTGTCCACAAGAACTGGCACAGGGTCCAGCAAGTCCAACAGCCAGCAGGTGCCCCCAGATGGCTTCAGAAGAAGCAGCAAGAAACATGACCATCAATGCAGCGCAGAACATGGGCTGAAGTATTACCATGTTAGCAAAGACTGGCCAAGTGATTCTAATCGGGTGACTGCCACACCACCACTGCCAATGACACAGCCTTGGAAGAGGCTGTCATAGAAACCAGTGACCGTCTTTTTGAACTAAACCCAAGAACTACTGGTGAGCCATCCCTATGGCAATTCCCTTGCATGTCAGAACGGTTTTTGGTTTTGTATTTAACTGTATTGGTCCAAACTGTAATGAGCAAATTTAGCCTTTTTATTCTGGTCACCGTGCAAGTAGTTTCTAGAAAGAGATACAGCCTGCAAGATTATGATACTGGTCACGTGGCTTTTTGAGTGGGTAGCTGAAACGTTTTAAGTAACCAAAAATAATAGTAGGAAACATGCGATAGCTTTTTGTTATGATTCCTATTTCATAGGACAGTCTTCAGCTAGTTATTCATGCCGAAATTCATTACTTTCAGGACTCACAAATGTATTTTATGTCTATCTAACAGCTTGTCTGCATATTGGAACACAACCTCACAAATAGCAGCACAGAAGCATTTGCAAAATTAATTTAATTAGTATTCTACCAGCTCTGGAGCTTAACTACTGTGAATAGGTGTTGCACAGGCAGTATAGTTTAATGGTTCCTGGGGTGTTTTAACTCAGGACTCCACAACCTAGTTTTTTAGCCCCTGTGCTTATGGAAAGAGGGTCACAAAATCTTTCAGTCTGCCCAGCTGTAAAATGGTATACATATATTTGGGTAACTTAACTAAAATTGGTAGCATGCCTTGAAATATTTGGGTGAAAGCTGCTTTACAGTGTAAGCACAAAGTATTATTATTAGAAACATGATTACATTATCAGCAGTGTGCCTTACAATAAAAAGCCATGAACTTCTGGCTTTAGGAGTCTTTTTTTTTATGTTATAACGTAACGAGTCAAGAAATCTAAAATAGACAAAATAAGGACATAGATGTAAAACAAATAACAGTGATGTTAACTTTATTAAAAAGCTTCTTTGTGGTATCAGGCAGGAAGTGAAACTGCTTTTAAACTGCAAATATTTCTCAATCATTTCATGCACCAGCAGTCTTTGTAATAGGTTTTCTGTTGGTTTTTGCAAAATGTTCAGATGAGCAGATAAAAGTTCAGACACGAGGGGAAAGGCAGTCATTTTTCTTGGATTTCACTAGTCATATATTTCGTTCCGTGATTCAAAGTGACCTCAGAGTCCGTCTCAAAGAACAGATGTGCATGCTGAAAGTTTGAGCCCTAACTGTTTTTATAGGGTCATTCCTTTTTATAAACCAGCAGCACTATATGCTAGCAGCCAGCTAACCAGCTCTGGGTGTTGACTCGCGCACGGTGACAGAGTTCAGTCAGAGATAGCTGAAGTAGAAACGGCTTCCAGCTATTTTCCCCACCCTCTGCTGGGGATGCTGCTTTGCCACAGGGCTGGCTGAGTGTGATGTGTGCCTGCACCCCAGCCAGGGGAGCTTACAGCCCACTGTACTCATGTGAGCTCCTGCTGATTTCAGGCTGTAAGCCCTGCTGACTCAAGAGGGGATACTTGTTCTGCTAAACTGTCCCTGGGATAGTAGCTTCCAACAGAGGGACAGAGGTGACAGCTGGCAACGGTAAATGCTTCATCCATCCCGGTTAAATCTGCCAGAGAATGTGAATTGACACTTTTAGGTTTTGTGCTACTTGGAACTACTTTTCTGGCTCCAAGTATCATGTTATGTTGATCCCAGAGGGTCAAGTACAAAAGTATTGAGCACTTAGAGATACTAAATGCCCACACTCGGTGAATTAATGGGGCTTGAGAGCACTTGGCAATGGGACTGCTCAAAAAAGCTTCAATTAAAAGTGTTGTTTGACAGAAAAATAGTTTTTTTCATTAAAAACGGAAAGCTCGAAAACTGAAACTTCAGCTAGCATATTCACTGCTGCACGTGGGTCAGACTTGGAAAGCACAAGGTCTAAGCGTTAATTAGATATCTCTTGACTCAGTAATTCTTGCTAAAAATCCTGTGTGTGGGGCATCCAGAAGAGCAGCAGGTATGGTAGATTTTACTTGTCTAATCTTGTAGTTTCTTGACACCACCACCCCAGTCTCTGCATTTATTCAAACAGCCAAAGTTTATTCTTGCTCTACAAAAATGGAAATAAAAAGGTAGAAAAAGCACATGCAATTAAAATTTTACATGGTAATTCTATTTCACAGTGATCAAAAGTGATCTAGTTTGAACATTTATTGGGTTACATTTCAGCAAAATGTTTGCCTAAATTTTGACAAATTGAACTCTTGGTAAACTGGAAGAAAATTCAGTTATGAAAACCTTTGCAGACCTTTTCTGAAGAAAATATATGTTAACAGTATCTACCAGGTCTAGACAGTGGCCTGGGATTTGGTAGACTTGGATTCTATTCTTTGTTCTTTGCATAGTTTTCAACATATCACTTAGTTTTCTGATGCCTCATTTCAGCATCTGTAAAACAGGGGTGTTGTGTTTACCTTGCAGAGGTGTTGCAGAGATCAGTATATTGAAGAGTGTGATGTGCTCAATTTCCGTGGTTGTATAGGACAGTGAAAAGTCTGAAGGCTGTACATTTGTTGTTCCCTGGATTCCTATTCTTGATATTTTGCTTTGCCAAATGGAAAAATCAAAGTTCTCCAAAATCATAGCAATCTACTGTTCCTGCTCTGTTTGCATGCTCCAAGGCCTGTAAAGTTTTATTAGAACCTTTGGAGTGACTTCATATACTTTGTGCTGGACTTCAACAACCTCAGGACCCACGTGGACCAACATATTTATTGTTGTGTGCTGAATATCCTCACATTTCAGAGGCTGATCTCAAGATGGCTGAGAGCTGCGTCTATGTTCATTAGATACTATACACTTGTTTGATATGCACAAAGTTCACAAGCATGACACTCACAGGAAGAAAAGTGTTTAGTACCTCAAAAGGGTTGCTCCTTTAGCTCTACTTGCCTCTCAAAATTTTTAGATAGCTAAGGACAGTAAGGTAAAGCCTACTGATACCATGCTGTGTTACAGGAGGGCAAGCAGACCTCTCAGTATCACAGGAGATATCATTCATAGGGCAAGACAATTAAAAGGAGGGGCTAGAGCCTCTCCAAGCCTTGCAGTGGCTGCAGGCTGTGCTCTGGGTGTTCCAAGAACCGTGATTCATTATCGTTAGTGCACTGTTTGCACAGCATTTGTGAATGCCATAGAAATGTTTATAAGTGTCAGATAACAGAAGTACTTGATAATCTCTCTAGTCACACAAACTGCAGATCAAGAGGCAGGGATGATGATGATGATGATGATGATAAGCTGAATGGTTTCTAACACAGTTTAGAGGAGATTGAAGGGCATGATGTGGTTTTCTCCTGAATGAATTCATCTGGTCCAAATGGTTCAGTTCTTAAATCTGTGTTTGGTGGAGCAGGTTGGGAGTTTTAAGGTAGTAGGATCATTCAGGTTAGAAGGTCTCTTGTCAAACCTTCTACTCAAAGTGGGGTCAGCTAAAAGACCAGACCAGGTTGCTTAGGGCTTTGTCCAGTCAGGTGTCGAAAACCCCCAAGAATGGAGATTTTACAACCTCTTCGAGCAACCTGTTCCCCTGCTTAATTTCTGCTGCTTTTACTGCAAAAAAGTATTTTTCCTCAGATCCAGTCTGAACACTTCTTGCAACTTATGCTTGTTGTGCTCCCACTATGTACCACTGTAAAGAACCTGTCTCCATCTCTTTGATATCCTCCTCAGAAGCACTGGGGGGCTACTGTTAGTCCCCCCCAAAAGCCATCTCTTCTCCAGGCTGAACAAGTCCACCTCAGCTTCTGCTCATCGGGCAAGTGCTCCAGCCCCAGTGGCCTTCTGCCCAGCTCACTCTGGTTTGTTGATATGCTTGCTTCTCTGGTGGCAGATTTACAAGAAGAAATCTAGTTCCTTCAAAATTAAAAATTTCCATGGGAAATTTCAGTTTTTCCTGTAGAAAAACTGTTTCCAGTTCAAATGTGGTCCCTACAGTCAGCCAGCGGGTTGCAGGGCTTCTGGCCTGACTGGCTCTGCAACGTTGCAGCTGTGGTTGGGGCAGATTGTCAGCTGGTGTTGCCAAGGGTCTCACTGAGTTCCAGGACTGCTGAAACATTACTCTGGAGTTTCCAAAATGAGGTACTGTGTAATTTCAGGGAGGAGAATTTCCAAAAATGCAACACGTTCTTCTCTGAATTGACTTCTCCTTTGGTTCCCATTCCCCTCACCTCCCAAAGTAATTTACTTCAGAACTGACTTTGTGTAAGGCACAGGCTGAACTTACAAATCCTTTTGTTTTAATTTACCTCAAGTAATGTGGGAAATGGGCAGGAGACCCTGTCATTAGTAAGGTGTTTGTTCAACAGAACAGAACTATTTCCCTCTTTACTGTAGACTTCAATTTCTGAACAATTATTAACGTGTAGCCTTCCCTGTTCCTTCCTTCCTTTTCTTTCTACAGTTGGACCTAAGTTTTTGCATTTCTGTCTTATCTTCTGCTTTCAACATACTAATGGTGAATTTCTGTGGGATTGCAGAGGCAGAAAGCAGAGGATGTTCCAGAGGGGATGTTGAAGTAACAGTAATGTAGTTAATTATAGTTTTTTAATAATAATCTTTCTGTTACAGATATAATTGTAATTTTTCACACAGGGCAAATGCGGAGTGTTCTAGGCAAGCTGGAGAAGGGGCTGTGTTGCTAGTCCTGGTGTACCATCTAAACTAGCTTCCTTTCCTTCTCTCACCCCCCTACTCTATCACCAAGCCAACAGCCATGTGTGCTTGGGGGTGACTGTCTGAGGTGGGTGACATTATTGGAAAAGCCATAGATTTCTGCCTGGTATGGCTTTGTATAAAAAAAAAAAAAAAAGAAAAACAAAACGAGGCAAAAGGACCAGTAAATTTCGTCCATCCGCAGAAGGTGCCTCACAGTGTGAGGCTGAGCTGCTGGACTTCCATGCCACGGGAGGCTGTAAATGTGAGTGCCGTGCTGGATTGAAAAGCACCTAGAAAATGTTATGAACAGTTGTAACTTTTGAAGTAATAAGACAGGCTTAATTAAATCTCGTATTTCAGGACATTGGCTAGTTTCTGTAGGGATTTTCCTTTATCCATATAGAGTATTTCGTAATTGGCCAGGTGTGTTTTGGGGTTATTGTTTTTCTCTAAATCAGAGGCAGTTATTAAATACCTCTGCTAGGAGTGGGATGCTGGACATGAGTGGTTGGCCTGATGTGGCGTGGCAGGTTTGGTCTTCCTTCAGATTGTCGGTTACTTTCCTTTGTAATTTTTATTTTGATTCTTGCAATATTTGGTGGTTTTCTAGCTCTTGGTTGAAGGTAATGACATTGAGAACCTCGTCTGTCACCAGGATAGTAATTTTTTAGCCCTTCTGTCAGTATGGTTTGGAAACATGACCAAAACCTCTGAAATAGGAGAAAACCTAGGCCACATTCTACAGCATTGCATATTGCATTGGTTGCTAATACTGTCTTTGCATGTCCCAACTCAGAGCAACTATGTAATCCATAACCTCCTCCTGTAGTGAAAATGAGATACTGCTCCTGACCTTTGAAGTGCTCTGAGAGATGGATAAGAAAATGGGTTTTATGCCTGCATGTTATTTATGGCTGCACTGCTTGTGACTACAAGACTATTTCTACCCAGACATTCAGTGTTCATGTAGCTTCTAGCTACATGAAAAAAGCTGGAAAGCTTTAGTCTTTTTAGATGGTTGGGAGAACCTAGGCCCAAAGCTAGTATTCCTGCTTAACTCCTACCTGGTATATGACCCAGCTCTCTGGATACTTATGTTGCTGCATAGATCTCCCGCATTCTTGAAGTTCTAACATGGTCATGCCAAGGGTACAGGCATCTGAAATGATGGGTCACTTGATACGGGGCAGATGTGACATGTTGCGTCTTGGCCAGGGTGTACCTGCAAGCGTATTCTGTTATCCTGGTGGGAGATGGTGGGAGCATCAGCTGGGAGCTTATCTACCACTGAGTATAAAATGCTTGTAGCAGGCACACCACATGTTTCTGACTGCTGCATACAGATACACAACCGTTTAGAGTTTTGTACTGGGGGCAGCCACCAGTTACATCCATCAGCCAGCTGCTTGTGGTACCGTGGAATGGGAAAGGTCATTTTACTGGGGCACAAGAGTGTGGAAGAAGGTCAGGGAAAACTTGACTAGCCTGTCAAATCTTGCCTGGTTGAACAAGGCACATTAAAAGCAATGCAATTCCTGTGTTGTATTTTGACAAAAGGCCAAGATTGCTTTAATTTAAAAAACTTTTGTTAAGACACCTCTGTCTCAAATCCTTTATAAAGGATTTAAAAATCTTTAAGATTGCTACTAATTGTCACTGATCATTGTTCATAGTGAACTAGGAGCAAAAATACATATGGTGCTGGCCATTTCTTAAATAAGGAAGGGCCAGTCCCTACCCTGAAGCGCCTACAGTTATTGCCCAGCATATGTACTGGGTGATACAGGGAATATGAAAATGATCCCCAATTAGTTTAGTGTGGAAGATTCTGATAATGTATTAATAATATGGACTTTATGCAAAAATTTAGCTTTCTTATCAATAATTAATGCTTGTGAGATGTTTAATATGTATTTATTGAGTATGTTGCGATACTGGCACATAAGCAGACTCATACAGAGTTGTGTATGCATGAATGTTTGTATGAAGGGTTTTCACCTGCATGTTGACTTTTAGTTATTTTCTTAAAATGCTGAATAATATGGTTTATTCTAAATTAAAGTAAGATGGGTTATTCCTCTAGAATGATGGTGGTAGAAAAATTAATTTGAGCTATATTAATTTCCTCTTAACTGTTCGCAAGACGCTGATGACACAATGAAATGTATAGGTTGTGTACAGAAATCAAAACTGCACTACTCGCTTGGTGTCTGCAGATCTTTGTAAAGTAAATTTGCAGTGTATGAAAAAATTCTTTGCAGAATTTGCAGAAGCTTGCCTGGTGAGCATATGCAACTGTTTATTAGTCAATTTATTTGCTTTTAAGTGAAAGTAAGTGAAGAAAAAATACTAATGACATCCAGAGCTAGTGCAAAATGGTTTCAGTTTCTTGAACAGGGCACCTAGGTGTGAATCATCACATTTTTGCTGTCAGAAAAACCTAAGTGGTTTTTCCTCAGGGTAACAAAGGTACACGTCAACTGTGAATACAAAAGCTCAGTGAAGGCAACACACATTAGTTTTACCATGAGGTAAACTCCCTCAGGTCAACGCCAGGCAGGGACACAACACTCATCATGGCAAGTCACCTTATGGTAAAACTTGTACTGCCTCACTGTCACTGTTTCTTTACCTCAAGGTAGCTGACGTGCATGTTAGCTACCCTGAGGTAAAAATGCTGCCTCTTTATCAGCAAGCACCAGCCCTTAGATGCCTACGTGCAGGCCAACACTGTGCTTCTTGGCCGTCCCCAGGTGTGACAGTCAGCCTGTAGCTTTGCCTACCCCATCTCTTTCTACCTCTCCAGTGTTCTTCACCACACAAAGTAAGTCCAGCATCCCTTGTGAATTCATTTCAACGCACTTCTTGCACCAAATCTGGCTCATAAAATGTATCAGGCTGTCAGAGGGGCCATAATAACTAGTTTTGGAGAAATGTAATATTGTTGGAAAACACAGAGTAGTGAGTATTCTGCAGCCCTGAATGTGGCACTGAGGGCTCCTTGCATCATACTTTTCCCCCCTGTGGACTCTCTCCAGGCTCCTCTCCCATCTATTGCTTCTTCAAGCATCCCTGCTGACCACAGTTTTGCCCTTTTATGCTTGGAGTACCCCCATTTCCATCTCTACCAGGAAACAGGGGTCTCTCTTGCTCATGTCCCTCTCATTTGCTGTGCTAGGAGCTGGGAAGTAAATTATTCAGTTACGCACATTGTAGCTGTAATGGGGTGAGAAGCAGGTGTTTAATAGCAAGTTACTTTCCTTTTCAGTATAGAAGCCATTGCAGGGGGAGATAAAGGTACTGGTTTGGCTGGGGGGAGGCAAGGGACTGCATGCATCCTGAACTTTTCAGGTGATCGGGTTGTCATCAAAATTGTATGGTCTGTGCTTTGATTTGTAGACCTTCTGAACATTGGGCTTGCCTGGAGATGACCTTCAAAAGTTCCCATATCACAGGTAGACAGATGAATGCCCTTGAGCTGAAAGTAAGACCTTGCTTGCCTCAGAAAACTAATGTCACTTTCCTGGTGTTGTTACTGAAGGTAATTTATACCTGAACATGACAGCAGTTACATCATGGGTAAGTGCTTATAATCAGCTGTGATAGTGTTTATTTTAGAAGTTAAGTGAATCGCTAGAAACCTGTTTGCTGAATAATTTTATTGGGGAAAATTGTTGCCTTACATCTATGTAAACTTACAGACAACCAGAAAATGATGTGGTACCCAGCATCACAACACCTTAGATACGTTCTGTCTTCTAGGTATGGAAAGCCTCTCAGTTCAGCAAGTTTTATTTGGCAGTGCTGCTTGCCAGCTCCTCTTTTTCACTTCTGTCCTGATTTCCCTTCCCCTGGTGAGAAATTGTGTTTTCCCATCTCCTCTTCTTCTGCAACTCAAAATGTCTAGTATTCCAGTGTATGTACCTCTGCCACCACTCTACATTCCTGTTACTGAGTTATTCTTCAGTACTGATCATTGTCTTCTCCTGTCACAAAGCTTTAGTGGCAAAGGGCTGGAGTGTTCTGATCACCTCTGTTTGACTCCCTAGCTGTGACTCTAAGCTTTGATAAACCTGCCCAAGATCAAACTCTTGATTTGTTTGTGAGTTCAGGCTTCTTATCCCAGGTCCTGTGAGTGATCTCTTCATGTGGGTGGCCTGCGTGCTAAAAGGTTGGGCCTTGCATTTTTCTAGCCAAGTCACGTGTGGGCCTCTGGAATCTCAGAAATTTTCCACTTGATAGAAGAAGGGGACTTCAGAAACACTGCTGTAAGTATTTAGGAATACAGGCTGAGAAAATGTTTTGGTGTGCTGATACCCTACTGTCCTGGCCACTTTTGGAAAATGGTGGCATATCTTTTTGGAAGTGCAGTATGACATACTTGTAGGTTTTGACTGGGGTTTACTGTCTGTCAGCAGAAATGGCACAAGGGCATGGAAAGCTGCAAGATGCAACTTTAAACCTACATCCGTATGCTTTATCTCCGATGAATTTTGAATTGGCCCTTATGCCATGACCAGAGCCACCTGAGCTTCAGGATGCTGTGAAGGGAGTTCTGCCCCTTAGAAATCAGTATGTTAAAGGTTCAGCAGAGGTATTGAGTGAATAACTTTTGGATTCCTGGGTTTAAGATTAAAAATCACTTTTTCTGACATGTTACAGGCTTATATTATTAGAGAATGGCCTCAGCAGAGGCAAAATCATGTTTACAGGTGAGAGAAATGGCCAGCTTCCTTTGCCTTTAAGAACATTTTCAGGTTTTTTTCACAAGTAGATACAAGTTTATAGTTCTTGAACACAAACTACTTACATGAAGGCTTCTGTAAGCAATATGGTGGGTCATTAAAGGTCCACAGAGGAGGCAGTAAGTGGTGACAAGTATCTGCAGGTGAAAGCCAAGTAGATAAATATAAGGTACTTTGGCACCTGTTTTCTTATCTAACCTTTTAAGATTGTCATTAACAGTTTCCTGTTTATCCTTCAGTTGAAATCTCTGCTCACCTTGAAGAAGCTGATTGTTTGGTGGGAAGACTCATTAGGAACTACTCTCGCTTCATCACAGCAATTGGGCAGTCAGCCCTGAGGTTTTATTCCTAGTTCTTTATTGAATAGCTGCTTTATGTAACAAAACTTTGCTGAAGCCTGATATCTTTGGCCATAAGAATTTAATTGCTTTAAAGCTAAAGGTTGAGTGAGTTTTGGGTTTTTTTTTTTTAATTTTATTTCTTCTTTTCCTCTGTTTTTTTTGGGGGGGCCATTTTAAGATGAAAACCAAGAAGTATCTCAGGGGGTTTATGGTTAGCTCATGGTACACAGAATTATACACAGTAGGAAATCTGGGGACTTCTCTCTCTTGCTTCAGTGACTCTAACAGCTTGCCCAGCAGTCCTACAGTGACATGTTGTAAGGGTCATGGGTTTGGAGCAGAGCCAGCAGTAGTGTTATTGAGCAGAATTCTTTATGACTCCACCATTTTTTACTTTTCTTTTTTTTTTCCCTCTGTTTCTTTCTTTTTTTTTTTTTTTTTCCCTGCTGTTGGCCCTGCACAGGCAGCAAAAGTAACATGTCTGAACCTGTTTCCTTGTCTATTCAGTTGGTTACCCACTTTCTTTTCCCCCAGTTCAGGGAAAGTGGGGAAGAAAGGTTTGCCTGTGCCCAGCAGCACTGCAGGTGTCTGTCCCTCTGAAAGAGTCCCAGTGGTGTGGGCGTGCTGGAAAGAAAAATCCCCAGTGACTTCACCCAGCTTGGCTTGTGGTGGTTACTCACAATGAGGTAATTTTTTTTTCTATTTTTTTCTTTTTAGCTCTGCATATTTAATGCTACATCTGATTTTTTGCATATAAGTGAAACTGCGACTCCGGGACTGATTCAGGGAGTTTTGTCTTCAGAGTACTTTTGGTGAGTAAACACAGATAAGAGGAAGCTGGGTTAATCCAATAACTCCTCCTGCAAGGGCAGGTGCAGCAATGTGGCTCAAGGTACAGAACAGAGGAAATGCCTTGTTGACACAGGTGATCAGAGCAAAGTGGCCAAAATTGATATAATGATATTAGTTTGCAATGCAAAGCTCTGCTTTCTCAAGGCTGCTATTTTCAGCCCTCCATAGCACATCTCTGTTCTTTCACCTCCATTTGGTCAGGCATCCTGTTGTGGGTGACTTCCCAGCTCCTCTTCATGATCTCTCAGTAGCTGCATTGCTGCAGTGCAGCTTGAACTGTGCTGTGTTAACCTGTGAGGATTATTAAAATAAACTCTGAGTCATATTTGAGCTGTATGTGGGATAAGATGGTTATCAAGGTTTGTTTTTTCTTATAATTAGGTCTCTCAAACATTGCCTCATTAGATATCTTCTGTGACTGTTGGAAAAGTCCTCAGGGGGCTAGCGGTTTGTTTTCAAGGGAAGTTTATGTGATAAATAGCATACAGAAACTTGCCACTCTGCGAAATGTTTGTTATTAATGACAATTAACCAGGCATTTTTCTGAAATCCTTGGTTCTTGTCCTGAATTCTCTCCAGCCTTTCCACTACTATTACACCTCTGGTATTCTATATCAAGTAAGAACATAACATTACAACTCTCTGTTCACATGTGGGAGATGGGGGAACTGCATTAAGAGCCCATCAGATAGGAAGGCAGGAGGCTGCCTAGGTTCATATGGAGCCACTTCCAAATTTGCCTTGGCCCAGACTGAACTCAGTCCTGTCAGCACTGCTGGGTTTGTAACGGCTCTAAGTAACCCCTTCCCACTCTGTCCTTGGATGTTTAGTAGCCAGGGTTTCAGGTGTGGCCCGCTTTGTGGCATTCCTCTCCTTTCTCCATGCTTAAAGGGGCTGCCTGGGAAGTAAGCACCATGTGCTTTCCCCCACTCTACGGTAGTGTGAGCTTTCTGTGTTGCCTGTCCCCTGCCCTCCTTTGCTCATGTGGCTGTCCACTGGCTCACCTCCATTTCTTAGTGCCTCTATCTGATAAGACTGGTACCGTTCAGATATATGTTGGAAAATATCCAAGGAGATATAGTTCTTTCTTTAGTCATCTTTTCTTCTAACCTCAATCAGTAAATCTTGCTCTTCAAATTCTACTTCTCTAGTGGTCACCACCATTCTCGCCTCCTCTTGTCTCTGCCCTCAGTTCCCCTTCAAAAACAGGAATAACTGGCTTGCTGCTCCTGCTTAGAGCTCGTGGTCCACTGGGTGTGTGGGACACCACACGTGAAGTAGGAACTGCTCTGAGAGAAAAAAAAAAGGATGTTGCTGGTCCTCCGAGGCATACCTCTGCCTTTCTACTTTCCACTGTTGAATTATCTCTAACTGCCACAAGTTTTAGGTGAGGTGGTTAGATAGAGCTAACTGCATAAAGTGATCTCTCCAGTGATAGCTTTTACAGTCAAACGTTGCAAGGTTTTTCCATTTCTTTCTTCATCTTTTTCCTCTTTGTATTCTCTAATATTTTTTGTGTGTTTGCTAATACTGGGATATCTAGGATGTACTTTTAGAAAGACTGTTGAATCCAGAATGCTCACAAATTTTAGTAGAAATGCCTTCCCGCCCCCGCAAAGCCGTGCTAAAGGTGTCAGTATTCTCAGTTCGAGAGTTTCAGCCATATAGTCAGGGAGAAGAAGAAAATAACATGTGGCGTAAGTGATCATTCTTGCATCAGGAGCAATGAGTAGTGAGCAGAGACCATGTGGCTGAGACTTGTTTCTCTGTGTGATTTGATGGATCGATCCATGATTAATCTGCAAACAAGAAGAAAAAGGGGATAATTAACAACAAACATGAAATTTGGAATGCATAATTTGACTAGTTGAAGCTGCAGATCAGCTGTATTTTCAGATTCAGAGACTATTTGGAAAGGTTAAAGCTAGGAGGAGTTCTGGAATAGGCTGCATCAGCAAACTGGTACATTATTTACTCTGGCAAGGTTTTCAGCAGTAGGGAAAGCTATTCCAGGAGGTGTTAGTCTGGGCATGGTCAGCACTGGCTCAGAGTTTGTATAAAATGCAGATTCAGGAGATTACTGGGCATAGAAGCAGAATTTAGGAGTTGTAAGGCACCTCAGAACATCAGCCTGTTGGACTATTGGATCTACTGAGACGTTCTGTTCTCCTCTCTGGAAAAGAGGAATTGGCCTGTGCTGTGGAATGACTAACAAATTGTCCCTGAGGACTGGCCAGTTAGGTAGGAAAATGTTATTTACCTTAAAAAAACATAACGTTTTTTACACATATTCAAGATGCTAATAATAAACTGTCAGTGCAGCTCTGCCGTCCGCTCATAACTGTGGTCATTTCTTCTCCACAGTATGACTGAGTGTTAGCATTTGTCATTTCACCCAAACTACTCATGCACTAAAACTAACAATTTGGCCATCACATCTCTCCTGGGAGGTTTGGATGTGAATCATGGAAGAGGTTTTGGGTCTGTGCCACAAGTCATGGGAATTGTGGAAGGAAATTATTATATGCTAGATTTGTTTTATAGTAAACCACATACTGTCCTAGAATTAGGCCCCTACTTTACATTCTCAGAAGCCAAGTCAAGGAGTCCTAACTCATATGAAATTCCACTTGCATTTGGAAATTTTGGCTGTCCCAAACATAATTTAGGTTTTCACTTGCCTTCTTGTTTAAAGTTTTTCTTTCTCATAGATTTTTTTTTTATTTTTTTTTTATTCAGGCTTGCGTTTTCACATGAAAGATCTGCCTTGATTCCTTGAGTGGCTTGTCAGTACTTTTGGTGCTTATTTCTCTTCTCTTTCATGAAAGATCTGCCTTGATTCCTTGAGTGGCTTGTCAGTACTTTTGGTGCTTATTTCTCTTTTCTTTCATATAGTTAAAGATATTTGGTTGAGCATCCTCACTTCACATTCTGGTCCACCATACATATTTTTTTTTTCTTTTTCTCCTGAAATCTCACAGGGGAGGCAAGGGTTATGAATATCTTTCTGGAAATGGCAGATATCTGGGGTAGACACCATTTAAGGCTGGGTTTCATTACACACTGGGTCAGGAGCTAAGGGCATTCAGTACATCACACATGTAAACCAGCCAAAGGGCCAGTGAACTCAGCTGTAGCAGAACATCCATTTGCCATGTGATTGTCCGCTCGGAGTAACTCACTGGTGGAAGAAATAGACTGATAAACACTGTGCACTGATTTCAAAGCTGTAGTAATTTCACTAGCATGCTGTAAAAAACAAACAAGTAAAACCTCACCCCCCAAAAAAAATTCAAACCCAAAAAACCCCAACCATAAACCCCAAACTCAGCAGAAAGGAGAGCAAAACTTCTAGAGAGAGAGTGGGTTCATTCTGCCAGAAACGTGTTGTCTGCAGTATCTCAGGTCAGGTCTTCTGCAGGAAACTAAAATAGTTTGTGGGAAGAACTCTTAAACCAGCCTTACAGAATCAGCATGACATTTTATTATTTTGTAGAACTTGCTTTTATATATGAAAAACAATTAAAAGGAGAATACAATTAAGCTGAAATTAACTAAGGCTGGATAGATTCACCATAGGAAGTGATAATATCTGGGGCTTAACAAAAAACAACCTGTCATGCTCATCCAAATGGTATTTTAAGGTATGTACTGAGTTTAAAAGAACTAATATTCCATTTGAAAAGAATAAGATACTATTTTGGAACTTATTCTTTTCTGAGGCACAGCTGAATGGTGAAACCAAGCTTTTCCATACAGATACATGAGACAGAATTCATACTCCACCAAATGAGATCTTTACTCTTCCACCTGCATATTATGGCTCTAATAAACAGGTTATCAGCTCATGAAAATGATGGCAAACAGGTGACTGGAGGATTTGATAAGTCAGCAGCAAAGATTAACAGATTTTTCTCAGGGAAAAGCTACGAGAGATTCCTTTATTTAAAACAATTGCAGCATGTGAATTTACTGCACTTAAATCATTACTGGCAATTAGTATGTGTCAGGAAGGTTGCAGCTGGCTCCAATTACAGGTAGAGCTTTTAGAAGCTGAACTTAATTGTACGTGTGATAGAGGCTGAGCAATGCATACCAGTGTAATGGTGCACCCAGTGGAGAAAGGAGGGCAAGATGTTATGAGCTGGGACCTGATTATTTTAACTAGGTCTGGTCCCTACCCACCTGGGAAATAGATATCGTAGGGAAGGATTGTTGGGAACACAGCGGTTCACCCTGCTGAGCTTCTTTGGGTAGGGAAAGCTCAGAAATGATGCAATATATGCAGTACTTCTCTGTTGTCCCTCTGCAGTAGGTTTGCCCAATTTAAGGTCTTGCAAGTCATATCCAACCTGGGCTGCATAATTCATCCAGCTTGAGGCCACCCCCTTGCTGCCCTAAAGTCCCTGCAGCTGTAGGCAGGAAGTGATTTGCAGACTGCCTGGGTTTTTTTGATGGGGCACTCCCTCTTGTGTAATTGTCATATGTGAAAAACTCTTTCCTTGTATGATGGCAGCATGTGGGACTCTGGTATAAGGACTCGTGCACTTATAGCCATGTGCTCGGGGTGCTTCTGCTGTAGTCACGTTATCAGGATCTCAGCTGCATGATGGGCTCTGGTCATGCACCAAGGCAATTTTTTTGCCATTCTGGTTCTCTCTTTGATTGTGTGAGTATGTTTCTTGTCATGTGGCAAAATAGTGATGTTTTGAAAAGAAGACTAAAATGTGTCTGATCATATGTTAGGAATGAGGATCACAGTATGCTGACTGCCTTTTCATACTTCTATAAGAAGCAATGTGGTCCACCTTGCCAGAGAAATTTGTCTTCCCTGCTTTTGGAGTTCCAGTTACAGGAGCGGTTGGTATCTCCTCATGAGCTGTGTTGTTTTGCCTGACTCCTGTGCCCTGTTACAGGAGCCTTAAAGTATGGAGGATAAGTATTAATATTCCCGTGTAGGGATTCAATGTTGCATATAAAACTGATGTGTGTCCCTGTGTCAAGATGATGCACTCGGGTGTAGCTCAAGCTTACTGATGGCTTATGCATGTTTAGTGGCAGAAGGGAGAGGGTGGAAAGCATGTTAGCTTTTTGTTTCTTTCCTTCCCCCTCTCATATGTCCACTGAAGGAAAGAGGCTAAACCTTTGTGTTCCATGTACCACTGGTTTAGCTTCCTTTTTTCCAACAGAAAGTCATATCCAGACTATTGCATTTTGAAATATTTTGTTGGACAGTTTCAGCTGTATGTTACTACTTCAGCTGAACTTATTCATGTGCTGTGGTATGATTGCATTTGTGTCTCCTTCTTCATTAGCCAGCAAATAGAGCTTGTGTGGGCAGAAGGCAGGCATTCTGCAGTGTGCTTGTACTTGGGCTGATGCGTGCAGTGCAAGCATCCTATTGATTCTTTGTATTGCTCATAAACCCATGTTTGATCAGCAGGACATCTACCATGAAACTCATTAGAGCTGCTTTTTTGGGAGAGCAGGGTGATGTTTCACATAACATGTGCTAATGTGAAAAGGATGCCACGCTTGTAAAAACTGAAACTTTCTTGGAGAAGCATTCAGCATTCTAGCAATGCATACAGACCAACTTTCAAGTCACTCTTCCAAAATCTTCCCTCTTAAAACTTTTCTCCTTACATCCAGGTTCCACAAATGTTGCTGTAATGTTGATTATCTGTTTTAAAACCCTAGCTCTTTCTCTGGGATTTTGAGATGGTAATAGTAATAAAGTAACAACTAGGACCTGGGAAAAGAGAGCCTGAGATACCCAAACTCTTCCTATGTTAACACACTTTTCTTTGCATCAGCATCAACAGAGGTACTTGCTGCTGTGTAGTCAGCTAGGGTAGTTATTTGGAAATAGTGTTAATTTGTTGTGTGAAGCCTTTGCAAACAGAAACACTGCTGGCTCTCTCTGTCTGATTTGTTCAAAAGCAGCACACCCATTTTTGGCACAAATATATGCTGCCTCTACAAGAAATAATCTGTCGTAAGTCCAGTAGCTAATGATCTGTTCTGCCCCACTTATTAGAGTTCACAGAGTGCCTACGGTGCTGTGGGGCCTGTGGCTGGAGTTCATAAGCAACCCCAGATTGCAAATGAATAATTTTCATAATGCAATGGCCTGCCTAGCCTCACCTCAACTGCATTGTACACTGTTTGTTGTTGTCAGTTCCTGAGTGCAAAGTGCTAACACAGGAGATGGCGATCCAGAAGAAGCTTTGAATATGTTAAAGTAACACATGCTACATCCCTTTATCAGCTTTGTCTTGGTGTCTTAAGATAGAGGCTGTTGTACGTGTGAGAGGGATGTCGTGTTTGGGGCACTTAGTGCCGTGCAGCTTAGTGGAAGGGGTGGGAGCTTTTGGAGGTGAGCTGTATTAGGCATTATAGATGCAAAACTTAACATTCTACTCTGCTTAACAGTGCACAGAGAGCTGAACATCATTGTTACTGGGCCCAGACAAGAGCTCTAGAAAATGGGAATGGTAAGGAGCAATGCTCATTGGGCACCCATACCTCTTTCAGACCCTCTAGAGGACACCAGAGGGTCAGGGCAGGGCTGTCTGGGATACTGTAAGACCATGGGGCTGTCCTGTTTTCACCTCCCCATGAGTGCCCTGCTGGCATTGTCTTAGGGCTGTGAGCTGCCTTCAGCCTCTTTGGTAGATTGTTGCAAGCTACATGTAGTTTCTGCAGCTCTCCACACACACCAGAGGCAGCTCCTTTTTTAAAAAAAAACATGAAAGCAGAGATGCTAGTATAGTAAAGTAATTGCTGGGATGATGTTGCTTTCTAAGAAACAAAGCATTACTGTTCTTAATGCAAATTTAAACAAATGCAACACTGCTTTTAATGGAAACTGCTCTGGGGTATGCAAGAAAGTTCATGTCATGAGAAAACCAGGTTGCTAATGGGCTGTCCTGGGTCTTGCTGGGCACATCTTCTCTTCGAGGACTCCAGGAACTGTACAGTTGTCTTATAATTAAACTTCCACAGCTGAATACCCTGCTTACTTTGTGGGAACAACCTTCATCTTGGGTAATTCACTGTGAAGAATAGAGGTTGTAAATAGATTCCTCTCCCTTAGTGGATTTATTTTATGGAAAAAGGTTCTGAGGGAGTAAAGTTTTGGGGAAGTAAATCCAACCTAACACGTGGGACATATTTCATGTGCAGGCCTCCAGCAATTTGTTCTCTAACAGCTCATGTATTAGAAGAACTTAGGAGCAGAACGAGAGACTTGGAGGTACAACACCGCAGTATTAAATAAGAAAACTCCTTGTCTTTAGGTTGAATCCTTCTTCAATGTTTTCTTTTCTCTTCAGTCATTGTGGTCATACCATTTACCAGCATTGCCTGCACAGATATGTTAGGGACTTTTGGTGAGACGTGGGGTCTGGGAGGAGGGCTTTTATGGTCCTGTAGGCTGCCTGGACTGTGTCCTGGGGCATGACATTTTGGCTTTCAGGGCTTCTGTATGGTATGCCATGAAACAGCTATATGGAGAGGTGTAGTGACATGTGGGAACTGCAGATACGTAAAATTACCTGTAAGTTCTTCCATGAAAAGCACTCTCTGAATGTAAATTATTATTGCCTTCAGTTACGATCCATTTATGGCTCTGGACAGTGTATAACAGCAACAAGAAAGCTTTTCTTCCCTTCAGCAGTCCCAGCTCTGTGAAGTTACTCTCAGCTCCAGAGACTCAAAGTTCCTTACATGGCTCTTCTTCCTTTTTCTCATCCGCTCCCAATTGAGACTGTCTGAAATTACTTTATTTCTAATAGTTTGCATTACATTCATGATTATAGCTTGTGAGTAAAAAGAAAAGGCTTTAAAACATGACCTGGTTGGACTGCAATCCTTTTTGAAAAATGAGAGCTCTCTGGTGACAAGGCTCAAGGATCCCGGTGTTCTGGGAACAACACTGGCTATTGCAGGACTTGGGGTGAAAGTGGGGATTCGGCAATACTTGACAACACCTTTTTTTTTTTTTTTTTTTTTTTTTTTTTTGTCCCCACTGAAGAAAGCAGCAACTGAAATGATTTTTAGTTGCAAAGAAGCCTCCTTGTATTTTTCTTTTACTTTTAATAATCTGCCTTCTTAACTCCCACCATACCTCAAGCCATGGTAGCATGGAGTTCCCTAACAGCCCAGGTGGCATTTTGAAAGCCATGGGACTTGTCTTTCTTCCTTAAAAATCTGTCAAGTGAAAACACAGTTTCTTATTTTCACAGGTTTGTTGTCCCCCTGTGTGGGAGCCAGTCCTATTTTGTTTCCTCTGCTTCCACTCTCATCCCCCATATTTCCTTTACAATGTCTTCTCTGTGTTTGGGCATCAATAGCTGGGCTTCACCCTCCTCGGGGCTCTGACTGGTGGGGATTTGCCTTAACAGCCAGTCCTTTCGTAGCAGGGCTTTTTCTAAGACCTCTCACTCCGCTGGGAGAAGCTGTCAGCCCACACAGCTTGTCCTGAACAAGGGAATATTTGAAGGTTTTACTTAACTCACTTTCACATTTTTTCACAGATTAGTATTTTTTTTTAAACCCCGTTATGTTGTTTTAATTGAGTCTTGCCACCAAAACAAATGAACATTGTGTCACCACATCTCAGTTCCTTTCATACAGCCACAGCTAAGAGAGTCTGGAGACGGTGCTACCTGCAGAAATGTTGAAGCCAATGCTGTGTATAATCGTGATGGATTACATTCAAGCTACTCCATACATAAATGTGGTCACACCAGAACAAGAACTGTGGAAAGTATATAACATTAATGTATACTCATTACATTCCTCCTTTCACAGGCTCCAAGGCTGTCAGGCTGGCAGGGGGGTGGGGAACTTCGAGTAATGAGGAGTTAGATTTAAACATTTTACTAGAAATCATTGCAGTCCCTCATCAAAACAGTGCTGCTGTGACGTACAAAGGCTGCTAAGGAGTAATGAGTTCTGCATTTGTTGTCTTTTCATTGGTTGCAAAGAAGATTTTCTCATTTTGTAAGTTTATTGAAAATGGCAAGACTTAAAAAAAAAAAAACAAAAATCCAAACCACAACACCTTACAAACTCTGTTTAAAATACATAGTGCAGCTTTCTACTCCCTTTGGAACCAAAGACAAATTTCCTACTGATTTTATCAGAAGCAGTATAAAGCCCTGAAAAGATAAGTAATGTTCTTTATACCTCATCTGGAAATGTGTCATTTGGTTTCTCCCTGGATGGTTTTGTCTATATCTTTACAAGCATACATCAAGGACTGGATTTGGCTCCGTAGTTGACATTTTATTCATTCAGTTTGCAGAACCTCTACTCAGAATGAAGGCCTAACCAGCCCACAAAGTGGAGAGGAGGAATATAGAACAGGCAGCGACACGAGGTAGGGTGTCTCCCTCCATGACTAGGAAGTGGCCAGAGCAGGAGATCGGTACCCAGAGTGACACTTTTGAGCTGCAGTGCCTTGCATTGGCACTTGCATCTCCCATACTGCTCGTCTTTCAGAGCCGCTGAGTGGCCAATGCCCCTAAAAAGCCTTTTCTCTTTTGCAGGGGAGTAAGTGTGTGTTCAGTTATCTAACTTAAGTACCAGATTTGAAACTTTTGCTGAGGAGCTTGGCTGGTTCAGGCAGAGGATGCCATGTTACATCAGGTATTTTTCGGAGAAGAGCGGCACTTTAACAGCTGGCTCAAAAGGAGGGAATTTAATTTCCTGACAGAATGAGCAGGCAGGTCTGTCACTGATCACCAAGTCTGTGGTTTATTTAACTGGTTTTTTTTGTGTGCTGAAGGCCCTAGCTGGTGATAGGGCTGCCAGGCTTCATCGCCAGGAGCGTACTGGTGGCGCTAGGGCTTATATCTGACTTCCTACGGCTGCAAACACTGCCAGCACTAAGATTTCACAATGCCTGGGACAGAACCACAGGGATGAAGGAGAGCAGCTTCTAACTGAATTCAGGCAGTGAGAGAGGCTGTAAGGAAAGGTGGCTTTCTGCAGAAGGGAAAGCCACTCATCGGAGGACAGCTGCCCCCTGCTTTTCATCTACAAAGCCCATGCCCTTGCTCAGTCTATTGTTGGTTCCTTATGCCCTGAAATATTTCTTTCACAACTCTAGATATTTTTTAACTTTGCATTTTCCACTTGGGTGTTATTTGGCATGATGATTCATGTCTCTGTTACCTTCAGACTGAATTCCTGCAATGGAGGATGAGGATGGAGGCAAGTCAGAGACTCAGCTTGTGCAAATATGACACCTTTGTATCCCTGGGAAGGTGAGCCACTACCACCCCGTCTTGATATTCCTCCAGGCTCCCAGGCTATTGGCTGTGGTCTGGCTCATCAGAGCCATGTGTTAGCTAGTACCATCCTTGATTCACTACAACCGAGCCTTCAAGGCCAGGTCCTGCTCATGAAAGCTCCTGTTTAATCACCTTTGTCCTGTGATTCATACGCCTGTATTGGCATGCAGTTATGTTGCTGCCTCTGAGCTCAGCCACGGCTTGCCAGTCAGCGTGCTGCTGTTACGTTAATGGTAGATGCCAGGCCCCTCCATATTGCTGAGGTTTGGTTTTGAGAAATACTATCCACCTCCCACTTCAGCTCAAACAAAGGGCATTGTTGTATGCAGAGAGATTTTTATATTCCCTCATAGACCTTCATGTATAGATATAAATAATATTTGCAGTTATAAATAAATGCGGAAAATTCTAGCATATTGAAAAGCTTCAGCTTTTAATAGTGTTATATTCCTTGACATTCAGTTTTTGTCTCCAATCAAGAATAGGTATTTTCACTGCTGTGATGTTCAGGGGCTGCTTTCTGGTGCGAGCTCTCTCTTGGTGAATCACTTCACTGGGGTCCTAAGTAGTTGGTTTGCTCAAGGTGGTGTTATCCTTGAGAGCAACACACAGGTCATGGCTGATACAGGTAATAAAACAGACACTGTTTAAAAAACCCCAAACTCTCAGTTCTGAGAGCTGATGTTAATAATCTTTGATCTTCACTGGCTGCTTGCAGACTTGACAGTGTGCTTCAAGGGTAGACTGCTGGTATTTGCAGTTTTTACTGACAGGCAGCTGTGCTGTAGGATGCATATTGGGATATCTTTAGGATCAGAAATATTGAACCGTGTCATAATCTAACCCGGGATCACATCTGAAATATCCTAGTCAGCCCAGGACTCCCTCAGATCAGGTAGCTGTTGAAGCTCAAGTTGGCAGTCACGGAAAACAGGAAAAATTTGAAATTGGGGTCAGAGTTGGTGACATGACTCTGTGTCTAATGATGACAGATATGTCAGGGATCTTCTTTTTGTACTTCTTTTTTAGAGGTGGGCCTAGATATGAAGATTATTTCTGAGTTTTTATGTTTCCTTATGGTAATTGTATTTAATTCGATTCTACAGGGGTAAATTGGAAAGTGAGAACTGAGGCAGAAGAGAGACATAAGTAGTACAAAGCAAATACACATCATGTTATAAAAGCATATGGGCAGATTCAGCCCTGCCTAAATGTGGGGGCTGCACCCTCATAGAGCCTCCGCCACATTCCATCGAGTGGACAGTGCTGTATCCTCTAGTGCTGGGGAGAAAAAAGTCCTCTGTGTACTCCAGTGAAACTGCAGCTGTAGGACAGACTGTATTTATTATGTGCATGTTGGAAAAATGAGGTAAAGAAAGGTAAAGAGCTTATAAAACTAAAAAGAAGCACACATTTGTTTTCAACACAGCATGCTACATGTAGCACTGTCAGGCTAATTGGTAGTGGACTGCTGACGCCAGGCTCAGTTTAAATCCTGAAATTCCAAGACAGGAAAGTTTCTTTTGAACTCGTTAAGTAAGAGAGACTGAGTTTTGTGTGCATTTGAAGCTGATTTCAGATCTGACCCTTGTAATATAAACATGTCTGATATGGTGGACATCTGACTTGTGGTATGTCCCCAGGTACCTCATTCTGTGGCTTAAGTCGATAATGGGCCCAGCCAGCATGCACAGTGCATGCTCCAAAACCAGAACAGGTATGCAAGGACGGGAATGAAGCTTAAATGTGGACAAGTTGAACACAGTCTCAGGCTTTTCCCATAGGCCTGAACAAATCCCTCTAAGCCTCCCTCTTTCTAATTTCAGTGATAGAGATGGTACTTTTGCAGGAATTTGTAATTGCTGTTGATTTCTTTACTTAGAACTTGTGTGACTTGTTTCAGCATTGCAGTTCTGGAGTTCTTTTGCAGCGTCTTAGGAGGGCACTAAATCAATATAAGAAAGACAAGGCCTGACCCTGGGGGAGTTGGGACATGGGTTCAAAGAGTCTTACTCACTCATTCTTTCTGCAACCCAAGGACAGCAATCACAGTTTGCACCTGGAGTACTAGTTTCTCCAAGGCACAAGTTGCCTCCAAATATTGCTTTCCATCTTCATGCCTTTCTATGGCTCTGAAAGGATCTACAAAGGTTATGCACATCTCCTCTCTAAAAGGATGCCTTTTATTTCCTGTTACTGTGATAAATGGTTCCCTGTGGGTCCTGGGATATAGGAAAGGATTGTACTTCTGGAAGTGGAATATCTATATACTTCCTTTGCACCATGCTAGGTTAAAGATAACATGATGTTAATTGCCTGTTGATATAATATACTTGTGGAAAAGCTGGTGTATTTCTGGAATAGAAGAATACTGCAAAAAGTCAGTTCAGGTTTAATCCCCTGGTCTGCAGACTGTCAGGAGTTCCCCTGAGCAAGTTAGTTGGTCTCCGTGTAACTCAATTTCTTATGAGTACCGTTGAAATAAGAACACTTCCCTATTGTCTTTGTATGTTGGAGTGAGGAGTGCGTTAAAGACTAAAATACTTGTAGTCTGCGATGGTCAAGCCATATAAACCATTAAGGTAGCTGTTAAAATAACTGATTAAGCAGTCTGGCCAGAAGAGTCTGGGTTCTCCATGAGGTATTGCAGCCATTGCTTTGCCTGCCCGTGGAGCATGCTGTACCGCCTTGTATGTCACTGCTAATCAACATTTCTCTTCCTGAAAGGATTTGTTGAAGGAGAGCACCATTTTACTCCATCTCAGACAATGCAGGTTGGCTAAAATCTCTGGGAATGCTCATCACAGACAGTAAGCTTTGAGACAATGCTAATACCTCATAAGGGATCTGGGCATAATACTTGGGCATTAACTGAAGCTGGTCAAGGCTTCT
The DNA here is from genome assembly GCF_023634155.1 of Falco peregrinus. Lineage (NCBI taxonomy): Eukaryota > Metazoa > Chordata > Aves > Falconiformes > Falconidae > Falco > Falco peregrinus. Next base: position 64,183,393 of record NC_073727.1, read on the forward strand.
GTACTGTCCTAGATCAACACACTTCATTGTAGTTCTCCGCATACTGCATCGTGCATCAGATCTGTCCTGTTAAATCAGTGGAATTATTTAAATACATTATTTTTATTAATTTATTATATGAACAATTTTAGAGCAAATTCCTTTGATGTGTGATATCCTAATCACACCCGCAGGGCATTAGCAGGCACAAGGCACATCTGAGTGTCTCTAATTCCCTAGTGGTGTGATTATATCTCATAATATTCACAACCCCCTGGAGCTTCTTTACTGGTATAAATAAATCAATTATTTAAGTCAAATACTTTGATCATTAGAAGCTGCCAGTGAGTGCTTGAATGCCTGAGCTGTGCAATTCACCAGGAATGATCTTGTCTCTCAAAATGCTGAGCAGCCGAGCTGAGTGCTACCAGCACTTCATTTCAATCTGCTTTATAAATTAGATTAGAAGTCAGTTTCCAATACTTCATCCTGGATAGCAAGGAAGGGAGAACTTTACAGGGGTGGAATTATGAGATATTGCTGCCAACAGATCCTTTTATCATTTAACACCGCTGTCATAGGTTAAATATGAGCTACTGTTCATATTAACTAATAGCTATTATACTAAAAACTGACACAGGGATTCCAGCTAATGCACCATGAACCTGGTTCACATACACTGCATCATATTAACTATTATTTGTGCATATGGATGGAAAAGAGTTTTGAGTCACTTGGGATATATGGCAAATTAGCATTTTATATCATATTAATGAAGTGCTAATTGCTCCTTGCAACCTTTTTTTGTGCAAATTGAATGGGTCCTATTTGCATTGTCATGTAACTGCTGTATTACCTTGCAGCACTTTCATTAGGATGATGCAGCACAGAGTTCATCAAGGAAAAATATTAGTAATTGTGAGATAATTAGTTATGAAACCAATATTGTTTAAAGTAGAGCAGAAATACTGCAGTTGACTTTGGTTTAGCTTGGGAATATTTTTTATTAATAGGTTTTATAAAATATCTTTCATTTTGCACATATTAAACTGACATCTTTACAAACACAGCTCCCTGTTCCAATATTTTCTTTTTCAGTTCCTGTTTGTCAGGGTGTTTTGCATCTTCTAATGAAACATGAAACATAGCAAAAAATGAATCACAAGTCTGGAACTTTTTGAAATTGTGAAATAGGAAAATATCTCTAAAGATATTGAATTTACAGGTGTCTGTGAATCTGACCAAACAGCAACAAAGTCTGTAAAACAATTTAAGAAATGTTGAAGATGTTACAGTCACAATCATTTGCAGAACCTTGCTAACTATCACAGATAAAATTCTCCATAAGAATAAAACATAATATGTGATACTTTCAGCTGGGACAGGTATTCGGGGGAGAGGGAAGAGGTGGAAAAAATGAGGCAAAAAAAATTTGCAAGTAATTTCATGGTAACTCAGGGATTTTTCCATGATATTGTGGAGGAAGCATGATTAATTTCTGAAGCCTCTGTGGGGAAGACACCCAGACAAAATGACATAAATCTACATTAGAGGATTTAAATGCTTTTGCCAAGAAAAAAGTGAGCTGAACTTTAGGTAGCGCAGCCCTTTGCCAGTCAATTCATCCAGATTTAGGGCCTGCACCTTTTCTTTTTCAGTGAAGTATTGGATACAGACAGATTGCAAGTTACAGCCGAAGGCGGTATGACAGCTTTATTGCTGTTGCATGGGCAACATGTTGTCTTTGATTGGGAAATAGGCTGTGGACTTACAGAAAGGTATGTACAAAGAAATGCTTTCAGATATTTGATTTATTAACACAAAGGTTGTTAATACAGATTGGCTCAGTTCTCTCTCTTTTGGCTGTGTGTCTATGCATTTGTGTAAATGTAGACGTATGTATTTATCAAAAAGGTAGTCTCAGCTTGAGAGAAAACAGAATGAAGAAACTGCGCATAATACAGTCTGTCACAGAATGTATTCTTGAGTGTCCGCAGGGGAGGAGAACTAGGGCTTGTACCTCAAACAGACATCCTGAATGCTCTATCCAGCTGTAGAAACAATTGCACAGGATGTTCCAGGTAGGCATGAAGCAATGCAGCAAGTAAAGATCTTCTTGCTGACTGACACTTAAGAGTGTCTCCAAACAAGCACAAGCGGCTCAGCATATCTTTCAAACCTGAATTCTAGATAGGGGCATTTGCAAATTGCTTTGTTTTGCCCTGTATGTGATCCTGGCTTACCTGATGTAAAAAAATGTGGATCATCTGGATTTCAGCTGTATTCTGTCTACCCAGGGGCCAAACCAGAAATACTTGATTATGGTGCTACTTGCATCTGATTTGTTCTGAACCAGAGGAATTATATAGGTGAGGACAAAACTGGCTTTGTGACAACATCTGCTTTTTGCCTTTGCAAAATGCTTTCCACGCTGTCTACATAAGCTTAGACTTGCTGAATTCTGTATGGGGAAAAGTATTTTATCTTTTTTTTTCTTTTTTTCATTCTCCCCCCCCCCCCCCCCCCCTTCTTAAAAAGACTTTGTAGCTCTTGCTATGGAATTTTGGGAAACTAGATGGTTGTGAGAACACAAATATTATTTTATTGGTAAAGTCTGAATGTATCAGCAAAGTCTTACCTGACAGCAGTGCACTGAAGCTTGCTGTATAGTGTGCGTCAGAGCTGAAGTTTTAATGGGCTTATTAGTTATCACAATACATGTGGACCCTGCAGGGAATTGTTTACTGTGTGTCAGAAGATGAGGAGGTCCTGGGTGTGGACAGGAGAAAAGGGCGATGTGGCAACCTCAAGAATTTTATGGGTTTATGTTAAACAAACAGCTGCGGTAACATCAGGAGGTTATCAGGAGCCTGAGGAGATCCAAGAGCAAAGCTCTGGTAGAGAGGCAGAGGGATCAGATGTACAAACATTCTTCCCCGCTGACAGGTAGGGCTGCACTGGTATATATTCCTCTGCTGGTCCAAATGTGTCTGGGAGAGGAGCTGAACAGAAAAGGGAACTTTTGGTAAATGAGGAAGGCTGCTTCTTGCTTCACAAGCCACTTCCTGTGTTACACGCTCATCTCTTTTCCAGGCATTGCTGACAGGAGTCCTTGCTGAGCTCTGGAGGCTGACGCTGGGCCCTGCAGCTTTTAAGGTCTAGCTAAGAGTGTAGCTTAAGCTTGTGGCTACCAAAAGTCGTTAACGTGCAGCATGGTGCTTTGGTGGCCTCTGAGAAATGAGTTCAACTTCACTGTGATTCCTTGCAGTTACTTTACCTGGATGAAAAGGCATCTTGGATTTCCTTAATTGGCACAGTTTTTTTGCTGTGTCTACAGAAATAAACGGTTCTGAGTGAGTGTGAAGCAAAGCCAGCAAGTGTGTACCAAGTGGGACACACACACACACACACACACTGCAAATCAGGCTGGGAGCCACCTTGTTGCGATGGCATGGAGGAGACTCCGTTTCTGTTGCTGAGACATGTATCTCCTATTTGTCTTAAAAAAGAAAAAAAATATCAAAAAGGAACACTTCCTTCCACAGGCTGATGAGTAAGAAGCTTTTCAGACACCTAAAATGAGTAATGTGAAAAATTAATAGTTTGGAGTCCAAAGCAAAGTTTGTGTGACCTCAGAAAGGTGGGGGGGGGCGGGGGGGGGGCGGAGAGAGAGAGTCTTTAAGGGAATGACAAGAATCTAAAAATATTGATTTCAATTTGCCATGGGAGGGGAGCAGGAGAAACAAGCCATTGGAACAAGTTCCTGAAGCTTCCCACTAGCTGGAATGTTGAACAGCAGAGTGAAAACAAACATTTCTATAAGGCTTGCCTTCCCAGAAAAGATTAAGTCCAGTCCATCTTGCCTTGCACTCTGTCGCTGGCAGCATCTGGTCCTGTTTGAAACAGGAAAGACGACAGGACTTTCAGTGTGTTGATCTGGTGGTTTGTGGAAAAAGGGGAAAAACTGTGCAGGACATCTTACTTCGGGAGGGGGAGTCCAGGCTGTGGCAGGGTCCAGCTTGTGTGCTTGCGAAGGGCTGTGCTGAGCCTCTGGGGGCTGGAGGGAGAAGACGAGACAGTCATGCTCCGTGCAGAAACCCAAGGCAGGAGGACCTTCATCAGAGCTCTTCTAGGGGTGCCTGTGTCAGGCAGCCCCCTGCCTTTCCCTAAATTCAGAGTCCTCAGTGCAGATTTCACAAGGCATCCCGAGCCTGCGTGATTCGATTCTGCGTTTTGTGTGATTTCTGTCCAGTCACTCTTAGGAGTATTGCTCCTGGGTTAGGAGCCCCAGTAAACCCTGCTTCAGGTGGCCCACCTTTCCCTTGACAGGGAAGGGTATGGTGTACACGTGTCTCCAACTGGCCAGGCAAGAAGGAAGCTTTCATATTTGACTTGACTTTTTCCTCTTTAATACAGAGACCAAGCAAAATCACAGTCCCTGTAGCCTGGTGTCTTTAAGAATAATGCAGTGACTGAAAAAAAGATGATAAATTTGGAAATGGAAATAGCTTCAAATCAATGCATCTGAAGGTGACCAGGCTATTAACATGAGATGAACTTTCTTGTGACCTATATGCACGCAAAGATTGACACCTATACAGGATCAAAGGAGCTTATGAAAGGCTAGAGTACATGAGAGGAAATTGAAAATGTGTAGGTTGTCGATCTCAAGAGTGGCTTTTATTAGTTATTGTACATAATAACTATTGTGTCAGAAATGAAAGGGATTAACTCTCACCCAAGGTACTGCACCTGAGCAAATATTGTCTTGCCTGGGTGAAATTTGTGCCAACACAAAGAAGACCTGGTATGAGGCTATGCGCTGCTTAAGTCTCACTTAAGTCTTCAAAATGAGGATTATGCAGGATTTTAGCGGTACAAAAATGTAAAGACAAATTTCAGCCCATATATTACTACAGCATATATCCCTGGAGCTTCTGGAGTAATGCAGAATCTCACCAGAACACATCAAAGCTACTGGAAAGTACTTTCTGTTCAGACTGACCAGATTTGGGAGTTTCTCATGTCACTGAACTGAAGCTCTGAAGGGCTGTTAGAGAGAAACTAAATGGGTAAGTGGGTTTTAATGTCTGAATGTTTTATTCTCTGCTGTATTTTCCAATGGCTCAAATGCTTTGGTCTCTGTGAGCAAGCAGAGGAATATTTTGCTGTGGTCAGTAGGTTTTTCTGAGAACTACTGTAAATATGGGACTGCAGCTGACAGTTCGTTGTTGGAAGTGTGAACAGAAAACACTCAAAATTTCAGAATAAATGTAACAAACATTTTCAGACCAGAGGAAGAAAATTCTCAGTTTGGAGGACAAAGGAAACGTTTTTCATGCTGAATCTTTCTGTCTAGATCTGCTTTCAGCAGATGACACCCACCTTTCAATCGCACTGTTACATCTGTGCCCAGTTTGCACACCTCTTGCTAAATATTTTCCTGTTTGTGGAAGAATGGTGAAATGGTTTCACAAGAACGCAGACCATTTGCTTGACAGCCGTTCCCATATTTAATTGTCTGTCTTCAGTGATAAGGCATGCCTATGTAATCTGGACTGTAACCACCAGAGGGGAAAGGAGTAGGATATAATCTTGTACACACAGTATTTTCAGAAAAACCTTTCTTAGTTTTTTGGGGGATTCCCGTATTTATGATGTCTGCCTTTCCTCCTGCCACAACATAGGCTGAGGGGAAAAGAAATGGGGAACCTCATGGTGTCTTCCTGTAAATCTGCCCCTGCTGTATATTAGCCTGTTTCCAGGGTTACCTTGTAGAGATGCCTCTGTTTTTTTCCATATATGTTCCAAGACATGGAGATTGCTAACAGGGTGTGAGAGGCTTGGGGACAATGTCATATAAAACTGTTCCTTCTGAGAGCATGTTTGAAACTGCTTTGAAAATGCAGTGTTTTTGAGGGGCTTGTGCCACCCGCTACCCTCATGATAGTTTCCATATCACGAAAATACTTCCCTTCCCTATAAAGCTAGTATTGAACATTGAGCCCTTGCTGTATGGGTGACTTGATAGAGTTACTGGTTAATTTGAAGGGTCATTTTACACTTCCCCCCCCCCCCCCCCCCCCCCCCCCGATTTTTTTCTTAAACGCTTTGCAACCCAAATGTATTCTGATATGATTTTATTAGATTCATTTGTCCTACGTTACCCTTCTCCCCTTTCCCTATTTAATTTGATCTTACACATATAACTGTAAACAGTGTATTTTTATGTCTTGCATAAGTATAGTGGTTGTGTTCTGATCTGAAGGTGGTTAGTGACCTGAGGAAGCCAGATCAGTGCTGGTTTAGGTAAAATGATCACAGATCTTTCCCCAGTGGCGTGCATGGTTCCCTACCTTCCTGTCAATCTACAGTAGAGCACCAGGGCAAAGATTGTTCCTCCTGGTGAAAGGAAATCTAATTTATTATGTTTAAATAGTACTGCAATCAGCATGTTTATAGCTAGTGGTAATTATGTCGAGTTTGTTGGCTGATAAATTGATCCCGTCCTACTCCTGTGTGTCTTTGGATATTGTGTTTCTTGTGTTGCCCTGGCTGGTATCTAGTGATCGCAGCTAGATCCCAACTGCTTTTGCTCACAGCTTTTGCTGGCAAAACCTTGGGCTTGTGTTTTGCTCTTTTGAGTAGCTGATAATCCATCACAACAGTATTTACAAGTGAGAATGAATAGAGCTGCTTTGCATGCTGAGAGCTCTGTATGCCTCTCTGACATACGAGGAGGCCATAGGGTGGTGATGGGCTACTCTGTCCTTCGTCTAATATTTGCCCAGTGTAGGAACACTGCAAAGCAGTTCATTGTCCTCACAGGATCCCTGTGAGGTTGGCAGTACTGCTGTCACCGTTTTGCAGATGAGGAAATTTTTGGCAGAACAGAATCAAATGATGTAACCTGCATTCCTCTAATATATATCAGATGATGATATATAGAATGCGGGAATTCTGCATTGCAGCACCTTATACTGCCTTCGCAAGTTTGGCTGAAGATTTTGCATTCTTCTTGATTTCTGTCCTAGTCAGAATTGCTCTGTCACCTGCTCCAAATGAATTTCTGTAGGCTTTCCCTAATTTACCAAATAAAAATATTGGAATGCTTTTGTGTCATGTTTACAAAGTGCATGGAGATGAGGAGAAGTCTCGGAGGTTTCAAATCATGGATGTTAAAACTTACACCTGCGTGGCTATGCCTGAGCTGTGAGTTAGCATAGAGCAAGCACAAACCTTTCTGTGCTAGGTGTGTTTCTAGGGAGTCTTTCATGTCTGTGGCCAACAGGTTTTGGAAAACAGGATGGTTTTCCCTTGGTGTGCTTTTGATACAACAAGGCAAAAGTAAGCGAATATCCATTTCTTTATTATTAGGGGGTGGGGGGAATATATTTAGATTTTTGTTTTGACCAGCTTGCTCCCACTTTGAAGAGAAAGAGAAAGAAAGAGGGGAAGAAAAAAGGGGAGAAAGAGAGCCTCAGAATTTTTTCTGTCTTATTTATGTTAAAAGAAAAATCACTCGTGAGCTTATTAGTATGGCATTTTCAGTGGAAATACGGTATTTCTGCTGGACAAAATGCAAGAATGCTTTATCTCATGGAATTTCCCACTCAGGAATGGAACAGTTCTTCATACTGCCACGGCTGCCTCCGCTCCTAATATGGATTTAGCAAGTAGCTCAAAAATACCCATCAGGACCAAAAGATGCAGCTGCTATGGGTTTTTCAAAACCTTAAAGGGACATACCAAAAAAATCAGGAAAAACCTTTGCTATAAAAACTGTTGTTTGCAAACTAGGAAGGATCCTACGTTTTGCTGCTGAGTTATTAGCCATTTGCTTTGATTTCTGTCACAGCAGGTTCTGCCTTGAATATGCTATGAAATTTGTTTTTGTTTTGTTTTGTGTGCACTGAGCCCAAGCAAAAGCCTTCTGTGACAATGTCATCGCCATTTTGCTCTTAGACTGTAGCTTTCAGCTTGATGCTGTCTTCTAATGACACTACTCTTCTTCATCCTTTTTTGATGTTCTTTTGATGTAAAATGCATTTTCTGAGTGAATAGGTTTGCTCCTTGTTTATAATTCAAATTGCTAAAGCCTATTTTCACTGACTTTTTAATTATGTAGCATTTAAATAGACGTTCGTTTTCTTTCAAGAAGAATCCTCAGAGGGCTATTCAATACCAAGATACCACTTTCAGCTCAGGAATTCCCTGCGTCACAAAGTGCTGCAGGAGACTGTACTGGGGAGGCACCGCTGCACACTTACTCTGGTCTCATACTTTTTCTTGAGTCTGTGCCATTGGAGGTGTGACCGGTCTGTGGTCTCACCTGGTACAGCTCCTTTATGTCCCTTTATGTGCACATGAAACATATGTGTGTCTTCATTCCTCATGCCTTTTTTGGGTCTCACTTGCTGCCTTTCTTACTATGCAACTGGAAGTCGCTTATGGAAAGGTAAGCATGACTTAGGGTAATATCCTAGCAGAAGTCCCAGCCTGTGTCTGTGTTAGTAACCTGGGCAGGGCCAGGGGCAGTGGCATGTGGTGACCTGTGGTGTTTAGCTGTTAGCACACTCCATTGCGTGGCTTTGCCTGTGCCAGCCAGCACTCTGCAACCGTGTCTGAATAGGGGTTAGGGCAGGAGCGTGAGCCAGGCACTGTTCCGAGCAGGCAGATATGGATGAAGACTCCTCTTTGGGGAGTGAGCAGAAGGACAGAATTTAGCCATATGGACATGGGCTGTGCCATGAAACTTGTGCTCAGGAGCAGGGAATTGGCCCTCGACTGCTTTATTTTCTATTCCAAGGCAGGCCTGTTGATTTCTGCACCGCAGTGCCAGGCCCTAAGACAGAATGCATTTACAGCTCTCTGTATACAGGACGTAATTTTAATGCTTGGCTCCCGCTGCAAAATATGTCACAACGAACTTCAAGAGGATTTTTTATGTCCCCAGAACCTTAAGCTGGAATAATGACTCTAATTTATTTATGCACATTTTGACAGCTTGTTATGTTTTATTCCGTAAAGCTAAATGTGGTCTCAACACCTTGGAGTTATTGCTACTAAGTAATGATACCAGGGAGATAGGGGTTTTTTGCCTCTGAGCAGAGAACATTTTTCCACTCTGTAAGGTTTGAAACTACTGTCCTTGTGTCTGTGTATCGTTTTGAGAAAGAACAGTGAAACTGAGGGGTGATGTGGCCTGGCTGCATAACTGAGCAGAAACAGGTCGACTCTACATCGGCAGTGAATGCTGGAATAACCCAATAACCAGTGGCCTTAGCGTGGCATCTGTCAAACTCGAACAAGAGATGGGCAACTCCACCCTAGAGTAAAGACCTGTAAACACTGGCTTGCTCTGTAATGTGACTCGGGGTTCATTTTCAGATCTGAACGATACCGTTTGGGTACCCCTTTAGGAAAGACTCAGGTCTCTTCTCTTTCTTCGTGGAGGTCTGAAAAACAGTTAGACCCCTTCAGACCAGAAGGGGTTGTATCATTTACGGGTGTGATTGTATGATTTACATACCCATAGTGTTTCCTGTGCCAAATATGATGAGTTAGGTTTGATAATACACTTACAGCTAATCAAGGTGCTCATAGGAGCCATTGAATAGTTTTGTAAACCGGTAAGATATGATATTGGTGGGTTTTAAGATGGTTTTGACGAGGATTTTAAATGCAAACAAAAGAAGGCCACTGTAAACCCAAAGCACTAGATATTGGATTCTGTATGACTTCGAGTTTCTTCTTCTGTTCTGTACAGCAATGTCTATAAAAAATACTTTGAGGAAACGTTCCCAAGCACTGCATTGTCTGCACCGAAAGTATTAGAAGAGTCCCTGGCCGGCTTTAGACCTGGACCAACTAGGATTCTCCCAAATAATTTACAGGCACTGTTCAGGGATTAACTCCAACCAGGGACCCATTCTGAACAGGTAACTGACCATCTTGTTTTGGAGCCCAAGAGGGTTAAATACTATGAATAGGAACTATCTGCAACCAGTAGCTGTAATCCTGAAGAACGTGTTCAGTTTTCTAGTACAGATGTAGTTAATGTAAGCTTACTTGTATACCATATACATTTGGAAGCAGTGCTGAAAAAGGGAAAGAGAGAAAGAATGTGTTTAACCTAATCCAGGATATACGGGGAAATCACATTAACACAGACTCTTAATTCCTTGCTGCATATCTTCTGTTGGCTCTAAATAGTAGTAGCACAAGAAAAATAACATTCATGACAGGCCAGTGTGGATCCCTGGAGTCTCAGTAGGGACTGCTGAGAGACAAAGCTGTAAATATGTCATGATAGGCTGAAAAGAAAGAGGTACCACTCTATGGGGGATCTCAGTGCATAAGCGTCGACTCACATTCCCAAACTTGAGTGACAGTCTGTGAGACAGACTGATCATTGCCTTTGGTCTTTAGTCCTAGTTTTAATGTTTGCTTTTTTCTTTTGTCTGTTTGTTTGTTTTAAAGCTTCCTCTTACCCAGTACTCCAACAGCACAGTTTCCAGGGCCAAGCTTATTTACATGTCACGTGGAGAACACCAGTTACCGCTTCAGATACAATGGGATGGTCTCACTCTGCTGACACAAATACCTGATGAGAAACCGTTCATTTACTTACTGCGTAATCAAAAGTTTAACTAGGTTTATAATCCAAGAGAGAGTGCTGCAGCCACACTACAATTCATGCGCAAAGCCATTCATTATCAAATTCTGGTGGTAGTGTTTTGGTTTTCTTGCTCGTGTCCTGAGGGACAGCTGTTAAAGGTGAAAGTCAATGTGACAACTGATGACCTTCACAGTTCAAGCAGGGAGATCTGCTTGAACATGGAGAGTGAGCTGAATTCCCACCTTGTTTGGGTTGGTCCTTCACATCAGGATTTGAATCTCGTATTGTGCATGTCTCACGGGGATCGTAGGTTCATCAGGATGGCACTTGTATGTAGTTTTGTAATAACTGTGACAGTTCCCTGGTCACTAAAGTAGCTTTCTGGAAAAATAGTGTGAAAATCATGAGTGTTAGTGATTTATGGCTGAAAATACTGATATGTGAAAACTCTGGCCAAATCTTGGCTATAACTTTATCTCAAATTTGTTTAAGAGTACTGCATGCTCCTTTGTCCTTTTTGTGAGAAGGCAGAAATTTGTTCCGTGGTTGCTGTTCCTGTTGTTAGCAGAGGCAGAACTTGAAGGCTGCTGAAAAAATGAGCCACTGGGAGTCTGATACAGGTTCAGTTATACCATCGGTGAACTCTGCCGTTTGCTGTCACAGGTGAGCCTGTGTCTTAGCCTGGTGGCTTAGCCTCAGCTCCTAGTCCCAGCCTACAGTACCTGGTTTCTTTTCAGAAGTGGCTGGTCCTGACACACAGTGTACATTGCACAGCCTACCTTTTTTATAGTCTTGCCTTGGACTCCGTTTCATCATGTAAAATACACGTTCATCTCTGCGTATGTCCCCTTTTCAGATGGGAGACACTGGCAACACTAAGTAGCTGGTGGAGTTCCTGCCAGCAGGTGTTTCATTTTATTTGGCTGCTATAGGGGCTTTTGATATACTAGTGTGATTCCCCACCCCCCACCCCTTGTCTGTGAATTCATATGAAAATGAATTATGGAGCTGAGGTCTGGCCTGCATTAGGGCATTGACTTTCTTTGATTCTCTCTACAGTCAAATGGGACCTTTGGATATTTGGAAAGGCCAGCCACCAAATGCTTTCCCACTTTCATACACCATGGGAAGAGGTTCCCATCTTCGTACTCCTGCTCCAGAGAGATTCACCCTGCAGGACACTGGGGTTGTTAGTTTTCTGACAGGTAAGCAAATACATCATGGAAAACCTGAAAACTTATATTTTTTTCTAACTTTTCCGTTCATTTTGGTTTACTCTGAAGACCCACAGTTCCTGTTGCATAAGGTACACTAAAGTTTATCTCTGAACTGTTCTCCCCTGATACTTATTAGCTCTTTGAAACGAAATACACATTGTGTGTAAGTTACCAAGCATAGTCCTTCAGCTAACAAATGGCTAGCTAGCTAGGTAAAATAAGCTGCATTCTAAAGACTAGTCTCCAGCCCTCCAGGATACCTGGGTATACAGAGCTACAGCCCACAGTAACTTTGAGTATTTTGCAGTGTAGGGTCACATGTGAAAAGGAGATTGTGACTTTGTATGACCTTTATAAGGAGTTGGCACAAGATTATATGGTTTACTTTGGGCTGTATTTTGCTGGCTTTTGCACATATGGAATAGCATCTTCCTCTGCAATAATCTCACCTATATAATGGTGTCAGAATCTGTCCTACCAGCTGAAGTGAGCTATTTCACAGTGTATCTGATATTCTTTCCTTTTTATCTGTTGAGATATAGTGCTTTGCTGTGTATCCTGATATCCCATGGCTCTCTTTTTGGAGCTCTGTTCACACATCTTGATTCCATCTGTACTCTTGAAGTGGCCTGTTAGGTGGAAGATGTGTCTGTCAAACACATGTAGATTCTGGACGGCAGCCCTTTACGGGTCACGCCTTGAAACATTACTAATTTGATTTCAAAGGGAGCTATTACAAAATGTCTTTTGTGTTGTTAGGCCTCGGGAGAAGGACCTCAGCTGGACACAGTGAAATGCTGCATTTGCTATAGCCATGAAGGCCCTTGTTGGAACAGATATAAGAATCAGTCACGTCTTTGTCTTAGAGCTCGGCACCTCTTCAGGAGGAGTCCCCTGATGAGAGCGGGGGACGACCGAATGTGTGTTAAAAGGTCTAGGGGACAGAAACTTAGTGATCCACAGCATCCATTTGATGCTGTCCAAAGCTGTTGAGCAACCTCAGGAAATGAGTGGAAATCTGACTCTTGTTTGACTGTCCTGAGTCCTGAAAGCGGGAAGGTGGGCGCTGGAGGGTTGACGTTTGCATCTGTGCACTCTGTGGCAGTGCTTTGAAGATCTGTGGTGTAGCCTGTGGCTTTTTATGATGCAGTCATGTGCATTTTTAAGACTAAGAATTAGACACCTTTGTGCTTGAAGTTAAGCATGACTGTGACTCATTCAGCTGTCACTCTTAACAGACTTGGTGTGAGAACCATATGGATGGGAAGAAGTAACTTAGACCCAAGATGCAAGTTCACGAATTGCAAGACAGGAGGCCAAACACTGAAACAGCATCTGACAAAAGTGAGTAATCAGTCAAAGTTCCCACTTCTATTCGGTCAAATTTCCAGCATAAATTAATCTATTGTCTCAAAGTAGTGGCTTTGCTCTCTGTTAAGCTGTGGATCTTCCCCAAAAGCTCCTTTACTATTTGCAGTTAGTTACAGTTGCTCATAGGCTGCACAATCTCTGAGCACATTAGAGCCATAGTAGTAGCCTGACTGGCATTTGTAAACAGACAACGCTTGGGATTTAGCAATACTCTAGCGCAGTGCAGTAGTGTGCCAAAATAAAGGTCATTTCAATTTCATGTTATGTCACACAGTTTTGAAGTGACATGTGTTTAACGAGTTTTCTCCAGTAAATGAACGATAGCGAGTATTGCACTAATAGGCTTTGATGATATGCCCACAAAAAAAAAAAGGCAAAATCTTTCCAAAAACATTAAATTGATATTTTACCAGAGAAAATAAAGCAGAACAAAGATTCAAACTCCTGCCCTGAAGCTTCTGTAATGAAGAAAATTAAGCTTTTTGGCCCTTTCCAGATGACAGTTTGCAGAAATCTCACTGTAATTTATTTAAGTGTCCCCGTCACTACAGAGGTTGAGGCTGATCTTCTGATAGGGATAGGAGAGCATGGAGGGTGCAAGCTGAGCTTGTCACAGAAGCTGTATCACAAACCTCATGGCAGGACCTCTAACGGAGTGAAAAACTGGTCCCTCTGTGTATGGAGCCTACTCTATTGTGCATAGAAAGATTTAGAGTAGGTTCTGTCTTCTCATATACCAATGCCTGCTTGTCTTACCACTCTGCCTGGTACCCTAGCTGGTTGTTCCTTGTCATCTTTCTGTCAGGCTGTGCACCCAAATAGGCACAAACTGGAACACAGGAGGTGCCATCGGGAAGCACTTTCTCATGATGAGAGTGGTTAAACACTGGCACAGGTTGCCCAGAGAGGCTGTGAAGTCTCTATCCTTGGAGATGTTAAAAAGCCGTCTGGACATGGTCCTGGGCCACCTGTTTCAGGTAGCCATGCTTGAGCAGGGTGGTTGGATCAGATGACCTCCAGAGGTCCCTTCCAGCCTCAACCATTCCATGGCTCTGCGATTCTATGACTGGTTGATTAGGGCTGCTGAGACATCCTGTCATTTAAAGGCTTAAAGGCGTTGAACAAAATCTGTTACGTAGTCTTGTTCTTGGGAATGTTGCTTTTGGTGTCAGCAGTGGGTTGTGTGGCACATTAAAAATAAAGCATAGTTCCTTCAGTACAGAATAGGAGGGAGGACTGTTTTGATTGTTGGTAATGTAGGTTTTGAGTGTGCGGGAGGGACTGCTGCATTGAGACCGCCTCTCCAAGGGGGACGTGTGAAGGCTATAGGAGGGAGGGTGAACACGAGTAAATGGCTGATAGTGTAAATGCTGGTAATGTGAAACTTTCAGCAGTTTGCAACAAAGCCTATAACCAGTTGGGTTTTGCAAAAATTTGTTGTTAATATCCTACCAAATGTTTAGTAGTGAGAGAATGAACAGTCTTTTGAGCCAGTCATACACAAAGTGTTGTCTTCTTTTTGGTCACTACTCCCATTGAAGTCAAACTGATAGTAAACTGTGAACTGAGAAGTCAGTAACGTATGCAAAATACAGTGGTCCACCTCCTGCACCTCCTGTCTGCCTCCAGTGAACAATAGGAGTAGGAAGAGATCAGGACTGGTTTCCTGGCAAAATCTGGCATTAGTCTGCAATCCTAGAACTGGGCAGCTAAAGACATTCTAATTAATTTGCTTTGGAGACAACATTTTTCTGAATGGCACATTGTGGTGTTACATAGTACTTCATCTCAGGTACACAAAGTGCAAAAAGACTGCTGTGTTGTGTACAGATACTAAATCTTTCTATGTTGTTCAGCTGATCAATTGGCTTTTTGGGTCAGTGGTTGTATGACATTATTCAACAGAGGACAGCTAAGTCCATACAAATAACAATTTAAAAAGTCGAAAGAGATCATGTACTTGCTGTCTTAAGCAATATGATAGAATTCAATAATACAGCTATTCATACCACTCTAAATTTTTCTTATAACCTGTTCTACAGTGTTTTACTACAAGCCAATAATCATGCCAAATATAATGTGATACTCATATTTTTCCAGTACCTGGGCATGAGCTTCCATGATGACAATATTTGGCTTACAAATTATTTTAACAAATTTTGAAGTGTTTCTAGGCATATCAAATTCACTACCAGAAGATAAACAGAGTGGTTTCAGAAATGTTTATGATGCTGTGCTATGTCATTAAACATAGTTTAATGCATTCATAGTAATAGGAGACTGAAGTTATCTTTTGAATGCATGTGTCATGCAAGTAAAAAATCTCTTAACAAAATACTATGTCTTTGCTACTTTTTGACTGGTACAATATCCAGCAAAGCCAGTAGCATTTCTCTTCTGAGCAGGGGTAGCAGGATAGCACTGTACTTCTTTCTTCATCATAGATTTCTGTGTATCTGAATCATGTCACTGTTTTTAATTGGCTCTTTTATCTGTCAGGCTAAGTTATTCTTCAGATCCCCTTTTACACTCTAGGTATGCACTGTTTTTGCGGTGTCTCTGTGCAGGGTACCGCGGCTGATGAGCCCCCAGAGCCCCCAGCACCGGCACTCGGGTGCGTGCACCTGGAAGAGGGGCTGAGACATGTGGAATCGTGAAAGGGCTGCTGCCAGGGGTGTCAGAGCCAGTAACCAGCCTGGTGTTATGGGCTTCGGGGAAACCACCCCCTGGGACTGCAGCTGTGCTGCAGGACTGAAGGCAGGCTGGATTGCAGACGTATAGTAATGCTTAAAGACTGGCTGCGCTGTCGGAGCATCATGTCTCTTGTTTCACAAGACAATTGTATGCAGTCTGCAGGCCTTTCATGTCTTGCATTTTATCCCGAGACCCATCTCCTTTTGAAAAGACATTTAAAGGCGTCTAGCATGTATGTGGGTAGGATTTTTTACCTAATAGGAGATTTTTTCCCCCAGATTTTACATGCAAATTGTTGGAAAGAGGGGCACACTGTTGTGTAAACTTGGAGCATGTGAAATGCGAATGTGTTCCGTAAATGATACATTTGTTGAATGAGTGATCACAATCAAACAATGTATCGCAATTGTTTTCTTTTCTTTAAAGTAATCTTGCAGTCCAGGAAAAAATAATAGGAACATGGTGAAAACAGTCTCCAAACTTTGTATTGTAGTGTAAGACTTCAGTGATGGTACGTGCAGACTGGGGAAATTAAAGTTACTGCTTCTGTAATAACCAAAGCTTTGCCAAAATTGAATTTACATTGCATTTTCAGAGATCCTGTATCTATACATATGGGTTAAAGAACCAGTGGTGGGGAGTTCTCTTATTTACTTGCCCATAGGCCAAAAAAAAAAAAAAAAAAAAAAAGTAAATTGTTACTTTTGACTGATGCTGTTACATGGAACTACTACTATATTGGTACTTCATTTAAAAAGTTAATTGTTTGGGTTGTTTTTTTTTTTTTTTGGGGGGTGGGGTGGGTGGGTTTAGGACTCTGAACACTTTGTAGCTTGCTTTAAATCTCTGTTGTCCTCTGGGTGCATCCTCTCTTCATTAGTGGTTCTTTTATATTTCAAGATGCTTTATGCTGCCCCTGACACAAATGGGTATCTCCCAGTGGAACTTTCCATGCTGGTAGGGTTGGATAAAAGGCAGTGCACAATCCTTTTGGCCTGAGTTACATCTAACAATGGGAGCAATTGTGGCATTAGGACACATACCTTAGAAAGTAAGTCAGGTGGTATTGGACTGCTGGAGGTGTTCTTGTTATCCAGAGGTGGTTTCAGTACATTGCAAGAGGAAAAGGCTCTACTTAGTATTCAAGGAGGGATGAACAGATTGAAAGTTATGTTTGGGATGGGCTCTTGTCTCTACTGACAGTAACTGTGGAGTCTCCAGGGAGTCTATTCAACTCTGCCACATACGTTAAAAGGAAACAGTGTCAATCGTACTGAAGAACTTGGATGAATTTCACAAAACCACTTCAGTGTGACTTAGTGTTTTATCAGTTTTAAAGAGTGCTTTACCTTTTTCAGACAGAATAGGGATATGAAAAGTAAATAAACTATTCCTGTATCCAGGATGAAGGAAATAAGTGGATGAGGAGGTGCATGGAGAAATATGTAAACGGAGGTTTTACTGCATGTAATGGCAGTACTGGCTTTGGGGACCATCCCTCCACTGTCCTGTTCTGTGAGCTGCAAAGTGACTGTGAAAGTGCTCAGAGTGACCATGTTTCACAGTCTTTGCACAGATATAAATACCTATTATGCAAGACAGCAAAGAATCAGACCCAGGTATGGGTTATATGCAAATACTCAGTAGACTCCATTCTAGATGCAGGAGGTTTCCCTGCTCACTGCAAACAAGACCTGCTGCCCACTCAGCAGCTGCTCCACTTAATTGTTCCCTAGTTTTCTTGGCCAAAATCTTTTCCTTGTGTCTGAAAGAGCACCTTTAAGATTTACCATGAAGAATGATTTTTAAGATGTCTTTATTTGCCCTTGACAGAAAAACTCTTTATTGGGAGACAATGTGTCACAAAATGGGAGCTGTGGTTCAGGCTTGGTCACGCTGCTCCTAACTTTTCCCCGCATGACTGCACTGTAGCTTGAATTGATCGTGGCAAGTAAATTGAAGCTGTTAGTTCATTTAATTGTCAGTTCTGTGTCTGTGCACTAAGTCAGTCAATGATTCTTCTGAAGAGACTGCTACTACATCACATAGCTGTTCACATGGCCATTGGATGTGTATTGATGGTGCTAATGGAGTCATTGAGCCAAGCTCACATCTAGCAATGTCACAGCTCCCCAGATATTGATCATGATGGTGATTTGTTCTGCAGCAGTGTCCTGAAAACCCAGGCAGTATCAGAATCCAATGTACTAGTTAGTAGATAGGGTGACATAGCCCCAAGGCTGAAAAGGCTACATGAAACTTGAAAGACAACAGTAAAAAGAAAAAACAGTGGTGTTGATCGTGATACAGAATGCACAGGCTAGCTTTACAGTCATTGAGATTTGTCATCACTTGAAACACCTTGAAAATAGTGAATGCAGTGATGATTTTTTAAAATACCAAACTTGACAATATTTTAATTAAAAAGAACTTTCTAATGAACTTTTCTGGCCATTCTGAACCTAGTAAACAGAGATGATTATTTTTTTTTTATGGACTGGATGACAGAGGAATTTTGATGAATGTTTGAAAGACCAGTAGCAATCTTAGAAGTTAGTCTAGGGAAAATTTTCATTTGACCTAAGTGTAGCAGTGATCCTATTATATCTGAAAACATCTTGTAGAAAACAGCTGTTGGGTCACTAGTCCACTTCACCCTGGAGATAGGATTTCTTTTAACTGTATTCTGTCTAGAAATATGTCTTCATGTTATTTTGAAAGCTAACATTCATTTAACCCTATTTTGCCTCCTTTCTGTCTTCGATGCTGCTGTAAATAATCCCTCGGCCTCTTGGCTGCAAAACATCCTATCAGCATTTGTAGACACCCAACTTTTTATCACTGACAACCTCAGCTACATCTGAACTAGTGATATAGAGGTGAAAAGCTGTGTCTACCATTACTGACCCTTTAAGAAATATGTTACCCTTCTCTGCCTCCTTTGCATCTAAAGAAAATGATTTTTCTGTATAGGCTCTTTTTCTTCCAAGATTGCTCTGTCTTTGTCAAACGCTTTCCTTAAAAATGTCTTTGAGACCTATCCTGGGGATCATAATGATCATCTTCATCAAAGAACAAGAAGGCAGAACAACCTGTAGCATCAGAGAATTATTCCTCATGTACAATTGGATAAGGTGGGATTGATGCAACATTTAATAACTCATTTATTTTGGAGCAGAGGCATTCGTTATTTGCATTGATAATCATTCGGTCATTCTAAGTATTCTTCTAGAAAACAGGGTTCTGTGTATAAACTAAAAACTTCAATTCTGGGGGAGGGGAGAAGTCAGTGATGATACTTCTGTATGAATGATCTGGGATGCTAAGTAGTTTGTAACCAGCTGACATTGTGTGACTCAGCCAGAGAAAGCTGCCTGGGGTATATTGGGGAGAAATGACACAGTTGCTTATTATTGTGCTGAGATCAGCTGCTGGGACAAGAACAAGAATTATTTTTTTCTCAGAAGGAAAAAAAATAATAATGTATCCCATTGGGCACCACTGGAGGAACGCTTAGCTAATGAAGGTGCTAAGCCTGCTGAAACGTTGAAGGTAAGTTCCGTTTCCCTCCTGCTTACTGTACTGAAGCAAGACCATTATAGGACCAAAGCAGTGTATCCATAGAAATCAACTTTAAAAAGTAAAGCTCTTAAGAAAGCAGCCGCTTGCCATTTTTTTCCTGCTTTTTTTTTTCTTTTAAAGTAATTTTATAAGTGACATTTGCAGAACTTTTTAACAAATGGTCTAAAAATGGTACTTTATTAATGTAGCTAAGAAACAATAGGTATGTTATGGTACCTATGTAGGATTTACTTTAATGAGCAAATCTGGCTCACAAATCAGGATTATTTTGCAAGAGTAAGAACTGATAATGTGTATAAGTGTTTTCAGGATCAGATTCCACGCTGCATCGGAAATTTCTCACAGTTAATAGGTCCTCCAGCTAGTCATTTACTGCCAAGAAAGCCTTCTTATTGATTATTATTTCATATTAATGGATCTATCAGGTATTTATTTGGCAAGTTTCTTGATTTTCTGTATTGATTTCTCCCAGGGGTAAATGAACGGCAGAAGTGGACATAGGCAGTCCTCTTCTGCTAGGTCTAGATATTTAAATGTATTTTCAAAGTATCAGATCTATTACAGGAGCATTTGGGGCAGCCATTTGGATTCCAATAACGACAGATTGCAAGACTTTTTATTATATGAATGTGAACTCAGGAAAACAGCTGGATGGATCATGTCAAGAATACTAGCGTGTTAAGGAATCACAGGGGGGCAAATTTCCACTAGAACTCTAGATACCTGTCTTCAGCCCTGTCTGAAGAAGTCAAAGCTGTGTATGCAAATCAAACTGCACATTTCCAGCTACCACAGTTGTGTGTGCAAACGGAAAGTCAGCAGGCAGAAGTTTAGTAGTCCCCTTTAAACTGGTCGTGCCAGTATCTGAGAGGTGATTGGATGAGTTTATCAGTGTTCCAGATACAGCTTGTAATTGCTGCTTCACATTATAAACAAAGCCATTAACTGAAGCATGTCTACATTTAGTGAAATGAGTTTCATTCATTGAAGACATTGGGGCACATTTAATACCTTTTTGCTTTGTGTAATGACAACAGTAAATCTTGCGCATTTGCAAATATTTAAATCAAGCTTCAAAGTTAACCCAAATGACTACTTCGAGAGAGGAGCAGACTTTATGCATTCAACTAAAAATCTCTTTTTTTACATAAACATTTTCTGTTACAGGTTTATTTTTTATAAGATCTTGTGTAAAGACATTGCCTTTAGGAAAAAACATTGGAATTTTAGGGTTGTTTCAAATGAATGTATAAGGATAAGTTATATACCATGACTATGCTGCCTCCCATGCAGCTGGATTAAAAGGATTTGAAATACTGCTGGACCAAGCCCACAATAAAACTCTCTATTTCATGGTCGTGGGTGCATGTGAAGCTATTTCAGAATGAAGCTCATGATCCTGGACTTCTCTTCATGAGAGGCTGCATTTATGAAGATACTTTATAAACCAAATTGTAATAGAGGACTTGTAACTGCTTGGAGTTACATGCTTTACATCAGGGGTCCTCAAACTATGGCCTGTGGGCTGGGTACAGCCCCCCAGGGTCCTCAATCTGGCCCCCGGTATTTACAGGCCCCCCCGCCGGGGGCTGGGGGGGAAACCAAGCAGCCGCAGATGACTGCCTGCCACTTCATCCGCACACCGGCCCCCTGGTTAAAAACTTTGAGGACCCCTGCCTTACATGGTTGCTTTTGGGGGAGCGCAAGGCTACACAGCAAGATGTAATTTAACCTTTTGTATGTGTACCAGGATTTGCATAATTGCACTCTACGCAGTTAAATCCAATGGTAAAACTGACCTTTGGATCAACCAATAACTGCAATGAAGGAGGATGTTCATGCAGTGATTTTGCTACCTTGTCCTGCAGCAAGATAAAATATCAGATGGACAATATTTGCAGAGTTACCATTTCTCCTCATGGCTCTATCACATTTGGGTTACAAATCCAAGAAATTTAAACTTGAGCTAACAAATGTTGGCATAAAAATTTTGGTGTTTGCTTCTCAGTAATTATCAGTAATTTTTAAAATTTATTTTCTCAGAATAAATTCTAGTTTTGAACTACTGAAGAATTGAAACCGTTGTTCAGAACATTTGAATTCACTGAATTCTTTTTTGGAAGCACTTATTGGAATAACTAGTTTTTACACAGTCATTATAATTCCAAAATAGGTTCTAAAAATTAGGCTAGACGTTACCTAACAAAAAATGTTACAACTGATTATGCCCACACTATGAACTTCAGAAGCCTGCTCTTCATACAAATACTTTTATATGGATTTTCAGAGAATGGACACAATAATTCAAGGCTTGCTGCCTTCATTTGAAAGTTAATTTGGATTAAAATAAGGTTTGCATTTAAAGTGCAAAAGCTCTTCCTGTATAAATGCATGTGTGGACAGCTCTAATATGGGAATCAAAATGTCTTCTTGTTTCAGTTAATCTACTTTGAAAATAGAAGTGTTTAGCTTAATCCTTCATTGAACTGGAACAGGTCCACTTATTCCAGTCCACCTGTGAGTTATGTTGGAAAGGGAGTAGCTTTTCTGAATGACTACTATTGATTTCAGAAATATTTTTCCAACTGCTTAGGTCTGAGCCTGATCTCCATTGACATGCATTGCAGCCTTCCAAATCTCAAGTCTAAATTTTGCAACTATCTCATCAAATAGTAGACTCAGTTTTAAATGCTTGGAAGACTAGACTCCAAAACTGAATTTAAACTGTACTGAGTATTTGTGACAGAAATGTGACTTAGATTTTTTGCTTTTACCAGTCTCAAACTACAATTAATTCTTTGTTGGCTGTAGGTATGCTAGTAGCAGTATTATTTAACATTAAAAATGACAGTGATGATAGTCATTAACTGAACAAACTAAATCACTGATTGTTTTGGAACAGGGGAAATCAAGTCATGTACACAAATCCCATCAATCTCAGTTAAATGGTGCCATGACTTTAGGAATAATTCTCTGAATCAGGACTTAAGGCTGTCAGCTCTAAAGGAGCAGGTCTTGTTATCTTCAAGTGTCTGAACTGTGCTTAACCAACTAGAACACTGTTATATGGTTGAGAACTTGAGACACAATTGCAAAATATTATATAAGAATCTTCTGGACACTTCAGTGGATTCTGAGAATAAAATCCTTACACTTAGTCTTTTGGGGGGCTCAAGTGATTTTTTTTTTTTTTTTTTTTTTTAAATGAGAATTTAAGCTCCTTATGCAGTTCACAGGATGGCTGATGTGCATACCTGGGTTACTCTGAAGGTCAAATACTGTGTATATTGGACATTTCAAGCTGCTGTCCTGCTTAAGTTCCAAATCATTAGCTTAGCAAATGGGAGCTTAAATATAAGCATAGTCAATGGGGAGGAAAAAAATCTGCTGCATAGTATGCCTAGTGATAGAAAAAGCTACAGAATGCGAACATAAATTTTTAATTCAACATTCCTTAGTTTAAAAAAAAAACACACCAACACCAATCCCCTCCCCCTTACAAGCTTGCAAAAACTAGGTCTGAATTCCCAGTGGGAATAATGAGCAACAGCAAGAGTGAATGCTGGGAGAGAAGAATGCAATTGTATTAGGCTCCATCACAATGGGAGGTAAACCCAAATCATTTATAAAACGTAAATGCTGGCAGAACACAGGGAGCTCAGAGCACCACACTGCAGGTGTGATTTATGAGGCTGGGGACTGGCTATAAATCAAACCCTTTTGTTTTAAATAGTACTGCTTCAACGCAGGAGATCAGTTTACATGTAGAGGAAATGATGAAAAAAATGCAGTACATTGCATCCCAAGAATATTAGAGAATCAGCTTTACAATAAGACTATCAGTGCCATGTTCAGACAATGGATATCTGATGCGCAATTTAATGAATGCTCCCACTGCTTCTACAGAGTGCCCTAATCTAGCAACTCAAGTTTGTTTCAAATGTATTAATTATGGGATCTATTTTGTAAGACTAGCTGTTAAAATCATTGCACTTAGGATCAGGAATGCATTGGTTATTCCTGTTAACTAGCTAGAGGTGTCCTTTTATGCCACCAAAGGCTCTGCCTGTTTCTATGTTATCTGTATTTTTCCTTGATGATAAAGGTTTATGGGTCTCATTATTTAGTGGCCTTGTCCTGTGGAAATGGGTGGATAAAACAATGAATTCCTATGTATTCAAATACAGAGTGGGCATCCTGGAAAGTTCTGCCTGATTACAAGAAAATACGTATATCTGGCAAAGAAAAGTGCTTTTCTCCCTCTATTGGTTGTATAATTATCAAATAGAAGAGATTCTAAAAGTAACGAGCAAAATTATGTCTTCTGCTCTGCTTTCCAGACCTGCCAGGGCTTATCTTGGCTGCATATTTTGCATTCATTTTGCATGCATACCACTAGAGCAAACTATATGCCTGAAACTGTGTCCTGCAACGTGGGCCAGAGAAGCACTTTAAAAAGCTGAAAGGACAAAAAGCCTACATAAAGGGAGATACAGCCGTTATATCAGTGTTCAAAGAAATTTATAATGAAACAAAAGCTTGAGTACGGTGCATTTGCACGTATTCTGGGCATTTGATGTAGTGGTCTTATGTCAGTAATAGTTTAGCCATGTGAATGTAAGAAGTTGCCTTTAATTCACTGATAAGCAGAGTGCCTTTATGTCAGCAAGGAGCCAAGAGACATCTTGTATTGCAATGCTTTATTACTTTCCAAGAGTCCAAAATGCAAACACTAGAGAAACACATAAGCACAATTTCCAGGATCTTTCCAAGGCTCTGATATTGATATAGCCAGCATCAGCTATTGCTGGAGGCATTAATATCAGTTGCTAGTTTGAGGAAAGTATCACTTCACTGAAATAATTGATTTTTTTTCTTACTTATTGTTATAAAAACACATCCAGTGCATAAATATATGGGCAGTCTATAAATGTTAAAACATATTCCCTCCTCAGTAGAGCTTGCAGTCTAGATTAGACCAATATATGAAAAAGATATATTGATGATGAACAGAGAAAAGAAAGAAGTGTCTGAAAGTACTTTTACCGATTTCTTGAATCTGACCAGGTTTCCAGCTGATAATGGGCCAGACTTGTAAAACTATTTGGGCTTCTGTTTTTCAAAGATTAGGGTGCTTAAGTGTCTTTAAAAATGCAGTCATTTTACATGTAGAAATCCAATGCATCACAAAAAATGCATTATGTGGGAGAGAAGTAGAGATGGCTTTGTGCCATACAACTCTGATGTTGTCTTGGACGCTAGAGTCAATTTAGATAGATAGCCTTGAAAGGGGTCTGCCCAAGTTGTGTAGTCCTCTCAGGTTGCAGTGACATCTGTAATCTCTATAACACTTTGTGTTTTAACTGGATTCCTGAAAACTCTTTCCATCTTAGGTATTTTTCCTAGGTGAACACGCTGTCTTCTTTCCTTGTCTGTTGTGCCCTGTGAGAGAAATACTTTTGTGGACTAGAAGCAGTGTTTTAAACCCCATTTTTGCAAACTCTTCTGCCTTTTACACAAATAAAGATGTCACTCGAGGGACCTTGTTGCAACATAGTTAAAGCTGATTTAAACATTGAATTTCTTTGCCATCATAAAGGTTAAATACACGGAAAAGCAAAAGAATGTTTATATAGCAGAAACAATAATGAAGGGTTTACATCTGCAGCCTCCATGAACAGTAGAGGCTGTGGCTTTTCCTACGTACAGCCATCAGGAATAACTGGTGATTACCAAGTTCAAAGCCTATTGTCTCCTCCAAAAAGCCGAGTTGTTTTTTTGGGGTTGTTTCAGAATGACGTGACGTCTGATGGCTCTATTCCTTTTATAGGTCTTCTTGATACACATTGAATCCTGACCTGGGATGGAAAGTGATTTTTGTGAACGTATTTACAGAATGACGTGTAATAGATCTAGCAAAGGCTGAAGTCTGGTAATAGTGACTGATGTAGTACCACAGAGAAAAGAAACCTGAACACTGCTCTCCGAGGAGGCCGAGCGAGGAGTGAGGTAATAATGGGTTTCATTGCCCAGTCAGGGTCGACAGAAGGAGAGGTGATTTTGCTCCTCAGATTGTGCTCAGAGGACAGGAGGCGGTGTGTATTTTACATATATGCAGTAGGTGATAAGACAGACTTGTTCAGTGATCTGGGAGGCATTGTGCTATGTACAAAGGTCTCCTGCAAAGCTGATGAATATTTTTTCCTATTGCAGGCCTGATACACTGAATGCCTCCCTGCAAATCTTGAATCCAACCTTGCTGTGATTTGCTTGCTGTATAATCTCATTAAGCCAATGGGTATCGCACCTGTGTAAAAATCACAGGAGAATTTTTTATATTCTGTAGCTGACAAAGGGAATGTCCTGAATTTATTCTAATGGCGTGGTTTTACTTTCAGGTAGGAGTTGGCATGCGCAGACCATTTCAAAATATTTACTGCAATGGCTGCAAGCATGAAACGTTCCGTAGGAGCTTACATACATGAGCATGCAGAGTATATAAAGAGGACGATTCATGAACTTTGCTGATTAAACCATAACCTTCCACATAGGAAGCTCAAGTAGGTCATGTACTGAGGGGAGCTAGGAAACGCACGTATGTGTGTGATGCAAATCTGATAGCCTGTTTAGTAACCAGGAGTGGCCAACAGATGTTCATCCCCATTTGTCAGACGTGTTTACACATTTTCCTAGATGTTACAGATATACAGTGTATATCAAGAGCTCAGAATCCAATCTTAAAAAGTAGATGTCTTCTAAGATTGTATTCAAGATAAGAATTAGCTTTCCAACTTCATCAGCATCTGAGACTTGATTCATCAGAGCACTGAAGATGTGCGTATGGCAATCTCCATTCAGCAAAATTTTTACTTTAAAAACATGCTCTGGGAACAGAGCTTAAAATGAATGTGGGGTTATATACTTTGCAAAACTGGGTTTTGACTTTGAGCCTCTGGATGGGAAAATTAGTCATGAACGTTTGCTTCATAGTGTGAGATTTCTCCCTTTTTAATCAGGAGAGGACTGGCACAGGTGTCGTCACTGGAAACCACGACTACTGGTAAACAGTTATCAGGAGATGTTAGAACCCCTTTTAAAATAACAGCTAAACATGTGAGTAGGTAGAAAATAAGCAGAAGTAGTTTTTTTAACATTTGGATATTAAGAAAATATTTTTTTTTCAAAGATTGACGTTTCAGTTTCAAAATTAAGCAACAAATTTGTAATTCAGAGAAAGTTTGCAGTCATCTGTAACGCTTGGGGTCCATATGCCTGCAGACAGACATTCCCTTTATAAGTCATTTTTCCCGGATCCTGGGTTTGTACAAATGTAAATTAAATGAATAAATAAATACACATATGTGTTTTAATATGTTCCACCATTCCTCTGATACTGCCCTGTAGGATACAATAAAGACATGAGGAATCAGAGTAAAGGGATCAGGAAAGGCTTTCTCTTTATTCCTTGTCAGGAATACAGACGTAAGAATCAGTGCTTTGGAGGATGCCCTGTTACTAGATCCTAATGTGTGTCAGAAATGCCATCTTCAGCTGCGCTGCTAGTGGAGCTCTGCAAAGTCTGCTCCACAAAGATGTTTGCAGACTGAACATGGAACCTTTTTGGCTTCAGCATGCCATTGGCAGCAGCAGTATCTCGTTTCCTCCCCTGCTGTCTGTAGGCCAGAAACATCACTATCTCCAGCCACGGCAAACTGAAGAACCTAATCATCCCTATCTGTTCTGAAAAATGTGCACTGTGAGGAGTGTCCCAGAAATGGTAACTTCCTGATGTGAGTCAGATTCTCCATCCTAATGTCTGTGGATGTCTTCTGAATTTTTAAGCATTTGTATTTTTTTTAGTATTGACATGTTATCTTGCAAAATAAGTTCATTAGTTGAACAGTGCTCTTTCACAGCATGGTAGGAGTTACTGCTCCAGGTAAGAGCACTTTCTGGTCTGGTGCCTATCTTCAGATTTGCCAGGGGATGACACCGTATGGCAATGGGAAGATTCTTTAAAAGCCCTAATTAGGTATTAATACAGGTGCTAATTTCTGCCTTTAATGTACCTCTGACAAATTATTATCATACTCCAGTGAAGAGGTTTAAGGCAGGCAGACTGGTGGGGGATATGAAAGGGATGGAGGATCCTGCTGGACAGCCCAACTCAAACCTTATAAATCACTGGAAGTAGGGTTTTGGAGCAGATTCTGGATTTGTTCATAATTATGTAAACACATTTTTAGTTTAATAGGTATGAAGAGTATAAAACAGGGTAAGCAAACTATAGCTTCAAAGGGAAATGTTTAAAAAAGTTTGAGAACATCAGTCCTAATTATTGTATATGACATTAATTTTAATTTCCAATTAAACTCTAAGTAGAGGATATCTTACACACATGACTGTTTCTGGTCATCTGCATATTATGTGAAAGAGCATGTTTTGCTATTTTTCAATGATATATTTAATGTACTTGAAAAGTTTCATTTCTCTCTCTGTAGTTCCAACCCAGGTAAGAAATTCTTTTTTAAACTTCATAAATTAGAGAAATTTCCTATTAATTCATCTGGTATAGCCATTGTTAGAAATGTTATATTTTTCCCCCCTTTTATGTGTTGTGTAATTGGTGATTGATCCAATTTAGTTCTAAGTGTCAGAAGAAGCAGAAACCCCTCTAATTTCCAGAACCTGCTCTACAACTTTGTAGACTGTGTATATTCCAGTCACAGTCTCTATCTGTGCAAAATTTGGAATAAATGTATTGAAGTCAACAAAGCTGTTTTAGTTTAACATAATGTAATAATAGACTTTGTCCTCGAACTCCATCTATCATTCCAGCACTCGTTAGGCATTCTGGTTTTGTTCATAGTAGGAGCCATCATAAAGAAATTGATTTCCCTCTGTTCACTCATCCAATTTATTGCAAGAGAACTCCATGTTCATTTGCCCGTTACGCAGCATTTTGTGGAGTGAGAAAGAAACAAGCCAAAAGAAATCAGCAGAAGTAGTTATCATGTTGGATGAGACTCTGCTCCTATTTATTTTTGGTATAAATGCAGAACAGCTTCACTTCTCCTGGAAGAGTTTATTTGCATTTAGTTGGGTGAGACTAACTCCAGATT
This sequence comes from Falco peregrinus, assembly GCF_023634155.1. Classification (NCBI taxonomy): domain Eukaryota; kingdom Metazoa; phylum Chordata; class Aves; order Falconiformes; family Falconidae; genus Falco; species Falco peregrinus. The sequence continues at coordinate 64,211,979 of NC_073727.1, forward strand.
ATACTCTGAACCCCAAACTTCACCACCTCTACCCCTGTTTGCTGCACTGAGTTACAAAGGAGACTTCTCATGATCTTGTAGTCTATGTGTTACGATTTCCATTACCTCTGCTGTTCCTCCCCCTCCTTTGTTGCTAGTTGTGTTCCCCAGGTTGGGCAGCCAAGTAATGTGTCCTCCATGGCTGTTAAAACCACACTATAAATAGACTGGGAAGCAATATCTTTAGAGCAAAGCAGTTGGTACAGTCCTCTTTCCTCTCCCCAGTGGCAAAGTTGTTCATGACCACAGCGCACCTGGTCTCTGTTATCCAGAGAGCATTACTTTGGGGTTGTTTCTACGTCTGGGTCCCTCACAGGGTTGCGCAAAGCACGGTGCATTCCAGTAAGGATGCCACCATCAGTGTGCCGAATGTCGTCAATGGCAATGACAGAAAATGGGAGCCCTCTCCTCCTGCATTTCTCCGTGCTGTGAACAAAAAGGCATTCTCGGTGGAGCCAAATTGAAAACTTTCTGCACAGTTGGCTCAGTTGGAAATTTGCAGTGAGGAATGTGTTAGCTGGTAGATCTGTAAGCTGTGAATTGCACAGAGACTTGACGTGACAGTAGATGAAGTGATCCAGTAGTAGTTTTGCTTTCCCTCGATGCCACTCATTGGCTTCCCGTTTAGCTGCATCACATGGAATCTCCCAACCTCATCTTCAGGGCCTTACAGATGTTGCCTTCACTGCCATGTCACCTTCCTGTGCTAGTTTACCAGCTTCATATCTGTGCCCTGCCTACAACTTTGTGCCTTCTGACAAATATTTTCTATCCCTGGCACTATTCTTCCCCAGAAAACTGACCTGCTTCTGTATGTCAGTAACCCTTTGCCCACATACCATCCATTTCTTGCCTTCTCCATCTAGCATCATTAAACTTTCAAGTAATGAAACAGCTTGTTTTGGTTTGTCATGGATGCTGTATACTTATACAAGTTGGGTGGGCTAAGATCAGTACTATTCTTGTGGTGTTGCATTTCTGAAAGCTGCGTGTACAGGATCCCTATAGACCATAATAAAAACCTCTGTATATATCTTAATTTCAATGGTTTGAGGACAGTGGCTAAGACCAGCACTTCATGGCACGATCTGTGGCTAAAGTAATTACAGCAAACCCTTGCAGCTAAACATGTAGATGAAGTTTTCACGCACTTGTGTGATTCTGGGAGAAAAAATATTCTTTTGGAAATTCTGAATAATGGTTTTGATGAAATTAATACTGCAGAGACTGTCCCTTTGGAATGATGATTCGTCAGCAGCTTAGAACAAATCAAGTAAGAATTTTATACAAATACCAAACTGTTATTTAAAATACGTCACAGCACTGGTAGGGAACTCTGAGCTTGTGCTAAACTCAGCTTTCAAGTTTGTGGTGAACTCCCAAGCTCCACTTTGACTGGGTGGTTTGGAACATGGTCTCTTCTTTTGCCTTCTCTGGCAGTTTTCCAATAAACAGTGTGTCAGCCTGTTATGCTTTCACAGCTGTATTAGCCCTTTTGGCCTCCCCACCAAGCGCCTGACTAACGTCAGTTCATCTTTGCCGAGACTGTCAGTCCTACTGGAAAAGTGAGTTTACAATTTATTCTTTGTGAGTGTGACAGCTGATAGCAAGCGGACAGACACTTTTTGCGCACCAGTCACTTTTCTACTGAAAGAGCACAAGGAATAACACATACACACACATATGCGTGCGTGCACAGATATGTATGCGTACATATTTATGAACTCAAAATGTGTATTTATGTGCAAAAATGTGTATGTGTATCTTTCTAAAAAGAAGAAAGAATACATACACTCATTGCCTTGTTTTTCTTCTGTTTCCCTACCGCTCCCAGGCATTGTCTATGTCAGAGCCTTCCAGGCAGTCCCTGGTCCTCATCTGGTGCACAGCTCTGCCTCTGAATCACGGGCTCAGTGTCATTTGGTTCCTACTTCCTTACTTGGCCCGCTGCCTTCTCCATCTCTTTGTCTCGATTTCTTTCTTGCTCAGCTTGCCCTCTCCAGCTTCTTAATCTGTGAGATTTTATCGAGGAAAAGTATGCACTTCTGTAGCATTGTATCAATGCTTCATTTCATTCTTCTGCCTTTAGGAAAATTCCCAGGCTCTAGCTCCAGCAGCCAGTACATACAATCTGCCTTTTCCTAGATGTTAGCCTTCTCATTGCCCTGCTCTGGTACCCAGACAACAGCCCTTACAAGAGACTTTTTCAAAGGTAGATTGTTTTGGCCCTGCTTCCCTGCTTATTAATACAAAATCTATTGAACCAGGGTATGGTGAAGACAGCCGGACATAAACCCACAAGTGATTCCTACACTGAAATGAGGATTTTGTAAGGTGCGTAGACATGTCCTGGATGAGTCCTAAAATGTTTTGGAAAAAAGACTGACCTCAGGGGAATTCAAGGCCCCAGACTAAATCAGTAACTCAGAAAAAGGTGTTGAACTCTCAGGTTACCAAAAACCCCCCTCTTAAACAATGCAGCATAGGGACAGTTTTCACTTTCAGGCAGTAAACAGGAGTTTCAGGAGTAACTCCATTTCAAATGAGCCGTATTTGACAGGCAAACTCAGACTGAAACCTGAGCGGAGTGTTTGTGAATGCACTTGGGCTGAAACTGAAGAAAAGCTTTCTATGAATCGCTATAAACGGAAACCACTGTGCTAACCTAGATGGGTGCCCTACTTCCCAGCTGAGGTCCCTCCTCCTGCTTGCTCCCTAGGGACTGGCATGAAGCCATAAGAGATGACCTGGAGCAAAGGGCTCTACCCCAGATACAGTGCCAGGAAGGAGCGATTCTTCAAGCGCAAACCACTCTTCACTCTTCTCCCCTGCAGTGTGGAAGACGGTGGAGGTATAAACCCTTCTGAGCAGTGTCTTCTCTTCCCGCTGCCACCTGCTCTTGGCACAGTTTTGTCTCTGTCCTGCTGATGCTATTGGGGTGTCCAGCCTCTTCAGGCAGCATGTTTCCATGCTTGCAGCCCTCAATTATATCTTCTGTGCCTATATTTCCAGGGGCTGCCTGGGTAGTACCTTTTCAAGGGCATTTCTGTCTCATTTATTTTTTAAAATCTTCATTTTTTATAGAAAAATAGAAAAGGTGCAAAGTGCATTGCCCCCCCCCTCGCCGCCCCCCCCCGGTTTCTTGTAGTCTATAGTTACTCCTCAAAGTATAGCCACTGTTGGGTTGAAAAGTGATGGTTGCTTAACAATACACAAAAGCCTCACACCACGTTTATTGCCACTGTGCTAAGGAAAATGTTATATTTAGCACTGCAAGTTTATGACACAGCAAAGGATCTTTTTTCTAAACTTAAGGTGATTTTTTATTTTTAGATGACTTTCCAAAGCTGTAGAAATATTAGATAGCTAGGTCTATATTTAATATTTTCCATTGTTGGATTCTAATTCTTTCTGATAGAGAATGTGCTATATTTCTTCATGAAACTTGTGGAACTTTTAGACCTTCCAAGTGATTTAATGATTAATTTTAGTCTGAGCAGAGTCCAATATATGTCAGTAGTTCTGATTTGTGCTGGTTGTTGCACACTGGCATCAGTGCTGACTGAATAAAATAGAAAAAGTGCAAAGACTGAAGTCAGTGCTAAGCTGTCTGGCTGCTTTATTGCTGCCCCTCTTGTCCCAGTCAAATCCCATCTGTCTGTATTGGAAATCAGCTGTCCAGGCTGCTGTTGGCCAAACTTCACCCAGGTGCCATTGGAGAAATTATTTTAAAATTCTGGGTGTCTCCATGCAACTGAAAGCACCGACCTGCCACAAAGAGAGAAACTGGGACAAAATCAAAGAAAACTTAACACTAATTTCTGCAGAACTGGACTCCAGTTCCTTCGCCATCTTTGTGGCTTTTTGTTGGACATGCATCAGTATGTCCATGTCTCTTGAACTGGGGAGCCCATGACTAGACCCAGCACACCAGATGTTTCTCATCAGTGCTGACCAGAGGAAGGATCATCTGCCTTGACCTGCTGGCAAAGCTCTTCCTAACACAACCCAAGAGGCTGCTCACCTTCTTTGCTGCAAGGGCAGATTGCTGGTGTGTCTTCAACTTACTGTCCTCCAGGGACCTCTAAGATGTCTTTCTGCAAACCTGCTTTCCATTTGGTCAGCCCCCAGCATATACTGGTGCATGGGGTTGTTCCTCCCCAGCTGCAGGACTCAGCATTGCCCTTTGTTGAACTTCATGAGTTTCCTGTTGGGCCAGTTCTCCAGCCTGTTGAGGTCCTTCTGGATGGCGGCTCAGTCATCTGGTACATCAACCACTCCTCCCAGCTTTGTATTATCTGCAAGCTTGCTGAGGGTGCACTCTGTCCCCATCATCTGGGCCCTTAATGAAGAGGTTAAACAGTACTGGCCCCAGTATCAGCTCCCATAGTACTCCACTAATGACTGAGCTCCATCTGGCCTTCATGCTGCTGATCACAACCCTTTGAGCCCAACAGTTCAGCCAGTTTTCAGTCCACCTCACTGTCCATTTATCTAGTCTGTACTTCATCGGTTTGTCTATGAGGCTGTTCTATGAGACAGTATTGAAAGCCATGCTAAAATAAAGATAAATCCTTATCAAAGTCAAGATCTTCAGGTCTAATCCTGCCAGGTTGGACCTTTTCTGTGTCATACTGCTGTTGAGGTCTTTTGTCCAGGACAAGTTGCAAAGTCTCTTTCTGTGCCATGTTTTATGAGGCTGGACCTGAGGTTTACAGTTATATAGAAAGAAGGGAGAAACAATCTTTCATAGAAAGTATTTTAATACTTTCAAGTATGAGCAGCTTACATAATAAGATTCAAATCTGACAGTTAGGCATGGACCAGTGATACCAAATATTTTAAATTAGAAAAATAAGAGGTTTTATAAAAACAGAGCAGTTTTGTTAGAGCTTTTGAAATGTATTGAACTTAGCATCCACAAATGTTAAATGTGTACAGTTTACCTTTAAGAGGAAAGGCTCTGCAGTGGGCATTTAGCTAGATTTGTACACCTACACACTGCAGATGGTTTAGTTTTATAAGAGATGAAACTGCATTTGGTGGAACTGATTAAATATAAAAACACCACCATCTGCCATTTATTCTAATATAAAATGGTTTGGGCAGATGCTGACATCTTTTGAGGTGATTGATTCATCTCTGACAAGTGAAGATTCTCGGAGGGTTCCAGCTGCCCACTGCTCACACAATACCCGCTTACGAGAGCAAACGCCAATCACTGCACTGTGATTTGGATGTAGCAGGTGAACGAAGGGCACTTTAATAACCAGCAGCCTGGAATTCCTAACTACATCAGTGGTGGGTTTTTTTCTTCCCCTTTTTTTTTTTTTTTTTTTTTTCCTTTCCCTTTCCCCCTCTCCTACATTTCTGGCCCACATTAAACTGTGAGAATATTTTATGCACATGGTATACTGTATTGGAGCACAGCTACCCTAGCATGGCAATAACTGGAAGAATGTCAATTTCTGCCACAAATAGCTCTCTTTCATTTTTCAGAGTGAAAAACCATTAGATACTCTTCACATATGCTATTAATTTTAAAATTATTTTTTGCTAAGTGTCCATCAGGATTACATTTAAACTTCCTGGAGTATTATTTATTGAGTATGACACCAAATGCTTTGTAATAACTTAAATAACAGATGTCTATTTTGTTTTATTTGATAACAGTCACACTCTCTACTGTGGTATGCTTTAGGGTAGCTTGCTGTAGTGTCATCTTTTTTAAAGACTTTGCTCAAACTTTTTAGAACATGCATGATTAGTTATGGAAGAATGCATTTAAAAATACTCAGGACCAGATTGTGACATCCATACCCACACTGAATAGCTGCTTGCACCAGCAGTAAGCCCTGCTGCAGACAGACTCCTTTTCTTATGAAATCGGGTCCTGACCCAACGCTAGATTTGCAGTAGCTGCGGTGGACTTTTGGTCTGTCTCCAAGTGGGAGAAAGTGCAGTATAATTAGGCCATCAGGCAATAAGGAAGCAGATCAAGTCAGTTCTAACACTGCAAGTATATAAACTTAAGGACTTATTCAGAATATCTTAAAAGAGGATGTTCTTTTTGTACATATAATCTCTGACTGTCCCATCCCTGGCCGCCCCCCCCCCCCCAACTATCACTTTGAACAGCTTCTACATTATAAAGAAATAGTTAAAAGAAGGAAAAGGGTCTGTTTATATGAAATGGCATGAAAATGTGACAGTTTACTGTTGTGCTGGCAGAGGAGCGTATGGTATGTATATATAAGTTTGGTCAGAGGGATACTGTCATTTGCTGTTGAAAGTATCTGGAGTAATTCCAACAAACTCTGGAATAAGCCTATTGTACGTGGAAGAAGCTGGTACTGCAATATGGGTAAGAAAACGCTGTGGGGCATTTTTGAACTATTGAGAGAAGCTAAAAGCTATTTTAAAAAGGATGGATTCTTATTATTGGTACAGAATATTTTCTGCTCACCTGTTGCTGAAGACAGGGCCACAGATAGTGTCATTTCATCATTTTAAAAGGTAAGGGCTAAAATTAAGTCAGCCAGATCCTTATCTGGCATAAACTGGGGCTTGAAGTCAATGAAGCTAATCTTATTTTTATCAGTTGTACATCTGGGCTAGAGGATTCAGAAATCATCTTCCTTATACTTCTCTTCATATTAACCCCTTCTTTGCTTATGATGTTTCCTTCATTCAAAACTTAAGATTCTCCATGTTTACCTCAGTCTCCTTTTTCCACAAGTGCTTTTTCCCCAGGAAGAAGTGATCTGACATCTTGCCTCAGAACAACCTCACTGACCCTTCCAGGATACTGGTTTGTAGAAGGCACTGATGAATGCTTCCCCCTGTGACAGGAGGACTCTCCCATCGAGAGAGCGACTGTGTTATTTCATCTAATGATCTGGGAAGCTGGATGCTTGTGATTGCCTCTGAGGTTGGCTTTACTGCTGTGAAAGAGCAATGTTTATGTAAAGCTAAAAAAGCAACACCTTAATTTGAATGTTCAAAAGGTTTGATTTTAAACAATGAAACAGAATCTGGAAAATAAGTGTGTGTTGGAAGTGGAAAGGAAAATCAGAATCCTAATGAATATACAGTACTTAATATATGGAATGCATATCTGACTGCGGGGAAGACTTTTTTCTCCATTTTGGCTCCTATTTCTTCTGACATAGAAACATAATACAAACCTAAAGTGTCTAATCCAAGAAACAGCCACCATAACCTTTATAATGCAAATGATCTGACTGTTCTATAGTGTCTTTCTTCCAGAAGGGTCCCAAAGTGCTATACAAATTACATGTGGCTACATGAATCTGTTCCCACACCACTGAATTACAGGGAGCTCTGGGGAGCAGAACGTCTTTCTACCAGTGCACAGCAGCAGTACCCAGCATTTTGGGATGGCAAGCAGAAAATACAAAGGAGGTGAAATAACAAAATAAGAAAAGATGAAGCAGATCAAAATTAAGATTTAGAGGACTCAGGAAAAGGATAAAATCAGCTCTGTGTTTTTCTTTGATGGTGTCATCAGAGCTGGTGGTGCATATTGTTATTGATAGCTATAGCTGACCTTCGCAATATTTGTCAGGAGGGTTCCCAGGACTTGGGCAAGGGTATCCGGGCAGCAAACAGTACTGCTCTGTGTTTCTGGCTTACAGGCCATTTCTTGCTACAGCCTTTCCTCCTGTGTGCCCAAGTTTCCACAGAGAGGACCCCACTAGAAAGGTGCTGGGGTACCCATACCCCAGCCAGATACGATTATTTCAGGAAATGCTTGGGTTTGCCTGAATCGGGTGAGTTTGGCTCCTGTGCCACCTACCCTGCTCCCAACCACCCCCAGCCTCAAGCAACAGGGTTGACTTGTGGAACTGGAGCCAGAGTTAAACCTCACTGCTGCCCTTAGTGGGAGTGCTCTCCTGGCTGCCACTGCTCTGGCCAGAGCCCCCCCGGAGCAGGCAGAGGAGAGGGGACCAAAAAAAGGATGGCGGGAGAAAAAGAAGAGAGTTTCTCACAAAAGCAGTTCAACAAAAATCAACAGTCCTCCACAATCCTATTTTTTATTTCTTTAAACAAAGTGTTTTGGATTTCCTGTAGAAGTTTAGAAATTAATACCTTTTATTTTCCCCCCTCAGGCTCTTAGGATTGAAAATTGAAACATGAAAAAATCCTTTGCTCTATCTGATTTGTCTGATTTTATGTCAGCTGAAAATTTTGTCTGACAAAGCTAAAACTTGCCACAGAACTGAATTTTGAGACGGGTTTTATGTAATAAGCACTAAAGTATCTTCATTACAACTGTTGTTTCTCACCTAAATTCTGTTAAATTGCCATTTCATGTTGAAAAGAGGTTTGTTCTTTTTTCAATGGATAGCTTGCAATTCACTCTTGTAAGAAATCGTGTTGGGCTAATCATTTCCAGAGTCTGCCTGAATGCTGCAATGGTGACAGTGCTGCTACTTTGTGCGTAATAGTTCCTTCACTTGCAGGAGACACGTTAGATAATTAAAAAAAGTCTGTAAACAAAAGCTGAGTGCAGCTTCTCGCCAGAGTGATGCAGAGTGACATTGTGGTAGATGATTAGTCTTCTTGGGGGTAAAATCAATGAAAGCAGCAGTAGTCAGATGTCTTCTGGCATAATTTTTCCTATGTGCAGGTGAAGTGTTTTACAGGAGTCATAGGAGCTCTACAGTCAACATTTACAACAGTGTCCAATGGATTTGAGTGCACTCCTGTGGACTAAGCCTGTATATGGGATTTAGATAGGTAGGAAAAACGGAAAGGGGCAAAAATCTCCTAGTATTCTGCCCATGAGCTCTCATTGAAACTTCCTAGGTTTCTTTTTTCGTTGCTGCCCACTTCTTCCTTCCCTCTCAGTGCTGCTTATCTGGGAGAAGAATCATGGCTGGAATTTATAAATGCTTCTCTGTTGTGCAAAAGAACTTTGATAGCATGAAATGAATAGTAGGTAACATAATAAGAAAAAGTATCTGTCTGCAGCTTTGGAAATGTAAATTCTTTTATCAGTCCCCCCTGCTAATTGGAATTGCTGTTTGTTGTTTCACATTTAGTGGATTTCATTATATTTTCTTTGGTAATTAGATATTTTAACTATAAATTAAAAACACCAGACCAAAAAAAACCCCAAGACAAACCAACCCCAAACCAACAACAAAAAAGCCTTCATTAAGATGCAGTCAAAGTTGTATATAGATATGACTTTAATTAAAATAATATTGTTAGAATGTACTGTTAAAGGAAAACAAAGCAAACAAATGAACCACAAAAATTTGACACTTGGAGAGAAGGACACGATCCAATCCTTCCCAGTCACTGCAAAGGCGCTTGCAATCTGCACTGTGCATTGGAGCAAGGCTACATCCGAGTAAGAGCTCGAGGTGGGGGGCAGGTCTGGGGGGGTTTTGCTCCTCTCCTTCAGCCTCCTGTTGGAGCCTCTTTTGGACTCTTTTCCTCCCATGCTGTATTCAGCTTCAGCAGCAGCCAGCTCCCAGCCTGGTGGGGGCTACCAAATACTCCCTGCCTTGTTTGGATACAATAGAGGAGTGTCAGAAGAGGATTTTTGCATCATTTGTCATATATCCGTGTGGAAAAATCCTCCCCAAAATGATGTTATTCCAGGCAGGTGGAGAAAACACTCTATAGACCTGAGGAGTTTTTAAATGGGAGTTCTTGTAAATTTTTCATGCTTTTTGGATTTTAAAAAATATATGTGATGATAAAGATATGAAAAAAATTTCTTAAAAATACCTGTGTTCCTCTAAATTATTTCTTAAGGGAAAAATGAGTAAGATGTGTCACACTCCTGTGCAGATAGCAAAGAGGAGGTCACAGACATGCTGCTTGCACTTTTGTTGATACTGCAGAGCTAAGAGCTATCCCAAAATGTATTTGGGAAGGCAAATGAATCTTTCTGCATTTGCAGCTTCGCTTTTAGAGCTGAGCTTAGACATGGCAGAAGGAAAATGTTGCAAAAAACGTTCATTCTTTCTGAGGTTGATTTCTGTCTTACTAGCCCAAGGAAAGAACAACCCAAGAAGAAAGTATCTTAGACAGATTTGGGTCCAAACTAATTAGCAAACTTCACCTCTGCTCTGTAAGCTAGGCCTGGCGGATAGAGGCAGCAGCGTCTGAGAGATTATGAGGTCTAGAGACTGGTGTATGAATACAGCTTGTCTTTGAACAGGAGGGAAAATTCTCGTTCTTTGCTCACTCATTTACTTTGTCCTGTGTGAACTACCACATTTGTAAAGCTTTCAAACCAAGCTTTTTTTGAGATTAGTTGCCTTGTACTGAAAACATTAGATAAATTTGAAATATACCAAAATCCAAATGAATCAAAAGGAATGACATTTTTCTCCAGCTGAAGGTCAGCATGAATACTGAACGCATTGCCATGCTCCCAGAATTGGCTTCTTAATTTCAAGTGTCTCCCTGCAACTCAGCCTCCTCCCTTTTGTATCACCCCTTCTATTAGTTTAGTAATATGCTGTCATCCTGATTTTTCTTAATTTCGCTTGTGATATTACTTCTCCTTTTCCTCCTCCTATGGGAACAGATTTCTTCTGCCATATGCCCATTTAAACCTAATTGTAGTATCTGAACATCTTGTGTGCTTAGCCACAGCATCCCTTGGGGTTCAATTGAGGCAGAGCATGCATGTGACCTTTAAAGCCATGTCAATGTGAGACTCTCTCAGCACATGGGTCTTTAAAGCCTGGATGTCTATGCTTCATACTAACAAATTTGACCAGCCTGCCTTTTTATGAGGATATCATCTTTTTGGGCAAATTCCAGGTTCCATATTCTAAATCAGCATGTAGAGCACTTTTAAAATCTCAATTTCCCAAAGATCAAGTTCCAGAAGATTAAAAATGAAAAAAATCAAAGCAGTTGGTTTTTTATTTATTTATTCCAGCAAATTTGTAGTAGTAACCACTTGAACATGACTAATTGGCAATTTGTAAAATGGACTGTTCTCAGTAGCAAAGTTTTAAGTAAATCAGTGCTGTAACTGTTTCGTTATTATGACAGTTCTTAAAAAGTGTGATAAGGTTGTTATAGGAAACAGTGAAAATTTCCTAAATTGCCGGGGATTATAGATTTTGTATTTGTAACCTAAATAGTTTTTATTTCCACACTTTTGCATACCCCAGAGCTATATCTGTGCTGAGTAAACAGTGAGCTGCCCTAATAGTTCTGACATTATAATGCTATACTGTGCTGAAGTCTCATAAAACCTCCTTGGCTCAATGAAAGCCCTTTCACAAACATCCTCAGTTTGGATCTTTGTGTCATGCCACAGCATCGTTGCTGAGCTTTTGTCTTCCCAGAGCCTCTCTGGCAGTTCAGCACATAAATTGTCCAAATTTCAGTGCATCACTAATGCACAAGTCCTTAAATATCAAAACTCAAGTGTGTCTCAATAGATATAAACCAAAACATTACAGCACTTACATTATGAGGATTTATAAAACATGAATATTTGGGGTCTAAAGGGTATTTTATGATGCAGCTGACTGGAGAGACTGAGAGAAAGCAACAATTGATTTGTACTCTGAAGTAGAAAAGAGTGTTAAATTTTAGCTAAAAATGACAGTATGTTCTAGTAATGTAAGCATAGCATACATTATACATGTATTGAAATTAACCCTACAACAAGTATGTAAGACAAGAAATGTACTGCTAAAATGGCACATCTATGAAATAAAAACATTTTAGGTTATGAAAATACACAATTATGACAACCATCCAAAGAATATTAACTTTGCTCAGTAGTGCTATATATCATGCAATGGGCTTTTGACTTAATCATTTTAGTTCATCAATTAAAATTAGTCATTTTAATATTCATCTTCCAGTTTAGCTTGGTTAGTTGCTTTATAAAAAATAAAGACATGAACATTTTGTTACTTTCTAATCCTTCTGATAGCATTAAATGAGAATGCCTTATCCAAAAGCCCTCAGCTTTGAAAGATTTCTAAATTTAGAATTAGTCTCCAATCTAAGTTTTATAGAGTTCATTGTTTTCTACTGAGACTGTAGTAAAGCAGAAATGAATAGCATTTAAACGGAAGACAAGACCAGCAGCTGGAGTTGGCAAATATTGTAAACTGGTTTTAGTCCTTTGCTTGTTTTAACTCAATAGTGAGGAAGCGGGAAGAGCAGTAGCCTTTGCAGTGGAGATTGTGAACAAAATGAAATGCTAGGGGACTTGTCACTTAACGTCGATACCTACATCAGCCAGCTTTTCCATGTTAATCACCTCCTGAACCTGATTATAGCATCTCTGTCCAGTGAAGGATTCTATCAATTTTCCTGTTCGGAAGCAAGTATTGGGGGATTCTCAATGGGAGGAGTTTGAGTAGCGAGCGCATCTTTTGGGAGAGGTAGCTTTTGTAGACTTGTAATATGTTAAAGCCAATCTTAGATGTTGACCATTTACCTTGTTGAGCTACCATTAAACCCTGAATTCCTGGAAAGCCCATCAAGCCGGAATAAAAGTACCAGCAAACACATGATTTCCACCTCTCCCTGCAAACACTATTCTTTATGTTGGTGTCCTCCTACAAAATTTTTGAGCTGCATTTTTTTCTTATGCAGATTAATTCATAATGAATTATATTTCTTATGTGCCTTGAAAAAATAAGCATCAAAGTTTGTGTTTTCACAGAGGACAACTAACTGGAAAGACAAATGGGTCTGTCTTTAAGAAAATACTCAGATGCAAACTCACCAGAGTACAATTACAGGTGATGTATGTGTGTGTGTAGGGGTGAGTGTCTCGTGTTATTCGTATAACTTGCAAGTCAAGGGCCCCCCCCGAGAGGTCCCCATGAATGAGTGGCTCTTTGGTTGGCAGCACCGAAGGGGGGCAGTGGGGTGAGTAAATGAGAGCTGCCTGTGGTCAAGGATCCTACCCCTAAGTTGGAGTGATAATGGAGCTGAGTGACTGCGTCTGCATCAGAGGGGAGTATGCTTATGTTGTTAGTACTGGCTCACAGCTACACTTTGATTTTGCTCAATGTCTGTATGATGAACTGTATTCAAGATTCTTTGCTTCAGTGATATAATTTTATTTGATGCTTAAATCAAAGTTATGTTGCCTTTTAATTAATATTATGTTCTCCTACACATTTATTTTCTTGCATAAAGAAGGGTTATCTGGAAGGTCAAGGGCCAGAGAGAAAGATGGTATCATGTAGCTTGTATTAATCTAGAAATAAGGAAATAGATTTTTAGAGAAGAAAACAGTATGAGCCTGGCCTGAATTGGATCAGGCCCAATATCCTTCTGAGGAAGAAATAAAGGGCTTGAACTTTCTCCCACTGAGAGCAATTACAAACCTGCAGTTGACTATAATAGCTGTGTGTGATAGGGGTATAATAAATTTAAGGTCTGAGATAATCAAGGAGGACTGTGTAATCTTCTTCTAATGCTTCTGAAAGATGCTCTGGTAAAATGCTAGGCAGGAAGAGCAGTACAGTACCCTGTTAACAGAAGAAATAAGCTTAAGCCACTTGCTTGTTGCACTCAGATACAGCCAGTCCTGTGAGTCTGATTTTAATTTGACAGTGATTTAAAATGAAAAAAAAATTGAAAATAAAATCTGTGGAATATGTCTGTGAATGCTGTAGCTGTGAGGGAGTGGGGAGGAGGAGGGGAGAGGGAAGAAGTTTCACAAAGATGCCTGTCTGATTTTCTGTATAGTACATAAGAACATTAAAAGGCCATTTTAGCCAAAGGCCCCCCAGCCTGGTGTCCTGTTTGTGATGGAGGCCAACAGGAGATGCTGGTGGGTGGTACAGGAGCAGGGTGCTCACGCAGTGTACAATCCCAGCCCCCAGCAATGTACAGCTCAAGGATTTCACATCAATAAAGTGCTCTTCAAGCAAGAGGTATTGCTCTCCATTTAAATGTCTTCCTGAAACTCACCTTATGCATACCGTAGCTTATTCAAAGATGTTCAGCAGGCATTTGCAAAATGTAAGGTTCACTGGGTTTAGAAGTGTGAGCTAAAATGCTTTATGACCTTAGCTTAAATTAGATTAAAATATTAGTTCTGATCCAAAATGCCACGGTAGCCATTGCGTATCTTTCCACTGCCTTAGGCAGGATTTGGCTCAGAACCTCTATGCCCTCTATTATTTACCATTTTAAAGTAAGTATGACAATGTTTTTTTTTTTTTCTTTTTTTTTTTTTCTTTTTCCTTTTCCTAAACTGGCTGAGTTGCAAAGTTGTTGCTATTAACCTCACTTTTTTTTTTTTTTTGCCTCATTTCTTTTGTTGATTGTCTCTAGTTATACCTTAGCTAAAATTTAGCTTTTAGGTTTCAGAAAGGAGACGTCTTTTTTTGTCTTCTGTTCTGAAACCTATAAAATAATAGTAGTAACAGATCCTAGAACTTTGTCAGTATTTTGTATGATGGCGAAAATATACATAGCTTTTCTGCTATAGAAAGTACTATATATATGAACTACTATATATATGGCAGAATTACCTACTAGTGATAGGAGAATCCTTTGAAAAGAAAACCTAGAAGTTATTTTAGCAGAGAAATAGGCAACATTTTCTGTTAACCAAAATTTGTTCAGAAGTCAAGAATATAAGAAGTGTTACTGAAGATTGTTAAATTTTATGGGGGTTGTTAGGTAATTTCTTATAAATTATATTGATATGTGATTTTATATGCAAATTGACCAGTGGTGGGAGTTTTGCTGTCTTTGTTTTCTTCTCTTCTATTTTGCAGCTTGTATATTTCAACTGGCATAATTTGTGAACATGAAAATACATATTGAATCCTTAGTGAGCAGCTGATGTGTAAGGAAAAATAAACCAAAAATGCTTTAGCTTATTCCAGATAAAGACATTGATGTCCTAAGATAACTTTGAGTGAATGTGCTTTAAGTGTCAAAGCTGAAACACATGTGAGGTTGTATGTGGAAACGCTGCTGTGGATGTAATTAGTGTTAATGGGATTTAACCTATCGTGTTTCATACAGGCAAGTTCTCTAACCACCTGGCTAACGTCTATATGCTAAACCTTCTCTACTAATAAGAAATAGATTTTACACTGAAAGTGAAGCAAAATATATAAAGTTGTGCGTTTCATATATAATAAACATATACATCAATTTGCCTGCATATAAAAACCGACTTCAGAGCTTTGGAAATCAGTTTTTCAAAGGTTATTTCTTTTTAAATTTTCTGAAAAAACTGGGTGGATTCATACACCTGTTTAGTATATGCATTTGTATGAATCAGGATTTTATTTGCAGACTGAGAGGCTCCAGTGCTTAAGGGAACTACTGACAGCTGAATGTCAAAACCAGTTTCTGGCTAAATGTTATCCTTGGTTGTCTTCAGGAGCACAGACTTTCTAGCCAATATTTTTTCTACAATTTTCCTGGTTTGTGCATCATGTTTTCCTTATCCTTCCCTAGACACAGCAAAAATAGGCTCCATTTTATAAGCACAGTAGTCAGCAATTCCTAGAAACGTGAATATTTGTTTTAAAAAGGAAAATATTGCAAGCGAATGATTAAAAATTCTGCTTTCAGAAGTTATTAAAATTTCTATTAGTAACTGGAACCTTCAGTTTTTTATTGCCCACGGTGTTATAACTAAGCTAAAATTCAGAAACACAGCTAGAGTGTTATTTCTTTGGCGTATTGCTTTGGACCCTTGGGGTATGGTATAAAGCACAGAGCATTCAGTGCACTGCAGCAGATTGCTGCTTACTGAATAACCAGGGGAAATAGCTGTAGAATGGAGTCAAGGGGAACAATGGTCAGAAAAAATTCTGACTAAACGGGTTTTCTTTGGCTAGTGTCAGATTGCTGTAACCCTGGGATGCATTAGCTGTGATAACACTCATAAAGAGTTTCTGGTCACCTACCCCAGCCTGTACCCTAGACTAACCAACAACCCAGTGCTTAAAGGTGGGCAAGAAGTGTAGTTTTCCAAAGGTATGCCTGAGCCTTTTTGTTGTAGGCCTCTCAATTTCCCAAATAAAGGTTGTTCTTGTTTGCACATCCCTTGAATTAAGGAGAAAAAGATGGACTTTGTGCAGTGAATAACTCCATGGTAGGTGGAAGATGATCACTGAGATTCCCTTTGCTGTTAATATATGATTGTTTACATGAAATTAAGTTATTCCAACAAAGGAGATGGATAGAGCTTAGTCCAGAATACCCCTGAACCAGTGACTCAGACATTCAAAGAATGACAGAGATTAAGGTTTAATATCCAAGCCTGCATCTAATGTCTCCTGGATGTCCTCAAACTGCTGGGTTACAGTTGTTCCTGTGGTGTGCTGCCTTTTTCTTTTCTTTTGTAAGAAAAATACTCAAAGGATATCAGTGGTGCTCAGACATCATCCAGAGCTGGTATTGCTTAGTGCCTGGTTTCTGCCGTCACAGCCCTGTGGGGCACAAGCCTCTGCACAACACAGCTGCTTCTGCAGATAACCAGATATCCATATCTTGTTTGCCATATTGTCCCAGACATAACAATAGGAAGAGAACTGCCAACAGTCCTGTTAAACAAAGACACACACACACCCCACCCTTGTAATGTCTCTCCCATTATCTCTGATGTTACGGGACAGTTTGCCTTTGTGATACCTTTGGAGGCCTGTGGACCCTGGGCATGTGTGGGTGGCCAGCACAGCTCTTGCTGGAAGGTCACTTAGTTGTGAGTGTGCCTGACATAGAGCTTGGCCATCTTTGTGCCTTGAGGCTGTTGCTTGTCTGAGATCTGCAATAAGGCAAATTTGGACCTACACATCATCCTCTTGAATGGAGATATGGTGAGGTGTTGCTTTCAGTAAATCAGGGTACATAATTCTGAACAGCTTCCTGGGTGCTTTTGCCTTGGGAAAACTAGTCTATTCTAATTTTTAGGAACCAGCTACCAGGGAAAGATAGTGACAGAGACCTTCTGCTTCTGCCTTCATCCGTGCATTGCTCACCCCCAGGAAAGTCTGCACACATCAGTTACAGCTCTGTGTCTGAGTGGGTGATGACACTGCTCCATGTAAGGCTTTTTTAATGTGTCTGGCTCCAATAGTGCAGGTCCATGTATTACCTGCACTATTGGTGCATGGCTGTGCTGCACTTGACTTGCCTTGTGTTGTTGGCAGGGAGTTTTTTAAGTACCTCCTTGATTCAATTGGAGGTCCTGGGGTTTTTTTCTTCTGTGTATTTGTCATCTGAGTCGTAAATAACAGCACTGAGGAATGTGAGCCTCTAAATGACAGAACAGCCAAATCAAACTGGTTCATGCTAGAGCTTCCATCCATCTGTTTGTCTCCAGATGCGGAATGGGGAGTTTTGCATTCCTAATGCTGCTACCACAGGAGCACCAGTTCCTGCCTTCAGCAAGAAACCTGTTGAAAGGACCCTGGAAAAGATCTGTCTGCACTGCCTTTAACAAATCTGTTTATTGGGGAAAGATTTTACCCCTGTGGGTGTTTCCCCAAACTGTGAGCTGCTGGCAGGGGCTGGCTGTGAACTCTGAGCTTGTCCAGCAAAACTGTCAGAGCAGTGATCATGAACATCAACAACACAGTGCTGGTTTACTGCTGCTGAGGGCCCCGTCCAGCATCTATAGCTTTTTGCCCTGTAGGTAGCGTGGGCAAAGTAATACCACAAGGCAAGAATCACAACTGGATCCCAGGTTTTATATTTGGGGAATGGGGGGGATGTTTGCATTTCATTACTGTTAAGTTTGCCATTTCCAAGGATTGGGAAGAAAAATCTCTTCCCTCTTTGCTAGAATATAGAGTGGTGTTTACTTTCTCATTTTGAAATTTTCGCATCTTGTGTAACAGCTGTGCTAGGGCAGGACTCGCTCTCTGCTGAACTGCTGCTTTTTTCCTTTGGCCTTTGTTAAAATTTCTGATAAATAACAGACTGTCTACAGCTGTTCAAATGATGTTGCTTTTTCTAAGTGTCACTTTGGTGTTCATTCCCACCAATGTGGGCTTTGCTTTAGAAGGTAAATAAGGGAGAAATAGGGCTTGCTGTTGAGTAAAATTGAACATGTGGGCAGTGGGAAAAGAATCTGAAATGTGAATTGCCCAAGCCTGCAGAAGCCATCCACCTCCGGCTGTGATGGAGACACTGTGGCATCTTGGCAGCATTGCTGTGTGCAATTTTCTTTAAATAACTAGTGGGTTTTTTGTTTGCTGCAGTTGGTGTTATTTCTTCACATTTTCTCATTTGAAGGTAATCTGGTTCTAAGAAGTGATTAGTGCAATTTGTACATGGAAGGCTTCACTGGCTTTGGTTTTTTGCAGTGGCATTAGCTATGCTAGTGCTACTGGGATCACCACTACCATAAATAGTGAGAAAATAATATATGTGACTTACTAGTATACTAATCTATTGTTATAAAGATAACTTTGTGTCATTTATATTAATCCATGACTTAATTTGTCTAGAGGCTTTCTCTAAAAACTTTATAAAATCACAGGTCTGGAATAAAAGGATCTTATGAGCAAGGACTGAAGATTTTCTTTTTCACACATTGTATTTCTCCTTTCCACAGCAGTAGTTCTGTCCATTTTTTGCTCTTGATCCTTGTATATAGATCCCTCTAAGAAGCTGAAGGGCAGAATTTGGTCTGGATTTGAAAAACAAATAAAATTATTGAGGAAACAATATGAGTGCAAAGTTTTATCCGTGCTTGAGATTAGAAATTACATTTCTATAGTAGTAGTTAGGTGACGTTAATACTCAGATGAATTCAATTTATTTCCTGTTGCAAGCTGCTTATAAAGACAAAAATATATAATTTATAAATGCAAAGAGAGAGAAACGGGAATGAACTGAAGTAACTCAACTCTGTCCTTTCCACAGCTGAGGACACGAAGTAATAATTGTTGCTTAGCTAAATTATCACACAAAAGAACAGCAAGTCATTCATTTCCACATGAAAAAGCACAAAAATAGGGTTTCTGTAAGACTGATTGGAGGGTTTAAGATGAGAATGTCAGTGTTAAGTTTTCCCTTTAAAGGTGTTACATTTGCTTAGGCTGAAATCGGTCCTGCTTTTGTACGAGTGTAGCTAGTGTGAACCCATAGCAGCTGAATAAATGGAGAATCAGCACCATGGTGTAAACATTTTTTTTTACAAATATGATTGGCCAGATTCCTCAGTGCTTCTAATTTTTTAAACCTTTCTCAAGGTTGTTGGAGTTGAAACAATTTACATCTTATATAAGGAAAAGTTTTAGTTCCAGTGTAGTGCTAGCATGCACTTGCTGAAAGATGACAGACCCAATGGCCCAGTAATTCCCTGGCTGACTCCTTCGATACAGAATGCTGGCTAACAGCAGCGCTGCGAGGCAGATAGATACCATCCTGTTGGAAGACATCAAATTCTGGTGCTTTTGGAAAGAAGCTGGGTTTGACAGTTACACAGAAAAAAAAGAACTTGAGAATTTTGTGAGCATGTGCTTCAGGTTTGCTCAACATTTTGAGGTAAGTGTAAATCACTTTAAGTAAGCCGTGATGAAAGAAGTGTGTGACTAATACCTGCACTATCAGTAGACTCATGTGGGAATAACAGTGAGAAGAAGCCAAACTAACTCCTTTGGTTGAATATGATAATTATTTCTTGGATTAGAGGTGATAAATTGGGGACTTCAGCCAAAATCTGGGTGATCAGCCACTCCAGGCACTTTTCACCAGAGAGGCCAGGGACTGAGCGGAGGTAGAGGTTGAACTGTGCCCTGGTTCCTTGAGATAGTTCCTTCTCGTGAGGGTTGTGGGCAAAGTTGTGACTAATGAGAAATGCATGTCCTGCTGGAGTACGTCTGCCTGTGTCTGCTGGATGAGTGAAGACCTGGAGGCCACTTTTCTGTTGCAAGTGTTTTAATGGTGATAAACACTGGATTTTTATCAGATTTTCAAGCGATGTTGAAAATGCACATACAAACTGCTGATCTTGGTCGATCTCGGGACCTATTTTTCCTGTGACAGCTGGGGCCATCTTAGAAGAAAGCAGCGATAACAATGCGATAAAAGCATTTCTCTAGACCTTTTTAGTTGGTGAGAGAGGATGTTCAGTTTACCCCAGATAGTAGCCATAACGTGTAAACAGCACGGCTTGTACATGCTGTTTTCTGAAGCGTGGTTCAGGGAGGCTGACCACTAGCTGCTGCTAATAGCAGTGGAACAGCCACACTCCGAACGTTGGGCAGATACACATCTAGGTCACTGTCATCGGGAGCCAAAAGTGTGCGGCTGCAGCCACGTGGGGAACGTATCTTTGTCACTGCTGTTACGCATTTCTAACTGTTGTACCGAGGCCCTGCATCTGCTAGGAGCAAGATTTTTTGTTCGATATTTAAATACCTTTGAAACTGGTCTTTCATACGAGAGAGAAACTAGTGTTCTTCACTTTGTTCGTGCAAAAGGGTACTTGGAGAACTGAAGATTTTCTAGGTTCATAGGATCACTTCATCATTAGCTTTATTAGCTGGCACAGCAACCCTGTTCAGTCTTGGTAGCTTGTACTTTGGTTTGAAAGCAGAAATGAATCCAGGAATACCAGCACTGGTAGGAATCAGGCAGGGCTTTGCCATGTCAAAGCTGGCGTCATGTGGGATTTCACCTTGGACTGGCTGGTGAGAATTTCAAATGTGGAGATATTAGTCAGCATCATATGTTATACTATGTTGAACTTTCATTGCCATGTTTTTTTAATGAAAGGTGGCTTTTATATACTTAGAACAGGAAAGCATTCGTTCTTGATGTGTACTGTCTGGACACAAATATTGTATCTAGAGATGGTGTTTTTAACAAATAATTTCATTTTCTTAATAGGTGCAATAGATAGAGAAGATCTACTCAGGCAGGTAATCCTTTGCTTTTCTGCAAAGGATTTCTACCTTTTGTAACTAAATTGTAATATTTCCTTGTGTGTTCAATTGAAATGCCCAAAGCAGAATTTCTGTATCGAGAATTAGAACTCAGGGATTCCTAATTACCATTCCTTTCCACATCAATTGTTTTTTAAACCATCTTATAAGAATCCTGCTTAAAAAAAAAAGGAAACAAAACTCAACCCTCCCCCCCCAACCTTTTACTGCACTGGTATTTGTGGAAGAAAAGCTGCAAAAACACTTTATGCAGAGTGAAAGGTAAATGATTTTAATTTTTAAGCATAATATTTTACTTTCCTGAAATTGATCTTCTCTCTTGGAGGTTCTGTACAAGAAAAGAGGATCTGTAACCCTTCTGATAGCATTGTTTGGGATCTTTTCTAAATTTTCTTTAATTACAAATGTCTTGAATACAATGTTGGAAAGATTTATTGGCACGACAGAGCCAATTAAATTATGAATATTTTGGCTTGTGCCATATCCCAGTACTTTCTTACCTGCCTATCTTTCCATACACATAACATTCCTATTAACTTCCTACGTCATTATATTCTCTGCTTCCCACAGCCGAATAGGCTTTCCTTGCCCCTTTTCATTTCAGTACCAAACGGAACGGACTAAAAACATATGTGTGTGTGTGCGTGTGTGCGCGTGCCTGTGTGGCATCCGGTGTTTACACTTTTAGTGGACATTTCACTCAGTCTTTTCCATCGCTGATGCTTTATGTGGTCAGCTGTGGCTCTGCAAACCTGGCCAGCACCCTGTGGGAAGGCATGAATAGCCCTTGTTGTGCTAGCACACCTGTGTTCTGCGCACAGCTGTTTGGTTCACAACAGGGTTGCTGTTAGCAGTTATGAAATGTTTTCACACCACCCACCCACTATCCACTGGTTTATAACATTTGCTGGCACTTCTGTCCAGCTTGAACTTTTTTTTTTTTAATTTAAAGGACACCAGGATACTTTATGTATAGGAATAACAAGCCAAATTGGCACAGCATCTTATTAAAAATATTTCCACTCTCCTGTGTCACAGCTTATTCTTTTTTTGTCTGTGGTAAATCCGCAACTATAAGAATAAAAATATATTTATTTTACTGTTTTTTCCCCCCTAATTATCAGACATTTTTGTGCTGGCCAGAATTTAAACAGGCTGGAACCTTACTTCATATTTTTTTCTCCATATTGTTGGAGATGCAGAGTCACCCGTTTGTTCTGCATTTTATCTGTATGTTATAACAGAAAGTCAAGACAAGAGCAATGGAAGGCTACCCGTATAGCTAACTTTGTAAACCACCAGCACTGGTTGGATGGATAACTCAACTCTGATGAAAGGAAGATGGCTAACATCTTGCTTTACTGGTACTCTGGATGACGTCAAATCTCCAAAATGGGAAACTGAGCTAAAACAAAAAACTAAACACAAAAGGAAGTGGCAAAGTGAAACAGGGCCTCCGTATGGAAGGGAAAAAAGATAAATTAACTTAACATAAAACTGCTTCATTTCTATAGGAGAATGCTATTTAAACTAATAGATTAGGAAGACAGCTGAACTCTTCCGTGTAGTTTTATCAGCTGTGTTTTGTATCTCTCCATGACACAGTATGTGGCTTTT
This sequence comes from Falco peregrinus, assembly GCF_023634155.1. Classification (NCBI taxonomy): domain Eukaryota; kingdom Metazoa; phylum Chordata; class Aves; order Falconiformes; family Falconidae; genus Falco; species Falco peregrinus. The sequence goes on from NC_073727.1 coordinate 64,234,541, forward strand.
TTCTGAAAGCAGGACAATGTGTTTTGACAGCCCTTGGCAGTGAGAGCAATAGTGAGAAAAGCAAACCAAAGTGATTCAAATTAACACAAGCTGGCTGTTGCAAAGCCGGACAGTCCAAAGCATTTCCTATGAATAGAGAACTTCAGATATTGTAGGGTGCAACATAGCCAACTGGGTTAGAAACAATGAGGAAGGGCTGCTGCTAGCACTGCTTGCTGTGCCACCACCTACAGAAAACACAGTTTTTCTTTGGTGAGCTACAGGGCCACTTATCTCTAGTCCTGTTTGACAAGGTGAACAGAACCTGTACTGAGCTCTGCTTAGGACCTGCAGGGAAAATGGCATCAAGTGTAAAGGCAAAGCTTAGTTAAAATTGCTTCAGGAAACCTCCACCATTACTGTAGGGGGTGGCTTGCATGGGGATTTGTTGTCCTTCTCGATTACACATGGATGTGTGGCTATGTTTTAAACACTTTATTGCTCGTCAAAAGGAAAAAGTTTGGTAATTTATTATACCGCATACATTTAGTAAAGTCCTTCTAATTCAAGAGAGGCAAGTATTTTTGGTAACCTCAGAGTTAAGGATTCTCTGCTGATGCTAGAGCAATCTCCTTGAGGTCCAGTCCTGCTCATTTGACTCACAGGTGACTGGTTTGTGGAATTCAAAGTAGCTCAGAGACAAAACCCCTTCAAAATACATCAAAGCTGAAAAAAATTATTTCTGTCATTCGCTTCCTCTTCTGGTCATGCAAGACTATCTTTTCCTTTCATATCCTTTTGCTGTTGGTAAGAACATGTTATTTTCTGAGGTGTACAGTGCTACGACATCTATCTGTTTTGTGTGTTACAAAGTTACTTCTGCCCACGTTCTGATTTCCTGAAAATCTTCCTTTCACTTAAGTTCCTTCCATTTTGCTTCTCTTCTGAGTGTCTTCTCCCATCTCATCACCAAAATACTCTTACTTTAGATAATTCAAAGTAACTTGTTTTCTTCTCCTTCCCACACCTGCCCACATTTGACTTTTCTTCTCATAGCCAGTGCCTTCCCACTCTCATTCCCAGCTGGAAGACCCCCTCTTCTCATTCTAATAAAACCTTTTTTCCCCCCTTATGAGTTATGAGGAGGATGGTAACCCTTCTGCTGGTATTTCAGTCCCTCATGATCCATGATAGATTTTATCTGCACTGTGAAGCAAGGAATTGTTGTAGATGCAAGGAATTAAGTGATTTGCCCAAGGTCAGAAAGAAAGTTAATGGGTAAATTAAGCCCAAACCTTGTGGATCCCAATTCAGCTGCGAGAGCTGTAATAGCAATGGTATGGAGGGTGGAAAGTCCAGGCAGATGATTTGTATGCCTTACTTATGGCCAAATATGACACAAATAGAGGGACCCTGTTCCTGACGAGGAGAGGCGGGAGAGTAGGACATAATTCATGCTATTCAGATTCTGCTACTTAGCATTTGCCTATCCCTAATGGGATATTTGCAAAGTATAATATTTTCTAACAGCTGTAAGGACAAGAGAGCCTAAAATTTCTCCCTATACATAATATCCATGAAATTGCATTGAATATTGTAATGATGTGTTATGCTGCCATTAGCTCCCTGTGAATACCTAATTTGGAAGGTTAATGAAATTGACAAATGTGTGTACTGTATGTGCATTGTCAGTGCTAGTTAATGGCAACTCTCACATTTTTATTTGGGAAATTATATAAAACTGAAAGTGACAATTATTGTAACTTCATCTTTTTTGGAATCTAGCACAGTGTGCAGTTTATTTAAATAGGGTTGTATGTGTTTAAAATTTGTATACCATCATATGAAGTCCTTTGCTCATCGTGTGATTATATACTTAATTTTTGTATGAATGAGTGCATGTATTGTGGTCTTTTATAGCACAGTGGGCCAATTTTTTGGGTTTTGTGTGCATTCCACACTAAAATACCATAAGTCCTTGTCTTCCTGTTGGCTCAACAGTGCTTGATTACAAAACTGGTGCCAGTTAATTCAAAGAGATATCACACTTCCAAAATGAATTTCCCCAGGCAAGGAAAGTATGCTAGAGTACACTGGAAGAGTATGCTGTTGTATTTTCTGTAAATGACTGAACACCATGAAAGGTCACTTGCAGCTGTTACCGCTTCCATGTACAAATTTGATGAGATCCTTGAAGTTTGCCCCCTACATATTTCTGTGGCTCTAGGAAGTAAGTACTTGTTCAGGTCAAGGTCGCATTTTTATGTATAAAGAATCTGACTTGAGATCTTCTGGTCTAAAGTGTTTGATTAGACAGAGCTTCATGTAGTGAACGGTCCCTGGGGACCTCAGATTCGTCTGCTATAAAGTGAGAAGAGACATCATGATAATCCTCTGTGACACCACAACGTGGATGACATTGCCTCATCCAAGCCTTGTGAGCTGGAAAAGGGTGGACTTCCCTTGTTGATTCATTTTTGGGCATCTCTTCAACTCCTTGTGAAGTTTCTTCTGAGGGAGCAGGTGTCACAGAGGAGGGCTGGTGCCCCGAGGAGGCCTTATGTGTCACTTCCAAGAACAAAGCAGTCTTTTAAACCCAGTGCTATATTGAGCCTGTGAGTCATGAATCTTTAGATCAATAACCAAAATGTTTTTATATGTGGGGCCAGTCCCAAACAGAGTGACTCAGCGCCAGCAGTTCCTCGTTCAGCACACTTCGGTGCAGGATCTGGTTAGAGATGACTGGTGGCGGGACTTGGGCAGGGTGGTGTGCAGGCTGAGGCGCTGGTTGCAGACACAGCAGAGCCGAGTTTTCTTTTTGATACTCGCCACACCTGCCCTTCATTCAGCTTCATGCAGGAGCTGCATTCTCAGGCTGTCCAAGTCAGCAGCCCATTTGGCTGTCCCTGGCGTTTTTTAGAAGGTGACCTGGAGATGCTGAAGTTTAAGACATCCTTAGGCTTAGATTCTGTTGTGGATTTTTCCCTTTTGTTATGTTGTATTAATAAATATCTGGCAGAATCTGGTGGAAGCATACATCTGTTCAGACCCTTTGTTGAGGATGATGCAGATTCCAGTGGTCTAAAACTATGAAGAGCCATCAAAGGCTTGATCCTCTAAACACCTGACAACAGGGACCCTTTCTGCTCTTGCTCCAGTCCCGGTGGCCATGTAACATCAGGCTCATGGTAACCCTCTGGGAGAAGCTGGGGTCCATCAGTCACCCCAAAAGCACAGATCACACGTAAACATTTGCATCAGCTGTGGTTGTCAACGGATACATTGATTTGAAATAGGAAATTTGGAGCCTGGAAAAACTTCACACTGAGATTTGTCTTGGTAAGCAGGAGTGTTTTGCTCCTCTGTGGATTAGTGATTTACTGATAGATCAGTAGAGGATAAGGAATGTCTGCACCTGGCCTATTAAGGGACATTTGCATTTGAAGGAGTTAGGCCAGTTCACAGTGCAGGCTCTTGGGGAGCACATAAAAAGCAGGTAACATGCTTTAGCTTTCCTTTGAGAGCTCTGCATCTTTTATATTGAAAGGTGTTCAGTAGTTCCTGCAGGAGTGAACATATTTGATGCACATATGAATTCTTCTATGCTTTTCTGACCAATTTGCTTCTGGACTCTGTTTGCAGGAGGGAGATAGATAAGATTGCTGCTGATGAATCAGATTTACTTCAAGGTCGGGAGCTAAGTTACATACTGTTAACTCATGAAATTGGAGTAACTTAGAGAAGAAAGTAATCATAAAGAAATATTTCAAATTAAATTATTTTTCCTCAGGAAGGATAATAGGACCATCAGATTTTTGGAGCTTTTTACCATTTCAAGCAGAAGATTAATGTGAGTTATTTCAAGAGAAGATGCTGCCAGGGCACTGTAGTGTCTGGGGGCCAGGAGAGGCAGGGGGCTCCCTGGGCTGAGAACGAAGGAGCTTTACCATCCAGGGCCTGTCCCACCAACCCTAGCAGTGATTTATTCTAGGAAATTTATTCCTGCCCTGCAGGTCCTAGGTCCTAACTCCTCAAAGAGCATTGACTTTGTCAAAAGCTAAGATGCCACCAAGAGAAAGGAAACCTCTCTAGAAGAATGATCCCTTGCCTGTAACAGAAAAATTATGCTGGAAATTTGGCTGCATGCACAGAGTGGATGCAGAGCAGTAGAAAAAAATAAAACTGATTAACATAACAGAAAGATCTCCTGATACCTGTGGAACATAACAGAACTCCCAGCTATCAAGCAAGTGTGGATAATTTTTGATTCGTTATGATTTATTTCAACACCCAGTGAAAAAATTCTCACTGACTTCAAGGGATGCCGAATTGAGCTCAGGGAAAGATAAAATAAAACCCTGGTCATTTACCAGTAGAATCTGGAGAATGAAGGTTCCATTTATTTTCTTATAAACTCCACCAGGTATGACATACAGAAAGCCATGTTACCTACTGCTTCCCAGCTTGAGACACGCCATTAGGGAATGTGTGATACCTGAGATGTGGGAAATGCTGCTACACTAGAAGAAGAGGCAAAAATTTGAGGTCATAGTCCTGATAAGTGTGATTATTCTGTTGCTTCTTGAATATATTTGTTTCATTTGTGAAAGTCAGCATCTTTTCCTAAAATGTCTATACTATCAAATAAAAAAAAAAAAAAAAGGAAAGGATGCCATTTCTCTGAATGTGTTTAGTACTAGCCATAGCTCTGCCTATGAAGCTCTTTCCCAAGCTAGAAGAAAGAAGAATTCTCTGGCATGAAAGAGCAAAGAGGTTTGATAAAAAGTCATGGTTTAACCTCTGACTTGCTAACATTTGGTTTTAAATCCAAAAAAAGCAAGAATACCTATCACCAAAATTTTTTCATTGAATCAATGAGATATAGACAAAATAACAATGTTTTTATGTGAATTTGTGCTGTGGTATCTTCTAACTGGGAGGCAAAAATTGAAATATTGCCTCTATCTGAGGTTGGGGGTCAAAACCCCTAAGTCCAGCCTATCCTGATTTCTTTGCTAATCTTCTGCTTTCACATGTGATGAACTAGAAGTTAGGATATTTAGCTTTGTTCACCCGCTGACAGTATGGAAATTTTCATGGCTTTCATGGTTCTTCTGATCTTCTCTTTATCTTTTAATTAAATGTGTGTTGGACATACTCTTCAGCTTTCAGAATTTTACTCAATTTCTTCTATGACTAAGTTTGTCATAGTCAAACCAGAAGTTCAGCCAGGTGGAAGTACTCTGTCCGTTGTCTGCTACAAGATGGTTCAGACTATGTAGAATTAATTTTCCATAGCTTCAATCAAGTGTTAGCAGTGTCTTTTGCAATCCACTTGTCATTCTTGTTGCCCTGGTAGAAAGATCATCTTTCTGGATTGTATTCAAGTTATTCAGGTGCCACAGGGTTCAGCAACAGCATCACTAGGGAGGTAGAGGAGCCTGTCAGCTTCACACCATCACTCCCTGATGCGGTGCAGGTTCTTGCCATAGTACAATAGGTCACATCCTGGCTGTGCTGGCAGCCAGCGTATAAATGCTGGAAGTAAAGTGTGCCTGTCCCAGTCTTTCCTTTGTGTGCTCTGTGGCTTTAGCTCACTATGCCAGCCTTTGCTGAACTTCTAATTTGTTATTGTTTCCAGGAGAAATATTGCTGCCTGAGCAGGTTAGCCTTGTAGGAGCAGGTTTCAGCGGGCAGCTTAGTGGGATACAGGCAGCATGTGGAATACAGGGCATGAGGGATGCTCAGCACCCAATGTTACAGGATTCTTCTTTTTTCTTGACTTTGGTGAGTCTGTCTGGGTGAATGAGGCTTACCTGTGGGAGTTGCAAAGTATGTTGCTAAGCTTATTTTTGGTATTTCTTTTAAAAATTGTCTGTGCCTGTTGCCAAACATGCGGGGTTTGTTTTCAAGACTCTAACTTCTCAGGTAAAGTTGTCATATTTATTCTGACTCACTACATCAACACATAAATATGAGATTTTTTGTTTGTATTTATTGCTTTTTGTGTATCTTTATATAGCCTGGAAATATTTCTTCCAAGGCTACGTTTATCTCCCAGGTATGAAAGAATGAGTGAGAAAAAAATCACTGTATAACTTAATCTCGGAAGATGTGTTTGGGTTCATGTGTTGGCTGTGATACAATGGACTATGGTTAAACCTGGGACAGATCTGGGTTTACGTCTTCCGAGATAACTAACTACCTTAGTTTTGACCATCATTTGACATTAAAAAGAAATTTCCACTTTTCAACATGAAAGCTGTGAGTCATCCTCCAAGTGAGTGTCACCCGTGCAGTGCATTTGAGGAACGGTTCGGGACAGGCTGACTTGCGTTCACAGGTTCTGTAATCTGTCACCCACTTTGCAGTACTTTAACTTACAAACATTTTCACAGGCTGCAGACGGTGGCTCTCTGCTCAAATTAACCACAAGCTCATTCTGCTTCACCACAGTTTGACCTCTCTGATGAGCCACACATTAATGTGTTTACATGTATATCTGGCTATAGATTTGCACAGTGCAGGAATTGTTTTTATTTTCAAATGTGTTTGGTTTTGGCTGTGATTTGGCTGATCGCTTATTCCTGGTAAATGATTTCTGTGGTATTGGCTGGTCAGTGGTGAGTGCTGTTAAATATTGGCCCATAGTTTTCGAAAAAACGAGAGAGAAGATAATTCATGGAGGGTGTTACAGAGTCAGGTCGGAAAAGACCTTGGGAGGTCATCTAGTCTTTCTGTGTTGGCTTAAGGTAGGCAGTCCAAACCAGTTAGCCCCCCTGCTGTCTGCTCCAGCTCACTCCTGGAGACTTGTCCTGCTCCCTGTCTGTGTGGGGATGCTCAGCATCCTCTGACTCACCACAGTTTATGAGAACAGACCTGAGTTTATTTTACTAAGGCAAGCCACAGGCTTGTGGAAGCCAGATGAACCTCCTACTCTATTTTCTTGACTAGGTGGGTGGAGACAGGCAGAGCAGTCAGCTGAAGGTCAGAACTGAGTGAGGACAGCTGAAGCTTCCTTCCATGGCATATGCATTCACATCCTTGGCTTGAGCTTGTAACGGCTGAGTTTGGGCACCTGCTTCTCAGCTGCACCGGGTCTTTCATGGCTGACCTCAGCAGAGGCTGCTCTGAAGCGAGAAGCAAGCTGAGCCTGCAGTCCATTAAATTAATGCTTGCAAGTGGCCCCTATGAGTGGACAGATGATCAAATGTTTCAGGGAGACTGTACTGCGCCACAGGAACGCATGTTTTTGCCTGAGGCACCAATGCTTTGCAAGGTTGGCAGCTCCAGAGGCTGGTGGACCTTGCTGCTGGGGAGGGATATGGGTGCTTCCACATGCTCTTTCTTGCAGTTCTCTTCATCCTTTGTAACAACTCCATACTGAATCATGCTTTTCAGAGCTGCTAGCTTGTTGTTGGCTGCACCTGCCGCCAGTGAAAGGTGAGCAGAAGGAAAGCTCTGATGCCCACCTTGCCAGCCCATCACAGAGTGCCAGCTGTGGTGCATTCAGTTGCTGTCCTCTACAGTGCGCAGCCCCACGTGGTTTCTGTCCCCTCAAGTAGCGGTATGGGGTGGGTGGACTGAGGGATGTGAGTAACAGCCTCCTCCAAGGCCAGGCATAAATAGATGCCCATTAGTCACCACCTTCTGATATAAACTGTTCCTTTATTTTCCATTGCCTTAGTTTCAAAGGAGATTGTCCAAATGGTCAAACAGGAACAGTCCCAGGAACTTACTCAGGGGTTTTAACTGTTTTATTTTTGGAAAGCACTTTCTCGCTTGCCTTGACATGAGACTTATAAAGGTAATGTGCTCTTCTCCCTTTCTCTCTCGGTTGTTTTTTTTTTTAGTTCCCCTGCCCCCCCCCCCCCCCAGCATGTAGAAACTTCTTATCGGTTTCATTGTTCAGATGAAAAACTGCGTCTTGAGCAACATCTATAAATGTCACAGGGCTGGGTTTTTTTGAGTGTTTGCTGAGAACATATTATGTTTTAGTGTCTCTATCATAAATACCTTTTTGTTAATCTTTCACCCTCACTAAATCTATTACAAGCTTTAATCAACCTTTCTAAGCAGTAATAAAATGTTATCAGCAGTTGGCAGAGATTATAAGTGACAGACCCTAATGTTTTCTAATGATTGTCATTATTTAGAAGGTTGTTTGTAGTTTTACAGAAAAATAATTAGATCTATTGCATACATTTGAAGAGAGGGGAGTGTGCCTCCTCTGATAATTTACTCTCAAGAAATCTAATTTGTAAATAATTACTTAAAAAGAAAAAAAACCAAACAAGCCAGGGCTGAATGGAAATTCAAGATCTATTTAAGCAAAAGCAGGTAGACAAGAACATGGTTTCGGCTAAAAAGACAGGATATTCCCCAGGTTAATATATTCAGTTCAAGTTTTTCACCTATTATCAACAAGATCTGAAGTCTGAATTTCCAAGAATACATTTCGCTCTTTATCAACTTGTCACCTTGTCACACACACAGAAACAGACTTCACAAAACTAATATTTTATATTATGCAAATTATTTGTTCCTTTAAGAACAAGTCAATACTCTTTCACTTACATGTCATGTTTCTGCAACTGATGGAGTGGAAGATTTTGTATGGGACATAGATGAAGGTTAGTATTTCTTGGTCCCCTTAAAGTTTAAAGGGTTGGGGTTTTTTTTTTGGTGGTCCTGCACCCTCCCCCCCCCCCCCCCAAAAAAAAAAAAAAAAAAAAAGAAAGATCCTGTAAGCTCTGTGTTCTGGCTGAATTTCATCTGGTATACTCAAACAAGGTACATTTCCCTGAATTTGCAATGCTGTGTATTTTAATTTTTACTGTCCTGATTTGTGGCATTGCTGACTCTGGAGAAGGTGCAGCCTTAAGTTTAGCACAAGCTAAATGCTGGGCTTGTGCTCCAAGCGTGGTGCTCAGTCGGCTGCCCCCCACCTCCTGTCTTCCATGTACCACGAGTTCACCATGATGCAGTAGCTCGCTCATTCTGGGCTCTGTTGAGTCCCTGAAGCTGCAGAGGCATTTTGCTGCACTCCTGGTTTGATCCTTGGGTTTAAAGAGGATCACAGGCAGGACACACTCGTGGGCAGCAGCCTCGTGGCATCTCCTCTCCTTCTTGTTTTCTCTCCTTTTATGTGACCCCAGATGTGTCTGTTGAGAAAGGGTACTTATGAAGCACTGTGTCAAATACTTGTGGGGAATGTATCTACAGTACTCCCAGATATTTGATTGTCCCCCCAAACTGAAATCCTTGCCAACACCAGGCAGGGAGCATTTTATAGTTTAATGTTGTTTCATGCCCAGTGAGTGCTCACTGCTGACCTCCTTTTAGAGGGTCTAAAAGAATCTGTGCAGGTGTTTAGGTCTCATGGATGTGTGCGCACCAGCAAGCACGCGCGCACACACACACGTGCACAGTCCTTAAGGCTAAGTGACCAGTTTAAGCAGAAATGCAGACCAAATCAGATTAGTGTAACTGAACTGGATCTTAGCTTTTTAATCGCAGTCCTCATCCAGTCTGCTTTTAAGTCTCAGACTTGAAACTCATTCCCCAAGTACACCCTCTTCCCTGACATCAGCTTGCCTCTTGCTCAGCATGAGGATCAGCCATGCACTTAATGTGAACTTGCAAATGATTATTAATTTCTGTGTATTTTTTGAAAAGTTTGGTTTATTTCTTGTGGTGGGTTTCTGTTGGCCAGCATAGATGTTGATTCTCTTTATTCCTGTCATCACCTCTTAGGCATTTCTAGAGTGTTATGCTGACTGCCTTTTTCTGTCTCTAGTGATCTCTGTTTCTGCACATCCCAGAAACTTCCTTGTTTAATTCTGCTTACAAGGAAGGATGATATGTTAAAAAAAAAAAAAAATTAAACTGATTTTTGGTTCCTTAGTAAAAACTAAATGGTGTGCTTTTTCTAAGCAAACTAAGCATTTTTAGCAATTAATTTATTTTCTCAAACTCTCCATTACCCTGGAGAAGGATGTGCATCCTGAAGATATTATAAAGTAAGCAGAAAACCCAACTTGAAAGGACTGGCAGTGTTTAAAGTTAGCATTTGGAGTATATCTGCAAGAAGCAGCAGCAATGTTTAAATGGGAAATTCCAGACTATAAATTCTTTTTCAACTAGATTATATGCAGTACAAGTGTTGACTTTCAATTTATACCTTTGATATGACTCATTGAATGTTCTGATTCTTAGTTTATTTGTCCTGTCTTCAGCAAAATGGATTGAATATAGGGTTATCCAACCATGATGCGTTGTCTCTGTGCCTCAGATGTTACACTGATGAAATCTTAGTGTCTGGCACTATCTAAGAAGAATATAAAAAATTGATTTGGTCTGCAGCCAGCTTTCCTCCCACTCTGGAACAATGATGGAACATCTGGGAGAACGCTGTATTCATTAACCCAAATCCTGAACACTTCGCATAATACCTGATCCTGTAAGAAACTGCTTAGTTTTCCAGCCTTTGTAATTTGTGCTGGATGGAGCTAGAGCATATTCAGTCAAAGGACCTTGCCTCTTTTACGTTTTAGAGCTTTTATGTGACATTATGCTTTGTTGTAATTGATGATAACAAGATTCCCATTTGTTATCTGATTTGAAATGCCAGTTACATGCATGGTGGCTCACTCCATTCTCTCTCCTCCAGAAATTTCTCTTTATTTGTCATCTGTATTTTCAGCTGGAGACCTTAGGGCTTTATCTTGCCCACAGTCTCAGCTGAAGCCATATGCCAAGAGGCCTCTTAACTTTCCTGAGGATGGATCTTGGAATATCAGACGGGCACCAGTGTGCCACCCTTATTGTTTTTCCTGTTTTCATAATCTCCCCTTCTCACAGTGGCAGATGCACACCAGCACTGTGGCTGACAGAATAGCCACTTTCCTCCTGGGGTTTGATACTGTGCTCTGGCCAGCTGCTGTGGGGTATACAGAAGGGATGCAGTTGGTACATCCCGAAGTTTGAACGTCCTCTGTGATTTCCTAGTCTGTGCTTGCCTAAGAAAGGGGTTGTGTTTATGTCTCCTTATGACCCCAGATCCTCTGTATGGATTTGACTGTTCATGAGACTAAAAAAAGCTAAACTCCTGAACTCTTATTTAGAAATGGCTGTCCTGATGCAGAACATGGGAGCTCAGCTGTCTGTTTTAGGAAAGGAGGGATAAGGCAGTGGTTAGAGCAGTAACCTGGAACTTTTTTCTCCCTTTACAGGATGGATATATTTTGTGCTTGACCTTGGGCGCATCACACAGGCTGAGATCCAGAATATACTTACGTGCCTAAATCCCATTGTGGGATTTAGCCACCTGGATAGGAGAAAGGTTCAAATTTTCAAAAAGATCCTAAATCTTTCAAAGCTCCTTATCTGCAAAATGGACATAGAAGCTCATGGTTTTCTTCAGCAGGATATCATGAGAACAGATGCACCGCGTTTGTAACATACAAACTGCTCATCCTTGCCAAGCCAAACAGTGAATCAAAAGGAGGTAAGAGTGTATGCTATGCAGCTACCTGCCTCTTCTACTGATGTTTTAAAAATGTATCATTTTCTTGCAGGGTTTGGCAGAGAGGGAAGAGTGAAACAGTAAATTCCATCTTTGCATTTTGTCAATACAGCCTACCAAAGGTTTATGTAATGGTTTGTTTTTCTGTAATAGCTCAGCACCACCTTTCAGGGCCTTAACATCAGTATGGCTGAAAGAGTTAAGGCCATTAGCTGTGTACCATAAAAATACTTAGTATCCCACATCTTCAAAGCAATGTACAAATACTAACTAATTAATCTTCAAAATAGCCTTACCTCCACACCCCACAGTCAACCCTGATTAAAAAGTAAATATTCCTCTTGCACATGTAATCAAGACTCCGAGCTCTATGCTCTAAGAGGGTAATTGACTTGTGCCTCGTTTCTGATTTTGATAAACAATTCAGAGTGGTTCAAAGGATGCAGAGCCAGAGGGAAGGTCAGTAGCAGCACTGAGGTACAGAATGAGGAGTGCTTCCTCCCCAGACGTCGTCAATGTATTTCTGGACCTAGCTCTCTTTCCATATTGATGTGAGAGTGCTGATATTTGTGGTAAGAAATACTGTGTCTGACAAGCCTGAACAACAATGAGAAGAATGCGTGACTGTGATGGTACTTTTATATATTCTTTTAGGTACCTAAAATTTACGCTTGTCATTGCTCATATTTCATTGGTGTGCAGAAGTACACCGCGAGTCAGTTCACTTGCTTCAGTTCTTTCCTGAGAGTGGACCCATTACTGGATCCAGTGACAAAGTGTAATACTGAAACCAAATTGATGGTTAGTGCAACGTAAGGGGAAATTGCTGTACTTAAAAAAGATATGTATTTATTCATCTCAGATGAGGCGGTGTCTCTGAAAACCGACCCTAAGAACAGATAGATGGGAGATGCTTCACAACAATTGATTTGTCTCATGCAGCTGAGACAGTGACATTTAAAATAAAAACACTTAGGTGACTTCTTATTGGAAACTGTTCTCGTCAGACCTTCATATTCATGGTGCTGCATCAGGTGAAACTGCTCAGCAGTCTGAAACTACCTGCTGCTGCACAGGTGAAACTCTTGCAAAAGCACTTGCTACTTTAAAATGTTTTGGTAGAATAGGGGTGTGCAAAATCCCATTGCAATAACTAGATATTTACACATGGAAACAGCTCAACAAATAAATGCTAATAAACACCAAAGATCAAGGAATGTGAATCTCAGACCTGCAGCCGGCACCAGGCTCACAGGCTCTGCAGGTAGCAGAAGGGAGGTCTGTGGCCCTGCAGATCAGTGCAGGGAAGGGAAGGAAGCGGCATCTACTGATCCGCTTGCTAGTCTGTGAGCTCAGCTGTGTGATCGAGGTATTGTGGTAAGTTGCTACAGTTGTGCTCACCCTTGATTTTAGAGCACGGGCACACTGACTGCTGAATCTTGTATGTATTACTGCAGATTCATGGTCATATCTTATCTGGCTGAGATCTGAGACTTAAAAGATGCGTTTTTCTTCTCGGTTGAGAACACAGTCCTCCTGAGTGAGTGCAAGAGGTCATTCTGTCTACTCACTTGCAACACATGGGTCATAATTCTTTTCTATTCAATGCTTTAAGGATAAACATTTCAGGTGCTGAAGTGTATTACTGCTGGGGATCAGAGGTTATTGATGTGTGTGAAGTTAAAAAACGTCTGAAGGCAGGGAGTTGAAATTTGTGTAGATGAGTTGGCAGGTATGGGTATCTGCATCAAGAGATGAAATGTACTTTTATATCCAGCAAGTTTAGGCAATAGTTCCATTGTGAGCATGGTATTTGGTCTTCTGAGTACTGAAGTTGGGACTTTGAGTTACCATTGGAGTACTTGTATTGGTAAAATGCCATGTACCAGCCAGCCCAATAGTGTGCTGATTCTCTGGATGCATAAACGTCATGTAAATCTTCTTCACAGACCAGAATTTTAAACATCACAGAGTAGTTCTAGTAATGAATAATACTTATAAAAAAGCCAATAAATTGGAGCACAATAAAGTATTAAAATATGCTGTCTGAAGTTTGGGTGTGGTTGGTTAACAGAGTAAAAAATAATGGATTTTCACTGTGCACAAATTGAGTTCAGTTTGCAAGATATTCCCGGTCCTGCTTTTGAATATTAAAAATTCAGTATTTGTCACAAAACCTCTTCAGCTCAGTTCAACACACCTGGGTGCATGCCACAACGGGATTATCTCTGATCTAATCACTAGGGAAAGTGGTCTTTTCAGGTCAGGACTGAGGTCATGGTTAGATTGTAGATAGAAAATTATGCCTCCTCTCTCTGAAGCGTGCTTATTTACAGTATCAGGTGGTGTTCACTCATGTCTCCTCATTTCATCATTGAAATGCTAATACTCATTCATCAGTGTTACTGATACTCTGTGTGTGTGGGAGTATGTTTTATATTCTCAAATAGGTGGTCTGGCATTGCAGTATCATTTTCAAAGGTAGACCTTCCTTAATACGTTTAGGTGGCTCTATGTATGTATTTAGGTCAATGGCTTCAATAGATACAAAGTTTTCATCCATAATAATAATATTGGGCCTTTGTATTTTGCTTGTTGTTAGTAAAGCCATGAAGCACATGTGTAAGGGTTTAAGCAATTGTAAAACATAAATCATTATCTTTGTGTTGAAATATGAAATGTTCAGATATCATGAAGCTCCACATACCAAGGATGCTCCAACAGTACAAATTCATTGCTTGCCTGCTATGCTTTCTGGTGTATATCATACCATAGCCGTATCAGCCAATAATTGATTAAAATGCATATATTTAACAAGGTCAGCATTCTTCTTAGAAATGAGATGAATATTTTGAGATGAAATACTGGAAACAAGGTGAAATCCAGCTGACGGCAATAGCTGTAAAATCTTTTGATCCTTTCTGTCTCTGTGTTATCATTTTCCTGGATCTCTTTTGGTATAGCTATATCCAGAGGCTCTGTCTCTCCCAGCTCCTCCTATTCCTCCAGCCTATTATATTAAAAGTAGCTCAGCTTTTGGAAGTCCTATAGTATCAGCTTGGTGATTCTTACCTCAGGATTTAAAAACCTGTAGCAAATGTTAGAGCCAAACTGGATGCAATATGGAGACAGAAGGAGATCAAAACAGGTTTTAGTGCTTTTATTCCACTGGCCTACTCATCTGCATGTAGAAAGTAACTGATTTGCATTGGTATTTCAAGATCTTGAGACATGGTGCATGGCTCAAATTATGTTACATTCCAAGATGTCATGTGAGATTAATCACTAATCTCATGTAGAGGGACATGTCTACAACAGTGGGCAGTTCCAGGGAAAATGGAAGCTGGCTGTATAGATAATGACAAAAGTTTTAATAACTGTGGCTAAAAATAGTAAAGATACAGGAAGAACAGGGACCTCTGCAACCATGGCCATGAAAATGGAAGATAAACAAGTAGGTAGAGGATGTGGAAGAACATAAATCAGTGCACTGTAACTGCTCAAAGTCTACGCTCATTTTCTAGACACGTTTAGCAGACATCAAAGAGAAATAAGCACTGCTAGGGCATGATCTGTGTCACCCTAAGTTTGACATCTGAGTTCATGTTAGTGAAGCTTCTCTTCCTCTCTGTTGACTAGCAGATGGAAGTCTAGTCTGCTAAGTCAGGCACAGACACGCACTTTATACATAGTCAGAAATAGGTGAGGTGATCTGCGTCCTGATCATGCTGGAGACACACTGCATGGTTTTCATCCATTGCACAACATCTCACTGTGATCGGAGGGTCTGAAAGAGCTGTTTTGTGCTGGTAGATAAAAAAGGAGAGAAACCCTCGACAAAAGGCCAGGTGGATTTTCACGGTATCTGGAACACAGCAACATGAATTTCCCAACAAACAGTGCAGTTTATTCTGTTTCTATTGACATCAAAGAGATTTTGCTACTGCATCTGGTGAGGGAGGGGACAGAGCTGGGCCCAGCTTTTCCATTTTGGAGCCCTTATTAACCTCATTTCAGAGCAGGTGAAGAGCAGAATGCAGATGTTGCTGGTGAAATAAAGCCTAGATTAAATAGTGCACATGTATCTTTGCATTAGTCCTGCTCACATATGCTTCAGGGATAATGTGTGTGTTGAACTCTGTGTTTTTTCTTGGGCACAAACCAGCAATGCGACTCTCATGTCTTCTTTGGATACCATGCACACCTAATGAGAAAACATCATCCAGTTTTGTCTTCCAAATCAGAAACGATATTTTTTAAAGCTGGCAGAAAAATATGTTCTTGGTTTGTGAGTGTACAATAGTTTGAAAGGTATTTGATAACCGGAGACTTGTTTTTCTCCCTTCCCCATTCTCTAGTTTCTGTAATTGATTTTCTGCTCACATGTAGCTTGGGCTCATCTGCACCAATGTCAGCAGTAAGCACTTAGAGCAGCACGGCTGCAGCGCCACTGAAAGCCTTCCTGGGGCTCATTCCTGACATCGCAACAATGCAATGCACTGAGGTGGGAGCTGCTGGCATTTCAAAGGTGCTCAATTGCCTTAATTTTCATCGTCTGTGATCATTTGCTTAAAAAAAAAAGAAGAAATAAGTCCAAACCATTCTATTTTGCAGTAGGAAAATCTTTTCCAAGTCAAGCCATATGTTCCTGGGGTACTTGGATTAGTAGCTAGCCCTCTCTTTGTTTATAGACACACATACAGCTGGTATGAATCTCTCTCTGCATTTAACACTATTGCTGCTTAAATAGTATTCCAAAGGACAGCTCTGTAATCTGGCAGTACAGTTTGCTTTGTGTTTAAGAATGGGGAAGAGTACCTGTGCTCTACTAGAATATCTCCTGAATATTGTCAAGGATAATCTCTTTAAAGATACCTTTATTGTACAAGGCAAAAATCCATCAAGTTTTATAGTCAAAGAGTTTTGAATCCAATGGGCACACAGATCCAAGCCCTACTAAAGAGGATGATTCTTCTGTACACAGTAGGCAGCGGGATGTGGAATGATTTGTCGCAATATATTTTTTAGGTTGAATTTGGTAAGATTGACAACTATAATAGGCTAAGCAAACCTGCGCTCTGAAAAGAGTACTCTGTGCTCCTCATATATGAAGCTGTAGCCAGCTAGTGTATTCTAAAACGGTGCATTCCTTTTCCCATCTTTTATACAACCACTGCATGACAAATGCTTGCACACCACAGAAATGAGGACCATTTAAATATTTAGCTACCTTATACTTTTTGGTGTTTCTCTGCCTGAAGGCGTACATGTCCAGAGACATGTCTTCTTTTTCACCACCCAGTTAGTACCTTCCTCTGCACTCAGTTAC
Organism: Falco peregrinus; assembly: GCF_023634155.1. Classification (NCBI taxonomy): domain Eukaryota; kingdom Metazoa; phylum Chordata; class Aves; order Falconiformes; family Falconidae; genus Falco; species Falco peregrinus. Next base: position 64,251,376 of record NC_073727.1, read on the forward strand.
TGAGCTGGAGAAACAACTATTGGTACAGCTGCTTGACTTTAAGCTTGTGATTCATTATACAGAACAGAAATTGCAGGCACAGTAAAATACAATGTGGGTCTTAGGCCCACTGAATGGTTTGTTGGGGCCATTGTATGTGCTGGAGAGGAGAACAGCAGGTGTAAAACTCAGAGGAGGATAAATGTGCCTTGCTCCCAGACCATTCAGGTGTTGTGTGCATCTACCCCATTTGCAAACACATCAAGAACGGTTTGATATCTCTGGAGACCATTTGGACTGTGCACTTCCCAGAGGGATCGGCAGGCAAAGGAGCCTCTCTAGCATTCACACCGCTTAATGATGGCCCAGCATCCCAGCCCCAAACTGGGCACAGTGTGGCATAGCAGGTATGTGTGGGACACGTGAACTGACACGTTCCCTACCATGTTACCCCAAGGCTGTGGCCCACTGCACTGGAAGCAACCTGGGATCTCTTTGCCTTTTTAAAGTCTAGGACTTTTTATAGTTGTGTGGAAGGGTGAAGGCAGAGCTAATGATAGGTGTTTAAGAAACAGTAAGATGTGGTGTGCTGGTAAGCAAAAATTTTAACCTGACATGCTTATTTCATGTAGAGGCACCAAAGACTGCGAGGGAGGGTTAAAACATCAAAAACTGTTATTTCCCACTGGAAAAGGAAAAAACAACAGTGAGTGAAACATACTTCTCAGTGTGAAGCTTTTCATTAAGAGATTGGCGTGGTGTGATATGAAAGAAGAAATCAGAGTTTGCACTGTTTTCCTAACAAATAAGATTTTTTTGATGCTGAGGCACTGCAACTCGATTTCCCTCTGTAAAAGTCAAGGTTTGATTATAGTTCCTGCATTATTATTTATAGTTTAGCAGTTATACATGCCATGTCCTTGGCTGTGGCATTGCAGTTTGCACCATCTATGTCTGCTTCCTAAATTTATTGATCTCATTAGAAGATAAAAATGACAAAGATAGCTCATAATACTTCTGAGAAATGTAAAACCATTAGCAGGTCATTGTCAAAGTTATAACATGTCCTTTTAAGCTGCTTAGCAAACTGGTGGCAGCCTATGATACAGGGATTAACCTGTGCCAGGAGTGACTGAGTGGATCGCAGTGGATGGTTAATATTCAGCCTGCCTACAAAGCTTTGAAGCTGCCTCACAAAACGATACGATGAAGCGATAACCAGAAATGCATTAAAAACAAAGGGAACAGAAGTTTTCTCTTCCTGTCCTTTATCTTGGTCTCTGACATACAAGAAGCAGAATGGGTGTTAAGAGCTTTGGTCGGAAAGCAGAGTTGCTTTTTTTAAGCTGGGTTTTGCTCCCCCAGGCCAAGGTGCCTCTCGGGCTTTGCTCTCTTGAGTGCAGGCTGACCTTGGCTGAGACCCTGCGCCAGCTTTTCCTGAGGTGGCACCTTGAAGATGCTCTCCCAGAGCCATGTTTAGATGTGTAGTTTTAATAATGAGTATTTCAGATGCACGGTGCACAGCTGTATTTTGAAGCCAGCATTTGTTGCCCCAGGCGTAGCCCATTCCATACTGCCCAGTGCACCCACCAGTGCAGTGGGCATAGCAAGGCTTCCTACTTTTCTACAGGAGAGCTATACATCTGCATTGTTATTATTGTTTACATTTCCTCCCTTAAAGAAATGGCTGCCCACACTGACTAATTGCATTATTGCTTACTGGACTGTTTGTGCTTACAGAGAACATGGTTAAACTGGGCAGACCACATACTGCTGTATAAGATTTGGGCCAGGGCCCAGGTTTTCTGCATTGGTTCTCAGGGACAAGAGCAGGATAAGTGGTTAAGGAGAGGAGGATGTGGGCAGAAAGACTGGTACCTAATGGCTGCCTTCAGTATCTTGCCTGACACTTCACTCACAGTGGAAGGCATAGCATTAGCATGGTTCAGGCACAGTTGCTGCCAAATCCCTTTACGGGTCAGTTGGACATACACGGGTGGGCTCTGCCAAGAGAAGCAAGAAGGAGAAGAGAGAAAGGATAGAAATCCAAGCTCCGGTTTGCTGTTGTTGAGCATCACGTGACCCGATTTACACCAACGCATAATTCTCCTTTAGGAGCATTTAATATGCACATTCCAGTAACAAGTAAACAAGCGTTAGGGCAATGATGAATTAGCCTAGACAACAGTTTACAGATTACGACAGGAGAGAATGAGGATAATAACATTATTAATCATTGCAGTTATTAATTCCTTTTTTAACCTGTTAATGACTATTTGCTTATTTTATCCGTTGGGAAGTCAGAATTACCAGGAAGGGGACCCTTGAGCACTGGCACACAAACTTCTCCCAACAAAACTTGGCCCTGTTTTCTTTCTCTATGTACATAGTAGTGATGTTAATTTGAGGCAACTGTACAGTCTTGGCTAGACCACACATCTATAGACTGTAATACTACTATATTGTCTAGCTCACCAAGGTGGTTTTGGGTTAATTGGTGAATTTCAAATACTCAGAATGCTTCACAACCATGCTGTATAATTTTTAATGTGTATAAGCATTCTCAACCATTAATTGTTCTATCATTGTAGTCTGGTCTGCTAGCATTTGATTGTAATAGAAATATTATTTTCTACTTGATTTAGCAAAACAGTCTTTAATGGTTAAAGAGATATTTTCCCAGTCACAGATCTTGTAAATGCTGTTATGGGATGCAGTCAATAAAGAATGAAAAAATTCTAATATCATTAATAAAATCATGTGAGGAAAGCTGATTCAATTTTTTTCCTAGAGAATTCTGAGCTTTTTAACAGAATTGTTTGATTCTAATTCAGCTTGGAAAAAACCCAAAACATACTAACATAGTAAAATTTAAATTAACCTGTTAAAGACTAAGTTCTAGAGACTCTGGCTCTGAAGGTCTTTGCCTTGTTCTCACCTCCAGCCACTGGATAGAGAAAATTCCTCAATTTCTGTCCTGAGAGCAACCTCCCAGCCTGGCTTAGTTGGGGCCATGCAAAAAGCTGATGGCCACTGCTTTTAATACCATTCCCATGATTAGTGCTCCAGAGCTATGGCTGTTTCCCATGGATTTCTATCCCAGAATCCTGTAATCCTTTTGCTAAATGTCCTTACTTCTGAAGGATTAAGGCGTACTCGAAAGGTTGCAGAAAAGAACAGCAAGAACAATTGAAAGTCTGAAAATCCTGCCTGACATTGAAAGATTAAAGAAGCTCAGTGTACTTAGATTATCTGAGAGAAGGTTAAGAGGTGACTTGATCATGGTCTTAAAGTCCCAAGTTGAGAAACAGTTTTCCAATACACAGGGAATCTCCAATTTAGCAGACAAAGCCATAGCAAGATCCAGTGATTGAATGCTTAAGCTGGACAAGTTCACACAGGATATAGCAAGTATGAGACTGTAGCAGCTACAGCAGTTTTTTTAGGGTGCTGGTGGACTCTCAATATTTAAGATTTTAAAACATATCTTTACTGAAAGCTCTTCTACCTTGGCCAGAAATTATAGGGTTGGTGCAGAAGTGCCTGGGTGAAATGCTATGGTATGTCTTGTCCCCAAGGGCAACCTATACAATCATAATTTCAGAATAAATTAATTCTTTCATAATGAATACTCCTTACTGCTACATAAAATGGGCCCATATAACATACTATCATTTGAAGTTTTCTAGCCTTAATGTCAATATTCAGAAGTTCATCAAAACTGTTCTGTACCTCTGTGTGCTTAGCCCAAAGAAAAGGAAAGCTAGTTAATATAAAAAAGTATTTTTAGCTTTTCTGAAAGCTTTTTATGCCAATCCCTAAAAAGAAACAAGAATTTTCTCAAAAAATGCAAATGCTCTGTCTAGAAGCAAGAGTATCATTTTCGGTTTTAACTGCTTCATCATTATGTATCACTCCCTATGTATAGTAAGTGCTGCATGACAGTTGTTTCTAAGAGACAATCAGGGACTTTTCCAATAACTACATAATTATATTTCATAATACATGGATTTGTGAGGCATGGGGTTTTATGTGTTCAAAGCACTTAGCAGTCATTAACTAATGCTCACAGTACCTCTGTGGAACAGGTAAGATAGTATTATAAAGTCAGATGGTCCTCAAGACCACACAAAACATTGCTAGGAGAGAAAGCAACGGAGCTTGGTACCTTCGGATTTCCAAATTGCAGGTTCAAGTCTCCAATCCAAAACATTGTATTAACTATGTAACTATAGGAACGCCGTTTTTAGTATTATGTCCTAATACTCTATCTCTTGCAATGATTTTGTTGGCCTCCTACACTAATGCAAAGAGTAGTGCTGTGACACTACTTAATTTGTCAAGATCAGCAAGATTATCCTCTGTAGTTCTTACAAGGGCTTGACCCTACTTATTGGGCTAGTCCTACTGAAATTAAATCACTGCATGAAAAGTATGTTTCATTGAAAGTAACTGTGAGGAAGATGTGGTCCTGCTTATTTTCAAAGTTTGCCTTTATGTTATGGATCAATGGCATTATGATATGGTGGTAACGTCCACAGAGCAGCAGGGGCTAAGTGCTTGCTATGCCAAGCACAGCCCTTGCTGTTAAAAGAGTGCTTTATAAAAGGGACTACTTGAGTAACCAATACCAGGCCAGCACAAATAAAATGTATGAAAGGTCCTCTAAACTATTTAGAGTCTGTTCTGTCCATTTTGTGTGCAGAAGGAAAGTATACATGTCTGCTGTAGAAGAATATCCTTTCAGAAAGGGATTGCTTTGGCCATGGGGCCCAACACCTACCCACAGCCTTTCTTCCTACCCCTTGACCCTACGTGTCTGGCAGAAGCATCTTGAAGTCACGTGTAGGTGCTGTGATGGCAATGCAGAGTCCAACCAATTAACCCTTATTCATGAATAAATCTCATGCATGCCAGACTTGAAGGAGGAACTGATAGTCACCTATGTCATCCAGAAACATTCCAGCGCCATGTTGTGCTTTCTTACTATATTTTCCATGAATTTGTGAAAGCAGGGCAAATGTGAAGGAGCTAGTTGTGGTAGAAAAGCGGTGGAAGGAAATCATATGTTCTAGACGTGACTTGCAGTCTGGATTTATTTTGCCCTCAGTTTTGGGCACTGTCAGGCATGGCTTCTGGACTTCCTTGCTCCTAGGGGTTGTCACTGTACCTTGATGATTCAGTAGAAGACTACTGGGTAATGGACAAAGGGGGAAATGGGAGGATTGCCATACTGTCACTTCACAGACTATCACGAATATCTACCAGTTTATTTCAAAAATGGATGCCGGGATGAATAACCTCATACCAGGCCTTCTGAGTTTGCGTTTTGACCACTTCTGATGGAATCTAATCCAATAACCTGAGAAAATACAAATTCTACCAGGCTGCTGGTATGTGTTTTGAATTAGGAAAGGAAAAATCTCCCCCTCCCCCAAAGACAAAGTTTCCTTTCCTCTTTTTGGTTTCTGGCACAAGACATGCAAATGTGGGAGGGAGAAAATATCCCACTCAAAAGAAGAGAGTCTTGGGAAGTCAGCAATATATAAAAAAAAAAAGTTTCTTGAAGAAAAATAAAACCACCCACCAATGCAAACTCAATGTTTCACTACAAAATTAAAAGTAAGGTACAGAGAAGGCAGCAGTTACAGATCTGTTCCTTTCATGTTTTCAACTCACCTCATTCCAGGTAACTTCTGGTCAGCAACTTCCATACCACCTAGGCTCATCTCAAAGACTTAAGATGTGAAGAGAAAAAGCACCACCAGTTTTGCAGAATATGATCCTGGCAGGTGGGTGGATCAAGGACCTTTATAAGCAATGATCTACAGAGCATAACCAATCATTAACTTTGTTGTAAATGAAGCAAGTTATTCTTGTGAGAAACAGAATCATGATACTGGAAAACACAAAGCAATTATCTGGTAAGATATGTGCATCCTCTGCATTTTTCAAATGCTTATTTAAAGTGAATCTATATGATGGTATTACTGTATGACTTGCCAGTGCAGCTTACTGACCATACAATGCCCCAAAAGGAATCTGACCATTTGCAAAAATCAATAGTGACCAGCAGTCAGCAGTTGAAATGGGCTGGAGAATGTCCATTCCCTTCAAACAGGTATACAAACACTTCCTATAGAGGCAGAATAGGAAATGAAGGAAGAACTTCAACATTTCTAAAAATGTACATCTAAATTATCTGTTAAACTACTCTTAGTAGCATTTGGACCCCAGATATTAGCTTTCTTCTGAACTCCAAAGTTACTCAACTCAGAAAAAAAGAGCACAACAATTGAAAGTAGTGGCAGGAGAACTGAGGTTTTCTGCCTATGTTTTGCAGCTATTTTTGAAGGGGAAGGTAGGGTCTGAATTTGGAAGCTCCATCATTGAAATCTGGGGCCATGGTGCATACTGAAAAATGGTATCTAGCCAGAGAGCGCTGCTCATAGGGAAGGAAATAAGGCAAATACATACAACTGCTATTAGTCACCACCATGGCATCATTTCCAAGTGTAAGCACTTTGGGTTTGGAGGTGTTAAGAATATTGTATTTTCAGAAGAAGCAGATGCCTTTGTGGAAAGCTGACAGTAGCCCCATACAAAAACCTTTCCAGAGCTATTAATGAGAAGTAAAGTTTAATGAAGTGTTTTCAGCCAAAAGATTTTTTTTAAACTTCATACCCTAACATGCTGTTCCTTAGTTTTGTGGTGCAGGATATTTGAGGAAGACCCTTTATTTTGTGAACCATATGTCACAGGTACCACAAGAAGTACCAATAATCAAACTGTGCAGAACTGCCAGTATGTCATCATAACAGACTGATTTCTAGTATTTATTTAATCCCTTTTTCCTGGTTCTCTGCTTCTCTGTAAGGACTAACTAAAAGCCTATGAATAAATGGTCAGCTTTTCCAGTAGAAACTCATCAGTGAAGTCCCTCAAAGATATATGCTGTTAGTATATATTATATGCTAGTATATAGTCCCTCAAAGATATATGCCTGTTAGTAGAAGACCTGGCAAATGAAATATTGAAGTAAAGTAGCTTACAAATTATACAAAGCTATTAGGAGAAATTTGCAGAGGAATATGATGGTACTGACTGACAGTGACAAAACGTCAGATACAATTCAGTGGTAATAGGTGTAAAGTGGTGCTAGCATTAGATACATGGTAATGGCTGTGGCTCTCAGCACTCAAAAGAAATCTTGGAGTTCTCTGAAAACATCAGCCCAGGACTCAACACAGATGAGGGCAAGAAAGGTGGTCAAATGTGTGGAACAGCTTCTGCAGACAGAGAGATGAAACAGGCAAGGGGATTTCGGTGTGAAAGGAGGAGGTGATGGAAATCCCTGAGATCGTGATAGGGGAGGGGAAGGTGAATAAAGAATGATTCTTTAACATTTCTCACAACACTGGAACTAGAAGGCATCAAATGTAAGCTACTGGATGGTGGTTTGGAACAAATACACAGTGTGTAGTTAAGACTGTGAATTCACGAGCGCAAGAAAAAGCTTAGACCTGCACAGAAAGTTATTAAAACAACTTCATGGAATAAAAATCCATTAAGAGCTATTAAAATATCTTCTTACCAGAGAGTCCCTGGCAACAGATCGTGAAGGGATGAGTGAGCGAACTGAGAAACTGTGAGTATGTATTTGCCCTGTTCTTTTACTCTTCCTTAGCTCCATTGCTGGAAATGAGACAAAAGGCTGTAAGGACCTTTGGTCTCATGCAGCAAAACTGTTCCCGTGTTGAAGGGTACTTTCAGATATTCTGTTTTGTAATTGATATGATATGTGAAGTGTACGTGTGAATGTGTGTGGTAGCTGGTGGCAGTTGCTGTGACCACAGTGGGATGTTCAGAGCAGGGCCACTTGCTTCCCAGTCACAACTTCCTCATTGCGTCCTTTGGTGCTAATGAACCTGAGAAGAGGGAGGGGAATTCAGAGTTTCTGTGTCTTTTACTCAATTCCAGTAAAATTATGCTAAGAAATGGCAAAACTTATTTCTGTGAAATGGTGATGCTAGTGTTTTGTGGCTTGGCTTTTTTTATGTGTGTGCCCTTATTTAATTTAACCAGGCAGTCAAATTTCAATAATCCCCATCACTTTTCAACTCACTGTTTTATGTTTATTCACGTTCTCCTGATTGTACCACTGACCAGTTCCCTCTCCTTAATGTGTTGATACCAATGCTCAGGGATGGTATAAAAAAATTGGAGGGAAACACGGTCATTTACTCCCTCTTGTCTTGTTTGTTTGCTTCAGAAGTACTTGCACTGGCACAAATAGACTTTCCTTGTGCATGGAAAGAGATAAGGTTGGGGTTTTCTGTTTTATTTGTTCTGTACCATACATACTTTCCCCACCCACTCCCTCCCTCACTTCTATACATGCTCACACACAGATATACTTGTATACTAGCAGGTTTCAGAGAATTTCACTCAGCTGAGGAGAATGTGACCAATGTCTGGGATAAAATGTTTATATTTTCAGCATCACGAGTCATTTCCACCAATCTTACCATCACAGGTGGGTGTTTCTGGGAAGGGTGCTAAAGCACCTATCACTCAGCACTTAGGACACTAAAATAGCGTTAGTGAAAGTAGTGCTATGAAGAGCTGGGGTGCACTATGTTGTCACAAACTAATTGCTGCCCTCCCAGTTTAGCTCCATTTTCAGAAGCAGAGGAGGGATTTAGCTAACAGGTGATGCAGTTGTGTGTGTCTTTCTTGAAAATGTCAGTGTGGCTCATAGTTCTGCCTCATTGCCGTATCTTTGACTACTACTTCTCATACAGGAAGCTGCACGTAGATGGTTCGAGTGATTTTATGAATAGAGGGATTTTTCTGAACCTGCTGCATTTTGCTCAAGTGCTCTCCCTAAGCTAGGTGTCTCTGAAGATAGACGAGTGCATCTGCAAGTTTCAAGATGTGCAGTTTCTGTGGGTGGGGTGGGATGAGTGTGGTGTGGTGAAAGAAGAGAAGAAGAAACGGTCTCCAGTGTCAATAAAATTTCTGGCTCCTCACATCACTATCTGTTCTCTTACAGGTTCTGCTTTTTAAACACTGACCTCAAGAGAAGCTATGCAGGCTGAAAGGGTTATTATACGACTGGACACCTTGAGTCACCTGGGGTAAATTACTACAGTCTCTCAGTTATTAGTTAAGTCCTTGTGTTCTGGTGAAATCAGTGGAGCTTGAGTTCACTGGTGTAGTATCTGAGCCATCAAGTTTAATGAATCGTTACAAATAATTTAATCTGCACTTGCAGGTGCTATTAAAACATTTATTTTTTTTTTTTTTTTACCAAGAGCTTCTTTTTACCTAGGAAGAGAAATCTTTCTCAGTCACAAAGGTTTAAATGGAGTAGTGGTATAGGTTTTGTTCATTAGAAAGCCTGATGCTGAACTGAATATTTCCTTCTGCTAAACTTACCTCCTCCAGAATTTAAATCTTTAAGTTGCAGGGGATAAAACATAAGGCCCTGGTTAATTGCAAATAAATAGTGCCAGAAATATGTACAGATGGTACCTGAAGTTCACTGCTGAAGACTATCCAGTAAACTATTTATAATTTGCACGACATGTATGTACAGGAAGCAGGAGAAAAACTTTTTTGTGGTTTCTCACACTTGTAAAAAAATAAAACAACAAAAAAAGAAATCATAAATGAACACGCTTGGTCTGTGAAACTTCTTTTTTGGGAAAACAACAACCTGTATTTCTATTTATTTACCTTAATTAAATTAATAATTTAACAACTCTGAAGATTTCGGCATTTTCCAGGATACAGGTATAAATATCTGGCGAGTAGAGTTGTGTATATTAAACTACATCTACTTAGCTAGTAAATATTTTGCTGCATTAGTTTGCTCATTCCCAAGCAATCAGTTGTGAACTCCAGTGTTGTAACGGGTCCACAGGGAACATTTGTGCTTTGGTTGGCACTTAGATTAAATTCATCAAATGATTTTTTTCCCCCCTTCAAGGCTGACATTTCAGAATGTTTTTTTTAAAAGGTTGTGTGCCAACTGCCGAAGTCAATTAATTAAATGGTAAATCTGAAATTTGTAGGGGAAGACTATCATTCCGTTTTGCTGTGCGACCTTGGAAAAATGAACATTTAATCCACAAAACACATGGCTTACTAGAAGGTCCTGATCTGCTTGCATTGAAAGTAAAAACAAAACTCCCAGAGATTTTTTGTGAGATTAGGGATTACCTCAAGGATGGCGTTTTGCCCTGCATTTTCCTTCTGCTTTTGATACTTGGTGGTAATGAGAATATCCTTTGAGGTCCTGCTATTCTTGATAGTTCAAAGGATTCAGCACATAGTAGAAGGGAAATGTGCAAATGTGTGGCCTCACTTTCTGTATATTTGGAGGTACCCCAGACAAAGGCACGATGTGCAGTCCCAGAATCTGATTCCTATGCTGGCCAAAGAACTTAATCTCAGATCCATAAAGGAGATCATAGAGGCAAAATTCAATAAACACGAGCAGATGGTGATCCTATTCTAAGATAGCATAGGCACGACAAATCTCTCCCCAAAACACACAGTTCCCAAGGAGTGTACATGCCTTCAATGGCTGCAAAGGCAGCCTGGTTTCAAAGATTAGGCTGGACTTTAGTCCGCTGTCTACTACTCCCCACCTCACTTTTTGTACATTTTACTGAACTAATACTGTATTTGAAGCTTTACCAGCATAAGGCGCTTGGAAATGACTGCAGTGCACTGATTGTTCTTCAGCTGTTAGTTTTCCTGTTGTTACTTTTATATTTGTTTTGTGTTTGTTTGTTTACCCTGCCTTAAGTCTGTGGTGTGAATAAAGACCCTGTATGTGGGGCCGCAAACATGCAGGGAATGGAAGGACAGCCCAAAGGCAGTATAAAAGACAGTAGAAACAGTGAATAGGCCAGGTGGGCTGGGGAAGACAAGATAGGTGACATAGTACTTTTCTCCCTTTGCCAATTGAAATTCTTTGATTCTGTGTTTTGCTACAATTTCAAGTTCAGGACTTGTACCTAATCTGTGGCCTGGCTGTTCCCTGTTTGTTTCGTGAAAGTAGGTGTTTGTTTCTTTGGGAAGAGAAAAGCTGCCTAAAGAGAGTTGTTTCCTACATAATTAGAAATTTATTAGGATTTATTCTCTAATTTAACAACTAGGCATGAGAGGAGCTTGAGGAAAGGCACTGATCAGCCATCTGTAGTAGGGAGAAGTGGTAAAAACTGCTTGTGCCAAGGGTGTTTCCAAAATACCTTCCTTGTAGGAATGTAGGTGCTATATATTAAGATATAGGAACTAATTCTTCTCAGGATTCAAAATCTCGTACCTTCTCATACCCCTTTGCTTTATAGAATGAACAGAGCAGCAGTTCTTTCTTTCAAAGCCCTGTAGCACAATTCTTAGGACATGTTTATTTCTCCACCACGTCTTTAAAATTGTCCTGCCTGTTCAGATATAGGATATCTTGCGGTAAGGACATCTCATAATTTCTTGCTGAAATGGTTCCTCCTTGTGAAAGAGGCCTGCAGCTGTGATGGCCCAGGGAGACTGAGTCACCAAAGTGTGAGCAGAAGTGGGAGAACTTCAGCCCTGCTTTTCTGAGCCACTGTTACTATATTTAATTTGAGGGATGTTTGATGTAAAACATTAGCAAGAATGCCTCCAAGAACGAGGTAAACGAAGGATGCCAAGCTGTGGATAATGCTGGAAGTCAAAGCTACTTTGGATTCCTAGCTTCTTCATACTGTAAAAATTGGTGTTTCTATGTATGCCTAGAAGGAGAATCCCTGAGAGGATCTGGGAAAATATAAACACTTGAAGGACTTCAGATGATGCCAAGGCTAAGCAATAGATGGGCAGAAGTTTAGAATATTGAATTTTGGTTTAAATCCTATCTGAAGACCAAAAGTGTTGGGTGAGTCTAAAACTCAGCTGATGTGTGTTTAAAATTCCTTCCTGTGGGATGGATGTGTTGATATTTATCTCAGGGGAATGTTGGGCAGAGATATGTGTCAAGTGCTCACTTATTACAGTAATAACTGTACCATATATGGACTTAGACAGATAGAAAAGGTGTTTTAAATGGCTTGTAAAATTTGGCAGAAAACAACTTTCACAAGTGTTTCTAGATGATCACTAGATTACCGAGTTTCCCTTAAGTGGTGTTGGGTGCTTATCTATATTGTTTCTGTGCAAAACGCCTGTTGTCTCCCTGTGAGATGTGAATCCAGTTTTCCAAGACATCATTAAACATGAAAGAACTAAACATCCTAAATTTTTTCCCTAAAGTTTTATCTCAGCATTGTCTTCATCAGTAGCCTTGTCTGCAGGAAGTGTAAAGTTTCCTGCTATGATTGTTTGACTGCTGCCAATTATCAGATAGGCTTTTGGCAGCTTTCCCCTCAACCTGCTGATTAGCTAATGTGTGGTTACTAATACAATATGGGAAACTGGTGTAAACGAGGAAGCAAAAGATTTATTAATTTCATGTGCTAAATACTGTTTGTAATATAATTATCAATACTGTGAAAAGAAATCCTGGCTTAAGAAATAGCCAGGTTTCTATGTCTTTTGTGAAATGAGGCACAAAAATTTTGTGCAGTAAACAGGTATATTTTCCCCTTGGCACACACACATAATTTTCATTAGATTCATAGATTTTAAAGGCAGAAGAGGGACCATTAGAGCATCTAGTCTAACTACCTGTAAAACGCAGGCCACAGAGTTTTATCCAGCTACCTGCATCAGAGTTAATAGAAAACAGGAGCCAAATCCTGAGCTGGATGTACAGCACTGTTACTCCACCAACCTGGAATAATGGTGGTTTATACCAGCTGAGAATTTGGCAGTAGACTTGTCAGACAATGGATTCTTTTTGCATAAACCTAAATGAAAATGGTCACATATATTTTAATAGCAGTGTTGAAAGATCCTTCTTTTTTCGAAATTTTTTTTTCAAAAACCACAAATTTTTGAAAAGTGTTTTAACCTTTAGAAGAAAATGTGTTTTTTTCCCAAACCTTTCTGGGATGATTGTGTTCCCCGTTGTAATCTAAAATCGTCCCTTCACTGGATCTCCTGAAGAAAAGGCATAAAGTTAGCAGGAAAAAAAATGTTTCTCTTTAAATTGAAACCTGTGCCAAGATTCTTATTTGTAATTAATTCATGCCCTAGGATTTTAGTGGGGGAAGGAAGAACTAAATGATGTAGTAAACCCCTGAATATTCTCATAACCAAGAACATGAACTCAAAAGTTCAAAGACTAAAAGTCTCAAGAGCTAAAATGTAGTCTGTGGTTTCTTTCATTAAGTTCTATATTTGGCAAAACAAGATGTCTCATCACTCTTTTGTAGCCATCTGTACATGTGTGTGGATGATGTTATTATATTTATAGCAGATAGAGCCTTATCATTTAGCTACAGACAGAATTCTACCTGCTCAGAGCTACAGGGTTTACGAATGCACTCAGACAATATTGACATAGCCAACTCCATAACATCCTGCAATCTGCACAGAAATGAAGACTTTGTGCACACCAAAGCTGAACAAAAAACTTCCTTCCTGCTCCCCTAACCCAAGAGACTGTTTAAAGGAAAATACCAGTGTGGGGAGAATATCCTTCAGATTCCCAGTTATTTTCTGTCAGTTCTAACACAGGAGAAGGTGGCAAAGACTTGAAGAATACAAAACATGTAGAATATGTAGCAAGGGAGACAGCTTCTTATTAGAGTAGCTGCTTCTGTGGACAGTCAGCAGAGAGAATCTCCTCTCATCGTATTCCCATTCTCAGTGATTATAAGCCAGCTGCTGATCTGGCTGATGAACAGTTGGAGGTGCTTTATATTTGCTTAAAAAAAAAGTAAACAGAATACATACATTTTAATATCCCATACCTTTTTCCCCTTGTGTTTTTCTTCTTTGGAGCTGGAAGTCTGTTTCAACGTGTCGCGGCACATTTTGGTGCCACTGTCACAGGGAGAAAAAATTATGATAATGTACTGCACATATAAACATCAGAAGATGTGCTCTGAAGCTTACCACTACACCCCTTTTCTCTCTTTCTCTCTCTGTACTTTAAGCAGGACTAGAAAAGCCAAACCCTCCTTGAGAAGCAAGGTTTCTCTTTGTCCTTACCCAGAAGGATGTAAGCGTTCGCCATCCATTAGGAAATCCTCACCTCTATCGCACCACTATGTGTTCATTAACATCAAATTTGCCTACAAAGCTTGTGTGAACATCACATGCTTCAGCCTGTCACAAACAACATCTGCCTCGTGAGATACACCCAGCTGCTGAACCGTTCTGCCCACAATGCCTGGACCGTGCTCATTCAGCACTCCGTAAGAAAATTGAGAAAAAAAATAACTTTATATCTATTTCATGCAGCCAGGCAAGACCAACCTTAAATACTCTCCCTTCATGAACATCAGCCTGTTAGCTTATGTTAGGTGCTCCTGTGAAATGGATCCTCAGGAATGAAACATTGGGAGCAGTGGCTTGTGAATGAGGAACACTCTGTGCAGCACCCTGCCAAGCTTGGTGATGTATTGCAGCACTTAGGGGCCACTACTCCTCCTCATCCTGCCTTATTGTGGTATCTTCTGTCCGAAGAAAGGTGTGTGTAGAGCATGCCAGCATACTTGCACTGTGACACAAGGTAAGACAAGACAAAACATGAGCGCCATGGAGACTCTGACTGAGGTCTGTGCTGTATGTGGTGGGTAACTTGGTACAATCCTGTGTTTGTTGCCTGGTTCAGTCCTACATTTCTCAGGCCACCTCCAAGAAATATTAAAAATACTGTTTTCCAAAGGCTGAAGTTAGGCAATTATTATAGAAATATTGGCTGTGGTTTATGGTCTTGCCAAATTAAGTTTAGCTTCAGTGAATGTGACATGAAATCTGTAGAGTATAGCCCCACCAGTGAATAAAAAGGCTTCTTCAGCCTAGTCATGTAGAAATGTCAGTAATACAAAATTCTGACAATTGTAAGAGCATTGCATTTGCAGAAGCTTTGCACTTTCAGTCTGGTGATAAAGCGTCAATCTGTATATAGTTCCATTTTGTCATTTGCTTGTGGAGTACTTCTTTCCTACACTAAAATTAAAATTGAAAAGTCTTTTTCACTTTTGAGGAAAAGAGCAGCGTTGAAGAGAAATTCTCCCTGGCAAATTAATAGATAAGGTCTGCCATGCTGACTCAAAAGCAAGCAAAAGGTAAAAATTGAATCTCTTTATCACAGTTAAGTCATTTTTCTAAACTGAGGAAGTAATATAGGATGGAAGATATAGGATAGATTCTCTTACAGAAAGTGCTTTTAAACTTTAAAAGATCCATAACTAATATTGGGAATGCTTATAAATTACAGTCTTCTCTTTTAGATTATGTTGCATTTATTACATTCTACCAGGACTTTATGGAGATTCTCAAGGAATTAAAGTTATATTTATGATAAAAACATGGAGCTGCTTCTAAATAGCATTTTCATCATATTAACTGTTGCCTAGATAGCAGGCATATCTCCTTGAGCACCTCTATTCTGGTTTAGCACTACAGCTTGCAAATTAATACAGTCATTATAAGACAGCAAAGCTATATCACTTACCATTTCATTATTGTTCATATCAAAATCCATATTTTTTCAGTTTTCCCTAGGGTTACAAACTGGATAGGGAAACGTTATCACCTTGCAAAATAATCTCTCAAGACTCGCTCTCTTTGGTGTTAAGAGGAGCAGTTAATCATATTACAGTAATTTTCATATTAATAGGTACTGTGTAAAGAGAGAGTTAATGCTCTCCTCCTACATTCAATCCTCCAACAGAGCTTTTTATATATACATATATTTATATATGTGTGTATGTGTATATATATATGTGTATATATATATTAATCTGCTTGGAACTGGATTAGCACAAAAGATATCACGTCCTACTCAGTATATGAATCAGGGTCAAATCAACAGCATACCCTTAAATTTTTAATCAAAATGGCAATCTGTCATCCCTAAGAGAGTTAGGTAATGTTTCAGTGAATAACATGAATCCATACCATGTTTTAATGGAAAATGGGAGACCTTACTGCAGCACAGGAAAACACTCCACAGAGTGTCTTGCAGATACTTTACACGAGAAACTGTGATCCTACAGCATGTGTATCCACTCTAAAACAAAAATCATCTTGAGACCTGAATACTATTTTCTGAGGGATTACTTTACTTCTGAGATCTCCTCACATACTGTCATTTTCTGAACACTTCCCATACAGTGTTGTGCATTTAATAATGTGACGTTTTTATTTGAACTTGGAGCTTTAACTTTGTGTGTGAGCATTTTCTGGTGCTTTTTCTTTTTTCCAATCTGCTAACCTGAGTAATGCGGTCTGTTCAGAAGAACCTGAGCATGAATTTAAGGAGCTAGACAAGGGGTCAGGTGTTTGCCTAATTTTTGACAGCCTGAATATGAAAGAGATGTGGGTCAGGTCTGCGGAGACGTCGGGGAGAGCGGGCTCGGCTCTGCTCCCGCTCTGCCCCGGCTCAGTGGGAAGCTGCTCCACGTGGGAGCCTGAGTGCTGCCCAGGTGCTGCAGCTAATGACCACCACAGAGAGCGGGATCAAGACCTGGAACACAATGCTGACTTAATGTGGCCATCTGGCTCCTGGAGCCAGTTGGCTTAGCCCGTGAAGGAGCCCACGGCATCTTCTTGGGCAGTGTGGGAAGACACTCCCTTGGTAAACCTGCATGTTCTGTCAGTGGCCGCTCTCCTTTTGCTGAACTCCGTTGCTGTAATGATGCCATCTCTCTCGACACCCGTCATTATTCTCCCCACCATCATTCCCAGGGGTTCTGACTAAAATCGGTGGAAAGCTCCCTTGGATTTTACAAGCTTTGGTACTCGGACTTGTCTGGTTTTGACTCTGTTTTCTGTTTAGACCCACTTTGGCCACATCCCTCACCTTCCCCCACTTATGTGTACTTTTATTTCTATTCCTGACCTGCTCAACAACTTAAATTACTTAGGCAGTGAGTCAAATGCAGACTAAAGAAATGCTTTCAGCTTTGAACTGAAATGTGTTGACAGAACTCACAAGAGACCTAAAGGAGACGTGGAGAAGTGGCATCATTTTGGGAGAAAAAAAGCTGGAAACATGATTCTCATCAGATCTGTGGACTCACCATGGTTTTGTGGCAGCGCTCCTGGCTGCCTTAATGAAGTCACGAGTCCACTAATGCTGTGTACAAACAGTTTTAATTGGTGATAATATTAACACTTGTTTAATGCATCTTAATGGTAGCTGGAATTCGGTTCTATCCGCACTATACTGGTGGAAATCAAAAGTAATGTTATTCAAACTTATGTTCTTCTTGATTAGCAGCACTTTAAAAGAAATCATACTCTAATGCACTTCTGAATTTCAGATATTCTACTGTATTTCCATTTATAACCTGACATAATTCCCACACAGCATATGGTATTAATCTGGTGTAAACACCATGTTATGATGATACCCGAACACATACAGCTGACATGAAAATGTCTTAAAGCACAATATTTCCAAAAGCAATTATGGCTCTATGGTTGGTGGTTAGCTTGCCGTGTGAATTTTTGTTTCTTTCTGATGCATACATGAAGGTACACAGGATGAAACATTACAAAAAAGGAGGTATTTTCACTGTGCGCAAAAAAGAAAAAAATAATTCAGGATGGTCCACTTTTTTTGGTCAGGCTTTCATAAGGAGATCTCACCTTCATGTGAACACAGTATTTTTGTGGTGTTGGAATTTCCATTGTTTGTTTTAGAGAGTGGATGGGTAGATCAGTGCATGGAATACAGTGACACAAAGTGAAACCAATGCATTTTTGTAAGAGAAAACTATGTCCAAAATAAGTATTTAAGGGTTTTTTTTTAATTCTTAGTGAAGGTAATACTCCTCCTGATAGGTATATGCCCCAGATATCAACCTCTGCTGGTAACCAGACATTTTTCAATGTTCCTGCTGAAAGGGGTGGGAGACCAGCTCCCCTTGTCCAGGTAGATGCAAGTGTGAAATCCTTAAAAAGATTGCCTAACATTGGAGTTGAGTCAATAATTTTGTTAAAAGGAGATAAATAAAAGCATGTCTTTTGGAAAGTAAATGCGTGTGGATGGTAATATTTTTGCTTGAACACTTGCCAGTAGGGCCAGATTCACAGCTGGTGTAAACTTTTCTAGTGCCATTGAGTTAACACCAGTTTGAGATGGAAAATTCATTTATTAGGATGAAGTACAGCTTTTTCCACAGATTGTTTGTAGCTCCACCTGCTACCCACACTCTCATTTTTTTTAGTCTTTCCCTTTTTTTCTTCCTCATGATCCTTTCTTAAATATGATCCTAAGACAAACAAAATGAAGCAACCTCAGTAAAACGCTCTCATCTTGAAAAGGAATTACCCAACAATTGATCTCTGCACTCATTAGCATCAGTATAAATCTACAATGCCCTTGTTCTAATTACTTCATATTTGCACTATGGTGAAAAACAGTAGGTTAGGCTGTTGATGGCTTTGTAAAGTGAGCATTTCCAGCTCATCTCCTATTATCCAATGCAATATCTTAGCTTTAAAATAGACAGCTAAAAATCTTGCAACAGGGCAAGTGTAAATCTGGAATAACTCCACTGAAAATTTACACCCATGTGACTAAGAATTGCATTTAGCTCATTTGGTTGAATTCCTGTTAATGGGTTCTGCATGTTCAAGCATCCACCAGAGATTAGATGGAAACCAGCATACTTGCTGTTATCTGCGATGCAGGCAGGACACCAGAGGTGAAAGGGTAACGCATTATCACACTGTGCCACCTGGGCCATCCAACACAATTTGAGCAACCATAATTGTATTGATTACTTCTCGTGTTCATGACTAATGACCTCTAGCTGCAACCTTGCATTTTCTAAATCTTTTATATTCTGATTTAATAATAAGATTTGATTAAAAATTGCCATTAGCCAATGCCAATGATTAGTCAGCAGGACCGAATGCCGCCAAGTTCCAATGAGTTTCATTATTCTGGAATTAAAAAGGACAGAGAACTTCTCTGGGTTAATAATACAATGATTCTGTCTCAATCAGGAATGAAAGGAAATAACTCTAATGTACAAATGCAGCAAAATGTATGGCTGTTACTAATAGCTACATTTTACAGAGAAGTGTTTGAAGATTTAAAGGGACTTTGTCACAGATGGTGGGGACAGTTTGCTTTTACTTTTTATATTTGATTGGAAAGCCAGTGTCAGATGGTGTGTGAGGGGGCATTTTCCCAAAGAAGGCCTTTTCCTTTGATGAAACAAGAACGTGGGGTTTATTCAGTTTCTCCGTGCGCATCTCTGCCATAGGAAGACAATGCAAAGTGTACACAGGCAAAAATGAATTGTGATGGCTTTAGAAAATGGCAAGGGGATTTGTCCAGGCTGTTCACTTGCTGCGAATATATTAACCTATGATATTTATTTAATTTTTTTTTCCAAAATGGTGATTTAATATTTAAACACAATGACATAGTGTCACATCTAGCCCAGAAAATAAAGTAGTATGCTGTTTCCTTTCAGGAGGGTAAAGTATTTAAACACACACTGATTTTTTAGACATGTGTCTAAATCCTGCTGAAGTGGTCTTTTGTTAGGGATAGACTTAAGCATGCACTGAAGGGCTCTGCTGAACCTGAATCGATGCCCTGGTGTTCCTGAATGTGGGGTGCACTACAGAAGATGCTCTATGGGGGAAACATCTGCTGCGGGATGTGATGTTACCTCAGATCCTGTTGAAGCTGGCTGAAGGACTAGGTGACATTGAAGTCAATGAGAGCTGAGAGCACTCAGCACCTTTCAGGTTCAGACACCTAAATAATAGAAGACTCTTGAGGCACAGCAAAAGCATTTCCCCTCTGTCACACAGGAATAAGAAAACTGTCCTGTCTCCATTTCATCCTCCAGAAAATATGTCCCAAATCTGAGTCCTTTAAGATTTTTAGGGTGTTTGAATAAATACCTCTTTGAATTACTGCATACATAAAACTTTTTGTCACCTTCAGGAAAATAATTTTTAAACATACTTCGTTAATAAAGTTTGCTTTTGGCAACTGTTGTTTTCCTCGCTTATTATAAGTGCCTTTAAAATGTTTCCATTAATTAAGGCTGCTTTTATGAGCTACATCCATTTAGTAAAATTACAGAAAGAAGTGCTGCCGACACATCTGCCATTGACTTCTGTTTGCCTGAGCATTTTATACCCCCATGAATAGCACAGTGGGGAGAAAAAGCCTGCGAAAGAGAATGATAGAAAGAGGTGAATTCTGTCCAGCAAAACATGGGGGTCAGGAGAGACTCGGCTGATTGCATACTCATGTTTTCCAGTATTGCATGAGGAGAGTGGAAAGTTGGTTGAACTCTAGTTACAACACAATAGCCCTCTTAAAAAATACTGATTGAAACGCTCAGAAAATAAAAAATGCATAAAGCATGAGTCTGAATATATGAGATTGTGTTTTGGGGGAGCAGGCAAGAAGGAGTTTGATCTGAACATCTCAGTATTAACTTACGGAGGTTTTTATACACCCTCAGCTGAAAGCATTACTAGCCAGATTATAATTATAATTACCTTGGCTTCATCTCAGTGTTTATCTGCCATGACACCCACCCAGCCACCTGCCTGCTATTAATTCATTCAACACTAACTTCATCTTTTTTTCCTTTTATCTTGTTTTTTTCCTGTTATCCTAACTTTAAAAAATGTGTCCGTTATTAGAAACAAACTAACACAATATTTGTTTGTCCATGACATCATATGTTCCTTTGTTTAAAAAAAAAAGAAGAAAAAAAAAACCCCGCGGAATTCTTCATATTATAAAAATAACCTATTTGTATTTTATAGTGAAAACTGGAAAGATCTGGCATTTAACGAAAAAACTCAGGCTGATAATCTTCTTTAAATTAAATCTTTTTTTTTTTTTTTTTTTCATCCAGAATACTGCCAGATATTCAAATAAGAGGAAATTCATGACAAGGGGCAACAAGAACAGTACACAGTGGGCTTGTAGGATTCCACTGTGGGTGTGAGTCTGTACAGGTCTGGGGTATTTCTTGCTGTTATTGCTCCTGAGATGCTGAAGTTTGTTGTTTGCTGTGACAGAACACCAAATGTCCAAGTCTCCTGTAAAATGATGGTTTAAAAACATTGACCAAAAAGGAAAAAAACTTGAAATCACAACCATTCCCACAGTGCTTAAAGCCTTGGAAAGGCTTAACACTGCATTCTGCTATGCTGTTTATAGGACAGAAAGCACTTCTCCCCAGTATGCCTGGGACCATGCACTGATGCTGTTGTGTGGATGTCCTTTTGGAAGATCAGTGAGTGGTAGATTGAAGAACAAACTGTAATGTGTCAGAGAGAGCTAATTATAATAATGGCTTGAGGTCAGGTAAATGCTTCACTATGTGTCTGACCCAACCATTGTTTATTATACTCCTCGTGTCAACACATTTTTACAGAGTGAAAATTAGCAACTCATTAATTTAATTTCAGGATTTAATGCCACTGTGAAGGAAAATAAGCAAGGTTTATATTGAATAGTGATGTTTCTAGAAGGCAGCATTATAAACATGGAAGTGAAGAGACTTTAAAAGCAGCTTTGAGTTGAATGGTGTAAAGGTCTGATCTTGCAACCATTCATCAAACCTCAGTTCATCAAACTGCACTTAACTTTAAGTAGCTGGTCAAGTCTTGTTCAAATCAAAAGCATGTGTTTAAATGCTTTCCGCACTGCAGTCTTAGACCACGCTCAAGCAACGTTTCTGACTTCATGGAGCCTGCTTGCCTGGGCAAATGTGTCAGGGTAAAGGCCTAATTGCCCATATTCTCTACTGTCGATGCTCCTTTTTTCAATGACATTTCTGCTCTCTGTCAGTTAAAGCCTGGAAATGTCAGAATGTAAGACACGTTACCCAGACCTCTGTACAGATTTTGGGGGCACAGTTCAAGCAAGAAAATGAATGAAGGAGAATTTCTGAGGGAGTACACTTATTGCTTATTATATTTTTCAGCTCCCCAAAGTATGCAAGCTGCTGTTTATCCAATGTCGGTTCCTGACCTGTTTCAGCTAATGCAGTCTTCCTTTGGCACAGCTTACAAAGGCACAGCAGCACGTTGTGTTTACAGAGACAATAACTCTTCTCACTGTTACAGTGTTAACCTGAAGACTTTCAATACTTTAGGACCTACTAAGGCTGGAGGTTTCCCAGTTTTCCTGCTTTCTGTCATCTTTTCTTATATTGCCTTCCCCACTTCCCTCCCCTCTATCCTTTTATTCTTAAAGAAGGTCAGTACTGGGGAAGTGAAGACATGCTTTTCCCAGGTCCTGGAGGATTTCTTTGCTTTCACTCCAAGCTATACTGGTGGATGAAACCCCCTCTTCCCCTGAAGGCCAGAAGAGAGCCCTAGTGTGTTCAACCTGATCCCATTCTGTGTGACTGAAGGTCCAGGGCTCCAAAGCATGCTGCAGGCTGCAGGTACTGAACAGTTTCCTATTGTTTAAGCCCCAGGAGATAAAAGAAATCTGTGTCAGAGCTTAGAAAACAACCCGGATGTCTTAGCTGTTCTTCCCCAGACTTAGACATTAAACAGCTTTCACTCCCAATGCACAATCATTGATTGCTGGGATTTTTTATGTTACCCTTCAAAATTATGGACCACTGCATGCAGGAATCCCTATTTTTAGACTTATTTTTTCTAATGATAAATTCAGGAAATATTATAATAGAGTGCAATTATCAGAATGTGGCTATCAGTCTAAAACTTGTATCCAGCACTGTTCTGGTTTGGCACTGTGTGGCTAGCCTGGCTCTGTCCTCAAAGCCATCTTTTGTGTTGGATGGCAATTGCTGCAAGGGCAGTATGTACAGCTACAGCTTTCACCAAGGCATCGACAGCTCTGAGGCTGGGGACTGAGGGGGCAATGCGTAGGTCTTATGATCGTCCTCATTTCATTGGAAAAGGTCACAGAAGTCATCAGATTGACTGCGGAACATTCCCTCAGAGCAATGCACCTTTTGTACTGCAGAGCTGCTACTATTTTTGAAGCCATGGTCCATGCGGAACACAAATCTTTCTTTAGCATGTGTATCAATGCATTAGAAATACCCTCGGGGATGGGGAGAGGCTTCCTGTTCAGTGCAGTATTTCAACAAAATATTCTAAATGAATGTAAAGCGGGCAAGAAAAGCTATTGCTGGGTTTTGTTCCTTCCTTCCAAAAGCAAGTCAAGGAAAAATTGAGGAATGGAGATCCTTGACTGTAGTCAGTGTATGTGTTTTTTCATGTAAGGAGGTAATAATAAAAAGATCAATGTATTGAAAGTCTGGATTCTTTTTACATTACAAAACTCATCAGGTTAAAACCAGCTGGCAAGGAGTGCTGTAGGAACAGCACAGCAGGCTGCGGACTGTGTGTTTTAGGGGAGAGCTTTGAATGTGCCCCATGTCCTCTGCTTCTACCACATGGGCCTTGGCACAAAATCTGTGCCCATGAAATGGTCAGCCTGTGAAAAGTAGAAAGCACTTTATATAGCATATATTGCCCTTGTTTCAGAAGTATCTGCAAAACAGTCATCTACCTAACAGGCAAATGTCCTAATAATATATAGAAAATGGCCCTTCATTGCACATAAATGAGTTACAAAAAGGAAAACCCGCTAAAAAATATACAGAGGTGTCCACAAAGTATTTTCTCCTACACTCTCTGGAAACATTTTTCAATCTCAAATATTTTCCTGTTCACCAGTGCCCTGTGGAAACACCTGATGAAGAGGTAGATCAACCCTCATCTTGCATGGGTCTCGGCTGTGTCTCACAACAGGTTTGCTAGCAAGCATCCCTGCTGCAAGCAGGTACTCTGCCTGCAGCCTCTGGCGTTAGCCCCGGCGTGCTGAACAAATCACAGCCCTGCCAAAGCGCCTCATGCTGCACCTGAAAGAGAGGAGTGAATTTCGTGCAGGTCAGATCCTGCAATGACATAGCATACTAATCACAAGCCGGAATGGCTCTTTGGTTCAAAATGGCTCTTTGATTTCTCTTGATGACTGAATGAACACTGTGAAGGCTCAGTAAGGCTGAACTTCGTTACTAGGCTTGTTTGACCACCAATATATGAATGCCCAGAGGTATGAATAAACCCTGTATGGAAGGAAAAAAAAGCCCACCAAGCGAATGAATGCCTAAAACATGCTCACTGGTTTTCAGATACAGCACTATGGAATTTCTTCACAGAATTTAAAATCAGTTTAACTGCATTTGATATCTTTTTACAAAGAAGCCAGGGGAAAAAATAATTAAATAACTACCGACTTTCATGGCTTTTTCACAGGCTTCAAATGTTACCATAGGTAGGTCATCTTATCAGTCAATATTTCATTAATAATATAATTTTTGCTTCCACTTTTTTTTGTTTGTATTTTTGGTTTTTGTTTCTTGTTTGTATTGTGAGCTTCTGGGAAGCATGGACTTTCTCTTGTTGTGGTTTTGGAACACATACCAGATACACAATCAAGTATGAATCTTCAGACATGACTAGAATAGAAACAAATTATAGTAAATGATTATTAGTCATTGTTTTAGGCTACGTGAAAATGTACAGGAAAAAAAAATCATGCAAAACTGACATGTTAAAGCACTGGAAATGGACTAATGAGACTAAGTTCTCAAAATCAGGGTAAGCCAAGGCTGTTGCTGGTTACTTCTTAATTAACTAAATGAAGCATACACAGCCAATAAAGATCTAACTTTTGCAAGGCAAATAAGCTAGGACTTTTATGGATGCCGATAAAACGAATGTTGTCTGGGCGATATTCATTAGCTGAGTGGAAGATGTCTGTAGAGGCTATGGTCCAGAAAGTTGGTGGATTTAATGGCACGGGCACGAAGGATTGTATAATAAAGTGAGTGAAGCTGGTAAAAGAAAAGAAGTAGCGCTTCTTCAGTGTGAATATGTTTCATTAAACCAGCAGTAAATTGCATGGACTTTTATCATCTCCTTGTCTACATTAGCTAAGGTCTGACTAATGCTAGTGGGTCTACCCATTCATTTGCAGAACAGAAAGACTGGTTTACTGTTCCTCATGAGCTGAAAGGTAGATGAGGAAAGCGTAGTTGGATGTCTGCCTTCTGTGTGTGTGTGGAGGTGAAGAAAAGCATTTGTGTAAAAGCAAA
This sequence comes from Falco peregrinus, assembly GCF_023634155.1. Classification (NCBI taxonomy): domain Eukaryota; kingdom Metazoa; phylum Chordata; class Aves; order Falconiformes; family Falconidae; genus Falco; species Falco peregrinus. The sequence continues at coordinate 64,276,602 of NC_073727.1, forward strand.
TTCTCAGGTATGTCTAACACCCTTTCTTTCCTATTTGTGATTGTATGATTAGACAAGAAAAATGGAAAACCTTTTCAGCCATGGTTTATTCCCACCCTGACAGTGTTCTCCTGGCAGTTCGAGACCTTTTCATACTGTGACAGGTTAAAAAGGAAGGAAGGAAGGAAGGACTGAAGTTTCTGGAGAATGAAAAATATCAGAAGTAGAAAAAATGGTAGTGTGGTCAAGAGCAGTGTTACATATGTACACCTTCAGAGTCACGTGTGCCCCTTGTCTTTGGTCAGGCTGTGAGGAGGCTGGTGACCCACCATGCACCAATTGTCTTGTGGAAACCCCTGTGGTGTCCAGGAGCAATGTGATGACTAAGGCTGTTTCTCTGGGGGATAGCTACTATGTGAATTTGATAGCTGTTCAAGTGATACGTGAAAGAGCGTGTGACTCAACATGCCCTAGTGGCTATGCAGTTATTGTGCTGAAATAATGATCTAGTATCTGTTTACTTCTTGCTCACAGACCAACTTGTACTTTGCAGTACTTTTAGCTTCCTTTTTCAGTTTTTTTGAAGGCAAGGAAAACCAGTAGCAGGGCCAGGACCAGAACCAATATCCCATGAATTTCATCACTACCACCTCCAGTGTTTCTCATTGCTTCCCAGTTGTTAGCTGTGGTGCTGGTCCACACTTATTTTTTAGATATGTTTTAGGTCATGTTTTAGATCAACAGGGGTCTGCCACCCTGAAGCCTTTAGTGCTTCCAGTTATCTGGTGTCTCATGTCTCATGGAAAAAACATAGTTTTGTGCGCCATCATGTAAACACCCAATTTATTTCCAGATACAATGGAAAAAGGCTGGAGAAAGCTCAGGGAGATCAAGCAAGTTCAGAATATGGTTTACTGATCATCAACAGATGTGCTTAGTGTTTGGGGTACACCTAAATGCAAAGATCCCACAATAAATATGCATGTAAAAGGCATATAGGTGCTGGAATAGTACAGGAAACAGTGAGAATGAATTACCAAATAGATTTTATTTGTTTATTTATTTAAATCTCCCTCTTCTCTTGTGACTTCTCCTGTAAATAGACAATGCCTGACAGAACCTGGGGCTTGTATGATTTTCTGTCTGAAATGTGCAGAGCTGTGGAACAGTTAAATGGATATTTAAAAATTTCCTCAGTCCTTATCTGGCAAGTTTTGTACCTAGGCTGTCAAGCAGCAATCATTTAAAATCATACATTGTTCTTCTGATGCCAAAGTGGTGGCTAGTTCAGCTTAAACTTTGTATCACATGAACAGGAATATTGAATCTGAGAAGAAAAAGGAGCAAAGAGTAACTTCACGCTACTTGCAATGCTACTTCAGCATTGCAAAAGCATGTTTGGCTGTTTGCTTCCTGCAACTCCATAGCTGTTTTACTACCAGTAATCAGAGCGCTAAGTTGAATACTTGTTTTTATCTGGGTTGATAAATGTTGATGACAACTGTATAATATTCTGAAAAAGCAGAGAGAACGTTTTAGTCACTATAGCAGGGCAAATTTAGGACCTGCCACTGAAAATGTACTGTGCACATGAGTAACTGCTTTTTTGGTGTGACTCAGTTGCTAACTGTTTAGCTCTGATAACCCTAATATTTACAGTTTCAGAGCCTTTCTGGGATCTGTTATTTTTACACTGGCACATACAAAACTTCTTGAATAAATCTTGACTGCAGGCATAAGAGACGCTCCTCAGCGTGTCTACAGCTGCTGGCCAGTTTGGCCACGTAGCTGCTGTTTCCCTTCGAGTCAGCTGAGACTCGGAATATGACAACAGTAAGTAACGAAGCCTCCCTGACACCTTTAAAGTTAGATGCTCTAGATGCTGTGACATTTGAATTTACTATGATACAAGCTACCTGAATATGGTCATGTTGCCTCCTGATAGAAGTGGAAATGAGCCTACATCTGAACTGTGTGTTTGGGGCTGCCATACTTGAAAGACTTTTTGGAAAAGACCCTACAACTATGACTAACTATATTTTGTCATGAAGAACTGAAAGCATAGTAACCTCTTATTCTGTTTTCTCTAGTCATTTCTCCAGACCACTGATTTAAGAAGAAAATGTTATCTTTCTTCCTTTTCCTTGCCCTCTGAGAAATTCATATTAATTTTTAGTTAATAGCTGAAGCATCCGGGCAAATGCAAGTTGTGTTTCTGCATCTATTAGGATATAAATACCTGTCCTTTTCTCCCTCCTGCAGGTCATTCTATTTTAGGAGAGGCAATGGTAAATTTAACATCCAAGGTGTCATGACTGCAAGACTAAATGCAGGTGTAGAAAAATCTTACAGTCATGATTTCAACAAATGCTACTTTTCTATGAGTTTTATGAGGAACCGAAAAGGAAAGAATTGCACCTCTGCTGTTGGCACAGAAGCCTCACTCAGAGCATGACATGGCTTACTGACATGTGCTGACTACACAAACAACTCTATTTCTTCTTGTTTCAGCCTCTTCTTTTCATCTTAGCTGGAGACAAAATAGCAGTCATAAAATACTTGCAGAAAATCAGAAGAGCTTCCAAATCCATGTGCATACCTTGGCCAGATAAATAGAGTATCATTCTAGCCCAGATTTTGTTTGTGTGCAGGATCCCACTGAAGGTGACAGGTGAGGTTTTCATTGGGGTTTCTTCAGCACCTGAGCCCACTTCACCTTTCTGGAACATTTTGGTGATGCTGTTATTTCTTTTTTAAGTAAAAAATCCTATTCTGTACTCTTAAAAGCTTTGCGTCCTAGTGAAGCTCTTGGATGCATATTGATTCTCCTGCTTCTTTCAGAGACAGAAATGTTCTTGTTCTCTGAACCTGAAACAACACTCCTGGTAACCATGATGGTCTGGAGAATATAAACTGAGATAGGTATTTAGAAGAAAGGTATGTATCTCTTATTAGGAGAACTGACTTGTCTAAGACACGGCCTTTCAGCAACAAACCAGACCAGTGGTGTCTTAGGCCACGGCTGGAGCTTTTGGCTTCTGCAACTTTGCCCCAGAGTCCAGGATGCATCCAGATTATTTGGGTACTGTAGTGATTTCAGTGTGGTATGGAGAGGTCTCCCCTCAGACACTGAAGAGCTCTTGATATAAACCACTTTATTCTGAGGTCAAGGGCTCTGCAAGCTGTCCTGCTAACTGGCTTTACCATTTTTCCTCCCCTCTATGCATCTCTGAAAAGCACAGACCACCTTCTGAGACCCCAGTGCTGACACCACTAACTTTTTTTTGGTGTCTGTAATCACTTTCTTATTCTTTATTACAGAACATGTAGTAATTATGTAGTTTTCTAACATGCTTTGAGAGTTACTATGCGCACTGTGTTAATTCAGCATTATTTCTTGACCCAGGGCTGACTACAGCTATATCTACAATTTTGCGCAAGAAGCTCATTTCACTGTTACATTTCATGTAGACCACCATGCTGCTTTCTAATAGTTTGCAATTAGTTTGACTAAGGTATCAAACAGTAACGAATATCATGAAACTGTCAGTCATTAGACATTTTCTCTCCTTAATTGGTCAGTGATCTTCTTGTTAAGAAAATGTAAACACTTTAAAGTTAAAAAAAATGTGAATAAACCATAAAAACTTTTGCCTCTTCAGATGATGTAGCCATCAACTATTAGCAAGCACATTATTCCTCAAAACCAGAAGAATTACATTTTAGTTGTCAACACACATTTAAAAATAATTGGGACTAAAATGTTCTCCTTAGTTAATACCTTTGAGGATACATCTGCAGCTTGACCTCACCTCTATATTGAGCTAGTTTTGATGTTTTAATAGGCACAATATTACAACTTCACACTGTGACATAATATTTTGCCTTCAAATACATACACGTAGGCAACACAAGGAAATGTTTGTTATCTTCCATGTGTAAGAACAAGTACAATGTAAGATAAAAATGGAAGCAAAAAGCTTAGGTAGTAAAACATATTTTATTCCTCCTGGTTTTTCCTGATGAGGTTACAGGAAAAATACACAAGTTGTTTGTTTGTTAGGTTTCCAAGCTGCCAATATGTACAGTAGAGAAAAAATAAATAAGTCAAACTTCTGACAGGTGCAGAAAGAGAGAGCTCTGAGGTAAACTCTGACTCCCCAGGGTATTTAAAAATTTTTCCTCTTGCCAGACCCAAAATAAAATTCAGTCTCTATGTCCAAGAAAATAAACGGTTCTGTTGAACTGCCAGATATCAGGGCTTGTCTTGGAGTTTTTGTGAGATACACATAGCTGAAATTCAGATTTATTTTTTTTTACCATAGATACTGGACTTAAACAATACAGTTGTGCGAGAAACATGACTTTGCATTTTGGAAAGCAAAGGTTTTTAAGTTATGGCAGCTGATTGACATGAGCTGTTCCAGCGATGCCCGAGGAAGCATGCTTGAGCAAGCGTATCTGACTTCTTATTTCAGCAGCTTCTCTTGGCTGGTGCTTTTTCTGGTCTTCCGGTCCCTTCCCAGCTCTCCTTTCCTTTCAAATAACTGCCACTAAAAATTCCAGTCCAGACAAAATATGTGTAAAATATTACAAGAACCGAGTCATGTGAATGTATGGGGGAGGTGATGGAGTGATGGAGATGAGGTGAATCTGATACTTACCTGCATGATAAACAATCACAGCAGTACCGTGATGTATGCCTTGGCCATCTATTGCCCAGCTGTATCAGCGCAAAGAATGCAGGGTTTGGTGATGGCAAGCTGCACAGCCCCTATTAACGTGTCCCTTAGTGGCAGGTTGTGCTGCGAAGGGATGTGCTGCTTGGCATGGAGCCATAGTAGGATCTCCGCTACATTTTGGTGGAGCTCATTCAGCTCCAGTTGTCTGCCCCTGCACATGCAGCATGACTCAGGGACCTTCCAGATGGCCACCTCAATCCCATTTGCCCCAACTGACATCCTAGTAAGGCCATAATTGTACCCGCTATGTTTAAAACTCAGTTTTGAGGAGGTAATCCTGGTTCTATCACAAAGTCTCATAAATTAAATTGAAATCAGTCACATTTATGACTGGTTGTTAAAAAGCTGTAAGTGTTATGAATTTATGACACTGTGCTCATATTCAGCTGTTCACTGCTTCTGCTTCTAGGTCTTTTTCTCCTATGTGGGATAAAATTTATATTTGTGGGTGAGATCATTATAAATCTTTTATGTACCACAAGTGCAATTTTAAATGTTTGCAGGCATGGAGAACTGTGCCCATGAGATATCAACTATATTTCATGGGTTATTGCTTCATAGAACTGACAAAAAAGAGCTTTGCAACTAGTATACACTCACACACACTTCTTAAGTTTACATGTTTGACCTTTAAAAGCTGGTAGGCAGCATGAAATGTGCAACTTTTAGAAAATAAAATCCTACATGGTTCATATTTTACTTGGATGCCAGCTGGCCATGTTAATTTTCTTTCTTAGGCAAAAACACCTTCTCGGAAGACTTGCCCATGCCCAATCCTCCAAAACTTCTTGCTGATTCCAATTCCAATTGGACAAGTTCCTCAGGAGTGAGTATAGTTTACATACAGCTCTGTACATCACATCAGTGATGAAACACAGGCCAGCAGTGATGAATGCGTGGCTCACACTACATGCAAGCCTGTTGCTGAGTTCTGCAGCCTTCACACTGAGCTTTCCTATCATCACAGTTGTTAGAGATGATGTATTCAAGGCACCAGGTACAGAGGAATACAAATTTTTTTAAAAAGGTATTTTTTTCCTGGATGGAAAGATGTATGGGCTGGGAAGATCTTACTAGAACTGGGTGACCTGTTAATAGATGACAAGCTGTGAGCCAGGTCGTAGTGTGGCATTAACTTAAAAGAGCACTTGAAGAAATATGCTTTAATGGAAAGCACATTGTGTTGAGAGGTGGGAAGACTGGAGTTTCCTAGCTGTGTCATTGGACTACTGGGACAAATAGTTTCACTTCTCTGTGACTTACCTAGGTGTGGATTTAGCAGGGGAAAAGAGGTTAGAGGAGTTTTCTGTCCTCTCTGCCCCTGATTGACAATTACCCATAGCACACTGTGCAGGGTGCGACAAGTCTTTCTGCTTCCTGGCTTGTATCCCAGCCCTGGAGCACTTACTGTGCTGTGCGGAGCAGGGGAGAGCCATCCTCTACAGCGCATCTCCACGGTGTTGGGGACATGTCTCTGAGACATAATTTAGTGTGAGCATCTACAGGCTTTATCTACATTGGCACCATCCTGTTATTTACCTCATTTGCTCATTTTGGACAAAAGGCTCCTTGAGATTCAGACTGTCCCTTGCTATGTGTTACTGCTTTTGGTATCCAGTGTAAATATAAAACATAAATATAATTTGCCAAGGTCCTTGTGTCCTCTATAATACTGTGATGAGTTGGGGAAGTATCAACTAGCTTCAGGGAATATTTAATCTTTCACCTATGAATTTCCTATGTATTGTATTGGATATTGGTAATCCCCTCACTATTTCCTTTGTTTAACAATATATGCAATCTCTTTAGCTTTTGTAATGTTTTTTACTACAGGTGTTACATATTGTATTAGATTAAATAGGGCACATACCATTGTCTGTGTCCCCTGATTTGGGTAAATGGAATCTTGACGAAGAGATGTCAAGATGGCAGTGAGAATGTTACCTCCATCAACATTAGCACAAATGCACGTGTAAATGTTTTAAAGCACACGTACTTCCTTTGAATGTTTTAACAGCATAACCTAACTACTGAATATTCACAAAGCTCAAAATAAATTCATTCATGGTTTCTATTTGAACAAAGAGGCACAACCTTCTTTAATGCAACATTCATCCAACTTCATAGTATGCATCAAAATACATTTGGATGGTTTATGATTGATGTGGTCATCCTCTTATGATTCCTTTGGGCTAGATAGAAATAGAAATGTAGGGCAGGAGTGTCCATTACTGTGCAGCTGCTTTTCTCTGCGCTGTCAGCATAAACTAACGTGAAAGCTGGAGGGTCTGGCTCAGCAAAAATGTAATTCTGGGAAGATGAGCTGCTGTGGGGCACCTATATTTCTCTTCGTTAGCGGTGTTAGGATAGCATTAAAAGGGTGCATGGTTGAAGGGAGAAGGCAATGGGAAAGGGATCATAGTGTCTCAGTCATGCTCATTCATGTTGGCTCTTGATCGTGATTTTGGCTCATAGTGTGTTACAGCTAAGCATTAACTGGAAAAGCTTTTGAGCATTTCTGACATAATGGAAAGCAAATGGCCCTTTCACAAAGCAGCACCAATTTCAGAGGTGGAGTTAATGCCTTCTTTGCTTCAGTCTTTACTGCTAATGCCACCCTTCAGGAATCTCAGACCCTGAAGGCAAGAGAGAAAGTCCAGTAAAAGGAAGACTTTTCTTGATTGAGGAGAATCACGTTAGAGACCATTTATGCAAACGTGACACCCACAAATCCATGGGCCCCAGTGGGATGCACCCCCAAGTACTGAGGGAGCTGCAGATGTTATTGCTGAGGCACCGTCCATCATCTCTGAAATGTCACGGAGGACAGGAGAGGTGCCTGAGGACTGGAGGAAAGTCAATGGCACTCCAGTCATCAAAAAGGGCAAGAAGGACAATGCAGGAGACAACAGGCCAGTCAGCCTTTCCTCCATCCCTGGAAAGGTGATGGAACATTTCATCCTGGAGATCATCTCCAAGCATGTGGAGGAAAAGAAGGTTATCAGGAGTAGTCAATGTGGATCCCCCAAGGGGAAATCATGCCTGACCAACCTAATAGACTTCTATGATGGAATGACTGATTTCTGGAAGACACACAGGAGCTTAATTCTCCCTTTCTGGTGAAGCTTGAATTCTTACTTGTTTGCTTTTCAAAGTGGGGCTTATCTGTGGGATTTAGACTGCTAACGAGCTTAGGAGCTTCTGAAACTGTTGATGTCCAGACTGAAGTCTGTTTGTATCTTTCTGTAGCTGCGATCTGTCCAGATCCCAGGATCTGTTCACTTTCTGTTTTATGAATAGTTATATATAGAAGGAATTGAAATACTAGATCTGAAGGGAAGGAAGAATAGAGGAAAGAAGCAATGTTGCAATACTTCAGCAGAAGAAGTCTGTCTGATATTATTGGATGTACCTTTCACTAACTTAAACGTGTCTAAGGGAAATGGGTATTGAAGAATTTTTTTGTGCTCTCTGACTCTGAATATTTTACATTAATTAGTTTTGCCTCTTTATAGTTCTCTTCCTTAGTAGAACCTGAATCCTTAACTAAAAAGTAATTAAGCCCTTAATGTGACTGTGAATATTTAAACAAACGCACAGGCAACCATTGCTTTCCTTAATCAGAGTAACCCCATTTATTTATTCTTTTTTTAGACAGTCTTTTAATCCTTCTAACATTCTCCAAGACAAGCTAACTACTGTCTGTGTATCTGGGGGATTGCACAACGCAGCCTGCATTTGCTGCAGCTTTTTTTTCACTTTTTAAAAAATCACAATCCACTTAATCTGACAAGTGAAACCTTTGATTACATGTTACCTACACAATACTGCTTTTTTTCTCCTTAAGGCAGAGAAGGAAATAAATGCAGAAATATGTCTGCTAAATTTCCAATGTAGCAATCTGTTGAAGGAAACCGTGATCCTGACAGGTGCAAACGCTGGACTCTCAGGCTTAGGGAGTCTCATGAGCCTTTCGAAGGTTTCTCACCTCACTGATCCAAAATAAACTTCAGTGCTTAGGAAAAATCAAAACAAGAAAAATGTTTTATGTAGCACAATCTGGTACAGAAGCAAAGAAAAGGAAAAGAGAAAGAGAAGGAGGAAACCTCAACAGGTTATTCCTGTACTTTGGGCACTAATTGCAATTCTTCTATGACTCATCTTTTGGAGCTGACCTTTCCCTGGATGGGTCCGTTGCTGGGTGTAGCAAAAGTAATGCTACTTTTTAAATACTAGCCATGTCACTAGTAGTCAAAATAGCAATTGTGTCTCTAGCACATAATTTAACAAATTGCATAATGGGCATCGTGGACACTAACACCTTACAGTTGCCTGCTTTTACCTTAAGGACAGTTGCAGGTTTTGGTTCTTGACCAGCTGTGGAGGTTTGTACCACTGTACATCTCATACAGTTAAAAAAATGTCAGGAAGAAATATACTGTGAAATGGAGAGATATATCATGCATACAGTTATATCAGCTGAGGTGCAGCCTATCGGACTGGAAGGCAGATCATTCTGTGCACATTTCTCATCTTCAGGTGCTAGGAAAAGCACTTCTTGAGAGCTTTTAGCTAACAGTGGACTGAAAAGAAAAGAAAAAACCCAACACAACACTGTTTCACTGTTTACCTTTAATGTACAATCATTGATCACTATCTTCTGCCTAAAATAAGTGCCTTCAGCATAATCCTTGGCCTCAGCCATCAGGTTTCAGCCACAGTGCCACGAAGATGTGAATACGAGCTTGTAGAGTCATTTTATTTACTGAGGTTTCTCTTCTTTCAAATCATCTGCTCTAAAATAATAATAATTATAGAAATAATCTGCTCCTGTGGAAGGACTTCTGAGATATTAGTTCAGCCCTCAGCACATCTAAAATTAATTGTGAGACAGATAGAAAATTCTCTGTGCCACATATGTATGTGTATACACACAAACACATATATAAATTGCTGTAGTTCATCACATATCTATACATGTGTGACTGCTTCAGGAAAAAAACCAATGGGACCAAAATGCAAGGCAGAAATAAAGCATCTTCCTGTCTGAAGTAGAATAAATTATTGCTGAATGCCAAGGTTAATGTTCACTCTGAACTGGGGTCTGCGCAGCTGGGATTCTCAGTACTGTTTGATCTGCCCTTTCAAGCTCTGATGATCCCACTAAATTGCGTTTAATGGACACAGGGCTGAAGTGCAAAAAACCGAGAGGGCTTGTTATAAAACAATGGAGATGATGTAGCTCACACGCACACCTGTTCTTTGTACTTCATGAAAGGCTTTGTCCTGGCCGGGTGAGGGGGGAACATTTTCTGAAAGAGGAGCAGTAAGACTGGTACACTGTAAGGTCCGCACATATCCCTATGTCACATGTATTGATTTCACTGTGACTGTGTGTGGGGTTGTGGAAACCTGTCTGAAGGATGTTTCCTATCATAGCATGCTTAATATTGCACTTGAGGAAAATTTTCCAGATCGGCTAACAAAGAAGATTTTTTTTTCTTGGATATTTTCCATGTGGTAACAAAAATTGTGGGGCAGCTGAGGAATGCTGGTAGTCTCTGTGGTTAGGAAATGTGTGACAGCACTGTGTAAAGACTACTGCAGGAGAACAGATCTGTATTTATATATTTTAAACCCACAATGGGCTGTCATAATCCAATTTGACCTTTGGTATATTTCCCCTCCTTTCCTGACTCTTGAGCTTGAGTTTACCTTAACTAGTTCCTACTTCAAATCTAAGAGTTGTGGCTGAGTTGGGATATTAGATAAATTCCTATGGACAGAGAAGGCTGAGGGGTGGCCGTAATGAGATCTCTCCCAGCTGGTCCAAAACTAGAGTCTTCTAACTACTCTTCAGAATTATTCACCTGGCTACTGAAGGGGGACAAGAGTAGGATGGTTTCCACTGGGGTCCATTGGCTGTATGGAAACATGAGAATAAGGAATAGTGCCATTGAACTTTGCATTTCAGGTGCTTAAAACTCACCCTGGAGGAGCTTTAAGGTACATTTCCTCTCCTTCAAGGAAAGAGAATATGGGTCTAAGTGGTGGAGTGTTTCTTCTGGGAAACTGATAGGAAATGTGTTTAGAAAATAGCCAGCAAAGGTGAAATGGGAATAGAGAAATGCAGGATAAAAGCAATTATCTCAGCTACTGCAGGGAGGTAATTTAATTAGATGATTCAGGGAAAAGCAATTTAGCTTGGTACCTGTCCCTTCCTCCCTCTCCCTCTCCCTCTCCCTCTCCCTCTCCCTCTCCCTCTCCCTCTCCCTCTCCCTCTCCCTCTCCTCTCTTTTTTTCTTTTTACATTGATGTGTTGTGACTAGCAAGAGGGAGCGGCAAGAATACAAAGCAAAGACTGTCAGTGACAGGTAAGTGTGTTGCTCTCTGTAGTGATTGGTTTTGAGGCAGGTTAAAGCTGGCAAGCTGAGAAAATTAGAAAGAGGAGGCAAATTTAAAAAAGAAATAGTGTTGGCTTTCCGAGTCATATTCTTGCTTGAATTCCAAATGTCTGCAGGTGATGGACTTAGTTTGGCCTATTAAACATCTAACTTTCAAATCTGGATTGAGATCCAAGTCACTGCTGAATGTACACTTCACTGAAGGCAAGAGATCAGATCCAGAGCACTGATCACCAGTGTCTGCTGCAGTGAAAGTCCATCTGTGTTTACTTAGTTCCTTATTTTATTCATCTTTACTTTTTCCAAATAATCTACTCTTAAAGGTGGTCAGATATCACAGTTATGAGAACAAAAGAAATAAGATGCTCTGGAGTGAAGTTTTCTCAGTATTTGTCTATAAGACAGTGGTTGCTTTGTAAGGCCAATGTGCCTGCTTCATGGCTGGCCTCAGGCCCCTGCAAGTAACAGTTGTCCCTTGAAGATTTTCTGATAAATGTGTAGAATGGTGTGAGAGAAATGTTGGGTATTGTCAATGGGCCACTGAGCCAAAAGCTTTGCAAATCATGAAATTTGGTTGTTTTTTTCTTCCTATGAACTCTCTTTGATTCCACTTGCCATATCTGATTTGATTGTCATGTTTAGTGGCATAATATGAAAATGGCCCCAGCAGGCTTTTGATGCTAAGAATGGTAGGTGACTTAATGGAGCTCTATTTTTTGCCTTAAGTATCTTGTCTCCTTATGTCCCATAATGAACACTCCAGGATGGAGTTTCCTCCAAATTAGAACAGCACGTGTATGCGGCAGCTACTGTAGAGCTGGCTTGAGAACTTGCTTGGAGTGCTGAGCAGCAGTGCTTCCAGAGGGTGCCTTCATGGAAAGGACTGGGAATTACAGAGGGCTGAGAGTCAGGAGTGAAGTGCTGCAGCTGCAGCGACCTGTCCCTTCGTTTATCCTTGCAGAGGTTCCCTGCAAGGAACTTCAGATGATGGTACATTACTGTGCTAGTCTGCTCTCACACTGTAAATAACCACTTTCTAATGGAGGGGCTGGCTTAATACACTAGTTTATCAGATACATATAAAAGAATAGCAAATGGATAGTTTAATAAAGAACAATGGTGTAATAGTATAGCAATAGTTGAATAAACGACAGTACTTTTCCTACAAACACGTGTAACTTTATGTAAACAGTCTGTATCAGTAAAATTATGGTAGTTGTGGAGAGTTCACTGTTAGCATTATCTAATTATAAAAGATGCAAAAGTACTAATCTGGGTAGAGAACAAGGGACTCTGATATTTTTAATCGAAGAGGAGGCATGGTGTGCTTGTCGGGGAACAAGATGATCTTGATGTCATTAGCATCTCGCACAGATTTACTCAGTGACCTTCCCTAGTCATTGAGGTGAAGATTTTCAGACACAGATAAAGTGCTTATATCCATGTTTACTATTTAATAAAAGTGGCTTGATTTTCAGAGTGTTTGTGTCCCCCCACCTCCTAATTCCAGTGCAAATCACAATTACTTGCAACCGAGGTGAATTTGGCAGCTGGGACTATAATTACGCTTCATCCTTCCCACTCAATGCAACTGATGTTAGTGGTGTTCTCCAGATTTACTGAGCAAAATTTCACTCTTGGCTGAGCACTTCAGGCTAATATTTTCAAAAGCATCTACAGGGAGTTAATGTCCAGATCTTACTGAAAATCAGTAGGATATTGGTGGTTTATTCCCTTGGATCCCTTTGGGAAAAAAAGTCTCGATTTGATGACTTTGATCATACAATAGATGGTGGAACTTATTTCCACCCTGCAAGAAATTTTGTCAGGTCTTACTCAGAGCCCAGCACTGAAATATTCAAAGAACAGTGATGTCATACTAATGATGATAGCATAACTATGATGTGATTTACTTCCAATTATGAAAACACAATTTATTAGCCTAACTACAGAGTCCTGTATTATGCTAACGCACTTCCACCCAGCAGTGGGAGGAAATTGTTTGCATTACCTCTTCTATTTCCCTTCCAAAGGAATGAAATTTCATATATCTGCAGAACTGGGAGAACCCCTATTCTATGAAGAACTCATCCATTCTTAGGACTGATGTAAGATGAAAGGATCGGCAGGGGAAGAACTAAAATCCCTCTCTCTTCCTTTTCATTAGCCCGGGGCTGGTGTGGTACATGATACAAGATGCCTGATGATGACTCCGGTAAAGGTTGCTGCTGCTCAGTCAACACCATGGGGAGGGATAGCAGCTCTCTGCTCACTGTGGGCAGTTTCCTTCTCATTCTTCAACTGAATGGAAGACAATTTTCCCCCATCCCAGAGGGATCTCTAATTCAAGGGTTGATTTTGATGGCCATTACAGATCAGCTAAATCAGACATTTACAGTTGTGTCTAAGTGAACGTTCAAGCTGCTATCACAGAACAGTTCATGCAGGGTAACTTGTCACCCAACTCCCTGTTTATATGCTCGTGCACCATGGTAATGTAAAGTGAATCAAGGTAGCTAACTTTCAAGGAGACAAGGTAATCTTTGTATATGATATCTCTAAAAGAAGAAAAGGTTTCTTTGCATTGCTTTAAATATGATATGTGCTTTTTACAGTGTGAATAACATTCTTTAATATCTATATTTGGTTTAGCAACTACAATAAATCTGACTCTGGAACATAAGCCTAGAGAGCATCTGTTTCTTTTTGTTGGAAGGGCTAACGATAGTTCTGTTTCCTTCATAGTATATTTTTCAGCTTTCTTTGCAAAACTTTTAGTTTCCTATGAAGGGTTTTGTCTGTGTTTGCATCTATCACTGGAGCTTGTACAAACTTGGAAGTCCTTTCACAATATGCCAGCAGTCATTTTCCTTTCAGTTCTGTCCATTTCTAGAAGAAAGAAAGAAAGTTGGCATGCTGTGGGGCTTGAATACAGTATGTTTCCTCTTGTCATACTGTTCCAGCAGTCAGGCAAAGATCACAGATTTTTTCCTCCTCAGATGGCCATAAACCATTTTACATTAGAAGTTTTCAGGTAACTATCGACTACTAAACCAACACACAAGCAGCATGATTTATCACAGTGAACAGAGCTGGCTCAAAAATATTCATGAGTCGGTGAACATTTAGAGCTCGATCTAAAAATGTTGCATGCAAGAAAAAAAGGAGAGCATTTAATAGAAACTTCAGGCTTTAATCTCTTTCGGCTTTACAGACATGCTAGCATATGGATTCACATGTGTCCGCCATGTGGTAGAGTTTGTACTTCTCAGAATCCAAAGCAAATAACATTTTAAGCTTTTTTTTTTAGGGGAAGAAAGGGACAAAACATTCAGATACTAATAGCTCATACAACAGAATAGGAAAAAACTCAGCCTACTTGATCCATGTAAATGGAGAGTGATATCGAAAGCCCCAGCCTGGGGTGTTTAAATGGACTCCCGTGTACCAGTACCGAAGAAAGAGAGGGGAGGCCAGCTAACGCTTGCATGTGAAGCCTTCAGGGCAGGAAATCTGGAAAGGGAAGCTGAGAGCTGAAAGGCAGTGGGCTGTTCCACCGGCAAGAAGACAGGTGCCTGGAAGGATGCATCGCTCTGAAGGGGAGCTGGGCACGGGAAGGCATGCTGCACCAGCTGGAGAGGACGGCTGCAGCCCGTGCAGAGTTATCCTAAGCATCCTCCCTGAGACCGTGCAGGGCTGAGCTCCAGTAACTAAAGGCAGAGAGTAAGTGGCAAATCCCAGTCTGATATACATATAAATATAGCAGTCAGCTGAGAGCAGGTGGACTCTGGCTTTCAGGCGGGATGGGCCTGACGTGTCTGATTGCAGGACTGGTTATCCTTTACTAAGGATTTATTTAGATCTATTTTTTTTGTGAATGCTTTATTATTTAAATGTTTCTTGTGCATATTGGAAGAAGAAAACAAAACCCCCCATATGCTTCAGTGTGTTCTTACAACCCATCAGATACAGAAAATGCACCTCATTTGATCACTGTCCACTATTCAAAAAATCCCAGACAGTATATTTGTTCCAAAACAAATTACCCTTAGGGATTTTTTTAGATTATAATATCCAGGGTGTTCCTATATATACAGCAGAAGGGTTATTAAAAATAAATCAGATTCTTAATAATGGAATCATTCCCTTGAGTACAAGAGCCGAATGGCATTTGCCAGTTGAAGGACAAAACTTTGTCAAAGTGGAGATTCAGAAACTTCTAAACAAACCCAGTGAGACCCTTTCCTCCTCCTCGCCTGCTGAGGACAAACACTGGTTAGCTGCCGGGAGGTAGACGGGGAGCATGTCCAAACCCACAGTAATTATGGGTGCGATTGTTTGATAGGTGACAAGCCAGCAGAGCACTCTGGTTGCCTGACAGCTGCCCGCAGTCAGCCGCACACTGGTAGGTATAGATAGATGCATTCTCCTGGCGGGACCCTGCAGACAGCTGCATTCTTCCAGTCTTGTTCTATAGTCAGCTCACTTTCAGCGGCTTATATTGTAATCAACTACATTCTTATATTAATATGTTATAGCCCTTCCTCCTCAGGGCTGTATGTTGCCCTGCCGAAGTCACTTGCTATAGTCAATCAGACAGACACAGCCTGATAGGTGTGTGAAGGAGACAGAAGTTTTTACTGGGAGAGAAGTACATGCGGGCTGTCGTAGCATTATAACCCCATGCTATTACCAGACCTGTGTCCTTTGAAGTATAATAATGAGTCAGATGGCATAACCATATGCTACCTTCCATACGTTTTCACTGAAGTCACTTTGCTCTCAAGGTCTATGCTGCTGGTTCCCAGGGGCCTCTTCTCCATCCGATAAGCTCGAGTGTCATACTTGATTTGTTGCTTGTCCAGAAGGTGTAGCTCCCTTATTCACCTGCATACTGGTGGCTATGTAGATGTTGCCTAATGAGCAGCTGAGGCCTCTTAAAGTTTCTCAGGACTTTCATGTTAACCTCCTTCCCCTCTATCCTGCACCCTGTTCCCCAAACCTTAACTACAGGAACTGTCTCTGAAAGAAAGAAGAAAAGGGACAATTGACTTTTCTAGGTAAAACCAAGTGAAATGCCAGAATGGGGAAGAGTTACAAACTTCTCTGGCCTCCAGATTTTAATGAGCTTATTAGGCCTACCTCTCAGTGCGCAGAGTGCTGTCAAGCAGGTATCATTCCTTAGGTTGTCTTGCTTTATATAGCAAGACATTGCCTACAAAAAGCTTAGAGTTTTAGAATAAAGCATTTTCTTTTTTTCCCCTCATGGATTTATAAATTAGTGGTGGGTTCTCTTTCAGACTGGAAGAGATCTGGATAGGCTTGTATCTTCCTGCATAGCACCTTGCCTATTCTTCAAGAACCCACAAAAGCCAAATGTCTGGCAGGGACAGCAATTATAAACTCAAGATACGTCAGATGTTGTCTGGGATGCTGCTGCTCTTACACTGGTCTAGAATAAGGGCAGTAGGAATACAAAAGAATTGCTGGAACTATTAACGCTTCATTCACCCGTTTTTAATTCACCTCCCACCGATACAGATAACCATCACTGTTTTCATTCATGTTGCATTTAGGTCATCACTTGCTTCCTTTGAGATGTCAACAGCAGTAAGTTGTGGGACCTCAGCCGTTTCCTTCTGTGGACCATGCTGTGCACCCCAATGACCTCATTTTTTTTACTCCTTTTTTAAGGACAAGAACATTTTCTTACTTGTTTAGCACCAGCTATATATTTTATACCTTATAAATTACCACATATAACAATTGCTATATATAAACATAATTAGCAATGTAGTTACCATATGTAACAGTTACTGCAGCTAAGATATGATAGTTCTTTGAATCAGCAATACACCTTTGGACCATCATTAGGTGTCACCGCTGAGTCTTGGGACACTATGCCAGAGAAGCTGTCTTGTCTATATGGTAACAAGACAAGGCCATCATCAAGTATGATCATTAAAGCCTTCAAAAGCATTTCTTAACAGAAGTAGAGGTGAAGTGCCTGCATACTGTCCAAATTGCTGTGCAAGTAATTGTATTCTGCTTCCCCAAACTCTTGTAGCTTTGATAACAGCTCTTATTGTTGTATAGCTTTCTGAGGCTGTTGGTTAAGAATTATTAAACAGTAGATAATAAAGCAGAGCCTTGTGTAGTGTGCCACTTGTCAGACAACCTGGAGATCCACTGGAGTTGGAAGTTGCTATTTAATTGTAAGCTCGTGGTCATAAATAAATAACTTAGTCCAAGTCTCCCCTTATTTACACATGGTGTATCCTCATGGCCTTGACTGTAGCTGCACGTTGTGCAAATCAGAGTAGAATCAGGTTCATTAATTCTAATTCTGTTCTGGCTGGACAAACAGACGATGTGCCCAGACAGAATTGTCATTGCATATAAAAGAAGTGCTTTACATATTTTCAAAGTATCATTAAGACGCTTATTTGGGCTGCAGTCTAGGAGCATCTCAGAACACAACCCCAATGACATTGCAGCTGTTGTGCTTGGGCATTAAAAAGGCAGTCTTTCCTTTCATTGTAATCATTTAAAAATTACCAGCCATGTGTGGACTCTAAGAGCCTGACCCTCAGCCCATGTGAGTCAGGATGGGAGGCAAAGCATGTCTTTCCATTGAAGTGTGCATGCTTTGAATCACTTTTTGGATTTTCAGTGCCCAGCCACTGGCACCAGGTAATGGACTGGTTTTTGAAATAAACTGAAATAGCTAGAATCTGAGGATTGTGTTCATGATGGTAAGCACAGCATAGGTGGGAAAAGGGCCTTTTCAAGCACTTCTGTTAGTTTAATGTTGGAATTCCTCCTCTCAGGTGAAATGAGGCAACTCTTTGATGCTGTTAGCAGTAGGGCAACCACACCCACAGCCCTTTACTGTACAACAGCCTTTTGAATTTGCAGTTATAATGTAATAGTTTATCTGTGATTCATTACAGTGTGTGAGTGTGCCTGTGTTGCCTGTGTTGGGGGGGGGGGAGGGGGGTAACATCTTTCTTCCTGCAAAGAGCAATGCTGTATAAGTGTAATCTTATCTTATGTTACACTCCAAGCAGCATTCTCTTTCACCACGTGTTGTAAAGTGTTGGCTCCTTCCTCAACTTTGTCAGCCCTATTTTTGTCATAGAGGGGGGTCCCATGCTGATATTACTCCAAATCAGTGTTGCACAACTGTTGAACATGGCTGAGCGCAGTGCTGTTCCTGGCAGTACAGCCCTGGATGCCATAAAGCCCCAGGAAAGGCACTTCACGCTCTATCTTCATGTGTGGGCTTCTGCTTAAAGGATGTAGCACACAGCACAGACATTGCTAAATTGTCAGAGTTTCTTGGGTTTTATTTTAGCTTACACTGTCTTCACTAGATTTTGTGGTGCGGGCCTATATAATGACTTATATTCATAATAATGTATAGATATATAAATTATAAATAAAAAATATATTCATATTTTATGTGGAAAGGCATATTAGAGGGAGGCAATTCACACAATCAGGATGTTAGATCATGCAGTACCTCATATCAGATGGAAGAACTGTAACAACAGCTTGGTAATAATAGTAAATCCTCAGGTTTATGTAGTAGAAGCAGTTTTTCTCATGTACCCCATTGCCACCTGTCACAGGTTCATAGAAAAATTCAGGTTTGATGTGACCTTAGGAAGTGATTTAGTTCAAACTCTACTTTGCAATGTTTTTTGCCGCTTACTTTATAGCAAGCACGTTCACAATGGTAGAGTGGATTGTTTGCAGTGGTAAGGTTTTGCTTCCCATAGTGATGCTTGACATCAGGTTAGTGGGCAGTGGGTTAGTGCTCTTGCAGGAATTAGTGGTCTTTAAAAGAGCCACAGCATGCACGCATCTCCGCAGATGACTGAACATCCAGAGGACAGTTTTGGTATAAACGTATGCACAGAAGCCTACCCATAATATGGAAAAAGATTCTGGAATTATTCTAGGACAAGTTCTTCACAAAGATAAGTGGTATTTTAGGGAGTGAATGACAGAGACTACAAAATAATTCCCTTTCTAACCTGCTTCCATGCAGCTGGATTTTCTTCTGAGATATACATCTGTCTGAAAGAATTATTTCAGTCCTGTCTCAAATATTTACTGTGTTCAATAAGGGTGAGAAAGTATCCTTTGCTGTGGGAACAGAAATATTAAGCATTATGAAGAAAAAATGGGAGTGAACGTTACTGTAAGAAAAATTGCCCTTTCAGTTTTTCAGTTTGTCATAGATATAAGGTTTATTAAGCATCACAGAAAAATAGTGTAAGTCCACAGATATTTCATATGTCAATATGAACACACTGCTGTGCTAATTGGTTCATAGAATTTCCATTTGTGTCCATGACATGCACAGCATTTTTTTTTCTTTCTTCTTCTCCATCAGTTTTCAGTTTTCAGCACCAGCTGTAGGATCTCTCTTAGATCACCTGAGAACGCTGGAAAAAAGTCAATCCTGGGCACAGAGGTCTGCAACCAGGCTGGTTGCTTAAATTTCCTGACACAGCTGGTGAGTGTGCCAGCTCTGTTTGCAAACAGAGAAGGACTTGTGGGTGATGTGATGGTTGGAGGCCGTCTTGGGCATAGCAATCATGAAACGATAAAGTTCTTGATTCTTGTAGAAATCAGGAGAGGGGTTAGCAGAAATGCTACCTTGGACATCCAGAGTGCAGACTTTGGCCTGTTTAGGATCCTGGTTGACAGAGTCCCTTGGGAAGCAGTCTTGAAGGGCCAAGGAGTTCAGGAAAGCTGGACATTCTTCAAGAAGGAAATTTTAAAGGTGCAGGAACAAGCCGACCCATGTGCTGAAAGATGAGTGGTGAGGAAGAAGACCAGCCTGGCTGAAAAGAGAGGTCAGGAAAAAAAAAAGGGAGTTTATGTCCCCTGGAAGAAGGGGCAGGCAACTCTGGAGGACTACAAGGATGTCATGACGTTATACAGGGAGAAAATTAGAACGGCCAGAGCCCAAATACAAATTAATCTGGCTACTGCCATAAAAGATGACAAAAAAGGCTCCTGTAAATACATTAGAAATAAAGGAGGGTTAAAGGGAATCTCCATTCTTTATAGAATGTGGGGGGAAACATAGTGGCAAAGGTTGAGGAAAAAGGTGAAGTACTTAATGCCTTTTTTGCCTCAGTCTTCAATAGTAAGACCAATTGTTCTCAGGGTAACTGGCTCTCTGAGCTGGAAGATAGAGATGGGTAGTGGAATGAATCCCCCTTAATCTAAGGAGAAATGGTTAGTGACCTGTTACACCACTTAGACATACACTGCTGAGGAAGCTGGAAGAAGTGCTCACCAAGACATGTTTAGTCATTTATCGTCAATCCTGGCTAACCAGGGAGGTCCATGTTGACAGGAGACAAATGTAACGCCAGTCTACGAAGAAGAGCTGGAAGGAGGATCCGGGGATCTACAGGCCTGTCAGCCTTGTCAAGCATTGGAAGAGGCTGCCCAGGGAAGCAGTTGAGTCACCATCCCTGGAGGTATTTAAAAGATGTGTAGATGTGGTGCTTAGGGACATAGTTTTGTGGTGGACTTGGAAGTGTTAGGTTCATGGTTGGGCTCAACGATCTTAAAGACCTTTTCCAACCTAAATGATTCCATGATTCTGTGAATTCTATAATTTTGACTTCTACTGGCAAAGTGTTCCAGGGACAAGGTAGTGAACTGAGGGATCTAACCTTAGCTCTGCTGAGGATCTCATCTATGGTCTTTGCTTCTTTGATGCTCAGTTCTATCTCTTGGATAGAGTGCATGCAAATCTGCAGATAAATGTTATCCAAGAGTAAAATTTTATCTTCATCATTAAGAGGCCTTGCAACAGTAAATAATAATAAGTAATGCAAAGTTTTAATTATGAGTCAAAGTACTTAAAATTTAGTATTTTTCAATCTGGTTTGATTTTGAATTTCAATCAAACTTGAATCAGATAGTCAGTATTAAGGATACAGGACATAGGACTGAAACAACTGCTAGAGAAGAACTGACCAGCATCGGCGTACAAAACATACCTACTGTTAATGGTTTCTGAGCTCTGTTATGCCTCACCTTTAACAGTAGTAATTTGTTCCAGACAACCAGCCACTCTTTCTGTCTTTGTTTTCCTTCCTACAGATAATAGTATCGTGTTCTGTGCACAGCTGGAATCTGAAGGGTACTGAGGAGAGGCATTATATTATAGCCACACTGTAGTTGAAGGAATTGCCCTTGTTTCACTTTCAAGGATCCTACTGTTCTGTACAAATTTGGTCTTCTTTCACCATGTCATTGAAAGTGATCTTCATTAAATAAATATGAGCCTGAGAATTAATAGACGTTTTTATATCAAAGGAAAGAATCCTATAGCAGCTTGTTTATCAAATGAATAATGGTTTGGTTGTTCATCCTTTTGGGCTTTTGTTATTGGAAAATGTTATCTGGAGCAAGCTGAAATGTATAGACTCAGAGAATATTTTGAGTTGGAAGGGACCCATAAGGATCATCAACTCCAACTCCCTGAAGCAGGGATCTGTATTTAATTCTCTGGGCTGCATGCAGGTATGATGGTGTTGGTGCCTCTTGTCTATATGATAAGGAGGTTGAACTGCACTAACTGTTAATGGGAGAAAAGGTGGCTAGACACATTGCCTCTCTCCCTGGGAGATCCTTCCGTAGTTCCCTTCCATTACAGCGAAGGTGACTGCTGCTGCTTCCAGGGACCTACTTAACGTTTGGCTGCCTAGATGTTGGTCTTTCTGGAGACAACAAAAGGCTTTCTTCTGTAACTAAAAATGATTTCCATGTGCAAGTAATATCTGTTCAAGGACATATGTCTGCAGAGGCCTGTTGTTTTTTGTTTGGTGTGCCTGCTTACTGATTTAAAGTTGAATTCTGCAACCTTATATCAACACAAGCCCATTGTCTCTGGAGATTGAGAACAGGGTTTGGCTCTGGCACCAGAGAGGTCTACCACAAACCATGTAATTCCAGTGTATGTGTGATGTGTGACTTGTAACCTTGTTCTCTGCAGAGTAGTGGTTTGTACATCTCTTATGGAGACACGGTAAAGAATTCCAGCACTGCAGCTGAAATTCATTCTATTTTAAATTGCCTGCATTTACAAACAACTGAGTTTCCCTTGCCCACTTCTGTATAAACAATGATTGTGGTATAAATAACCTTGAATACTTTGTAGACTGAGTCTGTGGTGGGATGAGTGAAAGGTCAGAATGAGGCTGAGAGAAAGCACTTTCCAAATAGGGTAAAGAACATATAACACAAAAGCTGTATGGTTAAAAAAAAAAATAAATCCCATTCTGCATTGGTGTAAACTACTCTTCCTTAAAGAAGGGAGCAATATGTGAATTCCAAACCTGGGCTGTAGCTTTAGAGACTTTCCAGTTAAGAACTATTTTTTGAAACGTCAGACTGTGATGCTTTTTTTCAACCCAAATGGTTTTAAAGAGTTTGAAACCCAAATTCTAAGGAGCATTTTCTCTTGTATTCTAAACATCTGTGCTGTTTATTAGGAATGGCATCAGATTTTGGCAATTCAATCTTATTTTATGTGTGGAGCTTGGAAGAATAGAACCACTCTTCCGTCAGCACAATTGCTGGAGTCTAGGGATTTCCTAAAACTGCTAGTAGAATATCACCCTGGAAGTAATTTATTTTTTTTTAAAGGGACAAGCACACAAGAGAGAAGAAAAAGGCATAAGATATGTTCCTGATTTGTGCAGCTTCAATGTACAGTGCAGAAATTGTTTGCCACTTCATTTCTACTGCCAGTTTCCTATTTTCTTAAGGCAAAATTGTCATTGTATTTTAAGAAATAGCTGATTTGTAATAGTAATTACTGTAATATTACCAGCTGTGGTTTTTGAGTAGATTTTTACATTCTTTCTAATGTCTTTCTCCTTCAATTGAGGTAATAGTAAAGAAAGAGGGAGGATATTAATTTTACATTACTGTTAATTTAAGTTTGGGAAGCCTCATTAGAAGAAGTTTAGTCCTGTCTGCAGTGGAAACTGCTACACATGCTGTGCACAAAAGTATGAGACATAGAGCTTCTTATGCAAGGAGAGGACTCTGAAGTGAATCAGAAATGGATATGAAAACTGGCTTTAGTGTGTCCTTTGTAGTGCCTTCAGTATAGACCTCTTCTTGAAAAATAGGACACAAACCAAATAATATCTGCAAAACTTGTCAACATTTAATGAAGTTTTCTGTGTTTTACGCATGCATTTTGTGGAAGCTAGAAGAATACTGTATATGATATTGAATCCCAATGTTTCCAGCTGATCAGACTAATACTACCCCTCCTTAAAGCCTGGCTTATTGTATACGTTGAAGCACCTTTTATTTTGGCATGTAACCTACTTACCTACTTCCCCCTTTGCACTGTTAGGGTGTATTGTAGCCTTGCCTTCATTTGAAAAAAAGTGATGTTCTTTAAGCTAAAGAGGCCTCAGCACTTCTCAGGTGCTCAGCTTCTCACATAACCAGCCTGGGGATGCCTTCTGTGGTATGTGCAGCTCAGGAGCCTAGGCCCTGGGAACAGCTGTCCCCTCATGAATCATTCATAGGGGTGAGCTGTGATTATGAATGTTCAGCGGCAAACAATGCATAACATTAAGAGAAAATAAACTCATTTCACTGTAATTTCATCCCCCCCCCCCCCCTCAAGAGATGGGGCAGAGCCCCAGGTGTCTCCATGGCAGGATAACTTCAGTGATGGAGGAACCCTGAAGTCCTGGCCACTGCTTCCTAATGACCCCACAGGTCTTCTCAAGACCTTTCCCAACAGGAGGAGGTGAAACGGCAGTGATGGTATGGTACAGATGATTAGGTGTGGACTAGGAAACAGAAACATTTGTTCATGCCTTTAACTTTTGTTGTATTCTCAGATTTTGGAAAATTCATGAAAAATTAAATGGGTGACTATTTTCTGGCTGGCTGGGGAATGCCAAGTCACATGTTGTTTCTGCTCTTTGACTGGCTGCCTTCTATAGCTAATCAACACAGTGTCATTTTGAAATTCACATCTGGGAACTCTTTGAGCTAAATATGCACTTTTCATAAGCTCTGGCAACTGTAAAGCTCCAAATGCTTGAATATTCAAGGAAAATAAACACACATGCTAAGAACGTGACAAAATGGAAATCTGTGTCAAGTTTGAAAGAACGCTCTAGGATATCCTCTGCCCTCTGCTCCCTGCTCTCCGCTCAGCTGTGCTCAGTACCAGGGGTAGATGGCAGAAACGTGTGTCCCTTACATAAGTTGTGCTCACAATGCCCCTGAACTTTTGGCATCGGTTCAGAATGTAGTGAACTGGATCGTGCCAGTTTAAATATATCTGGTCATTTTCCAGTACGCTGCTCAGCTGTCTACCTTTCAGAGCCCTAGCTGGCATCTCTGTAAGCTCAATCTGCATTTCTGTGTTTGCTAATGCTACTAGGTTCTCTAGTGGGAAAGTGGGTAGTGTTACGTTGAGAGCAGGGGACTGGGAACTGCAAGATCTCGTGCCACTTTTTGGTGGCTACTGTGATTTCCTGCAAACTTCTGGAGCCATTCTTCTTCCTTTTAGCGTTTAGAGCAACTTCACAGACCCCAGTCTAATGAAGCACATTTTTAATTTTGAGCATGTGAGCAGTCACATGGCATTTAGAGGACTGAGGCTTTGAACTCTTTAGAATTCAGCTTCCTGCATGTATTTCACAGTATCTCAGGATACTGAAGCACAACAGTTTAGAGACTATTGGGAGGAGTCATACAGTCAAAAATGACATGCTTCAAATTTCAAAACCAAATCTGCAGACTTTGATATTGTTTGCTACTACTTGCACCAGAAACAAGAAGGTCCTTCTGAAACATTCCCAGGACCCTCTACTGACTACATCAGACTAAATCCTTGTTCTGCCCAGTGGACTCCATGATAGCATCATGACTCTTTGCTTATATCTATTTTTTTTCTCTTTTTACTGTGTTACAGGGTAACTGTATGGAGACATGCACAAAGGCTGTGACAAGAATGGTCTTCGGTGATGCAACTTAGCTATAGACAGGCATAAAGGTCACTGCTTGCAGAATTTCTCTGTCCTGTGGAGAATAATTCAAATTCCAACCTGCTCTGAGGATCCCCAGTTTTGCTTTGTTGCTGTCCTTGAAAGGGTAGTAAATGAAGTTCTTTAATAATAATCGTGAAGTACAAGATAAACATGGTATCAATGGAAATAGTTAAGTCCAAATTCCTTGCTATGGCTGAATTGAAGTGCCTGTCATGCCCTGACTCTGTGGCAGAACACATTCTGAAATTAAGCTGGATAACTTAATTTCTAGCTGTGGATTCTATGGATCCCCCTTGTATACTGCAGAAAGGCCAAAGCAGAAGGGAGGGAGGAAAGATTAAAAAGAGCAGTGCCAGTTATTTGGGGAAGTCATTGTTTCTCTGCATTTAGGAAGAAAGGGACACCATTTGGCAGCATGGGGTGCCACTGTGTTGGTTCCAGCTAACGATCATTGTGTGAATTGAGCTGTAAGGAGAGCTGCCCATTGACCAGCATTGATTGCTCTCATGGACAGGTGCTAATGTTCAGAGGGCAGATCACAGCTGCTTGCACAGGGTTCCCATTATCCTTTGCTGGGTATTGATTCTCCCTGTGGGATGTTTCTTCCTAGCTGTGTTAATTTTCAGACCACATATTTGCATTGGTCTGTGCTGAGAGGGACAGGCAGAGGTGCCTTGGCTATGCCTCACCCCCTTCCTTTTCACATACCCCCACCCGCCACCCCCCTTGAGTCTTTAGAGATCATGTCTGTTGGGATCCAAGTTTCCTCTAATTATGGTGCACATTAAGGGATAGGCTCTATGAAGAATATCATTACTACTCCTGTAATTGTTTCAGGTGCACTCAAAAATTAATCAGAAAGTACACAATGGGGTTTTTGTTTTGCTGTAGGTTTTATTCTGAATCCTTTCTAAGCCTGAAGACTTGCTGCCTGTGTGTAGAGTTCACACAAGTATGACATGGAAAGGATTGGAAAGTAGTACATGAGGTTGCCAGGGCAGGGACTGTTGTGTCCCTTTGGTACTATTTTGGCGCTGCACACAATTGATTAACTGATGGACCTCAGTTGCCATCAAACCAGAGTGGCAGAATAATACATTCATTTTGCATTGGTATAAATATCTTTCAGGGTCGAATGGATGTGTGGATTTGTCTATTGATAGGTGTCTGTACAGTGCCTAGAGCTGTGTTGGGATCTTGCGAAGTCTTGGTACTACATAAAGCTGTTTATAAGAGTAGTGTCTTAGCTGTCTACTGTAGTACGTCAAAGAAGCCTAAACCAGAATTTTTTTCAGACAAGGGAGTAATAGCGGATGACAGCAAAAATATTCAGCAACTGAGGCTTTTGTTTGTTTTGGCAACTATAATCACCTCAGTGCAAATACTGCCTCCACATATGAAAAAAATGTTACTAATTTTGTCTCTGTAACATGGAAATGGAACAACTGATATAGGTTCTCTGAACAAAGTATACCTTTACACTGATAAACAGACCCCAGTTTCCAACCTTTCCTTAAGGCATCTTTGTTCTTGAGGTCTGTGTCGAAAGAAGAGGGTACATCTGAACCCCATTAGCCCTAGGGCTGAAACAGTTAGGTTGTGGTGTTTCTGTAATCAATAACAACCAAAAGATGTATGTAATTATCTCCAGCTCGCCAGTTTAAATGACCAGGTAGTCATTTATTGCTGAATATCTTTCAACATGGGACCAACACTTGGATTAAATCCTCTGGAACCATATCCCAACATTTGTGATTTCCTTGTGGAGTGAGCAAACATAGCATGATAATAAAAATAACTCTTTTTCAAACTTCAGGGTACCAAATTTGTTACCTCACCTGCAAGTATGAAGCCCCAAAGATCACATTCTAACACCAGGAGTTTTCTTGTTTTTCTAGAACATGTTTCTTATAGTGTATGTGCATGGCTTTGGAATGCTGGTCTACAGGCATGAATGTTGGAGTGTCCTTTTTAACCCTGGTGTGTTCACAGTGCACATTGCAAAAATGAAGCCTGGGTGGGTGGATTAAAAAAGGATGTGAAAATACAGAAAACACCGTATATTTGGAAAAAAAACAGGTAGGGGATTTTGCAGCATCTGAATAGGAGGCAGATGATGTGTTCCTCTCTCCATTTTTCCACTGCTGAAGTTGCTTTACCTTTAATGCACAAGGGTTTCTGCTCATCTTGACTTTCCCAGGACTGCAATCACTTCTGTGGTTGCTGGAGTGAGTAGCTTGTGCTGCAGTGCATGCAGGATTGAAAGAGACTGTTTAATCCTCAGTTGCAGCACATCAGCTCATTTAAGCAGCTGTAGTGATGCAAGTGTGGACAAGGGTACAAGTCATCTCATTAACTGATAACTGCTGTTTGCTGTTGGAGAGTGCAGACTTAAGCTACTCCTGAAATGAAAAAAGCCAGCTGTTTAAGATCAGCTGGGACATCAAATTAAAAAAGTAAAATAATAAAAAAACCTCACTAGAAAATCCTAGCCCAACAGAGAGCCCGAGTCTGCTCTTGCTTAAGCTTGGATAACTCAAGAGAAATGAAACAGAAATTAGTGCAGTGAAGCCAGTATAAAAGCAGTAAAAACAAGATCAGAGTCTGTGCCCAAGAGGGAAAGCATATGTGAATTTTGTAGGAAGAAGGGGAGTGGGAAGAGAAACATTGGTAGGGAATAGACGAAGACCAGGAATATTTATTAGCAGCTTATGGCAATGCTCTTCCGCCCTCCTAGGATCAGGAATGTGAAATTTTTTTCCATTATTTGTCATACTTTGAACAGTTGTTTCCCAGTCTGTTCAAAAGGAAACATCCCAGTTTTGCCCAGGAAAACATCCCAGTTTTCTTTACTGGGTTTCTTTCTGGGTCTAATTCTTCCCTACATGAGAAGGGTACAGACCTGGTGCTGCTCATTTGGACCTGCAGCACTGTATTGACGTAAAGGAAGCAAAAGGAGAGAAACCTAGGCTCTGTGGCTGGAAGGGAAACTCATGAGTTAAAAAAGAATTATTGTTGGGGGGGGGATTAGAAATGCAAAAAATAAATTAAAGAGTTGAGACTTAAAAGAGGCAGGTGAAGCTGAGAGACAGAGCTTTATTGAAGGGGTGGTGAGATAGTGTGCTGTGTAAGACAGGAGTTAGCTGAAAGAGAAGAAAATAATTAAATTCAAATAGAAGGCTAATTAAAAAATAAGAGGGAGAAAAGAATATATTAAAAATAAAAAAAAAGGAAATAGAAGGGAATATGAAATAAGAAAAATGTAAGTACTGAGAGGTAAGAGATGAAAAATATCTTTATCTGAAGCAATTGTACAAAATTAAAAGGAGCAGCAATTTTATAAAAGTCTTTACCTTTGGATTGACAGCTACCCTAAAAGATCTCCAAGAAAAGCAATTCAATTCAAATTTGACTATAGTTAATTAAGACACCAACGTAGATTACTGATTTGGGCAGCAATTCAATGTAGTTGTAGTGGAGTTGTCAATCAGTACAATTGCAATCCAAATTAGATACCAACAAAAAAAAAAAAAAAAAAAAAAAAAGGAAAAACCCTAAAGAGCTTGATCTTGCTTCTGCTAAAGTCATTAACAAAACTCCCATTGACTCAACGGGACAGGAAGAAACCATCCTAGAAAAAAGCCCATTATTGGAAAAGAGAGCAAAGGACAGAGGTTAAAGTCAAAGAGGTTATTTGGGCTGCAAGCCATGATGTGAAGATGAAAAGTGAGAGCTTTCTTCATACTAGGCCCTTGCTGGTTCCTGGTCCATTCTGCCAGGTCAAGTGGAAAGCTTAGGATGGGGCTGTATTTTCATAGAATTATAAAATAACCTGAATTGGAAGGGACCCAGAAGGATTGTTGAGTCCAAGTCTTGACGCCACACAGGGCAACCTAGAAGTTAGATCAGGTTTGTAAGATTATTGTCCAAATGCTGCTTGAACATCCAACAGGTTTGGAGCCATGACCACTTCCCTGGGGAGCTTGTTTCAGTGTTTGATCACCCTTTCAGGGAAAAACTTTTTCCTAAAATCCAATCTGAACTTCCCCTGAGGCTGCTTTAAGCCATTCCCTTGTGTCCTAGCACGGGACATCAGGCAGAAGAGATCAGCACCTCCCTCTCTGCTCCCACTCTTGAGGAGGTTGTAGACAGCGTAGAGGTCACTCCTCTGGTCTTCTCTAAGCTGAGTATCCTCAGCCACCTCTTACAAGTCGTGCCCTATTGTCCTTTCACCATCTTTGTTGCCCTCCTTTGGGCACATTCTAAAATGTTTATATCCTTCTTATATCGTGGAGCCAGAACTGCACACAGTACTCGAGGTGAGGCTGCACCAATGCCGAGTATAGTGGGACAATCACTTCTTTCAGCCAGCTAGCTATACGGCACTTAATGCACCCCAAATGTACAGCTGGCCCTTTTGGCTGACATTGTTGACTCAGAATTAGTTTATCATCAACAAAAACCCTCCGATCCCCTCTGCAGGGCTGCACTCCAGTCTCCTGTTCCCCAATCTATATGTACGTCGATTTCTCTCTTCTCTTTAAGGCAACCAGCACGGGTAGGGTAGGGAAGGAAAATGTGCCTTCTTCCCTTGGTTTGGCACACACAGGAAAGAGGCTTGACAATACTTCAGAGGAGCGATGCTGAGCACAATACTTCCTGAAGCTACTTCAGGGATGGTGCAGCTTACTCACCACCCATTATCTCAAGCTTTTCCTGAAAATGCAGTTGAATCCCTGAACATTAAAGGGACAAAGTCTTGCAAGACCTTGAGTATGCAAGTTATTATCCATGGACTAAAATGGAAATAATCACCTATAAAGCATGTCATATACTGAACGCTTCTATTGGTTGCAGCTGTAATGGGTCGGGAAAGCAACCTCTATCTGGGATGCTGCTCAGGTCTCAGGCCACTGGAGGAATTTGCTGTGTTCAGATCTTATCTTCTGTGCGCGCATCAGTTCCACTCCAGGGAATTAAATAGCTCTTTTTCTTCTTCACAAAGGTGTTGTGTGAGAATGGACCTGTGACAAAGATAAAATGATAAATGAATCCATTCCGGCCCATGGCACAGCCACAAGTAACGTAAAGGTCTGTGAGTGTCTTTCAGACAAATCTTGTTCTTGTGCAGATGGATATAACATGGGCTGTGCCTCAAAACTGTTAGTCACCTGTTGGTCACCAGGTGCAGAGCTTTGGCCTTTGGCCCCTGCTAGCCAGGGGAGGCAGTGCGTGCTGGATGGCTTAGGTACAGGGGTGCGGGAGAGGGCAGGCGGATCAGGGGGAGTGTAGTGTACAGGCGGAATTCAGGATGGTATATAGCCCAATGAGTTTAACAGCCTTGCTTAATGACATCGTTACCATACTACACAAACTCCCATTGAAATTAATGGTATTTCACATAATAAAGAATGGTGCGAATACTCAGTTATGTAGGACATTAATGTGACTTTAAGAAGTCATAAAAACAGAAAATCAATTTCTTCTCTGTAGCTATATTTGAAGTGGGGGCTCATAATAGAAGTGCCAGCACACCTAAGCATGGAAGTCCTCAGCTTCTGAGGTTTGTGCTCATTTGTTCCCTGTCACTTTAATCCTATTAGAGGTTTTAAAATAAGAATTCTTTCCTCACTGTTTTCTTTTTTTTTTTTTTTGCCTGTCAAACGTAGTTTCCCCTTGGGTTTCTCCAGTGCAACACAGGACAACATAAATCTATGTTTATTGTTTTCCTATGTATACGCCTGGCTCACAAGTAAAACTAGCAATGAAGTATTTTTTGCTGTTGACAGAACTGAAAAAAAAAAAAGACAAAATGAAACATTTGTACTCATCCAAAACAACATTTGTTTTCGTTCCCTCCACTAAACAAAACACCAACTCTTTAGACTTCCCAAATTTAAACATGTTTTCCTAGAAATCACTATTGGCAAGTATGTGAACATGCTGTTTTATGTTGTAAGTATTCAGGAGGGCATGGATATATTTATTAATACCTTCTCAGAGAGCTCTGTTCAGGTTTTTGGAACTCTTTTGCTCCTTGCTTACTAGCACAAGAAAATCATGATAAATCCTATATACATTTCTTTGCCTTTTCCTTATTCCTCTGGTACATCATTTAGGCTGGAAGCAGGTCCTCTGGCATCCTTTAAGATATTTCTCTTGCTGCTTTGTGAATAAGGCAGTGTTTCCACATCTTGAGCTGATCCATGAGCTAAGTCAGATCCTCCCCGCTGCATGAAAGTACAGGGTTCGTTGTCCCGTCTCTCGTGACCCTTCTCCCTCATGGCTTTTGTGTGTGTCTCTCAAATCCTCGGGATTATTCTATTCCTCATTCCTCTTGGCAGGCAGGCAAGGTTCATCAGTCAATTGCTTGAGCCAAAGTTGGTCAAATCATAGTAGTTAAGATTAGCAGTTCCTCAGGGTTCCTCATCTTGAAAGAACAGCTGAGGTGAATTCACAGAAACATTTCACAGCCCAACACTTTTCCTTGTAACTCCATCAGTGACCAGAATTTGTCAGGTGTACTGGGGCAGGTTCACCAGCTCATCACAGGAGGCACCACTGCAACATTGCTGGTCACTTCCTCTGTGCAAGTTTTTCTTCATGGAAGACTGAGAACTACAGTGCCTATCAGGAGACAAGCTGATGTCGGAAGAAATGGGGACCTGCAGAAGTATCAGATGATAGATGCAATGAACTATATGCAGATACAACTAAATATATGAATATTGCATGCTGGGAAGCTGGCATCACGTCGTTCCTGAGACAGGGCACTGATCTGTGATGCGAGTCACTGGTCCCAGGGAGCTGGACCATCGCATGAGTCTGTCCTATGGCCTTATGAGGCGGTTCATTCTGGACAGTCACACGTGGAAAAGAAACAGTAGGATCTAAAGGAAGGAACACAAGAATTGCAGAAGGTACAGCTAAGTGCCCAGAAATGCTCCCAGCAGAGTAGGTAGTGATCCACTGGGCTTTAAGTCCAGTGCTGTAGTGCAGGGCTGTTGTATCACTCTCAGTTCCATAATCATCACCCTACATAACCCACATTTGTAGGAAATCAGAGGCAGAGGCAGGAAGCGTGTTAAAACAGGGAGAGAAAACAGACTGTGGGGAACCGAGTGGAAGGGTCTAAATGCAGGAATTGAAACAGTCAATGGAGGCTGAAAAACTGCTGAGGGGAGAAGCATCTAGGTTAAATTTCCCTTGCACGACTTACATATATATGTACATGATGTGCACTGTCGCTATGGCACAGGTTTTTTTGTGGGTGAGTTGTTTTTTTTTTAATATTATGAATAATCTGAAGCATATATTTTTTAAGATATGGTTTTCCCCCCCTGTGCTTTGCTGAGTAGGAGGCAGTGCTCTGCAACTGCTCCCCAAGTGACCAGGAGACTGGTAAGGATTACTGGATATCCCCAAGGAATTTGGGAAATGTCATGCATCTAGGACCTCACTAAGGGTCTGGGGAAACGTGCTTGCATTCCAGTTCTGATAGCAAGATTATGTAGCCTCCTTCAAAGTATATCTTCTCCAATCAGTCTCTTCCAGAGCTCTGCCCAGAGCTCAAATCATAATCATGCAACTAAAGAAAGAAAATCTTATTCTCCAGGGAAAAATTGGCAGTGGTGAGAACTGGACTGTGGTTGGTTTTAAATGAAACTGAGTTCTGGTAAATGGGGACATGAAACTTCCTGTATCCATCTAGGAAGTATAAACTCTTCTTCTGCTGGAACATAGTGATGCTCAGGTTTTTTAGCATCTATGACACATTAGACATCGGAGTCTGAGTTGAACCATGTCAGGGAAATGCAGAAGGCAACTGAGTTTTCCACTATTTATCACTGAAATGCAAGACAAAGTTCACTTTGATCAACACCTTTGATTTTAATTAAATTTTGCATCTTTGTTCATTTAATTGTTTCACATATAAAGCTAACTATAGGTTAATCTGGGGTTTCTCAGTTTTCTTCTGTGTTTTTCTTCTGGGATTCAATCACAATTACTCTTTTATGAGCAAAACACTGCTAATTCGGATACTTGGGCTTAGATCAGTCACAAGATCTCTGTTTTGCTTCCTTTTTCTTTTCCCTTCAGATCCCAAACAAGACTTACATATTTTCTTTCACTGAGTATGTTACCTACTCCTTAAGTAAATGTAATAGCCTGCTCTTCCTGAATTCACTGAAAATTTTTAAAAATTGTCAAGTGCATCAGGTCTTGGACTTGATAGAGGTAAGCTAACCTGGTTGGTTTCCTCCTCAATGGCACCTGGTGCTTTCAGAAACCAAATGAACTATTGTTTAAAAGCCACTTGCTTTCATGCCTCTGAGTGAGTTTCAGCTCCGTGGGAAATCTTAGCTTTGCTGGTCTTCTTTCAAGTTATTTTGATTTCTTATTACCCCCGTTGCCTTGCAGTAGTCAGTAAGAGCATTGGGCCTGGAGGGCTTTAAACAAACTTTATTCAGGCACAGGATAGTAAGTCCTTCTGGTTTACAGAACACAAACCCCAAAGATATCCTTTTGCTCGAGTTTCTGGTGTCTGGAGTAAAAGTACAAAGTTCTCAGCACATTTGATCTTGTAAGAATAAGAAAATTATCCTGCTCATAAGGCTGGAAAAGGTTGGGAAGTCAAGAAAACTCTGCACTCAGTAAAGGAAATGATAATAATCTGCCTGAACTGTAGCCCTGTAGTGTTAGTTGGGAGTTCACGCTCAGCTCCCAGCTCCCAGCTAGTTCACCTAGAGCTATGAGGAATGGCAGCAGTGCTGGCTTTTAAAAAGAAAAAAAAATGCTGGTAGGCTGAAGGCTCAAAAATGTACAAGAAGTTCTTCGAATCCTTTTAAACCAAGCTGTAATCATGATAACACCATTCATCATAGCAGCACAACACACACACACCCCGCCCCTCGCCAAACCAGCCCCTTTAAACACAACTCTTCCTGCTGCATAAAGTCATTGAATGAAAGATTTTATTACTGCTGTCTGTACTATTTTTCCAGGGCGCTACCATAATAGAAATCAACACAGAGAAATCGGTAATAATCACACATGTTTCATATTGGTTCCCATGTGGAAAACATTTCAAAGGTGTCAGTGCCTGGAAAACCTGACGGTTTCATTGAATACCAGAATGAAACTCCAAGGCAAACCCTGAGGAGAGATTAACACTTGGAAGTATAAAATTCAGGTAGTAATGAGAAGCCAGGTGTTCACTGTCAAGGATTCCAAGTTTCCCTAATTATGGGCGAGTATCTAACTTTAACTGCCTCTCTCAGGTGAGCCAGTAATCCTTTGTTGACAAAGATTTATAAAGAGAAAAAAATAACAATAGGAAAAGCAAAAGAAATATGCCTCTGTTTGCTGTATGGAGAAAATATTACACAGGCAGACCTATTTCTAACTAAATTAAGACGAGAGAGGGAGTTGGAAGTCATGTTGCACCCACAGTGATCATTCTGCAAATTGCAATATGGATCTAGAATTTCATGTTAATTACATTTTATTTGAAAAGTGCTGCACTACACAGTATTTTCCACAGCAGTGTAGGCTTGATTCTGCTCTCAATTAGGTAGGTGTAAAGTGGAGTATCTCCAGTGAAGCTAATGAAGTTAGAGTAGTTTAACACTGAAATGAGGAAGATTACAATAAGGCCCTAGAGCCTGCAATATTGCTACTGCAGTTAATGATCATTGCTGCAGAATGCTGTAGTCTGGTAATTATTTTGTTCATGCAGGTAGAAAGATATACAAAACTGGCATGGACTGTGCCTGTAAGAGAAATAGTCCAGAATTCTCCAACCTAATATTGTCTCTCCAAATTTCATGGTGTGTTCCTCTTTGTGTGTGTTGTGGATCTGTGCAAAAGGGAGTGTGTTTGGATTTTGAGGAGGCTGGTTTAGAAGACTGCATGGAAAGCTGAGCGAGAATCAAAGTAATAAAACTGCATCTTCTGTTCAATTTATCCTTTAGGCCGCTCTGATGTTAATTGCGATTGTGCGGAGAGCACGTTATTTTTGCTTCTTTGGGGGCTTTTTGTTATAAACTTTAAAATACGACAGTCAGTCCCAGTCAAAACCGCATTCCAAATCTTGTCTCACCAGCTGCATGGCTATATGCCAACCAGGCTTGCCCATGTCGGGGTATGTTTAGGGCCACAAGTTGGACCCAAATTCTTGCTCTTGGGATGCTGGGTGCAGCAAGCCCAGGTGAGACCTGGTGTTGGCAGCCCAGGACAACAGCGGATATCTGGAGTTTGGCTCTCCCTGGGCCATTGTGGACACAGGAGCTACACCTGTGCTGGTAAGCTAACCTGGTTGGGATTTTTTGCAGAAGCAGTGGTATGTGGTTGTCCACACTTAAACTGCTAGTGGAGTCCCTGTAATGGATTTAACCAGCACGTTATCGCAGCTGTGGATGGATGGGAACAGAACATATAACAAGAACTATCCCCAAAAAGCAGTTGGGATATGGCCATCCTGTTCTGGGGGGTCTTCAGTGAGTATGAATGCCGGCTAAGCCATGCCACTTGACTTCAAAGCCTAAAAAAGATCTCTAGTCTGCTCATGTTTGTATAGTTGTAGCATGATACAGATGCAGCGGTACAGCAGCCATGAGGCTGGAGCAGAGATACGTCACCACTATCCATCTTATTTTTTCCTTGAAGCCCTGTAGGGCCAAACTCAAGTATCAGCTTGGTAGCCCTGGGCTAACTCAGTGGCTACCACCATTGAGGAGCTAAACTGTCAAGGAGCTCAACTGTATGCTTTTGGGGCACAAGGGTATTCCACCTGGACAGGCTTGGATCCTCTGCCTGATGATTGCATCCATCTACCCATTGCCTGAGCAATGCTGAGCCACCAGCCCAAATGTTCTGCCTAGAGAGGCCCCAATGTCTAGGAGCACCAGGGTGCAAGGGAGCTGTAGGCAGCCTGGTGTGAGTTTAGGGTCTCAGGACATGGGCTTCTGCCTGTTTCTGGGACTGACCAGGTCAGGTACAAGCTTAGTGTATCCTTGGATTAAGTGATGTGAAGGAAATTATGGATTATGGCACCTAGCATTTTAATTCTACTTAATTCATACTTTGACATAGTCTAAGTGTATAGCGAATGCCAGCCCCTTTATTAGTATAGCTATCTGGTTTATATATATTGATATATATATACTAATATATTTATTAAAAGGGCCATTTTTTGTGAATGTATGTCTTAAAAAACTCCCATAACAGCCTGTTTTCTCCAGCCAGGTGACTCAAGCTGGACATCAATATTTGTAAAGAATTTTGAGCATCTGACAACATATCAGTGACAACAGAACAGATAAATTGAAAAGATATTATTAAAAGGTTACTATCATCAGATTAACTGTTTCCAGCAATGCTGCAGTCCAGGTATATGCAGATTTAATAATAACTCTAACATCAGCTACATTAGAAGAGGGAGTTTAAGGCAGGAGTGCAAAGGTCCCCACAGCTTAGCTGGGAGAGGGGAGGCTGTCTTTATGTGTCTTTTAGGCTCCTGGAGATTTCCCACCTTCTGGGATTTCCCACCTTCATACACTGGGGATGGCAAGTCCAGAAATTGTTCTGTAGCTGTGCTTTGATGGGCACACTTCTGTCATTCTGTGTTTGGAGATGTTGAATTGCTGCTGACTTGTTTGTCACAATATTACTCCTAATGCCTTTTAAAAATTCCTGTGTGTTGGCTGCTCTTGCTTATCCCTCAAGTGATGGTGCATTAGAAGGGAAGCATGGAAGGAGGTGGATTCAAACAACCTTTGCAATCAGCTCTGGTAGGAGGTAGGCGGGGACAGGGACAGTTTTAGGGCTTGCTCCTTTTCCTTTGCATTTCTCTGAATAGAAGTGTGCTTCACCTCTCCCCAAAGAGAAAGACAACACAAAATCTCATCAGGCAAAGGGTTATAAATTTCTTTTCATTAGGCACTTGCCAAGTACCTTGCCGTTGTTTAACCAAGACATACCCTGAGCAACTGAATTATGAGTGCCCCCCCCCTAGAAAGGGAAGCCAGCTTTATACCTGGGACAAAATGCAGCTTGTCCTTAGGAAGGACATCACAGTTCAGCCTAGAAGCATGAGCTGGAAAAGGCATACTGCACATGTTCATCATGTAATCTATCTCCTAGGATGCACAACTTGAAAAGAGTTCGTATGTCACCGCAATATGTCCCCTTGTTTATCTTCCAGACAGACTTCATGTATCATGTTGATAAATTGGGCAATGCATAGGGCCAGTTCCCTCCTACTGAGGTGAGTGGGAGCCGCATGGTGCCTGATACCAAAGCTAGGGAATTATTCAGATTGACTAACATAGCTGAGTGCATGCCAGGCTTGTTTTATTTTCCTTGTCAGATCTCTTGGGGAGTTACAGAGCTGAGGGGTGATTGGGTTTCAGAAGCAGACTAGAGGATGGTAACACCACTTGCTTAGCAGCACCCCATGCGGCAACACAATTCAGGACCTGCAAAATGGGTGCAGCCCAGCTGCAGGTGCAAGGGGCTCAGAGTCCAGGGAAAACAAAATCCCCCTTGCTCTTCTGGAGCTGTTGCTCAGGGTTTATCCTTTTTAGTATTTGTCCTGGAGGGTTGCTTAAGGCATTACTCTAACATAAACAATTATTAATAATGATTCAGCAGCTATGTTACTCTGTGTAAAAGAAAACAAAACCAAATAAGGCTAATCTTTTGCAATACTAGCAGTTTCCTATAGGGACTGGTATATATCTTCCAGCCATAAAATAATTAAATCTCACTGCTTTTCAGTGGTGAAGGAGCTTGAATACACACAGAGGCTTTGATCCTCACATGTCTGATATCTTTGGGGATCTGGGTCCAAATATTAGGATAATATTTTACAAAAATGGCTTTTGATTTTTTTTTTGTTTGAATACTAAAACAAAATAATATCAAAGCCTGTTCAGTGTCAGTGCAGTGAACAACGCTCATAAACCTGGACTCTGCTGCATTTGTTCATCACATTTGTGGAGTGAAACAGTGACCATTTTCTTCCTCTGGGATATGAAGCTTACGACTGAGCAGTGTGTCCAAGCAGCTGCTGACCAGCACCTATCTCTCTGTGGAGCCCATCTGCAGACCGTGCTGTATCCGTGTCTGCTGTCTCTTAGGGGACTCACATGGAAAAAACCTCATGTGCAGTTTCCTGCTGGGGTTTCTCCCCCAGCACTTGATGTTTGCCCCAGGAGCATTCTTTTGTAGTAATGCAGGCACAGTATTGCCGTGGGTGACAAATGAACTATTTGCTCCTTCCCTGATGGATATCGCGCTGTAATGTATAGAGTTGTTCAATTATAGCAGACACTGCTCATCAGTAGGTTCACCAAGATGGTCCAGGGAAGCATTCCACTTCTGCGCTTGGGAATAGGAGGGAAAGTTAAGTCTGGATGGATAGTGGGGGAGGGTTATAGGAGATGTAGGGTTGTGTGGCTGTGTCTTTTTTACCCTTGACAGTGTTCTGCTACCACAGACATACCTCTAACTCTAAAAAATTTCCTAGTGTAGCTGTCTGGCCAACAAAGGCTTTTCATTTTGCTTCTGTCAGAAAACAAGAAGGAGTTAACCCAAGTGCTGTCATCATCATAAATACAGCTTGGAGAGTGAGGCAGCTAAGTCACTAATCCGTTCTGAATTCAGTCTGGTGATGCAGAGAGGAGAGAGTGTGTGTCCAAGAAGAAAAATATTGTGTATATCAAAACACACATGAAGAAAATTAGCTTGAGAATAGGAGATGCTGAACATAAAGAGAGGAAAGCAAGAGAATAGAACCCAAGACAATAAAAATAAAAAGCCACAGCCAGACTCAGATGCTCTCTCTGCCATTAGAGATGACTGAACCAACATGCATTGCCTCACTGGAAAAGTATGCAGGCAGGTGTGACTCAGGATCAGTCCAAATGTGGCCTGTTGTTCTATCTAAGGTGAACATTAAAATATAGAAATGAATAACTGTATTTTGTACCTGAATTAGTAATTGTAAGGGACTGATTCCAACATGCCTTAGGGATTTAGCCATGGAAATCCCACTGACCTTCAGTAGTGCTTATGCACCTACATTCCTTAGGCGCTTTAGAAAATCTGTGTGTATGTACTGGGCTCAAGGGAAAAGTCCACTGCTATTATTATAATGTGACTCTGATTTTAAGACGTTGTAATGTACTCAAATTTATACAAATTTACCAAAGAAGTATTTTTCAGGTTGAGGTTGTTACCATCAAAGCATAAATTTCAAATGGGCGTGAATTACTGAGACTTAACATTGTACTTTGAATTATGCCTTTTTATATTTACATGAGAGTGTGCTTTCTGAGTCACACCTGGGTTTTGTGCTGTTTACAAACTGCTCTAAAAAGCTGAGCTGAGAATATTTGCAGTCAGTTCAGTATGTCAAACAGAGGAATAGAATTTAGCTCTATTCTTAAACCATGATTATTTATGTAGCAGGCATGTTGGCCAACAAAAAGAATGAAAGCTGACGGGCATGAAAATAACCAGTCTGCTCGTACATGAGTCTTGCTTACAGTGGTCCCAGCAGGAGCTTGAAGAAGACTGTGTAAATTGTGAAACAAATGCATAGTTAACGCATGCCAGAGATGACCATTTGTGGGCCTACTTAACGCTACAAATCCCACATGGTGGTGAGGCTGTGAAAGGACAGAAAGAGCTCAGGATGCTACAGGAGTGTGTGTGTGTCTGTGCTCTGGGGACATAGGGCTGTTGACACTGAGTGTACCTTGGTGCATCAAGTTGTCAGTTTAACCTAAAAGTGTAGCATAAGTATAAAAAGACATGTAGCTGTTTGGAATATGCACACCCAAAGTTAAATTAAGGGAAGACTAAATTTAAAACAAATTACAGTTGTGAAATGAGGTAATCAGAAGTGGGAATGCATTGGTATTGCAACAGCCACATGCCTTATCTGATGCCTACAGGCATACATACCCACCGGTACCTGTACTGTGAGAACTATTACTTGATCACATGTAATGGTTTTCCATGAGATGCCTACCTCGTTTATCAAAAGGCATAGACAGAGATTTCTGGATGAGACGTGATAAATACTTAGTTTTAGCCTTGTTTTCCTAAGAACTGAGTCTTCTGTTGTTTTCTGCTGGCCAGTCCTTTCTCCAATGACTTTAAGTCTATTGGACA
Source organism: Falco peregrinus (assembly GCF_023634155.1). Taxonomy (NCBI): domain Eukaryota; kingdom Metazoa; phylum Chordata; class Aves; order Falconiformes; family Falconidae; genus Falco; species Falco peregrinus. The sequence goes on from NC_073727.1 coordinate 64,316,979, forward strand.
ACCTAATCTAAACTTGACATGGGGAAGGGGGGATAATGCGTGTCCTCAGAACCTCAGCATATTAGACATCAGAGAATCACTCAGAGTGAATCAGGTTCAGTTAATACTGCATTTCACAGTCTGTTTGGGTTTGTCACTCATAGCACTCCTCATATGCAGTCCCAGCAGCAGGCATACCCAGATAAGGAATTTTCACAGTGCCATGGACTTTCTTCTGGCAACTGCTACTCTATCAGCTGAGTACCTTGCAAATACAAAGTAAGCTTTACAGCTGTAAAGGGGAGGATAAATGTTATTATCTGCATGCTATGGAAGAGTATCTAAAAAAAGAGTATCTAAAAAACAGTGCCACCAGTTTTGGGTGCTTCAATGGACATTTGTGTAAAATGGGACACAGCTAGATTTTTCTGATGTGCCAAGCAGGGGTTGTTCTCAGACAGAGCTGAGACAAGTCAGAACCACTGACAGGACCATCCATCCTGTGGATTCAGGGATACACATCTTGCAGTGCTGCGCTTTTGCACTGCTGTGTTGTATCTCTGCTAGAACCACATGCTCTTTGGTGTGACTTGCCTCACTCCTTGTAAATCTACCTGACTCTACATAATGCAGCCTCAGCTGTGGCTAGAAACTGAAGAAATAGGGAATATATTATTGCATTTTCAACACAGAGTGAAAATTGTGGAAAGGTGAGAGTCTTGGCACTGAGAGCGTGAAGAACAGCTTACTCAATAGCAAGCTATTATGAAAAGCAGTTTGTCTGCTGTCAGTATCTTGAAGTGTCTCTTGCTCTCCCTCCATTCACCTTTCCGAAACTCACATTCCTGAAGCCCTGCAAACTCCTCATCTTCCAAGATCCACCTCACAATGTCAAGGCAGGCTGATGGAGTAAAGCAGAACTTTATCTTTTGGCACCTTTTTTTCTTATATCTTCCTTTCTTTTTCTTTCTCTTTCCTTTTTTTGTTTTTCCTCTTTCTTTTTCCTTTTCCCCATGGGAAGGACTCTTTGCAGCAAATATTTATCAGGCCTCTCTAATGGGCCTTTCAAAAGGGGAAAGGAAAAAGGAATAAACCAGACAAAGCGTGAAAACTTTTGCAAAGATGAAACCAGGAGGGCCTTTATTACAGTAAAAATGTGATAGAATGGACGAAAGGATCGCTGTGGTTCATACCTTGCTAGTATGGCCATCTCCTTGATGTCAGAGGTTATTCATTTGTGGAAGATTGTATGGAATTGGGATAGAGAAAATTTTTCATATTTTGGCTACTTCTATTAAGCCTGTCAGCTCAAACTTACCAGGGTTTATGAAGTGATTTCTAATTGGTCTAATTCACTTACATATACCATAGGGTCATCTATAAAATCTACTAAAAGGTATATAATATATAAAATCTTGTTCTAAATAGGCAGTTGGAAGCTGCAGTATGAAGCTTATCTGCCCTGTTTCTTATACAGGAAACCTTCTGGTACATGATTCTTTTAATTGCCTATATAGCATTCTGTCCCATACAGACTCAAATGAGCAACCTTGTAAGAAGTATAACTGTATAAAGTAGAAAAAAGGAGAAAGAACACTGCAAATATTTTGCTAATATGATGATGAAACTGAAACTCCTCTTGCAAAGCTTACACTGAGCTATTTCAGGGTTTAGATATACATAACATTGTGCAGTCAAAATGAAGGTGCCTCATCCCATATTGCGCGTCTCTTGTTATAAATAAAATTTATCTGCGATATTTTATTTAATTTTGTAAAATTAATCCAAAAGCAAAACTGCATGATCTTGTATGGCAACATGACTTTGTATTCATGGCTGATTTTTTCCCCCTTAACACAGAAAAATGGTGTGGGTTGATGCAGTGTCCTAACACAATAGGGGCTAATGAATAGAGCTTGCTGCACTCAAGAGACTGCAGTTCAATTACTAGTGGTGCCAATCAAGTCAGAAATATTAACCATGGTAACAGCAGATTCGAGTTTTGTGGAATGAGGCAGTGGCTTCTTGGGGAAGATCGCCTCTTGGGAGGGAAGGGGATGCTCACAGCAAGAGCTGCAGAAGGTTGGAGACTGCTTCTTTGTGGCAAAGGAGAGCAATGCTCTGCTCATGCTACAGGGAACTTTGTACCGTTTGTGAATGTTTTCATTACAAGTGTGCCTGAAAGGTTGTAACTAGTAAGCACGACTAACTACGGGGCCCATGTTATGTGCATAACCTGTGGAGCTGTATTTCCTACATATAAGTGCACAATGTATTAGTTAATGACACGAAAGATACATTTCAGTGCAGGTTAGGTCCTAAGCAGGAGTAAAATGTTGCTGAAGTCAGTGTGGGCTGAATTACACCAGTCGAAGCTGTAGCCTTTTATGAGGATTTTCTTAATATAGTGCATTTGTTCTGCTGGCTGATGATCAGAGTGAGGATCCCTTGATTTGATACAATGGCAGTGTTATGTATTAGCAGCATGAACAGGAAGCAGCTGGCGTCCTGTTCAGAAAACAATCTCAGTTTTTATTCCAGAGAACAATATTGAAAAAACAGTGTGTGTGTGAGGGGCCTAATCCTTAAAAATGTGGGAGTTTGGATACTGTCCCTTTTCATTGACTAGTCACTTCTGGACTAAATCTAGATTTGTCTCTTTTCACAGAAAGCTGTTCTGATGTCGGTTCTTTGGAATACAGAGAAAACCAGCTAGAGCCCCAAAATGGCTATTTTGCACCTGCCTGCTGCCTCTCCTCCTCTTCCAGCTGGTGAGTATGCTCAGTTGTGGAGTGCTTTTCCCTTTCTCTTATTCATGAAGAGATGGCACATCTTTTTGGTCAGCATCACTGAAATATTTCCTATTCTTTGTCTTGGATGCCATTAAAAAAGCCAGCTGTTAGGGATGGTTACTATGTTGTGGGAGCTTAGCTCTGTCGTTAACTCAAACTTCTGTGAAAATATAGGATGGGTTTCTTAATAACTGAAGAGTACTAGCAGCCTGTAAGTTAATTTGAATGTGTCTGCAGAGCTGATGAAAATAATTTGTATGTAATACCTCTTTCTGAGGACTGTGGGATGTGCAGTAACTATCATGATGTCTCTGTAGGGCAAACAGGTGTAGCGCTCAGACAGGGCGGGTGAATCATAGAGGTTCCTCTTGTATAGTTCAGGCATCAGAAATGTAGTCATCCCAGTCTTCTCACCCTAGGGCCCTCTTATAGTCAGACACCATGCAATCTGGGCGGATGTTTCACCTCAGCCATTTCAAAACCTGTCCCAGACTGAGAGGAAGAAAGGTCTCCACTGCCCAGAAATGGAGCTTGGGTACACTTTGTCAACACATGTTTGGACCCTAAAGCCAGCGTACATGGACTGACTTGAACACGTCCTGACTAGTTAGGAAAACTAGCCACAAATGAAGTGAGGGCAGGCAAGGCCATCTAGTAACTGAGGCTGTGTCCTGGCTGCCAGGAGGTTGAATTTTAGTTGCACTTTTAACACTATGGTCTATTTGATCTGAGACAGGGTCACTTTCCATCATTACCTCCTTTTTACCCCTCTTCCTCCTCCTATGCTTTGTCTGTCTTCAGTATTGGAACATTTATTCAGTGTGGGAGACAGTCCCCCTTTTCTCCTAATGAAGACTGAATCCTGATGTCTTACTCATAGTAGAAAATGTGAGCCATCTGGTTAAGATACCCTGGTAAGACTGCTCTTAAGCCATTTCTGTTTCAGTTGCATAAGTGACTTAATCAGTGGAGGAGGTTGAGAAGCCACGTGTCATGTTTCTTAGAGCGATGCCCTAACCAGTGGGCTAAACTGTAATTTACTCACTGGACTGACGAATAACCAATTATTGTGAAAGACCACCAGAAACAGGTTGAGGAAGCTAGTGCTTAGGTTGATTGACAGTCTGTTGTTAAGACATGTGCTTAAAAAATGCAAGAACCACATTCAGGTCATGTTATGACTGATTCAGAACGGTCCCTGAAGCCAAGGTCACCTACAGGCTCAGCAGCCACTAGGCTACTGGGCTATTTTCTTGTCAACTCAAGGAATGTTAAAATAGTGGTAAAGAGTGGCTGAATACTCTGAATGCCTAGTTCAATGTCTAGGGCATTCTCTTTAGAGAAAAGTGGTTTGCGTTTGAATTGTGTTTAGTGAAGGGCAAAACTGAACCAGGCTCATGTAACTGGGCAGAGTTCTAATTCCTGGAAGAGAGTATGAAAACAGAGTGATAGATAACTGTAGAGGAATGAAGCTGGGTTAATTAGCATTGATAATGTACAACCGTGGGCTGGCTTCAGGGGCGGTGGGTTGGCTGATGTAGGTAAGGTGCAGCTGTGGCTGGTTCTGGTAAGGGGTTGAGAGCCGATGAAGGGAGGGCAGCAGAGGAAGAAGGAGAGGGAGGAAAAAGGAAGAGAAGAGAGAGTGGGCCCTGGATGAGGTGAGATGAGGAGAAGGCAGCAGAGGAAGAAGGAGAGGGAGGAAAAAGGAAGAGAAGAGAGAGTGGGCCCTGGATGAGGTGAGATGAGGAGAAGGCAGCAGAGGGACTGTATGAAGATTATGCTGGTATGAGATGGTAAAAGACCTTGTTACAGCTTGATAGTTTGGAGGGTGCTGTGACAGATAACAGCATTATCAGTATCCAGCTCTTAAACCCTTAGTCCGCTTGTTTGGTGCAAATCCAGAAATAATTCTGGGATTACTGAAATTATACATTCTGGCAAATGCTGCATGTTATTTCACCTGATCTTTATTTGTCATGTAATCAGCCCACAGCACCTATTGACTTGAAATAAATGACTGATTGCATAGGCAATGTGTGAAAATACAGGAAACAAAATTGGAAACTATGCACCTGAAACTGCATCCTTGGCTCTGTTGGCTTCAGTGGAACATGCTGGATTATCCAAGATGTTAATTCCTTTACTTTCTACTTTTCTCCTTCTCTAATGAATCTTTATCAAATAGTATCAGCCATTTTGGCAGGCCTATAATCGCACTGTTCTCTACAGTAAATGTGGCTAATAATCTGTAAATGAAAAGGCACCATCTCCAAATTGTTCTTCTTTCTCTCCAAGAAATGCAGTTAAAATAACTTTTTTTGGAATCCTTCCCCCTCACCTGAGTGGAAGTGTAGGAAAGGGAATCTGTTTAATCTTCATTCTCATGCTTTCCTGATTCACCTGGCTGCTCTTGGTAATTTAAAGGAAAACAGTTCAATAAGGCAGAGGAAAATTACAACCTAAGTTTTATGCAACGTTTTAGGATAAATGAGGTTCCACTGTTATTATCCCTTACCATTGCCATGCCTCAGCTCCTGTCTGCCATATGAAGAAATGTGCTCTTTTACTTGCAAAGTATTTGTGGTAGAATATGGATTTAATAACAGGGTAAGTTTTATTTCTGACCTAATAACTAACGTTAGTTGAATGATATTTGGGCCAGATCTACTAATAACAGTATATCCTTTGTTTTTAACAATATTGAACTCTCTATAAAGAAAGAAAATATCTCCGTAACAAACAAAAAGTCCCAACAGGCCAACCAAACAAATAAAAATTGAGGGCCATGAGTCTAGTATAAGCCTCATAAATTATTCTGCATGGGTTTTTTCTTATTTAGAAAGGTTAAGATAATAGTTTCCCTTCCAAAAATGTTTGCCATCAAAGAATACGAGCTACTTAGTTATTTCCTTGTCTGAAACCGCAACTCACGATGTCCAATATGATTTTGCTGGGCCTTTTAAATGATTGCAGATTATGAGCTATCGATAACGCGCACCCTTGTAATAGGCACAGACCCACTTCAGCTTTTTTTGCATGTCGATACGAGGTTTCTCACTGTGTTGTGTCTGAGTAGTCATTTACAGTAGAGTCATCTTAGGATGGCAGCAATGTGCTGTGCTTGGTGGAAATACGCAAGATGGTCCTGGGTATGGAGCCAAGTCATTCTTTCAACAGGTGAAAGTGAATTCTGTGGTACAAACGAAAAAGAACATGAACTTCACAGAGATTATAAACCATAAGCTCAGAAGCTGGTGGACTCTTGCCCTCAGCTGGCATAAAAAGGAAAGAAATTGTCTTGAAACCAGCATGAAGAGCTGAAATGAACTTGAGGCAGATTAGAAGAATGTGGAAATGGGAATTACCTTACTGCTGTGACAGTAATTTACCTGTGTTGTAGGTACCCTAGGAAAATAGGATGGCAGAGCCCCATGGGAAGCTGCACAAATTTAAGAGGGCAAAGCAGGGTCTATTTGAGACAGGAGTGGGGCAAACTACAGGTTGCCTTTACCTTATCCCTCGGCTTTCACAGCTGAAATGCCTTGCCCCTCGCCTTAGCGTGCTTAGTGTTTTCTCATGTCTTTATCTGACCAGTTGCGGATGTGACATAGATTTATGTCCAGTCTACTGCAGAGGAACTGGGAACAGAAGAGGTGACATTGTAGCCAAGAGGAGGAAAACAGTACAGAAGACAAAGAGCGGCCAAGACGTATCAGGAATTTGAAAAAGAAGAAGATACCAAATTCTTCCATTACCATGGTAATCATCGTGTACATTAACACAAATTTCAACACCATAGTCTTTCCTATTTAATAGCTAAGATTGGAATATGGAATGGTAAAGAAGGTGATGAATTGGATAGTGGAGAGCAGATCCCAATAGAAAGAGTAAATGCAGAGATTTGTGTGCACACAGATCTTCCTCAAATAGACTATAACCTGGTTAGCAATGAGAAGATTCCTCAGTGCTATTATCCTGCTGAATATGAGGAGTTAGTTCAGGCTGTTATTTTGTTATGTGCCTGAATAGTTGTTGATCTTTCCAAAACAACAGAAACATGATCTAGTCCTCAGAATCACTCAGGAAGAGTGGTTTGAAGACTTGTGGAGGTGTCTAAATTCTAAGCTGTTGTAAATGGCAAGAGAATTATTCTATTTTTAGAAATGTGGCTGCCATTATTATTGTTTGTATAACAATCCTGCATTTTTTTCACAATTTGTACAGATGTGTTCAGTTTCAGTCGTTTGCCCTATCAGTTTTTCCGATACATGCTACATAATTTTTTTAAGATGCCTAAGTAGTGTTGATTAGTGGTGTGTGATGAATGGAAAAGGAAACTTTGCTTTAAAAGGAAGAACTCTGTATCTGTTCTATATGTGAAAGTAAAACATAGACTCTCCACTGTAAATTATATGTTGCTGTCTAGTTCCTGCTTCATGTTATGCTGAAGCACCACAGCCCAAACAACATTCAACATGTGCAATGGCCATAAGATATTGAAGTAGGAGAGTCATATATCAGTGTCAACATCAGTAACACCTAGTCAGTTAATCTCTAGGAGCTTCTGGTACAAGCCAGATTACTCTGGAAGTATGTGTGCAGTCTCTCTCTTTTAGCAGGAAGTTGATGTAAGCATGACCTTTCTGATGTGAAAACAGGGATTGTACTTTAAAAGCACTAGCAATGATGTTGGAATGCTTCAGCTCATTTGGTTTACTGAGTTTAAAGCGATGACTGTTGAAATGTTTAGCTCTGCCATCTCTTAGTGACTCTGCAAAGGAAGAGTAAACCATGATATGGTTTTCATGTCCTTCAGGGTGCAAGGATCTTGCTGTGAAGAGCAGCTGATCACTGATCTACTCAGACTGGAATATCAGAAGGTTAGGGGGACATTGGCATTAGCTTCTCAGTCAGTACAACAGAGCTGGTCTAGGGATGTAAATAGCTGCTAGGTGCACACGATTTGCAATTTATCATTTCCATTCAGAAAGGTCTTCTATAGTAGCAAGTACTATGAGAACAGCTATAGCTTGTAAATTTTGGTGGTGATACAGCTGTAGGTTAACAGGTTGAAATATTTCTGCATTGTGCCTGTGAAACTGCAAAAGTGACACATGGTATGGATAAATAAAGAGAAAAGCCAAGCTTTGACAAACTGTATCCAGTAATGAAAGGTGGATAAGTTCCATTAAGAATTCTGCAGATTCATACAATTCACCTTGATTTGCTTTTCTTCCCACCAAGAAATCAAGTAATTTAGCAGAGGGTGGAATCACAAGATCTAGACAAATCACAGAAAAAAAAAAAAATGAGTGAAAGATGTACCTGTATGCATACTGCTGGATTAAAATTTATTTCATTAAATGAGGCAGGCTCAGAAGTTGAGAGAAGGTGACAAGAAGCCACCTTCTCACTTCTACCTCTCCTAGGAAGTTTCAATGTCTTGAAATAAATGGAGAAGCATCCCAGGACATATAAGCAGCCAGCTTGGTGCTCCCTAAACACAGAAAAATCTAATGTTGCTTCTCCTTAGATTAAGTTAGTGAAAAATAAAGCAATATGACGTGCTATTAGCTACATGGCTGCTTCCTCTGGCATAGCTGTTTCCAGGATGTAGATGATGAGGAGCAAACATCACCAGTATAATAATAAATAATTCACTAGTTTTGTAGTCGCCAATGACTAGTGGTCAATCAATGAAGTCATGGGTGGTGGTCTGCAGATGAAATTTGGAACTATATTAAGAATTATTTTGAGTGTTACCTTCAAGTAGAAGTTAGATTAGAAGAGTGCAGAGTAATTTTGATTAATTTGAGTGACAACAATGATCCATTGACTTTAAATGTTTGGGAAGCAGCTGCTGAAAGGCTGTCCTCATGTAGAAAATGACTGAGGTAGTTAAGAGTTTGTGCTGATTTGGGTTAAAAAGCTTATGAATGATGAGGAAATTGGAAGAAGGGAAGTCTCTGTATCAGAATTTCTGGTTGTGGAAGTAAAGCTAAAGAGAGTTAGAAATGTGGCAAACAAGGATGAAATCCACTGGTTGAGGGACTGAATACTACTACTAATAGTACCGTGTCATCTTGGAAAAATGATGTCACCTTTGGAATCCAGGCAATTAGTCAGCTTTTCTGGCACTGCGATATTATTTCAGTCTCATTACATTTTGGGAATGAGCTAGATTTATGGTGTCTGCATCCATTTTCTCGAATAACTAGCAGAATGCTCAATATGTCACTTCGTTTTCTCCTTTTCTTTCTCAGAAATGTCAACATTTCCCTAGATAAAGTTGTTTATGCATGATGAAACTTGTTCAGTATTCTTCTATCTCTTTGTGCTTGAGACAGAAACCACTGTGAAGCTCTGCTGTGATAGTAGGTACATGTGTGGAGTTAGATAGTACTGGAAAACACCCACAATTACAGCTGCCTGGGCTTCACACTTAAGAACAGAGACATCCACCAGGAAGGAAGAGATGGCACTGCAGAAAAAACCTCTCCAACTTTCTTGTCCTCTTTTCTAAAAAAAAAAAATGGGTAGATGATAGAAATCATGTTGGCAAGCAGTTCCTTCAACAGCTTTATTAATAAGTGGTTTTTGTCCTTGTAACCATGAAGAAAGGTTAAACAACCAAGTCATTAGAGATGGAGGTTTTCACTACAGCAGTGAATAAGGATTGTGTGCCCCTTTCCTTCAGCCTTTTAAAACTATCAATAGCTTTCCTAATAAGAAGAAAAAATAAATTTAATGCATTCAGTGTTTGTGATAAGCCAAGTTTAAGTTTAAAATGAGGTATTCCTTGCAATCAGAGACAATAAAAAGGTATGTAGAACGGTAAAAGTACCACGCACACCACTTTAATATGGCTTTGTGAAAGAGATGTTTGCCTTGCTAAACACTTAACTATATTGACAGTGGAGCTGAGATGCCTTGCAATCAGGCATTATTTGATCAGGCAGTTCTTGTTGTACTGTACATAGCTACAGAGTTGCTTTAAATACAATAAATAAAAGTAAAATCTTACACAAGGCAGCACAGCTTAGTAATTGCTGTTTTGGAGCTCACGTCGCTGCAGTTATTTAGCTCAGCATTTCATCTCCAGCTGCAGCACAATTTTTGCCAAATATAGATAAATGAAGTTAAAGTTATTGGCAATGACTAGTTCTGTATCCCTGTTTTGAGTTCATAGATTTCATAGGAAAGGCCTTCCTTTATTTTTGTAGCAAGCAATTGTTTTGAACTCCGAACTTCTTCACGTTCCAGTACAGCAGTGTTTTCAGTTCTACTTTATCAGACAGATACTGGTAAACAGTGCGAACGAGCAGGTTCCCTGTTTGAGAAATATACCACATGAAATGTGAGGGAGGAACAAGCTCAGAAACTGAACCTCACTCAGCATATTTTAGTGCTTTAATGTAATCTTGATACTGAATTTGCAAACAGTTCCTTTCAGCATGCAATGGCTAACTTCACAGAGTGCCAATTTCATTCTTTCTATGTAGCATGAGGTGACCTAGCAGCATGGTCTGTTGCAAACCGCCCTCCTCACTACAAACTACATACAGATGACTTTCTGGTTCCTTCAGACCTTCTGCAGAGAACAACTCCTTCCATCCAAATTTAACAAGTGAGGCAATACAAATACACATATATGATGGATACGTACTATTGAACATGTTCTAAATAACTGTAGAAACTTTTATTATTAAATATTCTCAAGAACTGTAATTTTAGAAATATGCTATGTCTTCAGATTTGTTCAATTTTATTTCCTTCTCACTCGTGCAAACATATTACACTGTTACTTTTACAGCTGTCTTGTGTTTATCTGTAAACAAGTAAGGGGGCTCAGGAAATGCTGGTGTTTCCCTCTGACCCACCTGGCTGCTTTTTCTTTGATCTATGATCCCTTCTGCTAAAAGGCAAGCAGAAATGACTACTCTCCAGAAAGCAAACTCACTCGTGGAGCTTTTATTTTGAATGGATATGCATGGCAAAACACGTCTTAAGAACTGCTGTGAACCGGTCTAGATATGGAAAGGAGAAAGCACTTCCTTCTTTATGTCCAAACACTGGCCTAGAGTTTCTTTCCACCGAGTTTCCATATTAAAAGCATGTGCAAATTTTTTGTCATATGCTACTTCTGCTGTGATAACTTCACTTGGGACCATAGCTGCAGAAGTAGTAAACTCTAAAATTACATTGGGAAGATGCCTGAAGTTTGCCAGTGAGATTTTAAAGGAAAAACATATTTTCTGAATTAGTAGAGCAAGCAATTTTTTTTATTTATTTTTTTTGCCTGTGAAATTTGCCTGATTCATGCAGAGTGACTGGTTTCAGCCAAAGAAAAAGCTTCTCCTTTTTGTGATTTCTCACTAGCTTTACCAACACTGTGAGTTTCACTTCATAGATCCTATGTCACCCTTTTTTTCCAAATAAAACTTAGGAGGTTCAATGAAGTTACAGGCTTTTAACTGAAAAAAAACCCCAAACAACAAAGCCACAAAACACCCAAAACTACCTAACAAAATAGTTGCTGCTGATAACACAGCAGCAAATGAAAAACAGATATTTGAATTTGCTTGCATATTATGGAAGAGGACAAATATGTTTCATTAGCTAACACAATGCTTTTCAACAGAAATTATAAAGTGATCCATTTTTCAGATTGCACTCATTTTAATATTACTTTAGAAAAGTTCAGCTAAGAACATCTCTTAGCTTTTTTGAAATTCAGGGGGTCTCACTATATAGGGTGTACAACTTCTTCCTACGGTATAAATATAGCATTTGCTCTTATACTGGGCTTTTTCATTGAAACAGCTGAAGCATATTACAAGTAGAGTGAATTAGGAATAATGGGGGGGTTCATATAAGAAATGTTGGTGAAAATATTTTTATTACAAGAATAAAACTTTATTTAAAGACATCTTTTTCCTTGAAGGCTGTCTTATGGGGAAAAAAAAGATACCATTGCCCATGGAGAAAATGAAAAACATTTCTGCTTCACTGAATGCCTATAGCACAGCAATAAATTTCCAACACCAAATTCAGGATTATCTTAATAAGGACCACTATTTAAGCCTCATGTTCTCCCTGTAATGGGAGAATTGCACATATTTGGCAAAGGAGTAGACAGAGATGTTGCTAATTCTTTGGGTTTGTAAGGTGAATTGGTGCAGTCACAACAGAACCATACATTTTACATCCCCATCTCCTGTTCACAGTACTAAACCAGCCAAAAATAGTACTTTGCGATATGAAGAGGAGAAACCGGAGCTTTCTCCAGTAAGATTCTCCTTTCTCCCTATGAGAGCAACAGGTAATGGCAAATAACAGTTTTGATGTTCCAGCCAGTTTCTATAGGTTTGTTATTCCTGTTATTAGTATTGTTGAAACTTTTCACTTGTGGGCTCAATGGGCATTTTTCTGAACATTTTGTGTGGAACTCTAACAAATGCAGGTATCCCTAATTTATAGCAATAAATGAGGTAGGTAGGGAACAGGCTCATTACTCTATACTGAAGAGATTTCTTAGAGCTGGATGAGTATCTCTGGTTCCTACTGTCTCTTATGGGTTGAAGTCATCTCCCTGATAACTGTACTTTCTAGTGGCTGCTTGTACATGCCTTTTCCTGTGGGGTCCAGAGTGTGTTTTGGAACATCTGAGTCTAGCTGGCTTTTGCTGAGAAGTGCATCAGGCCATGCTCCCCACATCTCTGCAGACACCCACATATGGCCAGGCCCATTTTGGTGCCACATGGTCCAAGGGTGAAGTTTCACAGTCAAATGTAACCATTTCTCATTTTGCTTATTTAATTTATAATTAATCAACTTGACTGGAAGGCTGATCCTGTCTCATCAGCTACATAGCTGGAAAGCAGAGAGAAACACCAGAGCCTTTCTGATACCATGACTACATTCCTTTGGCATATATCTCCTGGAGAGAGGTTTACCACAGGGTCCCCTGTTTGTACATACAGGGCTGCCCTCCCCCTCCGAGTGACTAACAACAACACGATGTGAAAATAAAGCGAGAAACTCCCAGGAATGTTCCTCTCCAAAGCACATGTGCACGTACAAATGCACACGAGTGAGCTCATTTACACACTGGGGCAAATGCAGGCGCCTGCACGCGCGCAGGCTCGCGCCCTGTCACATTTGGCTCGATAGCCAGTGTGGTTAAATAATGTCAATAGCAGAAAGTCTTACAGCGCTGACACTTCCTCTGGCTGTAAAATATTTACTGTTCCTTTAAAACTGTGAATAAAAAAAAGGTCAGTCTGTATACCGAACAAGGAGTAAAAAAAAAATAAAATAAAAAAAAATCCTTTTTTTATTAGAAAACACTTGAAACTTATCATGTGCAGCAGATGGGAGTAGAAAATGCAGCTTGAAGACAGTTATATAAATATATCCTTGATGTCTGTTTTGCTTTTCAATTTGCAGTGAAAAGTACAAAGGTAGAGTAGTGCGCCAGTCAGGGCTGCACTGTGTCTCTTGATATCCATTCCAGATGTTGGCTAGACTTTGTGGAGCCAGGCTTATGGCACTGAGGCTGGAGCTAGTTGTCTTTTCCTCCAGGTGTGATGCTTCATGCTGATCCCCCCACATGCTAGCCTGTCTTATCCAAACACACTAAGCTCTGTGACAGGCATCTACCACCTTTTTGACCAAAATTCACCTCCCTTCCCCCCCCACCTCCACGCTTTCCACCCACCCCAACTTCTTTCAGCTTGATGGGCTCTGCAGACAAGCCCACTTGTCCCTGCCTATCATTCTGTCACTTCAAAAGCAAGTCCCCCTAAAAAAATGAGCTCTGACGTGGTTCTCAAATAATGCTAGTCAGTTAGTAGCTGCTTTGAATATTCCTCTTTGTGTTTTGAGAGTGTCTGGAGGTACTATTTGACACCGAGTATGTCTGCCAAGCCTCTAATGGTAGTTCTCTGTTTGTGCATGCTTGTAAAGGATTTTACACTGTAATATTTTAACTCCCTGATTAAACATTGCTAAGCGCAGAAGTATATCATAAATCTCGCAGGCGCCAACTCCATTTATCTGAATGTTAGTTACTGTCTACGGTGGGTAAACAAATTACAGCACAGTTTATTACAATATATGGGGCCACGATGTAGCTCTATTAATATCTTGTACCCCCTGGAAATATATTGTTGGCTCACAGTCTGAATTTTCTCTCCTGAACAATTAAAAACAAATTCTGAATGGAGGGTGGGAGGGTGTGTGTGAGAGGGAGGGGGAAGCATCAGGCACTTTCAAGGGGAAACTTGCTGGGAGTAACAATAATGAGCTGCAATATCAAATTACTACTATCCTGGGTTTGAGGTCAGTACATATTGAGCTAGTTGTAAGATATTAAAGTAGAAACTTTTCTAGTTTGGAATGCATTAATGCTGCTAAAGCTGCCAGCAAAACAGCTAGAAAGTGTTTGAATCAGAGAGGGCAGAAACAAAAGAGAACGTTAACAAGCAAGAGCATCGGAAGCTCTTCCTTTCCCAGCTACAAGCAGGACGTTTGCAGGGATCATTTTCATTAACACTAGCAGGTCTGAGGTGCACAGATCCTCCACTTGTTGATAGGAGGTGAACACTAGAGAAATTTGAATATTTCTGAAGCCATCTACAGAAAGAGTCACTTTTCTTATCAGTTTTCTTAGCCTACCTACCCAAATAATCCCAGTTATGTGAATTTATTGCAGTCGGTGGAAGCTCTGTCTTCTGAAAGTGCAGAATAAGTGACTGATTAAAGCAGGAAATTCAACCTTTGTCAGTTCTACCAGGAGACTTTTGGGAGGACTAGTTTAACCCCATTTAAGATGGTGTGTGATACATTTCAATACAGAAGTAGGGGCAAAGAAAGAAGTGCAGTAAGTTTTTAGAAAATTAATGGCAGCGCTTAAAAATAAACTGCTAAAAAAAATGGAACAGGATCAAGATCAAAATAGTATGTGTAAATCCATGTTTACTTTCAACGTTGTAAAAGCATCACTGCTACTTGTCCTGGTACATGGAGTGGTGGCTAACAGGCTGACTATTAGTGGAGCTATACCAGTTGGAGATTACTTACAGTGGTGCGGTCATGATGGTGAAGTAAAAGAATGGTTGCTGCCCTAATTCTGCGCTAATGCCTGCAGCAGGGCTGGCAGTGCAATCTCTGATACAAACTGAGAACCCTGACATCATTTTCGGTGGGAGCAGGCACAGCGAGTTGCTATCTCCCTTCCAGGAAACCACAAAACACCAACTTTTTACAGACTGGAAAAGAGTTCATTACTTGCAGGGGCAGGGCAGGATAATGTTCCAATGTTCTTAGCTGGGCTCCAGTGGCCAATAACACAAATACCATCCTTCATAAAAGCAATCAGGACTTGGTAAAAATAGAAATCCAAATATTTTTAAAGTTTGTGCGTATTGTCAATACTGTAAATCATCACGTAAGATTGTATAGCAACTGGTGAAATTGCGCCTGTAACTAATAAAAGTAGAGCCATGGACTCTTACCTAAGCAGTTTGTCTTTACATCAAAAAAAGAAGTAAGGCTAAATTAATTGCTAGCCTTTTCCTACTAAAGCCAATGCATTTAGGCCAGGGCTGAATTCAGTTACAAGATGCGTAAAGAAACGCAAGTGCTATGTTTGTGTCAGTTTGTAAAGATCTTGTTTATATACACACTCATTGCTTGATTCAACAATGTGTTCGGCATTCTGGCCTGATCCACCAAAGCATTTAATCACGTGTGCAGGCATGTAGGCGATTTCTTTCACATCAGTTAAACTATTTATGTGCTTAACGCTAAGCACATTGAGGGGCCAAGCTTGCAATGGAATGATTTTTTTAAAAAATGCCGTGCAGGAGAACCGATGCAGTTTGCAAAGGTGCTGTCAGGGCACGTACCATCTCATCACTGCAAAAAGAGCCTGAAGGTGCCGAGCCCTACTTGCTCATGCTCTAATTGACTCCATGCAAGTAAGGATCTCCAAGTATCTCCCACAAGGTGTTTAGGACACATCTCTTGATCACTGAGGTGGAAGGTTCAAATAAAGTATGTCCTGACTTCTAAAAGAATAGGAACCTTTTAGGAATAAAATTTGATTCTGTACCCTGAAATATTTTGGGTAATCAAACCAAGACTTTGGAAAGTGTTCTGATCCTGGGAGGACTCACCCTGTACAATCCTGTGAAGTAGAGGAGTGTTTGTCAGAGGGACGCCAAATAAACCAAAGTGTAATTTCCTGTGGTTGAGCATTTGCACCTCAACTGGAACTGATTAGGAAGGTTTGAATCTAATAACTGGAAAAAGAGGGGCAGGAGGGGTCACAGGCTTGCAGAGGTTCTTTGGAGAAGTCAGTTAACTGGTGAGGGGTGAGGGGACCCTATGGGGACAAGAGAAGATATTTTATCTTCTGGGAGAGCAGGATGGGAAAGAGGGGAGGAGATATGAACCTTCTAACGCTGAACTAGAGAGAACAGCAGAACTGAACAGCTGAGTGCAGGAAAAGGCTTGGGGCAGAAGAGTAAGAGGAGGGTTTGCCTGCAGGCTTCTCACTGGAGGAATGGAAAAGCAGAAGATAGACTAGTTGGTGTATTAGCCTCCCCAAGAAGCTCCCCATAGCAGGCTATGAAGAGCCACCAAAGAACTTGCATCTTAACTGGTCCTGGAGAAAGGAGGGAAAATGTCATGGTGGAGACTGAGGTGAGCAGGCAAAGGTAATCAAGGGGTGCAGTCCATCTTAAAATATGAAAGCTTGAAAAGAACTATGGGAACCAACAGAAAGAGCTGGTACTTGGGATATTGTATTGAAGAATATGCTGGAGCATATATGCGCAAAGGTTGTAGACATAGAAAATGGCTTTGTGTTGAGACTTCAATAGCCATCTGTTAGAGAAAATGAAAAGGCTCCCAGTAAGGATGGCTTTATCCTATGGTATCTGATAAAGACATTTTGGAGAAAATGAAGAAGGGGTACGACAAATGGCAGACCTGCCAGACTGATCAGTTGTGACATGGATTGTTTGTCCTTTCCACCCCATCTTCAAAGAAGAGAAAGAGACTGATCCGTCTGGTGAATTTCAAGTTTGGGTGTCACCCATGGTATGAAATGCCGATCTCTCGATTTCATATTTGCAGACTCAATGACAAGAGATGAGTTTATCAAACATCAAAAGAGGTTTGAATGACTTTTTGGGCCTTCAGTGATTCTGCTACTTTTTGCACGATATTCAGTGGCATAATCATGCACTGGTGAGAATGATGTAGGTTGTCAAAACGGATTGTAATGTTTATCAGTATGATAATACAAAACTGTTCTGACTACGTACTGGATTTCTGTGAATATTCACCGAGCATGTTAACAGCAAAAGTATTTTGATGCACATTGTGTAATAACCATTCCAAATGCCATCAAATTCACAACTATTTGGATTTGCAATGAAAATACAATTATTTTAATTAAATCAGGGAACAAACCTCAGTAATATAGGATCTAATGTTCAATCCCAATTTATATGACTTTTGAGTTTTCAGGTGCCCTGAGACTTTCTGGCATCTCTCAAAACAAAATCACATTTGAGCTAGTGAGTATCAGTTGGTTTTTGCTTAGTCAGCAATGGGGGTTTGGATCAAGCTTTAGAGCACATGCACAATTTGAAAGATACATTAATTAATCTTTTCATTACCACTTTCCCAGGGGTTTTCTGGAGCAATGCTGAGTTTTAAGATGGGGAGAATCAAATGAAGTAATAAGTAAAAGTTACTTCAAGTGTGGTGGCCTGCATGGTAGAAAGCATGGAAATGCTCATGAGAGAAGGAAATGAAATGAGCCCATGGTCTGAACCACAGATGTAGTGACCAGTGAAAATCATGAGCAGAAAATCAGTCAAACAGTACTAACCACAAAGTTACAACATCTGGCTTATGAAGTCACTTATCTACATTGCACTAGAAGCTGGAATGATACAGTAGACAAAATATCACATTGTTTTCCTAGAACTTACACTTTCTTTAACCATCTACTTTTCACTGTGCTAGACGGACCTTTGGTTTGACCTTTGTGCTGCTGTTCTCAAGGTCAGTTATGGGATCTCAGTGTCACACAGATCTCTTCACAGCATTTGGTGACCAACATATTGGTAGGTGATCCTCACCACTCAAGAAACTCAGCACTAGCTTAAAAAAAAAAAAAAGTTAAAGATTAGTTTATGTAGATTAATTGTGTGCTTGGAATACTTTCTTCAGCTCTGTGTTTAACTGTAAACTCATTCTGTGTCTTTGTGATGAATTTTCTACAAATGAATTTCTCTTATGGCTTTTATTGCTTAAGCCTCTCCTGTACTTTCCAGGGGCTGTGTTTGTAGTCTTTCCCACTGGATATGATTAAACTGACATCCCTTTTTTATTATTTCAGGAATTTAAGTAAGGTTTCTGTGTTACAAGCTATGTCACCTAAGTTCTGCTCATGCTGAATGCTGAAAGATAGACATGTTGACTGCGTGGTGCAGATCTTCAGTGATTTCATTAAGTCTCCAGAGGGAACTGTCTTTCTCCACAAAGATACAGGGAACCCCCAGGGATACTGAGGGAAAATACCTCAGCCAGCACTGGTGAAGAAAGGCACAAAATGCTGTTCCACTGATGCTATGGTGAGAAGAGTCCCCAGTGCCTGCAGCCAGTCTGAGAGAGGGACATTGTCTGCACCCCTCATCCATCTGGTCATGCTTCCATGTGGTCATGAAATGTGAAAAGGTGCACTAGATGGTTTTCCCGCTGCACTCAGGGAGTCCACAGGCTGCGTGAGTCCCTAAGGGATGCTTAGAGAAGGTTAAAAAGGCCCCTCCATATATTGTACCTTGGCATGATCGACATAAGCAGCCAAAATTCAGGGCTGTGTGAAGACTGACTGTTGTGAAAGGGAGAGCGTGTGACAGAATTACTCTCGTGACTATAACAAGAGGAGCCAGTGTGCTAAGAAAAGGAACACATAGCTGCAGGCTAGATGAATTAATTTTTCTAGGACCGTGTGTGCCACAGCCTTGATAAAACTCGTTCTCTTTGTACAATCCAAGCTGCTGTGTTTGGGTAATATTACAAGAAATCTAAATGTTTTAAGCTTTCTTATGTCTCAGTAAGATTTAGCTTCTCTTTCTGGCAGACGACTTTGGTATGGTTTTTATCTACTATTGTTTTAGAAAAGCAAGACTCCTACAGCCCATTACCTCCTCCACTACTTCTCCACACATATCTTTCCCCAGAACTCCACGTTATGGTCAACATAAACTTGCAGTTTCTCCTCTCAAAGATATAGGATAGCTGAGGTGAACAGACAGGTAGCAAAAACCATCATGTCCTACTTCAGCTAGAGTTAGAAGTACACGTCTGTGGACAAAACATTTCCACATTCAGACTTCTGCTTCAGTGTTCTCTTTACCTTGGATTGTTTCTGTCCTTGGGTCAGTTTTCTGGGTTGTCCGTGGCGTTTCTCCGGTTCCTGGTCTGAACACTGAGTTTCGCTCTGTCCTGTCTGCTCCATTTTTCTTTCCTCTGAAGTGATCTCAGAGGAAACGACTTCCTTGTCCCTTTCCTATACCTCAGATGGTCTTTAAATAAGGTGTATCAGATGATCTGTTTCTCAGTAACTAATCTGTAGTTCAATTGCTATCTTTCCTGGGAATCAGACTTGAAATAACCGTTTTCTCTGAATAGTTGCCGTCTTTTATCCAAGTGTGCACCATTTAAATGGGGGATCATCAAAATTTAATAGCTCACTGTTTTTAGCCATGAGCCAGGTGCAAGCAACTTTTCTACCACCTATGGTGGGTTTTATGTCAATATGGAAGCAAAGGATTGGAAGAAGGAGCTGAGTGTGCCACATTCCTGCTGGAATTTGCATCTTGACAGATGTCCATAAGAAAGATTCCAGTGTCAAGAAGAAATCATAGGTAGAGAAATTCCCCAAACTGTCTCAATCTGAAGTGCTGTTTCACCATATGTCTTGTTATAATTAGCACCTGTAGGATGCATATATTCAAGATCCGAGTTGATAAAATATATTCATTTTGATAGGATGATTTTATAGAAATCTAAAATATTTTCTGCCTGAGTGTGGAATGCAACTGTCCTTGCCAGTGATATGAAGTCAGTCTCTTTGAGATGTAAGCACAGCCGCAGAAAATGGTGCCTAACTTCACTGAACACAGTGCTCTCCTGTGGCTCCACCATATACCCATCCCTGCCAGCAGTCTGCAGGACTCTTTAGCTCAACGTCCATCAGCCAAGAACAGGTCCAGTTCACTCCTACCATCAGTATGAGGGATCCTGTCTGTGGTAGAACTGATTATCGCTTGCTTCACAGGAACATGCCTGTTCTTTATTTATCAGTGATATGAATACATATCAAACGAAAATTATTTTTGGGTGAGATAGGAACAGTTTCCAAATTAAATTATGAATTACCTAATCGTTATATATGCCTCACACTTGAAAGTGTGCAAAGCATAGGTGCAAGCTTGATGGGTAGTCCATGGCCTCAGAGGGACTGGAATTCACATCTCTTTTACATACAAGGTTTGGGAGGAACGAACTTCAGAAATTCTAGTTCAGCAGGTCCAAATCCTGAAAAATATTTTGTCTGGGATTATAGTGTAAACATATTGAGTGAGAAGACCAGCTAATTGTTATCGCTGTCATTCTTATGTAAGAAGTGCCTTTGGCTGCCTATGTGAAAGGAATTAGAACATAAATTCTTGACAACTTTAACACATGCTACCTGAATACCCATCTGCTTAGCTTAAGAACAAAAAAGGGGTTCATTAATGTAGTATTGAATAAATTAGACGTGCTGCTATATGTGTTGAAATTTATGTGTTACAATATTTAGCACTGCTTTCTTTCTTTTTTTTTTAAAAAAAACCTGTATCTTAAAAAGCCTGCTGTATTTTTCATATGAAAACCAAACAGCAAATTGGATCTGCATCTAACAAAAGAAATTCATGTTTTGAAGTTGCAGAGTGGTGGCTGACCACTCATACACATGGGCTGACTAGAAATGTTGCTTAGAAACACCACGTTATCAAAGAGAACCCAACATTAGGTTGGAGTGTTTCCCAGACAGCCGGTTAGTGGTGATAATTTGCAATGGAAAATTCTAATATCTATTCCAACAATTCTTTATTTTCTAGATCTTCTTATTTTTCCCTGTTCAGATTATTTGTCATTTCACTTCACAATTTTCTTCCAAACTCTGATTTGGAAGATAGCATAGAGGTATGTGAACTATGTTTTTGGATCGGAAAGTGCTTCAGTAAGTATTAAGAAAATGTTGTTCAGCAGAGTGAAATATATGGAAACTCCATGATGAAGGAACTGGAGTGCAAGTTAACATTATTGACATGAGGACTGACTTAGCTAGATTTAAATGTGTTCTTTTTTCTGCATACCTTAATAGTAACCACTTATCGTGGTTTTTTGGTTGTAAAGATTATAAAAGAATTTACAAATTCTGTACAAATACAGGAATTATTTATCCAAACATTGCAATCATCTCCTGGATAGAATAAGAGGATGATTTTATATTTTCAAACAGAAAAGTTATGCAAGCAGAGCAACTAAAGAACAGTGTTTGTCTCATCCTGTGAAAGAAGATTTAACAGGCTCCTCTCATACTCCAAGGCAATTTTGTATTGCAACAACCTGTTGCTGTGACCCACAGCAAATGTCACTCGAACACCATGGCTGGAGTTAGGAGGAAATGGGTTGCACTGGGGTATATGGAGAAAGGTAGTCTCCAGGCAAGTTGGGTTCTAGGTTGTTTAAGATTTATACTTATTTACAACGTGAATATATAAGTTTGTGTGTATGTATATACATTTTGAATCCTATATCTTATAGAAGAGATTTCAACCCATCCCCCTTAGAACAGCTTCCAAACCAAAGCTGAGCCCCTGTGTTGACTCAGGGGCAGGAGTGCCATCTACTGAGTCTCCCATGTGAGTTCACACTTCATCTGCCAGGGTTTCTTTCAAGGTCCTTAGGGGAAGTACCCAACCAGAGTACAGCTAATTCTCTTTTTCTTAAGAAGAAAACGTTTTATTAAGCATGCACTGTAAGTTGCAGCCCTTCTTACTGCCAAACCCAAGTCTTTTAAGTCTTTCCCTACTTGCTTTTTTTTTTTTTTTTTTTTAAATTTGAAGGGAAACATGAAAAGTGGTGCCACAGTGGTATTAAAGTGGGTTCCCTGATCAAAACAGGTGGCAAGACTCAGATACTTCTTTGCTTCTCTCCTATCTTAAAATAAGACAGTTCTTTTCCTTGAAGCCAACATTGAATCACGTGCAGACAGACCTCAGCCCTCTTCTGGCCCTTCATTTGCATTTCAAGTTTGTTCTGAGGAACAAAATAGAAGTTTAGGTTTTATGGGCAAACAGGAATGGAGAGAATGGCAGGAGTGTGTACGTGGGGAGTTTAAGGGACCATAGGTCCTGTGTACAATACATTGTGTTTTCAAGGCCACACAGGGGCATGCATTTCCCCATCACTCCAAGACTACTGCAGTTTCAGTATAGTAAGCACAAAACAAAATGTTTAGGTTACTTACAATATAAATGTCCTCTGCCAGAGATATCCTTCATGTGGGAAGGTGAAAATGAGTTGTGAAAACAGAGCGTAGAAAACGTATATGACAACAGAATGTGAGTGAGAGAGATGCCACAGATAAATAGTAGGAAAATGCAGATCCACATTTAAGATTTCCATATAGTCTAGAGTACTAAAATGCAATTGGTACAGTCTATACCATAGATTAAGGTATATTAATGTTCCCAAAGGAAGTAAGGGGAGGTGAGTTACCCTGAAGGAAAACAATCAAAAAGCCTGTGTTCCACACATGGCAGGAGCCCACATGTCTTTCCGTACAGCTCACACATTGTCTTAGTGTCCAAGTGCTGAGTCCCATGGCTGCAGAGGAAAATGAACTACCTGTAGATCTTTTATTGCTCTTGCTGCCCACATGAGCAGTAGCCGCCCTGGGACCGCATCCTGTCCTTGTGGTGCTCAGCTGTAGAGTTAAGAGCAACACTGGCATCATACAGCCACCACTGGCCAGCAGCCAGGCTGAATCTGCTCCTGTAGTTGTCACAGAAAGAGATGGAAATTGCAATAGTGATGGTAGTTTTAATTTTCTCGAAGAAAACAGCTGGGTGATACCTGAGTGGAGAAGATTTCACATGAAACGGCAAGGTCTGGGGTAGCTTCACGATTGCATGTGGTACAGCAAAGTCAGTGATAAATTGGTCTGGGATTAGCAGGTATGCCAGTCAGTGTGGTACTGATTCTGTTTTGCTTCCTTCACATGAAGCATGGATCCCTTCATGGTGCTGTGCTGCACTGAAGGACATTTCATCTTAGAGCAGTATTAGTTCAGGCAACTTTGTCCTGCCTTGATGCATAGTGTAACTATGTCTTTGGTCTTATTAAAGAGAGGTTATCCAACCAGGGAAGAAACACCATCATATGCACTTCAGATCACCATGTATCCAGCTCAGGTTCTGGCTCTTACCACTGACCTCAAGACATTTCCAGTGAATCTTCGGATCCAAAACTTTAAGTTGAAAGAAACAAACCCCAAGCATTTAAAAAAATGGACAAATGCCAGGGGAATAATTGAGATCTATGTACAGGAAGATGCCAAACAGAAATAAAGAGACAAAAAGTCAAACTGATGACAGCCTTGCTCACAAGAAATAGGGTGCGCGACTCAGTCCTGAGCATGGGAATGCAGTACTGAGGATGTGACAGCTACAGTCCTGCACTTGCCATGGCTCTGGCCCCATCCGCTGGCCTTAAATAGCTTCCTGCCACTGCTGCAGATTGATTTATCTCTGATGAGGGTTAGAACTGCTGGTAAGGAGAAGCAGGGTTTAGGCATTTCTGTTTTTTAAAAAGGATAATGTAATTATTTTCTATGCTTTTTTAGCACATTGTGACAACTGCATAACTTTGGAGAAGCAAAGGACCCCATTGTACAGTCATCATCACAGCATTCTTAGGGCACCCATTTTACTCTAAGGTCAATCTACACTTACATATACATACACATGGAAATAAAAATACATATGCACATGTAGGGATACACACACACACATACATATGTGCATTTTTTTAACTTGGTTTGGTTAATGAAAGTTTTCCATTGGCTTCAGCAGGAAAGGTTAAGGACTTAGAGCCTATCTAATCTTTGTGTTCATTGATGCTAACCTTTCTTTTGAAATTTAAATTCTATGTGTTCTATATACGCTCAAGTTTTGGTCCATCTGAAGTATTTATGTCCATAACGCCACATTCAAATTTAGTCATGTATTGAGCAAAAGCTTCTTGTACAGACAGCAATAAAATACTGAAGGAATAGCTAAGATATTTCAGTACTTGGGATTGTGACATATTAAAAAAATGTGTGGGGTTTTTTGGAGGGGGAATTTATTCCTGGCAATATTTGCCAACGTGGGGACTTTGTGTTGTGTGCAATCCTACCAGTTTTTTACATTCAAAGAATGCACATCATTAAAAATACCGTTTTGATCAGAAGCAAGCCCAATTACTCTTAAAACATGTATGTTTTTCAATTAAATCAGAGTCTTTTTGCTGCAAGGGATTTTAATTTAAACAATAATGGTATGTTTTCAAGTAAGCAATTAAAAAATATCTTCCCTTTAAAAGGTTAAGTATTGGTGAATTTCTTAGTCATGCAAAAACCTTCTTTCTAGTACTTTCAATCCTGTTTCAAAAAAGTCTTCATCTCCTGTGAGCTTGCTCATGAATCATTGAAAGAACACATTATTCTAAGAATAACTCTCTTTGAAACAATTTGCAAATAATTTAAGGTGTAGAATAGATTATGTAGATTAGCATCACTTTCTCAGTATTTTAAAATGCTTCTGTCTCATATAATTTTAATTTTAAAATGCCGAGGCTGGAATAGTACGTGGTTCTTGCAGGAAATCACTAGGTGGTGCTATTATATACGGTCTGCCAAGGTCTTTCTCTGTGTTCGAGCAAATGTTCAGTCTCGAGAAGAAATGCGTAACACATGATACTCTGTTGGAGGGGCTTACAGGAGAGAGGCATTTGCTTTATGCCGCTCTGATGCCCTAAAGGTTTCGGACAAAGTTGCTTGCTGCCAGCCAGGCTTTTGTATTGGACAAAGAATTCTGAAGCAAGAGATATGCAGTACCTATATTCCATTCGGCCTTTACTTTTTCAGTGTTTGTGCACGTATGGAAGTAAATATGTAAACTAGAATATTCCCAGACTGTCCCTGACTTTTTAATTCTTATTCACTAGGAAGATGACCTATAAAGCCCTAAGACATTAGTGCTTAGAAAAGGGAAACATCAGCATCACAGTGAGACACCAATAGCCGTTCTTAAACAGAATGATGTAATGTAGACGTACTTGCTCCAAGTCAACCTGGACTATACACATCAGCAAGACCTATATGTCCCTTCTCTAAAAGGAAATAAAATCCAGCACATAGGACATGTCAGGCATGTCCAGCTACCTTTCTTTTCCCCAGAAAAAAACCTCAGTGCTGTTGCAGGAACCACAGGTACAAGAAGACTGCAAGAATGACCCAGGGTTCAGTGGCTGGACAGAACAAGAGTGATGGTGCTTAGGAGCATGGTTTAGTGGTGGACTTGGCAGTGTTAGGTTTATGGTTGAACTCTATGAACTTTAAGGTTTTTTCTGACCTAAATGATTCTGTGATTATATGAGAGAAATGAGACATTTTCCTCCAAAAGTTTGATCCTAGCTCAGTTTTGCTGAAAATACATATTTCTTTGCTCTGCAATGCCCTTGTACAATGTGTATAACATTTAAATAGAAAATATTTTTTTAACTGTAATGCTCGGTTGCCTCTTTGGCCTAAATGAATGACGTTGGTACTGTGGATTCGCCAAAGACCACACTGGTAACCAGTTCAGTTCTGTATGACAGTAGTATTGGTTGTAATTTTATCTGTGGAGCATGGGAGAGAGAGGAAGAATTTTAGCATAATGAATAGAAGGTTGAAAAAGGAAGAAAATACCATTTTTAAGTTTTTTTCTACGTAACTTTAATTCAATCTCTTTCTATTTGTAAATTATGACAGCCTGTAACACAGCTAACTAGAAACCAGTGGTCTGTCTCTTACAAAGCTTAAAATTTTCCAATAGAAATTTTGGTTCTAGTCTTCAAAAATATTACAGTTTCAGAATATTATAAAAGAAATGTTTACAGATGCAACATGCCTCCATACCAGTGGATTTTTTTCCCCAAAACTGAAAAGGTATGATAGACCATGTTTAATTACAGAATATTTGTATCTTTTATTTTAAAAACACCGTCACCTCTGCTCTTTATTTAAGCAAGTATGTAATTTTTTTCTTTCATTTTTGCTTCAGAATCAGTGTTTTATTTAGTGCACCAGACAGGGTATGAACTTTCTTGAAGGGTGTTAAAGAACATTCTCTGAAGAACCTTGTCCTACAGGTGTGCATGGACAAAGAGCATGGGAGCTGCAGGAAAGACGAACACCTTTCTGGCTCAAGAGGTGCAGTGTCATGCAATTTTACTCTGTGACTACAGTTCCCCACAGAGTTCTTTTGTGACTAAGAAAACATTATTTAAAGCTACAGTTTTACTCTTGGCCACTAACTGTGCCTTCCTAATTTACAGGGAGCTTAATATATGATGCTGTTACAGGTTTACAAGAATGCCGACTGCTAACAGACACAAATAATACTAATTGTTGCTGTGTTTGAATGCACAAAGATCTCTAAAACATAAATTATTCTGAGACAACTGGTTCTAAATGTCTCAATCTAGGATCTTCAGTTAGCAAACTCTTCTAAAAAGAAAATTTTATCTTTAATATCTCATTTATTCCTAACTTGTGGATTAACAACAACAACAAAATAAACCCAACAACAACAAGATCTAATGCCCTAGAGGTGTCAGACTAGATATAGTCACTCATGTTTGGGAATAACTCAGTTATTGTGGTGACTAGCTGGACAAAACGCCCAGAAGGAAATTAAATAATCCTACACTTAGCACGTGACTTCGTGCCATCACATAGTGAGTGAAGAAGTCAAAGAGAATGAGAAGAATGAGTCAAGGTGCTGTGCAAAAATAGGAGGTGGTGCAGTTATACCGTCTTGTACCACCTCATGATGTATATTCCCAAAGGAAGATGATAAGGTTTCATGGACAATACTTTATGTGGTTTGCTATTTTTTGAGTGATAGGTTGTGTAATACTGATGTCTTTTGTGTATAGTTGAATGTATTCATTAAGAAAATATAATTTGAAAACTATGTTACAGTGTAGTGTGTTCAGCCAGCTGTGTGTCCATCTACATTTCACAATGCAATGTAGATTCAGAATTACATTTTCCTAATGCGTGCATGGAAAATCTAAACATAAACCAACCCAGGAATAGTACTAGTTTAATGCTTTTGTCTAAAATCTAATTTCATTGCAAATGTTTTCTGTTCAAAGAAATTTCTAGGAGAAAGAAGTGCCAGTCTCTATATGAAAAAAATAAAAATCTTCATGCTAATGAGGAAAAAGCCCAGCCCCCTTTCTTTGGGCTGAGGAGGAAAAAACCTCAGCTGTTAGTGATCCTAAGATTTCCAGCTTATTGAAGCAAAGAAAAAAGTTTCAGACATGACTCCTCTCCCCACACACCTTATTCATTTTTTTGCCAGATGCTTGTAATGGAGAGGAAAAATGAGGAGAGGAAAGATGTAGTTATCTAGCTCAGTGAAATGTGGCTAGTTTATTCCAGATTTTCCTCATTTCTGCCCTTTCATTCTGATAACACTTGCACATTCATTTGTATTTCACACAGGCCCTGGAGACCTGTAATAACAATATGACTGTATATTGTGCAGCTGACAGAATTTTTTTGTGTGAGATGCCTTGTTTGCCCTGTACAAAGCAAACTCTGTTCAAACGAATGTGCGTATTAAAGTTTTCAAGCCACACTATGAGTGGTAACAATTTGGACAGAGA
Source organism: Falco peregrinus (assembly GCF_023634155.1). Lineage (NCBI taxonomy): Eukaryota > Metazoa > Chordata > Aves > Falconiformes > Falconidae > Falco > Falco peregrinus. The sequence goes on from NC_073727.1 coordinate 64,344,812, forward strand.
CCAGCAACTTGAATGAATGCTCAAAATTTCTTGTTTGTCATTGCTATTGTTACTCGAAACCACATTTCCAGAGGTTGGCACTTACTAGTCAAAATATTAAGGACTACATTGTCTTATCAGCAGTAACTTTAATCTGTTATAGAGGCAGGCTTAGGGGGCACTGCTATTTAGAGAGACAGTTGTGAGGTGTTATGTCTGTCCTCTGATTTGCACTAACTACTAGTAGTAGTAATTGATTGCTGGCCTTTATATACATGGGTAACTGTACACATATGGTTAGCTATTCTGGCATGCAAGTGAAAAATGGATCCACTGCTTGTCTGTATGCCCCACAAAGGGAATATGGAGCGTAGTCATGTTACAAAATACTCTGCATCTGGAGTTAAGGCAATAGTTGCTCACAAAGGGGTGCAAGTCACACAATAGGCTACTTTTCAGTAATTACTCTTGAGTTATTTAGGCCCCCAGTGCATATAAAATGAATTAAAAGAAATAAATTTGAGTTGAAGGTATTATATCCCTCTCCTCTTAATTTCTGTGGAAACCTTTAAAAAATCCCAGCACCCTGCTGTTTTGGAGAAACAAGCCTAACAGCACTGAGCTAATATACACGAACCAGAAAGAGAGATTGGCTGGTTTCAGTTCAGTCACAGGCTGAAAGCTCTGCAAAAAGTGGATGAAAATAGACCCAAAAAACCATAACTGAGAAACAGGGAAGATTTCAAACTGCTTTCCTATTGTGGCTTTAATAGGTAGGATTTGTGCCTCTTTTTCTTCAGGAAATCTTGATTTTTATCATTCTCTAAAAAGTGCCAAGCCTGAAAGGCTGTGTGCTAAATTTTTTTGCTTACTGTCTTACTTCTTACATCACGTAACCTATCTTGAGCCCATGTTTTTCATTCAGATTATGAACCTTTTGTGGCAAGGACTTTGATTCTTAGACATCAGTAAAACTTTCAGTGCCATGTAGATAATACACATTTAGAGAAAGATTTTGTAAACAGCATTTGTTTGCTGGAGTAAGCGTCACACTGGCATAACGATATGCTTCTGGATGAGTGGGTATGAAATTATAGCCAGACTTTCATCCCGTGCTTCACTGTACATCTGAAACATATGTATCTGACACCATCGCTGCAAAGGCAGCACGTGAAAGTGCTGCCCGACTGGTAAAAATGAACTGGCACAATCCCAGAAGTGTGGCTTTGATGTGCGTGTACCTTGGTGTGCAAGCCTGCTCGGCGTGATACTACGGAGATCACACTCAAGACTCTTACTGTGCCTCTGCAGGTCCAGATCAGAATCCTTAGGTCCTGGAAATCAAATTAGATTATTATTTTTTTTTCTTCCCATAATTTACTGCCAGTGGTGAAGGTGCAGAGGTACATATGCCAGCAGGTATATCCTCTTTTCTAGGATCCCCCAAAAATGGTCTCAGGGATGGTCCCAGGTTGAACGGATGCCTTCTCATTCCCCATGGATCATGCCTGTAGATGTGAAACAAAATTTGTATTATCCTATGTGTATTTCTGAGTTACTTCTCTGTGCCTTCTGTGCAGCCTGTCCCAGCCAGAAAGCCATGTTTACTTCTGAGACATGTATTTTCATTCTGAAAGGTATTTTTTCTCACAAGCCTACAATAAGTGACCAGAAATGGATGAAACCTGTAATTTTCGATGAATGCCTGTTCAAGTTAATACCTCACTTTATCATTGTCTCCTTTGCACTTTCTATGCATGTCTCAGCTCTTTTTTATTTGTGAATGATATTTGTTATATCCTGTCAAACACAGGATTACGTGGATTTTCTAGAGACAAATTTTAGCTTTAGTGAGCACTGTATTTTTATATACGTAATATAAAAATGCATGGCAATGAAAATCTACAGCATTCATTCTTGCTAGGACCATAATTTGGTATGAATATGATTTCTTTGCTTTGAACGATGATATATGTGGCAAAGCGAGGACTCGGGATCTCTGCCATTTGCTGCAGTCCTGGTACCCGACATGGCCAGCTGCAGAGGGAAGGGTCCTTTTCTCTCTTGCATTTTTCATTTCTCTTGCAGAGATCCTTACCTGAAGGTAAATTCTTTACTTAAGCTGTAACTGTGGTTAGCCAATTTGTGAAGAGGAGTAAGAAAACTCCTTTTGTTTCTTCACAGGCCTGTTAAAGATTTTTCTGTGGAACGCTGAAAACAATTGAGTTATTGTGGACTTTTGTAAATGCCACTCAACAGCTTCGGGAGTTTTGCTGTCTTTCCTCATTCTAGTTCTAGGGTCTCTGTAAAAAAAATTGGTTGCACCAGAACACTCAACCAAAACTAGGTTCATCTCATATCCATTGGTTTTTTATTTCCAGCACAGGAGTCAGCTTGGTTTGGTAACTCCACAGTTCTTCTGGCTGGGGGGAAACTGAGCTGTAAATACGAAACAACAGACTCTGAATCAATCTGTGGACACTGTACTGTGTTTTATATTAGGATATTGAATCAAGTTAAAAAGACAGAGGTGTATATTGTCATGAATCAGACTGAAAAATATCTCCTGGGACTTATTCCACTCTTTTCCCTTTTCTATGTAAGCAGTAGGTTCTCAAATATGCTTTTGAATAGCAGTTAGGTGTCCACGTTTAGTCCTCCAAAGTGACCATCCAATCTAAAAGATTATTAAAATTATCATTATAATTTATCCAGTGAGGTGTATCTTGCAGGGCAATCATTAGATATACAGCCCATGCAAATCAACTAATCTGCAGCCTGTGCTGGCTTTGGACAGGGTCAACATGGGATTTTCTGCTCTGTGTTCCCTTGGAGCCCTGGAGATCAGCATTCAGAGACACCTGCATGGGTCTGCATGGAGCTGGATGAGGTCCAGGTATGGACAGGCTTACATATTTAGTTTTAATACTACCTTTTCCACAGCTGATAGCAGAAGTGATTTAGATAAATAGAAGGCTCTGACACCCATGGAGCTGGGGAGCCCCGTGAGGCGCAGAAATGGCAGGTTTTCTAAGTGAAGCTCCAGTAGTGAGAAGTGGGAAATGCTGCTTTCCATGATGTAATGCATCACAACTGTGAGTCATTATCCATTTACAGTGTTCCTCTGTACAGTATTATGATTTCACAGTATACGCTAGAAGGTTAGGGTTAGGAAAACAATAACATTGAAATAACGTTGATTTGATCAGGACAAATCTAAAGACAAATTTTATGATTAAAAATAAAGGAGTTTCAAAGCTTATAGTTAATGGTTTTATTTGAATTAGAGTCCCCTAAGATTTTGTGCAGAGGTGTTTATATACATTAAATATGATTGATGGCTGATGTTCAACAGATTATAAAAGGAGAGTGGACGAGCTTTTTTGCATAGAAATATGAATTCTAGCACTAGAAAGTGGATGGATTTCTGCAGTGTGGATATTGTGCTTTTGATTCCTGCTTATCCAGTCAGACCACTTCAAACTGTTGGTGATCAGACCCTTGCCTTAAAAGTCCCATGGCAAGTCTCTCTCCCAAACCAAAAAGTGTCAGATTCTAGGACTGGCCTGTGACTAAGGATGTCTTTGTTCCCCAAAACAGACTGACCAAAGAAAGCTTCTGTAACCTAGTGTACATGAAGCCTCTTAGTCTCTGTTTCCTACAAAATTAAACAGTTTCAGAATACAAAACCAGGTACCAGAAAATTCAGTTATCCATGCTGCCAAATTCTTAGGCTGGTCACAGTCATGGTATTTGCCGGAGTTAACTGGCACTCTCCCAGACAATTTCCAGACAGGAATGGGGAGCTGACTTTATCCAGAGAGCATTTTAGATGCAACCACCTTGCTTTGGAGGGTAAGAGCTGAATATGGACACAGACCATTCCAAGTTTTCTGTCCTCAGTGCTAAAGGTCCTGGGCATGTTTGATTTTGCAGAGATACCAGGTGAGCTAATGTGTATAACTCACCTCCTGTGTTGAAACTGTACTTGGATGCCTTGATGCAGCTTGATATGCCTGAAAGATCACTTCCTCTGATGTGCATCCTATACTATGGCTTTAACTTCAAAGAAAATGTGTGACCAACAGCTTCACTGTACACAGAGTGGGAATCAAAGGTGCCTGATGTAACATCAACCCTAAGAGATAAATCTACCTTACTTAGTATCCCAAGCTGTGAGGCTATATAGTGGTCCTTAGACTGGACTTAACTTGGGTTAAGTCCTCTTTTTGGTGTCACTTCCAGATTTTTTTTAATCTGATGTTTTTTTAGATATGCCTGTATTCATGACATACAGATAAGTTTATATTGGTGCTTTAGCCATTCCTCACGTCTCTTGTCAAAAGACTGTTTCTGCATTGTTTCTGCTCAAGGAGTTACCTGGCACACAGAGGTTCAATAGGAAGGCTCCACTGACTTTCTAGAGGGCAATTGCAAGAGGCTGTTATGACTATTACATGAAAGGTACCATTTAAAAGAGCTTAATGAGTCTGGCATTACTGACTCTGATCTCTTTGAAGAACAGTATTTGGTTCCCATTTGTCTGATGCTGACAGGACACCCTCAAATAAAAACCTATCTACAGAAACATTCAGACTTTGGGCAGTGGGTTAAAAAGGCTGTGGGGCTGCATTAAGATCTGAATGTTTTGCTTGTTCTATCCCATGTAATGTGCAAATTAAAGCTTAAAGTCCAAACGCTTCCATACTTTGTCAGAGTATAAAGTGAGTCCTGAACTTTGCTGTTCAGACCTGTCTCTAGTTAAGAATACAGTTTATTCAGGGAATGTTGTATATGAAATCACTCTTGGAATATGACACAAAATCAGAGGAAAATTATATTATTTTAAACACAAACTGGGCAAGAAATAAATTGCTCCTGACCTGTTTCTATTAAGGAGCTCAAACTTGATTAATTCTTGGCCTGGATGTTCTCTTACCTCCAGCAATTACATGCCACTATTACAGTGATTATTTTATAAAAGCTAATAAACACTATCTGGAGTTAATATTTGCTCCTGAGGAAAGTTTGCCAAAAGCTTAGAAGAAGTTTACAGAAGATTTTGCCCATTAGGTTTGTGTACAACATTTGAAATGCCAAAATCCTTTTAGCATCATTAATCACAAAAATGCAATGTAAAAACAGTTGTACCTAATAAAGCTGTAATCTGATACAAAAATAGGCAAACCCTCAGGAATTTAACACAATAGGCCAAACATTGTCCATTCCAAATGAGTTCCAGTAATGCCACTATTGACTCGGCTTTGAATAGCCTTCTGCTCTTTTAAAACAAATACATATAGATAAAATAGGATTTTATTTTCTACAGTACAGATGCAGCTGTTATTAATCAATTGTTTCACAAAGGATACTGGCTAATGCAGTCCAGGAAAGCTTTTTTGTCCAGCTTGCAGCAATTTCTTCCTTGTCCTCTAAGCTTACAGCTTGCTCTGTCTTGATGTCACTGGGGTTCTGGCTGCCCCTGACTCATGAGCACGTGTGGGGTTCACTAGGGGCTGAGTCTGTCTGGCCATGGGGGGAAGTGAACTGTCTCTCCAGATTTCTGACCATGGTATAGAGCAAATGTTGTGGGGGACTGACTGGGGTCATGCTGTGGTGCTGCCAGGAAAGGGAGCTGGGGCGGTGGTGCGAGGGAGCTGGGCTGTATAGGAGCAGGCGTATTGCCTCCCTGCAGTCTGATCCCTGCATAGTCGCTCCCCAAACCTGGAGCTCCAAATGTCAGAGAGGAAGCGGCATTTTAACCAACAAAGCATCACTCCCTTGCCTCCTGCTGTACTCACCTATTCTGTGGCCATCTCAGCTTAACTGAATATTGCCTGCAGTGATTCATTTATTATTATGTACCCTATTTTTCAGTTTTACGTGGGCTGGCCTGTTAAATCAAACACACTTAAGAATGAAAGCAGTATAAGTTTATTCTAGCCAGGCAATGGGTTAAGCTCTTCAGTAAAAGTTAGGAAGACATTAACAAAAAGTAAAGAAAATGTCAGTTCAGTTGTAGTATACGTGCATAATAAGACCTGTTCTTATTTGTTTAATCTCCCTCACCTTAAGCTGTGTCTCAAGAGACCATTGTTTACCTCATGGTCTGAATGCTGGACCTTTGCAGGGCCTAGATTTAAAAGTAGTACAGAATCCTGACGGGCTTCCCTTCAGAGTTCACCCTTCACTTTCAAGATGGCAATCTTTCTGCCCTTTTTTTCCTTCCTCTCTCCTGCCTTTTAAATTAAGTTTCCTTCGATAGAGAGCAATGTATTTTGATAACTCATATTTTATCTTAGCCAATGGCAACACAGTTTTGACAGCTCATAAGCCAAATTTGGTTTTAAGAGTTATTTTGACTTGGCTATCTTTCATTCTCAGATTCTGACTCTCCCTACTTCTCACCTTCTCCAAGTCTGCTGCTGAAGCCTTAATTAGCTCATTTTTCTCTGGTGAGGATAGTTTAAAAACTGTCTTCACAACATTCCATGGGTTAGATATGATAAACATTATTATTTTTGCAATATTGCTGTTAGTCCCACAGCTCCAGATATTGGAGACCACACGCGACACACTAATAATGTGGATGACAGACTGTTAACAGCGTGCATTTCCAAGCTAATTCCTTCCATTCTTTTTTCTCTGTCATAAGGATTTCCTTCATTTCAAGAGAGATGAGAAGACTGTATCCCTTTCCTTTTGATACTGACAAGAAATCAGGAGCGATGCTGCATTGCCAGGTTCTTCTTGCATGAAGAAGGAAGTAAAAACCTTTTGTTTGGCTGAGAAGAAGGCTCATACAGGCAGTTACAACTCTCATCCTTTTTGTTTTTGCGGTCAGAGTTGGAGATACCCATTCGGAGGAGCTTTATGGTTCTCCTCTGCTGATAAGCATGAGAAACTTGATGCATGGGAAAATTGGACTTGATGATAGCTTGACACTTTCACACCTTGAGAATCAAACTTGGATCTGTTAGAGACGCATGCTGTGAATATGCTGATGAAACATATCCCACACAGAACACATCACAACCCTAGTTAAGAGGCTTTATATTTGTCTACTACGAGTTATTCTTTCATCCAGACTGCACTGAACTGCATCAAAGAGTTCTATAATAAGGCTCTGACCACATCATAAGGACAACATAGAGCGGATGATTTGACACGTGAGAATATGACAACACGTAAAACCTTCTGCCCTGTTGCTGGCCCTGGGACAGCACTGACTGACTTAGCATATCAACACTTGGGTCTCCCACACACTCTACCAGCATTTCAGGGTTAATAGCGACAGGTCTTCATTTGCAACTTTGTGGTTATGTTGAAATCTTTAGCCTACCTGATGTGGACACAGCTATGTATATTACTTGTTCAGCTGGAAAGGCTATCCAGTAGTCAGCATTAAGTGATGCTCACCAGCAGTTATGTAAATTCAGCTGTCAGCCACAATCTAAAAGAACAGATAGAAGGCTCCTCTGTTACAATTCCCCCATTTCTAGCATTTAAAATTCTTCTGTGGAGTTGGATTTTGGTCTGGAACAGTGCAATAATGTCAGTTGATAGCAAGCTTGGAGTGCGCCAGAAAGTGAGTGCTTAACCCAGAACCAGCACCTCTGGGAGTGAAGACTTCAAGAATCAGATGTTCTGCATTTACATTGCTTCCAACTTCATACTGGGGGAGGGAGAGGGATGATGGAAACCGTCAATAAGTTCAATTTTAATTTCTTCTTTAACATTTCTTTTTTCACACTTTATCCAGTTGGGAATTTCACACAAAACATAGGACCATGTTCTTAGCCTCACAAGCTGCAGACTAAATAGTTAATGAAATGCAGCTCTAATTTTAGAAGTATCAGTTCATTTGGGGTCTGTCTGGCAGGGACAATGGTGCTAGGAAGCTACAACTGGAATGAACCTGGAACAGACAGCAGTGATGCTTTTTGTTTTCTGTGTGTGAGACTTGAGATTTCAGGGCTGCCAGATTTCACGCATTCCCACATCTTAACTAAGTGTCACACACTCAGCCAGGCTGTGGGGATTGTTCGTGTTGGTCATCAGGAGATTGTATGGTTCTTGACGGGTCTTATCTGAGATATGGTCTCTATCACATTTTTAATAGCACCGATCCATTCAAGTATTATTTTCTCTGAGATTCTACTGTCCACATTGTAGACAATCTACGTCTTGTATCCTCATTGAGACATACTTACCTCCCCTGCCCACCCCCACCCCCCTAATTTAAACCAGAAACTATTTGATTTGATACTGAAAGGACATGCTTGCTTTTAATGCATGAAAACATAATAGAGAAACAATATTCTTGTTTTACATAATACTTTTCTCTATTTGAGTCTCTTGCTCTGTGCAGTTCTGTGGATGAAGAAATATTGCCCTGTTTGTTATTTGTATTGTTGTGACACCTAACACTGACAGTTCTTGACTCCATTATGCTTCACTGCACTGAGAGAATAGGGATATATCTGTCTCCAAGAGCTTGCAATTGAAATACAAGGCAAGAGGCAATGGGTGGATACAGATGGAGAAGCCTGGAGAAATGAGAATAAAATACTGACTGGCATGATGGGGAAAAGAAGGGAAGATCACACCTTACCCAGTGCTTAACTGCTGTCAAATCTTTGGTTTCAAGGAATGGAATGAAGTCATTTTTGGATGTTTACCGCAAGACCTTTTCAAGTTAAACAGCAGTACAAATCAGGCATCAGAACGTGTTTGTAATCCCATAATTGAGTTTAGGACTGTTTATCTAACATGATCATAAGGACTACTTAACACTTTCTGAAATCAGTGGTTTAGCAATGAAGAAACTGCTTTGGAGGTGGTGCAGTTGAATGAGAGTGTTTACATTGCCCACTTGTAGCTCTGCCTCCAGAGGCACTCTGTATAGTCAATGCACAAAGGAAAGGTCCTGCAGGGAGGCAAAGCACCCACGCTGAATGTGTAAAACCAACCTGAAGTAGAAAGCATGAATAAACCTTGTAAGAGCTCATATTAAAGGATCTTGACAAATACTGAAATCTTCCACATAGTTCCCTTTCAAATCCTTCCAGGAATATCTCACCAGAATATTTATAAACTGTTCAAGGATATAAAAATAACATAAATTAATAGAAACTTCTAAACCAAATTGGACCTATTTAGTTTACAAGTAATGTATGAAAGTGTTTCCACATGATTTTAGCAAACATTTTAGCAAAGATGTTACTACTCTACGTCACTTCTGTTCATAATTGTTGGTTGTTTTTTTTTTTTTTTTTAACATTATATGTAGGGGCCTGCTCTCTGCTGTCTTCTTTCAGACATCTATTTTGGCTGCTTTAAATATGAAGGAAAAAAAAAAGCAACCCACCATAGACATTCCTACAAACAAAACCTTGTTTTTGAAAAATGAGGTGTCATGTACAGTTTAATTTAATCTTTGTGTGGTTTTCTTTGGCATGTTGCTCACACTTGGGCTTCATATAGTGTATCACAGCAGTTCAGTTTACAAACCCACTTGGGCTACAATTGGTTATAAAAATTCTAAGAAAGTGCTGCAAAAGATCAAGTTTGCAATCTGGAGAGAAGTAAGTGACAAAGATGTTCTTCAGAAGGGGTAAGGTTGGATTTCTGGAGCACATACACTGTGAAAAGACCTTAGACAGTAATTTCACTAAATAATAGATTGTCTGTTTTTCCTTCTGCCAATACTTTCTCATTTCAATTCTCTGTCTTTTGGTGTCCATCAGTGGAAGTGTCAGGTCACACCTCATACATAAGGAAGATGTTACACTTCCGAAACTCATATATAGTGCTGTCAGCTCCATTTTTCACCCAAGAGCTTGGAAATCATGTTGCACTGGAGACATGAGGGCTTGTTTTCATGATGGCTTTCAAGCAATAGCCCCTGCAAAATATATGGCCTTTTGTATATGAAAAAGGCAGTTTACACAATTGTGTAGGAAAGACCATATTTTCTTACATTTAGGAACAAAGACATGTCAGGCTTTATTGAGCACATCACTAACTATATAACTAGCATTAAACACTCTATTTGCAACTGTGTCTGTGTATTTTGTGTGTGATTATCACCCCTAGATCTGCATCCTATAAAAAGATATTTCTGTTTGCTTAATTATAAAGCTCTTTATGAACAGGCTCATCTGTAAATAGCTTGGTGCAGCTGAAATAGAAATATAATTATAATGAAGGCAGATGTTTCTGAGATACTTCTCATGAAACTTGTTCTGAATATACAAAGGAGGAAGGCTTTTCTAACCGGTGGAGTGCAGGCCAAACGTGGTCTAATCATCCAAATGTGGTGGGGGGTTCACTATGCAGGAAAAATCTAAATTATAATAACAACAGCAGTGACAATGATGACAACAACAAAAACAACAACAATAATATTTCTAAACCCATATATAACTACCCTTTCCTTTGGCATACTACTTTCTTCCTGAACCTTGAAGGGGCAATGAAATAGCTTTTGTAGCTTATCTCTATGGACTGGTTGCCAGAAAATGCTGGATTTTTCTTCTGCAACACTTTGTTAGATACTGATGAAACTCTCATGGAGTTTAGGGTCTTCTGTATATAAATATAGCACTTCTGTCTGCCTCATTGTCTCTGTATGTGATTTAAATTATTTAAACGGTGTCAGTTAAATAATAAGGCGATTATTTTTTTTTTATTTTGATATCCAAGAACTTATAAAACCACGGAATCCTGTTTCAAATGGAATTATACTCTTTAGAAAATCTCATCTCATCTTTCAGTCAAATCACAGGCTTCTGTACCCCTCCCTCCCTTTCATCACTAGCAGTAAATGCGTGATACAAGCCAACAGTCCTCATTTCAGTGGAGCTGCCTTCCTGATCAGCTCCCATTTATCCCATCTTTAATGACTCACCAGCACAGCCAGTCACCGTCCCAGTCATCTTAGGATGGCAGCCCAGGCAGGTACAGCCATCAGGCAGGCTCGTGAATTGGAAACGGCCAGTTTTGTTCATGATGAACTACTACAACCTAAGTTACGCTGTGGAATAGCACTCTCCAGCCCAGCTCAGTCTCATTTCACTGACAGCCTGGGCACGGGGGTCGTTTCTGCTGGCCTGCCCGTCTTCCTCACCTTGGTCTGCACAACTAAACGAGGAAGTATGGAGCTAGGCTGCTTTAAAACGGGGAAAGAAGAATGTGAAACAAAACAAAGTGTTAAGGACGAGTTGAATGGAGCCTGTAACACTCCCGATGTCCTGGTTGTGAATATTTTTTGAACATAAATTTAGGCCTTTCATTAAAGTTTACAGAAATGGCATATAGGTAGTTGTTCAATGAGACATCAGGGATTTGATTTAAAAGGAATTGCAGTGATTTTAAAGATTGTGGATCAGGTTTTGAACGTGACTTTGGGTAGCTTATATTAATTTGTTTTACTCTTCCCCTTTGATGGCAAACTAGCTGTCTTAAGGTAGCCTCTCCTGGGTGTACAAAATTGCAGACCACATCTCCTTTGCAGACAATGTATCCTCGAGCATAAGGGAGCTGAATCCAGTTCAGAGTGATTCCTCTTGAGATGTAAACAATTGTACTTCCTTCTCTCTCTTGCACTGAACAACTTCACTGTGTCAACATCAGCTACACCTACCATGCCTGTCTCTTGTGGTTATCTTTGAATAGTCCACTGCTCAGGGATTCGGAAGAAGTTTTCATTACTAGTGTATATCTAGCATATTTCAGTTAAAGGACACATCATAGTTCTCATTTCAAAAGTCAGATCCCAGGTTGCTCCTCTGCAAAACACGCACTGGACAGAGATTTTCTAGTCTGGTTGGATAATTTTGGTCTATATTTATGGTATTCTTTAATGAAGGAACAACAAAATATCTGGTCTTTCGGTGTATGCGCATCACTTCCATTAACGAGAACAGAGGTTACACATGTGCTGAAGATGAGAATGAAGCTCTCAGACTGTACATGCTTGTGCCTGAGGCCAAGCCTTGGGGCCTGACAAATCAGCCTGGCTTTCTGGTCTCTTCTGATCCCAGGGGACTTAATGTAACTTGTCTACACGTAGGGAATGGGAAAAGACAGAAATGAAAGGTCTTGTGCTTTGCCAGAAAAGAAGTATTCAGCAGTAACTCAAACATAGGAACTGAGATTAAAATTGATGGAGTGCTTAATGCCACAGAAAAAACACTGTTAATGAAATGAAAAATTGTTTTCAGTTTTATGCAGAACAAATGCACTAAGGAGGGCATTGACAAATATTTGTACATCAGGAATCATACATGTTGTGAAAGGAAGACAAACTACCCAATTGTTTCTTTTTTTATGAATGGGAAACTGAGTCATGGAGATATGATTTACTTGAGATCTCTCTTTTTCTCTCTTGCACACACACAGATACAGACAGAAATGCTAAAGGAGAATGGGAGGTTTCTTAATTTTTGACTCCTGTGTAATTTTTCTACACACACTCTAAATTTTTGAACTGGACTTCTCAGATTCCCGTATCTATAAAAATGCCATCCACAGGACGGCTGCTAATAGAATCTGCCAAGTCTGTATCAGTCATTTAACCTACCAGCTGTGAGGAGCACCTATAGCATCTCCACCCTCACCTTTTTGCCTGCTCTTCATTGTCCTTGTCAGCCTTTTTCCTCTGAGAAGAACTTCTACTGGAAATTGTATCTTTATGCAGTGGTCTCAAAGGCTACCCTACCTACAGACTAAATGAAACAGTTTAATGGCTAGCCCTTGTTCTTATTGGGGAACAAGGTAGAAAACATTGTATTTGAATTTGGACATAGATGACAAGTGTCTGAGTAGTTTTGAACGAAAGGGAAATATTAGCTGTTTTCCACATTTCCCCACAGTTGCCTCTCTGAATTGACACTGAGGCATTGCTGCCTTCATTATCTCTCTCACTCTGTTAGATCGTGAATGTAATTTATTTCATGTTAGTAATATGTTAGTAACAATGTTAGAGCATGTTAGTAAAAAAACCCCAAACACAAAAAGCTTGATCAAGTTATTTTGTAGTTTGCTGCAAATTCAGATGTATAGGGCAACAACGTAATTTTTCAATTTGTAAGAAACCCTAAGTCTGTCTCACTTAAAATGTTTTGCTGTCATTTTTTATTTTCCAGTTTCTTGTTTTCTTTTCTTACCTTTATTGTTCTGATGACTGAACAGAAATGGAACAACTTCAGAAATGTCCTCTATGAGATTAACAACACAGTTTTGCTAATATGTGAAATTAGGAGAAATTTTTGAAATAAAAGGGGGTCCTTCCAAGGTAAGTTTATTATTTGTTGCCAGGATGCACAGAGGGGCATTTAGGCAGGAAGAACTACATGGTTTCCAGATTACATTGTCTTCTTTAAAAGAAGACATAATGGTCCTTTGCCACTTATAGGGATTGCTATCTGTGCCTTTCAAAAATAAAACAAACAAAAATCTGTTCAAAACACTAAAATATATGTTGCTGTATTTTCCCTGTATCACAGAAAATCAGTTTTTCAGATCTAGAAGTTCCTCATATCTAGAGCTGCCTAAAGTGATGATGATTTCAGACATGTTTCTTAGTTGACTCCATGTAGCCAAATCTCTGATCTATATAAAGTCTAGATGATGGCATAGGCAGTCTTGTAAGACTGGACTGATTCACTATTTCTTTGTCTAAACAGGTGTTCCTGATACCTATAGCTGCTACTTGTGGCTCATACATTCCAGTGAATTGTCACATACCCAGCTGGGGATCAGCCATAGGTGGTGCTGGGGCTTACTTAGCCAATGCATGTGGTCAAGATGGGTGTGGAATGAGAGGATATATGGTAGGACAGCTAATAAAACTATTGAAGCACCTTTAACAGTCTATTTAACAGTGTATAACAGTAACAGGGAAATTGTGGGTGGAGATGGAGTAGTCCCAGTACTGAAAACCTGAAGACCTTATTATCTTGACTGTGCATTTTGACTTTGGGTATGGCTGACAGACCAATATTGAAGAGCAGATACTTTCTCCATATACTCAGTATAGAATTATTAGAGTTAGAGGAGTGGTGAGCCATACATTTAATCTTGTTTTGGCTTTTCCCCATCTCCGTCTAAATAGATAACTGAACATTTTAAGAGAAGACTATAACAAATGATGTACAATGAGCCTTTTAGCAATTCTGGAGAAAACAATTCAAGTGAAAAAGTATCAAACTGTGATTTGTGAAGTTTTTACGTATGTTCCGCAGATACCTAAATCATGTAAATAATGATTTTAAATACTAATGTATTTAGTAATTTTGTTTGAAAAATCAGTGATGTTTTTCTCTTGACTTGTAATAATTTGTATGCAAAAAAAAAGAATATAATCGGAACCTAAATGTTAAATTCTGTGGACTGCTGGATTCTTTTTATGCCAGTGCTTCTTTGCATTGGTTTTACAATGTGAAGTGGACGCAAGGTAAGAAGGATTTGGAATGTGCTGTTAGAATGGGATAAAGAAGCCTGAGGGTAATTAAATTAAGCCAGTATTTTGGGGTCAGCTCTCAATTAAGGGAGCTTCAGTTTCCTGTACAGCATCCTTCCACTTGCCATATATAAAAGAAAACCCTAAAGATATTGTGTTATATTGTGCATTTTATTATTATATCTTGTTTATTTATGTATTTATTCTATATAATTGTCTAATACTAACTTTCAATATTAGTTATATAATATGCAATTGTTACAATAAAATATTGATATTGTGTTATACAATATAGCATGTATCACAGCATATAATTATTTAATATCCCAGACGCCCGACAAAACAACATTAAGTCAGATTTTTACTACTGTAAACCTACTACAGCAGGAAGGTTTGTCTGAAATCTGGCTGAAACATTATGTCCTGTAAAGAAAACTGTTTCACCAAGGAATCCGTGAGCTACAATTGTAAATTTTTGCACTTGTAGGACACTTCAAGGAGATAGGATCTGGACCACAGCCTTCACTGGTAATGGGCAGAGCAGCTGGGAAGGGGACAAATCAAAGAGGTTTTGCAGTATGGGATCAGGAGGATTGCAACAGCTGGGGAGGGTCAGGCAGGTTATGACATTTGGGGGAACTGTTGGGTAGGGAGCTCTTCAGTGAGGAAGGATGAGAGTTATGGCAGCTGGAACTGAGTTGGCGTTGAGACATGATCAGGAGGAATTGGGAACAGTATAGCATCTGGAAGCTGATCAGGCAAGGGGCTCATATCATCTGGGGGATCAGGAAGTACACAACAGCTGGGAAGGGTCAAGCAAATACCCAACACACGTGGAATTGAACAGCAGGGCCTGGTGCCACATACGGCTTCTCACATTGCTTTTTTATGTATTGCCGCTCTCTACCTTTCTGTAAATATCCCTTAACTCATGTTCAAAATGTGTCTTTGTGCGAAAACACGGAGGCAGAAATAAACAATATGAATTTCTAAGAAAAAAAATATGTGGATAGCCCTTCCCAACCACAAGGTGGCTTCCCAAAGTCCATGTAATTCTAATTATTGGCTAGCGAAAGATTTCCTTCTTCAACCCTATTGCACCCACTGCCCCACTAACTGAAGATTTTTATGAAGTTTTTTCCAGAAACTCAGTTGGTTAGAGGACATTAACTTTCTCCTCCAGTGGGAGCTCAGCATGCAAGGGTTCAGGTTTTGTTGATATTGCTCGGTGATTTCCTGACAGACACTGCTGGTGTAGGAAGAACAGCATTCATGTGTCCTGCTTGGCTTACACCAGCTCTGGTTGAACTGGTGTTTTTTCTGTTACTCAACAATTATTTTACTTAGTGCTTTCCCTGTCTCAGATGTTTCTCTTGTCTATTGTGCTATCAGATACCACAGATGTAATTGTACATTTTGCATTTTTTTCCTAGAGAGTCCACTTCCTATCTGAGGTTTATTATTTCTTATAGTCACGTCCTTCACCCATGCCATGGCTGTCCAGGTCCTGTCTTTTTGTCCATTAATTTTAAAAGTGAGATCTTTATGAATAAATAGCCATATCTCCTTACTCTCTATAGCTTTAGCTTCCTCTTTTTGTCATTTCTTTATGACCTTTGCTGACATTCCTAGAAGACAAGTCTCTTTCATTGTGCTGCCTTGTATCTGCAAACAAGTGTTTTGTTTCATGCTACATTTTCATTGTAAGCTCATTTTTCAGGGACCATTTTTTAATTCTGATTTAGGTAAGTGCCTAGCATGATGCAGTCCTTCACAATAGGTCTCACAGGTACTAACAAGAATAATAAATGCTAGCAACGAGTTCTGTGAAAGCCCTGATTCTTTGCAGAGCTTTGACAAAGTGGGAAATGATGTCATATCCATCAGGCAGTTGTGACAAACACACTTAGGGTGGGAGGGTAAATTATTTTTCTACCTCTAGAAAAATCTGTAGTACTCTCTTGTGTTTTCCATAGCTGCTCATATTATTTTTTTCTTCTATAAGATCTTACTGCTTTCCAGACATGCTGTGCCTTGTCTTTGCCAATTGTTCCCATCTGTCCTGATGACATTGTGATGGAGGTTGAGTGTGTTGCTAAGCTTCTTAATAATGTCACAGTGTCATTTTGTGTTACCTCTGTCACTCTGCTGCTGTTACGCTAACTTGCCTTCCTTCATCACTTCTGTTTCACGACTCTCATACTCAGGGCAGTTTAAAAAAATGCCCTCTGGATTTAGGTTCTTCTCTTCTTTCCACCATATCTAATATCTCATCTGTTCTCTACAGCTGCTTTCTGTGTTCTGTATTTATTCCAGTCATATTCTATATGGTAGAAAGTGCTGCTTGTAGGACAGATTTTTTTAATTTCCTCTTGGCATTTAGTAACACCCTATTAAGTGGCTGTGTTTACACTGCAGTTGTCAATGATCTTTTCCGGGTCCTCTGCTCATTAAGCAATAAATTCAACTTTCCTGGCTAGCAGTGTTTTGAACATTTCATGTGGCAATATGGAGCCAGTCCCACAGGGAATGGTTTCCTCTTACCAGACTGCTCCCTCCACGTGCTATACTCCCTGTTGGGTTTATCTAACTATGTCATCTCTATGAAGGATACTTGAAGCAAGCTGTTGCCTCTTTCTTAGTCACATGCAGGTTGCCAGGGAGCCTGGGGGACCCACCATCTGACATTCATAGCACTCAGCTTCTATCTGAATATGTTTGAGAATCCCACTGAAGCGTGGGATGACAAGTTCCCTCTTTCTTTTTGCAGAATTACTTCTCATCCACAATTAAGGTAATAAAATGTTTCTGCCAAACTGTTATTGTGTTAGCATTCAGATCACTATCAGTCACTGCAGAGGTATAAAAATGGCCTAGAAACAGTTTTCAAGGACATCTCATAAGTGACTTTGTTTTACATTAACCTCGGAGATCATGAAATCTGAAAAGCCCTGGTGACCTGAGTCACAGAGAATGTTCAGCAAAAGCAGCAATTACTTGGGCTTTCCTTGCCTGCCTCTGTATTCTGCTTCAACTTTGACCTAGGTAGATCACACCCAGGAGTGGGAAAATAATTCATTGCACGATCTGGTGCTTAACCTGCCTACTAAGATTGAGAACGAGGGTGCCAATTAGTGCCAGCTGTAACCATGCTTGGGGGATGTGAACCATCCACCAGGAGTTGGACCAGGACTACAGTTCATTTCAAAAATGAGTCTGAGCAGCCATCAGAAAGGTAACAATTTTCAGCCACACTTGAATTACGACAGACTTAGACTTAATTTGGTAGAACAGACACTACTAAGGGTACTGAGGGTTAACCCTAGGCAGAGAATGATCTCAGAGATAAAATGGAAACAAATACAGCAACAGAGAAACTTAATAAACATATTGTCTTTAAGCAAAAAGGGGTGGGGGGTGGGGGTGGGGGTGGGGGTGGGGAAAAAAAAGAAAAGCTAGACAAAGAGCCTAACAAAAAAGAGGGAGTGGGTTTACAGTCATGCTGGTGTATGGTGGAAGGGCAGAAAACAATAAACTATGTTAATTCTTGATATCCTGGAGGGAGAACAGAAATCATATAAATAGAAAAAATGTCATCATATAAAGTACGATCTTTTAGCACTGATAGGATCCAAACCCCAAATCTCAAACGCAGTGCTGAAGCATGTAGATTATTAGTAGATCTATGCCACCAAGTTTCCTCCCCTATACCCTTCTCCATGTCTGATCCTAGTTTCCACTTGCGTAACTTGGTGTCTTTTGCTCTCTACCTTGTTATACCCATCTACATCCCTGCTTAATTTTCATGAACAGCTTGTTCTTCCTTCCTTCATAATCTTTTACTCTGCACCATCACTAACATTAACTTTCATACTGATGACCCATCTTATGCCTTAGCTGTGTGTTGCTTGATTCAGCTCTTCATTCAACGTTCAGCTTTGGTACAACTCTGCATCTTGCCAAAGGGCCTTTCACGTGACTCAGTCACAGAATCACAGAATGGTTTGGGTTGGAAGGGACCATAAAGATCACCTCCTTCCAACCCCCTGCCATGGGCAAGGACACTTTCCACTAGACCAGGTTGCTCAGAGCCCCATCCAGCCTGGCCTTGGACACTTCCAGGGATGGAGCATCCACAGCTTCTCTGGGCAACCTGTGCCAGCATCTCATCACCCTCACAGTAAAGAATTTCTTCCTAATCGCTGGTGTAAATCTATCCTCTTTCAGCTTAAAGCCATTCCCCCTTGTTTTATCACCACACACTCTTGTAAAAAGCCCCTCTCCAGCTCTCTTGCAGGCCCCTTTAGGCACTGACAGGCTGCTATAAGGTCTCCCCGGAGCCTTCTCTTCTCCAGGCTGAATAACCCCAGCTCTCTCAGCCTGTCCTCACAGGAGAGGTGCCCCAGCCCTCTGATCATCTTCATGGCCCTCCTCTGAACTCTGCTCTGACAGGCCCATGTCCCCTCCTTGGGGGCCCCAAAGCTGAACACAGTACTCCAGGTGGGGTCTCATGAGAGTGGAGTAGAGGGGGAGAATCATCTCCCTCCATGTGGTGGCCACGCTTCTTTTGATGCAGCCCAGGGTACGGTTGGCTTTCTGGGCTGCAAGTGTACGCTGCAGAGCCATGTTGAGCTTCTCATCCACCAACACGCCCAAGTCTTTCTCCTCAGCACTGCTCTCACCTCAGTCTTCACATGTTGTTTCCTTTCTGGCCTCTCATCACATACAAGAGGCTATTTCAGAATTAATCAGCTTTGACCATCTCTTGGTCTTACCTCAGCACGACTCTTCCACCTTTCCACCCACACAATGTAAGGCTGCCTTTCATGGTTTCCAGTGCCATCAATATTGTTGCCCTCTCTTCAGCAGAAGTTAAGTGCAGACCTGTTAGTGTGCTATAGGTAAAGTAAGTTAGAAAGCATGAATTATGAACTGCTCAAGAAATAGCAGCTGTTGAGCTTGTGTGCACAGCGAGGTTTGACTGCTGCTGATCAATAAAAATCAGACTCAGTAACTATGCTACCAGAGAGACCATCTGTGGCTAGAGAGCCAGAAGCTTGCTGACCGGGATAGGCACTGCTGGCTTGGAGGAGGAGAGGGACAGACAGGTTATATTCATATAACCACCAAAAGAGGGACATATTTAACTATCAGCGAGTGCTAGCTGGCAATCTGTGGGCAACAGTACCCTACTGCCCTGCCTAGATCTCCGGGAGGAGGGGTCTGGAAAGCTGACAGTGGAATAGTGGCATGTCCCTTTGTTATGTTGTTAGTGTGATAAAGTAGCATGGCTAAAAAAATGAGGTTTATTACTAAAGAAATTTGATAGTAAGGGACCAGATGGGAGTAGAGGGACAGAACCTTCTGTCTTCTCTTTGAGAAACAAAGGTAATGATAGCTTCTCTGTTATTCTTCCTGTGAACCTTGTGTTAATGTCTCCTATTCAAAACAAATCAGCCTTGTCCCCATTTCCTTTCCCAGTTACTGCTCCACTTTGCATTTCACTCCTATGTATGCTGTGTCCTGTCATTCAATTTTTCTTCCCCAAGCCCAGCATGGACCAATTTCATTCAGTCAAAATTACTCTTGTCAAATTTCAAATGCACCCTTCTTAGCCAAATCTCATACTCAGTACTCTGTTCTCTCAACCTAGTCAGATGTCTTCGACATGATCAACTAACTATGCTCTTCTTAAATTCCCATCATCCCCTGGCTTGCAAGGTGTCAACACTTGCTGGATTTTCCTCTGACATTTCTGATAGTTCCTGTAGTCTTTCCTTTGATAGTTTCTTTTCATTGATTATCCCTAGAAAACTAAATCTTTTTCTCATTCTCCATTCCTTATATATTGCACCTCTGACTAACACATGCAAAACCAACTACTGTTTCTTTGCAGATGACTCACAGACAGAGCCCTCCTTCAGATTTCTCTCCTTTTCTACCAACAGAAAAATCTCAACTATTACACTACATCTTTGTGGATGCCAGCAAGTCTATTTAAAGGTCAGCCTGAGTAGAAACCAAGTTCTAACTCTTTAACAATTCACATTTTTTCTTTCTTCATCACTGTGACATCGTCCTGCTTGTCACTGATATCACAGAACCATAGAATCACAGAACGGTTTGAGTTGGAAGGGACCTTAAAGATCACCTCCTTCCAACCATCCTGCCACAGGCAGGGACCTTCCACTAGACCGGGTTGCTCAGAGCCCCATCCAGCCTGGCCTTGGACACGTCCAGGGATGGGGCACCCACAGCTTCTCTGGGCAACCTGTGCCAGTGTCTTGCTCCCCTCACAGTAAAGAATTTCTTCCTAATCACTGGTGTAAATCTATTCTCTTTCAGCTTAAAGCCATTCCCCCTTGTCCTATTGCTACAGGCCCTACTAAAAAGTCTATAATTCAGTGTTGTTTTTCACTTGGGCCTCTCTCTGTGTTCTGCCATCTGGGGTATGGCTAGGGCTTGTGGATGCTCCTTTAAGGTATGTAAGGTGTGTTCTTTCTCATTCTTCCACACTGTGAAAACTTTTGTCCAGACACATTTCATTACACCCTCATTCCAAATTAATTCCAGCATCTTTAATGTCACTTAATAATAAATCACTTCAGAGATACATATTTGCCCTTCTGTATCTATCCTCTCATGCTGTAAAGATAGTTTCCACAGATTCTTGCTTTGACTGTGTCAAGGAGACTATGTATCATTTCAGTGGTTTCCCTTTTTCTTTTGAATCAATGACTCTCTTGATCTTCAAAGCACTTCACAAGTTCTCCTGACTCCATTGGTACTTGCTGGTGAGATGTTGATTTCCGGCATTAGTTAACACTTGATGTAAATTTCTGTCATGTCCTTGTTCAATTTTTTTTGTGTTTTCTCCTAAGGTACACGGAGGAAAAAACCCATAATGAACGACAGTACTATTTCCTTCTCCTCCTCCAAAACTTCTCTGTAAAATTTTCCCCTGCTGAAAAATGTATGGAAAATATAGGAATAGTTTGGCAGCTAGAGTGGGATACACCTCCTCAAATGTTAGTGCTTCTTATGTAGAAGGTACATCTGAACTAGTCCTGACTCCCTCAGTAGTCAAGTCAGACAGGAGTCATGGATTTATATCATGCTTAAGTTTACATGCATCTCCCTACATTGCTGGTAAAGAGAAGCAAGCAGATAGTTCCTGTGCAGATATCATATGTATATGAAACGCATTAAGTATACCTAGGATTAGCTTCCGATGCTATTTTATTCTGCTGTTTTCTGTTATTTCCATTCAGGTACTTGTATTGTTTTTCCCTTGAGTTGTCAGCTCTGGAATAGCAACTTCCTTGTTTTCCATCTTTGCTCAGCCCATAATATACTATGGCTTACTTTCATAGTTCTTCCCAGGGATAATATACAAATGAGCCAGGGAGCTCAAATAGGTGACTCGACATGTTCATCCTTCCTATGAAGCACTTACAGAACTGCTCAGTACTTTCAGCTGTTCATGAATATGTCAGACACGTTTTCATGGGAAAAATATTAATGAAGCAAATTGTTGTTACTTTGGAGCATTTCTTTTGGCTTGACTAATATGGTAGGAAAATGTATCTGCTGATTTGATCCTAATAAATAAGCAAGTTAAGTGAAGAAGCAAATTATGCGGGAAAACCCCAGATTACTCAGACCACAATAGTCAATCTCATCAGCCTAAGAAACATTACATTCAGAAATAAGTGCTTTCCTATGTCTGAACGTGTCAGAGTCTGCTTTTTTACTAGAGTCACAGACAACTTCCTTAAAATAAAGAAGAGATAAGAGAGCAAAGAAGGAAATAAAAATAGTAAATTGTGCATGGTAAAAGAAAGGAAAATAACCACTCTTACACACAGAATAAGAAATAGCATGGCAATTTGTTTGGTCTGATACAGCAATTACTGTGCTAAATTAAATGCATTAACCAAATGCCCCGAGTGGCTGATGACATGTTGTAGTCAATTCAACATATGTGAGGTCTTCTCAATTGCACCAACATATTACATTTACACAAGTTGCATTTTGTGTCATTCTATATTGGAACCTGAGGGCTGTTTTTTCCCGACTAGAAACGGAGAGATGAGCAAAACACATCTACCATTTTACCAGCTAGCAGCATATACGTCCCAGAAACATACCATCCATCTGTCTTTCTTGTAATCTCACTGTGTCTGATATCAATTTGGGTAGATAAATAGTTATCTTGAAGTGTTTTTCCATACTCCCAGATGTGTGAATTTTTAATTAGCTCTAATAATTGCCCTTTCTATATTGTTTCTATGAACTATGATGTAAAGCATCTAATCTTTATAAATCACATCTGAAGTAAAAATTTCAAAATTCACTGACTATAGTGGGTTATATTTATTACAAGCTGAATTGCAGCTTTCTTGCTATAGACAGAAGTGCACCTGGGATAAAAACCTAGTCATACAGTGACTGTCACATCTAATGTTAAAAAATAAAAATATTAGGGCTGGAGACCTTTTGTAATGATTTGTCTTAGTAGGATCTGTAGCAACATGGTTGGCATTGCTAATCATACTAATTTGGGAATTAGTTCCTCAAGGAAAAAATGGGTATTTTCCCCAGAAAAATACCTTCATCTTTCTACTTTGACCTTTAGCTTTCTCTCTTCAAGTAGTGTTCAATCAAATATTCTTTCTCCCTTCTCTGCTCCAGGCACATTTGGAAGATGTAGACTGCTGAGAAAGTGCTGAAGAATCACAACTTCACTGCATGGAGAGGTCCAAAGGTGCCTTGCAGGGACATCATCCATCCAGAGGATAGTTTTTAAAGCATTCCCCACTTGAAGATGATGAGGAAGAAAAGGTTAATAAAAGTAATAGGGATATGATGAGCTTTGCTTTAAGGTGTTCTAAAAGTTTCATGGCTTTCCTTGGAGTACTGTATATTCACTGAAGGGGACAAGAATGTTTAGACCTTAGACTGACATTACATCATGTAGAAGCTTACACAGATGTACATAGAGGATTAAATATTTCTATAAAAATTTTCATCCATTTGACAATTCTTTCTCTATTCTTCTGTTTTTCTCCATCAGCTTTGTAAGGAGGGTGACGTATGTCTTTCTTTTTTTAGTTACTTTTCATATTTTATTTTCCTGCAATAATTACCTTTATCCATTTACCTTCCATTGTCCATCTTCCCATTGCACTGAAAGCATGCCTCAGAAAAACAAGGACCTATCAGTTCCTTTGAAGGTCTAGTGGAATATAATTTCTTGGTTTGCACTGGCATTGCGTCCTGGCTCTCCTTCTTTTAATCTTATTACAAAAATATTATTATTGCAGAAGATTACAGTGAAAACTTAGGGAAAATACATTAAGGCTCCTGTGAACTCTAATGAAATGCCATTAAAGTTAATGCTGAAAATGCAATGGTGAATGGAATGGCGATAAGGAGGAAACTAGCTTAAGGTTTGACCAATGCACCTATCTGTGTACCTGAAACATTGGCAGTTTCCTTAGTAAGTGTCCAAGTATCCTCCTTAGTTAATAAAAGGAGTAATAGATCTAAACCACCCACATGCCCACCATTTAGTGGCTTTCAAGGAAAATTATAGCATTTAATGAGCTATAAAAGAAATTCAGTCACTCATGTAGGAGAACCACTTCCCAACACAGCTAAAATGGTGCTGTAGAAGTGGGGTGCCTTGCAGTGCTCTTTCACCGACCAGATAACCTGGAAGACTATTTACTGTAGGCAGCGTCAAATCCTAGCTCTGCTCATGTCAGTGGCAATACCATGTTTTTTATAGTATTTCAATGTCTATTTATACTGTAGTAACTACCTGCATCATGAAAAGCAATGTACCAGACACAACTTGATAGCTCAGAGAAAGCGTCAACTGATGTCTCTTACTGACCCTTTTTTGACACGAGGCTAAAGACCATGATGCTGACTTTTTGTCTTTCAGATGCCTTTGATATTGTGCTGGTTTTGGCTGGGGCAGAGTTAATTCTTTTCATTGTAGCTAATACAGGACTATGTTTTAGATTTGTGCTGAAAAAAGTGTTGATAACACAGGGATGTTTTTGTTACTGCTGAGCAGCACTTGCACAGCGCCAAAGCCTTTGCAGGCTGGGGGTACACAAGGAGTTGGAAGAGGACACAGCTGGGACAGCTGATCCCAACTGACCAAAGGAATATTCCATACCATATGGCATCATGGTCAGCATGTAAAGCTGGGGGAAGAAGGTGGCAGGGGAAGTTTGAAGTGATGACGTGTGTCTTCTCAAGTAACTATTAAGCATGATGGAGCCCGGTTTTCTTGGGGATGCCTGGACACCTGCCTGCTGATGGGAAGTGGTGAATGAATTCCTTGTTTTGCTTTGCTTGCATGTGCAACTTTTTCTTTACCTATTAAATTGTCTTTATCTCAACACAGGAATTTTCCCAGTTTTACTCTTCCGATTCTCTCCCCTGTTCCACCGGGAGGGAGCGAGCTAGCGGCTGCGTGGGGCTTAGTTGCCAGCTGGGGTTAACCCGGCCTTTCTTTAATTCCTGTGACTTCAAAATTTATGGTATCATTTGATTAGTTATAACTTTGCATTATGGGAAAAGTGTGTGTGTGTGTAGTGGTGCCCTGAGTGGTGCAACTGAATTTTCTCATGGTGCCAATGTAAGTATTGGAGTTGATTTACTGTGGTTGCAAGGCTATGACAACTCTTCTTACAGGAGAAAAAAGTAATACATATGGATTTTGCTCTCTGCTAGTAGTCAGCACAGGAATGTAGGAGGTCCTACACAGTCCTACATGAATTAATTTGTTCTCCACTCCAAAGATGTTCTTTTCCAAGCCTCAGTTAAATGAAATAAAAGGAGGAAAGGCTTGAAGAAAGCCCTGAGACAGTCCTTAAGGATTTAGAGATTGCTTATGCTTTTTGAGAGCTCAGATTGTTAACAGATACTATTATGTAGTAATCAATGCTTCCATTCTCTACAAGAGAATGGAAAAGGAAGGATTGCCAAAAACCCCGACCCAAACCAAACAAAAAAAAACAAAAAAAGAAAAGAAAGAAAGAAAAAAAAGCCCAGAAAGTCAGTTTCTGAGTATTTTTGGTAAACATATTTATTAATATAAGAGCCACTGGTTCCAGCATGTCTCAGGGAATGATTTAGGTTTTCTTCTTTATTTGGTGGACATTAGACAATTATTTTAACAAAACAGTGTGCCTAATTGTGTACCACACCCTATTGGACTCAGTGTTTCTTGAATGTAACAGGAAATGTTCAGTCTGTAAAGCCATAGAGAAGCAGAGTTTTTGCCTATGGGCTTCTGAAAATGATAGTTTTTGCAATTCTAAGTTTCAAAACAAAACATCTTCTGGAGCATTTAACAGTACACAGATCAGGAAACTGATATTGTGGATTTGCTAATGACACATACAGACACAACTCGACCAAAATGCAGGTTGCAAAAGCAGATCTTAAGTCTGTTGGTGGGTTGTATGCAACAGCATACTGGGTGTGACCTGGGTTTACATGTGTTTTTAATAGATAAGTCTGTATAAACTGATTCCAATGAATGCACATCATGTGGAAGATAATGTTTTAGTGCTTCTGTTGAAAAAATCTGTTATTTTCAGTAAAAGAGGATAAAGCGTCACTACCCATTAAACTACACTTTGTTTATCTGACCTCTATTATGGATGGTTTAATGGGAAAAGAGTGACAGGTCAATTCTCCTTCTTATGCTGAGGAATTCTTTTGCAGATTCAATTTTTTATTAGTCTGAAACAGAAGTTACTTTTATCACCAAATTTTTATGTGACTGAACAAACCTGTCTTTATAAAACAGATATAACATTTTAGGGCTTTTAATCATGTTTGGTTGGAAATTAGCCCATTCTTTTTGAAACAGTCCTGAACATGTGGTTCATTTCTTTTTTCTTTTTTTTTTTTTTCAAAAAAAGGAAGTTCCACTTCTTTTAACTATGATTTTGAATGTAAAATAATTCATATCAGTTATTCACTGCTAACAGTAAACTTGTGGGGCACGAAATTATCTGCATTTTTTTCAGTGCCTACGTATGCAATTTAATCCTCCAGATACTACTGCAATACAATAATAAAATGAAGTGATAACACAATGAGCTAGAGCCATCCTCATGTCATTGAAATCTGTACAAACCATTTTCAAATTGCATTCAGAAAGCAGGCTCTACACTGGATGTAGCACTGTTGTAAAAAAAGGCAATCAGGAGACCTCTGCTCAGCTTGACAAACTACCACACTTTGGAATACATCCCTTTGGAATGGATACTTCTGCTGCTCTAATTTTTTTCTTCTCCTTTCTGCATCTATTTATCTGTTTAGCAGGGGACCCAGAACAACATCGTCCAGCTTCCGTTAAAGTTTCTTGATCACAATACGGCAACAATTACCAAAGGCAGGAGAAGCATTCTGCGAGACATAAAATATTCACAGGTTATAGTCAGATTACTATTGGATGTCAAGCCTGTTCTGGCTGCCCAGTTACCAAATGGCTAGGCTTGCGATTTCCATGTCACGTTCTCTGTTAAACTTTAAGCAAAATTCTATTTTTGTGGAATTCTTCCTTATGCAAAAGAACTCTGTTTTTCTTTGTACAAAGATTACTGCTAATATGGAGTTGCAGTTGCAATTTAATGAGGTTGTTCCTGAGGGCATATGACATGAAGACTTTGAGCAATATAAAAGAAAAGTTAATGGGGAAATGAGAGAAAGAAAAGTATTACCTGGAATGATTTCAGCTATTTTGTAGAACTGTCCTGTGAACAAATGCTCAGTTGAAAGACACAAATCTATCAGTATGACTTATTACTAAAGAGTATAGCTGTTATATTCTGCAGGACTTTAGGGGTGAAACCTGTAAAGGTTTCTTATTTTACCCTAGGAGATGTCAGTTAATCAAAAAGTAGCACAAAATAAATAAAAAACTTCATACTTGTCTTAATTTGCAAGAAATTAGGGAACGTTGCTTCAGAAAAATCAGTAACAGTAAGGTACTACAATGCCTATAGTTACCTGTATGTCAGTTTGGCTGTCACAATGAAAAAAACTTCAGCTGCAAACTCTTAACCATCTGAAATACATTGCAATTAAAACAGAGGACCAAGTAAAGAGTTTGGCTTGACCTATGTGCACTACTTTTACTGTAGCCTACAATATCCCCAAATTAGGACCATGTCCCAGTTGTGCTAAATGCTGTACAAACCCAGAGAAAAGCAGGGCACTTACTTAGGAAAAAAAGGTTAATAGCAATTATTAAATTATTAAATTCTTCCCCACCATTTTCTATCTTACCAACAGTAGCTTTTGGGAGGGCTATTTCATGTAAACTTTCTTTTATCTAAATACCTAATATTATGGAACAAGGCTGGATGTTGCTACACTTTCTGTGTCTATACTAGGGCATAAAGCAGGACCAGGGATGTTGTTTGTGTTGCTGAAAGCTGCAGCCTTGGCGGGACTGACTCCTGACAATGGTCCCTGGCACTAAACCATGGCTGGGGATGGTCTATAGGAGATGCCAGCTAGGCGTGGATCAAAACTTTTCCAGGGATGCGCCAGCACTTTAAAATGAGGCATGATGTCTTTGGCTCCATTTCATTTACTGCTGGAGATGTAGAAAAGTGTCTGAGGCACTGTCCTGCTCTGAGTGTGCTCCTGTGCCATGTGGGTGGGAGCATGAGACACTCCTTGTGGTGTTTTCAGTCCTAGACATCTTACCTTCTTCCCTGTCCTCACTTCAGGAAGTCTACTATGGAAAAGTACCGATGGTAGGTTCAGGAAGGAGTTATATCTCTGCCAGTGAAACCCTGAGTATTTTAGCACTGCTGAAGAAGAATTTGTAGACAAATGGACACAAGGTTTTAACAATCTGGTATTGCTTGTGTCACACATGTTGAATTACATTTGTAGTTCCCAGTGTTCCTTCTGCATTGTAATTCCTACCAGGCAAGACCCGTGTGCACACCGTATTCCCCTGCTATCCACACTTGGGGCTCTAGGAAAGATGAAATCTGATGGAAAGGAGTCATGGTGATCTCTAAGCAGATTTTACAATCTGGTCTATCATGATATGAGGGCTGCAGGGCACACTGTGGGATCCCTGTAGTAAAGACAGAGCCTTACAAGCATGGCATCCAGAGATAATTATCCTCCAGTTACCATGTGCCAGTGGTAATGTGTTAGTCTGACATTATTAATAAAATGTGCCAAATTAAAAGTTGAGAGGAAGCGGATGTTGTCAGTGAACCAAATTTTCAGCCTTCAGATTATTTCTAAATGATTCTGAACATTGCTAGAGGCAATCTATGTACTTGCTTAAAAATATTTATACTTTTAAAATACTGAACATCCTGCAGTGCCTTTGTCAACAGTAACTGAAAAGATGAACCAAAAATGTGCACTCTGTTCAATTTTAACCAATTTTTAAATATGCAAACGCTAATTAAGCTTAACATAGCTCCAGACAGTTACGAGTAGTGCATTAGATTTCAATGGTTTGTGTAGATTATTATGACAGAAAAATGGGACTGTGGTTTCAAGTTACTTGAATTCTCCCTTGGAACTGCTCTTAATATTAATCACTTTCCATCCTCCTACTTTACTAACATAATTTAATCAATACTGCCAAGGTATTCCTTGTTATGTATAATTCTCTTAATATATTTTTTTTCTTATTGTGAGAAGGTAGGATATCTAATGAGGCATCTTCGGTGCAAAACCAGAAATACTCCCACTGCAAAAAATCACAAGAGGCCGTAAAGTTGATTTAGAAGCACACTGTGAACTAAGATCTTGAAGCAGAACCTCCTGGAATCTATGCTAAGATACATGAAAAATAAGGAGGTAGCTGGTGACAGCCAGCAAGGCTTCACTAAGGGCAAATTGTGCCTGACAAATATGGTGGCCTTCTACAATGGAGTTACAGATTTGCTGGGTGAGAGAAAAACAATGAATGTCATCTACCTGAACTTGTGCAAAGCATTTCATGGTGTCCTGCACGACACCCTTGTCTCTAAACTGGAGAAACATGGATTTGATGGATGGAGCACTTGGTGCATAAGGAATTGGCAGGATAGTTGCACTCAAAAGAGTTGCAGTCAATAGCTTGATGTAAAAGTAGAGACCGGTGATGAGTGCTGTTCCTTGGGGGTCACTATTTGAACCAGCATGAATATCTTTGTCAGCAATGTGGACACTGGGATTGAGTGCACCCTCAGAGAATTTGCTGACAACACCAAGCTGGTAGCATGATCAACAAGCTGGATTGAAGGGATAACCTTGACAGGCTTGAGAGGTGGGCTTGTGCAAAGCTCAGGAAGTTCAACAAGGCCAAGTGCAAGGTCCTGCATGTGCCTTGGGGCAATCCTAAGCACAAATATAAGCTTTAATCTATTCTTTAATAGATTAAATAGAAAGAATTTTTAGATTATAGAATAGATTATAAGCAGTGCTGAGGAGAAAGACTTGGGCGTGTTGGTGGATGAGAAGCTCAACATGGCTCTGCAGCGTACACTTGCAGCCCAGAAAGCCAACCGTACCCTGGGCTGCATCAAAAGAAGCGTGGCCACCACATGGAGGGAGATGATTCTCCCCCTCTACTCCACTCTCATGAGACCCCACCTGGAGTACTGTGTTCAGCTTTGGGGCCCCCAAGGAGGGGACATGGGCCTGTCAGAGCAGAGTTCAGAGGAGGGCCATGAAGATGATCAGAGGGGCACCTCTCCTGTGAGGACAGGCTGAGAGAGCTGGGGTTATTCAGCCTGGAGAAGAGAAGGCTCCGGGGAGACCTTATAGCAGCCTGTCAGTGCCTAAAGGGGCCTGCAAGAGAGCTGGAGAGGGGCTTTTTACAAGAGTGTGTGGTGATAAAACAAGGGGGAATGGCTTTAAGCTGAAAGAGGATAGATTTACACCAGCGATTAGGAAGAAATTCTTTACTGTGAGGGTGATGAGATGCTGGCACAGGTTGCCCAGAGAAGCTGTGGATGCTCCATCCCTGGAAGTGTCCAAGGCCAGGCTGGATGGGGCTCTGAGCAACCTGGTCTGGTGGAAAGTGTCCTTGCCCATGGCAGGGGGTTGGAAGGAGGTGATCTTTAAGGTCCTTTCCAACTCAAACCATTCTATGATTCTATGATTTTTCCACTTTTATATCGTTCTGTGGAAGGATCTAGAAATCACTACATAAGTCTTCTGAAATCTTTTTTTCCTCTTTTGGTGTTTTGCTGGAAGGTAGAGGGAGGTGATCCTTTGCATCTGCTCAGCCCTGGTGAGACGCATCTGGAGTTCTGGGTCTGTTGCTGAGCTCCCCAGTACAAGGGAGACATGGGCATACTAGAGTCCAGTGCAGGGCTATGAACAGGATGAAGGGATTGGAACATCTGATATATGAAGAGAGGCTGAGAGATCTGCAACTTATCAGCCTGGTGCCAGATACTTCTCCGTGATGTCCAGTTAAAGGATGAGAAGCAATGGGTACAAACTGAAATAAAGGAAATTTAAATATAAGAAAAACTTTTTTACTGTTAATGTGGCTGAGCAGTGGAACAGGTCACCCAAAGAAGTTCCAGAGTCTTCATCCTTGAAGTTATTTATAACGAACAGGACACAGTCCTGGGCAGCCTACTCGATTATACTTTGAGCATGGGGTTTGGACTAGACAATCTCCAAAGTTGTCTTCCAACCTCAACTATTCTGTGACTCTGTAAGTCTGTTTTAATTGAGAATCCCAACAGTCAAGGATGGAATCTCTTCCTTCTTGTGATATTGATGTTTTAGCCTTGAAACAAAATACCATGCCTCTTGCAGTTTCCATATATAGTTTCCATAATGCTGCTGAATAGCCTGATATTGCCAGTTCATAATTTGCCTTTTTAGGACTCCATGATAAACACAGCACATGCACATACAGAGTCTGTATCTATGCTAGCAAATTAATTGTGTGTTTCTTTGGCACTGAGGCAAACTGGAATGGAATGATCGGTGTTCACACTGTTCAACTCTTCTACCTTCCAAACAGGATGGCTCCATCCCAACTGCCTACTGGAGTGGTCCTTGGCCAATGCTCGCTCCTGCACCATGTCCAGGAATTGTCTGGGATGGGGCTTGTTGGCCTAGGCTAGAAATGTACTGGGACCATTTTGACAATTTAACAGTGTAAGTGATCAGTTGCCAACCCTTGGGAACATTTCCTGGCACTGCATAATTTGTAAGTGTAGAGTTAGCCATACAGGCCTATGTTGTGTTTTTTTAAACATTGTTGTATGTAATAGAAAAATAGAAGATAAAATTGTATTGATTCAGTAAAAAATCCCCCAAAATTAAGGCAAAAAATGCAATCCCTATCCTCATTTCCCTGCTGTACACCAACAGTTTCATGGTCTGGATCATTCTTCAGGCTTGTGCTGGAGTCTTCTTGGAGGCTTTTTTGTAGATCAGAATCTTTTCCCTACACGAGTTTTCTCAAGAATCACAGAGGTTTTTCTCTCTCCACCAGGACAGCTTCTCTTGAATTTGGCTTGTTCCTCAATGAGCTCAAACTGCCTCCTGGCTCCCACCAGGAATGACTGAATTCCCATCTCTTCCTGTCTTCTGCCCAGAAACTTCCTGTGTGGGCCCATTTTATATGTCCCTGTTGGTGCCATGGATTCTTTGTTTTGCTTCTGAAAATTCTCCACTCTCAGAGGGTTTTTTTCGTGCAAATTAACTGGCTTCCTGATTTAGGCTTTCTCCTTTGCATACTAACTATCTAATGAATATAGCCATTAATTACCTTCTATTGTACCCATCAGCCTGGTGCGGATTTTCTGGAGCAGTGGTTCTCAACCTTTTTTAATCCATAAAAAACTGTTTTAAAAGGAATCAAAAGATGTATTAACCCTTTCAAAAATATACATGGTTCACCTTATGCAGTACTACCATAACAGCTCTTATTTGCAAATAAAAACATTAAGCTAAAATAAACAAACATTCATTGCTTTTATTCCCTTCAATTTATTTGTCTGGATGGAAACATATATATATATATATTTTCCTTCCTCAAACTCAAATGCATTATTATTTTGTGAAGTACTTTCTGATGTCCTTTCTGATGGACAGTCAGTTACCAAAGATTGGAAGAAATTTTTTTAGAATAGTTGGAACAAAAGTGAAGAAGTACACATGTGCTTGGAGTATTCAACTAAATGTTGTACACAGGCACAGAACTGGATGTTTAAAGATGTTCTGAAGTCTGAAAGTCCAAATAAAGACCCATGTTTAAAAATAAAGAACTGTTTAAAAAGAAGTAAACCAGGAAAAATTAAAGGTAAAGGTAAAGAGAAAGGGAACAAGAAAGAGACTAGGAAGAGGGAAAAGCAAAGGGAAAGGGAAAGGGAAAGGAAAAGAGAAAAG
This sequence comes from Falco peregrinus, assembly GCF_023634155.1. Classification (NCBI taxonomy): domain Eukaryota; kingdom Metazoa; phylum Chordata; class Aves; order Falconiformes; family Falconidae; genus Falco; species Falco peregrinus. The sequence goes on from NC_073727.1 coordinate 64,377,675, forward strand.
GAAAGGTAAAATGAAAAGATGGGAGAGATTATAAGAAGCAATAGTTCTTCTATACAGTCTAGATGGCATCTTTTCTAAGTATGTGTGCATGTCTACACAAATTGCATTTGTATGGGCAAACAAATATTTACATGCAGAACTGAAAAATTCAGAGTGCATTTCAGGCTGTTTTTAAAAATAACTCATTCATCGTGGTTATCAATAGTAGCTTGGTACAAAGTCTACTCCTTCCAGATTCTAGGTCAAAATTTTCTTGAAAAAAATTTTGTTTGTGAGTATTTGCTTGTGTTATAACCACTTTTTGATGTAACCATATTTGTAGTCTTTGTGGCAGTTTGGGTGTTCTTGGTATCTTGTTATTTATGGTATCTAAAAATGTCAGTTGGTTCCCATTTGTTCCTCTTAGCTTTAAGCTAGCTCACAGGTCTCTATCTCTGCTTCTCCCATCCTTTAATCTCCAGGGTTTTTATCTAGAGAAAAGGTTTGTGTACACCTTTGGGATAACTAAGCTTGAGGCTGAAAACATTTAGAATTTCCCTTAGTACAGAAAACATGGGATGTGGCATTCCATTCTTAAAGTTGGATACTCTTGGGACATGAAGGCCTTCCCCTACTCCCAGTATGCTGAAAGTAGGTGATTCTTGTATGATTCATGGGGATAAAGGCTGGGAAGTCAACAGATTTTCTGAGATGCGGGCTGTTGGAGTTGAGAATCTATTATAGTTTAATATTCTGTAGAAAGCACAGTGTGGTACTGCCTCAAGTATGTTCACTGACCTGGTAGGTGAGGTGAAGTTGCTGAATAACCATGGTGTGAATAACTACAGGAAGCCAGCAGATCAAAGAGATATCTGATGTTTAAAAAGCTCTTCTCAGGAGAGAAGGAAGTAGAGAATGGGGTCAGTTCTGAGATGCCGATCCTGTTGTGAACAGACAGTGATGGAAGAGAAGGGATCCTCTGGTGAAGGAAACCAAAAGTGTTTTGGTTTTTGGTGGTTTTTTTTTTAATCTTTTTTTTTCTTTTTTCTATTTTTTTTTCTTATAGGGTCTGCTCAGTGCTCTTCTTTATTCTCCACCAAAATAAAAACTTCTTTTGTGTCTTCAGTGTCTTCAGGCCTTACATGTCTATATTATTTACATTTTTAAAACAGTTTCTCTTGGTACCAGGAAGCTTGGTGTCAACCCATTACGAATAAATGCTAAAAGTGTACTCCCTCTGGAAGAATGAAGCCCTGTGGTTTTGTACAAAGACAGAACTTCACTCTCTCACCTGTCTAGGCTCATGTATTCTCAGACTTGTACCTTCTTTTCCTCTGTGTGTGGGTGAAAAGGTCTGAGAAAAGAAACTGTGTTGTCAGAGAATCTGTTAGTAAACCCCCAGTATAGCTGCACAAAATGATCAGCAGCTGTAACCCAATTAAATGCAGCAATTTCACAGTATACTACTGCTCACCAGAGAGTATATACTGATATTCTTCGAGTAGTCAGCCAAACCATTTTGTACCAGTGCTTGCAAACTTCTCCTCAGGAATATTTAACATTTGGCTAGAGCTTCTCAAACACAAAGGGAAGATGAGAGGGAGGAGAAAAAGCAAAGGAACATAGTGCAACGAGAGCCAATTAGTAAGTAAATCCACTCTGTCTTTTGAACACAAAGTAATAGCTTCGCAGGTGTGCACAGAAGTTGCAGTTATAGCGTAACTAGAAGGTTAACTATTTAAAAGGTCACCTCAAGGAACGTTTAGAGTAGGGTAGCCTTTCTTCTTCAGTTCAAAGCTCCTGCTGCTGGTTTATGAGGCCAAAGTGAGGAACCAAGCTATTCCTTGTTTAATGTGATTATTTTAATAGCTAAGCCATTTCTAACTTTGCTTTTATAGATGGTACGGCTCCACTTTCCACTGATCTGGATGCTCTTTTGCTTACCCGTATCTGTGTGTCATAAAAGTAACTTTTTGGCTACCAGTTACTGGGGTGAGGATAAAATACCCCCAAAACACTCTGTTGCAAGGCTGAGGTTATACATTTTGCACCAATGCATTCAGTATTAGACATGCTAGGAAACATTTTTATTCTAATAAATCGTTTTCAAAACAATGTGACAACATTCATACAAACTTCAGGTTATGTGAAAGGAAATTAAAAAAATCACCTTTGTTCATTAATTTCCTTTTATAGCTGGCACTCCATACCTTACCTAAGTTTATGTACTGTGATTTTTGTCCTACTCATCAGCCAGACAATTAATCTCAGGAAGGTTCAACACAAAATGTGAAAAGCAGGACAACTGCATTTCCCAATAATCAAAGATGACCATTTAAAGCCATGTATCTTTGGCTCATGTATGTGCTGCTGGCATCACTTACTGGCAGTCATCTTGCAAACATGGGACTCAAACAGAGGATCATAGAATACTTGTGCAAATTACAAATGTCTTCATAAAGGATATAGGTAACATTCTCCTGTGCTTACTGTCCCTTAGCATACACTGTCTAGGATTGCAGCTCTCTGCAAAGACAATTTTTTTGGCTGTGGTTATGTGGCGTGACACCATATATGAAGAAAAAGACATAAGGAAAGAGCCCAGATCACTGCAGGTCTCTGTTGCTTCATTCTAGTTGTCTGAGGCAGATACAAACCAGTAACCTCTTAAAACTTGTCAGAGCCTTGATTGCATCAGTGGTGCTTGGCTGCTGCTTAATTGACATACTTTATGACATTCTGAATGCCACATGGACTAGGAGTCACAATCTTACATCTGGGGAGATGAAACACCAGTGGACAGGGCTTTCTGTCCTGAATTTTGTTTCTGTAGAGTGTCCTTGTTCTATAAGCGCTCATTTCTGGAAATAAATCAAGTAACACTCACTTCCTAATAAACTGGTATTTACCAGCCTGAGGTTATCAACACTATGGTTTTTCCTGATTTCTTTACGTCCATATGGTAAAGTCCTAGTATAAATTTTATTTTATCCTTTACAGACCTCTGTTTCAGTTCATTTTAAGTGACTAATTTGCCTAAATAGCCTTCAGTTTGCTTTGGAACTTTTTCAGCTGAACATGGTAAGAAAATAAAAGAATGTATATGATCTATTTAAATAATTGCCCCTTAACATCTCTAAAACTATGCAGAATATTTTTCTAAGCAGCAATAATGCCCAGTACTCATTTTCTGCCTATTTTTGTCCTTTGTCCTCATTTCTGTAACCGAGCCCACTGTCATCTGGTAGAAATATTTACCAGTTGGATCTGAATTGGCCTGGTAACAGTGAGAACACATCTGGAGTCTAGACTCAGCGGCTCTATGGGCAGGGTCATATCTCTGTGCTACATCAGCCCCAGTGCCTATTTCTGTTTACATAGGTGGTGTGCGGCATCATCTGTTTCAGCTGTCAGACACCGCCAGGCCCCCACCCCCCGCTCCCCCGAGCCGCCAAGGGACCGTCCCCCTCCCCTTCTCCCTGACCCTCCGCCATCCCACCACTATCAGCTGGAGACAGGAAGCAGGGGACCTCTGGCACACACAATGGGAGAGGAGGGGGAAGAAAATCCCTGGAACTTATACAACCTGGCCTTATCGGTGTATTGGAGCTGTACTTCAGCTCCATGGGATTCAGTTGAGGGGGGTACCTGTCTCTGATACAGGAGGAGGCTGCATCACAAGGACAGAATAATCTCTTTGAACACAAGGAAGTGTGCTCTAAATTCTTTAAAAAAACTTTTCTTGATATTTTTTTTCCTTCTAATTTTGTATGCTTAAACCCCATGGACTTCAAAACTAGAAAGTGTACTAATGTTTTTCTGAATACGGCTGTTTACCTCAAGGCAGGGACTAAAACAAGCTTAGAAACTGGATCATGATCCAATACATAGTCAAAAGAGGTTGCTACAACAAGAATTTTGTCTTGTAACAACTCTGAAGTACTTGAATTTCTGTAATGTGTGCAGCAGTTTTTGTGTGTGTGTTTGTATGTGAGTCAGGATGTTTGGGGATAAGAAGAATTATACAGAATACTTCATTACCGCTTCTTTAAAACTGCATGGTGGAATTTTCTTCTAATCTCTCTTTGCAAAATAAACCAGTCCAAAAGAGTAGCAACTCTCTCATCCAAACAACATTACATTTTGGTGGGTTGACCCTGGCTAGGTGCCAGGTGCCCACCAAGCTGCTCCCCTCCTCAGCAGGATGGCGCCAGCGGGGAGGTGGGGGGAGAAAAAAGGATGGAAAAAACTTTTTTAACAAAGTGAAAGCAAAGGCCACGTACGGAAGCAAAGGAAAACAAAAGATTTATTCTCTACTTCCCATCAGCAGGCGATGTCCAGCCACTTCCCAGGAAGCAGGGCTTCAGTACATGTAGTGGTTGCTCCAGAAGACAAATGTCATAATAACGAATGACCACCCGCCCCCCCCCCCCCCCTCCACCCCACCCCCCCTTCTTCCCAGGCTTAACTGCACTCCTGATTTTCTCTACCTCCTCCCCTCCCCACAGCACAAGGTGTGCAGGCAGCTCATCACACGCTGTCTCTGCTGCTCCTCTCTTCTCATTGGGGATTGCTCCCTACACTCTTCTCCTGAGCCAGAGTGGGTTCTCTCCCATGGGAGGCAGTTCTCCATGCAGTTCTCCAACATGAATCCTTCTGACAGGGTGCAGTTCTTCACAAACTGCCCCAGCGTGGGTCCTTTCCATTGGCTGCAGTCCCTTAGGCACAGCCTGCTCCAGCGTGGGTCCCTTATGGGGTCACAAGCCCTGCCAGCAAATCTGCTCCAGCCTGGGCTCCTCTCTTCATGGGTCCACAGGTCCTGCCAGGAGCTGCTCCAGGGTGGGATTCCCATGGGTCACAGCCTCCTTCAGACACCCACCGGCTCCAGCGTGGGATCCTCCACTGTTGCAGGTGGATATTTGTTCCAGCATGGACTTCCATGGACTGAGGGCACAGCCTGCCTCACCATGGGCTTCACCATGGGCTGCAACCAAATCTCTGCTCTGATGCCTGGACCATCTCCTGCCCCTCCTTCCGCACTGACCTGAGTGTCTGCAGAGTCGCAGCTCTCACACAGTCTCACTCGTCTCTTCTGCTGTAGTGTTTTTTTCCCCCTTTTTAACTGTGCTATCCCAGAAGTGCTACCTCTGTTGCTGGTGGGCTCAGTCTGGGCCAGTGGTGAGTCCATCTTGAAGCCATCTGGTATTGGCTGTATTGGACACAGGGGAAACTTCTGGCAGCTTCCTACAGAAGATGGCCCTGTAGCCGCCTGCCTACCAAAACCTTGCCATGCAAACCCAGTACAAAGATAACTGCATATTAATGTGATGCCCACCTCTATAGAGTCCGGTGGAGAAGTTGCACAGCTCACCTCTGGGGCTTTGTCACAGGGAGGTATTAGTGATATATATATATAGTGATATATAACTTGAGCTAATCACTCAGACTGCTGGTGAGAGGGAGGTAACACATTGTATCTACTGTGGATCGGCACAGTATGGCACTTATAACACACGCTTAATGATGAGTTATGGTATAGTACTGTTGCTCTTAAAGCGATGAGCAAATATTTATAAGCACAAAACAGTAGTGTCCCTGTTTCATTCCACAGTGTGCGAGCTAAGAATTCAGTTCACAGAGAAAAATAATAGACCAATTTATACCATCACAATTCTATCAGAAAACATCATGTCTTCTGTGTATACTTGGAGATAATCTGCTTGAATGAGAACAAACACAGTTTTGTTAAAGGGGAGGAGTGTTCTAGTCTACTGTTTTTCAGATCATCAACATAATGGGAAACTAAGCTCTAGCTGCTGGGCTAAATTCTGTCATCACTGAGACTTGTGCAATCTTCTTCAGTGCAAAGGAGCTGTGTAGAGTTAATGAGTTAAAAAAGGGCTTGCAAAGTATTTTGGTATCGGTGATGTGGCAAAAATCAGAAATAATCCTTGACTTGATTCTCAGTCTGCAGAACAGTTGGCAGGGCAGGCAATATTTGTATTTTTGCAAAGATATTTTTTTTCTCATATACTCTGAATAAAATTTTGAAAAGTGAGGCTTGTTAGCTCAGTTCAGCGTATGCTGGAGATGGTGTTAATACATCTTTTTACTTTAATTGGGCAGAGCATACCTAATGCTAAATATTTTTGACAATGTCTCAACATCACTTTAAAAGTACCACTTTTCAAAACATTTTTTCCCCAATAAAATGATGATGTTTTCAAAGTTGAAGGCCATAAATTATTATATCTACAAAAGACCTGTGTATCAGGTTTGCCTTTTCCTTTCGAACACATTAGTTTGTAGACACCAACAAAACAAAGCTAGTTTGATCCCTCATATAGGAGAAAATTTAAATCAGATCATATGTTATGGCTCTTGGATGTAATATTTTCCTGTATAAAAAGGGTGAAAATTTCTCCTATTAGGATACAAGAGACTAATTTGCAAAAATATAATACCCAGAAATTACTTGAGCGTGTTTTTTTCATTTATCGTATCATCACAATATTTCCATGAAAATGACACTTGGGTGTGTGAAGGATGCACTCAAAAAATTGCAGAAAGTAAAAGGAGAATAGCTAAAAAATGTTGTGGGTTTGGTTTTTTTTTAATTGATACATACATACATTTAATTGACATGATATTGTGTAGAGCTAGCTGAAGGAATATAATTCAGTCCACAAAACTTACTTGTGATAAAGATCTCAAATTGTTGTGAAATACTGAGAAATACTTATTCCCTAAGACAATTTTAGTATCACTGAGAACACTGCCAGGCGAGGGTAGAAAAATATTGGATCCCACTGGAAAAGAAAGAGGAATGTATTTGGAACTGATCTTTTAACTCAGTCATCTGTGTTATCCAGGCACTGCAGATGATGTTAATAGCATCACAGGTAAAATGGGATAACAGTGGTATTTGACTAGAAGTGCTCTGTGGATATAAATATATCAGCCTACTCATGCTCATCTTCTTCTTCTGTCTATTGTTTTTGCTAGTGGCAAGTATAAAAAGCTCTCAGGATCAAAACCAGCTCTTCTGTCTTTGAGTGAATGAAGGTGAACATACTTCCTTCCTGCTTCCCTAATGTTAGAAATCACATTAAATTTGCTTTTCTTTTGAAAACACTAACGTTTGAATCTTCCCTCCTCCTTATCCTATGATAGAGAAACTCAGACAAGTAAGAAACCTGCTGTACTTTTTGAACCACATCTTTCAACATCTTCTCAGGGAGGGGAAAATATACTTTGCAATGTGTGAAGGTAAATTTTCCAACAGGTCTCAAGGTCAACTTTCCGTGCTTGATAAGGGGCCACATTTTCTGAAGTACACATGGAACGTTGCAGTACTCACTGCAACATCTGTGAACAGTTTTTTTCAAAAAGGTTGGCACTTAGGGTGCAACTAATGCCAAAAAGTCTGGCAAATTGTTTTGGCATTAAAAAGGAAACTGAGAAGTTTAGAAATCTGACACTGAGAAACTGCTAGAAAGTATATACTGGATATTTTGAGCAGGAATGAAAAGTTACCTTGCTTGCCTTGCAACTTCCTAGAAAAAGGGTGGCTTTAAAAAAAAAATGCAGTTAAAATTATCCCATAGAAGTAGGGGTGGCTTGATATTACTAAAATCAAAAGCCTAAACCAGAAAATAGTAAGTAACATTTCATCAGGAATAATCCTTTGGTGGTGGAACTGCACAGTTATGAGATGGGTACCTCCATGATCTGTCTTCAGAGAGTGAGCTCAGGTGATATGTCTGCAGGTCTCAAATGTTTGGAGAGCACTCAGGAGACACAAATTGAATGGACAGGGAATATGCTCTGAGTTTCAGGTCTTCTGCTGATGCAGCTGACAGCCTTCAGCCAAGTTACTCCAGCAAAGACTTTAGATGTTCTAACCTCAACTACATACCCACATATTTTTTTCACAGGTGGTATGAGAAACGTCGGTGTGAGCCACACAAGGGCACAGGTTAGTGGGAGGGAGCTACCATTTCGCTTTTAGGAAAAGAGGGTTAGAATAAAAAGCTGAGAAAACGGAAAGCTTTGAAAAGAATAGCCGTGAGCAGTCAAATTGCATAACAGTTAATGGTCTCATTTGATCAAAGGCAAAAGAGTGCAAAACAATTATAATGAATAGTTGGAGAGGGAAATCATGACTTTCTAACTTGATGGTCATGGCATGGTAGGCACGCTTATTTCTAGGCCACCACTGCGAATCTGGCTGAGCTAACAAGGGCAGAGAATCATAGCTGTGTACGAATTCCTTATGCTCAGAAATTACATGAGTCAGAGATCTCAGTCCGATTTCTGTGGGTAAATCCCTGTGTCTTTAAGCCTACCACCACAAAGGACAGCACATGGCACTTGGCACCCATCCCATGCTCTAAGCGGGACACAGGGACGATCTTAGCATGGTGACTTCTAGAAGTAGTCATATATTCTGGGTTTTTGCTCAGTCTGGCAAAAGTGGAAAGAAACTTGGAAGTCAAAGCACCCAAAAGGAATGAGCTTCCCACAAGACTTCAGATTACTTTGTTACTCTGGCAATTTTTACTGTGGATAAATTCATGAAATGGAGAGGAGGTTGTGAAGATAGTGGATGTGGCCATAATTTTGGCCCGCTATAGAAAGTATGGACCAGATGTGAACTTAATGTAGGAAAGGAACACTGAAGGAGTATAAACAGATGGTGAATAAAATAAGACCTTTCTGTCTCATATTTATGAAGAAGTCACATGTAAGAAAATGAACTTCTAAGAACCCACTGTGAGCAATGAAATAGGAGAGTCTGAAAGAATGAGTCTGGGACTGATCCTATTAAATAAACTCCAGTGTCAAAGAGCATCATGGGATGTATTGCTCAAGAACAATAAATCCTGTCACAAAGATTTCTGCCGCCAAGATTTAGTATCCATAGTATGCTGCACATACTGCTGGATCAGCTCTATCCTGCAGAACAGCTGATAGTTCTTGAAAAACAGGATTTTTTGGGGTCATAATTTCCACTGAAAAGTCCCACTTTCCATCAAAAACATTTGAACTTCATTACTTTTCAATCAACCTGACACTTTACTGTGTAGTTTTCCCTTAGGATTCCCTTTGCAATGGTAGCATTTACACTGGTAAAAGGTCCTGGTCCAGCATCCTTGCTCTATAACTAAATAATCCACCTACTGTAATTTAATTCAGATGAGGAAAATATTAGTTTATTATGAACTAAAAAGGGATAAAGTGTTTCTACCACTACATTATTAAAAAAAAAAAAAAAAAAAAAAAGAGTCTTGGAATTCAATGAGAATTCAGATCATGAGGTAGGCCTTGATTTACTTTTACATGCATGTGGATGCTGCTGTAGGGACTGAAAATGTACTTTTGTAACTGGAAGGCTAAAATGAACCCACAGCATTTTTAGTTTCACTGATAATAGTACCAGAAGAGCCACATTTACTTTGCATTTCTTTCTCATATTTGACTATTTTAACTGTATATATTCTGATGGGAGAATGAAACATGTGGTGGAAATTCTTTGTTGAAATAGTATGTCAATTATTTCAAAGTTATATTCACTTTAGAAATGAATTACCATCTAACGTATGCTCACTCAAGGTTCTGAGTTGAGAAAGGTAGTATATATGCTGCATGAAGAATGATCATGAAAATAAAGAAAAGAAAAAGGTCTGGACATAATTATCTAGTTCAGTTTTGACTTTCCTCAGTGACTAAATAGAAAACATCCAAATTTACATAATCCATGGATTTCGCTATGTTTGTACAAAATTGCAACAATTAAAAAAATATCTAAAGCCTGCAACAGACGTAAAACACAAGCCAGTAATATGGGACATATGTTACAGCAACGTTGACACTTGAACTCTTAATAGAATTTTACATTTGAAATTCTATCAGTTATTCATTTTCTACTGATTGAACACAATAAGCTCCTCATGGTTTCTAGACATTGTCCAGAAACGAATTAGTTATGAATGTCTCTTAGACTCTTAAAGAAAGAGATGGCAGTTATGCTTAATATTTTCTGGGGTACTTTCAAAAACCGGCAGATGTGCAAGAAGGAGAAGAACTCAAAATGAGAAGAGATGAGATCTTTTGTTTTATCTTTTAAAAGAGGGAGATGTCATACATCACAGAAGGTCATACAAATGTAGAAGAGAAAAAGGTGGAAATGCTGAACGCAGGGACAATTTCCTGGTTTAGAAAGTATTCTTGCAACAGCAAGTGAGAATCAATATTATGTAGATTCTTTCTTTTATATATAAAAACTCTTTTAATGACAGGAATTTGGATTGCAAGCTGTCTGGAGGACAATGAATTTGTTTTTTCAAAATTGTTCTTATAACTTTTATGGTAAGAATGATATGTAAAATCTTAAGTGCAATGATATTAAGTTGAATGCAATATTAACATCAAAGTTTATCCTTGCTAGGCTAAAGAACACCTTAATTATTATCTAAGTCTCATGACACCAACCGCCCTAAAACTTGACCTTGCTTCAAAGAAAGTAGAGGTTGAAATCCTAATCAGTAGGGTTTTGGTGACAGAAACGGGCTTCAGCTGTCTCAGGGAAAAGATGGATAATGGTCTGGATGGAAATGACTTCACAGGACTTCCTAACTCTTGGGTCTGGTGTATGTCAAGCCCGTACCCTCACTCTGTGTTGGAAGGAGCCCCAGGGAAGGATCACGTCACACACAAAATCACAGACTGGCTGAGGTTGGAAGGGACTTCTGGAGGTCATTTGGTCATACACCATGTTGCCCAGGATCATGGCTGTATAGCTTTTGAATATCTCCAGGGATGGAGATTCCACAACCTTTCTGGACAACCTGTTCCAGTGCTCAGTCACCCTCACAATAAAAAACAAGTGTTTCCTTGTGTTCACACTGCACCTCCTGTGTTTCAGTTTGCGCCTGTTTCCTCTTATCATTGGGTCCAGCGTGTACCTGAAAAACAGGGAAGAGAGCTCTGACCAAAGCCCCCACATGCAGAACAGGCAGGTAGGGCTGCAAAGCAAGCCTTGGTGAGCATTGCCATACAGCCTGGGGAGCCACGTCTGTATTTGTGGTGGGAGTCTTGCTCTTCCTGATGCATCACAGTGGAGCCTGAACTTCTGTTAGTGCACAGATGGAGCCCCTGTGAATGCACACGGGACAGCAGTGCCATCATGGCACTGCTAATGCACTGCTCTCCCTATGGTCCTGCATCCCTCAACTGAGTGATAGGCTGCGAGGCACCAATGTGGCCTTGGCTGGCCAGTAACTTCTCAGAAAAAGAGCATTTTTGAAGAAAAACACTTCCTTTTTTCTCTTCCCATTCCTCGTTCCCTGATGTTATCTATAGGGCATCATTCGTTCCTTTGCTTCCATCATTCAGTTTTGAAGTGTTAAAGTAAATCGTTATTCTTCTTCATGTCTCCCCCCTTGGCCATGTTCTCCAGGGACTTTTCAGCTCCTGCTGAGCCTCTATAATCCTAGGCCAGTTAGGGGCAAGAGACATAAGCAATTAAAACAAAGAACTGAATTTGGTCCAGGGGGACCTTAATGTCACAAAATCTCAGAAAGTCTTTGCAAGGAACTAAGTATTGAAGTTACTAATAGCTGATAAACATTAGACATATACAAATCTTTTTTTAAAATGAGAATTGGGGAAGCTGAAAAAGTGGACACTGCTGGGCTTTTACTATTGGACTTTTACCCAGGGTTATTTGGCAATATAGGCATGAATGACTTATAATTTCTCACAATTTATTTAATTTCAATATAGATATTTTGAATATTTCCTTTAACTAAACCAGTTCTAAAAGAAACTCTTAAATCTGTTAGTATGTCAAAAGTCCTATTTTTACAATGATAAGGTATAATAAATGACAACATAACTGCAGAAAGAGCAGTCAATCTTTATGAAATGTCAAAGGATACAAACTGGGCTTGCCATGTTGGTTAACATACACTTTAATTACAGTTTATCTGTTGCTCCCTTTGTTCTGCAATAAAAGTTCTCCATAATACTTATACTTTTTTACCTTAAAATTTCTGACTTGGGCTTTTCTTCCTAATATTAGAAATGTTAATGTCTAAGCATGTGTTTATGTATGTATGGGTATATGTGACTGGGAAACCAGGGACATTTTTCTGTCTAGAGCCACGACATTCCATAACAAATGTGCTTCTGGGTAAACCTCATTCTAAACTCATTATGAACAGAGAGCAGTGTTTCAGTAAGTCTTACACTTGCTATTTCCTTCAGCTATTTGCTTAACACTTTCTTCACATCTATGACAAGTGCTGCCTGGCTAGTCTGGTAGAACCAGGAACTCAGACTAGTTGTCCACCAAATACAGGCAAGGAAGAGACTTCAAAATCGATAGTAATTTGCCATTGTACAAGTTCAAATCTGGGCTGCTAGAAACTTTTCTGGAGGTAGGTTGTTCTCTCACCATGTTTCTTCTGTCTTCCTCCTTTCTAACAGTAACAGTGAATGTTGTCGGTGAACTGTCTTTTGGTGACCTACATGAGTTCATGTAGGACATATAACATTGGTTGAAAACATAGTATAAATAAATATGATGTATATATAAGGGACTCCAGTCTTACATAAAACTTACAATTATATACAGACCTAGCTATACAAAAATATCAATATAATATACACTGCACAGAGGATGGTAAGTCACTGAAATAGAATAGCTTTGAATATTTCTTTTAGAGATAAATGGCTAATACCCTAAACCATGTACCTCAGACCTCCAAACAGTCATACATTTTTGAGTACTCTGAAATGTTTGGTTAACCTTTTTTCCATTCTAGCTTTTACAAGCTTCTGCGCTTCTGGTTTCTGTCTGAGACTAGAAACCTAAGCACCAAAATACCACAACAAAGACAGTGTTCAAGATACTTCAGGCTTGATTTAGAGCAGGAAGTATTTAGATTCTTTTAAGATTTCCAGTTAAATTTTCAAACACAAGAGCATTCAGGTAAGCATTCAGTCTGACTGGTGCTCTTCTGAACTGAATCTGAACATGAAGACTTTCAAATTTACCCCCCTACAGACAATAAAGAGGTCTATTTATGGGACAATGCTGTATTGGTATCATATAATCAATAAAACTCCATTATAATAAATGCTGAATTAGACTAGCTCAATTACGTAATTTCTAAGCATTGCTTGTATGAAGCATATCTTGTATTGACTTACAGAAACTATAGACTGCATACTGAAACCTTGTAAGGAGCATATTTATACGAATACTGGAAAAAGAGTTGTCTTATGTATACACAAACATCTATATACAGACTGTGCCCTTAAAACACACTTCAGTATTCAACATTTGTGGTATAATATGATTATATGGTTTCAGATCATTACTGTATATATTTTCTAAGAAGGAAACAAACAACTTTTTCAAAGAAAGTGATTGATCATAAACATTGGCTGTTTGTCACACTATGGTATTTGTCTTCCTTGCAGCATTTGCACCATTTCCTAAGCAAAGAATGGTAAGCATTGCAAAAAGTACAGTGCAATAAATATCAGTACCTTCTTTAAATATTTACCTGAAAATGACCTGCACGGCTCAGCATTTTTATGCAGCTCCAGATCCCATTCAAAACAAATCACTTTAACTCTTACTATAGTTTTAGGTTTTGATTTGAAAGGTTATTGTTTGTCTTTCAGGGAGTAGCTGAAATAAGACATAACTTGGCTAAACAGGTGTTTTGGCAAACACACACAAAAATATTATTGTTTGAACCAAGATAGTTCCCTTAACAGAAAAAGCGTGTCTGAAGGAGAAAGGGAGTATTTGGTGGTTGTGTAATAAGACCTGAATCCAGAGTTCATCAACTCAGTGGGTCAGGACTTTGGAAGGGATTTTAGAGACATTTAGAGAAAGATGGCATTTAACTAGCTGGAAAGACTGTTAAAGGCTGGAAAGAGGACCCTGATGACCGTATATGGTTAATTTCTGTCTGTATGTATGGAGGGAGAAAAACTCATGTGTCCAAACAGATCACAATGCAGCTGAAGTTTGTTTAAAATATTTTGCTTTTACCTTCACATGGAATCCAACTTCTAATGCCGAAACAGAAAATCTGCAATTGTCACATGAAATGCTAAATGGTAAGGAATTAATAAACACATACAGATTCTGCTGGCAGCATAGAAAAGAGTTCTCTACTTTGTTAATGTAAGCATTATAAATATGAAATTTACATAGCAAAGCTTCAATATTGCCAGAATTTTAAAGCAATAATGAGACACTGAGAACTTACTCTAGATGATGGAGAAGACTAAGGAAAAAAGTGATTCCCTATTGGGATGTTTATGTAGCTCATTTATTTACCCTGAAAACATGCCAGATATCTGAGAACAGGCTGTGAGTTAACTGGCTCAAGAAATTTTGGCTACTGAACTGCTAAACCTCACATATCGAAGAGATTAAGTTATAAAATGAAACAACTTCTCTGAAGATCAGTGGGATCCTATGTGAGGCTGCCTTGAAGGGTGAAGGAATGGTATCAAGCTTGCTGACCATAACTCGCTTGCTGGTTATAACTTCCTTAAAACACAAGAATAATCCACCCTGACATAGAATAGATCAGCTTGACTGAATGGGGAACTTAAACTGAATTGAAAAGCAGAAATGAAGGGATGAAAAGTGCAAGCAGGGACAGGCACCCAAGGAGGAATACAGCATCACCCAAGCACTCTGGGAGAGATAGGAAAGTCAGACCTTGGCTAAGTGGAAACTGGTGAAAACCAGTGGAAACCGGTGAAGGAAAAAGTCAATACGAATAACTTCTACAGTGAAGCAAACACCAGGGCAAATGTAGAGCTGCTGCTGAAAAGTGCAGGCAACCTCATGCAAAGGGCAGGGAAATGGCTAAGGCACTCACAGCCTTTACAGAGAAGGTCTTTAATCAGGCCTCTTGGGTCTGCACGCCAAGTAACAACATTTGTGGAGGGGAGGAACCCAGTGAAGCTTCAAAGAGGATCACCCTAGTGTCTACTCGGGTGAGCTGATTATGCACATATATATACAAGTCCACAGGACCTCACAGAATGCATCTAAGTGTGCTGAGGGGGTGGCTAATGTTACTTTGCATTTGATACCAGGGCTGGCAACATCTTCATACAGATACTATGTCTGAGGGAAACACCAGGCTAGGGGAGCAAGACCAGTAAACTGGAGGGCAGGACTGACATATAGTGGGACCTGAACAAGCTCGAAGAACAGGAACCTCATGAAGTTCAGCACAAGTAAGCATGAAGTCCTGCGTTTGGGAAAAAACCTAATCCTGTGCAACAGTACAAACTGGAGACTGACTGTTCAGCAGATGTACAAAAAAGTACCTGGGAGTCTTTGTGGACACCAGATTAAACCAGTTCAGTTGTGTGCCCTTGCAGTGATGAAAGCAAAATACAGCCTGGGCTATATCAACAATAACCTGGTAAACCATCACTAGCACTGACGTATGAATACTGTGATTACTTATTGGGATTACTTATTACTTACTGCGATTGCTTACTTCAAAACTTCTTAGGACATTCTTTGCTGTTTAGAAGATATATTTAGTTATTGTATCAGATCACGTATTCACAGATAACAATCTGCATGTGGTTCAGATAACAGATTAATTAAGGAGTTTCAATATGTTCTCATCAGTGATGATCCTGCTTCAGCTTGGCACTCTGATTAAATCTTAAAGCGCTTAATGAAGTCCATTTGTGCTCCTGAAAAGTGGTTTTATGTACTGTCCCTCTGTATAGAACAGCCTATGTAAGTGAAGGGGCTTCCAGAGCCCTCCAGATATTCAGCTACACGTTATCTGTTGAAAGAAAGAGGCTGTGGCTTGTCCTAAGTCCTTTCCAAGGAAATGATTATGAACAAAATGATCGATATTTCTGTTTTCTTCTAAGGATCCCATGCTCACAAAGGAGAATCAAAGGTGAATACTTTCAATACCTGAAGCGGCTTAATTTACAGTCTGCTAAGGACGAAGGACTTCTGAAGACTTTGTTCCGGTGAAAACTGAGTTATCAAATATAGATGTAAATTTTTTTTGAAGCAAACAAACAAACAAAACCAAACAAACCAAAATCAAAACCAAAACCACCCCCCAAAAAAAACCACTCCAAAAAAGTAGTGACAGAATCAATATTTTTGAAAAGGGTTTTTCATTCAGAAACTTCTGAAAATTTCTGTGTACAATTTCAAAACTAGTACAAGATTTAGAATGGTAACCATTTATATGAAATTACAATATACAGGACATACAATACAGATCAATGTATTGAAAATGGGCCACAATACCTAATGGACTAACTGTGGTCTGGTTTTACTGCTCAAATTCTTTCAAAACTATTGAGACACCAGGGCCAGTAGTATTGAGCAAAGTGCCTAACTACTGCTATACCTTTCTCTAAACAAGCTTTAGTTATTAGCAAAATGAAACAAGGAAAACTGCTCTGCATGGGAAGCCACAGGTATTAGCTTTTTTTAAAAGCAAACGGATTTTAAAGCAGTAAAATAACTGAAAGTGTTATTTTTGAATAATGAAAGTTACTGCAGATGTTCTTGTGCTGAAGTTAGGCACCAGTTTCAGCTTTTTGCTGGCTTTTTCTTGCTGAACGCTATTACTCAGTTATATATTCAAGGAAACTGAAAGCAGAGGTGAAAATTTCTCCTCTATGTTGCTAAATATAAGAAATGAACTAAGACTGCCTACTCCTGAACAGATGTTAATTGGCTGTTCTTTTCATAAGAGTCAAACGAGCAAATACCAAATTTCCAAATCCAGCTGAAAGGCAAAAGAAACAGAAATGTTATGACAGACGTAGAAGACTGCTGTCCAGGCTGGTAGCCAGGCCACCTGAGACCAAACAAGAACAGCTGGAAGCCAGCAAAAATCGTTACTGCCTCAGTAGAGCCACAGTCATGTATTGTAGAAATGGAGAACAAATGGTACAGGAAGAATGAGAGATGTACTTGAATTACTAGAGAAATCTCAGATAGCTCTTGAAAGTGGAGGAAAAATTGAAAACCTGAATTATTGAAATGAGGCAAGAATAAGGAACACTATATATCCTTTTCAGAAGCATCATTATAAATATTGGGAGCACTGAAATGACCAGTACAAATGTGCTTCCAGTGGAGATTGCAGCCTACCCAGCTTTTTCATTTGTGAGTCATGAGTATCCTAACAAGGTATGCAGTGAATTTAAATTACACCTTGCTGGCAAAATACTATCAACTCAGAAATATATTGATCTCTTAGATGAATTATGTCATGATAGCAAAATGATGCCATCTAAAATAATTTATCAGAATGGAAATGAAAGGATTAGATTTTAATACTGATGTTGCCATACTACTGGTGCTACCAAGACCTCAAGCATAGCAATGTGGGCTGAACATTTTTCAGGACCCAGTAGAGTGATTGTGCAGTTAATGAAAGGAATTCCTCCATTTTTACTTTTAAAAATGGTGGTGGAAGTGAAAGTTCTTATCCATTACTGCTATAGACTGAGGTCAGTTAGATTCTGCCTAACTCTGCTTTAAGACTGTAGGGATAGGATTCATTTCACCGAAAGCTGGACACCCATTTTACATTTGAGGACTGGCACCAGACTCCCCTTCTAACTAAAGGAGAACACATGACAATTTACCCACTCTGTTTAATACCTATTTTTGTTTGAGGTGAATAATGGCAGAAGCACCTTTCTCTTTCCACTGACTTGCTGTTTGTTTACTTCTCTCTCTCAGTCACAGGTACGGTGATACATATGCGTTGAACTGTTGCATCATGTGATATACCTGCTTCCACTGGGTTTAGATAATCAGTTCTTATGCATATTATGCATTATAGATGTTTACATTTGGCTAAATAATGCCACTACAGATGCTGAAAACTTGCTGAGAAATTCAGCTTACTTCATATAATTCACATAATTCAATTATCAGATTATCCTAGGGCACCCAAGACTGTGTGTACTTCTTCCACTGTTCAAGGACCTAAGCAGATGCATCTACATTTGTCTCTTTGTATAGTCTTTTTTATTTACCACATGAACGTATTTTATTGTCTTGGAAGAAATTGATGACAGCAGAGAAATATACTGTTGTCAGTCAAAGCCTCTTAACCTAAATGAAAGAGCTCTTCGCGCTGTAGTCAATGGATGTGGGATTGTGGGAATAAATGGTCAATCCTTTTGCACTTTTGTATTCCTGCTGAAATGTCCATTGTATTTCGCTGAAAGTAAAAATGACACATTGCAAAGGCATTGGATTGTCCCATGAAATACAGCAATCCACAGCATGTTAACGAAATTTTTTTTTTCTTTTCATAATGACCTAAACTGCAAGAAAAAACATTGTTTTCAAAAAATCATAATAATCATTCTCAGCAGTTTCTAAGTAATAGAGTCTCCTAACATTTCAGGCTTTTAATTCTGTTTTGTTTCTTCCACTGAGGAGATGGAAAAACCCCTAGATCAATTCAAACTCATTTTTCAAATGTGCTCACTTCCCAAGCAGAAACAAATTACCACCATCTCTCTGAGATTTAATTGCTTTCACTCCAGAAAAACACCCCTTCTGCACAGAGGGATGAAGCAAAAGAAGAAATGCTAGATGAATCAGTAAAGAATGAGTGGGTTTGAGTTGTTTTTTCCTTCTCTTAAATTAACTTGGGGTTAGTTGTCAGTTAATATATAGTAATTTGCACATCATGAAGAACTCAGTAGAAAATCAGAAGCTGAAATATCTGTTCACCTACAGAGTTCCAAAAGGAGGTGCTTTTGAGGGGGGGAAAAAACCCAGGAGAATGAAAGAAAGAGAAAAAAGAGAAAGAAAGATGGCAAGAAAAAGGGAGAGAAACAAAAAGAGAGAAAAGAAGGCAGTGAAAAAGCAAGAAAGTGAGAAAGTGTACCTGCATGAGAGAAAGAAAGGAGGAAAGAAAGAAAGGAAAGAAATTTGACCTAAGTTGCAATATTTCTGAAGCAGTGGGTCCAGCATGAAATAATGGACCAATCATGTGTAACATAAAGGAGCTCAAAGTAATAAGATTTGGTAAGGTCAGAGTCATGATTTTATTGTATTTTTTTCAAATGAGATACTGTTCTTGAAAGTGACGCTGAGCTATAGTAGGCAGTGGTAGGAAAGGAAACATCTTGTTTACAAATGTCAGCCAGCAATTAGCGTCATTTAAAGAGTGGAACCACAACTGCTGTTTTCTGTTAACTTTGAAAACCCCATCTCTTTCTTGTGGCCACATTTTAAGAGGCAAAGTAGACAGCAAGACTCTGAAACCAGTTCATAAATAGTTGATTTCATATTTTAAAATCTTGCCTATAACTGTCACCCCCCTCGCGTGGATCACAGATGGTGAAGAACTAATTTGTTACTGTTTGATAACGGCTTTTATGTATCAAAGCTCTTATTTACTACTCTGTGGGGGGAAATGACAGACTAAAAGCAATTATGTGTTTTTCTTTCAGTTTTTCTTTAACCACTATGCTCTTTGGCTTTTTTTTTTTTCCACTCCTGACATGTTTCTTATTTGAAATATAGCATTGTGAATCTTTTACATATGTTGGTTCTCATTTAACCCTCTTTCTGGGTTTTCAAGAATGCATCTGGCCAGGCAGATCAACTGTAATCTTTCATGATTGTTTATAATGGCCCAGTGATAAGTAATAACACTCAGGGGTGTCTCCCGGTAACAGCGTATTACATTTCAGTATTAAAAATGCAAATTGGGACTTTGCTTTTGAAGATTGTCAGGAAAATGTTTCAAGGAGGTAGGACAGCTACCAGGACGCCTGTAAGTGAAATAACCCACTCTCCCCACACCATGTGAGGCCTCTTGCCAGCAGGTTTTCTGAAGGAGCCCCTTGCCCCCTCCTCCTTCTCCCAAAATAAATAAGTGAAGAGACTTTCCTCTGTACGTGGTATTAAGCAACTGACGTTAAATCTTTGGCCCTGGAAAGTCAAGCACTCCTGCATCTTTCCATTTTTTTTTCCCTCATCGGTGATGTGCAAACCACTCACTTGGTGCTGCCACCAAGAATGATTTTGCTGTGGGTTGTACTTTCTGGTGTCGCACTGCAACAGAGCTGATGGGGCTGAGGGAGCAGTTTCTGCATGTACCTTTATTTTGAATAAATAAGAGGTTCCAATTTGGTGATGGCCAAGGCTGATTTGTTGGTGAGCTTCCTCACTGTAAATCAGTGGGCCTGCTTGTGTGCTCAGAGTTTAGGCTGTGCATGAACACTGTGGTGAATTTGGTCTTTAGCGTAGAATTTGTCCTACTGAAGTAAGAGTTACATTTAAAGGCAAAATAATGTTATTATAGATAGGAAACTTCAATATAGCAATGTAATATCATAATTATGGTTATAGGCTGAAAGAAACACTGCCTATTGCCACTGAAATCAATAGGAATTTTCCCACTGACTTAAATGAAAGGAGGAGTAAGTCACCATGCAAAAACTTAAGGAAAGATTACAAGCTTTTGCTTGTCTCATTACATCCTTTAAATTACTTCCTGGCTGTCTTTGCCTGTTTTACCCTCCTATTCTTCCATATTATGCCCATGCTGGCATCAGGAGGTACCTGTTAACATCAGTGGGACTGCTTGGGGAACAATATACTGCTGAATATAAGGAAGGACAGAAAATTCTCACAAAATAAGAATATACAGAGCACGCACTTCTATACTCTCTGAAGCTTGCCTATTAACCAAAGCTTAGACTAATAGGAAGAAAAATTGAGGAAATGCAGGAAAACAGAAAAGAAGAGGAAAAGGAAAATGAAATTTAGGAAGCTAGTATGCCTGTTTAAAGATGAAACATCAGCAACGTAGCCCTTCTTACAACCAAAATACAGGAGTAGCACATATTTCCAGGCTTTAATACCAGAAACCTTCAATAGAATCCATAAATCACTTCCACATGTTTTTGAATAAATCTGTGTCCTGTATTTTACAAATTGCTTTCTCAAGACACAGTTTGAGTAAGGTCAGCAATCCTTCCCTCCTCTTGTTTGACTTTCTCAGGGTGAAATTCACCCCTGGCAGTTGTCAAGAACAAGACCTGTGTCACTGAACTCCTGCCTAAGCCAATTGATTTCCAGTGAGAGCTATATTTAGGCTAATCAGGTCCACTGTGTCTGGATGTGGCAATGAAATAGCTGAAGCATGCTGTATCAGGCCCCATTTGAAAATGCTGGCCCAAGTGTGCCTGTCATTTCTGCTGTATTTCAGACTCTCCATCATTTTGATAATTATACAGCTTGGAAACTTTTTTTCTTTTTATAGTCTTTGAAACTATAATGAAGTCTTCAGCGCTGCCAACCCAAACCATCCAAAAATCTTGAATCGGGCTTGAAATAATCATGAGATTGGCCTGAAAATCATGCAACTGAATGTACTTGGCTTCTTTTTATTTGCCTTCTGGTTTTGAGTGTTTAGGGTGCAATGGGGTCACATTTGCAGGGTTTCCTCTGCATCTGTGTGGGCCAGAAATGCAATCTTTTTATAAGACAACTGAAATTCCTTGGGTATTCACATGACTCCAGGAGCTGGGATTTAATGGGGGGTGTGGGGGGGTGTGTGGAGGGGTGGGGAATCCACTGTGTTTGGGCTTGTGATAAAATTGGAAGCCTTGGCAATACAGAGCGTCTCACATTCAAAGTTTGTTTATAAGGGGAATATAGTTTGGTGGAGAGAGAGAACAGAGTTCCCTTCTGTTCTTTTCTGACTTGAGAGAAATTCCTCCCAAAGGGTGAACTTCACTTCGCAGAGCCAGCACAAGGCCTATTCAGCATCTGAAGTGATGCATAGACCTGGCTGTGGCTCTCTTTACATGAATTTACTTCATGCTACATTAAGAGAAGCTGCAGAAGTTATTGTAGCTGAGATAGTTTAATGTTCACAAGGAAAGAAAAAAATCTTTATAAAACTGCCCACGATCAAGGATTTAGGAGCAAAGTCCAACAAAGAGTGGTATAGGACTGAAAGCCCTTGTGAAAGAGGATGGAGGAGGCCCTTCAAGGGGGAGAGAGCTGGGGATGGAAACATATGAGCCATTTGGTGTAATTAAAGGTAGGAATCCAATTTTAGGACAAGTACATGTTCATGGAGTAGGAGGCATGGCTGGAGATGGAGGTAGGAGCAGCACCTGGAAGAGTAAACAAGCAAAGATGTAGGTGGGAAAAAACATTCCTCCAAGTTCTCTGTTCTTACTTCTGTCATATGTGGGACATAAAGCTTTGCATGTAGGACTGAGACATAAAAGCTGGGATTCATTTTGTCAGTTATACATATTTACAACACAAGAAATTTTAAGTGGGAATCACCTCAACCACCATCTACATGTGCGCTAGTTCCTTCGTAACCAAAGCAAATTAATATGAAGCAATTAATCTCATCCTAAAACAGGCATCTAGAACAGACTGGATAAACTGCACCATAAAAATGTCTTTTTATTTCTATTGGCTATGTAGGAAACTCAAGTTGATGGATTTTAAGAGGACTAGTTCTTATGCAGACTATTGGCAGTGCAGAAGTTTAAAGTTAAGTAATTTTTCCATGTTTTGCTTAAGAAAAATCTTAGCTGACATCTTTTTGAGCAATTCAGGATATGACTGTAAATGCAGCAATATGTGTATGTGCACATGCACAGGGTGTTTGGATAATTTTTGCTTATGTTAATGTCTACATTGGGAGGTAGCAAGAGTAGGGAGTTTATTGCTGCTCCTGGAGAAGACTGGCATTGAACAAGGCTGAACTGCATGAAGAGGAAGATTAAAGTATGGCTCTGCATCATTTATACTACATGATAGGTGCCTGGATATTGCACAGTGGCCACACTCGGGGATCCTCAAGTCCAAACCAGTCCTAATGTCCTAATGTCTCAGACCTGTCTATAGTGCTTTAAAATCATTTGACTGATTTTCTTTTCTTCTGTGACTAGCAACATCTTTAAGTAATGCACCATTAGTGTCTCTTACCCCAGTTGTGTGTGCCTTAAAAATTGGCAGAGTGTTTTCACTCAAAAAGTATCACATTCAATTTAAGTACAGGATTTAAAGCGTGCCAAGCCAAGTACTCTTTGCCAGCAATTTGACATCCTGAACAAATAAGGTTTGAATTCCTGCTCTGAAACAGGAAAAGGATCATTTAGTCTGTTTGAATATCATTTAGAGTAGGGTAGTTTTATTTTTTTGATGCAGCAGTAGTGTCAAGCGTTCACTCTGACAGGTTTATTGAACTGATGGTTGTACATTAAACATAGAGCTTTAGATAAAGCTTAAATATATATTCAATTTTCTATGAAATCTAAGTTATGAAAATGCCCTATGATAGGTAGATTATAAACGCAACATAAAATAAATGACAGCCAAAGGCTCTCACAGCAGTTTTTCCAGCACAACTATGACAGAGGTTAAGAACAGGGACCAGGGAGATCACACATGAAGGAATAAAGCCACAGAAAGACATAGGTATTTATTTGCCAATTCAGGCACAGAGGTAAAACCTTTTATTGTCAAGCCCTGCCTTCTTCCTTCCCTTTGTTTCAGCTGTTGTCCATCTTTTGAGACAAACTGCTTCAGCCAGTAAAATTTCTTGGGTGCTTTAATTTCTGCTGCAGAAAGACTAATGTTGATAGTGCCTGCTGCCTTAAATAACCCTAACCTGAGCATGTGTCTGTGGAGCAGTGGGACAGGAGATAGACATGCAAGTGAGAAGATGCCTACTTGGACCTGAAAGAAGTGTCATTTTGGGTTAGTTTACAGCTGCCTTAGGTAGCTCTGTCAGGAACTCCACCAGGATGAGGAGTGTGAGTGCTCTTAGTGTCCAGTGTCTGATGAAAGGCAAAATGGAGGAATTAGGGGACAGCACAAGCTGAGCCAGGCTCCTCTCCTAATGCTCAGAGCCCACCCATGTAGGTTTGTATCACCATGCAAAGCCAGCTGTGCACTGACTGCCATGTAGTGGTCTTTACCTGGTGCTACAAACCTACATGCCTGGCTTACATGGCTGTATGGTGCAGTGTTACCATTTACCACTGTTGTCCGGCAAGATGGAGTGGCAACACAGGAGTTCAGATAGACAGCGGCAGAATTTTTGCTTACACACATGTATACAAGACTGCATCCCATCCTCTTCCTCTTCCTCTTGATTTAGACTTCAAAATGATTTACAGAAATGCTGGTGTGGCATGGTAACATTTTCTAAACCTCATTTGGCAGACTTAACCCACTTTTCATTCATGGTCATGCTGTGCCATTGTTCAGAAAAAACCAGCATTTTGTCTTATGGCTGTTGCAGCATGACCTTTATAAATAGTATTAGCTCTTACCTGCTTATCATTGCTCCTTTTTTTTTTTTTTTTTTCTTCAACAAAACCCCACAACTTTTTACAGAGCAGTTGTAAAAATAGTAGCAATAATAGTAATAATAAGAATACCAATAACACCCTTCTGTTTGCGTTCTGAGGCTCCTTGATTCATATGCCTCCCTCACTGAGGATGGGATTGCTGTGAAAGAGCCTTCACCTGTGTCTAATTATTCATCTGCTGAGGTGAAAGGAAGCTAAGGTAAGTCAGTGTGGAAGGCTTCAAAAGACCTCACCCAGGAAACACTAATTTACTAATTTTACTTTAAAGAATGGTTACAGATTCTATTGCTTTGTGATTTAGGTGAAGAAGCATCTGATTTTTTGTATATTCTTGTTAAATAAGCTTATGTGTCTGATACTTGATTTAATGAAAGATATG
The DNA here is from genome assembly GCF_023634155.1 of Falco peregrinus. Lineage (NCBI taxonomy): Eukaryota > Metazoa > Chordata > Aves > Falconiformes > Falconidae > Falco > Falco peregrinus. Next base: position 64,402,459 of record NC_073727.1, read on the forward strand.
ATCATGTGATAGAAATTGACAGTACACTCAGACAAACTAATTTAAGTGCTCTCATGGTTTATAGACAATCCACAGAAAATTTCCTTAATTTGTATTCAGCCTGAAAGCACTTAACAACAAAATATTAAGCAGAAATCACTAGATGCTTACTGTCAGAGATAAGCTGAAATACCACACTTAGCACAAACATTGTTTGCGTAACCCATGGTATATTAACTATAATAAATACTAAGTCCCCAAATTTAACTTTTCTGCATTGTACTTATGATGTCCTGGTCCTTTAGCTACATGGATTCATTTGCATGAAGACAAAATACATGCGAGAGAACCCCTGTGAAATAAAAAGTCATTGATGCCTTCTTATTTGTAATCATATGTAAAAATGCAATAAAATCACACGCACAAAAGGAACAAATGCATTAATGTTACTGTTGTTCTTTTAGCAATTGTTAATTTGACAAATGAGTGTTTTAGGATCTAGCTCTGGCTTTTGCTATTATGGATCTGCTGTACCATATGCTATTATTCGGGCTAGCAATGGTGACGCAGAGCTCATTTTCTGTCTACTGATCAGGGTAACTTCCTGAGCTTGTTCTGCGCTATTGATGAAAAATATCCCTATTTTTTCTGGGACGTCTAGCAATTAAAAGTGATCTCAGGTATTGCCATTCTGCATTGCTGCTTGATGTTTATTTGCTCTATCACCAGCACAACAAAGGAAAGGCAGCTTTAATTTGCTGTATGTTGTGTAATGCAAACGTGAGTTACTGTATATCCCTTAACAGCCCATCATTAATTTCCCTTGCATGCCGTTTCCAGGTTTCGTATATTGCTAGCTGTTGTGATAGTATGTAAAGCATCAGCTGCTGTTTCACAGCTTGGATTTTAAGAGGTCCACAAGGAGAGATCAAAAGCTGAAATTCTAATATTGCCTCTAATGGAAGAACTATTACCCAAACAAGCAGGATGTAGATTTCTTTCCTAGCAGAATGCTGCTATGGCATTATCACGCTAATAGCCTTGCAGCATTCAGGACTCTGGCAATGTATGGTTTCCAGTTCTGAAAAACAATGATTTATTTTATACTTATTATTTTGCCTAAGGAAAAAAAATCTAACTAGTTTAGAAGCAAATTTATTTGTATAAATTCTTACAATGTGTTCATCAGCTTATTATATAGGTGTAGCAGAAGAAGCAGTGTTACTGACATTGGACATTTGTGGTAAACAAAGATTAAGCTTAAAGCCAGAACTGTGTGAGTGTGGGAGAATCTCACTTGTGTGGAGAGCTAAAATCATATAATTAGTAAAGGTATAGATTGGGACCAGTTTCTATTCCAGTTCTAACGTTCTTCCTAAACTGCAGAGCATCTTTAGCAGTTGTCTTGGAGGCAACGTGACTCTCATTTGACTCACAGATTCAAACCATCTTTCTTTTCTGCAAATTTGAAAAGTATTAAATAGTCCAAGGGAAATTAGGAAAACTGGTATATCATGAGAGTCTAACCTTTTATTCTCTAAAAGATTGCTTTGTAAAGAAAGCTGCCAAGATGCTTGTTTTCTAAAAGAAAAGCAAAGAGAAGTGTTAAAAAGAAGGAAATTTTTGTTTGATACATGGAATAATACCAATTCCTAAAAATAAGGAGAAGATGTATTGTTATGGTTTGATCAAAACAAAATCTGATGTCTTTCATGGTTGAAGGTACAGGCCAGACTCTAGCTCTTGAAGGAATGCCTGAGATTTTTTTAATTCAGTCATTTATCACCATTCACATTCTGAGCTAAAGTTGAACCGAGATAAACATAAAACTGTTACTGTGAGACCCCTCAAATAAAATTTGATTCATTTGATTCAATGTTTAGGCATTTGGTGCCTTTTAGGAAAAGACCACATAGAGCTTCATGTATGGTGTTGAGACTGTTATTTCATGTACCTATTTCTGAAAAATTGGTTGAGAGTCTTTGCAGAGTTCATCCTTTAGAAGGGAAGTTGTTTAACTCACAGAAAATGTCATGAAAAACTGATTACCAACAAGATGAGTTAGCATCTTCTGAAACCCATGTTTCAGAATATATATGACAAGTACAGCCATTCATGAAGTAGAAAGAAACAAAAACAAGAGCTTAGAAGAAAGGAAATTGCTAGGGGAAAATGATAGGTGCAGGACAGTCAAAAAAGACATTCTGTACAACCACTTCCTGGATAAATATTGTTCTTTTGTGTTAAATTATTGCCTCCTTTGCTATCGCAGCTTGAAGTTGCTTTAAATCTCTTTACCTTGTTGAACTCAGTCTCAAAATCTCTATCTATTCCAGAACAGTGCAATGGAGTGTAATGGGCTTTTAACCTAATCACAATAAAGCCCAGAGAAATAAAGGAGCTTGACACTAGACCAAAAGATAAAGCTTTCAGTATGTAGATAGCTGGTTTTCCTTGTCTATAGCACAGAATTTCTCTTAACATTTCTTTATAGAGGCCTTACTTGTAAAAAGATTAGTTTTCCCCCAGAAAGTTTTTCCTTTGCTGCAAAATGACTCATTTTCAAGAAATCCAAAAGTTGGAAAAAAAAATATCTAAGTTGCAAATTTCATGCAAAATTCTGTGTCTTTTTAGCTTTTAAACTTGATGCACAGGGGAATGTATATGATGGGATAGAAATCTGGGTCACAGCATGAAATTCCTGTTTTTGTATTCATAAAAAACAAACTCCATATATCAAAGGAAGGAGGTGTGAAGTAGTAAAAAAGAAGAAAAAGAGAAAAGCAGTCTAAAATATTCTCATCTCTTGATATTTCTCAAACATACTGAGATCTTTTAAGACATGATACGATTTCCTCTAACATTTTGTTATTGAAACAAAAATGTTCACTTCTGTGCTAATAACTGCTCTAAACTTACGTTGTGAAGAAAAATGAGTGAAAAAGTTCCAGTTTTCCTGTATGTTTTTCTATAAAAAAACAGTCCTAGGCCCTGTGCTCTTATGAAGTTCTCAAGTGGGTACTAATTTGTATAGCAAAGCAGGACAAGGACGCTGAATGCATCCTTCTGTACCCATATGTTAGTAAGAGCTGCAGGGATGATGGTATGCAAACAAATCTTTTTTGGTATCATAATGTTATCATGATAACTTACGCCTTTGAGGTCTAGAGCATCTCATCTAAGTATAGTACCTAAAGAAAGAAATCATTAGGTACATACCTCTTTTAAACAAAACTGTAATTTGTATGTCTCCTGCACAGCAGACCAAATTTTGGACCAATTACAGTGCAATCTGAATCTTCAGAGTGGATTGTTTGAATGATCTTAGTTTACAGGCTAACAATGACTACCAGGTTAGTTCAAGATCTCATACTATGGGATAAAGCTGTGGTTTCTAAATGAGCCCACATGTTATAGATGGAGCTGAAAATGCCAGTTTGAGACAAAACACACTGATCTGAGGATGACCAGTAAATGAGAACTAGTTCCTAAAGAAAACATACTTCAAGCATGGCATTTGTAGTGGTAAAAATTGGGACTCTTTTAGGCAGCAGTGGGGAGATCATTTTTTTCTAACGCAATTCTGTTGCAGAAAGACAAGGAAATACAGCATGGTTTGAAGAAGAACATGCCAGTCATTACATGAGGTGCTGTTCTGCTGCTCTGGGATTTTTTCTATCATAAGATTACTTAATAATAACTTAAAACTAACCTAATCATGAGTGGGAAAGTGTGGCTTTAAGTTGCTTGCAAGACAAGAAGTAGAAACCAGGAAAAACAGTTGCCACTAAACCTCATTGGTTCTCAGTTCTTTTTTAAAAGCTTGCTAAGCTCACTAATGCCTGTTGACAAGGAGCTCAACTGGCCACTATTGAATTTGCATCTAAGGGATGAATAGCATCAGAGAAGGGACATGACTACATTCATCTCTTAGTAACTTCCCTTGTGCTGTTTGCTTGCTACTAATTATGTTCCTTGTGCACTCATTTGCTGTGGCAGGACACATGGGGTATCAGCCACCACAGGACAAATCAAATGGTATTCCATGCACCCAGAGAAGGGACAAATTCTTGCGGCTTGGTCCCAGTAAAGGTTCACAGTGCTCATCTTCATTTAGGATCCTGAACCTCTACTTGCTGTCCTCTTCAAAACTACACCCCGAAACCCCTGAAAATTACTGTGGGGGATTAGTGGCAGAAAGGAAGCATTTTCCCTCTGTAGTGGCCATAGATATTCATATTTGCAGAAGAGATATAGGCAACCTTCCTCCACGTTCTCCCAAAGATATGTATACCCTGAAGAGGGGATAATACCATGCTTTAATATTGCTAAAGGGAAATAGTATTTCCAGGAATTCATGAAAGAATTGTATGTTCATAAACCTCTTGGCCATACTTCTCCCTTTGGGTGGAGGCTGTGCCCTAATGGCATAATTGCACTGTCATTGTTTTCATGTTATAAAACTCCCTCAGTGATGAAACATCAGTAGAACTGCAGCTGAATGTGCTAACCCTTGAGAGACACAACTCCGCTCTACTATAATACAGTCAGACAGGGAAAAAAAAAAAAAAAAAAAAAAAAAGATTCATTGATAAAAGCCACATGTTTACCCAGTGGCAGAATAGTTAGATGTTGATACCAGTTCACAAAAGCGGTATATGATGATCTGCAAATTAATTATACACTTGGATTGCCAGAGATAGAATGTCAGCATTTGCTGGGATTTGCATGAATGCTGATTTAGGCTAGAAAACAGTGCTTATGCTCGTGCTAATCTTGAAGCACCTCCTTTAGTCCCAAGTAAAAAGTCACGACCTAAATTACATTGTGTATTTCATTTGGAACTAATAAAATGTAAGTACAAAAAGGGAACATTTGAGTCAGTTTATTATACAGTATTTGACCATATCTACCCTACTAAAACTTCACATCCTTTCTCCAGCGGTGCCGTATGGGAACACAAGATTGCAATTGTGCCCCAAGAGCATGACAGCAGTCCTCATAATAGTTTCTTCAGTCTTTTTTTACATTGCTTTCCAAAATGATGCTGCCATATGTGCTGTTATATTTAAGCAGCAGATGCTGTGAACTCACAAAGTTGAAGAATGCTGAAGTATGATACCATTTGAAAACAGGTTTTCTAGGGAAAGCTGACTTCTTGCAAGGCTTTGGATTTATTTCAGGCATTTCATTACTAATTACAAAAGGCCATATAGAATGCATTTATACCACTTATTGGTTCTGTCTTGGGGCACCTAATATATGGGCTATCTAGCTTTTACACTATATTGCTCTTCCCACAGCTACAAAGCTGCAATAATCTCTATTTGCAACAGTGCTAATGCTTTAATTTTGAAAAGGAGCTGGGAATGGATCTTCAATTCCACTCCTTTACTTAACCAGAATTTGAGCTAAGGATGATATTGCACCATAAACCAGGCTCATAGTATTAGGCTTTGCATTAGCTAAATAAGGGTATTATGAATAAAATGTTAGAAAATTCAAATAACTTCAATTTTCATTGATAACTGACTTTCTAATCACTCTCATGTTTGAAAATTAAGCAAGCAAATTCACAGCCTAGTCTGAAGTACATTGAGACTGGCAGACCTTCTGGATTTAAAGGGAGTCAAATCAGTTCCTATAGTATGCACATCAGATACGTGGGCTAGGAGCTGAAAGAGGATGCAGTAGAGATATGGAGGAAAATGTGACCTAAGGGAACACATCTAATACAGAGGTTGCTTCATGGCAGTTGTTTTAGGAAAATAACAGGATCAGGGGACTGAAGTAAGCAGAAGTATTCTTCTAGCACTGATTACTTGAGTCAGTTTAATTTCATGTGGAACTTCACAGGGTTTATGAGACTGAAATACCAGGCTCTGTAAGGCAGTTCTTTTCCACACATGGGCATCTCTGAATAACTGCAAATAAGGCAAGGTGCCACCATGTCTTGTATTAGTCTACAGCAATTCTTGCACCTTAGGGGAAGGGGACTGATTTGGAAGGAAAGGAACTACCCATTGACAAGAGATGTCTGGGGGCTAGAAGGTTCTGCACCTTCATTGCATTCTTGCACACACAGATAAAATATAGAGTGGTTTGGGTCTTCTCTCACCTGTGGCACTGATTAACACTCCCATCAAATGTATCAGTGGAAGTACAGGTCTAACTTTCTTATGGTCAACTTACAAAAGTTCTTTTTCTTCCTTAGTGTATTTGGTATAAATGGCAGAGTTTTGGCAGTGGGGAGGGCTGCAGGGGTGGTGTCCAGGGGAAGAGACCAGGGGCTGCCTTGTGTCAGATACAACCAGTATCTCCAAAACAGATCTACTGCAGGACACAGCTGAGCCCACCAGCTAAGCTGGCAGTGCCTTTGTGAACATATGTGTTAAAAAGGGAAGAAAAAGGCAGAGGAGGAGGGAACAAAAGGATGAGAAACAAGAGGGACCACCAAAGACAGAGGAGGGACTGCTCCATGGCAGAACAGGTACTCAAGTGTAGGAAGGGATGGTGGCCTGAGGAAAGCCCACAGCAGAGCACAGGAAAAGAGTGATAAACAGAGAGAGACCACTATACATGGACCCCCCACCTCTGGTGCTGCTTGTTGCCTCACCAATGGGACTGAGTGTAACCTGTCAATAACGAAGGTGGAGAGGAGTCTGAAGTGAACAAGTAGAGTGGAAACAAGGAAGGGAGGAGGAGAGGAGCCTAAAGTGCAACCAAGTCTGGGAAAGTGGAAAAAAGATGGGTTTTCTCTAAGTGTTTTAGTGCTTGCCTTTTATTATTTGCCAATGCTCTAATCAGTAATTAAATGCTTATATGTATTGGCAATAAATTAAATACCTCAGGTCAAGTTTGTTTTGCCCATGACAGTACTTGGCAAGTGATTTTCCCTGCCTTTACCTTGACACATGAAATGTCTCACTTTCATTCTTCTTTTTTCTCCCCTGTCCAGCTGGTTTGGGGTGTGGGAGAGAGTGACTGAGCATCTGGGTGGGTGCTTGGGTGCTAAACTGGGGTGAATTCACCACAGCAAGGAATTTTATTATCAATGTTTCCTCTTCTTCCTTCCTTCCCCTCACTCCCCACCTCCCTACCACCCCACCACCCTCTTTCATCTTGTTTTCTGTCCCTTTATGATAGTTTCAATGGGAGAAGTGTAACAAATACAGTTGACATGAAGGCAAGTTACTGTTCTGGAAGTTAATGCTTGATTCTATCAATTCCACAATAAAAGAAATTGGTCCTATTACAGATGCCTCCAACAGAAAGATACTGTCATCCAGATCACACTGTGCAATGGGATATTCTAACCGGTCTGCCACCATTTTCTACATGAAAAATGTAACTCTGTTCCAAAGAGCTGGTAGATCTACATACTCAGTATGGTTGCCACCCAAAAGTCAGGTAAACGGGCTTGTGTTGTATGTTTTTTGCTACCTTACTTCCTCTCTCACTGTGTTTCCCTCTTTCATATTTGTCTGCCATTTTTGGGGTGACAAGGTCATTTTTATTAAATGTGCATTGAATCACCCTTCTTTTGTTGCTGGTCCCTGCAGCTCTTCTACAGCATTGCCAATCCAGCACCGCCAGAGGAAGTACTGATTCCAGTAACTTCATAATGTTTAACTCCAGTTCTCAGCTGACCTGACTACTAGCAGGATTTGGATCCTTCCACCTCTAGATACCCCTAATTTGTGTTGACCGTCCTCCCAGTTAAAAGCTCTGTGTGGTGCCCCCTTTCCTGTTAGAAGAAGAATGAAATAGAAATGGTGATGAAACCCTTTCTCCCCTTGGAAGGGGTCATGCAGCATGGCTGGGGTGCACTGGTAGGATGTTGAGATAAAGAGACAACTTCCAGCTAAGGTGCTTAAGGTTCACAATATCATAAAGGACAGTGACTACTTTGGTGGGGTGGGGAGCCTCGACTGCTCTCTGGGGGTCCAGACTCCTTTGTGAGCAAGAAACATTTGTTAACTCTTTTCGGGTCTAAAGGTTTTGTGTCTCAGCTGCAGTCTTGTGGTAAGCTGATAGGCACAGGGAGCAAATGGTCTGAGAGAAAAAACTCTTGGGTCCCCTTGTTTGGAGAGCTGTCACAGGCCTGCAGTGGAACTGGAAGAAAGGTGCAGATGAAGGTGAGGGAGAGGAGGACAAAGTGTTAAATATGCTGACTTGGACTGCTGGATTGAGCTTTTTGGAGAAGAAGGATGAAGCTATAAAATCGAGATTTATATTTTTGTGAGTTCAAGGGAGGATGGCTCCCACTTGCAGTTCGGCTTTGAGTCCCTCTAGTAAAAAAATTGGCTTAGAATGAAGTTAGTGAAGTTTACTTAACACTGTCAGTAAAGTTTCCAAAGAATCCCTCACTCAAACCCCCCTCACTTAACTAATAAATAGATTATACGGGTATGTGAGGAAAGTTATAACAAAACTGGGGCTTTCAGTATTTCTGGTTTCTGAACAGAGTATCTGAAGCAGATGAAACACTTGTATCGTTTTGCTTTTCTTTCCAAGCTTAGCAAGGGTGCTGCTCCAGTAAATGACAAAATCCAGATAGAGTGTGGGAGCAGCAGGATCCCAAATTAAACAACTGGGAGGTTGATAAATGCTTCCAGTAGCAGAGTTAACTACAGATGGAATCGTTTGACCATTCGACACGCCACAGTCCACTTGTTGGGGGCTTCCGACCATCTCTCTGCAACATTAACTTCATAAAAACTTCCATCAAAGAGCCCCCACCAGAGTCACAGTGCCTTTTTTAGAGCATTTTCAAACAGCAGAAATAAACGTTAAAAGATTCTGCCCTTCCTTGGCTTTTTTTCTGACAGTAAATTAGAATCAGATGGAATGTATCATTATTTCCACAAAGATTATAATGCAAATTAATTCCTTTACAATAACTTAAAAAAAAATCTTTAAAAAAAAAGGTCTTGATTTGGCCAACAAATTCTGACATAGAGAAGTTTTGTTCAAGGCTGATGTATCCCAGTTTGTATTCCTGTCTTTGGCCAGAGGACATTCTTCACTAACCAGCACTTTTAACAAGGAGTTTATTAATATCTTGGACATGATAATTTTGTTCTTAATTTTTTTTCTCCTTTCCAGGTTAGTTGCTTTTTTTTTTTTTTTTTTAAGTACTGCGCTGATATTCTGCACTTCAAAGTGACAAAATAATTGCATACCTGGCATTAGGCAAATAAATCTGCAAGAAATTAGAGTATTTTCATTCTAAGAATCTCTAATAATTGGAGATGATGTAATTTTAAGACAAGAGTTTTCAAAAAGCAGAGGCATAAGAGAAAAGGCATAAACAGGTGGTTCCCCTGCCTTCATGCTGGTGAACACTGAGCAAGAGAATGTCAGTGCTCTCCAGAGAATTTGTTCATTTGGAAGGTGCTTTATCAGGATGTGGATTTTGTGAACTGGAAATTTAACAGAGATGTGAGACTTATTATATGCGGTTGAATGTAAGTAGAGATACAAGAGAGGACTGAGGTGTGTACATTGCAGAGGATGATAATTCATTTATTTGTATTCACTGATTCCCAAATAGCAAAGCTTATGACACTTTTGTTAGCTACCTACATGATGTAATTTCTAAAGAAGAAAGCGTTATACATTTATGCTTTAATGCCTGTGTTCTTCACTAGTATTGGAGTTAGGAACATCTGCTACTCTTCTTCTCTGTGGTTTTTTTGTGGGTTTTTTTTTTTTTTTTTTCACAAATTGACTCCAAACACACCTGAGAAACTGCAGAATGATGACCCAGACAGTGGTTGTATTTCCTTCTGAGTTATTAGGTCTTGCTTTACTGTGAGCAGTAAAGTAAAAGTAAAGCAGAGTGAGACTTTTAGAGTGGTGAAAATCAGAGTTATTTCAGTTCTTCTCTTCATTTTTAGTGCTCTGTAGAGTTCTCAGGATCTAGTAACATTAACAGTGCATCTAAATTCTAGCTGGGAGATTACTTCATAATTGTAGTGGTTTGGAGTTACAACTAAGCAGCTAAGTGTATCGCTATTATTTTATTATTTGTATTTATATGCTGTAGTATTCACAACACACTACCCAATATTAACCCATGCATTGTACACACAAAGACTCAGTGCTTACTCTGAAATGCTCATGGTCTGAACACACAAGCAGGTACTCAGAGGTCTTCAACATTTTAAATTAATTTCTAAATACCTGTATTCACATATTTGTATATATTTTTACAGTAAATATCTTTCTGATTTTTCCAGTTATAACATAAAACTAAATTATTTGTCAGAATTGCAAGTCTGGTCACAGCACCTCATTTCTATTCATATTATGTACATCACCCGGTTGTTTAGTCTTGTTTTCTCAACTATATTGAGGTAGAAACTCTATATTTATTTTTCTGTAATGAACATACCTCTTGGTACCTAGACTGCTCACAGCTGGCCTTTTAAAGTACAGTCTTTTCAGGCTTCTATCCTTTCTTCATGTTACGCGTCAGATCTATTACTGCTGCTCTCAGCGGCTGTTGAGACAGGCTGTAGGTGATGAGGTGTAGGTATATTGCCCCTGCTAAAGAGTCAGGCCAGGCAAGGTGTTTAGCTATGCACAGATGATATTTGGTGCATAGGACAATGCTCCCTATCAAGCACTGCCACATCCTACTATATCAACTACTATATCAACTATAACAACCAATATCAACTACTATAAGTATTTTAGCAAATACTGGCACAGATCAGCTGAAAAGAAGTGGTAGCAGAAAATGTCATCGAATTGTTTCACCAGTGTCAGGAGGATGAACTTCATGAAGATGCTTATACCTCCGTTACTGAGCTCCTTTAGGCTGAGGCTCCCAATGTATATTATGAATAGCCATAAATTAGTTATCACAGTTAAAGGGTTGCTAGGACGTTCATTGTACAAATACCAAACAAGAAAAGCCCAAAGGCTGTAGTAGGTGTATTAAAAGATGATTTAGGACCCCAATTCAATTTGAAATTGAGTAACATGTCAACTCCTAAATACTCTACTTATGTTCTCTTTCTGTTCTGAAAGGCTCAAGATCACGTGGGCCAGGTTGCCTGTGGCAGAAGTATCCAGACCTCATGTTTCCTATCCTTATCCCTTGGCCACAAAAAATAATCTTCCCACCTATCCAGCACTGAGGTAAAACCTTGCTTCCTTCATAAAGAAAAATAAACCATAAGTATCTAGCAAAGACATAGAAAAGCTCTTAAGCAATTTTCTGCTTATTATTTATTTGAATGTCCTTCTGATGGGTGACTATGCCTTTGCTAGTGGCACTCAAAGAGCCAAAAGAAACATATGTTATGAAAAGTACCTTTAGCAAAACAGACAGATGGATAGGTAACACTTTAAAACAGGGTGGCCAATGATTAGCAATTCATTTGGTATTCATTGCGATAACATTAATTGTGATGAATAAATTACATTTAGCATCACTTGGAATTTTCTGAAAAGAATGTTTGCCTTTTTGGTGGCTTTGTGAAAAGGAAAAAAATAAACCACTTTTCTATTTTTTTCCATTTTGTTTTATTCTTCCCATCTCAGAAAATAGTTCATTTAACACCAGTCTATGCAAGAAAACCACAAGTTGTGCGTCAATGCTATAAAATTTTAAATGCTTCTGATGTTATTATCATATATAAGTAAATTTTCACTCAGGTCATGCTTTGAAGCTTTCCCTTCTTTTACAGCAATTGAAAAATTTCTAAACTGCTCAATCCTTTCTGCTGCTTCATCACTTTCCTATTCAGTTAAATACACCGCAGAAGTGAAAAAATATACCTATTGCTTGTAAGCTGTAAACAGTCAGTAGATTGTGTTCTGTTGATTACAGACGGTTTATATTGGCTGGACTGGGCTTTAGCTGTCAGCACATAAAGACAGAAATGGACAAAAGAGGCTCTGAGAGCAGATGTTGACACTGGAAGCTCAAATTCTGGGATCCTCAGCCTGTGGCTGTGGAAGCCCAGCTGGGAGAAAGAGACAGGCTGCATTCATAGAGCCTCTCTGGGATCCCTGCCCCATGCAGGTATCCAGCCATTGAGAGACAGGAAGATGAAAGGCTGCTTCACAGATGTCACCTGCTGAGGGTTCAGCAGCCTGTCCAGAAATGTCATGTTTGGCAGCTGGTGGAGGATCCCTCCCACCAGCTCTGGCGCACAGATTCTCACAGTATTCCGGGAAAGATGCTTACACGGGGGCTTCCTAATGAGATGACATTAAAGAGAATTTTTGGCTTCTGCCTCTAACAGCACATTGACATTAACCTAGCTGTCCATTCATTACCCAGTTCTACTGAAGATCAGTCACTCTAACAAAATGAATTTTAGGCATAAGCACCAAGCCAAATTACCCTGGAAAATTGTTGAGATGGCTATCGCTTCTCATTCTGTTAAACTGATTCTGCATTCCTTTGTTTCTGTGTAAGTTTCTGAAACTGCTCTAAATTCCACTGATACAGGCTCAGTCGAGGCACTTGGCCCCAAAAGCAGCAGAAACTGCAAAATTCCGGAGGATATATGGCACTTAAACATGGCACACTGAAACTCCTGAGTCCTATTATCTGCTTGGGTAATAATACATGACCTCATCAGAACACACATTTAGAACATAGGCAGAAAAGATCAGAGAGTATTGGTAAGAAGATAAAAAAGGAAGGCAATAAGAATTTGGCAGAAGGATGCTAAGATCTGAGCAGAAAGGTGCTAAAGTGAATAAGAAAAAGGTTTACTACTTAAATGGGTTGGGAGGGGTAAGTGTTTGCTCTTTTTCTCACCTACGGCCCTCAGGTCAAAGCAAATGGCACATGCTTAGTCCTTTGCCTTTTGGGCTACTTCTAATCTGCATAGAAAGAACAAGGGATCCTTTTCCACACTGCATACAGGCTCAGGGAAATGTCAGGACCTAGTTCCTCTCTCACAAATCAATGACCTTCTCAGAAATGTCTAGAAATATTATTTACATGCATGGGATCTAAAATTGGCATTTGGGTGATCTGCAACAGGAAAGAATTACTCAGAATGGTCAAATTTCTCATTCAAGTTTTTGGAAGCTTTACAATCTTCACTTTTTTTTCTTCTTTCTGTATTCAATGTACACATAAGAATAGCTGTGCCTTTAACAGGTGAGATTTTTTTCTATAGAATCTATCTAGTAGTGTGTTGCCTCTTAATAGCATTCAGAGGTATCAGCATGTCACTGAGTCCCAGGAGAGGACTTTCACCATGATCATCTACACTTTTTTGCAACTATAGCTTGCGTTGTTGTTTTGGTCTTTCCCAAGGAGGCTACTTGCACACCAGGCTAGAATAGGCAATGCTCCTCAAGGCCTTTGGCATAAAACATTTGCCTGAGAATACCAAGTAGAAGAACTAACAAGAAATTTGTTTTATTTACATCAAGTGGTTGAAACTAAAATCACTTTTTGGCTGTGGTGAGTGAAACTTTAGAGCATTAGGGCCATCTTGACACTTTGGGCATTTTTTTGCAAAAGAGAAGGAGAAAAAGTAATGAGTGAAAAAGTAGAGGAGAGATTAACAGAAGGAAGTAAACACACACTGAACAATATATCCCAAATAAATTCACAACATTCACCAATTAGAGAAGCATACAGTGTAAAGGTCTTGAGCTTGGAATGGCCCACTAAAGTCAACAAAGCACTGGTGATTAAAGTTACTGTTAGCTCTCAAAATATGTAAAATTTAATTATTTCCTTCTTTTAAAAGGGACTGGGAGTCCAAACTGGGATACCTTTTTAAAAATCTAATTCTGAAATGGTAAAAGATGTAGTATTTTTTGAAAACTGGATTTTTAATGTGAAATTCTGATAAGGGGAAAATGTAGTTCCAATGGTGTTCATAACATTAAGACATTGAAAGAAGAATAAAACCATAAAATAAAAGGATGTCATATACAAAAGCAGAAAAAACCTTAGGTCCTGGCACTTTTTAGTGTTTCTTAGTGCATTTCCTGCCCTTTTCATGAGTGAACTTTAGGAAATGTTGGAATTATTTCTTTAGGAGACATTAATAAGCTGAACTATGGAATATTAAATATACGTATCAATGAATTTTTATGTTTAAAAAAGTAGTATTTGGTTTAAAATACAGTACTATATTCCCTACCACCAGGTTAGACTTCTGTCTAGTTGAGAGGGAGTTTTTAATTAAAGAACATAAAATTTAAACGGTTCAGAAAATGTCAACATGGGTTCCTATTTTCAGCCCAACACAGATGATAGAACGAGAGGGCATAAATGAAAATTAAAGAAAAACAAATTCAGAACAGATGTCAGGAAGCGTTTTTTTCAAGCAGCGAATCATAAATGTGTGGAATGGCTTACTAGGCAAGATAGTTAAGGCAAAAACACGGAGGTCATTAAAGAAACAATTAGAAGACATCATGGTGTAGATGGAAAAGGGAATGAGACATGATGAGCCAAATGGCCTCTACTCGCTCCAAGAATGTCTCATGTTCTCAAGAAATCTGGACACTAGTACATGGTTTTAGGGCTCTAGGGTAGGTGCTGGCTAGAAATCCAGACAGCTCTCTCCCTCTGTCCTCCTCCTCTCTCCCTTGCTTTCTGCAGGTACCCTAACACAACTTTCATTAATACCATCAAAGCAGTTTTAATGAAGGGAGCATTTGCATCAAATATGCATTATAGATGCCAGTGAAACTTTGAAACATTTCCTACGAAAAGTGATTTTATTTCCATAAAACAAGTTTGCCAGTGTAGAGCAACAGGCAACCTCTATTAGCAATGATGTCTTCTACTAGGAACATTTTAATATCCTTTCTTGTGACTGTTAACATTATGAAGAAACATTAAACACCGCATGTAAATACCGTCAATGATGGTATGGTAGAACTACTTAAAAGAGAAAGCCAAGTCTTCTAAATAAGTCAGGACAGTGCACCTGGCAAGTTTTACAGCAGAAGCAAAGGCTCAGACCTTGCTGTTCTGTCAGAATGGGTCAACCACAGGATATGGCTTAGGTGAGGACAGATAAGAGAGCATTTGGTTTACTATCAATTGCTTGCAGCTATGAATGGAAAAGGAGGACAAGCAAATAACCTCTGTTTGCTCAAGATTATTTTGAAACAAAATAGAGGATCTGAAGAGATAATTATATCTAGAAAGTGACAGATGTTAAAACAACAAGATGCTTTAAAAACAAGTATAGACTAGATATGAACTAAACCAGAATTATTGCACTCTGCCAGCTGACCGCAATTATTTCCAGCTTATGCTATTTCAATAACCTGTAAAATTCTAAATATGTGGGAACTAAGGGTCACATTTTTACTTTACAACTCTAGAAAGGGTTCTTTAAAGGGGTAGTGCTTTAGGAGGGTAGGATGATTTTAAAATGATCAGAAACCCGGCTCGTGCTGGGTGAAAAAACTACTCTCGTATTAAGCTGTGTATTATAAACGGAAAACTGCATCTTGCAATGTTCTTGATATAGATGAACTGATATGAAATGCTATTAGGTAATCCCAGATAACAGGTAGGATTTGGTCTTTTAGGCATGTTGAGATCATGATTACGTGCTGCAGAATTTGAACATTTAACAATAATACATGGTTGGCTTCAGATCCGTTCCCCTCAATGCACTGGCCACATGTGAGGCAGGTGTCTGAGCTCCCATGGGGGATGGGGTGCGTGCGATCTGAACTATAAGGGCAATGCAGCCTAAATAGCAATTTAGTCAATGAAGTGCAAAAAAAATTCAGCTCACCCTGAAGCAGATAGTCATGTCTGGTGAGCTGAATTGCTATTTAGGAACAGCAGCAACTTTAAATCACAGTGCTGTTTGAGAAAACCCTTTGTGTCACTACTATTATTTTAATTTTCTTTAATCCATTTAGGAAGTGGTTAAATATAAAATACATTGATCCTTCTCCATGAATCCCAGACTTATTGAATGAAACATTGTTTATGGTTAAGTTACTCTATAACTGATTTAGCCATCATAAGCTTCTTTTGTCATCAAGAAAGAGAAACTGGCCTCTCCAAAGGCCAAGGTTTCATCTAGTCTAAAGGACATCAGATCAATCAACACTATAAAAGTGCCCATTTCTGTCTCTTCAAAGGGATACAAAGGGAGCTCAGGGTGACTATACTGGTCTTGAAATCTCATTAATTCTGGTCATAATGTTCAGTTCTCACCTTTCTACAAACACTCTCTTTATCAATGTATACCTGTATGGCCCTTAGTTCCTTAAAAAAAAAATGTTCTTTACTATTGTTTCTTACAAGAAGGTAGAAGAACACAGAACAAAAATCTCAACAGAATGGTTATTTTCCCCTCCCCCTGAGAGAACAAGAAGAGCTAAGAAAAGTCAACAAGCAGGTCTTACCTCTGGTAATATATGGAATCCAAGCAGTATTTCAATAACATTTATTTCTGTAAAGAACATCAACAGAAAACTAAAAAAAGTAAATTTTTGCCTAGCTCTAGAATTTACCCGTGGTTGTTCTCCTTAAATTGTATACAGTGTTTGAACGTAATTGAAATTATACCCTGAAATGTACTTTCCTTAGTTTCTTCGATCTCCCCCTATTTATAGAAGGGAAATGTAGTATAGAAGGGAAATAGTATGAAATTACAAAACTGAGATATTATTTGGAAGGCAAATAGCATGGCTTCCCATAGAATGGGATGCCTCTCAGGTGGTTCATGCTATCTGAAAAAACTTTTTATTTGTAAGGTGGTGTCAATACTACAGCAATGCCCAGCAGAGAGAGATGACGGGCCACCTCAGACCAAATGAGCCTCTTTGATGGTTAAGCTTAGGGCAGGACTAGAGGTGCCTGCATCAGCCTGTTCAGTATACAGGAAAACCAGACCATCAGCTCACGTTTGAAACTTAACTTTCAGATGACTGCCAGTAAATGAGGGTGAATCATGGCTGCAAAGCTAAGCTGACTATAGCTGTCTGCAGCTGGAGGCCTGTACATTAAGAGTGCTCTCAGGCAGTGCCATGAGAAACACATAGACCAAAAAGAAAAATTTCAGACTTGTAGAAGAAAAGCAGACACATGCATATACAGAGGCAGACATGTGTCTTAATTGCATTCATGCAGCTATGCATGTTGCCAAATTTCACGTCGTTACATACAATTTGCAGTAAAACAGAAACATCTCAGATAGAGGAATTAGCAATACAGGCTTTCAATTTTGTTTGGGTGGGTAAGGAAATGCTCACCAAGGTTCATCACATGAAGTGCCAAACCCACTGTGATTTAGCAATTCTAAACACTGTGGAAGTTTAATAAAACAGGCAGTAAATTGGCTTATGCCATTGGAGCTGTGCTTTTGGCTACATGGCTGAGCATTTGTTTTGGAAGCTGGAGACTCTGGTTTTGGTCCCAGTGTTAATTAATTGTACCATGCATTTGCACTGCAGTCCACTAAGGAAGGTGTAAGACAGTGTCTGGATGTGGATTATTTAAACATTACTGACTCATCCAAAGGGCTTTAGTGGTCAGGTAATGACCAGCTGTAGCAGTTAAGGGCTCTAGGTGAAGCCAATAGTTCCACATTTGTGAAGGACCTCCAAGTGACTCTGTGCTGCTCAAATAATTTTGGACTGTTTTTTTCTTCTGTAATTTGATTTATTTTTTGAATGTTTTTAAAATCTAAGACTTAACGTCATTAGACTGCTGCTCTGCTCTGCCAGCGCACAGCAGACTCTGTTCAGTGGTCACAGTCTGCTCATCCTTGCTTTACCTTAATGGGAAATTGTTCTGTCTGAAGCAATGCAAAAGCAAAGTATTATGTGCAAATTATCTTAAAATTAAATGTTTCTCTGTGGATGGAAGATGTCAGCTCTCCCTCCAAAAGACAAATTGAGAAAAATAGTTTCTGAATGGAAAAACAGAAAAAGTCCATCTCTCCAAACAAGTACCAGGGTAGCTGTTCAGATCTGTGGAGCTGTCAGTGCCTTCTTACATCCTGTTTAAGGCTTGATTGACTTTCTAAAGCACGTACCTTGCTCCACTCCTCATGCTGCACTCAGGACTACTGAGGCTTCACAGCCTGTACGGAGTGAAAGGCACTCTGTAAGAGGCACAGCGGCTCCCTCCGAGCAGCGAGGAGCAGGAGCAGTGCTGTGCTGAAGAGCAGCGCACGCTCTGCACCATGGCATCCAGCCACTAATAGTGGAGTCAAGGCCACTGCATCCACTCCCCACTTTGAAAGGGGATTTATCAGGCCTGTTGCTGTTTTATTCCTGGATGGCTGGAGCCATGACAAGCGGCAGACATTAGAGTAGAACATAGGCTTAGACTACCCTATTGTCTTTAGATGGGTATTTGCTGCCTAACACACTAGGATTCAAAATTATTCCTCCTTCGTTATAACTTAAAGGACCATGTTGAATAGAAGGCATCTGGAGAGCAAACTGTTGGTAACACCTACTAAAAAAAACTTGCATGAACCTGAGAAAGACAAAGCAGTGGGAAGTTCTGCTGTGGGGCGTCGGCTGCCTTCCATGGAATGACCAAGAACTGATGGAGACCTCCTTCAGGTGCGTGGTTGCCTCAGGCTGCCTGCACAGTCATGGCATCTTTTGGAAGACCAAACTGTCTAGTTTGGCTTTTATTCTGAATGTGAATCCATCTGGGGAAAGCTTGCCTGTCTCCACAGACTGCATAGGGAGCTTCATGGTCTTCCACTGACAAGTACAATTTTACATTCATGCTTAAGCCCAGTGGAAGCCAGTCCAGCTGAAAGCTGAGCATTTCTCACTCACTTTCTGTGATAATCACAGTGAGAAAAAGAGAAAATATCTACAAAGAATAAGGAAAAGATCAGAATCAAAAGACCGATAAGGAAGAAAAAGGTATGGAAACACGGTATGAGAAGGGAATGCCAATGGAGCTGCAGATGGAGAGTGAAGTGTCTTAACACAGAACATTTTAAAAACCCCACCGTTATCGCTTTGATGCTAGTTTCCTATTTCTTCATAAACTAGGGGACTCAGTGAACCAGAACTGAAGAACTTCTTCCATTTTTTGCTTCTCTCTTAAGTTTCAACTTCTACTAGCAGTAAGCAGCAAGTAGGTAACTGGTACTTTTGTTCTGGCAGACCTTTCCTCTAGAATAAATTCCCATATGTTAAAAGATTTGTTTTGATTTTATATGCTTTAAAGATATTTTTCTATCAATACTGTTCACAATTTAATTACAATAATTAACATAGTTTTCCAATATTTTTTTGTGCCTTTGATTATATGCCTAAAAATGTTGCAGCTGTGTTTACCTATATCCCTTTTGTCTCAGGCTTCATCTGAAATGAGAATATCATTTTATATATAGCTTTCCACTGGCTTTGTGAACTGTTTTTCATAATATCCCAGTTTAGCTTCACATAGATTCATACAAAGGAATGTACTCAGCACTCTTAATTTGAGTGGTTCTGGAACAGAGATCAGGATAGGCAGAAATTCCTTGTGTAAATTGTGTGACTTTTCAAGAAACAGGAAAATATGTTTTCTGTTTGAACAACACAAAAATATGTATTACCAAGAGAATGCTGGGGGGAAAAAAGTGGTGGAAAGATACACTTTTGTCTCTCATTACTGAACAGAGGAGATAATATTAGAAAAAGCTGTTGGTTAGAAACTGATTTTTTCTCGTTTCTAGTAATATATGCAATCACTAAATGCTCTTTCATCATCCTTTGCCTAGAAATATTAGTTTATTTTCCATGTAGCTGACCTATTTCTGGGAAATGGGTAAGGTGAAATGTAATTCAGCTTTGTACAGCTGATGTGGACAAGAGATCTCTCACTCATTATTGAAGCATCAGCTACCATATGTGGTCCGTAGATCAGCCAAACATTTGTGGTCCAGCAGCTGCTAACATGAATTTCTAATGGATTAGGCTTTGGAGTCTCTTCACTGGGAATTGAAAAGGTCCACAGAGTTTCCAGAGTGGCCATTGGGATTCCCTTCCTGCATGAACAGAATCCAAAAGGGCCTATCTGAAAGCAATTGTTTCATGTAGGTTGCTTTGCTTGCCAGCTCCGAAAGGCAGCTAGCAGAAAGAGAACTGCTGTTGGGGTGGGGAATTTTAAAGCAATTCACCGAATGACTTGAGAATTGCTAGTTATGTGAACATAAGAATGGAAAGCAAAGACCAAGAGAGGAAGAAGAGGACAAAATCTGGGGGAGGAAGGAGGAATGGACAAAAAATTTAAGGATAAATAATAAAAGGTGGGTGAACAGGACCTCTAGGTCCTAAGGTGTACGTAGAGGAAGGCTCCACATTTCCTGCTACCACATTTCGTTGAAAACAGTTTGCCAGAACTGGATGTTCTGAGAATGCAGTACCTTAAATCTCCAGGTATTACTGAAGTATACAGATTTCATAGTGCATTGAACAGATGAAGAATAAACTGAGGCAAAGTACTCAAATGGCTTCATTTTCTCTGTAGCCTATATAGCATAGTGGAAGTTTTCTACTGAAAAATCAGTGTGCTATGGATCGGCATCACCTTCCTCTGTGTTGTGTCCATTGCGTCTGTGATCCTTCTTTCATAAATGTGCCCAACAGGCTATTTAAAAAGAGACTGGGCTCTCTGATACATTTTTTAAAATGCTTTTGTGTACCATCCACAGTACTTTCCAGGGAAATAATGTTACGAGAGACTGAGATTATGTACTATTATCAACCTTAACTCCTTATAAATCATGAAACTTTAAAACTGTGAGATGCTTTTTTTGAAAAAATTATTTTCTGATTTCTGTTTGTGTGGTATGATTCAACCTGTTTGCCGCAGCTTTGAGGGCTAGAAATCTGTTGGTTTTATGTTGGAAGTTGAGATTTCCACTTAAGCAGTGCTAATTTGGGAATTAGTTTTCAAGAGAAATGACAAATATTTCAGTATTCATAGTAAATTCATGAATTGCACAACTCTCTTGACTTTTGAAGACGTCTCATATTGCTGCCTCTTTTTTGTGGACAGCCCCTTATTAACTGATCATTTCCTGTGACAACTGCTGGTTTTATTTCTTGGTCACGTAAGACAGGTTTCCCCTCTATACTTCGTTCCCTAAATACTGATTTGGCAGTTTGGTTTCTTAAGTCAAAAGGAGTTACATGCTTCCTTCAGGCATTTTAAGTGAAGCTAATTTTAATATTAAAAATTATAGACTTACTTCAGTCATAAAATACAATCAGAACTCCAATATAATAATACAATTTCAATACTCCATATAATGGCATATCCCAGCATTAAATACAGTCTTAGTTAATTAATATCTTGCTGTAATTCTGAAAGACTGTTTAATTTGCAGGATGTTTTTTGAAATTTGGCTTTGATTCTGGAGCATAAATATTTGCTTTACTACACAGAACATTAGGGAGCAGTCAAAACGGGAAGCAAATCATCCCTATATCTCAGTCTGTATTCTCTGAATGGGGTCAAGTTAATTTGCACCAATGCAGGTTTCTGATGGACTATGAATCGGGCCAGAGGCATTGCCTTCTCAAGGAGTAAGCCCTGTTATTTAAGGTGTCAATTTTCTTCCTTCAGGAGATCCTTATTTGCTCAGATTTTCCTGAAACAAGTTGAACTTCTGGCTCTTCCAGCAAAAGACACCGCAACGTGTCTAAGCTCAGCTGAGCACAAACTGACACCAGTGCTGTAAGCTGCCGCAGAACTGGTGGTAATGATAAAAATGACCTTTTAGCATTCCTCCGTTTCTGGGCTCTGAAGGGTGAAAGTTTAGGGTTTATGTTATTTTGCCTTTTTTTTTTTTTTTAAGAGGTGTCTGCTAGGAAGTACAATCACTAAGAGTGTTTGAACAGAGCTGGGTACCAGGGAGGTACGTGCCCCAGCCTCGGCCTGTTACTTCTTCTGAGATATTCTGTGTCCGAAAGGTCCTGAAAATAGTGTATTTTCCCAAAAGGACAGTTTTCCTCTGGCTAATTCATTAACTGAGCTGGAGAAAACACTAACAGAGCTCATAATCGTGGCGATGAACGTGAAGGGTGGATTTTCCTGCAGGAGGTGTGCAGCAGGAAAGGAGACAGGCAGCCTGCCAAAGGAGACACCCAGGCTCGGTCTCAGGGCGACAGCGAGGGGCGGCAGAGCGGGAAGCTGAGGGGCGGGGGGGGGCGCGGAGCCGGGGCCCAGCGCGGCTGCACAGCGGGCGGCCTCCCTCGCCAGCCGGGCCGGGCAGGCGGCGGGCAGCGCGGGGGAGCGGCCAGGCGCCCGGGGCCCTCCTGACACCCTGGGGCCCGCCTGACACCCCCGGGGCCCGCCTGACACCCTGGGGTCCTCCTGACACCCCGGGGCCTGCCTGACGCCCTGGGGTCCTCCTGACACCCCGGGGCCCTCCTGACACCCTGGGGCCCGCCTGACACCCCGGGGCCTGCCTGATGCCCTGGGGTCCTCCTGACACCCCGGGGCCCTCCTGACATCCCGGGGCCCTCCTGACACCCCGGGGCCCGCCTGACACCCTGGGGTCCTCCTGACATCCCGGGGCCCGGGGCCCTCCTGACACCCCGGGGCCCTCCTGACACCCCGGGGCCCACCTGACACCCCGGGGCCCTCCTGACACCCCGGGGCCCTCCTGACATCCCGGGGCCCGCCTGCCAGCCCTGGGCCCGGGGCCCTCCTGATAGCCTGGGGGCCCTCCTGCCAGGCCGGGGCCCCCTGCCAGCCCCTGGGCTCTCCTGACAGTCCAATGCCTGCCTGCCATCCCCGGGCCCTCCTTTCAGCCCCAGGCCACCTGCCAGCCCGCCTGGCCCCAGGGCAACGATGGTGCTCAGGGGACACCCGGGACAGCATCACTCCGCTTCTCAGAGGGAGGCTTTGCACCCGCAAAAGGGCAGAGGGGATCCCAAATAGTGGGCTCAGTCCTCACAGAGGGCACAAAACTTCATCTTTTGATTGGCACTCGGGTAGCTGATGGCCTTGATAACTACATATCCCACATAAAACTGCTCAAGGCTTTATCACTCCTCAGGACTTGAGCCAAGATTTATTTTTTTTAAAAAATCTTGGCTGCTTTAAGTGATACGCCTCAGTAAAAGTGAAGTCACCTAAATGCCTCTCTGTAGAGCAAGATGCTTAATTTTGATCAGCAGAAATTGGAAAAGTTGATCTTGTGACTTCCCTTTGAAAGGAAGACGTTGTGCTCTGTGTGTTGAAGTACTCTCTTCATTCACTACTGCAAGACAGTTGAATCAGACTTGTAAAAACATGGTTCAAAAGCTTTCTTAAGAGTGACAGTGCAATATTAAGCATATGGGCATAAGTTGCTAACATTGCACATTGGTAGTCTTGAAATAATTTTACGCATTAAATGTACTGGATTCACAAGTAGAACATACTTTTGTAACTATCGTATTGTGAACTCTCTCTGGGATCGAGGACACCTGTGGCTTCTTCAGCTGGATCAAAGGTATTCAAATACCACATTGTGTCCTCAGTAGCAATGGTACAGCTTCAGTGTTTTCAGTAGGTTTGCCTGGGCAGGTCAAGTGGCACCTTCAAAGGCATAGTTGCTACGTTGCTACAGCAGGAGAAATAAAACCCCAGCTGCATCATCAGAAGAGCTAAGAGGAGTGAAAAAGCCCTGGAAGCCTTATTGTCACCAACAAATGAAAAATTCTAAAAAGATGCAGGCAGCAAAACTGCTAAGTGATAAATTAGGATTTTATGTGATATCTGCTGCAATTTAAAACAGTTGTACAGCTTGAAACAGTATTTCTTACTTTTTGGACCACAAAGCTGCCGTTCAACCCTCAACATTTCTGGTGAATCATGATACATTTTTGCCAACCATTGGGCATTCCTGTGGGTCACCGTGTATCCTATTGGTCTATGGTTTTACTGAACTCAAAGGCAATGTGGTATGGCTGGCTGTTACACTTCACCAGACTTCTGCTGATCATTACCACAACTGCATGGCCTGCTGGTGGTACACTGAGTGCAGCTTGGAAGCTACAGGGTCAGAAATGAACCCATTGTCTGATGGGGGAAGAGGGAGAGGAATTTGTAGAGCAGGCATCTGCGTCCAGGCTGTTGTTCTAACAGGCTGTGAGAGGCAAGAGACATTCTTCTCATCTTCTGGTGGCCTCAGCAGTCCGTTTCAGCAGCACACAGTAACATATAGCAAGTAGCAAAGCAGGTCATTACAGTGCTGTTTGCATCCATTTATTAAGGCACATTTCCCTCTCCCTTTTCATATCTCATTCACATGCTGTCTTGGTACTGAATACAGACAGGAGAATTTGATTCAGACAAATTTTTTAACCTCTGCAAAATTTAAGGCTCCTTTTCAAATGTAAAAAAAAAAAAAAAAAAAAAAAAAAAAAGTAAATGATCAAAGGGAATAGGAAGACCATCCTGAAGGGAGGGGTGGCAACAATGGAGATTGTCTGAACAAATCCTATGCATGGACAGCATCTCCAATCAGAGTAATTACTTTCTTTTCTCCAAGGAAGTGGGAGTGGAAAACCTATAGTTCAGTCCAGACTGCTTGTAACAATAAACCAAATACCTTCCACAAAGAGCACTTCGGTTACTCTCAGATACCTTTGGCATTGTGGAGATCAGTCTTCAACCAGTCTGTGGAAGTAAAGAAACTCTCTTGCTTCAAACACTTTGAGTTTCCCACTACCAGTCACTAATGGCCGGGAGATAGCCCAAGTGCTTAATTTTATCTTTAGAATACTGGTGCTAAAAGAGGAAGAAACAAACGGATGTTAAGAAGCAAAATAAGTTTATTAGAAGTGGTAAGGAAAAGGACATTCCAAGGTCTTCACCTTCTTGTAACAGCTAAGGGCATCACATAGAAGTGTCATGCACTGATGATATGAGATCTTGTTAACAAAAGCCAGACAATGTCTCGTAATATCAGGATAGCTCTGCTTCTGGCAAATCAAGGGGTTTATAGGGGTTACATTTGGAGCACTGTGTGAATTCTCATTCAAATTAGAAATAACTATTCTTGATCTAGAGGCCAGCCACAGCAGAATAGAAGACTCCAAATTAACAAATGCATGTTGCAAAAGACAACAAAAAGATTAGAGACAAGATGAGAAAGATGAATGGTCCTCTTGACCTGTCCTGGCTTCTGGATGCCCAAAGTCATCATCCTGTCTGACAGAAGGGGAGGAAATCATGACAGAGACTTGAGTTTCTGTGAAACCTGATTATGTACATGGTCAGAGGGCTCCCACAGGCCTCCAGCACTGTGGCCCAGCAATGCCTAGGTTTTCTGCTGCTGGGATCACAGGAGCACAAAGGACAAAATTAGGACTCAGGCCAGTCTATTATCAAGGATGGAGACATGCCTGCAGAGTCCCTTTTGCCTAGCTTTAAGCTTATGCAGTGTCAATATTTAGGTAGTCAGGCTCATTTTCAGTCAGAAGGGAAAGGTGAACACATTTTTAAGATGCAGTCAACCTTGGCTATTTCAGACATTTACTTTAGTGAAGAATTTGCTGTCCAGAAACTCCCTTTGTTGGTTGACTCAGATTTTAGATGTTGAAGTTGGTCAGATGAATCCTGACCCCAAGACAGAACTGGTTGTTATGAGTCGCTGTAATTGCCATTTTAACTGTGTCACGCATGTTGTATGGTCTTTTCAATGTCCTCCTGTGTGTTTCTTGTCCTTAGAGATCTCCCACCATGAAAATTTCTGGCCCACAGTTTTCAGCTTTTCTTTTTTAGCTTTTCTTCTGTGTTGTTCTCTTACTTTTTTTCACCCCAAATGCTCATGTGCTTCCAACCCTGACTACTTTTGTCTAACAACACTGTCCTTATTCTCTCTCCCCCTTCTAAAGTAAATGAAACCATCTATATGCAGGGGTGAAAGGAGAAGGTTTTCTTTTGATCTAGCAATCATCTCCTCTAGTTTCTTCTCCTGTATCTGGCTGCTTGGGTCAGAGACACATGATTTGCTTTGTGTTTCTATAGTGCCTGGTACAATAGAGCTTGCTCCATGGCTAGAGCTCTAAATCACAACGATTGTACAAAGAACAGGGGAATAATGAATAGTAAATGAAGTAAGAGCTAAGTAAATAGAGAACTACGGTGAGGGAAAAGGGAGTATATGGACAGCAATACGAGAGAAGACCAGAAACAAAGAGAAGGGGAGAAAGAATTAGGAGATGCAGTGAGAAAGATATTGGAGACTGAAAGTGAAAAGTCACAGTACCACAGTAGTAGGAGAGGGACTGGAAATGGAAAAAAACATCAAATGGAAAAAAAGATACTTTATGAAAATAACACTGGAAGGTGAATAACATGGAAGTAGTTCAGTAAGCCACAGAAGGTTTAAAAAAACCTCAACCCAAACAGTTCAAAGAAAATAACAGGATGAAGGGTGAGAGGGAAAAAAAAAAAAAAAAAAAAAAAAGGCAAACAGGACAACCAAGGCATGGATAAACTGATTGACTCCAGTCCTGTAAGAACACAATTTTGAAGTTAAGGCTATCGAGCTTACTTCACCTGTGGACTGTCTGCATTTTCTTTTTTCTTCTGTCTTTCTCTCTCTCTCTCTCTCTCTCTCTCTTCTTTTTTTTTTTTTTTTTTTTTTTTTTTTTGGCATTTATGCAAACCTTCTTACTATGGTGTCTTTATCAACTTATTTTCCTGAGGTGATAGAATAGCCCGCTTTTCCACCTGGTTCCTCTACAGTTTGCATTCAGAAATGGCTGAGTGATAGTGGGCAGAGATAAAATCCGCACCATGAATTTTGCAGCCTGAGAGTGACAATGTTCAGTCCTTCCTTGTCAGCCAGAGCCCTCAGATGCATAGCTCACCCTGAGCTGCATGTGTACAGTTGAGGGCGGGGTTTAGTGCTGCTTTCCAGCATACAATTAACACAGAAGGTCTATACATTATCTCATCTTGTGTTTTTATTATTTGCAGCTTATTGTTCAACTGAGCATGTATCATTGGTTAATTAATGCTGCCAACACTGTGCTCCACTAAATGATTGTTTAGCCTAGAGTGGAATAAAATACTACAATGACTAATACAGTATCATTATGTAACAGAAAATTAAAAATTTGATAATTTGATTGGAAGTCTCAGGTGAGTTTTTCATATAGAAGTGTTAACCTCAAGTAGCTATAAACAGGTAAATGTTTTATTCAGCTGACTGATAAGGAATAAATGCTTATGATATAAATTATGTATAATTAATACTCCTGGGATAAAAAAAATGTATGCTAATAGGTTGTCAGTTAATTAGGAAAGGAATATGAGGTAAACAAAGGTGATTAGAATATACCCTGGGACCATAAACAGAAATTGTGCCTTAAATAATCTGTTAAAACCCCCCTCACATTAAACAGCAAATAGTTCAGCTTTAATTCAGAGCAAAACCATAGTGCTTTACAGAGAAAGGCACAGTGGAGATGTTAAATAAAGAAACAGCTTGTGATAACAGATCTGGGGGCTGCAGAGTAACTCACCTTCCCTGTTCTGCTCTACCTTGTTTTGTATATTGTCTTGATCTGTCCTCAGATAAAAGAAGGCTAAAATAAGCTTTGCAAAAAATATGACAAATAATGTGCTAGAGGTCCAATCTTACATTTTAGCTCACAAAAAAAGAATAGCTTGTACTGGTTGATCTTAAATCTGCAACGTGGGAAGTGTTCCCCACATCAGTTTATGCCTCTTACCTGGCCCCTGACTCACTGTTCCTCCTTGCTTCTGCCAGTATCTTCATGTGATAAATGAGACCTTTCTCCTTCCTGCCATTCCGTAATTTTATTTGGGCTAGACGTTTGAGATATTTTCTCATGAAACAGGACTAAAGTAGAGAAAGACATGACAGAGATGAATGCTCATTACAATGGCAGCCAAGTCTTTCCTTTGTGTCGGAAGGGGACAGATCTGCATTGCTCTTAAGGCTGGACTAGTGCCTTGTAAGAACAGCCATCCTAGAGAAGATTGAAGATTCATCTCCTCAGTGCCTTGTTTAGGACAGTAACCAAAAGCAGCTGTTGAAGGAAGAGTTTAAGAACAAAACAAGTATATATGATACTTCCTTTTAATATTCTCCTGGCCTTCGATCACTTGCAGCTCAGCGGCTTGCTTATCTCCAACATTTATCCTCCATTAGTTTGGCCATTCCTCCTCTGACTGTATGTAGACAGCTGTTCCTGAGACCATTCAAGGAGAATGGTGAGACCAGTGTCCCTGATGTGAAACCCACCAGAAAATGCTGAGCTGAGCCAGTGCAAACTAAAGAGGGTCATTACTTAAAGGAGCACAGACTTATTATGGGTTGTAGAGGGAAAAGAATTTGATATGTTCAAAACATATGTTCAAAACATAACAGGATGTTTCAAGTGGAATACAAGGCTTATTATGGATTGTTAGAGGAACAACCAAAAACGGGGAAAGAGAAAGATCAAGGTTGGTTTGAGACCAACAAGCATGGGAAAATAGAAGATAAAAGGGATAAAAGAGGCTGGTTAAGGGTAAAAGGATGTCTGGTCAATATACTTGTCTGAGTTCCCTGCTCTCTACAATCTATCTTATAACCTTACTAAATCCTGTTTATATCTACGCTCTGTGTGGGTGCACACTGTATTCTGAGGTTGTGAATGCGACAGCTAGCAATCTTTGAGTTGGAGTAGTTGGTGGGTAGGAGAGGTCTCAGTGCCAGCCACTGGAGCGAGAGTCTGTTGACCTAAAGGGCTTACAGGTCCCAGTGCCAGTGAGTGTCTAAGAACAGCTACTGGGAGATCCAGACTGTGTGTGTAGATGCTCCACCAATGGATTTCAATCCTTATAGCTGGAGAGGAGGAATAGGACTGAGCCTCTGTGCTGTCCATGTTGAGTAGAGGGTATGCTTGCGTGGGTGTTGTTAAAGGCACTGTTCTCTGTGCTGATCCATGCGGCTGGCCATACGACTGTGCGTCTGCTGGGAATACGTGCCCAGCTGCCTCGCCACTGGCTGGACCTGGGGACATGGCACTGCAGCAGCCTCGCACCTATGCGAGACAGGAGAGATCCCCATGGGTGCCAAAGCCACTGCATTTGGTTACCCCTGACAGTCTACAGCTGCAATCTATAGCCTACAACAGAACACATGCATGCTGAGAGGTATTGCACAGGTCAGCCACATACTGCTGGCCGCTATTTTTTCTGAAGTGCTCTCCTCCTACCTTATTTGACAGTCTCTGGTTCACATCTCCAAAGAGGGAGTGAAAGTTGGCAACTCTCTGCTCTCTCTGTGCCTCTGCTGAAAGTTCATCTAAGCAGTTGTCCTGGTTTCAGCTGGGATAGAGTTAATTTTCTTCTTAGTAGTTAGTACAGTGCTGTACTTTGGCTCTGATGTGAGAACAATGTCGATAGCACACTGATTTTTTTAGTTGTTGCTGGGTGATGTTTATACTAAATCAAGGACTTCTCAGTTTCTTGGTCTCTGCCAGCCAGAGGGCTGGAGGGGCAATGGGAATCGGGAGGGGACACAGCCAGGACAGGTGACCCAAGCTAGCCAAAGGGATGTTCCGTACCATATGATGTCATGCTGAGTATATAAACTGGGGGAAGAATAAGGAAGGGGGGGGACATCTGGCATTATGGCACTTGTCTTCCTGAGTAACCGTTACGTGTGATGGAGCCCGGCTTTCCTGGGGATGACTGAACACCTGCCTGCCCGTGGGGAGTGGTGAATGAATTCCTTGTTTTGCTTTGCTTGCATGCTCGGCTCTTGCTTTACCTATTAAATTGTTCTTATCTCAACCCTTGAGTTTTACATTCCTTTCTGATCCTCCTTCCCATCCTTCTGGGTGGGGGGGGAGTGAGCAAGCGGCTGCGTGGTGCTTGGTTGCTGGCTGGGGTTAAACCACAACAGCAGTGCTCAGAGAAAAATATCAGAGTGTGGAGGAATCACCACAAAACAGAGCCCTTTGGGAGTCACCACCTACTTTTTGCAGTGAGCTGAAGTTACAGTAGTGGTTATGGTATGGAGGGATATAGCCTTCCTCCTGCAAAAGCCAGTCCCTTTGAAAAGAGATTAAATTTTTTTGAGCTATCTTAAACAACTGTGGGGGAGTCTAATGCTGCCACACACCTAATGATGTTCTTCAGGTCTCATTAAGTGGGATGAATCAGGTCATTGCTGTTTTTCTAAGGTGCACAAATGAATATTCTTCTGTCCCTTACACAGTTTAGTCTTAGAACTGATACAAAACCATTTTCAAACATGTTCAGCCTGCAGGGTGTGTCATTACCAGTTTCTCAGTGAATTGAAAATATAACTTGAAAAAAAATAATGATGTAGAGACCAGAGCCTAATTTCCAAAGAAACTCTTCTCCACAGAATGGTGTAATCCTTGGTGGAGCTGCTTGGCAAGTTAGGTGTGTTTTTGTATTTGTAGGATCAGCTAATGAAATGCACAAATTAAATCTCCATTGTATATTGTACAGCTATTTCAGGGAGCAGCATGGGCTGGAGGCTCCCTTGGGGCTGTGGAGTCAGACGTGAGGGTGACCCTGCACTGGCCATGCCCTCACCCACAGGGCACAGTCCCATGGGGCTGGTAATGGGGTCCAGTGAGAGACCCCTAACATAGCAAGTGGTGAACTGGGGCCAGGGCACAGCCAGGGGCTCCAGCCAGGAGCAAAAGGAGATGGGGACAGGGATGGGGCTAGAGACCAGCACTGCTGTGCCATCACCGAGGTAGGGACTGATGGCCTCAAGGGGGGCTGCAATGGGGTCCTGAACCATGGGCGGGATGGGGTAAGGTCCCAGAGTGGCTGGGCAGGGACAGTGCTGGTGGTGTCCTCAGGGCCCTGACAGATTTTATTGGATGATTGCTTAAATTATGTGTGATGAAGACGTGTCATAAACTTATTATTAGTAGTAATATTTATATCCCTGTACCACCCTCACAGACTATCAGACAATGACCTTTCCCAAGATTAGCGGGGGAAGTAATATCTGAATGATGAAGCCTAGAAGACACAACCAAATGTATGCATTTCCCCTGAGCTTTTATCCACACAGGAATAAAATCAACTAGTGTTGGCTCGGATCGAGATGGTTTCGTATGCATATTAAGGTAAACTAATTGCTGTCTTTCAGATACGGCAACTTCATAATTATACAGAAATCTACAGAATACAATATAGCAATGCAAAAGTGGTCTAAAGCAAAAGAGGATCTCAGGAAGGCAGCTAGCTTTGCTGGGTGGTGCAGATGTGGCCATAAACTTGCTTATATTTGGGCTATCTGAAAGTGGGATTTGATTTCACCCAGATAGCAAGCTACCTCATGAAGTAGTCTGAAATCAAAACTCTTTCAAGTGTAGTATATCACTCCTTCAGCTCCTTTTAATGAAAGATAGGAACATACTTTTGGAAAGAAACTTTTAAAGCCATAAGACTTGTAAACATACATCAGAATATAAAAGAAGATGTCTGACACCAGGATCTGTTCAAGTTCACATTTCAGATCACCTCAGCTCCACAAATTAGTTGTACATTTCCAAGATTGCTTTTGCATGGCTCATATGCAAGTGACTAAGGCCTATCTATTTTCTTGCTCCAAAATATAGGCTGAAGATGGTAAGTAGAAAACATTTTGCCAACCTTAAATTCAGAGGTTTAAAATTACCAAATGTAAAGCTCTAGCAGTGGGCTTTTAATTTGGCTCAAGCTTTCAGAGTCTGGCAAGCTGATGAAGTGCAATTGCCATGGGTGAAAACAGAGCATCAATTAACAGACACATGCAAGGTTGGCACCTACCAAGAATTCACCCTGAAAGATTTAAAGACAAATAACTCAGTGATCAGACACACCTGGAAATCTTGGAACAAACTTCATAGAGTTATGAAAATTAAACCTGCTAAAAACTTCCAGTTGAGTATCTGGAACAATGCTATGTGGAAGCCAAGGAGGGAAATGATACTGTATGTTACTTATTGTAAATAACAGATTATTTACGAAGCACATTTTAAATACATTTCTAGTGATGCAAACGACAGTCAATATTAAAAGGTGAAGAGCACAATAGCCAGTCTGTTCCAAAAAAAAAAGTTCTCTGAAGACCCAATGGGTCTGAATCAAACCTACTGATGTTTATTAAAGTTTTTTACATTTACGAATCAAACCTACTGATGTTTATTAAAGTTTTTTACATTTACTTCAAAGTGCTTGTAATCAGCCTAACAGTTTAAGAAGTCAGGTTAAAGCCTTCACAGAGGCACAGGGGTCTTAGGGCTTCCCTAATGTGTTCAGCCTATGTTTCAAGGCATTTTACCATTAAGTGAAAGATAAAAGTAGGGAAAAAATACTTACAAATACTTGGCCTTTGCCTTAACATGATTCAGAATGTAAATCTGTTTAAAAACACTGAATTGCCTCTGACTTTATGTTAGAATTTCTGATGTGTCCTGTGAAGGTTTCAGGTCACAAGTAAAATTTGTAAAGTAGAAATAGGTTAACACTGACAAGTGTGGAAATACTTTTCTTAGTGATGTGGATGACTGTTCCCCAGCACTAGCTCTTGTGCATTTTAGTAGTATCCTTTAGATATTATATTATAAAAAAATCTTTCTAAGAAATCAAAAGGTACTTTCAAAGAACATACTTATATGATCAATTCTTGTTATCAGAAGAAAGTTTATGTAGATGAAATCTTGAAAGTCAAGACCAAATGTCTTAGAAAATGTCTACACGTGATGAAAATGTTGCCAGACAATTCATAGTTTGTTTCATGAAAATGCAGAACCTTCTTCATTATGGAAGACAATACAATCTGTTACAAAGACACTTACATATTTTAGAGTTTTTAAAATTACTTCCTAGTTGAGTCAGTATTGCTTAGGCTCCAGTTCAGTGAAGAACTTCAGAGTGTGTCAGGGGGGACCTTATTGCTTTCTACCTGGTGGGTGTCCGTCTCTTCTCCGAGGTAACAAGTGGAAAGACAAGAGGAAACAGCCTCAAGTTATGCCAGGAGAGGTTTAGATTGGCTATTGGGAAAAAAATTCTTCACTGAAAGGGTGGTCAGACATTGGAACAGGCTGCCCAGGGAGGTGGTTGAGTCACCATCCCTGGAGGTGTTTAAAAACAGGTACATGTGGTGCTTAGGGACATGGTTTAGTGATGGCCTTGCCAGTCCTGGGTTAATGGTTGGACTTCATGATCTCAAAGGTCGTTTCCAACCTAAATGATTCAATGATTCCATGATTTATGTGCCAGTGACTTGATCTTAATGAAACATTAGTCGTTAAATAAATACTTAAATCCTTTGCTGAACAGTGCTGTTTTTAAAGCACAATATGCTGAATGAAGCCCCAACAGTACATCTTTTTCTTACTGGCCTTCCTCCCTCTTGTTGTTGCTGAAAAACTCCTCTGGTTTTCTTTTCTCTGTCTCTCTTCCTTTCGGATTGGCTGCATTCACCAGTTCCCAGGTGCCCCAAAAGGTTTTGGGGGAACTCAGCATTATAAAAGTCATGGTCGCAACTGTTTTCCTTGGGCTACAGTGCTGTGACCTTGATTCCTTCCCAGCAGTTTCATTGGCTTCCAAGCCAGTTCACACAAGTAGGGCTTTTCTAAATCACATTATTTTTATGCTGCACCTAATTAAAAGTGTTCAGGTTGCTCTTCTCCTTTTGTCTATGCTACAAGTCATAAATTTGTATTTAGGAACAGCTACTCAAAGCTGATCCTGCTAGGAGTATGCTATGTCAAAAATAACCGTGATTGTTGTTTTAGTATTAATTTTAGCCTAGTAATGCTATGTACATAGTGCTGAAGATGAAATTCACTCTTAAATCTCCAGAAAATTCTGAATTGGCAGCCAGCATCATTTGTTTCTCAGAAACCACATTATGGTTGAGATTGTTTGAATTCTCTTTGAATGAATTGTTCTGAGCAGGGTCTCTTGGGGAAACTGAAGATGATAATTCAGGAGGCATTTTAGAGACACAGATAAATCTATCAATTCTGAAGTTCTGAGAGGGTCAGAGACTTGTGGAAGGC
The DNA here is from genome assembly GCF_023634155.1 of Falco peregrinus. NCBI lineage: Eukaryota > Metazoa > Chordata > Aves > Falconiformes > Falconidae > Falco > Falco peregrinus. The sequence goes on from NC_073727.1 coordinate 64,436,434, forward strand.
TGGCATGCTATGGAAGGGCAGAACCCAAGTAGGTGTAAACAGGTGCAGCCCTCTAGAACTCCAGGAAAATATTCTGATTTGAACCAGCTGAGGTCTTGCTATCTGTAGTTTGGCTTATGAGATACAGTTTGTTCTGGCCCTGAGATTAAATTCTGATTTTGAAATAACTTTTTTTTTGGGTAGAAACCAGGTGTTATTTCCAAGAGGGATTTGGATTTCATCTGTACTTAGTCATACTGTATTGTAGAATATCTGTCTGCTCTTTTCTTGGATAGGTCTAATAATTCACACTCTGAAACTCGAAGTGGTTTTAAATTCTTTGATTTCTTTAGCTGCATAGGTATGGTATGATATAGTGCCTCTCTCTTATTCATAGGTCTGTTTCAGGAGGAAGGAGAAATGAGGGGAAGAATAAACATGGGGTAGAAGTAACAAAATAAAAGAATATTTAAATGATTTCAAATGGATTGTAAAGTGTTGAATCATAAAGGATTGGCAAAAAAGCCCTCTCCTCATGAGGTCTGCCTAATATTAGGAATTATTGCCTCAAACGCTGCAGGTGTGGATCCATTTCTTTCATTGCTAGCAAATGGGGTTGCAACTGCCTTTGACAATGTAAAAGCTGCACAATCCCCATGCCCCAGGGCAGACAATGATGTTGGTGAGATGCTGATTTTAGGATAGAAAATTACAATGGTTATATAGTAAACAGCACCTGGAAGTTTACTAATGATTTTTACAATTAACAGCAGCACTATGGTCTGATTATTCATGCATGCTTTCTATGAAAGAAAAGAAGAGGCAGATGTTGAAAAGAATCACATGGGTTGAGGGATATTTTTATTTATTTTTTTTTTTTTTGTAACTGGAGGTAGAGCCTCCTTCCTCTTATCAGTACTTCTGATAATGACACCAAAAAAATTGAAATAAAAATTAAAAAAAAAAAATTAAAAATGCTTGGAATGCTCTAATGTCCCATTAACTCCAGATACTTACAAACATATATTTGCATGAAGTGTGTATGTGAACATGGACAGAAGTATGTCTATATGTGTGTATGAATTCTTATACAGACCTTAATCTCTGCCTGTGGTTTGATATGTAGATTTGGCATGCAGCTGAAAAAAACCCAACAAAACAAACCCCAAAACCTGCATAGCCATGCAGTTCTTCAGCTTTAACAACTGGATCGTCTATGATAATAATGGTTGGATCTCTCCCCTTAGAAGTCCACCAGGTGTGCACCTGCCAGGTTAGTTATTTCAGAGTGCTGAGATTCAAAAACACTCCACCATCTGCAGCATAAATTTAAAAGTACAGTAAGGCATACTGGTACCTCATATATTTTCTCTCTCTCTCTAGTCATCATTTATTTTCACAGCTGTTCTCGACCCACTGCCAAGCAAAGACCTCTTCAGTTTCTTTTCTATCATACTGAGGCTTAGTCAGTATCTTTAACAAAGGATGGGTGAGGCAATGCTCATAAAATACAAATTCTCTTTTCCTTTAACCCTTTGTCAATTGCCACAACTAAACCTTTTAGAAGGTTCTGAAATGTTAGCTTTGTCCTCATCTTTTCGCAGCAATAGGCTATTGCACCTTGTTCTTACAGGACTTCAAGCCTAATTTTGCAGATACAATAAATTATAGCAAGAAGGTATTAGCAAACTTCAGATACTTATGCCAATGTGTTAGGGGTTATCTGAAACAGACTCAGCACTTCTGGGGTTTGTTGATCACTAATCTTGTGTATATAAGGGCAGGTAAAACCATACACATTTCATTCTTATCTGTGGTCAGTCAGCTTGTACAAAAGTTGTATAAGACCTTCCTATGAGGTGAAGTCAATATTGAGGTGAATGTGAACTCAGGTAAATCCCTTCTCTGAACTAAGGCCAGGGCTGGATGCACTATGTGCTGCTGTCTGTACAGCATCCCAGTTTGCTGAAGATTGAAAGTTTCTTGTTGCTTTTCTGGTTAGTGGCCAAGATAGGCAAGTGAGGCTGAAGTTAGAGTTTTATTAGTTTTGGCTAAACATCTTTGGTACCTTCTGAGATCTTGACCATGCTGGGTTACCATCTCTAGTCTTGGAAACTAAGTTGTCTTGATCCTATCCAAAACCTAGGTGAGACAGATGCTAGGCACAAGCAAAGGAATCGTGGCAAACACTTGACCATTGCAGCTCAGTGAGATGAAAGGCAGGATCTGTCCTGATCACCCTGCTGAAAGAGCAGGTGGGGGATTGGTCAGTGATGAGGCGTTGTCCTGCTGAGCAGGACATGGGTCTGGTGTAGCCCAGGGCCTTACTGTGTTCTGAATATTCTTGGTCAGGCAATTACCTGTAATTGCTGTAACTCAGCTCAGGGGAGAGGGATGGATTCATGTAGGTAACACTATGCTTTTTCTTCCTCTTTTGCACAGGTATAGGATAATCTCTTTAGATTTCTTCATCTCCTTACTCCAGTGGGCATTTTGGCTATTACTCTTGACTCCCTTGGGCTTTTCATTGCTTATTCAAACTAGAACTCTTAATAAATTTTCAGGTTTAACTTTCACATGTGTTTGTAAAGTACAGATATATATGTAATCTGTTATCTGCCTATCTAACCTACTCAGGGGCAAGCTGAGAATATAAATGCCTGTCTGAGAGATGTTGTCTTGCAAATAAGAATGTCTGACACATTAATGAAGTCAGCTGTAATAGTTCAGGTATGCAAGCACTTGTCCAGTCACTGACAGGTTCTCAGTTAAAGTTGGGTGCTGTCCTGGCCAAGAGCTTCATGCTGTTACGAGCTGCATATAATATACATAGTGTCTGTTCAGGTACACACTCAGCATGAAAAAGAGGTTGAATAATGTGAATATACAGACATTGAAACATCTAGGTATTTAGACGTTCATTTACATCCTCCCTGTTAAAGTGGAATATGCACGTGTATATATAGTGTGGATGAAAAGAGAACACAGTTTAATGACTCAAAATCCAGGTAAGACAAATAAAGCCACATAGATTTCAAGACAGGTACCTTAGTTCAGTGAACCACCTCCTGGACTTTGGACAAAGGACCTTGCTCATGCTGGGGCAGATTTACAAGGCGAAAGATGGGTAAGGGAGGCTGAACTCGTTCCCACTCCAACTATTTGCATGATATGGTGGCATCTTTTGTAGTCAGGTGAAGAGGAGGTGGCAATGTGGTGGTGTGGTGTCTCCCATGACCAACTGTTCCCATGTCAGGTTCTGGTTCCTTGCCATACTAAGCACTTTCTGTGTCTGGTGGATCCCACTTGAGTCCCTCCATGCTGAAGCCTTTGAAGTGCTGAATTTTCAAAACAATTTTTAATTCCTCTTTACCAGGTAGGAGAAGGTATGTCATTGTTATCAAGATGTTAGATGAAAGGCAATAATTGCAAATATCATAGCAGATGAGACCTATGAGACAAATTATTGTCTCCCAGATTCCTCTGTCAAACCAAGTGTATAGCATGAGTACCATACACACTGCATGAATTGTGTTCCTGCTGCGTGTTGCTCAGAGTCATCCTGTTATGCCAAGCAAGCTGTGGCTGACCTGCATTTCCTAACTCTTCATTTCTTTGTAGTTTTTTGACAAGGCAAGATCCTACAGACAAACAGCAGTCTGAAGGAAGATGACATGTAATTTAAATAAGGCAGAAATAGGATCTTTAGGATCTACCTAGGCACGGAGAGAAGTTCAAGCCGAAGCAACCTGTTATGCTACTATACTACAATGTATGAAGTCCATCAACAGAATAATGCAGTTGTGAGCTCCACAGAATGTATGGACACTGTGGCTTGTCCAGCTGGGAAAAACTGACTTTCTGTTGGTGCAGAAGCATTAGGGGTACATTTCTTTGGTATTATTTTGAGGACCAGCTCACAGGCTTGTAGATCGTGAGCAGAAAAGAGTAGGAAAAAGGATAGTTTAATAAGATTTGTTAAGCCTTTCTTAATGGTGGTACCTGTAGTGTTTGGAGGGTAGGGACACGCTTTGCCACCTGTAACACTAGAATTTTTTGTATCTCGATCAATCAAACCAGGACAGTGTTCTCTGGCTATGCAAGCCATGGACCATCTGGGACCAGCTGTGCTCGTTGTTGACCTAGTAGGAATAAATGGAAGAAAAAGAAGAGAGCAACTGCCTGTGATTATATCTGCTGCCCTTGCGAATATTATTGAAGTGTCTTTAAATTAGTTTGTTTCGGCTTGGGGCCTAATCCTGCCAAACACATTTTTTGCATGTGATCATGTGCCATCAGTAGGAATAAATTGAAATAAACAGAGTCTGAGTATGCTTAGTGCCTCTGAAAACAGGACTATTTATTAACATGTGGGGTTTAAATTCAGCAGCATTTGAAAATTATGCTTGCTTTTTTCCTTTCCTTTGATTTTTTTTTGTGGCTCTTTTAAAAATGATTACATCACAATATGCAAACAGACTATAATATATCATACCTGAACCATGGAAATGGCAACAGTAATAGCCAAATTCTCCCCAAGGAACTGGAGAGGTCAGAAAGACGGTGTTTGGACTGACAAAATGCATGTTTAAATGTTTCACTAAATAGAAAAGACTCTTCTGACAATATAAAACTGTCATTGCAAAACTGTTGTAAGTTTTTTTACTGATAAAGGCAAGTGATTAAAATTACTGGAATGGTACACTTTCTGCTGTTGTGTTTCTGGTCATAATTATGTTCTCTCATGTCAAGAGTAGACTCCACTTTACTGTCCTTGGTTAGCTTACCATTCATAGTCAGCCAGTACCCATTGACAGATTTACCAAGCAGAAAATACCAAATGAGAACAATGATGGCTGAGCCAAATACATTTTAAAAGAAATACCAGTCTTCCTACATTTTGCTCTACCTGACAAAGAGTGCTTTGCTAAACTGTGGAGTGGTAGAAAGCCATGGAGAGCAAGGTACAAAAGAAGAAGGTGGTAGTGATGCTGTTGGTGTCACTCTTCTTTCTAAGTCAGATCTGAACTTACACCCCAGCCTTGTGTTAGGGAGCGTGATGCTGCTGAGATTGCTGTGTTTCAGCTGAGATATCAAATGAAGGTCCTGACCTTGTTCTCATTAAAGATCCCTGGGTACTTGTTCTCATTAAAGATCTCCTGGCACTTTTCAAAAGAGAAAGAGTGTTAGCCCCAGCGTCTTGGCCAAATTCCAGCTTGGGTAATTACGTTCTGCCTACCTAAATTCCCTGGGCTGTTTCAATTCAGTTATTTTTAATTTCTTCCCTAAACCTATATGTAGTATTATCACGTGTTGGGAGACAGCTGCCTCTGGCACCCTAGATTTGTTTGCATATTTGAGGTAGAAGAACTGATATTTGTATATAACATTAATAATATGTTAAGTCTGCAAAGTACTTGCAGTCTTATGATTTAATGCAAGATCATCTTAGAATGTAATTTAAGTCTTTCATGTCTTGCAAGGATCAGTTTCATACAAAGTATTTCTACTAAGAAAATACTTTTTCAGATGGATAGTTTGAATGTACCATTTACATTGTTTATTTTAGTTGATACTTTTTTAATCAAATGATGTAGTGTGTATTGAATGTCAACACCCACAGAATATTGGAAGACCTGTTCAGCTGAGAAACTATTTGTGTATTCATTTTTTTATGAGCGTGAAGAGGCAGAACATGGAAGATGGGAGAGGGCAGAAGATTACTGACATAGCGTGCTTTAAGTGATCTGTACAGAAAACCATTCTACAGATAGAACAGGAGCCCATCAAATACAGAAGATGTTAGTCTCATCACTTACAATCTTAATGGAAGATTCTCAGTAGTGGTAAAGACAATCGGACAAGAACGCACAGAGAATAAAATAATGAACATTAATCAAATATGGAAGGTGAAATCCTGCTTGGAGGTTCCAGACTTTTAACATACTAGAAATGCACTCAAGTTAGCCTATTGAATCGAGTGTATACTCTCAAATACATTCTCAAATGCGTGTCTCATAGGATTTGAAAAAGCAGTTTGTTTGGTATGGCCTTGCACAGAAGGTAGTTACTCACAGTTAAAGTTGACTTAGTGATCCACCTTGTGCGGACACATTCCTCAAAGGCTGGTGGTTGGCGCATGGGGGTGGTGTATCTGTGGTTGGCTGGCACAGTGACTTTGTCCCATACAGTCCATCTGTGTTCAGGCGTGTGAGTGGTTTGGCCCAATATTCAGGACTGATGCATTTTGTCTCCCTATACAATCAATAGAAACAGATGGCTGCAGGCAGCCTACGGCAGATATAAAGTCAGGTCTTGTGGACTGAGCAAGCACTTGCGGCAAAGTATAGAAACCCAAGTACTTACACACATACTTTCTGAAAGGAGGTTGCAACATACATGCAGGGGCTGTTAATCTTTTCTTTGGGTTTCCCATGTTATCTCTTTTATATTCAGGGAAGCTCTTTCATTTGTTTCTCACTACTCCTGCGTTCATCACTGAATTGCATTTCCTCAAAGAAGGGGATCCTGGAAGGATGAGAAAAAGGGATTGCGGGCCCGATCCCACCTGGTGCTGCCCAGTGTTTCGATTTTGTGAAAGCTGAGGGTGCTGAGTTGCCTGTTTGTACACATGCAGAGATCTGCTGCTGTCCAAATATTGAAATCTTTGGTGGGAAGAGATGAATTTTTTTACCTGCTTTCCTGGAGAAGTTATTGAGTATCTAGTTGCTTTTTCATCTGTGCCATTAACTTGATGTTTTACTGATCTGTTTGCAGATTTCCCTGAATTACACATTATTTTCATTATAATTTGTATCTACTTTTTAAATAAAAAAACTCACCAGAGCTGTTGCAATGAAAATAGAAATTAAGAAGTCTATAATTACAACATTAGCCTGTAATTATTACAACAAAGTACAATACAGAGCAACAAAATAGGAGCAAGTGTCTTAACAACTCACACACACAAACTTTGTTGAGTAACACTAAGCAGCTGATTGTAAACTAAGAAAAACAGAAAATCCTGAGCCAAGACTTCCACTTGGACTGAAGTCCCTGTTCTGGATAGCCCTGTTATATGAGATCACAGCCTTTTCTGAGAACGTTACAAATAGCCAGGCCCTGGGAGAGTTGCGGGTGGAGTGAGACGTCCTTACTCTGAAACTCTCTGGTAATCGTTAGTATCTAAAAATAAACATCATGACACGGACTGGAAGGATATAGCTCCACCCAGGGCTTCTCACTCTGTGCCCTAAGGCTATGCAGAAGTAGGGATAGCAGCTGCTGCATGTGAAGAAACAGCTGGAATTTCAGGAACTGGGTCTGTCTTCCTGCATTAAAGGAGCACCCTGTAATCCCACAAGGTGTGAAGAGGTCTGCCTAAGAACAAGATCCCTCACCACATGTGGTGCTTATGGTACCTACTACCACGTCACCTGTATGGTGATGGTGATACCCACTGGGATAGTGAGTGAACATGTGATGATCTTGATTTCATCTACCCTTAGAGCACTCTGCTGAAGTATAATTGAAGACAATGGGAAAATAGGGACTAATTTTAAAACTATTTTAGTACCTACCTATTCATGCTTCCCCAGATGCTTTTTGAAGTTCCACTCAGCATCTTATATACTACTAAAATCCTAAGTGATTTATCTAAAGTCTACTCTTGGGTAGAAAATAGTAATCAGAAAACAAGGCTAAAGCTATAAGACAAAGACTTTTGCCTTGATTTCTGGCCAACACTTCTCCCTGTTGAAAAGGGGCAATCTTTTTGCTGAAATTAGAGATTTTTGTCTGAAATATTCTGTGGAGTTTTACCAAGTTTTCAAATAAATTCATTTGAAACTGAAATAGCACTACATACTTATTTTAAAGCTGGGACCAGGGAAGAGGACTGTGAGCTTCAAATTTCAATTTTACCTCTTAAATTTTATTTTTAATTAATTTTCTGCAGTTTGAACACTGTTCTTATTAATTTTATTTCCTTTTTTGAAAAAAAAAAAGCAGGATTTAAAAAACAAATTATTTGAAGAACTTTGCCAGCCATGTTGTACTACATAAGGGCATAGCTATGCTGGGGCTAATTCTTGCATCCTGAGTATGGTGTCTGTTTCTTGGACAGCTTTGCCAATATGAGCTGAGCTCTGTCCTGCTCCAGCTGGACAGCCAGCAGGACCCGAGACATGCAGCTTAGAGCTTTACTGAGTTTGTTTCAACTACAGGCAATGTTTTACCTGTATTTAACAGAAATAACATAGAATGAGAATATAGGTCTTAGAGCCACAAATGTTACCTATTTCAGATGATCCTGTTCAATACTCAGGAAGCAACAAAAGCCAAGGTCTTCCCACCATCCTAATTCCTGAGAAAAATACAATCTCCAGGACTAGCAAGAAAGCCTGCTCCATGGGGCAGTGACATTTGATCTCTGGGAGTAATCTTCAAAAAGGTGTTGTTGTCATCCTCTTGCCACAGTAAGCAGATCTGACCATATCTAAAAGAGATGCAAATGGAACTTGCAGGGGACATAAATCCCTTGTTTTATCCATCAGCTGTGCTTTTATGGAGGTCAAAGACCTGTTCTTAATTCTCCAGTGTGCAGGGGTCCATTTTATCAAGGAGCCAAAATTAATGGGATTGGTGTCTATTTCTTGCAGAGTGGTCTTAGTTCAGGATCCTGAGTGGAAATGGTATTAACATAGTCAGCTTTCACAATTCTGGAAGTCCCATCTTTCATGCTGAGATAAATTCACTTTCCACAAAGTAGAAGACATTCCATAGAAAAGTGTCCACCTGGAACAGCTAAACCAGAATGGTTAAAATATACTGATTTCCAGGATCACAGTCCCCGTTGGTTTCTCTTCTGTATACACCGGTTGATTCTCTACTTTCAGCAGAGAGTAATTATTGTGGAAGAAAATATTTGAGAACAGACTATATGAAAAAGGAATAGAACTGGCATAATTCTAGTAGAACAGCATCCCTGACCAGCCCAGCCGTCAGTGTCACAGCAAGTTCCCTGATCTGCTCTAAGGACACTGTAGCCACAAGCTTGCTTTTTTCCTCAAGACAGAAAGTTAAGTCACAGTATTTCCCAAAATTCTTTAAGGAGGAGGAATTCCAAATTAAATTAAAAAAAAAAAAAAAAAGTGTAAGGAGAATATACCCTGAAGATATCAGTCACCATAGAATTCTTTAACCAAATATGTTTTATTTCAAATAATAACAGTAATTAAAAATACATATTTAAGAAGGCTTAGCAGATTTGTTAAAGAGCATTTTAGGATTATAAAAGCACTTCCAGTTGCATCCACCAGATGCCATTTCAAACGCTGCTATTTGGATTAATTAACTGAGTTCAGGACACCACATATATTAAAACTGCTAGTTGCACTACCCATCCTCCTGTAATTTGTTATTAAAACCTTGCCCAATTAGAAAAACACGATGTATTAAGTAAAACAGCACACTGAACCAATCAAAAGTAATTACACAGAGCAAAATTCATTTAAATGATTTATGGCAGCAATTAAACCCTTTTAAAATGCTTCATAAAGGTGTGGCATGTTTCACACATTCACATATATAGTATGTAGAATGTATGGAGTCTGTTTTAAAAAGCTACTATTAATTGCTTTTACAGAAATGCCACAAATCGTGTATTTTAGCAAAAAGATCATTATAACAGGATATAATTGATTTAAAGCACTATTCTGGTTAAGAAATACAGCTATAAAGTGCTTCAGAGTTTAGTGTAAGAGTAATTCTGTCTCTCTTATGGAGATACTTAATTACTTTAATAAGTCTGTAAAACTATTTTATAAAGCAGTAGCTTTTAAATTGCTTTCACACTAGCAGAGATTGAGATCACTTTATGGAATATAATGCAAATACATTTCTCAGCATATTAATAAAATTCTAACATTTGCTGCATTGAAAGCTGGAGAAAAAGTGCTATCTTTATTTAAATATGAATGGCCATCATGTAGATTTTCCCTCAGGCTAAAATAAATTAAGTGTTGATTAAGTACTGTATGATAACATATCCTTATCTAGACCAAAGAGCATGGCATAAGTTTGGCTACTTTAAATTGGGTCAGTTCTGCATCTGGATTGGGCTCAATGTCCTGTCTCCAGCTCTGGCCCATGACAGATCTTGGTTTAGAATTGAAGAGCAGGATATTAACCACTGTCTTAATTCTTTTGCCTTCAGCCTTCCCACATGGTAAGTCATCCTCTTCTTCCATTTGCTGCTCTGGTAGATGCCAGATCTTCATCTTGAAGACCTGCCAATTAAAGGACCAAATCCAAAATCAATGGTGAAGAAATATCTCAGTCCTATTAGTGCCTTGGTGACTGTCAGAAGAGAAAACTATTTTTAGATGTAGGATCTCATTACCATGTACATTAGCTTAATGCCAAAGCTAGCATTTAGTAAAAGATATCAGTGTGGCTACATAAGGCTCTCATTCCTTTATTTTCTCAAATAATGAAGAACAGAGAAAGGCATTGGAAGCCTCTGCAGGTTCTCACCAATTTACAGTTGAAGCTGAGTGAATAAGTAGGATAAAGTAGCTGATAAAAACCAAAGCTGTTGTAAAAACAGAGTAATCACAGGTTAATGACAGATAACTTCTGTCATTCAGTTTAAAAATAAATTGTAAATTCCAATAAAGGCATAATAGATACTCCATTTTTATCAAACATCTCATATACTATTTTTTGTGCATTCATTTTATCTGTGACAGCATGACAAAGTTTCTAGATGATGACAAAAGGTGACAGAATCCAGGAGTATTTTATTTGGGTGTTCATCAACTCCCAGAAATGATATTATTTCTTCAAAGCAGTATTGTGAGATATGATGGCACTGGAACATTCATTTTGAGGGCATGGCAACATAACACAGTTGATTGTGCTTTGGAGGTGTTTCAGGGATGGTGTTACAGAACATCTGGTTTGTAAATATACAGAAATACTATTTCAAGCTTGATCCTAAGTGCTTCGAGAAGAAAGTGCATCCTTTTTTTCCTAATAAGAGGCTCATTGGGAGGGGAAAGCTAGTTTAGATAAAACAAGTGCATTTCTTCCCTTCTGCAGCCTCTGACCACTTTCATGGTAAACATGGATCAGCTGTTTCTTGAAGAGTTTATGAAGCATACTTTTTCTGTAGCTCTCTTTCACCTCTCTTTGCAGCAAGTCTTTCATTTAATACTGATCAAGAAATGTGATGCAGGAGATTGGATTGCTGGAGAAAAGCTTCGGAGAATAGGTCAGGGTAGTTCCCTAACTGAAATGAACCATATAATTTTTGTGGTCACTGGAATTAAGTTGATAGAAAACATATAGTCTGCTGAGTTGCAGACAAATAGTTTGAGAGCAAAGCACATGGAAATCATACCCTTATATCAACAGAGCAATCTAAGATGAACAAAAGACAGTTCACATTAAAAGACAAGGAGATCCATTTCTGCTTTCATTCGAGCAATTCATACGCAATCTGCAGATATAGATAACAACTGTGTTATCAGACACATGAAAATGTGCTGTTTAAATGAATTTTTTCCAAGATATCCAGTTCCAACAAAATTTTAATGATTAATTAAGAGTATGTGAATAAATTTGAATATATTAGTTTTTTGAGTGTTCAACTGTTTATTATCTTCATAGTCTTATTTTAGGGAATTTCATGGCTCTATAGCAATTCTATTTGGTGGGTTATCTTTGTAGAAGAAGAGACAGCAGAAGAATTGGAAAAGGAAGGTGTGCTCAATTAATTAGTAGGGTATTAGTTCCTGCTCCTAATTAAAAACTAACTAAAATAGGAATTAGACAGGTGTTTGGCCAGAAAGAAAACATTAGGCACTTTTTAACCTTTGGGGAAGTGAGTAGGAAAAGACAGTTTGAAAGGCATTTTGAGGGCATTTTATAATAGCTTTTATCTCGTTATTTAATAAATTCTCTTTGATAGCAATTCTAATGCAGGCTAATTTTGGTTTTTTTTTTTAATTTTTATTTTTAACATCAAATCACTGCATTCATACCCCTTGTTTCTCTCTAGGTACAGTAAATCAACTGGGAGTCTCTTCTTTAATTATTTTCTTTTTTTGCTTGAATTTTTCCTTTTACTGTATTTTATTCCCCACTGATTATTCCCTGGGAAGAACTTGCACCATCTCACCTCACTCTACAAAATTTTGTAAAAGCCTTTTTGAGGATAGACATCTGTTGAATGTTCTCTTTGTAAATATCCCTCCATTTCCTCCTGTCTGGACAGGAAAGATGAACTCCACTACAGAAACCACTGCAAGTTTCTTTCAAGTTAAATGCTAGAACATGTTTTAGAAATACCCAACCAAATGAATAACCAAAATCCTTTAGAAACAATTTACCATGGGCTTTATACAGGAATAATAGTTTTGTTTATAATTTAAATTATTCCTGTAATACATTCTATCTGTTCTGAGCATGTGAAGAAAACATTGGAGCTTGACTGAAGTGAGCAGCTTCATATATTTAACAGAAATTCTCTGGGGCATCATAAGAGCTTAACTCTAGCTTAACTCTTGTAGATTCGGACACAGAATATTAAGTGCAATTCACACAGTTGCCTCAACAGCAAGGGGAGGCTTCCCTGGGAGACCACTTCTGGCCATATGCCTCTCTGGTGGGCAGGTTATTTGGCTGTACAGGCTGCCCCAGCTATGGGGCTGCCTGTAGCCTTGTGGCCAGGTGAGCTGCCCAGCTCTGCACCAGCTCCCTGGCTGCACAAGCTGTCACAGGGTGGAAATAAGAAGTACGTTTTTGTTTGGAAACTCTAATCCATCCCTGCAGCAGTGAGGCTGTGGTGTTTCCTAAAGCAAATGTTGTGGAATAAGAGCCTTATAAAAATATCATCAGTCTTGTGTGTGTGTTATTGACTTGATCAAAACCTTGTCCCATTTCTGAGCCAGATCTGTATGGAAAACAATGGCAAAAAAAACCTTGTTGAAAACCAAACTGATGACCATAAAGACTCATGACCCCTGCAGCTTACTTCGTTAGACCAGACCAGACCAGAGCCACTTTAGCTGCAAATTGCACAACAAACTTCTCAAGGGAGTAGCTGAAGAAATTGTACTGTCATGAAACCAAGATAATTACTACGTGGTCTAGAATAATTAGACATTATTCCAACTAAATGCCTTTTTTTGATGTCTAAAGTTACAAATTGAATACTGTCTCCTGACCTATCAATACATTTCTATGGTACTTGTACATTAAAAGTTTGCATTCAGAGAGGTCAGACTCCGGTTTGTTTGTTGACTAATTTCTCTAGGGACAACCCCATGCTATTCAACACTGCACTATAAAGCACACGTAAGTTCTGTGAAATGAATGCAAAACTTAGAGAGTGGTGTTCAATATACTCAAAAAAGTGTGAAATCTGTGACTGCTGAGTTCTCAAGGGATACCAGGAACACAATCAGCTGGAATGACCTTTATTTGAAGTTCAAAAACAGGGTGCAGGTAACTAATAGGTAATCTTCAGGAGTCTTTCAAGTATCAGGGTTGCCAACAAGCAAGACACATCTCAATATTCTTCTATATTAATCAAAAAGAACTTTACAACCTCAACAGCTTTGAATAAAAATAAAAAAATAATTCAGCATTAATATTTTTAATATGACACTGAGAAATTAAATATAATAAAATAAATTAAAATAACGTGGTCTATGGGCTACCACCTGCCATTCCACCCCATCACAATAGGTCACTAAAATATCTACATCATATGTGATACAACTTGCTTCCATAGAATTAGTATACTTGGCCAGATTTCCATCTAATGACTAGAAATCTGTCCTATTATCCTGGTCCTCAGAGTGGCCTGTGTCAGATAATTCAGTAAAGTATATTAGAAACCCCATGGAATGATAATAATTTCCTCAAGAAGGTTTCATTCCAATCCCCTGATATAAAGTACATTTCAAACTGTGAAGCACAAAGTTTTCTAGTTACTACATTTATTTTTTCTTAGCGGTAGTCATTATAACCTTGAACATTGTTATTCTATAAATCCTTATTTGAATTGGCCTAGCTGGCATCCCACCTCAGTGAGTTGCACAGTCTAATTATGCTTTCACTGAGGAAATTTTGTCAGTTGTGAAAGAAGCTGAAAAAGTAATTTAATTATTTCTTTGCCTAAGTGCTTACCTAGAGAAGAAAGTAGTCCTTTTCAGTTTGTTGTACCAGGAGGACCCCAGCTAAATTCATTTCAAGGTTTTGGTGAAATAAAATTCAGGATTAAGAGGCTTAATAATATTCACCCTGTGAAGAAAATGATGTAACTGAAATAGGTAAAAAATCTTTGTTTAGTCATAAGTTGCTAAAAAAAAGAGGACTGAGAGCCCAGTGTTTGAGTCCATTTAATAGTGACCTTTAGCGAGCACTAAGTAGAGTAAAACTATTAGAGTTTTATGTAGTTTGATTCATGTCTGAAGGATTTCAAATAAGGTTTTGATATCTCAGTCAGAAACAAATTGTTGGCATTGACATGCCTCTTGCAGCACACAGCTGGGCATTGAAGAAGCAAGGGGAAGCTTTTCTTTCATTTAAACTTGTCTGTGGTTAATTCAACAAATAGCTGGAGTACAGTGAGACTCAGTGTGCAATGTTTGATGCAGAAAACAGCATCTGTAGGTGAGTAAATGTGTTTGTTCTGGACTGTACTGTCACTTGTCCAAATCAGTTCACCTTATCTTTGCATCTACATGTCAGGGAAATAACTGCTCATGACATCTCAGAAGTGCTTAGCAGGAAGGAAGTTTCAGCTTAAAACTGAAGCTCCTAGTTTTAGTAGTACTAACACTACTTTTCTGCTTAGATCACCTTCTGAAAAAAAAAATCTGTAGGAAAGAAAAGATTGTGGGTTTTATTGTTATTGCTGTTGGCTAACACAAAAAAAAAAAGAAAAAAAAACCCCACAAAGTGAAAAAAGAAAAACTTTCACAGCTTTCCCATTATTAGTTCTGGGAGAACACAATAAAGCCACAGCTGGCAGGCACTTTTTTTTTTCCTTAACATTTGATAAAAGAATTAATTGGTAAGTGGAAAGTTTACAAAACTTTTTCTGCTGCAAGTTGCCTTCAACTATCATTATGAATAGATGTTAAAACCCATGCTAATTGTAATACACTTAATAATGAAGAAATATATTTGCATCATCAATAATCAAGGCGTTTTTTTTCCCCCAAGTACTTTTAGTGTAGAACATCAATAAACTCTGAAGAAAGAGATGCCTAGGTCAGCACGGAGAGTTCAGGGTGATGGGGTACGGTCTAATGCAGCGCTTTAATATATATAGACCCAGTCCCTGTGATTCCCTGTTTAATGACAACACTCCCTTTAACAACACTTCAGCAAGCATGGAGTGGAGAGGTGGAGTGGAGAAAACTGTCTATCTTGCTAGTATACTACAAAGTTGAATTTAGCAGTGCTGTGAGTGATGAACAGCAGTTCCAGTGGAGTTGTCTACAGTGGTTCAAGCCCATTACTCCATCCCCATTAGAGACATTTATCATTTAGTCACTATGCTTATGCAACAGTATTCTAATGCTGCAAAAAATACCTCGCCAGCTCTATATTAGGGATGGGTGAATTCATTCTGATAAAATGAGAGCTGTTCTTAATTTTTCCCAGACCTGTAACTGAACCAAAACATAATGTTCATCCATCATTATTTCAGACCTGAGAGCTTGTGCTTTGCAAGCAAGGCCTCAATGTATCAGCTCAGCAAGGTCCCTGATGCAATGGTGGTGGGCATGGTATAAGAGCCTGACCAGAATGGAACAGATTATTTGGGAATTTCTCCATCCCTTTCCATCTGCAAACGTCTCTCCTAGGCTTCTTGCCAGTGGTGAAACCATGGTGAGGATGTAATCTGCTGGCAGGCCGAAAGAAGCACAGTGTCAGCAATACGGATTGATGCATATATTTAGGAGTAGCTGAATCTGAAATACAACATAAAATTGTACTCAGATTAATTCTGGGAAATGCTAGCCAGTGAAATGCTGCACAATATTTTTTTGTAAACTTCTTTCTACTATTTTGATACCTGTGTAATTTTTCTCACATTTCATTACCTATGAGCCATTATAGTATATATGGCATTTATTAGCAGCTTTCAGCAAGTTCTTCTTGTGCAGGTACAGAAGAGAACATATCTGTTTTATATAAAAATTCAAGTCTTTCAACGTAAAGTTACATGGCATCTTGTTGACTTATCATCCCTATCTAAGTACAGAATTGTACATACTAAGAAGTCATTTCATAAGTAAACACTTTTCATAAATCAACCACTTTAGAGAACAGAACTTCCTAGTATCTGATGGAAGGCAATGGAAGAAATACGTGTTACAACAGTGACATTGAACATAATAAAACTGTCAGTTCTTAGAACTCTTATTGATTTCCATTTTTTTCAAAAGTGCCTAAACAAGAAGCAAAAAACAGTCTCAGTGATCGAACTAAATTGCTTTCAGAATTTAAACTGAAACTGTGACATTTCAGCACTTTCCTTCCAAAAAATAATCTTGAGTAATAAGCCTTCATCCTTCAGTGAATGAATATATTTCTGCCTGTTAATATTCAAAGGCTGTTCACAATTTACATTTAATAATCTGCAGCCAAGCAGCAAAAAACTGTTACAAGAAGTTTTGAAGAGTTAAAGCAAGGACTTGTGTAAGGACAATTTATTGGAGTGTTATTGATGACCACGGCCATAGATTCACTACTGTGGGTTTTCAGGGTGACCATGGCCATGATAACTCAGAATTCCATCTGTACTCCTGAATCCTCTCTTAAGATTTTTTTTCAGTGTTTTCAATGACAAAAAAGAGTTTTCATTACAATCAAAAAGGCATTGAAGCTGTTCCCTCCAGAGCTCTCCAATGAGCAAGTCTTTGTTTTGTGTGCTGAGGAATATTTTATCCAGCTTCTCATAGTTAGACTGGTGGCATTACTGGACAAGTAGGTGTGATCTGAAAAACTTTCAAATTTTTCGGTTATCTGCTCTTGGCTCTACAGATTTTTTGATGTTTTTTTTTCACAAGAGTCACTGTAGCTTTGCCAGCAGTGTTTGTTCCTGAATGTTGTCCTGGATGTTGTCTAACATGACTATGTTGGAAAAGAACAGCTTAAGAATACTGCAGGTATGGAGTCTGGGAATGGGCCATCTATTTTAGCATTGCAGGGTTATAGTGAGTCTATTTGTAGGTGGACAATAAAGGAAAATTTGGGGTGTCTCCTGGGGAATGGTCTTACATGCTGTGTCAAAGTATTAGAGGACTTTGGAATTTGTTCAGTACTGTCTTAGCTTGTGTTTTCTAATCAATGCCACACAGACAGAGATTTCTGCATGTCAATAGGAGTCCTGTTAGGGCTTGATTTACAAACTAAATGAGTAGAGTTCATCAATTCATTAGTGAAAGTCTGGAGGACAGCACGATGTCAAAAAAAGCCCAAAAGACCAAAAAAGCCTCTGATGATCAATATTTGTATTGAACCATACAGGATGACATTGTTGGATCTCTCAGATCTTGTTTCTTGGATCATGTGTTGTGTGTTCTTCCTTTTTTACTGTTTCAGACAAAAGCTGATACGGCAGATAAAACAGACAAGGTTATGTCACAATGTGGTACAATGAATGTACTCGTAAAGTCAGACTCAAGTTTTCAGTTCTGAGAACTGTGACCTTAATTACCTTAAGCAGAGACTGGTGGTGGCAAGAAGTAAGTTCTGTAGCATTTCAGTACTTGTTTCCAGCTTTACAGTGAAGCAACATATCTGGTATATAGACTATTGAGTCAGCAAGGAACACAACAGGTATCATAGCTGCTGGCTAAGATTTACTAAAAATAAATTGGATCCTGGCAAGTGTGTAGTGCACCCCACTCCATTAAAAAATTGTTAAACTGAAAGCTCAGATGTGCTTTCAGTAACCACTGACATTTTATCTGAAATAAGGATGAGAAA
This sequence comes from Falco peregrinus, assembly GCF_023634155.1. NCBI lineage: Eukaryota > Metazoa > Chordata > Aves > Falconiformes > Falconidae > Falco > Falco peregrinus. Next base: position 64,454,431 of record NC_073727.1, read on the forward strand.
TTTCACTTACTACAAAGCAAAGCATTAAAAAGGTTCCTTATCTATGGGACCAGAATAGGGATATTAGTAACACTGTCTGCTTCTTTTTAAAACCCTATTAGTGTCAGGCAATATGTTTCTCCAATGGCGCTTGACATTCATTTGGCTAAAAAACCTCGAAAATGAACTTTCCAAGGGAATATTTTAAGCAATACGCTAATAGCCAGCTAAAGAAAATGTAATCTTTGATATCAGTAAAACATACACTAGCTTTGTTCCTAAAACTGGTATCACAGGCACTAGCAATGTAATCTGTTGTTTCTTTTTATGTACATGTGTTTCTGTTTCGGTCTATATCTACACACCTACTAACCAAATATTCAGCTTGTGTTATTTCTTTGAATTCAGTAAGATGCAAAGTTAGAAGATGGGACTATTCTAATGGCCAAAACCTAATATTTCTTTTTCTTAGTGTATGTAATGCGAGTTAAGAGACAGGGATCCAAAGATGCTGTGTTAGTATTGACCAACCTTTTTCATGACACAATGCTTTATTTTATATAACATTTTAATTCTGTAAGACACCTATGATTGTCAAGCTGTGCCTCACAGATTATGCCTCCAGAGCTAAAAGGCCCAAGGCTGTTCAAATAGCACAGGCACTGAATGGTGTGAACAGCATAGCTGGAATGCTTGTGGAAATATTTATGTTTTAAAGGACAGGAAAGTAGCACAGACTGCAATACTGTGATTGGAAGCATAAAGACAGAAAACACCATATCACATGCAGTAAACATCACATGAAAAACAGACTATATCTCTGCTGCTAAATGAAGCAGGAGCAGGGCATGAACTTAAGCACTGGACTACTGCTTGTCCATACTGGGTATTTGCTAGCATGTTTGTAGGCAGGGCAGTGGTTTAGTGTTCTCCTAAGTTTGGTGGATAGCATGTACTGTGAACTATGTCCCAAAGGCAGTATGGAAAGGACTGGTTTTGTCTCCCTCTATTCTATACATCCCTCCATCAATACCTATGCAGTCTGGGTGTGTGCGTTTTCAAATTTATTCCAATGTGTCTTGGGATGTAACATTTCCTTCATTTTATGCCATGAAACCATCTCACTGTGATGGGTTATAACATGGTCCTCACTTTGTTTCAGACCCTTAAACTGAGGAATGTACAACACACAGCAACTCTGTCCTAAAACACCTGAAGTCCCAATAAATCTTTGAACTAAACATGATGTGATATAAAATGACAACCTGTGTGTGCACTTTGGCCTCAGGGCCAGAAAACAGTCCTTGGTACACATTTACTTTGCAGTGCCAGTATAGATATATCCAACAAGAACAGACAAGAAAAGAACTCAAAAGCAGAATGTGGCAAATGTTAGACATGGAAATGAAGCCCGCTGTGTTGGAGACTTTTTGAAATTGTCACCACTTGTTTTGGTGTTTGAATGCAAGTAGAGCTTCCCTGCAGCTCTTGGTTTGACAAGTTCTGTGCTGCTTTTCAGAACTATCCCTTAATTTCCCAAAGTGAAGCTTAAAGCAAAAGAAATTAAATACTTGGGTGAGTGTAAAAAGAAAACATCCCCTAAAATCCAAATATTCATTAATGAAATGATTGATTCTGATCAATGGTAGCATACGGCTTTTACTGAAAAGTTCTCCTGGAAGTCTGCAGTGAATTCCAGACAAATGTGAGTGAAATGGTCCCAGGTGATGGATCACTTGATGAGTGGCTCAGAGCAACTTTCCCCTGCATTCATTCTCTGGATAAATGTTCCTTTTGAGAGTGCTTCTGAGGTCAAAAGACTTTCTGGCCATGAAGGCTGTGGAAAAGAGGAAGGCATTCACCAAAGCACTGTTTGTCACTAAGCTCCCTGGGATGTGAAGCTTTTTATTGTTTCGTGCCCAGTTCTGATGAACTGGTTTGACAGCTGCAGTTTTAGAAACATCTACCAAATAAAAGAGAACAAAAAGGAATGAAAGAGTTGGGAAAAATTTTCACTGAGAACATATGGGGCAGGAAACCAGTGTAAAACCTGCTGATCTGTTGATTTGCTAGAGAACACAAAATCTATGTTTTTAGATTATTAAAAGCTAGATTCTGATTTGCTTACCCGTTCTGGGTGGTAACTCACTGTCAAAATTCTCCTATTCATTTCAGTGGAGCTATGGGAGAGCTTATGCACTGCGAGCAAGCAAGACAAAACCTCATGCTGATTCACATGCTGCAGTTAACCATGGCTGATAAACATTTATCTCTTGAACATGACTGTGTGCCATGCTCTTACATGCTGTATGAAATGTGATGGTGCTAAATACTGAAACAGACTTCAAACATTCTATGGAAAAAACATCCCATTTTATGTGGTAAGTTTGTTTTTTGGGTTTTTTTTTTTTCACATCTCCTTTTGCCCTCAACAAAGGTTTCAGGCTCTTCACCTGCTGTTAGTGCAGTATCTAACACTGGCAATGCAATCTGAGCGTAAAGCCACTATACCATCTAATGGAGGATCCCTTGTGAGAAATTCTATTGCCAGCATAATGCCTATATACCGTTCTGCCTCTTGCCTCCAAGGTTATAGCTGGTATGTCCAGTTCATGTTGTCCTTCTGTCATGTCAGCCTCTGGATACATTTTCAGTTCTCTGGCCATTACGCATCTGGCATAAATGAAAGCAAGCCTGTACCCTTGTTAGTACACCAGGCTTTAACACTGCATCTGCTTCTTTACTTGCCACTTTCTGACCTTCACTTAAACAGTACCAGAGTCTACCTCTCTTGTAAAAGGGCAGATGGGCAATCTACTAGGCCCACAATCCCAGTAATCTGTGCGGTAGGAAAATGCTGCACTGAAAGCTGGTTGTATATGATCCCATGTGTCCATATAGAACTACAAGCTGTGCAAATAAAGCACTCTCTGTGTTGTTATTTATTGACTTTAAAAGGCAGATCACTCGTTTTGGTTTTTATCAGGTTCCTAGGTTAAATACATGGTGAGTACTAATTTGAGCCTAAGCAGAAAAGATCATCCTTCCCCTTCAAACTTACCATATGAAAATGTAGTACTTCACACAGCAAGTCATGCTCACAGCTTCTTTTGTCCTCAGTAAGTCTCTGAAGTGCAAATTAGAGGGATGTGTATATAATTTACAATGAATTTTTAAGACATTGATGCACTTGGTGTCACCTGGGTCTGTGACAACAGTAGTACAATATCCCTTCCCTTGCCACACACAGAGGTGTCACCTGGGTCTGTGACAACAGTACTACCATATCCTTTCCCTTGCCACACACAGACTTTTCTTACACAGCAATCTCTAGTCATGGTTTTCTTGTATCAGTCACCTGCAGCCAGAGACATAATGCTGCCTGTCTGATTCAAGACAAGTTAAATAACTGTCATACATCATATGGGCTTCTCTTTGTTATCGGTGCTCTGTGGTTGGTTCTAATTAGAACAGTGAATTACTTGAGAAAGCAGAAGGAGTGAGGTGGTTCCCAGGAACGTAATTATCTACCTACTGCATGATCCTCTGAAAAATTCTGTGTTTAGGGATCTCCCAAACCTTCCTGTGTCCCTTCCAAAAAAGCTTGTGTTGTCTGTACCTTCTCTCCCTTACTAGTATTTACAGGGTCAAAATTTTCATAATCATTTAAGCTTTGTGTAAAAGCTGATATGGAACAATTTCAGTGCTGCCTCATTCTGAGAATAAACAACACATTACACCTTTTGAATTACCCCATGCATGAGCTTAGCACTGATCAAGGTTCTCAGTGTATCTGTGAGATGTAAAAATACAATTATTTCCCTTTTTACAGTTAGAGAAATAAAAGCACTTTGCAATTTGGTTAATTTAAGATAGTGCAACAAAAAGTCAGCAAAGAAAAAACACAGACATTTATGTGTTTATATTGATGGACGCAGACAGACACACTCTGCCCATATAGTTAATGTCCAAACTAGTATAACGTGCCTTTACCAATGCTTACCACCTGGGCACAAGGCAGTGCTAAGATTTTTGTGTGATTACAAGATCAGAAATGTCGTCAGCTGGGCTCTGGCCAGAGTAAGCTCATCTGAACGTGATGGTGTAGAAAAATGCCCTGTGATACCTGGAGTTTATGCTGCAGCTAGTGGATATCACATCCTCCACCTGCAAAGGTTTCTGTACTTGCTTTTTCTCAAGATGCCCAGTAGGAACTGGTATCAGTATCCTCAGAAATGTTGTCTGAAGTTTTGTCCAATTTACATCATAATTGTAGCTTACTGAGAAACATAACTGAAATAGCATCAATTCTCTGCCATCTACAGTATGCTACTGCTGGTCATATTTCATAAGGAATTTTGTGGTTTGTATTCTTGATTCTCCAAAGTGAAAGTGATGTTGATGTATCCCCTATAGCATATGATTCCTTCATCTTTATATATAACATTGATGAGCTGCAACAGAGCAACTCACCAAACTTATTATTCTGCTCAACATAATCATGCTTCTAGTAATAATACCAGTTGTCTTGCCTTCCATCTCATTAACCTTTGAAAATGCTTACTTGAGCAGAGGAAGCATTCAGGCTCTGACAGCTATACCTAGAAGCAGAAGCTATAGTGTGGCAATACATCACTCTCCCACAGCTCTGCAGCCCTGTTGTTTTTCTCTTGAAGTTGAAATAGGTCTTCCTTTCAAAACCTTCTCCTTTAGGTACTGGAAAGAATCCATCAGTATAATGCTGATAGGCTATACTCTTGTCTGTGTAACACATCAGGTCATCCATCAGCACAGCCATTATTATGCCAGGTGCTTCAAAGCTTGGGAAGCTACTGTCTCTCAAAACCCATTGTATTGCAAGCTGCTCTTAATGCACAGAGACTGTCTTCACCATACATATCAGTGGGAACTTGTTAAAAGCAAAACGGTTCTACTAGAGGATGAATCTCAAAAGGTTTGATTCAGGCAACACAAAATTTTTTCAGTAACTTCTTTGTTATGAAAATCAGCTAGGAAATCTCATGAGAATAGGTCTTCTCCTTATGAGGACTGCACTATTGTCCCAGTTTTGGCCAAACAGAAAATACGAATAGAATGATCTTTTCTTGAAATACTTCAATAAATCAGTGACTGATTCTTATCAGAACCAGGGAGAATAAGGAGTCTGTGAAAACTCAAAATGCTAAGCAGGGAAAGACAATGTTTGGAAATGGATAACAGCACTCTGGAGCTGACTTCACAAACCTGGAAAAATCCCCCATAGGCTTATCTTCAAGAAGGTTAGAACCATATGTTTCTGTGCATTTGCTCTTTATCTTTTCAGCTAAACCAGAAAAAAAAGAGAAAAAATAATAAAGCCCTCCAGCTCTGTTATAGCTTTTATCATTGCAGATCCTTCCCTTAATAATTCAAAGTAAACTAATTACCTAATTAAGTTAACAGGTGTCAGTCATTCAAACATAAAGAGCTACTATATAGACCTGAACTGGGGAATTCTTTTCCTTAAGTATCTGCACTTAAAATTTGAAACATAATGGCATTAAAACAAGTGATTGAGTTCTTTTAAAGATGTTGCAGCTTAGATCCATACTGGAGGCATTCACCTGTGAGGCAATTAGGCTTCTACCTCCCATTACAATACTTTGGAAAGCTTCTCCATAAATCCTTTGTGTATGGCCCCTCATGTCTAGCAGCCTACAGTAAAGAGTTGTACTGTTTGAAAGGAAGATGAGGATCTGCTTGTTAAAGAAGGAGGAGAACGCTGGCCATGCTGTGAGTGTAATTGTGTTGGTAATTATCATATGTCCATTATCTTTCTTAAAAGCACTGTATTGTTATTCAGTAACAACCAACAGTATTGTTGAGGTCATTGTGCATAGTGCTGAGTGATGTAAAATTATTGGATGCCCTAAAAATACACAATACCTATTTTTTTATAAAAATTTAGGATAGTTTTATCTTCTCTGTAATATATTTTGGGAATCACACTTTCCTCCTACTTCCTGTGCCCTGCCACCCCTCTGAATAAATGCAACTGGCTGCTTGTGAGAGCTCTTCAGTTCCTATTTTCCTGAAAAGTGTGAAAACGTTATGCCTCAGCAATAAGCAGAAAGTCATTGGAAATGACACACACACAAGAAAAAAAAAAAACAACACCCCCCCCAAAAAAAAACCAAAAAAAGAAAAACAAAACAAACAAAAAAAAAAACAAAACAAAAACTGGGATCCACAAAAACAAACAAAGCTTATTCTAAGAGATAAAGGGGGCAAATATTTTGCAAGTGTCAACACTGACTTGAGACCTTTTCTAGTCAAAATATTTCAGGTTTGGCATATTTAGGATTTCAAGGAAAAGAAAATCAGGGAAATCCAGCATGTTTGCGATGCTCAGAGGAAAACTAATTTTTCTGAAAAAGGCAAATCCTAATTATGTCAGCCAATATAAATATTGCTTATATGAATCGTAGTTTGTTTTTCTGGTCTGCCACATATAAACGCTGCACCCGTATATTAATGCTCTCCTTAGGGTATGCAGATACCTGACTTGTGTGTATTAATATTGTCTAGGTTTCCTTGTATTCTTACTGCTGTGTTTCATCCAATGGCACAAGCAATATCTTTATGTATTGTGGTGGTGAAAGACTATGATCCAAGCCCAGCTCATGATATTTCACAGGGATTTGATCCAGCATGAAATTACAACGAGCTAGAGACGTATGTGTGCTAAAGTGTGTGGGGGGGGGCTTGACTGGGATTTGGGAGACCTGTTTCTTTATGACTGTCTGTGAGACAGTGCTGTGGATAAGGAATGATGCAGAAACAGGAGTTAAGCCATGATATGGGCATGTGATCCAGAGCAGGGAACTGAGTTCTCATGAGTGGTCTTCTGTCAGCATGCACATGCCTAAAATTTGTCAACTGAAAAGTTCCTAGACTTGCTAAAAAGTTGCATTAATTCTGTTACACTGAATACCTTTGAAATATATAATAAATTGAAGTAAATATGAAGTGCCTGGGTTCAAATAGCAGTTAGATAAATTCATGGGAGAAATGCTCATCAGAACAGTTTAAACACAAAGATGTCAGCTCCTACTTCAAGTCTTTGAATGCCTTGCCGCTGGAAGGTATAAAACAAAGCTGAGAATACACCAGCCCACATTTACCCTCTTCAGTTCTTTCCCAGGCTCCATTGGCTGCAGATGGTGACAAATCATTGTGCTAGATGGACCTGCAGTCTGAACTGAAATGGCCATTCTTACATCTTCTTATGTTAGCATATCTTGGTGTTTGGTAGTAATTTTTGTGGTGTATTTATGTTGAAGCAGTGTACAATAATGATGTCACATCCAGAAAAAAACATGGACAGGAATGAAATAACTGAAAGCTAAAAATCCTTCTTCAAATCTGCAATGTAGTCCAAAAGATAGCTGGAAAATTGAATGAAAATAGAGCTGCTTCCCCCCTGCCTCCTTTATTTCCCTCCACCACTTAAACTTTTAAAGCCCAAGTTAAAAAAAAAAATAAAAAAAAAAAGTCTTGGCAACATGCAGGTGTCAGGCAGAACATGGTTCATTCATGTTCATAAAAGCGTTCTGCATGCAAAGTGCTTGTGTGCATGGAAAGAGGTAGGTTACAGAGAGTGGATGGATGTCTGAATAAAGAGTAAAGAGAAAACAGGTGCTGTTTGATGCTGTTTGATGTGGACACCTACAGATAAACTTCCCAAAAACTCTGCCAGCCAAAGAACTGCTTTAACAGATGAGCCATTATGCTAGTTGTTTGTCTATTTATTTATTTATTTTTAAGGAAAAGTGAAATGCATACCAAGCAAGCAGTCTTATAATTAGAAGTGTACCCTCTCCGTTTGCTTTTGAAAACATAGAATTGTTTCTCTGGCAGGAAAAGCTTATTTAAAGTTAGAAAAACTATCAAAGGACATAGAGAATGAAGAGTTTGGGGCAACATTCCTCTGTGTTATACAAACAGCTTCACTCAGCAAAGTGGTGTGGTACTGCCCAGTTTTTACCAGAGGCCCAGGCCCAGGTGTGGAGGAGCAAGGGTCTAATGTTGCTAACTCTGGCTAACTCTAGGAATTTAAACCCACAGCTCAGTCTGAGAGGGCCTGAAACACTGGGACTGTGGAGCAGGGATGAGAAGACTGAAGAGAAGAGAAGATAGTATTTCCCCAAACAAAATGGCTCTTCGCCTGGTGCTAAGAGACCTCTTGACATTGCACAAACCAGATCAATATCACAGAGACTGGTGACAATGGCAAAGATGAAAAAAAAAAAAGTCCTCTTATTTTAAGATGCACTGTAGGATAAGGACTGTAGTAGCTGGACTCTGCAATGGCAACAGAAAGGTCTGTATGTGGCATAGCCACTCATACGGGAAGTTCTTGATTGCTTCTGGAAGTCTTTATGGCTTGGGTGTGCAGCTGAACAACCGTTTGTTTTTTTTTTCCACAGAGAGAGGACATACTATGTAGCCCTTCTCCAAAGATGAAACTATATATAATTCAGGTTATGGCTCTGAGTTATGCTTGCAAATAACAAGGCTACAGTTTGTATGGAATGACTTGACTGATGAAGGCCTCTTAAAGGTGGAATTGCTAAGCTGCCTACTAATATGTGTTTTTACAGAGGGCTTAATTATGCATCAGTATACAGACAACATTTAGGTTAATATTTAGTATACTGTTTGCTAATTATTTATTTATTTTACTTAAATCTTTGAATAGGATAGCTATAATTCCTGGAAGGATCTTCACTCACTGCTTAATCTCTTATCTATGAATATACTCCGTATGTCCACAGAGTAGCAACAGTAACAGTCCTGGATGTTTCCTACAGATAGATATGTTCTATGAACTAATTTTTTGTCTTTGAAGAAATACGTAACTGTTTTCCTCAAAGAATTAATTTAAACCTTGAAAAAGAAGAAAGACCTCTTGGCCTGAAAATGTAACAAGCTAAAACCATTTTATTCTATGTTTTTATGCAATAGGATCCTATTAGCTGACTGAAAAGTGAAATGTTCCAAATATAATAATGAGTGGAAAAATATTTAACTAGGTTTTGGATCTTGAAACACAACTAACTTCACCTGAGCAAAATAGATGCAGTTGTCAGGTAAATGCTGCAAACATCATGCATTTTTCAACAGAACAAGCCCAGAAATGCAGATTCAGACAGGGATGGTTTGCAATATATTTATGGTGGATGTCAGTTTTTCATCTCTGGTATGCAGTTTAAACCGCATTTCACTGTAAATGTCACAATCCTGACTACTCTGGGAATCCAGCTATATTATGAAGGTAGTAAATAAGCACCAAGAGAGAATCCAGCATAGGTACTATATCAGCACAAGCACAAGGTAGTATAGTTTGAATTGCCTGAAATGTGGCTTTCTTATGTAAGGCTACAAAATTCTTTGGATCTGTAATATTTTTTCTGTTCTGAAAATAAAGAAAAATTAGACAGAATTAGTCTTTGAAATTTATCTGGAAAAGAAAAGCCAAATTGTCATTCACAGTTGGCCAAATCACTTAAAAAATAATTTGGAAGTAAAAATTGAATTATCCTATTAAAAATGCTAATTTTGATTTCAGAATTGTATTTGTCAGAATTGGCATGTCACATTGAACTGTGACTTATGAAAAATCTGTAATTTGTTGATGAGCAATAGACTTTTGGAGGATTTTTAACCAGATGTAATTGAAGCTAATACTTCAGGGCAGTATGTTGTCCCTGTGATTAGAAATACAATGATATTACTGTACTCTCCAAAAGCACTTGTACCTAATAAAACTCTTTTGAAATCAATGGCAAAAAATCTCATTGACTTTAGTGGGTGAGGATGTAAATCACTGGAATAGTTAAAAAGCTACATTTTCTTAGTTCTTGAGTGTTCAAGTGTCTCCTTATAAAAGATGTGCTGCTTGAATGTGGTCAGCAGTTACACATGTTTCTTCCACCCCCACTCCCCCAGTTAAGGTAGTATTTAAACAAAACCCCACATCTTCCAGATCTGCTGGAAGAAGGCAATAAAGGTAGAGGGACCATAGGATCAGACATCCATCAGCCTGTCTCTCATTCCCAAATTGAATGTTGATTCTGCTCTTGTTATTGCACAGGGTTGCTGCTTGTCTTTGAGTTATGGGCTATATACACCAAATTCGGGACACCCGTTTAAAAGCACTTGTTGGAGGTTGGCCTTTGTCAGATGAACTGGGGTGGCTGTGTTGTGTGACTTGGCTGGGGAAAACAGTTTCAGCTCCTGCCTCTGCCACTGACCATCAGACCTTGTGTCTACATCAGTAAGGGAAAACTGTACTACACCCTGTGTGCTAGGACATATGGACATAAAACCAGTAAGTACTGTGATTCACGTGGGATTCCTTCTTTTCTCCCTGCCCCAAGACATCAGTGGTCATTACTGGATTGTTTCTCAAGGCTGAAATTTTCCAGCTTTACCTCTCTTTCAGCGGCAGTCATTGCAACAGTGCTGGCATAAAACTGAATCCAGCGCTGGTTGTGCAGACCAGTTGGGAAACAAAATGCCTTGACCCTGAAAAATTTGTGATTTTGTAGGCTGTATTATTTCAAGGGATGCTTGAAAGGACTACACATTTTTATCTCCTTATTCTAATCTTTAGAGAGGCAAGTATAAGGTTATACTAAAATCTCATAAGCCTATGGGAAAAGGTAGCACAGATTTGTGTTATCTCATTCCTGAACAAGCGTAACAGCACTTTGCACTCGGAACGCTAGAGCTGAGTGGTTTAAAATACAAATGAGACTAATGGGTTGCATCTAATAAACAGGGCTGATACGGAAAAACTTACCTGTGCATTTCAGCACAGCTTGCTGCCAGGGCAGGGCTCACAGCAGCACCCGTGTTTCTGCCCGGGCCCAAAGGTGCCAGCCCCACTGCCCCTGACCAGTCCCCCTGAGTGTCCCCCTGCTGCCCACAGTGCCTGGCCGTGTCAACCCCCAGCCCCTGCCCCAGGCATGCAGGGCCAGTGTCCAGATCCCTACAGCCCTGCCCTGCTGCGCCATGGGCCCCACTGAGCCGGGCCCACAGCCTCGTCCAGCCTTGGCCTGTCCCCGTCCCCAGGGTGGTGCCTGATGGCTGGGGTGGCCCCGGTGCCCCCCGGCTGCCCTGCTCCTGGCTGGGGTGGTGGGTGGTCCCTGGCTGCCGGGCCCTGCTCTGACAGACCCCTGTGGGGAGCCCCCAGCCGCCGTGCTGCCCGGACAGCTTCCCTTTGTCCCACAGTTTTTTGAAAACCTTAAATGATGTGCTGCTTTCCTGTGCTGCTTTAAACTCCTGTTGCAAATATCCTGGCTTTTTAAAGTTGTTTTTTTTTTTTTTTTTTGTGAACTGCAGCACTGAAAGCCCAGATAATAATGTTATCCAACAGAAAACAGGACTGATACGAGACTGAATCCTCCTTTGTGCATTAATCTGTGTTAGAGCTATGTTATTTTTACATGACAGAGATATGATCTAATGGATCGGGGCATTTATTGGATACCAGGGGATCCGAGCTGCCATTTTTGACTGCCCAGCTGCTATATGAGATGGCTACTGGCAGGCATCTCACTTCCTTGCAGCTTAGTTCCCTCTCCTGTAACAACAAGAATATTATTTCCATGCTGCTCTTTCTACCTTTCTGAGTTCTGTGGATGTAAAATGTTAAACTTGTGAAACAAAGCAGGTGTGTATTAAGAACAGTGCAACTCCTCTGTAAACCACTGGAACAGATCAGTAACTAAGACCTTCCTGCACTTGTAGACCGAAGTAGCTTGCAAAACAAAGAAAATCCTTATTTAACTGATAAAACTGAGACACAGACATGGAATACCATTTCTCGTTCCACACTAAGTAGGCAATAAAGCCAAAAATATAACCCGTATTTTCTGACTTCTGGACTAGTCATTTTCATCAACAGTTTTTTAAGCTGCTTCTATCACATGTAGTATTTCTCCACCTTCCATTTGCTGTGCCCCTCAGAGTCCCAGGTGGGTGGCAAATCATCCTAGAATTATTTCATTAAGAAAATAGAGCTCCCAGCACTTTGTTTTCTAAATTCAGAAGAATAAAGGAATCTTTGCTGTACAATACAGACACACATTGCTCTTCCCAAACTGGTCTTTTCTTAAAAAAGCTCTGGTTGTTACTATGCTGCATTTCACATGCAAATATGTTGTATTCCTTTTACTTGTTCATAGTTTAATTGGAGAACAGCAGGTGATCAAATTCACAGTAGTAAGAAAGGTGTATTTCTGTAGAACAGATGAGACTTCCATTTAAATCCATACAGGGGTGCTTTTAGCTTTCTCTATTAAACAGCCTTGCAACTTGCAAGTCTGATCACTATAAAACCAAAGCAGAGTCTTACCTGCCTTATAAATTCCCTCAACCACACACAGATGAAGAGAAATCTTAGGCCAGTTTGCTGTCTTGTTTCTTCACACTTGGTCTGATTTTTTTTCTACCAAAGCTGCATCACAAGAAGGCATATCATAAGAAGTCTGTTTTCCTTTGACTAAATAATTATTCTTTTAAAATTTATTACTAGAAATGGCACACAATTTTTGTCCACATTTAAAGAAACAGATACTAAGAATAATCAAATAACATACACAAATGGATTAAGACATTTAAGCATAGAAATGCTTTTTAATTAAATAAGAATTCTATTTTTACTAGCTGGTTATGTTTTAGACATATCATTACAACCATGTCATAGTTCCTTCTGAATAATTGTCTGTGATTTGTCTTCCTGCAGTCTAAATCTTCACCCTTTCTAAGTCTCTATAAGCACACAAACTAGTGATACAATCTCTTTCTGGCGAATTATGAACCAGATCTGGAAAACCAAGTAGGAATGAATAAAGATGGAAAAAGTAGAGAACACAGTAAGAGATGCTGTTTCCTTTGTTCTGCTTTTTTTGTACATTCTCACTTTGCTAGGATTTTTCACTCATTTTTAAGATATATATCCACACATCTATCAAATGTGCATCTATTGCATGACTTTTCAACCTTTAAAATATATATTAATACCAAAAATCCCTAACAAACTGCCAGAGATTGTCAGGAAGCAGATGATCCCAGTATTAATTGCTACTAACAAATGTCATAATTTGGAAGGCCTGCAGTATGTGATTGTTTAAATATGGGACGTCTTTCATCTAATAACTTTACAGGCAGAAGTCAGGATAAACATGCATATCTTTCTTGCCTGGTAGGTCAGCTCATTTGTATTCTGACCAAGCAGAAGGGGAATGAACATTAGTCATTGCCACAGATATTTTTGCTTTTTCTAAAAATCAGCAATCAGCGAAAGCTATATTTTCAACCATTCTAAGTAAACCTTCACCATGAACAAGGACTGTATTTATGTCAGCATCGCCCAGATGCTTTATTAGCATGATTAAATCAATGTGGTGGATTTCCCTAAGTTAGCTGTAGTAGTATGAAATACAACTACTTACAGCTAAAGCATGTTTAGTGTCGCTTGGCTTACATCATTGCTGCAACAGATTACAGACAGAACTAGTTTTTGCAGTGTCAGCTTGAATTAGAAAGCAAGAGTATTTTATTTACCTCTGTAGTACTTTCTGGGAAAGTATTATACACACTGTTGCCCTGTGGTTCTTAATGTGTTTTAATTGTGTGTATATATTATACATTAACATTTGAACGTATTATCACTTTTACATCATGTTTGACTGAGAAATAGTGGTTTCAAGGACATTATATTCTTGCACGGCTCATGAAAATAGGCAATCTGAAAAAGGACAAAGAAAGAAGAGCTAAAAAGCTTATCTAATACAAGTAGATAATCTATACGGGAGAGGAACACCAGAAGTCAGACTTCATAAATTGTGGATAACTGCTTTTGGGACTATCTTGTCCATGGTTGTGTTGGAGGCTGGATATGAATTCTTATCTGATGTGGCCTTTAATATTTATTTATAATTTCTGCTTTATATTAATGTAAATTTATTTAGTGACATCTGGGATGTCATTAAGAAACTGATGCATTTTAGGTTCAATAAATGTTTCCTAATTTTATTTGTCTATGTCTGAAAAAGAAAAATTGGATCTCTTCCCTCCATTTACCTGTTCACATATACTTTTTCTATAGAAGTTTGTATTTCCCAAACAAAACTTTTGTATATAAATGAAGGGTTTGATTAATCTTAATCATAATGAATCACAATCTCTTTTAGTTGTTTTTGGAGGTACCTCCAGCAGAAAATACCACATGGAGTAAAGGGCTAACAGGAACCTCATGAAGTTCAGCAAGAAGTGTAAAGTCCTGCAGCTGGGGAGAGGTAACCCCATGTACTTGTATGTGCTGGGGGCCAACCTGCTGGAAAGCAGCATAGCAGAAAATGACCTGGGAGTTATGGTGGGCACCAAGTTGAACATGAACCAGAATCGAACACGGTTTTTGCAGTTTCATGCCTGCATGTTGCCTTAGGAGGAGTGTTGCCAGCAGGTTGAGGGAGGTGAGTGATCCCCTTTATTCAGTTCTGGTGAGGCCACACCTGGAGCACCACATCCAGATCTGGGCTCCTCAGTACAAGGGAAACATGGACATGCTGGAGAGAGTCTGATGAAGTGCCACAAAGATGATGAAGGGACTAGAGGATCTCAGGGAGATCTCATCAATGCATGAAAATATCTGAAGGGAGGGTGCAAAGAGGATGGAGCCAGGATCTTTTCAGTGGTGCTCAGTGATAGGACCAGAGGCAACAGTCACAAAGTGAAACTACCAGGAGGTGCCTTCTGAACATTGGAATTACTGTAAGGGTGACTGAGCACTAGTGCAGGTTGTCCACAGAGGTTGTAGAGTCTTCCTCCTTAGAGATATTCAAGTCATCTGGACATGGTTCTGGGCAAGCAGCTCTAGGTGGCCCTGCTTGAAAAAGGGTGTTGGACCAGATGACCTCCAGAGGCCTCTTCTAACCTCAACCATTTTGTGATTTCCACAGTAGTCAAATTTCTGTCTCGTCAGCCTTATGGAAGTAAAAAATGTGACTGAAATATCTTCAGACCTTTCAGTCTACAGACTCTAGATTTTCACAGAGGGTTAGAAGTGATCTCTGGAGAGTGCCAAGTATAACACCTCTGCTCAACACAAGGTCAGCTAGGACAGGTTGCTCAGGGCTTCGCCCAGCTGAGTTTTCAATATCTCCAAGGATGGAGACTCCACAGTCTTGCTAGTCAGCCTATTCCAGTGCTTGAAGAGCATCACTGTAGATAAATTATTTTTTTTTTGCTTAAGTTTAAATGGAATTTCTTGCCTTTCAGTTTGTGCCTGTTCCCTCTTGACCTTTCACTGGGCACCAATGCGAGTCCTTTGTCTTCCTTACTCCCCACCCATCAGGTACTTACACATATTGATAAGATTCCCTTGAGTGTTTTCTTCTCCAGGCTGAACAGCACAGTCAGACAGTCTAGTCCCTTCATCATTTCATTGTCCTTCACTGGATTTCACAAGTGTGTCCATGTCTCCATTGTACTGAGGGCCCAGAATAAAACAATTCACATTGCACAATTCCTTCAGAAAATATCATAATGTTACAAACTAAATCCTGGGTGTTTTAAGTTGCAGATGATAGTTTAAGACAGGAGACATATCAATAAAAGATACTGCAACTCTGTCAGAAACAAAAGATTTCTGAAAATCCTACTGGCATTTCTATTCTTGGAATAATAAATCTATCAAAAATCCTTGAAGAAAGAGCTTGGACTAAATGAGGTCTTTTACATCCCTTCTTTTTCTTATTTTTTAAAATAGAAATCAGGATAGCTTTTTTAGAGGTTTCTTGTTCATTTTGGACACAATTGGAGAAAACTATTTCAGCCCTCGTTAAAGAATACTGATTATTTTTATGTCTCTACATCTTTTCATGATTCAGCTTGATTTCATAGTTTAATAATGACTAGGGATCAGAAAGTAATGAGAAACATGTATTTCAGAGATTATGAATCAACAGACTAGCCTAACCTGTTATAACAAGGAGAGAATGCTAAATATCTTTCTGGGCATTCATATAGTTAGGAAAACTGTTGCAGTGATGCAGGGCTTGATACCACTGGTTTTTTTTTCCTTCCCATTAAATAATGCTTTCCTTCCAAACTACACAGTTTTGCCCCACGGTTTTCCTTATAAATCTTCAGAATTACAATGTCAGTGCAGGATTCCCCTGTTGCTTTGCTGTACTCATGTATTCATCTGAGGTTAAAACTGCATTTAAAGGAGCTGTAGCAGAGCACAATCATGTTTAAACAGTTATGTGCTATATGCAATATTTCCTATGTTGAATGTGAACCTATGCTTCATCTCATTGTTGTTGAGGTATACCATGAACATTTGTAAAGTATCTGAACAAGTGCCACTTGGTCAGAGCTCATGAAATTATGATTGTACTTAATAGCTTGAATTATAGAAATGGAACTGCACTTAGTACCTGGAACTACAGAAATAGCAAAGCATGCTAAATATAGTATTGTCACAGAAGTGTCACAGAGTTGTGGGAGTCAGCCTCTTTTTGTCTCCTCTGCACCTTCCGTGCTGTTAGCATTCCCGTCTAAAGATATTTATTTCATTTACTTTGGTGGGTGTTGGATTGGGCCATGAAGGAGGCCAAGTCGAGGCTTCTGGAGTACGACCATTAGAAGGATGCTCATAAACAGTATGGTTAGCATAACAGTATTGGATTCCACATCATGCAAACAGGGTAGGAGGTTTTTGGAAACCTCAGTCATCTGCACTGTCTCAGTGGGAGTACTCACAACTCATCTGCTTGTGCAAGTGCAGGTTGCTATCTGTGTGAAGAGAGTGCTTTCTTTCTCCTTCCTTTCCTGTATCTGGTTGTAGAAAGCACTTTCCTGCAGCTGAGGCATGCTAGGGAATTTATTTGAACACCAAAGTAAAGGTTTATCGGAGTCTTACCCTTGCACTTCATTTTCCCTTTCACTTCCACTGAGAGAGGCAGTGAATAGCAGGGCCCCTATGGAGGTCACTGAGGAAGTGGCCCAAGAATCCACCCCCTGGACAGGCAAAGGTAAGGCTTGCCTGTCACCACAAGGCTGTTAAAGGTATGAAAGGTATGCTCAGTGTGGCAGTAGAAAGATGGGGAGAAATGTTATTCACAGTTTTTATCTTTAATGTGGACGGTGTTTTCCTGTTCTTTCAATTTTTATGTAGGGTCAAGGACATTTTTCTACCATATGTTGTTTTTTTTCCCTGTAAAAATGTAAAAGAGAACTTTCATTACAGTCAACTCCCCCCCCCCCCCCCCCCCCAGCTCTCAGTGAGGTACTCTTATCTTGCAGGTGCAGAACTGAGGAGTGGAAGGCCTGAGTGACTTGTTCCTGGCTACCTACTTGTTCATGAAGGAGTCAAAGCCAACTTTTTTTGTGTATTGCTGAAGCGCTATGACCCTTGTCAGATAGCGAATGTCTGCAATGCAATAGTCTTTATGGATGTTCCTGGTCATGTCATATTTCCTTTATTCACTTGCAAGTAAATTCTGAAAGAGTTCTTTGAAAATCTGACATGATATTTTATACAAAATTCAGAAACTACGAAGAATCTTAGTGTGGGGCTGAAGGTATGTAAGAAACAGTATGTTGTCTTTTATTGCTTTCCTCTTGCTACTGAGTTCCTCCATTACCTGGTAGTGTGTCCCATCCATTCCCATTTCCTGTCTACATGGTCCACAATAAAACAAAACAGTCAGCAGTGCTTGCAAAGTCATGTAGAAATGGGGGCCAGGGGAGCAGGTTAAGCAGCCCAGGGCATATGTCTTGCTAAATACTGTGCTTACTCTGTAATTTCCCCTTAATTTATCTTTCCTAATTTCTTGCACATTCCTCTTTTACACTGTTTCTCAGTTCTTTAGCAGTCTAAATAATTTATAGTAGAGAATGGAACTGTGGATGGAAACAAATCTGCAAATTAGGTGTGGCCTAATCCTCTCAACTCTTAATTGCTGGTGAAGGACTGGACATTCTTTTCTGTTCTCTCTCTTGCATGCCTACGGAAAGAACAGGCTGACAGGAGGTGTGTACCATTCCTTCCATTTTTTGTGTTGTTCCTCTAATAAGAAGATATGCAAAATGCATCTTTTGGATAGACATGTGTGAATCTGAAATTTTCTGGGAAGGGTGGGACCTCTTTATTTAATTTGCATATATTTACCCTTGGAACAGAAGTCATTTATATGGATTTCCAGGAGGACTGTATAGGTTATCCAAAGACCATCTTTCAAAGGCAACTCTCATAAAATATGCATGCAAAACATGCCTATGCTGTCACAACCAGGTAATTTCACATGCAAAAATATGCTGTTGTAGACTATGAAAAACAAGCTGTCAGTTATGCAAGTAGTGGTTTACTTGTGCAGTTAATATTTACAGATCCAGCTAGGAACAGAGACCTGCAGGAGACCATCTGGGTCATCAGGTCTAGTTGCCGTAAGTGCAGTCAATAGATATACAGTCTAGATGACTTCATAAAGCATCTATCTGGTGCACTCTGCATGCCACAAAACTGGTAACCTTTAGGATAAAATACCAAATGACATAGAAGACTGTGATGAGCCATATGAAAAGGAGAAGGTGGAATCAAGGGTATCACCAGTGTCCTAGATTCTTCCACTGTGGTTCCATGAAAAGCCATATGGTCCTAGAAAGCCCACTTTCTATGCAAGGGCTGTCAAATTTCTTTCCTTGCAGATTCAAAACTGAACTAGACAAGGCCCTGGTCACTTTGGTCTGGCTGGTCCTGCTGTGAGCAGTAGGTTGAACTAGATGACCTAAAGAGGTCGCTTCTAACCTGAACTGCTTTTATTATACTATGGTTCTGTTCTTGTTCTCAACTGCAGAATTTCCGTCTGAACTGAAATTAATTTGTTCTGAGCCAAGAATTACTTCAGCTGTTGACATTCTTGCTTAGAGTGGGATTCCCTTTGTCTCTGATTTTTGAGCCTTACTCTAAGACACACAGTTGGGAGTGAGATAAATGAGCACAGAACAAAAATAAATATTAATGTTTTCATTAGGTCATGAAAAAAGGCACTTCTGACTTACTGTGTATTAAATTAAACACATCAGCCTGGCTCTGGGGTAATATGAGAAAAATGCACCGATGAAAGTCCTGAGAGAAGGATGAGCTCTGTACCTTGTGTAGTGAGACACTGTAATGTATATTGCTGAAATCTGAGGGAACACCTTCAGAATTTTGTACTTGACATCTGTTCTGTTTGCTTGAAGGACAACATACACACAGTAGATGGGAAATACGGTTTTGGGGGAGCTTGAAATCAGTTTTAACTTTTGGTTGAAATCAGTGGTAAAAGTTGTTTGAGTTAGAGCTGGGTTAGGCACTTAGCTGTAGAATTCATTAAGGAAGTTTTCTTGCCCTTGTGTAAGCCTAGAAGAGATCTGATCAGCTAAACCCAACACAATGCTCTAAAGAATGATCGCATTCGTCATAAGAGCAGACAGGTCCTCTCCATCAGTGAACATTTGTGCTGATAGTGTAATTCCAACTGAGCTCAGCAGAAAAGCAAGCACCCACATCTAGCTGATTTAATTTGGCAGAGCATAATTAATTAAAGTGGTATCTGTGATCTGTTAATTAAAAGAATGAAATCTGAAATTAGATTTTTGGTAAAAGAGAAAATGTGGACTTGGCAAAAGTTTTGAAACTCACATAAGTCTTCTGATAAATTCACATTGGATATGCAGTTATTTGGGGGGTGGGGTAGAGGTTAAAAGAGGGTCTTTTATCTCCCCCACAAAACCATCTGTGAGCCTTTTTTTATCTGACAGGCGGTAGAAGAGGAGGAGATGTGTAGGCAAAATTAAATGTTCACATTGTTCAGGAAGAAGAAAGGCATGTGTCTTAGAAGCTCTCTTATCCAAAATTCTGCTTTCCTAAAAGCCCTATAAGCCGTATGTAGGTCATGTCCTCTAAAGTGCATCATTTGCCTTAAGGAACTTTTTTTAGCAGAGATCTCAGTGTGTCCAATTACAGTCTGAGGGCCTGATCCAAGTATCACTGAAGTCAGTATCTCCACATTCCATCTCAGTGATTGTAAATGAGGGGGTGGAGGTCTACTGTGCAAAGCCATAAAAATATTCTCCCTTTTCAGGCACATGTAACTAAAAAAAAATCCCTGATATGTAAACAAGTATTAGCAACCTATAGAGATAATGTTGAAATGTGAGGCACCACTCAACATGTTAAATCCTGCATTTATCCAGAAAATTTGTCACATCACCCAGTTTAGTTTATAGAGCTTTTTTAGAAGTCCTTGGACATTTATTTGTTGTGTGTATCTAGCTATTCAGAATCCTGGGACTGGTGATCTTTCAAAGTGAAAAAAAAAAAAGAAAAGTTAACTCCGTGCCATATGATATGGTAATAGATGACCTAAAGTTATACATACCTATATGCAAACAATTTTTATATATGTAAGCTATAGATACATGTCTGTAAGATATGTTACTATATGTGAAAGATACAAAGCTTCATATTCTACTCTAGTAAAATTCAGTGTTTTTACATTAGCCACGTTCAGTGTTGTTCTGTTAGGCAGGCAGTACAGGATCTGAGAGGGGAAAGAGGTGGGGACAATATTCACTATCAGTAGCCATTTAATAAGAATATGTTTAGAAGAATTATACCACTGAGTCTCAGAATATTTTTATAATTTCATCATGTCTCTCTATCAGGGTGGCACAAAAGAAAAAGCATATTAAGAGTTTTTTACAAATGCTTTAAAATATTTGAAAGTATCCTGTTGGTTTTACTTGCCCAAGCAGTTGCCTCTCTTCCAGCCAGCCTGTGTACTAGTAAATGTTATTATATCAAGCAGGGCTTTGACCCAGCATCCAAATAACTCAGTACTTGAAAAGCAAAACAAGTGAAAAAGAAAACAATTGTCTGAATTCAACAGAAACGTGCATACACACACAGACACACAATATGTTTCTTTATCATAGCAAGGACTCTCACTAGTCTCATATATAAGACTAACAGATATACTCCTGGTGTGTTTGTGTACATGAGCACAAACACAACAGACACACTATAAGGATAATGTGTCTAAAAGCTGGAAATATTTCTACATACTGTTCCTGTAGAAACCAAAACATTTTCTTCAGTATCTTAGACTTCAGATAAATTCAAATAAAGAAACACTTATATCTGTCTATTAACAAGCTGATAAGGACATGGGATTTGAAGAACAATTTCAACAAGCTGTGTGGTAGTCTTTATTTTATATCTTCCAGAAAAAATATTTTTCATCATATGTTGTAGGTAACTAGATGTGGAACATCTAACACAGATTTTGTGTTTATATTTAAATCTGATGGTGACAGATCTAGAAATTGGAAAATTTTGATACTAATAAATAAATGATGAATCCTTGTTAATTAACCCCATTTTTTTTGGTTAGGATTAAGATTAATCAGGTATTTCCAACCTGACATGTGGGTCAGAACATCCTAATGAATACATTTTCTTTCAGGTTTTATAGCCTAGAAATGTTCTCAATAAATAAAAGAAAATTACCTTTTTCTAAGTATTAAAAAAAATATTCACACTTTTAAATTGATTTCCATAAATTCAATTTTATGATTAAGAAAAAAATATCTCTAATTAAAGCAGATGAAAGCTGCTTGGCATTATCCAATTCCTGATTTAAATCTTGGTGTTTTCCACCTGATGTTTAAAGAGTCTTTCTAGTTTAAATTTGTTCTTTCAGTATGAAAATATATGGCATAAGACACACCTCTAATTTATCAACAATCATGGTTTCTAGTGTCTTCATAACTTGCATACATATGCATACATAATATTTTATGTAGTGACGCTTCTCATGATGACATGAATTGCAGTGTCTCCTGAGCTGAGTGACATTTGATTCTTGTGGGCAAAGCAGGCCAGAGGGTTGGCAGAGCCAAGTTTATCTCTGTTACCTGCACCTCAGGCACCAGAAGCACTAAGAGCATGCCTCAGACACAAATTCAGATGTGGTCAGGGATCTGCAGGCTTTTAGCTACATCAGCGCTAGCAAATAAAACAGGTCAGGGCCTCTTCTTTGGTCCTGTGGTCAACTGGCATGGTATCCCTATGGCTGAGGTGTCTACCTCATAGCAGGGTGGTCTCACCCTGACTGCCAGTAGACCTTTGCATAAACTCTTGCCTCAGATATGTCTGGTCCTTGCCAGGGAGTAGACAAAAACAGTACAGATGAACACATCAGGGCTTGTCTGCATTATACAGTCCTAGTCTAGCACTGTAGGCAAAGCCTTTTTCTAACAACGTTACTTATTTCCTGAGGTTTCCTGCTTTTGTATACAACTGAAATTAGAAAATAAAATCTCCATCAGAAACAATCATTTCAAAATGGCCAAGCAAGATATTCTAAAGGTCTTCAAAATGATCTCACTTGTTCCACCTCTCACTGAAGGGTGCCACAGAACTCACTAGTGTCTGGCCAGTGGTGGTCTGAAAGGAGCCAGTGCAAAGAGGTAGCTGTACAGAGGGATCCTTTGCAGGGACAGTGAAGCTGAAGAGTTCTTGCCATTCCTTTCCAACAGTCTACAAGCCACAGTCTCATTTCCTCTGCAAGGTCCTCAGCATCAACAAAAGACATATGTGATGTTTTTAATTACCAATACAGCTGCAAAATTTTAAAGAAACTGTTTTCTCCTATCTATGCGCTTAAAGGGAGGCAAGCATGCAGCCACAAAGGACAGACTGTAATGACACACAATTAAATGCTCATGGCTTACTCAGTGACTTTCTATTATTCTATATATTTTTTTGCATTTCCTTTTCAGAACTTCTGAAATCCTTCTGTGTTCCTAATTCCTTCTTAGGCTGGGCAAAGCTAGCAAAACCATTAGGTCTTCTGGAAAAACGTAAGGGACAACTGTATGTGTGGGTGAAACAGGATGTAGTATGAGGCAAAAGTTTCTTTTCCTTCAGAGTAACTTATTTCTTTATGGAGAGCATCACCACAATCACCAAAGATGAGCAAAAAAAAAAAAAAAAATCCTTTCTACTTTCTGCAACTGGATGCTAGAGAGTATGTGCTGAAAATAACACTATTCCGTAAAGATTAATTCTGGTTTTTGTTTGGTGGGTGCTTTCTGGCAAAATGTAATGGGCAAGAGGTAAAATTAAATAATTAGAATTGATACACGTCACCTCATAGCAAACACTTGAAAGATTATATAACAACTCCAGACTAGAAGAAGGTCTAGAAACTAGAACTGGGAGCTACCTTAAAGGCCAGAAATTTAGTTTTTGAAAGCTTTCTAAAGTGGAAGTTGCCTGAAGTAGCCCTGTTTGTCCCCTCAATCTGACTCCTCATTCCTGACCTTCCTCTCCCACCATCTCCAATGAGGCATTGCAAAACTGTTTGTGCAGAAATGCAGTGAAACAGATCAAGGAACTAGAGGATGAAAAATAGCCTTCCCCTAACCTATTTTTTTTTTTTTTTTTACTGGATGTTATGTCAGTTACACTCAAAAATGCACCATCCTTTCATCTTTCTCATCAAAGACCTGATAGCAAAGAAAGACTCAGAATACTTTGAGACTTAGAGTGAAGTGGTAGGCCTCCAAATGTGGTAGAATATGTCATGCAGGCAAGGATAAAGCTATGGTTTGACCAAATCCAATGACATTCTGAAATTTTCTTCAGTTATTGGCTATGGCTAGAAACCTGTTTTTATGCTTAATCTGAGCAAAAGTTTTCAGGAGCAAAAGCTGTCTTGCATTGAAAAAATGGAGACTGTATTACACAAGCATCCCTTTTGCACAGGCATGACTTCATTGGCATTAATAAGGGGCCAGTTTGTGTTTCTAGTTACTTAGTCACCAGAACTTTCTCTTGATTTCTGTGTGATGCTGTTGAAACTGTAGAGGCCTATGGTCAAACAGAGTAGGTTTCCTTGGCCATGTTTTGAGGTTGCCAGGCATCTCCTTGAACAAGCTGTGCCTTCCCCAAACAATGCAAGTAAAGCGATCCATTGCAATACTGACTGAAGAAATAACTATGCAGATCAAGAACTTAGCCCAATTAAACGCTTGGGTAAATATGGGGCAAGATGGGACCAATGATGGTTGATGGCTGTCACCTGAGTCTGACACTGGAAGGAAGGAATTAATTTAGAGGACACAAATATAAGGGTCTGCCAACACCTATGCCTCTGCACTTGATAGAGAACCTTCTAAAGATGATAAGCACAGAAATATGCCATTTCATTTTATTCAAACATCACTCATCTTTGCAGGTATCCATGCATAAGGGAGGCTAGGTCCAAAGTCCAAGTATGTTCTCTGGCAAGTCTCCTTTCAGCTCTGTAGGGTTTGGGTTGTATTCAGGGGCCAGACTGTGTTCACCCATAGAACGGCGTGGTCTTTTACACTCCTCACTAAGATGAGCCTGTGGTTTGTGCTAAACTCCTAAAAGGATTTTGGACAATGTTGGCAGTTTGTCCTAGTTCAAAACTGTGTGAGGGATCATAATAGCATTAAACAGTATGGATGCCTGGGACCTTGTGCTCAATCCTGGACTTGCTTACTTCACTATTACAAGGACAGTTGAAGTTGTTACCACCAGGAGGAGAGAGGGAAGAAGCTTGTTTGCAGGGGAATGTGTTCTCTCTTTAATTCTAATGATTCCTGGCTATTTTTATGTACAGTAGTTAGTTTTCAGACTGATGAGAAGGAGTCTCATTTGTGCAGATGGGAAATGCTTATTATGCTAATAGTGTTCTGCATTGTTAGTGGAGATTATTAGACAGAGATGTTAGAAATGCCTCTAGTGGAATTAAGTAGGTGACAAGGTAAAACGAAGAGATAAATGACAACAGTGATTAGGAAATGGATTGTACTGAATACAATAGTGCAAAGGAAGAGAGGAAAGAAACTACTTTTACAACAAATTGTTTAGTCAGTGATGTATCTATGAAAAAAAAGATAGTTTACTTAGAGGATATCAAACACTGCTTGTGAGATTACATGTGATGTTTAATCTGGAGAAAGCTGAGAGAAATGTCAAAATGGTCAGCAAGGAGGAAAAACAGAACACCTGAAAATAAGGAAACCACAGGCAGGCTTGTGTTTTATAATGAATATATCCTGCCAAATAGCAGTATTATGCATGGCTAGATATATTTTTTTTTAACATGCAGTTTAATGAATTGTGCTATTCATCTTCTCTGAACTTGTAATCAATCAAGAAAATCCAACATTAAAGATGGGCATATAGGCTGCATAGTCACATTTGTCTCATGTTGCATTGAAAACTGTTGCTCTTTGGCATGTTGTTTCTATACCTAGATCCGTTGTTTCAGCTGTAAGATGGGATTTGTGACTACAGTCTGAAAAATAGGCTTTGGGCTTTGTTTCTGGAGCAACACATGTCAGCAGCCTAACTCTGCTGTAAACTTTTACTAAATGTTTGATGGAAATCAATGTTCATTTATAAGTGCTAGTGCAGCATTGCAGTTTGATATGACAGAACTGATCATGATAAATAAATAATTCAAGGAATACGGCTTTTGTCCTTGTCTGTGAATCAGCAGTGAATCAGTCCTACTAATATATTGATTATTCTTAATTATTTAGAATGGGTAAAAGCTTTCCGTGTTGTGTCAATTACTATCACATGGCATGTTCAAACGTTGATCATTTTGACTGTTCACACTTGCAGTGTGTGACAGATCGCTAAAGTTTCTGGAGTCGTTTTGACTCTCTCATCATATGCCTGAAAATTCCATGAGAAGCAGAAGAGTGACGAACAGCAAATAGTTACATTTGTTAACTGATAACGAATGCTCTTGTTTGCATTCAAACTCTCCTGCTTTTGTACATGGCAGGCAATGCAATGATTACTTTTTTCTCCCCGAGATTGAATAGATGTTAGGCAGAGAATTCTGATGGGATAAACACCCCTTCCTTTGGATTAATTCTATATATCTGTAGCTTCCTAGTAGAAATAATCATGAATACAAAGGCTTATTGACTAGATAACTTGCTTTGACTGGTTGTAAAATGGTTTCCTGAAATCTATCTGAAACGGACATGTGTGATGTAGCTGTTTGCTGATTTCCAGCACCACTGAAGAGCCTCATGCACCAGCTGACTTTATTTTCTCCTATTCTGTCTCTGTTGATGGATGGCAAGAATGTCTAGTCTACTTGGCCAAAATGGCGGACTGACTGTCTTCCTAAAAGTATGGGTTAGGGGTTGGTGTATCCTCTGTTGCTGCAGCACCTGAGTGCCTCACAATATTTAAAGCCACTGAGAAGAGCAGGTACAACTATATCTTTTCATAGATGGGAAACTGGAGCAAAGAAAGACTCCATGGCTTGCCTAATGTCACATAGGAAGTCTGCAGTTGAACAGGGGACAAAACAAATTTTCCAGGTTCTGGGCCTTAAACATCCTTTCATGTTGATAATGCAGGAGATTCTTGAGCTGCAAAGAGCAACAAGAAAGGTCATCGCCCATGAGGAGGTGCCCATGATACAGAAAGTGTGCTCAGCTCTGTTTGGTAGTTGATACGAGGGGAAGAGAAGAGGGAAAAACTGTTCCATTTCTACTGAAAAGCAATTTGGAACAGAGTGTGGATATAAGATTTTACAAAATGGTGCAGATATAAACTAGTATAAGCAAAGAGTAATCGCCTGTGTTCTGTTATGAGAAATTCTTTATTCCTCTCCTTTCTGATGCTGAAGATCAGGTGAGGAAAGTTCATTGGGTAACCCAGCAGGAAAGGATGGGATCTCTCTGACAGGAAGGCAGTAGGAAATACTTTTTTTGGAGTGGGAAGTTCTTGTTTTAAAACACTATCAGTTTTTATGAGTGAAGTTTTATAGTGGAGTTGGACACAGAGTCTTTCAATATTTCTTTAGGTATGAGTAGCTATTTGCTGTGTCTCCTTGAAGAAACACGGGAGCAAGGTAATCTTTCCTTTGGGTTGCCACAGCTATGAGGAGGAGCAAAGTTACACTGTGGAGAATATTTCTGCACCAGAAGTGTCTCCATGAGTTCAAGTTGCCTCTGATCAGGCACATTTTTGCAATACAATGAATTATTGTCTTATTTTACACATATCTGAGACAGCCTTACAAGAGAACTTTTTTTAAAGTTGAGAATAGACAAAGACACAATGTCCTCTTTTTACTAGTCAGCCCATTCCCACACCGTCACAAAAGCATTGTCATCAGGCTAAGCCTCCAACTGTGACTCTGACCTCTGTCCTTCCTGGACCGTAAAAACATCAGTCAATACTTGAGACTTCTGCAAACAACAGGCTTTGATGAGAGTACCCTAAAGCCTCTAACACTCAAAAACTCTGATCACTGAAAAAAAAAAAAAAAAAAAGGCATCCCTGGATGGATCCCTGGACAATATGAGTCTCAAAAACAACTACTCAGTCTATTTCTTTTGTAAATAAGGTGACTAAGAGGTTAGTAAAATGCTGTGCCATTCACTTCACTTTCTTATTGGGTGTCTCCCTGACTTCGGATTTACATATGGCACAGACAGCAATTCTCTTGGGGAAATTCTGACTTTGCAAAAATCTTGGGATTCCTATCAGGGAAACCTAACAAAACTTTTTTAGATAAGACAATGTGAATTAAAACTGCAGCATTTAATTCTGGGGTGATTTTATCTTTGTTTATATTCCCTTGTTGCCTCCTCAAAGTTTTGTTTCAGGTATCTTGGAATATCTGGAGATTTGTGGTAGAAAATAGAACATGAGCAATACCAGATACTGCAGTAACCAGGCCAGGTGCCCACCAAAGCTGCATTATCACTCCCCTCCTCAACCAGACAAGGAAGAGAAAATACAACAAATGGCTCACGGGTCGAGATAAGGACAGGGAGATCACTCAGCAGTTACCGTCATGGGCAAAACAGACTTGACTTGGGGAAATTAGTTTAATTCATTACCAATCAAATCAGAAAAAAACCCTTCCCCCCACCCCTCCCTTCTTCCCTGGCTTAATTTAATTCCCAATTTCTCTACCTCCTCCCCTCCCAAAAGAGCAGGGGGATGGGGAATGGGGGTTGTGGGCAGTTCATCACACATTGTTTCTGTTGCTTCTTCCTCCTCACACTCTTCCTGTGCCCCAGCACGGGGTCCCTCCCACGGGAGACAGTCCCCCATGAACTTCTTCAGTGTGAGTCCTTCCCACAGGCTGCAGTTCTTCATGAACTGCTCCAGCGTGGGTCCCTCCCATGCGGTGCAGTCCTTCAGGCACAGACTGCTCCAGCGTGGGTCCCACATGGGGTCACAAGCCCTGCCAGCAAACCTGCTCCAGTGCGGGCTTCCCATGGGGTCACAGCCTCCTTGGGGCATCCACCTGCTCTGGCATGGGATCCTCCACGGGCTGCAGGTGGATATCTGCTCCACCATGGTCTTCCATGGGCTGCAGGGGGACAGCCTGCCTCACCACGGGCTTCACCACGGGCTGCAGGGGAATCTTTGCTCTGGCACCTGGAGCACCTCCTGCCCCTCCTTCTGCACTGACCTGGGTGTCTGCAGAGTTGTTGCTCTCACATAGTCTCATGCTCTTCCGCTGGCACCGTATTTCTTTCTTCCCCCTTCCTAATATGCTATCCCAGAGGAGCTACCACTGTCACTGATGTGCTTGTCCTTGGTCAGTGGTGGGTCTTTCTCAGAGCCGGCTGGTGCTGGCTCTGTTGGACATGGGGGAAGCTTCTGGCAGCTTCTCACAGAAGCCACCCCTTTGCCCCCCCTGCTACTAAAACCTTGCCATGCAAACCCACTACACCCGTCCAAGTTCAATGAATTCTTAAATGGGGCCAAACTAAAACATGGTGATCCAGTTCAATAAATTGAACTTAAATATCTCAGTAAATTAATATTGTTATACTGTATTTTGTATTTTTTAAATTATATAATTTCCATTCAATTAAAGAGCATTGTTTTGTAATTTTGTATCCATGAGAGGAGGGTGAATGTTCTGCAAACGAAAACTTCCTATTCTGTTTATCAATTACAGATTGATAAATAGCAAAAATTACGTGTACTTTTTGACCTTTCATAGTCATTTATTGCATTTAAAAATGAAAGAGCCTGGAAAACTCTACTTAATAGAATAAGCCAGCACACATAAAAAAAACCACCTGAAAATATTTACCTCAGTTATTGTATTTTTTAATAGGTCTTGACATTGCTTGGCAAAGAGTAAATGTTTTGTATTTACTTGGCTAGCCAAGTGCTTACTTTCCCACTACTCAAATAGTAGCTGACACTGGTTCTCTAAAGTGAGTGACGAACTAGGGTGAGGACTGAGTTGTCCTGAGAAGGGGACCACAGTATTCCTTAATAAACGTACAAGCCTAATTTCATGTTCAATCAACGTAAGCACTGGAAAGGTACTGTCACTTGCATGTATTCTATTCAGCTGGTGACTTCTTTTTTTCTTTGCCTCCAGGAAATCTCAGAGTAACTCCACTTCTAATCCAGCTGTTTTAGATAGATGCCTTTACATAGATGAACTATTCCAGATTGCCATCTGCCTAAAACTGAATGTAGAGCTGCACAAGAAACACTGTTTCCATCTAGTAAAACTCTTCAGACATATTTCTGTATTTTTCATCTCTTTTGGAATGATCAGGGATCTTATAAAATCATTTGGTGGAGAACAGAAAGGAAAGAAAATGAAACATTGAGGTAAGTGATTTATGTTCAAATACCTGCCCTGAACAAGCACATTGTGACTAAAAAAACCATTGATTTGGGTAATAGTGAAAGGTAATTCATGGGCCAGCATGAACACATAGCTTTCCTGCTTCATTCTATGCCAGTTCCCTAGAACTTCAAAGTTTGAATCAAAGTTTATGCCTTCTGTTAAATTTTTCTGTGAGCTGTTTTTCTCTTTCTGAGGGTTTACCTCTTTTCCATGATGAGCAGGGCATTTGGTGGGTAACTTCCACCAGCGAAGCTGCTCCTGTCTAAGAACAAGCTGGTGAACTCAAAAACTTCCAGAGAGCTGGATTTAGGCTACAGAATTCACAAAGCATTATGAAACCTACACAGGTGAGTATTTACAATCTAAGCAACAATAATTTTCTCTTTGTATTTTCATTTCATGCAAAATTTCAGAATGCGTGATATATCACCGGTCTTTTTCTTCCTTAAAAAGCTTTGAATCTGCATGAAAGTCAGGCACAATGTATCTAGATTGCTTCTACAGCATGCAGGAAAGGAAGAAGGCAGAATAACAAAGATTGCAACGTCTGGTTTTAAACATGTAGTAAATTTTCACTTATAAACCCAGGAAGGCTATAAGGTAGATTAGTATTTTTCTTTGCAGTAATATGTAAATCTAATTAACTACTGCTTCTGTAAGTGTAAGACAAACCAGACATATTTTCATAGGGTTTTGTATTACAGACTCTGAAGAAATTACTGTAATGATCTAGAGTAACTTACTTCATAACTCTGGACATAGAACTTCCCTGCATAAATCCCTACTTGAACTAGAGTATCGCTTGTAGAAAAGAATCTAATCTCAGCATCTTCAGCAATGCTTAAACAACAGGATTGTGACTAAATTATGCTAAGAAATGAAGGCAAATTCAGTAATGATAAGCTATGCTACATACAAGTGCACCGGCTTCTATCCAACTCTTCAAATGGTACTGTAGAACAAATAACATTTTAAAAAATATAGAAGAAATGTTTGTTCCATGTTTTCAACCCACTAGTTTTTAAATTTTTTTAACATGCCCAGATCCAGGAAACTTCCGTGATGGATCATTTTGGAGGTTATGTGGTACGACTTTACTAAAAACAACTGACACATGCAGAACCATTCACAAATTATAAATAAATAAATAAATAGATAGATAAAGGCTGTGCATACATCCAAAGATTTTGATTGCTCTCAGCAAATTAAGTTCCCAGTTTTAGGGAAGATTTATTTCTATTTTCAGTGTGTATATTTAAAGTCAGTCTGGTATGCATGTTTAAAGTAATAAGGTAGACATCAGAAAGTTAACAGTTTAATAACAGGTTGCCTAAGAATGCCAGGGCCCTTACAGTGATCTGAACGTAATTGACAGCTATTATTCTTCACTTAGAAGCAATGGCCCACCCCAGGAGCAATGAACAGACAAATCATATAGTATCATGTTCCTTCTTGATTGAACAACTTCAGGGGCCCATGGCTAACTGCATGGCCTCTTGTTCAGCTGCAAAAGTGTCTTTTTATTTGTTTGAGGAAGTGCACAATTGAATACGGAGGTGAAAGAGAGGCCATTTCTCTTTTGTTTTTTTTTTTTTTTTTCCCTTTTCCCCCTCAGCCTCAGAAAGGTCAGGAGCCTGCTTCATCTGTCATGCTTAATCAGCTGATGAAAACTCTGCTGATGCACGAGTTTGTGGCTCCTCTATTTTAAGCATAAATCTTAATGGAAGAATCATTCTGTAATGTGTTACTTCCTGAAATGTGGGGCTGCTCTTTTAGGAGGTGCTGGAGGCTTCTGGTAGCATGCGTGTACAGTGTTTCTGGAGCTCTCCCAGGGCACTGTGCTTTTGTTGGGTGATATATGTGACAGCTTCCCAATTGCATACGATAAGGCATGTGGTCTCAGACTCCAGCAAAAGGCTGTAACAGAGGGACTAGACGTCCCAACTGGAATGTGAAACAAGTCATCATGACTACAGTTAACAGGATGCCGCTGACTGAGGAGCAAAGATGGGAGTACATTTCAATTGCCAGAATTCATTTGCTCATTTCCCTCCAACCCATCATCTTTCTGATTCAGTTTTTGCAGAACAGTGGAAAAATGCTGTGTATCTAGTAAAGGTTGGCAAGAGATGTGCACGTGTTGAACTAGAGGGGAAGATGGAATTATGCAATGTTGGCATAAGTGTTCCTTTGTCCTGGCTGGTAGGTCTGGATGAGCATGCAGAGGGACAGATACTGTCCCTCTCTTTTCAGTGACACATCTCTTTTAAAACCCTTTTGAGATCTTTGTGGTAAAAGATGTCTTTTCACTAAAAATTATGTAGCTATCTGCTTTGCCATGTTCTCCTTGTTTGTCTTCAGATATGACGTATTTTTTATATGCATACATTCTAGGAAGGCCCAAGAATTTGTCTCAGGAAGAAGATCCTATAAAGAAAAGCTTCAGCACCATAAGATGCAGTGCCTTCTCTACTATCACAGAAGACACTTAGAAAGCAAAAAGGGAATGAGTTGCAACACAGAAATATGCTGTCCAAGATGGTAATGGATACTACTTTTTGCCACAGGATGGAGGAAAAGGAAACAATTCCCAGCCTCACACAAAATGAAAGTAGTCTACAGCACTTCTTTTTAATGAGCCTATTCGGCCATAAACACATGTGTGAAAAAAATGTAAAGTTATACCTAGTGACTTTGTGTGGGCTCAGAAAAGAAGAAGCCTTAATGTGGCCTGTGTCAGGTATTCTGACAGGAAAATATTTGTTACTTCAAAAAAAAGTTCAACAGAATGAGCTGGATTTCAAGAATGCTTTGCTCCATAGGTTAATGTGCCATTAAATTATTCATCATTGTACTAATGCATGTACTGAATTGTTGAAGTCCAGCATTAAGAAGGACAGAGCTGCAATAAAAAGACTTCACAACAGCCTCCCTCTACCCCAGTTTTATCGCATGTAGTTGGGAGATATTTCTCACTGTATCACAACATAGAAGAAAACACAAATGAATGCACAGACAAGAGATGTATTGGATGCATGGAGTACTCATCAGCTGTCCTCTGATGTACACAGAATTTAAGGCCCTGGTGCTTGCCAGAATATTACATGTATAGTTCCAATAATTTCATGGTGTCTTGAACTTGGAAATACTACCTTGGGCATAATATACATGGTGCACCTTCAGAGAAGCTGAAGAACACTTAAATATTCAGCCAGCTCAGACAGGCATAAGCACGTGTGGAGGCTACATCACCCTTTAACACAGCTTTTCCAAACATACAGGCTGCAACCTCATGAAGAGTCATGATAGCAATTCTGTTTTGGTGCTAAGCCAGGAGCTCAGTTTTCAACCACATGTAAGGTTGCAACTGGAAAGGATTTGGGAACTGGTATTCTAGTGATAAAGTGCAACTCTGCAAGTTACAGCAGTGTCTCAAGATTGAGTGCATGTGTGCTCATGTGTGCGTGATTCACGTCACTCGTTCTCCACCTACTGGTGGCATTTTTAAGGCCTATAAACCCTAATGCCCCTGCTATGAGTGATATGGAGGTTACCACTAGTTAACCCCATAAAAATGTGCAATCGGCTAATTGGAAAATTCTAATTAAGCCTGTGCTCATGGCGCAGACATTCTTATATGAAAGGCGCTCAGCTTGTCTGTATGACTGGCCTGCTTGCCACTGGAGAGCAGCAATGGGGTTGGGCAAGCTTTCCTTTCCCAACCACTGGAGCATGATGGCCCGGGTGACTGTGTTGATGGCTGGCTTGCTGAGGGCTGATTTTTCTGCTGCAGCCACCCATGGTTCCTTAGTTCCAGCTGCCTATTCATCCATGTTCCCTGTTCTCACTAATCGCCATTTCGAAACAAAATGAACAGGGGTGAACACAACTATCATTAGGAAAAACGATGACAATTAAATATAATTAATAAACACTCCTATTACAGGGCATATGCATGCTGTGTGTCTAAACTGGACTGAGTCTGAAAATTAGTACACCTCATTACCCAAATGAATTGGAATTACACAGCACAACTTCCACTATTAATACAGCTTAAAGAAATCCTCCATTTTTTCTCATGTATATCTGTTTCCAGAAAACTCTGTGCTTTTTAGTCAAAGAATATTAGAATGAACACTGCTAATCACATCAGTCCAGATGGTTGGCTCTCTTCTTGCCAAGTGGAAGTATTGTAACCTATTTAATGTGCAATTTACATAAGCTCCATGTTAATAAAGATCCATGAGCTTGTGGACTATTTCTCTACTCTTTTCTGTATTACGGGTTCAGTCCACAGAGGCACAGCACAGTGCTTGTAACTGCTGTTGGTCCTGGCTGCTGAAGCCAGGACTGCTCAGTACCTTGCCCCCAACCCTTGTCACTGTCTTCTCAGGGAAGTATGGGATCCTATAATTGATCATTATCCCCTTTTGAAGTCAAAAGTACAGTTAGGACCATACATGCCAAGACCACATAAATCTGTGGTAAAGGCTAGAGTGAAACCTAGCTCAAAATAAAATTATCCTGTTATTGTGTGCATTCAGCCTGCATTCTCGGACCAGCTGGAATGTGTTAGAATTGTTTTGTGTTTATGAGCTCTCCATCTTAACCTTACACAATTTAATTTTCTCTGGAAATTTACTAGCTTTGAGGCTACTGTGCACCCTGTCCTTCAGCCCAACTAGGATTTTCTGTGTGGCAGGTCACACTATGCTGGTGATCACAACATATTTTTCTGATGGTGGAATGATGTGCTTATGAATTCCTGTCGGTATCTCTGTAACTCATATGAGAAAAGTTTTGCTGCTGAGAGAACATCTACAGCAGGTTTGGCAGGCCATGCACCTTTCTGATATCCAACTGTTATGTGGAAAGAAAGCATACAAACACAGATCATCTAACATTAAATCATGGACTTGGCTGTACATCCCCCACTTTTCCTAAATCTTCTAGAGATACCTATGGAAGGCAGAGACTGCTTTTTTCTAACCACTGTAGAAACTTGTTGTAAGAGTACTTTGTTGTAAGAGTTCTTTGTTGTAAGAGTGCTTTGAAGAGCTTGTTGTACGTACAAATGGGACAGACACCAGCTGAACATGGGAAAGACAAAATTGTTTCCAAGGCTATATAGGAGTTAAAAGGTAGAATCACACAACTCATTCTACAAGGCTGTGTTACCTAGATTAACAATAAAATTTGACCTAAGTCTGCAAAGGAGATGACCTGTGTCTGAATGTTTTCTAACTTGGTAGGTTGTTGCCTGATATGGGTTTGTTATGTTAAAAGCACTAGAACCTGCGTAATTATTCATTTCATGTTTAATATTTTGATATTTAATTTAACAATTGACATTTCAGAATGTATTAAAGGCTATTGGGAGTATTACCACAGCTATGGACATAGTAGTGGAGGGTGCACATCCATCTCCACTGTGTAACAGAGCACAGTAAGATGCCAAGGGCTTAACGCTTGCCATTGTTGAATCCAGAAGTGTCATCTTTGACACTACTGGAGAAATGTTGGATCTATTAAGATTAAAGACCAGATACCCCAGGATGAGTTTGGCCCACCCAGGGATTTTTCCAAACAAAAAGATGACTAGCAAACAAAACAACTTTATGGAGAACCAGCACATGTCCCATAGCTATCTGAATCTGCTGTTCTTACGTGCCTCTTTGCCATTTCAGACAAATAGAACATATCAGATCCCTGAAATCTCTGACACCTCTGTGATGTCCCCTTCATCTGCCTGTCACTAACAGGTCACCAACTTCACAGGCAGTATGGGCATGAAAATCTATGTGTTCTGTGACCAAAGAAGTATGGTCCTCTTCTCTCCATGCAGAGACTGTTGCAAAAGACGTCCCTGCCCCCAGGAAGATGGTGCAGCCCACTCACTACCCATGTCCTGGTACTGGAAAAGGAATCAAAGGAAGCTGTGAGTGGAGGAGGACAACATCCACCCCAAAAATGCAGTTGTACTAGAGGAAGTAAATTTTTCTATTAAAAAGGATAGGGTGTCAGACAATGTTTTACCACGATAACTACATAATATTTGTGGGGAGGGTTGGACTGTGTAGCCTCAGTAGGGGCTTCCTCTGGATGGGCCCCACTTTGCACTAATACAATTTCCAATGTCCAAATGGCACAATCTAATCTGTAATAAGCAGCCAACATGGATATGATGCAAGAACAGGAAAGGAGCAGAAAAAACAGGTACATTAATAAAAAGAGAAATAAAAACTCAGAAAGAAACATACTGGTTAGACAGACTGCTCTAGTACAAAGGGTAATTAGTACTTTGGAAATATGGTCCAAGAAACTTCTTATTGCTACTAAATTGACTTTTGTTATTAAAGTGAATTTTGCTATTAAAAATATGACTTCAGAGAAGACTTTATAATAGAAAGGATAGTCTGTAGCATCAGTTGACTGAGAGGGCAATGTGATCTTTGAAACTAGAGGTTTTTAAGAACAGCTTGCACAGGCATCCAGTGGTCTTTTTGATGCTTTTCAGCTTCTGGAGATCTCAGCTAAAGTTTTTGTAGTAACTTGTGTGTGTGTGTGTGTTTCTGTATATTTATGCACACAATGGGGGTTTAAGAGAAAAAAAATATATAAAGCAAGAACATCCTAGCTTATCCATTACCAAGACAATACTAATTATGTGAATATTTAGTGGTTATATGCTAGAAATCACTAAAACCCCACAACCACTACTTTGTAAAGGACCATATGAATTTCTCCTGTGCACAGCTTCTTACACAAAGCCTAAGGTGACACTTGCCTGTTTCTGCAAGCCTGGGGACAGCCAGTAAAATCTCCCCCAAGGGTTGCTTCAAAGGCACAGGACGTTCACTGCTCTGTGCCTTGTTGTGCCAGGCCTGGAGCAAATATTTGTGCTTCTTGTGCTTAGCACAGCAGGAGACTAAGACTCAGTAGGTTTTACTAAGAACTGCAAAGTTCTGGCTGGGACTCTTCCGCCTCAATGTGGCAGCTGCTCTTGCAATATTCTGTCAGGGCTGATGTAGACAGAGTAGCTCTTGGTTTTTGAGGGGGAGAGGAGAATGGATAAGATGACTCTGCCATGTCCCTTTCTGCCTGGTTTTCTATGACTCCTTGAAAACAAAAAACTGAAACTCTGAGTGAGACTATTTTCAAACACCACCAGTCTTCAAGACTCCAAGCCTGAAAATTCAGAGAATGTTTTGTTGACAGGAACCTGTCACTTGCATTTCTGACAGATGTTGTCTTGCTCGGTTGTTGTTTTGTTTTTTGCCTGTTTCAACTGAAATATGGAAATATCTTTTCCATGTGTATGGGAAAGATGGAATTACTCAGGAGTGATTTCTCCTAACCTTTAGAAAACACCCCCGTATTCTTCAATTGGCTGCCTCTAATGCTTCCCACTGCTTTAAGCTCTGTTTTCCTACAAAACTGTGTGTTTATGGCATTTTAATCAAGTCTCCTTATTAAAGGTGTGAGCACCATTTTCTGTAAGGTGAAGGCTTGAGCACAATCTACATCAACACCTGACAGAGCCTGGTGATTATACATAACCTACATAACAGCTTTTCTGTTACACTTTTGACTACATTCTCACTCATTTCCTAAACCTTGGCAAGATAGGCAATCTGCTTTCCCATTGGAATCTCATGCCCACTGCCCACCATTACAGTCAGCTATCAATGAACAAGGTGACTGCAAACTAAGCTACATTTACTGGTACCTGCTAGTACCAGCTAAGTCTTCTTTATCTCTTAATACAAAAAAAAAGCCCTGGTGAGCGCTTGTGCTTGCAAGATTTACAGTAGGGATTAGAATCTGGAAGATAAATTTTCCTTCCCATTTCACATACGCAACCTATTCCCAGGTCAGGATTCATTCTGTCACTTAATACAAGGGAAGACTCTGGCATGAAATCCAGGATATGTTTTAATCTATTAATCAAAACTGGTGTAAACCTATCTTTAGACCTTGTCCAGACAAGAAAGAAAAATCACGTCCAAATACAAATAACTAAAACAAGTTTTTACCTGCTTTATTTCTGTGGGTCTTCTTTCCTCCTTTTTTCTTTTTTTTTCTTTTTCATTTTTCTAAGTTTTTGAGACAGTTGGAATTTTACTGTTGAAGGGTGAACAAAGGCCCTTCAAATGACTTATTTCAGGTCTGTAATGACTATATTTGTATTAATGCTAAAATGACCACAAGTTTCCAAGCATGTTTTCATATTTAATTGATATTATAGCAACATCTAGAAAGACTTTTCTTCCACAAAGACTTTAGAAAAGTTTAAGAACCTAAAGGTATTAAAACTTCACCAAAACAAAACTTCAGTGCTGGACGTGGCTGCTGAAGTCTAACAAATATGTTATGTGAATGACTGGCTTGTCACTTCAGTAACTACTGATTCCTATTTTGGACTTTCAGGTTACTTTTATTACCTACATGTTGCCGGGTTTCATCCTGATCATTGGTTTTGCCTAAGTGAGCCCTATCATCTTGCTATGGTGATGGTCCTTTCATGTCTTCTGTGTATCAGTGCTCTCGTGGGGTAGTCTTACTCTTAAAAATAATTTCTCTAAACAAAGAAGAATCTTATTGCAAACATGTCTCATTAATCTAGCCTATTGTCCTATTGAAAAATCAGGTAATTAGAAATATAAACATATTTATGTTCCATTTGCTCCACCTGTTCTATCATGTTCTCCCCCAGTAGTTAAGAACATTGCAACACTAGGATTTATCAACTGACTGTCAAATTCAAGAAAGGTAATTTTTAGCCTGCTCCTTTATAGCTGGCCTCAGGCTTTAAATCTCCCCATATGACCCTCAAGTAATAATTAGAGCAATTAGTTCCTGTCCCTCTGGGGTAATTGCTAGCATAAATTGAGCTGGCTTTCCTAAAAGTTCCTCTAAAAAGTCGGAAAGAAAGAAGGAAAGAAAGAAAAAAAACAAACCCCACTAAAAAAGTGAGGGAAGGAAAAGGCTGTACATAAACCAGCAAAAATAAATGGGAAAAGAAAAAGCAAGACAAGACAATTTTCCACATTCCATTCCTGTGATGCTGCCTCACTCACAAGCATCACATATATAGCATTCCTTCTTGCAGGCAACAGGCCTCCCTACCCCAGGTGCCATCAAAAATTAAGGGAAAGAAAAAAAAAAAAAAGAGAAACTCATATCTTAAAAGCAACCCTGTTTTTCATCAAAACATATTGCTTTAAAGCAGCCATCTGACCGGAAAGGGGAAAAAATCTACAAAAGTCTTGTTCTCTAAATATCTATGTAATGCTCAGCCAAAAGAATAACTAAACAGTAATGAGCAGGAACATGAATTTACCAAGTTAAAGGGAGAAACACTGCAGTGGAATAATTTGCTGAAGGGGATTAGGTGCAGGTCAACATAGCCCTCTGTGGTCAGCAGCAACGAAAGCAGAATCAAGCAGAAATTCATTACAAATCCAGTGCCAAGAGTAGGAATGCTGTATTTAATGATTTCAAAACTTGGCTTTGTTCAGAATCAGCACAAAACCTGACGATTCCAGATTCCTTTTTGAAAGAAGTAGTACAAGCTGTTTTATTTCTCTCAAAGTCTTCTGTTTAAACAGCATTAAAATATTTCTTTTTTATTTTAGCTATTTTTTAATACTTGGTGACATACAAAAATATTTAAAGTAAACAAGTAAGAAGCCCTCCTATCTGGTTCAAACACATAGAAATGGGAGAGTTTAAATAGTCAAAAGTGTTCTCCACATCCTTTTTTTTTGGTGAAAATTAAATACTGGTGAATTTCAAGAATTAACTTGGGTAGACCAACATGAACACAGAGTATATTCTCCCAATAGTAATAAAGCCAGCTCTGCCTCAGAACTTAATTGTCCACTGTTGCTTTATTTTAAATGTATTGCTTAAGCGCACTCATTCTAAAGGAAAATACAATTAAAATAGTTAATATGAAATTATTATTTTGGACTGTGAAAGAGGGAAAAAAGTTGATAAAATAATCTTGAAATGATTTCACA
The DNA here is from genome assembly GCF_023634155.1 of Falco peregrinus. Lineage (NCBI taxonomy): Eukaryota > Metazoa > Chordata > Aves > Falconiformes > Falconidae > Falco > Falco peregrinus. The sequence continues at coordinate 64,494,224 of NC_073727.1, forward strand.
TCACTTATCTAATTGTAAAACACCCTAATTCCTTCTATTTTTCTTCTCTCTATGGGGTGACCCTGATGTCTCCTATCTCTGCCCCTTTTTTCTTAAGAAAATAACTCAGGATAAGATTGGTATTTTACTATATTATCATAGGTGAAAAATTATGTGCTTCAGAAATGGAAAAAAGAGCTAACTAGTATTCAGAAAATTATTCAACTTCTGCTTAACTGTTGGTCCTTGGAAAAGATAATCATGCCCTGTGCATAAATGAATGCCAGTTTCCATGGATCAGCTGCCCTGGAGAAGGGCTCTGAGACAGAAAGCCTCCATTCCCCTCTCTTGTCCAGGTGAGCAGGGTGGACAGAGGTTTGGAAGAACTGAGAACAGGTCTCTGACTTCACTGAGTCAATGTCAGCCTGTCTCCTGTACAGCCTGAAGGCTGAAGAAGGTCATTCATGAGCCAATGCAACATGGGGCTAGTTTTAGGTCATTGACTAGGACAGGAGGTGCACCAAGCAGCCTAGCGGTGATGAAAGTAACACAGGAGTCGTTTTCACCTCAACACTTGCCCCATCCAGTCTGTTGACATATATCTTGAGTCCCAGGACATAATTTTTGGTTTGCTGGAAGTCCTGTGTTGTTCATCAGCTTTCAGAGAATCATGCCCAGAGTAGAAGCACTTTTGTGTGTATGGCAGAAGCGTAGTGGAATTGGGAGCCACAGTGTCAGAGAAAGGAAATGTCTGTAAACCTGAAATGTACTTGTCTCATATCGGCTCATCTCATGTATTGGTAGGCTGACTACTGAACCCTGGTGTCTTGATAAATTTTATTGTTTTGAACAGACAGGCATCAGGACACACTGGTAAAAAACTGGGTGCTTAATAACAATATTTAGATATATTTTGTAGGCTAACAAAATGTTGAGTCTGTGTTCTGAGACACCAATGCCGATACAGGTACTGACTATTCAGCTTTCCACATCTGCATGAATTTGGAGCAGTCACAAGGAAGGCAGAGAAACTGGTGATATAAAATATTGGATTATTGTACTGCTAAAGAAAAAAAGGAAGGAAAAGCAACACCTAAATCCTCACATAATGCACACTTCATATATGGTTAATGCAGTGTGAATTCAAATGAAATATAGAAACCTAAACCGGAGCAGATCATGGCTGACATCAGACACTGCAGGCATATTTATATTTTCTTCAGTATTTCCTCAGAGATCAGGAAGCACAGCTGACATACATTCAGATGAGGTAATTTCCTTATCCTTGAAGTCAGTGTAACAGGCGCTTGGTCACTTTAACTAGATGAAGTGATTTACATAGGAACTGCCAGCTTCACTTAGCAGAGTAAGATATAAGACCTCATGCACCTTTGAGAATTTGCACCTTCCTCAGTACTGGTACAAAATATAAAAGGTAGGACATGTAATGGGTGAGTTAAGATGTCAGGGTACAAATCCTCATCAGCCAAGAATCATGGAGGGCATCAGGTCTTATAAGGAATCTGCTCTGAACAAAAGGGTAATGGAAAAACTCACACGGACTTGTGATACACCACTCTGGACTTTGGGTAGTTAAAGCTTTAGAGAAACCTAAATGAACAGGTAAAGTCTGTCCAGATTAAGGTGGCAATGATACAGCTAGAAGGGACAACACAAAGAGAAGCATGAGTTTAGAAACGTTTTCACTAGATAAAAGTCCAGTCAAGTTTACACGATCTTGCTTCACAAATAAAATGTCTTCCATTTGATTTATTTTGATTATGTTTCTTGTGTGCTAAGTGGTGGTACAGCACTTCAAGAGGGATGATTTCCAGTGCAAATTTGATGGCAAAAATATAAACTTTGTTACTTGTTTCCAAATGCATTTCTTAGCTTTTACACTAAAAAGTATGCTTTTGATCAGTCCTGAAGACAAAAACCTGACTGCAGGCAAGTAAATCTAAGCACATGTAAGAGGCCAGAGGAGGATTCTGCCTCATGAGTGCCCTTTCACTAGACAGTACTTTCACTGGAGGCTATGAGGCCGGGAATATGATTGTATTTCTCATCTGTACTTCCCTGTGTTGAAGCAGTGTGGATTTTATCTGCCTAGGGAAGAGCGTGGGGAAGTGGAGAAATTCTCAGAGGGAATGTGTCAGATCTATAGCTACACACAGTGTTAACACATGCTCGGGCTCCCACTCTCTTCATTCTCTCTACATCACCTGCCTGCTGAGTTGAACATTTTGGAGGTGGTGAGACGACACGACAAGGAAGGACTGTTTTCCCAGCTCTGGCAGAACACAGAAAAAGTGTAAATGGGCCAGCTGATACAAGGAATGTTAGGATTTTAGAATAGCACATAGCTTCTTCTGCATTTAATTGCCAGAGCTCACCAACATGTTAAGTAGGTACAGTATTCTTATGGTTTAACCCCAGCCAGTAACTGAGTACCATGCAGCCACTCTCTCATTCCCCCCTCCCCAGTGGGGTGGGGAAGAGAGTCAGAAAAAAAAGGTAAAGCCTATGGGTTGAGATAAGAACAGTTTAATAACTGAAACAGTAAAATATAATACCAGTATCACTACATTAATAATAATACTTGTAATGAAAAGGGAGATAAAAAGAGAAAGAGAAAAAATACTTAAGGGTAAAAAAACCCCACCCTCAACCCCACCCGAAGTGATGCACAGTACAGCTGCTCACCACCCGCTGACCGATGCCCAGCCAGTCCCCGAGCAGCCATCGGCCCCTCCCGACCAACTCCCCCCAGTTTATATACTGAGCGTGACGCTCTATGGTATGGAATATCCCTTTGACCGGTTCGGGTCAGCTGTCCTGGCTCTGCTCCCTCCCGGCTTCTTGTGCCCCTTCAGCCCCCTCACTGGCAGGGCCTGAGAAGCTGAAAAGTCATTGACAGTATAAACACTACTTGGCAACAGCTAAAAACATCAGTGTGTTATCAACATTATTGCCATACTAAAATCAAAACTCAGCACTGTACCAGCTACTAGGAAAAAAATTAACTCTATCTCAGCTGAAACCATGACAATATCCACCCTGTATTCTGTACCGTCTATGTTGTGTCCAGGTTCCACACTTTCCAGTACACCATCACCTTTCTTGTCTTTTGATATATACACACAAGTATCATTCCCTTAGTCCGTGAGCCATGTCTATGAAATGTCTGTTTAGTTCAACTTCACCCCACTTCCAACTCCTTTCCCAAGCACATAGAAGGTTTAAAACATATTGGAATACAGATAACCCAGTGAAGGTCAGGTCTTCCCCAGCTGAACATGGCTTTTGTTGCCTACACAAGAAATACATTCCTGGGTTTTGCACAAAGCGGTTTATTAGCATTGATTCAGTTTGATATGGTGTTGACCCTCTAAATACTGAGTCTTCTGACTTCAATGGTAATTGCAGGTGCTCAGCACTTTTTAAAACAAGGGTAAAAGTACTGTAGGTGATTCGACCCCTAAAATTATAACACTGGATGAGGCATTCGAGTCACTTGGCCAAAATTCCTGTCTTTGAAGGCAATTGCTTGTAAGCACAATCCGAGGCAATTCCAGGCAGAATATAGTATGTGCTGTATTAAGGCCTTCTAATCAATGTTAGAGATTAGATAAGTCTCTGAAGAAGTAGTTTGCTATGATTTCAATAGCTTCATTAGCTGTTCTGACTCTAGATCCTTGCCATCCATGTAAACACACATTTTCCCTTTGAGTCTCAGCACTCACAAACCTCAACTATTTACAAACAGTAAGAAGTAGGTCACTCCCACTTCTTCAGATCCTGAAGCTGTAATGAAGTGTAAACATAAATGCATTCCTGTTGAGCTGATCATGAGTCAACTTTTATTCTCACACCTATCTGTGGGACCGAAGCCTAAACAGGGAAAGTATGCAAAACTACAGACAGAAATGGTTGGAGAGGAATGCATTACAAGACCGCTATTAATCTATCCTTTTTTATTGCCCTCTCCACTTTGTAGTCTTTCTCTATGCCATTGTTCCTTTTACATTTATTTCCTTTTCTGTATCACTGGTTTTTCTTGGCAGATTTCATTCCAGTTCAGTACCTAATTCTTGTTCAGTAACTATTCCTGTTTTCAGTAATATAATATTCCCAAGTAGTCACCTTTAAAATGAGATTTTTATCATGCCTGGCCTCTCCTGGATCATTATTTTCTTTGGGCATTTGAAAATTAGAAAAAAAACTATAGTTATTTTTAAGCATTAAGACAGTGGAAGAATAAAAATTTGTTTCCCATTATAAAAGTAATGTAGCTGTAACATTCTTTTATGGCGGCAAAACCTAAGTGATTATAGCTCAGAGTTGGTATTGGAAGTGGTGAAAGCCCTTAGTCTCATAAAAGATACATTTGATAATTTTAAGTTGTGATATTAATCTGACCAAACATGGACCTACAACAGAGCTAGTCTCTGTGCTCCCTTTGTAATCAAAACAGTGAGAAATACCTTGCAGTACAAGCTCTCAAGTTTATTTTGGAGGCCCTTTTTAGGACAAGAAGTGATATACCTTACAAAACTTTCAGTATGTACAAATACATTAATGAGATATATCTGATTTTTTTGTCCTTGTTTCTCCACGGTTCATAGCCTGCCTTGTTTTTGCAAAGGGAAAGGGATGTTTCATGATTGAGCAGTAATGCAATGATGACTCTGGAGCTGCAGAGGAAATCTCAGGGAATATATTTGCCCTATATGCTGAGCTAGTGGGGGAAGCTTATGGTCACTTTTGTCTCCATCCAGTAAATTTTCACTCATGCACAATTTAAAAGCTTGTGAGTGAAGAATTAGCCCCAGAAATCTGCACCTGAATTCATGCATCTCCTATGAATGTCAATAGAAGTAAGTGTTTGCACCAAGGAGACAATACACACCATTGTTGATCTCATTTTTCCTTGATTTTCTCATTTTCTGTCCAATTCCTTCAAGCTTAGATAGCTCATAGTTTCCCTTCACTGTTGGTCTAGTAGAAAGTCATTTCAAGCACTGCGGGTCTGCCTGCAGTAATGGCCATGCTAAATGCCATTGTGTGGTTTGGATCTCCAGAAATGAAAGCTGTTCTGTTACCTTGTTTCCTGCTCAAAGGTTACAGGTCTAATAATTAGAGTGGCCCCTTGATGAGCACACTGAGATCCAGTTTGCATGCCTTAATGGCAGCGGTATGAATAAAATTATAGCTCTTCATAGCAATCTTTTTTTGATATGATGTTAACTCTGCATTGTGTAACATTAAAGTGTGGTTATTATATCCTTGGATGCCAGCAGAATTTCACTCATGAGCAAAATGAGGAAAATTTGGCCTCCTGAGACAATCTAAAACTCTGTTTAAAGAAGAAAACTCAGATGCGTAAGCCACCTGGACAAAAGACCTCTTTATTTTGTGTTTCAGTCAGCAACAGGATTATTATCTAAGGCTGCTAGACCAGTAGGACAACCTTTCCTTAACCAGTGACCCCAGTCAGACTGGCATCTGAACACAGGGCTGCACCTTACGACTTCATGAGATTTTTGTGTGTGCTTAAGCGCATATACTTACCTGCCATTCTAGAGTAGTTAAATTTTGCTGAATTAGGACCCAATTCTAGTGGTGCAGTGCAGTGAAAATAATTGCAGGAATCTGTAGGAATAAATAAAATCAAATACCAGTTTAATACTATCAAAATGCATGCTTGCATATCTACAAGCAAAAAGAGAAAATGGTGGTGACTGATCTATGGGTAGCCAAAAGCAGTGGCGAGTCATCTATTTTAAGTCCTTAGATTACTAAAGGACAGATCATTCTCATTTTGAAAATACTGAATTCCTATGAAGTGGGGGCTGCAGGGGTCTCTGTGAGGAGAGGCTGGGGGAGCCCCATGCCAGACACAGCTGGCTCCAGATGGTTCCAACCAGCTCCAATGGCCCCACCACAGGACACAGTCGACCCTGTCAATCGAGATGGTGGTGCCTCTGGGAAAACAGATAATTTAAGTTGGAAAAGACTTTTACAATCATTAAGTCCAACTGTAAACCTAGCACTGCCAAGCCCACCACTAAACCATGTCCCTAAGTGCCATGTCTATATGTCTTTTAAATACCTCCAGGATGGTGACTCAACCACTTCCCTGGGCAGCCTGTTTCAGGGAAGAGGGAACAAAAAAAGGAGTGAGAAATAGGAGAGGGAACACCAAGGTCAGAGGAGGAGGAGCTCCGTGGTGGGGCAGGTATCCACTGCAGCTGTGGAGCACGCAGGCTGGAGCAGGGGAAGAGAGGAGCTGAGAGGAAGGAGCAGCAAAGAGGAACCACTGCGTACTGGCCGTAATCGCCCCCACCACCATCCTGCCTGTGCCACATGAGGAGGTAGAGGAATTAGAAGTGAAAGCAAGAAGCAGAGCCTGAGAAACCAAAGGTGTTGCTGTTAATGTTTGACCTTCTGTTTCACACTACCAAAATTATTAATTACATTTTTATTTTAATTGGCTAGTAATTAAGTTAATTTCCCCAAGTTGAATCTGTTTTACCACAACAGTAGCTGGTAAGCAATCTCCCTGTCTTTATCTCTGCCTATGAGCTTTCTCATTCCTCTTCTTCCTTATTTTTTCCCCTGGTCCCACTGTGAGGGGTGAGTGAGTGGCTGGCTGGGAGTTCAGCTCCTAGCCAAGGTTAACTGACCACACTGGGTCTAGTTTTTAATATTGTGCCCTTTGCAGTTCAAATACCTGAAATGCTTATCTAGTTTTAGCCTATAGTCTTTCAGTTGGGTGAAATCAGATTGGAAACTTGAAAAGCATTAATTGTTGGATATTCAAACTTTTTCTCTGAGTTATAGAAAAACACTGCTTAATAGTCCTTAATCTCAGAAACTTAAGGACCAATGTAAAAAAACCCCCAAAAAACCCCAAAAAACAAAACAAAAGGAAACACAACTACCAGTGAGAAAAAAGGGTTGAGACATGACTACATTTTTAAACTGTTGCATCTAAAGATGGAACAATATCATCTGCATAACAGAAACTGAGTCCAGAAATCTCTGCAAATGACTTGTGGATCTGAGGGGACTGTTCTGGCCAGAGATAAAGTGAAATAATAATAAGCTTAATTTATCTTTGGACAGTTCTTGATATACAAGTCAAAATTCTTTGAAGTGTCTAAACAAGTTTAATACATTAAGGAAATAGACTTAAAAGACTTTTTTTCAGACCAATTATAATTCCATAGATTCAAATTCCTCCTTTTTTACAAGTTAAAACAATAAAATGGACCATATGTAAGCTTTTTAAATGGTATCTTTTGGAAATAAAATCAGTCCTTTAAGTCAATTTTATACATTTTTCATATGTTTTGAACTTTCTAAAAGGAACATCTTCCAAAATTATATTAAATGAAGCCCTGGTTAGCAAAAAAATTCCCATGAATGTTGGTTTTGTGTTACTGCTAAATTGGTTCCAGTACATTAGATTAGTTCCTTGCATAACATTGCTCTATTCAGTGCTTGTACTTTCTTTTCACTTCTATTTCTAGCCGTTATTCTTTATTCACCTCTGCAGACAGGAAATTACATGATAGATATTGCCACCTAATGGGGTACAAACTTGGGAAAGTGGCCTAAAATTAAACTAGTTACTGAATTAAAAATGTTGGGTGGGTTTTCTACCGGGACAGAGCATGATATCTCGAAGGACAGGTGCCAAGTTGTTGGAGCTAAAGGATCTGCTTCACCAACAGAGAAGCAGCAGCAAAGTTGTGCCCCATTAGGTATGGTCTAGCTAATGAAGAAAGACACTGAGTCACACTGGCTTTGTAGAGCCCTACCCTCTGTGGCCAGAAAAGATTGCTATGATCATCTGGGCTGGGCTTTTGCATATGCAGGCTGTAGAGTTTCTTATAAAATAGATTAAACATGAATGATGAGATGGGCCTCTGGTGATTATAACCCTGGATGCCAGAAAAAAAATAATCAATCACGAATGGCAAAAACTTGGGCTTTTGGCCTTGTATGATATAGTTGTATACACTAAGGTAGCTGATATTAATTGTGATGAACTTCACCCTACTGAATGTCCTTCCTTACTAAATCAGTATTTGAAACACCACCTTTTCTATTAAAAAAAATTAAAAATACTTTAATCATTCAGAATAGCAGTACAGTTGTGTAACGCTTGCAGCTCTATATATCCCAATTTGTAGAAAAACATATCTTGTTTTTCTAAATTCAGCACTCAGCTATTTGTTGTAGGGTTTTGGTTGTTTGTTGGGTTTTTTTTTTGTTGGCTGGTTGGGGGTTTTTGTGGGGTTTTTGTGTGGTTTTTGTTTTTTGTTTTGACAGTCAAATCCTTTCCCTTTTCCTGAGACATGTTTTCACTTTGCAAATATCACTGACCAAATCACTTTGTCTTTACTGTGGCACATAGACAGTTCCTTGTCCTTGTCTGAATTCTTCCTTGTATTTCCATATCCTGTTCATGGAGTGAATCCAAGGACCGGTTGCAATCATTTCATTATGTCTGTGTTCAGGAATTTTATCAGTTAAACCCTTCGTTTATTTTTAAGTTTGTGTTTGTGCAATTGTGGATTTGTGAGTGTGCATTAGAAGAAAGCACTCAGAAAATGTCAATCTTTTATTAAGGCTTCCAATATTTCATTTGATATTCCTGAGCAGTTAGAGTTTAAGGTTTGGATACCTTTTCTTTCAGAAGGTCCACATATATTTACAACTTCCTAATGCCACATTGTCATTGCAAAAAACTCAGCGTAATCTATATTAATAGAATATATAAATAAATGCATATTAGAAATGCCACCATTTCTTTAATCAATATACATTTATTATAGGATGAAACAGTGTCCTGCAGTATATAAGATATTATTATCCATCTGACAAGCAGTTCTGCTCTACTTCAGATATTTTAAGCCAGGTTTCAACAGGTATTTAATAGCCAAAGAAGGAAAAGTATATGCTAAGGGATTTGAAAAAGCGCTTGGATACTTTGTTCCACAGAAGTTAGGTAAGTAGTGTTGTGAAAGTTTGCAGGTACCTATGTCTTATTGGCTACTTACTGTCTAAATGACTGATACTTGAGTGTGTAAAGTTGTCTTATGGCGCCTAATCAGCAAGCACATAATGGATCTAGGTTCATACGGGATTTTCACATTTTTTGAAGTTTGAACTTCTCTGACCTGAGTTAATACTCCCTCTGTTGAGACAGTGTTGAGTCTGTATGCATACACTGACTTGATATTTCATTTTTCTTTTGCATCATGAAGAAGCAGACACTGGTGAGGCCTTGAAGTTATCTATTAGTCCTCAGCTTGCAGATTAATTAATCTGGAGATACCTCTGGTTTTCCATCGATATCTGGTGTGATGACCGCTAAAGTGAAAGCTCTTGGCTCTGCGCAGAGTAGCCACAAACTACACTGATAGGGATACAGATAGAGACAGTTGCAGCACTTTTATTAGGCTGATACAGCCTAGGTAATACACCCTCTCACAGGCTGTGGGAAAGAGTGCTTTTACTGATGTGGTTTGTCTCCCTGTGCAAATTGTAGAAGAAAACTGGGTTATAGAACCTTCCAGATTTTTGTGGAATTTGCATCTGTGAAAAGGCAAATTCCTCTGATTTCTTTGAAAATCATTTATGCTTTGAGTAAAGAGTCTACCATGTGGATTGGGTGGTGGTTTACAAACTGAGAAGTGATGCTCATCATAAAAGTTCAGAACTGAAGCAGAAGTAGACCAAAGGTACCAGTAGTCATTCCTCTTTCTTCTTCCTCATGAGTCTTCATCCATTGAAAAAGGTTCTGCAACTTTTGCAGTGAAAGGCCACTTTCAGCTCAACAAAGGAGAGAAGGCAAGCAGGCAGGCAGGCAGGCAGGTAAAAGTGTTTTGGCATTTTTGTGATATTCTTTCCAAATATTGCAAAACATAATCCATAGACTAAGTATAGTTGTATGGGGGAAACCCAAATCCTCTCAAATGCATACTTATGAGAGAGAGAGAGAAATTAGTTCCAATCAGAGATATGATTATTGTTCAACTCTGAGGAATGAACACACTTCTGAGAAGCTAGCAGAGAAAATACAGAAGTAACACACTATTGTTACCTTCCAAAAAGTGTTTTAAGATCTACATTATCCATGAGTCAAAGTAATTGAAATCTATTTGGCTTTTGTCCTGAGGAACTGTTATTCACTTGAAGTATTTCTGCCTAAGTGCAGAATGTTGAGGAACTACTTGAATAATTAAATGCATATGATTAAATAAGAAACAACACATCTTCTATGGGTGTATACTCAATATACATCTGTATAAGTACAAATTGCACCTTTAGCTAGCCCCAAAAATCCAAGGCTGCAGACAGACCTGTGTCACTTTTAAGGTAGGTTTTAGACAGCCTGAGCTAAGATGATGCTTATTGAGTTTATTTATCTAATGGGTTTAGATAACATTTGTTGGAGCTCCTGTGTTAATCTGACCAAACTGATAAATCATAAAATACCGGATTAGATTAGATTGCTAGTATCTCAAGGGTTGGATTACCACTTACTCTGTGATCTGTCAAGGAAATAAGTGAAAAAAAGAAGTATTGGAGAAGAAAGCAGGATTTACTACATGATGAAGATGGTGAATATTCTTGTGAATGGGAAGAAGCACTGGAATCTGTGAATCTTATTTTTTCTTGATGATATGGAGACATCCAAATAGAAGAATTTTGATATTTTTTATCATTACTTGGGGCTTTCTGTTACTAACTGCTGAATAAGTGTCTGCATCCTGAAAGGTTATTAAAAGAACTCAAACTGCTGGTTCATGGAGGTAGTCTTGTTATATATATATATATATATATGTATATGCAGGCTTCTTATGGTAGAAACTTCATGCCTGTTTCAGTACACAATCCTGCCGCAGATCTGTGCAAGAATTTGGTAGCAAACCATCATTGCTAATGAGAAGGGCTGGTTTCCTGCATGCTTGTGTACAGATACTGGTAATGATGAGTGACTTATGAATGGCATGCTGCTATGTGTATTTTGGCAATTCAGGAATTGCTTTATGCCCTGTTCCTACTGTATGTGTATTTTGGCATGTTGGTTTAGTGCGTATTCCTAAATAGTATGTAGGTTTGTAATGTTGAGCCTGGGTTAGCATGTTGTATTCTTCCACAGTGCTGGGCAGGACAAGAATAATTGAAAGGGGAAATGGGATTTTATTTTGTTAGTTTAATAATATCATAAGTCAGCAGAGAAACTGGTAAAGTATAAAAACCTTTGTATCACTACTGGCTGAGAACTGCAAAACCAAACTAGGTGTGATTTAAGCTGTGCAGCTGAAGAACAAACCAAAAAGTCTGAATTTCTGCCAAAAAACCAAACAGACATAGAAATCCCCTCATCTCTTAAAGTCACTGAATCCCTATAGATGAGATTTACAGATGGTTTATAGTGACTTTAAAAGTGTATTTGAAATATTGTTATCCTAACTTTCTGATGCTTCTGTTAGATGCATGAGGACAAATTAAGAATAACTTCATAGAAGTAAGTGGCTTTAAACTTGCTAGAGAGGGAATCAGGCCCACTCAAAACAGTTCTGCTTTACTCCTTGCCACAGGCCGTGACTGTAGAATTAAGCAGTGAGAAACATCGCCTGCTATTTTGGCTGCCCAGTACAAGTAAGAGTGAACATGTGGCTACAGCGAAGTGTTGGCTGCTGAGAGGTCTGGTTTATATTCCAAGCTCTACCACCAAGTCGTAGTTTCTGACCTGGGATGAGTATTTAACCCCTGTGTTCACAGCTTTTTCTTATCCACAAAGTTAGACTGGTATCGTCTCACAGGGATGATATGATTCCAAATACTTCAATAACTGCAATTTTTGGTTTTTGAAACCTTTAATAAAGACTCCTGTTAAACAAATATTAATTATGTAACAAGTTTTCTAATGGTTGAATTTAACTGCAGGACAAATTTACTGCAATAAAATTTGTGACATTCTTTACAGATCTTTGAGCTTTGTGGGTCCTAAAAGCTTGTAACGTAGTTTTACATTTCTAAGGTGAAACTAATTAGGATCGGCGTCCTTGCAGAAGCTGGATTTCTCATCTCCTGTCCCTTTGTGCTGAGATCCAGTTTCAAAAAGTACTGTCCTGCAAGTTTGGTCTGTGTCTTAATGTATATATGCCAAAACTTTCTGATAACCTTTTTCTGTGAGAAATTAACTGAGATTTTGAAGGTTCTCGTAAGCTAGGTAGTTTGGAATTGGCAAAAAATATTTACTTTTCTTCTAAATGTTTGTTCTTTATATTGCTTGGAGGAATACAAAGAAAAGCTTATGCTATGCAACATGCCAATAAAAGTACAGAAGTTTGGTGTGGCAGTAGTCTCTCCATCCTAGCTCTGTGCTGTAATAAAAGGTCTATGCTACTCTCTGTTAAGAGGGATCAGTGAGAAGGAATAATGGAGAAGGTATTGTGCTTACTAATGCCTATTAAAAGACTTCCTTATCTTCACCAAGAAGTAGGTAAAACCTGTCACTCCCTTCCATATCCATATACAATAACAGCTTTGAAAAACCTGACAGCTTCAGGAAGTTAAGTCACTAGGTACTTGTGGCAGAGATGTCCTCCAGCCTTTTCAAAATTAAATTATGTTGCAAAAGAAAATGAGGCAGTGTTTTAAAGTATTGTTAATTAAAAATACATATAGAGAAAGTGTCTGGAGAGAAAGTGAGTGGTGGTGTAGCTAAACCAAGCTATTTTCCTGTCTCTACTACCTCTTTAAGTATCCCTTTGTTTAGGACATTTGTATCTTGGCACAAGTTCTCACAATACCACTAATTTCATCTCTTCTCCCTGGCAAGGGTATCCCCATGATAGATTTGGCACCCTAGCAAGTATCAGTCACAAATCCTACCACTGAGATAAGACAGCAGGAACAGTTCCAGAAAGAAGGCAGTGGGTGTCTCTGAAGATTTGTAACACTCTGGTGTTTTATTCTGTAAAAGGTTTTCTATTTTACATAAACATCTCAAAAGATATTATTGTTTAGGCGGGATATTTTATGAGCTGTTTTGTAACACTTGAAAAAAAAATGTTACCTACCTGCAGGATATTTTCCTTTCATTATCTCAAAAAAACTAAGTCCAAATTTGACTCAGTTGCACTGATGCATATTCAAATTACCTCATTTGGCACCACTAGACTCAGATTTATACCAGGTAAGAGAGGAATGGGATTCATATGTCTTCGTCATCTTTGCTAGTGTGTCACCTATTGAACAAAGAAGCCCCCTCCAGAAGAGCAGCATTTCAAAATTCTACAGCCAGCTGCCTGCAGCATCCAGGTGGAAAGTGGAAAAGTGTTGCTCTGAGGCTGCTCCCCTATTATATGCCAAGTACACTTGTGTCAGAACCTCATGGTCCTCTCTCTCAGTCCAGTAAATCTGTTCCTTGTCCAGGCCTTCGCTCCTCTTTGCTATGACAGGAAAGTGAATATGAATTATAGGTGAGGTCTATTTTGCCATCATGTGAGGTCCAGACCTACAAGCCAGATCTGAATGTGAAGACCTGGGCATATTGCTAGGCATATTGCTAACAACAGATCTACTGTGTGAAACAGATGTCAAGGGTAAATGGGAGTGGGGAAACAGTGAGATAAGAGCGGAACAGGGACAGTGGCAGCAAAGAGGCTTTGAATTTCAAGGACCCATTATTTTCTGTCTAAATCAGTGAGGCTGAAATTGTACATTGTAGTTGGCTGCTAAGTCATCTCTAGGATTCTTTGACAAGACTAGGGCTTTTACAGAAAAGGCAAGACAGCTCCCCACTCCCAGTGTTAAAAATAGATTTTTAATATATCTTTACAAATCTCCAAACTTCACAATTTGAGGACTTAATCCTAATTACAAGTATAAAGACAGGTTGAGACCTAATGCAGGAAAAAGATTATCCTATTATCCTGTGCTGGCCTACAAGAGGCATTTTATACCATGCTGAAAGAGAGGTGCGTAAGTCTGAGTCTATGTCTATTTCTACATTCTTGTAAAAGTGTTCAGTGAAGACAAGGCATTAGGGTAAATCTTCTGAGTGTGTCTTGTGAGTCAGTTGTCTAACTTCAGTTGTTAAGTTGAAGCCATAGTTAACTATAACATGGGAGAATAAAGATGTAGTGGAGAAGATTAAGACTCAAAATGCAGATAAATAAGATGTAACTGAGTTTGTTTTAAAACACAAACTAAGAAATGTTAACTAGTAAGATGTCATTTAAAGCAGGTGGGTTTTTTTTTTTTCCTTTCATATTGTTGTGGACTGTTTTGCATGCTAAGAAAGGAAATGTTATGAAAACAACATTCAGACATGGCCAGTGATTATTTTTTTCAATACCCTCTCCTCCAAACAGCGCTGTATGTATGAAACATGAAATAAGGTGGGCTTTTGTGCAGGGGTCTGAAACGTGTAATTTTTTGCAATGGCTGAAGTGCAGAAGAGTAAGAAACCCCTGCGTGGTAACACACTTTGTTTTCAGGCAACAGAGGCAGGGTTTCAGCACTTCGCACAGTTCTCCACATCAGGAAAAATGTGTCTTCTGTCTGGGCTGTGCAACACTGTATTTGCTTTTGCAATTGTGCCCTTTGGGCTGGCTTCTGCCACTGCTTACACTCGGTGGTGCTTACAGAAGAGTACAACAGAGGGACGAATTTGGTCTTCTGTTTGTAAGCAAGCACCCAGGGAATGACACGAGTTGCCTTATTAGGAAGCACAAAAGGAAATAGTGCCGCTTGGCAATGCTCACGTGTTCCAGCCGCCAACGTCTGCAGTTCTTCAGCCCTCTTGGGCCTGTGCTTTTTCATTGTAAAACAGCAAGCCCTTGAAAATACAGTGCTTGCTTGGCAACTGACCGCTGCCAGATAACAATTGACACTAGGACTAATTTAGTAATGTGCAGCTTTGGGAGTGACATTTACTGTATCTCCTGGCGCAACTGATACAAAGCATGCAGCCGTGGCAAGCCCTGCATGGTATTTGCAAAGTGTCAACTTGAAAGAGTCAGGCTGCTCTTATGTCTGCTCTCAGAGGCAATTGCTGCAGCCCATCAAATCAACCTTCATGTAATATAAACAGGGGGACGCTCTCCCGCCATTCAGTGTTACTATTCTGTGCGGTTGCTGGTTATATCATATGTCAACACATTGTACAGATAATGAAAATGGGGAGTCTGAACTTGTATGGGAGATAAAGGTTTCCCCGGAGAAACAAAATTACAGTGAACCTGTCAGGCAAAGATTAAGGATTTTGCAAAATAATCAGAGAGACAAAAGTTAGCCCTTTTGATATGACTGTTAGCTGTAGTATGGCTTACTGTGCAGAATAATTCTATCAAATTAGTTCATTAATATGTAACTTATAATGATCTTTGTAAAAGGGACTTTCAGCATAAAATACTGGTAGTTCTTTCAGGAATTCCAGGTGGGTGGGCTGAAAGCTATTGTGGTAATGATTGCAGAACTAAAGATCTCACAAAAGAAATTTTCACCTGGATTTGTGCAGTAGATAGATGTTTCGGAGGGGAGGTTTAAATAAGTGTTCTCAAATCCTCAGATGGGGATATTGTTTTCATCATTTCTCCCCTTTCATGGAGCAGGGTTGTTGAGCAATGGAAGGTTTCCAAACAGAACAATAGAAGGATGTGTGTGTGCAGTTTTACTTTCACTCATTGACTTTTTGCCAGAACAAGCAAAATGCTTAGTTCTTAGCAATTCAGCAGTGCTCTTTAATAAGAGCTGCAGTTGTAAGCTGTTGCTGTGCTGAGAGCAGAATGTCTCATCCTAGCATCCAGTCTCTTCCCCATCCAGGCTCATTGTGAAGCTGCTCTGGGGCTATATCAGTCAAAACCTCTAACAGCCATGCGTGCTACACAACTATTTCTGCTGCAGAGGTCCACAAATGGCATGCAGACAGACAAATTGCATCACAGTTTCTCCTTGGTAACTGATCCTGCACCAGGTGAACTCTAACCATCAGGAAGCTGCTTGATCTGGATATTAAAACCCATCAGAACTCCAACTGCTGTCTGCCTCAATGTAGAAGAAAAACCTCCACCTGGAAAGACATGTCGAAGCTGTTACCATTTCTCCTGGTTATTTTCCATGTCGTATTTTTTTAACATTTTCTGCTCTGTTGTAAGAAGTTATTTGCAAGCACGTGAACTTATAAAGGAATGGTTCAATAGCCAGAGTGATAATGAATTTCCACACAGGGATATTGAAGAAATGAATTAAAGATTAATGCCAACAATTTCTGTTAAAATTCAGTTTCTGAAAAAAAATATATTTGTAACTAGATGAAGTTCTAGCTATGAAGCTTTACTCACTCAAAAGGTGCTTATGACACATTTCTATGCACGTTGGATTATTTCTAAAAGTATCTTGATGCTTGACTGAAGCACAAACTGAACTGCGAACTGTGCCAGCCACAGCGGTGGTCCTGTTGTATCTATGCCCCTGTACTTAATGTGGGAACATTACGAACACAAAACCTTAAAATGTAATTATTTCATTTTTCACTTCTCTGCATAACCCCATAATGAGAAGTCACAAAATTCACTGTGGGAAAATCATGATGTCTCCATGGTTTTGTTACTCATTTCTCTTTTTCTTTATTTTAATAATAACATTGCTGTTTTCTTAAAGTAACAGTTCCACATCTAGGTGAGTGATTAAGCTTCTATATTTATATCACAGCACATGGATCGAAACTATCCTGATTTCCAGAAGCTCTAACTGGCTGAAAAAAGTATCTGGTAGAGTGAAAACAAACTCTAGTTACTCAGGCTGAAGGATGTTGTTCTTAATCAGTCTGTGTGAACTAATTACATGGATAATACAAGGGTTTTGAGGGAGCAGAAGCCTGCTGCAGTGTGGCACCCAAGAAACAACTTCCCTCCACAGAAGCCTGGCCTGCAAACGGCACAGTTTTGTGGACACAAAGGGAGATATAAACCAACAGAGCTTACATGTGGAGACAGCTCTACAGAACTCTGCAGGGAACAATTCAAGACACTTCTTAATCTGTTTTATGTTCCCATTGCATTTGCAAATGCTATTTTATATTCCAGGAGTGAGATAATGCATGAGTTTGGGAGGAAATTGTGGGAATATTAGATATTTGGGAGAGAAAATCTTGCCGTTTTAGTGCTGTCTGCAAGTGACAGAAGTGTACAGCTTACTGTGACAGATAGGATTTTGCTTCAAACTATTTGGTAGATTGTGATTAATAATGTATTAGCAATCAAAGATGAACCCTATATGCTCTTTCTTAGTAACATAATAAATAAATTGAAAAGGGCAAAGGAAGAAAAAAGAGGAGTAACCAGGCAAAACCCAGCATGTGTATGAGGCTTCACTGAAAATTAACATGACATGGGAATGGGAGTCCAGTGGATGATGAAGATCAGAGCTCTGCTTTGTAGAAATGCCATCGCTGCCACACAGCCACATGGAACACATTGCTACATTAGCCAAGAAAGCAGTGATAGTTTTTTCTGTAGGTCACGGGGGAGGAAAAGTCTGTCCAATTTTAAGGTCTGCAACGAACTAATAATTCAAAAGTGTTTTTCTAGCCCTCCTCATCCTTTGCATTAGGCTGAGAAAAATATGTTTTGTCCATAAATTGCCAGGTTTGCTACAGGTAAAATCTAAAATAAATGTTTCTGTGGTGTTTGAAAGCAATTCACCAAGTTGTTCCTAAACTAGAGACCAATAAAAGTTCCATGTGAAATGGTGGATAAAATACTAAAAAAAAAAAGCAAAGCTTTTTCATTAATACCAATGAGGCATCTGAACTTAAAAAAAATATTTTCTTGTTTAAAATATTATTGTTATTGGCCGTATAACAATCTTCTGTGTAGGCCAAGCTTGTTGGAAAACGCATATGCCTATTCTATTTGAAGACAATATAATTTATGTTAATTGTTACAAAAAGTTTTTTGTGGACAAATTGGCTGTGACTAGGATGATTTTTTCTTCTTGTTGTTTTTAATTTCTTTCATTCTGTTTTTTTGTTTCTTTAAGTGAAAACAGGAATTAAGCACTGGAAATTAAATTCAGGTCAACTTTAGAGCCCACATTTTCTCTAGATGGCCAGATTTTTCCCATTGTTGCTTGGTATCATTTCAACAGGTGGCTAAAAAATAGCTAAAAAGCTACAAATGAGATTGAAAACACTCTTCACTCTTCTATACTAATTCATTTTACCAATATAAAATGTCTTGCATCCTTAAATAGTAATTATCTTGTTTGATCTAGAATTCAGAAGAAATTACTCTGTTGTCCTTTAAAGAAAGTAGGGAATAGCCACTTTGACAAGAAACTGCAAACTACTCACCTTTTCTGAGTGAATTTTGGAAAATCCTGATTTTACTTGAAGACTTTCAGGGAGTTACAGAGACATGAGTACTTCAGAATAAATCCCTGTTTTGTCCTCTTGCAAGAATCTTTCTTTGCATTCACCTTTACAGGACAAATCTGACCCTAATCTGTGGACTGGGAGCTCCTATTTCTACTCTGCTGAAATATTAGTTTTACAGACATGACAACAATCACAGTACTTCACTGATTGTTTTGTTCAAGATGTTCGTATTTAGAAGACAGTGATACATAATGCCAGACTTTTCCATATCTCCAGGGAACAAATGTTGGGAATCGGTGCAACATTTTAAGCAATAACTTGGCATCTTGTAACATTTTACATCATTGCTGGTGGGAAGCATATTCATACAGAACTATAACAACGTGTGCAAGACAAACCCGATGTAAATATCTCATGAGATAAATGTTGGCTGTAGCTGTCTGAATTAAATCATGTAACTTCCCGTATTATATAAATAAAAGGCATCCAATTTCTAAGGTTTTTCCTAAAGCTGTTAGGAGAAAGTTCCAAAGTGTTGTCATGTGATTAAGACAAAAAATTTTGTTTAAAAGAACTTTTCATCCAGACATTAAATCATTAAAATAAAATGGAAGGATGATATTTTGGATGAGAAAAGAAATTTGGGTGAAAGCCCATCTGTGCTGCAGATATTCTGCATGAACTTTGAGATCTGATTTAATCTGTATTTGCCTTAAATCCCTCTTTATGAATTGAAGGTGATGATACTCAATTTGTCTCCTTGGGGAACACCCTAAGAAGTGCATATGTGGCTTGGAGCTTACCTCTCTCATTTCCCATAATGCTAAAAGTACAGAAAGGAATTTTAAGAGTGAATATCTGACTGGATGAGTACTTGACAAGTGGATCATTTTCATGCTATTGTACAAAGATGGTATTGTATGCTAATGGAATGCTAGCAAATACAACATTTTCAAGCAGTATATTCTCTGAGTATTAGGTCATCATTTAAATCTAGTCATTAGCTATGACATACTGGAAAAAGAGCTTCAAACTTCTGGTTTAGGTGTTTTTGCTAATGATTTCTGTTTAGATCAGTGCATCACATTCAGTGAGAGAAAGGTCATCACTCTACTGAGACAGTAGGATTGGTACTGTGACTGGGACACGCTGCTAGAGTATGGATGGTTGTACAAGGGCAAGTGCGTTTGCATTGTAAGACTTGTTACATCAAACTAGTTTCTGGAGAGCAAATTTAACTTCCTGAGTGGTATCACTGAGAAAAAAATTGCACGGCAAACATTTGTTTTACACAAGCATGGATGGTTATTGAATAGAACTGGGAGACCTTCACTACCTAATAAGTTTATTCTTCTCACTCTTCTCTTTAATCTGGAATTGTTGCCTCCAAGGAAAAAAAAATATCTTTTGCAATTGTCAACAGAAGATAGGACTGGAGATGCTAGCAATCATTTTTGGTTTGACCATATCCCTGAATAAGGTAATTCACCTATGCTTCAAGTCTATCATGAAAAGTGTTGCTGTTTCCAGAGATAAGCCTAAAGCTAGAAGTTCAGATCAAGACCAGATCTCAATGCTGTAGCAAATATCACTGTACACCAAGATTCATTATTACTTGCTTTCAGTCTTTATGGTAGTTGAATTTGTGGAGCAACTTGCACTCTACGAAGGGGTTTGAATGGTTTTAATTAAATGTTGATAAAACAGAAAAGGAATCTTGGGATGTGAAAACAAATTAATTCTGGTCATTAGTCACCTGACAAGCATATTACAGTACAGATTTTTTATAGCTCCATGGATGCTTGTGAAACTGTAAAGATGGTATTCTAAATGGATTCCTTGTTAGCTGCTGTGAGTCACTGTGGATATCACTTTAGTTACCTACAGTCATTACTGAAACAGTTACATTAAGTGCTTTCAAGAAAATACATTTCCATGCCTGTGTCTGATTTTGAAAATGAATTCTGAAAGCTACATTGTAAAAAATATGGAATTTAGTACAGTTCAGAAACTGCTGTAAAATCTTGAAATGAATGAAGTAGAATGTTTTGGTGATACACAGCTGCCAGCTGCTTTTGTCGACATTGCAGAGGTATGTCACATATTCCCCCTCCTGCCTAGCTTTGGTTTTTTTCTGTTTGTTTTATGTCAGATGAAGTTAACATTCATCCTTTGCTCTTTGCATCCGATATGGTACTTTTGTCAGCTGAGAAAATAACTCAGGTAATAAAACAAGCTAACCTGCCCTTAGCTAAACTATGAGGAATTAGGATACATATCACTCTGATTTCACACACTGATCAAGCCTATCCTTTGGTAAGGAAACTGGTTGGTGTAAATGGTAAAGAGTGTGATGTGTAAGGGACAAAGTCCTCCATGTTCCCTAGAAATCTATGGCTGAGGTATATATTACTGGGATTATGAGCGACAGATAATGCCTTCTATTTCTATGCAAATTGTTGGCAGTTTCTGCAATGAGCTGTACCAGATCTGAGATTACTATTGCCAATGTACTGTTGCTTGAAGTTGTCTTATTTTAGCTGTTATGCAGAAGAGGGCTTCTTATGTGTCATTTTATCAGCACAAAATATTACAGGGAGTGAATTGTTTGGATATCCAGATTATATATTAATTTGCAGAAAAGTAGCAAATTGGAGGAGAGCGTAATATAAATGAACTAAACTAGGCCAGCAAGACTAATTTCTTTATCATAACATATTGTGATCATTAGATTTCCACTAAGAATTAATCTTGCCTACTTTTTGAATGTGATAGAGCTGACAAAGAAGAAAGGAGATGGGAAAAGAATGAAACATTTGCATTTTCCTGTCTGACTGACACAGACTTAGAAACCCCTGAAGAGTGAGTCTGCCCAGTGAGCTGATAGGAAATTGGTATAATTGATACCTAGATCATCTTTGCTGTCTGACTTTCAGGACTTCGGAGCTCACATGAGCAGCAGGCCTGCTAAACCCTGGGAAGCCCTGAACAACCTGTGTTAAAGGCAGCTTGTCTGGGTGCTCACCCTGGGGTTCTGGGTCAGGGGAGGGCTGGGTTCCTCTATTAATGGAATAAGTCTGCACAGAGGATGCAGGTGATGCAGGTGTCTTGGTGATGCAGGGCAATCCAAATTGTAGCGAAGTTCACTATTGTCATGAAATGTTGAAAGGTTCAAAGGAAGAGAAAAATGTTTTATGAGAATTTTTTGGCCAGCTGAACCTTCCACTCTTCCTTAGGTGGAAATTACATCTCAGCTAAGTTGGGTTTTACTGTCTTGAGGTGAGTGAGTTCTATTTATCCTCCAAATACTACAATTGTCTATTACATGGCAATACTACCGCCCACCAGTGTATCAGGATCACCACTGCATCTATAACTGCTGGGGTACCCCTTGCACAGAAACAAAAAATTCCAGTACAGAAAAGAGTGATAAACCTGCCAGTGCAACACTGTGCTCCTGAAGTACATTCCAAAGGAGGTCTGCATGGCAAAACTCTTGAGGAAAGGGCAAAAAAGGAATAATACCATCAGCTAGCAACAGAAAGGATCTTTTTGTTTCAGATCCCTGTGTCCCTGTAGTTAATAGCTGCCACCTACAAAATGATATTATCTCTGACAGAAAAGCATTAAGCAGAGCTAAACAAAAGGAAGAATCAGGTTCATTATCTTAAATTGGTTAATCTTAGAACACAATATAATTTTTAAAAAGTACATTAAGGAAATAAACCACAAATGAACAATTCTTTTAATGTGATGAACAGAGAAGCTGTGGTGGGTTGACCCTGGCTGGACATCAGGTGCCCATCAAGGTGCTCCATCACTTCTCCTCATCAGCTGGACAGGGGAAAAAAAAAATACAACAAAAAAATAGTGGGTCAAGATAAGACAGGGAGAGATCACTCACCAATTATCATTATAGGCAAAACAGACTTGGGGAAATTAGTTTGTTACAATTAAATCAGAGTAAGATAATTAAAAATAAAACCAAATCTTAAAACACCTTCCCCCCCTCCCCTCCTCCCCCCTTTCCCCTTCTTCCCCAGTTTAACTGAATTCCTGATTTTCTCTACCTCCTCCCCTCCCAGCAGCACAGGGGAACGAGGAATGGGGCTGGGTCAGTCCATCACACACTGTCTCTGCTGCTCCTTCCTCCTTCGGGGAGGCTCCTCACACTCTGCTCCTGCCCCAGCACGGGGTCCCTCCCACGGGAGACAGTCCCCCATGAACTGCTCCAATGTGAGTCCTTCCCACAGGCTGCAGTTCTTCATGGACTGCTCCAGCGTGGGTCCCTCCCATACGGTGCAGTCCTTCAGGCACAGACTGCTCCAGCGTGGGTCCTACATGGGGTCACAAGCCCTGCCAGCAAACCTGCTCCAGTGCGGGCTTCCCACGGGGTCACAGCCTCCTTGGGGCATCCACCTGCTCTGGCATGGGGTCCTCCACGGGCTGCAGGTGGATATCTGCTCCACCATGGTCTTCCATGGGCTGCAGGGGGACAGTCTGCCTCACCACAGGCTTCACCACGGGCTGCAGGGGAATCTTTGCTCTGGCACCTGGAGCACCTCCTGCCCCTCCTTCTGCACTGACCTGGGTGTCTGCAGAGTTGTTGCTCTCACATAGTCCCAGTCCTTTCTCCCAGCTGCAATTGCTGCTGTGCAGTAACTTTTTGCCTTTCTTAACTCTGTTATCTCAGAGGTGCTACCAGCCATTGCTGATGGGCTCAGCCTTGGCTAGTGGTGGGTCCATCTCAGAGCCGGCTGGTGCTGGCTCTGCTGGACATAGGGGAAGCTTCTGGCATCTTCTCACAAAAGACACCCCTTTGCCCTCCCTGCTACCAAAACCTTGCCATGCAAACCCACTACAGAAATAGACAGACTGAAATGAGCAGTGATCACCCATCTAAAAAGCCAGACTGATCCTCTGAGCCTCTGCTATGGAATGTGATGCTTACATACATGTAATGCCATATGTTAAAATCAATGGCATTGTATCCAACAGAAGCACAATTTGTTGCTTTGTAAGAGTTTGGAGAAAACCAGACCCCTGGGAAGTTGCCACGGAGAATGTGAAAGTCTTCAGCTTCTGCTTTTTTGTTAAAACGAGATAGTTTTATCTCACAAAATGGCAGCGGGTTTTGCTGGTTGTATCTGGTTGTAGCTTTTAGAGATCAAAAGGTTTGAAATATTGTGATGTACATCCTCACTGTGAAACACATACTGTGCAAATATAGATTTGTCAACCCCAAAAAACAGAAGCAGGAAAATTGCACAATTGGAAGACCATCAGTATTTCAAAACACATGCTGTGGAAGTCCCTTTTTCAAGGTCAATGCTCATTTATTTTCCTCCACATCTAAACACCTTGTCCAGGCTCAAACTTCAGATTCAGGAGCTAGCAGAGGTTTGGTAGAAGAATGAGAAAAACATTTCTTTTATGACACGAGATTCTTCTGTTAGTTCATAATGCAGATTCAGTCAGTGAGCAATGAACCTAGATCTGACTTAGTCTTTAAAAAGCAAAGAACCACCTTGTAAAGCAGAGTTTCAATTTTCTAAAATCATGGTTAATAAATTCCCCAGCTGCCTTCTCGTACGACAATACATTCAAAACCACTTTTCAAAGACCGAAGGTGTTATGATGCATTGTGTTTTCCTCTACCCCAGAACTGCTGCCAGTGACAATGCGACCTCTGCATCCCAGAAAGCCAGCCAGCGTGAATCTCATCTTGTGCCTCTCGCCCCAGCAGGCCTGTCACCCATGACGAGACAACTCACAGCAAATCCAGTGCTAGCTGAAGCAGTAAGACTGAGGGCAGAAAGGTGGATGTGAGGATGAGGAAACTGCAGATCTTTTCCCCATAACTGAGCTGAAACAGCATGCTAGTCCCATTGCTTTTATGTACATATTTTTGGCAGTAAGCGAATTGGAATATGTTGTTTTCTGCTACCACAGAGAGTCATCCAGCACTTCAGTTAGTGAACACATTATTTCATTCTGAGGTTTTACTATTGCAACTCCAGATTCTGGTCTGCTTGCATTATCTGTTAGGAGGCATAGTAAACATGGTCAATTTAATCCCACTCTATGAGAAAGAAAATAAGTATTTTTTTATCACACAGAGAAGACTTAAGATTTTAATTGTGAATTCTCAGGAAAACTAACTTTGGCTTGGAGGCTTCCCATGTTCTTTATAGGGAGAAAAGAGGGGGAGAATCCTTTTTTCTAATTATTCTGCAATATTTTCCTGCATTTAGAGTGGCTCTAAAGCAATTTATGTTTAAGGCATTTAAGCAGCAGTTTGATTAGGCAGCAAGGGCAACACACAGTGCCATTTGGATGGTTAATACTTGCACCAGTTGTGGAGCTCTGAGGCATGAAGCCAGAGGCCAAGTGACATTAGCTTCTCAAGAAATGCACTAATCGCCTTAGAAATTCAATGCCTGGAGAGTCTCTTAGGTATTATGTAATGGAAATTGTAAGGGAAAGGATAAAAGTCAGACTTTGTGTATTTACTGAAGGTTATTGACGTAGCTATGACATCACTGACGGGCAGTCACAAGATACCTTTTGTGTACATAGTCCAAATGCCAGTTGGCAATTAGCGCAATGCCACCCAGGCGGCTGGAAATTTGGTACTGTACCTACAAACACTCTCCAGGAGGCATTTCACTAACAGCCAGCTGCCTTTCGAACTCCATTTACAGAAGGTACTAGAGGACTGACCATTGGTGGTGGTGTAACCATGCCACTGTCATATGAAGGGTTGACTATCCCCCCTTCCTCTTTAGGATTGCTCAACTTGAACAGCAAATGTAGACTTGGGTTCATAGATTACTTCCGCTAGGGTCCATGCTGTGTGAAGGACTGCAAAATGCCAGTGAGCTTTTGACTTATTTGGGGAATTCAACAAGCTCTTTAATAGGTAAAGGCTAGGCAAGCAAAGAAGAAATAAATATGTCAATGAGGTAATTAAGATTGGGATGGATCATGACTCTTCTAGAGCAGCAAAACCCCCAAAGTTAAAGAAAGCACAGCTGAGCTGCATGGGGACACTTGAGGTACAAAGAAGGTCCCTGGGTGAAACAGTTAAGAGGCATGATGTCCTGACAGATTCATTACTCCAGAGGCCAGAAGTCGTCTGTCAGAAGACCAAAGTGGTGAACAGAGGAGTTTGGATCTCTAAACATATGATATCTAATGCCCTGGTATTTGAGATGTTCACCAGAGATCAGCTGGATTTTTCTGGACCGGATTTTCTAGATGGCCCCTCTATGATCAACAAACTGTTCTGCAGAAGGACTTTTGAACCACCCCGTGGAAATTTTGTGACAGAAGTGGAAGGAATATTGTCCATGGGTTTAAAAGCAATTATTCTTACCTGATTATATTAAGAGAAAGGTAAGGCATTAAAAAAGGCAATAATTTTCCTACTAGCAAACTGTTCAGGTCAGGTATTAGGGCTCTGTGCAAATCTGTTAATTTAATTGAAAATCTACAGCTGCCTCTTTGCCAGAATTCACAAGCCTGGTAAACAAGTCTCACAAAGCTTGTAGGCTTCAGCTAGCAAGTTCACTGCTGTTCAGCTGATGGCCCCATTCTGATATAATTGTAAAAGCCATGGAATCTAAATGGAAAGCAAGAAAACAGAAGAGTTACAAAAACTCTATACAGGAGCAAAGCTTCTGCTGGGGAGTCTTAAATGCTGCTAGTAATTTTTGTATTTTTATCACACAAGAAAACAATAATGTGGTGGCAAAAGATATCTAACTAGATAACAAGATAGAATAAATATTTAGGAATTGCTGAAACAGATCAGCTTCAGTGGACTGTGTGCTATGGCATCTGTTCTTTGACTGTGGCAAGTGTTGCAGAATTGAAGCACAGGATGGTGAACAACCCTGGAGCAATCTGTTCTAGGAGAGACCACTACAGCAGGGACTGCAGCCTTCTCTTCATGACTCCACACAGGTTTTCCTGGAGGACCCAGACTTGGAAAGGAGCAACCTGGCCTTAGAAGATTCCCCTCTGCTTTATTTTATCATCAGCCTCCTCTTCCCCATGTTGCTGCCATGCAGACTGAGAATTAATTCAGAAATAATTTCATATAGCAAGATGGAGAGAGAATACTCCAAAAGTTTATTCCTTTCTACATGTCATGTTTTCAGTTCCCCTGCTTTGTTCATCAGTTTTATTTTCTGAAGCCAGGGCTGACATCACCTTGAAACACCACATTGGGAACAAAGAACACTTTTCTTGTCCTATCTGTGACTACTGCATTTGGCTAGCTCAAGGAATAGAGGCACAGAGGGAGGAGCTCAGAAGCAGATATTCACATGCCTTTCCCATCCCAAAGAATAGAAAGATTTTGATCTCCTGAGTACCAAAATAATTCATCTGAGGTTCCATGTTCTGAACAGGGACCGTGCCCTTTTGCAGCTAGAGACAGTTTGGCTTCATCCATGGAGACAATGAATGATAAGCTCTATCTCTAACTCCACTGCCAGCTAACTTCATACTTCAAGTATCTCCATCAAGGCAGAAAACACTATCCAAATAATTATAAAACAATGTGATTTGATGGGCCTTATCTTATATCTTGAAAGAAACCATTCAGCTGAAATTGAGAACATTATTCTCCCAAAGCAGGAAACTCTTAACAGCAAAGGAAATAACACACTGGTTTCAATCCAATAACTGGATGTTTGTAGGAGCAATATTAAATTCTATTTCAGAAAAGTTTTAGACAATAGTGATTCAGATCGCTTTTCTACTTCAAACTCGTAAAGAGCTCAGGGAGGGTTTGCTTCATAACTGTGAGCCATGGTGTGCAACCACAGTGATGCAATTTGCCATGCAAAAGTGATTAAAATCAGTATATCTACTCACAAGGTAATCTGCAAAGATTCTGCTGATACATGCTTCCCTTTGGGCTCAGAGCTTATCCATGTTACCTTCTGCTTCTGCATCTGCAATGCCCTTAAAAAGATTTTCATACAATGTGCTTGGCTGTCTGGTAGGTAAGCGTCTGTTGGATAAAGGTGGACTCCTGCCTCTTCCCAAACACTTTTGCAAGTGCCCATGGACAACAATAGAACTGTGCATTTTACCAACAGACAGATGAGCAGGATTATGTTCAGTCGACTAGGAGAGCCAAGCACTCCCAAGGTTAAGCAGCACACCTGAATAAAATTGCATCAGTGGTTTTGCATCTTCCAAGTCTGCAACATACCATGATCACCTTAACAGACACTGATCACTGAGTACCCTCAGTGAGCACACAATTAGTTCTTTGTCTCCAGGAATAAAACGCAAATGGTAAAACACTTTAAAAAGGAATAATATGTATTTTGCTTTGCTGTTGCAAATCATTTAAATTATTGTTGCTTTACTATTGTTCTCATGCATGTCATATAACATACCCCCCCACCTTTCCTATTATTAGGATCTTTCACTAGTGACTAGTATTTGAGAAGTAATTAAGGGTAATGGAAGCTTTCTCACCTTCCATGCTTTTGCTTGGGAGCCACGGTGGCATTCGGGATGCAACGACCGCAGTGGCTAGCCTTGGCCAGATTGTTCTGAACTGATATCCTTTGCTTATAGCTTTGTATAACAGGAGTGAAATTGGCAAGCATATCAAAAACGTTTTCATTTCTGTGGG
Organism: Falco peregrinus; assembly: GCF_023634155.1. Classification (NCBI taxonomy): domain Eukaryota; kingdom Metazoa; phylum Chordata; class Aves; order Falconiformes; family Falconidae; genus Falco; species Falco peregrinus. The sequence continues at coordinate 64,522,279 of NC_073727.1, forward strand.
TAACAATCAGCTCTTTCTCCCTTTTGAGATGTGTCTAAGTGAGGAAGGCTGATCTGTAAAGCAGTTGACAAGTAAAACAAAAGTAAGTTACATCATAAAGTTCAAAACATAGAATGAAAATGAAAACATAAAATCATGCAAACACAAAAGGAAAATGAGTTCATGTTTCCAGAGTATGAAATCCTAGAGTTTTCTGGGACTTTCCCCATATTTCTAGAATCCCCAGTAGCTTTACAATTCTAAGTCAAAGAAATCAATGACAGCAATTCCACAGGATTCAACATTTTGTCCTTATCAAGAAATGCATTTAAATAGCATCAGTTTTACCACAGAGTAGAAGATTTTTCCCCTCATGGGAGGCAGCGTTACAGAAAACAAGAGTTAATGCATCAGCTGTGGGATATTGTCCTTGCAGAATTGTGGATGGACATTGACAAAAGTAGTGCCATATGCTACTGCTTCAGCTCAACGAATGATTTTTGCCATGAAACACTGGGTTTTTTTAAAATTCAGCTAGACTCAGAAATGGAATCAAGTGGAATGGAGTCAGTGTTTGGCAACATTTACATGCAGCGGGACCTGACCTGTCACAGTATCGCTCTGCAGCAAAAATGGGAAAACCCCATGATTTTAGACCAAGAGTCTCTACGTGTGACTTTCAGAGCACAGCACGGGCCTTTTACAGCATTGCTGTTGCCAGATCTCAATGTTTAGAGCAAGAGCTTGGTGGGAAGAAGGGCTTATAGAAGTCATTCACCATTTGAACTGCCAGGCTTGATGGAGTTGCATGGGACAAATGCAGCATAACACTTGCAGCCTGCTGAATGCTTCCGGAGGCTGAAGTAACAACTGTCGGTTTCGCCAAATCATTTTCATTTAAAAAAATATACCTAAAAAACAAAAGAAAAAAAGCAGAATGTTGTATTCGGGGAGTAGAACGGTGTTGTTGCACAAAACCTTTCATACCAGTTCACAGAGCTCTTACAGGGGTTACAGAATTTCTCAGCACATGCCACACGCTCGTGTGAATGTTTGCCCAGGGAGGAGCAGAAGTCAGAGCTCTGCCACTAACAACAGCTCCAGGGCAGGCGAGCACACAGGTGTGTGCGTGGGTGGGGAGTTTATAACGAAGGAAGAAGAGCAGCGAAGGAAGAAGAATAGCGAAGGAAGAGATAAACCACACAAAGGGACTATGTTTGATCTTTGTTCTGAAAACTCAAAGACACCAAGATCTGTAAAAGTTACTTGCTGTTCCATGTAACGAGCAAACTGGTACAACATTCTGCAAAGGCCCAGGACTCCTCCACATTTCTTAACAACAAGTGAATGCATTTTGTCTTGCTAGGAGCAAAAGTCCTTGTCTGCATAGATATGAGCCACTTCCCTGCCCTAACATTTCTTCTGTGAAATTTTGTACTATGTTAAAATCTTTGATGCAAGAATTTCAGTCACAGGTCATTCTGTATGTAAGTTTATATTCCCTTGGTTATTTAGATCTGTATATTATACATTCGTAAGCTTTTTACAAGCTCATTTGTCTGTCTTATGATTAAAAATTCTGTTTATGTTTTTTTCGCTTGTCAAGACATAATCAGCTTTCATGCTGTGTCTGTGTGATATCTTCAATAATCAGTCAGGTTTATGGGGGGAAGCAGGAGTAGCAATGCCATACAAAGTACTTCTCAGGGATGAGTCTGAAGCTGTGAACTCGGTTTTCATTCTGTTTCACCTAAAATCTTAAAGCTGTGGGCTGCTGTCAAGGAAGTTTTTGTAACAACCTAGGCTCTGTTAGCTAACTAGCTCCCCCTCTTGAAACTCTAGAAACGCTGACAGAAAGCGAGTCGAGGGTTGTAAAGGTAGCTGAACTGAAATCCAGCAGTATTGTGGCACTTCACTCATTTTTTTAGTGGTGTGGATTTTTTAATATTTTTTTTTCATATGCAACCCTGACAGCTGGAGAATGTCCTTATCTTGCTGATGCTGCTGGTTTCTGAACTGATCTTTCAAGAAGGTAGAAGGGGTTTTGGCATCTGTTGCAAAAGGGTTCAGTGCTGCAGAGGTCACCCTGTGCCAGTGTCCAGTGGAGCCAGTCCGCAGGGCTCCCCAGCTGAAGGGCACTGGAGAGGAATGGCGGAGGACAAGGATGGCTGGGGGACATTATGGTTCAGTTCCACCCTGCAGCAGCCCCTGCTTGGGGACTCCAGCAAACACCAGGGCAGGAAGGGAAGCTCCCATCTGTGCAGGAGCACAAACATCAGCTGTGCCTCCTGGGGCGTTCCTGCCCAACAAAGAGCCCAGCTGCGCGGGGAGGTGGCAGCTGTGCTGCTGCGCTGCATTGCTTTGCTGGGAACAGGGTTATGAACACGGTAGGTAACTACAGCATGGAGTTTCTGGGTTTTTCTAGAACAGATATGAGGTATAGAGAGGGATTTTGTTCTTGGGTGTCAAATGGAGAGGTAGATGTGTCCGTAGCTGAAATAAAGGTGTCTTTGGTGTACAACAGGCCTCATTACACAGAGCTCTTTCCAAACAGGTTTTATAAAGAGCTGTCCTTGCCCTGAAAATTTCCACTCTGAAAATGCTGATGTGAATGTCAGAATGGATAAAGGGCAGGAGAAGGGAAGTCCTCATGCTTCCCAGAGAGGGGTAACTGAGATACAGAGCCACACTCAGACTTCATGCTATATTGTTCAAGCATCCTAAGACTCCTTAGTTGGAAAAGCATTTGTCACCCCTGAAGCAAGGAACAGAACTTAGGATTCCTCATTTTGAGGGTTTTCCTGACAGTGGGCTATGAATCCATACTCTTTTCATTTATTCTTCCTCTTTCTGGTACCAGGAATGTTTCATGTTTTTGGATACAGTGACTCACGTTCAGCAGGAAGAACAGACAGCCAGACCACTGTATAATTAGGTGAGGTTTCTTCTGGGTAGGAATGGAAGTCATTTGGAAAGTCTTGAGGTTGAAGATACTGTGAGCCATTTTCTAGAAAAAAGTCAATTGTTTAAAATGGAGAAGACTACCACTAGGCTTGATTTTAGGCTGAATTTGATACCTTTTGTCATTTTCAAGGGTGCGTAAGTGTCAGCTAAGAAAGCTGTTTTGGCACTCCAGCACATTGTATGTAGCTGCTGCCTTTCATTGAACCACAATGGAGCACTCACCACAGCTAGTGATGCAGCTGAGAGTTTATGCCCGTCTCATGCAGACAATGTGGCATTTAATCCTCACATAATCCAAATGGCTGAAGTTTTACAGTTCTTACAGTCATGCTTAAATCTTTCTGATGAGCCCAAATACATCCTTGGAGATAAGACTTAGTTGTTTAGGTCTCTTGAATCCTATGTAAATCCACAGCAAATCTTAGGCATGAAAATATCTTTCAATATCTATGTCACCTGTTCCAAGTCATCCTGGAAATCTGTAAGAATCGGAAGAAAATTATCCATATTCTTCCAAAGAGTCTTAACTACAAAATGACTTTTCACTTAAAAGCAGTGAACAGCACTTTTTAAATAAGTAGCAAACACAAGGATATCAATCTTAGAGTATCAGTTCTAGGACATTTAAGGTGTCATTCAATTGTGCAGGTGGATAAATATCACCTTGTGGACATCTACAACATCTCTCTGATATGTTTACACTGTAAACTGTAAACTCTGTCCCATTTACAACTAATATTCTTTCTTTAGAATCATCTCCCATCTCAAGAATCAAAAAAACCCCATGCACAAATGTTTACAGGAATAAAGAAAGGGTTTAGAATGCACCCTCTCAAATCTGCTGAAATACTTGAACTTTTCAGATGAACCATAAAATCAGTGAAAAACAATGAAAAAGGTTTCTAGAGTTTTAGTCTCCAAATTGTGTTTCTACTTTACCTACAAACAAAGCAAGCTGTTAGGGAATAGATTGAGGTAAATTTTGTTTTAATCCTTTCCTGCATCTTTTAGCAATGTATTATTTGCCCAAAACATAATACTTATTTTAATTTTAAGCAGTAATGATCTAAATTTCAAGAAAAGACTGGGATCTGTTTTACATCCAGTTTTCTCATATTTGTTCTTTCAGCCCTCTGAAAGCTTGCACTCTGCATGTTTTTTAAAACAGAGCTTTAAGATTCAGCTCTTCAGCTGATCATCTTAGAGAAACTCTGCCCACTTTTATCACTTGAAAATCTGAACTTCAAATGGTTTCACAAAAAAAACAAAGCAAAACAAAAAAACCCTCACTATACCCAAATTATGCACATCGGAAATATGTCATGGGATGTGGTGGTATGTCTCAAAATTCAGTGTATTATTGCTGATGTATTTTTTATAAACTGCACAAATAACAGCACAAACTAAATGTCTGGTTCTGCATGCAGCAGCATTCTTTAATGCTCATCGTATTTAAAGCTGGGGATCCTCTAGGCAAGAAGTGATTGTCTGGTTTGGAGGTGATGGAAAGAAGGTCGTCTACATTAAATGAACTAGACTGGGCTCAGTAATAGTGAGCCATTCTCAAATACTAATGACCATCTGGATTACAGATGCAGTAGCCAGATTGTCTGTTGTGTCCACCAAGTGAGTTGTCTTACCCTGGGAAAAAACTGTCATCTGTCTGTCTTGCCCTGTAGACATGAGCTTTCTTCCAACCTGTCCACATGGATTTACTGGTGGCAAGGTCATACCGTTCTCTGGAACGTCACTCACTTGCATTTGCTGGCTGCTTAGCAGCTGCCAAAATTTTTCGAACAGAACAAAATGGCAAGGGGCTGGGAATAAGACAGTAAACCTGAAATATTTTCTATTTCTTTCTGGTATGTATTTACCAGTAGTTAAAGAAAACAGTACCTATTTATTAGCTGAATAAAAACTCTTTTTCCAGCTCTGTTTGTTAAATAGATAATGCCGGTTTTAGGGTGTTTCTCTTCTAAGCTCCCATGCTGTGAAACTCCTTTCCTTTTGTTTAGCAGAATAAGCAAATCATTGCAAGACCTAAAATCTTGTTAAAAAATGCACAAGTTTGATTTGGCATTTAATTAACACATTTTTGTTTGGTTTTACTGTGTGAGCCCTGACTTTACTTTTGGGTTCCCTTTTCATTTTATTAATGTAATTATGCTTTACTTTCAAGGCTGGCCAGAGAATCCACAATCTATATATTTCTGCTATGATTTTGTGGTTTTAGCATCATGTATCATTTATTCAGTAGAGGATTGTAAATACTTTTCTGAGTAAAAAAATTAGAAGTTAATCATTCCTGAAGATTTTGTGCTGCTGAATGTTATTCTTGTGTTTGAAATGCACAATTCTGAAGAAGCTTTGCGAAGTATTGCAGACAGTGAATAAATACATCAAGCACTTCCAATTATTTTCAGATCTTCCTTCTATCCTTGTGAGCACATAGAAAATGAAAACCTGAAAGGGGCTAGTGCTTGAGCTAACTTCAGAATCTAGAGAAAATAGTCCTTCTGGAAATGGTTTCATCCCAAAATCTACAGGTAGGTATCCTGGGGATTCATTTGTGATTGTCGTGGTGAAGTGCTTTTGCTAATTAATTTTGCTAATGAGGTGATAAACAAACTAAAGCAGTCCTCTCCTTTTTGACACCAGCTTAGATTTCATTAGTAGGAGCTTGTTGGTGACAGTTGCAGGAAAATCCCAGACACTATTCATTACAGACAATAAATGTAAGGCACTGTGATGCTCTGACACCAGTTTCAGCCCAGAGCATAGCATGATTCTTACAACTGACAAGCTGACTGTTCAGTAAGCTGCAGTGTGAACAGGGAAGGACATACTTCCATGTTACTGCAACCACATCACATGGCTTTGATGGGAACATGCTGTGAAGGACAGTGTAAATGATGGGAAGAGGGGAAGGAAGGAGGAAAGCTACTTAGCCTGCCCTGGAAAATGTGCACTGCTCTGTGTGTTTAAGGAATGTGCATTCATGCCTAAGTATAAGCTCTGTATATATGGTAAATAGGTTTACAGTGTTAAATGTGTGCTTAGAGTACCTTGTTACACTACAGATGTGGGAAACAGCTAAGAAAACAGAAAAGAAAGGAATGGGGAAAAGGAAATAAAAATCGAAAGCAAAAGAAAAAGGGAAGAAAGACATGTTACTTTTTGTTCACCGTCTTCATGGACCACTAATATAGCCTGTATATATGTGTCTTTGTGTATATAGATGTAGACAAGTGCATATGGTTAGATATTAAGAAAACCTGTGTACAGATAGAGCTTTTTATCTTCATTACATGTGAAAGGGACTTGTGCTTGAAAAAAATCTTGTGTATGGTATTTCATCTGGCATCATCAGAAAAGGTGTTTCCAAGCAGATCAGAAACAGTCTGTAGCTCACTGTAGCAATTCTGTTTGGAGTAAATGAGCTCTTAATTAGGTGAGGGCTGATTTCTTGGCATTTGAAACTCTTTGAACCTCTCAAACTGCTCTTCACATTAAGGAAAAAAAAAAAAGAAAGAAAAGAAAAGAAAAGAGAAGAAAAGAAAAGAAAAGAAAAGAAAAGAAAAGAAAAGAAAAGAAAAGAAAAGAAAAGAAAAGAAAAGAAAAGAAAAGAAAAGAAAAGAAAAGAAAAGAAAAGAAAAGAAAAGAAAAGAAAAGAGAAAAGAAAAGAAAAGAAAAGAAAAGAAAAGAAAAGAAAAGAAAAGAAAAGAAAAGAAAAGAAAAGAAAAGAAAAGAAAAGAAAAGAAAAGAAAAAAAAAGACTGCTCTTTGTAAAACTTCCTAGCAAGTGGGAGCATAGCATATAGAAAACGACTGAAAGCACACATCATTGCAAAAGGCATGATACACAAGTGAACCAGACTCCATTTTGCACTTGAAGAACTCCACTGAGAAGCCATTCAGCATATACTAGACAGTAAGATAAAAATAGTATTGGCTGGAAGTATACGTGATTAGTGGACAAGGATATAACAGCTCAGACCTAGTCTAAAAATCATCCCCCTCTACGGCAGGCATCACAAAAGCTTCCTTTTGAAGCTGATTAGTTAATTGTTCTCACAGCAGCAGTGGGAAAGCTGTTTCTTAGCTTCATTCCTGTGATGGTTAGAAACTATTTTATTTCCATCATGAACATCTTTAAGGCCATGGTATATCCAGACTTTGTATACCCATCTATTTATGACATTGGCTACAGCTACACTTCTCAGCACACCTGCCCCATGGGGTGAGCTCTAGTCCTCTGGCTCGAGTAGCACAGACTGGCTGATATTCAAGGCTAATCCTCTGTAGAGAAGATGAGTGGCTGAACCCAGTCCACTTGATATTGCCCACATGGTTCTCACATACATCTGAAACATAGTGATGGTTTTTGTCTGGGTGGTGGTTTGGTTCATCATATTAAAAGTGTAAGGACTGTATTGCAGCCCAAAGAATGGCATTTCCATGGCATGAAATAGAGTAGATGTTGCATGCTCTGGGCTGTGGCATAAATGTGCTGGGGATGCTTGAGGGTTCCTGTGTTCTGTTTTGGTGGGAACTGGTTGAATTTTTCCCAAAGAAGTCCTGGAAGTGAACAAGTATTGCACATAGGCATATATGAGCAAGCAATGAGCACAAAGGAGTGAAGGTGGGAACTGAGCTATCCAATTATATTTTTACCCATAGCCTTTAGTTTTGGCAGCATTGTTTTCCCTTCTTGGTTTTCACAATCACCAAATTTTTATAGAAAGCAATCATATTTCGTCTTATGCTGTGTTTTGCTAACAACACAACACAAACTGCTCTCATATAGTAAACTCTCCTTTCCCCAGATCATCCCTTCTTTATGAATATCTTTAATGTATCTTTCTGGAATGTGAATTACTAAGCTTTTACAAAGTATTCCAGATCAAGTTTTTCATAGTGCTTAGTAAAAATAAATAAATAAATATTTTCTTTGCTTTAGAGAAAGATCTTGAGTAACATATCAGAATATTGCATTTGTCTTTTTCATATTGGCCTTATATACCTAGTTGATTGCAAGCATATTTGCAGCGTAGTCATCCCAAACTCATGCACTTGTCTAGACTTCTTTCATAATCAATAGAGAGAAATAAGTGATTCATCTTTCTAAAGTAAAAGTTCAAAAAAGGTCAGATCAATAATGTCTGGAAGTCCCTGTTTGTCTCCTTTGACTGCAAAAGCAGGCTGGGTTGAGCAGTTAGGGGAAATAGGTCTACACTGTAGACATCTGAAGTTAGGTCAGATGAATCCCTGGCTGATCAATACTGAAATGATCACACTGACCTTCCTCTTTGCTGTCACTAACACCTAAAAGCTCCTAACCTACAGGAATTACTCTTGTTATGAACCTGTAATTGCAGGAGCTTCCATATGTCAGATTAATTAGGTAATTCATGAATTTCTATTAGCTCAGTCCTCAGGGTCAATGTAACATTTCTACCGTGTGATATTCCAGGTCTCCTCCACACTGATGGTATCTCTCAGCTTTATGTAGCACCTGAAATTAACTTGTAGGTTCCTACATTTTTTGGTGTTATTTGTGAAAGCTTCCAAACATTCGGTCTTTCACAGTTTTTTTGAGCATCTTTAAGAACATTGTCTCTCAAATACAAGTGTCACTCTCTGTGCAAGCTGCTGCCATCTCCTTGTTGGCTCTATTTTGTATTTACCATACAATTCTCAGCTAAACCTCAGCTCCTGTTAACTAACTGCCAGTGTAAAAGAAGCTTAAATGTAAGCAAAGCTTAAAACCCAAAGTCTAGATGGATGAACTATATCTTAGATTAAATCTGACTTTTCTTTTTATTAAAAAAAATCAAGGAAGAAATACATTGTTAATTTAAAAATATTTCTTGTTAATCTGTTACTGTGTTTATCCCATTTTCAATAAAATTCCATGGAAAATTATTATTTCTTTCTAATTACATTCTAAACAATGCACATTCCTGAGGCCCGCTGATGGAATCCTAATCTTTCCCTTCTAAAATATTATTGGTTTATTTGCTGGTCTTCCCTCATATATTGCCTGGTTTGATTGATTCCCTAAAACCCCCGGATATAAGACTTGCAATTTCTTATGTCAGTTCTTTCAATATTCTGGATTGTTTGCCTTCCCTCCCATACCTTCTTTGGGTTGAACTCTGGGGTCTGTGTCTATTTTGGAAATGATTTTTGTTTCAATGCTTTCATTTGTCTTTGTCTTCATTCCTTCACCTCTTCCCATTCAGTGTAATTTCATTGAAAACTGGGACAAAATGCTCCTTTGCTATCTAGACTTTATCTAGATGGTTTAATTTCTCCTCCTCTATCTCACCCCAGTGATGAGGAACTCTGTTTCTTCTTTCCTTCATCTCTTCTTGCTTATATGATTGAGGGTATTTGCTGTGATATGTGACTCAGCTATACTATGGCAGTTCTCACTTTGTCTCTTCACTTTCTCCACTTCAAGATATATATATATATAAAGATACACATTTTCAGTATTTTTTTCAGTTGCCTGTAGAATCTCTGCTTACCTCTAACATCCCTTCTCAGTTAATCATTTATCCGCTTAATATGTAACATGTTTTCTCCTTGCTTGGATAATGAATGACAGGCAAATTCATAAATTTGAGAAAAAAATTCCAGGCTTCACATATGAGTCTTTGAGCTCTTCAGCCCAGTTGACATTACTCATCTTTATTTCCCAAAGTCTTTTTCTTGAATTGAAAACTGAATCTGTATATTTGTTTCATTTAATTATTTTATTTAATGTATTTATTTTTAATAAATTTATTTAATTAAATTAATTAAAATTTAATAAATAAATTCTAAATTATAATTTAATTTATTAATAAATGAGCTTATCATTACTGACCTCAATGCCAGGGAACGTTGAGCGCCATCAGACGGCACGTGCAGGACAACTGGGGGATCAGGCCCAGCCAGAACGGGGTTATGAAAGGCAGGCCCTGGTTGAAGATCCTGATCTCCTTCTACAACAAGGTGACCCACCTAGTGGATGAGGGAACGGCTGTGAATGTTGCTTACCTGGACCTTAGTAAAGCCTTTGACACCATCTCCCCCAGCATTCTTCTGCAGAAACTGGCTGCTCACGGCTTGGACAGGTGTGCTCTGCGCTGGGTTACAAACTGGCTGGGTGGTGGTGGATGGAGTTACATCCAGCTGGTGGCTGGTCACAAGTGGTGTTCCCCAGGGCTCAGTGTTGGGGCCAGTCCTGTTTGCTTAATGTCTTTATCGATGATATGGACAAGGGGATCAAGTGCACCCTCGGTAACTTTGCAAATGACAGCAAGTTGGGTGGGCAATGAAGCTGGTGAAGGGTCTGTAGCACAAGTTTTATGAGGAGCAACTGAGGGAACTGAGGTTGTTAAACCTGGAGAGGAGGAGGCTCAGGGGGGACATTATCACTTTCTACAGCTCCATGAGAGGAAGATGTAGGCAGGTGGGGGTTGGTCTCCTCTCCCAGACAGGAGGAAATGACAGGACAAGAGGAAATGGCCTCATTTTCATAACATTCAATGTTATGCCAGGAGGTTTAGATTGGATATTAGTAAAAGTTTCTTCCCTGAAAGGGGGGTCAAGCATTGGACTAGGCTGTCCAGGGACATGGTGGAATCATCACCCTAGAAGTGTTTAAAAAAATCCATAGATGCAGTGCTTAAGGACATGGTTTAGTGATGGACTTGGCAGTCCTGTGTTAACGGTTGGACTTGATGATCTCAAAGTTCTTTTCCAACTTAAATGATTCTATGATTCTATGATTCTACTCAGTGCAAAGTTTCTTCTGTGATTAGACCTTCTATAAAGCCTTTGCTGCTTACCAAAAATAAGCCAAAAATAATGTGTGAGGTGGTAGGCTTCCTCTGCAGTCAAAGAAGAGAGAAAGACAACTGCAGAAGACACAACAGCCCATGGCAGGTCCGAGTCTCAGTCTAGAAAAACTGGTCTCAATTTTTTAGCTCAAACAGCTTGGGCATCTTCCCTGGGTCTTGTCTTTGGAGGCTGCAGTTGGTGGGTTGTCACTTCCACAGGTATAAGATCTCTTGCTTTATTAGTGGCATTTGTGTCGCATTCTGCATGCAGGCAGTTGGTCTCCCATGGTCATGTAACTCCCAGCAGTGTGTCAAGTGTATTGTAAGCATGCATTTGTGTCTCAAGTGTTCTACAAATCCATATTCAGTTTAAACCAGTGGTCTGCAGGCCTCAAACAGCGTTTCAGGATGAACTCCTTTACAGTGCTTCCCTAATGCATTAGTGACCCAAGGTAATCCCATTTCATTTGTCCCATCACTTCCTATTGCTTTGCACTATCCCACAGAACTGATGTATTGATACAATGATATTACTATGATACGATTCTAATGACTATGCAACAGAGCTCACTGCCTTCTACTTATTTGTGCCAGGTTTGGATTTAGCAGACAGTCAAAGGAGACTGCAGCTTTCTCACTAGCAGCACTTGGTGAAGTGCATGATCCCTTACAGATGCTACTGCAGTCTCCTCTTGCCCTTTCCCCCCCTCTATACATATGCCGTAGTAATACCGAATCCTTACTTTTACTTCTCTCAAGCCACTCATAGCCTTCATTTATTTCAGCCCCTAGAGCAATTAACTTAATCAAGCCCAACTCCATTTCTTAAAACTAAGGCAGAACCTGTAGGAATAGATGTGACTATCCTGTCAATTAAGGCATCACAGGTAGCTGATTTGCATTATAACAATGCTATTTTATTGTTTCCCTGGGATCCATTTTCTCTTCCTCCTACTCTTTTTCTCTTGCTTTTTCTTCCTCAGTTGCTTCATGGCTTCACCTTTTTCTTGCTGTTGCCTTCCCTTAAATTCCACTTGTCCCCAGCCCTTTTATTTTCTGATGCCTTTCTAAGAAAAATCACAAACTGTATCAGTGGTCAAATTAAGCCCCATGGGGTTTGAGCAGATGTAAGCTGAAGGTGATTAGCCCTGTTGTGAACCCTACCAGCTGCCATGGTAGCTTTAAGAGCTGATGTCAAGCCCAGGCTGATGGCTTAGGAGACCTCCAAGCCTGTCACTATGTGTGTATCTTTAGCAGTCCCCCAAAAGGAAGTGAACATGTAAAAGTAACCCCCGCTACTATCGGTCTCAGTGCTCAGATATGTCACTGCCCTAAAAGCGGTAAATCCCAGGAACTGGCAGATTCCTTTCGTTCTGATTTTTAAAAAAATAAAATTGTTTTGCTACAGGAAGTACCTTGACTTTATAATTTAGCTTACAGTGCTGCTTGACTGGAAGTGTAGCAAACTATGTAATCTAGCAAACTGTGTAGCTCCCAGAGGACAGCCTCTGAGGGATTTCAGCAACAATTTCAGTTTCAGTTTAAGCCTTACTGGTCAGAAAATGTATCTTTTCCTGGTCTTGAAGTAGAGGTCATGCAAATGAAGAATTTTCATTTCTGAGGCTGAAGCAGAAAACAGGGTCCCGAACCTACTTTCCTCCCCCCCACCCACCCCCCCCGGGGGGTGGGTGGGGAGTTAGATTTCCACAGGCTTTCAAAAGAAAGAAAAATATTTTCAACATTTAGCATGAGCTTTTTCTCTCTAAGTTCTAACATGTTCTTTAGGTAAAAAAGAGACAGGTGAGGCTTCTAGGATTCAGGTTCTTAATTCTGCATGGAAGTTCCCTGTAAGCCTTGACATGCCTGAATTTAAAGCAGTGCTCCTGATGAAGCTGCCGTGAAAGTGCAGTCCGAAATTTTAGGCCAAATTCCTTTGTGCTTCAGTGGAAATTCATAGGAAGTAATATATACCTGCATTCCAATGCCTTTTCAAGGAGTAAATGTCCTTTCTGATGAAAACCTATTTTAGTGGGAAATTCCGTACTGGTGCTTAGTAGAATACTAGAAATAACGAATATCCCAGTGAGGGACTATTTGGTAAGTATGCAAATCTGAAAGTGAACTGAATAATAGGGTGCAGCTGGTTCTTAGTCTTATATTTGACTGTTGCTGTTCACATACAGTATAACAGCCGTGCTTGGGGGAGGAGTGTTAACACGATATTCAGTGAAGGCTGCATGGCGTGGGTGTATCACAGTTCCAGGAAGAGCCTGAGGTTATGGTTAACAGAGTTCATGCCAACTCTTCATTTTAAAATGTAGTGGCACACTGTAAGTCTACTGCTGACAGAATGAAGTTTTACTGATGCTTGACATGGTGACTAAACTATTAGGCCCATCCAAGCTCAAAATATAAAGCTGTTTTCTGACAGCTTATCAGAAAACATAACTAACTGCTCTTCAGCTGAATATTTACTAAACCTCTCTCATTCCTCAACCAATATCAATTTTTGTGACACACATTTTGAAAATCCACTTATGTATTTCACTTTGTTTGGGAATTCAGGCCTGCCTCCCATACAGAAAAAGCCTGAGCTATCTTATTCGTTTATCAGACATACCAAAAAATTTGCTACTAGCTCTTTTTTTTTTTTTTTAATAGTTATAAGTTGCAGGCAATCTCTAGTACCACTGCTTGTAAAATTTAAAACAGACTGACTGATGCGTGAAAAATATACTTCTAGCAAAAAACATCCTGCATTGTCAAGAGACAGGTTTTTCTCACATCCTGCATCTTTCATTGCTATATGTGATGATTCTTTTCTGTGAAATGCATTTAATTAGTCCTGAAGCTCTAATTCAAAACAATCACAAAACTCTCCTTTTCTTTACAGTGAGTACACTAAGAAAACAGTGTTACCTCTAAAACTTTAGTTTCTCCACAGCTGACTTAGAATGTGTTTCTCATTCACTCTCTTGACAAGTTTGGTGTCTTGCTGGGTTTTAGCACCTTCAAAACTCTGGTGTTTCTCATTTTTTATTTAGATCGGTCACTATACTAAAATGTACAATAAGACATGAAAAAAAACCCCAAAACAGTCATTGCATGAATAGGACTCCTTATATATCTAACCAGTGTCCTCCATAACCAGTTTTAGCTCTTTCAGTGTCAATATCAATTTTGTTAGGAAATAGAATATTTAAAAATATTTGATGGGGTGGATATTGTGATCTTTAAATACTGAAAATGGAGTTATTTGCCTTTATACAACACCCATATTATGTATTTCTCCTTAGGTGCCTTTTTCAGGAAAATGAATTTCAGTTATTCACAGCAAAAGACATTTGAACAAAAATTAACTTTTAACACATAACATGGAAACTTACATTAAGGAATTTGAAAAATGAAATACCGTACTGTTTGGCCAAGACCATAATTGGTGTCTGGAGGAAAGGCTATTCTGGTGTCCACTCATCATATTTCCTTCCATGGCCTCCATTTTAGTCAAAATTCCCTGCAGTCCACAGTGCCTATCACTTGATCATAGGTCTTCTAATGTATTTCATCGTGGAGAATTTTGGGTAAGAACAATACAGTATTTTCAAATCTCTAGGAAACAGGAAACATGGCTGCTTTCTCTCTTCTACTTTTCATAACATCGTAGTTTGTTGACTGTCTTTTGTTTTGCAGTCTAATTAGAATTATATTTGTAGAATGGAAGTATCCTTATAATAATTGATTTTTGTAATTTTCAAATACTTAAGCATTTTTTGGCATTTAATTACCTCCCCCTCTCCCCAAAGCCTTTTTTATGAGCTCCACACCTCTGTTAGCAGCCTTACTCTTTCATTATCCTACATTTGAAAAAGCTGTTTTATCTTGAAACATACATTTTTAATTAAAAATTTCACTTATGCTTAGAAGGCTTAGGTATGCGTCACCATGTACAAGCCTATTGTTTTAATCATTAAAATCGTATTGAAAAGCAGGTTTGGTATAGAGAAGAGTGTGGATTTAATCAGTTAATTGTATGGTTACACTGTTCATAATCACTTCATTTGCTTTTAATGGCAATGAGATGGATATTTTTTAAAGGAGTCTTGTTCTCCTCTACGTAAATAACTCATTGCTTTGTTATTAAATACTTCAGTACTCAACATACCCTGTAAACGCAATCTGTATGTGAAACCAAATCCCCACGCTCTACCCAATTCTCATTTCAACACACACATAGTTGCATCCAAATAGCGCCCTACTTCACCTTTGGGTAAATCTGAACTTATTCCTTTTCCTCAGGAGGTGAATACCCTGATTCTTATTGCAATGCTCACTGATGACTAATTGATTTTATCCATCTTTCCATTCAGACAGTTGGACAATCATCTTATCTAGGAAGGTGCTTGTAGAGGAATGAAGCTGGGTTAATTATCATTGATAATGTACAACTGTGGGCTGGCTTCAGGGGCGGTGGGGTGGCTGATGTGGATAAGGTGCAGCTGTGGCTGGTTCTGGTAAGGGGTTAAATAGTTAAGGGGTATGGAAAAGGAGCAGCCAATGAAGAGAGACTTGGAAGGTCTAAAGGGAAGAGACATACCTGGATGAGGAGAGACAAGGAAACAGAGAGACTGGTATGAAGAAACAGCATGAACAGTAGATGGACCTTTGAGACGTTGTGAGGGATTGGTGGCCGGGGCAAGGCATGCTAACTACTTACTGAAGTTAACTTGCTATGTAACGGTAAAAGACCTTGTTGCAGCTGGCTAGTTTGGAGAGTGCTGTGACAGGTGCTGGCACTGAATCTAGGTGGGACATGAATGCTGCTGCTTGTTGCTTCAGCTGAGACTGGTACAAAGCAAGCATGAGCTGTTTCTCCTTTGATTTGAATCAGGCAGAAGAGGTTAACACAAATATCACCTAACATATACATCACTTGGAAGCTAATCCACCCATCCTCCTGCTGCAGAAAACATGTTTGGGTACTGTATCCCCAGGGTCCATGTCTTCCCCCTTCTCCCCAGAAAAGCACATGCCTGAGGGCCCTTTTTTTATGTAGTTACATCCAGATTGCAGGGCTTTTGCTGTCACTCATATTAAGGAAAAACAAGCTGGAAAAGATAGAAGACAGCCTGGAAAACAGCTGATCTTAGATGGCTGCAGTGTGGAGATTTAAATCTGATCTAGTCACACTAAGTTTGCTTTATAATCAATAAGGAGAAGTAGGCTTTTTAAAGACATGATTCATCTGACCTATATTCAGTGTCTGCTGTAGGTTAAGATGAATCATACCCTAAAAATGCCTTTTTCTTTCTATTGACTATAAGGAGAGTCTCTACAATGGCTCAGTTGTAGACAGCTACTTTCACTTTTGTTGCTAGCCAAAGATGTGCTGAGTAATTGCTAATGGATTGAATTACTAAGATGGAAAGATTCTGGGTGGGAAAAATATAAGAGAGAGCTATTACAGGAAAAGTAATGTCAAAGGAGGTGCATGCTGGTTTGAAGCAATGGGAGAAAAGCAGAAGTAGTGAAATAGTAGGAGGCAGGGAAGTCTGAGTTCAGTTGGCATAAAGACATGACTATATTAGCAAATAATTTAATTCATCAGAACACAAAGATTAAAGCAATCTGTATGAGATCTTTATATCTGTACTGTACACTGTTTGGGGTTTTTACTTCTGTCTAGACTTAGTATGGTGTCCTGGACCAAACACCCCTGCAGCAAATATGTTTCTGAGCTAACTAAAGGACCAATAGTTGGCTGAGATTCCTGTATCCCCCTGAAGGGACGAAGCACATTTGGTGTGCACCTATTGCACAGCTCCCAGAAGGGATCTCATTTGTAAACACTAAAACCTCTCTGTGAACTCAGCCAATGTGCAGTAAGTGGGGATGACTGAGTTATTTCAAGACTGCACAACTGCTCTGAACCAATATGCTAATGTAACTGCAGCCTAAGACAGTTTGCATATAAGATTTAAAATTGTAATGAAACAGTAGTCTTGACATAACTGTCTAAAATTCTGATGGAATTGGTGAAAAGTACATATCTCTGAGAGCTGTCAGATCATCAATTCACTAGATGAACTAGGGAGGACAAGATTTTCCTCTGGAAGTCTTTCCTGGGACTTCTCACTCTCTGTTGATTATATGTGACACGTGAGGAAAACCTAGCAGCCTGGCACCCACTCTGGCAGTGCACAATAGATAGTGTGTGCCAGGGCTGATGGGAGAAAAAGCAGGGGTGGGAGTTTCTGGTAGGGAAACAGATACACAGTTCGAGCTCAGGTCCTGGCTGGAGACTGAACACTGCCTGATCAACAAAAGTTGACCAAAGCCAGAAGGTAAGGAGACAAGTGCAAGTAATGAAGAGATGACATGACAAGTGCAGGGAAATGAATTTAAATTTGAAATACTCTGGAGCTAAAGTACAATTTTACCTTAGGCAGAGGACACAGCAATACATATGGAGACTTCTGTTTTCACTTGTACCACATTGTCTAGACCTTCTGTTGCTATGGTTTTGTACTACCATTCTGCTCTCAAGAATTGTTTACCTCTTTCAGTACTGTGCAGGATTATTTAGATGGTTATCTCAGCATGACAGATTGAGTTACCTCTCTGGTTTTATATGCTGAGAACCTGAATTCTGTAAAACATGCCTGTTGATCATTGTGTTGCTCCCTTATCTCTGATTATTATTATTTTTTATTTTTTAAGGAACAGCGTACACATCTTAATCACAATAATTGATTGTTTTATAAAAAGCCAGATGTGTTTTTTCAGAAAATTGAAAGAATGGTGAATGTGAAGAAAGATATTAGTATGCAAAAAGACCACAACATGAAGATGAAGCCAGTTTTACTTTCAACTTGACAAAATAATTTTTTGCATCAATTATAAAATACATGCAATTTTGTTCACTTGTGTTTTGGAGTTAGTGAAGATTGTGATCCAGCTTTTCAGGTGGTGTGAAGCAATGCATTTTTATGCATCTCTTACCTTAATCAAAACCAACTTGATTGTATCCAAGAGGCTCATTGGAGCTCTGAAGCCCTCATTAAGGTTGATAGGGTACAAACAGTAATGGTCTTCCATATCCAGCCGGTATTTGTAGACATAATAGTTGGAAGGAATAGAATATTTCTTTATATGTAAGCTGAATGGATTTAATAACAATTATTGGCAGAAAACAAGTGAGAACCCATATTCTGCTTTTGTAAAGTTCATTTTTTAAAAAACGGCTGTACCTTTAGCCCTAAAGCTTTACTCCCATCAGGCAATACAGCTAGATTTCACAAAGGAAGTCCGTGTGGGGAAGAGGAAGCTTAGGTATGGCTTAGTCAGAAAGAGAGCTCCTGACTCCGAGAATTCAAAACAAATAATGTGTCATCCCCAGCCCTGTATGACAGAGTCTGTGAGCAATCGAACATGTGCTGTTTATCTGATCCTCCATTCTTCTGTGTATGAACATCACTGTTTACACCTCTCCCCTTCAGAAGTTCTCTACCTGGCCTTGCATGATACATACGGATATACCATAGAGCTGAGCTTCTTCATCCTGCCAAAAACATATCAGGGCTGCAAATCTTCAGTAAGAAGAGAAACGTGATGCACAGACACCAAAGGGAAGAATTGTAGGTGCAGCCTACAGCAGTTAGACTCTAACCTACCTGAGGCAGAAATTGTGCACTGTTGGGATAAAAGAAGTCCTTTCTCAGTTCTCCTGGAGAGAGAGAGAATGCACTGGATAATCAGCTCCTCTTTCACCACACAAATAAGGAGACTCTTTAAGCCCTCCCTGTTGCAGACACCTTCATTATTTCTAAAGATTATCTGGCCTACATATTCCCATCAAACCTTTTTAGATGCTTCAGAAGAGAATGCAAGGAAGTATCGTGTATAGAAATGGTGTCAAAC
This sequence comes from Falco peregrinus, assembly GCF_023634155.1. NCBI lineage: Eukaryota > Metazoa > Chordata > Aves > Falconiformes > Falconidae > Falco > Falco peregrinus. Next base: position 64,540,970 of record NC_073727.1, read on the forward strand.
CAGGCTTTGGAAATGGACATCTCTCCTTGTCAGAAAGGGGTGGTAAGTTTTATCAGCAGACTTATACCTGAAAAGGAGCTAAAACACACGATGAAGGTAAACCAGAGGGTGAGCCCTCTCAGTGTTGTTTAGTTTGGCTGAATGGTTTCAGGAAACAGGTAGCAAATGGCAACTGACACTGTGAAAATAAAATGGTAATGCTGTATAATTAGTGTCCATATCACAGGGTCACAAGATAAGGGAAGGGTTTCATTGTACTGGTTTATGGCAAGTGGTGAAGCCTCTATGATTTGAGGAGAACTGTGGAGAGCAAATTCCAAATTTAGTATTTGAACCTGCATAGAGCTGCTGACTGCCCCATAGCTATAGCTTAAAAGTGAATAAGCACTACTGAGCTCTTGCTAGCAATGAGCTACACAAAAACTTCTAGTGTGTGAACTCTGATCAAGCATGAAAAGCTCAAATCCATGAACTTTTTATCTAAACCTTTTTGGTTTTAACCCAGTTTCTTACAAGGCGTAATATCTTTTACTATTTAACAGCTCGGAGTCACTAGATCCTCAGGGAATTTCATTTATTATCTCAGCGAAAAATGGGATATCATTAAAAATAGTTATTGCCATGAAGAATAATTTTCAATATTTAACTACTCTTTAGGTCTTTAAATATAATATGTACAGTCAAAGAGCAGTTCCCTCACTACAGAAATTTTAAATTCTTTGTCCTGGTTTATATAAGTAAAACTGCAGGATCAGAACAGTCCCCCTCTGGCCTTAAATTCACTGTATCTGTGCCAATTTTAAATGCCATTTTCCATTAAATAAACAAGTGTTTACCACTTGTGCTTTTTATGGCACTAATACATATGGAATACAAGAATTATCTTAAACTAATCCCTGGACTTTAATAATTTTTAACAATTTGCAATCAGTTAATTGTTTCCTTGGGACTGCATCACAGGATTTAATTTCACCAGTTCAGATTAGTATTAGTGACTCTTCCAAAAGAATTTGAATCCTCCCTTCTTCTACCCAGACAATGAAACTCTCAACCATTGATTTTCCAAGATAATCTTCATCAGCTATCTCAGTTTATTCTTTAAAAAACTAATTCTGAAATAAAAGTTGTCTAAAGGATTTTTATTTCTATAGCTTCCTTTGCTACAGGTCACGTGCAGAAGTGACCTCTACAGGTTCTGGCAACAGCACTGCTTTTTATGGTAAGCAGTTATTTTGCCACACAGCCCCCTGCTGGAGTGTTCAAATGGCATCTGTTTACAAACAAGAATTTGAGATATCGAGCATAAAATACCATCTTTCTTATCGCTTTAATTCTCAGTAACCTATGGATCTCTGGGATGGTGTCTTTTATTCAGTTATGTCCAATCTTTCCATATAATATGAATGTACCTGCAGTATTTATGTGATTTCAGGTTCAGTTTATACTTGTACTGAAACTCTACCAGGTTGTCCACTCTTTTAGCACCATCTAACAAGGCTGTATCACCGCAGTTTTCCAAAATCTTACTTCTGAAAGTAAGCACTTCAACTGCCAACATCTCCAGTTATGGCAGTACAGGGGCACCTTATTGCTATGCCCGAGCAGCAGAGCAGGTAGCAGATGACCATTTTTGCATTATCAAGGCTGCCTGTCATCTGGAAGTCCTGAGATAACATCATCAAATGGTGATAGACAAGGCTGGGAGGAGTGACAGGCAATTGCATGAGGAATACCCAGTCTTGTTCTAGGATTCCAGCTAGGAGTAGAGAGAGGCACACCAGTGCACCAGTGATACAACTGATCTTTCACGGTTAATGACGCTGTGTAATACTTTGCCAGATTTTCATGGCTTTACAATTGTATTGCAGCTCCCCTGCTTTGGTGGCAGGCGTTTCTGAAGTGGTGGGCATCTATAAAGTCAGCTCACCAGGGATTTTATTATATGCCCAAGTGAAGGTAGATTAGACCTGCTGAAGATAGAGCAGAAGTGTTATTACAGTACCCTCAATGTCACCAACAGGCAGCCAGTTGCAGCTGATTTGGCACTGAAGCAGAGGTGGAAAAGAGTTTCTGGAAATTATTCCAGTAGATGGGACTGAAAATTTATAGTGTTCTCTTTTTTTTGGGTTACTTTTCTGGCAAAGGTTAGAGGAAAGGATATTTGTTGTGGGATTGTTTTGGTTTGAGTTTTTTTTTTTTTTTTTTTTTTTTTTTTTTTGCTTAACCTGGAATAAACTGTGTTTCCTAGTCTTTTTTTTTTTCTTTCTCTTTTCCTTTTTGTCTCTTCAGACTATGGAGCAGGCATTTCTATCAAGTACATAGAAAGGCAGTCCATAATTCAGAGACTCCCTCACTTGCTCTCCTTTTGTGGATATGCATTAATACCAGATTGTTTGTCAGATGCCTATCTTCCTTTGAGCAATCTGTCCCCATCTGTGGCCTTAAAAGGGCTTCTCCATGCACTTAATCTCATCTCAGTGACCCAAATAAATTATGACTGTGCTGATAGGACCCCAGTTAAGCAGGTTAGCTAGCCCTTAGGGAATGTGACTGACCTGCTCCTCTCCTGAATTCCTTTAGGTAGCAAGGACTGGTCTGTAAGCTCGTCCTTCAGTAAGAGGTGGGTGCAGCTGGGCAATCTCCAGTGCAGGCTGCTATCTAAGGTCTGCCTGCCCAGCAGTCTCTCTCTATGGGACCAATACGTTTCACCCGTAAAACAGTGAAGAGTATATTTGCTTGACAACTTTAAAATATTTTTTCTTTAGATAGCAACCAGAAATTTCTGCATTTAATAACACTTGGTAGTTCTTTTGGCTGTGTCAGTAGGAAAAATGAGCCTACTTTCCATCAGACTGAGGTGCCAGTGGCCCAGTCACTGCCCCTTTGTGGAGGAAAGCTTTACACCCAAGTACTGGTCCTGTTTTTCACCCCCTTCAAGATCTGTAGCTCAGTGAATAGATTGCCTGTCCAGGGATAGCAAAATGTAACAGGACATTAGAAAGTAGTTTCTCTCATTTCTATAGCATTCTCAAGTTGTGAGTGTTGGCATGTGTTTCTTTGGTTGACGTATGTACTGTGTTCTCTGAAAGTGGAGGAAAGAGAGTGGCAGGAGAAGGAACAGGCTCACTGAGTCCCATTTCTTTGCTTTTGTGTGTGAAGAGACCAGGAGAGAGTAAATGCATACTCACGTTAGGTATTTTAAGTGTAAGGTGGTAGGGCAATCCAGAAATCCTGTCCGTTTATATGAATAAAGGGAAAGGAATCTGTTGTTTGCAGAGGGGAAAAAAAGGTGGGGGATAAGTCTATAGGAAAACTTTTTAACGTGGGAAAAGGGATTTGGGCAGAACAGGAGAAAAGCTATAGAGAATCTTGGTACTATTCTCATCAGTCATGCTGTTGAAGTGTAGGTGAAGAATACATGGTGAATCCACAGATGTATCTTGTATGATGTATATACATCAAATATATATATGTATGGCACCCTGGGCAGTTAATTTTTTTGAAACTGTCAGTATAGACTACACACAAAATTGCCACTAGACTGGACAGGAATCCTTTGGCTTCTGTGGTCTTTTTGGAGGCTGTGTAGCTTATAAATGCTCCAGGTCTCCTCATGTCAAGTGTGTACAAAGCATTTTGATGATGCTTTCCACACTGGCATTGAACTATTCTCACTGGCAAGGTCCTAAGGCAACCAAATGCACAGCAAGAAATGTCTGGCAGAAACTGAAAATATTGGTGCATGCTCTCTGGGAGTGCAACAGTCAAAAGGGCATAAGCAGAAGGCAAACGTTCTTGGTTGGGGTTAAGCCAGGTTGGCTTGAGGTGCAAAATATTGGTATTTTCCTTCACATGAGAAGATATGTTGATCCCTTTTAGTCAGAGATTTGAAATAGATTAGCAATATGGGCATGGCTGGTGAAGACAACGTATGCAACTGGCCTACGATGATGAAACATCACTGTATGATTATTATAAACCTACACAGATTCAATGAAGACTGCGGGGGGAAGTGTGTTCTGTTGATAGCCTTGGAGCAGACGGTTATGATATTCTTACGGAACATGGCAATGATGCCTGAGTTGTCATAAATCTTACCAATGATGAAGCAGTTGGAGAACAGCCTTGCAGAAGTTCCTTGATAATGACAGCAGTAAAAGACTCGCTAGCTGGAAACTGTAAAACGTCATCTCTATGCATACCTGATACAGTCACTTTAGTGAAGCTAATGACCCTATTAAGATAGGCTCCATAAAATAATTTGCTACTGCTCTAGAGCTCCCAGCATTTCCTGGGGAAGGGCTGGCTAGGTGGACTTTCACAGCCTGAAATCAGCAGCCCTCTGTCTATGGGAAGGTGTGGTTTCACATATAAGTGCTTATGATATTCATCCCATGAAAGTTAAAGAAAGATGTCTTGATCTTGGCACTGATGGCCTACAGTGTTTATACCACACTTCTGTGTTATGGAGGAGCTGAGAAGTATCTAACAATCATTCTGGTAATGGCATTGTGGCTTATGGGAAAAGGCTGCATCTTGGTGATCCTACCATGATCCAGTGCTGTTCCCTCTCTCTCCATCCTCATCCTCCCAAGCTGTAGCTAACCACTTTTTGCTACCGCAACAAGATTACTACAAATGCTGAGATACCAGACTCCTTATTGGTACAGGTGGTGCATGTGATGTGGATGAGTCCAGGGTGGTGAATTCTGGAAGGGCTGTGAGGTGCTGGGTGCTGTGCCTGCAGGTGGCCCATGCTCTGTGAAATGTGGACATGCTGGGCACAGATGAGCTTCCCTAAAGGTTTGCGGTACAGAGGTAAACAGAGCAGCCTGGGAAGGGGTGTCCTTGTTGGGATAGTCCTTGGAAGAAAACTGTGTAGGCTATAAGAATTCTCAGTAGTCTGATACTTCTTTACATATGGTAAAAAAGAAACTGGGGGTGAGGGGGGATGTTAAGAGAGTTGTATCTCTCTTTAAGAATGTTTAAAATAAAAAGCATAATTAATTGCATAAATTGCTCTTTCTCATGTTGAGCTGACTTAGAGAGAAAACTCCCTAGCTGTCAACTGCAGAGTCTAAGTGGTCATCAGCAGGATAATGCAGTTCCTGGAAGTGCCCACTTCAATTTACATTAAAAAAATAGAGGACTGGTAATAATGTTAAAACCTAAATGAATATATGGATACAAAATATGCACCACATTTTACTAATTCTTTAATATTCCCGTGAAAACAAAGTATCTCTCAATTTTCCGTAGTCCGTGAATTCTGACCAATAAAAATTTGCATAGTCTGGGTCATTAGTATTATTTATTTCAGCCCATGGCAAGACCCTTTTTAACCATATCAGAGACTTAACCACATTGTCTTTAGAACCTTTATAGCATAATATCAAAAAGAGACAGTAATCTAATGAAGCAGCGTATTTTATTCTTATATTTTCTGTTACTACTAATCAGATAGATTCAGTTTGTGTGCAATAATACAGAAAACAGACTCTGCTACTGAAAGAAAGAACAAAAGGCAAATCACTGTAAAATCTGAACTGCCAGAATTAGGCCGTCATGTTACAAAGTGGTAATTCTTTCTGACAGCCTCAGCTGTACCAATCATGACATTCGGCAAATTAGCCAGGCCAAGAACAAATAAAAAGAAGAAACAGGTGTGAAACCAACTTCCTGCCTCCCAGGATAAATACATTGTACACTGAAGGGCAATGCACCTGCACTATTGTTTCTAGTGGGGTGGGGGAAGCTTTTAAGTGCAAATACACTTGAGACTTGATAAAGACGAGAGACTTCTCTATAATTTGGGTGTAAACGGGCACTTTCTTTCACGATCGTTTATAATAACTTAACTCTTTGAGGAGACATTTAAAACTGTAGTTTGAATAAATGATTGCTCTGCAAGGGAAGCTGAAAAAAGGCTAAAGCAAAATGCCTTTTCTGTGCAACAAGGCTAAGCAAAAAGCCTTTCCTGTGCTTGCCAGAGATATCAGGGGAACTCACAATTTCCTTTCTGCGCATGACCTTGCTTCTTGGTTACCCTCCTGACTGAATAGCACCTCAGTGGGCTGCCAGTAGGGTTAGCAGAAGGAGCCATTACCATGCTGAGCCTTTGAAGGAATTGATTCCCAGTCAGGTGATGCACAGAGCGATGTGCTGCCTGGGTTTATTTGCAGGAACTAGAAGAAATGTAGAAGAGTAGCAGACAAAAGAAAAACAGCAAAGGCGTTGCAGTCTGCATACCTTAATGGGATCATTTTGTTGTTCTATGCCTAAATTCTGCTCCTGCCTTGGTGCTTGGGAGCATCTGTTTCATGATTATTGCAATGGACATGTAAAGGAATGGGAAGGGGAACGACTCCGATTTAAATCTAAGAATGGCTCATTTCTACAAGCCAGATCACATGCCCCGGTGAGAACTGCTTTCTGGGTATTTTCTCCACTGGTGCAGATAAGGTTCTCAGAGGCATATTTTAATAAATTAATCACTACACACATGCAGGTGCAGACCAATAGCATGACTGGAAGGCTGGTATCCCTGATATTCATGGTTGCTATAGGAAAGGGCAAGGAATAAGAAGGTTCAGACTCTCTTCAGGATTTGTGACATTTTTTTGTCCCTAAACCACATTGTTTAGGACATCCACATTTATCTCTGCATTAGGGGAGATGGAGTGGATCAGGAGTAATACACTGAATAGATATTTGTTACAGGGCAGTTGCAGGACAGCTGTGAAACAGTTCCTACTTTTCCTTGGACAGCTACTGAGCTAACACATACCACTGCCTTGTGGGGCAAGGGCTCCTCCCTGGCTCTCTGGGAGAGACTGACACCTGCAACGAGCACTTTTTTACAGCATCACCTGTGTCTGAGGAAGTGCAATGGGGGAAAGTCTCTGTCATTCTCATGAATCCCTGGGAAAAGGACAGGAAACAGTGATTTCAGAGTTATGGGAATTGGAGAGGGTCCAAGAGAGGTAGACAAGGAAGCTTCTTGTGTTGACCTCAGATTATCCCCAGATTTGTTTGTAACAATATGCAATAGGTTCTGCTTGGTTTTGTTTGGTGCCTGGTTCCCAGTGACTTTTGGTGATGTTACTCTGAGAGCTGACAAGGCCCGAGCAAGCCCAGCTCCTCACACACTCTGAAGAAGGACTAGTGAAATAGGAAAATGAAGCTATTTCATATAAATGTTTCTTCTCCTGCACTGTAGGCTTGCTAAGTGACCACTTCTGTGCAGGCTCTCAGGATGTTTTATTATCATCCTCATACTCATTATCATACTCAGGAAGTAATCAGTGCTCCCTGGCAGATGGGTACCTCCTCCACCTTCCGCTGCAGCTCTGTCATCCTTAACTACGAGGTTATCCCTGGGACAAAATCTTCTGGGAAATGGATACCTGTGCACTCTTTATGTCATATGAACTTGCCATGAATCTGAAAGGGCCAGAGAAAACAAGCTGTTTCCATGTTAACATAAAAGTAGTCTGTGGAGCAGTAGGTGACAGGACTAGTATAGGTATCTCTAGTAATCAGTGCTACTATTTTAATATTTTATAGAGTGATGGAGAGATAAGGAATCAAGATGTATAGGATAACACTGCTGCTGTGGCAGTTTTCTCTAGCTAAGAAGCAGAATTGCAAATGAAGAGACTGTAACAGCTTTACTTAAGTATTAATCAGAATGAGTTGTGTACTTGCAGTGAAGATTAGTGCTTGACTGCACATGACTTTTTATATATTTATGATTTTATTCTGTGGGAAATATGACAAAAAAAGGCTTACTGAAGTTCTGTGAGTGAGCACAAGCACTTGCATCGTTTTAACATCTGTCACTGAACACAATTGATAATGGTGACTGCTATTATGGCATCTTCCTCCCCTCTGCACAAGGCCATCTGGGATTTGTGTTATGTAAGAGGATTAGCATTTTTGCTTTCCTCTGTTATTTAAAGTATTCCTCAGAACTAGTTTTTGAATAATAACAACAACAACAATAATAATTGGGCTGTCTTCTGTGGGGCTTTCTGAAAGGAAAAGTCAGGAATTCTAAAGCTACTGCTCTTAAGTCGAACACCTGGCCTCGCCATTTGGGTTTCAATAGGATTCACTTGAAACAGGATTTTTCAAGCTGTGGTGGATAGGAGTGATGGAAGGCTGGTATCACTCTATGAAATGAAAGATAAAGCATAAATTATTGTGAATGGATCCGTTCCAGCAAGGAAACAATCGTGATTTCCCTTTCCTCCTCTCAGACCTGATTATTCATCACATTGTTTTTGTGGAAAACCTCAGCTTCAAATCCTGTCTCATAAAATTATATTGGTGGGTGGTAGCATTGCCTGTTAAGCGAGTGCAATATTTATCATTATCTGACCCTGGCTTACATTGTTTATATATTTGCAAACATTGAATTTTTTGGGATGAAATTTCTCATATTGAGGGCCTCCTTAAGATGCAGAATTTTAAAAAGTGTGGGAGTGGTCTGGTAAAAGCAATAAGGAAGTTGTTATGGACCTGGACTGAGTGCTGGAGCTACAACTGAGAGAAGAATGGATGAGCGAAGACAGTAATTTGGACCTGGGAGCTCAGTGCTAACATTAGCATCCTAGTGCTGGAGCTTGGATGGGAAACTAGCAGCGGAAGCAGCAATTGACTGGAGCAGGAGATGGAAACTGAAACTGGTTGAGGTTGGAGGCTAATGCTGGAATGAGGTGTCTGGGAGGGAGACAGAGGAAAGCCAGAAGCAGCTGGCAGGTCTGTGTGCGTCAGCATTTACTCCCTTCCAGTCTGCAGAAACCTAGAGAATCTCAAGCCCTACCATTTCTCTGTTGCCAGCAATTTTCATGAAAACTCTAACAGATTTGCTGCTGTTAATGGTGAGTACATCAGACTGACACTGCTGGGTCAGACCACCTAACCCAATATCCTGTCTCCTCCAGCAGTAAATGCCTAGGGAAGAGTACGAGAACAGACCCACAGAGTGTAAGTCGATGCATTCTAAGGTACCGCCTTTTTTTCCACGTAGAAAAGGTCTCTGCAGTAGATAGTTTTCAAGTAGCTGCTGACTCACAGCAAAGTCAAAAGAGTGTCACATGATGGCTTTGCTTTCCTTTCAGCTAGCTTTGTTGAAGAGCGTTAGGAAACCACACGTGAAAGCCGCTGTCCCGATGCTGTGCGCTGAAGCACAGGCGAGAGGCATTCCTGACCTGCTGCTCCTCCCTGGGCTCACCTCTGACCCGCAGCTGCACAATTGCACCCTTGTTTTCCAGGAGGACTCACTCCCCTTCAGTGCCAAAATCAGATCTGACACAGAGATGAGCTGACACAAGGGATAGGCGTGCTGTCTGCCACGTCTGTGCCCAAAGTTAGAAGCTGGGGATAGAGGACAATGATCTTGGGGTGGATCAGTGGCATTTTCCCTGAGTAACTGGACTCTGTCACTACCCAAAGGACCTTCAAGGCTAGGGAAGTAATTTAAAAGTAACCCTTTAAGGGTGGCCACTGTTGATTAGTTTAATGTCACCTGAGGTCTAACTGTCTAGAACCTAAATCTAATTTAGTCATTACTGGCACCTGTTCTAATCAATGAACACAGACAGACACCTTCAGTGGATCTCTGTCTCTAACCTACCTTAGGATGAAATTAATTTGGGGATGCTTGTTTCTCTCTAGTGATTGTAACAGGGACCTGAGACTCTGGGAAGGTGAATGCTAACTTACCTTGCATTTTTACCTACTTGAGGCTATTATGTGCAAAAATATTGAATTATCATGGTTGTTCCCTCAGAAAAAAGATGGACAAAAGGATTGAAGTAAGGAGGTTAAAAGAACAAGGATAAGGAAATAAGGAAGCAAGAAGGGTAAAATATGTATTAAATAGCTGTACATTGTGTGATTCCTGTCCATCCTGTGTGCTGAGAAGTTAGTTTTTGCAACTGTGATCATCTGTGGTTTATGACTATACAAGTAAATTTGTATAAAGCAAGTATAAAAGTATCTGGATAAAATTAGTCATACTTCTTTTTTCCCCCTAATCTTTCCAGTGTTGCAAAAATAATCTACTAGCAACATGTCTGCATACTCTCCAAGATGAATTGCTTTGTTTCTGATGCAAAGCTATTTATGCAATTGTCTCTCTTTTCTAACATGACTCTTACCTCATGTGCACGCTCTGAAGAATACCCCAGTGATCCAGCTTCACTCCCTACTTCATGGTAAGTCTCACAGGTAAGTGTGCTAGAAGTTAGGATACTTTCTGTCTTTTAGGTGGTAGTTTTCACAAATGATTACATAGAAAAAGTAAATTGGACACAAGGTAGAAGGGTGTAAATTAAGTGATTACAGGACTCAGTATATACAAAGTATAGGCTCAAATTTCTGCTTTGATTCTGTTAGAGCAGAAATCTGAATCTAGAACTACAGAGTGCAGCTTTGCTGAGTGCAAATGTGCACCTCCTCTGATTTAGGTTTCTTCCACATGAAACCTGAATCTTGCTCTGCTTCTGATACAGCTTGAAAACAGTTATTAAAAAAAAAATACAGTAAGAATAAATTCTTCATTGCCAGCTAGATGAGAAAGTATTTCTTAATGAAGTAAAGTTTCTGATCATCACCATACAGGTACCATAGGTTTTAAGCAAAAATATCCTAGTTAAATATCTTGTCAATTTTTGTCCTAACTTCAGGTCAATCAGCCAGGTGTTTTTTTCAGCCACTCAACCAATCTCCTGGTTATGTTTTGCCTGTGTAGCAATCAACATTTTAAACAGAATCTGTAATAGAATCTGATTGAGGGGAACAGAAAAAAAAAGAGAAAAAATTATTTTAACAGCACAGCAGATAGCAAAGGAACTTTACCCTTACTGCATTGTTTAGGCAGACATACAGTTCAGTAATACCTTCCTCTTCCCACCTACACTTTCTTGGAACCGTCACAATTCCTGTTGGGCCCCAGATTTCAATTCTGTGCACTGCAGAATGACATGATTTTTCTGCACAGTGTGTTTTCAATATGAAACAGAGTATACTTTTGCTCTGTGAAACTTCAAAATTCTGTCTTTATGCTGGCTGAGTCATTTTGCATTGTGTTCTTGCTTGAATGCCTAAGAACAACCATATTCCTAGCTGAGAACTAGACTGCAAGGAAGCTAATCCTTTTATGTATGTATGTTCCCGCTTTCTTATTTGGACATAGTGAGTATTGTTAAGGTCTTGGCACTGCTCTTTGCCTTGACTTTCCATGCAAATCCGTGAGCCAGATGTCATCAGAGAGTTTTTTTCCAGCTGTGCATTTTTCCTGATATACTGGTAGACCATTATAACAATGTGATCATAACACAGGGCAGTGGAGTTTGGTCATTATAGCTCCAGAAGCCCATCACAGCATTTTTCAGTATGGATTTGAAAGCATTTATTGCCCTTTCCCATCCTCAACTGGCCTCTTTTCCTTATAATCACACCACAAAAAGTAAGGTCAGCAAAAAGATATGTGGGAGCTTTAACAAGAGGGTTCATTGAGAATATATTCCAGTGTATAAATACACGAAACTTTAAGTTTCTTTCTGTGATTGTGCTGCAGGGCTGGAGCCCAACTGGTTTTGCTGAGGTCTGGACATAAATACTAATATTTTTCTTAACATTTTGCAAGACACCATTGTCCAAATAAGCCACGGGAGATATCAGTGTGCAATCTGGTGAATTTTATCATATAGCTAGCACAGTAATATTGTATTTTAACATGCACACTCATATGTTTTTGGAAGCTAAGCTTTCTTTTATAGGAGAAAAAAAGAAAAGAATATAGTATTATGGGTAAGGGTTTTCGTTTAAAAATGAAAGATATCATTGGAAACATGGCCAGATATAAAACAATGACTGGGGCTGAAAATTTTCACTGTTTGGCGTTTTGTTTTTTTCCCCCAAAGATCACACGTAGGTTATTTACTGTCCCCTCTACAGCTGGTCGGGGTTGGGATTTTCAGCCTGTAAAAACCATTACAGCAGGATTTTCTTTTTTGTAAGACTTAGCTCTCTGCTATAATGTGTGTGGTATGTTTGTGTGAGGAGTCAGAAGCACAGGAACTAACGGAATGATTTAAAAAAAAAAAAAAGTTTTTCTTTTTGTTAGGTTGTAAATATGTCAAAATAACCTTGATAACTTGACCTTAATTATGGTCAAAAAAGATCTATTCTATTAATACAAGAAACTAATCTCTCCCCTGATTATTTTTCTCACTTCACAAATATGGAATGTTTTCATTTTATTCTGAAATCTCGCTTTTTACAGTTTTGACATGCTAACCGTTACTGCTGAGAGATATTTAAGCATTTTTTACTGAAAAAAGGATGACCTGTAATACCTTGCTACCAGGTAAGCAACGAAAGCCGGTATTTAAAATCAGGGTTGCAGGACAGACAAATCTTCTAGTATCTAAACCCCCATTTTTAGTGGAAAATAATAATGAGCTTATTAATTTATTTTGCTCTTATAAAGATTCATTTTGTATTATGTTGGGCATTCTGCATTAAACAGGCTGGAAAATTTCAACTATATATCCCTTTAGAAAAGATAATTCTTAAAACATAACCTAATAAAACTGTAGTTTTGATTCCAAGATATTGACAGATGGTTGGTTCTTCATTTGGTATTTTATTCACGTGATTATTTGTTCTGCCCCTCAAGATTTGTATGTGATTTCAAACTGGAATGTCTCTGATGTGAACTTCCAGCTATTGGTTCTTGCTCTGCCTTTCTTCTCTAGCTAAATAGAACCAGGGTTTCAAATTTAAAGAATGCCTGAAATTTAAGCAATAGCAAAAGTAAGATTTTCTGGAACTTCATCAACCCAGCAATGTATTTCCACAGAGCATTCAGGTCATGTCTCATTCCATTCAAGAGGCTAAACTCTTGAATGAATTCTCTGCAGAGTTAAAAGGATAGTGATCATGCTCATCTAAAACCTCCTACTCTTACCTTATAGTCCTATAGATAATATGAAACTCAGGAATTGCTGCAGTATCGGTCCATTATTTTGTTTTGTTTTCCAAGGTAAAATAAATCCTCTAATTTACTCATGACATCACTTCCATACATCCAGTGATTTCACTGGCTCTTGGTGTGTTGGTTCCCCTTATATGTAAGATATGCCTATGTTTTGGTTTTGGTTTTGGTTTGTTTTTTTTTTTTTTGTTGTTTGGTTTTTTTTTAATATTAGCAAGTTAAATCAGAAATCCCAAATATATTAGGAAACTATATTGCATTTATACAATTTTCCATATCAGCCAAACTATAATCTCACTCAAATAATGGAATTCCTTTTGTTCTTATATATTGTTTTCCATAAAAATGTGTTGACATAAAATCATAAATATTGTATACCTATGAACTAATTCCTTCTCAATTATGTCCACATATGTTTTCATTATTTTTCCCAGAGTTAGATTCAGGCCAGCTAGCTTATGCTTATACAGGTCATTTCATTTGCCCTTTTAAATATTGCCCCAATCTTTTAACTTATAATTTCTCTGCTATTCAAAGCTACAGCAAAAACTATCAAGGCCAGAAGCTGTTTTCCTGGATCTTTCAGGACTCTTGGTTGCAGGATTAACCTGATAGACCTAGATTTAATCCTGCAACCAAGTGTTTCTTCAGTGACTTGCTACATAAGTTCTTCCAACTTTGCTCCAAACAAAACCCAGATTTGTGTATTGCCCTTTTCTCTTTTCTGCCTTACTAACAGCTAGCGGAAAACATGTTTGAACAGCTAGCAATCTAACTGTTTGAGATAAAATAGCAGATGGACACAGAAAAGCAGACAGAGGCAGAGCATGAGGAAACTACATCAGGTCACCAGGGGAGATGGTGATCTTTGCACGTTGGCTGCCGAACCACTGCCAGTCTCTGGCAGGCATCATGGCAAAGGTAAATTTTAAGATTAATTTCAAAGACAGTAAGGAACTGAAGGAATTTGTTCCCTGACTAAGCATTTGCTGTCTTGTATAATGGGGCAGATGGCACCTACCTAAAACATCAAAGAAATGGAAATTGAGATGTGAAAGGGGCAGAACCAGTCCTTGTCACCTCATCACCAAGTTGTGGGTAGTATCATTTTTGTCAAACCACTTAGCAACATGCTAGCTGACAGAGTTTTTGATTTTTTTTTTTTTTTTTAATAAGTTTAAGCCTCCTCCTCCTGTACAATTAGCATTTTTCAAGTGGAGCTGAGTTAGTTGAAGCAGATGGTTTATCTTTTTTGGTAGTGCTTCTAGTTGGACAAATGAGACTTATATCATTTCTACATCTTCTTCTCTCTTGCAGTGCCTACAAAGTCATTCCACATTTTATGCACCGTGTTTTGACTTATTTAATGCAGACATACTTTCCCTGCAGTAAACATGATTACCCAAATACTTTAACTAGAGAGCTTCTGCTTTCCTCTCTGGTATAATTAGTCACACTGCACTCACACTGCATTTAAAGGGGGGGGAAAAACCCACACATGGAGCATCTTGCAAATGTGCCTATAATCCCATACAGCTGCTTTCTTCACTTAATTCTTTTTTGACTGCTTATAGAACAAAATTGCTGCAGCTGGGCAGCAAACTGAGCAAAGTTGCAAAGACACCTCTCCTTTCTTTTCTTTGTGGAATCCACTCATTTAGGTGTCGAGGGATAGCTCTTGATTAGCAATAGCTTAACATGGGGCTAAGTTTTCTTGGATTCTAGCATTGAATAACTTGGCAGGATTTCTATTAGGTTTGAATTTCAAAGCCAAAAGAGTGATCTGAGATCGCATACTGGCAGTTCCACAGTGGTAATTTCCATGTTAAAAGAATACTTATCACCAGCACCACAGCGAAAGAGGCAGCTTTACACAGAAAGGGCCTCTTGTGAAATTAATTTGGTGTTTATTTTATTAAGAACCCGTTTCCAAATGTGGTGGGTTTTTTTCCTTTCTTATAAAGGAAACTGTTTCTAATTCTGCTGATGTTTATAAGTCAAAGATTTGGTTGTTTAAAAAATGTTCACAAAAATTCTACTGAAAGGTTTTTTCGTTTATGTGGCCAGCATGCTTTTTATTCCTGCTCGCTAGAAATGGAGCAGAAGATGGAAAAGGAAATGGTTGGTAGTAAAATACCGGCTTGATCAGTTTGGCTACTCTAAGTTCAGTAGAAAGCTTTCTTGAAAGATTATTGAAGGATTTACCAATATCAGGCTTAAAACAATAACCTGCTTGACAACATAACTTGTGGATAAGGAAGGAAAGGTTCATTTGCTAAGAAAAAACCCAACGAGTATATAAAAGGTTTAAGAAAACCATTGCCATAAACAATATGGGTTTCTGATTAAAGCACTAGCATAAAAAAATAAAATACCACCTGAGATTCACTTAACCATCCATAGAGTAAAAAGCGTCTGAACTAGTAGCTGTCTAGAATCCTTTTGCTGCTGATAGAAATAAATAGGCATTTCCAGGTCTGTTTCATCTAATTTAGAAGTAGGTATCTAATACAGGTCAGCTAAACAATGTCCTAGTCTCTGCTTATTTCTGTCTATTAACTATAAATGAATTCTGGGCAACTTGTTCAGATCTACGCATCCAAAGTCAACTGACATTAATTCCACCCTTTGGTTTTTCTTTTCCTCTAACACTATCTTGCTATGTCACCTCCAACAAATCACACCCACTCAATGTCTTGTCTACTTGGACAGAGACCTCTTCTGACACAAGGCAATCTTGTCCTGTGTGCTGGTACAGTACTCCATTCCTGCAGAAGAAATAGGAGAGTTTAGAATTCTTGGGAGAGTTAATGTGCCCTAAGGAAGCAACAATCCACAGACATTAACTTGTGACCACAAATACAGGAGCAGTGTCTTTGATAGACATGTTAGAGGAAAGGTAAAAGCTTCACAGAACGCTTTCTGCCTCTTGCTATCAGTGAGGGTGCAGAGGTAAAAGCATCTTAACACAGAATGCTCTCTAAGCAACTTTTATCCTATATAAAAAAAAAAAGAGAAAAAAAAGAAAAAAGAAAAAAAATAATCAAACCTAGCTTACATCAGGCCTTCTTCAAGCTCTCGAAAAAAAATGCTGACTGCATTTGCCAGTGCATACCTGATTCCTCATGGCACAGTTAAAAACAGACCACCTTTTAGAGTAACAGAGGTTACTGCAACATATATATTAAAGCCTTCTCACCTCTGAGGGAAATATTAATATTGATCTGTTGATAAAATAAAGCAACAGGCTGGACAAAATATGCAAGGAGCTAAATAGTTCTTCAGTTGCAGGTGATCATTTCACGCATTGAGAAAGGATCACATGAAATAGCAAAGGCAGAAATGAAAGTGTAAAAGGAAGAAGGCAGTAGGATTGGGATTGTCAGTTCAAGTAGGCACAGCTCTGAGAAGTGGGATTTGAGAAACAGTCAGTGACTGAATCCATTGCATTATTGAAGGGGAAAACCTAACACATGATAGATAAATAAATGAGTCTGAGAATTTCTGACTTTGAGGAAGGAGATTGCAAAGCTTCTGAACTACCCTCCTGTTGTTTAAACAAAGGATATTTTTCATATATTCTGTTATTATTAAACCATAGTGCATCTAGAAGAAATGCATAGGTATGGTACAGATAGATGTTTTTATATTATGCAGTACTCAAAAAGGTAGTTACTAGTACATTCAGAAGATAAAAATTTGATTAATTTAAAAGAACTGCATTCAGAAGATGGCAAATGATTATTTTATTAGTACAATTTTATTAGCAGAGCTTTATTCATGTAATTATTATTTTCCTCCCCTCTCTGGCTCATTCTTATAACCTTTTATTGCTTGTCTATCCTGGACTTTTTTTCTTTTAGTTTAGAAAAAGTATCTGTTCGTTCTCCACATTTTCTCTGAAGCAGAAATCCAGCAAACATTAGGACTGAACTCTCAACCCAACCCTGTAAAAGTAGAATCATAATTAGGCAAAGTTAGTTGGTCTGTCACTGAATGTAAACAAGTTGAATAACTTCATTATTTTCAAGCTTTGCCCCTACATTAGAATAATTCACACTACTTCAGGGAAATGACACCTGCTAATTAACCACAAGCAGAAAAAGCACTTTAACAGCCACAATCAGTCTTTTTCTCCTGCAGTTTTAAAAAAGATTAAAAAAAAAAAACCAAAAAAACCCAACAACAACAATAACAACAACAAAAAAAAAAACCCCAAGAAGAAAAGATCAAAACTTCTGTGTCAAGATGTTTTCATGAATCATCCTCTTGAGGAAACATTACTGCTTGAAGTAAACTCAACTATAATAAATCACACTTCTGTTCAGAATAGGAATTAAATAAAGACCCATATTTACCCCATTGTATTTTACACAACGCGTGTTTGGGACAGTGAAGTGACTTAGCTCCAACTACAAGTAGGTATCTAAAGTAGTCAGTATGTATACTTAATATGTATTCCTTGGATGACTCATTCCTAAAGGAGGTTTCTATAATACTGAGCCAGTAACTTCCCTACGTTCCCTCTCCTTCCATTGACAAACCTTGCCTTTGATGTACACATCAGCATTGTAGATGCCTGAAGTTAAGTTGTATGAATCACAATCCAACAATCCTGTCCCCAAATAACTTATATTCAGCATGCACAAGAGAAAGTATTGGCAAAAGGAAATGTTATCCCCATTTTACAGTGAGAAGATGAGGCATGGAAAATAAATCTCTTACACAAAGATTCACTGAAAGTCTGTGATGGAACGAGAAGGTAATCTCAGACTGCTGGAGTCCTGGTTCAGGAATCTATTTGTGCTTTTTTTCCACTCTGCTTTTACATTCTAAGACCCTGCAGAATTGTTTCAATTGTATTTTTAAGAGTCCCTGTAAATCCTAATTTATCAATTAATTTGTAATAATTTACAAAGTACTTTACATGTCCTGGTGGGCTACTGCATTAACAAACACTTTGCTGATACTCTCCAGAACTAAGTGAAAAAGTTAAAATGAGACTTTGCAAATAATCTTTGCTAGAAACAGCAAAGCCTTCTAGCTGTTTTGTCATTCACTCAATAGCTATGTTGGGTTGGAAAGAGCTGCTTCCTGGGACATGCTTGGAAGAAATACCTTAATGCTAGAAGTGGAAGACATACAAGAAAATCGTTTCGCAGTAATTAGTAGTTGGCAGCTAAATGTAAACCCACAAAAAAACAGATAATACAGTCTCAGTTCTACAGTAGTATGAAAAGGAAAATGAGCCCTGGGGAAAAGTGCTGAAACATAGGGAAAGGAATTATGGAAATCCATTTAAGAAATTGAGATTGTGAATGGTATTCACAAAATAAAAGGGGACTCCAAGGACAAAGAAAAAATTCACAGCCTTTCCAGACACATGGCAAGAGAAGTGAGCATATTTGATGTTTCCATTGTATAAGTGAGAACCAGGTAGACACTGTCATAAGGAGATCGTGAACAGGCTGCAAGGCTACACAGTCTTTCTCCCATCACACAACTCAGAACATGTTGGACAACCCTAATGCTAGACCTTCAGTCATTTGCCTCAGCTGGCCATCTCTGGACATTACTGATCCCCATCATTATTTTCCTAAGTATCTTCATACTTTTTAACAATCCTTGATCCAAATTAGAGCAGTCTTTATTTAAAAAGTTGTAATTTTCTTAGCCACAGCTTTAGCTATTGCCACAAAATAATTATACACTTTGATCAGCTTCTGGAGGAGTTTATATGATGTGCTCCCTTGAGATGGCAGGAGACTGGAAGTTTTCACTAATCATTAAACAAGGAGCTGCCAGGAAATATCACTCTGCAGATCATCTAAAGGATTCTTTGTAGCTTTGCTTTGAGAAATTCTAATATCTCTTTTGCAAGGCTTTGTAATTAGACATGTGATATGTCTACAGATGAAAGTAGTATATTTCCTTTCCACAATGAAATGCCCATAAAGACTGGCTGAGCTGCATAGTGTTGAGCATTGCTGTGTCTTTAGCTTTTCTAGGAAAATGTTAATGATTGCTGCAATCCTGGAACACTACAGAGAACCTCATGCAAGACATTACCAAAAAAGCAGCAAGAGACTTGAAGCCAACAGCCCTCATCTGGGAACACTGAATGGGAAGGCTAGTTGTCATTTGTGGTAGATAGTGACCCAGACTTTCTTATCTTCATGTCTTGCAACCATCATACAGTGTCATCTTGACCACCTCTTCCTTGGCAACTTTCTGGGAAGGGAGCTCTGCTGCTGAGGGACAGAGAGCTGATCTCCTGGGCAAATATCACACACTAATAGTCCGTGCTGTGGTACTGAATGACCAGGATTTTCTGGTATATAACAGTGTGGAATTCCATCTTTCTCTATCAAAATGTATGCAAAAGTATTCCTGAAAGGACATTGCTAAGGCTGCAAAGTCCACTTCCTGTGGATTAGAAAATCTCCAGACAACCTTAATTTGGCCCTGTCTGTAAATGTATTGAAAGTTCCCATGAAAATCTGACCTTGCCCAGTATTTTAAAGGCACATCAGAAACAGAATTAGGGATGGATGCCCACATATTGGGCATTTGCTAACATTTAATTCACTTTACAATCCAAGCAACTTCCCTTTACTGTCGTATATTTTATACACATGCACACATACATGCTCATATAAATTTATAATACTGAAAGGAAGCTGTGTTTTCCATTCAGTATGAAGAAATATTTCAATTTACTTGCTTCTCTGTAACGGTTCTTTAAGAAGATAGGTAAAATAAAAAGGCTAAGGACCTCACAAACTGTATGCAACACCTGTAATTGTGGTACTTAAAGGTTCTTAACCACAAAGCAGAAGAATAAAAAGCAACTATCTCAACACGAGCACTCTTGGATACATGCTAAGTCTGTTCCCTCTTTTCTTAGCCCACAGCCTCCCACCAGCTGACCCGGTGAGCAAGTCCTCTCCAACTTCAGAAGAATCTACTCTAGCCATTCCAGCTGGGAACAAGCAAGGTTGTATGTTGCCATGGCAGCAGTTAGACTGAGAAGGGATTAAGTAGAAAAGGTGGCAAAGGCGGCCAAAAATAACAGGTTATAAAGAAGTGGGATTCAGGTTATTTGCAGTTAGGTGCATGGGGTTAAGCCCCCACCCTGATGCCTAGAAGCCCTGGTTGTGAAAGTGTTTTAAGCCCCAAGTGTCAGCATGGGATCTGTGGTGGTGGGTTGTTAACCTATGAGATCACAGGTGTTTAAAAGGATCTCATTTGTCCAGTCTACAGAGGACCCTCTGTTTCAGTGCACATACCCATTCTCCACTACCTGTTTATTACTCGGCACCATGTAACGCAAGCTGTGGTTCCTCTATGTTCCTCCCTGAGCAATATAAGCTCATTTAATTCCTATAGAGTAGGCATCCTAGAGTAACAAGTATTTCTGTGTAGCAACACTTCAGAGATTTAATAATTTTCCCTTTGATTTCCCTGGAAATTCATCACAAAATTATCCCTGGCCTGCTTCAATGCAAAGGAAAGAGTCAAGTCCTTGCTGGCTGGCAAAATCCTGGTGGCAGAAAGATTATCCATAGTTTCCATTTTTAATTCTGTACTTTCATGTTGTATGTATTTGCACTCGAACGGTTCTGGTTAGATGTTGTAATATAGCATACTTAGAAGAAAGTCTACAGACTTGCAAACCTACATGAGTAATTGCAGCCAAAAACCACCATGCAACTCAAAACCCACCAAAGAGATGGTGTGAAGCTGGAATCACAGGTTATTTAGTTTAAAGAACTGAAGAAAATGTTTGTGACAGTTTGATATAACCCAGCTATTTGATATATGACCAATGTAGGATGCAATGTGTGGCTGGTAGGTTAGATTCAATCAGGAAATGCATTTAATTGTCTGTGTGAATTGTTGTAATTACTTATTTCCTCCTCCTTTCTTTTCTGGGAAATCTGCAGTATTTACTTCACCATGTTACAAGATTAACTTGCTATATGGGATGGATAAGTGTGGTAGTCATCAGATGGAAGTGGGCATGTGTTTCATCACTTGTGTGTTCTTTCATATAATTGGAAATGAGCTATTCAGGATTTACCTTTCCTTTGGTCATGTTGTGAGAGAGAGGTTGATGTATACAGTCCCTGAGTACTGCTGTGTGAGGCTTTATGCTCTGCCTTAACTAAAATGCAGCTCAGTCTTGTGGGTGGCTGAACAGTGGTTACAACTTAAATTATTTAAGGCTTAATAAATGAGATGGCATTTGAAATGTGTCATTGCTAATTTCAAGAAATATGATTGTCTTGATGTCATTCCCACCCACACATGCCTAACTTTGTCCATCTAATTTTTTTTAATCTTGCTTTTTTACCCTAGAGCAAATTTGTCATCCTCCTCATCTGCCATCTTCACTTAATGGTGAAACATCAGGATATGTAGGCTCCATGTCATGAAATCATAACTCAGGTTCTGCTGCAATAAAGAAATAACAATAATCTCGAAACACCCCTTCCCCTGGATAGGCCACTTATGTCAATCAGATTAACAATAAAAATAATAAAAATAAAAGAAATATCTATTTTTAGAATAAATATGGTAATTTGGCTTTTAGACCTCTTTTGTATTACTCAAACCAAACAATCAGCAATCGGTTCCTTGGGTTGCTGTGAAACTTGCTGATTTGGTCAATTAAACTTAGTACTCACAATGCCCACAGCAGGGACAATGCTTTTCTTGGTGACTGTGGATCCTTCTCCTACCAGAGCTTTATCACCCTTGGTAAAATATTTTTTTCACTGCTGGGCAGTGCATGTGCGAGCAGCAAGAGGAGGACACGCCAGATCAGGAGCTTACCATGCCTACCCGCTGAGATCCCACCTGCAAAACAGCACCAGAGCTGCCACTGCCCCACAGTTCTCTGAGACAGTAACCTAAATTACCTTAGCACATTGTTTGAAACTCATTGCAAATATATTACCCATGCAGCAGGCTGTAATAAAATATCCATCTCACTCCCTGTGCCCTGGTCTGTATGAAAAGAGCACAGGCACTCGAAGGGAGCTGGAGTGCTCCTAGACAGTGTCCATGGAGTGCATCTCCCCTGCAGTGTAGATACAGCCAGAGCTGCTGTGCATTCAGAGCAGATTTGCTGCACGGAGCGCAAGGTGCCAGCTATTTAAGTCTCAGTAGTCATACCTGGCCCTTTTAAGAAAACAAAAAGTTTACTGTAACTGGAAATAACAAGTACTTCTAGAGTGCAAGTTGAGAAAGGCTGAGGAAAGTAATTTGGGATGAAATCACTTTCTACCGAGAATAAATTTGGCTGTATGGAAGCTGATGACTAGCTGACAGTCAGCCAAGTGTTGGTCACTGAAGAGTATGCTGCCCTTTATATGTTATTGTAAAATATTACCAAGTTTGCGTGGAATATAAGACTATTTATTTATGAATGCATAAGCTTTAATAGATGCATGGGTGCACCAGCTAAGACCTGAGCTTTGCCTGTTGGAATGTCGTCCCTTCTCACTGTACTTGTTTTTGAAGTACAGTAATTAGTTTACAACGTATAGAGTCAAATAATGTGTGTGTAGTTTACATATTGATTCAGATAGTGATTTACAAAGTCAAGATTCAGTTTTATAAACACATAAAATAATCCCCAAACTTTTGCACCCTTTTTGTACCCTTTTTGAACTCTTTGGTATTTTGCAATTTCAGTTTCCCAGTGAAACTGACAGATATTTGGTAATAGCATTTGTTTTGTAGTTTCATCTTGGAAGAATAAAGCTAAATATATTTTAGAAGTGAATAGTTTATAGCGTTACACTGCATTATTTACTATTGAAATAGTACAACGTTGTAGGACCTAAAAATTGAAACAAACCTTTGAAATATGTTACATTGCTTTTGGGATTCACTGTAATGAAGATAAAAATAAAACCAGAATATATTTCTGTGAAAAAACAAAACATAATGAATCAACAAACATCACAGCTTTTATGCTCTCTAGGATTATAGAAAGGACTTCAGCAACTCGAAAAACACCATCCCTTAGCAGTAAACAACTTATAAGCAAATACAGTCCAAACGATTAGAACAATATAAGCAAAGCAAGAAAGAGAGAAATTTCAGCAGTCACTTTCAACCCTTGTGAGGAGATAAAACGGCAGAAAGAAGCAGTGCTGGAAAAGTATACTTGATCAATTTGTAAGAACTTTTTTTTTTTTTTTTTTGGTCAGGCTTGCATTTCTTTCAAAGAAACAACATGTGTCTTTCTCCAGTATTTCTGGGTGCTCTGCTCTGTTGCTGAAGCATTAGCAGGCTGGCAACAATCAGCCCAGAGTGGATTTAAAATACTGTTGCTTAAACATCCCCTACTCCTGTACATATTGCTCATTCTGCATGCTGGAAATGGAATACAATTCTCCTTTTCTTGAAAAGTGTGTTCTTAACATAAACTAGATGCCTGCTTTTCTGATTTGGAACATCTAAACTCTCACTTTATGAACAGTCATGAGTCAAAAAACTGAAGAATATTATTGGCACGTTCTGAGTCATATTGCTATTTTAATATCTACACATTACACTTACACAGATTCTCACAAGTGAATGAATTAACTCCAGACAAAAAAAGAAAAATAAAAAAAAAAGAAAGAAAGAGAAGATAGGAAGAAAAAGAAAAAAGGCATGGTAGATGTTTTCCTAATCTTCTACCTCAAACTTTATATAAAATCTTTCTAAAAATGTATTTTTGATTACTAACAGGTTTTCTATAGCCATTAGAATAAATGTGTCTAATGAATTTATAAATGTTACACAGAATTTTGTTTATCTGGATTTGCTGTGCTTAGATGCCAGGAAAGATCAAGGAATTCATATTGGTTACTTATAATGAGGTAATCAGGCTTTAATGAAAATCAACAGTTATTAGATAATCAGTTCAGCCTGGTGACTATTGGTCTGTTATTGCAGGACAAGAATAATTAAAGGGCGCTTAAGGTATGGAAAAAATGGCAGCCAGAAACTGATGTGCCTATAGAAGTCTCCAAACGACAGACATTTAATAGCCCTTTATATGTTACTATAGCAACACACTTTGATAACTCATCTGCCCGCACCATAGTAAAACAAGGGGCACAGGGCTCCTAGGAAAGTGCAATCTCCTTTAAGCAGATCTATAAGCATTGCAGATGAACAGAACTCTAAACATTCCTCCATGAATATTCATGAACTAAGTTGTTTTTTGTTGCCTGCCTAGTCAGCAGTCACAAAACACATGGTGTGTGTTGGCAGCATCTTGCCTAGGTAGAGGGCTATGGACTGAGGCAATGGCAGGAACCAGGACCTGTGAGGCTGACTGACATTTCCATCTGTAGCGAAGGCTGGTAATTAACAGGAAGGAGTGTGCCTGCAGCATTGCACCATCTGCTAGGGAAACGGCTCAATAAGAAAGGAGCTGGATATCATCTCAGTGGTGGCTCGATCTGGTTCCGACATGAGGCTGGGCATCTGTTAGCTGAGGAGATAGGCTATTAGGAAATTCGACTGGGAATGAACAACATGGAAAGAGCACTCTGACCTAGCCCATAAAAGCATCTCTTCAGAAATGGTGTCTTTTTATCTTACTTACACAAGTCTTCTGAAAATGGTTTGCTGAGGGACCATTATGGATCTGTTTGAAGTAACACAATGGTTTCAAAAATGCTGCTTAATTCCAACATGAAATTCTCGATATCAGGATACAGCTGTCATCTTTTGACAATAGAGCTAATTTCAGTGTGAGGATATGAGGTTAAATTCCTTCTTCTGTTGTTTGTTTTTTGAGGGCAGGAAAGAAAATTAACTTTTAACTATTGTATAGTTTAACTCTTAGAACACAGTAAATCTGGGATGCTCAAATGGAAAACATACTGAGATGAAAGCATAAAACCATGCCATGTTTTAAATGCAGGATTGTGCAAAACATGACAGTTAAAAAGAACGTTGATGTATGTTCTCTGTGTGTCTATATACATGTAGAAATACATATGTATATGTTTCATAATAAGCTCCTTTTTCTTGACAGGAATTTAAGTAGCTTGGGGTTTGCAGAAAGACATCTTCAGGCATGACTTTTGTATTTTAGGGTGTTAAGACAAGTTAGGCTTTTTGTTCTGGGAGAATGATCTGTGTACCCAGTTATGTAATTTAAAGTATTCAGATTGTAATAGTATTATTAAAGGTTTTTAAAGCATAATGAATTACAGTGTTTGTGGAAATGACAGTTTGATGTTCCTCAGGCCTCTGCTAATGTACAGGTTCAGCAAAAATTGGGTAACTTTCTCTGGTTTTGTCTGCTGACATTCTTGAAGTTCTTCAGGGGAGGAACAATATTTTAATCCTGTTTCTCCTTTGCCCATAGCGCTGAGTGCAAACGTGTCCACGCTGCATGCATAGCAACATGCTCTGTTGACATCATAATTCATTGTATTACATCAGTGACTACGGACACAAAGTGATCCTGGGCTGTGTTTGTGCACCTATTAAGTGCTCAGACACCGACTGAGTTGCTGTAACTTAGCAAGCTGAACAGCAACGACCACCAGCGTGTATTTAATTTTCTGTCTATGGCAAATGCAACACAATGTGATTTAGTGCAATTCTTACTGACTGCAGGATAAAGTAACTCTGGTCATGCTGCATTTGCATGCTCTGAGAGCATGGATGGGTACTACAGCTGGGCTGCTGTTTGCTTAGAATGTGACAACTTGATTGTCCACCAGAATCATGTGTGACGAATCATCTGTGTGAATTATCTAGGCTTTGTCTACAGTCAGTGAACAAAGGTAGCACTTCAAATAGACAATTCTGGTGTTTCAAGGGCTGATGCGACTACATGTTGAGCATAATCCTGACACCTACCTTTTATATCCCCATCCTAATTGCCATTTTCTTCCTATAGAATTCATAGAAATGTTGACATGCACAAACAACTGCTGGGAAAATGAGCTCACATCAAGATCCCCGGCAAATAAACTGAACATCCATAGAGATCAACTATTTTATATTATAGGAGCTTAGAACATGGAAAAGAAAGATGGTACATTTCACAAAGTGACAGACGTGTTTTGATCATTGTACAGAAGTATCTGACAAAAAAGAACAAAGTTTTACTCGCATACATTTGATATTTTGTTGTTTTCTTTTTTTTTTTTCTGTTTCTCTCCATAGATTTTAAGTTATCCTCTTTGCAAAAGTAATTTTATATTGTTTTCTGGAAACACTGACTAATATTTGGCTTTTCCCTGTAACAGGAACCAGGTTACCCCTGCAGAGGTTATACAGCTGTACTTATATTTAAACTCCATCCCTTTCAAGGGGAAACAGAAACCATGTAGGGTCCACTCTCCTAGGGACTCAGAAAGCAGTTGTGTGTAATGCAATTTTAATAAAAAACATTAGCACCATATATACCTTTGTTAAAGTGTGTGGTGTGAAAGACTGGAAGGCCACAGTCTGGGTAGTGAATATGGTCAGGACACGCAGGCATTCTGCTACTATTTCTGTCAATACCTTTTACAGGGAGTCCTACAAATTAGAGTGAGTTGCTCTCCTTGTACAAAGCTCCCTGCTCACAAAGCTACAGGGAACCTTGTCCTTGTAGCAAAATCAACAGGCAACTGGAAAAGCAATTTCTGTGAACTCAGTGGCTAATCAAGCAGAAATCGCCACTGTCTGTCCTCAGCAACTGAAGGCTGACAATTGAGGGCTGATCTACAGCCGTTAAAATGGGCAAAGGTTGGGTTGTTTTTGTTTGTTTGTTGTTTTTTGTTTTGTTTCGGTTTGGTTTGGGTTGGGTTGGGTTTTTTTGGTTTCCCAAATATCTCTTTTGTTGACAGCAGGTTCCTCAGTATTCAGGCAAGGGCAATATGTCTTCAGTCAACAATTTTCCCTTTTTTTCTTTTCTTTGTGTGTGTGTGTATGTGTATAACACTGTTCTTAAAGCTCTTTGCAGCTGGTTGTCGTCTGAATGACTGCCAATAGCCTCTGAGAGCACTACCCCCTCCTGAACGCATCATTTGGCTCCCTGAGATTATTTACTAGTGAAAGCTCTGCATGCACGGATTCAGTCAGATATGACTCTTGGAGGAAAGAGCTGGGTGTGGTTGTGGCATTTTGGGAAATGAGTTAGGAGAAGAGGTAGAAATATTTGGCAAGTGAGAGGATGTGTCCTGCTGTTGTCTAAAGCCACATGCCAAGGCAGGGCAGCCCAAGAAGGCCCAGAGGAAAGTGAATTTCTGATCAACGGAGTCCTCAGAAAATGGGCAGTTTAACTGATGTGCAGCACAGCCTTTCGGGTAGAGGATTTTCTTGGAGATGAGGGATTTCAGAGAATGGTGGTAGCGGAAAGGGAATGATGCAAATCCTTTTGAAATCCACAGAAGGGTTAATTGATTTCAGCAGGCTTTCTCCTATGCCTGAAATGTTTACCTCGCAGTGAAAATTATTTTAAATATACAGCTGTAATTGTTTAGTTTTATATTAATTGAGAGTAAGTGGATTCAGTCCCAGAAGATTTCAGCAATGTGCTAAGTAAGAATTCATTTAGGTATCACTGCTAAGAGGCTGAGATTCAGCACTGAGCTGTGACCCCCCTCCCCCACACACACACGCTCACACACACGGAGTCCCAGCATCCAGTTCCTGTCTGCAAACATGCTGTCTTACTCTGTCCAGTGAGATGAACCCAAAATTTGTGGGTCCTGAAATCCTCTTTAATGCTAAGCTTGAAGGTGTTCTGCAAGGGAAAGATTCAGAGGTAACTTTGGAAGCCCAGCATGACAGTTTGCAAGCCCTGAGCTGAAATAGGAGCCACCTAATCACAGCAGCTAGTAGTGCAGAGTTGATGCAAAACAAGAAAAATAAATATTATTCTTCATTATTTGAATTGCATCTGCATGTACAATCCTTTCAAACTCATCCAAAGATGCTCAGTCAACAGACAAAACACTACAATTCAGAACAAATGAGATTTTTGCTGCCTTATTAGCTCTGTGGGATAAATACGAAGAACTGGGTCTGTTATCAGATGGTACTTGAAAGATTGCAACTCCAGCTACACTGCCTGAAAGGGTTAAACAGTTCTGTACCCACTATCTGAGCCCTGTTTATGAGAACATAAACACTTCCAGTAAGTGATGAGTTTAACCCAAAGAAAGGGATGGGAGGAAACTTTGGGCAGTACAGTTCGAACCCAACATGAAGACTCCCAGCAAAATGCCTTGGACAGGTATGATTGCTCCCAGGCTTGAACTGCACAGGACAATAGCTTGGGCACACATCCACGACTGGGGGCTTTTCTTGAGACTCAAAAGTCTGAATTCTTCTTAGACTAATAAAACCTTCTGAACTCTCTTTTGAAAAGGCTCGGTGCAGTTTGGCAGGGGGGTGCGAGTGCTGGGCTCTGCTGGGGAGGGAAGCGGCAGGGGCACAGGGAGGAGGGAGGCAAGCAGCGTGGCAGGATGCGGCCGGTCTGCGATGCATTGGCAGAGCTGCGTGGGGAGAGTTCGCACAGCACCTGCCCGCACCGTAGCCGGCTCCAGCCAGTGTCATTAGCAACTCATTTCATAAGCATTAAAGTCAGCCCTAAAATTATAAATAAAAAAAATGGAAAGAAAAAAAAAAAAAAAAAAAGGAGCAAACCGCAATGCAACAGAACAAGTAAAAGCAAAAGGATGATATTTTGCAAAACTTTAAAATACTTTAACTTCAGCGTTGAAGTCCAGCCCCTGCAGATGCAGAGAAACAGTTTGTGTGCACAAAGGCATTTAACTGTAGAGAGAAGGTATCCATATATGTACAAAGCTTCCAGTGCTACAGAGGATGAAAAGGGGAGGAAATAAAAGCTGAAGGTTTACTGTATAGTGGGGACAAAATGCTCAAAGACCACAGCTTTTGGAACATGTTGAAGTCAGTGTGATTCTCAATATTCTTCATAATGAAGAAGAGAGGTTGTTTCTCTATTTTTTCTTTTTTTTTTCCCTCGCTTGTCTCAGTCATACTACTAATTATTTAGTGGTCTTTCAAACCTTTTGTAATCTCGACTTGAGAAAGCACTGAAAGATATTAATTCTTAGCCATGTGTCTCATAAATGAAGGCCATTCTGCTATACTTAATGACAAGGCTGAGGCAGCAAGATGTCATTTGCTTTTTTCTCGGTTTTTAAATTGCTTTCTAAATGAACTACAGCTGTGAGGGCCAGGTGCTGTGATCCCTTTAGAAAGATCAGGAAATGATGAAATCCAAAATTTCAAAGTGTGATGGATGTCAGCTCCCGATTTGGTGTGTGTGTGAGGTCACCCCCATGCACCTGGTGCTATCTCCACAGCAGAATCACTTTACTGTGGAAAAAAAAAAATAAAAAATAGATGCACATGTCGAGTGTAAGAGTAACAATATGAGATGCAGTTTATAATTATCCCTTTGTTTTCTCCTCATCGAGATGGAAATGACGGATATACAGTGTGTGTGCTTCTTGTTCTAGGTGCTGTGGATTATATTAAAGCAAGTTTTTAGTTAAAATAACCAACATGGCTGGGTAGTGTGAGTTGAGCAGCCACCACACAGGGAATGTGATGTTAGAAAAATAAGAGCCCATTGACTAACTTTACTTAATTAGATATTGTAGCTGCGAGGTCAAGAACTCTATTAGCTAAAAATTATTTTACAGAACGTGGCTTGGAAGGTGACTGAGGTGTACTAGAGCAAACAATGCTTTTGTTACAGTTACTCCAGGCTTTTTATCTGACCCTGTGATAATTCAAGATTGGCTGAAGCTTTTTAAAATGCACTTTTGATATATTATTACCGTCTTTATTGAAGATATAGCTTAATCCTAGAAAATCAGCACACAGCCCCAGCACGAGGGACATGCTCTCAGGACAATGCACATAAAACACAGACACTGAAAGCCGGAGTCCTACCCTCTTGATACCATCATTTGACATGTTGCTGTGTGGCAGCAGCCGCTGCAGATTCTGGGGTATTTGCAGACGTTGCCAACTGCTTCCCCCATCGTGCTTCTCTTTGTGCACTGGGCAAACTGCTCCTCCGGACCAGCACAAAGACATCCATTCTGGCAAGCCGCTAAAAAAATCCAGTCCACAAAACACAAGATATGTCCAATTCAGCCTCCGGACTGTCCAACTGCAGCACAAATAAAACCATTCAGAGGCACAGTATTCTCTGCTATATCAGGGTATGTGGCATCTTCTGCTGAGTTTTAGTAGCAGAGACATAAAAAATATCACAGCTGTACCCCAAGTTTTCCAGGGACTTAGATGTTTTTGTTGCAGGTTAATCTTTTGAAAAATGTGTAGTTTTATGCTAAACAAACCTAAGAGCTGGACTTTGTTAAGAGCTCATCCTCAGTTCTCAAAGCTCCTGCATCATCAAGTTGGATTAGAAACTTTTTATGAACAGGATTTTGACTTCCAGTACATTGTCATTCTTAGGTATAGTCAAAATGTGCAGAAATGTGAATAAAAAATTAAATTACTGACTATAGATGGAAACTTCAGAACAGGGTCACCAGATGTTCAAAATGAATGACTGGGACATTTGCTTCACAAAACTCTGTATTTATCACCAGTGGTGAAAATTCTTGGTTTGCTAGGAATTTTTCTACATTGATCAGAGTAACATCACAGCATGTCAAAGAACTGTCTCCACAACTGCCAACTCAGACAAACAGTTTTAGGACTCTTGTAATAGGACTAAGTGGAGTACATGTAGTTACTTCCCATCTGCATTTTGAAAAGAGGAAAGTTTTGTTATCTTTTTTTCAAAAAGACGAAAAAGAGGAAGAAAAAGAAAAAGTTTTGAAACATTTACCTTAGAGTCACGTACTGGGCAAAAGTTGCTTGAATTTTACTTGTTGAGAATGCAGAACACTCTAGTTTTGCTTAATCCCATAAATTCTATGGGATGTCAAATCGAGCGATTGTCAAAAGAAGTTCACATCACCTATCTACTCCTAGTTTTCAAAGTGATCCATTGCCATGAACAAAGAACTACAAGATCTTCAATCTGAAGGACAGACAAAGGATTGCTCTCAAGTAAGAAACAGTGAATTATGGGTACAAACATGTCTGAATTCCTAATATAAAGTTAAAAATTTATGATGTTTTTGAATCCACAAAAGATATAGACCCAAACTAGCTTCAAGACTTGTAGATTTACAAAGAGATCATTTGGCCATTGAGATGGATGACAAGCCTTGACATAAGAGATGACTGCTCACTTTGAGGGAAAGCTTCCTTTGATGGCTCTTCCATCAGCTGGGTATTTGGATCAGAGATACAAAAAGTGTATGAGGCTTTTTGTCAGTTCAGTTCAAGTATGGTATCACCCAGATGATTTCTTCCGGTAATTGGTTCCAGAAAAAGGGATCCTTAGTTCTAAATGTTCAAAGACGCTAATAAGAAGATCCCATTGCCTCATTGCCTGGCAAAACACACTTCTGAAAGACATTTTTTCTATGCATAGAAATGGCTTGACAGAGCCCTATGTCCCCATATCTTGCATTCAACAATGGCCATAAATAAATGAGAAAAAGAATACTAAAAAAAAAAATCAAGGAAATTTTTAATAATACATTTTGGGCAGAGCACCCTTTGGCCATGAGCTGTAACTTCTTGCTAATGCAGATGACATTATTGAAGTATTGCCAGGCTGTGGATTGCTATCGACTAGGTTCTTATCTTTACTAAGTGTTTAGAAAGAAAAAAACAAGGACAGGCAGAAATAGAGACCAAACAAAATACTGGTATTGAGATGCTCCTGGGTTGTGGGGCTGTCAGTGTTACAAAACTAACTGCTCTGAAGATCAGTTTTGGAAATGTCTTTTTATCTGTATCAAAGTCTGTATCAAAACACCAGATTGAGATTTCATGTGTCTGAAATCCAGATTCAAAGTCTGTGGTTTGAACCTATTTCTGGCTTTCTGTTGGTTCAGTTTGCAGGAAACTTCGTGAGAAATTAAACTCACAGATACCTTGTGTAATGATAAGTTAATTAAAAATTTTAAAAAAGGAAAAAGGAAAAAGAAACTAAAATTGCACCACTCTACAGTCTGATTGGACCAAATCAGTTGTTAACCCATGGAGGACCACGGATTTTTCCAACACAGCTGCAACAAAGCAACTTTATCCATCCCTATGCTTCTGTTCTTTAATGGCTTTATTGTAGTTAAAATAAGTGGGATTTGTAACGCTAAAAATTTCTTTTAAATGACCTGTTTTATAAGTTCCAGATATTTACTTGATATTGTTAAAATATTTTTGTCATATTCAGCTGTAATATAGCTTGATGTAGTAGGAGAACAGGGGGAGAAGAGCCTTCTGTAGACAGGTTTGAATATATGGTTCCACGGATCAGCTATTTGTTAATTTTATGCAGGCTGTCTCCAGTTTCTGCATCTCACAGTTTGGGCACAACAGGAGGTGACACTGTTAACTGTTACTCTTTTCACTTACTTTTTTTCCCCCTAGCTGAACATAAACATATCATTACACAGTTACACTACACTATATTTAGAGTAGATTTTTAACTATCTATTAGATAAAAAGACTAGAGCTGAGCTAAAATACCTGGAATGAACTGGGAAGGTCTAACAGAATGGCACTACCCACAGAAATTCTGGTGTGAGTAAGGTATTTCAGCACTGTGACGATGCCATCTATTTCATTTGCTACTGAGACTTCTCTGATGTGACTGGACAAACCTCGTCTGTGTGATGTGGTACGTGGCAGCCAGCCGTTTGGGTTGTCCAGGTACATGCGGTACATGTGGTATGGGGACACTGCTGTGGGCTGCTTACATGGGAAAGGAACTTAACCATCAACAGTAAGTCCCTCAGAGTCTTTTTTTTTTTCTTTTTTTTTTTTTTTCCTGAGGACAAGGACTATGTCTAAGTTGTGAAATCTGGGAATGTTTCCTAAGTCTGACTTCACATCCTGGCAGCATCAGAAGGGCACCTGGGTCTGCTTCTTGCATCTCTCTCTCCAATATCTGGCTCCTTGCAGAGAAAACACTGTTCCCAAGCCAGGAGGGAATCATTAGATATTCCAGCAGATCTCCCAGCTTGGGTATTCATGGGATGAGACTCAGGAGCGCACTGCGGAGCACACTGATTCCACTGCATAACTCAACTTGCATGCCTAAGTTTCTGCCAATGTATATACAACCATTAAAATCTTGATAAGATTAAGTCATTACCACTGTAACCTTGGTGAAAGACCTGCCTGACACCGTGTCCCACAGAATAGGGGAGCTCTGAACACTGAGATTACCTCACAGCATCTTTACCTGCTGGGACCATGGGGAAAGAAAGGCATGAGGAAGATGTGTCTGCCCACCCCCCACTTGACAAGCAAGTTAAACAACTCACCTAAAAAAGGAAATCTTTTTTCACATCTCATCTGAACATGATCTGAAGCACAGATTCAAGTGTCAGTCATCAACATCTGAGCGGCATGCTTATGAACCAGACTGGCCAACTCTTCACATGGATCTCCATCTCCTGCAGGAACTGTTCTGCTTTGGAAAATGATAGGATGCACACAGCTTGAAACCTGAACACTTCCACATACCAATTCAGTGCTGTAACTGCTGGTATAAAGATCTTCCTGCTCTGGTTTTTTTTTGGTTTGGTGGTGGGTTTTTTGGTGTGTTTTTTTCATAAGAAAAAGGTGTACCTGGCTGAGGCATCTAGCTCTGAATGGCTGAAAGTGTTAAAATATATTCCATGTGTTCAGACAGCCCTCTATGCTCTTCCACATTTGGATACAATATTTATAATAAAGAACATACACATACCACTTAAAAATACAACATTTGCCAGGAGTTCCCATATATCTGAGAATACTGTACCTTTCCTCTGTGTTCTGAATAAGAAGTGTTATAGACTCACCATCATTGGGTGATAGCTGCTAAGTGACTGATTATTCCATGACTTCTCCTTGGTTGCAATTCTGTGTTTTTCCCTGGGGAAGGGAAAATAACTTTTTAATATACTTAGCAAATTTGTCTTGTTGGTGGCCTGTTTCTTACAGTGCAGAGGCTTTCTACATAAAACCTGACAGCTATAAATAACTACATAGACCAAAGTAATCTCTAAAGTAATTGCATTAATTCAAATGAGGTCAGTTGAAGTATGAATTGGACTCTGTGATGCTTCAGTAATGTATCTGACTAGTACAAAAGACAAGTCAAACACCCAAGACTGAATATCTTTGAGCAACAGAGACTTAACAGGAGAGCACCTGTACTGATGGTAACTGTTCTGCTTATGTATCTGAGCTGTTATATACTGTGTTTTTTGCATGTTCATCTTAAATACACCCTGGAAAGGAAGTGCTACAAACATTGCCTGTCTTAGACATCTGTGCTCCACTCAGAGTCAACGTATCTGAGCAGCCTTACATTGACTCTCAGGCACCCTGAGAAAAAAAGAAATGCAGGCATTTCCTTCTTATGCATAGATGACAAGGTGCCTGATTTTTAAAATGAGTTTAGGAATTGTTCTGCTTCTGATAATTAACATCAGGTTTCAAGCCATTATTTGCATTTTAATTTTAATGTTGGGTGCTGTTTCACCCATGCACTGCCTTCAGTGAGTCGTGCTGTCTCCCTTCTAGCATAGCAATTTGTGAGATGTAGCTCTGAACTGCATCGAGAAACTGATCTGGCTTTAAAAAAGCCCCCTCAAAATTTCTGTGTTATGGCATTGTTGCTTTTTAAAGCCAGAAGTCTCCCCTGTGATTTGGCTCACAGCATAAACTGCAAATGAGTTGACATGGCTGAAGGAGAGGTGTACTGTCCACAAGGGCAGGTCTGCGTACCCTGAGCCACAGTGGATGATGCAACATATCAGCAAACTATTGCCTTATCTGTGTGTGAGAAGAAAAGGATGGATGGGTGAGTGGAAAGAAAGGAGTTGACTAATTACTGATTCTTTTATCCTATACCAAAAAGGAAACCATTACTCATAAGGATATATGGTCTTCCAGACTATTTTGTTTCTTATTTCCCGCTTTTCTTGAATCAAAGCGATGGAAAAATCTTGAAAGAAAGCAAAAAATATTGTATCAGACTTAGCTGACTTACAGGATGGACATGCAAATGGAAAGGTATTGAACCTTGAGGTCTGACTATAACGAGTTAAGACCCCCCACTGCCGCACTGAGAGGAGGCCCGTTTGGCAGTTAATGTCTTCAGCATAGAGCTAGTTGGTTCCCATTGGTGGTGGGGACTCTAGACAGTGGACTGCAGATACAAACCTAAACCATCAGATTTTTGGTGTTACAGTTGCAGTTCCCATAGGTAACAGGTTTCAGTAGACAAGGTAATATTTCTAGTCTGTGTTTTATTAATTACTGGAGCAAAATTACAAACTTTGAAAATATTACTTGCTG
The DNA here is from genome assembly GCF_023634155.1 of Falco peregrinus. Classification (NCBI taxonomy): domain Eukaryota; kingdom Metazoa; phylum Chordata; class Aves; order Falconiformes; family Falconidae; genus Falco; species Falco peregrinus. The sequence goes on from NC_073727.1 coordinate 64,576,419, forward strand.
TATTCCTACCTTCAGTGCTGGAATATCACTTCTTTCATGTTCAAGCAATGCCAGGAAAGGAGAATGCTTCGTCTGAAAGCAGACATCCTCAGAGAACCTACATCTGATTTGTAGAAGGCTTGCATGATCAGAAAGTTTGATAAGAAACATTAACAAGTTTCATTTCATGTTGGTGAAGAAACATTGCTGAGGAGAGGATGGGAGGTACATCCTACGGTACATTAGCATAAAACCTGTTATCCTACAGGATCCTATAATAATGTCACACTATGTATAGAGGTAGTAGGATCCATAGATGTAGCAATAATTAAGGTCTGACTTCTGTTTCTGAGCCTGGATTTTTTTAAATGTCTCACATTTTTTGGAAGTAAGAAAGAACCTGGCAGAGGAGGGGAGTGTAAAATTTATCAGCTCTGGTTTCAAGTAAACAAGTCAGTTTAGTCACCCTGAATACTTTATTGTCAACAGGGCCTCCATTGTTTCTCATTGCAAATTTTGGAAGCACCACCTCCAGAAACTTTCAAGAGTTTCTTTTGCCTTTTATGCGCTGAAGCAATTGTACAAACACCACAAGCTCTTCTGCTTTGCTACAGCGATGCTTTGCTTTGTATCTCCACCTCCAATAAAAACTAGTGTTTCTACCTCATGTCCACATATTGAAGGTTGTGTGTATACCCACCAAATGCAACATCAAATAAGAAGCAGAATTCAGTGTTATGAAAGTCATGACAGAATCCACAGTGGAGACCCCATGTTGCAGGACAAGTAGAAATGTTCTGACAATGCATAATTCATCATCCAACCATCTTTCTCTATAACAATCATGCCACTATGGAAGAAGAGCATAACCAAAAAAACCCCAACAAACTAACAAACCCAAACCAACCCCAACATGCTAGCTAAAAAAGTTTTAAATAACATAGATGCCATAGTTGCCATGGTGTGTAAACTGCTGAAACTTCCTGATCAGTGATTGGCTTTTTTATAATGGAGTTTTGAAAGGGAGTTAGGTATGGTATAAAAAAAATTATGTCCAATTTAGTCACTTAGGCAGAGTTAGAAATCTCCTGTTTCAGGCTGCAGTGGGAGATAACTTGCCACTGGATGCACTGATTGGAACTTTGCAAAGTCCTTGCTTCAGCGACTGCTGGAACAGACAAAAGTTACGTGTGAATGGACTCAGAGGGGAGCACAAAGCAGGCAAAGGCACTCGCTGGCAGCAACAGACTTGGGAATTTAATAGGGGATTGTTCTCTTCTCCCTCTGTTCAAAAGGAAGTTTTGGAATCTCTGTTAATTGTCTTAAAACCCAGCTAATGTTTCAGAGTACAGAAAGAGGAGTGGGACTCAAGTGGTAGAGGACCAGCAGTCCCTGCATGCTTGCTGTCCGACTGGAGGGTTCAGAAACGATGAAATATATACCGATACGAACAGTCAAATCATCCTGTGCTAACAGCCTTGGAACATGACAAGACTGTTTTCATGGATTTCATCAGAAAAGAAGAGTTCTCACTAGGCATTTGGTGCTGAAACAAACACTCAGAAGACTGATTTGAAGCCAAGCATAGTATTTTATTGAGTAAGCAAACATTTCAGTCCAAGACCTGAACTCCCCTCTGCTGACCCTGAAGAAATCACAAGGTAGCCTCTCCCAAACCCACAAGTTTTGCTGCCTGACTGCTAGTACCTTGCAGCACACAGCAGAAGCAGGCATGAGTTGAAAAGACAAGCTTTAAACGGAAACTGAATTATTCTAGGATGCAGCTGAGCTGGGATTTGGTTACAGGCTGTCCCAGTCTCCAGCCCAGGAAGGGTAGGCATATATGCGCATATATATCCTACATGTGAAAACTTCACTTCTGAACTGCTGTAATGGCTCTTCCATTTTAGCAAAGCATCTAAATTACCCACTTTTTGGAGCTATAACCCTCTGCATCAGGAAATGGCAAAACCAAACTTGTGCAAATGAAAATAACAGGTACCTGAGCACAGGAAGAAGCCAGAGATGGGGGCAAGGAAGAAAGATAGAGCATGATAACTTATGTACATGGGGATTTATGCCATTTTTGTCTGATATTTACTTCAGGTAGGATCAAGTAACTTGCTATGAGTATATAAAGAAATTGTTCTAAAAGCTGAATGTTGCCACCATGAAACAAAAATACCAACAAAAAAAAAAGAAAAAAAAAGAAGGAGGGGTTACCATCTCAAAGATGCTTTTTTATGGCAATATAGGTGGACTGTGCTTTTTATCGTACTCTTCTGCACAACAGTGAAAGTTCTTAGCAGCAGATCTGTAAATCTGATAATAAAATGTCTGTTCACTACGTATTGAGAAATATATAGTATGTCACAACTTTAAATATACATTTTTGTATATACAGTAAAAATACCTTTTAATACTTTTCCACTCTGGTTTTAGGTTGTTTGGGGTTTTTTAGTTAGTTTGTTCTGGGTTTTTTTTTTTTTTTTAGTTTGTTTCTTTTCTTTTTCTTTAAATCCTGGTTACATTGATTTCTAAACAGTTTTTACTTTTTCAGAAATGAGGAAAAATCAGAAAAATATACCAATCTAAAATCTGGAAGACCAAATTAATTTATCATTATAGAAAATAGCAACCGGCTCAACTGAACAAAAATAACTCAGGCAGTTATCTCTCACCAGCTTGCACACTCTACTGTTATATTCCGTTTACAACTTTATATCCATCTGCCAAACCCACCTGGGTTTCAGATGGGGCATTTGCTAGCTCTGTTAATGATAAAGCTTCACTCTCTATTCCCTGTGCCATCCCCTCAACACTTCCTAAAAAAAAAAGAAAAATTATACAATGCGTATTGTGTCATGGTGTGTTAATCTAAATGCTACGTTCAGCAGAAAGCATAGTAAGAAGAATGTCAGAGAGCATTTCCTTCTTGTTATGACCTCCAAAGAAGTCATATAATTTACAGTCAAAAGCCAAAAATAGATGGGTTCTGAGTAAGGCAGAGTTATACTTGTTTTTATGAGGTACTTTTTACAATAAGATTATCTCTAAGCACTTACGGAAATACTGAAAATGCTACTGTTTTAGTGACTTAGTTGTAGAAATATTTAAGGCCTGCTGAATGAAATTGGAAATAATAAGTAACAGTTTCACAGAGTCCTTTGTGGAGCTTACAGGGAGCTGCAGTTCTGCACAGAGGTGATACAAAGACAGCGACATGTCCCCTCTCAGGATCTCATGATGTGAAGGATTACTTCGTTCTCACCTTTCCACAAGGTCCAGGTGAACCAGGAGTCTTTACCCAAGCAGATGACATTACACTCCAGAAGGTACCCTGACGTGCAGACTGCACAGTATTTGGGAAAGTGTGGCAAGTAGTGGGCAGGTGAGTAACACACTCTCACTAGCCTGGGGGAAAAAAAATCTATGCAGTCTTCCTACTCTCTGTGGCATGTTTTGTATCCAGTTCTTTTGCAGGAATCTGAACCTAATGAGTTATTGATATGCCTGTGATTAGATCCAGCAGAATGGAGATAACCAGTTGTGTGGCACTACTTTCAGTACCCAGACAAAGTGGCAAGGAACCGAGCCGCTCTTTGGTCGTTACTACAGAAAAATAGACAATAAAGCATTGTTTTGTTTAAGAGAAACGATGTTTAGTGTTAGGAAAAGCCCTTCTTGCACTTTGAACACTACAACACAATGGCTGAACATAGGAAAACTGTGTCTCCTGGAGACTCCAGCACTGACCAAGAGATAATGCATCAGTCTAATCTGAGCACGGTAATTAATAATTAATGGTTTAACTGGCTCATCCCCATTACGTGTTTTCACATGTTAGTGAACATTATGGGTGATCTTATTTCAAGAAATAAGATTGCATCAAGCCTGTTTGATGCACCCTCCACAGAGTTGTCCCCTTCTTAAGGCAAAGGTGGCTTTTGGTCGGGCTTCAGTGCCTGAAGGCTGTCAGCCTAAGTCCAGCAGTTCCCCACAGCTAACAGTCAGACTTCCTTGACAACTTAAGGGCTGAAAGGCGATTATTTTTAGACACAATCAAGTAATTGACTTCTAGCCTGTTTACTTCGTGCTTTGACATTGACCTGAGCAATAAGTAGAGGTAGAAACCATTTCTGTGTTAGATGAAGGGCAAAAGAAAGCAACGGTATTTTTACTGGATCCCCACATCAGTCTTAGTGCGTAAGAGATGGCTCTATCAGCTGAAGATGAGCTGTATCATTAACTGCAAACTTCTCTGTCAGAGCTAATTTTCCAGTCTCCCTGGAGAAGATTGGTTGTGTACGCATCCCTCTCCAGGCACCTGCACAGGATGTGGGCACACTCAAGGACAGGAAGGCTTTCTGTTCCCCAAATATGCAGGTGTGTGCAATGTCAAGCGTCAGCTCTACATTTTCAGGATCGTTTCATAATGCACACACAGTGCAGTTTTGCTGGGTGTCAGCAATCTGAAACTGTTTCCTCACTAACAGAGTTGTGGGAAATACAAAAGTATATGGACAGCCCTGATGGACGGTTACTCTGCAGCTCATTCAAAGGGAATTATTTGTGTTCTTGCTGAGTTCTCCAAACTGCATCCATGAAGTCTTCTGCAAAGAAGGGAGGGTTCAATGAGAAAACTGTGTATTGCACTTAAATGTAGCTGATAAAGGAGTTATTTTTACTTCATTTACAGAAGCATAAGCCAAATAATGAGAAGTAAGGCAACAGTTGATGGCTCACCATCTTCCAGGGCATTGCTTATTTTGTTATTTATTTCACAGGATAATTGTGGACTTCCCTCCATGGGCAAAATGAAATGAACAGCACAGAGACGTAAGATCAGGTAAAAACTTAAATAAAGAGAGGCAAGTGAAACAGTGAAAAATATGAAGCAGAGAAGCTAAGCATATTTAAAGTCATAAGCAATTAGCAATTATAAGATACGATGAAACAGAAGTAAGGACTTTGCCATATAATATATATGTGGTTCTGTGTAATTGCTTCTAAGCTTGATGCTAGCGTTTGGGGTCCACTTCTTTTCTTAATCCTGCAAAAATGAAATTTCATCCTCCCCAATAGCTCATTTAAAATGTTCTACATGTGAGGACCCTTAAGTAAATATATCTGTATATCATAAAAATAATACATTTAAAAGTGAATTAGAATGCCATTTAGACATTCATTTATTACTACATTTAAACTGCTTCTATATTTGTTTACTTATATCTTAATTACGTAAGTCGGGGGTGGTCTAATCCTAGCAACAATGAGGGCCAGATGGAAACTTTCTGCCCTCCAACTGAGCATGTGACATTCCTCCCCTCACAGCTGCAGCCTGACACAGACATTCAGCTGGTACTGCTGCTGCCAGGGAAAGGAGATATTTTTGAGGAAGGGAGGGAAAGTGTCCACACTCCCTCCCACAGGTGACATTGATAGCTTTGCTCCATGTGTTGAGTGTGTCAGGAGCGGGAGATGGCTTTCAGGTGTTTGCACTGCTTTTGATGCATGAATAGCTTATTCCTCCTCTCTTCCAGGGGATATACCCTGCCCTGGATGGGGATGTTCAGTGGGTCACCATCTAATTGAGGCAGCAAGACCAGAAGTCCTTCCTGAAAATGTTGTATTAGAAGACTGTGAGCTGAGTGTATTGTGTTGACAGTTATATAGCAACTGAGGAAACCCTCTTAAAACAGAGCAAAGCAGACCAGAACAATATAAAATATAGATCTAAATAATACCTTCACTATTTTTCAGGAAATCAATCTTCATCCATGAAGATACAACAGAGCACAACTGTGATATGGTACTGATGTTTTAACGCAGCGTTTTTCAACAGAAACTCCCATGTTCATTCAGGTTTTAATACTGTCAGGCAGGAGGAATTGCTTCACCTGTGGAAAAAAAGAGGAAATATTCTGAATGTTATGTTCCTCTCCCTGTTCACCAAAACCTCTCTTTCCTAACAGTGGGGAGGAAAGAGTGAACAGAAGTTCTCAGAGATGCTTTAGGCTTTAAGTCCATACTTGAAGAAAAGACTACTTTTGACATACCATTGATATATTTTGGTGTATATTTATGATATAACTTGATGTCTCTAGTTGTAAAGCTTGAACTGAGGATGAGAATAAAACCAGGTGAAACCTTCCAGATACATCCCAATCACTTGAAAATACACTTCGAAAATACCTGCCAGCAGTGTGAAACAATCCATTCTGAAGTCCCGAGAAGGTTCTCCAGCATCATTTCATGTCCCTGACAGGTGACTCATCTTTGGCAGAAATTATTCAGTACTATCTAGACAAAGGTAGAATTTTATCAAAGGAAGGGGAATCATCCCAATTTTACCTTCAGTTTGGCACTGAAATTATAACAATCATAAATCACTCCCAGCTGTCCCTGAAATCTCCCCTTCAGCACATTACTGTAGGGAAGGCAACAAGTTCTGCAGCAATCAATCCCTTTTATATCTCTCCACAGACAAATAGGCATCATACTGGAGCTCAAACTGTGTTGCTGGCTGAAAAAGATAATTGGTAAATCAAATACTAAATGAAATCACTCAAATACTATCCACCACCCCCACTTAAGCAAGGAAGTGATTGCTGAAATACTTTGTTCACCTTTTAACCCATGCATACATATAACCCAGCACCTCCTCCTTAATCTTCCTAACCTCTTTCCACCTCAGATATTCACTCCTGTGGGCACCATGTCTGTCATTACATGATCCATAAATTGTGTCCCTGTACTTTTCTGTCTATAAGGGGTCCTCTATATGGTCTTCTTGTCACCTGCCCTCTGTTCCGAGTGTGCTTACCTCAGGCGTTGGGCATCATTGTTTGCACGGTCGTTATTTCCTTGCTCTGTGAACACTTTTCCGGATCCCTATGCTACGGTACTTTCTGGGCTGAACGGATCTCTGGCTGTCAGCGATCAAAGTTGTCAGTTGCTGTTTATTTCCTCACCTCTTCGATTTGGCTCCTGGGAGGATGATTCAACAGACGTTTTAGAGAGACAGAAAAAACCAATATCCTATTAAACTAATGACCCTTGGCTATGCTATCTACAAATGAATGCAGGCACAGACAATCACCCAGTTTGCTACTGAGGGTCTGTGCACAACACTGTTATGTGTATTTTCTAGCTATAAAACATGTGTGTATAACTTCAAGAAAAAATGTATTATTTTCATTTAACAGTAATTATTCCGATGTAACTATGGCACTCCACTAATTGCTTTCTGGTTATTAAGAATATTAATAAAGTTCATGTTCAGATTTTCTGGTAGAGAGCACTGCTGGCTCCTCTGTTTATTCTTTTCAGAGAGCTTCTGTAAAGAATGTCTGAAGTCTTGTTATTACAGTTGCTTTTTTAAAAAATCAAAAGTCTGGAATAAATGTGTTGTGACTAGCTAGTAGCAAACAAGATTTTCTATTCAGAGCAGCAATGGCTTCTTTCTTTAGGGAAGCATAGCTGTAATGTGTCATAGATTCAACTGCATCTTCTTGTCCTACCATCACTGTACTAATCACAAATATTCCTGGTGTTAGTACAAGCACATGGTTTCTCCACTACTAGCCTGCTATTGAATAGGTTGGATTTAATACATTTTCATTAAACACACTTTCTGAAAGGAAGTCTTTAAAGATTTATTTTAGTTTATTGTTTGAGGGATGGTGGAAACCATGACTGAGAAAAAGAAAAGGTGGAGAGAGCTTGTTGGAGTCGGGAACAGGAAGATGAAGAACTTTGTTTCCTCTACACTGAACAGAACAGATGAGTAGGGATACACAAAGTGTTGCTCAGGATGAGGTTTTAGTGTGAACAAAAGGAGAGGAGTGTGAAACAGAGAGGTAGAAATTTGCAGAGAAACGGTTGTTGAATGTGTATTTGAATTAGCTGGTGAGTTGGTGAGGTGAGGTGAGGTGAGGTGAGGTGAGGTGAGGTGAGGTGAGGTGAGGTGAGGTGAGGTGAGGTGAGGTGAGGTGAAGGAAGAAAGAAGGGTATCCATAATGGTTTGCTGGACTCTATAGGAGCATGAAGGTGACTGTGCTGGGACTGTCTTAGAGGGAAAAAAGTAACATAGGAAGAATAAAATGTTTAAGAGGAGTAATATAAGACTTAAAGTTGTGGAAGCCAAACACAATGGCAAGATTTCAAGAGAGACAATTATCAGGTAAGGGGAAGGTAAGGGTTGATGTTGGATCAGGGTTGGGTCAAGGACAAAATACTCAGTGGTGTTTTGGCTAAAAAGTCAAAAGTACTAGAATCTTTTTTTAATTAAGAATTAAGAGCAGATCCCATGGAGTGCAAGAAGCAATGGGAGGGAAAGAGGAGAAAGGGAGCTGAAGGTGTAAGAAAACATAGTGAGAACGAATCTTTGCAATTAACGTTAAGAATACATTCTGCAATTTTAAAAATTAAATAAGACAGTGAGAATAACAGTTGGAGAAGCAGGGGAGTTCACCTGACAGATTTTTAGATTTATTTCATATGCTTTAAAATTTATTAAGGAAGGAGAAACTGAAGAAATACTTGTGAAGGGAAAGAAGTACAAGGGAGAGGAAGAAGGACTATAATAAGGTAGTGAAGGGTGAAAGTAGCCATGTTGAAGTTCAGAAAATAGGATTGGGCAGGGCCATAGAAATGGAAATATGAGGAGGCAAGGTAGCAAAAGTTGAAGAGAGCAGACAACAAAGGTCTCTGTGACCAAAAAATGCAGGAACTGGGATTGAAGAGACACGGGAAAAGAAGGAGGAGCTCATATCATACAGTGTTTGTTATTTTTCTTCTGAAAGGAATCATCCAGCTATCACGGGGAAAGGCAAGGAAGCTTTCTTGTGAGAACTCATTCCTCATAGCTCTATGTATGTAATATATACAGCACAGAAACTAAGGAGAAAGCTGTGGACAGTACATCTCTTAAGAACATGGAGAAAACAGAGGGTTTATAAAATCCATCAAGAGCTTGTATAGGTGATCTAACTAAAATTACCATTGTTTGGATAAATGTACTATTAACATTTGCAGTAAAGTATAAAACACAGGTCATTATTCACTGTTTGCAAGGCACTGTTCATATGGAAAAGCAAATGAGAGATCATGAGAATGGTTTTAGCATTATTGTTGATTCATGCCAAATTAGGTTTCTAATCTATGCATAGAGCTATTATTATTAAAACAAATCATTTATCCTCTTGAGTATGCTACTGCGTTGTTGAACTTCAAATTATGTCCTTTACCTACCACTGTTGTGCACCCTCCTTTAACAGGGTTTCTTTTGGCACCATTCCTTGTTTGTTGAGCAATAGATTTATATGCTTGCAGGGAATGGAAGAAAGATGTGCTGCTGTACAGGGCTAGCATCCACCCTGTGGTACTCTGAACACACTGGAAACACCAGCTAATGATAACAGGCTGTGATTAAATCTTTCAGGGCTGTAAGGGTGAATTGGCATCATTTGGGACAAAGAAACCTCTCCCTCTAAATCACAGCAGAAAACTTCAAGGGAGGAACACGGTAAAAGATTCTGTACCTCAGCGTGTTTGTATGCATTCAGCATGTATACGAGGCAATGTTTAAAATGTTAGTAGCATTTGGCCCAACCATTAACCAACTGAAGGTGCTTCTGAGACATTTCTATAGCTGGTTACCATTTTATATCTTTTAACAGAGGAATATTTTATATGATAGCCCTGTGTTCCTCACACAAAGGGCACCAATTATGCAACAGAGATGAATAAAGCAGGGCAGATAAGGAACGTATCAAATTCATATCCTGTGCTACCCCAGAAATCTGATAGGAGACTGAATTTATTTCCATGATTACAGATTACAGTTACAAAAAGCTTTTCACTCATTTTTGGACAGAGTTAGAGCACTGGCACACGAGAAAAGTTACAGCAAGGTAAGCTGCAGCATGATTTTAAAGCCCATCAGCTTATGGTTGCTTCAGTGGATGCTTCAGTGCAAAATAGTAAGGCAGAGCAAAGGTAAAACAGATTTCCCATGTTCTACTGATGTAAGAGTAAACTCCCTTGTTCACAAGTAATTCCCACAGGCTAGATGGTTTGCTATGAGCTGCTACTCAGTAACCCAGTTGTTTTCCCATACCATCAGACTCCTCTGCTTCTGAGGGTTAACATTACAGCTGCATTTTCTCTTTACATTGAAAATAAAAAAGAATCCAAAAGGAAAAAAAAAATAACAGCCTTTATAGTCATGAATACTCATCTAAACAGTACAACTACTCTCTGCAGAAGGTGGGCTCATTATGCTCTCAGACTACATGGCCTTGGTGTTACCATAGACACTTCTAATTAACAAAACATTTCTTCTGAAGTGGCCCATTGGGCTGTGGAAGTGGATTAATCCACAGAGCCTTTCTAAGCTCGTTCTGGGCTATGTTTGCATGTTTGGTCTGGGTCTTGATGACACCAAGATCCTATGAGGCGCATGCTTCTTGTGAAACTCACCACCCTAATTCTTCTCCTATAAGATACACTGCATGACCCTGCTCCATGAACTCCCTGGAACTTGAAAAGTTTTCTGCAAACCTTTTGTAAATCCAGTTTATATAGGAACTCTTACAATGTAGACTTAATAGCTCCAGATCCTGGGAAAGAATGTTTTGGGATACAAACCAGCACAGAGAACAGTGATTCAAAGGAATATAAGGCTTTCCAAACTGGATCAGACTGTGGCAGCATTCACTGTGTGCCAGCTCTCCATGGTCCTCCATCCAGAGGGCAGTGCAACAGGTCTCTCAGTGGTCAGCAAGAAGTCGTCCACTCACTTATGAAATTCTCTTGTCTTCTTTCCTAATAGCTGCAAGTTGGCTAAAAAACCTGAACATGAGGTTTACGTTCCTTCCCATCATCTATTTTTAGCATTCACTATTATAACTGCATATTTTCAGTATTCATATAAATGTCCAGTTCCCCACTGACTTTTGCTAAACTCCTGGCTTTAGTGGTATTTATTGTCAGTGATTTATGAAGTTTAGGTGCACATTGTCTGTTTCCCCCCCTTTTATATACATTTTCAATTGGTTTACTTCAAATTTAATCGTGTGCTGGTCTGCCACTGTATTATTTTAGAGTGGTTTATACTTTCTGAAATTCTTCACTGTCCCTCTGGATTTAAATAAAACCTAAATAAATTCATGTTATCTGTGAATTTTACTGTCATGTTACTTGACCCCATTTCTGGGTAATTAATAAATACATTAAATCACTCCTGCATTACTGACGCAGCCTTAAAACCTTCTGTTGTTAATGTTTTATTATCATGCCTTTCCTGCTTTCTGACTTAGCTAGTTTTGGAAGCATAACAATACTTTTCATCCTTTTTCTTGTTGTCCATAACATAATTGAATCCAATAAATTTTTACAAGAGGTGAACCTATTTCCTTGACATTCATCACAACAGGGTAAATTAACGCATAGTTTATCCTTGTTTCGGACTTTTGCATATAAAATGACTGATGTATGTCTCACAAAACATCAGCTCTTGTGTTGTGCACTCACCTGTTTGAGTAGCTGTTGGAAATTTCCATAGAACTGTTAGGAATTGTTTTCCCAGTCCCTGAGGGAAAAGGTGTTTTTCCTTTAATTATTTTGAAAAGTGTCCCTGTATTTCCTGTTTAGGAAAGAGCTCTATCAGCAAACTCCTTTTAAACAAGCAAATTGTAAATATCTATCTTCCAAAGTGTTTTTTGCTTGTTTGTTTGTTTTGGTTTTTGTTTGGTTGGGGGTTTTGGTTGTTGGCTTTTTTTTTTTTTTTAATTCCTCTGAGTTTCCCTCTGGTACTTCTCTAAGCAAGTGTTCTGTGAATTCCAGTCTCCAATGTACAGTTACAGGGCCCACCTGTGCACCGATTAGCACAGTGGAGGGTTGGTATTCAGATTTTATGTGCTACACATATGGAATCATAAAAGCATTATTAATAATGGCTTAATAAGATATTAAATGTTGTGTGAAGCTAGAAAAAGAATCGGACCTGAGCTTCATTATTATTCTTAAAAAAAAAGTTTGATGTTTCATATTCCTTTCAAGAAGTATGTCCTCCCCAATATATTCCCTACATTTTTAAAATCATTGTCTTTTCAGACAATTCTCAAATAACCCTGGGAAGTAAAATATGGTTTTGGTCTTTAGCTATTCCACTTGTTTAGAATGTTACTAAATTAGAAAAGCTTGTAAAGGACCACATGAAAACCAGAAAAGGATTGTAAAAGTATCTGCTATCTAAAAAGGCATTTTTTCTCTTTAGTCTAAAATGCTCACACAAAACCTGTATTAATTTTAAATTACTAACTTGAGAGAGAAATGTAATAAAATGTTTTGCTAATGCTTTGTTATCCTTATGGCTTCAACTCCAGCTCAAAAATGCAATTAATTCTGTAACTTACACTCTGTGGCGGATGTCATTCAAGCTGCGACAGCTTATTGGGTAGTTAAAAGGATAAAATCAAGTAGTCATTCTACTAATCCCTTTACAAGGAAACAGCTTTATGCATAAAAAGTGGAACTTATGTGGTCATTAGCAGATGCTACATCAAGCAACCAAAAATACACACATTTAAATTCTTAAGCACAATCTATGAACACTACACAGATGGTTTCCAAGAAACTGTACCTAAATTGATTACGATAAAAATGATCTGCTGCAATTGTTTCTGTCAAAAGGGAGAACAGAATTTGTCCCAATGTGTCGCTCTGCCCACTCATGCAGAGAACCCAGCTGCTGAGACAGATGTTGCTCTAAGCACTTTATTTTAGGGTCATTAAAATGGTTACAGGGGTTAGTCATTCATTGTTTTATAAATTGTGCTTACTAGCTGAGCTTCATAGATGCTGGAAAACTTCTTTGTGGTTGATCAAAAAAAGTTGCATGTCATATTACATTTACCTTATGCTGGCAGTAAAAATGGGTGAAACACTCGCATAGGACAGGATGAGAAGAAACAATTACTTTTTGTTTTATTTAGAAGAGCTTATTTACTTAGAGCTGATATGCCTATTCTGAAATCATCTGAAACGCAAAACCTACCTCAAAGGCCTTCTATCTCTCATTTTAGTTCCTGTAATCATTAAATAACTTGATTTTTCAATACAGCTCATTCCTGTACAATCTTCTTTTGATGGTGTTATGAGAAAGAAGTGTCAGACAAGCAAAGGTTTAAGATCAGTTGATTAGATGAGTGCAGAGTGGGTCCGTCTACCTCCCCGCTGTCTTTGCAAATGCTGCTCTTTGGCAGTTTGAGCACACTCAGGCTTTACTTAGAAATATTTGGCTAAATCTCTTCTCTCTTGGCAGGTTCTATGGTTTTCCATGGCTCATCTAATTCAGGATTGACTTAGCCGTGTGCATGTGATGTATTGGTGCAGCAGCTAATGTGTCAATGAGAAACAGAACAGTAAAAAGATGAAGCTCAGTGAAAAACAGCAAGGTTGGCAGATCCAACTCCTTTTCAGATCATACTGTAGCCTTTTATAGCCTCCACTACAAAATGTAGCCAACTTCCGCTCTTTTATTTCATCTTTGTTCCTATGTACTTGTTATTATGTCGATGGTTCTATTTATCTTCCCTAATTGGTGGCTGAACTCCGGCAGCCAAATTCCTAATTCTAGGTGGTGGTAAGAGACATGGTCTAAATGGTGTTTTTCCACCTTTCCTTTGCACATTTAGGCTAAAGTCAGTCATCTCTAAAAAACTAGTGAAAATTTTTAGTGCCATTTGACCTGCCTCCTTAAAGCATGGCTGCTTTGGCAGTGGGATGATTTCCTGCACTTTTTCAAAGAGATTAATTTCTCTCCCCTGGCTTAATAAGCCTTATTTAGATAACTGTGAACTGTTCATGTGTAGATCCTCATAACTAAATAACATAGCATGTCACTTGCATTGAAAATGCCCTAAAATTACAACTTTTAAATGAATAACACGATGGCCTCAAAAAATCCAAAACCTGGAAGAATGAAGTTACCCTCGGCCCCCAAATCTGGCCATTTCTGAGGTCCAATATCTCAAAAAAGCCATTAGGTTAGCAGCCAGCCAGAAGACATTCTCAGAAAACAATCTCTAAAAATGTAGCAAGGCATTCACTACTCTTCGAAGCAGGCACGTTTCACCTGCTTGAACATTCAGTTCAAACCACCTTACCAATAGAAAAAGAAATTCTGCCAAGATAGCCATGTTTTTACCTGGCTGTATATTAAAATCTATACATTCTTTTGGTTTCACATAAGTTTGAGTTGAATTTTATCCGATCTGTATTTTGATCTTGCAACAAAATCCTTAAACAGGCAATCTTTTATCCCAGGATTTGTCGATATTGTAAAACAGTTTCACCCATACATTTCTTCTGTATCTGAAGCAGAGAGGGGGGCTTTCATATTTAATGTCAGTTTATCACAGTTTCATGACAGGAAATTTATTCTTTCCTAGGTAAGATGTTTTGTTTTGTTGTAACTAGTAGCTGATATCCCTGCAAAATAAACTTAGTAAGGATGAGGGCTGTGTTAGAGGCTTGAGGACTCACAGAGTGCACAGAAAATCACTTTTTCCCTCTGAGTCTTCCAGTATCATAAGTTCTTCAGGATAACAACTGTCACCCACTCTGCTTACCAGCAACATTACGTGAAGATTCTTCCCATTTCAGGAAGTGCTTCTGAGAGGTATTGTAACATTAAATACTAAAGGTCCCTGTTGTCATCTGACATGTTGTGTTTGGAGGTGAGGTTTAGTGAACTAATGCAAGTCCAGAATAATGGCAGAGCTGCGCTGGCAGAGCAAATGTCCTTTTTAGCGTTGGCGGTTCATGCATTGCTCACAGGAGAACATAAAGTGAAACATCCTGATGAAAAGCAAGCACTGAGTTCTTAAAAGAGTTTTTGATATTCTGCACACCAGGCATGACAACATAAGGCTGCTCACAGCCTGGGTGTCACTCCAAATTCCATTATACTTACATTAGATGCTGTTTGTTCCTCCTGCAAATGCACTGACAGATTTTTGCAGCCCTGTACATGTTTTTTTTTAGCGTGTGAAAGGTTTGTAGTTATTTTAGCCATGGAGTTGCTAAAAGATTATTAAAGAAAATCAAAGTTCATTCTTCTCTACCCTAACTAAGCCAAACAACACATTCCTCTCTTAGAAACAAATAAATGGGAATTGGCTAGTAAGCCACTTGGACTGAGATGGCTGGGGCTGCAAAATAGGTGCGAAGACTTGATGCACGTTATAAAAATGAAAGTGTTTCTCCTTGAAAAGCCATCATGATACCTAGCTCTAATTCATTTTTTTTCCTTGCATTCTCTTTTTGTTATGTAGCCTCAGAGTCACAGCTGAGATGGCAAAGAATACCAGTATTTGTGCTACTGTAGAGCAGTACTTACCCTGAAAAGCATAGATTTTATATAGATTGGGAAGAAACACAACACGTGCAATTGTGAGAAAAAAAGAGACAAAACCTGATAATAGAAACTCAGTCTGCTGGCACTCTACAGCTTTTCTCAAGGTGACATTGTCTAGTGTTAAGATGAACAGTTCCTGCTCGTTTAGAGCATGACTAAATATAACATAAGCACATCTATACTTGGTCACACAGAGTCCTTCTAGCCCAGCCTACAGTCTTCAAAAGTGGGTGCTTAGGATAAAGTACAAGAACAAGAGAGCAGTTTTTCCCTTTCTCTGAACACTCACTCAGCCTTCAACAATTTGTGGCTTGAGGACTTCCTCTGGTCCATGTATCCCACCCTCCACAGCATCCACAAGTTAGAAATGCTCTTTCCAAGGTACCAAGGGAGAAATCTTGGGCTAATTAACACCCCTGACATAACTGCCTTAGGTTGAACAGAACAGGGCTTTACCTAGGTTCATGCACTTTTCTCTGCCATTCTCCTTGCCCCCTGACAGAAACCACTTATAGTGGAATAAGCCAAAGCACAGAGGGGAGGTTTGAGGTTTGGAATTGTACTTCAGGCACTGACCCCTAGATCTGAGATTTGTCCTTTCACCCCCAGTGCATGTGCCCCTGCCTCTTGCACTGTCCCCTTACACCTCTTCCAGCACCCTGTGGCCATATGGCTGACCCAAGGTATCCTCCTCTGCTGCTCACTAATGATCTGGACTTCTTTGTTTTCTCCCCCAGTTTTTCTCCTCAGAGACCACTGCCTATAGTGCTGTGGTCCTTAAGAAAACCTCATTGTGTGAAGCTACGTACCACCTTGACAATACTACTTAGTCCTTCCTTCACCTGGTTCAGGTCCTGGACCAGTTTTCATCATTCCAAATGACTGATGTCAAGCAGCTGTGCTTTTGGCTAAGTGTGTGGGTACAGCCACTTTATTAGTCTTTGAGCTCTTAGGAGAGTGTGAAACGGCCTGGATGTGCTAGTGCATCCAGTCAGCTTTCTAAAGAGAGTGACATTTCAGACAGAGACCTTTCTCAGGAGCATGGGTGGGGAAAAGCAAAGTCAAAATTGGGTGATCAACAGGAGATGTTATACCACTGTGATTTTCCACAAAACAGAAGGCACGCCACACCTTTGAATATCACCGTTCTAAGTAATCCTAAATTTACCATCTAGAAAGAAAGACTGTAGTCTTTAAGACATGATTATTAATATTAGAAAATCTTAGCCAAAGATAAGAAAGCTAGAAGACATTTAGTTGATCTTCAGGAGATCCCATACATATATACATATCTTCAGTTTGGAACAAAACCAGCATGGAGCTACATAAAGTGTCAGCCTGTCACTAAGCTATGGACTATTGTATTTTTATGTAAGAGTATTAATTTAAGTCATGTGGTAGCTGAAAAGTGAGAAGTAAACATCCTCTGCTCCAACTGAAACTGTGGTCTTTCACACTCACAAATGCTTAACCATTGTGCATTCTCTCACCTTAAACCACCCCACCCACCCCCCCCCCCCAAACAAACAGCTCAAATATCTGTTTAAACTGAGCTCACAGGGTAATAGAAAACAGAGAGCATTAATAAGTTTGGGCTACTCATTCACTGTTGGCTGAAGGATCTGAAAGCACCTGTGACTGCGTAGGTGTGTTTTTCTACTCTTGTTGATTATCTTCTAAAGGTTTTTGATGGAAACCACATCCTCTCACCCAGAATTGGGAGGTGTTTATTAAAGACGCTGAAAGCACAGAAAAAGCAGCCCTTACCCCCACCCCCACCCCAAATATCTGGTGCAGATACGATTGTCTATAATTTTCTAACTGAACTGTAAATGTGACCTTTGCAACCCAACACTACTTTCCCAACTGAAAAGGTGTTTCAGCTGAATGGCAGTGTGCTATGTGATTTTTGCAGAGACTTGCACTTTCATCATTGGGTAAAGTGAATGCAAAGTGTGATTGTCTTGATTTAGTAATAGATGCCCTTTTTCTGTCAGTGCAAATGACTCTCCACAGAGCTAAGCATGTGACAACCAGATCCTATTACTTTTAAATAACAGCTTTAATAATCTGGCATTAGAGGAGTGATCACCTTCAACATCAGGTGGAAAGGCCAAGGAAATTAATGGTTAAAATACCCATTCATTTTGTCATCTTTTCTGTTATCTCTCTTAGAGGGTTGTTATGTAAGTGTCATTAATGTTGAAGATTGTGAAATTTGAGGTGAGAGAAAGAGCAAAAAAGCAAACCAGATAATGCATCTTCTTTTTCCATTTGAAGCAAACTGGACTTGTTAACTCAGGAATTCCTTTTCTCTCAGTGTTATCGGTGGAACGGGTCTTAAAGCTGCATAAATGCAGCACAGGGCGAAGACATTTGTTTTCTTCATTTTGCTATAAATAACCCTGATATAGTTAAATGTCTAGGAAAAGAACAGCATTGTCAATTCATTGTAAACCACCAGGACTTGTATCATGAGCAGAGCACACCTCAGTTTAGCTGGTGAATCTACAGGAATTCTTCTTTGTTCTATGAAACATGTAAAGTTATTATAAAAGGAGCACTGGAATCATGTATTTTCAAGGCCTAATCATTCTCTCACAGATATTTATAGAAAGTCCATCACCTTTTTTTCAGATTAGTCTTCCATACGTGGTAAATATATATATATATAGTGATTTTTCACTACGGAAGTTGCTTCCAGCTGCCTCCAGCTGCCTTCTGACTCTGTGCAAGACTGAGCTGTGCCATAAGATGACAGGCAAGACATTATGTAAGCCACAACCTGTCCACGTGCTTTCCAGTTAGGCTGGCTGGGGATGAGCCTCTCAGGCCCCTGATAAGATACGTACACTCAGTCTACAATCCTGATGTTGCCACTGGAATAATCACATGCTAGTAAATTTGTTAATGAATATGTTTAGAGAGCAAACACAGCCCCCCCAGTTCTTTAGTCTGAATTCACTGTCATTATTGCTGACTGTGCTCACATCTAAATCTTGAAGACAAGGGCCAACTTCACAAAAGACTTAGGACTTCGAGTCTGAGCCAAGCGCCAAGCAGCCTCTGTATGGCTGAATGTCTCTGTAACTTGATTTTGGTAGAATAGATCCAGTTGTACACTTTCTACTCAGAGGGAATTACCACAGGACAAGCTGGGATTAACTATTCCTCTCCACCTTCCCACCTGGCTGCTCTTCATTTATAGTAAATGCAAATAAATCTGTGACACTTTGAAAGTGAAATTATATACCTTGACTTTCCTGGGATGTAGTCATGCAGAGAGATAGCACAGAGTAGTAAGTGTACTGTCAAATCTTACCTTAATTTATTTTGCAGGGTTGGTTTGTTGTTCTCTCTTTATTTATTTCTTTCCCCTTCCCCTCTGGAAATAATCTTTCAAAGACTTACAGGCTATTTTGGGCTCTAAGATTTGAATTCATCACATCTGAACTTACGATCCTAACTGAAGCAACTATGGGAGGAGGCTGCTGGGCTTGTGGCTCACTGACAGTTGGTGAAGAGGCACTTTCCAGAGGACGACTGACTTTAGGTACCTGAAGTATGAGCTGAGGTGCCCATCCAGTGTTTCTGGAGTAAAGATTTTACTCGCCGGCTACCCCAGAAGAACGCTTTCACCTTCTCTCTTTCTCTTTTTCTCTGTCTGCCTCAGGATTTATAACAAGACACCAGAGAAAGTGATTGTTTTACCACCTCTTTTATATATGATGTGCCTAATTCTCTGAAGATGGTGGAATATTCCAACAACAGTTTTTAAACTTTTTACAACAGTTGTTCCTAATAAGTTAAAGATTAATCAAGTAAAGCTTCAGCCATGTTTGCTGGAAGACAAGCAGCCTAGTGTCGGTCCAGCAGGGGGAATATCTGGTAATAATAATTAGAAAGAAAACTTTCAGATGCTGCAAGGATAATAAAGTTACTTTGACCAAGTCCAAAAATGAGGTGGTAAAAAGAAACCTAGCCAACAGGAAGCCAGCATGTTATGGGAGATAATGAAGGAGGGAAAAAAGGAATACGTACTAATATATACAAGCAAAACAATCCAGGTGGGACAAAGAACCAGAGCAGCAGATTGGCTTTGTTCCTATAGGGCTACAACTCTGTTTCTCTCAGCTGCTTTGCTGTCACTCTTACCGGGGTTAAACTGGTCTGTAGTTTTACCTGATGACAGAACCTGCCTGCCAGCTGCCATTAACTCCCAGCTCACTCAGGGTGAGTGTGCACTGTTGCACCTTATTGGAGGAAACTAAAAAGAAGGACCAAGGGTGGGTTTTTTTGAGCTTTTATCTATTTCTGAATAGAATCCAGTGTATGCCACAAGCATTTCACAAAACCTCCTGTTCCCAGAAAGCGCTTTGAAAGTCAAGTAAACCAGAATGATTCAGTGCTAGAGAGAACGGTGTATCCCCTCGTCATTGGAACTCCATAGCTCTGAATCTTTCCTGTGTAATGTTTCTCCAGCTGTAGTGGGCACAAGGTTACAGATCAGGTTATTATTACTTTCAGGATCTAGTTAACAAGGTCTAATGAAAGCCAGTTCATAATATTTGCTTAATAATGTTATCAGGATGAAGTTTATTACAAAGAGGAGAGTGAGCAGGCTGATAAAGCAGCTTTTGAATTAAGACTTATAGGTAGCTTGACAGAAGAGATATGGTAATGCCACCTAAATCTTGCACTGAACTTTTCATCCAGAGATCTTAAAGCACTTGGAAAAGACACACCAAGGTCACATGTGGAGATTTTGGAATTGGCAAAGACTGAGAAGCAACTAGGCTGTGTCACTGATGTGATGAGACTGCAGTGTTGAGACCATAGATTGGCTTTGCGATGCTGATGTATATGATAGCAATGGGAGTTAATACGAAGGAACAGTGCACTGCACTGCACCCTGAATACATCTTTGCTATGCACTTACAGAAGCCAAGGCACAGACAAATGCTTTTCCTTCAGCAATAATAAATCTACCTCTCCCAACCCTTGGTCCTGTGACCAATAGCAGGACTAGCAGTATGCTCTTTTTCAGGCATCTTCAAGGCTGTTATGTGGTGGTTATAGAGACTTTCTAATAAAACACAGTTGATACTCACTCAACTTAGATACTAAAAGAAATTTTCAGCTAGTGTAAGTGGGTGTAGTTGTTTGAATCTTCAGTTCTAAAAAGCAGGTCCAACATGGAGATACCATAGAACTAGTCAATTTATGTATGTACTCTACCTGGTCTATGCTATTTGATAACATCATCCAAAGGAAAACAAGTTGTTGTAACCCAATAAATTGTTTTCAGAATAATTTGATTAAAATGGATCATCTTTTATAGGATATGGTTTGAACATTGTGTAGAAATATTTGCAAAACAACTAAGTATATTTTGGACTTGGTAATCTGTGTACCCAGTTTCCCTGTAGTGTGGAAATGATGGCTTTGTAACATGCTCCAGTACTGTGGCATGCTAAGTTTGCTATATGAATTTTAAACACTCAGTCCTGTGAGATGCAATTTCATTTTAAAAGTACCAGCAGACATTACAAGATGAGCTCAACCAATTTTGTCCTGCCAAAGATTCCAGGCAAGTTGCTCCATTTTATAAGAATTTGCTTCATTTTATAGGAACTGTGCTGAAATTTGTTTTTGTCTTTTTAATTAGCACCCAGTATCTTTCCACCCTGGTAGTATTCTGTTACCTTCTGACTGTTTTTACATTTAGGGTCAATCCTGTCCTCATGGAAATCAGTTTTAAATCACCCTTATGGGAATGCGATTGAGATTCATTGCAAGTTATAAAATGTCAGCCATGATATGGTTTTCTCTATTATATTATAGGAGCCAGTCCTGCAACACTTCAGAAGGATGGAAAGTTTACTAGCAGAGCCCAACCTGGAAGGTCTTCAGTATTCTTTTCTAGGATGATATTGAAGGCATGAAAGGCAGATTACGTGAAATGATAATTAGTCTATTGGCTTTTGTGCAGGAAATTCTAAAAGGGTAAATACTGATGATTTGGTTTTGCTGTTTTAAATCATAGTAGCACTTGGAGATTATTCCACTGCCATTGAAGTCAATGGTGAGACTTGGACAGAGTCTGCCTGCTTGCTTCACATCAGCTATCAAACAGCTGTTGGATGATAATAGCTGTCAGATAACAACAACCTGAGTTGAATTTGAACCAGCAAAATTTGACGCAGTTGGGTTTCTAATGCCACAAGTTGCCTTTTGCCTTGTTGTATTGTGGATTTTAGTGTATAACTTCAGGAAAGTTCTTCTGCCTCTGTTTTCCTAGGTAACAAATTTACACACATATTACTGCCACCCTAATAATGAATAGTAATTGATTCCCTGCAGTTGAGAATAGATATGCCTGTTGGCTGAACCAGCTTTATTTTATAGTAAAGCTATATAAACAATTACAGAACGAGAAATTTGTCACCCAACGTGACATACTTGGTTTCAGTTGTTCTCTCTGTTTCTTCTACCAGGATGTTAACAGGAAGACTATTAGAACAGCTGGTTTCTTCTGAAAGTGAGCTTCTCTACTGAGGCATTATTTATCTGTAACTGGATAATATATTTTCTGTACAACCATAAGCAAGAGAAATCAGGATCACTTATCAAATTGTCTATAGAAATGAGTAACTTGTGATATTAGGACTGTAAAATATGCTTCTAATATTGAATAGGTAAGCGGCTTAATCCATCAAAAGGTATTGAAAATCAGGTGAATCAAAATGGGAAGTGGAGCAGGTCTTGTGTCAGCTTCATAAAATATTTCATGTTTAACTTTTGGTAATGTTTACCATAGTGACTGTCCCCTACAATGTACATAATAAGGAGCTTTTGAGAAAACAGTGGCTAGTATTTGTTGCTTTGATCACAGCAAACTGGCTGTAGTGAGTTCAGTGTCCTCAGGAACCTGTGAGTCAAATTCTTTATATTGTACATTTTCAGGGCAATTTAGCCATCAGATAAAAAAAATCTAAAACAAAATGGAGATTTCCAGTAACAATTTGAATTATAATATAATCACAATCAAGCTGTCTTCTCAGCAAGGTTCTCAATGGGAAAAGCATTTATAAAAGGGGTGCCATAGGCAAAATTCTCATTAATGAGGTTAATTCAGTTCATGTGCTGAAATTTAAATTATGTGGAATATTCAGATTAGTTCAAACAAACATTAATTCAGAAAGAAAAATGCAGTAGAAAAACAAGTAAGTCAATATTGGTTTCATTTGGTGGAAGTATCACAAATATTAGAAAATCAAAGTGGCAATCCTTGCCTTTCAGGTTGTGTTTTTTTAAAGTAATATGTTGAAGAACTGCATCATCTCCTTAAAAGTCTACAGTACTTTTAAAATTAAAACATGCAATTTGACACGTAATTTTTGTTGTCTTTTTTCTTAATTTGCATATATTCAGTAATCTCAGCTACAATTATAGCCATATTGTAGTCAAATTGAAAGAAATCAGACATGTTAGAAATTACAAATGTTGCCCACCCCGTTTCTCTTTTTTTCCTAATGGGATTCAGCTGAAGCTTTTGGTGTAAAGGGAAATGGTGTGTGAGGCAGACAGCAGATATGAACTAGCAGAACTTGCTCTGCTTCTACCTTCTGCAAGAGGACACTGGACCTGATTTTAGGCTGAGAATTTAGGCTCTGCCATTTGGCATTTTGCAATTTGTGCTGTGGGGCACTGGGGAATTAAATGTACCTCCCCTCTAAGCTAGATGGATTTTAGAGGATGACTGACATCTGGTGTTGAGGGAATGGGCACTTGGTTTTCCATGGTGATAGTAAGCTGTTCCAGCTGGAAAGGGTATTGAGTTGGATGACAAGGAGCAGCAGAGATGAATTCCAACGCAAGCTGATCATTTTACAGCTGGGTGAGCAGTGTGTACTGTGCTGGACAGTTTGGGCTTTTTTCTAAGACCACTAGAAAGGATTTCAATGCTGTGAATGACAAACACCTTGAAATATCTACAGGGTATGGACTTGACAGATTAAGTGATTAATAGTTATCGCTCCCATATATCACAGCCTAAGGCTTTAGAGTAAGTCTGAACTTTCCAGAGGATAACGTTGTGAAACATGTTTGCTAATTAACTATCCTTGTCATTAATCTGCATTAAGAAACTCAGCAGCTATTGTTTTCCTTCGCCACCAGGTAGCATACATCACAGCATCAGTGTGAAATATCAGATGTCAGTCACCAGTTGTTAGGTATAGGTTATAATCATATTGAAGCTCAGGTCAAACAGCAGGTTTGTTTTGGAGGGCTATAGGCATAGGACAGCAGATGGTGTAGACATAAATATGTCCTAACTGCCCTTACAGCAATTGATATGTACTAAACCACTCTGTTAACAGGCTTGCAAGCAGAGTATTCTTTTCTGTTTCATTACTTTTGTGCATTTATGTCAGCCTTTTTTTAAAAGCATGCATGTTGTTACCATCTTAAATATATTCACTGTTTCCTCTGGAAGATGAGAACATCTCTGGAGACTTCTTGGGTCTGAAGCATCACTGTAGAAATGCATGTCTTTAATACCACAGTGCAGGTCAGACTTACCTCTGAACTATCAACTCAGACTTCAGAAATCACCTGAAACTTCAGAAAGGTGCTTTCATTTCCTCCTCATGATATCCAGTTACAAAAAGTAAGTGATACCCCAGAAATCAAATAGCCCACTTCATTGTATATGGACATTGAAAATGTATGCAGAATTGTGTACAGACATTTGAAAATGTGCCATGTAACAAGCAAATAACTTAAATACCAGATAGAGAAAAACATAATAGCAATTCAAAAACAGTT
This sequence comes from Falco peregrinus, assembly GCF_023634155.1. Lineage (NCBI taxonomy): Eukaryota > Metazoa > Chordata > Aves > Falconiformes > Falconidae > Falco > Falco peregrinus. The sequence goes on from NC_073727.1 coordinate 64,600,657, forward strand.
TCCAAAAGTAATTGCTATAAGCAAGACCAATGGACTGCAGAGTAAGGAAGAATATAGATGGAGACACATGTTTTTTAAATGAAGATGCAAGTCTAATTTAACTGTAATTATGACACCAAAATTGGAAGGCAAGCAATACACAAGAAAAGACTGAAATGCTTTAAGTGTCCAAGAAACATTTGAAAAGTAGGTTACTTTCAACACATTGTAGAATCAATATTTGGAAGTGAAGGAGAGGAGAATTCATCTAGGAGTTGAGCATCTGTTGCAAGACAGTCTCCTGGGCTTTCTCTTTAAGGCAGTGGAGACAAGGATATGAGCCTTCAGAAGACTGACTAGCCCTTCCTAAAACAGGTCTACAGATAGGTGAAATAAATCATTCTCTGAGGGTGTCCATCGCTATTCATTGATGTTAGAAGGAGATTAGATAAGTAGTCAGACTAAACACTACCCTTTCTGTGGAATTCGGCTCCAGTCAGAGAATGTAAACAATCAATAATGAAATATAAACATCTAAAAGAAAATCTGTATTTCATTCATGCCAGATCTTCCAGTACAACTTTTGAATGAATATTTTAATGATATGTTGACAAGCAAGCTTTCATGTGCTCTTTGAGTCTTCTTCTAATTTTAATTTTCTAATTATTATAATTATAGTTCATATGCACACTAATGCAACTCTAAAAGTGCTTTCGATGTGGATTTATATTATAGTGTTTCTAAGATTTTATAATTCTCTGAAGCGTACTATTGTGGAACTAACATCAGTTTGCATTACTATGGACAATCAAATCAGAAGCTCAATGTCAAAACTCTTCTCCTTGTGTCTGAGAAATGACTACTATTCTTGATGTGTCTAACACCTCCTACCTCTAGCTTGAGGGTAAAGGGATAAGTGAACAGACTTGATTTCACTTCTTAGCCCGCAGTATGCTGAAGCAAAAATTAATGCAGAAATTGAGGAGGATATCTGCTGTGACTTTGATTTTCTAATTTAAACTTAGTGAGCCACTGTTTCAGTAATGAGTGATTTAGAAAAGCATACATAAAGGATAAACAGCAATAACATGATGACCTGTAGTTTTACATTGTCCCCCTAGAGAGTGAGATTTCTGACAAAAATTCAGTCTTGCAAACACAGAATTCTGAACTTGTGGAATTGCCTCCACTTTCCAGTAATTATTCTAGCTTGTTAGAAGAATTAGCTCAGTTTAAATTTTTTTTAGGGACATGAACAGCTCTCAATGTCTGTATAATCAGGACCTGTTGCTCTTCATTTTCATAGGATCAGATGATGATTCTGTTTGGAAGGGATTTCAGGATATGTCCAGTGCAAGCTGCTGCTCAAAGCAGAGTAAGCTGTGAGATCAGGCCAGGTGGCAGTGGGCTTTATCTACTCAGGTCTTTAAACTCTCCAAAACGGAGGCTGCACAACCTTTCCAGACTACCTGTCTGACTGCTTGTCTGGCCTTGTGGTGAAAAGGTGTTCCTTATCGCTAGACTGAATCTCTTTTGTTGCAGCTTGTGCTTCTTGCTTCTTAACCTTCCACCATGCACCTCAGGTCTTCTTGAAAACCTCCTGGGGGGCTGCTGTTAGACCCTGCTGAAGCTGTGTTTTTTGGAGGATGCATGATCAACAAGCCCAGTACCCTCAGCCTCTTCCACAGAGCAAATGCTCCAACACTGGCCATCTTGATGACCTCCACTGAACTCTCTCCAGTTTTACTATATCTTCCTTGTATTAAGGGCCAAAACCTGTATGCGGTGTCTGTGTGTTGTCTAACAAGTACTGAGCAGAGCAGGAAAACCCTTTCCTACAGTTTATGCTTCTACTCATACAGCCCAGGATGCTGGTGGTCATCTTTGTGGCCTATGCAGCTGGCCTATGTCCACTTTGTGTCCACCATGATCCCCAGGTCCAGTTAACACAGCTATTTCAGGGCCCTGAGTACATCAAGGGCTTAACTGCCCTGCTCAGCCTCCTCTGGTACCTCCACCCCACTCTCCCTGCCCAGACCCCCATTTCAGCCCAGTCTGGGGCTGTCAGTCCCTACAGTCAGACCACAGCAGTGCTGGTTTCCAGTCCTGTCTCTGCTTCTGTCTCGATTTGCACCTGACTGGAGGAGGGGGGTGCCAGTGGACCTTGTGACCAGCCCCATGGTACTGTGCCCCATGGATTAGGGCACAGCCAGCACGAAGCCACCCTCAGCTTCAGCTCCCTGGCCCTGGGGTTGCTTCTGGGCCACACTGCTAGCTGACAAGATACGTCCCTGCCAGGCTGTCCCAGACTGTATCGCTGCCAAAGCTTCTTCCTTCCCAGATGCAGGACTTTGCATTTGTCCTCACTGAATTTCATAAGGCTCCTGTTGGCCCACTCCTCCAGCCTGGCTAGGTCTCTGAATGGCAGCCTTGCCATTTTCCTTCATAATATATGTATGCAAAATATACATATATATACATAAATGCATCACCGCCCTACATTTTGGAGTATCAAAATGGTTGAAGTATCTGCCACCCTTCATGACTATATATGCTTCTACAGGAACTAGTGTTAACGAAATTCTGTACCATCACTGTGCTGTCTATGGTGTTCGACAAGTAGAAAACACCTCCTCCTCCCCCCCCCCCCCCCCCCCCGGTCTTAGTTCTCCAAATGAAAACTAAAAATTACTATGCTATTTCCTTGGCTCAGGCTTTATAAAAGCAGAATAAATAATGAAGCAGTTGCAATGTTTACTTACACAATGAAAATCTCTTGTAGGTATAACAAATTATTGAGGCTAAATTTAATTTCAGCATTCTGTTAAGGACCTGGTGCATTTGTACTTCCTAACAATGACTTTACTGCACCATTTTTACATTTGGAAAATGCTATGTGACTCCTATGGTAAAAGGTGGCCCCCAACAATGCTATATTATTTTAATATTTCTGGTTGCAGCTGAAGCACTATTTTTAGAAAGATCATATTCTAGGCAGAGAGTTATTTAGCTTTATATCTTCTTTCTAGGTATCCAGAAAGATCAGACCAAAACCACACAGAGTTGATTTCTCTTTCCTAAAGATTTGTTTATTTCTTCCTTGCAATATGAAGATTTGTAAATATCTGAAAAGTCAACATTGTATTTGCTTTATTGCTGGATTGCAAATGAAACTTTTCTAAATCATCATACGAACTGGCTAATTTCTCACAAAAGAAATATGGCTAAACTGTGCCTTGGTGATGCAAAAGGTTCAGGATTAATTCTTTATTCTAAACAAAAACCAAAAAGGGCTGAAAACAGTCTAAGAGGCTTATGTCTTTCTACCGAGCATACAGGATCCCTAAGCTATTAATTAGGGAACCTCAGTTAGGTTCCTGAAATTCATCATGGTGAATTGGATGCTTCATATCCACAAAACAGCTGCAGAAGATGGGCTAAAAGACCTTGACTCTAAAAGAACTACTTTCCTGTGATGAGAGCTAAGTACAGGTCCTTATTTTGAATCCAAAGGATTCATTGGAGTGGATGTGAACTCTGCATTCCAGATGAGTGCGCTATGCGTTTTCTGCTTGCTTGTATCTCCAGAAACTGGCTTCTGGCCATGAGGTATGTTAATGATAAAAGAAGTCATTATGTTACCACAAAAAGTTTTGGTTTGCCTGAAAATTCATTGCCCACTTCAGAATTATTTTTTTTTTCCTGAGTATAAGCTACTAAGCTACTGTTGTGAGAGACAGCATGCAAGCACACATGAAAAGGATAACTCTCTGCTCAAAGAGAACAGAGATGGTGCTAAAAAGGAGGTATTACCCCTTTTTTACAGATAAGCAGTTGAGGGACTGACAGTGCAAGCAAGTTGGCCAGCGATAGCCAGTAGTAGAACCTGGTGGTCAGTCCAGTTATTCTATATCCATTTTCTGCAGCAACTGCAAGGCTGTTCCTCATGTTAACATTTGTTTAATTCTCTTGCAACTGGCTTATTCTGAGCTTGTCATCTAGATGAAGATTAAAGAAATATATGCCAACCACATGAAGAATACTCTGTCCACTCAGCAAGGCATAGGTGTATCTTTGTAGTCATAAAATAATGCAAGATATAAAAGTAGCCAGAGGAGTTCTACCAGCTTTACATCCACTCCTCAGTTTTATTTTTACAAATTCCTCTTTTCATAAAGTTGGTTTATAGGCATGATTTCAGATTGGCATCTGACTCCACTCTGGTGTAAATATCTTTAGAAATAAAGGGAAAGGAAAAATGAAAATACAGAGGCACAGCAAAACCTAACATAGTACATTGAAGAGAATATCACTGAAGTCTTGCACAAGAAATGTAGCGTTTTGAATGGCTTTTCATTCCTCTTCAGAGGAATTTTTCTAGGTTTATGCATGTTGCTTCTGTATCTTCTATAAGAGTTTGAGAGACTTTATGATGTGACAATTTAAAAGAACGTATCTGTCTTCTTACAAACATTTTCTCCATTTCCCAACTGTCTGGTAATTTCTAGGGAACACTCAGCAGTACATGCAACTGCATATAAATTCCTGTTCTTGCACTGAGTAAGCCTTGTTATACTGAAAACAGCATTCAGGTTTAAGAGATACAATGAAGCCAAATGTTTTGGGGTTTTTTTTCCCACTATTCTTCCTTAGAAGCAGCTCTTATAAAATTCAGAGATTCTGTAGTAGTCCAAAGCACATCAGTAATTGTAAGCCTAGTGTGGCAGCATTGCACAGAATAGATCAGGCATTTTCCCGTAAAGTAGGTTTTCATGTTTAGTGTACATGCAGTGACATCAACAAGCGTCCAACTGGCTTCTCTCAAAACTTGACTGGTCTCTTTCCAGTTCACTTTTGTCTGCAGATGTCCCTGACTTTCTGTGGGGACTGCCCTGGGTTAAAGGCTTTGTAGTGTTCCAGCTTTGTAGCCACAAGCATCCTTGGCTTTGAGATGGTTCGAGGCTTGCTAAACCTAATGCTTCTCATTGTCCCATAGCAGCACAAGCTGTATGTGAGGCTGTATCTCACGGATTAATGTGACTTAACTTTAAGCACCTACATGAGGTACCTAAATTAGAAACTTTCAGTGGGGGAGATAGTGACTTACAGACTGCAGCTGAAATCATAGCTGGACTGGATCTCCAGAGTTCAACTTAACTTTAAAAAGTGTATAATCCAAATACACATATAAAACCATCTACACTAAGATTTATTATGTCTCGGCTCAAAATTTTGTATTTTACTCTCTGAAAAAAATACATTTCCCTCCCCAGAATTTTCAATAAAACATTTCTAAATGTCAACTCCTTTCTTTCCAGTTCTGAGACTTACGCAGATACATCTTGAGGTTCTACCTTAAAGCATGCAGTCTCATTTTTCAAAAAAAAAAGTGGGATAGAACTATGCCTTCCCATATGGACACAGAAGGGAAATAGTTCTTGTCACCACTTAAAGACAGCACTATCCTAAAATGCGTGTGTAAAAGGATAGTGACAACAGCTTCCACTGTTACTTCCATATTGTTCCTTCTATTTGCTGCTTTTTTGGGTGGATCAGAAGTCCTAAGAGATTTGTGGAAGGAGCTATCCCTCTATTCCCCGAAGCAGCTGGAAGAGGAGCTTCAAAATGGCATATGTTTCTGATTGATTTTTCCCTGTTGTTGATGCCTTGAACGTTTGATTCAGATAATTCATCCAAACTACAAAAGCACAGAACTGCAGACCATGGATCCTGATTTTGATCTGTGGTTCACAGATGTCCAGAACAGAGGATTAATTTGAGCTTGTCTATAACATAGTTAGCTACCCTGGGAAGTCTAGAAATTCAACTATAAACCTTAAGAGCACAAACTGCTTTCTCCTATTTCCAGAACTTTGAGGTGTGGCGAGACCCCAAATACCACACAAATCTCAGAATTTTGATCCTTTCAGCTCCTTGACATAACTGAAAGACATTAAAAACATAGGCACGATAATAAAACCTCAGACTCTTAAACAACATTTTCTAGTCTTTGAGAATTGGTCTACTAGTCTATTAGGAAAAAAAAAGGTTCTTGTTTTCAACTAGTTTAACACACAAATACCATAATAGCATGCTTCCTCCAAGTTTAACCAGTGTGTGTAAGTTTTAATTAATGTCCTTTGAATTTCCACTCTCAGAGCCAGACTCACTGGTACAGTTTTGCTTCTTTGCGCCACTTCAACAATGCAAAGCAGCTGCAACCTGGTTAAACTTGCAAGTCAGTTTAGATTCACAGTTCTTTTGCACAGACAGCATGGCTCAAAATACGTGGACGGTAACAGTGTACACCGCATGTCTACTCTATGCTGCTATCGTGCATTGATGATACAGCCCCTGCTTAGCCCTGGAGAGAGAGGTATGAACTTCAAGCAAATGATGATTCCAAATATAAAAGGCTTAAACCCCTTCTCATGAGAGCTTGGCCAAAGCACGTCTAAGAGGCCAACCTATAATTTAAAAAATAAAGAAAACTCTGGAATGGGTCAGCAGGGCCCCTTTATAGTTTAAATATTATGCTGGTTTGGATTTTGGCAATCTTTGGGATTTCATATATCATTCAGTGCCAACTGATAGCCTGTGAGTTGAATCAGTATTCAGCTGACTTGTAGTCCTGTCCTTTTTTTCCACTAGATCGTTGTGGGACTTATGGTTCTCATTTGAACTTGTTTTTATACTTTTGCCAGTTGTTGAATATTTCCCCATCCCCCTTTGTCAATGGGATTTAATATATTTTATGTTTGGGGAGGTTTTAATGAGTATCTCTTTTGTTCAGCAAGTTTCCAACTCTGTAGGCAGATCTCCTTACTCCTTTTAATGTTTGTGAAATAGGGTGGTACTTTGAAGAAAGATCTTTTAAATTGATTACAGGTCTCCATCTTTTGTATAAATATCTTACAGGAGTTAATCCTCAAAGATTTTCCTGATTTCTTAGACAAATATACCATACCCATTACAGAAGCATTTAATGACAGATTCCTTACTTCTCCATGGGTTTCCTGTTTGGTTTACCCCATTGGTCTAAACTGTGTCAAGCTGAAAAAGAAGTGAGTATTATTGAATATTATTCTTGCAACATAGCTAAATCATGCTACATCTATAGCTTAATATGTGTTGTGGTTTAACCCTGGTAGGCAGCTTAGTCTCACACAGACACTTACTCATGCCTCCTGATCCCCACCCCAGTGGGACTGAGGAGAGAATTGGAAAGGTAAAGGTGAGAAAACTTGTGGGTTAAGATGAAAACAGTTTAATACGTAAAGCAAAAGCCACACACACAAGCAAAACGAAACAAGGAATCTTCTCACCACTTCCCACCAGCAGGCAGGTGTTCAGCCATCCCCAGGAAAGCCGGGCTCCATCATGTATAACGGTGGCTTAGGAAGACAAATGCCATCACTCCAAATGTCCTCCCTTCCTCCATCTTCCCCTAGCTTTTACTGCTGAGCACAACATCATATCGTATGGGATATCGCCTGGGTCAGTTGGGGTCAGCTGTCCCAGCTGCGCCCCCTCCCAAACCCTTGTGCACCCCCAGCCTGCTGGCTGATAGAAAGCCCTTGGCTCTGTGCAAGCGCTGCTCAGCGGTAATGAACGCACCCCTGTGTTACCAACACCATTTTGGTCACAAATCCAAACCACAGCCCCATAAAAACTACTGTGAAGAAAATTAACTCCATCCCAGCCATAACCAGTACAATCTGTCACCTACTTTCATAAACAGTGCTGTGATGCTGTCCTGAGAAACTTGTTTATGTGGAAAGTAAAGCATGTATAAATTGGTAAATTATGAGAAAACAGTGTTTTAACCTCAGATATCACATTTCAAGTTTCAGTCCTCATTTAGGGATGATAACAGTTCATTTGGAAGTGGTTTTTTGTATTTGAAGTAGGGTTTCAACAGAAGCAGTCCAGAGATATTGTGACAAGATGATGATGATGATGATTATACCATTTCACAAATTGTTCTGATATTTCTCCATAATTATTTTCTGAGACAGAAACTAACATGAGATAAAAACACTAGCTGCACCTATATGACTTCTCCAGGATCTAGTTTTTCTACTAAGAAATTTTTCTTCACTGGCACTAACTATTAAAAATATGTACCTCAGACTGAGTTATTAGAAGTTGGGGAAGTAATTTTAAAAATATATATTAACATTTTAAAAAATCTTAGCATTGTTTATGATTTACTGTTTTTCATAATTTTGGGGTTTTTAATAAGAATTTCTCTAGAGCAAATGCCAAGTCTAAACTCTCAACATGATCAAGAATTCTTAAAATATGGATGAGGATAACAGGATCTTAAAAATGCTCATTTGTTTTAATCATTCTTGCTCTAACATATATTATTATTAATTAATTTGCTTAGGATTAGATTGGTAATGATCACTAATTTTTGTTTCGAGTTAGTGATGTGATAGCTCACTGGTATCTAGTTTTTCCACTGAAGTGATCCAATATCCTGTCTTTGATTAAAATATGTAATTGTATCATAGCTAGTTATTTATTCAGCATGTCAGTGTTCATTTATGTCATGTTCTAACTGGAAATTTATGAGTTTTCTACTTTAGAACTTAGCATATTGGAAAAGTCATATTGATTTTGGATCTTCTGCTAGGTTTGGCTTAAGATTTTGGTGTGCTTTGTTGAGTTTGGAAAGTTGATTTGAACATATCTCCGAAAAAGCTCTTAGCATATTTGGGGATAAATTCTGGCCCTACTGAAGCTGGTGGCAAGACTCCAATTGAACATTAGCAGTGTAGGATTTCGTTCTTGCTATATACCAAGTTTTGACATCCATATTAAGAGGAAGTGAATCACATTCTAGAAGTGCCTATTTTCCCTATTGACTGTAAAAGAAATCTACCGCAGATGTAGCTGAAGTTAGGTGAGGTGAACTCACTCAAAGTAACTGGGCCATCTATCTTTTCATTGCACTATAGACATTTGAAATATATATAAACCAAAGCCCTCAGAAATGCTATTTATACTTGTATTACTATATTAGCTATGAGCTTGGTTGTGATCCATGATTTATTTTTAAGTAGAAGTAGGACAAATACATTAACAAGGAGAAACTTTCTAATGGAAAGAGCTTAAGAAGGCTTAAGCACAAACTTTGGGCTAGCAGTTAACATTATATTTATTTATTTTTTATTAACAGATGTGTAGGGAAATAATATACAACTGTTCAGTAGGTACAGCATCCTCCTTCAGTTGTTCTTTTGTCACACATATTCATATATAAAAAATTTAAAGCTGGATTTGAAGGAAAATAATGAAGTGGTGAGGGAGCATTTATAATAGTATCAGTGTAAAAATTAAGCCTGAAATGAAATTGTGAGACTTTGGCACTGAAGGCAAATCTGGTCTCCACACTGGGAAGCGGCAGGGTGAATTAGCAATGGTCAGCTTTGTGTGTAAGACAAGTGACTTTTTTCTTGAGCTGTTTCATGAAACAACATATGGAAGGATGGAAAAAGAGAAGCAATACAAACAGAGTGATGATACAAAAGCAGCATTGTCCTGAATATAGCAAGGTGAGCTAAAACTGCGTTGGTTAGTTTCAGAATAAAAGATATTGCCAGGGGTCCTCAAAGTACGGCCTGCGGGGTTCTCAATCCGGCCCCCGGTATTTACAGACCCCCCCCGCCGGGGGTTGGGGGGGAAACCAAGCAGCCGCAGATGCCTGCCTGCCACTTCATCCGCGCGCCGGCCCCCTGGTTAAAACGTTTGAGGACCCCTGGATATTGCATTCAAGGCACAAGTCTTAAGTTCATATAAGGGCTATAAAGGCTGTATTTTAAGAATATTATTTGGGTATAGCCTTGATATAAAGAGCTCGAGGAGGAAAAGTGTAGCAGAGAAGGAAGTCTGGAAAAACTCAGAGTGAGGTTTTAGTTCAGCTAAAAAAGAGAAGTTTAGAGTGTAAGTGCAGATCTGTGAAACAGCGGAATAGTGACGCTGCTAGAATTTGTTTCCTTGGGGACATGAAAAAGAGCAAGAGAAAGGTATGAGACAATGTTTTGGGGTTACCTGAAGAAATTTAAGAAGAAACAAGAATACAGCAGATACAGCAAAAACAACAAAACAAAACAAAACAAAACCACGAACAAACACAAAAGAAAAATCCAAGAAGAGATAAAAGAGAAGAACCAGGAGAGATCTTAAAAAAATAAAGAGTAATAGAATTGGCAATAGTGTTCTATGTAGCTGACAGGTCTGGGAAAATGTAAGTGCAGTGTTTTAAAATTTTGCTAAAAATGATCACCTCAACTATGAGGAGGCTCAATGGACTACACTAGATGAATTTGTATTGATGAGGAATGAGAGGTGAGAATACAGTAAGCAAGAGAACATCTAATGGTGATTGTAAACATCGTATGCAGTAAATTAGAGATGAAAGGAAATGTTATAGAAGCAGTAAGAAACAGGATTTTTTCACAAAAATAAGCTTGACTAGACTATTCGGTGTTGCAATTGGGGAGAGGCAAGATGAGTGTGAAAGGGAGACTGTAGGTGGTCAGTGATGGAAAGAAGACTATTGGACCTTTGAAATAGGTCTGAAATAGGGAAGCATTAAAAAGAAAAAACAAGAAACTTCTGTATCTGTAACAAGAGAGCAGGGACAAAAACAAACTGAAGAGACAACAAAGGTTTGTTTGGGTTTTTTTAATCCTGTATGTCTAGAAAAAAGACTAAGAGGTCCTATGCAAAGAAAAGAAGTTGAGGCAGAAGAAAAGAGAGGGTCAGAGATGGAGTCAAACAGGGAGAAATCATCTTTAAAAAATATTGTGTGTGCCCTTGCATCTGGTTCATTTAATTACAGATGTTAACATACCTACACAGCAAAAGTGAAATATTTCATCTTACTACACTGTAAGTGGAAATGTTTTTCTTATGAAAGGAGAACAATCATTATTTCGTTTGGCACACACTTTAATAACATTAATCATGGTGAACTCTTTTAGTATTACTGTGAGTATAATACAATCCAGTAGGAATTCCACTATAATTAAACTAATTTTAACCATATTTTTCACTTTCTATGACATTTCTTTTTCTTTTCTTTCTGATCTGCTAACAGCATGCATTACACATTCATCACAAAGGTCAGTATACTCTTAATGTATTCAATATATTTTTTTTACTGGGAAATCAGATAGTTTAGAAAGTAAAGGGATATTGTCTCTATTGGCTGGTAATGACATTTCAGATTTTTGGCTACCCTCTAACTCTTCTGCATGGCAGTGCAGTGCTGTCTTAGCTCCACAGAGACTCAGTGCTGGTATCCAGATCATTCTAGTTACTAAAGAAAATTAGATTCATCCCTGTCTGGTCAAAAAAAGCAAGAACATTCATATTTCTGTTTGATGTCTGTTAAGTTGTCTCAGAAGTGAAGTGTCTGTGTACTGTTTCTAACATACCTTTAAGAAGCTAAACTCTGTAGTTTTAATATGCTTTCCTCCCTTTCACCAGGCAGCACCAAGAAAGCTGTATTTCTATGATCTCACATCTCACCTCTGTGATTGCTAAACACAAGCCACACCTTGCATACATCTTTGGTTTTGTGTCTTCAGAAATGAACTAAGGTGAACATGGACATTATGGTTAGGTGAAAGAGCTTTTTAGGTCAAAAGAATCCTTGCTGTGACATAACAGATACAACCCCAGAGATCTCCAGCATGTCATTACGTATTCGGTGGCATGGGAGTCAGCATTCCAGCTGCAGACTTCTGGGTGAATGGTGACTTACTGTAAAGATTTGGAATGGTCTCTGAACTCTAACTGCAGCTATCCAACAGAGAGAATAAAGTCCTCAATTAAAGAGTCAGCAGTCTCCTGAGATGAAATGTTCTGTGTCCTGGGGGTGATAAAATTAAACTTATTCATGGCCTAATGGAAATAAAAAACATTTCAGAATCAAAATTACTCCAGAACATTCTGATAGGTCTTGTATTTTAGCTCAGCAATGTCAGCTGACATGGAAAACTGATAACATCAGCTACATAGTGAATACTGACAACTAAATAAATTTGTGGAGACAGCTACTAGCCAAATGTCTTAGTTTGGAAATCTAGGTCATTCAGTCACGGTTACGAACAGCATTAGAAATATAGTAATCATGAACCTCCAGTAGACCCAGAAGAGCCTTTTTTCAAAGGTGGAGCAGTGACCCGTTTCTTCCCTGCAATAACTGAGTAGCTAGAGAACACTGGAAAGAGGACAACTGGGTTGTAAACTCTCCTTGACTAGATGGAGTGTTTAAACCATAGCACTTAGATCTCAGGAACACGTCCTAATCACTTCAGTATGAGATGTTTGCGGAATAGAAGAAGTATAGCATCCCTTTGTTAGTAATGGGGTGGAAACAGAAAAGCAAAAGAAGGCTACCTTCCAATGGGAAGGAGCAGAATGGAGTTCCTGATCTTAGTCCTTGAAAAGTTTTCTATACTATATTTTTCGAAGAAAATAGAAATGGTGGGATTCAGTTGTCAGATTAAGATGTCTGCATTTAGGTGTCCTCACGCAGGTGTCTAGAAGCAGTCTGTGTAACAAAACTTTCTCTAAAGCTGATGGAATTGTAGTCAATACAGTCAGCATGACCCCTAGCATAGCTGACAAAATGCCTGCTCTAGGACCAAGCAAATCACTCCGTAGGGTTACATGATCCTAGCTCTCCTGTAGACACTGACATCTAATGTCTTAATCTGTAAACTGACTGCTCTGCTTGCCCTGAGACCCCCAGAAGCAGGAGGTTTCCCTGCCCCAGGTTCAACAGCCCAGTGGGTACCCTGAGCTTCCTTCCTGCCCTGCCTCCTTCTGCCCCACGTCTCACACACCAAACCCCTCTGCCCTAATGGTTCAAGGCGACTGCAACGCGGGGCCCTCAGTCAAACAACGCTGGTCTAGTGGTTGGGGAAGGTAGGAGCTGCATATAGAAATCTGCTCAGACTGAGGAAGGTCTTGACTCCAAGCTTGATAGTTCCAAAGTTATTGTTAATCACTAAACAAAGGATGGGTTTGACTGCTCCTTTAGTCAGTAAGCAAAGGTGCATGCTGTAATGAGAGGGTTTGGTGCACAGCAACTCAGTTCTGGAAGCTGGGCAGGATGCCAGCATTTATCCACCTAAACCTGAGCCCAGAAAAGCTTGGAAAGAAAATGTCTCTTTTTGGAATCTTTTTTTTTTCTTTTTTTTTTTTTTTTTGCTTTACAATCTTACTGTCTATACTGGAAAATAAGTGGTTGTTTGCTAAGCAGGTTGTTCATGGAAGTCAGGTGCTTTCACTGTAACTTGTGCAGGATTTAGGAGAGCTGCTCTATCCTATCACGTACAGACTCGGTAGAACCGGTTTATAAATAGAAATGGTTTTATAGATTATTTTTTGGAAAGTGTATATACACATAAACACATGTGTGCATGTATATAAATATATTTATCTTTTTAAAAAGTTACACTCACATCCAGCTTCTTCTTTCCTTGTTTTACATTTGTCCACAAAAAAGCGAAGCAAAATCATTCGTAAGAACATAGTTCATATTTAGTTTGGTAATTGTTTCAGCATTCAAAGTCAGCAATCATGCCTTATTCACGTATACTGCAGCTGTGACGGGGCCTCTGCTACGAGTCAGGTACCCAGCAATCTGGAAGTGGTGCAAACAGAATGAAAGGACCAGAGAGCTTGTCATATAACTAATAGGCAAAAAAACCCCCCAACTATGAAGGCTTATTTCAGAACTGAACCTTTGAAGATGAATGCCAATGAAAACATCAGTGTAAAAGATTTTTTTTAAGCATTTCTAGAAGATTAGAAGCAGAAGGATTTGATGTGCCTGTAAGGATAATAAAGCAATGCCTTTTTCTAGCAGAGGTGGTAGGAAATACGGTTCCTGTGATTCATGTTGGTGCAAGGCAAATAGTTTGCCTCGTTTACTATAACTACTTGAAAAAGTATTTCTATCAAAGTGCCTTTTGAATTCAGTAGAAGTTTTGATGTCAATGACTTTGTCAAACAAAAAATCATAGATGAAAATACTGTTTCTTCAGACTAGGCGATGTGTGGAACTAACTCTTCAGGTAGTATAACCTACAAAAAGTGTCTTACACACCCTGACACTCAGGCCTTTTAAAATTCATGGCTTTTTTTTTTTTCTTTTTTTTCTTTTACTCTTCATGTAAACTTCTAGATATGCTGAGTCTTCTACACATTTACTGTTTTCACTGGAAATAAAGGTGCCTACACATTACCATTTCACATCTTTATGTTATTCATATAATCAGTCAGGTAATTCAGGGCAAGTAACAGAGCTCACAGAAAGTCAAAATGCAGGAAAATAAGTACTCAAAAAACAGGAGCTGAAAACAATGAAGTTAGGTTATCCTAAAGCACATAAAGTACATGATTTTATGAACCAATGAAGTTGGACTCCTATAGCTTTGTGTCTCGTGGCTGGGTTTTCTCTTGTCTAGGGAGGTCAGTAGTGTGGCAAAGATCTTCCTTTGATGATGGCCTTCATAACATCTCTCTTCTGTGTGTTTTCTGCTTAACATGGCACCCTTTTTCTCTCAGTTAGGAACGAAAGCAGAATCTTTTTCTTTTACCTAGACATTTTTCATAAAATTTGTGAGAACTTAATATTTGTGAACTTTCAACCTTCTATCAACATTTTTCCAAATGGAACAATGAATTCTAAAATTATTAGCGAGGACATGTAGTCAAATATACAGTCATACACATATACACTCATGCACACAGAGAATCAAATTAACTGTAAGAATTAGGATCTTAAAAACTTGAATTTTACAACAATATTGTTTATGAAAAAGAAACCAAAAAACAACCAACCAGAGTGTAATGCACAGAAATCCTAGGGGACAAACAAGAAGAAAGCAATACTTCTTATAAAAGGCTATGCGTGGCAAAATTTCCTTATAAAATGAAAATGATAAACCAACACAGTTTAAGGCACTGAACAAAAACATACACAAAACAAACACCCTCCCCCAACACCTCAAGGCCTCAAGGCAGAAGAAACACAATTTTTTCCTTTCAAGTTCTTATGAAAACAAGGCTGAAATGCAAAATTTTACTAATCTCAGGAATGGAAAAATGTGCCAACAAAGTGAAGAACATTCAAATATACTAAAAAATAAGGAAAGAGTGATAAAGAAAAATTAAATAAATTCTGTAAAGAATAGCAAACAATGACAGAGAAAGACATGACAAGCATATTCATCAAAGTGAAATACAGGAAAATAAGGAAGAAGAAGAGTTTTTTAGGCTTCATAAACAGCAATAATTGGATTAAAAGTCAGTAAAGAGATGTACAGTTTGAATGTCCAGATGCAATTCTGAAAAGTAAGTTCTAGTGGACTATGCAATAATCTCCTCTGAGGGAACGGGTTTAATATCCAGCTGATTTACAAAGATCCTTTCCAAACTTACTAAGATGGTTGTGCAGGAAAAAAATAACCTGAAACTGATTCCACCAAATGAATAAGCTGCTTTAAGAAGGAAAGTGCCTGAAAACATACCATAGGGAACAGTTCTGCAATCTAATACATTAAAGGATAGATGGGAATGGCAAAGACTATTTTCTAGCAATCATCTCTATATTACAGTGTTAGCAAAAATTTAGTGTTCCAAATAAAATAAGATATATGGATAAAAACTTCTTTAACTGAAAGAATTTAATTTAACTGCTGCCTAAATATGTGCTGGCCTCTTACTCTTAGTTTTTAATGGTGAAGCTGAAAGGCTGGCTTCAAAGGATTTGCACTTAAAAACAAATCATACATAGTATATGTGACATAATTCAAAGAGTTCCTAGGGCAAAAATGGTGTGAAGAAACTTTTCCCCATATAAATATCCCAGAGCTGGTTCTGTGCCTTGCAATTTCTCTTGGTTGCATTACTTTATAGTAAGTGTCAAAGTGCCATCTTTGCCCTGGTGTTACAGGGAGGCTGGAAAGCCATGAGACACTAACAGAAGCCTTCTCTGCAGGCAGCGGGAGCAGGACTCTGCCTCTGTTGGTGGAAGCTTTCTGCTGATATAAAGTTGATATTGCTGAGACGTGCTGCAGATAAGAGGGGACCTTTACCAGAACATTTTGATGTATGACAAGCCAATAACTCCAGGAAAATTAGATTCAGCCTGCAAACTCAGGGACAACCCTGAATTCTTCAGCAACATGTTGGAGCTTAGCTGATGTAACACTTATCTCTGGATTCAGGATTCAAAGTCAGGTCCTGTGCAATGTCCTGAAGTGCCTGGTAGAAAATGGATGCAGTCCAGAAACATACTCCTGATATTTTTCTAGCAGTTTAACTATATGATCTTGGGGAAGTCCAAATCACTAAAATTAGAGAATAATACTTTTCTTCATCACCAGGGTGATGTAAGTATGATGTGCTTGCGATAATGAACACTAAAAAATGTTTATATGAAAAAGATTGAAATGAAAAGTCATGCATTTTCAGAAATCAGTGGTCGATCTTGGCAGTTTATAAGATCCAAAGCAATGTATTCTTGATATTGTTCCCACTACTCTCTCTGAGATATCATGCTATTTGCTCATCATAAGTTGAAAAGGTATAAATAATATGCATTCTGTTTAGTATATTCTGCTTCTTCAGCTGTCAGAGCAGGAAAAAAAAAATACCAATTTGCAGCATCAGGTACTTGACTATCTGCAAGTGATTCTGGATGAGACTGGTTACTGCAACTGGTATTATGCATATGAATGGCCCATTTTCATCAGATCATTGGTGTGAGAAGCCCTAAGACAAAAGGCACCCTTTTGTCTAATTGGTAACAGAAGAATCAATTAGGAGGATGTTTCCTGGGATTATATCATTAAATGATAATGATACAGGTATATAGCAACATGTTCATGAAATCAAATTAGAGGTGAATAATTTTCACTTAAAAAAATCACTTATAAAAAAGATTTTGGCAGTCTGATGAGTCAGTCACAGAAGTATCCTGCCTCTTGCACAATTCAAATGTTTGGCAAAGAAATACAAAACTTCATAAAATGCGTGTATCATTTTATAAGGAAGAAATGAAACTGTAGTCTTCAAAAGACTGCAACACACAGTTCACATAAGTCTTAAAAGTGATTGCACATTGTCTTTTTTAAGTGTAAAACAATTTTGTGATTAATTTACGAAGCAATAAATGAATACTTAAGACTTAGCTTTGTGCTTTGAAACTCAGCCACTAAATGTCCTAAATAGTAAATTAGTACCCATTGTGTATTCTTAAAATGAAAACCTGTAATTCCTTGTGAGGTATCTTTGCCCTGTCAAACCACATATCCTGTCTGTGATGATGATTAGGTGCAAAATTCATTGTCCAGGTGCTGAGTTCTGCTTGCTAAAAAATTAAGCAAATCACTAAGCGGCTGTTGCTATTGTAGACTAATCATTGGTTTTCTAAGTAAATGACAAGTCTGTTTTCCTGCAAGTGGCAGCAGCAGTGACTTGCTTTCTTCCTTTGTGCTTCCACAAGGCTTAATTGTTCCCATGTTCTGACAATAGTAAGAATCCCACATGACCCAGCTTTGATTAAACAGTTAAGGGTGCCATGGCATTTTTATAGTGACATGGGTAGCAATAAAATCAGCAAAGTCCATGCATGCAGCAGCCAGAATTTGAAGTCTGTGCTGTGTTTATTGAAATAGATTATTATTTTTTTTAAACAGGTATTTTGTTGTTCAGAAAATTGCATGTGAGAGATGAATACTTTCAAGCTGGAAATTCCAATATGGAATCAGGAAATATGAAATTACATTAACAAATCATGTCCCCCAGAGAACTGCTGGTTGTTACCATGTCTCACTTCCATGGCCACTCAACATTTCATGGTGCCAAAAAGGCAAATTTCTTCAAGCTGTGCAAAATATTATGCATAACTTGCAAGTGAATGGTTTTTACACCATTAAAAATGGTGGTTCAGATTCTTTACAGTACGTGAAACACAACACGATCACATAAACAGTGAGAGATTTCAGCATAATATTCTATGTTCTCATGGAAAACAGACAAGAAGTAGAAGTTCTGCCAACAGCATGGTGTGGACGTTGCCCTTTCTCACTGGTGCTCTCAGACTTGAATAGGAACAGGCAGAGGAGGAGAGCTGCCACCAATATACAATTTATCCCTTGAAAAAAATTAGTTTGGTGATATGTTGTGGCCTATGATCATTTAGGATTGTATTTGCACATCTCTGGCGCTTGCCTGTATACAGCTGTAGGCATTTAAGCGATCTGTTTCCAAGGAATGCTGAGGAACACAAGACAGACGCCAATAGGTATTTGCAATGAAGTCTCAGCATATATGTAGTCTCCTGCCTTTATGCAGCCAGTCCTAAACACTGTTCTCTCAATCTCTCTTAAATATGCAAAGAAGGAATAATGACATTCAACATGTATGTATCTTGTAGAAGACTTGTGTATTATATAAGAATTGTATAAGACTCAATCAAAAGGTATCTAGAGTTTGCTTTGAAAACATAAAAATGCTTAAAAGCTTCCTAAGAGAAAACTTACAAGGAATTTAACAAGATTAAAGCAAAAACCTAGACATTTCTCTGACAAGGTGCAGTTAAGGAGTAGCACACCAGTTTCCCATGTTAAAGAGGATATTTTGTGTGTGGGAGAGGAGGAGGCATGAAAGGGAATCTGCCTCCCTGCTAGTCAGTCCCTCCCTAGTAACTTCTGAATGTGTTACTAATTGCAACGAATTTGCACAGAGGAATAGTCCTCTCAAGGATATTAAGTTCCTGCGTGTTTCAGTGACCAATACCACAGAAAGCTTGGATCAGAGCTATCATCGTTGGAGCTTCCAGGACCAAATGACAAAACTGTAAGAGAACTGGATGTAGTTGTGCAGTTACCTAGAGACCTGCACATCGATTGAACTGTGCAACCAAACCATGTAGCAGAAATGAATTTGATATGCATTAAAATTCTGTAGGACATTAGAAAAAAAAATGGTTTCTTTTTTTAATATTCTTGACTCTCTTTCCTCTGTTCATGATAATGTGCCATTGTAAGCCTGTTGATAACGTGAAATTTGCTGACATTCCTTCCTCTCTTTAAAATAATCTCTGGCGGAATCACTGCAAGCATTTTTGTGTCTAGCTACTGCATTAAGCTACTTGCTAGCTTTTGCCACCAAAGAAGCAAGGATCACAGAACAACAAAAAGAATCAGCCAATATTTTTCCTCTTTTTTATTCCCCCACTGCTAAAACACCATTTCAGTTCAAGTGAATCCTTTTAATGGAAATGTACTGACTTTGATGAGACTTCACTAGAAAGATTGGTCAAGATAGAGAGTTCATAATGTAACTCTTAGCCTAGGTACCAATGTGAAGCGTGTTTTATGGTAAATGCAAATTCAAGCACTCGCTCTAACCTATTGACTGTTCTTAGGCTGATTCATTAAACCCATTGAAAAGATGCAGCTCTGTATCTTGCAGAAAACTGATACCCTCCGAATTTTTACATTATTTGTGAGATAAAGTTGTTCCTTTTTCGTCCAGCACTAAAATGACTGTGTCTTTAGGAAAGCATATTTGCTGTGAAGCTACCACATGATGCCACAGATGACTGACAATGCGGAGTATAAGTGGTCTTGAAAAAAATACAGCTTAAAGCAAAGCACTTTCTTTTTGAGCACTGTAAAGCATGTGGACACCTCACACGAAAACAAATTCTAGCTGAGGCATTGCAAACAGCCTAAATCCACCCTGCCTATGAGCTCATGGTTCAAAGGTCACGTTCATGTTTTTATATTAAGCACTTAGAAGTCTTTGTATGCAAAAACTTGTATAAAGATTTTTGGCTTTAAAATAGAGCCTTTCCAAGATTTCTGGGAGATTGCATAAGCAACATATCCAGTCCTCAGAACAATCCCATAAAATGAATAAACTTTGACATACAAGTGCCTATCACATCTTGAAAGTGTTTAGCTTTTGAGAACATTTTGTACAAGATTTTTTTCTTATATGGAACTTTCAGACATTTTCCCATCCAAATACAAGGGCCAAATTTTATTATTAGACAAACCTGTGCAACCCTCACAAAAAAAAAAAAAAAAAAGTTTTGGAAGGTGGAAGTTTAGGTCTTTATGTTCCCATCAGTAGGAGCACTGCATTCACAAAAGAGATTTACTAAAAACTCCAGTTAGGAGTGAAAGAAGAATACCTGTAGGGCCCATGAAGCCTGTATTTCCTAAATGAGTATTCCCAAATCACAGTTCATCTACTGTCAAACCTGTACAAAACATTAAGACAGAATACGTTTAATAAACAAAACCTCAATTTGCTTGCAGTAGATAACCTGAGGTAAAAAAGCCAAGCACAAGTAATGTAGGGTTATCCTTGCAAAAATCAAGAAGCACCTATTTTGCAAAGTTTTATGCTTTGCAAATGACTCTTGGAGGTTTTAAACCTTGTCTAATACTATGTCTTAACATGGCAGGCTCTTGTTAACATCCCTGAGTCCCTGAGCCTATTCCTTACATTAAAATGAACATGATAGTCCACTTGGACTTCTTAATAGGCTACAAGCCAGTTTGTCTTCACAGGGTCACAACTGTATTTATCTAAGATCTTTCCCAGAATCTCAATTTAATAAAGATCAGGGACTGGATAAGGTCAGTGCATATTGAGGGCAAAAGAGAAGTACATCTGGGAAGTGGCTGGTTCTTCATGCTTAGTAATTTTATGAAGTCTTTGTACTTTATATTTTCATACTTCTTTATATGGTAAGGTTCCTGGAGTACTAAACGAAGAATAAGGATGCTGGAACATAGCAGCATTTTTATCTGCCCACTTATAGAGAAAAAAGTCCAGAAACCAATTGTATAAGTATTTGATTTTCTTTATATTGCTTTCAGTAATTCATATTCACAGATTAGAAACCTATTGCACATGAAGACATGTAAAACAGTACTTTTAATTCTGCTGTCATGGACATTGGTGGCATTAATTTTTACCTTTTGGCCATTTCAGATTTAGGCTTCTATGGCAGTATTTGGAGGCAAGTCTTCACAACAGGTACTGCATTTGTCTCTTCACAAATACAACTGCTTGTCCAGTGACCCTCACAGATATTACTTGCCTCAGGACAGAGGATGTGGTTATGAAACATCATACAGTACCTTATCCCAAAATAAAGTATCTTGCTAGTCATTTGGAGTTTTCTTAAACAATATAAGCTTTTAATAATAAGTAGATTATGAAAAAGAAAATACATAAACTATAAATTATTAAAATCTAAACACAGACCTCAGATTCTCTCTAGAAGCCTGGCAGAGCTCCTTTACTCTATTAGTTACAGAGAGAACCAATGATTTAAACCAGTTCTGATCAGTTAGGAGCAGATTTTAGGAAATTCTATGCTTTTTCTCATGACAAGGAGCAGTTGTCCATTGGAATATAGTGTTACTAGGCCTATGGCATTTCTCCAAACCTCTCTTTTCCCACCTATAATTTTTATCCAGGCAGAAAAGAGAACTTTTGCTATTTTTCTAGGAAATTCGTGGTGTAACACAACAGCCCAGTCAGGGCAGTGGCTATAAATCTCTGGGCAGTGGATCATAGTGTGTGTTCAGGTCAGCTCTGCTGGACATGCAAGAATTGGAAGACATCCAGGACAAGTCGATGCCTATGGTTCATATGTGTGTCATGCTCAGACACACAGTGCCTGTGTAACAAATTGTGTATTCTGGGTGTACTGGAATCGTTGCACATCACTGTAGCTGACCTGTCCAATGCATATGGAACATATTTGGACACACAGAAAAGACACAGGCTCCCCATAAAGCATTGCCCAGTGTGTTGGATAAACCCCAAACACAACAGATACAATGCTTTTTGTATGTATACCTGTCCCTATCTGAGAAATTCTGACATAAATGTGGGGGCCTTATGTGTATACCAAATAAATGGCAGTCATGGTCACTAAATTTGACATCCATTGATGCATAGCATGTGCTTCTGCTAAAGTGAATATCCTTCCTTCCTTCTTTCTTTCCTTCCTTCCTTTCTTTTTTTCTTTTTTCTTTTCTTTTCTTTTTTCTTTTCTTTTCTTTCTTTTCTTTTCTTTTCTTTTCTTTTCTTTTCTTTTCTTTTCTTTTCTTTTCTTTTCTTTTCTTTTCTTTTCTTTTCTTTTCTTTTCTTTTCTTTTCTTTTCTTTTCTTTTCCTTTTTTCTTTTCTTTTCTTTTCTTTTTTCTTTTCCTTTTCTTCTTTCTTTCTTTCTTTCTCTTTCTTCCTTCCTTTTTCCTTTTCCTTTTCCTTTTCCTTTTCCTTTTCCTTTTCCTTTTCCTTTTCCTTTTTCCTTTTCCTTTTCCTTTTCCTTTTCCTTTTCCTTTTCCTTTTCCTTTTCCTTTTCCTTTTCCTTTTCCTTTTCCTTTTTTTTCCTTTTCCTTCTACACCTAGGGCACTGTATCTTATTTCAGTTCTTATAAATTTGGTTTTGCCAATTTCAGTAATAAATGTTCACTCAACTCACAAAAAGATGTCTCAGAGCTCTGAGGTGTTGTTTGATAAAGTTAAAAGCCAACTGAGAGACTGATAACTAAACCAAAGGTTTTCTTAATGCAAACAATAAGAATGCAGAAAAGGAAATGTCACTGTTAAAAAATGATGACTTAAATTCAGTTAAAGAAACCCTCATAACAGGATTTGCTATAAATGGAAGAAAATTCTCCACCTCCCTGGACCTATTGTTACAAGTTTAGAAGAACAAACTAGTTGCAAGATCAAGGTGAAAGATATAATAGGGATTCAAATGTCAAGGAGATGTGTGAAAGTTCAAGAGTTGAAAATCAATGTAGTACTGACTATGGGTTTAAAGTAATTTTTTTTTCCATTTGACTATGGCAGGAAAGCTGTTTGCCAAAATGATATTAGATTCTAGCATGATGTGGTGGTTTTCAAAAAAAAAAAAAAGATAAAAAAATCAATGAAATAGATAGTGTATCACATTTGACTCTAATGTAATAAAGTTTTTTTCCACTAGGAAAGTCACTAGAGGTTTGAATCAAAAAAACTCTCAAAGCCCTTTTCACAAGGCTCTAGCTATCTATTGTGACTATCAAGGGACAGTTTCCTCTACTAGCTAAAGGACTGAAATCTGCTTTATGGAATTCAGACTTTACCTTAAACTTTGATCTGCTTTAATCTTTCATCTCTGCTAGAAAAAAGCTTCAAAATAAAAAAAAACCCAAACAACCAGAATCAGTGTTCAAACCATAGCTTACTGTAGATTAGAAATAAGTAATAGGCATAAAAGAAACATTGCTCTCAACTACGTATAAAGGCAGTGTGGCACAGACTGTAATCTCCCTAACAGTACAACTAGTATCCTGAAATGGCACCCCATTTGCTGAAGCATTTTTCCAAATCAACCACCTTAAGGCTAGAAGTCTTTTCTGTGTTCAGTGATTTTTGTAGATTTTTCTGGTTTTACTCTCATTTGAGACAGCATTTTTTTTCCTGAAAAACATACTTATTAAAATCAACAACATCTTTTAGCAAGTTTTAGTGTGTCTAGGAGGTACCTGAAGCCTGAAAAGCCTGCTATTTCACCCAGAAGATTGGTTCCTGGCCATATGTAGTGCTGAAGCTCAGGACCAGCATATGGAAGCAAAAGTGGACAGAAAGAAGAGATAAAAGGTTATGTGTTCCCAGCTCTTCTGAGCCTCGGCTGCTGAATTTACTGTCAACTAGAACCACCACTGTGCATTGAGGGTTACTAACTGTGTTTTGGGAATTCAAGCAGAGACAAACCAGTATGTGGGATCACTATGGTCCTGTCTTCTTCTGTGGAGAAGGGATGGAGTTTGTCAGTAACTCTCAGAAGGAAAGGGCCTTTTCAGCAGACAAGCTACTAACTTATCTAGGATTCATGATAAGTGAACTGGACTCCAAGGATCCAAACCTCTTTGAAGACTATTGTACAGGAGAGAGGAAAGAGAAAATTTTAAGGAGGAAAAAAAAAAAAAAAGTACAAAGTTCTAGCTAGTTGTTTTGTGGCTAGGCTTATATTGTTTTTTCCCCAGTTTTAACTCATCTGTTTTCATCCAGGGGACAGTCTCTTACAGGCTTTTTGGCTTCATTATGATGGAGCTGACTGGCTTGGAGGTACATCACGGTGATAATGCCATTCTCAGGGCAGGTAAAGCTGCAGCACTTGAGCCATCTATCCATCCTGTGTCCGCTCTGGAAAGGAGACAAGCAGCACGGATAAGCTTGCTGTACGATAGATTGGGGTTTCTGAAACAACATACATTTTGAAATACCTGGCTCAATGACAGTATTTCTAAGAATTCCATATGTATATAAAAGCTCACTCCTCAGCCCAACAAAGCATTGCTACAGTGAACAGAGGGAGGCCTGACATTACAAATGGGAACAAAATACTCCAAAATGAGACTATAGAGTGGAATTTCCGCTGGAGCCTTTTGTCATTTATTTTGTATGGTCTAAATTAACCAATTAAACATTTCAGAAATAAAATTATTTGGCCTGTAAATTGTGTAGAATAAAATGTTTGAATAGCTGGGTTCTATAAATCAACCTATGTAATATAAGACACTAGCCCTGTTTTTACCTACCCTTTTAAAGGATTAACAGGGAACTGGCAAGAAGAACAGTAATGTTGATATGAGCTTCCAGCTGGGATTGATTACAGGCTACAGCCTAATGCAGTAATGTTTTCTGCTAGCACAACAGTTTAACTAGAGTGCTCACAATACATATCCCCCACCTTCTGCCTCTTAAGTGGTGATATGAAGAAACCAGATAATTTTGTTGTGATTCTGACCTTTGATCTGTTAAATCCCCAAATTAATTATCTAGCATGCACATGATCTTCTACTGCTTAAATTAGGGTACATTTGTAAAACACTTCTCATGCGAATGGCTTGTTTCTAGGCAAGCTTTTTGCCAGCCCCCATCCTTATCCAATCCCACAGGACAGTGTAAAGGGCCAGAGTGGGCACAGAGAGAGGTTGTAGGTGTTATTTCCTTACCAGTAGGATAAAGGTTAAAACAATAGTGTGGAATTCAAAATCAAGAAATGCAGGGAGTCATCAGGCTACTCTTCCTACCCAATGTAAATGGAAACAATGAAATTTAAGATAGTGTCAGAAGTCCAATTAATACCTTGCTTAGTGGGCTGAGATACTTGGAAGTTGGTTTTATCATGGGATGGAATCACAAAGTGGGAAGTGTGTTGTAAAATATGTCAACAGATACTGCGGTCTAGGACAATGAGGATCAACTGTTCTTGTCTAGCTATTAATATTTATGCAGATATTTTTTAGGTTGCCGAGCCTGAAATGATTTGTTTCTGAATATTTCTGATTTGGAGGAACTGCATGCTATCCAGAACTTCACAGAAAATGCAGAACCCATATGAAAGTGCCAAAGTAAAATTCAACACACAAGCGACAGTGCTTGTCATTATCATCACAGTATCCACTGTGGAAATTATAGGTGACTTTAGGGTCAGTGCTGGGCTGAAGTCTTGGATTACTTTAGCTAACTCTGGATCTGATAGTAGCAAAAATGAAATGCAACCTTTTCTTCTGGATCTTAAGGTAGGTGCACGGTGTAGGAAAGGATTGAGTCCCATATGGAAAAAATACAAAAAGTGTAGCATTACATGCTGATATCCCTTTGGATGCAAAATCCATTATTTCACTGTTACAATTTCTTGAAAGAAAGTGCCCACAGTTTCAGTTTGAATCAACCCTGTGAATCCCATCCACATATGTTAAATAAGTTTAAGAACACATGTGGAATCACAAGGCAGTTAGGCAATAAGGATGGCTGAGCCCTTGGTTTATCTGTGCTTGAAAGGGCTGGGGCAGAGCTGAGATACTTCGAGATTTTTGGAGATGTGCAGAGGTAGAATTGCAATGGACAGGGGATTCGAAGTTAAACACAGATGCAGAACACCGGAGTTAGACTGTGTTTTGGACATTTTAGGCTTGGCTGATTCATTTCTTTTTAAGGGCTGCCTCACATACCTGAGTCCACGGGATGTAGCCCTGCCCAAACACAAGCACAAGTAATATTACAGAGACATTCTAACAATCAAGTTTTCCTGACCATTAACAGACCTAAGAATTTACAACAGATAACCCTTAAAATTTTTTGATGCATATATGCAAATTTGAATCCTTTGTGGAGGGGAGAAAAAGCTAGTTATAACTATTCCACAAAATGTGTATATAACCTAGGTATGGTTACAGGTCTTTTCTGTGTATTGGCTATCCATATGGGTGTGTTTGCTCAGAAAAGTTTATTTGCCAAAATACTATTGGAACCTGACTTGAAATAGAAGAAATAGGAAAGGAGGAAAATTATAGTGGGGATTTCTATACTTCAAGAAATATGAGGACTGTAATTCTGTACAGAGATCCATTTAACAGTGACTGTAGGGATGCAGTGCTCTTAATTGAGGTTCTTAAGGTGAATTGCAGGCCAAAAGGATTTTGAACACACTAGATCTGAAATAACTGTATATATGGGGCCCTATCTTACCACAACTTGACCAAACTCTGATACTAAGCATTTATCAGCCCACATTACTACCATATGTGGTTATATCCTTTGCAAATATGATTCTGCACAAACAGAAAATAGCAGACCAGTGGTCTCTTTTAAAGTGGTAATAGAAAACGGAAATTATAAATGTAGCCTTCATAACTAATAATGCATATTTGAGAAGAATGATGATTGTTTTACAGAGAGGTAGTTGGGATAAGAAAGCTTTTCACATGACTATATTTAATTCTTCAGATAAGATTTTAAAACCGGATGAAATCACTTATCACCTTTTTCTGACCTTCTAGGTGGAGCACACTTAGGAAATCTGAATTAATTATTGCTTCAAGGCTGATAGCTGCAACTGCATTGGAGCCTGTATTTTAAGGGGAAGACACAAAACAAAGCCTTATAGTAAGGGGACCGTGACCCATGATAAATTTTCTAGCTGAATGTGCATCTTGTCGACAAGCAGGACAATCAGACAGAGGGAGCTGCTTCCTTCTCCTTGCGCCCTAACACAACCTAATGCAGCAGGACTGGGATACTGGGTAGGGCCTCAAGACACTTCCAGCATGCTAGAATATGAAACATATGCTGGCTTGCTTTCTCAGGGAAATGAAGGTTCTGTAATGCTGTTTTCTATCTGTTTGTCTGTCTTTGGAGCCATTACTTTCTTCCCTTCCTCTAAGCGAAGGAACCTGTTAATCAGTTTCAACCAGAATAGACATGGATCCAGCCAAACAGACAAGGAGAGGATTTAGGGGAAAGGGAAAGAAGAAATGTGCTGGGAGGTCTGTAAGCAGCCTGTAACAAACCAGGCTTCATTAGCTGTTCTGCTCACAGAACGGAGGGGGGGGGCGGGGGGGCAGGGGGGTCAACTTTTTTCTTTTTTTCCCTGAAGTGATCTGTGGCCTGCTCTATCCTTGAGTCATATCTACATACTTGTCTGACAATAAGTGCTTTCTGTTTACTACAGCATTAGAGCCAAGCTAGTTAAGAACGAGAAAATTGGATCCCATTCTTCCTTATGAGTCACTAGTAAAAATGCCAGCTACGCAACTGTACAATCTTTATTATCAAAGATAATATAAGAGAAAGAAAACAACCAGATTTTCACATTCCAGACTATGTATGCACTTCTGGAAGCTGGGAAGTTTCTCTCCAGGGCCATAAACTGAACACATTTGTACATATGGGATACAAATGGAATCAAATCCTCAATGCCTTTTCTTTCCCTGACACTTGAAAATGCATGAAGTAGAACATTTACCTACGCATATTAATGGATGGACTGAACAGTTCTTTGGTGCTGTATAATAGTGAAATAATAGTCTACCTTAACCGCAACATGAAATGAGGAACATTGAAATAAGGGGGCTAGATGCCAGGTTAATATCAAGAGACTACACAGTACTAGTGCCACATGGCTTGGTCGACCACTACAGACATTGAGTTTTGCTGGCAGGAGCATAGCAAGACTGGGCAGTAAGATGGGACATTCCAAAGCTGAATCTGTTACTCTCCGAATGAATCATTACTTACAACTGGAAAGCTGTTAGAGACTAACTTAGCATCCATAGCTCATTAAAAGCATCTTCAAAGTGAATATTAATTACATCTTGGAAAATGTCAGGTTTTGAACAGTTGGAATGACAAAGTAGGCTAGTTCGGTGGGGAGACTTATCTTGCCCATCAGCAACCAGCCTTCCGCTTATGTTCCTTTGGACATCTCTTGCTTTACTTTCTTGTTGTTGCCAAGAAAACACTTCCATATTGCTGTACATACTGTACTGGACACTGCATGGCCATGTGCTGTTTACAGAATAAGAAAAACAGCCAATATCAAAGTAATTTTCCATACCTCTTGCTTTTTCTCAAAAAAGAAACCAAAAAAGTTAGCTATCTGTTCAGCAGTTGAGTTTAGGTTGGCAGTACAGGAATTAGAGCTCTGCTGTGGCAAATTGGGGACTATGTGACATCTTACACAGGAGTTCAGATTAAATGATAAGATCAGATCCTTCTGGCCTTAAAAATCTATTATTCTATTTTAGCAATGTTTATTAACATATACTACATTATACAATGATAATCTGATCATGGGAAATTGCTTCCATTTCACCAGCATACAATCACACAATTATGCAGTGTGGCAATGGAGAACAAAGAAACTGCTAGGAAAAAAATTACGTTGTGGAACGATCTTTACTATTTTGGGAAAAACTGTCTCAGAGGAGTATATTACAAGTTAATCACAGTCTTGTGGTTTGTAACTTAGACGGGATCATGTCAAGGCTGGCAGCAAAATACAGGGCAGAGACTGTTGAAAAGAAATTGTATTCTCCAGGATCCCAGAGTGCAACCTTAAAATTTCTTTGATGTTTTTGCTGCATGTTGTAGTTAATAAAACATAGGGTAATGCAACCACTCGGTTCCATATTCCTTTCAGAGCTCCCATTGCCATCTTCTGCTCTTCATGACAGACTCTGTTAAAACACCCTTTGTTTGACATTTTCTCATACAAACCACCACAGTCCAGAAAGCAGAAATACTGAGCCCATCACTGGTTTATAGCAGATGTAGATTTGTTTATTTATTAGGTTTTTTTTCTTTCAGAGATCAACAACAACAACAAAATGAAGAGGAACAGAAGGGAAAGGTGTACTTTTCCTAATCCTTGTATTAACTGGAGAAAACAGCATTATTGCATTTACTCTGCTCCTCTTTCCATAGTGCAATATGGATGCTACCTTGCTGCTAAAACTGCTCTCCTGTGTTACCTTCTGAGTTGCAGACCTGTCCCATGCGAGGAAGTGTAACTTCAAAGAGCTCATTGGGATACAATAGTTTTTCTAGAGCTTTTTGGCTACCCACAAAATAAAACCCATTAAAACAGCAAAAAAATCCCACCATGATCCATTCTTGTCATGCCCCCCAGCAGTTTCAGAATCCTCCTTCAAGAAAGTCATTTTATGAAGGTACCAGCTGGTGGAATAACAGCTTAAGTTCTAATTTGCTATGTAAGCAAGGCATAGTGTGAAACTCATTCACTACAGCTCCTACCCCTTTTTTCTTAATAGCAGGCATGTATTCATTCCACCTAGAATGGAATGGAGTGCGTCTTTTCTCATGCTAGCAATGACATATTCCTTACAGTCTATTTCAGACAGCATTCTCAAGGATTCTTCTTCTTTCAGCCTTCAAGGCAACTACATAAGTACTTTTAAGAAACAAAGCCATTAAGGAGTGTCAACCTTTCAACAGTTGTTTTTTGGGTTTGTTTGTGTTTTGTTTTTTTTTTTTTTAATACATCTGACTGAGATAATCAAGAACTATGTTGTTGTCCTGAATTACTATTGAAAGATGATCATTTTCAAGTAGAAATTTTCTAAGAAATTTCCAAAGAAACATATGTATTTCATCTGTATTAGCATCTCTATAATTTTCCTTTGTAAGACTGTTCAAAATGCTTTAACATTTCTCATAATCTACATCTTAGCTCAGCAGCATCAGCATACCTGAAAATCCCACAAATTCTATTTACTTAAAATTCTGGGGAATGCATAAAACAGCTGTTTGATGCAGCCTGCCTCTTGAGAGCCTGCCTCTGCCAGTGAGGTTCTTTTCTCCCAGCTTCCTGAGCCAAAGAGTCTGTCCTGGGCTGAATGCTTTTACCTTCGCTCAGTTAGAAGAAAATGCAGCAGAGGCTGACAGTAGCCCTTTACACGGAATAATTAATACAACCAGGACCTGATCCACTGCCCCAGACAAGGAGGGGCAGGACAGCTGGGGGCAATCAAGGGCAGCTCCTGTCCTGGGCATCAGTATCTGCCTGGGGATGGGGACATAGGGCCATGAGTGCACCCAGCCCAGTGGGACCCATCAGCTGGGCAGGGCTGTGCTACAGAGAACAAAGACCAGCCCTTCTGCAGCAATGCTGGGGCAGGGTCTGATGGCCCTGGGGGGCTGAAATGGGGTCCTGGGCGATGGGCAAGGTGTGGGGAGGTCTCAGGGGGCTTGTCAGGCAGTCAGTGCTGGTGGTGTCCTGGAGGTCCTGGCAACCTACCAAGGACAGGAGAGACACCACTTCACTAGCAGCTGCACAGAAAAAACTAAAAAGTGCAGTCATTATTTCCAATAGATTTTAATCAGTGAACCAAGTAATTTGCACCCAAATAGACAGAAGAAACTGTAATAACAAAACAACAAAAAAAAAAACTATTACCAAAGAGAAATGCATTCCCAACATGAATTGTACTTGCATTATAATAACATGAAAATGCAAGTGAGATGTACAAAAGCAAAGAAAATCAACATTCTTGCTGACAATCCATTTTAAATAATATGGTTGTGGTGATAACCTATCAGTAAAATAAATGCTTTTACACATGAACATTGCAGCTTTTTTACAGCAGTTTCTTAACATGCACAGTGAAGCCTTTCATTAAAAAACAAATCAACAAAAATGAAAAACCCTCATCAGCCCAAAACAGTAGAAATAGTTTCAAACTCATAGTGCTACATTAAAATGTAAGTTTTTTTGAGATATGTGATGATGATGCTTCTCTGAAACTGCACCAGTTCAAAACTAGTTTCACTCAATTTAACTTCCTATTGATCCTTCGGAATTACAGATATTAAACACTTGGTTTCACAACAAACTTAATGAACAGTTCTGAGTCTCTTTAAGCACGGCCACTGGAAATGCATGGACCAGTTGGAATCAGAGATTACAGCAATGTCCCATTGCCCTGCAATTTTCTGGCAGCTGAGAGTCATTGCCTGGGTATATATAACAGCTCATGCTGCAAGTTTCTCTCCTGAAAGCTGAATCTAAACTGGAAAATCCTAGCTTCAGAGGATAAACCTACTGAAATAAATAATTCTATTTATGTGGGATGTGTAAAGCTGTAAAGAGGGGTTCAGTCCAAAGGACAGGCATATATGATAAGACTTTTGGGTAGAGTTACTCTCTGAAGAAGCAAGAAGATGATGAAGCAAAAGATTTAAAAAGGTGAGACTGAATGTGTGCACAGTGTGAAAGAAAAAAAAAAAAAAAAAGAACACTGAAGGCAGAAGGAGAGGTTCAGGCTTCCTGGAAGAGCAACGTGTTGCTGTAAACTACAATGATTTCTCTTAAGCTACAAATCTGTGTGATCCCTTCCTTGAGTCCAAGCCCAAGCCCAAGCCCATAATACACAAAAACTATTCAATCCTTAAGCTAAATTGCTGTGGCCATAGCTATGATCAGAGAGCTGTGAGAGTCAGAAACAAGATGGTGTCCCATCCATGTCTGATAGGGAGTATGGATAAAACAGTGAGCTGTGTCTAAAAAGTGGTTAGAGAAGATGCTTCCAGCCCTCTTCCAGCAAACAAGTTGTTGCTTTCTGGCTGACACCAGAGCCCAGTTGCAAGAGAGCTCTTCCTTTCCTCTAAGAGGCAGTACAGCCAGCTGGAAAATTTGTTACTGGTAGCTGTCTTTTAGCTGAAAACTTTGCTAGCTGTGTAAGAAACTGCTCTCTGCATGACCTACTTCCCCCAAGGTCACGTCCTTTCAGAGAGGAACATTTAACATGCAGGCAGACCCCTGGGAGGATCCAGTTCTGCAGTGAGGTTGGCCACTACCTAGATCAATCTGCTAAACTCTTGAAGAAGCTGTACAGTTTCAGCTTGGGTCCACTAAACCAAGACACGTAGTTTAGCCCTTGGTCACAATTATTATATATTCCCTGTAGAAATGGAAGGGTCAGCTGAATAGCCTGATATGCAGTTGTGACTTTATGATTGCACTGCTGGAGGATGACAACAGTGGGAGTTGAAGGGCATGAGCTCTTTTGTGGTCCTGGGCATGTACGTGGGTTACCTAAATCCCTGCTAATGAAGTACCATTTCAGATGTGATTGGCGGTATTGGACCTACCTTCGATACACCTCTCTTCCACAGTCTAAATGTTACTTGGACTCAAGAAGAGTAATTAGTGGGAAATTTTATGTGAAAAAAAGTATTCAGTCATATTAGTATAGTTTGAATAATATAAAGTGCTTTGAAATGGTCTAGTAAAACCAGAAAAATTGGGAGGAACCTAAGTGCAGGAAGTCATGATATACCAGAGCAGGTTGTCTCAAAAAGCTACCAAAGTTCCATCTCTGGAGGTTTTGAACGACAGGTCAGAAAAACAGTTGCCAAGAACAGTTCAGGTATATCTTTTCTTGCCTTCAAATAGAGAATAATCTAGATAATAATGAAAGGTCTTTTATACACCTATTTTCTGTGGTCCCAGTTATTGACTGCTATCAGCATTGCAAGGTCTCTGTGTTGTCTGCTATTGCCTTCAATGTAAGAAAAATGTCTGCTTTGGGGGAAAACATGTTACCCCAAGTTATATGACTGAAAAAAAAGTTTATTTTTTTGTGATTAATTGGGTTTTCTTGTGTCATGATTGTTATTAAGTCACTTGTGTGTATTGTAAGTCATTTGTGATATAAAAGAAATGTTAATATCTGAAGTCCAGATTCTATGATGAATTTTCTGTAGTGAATGTGTTGTTTTATAGGCCCACAATGAAATCTGTGGTTTCCTTCACTGTAAAGGAGTGGTTGGTGGCAGGGGATTTTGCTTTCAGAGCTCACTGGAAGATAAAGAAGTAAAATTAACAGAAAATTTTAACAAAGATGTAGTGATGGCCTGAAGGAGGATTCATCCTGGTTTATGTCAATGTAACTGCACTTGGAATCTCATAGAAAGTATATGCATAAGCCCTAAACAATAGCAACAGCCATTTCTGGCACAATGTCATGATATATCCTTAATTTATACTTCCAGAAACCTTAACCCAAGAAAGGACTAAAATTATTTGGGCAGATTCTGATACTCTAACTTGATGCTTAATCTTTCTTTTCTTCAAGAAGTTCTACTTAAATGAGTGTGACAGTTGTGTGGATTTAGCTGCACCTTAACTGCTATAAAAAAATGGTAAGGTTAAGTTAAAATAGGGTCAAGGAGATGCTCATGAGGACTATCTTTTTTTTTTCCGAGATGAACAGTTGATCAGAGAATAGAGTGAGTTAACAGTGATGCTTCCTACCTGTACAAGCTGCAACGGGACTTAGCTCCATTTATTATTCTGAAATAGCAGGTGCACCAAAACCAACTAGAGAATATCCACTATATGTACTGCTTTTCATGTACTTTTTGTATAAAGAACAGATTGCCTTTATTGCTCCTGACCTTACATTTCTTTGTCAAACATATCAATCACTCCCCCTAACCTTTAATAGGAAAGGCTAAAGTTGTTTACTGCAGCAGTTCCTGTTCACCACAAGGACACCATCTCCATTCTGAACCAGTCAGATTTGCATACCTTCCACTGATTATCCAAAAAGATTGCTTCTTCCTCTAAAATATTTGTCCATTTTTTTTTTTTCCCAAGGAGGTCATTCATTGCCAGCGAGGTTAAATTTAAAAGTCAGCAGTATTTGGCAGAGATTTATGTGGGAATAGATATGGGTCTGTACAGCTCTCAGACTGATTAAATAAAGAATGTCATGGGAGTAGTATGATAGTATATGCATACTCCAGTAAATGAAAGTAATGCATTAGAATGCAGCTTTAGGGTCTAATTTAAAAACATAATTCAGACACAAGCAGAAGCCTTTAAAATATTGGCAGATGTCTTCATACTGTTATTTCATATAGAGGACAAAGTGGATTAAAGATAAATGTAATCCAAATAATGGTGCTGTTTCATTTATTTTTTCACTTATGTTTTATTTCTTTTAAAGAAATTCAATTTGTAGAGGATTGTTTTCTGGGTTTTCATATTTTTATGCAGATCCGCTTAAAAATGTGAGCAGGGGGAAAAAAAGCATTCATTACAAATTGATGCTTTTCCTGAGGCAGCCTATGGTAAGTCACTGTCTTTACTCAGCCTAGGTGAAATAAATATTGTAGTTAAAAGGAGCATTCCAATAAGCAGGAACTTTGATTCCTTTCTTTCTGTCTCCCATCCCCTTTCAATCTCATTATATGTCAAGGTGATTAGGCTTAAATGGTTATTCTCACTTAGGATTATCAACTTTTATTGTAGCCCATTGCTGAAGGACAGACAGGCTATTATTATCTCTGCTCCACGTTATATTTTTCCCTGGTGACATTCTATCAGGTTGGTGCTTTTACAACATTTTTTCTTCCACCTTCCCTGCACTGCTTTAGAAGTCAGGAGGAAATGAATAAAAATTCAAATGTGGCTCAAGTACATAGTTAAATGGAGTAAAAGATAGTTTCTCAATTCAAGAAAAGTTGGTTGGACATTGTGACACATATTTATGTCCTCATAAGTCTGAATAGGCAGACAATGGATCCTAAGTGGAGACCTGCTAGTTTCCTTAGTCGTTTATGTAATTTTGGCTGCATGGTCGTGATTGTCAGTGGGACACTGCATCACCCTATCTTTTGCCTAAACCCAGAGTTTTGAGGGGATGAGAAGGAAAGATTTTGTCTTTGTTTTGAGCCTGAGACTTAGTTGAATAAAAATGTAATGTTAAATCCATATTGACTGTATTCATTTTAATTCCATTTTGACTGTTTCTGTCCAAACACTTTAGTATCAATCAACATTAAAACCATGGGGAAACAATGAATCTCTTTAATGGAAATAGGATCAGATCCTCACAGCCTTTCACACTCATCGCACATGTGATTGGCTTCATTTTTTGGAGGTAATGAGTACTTCGCACTTTCTTGAGACCTATGGCAGCTGCCAGTGTTCTCTACTTAGAAAGAACAAACATACAGCTAACATAAAACTTAACCGTAGTACACAAACCAAAGGCATTCCTTCTTAGAAGAAAGTTTGTTGATGTTGTTCAAAGCAAACACCATTTGTAGTTATCTCCCCTTATTAGGTTAAAATAGTCTTGGAGACACGCCAGCAGTCAGTGACACCAACACTAATAGACTCCAGGAGATGAGAATGGCACCCTTTCTCCTGTGCCTTCTATCAGAGGACTTCAGGATTTACTACAAATGTTAATTGGTCAAATCTTAATACTCGCTGTAAGTCTTACCAAAACCCATCAGCTTTACAGTTGTTTCCCAACAAGCTGATAGAAAGCATACTAGGCAATGTTCCTGAGGGAGAGGGGATGTAAGACTGGACATAACCCCTCTATACTTCCCCTAATTTGGAACAAAATATAGCAATCTTATTTTGAACTGTGAGGTTAATTTAACTTTAAAGTAACTTCCTTATTCAGAAAAGGTTTTCTCTGTTCCTAAGGTGTTTAAATCAAGACGGACTGTAATTTTTGGAAAGTAAAGCCCAACTTGGGAAGAAATTCTGGATTTAGTGAAGGAAATCCTGCTTGAAGTTCTCTGCTCCCTGTTTAGCAGAAGGTCTAGTTGTTGTATCACAAAGACTCCTCGGATCTTAAAGTCGTAGAAACGTTGACTGGAAGGAGTGTCTGGGAGCCATTTCATCTAACCTTTTGCCTGAAGCAGGACAATTGCCGGCTAGATCAGAATAGTCACTGTCTAGCAGAGTCTTGAAAACCTCCAGGAATGGATCTTAATAATTTAAAATATCCATTAAGACAGGTACATTTATTCAGCTACTTTGACTATGTTTATACTTCCAATGGTATCCACAACCAGGAACAATCCTTGGATCTTAGGCCAGAAGATGCAGAGCATTCTGGGTTTGGAGCGGACTGTGTCCTTGTGTATAGCACCACACCTAGATCTCTCCAAGACAAGAAGGGATGTGGCTGTAAAACATAATTGCTGTTGTATTTTGGTTTTCTCCTTTCAAAGTATCTGGAGTCCACCAGAATGGAATTTTTGCAGCATAAGGGCAAGGATATTGGTAGCATGTGAGTGCGTGTGCAGTGGTATCGTCAAGGCGTGCTGGGATAGTATTGGCAGACAAGTGATGAAATTGTTTGAGGGAAGCATGGTTCTCAGGTGTTTCTCATGAACGCAGATATGATAGACAATCATATCTGGAGGGAAAGAGGAAACTTTGTTTCTCAGGACACTTGCTTTATTTATTCAAAAACAAGCCCACATATCAACTAACATATATGCAGTCCAGACGACCTGCAGTCCAGAAGACCAAGACACAGAACCAAAGCAGTGAGCTAAATTATATGACCACTGACCAGGCATACCCTCTAAATATCTCTCAGTTATTTATTACCCTTTAAATCTTTAAATCTTAGACCAGAGATAAGGAAGAAATATTTTACAATGAGACTGGTGAAACAGGTTGTCCAAAGATGTAGATGCCCCATCCCTGGAAACGTTCTGGATGTTGGATAGGGCTCTGAGCAACATGATCTCGTTGAAAATGTCCCTGCTCCTTGCAGGGGAGGAATTGGACTAGATAACATTTAACAGTCCCTTCCAACACAAATTATTCTATGATTCTATGATTCTTAGGCTGACTGGTGCTGACTACTTTTCGCCTTCAACTGTATAAGGCACTATGGTCTACCAGCCCTAAACAGAGACTAGTACAGATCTGCCATTGCTGAATTTAAAGAGGTAACCTGTATGTAGCCTCATTAAATGTGAGAAAGTGACTAAAAATCAACAATTTGGCAAAATGTTACAGTATGTGTTTTTTGTATATATGTACTTTGAGCAAAGCTAATGCTAATAGATATTTTCTCTACCATCCTGAAATCTTTAAAAAAAAAAAAAAAAAAGGAAAGCATAGGAAAGCATTTTTTAAATTCTCTTTAGTTGGAGAAAGTGAAGAAAGAAGCCACAGAATAATAACAGGACTGGAACAAATGCTTTAGAGTGGGAGACTTAAGAAGCTTGATTTGGCTGGCTCATTGCATCATGTTGATTTGACTGTAGAATAGTCTAAATACTTCTATGTGGAGAAAATGTTGCAAATTTCAGACTTCCTTAATATAGTTGAAAAGATGTAAAAGAAATCAAAGTCTGTACTTAAAGGCAGATGAATTCAAATTTGGAAGAAAACACACACTTACAGTGGAAGTGATTAGTCCCTGAAATAGTAAACAGAAGAAACGGTATAGCCTTCATCTTGTGTTACCCTTCAGCTAGAGGTGACAGATAGAGCTAGATCCAGTCTCAGAGAGGAATGAGGTTTAATGCAGTAGCGTAGATGTTTTTAACTTGGGAAGAGGAAAGGCCGAAGAGGTGCACCTGAGAGATACATTTTTGTCGTGTACAAGGCTTGGTCCATGACCTGAGATAATGACCTTCACTCTTGTGCAGAAGGCTAGCATAGATTCTGTAAAAGTCCTTTTTACCTTCAGTATCTGGTTCATACCTTTACATAACTACATCATGACAGATTGAAAAAAAACCAAAACAGTTTTCAGAAGCTCCCAAGTTGGATGAATGTGCTATTTGACGTCATTGTGAGTTAGTATCCTTACAGATTCTTGGAAGTATGTTATTCTGTACATGATACCTGTTTTAAAACTCGTAGAGCTGTATACTTCCATGACTGCAGATGAAATCCTGTTCCTGCACATGGCCAAGGCCTTTAAGTGAGCTTGTGGTGAAGCTGGGGCTTTACCATCTTAAAAAGCTTCCATGGATCCTTTCTCTCTGACTGAGCTCAAGTGAAGATGGTCGTTCCCGACTGTTTTCCCTCCATCATAAGCAGCCTGCTATGACCATGAGCACGAGCGCAAAAGGTTCCTTGTCATTTCCAGCTTAGATTTGCTTGGTCTTTATAAATCACAGATATGACTTTAACAATTGCATCTCTGGAAATTCTCAGAGAAAAGCACCAGCAGAAAGGGAATCATCTTGTGACTGAGAAGCATTGTGTACCAAATCTGAACATAAGGTGATTGATCCAACAGGCTTGGGAATAAGCCCTGGTTGTGTTCCAGTTTAAATTCCCTTGCATAGCTCTCCTACCACAGCAGTGCCTGGTGCTTGGATACATTCAGCGCTAAATTCAACCAAAACCACACAGTTTTGTTCATCTATTACAAATGGATAGAAAGCAGGCAGGTCCACAGTGCCTGGCCCCAGTGCTAATGGATCACTCTACTGTGAATGTTGCTTCACTATGGTTGTGAAGGACAGCAGCCTCTTTCCAGATTTGGCCATAAGCAAAACAACAAAAGCACAAAAAGTGTAATGGTAGCAATAAAATCCTGAAATAAAGAAAGAGAAAGAAATGGGGAAAATATAAAAATCCAATGTTTTTCAGTCTACTACAAAGGTTAGATTTCTGAAGTTCATTTAATTCAGAAATTACAAGTACCTCCTAATTTACAGCAGAATCTTCTCCCTTAACATCCAAATGTCTTTGGAAACTTTTTTTTCTGTTTGTTTTATTTGGCTGAAATGAAAAAAAAAATAGGTTTTCAGTGTGGATTTTTCAGTGCGGAAGTCCTGGAAATGGAAGCCATATGTTATCTCAATACTATAGTAAACAAAAGCAATTAAAAGGTAGGTTTTCCTGAAACATACACATGTGCAGGGAAAAGAGGAGAGAATGTACATGTAGATATGGTGAGGGAGCAAGTAATCTGAGTACATGGCTAATAGCACTATCAAAAAAAGTCTGCAGTGTGGCAGAATGGGAAAATATTGGGAAAAGACAGCCCCAAAGAAACTAACTGAAGAAAATATGATCTCTGTCCCATAAAATCTGTGTTGAAAATAAAAGTATAACTGCACTTGTTTTAATGAAAATTTAAAAAACCAAAACAGTTATCAAAAAAAAAAGCAAAACAATTATTGGAAACAGTAGATATTGGAAAATAACTAGATATTGTCCCCCTTCAAAGAAGATGGGAATACAAAGGTTTGAACACTGGTGCCTGCTATAGGTTTTACATTCCTCTGATGTACTCCATAGTTCTGGGACTGTCACTGAGGATTGATCTTGTCTTCTTTATTTAGGTACCTACTCTGTGCTTATATCTCAGGTACCTTGTAAAACAAGAACCTAAAATTCCATGCATTATTAATGAACAGAGGAAGGTTTTTCTGAAGGCCACGAGAGAAAGATTGCATCTACCACCAATTTTTAAATGCTCGAACCTCATATGACAAACACTTCAGCCTAGTCTTTGCTGGGAAGAGTTCTTGGCTTAGTTCTTACCTGTGTTGTCTGGAAGAAGTAGGGCAGGTAAGGCAGAACTGAATCCCAAATGTTCGAAGTGCTGCTACCCTAGCACACCATGAACATGCTGACTCCAAGGGCTAGATGAGCTAACAGACAATTACAAAGCCAGAAGGCTGGCAGATCACAAGATTCCACTTAAGTCACTTCAGAGAATATACATATATATACAGAGATATTAAGGCATATATCAACCAAAAGTCTGCTGAAGACTGGGCTGTCTTGCCAGAGCTCTAACATTGTTACACAGCTGTAGAGAGTTTTGATCAAGGCATTGTATTTTGCCTCAGCCAGGCTGCATAATTACTGGTGCTGGCTACTGAAGTCCCTTGTTCATCCCAATCATAGCAGCATTTCCAGGAATACATTTGAGAACATGAACTTTTTAAATAACACATTTTTGAAAACACAGGAATACTATTTAACTGAAAATCTGGAGAGGCAATATCTCTTTGGAATAGTTGGTACTTATCTCTGGTTTTTCTTGTCCAGCATGGTAGCTCTAGTAAGTCCCCAACTAAAACACCAGCTTCTCGAAATACCTGGAACAAACACTTCTGTGAGGGCAAAAACTCTGCACTAGTTGTGCATGCATTCTTCCATTTTATAAACTCCCTCCTAAGATGCATGTTGTATTTAAGATTCAAATTAGAAATTTGAAAACTTACATAGTACAAAGTAGGAGATTTCAATCATCTTATCAGGTGCTGGTCACAGTGGGACTATACTACAGCTGTTTACAATCTGCATAAACCTCCCGTGCCCCATTTCTGCATGGGCCCCATATCTGGAAACTATAGGTCTTCTCTCCGAGGTCTAGTGCATTCTTCATCAACATGTTTTCAGGCATAACTTTCAAATATACAGCATTGCAAAATGTTAATGCTTGACATGAGGCTCCCGTGAACTACAAAACTCTTCCTTCAGGGTGTTTTTCAGCAACATGTTGACAGAATAGACACTCCAGTCTGGATTGACAACAAGTTTGGCTCTATTATCAGTAGTGAAAAAGTATAAGGGACTCAACCTGGCAACAAATTAGATGAATGTAATGCAGTTTGGCATTAACCTAACACAAAAATGACTTCATAAATTAAACAACTTGAGTTTCATTCCCTCTAGGACTGGAAAAGAAAAATAATTACGGAGCACTTTCACTTGCAAGAACATCAGTTACCATAAGCTACATGTGAAATGCTTCTGTCTTCAGATAAGGACCTAATCTACTTTACTAAATAAGATATGTCACTCTCACATAGGTGAATTATACAATTACACACTTAAATTATACGTAACTGTGGTCATTTGACCCTGGCTGAACGCCAGGTGCCCACCAAAGCAGCTCTGCCACTCCTCTTCTAAACCAGACAGGGGAGAAAAAATATAACAAAAGGCTCGTGAGTTGAGATAAGGCACAAAGATCACTCAGCAATTACCATCATGGGCAAAACAAACTTGACTTGGGGAAATTAGTTTAATTTATTACCATTCACATCAGAAAAAACACCTTCCCCCCACCTCTCCTTTCTTCCTGGGCTTAACTTGATTCCCAGCTTCTCTGCCTCCTCCCCTCCCAGCATCACAGGGGGACAAGGAATGGGATTTATGGTTGGTTCATCACACATTGTTTCTGCTGGTCCTTCCTCCTCAGGGGAAGGCTACTCACACCCTGCCCCTGCTCCAGCCTGGGATCCCTCCCACAGGAGACAGTTCTCCATGAACTCCAATGTGAATCCTTCCCATGGTTTGCAGTTCTTCATGAACTGCTCTAGTGTGGGTCCTTTACACAGGGCACAGTCCTTCAGGCACAGACTGCTCCAGCGTGGGTCCCCCATGGGCTCACAGGCCCTGCCAGCAAACCTGTTCCAGCGCTGGCTTCCCACACAGAGCATCCATCTGCTCTGGCATGGGGTCCTCCACGGGTTGTAGGTGGATATCTGCTCCATCATGGACTTCCGTGGACTGAGGGCACAGCCTGTCTCACCATGGGCTTCACCATGGGCTGCAGGGGTATCTCTGCTTCAGTGCCTGGAGCACCTCCTGCCCCTCCTTCTGCACTGACCTGGGTGTCTGCAGAGTTGTTGCTCTCACATAGTCTCACTCCTTTCTTCTGCTGGTGCAGTTTTGGAGTTATGGTTTTGGGTTTTTGTTCTTAACATGTTATGTTATCCCAGAAGTGCTACCACCATTCACTGATGGGCTCGTCCTTGGCCAGCAGCGGGTCCATCTCAGAGCCGGCTGGTGTTGGCTTCATTGGGCATGGGGGAAGCTTCTGGCAGGTTCTCACAGAAGCCACCACTGTAGCCCTCCCCCCCGCACAAAGAAAACCACCTTGCCACACAAACCCACTACAGTAAGTAATGTATACTGTAAGATTTACCTTCATATATGCTTTGGAGAGTCTGTGAACAGAAAGAATTTTTATTTCTTGATTTTATAATGTATTGTTGAAGCAATTTAAAGTTCAGTAAGTAAATGTAAGACCAAATAAATCTTCTCTATGTTTAAAAAAGGAGGCCAATACTTACAGTATAACCTTTGTGAGTGAAGAAAGGATACCAGAATATTTTCTGAACATATTCTTAATTTAAGTATAGACTTTAGTATATACATAGAACAAACAGAATGCATTCAATTCTATGAAAAGATATAGGTGTAGAGAGTAAATCTAGGGTGATAATTTTCTTTTTGGTTACAGAATTGGTGAGATGGGAATGAGAATAGGGCAGCCAGTTATGAAATTCCCCACATTTGAAAATTATATTGAATAAAATGAGAAGGTAGTATGAAAGGGTTACAAAAAAATGCACCCTTGGAAGTTTCATCTGTAGGCAATTTGAGGAGCTTGTTTATCTGTTCAGGTTTTCTCAAGGTTATGAACATGATTCCAGCACGATCCATAGTTCCATATCTAATCAGGTTCACATATATTAAAAATCCCAGACAGAGAGTTTAGGATGCTGCTGACTTTTTGTGCATGGACAGACTAGCCCTGTAGTGCACTTCTGTGTAGTGCAACATTTGAAAGCACCAGTCTTAGCATATATTTTTATAGCCTATGCATAATCCTACTTAAAGCACAACCAACTCCAAGAGTGAAGACTCCAAATTGTACCATTGATTCAATGTGTGTGCTTATACCATCGGTTTAATGGAAACTTTTAAAATTTGAGTTTAAAGTTAGATTGCCTTTTAAATCAGTATTTTTGTTTCTCTGCTGGTGGTTAGATTAATAGGGAGGCAGAAATACTTTTTTTCCTTCAGATACCAAAATAATCTATCTGACTTTTGACACATACATTTGGAAAAATTTTTACTCTCCGCTTGTTTCCCTATTGATCTGCAAGGGAGAAATAACATCTACATCAGAAAGATCCCGGAACAATCAATATTTGAATAGAACTTTGGGGACTAGCGAACTTAGAGAGCTTAAGGTAAAAGAAAACATCAGGTCCTGTAGTGTGGCTTCCAATATATCTTATAACATCAATGTCATCTCAGTTTCTCAGAGCCTAACACCTAGTCCTCAGCAAAAACATTATTTTTGTCCACTGAAAGTGTTCCTTGTAAAAAGATAGCCATCATTGTTGATGGGAGACATCAGAAAACAGACAGTTTATCACTATACTCAGGCACTTCTTCTCAAAGTTAATTATTTCCATTGATAAAAATGCAAGCCTATTTTAATGTCAATTCACCTGCAATTCAGAAAATTGTTAGTTTTCTGTTATGTCTTCTTATGCCTCTAGGGCCCAGCATTTATCCTGATTTCCACTTTATTGTTTTTAAAATTAATTGCTAGTTCAATATGCCCTGCTTTTTAAAGGCATGATTTTCGAGGAGACGGGTTGGATTTTTTTGTAAAAACTGACATATTTTTTTTCCCCAGTAAATTATACAGTCATGTAGGTTCTTATTATTGTCATCGTAGACTTTGGTCCCTCTGGACAGAGATCACAGTTACCCAGTTCTCACCACCAATAACAGAGAAAGCTGACTTTGTAGTGGGTGCCTAACCCAAGTTCCAAAA
Organism: Falco peregrinus; assembly: GCF_023634155.1. Classification (NCBI taxonomy): domain Eukaryota; kingdom Metazoa; phylum Chordata; class Aves; order Falconiformes; family Falconidae; genus Falco; species Falco peregrinus. The sequence goes on from NC_073727.1 coordinate 64,644,388, forward strand.
ACTGTGGGATGAACACATCCAAGGATTGATGCTGAAGGACTTACTTGTGTTCCTGACTCTGAGGCATTTCCCTTCACACATGGGTACATAGAAAAATAGTTTGAACAGGTCCAGGTGGTATGGGAGGATCCAAGGACACATTGTGTTACTGTATTGCCCCCATATTCCTCTGTCAGGCTTTTGGTATGGGAAAATTTTTATCAAATGAGTTTTAAATTTGCCTCCAGATTGCTGATGAAATTGTTGAATGGTGTCAGACACATTGCAAAGCCTTGTGCGTGCTCACCAGAACATTTCACATGCATTGAAGATTCCACCAACAGAATCTCGTTGAGCTTGCTAGGAAAGTGTTAAGTATTTTCTTTTAAAGAAAAAGAAAAAACTATATGAAGATGAATCTTCTTTTTATTTAAGAATGCAGTATGCAAGCTTTAAAAGTTCTCCACATTTGTTTTTAGATATCATTGCGCCTATAACCAGAATGAGTTATTATTGTATATTCTACAGAATGCATTTATGTGTGGGTGTTCAGCAAACCACACTGAAAGCGTGGTGTGGTTGGTGTTTTTTTTCTTCTTCTATAGTTAGGTCACATTAAACACTATGTGCCAAGTATCTTCAGAAATAAAAAGAGGGGAAAAAAAAGAAAACAACTCTCCCCCTCCTTCCCTCAAATAAATGATTAAACATCTAGTATTTACTACATTCTCAAAGGCAATCGGCTGCCACAAAATAAACAAACAGCACAACCAAAAAGTCACAGCTGCCCACTTTTGGTGTCAGACATTTGAGAGATGAAGGGCTAAATGCAGTCCATTTTGTTATCTTGCAGCTGGGTTTCCTATGATGAAATATCCATTGATCCATTCCATTTTATTGGCTTTAGATGAGTTTTTCCTTGATAGGCCAGTAGGAAGTCTCTTGTGGCATACAATTCAATCATTGTATTGGAAAAAAAACCTCACATACTTTGTAGGTTTTGTCCTTGATATTCCCCACATGTTTGGAGCATTGAACAGCTGGGGCCATAGAAAACATTTAGAAATCACATTCTTTTATGTAGATCAATCACTTTTGTATACATCACACCAGGCAAATGAAAATTGTTCATTTACATGTCAGTGGGAGTTTAATGTCTTAAAACAATCTTCCAGACATTAGTGTGGGCCACTGTTTGTTTTCCTTTGGAAAAAAAAAGAGGAACTATATATTCAGGAATGAAGTTCTAAAATTCCTTCAAGATTGAGAAATTAAATACATAAAAGAATAATCTCTTCCCCCTATAATAGTGTCTCTGACTTAAGCTTAAGCAGCATAAATTCCTTGATCTAAATTTTTGGGGTAGAATTAAACAAGGTCAGAAATTGTATGATATACAGTGTAGACTATGAATAAACAGATGTTGTTAGTTGACAAATAAACAGTAATTGTAACAGAGGTTTATGGAAGCTATGAAATGCCTTACATCATGATTTTTTTTCCTCATAATTGTACGTCTGTCTCTCTTTCACCCCTCCACTCCCTTTTCTGGTAGAAGGACTTGTCTTAAGTTGCTTTACAGGAGAAAAATCTTGTTTTAAGTTACCTTATATTGCAGCAATATGTGATAAGAAGTCACTTCAAGAAGTTTTTGTAGTGCAGCTGCAGTTACCCTCAAGGTAACATTACGCAGACTACACCCCTTAAATGTCTTACCAGGGTGGACATACCAATGTTTTTTAGAGGCCAGCCAGAGAGTTTAGCTATTCCTTTAGCTACTTCTCAGCTACCCTGAAGATGACCAGTGGCACCTTCCCTGATGGCTCAAAAACTTTGAAGAGTACTTTGTCTGAAGATGCAACCAGCCTGGAATTACTCCATGTAGGAGACTTTCATTTACTTTGGTCCCCTGTTTTAAAACAGAAAGATTATTTTTTTCCAGGTGCTCCCTATTAGAAACCTGGGGGTTTAAAATGCCCCACTTGTCCAAAACAGTTTGCGTATGCCAACATGTTGGGCCCTCTGCATGTAACCTAAAGCCTGTGGCAAGAACCAGGTGAAACTGAAGCACTGCACAGTATATCAGTATGTTCATATTTACGTGGAGAACTGCATCCAAGTTGAAGAAGAGAGTTGATTACAATGTCTATTTATCTAGTTTGTAATTGTATAAGTCCATCAGAGCCTTTAGTTCATGTGTTCTTTTAAACCAAGAGAAAATAGATTCGTTGTTATAATTTGTGTTGTTTTACCTGAAAATGTCAGTGGGACAGTCTGTGAGCGCTCAAACAGAAAAGCAATTTAAACCCTGGCTCCTGAATGCTTTATTTACTCCTAGATGTTTCGTGTCCAGTTGTTGGATATATTAAGCTTCCACAGAGTAATTCTTGTTCTGGCTTTTAGACATCAGTGCTTGTTCCTGGCATCTGAGGATGCCTGTGACAACTACAGGGAAGTACAACGAGGAGGACCTGACCAAAGACAAATACCAACAAAGCAAAGGCTCTCCCAGTTTAGCAGGAATTTAGTGCCAGATAGGTTCTTACCATTTGCACCCATAAAACATCTCTCTTTCTTAAAAGGGAGACTGCTAAGGTCTTTACATATTTGGTGTCTCCTAGCAAGCAGGATATGAAAAGATGGGATGTGAAAATATACAATAAAAAAACCCCAAATGGTAAACACAGTCAGGTTTAAGACCAATTACACTCAGAGCAATTAATATAGTGGATAAAACCTGGAGTTTGGGTCAGAAGTACATATGCTGAATTTACAGATGTTAGGGGCATAGGCAAAGGGTATTTGATTTCAGAGCTGTTTTTCATTGACCACATGGGAAGGCTGATGGAAACAGAAACACAGTACAAATCCACAGTGAAAACAGGTTCCAAAAAAACCCCACCTAATAAGTGCTAGAATTCTGAGGCAATAAAGATTGCACTACAACTGAATTTTTTTCTGTATTCACTGCTAACAGCAGTACTAAAAACTGTAGAGAACTGCCAGCAGTGGAAACGAATAGGTTTGGTTGTCAGAATAATGGATAGTGAAAGTTAGAAGTGCCAACAATCAGGGTTATTGACTCAGCATAAAACTGTGAAAATTGTCTCTTTCTCTAAACATATTTATTTCCCCTGAGTTCACCCTGCTTTCCTCTGTGAAGTCTAAACAAATGAGTTTTCCTGATTTCTGGCCTAAACAATGTGACATAGGAACAGAGATTTCAAAGACTGCTCTCCCTGTGCTAAAAAAAATCCTTGGAGTCATAGATTTCAGGTAAGAAGAAACCATTCTAAGCTGACCTCCTGCAGAGCTGCACCCTAATTACTGTGTCACACCCACAGTTTCTGTGTACAATTTATTAAAAATAACCTGTCTGAAATTCAGGTGTTTCAATGTGTTTCGGTGATGAGCAATCTCTCAGCCTTGTGAAAAAGTCCCAAGCTAGCAGCTGAAATCCTTTAGTCAGTTAACTATAAGAAGCCCTCTCCATTTTGAGTCATCTTCATGACACTTAAAGGTACCATAAAAAGGCACAGGGATTCTTTTGCATTGGCTTGAATGAATGATTTGGGCTTACTCAAGCCTAAGCAAAATCTGAATGGCCTTATTTTCGTGGTAGCAGTGATGCAGGTTTCTAGACTTTTTTTCCCAGCTGAACACCCTCTGCACTTTCAGAATATAAATGTAGGTGCCTTCAGAGCTTTATAGTCCTGGGAAGAACATGGATGAGTTTATTAAATATTTGAAAGGTATTTAAGGAAGCTAAGATCCAATTTAAGTTGGAGAGATTTAGGTGGAAGAAGTTCCTACAGTGTTTTTAATTACCAGAATCTGTGTGGATGGGTGCAGACAGGTCCACCCTACACTGCTTGTGTCCCACATGGGCCAGGTGAGAGAGAACTCCAATCCAGAAAACATTCACCAGTGTTAAAACAGTACTGTGTATTAGCTGGTATGTCCTCCTACGTGACCTAAAGAGCTAGAAAACCATGAAAAATTATTCAGCAGAATAGTGCGAGGGAGGATGCATTAGCCAGGTGGATAGCATGACTACGTGGATTCCAGGCTGGAATCGGCATCTGTCCAGACTGCTTGCAGCAAGGGAGCTCAGGCTTGTCTGCACTGGTCTGGGCAAACATTCCCATAGTTGAATTGTTTTTGAGTAGCAGTTGGTGCTTTCAAGACCATGGAAGGTTTTTATTCTGTGCTGTACTGTGTCATCGAACTGACATTGAAACTTGGGCAGAATACCATAATTCTCTGACTCCCATTTTATAAGTACTACTAACTTCCTCTGTTGTTTAGGTTTATATCGTGTGAGTTGGAGCCATCTCAAACCACATGTATCTACAATTCTAATAAAAAAGGGAAAAGTGGGAGCATGGGTTGGGTTTCGCAGAGTGTGCCTAATGACAGTGATTTATAATGGTGAGATACTAGTTCTCGAACTAGTTGAAAGCTGAGTTTAAGCAAACTCTGCCTTTTAAAAAAGTTCAGCTTTTGCGGTAGAAATATTTATGCTTTCAAGAAGTAAAACCATGATCTTTGACCTCAAGTCTAAATCTGAAAGCATGTCTTGCCTGACACCAAATCAGAGAGCACTAGCTGATCCCAGACTATTGATGACTATTTATTTTCCTCAGCCCATAAAAGCTAGCAAAATGCTGCAGGGAACACATCTGAGCTGGTATAAAAGAAAACTGAATGACATTAAGGTCTTTGCTATTTCTAATCACTATAATTCTATGATTTGATTTAAGACCAGTTTCCACATAAATACCAACCAGCTTAGTATTTTTTCCATTTCGGACATCATGAACACCATTCATGTTTTAATAGCCATGTAAGCACTGATTTTTACAGATATCTTAAGATGTATAGTACATACAGTAGCTACAAATTAGCATATCATGCATACGTTGCTTTGTGTGCTTTCTGGAAGGGCTCCAAGAATGACTGACTAACACATGGGATGTTTCCTCTTCACAACATTAACGCGGAGTCAACACCTGCAGTGATGTAAGCCCATGACTCACCTGCCTGAATGGAGGTCTCTTTAGGATCAACTGTTGTGTGCAGAATACATCTGCAACATCCAAATAAATGAGCCCTTCTAAAGTAAGTCAGCACTATCCCTGTTTAGAATGCAGGGCCCTTGTGAAGTCTGAGGTGAAGCAGCTGGCTAGCAGCTTTTGTGAGTCATTTTAAAAAGCCACTCTCACAGCTGGAGAGAAAATAGCCCTGGCAGCACTGGCAATCCATTATGAAATGTAAAAAGTCCTTCTCTGGGCGGAAGGAAAACTTCACCCAGCTGTCAAGTGTTTGAAATGTTGGGGGGAAAGTGTGCGCACACACATGCACATGGCCCTGCCTTGCAATGTGAGGAATACAGAGGCCACATTAAATAAAACTAAATCTCCTCTGAGATCGAAAAAGCATGGGCTGATGAGTTCACTTTTTAGAAATCAATAAGGGTTCTGATGAATGGAGATATCAAGCACTTTTTATCATCCAGAAAAGACATTCTCCTTTTCAGCATACCTGTATCAAAAAGACACTTGACCCCTGCTTTCCTTATTGTCCAGCTGTATTGATCTGAAAGGTTCATATTGCAGAGAAAGGAAAATCTAAGTGGCACATCAATCCCTAATCTCATCTTTTTCCATTTGGCAAATGTAAAATGTAGTTAGTGAATGGCTTCTAACTGTAAATCAATTTAAGCCAAAAGATGCTGATGCTGCATATTTGCAGCACAATAACAGATGACTAATTTAGAAGACTGCGTAGACTAAAGCAATGATGAATTCAAATAGAAAGATGCAGAGGAGGATGACTTGCATAGCCGTGGAGCCTGAAGGGATGCCATGTGAATGCAATTTGCAGACCAACGAGAAAGGGCATCTTTACAGGTGAAGCTCAAACATAAGTTTTCCAAACTTCTTTCTGCAGTTTGCCTTATTTACAGCCCCACAAAATGCAGTCCGGGTAGTATTTTTATGGAACAGTACTGACATCTAGAGGCAATTTGATCTGATCCTGCCTAGCTGTCCCTCTGGGAAGCTGAAACAAGCTAACTCTTGCTCAAGTCCTGACGATGACCCCATCGTATGGTTAGAAGGCAGCACCACATCATTTCCCTCATGCACTGCATGAAAAATGTAGGCCCAGCTGAAGTCTCAGAACTCAGAAGAACTCTTTGGAATTTTAGAAAAACAATGTTTAAGTTTCTTATGGCTTTCTTTTTGTGAAGGATTGATACACAGAACCAGCAAAGGACACTCCATTTTAACTAGAGGTGAAATTGATAACTGAATAGTAGCAATCGGTTAACATGTGACCAGGGAAGTTTATCAAATTACTGTGTTTAAATAGGAGCTATTGAGTAGGAGAATAGCTTCGTTAACTGTATAACTGGAAGTGGTATATGATTGTTTATGAAAAATTCTGTTTATTTCAGGTGTCCACAGTTCAACAAAGGTGATAAACTGGAGGAGGTTTAGAGAAGAACCGCTGTCAAGATAAAAACCTAAACCCAGATCTTATAGTGAAAGACCTAAAGAGATCAATCTGTTTGCTTTAACAAAGGGAGAGAAGTAGTCAACAGTTCATGAGTACATACATATGAAGAAAAGGAGTATGACATCAAAGAGCTTTTAAAACTGTTACACAGTAATATACAAAGATGTAATGAGTGGCAATTAAAAGGAGACAAATTTAGAGGTGAAATGCAGAACTCTTTTTACTAATAAAAGTAATTAACCCTTGAAACAACTGATGGAGGTCTGTGGTAGAGTTTCAATTTCTGGAGCATTTGAAATCAAAATAGGGTATTTTCTGAGAGATGCTTTTCCTTCATATGAAAGAGAACCCATGAGGACAGCATGCCATTGGGGTAGATTGTCTCTATTCTTGGAAGTTTTCAACCCCTAAAGAACCTGGTCTAATCTCATAGCTGACCTTGCTTTGAGCAGGTGGTTAGACTAGAAACTTCCTTAGGGCCCTTCCAACCTGATTTATTCTTTGATGTTATAATTTTATGATATAATCCAAGGAAGTCTGGGATCCTAGGGCAGGTCAGTGTAGATTATTTTAAAATTTTGATCTTGACAGGCTATAAAACAATCCAAGAAGGAAATACTGCTTCACACAAGTTGCTCTTGAATATTTTCCAAATGCACTTTTTTTTTTCTTTACAAATAAGAGTGGGCATAAGGAGAAAACTTTAATTTCCTAATGCATATTCAACATCAATGAGAAATCATCAAGGTAATGATTACCAATTCTCCAATTTTTTTCTTTCACAAAACCAGAGAATCACAGAATGACTAAGGTGGGAAGAGACCCCTGTAAGATTGGAAGGGGCCAGGAGTCACCTGGTTTAACCCTTCTGCTCAAGCAGGGCCATGTAGAGCTGGTTGCCCAGGTCTGTGTCCAGACAGTTTTTGACTATGTCCAAGGATGGAGCCTCCACAACCTCTCTGGACAACCTATGCCAGTGTTCAGTCACCCTCACAGTAACAAAGTGTTTGCAGATGTTCAATCCTTAATATACTAGAAATAGTTTCCAGAATTAGCTGCTCTATCACCTTACCAAGGATTGAGGTAAGATATCTGTCTTTTGGTTCCCTGGGTCCTCCTTCTTGCCCTTATTGAACATAGGAGTCACATTTGCTTTCTTCCAGTATTCAGATGCAGGGGAAGAAGACATTTCCATAGGGTAACCAGCTGGAGAGCTAAAAGACCATTAAAATTGCATTAAAAATACAGCAAAAAGCGAGTCATCATAGGCAAGGTCGGGGGGTGGGGGTGGGGGATGGGGGTGGGGAAACCCCAAACAAAAGGTTAAATTTAAAAATCAGTAGAAAGGAAAATGGTATGAAGTGATGGGTAAAGGAATCTAATATCTCATGAAAAGAGCATTGACAGGTTCAGATCACTCACCTTCTTGTCTGCATTACCGGGACTTGAAACAGAAGAGAGTATGCAGTAGGTTACAGCTGGAGAAGAGGCTTTCTAACAGAACATTTTTGTGCAAGGCTTTGGTGTGTGGGATGCCCAAAAGTTGCCACGCAGGAGATTAATCTCCCTCTCACTCAAAATCCCTGTTAATTAAATGCAAGAAGGACTAATTAAAGGAAATGCACCTGTTTTTAGGATAATGGGCTGAATAAAAGCTATGATATAAAGATACTTTAATGTATAAGTTATAGCGCTAGCATTAGAGAGCAAGTTATCCAAGTTGTGTTCAGTGGATTGAATGTGACAGGACTGTAGGCTGAGTCAGAGGGAAGACAAGGAAGTGGAAAAAGAGCAATATGCGAGGAAAGAACAGATAGCATCATTTTTCTATTGAGAAAGTTTTCTTTGCTTTCCACGTAGTTATGTTGCCCAAAATACATGTGTTTTTCAATATCAGTGCATGCACTTCTATATACATATATAAAAAATAGTACCATTAGAAGTGAGTAAAAAGTAAAATCAGCTATTTGGGGCATAAATATATATGTACATACACATCTCTACAGTTTATTACAGGTTGAAATAAGTTGAAATACTTTTACGTACTGTTACCAGTTGAAATACTTTTACGTACTGACAGTTTGGATTTTTTTTCCCCAAGAAAAGGGTAAAGGGTGTCTTTCAACAGCAGAACAGGACACCACCCCAAACTACAATGAAGAGATTTGCCATTTCAGGCTGGAAGAAGCTGTACAGAGCTACACCACATCTGTTCATTCCCCTTGAACAGTTAAAGAAGATAATGCTCTGCCAACCTTGACCAGCAGTGGATAATGTAATTCCTTATGGCAAAGGAGCTCCAGTAAGTGTCTGTTCATGATCATCCTTGTACATGCATCTGTCAACCACCTGTTTTAAGGCCTCTCAGACTTTTCCCATGTAATATACAGACCACACAAGACTGATTTTTCGTCTACGCCTGGTCCTAGCAAAACACATCACATTAAAATGAATTCCTCCCAGCCTTCATAATGCCCCAAACCAGCAGAACCACTACTTTGCAGCGCATTGTCCATACAGGCACACTAGCCAGCCTACAGCACATGATCAAAGGAGAAAACCAAGTAGTTTGGAGACAAGATTTAAGAGTAGCAATTTTGTTGTGATAACAGATGTGTTAAAAAAAACAACAAACCAAAACAGAATAAATGGTCTCCTTTATTTCATAATGGAAAGGAGACCCACCAAAATGAAGTCTTGAACAACTGGAGTAAATATTAAATATTAGTACCTTCAGCCATATCAGAGCCTAGCATCTCTACACAATCTCCAGCACTGGTATTAAAAGGGTGACATACACAAGTGCACTCATGCCTATGATTTCACTTCTACTTAAAGCTCTGATAGTGTCTGACAGCTGTCAAATCCTCCTAGTAAATCATGGTTTTTCTTTCCCTTCCTTCTATCCTTTACCTTTTCATTCTATCATTCCATCACTCCATTCCATTACTCTGTTCCTTTCTACTTTGATTTCAACTTTATCCATTTGATTCAATAGATTTTCACTATATATGATTTGCCATCTTGCTTAGTTTGGTTAAGCAGTTAGCAGATGCTTCCAGAAACAGGAAAACTGATAGTTCTAACAAATAATTCCTCTGGGCATATTAGTTATGGGCTGGCCAATACCATGGAACTAAAAGGAAGATATTTCCAAATTCAGTTATGGTAAACATATATTTTTAAACGGTTGATGTTTTTGTTACTGAACTGCTTCTTCCATTTCCAAATCCAGATAACCTCTGCAATACCATCTGTCAGAGAGCTTCACAGGCTCTACATATTCTGTGAGAAAAGGTGATTTCTTAATCCATTCCTTGCTTCTGCTAAATTTAAAAGTCACACAATATTTCCCTACTATTGCAGAATGAGACAATGCGAACAGAAAATCCCAATTACACCATTTCTATATACTTAATTATTTTTGGCTTTACAATGAGACCTGTTATTCTTTTTAAAGATAAACATTGTTGATACTATAATACAAAAAATAATGTGGATAGATAAAAACATAGCCCTGCTGTCTTTTCTCTTTTGATCTTCTCTCTCACTAAACATGTACAAATTAATTTTCTTTCTCCCCATGCCACCAATACACTTCTACTGACAGAAAATATAACCCAAAACAAAGAAATATATTGTCAACACTATTCTATGGATAGAAATGGGTTTGGTCCCTCTAAATACCATCATGAGACTGATGAAAAAAATGTTTTCCTTATTCAAGTGCAGTTGAAGGCTCCAGGGAAACATAACCTGTCAACATACAGGCTTGATTGATTTCTGTGATTTAAAAAAAATGAAATACCACTTCACTGCCTAATGCAGAAACACTTTTAAAAAACTGGTTGCACAAGTATAGTTTATTTCTTTTCTGCATGGAATAATTCCATGTGAGCTGCTAGACCACAATAACTTCATCCACCTTTGATGACAGCTGGCATCGTACCATACGATAGTGAGGTGATGTTGCTAAAGCTGTACAGTCTCTGTGTATAGAAAGCCAGCACCACGGTAAAGTCAGGGCAGGGCTACTCTGCTGGGACAGAATAGGCCTAAAGTCTAAACCAACCAAAAGGGTTTGAAGCCAGGATTGCCTGACTGCTAAGTTAGAATCAGTCCAAAGACATGTTTGGAGAGGAACAATATTTTGTTGCTGTCTTCTTTAAATCTGACTTTGACTGCAACATGTGCAGTTGACCGGCTCCATTCTCCATTTACAGTGGGTTTAGTAGTATCAGCTATCCTAGCAGACTGGGTTTTGTAAGAGTGGTTAAGAAGTAAGTGGCAGTCATTTTGTAGAAGATGGATATGAGTGTGACAAAGATGAGTCAGAGAAGCTGTTTATTTAGTAAAAGATGCCATCCCTCAAAAATCAGAGAAAGAATCTTTATGTGTAAGGACAGGTATCATCTGGGCAAGGCTGGATGCTCCAAGGCAAGAGTATCATTTGAAATCCCAAGTCCCAGTAGTTGGTTCTTGTCTGTCTGTTTGGGTCCAGATTTTTGTTGGGTTATGTTCACATATGTCCTTACATGACATGCCAACAGTAGGAGACACATTAACAAACCTGCTGGGACTGGGAGTCCAGCACAGCATGAGGGTGAGTGGAACCACCAGACCAGCACTCTCCTGTGAGAAATGGAGAAAGGAAGCCTCAGCTCGCCTTGCTTCTTTTTCAGGCAGCCTTTGGACCCAGCTGGATGCCATAGAGAATGTCAAGGCATAGCAGGGGCCTGTGGCTCCCCAGGGGCTGGGGCGGGGGGACACCAGGGGCAGCCTGAGCCCTGGGCATTGGGATGGGACAGGCTGAGGTTCAGCAGGGCCTGAGGCCAGATTGGAGCAGGCCAAGCAGGGCCTCAGGGCCCTGACATGAGAGTCACCTGATGGAGCAAGCGCGTCACCCTTTGCCCTCAGACAGGCTCCGGGAGCAAGCTGAGCAGGGCTCGCATGGCTGTGCTGACTTGTACAGGGAGCAGAATTCCAGCAGAAACTGCAGAAGATATTCTAGCTGTCCAGGTTGCACAGCTGACATCGTTTAGTTTCTCTTTTTTCCTTTTTTCAATTTTCTTTGGTAATACTTTTCTTATTTTACTCTTATTCCAGATGCAACAAGAACAAATACCAGTGACCCCGTATGGATCTCCTCACTGCCCTGAACATCCTTGGGGTCACTAGGAATGGAAGATTTGCCGGGGGACTGCAAGGTTGAGCCCTGGGTGGGGAAAGAACACAGAGGAAATAGCAACACAGGACTAAAATTTTACCAAGCTTCTTCTTTAAAGTTATAAGACTTATTTTTCTAATTTTTTTTTTTTTTGGCCTGTTTCCTCTGACTTGAGGTCTGGAAGGGGGAAAACACAGAAGAAAAAGGAAAAGATGAAAAGAAAGTCCACTTCCAAGATGGGAAGGGAAAGATTACAACAGGCATTTGGAAAGAGACTGGAAAAACTCATAAGTAAAACTCTCTTTGAAATATTAGAGCTGCTTTGTCTGAAAAGATTGGCATAGAGAATGGAAATAAAATCCAAATGAAAGCCTTTGTACATATCCTATTATTTCATATATTTAGCCGTAAGACTTTAGAGATGAAATAGCCCAAAGAAAATATGCTGGTAGAGTATTTCATATGGTTTAACAGCAACAGAAAGGATCTGAATGATTCAAAAAGCTTATATAACTGTTTTGTTTTATTCATTTACATAAATCACATTTACCGTAGGTGTTTTATTCAAAATAAAGTTTTGGGAAAATAAATTGAACAGATGAACCTAGGCAAACCTGGTGATTTTTTCATGAGTAGTGTTTGATGATAAAAGCATAAAAGCATAATGTGGTATCATTTCACCAAGGCACAATATGGATCATCCATATGGAGCAGAAGTTGATAATACTGCAAAGAAGCAAAAATAAACAGAACAGATGTACTTGTAAAATCAAGTCTGCACCCACCCTGAGTACCTGTTTCTTTGTGTAGAAACTTCTACAAGTTTTGTTGGATGGCTCTGTCCCATGGTGTAGCTGGAACAGGAAATGGCTCATACCTGTTTCAGTGAGCACTCGGCTTTATTATCTGACCGTTGTGGAGTGGAGAGCTCTAACAGCCCCAGTCTGGGTATCTGCTCATTCCTCATGGTGCTGAGAAAGATGGAAAGGGAATTAGTTTTATTTTATACCATTCCTCTGCAGCCTTCATGTAAAGAGACAACCTGTGCCAGATTCAAATAACCGTAGGTCTCAGGTACTTCTTTGGTTGAGTGGAAATACATCCCTCATAATGCCCTGCACTGTGTGGAGCCACGTGGAGTCTCCTGGGCTACAAGAAGCTTTGCTGCTTAGACTCACTTGGTCTGCCTCTTTGGAAATACCATAAGTTTTCAAACCTTTGCTTTACATATCCTAAAGAAAATGAAACTGTTTTCCTTCACCTGTGAAATGGTCAGCTGTTTTTTTCTTCTTAGCAAATAAAACAAGATATCAATTACTTGTACAACATAACTCCAGCCTTCATGCCACAGTGTGTCTGCACACCCGCACCTAAGCAGGTGGAGTAGTTCTGCTGAGGTCTCCATATGTTGATTATGGATAACCAAAACAGCTGGGCAAGACTCAGTTTTGGCCTGGCTGGGGCTTGTCATGACTCAGTATTGGCCTTGTGGTTATCGAGGTCCATTCACTAATGCCTCCTAGATTGAGGTTTATTCTTCCACTATTGATCAGCTGCCCATCCAATAGCTGTTTCTTTTTTATATCCTTTGCTTAATAAAGTCTTGAAAATGTTCTCTCCCCCTCTTGTTCTTATAGGTCCATATTGCTGCTTCTTTAAATGCTGATGTATTTATAAACACACTGTACCATTAAAGCATACACCATTGTACTTGAAATAAAGTGACTGCAAGTTCTGTTCTATGTTTATAAATGCTGCAGAAAGTACTTAAAATTATATGAAAAGCTCTCAGCAGTTGTTTTCTTCCTTTTTAAAGCCCATCCTCCCTATTCCATCAGTAGAACAAGACAAATGTGAATCAGCAACTCAGCAGTTTGGTAGAATGAGCACTTGTGAACCAGATTTTTTAAAAGTGAGCACACAACAATAGGTTCTTCATGCCATAGCAGAGCATATCATGTGGCCAACATCTGGAATATACCATACATGGACTCTTGATTTAATAAAGTAGTCACCCATCTGCTGCTTTCTCAGAGTGAGGAGAATAAATAGCATGCCACATCCCACACACTCCAGCTGTCCCCAGCTTCCAGTGTTCTGCAGTTCTGTTAAAAAAACCCACAACTTTACTGTATTTCAACAAAGATTGCTAGTTAAAAAAGAGAGGGAGACAGTGCACAGTAAAGAGAGCTGTTTAAGAGTACCCGCAAGCATTTAAAAACTAAGAAGAAAGTTGTGTTTTGTTTACAAGCTCAATATGAGTGGACAGTGTGCTGCTGTGGCAAAGAAAGCCAACAGGATGCAGGGCTGCACCAACAAGGGCATCACCAGCAGAGATAAAGAACTCATTATCTCACTCTACTCAGTGCTTGTCAGACCACTCCCAGAATACCGTGGTCAGTTTTGCTCCCTGCTATGCAAAAAAGATGTGGACAGGCTGAAGAGGGTCCAGAGAAGAGCTACAAAGATGATCAAAGGGCTGGGAAGCCACATGAGGAAAGGCTGAGAGTACGGGGTTTGTTCAGCCTTTGGAAAAGAAGACTTAGGAGAGACCTTATCACCATGTTCCAGTATTTAAAGGGTGGCTACAAAGAAGATGGAGACTCCCTTTTTACAAGGAGTCACAAGGGAAAGATGAGGGGTAATGGGCACAAGTTATTCCTGAGGAGATTCCAATTGGACACAAGAGGAAAATTTTTCACAATGAGAACAATCAGCCATTGGAATAATCTCCCCAGGGAAGTGCTGGACTCCCCAACCCTGGACACTTTTAAGATTCAGCTGGACGGGCTGCTGGGCCATCTTGTCTGGATTGTGCTTTTGCCAAGAAAGTTTTGACCAGATGATCCTTGAGGTCCCTTCCAACCTGGTATTCTGTGATTCTATGATTGAAGGTTACCTTCTTTCCAAGCACTGCCATAGAGCTTGCCAACATTTACATCATGTGTCAGACAAGCCTGTTTTTTTCAGAAGGTATTCTAGTTATTTCTCTTATATTCTGATGCTGGTGTGTTGATATGCATTGGTATCACTATAAATGGGTCATCAAGTCCACAATTACTTGATTGAAACTCAGTAATAAAGGCTTTGCAACTTTCAGCTTTCCTCATTACAAGTCTCCTAGGACGAAGCAGTTCAACAGCACCCCTAACTCCACTGTGGTAGTGTCAGCAAGTTAATACAGAACGTTAGGGACTGACCCTCCATTCACCTGGACAGAAGAAAGGTCTAAGGCAGTATATCTTTCTGGGTTTCCGTGGAGAAAAATTACAGGCAGACCATATAAGACTGGGGATGTTAATAAAAAGATTAGGTATAGTAGACAAATAATAATTCTCCACTCCACCTCGGGTGGTTGGAGGCCTAATTTATTTCTTTTCACTCAGCTTTAATATTCTTGGAAAGAGGAGTCTAGAGTATATCAGAAAGTACTCTGTTTGGAGCAAGCCAGGATAAGCAAAGATATATTTTTATGAGATCTAGTCCTAAATTGTTTACCGATTTAACTAATTCATTGCAGGCAACCAACAAAACTATAACAAATGTATTATTTTAAAAATAGACTTCGGATCTCCATTGCTTTCAGAGCAAATACCATAAAGCTGATATAACTGTCTTTCTAGTGCAACCCAATGTCCTGGTAAGTGTAGCAGGGCCTCCTATTTTCAAGATATATCTACTCTGCAATCAGGTATGTGGCTGAAGCCCACAGAAATATGTATGTACTTCAGTTTAGTTAGCTTAGAGATTAAAAACCTAAAAACTAGCACAGATTTAGCCCCTAAGATCACACCCCTGGCTCCATATAGCCTTGTGCTGCTAGGGCTGAAGACTGTTCTTTTGTGCTTTCAGCATACTAGTGTCAGGGCCAGTTTGAATGAAATACATATTATTTGTATTTTCTTATTATAGTGTAGATGTAGCCAGAATAATTTTCTTATTTTCTCCGATACTGAAATGCGCTCACAGATATGAACATGAAACCCTGCTACTATACTTTTTCAGGCTTTTTCAACGAGAACATAGGGAATGCAAACTAGTGCGAACCTACCATGACACACTACTGTACCAGTTCAGGCCTGTAAACAGCACAATTATGGTAGCATGGTGCTGTCTGGAACTAGTGAGCTCCACTCATGCCCCACTGAATACATCTTTACTGCCCCTGGACCTACACTTACATGAATAGACACAGGGCGGGAGTTTCTGAACTCTCCAGCAATGCAATGGTGGGTTCCTGCATTTACAGCCATCATGCCTCTACACAGCTTCATCTAGGGCTGAACCTGGAGAAGAAGAGGGACAATTCACTAGTGGCTGGACCTGGATAAAACCAACTGAGAAATCAAGATACAGTAAAAGTTAGCATATGAATCAAGACACTAGATAGAAATTCAGTAGGAGCAGCTTTGCTCATGTATTATTGGCTAGTTCTGCCCATCCTTCATGCATTTGCTTGTTTGTTTGCCTCCCTTATAACTATGCAAAAACTTTGGGATACACAGAGAATTAAGAATGTCACATGATGCAAGAGGGAGAAGGTACATGACACCACCATTACTGAATGCAGATGCCTAAATGACATCACTCCTCCAGGGGCCTGGTACCCAAATTTCTTCAGCAAGTCCTTCTATAACTACCCACCTATACATGCTTATATTTTATGCAGCAATATATGTATTTTACATTACATCCACACTAGCTCAGAATAAAATTTACAGAGAGTAAAGTGTATAACACAGTTTTGCCATCTTCTCACTGCATGCCTCGGCTGCTGTGAAGAATCTCCTGAAGGATGGCAAGGGCTGTGACTAGGACACCCCACTGCATAACTGCATTGCAATCTTTCTAATATTCAGAATGAGAAGAAAGTAGACATGATGGCTTTTTATTTCCTAGACAAATAATTTAGCTACTAAGCAACTGCACAAAAAATAGGTAGTGCCCCCAACAACCAATGTCACATGCAGCTGATCACAGTCCTGTATACCTATTTCCTTTTGTGGCTTTGCTAGGGATAGAGTTCAGATTCCTAAGTGCGTTTATATACCTCCCCATGAATCACTGCTGGAATATTAGTGCTTTATTTCCTAGAAGAGATGCTTTGAACAAATGTAAGCAGTTAAACTTAAGTGCAGCAGGAGCACTCAAGCTAAAGATAAGGGTACCTAACAAATTCAGTGTAAATCCAAAAAGTAGGTGTCCTGGAGTGCTACGTGGAACTTCAGAGAGAACCTAAGTCTAACACAGGTAAGATTCTAAAACTCTGTACCCTGACTCACACTGTAGAGTTATTATGATGATGTAATGGAAAATAGGATGGCATTATCCAAGACAAGATATAATTCCAGGAAAGTATTTTTCTCTAGCAGAAGAAAAACAACTAAACTTCTGACAGATGTTTAGAGGATTCTCAGCCTTGTAAAAACAAGTTATTATTGGCATTATCTAAATGTACTCATATGCCACCCTTGAAGTGTGAACACCCTTGCTAGAATTAACAATGCATTAGTCAGAAGCATAAACATGAAGGTAATTAAGAGGCCCATCCTATGACTAAGTCCTATCCACCTTTGAGTCTTTCTTACCAGGTCATTTATCATTAGCTCCAGTTCTACTTAACATCAGACATATAAAAACTACCATCTGAACTTTGTATATTCCCTGTCTTCAAGGATTTCTTCTTGCAGCAAAGATATTTGCCATCTGGTGAACCTCCATACGTACAAAATTATAATTAAATTGCCCCTGGTCCCTTGCATTCTGTTTGTCAGAATGTTCTCTGAAACAGTCATAGAGTGTTATAAAGTTGGATTTTATAAAAACAATTGGTTTGTTTGTTTTCTACACTTTTTAAAAGAAGTAGCACAATGAAGAGCATTCTAGCCTGTTTTTAAGTTCACAAGAAGTAAATGTTACACTGGTATAAAATTCATTTGCAGTTATTCCATTAATTCAGGTTCTAAAAGTCTTACTGCTATTTCTCCCTTTTGAGCCTTAGCCCTGCACAAACCCCTTGCAGAGATGCCTAGAAGAGCATTGCACCTCTGAAAGCAGGAAATAATTGGAAGCAAGTTTCTGCCTTGAGGAAAACCTGAAACCTCTCCATGAATTACCAATACACAATTTTTTGTGGGCCCGATATGCAAAGTAGGTTATATAATGATAACTGATGGAGGGACTTCAGTCCTGGCTATGAAAGCTGAATAAAGAATTCATAGTAAGTGTTTTATTCAATTACATGGCCCTTTTTCTTTGCCCACAGAATACAGATGAGTAGAGATGTATATTGATTTCCCATTGTCATTTTTACTTTGGAGACTGATTATGATCAGCATGAGATAAGTATTTTTTACTTAATGTTTGAAATCTGACTCATGCTGGCTTTATCAGAAAAATCATAATGCATTGTTTCTCTCTCCCTGAATGAATGGCTGCTCTTATAACCTAGAGAGCAGCATAATGAAACCATTTTTCTCTCTTCCAGGCAAATAAATGTAACAGCTAAGATATTTTAGATTAATTCTATGCCTTTTCCATTTTGCATCACAGCCCTTTTGGTGTGAGTACGAAGTACTCATTGTTCTGAGCCACGCTGGACTCCTGCATTATTAGGTAGGTCTGGGGAGAAGAGATGGGGAAAAGTGTTCATCCCCATCACTTTTCCCACATTACCTCAAGGTAGTTGGAGGTATTTGCATAGTCTTTGCTGTAACAGTGTGATCAGACCTTGCTTAATTGCTTTTATGTCACAGCTTAGATAAGGAGGTTTGAGAATCTCATTCCTCTGATTTGGTTAAGTATCACCTTCTATAAAATAGACTAACTGCCTTTATGGATCACTGCCACACACTGAAAAGAAGTACTTTCAGCAGCAGCAGATGGAGACATTTTCCTGCCAAGCAGACTTCTGTGCCCCAGGTTATGCAAGGGACTGGCCTTAACATCGACTGACATCAGTATAGTTTCCTCATTACAACCTGGCAGATAGATGAAAGACAGCCCCACAAAAAAAAAAAAAAAACAAAACCAAAAAAACCCACAACCAAAAAAAACCAAAAAACCAAAAAAAAACCAACCAAAAAAACCCCAGTTAATTTTCTGACTTTGGCTGTGACAAGAGGGTGTCCATCACACGAGAGGATGTGGTACATGTCATCTGTATGCCAGGATTGCCACTGAGTGCATGAATTTGCTGAATCCTTGCTGTGCACACAATGTGGCCTTTGCCAAGGTCATGTTCCTGCTCCTTCACTGAGAAAAGATTTTCCTCCTAAGTCCATTTCTAGACTCAGATCCCACCCCTGAGACCAACTTCCTCTGCACTGTTAGCTGTCACAAGAAGTTGCCATTTCTTTCCCTTGGGGTAGCTTCTGGTAAATGCAATCAGCACTGCCATCCTGGGCCTCATCTTCCCCATCCTGCACTGAATAGACCCTCAGTCTGCCCATCTCAGTCTGCTCTGTCCAAACAACACCCCTTAATGTCTTGAAGTACTTTAACCTACCCATGGTACGTTGAAAGGTTGTCAAGATGTGTGGTTTATATTGTGTAACATCAACATTTATTAGTAAGCACATAAGATTTTCCAGGGACTCTGAAACATAGACTTAGCTGCCTAAAAATCCTCAAATTCTGTGAAGAACAAACAGATTCTCTAACCCTTTCTCTGTTCTTTAAAACACACGGAGCTGCACACCCATAGCTGGAATAATCTTCCCTATTACAAAGGAGACTAAAAAAAAATGCAGAATTTGGTATTCACAGGAATTTGCCTAGTCTTCTAAGAAATGCAAAACAAAAAGCTGTCCATGCTCTGTTTTTCTCACTACCATTTAACACACCTACCACATTGTTACTGGTTTAGTTGCAAGGAATTAGGAATACATTTCAGGCACATTTTGAAAACTAGAAAAAAAATGGTCTTCAAATGTACTGAATAAACATCTTTTGCATGAATATCCTACACTTCAGTTGCCTCAGTACAGTAGAGGTTTATTGACTTACTTCAAGCTACATTTGAATGATTGCTTCATATATTATGATATGCAACATTGCATCCTGTTTCTTTTCTATTTCTATAGCCCAAAGACTTATTGGAATCGGTGTGTTTCAGACTCATAAAAAATACATGACTTTAAAAAAAGATTATTATACAAAAATCCACCAACCTTGAGAAACTGCAGAGGTGGGGGATTTTTGTGCTGGAATTCATTCTAGTTTCCTAACATTATTCGTATGTATTTTCAGTTTGAAAGTACAGTCTTGCAATTTATAATAAAGAGCCATGAAACAGCTTTCCAGCAAGGAATTAAAAAAAAATTAAAAACTCCCAGAAATATGGATGTTTGATTGCAAGTGAGAGTAGTACTCTTCAGAGCTGGTGGAGAAAGAATTCAAATAATGATCTCTGGTATATAAGGACTCTGCTACTTAGTCAATAAAAGATGGGTAATCTTCTCCCCAGAGCTTTGCAATATGAACAGAAGATAACCAAAGTAAAATGTTTTACATGATGCTATTGTGTATGATTATTGAGCGAGCCAGAGAGGCAGATGAGAAGCAGTACTCCAAAAGGGAAATATTGTCACTGAGAGAGAACTGTCAGACTATCGAGATGGCTGTCTCTTCCCAGCAGCTGAAGAGTAGGCTATTGATGAATTGGAGGGCAGAGGTAGGGCTTAGATCAAAGCAATAATCAGAATTAGTAATAAGGCAAAATACTGCTGCATTACAATGTAAGCTCCTCTATCCCCAAACATTCATATTTGATATTTTAATATAGAATTTTTACAGTCAAGGAAAAAAATAAAGATGTACTTCTTTTACAAATATACATAAGTGCGCCTATTTGGTGCTGGTGTTGGATATTAGTTTCTCTAATAACAAACTGAACTAGCTCTTGAGAATCAGCATTCCAAAATACAGTCTTTGCAATAAACTAAATTTTTTCACAGGTTTGCTGGGTTTTTTTTTTCTTTTCCTCAACACAGAGAAGATCAGAAAAATACAAAGTTCTCATTTTGTGAGGGACTCTACAGCTCTGGAAGAAAGTAATATCTAAGTCTCATGTTCTCTAACAAAACTCTTATAATGTTCTGAACTAGTTCTAGTAGAGTGTCAAAGCTGGGGACGTACGATTAGGTATTTGCACAGGAGGATGAAACTGTCAAACTACGAAATGGGTCATTGCCTAATTCCCTGCATATAAGCTTTTTCAAAAATTGATATAAGGCTTTGAAGGAAGCATAGATTGTTTCTAATTTTGTATTACTCTTAACTAATGGTCACACCAAGGCAGAGGTACAGCTATAGCTTACCATGCCTCCAGTGGCCTTTGCTCCCTGATTACGTTGCTGACCCATTTCATTGGTTAAGCATCTTATGAAAATTGCTCTCTAAACTCAGATTAGACCAAATTAACACAGTTGATTTAAATGTGTAAAACAGGCTTTTCCTAGACCAGTGTGCTTGAATGGAAGTGGGTTCAAGAGTGCACACAGTAATCTCCATCAGGACCTTAGAAGCCAACATAGTTATGGCCAAAAGATGATGTGTGGACATATCCCATGATGCCAGTCCTCTGGAACAGACATCCTTTTGAAATGCATCCTGTTGAAGCTGGGCTACTGTGCAGTCAAAGTCACCTAATTAGAGAACAATCATGAAGAACCATAACTTTGGGGTTGTGATATACATATTAAGAAGGATCACAGGTGGCTTCCAGTCCTTTGTTATTAGGATTACCTGATGTTTAAAGTTATCTATTCCGAAAACAAGAGACCAGAACACAAACTGGAGGTGCAGGAGTTGTTTTGCCTTAATTCTTTCTTCCTCATCCATCAAAATGAGGAATTTTAATTTGAACACCCTGAAACTGAAGTAGGAGGATAGGTGACTAGATGCTTAGACATTAGTGGTAGAGCTCTAGGGACCTTTACTGGTTTTCTAATACTAAAAGTTTGTTAGCTTTTGGGCATGTAGGGAATTTGGCAAAATTTTTGTGATTGACTTTATCTGACTGAAGGGCAAGATTCAAAAAGGCAGGTAAGTCCATTAGAGACCTTGCTCACAGTGTTCAAAATGCCATTATTTTAACAAAATTTTCAATTCAAGAAATCAAATTAAAATCAATGAGTCATTTCTCATTAAAGATGTATTAAAGAGCACTCAAAGATGTTCAGTAACAGGTGTTTCAGAGGTAGTCCTGTATATTATTCAAAACCCAAATACTTCTCAAAGCATAATTAAACAATGCTTAAGACCCTTAAATATCTTTAAAAAAAGAGGATAAGCATTCTTCCTGTGGAAGCACTTTTTTTTCCATAAAATTGCTCACATGTATCCAGTGACTTGTATAGATTTAGTAAAGTATAAGTGCAAGCAAAATATTCAACCCGTATATCTGCACAAGTTTGGTGTCTTTCAAGGAGACATCACTTCCTTGCCAAATAAGCTGAACTTGCAGTCTATTTCTCTCAGGGTTGGTATATAATGAAGTACAAACTCCATTGGGAATTGGTTTTGCTGCTGGAATTCAAACTAGAACAAGCAGACGCTAGGGTGAGATAAGAAATACTCCTGCTATGCTCCACGGCTGTATTGTATGTCTGCAGCCTGCAATGTGTGAAATAGTCTTTGGCCTTCCAAGCATAGGCAATGTGCCAACAAAGCTCTCGCACGTATCTTTTGTGTCTTTGCTGTCTAAAGACTGCGGTTATATGCTTCATGGAAGGAAAGGATCCATGAGAGTGTGGAACTGATTACAGGGAGGCTACAGGTAAGGAGCAGACGGGAAAAGATGCTGCAGCATTCAATCTGTATGTTCTTCAGAATGGAGTGGGTACAAAAATGGAGTGGAAATTTCAACATGCAATGTGTCTTGGCAAACCTCTGAACCTGGGACTTATTCTTGTCCATATTTAGCTGTTTTACTGCAATGCCTTGGGAAGCTCAAAGTTTATTTTTTGTTCATACAGCACCAACAACTGTAAAGCAAGATAGCTCACTTTTCCAGCTCAGTAAAACAAATGTTATAGGACCTGTAGCAGCAAACATAAGCCCTAATGCTGATATTAAAAAATAAACTGTGTTGTTGCTTTTGATTATATCCCTGAATTTTAATAAAAAATTAAACCATTTTATCTTTTATACCTATTTATGTTGCTTACACTATTTCCATTATTCTAATATCCAACTTTTTGCAATATTTTAAGGGGACGAGGGAGTTTTACAGACAGAGGACTCAGCTGTGGGTTGTTTTAGAGCTAGACCTAACATTAACAGCAGCTTAGAGTACATTTACCTAAAGAGATGAGACTTGTTTGCACTAAACACTGTCTGGACTAACCACATAAATGCAGCTATGCTGCTTCTGTAACCAAACCGAATTTCTCAAAAACATGTTGAGGTTTCTGTATCTTGAAATCAGCACCCCTGAAGGGGGATTGGGGGAGCCTGTCTATATGAATAACATAATTAATGCATTTAGTACTAGCTCCCCAGTTATAAGCAAAATCCTAATTTCTACCTACATTGCAATTTGCATGATTTGAGAATTTCTAAGCTGCTGACTACTACTCCTTGGCTTCTACTAAAAGAAAAAGAAAAAAAAAAAGAGAAGAAAAAAATAATTGACAGGAAGAGTTAAATATGTAGAGGAATGTGTGAACATAACTGTATTAAACAAAAATATACTTAAAGTAATACCTTACCAGTGAAACAGCAGCAGTACACTTCCAACATCGAGATGTTGGTATCAGAAGTCAAGGTCTTCAGACAGGTGTTTTCTAAAATAATAAAACATACTAGGTAATATTCCATAACAAGTATAAACAGCTTTTTTTTTTTCTTTTTTTGTTCTCTTTATAATGCAGTCTTACCAGTCTGTAGTTTTAATCTAATTGTGGATGTGCTAATATTTATTCCTTTTTTTAAATAAAAACAACTTAGTATTTCTGCAAGGTATACAGAACAGATAATGAGTCAAATTCTTGCTAAGAGGCACAGCAGTGTTTAAGTAAATCAGGTGTGGAATGAGTTAAGTGATAGAGGAGGTAAATAATAGATAATGGTTTTAAAGGGAAATCAGGTCAAGAGAAGTTTGAGAAGAATGAAAAGATATGGAAAATATTAAATGCAAAACGGAAGAAAAAAATAAATGGGTGAGAAAGGTGTTAGGGCAATCTCTAAAAAAAAGAAGTGGAATTATAGTTTTAAGATTTACAGAGAGGATCTGTAAGGCCTTATTTTTTATGTTCAGTTTGAGGTGACTTAAAATTGGGACTCCTTTTAAGAAAAAAAGTTGAAAACTAATGTTAAAAATCAGGTATTTTCAGAACCACTCAGGAAGTTATCCTTATAAAACAAAAGAACCAAATTTGTTATATAGTGGAGAATATCTTCAACTAAAAACAGATCTAAAGGGAGAATTGGAAAAAAATATCCAAAAGATTCTCTTAAGATGCATAAACCAATATTGAAATATAAGGAAAGAAGGATATTACATTCCAAATTATCCAGAAGATAGTAGAGAATATTGCTCCTGAAGTTCAGCATTGTTCTGGGTAGGTAGCATGGCAGAGTCATTGAAAAGTTGGGGAAAAAATCCTTGAATGAATCAAATTCACATTGATTAATGTGCCTAAGCCTTATGTGTCTTAAGTGCTTCCTAAAACATTTGCTTAATTTATTGATAGAAGGAATTACTCACTTTTAAAGACCTTCAGCAATAGAACCTGAGTGTCCAAGTTTAAACTTCTAAAGCAGACATTAAGTTCTCCTTCTGGAAGCTTTAGATTTACCAACCTATTTCTGTTGATTGGGTAAGAAAAATGGCCAAATATTTAAGAAAAAATGCTTTATGAGGCTTTTGAAACTTATGCACAAATTAGACAGAGCGGGATTTCACTTCAGATTTAGATTACTGCAAACAATGTACAAAATTCTGATGTTATCAGGCTTCTTAAACCCATTTACATGCACAGATGAGGGAGAATTACATCAAAGGCAATATGTTTGACCATAAACAAGTGATGGAAATGAAAGATAAAGTATAATCCAAAAAAGAAGCAGTATTTAACAGAGAGGTAGAACAGACAGGTTCTTTCGCTACATGTAGTTGTCACTTTTGTAGTAGAAGATTTTTTTGCTAAACAAATGTTGGTTTGAGGAGTCAACATGTAGCCTGAAAGCACGTAGGTTGCAAAGCAAGTAAACAGCAAATAAGATGACTAGTTATTGGTACCCTAACCAAGTAGCAGCTAATAATTTTTTTCAGGACATAACAACATGTAGCATTTTGTAATGTGAATTAAAAGGTATATGTACTCATTAAGATGATTTTATCAAAACTGGACTGTCAAGGTATGTTAGTTTCTCAGTGAGTTCGCTCTGCCAAGCTTCCAAGCAGAATTTTTAATGGGACTAGCAGGAAGGAGCTTCTTTTTGTCAGTCCCTTCTTTTGACTGTGATCTTGACATTTCCATAGTGGAAGTAGAGCAACAAGGAAAAAAACATCATATTCATTAAAATGCTTTAAGCTATCAATAAAGCATCAGAATATGAGTAGGCTGCTGATTACATAACCAAACCTTCAATATGCATATTAAGTGTATTTAGAAAAAGATCTATTAACTGACAAATTATAACTGATTTTCTTCAGACAAGTAAAATGAATAGTTATGTCAGAAACCCAGTTAAGTTTCTACTCTGTAACACATAGTAATACAGTATTTAGCTTTGGTAAACTGAAGTAATATAGTGTATTTTTAGTGGATATTGCACCAAAAGCATAGCGGTAGAGTGGAAGTATTTTAGGATGAAATATATTCTGATAACTAGTGCATGGCGAAGCTAACAAACAATGTTAAGACTTCCTTGTGATACATCACACAGTATCCATATGGTGATGCATAAGTTAAATTAGTGATTCCAAATAAGATTAAACTGATCATTGCAGACGTATTAGATTTTATCCTCCACATAATGTCACAGCAATTGTTCTCATGTTCTAAGAATACAATGGTATCACCAGCTGCGTTAGAAGTTCTTGGTCTTCTGTTCCCACAAGTACACACCCCATTTTTTTAGTTAGACTATTTCAAGATCAGAATACCCTAAAGCAATGACATGGAGAACAAAGGGATGAAAATAAAACAAAGGTAGAATTATAGACAGTTAAAAATAGCGGGGGCAGGGGGAAAGATTATCTGCTTATATTTAAGTAGAGACTGCTGTAAGATAGGCTAAGAGTAGTAGACAAAGTAGATGTACAAACTGGATGAAAGGAAGAGATGTTTTTGAGCAAGGGTCTTAAGCAGAAGTCTGAGGGATCTTTGAAAAACAGCAGAAGAGCTTTGTGGACTCTGCAGATGGCAGGTGATAGGATCGTTCTATTTTGGTACAGAATTCCCATTGCCTTAGGAGCTCCACACACAGAACAGAATGGCTCTCTGTGTTCAAACATAGGCTCGCTCAATTTATTCTATACGAAAAAGCATTTGTGTGAAGACCCTCAAAGTCTGTAATCTAAGAAAAAACAAATACACTTTTACTGCAGCAGCTTAGAATTTTTTTAAATGTACTTTTTGCAATCTAAGTTGAAAATTGTTAAGATGAGGCAGATGCCATTTACTTCATTTCCCTTAAAAAAAACCCTAAAAGTAAAATATATTGCTTAAGCAGCAGGCACCTTTTCCTTTTCAAGCTGCTGCTTATGCCTCAAGCAGAATGCTTATAGTCTGAGCATTTTTATTATAGTAAAAAAAAAAAATATTCCGGAACAATGCCAGAGACTCCAGCAGCTGTGAGTCAAAACTAAATATCACATGGGTGGGATTGCCATAGTAACTAACTCAAATGCTTTAGGTACATTAGAACGGAGTCCACCCTTCAGTTTACCTTTCACCTGAAGTATAAGTTGTGGTCACTTCCTGTGATGAAAGCTTACTAAAGAATATTAAACCTATAACATCTGCTTATAGTCATGTAATATTCCATCACTATTAGTGGCATTGTACCAAGACAAAAAAAAAGAGGAGTGGGTGTCTGAAAAGAAAGAGTCACAAAAAGTAACATGAGGTCCCTACTTCACTTCAGAACAGGATTAAGTTCTTAAGTTTGCAGAAGGAAATTGATTACTCATATGAAAATAATGGCTGCCAACCATCATACTGAAAAAAAAACAAACCACCACCTTCAATAGCAGGTCTTGGGAAAGCAACAAAATCACAGTAGGTGTCAAACACCACAACTCTGGTAAAACCTTTGACATTCTCATGGGACAGTCTTATATGCATGTTGGTCCTGTGGCATCAATAGGCCAAGATGCCTCCAGCCACACTCAGACTCTGTCTTCACTGGTCAGGACCCCATTCAGCTCCCCCAGGGCCACCAGTCCCTGCCCCAGCAGTGCTGCAGCAGTGCTGGTCTACAACTCTGTCTTTGCCCCCATCTCCTTTTGCTCCCAGCTGGACTCCCTGTCTGGCCCTGGCCCCGGTTAATCAGTTGCCATGTTGGGGGCTGTTGATGGACTGACCCATCACCAGCCCCATGGGACTGTGAGGTCATGGCCAGCACCAGGTCATCTTTAACTCTGGCTGCCCAGCCATGAGGAACTTGATCATCCATACAGCTCAGGACAGGTATTGCTACTGAGTGGGTGAACAACAGGCTGGACCACAACACTCAGGAAGTAATTATCACTAATTCAGTGCAAAAGTGGAAGACTACTTGAATAGAGAGGATTGTTCTTGGTTCAATTCTGTTCAGAGTTTTCACTAACAATCCGGTTAATGCAATAAAAAAGCATGATTATTAGGAATTTACAGGTGCTACCTAGGGGGGGAAGGACTACATGTTGCTGGGAAAACAGCATTAGAATTGAAAAGGGTAATTACTGCATTTTAGACAAAATGGAATACAACTCACTACAGACAAGTGAAAGGAGCTCTGCTTAAGTAAAAACTACCAGATGAGGAAAAGGATAAAGAACATCACTCCTTTAAGAAGAATTTAAAAGCAAGGGTTGAAATAGAGCTGCACTGAACAACAAGCCAGATATAATGTTATTGTGAAGGCGGCAATCACCACACAGGAGTCTATCTGGCAAGACATTAAATGGACTCTTTCTGCTCCATCTGACAGAAAAGACCTGATCTGGAATCTGATGACCAGGTGTACAGCATGGCGAGAAGTGGGCAGTCTAAAGAAAAGCAATGCAAATGGCCAGAGGCTGAGAAAACTTGATCTGTGAGGACAGATTGAAAGAGCTGAAATTTCTTTCCCCTTAGAAGAATTAATAAGGGCATGATAAAAACCTTCAAGTACAAAAATTTATTGTAAAAAAGTGAGAAGGTATGTTCTATGTCCATAGAATAACTTGTGAAAGAAAGAATGAAGCCAAAAATCTGAGCTATCAAAAGTTAAGTAAAACAGAGTGCTGAATACTTTGTTTTGAGACTTGCCACCACTGAGGTCTCTAGGAATATGCTAGACAGCCATCTGTCAGCAACATGATAACATGTATAGTTAATCTTGTCTTGAGGGATGGACTGTTTCTTGGTGACCTTTCCAGCACTTTTTTTAATGTAGCTATTGCCAAATCCAAGCAGATCTTTAATGGGAATATTAGCAGCGTACTATGTACTGCAGTATCTGTAGAAGAAACACACACCATCTAGAAATATGGTCTACTGAAGTTTCAGGTTAAATGTGTAAGACTGTCTGCATTTAGCTCTTGATGGTGTTACATATATTTTTGGTTTACAGTGGTGGCGTCTACAAAATTACCAGTACAAGGTTTTCTGGAAAAATAGAAATTCATGGACATTTGAAGGCTAAAGAGTGTCAGATAAAGTGAAGTGTTATTGCTACAAAACCTCATGCCAGAACTAATCTGGAGGTAAGTTTCAAAGACAACTTCAATAGCATCTTATGAAATCTAAAGAAGAAAGGATTGTAGCTACTCTATGCTATGAAGTTTATTTTTTTCAACAGTAGAGAAGAATGAAAGACTTGTGGAAGGACCAATATTAGCAAACAAATTAAACTTGAAAAAGGGTAAAGCATACAACCCAGGGGAGCTGAGTGTCAATATTTAAATTTTTGAAGACAATGGCCACAGAGAACTCTCTCTGCTTTTCACCGCAAAGGCAAGAAGGCAGGAATCAAAAGTTCAGTTCCTGCTTCTGTTTTTCTTCAGGCTTCCAGATGAATGATTTATTAAATTCTGAAAAAAACCAAAACAAAACAAAAACAAAAACCTGTGGGGTTTAGTTGTGTAAATAATACAGAACTGGCACTGTTTTTGGCATATATCTGACGACTAAACTGTGCCCTTTTGTAGCTAAGCTCAAGGGAAGACCTTAACCTGAGGAGGCCCGTATGAGTCCCATACCAGTTTCAACCACATTTGACAATGTGCTGTTGGTTTCAGAGAGTAAAGCAATGTATCCCGGTCTTGCGAACATTAAAAAATCCATATAAAAAACATAGCTGCAACAGCAGTGCACGAATTGTAATGATACTTTATAATTAATGGTGGAAGAAATGTTAAAGGTAAGCACAGATATACATGGGTCAATGCAGCTGAAGCAGCAATGTTTTAAAGGCAGGGACAGGAGGCTGTGTAGCAGTTATACAGTGTATCAAGAGTAAGACCAAATGACAGAGCCTATAAGGTTCAGTCACAGAGAGTTGTGCAGAAAAGAAGGGGATGGGTTAAGAAAAGGACAAAAGCAACAGCCCATGTGTATGGTAAATCTCATTTGGATCAGCAAGGCAGCACAGAGCCAACGGCAGGAGTAGGAATGCTCTGGATACATGCATTTAATCTGGACAGGTTGTGGTTCCAGATGGCCAAAAGACAAATCACATCCAGTGTGAACATTTTTAAATGTTTAATTTTATTAAAAAGTCCTAATGGAGCTTTCCTGAGCAGGAAATGGCATGATCACTGCTATGCACAGCTCCAGGTGGAAAAGAGTGCATTGTTGTCATTTTTATTTTGAGCTAAGTCCTCCTGGTGTGGAGCAGCTGCGTGGTCCCTAGGCATCCTGAAAGGTGGCACTCCAACAGGACGTCTAGAAACATGGATGTGGGTCCCAGAAGGGGCTGCTCAAACCAGCTCTGCACAGACGGCTGGGAAAGTGCTAGTTCCCATGTTGGTCACCAACCTTCAGAGTGCCAGCCTGGAGGCCAGTCTGTCAGAATTTAAAACTGCCTTCACAAAAGGTATGAACTTTATACATGAGAGGAGTAGGAAGCCTGCAAGCTACCCAGCAGGGATGCTTTCCAAATATGATCTTAGGCATTATAAAAAAAAAAAAAAAAAAAAAAAGTGTTTTTATTACTAACATAAGTTCTGTTTTAAAATGCAAAATTTGAAAACATCTTCATTGAACAAAGCTTTTTAAAAACAACTAACTTCCATTCACAAAGGGCACTAGCCAGAGTGTACTAGATATTTAAATTAGTACCGTGATCCTTCTGGGAATTTTCTAAGGCGAAAAAGTTATTGAGAAAAACTTACTTGGAGGTTTTGTTGTTTGGTTTTTTTTTTCATTCTTTTCTACACTCTCTAAACATGTTCTTTTTCCTGCTAATTAAAGACCAATATACTGCAGCTTAATAGCTGTCCACGATTCACTGAAAAAGAGAATGAGCTGTCTTATTCTACATAAAATCATCCATGAACCTATCATCCCATCACCCTTTATTTTTAGAAGTAGGCTTGACAGCTCCTCTTCTGGGCCTTGCTGGCAGCATGTTAGATCTCGCATCTCTGTGCATTGCACCTTGGGCATTACTAGCACAGGGGATGCAGAACGCAGGACATCTAAACCGAGGAGGGCAGAAAAAGGGTAAGAGCCCAGACTGTTAAACCTCACCAACTGGCCACATCTGCCTGAGGAGATTTCTAGAATTACCTTTAATTACTGGTAACACTGCTGTTGTCAGGAAGAGGAGTAGAATATGAGATTTGAAGCCCTTAGCCCCAAATGTACTTTGCAGCTGTCAGGTAAAGCACAATTTCCTTTTCAAAAGCCAGTAGCTACTTGTGGAAGGGTTTTGTCCTTTCTTTTCATGTGAGATGGCTACCTGGTGCCGTAGAAAGTTGCTCAGGAGGATTTTAAAGCAACAGGGAATACAGGTACGTGAGGCTTCAGCTTTCTTGTAGGGGTTTGCTTTGGTGTTTTTACCAGCCTCTAACTTGAGCGGAAGAAGATGTCAGGAGGCTATCAGGTCTGAGGAGAACATTGTTCTCACATACCAGCATAGTACCTCTGTGTCTTCCTGGGACATAACATTACAGACCTCTTTTTATCTAAGCTACTCACAGTGCTTGTCCATTAAATAAAGCCAAACTGCCCTCACCACAAGTTATTCAGTGCCAACACTGAATAAATATAAACCCACAGTACTCCTTTGAGGATATGGGTCAACCATTCAGCTGTTCAGTCGTATCTGCTAAACAGATGTGAAACAGTGACAGTGATTTGCCTACATCACGTTGGTTACTTAACTATCAGCCATGAATCTCTTCCTATAAGATGTTTTGTAACAAGTTAACTTCCAAATTAACTTGTAGATCCATTACACTCTGGAGCTTTGTTTATATTAGAAATGCCTGAGAGGTTGTGATTTTTTGTATTTTTATTTATGAATACCATGGATTGCAAGAGAAAGGGGAACAACATTGAACAATAAATGAAATTAGGGAACAGTTAGCATCGATCAGTTCTTGTCTGTTGCCAAGGACAATCTTGGTGTGTCTCATTTTAAATTCTATTGAGCAAATTAATGTGTAATTTCCTTATCATGAGCAGTGGCTGATCTAAAGAAGCTTCAAGAGGTAAGGAGTGCTAATGGATCTTGGAATTGGATCCTAGCCATGGCAATGAGCCTGGAGCTGAACATCACCATTAATGGATGGTCTATGAGTACACAGTGAAGAGCTAGCACGTTGGTCATAGGAACTTCTTTATGCTGTATTTTCTGTATCAACAATTCTTGTCTTTAGAGCATCTCTGCCTTCTTTCAAGATTTTTATTTTCTTTTTATGCTGACAGGGTTATTTGTTTTCTTTGCCTCTCCTTCTCCTGTTTTCCTGCACTCTTCCTTCCTCCTCTGGTTTATTTTTAAAGGTACCTAAAATACAATTGAAGCATTTTGGGAATCATCTGTGCCAGTTTCTGTATGTGACCAGACAAGTATGTGTTCAGGCATGCACACAAACATACCTGACTGCTGAACTGTCTTATTGTAGTGTATTTGTGCTTTGGTGAAGGAAAAAGAACAAGAGAAAGAAGAGGGAAGATACTGTTAATTACCATCACTTGTTACAAAATCAAAATAATTTCTCTCACTTTCTCCCTGCTTTTTTCATTTTTCTTTTTCTTTTTTTCTTCTTTTTTCCTTTTTTCCCCTTTTTTTTTTTTTTTAATATATGAAAAAAAGCAGATTATACTGGAAGTCCATGTGTATGTCAAATACATGTTGTTATCTTTGCAGAGTCTATTCAATTGGATTGGTTTGTGTGACCAGAAATAATTTTGCTTCCATTGGCAAGCTAAGGGGCTTTAAAACCTCACATGGAAGCTGGACTTTTCATAAACTCTTCAGAATAGTCACTTCTGTGCAACTGGACTTCTTCAAAGGAACTAATAAACAGGAATGGCTTCCACAATTTTTTTTTAATAAGCTTGATTTACAAGCACTTTTTCACAATATCACCATAAACGGTTTTCCTACTAAGAAAAGTTAAAGCACTTTTCTCCTGGTTTTGGAGATCTTTTGTTTGCTCCTTTCTTTCTTTTGTAAATGCTAAATGCTTTTCCAGATTCCTCCACAGAAGAAAAAGCTTAGAAAAGGCAGAAGTTTCAGCTCCAGTAGAATCCAAATGGAATTATTTGATATCCAGCATACGGAAACCAACCTGCCAAGAGCAAACACTGGGATAACAAACAGCGGTTATGAAGAAGTTTTTAAGAAATTAATTCACATGAATTTCTATCATGCAGTGTGTATCACAGTGCAGAAGCATAGAATAAAGGAAAAAAGGGAGGAGAGAGAATGCACAAATGTGAGGGATAAGGAGTACTGAGGCCTGAGGAGGGAAAGAGTGAGAGGCTACAGAAATGGCTTTGGTGCACCGCACAATGATCAGCTCTGATTTTCATTGTGCAATAGGATTTCCCTGCTTTTACTGCAGAATTTGCTCAAGCCTCAGTATATCTGCTGTGTCTGGAAAAGAGCTGATGACCCTATTATCCAAGCATGATTCACAATTCTTATTGAGAAATTAATTTTTGACTTATCTGGAGAAGGTAGCTTTTGTGATTACATTTCACTGTGATGTAATTTTACAAATGTCACATACAAAATACACTGGAACTGCTATCTCCTTTACCACTGGTAAATGGTAACTGCCACTGTTATCAAAGTTGATTTATGCATGGTTATAACTCAGAAGCTGATCAGTATTTTTTTTTCATTAATTCATAGTAGCCATGCTTTTTTATATTTTCTTCAAACATAGCCCAGAGAAGTAGGTTAGGTTTAACTGGAATGTGAGACCATTTCCATGCAGAAAGACTGTAAAGATGAATCTTTGCTCAACTAAAAGTAGTCTTTTAAATTTTCTCTACCTGTTTGTACTACTGATCAAAATTTTGCCTGTCTAATAATTTTATTCTCTGCAATTGTCATTCCTTATTGGCTATTGTTACCAGCAATTATTCCCTAAGCTTTCTCTCCAGGACCTTCTTTTCTGATGTCTCAACTTCCAGTTCTGTCAGGAGCCTTGTTTCATTAATAAATTATTCATATCCATTTGTCTTCCTGTGACTATTCCAGCTCATGCTTTTGTAACTATTGCAAAGATTGCTTACTTTTTCACTTTAGGTTCTCTCTAAGCCTCTGGTTTTTCTCAATGGATAAAAGTTACAGTTCTGGTGATTCACTCTTTGGCTGATTACAGAGAAACACCCTTTGTTTTCAGTGGAAGAATCCAAAAAGATACAAGATAAACTTGTGGCCCAGAAAGAAAAATACATAGCTAATATGGGAGAATGATTCACTGTTGAAAGAAAATACCTGATAGGTGAAGGAACTGAAAACCCCTGAGACAGAACAGCACAGTTCTGTGTGGAACAGACCCCTCAAGGATGTGGAAACTACAGTGAAAAAATTGTGTAGGCTTTTGCTAGGCATCAAGATTTATAACCCTGGTTTCCTAGAACTCCTAAAGTAATCAGTCTCTAGTTGTTCAAACAGCTCCTGAGTTGATTAGAAAATTTTGTCCTGACTGGATAAATACTAAAGTTTTAACACAACCTAGAACAAGATTAGAATTCAGGCTTCTTACTGGAAATAAGCAACAGACAGAATGATACGGTAGAAAAAAGAATTTGAGTTGACGAACTTTTTTTGTTCCCTTTCCTGCCAAACCAACTGCAAATGAATATTCTGTAACTGCCTCAAACACAGCAATCAATAAATGTTCCCACTGCATCAGAATTCAAATTTATATTGATTTTTACCTTCTTTATGTCCCTGACATAAAGATGAAATGGATTCCTGAAATTCTCCTAACAATTTTGCACACAACATTTCAAAACAATTTGTGAAACCATCAAAGACAAACGTATCATCACTCCACTAATACTCTAGTAAATACTGCTGGACAAAATTGAATAGGCCTACAACTTGTATTAGTGAGATTTAACATTGTATAAATTTGCCATCTCTCTCCAATGTCACAAAACTTTGCTCTTTTTTCTTATACCATTGAAGGTATGAAAAGCTCTGCCAAAGCAGGTTGTAAGCAGATCCTTGTTAGCAGTAGCAGAATTCATACAGGATTATTGAAGACGAAATACTGTGCAAATCTTGCCATCCTAAAGACAGATATACTTCCAATATGGGTTTTTTGACAGTCTGGCTTCTATTTTTTTCACATTCCTCATGCTTGGCCATGTACACTAGGCATCTAATCAGCATGGCGTGACTTTGCAGTACATGATTCTGACTGATGGAGGCCAGGTGCTAGAAGTTTCCTCAGTGTTTATTTATACCTCAAGGGGTTCAGGAGGACATTTCAGTGGGCCTTGCTCTTTGTTGCATTCACAGCAGGAATTTTTTCATTACTTGTCAGCAGCATAGACAAGGCACAAATGAGGATCTGCAGAATGAAGGGACTTGCCCACAAGATCCATTCAAGCCAAGAGCACCTGCCAAGAAGCAAACCCAACATGGGCACCAAGAGATAACTTCAACATCTCTACTTGGATTTTTTTTCTCACTGCTGAATACCAGGTTCTGCTTCAGAGAAAGGTCAACTTTTTCTGGAAAGATTGAGCTGAACAAGCAGGAAACATATTGCTTTCTGCTGAAAAGATTTACAGTTAATGACAAAATAAATTTCAGCTACTGGCCCTAAATTCACTTTTCCAGAGAAATTTCAAATCAGTAAAACTGCTTGCACAAATGCTCATGGAAAGTAGTTACCAAAAGTACATCAGAATGTTTCAAAACTGGTTTCTGGTTACATTTTCTGCACATTTTTAGTTTGATAAAAGTTATATCCCAGCTAAATTAAAATGGTGAAAAGTTCAAAAGTGAACACTGAAGCTCTGGGAAATTCCTGAGTAATGCAATCTCAAGCTCAAGACATCTCTAAACACTACATTAAGTATTTGATATTGTCACTGCCAGATACAGGATACTGACTAAAAAGAATGTAAATCTTTTTTAGTATCTCCATTGCTATGTTCCATGTACTCAGCTTGACTGTCTCAGTGGTTTGGACTTGGCATAGCAATTGAAAAAAAATAAAAATCAGAAACATGAAGCAGCTTTAATTATGAACCTCTTAACTCTGATTGCATATATGGTTCTCTAGTCACATGGGCAGAAGTCCTTCATGTATGTTTTGACATAAACAGGGAAAGTTACCAAGTAAATATTTTTAGGTACCACAGGACCACTAATCACAGGTAACAACTTCTATTTTTGATCTTACTGAAATGTTAATAATCAGAGCAAAACATTCCTAAGCCTATGCTTAGGACACTCCACACAGCAAAGCTATTATGCAGGATCTATCATGAGTTCAATGGTTAATTTAAAACAAAAGGCAGAAAAACTGCTTGCAGGTGACTAATCAGTTTGGAACTGCCAACTTGCCACCTGTCCTGTATCAACAGGTCTCAGTTGTTTAAGCCACTTTATACTGAGACTATGAAGAAAAATAAAAAAAAGATATTTAAGGGCTGATTCCTCAAAGAGGGACAGCATTACAATGACCTGAAGTGTCCAGAAATTGTTAGCTATAATCTAGAGACTGAATTTTCCATACAGTGGAAACAATTTAGTACCAATGATGGGATTTACAGAAGCCACAACTTGCAGAAGCTGCTACTTACATTAATTAATTGAAAGTGCTGAGGACACGGGTGGGACTAAAACCTGTTGTTTGCCAGGACTAGAGGAAAAAAAAAAACTGTTTTATCTGCTTAGTCAGCCATCAGAAATAGCAACCCTTTCTTTGACTGTGGTGTTTCAACAGGTCTCCAAAGAGAAGAGTAGCATCATCCCCTTGAGCATTCCTGTAACATGCTGGATCTCCAGCTCAGCTCCTTTTTCAGCTAAATTGGATGTGTGGTTATGTCTTTCACTTACCCATGCTGCTCGATCTCAGGTTATTTTGAGCTGACACAACAAAGGGACAGCTCCATCTTCTCTTTAGAGAAAATGCTTTAGTTATTCACAAAGACTGCAACCTGCATCTGCCACTGGCCTTTGCAATGTTCCCACTGGCCCCTTAAACTGTGAAATGATGAGATCTTTCTGAACAATCAAAATATAGTGACAGATCCTGCAGGTGAAATGGTCTAAATCTTTACACACAAGGCATACAGTCCTGCCCTGAGCACCTCACCACCAATAGCTGTGCATGTGCCCAGCATTACAAGCATATATAGTTAATTGAAGCAGGTTAAGTTTAAGCATCAATTGATCAGGGATGTTGACAATCTCAGTGAGGGGCTTTGGAAATTGAAGCACTTTTAGAAATGTAAATCTCTTTTTGGTTCTACTGACTTGTCAAAAAACTCTCATTGAGGGATTTTCACTGCTTGTCCGGTGTTCCTTTCCTGAGGACCCCAGCAGAACAGTGAAGTCTGACCAGAAGCGTATGATCTCATCCATCACTAGTATTGATTGAAAAGAAGCTAAATGTTATGGTCCTCAGCTAAATGTCAGTTCTTCTCATTTTATTCTACTTCTAATCTTCAGGATAACTTCTTGAACATTACAAAAGAAATTGCCAGAGATGAACAAATCGTTGCGGTCTATTGTCCAGATATGGAAAACTAAGAAATTACCCCTACAAGATAGAACATACTAAGCAATTGTTAATTTTCTGGCTTTGGCAAGTTCTTCTGTCATTGCCAGGGCCTTGGCTATATGAATCTCATTCCTGGAGAACAATTATTCATTATTTTCTTTCATTTTACAGCTGATTCCCACACATCTGCATAGTGAGGCAGTTCCCCTGCAGTTCTAAAATTGTCTTTTGATGTGTATAATAGTTAATGAGTTCTCAAATAAAAACAGAAGTACATTAACCAAAGAGTTTAACGAATGTTTTTAATTATGGGAACTGCATGTAGTGCACTGAACAACTGTGACCTTTGGTTTAGGCTCTGAGAGTCCCCTTACAATAGAAATGTCCCAGCAGTGGCAGCAAACAAGGGTCAGCTTTGTGAAAGATCCATATCAGCAGCTGCTGTCAACAAGTCAAGGCGGAATTAAAAACAGCAGCTAGAGTTTTAGAGTTGGTCTGACCTTGTACTCCTATCTGTATGATCGCAGGACAAAAAACCTCGGTAATACCAAAATTAAATGAACAACTGGTTCCCTGTAAGCAGGATAGTCTTTTATGCAAACAGGGATAAAATGTGTGATTTAATAAGGTATCACTAATATTTTGATTGGAACAAAATTCAAACTAAAACTTCAGAATGAGGCAAATTTTAAATTCATATGCAAGCCTTGATCAAAACTTTGCATCTCATAAACCCTTTCTAAGCTGAAGTTTAGATTGGGTGCATTTTTAATATGTATCAGTGCTTGACAGAAGGTGCCATGATGGAAGTGGACATTAAAAGATTATCACAGTGTTCATTTTATTGGATGGAGAAGCTTTATAGTTCGCTGGCAGTGAGGTACTAATGGAATTAAACTTTCTGGAAGAGATAGGAAATACAGCAACACAAGTTTAATGGGGCAAATTCAAATATTTTTAGCTTGAGGTACTTCTGGCTGAAGTCAAGAAAAAGTGGAACAATCCTTCAGAAGGTCAGAAAGTTTATAATGTATCATTATTTGACATAAATTTCAAGGCAAAAAGGTTACTCCCTCAGAAAAAAAATAATGCTCCTTGTTGTCTTCTGCCCAAGGACAGGAGGAATGCCAGCAGCCTGCCTGCCTGGTAGCTGTTGTGTCATGCTGGTTCTTAAGAGCCTGGCAGTTTCAGTTCAAGTAGAACACCGTAAATGCATATGCAGGGCCTGTACTTATAAACATCAAAGCTTCCAGTGCCTGGAAAGGTCTGAGCATGTCTACAAACTCTGGGACAGTGTAAGGGCCAAGCATGCTGCTTTCCTGCAAACACCTTGAGCCCCACTCCTCCCAACTGCTTTATGAACTCCTCATGTCTGAGGTCGGGGGACAGTTAGCAGCCAGCGGTATGTACAGACCCAGCAAGGGTTCAGCAGCTGGTGTGCTTAAACCTGGTGTTCACCTCAGTGAATGATCCAGGAAATATCTTCTTTGTTTGAAGTTCTGTACTGATTTCAAGTTTAACCCTGAGCAACATTTATTTAACCTCTTTATGACTCTATTTCCCTGACTGTAGTATGGCTACAATAATACTTTCCCACCTTTAAAGGTTATTGTGCATACAGATCCCTGGGGCATGGGGAATAGTATCACTATTTATTACTTACAGCCATTTTTCAGAGTTGAAAATCTGATGACCCTCTCATCTGTGTTATCTTTTGTGGACATACGTGTTATATTTAACCTGTTTCCTGAAGCAGCCCTATCATTTGAAGATGTTTGCTAACCAGACATTTATTTATTTTAATTTTATATGTCTGTGGACTTCTTCAGCTTATTGGTGCTTGAAATACAAGCCTAATTTCTGTTCTTACCTCACACATCACAACAATTATTTTATTAATTAATATATCATTATAAATAAATGTGTTTGACATATCCTATCTCAATGTATTGCAAAAAGACACATTACATAAAAATGTTGTAGAGTGTAAATGCAGTCTAAGAGCTACATTTGACAAAGGGGAAAAACAAAGGTACTAACCTTAAGGAATGCCAAGTTCTTTCCATTCTCATTATGGAGAAAAAGGAGCACTGTGGATGTTCTGTATCAATAGGAAGACGTTTATCACCCAAAAGCCAAGCCCCTAAATAGAAGTAAGGCTTAGATCAGAGAGAGACTGAATGCTAAGTTTGGGAAGAGTATCACAAATTTCCCAAATTTCACACAGAACATTTATTGAAAATAAATAAAATATCAGAATCCTAACTACATATCCTGAAGATGTCAGCTAAATGCAGCTACTTTTTCTTTCATATATCTTTTACGAAATTCACATGCAGCAGTGCCACTACTAGGTAGAAAGTCTTTCATACTCTTTGGAAGACCTCAGTCCCTTGGCCCTTAATGAAACAAGTATTTTTTCTCAGTTATTATGAGATAAACTGCACCCAGCACAGCCAATACAGCCTTTATTACAGATATCAGATCTGGGTTCTAGGATATGTTGAAATATATATATATATATATTTATCCTATGTCTGCCAGACCCAGAACATCTGGGCTCTAGGATATGTTGAAGTATATATATATATATATATATATATATATATATATATATATATATATTTATCCTATGTCTGCCTTATGAAGGTATTTGTAAAAGATTCAGTGATGCCACCAGTAAACTTGTAAGCATCAGTAATTTTGTAGTGTTCACTTGAAGATATCTGTTTGCAGTTACTGCTGGTTAGCTCAGTAGCTTTGCAATGCAATGTGTCTCGCCTTGCAGTCAGTGCTACCTACCACTGAATTACTTGGTTTAGATAATGGCATATATGCAAGAAGAAGACTGAAAGTCAGGGCACTTAGTTGACAGAACATTCATTCAGAAGCTTAAATTACTTTTTAAGTCAGTGCTAGGTGTAAATCTGTTATATTTTGAATGTAATAACATACACTACAATGTAAACATATGCATCAATAGGTATTTGTTTGGTTTTCTCCCTTAAACACCACCTGTATAAACACGGACCATTTTCTGAGTACTTTGATAAGGGGTGGTTTAGGCACTTCATTTTGTGTAAATAAGTTTTGCAGCAATGTTTCTAAAAGGTTTCCCCCTACGTACCTGAACTACCTGCTGTCTCTTGATAGATAATAAAAGCTTTATGCATGCTACATGAAATCACCCAAACTTTAAAGAATTCCGTGCTTCATTCAATCACCAAGAAACAACCAGAAGACAGCAATAGAACTGCAATGATAGCGGTGAATAGAATTCATAGTCAGTTTTCATCATGGTAAAAAGATTAAAAGATGGGTTCCTAAAGGCTCTGTATGAGGTTCACTGTAAAACATTTTTAATGATCTACAAATCCCAACATGAATAATGGGGGGAAGGGGGGGGGGGGGGGGGGGGGCGGGCATTGTCAATAACACAAACCATTGTTACATTTGGTTAAATCTAGAAAGGCCTGTGCAGAACTTAAACAGGACTGAATCAACTTGGGAAAACGGTCAACACAACGGCAGACAATGTCCCTGTTCATAACTGAAGAGCCACTTGAAGAAAATATAGCTATGTAAATAATGAAGCATGTATGAACTTGTCTTTAACAAAGGGATAATCAGTATTCTACATTTGTGACACATAATGCTAAAATACAGACTGGTCGGCTGTCTCATGAAAAAGAGAGCAGGGAAATGTTATGGACTGTTCATCATGAACTTCTGCTCATGATGCATGTACAGCTGTGCTAAAAGGAAACAAATAAGTTCTTGAGGTACATAAATAATAGGATAGTACGTAATATGGAAAATTTCTTTTATGTTGTCACTGAGGTAGCCCCTAATACTTCTTGCTTCAGACTGGTTTCTTATTGGAGAAAACATACTGGACAAGTAGACAGGTTGAGTGAAGATAGATAAGAACAAGTTATTGGTATAGAAAAAAAATATTTACTTCAAAGAAAGACTAAAATATTATTAAGTTAAATGATTAAAGGGGAACATGATAAAAGTGCATGAAATAATAAGAATGAATTGAGAAAGTAGACTTTACAGGAAATAGCCCTTCAACACATTAAAAGTAAATGTTTCAAAAACAATAAACATCATTTCTTCCCAGCTTGTGATTACATTGTGGAAGTTATTGCCAGAGTATGTCTTTGATGCTTGAAACTCAGAAGGCTTGAAAGTGTTTGGATGAACAGGTGATGAATTGCATAATAATAGCATTGGGAACTATTCGCTCTCACATTTCAGGTTTCCTTTTTTCTGTAATACTTGGGTTTTGATTCAGTCACCCAGGTCTAAGTATAAATACACCTCTAGTGCAATTGGAGATATCTCAGGATATACTATGTCATGTTGGTCTCATGAGGATGCCTTGGATACAGTATGGTGTCTCAGATGGCTCTCAACACCTATGTTTCAGAATACAAATAGAGACCTTTAAGCTTGTCACCGTCAGAGGAAAGACACTGATCTACAGCAGCCACAGGTCTAATTTAGTGTGAAAGATCCCATGTTTCTAGTGAGCATTCCCAACAGGAGTGAACAACAACTCAGTGAAGAAAAAAACATTCATAAGGAAAATGAAAAAGAAAATTACTGAAAACCAGCTTGTAGCCAAACCATTATTTTCAATAATATACTCGAGAACCCATATTCTGCAAGCCAGACTCCAGAGGAAGGAAGATAGAAATCGTTCAGTCCTCCCCTTAGTCACCTCTATCCTCCTTGCACGAGGTCATCCAGCTATGAAGGTTAATGATAAACCTACTGACTGCTGGCTTGCAGGTCTACAAGATTGTATCAGGCACCTGATAATTATTTTCTGAATATACTTCTAGGAAAAGCTATTACCTTCAGGCCTGAGGGGGCAAATTCCATTCACTTCAAAACAGTTTCTTCATGGATAAATTTACTCCTTGAGTTTTGTTTAACTACTATAAACCTGTAAGGATAAGTTTGTCTCATTTTTCCGGTGAAGGTAATGCTGAAAGAGGAGTGAATGGAAAATATTGTTTTACCTCATTAGCATGAAAATCTGATTTCTGCCAAACAAATGAA
Source organism: Falco peregrinus (assembly GCF_023634155.1). NCBI lineage: Eukaryota > Metazoa > Chordata > Aves > Falconiformes > Falconidae > Falco > Falco peregrinus. The sequence goes on from NC_073727.1 coordinate 64,686,480, forward strand.
GAAAATATCATACTTCTTTCAAACACAAACTTAGTATCAGGAGAATAAACAAAATGCTTCAGGAAGGTTACATTTGTATGTACAAAAAAAGACGTCTTATTTGAAGAAATTATCTTAATAACTTGGTTAATTAAAAAAACAAGAGGTCTTACATCCTAACCAGCACAAATAAGGACATATCATAAGCAATGTAAACATTTTAAGATGACAAAGGCATAAATTATTTCCTTTAAACTGATGTTTTGTTCCAAACCTTGTGTCATTTATAGAAGAAGGTTTAATGGCCATGTATACCTGAAAATGCACATCTATAACGGGAAAACAGACAACTTGTGTAGCGTCTGTTCTGAGGTAATTTTCTATTCCATTGTCATTAAGTAGAAGATGAATCCTTTAATTATACTTTAAAATTCAGTCATGCTGTTATCCCACGAGTTAATTCAATTAAAATGAATCCTTGTTAATTCGATCAAAAGGAATCAAACCAACTCTTCAACTGTTTTTCTTCCTTGTGTTTTTCTTTTGGAGAGGGACTGAGGGGATAAAGGGAAGAAGTGTGAACTAACACCAGGGTGCTTGTCCCTGCACCCTGACAAAGCAAAGCTTGCTTCCTTTCATGCATATACAATGGCCTCCTGTAGGAAGGGGCCCTCTGCTATTTCAGTAGCTTTCCCACATGCCCAGAGTTTTGTCTGTCACCCCCTTGTCAATGTGTAAGCAATAAAGTTATCATCAAATTTTTAGATTTAAGATTAAAAATGGTGATGGGAATAGGAGATGATTTATTATATATGACATGCATTTCTGTTTATGTATTCATGAAAGCCATGTCTGCAAGATCTGTAATGCCAGCTTGCACACACTGCACAAATATGAATAAATGAATAATTGTTTTGATAATATTAAACAGCATGTGTGATGTAGCAGAGCAACATCTGTTATTAACAGTATAAACAAAAGGAGTTTTTACTGATTGCATGTCATTCTGCATACAGGAACAATGTAATAGGTCCAATTTGGTAACTCTTCGCAGACAGCAGGAGGGATTGTGTAGGCCTGCTGTGAAAAACAGGAACAAGATTAGAGCAACAGTTCTTTAAAATGTAGAGAGGGAAAAACTCTATAAAAATGCTAAAGGAGGAAAGTATAAACTGTATATAGAATTGCAAAAGTTCATAGATACTATTTCTCCTTCTGAATATTATCATCTTCCCTTTATTTTTTCTGGTGTCCTGCAGTGAGCTGAAAAGCAGTAACTGAATAACCTGGATTTCAGAGGGATCTGGCAATTTTAAATACTTGTAAGTACCATCTCAGGTTATAACCATGTAGTTAAAATACCCTTTATGACACCAGGAACAAAGGAGAATAAACCCCAACATTTCCTGTTCTAAATATATTAATAAATCTTGATTCAAGAAATGATACCAAGGATTACACAAAAAAGATATAAAATTAGGATGAAGTTTTGGCAATATAGCTGAGCAGTAATAGTATCTCACTGCTGCTTAGGAAAGCAATGTGACTCACCACTACCACCAGCAACAGGCTGTAGGTTCCTTCATCCTCACTGATGCCATCATGCCATCACTGACACTTTTCTTATCCCAAAACGAGCTAATTCAAGAAACTAAACCAAGAGAAAAGTAATCTCTAAGGTTACCTTTCTGCTGGTTAAATTCCTTGAACCATGCTTTTAGCGGGATGAATGAATACAAGAGTTAAATACAAGGAATGTTAATGGAACACAGAGATGAAGTTGCCTGTTCTGGATGCCGCTTGCTATACGATGAACTCCATTATGAAATTGCACCTTCAGCCCACCAAAGTGACCTATAAATCAATATGTCAGAGTGTATCGCTGTATACTTCCTCTTTGCTTTTGCTATATTAGCTCTCCTTCACTATCACTTTTATATGATTACTTATTTCCAGCTATTGAATGGAAGCCTCCAGTTGTCCCTGGAAGAAACCCTGTTCTGAATCCACACCTGAGTTCTTCACTCAACACAACTCACCTGCAGTTTCTTAACCTGATTTATCTACAGCTACCCAGTCACTAGATCTCTAAACCCATCGTATATTTAATACCATGCACAGAATGAAGTCTTCTTCCTTAACTAAGCATATTAAATAGCTGTACTTCACTGTCTTTCTCCTTCTGAAAAATTACAGTGGAATATCAAAACACAGGCAGCAAAGGACTTTGGAGAAATAGTAGTACAGCTCTGTACAAGTGTGGGACTTCACCTTCTCTGCCAATGGTCAGCACTGACTCACTCTACTTCTTCCATAGTGTCACAAGAGCTCTGCTCATTTCATCCCACCTCCTGATGATATAGACTTGGAAGTCTCAGGCCTGACCTGGCCTTCTTTAGAGTTCAGTCACCAAGTGGGCTTTCACTTGCACAGTATGTCTAAGACTAGAAGTAAATGCCCATGTTCTCTGGCTTGCACAGTTCTTCGCTTTCATTCAAATAACTAGGGTTTTTTATTACAAACATGCATAGAAATGTAAGTATCTCTTTCAGTTGTTCCATGTATAATAGGAACTTGCCATATTTTCACTTCTCAACAAGGCAAAAATGCATCCCAAGTCCATCTTTTGTCTTTTTATTTAACTTTGGAATTATTTGTGTACAAAACTGCGAGCATCACACTAAGCTCATGAAATCATTGTAAAGATAAACATTTTTTTTCTAGTTAGAATTCTGAGGGTTGTAATAAACTGACAATTATGAATCTTGCATGGATATATGAATATGAATGCTTCCATTTTTTTTTTCTCTTGATGAGCTTGAGTGGTTTCTAGAGAAAGATAGAGGATGTTTTCATGGATATTCCAGTACGGTAAACACAACCACTAAAAGATTTAGTAAGCCCAGAGATGGACATCTTAAGTAGCTATCAAAGTAATACTTAACGTGAATCATCAATGCATCTTAGAGATCTTCCTAGGACAGATATCAGAAAACATTTTGATCTACCACTTAATCCAGCATTCAGTGCAGAACTGACAGGCCAAGCTACCTTCAGAAAGCATACAGTGCACAGGATTGGGCTGGCGACCTCTTTCTTGAAGAAAATCCAAAAATATTTGAAAGAAGGGTGGAGGTGAAAGAGGGATGTCTGTTATTTTGTAAGCTATTGAAACCTGTCTCTAACTGGCGCCAAGAGGACAGAGTAGTAATTTTTTTACTGTTGATCAGAATTAAACTAACATGTACCATGGGATGGTTTTTAAATGATCACAGCAAGCTTTCATTCTAGTCTTGCCTATTGATTCTTAATACACCTTATATCTCAAAGTTTCACTAGCAGAAAAAATAGCCTGCTGTTCAAGGACAACACACTTATACTAAATGCTAAAAGCAAATATTCAGGTAGAAAAAAAATGCCCTATAATATTTTATCTTGTATTGCAAGTAATCCATAAGAAAATCAAGGACTATAGCAGAAGCACAGAGGCCTTTTCCTTACTCTACTCCATCCATTTCACAATAAACAAAAACTAAAACAGCACAGAGAGATCCTAAAATCTCCAGACATACCAGGGAAAGAACTTTGGAACAACAGAAGAAATAGAAAATCCCACAGCTAGAATTTCAGAATTTCATTCACACCCTCCAAAGCAGGTTTTTGATGCAGCTCCTATGGACTTCAGAGGAAATGGATCAAGACCAGTGATAGTATGCATATATTTTGTGGAAGGAAAATAACAAATGACACTCTAAACACTTCAGTGTGAATGTATCCAGAATCTGTAGGCCTTCCGAAGGGCCTTAGGGGGTTTGGAGGTATTGAAAAGACACGATAGATGGAGTGATTGATTTTGTTCTGCTTCCACCACAGAGGAAACCACAGCAAGAGACTGCAAGGTAGTGGAGCAATTCCAAACCCTTCTGTTCTTGAGCCAATTCTGAAATTTATTTATTTGGCAGTAAACACTTCCTGAAAAGAGAAAATCCTAAATTTTGTATTAGCAGCTCCCACACGAATCAGAGCACAATACTGTAACTCTTTTGGTAAATTGAGCTAATGGCAAAATGAAATGACAGAGAGGCTGAAGTCCAGTCAGCCCATAAACAATTTTTTTGCACCTTTTTCTCAGAAAAGCAATCATCCCTGAGGCAGAAAAGGTCAGTAGAAAGTTCACAATGCTTATTATTCAAGTGTCACATTGTTCCATCTTAGTGGTCTGCACTCCTGATATCAATTACAGAGAGCTCTGTTGAGTTGTAGCTGGGGTGATTAAAGTCATGTATGTTACTTTCAGCATTTCTTAACAATTCAGTGGTTTGCTGAATGTGACTGACAGGATTTCTCCTGATTTGGTAGCAGCAAAGTGAAGTTTCGTTAAGAAGTAGTGAAGTGCATGCACCCAGAAAGCTATTGCCATCAAGGACATATAATCAAGGACTAATAGTAAATGGGACTATTTTAATCCAGAAGTTCATTTGCCAGCAGCTATCACTAGTGTTGAGATGAGCATTGGGCTGAGGCATTATTTGGCCCAAATGTTGCTGATTTTGCTCTCTGTCCTAAACTATAAACATTAAACATGCTCAGAGCAGAGCTGCTTTGAAAAGAAGAAATGCCTGGATATGGCTAAAGAGAGAATAATCCACACAGCAGACTGTGGCCTAACGATTTTTTTCTTTTACATCCCTACATGAGAAAATAGAGCAGCAGCAGACACGCCTGAAATATGTAGTGGACCACACAGGAAATAGACATGTCATCAAAAATTAGCATATAGTGCATTTAAATTCAGTATCACAAAATAAGGAAAGGCTTTTTTGGAAAAGAAAACTAAGCAAGTCGAATGATATTATGCTACTTCTCAGCAAAGCATCTTGAAACTTAGAGTATCATAGATAAATGATGTGAAAGAACAAGTGTAACAATAGGATACTGGTTGTGAAAGTCAAAGTTAATAGCAGCCTGAAGGTCAAACCCACCAAGTGCTTTACTCTCTGTTGATGGTCTATTGCAATTCAAAATGACCTACCAAAGTCTCACATGTGGCCCATGTTGCCTTCTTGCTCTTTCGCAGTAAGTTTTTACTTCCTCCATTTGGTATTCCTCCATACATTGTAGTCCCTGATCATGGACACAGTACAACTTGCCTTCCTCTTTCTTCTACTGCCTCTATAAGACTTCTTGCAGATAAAGAGCATGGCAGGATATTGTTCACTCCTAAAATAAAAGTACAATATTTGTCACTATTTTGCGATAAAAGAAGAATCATGACGAGACAAGTGGAGAAAAATGATCTGCTCATGAGAGGAGTGATTTCTAGCTGTTATCCTAGAAATTCAGTGGATATCAGGGAACATTTTCAGTTAAAGAAAGAGCTTAAAGAAATTGTCCAGCATCTTGGGCTCCCCAAGGCTATCTCCTTGATTCCTGAAATTAGCATGTGTTACTAAATATAATAAGCTGTGTTACTAAACCCATGCTTTTTGGCCTTACTAGAAAGAAGAATCTTAGTTTTAGAGAAAGACAATACAGTCACACTGAACATTCTCCTCTCCTGGCATTAAGGCAAAGAGAACCGTAAGGTATCCTCTGATACATTAATTTCTGTGTCACTAAATCTCTCTGTGGGACACAGAGTCACAGGATGAGCTCTCTGTGGACTACCATGGAAAAGAAGGTGTTTTGACATCTGAGATGAGTGATGGAAAAAGAAAGATTTTTCTCGCGGGCATGTCTCATAGCCCAGGGGTCACTTCAGTGTTAAGGCAATACTGATGTATTTTAACGTACAAGTTGATGCTTATGGATTTTTTTCTAAACCATTGTTGGATACAATTAAACAACACTGTGATCACACAATGGGTACTAAGTAAATGCACCTTAAAAAAAGAGTTATATTCCACATTTTCTAGTCAGGATAATATTAAAAGAAAAGAATAAATATAAAGAATATAACTTGTGAAGTCAAGCACACTCACTCACTCAGAAAATCCTTTCAAGATCCAGTATCTGGAAAGAAAAATTCTTAGTTAAACCACCAAATGCAAAAAGAAAGCACAATTATTTTCATGCAGGTTTTGAGAAATGCACTTTGTCCACTGTTACATAAAAGTTTTACAGCATTTTCACTGACATAAAAGTCTGTGACCTTATTTGCATAAAAGTGAAGGAAACCATGAGTTGTTATGGCAGCAAAGAGCAGCAACACGGTTGCGAAGCTTTCTTCCATCCTATGTTAATTAAACGTACCACAGTGTGTGAAGTATCTCTCAGCAAACTCGTATTTTAAAATTCTTGAGTGTAATTGAAAAACTCACTACAAAGAATGCAAATGGATGCTGGACAGATCAAAGAGCATATGAAGAGTTATTTAACAGGTTTGCTAATGGAAAGATAATGGCTTTTATAGGACAATGGAACAAAACTAAAGCAGCAGACCTGAGGATAAATTAAAAGACGAAAAAAAGGCCTTGAAAAATGAAGCAGTAACACAAATCCATTAGATGTAAACACTGGATAATATTAATCCTGTAAATGGTACTCCACATCCATTTTGTGCATCATCTTGGTGAAAGGTGGTAGGTTGTAGCAGAAAAGAAGTGCTTTTTTATTTTAATGGTCTTGAATAAGGCTGTTGGCCATATTGGCAGCTGTGCTGAGTAGCAGCTGGTAACTAGGCAAAACTGTTTAATGTTTGTAACCATGAAAAATAGCTTTGTATGGTTTAGAACTAAAATCTTTTTGGAAAGTATCTAGAATAGATATTCTAAAATGTTAGGAAAATATTAATTTAAAGGTAATGTTTTATAAAAGTGAAGTTTTATTGAAAGAAAGGACAGAAAAGTGACAAGACCATTTTTCCGTAACATATACTCAGAATCATTAATGATATATACTTAAAATCATTAAGTAAAGTGAGAAAAAGTAAGGAAAAATGAAATCTTTTCTTTACATTAAATTTCTAAAATGAGGGAAATGCAAAGAAAAGGTTATGGGGCTGATTTGGCTTCCAGATGTCTTCAGTAAGAACTGGCCTGAATCAATGGTTTGCTAAATACTTTAGAAGAAATACTACTGAAGACAGTGGAGTACCATTACTTTATCATCAACTTTTATAGAGCAAGGATTTTGCTCTTCACTCCGTTAAATGAATTTTGAGAAATTAGCCTCTTTCTTTTCTTCTTTTTTTGGGTTTTTTTTTTGTTTGTTTGTTTGTTTTTTTAACTGCCTTCTCAGTTGAATGGAATATTTTAGAACGATGAGAACATCAGGTGCTTGAAAGTAGAAAGAGACAGATAATCAGTTGTTCTAATTTATTGTTTAGTAAAATTATTTATTTATTTATTTCTAATGTTATGCTGGTAGACTTCTATTCCTGAATGGACTGTGAGGTTATTAGAGCAATAGAAAACCAAAATAAGTATTTAAATAAAACATCAATAGTTTACGAAGAGTAAGTTGAAAACACTTAATCATGACTGGTTTACATAAAATCAAGTAGATCAGTTCACCACACTAATCAGTTCACCTTTTTCAAGAAAAATCCCTAGTACTGATGGTTCAAAGGAAGACTTAAAATTTTAATGAAGCATTTCACTTGAGTTTGGTCCTGTAGACAGTGCATAATCAGCTTTTAGAACCTGCTGTGTTTTTCCAGTTTTTGAAATGCATGTAACAGGTCACACAGTTTATTTTTATAGCCATCTACTGCTTTTAGTGCTTTTCCTTGTCAAAAACTAAACCTCTGAAGGAGCCAAACCTATTTTGTGCACTGTTTTCTGTTACACTGCCAAGAAACAAACAAATTCTGCAAAATCTAAGCAAAGCTTTCTGTTATTTCTTTTTGTGGAGGAGTGTCTTGCATACCTGACTCATACAAGGTCCTGGAACAAAAGGGACTGGGCACACACTGACAACCCCCCTTTGTCTACGGTATTCAGTAAGGCAGCATCTCACTGGAGGTGTCAGATGTACTGACCACCGGTACACTGACAATTCCTATTTTCTGTTTTTCAAAGGCCTGTTTAGACAGCCAAGTTGCCTCTACACAGGTTGACTTTCCTAATGCAAAAAGTCACACGTGTCCCATTCCAGCTGAGGTACACAGTGGTTGGCAATAATGGCCATTTTTCCTTTCACCCAGGGAAATCACAATGATTTACCAAACTATGGACTTATTTTAGAGGGCTGGGCCCCACTAGCAGTTGATTTAGTGGTTGAAAAAACTTTCAATATTCATAGATGGACAATCTTAACTGATTGATTAACATTCCAATTGAATGATCTGTCAAATCTGTCTCTTTGGGAAGACCACCTCTGCCAGGAAAGCATGTCTTTTCATTGTCCCTAGGTCCCAACCAGTAATTTTGAGGAGTAAATTTTCAACAAAATCCCTTGTTTTCCCTAAAGTTAGTTTGATTCAATTCCACTGCTCTAAGTTGCAAAGTATGGTTTTACGTTTAAAACTTAGCACACTCTTTAATAGTGTCTGAAACAACTTTTCCATGTTGTAGAATTCAAGAAATAAAAATAGGTGGAAGCATTTGTGTGACTTTGGTTCGTTTGCAATCTCAGTATCTTTTTATGGCATGTAATTGCATGAAGTCAGTAGTATGATCCAAAATCTTGGCTATATCTTACTCATTCTTCAAAGGAAGTTTGATAAAAGAAGTTCTTGTCTAAATGGGAGCTAGAACAAGGGGTGGAAACAGGAAGAATTTTTTTTTTCTTTAAATAAACTCTTTATTGTGGGGAGGAAAGGAAATCTCTTCAAATACTAAAATAGGTTTCTAGTTTTAAAAGCCTATCATTATGGAATTAATTTTTAGAGAGCAGAATTATTCTGGCAAAAGCAGTGATTTGAAATTATTTGGAATTAAATGAAACAGCAGCAGAGAGGGCCCTGTGTTTCACAAGGCTAATTTTGTGGTATTTCATAATACTTTTTCATGCTTAGACAAGTTAATAAAGAAAACTGCTTATCCATCGATAGCCAACCACAGACACCTGATGTGCTATGGTAAAGCTGCCAATAGTTTCAGAGCTCTTGTCTAAAACATCACCTGGGTTTTCTACATTGTCAAGCTATAACACACAAAGACATTGTAGGTGCTGGGGGTAAGAAAGTTTCTAATCATGGCTCTGAAAATGCCATCAGACTCCAAATTGCTAATGCATAGTGGCAAAAACAACTGGCAGAAAAGTTTCTTCCTTAAAAAAAATAATAAAAAATTGGAAAGGAATTTGAAAGAAAAGGACAAATCAATACACCATTCTCCTGGAAGTAATTTATAATTATAAAAAAATACTAGAATATATATTTAAAAATGCTATTACAGTCTTTAATAAATAGAAATACTTTTCCATATATTTATATGGACATTTCTGATATTCCAGTATGGATCAGAGCTGAAAGGAACTCTCATAATTTTTATGTGCATCAGCCATTTGGTAAGTTCCTATGGCATTCTGTGGTCTCCCAGACATTTTTCTCACACACACAAAAAAAAAAAAAATTAAAAAATGGTGGTGGGGAGCTGTTGTATTTGGTTTTCTGTCAGGGGAAAATATATGATATCCTGGAATATTTTTGGTTTTTCATTTAACCAGAAATAAACCCACATATGTTCATTTCCATCAAGACTGACCAAATGTATGCTAGAGAAGATTAATTATTAGGGCAAACATGTCTAGTAGATTTAGGCATAATGTTAATATGTGACATTAGGGGTCAAATTTGGTTAGGCAGAGAGCAGATCTGCAGCAGTTCATAGCTGAAGACAGTATTTCTGCCACCCAGTGGCTTTACCCAGCTTTGAGGAGCATCTACAATTTCGCTGTCCTGAACAGTTCATAAAAAAAGAGATAATCCTTTCCTAATACCACAGTGCTTCACAGCTTTACTATGTTTACTCTGGACTATTTTAATTTCCTAGTATTGGCGCCACATCATACTTATGATGACAGCTTATTTTATTTTGAAGACAAGGGTAACCGTCAGTGTCTAATGCTAAGTCACACCCATTCTCAAGCATCCTTGGAAAAGGCAGAGAAATCTTAGAGGTAACTAAACTCATTGAAACCTTGTGAAGATCCCCAGCTGGGTAGAAAAGAAAATTAAGAGATTGTCCCTTCCCACTAAGGGAAAGACAAATAGAAGGCAGCTGTCACCCACACTGCTGGGTGATAGTCTGAGAGCCCACCAGCATGCATGGCTGGTCACTGCCCATGCACATAGCTCAGTGCACCACTGCACAGCGCTTGCTCTCCCTGCCCTGGGTTTGCCACAGCAAGCTTGCCAGCGGCTCCTCCTGTGGTGGAGGTGCAGAGGTTTCCAGAGCAAGGATCCAATGGAAGCAAAGGCTTACTAGTTCTGCTAATACCAAAACAGCTTGTTTTTCCAAAGATGGGGACATATTCTTGCTGTTCATACTATAATAAGCAGCTTTCTAGTGACATTTCTTTCAAATTTTGACCATTGAAGACTTCTAGTTGCAAGTGCACCAAACTGCAGTTTTCCTGAACTTCTTTAGACTGTGTTCACTTATATTTTTCTCTATTTCTACAGCAAAATGGTCAGCTGAGAGTAAAATGTGTAATGGTTTAGAGAAAATTAAACTGCTCATCTGTGTATGGGAGACACGGAATGTCACATTTCCAAGTGTGGAAACAGAAGAATCTCAGGTGTAAGATTCCAGATAGGTTTCTTTAAATTGCTGGCAATAGCAATCATCTTATTTTACTTTTTCTCCCCAAAACTAGATGCCTAGACTAAGCCACTTGGCCGGATCACTCCTCTTCTGTCACTGGGGAGACAGTCATTGCAGGAAAGGAATTCTTCCATTTATCTTTCTCTATTGCTTAGACAAGAGTTCTAAATGAGCAGCACAGACAAGATGACGAATGGTAGATGAGCTAATCCTCTCCCTATGGTACTAATAACAAAGTGCTCTAACAGTGTTAAGAAAAGTGTCTCCTGGTGAAAATCTGGAGTCATGTATTTTTTTTCCCTAGGGAGCCTCCTGTCTATTCTTAATGACAGACAACATTTTGATTGCTGTCTGTTGTCTTCCTCCTGAGTACACAAAAAGGTTGTGTGCAAATTATAAGGCTCTGGAAAGGAAAGGATCCTCTGAAATGTGATGGCTTTTATGAGACTGTGGTGTTGCTGCTGCTTCCCATCTTCAGGTGCACGAATCATTTCAGATCTCACGGTGCTTTGCCCCAGCCGACGTAACAAACACCTACACAGTCAGCAATCAGTTTTTACTGATAGTAATATTTGCCATGACCTTGGTTTGACGCATGATACCTACCCCACTTCAGAAATCCCAGTACATTTGCCAAAAGCATGATTTTTAAAACCATATAAGCAAAATATTTATTCATCCCACATATCTGCCACCTGAATCCATCACTTTTTTTTTTTTTTCAAATAGGAATGTGCACTCAAGATTTTCATATGTGATTTCCACAGTGAGTTTTCCTTCTGTAGCAAGAAAAGTGATTTTAAAAAATTGAATTTTGGGTTATAAAGTTTTCTGATAATTATCTCAATGCTTTCTTTATTGTTAGCATAACTGAAAAAATATTTTTTTATAAAAAAAGTTATTTAAGAACACAGCTCATAAGCTCTGTATTTTAAATAAGTTACCTGAAGAATACTTCAAGACAAGTAGTAAAAATAAAGTATTCCTCAGATGAATATATAGTGAAAGAAAGATTTGTGTTAAATAAGTCACCAAGGGATTTTATTAATGAAGTTAATACATATCTTTTCATATAACCATTAAAATCCATCATTGTTAGAATACAGAAAATTTACATTTTGTGTAAATCTTATGTGGTATTTGAACATCCAGAAGTTGCATTTCCAACTCTAGCAGTAATATGAGTAATAACAATTAGAAGCTTTCCGTAGATTAGATGAGACACAGAGCGTCACACTTTACTAATGCCAAAAACTAAGTAAGGTAGTGAAATTTAAGACAAAACTATTGCTCAGGGGAAACTTAGACTTGTCCCTTTGGGTGAGATATATGGTTGGGAGAATTAACTAGGCATTTTAATTGCAATGTAAAAATACATCTATGAGTTCTGTGCTTTGGACACAATTAATCCAGTAAAATGCTGTGAGCTGGGTGACAGCAAGGCTGGTGGCTACAAATAAAGAGGCAGACAGACAGGCAGACAGGTTGACTGACAGAAGAAAAAGCAAAAGAGAAGAAAGAATAGAACAACCAGAAAAAAAAGGATAGAATATTTCTGCAAGAGATACACTCTTAGAAAATTTACTCAAACAGTACCTACTATCGGTAACTAGTCAATTGACACTTAACTTTTTATGCTGTTATCTTGTGATAATATAGTTAATTCACAATTATCGCTAATGGGAAAATTAATGGATACCAATATATTTAAACAAAACCCCAAATATTTGTACCAATTACACTACAGTGTGACATCTCCTAATCCAGTCAGAGATTAAATATTATATTTTTTGTGCTATTAGATTCCCAACAAAAGGAAGATTTAGATGTTCTCACATTATTCCCACACGGCCTGGTACCCCACATTAGGACAAGGACAAATGGTGCTGCATACAGTTCTGGCTATTTCTGCTGTTTATAAGGAACCGTTCTGACATTCCACCTGGTTTGTTGTTGTTTTTTTTTTAAATTATTTATTTTATTTTCTGCTCCTCCATGTGGGAAAATAAAGAAGGAATGGCAAAGAAAATAGTTTCTTAAAAAATTACTGTTTTGGAAAACAGCGTAAGTGACTAAAAAGTTTGCAAGATAAGTTCAGAATTTTTTAACACAATACTATTTAGCTGTTACAGGACCCTCCTGTTCAGTACACCCAGTACATCCAGTTCAGTTTCTGTCAGACAGAAAAAGAGCAGTGCTTCTTCTAGTCCTGAAGAATATTTCTGACGTTTAGCAGTACACATTAATGGATGTGAAAGGCAGATGCTGCATTTACGATGCCTCGGTCAGATTGAGACAACAAAGACTCAAAGAAGGGAGCTGATCTCCTGAGAAAAGATTTATGTCTGTTCAGTTGTAGGCCATGCTTCAGATTTAATAACCCATGTGAATCAGAGACACACTTCACTGAATGACACACATCTCCTTATGAAGTCAGCAATTCTAATTCTGTAATCTGATATAAATATTATCTTTATAAAAAGGAATATGAAATGAAAGTAGAATAGGAGTTATATACAGTCTTTGAACTAACAGTAGATAGCCCACGAGAAGAAGAGATCCAGCGTTTAAGGTCGCAGATAATTTGGTTTAGATGTGGCTACTAACATTACCTATTGCTAGAACTCATTATTGCCCATTATAAGAAACTTTTAAAAATTACTAATAAATTTGAAAAACTTTAACTTGTCCAACCATGCTTTTCCAAGCTGGTACCTGCCTCTAGCTGTGGCAGCTGGGTTTGTTGTTTGTTTTATTTTGCTTCTTTTTTGTTTTTTAAAAAGCTTTACCAAACCAATTAGGTTATATTGAAGAACAGAGGAATAAGATCAGGAAAAAAAATTCTTGGCAAAATTAGACAATTCTGAATGTTTGGTCAGTGAACATTATCCATTTTGTGCATTTTGATGAGGACGGGTTCTATCCAGAAAATAATGAGTGTGTAATTAATGGTTATCTCATAACATATGCACACAAGGGACTGGAAGAAGGCTGGCTAAACTTCTGAATGCTTCTGGGCCAAACTTTGGATTACATGAACTTGTAATGTCATGATGATTTTATAACACAGCTTTTTGTTGTTGTTATTTGCAAGATGTATTCATTTCCTCATCAAATGTTAGCAGGAAATGACTCCTCTAGTAATTCTATGCAGTGTTCAGTTCCTAGTGAGCATAATGCATGAACCACAGTTATGTCATCTCTTCTTCACAAATCAAACAATGTCTTACTGTAACCACAAATTCCAATTGCTGATAATATAGTGGTTCCAGTTTTGGCTGGATTCAGCTCTTCATACTGCTGTCCTGCTGCTGGCTTATGATTCTGTCAGGTCGTCTGGCTCCTGCTTCCCTCTCCTGTTGCAGCTGGGTTGGCTTCAGGCTATGATAATTTTGCCTGCAGTCCTTACCTCCTGCTGTTCTATCAAGGACAATAATGCTTGAGGCTGAACCTTAAATTTTAAATCCTTTATTCTGCAGAGCCTTAAGGCACACTCACTGCTTCAAGAACAAAATCACAGAATGTTGTTTTCATAGGTTTGTATGTTTTTCTAAATCCTGGGACATGAACTTATTTGTGGCAAACACTGAGCAGAGTTGCTGTAAAGACTTCACAGCCTAGATCAAAGTAGATTTTTTTTCGAACACAATTTCTAAACATCCAGCACAACACAGACACTTTAACTGGTTCTTTTACAGCACTTCTCTTTGCAAAGCCAAAGTTGGCCAATATTATAACATAAAACCACTGTACACTTACTTCCTTTCCCTGCAAGTGTAGAAAGGAAATCTACTGAAACTGATATGCCATTCACAATTTCTTAATTTTTTAGGTGAATTTCCTCATGAGAGTTTTTCAAAAATGTAGTGACCACCTTGCAACTAAATAATTAATTATTGGAGGACCTTAAACTACTTTAACATTTTGCATTTGGAATGATAGCCACTCAGCTATTCAAGTAAAGTATGTCATATAAAACACCAAAAGGTTCAAAATCTTTTTTCCTGTATCATATTTGCTGCACCAAGATCAATAATAGCTTTGTAAACTTTAAGTGAAGTGTATACTGGTATTTAAAGGTATTAAGCTTTCTGAAATGTCATTACTTGTCCATTGTGTTCATTGTCTTTTTGTCTTAGTTTCTTTTTTTGTCCCTGTGGTAGGGAGAAGAGAATATTTACAAATACTTATATTTCCATACGCTCCTGCAAAGCAGTAAGTTCAGTCATTAGTGAAATGCTTCAGATTTAAAATAGTTCAATGGAAATCAATTAAAGCACTTGTATGATTAATGCTAGAAGTGGTTAAGTACATTGATGGATTGGGACCTAAGAGCATCCTAACTCTTTACTGCTTTATTTACCTGCAGACTGAACATAAAGTATTTTGTATTCACATCGAGCTGACTTATCTTGGTTTGATTTTCATAGAATTATCTCTTATTTCAGTGTCAGAAATACAGCCACAGCATTTAAACAAGATTGGAGTATTCTGAAGTATAAAAACCTTTTACATTTCTTTTCAAAGATGCCTTGGGGCTTCAAAAGGTTATTTGATCCCAAACAGAAGCAAAAGCAACACTTTTTACAGAAGTGGTATAAGAAGAGAAGGAATGCAGCTCACTACTTCTGTTTAGGTTTAGAAGTAGGTCAAAATACGTATGTTTACACATGCTGAGCAATTGATATAGCCTTTTATATATAGCCTTTTTAGTATTGCAGAAGAAAACTGTGTAAAGAAAAAGCCGTTTCATCACCTTGACCACAAAGACAAATATGTATGTATTTCTATGTTATGAAATAGATGTGAAGGACCCTATGTACAGTATGTGAGTTGCATAGTATATCTAGATTCAGTTGCTCACACTTAAAGATCTTAAAACATATCATATTTGATTTTGTTCATAAAGGTAAATTATTCTACTTACGTTTTATACAGAGAAACACAATTGTTACAAGATTAAGGCTTCATTCCTTGCTCTGCTGTAACTAATGGAAAATCACATGTTGACCTCAGCAGAGCACTAATGTCAGCCTGTGACTTTTCCAAAGTCACTCATGAGGCTTGTGAAATAAAGCCTGTACTATTCCTACATGCTCTCCGTGACCTTCCTACACTGTTGTTACACACTCTTTAGGACTATTAACCACTTTCCCTATTATTGATCAAGAACCATTGATCAAAATTCCCATCTGTAACATGCCCCAAACGGCCTTTGTGTTGAGCGATAAAAACAGGTTTCACATTTCTGTTTGATTTATAATAAGTACTAAAAATGGTAGAAAGTACCTGATGTTTTAACTTCAGGAAAAAAAGGCTCCCTTTCTTATAAATTCATAGCTCCAAGGCCCTTTGAAGGCTCCAAAGTTTCACAGTTAAGGTACTACAGAAGCCAATCTTTATTTGAGAGATAAAAACATATGTTTATCTCACCTTCTAATCTTGTTCTCCTGGCTCCAGCAATACACCCTCTGCTGCCAAGCAATCTGAATGTACATCTGCCTCCAAGGTATATCTGCCTCCAAAACTATAAGGAAAGTGGCCAGCTGTGATGACATATAAAGACTGAACCAAAAATACTTAGAGAAAGTGAGGAAGAAGCAATATCTCAATGACGCTTTTGCAACACATCATCTGTGAGGGACCAACAGAGAAAGTCTGGCTGCTAATCAGAGCTGGATATAAGCCATAAAGTTCAGCTACAAATGCAAACTTTCCTGAAGCCTGAGGACATTTGGCTTCATGCATTCAGTAGACAGAGAAGGGCTAGCACTAAGTGTAAGCATTTTAGCTTGTATAAATTATGGAGGTGTTCTGGTGCAGATGTTTTCTTCAGATTCATGTCCATTATTATTGTTGATTGAGGACACAGCAGGAAATAATTGCAGATGGAAGGCTATTGAGGTTGTTTTTCACAAACTTACTTAATCTGTTTTATACATTTTTCCAAGTGATATATTTTTGGGTTCAGAAGGGAATGAATGGGTCACGTGGAAAGAGGGGAGACTGCCTCTTCCCTGTGGAGTTAATGGGCCTACCCCCACAGAAAGCTGTGGGCTTTCTTTTGGCAAGCAGTAAAAGGAGCGTCATAGAAGCAACTAGGAGCTTGCAGCCCAGACAGAGAAGCTACTGAGAGAAGAGGGGTGCAAGGAGCTGGGCCTTGGCACAAAAAGACAACTTCCTAAGGGCCAGAAGGGAATTACTGAGTTTTCTGTTGCTCAGCCAATCAATATATTATCCAAAAACCCTGATAGTGAGGACCTTCCCAGCAGAGTGGGCAGTGAGAGACTGAATTAAAAGTCCTTCCCCCCTCACCCCCCGCATTGCATTTTGAGTTTCCTCTGCTTTAAAGTTAAAGATGCCTTTTTCTATTCTAATAAAAATTAAATAGATTTTAGGTAGATCTACCTCAAAACCGGACAACTTGGAACCACATACAGGCATGCAGTTACAAGAGATGGGACACACGGAAGGTGAACTTTGCTCTCACAATAGGACAAAAAGAAAGACAAAATGTTCATTTGCTTGCTGAGCTATGCTCTTTGCTCTGGAAGTATATTTTTTTTTCACTGTTTGCATTCATACCAAACAGTCTTCATTCAGCTGGCATGAACTTGGCAAAGGAGAACTTTTTATTTCATCTTTTACTTTCATTGATATTCTTTGTAGGTGGGTTTTTTCCCAACTCACATACAGACTACCTGGGTGAAGTTAGCTTTTAGGACAAGTTTGGGAGCTGCTTTAATTCTCCCTAGTCTCCAGTGGCAAAATAATCTTTCATTAAAAGAACGACCTGGGAACAATAAATTTCTGTCTTCCCTCCTCTCCTCTGCAATGTTTAATCCAAAGCTAGAGGACTACACATGCAGCAGATGTGTTTGTCTGCACTATATAAATCCATACTCCCAAGCCTAGGCTGAATGTGTCACCTTTATGTCCTGAAAATGCCAGGACCCACAGGAAACTTGCTTTCAATTCTTTGCCTTGTCACTGTCAAGCACCTGATCCCTGGTGCTCAAATAAATCATCGCACCTTCTGTCTCTCAGCTTTCTGATCATTCAGACCCCTTACCATTTGGTTCAGTGTGAGATACCATACACTTCAGATATATTGCTTAATGGCTTGGTTGCAAAACTTGGCAGTGTTTCTCCCCAAGGTACACATGCTAAGATTATAAACATCTTGCACTCAGGGAAGCTGAATGGGAAAGGGTATTTGTGGTGGTCTCAGAAGCAAATTAACCCACATCTAGAAAGCCCCAGTGGTGGAAAACTTCCTTTTCACAGAGTGCTTTGAAATGTGAATGTGGTGTTGAGATTTGTGACCTTGAGAAAGCCAGAGTATAGTCAGGTGAACACAGCAGATGGAGAGTAGAAATTGTGTTGGTTCTACAAAGGATAGTTACGTTATAGAATAGCTTCCTCCAGTCTTCATTGTCCACAGGAGGTCTGTGGTATTGGCTGCCTTAGCTAGACAAAAGGTAAGAATGTTGCACATGTGAGTCAGACTAGTGGTTGCAAAGGAATGATGGTTGAGCAAATCTCTGCAGAGGAGTCTGAATTTCTTTGGTCTTTCAGTTAGGCCAGGCCCAGTGATGTAGGAAGTGGGGTGTGGTTTTGTGACAAACCATATCCAACTGCAGTGCTGGTTGAGGATATTCTCATACCTCATATTCTTTCCAGTTACCCATTGCTTACACATGTCCCTACACTAGCAATTTTCCCCTCAGGTCTACACCATAACCCTGTGTAGGCTTCGCAATGAAGCAGCTTAAGTGGATTTTTAACTGGTGTTAAAAAAAAACCAACAAAACAGAACAAACCAAACAAAAAACCAAAAAAAAAAGTTCTGGAATTTTTAAGCTTTTCTTAAGGAGCAGTTCAGAATCTGATGAATTCACTAGTGAGTATAAAATGCTGAGGTACCACATGATAACTAAGGTATAAAGAAGAACATCAAATGACTATTGTGGCAGTGACTACAGTGAAGATCTGCTAAGAAATTTGACTTCCAGTTTCCACTGGTGGCTGTTTTAGGCAACATCTCTTCTAAGTGGTGTTTGCATAAGACAGGTTGTTTATATCTTCATCCTCAGACAGGTTGTTTATATCTTCATCCATAGTCTTCAAAGAACCTTGTAATGGAATGCCCTTTGAACAGTTTAGGATGAATACTTAAAAAAGTATTTCATGATTTTTTTGTACGTAGGTTGAAAACTCTCCCCCTTCTGTGTCCCTAAATCTTGTTTTCAGTTGGTGTTGAGATGAGCTAGGTCTCTTTTCAAGGTTTTACAGTTTCATGGAAGAACTTGCCTTCTCAGTCTCTTTTGCCGAGTATTTATTTTGGGTTTGCTTCACCACCCATCAAAAGGGTTTTGTTTCTATTTTATAGTTTGTTTGGTTAGTTTTTGGGGGGTTTTTTGGTTTTTTTTTTTTCTACTAGAAAAGTAATTGAGACCTGCTTTGAATCTAAGTTTCCACCTGTCCTTGAATAGTCTTATTCTAATGTACCTTGTCTGTATCTCTTCATTAGATTTTATAGTTTATGCTCCTTCCCTCAAACACTTCTCAACATTTTTAGCTTCCAGAGCTTCCTTTCTGCCAAAAAGGCAACAGCAATATCCTAGTACATAAAGGTAGACATTTATCCTAGATCTATAAAAATAAAAACACACCTCCACTGCTCTTTTTCCACTTCTTGAAAACTTAGGTCCCAGCTCGAATCAGCTTCCTTTGAGGCCTGTAGGGACCCTTATATTAGAACTCACTTTCTCTCTGTATGCCAGTACTGAGATGACTTTAATACAAAGTCCCAGAACATACTAGGGTCTTCAGCCTGGGTACGAACTCTCAGTGTTATCTATGTACCACGATCAGTACCAAGATTTATAGTATTGATTCAATCCTTCCTGAATCTGTTTACCAGCATCTTCAGTCAGAATAGCTTTATTGGGTTTACCTTTGGTACCTACAAGAGAATGACTTCCTCAGATGCTGCAAGATCTATACTTTCTCTGCTAAAGGCGTATTCCTGTTCATCTTCTCTCTCCATCACTAACAACTCAACTTCTGATTTATTCCTGCTTCATGGGTATATGAACCTTACAATTTACTGTTATAAGCAAAAGGAACATAGAAAGAAATTTTATGGGTTTGGTACTACTGTACTTATTTTCTCCTTGTTTATGTTTGATTTTATGAGCAAAAAAATTGGTCATGCCAGGAAACTCAGCTCCTCTGTACTGTTTCACATCCAGGCCAATGTATCCAGAAGAATGGAAGTGGGCTCAGCAGTCCTTTCAGCTGTCCTGTTAAGAAGCTGTTGAATTACTTAGAGGAGAAAGCATCAGTCCTGAGTAGGCCTCATATGTATATGTTAGTCATTGCCAAAGGAAGCTGTTATACCATCTGTTCTTCTTTCTTATGGCTGCAAATCTTTTTAAGACCCTTCTTCAGGATGACACAGGCAATGAAGATACTTATAAATGCACAAATTATTATATAGCATACTGAGCATGGATATGATAGATCAAATTCAAATCCAGCAAATGGTTGATATTATACTTCTGAGACATTATTTTTCTGGCTTATTTTAGATGCCTACTTTAGAATTAGATCAATTGCGCCCCAAGGTGCCCTCTATGAATTATAAAGAGAGGCTACGTTGAGTACTTGTAGACATCTGTGCTGTCAGATCTAAAGCTAGGCAAGATGAATACCATCCATAAGGTCTAAGAGTAGTAGCAGTGCTTGCAAGGAGAAAAAACAAGTTTATCTACAGTTCATTCATTCTTCAACAGCTCACTGAAGCATGGAGGGCCAGCAAAAATCTGCTTTTGGTCTGCTGCTGCTCTGCAGCAAATGAGCAATTTCCACACAGCCTTGCTTACAGCTGTGGCATCTCACACTCTCCTAACTCCCATGCCACGCAGGTTTTTCCCTAGCTCCTTTAAAGCCAGAGAAGCTGCTGTGCTGCATCATAGCTAGAAAACACATGGACATGTGTGTTCATCCTGTCATACAATATCTCTCTTGCAGCTCCATGCAGATGTTCTGTTAGATTGACCCAACATGGGGCACAACCTCAAAAAAGAGGAAGACAAGGATCAATCCCTTCCTTAGATTGGAAGATCTAATATTTCCCAGTAAATGAAGCACAGAAAAAAAAGACAGTGCTAATCATGCAAAATTTTACATCTAAAGTTAATTTTATACACTTAGTAATCTATGGGAACAGTATGGATTGCTATGCAAGGTAGTCAAGCCAAGGCACCAGTAATTGCAGGAAGATAATGTAAGTCATACACAGAGTCTACAGAAAAGGAAAAATCTCAGGAGTTCAAGTCTTCTGTGTTGTAAGCATATTTCTTATTTTCATCTTCACACAAAGCTATGAGCAGCTTAGACTATACATTGCAATTATTACAATACCCCAAAGTATGTCTGGTGTATAACAAAATGCATGCAAGTGATTCAACCCAGAAACAGGACAGATGGCATTTGTACTGCCACTGTATTCTGGGAGCCTTAATTCCTCATGTTTGTGGGGGCTGTAGTGATTCTTGCTAAATCAAAATACTATCTTACCTCATGGCCTCATGCCTGCACTCTCAGATTTCCCTCTCTTGGCTGTCATCACACACATTTCTGGGATTGTGTTAGCTGGTCCTGCTCACATTATGCGCAAACATTTCTTTGGAGGCCCTTGCTCCCTAGGATATTCTAAGGCTCTAGTTAGGTCAAAAGGCTTATCTAAGAGAACAATATGAAGATGTAACATTACACTTGATTATATTAATAAATTTAAGTTGATTTGATAGCAGTTTCACGTAAATGTTGGTGCTAATTCCTAACTGATTACAAATACGTTCTTGTTTTACCAGTATTATTCAATGCCCCATAATTTTAGACATACAAGTACAAGCCATTGTTTTCAACTAGCTTGATCCTGAATTCACACAGCTATTAATCAGTTTAATATGCTTTGTGTCGCTAATTTGAAAAGCACATAAGGAAGAAGTCTGTGCAGTACAGATATGACAATTGGTGAAACAATCCTTTTTTTTTTTTTTCACATTTGCTTGAGTAGTACAAATCTTACCAGTAACTTTGTCTCCTTGCACTGAAGAAGAGTAAATGAGACACTTGTTCTCATGCCAACTACTTTTGGTGCCAGAGGTAGCAATAGAAATGTGTTGCCTCTGGAGGTTCAAGAGTATTTAATAATCCTCCCCCTCCCATCATTATTTTCCATTATTGGTCCCTTTTCTCTCTTCCTTGTTATCATCTAGTAAACAGGCAAGTGTGCAGACGCAGTATATAAAACTTAAAAAACCAACATATCCATAAAGGACTGGTTGTCTGCCTGAAAGAAAAAGAAAAAAAAAAGAAAAAAGAAAATGAAAGAGGGAATGAAACTCCAAGAAAACAACTTTGACTCAAATTATGCCATGCTGAGGTGAAGTATAAGAGTCTACATTATACATCATATCCAGTTCTGACTTCAGTTAAAATTTTAATGTATTTTTACATATTTGTGTTTGATTTCTCTCACTACATATGTTTTAGAAGTGGTGAGGTTAAAAAAAAGGCCCTGAAGAGTCTGAAAGGGGGAAAAAAACTTCTGACTGGAGGAATTTGCCACCTTCAAGAAATTAAAAAAACCCTCAACGTTTTTTTTTCTCCTGGGTTACTATGATGGCTATTGGCCAAGCTCAGGATCTGGAACCAGATTGACTAAAGACCGATTTTTTATATCTTTTGCCTTGCCTTTCTAAATGCAAGTGCTAGGTAGTCTACTTTTGACCCTAGAGACTTAAAATACTAAAAGAATGTAGGACATACATAGTTTAAATAAGCACATCCGTGCCAAAACAATGTATGGCATAGAAAGGGTAAGACAAAAAAACAGTTATATGTAAAGGATGTTAGCCATGCCAGTTAATACATTAATAGCAGCATGTGTAGAAGACTTTTAGATCCTAAATCATTTCTACCAAAGCTACTTAGTATGTTTTAATGAGGTAAATGAGTTTTAGGTATAATTGTACTTATGAATGCAATTGTATGCTACCATACAAGGTGCTCAGACCAAGGTCCACATAAATTTACATCTAAGTGTAGAGTAAAGGCCTTAGGGATTGGAATAACTATATTGTTACTGTGGCTTTGAAAGATACTGTCCATCAGCTCAGCTGTGATAATTGCCTCTGGGAGTGCTCCTGACCTAGGCAAATACTAGATAATTTGATTTAGGTTGTAGCACCCTGAAGGTTTCTCAGATGCTATCCTCACTGATGCCAGACAACTGCTGTAGTATTCTTCTATTTCCTTAAGACATGTGTTACATCAATAATGAGATGGTTGATAATATTAAGTCAATAATAGAACAATAATCCAAAAATTTATATGATCTAGCTTCAGTATTCTACAATATAAACACCTACCTCTGTTCTAGTCATCTAGCTTCCTGTTATAGTCATCAGAGAGAAATGGGCATATCTAGGATGCAATTCTAAAACGGATATCTAAAACAGACCAGACTAACAGATTTAGAGGTATAGCACTCATTAGTTTATTGAATGTTAATGGATTTGAGCAAGATCTGTCATTTCCATGCTCCATATGTGGCCTAGAAATTATCTTTGAATTTAAATAGCTAGTATGTTTTATATCACGTTAGCATATTGGTAGGCCATCATCCAGAGTAGGATGAATGTTGGAGTTAAATACCTCATTCGTATTTTGTATTCAGATTATTCTTCCTTGAAGTTATAAATCCATATAAAGCATTAATGCAATGTACCACTTCTTGAAGAAGTTAATGAGGCATTTCTTTCTGGGGAAGAAACTGGGTGTCAAGCTGGATGTAGATATGTGATGTAAACTACACTTACTACCAGGTTCTTCTACTTTATCAAGATGATCTGATGATTTAAAATATGAGATAGTGGATTTTTAAGATAAACATACACTGTTTTATTGTTAGCAAATACTATTCCACTAGCAAAAAAACCCAAAAAAACCCCAAAACCAAAAAACTGTTGATCAATAAATCCCATGAGGCCATATAACCCACTACACTGGCCAAAGACAGGATGAATGCATATTAACTGTATTTGACAGAAGTTTAAACTAGCCCTGTCTTAGGGCTTCTAGAAAGGGGGATTCCACAGTCTTCCTAAATAAACTGTTCCAATGTTTAACTATTCCATACAGTAAAATCTTCTTCCTAACAGGTAACTTAAAACTCTTCTGCTGACATTTAAGGCCATTACATATTGTTCTGTCCTCAGTGGACAAGAGAGGAGTATATGCTTTGCCATTTGGCAGCACTCTACCACATACTTATTCAACATATAAGAGACATATCATGTCTACTTGAGACATTCTCTTCATAACTGTTATGTGTCTAACAAATTAGTTGGAAAGTAACATGAGTGTTGTGTGCATTTCTGTGTGTTGCAATGCTGTCAATGAAATTCTGTGCTGTTTGGGGTTTAGGTATTATGTTGCTAGTTACATAATGTCAATCTATTACTCCTTTGAATCCTATTCCCATGAAGATGTCTTAACATGCAATCCATCAGGATTCAGGTTGACAGAACATGAACATGAGTCCAAGTAAATTTCATATAGTGGAGCTTTGAAGAGGTATATCTGGTGACATTCTTTTCACAGTAACAAGTTACAGAAAACTTCAGAAGTGCTATAAAACATTGTTCAGTTTTTTAGCATCAATTTAGTCTTGCATTACAGTAAAGTAACAAAGAAAACATAGCCTTATAAAGCACTCAGATACAACCTAATTAGAGTCAATTCTCATTTCAGCTATGCCACTATGAGAATATTAATACTAATGGGGTTTCACAGGCAACCAAAATTATGCCCAGGCTGTGTTTTTCCTAAGAATTGTAGTTCATGGTGCAAGTCAAAATTTCAAGGAGAACTTTATCAGCTGGGTGCACTCTAAATGCATTATAAATGAAGTCATAACTTTAACTGAGCTGAATTCTGAAAGAGTGCTCATGTGTTGTGAATTATGATCTTTTCCTCCTCCTTTGACTGAAACATATCCTTGGAAGGATGCAATTGTCTTAGGTGCGTTATGGATAACGTGTTTAAGTGTTAACACCTGTAAAGATAAAGAAATAGGTATAACACCATTTCTTATCCCATATATAAAATCTTCAACTCTGTAAACTGAATGTGAAGCCAACATTTTATTCCCTGAACAGTTTACAGTTCATTAGCAGCAGCATTCACAGTCATCTGACAGTTGGCCAGAACACTGATCTAAACTAGAAGATAATGAGGTTAGAAAATATCTTAGAGGAGTATTAGAGCTCTAGAGTATCATCAGATTGTACAAAGAAAAACTGTAAATGGCGAATAGATCAATTTGTTTTAGAATGCCTCTGCAACGCCTCTGTGTGCACAACAGAATGAACCCTACTCTAAAAAGTTCAGTGATAAAAAGCCAGGACAAAGCAACTGTTGTGAAAAAAAACCAAGCTTCTTTCAGGTCCCTTATGTGGTACTCATATGAACCAAGGCTGGGAGATAATCTTTTGGCTAACAGTGTCCAAGGGGCCATATTCGGTGTTTCCTTGCTACATGGAATCTAATACAGAGAAGCACTGATTATCTCACAGGTTTCTTGCTCCAAAATGCCATTGGAAATGGAATCCAAATTATTAGGTAGCAGGGGACATGAACTGCTTTCCAGGAGGTGAAGCAGCTAGGTAAATGATCTCACTAAACAGATATTCGTATATATTTCCTGGGGAATTTTATATACCAATTGCACTTCAGTGTAGCTTAACAAAACAATCACATGGGTTTGGCCACAAACAGTATAGTTATCAGTCATGATCATGGATCCACTTGAACAAATCATTCCAGAGAGCCATGGCTTTTGCAAACAAGCATGCTTTTCTCAGTGAGTGTTCATCAGCATAGCAGCCTTCTTCTGGAAAACTTGTTGGAACTAATCACACCAATAGACATGATCGTTCCCACTTCAGTGACCTTAGAAAGACTGCAACTTTAGGGAAAAAACGTGAATTATAGCAGCTCACTTGAGGTGCGCCTACCACTATCTCACCCATGTGGATATATGCCAATTTATGTATTAAATAAAAACCAAAACTGATTTTAATGAGATGCAGTGAAAAAATTACACAGATTTAGTTAGGAAGGATGAAGAAACAGAGCAGGAGAGAGAAAATGCTGATAGGAACACCAATAAAGATCTCACTACGGGAAAAGCTTCTAATTGTAAAACCCAGCCATGACTGCTGGAGTTTAAATGGGATATTAACAAAATGACTTTCATTTAAATGAAACCGTCAGTCTCTTCACTTTCTTTTCCAAATGCTTTTGAACCTTAGAGAAAATTTAGTGTCTCTGAGTCCTTTTCTTCTTTCATATTCAAACATGACAAAATCATTCAGGAAATGGCCCACTTACCTACAGCAACAGGGAAGCACAGGCCATTCTTTTCTTTACAGGATGGAGTGCTGTGTAGTTAGTTAATGACAACTGGACTCACTCTCCTTCAAATGTCATGGTGGTAGCTAAGGGAACGCTGACCAGTCAACATTTCTGTAACAAGGACTGGCAGCAGTGCAGACTTTCATCTAACGTTATACCTTGGGTTTGGTGATGATTCAGAGGATGCTTCGACAACACTAGCCTAGCTTGCTAGAAATGAGACTTTTTCCCCACTTCATTAATTTGGGAATGCCCAAATCGTCACGAATGAGACCAGTTAACAACCTAAATGGGAAGGACACCAGAGGATTGAAAATATAGGCCAGAGACTACCTGCAGTCACCGTTGTGCTTGGGAGCCTAGTAAGCAGCTCCTAGCCCTTACAGTCCTTCTCATTTACAGGCTCAAAGTACTTTATGTGAAGGTTTCTGCCACTCTCATTTTGCAAATGGTGGGCTCAAGTGAAGAAATGTGTGTGTGGAAGCAGAGCCAGAAAAAAACTATATTTTCCTCTAGGCTTCACCATTCTCTTGCCCTGAACTAAAGATGTACCACAGTCTAAGCCTAAAACACATAGCACTGAGAGTTATCTTCTTATATGCCTGTATATGTTGTAGACAATTGGGAAAGGGAGTTTGAGTTTTGGTACAAAAGTAATGTAGGTGATGGGGCTGTTTTCTTGAAATACTTTCCACTAACCTTGTAATTTTGCTAGGGATTGGTGAAAATGTGTCTCAAGTGATTGTACATTGTACCATCATCATCTCATTTGTTGTCTTATCTCATTCAAATTGGGTGCCAAGTTTCCCCTGACTGCCCAGGACCACAAGGTACCTGGAACAGAGTTGCAGTCATGGTTTTTGACAGGTCCTGAAGACTGTGGGATTTCATGATCCCCTTACTGTGTTAGGGAAGGAGTTTGAAGACCTAGACATGCTGGGTAAGAATTTTCTTCCTAAAATATAAGTTGTTTCTTTTAAATACAAAACAGAAATCAGGTCATCGTATTCAAAACTGGTATTTACATGAGAATCTGTTATTCCTATCTGTCTTTTCAACAGGTAAAGGTAAAGACTTATCAACTTTATCCTGAATTGTAGAACATCAGTCACACCTGCTGCACTTCCAGTAAAAAGAAACACAAGGACATGTCATGCATTGAGGCGATTATATCCCAAACTAATTCAAGCACAACTTGAAACAAATACATTTGATTCTGTGGATCTCGTCTAAATCTCATATATCTCCATTCTACACTGACATTTATGTGGCCTGATTTTTTTTTCTCCTTAAAATAATACTCACTATAGGTAACTAAACACATAGACTATACATATTTATGTAGAGACACATTTATCAACCGTTAAAAAATTTAATTACCCCTTTTTGTTGTGTATTGTTCTGTTTCAAGGCATAGAGAATGCTTTATTACAAATATGCTGAGAATACCCAGGTACTCTCTGGGAAACCTTACAAATTATCCGTGTTCTTTTGTGTGCCTTAAAACATGAGCTCCTCTGAATACAAAGTCACAGATATGAGCTATACTAATGTGTTTTCCTTTTTCAACAATAGTTACTTGGAGGGTAACTCCATTGGTGCAGCGATACTTGTTACATAGGTTGACATCAGTTCACTAGATCTGATTTTCACACAAGGATTGTAGACCACACTGAAAACACAGGATCCAATTTCTATTAATAAAAAAGACGTGACCATCCTACTTAGAATTACACTTGTCTTAAACCTCAACCTTTATAAGAACATTTTTATAAGGAAAACAGCCCTATATTCTTCAAACATTTGTCATGGACCTTTTTGCTTCATCAACATTATTCAATATTAGAAAATATTTATATTTTTTTCATAAGACTGATTTTTTTTCTTTTTCTTTGGAACATGAAAAACTGCTGTGAATTACAAAGCAAAAGATTTGGTTATGTTGCTTTATTTAAATACCTATACCTTTCTAATTAGCTTTATTTACCTTGAAGAGCAGAATGTGATTATTTTCTTACAGGGCATCTTTTCAAATCAGTAAAAGGTAGTATAATTAGTATCCAATTTTGAATGATTGTGTTCAAATTTGACCCCTCCATAGATTGCCACAATGTTTAAACACATTCTTCTTTTTCATCTCTTATAGTCTGCACTTTCTGCATAATGTTTATTGAAGTAAAATTTTGTTATGAAACCTGCAATGTCAGTGATGTGTTACCTAAACGTTTGCTGAAGGTAACCTGATAATTATTTTATCAATGTTTTGCTCATTTTCCTTTCTGAATGATGCATTTAAAAAGTTCTTTCTTTTTGTTTTATTCTGTTTCTTTCTTTGGCTTTGGAAATGTAAAGTTCTAATCTTTTTTTATATTTTTTTTATTTATTTTCTAAGCAAACAGAGAAATATGACAATATTTTCTTTTGAGATCCTGAACCTTACCCAAAAGAGGGGAATGACATATCTTCAGTAGAGACATCCTTAATCCCAAATATTGTGATTTATATAGTTGTATAAAGGTCATTAACATGCCCTGGGTAGCTTCCACCCTAATAAAATCCAACTCAAGTCATCGGGATTCTCCTTTAGTGCAAGAGCCAATTCAGGAACTTTGGGTGGTGAACCATCCCATCATCAAAATACTCTGAAGATGAATTAAACGGAAGTTTTACAGTTTGAATTGAAAAAATCTGGTCTTTTACATATTAGAATCATAGAATAGAATCATATAATCATTTAGGCTGGAAAAGATCTTTGAAATCACAAAGTCCAACCATTAATCCAGAACTGCCAAGTCTATCACTAAAACATGTCCCTAAGCACTGCATCTATGCATTTTTTAAACACATCCAGGGGTGCTGATTTCACCACCTCCCTGGGCAGCCTGTTCCAATGCTTGACCACCCTTTCAGAGAAGAAATTTTTCCTAATATCCAATCTAAGCCTCCCCTGGTGTAAATTGAGGCTGCTTCTTCTTGTCCTGTCTCTAATTACCTGGGAGAAGAGACACCCCCCCCCGCCTAAAGCCTCCTTTTGGGTAGTTGTAGAGCGATAAGGTCCCCCCTGAGTTTTCTTCTCCTCTTCAGACTAACCAACCCCAGTTCCCTCAGCTGCTCCTGATCAGACTTGCGCTCCAGACCCTTCCCCAGCCCTGTTGCCCATCTCTGGACACGCTTCAGCACCTCCAAGTCCCCCTTGCAGTGAGGGACCCAAAGCTGAATGCAGCATTCGAGGTGCAGCCTCACCGGTGCCCAGTACAGGGGGACGGTCACTGCCCTGGTCCTGCTGGCCACACTGTGTCTGACACAAGCCAGGGTGCTGTTGGCCATCTTGGCCACCTGGGCACCCTGCTGGCTCAGGCCATCAACCAGCACCCCCATGTCCTTTCCCACCAGGCATTTTCCAGCCGCTTTTCCCCAAGCCTGTAGCAATGCCTGGGGTTGTTGTGACCCAAGTGCAGGACCCAGCACTTCTCCTTGTTGAACCTCATACAACTGGCCTTGGCCCATCAACCCAGCCTGTCCAGATCCCTTTGCAGAGCCTTCCTACACTCCAGCAGATCACTCCCCCCAAACGTGGTGTTGTCTGCAAACTTACTGAAGATGCACTTGATCCCTTCGTCCAGATCATCAATAAAGTTATTAAACTGGACTGGCCCCAGTACTGAGCCCTGCCCTGCTACCTCCAGAACACTGCACCTTCAAATGGTCTTCAGATGGAGTCACACTGAGTGGGGGTTGGAAAGGGGAACAAAAGGGGTAAAGTTGTGAACACAATAGTGTGTTTTCCCTGTTCTTTTGGTTCTAGATAGATACTGAATGTACTACTCTCTTGCAAATTTTCCTCAGGTCACTGGAGTGACTCTTGGCAGCCTTGCTTGCTGGCTGAACCGATCTGTTTTACATCACTTTTAGACAGTGCTATTCCACTAATGCATTAGACAAAAGAATTGCCACAGAACGGGGGGTCATAACAAATGGCTTTTGAAACATGTCCAGCAAAATACAAAAATAAAGAGATATTTAAAACAGCACTAAATAAAATGGAAACATTTAAAAATAATCCCCCCAAAAAACTAATTGCAACCATTTGTTTCATAGGATTAAATCCTTGTAGAACATTTTATCCGACTATTTGGACCAGGACGTGAACTTTACAAATTACTACTTTTTTGTTTTATTTGGCACCAGCTGTGTGCATGTTTTTGAAACATCACCAGTCATGCTGAGCATTTAGTAGGAATGTTGCAATGGCAATTTAGATGTTAAAGGGCATTGTGATTTTTAAGGGCTTGTTATCATGGCCAGCTGTAGCTAACAGCTTGTAAGAGATCAGGAAGAGGTATGTGATTTTCCAAGTAACAAGAGCAGCCTGTGTTTACCACAATTTCTTTTCTGCCACAGAATGTGAGGTGCTGGATATGGAAATAGATGTTTTCCCGGAAATGGTACTAATAAATGTTGTTATAACTGTGTTGTCTGTATTTTAATCTCTCAGGGAGTTTAAAAATGTTTTAAACCCATCAAATATCCACTTCAACATGGAATTTATTATCAATGAAAGTTGTTACATTGAAAGTTCTGGAAAAGTAAGATTTTATTTGTGTCTGTTTTGTGCATTCAAACCAGGGAACATTTGTTAAAGCATCCTTTCAGTATTTCTCTATTTAATACTCACTAATCAGGGCCAGGATTATGGTTCATGATATGACAGTCAGTAACTAGATAAGAGTAGGAAATATTCTATGGAAAATTGTGGTCCCACAAGCCTTTGTTGCAGGATATATTCTGTAGCTTCTTCTGATGTTGGCTATGGCTGGAAGACAGAGGCTAGCCTGTTGAATTATAAGGTCATTCAGGATGAGTATTGTTTGAAGGCACCTTTCAAACTGTGGCTTTAAGTAGAGTATGTTCGCAACCTATTATTTGCACACAAAGCCATCATTATCCTGATTACTTGGAAGCCTTGAAAAGATACATTCATATTGTTCTTTTGAATGTGGAGAAAATCAAATTAAGATGTAGACTACTCTCAAACTCATCTTTTGCTGGGTTTCTTGGTTAGAAAGAGATTTACACAATATTCAGTAAACGTCAGATTTGTTTTCTAAGACCTTTCAATGTCATTTTAAAGATTGGTAAGGTAGATGATCTGTGATAGAAATATCTGCATAACTGCAAGTGAGATTGAAGTAACATTAAACAAACAAATCATGTATCAGATACAGACATACCAGGACCTCATTAAAAAGTTGGAACCATTAGCATCACACAATTAGCTTTTCTGTCTTGCAATTATGACTTAATGGGTAAAGGTAAATTCATAACTGTGATGAAAGAAATCATGTAACATGTGTTGGAGCTCCCTAGACCACAAGTTACACTTCACTTTTCATGTTCCAGGAAAGACAGTGAGTCTTGCTGAACACACTAAAGATTAGTAGGTCTGTAAGACTTGATTCTGTGCATTGCATGAAGATATCAGTCTGATGTGTGGTCTTTGCTATAGACAGAAATCAGGGAAGAAATATAAACAGGAGTGAAGAGTAACAAAAAGACCTACATACTCATACAAAACTATGATTATAATAAAAATCTAATACACACTGAATGAAAACCTGAATAACTACTAGGTTTTAGTTAAGGAAGAGCTCTTCACTGACCTCTGTAGTAGTTAGGCCTTGTTACAAAACTGACTGCAGACTTTTATTTTTTTATCTCCCATGGCCAAACCATCTCCAATAAGGTAGTTGCCACCTTGCTCCCCCTTTAATTGCCAAGTCTTTTGAAGCAAGAAACTCCGTTATGAGAAACTCTGAGGTAACTTGCTCAGTGACAATTCAGTCTCAGCTTTAAGTCTTGTGCCTGGCTTCATCTGATTCCAGCACCCTTTCTGTCAGCGTGGGACAACATGTAATTTTAAGTAGAGCACACAATATGCTAAATGTTATCCTTAAAAAGAAAGGCCCGGTCTTCCATTCAATGCTGTTGCATTTTGGCTGTTTCAGCATGCTCTTGTCACGGGTTCTGCAGTCTACTAGTGGCACTCTGTGTGTAAATTCATCCCTTTTGTTTTGATCTTGCCTCCCTTCATTTTCTGAAAATAAAAACTTGAGAAGTAAGTAGCAGAAAGAAAACATCTCTAGGCCACTGCACTCCATTTATTCATCGTCCTCATGGAGGAAGTCTCAATTTTTGTGATTTCTCTGTCTCCTGGATGGGTACAGCCATCATACGGCCAGTTGACAACTACTTTACCTGAAGAAGGAAACTGAAACCACTACTTTTTATATAGGCTTACAATAACAGTTAGGTGGATTCTATGGTCTAAGTCAAAGAAAACCTGTGTTAAAAGAGTATGAATAATTTCTACGTTTTAACACAGACAAGACTGAATGGGGAATGTGATTCCAGTGTCATTTGGATATTTAAGATTTAGGGGAGTTTGTCAGGGCTCTGAGGGTGCCAGCAGGCTGCAATGACCCTGACCATGCCCCCCGGGACTCCCCCCACCATGCCCATGGCCCATGACCCCATCATTTCAGTGCCCTGGGACCATCAGTCCCAGCTCCAGCACTGTCACAGCAGGGCCAGTCTCCGGCCCCGCAAAACCCTGCCCTGGCCACCCATGGGCCCTGCTGAGCTGGGCCCACCTCTGGGCCACCATCCCAGCCGGGCCTTGCCCTGTCCCCAGGGGGCAGCTGGGGCTGGGGCTGCTCCTGGTGCCCCCCAGCTGCCCAGCTCCTGGCTGGGGCAGAGAGGGGCCCTGGCTGCCAGGCCCTGCCCTGCCGCCCCTTCTGTGAGGATCCCTCGTGGTCCCAGCCCTGGAAAGCTCTGGCTTGTCCAGTGCCCAGGCAGAACTACAAGGTCATTTACATCCCTGAATGCTGCTATAAAGGATTTCAGACTTCCAGTCACTGAGAAGATGTATCTTTCCACTCTTACCAAGGCAAATACATGATAGATTCACTCAGCTGCGGTCTAAATCATTCTTTGCTTGTCTTTCCCAAGACTGTTCATTGCATGTTAAGTGGTGTGTTAGCACCTTGTTCTGTGCAGGTTATCGCTCCCCATTTGGTCTGCTACAGACTTGTTGAAACAAGACCCAGGGGAAAGTTCTGCTGAGCTGTGATGGGGGACACACAACGTCCCTGCCACAGCTCCCAAGGCCTCCCCAGGCAGCAGCCTTAGGGGACACTTTTGTACAGGCTCCAGAAATCTGAGACAGCTCTGGCTTTGCCTTGTGATGTCAGCTACAGGCTTGTTCTGGGATTCAGACTGAGATTAATATAAATGTCTTTGAGTGTCTGCAGATGTGCTAGGAATCTGAGCTCCCAAAATAGTCAGTGGAGATGGGGGAGCGATGCGGCTGACCAGCCATGGGATTCAGGTGGTTGACAGAGGTGCCCACTGTCAAGTATCCTGCCTCTCCTCCAGCTCTCTGTAGAAGAGTACATTTCCCCTGGCTCTAAAGTCTCCTACTTGCCAGTTCCTATGTAGAGATAAACTAGGGCATTTCAAATTGCAGTGGAGGCCTATTTCTGAGCAACTGAATCATGCCATTGGTGTCTGCTGTAGGGTCAACTGAGTCACTCTCTAGGCTGCACTGCCCACATGGCCTAATTTACCTTTGGCTATAATGGGAGCTCAGATTTCTAGTGCACCTTCATATGGACACTTACTTTTTAGTGTCTTTGCATATTTTTAGATCTCTAGTCTCCTATTTCATTTGCTTTTTAATTTGGGACTCACCCTTGACTTCTCTGGGACTGTCTCCATGTGTAAAATGGGATGAAACATACACATTCATTGCTTGTAGCACAGAGAAGCAATCTCCTTCCAGTCTGCAGGTACTTTGCTGCTTTCTAGGTGCTGTGTCTCTGTTTCTTGTGGGATACATGTCTAAGCAGCACTTCAGTTGCTCTGTTAAGCATGTAAGGTAAAGGATTCACTACAGTCATTGCTGCAAATAGCAGGGGTATAGAAGGTAACAAGGTTGCTCTCTGGGACATTAAGCTTTCTCTGTGTCTCCACACTAAGCAGTTTAGTTAGAAAGAGAAATCCTTTTCTGCTACCTTTCTTCAGAGCAATGGGTGAGGATTCAACATAGCAGCAGACAAACCCATGCTTTTTGTGATGAGGACAGGACAACAGAAATTGTGCCCTGATAGGAGGCCAGAAGACAGGTTGCATCAGTAAATAATGATGTTAAACTGTAGTGAAGCAGCTGCACAATATTACAGCAAATATCAAAGAATTTTCAAAATTAGATTATTTTTTTTTATTATCCTGAAAGCCATGTTTGATGAATCAGCTATTTACTGTACTTGTAAGACCTGCAAAGATCTTTTTCTGCAGTTATAAGCACCTTGGTTTGCAGTTGTTATAGATGAAAGTAGGAACCGTTTTCATCATGACGTGTAACTTGTGATGCCAAGTCTTAAATTTGGATGCTGTCAATGCCCTATTTTCTGAATTATATTTTTATTTGAAACTACTGATTGTGCAAATAAATGGTAACAATCACAACTAAAATCCCTTTCCCGTTAGTAAGTAATAAAACAAAGACTACTTGCTCTGAACACAAGAAAATGCCCATTTTTCATAAATGGCTTCAGGTTTTAGACATTTTAAAAGCTTTATTCTGCCCAGCTAGGGAGGAAAACAGGCTTAAAATCAAGTTACATAAATACTTGCAAATATTTCACTCATTCTGCATATGCTTTGGCTTAAAAAGCTTCTATGAACTTCTCTGAAGCCTCTTCCGTTTTAAGATCCATGATAAATCTACAAATCAATTAACCATGTATGTGATAATGTGGCTGTATCTCTTTGTGTCCTTTCTCAGATAAATGTGATTTAACCATCCTATCGGTATATCCCTTTACAGCTGGGTTTGTTTCCTACAGCTATGTTTTTTTCCTTAGGCCCCAAACTGTACCTCTCTTCAGCTACACCAAATGAACAAGAAAAAAAGATTCTGGATGCCTACTTGATATTGAATAGAGATGAAGACACAGATGTTCGCATCATGGGGACTTCAGTTTTCAGTCTTAAATCCCCAGAGTCTCAGACTTAACTCCACTAAAGTTAGAAAGAGTTTTTCTCCAGTCTCCAGGGGAAGCTGGTTTATGTCTCTTTAATTTCCTAAAAATATTTTGTAAATCATCTTCCGATACTGGCATAATATAATATCTCCTTTCTTCTGTTTTGAAGTCATACTGCTAATCTGTCTGACAGCACACTAATGAAAAAGGAAGGGCTACAACATGTAAGTTTCCTTTCCACTTGGGGAGTTTCAGCAGTGACAGTGCTCTACACAAAGAATTTTATGTATTCTCAACTCTGAAACTCATTGCCAGCTGACTGATATTAAAATCATTACCTTTTTTTTTTTCTTTTTTTTTTTTTTTTTTACCTCAGAAACTTCTCAATCCTGACAAATGTTAATGCAAAACCTATGGCATCAGCATGACCTGGCATCTACCCAACCTCTGCACCTGCACAATTACAGCCAAGCTTTCCTAAACACTTCTTCCCTAACAGCTTGTTTTGTTTTGGGTTTGCTGTTGTTTTGTGCCGTTTTCCCCACCTTTCTCTTTTTAAACACCAAACGCTTATGGCAGGCATAATTTTTCAGATGTTGTTTTGGAGAGTTTCTTGGAGCTAATCATATATGCCCCTTGAGAAGGTTTTTGCAAGAGTGGCCCACACCTGAAGCCGGAGTCGGTGAGTTCCAGCAAAGATACCAGCAAAGATCCACAGCCACCTGGCTAGCCTGAAGGGTAACAGGAGAGGCTGCTCAAGGAGTGCAGAGCCAGCAGCTGCATTCTGCTCAGGCCACTCTGACAGTTCCCACTGTACCTATAAAAGCAAAGCTATCAATCACTAAACAAGATCAGCCAGCATTTAGTGTTTCCCTCCCCTTTCTCACTCCCTTTCTTTCCCTGTTGCAAATGTCCCTGAGTATTCTGCACCAATACACAGTCAGGTGTGTATACACACAAGTCATTTGTATGAGTGCTTGTGACCTGTCAAGACACAGAAAATGAATGTCAGCTCATTATCACAAAGGGGAAAAAAAAGAAAAAAACTTTGAAGGTGAAGACCAGGAACCACATGCTTAGTTATGTTAATTGCCCAAGTTCCTCTGTTTTCAGCTGAGTTCTGTCAATCTACCTCAGCTGAGAATCTGGTGTATGATATAAAGAAACAAGGATGTTCACACTATATCTTTTTTCAGCAAAAGAACTGGATGTAGATCTGTTATGTCAAGTTTATAATATTTGAGTGGATAAAATAAAATAGGAGTCAATAGGCTGAGAATTCTTTTTATTTATGCAGAGATAAATCTGGAACAAGCCTTCAGCAATCAGTTGAAAACTGTACAGATGTGGTTACATTCAAAATCTGCAAACTTAAACATGTCTGATCAGGATCTAAAGGCCCATTCATTTTTAAACAGAATCTCTTCTGCTATAGCAGGGGAAGAACTCTATCAAGAAACAGATGGTATGTAATGGACCGTGATTTGACCTTTCATCTACAATCTAAAAAGTATGTAGTAGGCCTGCATTACTGATCAGTAATTGCTAAATCCAGGAGTTCCTATTTTTGGATCAAAAGGAAACCTATAATTCATTATGTAAAAGCTAAATCATGAAATTTGCACTTGATTTCTTTGCATTTTCTCTATTCAGAGAAATGAAGGAGAACAATGCTTGCTTTGTTTTTTTAACAAAGGATTTTAACCATGCTGATTATTAGATATAGGACTTCCTAGAGAACTTTGCCTGTATCTTGGTTACTGATCTACCCTTTAAAAAAGAAAGCACAACCCCCCCAATCTGTACTTGCCTTGTGTTGGCACAGTTTCATTAAAATATTGGTCTGTAAATACTAAGAAGAACTAATTTATCAGTCTGTAAAAATATGTGTATATTACATGTGGTATCATGTTTAAAAAAAGAAAAAAAAAGAAATAACTGACTACAAAACAATAATTTGAAAAGGGAGATGATCTTTGAACAATGGGAATAAACAGCTCTAGAAAAAATTAGTCTGACAGAATATTACTAAAATTCTTAACTTGTGTTGATCAGAAGGGATCCAGAGGTTTATTATAACCCCATATAATTAACTGATTTGTTTTTGAAAATTGGGGTTAAAAGTCTTTATTTGAAGCATTATAGGCCTACAGATTCATATAATGAAAAGGAGTTTATGTGGAAACACTATAGTATGATATAAATTTTGAGAAAGGACATTTGTATTTTGTTTTTCTTCTTAATTTTGAATTCTTTAATTGTTTTTACTGTGTGATACTCTGAGAAAAGTTTCTGAGCGAAGACTTACTTCTGTGTTTCAAAACACGCAAGCATAATTATCACCTGTTCCAGATGCTGGGTGTTTGCCTACATAGATGTTCATTGCCCATTTTAAAAGGACAATTATAGGGGCAATGCAGACACCCATGATTACCTTTGTAAAATGTCTGAATGATTTAATTACTTAAGTGTTCCTTTGCTGGTTAATTGAAGTATATTTATTTATATCTTGGAAATAATTATTTACAGACTTCCACTTTAGGAGTATTATGGACAGTAGGCAGTTTTAGCTAGCTTAATTTCCCTCGGCTATTGGTCACTAGCTCTTTTGGAAAATCAAGTATATCTTGCTAGGTAGGACTATCATCTTCTGAGATGAATGCAACGAGATTATGATCACTGACTCTCTAGGCAACCACTAATTTCTGGAAGAGTAATAAAAATTATCTGTAATCTTTGAAAATAGTTCCAAAAGTGATGATGAGTGCAATGGGATTTTTATTTTATTTTTTTAGCAAAACAAGTTCCTAGTGACTCCCATTGTCATTGCATTTTAGCCAGCTGATGGGAATTGAACAGCCTTGCCATTTTTGTGTGATGCTGCTTACATTTGTGCACAGCTGAACATGAGCTCAGACTAGTTACTTAAGAAGAGCTCTTAAAATGTAGATAATATGTTTCCCTGTACTAATCATATTTTTCTGTGTAAGTGAGTGAATTTGGGGAATTTACTTAGTTCTTAGTTACTTGAAACATCAGAAAGTCTGATTTTCATTAGTGAAAATTCTAACTCCTCCTATTCATTTCAGCCAGGGATTTTGACAGAGAGCATTCATTTTTAAAACCTTTGAAATTCTAAATCCCTGTGCTTTGACTCTATATAGATTTATTACTCTCCATAGTCTTGCTTTATCTTACACTCATAGTCAAGGACTTCGTAATAAAATTGTTGGAACTTTCATTTTATGGCTTGAAGACTTGTAACTAACTCAATTCCTACTCTCCCACCCCCCCACCCCCCCCTTTTTTTTGTCCTAGTTGATGTAATTGATGATGATGATTACTGCTTATTCTAGCAGAGGATGACAGTCATCCTTGTGTGACTTCAGCAGATCTGCTTCCAACAGGTCCTTCTTGGTAAAGCTTTCCTTACCACTGATAGCATTTAGACCTTCTTATTGACCCAAAATGATCAGTAAAGATTGCTATGACAGCAACATTTAAACTCTGCAAAAAATAAAACATTTAAACTCTGCAAAAAAAGTTGGTGAATGCAAACTGACATCTGCCTTACATCAGCAGAGCTTCTATATTGCATTGTGCTTGGTGTCCTTTTGGCAAAGTGCTGAAGTCCAAATTCAAGCAAATAAGCTTTAGGACTTTGCTGAGTCAAAGTTTGCATGACTAAATTGCAACTTGAAGACCTGCGTGTTTGAACATGACAGGTACCACAAAATGTATAATTGTAGGTACCCAAGTGATAATTGCACATCTGCATATATGGAGTTGGATAGAACAATTTGAGGGGGAAAAAATACAAGATTGAACAAGTAATGTTATGTTTTGTTAGTTAAGACTGATACTTTGGTATGCAAAACATTTTTCCATTTCTTCTGGTTTTGGTTTGGTGTTTTGGTTTTGGGTTTTTTGTTTTGTTTTGGTTATGTTTTGTTTTTTGTTTTTTGGGGTTTTTTTATAGGGTCTGATGCAAATTCCATTAGCTGTAATGGACTTTGGATCATATTGCCAGAAAAGGCAAGCATTTATCCTGTATATAGAAATTCAGGTACAGCAAGTGTATTCCCCTATATTTTAAAATATTTCTTAGATTCACCTTAAATAATCTTTTATGCCACATCTTTTGCCTCTTTAACAAATTAAATGAATGTATTTTTGCACACTTTAGCCCAAATAATACTAGATTGTATTGAGTTAGGGCTTTTTGAGTTAATTTCAGGTTTATTTGTACACACCCATGAGCCTTGGGAATAACCTGTCTCAATTTTGGATTTGAAACAAAACTCAGAAATACAGGCAGATATTTTCTTCAAATAGACTTATAACAGAGATCTTTGGGGGGATCTTTTATATTTAAATGTTGATTATATTTCTCCAGGCTGGAGCAACGTAGTGGCTCCTGAGAAACCCAGTACTGCAAGGAATAGCTTCACGGGTTTTTTGACTTTTCACAAAATAGGCCACATAAATACTGGTCATCTCTGATACTGATTCTATTCTCTAATGCAGTTAGAAAAACCTCCAAACAGTATCCTGGGCTGATAATTTCACTGCTGAAAAAAGAGCCTTGCAGAAGCTGTCTCATAAGATGCATGTACAAGACCAATTTCTGGACATTGCACTCTAGACACAAATGAAAATGGCATAAAAGCTTTAAATGATGTAGAACTTGCTTCTACTGGTTTTGTGATATCTACTGATGATGCTTAATGTATAAAAAAAATACTGCTTGGTATATTAAGTCAGATACAAGGCTTGCCAGAATAACCTGCAGAAGCCAATGGGAGTATTGTCTGAATATAGAAAGCATGGAAATTCTTGTGTTTTAACCCCAGTATGATGCACAGAAGATAAAGAATTACACATCGGTGTTGAAGAGGTAGAAAATAACTTGTCAACCCTAGCCTGATTTCAAAGACTTTGCATAAGGGAAGAAAAGAGTTGCTCAGCTCAAGATATGCAAAATCCATGTCAACTCACCTCAGCAGGCAAAATGAAGCTAGAAAGAGGAACAGGTATGAACAAATAATGTGATCATTGACAAACTGCCGAACAGTTCCTTTGTGATTGATGACTAACACTTGACACAGATGCACATCAGCCATCATATAACAACATGGATAAGCCCCCATGATTCCTAAGGGCAACAAAGCCAGGGAACAGATACAGCTATCACTTATACAGGCATAAATCTGTAGGAATGCATTGCAGCTCATTGAATTCCTTTGGGTTAACACAAGGTAAGCAGGGACAAAAAATGGATGGAAAAGTCACTATTTTGAAAAATGATTATTTTTTTTTTAATCTCATGTTCACAATCTCATGGTTTTAACACAGTAAACAAAAGTGTCAGGAACACTTCAACATGCACTGAGCTACTTTCCTCATGTCATTTTATCCTTCCTCAGCTCGAGCAGGAGAAATGCAGAATAATGAAATTTGGAAGAAAAAGATTTATACTAAAAATAATACTGCTACGCACACTTCTTTTCAAATAACATCTCAGAACCGTTAATGATGGGGGGACAACAAAGTGTTTTTGAACTGCATGTATTTTCACTGGTATGGTAAACTGCCAAATTTCATTTTGCACTACCAATTACGATGTTGTAATGATGGATGTAGTATAAGTATACTTTGTAGACCATATACATACTGTAACTACTGGTTATCTGCAACTGCTTTTAATTTTAATGGGGATATGTATCTACATGCACACATCTGCATGTACACATTTATATATTTTTAATGGAATTGTAAGAGAATTTACAGAGTTTACAAATATGAGACTGCTGGAAAGTACATGCTAGTTTGACCTATGGGCATTACAAAAGAAATCATTAAGTGTCACATTTAGTGCTTATTCCTGTGGCAAATATACCTCAAGAAACAATATTTACTTGGTGTATTTCTACTGTGCAGGAAGGATCAAGTGATCCTAAACAGTTACATGTCCTTAAGTTGTTTTTTCTTCATGCAGTGGGTAGCAATCTTGGGAAATCACTGGCAAGACCTTATGAATGTTAAAGTTTTACCTGGGATTAAGGGATAGACACTCAGCGGAAAAGATGAAAGAGAATCTATCAAAGCTACAAAAAAGATAGAAACCACGTTTGGTTCAGGAAATACCCTGAGCTGAAAATAGGCAGAGTCTGAAAGAATACCTGGGAGAAGGATCAAACCTTCTTGTTCTATTCCTGCAACCTGTGAGGTGTTCCCTTTGCAGCCCTCCAAGCAGGACTCAGATCCAGGCCAGCTCCTGCTCTCACTGCCTATACCCATTCCTATGATGTCTGCTCTTATCTTAAGACATCCAGAGGTTTAACTGAGGCTCAGTTAAATGAGTCCCGATTGTAAAGATTCAGTTATTAGTCATATGAGAATCTGATGAAGAAAACTGCAAAAGATCTGTCTTTCAATATTTTAGGCACCCAAAGTAGTGATTCTGTATTTAGCCCATGATTTTCCCTGCCATTAGTCAGATATATTTTTTCTACTGATTTATCTCTTGCTGAATATTTTAAACTGTGACAGAATTCAAGAATGCTACAGAGCATACCACATAAAGTCACACAGTGAGGAACATAGCCTTTGTCTAATTTCAGTTTTTATGATCTTAGAAGTAATAGCACTTTTAAGATCTTTTTCTAAGAAAAAGACATACAGAAATGATGCCATGTTTTGGCTACAAGCCAATACTTAAAGCACACTTTTATGCTGTTGTGTTAATGGACATCATAATGGTCAGGGAAAAGAAAACACAACTTACTGTAAGTGAACTCGGCAAGCTCATTCCTTCTGGTTTTGATTTTTTGTTTTTATTTTTTTGTTTCTTTTCTAAAAGCAATCAATAACTAACCATTTATTATAAATAACATTTGGGATGCATTCCTTTCCTGTGTATTAAATACAGTGATGTTTTTCACTCAGTAAGTGTAGTACCATGATAATTACTTTTAATGTTTAAATGACTTCATAGTTCTTACTCAGAAAAAATTGCTCCTGCTCCTTCTCTAAGTGCTAGCCATCACTCCCTCTCTACTGAATGCTGTGAAAATCATTGTTTACCTCCAGGGAGGTAAACAATAAGGTTATTTAATCTTATTTTTTTTCTTTTA
This sequence comes from Falco peregrinus, assembly GCF_023634155.1. Lineage (NCBI taxonomy): Eukaryota > Metazoa > Chordata > Aves > Falconiformes > Falconidae > Falco > Falco peregrinus. The sequence goes on from NC_073727.1 coordinate 64,728,846, forward strand.
GAGTAAAACATTTTACCTCCCGGAAGATCTTGATCCCAGTAAAAAGCTAGTAATGTATTTCCAGAAGTGAATTTATTCCTGCTAAATTATTAATCAAATAATACAAAGTAAATGCTAAATAAAGTTGCAGATCAAATGCTAATATATTGATGTGATTCTGTCAGGAGATCTGGACTTAGCAAAACATTGCCCACGTAAAGTCATTGTCTCTACCAAGGTGTCATCTTTGAGGCTGGAAATACAAGCTCCCTTTGCATTTCTCTGTTGGGTTTGCCAGAGAGGTTGTTTACCTCTAGATTCATCATGCATTTTAAAGGAAATTGAGTCATTTATATCCCACTATAAATCAGTAAGTTTTCTAAACTACTGAGACTTACTGCTTATAACTTTTACAAAAGACAAAGTCTTATCAGGAAAAGAAGAGACTGAAGAGACGCATTTCTTTCTAAAATCTATACTTAGCCTTTGCCTGGTGGAATAAATTTCTGACCCTCTAAAGTTACCTTTTTACTTTATATATCTCAAAGACACTACTGCTTTGAAATGACAGTGCTTTGCAAAGTGTAAGTTTGTCATACTGCAGTGTGTCTGAAAAGAGTGTATTGTATTGATCTAGCAGGGGGAACTTTAGGATAAGACTATATTTTCTACTATTTTCTTAAAACTATTCTAAGGGTGTAGTTGGAAAAACTCTTCAGCCTCAGAATATTCATTATGAGCCAAAACATTTCATAATCTCAGTTACTGAAAGGGTGTCACAGTGTTAGAAAGAACAATTACACTTCCAACTATTTATGCCACCAGTAACAGAATGGTGATTTCTTTCTCTCTGATGGTCGCATATTGTTTGCTAAGTAGATTACAAATTTTCACCATAGACAGAAATTGCTGCTCTTTGGCTCTACACTTCAGTGAGATCATATTTATTTTTATCTTATCTTGGATAACTAAAATTAGATCCATTCATTTTTGCTTATAAACAGTTTCACTTGCAAATACTCTGTGCTCTAAGATTTGCATTATTCACACTGGAAAAAAGCTTTAGATGCATTAAAGCTATAAATCACAGTGTGCTAGGGTAGTCGAAAGCAGTATACTGAAATTTGGTTTTGTCCAGATATATTACTGTTCTAACACATCTCACACAAATGTTTTCTACACAGTTAGGCAAAGCTGTGGCATTCCTTCTTTTTTTCTATCTGTCTCTAGCACTGTTGGCATTTTAGTGCTACAGGTTGAAACATGGTATTATTACCAAGTCACATAAGGCATGAGACATACTCCAGAAAATCATGAGATCACTATAACAGGGCAGGCAAGTTCCCATGCATCTTCATGGGATCATTTACAGTTGGTTTTCTGTTGCACTTATCACACGATTGGGCACAAGGAGTCACTGTATTTATGAATTCCTGAAGAGCATTTCTCTGAAGCTGAAAACCAGCTTGGCAAAGCTCTGTGCAGGTATACTCTGGTATTAGTGCCCCCTCTATTGTGCAGGCACAGCTGCCTAAAGACAAATGCTGCAGCTTTTGAGCCGCTGTTGAAAAAAGCACAATGTGTTCAGTAAGAACGAAATTTCTATTTTCATATTCTTATTCATTAGCACTGCAACTAAATGAGGTGTCATCAAGGCATGTCCTTCTCTTGAAGCCTAGAAGAGGCTGACAGTAGAACGGTGGGTTTAATGAGAAGTAGACAGGGAAATGAGGAAGCTTTTGTCAGTAACATGCCATGTACTATAGATTGGGTTTGGATACTACCTGGAACATGGGAGGCTGAAGTTTAAATTCCTGCTTTGCCTGATTCAGAGCAATGGCAGATAAGAAAGTCTGCTCCCCATCAGACAAAGAAAAGTCTTATTTTTGACCTAGACTAAGTACTGTTAACTGGATGTGAGTCTCAAATAATGTGAGACTCACAAGTATGCAAGGAAGGTTTGATTTGATTTGATTTGAATGAAACAGAAATGAAACATGTAAGGAACAGACCCTGCCTAGCTCTACAGTTATACCCTTAAAACTTAGCAGTGGCACCAAGACAGTTTTAGTTCAGGTAACAAAACTTTCATTGAACCAATGCATAGAAAACAGCCAAGGGCAATCTTCAAATCTCTTTAAGTTCAGTGATGTTTGCTCAAGAATTCTGAGAGTATTAAAATACTTGAAAGCTTCAAATATATCACCTGGCCTTATTTTTTTTTAACTTTGATAACAAAGGCTAAACATATTTGCAATATAGACTGAGCCCCTGGATTTCTAGGCATTGTGTGTAAATAAATTGTTATCACCCTGTACAGTACAGTGCACTTGTCAGGTCCATTACATTGTAACAGGAAACTGCTCATATACTCGTGTTACAACCATATGTGTTACTCCTGGTCTTCTGCAAATGATGGCTGCACCTGAGTGGTCTGTATCCCCCTTAATTCCTGTTCCTTAAACTAAGCATGGTAATCATTGATTTTAGCAAAGTAAAAGTAAAATATGGAAAAGCAAATTTCCGTAAAAGCAATAGAGGTTTAGAAAAGAAAGAAATTAAAAAGAAAGCAGTTCAGAAGAAAACTAGTGTTAGACAGAGCTGCTGTTTCTCTGTGCTTTTGAAGTCTATTTTTACTGTTTGGCAGTCATAACCTAGGTTCTTCCAGTAGTTTTCTCCCCCCTACCCCCCCCCCCCCCCCCCCCCAGCTTTATCTGGATGAGAAGGTAATTAATAATCCAAGTATTTTTAGTGATTTTTTTCACTTTGAATTTTTCACTGTGAATTTTACAAATAAAATTCTTCAGCATCCCCATATTGTAGGTGTTATGTGATCATGACTTCCATGTTGTTTTTTTTTTCTTTTATTTTGTACAGCTAATGTTCAGAGCTCTGCAGTAACTAGGGGAGATTTGGTTGTCTCGTATAGGGATCCAGTGTCATTTCAAAGATCCAAGGGCATCCACAATGCCTACATGGAGCTGAAAGATCCAGTGCAGGACTTAGATGTGGTCTATTTAAAATTAATGCAGAACACTGCTGAAGAACATAGAGAAGAACATCAGATGATGAAATCACATGAACCTGGGTCTCAGTTTAGTTATTCCCACATAGGTTTCCCAGAATAAATCACTGAGATGCCCTTGGCTATTCCACCTGATCTCTCTCTCTCATAAGTGTTGTGGCAGCCATTTGCCAGACAGGGTGGGTACCCTGGGACATCTCAGGCAGCACTAGACATTTACATTGAATTAATTTATTAATTAATTGAATGAAGGTTATTGAATGAAGTCCTATATATCCACAACGGAGATGTCTACATCTGAGCTAAATAACCTAGGTTGCTGTCATAATCAGTGGAGAGAAGATGGAGTGGGGGCTGGGTTAGGTAAGATTAATCTGATTTACTTGAGATGGAATGGATTGTCTTCCAAGATATCTGAGATCCCCAGATCAGATCAAGACATTTATACCTTTGCTATCAGATTTTTCTCATTAAGAGGTGCAGTGAGGGGACACTGTTACACTTCTCAGAGCTGAATACGTACTGAAGAGGAGCTAAGTTTGTCCACAGTGTACCCATTTCCTGTCCTATGACACTTAGAATAGGATGCAGAACCTTATTGGACCCCTCTTTCCCATAAGTGAAACCACTTCTAGTGATTACAATTTTTCCCGTGTCCTTTTGCATGGGAAGGTGGAGAACATGTCCCAATGTTCCAGGGGCCCAGAACTCAGCTCTCAGGGAAGGAAAAGGAATTTGACCTCTCTTTTAGCCTGCACCTTTTGCAGTAGTTTTCATGGGTGCAAAGTATCACTTGTCATGTTCTGCCTTGTGACATCTCAATAACCAACATAACAGAGAATCAGACACAGCAAAAGCCCTGTTACACTTCAGCTCTTATCCCACAAAACTTAGGTACACATTTACCAATACCCTATTTGAATTTTGAATAAGGCATCAACATATCCTTATTTTGAGGGGATTTCCTTTCTGTGCTATAGATCTCCAGAAAATGTTAACCACCAGTTTTAAGCTGCAGGAGGTGAAAATAACTTGAGAGAGATTTTTTGCCAAGGTAGCAGAAACTAAAGACTATCAAAAAATGTCTGCTAATGGACTTTTGTAAATGGTGTGATTCAGGTAAGGAAAAAAAAAAAAAAGAAACAGAAATAGAAAATAGCAGGGAATTAATTTACAAAAAAAAAAGAATGGAATGGAACGTCAGCAATTTAATGTGCATATGAGTTTCAAACAATACAAAAAATGCTTTGCTTCAGGCGATTTCTTTAAATAGAAAAAAACAACTTTCCATCATTTTTATTTGTAGAGGTTCTCCGAGTTACTAAGTAACCTCTACACTAAACCATTTCTCCTTGAAAAAGAAACCAGGGGAGGAAAAACAGGAGCTAGATCTTGCAATTCCTTAAACAGATCACTAATCATTGGAGCCAGGTTTGGAATCAGGAAAAATTATTCCTTAAATAACCTGATCTTGCAGGCTCCCCTCTGTCTTTTCTCCCATCACACGTTTCAGAAGCTGAAGAGGTCTCTGAGAGAGTCTAATGCAATATTTCCCAGCAGGCTTCCTCTTAAAAGCATCTTACCCACTCAGTTTTTTCCTCCTGCATCCATGAATAATAGTCAGCTCTTACATTTCTGTCTGTGACACTCAGTCCAGCTGGAAAGAAGGAACCAGTGTCACATAATTCTTGGCTGCTGAGTAGGAGGTGACTGCAGCCAAAAATAGGTCAAATTATGATTTAACCTAACTCTACTTTTACCAGTATTTTGATGATTTCAGGTGCCCCATTATTGGGCTTTTTTGTATGAATCCTTTATATGCTCTTAAACTCTTAATCTGTGTTGATAGACTGCAACTGAAGAAAATCTAGGCTGAGAAGGGAAATGATTATTTTACGTTGAACCATTGTTTGTTCTTCATTTGTTTCAAGTTTATTTTATACATCATCACCATCATTTCTCTTCCTTCCTTTTGTGTTTTTATTTTTACTTCTACTTTTTATTTCATTTTAATGATGGATATCAATTAAAATGTCATACATAGCTCATTCAAAACCCCATCACCAGTGTTGAGTGATAGTAACTTTGCTGCCATTTTGCCTTAAAGCTGCCAAAGGGAAAGGAAAGAATAGTTAATAGCATCACTTACAGCCTGCTGCCCATGTGATAAACAAAATATTCTTTTTCGGTGTAAGACCATGTGAATGTCACAGAAACATACTAACACTAACTCTGATGAAAAATAAATACTATACTTTCACCAGGAATCAAAAAAGTCCAAATATAATGTGAGTCACTCTTGAAAGACAGTTTTAGTATGAACACTGATGATAGTTGTTTCAGTTCCTTAAAGACTTCGACCTGTAAACTGGAAAGCTGTAAAAACCAGATCCTTCCCTCCCACTTCATTCATCTATCCATTCACACCACCAGCCTGAGCAAAACACTTCCTTGCTTGCGAGCTCTAATCAGTCCTGAGAGCCTGTGAACTCCCATTAACTTACTTAACTACTTCATAGGGGGTATTGTTAGCATTAATTAAAAAGTTCCTCTTTGGACACTGCTTTGAATATGTACAGTGTTGTGGAGATGCTATGCCATTATTTAAGCAATAAATAATGAATAAGGCATTTCAGATGCAGATCAGCTTTTTCCAGGATTCAGGATTCAGTTAGTGGGTGTGGGGATGTAAGTCCATGCAGTCTGGCATGTGGTCGATCTCAATATAATTAGGTCAGCATCCACCAAGTGAGGATCAGGGCCTAAATCAGAGCATTTGTTTTAGGCTCTGTTCTCTTATTCCTGCTGCAGGTAGCAGGTATCAAAGGAAATAGGTTTCTCATCTCCTTTCTTGTTCCCTTTTTTTTCCTTTATTTTTTTCCCCCTAGAAGGCCTGAGGGATGGGAAAAACCTCCTTGTGGAAGCAGAAATGCAGAAAACAATGCAGATAGGAGAATAAGCACCCCACATTCTGAATAAGAGAGAAGGTGGGGTCCCAGGAATGTGTGCAGGCTGCAGTAAAGAAAAAAGCTGACAGTTTTGCTGTTTCTTCCTAAAGTTACACCTTAGCCCACTCATGAGGATGCCAGGGTACCCTTTCATGTTCTCTGTCAGACCTGCACCAGAATGCCTGCCCACACCACCACAAAATCTCAGTAATAAGAAACTTAAGGTCATTACACTGAAGCACTATATTAATGTTCACATGATCCTTTCTCAATGTCTGCAAGGTGCTAGAGGGAAGGTACACTATCTTTACTTAGGTTTGGACTTTTTCTTTCTTCCAAGGCCAGCAACTGCATTGCTTTGGAATAAAATAATTCTTTTCAAGATTGCTGTTCCATACGCTGATTTGAAAAACATTTCTGAAAAGCATCTAATCTAAGTCTCCTTTCTTCCCCCTTTTGGTGTATGATAGATCGAGAAACAAAGATTAAGTACAATTAAAGTAAATTAAAGTAAAAGCAGATAGTAAGTTTCTCCAAAATATTGCCAAACATAACTGTGGATCGTTGAGTAAACTGTTCACACTAAACAATTTAATCTAGGAGATCTCCATTTTCCCCACCCTTGTGAACAACACTGTAGGAAACTGATGTATTCATTCTCTAAAACTGTCTAAAGGAAAAGTTAAAGAAACACTTCAGCCTCCAGGATACTCGTGTCTATCTACTTTCACTGCTTATTTAGCTGCCTACTCCAGAAGATTCTGTAGTCACTCTTTTGAAATTAAGCTACTGCCAGAATAGCCCAGCTTAACAGTTGGAGAAGGGCAGTGAGGGTCATACAACTACCTCCCGCCTCTTAAGGCCAAGTATTTGCATGTGTAGGGCAGGTCTGAGGCATTTTATTATCAAAGGATTCAAGAGTTACTGAAGAGAAGAGAGTGTGAATGCACAAAATTATAGTAAAAAGCTCAAGGCGTGCATCTGAAAAAAAAAAAAAAGAGAGAGACATCAGGGAATTTTATAGACCAGTATGGTAGTGTTAAATTAATTTAAGCACATATAGTAATGTGTAGCAGTAGAAAGTAAGCTGAGTTTCTTTCCAGTGTGAGAAGGAGGGAAGCAATGCATAGAGTGCCATGCAGTCTTGCTGACTCCATCATTTGGACTGGGGGCCTGTTGCATCATGACATAGTTTCTCACCAGATCCCATGGTCCAGTTTTTCCATGGAAAACACCACTGAGGAATGGAGAGAAGGGTGAACACACCAGTCATGTCTTGGACCATGGCCATGTCATGATCTTTGATATGGAAAGTGAGGGATACAGTACAAATGTCTCAGACACCAAGAAGGACATCTGAGTACAGTTTGTGAGAGAAAATCACATAGTAAAATAATAATTTTAAAACTTTATAAAAAAGGTTACTCTTCAAACTCTGTATCCTTGCAAATCAGATACTTAACATTATGCATTTTTACTTGAACTGACTTGAACAAAAATTTAGATATTTCTTCCCCTAACCCCTGCCAGAACTGAGACACATAATGATGAAATTAACTTTAAAAAAAACTTCACTGGTGAAAACACTGGATTCAGTCCTACTCCACCCAGTCACAAATACACTTGGAGAAAGTCCTCAGAGGATAATGCTGCCTGTCTGAGGCAGGGAGCTCTGAACTGGCTAAGGGCAGCAAAGACGTCTGTTCCTGCCCTACCCCAGCCAGTTGAGATAGTGATGGGTGGTTCCAGGCACACAAGCAACCACAGAGTCCCACTTTTTCTTTTTTGTGTAATAGCTGAAAGAGGTAAAAAAACCCAACCAACCAAAAAAGAACAACAACAAACAAAACAAAACAAACAAACAAACAAAAAAGACATAGAACAGTATTCTTCCAAATCTTGTCAAACTGGGTTTCATGTATTTGAGTAAAACGGTCATGGCAAAACATCTGGGCAACATTCCTCTTTTTTTCCCACTTAGAAGGAAAACTTGTGTAAAACGATTTGTAAACTGTGTGAAGCAAGCTATATGGGAACATGGCGGGCTATCAGTTATTCATGGATGATCAAATGCATCACCCCATACCCTCAGTTTGTTATTTTTATTAGATAAATTATTATGTAAAGCATCTTCTTGATGCCTGAATGAATACTGAAATTTTGATGAACAAGAGAAGGGAAAATTAATGAGTTTGAGAGGATTGCATGAACTTTTGTGCTCAGAACTTTTGTGAAAACATCAATTATGCTATTGAGAGGTTTTCCTATTTTCTTTCATATGGGAAAATGAATTAATGAATTCCTCCTCCATGTTCGTTGTCATGAGCACTCTGTAATGTGTGTTCATACCAGAACATACCGGTCTCAAATCCTGCAATGATTAAAGCATTAGGCTAACTTGGATGTACTCACTACCTGAAGTCTTTGTAAAGTTAAAAATATTGCTAAGACCAGAGCTGATTATACACAAGGAAAACCCAGAAGTCTTTTGATACTTGTAGAATTAAGGTATGAACAGCCTCAACAACAATTTCAGAAAACTGCAATCTAAAAGATTCAAGTTCTTGTTAGAGAGCTACTGCGCTTAGTTGCTGTATACACGGAATTCATGGTACCTTGCTTAGTGCCCTATGTAGGATGACTTAAGTTAAAAAGCTTACCTCTTATCTAGCCAAAAGAGATAAAGAGGTTCCATTTTGAGGCTGATATAGAGAGACCTGTTTTAAAGGGTACTCTGATTTCCCTAGGGATAAATTTCATTTTCTTTGCTGAATGTATAGGGAGACTAGAGAGACTGATCTTCCCACTCAGCACATAAAGCAGGCACTAAAAGCTAGGACAAGCACACCCCTTTTTGCATTCTCATTCATAAAAGTTCTAAAAGTACTTTTCTAATCTTATTTTTATATATATGCATGAAAACAGGGCAATAAACATGCTCATTGTACATGTGTACACATATGCAGGTTTCTAGGTGAACATGCATGTCGCCACAATCACAAAAAAAAAAAAAGATTAATACTATATCCACAATTTGAGCTCTTTTGATCACCACTTCTTTCTTTTTTATCTAGCAGCTTCATAGTTTCACAGCTGGATTTTAAATTTGCCTATCAATAATCAAGCAGCATTATAGGGACTCTAAAGTAAATGTACAAAACATCTATATACATTGTATAAATCTGGACAGGCATTTCATATCTGAGATCACTTTTATTGGATAGCTGTTTGCCATCACTTGAAAAATATACGTTTCCAGGCCAGCAAAATCACATGTTTTATCAAACAGGGAGGGGAGCCCTCTGGGTATGCTGAGTAAGAACTCAATAGAATCTAGTTTTAAAACTTTATGCTTTAATTAAAATGTACACTGATGTGTAGTCATTTCCCTGAGTACAGCAATATGGTAATAAGCCTTTAAAAAATTCAGATCTCTGCAGTTTCATAATACATTTTTCAATCTGATCAAACATTTTTTTCTCTCTCTAATCAGTACTTTTTGTGGTTTATGCATACAGTATTATATTTGATTCCATTCCCCTGTGGGTTATTACATATCTTAAATATGTTGAGTAAAGATCCCTTAGAAACACCAAAAAAGCAGTATGAAGTACACTTGTTTTCCACAAAGACTCATATACCTAAAAAGACATAGTCACCTTCCATAAGAAAATTTTCTTATTCTTGCTATTTTACTTGGTGTGCCTGTTTTGGCTGAGATAGAGTTAATTTTCTTCACAGTAGCTGGTATGGGACTATGGTTTGATTTTGTGCTGAAAACAGTGTAGATGTTTTAGTTACTGCTGAGCAGCGCTTACACAGCACCAAGGCCCTTGCTGCTTCTCACCCCACCCCGACAGCAGGTAGGTTGGAGGTGTACGAGAAGTTGGGAGGGGGCACAGCCGGGACAGCTGACCCCAACTGACCAAAGGGATCCCACACCATGTGACGTCATGCTCGATAATGAAACCTGGGGAAGAAGAAGGAAGGGAGAATGTTTGGAGTGATGGTGTTTGTCTTCCCAAATAACGGCCCCAACTGACCAAAGGGATCCCACACCATAGGACATCACGCTCAATGATGAAACCTGGGGAAGAAGAAGGAAGGGGAGAATGTTTGGAGTGATGGTGTTTGTCTTCCCAAATAACTGCCACGCATGATGAAGCCCTGCTTTCCTGGAGGTGGCTGAATACCTGCCTGCTGGTGGAAACTAGTGAATGAATTCCTTATTTTGTTTTGCTTGTGTGCACGGCTTTTGCTTTACCTATTAAACGCTCTTTGTCTAAACCCATGAGTTTTCTCTTACTCTTCCGATTCTCTTCCCCCATCCCACCAAGGGCAAGTGAGCGAGCAGCTGTGTGGGGCTTAGTTGCTGGCTAAGGTTAAACCATGACTCTTAGTAAGTTGATGTACTCACAGCAAAACACAAGCTGATGCTGCAGGTGATGCTGTTTTGCTGCAACAAAAGCAATTAACCCCTAGATGGACCAAAAGAAACTAGAGGCAGACATGGCAGAAATAGTAGTGGGGAGACACAGGTCTTCCTGGGAGGTACCCACAAAATAAACTGAATTTATCTTCTTCTAATATTGGTAGAATTACATTTTCACATTTCTTATACTCTGTAAGTGAATTTTTCACTTTCTAAGTTTCCAACTGCACTGCTAGAGTGATATGAATTGAATATTAGGGAGAAAAGAAAACTTGTAGGGTTCGTCAAGTTAAACCACTGGTTTGTAACTGAAGACCATCATAATGATTCAACAAGATGTCTAAACTACATTATGCAGGACACTTGAATTTTGATATCTGTTATTTTTTAAGAATCTAAACTTAAATTTCTTGTTTCACACATGATTTTATCTCTGCACAGTATATCAAATGGCGGTATGGAACTCCTGTACGTATATGTTTATTCATCTTACTTTCCCACTAGCTGATACACAAGAAAGAGGAAGAATGGACCTGCAGCAGCCTAAAATGAGGTGGATTTTAGACCCAGAACTACCCAGTACTCATGCTTATTGCCTTTACTACATGGGAACACTATAATTGAACAGATTTACTTAATACTGAGGTGAAACTGTATATATGCTGTGCATGATCTGCAATAAAATAACATCTGAACTTGTAACCTCTTGAAGTTAATTTATTTTAATTGTAATTTAATTCCAAGTTTGTTAACTGTACCTATGCTTTTACTTTCCCACATTTTTAAGTTGTTTAAGGAAGCCTACTAATTTTGTATAGAAGAGCAGTTTTTGGAGACTGCCTGGTAAATGGCAGAAGATGGTGGCCCTGGGCTGTTAGGGTTCAGGGACACTCTGTAACTTGCTTGGAAGTTAAGAAACTGTGTGTGCCTTTGGGACAAATCTTACTAGATTTCCTTATTAAGAGACTTTTTCTTTTAGTAGAGTAGATGTACATCGTGATGTGCTACTTGACTGCAGCTGAATAGGTGAATCAACCATAGGGCTATACATGAATTCACAAGAAGCAAATGCAGGACTGCAAAAACAGAGAATGGCAATTACATATGGGAATTTGTATAGAAAAATACTTGTTTCATTTTTGTTACTTCAGAGCAGCTTAAAACTGGATTTCAGATGGAATAGAGATATTCTGGCATAAAACTTCAGTTTATCCCTTTCATCTCACCTGCAGTGTGTGAAAGGGGTTTAAGCCTTTCATCCCTTCCTGGCTCAAGGAAGAGAAACCTACTCTACCTATTCTGTTCAGTGTCATTTGCTAGAACATGTAACAGAATTTGAAACAAATTCCACTAACACGTCATTTCTGTGGCATTTGCATTTCATATCATACAAGTCTGGCTTTAATGGTGAGTCAAAAAAAACACGTGCTTATCCAGGAGGACTGTCTTTATTTTTATGATACCAAAATCACATTTGTTTTGTTTATTTTATTGAACAACTCTTCTTATTTAGTAGAGCCTCATAAATGAGCTGTAGACTATCCACCAGAGGTTCACCACTTAACTGAAGACAGGTCAGTGGTAGACCAGCTCTAGAATGATAGCTGATATGTAAGGACCAGTACAGAGGAAAACACTGATGCAGTTGTAGTAGAAGCTGCTGAAAGCTTCACCAGGGCAGGGCTTCACACTGGAAAAGACCAGGCAAATGGGAAACTGGGGTAAAGAAAGAAACTACTGTCTATATCAAAAGGCACTTAGCTTCTTCAGGCAAGCACAGCACCACAGAGACTGGATTCAGAATACGTAATTGGAGGATAATTACTCTGTGTGGCAAGGACTGTCTTTATTTACGTGCATTGTATGATGCCAAGTACATTTTGAGCCCAAGAAATAATATGAATTATTATTATTTATTTATGGGACCAGTGGGGATAATAATCTGTTAGAAACTTGCACTGCTGGAGAAAGCTTTTAACTTTTCTAGACATGCCCCATGATTCTTGTGTTTTAACCCATCAAATTAATTAAAATATTGTAAATGTTTCTCCTCAAGTGGTCTCTAATTTACACATGTATGGAATCCTAGAAGTTAGAAATGGAAAAGGCACATTATTCTGTTCTATTATCTGCCTACACCATATTTTATTTAGAAAGAAATTACCATACTGAAACTCAAATATGTCCATTTGCAAGGGCAAATGTACAAAATAGTCAAGATAAACACCTATTTGCATAAAACACCACATATATTCAACTGTGAGAAAAATTAAGAGATTGAACTGAGGCAGACTGGAAACTGCTTGTAAACCACTGTGAAAACCCTCAGCATGAGGTAAACCTTAATATAATATTAAAATAACTTTGTTTTGTCATTTTCACATGTATTTTCCCAGACAGACCTATGCAGAGATCTTTCAAATTGCCATGACAAAATTTCTAACCTAGTTGGAGTCACAACATACTGGACAGTATATAAAAAGTCTGTTTTCCACCACAGCTTGTAAGATATTCAGGCGATTAACAGAGGGAACTTCTGGACATTTGCTACAACTGAATTTTCACATTGTTCTACTGGAAGACAAGCACAAGTTTTTTTGATTTCATTAATAAAAACCAAAGAAGTGGCAGTGTGAAATCTAAAGCCTGTTAAATTTTAAGAGCAAATAAACCATGGTTTTTAGGTAATTTGGTTTGTTTAAGAAAGAGCTGGAGGATTCAGACCTGATGTCTCAGGCATTTTCCAAGCTTTGTTATCTTCCTCACGAAGTACTATGCATGCGTCCCACTGGAAATAAGTGATTAGACAACAATCCTCTCCTCAAAGGATTTATTTTCCTTTCTAGAGATTATGGGGTGGGAGGTGGAGGGTTACTTGTATGGATTCTTTAAAAAAATGCGCCCTTTCTCTTGCTACCGAGTTGAATGAACATGTAAAGGTGAGCCTGTTTCTGCTCCTTTGAATTGTTACATTGACCCTTTGGTAACGTTTCTTGTCTTGACTGATGCCTTAAGGCTTTTCTAGCTTTGTCCCAGCTCTCATGTGTGCTTGTCAGAGGGCAGTCTTTTTCTGCCTACTGATGATTTGTACCTCAAGAAACTCACATCAATAACCATTGTGTTCCACATGTGGGTCCATCATTTTCCAATGCTGAATAAATAAAAACCAAGTTTCAACAGGGGTGAGCCATGCTGCTCTAATTTGCTAATTTTAAAAGGGGGAAACCCTAAAAAATGTTGAAATAGTTCCGGGAAAAAAAAGAAAAAAAGAAAGAAAACAGCAATTTGCAACATCGCTCAGAATTAATAATGACTGACAAAAGTTTGGGTCCCCGCCTCCCCATCCCGACCATCACTCTTCCCTTTTATCCAAAATTTCAGTGAAAAGTCAGAACCCTCCTGACTGTAGTAAGGCACCACAAAGGAGATCAGAGCTTTAGGAGATTACTGCCTGTTCCTTAGCTTTATAATGAACACACCAAAGCAAACAAAAGTGGGTTACTTTTCAAAAGCAAAGCTATTATTAGAAAATAAATGAGATTTTTTGAAGATATTCTGTAAGAGCTAGAATGAAGCCTGTAAATAACTTCCAGCCTTGCAGGTGTCCTCTCGGGCACTTAGTGCAGCAGCTTCCTGGGTGGTGTCTCCATGGTCCATTTGGACAAAGTTTGCTGTGGTTCAGCTCTGTCTTTGCTCCCTGTTCTTGTTTCAGCCTCTCTCCTGGATGTGAGTCTCGCTCCATTTTACCTTTCTCCTCACTTACCTGCTTACCAGGAAGCCTGTCCTCTCTCACATGCTGAGCCACTCTCGAGGTAGGAGTAATCTCTCCTGCAGGGGCGAGCTTGACCCTGTGTGCAGCGGTCAGGACAAAGTCACCATCAGCAGTGGCCTCAGCTGCCCATCCACAGCCTTTTAACCCACGGAACTGCAAGGAGGCAATGTGGATATCCCCTCTTCCCCCTGCCCGCGGTCACATTGTGACTGCGTGCTGATTGCAGCTCACCTCAGTCACGGGGATTTGATAGATGGAAAGGATGTGGTTCAGCCATTCGAATGCTGCTAGTGCTAATGAGAAGACAATGTGGATAATCAAACTAAAGCACAATGCAAACGTGTTGGTCCAGGTTATAACATCAGTATTTGTTCTCCCTGCTAATACCAGCCTCTTCCTTCCAGTCTTCTCTTCCTTCAAATGAAACAGCTTGTTCTATCTGAAATGAAATGGTTGGTGTATTTCAGAAGGACGAAAGGAAGTATTTGTAAGAAACAGACACTATTTTTTAAAATTCCATGTAAGTATATCTGGAAAATGAGAGAGAAAAATCAGCCAATTGTTTTGAAAGGATCAGTACAAAAGTTCTAACCTTTTTGTTTGTTTGTTTGTTTTCCCCCTGAAACAATCTGACAAATTCAACACATATTCACTATTCAGTACACCCACATATGAACTGTAGCGATGTCTTCGTATGACATTGTTGGTATATTTTTGCAATTAAAATGTTTTTTATATCAATCTTGTTGTTGATGTTTGCCACATAATAAAGCTTATCTCTGGTCCTGTCACCCAGTTTAAATTCAAATATGTGCAACGTTCCCCCTGCTGATGCAAAGGCGGAAAAATAACTGGACTCAATTTACTGGACTTTTACATTTGTGGAGCTGCACGGATAAGACATTTCATTACACAATAAGAATAGACACTAGCAGTCAAAACATTGATAATGTACAAAAGCCCAAATGAAATCAGCTTTTGGGAAGGATATTAAAAAAGCCTGCCTTTCTGACTGTCATTTCTAAATTTGCATATCGTACACAAAAGAAAAATGTTAAAGGGCCCATAAACTGCTTCTGCTTCTGTTTTCTTTCTTTATCATTTTTCATTCTTTGCTTAGAATAATACCTGTTGTTCTACTTTTTAGAAGACAGACAATCACAATAATCAGAAATCACCCGGGATAAAATGGTAAGCTTTTAGAAATGTACATTCATAAAAACGCTTCCATCGCTAATAATGGGCAAAGTTAAGGCTTGTCAAGAAGCACTGCAATACAGAGCTGTGTAGTGACTTGAATAGGGGCAAGAAATCTTACCTCTAAGCCATGTCCCCTCACTGGTGCGAGTGTAGCAAAGAGCCTGTGACTTCCCTTACAAGAATCTACATGTGACAGAAAATTTCCAGTCTTTTTTTTTTTTTTTTTTCTCTTTGGCAGTAACCAGACAAATGGGTCCCTATTTCCTATTCTACAACCATGAGGCGGAAGGGGTTTTTGTGGGTGATTGAATCCAATCCCCTGCTTTTGCAGGCATCATTATCTTTGTTTTTTGTGTTTTCTGAACAGGACCATGTATTTGTGTAGCAGCAGATCTCCAGCCACAACTGCTTTTTCCATGTCCATGCTATGTCTGGTTTTGCATCCTGCTCTGGAAGTCTGATTTCTTCCCAGTCTGTTTCCTGAGTTGCTTGAAAACATATACACATGTTTGCATGAGACTGAACCATGTGGGCATGAAAGTCTAGTGCCAGAGTATCCTGCCCATCATCCAGCTGCTACTTCAGAAGAACTCTAGCCTCCTGGAGGCCCTGGGTTCCCTAACCCCACAGGTACCCTTATACACCTCAGAGAGAACAAGGATCAGGCAGCTGAGTTGACACTTAGTCAACACCACCAGAGTACCTCTGTCTGATAAATATAGGTATCTGGTGTCATTTGAAGCCTGCCAGGGTTTCAGAGACATCTGCATAGATGACACAGGATTTGTGAGTAACCTTTGGAGCACCATCTGGAGGCTGGACTGGGTATCCCCCAGGACCTAAAATGAAATAAATGCTTCCCTCTGGGCAGCTGCATCCTGTCCTGGGACTCCTCAGACTATCCTCTCCAGCGCAGGTAACCAGTTCTCACCTTCACTCTCTGCTCTGCTCACTGCTCCCTTCACAGGCCCTCTCTGCCCTCTGCCTGGTGGGCCTTCCTACCGAGCCATTCATGATGTGGCTGCTGACACAGAACAGGCGTCCCACCAAACCATGGCACCATGTATGTGCACACCATGCCTACATCTCCACTGCAGGGCCCATGTGTGCAGCTCCTTCTCCCCTGCCTCCCACCACCGAGCTTCTGGATTGGCGGATCGCAGGACACAGCAAAGGCTCTGGGAGTGTGAGAAGAGTTGTGGTTCATGCTCTTATACCCAGCAGTAAATATTCCAATCACAACTCTTGCTATGGATCTTGGCTACCTGTAAGCCACTACACAACTTGCTCTCAAATTTTCATCCTTCCTCTCCTGCTCACCTCCTTTACACTCAGTCTTCACAGTTCCCTTGCTAGGATCTAGTCCTCTCTCCCCTGGACCAGATCTTCTGCAAGGTGTTCTTTCTGTTGTCCTGCTTGCTGGTTCCCAATATAACTAAGAACTTTTCATCACCTGTATCAATAGTTCCACTTACATATACCTTTTGTATCTATAATGTCTTATTTACTGTGTATTCTTCCTGGAAGAGGCTATTATGTCTTCATACCTTAGTCTCCATTTGCCTCTAAAATATTAGATAATGTATAATGATGAAAAATTGAATGCTGTTAATGTTGTAGCAGAGCAGGAAATGAATTAGAATGGGGACCCTGAAGGTTTATTAGTTCTGTGGTCTGTATTTTTTAACACTATGCAAATGCTAAGTGTAATTGCTTTTTACTATTGATTTGCTTGATTTATAGAGTTTAAGGCCTAAAGTTCAACACTGATTATCAAGAATGACCTTTTTCATTATACAGGCTACCAAATATAATCCAGTAATTCTTTATGGAGCCCAGTATGTTCTTAGTGAGGTAATTATTATTGAAAAAAAAAAATCAGATGCAATTTGGTGACCACATCTAATTTCTCAAAGCCATAACAACCCTTATAAGCCTTTGTTTTCCAAAGGATACCCTTCAGCAAGAACTTACTTTTGTGCTTTAGCATTTTAATATCTAATTATAATTTTAATTAAACAATGAAGATACTGCAATAATAGTTTCCTCATTAAAATATGAATCAACAGGAAAATTAAGGTATTATGGCAACCTAAAGTGGGCTATGCTGAAACTGGGTCGTTTTTTATTTAAAAGTTAAGTCTTAATTATTGCTTTTTGTGTAAAATGTGTGTTATAAAATATCCAAGGTAGACAAAGGACCATTGCATGTGTCCATTTACATGGTGTGAAAACACCAGGCAAAATTCTGCTGTCAGCTCCCTGAGTTGGGAGGGACTAAAAGCTGTGTCCAAACTTGCCTAAATATGAGTCAAATGTGGTGTTTTAATTTCTGTTTTGGTTTGGTGTTTTGTTTTTGTTTGGTGGGTTTTTTTTTTCCTGTTCTTTGGGGTTTATTTGAAAAGCTTGCCTTGCTGAATGCTTTCAGTCACTGCTGCATTTGTGGCAGCCCCTTTTGTGCCACACCTGAAGTGACTCCCTTCCCACAAAGAGCAGCTCCCACAGTCACGGAGATACCCTCAGGGGGAAATGAGGAAAAGCTAAGGAGAGAAATGTTGTGCTGGAAACATATACCTTGTACCCTGATATCCTGGAAAAACCTAGAATTGTTAGTGACTTTAGATCTGAATTAACTTTTCCAAAGGGACACAAAGCATGGATATAGAGCCAGTGGAGGCTAAGGAAAACTGTGGCAAGTAATTTCAGAAATGGCATACACGGAATAATCAGGGAAAAAAACCTATAGGGGCCAGAGCTGATGCAAAAGCATGAGGCACTCCTCAGAAATACCGGACTGAGGGCTGAGACAGTTACCTCCTGAGAATCAGTCCTTCTCCAGGAGTCTCCAGAGGCGTCACAGCCAAATCTCAGCAGCTTCACAGCATCTCAAGGTTCAGCGCCTGGGCTGCCAGGTGGCATTTCCTTATGGCCCCATGCCTGCCAGCAGGTGTGGGGCAGAGCACCAGCTCAGCACTGACCTCGGATCACCTGAATCGTTTCTGAGGACTCTGGGAATAGCTGCTGCCACTCGCAGTCAGGCACAACAGCCACAGCGAGCCAGCCTGCGGGAAGCAGTCCTGGAATTTCGCCTGAGTTGCTCCGCATTGTACCTGTGGCAGGAGGCTTTGAGATGGACAGGGTCTTGGGCACCATTTTCATCGGTTTTGTTCTCTCAGCTATGCAGTGCTTAGCTTTTGCATCATTAGAAAGTACTGCTGAAACCCACTAGTTTGCCCTATGTAGCTCATGAAAAAGTTCGGGGGGGGGGGGACGGGACGGGGGGGGACGGGACACGCCTTTAATTTATTTGTATGGGCTAGTTCTTACTTTTCTCTCAAATGTTGTTGAGTGAACGTGTGCTGCCACCCATAGGCGGCCCCAAAATGTCTCTTTGCTCTTGCAGTTTACAAACACCACCACTTCTCACATGAACGTCTGTTCCCCTGTTCTCCCACGTCTCCCATCTATCCTTGGAGCTCGCTACAGAATGTGGCATTAAATAAAGTATAAGCCAGGTGAGAATGAGCTAATTTCACTATTTCGGTTAAAGGTAGTTCACTGAAAATGCCTTATTGCTTGTGAATATGGGGATATCGTTGGTGCTTTCCCTCACTCTGTCTGTAAAAGGAAGTGAGCACAGGTGACTTTTCCCCCGTTCTCTGATGTGTTGCTAGCAATCGCTCTCAGTTAAATATAATTTTAATAGTTTTTTAATAATTAAACTCAAGTATACTTGCTTAGCCAGACGCAGGAAGGATCCAGGGAGACTTCACTGCAGTGTTTTGAGACTTAAAGAGGGCTTATGAGGTCTGTAGCAACAGGACAAGGGGCGAGAGTTTTAAAATAAAAGAGTGTAAGTTTAGATTGGATATAAGGAAGAAATTCTTTACTACGAGAGCGTTGAGACACTAGAACAGGTTGCCCTGTGGATGCCCCGTCCCTGGAAGCATTCAAGGTCAGGCTGGAGAGTTCTTTGAGCAACCTGGCTTAGTGGAAGATGTTCCTGCCCATGGCGGGAGGGGTGGACTACATGGTCTGTAGAGATCTCTTCCAACTCAAACCACTTTACGCTTCTATGATTCTATATATGAAATAAAGATTAATCAGTGATTTTTGGTAACATAATTTGTGCACTATATGCACCTATGTAATACGGCTAATAGTACTTTGGCAATAATAAAGTTAGCTACAATAATGGAGCACCGGCTTCTAAAGAAAGACAATTGGGCAACAGGTTTTTGGTACTGTGCATTCCGACTTACTGACTTATTGCAGCGTTACTGGCTGCACCATGGGAGGAGTAAAAAGTAACAGGTTTGGGGGGAAAAAATCAAATTAAGATCAGCAAAATCATTTCCAAGCAAGACATGAATTCAATAGCATAAATACTGAAAACTCTGCATGATCATCCAGGAAAAGAGACAGCTTTGTTAATACCATTGCTACTAGCACTGGTGCATTGCTACATTTTAACATATGGCTCCTGCAAAACAGAAAAAAACTATTGATAACTTGACGAAAGTGTTGTGTCTCGGCCTCTTCACAGCAGGGGAATGAAAAAATCAAGATTGTTATAATTAGTATGAAGTGTTCCTACTGTAGTTTCCCTTTTGCCCTATTTTTTTAAAAAGGTGAAGAGGGAAATCACATTTAATATTTCTTTTAATTCATACACCCAAATGGTGGCCAGTTTTCAGTTTTTAATCTTCACTTTAACAAAGAGCAGTTGGGCAGCTATTGATGGTGAAACACAGCAGTCGACTACCTTGTAAATTAGAAGCTGTGGTAGTAAAAATGGATTTGTATATCACCGGGAGTAGAGAGAGTGTCTGCCTTGTAAATTTAATTAAACAGCAGGTGCAAAATCAGGTCATATGGCTTTGATGTGCCCCATGTGAGGATGACAACTAGACAATGATTCTAATATGAAGAAATTTGCATACATTTGCATTGGATTGCATAGAACATTGTAGCCTCACACCTACTTTCTGTGTTTTATTTTGGGAAAGTTGAAGATTTGAATGAACGGTTCCTGTTTAGTTTCTACAACTAAACACAAGAAATGCTTTTGTTCTGTCGTGGTAGGGAACATATGGGTTATGATGCTGTTATGTACCATTTTATAGAGTATGCTTACATGATAATCAAACATTTGAAAATGCAGCTGAGGTACTTGTAATGACAGGAGAAGCAAAACTGGAAGGAGGGGGGGATACAGAGGAAGAATGGAAACCACCTCTGTGTTTTAATCTTTCCTTAATGATCATTTGTTTACTGGAGCATTAATGCAAATCTACATTCTGGTCTTTGTCCAGGGGGTGTCACAACAATTCTCTTTGCTTTTGTAGTTAATATTGTAAACAACAGAATTATGTAGGTTGGAAGTGTTTTCAAATCTGGCAATTAGCACCTCATAATGATTATTAGTTATAAAAAATGCATTTTCTTACCTTATGGGCCAAAGTTAAGAGTAGGAATGCATAGATGATAGTTATGCTTCTTATGTTACCAGTATAATGGGAAAACCAACTGTATAGATCCCCAGATCTTTTCTTTGCTGTTAAAAATGTTAATGAACAGTTGGTTTCATTTTTGACAGTGTATCTGTGAGTTTCTGAATCCCAATGCAGTTTTTGCTGACTGTGCTAGATGTGTAAGTTTTGGAGTCTATTAAAACACAACTGGGAGGGCAAAAAACATCACTATGAGAAAAGATGCAGTTTGAAAAAAAGCTAAACCTTGCTCATTAGGTATTACATAAACCTGTATCGAAAACCTGCCAAGAAAAAGCTGCTCAGGGAGGCTATGAGCACGAGCCTGCCTGCATTTCTGCAAGCTGATCAAATTTAGAAGTTTGCAGTGGATCTTATTTTGGGTGTTGTCCTCGTAAAATGCCAGATCTAGCAGCCATTAAGTTACAATAAAAATGTCCCAACTATTAACGGTGAACTAAGTGCAGGAGTCATCCCAGATAGTTCAGCTCACAAACTAGATACAGAGATCAGACCTAACTACACAACAGGGAGTCCCTGTGGCAAAGCTCTAAATATCGCAGCTGTAGGAAAGCTTCCCTGGAAGGCAGTGCCAGGTGACAGCAGTCTAGTGTATGTGATTACCCAGGTGACCTCAATTCAAGGTGGCTAGATTGCCCCTTATTTTATGAGACAGCCTTCAAAAAAGCATCAGGCTGTATTAGGAGGCACCACCTCATGATATTGGCTTTCACATACATTTTTCCGGGGTAGACTTAAATTCCCAGGAATGTAGGTATGTTTCACACTAGGATTACACAGTTGCTGGGCAAAGAACAAAGCCAACATGATAAACTCCTGGTCACAAGGATACAAAGATGTTTGCCATATGAGTTGTTGTCTTTTGTTTGCAGGAATCTCACACTGCAGAATTGCTTCAGGGGGACATACGAGGGTATTTCTTACTCTGGACATTTGATTTTGTCTCTGCTGGAGTTAAAACACAGACCTCTATGTGATTCAGCACAGCTGGGGGTTGGTGAGGAAGAACTAGTAAGGGAAAAAGGAAGTGGGATGAGAATTCAAGGAAAAGATGGGAGAAAGCTGAACAGGAGCCTCCTAGACTCCTAGATCTTCTGCCAACATAAAGTATTTAATGATTCTATTATATCAACAGCTGGTCTGCTTCAGGAGGTTTCTTTCTTTGCTACCTACAGCCTCTTCACTGAGGTTTTCTATTCCTTCAGTTGTGGTGAATGCTAAATCAACTGTTTGTGTTTATCCTATTTAGGGATAGAAACCTTCAAAGGTACTGGGAGAAATGCTATAATTTTTGAAACCATGCTCCCCCAGTCATGCATCACTGACACTTGTTTTGTCTGTGAGATACTGTATGTGCTTTCTCAGCTAAGTACCCTGAGTTGCCTAAGCGTGGGCACTGAGGTTTGTAGGGCCTCCAGCGCCCATACTATGTAAATACAGTAGGTTTACTGAAATTGGCCCTAAGTGTTTTGTTTTAAAAAGCTCATATCCTGCATCCTGGAGCTCCCAGGTGAAGTTTATAGGAGCTGTCAATAGTTGCAAAAACATAATCTCCACCTCTAGATAAACAAACAATAATCTAAAACTTCCTTTTGAGAGAAAAAAATGTATTAGTTACTCCTTTTAATTAATTTTCTTCCTTAAAAAAAAAAAATAACTGGGGGGAAAAAAGCTAAGGAAAAAGACGCAAGCATAAAAAAAATCAGCTCATTTGTTTTATCATATTTAAATTTGGGTGTTTTGTTGTTTGTTTTGTGTTGCTGTTTCTTTTTGTTGGTTTGTGTTTTTGTGGGTTTTTGGGTTTTTTTGGTTTTTTATAAATAACATGAAATGGTGCCCAGGAAAGCAAACATCAGAAGTAACACAATTAATTATGACATCAATAAACAATTCATCAGTTCTGAGAAAATATTCAAATGACCTTCCCAAATAAAATGCCAGTAATGTATATTAAGCACCTGTAAGAACCTTTTTTGAAATAGTTAACATGCCAAATGCATTCAAACAGATTGGGTACCCATGTTAATTGCACAGTGAAGTTATTCCCACGGATCACAGAGCAAAAGAATAAGTTAAGAGAATAAAAGCAAAAGCAGCCAAGCACAGTAAGGAAGACTCTCATACTATACCTTCTTGTGATGTGGAATCAAGGAGCCAGTGTATAGGAAAGACAGGAGACAAGGAGCTCTGGTCAGGTCTCGCACATGGTAGTCCCATGTGGCAGTGTCCTGAGATGGTGAGGAGAGATGAGAGGTGGAGCTGCTATGGCTGTGTCCCACAGAACAGGGGCTTTTCCCCCACCAGTGAATGCAGCCCATGTGGTTACTCCCTCCAGATGGCTCCAGAACACAATTCCTGGCAGTTTCTCTAGGACCATGTGATTTCAGACCATCCCTGCACAGGTTGGCTGGTGCCAAGCAGGGCTTGCATCCCCAGAGAGGATCTTTATTGCTTCCACAAGCCTTTTTTTCCCCAAAGTTTGGAAGTGGATTCAGTGACTGGGTTAGAACAGTTCTTCGTCACACAGTTATACTTCTAGGGAGCAGAAACCCACCATTTACTTGCAGTGACAGCTTCTCTACCTTCCCTTGAGTGAAGGCAGCCAAAAATACCCAGCAGAAGAATTAACATTCTGGTTTATTTCACATGTGTGTAAGTATCTCTACAAGGTACCTCTACAAGGCGTGAAGGGGATATAAGTTTCCAACAGAATTCTCCTAACATATCAGAAGCAACATTCATAATGTGGTGAGATATTTGACCCCTTTTGCTAAGCTTAGAAATGTAAACTTAAGTATTTTGTATGCAAATTTTACCAATTCATAAACCAGTTACATCAAAGGTCTCACTCTCACATTTTCAAGGAAGATGTATATGGATAGTAAACCCACAAAAATTTGTCAGTTTTAGACAACTAAGAACCTGGTTCCCAATACCTTCAACCTCATTACAGTCCTCATTACTGGATTCAGTAACTGAGCAATAACTGATATCAGAAAGTACCCTGACCTTAGGTAACTATAATTAACTTTGCTAAAACTGGTAAACTTCTAAAAGTCGCCACTCCAGGGCTTTGCTTCAGTTTTTCACAGTTTGCTCTGGTTCTTCATAATTGATATGCTTTTCTTCCAAGGTTATTCAGACAGAAATATGTCCCTCTTCACTCCCATGTCAACCAGAGGAAACACCAGATGGGCACAACTTACTGTTATTAATTTGTACTGCATTGTAAAAAAATACAGCAAATGAGCCAAATTATTTCCAGCTCAGTCAGAGAAAATAAAAAGATATATAATGAAGGAAGTTCTTTCTGTTTTACAGAATGGCATGCTGAAATTACATTGGCCTAGAAATCATCAAACTAGAAGTTAGAACTATGTCTCTTGATTCCAAGGATAGCTGGGCAAGAACAAGTATTTTCCCATATCAAAATAATTTCCAAAATCTAGACAATTTTCCTATTCTATAATCTGATGAAACTGAGTCCTTTCAAAGTGAAAAATCCTCCATTTCACTTGGGAATATTCCAGAGTTTTAGCTGGCATCTAGGAAGTAAGAGATGGGAGTCAGGTCCTTAGGTTGAAGTGGGTTTTTTGTTTTTAAGAACCCAAGTTGAATATCCTAATTTTGGGGTTAATCTGGAATTACAATCTTTCTTATTTTAAATAGCAATTTTATTCTTGTCAAAACTAGCTCTCGCATACTTTGCAGAAGTTTAAACTTTATTAATTAGTGTTTTTCAAATGAAAAAGTAGATAGAAAAGTCTCAATATTCTCTAACATCAGATCCTTTACATCATTTCAAAACCTTTTCATTCTTTCTTTCTAGCTTTGCAACCAACAAAAAGTGGTAGAATATAGACAATTGCAATACTATGGCCTTGCTACACACTTTAGAAATAACATTATGTTCTCTTACTAGGGTGAGCTGCTATAATACCTCTGAATTAGTTTCTTATAGCTAGGACACAAATTATCAGTGGTTTATCATTCTGATGCCATCATCATATCTCTCCTTTTTAAATAAGAAAGACTTAAGTGAGCTTCATTCACTACGATGCTCACATATGACAACCAAGCTTAGTGCTTTTCCTATTTCATGTGGAGCAAACATGTGTAAATACTTTATTAAAATTTAAAAAAAAAAAAAAAAAAGTGAAAGCTGTTCCCCACTGATTGATTTTTCAAAAGCTCCCTAGACTGATTCGGCTACAGATGTTTGCAAAATGATTGGATGTAAAGTGGGCTTAATTCATAAAAGCAATAAAATGTTGCTTATTGACTGAACAGATGAACTAGCTGAGGGGACATAATTTGGAGTGTTCTTATTGGAAATGCTTTGAAGAAATGTAATGATAGTGCAGAAAAAAAGCCTTATTAGATGTGGTAGAATAAATTTACTGCAAAACATTTCAGAAGATTTAAAACACTGTGAAAATTAATTCCTAGATTTTGGACTGTACAGTTACGCATTCAAATAAACTTCTTGTGTCTTCTTCAGACTAACCATGTTATTCACAGTTAACAATAAAATGATTTAAACTTACATTCAAGACAATGTTAAGATGAACAAAAAGAAAGAAGTGCTGGTAACTAGAATTATTTCCTATCTTGCCAAAGGACTGTTCTGTCAAGTACTGGTGTATACTGTGCCTTTTCAAGGCTGTGAAATCTCAGGCATATTAAAGAATAGTTCCTGGTGGCTCAGGTCATCACTCCCAAAAAAGAGAGTGAAAAATTCATTGCAAGATCTCTACCAGATTTTCTTTCTTGAGAATCCAGACATTTAACTCCATGTCTAGTAAAGATGTGCAAAGACAGAATTAATGTCATGTTGCTCCAGGACCTCAGTGGGTTCTGCTCTCATTGGCTGGATTGGATACCTGAGGCCACACTTCTCTACAACTTATGTCTGATTTTTAATATTATTTTAGGTAGTTCTAGTAGTCACCTGGAAGTTTTAATATTCTTAACTTTCTACCTTACTTACACTCCACTTTTTACATAAACTTTTCCCATGGGGATTCTGGGCATTAGTCTTAATCTGAGTTTTGAAAGAATATTTAGAGCAAGATCCTGTCTAAAATTTTGCGGATAAGATGGTTTTTTGGAAACCTTGAGAAGTCCTTATCTCTTTCCATAGGGAACTCAAGCTTTTATTTTAGAGCTATTTCAGCAAGTGCCTGGAATTTAAGCTTAGATTAGGTACCTAAAATGAGCAGATTGCATCCATATTCCCCAGGCCTTTCTCCAAACATGTGTTTGCAGATGTGTTAACTGCAATGGATATGACTTTCTTCTTCTGTTGGGCTGAAGTTTTCCCTTGGGCTGGCTCATGAACATTATTCCTGATGACAGCGGGGTGCCTTGAAGAACATTGCTGGGCAGGATGGAAGTGAAATGATCATCAGTGTAAGCATCTACTTTTCTCCTGGCATGACTTACAGCAAAAAGCACAGGGCTGTGAAAAGAAAATCCAGTCATGCTTTCAGTAGTAGCAGAATGGTGGAGTGCCCATTTGGAAAGCTGAAGGACAAATGACACAGCTTTGAGCATCACTTGTGTGCCAGTAATTCAAATCCCATGTGTATGACTATGATCTGTAATTCCCTGTATTATATACTCAGTCAGAGGCAAAAATTTCTACCAGAGTTAGATTTCGGAAACCAATGGACTTGTAGACAGTTCATCCAGCCAGAAAAGGGATGCAAAAGTAAGTTCACAGAGGCAAGGATTTATATTTTAATCAGTAATTGCCAACTAATGTATGTTTTATTCTTAAGATGTCTATGTTTCTAGTTTGCCACTGTATTGGGTTTGCATGGCAAGGTTTTGGTAGTGGAGAGGCTACAGGGATGGCCTCTATGACAAGCAGCCAGAAGCTTCCCCTACTTCCAAGAAAGCCAATGCCAGCCAGCTCCTAGAGGGACCTGCTGCTGGCCAAGACTGAGCCTATCATCGAGATGATGGTGCCTCTGTGATAGTGTAGTTAGGAAGGGGGGAAATAGTTACTGTGCAACAGCAATTCCAGCCAGAGGAGTGAGACAATGTGAGAGCAATAACTGCAGACACTGAGATCAGTGAAGGATGGGGAGGAGGTGCTCCAGGTGTCGGAGCAGAGATTCCCCTGCAGCCCATGGTGAGGCAGGCTGTGCCCCTACAGCCCATGGAGATCCACAATGGAGCAGATACCCACCTTCAGCCCATGGATCTTAATTATGGAGCAGATATCCACCTGCAGCCTGTGGAAGACCCCACACCACAGCCGATGGAGGCTGTGACTTCGTAGGAAGCCCACACTGGAGCAGGCTTCTGGCAGGACCTGTAGACCCGTGGAGACAGAAAGCCCACAATAGAGTTGGTTTGCTGGAAGTACTTGTAACCCCATGGGGGACCCATGCTGGAGCAGTCACTGTGCCTGAGAGGCTGCACCGCATAGTGGGGATCCTACACTGGAGCAGTTTGTGAAGAACTGCAGCCTGTGGGAAGGACTCACTTTGGGGAAGTTTGTGGAGGACTGTCTCCCATGGAGGGTACCCCATTCTGGAGCATGAGGAGAGTGTGAGTAGTCCTTCCTCTGAGGAGGAATGATTGGCAGAGATAATGCACGATGAACTGACCATAACCCTCATTCCCCATCTCCCTTCGCTGCTCAGAGGGAGGAGATAGAGAATTAGAGAGTAAAGTTAAGTTGGGAAGAAGGGAGGGGTAAGAGGAAGGTATTTTAAGATTTGGTTTTTATTTTCTCATTACGCTACTCTTATTTGATTGGCAATAAATTAATTTTCCCCAAGTTTAGTCTGTTTTGCCCATAATGGCAACTGGTGAGTGATCTCTCCCTGTTCTTATCTCAACCCAGGAGCCTTTCATCATATTTTCTCTTCCCTGTCCAGTTGAGGAGGGGAGTGATAGAGTGGCTTCAGTGGGCACCAACCTTCACAGCCACAGAGCTTACTTGCTATATTGTTTGGTTTATCTTCTTGATTGAGGAGGATGATAACCTTAATGGGACGCAACATTCCTGTTGGATTTTACTGTTTCTATGGATAAGGGGTTGATACTTTGGGGTTTAATTATTATATTTCAATAGATGTGTGTAGACAATTGGAGTCATGGACTGCCATTTTAGTTCCTGGCATGCACCTGGTTGCATGTCTGAGGGTGCTCTGGCTTAAAAAGGGAAGCAAAGCTATGTGTTTCCCTTGTTTAGTAACAATCCTAAACATACCTATGTAGTCCCATTTGACATGCCCAGGATGGCTGAGACATTCACATGGGACTAGCAGATATGATGCAAGATGAGTGTGATGCCACTACAAGATGTGTAGAAGACTTCTGGACAGGCAGTTGAAGACCAGACAGGATTGTGTGAGGTACTACAGGAAACTGAACCACACTGCTCATTTTGGTCTGTTGAAGGAAAAGCTTGAGAGCAGCCCAAAAACTGTGCTGCAGAAGTACATGAAAAATAGTAACAGAAAGTTGTATTTTCTGTCTTTAAGTTATGAAAAGGAAAAATTCGGCCAGCATCTTTGTAAAATCCTCCAATGCAAATGGTCAAGGCACTAGGTTTTATTCATCGAAGCACTCTTATGCTTAAATGTTAAGTCTATTTGGAGTCACCTTCTTATCAAGTTAAGCCCATGCACAGGGATTGCCAAGATCACTGTATCTGTCTACTGTAGCTCACGACAGCAGGGTGTCACTCGTGTGTACTAGCCCACTGTTGCCTGCCTAAATGTGTGTCATTGCCATATCTCTGTTCATAGTGTTTTTAAAGAAGCAGTGAACATTTAGGCAAATCTGGTGGGGATATGAGCAGTTGTGTGCTTACCTGTGAGGTCAAACTCTTTATAATATAGTCCTAAAGCTGAGAAGGGAGGAAAAAAGGACATATATAGACAGGAAAACCTGGATGTAATAATTTAACAATAGGATGGCTGAGTCTTCATTACTACAGCCTTTCCCTCACCACCTATACATGCCTTCTTCCCCCTGGAAAAAAGCCCCTAGCTGTTTTTGGAATTCATTGCAGCCTGTGGAATAACAACCCATGATAACTTCCTGGATGTACAAACAGTTCAAGAAATGGTACCTTGAATTTGAGAGCTTTTGTGGTTGAATTGTCTTTTGCCTCATTTACACGTCACAGCACTGAAGAGGTTAAACAAAAGTTGCCCCTCTTTCAAAATTGTGTTAATTAAAAATGCAAAACCCAAAGAAATCACAGCTGGATAAATAAAAACAGCCCAGATGGTATAGCAACAAACTTCTGGCAGGTCTTGAAGCAGACAGTATTCCTGCATATTTTATTTCCTAGCACAGGCTATCACCAGACCACACCAGTGATGGTTTGGGCAACACAGCAGAGTGCAGGGCATTCAAGCTGTCCTGAAACTAAAACACCCCTAAAAGGCAGCACAGTTCTCAGAAACACCTGACTACATACCTGGTGTGGGTTCATCACGCAAAGCAAGTCCCCAGATTCCTCCTTGTGAGTCAACTGGATGTCTCTTCACTAAGAACAAATTCCTTTGGGTGATGCTCTTTCAAGTGTGCATGTAGGCAGAGTTCAACCTTTCAATTTGTGCACGTGTTAACAAATCCAGTGATATTCTGCTTGTATTTGTCAGCTTTATCTGAAATACACTTAACCAGGGAATTCAGACCTAGTTTGATGAGCTTTAGATCATGTCACATGTGCAGAACTCCAAAAAATTCCAAAGCAGGTTGCTTTAACTTTTGAAAAGGAATTGGGTGACACCAGTCCTTCCCAGATGTGCCTAGTTAACTCCTCACATCCTATAGAGCAGCTCTGCCTACATACAGGACATGAGCAATGGGGATGCGTTGTTGCAGCTGTTTCTTCCCTTGGGCTGCCAGGTTCATGAGACTCTAGATGTCTGAAATCAAAGAATTTCTGGACAGCACTATGAGGAGAAAAATAAGTCATGTCTGGGGAAACAAGGATGTACGGTGACCAAAACCAGGCTCAGGACAGTAGAAACAATGTTTATAGTTACTTTACACACTGTGTCTTGGTAAGAGCCTTTCTCATTAATTTGTTAGTCCTAAGAAATCATTCAACTTCATCCCAATTGGTTTTCCTGCTCACTGGTAAGACAGCAAGTATCAAAGGGAGTGGAGTAGATGCTGTGTGGATGGAATCTGAGAATGAAATCATTGGGACAGACAAAAAGTACAGCAGAGGCAGGAGAGAGAGTTATTGACCGACAATGTTAAAATATCAGAAAATATACGGGGATATCAATTAAAAAGAGCACATCTCTAGAGTGGTCATCACTCATCTTCTGAGTGCTCTACAGTGGGGGCTTGCATTTCTCTTTTCAAATGCAGCCTGCTCTTAGTACTACGTGGTAAAACCAGCATTAGCACTACCCCATGCCATCGTGCCTGTCAGACACCACATAAGCTATGCAAAACCAGCGTGGGAAATGTACGGCATTAGAGTTAGTTTGTGCTTTTGTTCGAGCTGTGGTCTGGGTTGTGCTCTCAGACCAGCCCTACTTCAGTGCACGGTTCCAGCTTGGGGTCCTCTGCAAAAGCTCCCCACATCTGGCAGAGGTTTCTCTGCAGGCTCAGAGGCTTACCCTCCTGTAATGGGGAACAGAGTGACCTGGACTTGGACTTGAGGCTATTTCTCTAGCCTTTGTGCAGTCCTCCACAGCCTTCATTTGCATTTGGCATTATGATGGAAATCAGACCCTTTTATTGCCATATAAACTCTAAACATATGGCTATATCCACCCCAGAAACTTCATTAAGCTGTATAAGAGGCAGGAAACAATAGATGGCTTTTGGTCACTGGGAACAATGGATATTTAGGCTTTATAATTAAGGAAAGGGTTTGGTGAAGGAAAAAATTCCTGAAATGCAACATGGCTGTTGCAGCCACAAACCTTATTGCTACAGCAGAAACTAACGGCATCCATTTTGTCTAGTAACTCTGAGATGGCCTTATTCCAAAGATGGTCTCCTGAGTGATTTGGATTAGACTTTGACTTCATGGCCAGATTTTCATGCAATGCAAGTTGTTGGGTTTTTTTCTTTCTTTTTGTAATAATATATGTACTGCTCTGGCAGATGTTTTATTTTCACAATTTTTTTTTTTTTTCAAAATCAACACTACTGAGTGATACTGAGATGCTTTGATGGTGTAATCCTGACTGAAAAAGCCTTCTGGCACATTGGATAAAGACTCATGATATGCATGCTGCTGTGTTACAATAGATATACCACTGCTCAACCTCCTGTTCAGCCTGAGCCCCCACATACTTTTCTCACGTCCTCTCCTGAGCCTCCCATATGGTTTTGGGAGCCTCTGAGCTTCATGGGCTGACTCCCACCTTCTGTGGGGCAAATGCAGCAGATTGAGGATCTTACACACACATACCCAGCCCACCCCACCCCCCCAAGCATGAACAGGAACAGAGACAAACCTGCACTTCAATAGAAAGAAAAAGCAGCTGGCAAGAACATGACAGACATTTCTTCCTTCAATAGATCTCCTCCCGCTTCCTTTCCACCCACCCTTTTCTCTTTGGTTGCTTGTCCCTGGATCATTTCCTGCTCCAGGTGGTGTTTCCTTCTATGCGGAGAATTTAAAGACTGGAGTGCCAGCACCCTCGCTCCCTCAAGTAATAGCCTGTTCAATGTGCAAACATCTGTGTTACTGCCCGTATAGTTAATAGGCTTGAGTGAAATTTCCATTCATCGGCAGATCGCTTGGGTGGGACTGAATACTCACGCCCAGAAGGGAACATTTGCTCTACCTTGATCCAGTGGGGACAGTGGCTTCAGTGCAAGACAGGCTTTTTAACTAGACATGTCATAGCATTGATACCCATGTCAACGGTGACAATGATTCCTCACTGGAGTGGAAAACAATGGAGACCAAGCTCAGTATTGAGATTAGTCTTGGTCTGAGGTAGAGATCAATGGATTATTATTCATTTCAGATTGATCATGAATTTCTAATTAACAAGATATTCATGACTGAATTCTCATTTTAGTGTATATGTTTTAATCACACATTATTACATAAATGTATATACACACTTATTATTCTGAGGTATGTGATTATTTCTTGTTTCTGTCCTCAGCCTTTACTTTTTCCTTTGGTCCCAGCTCTGTTCACTGATACTCTGGTTTGCCTACGGGAATCACATTGGCTTTGTTCCTTGATTAGTTAATTCAAATTGACTGAATTATAAAGCAACAAGTAATGAGACATTTATAACAACATGCACATAGTGCACTTCTGATTTATCAATGGATATTAAAAAAGTGAAAAAGTTTTTGCAGACTTGTCCAAATGTGGATAAGGATTATCTGAGCGACAGAGCAAAGTTACAGAGGCATGGGCCTCGGCAGAGGAAAGCTGGTCCTGAGCTCCTGAGCCAGGAGGCAGGGGAGAAGTGCTGTGGTTGTTACCTGGACAAAAAGCTGACAGTCAGTTTACCACTGCTCTTAGTTCCATCACTGTCTCAACTTATGTCACGGAAGTTTTAGCTGCATTAGGAGTTAATGTGACAGCAAAGGTGGCATTTCAGGAGAGATCTGAGAGACAATTACTTGTAGTAGTCTGAGATAACCATTTCCTAAGAACAATAACATTTTTTTCTAGATCGATAACACCTGCTGAGGAGCCAGAGCTCCATGGTTGGATTACAAAGGTTGGCTGTTCCTTGGAGTGTGCTGGAGTCCTGATGGCTTGTGTAATTTTTTCCAACTGGTAGAATACTCCTGGGCATAATGCTTCTTATTTATGGAAGAATTAGAGAAGGAAAAGGATTTTTCTACCTCCTAATGTGAGAACATAAAAAACCTGAAAAAAAGAAATAGCTATAAACATATATACATATGCATATTTTTTCCACACCTTTAATAACTGTAAAGATTTTTGTAACACACAAGTCTGAAAAAAAAAAAAAAAAAAACCAACCAAAAACTAAACAACACCACAGCTGAAGCTCTGGAGTACTTTACATTGTGTCTGAGATTGGGACTCTAGGGTGAGAAAGCAACCTTCTCTGATTTTATTCTTATGTACAGACTCCCCAGAAGCAGAGCATATTTTACATAATAGATATTTAGAGGGCTTGTCTGAGGATCTTTCCTTGGCAAAGGACAGGAACAAATTGTTGATGCTCATTATCTTAGCTACTTTTTGTTCTGCCAAGATGACATGTTCCTAAGATTCTTTTGCTGTAACCTTGAAGAAGCTCCACTTGAAATCAATGGATTGAAAAACACACCTGCAAGGGTAAGGGATTAGGTATCTCAGCTCAGTGCAGAGTCTCAAGTTTTCTAAGACATATTTCTTTACTACAGCAGATACTGAATTATTGTGATATAAGAGCTCTTGATGTGTTTTTCATGTGAAAGTAAGCATTTTTCAAAGACTTTATTTACAGAACCTATGTCTCAATCCAAAACCAGAATTAGAAGTTTCACAGAGCACTATAGATTCTTTAAAAATATCTGAAAATGTGCAATTGTAGTCAGCATTGGACTGAATTTTCACAAGCAGTAGATTGATATAGTTAACACAGGCAAATACTTTATATAGAAGTACTTAAAATTGCTCTACAAAATACAAACACCATGAACACAGTGCAACAAGGTATCTTCAGATGCAATACAAACAGTTCATTTGTAAAACTATCTCTTTAGCTCAAGAAATTAAGTGTAAAATTAAATTGTTCAAGTTCAGAAGCTTTGCTCATCAAATGCAGCATCAACATCACAGTGACACTAGTTAATTGTATGCTATATTTCACAAACATCAGGCAACTTAGTATTGGATTCTTTCTCACAATTCTATGCACTGTTTTCTGCTGGAACAGTGTGTTTTCTCTACTTAAGAAGATCTATAGCTACTGCAAAATTTTCACGGCTTCTATAAATACATGAGTGATGGTTACTGCTGCCTGTATTTGCTGCCTAGCAAATCTGAGCAGAGAGTTCAGTTCACAAAGGGAGCAGACTGATGCTGAACAGTCACAGTTTACTCTGAAATAAATAGATCTGAAGGAAGTGAAAACTCCTCAAAAGATTTTTCAGCACCTTGTAACATAAAGCCTTTAATGAGCTTTCAGCCTAAAGAGGTCCAGGCAAAAAGAAAGGGTAGTGTGGCTTTAGTAAGGGTAGTGCAATGAAAACTTTAAGGTAAACTAGATTTGTTATATTGCTTTTTGCGTGTTCTTCATGGAATGCAAGAAACCAATTTCACAGTAACTAGAAATTGGTCTGCACAGTTCAAATGTATTCAAAGCCACATTTCACATGTCATTGTTCATAAGAATTTGGAACTGATTGTGTTTGTTCCTGTTATTTGGCTTTAGTTTATCCAGAGGTACTCCACGGGTAAATCTTATTCATTATTAAAAATCTATGAGTCACTGAAAATCATAGCCTAACTCTCACCCTGACTTACGTATCATACAGCCTTTTTTATTTATTGAAATTGAAGGACAGGAGGTTAGCTTATGGATTGACTTCTTTTTGTGAGCCCTCTGACATCTCAATTTCAGCCTTGTAATGAATATCAAATGCTTACTTGTCATGGCATAGAAAAATGTGGTCTATGAACACTTCAAGGTGCTACTTTTTCTCTTCTTCACCAGAATTTAGCTTTTCCTTACATCAACAAAAATAGTCTTTAATGAACTTTACGACTGATCAAACTCAAACTGAAGCTAAAGCCGGTTAGGCCTTCAAGTCTGCAAAATGACATCAGCACAGCTGTTCCCATTAAGAGAGGCTATTGACATCAATAGGCCGTCAGACAGGCACAAGGAGCCACGGTGCAGGGTCCCACAAAGGACCAAGAGTTATCATGACATTGCTCAGGAACAGCCAGGTCCAAGGTCAAATTTCAGTTCCATGCCTGCCAACTTATTAAGCTACAATACTTCATTTTCCATAATACAATCTTTGCCATCACTGGCAAATAGTCATGATTAAAAGTGCATCCATCTGGCCCTGATTAAGATAAATTATCACATTAATCTGTTACTCTATCTATATTTGAAATTGCATATTTATTTTCTTTTGTGTGAGTCACCCTCTATTTAACAAAATGGACGAGGGACATAAAAGTCGTTTGGTAAGCAGTGACAGAAATCATCCTATGGAAAAGCTGCCTATAAGAGAGCTCAGCGCATGTAGAGATAAGCCCAAGAGTCCCACAGTAAGGATTTGTGCTGAGACTGGAGGATGAGAAGGACACAGCTTGAGCAAACACTTCATTAGCCATGAATAATGAATGAAGGGACTGGACAAAACTGATCACACTCTTTAAAGGAAAAATAAGAGTATGAGCTGAACCATCAGAACCTTGTAGTGTATGCAAAGAGCAGAACTGCAGTAGGTATCTAACCTGATAACCAGCGAGTCAGGCACCTTTCTTCTCCAGGTTTACAAGGGAACAAATCTGCCACTCTAAGGATGAATAGGATAGCATGGAGTAGCTGATAAATGGTTCGGTTTTGGTGACTTTCCCAGATGTCTTTGTGTATTTATAAAAGCCTCAAAATTTAAAAGGATAAGATTACTATGATAATTCCATAATGAAACTCTCAAGAACTTTAGAGTTATGGTACAGCTAAATAATTGTGCAGACTTTTTATCACTGGCTACAGCAAGTAATCTCTCCTAGATCCTGCTTGAACATGTTTACCATAGACTACATAAGAGACATACTCGAGATATGTAAAACTTGTTAATGTATTCCAGATATAAAGGAAACACAGGAATTGTTCTAAGGCAACTAGTAGAAAAAAAAAATATTTTAGTTTTCTTACTTTATTGTCTTATCTATATGATAAAGTTTCTCAACTGATACCAATAGGATTTTTAAAAATGTATTTTTTTAAAAAAATTATCATTGGGGTTGTATTTAGGGCTCATGGTTCAGTTTCAAGGTAAACATCAGTCTTTGTGAGACTATAGGAGATGATATTTGTCTCACTGGTATTTCTTGTGGGACGTAAGACATGGCAAGAACTTAGAGTACCTAATAAGGGGTGTAATAAGATGAAACTCAGATCATCCTTTAATATACTGTAGAGCAACATTAATGCTCCATAATTAGCCCTTTATCTTATGTTGATGCCTTAGCCATTACAGTAATATCTGAGCATCTTATACACCCTATAAATAACACTAAAAATAACTTCGCCTACTTGGGGGGGTGTGGGGTGGGGGGGTGGGGAAGTGCGTGGAGGTCAGTAATGCTTTGAAAACCCTGATTCTTGTAAGTACATTTACTGTGGTATGTACAGTGGAGATATGAATTATTTATGTGCTGATGGTGCAGGATGGCATGTCATTTCACACACCATCAGGCTCAGAAAAATATCTCTAATTTATTTTTTTTTTAAAGGAAAAAAAAATAGGCCATTAATACAAAACAAACAGCAGACAATGTGAAAGGTGCGTGCTGAAATCTGCAAAGAGCATTCAAATTAAAGGCTGGAAAACTGTATCCTTCACATTATGGAGCATAAGTTAATATACATGCTGGTGAAGGTACAGAAATATCAAACTGATGGGCAGGGATGTGGAACAGTGATCTGGGGACAATATATTCATAAAGGTCTGCCTAAACCTAAGCAGGTGAGTCTTTAGATGCTAGAGCAGTATGTTTCTCTTGGGGCAATTCAGAGAACCTAAAGTTAATTTCCAGCTGGAAATATGAGATCATCTTCTGGAGGAACAAACTTCTTTTTCTCCCAGGAGAAGTGGGAGGGCTTAGCATAACTAGCCTAGACTTTGACAATATCTGTAACACAACTTCATCAAGACTGCAATAACTGTGCCTCACTTTGAAGCCAGTTTTAAATCACCTTGGTAAACTAATTCAAACCCAAATAATTTTAAACAAATTCACTAGATGTCATCATGTTCATATTATAAAAAAATTGAGTCACAGATGACCCCTATTCTCTTCTTTTAGGTTTCCCAGTGCACTGTTGTATTCAATCCTTGGTTGATAGCATGCCTTTTACCAACCTTTTTAAACATTTCTCGTATCACGAGCCCATGTGATGAGGTACGGTCTTCTTTTGAGCATGAGGATTTCTAAATTGGATGTCTTCTGTACTCTTTCAGGAAGAATTTTGGAGAGGATTAAAGAAAAAGCAGCTGAATTTTGGTGAACTGTTCTAAAACACATTGGCTTAGAAAAACCCCATCTTTTAGAAAGCAACATTTGGGCAAGTGTAAGCTTTCATGACATGTTTGAGAAAACACATTCCATTGGGCCACATCCTGGCACCACCTTTGCAAAACTGAAGTTTACTCATTCTCTGTGGAGAATTTTGATTAAGCATCTTCCACAACCAAGTAGACACCATCCCAGGTTTCCCCCAATGCTGCTTTTCTGGACTGCCACAGGATGGGACAGATCAGGTCCAGGGCTGTAGAAATAAACAGCGGGGAGTTTCCTTTCTTCCATGCTCTTTGGCTACTGCTGTAATAATAAGTAAAATAGTTCAGGATATGCTCTCTGAGAATAAATGGCCTCATATGTCTCGTATCCATATGATTTAACACTCTTCCCCCTCAAGACAAGGGTGGCCTTGTCTGTGTCTTTCACCCTGGGAACATGTTGTACCCTAAACCGTGTATGACGGCTCTCTGACAAACTGTTATTTGCTGTGAGCTATATTTATGCCAGTGAGCATGTGAACTGTTCAACAATATGAAGAACTGGATGCCAGCGCCTGAGCCTGTGGGCTGGCCATAGTCCCCTCTGGTTTCAGCAGGCTTCTGTGCTGGGCCTGGGCAGTGGTTCTTGTTGATCCTAATGTAAGGAGGTCTAGTGGGAGTTTGGAGGGAGAAAAATGTCAACTATGAAAGCTAGCTGGACTGAAACAGAGAGTGGAAGTTGTGAACTGACCAGCCAAGGTTTTTGGAAGGTAACTTGGGACAGAGAGTGGAAGGGTGCTGGCTGAGATGGAGGCAGGTGTGACCAGCAGATTGACAAAGCTGGAGGGACACACTGCACTGGCTGGACAGAAGAACTCACCAAATATATGAAATAATTTCTGCCCTGCGTCCATATCTTCTGTTTTATTTATACTACGTATATTAGAAATGTAACCAATTTTGATTTAAAACCTTCTAGTAATGGAAAGCTATCTACTTAGAAGCAACTAGTTCCAAGAGACAACATGTTTTTCAAAATGTAAAATTCTAATCTAAATTTCAAATTACAAATTGTTACATATTTTTTTCTGTTAATAGTAAAGAGCCATCTACTACCATTTTTTCCTGGGGGACAACTATATATTGAAATCCAGTAGTCTCTGAACCTCCTCTTGAGTAGATTCAGTAGGCTGATCCCTTCAGTTTGTCATCATAAGCAGTGTTTCTAGGTCTCACCTCTCTGTAGCTCATCCTGACTGACTTTACATCACTGTCCCAGCACTATGGACACCAAAACTGAACAGAGTATTCCCATAGCCTGTTAGCATGTTACACAGTGCTGCATGGCTCTGCTG
Organism: Falco peregrinus; assembly: GCF_023634155.1. Taxonomy (NCBI): domain Eukaryota; kingdom Metazoa; phylum Chordata; class Aves; order Falconiformes; family Falconidae; genus Falco; species Falco peregrinus. Next base: position 64,767,246 of record NC_073727.1, read on the forward strand.
CTCTTTAACTTAGCCATACAAGTGTTCACCCTGAAGATACCTCCTTGCATTAGGGTCTTATATTAAGCCGGTCTGAGTGAGTGCAGAGACACAGCATTCAAGAGTGCTGCTTCATCTAGGATTTATGTAACCATTAGGGCTTCCCCCTCTTCTCTCCATCATGCAGTTCTTTGTCTAAATGTACTAAATATACTCAATGTATGAAACTTGCTAGTAATTAAAGGGCTGACCTTGTGTCCCTTTTGGGGTCATGTAAGGAAATCTTATGGTACAACAGTACCAAACAGACAGTAGAAGGTAAAGGAACTCGTTTGGCGTGCTGGATTTGTGTTTAATGTCCCATAAATTTTATATATGAAATAGTAAATATTCTTCCTTATTCGACAGGCAACTTTGCTGCTAAAAAAAAAAAAATGCCTTCTGTTGATTTTTAGCTCTAAACCATTCCAAACAAAATCTGAATATTAAAGTTTTTATTTCATGAGTTTTGATGTAGAACTTAGATATTGTCCTACCACAAAAATATCCATGATGTCATATAGATGGTCTGTGTGCTGTACAGCTCTGTTAATACAAGCATCATTAGAATCCTCATTTTTTTTCAGCAGAATTGTTCACAAAAATTCAGACTAAAAGTTGGTCATACCACAGAAACATGCTTTGATAGTGTTCTATTTTTGTTTTCTGTATTATTTTAATGACCATGAAAAAGGCCTGAACAATACATAAATCTACAACTCACCCTTAACACCTCTTTAGCAGAAGAAAAACACTTTCTCCCTCCTAGTATAGGAGGAGCATTTCCCTCCTCCAGTATAGCATCTCATGTAATGAAAGTTTACATATGTGCTAGGAGTTCAGTGGCAACTACATCTTAAATTCATGAAGATCTCTCAATGACCTACTGAGATTTAAATTATCAACTTGTTCTGCCTTGTTTTCTGAAGACAGAAAGAAGTATCTCTGTAGTAAATGTTTCACTATCACCCTTTGTGTGAATTGATAATACAAAATAGTTCAAGTGCTCTTCTGCGATGGTCTCTTTTTGCCTGTCTGTTTTGTCTCCAAAGTGATTTAGCAGTTCCATTGACTTTATGAAAATTGGGGTTTTGCTACTTCATGATTTTGTCTGCTTAATTTTTATGGAAACATTTACACCCCTACAGTGAAGAATACAGGCTTCCTCAAACAGACAGGTGGTAACGGGGATTATCAGTCACACTCCTGAACGTCAAAGTATGACAGTCCAAAGATGTTGACTACTTCTTTCCTTGTCACCTTGTCAGTGTAAGCACTTCTTAATCAGATTTTCTACTCCTGATGAGGTGTTGCTCACTGATGTGTTGCAATTTGGCAACATCATTCTTCACATTATGTTATTTTTGTTCATGCATCTTTTAACTAATTACTGTTTAAGTAAATATGTTGATGGAGAGGAGGAGGTGTCTCCAAGCAATCTCAGAATTGCAGAACTAAGCAGGATGGAAGGAACCTCTGGAGGTCTCTAGATTAACCACATGTTCAAAGCAGGTCCAACAGCTCAAGGCCTTCCCCAGTCAGGTTTTGAGTGTCTCCAAGGACAAAGATTCATCAGCTTCCCTTAGTTCCTGTTCCAGTATTTTACTACCTTCAGAGTTAAAATTTTTTCTGTGTATTGTGCTGCAGCTTGTATCTGTTGAATCTTGTCCTTCAGCTGCTCTTGACACTTTTACAGAAATCTGCTCAGGTACTTGCTCAAGAAGAATCAAAATCTGCAACGTTTTGAAGGGAAAACAACCACCTTCTTACAAACTTCCTAAGGTTCCTTCCAAACTGAATTACCTTGATCCTGAGCTCTGTGTGTTCCAGTGCTGCCATTTGTAGAGTCATAGTTTCAGCCCAGTAGGGTTCATGAGACCATGATCTGCCAGAAATCATTCCATGCTGGAACTGGGCACTTCCTTTACCTAAAATATTCCCTATTTAAACAAACAAGTAGTTAATATCCAATTCATTAACACATAGAAAAATTAATTTTCATTAGCTGGCTTTTAGAGATGTAAATGATTCTTGGTATTGACTTCCAAATACTTTCTGTTTAATTGTACAAACTATTTTGTTACAAAAGGAAATCCTTTTCTCAATATCTCAGAAATCTTGCCTTACAATCTCTGAGTAGTGGAGAAAAAATAAAGACTGTGCAATCACATTTCTAGAAGGCAGTTAATAATCACAGGACAGTACTCCTGAAGGAATCATGAGGGATGGACGATAGCTGCTTTGAGATACCGTCACCAAAGGACGACTTCCAAGAAACACTGGGCTTGGCATTGACCAGTTCTGGGGAAGAAAGGGAAAAAAAAAAATGCTGCAGAGCAAAACCCAGAAAGAAGACATGAAAGAAGCATGGAAATAAAAGTGAACGTGTAGGAGACAGATTATACACGGTCCCTGTGTGGGTGGACAAGCAAGTATGGACAAGCCAGCAAGAAAAAGGCTGACATTTCCTTTTCTGTAAATTTAATATATGAACAATTTCTTCAAAGGTCTGTTGATGTTTAGCTGCTCTGTCTTTGCCCTTACCAAGTGGTGTGGCTGAAAGGGTATCCTTTGTGGTTTCCTGCTCCTGTAAAAGCAAAAGAGAAACATACTTTCACTGCAGCTCAGTGAACTCTCAGTGGATGCTTCCACTCTTGATGCCATTATGATCAATGGAAAAAAATGCTAGCAAAGATGCAGGGTCCTGCTGACTATTGGTAGCTCTGATTTTAGGAGTAGTATTCTTTCTTGTACTCCATGATCAAGAATCCAAACAGCTTCATAACCAGCTCTTCTGCTCTTCCACTCTCTACCTCAGCAATATCCCCTCAATATTCCCTTCCTCAACCTCTGTGCAGCATTCCATCCCTCTCTCCATGTGTCTCAGTTCCGGCATGCACTCAACTGTACCTTTTCTAGCTTTTGCTTTTGAGCCTGGTTTATCTCAAAGGACCATTGGATTTGTTCCTGCTTAGGTCATCTGTCATCTCCTGCCTTCTCCCAAGACTTCAACAAATTCTGGCATCTTCTTCAACCTCTTAGCTAAGAAATAAAGCTTAAGGGCTACTTCTAGCCTATGGGCTGGTGCAATTTCTTCAGACCTATTCCTGCTCTCCATCCAGGATAAAGACCTGAAGCTCCACAGAGCAGCTTCTTACCCCACCACCAAAATACCTGAAGGGGACTGAAGGCTACACAAGGAATTATCCCTACCTACCGACTCCATCCCCACCAACCTTGCTGAGCTGCTCTAAACAATATTGAATTCTTTAAATCATAACTACATGCTGGCCTGCCTCATCCTCCACAAACAATGACAATACAGGGATGAAGTAAGAAATTGTGCCTCCAAGGGAGGGGAATAACTGTGACTAAACTCAGTGTAGTATCCAACAAATGTGTTACTGCATGGGAGTTTTAATGCAATTGTAATAACTGGGACAAACACTGACAATAATAGCACTTATGATCCAAAAGCTATGTGAAACTTGTCCAGCTAAGGTTTTAGTTACAAACTTTTAAGTCATCTAGTTGGAAAGATATTTAAGCATTTTAGAGCAACACTGGGATTATTCATAAGTGAGTTCAGTAACCTACAATGTTGCACAGAAACAATCTGAGACTCATAATTTTAGTTCAAATTATGGTAACCCCAGTGTTTTCCAGTGAACATTATTTTCACCTGTTGGACAGGAGACATGTCAGGTAGGAAAGTGAGCCACAGCACATCACTGAGCTGAAAGCATCCATGAAGAGGCCTACCACCAGCTGAGAACAGAATGGTCCAAGAGGGGCAACCATGGAGATCGCACTGTGCATCAGGGATCCCACCGCCTTCAGCCTCATTCCCACCCCTTGTGAGGACCCAGAGGGTCCACAGCTGCATAGGGCTATGTGCGGGGTCAGGAGTTGTTTGGCTGATTGAGCTGTATCAGCTGTCTGAACACCCGCTCCCCCTCCACTCCAGGGACCAGTGGTTGGGCCAGATGGAAGCAATTTCTCTGCCAGATCTGACCCATGGGCCATGTTTTGAACTATGCTGATTTAGTTCTACGATGTTTATAGCCCAGTCCTCTACTTAGTAAAGATTAATAAAGATTTGACCAGTAAGCTTAAACTCTGTGTTCCTAGATATTTATAACGATTGATAGATATGTGTATCTATCAATAGGAGTATTTGGAAAAGAGGAATCTTACTCTTATTTTTGTTACAATCCATAGTGGAAATTTTCTAAATTTCAAACTTATAGAGATTCTCCATATCCTGTAACTAAGTCTGGTAGCTTTAGGGAGTTCCCCAGTTGGGACAAATCCAGGCTTGTCTGTTTGGAGCATATCCAGGCTCATTTCTACTGGGGGACCCTGAAGTTTTCCAGCATCCCTAGCCATGATGCAGACCCATTTGGGACTCCTGCCTTCAGGCTGGCCATACTGTAGCTTACAGAGTTCCCAGGACTAGGGTAGGCCTGCCAGAAACACAGTTTCTCTTGGAATCTTGCCTTGGATTCGGCAAAACTTTATCAAACCCAAGCTGTTTTGAATGAACTATTTCACACTCAACCAACTGGCAGTTTTCAGCAAACTTTGCTTTAGCAGAAAATATCTGACCAATTGTATCCATTACCAACACATCAGGTCCTTAGGGAATGCAAAATAATGCCATCTGAGTTATGGAAATGTTCATTCCTCTGACACATCTATTGTAAAAACATAAGCACCCATTTTGTATCTGGATATATTTAATGATCATTGTATATGCTATTACAGTCTACAGAAGCAATTAATATTCAGGTCCAATGGGCTGTTGCTTCTCCAGTTTTTGCAAAATGAATTTCTCTTGTCCTGGTGGATGGCAGCTGCATTTGGAGCCAAGGGAGCCTGCACTTCAAAGGAATCCACCTATGTGACAGTGAGAAAGGTGCATGGTACATGGTGTGGGGATGACAGATCAAAGGTGAATTGGGAGAGTGATAGGCACGATAATAACTCCCTCCGCCACTGCCTCTAGGCACTGTGCTCCTGGGGAGTTTGAAAGCTCATCTGCCTGAGCTTTAAGGAGCAGTTTTCCACTCTTCTGGTAAAATGGACTAAAACCACATCCTTAAAATCTTTAAGCTTCTTATGACTGGAACCAACAACCAGTATGGAGATAACAGAATTACAGGAAGAAAGAACTGTATGGAACACATTACCACCTGTTTTGTGCACTTTCAGTCTCTGTTCCATTAGTATTAGGAGTGAGTTTACCGTGTAAATAATGGGAAAAGATGGCCTATACCTAAGCCTTACATATATGACTCTTGCTAACATGATGGACATTTAAAGAATATGAGAGCATAATAAGCTACAGACTATGTTCTGCCTGCACTAAAATCAAGCACTATTGTATAGTAAATAAATATTTTAAATAGGATGCTTCTTTTATGGATGATGCAATGTCTCTTGATATTTACAACATTTATAAAACGCTAAACAATATACATTAACCAGATCATTTGCCTCGTCTTTCACCATTCCATTTGTTTTATTGCTCCTATAAAACATGATTCTCTGGGCAGTTTAGATGAGTGAAGAGTGTGAAATACTGCTGGCCACATATCACTTCCTTCCATATTGGAGATATTTCTCTCTGGAGTGGTAGATCTCAATACTCCTATGCAGTACATGAGCATTAAATGTTTTTTTGACCCGTTTATCAATGTGCTTGTCTAGCAATCCTCAGAACTAAGCAAAAGTAAACTAAATAGATAGGAAACTAAGAACATTTTTTTGCAGAATCAGTTAACTGAATTTGAACTGAGATCTAATACATGCCATTTATATTTAGATTTAGGGTAGAAAACTAGAAATGTAGTCAAAATGAAATTTTCTGCCTGAAGAGTAAGAGGGGATGTAGCCACCCCTATCTCTCTATGGGAAAGATAAAATGTGTTAAAGCATTGGGAAGGAGAATTATTTCTGACATTCCTGGGTTGATTGGCAGAGGTTATTGTGTGAAGTGGTGCAACTGCTGGAGGTGCTGCTAACCTGGCTTGCCCAAGCAAACACAAGCAGCAGGGCCCCAGTATTTTGCAGTCTGTTGTCCTACATGACTGCTTTATTTTCTGATGCTTGAAGTCAGCTAAGATAGGAAACAAAGCCACCAATATTTAAATGAATGATGACAAAGTGCACCAAATGACAGCGAACAATGACACTAACCGTTAGCTGTGTTTATTTCCTTAGTAAAGGAGTACTGCTACATTGCAGTAAACTACCCAAAAAAGACTTAAGTGCTGCATGCTTCTTTGTGCCATGCACTGTGATTTCCAGGGAGAATCCTTGTCGATTTTAGCCTTTTAGGCTGGTGAGCCTTAAGCAGAGAGGAGGAGTGATGGAATGGATCATAACACCTGGGTTTTTTTCTAAAGCAAACCATTTTTATGTGAAACGAGTGGTCCCTCCACAGCAGAACCAGACCCTGGCACTGAAATGCTCTTGTTATGTGAGGGACTGGGGAACACTGTGGTGAGTGCTGCTACTGAGGGACCATCACCAGAGTGGCACTGCCAGCACTGTCTGCTGTGAGGTGCTCCTACAGGGTGGCATCAATTCAGCAAACAACCTGAGACCCAAACTAGCAATCACTTCAGAGCACTGGCACAGACTTCCCAGAGAGGCTGTGGAGTCTCCTTCTCTGGGGACATCCAAAACCCACCTGGATGTGATCCTGTGCAACCTGCTGTGGGTGACCCTGCTTTAGCGGGGGAGTTGGACTAGATGATCTCCAGAGGTGCCTTCTGACCCTGACCATTCTGTGATTCTGTGATTCCCCACTTGTCAACAGGACAAAATTCTGCATTACTGCACACGACCACCTGAAGGACATGGGGCTTCGTGGCTTCACCTACTCAGACTGGGGCCCACCCACTAATGTGTCCATACCATTAAATTGCTAGTGTCACCTGTAACACAACTTAGATGTAAGCCAAATTACATGTTGCTGACAGTAGAGGTAGCAGGGTCCAGGCAACGGGAAGATTGTACTGGGTTGTTTTGCTTTCAATAAGTAACAGAGATTAGCTGCAGAAATGCTGTGGGTCTCAGTGCTAGGAGGTTGTCTCTGACCCAAACCTTTTAGCTGTATAGGCATAACCTGTGAGTACAGCTGTGTCTGAGAATTGATCCAAAGTATTTCTCTTGGTGACCCATGCCAAAACCCTTTCCTCATGGTAAAAATTACATGGATAAAAGCAACAGCTGAATTCAAATTTCTAAGGGCAGAGCAGTTTGTCATGGGTGGTTTTGCACCTTTGCACAGCAATCATCAAAAGGCAAAGATTTAAGACAAAGGTTTCAAAAAATTATATGCATATTTTAGGGAGAAATAGGTTGCAGATATGTGAGTACAAATCTGATGTCGCTGTTTTATGCACGTTGCTAAGATCACAGCTGAATGAAGGGGTTTTTGAAGTGGATTTGCAAAAAAACCCTTACAGATAGCATACTTCAAAAATGCAACACAGTTCAGTGCCTGTCCAGAAGTGATATTGAAAGTCTGAAGTAATAAAACCTTATAAAAGTAAAGGCTATCATTACCAATTATGCCTGTGGCTCTTGTTAAGTCTGACATGATTTCAAACCAATTGTTTCTGATGGTGTCTAACCAGATATTCTAAAAAATTTACTGCATGTTTCTAGGTTTGATTTTTTTGGATATATTTTCTCCACTGATGAGATAATGCCATACAACAGTCCTGGTTATTGAAATAGCAGAATACCTTCCAATTATCTCAAAACTACATCTCATCATTGGGGTTTATCCCCCATTTCTGCCCAACATTCACAGACATTTCTCTACTGGCCAAAATTCTCCTGCAAGTTCACCCTCTAGACAGCCATGTCAGGTGGATATAAAAGTATAAAAGAAAACTCTAAACAGCTTTAAATGGGACTTCTACATTTATGCAGGATACCTAGATGATGAAATTATATATCCATCATTAAAACTCATCTATCCATCATGGGTTCTCGTATGAAAGAACTAATCTTCTGTGGGGATGGGTGAATGGTTAAGAATCAAGCATTAGTTGATCCATGCCAAAAGCCTAGGTAGCTCTTGGTCTTTCAAAGGGTTGTCAAGCTCCTTTCCCAGAAAAAAAACATTTGCCTGGAATACAGCCTAATGGATCCTCCGTGTGTTTAAATTAATGCATCCACAAAGCCAATATTCCAACAGGGGTACACAGCATCATTCACAATATGATAAACTCTTATCCCACTGCAGAAATCATTCTGGATCAGGAATTCAGTCAGACATTTCCCTGGCCATACTGTAGTGTATCAGGTCTAGACATTGACGTAGAGACCAGGTCTGCACAATAAATTCTGGCTTGCCATAGTTAGATGTTGTGACAAAGTGTGATTGTCAGAACTATGGCAACACAAACTGCTAGCATAGTGATGGTTTTCTAGGAAAACTTTGCATGTGCCCAGATAGTGTCTTTAATTTGGGGAAGAGGACACAAATTCAGCCAGCAAAATCATAGTTTTGCCAGTCTAAAATATATGGCTTCACATCCATTTTGAAAATATACATCAGGTGGGATACTAGGAAGCTTTCCAAAGGCAGACCTTTTCTTAATTTGTAAACATTTTCATTAGAAAATGAGCATGTCTCCAAGATTTGGTTTGTGTAGTTTTTCCAAAGTTAGGAAAATTCATTAGGTCAACATTTCTTTGAAAAGTTGACTTTTCACCTCCTTTTACCTTCATATATTATCTGTGAAATGTGGATTATAGTATTTTCCTACTCGACAGAAGTGTTGTATATATATGTTTATTGAAAAATTCGAGCTTCTCAGGTACCTTAAGCTCATAGAGCTTTTCCTGGAAACAGAAACGCTTTTTTTTGGTTCAAGTTCACTGGGAAAATACACTTTTTGACAAGTTTTTTTTTTTTACTCAGAGGTTTCTAAATTTCCAAGCCCTTTCAAGACATGGGGAGGAAGGTGGGTTCAGGAATTTGACTTGTCAAGATGATATATAATTTTTCACTTATTATTATATGCAATGTAGAAAAGAAAAATCAGTCCCAAACTTGCATAAATATTCAAAGTATTAAATGAGAACACAATGTTAGCTTGATTTAGCTACCATCTCTGTGAAAATCTGAAATTCTATTCCTTTTGAACTACAGCCTGACTAAACATTAAGAGAAGAAAATACACATTAAAAAGTTTCTGTAATTTATCAGAAAAATTTATTTCAAAATTAGGAAGACACATATGTGACAAGCATACCACATTAAAGAAGAACTTATTTGGACTCTAAAATAAGACCACAAAAACAGTAAATCAAGACTGAGTCTTGCCTCTGGAAAACACTAGAGGTTTTGACATATTCATTTGCCAGCCCTCTGACAGGTTCTGGTTTTTAGGTGACTGCCCAGATAGGGGCACAGGGCTGTGCAACTGGGAGATCAGGGATACAGAGAAAATCCCCAAGGGTAAGTGTAGTTGATCACTTGAGTACTTCTCTGAGTCCTGCCTTGCTTGTGTTTTAAAGTGAAAACACTGAATAGATTAGGTCTTGATAGAAGAGTACCACACCAACTAACCAAGGAACACCTTGCCCGCTGTAGTACAGATACCTAGTCATTCACACTCAGCTTCAAACAGCTAGGTAGTTATCAGCTGAGTCATCAAGCTGTTGTGGTGTCTATTCTTATCCTGACCCATTTGTAAGGAAAAATATGGTCTAAGTTAAATAACCTAGCTATGCAATCAATTCAGCCAAAAAGTATATGCAGTAAGGTTTAGGATGACTGAGCTAATCAACAGTAACTTGGTAAGACGTTCACATTTGGTCATGGACTCATACTTTATTTTTGCTCTTACAGTCTCTACTTTCACAAGATTTCCACCAGGCATTCTGTAGAATGGTAGGTGGGAACACTCCTGTTTATTGTGGATCAAGAGTTAATGACACTGGAATATAAAGAAAGAGTCCAAGACCAGTTGAGGTAGTTCTATTTCCATCAGGAGCTGTTTCCATGGACATCTAGAAAGGATAAGACACCAAAGCAAAGATTGAACTATATATGAACATTGGCATAACCTTCAGAATATAAACTTCTCAAGCCAGTTTTTATTTCAGACCTTTTATTTCCTGACCATGACCAGATTTCTCCTGCACTAATTTACTTTTCTCTTTAGGAACCCTTTCATAGCTTTGGCCTCTTAATAGCCTATGGCTACAAGTTCTATCATTTTAAAGTGCACAGTAAGGTTTTTCCATCAATTTGCTTTACAGTTGTTGCCATACAGTAGTATGAAGTGTCCCTCTTTTGTGCTGAGAGATATTAAACAATTGGGGTTTCACGCCCAGAGAGTCAAAAATTAATTCAACTTCACAGCCCTTTTGTGAAAATAGAAGAGTGAAGATGGAAATTTAAGAGAACAGATTTATTCAAGACTCTGGTATAAATTGTCACATTATATTTCCTGAACTATGTTTCATTGGATGACCTTCAGGACAATTAGCAGAGTGACTTCAAAAGTTTTCCGATTGCTTTAATGGATATGCCATTCAACAGATGTTAACATTTTGATATATTTTATTTATTCTGTTGTAAACACCCTAAGATTTTTCCTTTCGTGAAAAAACAAAGAACAGCTAATCAAATTATGATTGCCACTTTTAGTACCATGACCACGTTAAGCCAAGGTAATTGGATGAATGTAGATCCTTTCATTGAAGACACCTTTTTGTCTACAAGTACAATAAAGTGCATTGAGGAAGGAAAGAACAAAGTGCTTTAGCACTTTAGCAAAAGCAAGACCACTGATATTAGAGCACCTTTAGATGTGCAGTGGATTAGCCTTGGCCAAGGGCCCAACACCCACCCAGCTGCTCCCTCACTCCCTTTCCTTAGTGGGATGGGGGTGCAAATGGGATGAGAAAGCTTGTGGGTTGAGATAAAGTCAGAGAGATCACTTACCCATTACTGTGGTGGGCAAAACAAACTCTTCCAGAAAAAAATGGATTCAACAATTGGCAATTACAAGGGGTTCAGGTAGTGAGAAACAAAAAGACAAACTTTAGAGCACCTTCCTCTCCTCTTTTCCAGGCTCAGCTTTACTTTCTCACTCATGTCTTACTTCCCTCTCATCTCTTTTTCTCTATAATTTCATCTTTTCCTTCTGCTTTATTATTAAAAGTCAAGGGTTTACTTCTTACTTGTAATCTCAAAACACTTATTATGTTTTTAAATAGACAACCATGCAACCTTATTTCAGCAAGCATTTTTAGACAACATTTTATAACAGCCTTACTTCCCTTCAGGCATCAGAATTACCAGAACAGAGAAAAACAGACATGTGTTTGTTTTGTGAATCTTTTTTGTTGGTATTTCTAGAACTGGTCTAAAAAATAGAAATAATTTTCTGTAAGAAATATTTCTGAATATTATTCCTGGGTTTAAAGATTCTAAACCTTTTTCAAACCACCATGGAAGTGGTAAAAATAGCAAATAAATTCAGTGCAAAGTGTAATAGATTAGCGTTGTTAAAATTCACTGAAACCTCTGACATGCTGAAGTAATGTCTGTGAAACAGCGCTGTGAAATAGTGCTTCTTAAGCTATTCAGAATGTGTTTGATATCTACTGGTGGATTTAATTTCTACCCCAAAAGGTTTGATAACTTCAGTGGAAGTGTTCTTATTTCACAGCAAGTTCAGTTTCAGCAAAGCGTTGACATTTTTTAGTTTGATGAACTTACCTACCTGAAGTTGCATCACTTGATAATTAATGCTGTTTATAAGTAGCCTTGTAATGCTGTGGGCAATTACAAAGTACAGAAATTGGTTAATTTAGTTCCAGAGTATAGTACCAATGGTATATTACGGCTAAAGCCATATTGCTTTCAAAGTTACATGCTTATGCCAGCTGCCCTATTTTATGGAGTTCGACAAACATTTTGTTTCCATTGCCACCCTATGTCTGGAATTATTTTCTTATATTCAATAGCAAATCTTGCTTTGTTCACCTATTCTACAAAATATTTTAAGATTTTCTATCATTGCAGTGACACCTGGTGTTGAAAGCAAAGCTGTTAATAGCTCAACGGTGTAAGCGTATAATATTCATAGTGTGGATTGTCTTAAAACTACCAGCATCTGGACTTTTCACCACCTGCTAACTTGGAAGAGAAGAAAAAGGAATGGGAAAGAGATATGGAAAGGGGCAGCGGAAGGCAAAGGGGGGTGGGAAAGGAAAGGAAAGGAAAGGAAAGGAAAGGAAAGGAAAGGAAAGGAAAGGAAAGGAAAGGAAAGGAAAGGAAAGGAAAGGAAAGGAAAGGAAAGGAAAGGAAAGGAAAGGAAAGGAAAGGAAAGGAAAGGAAAGGAAAGGAAAGGAAAGGAAAGGAAAGGAAAGGAAAGGAAAGGAAAGGAAAGGAAAGGAAAGGAAAGGAAAGGAAAGGAAAGGAAAGGAAAGGAAAGGAAAGGAAGAAGGGAGAGAGAGAATTATCATTTTCACAAGATACTTGTCAGTTGCTGCATGGCTAAGAAGTCATGTTTCGTGTGCCTCCCCAGTTCCCCACCCAAAAAAACAAACAAACAAACCAAAAAAACCTTGATATAACATAAACGTGTTTTCTGATATCCCTTGTTGATGCCTTTGATACAGAATTTTAAAAAATCAAATAATTATTCTGCAGTGGAGACTGGTTCATGCATTAGCACAACTGCCAAGGTTAATTTTTCAGCCCCAGAATACTGACTTTTCAAATTCACTGAATTTAGAAAAGCTCAAGGTGCCTGTGAAAACAAAGCAAATAGAGAAGTGAAAGACCCTTCTGTATTTTTTTTCCTGGGGAAAAGCACTGACATTTTTTAATTTGTTTAAGGAAAATTAAAGCATTCCTTTGTATGTATGTGTGTGTGTAGGTATATGCATATGTTTCTGTTTCAACTAAAGAAACTGTAGCTCTGTGGTTGCATACAGAAATATGCTTCAATAAAGCCTAAGTGGAATATACAATCAATGGATTTAAATCTATATATACAGTTTTGTCTGTAACAGAATTCCTGTGTGCTAGCATACATAAAATATGAGCATCTCTAATAAACAGCAGCTGGAGTATATAGCAAGCTGGATCTTTGTGTGGAATATCTTTAAGGTGTTTTTGGCACAACTTCCAGCACTGTCTTGACCAACACTTTCCCAGATGTGTAGGATTATGGGATATATCTGTTGGAATCTCTCAGGAAAGCACTTTAATTCACAGCCACACCTGGGCTGGAGATTGCAATCAGCTCCCATTTTCCATTTACAATTTTCCTACCTCGTTCATTTTAATTTCTCTGTTTTCTCCCTTATCACTTAATATATTTTCCTCATTATTGGCATCTGGGCTGTGTGTTCTAACACAAACACCGAAAGACCAAATCAAGATTAAAAAAAAAGAGCAAAAATATTCCCATTTCAGATGGAAGAGCAGATGGAGCTCTTGGCACTTCAGAGGATTCAAATTGACCCTCTGCACCAAGCTCAGGGAAGACAGACTGTCACTGCTGACTGGAAAACACTAAAGAGACCTGTTTTCCCATCGAATATACAGTAGCATTTTCTAATTCTTTAGCTCTAAGCTGTGCATGGCCATGAAAGAGCAGCTGATTTTTTCAGATTAGTCTCTTTCATATCTCATGAATGCTCTTCCCTTACTTTTATATTGAAATGATTGTTCTGAATTTTGAGATGTAACTTTGATTCTACCATTTTCTTACCAGTGCCTGAGAGGGGCTGCGATGAAGAGGTGACTCTGCCCTACGCCTTCCCCCCGCACCTTCCCCACACTTTCTTGGTAATTTTAGCAGCCGCGCTGCCATCATCCAGGCAGTAAAACACTCAAAACAGAAAGGGCTAGAAGCTCAGATGGTGCAAACAAATTCAGCTCTGCCCAGAGCAGTTCATGATCTGGCCTGAATTCTCAAAGCCAACCTATGAATGTTCCCAGAATAACCATCTTTCCCAGGTACTGTGTGCTATGTTAGTTGCCTATATTCAATATTAACATAATGGCCTGTAATGAGCTTTTCCGAATGTTTTATGCTATTCCATTTTGGTTACAGCATTGTCTTATTGGACTCGAACAAAATACTCATTATGAAATGTAACTAATAATTTATTTCTGAATTATGTAAGGGAAATTTGAAACAGTCTTTTTTTTTTCTTTTCTTTTTTTTTTTTCTTTTTTTTCCTGAAGGGGAGAACAACAGCTATACTTTGGATAAAGCTTTCCTGAAGAAATAGGGCAGACCCAAGTAGTGTAAATGTTAGCAAAGTGTATATCCTCTTAAAGGGCATCAAAGTTTCAGCTAAGTTTAGAAGCTGAAAGACAGACATAAACCAGAATTATGCAAAAGGCTCAGGTAAATCAGATTCTGACAGAGTCTGAGAAACTTCCCCAAGACATTTGGTACCCTGGTATCTCCATCTTACTCCTGTTTCTGACCAAACTGTGTCCACTACCTTTCTGCAGTCACATTCACGAAAAAAATATGTCTAAGAAGTAAACAGGAGTTTTGAATTTATTTTTTATGTGAACAAAATGGTTTCTCTGGGGCTTGACCAGCCCACCTGACATGTCTGTTTTTCTAAACCAGAGCAGAGGAATGAGTAAGGGAGTAAGCACATCTACATGGGAGGTTCAGGAATAGTAGTATGTTATTGGTATTTCAGGTAGGTCGTTCCATGAAATGACCTGTGCTAAATCCAGCGTGGTAAGAAGCACACTGTGACAATGTGGGGATTGCCAGTGTTGTGAGAATTTCAATTCTCCTTTGATACAATGCACAGCTGAGAATGGACATATCAGGACTTGGAAAATACATGCCTATTGTTCACAGGCAGTGAATCCTTTTCTGAAAGGCAGACTGAGCACAGCAACAGTGCTCTGAAACACCTTGTTCACCATATGTCATTTTAAGGAAAACACTGCAGACTGAAAAGGTTTTGCTCTCCAGGTATCATCTTCTTGACAAATACATCTTGAGAATTGGGTGCAAGTTGCTGTATTCAAGATATTCCTTTTCTAAGAGATTTCAATGAGCATTTCTAAAGAGAAGGTGGACTCTGGAAAACAAAAATGCTTCTCCCTTTCCTCCATGGAAGGGAACTCTATCCAGGAGATGCCAATAATCCTCTTCCCAGACATCACCTGTGGAAGCACCAGCCTTTCATTTCTTTTTCCACTGTCTCAGTTTTCTGTAATGGAAGTCTAAATAATCACTCATCTAATTTGAAAAAGAAGTCTAACAAAAAGCCACCAATCTCACTTTCTGTGTCATGTTGCTTTATGTCATAGTGGATGCATTACGAGGGAGACTGATATGTGATGTCAATCCTTCCTCTGACAGGAGCTTCAGAGCTACATCATACAGAGCTTCCTCCAGAAAAGCTGCAGATATAATCTAAAATGTGCTGAGATACCTCATGATTATTTAAATCCAAAATTAAAAGCCAAAGATGTAAAAAAATATAATTCTTTTTATATTTTGCTGAAACTAGGATAATAAAGAAAAATCATTCACTCTTTAAATGTATAGCAAGCTGAATTTGTCCCTTTTATTAACACAGCTTTAGCTCTTGCTAACATAGGCTGGATTCCACACGGACTGAAAGTATAAACTTAGTATTTGACAAGCAATCCCAGTCTACCTGTATTATAAATATAACTCAATTTGATCATGTACCCTTATTTTTTTCCATAAAAGTGGCAAAACCAGACTAGCTTCAAGTAACATTTCCTTTTTAAATAGTTATTTTTCAGTTTTAAGAGGACATAAAAGCATCTGAAATTATGAACATCATTTGCCACTCAAATATATTTTTGTGCCAAGTTTTGGTATAAAGCAAATTTTCAGCTGAGTGACAAACCAATAAATATGTAGGCTTACAGTAGCTCTTCTGAGAAACTGAACTTCAAAGAGTGTCTTTATAATACTAACAAAAATGTGCTAATTTTTATGCTTATTTTTCTTTCTTAGTTTGTTCCCAATGGTTAGGAAGTTGATCGTTCATTTTTCTACTGCCATTCACACCAGCTGCTATAAAACAGCTATAAAAATACTCCCAGTGCAGATCTTGACCGTAGATCACTGTACCTAGACCCAGCTGCAGATGGATGGAGCAGCTGGTCCAGAGAGGTGCTGTTCCTGACTCCCACACACACTTGGTCATGATGCATGAAGCAGCACAGTTGCTCCCCAGCCACAATTCCCATTCAGTCACAGATTTATGAAGTAATGAGCCGCCTACTAGAAAAAAACAAAACCAGCAGCTCTCCAGCACACTTTAAACAAACACCCAAGAATATTCCATAATTATAAATAACTGCAGCTCAGCCATCAGATGAATTGCTAAAACTTTTTTACATAACTTGTTAAATGGGAACAAATGGGAGCAAGGAAAGAAGGAAATATGCCTATGTAGGGAGACAGCAACATAAAAATTGGTAATTATTTTTCAGGATACATTTTTTTTAACATCAGTGTGATGGTTGATGGGGCTGTTTTGCAGTGATTTATGAATATTTCATATGACCTGGCTATTCAGTAATTATTGTGTGAACATGCCAGCTTATCCTGACTGCAGCTATGAGAGGAACAAGCAGGAAGAATGAAGAATGGTGTGAGATAAGATATGGAGTATGTAGTAGATGCCAATACGCTGTGAAAGGGTAATAGAGAGCCTATAACTTGTGGGGATGCAAACTCCTGACTCCAAGGAAATTAACATTATTTTTTACTAGCCTGGGTATAGGGGACCACCAAGGATTAATGGCCAAAAAGAAATAATCTCCCCAGAGGGGCAGCAATAATTTCATGCGAGGTGTTTGGACATAGCTGCTTTTTGTGGCATGTGTGCAGAATAAACGTATCTAATTCACGCCTTGAGATGATGGGAATTTTGGTAAAGAGGGCATGGAGAAGGCTTATTGTTCTAAAATTATTTTCCTCTTGGAAAAAAAAAATTTTTTCCTCTTGCACCACGGCAACTAAAGAGATACAGCCTGCTTTCATCAGCAATCGTAGTCTCCAAAAGGCAAGAACTAGTTGTCTATCCAGTTTGAACTGCTGGCTAGGTGCAGTGAATCTGTAGGAAAATAACAACAGCACATCACACATTGGACAAAGACTAGAAATAGGAGTCTAAGTTATAAAATATGTCATTGTGGAAAAGATTTGTAAAACATTTATCTACCCTGCTGTGCCTTTCAGAAACTTTATATTATTTGACTTTTCTTACTATTATTTAGTGCTGATAAGAATTATACTCACAGTTCTAAAGAACCCAACCTCATGGATACTATTTTTACTACAGATGCAGTATTAGCCTGTATTATTTATGTTCTTTATTACCAATTTTTCTTGGAAAATCAGTCACTGATCTTAAAGCTTAAAAATCTTACAATAAAAGTGGCTGATTTTATTTGGTGTGAATTGCCCTTGAAAGTGCAGGTTCAACTCTTTAGGTCTCTCCAATGAGCATAAGTCATTCAAGGACTTGTTCAGCATCAGCAGGGAGATGGCTGCATTATCTAATAGGCTTCTTCCCTCTCTAACTTGTAAGATCCTATCAATGCCTGTAAGGGTTTGAATTGTGTAACTAGGCTACTGTATTTACAGAAATCCAAAAAAATTGAAATAATGAAATCTAGACTGAGGAACTCTTAGATTTTAATAAGATAGTCTGTTGATTTTTTTTTCCAGGACAAATATTTTCTCTTCTGTACTCAACAGCTCTCTTCATTGACTTTGTCCTCTTTTTTGGAGAGCTCTTCTCTGAATGTAATCCCACAAGAAATTAACCATTGACATATATAAACTGATTAGTTAAACAATGCTTGACAGCAGGGGCTTGTAGGCTTGTATGCACAGAGACTGAAGGGAATCTGGGACAAAAGTCCAAGCTGCGACCTTCCTCGGTACTAACATGTCACCATGTGGGAATTGAGAGTATGCACTACCCTAGAGGAGCCTGAAGTGAAGTCCTCCTTTGATCTTTGCCTACTCCAACAGAATTCATTGACCTTGCTCATTCCATTAACACTTTATCACAGTGAGGTCAATCCAATGCAGTAACATGGGAAACATAAGGGATTTAAAACAGTCCCAGCTTGGGCTATGCAGATCTAGGCAGAAGATAGCTGATTTCATAAGGTGATTACATTCTCCAATCTGTCCTCCTCACAACACGTTAAAGAACAAGCAAGTTGTTTTAGAGGAAGTAACAGCTGGAAGAGTCTCTTTTTTGAAACGCTCGTGTAAAATGTGCTCTTTGATATCAGTGAAGTACTGCTTGATATCGGTGAAGTACTGCATGTGGTCATACAGATTTTTAAAACACATACAGATACAGAAAGCCTTTCCTTGCTAGCTGGGAAGTTTAATTTTATTTCCAACAAGAACAGTTGCTGGGCAAAAAATATATTTCTTACATCCACTTTCGCTCTGCAGATATAAATGAAATCCAAAATATGATCAAAAAATCAGAGTTTGTGGCTCTGTGGCTTCTCTGTTCTCAAGCAGAGTGACTCACACCTGTCCACAAACACAACATGCTTTTTTGTTTTGTTTTCTGAAGTGTTAGCTAAAATTCCATGACTACTTCCCTGGATTTTTGTGTTCTGCCAGATCAGATGCTCTGGGTACTAAAATGTTTTTGATTAGCACCCCAGCATCAATTTCTGTGAACCACTTTTGGACTTCACCTTATTTTAGAGGCATGTGAACAGTGAATGTCTCCAGAGGAAAGCTTATTAGTGTTGTGGCATTTCTGAACCTGCCTTCTTGCAGCTCCTGAGCAGTGTGTGCACTGTGTTGGGTTTTTTTTCCCATAATTTTCCACCGGCTCCAAAGAATGCTTTTTTGTGCTGTAGTGGCTCACCTGCTTAATAATGGTAAATTGCTGTATAATCATTAACCAACCAATATCTGTTAAAGTAAAACTGAAATAAGGAAAAACAGATGTTGTTTTCTGTGTTTAATGAAAAAGGCTTATGCATCCTCATACCGTATTGTCTGACCTTTCTCGGGTTTGGACCTTATGTACCAGACAGAGGTATTTACCACATAATCCATGTATTTGAATGCAGTTTACAGAATTACCCAGAATACATTCAGAGAAGCCAAACAACAGCCCTTGGCAAATGTGCCAGTGAGCATAACCTCTGAGCAAATGAAAGCAGGACACCTGAGAGCTGCAGATCCCAGAACACAACTGCTCACATGCTCAGTCATCCCCCGGAGGCATATGAAAAGTTTTACACTTAACAAAAAGCCAGAACATTTCACTTGCTTCAAAATTTCACAGCAAGGTGAAGAGGAATAAATATCACCCCATCACCAGTGCACTTTGAGTATTTCATTCTGCTGTAGAAAAAAAAAGCTAGCATTAAAACAATTTTCCAGACAGAAACAGTTTCTAACATCCAGAGTGAATGGCAACTCTTCATGGCTGCATGGAGTATGTACTTGACCCACAGGGCTAATTGTAATGTGAATAGTAAATGTGAAATGGTGAGACAACTACTGCATTAAATAAACCTTCTGTTTTCAGAGGGGGCAACTCACCTTAGAGATAGCATTGACATGGTAGTAAAACAAGCTGCAAGGGTACTTTTGAAGATATTGGGAGCCCGTTTTACTGGTATAACTCAGGTGATCAACCCAGCAGATTTTCCTCTAAAGGCAAGAGATTTTATAGCCTGAATGAAATTATTCCTTTATGGTAATCAAGGCTCCAGCAGGGCTACCGTTCTCTGTCTGACCAGTCACCACTGGAGAGGAAGGATGCCATGCTGAAGAGGCAAGAACAACAGTAGGAACAGCAGCTGCCATAATCTTACATCAGTGCTGAAGAATGTAGTGTTTCATGAGGCACTCAATCCACTGCTATCGTTTCTAGTATTAAGTAGAAAAGTCATATAGATATCTAAAATTAGTGTCATTGCTATCAAAACTACATTGAAAAAACACACCTCCACCCTCTCCCTTATTGTCCTATAGGAAACCAACACCTTTCCTCTTGAGGGAAGTCTGTCTACATGATTTTGGCCCTCTGTGTATTAAGTCAGATCAAAGGTTCATCCAGTTTAGTAGCTTGACTCTTACAGTGAGTACCAACAGATACTCAGGAAAGAATAAGAGTACGTCATGTGTAGAGTGCTCCCTTCTCTGTTACACTGTAGTGAGTTTGCATGGCAAGGTTTTGGTAGCAGGGGGACCACAGGGGTGGCTTCTGTGGGAAGATGCCAGAAGCTTCCCCCATGCCCAATGAAGCCAGCACCAGCTGGCTCTGAGCTGGTCCTGCCACTGGCCAAGGCTGAGCCCATCAGCGATGGTGGTAGCGCCTCTGGGATAGCGTATTAAGAAGGCAGGAAGTGGGGAGGAGTGTCTGTGCCAGCGGAAAGGAGGAGTCAGACTACATGAGAGCAACAACTTGCAGACACCCAGGTCAGTACAGAAGGAGAGGGAGGAGGTGCTCCAGGTGCCAGAGCAGAGATTCGGTTGCAGCACATGGTGAAGACCATGGTGAGGCAGACTGTGCCCTGCAGCCCATGGAGGTCCATGCTGGAGCAAGTGAATGCCTGATGGAGGCTAGGACCCTGTGGGCAGGCCATGCTGGAGCAGGGTCCTGGCAGGACCTGTGGCCCCATGGAGACAGAGGACCCCAGGCTGGAGCAGGTTTGCTGGCAGGGCTTGTGACACTGGGGTGGATCCACGCTGGAGCAGCCTGTGCCTGAAGGACTGTACCATGTGGAAGGGACCCACACTGGAGCACGCGAAGAGCGTGAGGAGGAAGGAGTGGCAGAAAACATGTGTGATGAATCAACCATAATCCCCATTCCCTGTCCTACTGAGCTGCTTGGGGGGAAGGAGGTAGAGAAATCAGGAATTAGGTTGAGCCCAGGAAGAAGGAAGGGGTGGGTGAAAGGTGTTTTTTTCTGATGTGAATGGTAATTAATTTTTCAAAGTCAAGTCTGGTTTGCCCAGGATGGTAATTGCTGAGTGTTCTCCCTGTCCTTATCTCATCCTACCAGCCTTTTGTTATATTTTCCCTCCCCTGTCCGGTTGAGGAGGGAAGGGACGGAGTGACTTCGGTGGGCACCTGGCATCCAGCCAAGGTCAAACCACCACATACACACTTCTAGGTTCTGATAATCTAGATGTAGTCTATCTTGTTGAATGAAACACACGACTTCATTCTGTTTTGATGCAAAGTGATGTCTTTTACTTTTAACTTTTTGTTTGTTTGCTTGTTTTGAATCTGTTGCCAGCTAATTTCACTGTTTTCCCTTATTGTACTTTGCCTTACCATGGTCCACAGATAGAAACGTAACAATTTTCCAAATGCACCAGTTGCTCTTATTAAAGATACAGTCTCTTTTCCTGCAATGGTCTGCCATTGGCTGCTTTCTAGTTCTAGCCTTCTGAAATATAATAATGAATCTACCCTATACGCTTTACTCAAACAGTCCATGGTTTTATAGACCTTATTATATTCCCTTCCAATTGCTTTTTTCTAGATGAAGAGTCCAGGTCTAGCCTTGCTTCTAATGGAGATGAGAAGAAGATGGAGGTACTGGTACAGTGTCTGAGATTCTTAACTGAGCTGGTCAAGGATATTTCACCAAAGTGTTTATTCTTGGAAATGCCAGTTTGTAGAAATGTAACATTTTTCCAAGAATGTTCCAGTCTTGAAAAACCTTTAGTAAGAGGTTTGTCAAGTCAGGGTAGCTTTTCTGGACAAAATAAAAAGGAGAAACAAGGGAATAACTGCACGTCCTTTAGCTGTTGGGATGGGTGAACACAGAAACATAAATTTCATCATGAACAACCTGTCTTCAGCACTGGAGCGTTTATACTAATTTAAAAAAAATGCTCACTGGATAAGTAGTTTGTAATTTTTCCAGCTCAAAGAATGAACCAGCAGAATGGTATATGGAAACCCCATATTTTCATGCTTGTAGCATTGCTCTAATCTCCCTGGCACAATGCACTTCATTCTCCTTCATGCTAGAGCTTTTTTACTAAGACTACCAATATAAAGAGACTTCAAATTGTAAAGTAAGAACAAATTATTATCCATTTTCATGTCCTGCTACACTACCTGTGTGCTGCTGCCTTAGAATCAAAGAAATTGCTCTGAAACTATAACCAAAAGGAAAACCATTCACCAAAACTGTGAAATCTGCCTTTGTCACCAAATTGTGGCTTGAGCTATATCAGGACACCAGGCTCTGTCTTTGTTGAATTTTGTTTCAAAATTTTCTTTTGGAGGAGAGAAAGATGAGAACAAATTCATCATTTATCATTCAGGAATCTAAAGACTAAGGTTTCTAGGGGTCATTTCTGGTGAAAGACAGTTTTTGGGTTGAATGCCACAGTTCTCAGATACTCAGCATGTTGCTGCTTATTTTGTATAAAGTCAGCTGTAGTGCTAGCTAGCATCAAGGATGTCATATTTAACATTTTATTTCTTGGCTCAGTTAAATATTTCAGGGGAGATGCTGCTGACTGTGAAAAGTGGGGAATGAGGTATTTGTACATGGAACTCAGTCATGAGTAGCTGTTTTAAGTTAACTTTAAAAAGTTTCAAGTTTTTCTTGTTTTCTTAATTTTAATACTGATATTATTTCAAACAAAACAACCAAGACTGAGCCTTCCAAGGGCTCAATTTCCTCAGCTCCAGCCGAATTCCACATTAAAAGCAGCTCTGAATAGCTAGTGTGTGTATATGGTACAGAGCAGAGCAATACAAAGATACTGCCTGGAGTTGTATAGCGCTATTATCAGTGCAGTAGTTCCTAGCAGATATTAGCAGCACAGTGGTTCCTAGCAGCAAGGCAGACTGCTACACCACTTCCAGCCCTGGACGTGATGTGGGTAACTTCACATATGAGTAGGTAATTTCTTTAACCTATCAACCCAAAGGGATAATTAAAAATAAGTATGCTTTGAAAAAGCTGCTCATTTTTTTCTGCATGTAATTTTCTTCTAGATTCGAAGGGTCTTGTCTCTCTATCCTACTGCTAAGGAGGCAGGTAAGCTTTCAGTGAAGCTGAACCAAAGCAGAAAAATCAGTGAAGCATCAGTGTTCTTTACTATTTAAGCACCATGTATGAATACAGCTTGGAACAAATTTACCTCTGCTGACAGGTGGAAGAGATAGACTTACTTGTGTTGGTATAGCTATATGAGAAAGGAGCTAAATTGTCACTTTTCTCTGCCATTCAGTATCCATGCTGGGAAGAGAGCTTATTATCGCTATGACAATTACTCTCCTGTGCATTGCGATATGGAGAGTAGCTCAGCTAAAGTGTGCTGTCTCTGATGAACTACAAATGACAAATCTCACAAACTCATATTCAGTGTCAGTTTCTCCTTTGTTCTTCAGTTTTTGTAATCCACAAGATTATTATCCTGGCTAAACTACTTAACAGCTACAGCACATACAGCTTTATTGTTTTCGCGTTACCCAGCACATCAAAACCCAAGCCAAAACATAGCCACCCAGGCATAATTTTTTAAAGGGTGGGGCTAAGAACAAGTTTTTCTTTGTGAATAAGAAATCATTTATATAAGCGTTTGATTAAGACTGGGTACTGTACAGCCAATGACAAAACCATTTATTTCTTCATGACAGTTACAGCAAAATGTCTCCTGCCCTATATCGTACTGTTGGCTAAAGTGCGCAATACAGTTTGCACCTCTATTTTACCTACACCATTTGTTGGTGTCCATAGTTCTCTGCATTGCAATGAGTTTACAAAAATGCAAGGTCAGGTGAGGAAAGCCCCAGAATGATGATGGATGTTACCTTCAGACACAAATATAACTTGAAGAATTATCAAAGATAAAGAAGAAATCATATACAGAGAAAAAACATACAAGAACTTTGTAAAATGTTTTTATATCACTAAAAATATTTTCTTAACCTGCTAAAAAGCCCCAGTTCTTCAAGAACCATAGATTTAAGATCTTTTCAGGAAGGTAATAAAACTGATTTTTCACTAGTATATGCATGCCACTTATAATTCCAGTCTTAATTAATTTTTCTCAGTCTAATGAAAAATTTCATATCTGTATTCTAGAATCAGATGCTTGCACTGAATCAGAGGCTTTACAGAAGGCCAGACGGATAAGATCTTCCAGATTTTCTTTGTCTCAAAAATCAGATATTGTCTCAAAAAAGAAGTCAACAAGCTAGTACATATAATCTACGTTAAACTCACTTTTTATTGGGTTTGCAGTAGTACCTTTCTAGGCTTAACTATTTCTTTTACAGTTTGTTCTACAGTCTTGCCTGCTTTTAAAGCAAGACCAGCAGCCCCCAGCAGTGCCTGCAGCAGCCACACGGAGGGAGGTCGTGGCCCAAGCCCCTTCTCTGCCCCAGACTTTTGCAGGGATCTTGCATTATTTTATTTGCCTGTGACTCCAGTCTGAAACAGAACTGCCCTTCCTTTCAACAGGGTTGGGAAGCAATTTGCAATAGTGATCAGTCAAACTCTATAAAATACATACATAGCTGTGTACATACATTTACATGCACACACCCAGCTTTTTCATTGACCTTTTTACAGCTTTTACAGCCACTCTAGACAGCATGACAGTACTAGGTGATATTTCTTCTCAGGCAACATGTCTTTCTGTGAGTATTCATGAGGTTGATAGGCACATCTAATCGGGTACCAACCAGCCTCTGATAAAGGTTCTGGATGGCCTATAGGAAAGGAAATGTGACTTGCAAAACATATATTGCTATGCTTCAGAAAAATCTTTTGATGGCTCCTGACTGCACATGCTACCAACTATTGCCTTTGCAAAAGGAGGTAAAACATGAAATTCAAGGCACTTCTACGTTGGAAGAGGCATGAAGGGAAGCAGAAGGAATAAACACTGCAAATGTAGCTGCAGGGGATAAAGCTATCCTCTTTCCACTAAACATGTCTGCAGAAAAACACTCAAGAGAAGCTTCATTATCTTTCTATAGACATTTTTCTAACACAGGTGGGAGTCACTTAGGTAACTAGCAGATGAAGGCTTTGCTCAAGGTCAAGCAGAGTCTGTCAAAGTCACTGCTAAACCTAGTGAAAAAAAATTACATTGAAAATCTCCAACAAAAAAGGAAAAAGAGGCTCTTCTTTCTTTGCAAAATGCAGATTTTCTGAGGGAACAGTTTCTTTTCTTTTTTCCAGTTTTTCCATTAAAGGCGTGAATAAATGTTTGATTTTTAATTGTGATTTTTTAAGACCCTGCATTTTTCATGTCTTTCCAGAGTTTTGTGTGGACAATACTGCTTCTCCCTTAGCTGTAGTCAGTGCCAGTTGTGGAATCTGGAAGTACTGATTTCCAGACCCTTGCACTTAAATATTTCATTTTATGCTATAATATTTCAGAAACATGTTAAAAAAAAAAAAAAAAGAGGAAAGAAAAGAAAACTCCCCAAACACAGCTCCACATTATCTACATAAAGCAAACAGAAATGTAGATACTGGAATGTGTCCAGGGCTCCTGGTTTCCTACAACACTTACAAGACAAAAGTTAGGGCAGCAGGCTGCAAAAGGATACTGAGCCTTTCCAAAGTGGACAGACTTTCCATGTCTGCAATGCAATGGCTATAGAATTAGCTGTCAGACCCAAATTATCTCTACTGCAGGCTGTACTGCCCGGGTTTGCAAGGCCATAAATCAAATTTATCCCCTGGAGATGGGCAGGGCAAAGCTGGGCACTCCTGAACTCAGCCTCTTCCTCCCTGGCAGCTCCCTCAGAGGTGTCCTCTGCACCCCGCCTGATGCGTGTCGGTCTACTGAAGTCATTGATGGATCTATGGGGAGAAAGGCCAAGGCTAGAGCTTTCAAAAGTATGACTCCAATCCATTTGTGTCCCAGTTTTGGCTGGGATAGAGTTACCCTTCCTCCTACTAGCTGGTACAGTGCTGTGTTTTGAATTTAGGACGAGAATAATGTGGATAACACACTGATATTTTAGCTGTTGCTAAGTTGTGCTAATCAAGGACTTCTCAGTTCCCCGTGCTCTGCCAGTGAGCGGGTGCGCAAGAAGCCAGGAGGGAGCAGAGCCAGGACAGCTGACCCAAACCGGCCAAAGGGATATTCCATACCATAGAGCATCACGCTCAGTATATAAACTGGGAGGAGCTGGCCGGGAGGGGCCGATGGCTGCTCGGGGACTGGCTGGGCATCGGTCAGCGGGTGGTGAGCAGCTGTACTGTGCATCACTTGTCTGTCTTGGGGTTTATTCCTCACTCTTTTTATTGTTTCCCTGATCATCATCATCATTATTATTATTATTATTATTATTATTATTATTATTGCTGTTGTTGTTGTTATTGTTATGTTATATTATACTCAAATTATTAGGCTTATCTCAACCCACAGGTTTTACCTTTTTTCCGATTCTCCTCTCCATCCCACCAAGGAGGGGAGGAGGGGGTTGAGCAAGAGGCTGTGTGGTGCTTATAATTAGTTGCCAGCTGGGGGTAAACTGCAATAGTTTTTTAACCTTTCTGGTATTTTGCTTGGTTGTTTGGGGTTTTTCCCCCCTCTTGCTTATTATTTTTGTGAAGTGATTCACTCCATGGGAGCTGCTGGAACAGGCATTGGTGGGAGAAGACTACCACGCCTTCAGAGCTGACTCTTAATTAACAACTGAAGATATCTAGAATCAAAGATAATCTAGAATTAAAATCTGAATTTAATTATTGCTGAACTGTGACCAGCTCAGGCAAAAACTTCAGATACAGACCTGTACCCACAGAAGCATCTCAACCAAAACAGCAGAGCTGAACTCAAAGCTACTTTGAGCTAGGTCCAAAATAAGTGGCTTGATTACTTGATACTGGTCTTTGCTGATCCCCACATTAGCGGAGTGGGGCAGTATTTGTGCTCCTTTTTTATTTTATTTTTTTTTGTCTTCAGAAAAATCGAAGTGTTTCAAGGGAGAGGAGAAAAATATGTGTGTGTCGGGGGGGGGGGGGGGGGTGTGGTCCTGCATTTCTGAGCAATCACAGTGAAAAAGAAAATTTTCATCAGAGTTGAAAATCTGAACGTACATCCCGGTAGGAAGGCAGAAGGCAGCTGAAGTGCTACAGCACCATCTCCTGGAAGCTGGACATTTCTGAATTTCTAAAACCAAGTTAATACACAGTCACACAGATAGATGAAATTTAATAGTCAAAACTTGGAGTGAATTTAAAAATTTCTCTTTAAAAAAATGCTTTAACAGAATATGGAGCTAATGAAAACAATTCCCATGACTTAGAATCTTTGCAAATATTTTTTCTCCATATAGGAGATTTCATCATTGGGCAGTAATTACTCCATAAATTCAAGCATTATATACTAAACCATGAGAAAATGATAAGTCTTAAAATTTGACAGTAAATTTGATTAGAAATTGTCCTTCAAGAAAAAGAATTTGGTTAGTTTCTCATTGTCTGTGGTGAGATACAAAACAATAAAAATATCTAACTAATTCTGAAAAAAACTTTAAAATTAGTCTTCGATGTTTTGAGAACTTTTAAATTATCAAGTTCTACTGTCTTAGAATCCTCTTTGAGACCTGGAAGTATGAATCAGCCTTTTAAAAGAATGTGATAGCTAATACATAAACATATCTTTTAAAAACAAAATGCAAGTGTGATATTTTTCTGCCATGAGCATTCTTGATGATGTCCGCCAAAATACTTACAGAATTTTTTTAGTTGATCATAGTATCAGTCTATGCAAGTTTTTTCCTGAAATCAAAGGGTTTCTTCCATGTTAAGAGAGCAGTTTCCCACTCCTGCTGAGAACGTGACTCCTTTACATGCATGTTCACATGAGCCGTTTATCTCCCCTTCTGGCTTGGGCCCTATCCCCAACGTGAATTGCTCACAGCTTCTCCCAGCTACTATTGGAATCTCTACCTGAAATAATGTCGACTCTCACTACATATAGTTGGGTGAAGAGGACAAGCCACAGTCTAAAGACACTGAGTGAGACAATTCGCAAAGAAGATGTGGTAGTTCAGCTCTGTTTTCCAGTTCAAATATTTTGCATTGGCACAAGACCTTCTCTTCCCTCTATTTTTGCTCCATATTCATTTTATCTGCAGATGGGTGGACCCCACTCTGGAAAAAGAGTGGAAAATACTGAGTTTAGGAAGCGGAATTTAAGTGATGCCCTGCATAAAACAGCAATTCAGAGAGCCCTGGAAAGGGCTTCCTTTTGCTACAGCTCAGTTCAGCAATATTGATAAGCATAACAGGCACTCAACAGCTCTCAACAGGCTTTGTGACAATTTGCCCTCATGTACCACTGCTGCGGCATATTTTGGTTTTTTATACTGGATTCTTCCCTTTTTGCTGCCTGCTCGCTGCAAGAAGCCTTGTCTTGTTGAGACACATCCAGAAACAGCTTATGTTTTTGCCATATTCAGATTTCTGTTTTAAATTTACAGTGTGAAATGTATCAGCCAAGTTTCGCAGTTTCGGGCGGATCGCTCCATCCTGTGGCAGCGCTGCTACTTGCAGCAACGCTTCCAGGCTCCCCCCGGGCGGGATCCAGCAAGTCAGACCCCAGCACCCGGCCATAAATCGTGGCAGCACGCTGCTGCAAAAATCCGCACTGCCTGCAAAAGCTGCTAATGATGCCACGTGTTCTTTAGTGCCATTGGCACCCTGTCAATACATGCTGCACGTTCTCTCTGCAGAGTGCTTCTTGTAGCGCTTGCCTTGCTGTTATGGCTCGCGTCAATGTGCCAACTCGGAGTATCACCTGGATCCATTCCCTTATGGCCAGCGAACAGTCCCGCAGACAGCACGAGAGAGACCTCAGAGGAGGCAGGGGCTTCAAATTTTACTCGTCTGAGTGTTTCTGATCCCAGCTAGTTCCACCAAGAGAAGAACTTGAACTGAGCACACAGAGGGTTAATCCAACAGTGCATCCAACACGTAAAGGAAAATACTGTGTAGACAAATCATTAAAAAAATCACATTTAAAGATAGCATTTAGCACAGGGCTTTTCCAAAATTATTCCAGTAGTGAGTGAATCATGGCCAAATGCTGATGTCCTGTTTCATTTTAAAAAATAGAACCTTAGAAAAATAACATTAAAAGGGACCTCAAAAACCTACTGCTGTATGACGAGATCAGTTATACTTCCTAATTATAACCTAACTTTACCTTGTAATTACAGATATATACTATATCTACACCTTCTAACCTCCAAGCAACATCTTCCACTGGTTCACTAACTATTGTAGTAAGCTTTCCCAGTGTCTGACATGAGTTCTGTTTTTCTTCACTTCCCTTATTTTTCAGTGTATCCCTACTGGATATGAAAAACAGATTATCCCTTTCCTCTGTGCACCAGCTCTCTGCATACTTGAAGCCTGTTATTTTGTCTTCCTTTGGGTTTTTCTTCTTTAGTTTGCCCTCACCTCCCTTCCACTATTTGTGTCAATATATCCTCATGCCTCATGTTTTTTAGACCTCTAATTCAGCTTCCAGACTCTCCAGTGGGTCCACATATTTCTTGTAGCATGGTACTCAGAAGCACGGTACTCAAAACCAGCTGCAGTGGTCCAGCCGAGCCCTTACCAGCAAAGCAGAAAACTTTTTTTAGTGGTTGTTGTTAGTGACCTTGCCTTTTATTTTTGCAGATATGTAGATATGTCTGCTTCCTCGTATGCTCTTCTGGTATTCTGTCATCAAATGTATAAAATATTTATTATAATTATTATTCAACATTCCAAAATGAATAAAAGCATACCCACCAGCTTGAAATCCAGAGTCTTCAGTTTTGCATGTAAGCTTTTCAAAGCCAAAGCACTCTGGCCCTTGAATTTATATTCGTTGCATATAAATATATTAAATATTGACTACGTGATGAATGTTACAGTCTAAAAGAAACTTAGAAACGAAATGGGCTGAGAATTTGGTTTCATTTAGAACAATGGCAAAATGCAGTTGGCCTGGGTTTCTATCCATCATACCTGGCTCAAAGGATTTCTAAGCTAGAGAGTCATGCTGGCATCAGCTGTCGATTACATATTTTTATGATTTTGTGAAATTCCAGGAGAAAGAATGTTGAAGCACTGCACATTTTACATATCAAAACCACCTGGACAGATGTTGCTTCAACTATTGACATTACATCATGACAACTGAAATAGCATTGCATAAATCTCTCTAATACCCTTCATAAAGGTCATCAATCATTTTTGAATGTGCATAACACTGAAGTGTAAGATAGAGAAGGTAGCATTGCTCCTTCAGATTTAAGGATGCATGGCACTTAGCCACAGCATTTTTATTACATTCTCAATAATGAGAAAGTACATAGTGGTATGATGATGGCCTTGATTTGTAACTCAGTTACACCTGAAAATTGTAATGTTTTATTTTAAAGCAACTTAATTCGTAGTGTTTTTCATTCTTTACTTTCTGATATTTGTAAAATGGACTTACTTTAAGATGCAGTTTGAAATCTCTTCCTGAGCAGAAATATTTAAGGGACCTGGAAACAGCTTTCATTTTCACATCTAGATAATCAGGATAGAGTTAAGTGAAAATTAAAGCCTTTCCCTAAATGAACTGGTTTATGAACTTTACAGCCTGGTTTAGGAACAGAAGAAGAGGTATTGCATTGTAAATGTTGTAAGGGTCCTACAACCTAGAACAGACTGGAAAAAAACAGGGCTTTGCACTGTCTAATAAAAGCTACTAGGAAGAACCGCTGGGCATATAATGAGGGACAATATTAAAATGAAAACTACATGTCATTAGATGTGCAACTTATTTCCCCTTTCTTCTTTTCCTATAAATAATTAGCCCATGAATTTCCTGCACTTTACCCTGATGGGCACACTGAGCAGCACCTGCCTGTGGGGGCAGGGAAACCCACGCATGCCACTTTTCCCACACCAGAGAGCCTTGCCGACCACGGACAGCCCGGACAGGTCCAAACCCCCAGGTGCCACATGCAGACCACCCCTACATCATCTGAGTGCCATGGCGAGAGGTTGGCCCTGATTTACTTCTGTGTACAGAGGCAACGCTGCAGGTGACTGTGCCAAGCAGCTGGGACAGGTATTCCTCCTCAGTGGTGCAGTCTGCCTTATGGACCTGAAGGATCAGGAGACAGGAGGAAAGGAGCTGAGAGAAGGACACTGTAGCTAATGAAAGGAAAGGTGGTATAAATTGTTGGTGTGAGAACTGAAATTAAATGTTGGATGAAGTTCGGAAAGAGCCTAAATATCTCATCCTCCATCAGGCCCCAAAAGGAGAAGAAATGCTGGGAAACCTTGTAAAACACGCCCTCCTGGAGCAGGTGCCCCACGCCAGCTCACCCCTCCTCACTCCCTTCCTGGCCAGGTAACCTGCACCTCTACAACTCCCTGTGAGTGGGAAGTGTATTAGATCTATCCCGCGAGAAACGAAGCAGCAGTTCGAGGAGGAGGACAAAGAGCCTTTTAGTCCCATTGTGCTGAAGGCGAAGGGCAAGGAAGAGCAGTTTCCACTTAGGTAAGCACTAAATCCAGGCTGAATGAGCGGGAAGGTCAGTTTTGAGTCATTGACCCTGGAAATGTCGGGGAACAGACTTGACCACTTAGGAACAGAAAGTAAAACAAGGAAAGGTGGAGGTGAAAACTGTATATAACCAGATGACAGGAAAAGGGGGGTGCGGGGGAGCGGGGAAGGACTTGCTAAAGGAATTAAGGGTCAAAGTGACTGAAAGGAACCTGGGAGAGAACAAAATTGTAGAATTCAAAAAAAAAAGGGCAGTGCATCTGTACTAAAAACAGCATTTCATTAGGACTGGTGAGAGTTTAAGAGAACCTGAAGAGTTTCAATTACACAATTACACTAAAAGAGGACAAATTATATTAAATTAAAGACACAGTAGAGATTTGGATAAGCTCAGGAGAAGAACAGCAATTTGAAAAAAATAGTCACTGAAACAAGGCAGACAAGCAGGCTCAGTAGCAGTTGCTTTTAAAAGCTGAAATAGTGCTACAGTTTTACCATATTAGGGGAAATCCAGGAAAACTCCTGTTCCCTTTCTGCTTCTCATTGGAAAACCAGGAATCTGATAGGACAGGCACAAGAAAAGTGAGATGGTATCAGAAATTGTATATAGAGTACAAACATACAGGATAGGAGGAGGAATGGGAAGAATTGGATTGAGGATGTGGCAACACTCTGAAGTTAAAAATAAACCAAAGCAAACCAAAACAGTAACTGTTTTTCTGGAAATAAAGACTTTTTTTTTTTTTCCCCCCTCACTGCCTGCTGCCTATGAATAACATGTAGCAACAGCTATTCTGGTCCTTTGCCCAAACGTATACTGAGCCCACTGATAGCTCCGTAGTAACTGCAGGATTTAAAAGCCTCTGTCAGACTTCAGCAGATAAAAATATACTAATGCTCATCATTAAAAATATGACAGCAGGAAAAAAGCAGGAGAGTGTGTACTGCATCTTGTTCTGGAAAATCTATCATATCATAGACATAACTCTGATTTGATGTAGAAAAATAACCACACAACAAGCTGGAAAAATAAGTTTTGTCGCTTTCCTGCTCTTTCTTGCCATCTCTCCACACCTTCCTCTGTCATCACATCACCAGCATTTAGGTGATGAATAAAAGACCTGGGTAGATTTTTTTTAGAGTTTGAGATTTTTAAGAACCTCTCAAGGTGCTTTGCAGGGGTTTCCAACTGAAATAGTAATAGTCTTAGTCTTATGCCACACTGTTCAGCAGTAACTCTCAAAAGATTTTCTAGAATAGGCCCGTTTGATTATTTTTTTTTCTTTTCTATCAACAAATGAGTAACACCTGGCTCACAGGTGGCTCTTCTTTGAATGGAATTTCCTTTTAAAATATGATTGTGATAGCAGTTGACTAACAATCTGCCTGCTCTGAAGACTGCTGAAATCAGTATAAAAAATCCCAGTACCACTAACCCCACCAGCTTAAGTCAGACTCAACTGCAGCTTTCCTTTAGCTTCCTCTTCACATCACCTGCCAAAAGCTATTGACCTTGTTACCCTTCACCTGCCTTATGAAAGGTGCCGGTGTAGGAGCTGCAGAGGAACAGGCAGGGAGGTCAGGTGCGGAGGTGTGCAGAGGGCTGCTGCTGAGCTCCTGGGGCGGTCAGTCCCACAGGTGAGCGGGGCCCTGGGCAGCCTGTGGTGCTTAAGCACAGAGGTTTCGTCCAGGCTGCTCATCTGATCTTAACCGTGGTGGCTCATACACAACCTTTGTGGGGGTTAGCTACCACCTGAGAAATGCTGGTTAGTAAGATGTGACTAAAAACCTTTTCAGGTCATCAGCTGACAGGATATCACATTGTGATTTAAAATTTAGTTTCAGCTTTGAAGTATTAAACCAGGGACTTACTGAGAAGCCCCCTTTCCTATGGAAAGGTTGGGATCACTTAACCAGCAACAGAGGGCAACAAAACAGAACTTCATAAAGAAATTGGAATAAACCAGGATTCAGAGAGTTTACAGGGGGATGGAAAAGAGGGTAATAAGGCTGAGTAATTTCTCCTTGCTAGCGCTGACTCAGCAGCCAGCTCTTCCTCTACCTGCCCTCTGGGGAGCTGCGTCCAGCTGAGGATCCCAACCATAGATTCTTTTATACAGGTCACAGTCTGGATTTTCAGTGAATGGGGTTTATAGCAGAATCCAGAGAGCCAGGAAATGTAATTTCCTAGAAATCAAATGGAAGAATTACAGGAAGGGAGGGTGGGCTGAGAAGCATGAGGGAGCGCAAAGACTTCATAGATGTACTAGACATGGAGACTCCAAGAACAAAGAAGCTGAGGTCTGCAGAAGCCCCAGCAAAGGAAAAGGAACACATTTGTCCACAGGAGGAAAGCTGGCTGTGATCTGCTATTGCTGGCAGATGGAGCTTCAGCCTCAGCTGGCAATCTATCAAACTTTAAAAAAAAGTAGTAAACTGTGTTGGTGATGAGTGGAAAACCAACTGCAGCACTGAAGGAAGAAAAACCACATGCTCTGACAGCTAAGTGGTTCACGACCCCTGCTTGCAATAGAAAATGAAAGGTGGTAGTAGTTGGTGACTCACTTCTCTCAGTGATAGAAACAACCACTTCTTGGAATGGAGAGGTTCTGCCCAGATCGGAGCTCTTGCACAAGTTTGCCAAGGCTCATTCAGCCATCTGACACCTTCTCCATGCAGCTCATTCACTGGGGAGCTACTGCTCTAGGAACAAGCTAGAGGAAAGCCATACGAAACAGCAAGGCTCCTGAAGTGACGAGGAGACAATCAGAGCCTCAGCTGGTGTGCTTATCAATCCCATCAGAGAGGGTAAAAGCCTGAGCAAGGACAGATACATCCTGGAGATAAATATATGGCTATGCAGATGGTGTAGCTTAGAAGACTTGGGTTTCCTGAAGGGGGGAGGAGGTATTCGTAATAGGGTCATAAGAGGGACGAGAAGGAAATGACTGAATCAGTCATAGATATGTGTAAAGTATTTTGCCTTATATGATGCAGGATGCACATGTTCACTCTGAGATCTGGAAGCTGGTGGGAGACAGACCTGCTGAAAGTCTCCAGGGTAATAACAGAAGGAGGAAAGGGCACCTTTGGGAAAGAAATAAGGCAGGACACAGAGAATGCAAAGCTGGGTGTGTTTAATTTTCTTTTAGCCTTTTCATAGTTAGGTATCTAATTTAAACTGGTCATGTAGGCTGATATTGCAATCAGCCCCTTCCACCTGTCTTGGACTGCTATTTTAGGACAGGAAGAATTGTATCTGGAGAAGTCTGTCTTTCTACATAGACTATGGAGGAAACCTAGGTAAAAAAGTGTCCAAGTTAGTTAAAATCAGACTAAATGAGTATCACTTATACTGAAAATGTTGTAACAAAGTGCTGAGTGAAAATCAAACTCTTCTCAACTTGATTCTGATCAAACAAGACAAAATGAGTGAAAATGAGGAGGGGCAGGCAACTTAGGGGACAATGGTCAGTGAAGTGGTAGAACTGATAAATCCTCAAAATGGAAGAGTAGAGAATAGTGGGGAAAAGGACTTTAGGAAAAAGGCTTAAGGAAAACAGATTTTCATACCTCAGAGAACTGATAGGTAAGACCCATTAGGAAACACTACTATAGGAAAAAGAGTCCAAGGGAGCTGGCAATTTCTGAAATGGAGGCACAAGGAAGATGAATGGCAAAGCAAAAGGAGTGGCCACCTCAGGGACAGATTTAACTTTCCAGTTTAAGGGATCCAATAATGTATTCAGCAGCCTTGCAAACCAGAACAGAAGAGGCTCCTTTCACTCCCTCAAAAGTTTCTTTCTCCCTTGCCTCTTAATTTCTTTCATTTGTAATGAAAAATAATCTTAGTTATAAGTTCCACCTCAAATTCTCCTTAATAACAAATATATGAACTTAACAGTGAGAGGCTAAACGTGGGTTACCTCTTCAGAAAGAAATGAATATAAAATAAAAACTGGTCAAATTATTAATGACAAGCATGAAGAATAACATAAACATGAAGTGGCAATGTCAGAAAGACCAAAATACTGGATAATTTCAATACATTGTCACAAAGCAGTAATAAGAAAAAGAGTAACAAGAAAGCATTCTGTAATTTTTTAAGTAGTAAGATTTAGTCTTCTGCTTAATGGAAAAGGAAGGCTAATGACAGATATTGCCAATGGTCCAATGGATCTGAAGAGTTTCGTGGTGTTTTGCTGTAGTCTTCACCCACTGTGATTAGATAGCTAACACAATTATCATCAGTGTCAAAGAAGCATAAAATCAGCTGGCACAGAAAAAGAGCAACTTGGAGGCTATCTAAATATGTTAAATATTTTCAAATATTTTGATACTCTGTTTAAATTCTCCTCAGAGATATTAGGACACTGTCTAGGGCCCTACCAAAAAATCTAGTCATTATTGAGGATAGCTGGGGTCCAGAGGATGGAAAATATAAAATATGGTGTAACACATATAAAAAGAGAAAAGGTATCCTCAGTCATTTATAGAGCAGTGGAGCTTAACTTCAGCTCTAGAATGACACTGGAATGAATAAAATGGCTGTAAGCATTTGAACCATGGATTTTTAAAGGAAAAACACTGTTAAGTCTATTGAAAGGCTTTTGATGACAGAAGAAAAGGCTGTGTGGATAGGAAAGAAGAAATAAATATGACATACCTTTGTTTTTTAAGCTTTTGACTTTGTTTTCTAACCCAATTCCATAAACAGTTTAGGAATATGTGGTTAAAATAAATGTGTGCACAGAATTAAATAAGAAAATAATCCCAGTGTTAAGTAACATTCAGCTGGGACAGTGCATAAAGATGGGATCTATAAGGTTCTGTGCTCGGTCTGTGGTAGTCTCCAGTATCCACACTAAATAACTTTGGCAGCAGAACAGAAATACGTTTCAGAAATTTGAGGTTGTACCAACCTGGCATTGCAAATATAGCAGATAGCAGGATTAGAACTTAAAATGACTGATAAATTTCATGCATTCTTGACATCAAGGATGGCACTAAGAAATTGAATAAATGATATGCAATAAATGGGACACAATTCAACAAGGTTGTGTGCAAAACATGGCACTGTAAGAAATAAAAAAGATAAAGTACAAATACCTCAGGAAATCAACTGCTTACAGAAAAAGCTCTTTAGCTATGGTAGGTCACACACTAAACATAAATTGATGGAGGCATGCATTATAAAAGGGCTAACATCACACTGGTAATAATAAGCAGGTGTATGGTGTAGAAGACATGCGATGGAATCCCTTCCACTTAAGTAAGATGTGACTTCAGCCAGAGCTCCATTTTACATGTACTCCCGAAAAATAGGGCACTTGTGGAGAGGGTCCAGAGGTCAGTGACAAGTCTGAAATTTGAAGATAAAGACTTAGCAAGAAAACTTGAACTAATTGCTGCTTTAAAAAAAAAAAAATAATATGTGCAAATAAAAGAAGTGAGGGAGAGACTTCAAAGCAGTTTCCAGCTATATCAAAGTTTACTGAAAATGGAAAGAAATGTTTGTTACCAGTTGCTTTGAATTTTCTTTTTTCATGCAGCTGAAGATAGAACAGGTACCATGAGTTTAAACTGCAGCAGTATTAATTTGCAGAAAGTTTTCTGACTTTAAGGAGAGGGAAATACCAGATCAGTTTGCCAATGATGATTATAGATCCTAAAAGTTTGTAGACCAGGCTAGGCAAACTCCTTTAAGAAACTTTCATCTCCCAGATGAGACTCACCGTAAAGCATGCAGTTACTGAGCTTTCCATGTGCCTAGGTTTAGAGTTATTTTTAGATATCCTTGGTTTAGACTATAGTGTATCTCAAAGGCTTTGAAATCAGCATAGAGCTTGGAAGACAACTTGTGTTGCTGCCAGGTTCATAATCTGGAGTATGGTATGAAATTAGTCATAATTTGGGGAGTGAAAAAGCCATAAATAACTGTTCCTTTTCCTTATCTGTCAGGTAGAGCATTCTTTCATCAGCAGGATATGACTGAAAATTTTACCCACGAGCACCTCTGCTTGAAATCTTTGCACATAAGTCAAAACCCCATTTCATTTGGGAGAATAATAGTAGAGGGCTGCACTGAGTTTTAAATATATATAAAATAAAAAATGATATTGAAAAGAAAAAACAAACAGACACAACAGGAAAACATATCCTTTCAGGTCTTTGCTTAGTAAATTTTGTCTCATAAACTCTAATGAAAACCGTGTATGACAAGCCCCTAAAAATGTAATGTTTATCTGCAAACTGTGTACTACAGACAAAAAGAAATCATGCCAGTTCCTTGATTTAAAAAAAGGTTGATTTCTTGTTTTATGTGAAAAGCAAATAAACAGAGGTACTCTCCTTTATGATAACAAATGTAAATATAGATTTCAGTTCTAATTACTGTGAAACTGTCTTACCTCCCTTCTTTTCTGATACATGCCTTAATCCTAGTTTCATCCTTACTAAGGGCAATTATAATTTTTCTCATGCAAGTATGGGAAGAATTAGTATTTCAGGGAGGTTTTCATTGATTTTGCTTATGTACTCCAAGAAAAAGAAATGTAAAAAATAGTTAACAGAAAAATCACCCAAGAGACATTTTTATGTGTCTAGAGAATCTACCATTCTATGAAATTTTTTCTAATATATAACAGCCCTGGTCCATTTACATTTATATACTAGCTGAGGAGGGAAAACTCAAATAAAAATAAGTCTTCAGCAGTCCCTTTAGGTAGTTGAACATGTTTTTCTAATGTCATGTGAAACATGGGAATGAATATATTGTAGGCCCTTACAGGCCTTTTTGGTGAACATTTATTATCAATTCTGTCTAATACAAATTTAATATTCGGGAACTAATAAAAAAGAAAACTTGATTGATTAAAGACAGAGGAATATTTTTTTAATATGCATATTTCATTATGTGCACTAGAAGTTTAAAGAAACTGATTCTAGAAATCTTTCCAGGGGCAAAGCTTCTTATATGTCTGTCATACAAAAATACATGAGGTTTAGTCTAGGATAAGTCAGTCAATGGTTCTATTCATCCCGGTTTTACCATGTGGGAGGAAAAATGTTCCATACCTTTATTGTTCATTTCATCTGAAAATGTCTTGCTTTTCAAGGGTGGTATGTACTGAAACTGATTGCTG
Organism: Falco peregrinus; assembly: GCF_023634155.1. Taxonomy (NCBI): domain Eukaryota; kingdom Metazoa; phylum Chordata; class Aves; order Falconiformes; family Falconidae; genus Falco; species Falco peregrinus. The sequence continues at coordinate 64,805,989 of NC_073727.1, forward strand.
GTTCACTTAGATGTTGTTTCTTCTTTTGGAAAGCTAGAAAAACAGTCCTTAGGTGCTCTTCTCCCTGGCAAGGTTTTTCAGTGCAAATAACCAATGCTAATAAAACCAATTTAAGTGAGCTAGCTAAGTTTAGAGTTGACTTTGAGTTTTTCTTACACAGAAGACCATGGATTACTCTGAATGAACTTTGTGTACTTTCCAATGCACAAAGGTCTGGAATAGAGGCCATGTATTTTGCATTAGTTTTGTACTAACTCAGTGACATTGCAAGGCAAGAGTGAGGATCATACAATCTCCATAATATAACTGTTGAATAAAACCCTTTGTACCAAAAAATGAGAAAGGTAAGTACTAGTGGAGTGCTACAGAGGAAGTGTGGAGCAGCAACGAAGCCAATCCATGTGTCTTGTCTTCAGGGCATTAAATGGGCAATGCAGTGGTTCTAGAAGTCTGCTGAGTGCATTTAAGGTAGATTTCTGCTTCCAGGTTTCTAGTATGACCAAACCAAAATTAACCGAAACTGCTGAGCAAATAAGAAATTCTGGGCACCTCCACCCACAGAATCACACATTCACAGAATCACAGATCTGTTGAAGCTGGAAGGCACCTCTGGAGATCACTAAGTCCAAACCCCTGCTCAAAGCAGGACCAGCTAGAGCAGGTTTCTCAGGACTGCATCATGTCGGGTTTTAAATATCTCCAGGGATGGACATTGCAACCTCTCTGAGGAGCCTGTTCCAGTGTTCAACCAGCCTCACATTAAAACAAGGGTTTTTTCTGATGTTTAAACAGAATTTTTGGTATTTCAGTTTGCGACCTCTTGTCCTCTCACTAGATTCAACTGAGAAGTCTGGCTATGTCTTCTGATAAAGTATTTATATACGCTGACAGGACTTCCTATAAGCCTTCTCTTCTCCAGTCTCAATCAACCTTTCTCCATACGTCAGATGCTCCACTCCTTTTATCGCCTTTGTGGTCCTTCATTGGGACTGTATGTACATGTCTTTCTTGTACTAGAGAGCCCAGAACCAAACCAAGCACTCCAGATGTGGTATCCAGGGCTGGAGAGGAAGGATCTCTTCCCTTGACCTGCTGGCAATGCAGACTTAATGCAGTCCAGGATGTTTTTGACCTTTGCCATGAGGGCACATTGCTGGCTTATGGTCAACTTGGTGTCCAACAGAGAACCCCAGGGCTTTCTCTGCAGAGCTGCTTTCCAGCTGGCTGGCTCCCAGTGTGTACTGGTGCATGGGGTCATCCCTCCCCAGCTGCAGGACTTGGCATTCCCCTTAGCTGAACTTCATAAGATTCTTGTTGGACCATTTCTCCAGCCAGTCGCGGTCCCTCTGAATTGCAGCACAAGCACCTGGTGTATTAGCTAATCTTCCCAGTTTTGCAACCACATGGATACAAGCTGACACCATGGATTTGCTTGCAGCGTTGGTGGCTCTCCTTTACACACAGACATATATACAGATGAATATACATATTATACACCAGAATATATAGAACACGTGCATAGGCAGTGGGACTAGATGAACGTTGTAGGTCCCTTCCAACTGAAATATTCTATTCCATTTCACTTTATTCTATCTATATATATACACAAATGTGGGTATGTGTGGGTGTGTATATATATATATAAAAATATAAATACACACACTGATATCCACATATGTATACCTTAGATGTAACCGACAAGTTCATGGGCTGTGACCAGGTTTTAGGTAGATGAATCCCATTTTAAGCACATTTTAGAAAGTGTCAGTCCCATCCATATTCCACAGACAATGGAGAGATGTTTATGCACAGTGATTCTGCCCCATGCAAATCTGATCACCAGCACATGCCAAGCACAGCCACAGGGACAGCACACATGAACACTCACCAAGTCCTATATATTCTCCAGAAAGTCTGGAGATTTCTGTACATAGTATCAAGGTTCATTGAAGCAAACACGTACTGTCTGTCAGTCACTTGAGCCAAATATACCTACCTTGACAGTAAACTGCTGGGAAGATGGAATTAAAATGCCTTTACCTCTGTCCAGAGTAATGTGAAGGCAAAACTCCTTTTAAAAATTCTCTGCACTGCAAGAATTGTGCAAGCTGTTAGGGTCAGATATTCAAAATTTGGAAGTCAGTCCCACTTTGTTGAGCATTTTAATTAAACGGTACCTAAAGGTGGGCTGACATTCTGGAATGTCTCTTAATAGGACTTTTCAACCAATATTGAACCTAGAAAACAAGCTGTGTTTAATGTCCTTAGTAAAAGGGCTTGAACAACATAGCCACAGCAGGATCTAAAAACTGGGTTTATATAGAAGCAAGCGGATGATTAGACTGAAATAGATTTAGAGTTGAAATTCAGGCAGAATGGACAGAAAAGATGTAGATGGGTAGACACAGTGCAGAGATGGAGAGATGAAGAGATAGATACAGCAGATAGATTCTCATGAAATAGTCTTTCCGTGTTTGGTGTGCAGCTGCATAGCACCTGCCTGACATTTACAGCAGATAGCTTTTATTCATTTCATGGGATATTCATCAAAATGTGGTTGAGAGATGGAGAAAATTCCAAGTATGTGTCATCACTTTACTGGCTTGTGCAGCTGTTTCCTAAAGCACACAATGATGTTGTGTTGTTAAGGAAATACACTGTCACCCTGCTGAACAAATAAAGCATTTAGTTTTATTGAGTAACATTACAATAATGATGGGAGATAATAGACTAAAAATACTGTTTATTCAGTGAGAATGGACAAAAACTTTACTGTCCATGAAAGATTCCCTTCATGTACAGAAAATAAAAAATCTGTTATTTATTTAGCTAATATTAATTAATTCAAGCTACCTTTTTAATAGTACTGGTGTAAAATACTTCCTGACATAAGCTCTGATCAAGGATAAGAACCGACAAGCATCCTTAGCAGCAGAACTCATCAGAAATACCAGAGCTCTGACTACTGGAACCAGACAGAGGACTGCATCTATTGAGTCTAACAGACAGCAAATAATTATGCTGAGAAATGCATAAGCTGAAGATAGATAGGGGGATTTGTTGTTATTGTTGGGATATTGAATTCATAAATTTCTGATCATACCAAAGGCTCATGTTACCCTTTCCTGGGAATAAACCTGTCTTCATTTTTACATCTCTTTTCATAAGATGCTAAATATTTCTCAAAACAGGATGTTTTTACAAACCTTTATTTAAGATATTTCTGATGATGATATTTCAGGCAAATCATTAAAGCCACAGCTCCACAGGACTAGACCGTTAATTGTATGGGACTTTTCTTTGCACTGGCAAAACTAGCCCAATATCACGTTTTCTTCCTTTCTACTTTATTCCTTTAGATTTTACAACTGCTGTAGAAGAAAAAGAAACCTGCAACAATATTTCCTTCAGAGGGGCAGCTGGGACCCATTTTCTGGCCATGGTTTCATTTGTAATGATCCTTCATAAATTTTTCTTATGCTTGAACCTATGTTTTGAGGCTTTTCCTTGAATTCACCAAACCTTCACAAGAAAGCTCAGGGAAAAGATACAGGTTTTACATGATCTGTATGTGAGACTGTGTGCTGGTTCAGATTGGGTCAAAGTCAAACAATTTCAAGCATGCACTGACTCATGTGCTTCACCTGCCTCACCTCGAGCCTGTCACCAACCTCCCACACATCCAAGCTGCCCTTCTGGGAGAGTCACCAGTGGGGACGCTGCACCCTGCACCGCCCCGCACTAGCTCAGCGGCATTGCTGCATAGTATAATGACAAACCCCCAACCCTGGGCTCAGAAAAAAGTTTCCTTGAGGATGATCCTGAAGTACACACAACCTACGACAAAAACAAAACCTCATCAGCCCAGGATCACCCAGCAAACCAGTATGAGCTCCCCTTGCATGGGTAAAGGCCAATGTGCAAAGACAGGACACCAGCAGTATGTGACATGCTATACCTGCCTGGCTGCAACAAAGGACTGCAATGGTGCTGGAAGCCAGGAGAGATAAAAAGAGGAAGGTTTCTACAAATGAGAGGAAGCGGGGAAAATGTGTTCAATAAGCTTATGATGCTTATTTGTTTATTGCAAATCTTAAAAAAAAAAAAAAAATCTAAGAAGAAGCTGCTGCAGAAGGCTGAATGCTGAAATGCTGAAATAGTGATGTAAACCCTTAGGAAGATCTCTGCAATCACAGCTAGGGTGACATGCAGTTACTGAACCCATCTAGGCCATCTGTGGTGGCAGCTGAAGAAGGTAGTTGAGATGCACTGTTGTAATTTACGGAGAATGTTTCAGAGCTCCCTGAGAGCCCTCACTGTTCTAGAGGCAGCCCTAACCACTGCAGCCACAAGCTTTTCTAACTTGAGCACTCGGTAGCATCCTCTCAACTCAAAGGATAGTGGATTCAATTCATAATGCAAACCGTCCATTGAAGCCTCCTGCAGCTCAGTAAGGAACTCACGAGGGCTGGAACGTTTTAGGCTTTGTCCTTTAGAACAAAGTTGTTAAACTATGACCTCATGGTGCCTCTATCATTACCATGGCCTAGATCCAAAGGCAATTGAAGTCAACTCCTATTGACTTCAGCGGGCTTTGGAATAAGCCCTCTTCCACTTCAGCACAAGGCTATTTTTAATGAATCAAGACAGCCTCATCAGAATCCGTTTTGGCCTTTAAAAATGGAGTGTACTGTTGCACTGGAACTGAAAGTCTCATCATGATGCTTGGCTATGATATCAGGATGGAAGGAGAGATAAAAGCCCTTTTCTTGCATCAAGCTGCTCCTGCTGGATCTGCCTTTTTCTTATTTCTTGTGGCTAAAATAGCAGTACTATTATTTGCTTTTATTGGTCTCATCTTTTGGGATTTGGAAATCCCTTCAAGGGGAAAGGAAGGCAAACTGTGCCTACACACACTCAGATACAGACACACCTGTCTTGTGTGCTCATTATTGTCTATATTTCTGCAGAGGTATTTTATTTTCATTGCCTACAAGTCACTGGTTGTCTATTCAAAATAAATTTTTTTCCTTATTTATAATCCAGGGCAGATTTCCCAGAGGAATCCACTACCATATGGTTCTGCACAAGCACTTTTTCCATTCCTTAAACATGTAGCAGAACAACTTTCATACTACTTTTTGTGCTTAAGGGAGACTTGTTTACTTTATTGCCTTTAGTTTTCATAGTGTGTTGACCTGTCTTAAAGGATCAAACAATTTTGTTGTAACATAAACAGGAGATACTGATTAAAAAAAGAAAAAAGGGGGAAAAAAGGAGTGAGTTTTCATTTCTTACTATGGTACTACGGGGCAGTTCCTTCCACAATCTTAAAACAACAACCAAATTCGATTCTTCAGTTGTATTTCTATCACATTATGATGTGTTACAGGCATTGATATTTTTGCATTTCAGACAGTAATTAATGATAGACGTTTACTGTCATATGTATAAAAGAAGAAAATCCCATTTCATAAGTAAAGTATAAAACTGAAGAATGATCTCTGACCTGGTATTTCAAAATCTGAATAACTTCTTAGTTTATTATGTTTTATAGAATTTTTTTATAAGAAATACATTGTTCTAAATTAGAATGAGAACACATTTCAACATGTTACAATTTCTTACTCAAAATTAATTACAGTTTTTGGCTGGCTCTGAACTGTGAGTAGTAGAAGGTAAGACGATTTGTATTTCCAACCAAAAGGTCTTTATCTCATTTGATATTAATAGAACTCATAAGATGAAATATTCTGAGCTTTCACTGAACTCTGTGGATGTAAGTGACTACAGAAGTGGAAAGTGTTGTTATTAAAAAAAATAATAGTAATTTCAGGTCCTGAGCCGAAATGAGCCAGGATATGGAAAGAGCCCGATCCAAAGCCCTTTAGAGTCAATCAGAGTCTTTCCGTTACTTGCTGTGGAGCTTGATTCAAATTGTGAATTTCTCATGGTGACATCTGTGCGTCTTTTATTGATGGATGTGGTGAAACAGTGCTGGAGACGATCACAGATAGATGCCATTGCTGCAAAATGACAATTTCCTGGCTTTGTGTAGCATTTCTACAGTTTTTCATGCCATTCTTTGAATGTCATCATTCATCTGTTTCCCATGGCTCTTTTCTGTTTCCTACTTTGATTTATTTCTCTCTCTCTCTCTTTTTTTTTTTTCCTTTCACAAGACAAAGTAATAACATATACAATCAGATGTAGAGCATTATTTTGGAATATTACCAGTCAGACTTTATAGCCTGTTATACTCTGTAGTGTTTTGTTTCTTTGCAACTATTGAGATTGGGTTTTTTTTCATTCTGTACAATACAATACAGGTAAGAAGAGTGGAAATGAAGTACAGTATTGCATTTGTGACAACCTGAAGAATAACGCCTTCCCTCCTTTCCCATGAGAGATTAATTTATGAGTCACACCTTTTCCTGCCACTACTCCATATGTAAATTCTGCTGCTATCTTACATTAGAAATACGCAGGGAAAATGAAAGTGCAGTTGTCTCCTTGCTTTTCACCTCATAGGAAAACACATTAATAGGATTTTATTCCATTGCTTTGGGAGTAGGGGAGAGTTCAGGTCCAGCTGGGGTCTACCAAACACGTGCAATATTGTGTGAGATCAATCTGTGTAAGAGTTGCATGAGTACTACCGAGCCTGACTACCGGTCCTCAGTGCATGTATTGTTCTGCAACATAATTGTCCAGCTTATAGCTAGCCCAAAGGGACTAAGGAAGAACACAGTACGCGTCTGGAAAACAGCAGCTTGCCAATATGTCCCTGGGAATGTTATCTTCATGTTGTTCTGCCCAATGTGGGAGCAGGAACAATTTGGTTTTGTGCAGTGTGGATGTGTAGGTTTAGAAACTGTCTCTAGATTCTGGATACACCATGGTATAGCAGGCTTTTGAGAAATGATTTTACTCCCCTAAAACAATAAGAAGACCAAGAGAGTAGACATTTAGTCTGTTGACTTCTCAAGTAAGTCTGACTTGGCAAACAGTGCTGCCTGCTATTTCTTTCCCTTCAATAAAAGCTTTCCTTAAGCCCTGCAGCTGATAACCGCAGACAGCAAGTCTTGCCTCCAACCAGAGAAGTGTTTCGTTCTGGTTTAAATCTAGTCAACCTGGCACAGCTGGTGTGCCAGACTATCCCACTGTTTGGTTGTCAAAAAGCGAATAAGGTTATTGAATGTGTCTACCTAAGATCTTACATTCTGGACAAGTAAACTTGTCTTCTGTTGTAGGTATGACATAGGCTTTTGAAACAAGGCTTTCCCTTACCAGTGTTTTTTGCCTAAATACCCTTTTCTCAGGGTCATTTTGTTTCTTGATCTCTCTTCACTCCCAGGCTTTTGTGGAAACTATTTCAAAGCCACATATTTTGCCCTCTTACTATCTTTTTCCAAAGCCTCTGTAAAACTGAGCCCATTGCACGGGGTGGTCTGTCCTTTCATTTTCACTGCCTTTATTGTGGGCTGTTAGAAGGGCAAGGAAAAGCCTCTTCCATTTATTAAGCAAGACTTTACCTCTTTTTTTCACAAACAGCAAGTTAATAATGATATGAATACCTACACCCCCATAACTATGTGAAGCAGCTGCTGAGACAGAATAGGAGTGTTTGCTCCATGTGCTATCTGGAGCACTTGCTGCCAGGGAGCGAGGCTGTGGTAGCATTCCTGTATTATAAAACACCTTAGGGGCTATATGAGTCATCCAAGTGTCTGGAGACGCATCTGAACTTTCCTGAAGGTTTGTAGTAGGTGCTACTTGAATGGTTATTCAAGTGACACACGGTCTCATCATGGACTTAGAGTTGTTGGACAGCAGAGTTCAGAGATGTTTCAGGAGGTCCCAATCCACCACCACAACACCCTTCCTATAAAATAATTGTCCAGTCTGTTATTAAAACCTCTAACAACAGGAAATCTCAAAATCCTTAGCCTGCTCGGGGGCTTCACTAACTTAGCCATTAGTAAATCTTTGTTTCTAAGTTCATTGTCCTGTTTGTTTTTTGGTTTGTTTGTTGGGTGTTTTTTTTTAGGATAAAGCCACTGTTTATGCATCCATTACAGACAGAACATACCACATCCATCCAACGCTTCACTCTGAGTAAAACAAAGCAGCTCAAGCATTGAAGGGTAGCATGCGACAGTGGGAAAAGGTGATAGTAAATGACCACAAAGCCCTGCCAGGCAAATTTTGAGATAAACTTTGATTTAGCTGTATAAAGTACATATTTTCAAATTACTCCATAACTCCTGGTTCATAGCTCAGAAGATTACAGTTTAGGTTTTCGAGGCCTGAATACCTGCAGATGCAAGCAACTGGCTGGGGGGTGACTAGTTTTCAGATAGAAACTCAATACCCACACACACAACCATTAGGAGTGTCCAAACTGAAAAGAGCTGAAAGATCCCTTGCTTTTGTTACACAACCAACATAACCCCCCTGTGCAACTGGGATTACAGGCCACAGCCCACCTGACAGCCAGGAGTTGGGGCATCCTCTCAAGGCACCACCTCATTTGCCCAACTCAGCTTATTGTGTGGAGGGTTGCAATAACCTTCCTCAAATGCCACATATAAGTCAGCAGCCTTGTAGGCTGTTAATTGCAGAATCCTCAAAACACTCAAGTGACTAAAAAAATAAACTATTTTTATTTTTATTTTGTTCCCCAGAACCTCGTCACTTTGAGTTGGAATGGGACTTAGAGTACAAAATAAAATACAAAAAACAGTAATAGGTATTTCATCCTAGGCCTTAGTACCCCAGAAATAATATTATTGCTCACGGTCTTCAGATTAGTAGATTATTATTATTTTTCAAACAAAAGTGAATCTAAGATCTAAGTGTGAGCCTTGAATTTTGCCAAAATACATCAGAGAGTGAAGTCTTGCCAAAAAAATGTTAATGACAACAGTAAGAGAATTTAATTTGACCTGTATTTTCTAAACTTTCTTTTCATTAATAAAATATCATTTTGGAAAATCAGACTGCTCAGAAACAGACAAATATTTGTCTTAAGCAAGATCTAGAGAGTTACACCATTTGAGGAATTGTTATTTAGCATATTTTTTAATAAGAAAAGATCAAAGCATTCATCCTTCATCAGGATTTTTGAATGTAACACACCCATCTATTTTAAAACTGATAAATTGCTTGAAAAACAAAGATCAGTCAGAAACAACAAACTAAAGGGGGCTATAGACTACTTACAAATATTCAAGGTGAAGACATGCTTTCTGGCATTGGTGTTCTCTGGTTACACTGGAAGAAAGACACAAGAACTAGAAAATAATGGAAAGAAGGAATAATACCTGAAATTATATTGATTTAAACTCTGAATGTCCTGATATGGACCTTTTTATATATGGGCTACATCTGGATATATGAAATTATGAACTGTTAGCTGGAAAAAGCACACCTGCATACCTGATGGGTATAAACAACAATAAACAGAAGAGTTGCAAAGATGGCCCCACGTGTTTTAGGTGAGTGCAGGCAAGTCTGCTGCACAGAGAGCTCAGCTGGCTGTTTCTAATCACAGTTCAGAATAGAAGACACAAAAGTTTAATGTTTTGCCATTCTTAGTATTAATCAAATTCAATTTGCATTTCCATGTGTGGCTGTTTCAAGTTCACTGTTTCCACTTTATCCAGCATCAGGTGCTTCCCTGAGGAATTCAACTGCGTGATACAGAGCGTGTGCAACACTCTCTTCATTTCCCAAAAAGGTTTCTAGACATATTTTTTTTTTTTTTTTTTTGCAGAAATAACACTTGAAAACAGCAAGTGTATCTTGTCAACTCAGAAACCAGAATGAGAACTGACCTCTGTAGTAAACTGTCAGGAACATAACCCTCTAGCCAGTCCCACAAAAGCAAACACACAAAAGAAAACAGAAATAAAATTATCTCAGGAAGTTTAAGCAGCTAAAAGTCATTCACCTCAGACCACAATTTTACAGTGATTTTGGTGTTCCTTCTGATGGCGTCCTAAGTAAGTATGTGGAAAAGGATCCCACAAGCTCCAGTGTTGGTTCTTGGGAAGGGACAAGCCAAATGACTTCTGGAGGAAAGTCCCATACACGCCTTCAGGCAGGCTGGTTTGGGCTATGGGAAACTAGCCCCATGCTTCTTCAACGTTAATGGACTTAAACAGTGAGCAGTTCATCTTATCTCATCTCTCAGGCACCAAACCTACAGACAAGTCTAAATTTCACGTAACTTGTGAGATAAGCCCCCTTTGGAGGCAACTGTTTCTTCCCATTGCATGCAATGGGAGACTTTGCTGTCTAGCTATCTAATTTGTAGGCATCATGTTTGGGTGAGATAAAAAACTATGAGAATCGGGGTGAGAAATTCAGTTTTGGGTTCCTCACTAGAGCTCTGAAAGGAATGAATTAATAACTTTGCAGAGCAATAGAGATGAAGCACACCAAATGTAAACACTGGAAATCGGTATGTATGTGTGCATGTAAGAGGAACAGAGAGATAAAGATTTTGAAGAAATAAAGCTGTTTTGCAAACCTCTGTTTCTTCTAGACACATTTTCACTGTTGCTACCCACATCCCAGTCCCCAGACTGAAGTGGGATGGAAACTTGCTGTGTTACCCCAAGGTTTTGTTGCTTGTTACGTGACCACTGCCAGAGCCATCACTGCTGTTCTGATGCAGCTTCCTTTAGCATTTTCTTAAATCAGAAGTTTCTCCAAGATACTTAAGGATTTGCCTGTTTGATAGAACGAGGTAAAATAAAGAGAAGATGCTGAATAATATAAACCAAGTGACTTTTGGGCCCATTTTTTTGACTGGTCTTAGCATTTGCTTCTAACGTTTAATACAATAAAGTGCTTTTAGAAACCAAGGACGGGAAAAATCAGGGTTAGAAACTTTGCAAAGGTGGTATGCAGCCGTATTCTTTCGGAAAGACATCAGGCCCTACCAGCAGGGCCAGCACAGGCTGGGACCTCTAGTCTCCTATGAGAGGCAGCAGTTCCCAGCTTTGTCTCCTGAGGGGTTTGAGCCTCTCATGAATGGCACATTTTCTGGCTGAGAAGCAGTGCCTCTGGCTCCCAACAACTTCCTACCAGCCTGCCTAACCTCTCATTTGGGCAGGAAAAATACTGACTGGCACAACACCCTTGAAAGGATGCCAGTCCCTCACTTCAGCCCATCTTCTGCCAAGGTCAAGATCTTCTCAATTTCCAAACTCATTTCATTCAGTTCTACCCCCTGTGGTTGAGAAAAGTTTCCCACGGACACTTTTGGAACCCCTTCATCATTCTTTATATCAACATAATTCTTAAATGTTAAGCTATGAGATGCTAAAATTACAGTATCGCAAGGTTTGGTTCTTGAACTTGCCCTGTATGAAGATGCAAAGTGTCCCCTCTTCAGTGACCCTGGCCGGAGGGTGGAAGGAAGCCAAGCCTGTTTGTGCTCAGCCAGGCAGAAGTGCTGCTGCCACTATGGAAAAGTATCCTGACAGCAGCCCTGGCTTGAGTAGATTTGCACAGCAGGTGCAGAGTAATCCTGATACACACTTTTCTACACAGAGAGCTTATCAAACACACTAAGAAGAGCCTTTTACACGGGTATTCTATGAAATAAAATATGTATGGTTTTCCACCTGCTCAAGAATACAGCTGCATACCACCTTTGCAAAGTTTCTAACCCTGATTTTTCCCGTCCTTGGTTTCTAAAAGCACTTTATTGTATTAAACGTTAGAAGCAAATGCTAAGACCAGTCAAAAAAATGGGCCCAAAAGTCACTTGGTTTATATTATTCAGCATCTTCTCTTTATTTTACCTCGTTCTATCAAACAGGCAAATCCTTAAGTATCTTGGAGAAACTTCTGATTTAAGAAAATGCTAAAGGAAGCTGCATCAGAACAGCAGTCATGGCTCTGGCAGTGGTCACGTAACATTTTACACCTGCTCAATTTGCATTTGGTGTTTTTTCTCCTTTCACTTGTATTTGCATGGCAGTGGTGCGTGGTTGTTTTTTTTTTTAATTCCACTATTGTGTCTTTCCCTTTTTTATTAAATACAGTGCCCTCTTGTGCTCTACTGGATGCTTCTCCACCAACTCTGAGCTTTTGCCCTCTCCTCCACTATGAATCTGCTCTGCCAGGTTTTCAGCTGACACGACATCGCTCGTACCCAGGAAGTTTCTGGGCTCCTACTGCTTTCCTGCTCCTTGTTAACTGTGGATTAAACACACAGACTCTCTTCAGCTGCCTGCGAGGTCTCACTGTTCTGCTAACTGGGACCACATTTTTCAGAAGTGGAAATTTGGGAGCATGGTCCTGGGAGAGAGGGGTTGCTGGCACATGTCAGTGCTTTTGATCACTGCTTGTTTGTCAGTCGGTATGGAAAAAACCTGGGTCTTAGTATCTCTGCGCACAAAAGAAACACACTCATTTAAAACAATATCCAAAATAAATGGCAATACTCATTTTTGAACTATCTGAAAACATGCTAAAGCAATACAGATGCTATAAATCCTCTATTGTCATCTGTGGCTGTAAACAGGGCGGCTGGCTACAGGCAGTGCAGATACGAAACACAGAAAGAGCCACAGTAAGAAAGCCACAGCTAAAGCACTACTCCTCAGAGTAATTGCGGACTAGTAAATCTGGTTGCTTCCTTGTCTCTTATTCACTTTCCTTTATCATCCCAGGTTTCTTCAGAAAGCTGGTGCTAAAGTGGTATCACACAGCAGAGTATCTCCAACCTCCATCTTGGGCAAGCATCTACACCCCCCAAATATTTCTGCTGAAGACCTGAGTAACTTCCCGTCTTCAAAAACTTGGCTAACAGAGTCTTTGTTCATCTCTGATGCATTCTATGTGGAGACAAGAGGAATCAAGAAAGGTGCCTGGATTTCTGCCGTACATCTGGTAAGTGGATCAGTTCTTGAACACTCTGCTTGGAGGACATGTGTCAATGTGTTGTTCAGTGCTTGTTGCTACTTTTCCCACATGTCCTTCTTCAGTTGTTGCAATGAGTAGCTGTTCTTCTGACATAGAAATTAGTCACAATATTCAGAGATTATTTATGCAATGTTACTGATCCCTGATGCCGAAGTCTGAGATGTCAATATCTTCTGGAACTTCCACTGTCATCAGCCCATCTTGTGCAATAACTGCTAGAAATTGTGTTGAGAACACAGAGGCAAATAACGGCGAAGAGACTTACAGCCAAAGTGCCCTCCAAGTAGCTCTGACTGCATGCAAAGGCTTGAGTGACAGTGATGTTCACAAGCCTTCAGGACTGCCTAGTGCTTAATTCCTGAGGGATTAAGAGTTTAGTTCAAGGTCTTTTTCATTCTTCATTTAGTCAAGAACTAAATGCACAGTAACACCTGAATATAGCCTTTTCTTCTTTTTCTCCAGATGGATATAGCTTTCCATTTCAATAAAAATTTCCATTTCTCCTTCCATTTAAAAAGAAAGAGAATATCATGTTTAGTCATCTGTAGGTTGATTGTGGCTACCTGATACCTGGAACATGTAAATCAGGACTGATTGGCACAAAGGAAATAGGCTACATGCAAAACATTTCATACAAAAAAAAGTATAAAAAAGTAACACTTTGTTGGATTTATTATTTATTCAGAAATCCTACTTTTGGAACTTGTGCTGAACCTCAGTTTTGGTTTTGGTTTGTTTGCTTTGCGTTTTTTTAAGCACATTGATTTTTGTCTTCATGATGAATGAAAACTTGCAGATATGGATGCTTAAGGTTCAAAAGCCAACAGATTGTAGAATCATAGAATCATTTAGGTTGGAAAAGAACTTTAAGATCATCAGATCCAGTCATTAACCCAGAACTGCCAAGTCCACCACCAAACCATGTCCCCAAGAACCACATCTACACATTTTTGAACACTCCCAAGGGTTCCACCATCTCCCTGGGCAGCCTGTTCCAATGCTTGACCAGCCTTTCAGTGAAAAAAAAATGTCTTAATATTCAATCTAAACCTCCCCTGGCACAACTTGAGGCCATTTCCTCTTGTCCTGTCACTTGTTACCTGGGAGAAGAGACCGACCCCCACCTGCCCACAGCCTCCTTTCAGGTAGTTGCAGAGAGTGATAGGGTCCCCCCCTGAGCCTCCTTTTCTTCAAATAAACAACCCCAGCTCCCTCAATTTCCTTTTTCTTTATGATTTAAACCTTCACATCTCTCATGATTTTCAGGAAGCTGCCTCATAAATGGGTCACTTGTTCATCATATGGGGGTTATTACTGTGTTATGCAGAACAGAGGCTGCAGGAATCTGCTGCAGGGAAATCTCAGTCCTCACAAGCTCTCCTGCCAGCTGTTGTCCCTTCGCAGGATGCACAGCACGTCTGAAGGTGGAACTGCAAAATAGCCTTGCTGGTACTGATCTGCAGAGCTGTCTTTCCAGGCGTAAGAATGCTATCTAATGGTTAAAAACCTGACTTTAGCCTTTTATATTGGAAAATGTATGCAATATATAACTATTTAGCAATGCAAAGCAGAATTAAAAAATGAATAATTTGGGACTTTGTGTTTGAATGAGGAAGTGAAACACCTGTTAGGTTGGAAAGCCTAATTGAATTTTCATTGAGTTGTCTTTGTGTAGTATCAAAGTGTCTTTAAAGGTTAAAGCATCATCATATCAAGGCAGGTACTGAACATTTCTCAGATTAAACACGTTCTTATCTGATTACTAAGCCCATAAATCAAATCTTTTTAGATAAATTGTTAACAGCAATGTTCCTTCAGCTGTTCCTATTAAAAAGAACATACTCTGTTTTACTCATCGGGTTTACTGAAGTTTAACAAGATCTGTTTCTCTTAATCACTTACTACCTTTTTCTGTTTTTTCCTTTGAATCTTCTTTTGTCTCATATCTTTATATTAATTCAAAGTCATAATTTTCACTGACAGCTTGTTACGTGTTCAAATAAGTGACCACAAATTTATTTACCAGAGAAAGAAAAATCCTTAATAGCAAAGAGTGTCTTTGATATTGTTTTGGCATAAATAAAAGCACAAGGCCAGGCTAAACCCAACATATAATATAAGTAGAGGCCATCTTGCCTGAATTATAATTAATTTCAAATTCTTCCTGTTGCCATGACACCATGCATGAAAAGAAATAAGCCAGGCATTGTGCAGCACTCCAGAGCTTGTTGGAATTTGGGGTTTTGTTTCTTATGTTTAAAATAGCAAGAAAATTCCATTTTAGTGAAACAAAAGTCAGCAGCAACACCAGAGAGGTTTTCTGCTCTGTGGAGTGGGAGAGGGGTGGATGCAAGATATCTTCTGAAATCTTGCTCATTGAAGGAAATAATAATAATGAATCAGAGATGTTTGCTTAAATTGCCTGATACTACTCCTGGCTGATCAAGTGATAATCACCTTTTCTAATCATTGTGGACTACCCTTATTTAATGTTCCTCTGTGGCCACCCCCTCCCAGCTGCTTCAGGGCAGGGATTAGCCAGAGCACAGCACACAGCCCACACACCCATCACACAAACCTTATTTTGAGTCTTCAGTAGAAGCTGAGTTCTTCAGGGTGGAAATACCTGTTTTACACAAAGGACATCCAGGATGCTCTAGAGAGTAATGGAAATGTTTTTGGACCTCATGTTCTGACTGCTTTTATGGCCTTTTGAGAGATTATGATATTTTCCTGTAAACAGAAGCGGTTTGCCTTCCCCCACCAACATGTTGAGTGTTCCTTGTATCCAGGAGCTTTTACAGTTCCTACTGTTACACATGTGGTTGTTGAATACTCAGAAACATAAAGCCCTATAAAACGCTTCCACTGGGGCATCGTTACTTGTTTTATGGGCATATCCCACCCAACGCAGCCTCCTGGCTGAGACCATTAACTGTTGCTTGAAGCAAGACACCAGGAATCCCACAGTCATCTCTATGGGGCTGTTGCCCACCCGTATTTAGAGATGATCATCTCTGAGCAGAGGCAATCATGGCCATTTCTGCTGAGTGCTCCGGGCGCTGCGAGCTGCAGCAAAGGGGCAGGCAGGCAGGCAGGCAGCTCCCAGCTGCTTTGCTGGCACTGGGCAGCAGCTACAGCTCCTCTGCGAGCTTCATATTCGAGTTGGAGTAAGAAAAGTCATAGTCCAGCCAGGCAAAAGAAATGTTATAACCTTAATGAGCTGTGCTGACAGGCTGCACATTTAAGGTTGCCATCAAAAACTTTATAGACCTTAAGTACTGAGTGTCCTGAAGGGTCATTAAGATGTCCTGTAATTTAAAGCAGATGTTGCTGGAACCTCAGGCATTTCTTTTTTCTTTTGTCTCACAGCATCAGCCTCTGGCCAGACCCTGTGGCTCAGAAGGGGTTTTCTCAGGCACAATGGTAAAATCTGTCAAAGAGAGATGTTTGTACCCTACAGAAATCTTTGGGTTTCAAGGGAGCCCTGGCATGTATCTAGAATGACCAAAGATATGCTTGCAGGTACTGTAGCTTTTCATGTTCAGTTTATTTCCACGACAAATGTCAGAGAAAATTTAGTCTGGGTCAATTGCCTCAGGTTAGTGCAAAGGAGAAGCTGAGTCAGAGGGTCAGCTCTGACATAAAGGTCTCACATTTTAACCCAGTCACAGCTCCCCCTCTGCCTCCCTTACCAAGTTTTAGTTGTAAGGAGATGCCAGCGGCTGACTGTGGAGCCTGCAATGCAGCACATCCTAAGATCGCAAGCGAAAGGATAAATCTGCTAGTAAGAGTGATGGCACTAAGCATCAAACCTACATTTCTATCTGCTACCATAGAGGCAGAGGTGGCAGAGAGGAAAGTGTTCTTTCTTGGTACCTCTACCTTTTGCTGCTCTGTATCTCTCAGCTTTCTGTTTCGTACTCTGGCAAGCAGTGAGACGGCCCCTGTACACTTGCATCTTCCAAGGGCCATTCTTCAACACACAGCACTGCTCTGCACCTAAAAACCATACCCTGCTGCTGGGAAGCCAGGAAAAGTTGGAAGCAGCATCAAAAGGCTGGAGGCATCCTGCATTGAGAAAGTCTTCAGTCTGTAACCACCTGACCAATGCTGAAGACTTGGGAGATCTGCTGAACAAAATGTAGCGATATGGTGGGAGCAAAGTGTTGGCAGTCTGCTAAGATACACTGTGCTACCCCAGTCCTCTAATCACACTGTTTTGCATCAGATAATTGCGAGGTCCTGAAAAGGAAAAATGAATCCAGCTGAAAAACATGGTCCAAACATCCTTACAGGCTGTAATTGGCATGAACCAGAACTTTCCTGGGAGCCCCTGGAAGTTTGGCAGGGAGATGGCAGCAGCCAGGACAGCACATTATATTTTCTTTAAAAGTTAGAGTTTGTGTTAGTGTTGGCAGGATCCTGAAACATCCTAGGCCACAAAAAATAGAAGAAACTAACTTTTCACTTTGCTTTACTCAGATATACCTGGGAGGAGGGGGGAAGACACACGAACATTGGAACACACATAAACAGAATGAGGTAAAGGCAGAAGGAATCACAGCAACCCGCTGTTGCAGCTTGCCCCCACTGCCAAACGTGTTGACTACTAAACGGCTGGTTGGAGTTATTGTTTGGACAGTTGCATTGTTTCTGCTGAACATCTGTATTGAGGAACACAGCTACGACAGCAGGCGTGGGTAGGAAGGGGGAAGAGAATAATTTGGCTCAGTTACAACATCCGTCAATTATAAAATATAGAGGAGATGCAATGTTATTAGCCAATACTTAATCTGTTTTGAACTAACTGATTTTTAGTGTTCCCCCTTCTTCTCTCAGTGTGATTAATCTCAGTACTCTCTGAACACGGCATTTTGAAAGAGACCTCTGGTTAGCACCTCTCATTTTACATTTGCAGACTGAAACATCTCTATGTGTATATCAGTTTTCTGAAAATTCAACTACTTAGGCTTTTCCATTTTCAGAAAAGGTTTATATACTCTCAGAGAGCAGGAGCAATAATATATGTTAATACCCAGAGACTAAAACAGCCCCAGCAGAGTGTGCAGGCCCATCGTAACATCGTTATTTTTAGCCATGATATCATTACAATTAACTCTGCGG
Organism: Falco peregrinus; assembly: GCF_023634155.1. NCBI lineage: Eukaryota > Metazoa > Chordata > Aves > Falconiformes > Falconidae > Falco > Falco peregrinus. The sequence goes on from NC_073727.1 coordinate 64,824,061, forward strand.
AGGTTTGGAAACAGAGACTTTAAAAGCTTGAGATAGAAACCTTGTTAATAGGGATTTCTCGAAGCCAGCGGGTCCCTATTGCTGCAGCGGCGTTCAGAGGCTGCACCCTGCTGGCTCTCAGCAGCACCGCTTACCGCTGGGGCTTAAAACGCCCTGCTTCATGTGCTTTTCTAACGCATCAAAAAAAGTGCATCCCTATTCCAACTCAGGTAACCCTCACTAGAGGTACACCCACCATAGAATTTACACCAGAATTCAACAAAATGCGTAGACTAATAATTACTGAGGTGAGAAAAGAAAGAAACAAATGCTATGTTACGCTTATCTGCCAAGGCAATTTTAAAAGGAAAATTTTGCACAGTCTCACACGTTTCTCCTGTGGCTAATCCCACAAAACAAGTGTTGTTCGCAAATATAATGAGGCCTCAGGATTTTGAGGCACCTCAAGCATTTCTGCCACTCACCAAAACGCAAACATCATCTCAAGGGAGCAAAGAAAAAAAAAAACCAAAACACAAACCCAAACTAAAATGTGTGCTTGTTTGTAATCATTCTCAAGACTAAAACACAGCAGCATAGATCTCAGGAATGGCTGAGTCCACAGACTTTAATTTAGACTGGTACGAGCAGGTCAAGCCTACAGAACCTGCTAAGCTAGTGTGTTATGTTCACTCTCCTTTAATGATACATGTTTTTCTCTTATAATCCACAGCGAAACCAGTCTCTTGTATTCTGCCACACAAAACAGGTCATGACAACTGAGGCAAATCACTGGCAAAGAAAACCTGTCACACTAACACGGCAGTCTGTCACATGTGCTCTCTTACTCAGCAATACAAGCTTGTGGCTCACCTAAAATGAAAATCCAAACTCACTAAAAAGTAATGGAAAGGTTAATCCCTTTTCATGGGCTCTGAGCATACAATTCATAGCATACATGGAGTCCCACTTATTCAAGCTTATAGACATTTATTTTCTCTTTTCCAGCTACTCGGGGGGGGGGGCGCTTGGGGGTGGAGAAGGCAGTGTTTTGAAGGAGGAAGTGATTTAATTCTATTCCTAATACACTTTCTTCCATGCAAAGCTACAAAAAATAACCCAGAACCTTTATCGGTCTATTTAATATGGGCAATCTCCATTGCTCCAGGATCACATTTCTTGCTCTACAAAATTACACAGTAGAATTTCTTCTTCCTGTAAACATATATAAACTACACTGACTAGAAGCCACATTTGACATTTAAGGACATGCTGTGCATAAAAATAAAGTACCACATAACAGCCAGACACCCATATTTACATTCAGATTTTACAAAACAGCATTGAGTTAGGATACCTAGCATTTACTCCCAGGGACTCTCTTCTTTGCGACCCTAGGTTTAAGTTTAGTGTTTATATAGTGATTATAGTGTTTATTTCATTTTTGGCTTTAAAAAAAAAAAAAAAAAGGTGACCAAGGAACACCAGGAATAAATTACCAGTTAGCAAATCCAGCTTGATGTTGTTCTTGTGCACACACCACAGAAGAACTGGACTATTCAGTCCTTCAAGTGCATTTCCATCACTTGCACGTGTGAGTCGGTTTGCATGATTTACAGCAAATAAACATTTTGTGGATGTGCCACGTGTTAAGTTATAGACATCACACACACAGACACACACTATATGGGAGCAGTGTAACCAGGTTCTCATTTCCTCCACCAAGGTGTGCCCTGGTATCTGAAAGCACTACTTCTGGTAAGGCACTCTGCAACTGTTTCTCTCAGGTTTAGCCATGTAGAAGTTGTGAGTCTGAGCAAAGACAGTTGCCTAGATTTCTTCTGTCATCAGAGTGGGCGGGGAAAAAAACCACATCTGCGAAGCATCTTGAGAGTCCCAAAGACCCAGAATACGTGTCTTTGCGTGACTACCACGAGTTAAGGCCAGACACCTGAACATTAAGACAAACCTCATAATTAAGTGGTGTCAGATTCAAGGCTGGATCTTGGTTCCCAGAGTGCAGAGTCTGAGTAGCAAAGCCATCCATGTGCAAGACAGCCTTTTATCTCTTATTTTCAAAATCAAAATCAGCAAAGGTTCCATCAATTTCTATATACCCTGCTTAAAATAAGTATAGATGCACTGCTAACAGGCAAGTACCCACAGCATAAAATCTCCTATGAGAAACATCCTAGATGATCTCCAATTAAGAAAATAATTTTTTTAAAAAAGAGGTTTTGCGGATATTGTGGATGCACTGTGCTTGCAGGTTGGCACTGTCAGTCTCTAGAATTCGATTTCTACATCTGCGTCTCTATTAGCACCATTATAATTAGCAGAATGCTCGACCTAGCACAATGTTTTTGTGCTGTGGGATTCAATTGTGCCAATTGTTCAGTTCTTACAGGACAGTTACTGGCATGATTTTGACCTGAACTCTCCCACCCAATGCCCAGATGGGGTTCAGGAGTTACTCTGGGGCTGGGGTCCCTCCTAGCAGAACTTACCACTAGGGATGCGGGTCGCCTCTGGCGACTGAATGATGCTGGACACTATTTGCTAGAACATACATGGGCTACAGTTTGCCACTTAAGAATTCAACTTAAATAATCTGATTTTAGACAGTTGAGACCCTGAAGTCTGTTACCTAGAGTTTCTGAATTGCTTGATTCTGTGATTACAGACTTGTGTAGAAACCCAGTCACAGAGCTGAAGGCATGTGTAAGAAAACCCTGCTACAGCAAGGTAAGCCGAACAGGGCAGACAGACTGAGGAGATGCCCAGGGAGCTAAACGTTACTGAACTACACGCAAGTGACTGAGAAACAATCCTCCTTTCTGAAAGAAAACTGCAAAGACAACATACCCTAATTGGAAGGAACAGACTGTGGGAGCAGGGAAAGACAGGCGATTGCTTTGTTAATGATACCTACTCCTAGAATCGGTCAAAACCCCTTGTGGCACTTATAGACATTTTTCTGCCCAATTGAACAAAATATCTAAACTGATCTTTCCCTTATGGAGAAAAATCATTATGCTTCATGCAAATGACAGGAGGCATGACTGAGTAGCAGCTATTATGCAGCCTTGGTTTTTCTTAAGTTGTCAGATATAAAGCACATACACGCATCAGTTATGCATACCATTTTTTTTTAAGAAATTGTGCCTGTGCTTTTCCTAGGGATATAGACAAATTGCACCCTAACAAGTGAGAAAGAAACTAAGAGCACTGAAGACAAGACTGCATCCTCACCTGCAGTTCGGGCAAAACGCAAAGTGCGTGTTGACGGGCTGAGAGGTATGAGAGCCAACTCCACTGTCAGAGGGAGTTCAGTATGCTCTGTTGTTCAGGTGATTGCACTTTGCCTTTGAAAGTTTCACCTACACAACACAAACCCAGGGGAATACAAGCTACTCGCATTTATCTCCACCAGACCTAAATGTGTGGTGCAAGAACATACATGCATCTCAGAGTGATCCTTGGAGCAGCACATTCACCCGGCTAGGGCGTCCATCAGCGGACTGCAACAGGAGCTGGACCAAAGACCCAGCTGTGGGTCAAATTATCTCTAGAGATACCCAGATTCACTCCTACGGCTAAACTGGGAGACAATGAGCCAGAAACCTCAGTTATGCCCAGAAACGAGGCAGGAGGTCTCCAGGCTACAGGCTGTGCTTGCTCAGGATCAAGGATCAAGAGGTGGGTAAGCACAGGGAGTCCTACCATAACAAAAGCACTTTGCTTTAGTGAATGTATAGCACTGGGAAGTCACTATGAAGAATCACAGGAGACGCATTCATTTAAAATATCTATTGAAATTACAAATTAAACTCTTCAATATGATTCAAAGTACAAAACACAACATTAAAAGGCATTCAACAGCTCTTTTATACATCACAGTGTTAGTGGCACAAAATGTACTTACATTTCAAATACATCAACAGAACTATTTTTACACTGGTCAAATACATTATTTATAGATATGCATGACTCCTTCATGCTTATCCCTATACAAGTTTAAAATACATCCATGGTAAAATGATCAAGAAAGGTTCAGTTATGTACCATGTACCTGTACCTAATGTTCCTGGAATTCTTATAAGAGAGATACACAACTCAAAGCAATAATGAAGACCACAGGGCTCTAAACACAAACAGCATGCCTTACTTAGTATAAGTGCATTAGCAATTAAGCACTGATGCAGGCTTTTTTGATGCCTTTAATATCACTGTCATCAACAACCATATTCTACCCGTCTTCCTTAGGATTTTAGACTACGCACATGAAATGTACCAACTTTGGTTTTAAAAAAGCAAACCTGCACAAAGCTTTATGCATGCTGCACCTCACTGGGATGAAAACAGCCTGTATCAAATATATTTATTCCTATGCAGTAAAAGGCCTACAGATGAAATGCACAAAACTTCATTTTCGTTTTCCTGCTCATAACAAAAGCACTTCATCTTTTTCTGATCTATGAATATTTTATCCTATCAGCTCCACAAACAGGAGATCTTTTCACTAATTTTGATTGTGTTTCCTGCATGTCAGGAGATGAACTGCAAGCCGAGAGTTGATCCAGTTAGCTCTTATTTGGGATTTTGCCTAATTCATAAGCCAGAGTATTTGAGGAAAGATCATGCTGCTTGGTATGTGGGGGAAAGCATCCCAAATTCTTGGCATGCTAAAGTCAGTAGTAGGAGGTTTCAGGATGAATGCCAACATGAATAAAACTGAAATATTAACATAAAACTACAGTAAGCATTTATATACAGTCTTTCATCACAGGATCTTGAAGAGCCTCAAAACCAATGAATTTGCCCTCACAATCCTCATGTGAGGTAGGTAAACATTGGTCCATCCATTTAAAAGATGGTTAAATTGAGATAAAAGGAGATAAGTGACTTGTCCAATGTCACGTGGGGAAACCACATTGCTACCACCATTGAAGGTGGTATGGGCTGTGTGCTCTGACCCCTCTCAGGGCTGACTTCAGCCCAAGCAATGAATGTCAAGTCTAGGGAGATGCAAAGCCTCTGGAGTCTGGACTTGACACTCGCTCACTAGACATGACACCACTTCATCCCAACAGAACATGCAAATTATGTATTGTTACAAACGCCACTAAAAATAGCTTTTAAAACAATCCAAACTCCCTAAATAATAGCATAACCATAATAAACTCAAGAGAAATCATGTGGTGAACCTTATTTTTCTGGTGAAATTCTAAAAAGCCAAAGCTGTTGTAACAGAATTTCATCTGGAAAGCAGCAGAGACAAACATTCACTTCTCCATGGCAGGGGATTTAAAAGTCAGAGTTTAAAATAAGGTACTTACAGTTCAGTTTCAGGGTATTGAATGTCACGCTATCAATGTAAGCTGTAACATTAAAATGCCCCAAACTCAATACACCACCACCAGAAGTTGCTACTTTGGAATCAAATCAGCATTAAAAAAAAATTCAAAAAAAGAAAAACAAAAAAATCCCCGAGAAGAATACAGATGGAACGACATTTAGCAAACCTGAACAGATTAGGTATTTGGTAAACATATGTAGGCATATAGTCTATCCCAACAGCCAGGATGTGAAACAAGAGGTAACGTCATAAAAATCTCCAGTAGAAATTCAAATATGTCGAGATCAGACAGATATACTGACAGAAGTACACAGTTTTCTGATACATAACGTTACCTGTGAGCATCAATTAGAAACTATAATGTAAAGATGTCTGTATTTGTAAAAGACTTTTCTTTCTTTTTTTCTTTTAAATCTGGAAATGCATCAATGTTGACATTGATTATTAACTGGCCACACAGTACCATGGAAAACTCAAGTTTCGCTATACTGCCGCAAAAAGGCTGTCTCTGAGAAAGGCACAGAGAACGTAAACCTCATACCAGGAGGACACTGGTCCTGTTAACAGGCCACTGCACCTCTGCTGTTTACTGTCATCCCAGCAGCCAAATCTGTCATTAGAGCCACTGCTGCACACAGCAAAATCCCTCAGTGCTGCTAGTTAGAAAAGTAACAGCTCATGAAATCTTTTACGTCCTGTGGTCCAGGGGTTTTTTTGTCTCCAGTTAAATAGAATTACAGGGCCAAGTATGAAAGGCCACTGTTCAAGCTTACCTGCAGGAAGCTGTCCCTTGCAGAAGGGTTTCCAGGACTTCTGCACACCGAAGCAATGACTCGGCACAACCCAGGTGCTCGGCTTGGGGTACATGGGGGGAGACGGACTGAGCGGCTGCCAGAGCCGGGTGAGATAACCAGATCCCCGCCTGCTGAACTCAGCGCTTCACACACACCCTGGGGGCTGGAAAACAGCCATCCAATGCACTACCCTGATTTCCTTCCGCAGGTTTTTTTGAACAATTACGCATTTTTTAATAACACAGATAGCTTACAATACTGAAAAGACTCTGATAACAAAGGATCTGAACAGTGCATTGCCACAAACAATGTGAAGACACCATGAAGGGTTCAGACTTGCTGGAAACCAGCTATCCTTTATCTTCACATTACAATGGCTGAACTCATTAAAATCAAGCCAGATAAGCAAACTGCAGACAACCTCCAGCTCCTGAAGCTGAAATCTGTGGTCAGATACAGTTTGAATCTGGATACCAATAAACTTGGAAGAAGGAGAAAGAGAAGCAATTCAAGAGTTGTTTTATAAAAATACAGTGGCCCTTTTCAAAATTGTACCCTACAGTCTTTTTATTTAACAGACAGTATAAAACAAACGTATAAAGGAGGAGTCACTTCCTTATGCCTGAGCTATGAAAACATATTCCCAGCCTGTGACAGCAGCCAGAAGCAGTTGCATTGAAGGGTCTTAATACATTTGTAGTGCAAAGTTATCCTGGCTTCAACATACTCATCCATTTCAGTACATTGATAATGCACAGAAATAAATGATGATGAAAAAAACACAGTTGAACTTAGTCCGCAAGCCATTCAAAATAATGTTTTCCTTCAGTACTACACACAGACATACACATTGTTTCAGGTGCTTTATATTTCATAGCAAGAAGTTATTAGTCAAATTCTTGTAGGCTTTACAATCAGAGTAAAATGTTTTTCAAAAAAATATCTCTAAAGAGAAATTACAATGATTAATAGTATGTTGACTAGCACGCTTTACTATCCTGGAAACACAGCACTGTGAATTCCACAAAATCATCAAATCAAGTGATTATTTTTCAAATAAAAACTTGTTTCGTCACAGTATTGTTATTAACAGCATACACCATACAACCTATGATATTAACTCTGAAAATGGGCTAAGTAGTTTAAATTTAAAGTACAACTTCCACAAATATCCCAGGCATTTTTATTCTTAACTACAGGGATAACCCTGATGTATTTTTATACTTAAAAGGAAAGATTCACTGATAACCCAAGAGTCTGCTAAATAGTAAAGTTAGTCCTGTATTTTTTAGTAATTGCCCTAAAGGCAGAAGCAAGCTATTTTGAGCTTCCAAAATCTTTCAATAGCACAGCTATTTACACATTTGGTTTAAATACGATTATATATATCTCTCTCTATATATAAAAAGATTAAGATACCTGGATTAGAAGTTACATAGCCCTATAAGTGTAGCAGAACCCTAAACAACAGCAAAAAATAACAATTCAGAAAAATACTAGTGGTCCAGCGGTAATCAATACCATCAATGCATTTTTAAAAGAACCTTGATTAGATAGCAGGTTTGTGACACCAAGGTTTGTGTCAACCTTACAGCTTCATCAATTCATTTTTAAAATGTAGCTTTCAATCAAACAAATTTATATTAAGACTTCAAAAAATTCCTGGAAGGCAACAGGACCAACTTTGTCCCTCTAACCCTCCCCAGATTTCAAGAAAGGCATAGGATGGCCTATATGCACCTTATTGATTTTCTTATACTTGGAAAAATAGGTACTAAAAAGGACATTGTGATGGCTTTAACAAAAACAGATGTGTAATAAACATGGCAAAGTCACAGTAAGTTGACTATCTGGTTTAAATGATAGGCAACAAATACATACAGGAATAAGAAGACATCAAATATGTAAGCGAACAGATATGCAGACGTTTAGGTTTGTATGCATTTTCAGCTTGTTTTGCTGATGTCATTCTGTACAGTTCCCAGTCCACCAGCAGGGCAGCAGAAACCTTTTGCATTTTTTTTAGCAGTATCATCTCTTCATCTCTGATAGCTACTCAGGTCCATGGTCTCCCTTTAGCACCAAACTTGCCTTCCATTACCCTCCTTGTCTATCATCAATTATCTATGCCACAGTAGTAACAACAGTTTCTGGAACCGAGATTGTGTGTCAATGAAAAGCAGAATGGGACAAGTAAGGCTACACCAATGTAAGTGCAAGAGGGAAACAGCAACAGCAACAATAAAATCAAAACACATGTTGTGATGAGTCCAATCTTCTTTCAGTCTAGGTAGGCAGAGGGTCATCATCTCCTTTATTACACTTGCACTTGCAGCACAGAACAAATGGTGTAGCAAGCAGAAGGAAAGGGGAGGCCACCAAAAGTAGAAGACCAAATCCTGCAAAAATTCCTACCACCTGCAAGAGAAAAGAATACCACTGCATTAGGGATAGCAATTGTCTGCATTCTGCTGACATCAGTGCACCACCAGTGTCCTTCGATAGGATCTCAGCAAGTGCCATTGACCTTACCACAGTGAGGACTTCCCCCCAAGAGCACGCTACAGTCAGCTCCTGCGATCAGCAAACATGAGTGAAATCAGAGAGTGAACGCTCATGTTTCATGGCTCCAGTCAACATCGTGCCACACAACTCAGGTCCATCACACAAAGTGATGCACACTGTTATTTGCCTTTTCGAGTTCTGCTATATCTCAAACAACTAATGAAGCAATTGACTAGACACTTTTTTCTTGATCAGATGTAAATATCAGGATCAAGACTAGAAAAGAGTTAGAGACTTTCACTTCCAGGTGCTCCCTTTTTTGCTGGAGAAAGCTCCAAAATTAATCAGTCTAAGTTTTCATGTTGTTCATGGACAGCCAGGGAAGACTCCCACAAACTTCCCACCAGCAGCAACACAAGCTTGGGGATCTCAGCCACAGGTTACAAACACTATGGACTACAGAAGGACTCTGAATATGTAATGGCTTTTTGCAGTCAGACCTGAGCTCATCCTGCTGCTTCAGGGTACATGACCTAACTCTAAAAGCTTTTTTTAAATTGACATTTATTGATCACCCTCTTCCCAGCATGGGCAGAGGACCACAGACCTACCCATCCTGTCAGCGTGCCAAACTCTATTAGTTTCTACAGAGTTTAAATTTGGAAAACTATTAAAAAAACACTCAAGCTGAGGTTCATCGCCTGAGGAAGTTTCCCATTTGCCACAGGCAACTGTAAGTGTAATGCTGCAACAATACGCCTGCAAATTATTTGAGAAAATAATTTAGATTAATTCACATGAGAGAGTCTGTGAATAATATTGAATAATGAAGGCAGGAGCGGAATGCTAATCTGCTAGCAAAACCCCACAACAGAAGGCAAAATGAAATTAAGAGTGCAGTACTCATTAAGAATTCTTCTAGCCAGGGCTAGATACGCCACTTCAATTAGCTGGCAAATATTTAATTAGCCATGGTATAGAAGCGATGATTTACTAGTGCTTTTGTCGGCCACGGCCAATTTCTCGTTCTGATTACTACGTATGTATTTCTGCAGCTCCAGCACCGGGGCCGGGGGCTGGGCTGCAGGAGGTGGCGCTGCGGGACAGCGCTCGCCGCCCTCGGGCTGCCTCCTACCCTGACCGAGGCTTTCAGTCCCGGCTTTTAGCTGTCCAGGGACGAGGAGCTCAAACTTCCACGCCCCAACAATTTTATTTCTTGCCAAGAGCAATTTCTTTTTCAGCTTCAGAGGTGTGCACGTTTCGCTACTTAGTCTTTTTTTTTTTCTTTGAGGTGCTGACAATCTGATGCACATGTCATGTGCTAATCTCTGTATTTACTTCGTACAGACACAAACCAAAGCCAAATCCTCACCTCCTTTAAAAATCGTGACTACTAAAAATGCAGCTGCTGCCATACTGATCTTCGGAGGCAGCACACCCTTGCCTACCTCCTTGCAGCCCAGGCTAGATGTGTGCTGGTCAGAGCCAAGCTGGAAGGAAGTTAGCAATTCAGTGGACTGGATTGACTACTGCTAATTTTTATGAGCTATCTAATTTTCACCTTCCTTTCTGCCTCAATATGCTATCAAAGAGATAATTAAGGTTCATTTTGTTTGTTGTGGGTTGTTTTTTTTTGTTTATTTTGGGTTTTTTCTTGTGTTTTTTGCTTTTTTTTTAAACAAAACTGCCTGCTGACTATTACTCATCTTCTACTTGGTTCTGTTGCTTCTGCAGAAGTTGCTGTCCTACTCAGCATCAAGCCACTCCCTCTGGCCAAAACAAATATTTTCTTTTAAACCCACAAACCACAAACCAAAGGCTCACCTCAATTTGTCTTGGCTAAATACTCAAAGAAACTTCACATAAGGAAATGACTGCAATGTTGATTGGGCTTAAGCAGGTTTAGCAGAATCATATCCTGATTGGCAGAGACTTACCATTTGCTTTCTCAACAACGACCTGAACATCAAATGTATTGTCTATCAAACATATCTGCGCTAACTGCTGTAGCTAAGAACAGATTCCAAATATCAGATTAATCACCTCACATTACAGGTACATCAAGACAACTTATCTACCCACACACTTCCTAAGATACCGTTGGCTAAGCCACACAAAATTCAGTCCATAGCTCAGGCACCCAGGGGTGTATGTGGAGGGAGCACGGTGCAATCCTCATTTTATTTCAGTTTAGCTGTTTGACCAGAATTGGGGTTTATTCTCTAGACTTGGGGTTTATGCTCGAATGGAAAGAAATGTATATTTCAAGAAGAAAAGCGCTTCATAGCTTTTTACTGGCACACAGTTAATTTAGGAAAAGATGACTCAGAAACCCAGATGTCCCTGTATCTCTGAAGTGACTGTAAAGGCAGTAGATTGGACCAAGTCACACATTAGCATTTATATTACATGCATTAAAGTAGTGCAGAGAGCACTTTCATTAGCAGCATTCATGGTGGGTCCAGCAAGACTAGGTCTAGGCTACAAGAGCCATCCCCACGCTCTTTGTAACTGTCAGTTTGAATCTGTGTTTGAAACTCATGGGGTTACCTTCTGTCCATGAATGAGTCAACTGGAGTCCATAACAAGATATTGAGCATACTCAGGCTAATTCCTTTCCAGTTCTGGATCTGAAGCTAAAGATCCCTTGCAGGATGAGCTCTCCTGTTAGTAATATGGATGGTGGCAACCTAGTCCATCCTCTATGTTTACTGAGAACGCACTTGGACTGGCACTTAACTGGCTCTGCAAATGTACCCCTTCTAATTCTCAGTGGCTTTCTGCCCAGGAGTGTCCTCTCTGGAAGAGCAAACTGTTCCTCTCTGAGCTACAGCCCTCTTTAACAAAATCTGCTATGAAGATCAGCTGCCATTTAGCACAGAATTTTACCCTAAGGTGTTAAAATGAGCAAGGCAAAGGAAAGCACTATGACAGTAGTAGACCTGTAGAGAGCTTTTAAATATCTGAGCTTTACCTGTGTTCTGTGCCAGATAACAGATGCCCTGGAGTGTCCCAGCTTGTTTCGACAAGGTCCTTTGTCGTAATGTATAAGGAGAAAATCATCCTAAAAAATATTAAAATAAAAGGTAGGCAATAAACAGAAGTGTAAACTGTTCTTCAACTAATAAACCACTATTTCCTGAGAACTTATAACCAGGAACTGTACAGGAAGATAAAAACTTAGTAAAGTGGATATGGCCAGGTCTAACCTTTCCAAAGTGCTTTGTTTACAGCTAAGCATCTTCACAAACAGGGCTGTTTAGCAAGTGTTATGTATCTGTAATGAATTCTTCTCCCAAAGGCTCTCAAGCTGCATATTTAAATGCTAGCATGGAGTTCAGCAAGAGGATCCGAGAAAAGGACTATTGCATACATTTTACACATACAGAAAGAACAAAGGAAAACGAATACTTGTACTGCAGACTTCCCACAGTTGGTTCCTTTTACTAGTTGAAAGTAAAAGGGCAACACAGATCTTTGAGAAATTATGTCCCGACCTGTCCTGCCATCCTTTTGCAAACCAGTCAAGACAGCAGGCCTAGTACCAAGGGAACGCTGCTTTTTAACTGAGCACATGAAAAGCCTGTGAGTTAAGGACTATTATTAAAGCATTCAAATAGGACAACCCCAGGATCTGAATAGTCAGAGTAGCTTTCAGGAACTTCAAACATTTCCTTTGCTATTGTTAACAATGTTATAAAATAAAGCAGATGAAATGGAAACAGATGTTGTATATTCTATATACTCTGATCCTTGGGCATGATAACAGGCTGATTTTAAAAAGACAAACATATGACAGCAGCAGCTTATAGACTGACAAATTCCTGGTGCTAGGAGAACATTGTATTCTTTTTCATATGTCAGATGTATTTCTTGTCCCACAGAACACAATGAACGGTAAAATCTGACTGCTAATCTTCTACATGATGACGCACCAAATCTAGAGTTTGTTAAACTTCCACTAAGGAAGTCTGAAGACTAAGAACATTGCTGTACTCATCCTGTAACTCCTTCAAGAAGGAGAACTTGAAAAGTCAGTATTAAATGAAGTATTAGTGGGGAAAAAAAAACACAAAGCGAAGCAACGTCCCTTCCCAATCTTACTTGCCACTAAGTAAGATTGCAAACAGAGTATTTTCATGAAATTTTACTTTTTGATGATTACTTACTGACTCACATCAGCAAAATGCTAAGATTGCACAGGTCAGACAAGTGAAAGAGAGCACAAATCCTATCAAATTACCAGGATCAGGTCTGGTGGGTTGTGGACCACCAAGTTGGGCAGAAGCTAGTGAGATACTATTTAATTGATTAATGAGCCTGCTGGATGGCAAAGCAATGAAATTCTAAGTTTCTGAGAACCAGACTCCATGGTATGTACTCACATCAAGAGATTCCAGACAGTACCAGCAAAAGGCATGTTTGCAGTTCTTACACATCATTTGGGCACAGCCTTCATCTCGTTCAATGTAAACTTTACACTTTGGACAGCGTTTGATTGGAGCATCATCTTCTTCCATTTTAAAAACTGAACTGTGGGGGAGAGTGAGGAATTAGTAAGTACATGGCCATGTCAGTTTAGAGAAGAACATGTAAGAACCATGCTGAGAAGGTAAGCCTACTGTTTCATAAAAAAAAAAAAAAAAAGATAAATTACTAGAGAACTAGGTATTCAGCTGGGTTTTATTATTCAGATATTTTAGCTATTCTCTATTTTTCAAACATATCTCTAGAAAAAATGTTTAATGACTGTTTAATGTTGAGTGCCTACGTGAGAGTCAGGACATTTTCTTTACCACATATTTTACCAACTGTTTTTGTTAACTAGAGACACTAACCGATACACAGCTTTCTCCTGGAATATATCAGAGGAACAGCAGCTAGTTAACACCTAAATGCTTTGTACATCTAAGTCATTTGTCTTTCTCCTCCCTCCTTCTTTCTCAGAAAAGAAGAGGAAGCAATCCCTTGATGGCACAACAAGCCCAGACCACATTCCTTTGGACCGGGATGCCAGGGAAAGATTGCTTGTCTCTGCCCTCCTTGACGATCCTCCCTAGAAATTTCCCTCCAAATCAGGAACTGTGAGGTTTTGGGGGCATGCCATTCTCTCGGAGTTGATCTCTTCATCTCCAACACTGTCCTAGCAAGACCACTGTTCATGAGTTAGGGTCAGCACTGCCTTTTTTTGTCTTGCATGACTGTGCAAAACCACAGGACATCCCCTGGTATAGCGAGCACAACACAGAGGAATGTGGAAACACTGGAAGAACATTTATTTCCCTCGAGTAGCTCTCTACCACATGGAGGTTTTATGCACACTAACTTAAATGTACCTTAACAAATGACACTTCCTGCAGCCACTGCCAGTGGGAGACACATGAACAACTGATGGGGAATCAACAGTTTGCTGGAAAACAGGACTGACCCTTGACTGACTGACTGATTTGCCCAACAGCAGGATAAAAGGACACACACACATTAGTCACACTAGGGGCAACTGTATTACAGAAAAATGCTTTGAATCCATAAACTGTATATGAAACTCCAAATGCATGGTAGCACAAACTGCTACTGGCACATTATTCTCCAAAATAATGGAAAAACAAACCTCAACAGAGTAAAAAAATGAAGCAAGAACTAAAAGCATCCAAAACATGAAGGAAAACAGATAAAATTTTTACCTTGTTGTGAAGTTTAGTAAGCTCAGTTCTGGTCAAGCACACACAAAAAGCATGTGCAAAAGTTACTATATTTAATCAGGAACTCATCATGACAGCATCCTAGCTAGTCATCTGTTACAGCAAAGCTTGAAAGAAGACAACGTATGAATAGCTAAGTCCAAGGCTGGCCAGGTCTTTAATGATACCTCAAACTGCTATGCAATCTTTGAAAAAACCCAAACATTAAGTGGAACATATGCACAATGGCCTTTCTTACTCACTGGCTGCAGTATGCCACTGGAAACAGCTTGAAACAGAACTTAAGATCATTGGCCAAATGTGCAGCAGTTAGGATGATCAAGAGAGTATCCTAAAAATCACTGTCTGGCACGATGTTACCAGCCCTCACGCCATCCAGAATAGCAGCAGCAACAAGATCTTCCTGAAGGGAAGCTCATGAGCTGCCTCTATATCGTGTTTTTCCCGCTGGGGCAAAAGGGCTGGTGACAGAGGCTCCAGCAGCTCCTTTGTGCTTTACCAGCAATAGTGGCAATGAGCAATACTGCCAAGAGCTATCCAGTTTTGGAATACAGCATTACAAGAACAGGAATGACTAAGTGAAGGAAGCAGCTTTAAAACAGAGTATCAGGAGAATGCTACTTTACTATTCATACTCTGGTTTGTTCAAAGATTGTTTTGTTTCTAAATATTTGATCTTTTGCAATACTTTACCTTGTTTCTCCTGGAAGAAAAGAGATTGGCATGTTCTCTTGACAGCCTTGACCTGGATGCCAATTAGATTTGCAAGCAGAGCAGAACTCAATGTCGCAGGCTTTGCACTGGACCAGCTGGGGGTCCTGTGGGCTTGATTCCTGGAGCTGGCAAACTGCCTGGCAAGTAGAGGATGGACACCAAGTCCGACACGGATCCAAAAGCACTTCTACAAAGGGACATAAAAGAACAAAATTCAAAGGCAGTTACAAGACTGGCCTTCCATAACAATGTATTCAAGCTGAGGTTGACTGGCAGGGCATTTGAAGACACGCATTTTTAAAAGAAGCCTTTTAATTTATGCTGCCCATTCAGACATAAATCTGGCCTGCTTTGCAAGCGGGCACCAAGCTAAAGTGAGTTTCCTGAGTTTGAATTAACTGCCTGTTTTCATTCACTGAAGTAAACTTGTTCTGAGAATGAGGCGGTGTATTTTTCTTCACTTGTACTTGAAGATAAATAGAGCACATACTATGCAGGTATAACCCGTCAGAAAGTGTTTTTACAGTGCCTTGCCCAGTAGGACTCTTACTTCATGGTGGCCTCTGCCCTAATGTAACCACATAATTAACAATAGCATAAGACTGTTACACAGTTTCATCCCTTTCTGGGAGGCTGTTTGCTGTAAGTTATTTCATGTTTCAAAGCCCATTGAAGCCAATAAAAACCTGCCAATGACTTCAGTGGTTTCTTGGACAGGTCCTGCCCTCAGTAAAACACTACTCTAAATTCTCTATGGCCACACAGTTCCACACCCCCATAGGCACCCAGTCAGCTTATAACCTCATAAAAATTAACAAGGTTCATGCTATCATTACACACAGAACTGCCTAGTAATTCTGCACCAGAGGCCATCACAGAAGATAATGGTGGCTCCATAAAAGGGGTCAGTCTACCTCCCCAGCCCCTAAAGTACTGGTAGTCAACTCAAACAGCAAAGCTCTAAATAGAAGTAGCTCCCTCCCTTAGTTATGGAGCAATATAATACATAGTAATTTTCTTTCCTTAGTTTATTCCCAGAACGTTGCAGTTCTGCAAATCACTCAGGCAAGAACAGAAACAATGCTTTTTGGGTTGTTGTTTTTTTGACAACTGAACAATTAATGCACAATGCTACTGCATGAACATGTGCAGAGCCAGATTCTGATTTATGGGGTTGCTCAGGAGCGATACCATTCCCACAGCCTTGCAGCGCGTAGTGTTAACATGTGTTACCTCTTTCAAACTGCAGCTTCTTATACCTTTGCATGATTTCTGATGCAACCATGCACTCAATCTGTTGAAGGAAGGAAAAGAAAAAGACAAATTTCCGATTAGAACAGCAATAATCAAAAGCATTTTCAACAAACTGAGACAAAATATTCGACCTTTGGAAAATTATTAAAAACATATGCTGGCAACTATGGCAGCTGTAACATATAGAGCAAGACACATCTAAACATCCTGGGAACTAAAAAAACCCACCCCTATTTGCAGTAAAAGTGTACCTCATTTTCTTGCAGATGACCTCGCTTTGGGCAGGCAGCATCAGGGCAGCTGATTGCTGTTTCTAGACCTTCTTTGATCAAAAGTTCCACATACTGTTTTAGGCACTGTAAGAGAGCCAAAGACTGAGTTAACCATCCCATCAAGAATAAATCACTCAGTATTTTAACAGCTTTCCTCTGAAAATCTGAATAACTCAAACTTCCTTGAAAAAAGATACTACTGTTTTTTCATGACCTTTTTACATCCACTGACCATGCTTACAGCTTTTGCCATGGTTATACCTGTAAATAGAAAACAGCAAGTTTATTTCACCATCAAGTAACTCTTCCTCAAATTAAAACACGCAGCAAATTAAAAAACAGCAATAATGGGGAGAAGCACAAATCAAACAGGGAGCTAGGATGGGGAAAAAAAATAATAAAACACTACCAAGATAAAATTAGATTAACGACACTCCAAAAATCTTTATGTGACTGGAAACCACAACACAGCTTAGTAAGCAGTAACTACCCATAGACAGACATCTGTCAAGCACACCAGTCAGCAAAAGGGAGTGGTGTATCTTGTCTTCTATTTCTAGAAAATAACTATCTGAACTTCATGGTTAAAGATATATCTTTTCCATAGGAAGGAAAAATGTGAGAATTAGGACTCACGGAAGAACCACAGTTTCCATAGGGACCAAACAATAAATATTTGTAACACTAATACTTTCCTCCCCTAGCAACCACAGCATTTTACCCAAATTATAACTGAAAACATAGCATCTAAAACAGTAGTACACAGCACGACCATCAACACAAGAGAGAAGAAAGGTGGTTATTTTAGACTAAGGGCAAATTGAGACCAAACCTTGTTAACCTTGAAGAGCAACCACCTCTCTCAACCTCCACACCTCCACATCAAGGTGAGAGCTACTACATCGGTGTCTGGCTGGGGAGGCAAGGGTAGTGATGCAGAGCGCACGATATCCTCCTCTCTGCAGATACCGTGCAACTTCTACCAGCCTGACACTACACAGAGAACAAATGAGGGTCTGCTTTCCAGCAGATGGATCACCCTGTGGTGTTCTCACCCTGCTTGTGAGCCCAGCTGGCAGTGGCAAACTGGAGACAATTACAGAAAGCAGGTACCTCTCTGTTACCGGGTATGTGAATAAAGAGCGAGGCTAGACTGACGGTAGCATAAAATGAAGATACAAAACAAGCCCAGCGTATGGCTGGGTGGGAGGCAAGAAGGATTACACGCTGCAGCAAGCTGGCAAAACAAGGACTTCAATTACCATTTCCAGACAGAACTTGCAAAAGGTACACAGCCGCCGACTCAGCACCAGCCTGGGGAGGCAAAGGGCTGCACTGACCCTGCCAAGTCCAGCACGCCTAACTGCAGGTCTGAGCACAAAGCTGCTGCTTCCTTCCAGCCATGCCATCGAACAGGCCCATCAACAAGCACACTTCCAGCCTAACCTTTTGCATCTGGCTTGTAGCTGGGCCTTGTAGGTCGAGACTTTGACACTACTCATCTCGCCTCTTCTCTTTCTGCTCTGCCTCTCGATATTTCTGTTCAGCTCCTTTCAGAGACCCTACTGCCTATATTAACGTTCTAGTCTAGATTTTACCTCTTGCAGCTTGATTGCAGCAAAACCTTCTCTTCCTGCCCACACAATTTCTGCTGCTCTGGTACACAGCTTTTCTGGTGGCAACATGCCACCACCTTGACAGCACAACAAATCATTTTGCCACAGTCCCCTTTCCTGTGTCTCCTACTCAACAGAGACAGCAGGTCTATTTTTTCTGAAAGAAAAATGGAGACTGGATAATTGGTATCTTTAAAAGTTTTACACGCGTAAAAAATCCACATGATAGATTATAGTCTATGTCCCTTTTTCATCAGTAGGGATTTAATGAAGACAACTGTTCACTTAGTAGATGTTTGGCTTGCAGAAGCTTTCCAAGCCTTCACTTTGAGCTCGGCAGGGTGGGTGGTGGAGCAGTTCAAGAGAACCACCAGCAGCAAACACAGCAGGCTGAGCCCTGCAAGAACCAGATCCTAGGTTGTGTGCCTTGGCAAGCTGTGATTTCAGCTGTAGTGAGGTATTAGTGTTGCTGTAATGATACTGTTGGCTCTTCCATTTCCCCTCCATTTGCAGATGCCAAGTGTGGATTAAAATGAAAATGCATACATTTTTAATGTCAGCACTTAGCACTTACAGAAAGTACTTTTCAAGCTGAATGAGCTCTGCCGTCATTAATCATTAATGTGGTTAATTCTCCTCCTCAACCTGTTTGGGACCATTGCCAAAGGCTATTTGATTTGCTTCCCTTGCCTCACATTTATAGCCTTGACAGAAAGGCTATGAAGATATTTTCTGTCTTTTCTACTCTTTTCTGCCTAAGGAATGACACAGTTCACCCCTGCCACGAGCAGTGTCCAAGGCCTTCCCCTTCCCCTGATGTGGCACTAGAGCCTACTTCCTCAAAGCCAGCACAGCCAAAGTGTACTTCTTATGCTACACCTTCTGGGAACACAGATGCTGTCTCGAGGCTGTGATACACCACTGTAAATTAGCCAGAGGATAAAACACCCTGTCCATTCAAGATTTCCTCACTTCAGAGATTTCTTGAGTGGAGAAAGAGTAAGCCAAAGAGCTGCAAGTGAATTTGAAGCACAGGGTACCGGTGGCTTCTCTTGAGAGCAGACACAAGATGTGCCACTTGTGTCAGAAAATTTTAAACTGGTTATAGTACTAGAAATGCACCAGCACACAAGCAAAACACCACAGCAGGATCAGGTACTCAGTTATATACTATGAAAAGTTACAAAACAACTCCTAAAAGGTGACAAATACATTGTTGATCATTTTCTGTGCCACTTGTAATTGATCTCATGCTGGAAGAAAATATCTTCATAGTCTTTCCGTTAAGGTTATAAAGTATTGTATAGGATAAAGTAAAAATGTGGGAGTGTAAGTCACCCCAAAGAACTTTCAAAATTAACTGTATTACATAATTTCTCTCAGAGAAAACAGGAGCTGAAATTAGGTACCTAAGAGCTAAGCTTGGAATAAGGTCATGAGATATCCTTCTTGTCGCATATTCACCCTTATAAAACCAATATGCTGAGAGGCATCTTTAGTCTTCCTTTCATGGATGTGTGTCAATGGAAAGTTACAAGCATAAGGCATTTGACAAAAAAAAAAAAAAAAAAACCACACAAAAAAACCCCCACCAACCAAACTCTACTGAATTAAGTAAGTCATAAGAAGAAACGTTTGCTTTCTATTCAGTTTTGTACTTCACTTCTGTACTCTGACAATCTTCACCTGGAATACTGAAAAGCTGCCTAGCCAGAAAGAAGGGAGGACCAAGTGTGTAAATTTTTAGTCATTAGTTCAGCTAGAGTAAAAAAACATGTGTGGGCTCTTACTCCTTTCCCAATTCAGAACTAAAACATGTCAGTTTGTAACAATTGTTAGGGAAGTTACTTTGGTTTAAGTTGCAATTGCAACAACTGAACAGGTAATTGTAGTAGCTTAGATTTCTGTCCAGCATGCACGCTCTCAGCAACACCAAATGAGTGGGGAGGAAACAAACTGTTAGATGTTGGCACTTCAGGACGCTACTGAGGCTGCCTGGGTTCCTTAACTATACAGATCTATAACTTAACACTCATTTTACAACTTCAAATAATTATAAATTAAAAGGAGATTGTAATATACTACCATATATGACTGTTAGACAGGGAATCGCATGAAAACTGCCATATAACTTTTGTAATTTCCTGTAGACAAAGGAAAGCAAAGCACTGTGCAACATATGTGCTACATATAAACTATATACAGACTATATATATATAAAACATATAAACTATATTTCAATCTTTATATAAGGCTATGTAAGCTGCATGTCAAGATGAATCGCGTGCCCCAATTGCTGCTAAGATCAGTGAGAAGAGACCAGTTAGCTCCCCTAAGCATTACACCTGTATTTTCCCTGTGTATGCACACTCCTTGTGCATCCCTGCTGCACATCACTGCTGTCCTTTCTGGTGTCTGGATGACTTTTTCTTTCACCTGGTAACCCAGGAATCCTACTGCCATTTGCTGTCCCCATGACAAAGAGCAGGAGCACATCCACTTTGAGGAGTTTTGGCCCAGATCCACTCTCATAGGGATCAACTGAGAGCCCAACCCAACAGTGGTTTTACTATCAGCTACCTATATAAATGAGAAACACTTTGTTTGGTGGGTTTTTTTTGCCTCAGCCTGAGAGACAGATGGTTAATAAAGGAATGACTTCCTTTCTGAAGCTGCCAAGCATCACCTAACATTTAGAGTTCCGCCATATGTGCTGTACTTCCAGCTTTTGTACATCAAGAACCGTGCCACACAGAAAGGTATATTCAGTGACCACTGATGTGCTGCTGCTTTAGAGCTGCACATCATTTTGTCTAATGTTATAAAGATCAAAATACCCTGTGACAATCAAAACTGTTATTTTTTGCCTAATTTCCAAACCATAAAAATTTTACTCTGCTGCATTCAACAAACCTGCACAGGCCACAGCAAAATCTTGATATAAAGAATTAACATGTCTGGCTTTTAATTTTCTTTTAGGAGAATTCAGGCAACACTTAGGCCTATGAGAATGCTTGTACTTATTCCTCCTGACACCCAAAACCAAATAAAATCCTTCACAATTCCTAAGGAGGACTCTGACTTTCATTGCTTCCATGTGGGGAAACATTTATCTACCATCTCCTTTGACAGAAAACGTGTTCACTTGGTGGCTAAGATAATTTTTCAATATAAGATGCATGTAATTAAAACCACTTAAAGATATTTTTGGTTAACATCTTAATTTTTTAAAATAGAAGAGCAAACATTTTTGAAAAGTTACAACAAAATTACTTTTAAGAACATGTTATTGCTGCTATTGCAGGAGACAAGGAATGTCACGTTTTATTTGAGAGTTAGGCAGGCAAAAAGATTATCTTGTATTCTTCTCTTAACAGCTACTAGGTGGATTTTGTCAACATGCAGACTTCTGACTACGCTAATGCTGCAGATGCAATTGCAAGTCTTATGAAAAATTTTTGTAAGTCAGTCAATGGATTTGGAAAGGCCAAAAAAGCATGACAGGACTGCAGAGCCAAGTATATCATCACCATATCATTTATTTCTGAAAAATTTAAATGTATTTTCATGCTGGCACTAGGCCACAGCCATCCCAAAAAAAAATGTGCACTGTACGCACAATCATCATGTGCTGGTATTGGTAGAACATTTAAAAAAAACAAAACCAAACACCTACTGAAAAAATTAAAAGGGAAAAAAGGAGCATTTACCAAGTTCTAAAAAAGAAAGGGAATTAATTGTTTACAATGCATTTATTAAAGGTGAATATTAAAGGCAGACAATTGCAATTACTATTGTGCAGAAATATTAACCAGGTGAATAAGCCTTCACCTTGGGCAGACAACCACTAAGAGTTCCGCACCTCATTTCAGGAACACAAGGAAGGGCTGGCATGCTTTTCCAACAAGGGAGGAATTTTTTTAATTTTTATGTGTTATTTTGTTATTTATTAACAAAAAAAAAATCTGTTTCTAGAGCTAGTGGGCCTAAGTTTCAACGCAAAGAGGAGAAATTGAAAGTAATACTGGGAAGAAAGTTCAAACTGAACAAGAAATTAAGATGATCATTAACATGTAGCCTAAATTGCTGGTCTCTCACATTCTGTATCATCTGCAAACCAGGATTAGATGAACTTCTAGAAATATACATACATATACACACATACAACAATTTGCATTTGACCACATGAAGAATCAGGAATCACTGGTTGTTACTTTATGATCTATATGACAAATGACATCAGGCTAGATGGATGTAAAGATCCCTTTTGGCCTTAAATTCTGGGAAAGAACATGAGGAATATTGAGTGAGAAGCACTTATTTAGCAGTGTTTCGTAGCTACAAATCTACAGTTTGGTCTATGGGTAGGTTTTGTGCTAAAAGGATACTAAGCCAAAGCTCAAAATCCATGTGATGAGGCTACACAGATGAACAGAACTACTGCAACAACTACTTTTAACATTATTTCATAATATTTTTATGTTCTGCACACCATGTATTTTTCTTTACGTTACTTAAAAATGAAGACTGAGAAAGGGATACCTTTTCTTGCCATAAGACAGTGTAACACCAAGGTTACTCCACTGCTCTATGCTAATTACACCAAGCTAATTCTTCAGTCAGTCTAGTGAATAGGTATTTATACTCGTAGGAACATTGTCCGTAAGTCTTTTGGGTAATGTGATTTAACGGTCACTTTTAGCTTCAGATCAGAACAGTACATAGTGATGCACTGTGCAGGACTCACGTGGGGAAGGGTAAGAGAGTGTGCATGAGAGTGAGTGAATGGCTCAGGTACACGTCCGTGTCCACATCTGAGGTGGAGACTTAATACTCTTGGAGTAATCGCTCCCCTCACTTCTGTCCAAACAGCAAATTCACTCTGGACTAGGGAGCTTTTCCCTGAAGAAAACATTAGTTGCTAGAGAGACTTTGCATTCAGACAAAACTGAACAATCCAAAGAAGAAAGACTCCCTTAAAATAAGCAGCCTACAGCTGGTGTTCTCTGAAGAGGAGGGAAGAATGGCAGAGTAAGCTTTGAGCCTAAGTCTTCCCTACTCCTGAAAAGCACAGATTCCTGTAACCACATATAATTGTCATACGCTACCTTTTTTAAGTGTTTTGTGGATACTTCTAAAAGCAACAGGAATGTTCATCTGGCCATAACACAAATTATAGAATCACAGAATGGTTTGGGTTGGAAGGGACCTTAAAGATCATCTAGCTCCAACCCCCTGCCATGGGCAGGGACACCTTCCACCAGACCAGGTTGCTCAGAGCTCCATCCAGCCTGGCCTTGGACACTTCCAGGGATGGGGCATCCACAGCTTCTCTGGGCAACCTGTGCCAGCATCTCACCACCCCCACAGTGAAGAATTTCTTCCTTATACCTAATCTAAATCTACTCTCTTTCAACTTAAGGCCATTTCCCCTTGTCCTATCACTACATACCCTTGTAAAAAATTCCTCTCCAGCTTTCCTGTAGGCCCCCTTTAGGTACTGGAAGGCTGCTACAAGGTGTCCCCCATGCCTTTGAGTGCAAGCATCCAGCCAATTCTTTATCCATCAAGTGCCACATCTGTCAAGTGCATGTTTCTTCAGTTTAGAGATCATCACTGTCACGCAGGACAGTGCCAAATGCTTTGCACAAGTGCAGGTATATGACGTCAGTTGCTCTTCCCTTACCCACCAGTGCCATAAACCTGTTGTAGAAGGCCACCAAACTTGTCAAGTTCAATTTGCCCTTAGTGAAGCCTTGCTGGCTGTCACCAATCACCTCCTTATTTTCCATGCGCCTCAGCACAGTTTCCAGGAGGATCTGCTCCATGACCTTGCTGGGCACAGAGATGAGACTGACTGGCCTGTAGTTCTCTGGGTCTTCCTTTTTTCCCTTTTTAAAAATGGGGTTATGTTTCCTCTTTTCCAGTCAATGGGAACTTCACTGGACTGCCACGACTTCTCAGATAGGATAGATAGTGGTTTAGCCACTTCATCCACCATTTCCCTCAAGATCCGCTGATACATCTCATCAGATTCCATGGACTTGTGAGCTTTCAGGTTCCTTAGGGACCTGATCTCATACAGCGGAAGGTTCTTAATTCTCTCAGTGCCTGCCTTTGCCTTCCACAACTTGGGCGGTGGCTGGGACACTCGTCGGTGAAGACCAAGGTGAAAGAATCATTCAGTACCTCAGCCTTCTCTGCATCCTGGGTAACCAGGGCTCCAGTTTTCTTCAAGAGAGGGCCCACATTTCCCCTAATCTTTATCACCAACAAACCTATAGAAGTTTTTCTTGTTGCCCTTGATGTCCCTGGCCAGATTTAATTCTATCAGGGCTTTAGCTTTCATTACCTGATCCCTGACTGCTCAGACAATTTCTCTGTATTCCTCCTAGGCTACCTGTCCTTGCTTCCACTCTCCGCAGACTTCCTTTCTGTGTTTGAACTTGTCCAGGATCTCCTTCAGATTCCTGAAAAGGCTGAAGTCTGCTCTCCTGAAGTCCAGGGTAGCAAACTTGCTGTGTGCCCTCCTTGCTGTGCTAGGGGTCTTGAACTCCACCATTTCATGGTCTCTGCAGCCAAGGCTGCCCTTGAGCTTCACATTCCCCACCAGCCCCATCTTGCTGGTGAGAACAAGGTCGACACAGCACTTCTCCTCGTTGGCTCCTCTGTCACTTAGAGAAGGAAAGCTATCATCAACACATTGCAGGAACCTCCGGTATTGCTTATGCTCTGCTGTGTTGTCCCTCCAAGGTGATTCAAGTACCCCATGATGACTAGAGCTTGTGAATGTGAGGCTGCTCCCATTCACCTACCTATAAAGGGTCTCATCTGCTCAGTCTTCCTGGTTGGGTGGCCTGTAGCAGACCCCCACTACAGTGTCACCTGGCCCTGCCCTCCCTTTAATCCTGACCTATAAGCTCTCATCAGCTCCTCACCCAGCCCCAGGTGAAGCTCCATGCACTCCAGCTGGTCACTGACAGAGAGCAACAACTCTTTCCTCCTCTCCCATCTGTCCTTCCTGAAGAGCCTGTGTACTTCCATTGCAACAATCCAGTCATAAACAGCCTTCCCACTTTTAATCTCAGTGTTTCACAGAACAAGAAAACTACTTTCTGCCAAATTTCTGTGGTACGCTTAAAGCATGCAAGAAAACATGTGAGAAAATAAAAAAAGGTACATTATTCCTCAGAGAGCTTTTAAGCTTCTTTCAAACTTCCCACATGGCCTCTTTGTGTAAAGCAGTAGTTATTATCCTGCCTCAAATCTATTCTTATTTAATCACAGGTTCAACTTTGAAATACTCCTGCACTGCTGCTCCAGTGTGCATAATTCTTTACGGCAGATCTACAATCTCGCTTTTTAGGTACCACGCTGATTTTACTTGGTTGACAAGTGACTTACTGGGAAACATCTATGCATGCTTAATCAGAGAGATGTTTGAGGCATACAAATGACCGTGGGAGTGATATCTTTTTCCCTTTATTAGATATGCTGTTAGCTATACTGACCAAATCTAAGAACACAAACTATATTCAACCTCATAAACCACCTAGATCTGAGACAAATACATATTGCACAGATGTTTAATGTTCGTGATATTACTTTGAACTTTAATAGATCATTTCCACTTCTATAAACATCTTCTCAGAGACAATCTACTTTCAAAGAAATCTTCACTATCAAAATTCAAATTTTTATTATCCCTGCAGCTGATTCATCATCCTTAAAAGTAAATCACAGAAGGAAACAGTCACTTATCTTGACATGCAGCACTTCAAATCTACAAATGTGAAAGCAGTAACAAAGAATAGTCTTCTTACATGTTTGCTCTTTATATCCTTTGTTTGTTGCTACACATACAAAGACAAGCACTTGCAAGGCTCTCTAGAGCTCTGCAACAGGGAAATACCTGCACAAATTTGGCCTCCTATGCCATGAACAAGAAGGTACACACAAGAAAGGGAGTTCAGCGAGGACCAGAGATGGACAGCATCACAGGTGATTAACTTTTATCCCAAAGTGGCAAGTAATTTGAAAAAGTTCTGTTTGACAGGTTTCCTGCCTCTACTTGCCCAACACTTGGCCTCTTTTTAAAGATTTTTTGTTGTTGTTAAAAATTGCCAAAGGCAAGTGCCTTTCCCCACACCCACACTGTCAGTTTTTAAAGGCTGCACCAGGTATTCTGCAGCCCTGCTACAGCCTGTATTGTCAGCCTAAATCCAGTCACATCATCTTGCCTGTGTATGATAGCCAAACATCTTGGCTGGGGAAGATTAATGTAACCCACGTGCTTCCATGTCTCAGGGCAAACCACATAAGCATTCCTCAGTGAGCTGTAAAAACTGGTCTTGTCCAAACGCCCTTGTGCTCCCATCAGCTGGTGAAACCTCAGGATGGGAACAGCCAGCAGACTGAGAGGAGCAGGGACTCACCCATTGCAAATGCCACTGTGGTTAGTTAGTGCAAACATGGCTGTTGATTTATCCTGTGAACAGCAGTACAGATTTTGCTGCTTTGGCTCTGCCTCTGTTCAAATAGTTTCCAATGTTACACCCAAATATCACAGCAGTCCCTGGTATACACTTAACTGATGCAAACAATGGCTTAGACAAGATACTTTAGGGATGAGGTACAGCACCCCTCTGCTTGAGGGCAGCCACCAAACCCTCTGCGTTGGGGTAACTGTGCCTTTGAGCACAGGGAAGTGTCAGCATCAGGCCATCAGTCAACAAACCACAGAACAGTCAGGGTCAGAAGGCACCTCTGGAGATCATCTAGTCCAAACCCTGCTAAAGCAGGTTGCACAGGATCACATCCAGGTGGGTTTTGGATGCCTCCAGAGAAGGAGACCCCACAGCCTCTCTGGGCAGCCTGTGCCAGGGCTCTGGCACTCTCCCAGTACAAAAGTTCTTCCTCATATTCAGGTGGAACTGCCTGTGTTGCAGTTTGTGCCTGTTGCCCCTTGTCCTGTCGCTGGGCACCACTGACAAGAGCCCGGCCCCATCCTCTTGGCACTCACCCTTCAGACATCTGCAGGCATTGGTAAGGTCCCCTCTCAGTTTTCTCCAAGCTAAACAGGCCCAGATTGCTCAGGCTTCCCTCCTAAGTTGCTTAATCACCTTTGCATCCCTCCATTAGACCCTCTCCAGTAGTTCCCAGTCTCTCTTGAACTGGGCAGCCCAGAACTGGCCACCCCAGAACTGGACACAGCACCCCAGACACAACCTCACTGGGGCAGAGGGGCAGGATCACCTTCCTTGACCTGCTGGCCATGCTCCTCCTAATGCACCCCAGGGTCCCACTGGCCTAGGCCACCAGGGCACACTGCTGGCCCATGGGCAACTGGCTGCCCACCAGCACTCCCAGGCCCTTCTCCACAGATGGAGGTGAGGGAAGAAGAAATGTATGTATCATTAAGGATACAGAAAGAGGAGCCCTGCTGACTTCAGCTTGAGAAATACTAGATCATGACAAACATCCTTTGAGACACAGCAATCAGTGGCTGTGGAAGGCACAGGCAGGACCAAGCAACAGAACTAAACAAACCTGGAAAACAAATGCCCATTTCCAGTTGCACATCTTAACAGAGAAAGGGAAGGCAAAGACGACTTACATCTGCCTATCCCTTGAAATGGTGGTGGCTTGGTTTGGTTTTTTTTGAGGGAGATTATATAGACATTTATATGTGTGTACTGTAAAATATATAGATGAACAATTTCTTTTCAGAGAAGTCTTTTAGATCAGTAGTCAGCAGAAAATGGCCAATCAAGACAAGGATAGTATCTTGCAGTTTGCACATATCTTCATCTTAGCATAGATATTTCAAGTGGATGTACATATAACTTTTTCATGTTGGATTTTTACTACTTCATTAGCTTGCATAAGCTGCTTGTTCTCACTTATTCAGGGCTGCAATCAGTAGAAACACCTGGAGTAAACGTTACAAAAAGAAATTTGTTTTCAAATGCCAACATATGCAGGATAAAACTCAAATATTCAGGAGGCAAAAACAACAAAAAATTCAGTCTTCCCTTATATGGTTGTTTGAGAAAAGTTTATTCTATTTTAGAACAGAATGAATATTTCTGAGTGGGAGGACAATACACCTGCAGCAAACAAAAGACCTTTCATTTTCACATGCAAAACATGCAGACAAAAATGAACTAGTTTTCCCAACGCTCAGATGAAGACAGATAACGTTAATCTCATTTAGTAACATCACACAGGAGAGGGAAGAGCTGAAGGCTCTGGATCAAATTTAGTTTTCAGTCAGAGTTCTACAGTTCCCAAGTTTATTATACAGAGTTTATTATTTAAGCAGGGGGTTGTCATCACAGCACCTACAAGACAAGTCAGAACCCAGACAGTCATGTGAACTGCTGTGCAAACACATAGTGACCTCTAACCATGAAGCCTCTACTGACATGTCACATGTCAAGATCAGTATCGGTTCTCTGCTAAGGTCTGGGGGAAGCGAGCACAAGCGGCAGGCTCCAGGCTTTGCCAGCAGCTGGTGGGAAACAGGAAAACATTACAGCTGCTAGGAAGTACCCAGAGCTCTACAAAATCTCAGAAGCCATTAGATTTCCCACACTCATATATAAATATATATGTTTTTTTATATATAAAACACTTATCACCATATTGATAAAAATTCTTTGGAACCACTCTTGATGGCAGAGGTAAGAACAGGAGTCAGTCTGTTAGTACCTCAGCACTTTGTTTCCAATCAATTAAAAAAAAAAGCCACAAGCAGGGCATCTTGTCTTGATAGAGGTAGGGACAGCCTGGCCTCAGCCCAGCACTGCCCTGCTAAGGCAGGTTTTCCTTGGCAAGCAGGGACAAACCATACAGGACAGAGAAGGCAACCAAGCCACCTGCTCCCATCTGCACCGCTCCTGGTGTCTGGTCTGCCTTGCCCCAGGGCAAGAAGGTGATGCTGCCTCTGCCTCATTTGGAATGAGGGATAACACTAAGCAAATCATGCTTTTTCCAGTCATTCAACTCAGAGGCCAGCAAAACTATCTGCTTCCAGTCAAGCATTACAACAAGGTGGGAAAGGGGGGGCGGGGAGGGGCGGCAGGGAAAGGAAGAAAACACGAAAAAAGATGCCTTCTGCCACTTACTGGCAGGATAATGATATTTGCCTTGCTGATCACAGGGTCTGCCTTTCCAGTCTTCAGCCTATGGAGAAGCTCTATTAGGGGGATGATTAGAATTAAGTAGACATGTATGAACAGTCATGATTAGGCAAATGCAGTAATCCTGGTGAAAGCAGGCCAGTGATAGCAGGAGAGCCCATCACTGTCATGCTACTTGAGATGGAATATATTTTGCTATAGACTCAAATCACAGTTCTACCGAACTCAGAGGGATGCCTAAAGGTCCAAGGAAAATTAGCCAGCTGTCTAAAGAGCTTCATGTAAAGCCTAGGAGTAAGAATCAGAGTACAAGTATCTACTGAACAAACAAAACCAACCTAGCAGTGTTACTTTCAAACACCGCAAAGCTGATCCACATGTCCACAGCTGGACAAGAAGTCACAGACAAGGAGCAGAATGTAGGTCTTAACGTTAGGTTTGTTACTTTTTTTCTGATTATAGGATCTCTCTCTCATGTACCTGAATAGCAGTCTTCCCCTCCATCAGTAACAAGGTGGATTGCAGGTGAGCAATCACAATAAACTTTTCCATCAAAGACAAGTTGTCTCTCAGGCTTTATATTTCTTCTAGATACTTGCTTGCCTGGACTGCCAACTTGACTGATTTTCTTTTTAAACCTGAGAAAGGTAAGCAAGTGATGACTCTAGTACTGGAAGACTTGGAATATGTAACATCTTGAAGGGAACAATCTAATGTGAAGTCAAGAGGAGCTGAGCTTGTCTTGAGTAACAGTAGCATCACTATACTTGCAACACATTGACACTTCTATGTGTATATTTATATATATAGCTATAAATTATATATATGTACACACATGTATAATGTGTGTACAGCTAAATCAGAACAGATTTAAGCAACTGGTTGACTTCCATGCAAGAATATCAACTGGAACAAACCCTGTTGTAACTTTAGTACATACCCAATCATTAACACATCAAGGGAACATCCTGTCCTTTAAAGACAGGAGAACTTCATCATAGGTTATAAAGTGATCAGAATTTCACGCAGGAATTGGACTAAAATTGCTCCCTCTCTGTCCCCCCTCTTCACCCCCAAAAAAGCAAAGGCTAAGTAATAACTCGAAAAGTTTGGTGCAGTAACTAATACAAACCAAATTAAACAACAAAAAAGTGATGCTCTGTTTGCTTTACTCTTCCCTTTCCTTCCTTAAGGAGAGAAGTGCGGTAAGAAAAACTTTCTGCAGAAAACATGCAAAATCAATTACTTCTGCTGGGGCAAGCAACTGCTGACTACCTTGACGTTTTAAATTACCAGCTATGTACAGTATGCTATTTCAGTAGGAAAGTGATTTAATAAAAAACAAGACATTTAAGCATTTTAGTCCACAATTTGAAATATACTTCAAATACTTCAGATTGCAATCACATCAGCAATAGGACCAGAAGAAAAGAGATACTAGTTTGCCCCTTGACAATACTCGGAAAAAACAAACAAACAGAAAACCAGCACAGCAGATAAGCTTGTTTTTCTTTCTACCCTCTAGACTTTTGTTCCTCTGGTACCTCAAGCAATCCAACAACGGATACATGCCTAATGGATGAGATATACAAAACCTGAGAGCTCACAGCATTGTGTGCACATTAGTGATCATAATGATAAAAACCATAATGGAGTATTGTACTAATAGCCACAACTGGAAAAATAATGTGATGGGAAATTATAGCATCTATGCCTTATCAGCAGAGGAGTGGCAGTCTGCTCTATTCAATCCATGCACAGCTCTGCCAGAGAGCAAAAGGAAACAGTGTCCCCATTCTCTCTTTCTGAATAGCAATGTTGTGTTATTGTGTAAGTGTTGGGAAGAGACAATCCTTCATGAGACCACAGCACTTCTATGGTTATAAAGAGTGAAGACTTGCAGACAGAAATATTATAGGATCGAGAAATCTGCATGTTGATCTAAATTCTGCCTACGTATCAGTAGCACTGCACTTCAAAGATCTCTTTGTAATACATGCAGCAGGCTGAGACAGCACGAGTTGTTTAGACAGAAGGGCTAGAGCTTGGAGCAAGAGCTGTGGCAAAAATAGTTTTCACACTTATGAGCAAAACAGAAAGAGGGATGTCCGTCACATCACTGCAGTGCCTGTTAGTTACCTCAGATCATTTACATAAAAGCAAGAAGCCAGAGAAAAATTATATGTTGGTTCATCAAGAACAAAACAGAGACAGTCAAATATTTCTCCAGTTGTATTTCCACTTATCCTAGTATAATATACTGATCTACCGTACATAGACTCCACCCGAAGTCTTCAGTAAAAAAGATACTTTTTTACTGTGATTTTCAATAACTTTAATTTGGCTGTTTACAAAACACAGTTGATCTTGAGGACTGCAATGATCATTTCCAAAGACATCAATGCCAGGCTGTCCATGAGGTAGAGATGGAGGCCTTGGGTTTCGGTCACGCTGAATTCCTGGGCTGTAACAGGTTTATAGTTATTGCCTCTTGCAATTACTGGGACTGATTCTTACTTCCTCCCCCACTGCCATCAGTGAAAGCAAGGGTAATATTATTTCCTATTAATTCACAGGAAAACTTAAGGGTAAATAATTTTTCCAGTGCACTCAAATGTCACTGTAGTGAAGATCATGCAAATGGCAGACAAAAGGCAGACAAGATAGGCTGATTTGCTTAAACAGGACAAAGCTGAATGAACTATTCAAGACAATCAAATACAAGTGGTAAAAATGGACTGATGATTCCACCTGAATACAGTTTGACACAAGAACCCAATGTCACCACAGCAAGTTTCCTTATGCCAGGTCCTAAGAATAGGTTATTAGCAAAGGTTGCATCTTCAACATCTATAATGGGCTCTATCTTTCGAAACAGCAGTAAGAGTCAATAACCATATTCTACCAAGAAGAAATGGAAGATCAGTGATGGCAGCAAGTGTCAGAAGGAACAAGGTGGAGAGCAAAGATGCATCTGGTAACCCAGTCTTCCTTCTGCCACTTAGATGTTACTGAAAAATGAAATTAAAATTCTCTCCATGTCCAGAAAACAGGGAGACACACTGAAAACTCACCTGTAAACACCAGGTCAGCAGAGAACAGTTTTAATTAAGTCTATTATTTTATATACTTTTGCATGCTTGAGCAAACACTCCTTTCAAAGTGTGGAACAAAGCAATACTTATCCTGTAATTGGCCAGGCACAGTGTTTGCAATGGATTATATCTGTTTACCTGCCTGTGTGCTCACTTTGTCTTTTCCCAAAGACCATCAACATTAAAAGTTACTTGTAACAACCTGGGAGTTTTTAGAGTATTACATGTATTAAAAACTGAGCAAAACAGAAGCAATGCAAACAGCTGTTCCTGTAAGCAACAAAAAGAAGCTGTTTTATTGGCAATCCCCTGTATTTTCTCAATAGCCATCAGAAAAAAAAAATCTATTATTTAAAAAAGGTAGCATTTCCATGAAGAAAAAGATAGAAAAGACAACTTAAAAACCGCTTACTCTTCAATGTAAAAAACACCCAAATATCAAAACCAACTTTGTTGAAAAAAACTTGCAAGTTAAAAAAAAATAAATTACTCAATCCTATGTCTAAACTTAAAATTTCTCAAGAGTTTATGACATGCTGTTAGAAGTCTGAGCATCACTTATCCCAGAAATTATATTCTTACTGATATTACTGTAACTTTCCCACTGCCAAACAATCTTTACAAGGTTTTTGGTGTACCTGTACCTATTGCAAAATTAAAGGATCTAACATTTTCACTCCAAATAATCATTAGGCACAGAAAGCTACTACTACTTTTATTTCTCTGTTCATAAACCAGCAATACCTATTTACTATAATGATGATCTTTGCTATGTACTACACTTATGTTCACCAGCATTTAGTACTTAACTGACCAGATGCTTGTTTTTCCAGTCATGCAGTTGTACAACATGGTAATGAAAGCCACTTATATGATTGTAACGGTGATACAGGAGTACTAGAATCTGTAATACATTAAATACTTTTCTAGTTGCAAGTGCTTGCATGGCCATACTGTATACTATTAAAAGGCATTTAAAGAATGATGCAATCATCAGGCACAGTCAGCATGGGTTCACAAAGGGGAAGTCCTGCTTAACTAGTTTGCTGTCTTTCTACACTAAGGTCACCTGCCTAGTGAATGAAGGGAAGGTGGCAGATGTCGTTTTTCTAGATTTTAGTAAGGCTTTCGATACTGCCCCTCACAGCATCTTTCTGGACAAGTTGTGCAGCTGTGGGATGAGCAGGTTCACAGTGCGCTGGGTGAAGAATCGGCTGCAGGACAGGGCTCAAAGGGTTGGGTTGTAGTGAAAGTGGCTACATCTGGCTGGCAACCGGTCAGCAGTGATGTTCCTTTGGGCTCAGTTCTAGGGCCACTTTTGTTCAATATGTTTACCAATTATCTGGGAGTTGCAGGAGTTGAATGCACCATCAGCAAGTCTGATGATGATACCAAACTGGGAGATGCTGTTGACTCTTGAGGGATGAGAGGCCTTGCAGAGGGATCTAGATAGATAGGAGTATTGGGCAATCATCAATGGGATGAAAATGAACAAGCTGAAACGCTGGATTCTGCACTGGGATGGAGTAATGCTGGGCACATGTATAAATTGGGAGAGGAGTGGCTGGAGAGCAGCCCTGCAGAAAGGGATCTGGGGGTGCTGGTTCACAGCAGGCTCAGTGCTAGTCAGCTGTGTGCCCTGGCAGCCAGAGAGCAAGCCCCATCCTGGGGTGCATCGAACACAGTGTCACCAGCTGGTCCAGAGAGGGGATTATTCTGCTGTATTCAGCACTGGTGAAGCCTTGCCCTGAGTAATGCGTGCAGTTCTGGGCCCCACCATGTAAGAAGGGTGTGGAGGTCTTTGAATGTGTCCAAAGGAGATTAAAAAAAAGCTGGTGAAAGAGCTGGAAGCAATGTCCTGCAAGGAGCAGCTAAGGACTTTAGGCTTGTCTAGTTTTGAGAGAAGGAGGCTGAGGGGCGACCACATTGCTCTCTCTCTACAGGTCCCTGAGGAGGGGACACAGAGAGGGTAGTGCTGAGCTCTTCTCCCTGGTATCCAGTGACAGGATAGGCAGGAATGGGTCAAAGCTGCATCAGAGTAAATTTAAACTGGGCATTAGGAAGCATTTCTTTACTGAGAAGGTGGTGAAACACTGGAACAGGCTTCCTAGAGAGACTGTTGATTCCCCATGTCTGTCAGTATTCAAGAAACATTTGGACAACGTCCTGAATGACATGCATTAACTTTTGGTCAGCCTTGAAGTGGTCAGGCAGCTGGACTATATGATTGTTGTGGGTTCCTTCTTAGTGAAAGATTCTACTCTAAAGTTAAAAGGAAAAAAAAAAAATCACAAACAAAAAAAAACAGCCCAGAAAAAACAACTGCCACACCAAAAAAAGACCAAAAAAACCAACTAACCAAAAACAACCCAACAAATCCAACCCAAATCCAAGCCACTGACAGGCAAAAGGCTAAGGGTGAATAACCTTCCTAAGGAACTAAATGTATACTCAGCACTTCAGTACACTGCTGTAAAAACCTTTTATTTTTTTAAAAATAGGAAAACCAGAAAGTTTACCTGCTAGCATTTGTGTCAAGTACACAGCAACAGTATTCATTTCCACTTCGGCATCAACGCTTCAGGGTGAAACCCACTCAGCAGAAACACACGTGACTTCTGCAGCTGAAATTGTGCATTGTTTTTTTATGCATAATAAAAAAAGGAAAACTCACCAGGGTACAGAAGATACATTGGCATTGTGCTATTGTTGTCATCTGCTCCACGGGATATTCACCAAGACAGAGCTTGCAGGACACTAATGGGTCAAGTACCAAGTCCCAAGTAGGCCTATATCTTGCTGTAGTCATTGCAGAACAGTCTGAAAAACAGCACAAAACTCCATTATTTCCTTATATTGATAGTACATTTCTGCCACTGAAAATCTCCTTGTCAGCTGCTGCCTGTCAGCTCTACAGGAAAAAAGAAACAGCTATAAACAGCAATGGCTAATTTGACAATGTCAGCACTTGCAGCAGACTATATATCCTCTGCCTGACCTGATAAAACATGCATAAAGCAAGCAAAAGGAAAAAAAAAACACCACAGGCCACAATACACTGACAAAATATGAGAACAAGCAGGAAATATCCTTAGGTCAGAAGGTCAGACTTGTCTGACACTATACATGCAAAAATCTCATCCCCAATTCTTGTCGTTTTAACCACTAGTTACAAGCTTATACATTCCTTAACCCCCACAACTCCAGCTACCCAGGCAAGACCCACAAGGTCTTTCATGAACCAAGCACCTATTATTCCCCTTTTCCAGCCTGATAATATTGAAACTCACAGACCAAGATATTTTTGTTCCTAAAAGCATGAGAGATCGATCAGTTTGCCAAGTTATTTTTAGAAAGAACAATGAATATTCCGAGTACACTCAGTTTTAGCCTGCATTTTTCTTCCAAACCTTGCAATATGCTGAGAACACAGCTTTGCTGTAGCAACAACCAACTGGGGCAAGTAACTACAGAAAAAGGTTGTAATACCTATGTAACCCTCAAGACAGCAATAAGTTAGGACCACACAGAGCATCTTTATCCTAGGCTTCAGGGCCCAGACAGAGAGCTGTCAATTGACTAACTGGAAATAAAATAACTTCCCACATAACAAATGTATTCCTACAAAGAGGAAAGCTAATTTAAGTTACACACATGGGGGGGGAAGAACCAAACGAAATCCCCCCCCCCCCCCCCGACATCTTAAGGTAACTTATATAGTATGTCCAATCTTAATACCATATTTGCTAGCATTGTTTTGTCACTGACATGACCTTCAAAGTGTGTGAAATTCACATCCCAAGACTGCTGGGAGGTCCACATAATCTTACTTCCCTCCTCAAAAGTAGCTGGTTCCTTACCTTCCCCACAGTGGCAGTTACACTATTCCAACCATGGTTATGGTTGGTGGGGTGGTGGTGGTTGTTTCCCCTGCCCGCCCCACCCACTCCCCACCCCCCAGCCCTTTTTTTCCCCCCCCTTCTCCCTTCATTTGCACTTTCAGGAACTGCTTATATCCAAGTTTATTATCCATGAATTATTCCCAAAACCTCCAGAACTGCAACAAATAAATGCTTATTACACTAGGTTTAGGCAGATGCTCAACCGAAGCATACTTCTTGCCCCCAAAGATATCACACTGAGAGTTCAAAGAAGTGTTTGTGAAGTCTTTGATATTCAATTAATTGTGGACATGAATCCACCCAGGTCTCTAAATACTCTGAAACAAAGTGTAGATTTTATGTTAGCCCTCTGTTCAGTCTAACTCATTAGAAGATGCCCTTTATAATGTACATAAAGGACACCAAAAGTGCAGAGCCTAGTCATACTTATTTCTAGTGCAGCCATCAGGCAGGAGAGGGGGAGAGAAAGATTAAACACCCTAATTTCCAGGGATGCTCTGGATCACTTCCTCTGAAAGCCCACACACAAACTCCCCACCGTTTCAAAGGAAACTGAGGCAACAGTTCCGTAGAATGGCACATGAATAATGACTCCATGTCACAAACCAGGACTTCTGCTGCACAGTCATTCTGAGACCTTAATGTGACAGTCTGACACAGCGATATGAATGAAACCCCAAAATCTTTAAGGCTAGACTGCTTCTTTACTGTCAATTACCAATACTTTTCCATTCAACACTGAGTATCAGCAAAAACAATTTTCTTCTTCCAGGCTTTGGTTTATGTGACATTTGCAGAGACTCATGAAGTATTTGAGAAGCAGCGATCAAACACACCTGAGCTATTTGCTGTCCTGCCCTGTTTATTTCACATCTGTTGCTTATGGCAGCAAGCAAATGAAACTAGCAGATGAACAATGAAGAAGGATAAATTTAAGTCAAGGACACACTTTAATACATGCGGCAGACAAATATCCTAGC
Source organism: Falco peregrinus (assembly GCF_023634155.1). NCBI lineage: Eukaryota > Metazoa > Chordata > Aves > Falconiformes > Falconidae > Falco > Falco peregrinus. The sequence continues at coordinate 64,861,377 of NC_073727.1, forward strand.
AAGTTTCATGGAGAAGATGTAAAATCTGACACGAATCAGACTAAAAGCTTGCCAAACATTAATAAAGACAAATAAGAATAATCCAAACAAAAAAGAAATGTATGTATTTATTCAGTGTGGGTCAATAAGTTATGATAAAGGGGAAAATATTAACCTTCCAGTTAATAAAGCTTGCTGCCTAGGACTTTCAAAAGAGGCTCTTTTGCAGCACAGCTATACTGCAGTTAACACCTCATTGGGAAATATTTATCCTCTTTGTCTTCTGTAAGGCAAAAGTGAATCAAGGTGAAGCTTCTTTCAAGCCGGCATCCAGCAGGCCAGCAGAAATTTGTTGCCCTACACAGGTGGCACATAATCCATGACGAACTCAGCCACAGAGATAACAGAAAGCAAAACCTGAATGAACCCTCAAGTGGTAACAGAGCTATTCCTCCTCACCCCTCCTTGCCAAACACCTTGTAATAATGAAATCTTACAGCCGTCATGGGGTGGGGGAAATATCCGTTGTTGCTGGTGGCATTAGCGCAACAATAAAGAAATTTGCCACCCAGCCTTAGAAAACATATACAAAAAGCTACCACATCCCACTGCAGCATCTCTACTGGGTGTCCCTGTAAAGGAACAAAGAACAAAGCTTTCCCAAAGCACAGACTAGACCCTGCTTCACGATCACCTGCTACACTGTTGCAACTAAGTAATAAGCTTCCATGATTACATATCACGAAGCTTAACAAAGCTTTTTTAAAAAAAAAAAAAACACGAAGCAAACTCACAAGATATGAGTGGAGGAGAAAAAAAAAACCTCACACCTTCTGTCAAAAACAGGTGTAGACTCTTACTGTTCCATAGCTGTGGTCCCTTACAGCTTCAGATTGTACTCTCATGCTTTCTAGTGATGTGCAATGCAATGTGACTGCGGTCACGTTGATGTAACAATATGTTAATATATTTAAAACATGACTATTATGCATTCTGGGAGATGGCTATGAAGGGGAAGGAATCTTTCATTATTTCTGCACAACAATTAATGAATTAAGTGAATACAAACTGGATTTCTGAACAGTAATCCCTCAGATTTTGGTCCACCTACACAGCCTACATTTTCAAGTGACAACAAATGGCTGACTATCTCTGGTAAGTCAAGAATAGAACAATTCTTTCTTTCCAGGCTTCAAGAAGTTGCAGAAGACAGTGAAACAGAAATACTGTGAAAACTTCTGTGAAAAACACTGTAATCAGGAAATAATGCAACCTTATTCCATGCAAGTCATTCAAGAAATCATAAAACAGCGTGAGTTTTCTTACTGCAGTCAAGTATTGCATGGCACTGCACAGTCGGGATACAGTTACATTGTCAACACTTTACAGATACACGACCAGTTTACGAGGAAAAAGGGACTAGAAAATATGGTTGAACAAGACAGTCATACACAGCACACTTTAACTGGTGGGTCTTTTTCACCAAGAAAGACTCAATATAGAGCTTTCAACAGAATCTAAATTTCAGCTTTAGGTCAGGAATGGGTTTAACTTCTAAATTAAGGGCTTCAGTTCCCTCTCCTACCAGACAACTAGTTAATCAGCCACACTTAATTCATCTGCCTTAAGGAGTTATCTTAATCCAAATTCACTGACATGATTGAAAACAGCCCTCTTAAGTCAAAGGAAGGAATTTAAATGGGATTTAAAATTAGTTCTCATTCCTGTTGCCCCTTTTTGTCAAAGTGATGCTAGTTAAAATAATCCAGGCTACTAGATGAAATCAAACACATCTGTTATAGTGCAGTTTTAGTTTTGTATATATATTTATATAAGTATATGTGTGCATATGTCTGTGTATATATAAAAATAATACAGGCTACACTTCTTCCTACATAAAGTCAAACACATCTGTCACAGTACAATTTTCTATATTTTATATGAAGTATGTTTATATATTTAATGTTAATACATATAAATCTTAAAAATTTCTCCCATTTTTTTACTTATGTGGAAAAAACGCACATTTCTGAAGCGGAGTCATCTGCAAAGGCTACTACACTGCACTCTGGAACTGGCACTGCCTGCCACATGTATTAAGTGATTATTTTGACTTTGACCTAAGCAATTCTGAGCCTTCCTATGTAGCTACAGCCGTAGGTCACTGCCTGTGAATCACTAGCAATCTCCAAGACCCCAAGCCAGCAGGGGCTAGTTCACATGATCCAGGTTGGTGGCTGAGGGTGTTCAGCAACAGTCCTGAAGCTTGGATTATTTGTTTCCCCCTCTGTCAGAGTTTGAACTTGCATGCCATTTTTCTCTGTTCCTAGGCTCTTCCAAGAATCCTCAGAATTATATGAGTAAGGAAATATGAAAGAAGCCTGCATGACATAATTGACTAGTTAGCAACTATTTTTTATTGGTGTTGCCAGTTTTTATTATGCAACTGTACCACAGACTGGTAAGAACATTCAAAAGTCCCCCACAACACAAATTAATGAATAAAAATTTACCCACTAGGTAGATTTTATGATTATAAAAGTTGACAGGCAGACTTAGTATCTCTCACTTATCAATCCCAGTTTACCAGGGAGGTAAGTAGAATAATTGTCTCTGCTAGATGTCAAGCAAACACACAGAAGACTGGATTTATATGTTTAGGTGTTTAGAGATTACTAACTTACAGAGCTTTGCTGCCTGCCTGACTTAAGTTCTTAAATCCTGCCAGATACCTACCTAACTCCTGAAGGCTCACTCATAAATCTGATCCACAATAACTGCATGAGTCCAGCAGATATCAGTTGTCCTTTGAATTCCAGGCAACCCCAACCAGTAAAGCCACGTTCTGTCTTCCACCAGTATAACATGCTGCTGTTTTTCAAGCATAACTCTTATCAACACATAAGAAACTTTAGCTTGTACAGAATATACTGCAGAAAGTATTGTCAACACATAGGTCAACCGTGAACTCCAGACCCGAACTTTAAGTCCTTACACCGGTTAACCATCAATGCCAAGACCACCATCTCTGTTCTTGTTTTCAAGCTATTCCACGGCTTCAGCCCAGAAGAGATAAAAACATGTAAAAGCTTAGAGTACTGTCAGCAACTTCAATCTTCTGGCCAGTATAGCACGTGGGAAACAGGCTCTTCCCTGAGTTGAAAAAGTTATTCCAGGGACTTCACCCCATGAATAGCCACTGTGTTTCTTTGCTTTACCTTCCTAACTGATAACCCCCCCATATTTTAAATATATATAAATATCTAATATAGATGCACATGTATGTATAATATTAAAATATATACAAAGATTACATTCAAACATTCCAATGCCCAAATAAAAAAGAAAGAACAGCTGGTTTCTCACTAATAAAAGGTACTTAAACAATAGCACCAAGAGTGAAAGAAATCTACTGGACTACTTCTGGGACAAGTCACTGTTAGTGGGAGCTAAAAATCTTTTTGCTAAATACCTGGCTATCAATTTATCTTGTTTCTTTTCCTGAGAAATTAGAGTATCATATAAGAGGGGAAAAAACCAGAATAATGTACTCAGCTTGGTTTGATTACAGCACAGACCACAAAATATTTTAAATATTAGAACAACAATGGAGAGCTTCCAGATCTAAGGATGTATGTAACAACACTGCCTATCAAATGTGGGTGGGTAAAGAGGAAAAGATACTAACTTCTAAAGAATACTACAAATAGACATGCTACAAATAGATAAGCTCATCTTCTCTCCACGCAGAAGAAACCTCAGAGGGCAAAATCCTTTCATGTATCCCCAGAAATACAGCTACTAAAAAATGTGACAGTGCCAATACTTTTCTGACCCTGCATTCTCCTGTGTGTGTCACCAGCTCTGGTGCAATTGTGGCTTCTCAAAGCACTGCCAACAGCAGTAACCTGAAATAAACCGGGTGTGGCTGCTTTTCAGACCCCATAGGCAAGGGTGAAAACATTTCAAAGAGGTAAAAAAAAAAAACAAACCAAAGACACCCACTTTACTCCATCTGAAAGAAACTGCAGTCAGGCAGAAGGGAAAGCACTGGAAGATTTAAAGGCATGGAGGGAAAAAAAAACCCAAAACATTTTATTAAAAAGAAAAAAGGGGTGAGAAGGAAGAAAGTAGAGAACACAGAAGAGACGGGGGGAAATGAGGAGAAAGTAGGGCAAAAAGATCTTCTTCCTGGCTGTTGCCAGAAGTAGTATATTTTGTTGTACGGAGTACAATAACAACTGAAGCAGAATTCCACTGCATTATGCCCCAAAAACACTCGTGTAATCTTTTGGGGCTATTGAATAAAAGGACAGAGATGTGGCAATACTACAGAATATTGCTCAGAATTCAAGTGCCTAATCAATGTTTGCTGTCCAAGCGACTGTATGAGCCCTGGTGCAGCAGAGCACCTCAGCCCAGAGCCGGGAGGTCCTTGCACCATCCTGCTTCTCTGGTGCCCCAGCCCCTCAGCACACCCCGGGCACCCTCAGCAGCCACAGACATGGCCTCACAGTAATGCGGAACAGCTAGGCCAAAACGATATGCATTTTAAAAGCATTCTCCCCTGTGCTGGGCAGGAAAATTCCACCCCCTTGTCATACTGGAGAAAAGCCCAGACACTGTAGCACAGGTGTATCACCTGCAAGAATGCAACATATTTTGGTCTGGAGAGAATGAGCCTGCCCATCTCCTTGGCTTCCTTTAAGTGATGAACCCATTTGATCCTCATTAAAAGCTCCCATGAACTTTAATGCCATTCCTGTTGAAAAACTCCCATAAACTCTACTGCAATGAATCCCTGCCTTCGAATACTAGGGCCAAGAGCAAGGTACCATCCATGAGTTTCTGTGGCAACCACTAAGCCCATGCAAAAGTGTGGAAAACCATGGGTTAAGTTATCAACAGCTAAGAAATATTTAAGCTTTGTATTTTAGAGACAGGAATATCAGCTGCAAACAGAATCTAGGAATAAGAAAGATTTTCTCCATACTCACACTCCATTGTTCTCCTCCTCCCCAAGTTTCAACAAACCAGAACTAAGACTACATGACTGAAACAGTCACAAGACGCTGAGATCAAGCACAGATTAAAACAACCTGTTGGCATCATGACCAAAGGAAGAAGGGTAACTGAAAAAAATATCTCAAACTTTTCCTTTCTACTGACAGTTGAATGCAGAAAAAGCAATGTAATCTTTCTTGAAAGGAGTTGTGATATGAGTCACTATTTCAGCAAATGCTGGCAACTACCAGAAGATTTTCAGAGTGAAAGAGCAACATCCTGTTAACTTGGCTTTTTTTTGTTATCAGAAAACAGAATCAGTAACAAACTCAAACTCCTTTTCCTGGCTGGATGTTTTCAGCTTTTGCTTCTACTGGAAGCAAGCTGATGGTTACCAAGTTTTCAGATTTTACAGAGTATCCTGCTCCTTGTAGCCACCACCTTTAACACAATTCATGCTCAAAACCATGGGTACACATAGGGCTATGCAGCTAGCGTTCATCAGCCAAGGCAGGCAGCTCAACACGGTTAAGTCCTACTCCAAATCAATATGGCTAAGAAGACACCTTCACGTTTTCCAGCTACAGGCTCCTATTATCATCGTGGCTATAGATACCTGCTTTAGGGTATGCTGACTATTTTGGCACAACTGCTGGCCATACCAACTAGAGCTGCACTACTGGCCACAGGAGCCACCCGCATTTAAACCACCGTAAGCCTTAGGCTGATTCCCACCCATACACCTTGCCCTCTCGCCGGCGCTAACTCTGCCAGATTCACCCTGGGCTCCTTTCATTGCTGGAGACTTGAACATCTGGAATAGGTCTTAAAGCAAGATAAAGATGTAGCTGACCTACAAGCGACTGGTCTTAACCAAAGCCAGTTGTAACCTGAGGACGCACCTTGCGGCTGCAACAATCCCAGAACACTGTCCAGCACTGAAGTCCCTTGTGACGCTCATGTTCCAGCTAGTGAAGGCCACAATAATAACAAGGGCACAGACAATTCCACTGCTTTCTAAGGTAACATCTTGTTACTTTCCAGAAACTCACAAACCACCCAGTCAAAAATCAACTGCTTTGTTGTGCCTTTCCTCCCATCCCTTACATTTCCCCCTGTTTTTATTTTCTCTTTGCCAGCTCTTTCCCCCTCCACCCCTTTCCTTGTTTCCTCCTATTCTTTGCTCCTCTCTGCTTACAAGGAACTGATGAATTACCTCACTCTGCACTGTCTCCACAATAGCAATAAATCAGTAAGGAGCAGTTTGAAACTAACATACCACAAGATTTTTCCTTCTCCACAGCTGACTCTCCCAGAAAAGTAAAAGCTGTGTTTACACAAAGCCCAAACAACACTAAGCTTGAGCTCTGTAGGTTTCTTCTTTGTTGGGGAGGGGGGGGGGGAGCCTTGGAAACTTAAAGCTAGAAATGACATTTAAAGGTTGCAAAATTACCAACAAAATGTGAGCATGAGCAAGGGAAGTAGAGCCCCAGTTCTGACCAAGACATCTGGAGAGACCAGCTGAGCAAGTCTCTTATTTCCACCAATCAAAAGGAAATAAAAACTGTCTTTTTCCCTGCAACTATGGCAAAATGCATACTTGGTGCACTGCCCAGTGCTGTACTTCCATTGTGCTTTACAAGTCTCAGGTGCAGGAATAAAGTGCATAGGACTGAAAAAACCCACCACAAATCCTCTTACTGTCTGTCACACGTGCTAACAGCAGAGCTCAGGTCTTAACCACCAGCTCACACCTTAGCTATAAGACAATACATACACAAGTACCATCCCTTTGTATGCTACACCTGAACTGCAAAGCAGATACACTAGTAGCTGAAAACAGCAATCAGAGCTGGGTGAAGCCTAGCTAATTTACCCACAGCTCTCCCTGTTCCTGTGACTCAATAACCACCAAATTCCAGGCAAATATTTGTAAGGGACTGCATTTTTCACAGCTCCCTGTGTGGACAGCAACTTCCCACTCTCATGTCCCAGATCTGCCCCTCGGAGAAGTTCTCCCTTGTTCTAAAAGTTATCTTCCACTAACAACATTAAGAGGGATAAGTACCAACACAGCACATATAGACAATAGGACTAGGAAGAAAATACTGCTTAAGTACAAAAAAAAAAAGAGGAAGACTTCATAGAAAGAGTAAAACTTCATAGGAATGTTTTGTGCAGTAATTACAGCCATCTGGAAAATTACTTTTTTTTCCAAAACCATGCCTAAAAACAGCAGCTCTAGCTAGAAGTTGGACAGCTTTTCTACAGAAGTAACAGCTTCTATTATACCATATCGCCCCGTGCATCAGCTATGACCCAGAACTACCCTTCTAGTCTTCAGAGGACAGAAAAGTACAGTAGATTTGAATTAGATGTCATGCTATAAAAACTCATAACTTTTGTTACGCTTTGTGTAACTTTTGTTACGCTTTGTGTAACTTTTGTTACTTTTGTGTACAAAGTGACACACCAGACTATACATAAGGAAAAACTAGGATGGGATTCAGACTTAGTCACCCTATTGTTGGTGCCTAAAGAAGCAGGTTTTCCAAGATAACTGCCTATATTACCTACTCAGTGAGAGGAAGGGAAGCGATTTTGAAGGCCTTCAGAGGAAGATTTTGTGTCTAATACCAGGCACCTCAGCCAAAGAAAAAAACCCACCCAAACAGAAAAAAAAAAACCGCCAACCAAAACCATACACATCTTTCTGGAAGAATTCCATCTTTTGACAATAAATTTAATAGCTTGGGCTCTGCAATGACCTGAATTATAGATCGGTAAAATGATCCCACTCTACCCCCTCATCTCTTGAGCACTGAAAAAACTCTGATCCAGCCTGCTCAGTACATCCTGCAAACAGGATCTAGCCTGGTCAATAGTACTACCAAATTTAAAAATGGATAGCAGAAGAAAATATTTAAGAATTTCCATATGTCTCACCAACAGACAATGCTGCATTTAATTTGATGCTTTGCGTGATAAAAATGACACCTATGAACTAGGACATTTTACAACAAACTTCTGGTCTGACAAACTTGATTCAAATTTCCTCTGCACACTGGTCAAATCCAATTATCACCAATCCTCTTAAAAGTTTTGTTTTCTTTTCTTTGCCTTTTTATCTCCTTGCCTATCTATAATACTGTTGCTGTTATTTCCTCCTGCTTGAAGCAACCTGCTCTCATCACATCTGCATTACTATCCTGCTCTTCAGCCTCCCTTCCCCTGCACAGTATCCAAGGGAGGACAGCCCAGGTCAGCCAAACAGGAGAGTTCTGGGTGCCCTACTAGGAAAGCAGCTTGGAACAAGTTTTCCTCTTTTCTCTAGGATACCAGCAGTTTGCTTTCAAGCACAGTGTTACAAAATGTAATCGTATTGCGGTCAATGTTAGTATCTCAGCTCTGCTAGCTTGGGGAGTAGGGTGATGTCTGTTCCCAAGTTTCCTTTTGCACATGCAGAATTAGGCATTCCGACCACAGTTCTCCAGCACATGCCTGGGCACAGACCTGTCACTCACACAGGCTAGGGAACTTCAGACAGTCATTACATAGGAACACTTTGATTAGTGACAGATGCCTACTTTGGTCTGGTTTCTTCATAACGGTCCAGTAAAGTCATTTTTCACAGGCCTTGAACTTCACAATCCAGAGAAAGTTCTTATGTCAGTATGAACCACCGAGACTGCACACACCAAAAAAAGGTGATGTTCTAATCACTAGATCCTCCCGAGTTATAAGAAACTACTGATAACCTCTTCTGCCTCAAGCTGACTGCGTAACTGAGCCGCTCACATTGCTTAGCCCTGCCTCTGACCCATCAGCTGGTACCTGCCACACCACTTTGGCTGGCGGGTAGATGAGCAGTGTGTTAGCTGCCTGAGTGTACATTTCCCTTCTTCTGCAGAGTAAGAATCAGCATTTACAGTATTTTCAGAGGTGCAATGCACTGGCCTCAACATCAGCCGCTGCTCTAATCCTTCACAGTAATACTACCGTTGCACAGTAATCCTTCTGGCTTTGTTGGTAGTGGCAATTTTTCCCCCCTCTCCCCACATTTCACAACACCTGCAGTATAACACACTTAAGTAACATGCATAAGTTTACTGTGGAAAGCAGCAGCACTGCAGCACCCCATCTGCATGTGGCAGACAGCAAGCCTAGAACCTCCACAACAGCAATGGCAGAAGGACCAAAAACCAAAGGCTGAAGCACTAAGGGCATGCACAGACAGCAGAAAGCTAAGGGGAAGAAAGGAAGAGTGCAGGTTGGCCACAGTGGAAACACTCCCTTCAGGTATCCTCATGCTACAGTTGTCTAGATAACAAGTACCAGTAACTTACAGACCTTTGATTTTGGTAACACATGCAGGGAAATGCTATTGGGATTTTTTTTTTTTTTTTTTTTTTTTTTACACAGCACTGTACACTTGAACAGAGCTCTTAAAAATCAGTAGGTGTTGGACCTTATTACTTCTAGATGCCATTTAACTTTCTCCTCTTACTCATTGATTAATTGTAAATTAAGATACTTTTGGAGCTTGAACTAGTTTTTCCTTCCTCATTTATAACATCTTAAGAGCAAACTATGAGCAGGTCTACATTTGTAAATGGCTTTCCCTGCCAGTTAATTAATTTATTAAGGACAGTATGGAGTTGATTAGGACTTTTGGGGGTGTTAGTCTTTAATATTATGGAAGACACTTGGCTTTTGAGTTACCCAAACAGGACAAGTATTGAAAATTAAAGGAAAGTACCATCAGTACAGAATAGCTATCAAAAAATAGAGCTGTTCTAATATGGCATCAGTATAGTCGATTTGAATTGCAATTAAAATATACATAAAAATAAAAAAAGCACATGGCTTTACATGTCACTGCATTGTTAGAAAGAGAAAACTGAAGGTGCTTAAGTCTGTCCCTTAAACCTTCTACATACCTGCATAATTCATCCTGCCAGAGAAGGAACAGCTCAGGTCACAATAAAGTAATGCAAAAACACCCAGTGTGATCACAGTTGACTTTGCTGTAGATTTGATATGTAGTGAAAGTGACAGCCTACTCTCAAAATAAGAATTGCCTGCTAACATTCTGCACTGCCCCTTAGCAATCCTAGACCTTATTAGCCCCTTGCCCAAACTAACATGCACACTGCAACAGGTACTCAGCTCTGGCATGTTGGGTGTATCCCACACTGCACGTTGGTAGAAGCAGTTTTGGTTTGTGGCTCTGTACACACCACTTGCATTCTGCTCAATCCATAAACTCCTACCTACTCGTGAATGTGGGCAGGAAGGATACTAAACTGCTGCACACTTCTTGTGGGTTGTAGTGCTGACCTGCTTACTAGCAAGAAGCACACTGGGCACAGGGATAGAAGACATACTCGTTCTTCACAGTTTCCCAGCAGAGAGATATGGCATGTAGCATAAAGCCAGGGAAATTTGCATAGACTTATTCAGGCAAGGAAGAAAACATTTCTAACACAGCTGAAGTCTGGGGTCATCATATAAACTAGGGGTTTATAAAGAGCAGCTTTAAAAACAAAACAGCCAAATGAAGAGCTTTCTTCAGTATTGATCGCAGAATGGTTTGGGTTGGAAGGGACATTAAAAATCCCCTAGTTCCAACCTCCTGCCATAGGCAGGGACACCTTCCACCAGACCAGGTTGCTCGGAGCCCCATCCAGACTGGCCTTGGACACATCCAGGGATGGGGCATCCACAGCTTCTCTGGGCAACCTGTGCCAGTGGCTCACCACCCTCATAGCAAAGTATTTCTTCCTTATACGTAATCTAAATCTACCCTCTTTCAGCTTGAAGGCATTACCCCTGTCCTATCACTACATACCCTGGTAAAAAGCCCCTTTCCAGCTTTCTTGCAGGCCCCTTTAGGCACTGGCAAGCCACTATAAGGTCTCCCTGGAGCCTTCTCTTCTCCAGGCTGAGCAACCCCAACTCTCTCAGCCTTTTCTCACAGGAGAGGTGCCCCAGCCCTCTGATCATCTTTGTGGCCCTCCTCTAGATTCACTCCCATGGGTTCATGTCTCTTAACATTACCAGAATTAAGTCATTTTACTTCCTAAAGAAGTAAGGAAACAAAAAAGTAGCAACACTTTTCAAAGCCACTTCATAAAATGAGCTCCTGCTGTGAGTCCAGGTGATCATTTATTACCTGAAAGGTAACTAAGGCTTGTCCCACAGGAAACAGCTAACAGCTCTTTGAAGACATGCTTCTCCTTACGTAAAACATACATCAAGCCTCTCGCCTCAGACGTGAATTAGGTCTGAAAAAAACATTTTCAGGAGCTTGACAGATACTCTGCACTGTTAGAGCCAGTTTATTAACAGGATTTAAACAAAATACATTTATCACTAGGTCAGGTCTTGCTTTATAGTCTAAGATACCCAGAACAGGGTCAGCATCACCCTCAAGCGCACACTGCAGTGGACAGCAGGTTTCAGAAGTTAACATCAATACAAAGTTATAAAACAATTCAACTAATATGAATAGCCTTGGTACTAAATTCTCTGCCTCAGAAAACTGACAAGTAGCTGAATTGAGTGGACAATCATATTCTCTAGACCCATCTGGGTGTCAGGAAGTATCTTGAAGCAGTATTGGTCTGAACAGTTGTGACTTCTGAGCTTCCTCCCTTTTGCATGCAGCCTAAAAAGTAGTAGAAGCAATAACATCAACCATTTAACATTATTTCAATGTTAAAAAAATAAGAGCAGAAAAGCCTTAGTACAACAAATTCTTACTGGAAAAAATAAAAAGGTTGAAATAAAAACCAGTAGGTAAAGACATTCTAAACTTTCCAGAGGCCACGTGTTGAACATTTTAGATAGTAGAAACCTTTCCAAGTTCAACTCGTGCTTTCCCAAACCAAACAAGACAAACCATAGAAGCCTGCCTTCTTTTCAGCTTCTGGGAAGATCACAGATGAGGTCGTTCATTATGGTCTCAGCCAATTAACATGGTACACACACACACCACCCACCCAGCTCTTGAGACATACCCTCCCTATTTAAAGGGAATCCACTGTACTAAGAAATGAAATTTTTTTTAGTTCTGTAATTGTTATTTTTTCCTATTCACTTTTAATGGTCACCATAGCATTTAGGTTAAGGAGACTGTGAAAGAGCAGCCACAGCAGTCTCACATACCAGTTCAAAATTAGAGATGTTTGGAAAGGAACTGCTCCAGAGGTTCTAAACCAAACAACATAGATTGCAACCCACTGCTTAAAATTAGCTTTTGTGGTTTGTTTTTAGATATTCCTAGTAACAAACTCAATCTGATTGCTCTCCCTTGGTTGACTTTATTGCAACCAGCAATCTAGGAGACCAATAATAGAAACTTCATTTAAAATATGGCTATTAATGTTCCTAAAGATAGTCTATTACATGAGTAAGCCATGTCAGAGGCCTGAAGTCATTCTCTAGATCGTTTTTTCTTTTTGTCAAAGGACAGTAAGTGCTTGGCTAGGAGTTAAGAGTTCTACACGTTTTTAGGATGAAACAGTTTGTCAATATTAAAACTAGACAGGAAGAAAACTTTCAGAAGGAAGGAACTGAACCCTGGAATGTTCTTGAATTCCTATTCCATACTAAAAACCCCCCACCAAAGAACAAATACCTAACCATCAAAGGTATCCCATATTTCTTTTCTGAAATCCTTGGTTAACCTACACTGTATACTAAGGCAGTATTGTTGCCATAGTTAATTGGCAAAGGTAGCCCTGTAGTTTCTTTCCAAGAGGAAACCAATTCAATAGATCCAAGAGCAAACCAATGCTACTTTAAAACAAGACAGAGAAACACAGTAGCTGGTTGCTGCCTCTAGAAAAGAGTTGGGACAAGCAATTTGTTCAAAAATCAGAGCCATAAGGACAGTACATCTCCTTTACACGGGTCAGCACAAATGGGAACAAGAGCACTGCAATTTGAACAAAGGTGCTTGGTGGGCTTCAGAACTCATTTTGGTGGGAAAGGCCTGAGCAGAGCAGTGTAGGAATGCAACAGAAAATGGGAAATCCAGGGTTTCTTTCATTCATAACTAATTGTGTTCTAAACTAAGAACAGGGAGGTTTTTGCACCAGACACAGTGCACCAGCTATAAGCCAAGGCAATGCTATGTAAGCTTTAAGCCTCTGAAGTCTAACAGCTGAAGTTACACAGCTGAGTTAACAGGCAGTTTGGGAATATGACTGGCAAAGCAACTAGGTCAGTAACTACTGACACATTTGTCGTGTATCCACACTCCAAAAGAACAAAAAACCCAAACCCCACTAATGAAGGTCTACAGAAGACAGTGAAAACAAGGAGCACATGCAGAGCAGGAAACATCCAAATACAAGACTTAAAAACCTATAAAGCATAAACTGATTTCATGGGGCTTTCTAACTATGCGGTTGTCAGTAAATGACTATAACTAACCATGTTTTAAAATGCCTCCTAAAGATGATGAAAATTAGTAACAAAAGAAATAAATCAGAAAGCAAAATAAAAAAAAAATTATGGTCACAGAAAAATGGCCCTAGAGCAGCAATTCAGGTTGCTGTGTGGAGACCCCTTCTCCCAGGCACTGGTCAGCAAACAGGCTGTTGCACTTGGGCACAACACTAATAACAAGTAACAAACTGGACTTAACTTCTAGCCATAGGTACGAATCACATGAGCTAGGCTGAGGAGGATGCACCAAAACCTGCTAGCGACCTGAAATAACCAGGAGGCCTGGGTTCCTGCAATGCCAGCAGCGGTCAGAGACTCAGCAGATGGAAAAAGCAGGCAAAGTGGTATGTAGTGCATAAGGCAATATAATTATACTGTCTCACAGACAGTTTGTACTCTCTCCTGCCTTCTCCACTCATACTCAAAATGAAATGTTTTCTTCTGGGGAGATTGGCTTTGTGTTTTGGTTAAAGAAAGCGTGGTTGAAAAGTGGTGTTGTGCTTGGAACAGCAAGCAGTGAGGTTTGAGAGGGCTCCAAGTTCCTGGGGAAGTTCCTTCCACAGCTCCTGAGAAAACTGCTTCAGTTGTGCAGCTCTGCTCATGCCTGTGACAAACCAGCAACCAACCTGCTCCCTCCTCGGCCCTGGGCTCTAGTCTGTACAGAAATGGGAACCAGCACCTCAAAATTATGACAGAGGCATTAAAAGGACTGGTGATTAATATGGCAAGCTGTAAATCAGCCTTTTACCATGGTGGCAAAGGAAAGGGATGAAGCTGACAGGTCACCTTTCAGATGCAGAGATCTTCAGCAGCTTCATTCCCATTGGCAGTTCTTATCCCACAGAATGGTTTCAAGACAACCTACAAGTTTTATATGAAAGTGAAACTGGATTGAGACATGCAAAAACCAGAATGAAGAAAAAAAAAAAAAAGCTGAATTTTAGCTGTTGAGCATGGGAAGAAGATTCAGTAACACCGAGATGACAAACAGAGCTATCAATTCCTGTCAGGATCAATACACTAACAGGGGAATGAAAAACTGAATAGAGAAAATTAGAATCCCCACTGTAATGTAGGAAGGGTCAAGAAAATTTCTCACATGCTGCTGTAATGAATATGTATAAGTTGTATTCAAAGTAGAAAAAGTGGAAGTTCTGCTTGTGAAAGCTCAGGAACCAACTTTGCTATGCAGCAACTAGACCTTTTTGCGTAAGGGAGATGATTGCTACAAGGACTGGTATGCAGTGGTTGCCTAACTTCTCTATGAAGGTCAAAAATCATAACAGCAGACAAGCGTCTAAACTTGTGCCTCTTTCCCTACTCTGCACGTTGCCAGTACATTCCAGCACACTTAAGTACTGGAATGCTACTGCTTTTCCATGTTGCTCTGCATCTGCAGCAGTCACTGTCCTCTACTCCCTTCTCACCTGCTGAGCAGGAGGAAGGAAAAAATAAAAAAAACCACAGCAAAACTCAAAACTACCCCCAACTCTGACTCTTGCAATCCTCTCTTAACAAGAAAAGTGGCCAGTTATACATAAGCAGGAACAAACTATTCCAAAAGCCAATTTCATATACGCATCAAATCTGTTCAAAAAGCAAACATTTGTAGCCAGATATCAGTTCTACAGACTAAAAAAAGGAGAGAAGTAACTCCCATTCAGGCTGTAGTGTATGGCACAATCCCAAAACATCTTATTCAATCTGAACTTACTAGAAATTAATACTAGGGTTTTTTTTAAAAAAAAAACACAAAACAAAAAAATCCTAAACAAACAAACAAAATAAAAAGAGGAAAAACCCTCCAGTATTTGAAATAAAGCCTCAGAAATGTGACATCCAGCTATACCAATAGGATGCTAAGTTCTTCTGTAGTAATAGTGAGACATTCAGAACTAAGAATTAAAAGCCTCAAAGACTGGGAATGCCTTGGCCAAGCCACAAACCCACATATATAAACAATCAGGCAAACAAAGAATACAGATGGGCTCTAGAATGAGCTGCTGTAATTTACTTTTGCTTACTTAAAAAAAAAAAAACAAACCACAACACACTATTACTCACCTTCAAACCTCTCTTTGCTATTGGGGGAAATTTTTGGTGTACTAAAGCTAATGAATAGCTTTAATCTTACATAATGTTTGATGAGCTATAATTAAAAACCGCTTTGTGGCTGTCACCACAGAATGAGTTTGTCACCTCTGCAGTGCAGTTCTTCCTTCTTGTCACAGGCTGAAAAAAACACTACAACTTTTGTAGGCAGATTATATTTACATCTTTATTAAATTTCCTTTTAGCTATCAAAGTTTTATATGTTGGACTAAACCAAGCTGTGCCTTTGGCTACTGCTACAAGATGTAACATAATAATAATAAGGCAAATTATGAATGTGTCACTGGAGCTAGATCGTCCACACTGCCCACTTGTCATTAAATTATGGTACACAGACTCACAGAGGTCTCAGCTGCCATTAATGTTTTCGAAGTAGCTGTCTGTAACCTTATTTTTACCTGTAGCAAAGCAAAAATATTTTTGTTGCTTCCTTCCACAGCAAAATGAAACATTACAAATATTTTAAGGTTGTAAATGAGACAGACATGAACAACTTCGTAAGAAAGCCCCACAATTTCAAGCCAACACCAGATCATTAGAGAAGAATTTGCCTTTTACTGGCAAACTCTTGACTTTCCCCATCTGCTCCCTTCTCTGCAGACTAATGAGCAGGAGCAAGCTACATCTCTGACAGCATCTCTAAAGATGGTGAGACACACAGGCTTTTCTCTAGATGCTTAGGAAAGATCAGTAAGTTCTGCCACGATGTTTGCTACCACACTGACAGAAGTGGCAGGCTCTTGCCTGCTAGATGAGGAAATTCAGAGGGCAACACTCCTCTGCTCCATATTAATAGTCTGAACTATGTATGGTATGCTCTTGTTCATTACACAAATACCTCACAAGCATGCATATGCCACAAATATTTCCCAATACAGATCTCTGCCAGGATATGCTCCATTTCAGTAATCCTGCAGAGCCATTTCAGTGAAACAGGGTTGGAAGGCAGCAGAAAGATTCAAAACCAAGGCACATGCCAGCTATGTATGTGCACAGCATGTCAGATCTGCTCTCACACTAATCACAGAAGTCCACAAAAAGATCGTAGAAGTCCGAGTTGTTTCACATTTGGCAGAACAATGACACTAAATTGAGGTTTCTGCTTTTAAAAAGAAGAATAAAGGATGAGCTTTGTATGCTTTTCCAAGAGACTGGACACTGGTCCCAAGAGCACTTTATGCACACTTTTCCCTTTGCGTTTTCAGAAAATGGGATATAGTGCCTGGAGAGGTCTGAGGTTCTTTAGAACGCCTCAGCAGAAAGCTAAACAAACAGGGAGATGAGAACTAGCTGCACTGCTGGTGAGAATATGGTAGGGAATAGGCACAGAAGTAGACAGCTATGCCTGAAGGCATGGAGGGATCATCTCAGGGAAAGAGGCTAACGGACCTTGGCTTATTTAGCTTCACACATGGAGATCAAAGAAGAGATATGGTCACTCCCAGAACAGACATAAGGCAGAGTAATTTGCGCATCACACAAGGGATGAGGAACTATTTAAACTAAGAAGCCATTAACCACAAGGACAGACATATAAACTTGCTATCGTCCATTTATTATAGAAAGTTTCTTCAAGTTTCTAAGCATCAGAGATGCATTATATGTTTCTATTACAGCTTTCCAAAAGCAGGGGGAGCAGAAATACTGATTGCTTTAAGCTGGAAGTTTATGAAAGGAATTCTTACCATCTACAGCCCAAACTGTGAGGGACCCAAGAAATCCTTTCCACTTCTCCACATTTAAATTTTAAACGAGTTAAAATAAAAAGCAATGAAACAGTATAATTGTTTTTTGAATCTCAACTTGCTTTTTAAGTGATACAGAAAACAGTATCAGATGTGTTTTTAATTTAAATTTTATCTTGCTTCCTTTCCCCATCCCCCTATTTTGTTTTTTTCTGCTAGTAAAAACGTGACAAAAAAGGTTTTTCACTTTCAGTACTAAAAAAAGCAAGCAGAAAAAATCCCAGATGAAAAATATTTCAACAAGCTTTACAATTAAACAGTACTTCTTTACACTAAGACACGTTACTCAAGCTGAGCATACAGTTTGTTACATGGAAACTCCTGTACTTAAACTCAAGCCAAGGACAGCATGATTATAGCTCCCCCACAAGAGGTTTTTCCTGCGATCAGAAAAAGTCAAGCAAGAACATCATTACACTTTGATAATTAAGTCATTAATACAAGTTTCAAAGGAAAGGAGAAAAAAATTAAAATCTGTCAGTCTGTAAGTATATGACTTTTCAATACTATTTCCAGAAGATGCTTGCATGAGAAAGTGGCATTGCTTGGGAAATGGAAAGCTACCAACAGGAAATCATGAGCTCAGGCAAATGAAGAATCTAAAAATGTCATTATTTCTGCATATAGCCATGTATTAGTGTAAGCAAAATGCAGCATTTCCAGCTGTAGTGGTATTTACAGGGTGCTCTTTTCCAAACCATAGAGAAACTGATAGATTTCAATTATTTAAACAGAATTGTTACTGCCTTCTAGAAGACAAGATGATAAATATGTACTAGTATTTTATTTTTTTTTTAGTTTACTGGAAATGCATTTATCAAATATATCAACAATTACAATGGCTTACATATAGCTCTGTAGCCATCCCAAAACACGTCACTTGCTTATTCGGACTATGGATTTACTGCTGTTTAGAACTGAAGATGCAGTGTTGTGGAAGCTTAAACTATTAAATCAAGGACCATATATGAAAGCCAAACAGGCTCTGTTATAAAGACATATATGTTACATATGTTATTTTATTATATAAACAAAAGCCTAATGAACCAATCTGAAGTAGTACCATAAAAGTGTGCTTCAAAGTTATTGGACTGCGTCAAAACAGTGTTTTTCTCTGCGCTTAGGACTTTGCTAGGAAGTTAACTAGAACACAGATTTTGTTGTTTTCCTGAATACAGTTGGCAAATGAACCACTCCAGAGCTCCATAATTAAAAGCAAAGTTTGACAGATTCCCTTCTCTATAGTAGCTGGGGCTACATGGTTTTGATTTTCATAGGGGAACACAACATCAGCTCCAAATACTATAAAAACTACCTCTTGGGCACTTTCCCCCTGCCACAGCTCCTGTTGGCATGAGTCCTACAAAAGAGCGGCTGCATTGGAAACTGCATCTGTCTGTGCCCAGGCCAAGAGCTGTCAAGGCAAATGCCTACCATAACAATCTCTCCTTTGTCAGTCACAGGGATCCCATGAGAAAGCACCAACCGGCCTAGGAATTTGGTGCAAGGTAGTGTTAGCCAAGCCTGAAAGACAAGAAATAAGGGTCAGACTTTATTTAGATTGACTGTATAAAACCGGAACCAACAGCTCCATTCTGCCAATAAGCTTCTAAAATTCTGTGGTGGCACAGGTTGTCTTAGCAAAGACAGACAAAATTCACCTCTTAACCCTTTCTACTCTCTGCACTTCCTGGCTCAGTTAGTACTTACTAGTTTGGACAGATTAATCTCATCACACAAGAAATAATTAGAAAGAAAAGCAATTGGTTTCCAAGCCTGAAAAAAAAAGTCACTGCACATTTTACTATCATCTTACATAGCTGCAGCCTCCGTGGCCCAGAGCTTCAGAAGAACACAGTCTGAAGGATTGCAGGTTGTATCCAGCACAAGGTTCAGGGACTTCTTAGATACAAATCCAACAGTGAACTACAACAGCTTTCCAAGCACTTAGCAAAGCACTTCTAGAAACCACACCAGGAAAACACATAACAAAACCACACACAAAGCCCACTGCTTTGAGCACAGTCAGTATGTAGGCAGAGCATTTTAATAAGTGTGATGAACTACCAGGGAAGAGAAGGAATTTAGAACACAGCATCTGGGAGAAGTCCTACTGTCACTTCAAGCTACTTGCCATTTTCAGATTTATCCAGTAGTTTTATTTCTGAAAGAGAAATCTCCAGCTCAGTTCCTTTCCAAAGAATATTCAGAAAACTTACATCCTCAAAATGAAGTATGTCGATTTTTAACATAACACCTGTCCTTCATTACCAAATCTAAATAAAGGCAGCCTGAAATGGGTGTGTAGCCAAACACACACATAAGATTCTGGTCTTCCTTATTCACCTTAAGCTTTAAACAACATGCTATTCAAGAAGACTTGTAATTATTCAAGCATGCATTAGCCTTTGGAACTTCTAAAAATGAGCATATAATTCCTGCAACATTCTAATCTTCTACTCTGATTGCCATTTACAGTGATGTGATATGGAAAAAGTATCTGCCACACTTTTAGAAAAACCCAAAATGGTAGTTAAAGGAAGGGCCAAACAACTCAGGCAACCTTTACTTGAACAAGCTCAGATATACATGCACTGCAACATTCCAGGCTACTGTTTAGTTACTCAGCCAACAGTTGCATCGCCAAAAAGAGGTTCCCTCCTCCCTTCTTGCACATCCTCCTCACTTTAACCTTCCCCTCCTACTTGCTGCTTTGCCACAAAACCTGCTTGAAAATCAGCAAATCTTGACAAAATTAAGTTATTGCCCTCCTCCCACTTTCCCTTGACATTTAAGAAGAAAAAAAAGTGACAAAATATATTTTCCTTATGGTGTATCTGCTTGTAAAATAGGAAAACGGGCTTCCTGGAGCTGATCAGAAGGACCACTGGATGCATTAGTTTGTTAACCTGAACACCACAAATTATTGCTCATTGTCTAAGTACTGTGAAAGGCAGAAAAGTAACTTGTACATTGCTAACAAATACTGCCTGGACACATGACCTGCCTTGGGCTGGACACTGCAACAGATCCGCCACCTTCTCTAATGGTGGGGAGGGCAATTTACTGGTTTGAAGAGCTGCAGCCATTCACCTTTCCTATTAGATCTTCAGCCAGTGGTTCTAGTTACACCTCTCACTCTCTAAATGGGAGGAAGAGAACAAAAAAACAAGAAAAAAGGAAGCAAAATAAAGTTAGTAGAAGATACTTTCTTGTCAAGGCAGCTAAGATGCTCAGACTCTTCTCGTCCTGTCGGGGTATGGTTAGTTTAAGCTGTCTGCAAACTTTCCTACAGCTCTACCCCAGATGTTTTCCAGCTCTTCTGCCAGCCCTTCTTTCTTAACACAAAACTTGTCCTGGCCAGCGCTCTCAGTCATTGCATCAGCTTCAGCCAACAGGCACCTCCTGACCTCCTTCCTCCTAAAATCCCACCCTTGCCAGCACCTCACTTGGCACTTTTGCTGACCGCTCTGGCTGGGGCCCTCTCTCCCACTTCTTTTCAAAGGCAGAAGGGATCCCGAGGAAAAAATGCCTTTTTAACAGTGGCATTTGTGCCTCTTCCTCTTTGCTCCTGGGTGCTCTGCTCGCTGGCAGCCACAAAAAAAAAAAAAAAAACACAAACAGTTATCCTCTCCAGAGGGATCTACCTCCCCACAGAGTTGCCTCCTATTCCGAGCCTCCCACTCCTTACCCAAACCGGAAATTTCAGTTCTCCTCTCTGACATTTCCTTGGAGATATGCAGCTACCAGGTTAAGCTCTGCACAGAGCCAAACAAACCTCTTACCTCCCCTCCCACACAAGGCTTTCCCAAGAGGCTCTTCCCTGATGAGCCACCATCCTGCCAGTCCCCCAGCCTGCAGGCTGAGTACATTCAACAAGAACCTATATGTCTAAGCCCTGTAGAAAGAATATGCATTACATACATAACATGCAGTCCTTTCCTTTTGATGTCAGATAGCTAAAATACTCATCCAGGCAGTCAAAATCCTCCTCTTTCTTGGGCTTCAATCAACAAAATTTGACTTTGAGAAATAGGTAAGCAATGGTTATCTCCCCTGCATGCTTCCTTGCCATTTTAACCCCTTTTTTTGCTATTTAATTCATGTTAAAAAACCACCAAACTCCATAACTTTAATAACCTTCTCACCCTGTTTCTCTTGATCATTTTTTACTAGTGTTTAAAAGCCAGCTGCCTACTTCTTATCACCAGTGACATTGCCCTCCATCACCAACACAGCAATCTATCTCAGAGATGGACCTGACACATCACTCCATCTTTGGACACTTGTCTTTGTATGAGATGAAGTCTACCCTAAAATTATCTAGATAGGGATCCAATAATTAAAAATAAAACAAATGCAGGAAAAAAAATAAAGCAAAAACAAAAGCTGCTCATGCCCTACCCTTTCCACATTAAATCACTACCAGGATATTTTTCACCACTAATAATCCTTGTGGCCCTTTTTTCTACACCTCCTGCAGGTTTTCAAAAGTCTTTTTAAAGACATTACAACTAGAACCAGATACAGAATTTGAGTATTACTATCATTAATGCTGTACAAAGAGAAAAATGTTTTATTTTACAAATTACATCAGCCAAGGATCAAATTAGCCCATGGTGCACTGGTAAAGTTCTGTAACGAGCCTGATCTCTAGTATTTTTGCAGAGTTGCTGCTTTCCAGGATACAGTCTTCCCATGCTATGGACGCCCAGAACACTTGTCACAGAGATCTGACTGCATTCTGCCACACCCTGCATACCTACCACCTTTGAGTTTTACTCAAAAGTGAAGAAATCATTGTGACTCCTTACTTATTAAAAATCTTGGAATGAGACTCGTAAACAGCATAATTTGCTGCTTTTTTTTTTTTTTTTTAAGGCTTCTGCCTTACAAATGTTAAATGGTGTCTTGTCTAGAACCAGTCCTGGAACATCTTGATTCCCAGTTCATTTCTCACAACGATCTACTTGTTTATATTTTGCAGCCTGCTGCTGGCTCCATTCATCTAGCACGCTTTTTGCTGACATGCTGTAATGGTTTTCCCAACAAGCAAGCTCCATTGTTCAGAGCCACAAGCTGACAGGCAGGATTAGGAAACCTGTGTCAGGCTCAGCACAGGACCAGTGACAGACGAGGAAAGAAAGCCTGTAGGATCTACTCTGTTTTTGTGTGTGACAGCCCATGGTTCATCTGTTTTTTGTGTCAGCCAGGAGTAGCTAGGAGGCATGAATGGCCATGAAACTCATCTCCTTCCACCTCATCCTGTCAGAGCTGATGACGCAGCTCACAGCCCAGCAGCCACAGGGTCCAAGGGCAAAAGCAAAAGGACGCATGGGAAAGTGCATGACATTTGAGAGGTTATATGCACAACAAGTAATTTCAGCTTTGGATTCTCACCTTTACTTATGGCAGTGACAACATGTGATTATGTAAAATGTTATGTCCCCACCAGCCTCCTTAGCCTTGTCAGGACACTGCATGAAATGCAGTCCTACACTGTCACCCCTACAGAAAGAGGTAAGAACCACAAGGAGAAAGATTAGATCCCTCAGCAGCGATGGCTCCCACATCAGCCAGGGACACAACGCACTTGTCACAGGGAAATTCTGCTGTGCAAGGTACTTACATGCCACAACCAAACTGAAGCCATGTGATCCCTGTGCCAGGGCAGAGCTTAACGTGTTCGGTTTAGCAAAGAGAGAAGCACATACGAGCTTTAGTAAAGCTCCTCTTTAGTAAAGCTCCTCGCTGTTCAGCGCCAGCCAAACTCGGCTGTCGCTCAAGCCAGGTCAAATTCCCAAGGACTCCCTGGGGCAGAGTCTGAGGCTACCCACCTGCCACAGTCCTTCCCCTCCCTCCGGTTTACATATCCACATCATTTTCTCTTGGCAAATGTTATTCAGGTTACCACTGCTGAACAGTTATTAGTCTGACTGGATCATGACAATAAGATGCTTTTTATCAGGTCAGATGTGGAGAGCTTTGTAAAGGCTTTTTACAGAAGGCAGCTACAGGATTTCATGAAGACAGAAAAGCTTAAAGCATGGTGATAAAAGGTATTTTAATAGATCCATTCACACTAACACAGGAGATACTGTGTGCTGAAAACAGGAAAATAAATTACATTTCTAATGTGATAGGCCAGAAGATTTAATTACTAGCTTTGCTTTGAACCTGACAGCTATTACTACTCTAACTCCTGGATGCACTTGCAAAAGCAGCCTTGTCATTTCAGATTTGTAAGAAGACATGGTCTTAACTTGGATTAACTACCAGGTTTATCATAATATGTAAAATAGAAAAGCACATACAATTAAGCTTTCATGAGAAGACAACTCCTGACACACACACCTGCTCATTAAAAAGTTGGGATGAAAAAACATCTTCCCTATATTTATTTTTCCCTCCAATGAAGAACACTCAGTCAAAACCTACTGTTAAATACAAAACGATGATTTCATTATGTTATCTTACTGGAGAAGGTTCTGTAATCCTTCCATACGATCTTCAAATGCAGCAAAGCTGACAAAATACTGTACCAATTCCTATAAAAAGGGATATGTAGGCATGTCACACCACTTTGAACAGTCTTAATATCGTGTAGGAAAAATGCTTTTTCCATATGGCTTGCTAGTGTAGTTTAAGAAGAAATATTAAAATAATTTGACTATGACTTGGATGGACATTTCAAGTAGTGTAAAAATTCAAACTTTAGAAAATTTGTATCCAACCCTCACACATGTATGAGAATATGAATCTATGTTTTAACACCTCCATTTGCAAATATTTTTGAATGCTATTGTTCACTTAAAGTACCAGGAAGAAATTTAACGAGAGTCTAAGGGCAGGCTCAGCCTGACCTAGAATTCCACACAGATTTAACCTGACCTCATTCTGACAGTCAATCACAAAGGAACCAGAAAAGTTGCTGCTCATCTCAGATACTTTGTACATTTTAAAGTATTTGCCTGGAAAAAGGGTAGTTTGATGTCAAGTGGTGTATTTATTTTTAATGAAGGAAATTTTCATTTGAAATGCCCTAGATTCACATTTCTGCAGTCCTGAAGCACCTACATTCCCCCTTGAAACTTGAGCACACCACAGGACAACTCCTTTCAGGCCACAAAACATCAGCACAACAGTCGACAAGAGGTACAACTGCACTTTGTTTAGTCCACAGCCAGATGGACAGACTTGACAATGGTTCCATAAGGGCTGACTGGCAGTGAGCTACACAGCCAAAACAAAAGCAAAATAGGAGGCATGGAGAAACTGATGCAATGGCCTTATCCCAAAGCATACACTCCCTATATGCCCAGAACTTTGTGGTACTCTTCCCTGCACCTGCCGGGTTAGAGCTGTACTGTGACCGTCAGTGCTCTTCCCCTGTATTTTGTGTTGTATCAGCACATTTACCAAAAGGCACTGTATCGGTTAAGAGAGAACTACGGTTCTTTGATGGAAAAAGGAATTAGATATGCCATTTATCCTCAGTTCTCTGCCCCAAGTTTCCCATGTAGCCTCAAAACCATGCCACTACATACACAGCAGAACACTGGGAGAGTGCATAAAGATGGGAATGATCTAAACGAGATTTGTCAGGAAGGAGAGTACAGCTCTGTATACAGGATACACAGCCCCTTCTCTGTGTACTCATTTATAGCGTGGCATGCAATGCTGTAATTCATAACACCACAGTCGTCAATGGCCCCCATTCAGCCCAGTTGCCTCCATGGCAAACACCAGACAATCCTCTGAGAAAGTTCTGAAATAGCTCACATCTTCCTAGTCATACAGTACCGCTCACTCATTTACAGACACACCAAGTTTTTACACACTAAGAGTTCATACACTTTTAAGATGTACCATCATGTGCCCAATGCTCTTGTTTTGAGGCAGATTGCCCTGAAGCCACGCTCTGCACTTGCATGCTTTGCATACATGGTACTTCCCCAGAACAGATGACATCTGCCAGAGCATACTGTACTGAGAAGAAAACCACTGTATTTACGTTATTGTTTTCTGATGAACTCAAATCTTATTTTCTTTGACAGTTCCATTACATTACTTTAACATCCATAGGAAGCATCAACATTCAAGAACAGCAAGTATTTTTGGAAGCAATTTATGCAAAGTATCCCTGTTTCAAAATATCCTCATTTCCTTGTTTCAGCGTACTGAATGGCTGCTGAGTAGGACGAAAAAAATGAAACCGGAGGAGGTTTTTTGTATTATTATTATTATGAAAAGTAACTGTTGTTTTAGAGAAATACAACAGAATATCCAGAAAAAAGTTCTTGGGCAAATCAGGAAATTTTTCTGACCCTTGCAGACTTCCCATCACTGTAGGTATATATTAGTTTTAAATGGCAAGTGCCAGCTCGATTAAAGAAAGTCAATTTGGCAATTAGACTCCCTAAGCATATAATGAACCAATCACAGAAGATACTGTTACCATGAAGCCCTCTTAAGCATTTACAAATGCATTCAAAACACGAGGTACTTGTATCTGATGTATGTATTCAAAAATGTTCCTATTAGGTATGAGCACCTTATGTCTTCCAATTTATTTCTTATTATCAATTTACAGCATTTACCATTTTCAAGTACTAGAGTTCTGCATATTTTCACTGAATGGAAGCAATCAAAGCTCTGAATGAATGTCTGGAAGGGATCTGGCTGAGGAACCTCTGATTTTCTCCCACTCAAGCACTAGAACATCTGGACCACAGACATGAAGACTTTGGCTAACGTGCAACACCTAAGCTCAGGTCTACAGCTTCTATAAAGAGCATTTCCGACATTTCTTGGAAGACCTGTTGCTGATGGTCAGACACCAGCCTCTTGCAACCTTTCAGCAACTTTCAAGAGTACAGATACCTTCTGCTTCCCAGTCACCACCTACAAATACCTGCTAAGAGACAGGCTGTTCACTCAGCTTCACGTAGTTCTCAGTACATCCTTTAAGTTGCTCTCTTATCAGACAAACACTGACCCCACAGCCTTTCTTGCTACGTGCTGGTCTTCTCCTTCCCCTCCTGGAAGGCAGGGGAGCAGCCTGCTACCAGAAGGAACGGGCCATTTTGACTCGGTAGCACTTTTACACGGGCCTTGCAGTAATGCAGGCAGTTAGGCCAGACAATTGCTTCAGAAACAGCAGCCCTAAGTTGCACTTCACTTAAAGGTTATTTTTTTTGCTTGATTCAGGCCCTCTCCTACAATTAACTTTTTAGTATAACTGGCAAACATTAAACAGGAAAAAACACCCCACAAAGTCCATAAAGCATTTATCAGAAATCTTTAAATCAGTAAAGATCTAGACCTTGCCATAACCTGACAAATTTCTACTGTCTTTCATTTAAGCCTACTTCTCTTTAATTTCCTTGACTGTAAAGCTTTAGAGGGTTTGGGTTTTTTTTTTTTTTGAGAACAAGAATTTCCTCCCTTTCACATCAAACTCCAGATACTATGAATTCTTCAAAACCTCCATAACCACTAGGGCTGGACAATTCCCATGTCACCCATGTTAAGGGAATCATATGAAAGCTCCCTTGGTACTGAGATGACAAGTGGATTTTTATGTTTGTTGAAGTGACTTTGATATGACACCCACATATTGCTTTACCCTGGCACTCTCCAAGTTGTAATTTAGTAACACTCAGTCCAGTGTGGCACAAAAACTGTTTTGTTGGAGGTTTTTTGGTGGGGTAGAAGATGGGGGGGACATAAATAGCACCCTTTTTGCCATCTTCCACAGTTAAAGATCAGAATTAGTTGATGCCATAGCAAGAAATATAGCTATTTCAATGAAAAGAACAGTTCAGTCTCAAGGGGTAAGAAATGAAGCTGTATGAGAAAAGATACCAAGGTGAGAGGAAAAAGCAGAGATCCTGAATGATCCTGCTGTCCTTCCAGTGATCCCTCCTGAAGCTGCCACTAGCAGCAGCATTGCCTGCCAGGAAAACGGTACATCGCTATTATTAGCACAACGAGGGGACACAATGGTTTGACTCTTCCTTATATTGGCAACTATCTTGCATCACCTCATCCAAAAGCAGCAATTCCCATTATAAAGTAACAAAGACAGACCTGTGTTGGTCTGGAGACCAGTACGCTACAGTTGTAGAGGAGAGGAAAACAAAACCAAAGTAAAGAAATCCCAGAAAACCCATGCAGACCTTTCAGACAAGAGAAAGCAAAACAGATCTTCCCAAGAAAGAGCAGCCCCTGAAAGCACATTTACCAGTAACGATAATAAAGCTTCGCAGCAGTAATCTAAATTGAAAGTCAGGGAACATAGTCATAAACATTGCATTTCATTCAAGTCTGTGAACTTCAGCAGTTTAAGGAGCTAATGGAAATATGAAATGACTGGTGAAAATACTTAGTGCTGACAGTTTGCTACGGAGACTATCACTGGATTTACGAGTAGTCTATTGATTTGACATAACTTTATTTTAAACTAAATATCTAACTTGAACTGAACCTAGAACTACATTGCTGCTCCCCCTGAAGTGAGATTTTTCAACGGATATGTCAACCTGGAACAAAAGATGAAAGAGCAGTGGGTTATCACCAGCCTAACGTCTCTTTGCAGATGCAAAGGGGACACTAAAACAAGCAAGAACTATACATTTCACCCTCAAAAACAGTCACTGGTAAAACATTTGAGAATGTATTTTCAGACATAAATCCACACAAAGTACATGCCCAACACTGCTGCTCCAGCAGGACATCACATTGTGGAAGAAAGGAGATAAATATGGGAGGTTACACATTCTGAACACCACCACAGATGATGCCCAGTGATGGCAGCAACTGGATGCAAGCCAAGCTCCGGCAGCACTTGCTCAGGCAAGCAGCAGAGGTGAGAAACTGAAGCAGAGTTAAGGATGAACTCGCACTGTGGGTAACAGCTCCCTCAGAGCACCCAAAGTGCAGGGCACAACTGAGCAGACATACAGAAGCCAACAACAGCATGGACAGGTGCCAGGGCCAGCAGCACTCTTTAGCACAAGCCCTGCACAGCACACATGCTCCTATCATAACCTTTCCAGGGCCAGGGACCATCGCATCACAAGAAAAATGAACGAGCTTGGAACCTTGAGATAAACTTACACCCTGCAGCTGAGTACAAATGGATGAAAATCCATGAACATAAAAGGCTTTTTACCTGATTACCATCGGAGCTGCATGTGAGATAACACATCCTGCACCCTTAGGAAGTGGTTGGCATCAACACATGTAGCAACTTCGAAGCTGACCACTGTGTTGTGCTTGACAAACAGCCTTTACAGATTTCACTTGTCTGTGCTTCATAGGAAGAGTTGCCTGGTCTGTTTTACCTGCAGGTTACCAGAGGCACAAAGACCACAACGCCAGCTTGGTCTCAGGAGCAAGCCAGAGCCCAGCAGGCTCCAAGTCATGGTCCTGAGGGTCAGCTGAGACCAAACCTCAAGATGCAATGAGCACCAACAGCTCACCTGAGCTGCCATGTGCATCCTGCAGCTGTGACTGTGGTTATCCTACCTCTCTCAGCTTCAGCTAGTGAAACCTGGTGATAGTCACTCCATCTCTGTTAGAAAGCTACACACACACAACTAGGAAACAGCAACTGACAAGCACAACCTAGCAACTTAAAAGTAGAGAGAAATGTCATCTGCAAACCTTTCAAAATCTAAGATGTCAACAAATACCAGAAGTACAAAGAGCATCACAAAAAAAATTTGAAAGCTTCTTTTGACATTTAATCATGGACTGTCTCTCCACAAATCCAACATCTTAAAACATATCCTCGACACGTACATTTGGTCAGCACTTTTGCCACAAAAGTCAAGACAGATACAAAGTAATGCACAGTTATTCTAAAGAAAGTAGGCGTATGTTTTCTTCTCTAGCTCCAAATGCATGACAAGAAATGCATTATACATGAAGGAAGATGATGGCACAACATTAATCAAATCAGCACGAAGACACAAACAGAAGACCAAAAGATGTATTCAACATATCAGTGTGCAAAAGCAATCAGCTAATTGAAAGGGTCACAAAGGGTATGTTTATGCAAAAAAAACACACAGGAGAAATACAGAAATAAGACTGAACTGTTTCAGTTTGTGTCCTACCAAGTAACACGCTCTGTTCAGGGAACAATCTTTATATCAAACAACTACAAGAATCCTAAAAATTTCTGGGTGTCTAAAGAATTGCTATTACATGACAAAACTAGCAAAAGGATAAAGAGAAAAGTTAAAGTAATTATTTTAACAAAAGGGAATTCACATAAGCAGAACACTCTTATAATGTATGAAGAACAGTATTAGGATATGTTTAACAAAAAAACAAAGAGCCTTTCCTTTCTTATCATGCACTTTCTGCAGTATTATAAAGCACCAGCAACAGGCTGCACAACAACAGGTCTGCCACCCTTTGTGCATACCAACTACCTGCAACAGGAGGAGGCTATCCCTAATCTGCATTGCTTGACAAAATGAGAGCTTCATTATCAGCACACCCAAATCTGAAGAGGATGCTCAAGGGCAAGGTGGTGAGAAAAAGACAGACACCAGAAGTTATAATAACAAGTGCTTCAGGAAAACCACTGTGGGTGGGACAGCATGTGATCACTGTCGACAACTCTGCCAGATCTGCCCTCAGACAGACATTGTTTAGGGAAATTCAAGTGTAAAAATATATTTTATATATGTAACAGTATATAACTTTATTATATATACACACATATATAACTACCTATAAGAGGAAATTAATATCCGTGACATGAGTAAGTCCACACACAGCTTCCTCTCTACAGATCCTCACCAGCAGTAAAACATGAAACAGACCATCTGGTAAAAAGCAATAGCAGAAATAATAAACATAGGAAGAAACTGATCATGTAACAGATTGTGGTGGGCCAATAAAGGATTGTTGCCTTAATCTATTTTGCTAAATTCATCTTCATATTCCTCACTAGCTAGCTAAGAGCTCTCCACAAGGGCTGGATGCATACAACAGTTGTCAGGTATTACCCAATTTCTGTACTGTGTATGCCCCATTTCCTAGCAGCTGGAGCTGAGGCAAAGGCAGGTCAGCTGGAACTTTCTCCTAGAGCCACAGTGGTAACTTTCACAGATTGCAGTCCCAGTGGAGTTTTATGGTAACAGGAATTAACCCCAGTACTCCAGAAACAGAATGGTCAGTAACATTTCCAAGTGAAAGTCAAGAGTAAATACAACAACTCCAAAACTTTGCAACCTAGCTAGCTGCTCACAAGCAAAGTAGTGATCACAGCAAAGTTGAACATATGTGGTGGAAGAAAAAAAAAAAAACAAACATAAAAATGCTTGAACCTGGTAAGTCAGAATCTGTTATTTTCCAGACAACCTTGAAGGCCCATCTTCACTCTCAAGTATTTCAGATGATCCTTTGGATATCATATGGTACAAAAAGGAAATATTAAGTAATCTTTAGTCCCTTTCTTCAATTATAAGCCATTTCCATACAGGACAAAGAGGATATAGTTTTATTAAACTATCATAGTGGTACATAGAGGATAACAGCAAAGTATTTTAATGCAACAATCTACCACTTGCTCTTCTTCGAGTGAAAATATGAAAGTGATGCTGTAAGAAGGAAATAACATTGGCTTGCCAAGGCTAGAACCATCTGACGAAATACCTTTTCCCCTCACAGTAAATAAAACTATCAGATACATCAGTTCACTTTCTCTGTTCCTCATTTTCTTCAGCCTTTTTGAGAAATGACACTTAGGGTGTCACCACCAGCAAACAATTCAAGCTATTTGAAAACCCATTTTGTACTAGCATTGCCAGCTCCAGTATTCACTGATTGCATATGCAGAAAAACTGTAAGCATTTCTGATCTGATTATGAAATAGAAAAATCATTTCCATTGCTTTGCAGCAGGCAGCCAGAGGAGCAAGTGTATTTTCAACAGCTCCTCCCAGCCATCAGAAGTGAAAAATAGAAATTATCATTATGATCTTTTTGTCTGATCTCCTTCAAAAGGTCAGGGAAAGATGAGTATTATGAGCTCATTTCTGCAAAGCAGAATAGAAAAGGATCCCATCTTATAAAAAGAACAGCTGACCACAGCCTAAGTTAGACAGCAGAATTGCTAAACCATTCAAACTGAGTGGTGGGTTGGTTTGTAATTGTTTTCCATTTCCTTTTTGTAACTCAAGATACAGAAAAGAACACAGTTAAAAGCAAGTCTCCTAATCAAACCATAGACTACTAAGTCAACTGCCTAACTATTAATACAGGAAACAGTGACAAATATAACAGGTTCCGTCTCCCCTGCTACATCAGGTCTCCAGGAGAGAAAGTCTACGTGCACAGATCAAGCTGTGGGATCATCAGAGTTATTTTTCCCCTGAATCAGCAAACAACTGAGAGGGCAAACAACAGTTTTCTGCCAGCCTATGAGAGCATTCTTTGAAATGCAGCAGATATACTGAAGCCATTCATACCCCCAGGACAGCACTGCAGCCAGAACTCATAGTTAGGACAGCAGCCTTGTCCTCTGGCTTAACTGAAAGTTGTCACAAGTTATAAAAAAAAAAACACAGAAGATGTGACAAAGACTTGGAATGCAGTACTGGAATAAAACCAAACACGTTAGATAGAAACAAAAGCAGTTAAGTAAATATATAGTCTTTTTTTTTTTTCAAAGAAATACTATTGCCTAAAAATACTGAAATATGCAAAATCCAGACTGTAAGTGAAGGTAAGTTATAATACTGTGCTTCAAGGGCAAAAGCCTGCAGTAACTGCTTGCAAAGACAAACACATGATTTGATTAGCAGCTGCTAGAATGGGAATCAGGGTGATTTAGAAAGGAGGGGAAATCAACCTTTTGTTTTATCTAAAGGATGGCTCATTCCAAGCAGTTATATCAGGCCAAAACTTCCGTTATTGTACTCTTATTTCAGTCACAGATGGTTTCTCCCCCTCATGAACAATATACAGATTGCACAAGAGGATAATGAGACATGATGGCCAGGAAAAGGGTAAAAGAATTCATCCAGGGAGGAGGTGGGGAGAGGGGCAGGGGGAGAAATACGGTCTTTTTCAAGTAGGTCCTAAGCAAAAGCAAAGCTTTTCCCACCACTGCTCTTTCCTCACTTGATCTGGCTTCTGTTGGATACTTAGTAAACTTAAAGCCAAGTCAGTCTGACTGACACCCTAACATTACCAGGAGACAGGTCACTCAGAACCTTCCACACTGTAAGTCCCATCTAAGCATAAACAAAGCAGTTTCTTTGAAGGCACAAACCTGCTGCTCAGCACACTGCATCCCCACACAACCTTCTCCCACCCCTTCACCTCACACCTACATGGGAAGCAGACATACAAGCAAACAGCAGGGCCATCAATCAGGCACCAATCCTGGTGCCACCTCCCGAAGCACTCTGCCCAAGAATGCCACAGCTTCAGCTGTGCCCACTCCTGGGTCAGCGCTGATAAGCCAACGCGAAGCAAAGCCATCCATCTCACAATGTAAACAGCCGTTTGGCTACACGGGGAGCAATATAAACAAACGGATCTATTTATAAGTCATCATTCATTCTTGTTGTAGAACACAGAATACTATGTTCCAGGACAGAAATGACAGTATTGCTAAGAAAACAATAGAAATTCAGGCAGATTGCTTCTTCTTCAAGTGTCCTGCCCCGCTGACACTCCTAGGTTTTTAGAAGCAATAAAATCCAAGCCATACGGCGTTGGATTCTGCAATTTAAAGGGTCACTAGGGATCCGGGGAGGGGGGGCATGGGGGAACCGATCGTCATACACACGGTTTCTTCCAACACCTCCAAGTCAATGGTAGCATCTGTACAGCTGGGGGGAAGGGGGGGGGGGGGGGGGGGAAGACACACACCGACAAAAAAAACCATACATGCATCAAGAAAGAGCAACCTGCTCCTGCTTGTTCCGCGCCTGCAGCCCACAGCAGCGCTTCCACCCCAGCTGCACGGCTCACCTGCAGCCCGGGCTGCGGGCGGCGGTGCGCGCCCCTCCATCAGGCACCGCCACCCCCCGGCGCTGCCCGGCCCCGCGAAGCTTCAGCCCATTATGGAGCCGCCGGGCGAGAGGCACGCGAACCTCGGCGCCCGGTGCGTTACGTGCCCGCCAACACGGGCCGGCGGCAGCGCCCGAACCCCTCGGGCAGCCCCGGCCCCGCTCCGCGACCGAGCGCCCCCGCCCCGCGGGCAGCCGGCAGCCCCCGGGCGCAGGGACGCCCCCGCCCTCAGCGCGCCCCGCGGGAGCCGCGCAGCCCGCCGCGAGCGCCCGCAGCCCTTTACGTAAGGGGACTCGGGTGCCGGCGCGGCCCCGCCCCCCGCCGCCCCACCGGGGAGCGCGGACACCCCCGCGCTCCCGCACACCCCCCGCGCCCGGCACGCCTTACCCTGCCGCTCCAGCCTCTGCCGGCATGGGGCGGCCCGCGGAAGGTGCGCGGCGCCCCGCGCTATCCCACGGAGCTGCGGCAGGGCGCCGCCGCCCCGGGCATGGTCTCCACCCCCCGCGGCGCCGTCAGCCGCGGAGCCGGAGTGTGCGCGGCGGGCGCGGCGCCCGGGCTTTTCTCCGGCGGGAGCGGAGGCGGGCGGGGTGAGGGCGGGCGGGGGCGGGCGCGCCCACAGCCAGGCGGGCGCCATTAACCGCTGCGCTGCCGCCGCCCGCTTTGAAGCGGCCGCCCTGCTCCGCCGCGCCAGGCACAGTGGCGCCCCCTGGCGGCCGCGGGAGGCGCCTCCCGGCCCGGCGGGCGCGGGGATCCCGGGGTTTCCCGCTTGGCAGCGCCGGGCGTTCCCCGCGCCGGTCCGGGCAGCGGCGCGGCCTCCCTGGGCGGGCCGTGCCGTGCCGTGCCGTGCCGCGCCGCGCCGCGCCGCGCCGCCGTTTTTCCTTTTTTTTTTTTTTTTTTTTAA
Source organism: Falco peregrinus (assembly GCF_023634155.1). Classification (NCBI taxonomy): domain Eukaryota; kingdom Metazoa; phylum Chordata; class Aves; order Falconiformes; family Falconidae; genus Falco; species Falco peregrinus. Next base: position 64,895,618 of record NC_073727.1, read on the forward strand.
TTTAAGGAATCGCATCTCAGGTTGGCGCGGCGGCCCGCGGGCCAGCAGGTCGCCCAGCGGCAGGAGAGAAGCAATGGGGCTCGGTGTTACAAGGGAAAGCCGAAGGGTTTGCCTTGTTGCAAGGAAACGAGGAAGGGGAATGCAAGGAAGCGGCGGGCATGGCTGTTTTGCAAGGGCTGTTTAGCAAAAGCAGCTGCTTCCGTGTTGCGGGGTCGATGCGCGGAGCAAGGACCGGCTTCCTTCTGTAACGCGCGGAGACACAAAAGAAAAATCCCCGAGCCGGGGGGTGCCCGGGGCTGCCGGGCCCATTCCCTGCAGGCACCTTGCGCCCCCGGCCCAGCCGCAGCCCCCGCGGGCTCCGCACAGCATCCTGCTGCCGCGCTGCTCCAGGCACCCCCGCTCCGCCGCAACGCGTAGAGAAAAAGCTGGCAAACACGAGGGGGGAGGGAGGGAGCGAAGTCTCCCATCACACACAACGAATTTCTGTGAAAAGCTCAATTTCAGGCTGCCTAGTGCAAGAGTTGATGCTGCAGCCCCAACACGGGAGATGAGCTTAAGCCGCCTCTTGTCTCTGCTCCTCTAAGTTGCCTAGCCGTTCAATCTTTCTTTACCATACACAGCAGATAATCTTTTTTTTTTTTTTTTCTCCTTACATATTTATGGATAGCTGTGTCTCTCGTAATGGCTGTCATCTGAAGAGCAGAAGCTATTTTAACTGTCTTCTCCCCGCACAGCCCAGTCCACTCAAGCTTGCAATAAATCCTTCTCATGGCAAGGAGAATCAGCGCTATTGTTCTCCGTTTGGGGCTAGATGCTGCCCTTGGCACCGTGCAAGCAGCCCCCTGCGCTGAACACAGCCTGCATCCAGAATTACAGCTCTCCTGTGAATGCAGACACACATCAACTTGCATGTGACTTGTGAATGCAGTCACAAATTCTGCTAGTATGGACCTGGGTTATATTTAAAAAAAAAAAAAAAGTACAGGCAAATTCAGAAAATAGAAACATTTATTGAAATGTGCAACATCCTTGTGAAATATTTAGCACTAATTATGTCAGAGCGTCATTTAAAAACTCATCGTTTTTAACATTCAAAGATATTATCAGTCTTTACACTGAAAAAGAGGACATCTTAAATAGCATCTTAAGTGACAGTTTTACTCATTATCCAAGGCATATTCATAATTTTAACTGAGGTCATTCTTGCAAATGCTCATTCTCTACAAATTTTACTGATACAAACAGCTGCATGATGCTAGTAAACTGCAGTGGAAGTTCTCTCCCAGTTCAGCATCTTTAGCAAGTGCTTAGCTGCAGTACTGTGAAATTACACAGGAAAATACAATTAAGCACATCTGTGTTTACGGGACTTAAATCCTGAGTATTCAGGGTCACGATGTACATGTAATCTCTAAGCCTGGGAATAACTCTGTTGAATTCATTATTATTTTTCAAGTCCCATGCTGCAGGTTAGGCCCAACTACAGAATAAATGCCTAAAGTCCCTTTTTGGTACCATGTGAACTGTGTTTATAGATTAAATAAAATAAACTAGGCTAATCAATCTGTAGGCAAAAAAAAATTTTTTTGAGATTTTACACAACAATGAATTTTGCATATAAAAATACCAATGACTGTCCGTCAAACTGTGTTATGTCCAATTCTTATTTCCAACACACATGGACTGGCATTTCCTTTGGAAAAAGAGTACCACACAGAGCAGAAACTTTTTCTTAATTACTTATGGGATCAAGAGGCAATGTGAAATCCTCAAGATTTTATGAAGATAAGAACTTAGATTTTTTTGATATAAGCCATCTTCAATGTCTTTGCATTATTGACTCGATTTTCACATTTTCAGCTCCAGTTTGTTTATCCTACAGCTTCCTCCATAGGCACAGAGGATCTCATGCAGCAAAAGAATAGCCATTTACAGAGCAAAATGCAAAGCAAAGAATGGCAGGATTTCTGAATCTGAATGGGAGTTTGTGTACCTCGCATCTGTCTGCTGTGATACAGCTGGCATTTTCTGCAGAAGCAGCAAGCTGGTAGATTTACCGTTACACTGACGCACTAAATCTTTCCCCATGCTGGGACTGAGCCAGCAGCAAAGGAAAATGCTTCTTTTCTACCATGCAGTGGGGATGCTAAGGAAGAGGTTGGATTTAACATCTGAGCAATGGGAATGCAGAGGAAGTCAAGCCCCAGTTACATAAATTTGCACTGCCCATAGTTGCTACTCAGGCAAAACTCCAACTGAGGTCAGCGAAACAGCTGCCAAAAGACTGTGGGGTTAATGTGTGTGGGCCACATTCTAAATGTCACTTAGTAGTAATACAAGAAAAAGAAAGACCTGAAATGTTACAGTCTAGGAAGTGTTGTGATTGCAAAATGCAAAATACAAAGAGACAAAAGAGCACCACTGAGACAATATATTTACAGTTAGGATAGTAGAAATGGAAACAAAAGGAATCATAAATGGAAACATTTTCGCAGTGTATTCAGAGATGCACCTTCCTTTATGCAGAAGCAGCGGCTCCTACTTTCCCCTTCAACTTTGAAGTGCATTAGAGAAATGCAAAACATTTCTCTTTAAAACCTCTCTAAAAAAAATCAACTAGCATTATCAGAAAAGTGAAAGAAGCCATAATTTTCTCTACGTGGAACATTCAGTGCATGCTGCCTTCCAAATGCTGCAAACATTTAAATGTGTCAGACAATCCAGGCATTGAGTCCAATGGACAGGACAAGTAAGTAGCACCAGCTCACTTCTGCTCTGTGCAGTGCTTATCCCTGTGCCTTTCATACAGAGCTTTGTCGGGGGGGGTGGGGGGTGGGGTGGGGGGGGAGACTAGTTAAATTTGGAAAACTGCAATTACAAAGCCCTACCAATTGCCAGAAAACCAAGACTGAGGACAGCATATTAGATTATGGCTTTGGCAGGTGTTTTTGACCTTTTCCCTGTTTTATGTTGATGCTGCCAGCTCTTACAATCAGACTGCTATCACAAAACTCAGCTAGTTTCACCTGCATGTTCATAACCAGCAAGCAAGAATGATTTGGAGCCAAGCAAGCTTTAAACAAGGTTACATGATATATGAACTTTGTTGTTCGTAATCCTAAGGCTTAGCAAAATAAAAAGTATGCGAGTAACACAGTATACAACAGAAGATACCCATTAGGTGTGCTACATAGTGCACATAAGTGCTACATAGAGCAAATAAGAAGTTGCTCATCATTGGGTAAAATGCACTTTTATGTTATAATATTCTTTTGTGACTAAAAATGTGTTTCCACAGAAAATTACATCCCACATTTTTGCAAATACTGCGTGTCCGTATGGAGGAGAGGGACAAGAACAACAGATGATTTTAGGATTAAGTCCTAAAGAATGAAAATTGCTGATTTTTTTCATCTTGATTTCCTTTTAAATATAATATTACAGACAATGATTCCTAGATTCTGACCCTCTGTTACCCCAAAAAAACTCCAGGGCTGCTTCCAAAGGCCTGTCATCTGGCTGTCTTGTGATCTAGTGAAGAACTGCAAGCCACCTTTCCATGTGAACGAGGCACAATACCTTCCTGGTAAGTTTACATTTACCCATAATTACAGCTGTTGATAATGAATTAGAGATTAGGGTGGTTTTCCATTTGTTTTCTGGCATGTACACTTATGTATTATCTTAAAACTGTTTCTTGTTCGACATTATACTAACGCTTTGCCCTTAAGTCCTTCATACAATGGTTGATTGTTGAAAGTTGATTTCAGAGATCTATTTACGTGAAAACTCTGAAGGTACTTAGTAATGTTCAACCAAAAAATAGACAAAAACATAATCTTCATCCTAAAACCATTTAACACATTCACATATAGAGTTATACTGAACATCAGCTTGCATAATACACCAAGTGTAGTCAAAAACTTTAGATACATACATACAGACCCATTTTCTTTACATAATGCACCTGCCCTGACTCAGTATATTGAGTTACCAGTCCAGTTTCATGTCTGCTTTACTCCACACATACTTTCCTCCTCTTTTTAGGAACATCTTCTCATCAAATCCACTGAATTTTATAGCTGCTTCTACGCCAATATCTAGGATAGACTTGGAAGGCTCTTTCCGTCCATTTCTACAGTTCAGAAAACGCATCTGGAATATCAGTAGATTAAGATGTTAGAAAGTCAATTTGTAAAAGCTTAATTTTCATATAGAGTTAAACAAATGGCACTGCGATCCCACAAAAACCTATGTAAGTGCATGAACAGTTTCACTCTATTCCTTAGAAGGCTCAGAAGCTCACAGTTAAACAGTGACACATCCTAGCAGGAACAAAGTCATGCCATAATTCCTGAGGATTAAATGTTTGCTCTTCAGTCACATGTAAGATAAGTAAGCTCTTTGAAACCTAACTTTCAGGACAAGTTCTGTATTTTTAAATTAAATAAAAAAAGCAAAGATGTCCTGCAAAGATACACATCTGCACTTTAATATTTGTGATGCAGTGATTATACATGCAACCTAACGGCAACTTCCTCTTAGACCATAAAAGTTCTCAGTATGTTTGAAGGGAAGAAATTGCATCTATTCCTTGTACTACATTGTAAAATTATTTTATAGAATGCACAGTAAATTTAATTTGTTATCAACATTTTATACATACATATGTTAGCATACAAATACCAAATATCAACCAAAGACTTACATATTCATCCAGAATGAGGTATGAATCCCTCATCTGTAATAGATCAAAAGAAAAAACTAAATCAATAAACAAACCAAAATTCCATAGTGAAAAATCAAGGACAAAAAAATCAACTATTTTTTTTTAAAGCCTGATCCAAATCTTTGAAACAGGTAATATCTTACTGATGTTTCAGTGAGGTTAGATCAAATTCACAGAAATAAATGACAGGATTGCTAGCATGACTTAGTGTATGAATAAGCCAGTAATTCTTGGAATATGAGTTCTCAAGTGTCTAACTGAAATGTGGGTGCACAGCTGGATAAAGGTGTTTTAAATAATATCCAAATCTTCTATTAACTTCCACACTAGCAGAATGTACACTATTTTGTATACTGGAATGATTATGTATTTTTCCAAACAAATTACAAGACTGTTTAAGCTGGTGTGTTTAATTATCATTTCAGCAAATAAAAGTGTTCTCCCAGCTCAAAAAGTTCTCAGGTCTGCACCAAGAAATAGGCCAACAGTTGAAATAAGACAAGTTTGCTCAGCTAACCAGGCACCTCCTACACGATCCTTTGGGTAGCTGGAGCTTGCTACTGTGCAGAACGGGAAATCTGTTTGATCAGTTTGGTGTCCATCTTTCCCACAGGTTTAATAGAAATCAGAAAGTGTCTTCTAGAACCAAACCTGCTGAGGGAAACCTACTGGGGTTTTTTTGTAGGACTTATTACATGGAAAAAATGCAGAAACCGTTACAGGTTCTCATCTAAACACCTTCTCTTATGAAAGCTGTCTCCCACTGAATGTTTGAAATGCTAGACGTGTGTGTCTTACATAGTACAGGCAACCCAGTCTGCTCACTTGAGCTCTCCGTACATTAAGGAATAAACTGTAAATGCAGAGTCTTAATCTGTGGAACACGAGATGAGAGATTTAAGGCATTCCTGAACTTGGTTCAGCCTAGCATCTCCTCACTCAATTCATAAACTTTCTCAACAGTGAGTCTTCTAACTCTCCTCATGCCATGTATAGGGTCTGTAGGCATCTTACAAAATGTCCTGAGCTCCACCCTTTGACACTAAAGTCCTTTACTGCAGCTAACATAAGCTGGATGGCAGCTCACCAAGCTGACTGCTGGGCTCTGCAGTAGCACAAGGAGTCTCCTTGTGAATAAAGAGCCCAAACGTGCAGTTCAAAGAGGTTCAGACAGACAATGTTAAAAATGTGACTTTACTGTGGGAGGGAGTACCCAGTAAGATGTGTCACGGCAAGAATACTACTTCTTGTTCTCAATACCCAATATAATGCTGACTGGGATGTGTTACTTCATGTAGGTTGATGACACCGCCATAGTGTAACATCACAGTGAATCTGTATTAGGAAACTAAGCTTACAGTATAAAGTGTGTTTACATTAACATTCAACCTTTTCAGATGTTATGCCTTGGTGGGGAAGAGGTATTAAATTCTGAAAGGCTTAATTATTTTTAGAGTTCACTATTCAGCTGTGGAAATCCCAGTTTCTCCTGTTTCTGTGCTGATACTTTATACATCCATGTCACTGAACAGAAGCCCACATGATGCTGTGAGAGGACTCCCACTGGTTTCCACAGGAATGGGATTGATGAGTTATTACTCTTCTAATTAACAACTCTGTGCCCAGTAAAATCCTTAAAGAGTATTAAAACCCAGTTGCTGACAGAGTTGTACTGTACCTTTTCTAAGCCAATACTAATAGGAAAAGCATTAAGTGCCATGAAAGCTTCTAGTTCCTTTCCATCTTTCCAACTGTATTTGAAAATAAGGTTTTAAAAGGACAAGTTCAATTTTACCTTCTGGTTAGATTCAGGTACCAAACAGGAGACATCTTTGTGGCGATCTAGGAATCGTTCAAAGTCTTCATCACTGATAACAAATTTCTCTGCTTGTCTCAGGGCATCATCACCACTGTTCTCCCCCTCAATTATCAAGCACTGGAACACCTGAAGACAAAAGACACCTGGTTAAGAATTTATGTTTTCATTTGCCTTGAGGATAAGAGACTGTTATCATGACAAAAACTTTCAGCTGTCTCAGTAGCAATGTCTTTAATTTCTGTCAGTGAAGCCACACTGACACAAATTGTGGCAAGTGAATACTACACAAAGGGCATGGTGCAGATTTATTTTTAGCAAATTAACATTACATAGTTCTAAATGTAATTATACAGTCATGGTTATTGATCAGGTTTCCACAGAATTCTTAACTGCCCTGGTCTTAATAAGGGCACAGATAATCAAAGTTCAAATAAACGGCTGTTGTAAATGCCAGTAAGTACTATGTACCATGCAGATTATCAAGTCAGTTTTTATTCTTAAAGATTTTAACCTGACTGGTGACTGTAAGTTTAACTAGCCTCAGATGGTCACAGAAAAAAATAGGGATGACTCCCCACAAAAAAAATTTAATAGTTTGTCTACTTAACAGCCTCCTTCTAAAAGCCGAGTCCTCAAATACATTCAGCATAGGCTTTGAGGGTAAAAAAGGCACCTTTGCCATCAGCATGCTCTGTAACACCAGTAAGAAAGCAGGCCAGGAAGCTTGATAAAGTATTAAAATTTGTGTCATATTTTCCTTACAATCCTTCAGTAAGACCAAGATTTTACTTACAGTGATTTTTTTTTCCCCAGGAAATCATGTGGGTATACCACTTTCCATGAAGCAATTAGTGAGAAATTATTCCACAAGTTCTCCCATATTTATGTCACATTATGTCTACCCATTTTCAAACTGATAACATATTTAATAAACTTCTAGCAGAAAATATCATAATATATGCATGCTAATCACTAATACGCTATAGCAGAACACTAATGCCTAATGTACACTTCTATATTGCTAGCAATATATTAATTGTAATGTATCATTGTACACTAAGTTTTCCTCCTTTTCTCTACATGATAGATTTTCAGATGTTAAAAACCTTCCATCTTATTTTGAATATCATAAAACCCCTAGATCTACATATGCTGAAATGCTCGTTTCCTGTAAATATCACAGCCAGGAAGTTGCTTGACGTATTGGGCTCCATTTAAGTGCAGAAAGAGACAGAACTGTCTTCAGCACCACGTAACACTGGTAAGAAGTCTGCTAACATGAACACAAGCTGGAGCTGGAGATATGACTGAGGTCATTAGAGGTTCAGACAACTCCAGGACTTCACTTCATTATTACTTTTCTCTGAAAAGTAAACCTATGGTATACATCAATTTCTTACCTTCCAGCGCACAGGGTTGAGTGCCTTGATCTGCTCATTCATATCTTCCTCAACATTAAATCTGTTGATCACTGAATTTATTTTGAAAGCAACAGCATACTCTCGGCACCACTGTCTCAGTTTATGCAGGTTTTCCACATGGTTCTTTTTTCCTTGACCACGGCCGATTAACACATTGACATCCTCATCAAAACTATCACATGAAATTGCTAAAATGTCTAAATATTCACCTGAAAACAAGTTTAAAAAATGGATTAATATTCACTCTCTCACAGAAAGCTGTCAGGACTCTGCCCACTTTCACTTCCTTGTGATCTGTCATGAAGTGCCATGTAAATATATAGTTCTACGGAGTCATCACTTGAACCACAAAAGCCACAGCAGCAGCACCAAAACATCTTGTTTGTGTGTCTGTGTGTCCCCAGAATTGTGGACACAGTCTGAGCTATTATTTTATTATACTATTACACCAAAGAGGCAATAGTACAAACTGCCTATGGTTACAATATATAATTAACAATATTTCACCGGTATTTATGTTTGGTTTGTGTTTACTGTAACTGAAGCGCTAACAAACCATCTCTCACTTGCACCAAAACCCATCTTTCAGTCAGGCTGCCCCAAGGAGGCTCCCGAGCCCTGCCAGTGCTCCTGTGCGCAGTGGTTTTTCCTTACCGTACTTCTTGAACCACCGTTCTCTAATCAGGCTGCCATTGCTAACGATGCTGACACTCGGCAGCTTCAAGTCCTGCTTGCAAAACTGGACCAGTTCGCCTAAAAATTCGCCTCGGTCCTGAAGAAACGGTTCTCCTCCCGAGAAATTTATTTTCTCCATTCCTAGAAAAGGACCAGAGAAAGACGCTGTGAACCTCTGCCTGCCCACTGCCCGCCCCTTCCACAGGCTGCCAGTGCCCGACGGCAGCGCTATGGAGAGGGGGACACACCCGGGACAATTTCGACGCCCCTTGGTCCCGCTGGGAGGCGGGCGCCGCGCATCCCGCGGCCCCCCGGGACTCACCCGCCTCCTTGAGCATCGCCAGCCCCCGCTTGGCCTCCTCCAGGGGCAGCACGAAGGAGGTCTTGGCCGTGTGGAAGCAGAAGCCGCACTTGTAGTTGCACTGCCGGGTGAAGTGGTAGTTGACGCTGGTGGGCGTCGGGGACGCGTCGTCCCACTCCGGCTCCCGCTCCCGCCGGGAGCCCAGCGGGGCGGTGGGGCTGGGGGCCGAGACCCTCCGCCAGCCGGGCAGGGGCAGGGGCAGGGAGAGGGGCAGGGGCAGGGAGAGGGGCGCCAGGCTCCAGCACAGCGCGCCCAGCCGCCCGCGCAGCGCCGCCAGCACCGTCCGCGCCACCGCCAGTGGCAGACGGACCAGTACGCTCAGATGCATGGCTCGGCTCGGCTCGGCTCGGCTCGGCTCGGCTCAGACGCGCCGCCGTTCACTTGCACCCGACGGGATGCGCTGCAGTTCAGTTGGACCCCGCGGGGCTCGGTTCGACTGGTGTCGATCCGACTGAACTCGGCCCGGCTCCGCTCGGCAGGATGCGCTGCCGTTCACTTGCACCCGGCGGGATGCGCTGCTGTTCACTTGGACCTGGCTGGGCTCGGTCCGGCTGGACTGAGCTGGGCTCGGCTCGGCTTGGCTCGGCTCGCAAGCTGCAGCCAGGCGCCCGGCGCTCCGCACTTAAGAGTGCGGCGGCGCCCTCCCTCTCCGCCCCGCCGCGCCGTGCCGGAGCGCGGAGAAGCGCTGGGTTTCGCTTTCCGTTCTCGCAGAAGGGAAACTTGGCACCGAGCCGCCGGTGCCGGCTGGCGGCTTCCTTCACCCCCCCACCCCGCCACAGCCCCGCTTCTCGGCCCGGCGGGGCCACCGCGAAGCCCCGCTGGCTGCCCGCAGCCGGCACCTGGGGTGAGCAGCTCTAGGGGTGAGCAGGTGGCACAGCTGAGCACTCCCCGCACACCGCTTTTGATGAGCGTGAGCTCGGTGGCTTCAGTTCTTCTGGTCACAACCGCTGTGGCTCGTGAAGCGGGGGGAAAGCTGAGCTTGTGCAACTGTGCTGCATCCTGCGGCATCCTCCTCAGACACAGCCACGAGCTCCTGGAAGTTTAAACGGGTTTGCATTGCAGAGCAGTCCAGGTTAGGGAGCCTGAGAACTTCAGATTCATGAAAAGAAAATGTTTGAAGGTTCTTTAAGTCTTGGTCCCCAATACTGCCTAAAGCACCGCGAGCAAAGTTACTGCACCAAGCTGAATATACAGTTAGCCTTTACAGGAGGAAAAGTTGGCAGCTGCCTGAGCTGACATGGGCGAGAGAGATGGCTGCCCCCTCATGTGGACACCAGGACAGATCAGTACCAAGCTGCCAGTTGTCATATTCCTCAGTTCCTTGTTGGCACAACAGCTACTGCTGGAGAAGGAGCACCTCCATCATAGCACCAGTTGCTATCTGCAGTCCTCCAGGTCCTACACGGCTTTCAGCCTCACACTGCCTTCAGTCAGCCTCCTCATTCTCGTGTGCGCGGTTTAGCGTTGCCACTGCTGCCAAGGTACGGAGCCATACTCGGATCTCAGCACCTACCAACTGCATGTTGGCTACAGCAGGCTTAAACTGGAGCTTCACTCGCTTCCATTAACTGACAGAACTGCTAATGTAGCAGGACATTCTTAAAGACAATTGCAACACTTCTTTTTTTCTTCTACATCTCAAGAAATATTGTGTTGTGTCTCAGTATATACATATGTGCATACATATATATATGTATGTATGCCATCGAGCTCACAATCTCTGCATATAGCTTTGCACAGAGATCTTATTGCAGGTGAAAAAGTATCATTTATCTTACCTTGTCTCAGAAACGTCCCTAACTTTCTGAAAGTTTGGGAATCGCAGAAGATTCACTGAGGCTGGCACAGTGACCTAGACCTCAGCCCTGAGCTTGTTGCCTAGTGCCTTAGTTGGATGGGAAAAATAGGTTCAAAATACTTTCCTAAAGCAGGAAATCAGTAAAAATTCCTAAATCACTAAAAATCTTTGATGAATACTAATTTTGCTCAACAAGAGACATCTGATAAACAAACACTCCAAAAGCATGTCAGAAGAGTGTTGCTCAGTGATTCAGTAAACCAAAACATTAACATTTGAACTGTTTTTCTTTGAAAGAGAAAGTCTCTGTTTCAAGGATCAAACCATGCAGGGAACCTAACACTCAAGCTTACTCAAAACTTCCTGTTCTCTGTAGTTTCATCTATCCTTTCTTAGAAAATGGCAGTTATAAAAACCCTCTTTTTTTTTTTTTCTCCCTCAACTAAGTATGTCTTCAGATTACACTCTCTGCATTACTGTAAAGCCCCACAAAGTAAACCCAGACCAGGATGGGCCCCCCTACAGATGTACAAATCCTAGCAGTAACAAGAAAGACTCACATTTTACTTCCCAAACTGTTCTAGCTCACAGGCTCTATGGTGAGACCTACAAGAAAACATAAATATGCGTTGTTATACACTAGCTTTGGATCTACAAGAAATGTTGCAAGCAGGAACTGTAATGAAAATTTCTGTCCTGGAGTCTTCTAGAAGAGGCTCAGAAAAGCATGATTTTCCTTGAAAGTGGTAGGAAGTCTGATTCCTTCCCTTTCTTTCCCATAGAAGTCATCTTACAGTGGCACGATGGAGTCCCAGCACTCAAAATGTTTCAGTTCTGCAAATCTGCACTGAAAAACCTTTTAAAGATAAATATAATTTTTCAAAAATGGTTGAATAATGTTATTAATGGTGCACTGGGTGGTACATAGGTGCACAACTAGCATGGAAGAATCCACTGGATAAATATGGATAATGCTGTTGTGCTCCCTAGTTGCTAGGAAAGCAAAACTTTAGAACAATGATATATTGTTTATGTAAATAATGTATTTTTATTTATTTAAATGAAGAGATTGCTTTCTCCAGTGTGGCTAGTTGGCAGTTCTAGTCAAACAGTGTCTTCCCTGGGAAAAGCAAATTACTGACATGAACTTGTAACATAAATGAGGTTAAAGAAGGAGTCATTATCAAGTCACCTGTGAGGACTAGAAATGGTCCAAGGACAACCAGGGAAGTCATGCAACAGCAGATGTAGTTTTTAGCGTTTGATAAGTGTATTACTTCTTGCTCCACTCCCAGCTGGAAATGATCTCTTCCCTGCTGCATCTGCAGCACCATAAATGGGGGTTTGTCAAGGGCCTTGTAATTGCAGTGACTCATTCTTCCTTGGGATGCAGGAATCCAAAGGGTGTCACTGAAATCACCAAATAGAAAATTAAAACCCACATGCAATTAAGTTATGAAATGCATGTGAAACACACAATATAAATATAGACACAGATTAGGTGTGTTTGAAAGAAGTCCGCCATGGGCCTTTGATGGTATATATGTGATCTCCAGCTCAGGAAGTATTTAAACAGATGACTCTTAGAATATGGGAAAAGATCATAGAATTATAGCATACCAGGTTGGAAGGCACCTCAAGGATCTTCTGGTCCAACATTTCTTGGCAAAAAGATGTTGGGAGGGGTTCCTTCTATGTCCTTTCCTTACTCTTCTCCAAACATCTGGCACTGGCCACTGGCACAAGCAGAACAGGAGAGAGTCTTTTGTCCTGACACTGTACTAACTTCTGTGTTCTTTTGGTCTTATCCCCAGAGCTTTGTCTTTACCGGAGGGCCCTTTACTAGTGTCCTTTAAAGTTTATTCTGCATGAAAACAGCTGTGTTCTATTTGCATGTATTTTATGTACCTACGCATTTCATGAGCCTTCAACTGAAGTAATTCCTGCCTGTGTCTCAGACAGCTGTTCATCTACAGTACAGGGCTGTGCACTTAGATATACTTCTAAAGCTATGGATTCATTCATTTTCAGGTTGTTTTTTCTCTTTTTCCACTTTGGTCAAATGAAAAACATTTTGAATGGTCCTACAGCTTCTTGTTATGCCTGTATCTCAAGCACAGTGAGCCCTCAAAGATCTCAAGAGGCTCCAGAACAGTGTTTTTCATATAATTAGCATATTTGCTCTTCAACATAATTTAATATTATACAGACATCAAAATGATAAAGGTCCTTGTGAAGAAACTGAGTACTTACTGTAAGTTAATTTCAAAACATATTCATGCTCTCTACACTGGTTTTAAATACAAAGACCTGTCTTGGACATAAAAAGCAATTCTTCCTATAATTTTACCTGAACTCTTTCTGTATCATCTGGTGGGAAAGACCTAAAATCTTGCAAGAAGATATTTTTAAATAATTAGCAAGGAGGACAGACATCACATGCCTATTATAAATGATCTCATAAGCATATTATAAAAGAGGTTGGAAGCACCACCAGCTTGGCTCAAGAAAGCTTGTAAACAAGGTTTTATCAAAGTAGTGAGAGGGGAAAAGGAAAAACGAAAGTAAGCTCTTTCTGTTTAGTTAGCAGGGAAGGGAAAAGTAACAGTGTATCAGGAAAACAGAAACAGAAGAACAAGAGGACACACAGGTCAGTGCGGGACGCTGCCATCCTTTCAAGTGCTTTTGAAATGAAATGTGGCTGCAAGTCAATGACCTAAAAAAAAATAAGTGAACAGAAATGTGGTAAATAAGCTTCAGTGTAGAAAAAAGGGAAGGTAATACATGCAGGAAAGAATAACTGAAACCTTTAATAGCTGACACTGAGCTCAGTAGTAGCACTAAGTTCTCAGGAAAGAGATCTGGGAGTCACTTTTACTACCCCTCTGAAATCAATGGCTCTGTGAGAGGCAGTAGCAAAAAGAGACAACAAAAAGCTTGGTTGTCATCCAGAAAGGTACTGAGAACAAGGCAGATGGCATTATTTGCTGTTCTGTGAAACTTTGGTGCGTGCAGCCATAGCTTGGCTAGTGGTACCGTTCAGCTCTCCACATCTTGGCAGGACCTTATGGAATTAAAGACACTATCCCCGTATCTAAATGATCAGGGGGATGAAGCAGTTGCCTCAGAAGAGGTGGGGGCTCTCATTTCTGACATGAAAAAGCTGAAGGGGGGAAATCTGAGTGAGCTTTACAAAATCATGACGGTGATAAATAAGCTGAATGTTGAACTGTTATTCACCAAAGTCAGTAGTATTACTGGAAGGGGCACTTGTTGAAACAAGTAGGATATGAATTTAAAACTTATAAAAGAAAACTGGTTTATGCAACAGATGCATTGATGGAATTTAAGACCACAGGGGCTTGTGGAGGTAGACTGTACCGTAGAGTCAAAAGGGGATTTAAACAGAGGTTTAACAAGGGTCCATAAATAGGTGTTAAAAGGAAGAGATGAGGATGTGCTGTCTAACATTCTAATTCAGTGACTGGATGCTGGATGAACACAAGGGCTAGGAGCAGGCACCATGGATAAGCCAGGCTTATGCACAGCATGTCATTCTACCAGACATAATATTGGGCAAGAAGAGTCACTACTCTGACTCAGTAGTGCATATTATTATGTTTCTAAAATTACTATCTATTTGTTTCTTGTATAATGAACCATGTTTCACTTTGTGTCTTTTGGCACCCATACCCAGCTGCCATAGCCATGTGTTTGAGTGATGTGGAACAACACAGGAGTTCTCAGGTATGAAAAAGGGCATGTTTCACCTTAAAATAAAGTCAGTTTTGGTACCAGCTGCTGAGACTGTATTGAAGAGCCTCCAGAGCTGTATTCCCAGTTCCTGCTGTGGCTCAGCCTTCCAGCAGCTTCCTCAGCATGGGTAGTTCCCAACTAGTACAGCTATCTTTAGCTAACTGGTACTGTCTACCAGCTGCTCCCCTCTCCCTGCAGATACACCAAGCAAAAGATATTTGTGCAGCTTGTTTGAGCTGACCAGAGGAAGACATCAAGTGTCTGAGGGATTTCTTATAGAGTGTGCTTGCTTGCAGAGTATATTCTTTCAGAAGATGCACCAGAAGTTTAACTTTAGATTAACTGAGAGTTTTCCAACTATTGAAAAGGAGAAATAAGATTCTGCAGAGGTGCAGATTCTCCTTCATTTCAGGTTACAAATTTTGAAAACTCAAAATCCACATTTTGGGCAACATTACTCGTAGCAGCTGACATGGGACTAAGTGTGCGTTGCAGCTATTTGCAGTGCTTCTGGTTCCTGCCCCTGAGCCGATGAAAGCTGAAATTGGCCATCACAAAGTTATGGAAACACTGCAGGCTTGGGAAAGTCTGTTGTACTTCCAAAATTATTTGAGTGCGTTGGTCTTGTTATAAAGCTATTGAGTAACAGAATAATGGGAATAAGTTACCGATGTGTCCCGACAGCTCGGTGCTACTTGGGCACTGCAACACAGAAAACCAGTTCAGTGTGGTTTATGCCTTGCTTATCTCTTTGGCCGAGTCCGAAGCAGCGGAGTGTATTTGTGTTGCCTTTTTTTTTTATTATTATTTATTTTGGAGAACGCCAGGATTTAGCCGTGGGAGGGGCTGGCAGACCGAATCCTGGGGCTAAGACCTTAGCTTTCACTTTCTTTTCCAGCCCGTCCTTGCACGGAGCCATTTCCCGCGGGGACCGCGCCCGTTCACCCCAGCGCCGCTGCGGCGGGGCGGGGGTGCCGCAGAAAGCCCTCCCCGCCCGGAGCGGCCCCTGCCTGCCGGGCCTTCCCCGGTAGCCAGGCTCTCTCCCTGCCGGCGGGGCTGGTTTCGTTTCCCTCCGGCTCCTCCTCCCGGCTACGGCAGCGATGCTGCGGCGCTGCGCCCCGCTCCCGCCTGTCCCGCAGCCCCTGCGCCGCATCCTGCCGTCCGCCGCCCCCGCCGTCCGGCAGCGCCTGCGGGAGGTGAGCGCCCGCCGGGGCCGCCCGCAGCGCTGCGGGAGCGGGGTCCGCGCCCCGGCGCCTCCAGCTGCGGGGCCGTGCGGCGGGCGGGTGTGAAGGGTCACATCTCTTTGCAGTGCGCGGCGCGGATCCCGGAGGCTGGAGCGCTGCTCGACCTGCTGGAGAAATGCCCGGAGCGCCAGCAGAAGGGAGGTTTTCCCGTCGTAGTCTTTGAGGGGCTGGATGCCACAGGTAAGGGCAGTGTGTGGTTGAAGAAACACGGATGAGAAATTGTTGGAAAGAGCGAGCGCTAGGGCTTTCAGCCAGGCGTAAGGCTTAAAAAGTCAAAAAATCCTGGAAACCTGTGACAGATTTGAAGGAATTAGGAATTAGAAATACCAGTCTGTCTTCTTTTGTAAGAGATCAAACAGTCTGTGCTAATTTTCATTCAGTGGATGAATTCTTTATCTACATAAATGAAAGAATACACAGAGTGCTGGAAATTACATTTCTTGTGCAGGTGATGAAATACGCTTTTACCGGAGAGTTTTCAAATAAATGAACTGAAGTAGTGGTAGACTGGGAAACTGGAAGCAGTTTGGCTCAGGGAGAAGTGTTAGCTGCCTCTGGATAGCTTTGTTTTCTGACTTATAAGTTAAGGATAAATTAAAATCCCCTCTAAAAAGAAAGTACTGGCGGACAGCATGGTGACATCCACATGAACTGTGACCTAGAAAAATATTGTAGATGCATATATAGGGAAATTGTCTTGCACTTAATGCATTTAAGGCAGCGAAGACCTAAAGCTGGCAAGAGTGAGGGGTGGAAGGTGTTGAGAATAGGAAGTGGAGTAGGTCCTGCAACAATTCCTGCAACTAAACTCAGAATAATTTCCCGCTGAAAACATTATCGCAAGATACTCTGGTTACATAGGTGTCAGAACATGTGCTCTGAGTGAATGGATAGGAGCAGTTTTCAGTTTTTAAAACTCAGCTGTACCTGTGCATAATGTAACAAATATTTCCTTATGTAAATGAAATGCAGGCAAAACCACCGTAACCCAGTCAGTTAAGGACACCCTGAACGGCATCCTGCTAAGGTCCCCACCAGATTGCATCAGCCAGTGGAGGACAGTGTTTGATGATGAGCCAGAGTCCATTAAAAGAGCATTTTATGCTGCGGGCAACTACATTCTTGCTTCAGAAATAGCAAAAGCATCCACTCAAGCACCTGTGATCATAGACAGGTTTGTATATTTAAGAAGTCCTCTTATATCAGTGCCATCATATAGTTGTTCGGTGTTACAAGCAGCAGTTACCAATCATAGTCTCTGGGTTTCCTCTTCTTTTCTTTTTTCTTTTCTTTTTTCTTTTCTTTTCGTTTTTCTTTTCCTCTCCTCTCCTCTCCTCTCCTCTCCTCTCCTCTCCTCTCCTCTCCTCTCCTCTCCTCTCCTCTCCTCTCCTCTCCTCTCCTTTTTTCTTTTCTTTTTTTTTGGAAGCGCTACTTTGCATATAGTCAGATAAATATTAAATCTTCTAGAGAGAAATACTTCTAAATAACAGTAAGATGGGGGACTTCCATCTGTGTGATACTCATAACTGGCTTTAAGACACATGGAAAGTCTTACGTCTTCTGTTAGGAATAAGTGGAGGCATGGACTGTGCAGCCCAAGACAAACTAGGGCTCTGTGACCTGCAGAGAATGAGGGCTGCTGATGCCCTATCTCTAAGAGGCATCTGAGGTATGAATGGATTAGAAGGACTGAGTTTTAGGTAGACTTACTCCTTGACGATGTAAAGCCAGAAATATACTTCCCACTTTTTTGGCTTTGTTTATGTCGTTTCTTGTTTTCACCAGCCGTGTAGGCAGCTTTCAGTATTACTCTTACTAAAGTAAGTTTAGATGCACTTTGAAATCTCTGGCTTATTTCAGTACATGTACTTTAACCTCCTGCACAGCACACACACACGGAAGCTGTGTGTGTGAGTGCTAGTTTCAACCAGCCACAAAACCACTGAAATAAATAAAATACAGTGCCTCAGAGTGGTGGGAATGCTAAATGCAAGTGGAATGCATAACCGTTAGCAAAGTCTGTCTTCATTCACATGTGGTTGAAGACTGCATGTTCTCTACCAAATCTGTTGCATGAAGTAGGATAGGAACCACAAAAAAGGGACGAGAATATTGGATTTTGCCATATAATGTAACTCTTCTTTTGACCTCTCTCACTAGATGAGAAGACTTTTCTTTTGATAGGAATAATTGGAACACTCTTTGCATAATGTGTAGCTTCTGCCATATGTTTTAGTTAATATTTCACAGTAATGCTGAGTACTGTGTTGCATATTACCGCTCTGTTAAGAAATAATGGATGGCAGAGAACTGTTCTTTACATTTCCCTTCAAAATCACAGTGTCACCTACCTTGTCATTATTGCACTTGCCATTATAGTGACACCTGTCTTCTATGTTACTGAAGAATTAGTGTCCTCTTTAAAATTTTTCTCTCCATTTATATCTTCCTGACAGATACTGGCACAGCACAGCTGCCTACACAATTGCCACTGAAATAACTGGGGAAGTCCAGGGTCTTCCACCAGCTCATGATGAGGTATACCAGTGGCCTGAAGATCTGCTTAAACCTGATCTTGTTCTTCTCCTGACCGTTGATCCTGAAGAGCGAGTCCGGAGACTTCAGTGTCGGGGGCTGAAGAAAACAAAGGAGGAAGCTGAGCTGGAAACTAACAGTTTGTTTCGCCAAAGGTACACTTTAATGAGGAATAAGAGGATGGAGGCAATCTTGGCTCCTGTCTGATCAGTGGCAAATGTCCCACTCACATTGCTGAGACAAGGCTTTCCTACATCTAAGCTTTTGGGTTGGGGTTTGGGTTCTTTTTGGAAAGGATTCATGGCTGACAAGGAGAGTAAATTCTGTTAGTTCTGACTGAAAGTGTTTGAAAGCCGCAGGTGAAGAACTTCATTCTCCTGCAAAGGAGCTTTGAGTTAAAATACTTGTATTTTGCTATGTGCTACTTTTGTTGTAGCACCTTTGTGGCAGAAGTGTAGGAAGCAGGGCAATAAGCAGGATTGCAACCCTGGCCTTCAGGAAAGCTGACTTTGGCCTCTTCAGGGACCTACTTGGGGGAATCCCATGGATTAGGGCTCTGGAAGGTGAGGGTGTCCAAGAGAGCTGGCTAATATTCAAGCATCACTTCCTCCAAGCTCAGGATAGGTGCACCCTATCAGTAAATAATCAAACGAAAGGGACAGGAGGCCTGCATGAGTGGTTATCAGGAATAGTGGATTCACCAAGGGGAAATCATGCCTGGCCAACTTAATAGCCTTCTCTGATGGAGTGACTGGCTGGGTAGATGAGGGGAGAGCAGTGGATGTTGTCTACCTTGACTTCAGCGAGACTTCTGACACTGTCTCCCATAACACCCTCATAGCCAAGCTCAGGCAGTGTGGGTGAGATGGGTGGACAGGGGGGTGGGCTGAGAACCGGCTGAGTGGCAGAGCTCAGGGGGTTGTGATCAACAGTGCAGAGTCCTGCTGGAGGCCTGTGGCTCGTGGTGTTCCCAGGGGTCAGTACTGGGTCCAGTCCTGTCCAACTGATTCATCGGTGCCCTGGGTGAAGGGATGGAGTGTCCCCTCAGCACGTTTGCTGGTGACACAGCACGGGGAGGAGTGGCTGAGACCCCAGCAGGCTGCGCTGCCATTCAGCGAGACCTGGGCAGGCTGGGGAGCTGGGCGCAGAGGGACCTCATGGAGTTCAGCAAAGGCAAGTGTAGGGTCCTGCCCCTGGGCAGGAATAACCCCCCGCACCAGTACAGGCTGGGGCTGGCCTGCTGGGAGGCAGCTCTGCGGGGAAGGGCCTGGCAGTGCTGGTGGGCAGCAAGGTGCCCATGGGCCAGCAGTGTGCCCTGGTGGCCAAGGCCAATGGGACCCTGGGGTGCATTAGGAGGAGCACGGCCAGCAGGTCGAGGGAGGTCATTGTCCCCTCTGCTCTGCCCCAGTGAGGTTGCGTCTGGGGAGCTGTGTCCAGTTCTGGGCTCCCCAGTTCAAGACTGACTGGAAACTACTGGATAGGGTCCGGCGGAGGGCTAGAAAGGTGATGAAGGTCTGGAGCATCTCCTTTGTGAGGGAAGGCTGAGAGAGCTGGGCCTGTTTAGCCTGGAGAAGACCGAGAGGGGATCTTATCAATGCCTGCAGATATCTTAAGGGCAGGTGTCAAGAGGATGGGGCCGGGCTCTTTTCAGTGCTGCCCAGCGAAAGGACAAGGGGCAACGGGCACAAACTGCAACACAGGCAGTTCCACCTGAATATGAGGAAGAACCTTTCCTGTGAGGGTGCCAGAGCCCTGGCACAGGCTGCCCAGAGAGGCTGTGGGGTCTCCTTCTCTGGAGACATTCAAAATCTGCCTGGACATGACTCTGCAACATGCTGTGGGTAAACCTGCTTTAGCAGGGGGTTGGACTAGATGATCTCCAGAGGTGCCTTCCAACCCTGACCATTCTGTGATTCTGTGTTTCTTTCTTATTGAGGTCATGAAGAAGAGAGACCTACAAATTCCAGAACTGGGAGGCAAGAAGTTGAAACACTTAAATTCCCCGGAAAATTATGGAATTAAGATCCAGATTAAGAGAATAAAATTTAGATGTCCTCTTGTAGATATCTTTAGTTGTGCTAAGTGTGTCAGGTCCCGATATAGTCAGTACATTCAATGGAACCTTCCAGCAGCTTGGAGTTCAGTGATCTAAGTATAACTATCTAGAGCCATTTGATATGATCTCAGACATCTGCGTAAGGCTGGCAGAAGTGATGCAGAACCTGTGGACACTTTCTGGATCAGCAACTGGAAGCTGAATGAGATAGTCCTGAGCATCTCTAGCAGTACTAGATAAATTTGCTTAAGCAACTGAATTGCACCCTAGGCATCCTACGTCAGGGTGTGTTGAATTGCTGTCTAGGCCCCACCAAATGTATCGATTAGATCATCATTGTCTACAGTGGAAACTTAAATACCTAGTGCTCATGTAGATACCTCAGTATAGACACCTGAATGTCAGTGTCCGTATCTACAAATTGCAAAACTGACATCTACCTCTAGGGTTTTAACATTTCTGGTGATCATATACCTTAAAAATATCCATTACTTAATTCTGACAGAAACGCTGTGTGGACACAGGGTTCATATAGTGGGACCTGCAGAGAGATGGGTGGGCTAGGGAGGATGCTGCTATTTAAGAATCTTTTATGTTCCAGTTCTGTTACTTCTTATTTCTGTCAGAAAGCCTTTGGTTATTTCTACTTGTTAATTATGTCAACCTGGATGTGAGAACATCCAGAATCTTGCTTTGTTTGTCTTATGAATCGCAGCCTGAACGTTTGGCATTAGTAATTGTGGGAACATAGAAAATTATATTCACATCCTCATTCATCCTTGCATGCTAAATGCAGGAAGTTCTGAATTGTGAGAAGGCTTATAGTCTGAGTGAGGAGGTTTTCATCCTGTATTTCATCCCAATGTTCATCCGGTTAACAAAGTTGATCAGAGGAAAGGGCTGGACTATGTGCCAACTCTGTAATCCAGTAACTCAAAGCTCAGATCAGTCAGTGAGCACACCTACACAATGCCATGCCATATAGTTCAGAGACACCTTAGTGGGCTTTGAATAAATTAATTCAGGTGTTAGAAGCAGGCTGTCCATTGTACTGCTATACCAGACTGTATCCAGTGCTAAGCTGTAAAGAAAAAAATACTTCAGTGCCATGCCATGTGGATATGGATAGAGTTCTGGGAATCAATGTCAAGGAAACTATGTGCTTTGAGGTTTGCATTTTAATAGTTAACAAATGGTTTTTTGCTTTTTGCAGTAGCTTTCATTCTTAGCATACTAGATTTTTTTCCCTTTGTCTCTGCAGTGCAAACACTTTCTTCCGAGACTGATGGCTAATGCCATTTCATATCCCTGCCATTTGAAGTTTTATTTCTCTTGTTTTGTTTTTAAATAGAGTTGAAGAGTCCTACAGAAGGATGGTGAATCCTGCATGCCAAGAGGTTGATGCCAGTGCCTCCAAGGAAGAGGTTCTCAAGACAGTACTACAACTAATTAGTAAACACTGTGCTTTGTGAAAGCAATTTCTTTGTTATAACAGTTAAAATACACTTTTTAGTGCACTTAAATATTGCCTCTCTGGTTTTGGTACCTGAAAATGCACTGTGATGTATTTTGTCCCACAGAATAATCTTTCTTCTGTCAACAGTAATCTGTGCAGGTTATCTGTTTCTCTGTTGTTTACTGTACTTTTCTGTATAAGGGGAAAATCCCACTCACATCTATTACTGAGAAGTGTAGGTTCGTATTTAAGAGTGCTGATAATATATATACAGTGAGTGGCATCAAACACTATTGATTGCACACACGCAGTATGTATTCATAGTCCATGCTCTTCTTTAAGCCAAGGCTACTTAGGAAGACTAACAGAACAGCAAGGGTTCATATTTTGGGTTCATTGCTTAAAAGACCTAGAGCTCTAAATATATCCATGCAGATTCAGAAACTTAGGCTGCTTCTTGGTAGCTAACTGTTTTTCTGCAGCTTTGGAGTGTGATCATTGGGTAAGACTAGGAGGTTAGCCCGTGACACAGTGCTGTCCTGTGGCCGTCAGTCTCTGTCGTGCAGTCCCGAGCATGGTTAGCCCATGCAGCATCCCTGCTTACCTGCAGCCAGCCCATTCTGGAGGCCAGGCATTTGCTAGCACAGAAGGTGGCTGCTCTCTGTCAGTCATCCTCAGGGCACTGTACGTGCCAAAGCCTGTTTCTTTTATTACTACCCCAGCAAATTTAGTAATTTGATAATTTACTGATTTACTAGTACAGACCTAGCTTTAGGATGTGATCCTGAGAAGATCCTGATGCTAAAGTTCTCAGAGCATCTGGGGTATTAGACTGGTAAAGTACACATGCAGAAACTTAATTTCAGGCTTCTCAATAGTTCTGTTAAAGTCAGTAAACCCAGCCCTTACTGAACAATAAAAGCAATTAGTAAATTTCAGGTGTTTCTTGAAGTACAAAACAATACTCTTATTGGCCCAAATTAAGCTGTGTGTACTTTTTAATTATTAAAAAAGTCTCCGAGTGTTTTAGATGAGAGAATTTTATGAGAAATGCTATTTTATTTGATAGAACTCACCACAGTATTTCAAGCACCTTTGTTTCCTCATTTTTAGTCTCATTTGCTTTCTTTTTTTTGGTTTAGAGGAGAATAGATACTTAAATAAAACGGTATTCTGTTGCTTAAACATAGACATCCACAGTCCGTTAGTCTCCCTAAGGTATCTGAGATGTCTGTGAGGGGCTGCCAGATATGACACGAGACATTTGGTTGAGCTGTTGATCTGCAGAGTGGCAGCTGGAGGCCTGCAGGGATACCATATGGTGCCTAAAATGGCGCTATTCACCCATTTAAGCAGTGAGAGGGTTAGAAAGCAGCAGCGCAGCCTCTTTGAGCTGTGCCTGTGTTAGCAGGTGGCCTGGAACAAGTAGGGCAGACCTGCAGCACAGAGGAGCTGGTGCAGAGGACCCAGTGTGTACCCTCCACGTTATTTCAGAGGTTTGTTTCAGACCAGCTCTAATCAGGTCACATTGACTGGTCTTGTGTTAGCGGCTGTAGTGCAATGAGTGTGCTCCTACACCAGATCTTTTGTTTTAGCCTTGTCTGGATGGGGTCCTGTTTGCAGACACCAGGACTGTTCCACAAGGTGAAGCAAAGCATGGTGAGGAGGGGTAGTCAGGACGATCACTTCAAAATTGTGTTCCTGATGCAAGCTGAAATGCTAATGTGGATGTATGATGCAGATGTAACGTAAAAGCAACGTGTCTCTCTTGGAAGGGTTTCCTCAGAGCCAAAACAGACTTTGGGTCTGGTTTCTTCTGTTTCCTGATTGAGGGCTAACCTGGAACATGCTACAGATGCTTTTGGTCCATGTTCCCAGGTTGTCTGCAGGGGGTAACCACAGGGTGGGAGCAGGGAAGAGTGGATTTTGGTGCACAATTGGCCCCGTCCTGCAGTAGCATGGGGTGTAGCCGTGGTGCTTACCCAGTGTTGGGAGCAGTAAGTGCTGCTGTCAGCCTGAGAGATGAGGAAACCTCTTGAATACCAAATTTCAGCAGTGAAATGTAAGGTTGGTGTTCAGTCATTCCCCTCCCAAAAATAAAAGTTTGCAAGACAAAGACTAATTCCCTGAAGTCACATGCTATGAGGTGACATGAAGACTCTTTCAGAAGACATGAAATACCTATCTCCACTACAGGTACAGTTTCATAGCCAGGATTTTTACCATTATTTTCTGTAGAGGTAACATGCAATTTTATTACAGGATCATAGAATTGTTTGGTTTGGAAGGGACCTTAAAGATCGTGTACTTCCAACCCCGCTGCCATGGGCACGGACACCTCCTGCTAGACCAGGTTGCTCAAAGCCCCATCCAGCCTGGCCTTGAACCTTTCCAGGGATGGGGCACCCACAGCTTCCCTGGGCAACCTGTTCTTTTACATACAAAGTGATGTTTTATCAAGTAGGAGTTCACTGTGCTGAGTGCCTGGAACTAATGCATGGTGTCTAGAGAGGCCAGTTCTTCACCAGGTTTTCTTTACTGTTCAGTGTTTTGTGTCTTTTCCCCATAGCATTACAGCTTCTACAAATTTGCCTAAAAATGTGCATGCTGCCTCCACTATCGATTCCTTACAGTTTCAGAGTCTGGAGAGCCAGGACACTCCATGAGACTCTGATGGAAGGAAAAATGTCTCTCTTCAAGCTCTGGATAAACAAAGACCCCAAAGAGTTTTTATTTTTATTTCCCTATTTATTTTTTTTTTTTAAGGAATGAGTAATTGTTATTTGTCTGTTAAAATTCATTAGTTTTTTTAGCCCCAGTTCCTCTATTTTCTTAATTTAAATATTTGAAGAAACACATAAGACTGAATTGTTGCTGCAGGGGGCTGCACTGACTTTGATCTTTTAAATGGAAAGCTATGTTCAATACAATTAAATCAGCTCTTTTGTAAAGACAAAGATCATCACCCTCTGGCTTAATTTAGCTAAACAGATGTAGGATTTATGTAAATATACAGTCATTGTAATGGGAAACAAAAGCTAGAATACCCTGCCATTAGTGTAAAAATGCATTCTGTGTTACCAGCTGGTCAGTCATGACCTTTTATTCAGCCATAGAGACAGTGCAAGTCATGTACTGCAAAGCAGGGGAAATGACAAAAAATGTTATGTCCGCAAACTCATTGCTTATGAAAAGAGCCAGCCAGTAAAAGCCCCATTTTAAGCACATGGCAGGTACAGAATGAGTTCTAGTGGGGCAATTTACTTTTTCTGCTGCTCTTCCCCTCTCCCTGGGGCCAGCTGTACAGGTAAAAGTTTAGTGCAGTCTGCATATTTGCTTGGGCTGTCAGTTTTCTTTCGCAAAAGATGCTGTAGTCAAGCAGGCACATCTTTTCTTGAGAGGACGGAAGACACAGCTTCTGTAGAGGACATATACGACTTCCCAGAGCTGTAAGTCTCTTGGGCTGGTTACTCTGAGGCTTTTGTTGGGATATGAACACTTTTGTAGAGGATCATTTCCAAATAAGCTTTCCTTGACTCTTGTGGTATTGGTGAGACTGGCAAGAGGTTGGAGTGGTAAGTAACGACACGGTGCTAAGGAGTCTCACCTGCTGATGCAAACAGGTTTCCGTACGTTGACACACAGAAGATACTGTGCTGCTGTTGTCTCTGAGGTTTGTTCTGTATCCAGCTGCATGTACTCCTTGTTCCCAGCCTGTAAGCTTTCGGGTTGAATGCTCCAGTCCATGACTGCAGCTCCCAGAAACTTTCCTTCAGACACCCCTGATACCCATCTTATCCCTCAAAAAAAAAAAATTCCTCAAACATCTTCAGACTATTTTTAGTTTTCACTCCAAAATGGGATGCAATTCTTCTGTGTCAGGTTGGCAAAAATGGCTCTGTGCCAGTATTTTACTTCGAGTTTTCTCACTCTACAACAGTATTTTCCTGGAGCTGGTTACTTGGGTGTGTCTGTTCTCAAATGACATCCTTAATAATGTAGTTCATGTATTATTTTTGTGTACTACGTATGTGTATTGCCCAAACAGTATGAGTTTTTCTCTGCTTTTCCATTTTCCATATGATATTTGTTTGATAAATGGAATATAGGCTATTTTAGTGAAGGGAAAGCACTTAAGTTAGCTTTTATTCAGCAGTTCCAAGCTTCTGAACTGCCGTTGGGTTTAACTGTGGTATTTGGGATCAGAAGCCTTTAACTGGGTCTGACTCTGCTTCCTGGTAGCAGCACTGCTGCTCAGTTGAGCAGGATTCCCATATGACTCCTGTAACACAGCAAAGAGTTCAGCTCTAGAGTTCATCTACTTTACAATTACAGCTGCCTCCCTCGGAGGATGCATCATCTGTGCAACAAACTGCTCTCAAGGTACTGTAAAAAGCCTTTCCTTTTTCTGTGTGGGAGTTTCACAGAGCAGACAGCTAGGAAATGATCTGAATGTGCATAGGAAATGAAGACTTACTTATCTGCAGCTGCAATTCAAAGGAAGCACCTATATGTAGCATTGCCAGCAATAACCCGAAATAGATTCACTTTCTCAAAGCATTTGATCTTAGGAAAAAAATTGCTTGGCATTTTATGAAGTTTTTCTTATAAATCTGAATCTGTTGGGACAAAACTTGTTGCTCACATAAGTCTCTAGAGACACTGGATTTAGGGTGTTTTTTGGGGATGATTTTGCATTATTCAGAAGGGATAGGGGTTGCTACCCTCATCTTGTTCTCCAAAGAAGTTCTTTGGGCAGTTTTTTTTTCAGGGTAAAACAAAAGTGCAGCTACAGGACTGACATGGAGAAGGGGAACAGGATGGTATGCAGCCACTTGTACACATGAGCTCATGGGCCACAACAGTCCCCGATGTCCACCTGACCACAGAGCCCTGGGACACTGCCTATGCCTCAGAAATCTGATCAAACAACATTGCAGGTGGCTGCAGAAAGCTCCTTGAGGAGGGCAAAGGGAAACAGGGGAAGTTTTCCAACACAAGGGAAACAGCCTGGGAGCTGCTCTGAGTTTGCAGCCCACCAGCCACAAAGGAGATCTGAGTCAGAAGGGAATCAGTGAGGGCTGTGCTCAGCCCATGCCATAATGAAGAATGAGATGGGAAAAATAGGGAATATTCAAAAAGGTAGGTTCAAAGAACCACACATTTCCCTCCTAGAAGGTCATGCCACAAAAAGTACAGTAAATATTCCATACAAAATCAGCAATGGAAAAAAATGAAGAAAATGCAAAGGGTGGAGCACATGTGTTTCAAAACCTCATAATCTGTGATAGAATCACACTGATGCAAGATTGCAAGATTGCAAGGATGCGAGGATGCTGGACTGGATGCACACTATCCTGAACTGTGCATGTTAGTATGTGTGCATGTGTGTATGTGTGCACATTGTGTGCTGGGGGAATACGTAGGGAATTAAATCTTTCTCTGAACACATAGCTTAGTTATATGACAGAAATTATTTTTCAGATGCCTCCTACCTGTAAGTTTCATGTACAACTGTGGGTCAGTGGATCCCAGAAGTTCACCTGGGCTGCCTGTATAGCTCACCAGTGGGCAGAAATGGCACATGCATAACCTGATCCATGCAAGGGACACTCCGATGGGTGCAATGCTGCACATATGTTGTTTTGCTTCCCTAGGTCTGAATGCCATTTAGGACACTTCTAAAACCACTGCATCTGTTATTCAGTCTGCACCATGTTCCCTTAGTAGAGCATGACTTTTCCCACATAAGACAGACAAGGGTGTTGATTTCCTAATCTTTTCCCCACAGGGATGAAAGAGCAAGAACACTTATTTCTGAAGCAATGTTAGCCTGACTCTTACCAGAGAAAAGAGACAAGAGATTGAAACGTTGAAAGAAGAGTAAGGTTCTGACCTGTGCTTATGTCTTCTTGGAATGTATTTTATCAGTCTGTTGTACAAAGGAAGAACATTTCTGTCCCTGTGCTTTCAAGGTCAGTGGGTGAGCCCTGGCCAGTCTTTTCACTGGAGGGTACCACCAAGGTGAGGTTGCACTCCTGGGCAGACCTGAGTAATGCATCCAATAGGGAGGAGGGTTTAGTATGGACCTTCTGCTCAGTCTTTCCACTTTGGTACTTGTGGAGACCTTTAAGCTATGCGTAATTGATGTAACAAGTTCCTTGATTGAAGTCTATACTCTGGATGTAAAATGCAGGTACCTCAATCATTCTTCTGACTTCATGTTTGGCAGGCAGATAGCAAAAAAATGATGTATTGATCAATTTTTAGAAAACATCAGCAATAGGGATGGGAGAAATGTTTTGGACATAATTAAACTCTTAAATCAAACCTAGCAGCCCAACAAACTTCTCAAGAAGCTTCTGAAGCTCAACTTCTCTCATACATACACCTCTCCCTGCCTTCGCCCAGGACTATAAATGCTGAAGCAATGAGAAATCCTGCTCTCAGAGGGGTCTGTATCAATAAAACCACAGCAGACTTGAAAGCTTTGGGGGGAGGCTTGTTCTCACCATTGTTTCACCTCTCTGAGGGTTTGTTTTTGTTTTGTTCTCTTCCTCAACAGCTGTACTTATGAAGAGAGAAAGGAATATATTGTAGATGTTGTTGTTTGTATACTGCAGGAAAAATTGTAGAGGTAAGCCATTTTAGGATTTCCCTTTGCCAGGTTAAGGAGCAGAAAATAGCAGCAGAATTGGAGGCATTGAAATAAGAGGGGGTGAAGAGATGACCAATGAGAAGGAGAAGAAAGATTTCCGTAATCAAACTCTTTGTTCTAGTTTCTAGAGAAACAGCTTTTTAGTAAATATCAAACCTTGCTTTACCTTGGTTTACAGTGTTGGGGAGAAAATAGGCAGAAACATACTAGCACACTGCAGGAAAAAAAGCAAATCATGTGGTGATTTAGCCAGTGGTATAGCCAGTTGGGACAGGGAAAGCCCTGAACCCAGTGCCAGTAAATCGAGCACAGCTGGGGCATCTTCTGGTTTGCTTCTGTGTCCTGGGTTTGGCACTGTGTTAAAGTTGTGCACAGCCTGTGGAGCCGGGGTAAGTCACAGGAGTCTGGATCTGGGTCTGAACTTGAGAGGTCGTGGCTGCTTCAGCTGGGGATTTTGGGTTACGTCCATTAAGGATTATCACTCTGAGCTCTGATATTCTTTCTCAGTGTGGAATTAACAGGATCCACATGGTGGATTTGGAATCTAATATTCAGATGTGGAGAGCCCTGGGCTCTAAGCCCCCAGTCTTTAACAGGAGCTGTGCACATGCTGGGGCTCAGGTTATCAGGTCCTGCGTGTTGGTCAGTGGTGAGAAAGCATCTCACCCTGTTTCAGGCAGTGGAAGAGGTTTACAGCCCCAAGATATACTTGTTTTCAAGTGCTTCAGTAAAAAGAATCAAATATTTGAAGCAACGGAGTTTTATGGGAAATATTTAAAGGCACTTCAAAAGACCTCCCTGTCCTTAGAATCTGGTCGATAGTGTATAAGGGCATGGAAGGAACAGCATTTCTTTTAGACAAATAGGTTTTATTCCTTTTGACAAATGTTTTCTTCTCTAAGGGCTGTCTTCCCATCCCAGACAGAAGCAGGGATCTAGGATTGCATGCTTTTTCCATCACCGGCTGTCTGCCTGCATACGTGACCTATTGATGTCCCTGGTGATCTGTGCAGAGACTTGTACAGAAAGGAGTGCTGCCTCTTGACGTTAAGATTCATTTTGACCTCCAGAAAAAGGATTTTTGGTGAGAATTCGGGGAGTGAATTTTGCCTGAGGCAGGCTCCTGTACCATGAAATCTTCCCCTTGCTGGGCCATGGGATCCCAAAGGGAGATGCAGGGAGCTGGGTTCCCCTCCACAAAGTCTGGGAGGAGGAGGGGAGGGAGGACAGAGCCCCAGCGACCCAAGGGAGGTGACTGTGGGCTTTGGCAGGTTCCCTTGCAGATCAACAGACCCTGGGACTTTATTTGCAGGGTGGCCAACATCTGACAAAACAATCTGCTGGAAGCCTCATTGAAGGAACCTTGCAGACTTTCCTGCTGCTTGCCCAGATTTCCCCACAGAGGGAGCAGATCTGGCACGGGTAATGGGAGCAGTCTGATTTCAAAACGCACCGTGCCATAAATTCCATCAAAGGAAGAAGCACCGCGGATCAGATGGCAGGCTCCAACCCACCCGCCCCACTCCATTTGCCTGCCTAAATCTGTTGGGATGCCAGTTCTTTTTCTTTTACTTTCTTTTACTCCTATTAATTCAGTATATCAAGCCTGCTTGTGCATAAAGGGAAATCTGCAGCACATTAGATTAACACTGTCTCTTCCGAAGTTGTTTGCAGTTCTGAAAGCCATCCTTCACAGTCGGTGTATAAATAATATCGAGCCACGAGAGGGAGCGAGAGTACTAAATAAGGCAGTTTGGGATTTAAGAGGGGGTTATACTTCTGGATAAGCACAGTCAGCTTTACAGTGATAAAGACACATAAAACATGAAGAGCTGGAAGAATGAGAGGTAGCGTGGGGTGGTGGCTCAGAAGGTAAGTGGTTGTATTAAAAAGCGGGAAACCAAACAATTGTTTAAAGCCATTTTGATACATGTGTTAGGTGTCGGGGTTTTTTTTCGATTCTTGATTTCTTTTTATAGAGAACACTGCCTGAGCTGCCGAATGGCATAGAGATGTAGCTGTTACAAGTACCTTTATACCATCTGTCTAAGGGAAAGGGAAAAGTGGAGTATTAAATAAAGTGATTAATCTGACCTTCAGCTGCACGGAATTTAAACATAATATCTTTACAACAGCACTGCTGAAGCAAGGTTTGCCTTTTCTGTCACTGCTCGCTTGTGTGGCTGTGAGCAAATCACCCAAACCCAGATCCTCAGGGCTAATTAGGTAACTAATACTCAGAAAAATTGCAGAACTGAAGTACCTAAATAATACTGTAGTCCTATTTCCCCTATGCCTCATTTGCTCTATATGTCTGAAGTGAATGTGTTATAACTTCTTCCCCGCACAGAGAAACTAAATATGCTCAATACACTAAAGAGTGTAATAAGGTTATATGTTGCAGTTACCTGGGGCTCAGAGGCTTGGATTGTTACAACTAGCATAAAATAACTGGATTATTTTTTTTTTTTTAATGATGCTATTTTTTGTTTCAGTGCATCCTGGGCTGTTTTTCCATGCAGCCATGCAGAAGGCATGCTGCTGAGGCTACAAGCCAGGTAGTCTGATTAAAAAGTCAAGATCCCCAGAGCTCTGCAGCAAGGCACGCACGACATTGATCTGGCTTCCTATTACATACCTGTCTTTTGAGTTTTATCAGTTTGCTTTATTGTACTGGGTTCGTTCAGGCTGCAATAATGAAGGGCGTGTCAGATTTTTCCATAATACAATCTTATTTTTCAATGAGCTATAAAATTTCACTCTTGGCTGCAACTTGACATATGTAGTTGAGAACCTGCTGCTTTTAAAGCATTTTTGAATGCCTTGAAACATTCTTTGAACCAAAT
The DNA here is from genome assembly GCF_023634155.1 of Falco peregrinus. Taxonomy (NCBI): domain Eukaryota; kingdom Metazoa; phylum Chordata; class Aves; order Falconiformes; family Falconidae; genus Falco; species Falco peregrinus. The sequence continues at coordinate 64,926,972 of NC_073727.1, forward strand.
TGGGCCATTAAGAAAAAGGGGACTGCACTCCATAATACGCTGGTTCTAAAAACCTCTTTCAAGTCAGTAGGAATTCCTCCCCCTCCTTCTCCTGATATCTTCTTTCAGGCCACAAATAATGGCAGGATCATATGAATTACTGGTGTTAAAGCTATTACAAAATTTCATTGTGGAGGTAACATATTAGCTCCACAGTTAAGGTTGTGTTGAGTTTTGATTTTAAAGCAGGGAAAAAAATTATTGTTGAAAAGTTAGCTGTGGTGCCTCAAAAATTACATGTACTGTGTAAGTCCATACCTCTTCTAAACAGTGTAAGTAGTGGTATTTATGGTGAAAGCTGCCTGAAACTTGTCCTTTTAAAACTTCATTTTTAATTTCCCATTAGGTTCACTTTGACAATCTTTCTGAGTCAAAATATCCCCTGTAGCATGCTTGTGTGAATGCTTTTGGAAAAGTGTTAGCAAAACATCCGGGAAAATCATCACAGAAATGGTGCACTGATTCCCCAGCATGGCATGCAGGGAAAGACAAGCTACTTCACCCATTTTAGAAATTTTCAGCCACCATTTTATTGAAGCGCTCTAGCGCATCTCCATGATTTGCATCACATCTGAAACCTGAGTTGTATGCTACTCCTGACTAGGCGTCAGAAACATGCTTGTTGTGTTCACCAAAAAAAAAAAAAAAAAAAAAAGCAAAAGCTATCAACATCTGGCCAAGTCATAAGCCTCTGCAGCCTTTCAACTCTCTGCAGCTCAAAGGAGCTTGTTAAAGAGACCTGATGCTCCCGTCTGTGAGCACGGGCTGGGGCTGAGCAGAGCTCTTCCCACAGCCTCATCACCCACATCCAGCGTTGGTCCTCAGGCAATCGGGCACAACGGCACAGGGCTGCTTCTGCCTGCCCTTCTGGCTCGCTGCTGGGGCTGCTGGGCGGTTAGAAGAAGAGCCCCATGATAGCAGGCTAAGGATCAAAAAACATTGGGATGAGCCAAAAGCAAGGAGCAACATACTCGAATGTGCACAAGGAGGAGCACTCCCCATGCAGAAGCAAGGGGCAGAGCTCATTGTGTTTTGAGGCTCAAGCTGCTGGTGAATGAGACAGGATTCAATTCAGCAAAATGTTTTCTGCTGTATCCCCACCTTGTACACTACATGAGATAGACAGCATTCAGGAGATGGATCAAGATGGGGATTTAGTGAAGCCTCATTAAAAAGGACCTTCATCTCACTATAAAAATAGGAAGCAGTGAAGGGCTTGCAGCCACGGGATGGCTGCACAGGTTGTTAAAGCAGCGAGTGATACCTGCTCCTGCCCTCTGACTGTGAAGCCCTACACGATCCTCGGTGGGGGATAACAATTTTCTCCCCAGCCCCTCCAAAGAAACAATCTGCCAATAGATCCAATGTGGGGCCGATTTTTTTCAAGTAGATGTCAGATTTGGAGCAATCTGCCTGGACAATGTTCGGTTCCCAAAGCTGTCCCCTGAGGAGCCATCTCCTTCCTGCAACACACAGCTTGTCCCCTGCCAGTGGCCTCCATCCTTCGCTTGGTGCAGGCAGATGGGCCAGGGCTGGGGCAGGTCCAGCCGAGCCCCAGGGCTCTTGCAGGGTCAGGTTACTCTACATCGCAGGGCAAAAGGCATAAATCACTTTTTCTTTTTTTTCTTTTTTTTTTTTTTTTTTAACAGGTGGTAACTGAGTGTGTGTGTTCCTCATTGTAGTGCCTACCAGGGGACATCTGGCGTCTAGTCTGCAGCAACACTGAGCTTTCAGGGTGACAACCGGAGTCAGTGGGAAATATGCTTGGAGTAAATAAAGCATCCCACAATAAATAAACTCCTGTAAAACAACATTGACAAAAAAAAAATCGCGTTTGGAATTTCAAATCAAGATTTAACAAATGAGGAGAAGGTTTTGATGTTAATATTTGTGCCTTTTTCCTCATCCATATCAGGTGAAGGGTGAGAACTATTCAAGTCATAAGGATACTATCAGGACAAATCCATTTGCATACTATCCTGATGGAGCCATAGACAAATTTATCACGGAATTAGTAACTTCTTTCCCATGACTGAAGATTTCTGCAGGGATATTCCACTGAAGTGTTACTTTGAAAAAAGACAATAAAAGTAGAACTTTCTCAATATTTTTCAGCACAAAAGATACACATTTTTTTATTACAAATGAAAAAAAAAAAGGTTTTAATTTGTTCAGAAATGGCAACTTGGCTTTACCCAGGATTTTCTTCCTCAGACTTAATAAAAAAAAAAAAGTTTTTACTTCAATTTGGATGGAGACAGTTTGAAATGTCGGAGGCCCTGTCTAACTGGAAAAAAACCAAACCAAACCAAACCAAACCAAACAACCGAATAATTCTCTAAGAGATCTATTATTTTTAGAAAGATCTAAGAGCTCTTTTTTTCAATGGCTACCTTCAGATGACTTCAGTGGTGCTAGAATTTTGTTCTTTGATCTTGGAAATGCATCCATGGCATCAAAGTGTGTGAGGTCCTTAGTATCAGCATTTCTGCTTTCAGATTTGCATAAATCCAGGAAAGAGGGTAGCATTAGAGCTCAGTGTCAGAGATTAACAAGGTACCATGTTTAAGCTAAGTGTGATTATTGCTGACCAAAATGGATAAAGGAATACATGTGAATAAATCAAAGGAATATAAATATTAATAGTGATAAAAATAATAATAAAGCATAATTATGACAGCTTCTGAGGGGTGAGAATCTGTGACTCTACCTAAGATGAAAATCAGGATTAAATCAAATAAATTAAAATGGTGTGGATGACAAGGGCATCAGACCCAGGTTTTTCCAGACAGGCAAGAAACAGATTGTAGCAGGTTTCATTTCAGACAGTACTCCAAAATGGTGCAAGAAATTTAAGTTCCTATATGAAACATAAATGTTAATCTAGGCAGCAAGAATGAAACCACAGTTAGAATGGACAGTAGTTTAGACAGGGTGATGTTTTTCAGCTGTCTTGCTCTGGCATATGTTGTTTTATTGAAAAGAATACACATGGTTTGAAATCACTATGTCTTTCATCGAAGACAGATCAGGCAAAATTCCTTATAAAAATATTTCATATATTTTCTAAACGATTTACTGCTGCCAGAATCGGCAAGGGTGCATTATCTAGAGTGCAATCAAATGTCATGCTAGAAAAGCAGTAAAGCCTTTTTAATTAAAAACGTCATAAAGGCTTAAGTAAAATTATAGCTGCTGGTTACTGTAATCTTCTCAGAGGGGTACTCGTGTGTGTATATGTGTGCTTGCGCCTGTGCGAGTGGGGGTATGTGAGTGTACTGGAGTGCAATAGAAAATGAACCCTGTACAAACAGTGAAGCCCAATGTCTGCAAGGGTTCATCTGAACTTGCAGCTGCGCATATGCTCCAGATGAACTCTTAACCCTTTCATGCTCCTGCGTGAATGCTGCATGGCTTCGATGTGCACAGCAAATGCTGGGAGCACGGTGAGTGCAGCCACCAAACAAGATGTGCATTTTGCAATGAATACGTGATTTAGAAACTTAGAAATTTAGGAAGTGGGCATTCTTGTGGACACTGTGCTACTTATGCAATGTACCTTTGCCCCTCTTGGTGCTGGGGCTGACAGAGGAAGGGGAAGAGCTGGCCACTCTAAAGTCAGTGGAGCTCTAGTGGTTTGTGAACAGCTGAAATCTGAAGCAGGACGTCCCAAAATTGTTTGAGGCAGGATCACAGCAGGCAGCTGCCTTAAGACAGGCTGTTCCGTCTTAGGTACGCCCCAGCTCCAGTGGTATACGGGAGCACACCAGGAGTATATGGGAGAGTTACTACTTGAAGGCATGCACTGCTCCCACCCAGATAACATTGCTGCCCTTATTCCCATTGCAGCAGCAGCAGGAAAGGCAAGCATTGCCATCCATAGTGCCCTGCTGCTTTTCCTTTCTGCCACACTTTTTCCTCCAACACCTTAACTAAGACCCCTTTATTGAAACTTTTGCCCCCTTCAGCCTCCCTGTCCGCTTTTCCACTTCCTTCTCCCCAGCCCCAACACAGACTCTATCACCAACAGTAATGCTGAATTTTGCCTTGAAAAGCTATGTTAAGTTATAACTACCCTGCTGCAATATTCAGAATTCCTACGTTACACGTGCTTGGCCATTACAATAACCAGCAACAACATGTAAATTCCAAACCTAACCATTGGCGTGTTAACGCTGACAATTCAGGCACAATATAACCCTGGACATTTATTCTTTAAAGGCTAAACTGTGGCTTTGCTGTGAGATCCATTCAAAAGACTGGATAATGCAACGTTGCCCCAGCAGCAGACTGCAAGGCAAGTTGAGTCACTAAACAACCTGCTCTAGCAGACACTCACAGTGTAATTTTTTGTGGAGCATCTGAGTCCTGTTGTTCCCTTGTGTGGCTCTGAAGTTGCACCACAATTTGGCCCTAAAGGAAGTTTACATTATTTCGAGAAACAAGTTGCTGGAGTGGCCTGTCCTTTTGTTCAAATTCATTGAAACAAAGAGTTTGATGTGCCAGTACACAACTAATCACACAGAGCCTTGTACTCTCTGGTGGGTGTGTATCCTGGAAGCTGTGAGATAAAGTGCACCTTGTCATCCTTCTACTCTTGCAGTTATTTGTAGAACCTTTTACTTTTCTCATTTTAGAAAAAATATTGGCTGGGTTGACTTCATCAAAGTGCCTTACCAGCTCCCCTCAGTGCATTCTCTGGCTGCATTATCAGATGTTCAATGTAGAAGATATAAATTAAAAAAAAAAAACAAAACAACAAGCCTTTCCCCAGCTGTACATTCTCTGCTCTCCATCACAAAAATAAAAAATTCCTGATGGCCACAATGAGTGAATGAGACAGATTACACCTACTACTGTGAGGCAAATACTGTTTCTTAGGCAGTAGTATCTTCCCTTCTACAATCAACCAGTTCTTGTGCCACCAAAGTAATTTTAAATAACTTTGATTTGTTTAAGGTGAGAATACAATGGACATAAAACCTCCTTGGCACTTATGTTTGGGTTCCTCATCTATTACACGTCTGTTTATTTGCAATTAATGAATTTAAAATATGAACTTGTTGCAGTAAACACTTGCAATGAAGCTCTTGCTTCATTTTTTTATGAAGGTAAGTGCAAGATGCCATCAGGCTTGGATTCAATGCATGGACTGGCAAAATTCAAATAGCTCCTATGAGGCAATATAGCACTAAGATTTGTAGTCAAACTGTGAAAATTATGCTTTGATCAACAGAAGATTCAGCAGCATTTCTCCAGGAGAAACTTTGCACAAGAAGATTTGTGATGTCCCAGCAGATTCAGCCCAGCTTGCTAAGAAAATGCACAACTGCTGGAGGAAACGAGGCAGAGATTGCATGCGGGTGTTGCAGTGGTGTCTGCAGCTTGCACTATTTCAGACAAACAGTCACAGTTCAGGAACCTTTGCAAAGCCTCCGAGTTACGTGTTGAAAATATCAGATACTGGTTTCTGGCATGGTAAACAGTGACTGATAATGGCCAGAAGGCGGGGTCTCTACAGCTGCTTGAGTCATCTGTTCTCATCCTGGAAACACAGTCATCTGTATTAGTTCATCAAACATTCTCAGGACTGTGCCAACAATTTAATAGCATAGGTGAGCCAGCATCAGTTCTTGGCTGAACATGCAGGTGCAGCTGAGATCTGTAGCCTATTCTGGGGTAGCAGTCTCTGCCCAAGGTATCTTCCCAAGACGCCCATGAAAAAGACCTGAATTCAGCATTTTGGGAACCAAAGCCTCTGCCAGTCAAACTAAAAATGTGCTTTGGATTATCCCAAGTAATCTAAATTACCTAATTTAAAATCCAGGTTTATAAATCTCACATCTTACACTGTCAGGTCTTTCAATTAATGAAAACACCTTTGAATTTTATAGGAAATGGAGGTGGACTAGAATTAAAACCTGTAAATGTTTTCTGTACATGATTAAATTGAAACATCTATGCAGCGTCTGTCATCAGGGATACCTGACCACTTCCTAGTCACTGCAGTGTGGAGAGCCAGCCCCATTCCACAGACTGGAAGCACATGTTTTGTGCAGATTTAGCTACCTAATTTAAGAATTATTTTAAGGAATTAGCAATACTTAAAATCTTCACCTTAATAAGTGAAGATAATTTCTGCTTTCTGCTCTGGTGAGACTACAGTCCATATCACGTTTCTTTACAGTAAGCCATCAGAGCATCATAAACAAAACCACTAATCCTCAGCATATGGAAAACACTTCTTAGTTTGACGGGACTGAAACAACATCACTGTTGCAGGTAGTTGCCCCCTGGAGACAAAAGACCATCCTCAGGGTGCTTTGGCTGATGCACGCAGAAGGGCAGCATCCATGTCTCCGAGCCTCTGTGGGCTGATGGACTTCCTCACTTGCCAGCTGTCTCCTTGGAAATCTCATGGCAGCAGGTGAAGCTCACATGCTGGTTGTAGACTAGACATTGCCCAAGCATCTGAACCATTTCCAAAACAGTTTACCTAGACCTTGGATTTCTGCTGACAGAGGCCGATCCAAGGCAGACACCTACCTTGGCACAGACATTGTACATTTTATTAAAGTCTTTTCTGGTGAAAGATTGGGTTTTGTAAATACAAAGGTTTTTGAGGAGTTGCCTCAGCGGAACCATGCAGTAGTAAATACAAGTGTGACATTTGGTACCTGCTGTTGAAATGGAGGCACAAACATATGATAAAGGGGCTGGCTGATAGATGGGGACATGTTGGGTGCACTATAGTGATAAATTGCTTCCCTGTTATGCCTAGGAGACAGAAGCGATACACATACGGCATACTGGCATACTGTCACTTCTGTATTTCCAATGCAGTAGAAATCTGTGAATCTAACAACTCTTCTTAAATGACTATGTCAGTGCTGGTCAATATGAAAATGACAAGAAGAAATAATGCCTTTGCTCTCCACTATCAGTGATTTCTAGACAGGGCTTGGTTTCATACTATGACAATGTCTCTTTTTACCACCTTAAAACTTTCTAGTCATAGATAACTCAGAATTACTTTCTAGGCATTATACATGCTGAAAACACGTATCTGATTAGAAACTGGTACTGCAGGGAACTTGCAGGCAAATGCAATGACCATTTTATAATAGAATCAGTAAATCTGAGGTTCACCTACGATGAAGAGTAAAATGCACCTTCCATCTTACATGAAGTAGGTATCAACATCCAAAGTTGAGAGGTGGGTAGAACTGCCTCTGACTGCCCCTAACTTCACACCCCGAACCACAATGTAGCATTGGATTTGTCTTTAATGTGAGACTCGGAATATACTGCATCATCGTTACCTTCTCCTCTCTGCCATTACAGAACATTAATAATATTCCTTTTTATATGATAATTCAGCACAGAGCATGGATGATTTTCTGTATAAGTAATTATACGCTCAGAAGCTGCCTTCCAGTTACATGATTAGACTATAACCAGTATTGCTATCTATACTTAATCAATATCCCAGCTACTGTCTAATTGTGGAACAAATCCCAGCAATGCTCAGAGTGACAACCAGTGCTGCTGCCTCCCTGCTCAGTGCTGACTCATCAACCAAGATGTATTATTACTCCTGTACCATAACTCACCTTCGTGCTTCACACTACTAATCAAAAGGCTCTGGTTCTTCATATATTTTCTGAATGAAATAATAATGCTTTTTCTTCCCTCTCTCCTCTCATGCATTCCAATGCAGTATCAATGAGGCAGAAATATTTAGCATATTTCCAGAGCTAGGCTGTAATTTTAATTTTTGTGCAGCATGCACAGTGCTAGACAGGTGTTTTGAAATGTAAATAAAAAGCAGTGTAGTGTGGGATGTGGTACAAAAACTGCTGCAGAAGACTCCGGCACAATGAGAAGCACAACATCTATCTGTTTAATAGGGTGACAGGCTTGTGTAATGAGCAGAAACTGCTCATTTAAAATCTTTACTACAGCTCTCCAACTAAAATATAAAACACATTCCGAGAAGGCAGGAGGTGGAATAGCAGAGCTCCAGCATAACGTGGAGGGTAGTGCACAACAGCTCAGTCAACCCCCCTCTGTAATGTCTACAGGAAGGGTATGACAGGCCTCTTAAGCAAGGCAGGAGCCAGCAAATAGCAGCAGGCAGTGTTTGCTCTAACAGGCGTGATGCCGAGCAGCCCAAAGGCCATGTATGTGTCTTAAATGTGTGTGCTCTGAGCAGGTTTCTAAGCAAGTTATCCATTTCCAACATTATGTGCCTGTGGTTAAAGGGATTAGGCAGTGGTAATCCAGTTCTGGAGGAGATTAACATTCAGAAATAAGAGACAGCTTCTGCAGTGGACACATTTTTGGCTCTGCTGACTTGGGTGGAGTGTTAGGCTGCGTGGGGGAGGGAGAAGGATGAATAACCTCCACCCTTTGTTTATCTCCCCACTAGAGGCCTCTACACAACTGTCAAAAAAAGCTTTTATTGTCAGCATATTTTTAGGCCACTTAAGATGACAAAGAGCAGAAACCAGTTAGGCAGCCTTCTATGGAAGGCAAAGCCCTGTGCGAACAGTGCTCCAGGCACAAAACTGCCCCTTAGGTAATGAGGATTTCCACCCCTGTCCGGTAGCTGTCCTAGAATTAGTAATGTATTTGTATTTAAAACTTGATCCTGACTTCACATCAGATGAGTTTATGCAATGTGATCCCACTGCTTTCAGTGATGTTGTCTTATTTTAGTTGATACTGGTACAAGCAAGGTGAAAAGCAAAGAGGTACCACGTTATAACAAATCATGTAAAAAGCACATTCTATTTCTCTGTATATTGTTATATCTTTCAGTTACTGTTGTCTTGAAAGCTACATCTGAGCTATGCTGTGTGAGTTCTTTGGCTTCCCATTAAAACATTATTTCAAACAGCTCTTACTTTTAGAAGCTGCTTTTCAGTGCTTGAGCCTTTTCAGGCAGAACCAGTGCTGATGCTAATGACATCAGCATCGATGTCTATCCCACAGACCATAGCAGGTCTCTAATTCCATCAAGAGAAAGACTTGAGGGGTTCACTAATGTCACTAGAAACCCTCAATGGAATTACAGCCGCAATTGTGAGGGTCTGGAGAATTTCACTTGCTGCAGCACAGGGCACGAGTACTATCACTCTGCCGCCTCTGCTGTTCTTCAAAGCACGGTCTTATTGAACTGTCCTGAGCAGTGTGGAGAGATTAGGGAGAGGATATGGCTGCTCCCCCTCGGTGTCAGCAACGGTGTGTCCTTGGGTTTTGTAAGTCCAAGTGAATTAGAGGATCTCCATTCCAGCAGCCTGCAGCCTGGGCGAGGGGTGGTTTGGTTGTAAAGTGCTGGCTTCCGACAGCTGCGGAGAGAGTCATGTTTAGAGGAACTTTGCTTTAGGAAGGGGAGTTTAAATTTGTTATATTGACTTGGATGTTAGGTTTAACCCTGTATGTGCCCACAACTATATTGTCCATATACTGCCAATATTTTTTAAGACTTCCTGCAGCTGAGGTCGCTTGTTGCCTGTTTTAGCCTCTCGCTCTCTGTAAATGAACTTACTTTTTCTCTCCCCATCTCATAACATGAACTTTCTGTGCACTACTGTTAGGATGGTTAAAGACTTTACTTTGTCACGATGACTGTTTTCCTGCTTCTTTCTTCTTGGAGGCTGGAAAGCTTATTTCATATGAAACCAGAATATATGTGTACATATGTTTTGCCATGTGACAGCTGCAGCTATACACACCTATGCAAGCCCTGCCAAAAACATAAGCAAACAAAACCCCCTCAAATCCAGTAATAAAAAAAAACCCACCAAACCCCAAACAAAACGGTGGGTTAAAAAAAAAAAAAAAAAAAAAAAAAAAGGCATCAATGTTATATAGTTTGATTAAAGTCAGAATACAAAGACATATGGGCAGCACCTGGGTCTGTAGCTGTGACCCCACTCCCCCCAGCAGGAACACAGAGCTTTCGCTTCCGGCTGTAGGCGGAGGGCAGTGATAATATTCTGTTTACGTGTTTCTGAAGGTCATCTTCGTGTAAAACCTGCCTTCTGCCTCCAGAGTCTCAACACATATTCCCTGAAACTTTCCTAGCAATGTTACTTTTTGAGGAACACTGTAATACCTCCTCTGGCTTGTTCCCACCCCTGTCCCCAGCACCCAGTTCCAGTGAGGCGGATGGAGATGCTATCACACATACTCCCCCTTTCTTCCATTGCATGCTCTTGCAGAAATTACTCTTCAATCTGAGTTATGCTTCCAGGCTCCTTAAAATATCACAGATATTCAACACAAACTGAAACCTAATAACGCTAATGAACAAAGAGCTTTTATCTTGCTTTTTTGCCAAGTTCAAGTATTATGGCTCAAACCTTCATAATTACCCCATCATTTTATCTGTGATTGCTTAGTGTGATGATTTCATGAGCTTTGCTGAGGAAAAGGTAATCTAGCCAAGGAACATTTTCAGGCTATCTGGCAGCCTTTCTTTTCAAAAGATGTATTGTTCCTATTGGAGTTTACCCTACTATTTCATCCAATTCGTCTTGACATTTTGCTGCTTGCATGGTGAGCTCTTAAGGAAAAAGATGGTTTAGTCTTTGTCCTCTTTATCTCTACCTTCATCTTGTTTGTTGTTAGCCTTGAAAGCAGAAGCAATGACTATCTATAAGCCAAAAGAAAAGACAACTGACTTCCTTCTAGGTTTATCTGGCCTGCTTCAAGCTAATTTGAAGAAGCAGTCCTGGCAGGCCATATAAATGAGGATATAAATGGCCATAACCTGACTAGAGAGACTTTTAAATGCACCTAGCAGATTTAAGAGCACATATCTAATTGTGCCTAAATTGCTTATGTTCTTTTATAAAATTCCTTATCTCCAGTACTCTCCTGCAGTAAAACAGAGAGGCTGTACGGACAAAAGGAGGGAAAGGGGTCTTAGACTGAGAGCGTTGAATTTCTTTTAAAGGTTGCATTCAAGGGAAAGGAAAATTAAGCCTTGATAAAAGATGGTATGACTCACAAAGAAAGGAAAAAAAATATTTTGTCATAAGGATGGCCTCTCCTAGGCTGTCCGTCAGGCCTTACTTTTCCCTGGCAGCATCCTTTTCTTGCAAATAATGCATAAATCTTGAGATTAATATATCTTTTCTGAAGTGGTCATATGCACTCCTTTAACAAAATATACGGAGAGCATTATATTCCCATGAGGAGCTGCATCATTTCCCATCTGGAAAACTCTTGCAACTAGCCTTGAAAAGATAGAAATGTTTTCCCATGGAATTTTTTTTAAACTATCTTATACCAAACTGAAATGGAAATGTTGAATTTTATGACATACTACTTTTTTTTTTTTTTTTTTTAAGATTATATCCCTAAGTTTGGAAACATCAGAGCATTTATTAAATTTTATTTTGAAAATGTCAGAAAGTTCTAGTTCAGTAATATTAAAGGATTTCATTTAGACCATGGCAAATCACACTATAAAATATTAAATACTGTAGATATGTTATATAGAGAATAAAATTAATATTTAATCCTTCGGTCAGAGGAAAATGCATGAAAACAATAAAGCCAAATTAATTTATTTTAATACCGGTGAAGATCTTGATGTTATTTAAACGAAACAAAATGCATTATTAATTTCGACTTTCTTTTATTGAAAGTGAAAGTCAGTTCCAGCTCTGCCAAAAATGCCACCTTTAATTTTGAATACTATCTGCAGTCATGTCGCTCTGACTGAAAAAGGATATTGTAGAGCTGGTTACAGTGCAGAGAAGGTCAGAGAAGCTCAAAGATGTGGGGTGACTGCTGTGATGCAGTACGGTCTGGTGTCTGGGAAGGGGTGGATGAGGGGAGGTCTGGCACGGTGATGGCCTAGAAAACGTGCGTGGGGATAGATTATTCATTTCCTCTTCCAGCGTGAGGAGGAGAACGGACTGGTGGCAGAGTCAGAACAGATGAGAGAAGCCATTTTCCTGCAGAAATATATATGAGCCATGAGGCTCTTTGCATGTGGAAGAATCAAAGTTTTACTGAGCAGCTGGGTAAACTAGAGGCTGAAAATCTCCGACAGGCTGCTGAACGCCGAGGGGTGGCCGCTGGTGCCGGAGGCCCCTGGGCTGTGAACGCTGGAGGCTGAGGGAGCTTAGTGAATTCCCTCTGTAGCAGCATGAGGGCCTTCCCACCTGGCCCTCCTGGGGCTAGCGGGACTTGTGGGCAGTCTTGAAGGGCTTCCCCAAGTCAAATCCTAAAAAAAAAATATCCATTGAAATGGCCTTGACTATGACCTTCTAAGAGCTGCATATTCCCCTTGCTTGCATCAGCCCGAAATGAAATGGTTGCTCATTGTGCCTCGTCCCCAAAAGGCTGACAGGTTCCTCATGGAACCTGTTCTCCTTCCCCTGACGCTGACGCTGCAGAAAGCCATTCTATTACCTGAAATATTGCTTAAAGATGTGCTGCAGAGGGCAAGTTGCTCACGCCAACTCATTTTCAAGCTGTCATCTGTCAAGCAACGCGGCGAGCTTGAGGGATGCACACTTTGGAAAATCTGAAGGGAAGAAAGTGTGTGGTTAGCCAGCTAACCACTGGATGACAGTGTTGTTCCACACAGCTACAACTGAAAGGCTTCATCTGGCAGGGGAAATGTGCCTTGTAAAATAAAAGTGCAGATGTGGGGTTTTAAGTGTTTAGTGTATTCTGTGTCTTAGTGCAAGGGGCAAATTCATTGCATTTGCCTTTGTGTATGTCCTCACAATTAAATGATGGCTTTCATTCCTTGGCATTTAGGTTAAACAGCCTGATTCAATCTGGGCTTAGCCACTACTGCCCGAGTTCTCCAGATCCATAGCGATGAAGAAAATAGTAACTTCATATGTCACACAGGGCGGCTTTACTTACAACATCACTTAGGAGATTAAAAATAAATTGAAGCATATGTCACTTCAAAGGGGGCAAAAAAAGGACATCTGCATTATTTGATGCATTAATGAGAAAGTTCTGCCGAGTCTTGATTTGAACTGTATGGGAAATGATGCGATTGGTAAGCCTGCAAGTTAAATGTATTTCAAATGAAATTGTTTCTGAAATTTGTATTTAAGCTAGGTTAAGGGATGCTTGCATTTTATATTTCGCCTTCTGACATCTTGTTCGTAAATTGAGCTTTATCCTTTTAACTTGAGGAGTTTACAATAAAAAAAAAATCAAAGTAATTTAGCTACAGATATCTAAGGCTGCATTTCAGTAGAATAAGCAAGAACAGCTCTCCTGCCTGAGGCAAATCTTATCATCCATGACCATCTGTGCAGCTACAAACTAACTACCTCCGGCACTGCATGATTCTGTAGACATTGGGCTATGGACTCGCAAACTAACATCCATCCACCCTGGTTCCCACCCTCGGCTCCAAATACTCCTCCCCAGTATCCTCAATTCCTTTTGAACAGGAAAGGAACATCTTTGTACTCCTTATATATCAAAGATCCCCAAAAATGTGGAGGACCAGATCATTTTTACCTTTCCAGTCTTTACCATGGGGACGAGGATAAATAAAGGTCAGTAAAGTACAGCTGAATGTTAGAGATGCATGAGCAGAAACACTCATGAAAAAATCATGAGGAGCAATATGAGTTTCTCCATGCCATCTTGGTGCTTCTGGTTTGTACAGCTTGAGTGAGGAAGGCTTCTTTCCTTCTGAAGGAAATATGACTTCCAGGAGGCTAATGTTCTGTGTTTAATGCATTAGCTTTCCCCTTGGGGCTCGGTTACAAATGCAGCTCAGGCCAAATTGATGAAATATCAGTTAATATGTGAGTCTGACAGCTTGGAAAGGACACAGCTGCATGCGCTCGGACAGTCTTGAGGTGACAGAGAAAATATCTAAATATATGAAGGCCAGTATTTGCATATGTGGATCTTTTAGAGGGAGACACCGACAGCTTATTAATGAAACTAAGTATAATCAGCCTGTTTTTCTAGAGATAATTTCTCTGTTGTTTGTCCTACAGGGGAATTTAGCATGGTACAAAAAATGCAGGCCTAAACCATAGTCCATTTGTTTTAGTATTAGTATGACATTTGTGCTGCATAAAGACTTCAGATATGTCAACTTTTTCGGCATATATCATGACTTTGTGAAAAATTGGGATGTGGAGACTTGCCAGAGCTTAAATAAAATGCCTTCCATTTGGTTTACCCTGAAGCCATAGGGATTGTTCCAGCAGAATGGAAGAAGGTCCAGTTTCAAATCATTTCCCACATAGCTACATTCACAAACGTATTTTAAACTCACGTCAAGAAGCCAACAAAAATTTGTTTTTATGTGTGGAATAGCCAATGCAGGTGGCTAAATAACATATGCAGTCAGATTTAAAAATGTTTCCAAATGTTGTTCTTAAAAATGCATTTGATTAAAAGCTATGCACCTATAATCAGCTGACTTTTTGGATCTTTGTGAGATCCTTGACCAAGTCCTCCCACCAGTCCAGGAAATAGTGGCAGGAGCACAGACCAGCCATGTGCGTTATACTGGTCCCCTTCTGCTGCAGTTTATTAGCGTGGTCATTTGCTGCAGTCTTCACATGGCTCCTTCAGTGCTGCAGCGTGACTTGGAATTGGGATTCAGCTAGCCGTGCTTGGGCTCAGGGCCCCTGGGGCAGGCAGCAACTGTGGGGACATGCCACCATGAGAGGAGCCTGGCGCTGAAAGGAGCCCTGCTAACAGTCTGCTGTGTCAGGGACTGCTGTGCCTGTGTGTGCCATGGGTGAGGTACAGATTCATACTCTTCACTGATAACCCAGTGTGCTCATATATGTCTCTATTAAGTTATGTGTTGGCCCAGAAAAGAGCTGAGAGGTCTATAACGTATCTTGAGGTTACACCCTCCAGATGGAAGCATTTAGCTCTTTGTAGCTTGAATATGCACTACAGGGACTAGGAGAAGCCAGGAAGAGAAAATCCCTCAGACCCGGAAACTGCCTGTGTCCCTTCGGAGAGGCAAGAATATCAGTAACGCGCTCTCTCCTGTCAGTGTTTCTCAGATATTATATAATGATATATGAATTAATTAAAGACATATTGAAGATAATTTTAATGCACAGGGGTTCCAGAGTAGATCTTCCAAAAGCATATGATGGAACAGAGCAAGAATAGGTGGAAAAGGAGAGGATGGAATGAGGCTTAAACAGAGATTTAAATACATTCCTTCTTCCAGGTAAATGGAGAAAGGCAAGAAAAAGTCCATAGATGAACTTGTAGGGTAAACTTTGTGCTTACAAATACCTGGGCATTTTAGTTAATGATTTGTGTCTAAAGTAACTGACACGGTTTCTAATACTTTTAGATTCAAATCTCTTGCTAAAAAATTTCCCCCCTGATTTTCTCAAATTTTACAGATGCTTTAAAGTGGCTGGATAAATTGACAGCACTAAGGAACCCCCGCTCTTCATAAACCATTCAAACAACTATGAGGAATCGCAAGCAAGATGGCGCTGGCAAGATTAAAGAAAAGGAAATATTTATTGAACAAGTCATTTGATGAGAAGAGAATTAAAGCACGAGCCCAACAATAGGATTTATAGAGTCAGGCTAATTGTGTTTAACTTTCCTAAAGCCCTATTTGGAGAAGTTAGAAATTATTTGTTATTTGATGAAAAAAACCTTTTTCTACTGCCTCTGTCTTTCAAAAAGAGATGTTTTGAAGGCAAGGTTTCCATAAAACGTCTTCAAAGGGATTTCTAAGGTTAGTGTTGCTAGAAAACACAGGCCAGGACTTCAGTCAATGTAAACAGGTATCATTTGAAGCTGGCTGGCTGGAGTGCAATTTATAGCATCTGAGGAGCTCACCCTCTGCACCCAAGGCAAAGCAAGAACAGCAGAGCTGCTCTCTTTAATACAGTAACATGTTTTACTTTCTCATCTCCAGGTTTTGGTTGCTCATTACCCTTTAAAAGTTTAAGCTTCTCCCTGAAAGCTGTCTGGTTAGAGTTCCAATAGGAAGGAAAATAGTTGCTTGAGATTGTGTCGTGCTTTCAGAATAACCAGTAAGTGTGCAAGATTTTATTTTCACTACAATCCGGTAAAATAAATCTTGTTTTTCCATGACAAGTATGGAGATACCACAAACCAGGGTCAGGTGGCTTTTCCATGGCCAATAAAAAAATGATGTTAAAATCACCCTGGTCCTCAGGAAATAATCGGTGTTTGGCTCAGTGATTTCAAGTATGATTAAAGCAGAAGACTACACTTGAGAAATGAAAGTTTGCTTTTTAATCCCCTTCTGCAGAGGCATAAATCACCATGGTAGGTTATATATTCTATTCCATTTGCCTTGAAATAGAAGAAATTAGTTTCTGCTATTACAGCAGAAAACCACATTTGCGCAGTGGGTACATATTTACAAATGATCCTTAAAGCACTCTTTCACCTGTGTCAAAAAAGAGGCCCAGTGCCAATGTTTTGAATTCTCTCCCAGTTAGTTATTTCACGTCCCCATTTTAGTCTGTGCTCAGACAGCAGAATGAGAGTTGCTTTGTGCTTTTGCTAGATGGTGCCAGAGTACACTCCTGTTTTGCCCAGTTTACAGAACTGGCTGGAGCAAAAATCTAGCTGTTTATTAGAAAATCCTGCACTAAAGTGTAAGCTGTATGGTGCTGCTGATCTGCACTGGTGACTGGGTATAGCAAAATGCAAAAGCTGAGTTAGGTATAGAAGAGGGACTGGTTTCTGTTAGTAAGCTGAACAAGTAAGTAGAACTACTTTTCTTATGTTTGAAATCTGGAAGAAAAAAGATGTACTAGATAATTTTGATCCATTATTTAATGTCATGAAACTAGCAATCTAACTAAGCAAATATTTGCAAGTACAATGTAAGCAACATCTATGCATCTATAAACTGATATACGTATAGCGCTCCACGGATGTTGTCATTTCCATCAGGGACTCATAACTTGTAAAGGGTTGTTTTGCCTTCTCCCCTCTCTCCTTTTTTTCCTTCTATTGCCTTTTCCACAGGTCTGCAAGCAATTAGCATGGGTGAAGAATTGCCAGAATACAGTTTTTTCTTGATGTGCATATGTCACTGCCATATTACTGGAAATGTAATAATTTAAATGGTGCAACTAATTGCCTAGAATGTGACAGCACTGAATGTGCTCTTTCATGGACGGTTCATTGTTGACGGTGGCCCATTAGATATGATATTATGTCAGTTATAGTAGCTCTACAAGAGAAACAGCATCATTATTACTGCTCCATATTATGAAAAATCATTCCTTGCAGCTGTGAGTACTGAACTTGTTTTTGAAAGGTAAGCACCATGGACAAATTACAGATCTCAGTTATAAGTTGGTAAGTATATTGCTATACTGACACGCATTTGCATTGATGGAGCACAATGAAGCATTTTTTGGTTCAAATGAAAATAACCAAAGAGGAAAGCCTGTTCTGAACATACATTCTTCTGCACCAGCATCTTTTTTTGAAGAGTGCTTGACACAGTCTGGGAACAGAGTACAAAAAAAAGCTTTTATGGGATTGCTTTTTTTTTGTACTCTGTGAAGGTGTTACCAAGATTTTCAAAGCAATTGGAGAAAGTGTCTTCTTTCTCATGGCCTTGTCAACCTTGGAGGGAGAGGATAGAGTTGGAAGGATTAAGTTCTCCTAAATGCCATAACAAAATCCACAAGCAGGAAGATGACTCCTACATTCTGAGATACTCTGTGCATGGTTTACATGGAGAGATGGATGAAGAGTGAACACAACACACCTTGGAACTGGAGCCTATATTAAAACACTTAACGAACTGCACAAAGGGAAGTAAACCAGTCAGACACTGTGTACAGGACTAATACATTCTTACTGCATTATAAATATTTGTATTTATGAAGATTAATGGACTGAAATATCTTAGCATGAAGTCTGTTGTTTATCCATGAACTGCAAACACAAGAGATAGCTGCAGTGTGAGTTTCCCCACACCGTCCAGTTAATGACCTCCACTCTGACCTTGGAAGTTGTCTTGAGGGAAAAGAGGAAATTTAGTCCAGATCATTTCTGGCTGTTTCCTGTGTAGACCCATGCAAGACACTGCTGACATTGCAATGTGAACCACTAGCAACAGCATAATCACAAATTTCTTAGTGCTTGAAACCTTAGATGTGCTAAGAACCGTAAAGTTAAAAGCCCAGAAGTTTTCAAACTAAATGCAAATCCTTGCACCAGTACAAGCATCGGGTCATCTTTAATGATCTGAGAAATATGCTATGTAGCTTAACTGAACTGAATTAACATTTGACTGTACCTGTACCTGTATGCATAACTGTGCTGCAGGAATCAAATCACTGTCTTAAACATTCTGTCAAGAATTTCTGCTAAGATAGAGTCTTTCGATGTATTCAGGGACAGAAAGAGCAATGTGAGAAGGTTAGGTGTAGTCTGCTGCAGGAAGATGCCAAATAAAGGGTTTAATTATTGATTGCAGTTTGTGACTTGTAGTTTGTCCACAAGGGAAGGCCGAATACAAAGAAATACAATCAACACCTTTCTTTGTATCTGAATATGTGTGAAATCCCAGCCAGCCTCCCTCAGAAATGAGGTGCATCTACTTTATCCCCTTTATGGCTTATTTTTTTAATTGTGGTAAACATAGTCAGGTACCCTGACTTGGCCAACAAGCAATAGTTCATTAAGTGGTGGTAATTTAATTGATTTTCCTCACTAATGCATATCTTAAGATAGACTACCATTAAAGGAAGGGTTCAGAAGGTGATTGATCCCCATTAAAACCCTGTGATTGTGCTCCTAGTTTCATAGTTTTACAGCCTGACCCCAGCCACTGCTGGATTCAGTTGTGGAACAGCATACATTATGCAAACAAAGAGGTGAGATGAGATGGAGGAAAATTTGTAGGAAATCCCAGAGGGTGGTGAGACTGAGGAATATAAAAACACTGGAAGAAAATAAAGAAAATATAAAGATACAAAAAGCTCTTGCTATGGTCCTCAGCACTGTAATATTCAAGTTTACACAGCCATTAACAGATTTATACTTCATATACCACTTTGGGGGAGGCAATAATTTTTCATGTTTTTGAGATAAGGAGCTATGGCACAGGGTGGATTAACTCATGTTTCCAGTGCCTCCTTTGACTGACCCAGGAATTCAGCCTACATGTATGCAACCTCCCTAACAAAATCTAATGACAAAGTAGATCCATGTTTTGTCCTGCCTTGATAGAAGCTATTTCGGGACCAGAAATTTTGTAGCTGGAGTGCTTATAATATACACTCTATTGCTCTGTTGTGACTTTAGTTTTATGATTTATAGAGAGTAAAAAACACTAATGAAAGAAGACTGTGCATGTGTATGAATTATTAAAATTTAAATAAGATACACAGTACAAAAGCAGTACTATAGCTGCAACTATGCACGAACACGTAATTGTAATTTGCTTAATAATTTTCAAGACAACTGGATATTACAACAGAGACAAGTTTTCAAGCAGAGGTTCCTATATAACTAGGTTTTTCTCTCTGTGTAAATGTAACCACGGAGAGAGTACACACAGACACGTGGCTGGTAACCATGACTGATGCTGTCTTGGTGGGCAGAGGGGAATGGGGCACAGTTGCAGAGATATGTCCATTGCAGCCTTTCTGTGTACTCTCTCTAACTAGAGTTATTTTTTTCTGTTACTGCTGCAAAGACCGGTCCTGGTACATCTTGATTTACCTGATCTTATTTGACAGGATGATGGTAAACCACATTACCTGCAGATATTTAGCATCTGCATTTGACTCTTGAAATGTCAAGGCAGGAAATACATTCTGTAAAGAAGCAGTTCCTTGGTTTCCTCCTTCTCACTTTAAAACATGTGTGATGGTTACAAAGTTCACTGCATCAATAAGAGAGGGGTTTTGTGTCAGGACCAATAAACAGACACAAAGAAATTATTAATCTCACAATGAATCTTACGGCATGGTCAAATATACCAATAAAAGTAGTATATTTTATAATTAAAATAATAAAATCATACAGAAAAACAAATATTTCCTCATCAGTCTTTTAGCCTTAAGCCTGATCAATTGAAATATTGAATATTTTGGAGGAACTGCAATAAGGGTTGATCAGGTCAGGGCAAAAAGATTGCAGTTTTCTAATTCTTTTGAATTTCAATATATAGAGAATATTTTTAAACTATTTGTGTCTTGGTATATGAATGAAATAAATGGCAAAAAAAGAAAAAAGAAAAGAAAAGAAAAGAAAAGAAAAGAAAAGAAAAGAAAAGAAAAGAAAAGAAAAGAAAAGAAAAGAAAAGAAAAGAAAAGAAAAGAAAAGAAAAGAAAAGAAAAGAAAAGAAAAGAAAAGAAAAGAAAAGGAAAAGAAAAGAAAAGAAAAGAAAAGAAAAGAAAAGAAAAGAAAAGAAAAGAAAAGGAAAAGAAAAGAAAAGAAAAGAAAAGAAAAGAAAAGAAAAGAAAAGAAAAGAAAAGAAAAGAAAAGAAAAGAAAAAAGAAAAGAAAAGAAAAGAAAAGAAAAGAAAAAAGAAAAGAAAGGAGACTTTCCCGCTCTTGCCACAAAACATCCTTCCTGACCCTGAAAAAATAAGCAGTTATGGAGCCAGAAAAAGGAAGAGGAGGCAGAAAGGAAATGAGGGGCAAAAAAAGAATAAGGAATGAAAATCATCAGTGAATATTTCTTTGGGCAGGTTTAGTAGGGGGTTTTTAATACTTGCTTCTACCTCCTTGTTTTCCTGAATAAGGGTGAATTTATTAGATACATGCCTGGATCTCTGAAATAAGTGTTGCAATGTAAAGTTAGAACAGGTTTTCAGTTTTTTAATATTTACATATGTAGTAAATAACATACCGCCCTATTTCAGCTCCGCAAAATTGTTCTGCACTGTGGATTTTACAATACCAGATTTCCTAACCTCTTCAATAAAGCATGGCCTTTTGTGTAAAAGAAGAAGAATCCCATGGTATTTAAAATATCTTTCTTCTGACCTTTCTTAAGGGTACATCCGATCTGCAGCACTGTATAATGTGTTAGCAGTAGGCAAGGCTACATCTTGAAAATCATTCAGAATTGATAACGTGTCCCTATGCACATGATCCTCATACACAATTTCTCTTTTCAAAGGAACCTGCTAGGGATCCGACTTTGCCATTTTAAAACTGACTGTTTGGGCTTTTTATTTTATCCTGGGCTTTTTAAAGGTTTCAGTGCTCAAAGTATTTATAAAATAACAAATTAAGGAGATAATACCACTGTGGGCTACACAGAACAATGCAGGGGCCAATGCTGCCAGAGCATAAAAGATTCCCTAATCTGTATATCTGAGCCTACCGCCTCCGTGACTATATCTGATAGGCAATATACACTGCCTCTCCTTTTCCTTTCTTTTTTAAAGAATTTCAATAGTCTCTTAAGCTTTCATATGAAAAACGCAGAAGCAGGGCATATATCAAGATGAAAGGATATGGTTGAAAAAAGTCACCTTTCCATTTTTATTGCTAGCATTTCTTTTTTCCTTTGTAAACTTTCTCTGTCACAGGCAGTTATATGAATATACTGGCAGTCCAGTTCTTTTCAACAGCATTCATTTCAACTGATCCATGATAGATTTATATGGTCATAGATTCTTCATGCTGAATTTATTCTTTATATTTCTATAAATTAATGCTATTGCTATCGAAGACAACTCCTGACAATAGGCTTCCCTGTTCAGGACCAGCATTTAATGTTTTGTGTGTACTAGTGAATTCCCTATAAAAGAACTCTACTCTATACGATATAAGAGCTCAATCCAATACTGAGTTTTCTTCTTCTTCTTCTTCAAAAAAAAATCACTAGAAGGAACAATTCATGATAGAAAAATGACTAGCTCGACAGCACATAAGATTGTTTTATGAAAACATTTTAGCACTGATACCCACATCTTAGATGCAATCCACAGCTGATGGCAAGGCATCCTTGTGTCTGTTCCCACTGCATGTAATTAGCTTCTAACACATATCCACATCACGCGTTTTAAATCTTCCTTTCATCTTTCTACTGGAGTACTGATGTCTCCAACAACGGCTTCTTAAGCAAGCATTTTATGACAGATGCTCTACATAGTCATTTTATATCTGTGGAATCAATAAAGCAATAAAACTTAATTGGTTACTTCAGCACGAAGAAGTTTATTTCTGACACCTTGAAGCTGCAGATTGACAGGCAGGTTCACTTGAGGGGAAAAGGAGGGAAGAGAGCGTGGGTCAAAGCCAATATTGCATTATGACTTACCCCTTAAGGTTCTGGCTGGGTAATCACTCTACTGCTAGATGAATCTTACCTCAGTTTGGTGGTGGTGCCATACCTGTGATGTGCCAAGCCAGACCAGCACAGCTGACCACAGCTGGGGCAGTGCTTCAGAGGTTTACATTCTGGTCCTGTTTGGCCAGTCACAGAGTCCCAGTAAAACAGTTAAGCACTTAAGCACATTAAAGAATGTGTTAATATAGATGAGTCAGCGGGACTTCTGCCCTAAAGTGCAGTATTCTGTAGGTGATGGGAAGCAACAGATTAATTTAATCGTTGACCCTATAGTCCCCAAACCCCATTGGTTCTGGTTTCTAATGAAGCTAAAAGCCTTCCACAGCTCTTTAAAAAGGGCGTGTGTTCCCTCATGTGATGCTTATGTTGATAAGAGGGAGCAGTCCTGGCTATTCAAACAAATATGAGGAAGATGGTTACATGCAAAAATAGCATTCATCAAAGGCATGTTCCGAACTGCTGCAGATTGCAGAATGCAGCATTTCTGTTTATATTTCTGTAACACTTGAAAAAGCTTTCTTTCATAATTTTTAAAAGGGCAGTACAGGTGTCTTCTATATAATATTAAAGTAAACGTCTTGCTATAGTTTTGCAAATATCCATAGGATGGCCTCTGATTGAAACCAAATGAAAACAAACCAAACCCAGGAAATTTATTTTCTGAATCATAGAAGGAAATGTGTCTTTCAGTGAATGTATATCATCCCATCCTCAGCTTTTGTTCTTATGTTAATAAATTATCAGGATTTTATTTCCTGTTCATTTCTTGAGAAAGAAGATGAAAACTAAAATGTGGACAGAACGAAACTGATTTAGAGATAGCGACTGGAACGTTCAATACACATTGACTTATGACTAGAGTTTGTGGCTATTTCTTGTCTCCATTAATCTGTTAATTTAAGCCATGTATTATGCAGCAGTGTTACTTGGATTATGATGGGGCTTCTGCAAAGGTTGATGTTGGAGGCAGGATTTTTACACTAAGTTAACACATCTCATTGCTGCTGAATATGAGGGGGGGGGGGGGGTGTTGGCAAGCTGCAGCTGGGAAAATTGCCCATGTGGTCCTGAACTTCTATAATACTGACCTCAAGTCTCATCTGTTTTCATGACCCTCTTACTACTTTTGTCTATTGATGGGTGCATTCAGTACACTTGAGTAATGCCAAAGTGATAGAGCTGTGGGCAAGCAAACCCAAAAGTAACAACTGTCCTCTCCAGCCTGGCAGCTAAGCAGGGGCTGGAAGTGCAGTAACACTTCCCTGCTGCTTGTGCGGACCACAGGAACTACAGGGGTAGACCAAACTGCTGCTGTGGCCAAAATGATTGTCTTCATCGCCCGTTGCCCTCACTTCTCCCCCTAGCCCTTCCTCTCCCCCAGCCCAGGCTACCATCTGCTTTGCAATAGGGAGCTGTATGATAAAGCAGACCCTCAACCACTGCTGGACACGCTGCAAGCCCGTGGCTCTCCTGGAGGGCCCAAAGGTTCAGAAGATGTTGCCGGTACCATGGGCTTTCTGCAGCCCCTGGATGGGAATGGATGGCAGTGCAGCACTTGCCTTGTTGCCCGTTCTTAATGGCAAGGGCTTAAGTCCCTTCGCACCAGAGAACTTGTTTGTGCACACCCATGTGATGCTCAGTGAAATGACACTGATAGAATGGTGTCTATTGCTCTATAAACCTCTGGAAAGGAACAGTTTTGTGAGGCTTGCTGGCGGAAAAGGCACATACATGAGAAAGTATTAAAAAGCATGTAGATGTCTATGTAGATCTTTCAATTAGAAATACGGAAATGTTTTGGTCAATAGCTTGTGACCATCTGTACCCTCATCCTGCTCCTCAACACTCCAAAACAGGTGTTCCCTTCAGCTGTGCCTTTTTTCCAAAGCAGAACTTTTAAAATCAGAAAGCACAGGCCAGGGCTTGATTTCATTACTGTGAACAGGACCAGGGGCTGTGGTGTTATTCGCCAACCATCTGAATAACTAGATAAAATTGATGGTTTCCTTACGGTTTGATTAGATTTTGTGTCAGTTCTTACAGTGACAGATTTAGAGAAAAGTAATAAAAAGACCATGTAATTTAAAAATCAATAATGTGGAGGGGAGGGAATGCAGACTGGGAAGTTTTGCGTAGCAGGTAACATTGTATTGCGATGTTTAGTTTCTTCTTTTATCCTTTTTTATTTATTAACCTTTAAACAGATTTCTAGGGATTTTTATCTTTTATAATGACTACAGCCCTTTTGCTGAGCTCATTTCCATTACACAATGTTATTTCAGCTGCTAGGCAAGGAGATAATGTGTCCTTCATTAAAAATAGCTAGAAAGAAGAGAGTAGCATACCCCCCCTTAACAAGCGTTTCTTGTCCCTTATCTTTTTTTTTTTCCTCTCCTTTTTTTCTTTTTCCTTAACGTGCTACTCAGATCTTTTGTCTGTGGAGAAGTTTGATTATGCCTTAATCCAAATGGCCAGTTCAATCTATTTTAATCCAATTAACCGATTCAAACTATGCTGGGTGTCATAATCCATTTCTTAATCCAATTAGCTGTTGTCATTCTGACTGTGGGTGAGGACTTTGCAGAGCAGAGGCTGTTGTTTGTTTTCAACTTCAGAATGCAACATAGTGTTGCAAGCTAGTTCAGACCATTTCCCTGGTAGCCCAAACAAGGAATGAAAGCAAAAGATGTCAGCAGAGTTTGCATCCTTCCTGGGTTTGATCTGTTTTATCAATAATTAAAATTAGTAGGACTTGATCCTCATGATCAAATTAGATTTGTCTCTTTGATTTATTTTTTTTTCCATGAAACAGAATTTAAATATACCACTTGCCAGACACTGACAAAAATGACTTTTAAATTTAGCTGGTTTAGCTTGGGGTGCTCAGCTTGAGATGGTTCAAGGCTTCTCTGTATTTTATGAAAATCCAACCCCTTTTAAGGAAATGCAAAGTGACTCTCTCGGTTCCATAATCAGTTGTGAAAAACTTGCCCTTTGTATTTTCCCTTTTCAAGCTAGTAGGCTGAGCAGTCCATCCAGGGAAATGCAAGCTTGGATCTCATTGAAACACTTTAATTACTTTCCTGTCTGACCGAGCCTAGAATATTTATGAACATATCTGGTAATTTCAGCATTATAATCAATTCTAGTTATTGAATACTAATTTTCCAAGTCATATTGTTTAATTTTTGCTTTTACCCGACACAGAAAAAATGCTGAGTTTTTCAGAGTTCACATTTTATGGAGCTCAGAGAGATACTCGCTTCATTCTCTAATGCAAGTTTCTTTAATGCAAGTAGAGAGATGCTACTGACTCCATATCTATAGTCAAAAATATCATAGTGGACACAGGGTCTTTCCAGGGCTTTTTGCTTTGTTAAAATCATATTCACCTTTATAAAGGCAACTACACTTTCCAGTTTGATTTTCCTTTAGACAAGTCATATAATCTGATCTGAAAAGGACTTGAAGTCCATTTCTGTGAAAAATCAGAAGAGTTAAGTTGCTACTGGATTGTGAAAAACTCCACAGACTGAATTTATGGTGTAAATATATACTTGAAACATGAATCAAAACCTGTATGAAGTGTACACGTCAACAATATATGCTTCTTTTACAATCATTTCCTTGATTCTGGCATCTAAGAATATATACCTTAACTTTGCTACAGTGAGATTTTAAAAATAAATTTGAATCCTCCTTTTTCCCCAGCATAAAACCCCCAATGTTTTCTATATAAACTATGTATATGGCAAAGTTAAAAAAAAAACCAAACAAAAAAAAAAAAATCCACCCCCAAACCCCTTTAGCATAGAGGAAAGGGATAACTGTAATCAAGCAGAACAAAAATTCCTTCTCAGAACTTCAATAGACAGACTGCTTTTCTGTCTTATTGTCATACTTTCTCTATATGTGACATTGATATTTTCTCTTTATGAATCTAAGTCATGTAAAAGGGTTGGAGATGTGGAACATTTAATCATTCAAAACTGGCCATGAGACTGGTGAGATGTAACGCCACAAGGGAAAACATTATATGAAATCATCAACTTGCAAATAAAAACAGACTTTCATTGAAATATTTCATGTTAATATAGGAATGTTCATGTTAATATAGGAATGTTCATGTTAATATAGAAATTATTTGGTGCTGGTGTCTAAATCAGGGATTCTCCAAGGACATGAAGGTGGTAACATGCCAGGCACCTCCATGGATCCTAAACAGTGCTCATGTTTCTGGAGGTCCATCGCATCAGTCTGTAACGATACTGGAGACTTACCAGAGCGATAAAAGGTGGGGTTCAGCTCCAGATTAAGGCTCATAAATCAAGTATATGCATAGCTATCTATGGGCTATGGACCTGCACCTGCCTGAAGGTTGGTCTCAACATATATGGCAGAGATGATCACAAAGACTGTTGGACGTAATCACAACATGTAAGTAAGAAGTTGAAGCCCTCACAGGGAATGTGCCTTTTGGCCACTGGTTTGCAGTGATGTTTACATGAAGGTCCTCCATTTCCTTCAGATCATACAGTATCTTTCTGTGCTGTTGAAGCTTCATAAACAAGTTATTTTCAAGAAGAATGTACAAGGACACAGTAATGGAGGTTAGCTGCAGCTATGAATTTTATGAACAGTTTGATGGAAACCACATTAAATGGCAACATCAGCCCACAAATCAGCTTTGCAATGCTCTTACTCCAATCTGGTGTTGAGGGTGATTCACTGTGAATTTGCTTTTCATGGCCACCATTTCATGCAGTGTCATTTATCAGCATACCAGCCACTTGTGCTGCAGAAAACTCTGGCGTTATGTTTTAACAGTGTTAACAACTAGCATTTTTACAATGCTGCTCATGTTAGCAAAGTAAGTACTGTAAATAACATTGCAAAGCCTGCAGTAATTGCCCTTTTTGTAATGTGCCTGTTCACTGTGCTATCACCCAAGCCATAAAGCTGTCACATCCTGACTCTCCATGCATTGTATCTTAGCAGTGTAACACAATTTCTACCCAGGCCAAAATGGGTCAAAACGCAGCCTAAAGGTGATCCACAAGCAGAGGAAGAGCTGGACGGTACAAGGAAGAGAAAGAGTCCCCTTATTAGTGGGGAAAAAAGTCTTCTCTTGAGAATTATGCCTCAGAGAGGTACAGAGGAAAAATAAAGTAGGCTGTTAGAATGTGTAATATTAACTATAATGAAACAGACAACTTTGGTTGTGTTTTTTTTTGACAAAATAGTAGTATCCCAGCATCCTGTGGCTTCTGTCTGAATGAATATAATCTGTTTTCAGGTCTTTGACTGTGCCCTTACTGGCAGTTCTCCCACTCAAAGGCTGGGGCTGAAATAGGGTTGGACCCTGTAGTTCCCATTTCCCTGCAGTCATGCCAAGGTAATATATGACTGACAGCATCCTAGAAAGCATCAAAGAAAACATGCTTTAAACCACTAAATGCAGTATATATTTATATGAAGCTTTCCCCTACAGCTTGCTATGCCCTTTTCCTGAAAAGACACCAACATCTTAGGCTTTTTCTATAGAATCTGTTTCCTTCTGCCTCCCTCTCTGCTTAACCCTTCAGTCTGTTTCCCTAGCCGTATTCTAAGAAGGATCCTATCTTTTCTTCTCAGAAGACTTTTAACTGCTCATTAGCATGTACATTTTCAAGTTCTGAGTTTGGAAAAATAAACATATATCTTATTAGCAGACAGGTTGCCATGTCCTTGAGGTTAATAATTTTGCCCATTATCTTTGAAGAGGTGGCCTAAGTATTTGTTCTGGGAAGCCAAGTGTTGCTTCCTAATTAGTTTTCTATGCATCCCACTGTAATTTAAATCAATATACTTACAAAGAAAATTCCTGAACTCAGTACAACTTCACTGACTGGTCATATAAGGCATTCACTGTAATATTCTTAAAGTAGTCACGTATTTTGTTTGATTCTACAAAATGAGATCAAACTAAGTGCACTTTAGCACAAAACAGCAAGCTTTTTTTTTTTTTTTTTTTAAATCCTTTGAAGGCAGTATTGTATCCCTCTTTTGCACAGAGAGAAGTTGATGACCTTGCCAGAGCACCTTGCTGTGGAATAGGGCCCCTTTGCACTGTCAGTAGAAATATACATGTTTAGATCTAGAGGTCCCATATTTAATTCTTGCTATTGATAATTTATTTTTGCTTGCAGTAATACAGCTTACTACTTCCATACTTTAAGATGAAAGTAGGGAGAATTTTTTGAGTTTCAAAGCAAACAAAATTGAACAACAGTTGTTTTTAAATACTTAGGTCTTCAATACTTATGAAAGTCATAAAAATCACAGGAGATTTTTAGCGGAAGAGCAAAATCTATATGGTAAGAAGAGCTCTTGAAAGTACACATGGTCCACCAGTTCACATATAGCAGCATACTAAATGTCTAGGTTAGCAAAAACTACAAGACATCTACTAGGGCATCACTACAGGGTGTTTAGGAGATGTCTAGACTACAAAACTCCTCTGAATCTCAACATATTACCTAAATGGAAAGACCAAACCCCATAACTATGAAGCATACAAGAAAAGAGTGCAAAATTTAGGATGAACAACTCTAAAATAATCAGTTAAAAGTATTTAATTCCTGGATTTTATGTTCTTTATATAATTTTTAGAGAGTCTGAGGTTGGTGATAAGAAGCAACAAGACAAATAATCATGCTATTGGTTATTGAGTATTTTTAACCAAAGCATTCTCCAGAAGAGTTATATTACCTATATACTTTGAGCTTGATTAAGGTGTCTAAACATAAATGTCTAGGCTTCTTAAGAAGCCTGGGGATATAGAAAACATCTATGGGCTCTGCAAGTAAGGCAGAAAACCAGAGGAAACCAGGAAACCCTTCTGAACTGGCAGCTGGGGTGTGTGTAGGACACCTTAAGTGACATACAGTAGATATTAAGTTACTTCTAGGAAATGTATATCCTGTATATACATGTATAGAATACTAAGTATAGTTGAAAAACGTAATTGAGTCCTTTATGTGCAGCTGTATCTGATAGAAAAAGAAGGGAAAAAATCCCATATACAGAATATTAAAATATACATATATATCCTTACAGACTTGTTGCTGGAACAAGTGGAATGACTTCCTCGGATTTCACAAGGAACTAAACCAGGCTTTAACATATTGAATAAATAGTAAGTAGCATAAGTGATTCACTAGCCTTCTTGAGCCATGCACAATTTCCAGACCAAAACTGTTTTTTCACACTTCTCTCTATCTAAAATAAAAAAAATTCTACCATGCTTTTGTTTAGCTAATTAAATATGCTTTTAGCATTGTTGTTCTGTTGTGTGACACTGATGCTTGATATTCAGAATTCAGCTTGCTCTGTGATGTTGGTGAGCATTCCGCGTTAGATGACCAAGCAAGTGTAGAAAAGTCAACTAAGCTATTAATCTTTCAATTAAAGAATCGAAAATTTAAATGCAGCAGAGAACACTAGAGAATTTGAGCAGCTTTTGCTTGCTTTTAGCTGTGAAATGTGTTCAGAGACGTGGTATTGTGAATGGCCATGAATAGAAGGCTGCTACAAAAAACGGCATGTAGGTGCTCCCCAAGCATTTGTATCACCATTAAGTCCCAAAGAAGTTTCCAGTCAGTTTAGTTTAACTTTCTGAGGTTTCTGGATAGCCTTGAGATAGTGTTTATTGCTGATATCTAAAAACTGAGCTGTCTTTTTTTTCCTCCTTAGCAAAAGGACTACGTGCATAAATACAGTACATGATAAACGCTATTAAACAGGCTGTGGTTAGGAGGGAAAAAAAAAAAAAAAAGAAAAAAAGAGTCTGCATATTCCTTTCCTGGCAGCTGCACTTGGGCCAGGTTGAACCATTGGAAGGTGGGGAGAAGAGGTAATTGCTTCAGGAAAAGAACCCAAAGAAAGATTTGACAAAATCTTCTGGATCTGAAGTGTGGATACAGCCTGAAGATATGTCCAAAATAGCAAATTTTAAAGCCTTGGGTCAATTCTTTGGAAATGGATTCAGTTTTGAATGCAGTGTTAAGATGTTAGCCCAGTCTCTGGCATGGTTTGTTAATTAAGATGAGCCAGACACTATTCCAAATAAACAGTTTGCATGTGAAGAGTTTGCATTTTAGAGACCAGCAGAAATCAACAGTGCTGGGGTAGATCCTAAGAAATGCTGAGTTCAGGTAGACAGGGGATCCATTTTGTACAGTATACTGTCTCTTTTATATTGATTCAACAAAACCAAGTTGACAAGGGATAAAAATGGATAAAAAGCAAGTAGCTATCACACCTTTTGCAGGATGTGTGAGAGCTTGGGTTAGGGAGAGAAGAGTATATGTTGTTATGTCTCTGCTTGTTTAATGAAAAATCTACAGAATATAATAAACCTCATTTCCATGAAATTAGCATATGGGTAAGGCTTTGTAGGATCTAAGAAAGGCACTTTGTTTGAACACATAGGGTATCAAAATTCTCATTTGAAATCTTTAATTAACTTTTCCCCCTCTTCATTATCAATTACTTATTTCAACTATTCATAGCCTCAATAAGCTTCCTCTGGTGGCTAAGAGATAAGACATTTAAGAAATAAAGAATCAAGTCAGTGTTGCTTTTATTTGTATTGCATTTGAATTTGACCAGAATGCTTTGGGGTTTTTTAACAAAGATTCAAGTGAACAGAGTACTAAAGCTGATTTGGCTATGTACTTCATGGGGATGAAGAATATGATTGTTCACATGTGGTCTCTGAAAGAAAGCTTGATAAACATGCATGGACTGAGATTTTAATGTCATATAATGCACACAAATTTTCTCTGGGTATTGTTTTAACAGATCCACATGAAATCTCTCAGGATGTTCTATTAACAGATGAAACCTTGGAATGAAATTGAGGAAATGTAGGAAGTTATTTGCATATGACTATAGGTGAGTCACTTGGAAACCCCCCCAATCTTCATGTGAGTTTTGGTGACTCGTGCACTCTCTTAGCAAGTAAATATGGTAACCTACATGATAATTTATTTATACATAAAAGCCCTTGTTCATGGTATTATGTTGCCCATTTCCTTACTTGCTCCATATAAAAAATGTATCTATTACAATTTACAAGTCTGATTTACTAGCTTATGGTGTAGAGATGTAATTGTTTCAGTCTTGAAAATTCTGAAGACCCCTCAGAGAACTGAACAAAATTGTAAATGTCACAATTGGACAACCCCAAATAGCTTGACTTTGTAGAGCCTGGAAGACTACAGAAGCTGAATGAGAAAGATGCAAGTACAGCAGATGACCCCAGGGTGGCTGTGAGCTATGAATGTGACACAGTCATCAGGAAAGCAAACTGAGATCTAGGATGTGTTGTGAAAAGTATTTCCAGGAGAAACTGAGAAGTACTAGTACCACTGTAACATTCATCTTATGCTATAACTATGCAAATAATTAAACAGGACCAAGACATGGGCCAATCTGTGATGCATGATCATCCCTCCTTTCAATTGCTATTACAGCCCTTGCATGTTTTTAGTTTAGGCCAATTAGCACTTTCCCAGGTAGTGCCTGGGCATGGCCCAGGGTCTAATGTGGGCTGGGGACCATTTGCAGAACAGTGCTGAAAACCAGGGGAGTGCATTTACCTGTATAGAAGTAAGCCATGCCACATCAGCTGACCTCCTTTACATTTAGTGTATTTACCAATACAAGCCTGGTCATCTCAGTGAAATTAATTAATTCATTTTAATGAAATGCTCTGATGATCCACAGTCAGGAGAGATGCATTCAGTCTACAGAGAAAAGACACGGGGATGACCAAGGAATTTGAGAATTTTGTTTTCAAAAGTGGTTAGAAGGGTTTGGTTTATTTAACTTCACAAAAAGTTTGCCTAAAAATAGTATACCTCAGAGAAATAAAAGATATATCTTCAGTGAAGAATACCATTGGCATAAGAACAAATAAGTGTTAGTGACTATGAGTATTTTCATCTTGTGTGAAAATTATAACAAGGCTTTTCTATTGTCTGTGGGAGTGAATGCTCATTTGAAGCAGATTTCCATTTGGAGTAGTGGACAGAAGGTAAACTTCATCTTCCAAATGGTAAGATCATGGATGAGATTACACCATTTGCTTGGTACTTGTAATAAGTGTCTGGACTAAGCTGAATGATTCCATCCAGTTCTCAGCTCTGTGTTATTGGATATTAAAATTATTGGTCAGCCTATGAATGTTTAAAGCTAATTTTTGAGGCAAAATAGCAAATAATCTCCTTCCACATTTAGACTGACAACTCTCAGTTTGAATTTTGACTACTGTAAAATTCATAGTTCCTTGTAAAAATTTTGGAAATGTGGTTATAACTTCTGTAAATATGATTTTAAAATTCTGCTTCAGGGTAAGTTTTTTCCTTGTTTTACCAACTACTGAGAGTTTGGTGTTCACCAAGTGAAATACACCAATAAGCTCACAACTGGTAACTTTTCTGCACAACGTAGAAGTATCTTTCTAAAATGTCTTCCTTTTCAGTTCTGATTTTTGACCTACCATTTATTTTGGTCTACAGTGCGGTCAAATACTGTGACCAGGGATTATGCATTAATGAAATGGGATTAAAAGTAGTTTTCAAAATAGAAGTCTTTACCATGGTCTTCTCTACCCTCAGGTTTTCAAACACTGTCCATGACCGGGAAGACAAATAATTTATTTATTTTTAAATAAATAAAGGAGATTTTCAGCTAGTCACTTTACTCTAGGGGCTTGAACCTTAGGATAAACACTATAGAACTATGAGACGTGCAACAAAATTGTTATGGCAGGCAGCCCAGTTGTCTTGCAGTCATCTGAATTAACCATTGGTAGATCACATTTAGCTTTGACAAATTTAGTGGAACAGATGAATTTTCAGCTCAAACTCAGAGGCTCAAGAGAACTCTTTTTCCTTGGAGGAAACCTTAGTTGAATCTGTTTCTTGCAAACTCGGTACTGGAATGGAAGGACAATTTTAGCAAAAGAATAAATGAGCACAGTGTTAAATTCAGATGAACAACGTATAGTTTTAGTGACAATTACCAAACGTGCTTATTGTTAGAAAACAGAGAGTGAATGAATCCCTTGTTTATGGAAAATTGGCACATGCAGTGTGTAGCTCATGACATAATTTATAGAGTTTTCTGTAGAGTCCTGGTAATTATTACTGAACTATTCATTATTGATCTCATTTGGAATGTTAATGAATTTAAATCCAGCTTGTTGAAATGTAAAAACAACCACAAAAAATCTATTGTTTTTGGGCAATTCTACACTCACTGAAGCCAATGGAAATGTTCCCACTAATGTCAAGAAATACTAGAGCTATCTAATCCATCTCACTGTGGCTCCATAGTTGTTTTTATGCCTGCTGAGTTACTGTTTAACTCCATGATGTCTTTAGTAGCTTGTATGTGGCAGGGTCTATGGTAGCATACCTAGGCCTGCCTCATCCGCTGTCGGAAGGGTCTCAGCCCAAATGCTATGGACAATTTAACTAGGATCTGGAGAAATCTCATTTTCCTAATCACCTCAAAAATTAAAAGTCTACAACATTAGTCATGGTGACTTCTGCATCACAGTGAAGTGCAGATAGAACATGTGAGTGAAAGTACTCTGGACATTTGTTAGTAGAAGACTCCTTGACCCTAAACACACAGGCAGTAAAATGTATTCTTAACAGATGAAAATCAATGGTAGAGAAATTTACGTTGAAAATAATGTGCATATTTTAAAATCGAGAATGTGCTTAACTATCAGGGCAGATTGCCAATGGACATGGAGATTTTTTCTTTCTTCATGTTGTCAAGTAAGATGGCACATGTCCAAACATGTATGCTAATTCAAGTTGCATATAGCTGGCACTGAACGTGGAAATTACTGAACGAGGTTTTATGGGGTTTTATACACAGAATGGCAGATTCTGTTGTGATTTTTTTGCCCTTAACACTAATACTCTGAGAATAAGCTTTTTTTTATAATCTGGATGATAACATTATTCATATTTAGATCATTTGTCATAATGATTGTCATGCTCTTATAGCTTCATAATGACATAATTTCAGTTGCCAAACAGACAAAAGGTAAGTAGCAAGAATTCTTTTCCCTTCTCGTTTTGTATTCGTGTGTTTTCCAGTGCAGTGAAAAACATGGTTGTCAGCCTTTGAACATCTGTTCTGAGCAGTTTATTTTTATATTCTCTCCCCACGAGGAGAAGCATGTTCAGTGTCTTGTTTTGTTAAGTAATCTTTTTTTAAATTTTTTTTTTAATATTTTTTTTTTTTAGTGGAAAGGGAGAGAAGAAGTTTCTTAGCAAGGAATTGTTTTGATGGCTTTTTAATTCTATTTTAGCATCCACGTTGCTTGACATTGTTGTTAGGAATAGTTTGAGGCTTATGCTGCACATGCTGAAGAACGCAGTTAGGTTTATAAGAGCTTGGGTTTTGGCCTTAAATCCCATCATCTTGGACTACTCCTTTCCCGAGAAAACTTGACCGTGCCACAGGATTGACTGCATATGAAATTGTAACTGGGTATGAGTGGGATACACTAGATCAGATGGGACATATTAGATCAAAACAAGAAGTTGAACCTAAGTCAGAGGTGGGCCTTGTGGAGTTGAAGGCTAATGGTGTATGGGGCTGCACCGGAAAGGACGTAGCCAGCCAGTCCAGGGAGGGGATTATTCTTTTGTCTATCTGGCATTTGTGAGGTTGCGTCTGGAGTGCTAGGTCCAGTTTGGGTCTGTCTATCACAAGATAGATGAAGGAGCAAGAGGCTGAGGAAGCTTTGTTTGACACTCTTAGAGAAGGCAAGACTATGGGGAGAACCAGACTGCTGTGTTTAGCTAAACTGAGTGGGTGGTTGCAGAGAAGGTGAAGTCAAATTTCTGAGAGAGGTTCATAATACGCAAGGATGAGACCCAACAGTTAAAAACTGCAAAAAGGGAAATACTATTTAGTGCTAAGTAAAAAGAAATCACCAAAGGATGGTAAAAAACTGAAGTAGGTGGCTCAGAAGGGTTTTGAAATCTCTGGCTTTGGAGATACACAAAATTTGTCTGGACAGGGGCTGAGCAACCTAACTTTGGAGCTGGTCGAGCTTTGATTTGAAGTTTCTCCTGAGGTCTCTTTCACCTTAAATCATTCTACGTCTTGGTCTGGCCCATAACATGTCATTTAGATATAGTTATGGGCAAGGAGTGTGAAGTCCATTATATTAGAACAAACTGTTAACAATTTATCAGATTTGGTTTTCATGATAAAACTTCATGTAGACCTTTTCATTCCTGTCCTTCAGCTATGTTGTATCACAAATAAAGGGATCAAGAACTTGGACATCCTTACGTAGTCTATGGAAAGGCAAAGGAAAGCCTGGGGGACATAGCTGATATGTTTCCAGTGGCCTGCACTGTTGAAATGAGATGTAGCATTCTTCAGCAGCTGAATTTCTGTAAGCACTGAAACAGTATGACCATTTATATTGAACACTGAATCACTGCAGTCTAAATGAGAAATGACAAAAGCATGAATAACTGAGGCCAGGTCATTGCCTTCCAGGAAATACTTTTTTAGCCAGCTGGAAAGAAAGCTTTACTGGTGGATGCTGTTATGTAAGCCCTGAGCATCAGTGAATAATTTGATGTGCTTTCATAGATTTAAGGCCAGACTGAGCCATCAAATGAAGTATTTTGAGCTGCTATTGGCACTTTTCCTCATAACATGGTTTTTTTTGAATGGCAATGGATATTCATTTGTAAATATTAGCAAAAATATTAGAAAATCCATCACAATGGTCAGCTTGTTACTGTAGTTAACCATCCTGATTTTTATCATCTACACTTCCATTTCAAATTTCAATTTGCCTAGATTTAGCTTCACAACACCGACTCTTTTATGCCTTTCTTTCTTACATTAAAGAGCCTGATAGCATTCATAACTGTGTTCTTCTGAAGGTACTTCTTCAAGTCTTGCCTCAATCTTCTTTCAAGTCTTTCAATAGATGACTCAGATAATTTCACAGCTCTTTTTTGAACACTCTTAAATTTTTAAATCCTTTTATTATGAATATGGAATCATATGATCCAGTAGTTGTATCCCACTACCAGTTTTGCTCCACACACTATCATGTGTTTGCAGAATTAAAATAGCTTTCTCACAGGAGTAAAGTGTTTGGCATTTCTTTTTTTCCCCAACCAAGAACCATGCCATACATTTACAATAACATTTTAATGGGAATTTATGTTGGATTTGTCTCAATTATTTTCTGAGTCACTGGTTACCAGGTTAGAGACCGTCATTCTGCAAGTGCAGAGTTCTTTTCCCTGTTCCTTGGTGACATTGAATTCTATGGAAAGACATAAAAATTATGAAGGCAGTTCCCCAAGCAATTTAGCTAGCTCTGACTTCAGCATCCTCTCCATCTCATTCACTGCCATTCCAAATAAGCATGGAAAATTTCAAGATATTTTTATAACCAATTACTTCAAAGTGACTTTGAGTCCCTTACTGAAGAGGACAATTAGTGTCCTCCACACTCTGGTTCCAGGTGGAACACCACTAAAACCAAATGCCTTTGGTGGCTATTGCTCACTGGCAGCTGTGTGCTGAGGCTTGTTGATTATTACTGTTAAATAAATGAAATGTTAATTCATTTAGGAAGTGTTACCGGTGTTGTATTGCATGATGCTAATTATTTGACAGAATGATATGCAGTCCAAAAATTGTTACAGAAGTCTAGGGGAGTGCTAATTCAGTGTGCTGGAGTGAGGACCTCCTTAAACCAGCACTGAACAAGCTGGCTTCAGAAGAAAAAGCAGAATGGTACTGTACCTTGGCTATTTAATCCTTCTGAAGGGGAAGCTGATCAATATGGATATGAAGTTGTACAGATAAATCTATGCAACTCTGGTACTGGAGTGCCTTCCAATGATGCATTATTAACTCGTCTGGAATCAGGGATATGTAAGAATGTAATATCTGCACATGATCTTTATCAACCAAAATTCTACACTATCAAAGTTAGATAAATTAAGAAGAGGAATTTTTTTTCACATAGCCACTTTAGTTGATTAAATCCAGAGCCAGATTTTCTAGGGTTTCTGCTGAGACTTAAGACTGACCAACTAACCTGATTTTAGCTGTATCATTCTGCCTTACCATTTGATATATTGACACAATCTTAGCTATTTTGAGGCTTCCTGGCATTTTCTGAATGTGTATATATATATATATATATATACAATCTTTATTAGAAATTACTATTAGGAAGCCACAAATTTCCTTAACCAGCATTTGTGTGACCCTCTGTTGCAAGTTTTCTAGGTGTCCTGAATTGTTTATCCTAAGTAGCTGTTGTCTAACTTCTTCCTAAGGCTTATTAATAGCCTAGAAATTGCTTCCCTGTCCTCGTATGGTATGAATGCAACACTCTGTTTCTTTCCAAATATAGACAAAGTATTTATTAAAAACCTCTGTCCTTCCTGTATCATCATTGATAAATTTAGAATCTTCATTTGGTAATAGGTCTTTATATAATTTATTATGATCCCAATCCACTTTCAATATTCTTTTTAAAATGTCCTTAGCTCTCCTAGTCTGTGTATTCTGTTTTAAGATAATTTTGGCAATTCACAGCTCTTATGTTTACTATTTCACTTTTTTCCACCAATTATACTTTCCTTAAAATTTTGTGTTCTTGTCCTTGCCAAGGACAAAAAAAAAGAAGTTTGTCTTGTGAAAAAAGACAAGCTTTTAGTTAAGGTTCTTCATGGTGGCACCAGGAAACTTGAGGGTTTTATTAGGGTTTTTTCCTGTCAACATTTTTCCTTCTAATCAGTTTTTTTCTTAGTTTATTCAGATTTTGAATATAAACTGTTTTGGAGCATTATGCATTTTGTTTATATACCAGTATTTGGGCAGTGTTTGTTCTTATTGAATATGATATCATGATCCCCAGTTTCTAGGCAACCGCTAACTTCCAATACCATGGTTATTCAGCTTTATCTGGCACAGTGAAGTCCAAAACTGAGTTACCTTTTCTTGCTGCAATCACTTGTGCATTATAAAATCATCATGCATAATTCTAGAGATTCTGAGGAAGTTACGCTATGACCTACATGAGATCACCAGTCTGCGTTTCTGAAATTCAAGTCCTTGTAGCAGCGTGATATCTCTTCTTGCACACGATCAACAGATACTTGGGAAGAAATTATTCTCATAATTTAGAGAACAGTTACAGGCAGTGACGGGTTCTCTCTGCTAAGCTGTTAAGTAGCATTCTGATCTATGTGCCTTCATGATCTTTGAGTAAAACTTAAACAGTTAGCAGTACCTTTAATAAAGAGTTCAGATTCTACCATTCCATTATCCATTCTACCATTATAAAACAAATTGTAACAGTTTTCATGTGCCAATTATGTGAAGCATCTTAACAAGTTGTGACAATGCCAATTATATCAGATTTTTTCTTCATCATTAAGTATTTTTAATCTCTTATTGAGTACTCTTTTCTTACATGGAGCCTGTAATAACGACTTCCAAGTTGTTGAATACGTATTTGTATCCATACATGCTGCTTAGTGCTGAAAATTAGGTGCCTGGGTCATGTACTCTGCCCTTAATTGTGCCCATCCTGCTTGCTATAGTGCTGAAAATATCTAAAAACAGATCATGGAAGAAGCCTTTTCATCATCTACATCTTAAATCATATTTAGAGACAAGTCTAAAGATGAAATTCCAATACTTCTGCTGCTGCCAAGCTCAGGACTGTCTTCAAAACCAGGATCCATTGCATGTGCCTGGTTTTCCCCTGTTTCCTTTCTGAGCACTTCACTCTCTTTCAAAACAGGGTTTTCTTCATGGCTAAGCATCCACACTTCCCTTCAGTGCATTTTCACTTTTGTTGGAGCATTGTTAGAGATGAACTTAACCCTATGCAAATAGACTTGGAAGGCACTGTTATCATTCTAACTTATCTGACTCTGCTTGTTGCTGAATACCTCTGTGAAACATTGTGCATCTACAGTTCTCTATTTCACAACTGGAATTAAGGGCACTAGCACTTCAACAGATAGGTCTTCATACAGGACTTCTGAGAGGAGGAACTGCGGATGTGGAGTGGGATGCTGGTACTGAGTTAACTACTGCATCCCACTGAAATTGGTGAAATATTTTTTCAATATTTTTTTTTTAATTTTCAATAAAAAATGATTTTAGGAGGAGCTTGTTGAACTGATTGGAATTTTCTTAATCAAAGATCATTAAAAATTTTCAGCATGACTTTCCTGAAATAATATAGCCTGTACTACGTTGAATTTTACTGAAGTAATCCACTTGCAACATACTTGTTGCTACTTTCAACAGAGAGATCTAAAGATATTATCTGAAATGAAGAACCTAAACTGGTTAACACTGAAAGAATGTGACTCACCACAGATAGTAATAATTTATTAAAAAGGGGTAATGGAGATGAATGGTTGTGTTGCATTAAAGCACAGAAGATGGCACTGCAAACTATATCCTTTAAAGGGTCTCTTTCTCCTGCCTTATCGAACACTAGTGTTATAAAACCACAGGAATATCCTATTATTTCTCATTTCTAAGCCTCTATTCATACAGAAGTGAATACCACTATTCCACCCTTTTTAAATATACAGTCCTGAAAAGTAGTGGCAGCAGTTCTGAAACTTGGTAAAGATCTGGCATGATGGTTCTTACTGCCTGTTGAAACTGAACAGCTATAAATACTTATGTGATAGTAGCTAAAGTAAATAAATAAATTTTCTACAAATGTTCTTATGATACACACTAATAATTCATTAGCTGCCCAGGTCAATCTGAAAATCACTACAGTTTATTTTAGCTGGATGATTTTGTCTACAGAAGAATGACCAGTGGCTTCTTTGGCAATTACAGTCTGCTTCACCAATATTATGGATAAAAAATAATCTTGAATAAGTTGCTATTGCACTGGAGAATGAAAACAGATTCTTTGATATGATATTAAAAGCTAATTTCCTGAGGTATGGAGGAGGAAGTTTACATGCTCACCAGTTGCAGAAGTTGTAAAATCACCACATGGAAGCAACCTCTATAATGATAGATGCAATGTGTTCATGTGAAATGGTTTAAAACAAGCACTGAAATTCAATGAATGTAAGACTGAAATCCCGTCTTTTCTGCTGGCTGCTTGACTGAATGAGTCCTTGAATTAAAAACTGATGGTGATAGGTAGCACTTTTAAAAATATAAATCCACATTCTGTGAGAGGTGAATGTATAAATGTGTATAGTCTAAAGATAGGGAAGGTTGAGGAGTGTGTCAGTATTGGATCTTCTTGTTTTGTTACCCTGAACTGGTTTTCCTCCTATTTAAAAACTCTTAAGCTCAGTTTACCATGGTGTAGCTGAAATATTTCGCTGTGTTCATGGTGGAAAAACAAAGATGGATGATTACAGGGAAAAAAAAGTATTTCCCTATTTTTTAATAGATCCCAATCCCCTGTAAATGTCATGAAACAGGGCACTGCAAAAGCAGCAGGAATGGGCTAGTGTCATCAGCCCCTTGCAGCCTTCCCCTCTATTAGCATGACTTGTGCTGCTTTGACTAAGCAGAGGACACATCTATGCTGTCTCAAAGGGAGGGAGGTTTTTTGTGCTCCAGCCATGGCCTGAGCCACAGCCCTTGCATGTGCCATTTCCCCCTGACA
This sequence comes from Falco peregrinus, assembly GCF_023634155.1. Classification (NCBI taxonomy): domain Eukaryota; kingdom Metazoa; phylum Chordata; class Aves; order Falconiformes; family Falconidae; genus Falco; species Falco peregrinus. Next base: position 64,968,061 of record NC_073727.1, read on the forward strand.
CGCTCTCCTGTGACATCTTCCAGTCTAAGCAGCCAGTACCCACAGCCTGCAACTTGCTACTTCGTTATTTGTGCCAATTCTTTGGCATGGCCCCACTGACTTTGCTGTTTAGCACTGTGAGTAGTAGTCACACCAGTCTAAGCTCACCTCCTTTTTCATGATTCATTAATGCTTTTTGTCCTGAAGATCACAGGTCTCACTTCCTCAGCTGAAAGATGGATGCCACAAGCATCGCTAGGTAATGGAAAGCAGGTCTGCTCTCAAAATGCTCTCTGAAAGGTGAAGAGGCTGAGAACCTAAACAGTGATCTGGAGCATTTCCAAGGGGATAAAAAACCCCAGGAGAAATCAAAAGCACAAAAGCTGTGCAAGTACTTGACACCCTCCTTTTTTCATTATTGAAAGTCTGCTCATGTTCTGCATGAGGTGGTGTATTTATTGCTAACTATCTGTCAGACTGCAGCATAAAAATATCAGCCATAATTACATTCATGCTACCAGCCTTGACATTAAAGTTAATCTGAAAAACACTCCTTTTCCTATACCACCTTATGTAACCAGAACTTAGATGCAGCAATGGTTCACTGTCAGGTTTTGTTCCACTGTGTTCCAGCGCAGGGTGTTACTTGACAGCTGTGAAAATGTTGGCTTGCCCTTTGTCTTACAAAGGGAAGTATTAGAAGAGCTGACATTTGTCAAATGAAACTCTTATCAGTATGACCTATTTTTAGGTACCCTCTGAAACCTTATGATAACTACCCGAAAACTAATGATCCTTCTGTTTCAAGAGAGAACATTTAGGAATGGTATATTGGAAAAGATATACAGGGATCTCTGCCTATGTTAAAGATAGGGTCAGAGAGATCCTGGCCGTGCATTCTGACAAGCTGTAAGCTTAAGGGTGTATAAAACAGTTTTGTTTTTAACAACAATTTTAGAAAACAAAAATGATGCTGTGTAGCGGGTTGCAGGCTGAGACCTTTATTACTCAGGAAAATCTTGCCCCATAACTTAGTTTAGGTAAGCTTCTTTCTGAAATTATGTTTATCTTTAATAGAAATCATTAATTATTTTAAATATACCACTATTTGCCTGAAGATAGATAGGTCCTAAGTTTTGTGAAGCTTTGGACAAGGCAGACATCCAGCAGAGTGTCTCATAGAATACCCATGAGGGCGAGAGTCATATCAATTATTATAGCAATTCTATTACTATTATAAAGTAACAGCCTATTATAAAGATATATAGAAATGTTAAAGAAGTGCCATTTTAGCTAATAAGTAGTGTTGGATGTACAGTACTGTCCCTTTTTGTTACCTGCAATCATGGCACCTTGTAAATTGAATGGAGAGAAGAAAGAGGGTTTCTTTTGTCAAAAACAATGGGTTGCAGGGAGCAACTTACCAGAAGAAACCTCAGGTTTAGTGCTAGTACGAATACTCAAGATGCTGGATAACTCTATGTACAGTTGGGGAAGTTTGTGGTGTGGCAGAGTAGAAGGTTCTACACATTTTCTCTAGCATTTGATAGCTTCATGACAGCACATTATAAAGCAGAGGACTCTGCATTTGAGGTTTGGCTCTCATCTGCAGCTGCAGCCAATGCAATCTTATTCCCTCTACTGTTCAGAGATCCCAAACCATATCAAACTGTGATCAGAGAACAGTGAGTAGTTAGGTAAAGCAAACTGTAAGTATTACCTAGTACATGGTATAATGTAAGTATATACATAGTATGGGTGGTGGTGGTCATGGGGTCAGAGAAACATGTCTTGCTGCTGTACTGCAAGTATCTGAGATGCATACCTATTTCAGGGAAGCAGAGCATGGAAGCCAAATTCTGGAGTCCAATGAGACTCACATTCAGAGCACGTTACTTTTGGCAGGTCAGAACCTTGACAGGAGGTTGGGATTCTCTCCTGGTTTTACTTCCTCTTAGGGGAACGTTCCTCCTCATAAAAATCTGTTAATTCGATTTGAAAAGGCTGCACAAAGCCAGCTGACTTTCACCTTGAGTTTACAGATAAACCTGTGGTATACAAAGTATGAGAAAAGTGACTACAAAGAGTAATGATTTTCCATAAATTGAAGAAAAGACTGAAGACATTTGCAGTGAGTATGATTTGTGATTCTGTCCATCCACTAGCTACAAGGCAGATGGCAACAAACTTCCAAAATATCTAGGTACACATTTCCATCCTGACAGGTGCATTTTTGGGGACAGAACACAGGGAACAAGTCCATCATGAAATGACTCAAGATATTTAGGCAAGATTTAGCTCTGATGTTGAGGATGATAAAATAGCTTCCTAGGGGAGGAACAAAGTCATGGTGGAGCTGGTGGAATTTTGGACGAAGTGTATAGGAAGGCAACAAATGAAGACATTTGACTTCACCTGGCTAAAGATTGCACAGATGTAGGGTTAAGGCTGGTGTTATAGTTAAGACAGAGTCAAAGCTCCTGCTGGGTGGCAGTGAGAAGGATCATCAAAGGAAAGGCTAGGTTGCAAAAAAGAATTCTCCCTGGAGAAGTTTGTCATCTGGGCCACCAATGAGGACCTGTGGCAAAGGCCCAGGCCACAGCTTAGTTTTAGAGTTAGGGTTAAGAGACAGGCAAAGCCTAGAACCCCAGCTGAAGAGCTGAAGTGTGGTTGGAAAGGACTTCCAGAGGGAGGTGTAGGCTTCAGATCTCACAGTGTGCCCCTTGTTCTCTGAGTTGTCCAGCTTCACCATACTCACCCTGGAAGTAGCAATTATTTTCTTCTTTCTTTCTTCCCTCTTCCTGGAGCCATTCTTACTCATCCTCTATGTCTCCTGGGCTGCAGTGTATGGGATGGTGGCTGCTGGTGTTCCCTACAGCAGTTCACAACCCCACTGTCATCCCACGGATACTCTAATTCATCCTTTTGCAATGACAACAAGAACAGACATCATCGTGGAGGAAGAAGTCTAGAACATTCTGTCTTCCTTTCTCCTATTAGACAGCTTCTACTCAGCTGTCTAACTTGTTTGCGCTTTGAGACAGTGCCCTTTTAGTCAACAGTTCAGACTGAAAAATAAAATGTAGAAATAGCTGAGTTTATTTTGCGTCAGACATAGGAAGAAGTCTGGCCATGGCAGTAAAGGGTCACTATGGGCTGATTGTTTTCTGTGTCTCAGATACCTGCTGTGTCTGAAAGACTGCAGCAAGTAAATGAAGCTTTTTGTACATATATTCACTTCTGAGTATTCAAGCAGTGACCCACACTTAGTTGTGATCATACTTACACCAGGTCTGTTTGAAAATTTAATTTAAAACACAAATTTATCAACAGATTATGTCAGCTGAAAGTTCAAATTCATATTTAATCACAGTTAATTCACAAAGTAGGTGCATTACCTCCTCTAGCTGTGATATGATACAGTTTATGCTGTCAATATATATCTGAGATTAATGAGTAAAATTGCAGAGCATAGGAAAGTCATTTGTCACCCTAGCTGGCACTTTAATCAGTTAGAAAATCAACCAAGAGCACTTCCAGCCTATGGAAGCTTTATTAGAATGATTGCCAAAGTATGGCCTGAGGTTACAGAGCTCTAAGTAAAACTTTTTTGTTCAGCCAGGTAATCTATTTAGGTTCCTGTGTGGATGCAGAATGTACTTATTCCACTACAGACAAGCTGGATATGGTAATATAAGATTCCGTGCCAGTAAATGTGTCACAGTCGAAATAATTTTTTGCTTTCTTAACATAAAATACTAAATTCATGACAACTCTGGGTTTATTGCCATCAGCCTTCCAACAAACAGCTACTGAAAATTGCAACAGAATATTGCTTCAGAAAGTTTTAAGTTGTTCTCAGGTTCACTAAACAGTAAATGATATTCCCAGAAAGGTTAGTGCTGATGATGACCCAGGTTATCCAGGGTGCCTGATTTTCGTTCATTCTATACATGGAAGAATTATAGTTCCTTTAGCTGAGTCAGCTGGTTACATTTGGCTTACCCTGCAGGTGCATAAGGAACAAGGAAGAACAAGGAATCCTGTTTCCAAACAGTATTTGCTCTGCCGCAACCATCTCTTGTTTGGGGAGATGGCATCAAGACATTTCCTACTTCCATTTTGGGACATTATTACCTATAGGACTGCTGGATTCTCAGAGACTAGGAGCATAGCTGATTTTAAATGACAATGATACAGTGATAGTGACATTGCAAAACTCCATCAGTATCTCAAAAAAAGTTTAGCTCAAAAATTTATTTGTCTGTTGAACTATTTCCCATTTAAAAATCAGGAAATGAATGCTACACAGGGAACTTTTAAAAAGCAGGGCTATTTTTGTAAAGGTTGTCAATTAATAGAAAATATAAACATGTTGTTAATTAACAGTCCTCCCAGTACAAGAATAAGTCTGAAGTGGAATCTAAGTCTCCTATTCTGTGTGCTAATATTGCAGCTTCATGGACCTTCTCAGCTTCTAAGGATGTAGTTCAGAGAGTCCTGGCCTCATTCACAGTAATGCTATACCTTCTAACAATGGCTTGGTTTTCTTTTCTGCAGAGTATTTGAATTACTTTGTTAGTATTTTAAGCCAAGTTTATTGGGCTGGATTCTAGACTCTTTTCACTAAAGTGAGAGCAGCGTGTGTAGATCAAAATTAATGGAATTAACATATGAGGTTGGATAGTCACTTTGACAGCTGGGTTGAAAATGAAAACACTAATTGCAAGAAGGAGCCATGAATATGAGCTACTATTTTTCCCCTTTATATGCACTGGCTTCGTAACTCCTCCAGGAAAGTGCTGTGGATTTTAAAATGACAAATGGACAGGACTGTGGTACAATTTTGTACTTTACCCAAAAGACAGTATCAGCAGCAGCACAAAGCTCTGATTAACTTGCAAGAGAGATTGACTGTGTATTGCCCGAAGAAAGAATGCCATACACTTAATCACTGGCAGCAGTTCCTGTTGCTTCTAAATGTTCCTGACCATCCTTCCAGGCTCAAACAGAGCTACCTCAGATATGTCTCATCAGATAACGGGGTACTGTGGTCTACAAACCATTAGTGATTTATGAGCCATTTGAAGGTATATGGCCCAGGCTGTTGCGGAGTGCTGCTGCTACCATTGGTAGTAGAACCAGTTGCTACTGCTAACAGTGGTTTTATTCAGAAAAAACAAACAAAAAAAACCAAACCAAAAAAGAAAAGCCTAGGAACTCCTGAACTCCAGTCTGCTCTGAGATGAAAGATGAGCATTGCACAGACTTTATGATTTTTAGAAGTTTTCATTTATACTGTGTTGCATTGTGATGCCTAGCTTTGAACCATGTTATGACATAGGTTAGTTAAATTGCCTTTACATGTCACCTACATCACATTCTGCCCTGAGGCTGACTCATACATATGCCAGCCAACTGTATAGCCTACATGTAATTAAACTACATGTAAACTACAAATTCACATAGTCTAACCAGCCTTTAGAGAATAAAGATTTCATATCCATTCTGTGTAACTTATTCCAGTGCTAATCTGTCATAGTCAGAAGTTTATCTAACATATCATATCTCATTTATTAAATATTAACCCATTTGGATCATAGCCAGTGCTGCTGGGAATGTGAGCAGTCAATCATCTTTAAAATGGCTCTATGCATATTGGAAGACTTACACCCTGTGCAGCCTCAGCACACAATTTAAGCAAAATTCCCCACTTCAGGTATTCTTACCTGTGACGAGCCATTCCTGCTTGTCTGTTCAGTGCTGACATACTGTCTGTATGGTTGCACTGTGAACCAAGTTAAAAGCTGATAGAACTGAAAAGATAAAAAAGAAAAAAAAAACAAGTCAAAAACCTCTCACAAAAATTTAAACTGATAGGGAAGGTACAGGTGAGAGGAAACAAAAGATTGGACCCTGGAAAGCTAGTACCTCTGCCAAAAAAGGGCATGTAGAAAAAGAGTATATATGATATTTTTTGGACTAAATGGGTTTTTCAGTCTTTCCTTGTTCTTTTCTCTGGGTATAACTTTTTATAGCTCTCATAATGTGGGATGCTTAAATGATGACACAGTTCTCCAGACATGGCTCCACAAATGATGCATAGAGTAGTTTACCTCCTGATTCTTAAATATCACATGCCAGTTGATGCTTCTAATAATAACTTAATTACTGTAACAGCAGCAGCCAGTTGACTTAGAACTTAAGTTTTTAACATGTAGATTTTTGTCAGTCTCCTGTCTAGTATGCCATTTTCCGCTTACTGTTTAGGCATTTCACTCTCCTAAGAAAACATTTTTCACCTTTATTTAATTTCATTTCATTGAATACTTTTCAAGCATTCCTCAGTTTGTCTAAATATAATTATAACATTCTTCTCCACAGAGTTCACAACCCATCCAGACCTGTGTCATGTGCAACTTAGTACTGTCATTGGGTGAGAAGTTTTAATTCGGTTCCCCCCCCGCCCCCCCCCCCCCCCCGCCCCAGTTTTCTCCAGAAGTGGAGCAATAGCAGGAATGATTTGATTCTGTGGAGCGTTTCAGTTCTGACAGGGAACTGATGGCTCCATTGAAACTTCTGCAACCAGTTTCCCATATGAGTCACATACCTCCAAATGCAGAGCTCTTGCAGAAGACAATGCTGCCTCTTCCCTGCTCCCTTGGATGCGCACAGTTTACTGCTGCTCTGTGAGCTCATTGGTTGGCTTTTAGAAATCTGTAATTATCTCCACCAAGAATAGTATTAACTTTAGAAAACCTCCTTCAGCCTATCCTTTGTCTGCTGCCAGCTGCTATAGATCTGTCTGTCCCACTGAATTAAATTAGCACATCTAAAAGCAATGTCTCTGAAGTGATTGACAAAAATTCTGCCATTGCTCATAAGGGAAATAGGAATAGAAAAAGGGCGAACAGCAGCCTTCAGTGACTGTATTTGTGAGACACAGAGACTGTACTAGATCCTCAGCTGTTACACACTCACTGAATATAAATATAATTGAGCTATGCTAATGTTAAATCAGTCGAGACCCTGGCCTGGAACACAATTAAATATATCAAGGCTAAAGTAATTGGTCCACCACAAAGCATTAATATGGTGGTTTACTTTTACCGTGGGCTGCTCAAATGCACTAAAGAACTATAATTGTGTTCTTATTTAACCCTCGTATCTCTGTCATCTACATAACTCTTCTGTCAGACACTGTTAGACAATAAAAGCAGCTGGGTTCAATTTCTGGAGCTGCCTGCAAAAAGTCCAACAGAAAAACAACCACTCTAAAATTTTAGTTGACACCAGTTTTAGTATCCATCTCCAGTCTTGGCAAACTCTATTACACTGCCTGAATCATGGTGTGTTAGCAGTATATTTGCAATTACAAGCAAAGATTTTAAACAGCAAGATTAAATCAAGGATACATTTTATTGTGCAGAAAACAGTAAAATGTTAGCTTTAGAAACTTGAGACAAAGATACATGATTGCTCAGGATGCACTGTCAGTAGTGCTGGATCATCGGCGGAGGTAGCTATGCTCGGCTAGATGATTATGAGGTGAGTTAAATGTCCTTGTGGTGTGGAGGTGGCAGGCTGAGCAGACATTCTCATTCCTAAGGCATGGAGACTTTGGAAAGGCTCTGCTGCCGATGATAGTGCTGCTTCATATTTTGAATGGGAAATAAAGCGATTTTGACTCCAAGTTGCTAACATCAAAGTCACTCATCTGTTTCAGGGTTGCTGAGTGGCAGACCCCCATCTGCAACCCCGACCACTGTTTCTGAGCTGCACAGCTGGGGTCTCTGCAGCACTCTTGCAGCAGTATGCCTCGCAAAATGTCTGTGGCTCTCAGGAAAAGCACCAGCTGGACCTTGAATTGAAAATTCCAGCCAAAAGGGGTACTGGTGGCTGTCCCTCAGCTGTTGTGGTGCCTGGTGTAGTGCTTCAGCTCCTCTTCAGCCCCCTCTGAATCTCTGCCCACCGCCTCAGAGTACCTCACCTTCCCAAGGCAGGCTGAAGCACTGACTCCATGCACTGTGGACCTATCATCTTCCTTGTTTATATCTTTTTAAATGCAGAATTCACACAGGTTTAGAAAAAAAAAAAGGTTTAGTTTATTGGTTTCATAAATTGTCCCATATTGTATCATAATGGATAGTTAAATGAGGCTCAGCCTCTGCCATGAAAACCTCTCAATCCCCAAATATGTGCCTCCTCAAAGGGCTCCTGCCTGGTGTTTCTGGGGCTCTGAGAGGCTCAAGGTTTTATAGTAAAAATAATTTTATTTTCCTAGAGGGTTAACTTGGAAAACAACCAGCTGCTTGGCATGCAAAGGTTGACTTAAGTGGATCTAACCAGGGATTCCCCAGCTGCAGGGGAGACATGCAGAGGGGTTAGGAAATTAGTAGCAAGCTGCCTAGTTTGGATGTAGGGACCCTGAAGGAATATGAGTGCAATGCTCAGAGAAAGGAGAGGCAAGAGCTTCTCTGGGCCTGGAGCGAGCTGCAGGGGTTACAGTGGGGATTTCTGAGCAAGGAAGGTGCCAGCTGCTGTTTATTTTTGTTTTATTCAGAGAAACAGGACTGAGCAAAGACTGTGTGCAAATAAGACTACTTACCCAGAGAATATCTTTGTCTCTGCTTGCTAGCTTTTTATTCCAAAAGATCCTGAATTTTGGCTAGAGGGAGTAATATTATGAGTTGAATTTCTTTACATGTTATTAGCCTGTGTAAGTACATCAACAGTTGTTTCTTGGGGATGGAAGACATTGTGAAAGAATGTTAGGTGGGTGTTTAAAATTGCACGTACAATTTCCAGCTTGTTTCAGATGCACTGCTTTTTTGTTATGAGATTAGATGAGAATGAAAAACAACATCAGACTTTCATGTAACAAGGCGTTTTAAGTTTGAGAAAAGAGGTGAATCCCTTCTAAGCTGATCAAATAATAACTTTTGTTGCAGATGAGCAGGAGCAGAAGATTTAGAAAGCAATGAGCTGTATCACATCCCATTTTCAATCTCCTTTCTCATGTGCTGCAAGGAAGCATTATAGATACTAAAAGAAAAGCAACAAGAGTCATTTGTACAACAGTGCAAACCTGTTTAGATCCTACTTGGCTAGTTATCTTTTCTTCCTGTCAGTACACCTGTAATGTAATGCCACTTCTCCTGCTCTAAATACTTTATTTTAATCACTGTGGAAAGAACTGGTGAGAACAATCTTCTCTTCTACCTCATGTGGTCTTAGTCACCTGCAATAGTCTCTCTGGCTTGTATCAATGGAATCTCACCATTAGAAAATGAGGAAAAATTGACTGGAATAGAAATCTTCAGAATGCTCTCAGAAAGCAAGTTTTAACTCTTGTGCTTTGTTGTTGTAGTCTGGAATTCCTGGAAAGCACAGCAGCAAGAGCATGTGAAGCCTCCCATCAGAGCAGGCATGTGAGGAAGGGGCTGAGAGCTGTGCTGCTGGCACTGACGTGCAGCAGAACGGTTCATCAGTCAGTCATGTCCTATATATGAAATCCAAATAACCTGCTGGGTTAGACTGCTTAATATTTATGCGGTCGAGTTGCTGTTCCTTTGGCAATTCACAGGTTTGAATATAAAGTGAATGCACAGTATCACTGTTCAAAATGTTTGTGTTGTTTTAGAGTAAACATCTGGCATGACACTTTCTATATTCTAAGAGTTTTCTGTTACTAGTATATTTATTTGCTTACTGTATCTCCTAGTGGTGAAAAACCTGCCTTTATCCAGAACACCAAGGGGTGTAGGAGGAAGCAATGTATTTTATCAGGCCAATTCATCTACCTGAAAAAAGATACACTTGCTTTCAGGCACACAATTTCTTCTTCACTCCAACATATATGTATATGTATATGTATATGTATATGTATATGTATATGTATATGTATATGTATATGTATATGTATATGTATATGTATATGTATATGTATATGTATATGTATATGTATATGTATATGTATAAGTATGTGTATGTGTATGTGTATATGTATATGTATGTGCATGTGTATATGTATGTGTATATGTATGTGTATGTGTATGTGCATGTGTATGTGCATGTGTATATGTGTATGTTCTCTGTAAGATTCTCAGTTTACTGACAGAGGACCCTCTCCTGTTTGTAAACTTGAAATGTATATATTTTAAGATGCTCTGCTGTCTCTGCTTTATGCCTTGCTGAAGGAATTGGTTGGAATTTCTTCATAAGCATCTTCTGCTTAGTTGGTCATTTCATTATTTAAGGGTAAGGTGGATGAGTTTATGATTATTGAAGGAAAAAAATGGCTCTGGTAAATGAATCGATGTGTGCCTGACTGGAATTCTTCAGTGGAAGAAGTGTCCTTGGGAGATCACTATTTGAGGTAATCAATTTGTTTTATCCCCAACTATATTAATTTTGTTGGCATTTCATGCATAAAGAACCATGTTTCCCACAATTCCTTATGACAAGTGATTTAAAAGCATTCAAGTCATGTGTTTGAAGTAGTATTTTTCATTTTATAAGAGTGTTGTTTACAGTATTTCATTACCTTGCCACCTGTACATAACATGCCATTTAACAGGGCAGTAGGTAAAATATTTCTTTTCTGGTTTGCATTAGAAGAGTTAAAGACATATTTAAACTTACTCTGAAGACTTGGACACCAAAATAGTTGGATATGACATCACAGTAAGCGCTACTACCTGTCATGAAATAAAAAAATTAGAACAATCAGAAAACCATCAAAAGTAAAATACCAATTTTGAATCCAACATTATTTATTTATTTTCTACTAAGCACATGTTAAAATAATTTAAAACCTGAAATTCACTAGAAATAAAATATTTTGTTCTAAAAATAAAATTAAAGTGCCAACATGTTCTGTAAGATGAGCATTTATAATTTTGTTCCACTTGTGGCTCACCACACTGATGATGGCCTTGGAAAAGTTGGCCAGCTTAACAGGAAACCAACACCATTAATAGATTTTTTTGTTAAAAATCAATACATTGAGTAAAAAATATAGAGTTCAAATATCTTAAGCAGAGAGAATTGAAAACAACACTTTTTCTTTTGCAAATTTTCCATTACCAAAGCCCTCATCTTTCTTCTTACCTTGTATTTTTTGACTGGCACTGGAAAAGTACAGGCTTCTGCAAGGTAAAGCTCACCCTGATGTGGAAGAAGGTGGTCAGGTTTGGTGCGTGCATCACTGCAAGGCACTGGGGGTCAGGAGAGGGAGTGCTCTGCTGCTGGCATACAGCATCACAGCTCTGTTAGGAAAATTTCTCTTTATTTTGCCTGGGACTTTGAGTAGAGCCATTCAGTTAGTAAAGTCCTGACCAACTCTAGTTAAGACACTCTAGTACTTTTACTCTTTCCTTTTAACCCCACTTTCTGTAAGGAAATTTTCAATTTTTCCAAGGTTAAAATTCTTCAAATCTGAAATGTGTTTGTACTTTGCTTAGTATACCTGAGATTTAACATTTCTGCCTGTGCTAACAGGGGCTTTTACCAGGATAACGGTGACAGCGGTGTTTGTTGTCTTTACCACAGTTTGAAATGCTGGTCTGTGGGAACCTGTGTGTACAGGTCAAGGGATTTCCTATGGGACTGTATTGGGTTTGGTGGCAAGGTTTTGGTAGCAGGGGAGTGCAGGAGTGGCTTCTGTGAGAAGCTGCCAGAAGTTTCCCCCATGTCCGACAGAGCCAGTGCCAGCCGGCTCCAAGAGGGACCCGCCGCTGGCCAAGGCCCAGCCCGTCAGTGACGGTGGTAGTGCCTCAGGGGTAGCACAGTTAAGAGGGGGGGAAAAATCCTTTGAGGAACAGCAGCAAAGAGTGAGACTATGTGAGAGCAGCAAGGTCAGTGGAGAACGAGGAGTAGGAGGTGCTCTAGGTGCTGGAGCAGAGATTCCCCTGCAGCCCATGGTGAAGCCCATGGTGAGGCAGGCTGTCCCCCTGCAGCCCATAATGGTCCACAGCGGAGCAGATACCCACCTGCAGCCTGTGGAGGACCCTACGGATGCCTGAAGGAGGCTGTGACCCCGTGGGAAGCCCGCACTGGAGCAGGTTTGCTGGCAGGGCTTGTGACCCCATGTGGGACCCACGCTGGAGCAGTCTGTGCCTGAAGGACTGTGCCCTGTGTAAAGGACCCACACTAGAGCAGTTCATGAAGAACTGCAGCCTGTGGGAAGGACTCACGTTGGAGAAGTTTGTGGAGGGCTGTGTCCCATGGGAAAGACCCCACGCTGGGGCAGGAGCAGAGTGTGAGGAGCCTCCCCGAAGGAGGAAGGAGCAGCAGAGTCAGTGTGTGATGGACTGACCCAGCCCCATTCCCCATCCCCCTGCGCTGCTGGGGGGAGAAGGCAGAGAAACTGGGAATCAAGTTAAGCCCAGGAAGAAGGAAGGGGTGGAGTGAAGGTGTTTAAGATTTAGTTTTTAGTTTCTCATTACTCTACTCTGACTTGATTGGCAATAAATTAATCACCCCAATTTGAGTTTGTTTTGCCAGTAATTGTAACTGGTGAGTGATCTCTCCCTGTCCTCATATGGACCCACAAGGCTTTTGTTATATTTTCCTTCTCTGCCCAGCTGAGGAGGTGAGTGATGGAGCAGCTTTGGTGGGCACCTGGCATCCAGCCAAGGGTCGACCCACCACAGGGACATTAAAGGATACACATTTATCATAAAGCTTTTTTTTGTGTGTGATAAGGCAGCTGAATGAAGAAATTTGGGTGTTCATTTCCAGCAAAACATGAAGATCAGCCAAGGCCCCTGTTTTCAGTGCTGTTTATATTTATGCCACCCAGAAGAAATCAGATGTGATAGTGATGGAAAACACAGCAAAGCAGGTGGTGGGAATCCCGAGGTCTCAGGAGCTGCTGGAGAAGAAGGAGACCCTTGAGGAAATAGAGATATTGTGTTCCTCAGGCTTCTTCCATGTTGCCTTGGGTCTGCCCTGACAGTGAAAACCATTCTTAAAAAATAAACTAGAAGTGTGTGGGGAAAAAAAAATCATCCATTTCTGAACCTAAATTGAACCATGTGGGATACTTATTCCTCTGGGTTCATGTCCCACTTCAATATAAATGTGGAAAGACAGCTAGAAAGAAGAAATTGATAAACAATGGGGTAGGAAAGAGACTTGGAGAAGAGGGAAAGTCTAATTAAGAAAAAAAAAAAAAAAGAAATGCAGTATAAACTGGTATGTTATCTACAGGCCACCCATTTGTGCCAGCCAATTTCTTAACAAATAACACATGCTTCCCTTTAGCAAGTAGGAAAACATGTCTTTATTTTTAATTGAATTATACTCAGAGGATGTCAGAAAAAAAGAGGAGTGAGGTGGGGGAGGAACATGGCTTTAGGTTACAGGGGAAATATGTTCAAAAACAGAGCTTTATATATTCCCCACACACACTCCAAAAAGTCAGACATTTGGAAAACCTCAAATGCTACTACGTTCTCACATCTGTATCATAAACAGTTACTAAACACCTTACTGCCCCTAATATTACATTGTCATAAGCAACTGCCTTTGCTCTCTGTAGGAAAGCATCAGCTCTGGCTGCACATGCAGCTGTTACTCTGGGTTGGATCTGGGCTGTAAAAAAGGCATGTGGCAATCCACACTTGTGGATTAAGGCTTTGCAAATACATTAAGACACTCCCAGTGGCCTATGGTATGGACTAACAGACTGTCACCCCTTACGATAGCTGAAAGTGAGAACTGTCAACTTTTAAATAGCTTTTAATTAAAAATTTGGACTGCTCCTGCTTTTGTGTCTTTTCTTAGTGAACACATTCCAGAGGTAGGTTTTGCCTTGAAGATTTGTATTTGATCTAAACTCGAAGTGTACATCTCGTCCTCATTAGAAGTAATTTTTCCTCATCTTATTTCATGTGTCTTTTCATCTCTATTGTTCCTGATGTTGAAACATTTTTAAAATGGCATATAGTTCCCAATTTTGAAACAAAACCAAAATAAAACCTTCAAAATTTTATTTCAAATTTTTATTTCAATGTTTTTTGAGCAAAATAGTTTTCTTCTGTGATAAAACTGTAACACAAAAATGCCATCATCATTGAAGAGATATTTTTCAAACTACATTATTTTTTGTTAGTGATTCTGTAGAGGGCACCATTAATATACCACGAAGCTCCAGTAGGAGAATATAAAAACAGCTGACTTGGAAAAAAAATTACTGTGCCCTATCATTTGTATTAATTGTCAGCTACATACTGAAAATAAACGTAGGCATACACAGAAGTATATGGCATAATATAAGTTAAAATTTTAAATAGTTCAAAAGCATTCTGAAATTTATTTTAGTGTGACAAATATCACATTTATGTTGCAGTTGCAGTTGGAGAAAGGAAGTTAGCTGTGTAGGAAACAATTATGCAAATAGGAAGAGTCACTGAAAGAAAGGAAGCAGAGCGGGATCAGAGTCAGGGAGCCAGATGTGCCTGTGGCCAGAGTGAGTATCTTGAGGGAAAGGCAGCAAGTAGCCAGCTGGCCCAGGGCAAGGAGTATCTAGCAGAAATAACACAGTACAAAACTGAAGCTTTACCTTCAAAGTTTCTGTCTCTGCTGTTGTACCTTTGTTTTTGTTAAACACTTCATCATGACCCATGTGTTAATAGCAATTACAGCTTTTCCATACTTGTATGTGTTTGCTAAATTAAAAAAAAAAAAAAAAAAGAGGTTTTGTATTATTAGCTGCATTTATTTATGAGGTGTGAGCTTTCTTAATGGACAGAGTGGGAGACGGGACTATTCCAACATTCAGCCAATACAGAATCTCCTACCTCATAGTAATAGTGATTATTATTAAGAAAAAACAGACCCTAAGGGCAGTTTGTAGTTGTCTTGTGACATAATAGCTGTATAAATCACGGAGAAACTGAAAAGGCAAAACTACCTCCTTCCTATATAAACTACTTTAAATTTTTTGGTTTCATGCCATATATTGTTAGCAATCAGAAAATTCATTTTTGTACATTTCAGAAACCTGTGACAGATACAATAAAAAACTGCAATAGACATATCAAATTTGTGACAGAATATATAAAACGTATTTTTTCACCTGGAAAGGATTTAAAATGGATTTTTAATTTAATTTCTAGAAATTAAAAAAAGCATGGCTCCTGTAAGCATAAGACATTTCATTTTGCAGAATGTCTCTAATGCTATTTTGACTTATTTCTAAGCAGTCAATAATTTAATATGTGGTGACTGATTTAATTTATATTGATGATAACTGAATTTCAAGAAAACCCTGCAAATATGTGTGTGTATATATATAATCTTTATATATGTATATGTAATATTTTTTCTATTATTTTTATATAATATATTTTTTCTAAATAAATATGTGGTTCTCTTTTCTTAAGATTGGAATTTTCATTGGAGAAGACCAGTAATAGTCATGTTAAAGTTCAATCCTTATGGTTATGGTTATGGTAAAGCTTAGCTTTGAGAAGCATAAGCATCATCATGGTGAATGGAGCAAAAGAGTCTGAAAAGAATAGAAGGGCATCCTAATCTTTTGGCACTGCAGTGAAAATAGCTGTGCTGCTGGTGGAAACTCCAGCACTGACAACGGCTGCCAGTAGATGCTTTCCTTGCCTTTGCATAATACTTGCTCTTCAGGCAGTTCTTGCACTTTCTACTTGTTATAAATTTTAAAAGCCCAAATTTACATCTACTACTGCTCTAATTCAAGTCAGTATCAAAACGCCTATTGTTTTCAATGGTTCAAAAATTTCTTAGAGCTTTATTGTGCAACTATCTGATTTCAGCTTGCAAAGGTTCATGTGAATCATTTTAACAGGCTTGGGTGGGTTTACAGCCCATCATTTTGATTTGAATAAACCTCAAAGCCCAATGGGAATTTCATCTCAAATCTTCAGAACTGGATCAAGACTATGCATAATCCATTGTAAACTATATGTCAGCCTACTTTTCCTGCGAACCTCTCCTAGCATTGTGAGAGGATTTGGAAAGCTCAGCAAACCTTGAGAAGAATCCAGTTTCTTGGCTTGTGACCAAACCTCAAACCTTAGAAATCGATTTTCTTTTGCTTGCAAAGGTTTTACAAGAATTCTCATCACCCTGCAGTTGTGTTCAAGGCAATTCTTTGCTGTTCTGCACATCTCCCTGTGCTGCTTCTGAAGTGAGAGAAACCTTTCCTGCAGTTAGCAGAAAACTATCTCCAGCACCCTTAGATATTTTGCCTAGACCAAGCTCTGTAAAAAAGAACAAACTGTGAGGAAAAAAATTTAAATGTCTAATGTGTATAAATCTCACTATAAAGTTGCATTCTTTTAATTGTTATAGCTTACATTTATCTCTCCATATATCACTTCTGATGATTAAAAGCGCATTCAAGGTAGACTACATTTTTGTGTTTGTGTAGTCCAAAACAGAGCTGGACCATGATCCTGTGTGGGGCCTCTGGGCACCTCTGCAATCTAAATAAATGGCAATAATAATAACAGCCTCTTGTATAATTTATGTGAGTTACAGCTATGGAGTAAACCTTTCATGAACAAAGTTCCTTGGTGCCAGAGAAGTTTCTGTTGGTGAGGAGTCCCACTCCGACTCTAACAGCTCACAATTGTATGAGCAATTCCTCATGCCAGCCACCTCCCTTCGGGGTTGTAAATTCTCCTCTTTGAGCCTTATAAATCCATTGACCTCTATAACTTGGCACTTTGCATCAGAATAAACGACCCACCTGCTAATGAATTTATTGAAACAAAGCATACATTTTGCTGACATGACCCCACATTTTTCCAAATACTGGCTTTTAGAAATCTTTAGGGAAAGTCATCTGCTTAAAAAAGCAGTTTTCTAAACTAATTCCTTGGCTTTATTTAAGCATTCAAAAATATATGTTGAAATGATGTATGAAATAGTGCCAAAAAAGTGAATAATAGTGGATATTATTTTAAATGTTCATCTGTAACTACATCTCTCTAAACTTACAATTTACGTTTTGTGAGGTTTTTTCCAGGGAGGAATGCATTATATTTTAAGAAGAAATTAATGACCTTCAGTAAATGTAGAGATGGCTGGCAACTCTGCTTTGTTTGTAGTAATAAGAATGGATTATTGACCTAATGTAGTTAAACACAGGAGCCAAATTATACTCAGGCTCAACTTCATATCTTGTGTGACTCTGGGGGCATCATTTGCTGACCTGGATTCCTCCCCTTCTCCAATCCCACTTCTTTTGCTGCCTGAAAGCAAAGCTTAGATGAACTCAAGTAAATATCTTTTCTTTCATTTAGCTGTATTTACTTTCCATTGGCTCCTTTAAAGCAGCACCGCTAATGTCCCCAGAGCTCCCAAACCCATTTATTTTCTATCAACTACCTGCCAACCCGAAGCAGAAGCTAATTCACCCCAGAAGGTTTAACTCCTATCTACTGCAGTATCAGGGGCATATCAGTGCCACTGCATGTAGGTGAGAATCAATAGGCTCAGGAGGTACAGAAAGAACATGACTTGAGGAAAACAGGGTTTGGAGGCTGATCATGAAGAAACCAGAGGGACCTGCTGTCTGGATTTGGCAGAGGAGCTTGTTTTGGAGTAAAAAAGGGATATTCCACAAGGAAAAAAGGAAACTCAAACCTATTGTAAAAAATGAGCTGCAGATCAGTAGTTTTCTCTTTTGACTTACAACACTACTAAGAAGTAGATTGTATAGGCAGGTTAGAGAAGGATTTTCAAGGTTCTGAAGGATTGAAATCCTAATTTTCAAAGTGTGAAAATATCTTGAAGCTCCTTTTTCTCAGTCTTTTTCATGGAAACTCGATCTACATGTATTGGCAGTTCACTTTATGGACTCTAGATTGAACACCCACTTGATGTCAAAGGTGACAGAAACTAGTCAGAAAGATCCAAATCCATATAGGTTATTTGTAAAAGTGTAAAACCATCCCCAAAGGAGTAATTACCTGAAATACTTGCCCTAATGCTGAGTGGTTATGTAAGAGCAAGTTTTTTTGTCTGGAATTTTTGTGTTGTGATCCCTGGTGAAATTCTTTGGCAAAGTTTTGAAGTATGGTTTATATTTCCACAGTCTCAAATTTAGCTTGCAGCCTGCAAGCTTTAGCAGGTCTCCTAATCTTGTTGCTAGAGAGTCCTCTTTAAAAACTGTCTCTATACTTTCACTACATTAAGAGGACTAGTGACCATCTTCTTGTATGACACTAATTTTTACTTATTCTAAAGTCATAGATTTTATATAAAATAAAGCATTTCTATGCCATGGAAAATAAACTGCACATTACAGACACAGAAGAGGATAATCTGTGATGCTACTAATTTCTAAACTGTTATGTATGCAGGAAATTGAATATGTATGTAAAACTGACATACGGGATCCCAGCAGGCAAACCACACTGCAGGTGCAGGGGAAAGCAACTTGCACTGTCTTTCACAGAATTATAGAATCATAGAAGGGTTTGGGTTGGAAGGGACCTTAAAGATCATCCCGTTTCACCTCCCCCCTGCCATAGGCAGGGACACCTTCCACTAGACGAGGTTGCCCAAAGCCCCATCCAGCCTGGCTTTGGACACTTCCAGGGATGGGGCAGCCACAGCTTCTCCAGGCAGCCTGTTCTAATGCCTCACTGCTCTTAGTGAAGAATTTCTTCCGTATCTAATCTAAATCTACCCTCTTTCAGCTTAAAGCCATTCTCCCTTGTCCTATTACTACATGCACTTGTAAAAAGTCCCTCTCCAGCTTTCTTGCAGGCCCCCTTTATGTACTGGAGGGCTGCTGTAAGGTCTCCCCAGAGCCTTCTATTCTCCAGGATGAACAACCTCAACTCTCTCAGCCTGTTTTCATAGGAGAGGTGCTCCAGCCCTCTGATCATCTTCATGCCCTTCCTCTGAACCTGCTCTGACATGTCCTTGTATTGGGGGCCCCAAAGCCGCACACAGTACTCCAAGTGGGATCTCATGAGAGTGGAGTAGAGGGCGAGAGTCACCTCCTTCCACCTACTGACCATGCTTCTTTTGATGCAGCCCAGGGTACAGTTGACTTCCTGGGCTGCAAGCGCACTGCCAGGCTATGTTGAGCTTCTTGTCCACCAAGAACCCCAAGCCTTTCTCCTCAGGGCTACTCTCAATCCATTCTCTGCACAGCCTGTATGGGTGCTTGGGATTGCCCCGACCCATGTGCAAGATCTTGAGCTAGCCTTACTGAACTTCATGGGGTTCACATGGGCCCATCTCTCAAGCCTGTCAAAGTCCTTCTGGATGGTATCCCTTCCCTCTAGTGTGTCAACTGCAACACACAGCTTGATGCGGTTGGCAAATTTGCTGGGGGTGTGCTTAATCCCAGTGTCCATGTCACCGACAAAAATGTGAAACAGCGCCACTCCCAATACTGACCCCCGAGGAATGCCATTTGTCACTGGTCTCCACTTGGACATTGAACCATTGACTGCAGCTCTTGGATTGCAACCATCCAGCCAATTCCTTATCCACCGAGTAGTCCATCTGTCAAATCCATGTCTCTCCAGTTTAGAGAGAAAGATGTCATGCGGGACAGTGTCAAATGCTTTGCACAAGTCCAGGTAGATGACAACAGCTGCTCTTCCCTTATCCACCAATGCTGTAACCCTGTTGTAGAAGGCTACCAGATTTGTCAGGCATGATTTGCCCTTACTGAAGCCTTGCTGGCTGTCACCAATCACCTCCTTATTTCCCATGTACCTTAGCATAGTTTCCAAGATCATCTTTGAAAACCTTGGATTTATAAAAAGATTTCTTTCTGATACAAAATCAGGAAATCAGTATGGCCTTTGAAATCAGCAGGACACAAGAGCAAAACACGTACCAGCTCGGCATCTAAGAAGCAGAATTCTTTGTATTGATTTTTTTCATTATCTAGATGGATATAATTTGTCCTGAGTCCTCTCTTTAACTGTGAAGATTTCTTACAAGAATGTAGAAAAAAAGCAGAGTCCCTTAAATGCAAGCCAGACAATGGCACATTCACAGGAGCAAAATTTCTAACAGTTCAAGGTGACTCTTTGAGGCTTGAAAGATGACATTTGGACATGTTATGAATGTCAAGTACA
Source organism: Falco peregrinus (assembly GCF_023634155.1). Lineage (NCBI taxonomy): Eukaryota > Metazoa > Chordata > Aves > Falconiformes > Falconidae > Falco > Falco peregrinus. The sequence goes on from NC_073727.1 coordinate 64,988,139, forward strand.
ACGTTAGCAAACCCATTCTCTCCAAGGCCAAGGAAGAAGGGATGAATGGGAATATGTATATACTGTTTGATAGTGAGACAGATGGGCTACCCTGATCATCCAGTTTGATCCAAAAATATCTTACACAAGATCCAGTCCTTAGCTATCATTACACCACTGTGAGAAAGACTGAACAATTCCTGAAACCGTCAGATGTGTTTTCCTCTACATACTATGGTCCAAATAACATCTCAGCTTGTCTTCAGTTAGTTAAGCACCTGGGTACCACAAACCTTATATCCATCTGTCCAGGGAAATTCTACCAAAATATCCATATTGTTAGCATGTGGACACTACCATGGCCTTATTCCACTGAAATTTAGACACTGAAGCATCTAAACTAGGAATGTAAATACCTTGAACACCTCAGTGTCAAATGAAGGGTGTACATTCTTTGCATGTGCCAACATATCTATATAGTTTGCAAGTTGTTTAAGTACTACATGATTAGAACAAAGATTAAGGTAGAAGGCTCAAATCCAGATCAAGAACTGGACAATGGTAGTGAAGAGGAAGTCTCAGTAATTATACACTGGTGTGTAAACTCACTTCCATCTATATGATCTTCCTCCCCTTACATTTAAATTCATTCCTTATGCAAAGACAGCTTGTATGCTCACACTCCGTATGTGCCAACCTGCTTGCCTACGCTTCCTCATTCATAGTCTCTCAATAAATTGTGAATCTCTCACCCAGTTTCTGTATCTGACAAAAGAGTTGAGATCTCGAACATTATTCAGTCCTCACATATAATTTTTTGAAAACAGGTGGGCAGACAAAGAAAAGAGATGCAGTAACTTTTTCACCTAAAGTTCAGGTTACAACATGAACTTGTGAATTGTTTGATTGCAGACAATCCATTCACAAAACAAATGTTATAAATCATCAGATTGGCAAACTTTCAGGTGGGTCTCACTGTTCATAGATATCAAAGTCAGCAGTCATGAGTGAATGGGCTGAAAGGAGTTAAGGATTCCTTATTTTTTAAAAATAGACTACATGGAAATTTTATAACTATGTATCATTTTATGAGTATAATCTTTGTGCAGTTTTAGTATACTTATGCAGACAGTGGAAATGCAAAAGTATTTTTCTAAATATTATCAAAATTGGCAAAAAAACCTCCATAAAACCTCAGAGGGAACGGGAGTTGTCTATATTACTGAAAAGAGGAGGATCAGGAAATATTTTTATGACGCTTCATTCACCAATCAGAAAGTGTTAGCAAGAATGTGTTTGGCAATGATTATTTTTTGCCATGAATGTTTCACTAACCACCCACTCATGCACACACACAGATCTCCCCTCTAACATTTGGATTCCTCTTATTCAAAAACTGAATAGTTTTTTGTTAAGTTTTTGGTCTTTAATTCTTACCAGTCAAGAAGCCATTTCTTTACTGAAAAAGAAAACCCCGTGATGAAAATGTTTTGATCAGCCTAAGTGTTGTCCATGTGAAAACTGTATTCAAACTTCAGTAAATTGTGGAAAAGAAATATATATTCTTGATGTCAAATTCATGCTCCAAGTAAAGAGGATTAGCAATGCGACAGCTTTAGAAAACTTCTGCTCCTACCACTGTCTTCTGCTCTGACCTGGAAGACATTTAAAATTATGACTATGACCAAAGGTATGAGACTGACAGGCACAGGATCCTAAATTCATATAAAACTGGGTGATGTTTGGGGTTCCCTTGTAACCCTGCATGGGAGACAGGCGACTGGTGAACGATATGAACCTTTTAAAGAAATGATTCTAAGCTACTTTAAAACTAAAAGCTGCTTAAAATCCTTAATTTCAACAGTTGTGTGGCATTAAACTCTTTAAATGGTGTAAGAATTTAAACCTCTTTAAGAGTTTAACATATAGTTGGTGGGAGGGAAAAAAAGGTGTATCCTAAGACTTCAAATGGGAAGAGGTGGGTGCATGATGCAAAGCAGTTCAAGATGCAGTTGTTACAGTGTGGACATCTGAACTAGTGTCAGGATTTAGGGTGACCATTTTGGTCTGGCGTCATATAAAAACAATGGCAGTGAGATCATCTGTTCTTTTTGGATGGGATCTTCACAAGGTCCCTTCATCCCTGTTCAAATCGTTGGACCTGTGTGCTGCATTTGACGTGACCGACTACAGAAATCTGTCGTGATCCTGTAGGAAGTGCCTGGATGTTGCTTCAGCTACTTCTCTGAGACTGAGTAGAGTTATTACTTACTTCTGCCTCTCCCAAGCAAAAGTGTATTTCCGAGAACTAAGTGCTTTCCTTTGCTGTTAGACATTAAGTAGCTGGATGAAAATCATGTGGTTCAGTCTGGATCTGATCAGGATGAAGAGTATGTGGACTGGAGGAAGGAACTGCTTTGAGAAATTCAGTTTGACAACCAACACCAGAGGGCTTCTTGCTGGAAAATGGTGAAGAGTTCACTAAAACCAAAGCAGTTTACTGAAACAAGAATTCAAACCCAGAATCTTTCTCATGTCTGGTGAATATGCAGATCTAATCTCTAGTACATATACTTGTTGGCCCATATTTGCAGCCTAAACAGCACAGACCATCTTCAAAATACCTCCTGCGCAAACTGGGCTCCATGGACAGCCTAATTCAAGGGCAGCTTTCATACAGCCCTTTGCAGTCTAGGGGCTTACACGCATGGATGCATTTTGCCTGGGGAAGATGCGATTCATATACTTTATAAAGTGCAGTAGTTTCTTCTCCCAGGTAACAGGACACACAGAGCAAAATGTCAGACACGGACGACCTACTGAACACAAGTTAACAAGATCTTGAACAATTTTCTGCAGAGGAATGTGATGAACCTATTATAAGGAATGATGTGGGCCCTCTGTGGGCTCTCAGTGTTTCAACTGTATCATTATTTGCCATATTTACAGTATATGACAAATGAGCTAAGGGGAGAAAAACCTGGACTGGAAAGAGATTAGATCATCTGGGATGAAAAACTGCCAATGCTGAGGCTTTACACCAAAAGAAAAGTAATCATCATGCCTTACATAAAGCATATGTAAGCTCTGCAGCTACCTTGAAAAAATGCCCCCCTTCAGGACATTTCTTACCCTTTCTTCTGCACACAGTTTCCCCATCTCATTCATCTTCTTTGAGGCAAAGATACATTTTCCTTCTTCTTTTGTTCTCCCCTGCAGAAAACATCATATGCAGAAACACAAGCAAACTGTGGTTTGAATCCCTTCCACCCTTTCAGATATTATTAAGCATCCAACCTATGAGAAGCCATGTTTCTAATCACTTTTATGTTCCCTTGACCAAGCTCTTTTCCTAATAGCTCTCTCATTTAATAGTGAACACTAATGAAGCCTGACTGTGTTAGAGGTGTTCCTCCATCCTCTTGTTTTTTTACCCTTGAGGTGTATTTCTGCACCACCTTTGACAGCAGTGTATGCAACCCTGTACCAGTGTGACCTGCTTTAGAAAATTTTGTCCTTACGTGGCTCTGCTCAGCTTTCCAGATGCTGTTTTACAGATACTCCGAATGGATACAGAGGTTAGCTGGCCCTTTAAAATCTGACCTGAACAAAACATGTTTATGAGAACTCCATGGCATAGACTGTAGTGTACAATATATGTCTAAGTATTTAAAGTGTATACTATAGAATGAGACATTTTACTAGCTGGAATCACATCATTTAACTTCTGGCAATGACCTCCTGCCGTGCAACGTATTTTTGTGTGTGCATAGACATTACATGGAAGGAAAAACCATACTATAGGCAGCTCTAACAAGACCCAGGTATTCAATGAAATTCAATTCCTGTTTTCTGTAGCACTCCTTTTACCATTGAATAGCTTCTTTTTTTTATTATTCTCCTCCCCCTCCCTTCTCCCAAACTTCCTTTCTTGCAGAGTTCAGGGTATGATGCTGATTCCTTTCCTGACACATCCATCCTACACTGATCATAAAGAGCAAGAGGCTGACAGATAATGTCGAACAGCTTTCCGTGGGAGCTTGGATTATGCAAGCACAGTTTGATCTCTGCAATGGTTCAGAACCACTCAGATGCACATTGTGTACTGGTGCCAAAATTTTGTCTCCAGGCTACTAGGAGAGATATTTAAGGCCTGGTGATGTTTGGTTGTTTTTTTTGTTGTGTTTTTTTTTTTTTTTTTTTTAAATAGTATGTCTTTTATTAATCATATTTGCACAACTGATCAGGAAAATTCATTTCTTATGTTTTCAGAATTAATTTTGTGGAGCAAAATGAAGTCAGATTAACCTATAGACCTAAGCAAAACTATGGCTTCTTTGTTTCAGGCTGGAGAAAGGCCAAATCACATTATAGCATACTTTACTGGTAAGGTTATATCTTAGAAAAGCCCCAACAGGCTTTGAGAAGGAATCAGTATCTAACAGAGTTAACGGCTGGGTATACAGCTCTATCTTGTACTAGTTCCAGATTTTTACATTATAAACCTCACAGCTATCGGTTTACTGTCACTGTGATTCAAGATAGATGCATATATCACACAGACACTATGGTTATACTTTTGAGGAATGAAAGGGCCACTTTTTGCCCAGATAGTCCATACATAGAGATGGGCAGAACATATTCTAGGTAAGACTGTTGGAACATGTCAGCTTCTATTTTTCCTTTGTGCATCACTTGCTTTGCTATTGTTTTTTCATTCTCTAGGAACTTTTGTCACTTTATCCACTGTCTTTCAATGTGTTTAATAGAAGTTTTTTGCATACAAATTTTATCCAGACATATGGTTTCTAGCTAACAGTATATGTACAGTAATTGGGCAAAATTTTAAAACATGCTGACCTATTTAGCTAGGATGTATTTAGTTACCTAACCAATTTCTTCTGTGTTTTCAGAGATGCTGGGAACTGCAGTGCCTACTGAAGTTAGCGGGAACTTTGCCTGCTCAGCATGTCTAAACCTGGACGTTAATTAACATTTTATTGATTATTAAGCTATCTATGTGTTCAGACAGTAGCATAAAATTCTAATGACTTCAGTTCTCTGACCATTTTCAATTGCTCTAGAAAAATAACAGTAAGCAGATGGTGTGATAAGGAAGTTGTTGCTTCTAATGCAAAAGCATACCCTACATCTCTTTTAACCCTAATTATGTTTCATTGCTTAAACAAAATTTATTTTACATAGGGTATCCAAACAAGATAACATGTAAGAACTTAAAAATGGATTTTTTAAACTACGCTTTCCAGTCAGAATGGCTAACCAAAGCTGTCCTCATTGCCAACTACAACAACTCTTCCTTCCGACGGTCATCCACCCCCTTTCATGAAGAGGCAGAGGAACTAGTTGTTTCCTGCATAACCTCCACTCTCAATGATATCAAAGGGACTGATTTTATACTTCGTGAGGTCTATGGGAAACCAGTGCCTTAATTTCCCTAAAAATCATAAGTCTGTGTAATTTTATGTTTGTTTATGGAGTGAAAGAGAAACCTCAAGGTCTTTTTTCATACCATCACCAGACAGTGTTACACTTTCTTTACCTATCAAAACCATCTGATTGTTTGAGTAGAATACCCAGGGTCTGAGACAAACCATTTTGGACCACTGACCTCGATCCATTTTGTTTATATTTTACTTAGGAATGCCTTCTTCCTCTGCATATCAGTACAATTCTACCTTAGCCCTATAGTGCTAAGCCTAATAATGTGGAAACATAAGCAATGCTGTGGATGTAGAAGGCATGTGTCTATCATACCATTGAATTTTCCAGCTATTGCAAGGTTTACAGTTAATCAGAAATAGGTGGAACTACAACATTTGAATCCAGATGGCTATTTTGAACACCTGAAAGTCTGAATATATTTGCTTTTGGTTGTCCTTAATTCCAGGAAGGTTTGATCCCACAAAGCACAGAATCCATTTCATTTGTAACGAAATCAGGAGCTAGCAGTTGGTTGGGATCCCTCATTTTTACCTTGTCCTTGAGAATCAGCCAAATGACTTGCAAGTCATTTTCATTGCAAGTCTGTTTCGAGAAGGAAAAAACCCCAACCCTGCAGCCATCCATCTCAATGAATATTTTTCATATCCAAACAATAAAAACATCAGGCTTAAGTATCAGACTTAAAGCTGTCAAGTTACTGGCCAAAAGAGATGTTAGCGTTTCACATAATCTAATGTATACACTTAGGCAGTTTCATGGTTCTCTCAGTTCCTCCAGTTTGTTTTTCATTTGGGATCCATTCCAGCCCCGTCACTGAGATCCAGACTCTTTTATTTGGCTGTAAAGGCTCTGCAGCAGTGCAGCCTGGGTTGTGTTGAACCTCAGGATACTCGTGTCAGTCTGGGTGATCCAGGAAGAAAAAAGTTCTAAAGCTCTAAACGTACAGTGGAGTTTTAAAGCCCATAAATTGGCTGTAAGAAAGAGCTCAAGAAGGTATTATTAATAATAAGTTTGAAAGCCTCCCTTCTCAGCATTTTCAAACCAACACAGACATGAATTCTGCCTTATTTCTCAACATTATGAAACATTAACAGCTCTAAACTGTAAAAATAACTAAATCTATCTTTTCTTTCCCTCTCCAGAGTACCTCCAAATCTTTCCATTCATTTTCTGCACTCTGTCACAGACATATTTTTATATTTCCTCATCATTTCTTTGTCTTAGCTCTGTGGGTAAGAGAAGTGATCCAATTACCTTGAGGAGAGGATTTCTAATAAAAATTTATAAAGAAATGGTAAGTTGCATTACCTTGTCTCTTTAATTGTTTTTTTCCTTCTCTGTTGTTGGTCAGTAAAAAAAATGCTAACAGTGATGTGAACATTTTTGTATGTAAAGGCAGAGCAAGGAAAAGAAAGATTTTATACTGTTCCCTGCAAAACCCATTATTGGATCAGACATGCTAGTAGGTGTAACTGGCCAGTTTTTCTCAGATCCTTGGTTGGAGGAGATGTGGGATACATCCAAAAGGGGACAATAAGGAATTTGGTCCCAGAACTACCCAGGGAGCAGAGAGCTGATGGGAAAGGCTGCTTCGTGGCTTCCAGCTCCTCCACCCCTAGGCAGCTGAGCTCCCCTTCCCCAAGTCATTCCTGTGCCTGGGAGGGTTTTGGAAAACATCAGGAGAAAAGTCAAAGCAAAAATAAATGCATTAGTTTAGTTTCAAACTGTGTTAACATCTGGATGCATCTGAATGTGATTGCTGCGTGGGATATTGCATGTTTCTTGGCACTGTGTTTTCCTTATCCGCAGTGTTTTCTGCTCCTTGCCACTTACTGCCTGATCCCTTGATGCACAGGTAATGTGATCAGTTTGTCATATTTGGTCTTTTCTGCCAGTATTTAGGAGTAAGGAACAAGCACTCTCATTTTCATGGACAAGTCAATGGAGCTGAACTTTTTGCAGAGTTATTCTGGTTTTTTCTCTCTTTCTGTGGTACTCTTCTATCCCAGGGTCTGTCCAGCATAATGTCTTCCTCACTTATTTTTTTCCTCAAAATTATGCTTTTCTTTGAGGCTTGCATAATTCTCAGAAAAGACTTTCTAGTGAATGTAGTACATGTGATATCCAGGTTTATTTATTCTTTTCTGATGATTTATTAACAGAATTAATTTCTATATACATTTTTACATGGATCTAATTTTGTGTTTATTTAATTAATGCATTAAGAAAGCCACTGCTGTTGGCAAGAGTATATGAAATAATTTTGTAAAATTATTTATATTTTTGTCATTCATTTTACACATTGGCTCAAACAATTTCAGAATTTTTATGAAGTGACTCAAATTTTGGACAGGTTTTTTGCACAATTTCACAGTTTCACTTGGTCATTTCAAGAGAAGCCTTAAAGTCTCACTGTTAAACAGAGATTTTGGAAATGGTGCTGCAATAAAGAAAAGGAATAACCAATGGAAATATTCTAGAAATCAGTTTAAAAACAACTTGCTGATCAAATAGAATACCTTGTCTGCCAAGAGCTGGGTCATCCTTAGTCTCCTCTTGTAATGAAGCTGTAATTCTCGTTTCAAGCCCAGCTTACATAATTTCAGAGCTTTTCAGGACCTGAAAAGAAAGCCAGCTTGGTTGTTACGCAACTGTGATAATACAGACCAGTGCCCTCTGGGCATTGTCTTTTACCCCTAAACACAAAGTCCTGGCACATTCAGTGCTTGCAGAGGAAGCCTGTTGGAGTGTTACCCTGTGCCTAAGCTTTCCTGTCTTCCAGGGAACTTCTCTGCTTTTTTTCCACAGAAAATACCTCTGTTTGGTAGGTTGCCAGACTCTGGAGAACACCTGTTGAAAAGGAAGAAAAGAAATACAGTTCCTGGTCTTTTTCCACTAAAGATTTCAAATTCTCATTCAATGAGAAATGTCAACATTTTTAAAAATTCTATTTTAGAAAGGAACTTGCTTCTAAGTTTCAGATCTTTGCAAGGAAAGTGAATTCCAGCTCCTGCTCTTACCTGATTTTGAGTATGTTTATCCACAGAAAAATTCTTGACTTCATTTTAACCCATTTTGGAGACCTGTGCAGCATCTTCTCTGCCTTTCTGTGGTTTAACAAAAATGAAATAAATGGTAATTCAGGCCCACATTTCTTACTTCTTTTTAATAAAGACTGTTTAAATCCATGCTGAATTTCTACTTTTTGGTTGGGGCACAGTCATTCCCTGCAGTAAGTACGTATTGCAGGCAGAGGAAAATAAATTGATCATAAGAGAAAAGATACAAACCAAACAGTCATCAGACACAGCAGCTGAGTCATAAGAGGCAGAAGGACGTTAATGTACAGAATGTAATGAATTCTTATAGGCAGCTTTAAGTAAGCTGAACTGAAGGATTGTATACTCTAGCTGTAAATACTGCGTTGGGTGATTGAAATTCATGCTGTAAGTTCTTTATATATAAATGTTTAGTTACTTATCAGCAGAATGAAAAAGGTCTGTATTTTGGTGACATCTGAAATAAAAAGCAGCTGCCTGATGTTCTGGGAACTGCCTTCCACCAGACAGTTTATAACCACTGCCTCAGTTCTGCAAGGCTCAAGTGCTGCTTTAAACCAGAAATTAAATTTCCTAGTTATAAGCATCATGCACTTGAAAAGTATACTGACAAAGTGGTTTTTATTTTTTCCTTACCTGCTTGCTTTTCTGTTTCTCATTCAAGATCTTGTAAAACTGTGGTAGAACAAGTGTTTTAATTAGTGGAATTTGCAGGTACCTTCTCAAAAGGGAAGTATGCTCACAAACTGCTTTGAGTGCTATTATAACTCATCAGGCTCATAAATTAAATACAATACATTGAGCACATTTTTTAGATTTTTATAAATATATTTTAGTCATTGCTGTACAGTCAGCATTCTGCACAGGTATCTTCTGCTGTGAGACTGCATCTCACTACATTGAAACAGGGGGAATGTTTGGCTGTGTGTGCATTACAGCAAATAGCATCTGTATGTCTTTGACCAACACAGAGGAAGAATGGTTTTGCAGGTATTTCCACCAAACTTTCATTAGCATAAATGTCTTTTCTAGGTCTTAATCACACACTTGCATTCATGGATCAGCTGAAAATTTAGGACTTCAGTTGTGTTGGGCACTTTGAGGGAGACCTACCTTGATTAAAAAAGTAGGTGCTAAATTAACAAAAGAAGCTTCGGTTGGTCTGTTGCTCTTTGTGCTCTTTTCAAGTTACTCATCCCTGTTTCTCATATGCTTTTTCTGCATTCCAGCCCTTATTATCTACAAAGGCATGACTTCAGTTTACTTCGTGTTTTAGAGGAATGAGATACTGTAAAGCAATGAAAGGGGAACCCAAAAACCACACTCAAACCCTGTTTTATGTGGGTTTTGCACCTGTTTGATGAGAAAAAAAAAAAGGAAGAAGAAAAAAAGAAATCCACAAAATTGTTTGGGTTTTTTTGTTGTTTTTTGGGGGTTTTTTTGTTGGGTTTGGGGTTTTTTTTTACAGGTATTAATTAAACACAAAGTAAATATAAAAATCAAATAAACCTAATTCAAGTGGCAAACTTGAAGGGGTCTGCCAGAACAGAATTCTAGTAAAAAAAGAGGTTTCCTTGGAGACACTTCCTAACTTCTTAATGCAACTATTGCCAGCATCATCTCTTTCAGGGCCGTCCACTCATATACTTGTGTGTGTCCTCATATGCAGTGAGAAATGGCAATGTCTTAAAACACCTTTATTTTTTCTTGATGCTGAAGGTACTAGGTACTAAGAGAGGAGCGAGCGGTCTGGGAAGCTGGCTGTTTTGCTCCACAGTCAGTAGCAGCTCTTCACCTTTTCTTAAAGCAGTCTCATCCTTGGAGCTTGAAGGATTTCTCACCTGCACAGATCATGACACAAGATTCATCATTTTCGACGGTCTGCTCTTGAACAGCTAAGCTGGAAGCTACAGCTAAGCTGGAAGCTTGATCCTGAGAAGATGCTCCCAGGATTGATTTGCCTCAAGTCAATTATTTTGAAGCAAGGAGACCATGTGAGTGAAGATAGGACAGCTCATGCTGTTGCCAGAAGAAAGACTGAAGTAATCTTCAAATTATACAGCTGCGTCTAGCGATGACACTAATGAGCTCCTTAAAAATGCAGATAGCAACTCAGGTAATGATTATCTTGTGTTATTGACAGACTAATATTGAGTTCAAAAATATAACATACTCTAATTGAGTCTTTCACATCATTTCATGATATATGTTTGAAAGTTTCCAGGTAATAATAAGTGAAGATGAAATAAGTGAAGATGAAATTAAAATAGTTTCTCTAGTTGTAAACAGAGACAGCCTTCCATGTTTTCCAAATCGAACTGTGATTATGGACATGATGTAAGAAAGGTTTTAAAACCGTTAAGTTTTTAGGCAGTCTTATAACTTTCTTGTTTATTTGATATTGCCTATGAAAAAATGACAATGAAAAGTGAAGTCTGCTATTATTTGTCATGCCTACAACAGCTACTCTATTTGCTGTCAGATTGCATTGTATGCATTGTGCATCTTTTAACAGCACTTAGACATGCTGACATAAAATACAAAGATGATCCAATTACATTTTCTGCAACTGCATCTCATTTTGCTAATGCTTACAAATTAAGGGTGTCTATCACCCCTTACATGAGACAGAACACAGATAGCATTTTAAATCCCTTGAATTTTATAGTGTACACTACTTAAATACAGAAGCCGCCCTAATCGTAAGCAGTTGACATGTAGCTCATAAACTAGTCTAGTCAATATGAAAGTGCAACCATGTAGTGCATACAGAAATGATTCCTCCTTACTGTTATTTATAAGTTGTAGTATTATTTATTTGTAGCAATCTGCTTTTGGTAATTTATTTACCAAAGGCTGTTTAAATGTACAGCGTTAGTGCTTATCTGCTTCCAGAATGATCAGTGTATATTATCTTTTTCTTCTTCCTTCCTCAGCTACCCTAAACTCTCTTGCCATGGGTAGCAAACTCTGGAAAATCCAACACACCTTTACAGAAGTCAGGGTATTGGAGGGCAGTCTTTTGAAAGGATGCCATTTGTTCATGTCACAGATTTGTATGAAATACAAGAACCTCAGAGAGTAAAGGAGGCTTCTGCCACCATTCCCAACAGTGACCAAGTGGGTGGCAAAATCTAACCCTATAGGCAAAGTTTCATTACATGTGGAATTGCAGTTGACACCCTTGTGCTCCACAATATGGGATTTCACTGAAACAGTTTCACTCTAGAAGCAAAAAACAAGACCTGAGTCGCTCCTGAGTAAAAAGTGCTCTTGCTCCCACCTTATAGCTCATTGCTGGACTGGATATTGCCTGTTAGTTTCCTGGGGGTTATCATTTTCACTCCCCCCAATGGCTACAGCCACTGAGCTGATGGGGCATTCACTTTGCCAACATCACTGGGTCTGAGACACCAAGTCGGAGCTTTTCGCAGCACGTCCCTGTGTTACAGGGGTGAGCATGGCTTGGATTGCCAGGTTCAGACTCTCCTCATCTATCAGGCTGCACTCCTTCTGTAGCAACATTTTCCATTAGTGGTGAATAGCTGCGGATGGACAGCCCTGCTGATTTCCTAGGTCACTGCTGTCTTCCCGGCAGATCTTCTCAGGAGGAACAGAAGGGACAGTGAGGAGAAATGCCCCAGCGTGCCTTTTGCATGGTAGTGGGGCTGAAAGCGGTGAAAGTCTCTGTGAGTGAGAGTTACTGTGACCTTTTTCAGATGCTTTTACAAACTGCACCAGATGCTGGAAGATTTCAGGGGCGATACATTAGGAGAGTTTGTTCCTCTGTTTTCCTTTGTTCTTGAAACTGCCTGTTTAAGTGGAGCTAATACTCTACAAGGTTTTTTCATAAAAATGAGTCATTAGAGACTCTGTGACAGGTTCAATTTTTTAGCTGAACAGTTGTTTATGCTTTTCCTGTGATTTCCATGGGAAGTGTATGGCACTCTATTTCATTCGCCTTTGAAGAGGAAACCGAATTACCTTCGTGTCAAACAGCTCAACTATCTGTTTTACTTTTTTTTGTTTTCATCTTTATTTTTATTGCCATTAACATGGTTACATATGGGTAACCGTATGGCAGGATACAAGTATCAGATGGTTGGCCAGAAGTCTGGCATCTGCAGAAATTAGTTTATTTCCAAATGGGAAGCTGAACCTTTAGCAAATGAGTAATTATGGAACACACAGAAATCATAGTTGGACAAAGAGTTGGAGTTGCTCCTCTCCACTGCACAGCACCCTGGACTCATCTGGATGTTTTGAGGGGTGATGTGTCACTCAGCCTAAGCAAGGAGTTTCCTGCATAGAAATTTCCAGGTCTGTGAGAAAAAGAGTATTAGAAACATATTCCAGTAAATTTGACTTCTTGGTGGCATTTCAGTGCCATAGAGTCATTGTCATAAACAGTAGCTCCAAGAGGCCCCAGCCCAATAATAAAGACATTGTTATAATAAACACAGCACAGATGCTCAGAGCTGCTTACAGTACCCGCAGTGGTATGTCCTTTAGTCAAAAGTTTTGCTGCTGCAGGATTGATTTTTTGCAATATCTTGTGCTTATTTGCAGTATCCCAAGGGATGGCTCTTTTCTCCTTTTCTTCCATTGTAAGTTTTCTTTCTAATATTTGTCCTACCTTTCTCTATTTTTAGCAACGTAATAACAGCAAGAAGTCTCATTACCTGTAGTCGGACTCCCATCTGTATAATTCCTCTTCAATAAATGTTCCCTCTTCATTTCTTGGCCAAGGAGTAAGAAATGCTTAGCTCTATTAATCACATAATAAACTTTCATCACTTAGTCTGTCTTTGCTGCAGGAATAAATCTCGTTTTCTCTTTAGCAGCAGCTTCAGCACTAGCAATAAACCCAAAGGAACTGAGTGAATAGAAAATCCTGCATGGACCCCAGAGCAAAAGCAACTTTTGATGGACAAACCTAAGGTACAAGTAGGTGCATGAGGGATTGCTTTGCTGGAAAGAAGATTTCTGACTCCTTTCCCTGCAGCATCTCCAGTTCCCTGTTGGTGTGATTCTCTAGTGATCAACACACAGAGGTGAGAGGTTTGTACCTGTGTATTTTTGGTTGCTCTTCCCTGAATTCCTCTCACTTTTCTAATGGTTGGAGTCATACAGGCAATCTGATTTGCTGTAATATTTCTGATTTCAAAGAGGAGTAAAAAATATTCATAGTTCTGACTGAAAATTGTCCTCAGACCATTCATGAAGCCAAGACTGACTCGATCTTTTCAGATTCTTGGTGTTTCCAGAACAAATTGTTTTCTTCCTAATCACACTTTCTGGATTAAATTGTCATATTTTCTGAGAGCTTCAGTGCTGTCTACCTTTAAATAGTATTGGGGAAACTGTTCTACTTTGAAAGGTCTGCTGTGCTTATGGTGTCAAAGCTGTTCACCCTTTGGAGCGTCAAGACAGAAGCCATCATGCCTTCCCCAGGCCTGTCCCACCGCCCAAAGAATGGGTTGTCCTGGACACTGGGAAGTGCTGGGTTTACTTACCTCAGGCAGTTGGCACAGTAGATCTGTGGGTTTTGGCTGTTTTGGAGCCCCAGCCCCGAAACCGTCCTTCCACTGCACGGCCATGGATCTGAAAAGCCGACTGCAAATCTTTCAGACTTGCCTGGCAAGAACAGGGCTCAAGAGTCATTGAGACAGGGAAGTAAGAGTCATTGAGACAGGGAAGTAAGAGTCATTGAGACAGGGAAGCGCTACTAGAAAGTTTCGCTTTTACCAAAAAAGCAAAGTTCAAGGCAAAACCTGTTGTCAGAATTTTTTCAATGTGCTATGAGATATCTAGAAACGTGCCTATGCAGCTTTCTGTGCATATGCACAGTGGTAGTGTACATTTTTTGCATGTTAGTGTTGGACTGTAAAGAGTGAAAATCTGAATAATTTGAGAGACCTGGCTCAAGCTTCATCTTGCAGTCTGTCAATTCCTGACATAAAGATGAGCTTGAACATCTCTGTTTTATGATCAACTACTACAGGAAAGGGCTCATAATAGAAACACCACTTTAAAGTACTATTTTTCATTATAATGATGTTCTTCTATAATGACAACATCAGTCTGATCAAGCCAAATGCCAGATAGATCTATAAGATGTTGGATTGGGTGCATAAATTATTTCAGTCCAATCAAAATTTTTTTCTGTTACAAGAATTGGGGAAAAAAACTTGAGGGATTTTTGGATTATTAGGAAATGAGGCTTTGGTTGTTTTTTATTTTTTATTTCATTGTCTGAATTTGATCCAGTTAAAGGGGAGAGGTGAAATGTGACTATATCTACCGATGCCAGATTGCCATTTTCGGTAGTAGCAAAGCAATGCAAAGGCTGAGAATTCACACAGCGAGAGACTTTTTTTGTGTGCAGAAATATGCTGCAATGATAAAGCTGAAAGCAGAAGAGATCATGATGGATCAGAAGCTGAACTTTTTGACTTGACAATGTGATATCCTTCCAAAACCAACAAAGGCAAATGTCATTCAGAGCAAATTAACAAGAATATTTTATGCAGGACATAGGAGGCAACTATCTGTCTGCTCAGTGCTGATCAGTTGTCTGCTGGAGTACATCAGTGTGCTAAAGCACCACATTTAAAAAGTGATGTAAGGGAACTGAAAGAAGCCTAAAGAAAAGCAAACACGCTAGGACATTTAAAATGCGACCTTTGTATTCTTTGTAGAAAGGTTGAACTGGTCTTGTTTAATTTGTAATGGGGAAAACTATGGCAGAACATGTTTACAGTTTTGTAATGTACAAAAGATTGGTCAGCCAATCATGTCAGCTAATGGGCAAAAAAATAGGATAAGTTCAGCACTACAAATTGGAGTTACATTTTAGTAAAAATTGCTTCTGAAAAAGGACAATAGAACACTGGAACAGCTTATAGAGGAAGATGATAGACTTTTGCATAAGAACAGGTTGTACAGACACCTTCCAGGGATCATGTGTGTAGTAGTAGAGGACAAATGGGACAGTCTAAGACCAGTCACACCCAGCAGGTCCAGGGTTCAGTGCTCCAGACTCTGTCAGGGACTTTACCGGGGAAAAGGTGGTGGAAGAAGGAGAGAGAGAAAAACAAAAATGGAAGGCAACAAATTCTGTATCTTATCAGCTTGTAACAGAAAACCAAATGAGAAAGCCATATTGGACAGCATTCTGCTGAACCTAAAGGACTGAACCAAGAATCCTGCTCTGCCACAGCCTGAGCCTTCATCTTGCTCCTGCTGCCTGTCCACAATTCTGCTGGAGGAGATAAGGAGGAACTGGAAGTTGGCTGATCTCTTTATTTGAACCAGTGCTATCTTAATTGAGTCCTAATGTCTCCCCAATATGTTTGGCAGCTTTCTATGTACCCCTCACCTCCCATAACCTTTTGGTCAAGCGAGGAGACTTCTACTAGGGAAAAAAAGAGACTGACATTGGGACACAGCAGTCTGAATTAAGCTTTTTGTCCTTATGTCTCTGCTTTAGGGAGGCTGGAGGTCTGGCCTTGCAGTCCCAGCTCCTGTATAAAATTGAGAACAAATTTGCAGTGCATCAAGTATCCAGTAAAAAAAATTGCATGGCATTTGTTGCATGTCATTGTGCATGAACATGCAGCTGGGAAGTTAGAAGATTTGGGAATCTGGTTACTCAAGGCTAATTTGTTTGCTTTTATGTTCCTTTTATGAATCAGTCCAGAAGAACTGTGCTATGTTCATGAGCCACCAGGTCAGGCTGAGGTCCCATCCCTGCTAACTGTATCAACTCCTTCCCCTCCTCAAACATGACAGGTAGAGACCTATGACCGATGTATGTTGCTGCCTTAGATTTTTAGCCTTGCTGTAATTCAGGGTAAAAGTGCCGATTTCCTGTATTATAGTGCAATGAACATTTTTTTTTTTTTAATTATAGATACTGAAGAGCAGCAATTCAAAAAATCCTTCCTAGCAAGAAAGTGCACATTGTATGAAATACATAACATTTGCTATGTTTAGGAGGAATATACTTCTTAGTCAGTTTAGCTGTTAATGATTAAAAGAGTGAAATTCTCTACACAAGATACACTGTTACCTCTCTTTATTGGACTTTGAACTTTTAACCGCTATACAAGAAAAAGCTGTTTTATTGAAGCTGTGAAGCTGGAGTTAAGTTCTGATGATGGCACTGCAAGTCAAAGGTTCCCAAACTAGTATGTGCATAATTAGTGTGATCCCAGTTACATGAAACTGCTGTGGCAGCGAGCCAGCAGCACCGGGTGCTGCTTGGTGGTATTCCTAACTGCTGCTGCTGCTGCTACCCATCATTGCTGATGATGGTATTCACATTTAACACTACTGCTGATGAAAGTACCTGCAATTACTGCAACTGCTGATGGCAGAAAGAGTTTGTTAGCCCTGCTGTAAATTACTTCCTGAGGCTTAGTTGCCAGCTTATTTCGTATTGTGAGCAAAATGCAGTCTCTTGGCACTTGGAAAGAGCTACATTAAGCAAAAGTTGTTAAAAAAGACAGATATTATAAGACTAAGCCATATTGGTGCCATAAACAGAAATTCAGCGTTTCCCCCTCACGGCTGATACTGTGCAAGCCAGCTTGAGCCTTGAGGCAGCATAGTTTGATGTGGTGCCCAAGCTAATCTGCCTTTTGGCAGAGTTGACAGCACAAGGCTGTCCTGATTCTGGATTCAATTTGATTTATCTGAATGGTTCTTTTCTTCACCACAGGAAGTTATGAAGTTGGATTTGCATCAGACTGGGAATGTCTACATCATGCTCAATATATTTCACGATACAGATCGACTAGAATATTCGTAAGAAATCTTCCTTGACCTATGTTCAACACAAAATATTTCTTAAAAACAAGGTCGGAACCTAGATCTCCATATCACATTAAAGCCCTTCTATTCAATGCATTAAGTATCATACCTATTGCAGTAAGTTCAATAATCAGTATTTTTTAAATTCACCTTTCAGTAATTAATATTTTCATGCAGAGCACCAAAATGTTCTCCAGAAACACACCAGGAAAAATGTATTCCCAGGTTGGACTGATCCAGACACCTCCTTCCAGTGAAATAACATAAGAATGTCTGTATCAGTTCAAACCAAAGATTGATTTCAGCCAGTGTCCTTTTCCCAAGAGCAGCTAATAGTCTTGCTTGGGGCAGATTATATAGATGGGGCTTGTAGAACATCTGCAATAGACCTATTGCAACTATCTGTGAGATTCTTCAAAGGCTCAGATGACCATGGTGTTTGTTCAAAAGTACAGTCTGGCATGATGCTCATGCTTGTGCCAGTCAAGGAAGGAGACAGCATTAGGCCACAAAGGGAATTTTCTGCAGCTCCTTTGTTAGTGGAATGGTTCCTCCGTGTTTTTGCAACTGATTCATTTCTATCTATACTGCTCGGTGGATCCTAGTAGTCTTTCATGAGAGCATTGTCCTGCAGTATTAAGGTGCAGGATATTTCTTAGCAAGACTCATCTTTGCTGCTTCTCCCAGGCACTTTCTGAGTGTAATCCTGAAGCTGTAAAGTTATTTACCTGAAAGGAGATGTTTGGCTTGCTGTGTTAAAGGAGGAAAGGTGAGACACAGACAGAGTTCTGCTTTCTCAAGATGTATGTTGACTATGCTGTGGTTGGCATGCTTAGTTCTTCATGACCTACTCAGAAGCAGTTCAATAAAGAGGTTAAATGTATGGATTTTTAATAGAAAACAACTCACTGCCTTCAAGTGTGTCTATTACTTTTGTGCTCCCAAAATTCATCCCTTCCCAAAATGTTGTGGAAATAAGAATTTCAGACCAAGCAACCGCTATAACTTTTGAAAAATTTGTATAAAACAGGGTAAAAGAAACAGAAAGAAAATGGGAATTATAATTCTTCTCATAACTAGAGTAACAGGAATAGCCCAAGTTATATTCACTTTATGAGGAAGCAAACTATTAAAATGGATTTTACAAGTCAGAGGAAACATCTACCTGGTTCTTCACAACAAAAACAGGAATCAGGAATAGTTTTCCTTGTTAACCACTGCAAACAAATGCAAAAGATTTATAAGGAAAAAAAGACATAGGATAACATGAAGTGTTAGCCTATCAGCTGTCCTCCCACACTTTTTTCCTGCCATTTAACAGATCATCTGGAGCTTAACAGTAAACCAATAATTGTGACATATGGGTGCAAGCTTTTTTGAGACAGTGTGCAGTGAGCAGAAAACTGTAGGTTGTTAATGCAAGTACATGTACATTTTAATGTCTATGTGAGTGACCAGGCAACTAATTTGCAGCTTTGTGTGTTTTCCTTAGCACATAAATACAGTCACACTTGAGACACCAGAGGAAAGCTAAAACCCAGACAGCAGGTGCCGTCTTCTTGGGAGAAAAAGGCCATACACTGCTAAAAGATGCTTGTACTCCAAATGTAATGTTTAAATGCAGACAAATTTCTCCTTGTTGCATATCTTTGGTTATAAGTCTTTTGTGTTTGGAGGTTGGCTAGGAATTGAAATTGCTGTTTGGATAATCACAGCTTTCTTTGGATAGTAATTCAGGATTCATGCTATTAACTCCCTGCATCTCTTTGTATGTATGACACTAAAAACTCCTTGCCAGAAGCAGTTAACTATTACACAAATGGGCCAGCAAAATGAATGCTGAGAAACAAATGCTGAGATTAAACTGCACAGAAAGACAGGTTAAGTTTTCCTTTTCATTCTGTGGGTTCCTTTGAGTAGTTTCTACTTTTCCCAGATGACCATCTTTCAGTTTGAATTTTTGCATATCTGAAGTCAACCAGGAAAAAAAAAAATAAACAACTGGAAAATAACAACTATGGGAAGCGTCAGAAATACACTTCAGCCGCTGGCATACTAGGAAAGGAGCTGAGAAAACATTTTCCATTATTCCTTTTGGGGTTTTATTTATTTATTTTAAACAATGTTATTTCTTAGGCAACTTTTGCTGGAAACTTGAAGTTTGACAAGTGAATAAACACCAATTCAGCAAAATGTGTTATATCCTACACTTATTTAGAAAACCATATAGATGTGTTGAAATCTTGCTGTTGTTTCACATATATGCCTAAAGTACATATACCTACCTACTGCTCTGAATAAAGGCAGGCTATTGCATTGAGGGCATAGAGTAACATGAACTCTGTTCTCCCTATAGATGCCTAATTTAAGCAGTATGACTTTTATGTCCTAGAAGTTAATTCTCCTTCAGCTCTTTTGGTGTGGCAGTTCTATAAATACCATTTGAGAGAAGTAGTTGTGATGGCTACATTAGCCACATAAACTGGGCAATCTGAATATAATACTTTGAGTTTACATTGGTGCATTGCTGAAATTCTCTTCTGATCTAGCTGAGCTTCAGGAATTTATAAACTTATTTTGTGCATGCATTTTCCTGCTATAAAATAACAGAGTGGTTTTTATTTTACTCTATACATTTCTAACATGAATGCAGCCAGTCTAAGCAAGAAGTTCAAAGCATATTGGAAGATTGAGAGTGAAAATATTGGATAGCCTCATCTGATTGAATTTAAATGTACACAGGGTAGAGGCTTGTATCTGAGCAAATCATTCTAGACTCCTTTATAGACATTGGGAAGAAACAAGCAATTTGAGGATGTTATTCATGAGATCTGTTTTAGATATTTACTTTATGAGGAGAGGGAGTTTTTTACTATGACATTATCTCGACATAAGTTAAGTGAAGTTGCACGCTCAGTAAAAGACTTCTCAAGCATTTTGTATACATGTGGTTGAAAAAGCTTAAGCTGAATTTTCTTTAAAATATACTATAACCTGTATGAGATAGAGTCCAGAGGAGCTGCCCCAAGATCACACTGAAGCAGGACATGCGCTGTGACTACCTGCGAGAGTCCCCATTGCTGACTCTAGGATGTCTGGGCTTTGGTATGGTTTGTCTGTTATTGTTCATAGTGAGAACTCTGCACGAGGTCAGACATCCTAAAAGTTACACATTGCCATACTGCAGACAAAAGCAAAGTATTGTCTGATCATTTTGGTCTTCTGCTGTTGCAACGTGCACATTCCAGCCCATCAGGCACATCCTTACCAAAGCCTGGACCACTGACATGATAAATTGAGGGGTGTGTATGTGCCAAATTCAAGACGTAAACTTTCTTCTCCAAAGCTTATCAAAATCTTGGGCCTCATCATGGGACTGTCTCCCAAAACTGGGGCTTTTTGGTGAATTTGGGCTGAAGAGCAGGTCACCAACATGTCTAGCATCTAACAATAAAAGGCTGAGCAGATCATCCAGTCTGTCTTTCCATACATAGATGTCACAACACTTAACCTCACTGATTCTGTATTGATCCCAGTTATTCTAGTATCTTTAAATAAACCCAGTCTTTAAACTCTGAGTCTCAGAGAGTAAGAGCAACAGTGCTGCCAACAATGTGGCAGGACACTGATCAGATGAGATATGCCCACCATCCCAGCAGGTGGTAGGAGTCACAAGCTGCACAGAGTGCACAGATCCCAGTGTACCTGCCAGTTCTGAAACATGAGAAAAAGTTTATGGTTTGTCAGCAAGGAATACCCTCATGCCTTTAAAGCATCTTCTGCTCTGTCCTAAGGCAAAGATGCAGTTTGTTTGATTGCTTTGACCAATCTTTGATTCTTCAAAGAAATAAGAAAAGCTATCCTGAACATCTCTAACCAGCTTGCATTGGCATTGAACTGGGAGATGTGGAAAACTTTTTCTGCAGCTCTTGTTGACAGGCTTAGGATCTAAAGCTCTAGATTTGCTTAAAGTCATAGCATTAATGGAAAACCAAAGCTGTAAGGAGCATTTTGAGGGCAGTAGACCATCTGTTCTCCTTCCGGCCTAAAAAGTAAGGCTATGAAAAGGGAAATGTAAGTGGAATAGGGGAGCTTTATTCAGCAAGTTCAGTTAATATTAATATTTCTGAAGACTCTGTCTTCCTATTTGTGGGCCAATAAGAAGAGACCTGGGACTCAGACTTTAATTGCCACCCAAGCTATAACCATTCCACAGTTTAATGTTCATTTGGTTTCCCATATGTGTAAGGTGGAGACGTCTTCTTATCTTATTAGGGTTATGGAAGGATAAAATATATTAATATATGTGAAATATTCAGGTATTTAATTTCTGTAAGCCTCTGAATTACCAGCTAGAGAGAATCCAAAACGGAGGAGCAAAATAGATGTCATGTTAAAAGCTCTTGGCGGTTCGTACAATTCAGATTCTCAACGGGGCATCTTTACCCAGTGAATTTCTGCTCCTCTGTCTCTGCAGGTGTTTAGAACCATGCCATTTTCCTCTTGTTCTCACTTGCTTCCTATTTCTCATACAGAATGTAATAAAATTTAAGCCAAAATAAAAGCCTACATGATGAATGCACAATGGAATTGAGAGTAAAAGGAAGATGATATCCACTCCTCACCCAGTCACAGAATCACAGAATGGTCAGGGTTGGAAGGCACCTCTGGAGATCATCTAGTCCAACCCCCTGCTAAAGCAGGGTCACCCAGAGCAGGTTGCACAGGATCACATCCAGGTGGGTTTTGGATGCCTTCAGAGAAGGAGACTCCACAGCCTCTCTGGGCAGCCTGTGCCAGGGCTCTGGCACCCTCCCAGTACAAAAGTTCTTCCTCATATTCAGGTGGAGCTCCCTGTGTTGCAGTTTGTGCCTGTTGCCCCTTGTCCTTTCGCTGGGCACCGCTGAAAAGAGCCCGGCCCCATCCTCTTGGCACTCATCTTCAACATATTTGTAGACATTGGTAAGATCCCCTCTCAGTTTTGTCTTCTCCGGGCTAAACAGGCCCAGCTCTCCCAGCCTTCCCTCAAAGGGGAGATGTTCCAGACCCCTCATCATCCTTGTAGCCCTCCACCGGACCCTCTCCAGTAGTTCCCTGTCTCTCTTGAACTGGGGAGACCAGCGCTGGACACAGCACCCCAGATGTGGCCTCACCAGGGCAGAGCAGAGGGGACGATGACCTCCCTCGACCTGCTGGCCACGCTCCCCCTAATGCACCCCAGGGTCCCACTGGCCTTGGCCACCAGGGCACACTGCTGGCCCATGGGCAACTGGCTGTCCACGAATTAATTCTGTCTTGAAAGTTAGACAATGAACAGTAAATCAATGAAGGGATGTGCAGAGTGCCAAATAGTCATAACAGTCAGCTTTTAACAGCTGAGACATACTATCTGTGATGCAACCTGTATGTAAAAGAAGGCCAAGGTTCATAAATCCTCCAAAGTAGCATGCATTTAAAGATTACATCTGATAATACACAAATCAGGAAGAGATAAATATGTACAGTTTATTTTGGGCAAGTGGGTTGTGACATGCTTTTGCATTTTTTAATTGTAAGTTTCCCTGTGCCACTTTCAGTCTATAGAAGTTATCTGTGCACTTGCAGTTGAATCAAGTCCACACCCGCAGTCTCACTTCCCTGCGCTCTGTCACAGGCAACTCCCTACTAGTGGTATAGTTGCGTATGCAAATCAGTTTGGTTGTTTTTTCTACAGATACTTTATTAATGACATGTCTCAATCTGAGCTGTTTTAAAAAGATAAAAGTATATATTATCTGGTTAGTGCATAGCCTGAAAACGTTTAACCATTTTTGAAATGTCTTCTTTTACTCTTTCAATTGTTTTTCTGTTTTTCTATTTTTCTGATTTTTTTTTTTTCTTTCTGGTTTACTTTTTCTTTCTTTCAGGTTTTTAGACAGCAGATAGGCACAAAGTTAAGGTACTAAATGTGAAAGCATAACAGGACTCAAAGAACTGTATTTTGAAATCTGATAAATGAAAAACAGACACAGTATCAAATTTAATCACATTTGTAATCAGATGTTGTTGAGAGCCGACACTGATTTGTGATCTATCAACAGTCACGGGATTCTGTGACTGCTTTATATATATACAGATAGATGGACGGGTGGATAGATAAACAGATAGTGAAATAATGTTGCAAATCACATGGCACCAGACCTATTTATAAAAGACAGCTCATCCAATTAATTTTAAAAACTCTGGAGATTTTTGTCAGAGCAGATCTTTGGGAAATCTTCTACAATATGGGAAGCTTTCAGAATACTAAATTATCTTATTACTGTGTTCAAATGTTATTACTCCAAAACTTCACACACAGCATGCCCTGTGAACAACAGTCCCAAAGGAGGGTGTTTCACGCTAATATTTTGCATGAAAACATCACACAAAACCGTTGGTAAAAATAATCCCTTTCTACTTCATATACAGAGTTCAGCAGTGCATGAGCTTGTGAATGTTAAGAAAAGAAGTGATCCAAGAACATGAGTGATGGAGTGAGAAGGAACCTGAGCACGTGAAGAAAGGTAAGAAGACTGATGTGAACGGCACTAAAAATCACAGGACTTATCAATGCATGGCCACAACCAACCACAAAAAATTTCTTCAACCGTTATGTGGCTAGCCCTAGTGACTTCTTTACATAAGTAATGTGATTTTTTTCTTCTTCTAAGTGCTACAGGATGGTGTTTTAAGAGCTGACTATAATTTCCATATTTTTTCTTGATCTACAGAAGCATTGACTTTATTCCCCTTCATCTTCTTTTTCTAGACTTAAAACCAACTGATTATTTCAGTGACCAGATTTTCCTTTCATTTTTTACTAGTGATCTAACTGTTTGTTTGTTTTCTCAGTCTAGTCACTATTCCATTAATGAAATTCTAGTCATTGCAGCTAATATGTCTGGGGGTATGACAAACCAGCCAATAAAGTTTCCATAATTTTTAAAAAGTGTATGTATTTGACTCTGCTTTTTGTAAAATCATTACAGTTCCACTGAAATCAACAGCTGCACTATCTTGCAACATGTGTTGTTATTTATGATTCAAATCTCTGTTAAAGGGAGTAACTCTTCAAAAAAACATTTATCAGTAACATGGCCTTTAAAAAGAGAAAGACTACCGTACAGAATTTATGTCTTAACTTAGAAAAGAGATTAATAGTTTGATATATCTACACATGCATTATTCATATTTTTCCAACATAAGCTGCCTGTAAGTTCACCCAAGAAGGTAATAGGCATGTCTAAACAGTCAGGAAAGAGCATCTCACTGCCTGTTGTTAAGGCTTGCTTTCAACTCATATTGCTTATATGCAAACAATTGCTCAGGGAAAAAACCTCACCTGCCCTCCCAGAGAGAAATCTCAGATCCACTTAGCATGGATTGACAGTCCGGATGGAGCAAGTCATGGTGGACCAAATACGTAAAACCTTGGGTGACAGGCAAATGGCTTCGAGTTCAGGTTTTCATATGAGTTATAAGTATACTTTGCTCCCAAACTGCAGCCAGTCTAAGTTGGCAGTCTGGAAAGGAGACCTAAAAGCCAGACTTCACAATGTTGCTCTTAATGTCACATTGTAAGTAACCTGTGAATGTTACAAAATTTACAGACTTAGACATATCAAGCACATCCTTCAAATGGGATGTTTGTGATGGCCGTGCATTGCCCCTATCAATTTGATTTCACTTAGATTTTATGCAGGAAGATAAGGGATCTGTTTAAAAAAAATGTTATAATGATGCTTTTGTTCATTCTGCAGTGTAATGATGATAACTCTAGCTATGTCATTTATGACCATTTTAGTAGAAGCATTTAAGTGCTTTGTCAATTAGTAAGGACAAACTGCTGCTTAGTGAACATTGAGAAGGAAGAAGTTTATTTAGGCTGTACAGGAAGAGAAAAGAAAACCTTAAATTCCAAACAGAGACATCTGGGAGGAAAGGATGAGCAAGTAAGTACTGCTAGGGGCAGAAGCAATAGCAAGGAACCAGCACTTTGCTACAGAGAAGAAGCTCAGATGAAAAAAATCATTCTGTAATTTGATGAATCTCAAAACAGATAAAATTTGAACATCAAAAGTTCTTCTTATGTCTGGGGGATAAAAAATCTCAGAGACAATGTACAGCATATGGATCTGAGATTTTATAGCTATGAAAGAGGAGGCCATATGCTGCTGGGTAAATACTGATATTCCCCTAGAATGTTTTCCACTCAGGAAAATCATGATGTGGGATTAGAACATAAAGATACTGGTAGACCCCATCATTAAAACTCCAGTTTATCATTCTTGGGCCACAGGATCCATAGTTCTCACTGTACTTCCCACTTTGCCAAGTTAGGAACTCCACATCATATCTTCTATATTTCTCACTTACCACCATTCTCTTCCTTCACAGCTCTTCAGACCAGGACTTCAGCTTCAACAAAGCTGCATCCCCTACTTTCCTGCTTTGGTCTCTTACTTCTTTAATTCAACCCAGGATGCAAATCCTAATTGCCTTGCTTCACTGCCAGTGGCCACCTATTTCCCTCAATACCAGAACTGCATCTGGCATCCGCTTCTCTGCAGACATGGCTACAGATTGTGACTTTATGCAGGGACAAATTTCACTGCATTATCTCATAGATAATGTGGTATGAAGTAAGAATTGGTAGGTAATTGTGGCATTGTGGTGGATACCACGGTGATTTATTTCTCTTCTCTTCTCTTCTCTTCTCTTCTCTTCTCTTCTCTTCTCTTCTCTTCTCTTCTCTTCTCTTCTCTTCTCTTCTCTTCTCTTCTCTTCTCTTCTCTTCTCTTTCTCTTCTCTTCTCTTCTCTTCTCTTCTCTTCTCTTCTCTTCTCTTCTCTCTTCTCTTCTCTTCTCTTCTCTTCTCTTCTCTTCCTCTTCTCTCTCTTCTCTTCTCTTCTCTTCTCTTCTCTTCTCCTCTCCTCTCTTCTCCTCTCCTCTCCTCTCCTCTCCTCTCCTCTCCTCTCCTCTCCTCTCCTCTCCTCTCCTCTCCTCTCCTCTCCTCTCCTCTCCTCTCCTCTCCTCTCCTCTCCTCTCCTCTCCTCTCCTCTCCTCTCCTCTCCTCTCCTCTCCTCTCCCTCTCCTCTCCTCTCCTCTCCTCTCCTCTCCTCTCCTCTCCTCTCCTCTCCTCTTTCCTTTTCTCTTGAAGTTTCTGCTTGTTGTAGCCCACCAGTGTCGGCTATGGTGGTCAAGAGAGGGACATGCTGTATTCAGTCCATTCTATTTGCTTTTGTCTCTTCTGCCTCCTCATTTTCTTCTCATGAAGCAAACAAAGCTTTGGAGGTTAAAAGTCAGGAAAATGAAATTGTCACTAATTCCAGCTGAAAGATTTTGCTGAATCAGATCCCATTAAACAGGGACAGAATGCCCTGATGGCCTTGGAATACCTAGTAGGGGACAAGCTGGTCAGGCCTTGGCCAGAAAAATGCCTTGCAATAACATTTTCAGTAACATTACTTACAGTATAAGGCACCTCATGATTCCCAAGTGAATGAGGCTCTGCCCACCGACCTCTAGTTGTGCCAGCACAGGAAAGTCCAAGATGACAGCAAAGCAAAGCTAGCTGACATTGGTGAAATATTTTGGGCAATTGCTCTGCATTTTCCAGTGCTTCATTGCTCCTTTATGAATAAAACCAGAAAATATAATACAAACAAATTTTAAAGTCAGAACTGCAATGTAGTTATGTGGCTGGGTGGTTGGTTTTTTGTTTTGGTTTTTGTTTTGTTTTGGTTTTTTGTTTTGTTTTGTTTTTTGTTCTTTTTTTCTCCTAAAGGCTTTGCAGAAACTGTAGAGTTGCTTCCAGTGATTCTACAGGAGCCTAACAAAAAGCAAATTTATTCTTTGCATGTGACCTGCCCTCTATCTGCATATAAGCTATGTGATTTGCAGTGAAAAAGAGGCAGCTGGAGGCTTAGTAACATCTGAGGGATACAGAAAAAACACATTTAACAAACAATGGCTGTTTAACATGTCTCAAACTTCTGTAAAAGACCACTATTCCAGAAATTGAATTGTCATGGGGTGTTTGTCAGTGAATCTTCTGTATATAACAGACTTAATTTATAATCTCATCAGGTATAAATTTAATCCTATTAGCAAACTGTTTGTGTTGCTTGCTAGCCCCAGTTTTTGCCTGGTACCTGGACTGTCTTCTGCCACTGCCCAGCCACCAGGCTAACTGAAATTTTAGTTTGTCTTACCCTAAAGAAGGAGTTCTACTGCAAAAATAAGTAATTTTAGTCAAGGAAGTACTCTGAACGTTTGGCAGATCATGGATGCTGTTAGTTCTTTTATGCTTTTTATGTGGTTTATTTTTCTTTATTTGCTTGAACCGGGTGAAGAATCTGAAGAGGTCACCTAATCCTTCCTCCTGCCCCTCAGCAGCATCAGAAATACCTGGCTGTTCCTCATGGCTCTTTGTTTAATCTGTGGTAAAACACCTTCCTTGGCAATAATTCAGTCCAGCATTTAACTGTCCTGCAGTTACAAAGATTGTGGTTTTGTAATAATTTCTAACCCAAATAGCTGTTGATGAAATTTATTCCTAATACCTCTTGTCCTGTCTACTCTGTGTTTGAAGAGATATTATTCCCTCTTTTTTGTTGTTTTTGGGAGGTTTTGTTCTGTTTTTTTCCATCAGGCTTTTATGTGTTTGAAGGCAGTTTGAGTGTCTTCCCTTAGCTTTATTAAAGTTGTTTATTCTTGATATACACAATTTCCTCCAGCAATAATCTCAGCCTTTTAACAAGGCTGAAACAGAGGCAAAGGGATAAGGAAGACAAGAAAAAAAAGCAGTGAAATTAATCAGGAACTGAGGAAGAAATACTCACTACACATTAGGTTCTTGAAGACATAGTGTAGAATCTTTTTCTAAAACTTCAAAAACTCTCAATTTCACAAAACTTGGATATATAAGGCAGGTAACACTGAATCTCTTTTAATCCTTTAAAGATACAGGCCTCTGTATCTCTCTATCTCAATTACACCTTTACAGAAAAAAATATTTTTACAGAAAAAAAATTGATATTTCACACAATCAGTAAAAACCGCATTGATAATTTTTTTTAAACAATAAAAATAAAGAATAAACAAAAAACCCACAAAAATCTTTCTGAAGAAGCCAGTTGTCTTTACACTATGCAAGAAAGCCTCAAATGGCACAAATTTAACTTTAGTTTTCCTTTTTGTCAGAATATCATCAAGGTCAGAAAATGGGAACATATTTTGCAAATACCTACAGAAGAAAATAGGAACAAAAAAAAGAGAAATTAAAATATAAAAGATAATGAAGGACATGATACAACTGTGTAATATCCAGAACAACCAGTTTCAGGTCTAAAATCTGCCCTACAGTTAAAACCAAACTGTTATCCTGGAGTTAAAATATACACTGCAGAAGCTGGTAACCTGCATATAATCTTTACACCAGGGGAAAAAAAAAAAGGCATACTGGAATTCAAAACATACATTGCAGAAGCTAATACTTGGCTCTAACACCTCCCTGAAGAAATTATACTGCCCAAACCCCATTATTTTCATTGTCATTTAGCTGTTGAGCTCAAATGGAATTTCTGATAGTGCTTGCCCATAGCTCTACACTGGGATTTTAGCCGCTGGTTTTCTCTTACAAATGCACCTACTCATATGTAATGCACTGATGAAACTTATTTTACACTGATATGGTGTGGTTTAGATTGAATCGTTCTGGTTTGAAACAGAGAGACATTATTTGCACAGACGCAAGAGGGTGTAAATTACTTCAGAAATGAGAACAGAAATTTTAAAACCATCCCAATAATGTGATGCCACCGATTGGCAAAATCCTTCTGAAAATAAGACCTTGTTCATAGGGAAGGATGAAATCTTGTTTCATCTAGTGTCTTTGGGAGGGAATAAATTTGTTCCCAGTAATGTTTCAGTTCATCATTTTCTCTTGAATTTTCAGGGCACCTTTGGTCTATAAACAACACTTGCTCATGTTCACACTTAATTTTTTATTCCCCATAATGGGTTATTTTTTATCTTGATCTTTGAGAACGATAATTTTCCTGCCAGTTTTTCTCCATGAAATGAATTTACTGTTTCATCTAACTCCTAAACCAAAGTTCTCAGTCAGTGTAAATAGCCATGCTGTGACAGGCTGATGAGTGGCAGCAGGGATCCATCTATGACAAGTGCTTGAAGCTGCAGGAAAGGTTTGTACCTGTAGGATGCATTTTGTATTCCTTGTCCTTTTTGGACTAGAGTAGAGGAGCCCATCCTTCACACAATGCTTAGGAGAAAAGAGCTCATATCCCATTTCTGGTCTTTTCTCATCTTTTCTCCTGTTCTAAAACTATGTTTAATTTGGCACAGTGTCAGAATCATAGACCAACAGAAAGGCCTGACTGTCAGAGGAAAGAAAAGAAACAAAGCTGGGTAAAGAGGCCCAGATAGGCCAGGGTGGCTTTCAAGAGCTGAGCAGCTGTGATGGTAAGCAGTAATGATGAGGGCTACGTCCTTGATTAAAGAAAATAATTTTCTTGATGAAAAAAATAGAGAAAATCAAGAAATAAGAATTTATATGCGGGTGGCAAAATTAACTAAGAGGTTGCTTGGCAATTAGCTGGTTAGTCTTGACTCTATTGCCTCCTTGTAATGGGGCATTAACAGATGGTGTACAGTGCTGTAAGAACTGAAAGTGTTACCTTCCCCCATCAAGTGCGGTTGCTGCCGAAGGATCAATTCTTCAGTGCAAGCACTGGGGGGCTAATAAAGACTCCAACCCTGGGAACAGGAGTGATTTACAATTGAACTTAATCTATTTGAAAAATTCTAGCAACCACATTAAAAAAAACCCAAATCTCATCATGCACCACCTGAATTTCCTCAGTACCATCTGTCTGCTGCATTAAACAAAGCCCCAGAGACCCTCAGAGAGAGAGAGGCAGAGTTTTAATGATTAACCTAACCTGGCTGTCAGAATGGATAGCTTGATATATAGGGCCTCAGTTGGCAGTTTCTGCATAGCTAGTCGCTAACACTGCAGAGAAGATTTAAGCCAGCAGGAATTCCCCTTCGGTGTGTAAACTAGCACATGTTGTCCCAGGATGCAGCGCTGGTGTGCAAAGCACCATTATGCTGGCGCTCCCTGGCTTCATGGAGAGCCCTCCCAGGGGCTTGGTCATGGAGAAGACCATCTCTAGCTCATTTCTGCCAAGAGGTTCTGCAAAGGCAGTGCCTGGCCATCCGCCATCGATAAACCTGGAAGCTCACCTGTGCCCTCACTCTTCATGGCAATAAGGCATGGCGTCCCTGTCTTTGCTTCTTTCAAAGTGTTTCCCTGCTTAAATATCTTGAAATGTTTTAAGTTGGGTATCTGATCATTTCCCTTGCTGTCCTGGGGTTGCTGAACAGTATGAAATTACCAGTCTTAATTTCATGAGTTCAAATGATATTTTTATGAAGATTCAGAATTGGACATGGTATTTTGATCATTTCCATTTGATCAAGATAAACACCACTTTTCTTGGCACTGATCTCAAATTTGGATTTATGGGAGATGTCAAAAGTGAAAGTCTGCAATGAGAGCAATATTATTTTAATTTCTCAGTAAACACTTTTCCTCTGAATAGAAAGGACAGCTTTCTACTATTAAAATAATTCTAAACTACATGTGCTGTTCTTCACTGACTCAGACTTTTCATCCCATGTTGATGTACTTAAAATACTTAAATGAAACCGTTCTGCTACTTTGTATTTGTGGAGAGGATGTAAACAATGCATCTTTCCCATTAGAAACTATTTAAGAATCATCAAGAGATTTGTAGGTATTATTTAGTGAACAATCATACCTTCTCTTAAAGTAAAATTAATGGTTCCACTTTGCAGGTGTAGAAAATGAAACCTAAACCGTCATTTTACAGTAGACTTTACCAGAGCTAGCAATTTACATGTATGCAAAATGAATATAAATAGTGAAAACATACTCATACGTTATATAATATATGAAGGCTTAAGGGAGCGAAATAGCAGCTGACAAGCAACTGCTAAACCCTTAAACTAATTCAGTGAAAGATTCATAATTAAAATAAGAATTCCCAAATTTAGGTAAATTTGGTGTTCATCTAGATGCTTACATGTAGCCATCATTATCTAAATGAGGATGGTATCTGGGGTTTATGCTCACTGCTAGTCTTCCCCAGGAATCCTCTCTGGATCTGTAAAAATTTCCTGACAACTTTTAATAAAAGCCTTTAGTCTTGAAATATTTCTTAATTCTACATAGATAATGAAAACAATTAAATAATGTAGGTATCTTATTTTCTTTGTTAATAATTATTATTTTTATTAATTAAAAATAATTTCTGATGAAAATTAACTTTCTGAAAAAAAAGCCCTTTTCAGTTTCCTTACACTCGGTCCCAGGAGCCAGTCCCCAGGGCTCAGGGATGGGGGATCTGATCTCCCAGTAATTACTGACGGATCCAGACCTTCACAGCCAGAGACACGAGCAGCTCGTGTCTCAGCAATGTCAGAGTAATTCTTCATTACACAGGTTATATACATTTCTCATAGCTGGTCCCACTCTATCAATCCTTCTGAAATATGAGAATCCCATTGAGGTCCATTTAGTCATTCTCCTTCATATTGTTAATGAATATGACAAAATGAGAACCATCCTAATGTGAGGATCTCCAGGCAGGCCACCAGCCCTCTTAATTTCATGTCAATACATTACTACTGCTTATCAGTGCCCTTTGATTACTGCTCTAAACTGTGTTTCACATCCAGGTGGCAGGGTTCACATCCAAGCAAATCTGAATTGATTCTGGGTATAGAGTTTCATAAGCAACTGTTTCCAATGATTTATTGGAAAGTCATATATATATATAATGTTTTATAAGTCTCTCTTTGCAACTAACAATAATAAAATAATAATAAAATAAAAACCAGGTTTCTGTTTTAGTACTTCAAACATCTTTGGATTTTCATGCCCCATAGGTGCTTACAAAGGATGCCTGCTGCACTCTGCTGAAACAGCAAGTATGTTTCATCTTGGTCATCACTGCATTTGAAAAGAAAGGCAGCATAATATTTGTGCATCTTTTGGACTGGATTATCAGGCATACTGAGCAAATTTTCTAGCAGCAGGAAAAGTCATTTTCTGTCACTTTTTCACAGCCTTGTTCCCAGGTACTCTTGATGCCATGCTGTGACAGTACTGTTAGGCTGATGGAAGATGCAGAAGTAGTGTATGTTCTATGTCTATTATCCATGTGCTGTCCATATAATCTGCTATACCAGAAGGGGAATGCTACTGCTGAAAAAAGTGTTGGTTTTTGGGTTTTTTTTGCTAGTCTAGCACATCTCTTATTTTCTACTTACATTTGCAAAAAGTTGTATTATGAACATGATGCTCTCTTCTAATGAAAGTAATCACACAATGGGTGACAGCAGTGATCAGTAGGACAGCAGGCTGTCTTTTGTAGTTTGCCTTACTTGAATCTTCCTATTCCTCATGAGTTAATTACATTATGAATTTAGGCTGTCACTCTGACAAGAACTTCTGTAATGTAGCATGCCTTGGAAAAAGCACAGACTGCTTCTTAAGTGTGCATTTTGGAAAAAAAAAAAACCCAACATAGAGTGCTTTAAATCAGGTTATCATGAAAAAGTCTTTCTGTGCACATTTTGTGGCAAATAAAGTTTTTGATCAAAGGCAGTAACTTGTACAGTATGAATTAATTTTCTTGAGGGGGAAAAAAAGAGGGTCAAGTCACATGAAAAAGTAGTATGTGTATTCTTTTACCAAAATCTGTTTTATTATGAGAAAGAATCAAGCTCAGCTCTCTGACTCAGAGCAGTAATTACATTCACTCTGTTCAACACGCCTAGCAAGCATTCTTGCCACTAGACTGTAATGTACAAAGGCAGAGGGCACTGACTCCTTGCTAGTTTTATAAACAGCATCTGTATCGCCAAAAATTTTTTCATCATTTTTTTTTTCATGAAAATAATATTTTTTCAACAAAATAATCAAAAGTGTTTAGATGGAATTGGAATGCATTTGCCTCTGTGACATACCTCCTCAGAAAGACTGGCATAAGTAATGTTTTTAAATTGTCAGTTCTCAGGAATGGGATTCATCTTACCTAATTTTGGTTCCTGAAAAAAAAAAAAATAATCTGAATTGTCTTTATCTGGGGGGAAGCAAGAACGAGACAAATCGCCTCGCTGCCTCCTCATAGTCAAAGGAGAGAAATAGACACTTCCAGATGCAACTAATTTTTCCCTTAGAAATGTGTCTGAGAAGTGGCAAAAAAGTTTTTGTTAGGATTGGGAAGTACAGGGAGTGGAGGGTTATTAGACCCGCTTTTGAAACCTTTTATATGTCCAAAGCTGGCTGAGATGACTAAAGCCATGTCTGTTCTCTAAACAGCGTGACTGGTTTGCAAAGCAACTGGTGCTGCTCTGTGAGCATCCAACTGCTTGTAGGATGCTGGCCCACCTTTTTCTTTCTATTTATTTTCTGCTTTTAAACTTAATCAAGAACTATAACACCCAAATAAACCTTCTTTATCTCAGAGCTACTTTTCTGTTATTGCCTTGCATTTTGAACATTAAAAGACAGTCTTGCTTTCAGAGGGCATAGACAATGAAGATTACCTGGCTAAGATGGTTTTTCTTAGCCGAGAAGCTGAAAAAACCCCTGCCTTAGATAACAAGGATAGCAAGGCTCCAAGATAACAAGGCTCTTTGTCCTCTTCTAATATCACACATATTCCAGTGTTTGATTTTAAATCCTTCTGATGAGAAGTTAATATATAATTACTGGGGGAGAGCTGATGATACCCGCAATGAGAAAAGGGCAGCATGAGTCCAGAACAACCTGTGGAAACTCTGGAGAGGGGATTGGGCCCTGGGGACTCCTTTTAGCCTCTTCTCCTTTTGATATCCAGTCAAGGTGTATCAGTGGGAGCCTGCATGTATCCTCATCCCACTGACTGGGGGATGACTATCTGCTTCTGGCAGTGGCAGAGATTCTGGATCTGTTCTGCTAAGGGCAGCTTTAAAGGGTGCAAGCTTACCAAGTCCAGTTGTGCCAGCTTGCAATAAACTGTTGCTTCAGATCATGCTAGTGCTACTCAAAACTAAGGCAATGCCAGCTGTAAAGCTACCCCTTTCTTTTCCAGCAGTTTGGAAAAGATCTCATCTGTGAACTGGTCTCAGAGCTCCTCAGCACAGATGGTTGTTTGTTGAATAGTTTAGAAGAATTACCTTCAAACTATGACTTGTTCATGAATTTTCCCTTACTACTACATATTTGTCATATAGACCTTTACCTAACATAAAGGATGTATTTTTATTTTCCCCCGAGCCAGATGACTGAAGAGCAAACTACAGATAGTATAATTCCAGGAAGAATTTTTGGACTAGTCTTCATACCTGAAATGTCTGACATTCTTAAGGCAGAAGGTTTCCTGTGCAGAGGTCTGAATATCAACAAATAACAAAACAACTGTGTGAATCTGAGCTCCTACATTGCAGTGCTGTTATTCACAAAAGGTATATTTAGAAAATATTTTAAAAGTTCATCATCTAATTCCAGTTCCAAATAATGTGTTCTG
Organism: Falco peregrinus; assembly: GCF_023634155.1. Taxonomy (NCBI): domain Eukaryota; kingdom Metazoa; phylum Chordata; class Aves; order Falconiformes; family Falconidae; genus Falco; species Falco peregrinus. The sequence continues at coordinate 65,023,101 of NC_073727.1, forward strand.
TATCTCTCCTCCTTGAAGCCCTTTCCTTTTAATTGGTTTCCATCCTTAGAAGTTCTTGACTTTAAATGTGACCTTTTTCTTCTATTGATGTAATCATTACAGCTCTTACTTGAAATGATTTGGAAAGGTCTAATCTTTTGCTACTTTTTTGTCTTGTATTGTGTTTTAACTGGACGGGCAGCTAAACACTGCATGGCCATTCACTTGCTCCCCCAAGCGAGGTGGGGAAGAGAATTGGAAAAAAGTGAAACTTGTGGGTTGAGATAAAAACAGTTTAATAGGACAGAAGAGGAAGGGAAAATAATAATAATGATAAAATAACTTACAAAACAGATTATGCACAATGCAATTTGCTACACCCACTGACCAATGCATGGCCTATCCCCAAGCAGTGGTTTGACACCTCCTGGACAACTCCCTCCAGTTTTATTGTTCAGCATGATGTCATATGCTATGGAATAACCCTTGGGTCAGTTGGGGTCAGCTGTCCTGGCTGTGCCCCCTCCCATCTTCTTGTGCACCCCCAGCCTGCTGGCTGGCAGAGCAGTATGAGAAACTGAAAAGCCCTAGACTTAGTGTAAGCACTGCTCAGCAGCCGCACATCAACGTTATTCTCATCCTAAATCCAAAACACAGCACTGCACCAGCTACTAGGAAGAAAATTAATTCTACTCCCACCAAAACTAGGACAGCTTGGCATAATAGTTATGCCTCTGTCCTTGTCCTGTACCCCCTCTTAGTGTATTTAATCCCCCTTTTAACAACCAAACCCACTACATTATTTTTGTGTTTGAAGAGTTTTCAAAATTAATTTTTTCTCCTTCACTCATCTGAAGCTGTAGTGGTTTTTTTTCATAGCTAATGGTTAAAAAAAAAAAAGTCCTCCATTTTATTTTCCCTTAGTTCTATTTCCCCCTCCTTAACTGCACTCTGACAGGGAGCATACTGAGAAAAAAAGGGGCCATGCCATTTAGAACTGCTTCTCATTGACCTCTTTCTGTCTTTGTTTTTTAAATACATTCTTCAGGTTGCTTTTCTATGTAAAAAGCTGGGTAAGAAGCTTTGAATGCTGAATCTCAAATACAAAGTCACATTAGATGGATTTCACTAGAATAGTGTAGGTTCAGAGGAGTGAAGTATATGCTGATTTTTGCTCTCAGCTGAATAGCTCTGTTCTTTGGAATCTCTGTTGAGACACTGGTTTAAATCAAAATTAACCACATTTCATAGAATCACAGAATACCAGGTTGGAAGGGACCTCAAGGATCATCTGGTCAAAACTTTCTTGGCAAAAGCACAATCCAGACAAGATGTCCCAGCAGCCCGTCCAGCTGAATCTTAAAAGTGTCCAGGGTTGGGGAGTCCAGCACTTCCCTGGGGAGATTATTCCAATGGCTGATTGTTCTCATTGTGAAAAATTTTCCTCTTGTGTCCAATTGGAATCTCCTCCACAATAACTTGCACCCATTATCCCTCATCTTTCCCTTGTGACTCCTTCTAAAAAAAGGAGTCTCCATCTTCTTTGTAGTCACCCTTCAAGTACTGGAACATGGAGATAAGGTCTTTCCTAAGCCTTGTCTTTTCAAGGCTGAATAAACGCAGTCCTCTCAGCCTTTCCTCATGTGGCCCTTTGATCACCTTTTTGGCCCTTCTCTGAACTCTCTCCAGCCTGGTCATATCTTTTTTTAAAAAAATAACTGTATACATTGGTGTTCTTTTTTCCAATATAATGAATCTTCTAGATTTGCAACATCATCTTTTGGTGGTCTTAAATGTGTAAGGATTTAGTTTGGTTAAATAGAGTCTTGCCACTGATCTGGGAGGAAAGAAACTGTGTTTGTCTTTCCCCCTCTGCCATAAAATAATAATAATAATAAAAAAAAGCCTGGATATGTACTTGTTTTTAGAAGTGTAGGTGAAGCTCATTTGACCAAATGCAAACATTTTTCCATAGACAAATATGTGTCTGTAGTCCCTTTTCAACCAGTGGAAGGAAAGAGATACTCTTACCGTCACATTCTGCATTAGCCATGTGAAGTCAGGTGAATCATTCCCTAACATTGCTGACAGCTCTCTATGGACTATAAGGGAACCTGAAGTGTTTAGCTTATATATAAGATCCACCTGCAAACACATGAAATTCAGTAGATTTATGAGTAGGATTCAGTGTTGCAGGGTCCTACCTTATGGAAGAGCTGTTTTTTCCTCTCCCCTCTTTACTTTTTACTTTTTTTCCAGATGGACATTTGGCATTTGAACAATGCTGACTGATAGGACACATGGCCCACATGACACATGCTCTCTTCTGGACTTGTAGCGTAAGGCCAGGAGAAGTATTCTAGGATACATCAAATGCTAATAAATGCCTGCATATAGGCATCTGACTTGCACCCCTCTGTGTTTTTGAATATAAGAGGTGATAAATTGGGTGCATCAGATGCTCAAATCAATGCTGCAGCTTTTGCAGACCATCATTGTTACACTTTCCTCTGGTTCCTGCAGCTCTGGTCTCCAGTTATCCTCTTCATTGGCAAAAAAAAATATCAATCCCCCCCAAAAAAACCCAACACCACAAAACCCAGAGAGCAGAGGTTTAGCAAGAAACTGTCTTAATTGTGCAGAATTTACTCTTGACAAACCATGCTGCACTACCATACTCTGAATTCAGCCTCCAAAGTTTGATCTTACTCCTCCTGTGTCTGTTGGATTTGATCAGCGTTGCTTGGCCGAGCAACCTTTCCTGCTGTTTCTGGCTTTGAACGCCTGCATGTTGTGGGAGGCAGACTGGCTTATTAGAAGAGCACACTTCTTTTAAAACAATCCACAACCTCTTTCTCTCAAAAATCTTCCCTGAAGAAATTGCTATGCAACAAGCTGTTCAAAGTCCAAGACATTTTCCTTTTTTTTTAAAAAAAAAAAATAATTAAAATTAAATATAGGGAGACTGTTGTTTCAGCTAGAAAGAACCATTTTATATTGACAACTTTTGATATTTTGGTCCACTGGCAAAGTTGTACTCACCAACACTCAAATCTCAAGGTAGAGATTCCCAAATAGTACCTCATTCACAACTGCAGAGACAGGTAATTTGATGGGGGACACACACCAGTAGTAGTCACAAGCAGCATTTTAAGTAATTATCTCTTTCAGGTATTTCAGCCAAAATGTTATTAGTGGGTTTACAGGAAATACCTCTGCCCTGAGAATTGATTCTGTTTAGGAAAAGGAAAGATCTCATCTGAGAAAAATAATCAAATCACAAAAATAATTGCAACGTTTCATTTCTTCCAAGACCAAACGATGCTTAGGATTTATCTCCATGGGGAAGTCATGAAATAAGCCAACATACGAAATTAAAGTGCAATAGCTATTCAACACTAATTTATACTGCTGTTCACCAAGAAACGCACGTATTGTAGCACCTGCACTGAAGTCACCCAGTTCAGTTCTTGATCTCTGAACACCATTTAAGAATCAGGCTGTCTCTGGCAACAGAAACAAGAAGCAAAATGCAGAGAAGCAGGAACAAAGAATTGCAAGGTTGCGGCTGTTGGGTATCTGTTTAAGGTCGGCAACGCACAGAGAGCTCCATGAATATGTGACTGTGATATTGCAGGTTCCTTCACAGATCCTGGTATTCAGCTAGGAACTGGACCTGTGGCTGAAGAGTTACAGCATGTTGGGTTTAGGTGCTCTTAGGAGAGACAGCTGGCAAACCTTGGCCTGCACGTGACCTTCAATATCTGTATAAACATACCCTTATCAGAAAATGAAAGTATCTCTGCAGGCTTATTTTTTTTCTTTCTTTTTCTTTTTAAATAACCATTCTAGACTATTTCTGCATGTCAACAAGTCCTTAGAAAAAGAACTTGCAAGAAACATATCAGAGTGACACCTGGTAGCTCCCGTCAAAACTGTGCTCATCACTTCCTGCCAGGGAAGCTAATTTCATTAGAGATGAGGTTGGAATTGTCACTCAGCAAGTTTATTAATTCTCAAATACCAAGAGTGAAAAATGCACCAGCTGGGTGATAATCACTGAACATGTATAAACAAGCCCCATGCCTAGCTAATCTTCACTCTGATGCTGGTTACAGGCCCCAAGCTTTTAAAATAATGTTTAATAGACCAGATTGTTCCTGTAGGTAAACAAGGGTGTGAAATTGCTTCAGGCAGCTCTCTCCCTATCAGACCTTGTGCAATGCATGTGGACATCCTGCATGACCATAGACCACACAGCTCTTCTTAACCTCTGCAGGGTCAGCCTCCGTGGGACATTCAGATACATGACTGTCACTACTCATGTATACCTGAACAGGAGGACCACCTGAGCAAGGTGCTCTTTTGAGTTTGGGGGATCCTGGAAAGAGCTGGGATGTGCACAGCTCTATGCAGAGCAAATTCACATCAGCACCTGTGCCAAGCAGCTCTTCATCTCACCCAAGTACAGTGAGATGACATTCTTTGCAGTGTAGAGAGTCGTCTCACTGCACAGCAGATGTTTTACTGCCTTGAAATGCATCCTGTTAATTCTGTAAATTAACAGGCTAGCGTAAGAGCAGTAGGTTAGACTGGTCTGTGCTAGGCATACACTAAGCAGTAGCTCGAGGGGGGCATTTTCAGGCTAGTGGCTGATTTGGGAAAAGTACCATTGGTTGCAAGAAGTAGATGGACTGAATTGTCTGTCTGGAGTGGGGCAGCACTTTTGTGGCCAACAGTGACATAAATGAGAACCTGCCCTTTGAATGCAGCTGCTACAGAGTGAATCTTAAAGACACACAACTAAGTGTTCTTTGCAGTGGCTTTTAGTTACAGGGTCCTCTGTCAGTTGCTGTATGCAGCTAGATACACAGAGCTTCATATACACACCAGCCATGTGCAGTTCGGTGTATAATGGTATTAATAATTACATGATTCCTCCATGGTCAATGATTTCTAGCAGTCTCTCTGTTTTCTGCCTTGTTAGATTTAGATATGCCAAAGGCTCTTTGCTTACAGCAAGGCCGTACCAAAAGAGACACCCTTCTGTAGTCATGGGTGCTCCACATTCACTAGCTTTGCACAGGTTTTTCAAACTTGCTGCTGGATGAAACCATCAGGATTTTTAACATGCAAGTGTCCACCAGCAGGCCACCATCTCATTAACTCTTATAGCTCCATTTTCTGAATACTGCTGTGCAGCTCATTTATATTCATGTATTCTTCTTCCTGCTGTTCAGAGCATACAAGGACCGAGAGCCCTCACAAGGGATGTTTGCATTAAAGCAGTACATTAGTTTCCAATGCCCTGAGGATCCTTTATGTTTTAAGGTAGATACAGCATTCTGTCTTTTACAAAAGGTTCTGCTTGAAAGGTTCAGGGTGGGAAACCTAGCTTTGTCCCAGGGCTGACAGATGTACTAGCCAATTTAACAAAAATATTAGCTGCCAAGAGGCTTGGCAAAATGCATGTCGTCTCCCAGCTTGATGAAGAAAAAACAGGATATACGTTGCTTATCTGTGGAAAGCTTGTTAGTGAGGGCTGGTTGAAAGAGTTTAGACAAAATGTCATTTTGTCAAATACCCTGCTCCACCAAAGACAAAATGTTTTGCACAGACATAAGAGTTTTGATAATTTTTTTCACCTGGAAGGTTTCTTTGAGAATCATTATTTTTCTGGTTGCTTCTGAAACACCAGAGGCAGGTGAGGGTAAAAGGTACAGAAGAGAGTGAAATGATTTTGAAAAATCTGAAGACAAACTGTCTCAACAAAAGTCTATTTTTACAAAATTGTCTGAAGAGTCTTATTTCCCGAGGCAGAATTTGAAACCTCACAAGTCATTACCAAAAGGCACTGCCATCATTTAACGAGCTTTAATGCTAAGTATATTGATCACATTACCTGAGACACTACGCAAACAAAAAGACAGGTTTCAAATATAGATTTGGAAGCTGTTCAGGTTCTCAAAGCATTGCAGCAGCACTAAAATCAATAGTATAATAGGCAGAAGAATGGCAGTTGGTGAGCTAAAATTAATTTATTTTTCTGAACAGAAAGTCTCGAGTCCCACAGATAAGTTTCTACCTAACACAAGGGAGAGTTAGTGAAAAGATGGAGAGGATCTAAGTGCCGCAGCCTCCTGGCAAGCCTGGCCCTTGGACCAGATGATCTCTCCTTATGGCTGTGCCTGCCCCAAGTGTCACCTGCCTCCTCCCCTAAAAAACCCTGAAACATCCCTGCAGAACTTCACCCTGTGCCCAGGTATGAAAACACGGTTGTTGCGGGGTAAGGAGTGTCACCAGCTTCCCATGCGAGCAGTCAGCTGCAGCTCCTGTTCTCTGTACTTCCATTAGCATCAGTTGAATTGCTCTTCTATCGGAATATTTCACACCGATCTGCTTCTCCCTGATATTCTGTGCGCTGGGTCTAGTAGGAATACATCAGTTTGTATTTCCTGTATTTTCATATCTTCTCTCCTTAATATTTTATTAGAGTTCCTTTTACAAAGCTTACTCATATGTACTTCAGAGCTTTGAACATATTTGATACAAGGAATGATATTCAGATAATTTTGATCTACCTGAAGCATGCAAAATGCTTTTAATACACTTTAATATCAAGACGGAATTTAGTTTCAGTAGGAACTAGAGAGGAAAGAAGAAATGTTTGGAATTCATAGGATGGCCATAGTCTAGCAATAAAACACCTAAGGAGCAGACAGGAACACAGATTAGGCTTTGTCAGTGGTGCATATGGCCTAAACCCAAAGTCAGTTAGACATAATAGCGCCTAAACATGTTCCAGATATTGTTACAAGGGAGAACGGTCTATAAACACCCTTCTAAAACATCAATCTCTTGCCTTCAGAACTGCTTATTAACTGAGCTGAGAAATACATCAAATATGCTAATAAGGTAGTAACCAACAGCTAAGGAAAAAATAAACCACCAAATGTTCATTTACATTAGGATCACAGCGGCAACAGCATACTGATAATTTAACCCCCTCTGCTCTGGATAACAACCTCAATGTGACATGAAGCACAGACTGTATAGAGAATACTGTAATTGAATGACCTTATTGTCAGTTTTAAACAATTAATGATATTGAGATAATTCAAAAGGACAAGTGGAAGCCTGTTTGCTACATCAAAGACTACTTAATAATCAGTTTTATGCGCTGAGATAATGAGATATATTAGCCCCAGAGTTGAGGGGGGAGGGTCAATGAAATATCTTAAATTCTCTTAAAGAGTAAGGTCAGAAAGAACACGTGGCTTTCCATGCTTGCAAGGAGGAATCTCCCACTGAAGCAAACAATAATAATAAAAACGAACAAAACAAGAGAAGGCAATGATTTGCATGTATGTAATTAAAGGAGATTAAATTAGACTTTTTTTTTTTGATCTGCACTTGACATTTTGGGAAAGGTTGGTGGCCATTCACAAAGAAATCCTGGGGCACCTTGTTTTGTACCATGTTTGGCAGCACCTGCTATAAACTGCTCTCTTCTCTATTTTTTCATTCACCTCGTGAGTTATGCATGTGTAATTTCAGAATCTTTATTATCAGAAGAAACAGCTGCTCATTACAACAAGATTATTGTTTTGAGATATATACTGCATTCATGTTGAAGAAAGAGGTTAACCCTCTCTGTACAGGAGGGTATACAGATACATAGCTCTAGGAACAGGCTGTGCACACAGTATTTCCATAGATTCAGCTGTACAACCCCAGAACTTTGTAACCTTTTGTTTTATTTTCTAGCCAGGATCACATGCCAGACCTACCAACTGTCCTTTCACAAGCTTCCCAATTTTTCCTCTGTGTATAAGAAAACGTGAATGCCTCACTACCAATCTGCATACGCCGGTTAGTGCTGGGTGGATAATACAAGAGGGACATGTGTGGATTTGAAATCACTGTAGTGTTCAGCTTTAGTATGATTATTGTAAAAGAATCAATGATTTATATAGAAACAGTATTGCTAAAGCGTCAAAATGTCAGACATTTCTGAACAGAAAACTGTTCTTGCCATCTATTAATCTATTTTTGTATCTATTTTTAATTATAAGTTAAGGCAATTTACAGGGAACTGTATATGATATTCAGTATTCAGTGCTCTGCAAGCAGCATGGGCAAGTTCTTTACTGCTTTCCTTTTGTATTGTAGGCATTTATGCATACTTATTACTTGATAGCAGTGGGGTTTACTTTACTGGGTACAGGTGCAGTAGTTAGTATATCCAATACAACCTCATATCCCACAACCCTCTGTGGCACCCAGGTACTTAGAGCAGACCAAATTAAACTGTAAAGCTAGATTTCTTTTTAAAAGGAAACCATACATCATACATCTCCTATTTTACAGTTTGGGTGAAATATACTCAACTTTTTTTAAAGACTGCAGCCCAGCATACTATGGGTGCTTAAACTCCATTAGTGCCAGAACAGGTGATTATATCCCTTGCCGAAGAGGAAAAATATTATCAACTTAAATGACTTAATGTAATGATGGGCATTTTAGAAAACATCTCTAGCTAACGGTGAAGTCTTCCTGACAATCCTGGGAAATGCAGAAAAATGGAGAAAAATGGAGGGGGACAGACACTGACCAAGTTTAAATGATGTGTAAGGAGCAGGGCAAGGTCCTGATTCAGCTTTTTTAATCTCAGCTCTTGCAATGTGCTATGGGGTCTCCACAGACTGTCTTCACAAGTTATTCAAGGCCACTTGTTATACTAGGCCAAAATGCAGTAGATAAATGGGCTTCCACAGAGGGTTAACGAGAACCAAGCAATTTCCAAAGAAAAAAAACTAGATTTTGAGGAGTGAGGCTGAACATGAGACTGGAGATGAAGAAAGTGATACTCCCAAACTATTGACATATTGCAGTGTGAAACTGGCTCCTCCAGCATATTTGGAGCTGGCTTTAATTTTGAATCTGCCCCACTGCTCTGAATTATGACAGATCATTATGGAGTCCGTATCTGCCTTCCCCTCACGCATTCATCCAACCAAGCAAGATGCTACAGTGTGGCAGAGCTCCAGAACATTGACATCTTTTTTTGGCAAATAATTAATTTCAAAGTATTTTCTCAAATACATGTAGGCTTCTAGTCAATGAAAATATGAGTTTGCCACTTATTCAAACCATCTGTCTTTATTTTTTAAATTATAATTGTGCAATATGTCCATTTTCTAGGATTATTATTTCATTTTTTATGAAGATTACTTTTAGGCAGCTGAAGGTTTTATCTGTAATTAGAATATGTATACACAGTTTCGTTAAAGGTACTCTATCCAAGCTAAGATACAAAACCTGTTTTTCTAACAAAGGAAAAACCCCACTGCAGTGCACAGATGACATTCCTTACAAACTGTAGTGCAGCAATAAGTCAGATTTAAGATCCTGACTGTGTATCATGGCATTGAAACTAGTTCATTAAAATGTGTTAGAATGGAAAGATCTTCACATTCAATACCCGATTTATATGAAAATCTACTTAAAATATACCACTGGGACAATGCAAGGTGTCGATATACTTAGCAAGTGACAGAGGTCATACCTTCTATATTGCACATATTAAAATATGTATTTTTATATTAAATTTTAATAATTTACTGTGTTTTAAAGGAAAATGTAATTTTGGAAAAGCATAAAATGATGAGCCCTTTGACCTCTGGAAAAGATCTGGAAAAAAGCATCTTGCATTACAAATCATTTATCATTCATATGATCTTTGCTTCCTGAATACAAGACTAACTGACTTTTGAATGCAAGCTGGTGATTTCTGAATGCAAGGCTAAGTGTTCTGTTTATGGTACAGCTGGGCCATTCTCACCATGCTGCAAAAAGTCAGCTGAAAGACTTCTTTTCAGACAGCAAGATAATGAAAATGGAATGATTATTTTTCTTCTCTAAGCTGAGACAAATATGGCAAGCATATATTCTGAGTCAAGAGTTTTACTGAATACATTACCATTATTTTTTTCATCAATGAACTATAGAGTATTTAGCAATAAATTGAAACATTTAGTATTTCATTTTGGAAAGGTCCACCTTGTGCTTTCTGGGCAACAATGAGTAAGTTGCAATGCCGAGTAGGTCAAAAAATCTTAGCAAGAACAGCCAAATAGGAAAAGTACAGCAACACGAGAAACAGTATAGACTTGTTTTAGTATCTGTTTAAGGACAGAACTAGTCAACAGGCTATGAATAGTATGTTTTCTGTGAGAAACTGCTGATTCATAGAAAAATGTTGTTTTTGAATAGCGTATCAAATTCAACAGCATATTTTTCATGCAATTATTGAATTATTTCTTCCTGATAAGGTCAAACACAAAACATTTCATTCTCACTTTACCATTTATACTTTTGCATTAGTAGTCAAAACAAACAGAAATGTGCTGGTTTCCACATGATCAAAATGAAATATTTACTTCATAAAAATGAAGGGCTGTGGAACACTTCTTTCATTTTCAGGGGGAAAAAAAAGATATTTTAAATTTTTCAAAATGTTATGTTTTTACACAGCAGAAATTCTGTTTGAAATGTAGCTTATCACTGGGGACTCACTGGGTGATAATATAATGACCCATAGACCATAAAGCTGAGATCTAGATGACCAAAGAAGAAACCTGCTGTTCAGCATCACCACACTCAGCAGGTGCCGACAACACGGTAGAGTCACCCTTGGTCAGCTCATCCTTTGGCACCTAATGCTTGGTTGGTGGGCATGCTGAGGTGTGCCTGCACTGATATGACATGGTTTAGTGGTGGACTTGGCAGCGTTGGGTTAACGGTTGGGCTCAATGATCTTAAAGGTCTTTTCCAACCTAAACAATTCTAGAATTCTGTGATTCTATGATATATAGGTTAGTCCTCGGGGCTGTTCTCCAGCACCCCCAGAGAGCACCTGGCAAAGCAGCAACACAGAGGACACCAGAGAGCACCTGGCCATGTGATGTCCCAGCTGAGGAGATGCTGAGTTCACCAGTGCCCTTGGGCAGGGAGAGATCTGGTTTCCAGACCCTTTGCGGTCAGATGTTCTGAAAGCAGTGCTGATTTGAAAGCACTCAACACCAGTTCAAAAGTGACATGTGAACACTACAAAGAGTGTATTCAGGTCTGACTCTGTGGCAGTGCTTTAGCCACTGTGGCTGGTGTGATGCCTAATCTGAGCTCTAGTGCAGACCACAGGGCCGGGGCCTCTAGGGGCCAAGCTGAAATTGATACTTGTACTGCATAGAGCATTGGTGTGTCTAATTAACCCAGTTAAGGCTTGCAGGAGGCACTTCTGGAAACTTCAGGTGCTCTATAAATAACCGTTTTTCTTATCTTCATATGCAGGTCTTCATATTTTCTTGTCCCTTATGAAGAAAACAAGAAACATGTTAAAGATGTAGCAGAAGCCCTCAGATACCAATATTATCTGCCAAGCCTGTTGCAAATGAAGGACTTTTTAAAAACTAAGAATCCAGATTTGAGAGGCACATGTGTAGAAATGTGAGGAATAGTAGGTCCATTTATATCCAGGAGTGCTGCTTGTTCTTCCGCTCACCCAGCAAGTGGCACATACTCGCCTCTGCCTCTTAGGCCTGGACCTTTTGACGAGGTGACCATGGGGAGCCAGATTTGCTGTAAGTGCTGCAGAAAGTAAGCACGAGAAGAAACTAATTTTCTACTTGCTAGAGTTTATGCAGTTTTTTGACCTTTTCCAGAAAGCAACTTTTGTATTTTTTCATTCCATCATGTACTATTTGTACCTTCAGGTAGTGAAAAACATCTTTACTGTGAATGGCAAAGGACTGTATTGCTTTATGCAGTTTTTGCCCTGCTGTAAAAGCCCGTGCAAGGTTGCAGAAAGAGGGAGAATCAGGGAGATTATTTCACAGTTCACCTTCTCAGAAAGCAATGTGTTTGAATGTATACCTGGAATGAGGTGATGTACGTGAATTGTTATGTTTTATGTATGTGTACAGGTGCATGCACACACACTTTCACATGAACCACTAATAATTGATCAAATTGTCAAATAAACAGGAGGGAGCAAAATTTCAAAAACCCAGACTTCAAATCGCCTGAGAGGCTTGGGATTTTCAGAAGTGTCTCTGAAGAGACAAAATTTATGGCTGCTATGGTTCCTACAAAAGAGCACAAAGAGGAAAAAAGAAGTCTTCTCCTCCCTATGTGGGCATCACAGCCCTTTGTGAAGCCCTGTATGTAGGTTTGCAGTCCTTCTCTGGCACGCATAGGGGAAATGTGAGTGCACTAGCCTACAGCCAGGGTGTAGTAGGGGATCAGGCGCTTGAGAGCATTGTATTGTGCATGGCACGTATTCTACATGGCAGATTGTCATGCAAGTAAATGCTGACAGATTCACTTTATACTCCCTCCCAGTTTCTTCATTCCCCTCTAGAGTCTGAGCCAGATGTGCTGGCAGTGCTTATGGGAGAGAGGCGGCTGAGATGCTTCATGCTGATGCTGTCTGTGGGTTTGGGGCCTGCCTTTCCCATGAATCTTAATAAAGGCTCCAGAAAGCTTCGTTTCCAAGCGTTTGACAGGCTAATGCCAGTCCAGAAGCAACGGGGGAGCACACTGTGCATACTTGCATACAGCAGCCCTGCTGGGTTTTCACTATTAATTGTCCTCTCATGTGCCTTCGTATTCTACAGGGAAAAAAATATTCCCTCTGTAGTGAAAAGAGACACTTCGGACAAAGTGGAATCGGCACCGTTCTCCTTTGCAAAGACTTGCTTCTTCAGAGTGTATGCTTTAAGAAAAGAGGCATATTAGACATAACACTGACTTGGATGTGTTTAAATTACCTGGCAAGCACCACAAGTTTCTGCTTTTGCTGATTACTGATCTGTCACCTTCATCCATTTCTTGTTTCATTGGTCATGTTGTGTGCATGATATTTACACTGCAGAGGGAATGTCATTTCCTTCTGCCCCACAGGCTGGTCACTTGGAGCATGATTGTCCCCTCACACTTCAGGGGGTCGCTGGCAACACACTGGTGTTGAGAAAATGGGAGTGAAAGGATCTTGCCTGCTCTTCTCTTGTATACTTCATTGACTCATCAGCTCTGCCTGCATGCACTACAGCTATCTGCAGAGTGATTCACAGGAGATACTGCTCCTGAAATTGCTGACTTAGCGAGCCTTGAAAAGAAGGCCAGAACAGAGGGCATTTGGGCTGATGGATGGTTATAGAGGAATCTTAAATACTATTACAAAAGAGAGAAAAAAAGGGGGGGCATAGGGTGGGGAGGGGTGGGGGGCAATGGAAAAAAAAAAAAAAAAAAAGAAAGAAAAGACAGAGAACTGGCATACTGGAACACAGCTCTGCCCCTTCTCTGGAGCTGCCTCGGCTTTCCTGGCCAGCACACTGAATAGTTATTCTGAGGGTTTAAAAAATCAGTCAGAAAATCTTTTGTGGAAAAAAAAAATCATTCAAACCCACCACATTTCCAAACAACACATAAGATGTTAACTATGTGAATCCTCTTATAGTAACACAACATTTGGGACAATGTAATATGCCAAAAGCATACTTTTTTTCTGCTCTCCCATACTTTAAATACAAGCGGCCAAAATGCATATTGACCTCAGTACTGGGAACCTTGGATTTCTAATGCTTTTTCAATAAATACAAGAATCGTAGGCCTTGAAATGTAGACTGTAAAAAATTCTTTACAGTTTCAAGCTAAAAGCCTGATCTTCCGTTCTGTTACAGAAGAAGGATAGTCCTGGGGCATTTCTTGAGAGGAGAGCTATGACCCTAGAAAACCCTTCCCTTTTACTATTCTCGTTAGAATAAGGTTCATTCAATTCATAAAGACTGGAAAGAAGTCTTTTTCCATGACCAAACCCTTCCTTTCCAAAATAACATGTGGATTATGAAATCTGAAAAAAGTCTGTCTTCTTTACCAATAAAACTCCTTAGGAGGCATTTGAGCACGTGTCCCATGTCCAGGACAGTGCAATTGAATATTAGCTCTAAATGAACAAGACTGACACTACAAATAAGATGATTAGTTTGGCAGCTGGCTGCTTTAAAAAAGTTGTGGAAAACTGAGGATAATTGAGGAATATATTGAATATACAACTGTATAAGGCCAAATACTTTAAAATAGTACTTTGGATTTCATCATTGCAAACCTGTGAGCTGGAGACTGTGTTTTGATTAAATGATCCTTTGTGGTAAGGACATAAGTGTATTAGAAATTGAGGCTGGTGATATGAAAGAATTTACTTAGTGACCTTGCCAAATATTTTTTAGTACCTTTAGCGTTCTCACTGTCTTTAGATAGCTGAACCACACAGAATAGGGTATGCATGTTTGGGGTTTACAGTCACTAAATAGTGCAGAGCTCCCACATGGTTCCATTCTGCCACTTTTGCTGGGTCAAGTGTAGCAGTCACAAGATGAGGCTTGTGTGTGCTGAACATGCAGGGGGACTGGGGAGCAGCAACAGCCTTTTTGAGAGCCAGGTTGAAAGGCCAATTTTACAAGTGGTGCCACTGGAGACTACAGACCTCAAACAAATGAGCATGTTCTCTAGCTGTGAAACCAGGAAAGTTTGCAAAACTGTGATTTTTTCTATGAGCTTGAATTATTACATTGTGTGTGTGGGGGGAAATCTATTGTGCTCCTGCTGATATGATGAAAACGTCTTTCTCTATATGACTGAGCCTTTATATTTTTTCATAAATGCAGAGCGGGCAAGCGCAGAGTTAACTTTGATGAGAGACTACCAGGCAGTCTGAAGTTAGTGCAAAGTTTAGGCACGTGGACAGAATGATCTAAATAGGATTACAAATAGGAAATGCCAAGGATGAAATGTCTAGCTGCCTGTCACGCTGGCCCTGCCTATATAGGACAAGTGGCATGATTGCAGTGAGAACAATTTAAAATTTCTTCCTTAGTACTTTAGCAACATTTTTATTGAAATCATGGGCTTTTGCCATTATGGAAACTTAAGAATTGCCATATCAGAGTAGAAGCAGCATCCATTAGTTCTTTCTTCTGATTTCTATGTCCTATAGAACAGGCTTTAAGATCATATAGGAATATAAGAATTGCCATACTGAATAAAACTCTGTGCCACCTAGTCCAGGTTACCAGTGCCACACACTTCAAAGGATGGGAAAAGAATGTGTCACTGGGAAGCTGTAACAGAACCTGTGCACAGAGCTTCATTCCAGCTTCTTTCTCTGTGTCCCAGACTTTTTCAAGTATCATTGGTAAATTAAATTTAGAAATATTTTTCAGTCCCTCTAGGAACAGACACATATATTAATACTGGCCATTTTTTTTTTTTTGTGTATTCTAACAAATACATGGTTTAACTGCTGAGATGTTTGCATGGGTGTTTGCTGGCTGTAATGGACTCAGACCAAGGTGGACAGCAGGTTTGGTACACCTGTATCCTGGTCTTAAAGGTGATGCCTCCAAAGCGTCACCAAGACTTTCACTGATACAATTGAAACAATTGAGAAATAGGTAAAAATTTAGACTCCCCACTTAAACAAGATTAAATAATGGCTTTAAACCAAACTTGCTCGTGCTCTCTGATCCTTGAAAAATGGCTTTTTTTCTCAAGGATTCCTAGAGTAAACAACTTTCAAGGACTTCTTGGGTTGAAACAATCTCCACACATCTGCATCCCTAGGAGCAGGGGTCCTCAAACTATTTAACCAGGGGGCCGGCACGCGGATGAAGTGGCAGGCAGTCATCTGCGGCTGCTTGGTTTCCCCCCAACCCCCGGCGGGGAGGCGGGGGGGTCTGTAAATACTAGGGGCCAGATTTGAGGACCCTGGGGGGCCGTAGTTTGAGGACCCCTGCCTAGGAGAGTCTCTCTGCCACTGCCACTGAGATCTGCCTCTGTGTGTCTGCTCTTTGATTCTTCTGGGGCAGGGGTCCTCAAACTACGGCCTCCCAGGGTCCTCAATCCAGCCCCCAGTATTTACAGAACCCCCCTGGCCCCCCCCACCGGGGGTTGGGGGGGGGAAACCAAGCAGCCGCAGATGCCTGCCTGCCACTTCATCCGCGCGCCGGCCCCCTGGTTAAAAAGTTTGAGGACCCCTATTCTGGGGTATACAGCTTGAAATAAAGCCAAGCCAATCTGACAAATGCCTCACCTTGTGTCCTCAATTTTCCTTGTTTTGGTATTTACCACAGCCTCATAGTAAATTGATCCAGGGAGCCAAACCAGCAGAAAACTGACCTGAAAACAACAAAAAGTGGGGGTTTTGCAACAAATTTAGCTCACTGAACCAGCCCACTGAAGGTCAGATGGATGCCAATGCCATCTCAAGGAGTATCTGTAATGCAGCTGGAGAGGGGATGCCTGTTCTTGGTAGATCACCTCATCCCTATTGCAAAACTACAGCCTTCAGGAGTAGTTGGAGGCTAGCTGGCCACAGTCTGTCCTTCCCTGGCTATCATAGTCTCCCTCCCACCCCAGATGTTGAGCAGCAGCTTGAAGAAGGGCATGGCCTCCCCAGGACCCTGGGGTACTCAGCCTTTCCTGAACACAACATCCAGGATGTGTCAAACCAGCAGCCAGCCTCCTGGTTCCTACATGGTCAGTGAACTGTGCACAAATAAAACAGATAGGCCTGTCTCTGCCATCTTGTAACCTCTTCCTTGCAGTCATCATCTTGTCTTCCATTACAGCCAGCAGGCAGCATTAAAGCACTGTGATTATATGGCTGCTACATCAGAAATCACAACAAAATGCAATTTGTAGTCAGGTGTCTATTCTTCTCTAACTTTTTTTTGATTGTTTAGCCACAATCTTTACTGATTAATACAAATTTCTGCTAAAAAGAAGAAATAGGGGAAAAAATCATAAATTTGCCTCAGTGTAAAATTCTTACTCCAATGAATTACTGTTATGCTGCAGACGGTAGTAATAGCAAGTAAACGATTCAGTATTATTGTAATGCTGATGATTATTGTTCATTTCTGTTCACCAAAACAAAGAAAATAAAAAAATTGCCCACTGTCTTCAAACTCGCCTCATATCAAATCCCCTGGGCTTCATTCCCGACCTGCACCTGCCTGACATCAGTGTGGGCCATTGATTTCCATGAGGAAACACTCAATTTGCACCGGTGCCCATGACTGAAAAAAACAGGTCCTGGCTTTTTACGGTGTTCAGCATACTGTCTTGAAATCAGACAAAATTAGCCAGAATTTGTGAATTGGTTATTCTTTGCCTGCTGAAACAAGGCAATGTCTGCAAGCGCTGCTTTGAGAATCTGTTCTTTTTGTCTGAGAACAGATGTCTGGGAGGGATTTTGGCAGGACCCACTCTGTCAAACAGTCCGGCTTTGACAGTTACTTGCTTGAGGGACGGCTGAAATGCAAAGCATTTCTGATCAGAATATCATATTCATCTGGAAGTTAATTACTGTGTCTGCCTTGGTATAAATAATTAATTATGCAAAACCCACACAGCTGTGGCTGGACAGAGTTAAGTGACTTGCTGTCAATGTCTCATGGTTCTAGAAAGGATGAAGGGATTTAGAAAATAAGCTCTTTAACTCCTGGGCTACGCTATTGTGGTAGCCCCTTCCTGATCAGATCAGAATATGATTACCACTGAGAATGTTTTTTTACAAAAGAACATTTCCCTGTTTAGCCTGTTTGGGCCCCAATAATAATGTCTTATCAATTACTGTGGCTGTGTCAAGCTAAGAAGCCAAACACATTGATTGTTCTAGGGAAATGGATTTGCAAAGTCTCTTTGACTGCAGTCATGCTCAGAGCAACCACCAAGCAAAGCAATGTTTGCATCCATCCGAGTGTGTGTGTGTGTGCATAACAGCAAGTGAAGAGTGAAGGCACATGGGTGCAATAATCAACCTCTCTCATTTTAGAGTTGACAAAGGTAAAGAGAAGGCCAAGTTTACAGAAATCATGAATATTGTTGACAGCAGCAGTTCAGTATCTGATCATATGAACAATGGACAGGCTCATGGGTTCACTCGTCAAATAAACAGCATTTCTGGAAGGCAAGGGTGCAGAAACGTGTCTTGCTATGCACTCCTTTATGGTGTGCTGTCTCCAGTAGATCATGGATTTTAAATGTACAAATAGAGGCATCAGCCAAGACTCATTTGTGATAAGTGGTTTTCTGCATGTAACTCTGATTTGCCAAAACATTTTTGCCTGCAGCACTAGTAAATGAAACGTTAAAAGAAAAGCTTTGTAAATGTGTCAAATACCTTGGTGTAGGCAAACACTGCTGAGATTACTGCAGTAAAATAAACTGCTACAACCCAGAGGACATATTTTGTACCCAGAAAGGATCAAATCACACTACAGTTCATCAGGATGAGTACAGATCTCAAGACATATTTTATTCTTTAAGTAATGCAAAGCTGTGAAAGCATCTATCTACTCAAATGAGCAGGGAGGGAAAAAAATAAAGTCTTTGAACGCACTAGATGTAGGAAATACTTATCTGTGAATCTTTTCCAGGGCTTTGGCTGTGAACCTTCTTCCCTGACCTTTGATCTCTTTGTTTCCTAACTGTATTATTAAAATGAACTTCCTTTTATGTAAACCTTTCCATCTTCTAAGGATCCCAAAATATGTTACGAAGTGGTGAATAGTAAAGTTGAGAGTGTAAGCAAGTGCAGAAGCAGTTAAGTACTTAGCGGTGCTTCACATATAACCTTGGACATTGTAACATGCAAAGTAAAAGGTAGTAGGAAAATGTCTTACCCTTTAAACTTTGCAGTCCTCCTGCCTACCACCAGGCAGACAGACAGGAGAGGATGCTGGCTGAAATGAAGCCTAATGCTTTTTCTAGTGTATCATTTTCCCCACGTGCTGGATGCAGTGTAAGCGCTGGATTAGTGTTTGTGTTCTTGTCACAGAAATTCAAACTATAGCTTGCTCTGCACAAGGATGCTGTCAAACAAGTGGCAGTAATGTTTGGGCTATTTTTCCAGCAAGAAGCAAGGCTCTGGTTGAAGGTCCATGCACCAGCTTGTGACCCTCCATTCCATTTAATTGTTAACATGCACCCTGGCACAGCTTTGGACCTGCCAGATAGTGCTCCTCCAGTTCAGGTTATCACCCTGAGCCAAGGACTTTTCAATAACAGGCAGTATTCATGAGGTTTTTAGAAGAAACCTGTCTAGCCATGTGGTACTTGTCTTCAGAGTCAGAGGACTGGTCAGGCTTGGGAGCAGTCCTGGTCCTCCAGAAGACAGTCTGTAGTTCTGTCACTAACTTCAATGTGAGTGGCTGTCAGTAAATAAGTTCTACCACAGAACAGAAACGCTTGTATGTACATTGCCTTAGCTTAATATAAGTGTTATCAAAAGTTGTGATAAAACTTGGAGGAGGCATGTAACCTCTGACAAAGGTTGCAAGCCTGAAGAAAAAGTGATAGCATTGTTTTAATGCTGCCAAAGTTGGCACCTTAAAAACACGCATCATTTTTTACATTGAAGAACACCCTTTTTGAGCAAATCTAATGTGTCTGCATGTTGTCATTTCTGACAATGGAAACACCTCAAATCCCTGGAAGCATTGTTCAGCAGTCATCTAATGTATTTATGGCACTGGAAATTACTAGTAAGGGGGACAGGAAAACAAGAAAGAAAAATGGAAGTTTGAGGATCCCAAAATACAGTCATGGAAAGATTCTTCTTGCTTCAAAAATATGATCTCTAAATTCTTCTAAGAAATAAAAAAAGAAGGGGAGGACTGGAAGGAATCATTTGGTTATGTGTCAAAAAGCTTTGTTGGCCTCAGTTTGGCACTGGTGGCCAGTAGTCCTCAGCTCAAGATTATTTTAGAAGGCAATTTTCATCCACATTTTTCTTGCATCATAATAACCTGGTTGTTGTATTTGGTCTGGCTGAGATGGAGTTAATTTTCCCCATAGCAGCCCTCACAGCGCTGTGCTTTGTATTAATAGCTAGAAAGGTGTTGATCACACACCAGTGTTTTGGCTGCTGCTGAGCAGTGCTGGCATTCCCCCCCTCACCAGTAGGCTGGGGGCTGGGCAAAACTTTAGGAGGGGACACAAGCCAGGAAGCTGACCCAAACTGACCAAAGGGGTATTCCATATGACATCATGCTCAGCAATAAAAGAGAAAGGAGGGGTGGGGGCATTCATTATTATGACATTTGTCTTCTGGAGCAACTGTTATGTGTACTGAAGCCCTGCTTCCTGGGAAATGGATGGACATCGCCTGCTGATGGGAGGTAGAGCATAAATCTCTCATTTTCTTTTGCTTCAGCATATGGCCTTTGCTTTTGCTTCATTAACCTGCCTTTGCCCTGACCCATGAGTTGTTTTCCATCTTATTTTCTCCCCATCCTGTCCTGCTGAAAAAGGCAGCGATAGAGCAGCTTTGGTGGGCACCTGGTATCCAGCCAGGGTCAACCCACTACACTGGCACTTCCTGAGATTCCACTAATCTTTGTCACCCCATGCAGTGGTACATTACCAGGACACTCAGCTTTGCTGGCACCACTCAGCCCATTCATCTTTCTCCCTTTCGCCCATTCAGTCTGTTTATATCTTTCTTTGTTTGTGTACTTCTGCTCATTTATTTTCTTTCATCCATCCCTAGGCAAAGCTCTCCCACCATTCCTTCTCCTTGGGGCAGTGTCTTAGCATGGCCTCTTTGTCCTCTCATCCTTCTCTGTGGTTCAGTCCTTCATCCTCTGCAGACCAGCCATGCACGGATAGCATCATCCATCATCCATGCACACTCAGCAATGCCAGACCTGCCTACTTTGATACTACTGTTTAAATTAC
Organism: Falco peregrinus; assembly: GCF_023634155.1. Lineage (NCBI taxonomy): Eukaryota > Metazoa > Chordata > Aves > Falconiformes > Falconidae > Falco > Falco peregrinus. Next base: position 65,043,882 of record NC_073727.1, read on the forward strand.
ACCATCCTGACATCCTCCTAAATGGATCAGCACTTGTCCTCTGCATTCAGATCTCACCAAGCTACATTTGTAACAAAGTCTTTACAGATATGAAGAAAGGGAGGATTACAGTGGCAGGTACTGCTATGACTTTTTTCTCATTCTACATCAGTGTTTGAAGAAAACATGAAGTGTGTTTCTATGTTAAACATATCTATCCATACATGCATATAGATATCCATCTCTCTCTTTCATATATATATACGTGTAATATTAATTTTTAGGCTTTCAGTATTCCCAGAAGGGCACTTATACAGTCGGTAACAGGACTCTTGCCTTTTAGTTAAAGAATTTTAATAAAAAAAAAATTGAGAAACTAGAGTATTGGGAGCCTTAAATTACTGATGAGCTGGTATTTCTGCAGTTTGTAACTTCAGCACTTAAATTCTCCCCATCTCTCACAGTAGACATCTTAGACATTTTGTGGCACTGAGTTTCAAGCTCAAGTTCCCCATCTGTACGTGATTTAAATAACAAGGTTGTGAGGCTAACCTAATTCTTCTGACTTACTGAAATGCAATGGCAATAAGGCTATATAACCACCTAGCCAAATAAAAAAGAACAGTAGGCAATTCAGTTCCAACGTCCTCTCCAATTTGGGGTACAATTTTAGCAGTTTATTCAGAATAACTTCTCCATTTCTAAAGCTACATCCCATTTTACTCCTTGCTTTCTGCGATGTGTGTAAGCCTAGGGGCAAAGTATTTTATCAGTGTCTGGGGATGAAGCTCACAGTCGCACTGGGCACAAATGCAAGTCATATTGGGGCAAGAGAGTTGTCTTTCCACTGACCACTTGCTCATAATTGTATGAATAGACTCGCGGTTTGCTACAGGACTTGGGCTCAGACTGCTTTCTCTACCTGTATTTTAGATCCTTGCATGTTTCCTCGAATGCTCTCAGGTCCTTTGGGATAAGAAAGTACAACAACTCATGTTCAGCCCCCATGGGCCTCCTCCATCACACTGTTCATGTTCTTCCCTCAGGCACTGACCTGTGGAGAACTATACCACACCTACCTCTGGCTCTAAGACCCTTTACCTTAAATTTACAGACATCCACCATTGTAATGCAGCAGGTAAGTAGGATCACTGGAATTATATTGTCCATGCATGTAGGCAGATACATGCTAGAGACAGCTATCTTCCCTAAAGTTACATGGGGGATGAATCTATCTTGATGTCTTTAAGAACAAGCCCCGAGAAGTCCTTTCAGTCAGGCCCCCTCACCTTAGCATAGGATCTGAAGCTTGTGTCTAACAGTGTGGGATCTCAGCAATGCCTACCTTTTTCAGAAAGATTACCTTCTCTTTCCAGGAGCTTCTGATAAAGTGACTTCAGCATGTAATACATTATTAGCAGAGGAGCAGCACTGTGCCTTCTCCATTATAAACCTCTACTCACAACTCCCAGCAGGAGCAAGACAGGTCACCGAGTCACTATTAACCAATAGCTGGCAGATAATTGATTTTGCACTTGTGTATCAGCGCTTGCAAACCATAATTTAAAAGCTAATTTGCTTCGTACTTTTAATATCATAGGCAGTTTTGTATCCTATCCTACAAAGCCTGAGCTCATCACAGTCCATCATTTTTAGTGCTGTTGGCCTCAAAACTGGTCTTTTGTAAATTTGTACTCTATAACACTCTTATCTCTTAACCCAAATGCAAGAAATAGCCCTCCAGCACCAGTTGTCTCATGGAGACATCAAGGGAGAGTTTTGAAAACTGAAGCCACTTTAGGGTAGTTTTAATGAGGCCATGTTTGCTAAAGCATGACTGACAGAAATAATAAGTTAGCATTTATGAGGGAACCCTCAGAAATTGAGCTGCAGCAGGCAAAAAGCCAGCAGAAATTGTTGTGCTGTTGAAATATCTCCTAAAATAGCTTTCCTAGCCCAGCCTAATGCAATTAAAGTTACTGATGTACATAATATGAAAACTGGGAGCTCTTCCTGTTAATAACCACTGTGTAACTGAAGTAATCCATTCCATTAATTTAATATACACTCTCATATCCCCCGATAATAGACATATAATTAAAGTGATAGACTTTGCGTTCCAAACTGAAAGTTTGCAAAGGGCAGTTCTATATAAACAAGGCATTTTGCTTAATCATTGCTCAACGTCATCTTGTTTTACTTTTTTTTAACGAAGTATCAGTAGTAAAATTCAGAACAAATTCGTATTTGTACTAGTCAACTTTATCATCAAGTAAGCATGCTGCCAAATGAAGATTGATTTTAAAGAAAACAGTAAGTGATTGTAAAAGGTGAGGCTGGTGTGGCTAAAAATACACATTGCAGTTGGAAAAGGTCCATATTCAATTTAATATTATGCTTATGTAAATATACTAAAAAGATTGACATTCTTTTTTTTTTTTTCCACAGTGTTGATCAGGAATTGTGGTAAGATTATTGTTATTTTGTATTCCTCAAAACCTTTGGCAAGAACTTAAAATGATATAAAAGACAAGAAAGTAAATTTTGAGTAGTGATACAAAAAATATCTAAAGGAACAATGAAGCTGAAGAAATTATGTTTAAAACTTCAGGAGGTTAGGTGATTGATTAGAAAACTATAAAATAGAGGGAAAGCACTGTTAGGTTTTGGGAAAAAGAGGGAAAATATGATGTTTGTTTTTCCAAATTATTTCGTATTTTGTATATATGTAAATATATAAGATACAGAGATTTAAGACTTGTGAAATTGTATCGATAGGGCAAAGAAAAAATATGCAGTATATGAGCATGTTGAGAGATGAATGTAACAATAGTAAGCTATATGTGTAATTATCATGAAAGTAAAAGGGAAAAATAGGTATTCAAGAAAGCTAAATATTCATGAAAATAAATGAGTCAAGTAATTATTAGAAAGGAAATAAATATGCCAAGATTCAGAAGCCATGGTAATTTTGGACTGTATAAATTTTAGCTTGTGATGATATAATGTGATATTACAAAGTATGGAAAGATCTTGCATTGCTTATGAAGTACCAATATTCCTATTGGTATTGGTAAAAAAAAGCTAAGGTCATTCCTATATCATCTTTGCCAATGAATAGAATTTTTTAGTGTATTTTTTAAAAATTTTCTTTCCCATAGCTGTGTTGAGAAGTAAAGATGCAGTTCGTTCTTTGTGGTCATTCAGGTTGTTTACTGCTGTTCATGTTGTTCACTGCATGTTCATTGCTAGCGAACCTTATCAACAGCTTCTGAATAGCTTTGTGGAAAGTTCAGCGGGGAAAAACTTGGGCATTAATGGAAGTATTAAGGTATACAATATATGTAAAGGTAAACTGATATAAGTTCTCCTGTAATACCAGTCATTTAAGGCAGGGAAGTGTCTATGGCTGTGTTCATGGCCTTCTGCTCTCTGTTCAGAGTATTGGCAAAGAAACTTCCACAAGCCAAAGCCAGGCTGTGCTCATTCAGTGCCTGCATACATTGCCTCACCTGATGATTTGGTAGACTCTTCTTCACTCCTTGTTCATCTTTCAGGGAACTGAAAATTATATTTTGGCATAAGTAAAGCAGGAAGAATTAAAAGTACTTCCTTCTTCCCAAATTTTTAATTTTGCTTTTAAGAGGATAAGGTTGTAAATACTTTCTCTGTGGTTGTCTGTGCACCCTGGCAGTAATGCCCTAAGGAGGGGGACCCACAGCAGGGCTGGTGCTTGCAGGTATGAGGAGAGCACCCCAGAGCACTGGTACCCCTGAGCAACAGTGTACCAACTCCTGGGGAGTGTTAAAGGGGTGAAGCATATGCCTGAGTTTAAGTGGGAGATGAGCAGGACCTTTTGTTTTTCAGTGTTTGACTTACCTGGAAGTAAGTGTAAAGTTTCATTTCCACCTACTTTTTCAGGTGCTGTTGTCCATTCACCACTCAATGCTAATTTGGTTTTTCATTGCCTTTGATCTACTTGTCACAAAAAGCTTATCAATGTGCTGAATAAGCAGCTTAAAAGCCCAAACAAAACTAGAAGTAAATTAATACCCTGAGTTGGAAGGAACCCACAAGAATCATCAATTCCAACCCCTGACGCCACACAGAGCAACCTAAAACTTAAGCCACATAACTAAGAACGTTGTCCAGATGCTTCTTGAACATCAACAGGCCATCACCACTTCCCTGGGGAGCTTGTTCCAGTGTGTGACCACCCACTCAGTGAAAAACATTTTCCTAATATCCAGTCTGAACTTCCTAATGCAGCTTAAAGCCATTCTCTTGTGTCCTATCACCAGACACCTGAGAGAAAACTCACTTTCACGAGGAAGCTGTAGACAGCAATGAGGTCACTCCTCAGTCTCCTCTAAGCTGAACAAACTTCGTATCCTCAGCTGATCCTCGTAAGTCATGCCCTACAGTCCTTTCACCATCACTGTTGCCCCCCTTTGGATATTCTAATATTTTTGTAACCTTCTTACACTGTGTAGTCGAAAACTGCTCACAATACTTGAGGTCAGATGGCACCAGTGCTGAGTGTAGTAGGACAATAATTTTTTTCAACCAATTACCTATACTGTATTTGATGCATTCCAAGATACTGTTGGCCCTTGTCACTGCCAGGGCACATTGTTGAATCATACTGAGCTTTCTATCATACAAAATCCCCAGACACTTTTCTGCAGGGCTGCACTCCAGCCTCTTGTCCTTGAAACCGTACGTACATCTGGGATTACAGCATCCCACATGCAGAATCTGGCATTTATTCTCATTTAATTTCTTGTTTAGTTTATCAGTGATTGCCCTATGCTCTAATCTATCAAGAGCTCTTTGTAAGGCCTCTTGACCCTTGAGGTAATCAACAGCTCCTCCTCATTTAGTATTGTCAGCAGATTTATTCAGTGTGCACACAACTCCTGTGTCCACGTCATTGATAAAAACATTGAAAAGAACTGGCCCTAAAATCGAACCCTTGGGAACACCACTAGTGACTGGCCATCAACCTGATGTTACCCCGTTTACAACAACACTTAGTCCAACCTTTCAGCCAAGTGTCCACCTATCATACTGTGTACATGTCTAGCTGGATGCTGGATATTTTGCCCAGAAGGGTACCGTGAGACACAGTATCAAAAGCTTTGCTAAAATTAAAAAAAAAAAACCAAACACCCTAACATCTACTGCCTTGGTGTATTTTATTTTGTCTCCTGATTCATTATCATTTTTCTAGTATTTCAACCTAAGCAAAATCAAGATTCAGTTAGGGTTCTTAAGACAACCTGTTACCTTTGCCAATTAGTGCATAGCAGGGTAAAAAATGTATGAGGTAGGAAATAGATCTGTATTCAGTCAGCTCATTACTGATATCATTATCAAACTGATACAGGAATCATTAAAAATGTATTGGATGTAAATAGCTTTCAATCTATATTCAGTTGGCTACATTTACACCAGTAGTGCTAATATATACTCCAAGTCATCTGTTCCCTTAATGAATACTAGTAACTATATGCACAATTCTTACTTTCATTTGGCATAGTAATTAAGGACATGTAACGCATAGAAAAATAGAAGCATAGAAATGAAAAGTTAAGGTACCTAGGTATGAACATACATTTGCTGTCTTTTAGAGATATAGTTATTGTCAACGTGAAAGTCCATCATAAGCTACCTGTTACAACCCAACCCTGCTTCCAGGACAGGCCAACCTTGCAATATGCTCCACTCTAAAGCACAAGAGTCTAAAGCACTATCCACTTCTACCAGAGCCCTAAAAATATGCCAGCCACCGTGGCTATGGTCTGAGGTGAGGTATGTGAGATTATGAATCTGGCTGAAGAAGGGAGGAGGAAATGGTCCTTCCTAAACCGGTAATTCTTTGACTGGGTCCCCAGCAGCAGAAAGAGAAAGCCTACCCCACCTACCTTCTGCCCAGCTCCATGTCTCCTCCTTCCCAGGGCTGCTCTTACCTCACACTCAGAAGGTGGCAAACTTCTGTTTGCTCTTAACCACTAGGAAAAGCCAGCTGTGCTCCAGGTCCCCTTCCCTACATTTACACAAGTCTAAAGGGATGTCTCCTTCTCGTTATTCCCACTCTAAAAAGAAAAACAAACCAAAAACCCTAGAAAAAAATCTGAAAAAGCAAATCCAAACCCAGAAAACCTCTTATCTGGTGAACAAGAATGATAGAGTCTTAGAATCATTTAGGTTGAAAAAGACCTTTGAGATCATCAAGTCTAACTGTTAACCCAGGACTGTCAAGTCCACTACTAAACCATGTCCCTAAGCACCCCATCTACATGTCTTTTAAACCCCTCCAGGGATGCAGAGGATTGAAGCTGGGCTAATTAGCATTGATAATGTACAACTGTGGGCTGGCTTCAGGGGCGGTGGGTTGGCTGATGTAGATAAGGTGCAGCTGTGGCTGGTTCTGGTAAGGGGTTGGGCAGACAATGAAGAGGGAGCAGCCGAGGAAGAGAGAGGAGGAAGAAGCAGAGATATGAAGAGTGTGTTGGTATGAGATGGTAAAAGACCTTGTTGCAGCTGGCTAGCTTGGAGAGTGCTGCAAGACAGGGATGGTGATTTGACCACCTCCCTGGGAAGCTTGTTCCAATGCTTCATCACCCTTTCCATGAAGAATTTTTTTCATAATATCCAATCTAAACCTCCTCTGCTGTAAATTGAAGTCATTTCTTGTCCTGTCCTGTCATTTATCTGTGAGAAGAGACCTGCCCCCGCCTACTTACAATCTCCTTTCAGGCATTTGTCAAGATCCATAAGATCCCCCCAAGTCTCCTTTTCTCCAGGCCAAATAACCTCAGTTCCCTCAGCCACTCCTTATAGGACTTGATCTCTAGATCCTTCCTTCCCCAGCCCCGTTGCCCGTCTCTGGACACGCTCCAGCCCCTCCAAGTCCCCCTTGCAGTGAGGGGCCCAAAGCTGAACACAGGATTCCAGGTGCGGCCTCACCGGTGCCCAGTACAGGGGGACGGTCACTGCCCTGGTCCTGCTGGCCACACTGTGTCTGACACAAGCCAGGGTGCTGTTGGCCCTGGTCCAGATCATGGATAAAGATATTAAACCGGACTGGCCCTAGCACTGAGCCCTGGGGAACAGCACTTGTGACTGGCTCCCAGCTGGATGTAACTCCATCCACCACCACTCACTGGCCACCCAGCCAGCTTGTAACCCAGTGCAGAGCACACCTGTCCAAGCCGTGAGCAGCCAGTTTCTGCGGGAGAGTGCTGTGGGAGATGGTGCCAAAGGCTTTACTAAGGTCCAGGTAGACAACAGCCACAGCCTTTCCCTCATCCTCTAGGTGAGTCACCTTGTCATAGAAGCAGATCAGGATCATCAAGCAGGACCAGGCTCTCATAAACCCATGCTGTCTGGGCCCAATCCCCTGTTGTCCTGCATGTGCCATGTGATGGTGCTCAAGATGATCTGCTCCATAACCTTCCCTGGCACCAAGGTCAGAATGACAGGCCTGTAGTTCCCCAGATCCACCTTCCTGCCCTTCTTGTAGATGGGGTCACATTGGTTAGCCTCCAGTCTTCTGGGATCTCTCCAGTTTGTCAGCACTGTTGATAAACAACGGAGAGTGGCTTGGTGAGCTCCTCTGCCAGCTCCCTTAATACTCTTGGGTGGATCCCATCTGGCCCCATAGACTTGTGTGTGTCCAAGTGGAGCAGCAGGTCACTGACGGTTTCCTCCTGGACTGTGGGGACTGCGTTCTGCTCCTCCTCATCCCCGTCTTCCAGCTCAGGGGGCTGAGTACCCAGAGGGAAGCTGGTCTTGCTACTAAAGACTGAGGCAAAGAAAGCTTTGAGTACCTCAGCCTTTTCCTCATCCCTTGTGGCAATGTTCCCTGCCACATCCAAGAAAAGACGCAGATTACCCTTGGCCCTCCTTTAGTTTCTAATGTATTTGTAAAAACATTTTTTGTTATCTTCTACTGCAGTGGCCAGCCTGACTTCTAGCTGGGCTTTTGCCTCTCTAATCTTTGCCCTGCAAAGACAAAGAGACACTAGGAAAAGCCCTGAGCAGTAGAGTTTGGCATACTTATTTAAATACAGGCTGCATGATACATTTTTTGCTGGTAAAAGGCAGATCATTGTGTTATTTCATGCAGCTGGCCTTCTTCCACTTCCACTGGCAGGGAGCTGTTTCAATTTGCCTGTGTATAGATCTCTTCGCAACTCCTGAACAGTGTTATTACTGTGAACCAAAATTATTTTGTTTCACTTGAATGAGAATAATTCACTTCTGCAAGATTTTTCTATAATAGTTGTTTTAAAGGCCATGTGCTGTTTGGCTGTCAGGTGTTGTTTTTCCACACAGTGCTACTTACTGTGTAGCAAGAAGCAGGTGCAGTCTTAGGGGGTGTACAAACTGACAGCATACATGGGAATTTATTCATTTTGTAAAGAAAAGTACAAAGAGCTGTACTTTGCATGTCTGAGTAAGTAATCAATAAAATGACTGCTTGCAAACTCTGCAGTTCCAATGAATGGAGGCAAAGATCAGAAAAAGTTTCTAAAAATTGCATTTCAGACACTTTGGCACAGTTAAAGTCTAACTTTCCATCCTTCTGCTCTTCAGATGTGAATTTTCCCTATGGTGATACAAAATACATCAATAAGCTGCACCTAGGATGCTGCTAGATTTATCAGTATTAAATATTGCTGTTCTAAGTGTAGGAGTTGACTGCATGTTAAGATCTGTTTTTTTACTGTCTGTTCCTCTGTGCACAGGAACTATATTCTGGGTCAGACCTATGGTTCCTTGAAGCAACCAGTGATAAATAGCAGAGCAATCCTGCAGCTAGGAAATGTGGAATAACCCTTCTCACTTAGCTTTTTGCTCTTTGTCTTGAATAGCTAAAGGGTGACATATTCCGGGGCAGGAAAATTTATCCTTTTTAAAATGTGCATATGAAACTTCTATTTTAATTTCTCATTTCTCGTAGATAATTTCAATAATTTCCTGCTATTGTAAGTTCTATTTCTTAATTACCTGGTGATAATTACCAGTGATTACTGAGACATGAACGCATGGAAAAGAGAACATACACACAAATAGAACTCCTAGAAATGCCAAAAACTGTTCTGAATTTCTCAAAGACAGAATTATAGATCAGGCATGATCCATTGCATTTATTATCTCACAGTAAAGAAGTAAATGCCAGTCTCAAGTAATGATGAGTTCTCATATTTTGAAGTAGGTCCAAAATGATTTTAGATGTTACACCTCTCAGATCTTGCGTACATGGAGAAAGTGGCCATCTGAGCAGCTGAGTTGCTATGCAGAAGCCACATACAGGTCAGAGCCTCTGTGGCCCTACCTCAGGTGCAAGTATAGTTACCTCTGGAAGATCAAGGTTATCTTTCTTCACACAAAGGCCCATGAGAAAGCAGGGGCAAGGGAACCAACACCAGAACAGGGCAATGCTACATAACAAAACAATCAAACAGAATTTTTGTAAATAGGCAGATCTATTGGGCCTTTCTGAGAAATAAAGATCTGAATCTAATTCACAGTGTCTGCTTCTTTATTTCAACAAAATAATGGAAAATGTGTCACAAAAAGAAGTCAGTTCTGAAGAAAGACCTCAAAGTCTCAGACATCTGGTTGCAGGTCCAGTCCTACAATATTCTCTACTAGCTATAACACTCTGATTCAGCAAGGGTCTCTCACTACTGAATTAGACTGTTTGATGCAGAATTCCGCTTGCCACTTCATCCTCCTAGCCTCAGCAGTACTGTGGGCTTCCTGATTGACACCACCTTCCTTTCAAGTTCATTTCAGCCTGGAAAATGCTCCCTGTTGTGCATTGTGCAATCTTCCCCTCTTTCAGGATGGCTTTCCCTATCCTAGGGTGTGATATAAGTACAAGGTAAAGAGCAGCTTTATCTCTGTGGACTTGATCTTTCAGCCACAACCTTCATAGGAATATAGTGAAACTATATTCCAAATAGACCTGATAGTCTGCCACACAAACAGGCTTGTGGTGACAGAATGTCACTTCTCTGGCTGTGTTCTTGTGAGCCACCTAGGATGAGCATGTGGCTTCAACCCATTTCTGATTACTACTTTACTTTATCTACAGACGCAGGTGCAGACAGACATGGTGATCATTGGCTTGCACTCCTGGAACACATAGAAGACAGCTCACCTTTCTCCTGGAAAAAGCTAAAGCAATCTCCAGTGAATTTTCATATAAGGCAAGGTCTCACATAACACAATCATCAAGGAGCAGCTGGTTTATACTCACGTCTTTGCGTGTAAGGCAGCAACCAATGGCTCCGATGATGGTTTGCTTTATGCTCCCTAGCATCCACTGTAGTCTTTCATCATGCACTGAGATGAGTGCTCCGGAAAGGCCCAAAGGTCTTGTAAAAGTGAAGGATTAAATATACACCCGAGGCTGGAACAAATGAAAAGGTAAAGGCTGGAGTCCTGGCAAGAGGGAAGCGCAGTGAGGAGGCATTGTGTGAATGTCTGGGGTTGGTTTGGAAGAGTCGAGAATAGGAGGATGCATTAGTTATGTGTCCTGGTGTCAGGGCTTGCTAGGGGGAAGTGGGTTGTATGGCAAATGGATAAGAGGAGTAAGGAACTGAGGAAACTGGGTGTCTGAAGAAGGTCTGGTGCATGGCTTAGGATCTCCATATTGACTAAACAGGATGAGCAGGAGAAGGTTGGAGAGTTACAAGGTTACAGGTAGAGATGAAGAGTGGAATGGGCTTGCCGAGTGTCAGGACAGAAATTGTCTTGTCTTGATTTGTTCTGGTTTGTTTCTAATGAAGGCCTTTCTTCTAAATCATGCCTGGCTCACCAGCCTGACTTTCCACTCAGAGCTCAGACATGGCAATTTCAACTCTGCAAGAGATCATAGAGTCACTTTGTGCTATTCCTCTGAAATCAACAGCTGAGTGTGCAGCTGCAGCCAAAAAAAAAAAAAAAAAAAAAGCCAGCACAATACTGGGCATCATCAGATCTGGTATTGAGAGCAAGGCAGAAGGCACCATTTGGCTGCTATAGAAAAACTTGGTCTGCAGCTCTGGCTACTGCATTTCAGAAGGAATGTGGTGGGGCTCGAAAAGGCACAAGGCCAGGCAGCCAAAATTCTTGAGGCAATGAAGCAGCTGTCTTGTGAGGAGAAACTGAAGCACTCTAGACTCGAAGGCTGCATGGGAGATATGGAAGTTTACAGAATCACAAAGGCAATGGACAAGCTGAATGAACTGTTAAGTCCTCACTGCATGAGCTAGGGCACACTCAATAAAACTATGAAAGGGGTCATTCTGAAACAGATGTGTCTTTACACAGTGGATAGAAAAGTTTTGGAATTTGTTGCTACAGGAGGTTGTAAGGCAAATAGCAATGGCAGGGCCAAGGAGGGTTTAGACAGATTTATGGGCACCAGGTTCAGAAATGGATGCTAAAAGAGCTAAGAAGGGTTGTGTGCTCTAGTTTCCCTAATACAGCAGTGTGAGATGCTGGGGCAATGTGAGAGGAACAGAGTGCAAAATGTGGCCTGCAGCTCTCCTTAAATATTGTGTCCTACTGTTGCTGAATGAAAGTTATGCAAGATGAGCCGTTGATGTTACCTAGTGGGATATTTATTGTGTTCTTATTTTCTTATTTCTTCTTTTTTTAAAAAAATTATCTTCAAGTGCTTTTTCCCTCCCTGTGTATTATATGAAGAACCTAAGCCCACCAGCTGTCAATGAAAGCTCCAGTAAGGCATGGATTACCTCAAAGAAGACAAACATTAGTTTGTATGTATGTTTCATGTATGATCATACATGAAACATACCAGACTATGACTCCCAGAGTGCAATGAATATATATAAATATATAAAAATAATAAAATAAAATCATTAAATATATATGCACATATAAGCTGCTTGTAGGTATTTGTGTGCCTGCATTTGATATTCATCTTGTCTGTTAGCATATTCTCTTACATTACTCATACGGATTTTGAAGTATTGTTTCACACTGGCTAGCATGTAGCAGATTAAATTATGCCCAGAGTGTTAGTGTTTCTTGGTTAGTCATGTCATTGTGTCCAGACTTACTTTACAAAAGGGAAATCAGGCTGAATCAACCTGATAACCTTCTGCAGTGAAAGTTGCTTGATGAATGATGGGAGAAACGATGGGTGCTGTTTACCTTGACTTCAGCAAGACTTCTAACACAGTCTTTGTAACATCCTCACGCACAAGCTAATTAATTATGGGTTAGGTAGGTGGACACTGAGGTGGGCTGAAAACTGGCTGAGCAGCCAGGCCCAGAGGGCTGTGATCAGTGGCACAAAATCTAGCTGGAGACAAGTCAGTAGTGGCAACCAGAGGTCAATACTAGGGCCACTCCTGTTTAAACTTTTCATTAATGACCTGGATTCTGGGACATATTTCACCCTCCGAAAGTTCACAGATGATACAAAACTGGGAGGAGTTTACTCCAGGTGGTTGTGTTGCCATTAAGAGGGACCTCAACAAGCTGGAGAATTGGGCTGAGAGAAATCTGATGAAGTTTAATAGATGGTAGTGCAAGCCCAGTGCCTGAAGAGGAATAAACCATTCACCCACAACCATACACCCATGGGGACAATCAGCTGGAAAACTTCTCTGTAGAGAAGTACCTTGTGGTCCTGGAGGACAACAAGCTGACCATGAGCTAGCAATGTGCCCTCACAGCAGAGGAAGCTAACAACATCCTGGGATACATTAGGCAGAGCATTGCCAGCATGTCAAGGGAAGTAATCCTTCACCTCTACTCAGCACTGTTGAGATGGAGTGCTGTGCCCAGTTCTGGACTCCCCAATACAAGAGACAGATGGACATACTAGAGTAAGTCCAGTGAAGGGACATAAAAATGATGAAGGGACTGGAACTTTATTCATATGAAGACAGGTTGAGAGAGATGGGTCCGTTCTTTGGCAAAGAGAAGTCTCAGAGGGGATCTTACCAATGTGTATAAATACCTGATGGAAGAGAATGAGGATGAAAGACTCTTCTCAGTAGACCTCACTGCCAAAACAAGATGCAATGGGCACAAATTAGAACACATCACATTCTATCTGAACACAAGAAAACATTTTTTTTACTGTGAGGGTGGTTGAACACTGGAACAGGTTGCCCAGAGAGACTGTGAATATCACCATCTGTGAAGATACCTGAATGCTGACTGGATATGGTCCTGGACACCCTGCTCCAGGTGACCTTTCTTGAGCAGGGCAGTTGGACTAGAAGTCCTTGCAAACCTCAATCATTCTGTGATTCTATTAATATGTAGCAAACACCTATTTGTTCTGTAATCTGTTCAGAACTAATGCCTTTTGGGTTTTGTTAATTTCCTTTTTAAGTGAAGCAGAGATTTCAAGACTTCTTTGAAGACTGGCCATGAGAAAAATGAATGTGAGTAAGAAAGGAGAGTATGACCAACTCCTTCCTGTCAATAAATAAGAAATGACATCCTTAAACAAGCATCCTTGGATGAGTAATAGGGTAGGTGGATGGCCTGGTTACTAGGTAGTCTGTGAGATGACAGCCCATAGTTAGATGATGTTCAGATGTCTTTTTCTCTACTGTTTCCTTCCCAGGTGGTGCTTGTAGTAAGGCTGTCTTCACACACAGGGTGAAGCATACAGAGAAGGATGGATGACAAGAAAATGAAGTTTAAACGACCCTTGTTTCGGAACTGTAGCAATACTCTAATTCAATATGAAAAAGAAATGGTGTCCCAGCAGACAGATTGTTCCAGTCACATCTGATCACCAGGGAATCAATTGCATAATCCAAGACCTCATTCATTTTCTCTGGCATTAAACTACAGCCATCCACTGGACTCACCCTATGAAACCCATTGGGAAATACAGAGACACAATCATGTAGTACAAGCCTACTTATCTCTAGTGTTTCAGACTACTCTAGGGCCAAGTTCCTTAAATGCGCTTTCCTTAAAAATGCAAGGGTTAAAATCTGGAATTTTACACGCCGATATCTTATTTTGATTTTTAAGAAGCTCTGATTCATGAGGGGCCAAAACTTACTTGGAATTAGCTGAAGTTAATCCTGTTCTCAGCTGCCTGCCCTATATGTCTCCTGGAGGTCTATGCTCACATACCAAAAAGACAGCTCCTGAATCAGCAGTTTTGAATTGCCATTGTTTTCAGAGTAAAATATTAAATAGAAAAGGCATTGCAGTTTCTTATTTATTTTCTGGAAGTTATAAATTGGTGGCTGCTATGCAGGCGTCTGAGCTGGAGGGGAAATGTGGTGGGCAGCTGGAAAAAGGATATGGTAGGGTCTTCCCAAGGTACACCATCACTGCTTGTAAATCAGAGGCTGAAGTCGATGCTGAATGAAGGCTAGCAGGAGAACAAAATGAACAGCATGTCAAAAAAAAAAAAAAAAAAAAAAAAAAAGTCAAACTGAACTCTGAATAAATAGGTGCCTTTGTAGTTTGGCTGCAGTGCAAGAGACATGTTTTGGAGAAGGCAGTTCCATATTGGAAATAGGTGCTATGTCAAATCACATTCAGGTCTGAGCAGAAAGGACGAGCAAAGAGAGAAAACAAATGACCATAAAGCTTTATCATATTACTGTTAATTGAAGGAGATGAGCTTGGAAGAATTTGCTGATTCTTTTTCTACCTAAGTGAAGCTTATTACTGTTCGCAGTCACTGAATAATGGATTCTGTTTTCTGATGTTGTCTCTAGAAGCGTTCTGATTTGATGTATGCTTGCATGATTTAAACCCTGGACTCTGTCAGGCTATGATAAAAGCTGCCATCACCTCACCAGGAATTTCCTGTAATGTATAAACACTTGACTTCATGCTAACCTTCCCTCCTGCTTCTCCCACATCCTTGCATGCATATCAATGACTGCTGAAAAGGGCACTACTGTGTACCAAGTCCTAGTCAACAGCCTGAATTGATCAAGGCCTAAGGATTACTGCAGCACTGCTAATCAATAGATATTGAGCGCAATCCCCTGCTCTAAATTCAACAGGGTTAATAAGTGTCTACAGAAAACAATGGTCTGAAACACAATCTCCCATTCAGTGAGGGAGGGGAGGTAGAAATGTTTGCTTCAGCAGCTGCAGATAAAACCTGTGGGAGGCAAAGCTTTTGCTTTTACCCAAATTTGGCCTGAAGCATTCTTGATTTGCTAAGTGTGCTGTGCATTAGAGACAGTTTTGCTGCTGACAAGAGAAATACCACATATGATGACATGTTTCTGAGCTCCCGAAAGTCTTTGTTTGATCTCTTTTACTCAGAGATGGCAAGTGAAGCTCCTTATGGTCCCATCTATTAGACCTTTGGTTTTGCCTTTTATGCTTTGTATGCAAGACTAAGCACATGCAGGATGGAGGAAAGGAATTTAATTTAATAGCTGGCCAAATGCCCTTTTCTCTTTTAAATAGGCAGCGATGCTATCTTGAGATGAAAGGTGACACTTAAACAGAGCAGCAACACTGCTTGTAAAAGGTCTGAATTTCGAATAACTTCGCTCGATGGCAAAAAGCAAAGCCAATCCCATCCCCCAGCTTTACATGATTTACGGAGTGAACTTTTAGTACAGTTTAAGATCCTGAGTGAAAAACCTAGTGCTGAGAGACAGTGTGCCAAATTCTCTGACTAAGCTGGGGTAGTCAGCCAAGTTCAGTATCTGCTGGCTGATGATGAATGGTGACGTCTCAGTGCTTGCTCAACATCTGTCTGCCTACTTCACTTCTAATTGCACACCCGTGGATAACTGGGAAGAGGGGGGAAGAGGGGAACAGTAGATTTCACAGGAGCAGTATAACATGACCTATGCACGAGTGTGAAGGATTAGGTATGTCTATGCTGTGTATCCAAACAAACCTTCAACAGACGTCTGGCTTGCTACAGGTGGGCATGCCCGGTTCGGGATTATTCACTGTCTAAACCTCTTTGTGGTAATACATGAGGGTAGGCTTTTGCCTGTCACTGTGGTTTTACTGAATTACTCAGTGGGAGGAGTCAGCAGAAATGCTGCTTCTTATCAGCCAGAAAAGCTGCACTTGATAACAGATTATGGAATAGGAAGATAGGTGTAGCATGACACGTCTTCCACAGACACAACTTTTCCACAGATTAAGACAAATATATCACATTAGCTTCTGATGTATGTAACTGTCACACAACACTTTAAAGCAGAGAAACAACATTAATTTGTTTTTTCTTTAGAATTGTCTGCCATTATCCTTTTCTGTTATTTTGCCTGTTTTTACAGTTTGATGGGGATTCATTTAATGCTACTTTTAGATGGCAACTTCTGCATTAGTTAGGCAGAAATCAATTCCCCTCTGTTGGCCTAAAACTAGAGAACACACTTGGTATTCCCTTATTTCTGCTGTGCTGTACTTTTTCCATCAGTTAAGTAGCATTAACAGTCTCAAAATACAGGCAAGGGAAATGTGTAGTCTGAAATGCAGTTTGCTAAAACAAGACTCTCTATTACCTGTTACAAAATCATAGGAGACAGGGTACTGGGACTTCACAAGGTCATTTAGTACCTGCTCCTTTGCCTCTGATGTTTTTCACCTCATCCTTTTTCTTCAGCATTTTACCCCTTCCTTTTTTACCTATTACCTCTTTCTTTATTTTCTGTGTCTGATCCTCTGCTGTGTCTTTGGGCTGTATGTATCAAAACAGGGACACAAGAAATCCTGACTTACAGAGGTAGCCCCTTTGACTGTAATGGTAGCAGACAACTGTGTCTCTAGTTTGTAAATTAATGGGGAGACAGACTTCATCTATGCTTTATTCCCAATGAATAATCCTTGCTGTGGAGTTACAGCAACATGCAGTCACAATAAAACAATGATGACAGATTTATAATACTGGTTTTAAGACTTTTGGTTTGCCAGTATAACCCTGAGTCTATAAGAACACAGTTTGGTACTATGGGGAATCGGGGCTTTTGTATCCCAAGACAAATGACTTCCAAATTGGAACACAGCTATGGACTCAGGCTCCATTGTGAGGGTTAATTTTGTTTCACTCAGAAATAATTATTGCTGGCTTATCTAAAGTAGCAGAAGCTTGGAACAGGAAAGTACTTCACTCCTCCTGGCACAAAGACAGTTGTGATAATGTAATTTATATAAAAGGTGCCAAGCTAAAACAGAGGGGGGGAAATAAAACTATCAACGGAACAGTGACTTTAGCCATCTTCCCACTGTCCAGATTATTCTTCCTAATTTATTACATTTATATTGAATGTCTATTTTGACCAGTAGCTTTCAGAAAATCTAGCATTGCAGCTTCCCACCAGAGAAGAAAACAGTGACCTAAAAGTGTGATATATTTTTTATGACAATTATTAAAATTGCATGAAATATGTTCCTTGAACAGCAGAAATGGTCTGCCACAAGGAATCCTCCTTCAGGGAACTCAACTCAAAAGCTAATGCCCAGTTGCCACTCAGCACTAGTACAAATTCTTCCCATTTGCCCCAGAAATTCTCTGCTTAAAATGACAAGAAAACAGCACATAGCTGAAGAACATGGCAACTTTTACGGAAGGAGTAAAAGCTGAGATGTTGGGATACACTCCTGTGTGTGACTGTGCCATTTGCCAGCTCCTGCACTGTTGTGGGTGCCTGGCAATCCCACCTGGAGCTCAGGACTCCCTGGCATTGCCTGATGAGCAGGCAAGTATCTAGCTGGGGGAAGCATTGAAACACTACATGATTAGAGAGGTGACATTATAAAGCAGGATTAAAGATTTAGGAGGAGCACAAACTGTTCCTGGGAGATAAACGGCCCAGACCCCAGAGCTCAGAGCCTAGAGCCATTTATCTGGGTATGAGGAAGCGAAGGAAGAGGATGGCAATGGAAAAAGGGACAGCCCATCAGCCACCAATTTATTCCTAAGCATCTTGCTTGGGAAGGCAAATGGTTGTCAACCACACAGAGGAATGAAAACCAAGTCCTGGCGAGACTATATTGAACAGTGTGGCAGACCAACCAGGATATGAAGGATAACATTATCATCTTGCCTAGCCAGGTTTACCTCAGCTAGCCACTCTCAGTCTACTCTTTGTAAAACGTCCACTACCAGATCAATCAATCTCTTAAAAAAAGAAAAACCAAAGCAGTACCCCAAGCCACCTTCACCTCTGGGGATTTAGTCTTATCTTTCCACTCTAGGCAGACTGGAAGCTATTGCATGGGTGCTCACATTTCCATTCTATGTTGAAGCATTGATTTAGGATGACTACCCCCAAGATTTGCTCTTTCTTCTTTGTTTAACCCCTTTGCTGCCTTTCCAATACACCTGTACTCATGTATATAGGGGTTTGGAGTTTTACCAGGTGGTGGCAGTGATGAACTGACGTTACCTAGCTCTACAAATCCTGTTGATATAACAATAACAATAAAGAATGTAGGCAAACAGGTTAGTCCTTCAGGGCTCAATTTTTAATGCTGTGCATAGGGATTTAGTATGATATTAATTGGAACTGCTAGGTCAAATCCCTCAGCAATGCTTTGACAGTTTATCCTGGACTAGTGAGGGTTCAGCTCCAGTCTTAAACTTTGCATAATTTTTAGATAAGTTATAGCAAAGAAGACTGGAATATATTCTGAATATATTATGGGTATATAATTGTCACAGTGAAGACTGCCCTTGTGCATTTCTCAGCCGCTCCCTTCAAGATGTGAAAACAGTTTCAAAAGAAAAAAATGTTGTACCAACCATGTAAATGGACAATTCAGTGTATGTTCTGTGTATACATTGCACATATCGTAATTACATATAGAATATTTTGTCATTATTTTTATTCCAGAAATTAATTTCTCAGCTAAGTTGGAGAATAATAACTCTATTCAAATAATGGATACCTGGAATTTTCTTTGAATACCTTATCTTGCAACTAAAGCACGAAATGTGTAGAACAGAAGTTTCACTGTAGAAGATGGAGTTCCTTAGAACTACATAATACGTTTCACTCTCCCAAATTTAAAGTGAATTTAACATCTTTGGGTTTATTTCTAATTGTCAATAAGATTATTTCATTAATTGCTGCAGTTCTGATTTCACAAAATGCTAATCAAGTTTCACACATTAATGTTGCTATCCTACCTTGACAAATCTTTCATAGGGTTGTGTGCAGCAAATGAGAAACAACTCACTTGCATGAAACCATGGTTATTTGCTTGCAGAGACAGACATGAGATGTTCAGTAGGGCACCTTTTTGGGCTGCTACTAGCTCCCATTCCAGCTGCTAGTGATCTGGGGCAGCATCCCAGATGATAAATATGAAGATCGGGGGGGGGGGGGGGGGGGGGGCGGGACGGGACGGGGGACGGGCCCTGCAGGGCTGTAGGCTTTTCATATTATTTAGTACAAAACATCTGGATAATATTTTTACTCTCCATCCAGAAGAGCTAGAGTTGTAAGGCATTCTCGTTGATGCTGCCTCCAACACAATCTACTTGTCCTCCCCAGCTCAACACTTTTGTCATTCTCTGGGATAAAATCTTGCTTGTAGTTTGCTTGGAGCTGCCCTACATGCAAAAGCATGACCTTGCATGCTGGTATGTTGGTGGCAACCAGAGAGACACATTTCCACCAGGAAAAAGTAAACCATCACCAGTCTTCTTTTCCTTTTATTCTAGCAGGGAATGCTAGCAGGGAAAGTATTTTCAATGGAAAAAAAAAAACAACCAACAACAAAAAACAAGCCCCTGGATAAACACTAGCAAGCTTTAGGAAGATGTGGATCTGGACGACGTTGTGCTGTGTACGTTTGCAGCTTTCCTCTTTGTCCTGCCCAGACAGAGCAACATCTCCCCCTTTTTTTCTGTTTCCTAGCAGGGCAAAACACTGGCAGAAACCAAGTGCAATGTGACTTAAGAGATGAAATGCTTGCCTTCCTCTCCACCTCCTCATTTTGGTAGTAGTTAACTAACTTGTACTATAACCACTGTAATCAGAAGGTAGTTACACAGTTCTGCTGATACAGAATATTGCTGGACTTGGAGCCAAGAATTGATTTTTACATCCCTAGAGACTTAAATTATTGGATACAAACTTGCTGACACCAAGACTAGCACTTTTCCTGTGGGTGGAAATAACACAAATGAAGGCTGTTTTGGGTCTGTACGTGAGCACGGAGCAGAGAGGCAGGGTACCTGCCCACAGGGGCTAGCAAGGACTCAGGTTTCTTTTCCAGCTCACCTTAAAATACATAGTAGTGCAAGCGGGATACCGATGCTTACACCCATCTACTCTTTGATCATGTCCAGCCCTAAGGCATGGTTTCAAAATCTGTGTTCCATTTTTCTGAACTCCTCTTTTATATGGGTAAACCCTGCCATCCACACAGCATGAAGATTAACGCTATCTATAGTTTTAAGAGAGGCAAGTTTTTTGTGTGAAGGTAGTTTCTGGAAAAAACAGACAAGCCTTTGGGCACAGACACTCAAAATTACACCAGCCTGAAGCCCTGAGGACTTTTTTCTAAATCTTACCTGCTGCCCCCCACCTGGGCTGCACCCACAAGAGGTGATTTCAAGGCAGGACCCCACCCTACCCCCGGGAGAGATAAGAACGGGTCTCCCAAAGCCACCAGGAGGAGTTCTATGGCTTTTACTGCTGCAGGGGGAAATGCGATCCCCTGACCCTTCCCAGAGATTTGGTAAAAATACACAAAAGGCTGACTGGATCCACCTGTCTGTTTAGCACTCTACCCATTTTTCCTCGGTGCTATTGACTGAAACTAATTTACTTGAACAACCTTTCACAGGAACATGGCTGTGAACAATTTCACAAAGAGTAAATCATTGCATCCCTCTGCCTTGATCAGGTTGACACATGCCATTCACATGAAAACCCAAGGCAGATATGGCAGGGTGTGTTTGTATATCTGCCTGCTTAATGCCTTTTAAGCTGTCATTTGCTAGCTATCTGGTTCAAATATCTGGACAAAAGTAAAGAAAACACTAAACCAAGTCAAAAGTGCAAAATTATTAATCAAGTTGAGCAAACAAATAAATCTTAGTCTGGTGGTTGCCCACAGACACATTTCTAGGACTTGTGCAAATGAAGCCAAGGAGATATACAAGCTCTGCTCCTTATCAGCCTGGTTTATCTCAGCTTCTTGTTTACTCTCGTTAGCTCTCAGCAAAAGATGAAATTGGATTGCAAAGGATCCACTAGGCCCATCATGTGCTTTGCTTTTAATTGCTAACAGCATCCATTAACCAAACAAAGGGTAGCTATGCTTGGAGGTACTGCTGGAGAGCCAGCAGGTTGAAGCCTACATAGCTGAGTAGGGGGATCTCAGCCGGCTTTCTTAATATGCCACAGACTCATCTGTCCTAAGCTGTTGTGACAAGCAGGGCGTACGGTGACAGCTGGGAAGTTGGAGTGCCGCGTCCCACTTCCAGGGATGCAGGTCTTCCCACGCCTCTCCCAGGGAGCCTGGACACATATGGATGAAGCCTGGGAGCGCCAAAGCCAGCGCACTCGCACACCCTGCCACACTAGGGATTTCAATCAATACGTAGTCTTTGTGGCACAGGGGGAAGACAAAAAAAAAAAAAAAAACCAAAACAAAACCCCAAACAAAAAAACAACCTATTTGGGAGCCAGAAGAGCAAGAAGTAATCTATGTTATGACTTAATATGCATAATGAACAAAATTGCATGATCTTAGAAATAAGGAAATAAAGTATACTTAAAATATACATTATTATTTAAGCTCAGTCTTTTTGTAGCTTCTTTATCACCCATACTGATACACCACTGTGTATCAGTACAGTGTATTCAAGGAAACTCCTAGAAGGGGTACAATTGCTTTAGTGGATTAATAATTTCTGAAACATTGTATTTTATGTCTTTGCACGTAATACCCATTACTGTTAATGAAGGGTATAGAGCATTTGCAACAGGATAAGACTCAAACTGTGGCTAACTTATGACCTCTGCATGCTGGCTCTAGGGACAGCCAAGGTTAGCACACCCTGCTGATGAAAGACCTCCACAAGCTCTTCCCTGGGTAGTGCATTGCTGTTCTAGCATACCCCCATTGCTATAGGAGTGTGGTGTGCTACCAAAAGAATAGCCAAGACCAGGTTACAAAATGGTTCAGGTACTTTAGTCTGCTCCAGTTGCTGATAGAAGGCAGGGTAGAAATTTTTTACAGCCTTCATGACATTACAGCCTGTGCTTACATTAGGGATGGTGCCAAAACCCAGCATCTCCAGGCTTTTGACCATCTCCAAAAAGAACAGGAGCATTTGAAACAAGTTATGTGAACATTCCTGCTTTAGAAGCCTGACAAATATATGACTTAATGTATTTGAGCATTAGCCGATGAGTTGTGTGGGCTTTCTGCACTCTGAGCTGCCTGAACTGCCACCTTAGAAACAGACTTAACCTATGGATTTTTAGGAAAGGTCATTTATTAATAATTCTTTGCTTGGAAACACAGTGATCCATATATAACACCTTTTGGGGAAGAGTGGGAGTAGTATCAAATTAGGAGACTTTTTTTTTCTTTAGTTATCACTACCTACTTGTTACTCAGCAGGGGGTTGGGGGGAAGTTACTTCTTTATTTCATCAAACATATTTCTGAAAGGCAGAGAATAAATGGTTGAAATTACTGCATTTTACATTGCAAAAGCTGAGTTCCATCATACTATCCCTGATGGCAAGCATTAAGTATTTCTCTGAGAATAACTTTGTAAGACAGGATGAAAGAAGCAAGTGGTTTCCTCACTCTTTTCCTATACAGTCTAGCATTCCAGAAAACTCCAGAGAAAAGGGGTTCAACCTGCATGTAACAAACAAGAGTACGAATTAGAGTTTTTCATCGTCTAACATTGAGGTGCCTACAGGCACAGACTGTATGCTCTTCTACCTCCCTACTTCTATTGTAAGTCAGGTTTAATCAGGAAAGAGAAGCAAACAGTTTTCTATCAGTTTAACTCATTATGTGACAGCCAAATCACTCCTTCCTCTGCTAGTTTTCTTGCTTTTTCTAGCAGGAAAAATCTGAAGGTTATTGCTGTTACAAGGTATTGGTGTCACTAGCAATCCATATAACAATGATACGTGCTTCATCTCTTCTTCAACATATGCTATTGGAATTGACCTGATAACTGAGGCAGAGCCTGCTTTGTTAACATCCTTCTCATTTGCTATAGCATTATTTTCCTGTCTCAAAGACTAGTCTGAAATAAGGAAAGAGATGTTTGTGACAAAGTTACAGTTTTATTTTTAGTTTGTGATCTGCAGGGACAGAATCAGATTTAACATGCAAAGTTTCCTACCTGAACCACCAACACTTTAAGCTCTATTTACAGAGCTTCTCGTGTTCTTTCAGGGTCTTGACTAATTTTTAAATAGCTGCGTTCCTATGCAACACCTGGGAGCACTGGCTTTACAAAGGGCAGCTGGAGGTCATCTGTTAAGTAGGAGAGTGATAGCTGGCCTGGAAATCTGGGTTGGCAGGTGATACTTGTCATTAGCAAACAGACCTGCTACAATAAATGGCAATGGGCTACCAGGTGTATCATTTACAGTGTCATTCTTGCAACCCAGAGTAACACCATAGGCATTTTGCAGCAATGGGCAATCATCTTCTTTGGAAACTCATCAGCTGCAGAGGATGCACCCATCTATCTGTCCCAAAATGTCAGTTGCTGCTCTTGTACCTCTTCCAGGAGGTGTCACCTGTCCCATCCTGGTGGAAGTTTCCTTTTCTTTCTTGCTTCCATCATGAACTCTTAGAAAGCTGGGAACCTAGATTGATAAGGACAGGTCTGATCAGGTTGCCCGATGCCCTTACACCATCTGAATACTGTTCTGTGGTATTTGTTGCTCATGCTCTGGAAAACAGGGCCCACCATGCTGTGTGCCCCTCTTTTCCCAGTTTCCCCAGGCTGGAGGACTCCCTGCCTGTGCATGCTGGTGTCTGGGTACCCGCAGGGGACACCCCACAAAGACACTGAGCTACAGCAGAGTAGGGCAGTGGTGGCTGACCCAAGCGAAGGAGGCTGGCAGAGGGTGTCCACGTGGCCCCCACAGCCTCTTGTGTGCTGGGTACTCCCCCAGGAGGGAGCCGGCAGCTCTCTGCCCATTTGCACAAAGCTGGAAGCCTTCAAACTCTGTCCTATCACTGTAGTCAGGTCTGTATAATTTCTTTCTTACTTCTGTCTGCCAACCTATCTTTTGCTGTCTTGGTGGTGCCTGTTGCCTTGTTACTGCTGTTGGCACTGGTGTTTTATTCCTTATCAGTACTAGGAGCTGCCAGTTTTCTTCCTGGTTTTATACAGATCTAAATCCTACATTTATCTTTCTTTTATCAGCAGCAAAGCTTGCAGATAGTTCTGCCATCAAGCTACGCTTAGTTTGGCTTCTTATTCTCTTGTGCTCCATTTTTAACCCATGTTAAACTTTAGTATTTGAAAGCAACAGCATTAAGAAATTTGACTTTTGAAGTTTTCACAACAGAGCTAGTTTTCCAGTAGACATTTTCCTTGCTTTTAACTTTGGAAGGAAAAAAAAAAAAAGAAGATAATTAGTGGGGTAATTATGAAACCCCTTAATTCTTCAAAAGTAATATGATAAAAGTGATATAACAAAATATAAATAACTGCTGAAACCATTTTATTTTATTTTCTAAAGATAGCCAAGACATGGAAGAAAAATACCAAAATTATTGCTATACATATGTGCAAACACTGGTTTAGGAAAAATGCAATTTAAAATTCATATTTATAGCTCTAATGTTTTTCAATTTCAGTAAAAATTCTTTTCATTGTCACTCTGCTTTGAATCTTTGACATGTACAGAGAACATGGAATATTGTCACTTGGTATCAGGAGGCTCTTTTTGCTGAACAGTTCTCGGTACCAGAAACCCACCCTCCTTGGCAGCTGCCCGAAGACAGATTGAATGTTGAGGGGAGCTTACATAAAGGAAAGGCAAGCACTGGCACAGTGACTGATAAATCTACTCCAGCCTCCTAAAAACTGCTGAGCTGAGGGAAAAGCCACCATCACAACTGCAGTCCTTGGGAAGGAAAGACAAGTCCCAAATATATAACTCTGTTCTTTCACCACCTCTACCTATGGGCTCCAGGATGCCTGTATGACAGCTGGTGTTAATGATTCTTTGACTCATTTCACTTTTCATAAAGATTTGACAAGTCTCTTGGCCCTTTACAGAAAAAAAAATATCTGTCTCTTACCTAACTTGTTTCTGCAGTCCATGCCACATGACTCTGTCCACATCAGTTTCAGCCACAGGTGTGATTCAAGTAAGAAAACAATGACAAGAAAACACCCTTGGTTTTGTGTCAGTGCTTCGTTGTCACCCATGTAACATCATTATAATGGGTACATATTTTCTGGAAAGTGGGTATGAATCAACTAGGCAAAATGTTTTAAAGAGATTGCATGGACCAAAGCAGACCCCTTTCCTCCTGAGCCGTGACACACCTGCAGAGGGGATTCCTGATGGAGGCCTCCATCCACCAGGTTACAAATGGAGGATTCTCTCCATGCTCAGATATATTCCTTGTTCACACTCTGTTAATTGTTGGACAAGTGACCCAGAAACATCCCACTCCTCCACCGTGAGCCAAGGAGCTCAGTTTGATGTAGCATTTCTTGGGAATATGTATTTTCTTGTCCTGCGAGGACTATAGGAGAATTGTGCTTTAAAGTCCTGACTTGTAAAAGGTACATCATGTTCAGTTTCCTTTCAACTATTTTTTGGCTAAAGATTTCTTACTTATCACAGGTAATTCTAATTTGAATTCCAGTTTTAATCTTTCAGACATCTTTTAGACTTTCTTTTTTAAAAAAAAATCTGTTCCTCTTTACTTAATGTGGTTACTGAAGTATCTTTTATACTGTCTAATTTAGTTTTTCTTTAATGTGTCTAGAAAAGAAGTTGGGAGTTCAGCCTCCCTCAGGAGATCTAAGATTAACTGATTAACAGATAATGTCAGTAATGGAATTTTAAACCCAGCCAGAGGCAATCCAGCCAGGAAAATTTTGATATTTTTATTTGGTTTCATATTTATATAATCTTTGGTTTTGTTTTTCTTCCTTCTTTTAAAAAAGCTTATCAATGAAGTGGTAACTGGTAAAAAAACACTTGTTCAAGGCACCATTGATGTGCTCAAAGAAGCACAACACTCTCAATAAATTCTCTGTATAAGGGAATAAGTGTCTGGAGTTCATCAGCTTATGGGCGTTCAGTGTTACTGCCAAGATTAGCACCCACACACATACAGGCTATGTCTACTCTTGTCAGGATATGTCTGTTCAAAGAGGCAGGATATATTAACTCCAGGAAAATTACATGAGGAGGTGTCAAAACAGCTTCTGTATTGATTTACCTCTTGTTGACTTAGAGCAGAGACAGCATGAACTCATAGTGCTCTGCACCTAGGCAGGTAGATGTGTTTATAGACAGCCTGGCCAACAGCAGGGAACGAATCTACTCTGTCATCACCGCACATATGAATTTTTTAATGGGTTTCAACACAATGTAAATAAACTGGACAATAAAAAAAAGAACAGAGAGTCATAATCATAGAAGCAGTCAATAAATTGTAATTTTATCAGTATTCCTATAATATCCATGATATTTGAGGTAGAAATCTATGGATTTCTAAACTTGTTAATATGGGCCCAATTCAGGAAGGTAATTAAATCAATTAAACTTTAAAAGGGCTCAGTTTGATGATTAACGTTGTCAAATCTTAGCACTGAACTGAAGCATTAACCTGAATGGGATAGAGGAGTCTCAGCTTAATTACCTCATACCACCTATTGAGTTTTAAGTCTGTGCTTAGTTTAAGATGCTGCCTCATTTGACAACAGGCCATGATGGTGAGAAATCAGCCCCCTGCATAGTCCCTCTGTTCTATACAGCAACGAAACAGAATATACCTTAAAGCTGATGTTTTACAAGTGACCACGTATCATCTGTCAGGCACAAGTAAAGAGGTGTGGAAGAATCCACGTGAGATATAAACTCCTTATTATGTTAAATTTTCCCTTTCAAAACCTAGGTTTCATGAAAACACATTTAAAGTCATGTTACACAATATACTGCAGCACAGACATTGGTTGGACATGACAGTTTACTTATCAATTCTATACAGTCAGCAAAATGTATTTTTAAGAGTATTACCCGAGGCTCTAGTTTGGCAGTTGTTTGTGTTGTGTTATAAACCAGATTCTGGGTCCGGGCTTCACTCCTTTGTACCAGCACAGCATTGCGACGCCAGAAGGCTGCCTTCAGTGCACCACCGCTGCAGCCTTTGGGCACAGAGGACCACCATGCTTATATGTGGACTGTTGTATTCATTTCTCCCGGGCAGAGAGAGGCCATCAGGAGTAGGGAAAGTGTGCAGTGATCTCAGAGTGCACATCTGCCCTCCTGAAGGACTGATCTAGCCCATGGCATGTAGAGGAGCCCTCAAAAAACCAAAGAGAAGTTTTATGTTAATCAATTTTCAGTCAGGTGAAGAAAAAAAAGAAATCATAAAAGAAAAACAAAAAAGATGGCATTTCTTCAAAATAATGTTTTTAGGATTTATTTTTAACAGATTAAACTAATGAACTAAACACAATTGGGAGAATGTGTGCTATTACTTTAATTAAAAAAGAACACCTAGCCTTAAGAAGGAACACAATCTGATATCCAAATGCTAGTTCTGAATTAACACCACTTTTTAAAGACTAAAGATATCAATATTTCCACAGCTAAAACAAATAGTATTGTCTAAATCTTTAAAGTGTCTTGGGAGGCTGGGGAGACTGATCCAGCTAAAGGTCATATGAATTGCACAGCTAAAATCCTGGCCCTGATTTAAAAATATGATTGGGTCAGGGGAAAATGGTGTAGATAAAAGGAGGACTTACACTGAGCTGTTCCTTTTAAATGTCACCAGAAGATTTTTTTACACCCTCACCTCTTCTACCTTGTTTCACTCCCTTGTACACTTCTCCCTCTTTAATAGTAAACATCTTGAACGTCCTGGCAAGAAAAGTTGACAGAGATAAACTAACCATTAAAATTAAGTGGAATGCTTTGATTTTCACCTAAGAGGAGGAATCAACCTCTTTTCTGTATCAGAAAAAGGCTTACAGGTAAAAAAGAAAATTAAGGATGCCTCTGGCTACCCAGCCTGTCACTTCAGGTACCTTCCAACATCCTCGCAATTTGGTCCTCATAAGTGAGGCAGCAAGATTTTTCCTCAGACAGAAGCCCCCACCTTTCTAGCCCAGATAGTCATCCGGGAAAAATTATAAAGAACAGAACAATTACCACTTTTCTCCAGCCCCAGCTATATTTTACAGTCACACACACACTTAGTCTAGAAACAGTCCAGCAGGCTCATGCTACATCAATGTTGGTTGTTGTGTTCCTCTTGTAAATGTTAAAACCAATTACTTGCAAACAAATATGAAATGAAGTCTCAGGATCTAGTGGGAAGAATGAAAGTAGTCTTTAAAAAGAATTCTGTGTTCTAGGACAGGCTTAGGTGAAAAATTTTGCAGTCTGTATCTATACTTCGCACCAGCTACATGTTTTTGTTTTCTTGGTTGCAATAATTATCCTTGGTCTGGTGTTTTCTATTCAGGATTGATTTGATTAATTTGAACTGGTGGGAAAGCAGGAGCTGATAACAAAATATAAATATTTTTTAGATCGTATAATCTTTTTTTAAATTATTTTGTATAGCTGTACCTGTGTGTTTGAGAGAATATATATAAAAACATTGGAAAGTTTTTCAGGGGAGGAATGAAGACTACACTAGCACTGTGATAAACTCAACTTTCTAGAAATTTCCTAGATTGCATTTGACTGAAGATTGGTCACATTTTTAACAACAGCATATTGTAATCATCTGATTGTTCTCAGGTGTTCTTTTGGGATCACACTTGGAGTTCCTGGGCCTGTTGCCGGTGGATATATGCCATATCCGGGAGTTAGAAAAAATATAAGCTATAGAAATAGCTTGTTGGCTCACTGGCTGACCCAAGTAATAAACCCAAGGGAAAATCCAAATGTGCCTAGTTAACTCTTTGATCACAAGACTGTGGGTGCCACTCAAAGCCCAATTTGAAGCCCATTGACATCAAAAGTGAAGTAACCAGGCTTTGAATAATCATATAATGACACACCCTGAGCAGCCAGAACTGGGGGGGTTAATTATTTTCATGGAGCAGAAAACAGGGTTCCCCAAGGATCTGTTGACAGCACCGAGCCAAGTGTGAGCTGCACCTGGAATGGCTGGAGTCTGAAATCAGGTGCTGTTTATTAGCATTGCTTCATCAAAAAGAGCTTACAGGAGAGTAATTTATTTTGTTTATATTAAAAAGTCAACAAGGAAAAGAAGAAAATGTGCTGTTCTGCAGGTCAAAATATTACTTATTACTCTAATAAGCACTTAACTCTTTTTGAGAGAGCAGCATGGGCAGAAAAGGGGTTTTTTTTTCTGCAGTGCTTTAAGTCATTCACTTGATTTGTTGCCATTTACAGCAGTTGTGTAATGGCCATAAAACTGGAAAAAACATAAAACATAAAAGAAAGGTGTTGAAGTCAGCCTTAAGGTACTAAATTCCTGACAGCAGCTTGTAAAGCAGTGGAGATTTAGGTGCTGTAAGATGACGCTGGAGGTTGTGGTAGGTGACAGAAGGTGCTGAAGTGATGAGGCTATGACAAACTGGAATTAAGCAGCTCTGAAAAAGGGACCTGGGCACCTCCTGATCCCTGCTCATTCCTGGGGGCACCAATGCTTCACAGAAGCTTTTCATTTGACACAAATGGTCTTCAAATATCCAAACCTCCTGGTTCAGGTTTGCCCAGAACTACACCTAAATTCAATGTGAAACCTGATCTGATAGGCATTTACAGAGCACACCTGTCAGATCAGAGACTGAAATAATTAAAAGCCATACAAAATATAGATGGGCTTTTCAAATATAAAAACGCCCTAAACCTGCAAAATTGGTGACATCCTTTCATGAAGTTTTTCAGTGCAGTCTTACTGAGTCCCTAAGGGTGAATCGTGGATCTGTTGTGTAGACAGCAAGGAGATGAACTGTCCCTCAGAAAAGGAGTCTGCATCACATATGTTTTAAAATGCCTGTTACCTCCCATGTTTAGCACTTGCATTCCAGTGGGGCATATGTTGAGGGAGACATTGGTCCGGTCCGTTTCCCTCAGACTGAAGAGAATCAGAGTTTTCATTTCATCTCTCAGGAAGGTTTTCTACCCATCTGGCTAGAGGCCACCAAGCAACAAAATGCTCTTACTATTGGATCTAATCCACCACAGAGCAACCAGTTTAAAATGCACGGCTCCAAAGAATGAGCCTCACTCTTAAGGCTGGTGTATTCAGGTGTATTCAAAGTAATGCTCATTTTGACTCTGCTCCATAGATTATTTTGCTATGAAAAGCATGAGATTGCTTATTAGAGATTCAAGATAAAACCATATCTACATAACTAAAACACATCTAAGAAAGATGTCAGAAACCGGCTATTCCTTTTTAATGACAGGGAAAAATGGGAACAATCAATGACATTTAAAAGTGAGAAATTCAAAAGGGGCAATAAGAAATTGTTTTCACGGCATGGGGAGGTTAGACTGTGGAGCCTGTTGCCAGCCGCAGAGGTTGGGATCAAAACTTGGTTATTATAACATTCTTGGAAAGGAAGATGAAATCTTGTGCAGCCTAGAGTTCAGGCCAAATTAGCTCAAGTCCCTCATTACTGGATTCCAGTACCTTGAAGTATATTGTTTGCCACTGTGAGAGGCTGGGTGCTAAGCTAGGTGGGACTGTGATTGTAATGCAGGGTGGTCGTGCCTCTACTCCATTAAAATTCCATCTATTGCTATTATTGTAATTCACTGGTGGACTATATATTTATATACTGTATATACTTATACATGTATACCTATATATTTATACATATAAATGGACTAGATTAGTTTTATTGTGTTTTGATACTTGATTTCATGTGAAGCACAAGGCAGGCTGTAGTCAGATGCCAGGAATGAGGGCAGAGGGAGTTATAACAGGTATATGAAGTGGGCTAAGAAGGATATAAACTTTCCCTTTCCTCCCAGTAGCATACTTGAACCTGGTTAGTGATTTCTGTCTCACTGCTGGGAGTTACTATGCAACCTTGGCTTTAACTAGTCCTGTCAAAGTCACTCCTTCCAGAGGATGCTTACATTCCTGCTGCATGGGAGCTTAAGGTAATACTACCTTCTGTCTGACCCTGCATAGCCCCTGCCTGGTCAGGTCAAAAAGGGTTATGTAGAAATAGAGCCATAACGGCAACTTCTAGTGGATAGGGGCCAATGTATTTGCCACATCTTTTTAAAATGCAAGTAGATATGTCTTATACTGCTTTAACTCTCAAAAGTGAGTGAAGCAGCTCATCCTCCCAAACAGAGGATGTCCTTCAGGCAGAGGTGAGATTCAGAAGATTTTGTATGATTCAACCTCTCATTTTGGTCATTGAACATTGAATGAATTTCCCTCAGCCCCACTTACTGGATGTCTCTCATATCCTTTGACTGTGTAAAGCTTATAAATTTATCTATATCTATATTTTCAGTTGCTGTTAGCTAACAGTTCTTTATTAACATTGCTTCTTAATAGGCTTGTTCAGATCAAAGGACATCACATTATTGATACCAGTGAAAAAACAGTGGAACTTCGGGACAGCTTCTTTTTGTAGGACCCTTTCCATATACTATTGAATTTGATGCCAGTGTAGATATAGATACCCATGAATAAGAAACGAATGCACACAGCACTGCTTAAGAGTCTACTCTAAAGCCTACCAGAGTCAGTGACTGTCTCTCCTGTGGCTTTAGTGGGCTGTGGATTCAGTTTCAAGTGCCAGCAGCTACTCAAGTTACATATAAGTGCTGGAGCAGGGTCTTTAGTAATATTGGTTGGTTATTGAGGCCAGAGCTGGGTCTCAGGCTGCCTACTCAATAACTGGGGTAGAAAAGTGAACTGAAGTCAAGGAGCAAACTTCTGCTTAAAGGACATTGCAGTGGGAGAATGGGAGGGTGAAAGTGGAAGTCTGCACGGTATTTTCACTGTCAGAGACTGCTGTTTAATTGTCCATGTTGTCTACAGGCAGTTTGTCATGCCATATCTAAAGAAAAAAATCTCTTTTCCACAGGCTAAGCAAAATGAGAGCATCAGCAATGCAATGTATACATTAGTGCTACTCATTGCATTCAGTTTACTAAATCTTTTTGGAAAACATGCCTGACAATATCCAGCCTGTAATAACTACCCTCTTGAAATATTATATTTACTGTATAGCAATACCAGGCAAACAATTTAACAATAAAAATTATATGAAGAATGATGGTCATTCATAGCTGATATCTCTAAAGCCAAGGACATTTTATCACCATTTTAATTTATGGTTATGGAATGGCTTAAGAAATGAAACCCAATTCATGATCTGGGTGAAAAGAATTACTACAAATATATTCCATTACCCTCTATCACCTACGGTCATACTGGTGTTCATAATGCGTCACTTTTTTAAAAAAGCACAAAGTTCTCCCTATCCTGAAGCACTGTAGTGGTTCAGCTAAGAGCCGGAAGACCCTAGAAGCGCAGAATTAAGACAAATATAACAAGATGACCTCAGTGGCATCTCAGATGATTCAGTATTATAGTGAAGATAAGAAAAGAATATTTTGTATAACAACATCAGAACATTGTGTAAAACAGTGAATCATTCCTTGGGTAGATGAGCTCACACACTAGAGAGAGTCTTTGTTACTAATTTTTCTTTTAAATTAATACCTGCTTCCTTTGGCTTTTGCAGTGATGTGTACAGCACTTGGAAATCTATATCCATCCACATCAATAAACTCTTCAGGTTTAGACAATCGAAGCAATATAGGAGGTAGGGAGTGGAGAAGATCAATTCCAAAGCCAACAAGCCTCAGAGAGCAGAGATAAGTGAGTCTAAGTTACTTATCCTGGCTGAAGTAAATGAGCCCAGACGAAGAGATTCATACTGAATTGAAGAGGGCAGCGTGCAACGGTGGGACCAGCAGGGAGCAATTTTAAGTCTCCATCCTGCCAGCTGTTTTACATGGGTGGTCCCTAAGCATGCCTGGTATGTAATTAACCTGAATCCCTGGGTAGCATCTGTAGCATACACACTGGTATTGCATGCTACCATTTCACCCTAGCTTCCCTGTGGGTCTGACAAATGAATGTTGTTACAATTATGGCAGCCTGAAACCAGCCCTACATTTTTCTGCCTCTCTTTAAAAAACAGGAACACCCTTTTCCATTAGCTGCCAATTAAAACAAAATTTACTTTAGAATTAAAAAAAAAAAAAAAAAAGACCAGCTCCAGCTGTGAAACACTTGCCTCTGTCCCTGAAAAGCAGTGTCTAGAGTGGAAGGAGCACAGATTTGCACCCACTGATGCTTGTTATGTAGAACATATTTTCATCGCATTCTTAGAAATCTATTAGGTCTTTGATCTGGCAGATTTCTTAACTGATGATCAGTTTTCACTATATAACGAGTGTTACTGTGCTCAGGTGATTCTATTTAAGTGCTTAACTAGACCAGGATGTTAGACTTGCCACACACAGTGCAGGAAGACACTTGCTTCTGCATGGAGTCCCAATGACCACAGCTAATGGTCAATGGTGATTAGAGTCCATTGACTTGGGTCTGTGTGGGACCCAGTGCTATGCAAAGACATTTGTTTGCAAAAAACCCCAAACCCCTTACCTTTCAAGATGAAACAGATTTCCTAAGCCAAGAGGGTGATTTTACTGGTCACTGGCTGCCAGAAGACATTCTCTCAAGCAGAAACCACACTCTATGTACTGTACAATGTTGACTTCATTATGTTCTGGCTTCACTGGTTGTATTACCATTTTAACTACATTTACCATCTTTTCTTAATTTAAAAAAAATCTGTTTCTCATAGTGATGCTGACAGATTGGTTGGCACCATGAAAGTGTTTGATATGTTATCATAAAATCCTGTGACTTGTGAAATGATGTGATTTAACCTACAGTTATCTATGCCAATTTCAGTGAGGTTTGATTGACAACAGGCACTTGTGCAAAAAGTGAGATACTTCTAATTAAAAGCAGTGTAAAAGCAGCAAAACAATGACAGTGAGCACTGTGCTTTCACCTTCACTGTTTTGTCTTGGTCCTCTTAATAACTAAGTTACTGGCAAAGGTACTCTTTTGTCAGGGAAGACCCATGAGGCATAACGTGTTGGTAAACTCCTCTTTTTTTCCAACACACTCTGCAGTGGAATTAATATGTCTTGGCTGTGCAGCATGGGATAATGGAATTTTCTTGATGGGAATTCATGAGGAGTGTTTCTGGAGGATTCTAAGACTGTACAGGGAAGAGTTCAGCTCTGCAGACTACAGCTTGTTGTCTAGTAATGCAATGTATAATGTTGGCTTGAATCTTTTTTGGCTGGAATCAGACTCACAGAGACGATTTCCAGATGCTGGGCCAGAATTTTTTCTACTACTCCAAAGATGGGAGAAGGATGAATCCACCTATCTGCATCCCACTGATTGCTTAAGCCAAGAACTGAGCAAGAAAGATCAGCCCTCTGGATATTCCCAAATTTCCTCAGGTACTCAAGCATATGCTTTGGCACAGGAAGAGCAGGGACTGTTTGCCCATGACCTGAAACACTTCTGATGGAAGCTGAAGTGCTCTGGCATGCTGCATATGCATGGAAGACAAACAAAGCCCACCTCAAACCATGAGCTTGCCTACACTTTTACTTGTCCTTTCCAAAATATGAGGGTTTGCCAGCTATTATGTGCATATTTTTACAATTTCCTGGACAGCATGTGAATTTACTTTCTATGGTGTGTGGATGACATGCTGCTGCTCCCTGACATTGACAGATCACAGACTTGACACTGGTGGCATCAACCGTGCTGCAGCACAGATGCAAAGTGCCTGCCTGCGCATAGAGTCTGTTGGCCCTGGTGGGGCTAAGTCATGGTGATAGCACAGCCCAGAGCTTTCTCCAGTGACTGACTTTTCTTCTTAGAGATGATAGTAGGGTACCTCCATGGGGGTGGCAGTGCAGTGTCAGGGGGCTGGAGCTAGCTTCAAATGAGTTTGCTTTGGTACTGACAATAGCTCCGTGTGACACTTCTCTGCTGGGTAAATTATGCAGCTGTCTGCAATATGTATGTACTCTGTAGAACTGGGGCTGTTTGCCCTGTTTTATCTTATTAATATTCATCCTGCAATAATTCCCCTTTCCATTCCCCCCCCCGCCCCCCCCCCCCCCCCCATCCCCAAGTAATATTTCCTTTTGCTTTTTTTCTGAAGGAAGAATCATTTTCTCCAATTTTGTACTGCTAGAAAATGGAGCAGCCTTCATTGTCCAAAACCTCTTCTTTTTCTTTTCCTCTCCCAGGATTTTCAATTCACACTTTAAGAAAGATTCATGTTTTCTGAGAGAGAAATGACTGGAATCTGAGATTTTCCCCCATTTTTTTTCTTTTATGCTTTCAAAGTGGGGAAAAGAGTGGTCCTATAAAAGTAAGCATAACCCATTATGGCTGGCTGAAATGTATTTGTTTCCTAATAGTTTAAGAACCTCAAATAAAAGATTCAAGAATCCTTCTCTGGCTTTTATTACAATATCTTTTCTTCAGAAACTGTGGAAATACTCTATTTTAGTGAAATAAAACGAGACAATAGCAAGTGCAGCTTTTGTACTTTGTAGAATCTGCACATTGAAAGCAATTCTGCATTGGTTCCTTTCTATAATAAATTGGAGGGTTTTTTCCTCCTGCCATAGCAATTTGCTGTTATGATGTGACAATTTCCATGGCTGTTTTGCATGTTGATTTAGTTGAGAATGACTGTTGCTCTCTTGGATGCTGTCCGCATAATTAATGTCTCCTATCAGTCTTTAGCAGAAGGAAGAAAATCTTTTCTATCTCTGATGGAAATGGTTGAGTGGCCCTCTGGGGCCAATTAGATCACCAAATGGCAGTGGCATCCTGGAAGAAACCACCGTGGTGCATTTTCATCATTCTTTTCAGCTGAGCAGGTTGGAGGATAGGAGGGAGGGAGAGGGAAGGAAAATGTCAGGGTCCCTGATCAGAGCAATAAACTGGCATATAGACCACATCTTATTTCCCAGTTGGAGGTGCTGACATGACATCTCTAACTTTTTCAACCTCATTTCTTTCTGGCTAAGTAAATACATTTCACCACTGTTTTGAAAGCGCGGTGTCTTGATGACAGTGTGAATCTATACCATTTAATTCCAGCATTTCCTGTGTCTCTTGACAGCAAGCAGACAGAAAATACTGCTTGAGCTAAATGACATTTCTGGCCAATTCCAGTTGTAGTGCTTTTTAATCAGAACATTTGAGACAGCATCCAGGACTGTAGTCAAATTGTTTAGGATTTTCTGTTCTCATTAGAAAATTTAATATCATGTAAACATGTGATGCTTTTTGTAGCATTACTGTTATTCCTGGCTTTAGTGATAAGACGTTTAGCAGAATTATCAGTTATTTCAACAAAGCCTTAAAATACAAAACCATT
Source organism: Falco peregrinus (assembly GCF_023634155.1). Classification (NCBI taxonomy): domain Eukaryota; kingdom Metazoa; phylum Chordata; class Aves; order Falconiformes; family Falconidae; genus Falco; species Falco peregrinus. The sequence goes on from NC_073727.1 coordinate 65,080,515, forward strand.
TAAAATTTTAAGTTGGATCCCGAAACCATCTGTATAGTATAGTGGTAATAATCTTTAAGTGCAATAAGTTTAAAAGTGATATGGATGTCATGCTGTTAAAGTGAACGTCTGTGTTGCCTTGACATTTATAAATGCTAAAACCTTTACTTTACCTTGCCATTCCATTCGCAGCAGGAGACATTATTTAAAACTGTAACCTTCTCATGCTTATAGATTATTGCTTAATTTTATTAGTCTTCTTTTTTATAAAAAGAACCTCACAGTCATCACCATTTCTCCAGTGTCAAGGAGCACAAGTGTAAGTTGATGTATGATTGTAAGTTATAAAGAGACTTAGCATGGAGAAATTAAGCTTATAAACACATATTTCTGATGCTGTTCTTAAATATCAGCTTAGGAAGTATGTCAATAGAAAAGAGAGACATCATTTCATTAAACGGATGATCTCAGTGATGTAAGTAACAATTGTTTGATTAATTTGATATGAATTCCTGTTAGAGGAAATTAGCAAGCTGTATTTTTTTGCAGGATTTTCTCAAGATAGGTAGGTCAAAAATGACTCTTCATGTAGGAAATTCATATACTGAAAACCAGAATGTCTTTGTATATAAAGTGCTATCCCTCACACGTATGCTGTGCATGTATGCTCATGTACTTAACAGTCTACTGGGACACATGGGACATCCTTCACCTCTAGGGATCTGGGTTCAATGCAAGACCCCAAACAATCCATGTTTTTGGAGACTGAGGAACCAGCAGGACAGCACCTGCTCTCTTCATAGAATACCTTGAGTTGGAAGAGACCCATAAGTATCAGCTAGTCCAACTCCCTGCTCCTTGCTCACTGAGTCCCCTCAGAAGTGGCTGTATGTGCCCAGCTCCCATCCCTGCATCAAAGCCACACTGACTGGGCTGTGCATGAGAGGCCAGAGCTGTGGGGTGCACAGTAGACTGTAATCACAGCTGTATAAGTTTTATTCCAGGCTAGGGCCCCAAATAAGACAGCTTCTGCAAGTGAAGACAATCTCTGCAAGTTTTGACATTTGCAACTGTCTGTTGATGAGAATTAAAGAGTTGAGAGAAGCAAAAGCTCAAAGGGAAACCTTAAAAGGATTCTTGGATATAGATGCAGCTCTTAGGGTCCATGGGGTCTTGGCAACCATCAGTAAAATCTCTTCTTTTCCTCTTGCACTGAAGGCAAACAGCACAAGTGCTAGCGCCTCACCTGGCACCATGACACACTGGGACAGAAAGCATGCTGTGGCTTTGCAGTAGCCCACCATGGGGGGATTTCATCAGCTATCCTTAAAGCTGCAGATGCACACTTGTGGCGACTCTGCCTAAGCACAGAAGGCAGTACCCAGGAGAAAATGAGATGCTGCTGACACCCCAGCTGTCCTGACATTTCATCCATGAGCTGAGTCGTGAGAATTCATGGCATATATTTGTGGGTTTGCGCTCCTTTTAATGAAGAAGTTGAATAAAATAGGGTGGGTTTTTGTGCTGAAAAACATGTTATAGAGCTCTGTACCTTCAGGTGCCTGCACTGTCACCTCCAGTGTTTTTTTGCTGGCTGTCCACAAGATCGCAAGCTGGTGCTTGGCAGCTTGGAGTGCATGCAGAGTAGTCACACTGGAGCAAATTGCTAGATCAGTCACAAGGTAACGTCCATTCTTCCATTCTTTGTTTTTTTCCAACAGGCAGCAGCTACATGTTCTCATGTTAGCATTATTTATACAACAAATAACTTATACTGCTCTGGCCTTGTAAGATACTGTTCTCTCCAACCTCCATTTTGTTATATAGTTATGCACAAAACTACACTCCTACAGCAGAATTTTCAGTTTGGATGTCCCCAAAGACAAAATGTGTTAGATCCACCATTGCTTGAATGATTTGTTGTGGATATAAACTTACATAAAAATCACCTTCAAAACTGCAATCTGTTTCATAAAAAAAGCTTTTTCTCCATGTTCACTGCTCTTGAAATAAGCATAAATATCACTGAAATAGTTAATCCTGATATGACTTTTTTCCAGTGTAATAGTTTTGGGGTCACCTAAAAATCACTGGAAACGTAACCTTTTGCACTTCCTGTAAAACACTGAACTCCGGATGACAATCAAGACCTCTAGAAAATTGTGGGCTGCATAAAAATTGCAGATTTTGCAATTTTCTGACTGCTTTGTAATTCTCTGGCACATTTAAATGTGTGTTTGGTTCAGTGCCAGGCTCCTTCCTCCCCCAGCCACCCTAAAATTAACTAGGAGCTTTGGGAATTTCATCCGTCAAACAGAGACAGAAGTGTCTAATCAGCCTGGAGAAGCATGGCTGACCAGTGCTGACCCACATCCCTTCTGAAAGAAGTAAGGAAGGAGACAGAGACCAATGAGGAAAAGTCTAGCAGAGAATAGAGAGGGAGGACAAGATCAGAAGTGGAGCAAGAAAATCTTTGGAAAAAGGTTGAGAAAGCAAACTTGTAAGAGAAAGACAGCAGCAGAAACATTTGGAAGAGTGTAATGTAGTTCCCTTAATAAGTTTTTTTGGTGAAATTTCACTTGGGGATTGGGAATGGAAATATTTGTATGCTATAAAACCCTAGAGTTCCTTCTCACAAAAGCTAAAGCAGAATTCATATTCTTTCTGACTGGGTAAGGAAGGGCTGAGATGCTTCAAAGTTGTCTGAAGCACTAAATTTGCACAGTGAATGTTGAGGCCACAGTGAATTTACAGCTGAACTCAGAAAAAACTGGTGAAAGCTGGAAGATGATACCTGGATCAGTGACCGCCTTGATGACACATCACGGAATGGGCAGAGAAACCAGGGCATCCCATGCCAGTGCAGCACCTTAATCACCAGCTCACCCACACTGCACAGATCATTCTTTTCTGATCTCATTTTCTTACTGTTCTCTGAGACCTTTAGGTGTTGTGAAGCACCAAAAATCATTATACAGCCTGAATTTGTCCCACACATCTACCTAACTTCCTTCCATTTGATATACCATCATACTTAGCAACAGTGCCTCAGTGAAAAATTAAAAAAATCCCTTGTCCTTGAAGCTCAGCTCAGAACTCACTGGAGAGAGAGCACCTCATGGGACTTATGACTCCATCTAATCAGCACCAGTGGTACAAGGCTTATGACCTTCAGAAGCAGCTTTTTGAAAGTCCTGAGGAAGAGGGAAGTATTTCAAATAGGGAAGCAAAAGGGTTAAAAGGTATGAGCAGGAGTTTATTGGAAAGGGTCAACGAAGAAATTGCAGACTCCAGATTTATTACCTGACTCTGTATGTAGCCTGTGGTCTTGGGACTGGTTCCTTTGACCAGGATCACTGTCAGGAGTTTTGTTATTATATCAATACAATAGATTTGCACTTGGTATTTGGCCTTAGAAATTTAATCTCACATCAGTAGAAACTTTATGTAGAGTGACACTATTATCAGGTTGAGAAATCACATGCAGCTTTTGGAAAAAAATACTTAATGATTACAGGCAGAAGTGACTTTCGGATTGCTCCAAAAACTGACTGATTCCGAATTTAAATCAAGATTAGTAGGTTGAACAAATCATGGAAGATTTTATCTAATGGGAGATGTGGATTTCTCTAGTGGGATGTGTGGATAAATCCTTGGTTGTCAGGGAATTTCTGTTCTTTTTGTCAGGACTGGTGTGTTCTGAATTAAAACTTCTATGCTTTTTAAAAAAGCATGATTAGAAGCTCTACAACAAATACACCACATGCACTTTTTATAAGCGCAAACACATAAAATGCTCTATCTTTTCTGGAAATTATGCACTCCCTGGTATTATAAAACTTTCTGACCTCAGTGGTGGCATGAAAGGTAGTTTTAAATAGCTTTACAGAAATACAGAATTAGAAAGAAAGCTAAAAGAAGTTTAGATACTTTGAGTTCATAATAAAGTAGACTACAACATGTTAAAAACAACTGACAAGCCATAAATCTTTTGAGATTCTGAGATTCGAGCATTCATAGTTTCATATACTTAACACTTTCTCAAGTCTGTAAATCTCATGAGGACAAGATCTCATGAGATACTCTGTTATTTGTTTTCCAGTTTGGTTAGACATACGGCACAGCATCAACAGCTTTCCTTCCAGTGTTTCTGTTTCTCAGCCATGAAATACACAGTAAAATGACACTTTCTCCAAACTGCAATGCTTAAAAACTGACTCCAGTTGTGCTTTGGGCCTGATCTGGTTTTATTTTCCTGATGGGAAGACCAATGAATTGTAGCATGTGATGTATGTAATCCAAGATATTCCATCTTTAAGAGGTATCTGTCATTGAAAGTCACGGATGTTATACATTTGCAGAAGATGAAGATTTGTCCCTATGCGAAACACTTCCTTTATCTTCCTTCACAAGGTCCCACTTGTAACTGTTTTTTTTTAACCCAAATGATCAAAGTTCAACAATGTGCCTCAGGCTCCTGCTTCCTTAAGTTACAAACGGCTGAGTGATTTCCAAGAATGAAGCAAGGAAAAGAACAATCGACCCATTCTTTCAGTTTGTCCAGTTTGGTTGAGGTCAGTGAAGACACAATATTCTGCACCTTGCTTTGCTCCTACAGCAGCAGCAGGGAAAGGAATCTGCTTGCCCAGTGCTTGGAAAGGCAGCTCCTCACTTGCTCTGGAGGCATGGTGCTGACGTAGTCTGAAGAGCTAAACTGTAAACCTGCACATTTAGCAGAGACAGTATACACTTAATTTAGCTGCAAAGTTCAGCATGTCTATGCATAAAATGACATCTTTGACATCCACACAATATATGCATCCACTGCCAACTTTTGGGTCCATGCTTCAAAGCACTGTATTGATACAGCCTTTCAATAAAAAGGTTGTAAGAATTTCTTAGCGCGGACACAACTATATGTGTCACCTGGTCTCAAAAACATTATCTAAAGCATTTTGTCAAAATTAAAAAATAAATTAAATAAGCCTAAGGCAGTCCTCTAATATGGGAAATTTCATCTTGGTTTATTAAAATTTAACAAAATTATGAATACTTGAAACATGGATTTCTAACTGACAGTGTTGAACAAACATGACTACACTTAAAGATACGGTTATGGCTGTTAATGCCAGAATATCTATGCAAAAACCTACACAGCATCTAAATTTAATGCTTTCATAGCAAAAAGCATCAAACATTTCCTAACTAATACCGATTTCACTCGTGCATACCAAGTAAGGTAAGGTCTTTTGTGGCACACAAGCCAGGAAAATCTTCCTTAAATCTTTTTCATGAAAGTAAATTTTCTATTTACAAGGTTCTAAGAGAGTATTTCTTTTTAAAAATAATAGAAGTCTAAAAATAACAATACCTTTGAATATTTTCTTTTATGCAAACCTGTGGTTCAGTTTTATTAGCACAGGTTTCTAGCAACACTGCCTATTCTTGGCCTCACCTTGAGAAGCTGTCAGCTTCCCACTTGCTAAATGTTCTCAGAGGTCTCTCAGCCTGTTAGCTGTGTTGTGTGACTTCACAGGTCTTGCTTTGCAGTGACTACAGACGTCACGGTGGCTGTAAATTCCATGTCATACTGAAATACTTTGAGAGTATCCACGCATTGCTGAACTTATGTTTACAACTTTTTCCTCCATCCAGAAATTGTCTATGAGAAAGCTTATATTTGGTCTTTCTGTGCTAGAATAGGGGAATGCAACCCACAAAGGCTCTGCTTCAAAGCTTGTTCTAAACAGAGGATTCCTCCTTTCTCTTATATGGCATCTTCAAATACATTTTCCTGGAGTCAGTTTAAACTATACTCCAAGGAGTTCCTGCACTAATGGAAACTGTGCAAATCTCTCCCTGGCCTGCGCTGGATGTATGTTTCTATAGTATGTAACTATATTTCATTCCAAAGAACCAAAAAGGGGCTTGGAATCATTTATTTGAGCTGTCTGGGAGCAGATGAAGAGAAAATTATTAGCAGGAATGGAGTGGTGATGGTCAGATAAAGGCGTTTTGAATGTATGGTGCCACTGTATTATGAGCCATGTGCAAAAAAGTGGACATGCTGGGGTCTCTGCAAGGTTTAATTTATACAAAATATGGCAGATGAGAGACATTTTTAGATCTTGCCACTCAATGGGTTTATCTTCAAGGATCATGGTTTGTCTGTAAAAGACACTCACCTTAACAGAGAAAAGAATAAGACCTGGATTAAATGCAGTTTGGCTGCACTTCTACAAAGCATTCACATAAACACATGGAGATGTAAGACTCAGCCTCTTCTCTCTCACCGGGCTTCACTGTTCTTTCATTCTCCAAAAGCAGAACCCACCTTTCCAGAAGCTGAGGAAGCTCTAGAGAATGTCCAAAGTGAATGTTCATTTTCCGTTACATTTAAATAAAATGAGGATTTATGTAACAGACAGCAGGATATAGTTTCAAAAGCAGGTATATTCCTCCCTAGTATCATATGAATAAAGGTGCACAGAATCACGCATAGTAATTCTGTATTTTTCACAAAAGCTAAATACCTGTATTTTCAATGTACTTTCCAGATCATCTCTGCATTCCCATTCAATTAATAAGGGTGTCATTACTGTGAATAGAAAAACTAAACATAAGATTAAAAACCCCAGAGTATAACAGAAACAGATGAAACATACGTATATAACTTTTTTTGGATTTATATCTATCCATATTTATGAGGCCCATAAACTGGAACTTTTTCCTCTAAGGTTGTCTTTTTTTTTTTTTTTTTTCCTTTATCCTGGCCCCTGATACTTCTTTTCCCAAAAAAAGCCAAGTGAATTTACATTCTCTGCCTTACATTAAATTCCATAAAACCTTCCCCATTGTTACATGAACCGTAAGCCAGCAAGGTACTGAGTTGGAGACTACTTTTTCCTGGCAGAGCAGACAATACAGTGTTCAGGATACAATTAGTATACATTCTTTGATTAAATAACTAGATAAGGCTAACTGGTAGGTCTGCAACCTTCTTACTGCCTCTTAAAACTTGGAATGAACTGAACTGGCCAATTTCTGAAGTAATATCTTTCAACAATGACAATGAGGGGCGGAGAAAGGAATATTCAGATATGAAAACAGCTTCTTTTTTTTTATTATTTTTTTCTACAGTGGGGCAATCATATTTTGGTCACTGTTGTGGTTAATATCAGCAACATCGCTGGGGACATTCAGACGAAACTCAGGGAAAAAGTAAACATAGATAAAAATGCTATGCATTACTTTGTGATACAGAGCTATATATCATTCAGGATATCTTTATAATGCAATACTATTTGGATGTTTCAGTCTGGAAAGAAGCCCAAGTGTTTCCAGGCACTGTAAAAGTATATGAAATTATGATTGGGGACCATATTTAAACCAACTACTCTAAATGCCTAATTTAGGCATTTCTACTAATACAGCATTTAAATCTAAGACTGAGATGAGTGATCCAGGCTATGCAGGCCTGCCACATCTTGCCTCCACTGCAGCTGGTGGGAAAGAAATAGCTGTGGCTCCTAATTCAAGTACTGGAGGTGGGATTCATCTCACTTAACTTCTCACACAGGAAAAATAGTCATTTAAATCTGGGCTGCCAGCCTTTCTTCCCATGGAGAGAGGGAGACACCTCCATAGTGTCTTTCCTCCTGTCACCTGGTTCAGAAAAAGGGGTGATTTTTTCCCTAGTGGTCCCTATTTCTATTTGGTAAGTTCAGCCTTAGGCAAGTCACTTCTGGATAGATGACCTGAGATGACTACTCTTTTGCTGGCCAGCCTAAGCGAGAAGCCATGGGTACATCTTGCCACCAGCTTCGTGGGGTGCTGCGCCAGTGCCTGGGAGTCTGGTCTGCAGGGGCAGGAAAGCCAGGAGTTGAGGTCACAGCCAGGCTGGACAGGCAGGACCTTGCTGTTCCTGGACAATTAAAAAAGTTGATGAGAATCCAGCTTAGTGAGTAGATGCTAGAATTTTAAATGATACTTTTAAACCAGTCGTTCACATTTGCATTTAAGGAGTATTTGCGGTATTAATTGGATAATTTCTCTGGAAGTCCTGACACTTTCACCAAGTATTACGAAAACTCCAACCTCTGTGAATCATTTGTGACTTTGTCGTCAACTTGTATCACAAGATAAAAGTGCAGGGAAGTGAGAACTCTGCCAAAGCTAACAAACTTTCCCTGAAGATGTAATGATGAAGATGCATTCTAAATAAAGCATCTGGGCTCTGGCCCCACCTCTGCTCCCAGACAGCAGTGCTTGGCTGCAAGAGAGCAGGGACACAAAGCCAGCTTCCCTTTTCCAACAAATCCAGCTGTGGTTAGAAACCTGTGGTGAATGGACTGATCGAGCAATCTTCTTACATTCCCAAGTGATGTTTGACCTCAGCCACATGTGGATAAAGTTTTTGGGAGACAAGATTTTAGGCAAAGCAAATAATTGTGTATTCTCTCCGAAACAGGCTTGCTATCTCTTATGGCAAATGCAAGCAGGCAGGTCCCAGATGACAATTTCTTCCTCCAAAATCTACCACAGGTTTAATCTCATGTGGGTTTCCTTTGCTTTTGATGGTTCCTGAAATTTAGGCTCCACTTCAGACAAACCAGGTGATATATTAAAATTTTCTGGAGCCTACAGTGTTTGCATCTCATTGTATCAGTCATAAGTAAAATTAAAAAAATAATAAAAATAATAAATTCAATAAAAATAAAGATATAAACATCAGTAAACAAAGCATAAAACAGTGAACTGGAGTCAATTAAATAAGTATTAAAAAAAGAATTTCAGAGGAGAAAAGAGCAATATTCAAAATCTATAGATCACAAATTAGCTTGATGTCTGTCACATTTGTGCTTTAATTTTGAGTTGAACTAGGTTTTGAATTCCTGCAAGAAGAGAGTGAGGGGAATAATCTGTGTTATCTCAGGGAAGAACTCCATAATTGTCCATATTATAAGCGGGTTGTGGCCACACTTCTTTCCTCCAAGCTGATGAAATAACATCTCACAATTAAAAAAAGAATAAAAAAACAAGTAGGCAGGAAGATGTTGAGACCCACATTTTATAAATCACATTACGGATTTCTGGCATATCCCTTTTTCATTCTTCCAAGTATTTCAATGGCCAACGAGATTATGGCTTTTAATTTGAGAGGCTTCACAATCATCTTAATTCCATCCCTAATATACTCCTTCAACAGGTATTTTGTCTTGGCTGGTGAATATTCCCCTTCTCATTTGAGTATAAACTTGTGGCTTGATAACTAAAGGAAGTTCTTATTTTAGTGTTTTATGGAAGTGATGGATGGAAAACTTTTATAGTCAAGAAACTCTCAATTTCTGTTGCTTTTATAACCTTTTAGCATATCATTTTCTAACAGTTTTTTTATAATGTACATGTGAATATTTAAAATGTGTTAACACTAACTTATGCACCTCAATGTGTTATACTTCTGTGCATTCAATACTTCATTAAAATTACAACTGAAAAGGCTAGCTATAAAAATTTACAAATTGGTTGACTTCAGTTGACCTATATTGCCTATACAGCACCAACAAATGTACTATCTGCAAAGCCGCCCCTCCTCCAGCAACTATAATATTTAAAATCTTGATCCTTCATTATCAGATTTTGAATAAAATAAATATTTGTTCTGTGTAATGTCATTAATAGTACTTTGTGCTAAGAGACAGCTTCTGAAAACGTATTTTGATTTGCCACAGTTGACATTTTCTCCTGTTACAAATGTATGGGTGACAGTGATTTAAGTGAATTCTGAAGGCTCAGTCTGGTCCCGTCTCATCACTGAAGCTGTCACTCACACGTACAATGGAGAAACCACACTCTCCAGATGCAGAACGATTGTGAATTGCTGTGATTCCTCTTGTTTTGGTGGAGGTAAAGCAGCTTATACCAGCTGTAGTTCTTTGATCCCACAGTAGCTGACCATTAGGTAGCAACTTCTAACCCAGGAATTGCAATAGCATATTTAAAGCTGAAAAACTACATGGAGACTTATTAAAATCCGGGAGGTTCAATACAAGCACAGCTGTCAACTCTGATGGCTGTTGCTTCTGAAGAAGGTCCCTTTTCAGAAACTTAATCTGTTGTAAGTCAGTGTAATTAAAAAAAAAAACCAAAACAAACAAACAAACAAAAAAACACCACAAAAAAACCCAAAACCCCCCACAAACCTGATGGCTGAATTTAGCTCATAATGAACGGCACTGAACACCCCGCCTCAGGAGCCACAGCTAAAAGAGGTAACCAGTGGATGCAGCAGTTTGTGCAAGCAGTTTCTGGTCTCTGCTCCTAGGTCTTCTAAGAATTTCTCTGATGGACTCTTTGAGGAACCTTTGGGGTGAGTGCTGCCACTGGAAATGTGTGGCTACAGGGACTGGGGTGGTTAGCAAGCCTCTAACAGCTCTGTCAGCTGTTCTTGATCCAAAGGTGCTTTCAGTTTTCTTTTTCCAGCTGACTCCTGATTTTGGAGGGCCAAGCACCCTTCCAGTAGGTGCTAAGGAGACTCCTACATAACCATTTATGCAGAAGTATGCACAGGAGGGTGTCAGAGGCTCTGCTGTACACAGTGTACATGTGTGGTGATGGTGATGAAGTGCGACAGAGCATGGTCCCCCACCACTCAATGGAGCAGCTCTCCCTGGTGTGCCAAAGAGCTCAACTCAAATCGAGCTCCTGAGGGAGGATGCAGCCCTGTGGCCTGGGGCTGCAGGGTTGACCAGGTCCTCTTTCTGGGGTGGGGGGATATGGGCTCCTTGCCTGCGGGAGGTGCGCAGTGGGGAAGGGTCTGTGTAATCAAGTAAAGCAGCTATGGGAGGAGGTCAGCAGGCAGTGCAGCAACAGAGATTGTGAGAAAGACACTAACTAATCTTCTTCAAGAGCCTGGCCATGCCTGTGTTTACCAAAGACTTCCATGATGGTAAAGGCTGGAATCCTGTGACTTCTTGCACTAGGAGGATAACTCTTGCCTCATCTGCGAGTCTGCAACTACAGAGGAGGTTCATGAAGAGGTGGGAGCTGTGTCCAATGAAGCACCTGAGCTGGCTGAGCCTAAGCCTTGCAGCAGCAGTAGCAGGAAGCAGGAGCATTAGCTGTGGGAGCCTCCTTGCTGCAGGGGATGGAGGCCATCATCTGCTGGTCTGACCTGTTGTCTAGGGATGTTTGCTGCTTGCCAGGCATTTGGATCCAGGACGCTGTGGAGAGATTGCCAAGGTCTGTCTGGTCCTCAGACTATTTCCCCCTGCTGCTCTTCCATGTGGGCACCAGTGATACTGGCAGGGGAAACCTAGAGTGTGGCAAGCATCACTACATTGCACTTGAGGCGAAGGCCAAGGGCATGGAGGCCCAGGTGGCGTCTCCTTGATTCGTCCAGTGAGGGGGAAGGGTTTGATGAAAAATCAATGGATCTTGTGGGTCAACAAACAGTTGCACAGCCAGTGTTGACAACAGGGGTTTGGCTTTTACAACCCTGAGACCCTTTCTGAGGACTGAGTTAAAGATGGCATCCACCTGACAAAGTGGAGCAAGTGCCAAGTGGCAAAGACTCTTTGTCAACAGGCTGACCAACCTGGGGACGAGAGCTTTAAACTGGGAATGAAGAGGGAGGGAGGGGAGGTGATGGTGACCCACAATCAATTAAACAGGTTGTGGAGTGGATTGGTAAGAGGGTGCAGGGTGGTGTTGGCAGAAGAGACCTTGAAAACAGTGAAACAAGGTGGAAGAGGGGTCCAGAAGAGCTGGTTGAATTTCAAGGATCACTTTCCCCAAGCTCAAGATTCATCCATCCTGATGAGTGTTCAAGCAAAAATGGCAGGAGACCTGCGTGGATGAGCAAAGAGCTTGTCACTAAAATTAAACATAAAAAGGAAATGAACAGAAGGTGGAAGCAGGTATATTGCTTCCCTGGGAGGAATAGGACCCAGAAGGAATACAGAGACACTATCTGAGTGTGCAAGGGCAGGGTTAGAAAAACCGAGGTCTATCTGGGGTTGAATCTGGCAAAGGCCATAGAGTCGTTATACTCAAGACACTAGTTAGACTGCATCTTACTGTGGTAGACACTGCAGAAACATAAAATTCATGCTCTTGAACCTAGGAGTGTGCAATTTGTAAAGCTATGGAGAATTAGTAAAGAAAGAGCTGTATAAAATATATTGTACTTGGCCATGCATAGGCCCAGATTTCTTGCAAACAATGTCAGACTCATCCAGCCCTGGATGCATTTAAATTAAGGGTTACCTTAAGTTCCAATATGATCAGCATGTAGTGGTAGACAGATACTTTCAGAAGGTGGTTTACATTTTGCATAGGTTGAATGGCCATTTTGCCCATTGAGAACTGGCAGAGCCAATGATGCCTAGACTCCTGTCCCTGTTGCCCCTGTTAACTTACAAAAGTTAGGGTGGAGGTATGTGGTCCTGACTGTATTTCTTTAAGAAAGGAAGGAAAATAGTAATATCTTTTAGTATTTTCCTTTTGCTGTTTTCAGAATAATTTATAGGAATGTGGTCATCCTTTACCCACAGAAAATGAGGAAAAGTACAGCAGGAAAAATGAGTACAAAAGGGATTGGGGGTGATGGGGTGGTGGAGGGGGAAGAAGGGAAAAAAGAAAATAAAATGTAGATCTAGGTAGATGCAGCCAGAGGGAATAGAAAATGGGGTTTCTGTGGCCTGTCACCTGCAAAAGTATAACACCATCTAAATCACCCTCCATCTAAATCTTCCACAGGGAAATGGAAAGCACTTGCTTCCTTCAGAGAGGATTATGTGTTAAAAGGATGGAAAAGGTGATGATTTCTTCTGCTTTTTTCCACCAGTTAAGTCTTGGATTGCACAGCAATACTCATATTTTACTTGCAGGCTTCTGGATAGCCTGGTTTTGTCTGTCTTCTGCAGCTCAGCATTTCAGATACATGCTGAAATACCCGTAAGACCCCAAAATGTAGGACTCCCGATGCAAGCAGAAGGCTTGGCATGTTGAAAATCTAAGAACAAAGCAGCCAACATCCCTTCTCCAGAGACAAAACACATTTTGTCTGTGACATGCTTAGTCTCCATCTGCTCAGGAGAGGGAAAGTTTCCCATATGGCACTATAGTGGGCTAGTGAGTCACTCTATTGACTCACTCCACAAAATGCACAATTGAATGTTAAGTAACTTAAGTTGGCTTTAATGGGTACAGCATATGTATACTTCATGAATGCAAAATATGTAAGCTATTATTATGGCACCCCTTTTTTGTGCTGATGGTACTGCATTGATTACTAATTGGTTCTTAATTGTTTCTTAATTGGAGTTATCATTCTCTGAATAACTTGCATTTTGAATTATCAGTTTAGAATCAAAATTAGAAGTTCATCTGTTTCTCCTATTTCACATTATAGTTTATATTTTTTCTATTATTTTCAGTAATATCCTGAGCCAAGCATATGCTAGGTAGTGAAGAAATTACCGGTTTAGAACTGATGTGAAAGCTTACTTTGCAGTTCTAAAGAAAAGGATTACCGACTCTCAGTTAGCCTTGTTCATGTATCACAAACACTTTCTGTGTTTTAAGAGAACATTGCTTTTAAAAATATCTGTCAAGCTGGGGACAGTTCATAAGAAAATATACTATGAGATGATCAGAACAAGGCTGAGCAACTAGCGCCTGTCCTCACAGACTGGCAGACTCGCAATGCCATCGTCATATCCCAGCTAAGAAACTTCAGGGTAAGAGAAATTTGAGGGGAAAAATTGTTTCTGACAAGGATGTGGAACCGAAAACTGATGAGTAAAGTAGGAGGGTCATTCCAGAGTTGTGTCATGTGTAACAGCTACAGCAAGTTTCAAATAACGAAGACAAAAAGGCATGTCCAGGATTTCTAGGGAAAAGATTAACCATAACATATAGTTATGAAGCTGCTTGGCTCTGTAGTGTTTTAGTGTGTTTCCTCGGATAATGGCAATGTCTGCCTGAATTACGTTCATCCGAGTTATGAAGTTTGGTGTCAGTGATGCATGACCATAGGAAGGAGTGTGATTCTCCTGATCATTAAGAGTTCTCAATCATTTTCCTCCTCTATTCCATGGTAGCTGCTAGTAAGGTTGAGCAGTGCTGTGTCTAGACCCCTCTGAAGAGTGGTGCTGGAGGGATTGGCAAGTGCTGAGGCCTGTGCCCTCTACATACATCCCAAGGATGTTTGCCAAGGATGGTCTGTCTCACCACGTCTGGCAGGGTCCCAGCTGGCACAGCCCCTCTGGCCAGGCTGGTCCTGCCTGCTCCTGCGGACAGGCTCCAGCTGTACCCACAGCCTTGCTGAGACAGGAGAGGTCCTGGCCATTTCTGGAGCACCCAAGCGGTCAGCGCAGACACATGCACTGGAAGAAATCCAACTAATCATGCACAATTTCAGCAGATGAGGCAAACAACACAATAACATGCTTCAAGTCTGGGAATTTCCCTCCTCCTGTCACTAAGTCATCTGCAAGCAATGGAGCAAAGACAGGCATCTGCCTTTGACACCACAGGTCATGAAAAAACTTAACATACCCTATCTGACTCAGAAAGGTATTTTTTTTATTTTTATGTAGAAGCTACAGACATTGCTTTGAAGGGTGAAGCCTGTCCCCATGCAGAGGTGTGCAGAGGGCTCTGCTGTACACTCTGGATCAGAGGAAACAGTGCGGCACTGCTGGGCAGCACAAGAAGGTTATTGGGTTGTGTGCGCACCTGCATTTAGTTGATGCTTTGCTCTATCTTTTCAGTAAGAAAATGATTGCAAAAGTGGAGCTGGGTCAGTGTTTTAGAGAACAGGTGGTTAGTTCCAAGTCAAGACAAAAATCTGGTGTGATACAGCCAGTTTCAAGAATTGTACCTGAGGGAGACTTGGGGAGGGAGGGAATAGACCACTTTGCCTCTGACTCAAGGCCTGACAGTAAATCAGGCAATTTAGCAAAAAAAAAACAAACACCCAAACAACCCCAAAATCATCCTTTTTTCATTACATGAGCACTGGAAGTTGTTTTTTTTAAAAGAGAAATCTAAAATGGCATAGCTATTGCACTTCAGTCATTCAAAACATCTTTTTAATTTATATAAGATTTGAAATAACTCCATTTGAAGTCTTTCATATTAAGGAACTCTAATTCCACTAAATCTGCAGTGTACATTATATGTATCTGTCATCCCCTTGGACTACATTATAATGACTATATACAGGGGGATGTAATTTTTGTTTTCCTATTTTTCCTCTGGGAATGTTTTCCTTTAGTAACTGCATTACAAAGTTCAAAGTCTTTCTCATCTCAAAGTTAGAATCTTCTTTTTTGTTTACAAGTCAAAAATACTGAAGAATTCTTTGAACTTTTTTTCCTTTTTCAAGTAGTAGTACTTTATAAGTATACATATGTATAAATGCTCTAGAGTTTAAGACAACTTCATTTCTAATACAGATATTCCTGTTGTTCCAAGAAGAAGAATTTGTATTTTGGTTCTTAAACACACCCAACAGTGCTTCCTTTGTAATGAAGATTATAAACAATGCTGTTCTTAAGGAAGGAAATAAATTTAGTTGTGACGAACAAAGAACTAAACTGCACACATTTTTTTCCAGGTTTGGGGTTTTTTTTTTGAAGAATGCCAGGAGACACAGGAACACCTTTTCCCCTGCGCTGCCTAAATTTTCAACATTTCCAGGACCTGTACATCTTCAAGAATAGCGTAGTTTCTCTAAGCATTGCTGGTGGATTCTCTTCAGATTTTTCCTCCTGAGCACCTGTTTTCTCCATAATGTTATAATGTGGTTTGTATTTGTAACCTTGTGCCTGTGTGTGCTCGTTTGGGCTGTTGCATACATGCAGGCAGCTTGATGGTTGCAGATTAGTTGACCTGGCTCCTACCAGCATGTGGGGCTCCCGCAGAGAGAGCTGGAAATCATGCGGTGCTACATCTCAGCTGCAGGCTCGTGGCTCCCTGCTACGGCTGAGACCAGGAACCCCGCTTGTCTCCGCTGCCCTGGTCCCCCTGGACCTGGGAGCCTCTTCACCTGCTCTTCCTTTTTTTCCTCCAGTATGAGGATTTAAAACATCTCAAGGCAATGACAGAATATTGTGGGCAAACCATCTGGATTTCACCACCCCTAGCCCTCTTCTAACCAGAATGATTTATTGCTGTTGTATTTATTTCTGCTGAAATGCTATCACATAGCTTTGTTTTTTCATTCTTCCCCACACAGCCCTCCCCACAATAATTTAAGCTCCATACACAGATTTTATTGCCACCAGTGGTGGATACCTATCTATATGTATAGAAAGCTTTTGTTCAGAATACCTGGCACCCATCCTCCCACACTCCTCATTGTGGTCAGGATTTTGTTGGGCTCTGAAGTGCTGCTAAGCACTAGGAAGTGCATACAGTTTCATACTCATATCAACGTATATCAGGTTCACGTCAGAAAAATAAAAAAAAATATTGAAATAATGAAAGGCATTTAATTCACAAAATCCACTATGTTCCAGAAAGTTAGTTATAGAAGTTCTAACTTATATTCTTAAAAAAACATAAAGGCACAGAATAGCAAAAAATATAAACTGACCCCTCCTGCCAGACAACAACTTTGATCCCTTTTTAAGGCTACCAGCCCATCTGTTTTAACCTGCTGTCTCTCCCTGGTTACAAATGGGTAGAGATAAAGGAACAGTGTCATTCAGGCTCACACTTTACTGACGTGTAAGCCGTGCAAACTTATGAGCAGAGCTTTATGGAATAAAGGGAAATTAATGCTTGAAAGTTGTATGTGTAAAACAGCAAACCCTTTCCTTATGTTCTGATGAGCTTTTGGGCTGGGCATCTTGTGTACCAGATGTGTATGCTTTTTTGTTTGCTTGGTTTTGGCCTTTTTTTCTACTTTGCTAGCTGGCTTCAGGATTCTGATGCAACAACCTTTGGTCTCCACTTTAAAAAAAATCCAAACACCTGACACAAACTACACTTTAGGAGGCCTGTTTGTTGGGAAGTGAGTGCTGGAATGTTTCACCTTTCAAAACTGTAAAGATTCAGATTTATAGTCAGTCTGTTTATACTCTATCATATCATGTGTGGTAGCATAGGATATCAAAGCAAGAAAGCCTACGGGGCTACCACCATTTCAAATGAAAAATAGTTCTTATGTATGGCATAATGCAGCACAGATGGAAAGTTGTGCTTTTCTGTTTTACTGTTTCTGTACATTACTCAGGCAATAAATACTGGACAAATCAAGCAGTCATTTCTAAGGCTCTGTATAACCTATTTTACCAGTATCAGCTGCTATAGTTTTATATTCCCTAGAGAAAAGCTGCCTAGGTTCCCAAGTTTTATAAGTCATTTCAAGGAGACCTCACAAATAAAAACGGATGGAAAATATGGCCTGACTTTTAATAACCATATAGTTAACGCTGCATTTTCACGTGACAGTCAAAGTTCTTGCTAGCATTCTGCAGCATTTTTATTCTTCAAAGCAGCATTTATTTAATGGCTATTACTTGCTGATTTCATCTGCTGTATTCTACTGGATGTTGTGTCTTTATTTCAAGGGCACAGCACAACAGAAATATGCCATAACCATATCACTTCAGGCCTGTGCTTCATAAACTGAGAAGGGTTATCTAGTATCAAGAGTAGCAGATGTGCTCTGGCACCATCTCTGCAAAGGTGGTCGCAAAGGATTCCCAAAGCAGGCTTGCAAAGCCAGGTAGCCTAATGATAATTAAAGCAATGCCTGGGAAGTGAGGGACATGTGTTTGAGGAGCACTTTCAGCCTTCACTCTGATCCCAAATACCTAAGGTATGATGTGTCTCAGGATAGGAAAGTCTCCTGCGCTCTCTCCATCACCTCCCCTTCGGGTTAGGGACCGCAGACAAGGGCCAGATCCCCCCTGACCACTGAGCACCTGGCCTGACCACTGGGCTGTTGTGCTGGCAATGTGCAGGTTACAGTTTTGATGCATGCTTGCTATTGCTGAACTGAAAAAGCACTGCAGAAGAAAGCAAATCACCTGTTTCTCTGGAGCAGGCACATCTAACTATGGAAAAGTCTTTAAAATTAAAGTCTAAGATATCTTTCATGAAAAATTGGCACCCCTATAATAAATGCTGAGCAAGCTATTGCCCTCTAGAACAAGACCCCTCACCCACGCTCACAGCCACCACGCCTTGCACAGCAGGGGGAAGCAGTGGTACCAGCACCTTTTCTGCTTCTTATACTGTGATCTACCAATTAAGTACTGGCACCACAATATGGTAAATCAACTTTCTCCAAGCCTTTTAGGAGTTTAAGTCATATCATCCATATCCAGCAAGGTAGTTACCATTTTTTTTCTTCTTTTTGAAAATAGCAGGGATGGAGCTGTAATGACAAGACAATAATATAAGTAAAAAGGAGAAAAAAAAAAAAAGCAATATTTTTTTAAACAGAAGAAATAAATACATACGGGACTCTGTGCTACAAGATTTTGTTCGCAGGCTGAGGGGAAAAAAACCTAGATATTTATAAAAACAGAGTCATAGCTATTTTAGGCATATCGAGCCTCCTCTTTCATGATAAAGCTGACTTCTGTCCACCTGGGGTTGTCCACCTCCCAGTTCAGCAGTTGTCATATCACTGCTGAAGCCAACTCTGGGGATGAGAACTAAAAAGCATTTTCAGCATCTGATAACAATCACTCCTCTAAAAATAATTTTTGGTGAGACAGAAACTAGTTCTTATATCATTGCTATATTTCTGTGTGATAATTTGAACATTTTTTTTAACCAACAGAACTTACAGTGAGTCAGTTTGGGGTGGTCAAAGGCTAATCAGTGACTAAATATGCATTTTTAGGTTTGCTTGTTTGTTTACTTGTTAATATGCTTCATATAATAGATATTAATTTTTTCCTCTCTTTTCAAAACTACACATTCCATATATAACACTTGTAATTTCTTATTTTTATTAATGGATTTTTTTAGAATGGTTGAATTGTTTTCAACTGATTTCCAGTATCTAAATTTTAAAACAAAAGGATAAAAAGTTCAGAAAAAAACCCTTTAATTACATATTAAAGTAAAGGTTTGGGTTTCCTTCTTTGTTTGTTTGTGGGTTTTGTGGATGTGATGTTACCTGAGTAAAATCCTGCAGTCTATCTTTAAATTCACATCCAGCACTGAGTATATAAACCCAGCCTTACTTAAAGCCAATGAGCAGTCTATGGGGAATCGGAAGTGGCCACAATGGTTACAGTTAAACTAATAATGACCTAAACAAGGTCAGCACATGGGCCTGAGCACGGTATGAATGCAACCATTCATTCTGTGAAATTTTTGGCACAGTTTTGGTCTCAGCCAGTTATTGCTATCATGGGGATAACCTGGGAGCCAGCTCAGGCCAGAAAACACTCTCCATGGGTAGTCTGAGGAAGGGTTAAGAGAGTTAAGCTGTGTAGACATGAGCCTTTCTATACCATTTGTCCCTGAAGCCAGCTGGGCAGCCCCAGGAGGTTTTATTTACCACTACAAATGCAGTCAGTAGTGACCGGTGACAGGACCTTCGGGAAGGAGGAGGTCTGGTGGGAAACTGTTATGCCAGAGAAACCTGATGCACCCTAAGGCCCACTAAATCCATTGTTGGCTTAAGGTTAAAATACAAGGCACCATTTTGAGAACGTAAAAATCCAGGAAATTCAGATATGCTTCTTGTTCAAAGTTGGAGACTTTTTGAAAAAGGTTCTGGTTCCCCAGCACAAAGGATTAACTCAGTCTCGGTCAGCTTGTCTGGACTCAGGCATTTCGAACCCTAGCTTTAAATTCCCTTTTCCTCCATGTTTGAATCAGAGCATTACTGTTTTGCTTTAATTTAATTAGTGTAGAAGAGTGGTTTTATTATCGTGGTCTGTTATTTTTATTACAATAGCAAAAAGAAATTTTTAAAAAAACAACCCACAGTTATTGTTTCTAAGCTCTAGTAGTTTTTAGAAGTAAAAAAACACCCTGTAAGTGGTGTCTGACTAAAAAACTCTTGACATGAATAAGGGAGTCTGAGGCCCTGCCCAGCGAGGTATTGAGCAGCCTTGTGAAAGTTGGGCCAGATGGCTTCGGTAGGGATAAACAAAAAGAGTGAAGAAAGAGAAAGCAGCAAGAACCATTTAAGGACTACAGAGACAGGAGAAGCTTTGACCCCTGGACCACCTCAGACTGAGGAAAAAATACTTTTTTTGTCAGGAATCATTTTGTGACTCAGAAGAAAAGATCATGAGAAATACTCTTACCTAGGGCCTTACTATGCCTTTGTGACTTTTAAGGATTTCTCACTATAAGAAATCTTCCCCCCCCTCCCCTCTGTGTCTCAACTCCTTCTTTGGGAAAAATCTGTTTCATTCTCATCCTTACATCATCCTGCCCTAATGCATCCCAGCTGGAGGGACTTCCCCTTTATAACCATCATTTTCATCAGTCCAAGGCAAATTCACTACCCATTCTTGACCTGCTTTTCTCCTGCTTTAGCTGAGGTTAGAGTCAGCACAGGTTTTGGCCACCCCTCACCATGTCGGTGCTATAATACTTACCTTCTAAGCATCCTGAGGCCCTAGAACAGTGTCCAGAGCTCTGAGTTACTTAAAAGATAAGCCAACAAAGAACAGCAATAGAAATTCTGCACACTGAACGAAGGTCACTTTACTGCTAAACGAAAAGTAATATTTAGCACAGAACAGTAAAATTCCTCTTCCTTCCAGTGCTTGAATACTTCCAGTAGGGGCTTTAGGCAGGCATTTGTATCCCCTCTGGTTCAAAACTTTGTTTTGAGGGCAGACATCTACAGCTGCTACAGAGTACAGATCAGTATTTCCAAAATTACTGCTTTGCATCCTTGTTTTTGCAATTTGCACAGAAAAGCCATCAGATAACATAGATCAGCATCCCCTGCAGCAGAGACCAGATATTTGGATTACTTCCTCCAGTTCAGACTCTGAGTCTTGATCTTTAGCCTTTTCTGCTGCTCACTTCTGGCCCCTTCCACATGCTGTGGATGTTTTGCTACTTGGAAGGGCAGTCCCATCAGAAGATCAGGGAGATTCCCTGCTACAACCAAGGATATAGGTTTTCTCCTGGGAATGAGGATGCAAGCATCAGCCCCTTCAAATATTGTTTAAATAAAGGTATTCTAAAAAACCTTTAAAATAAAAAAGGTATTTTAAAAAGCTGTGCAGAAAGTGACTCCTCCAAATATCTGCCATAATGTGGAATCAAAGTCTTTGCTCAAAATCAGGCAGAAAATGGATCTGTGTGCAGGTCATGATTCTCTCAGGTGCATTTCTCAGTTCCTGGAGTAAGCTTGAAAAGATCCTCCAACTTTTTTTTTTTTTGTGGAGGATATGCTGTGTGCACAGCTGAGGAGGAGAGGCAAGGATGCATCTATCTTGGGTGCAGCATCAGCACATCAGCTCAGACAAGTATGTGAGCACTGGCGTATGAGCAAGATGTGAGTGTTGACACATGGTCAAATATTTCTCAGTAGCCCACGTGTGATGTTTAAAGATCCATTTGTGGCTAACTTCTAGTAAGAGAAGATGTTGCTTGGTTAGAACAGAGTGTTATCCTACAGACAGAAATGGAACGTCTCTGAGTACTCCTGTTGTGCTGTACAAAGCAACATCTCTCTTAGCCTACGTCATTTTCCCTTGTGGGGGAAAAGCCTTTTCCTGATACAGGGACTGCAGTAAACTGAGTGGACAAAGGAATAGCAGAGGGAATTTATAATTTTTTTTTGGCTAAGCTTTGGGCTGTGAAAATGGCTTAGTTGAGTTTAGGGCAAATTTCATTCCATGCAGTGTGTCTTGTGCCAGCCTTGTTACTGCACTGCCATGTGGAAAATACTGGAATTAAAAGAACAGATCCTTTGAAAAATGCTTTAGTGAACTTGATGAGACAGAATAAAAGAAGGGCCAAGTTATGATGGATAGGGAGAGGAGGTGCTTGCTGACTGCCTGCAGGTCATTCCCAAATCAGTTAAAAACAGCTGCAGAGGGGAAAAAAGCAGGTTAAAAATAAACAAAACAGATTTTCACCTATTGCAATCACTGCCTTTGCCAGGCTTAGCACTGGAGACTGGCTTCCCGGAGTGAAAGAAGAAAGGCTTCAGACTGCACAAAGGAATATTAATAGAAGTAATGGATGAACTTAAGAAAGAAAAAGGACTAAGATGAATATAACTTTCTTTTGGTGAGAACAGATGGGTCATGGAATAGTCTGAGGAGTAACTAATGGGACATTGATGCTAAATTGAACAAAACAGACAATTAGCAGCTGAAGAAAAATCTGGGGAACAGTAAATAATGTGCAGAGAAGGCCAGTTCTACAGAGTGATCTGAGATTCAATATAAATAATAGATATAAGTGTTTAGCAATTCACATTTTTATATATTCAGCTACAAGGAAATGGGTCACACTTATAGGAAGAGATTCTATTTTAGCAACTGGTAATGCTGAAGATGATAGAGGGTCACAGTAGTCAACCTATTGAGCGCCCATTTCCAACAATATTAAGTGTGAAAAGAACCCGTAGGAACTTTGGAAGTGGAAACAAGGAAAATTATAAAGCAGTAGTTGTATGGCTCTCCTTGGCATTAATGAGAGCATTACTGTCTGTTCTCGTGTCTGTGCTAAAGGATATTTGAAAAGGGTGACAAGAGTTATATGAACGAATCATGTTCAGGAAAAACATGTTTTCAGCAGAGGATAAAGAAGTTTGATTTCTTTAGTGTATCTGAGGGAGGGCTAAGAGGTGACTTGTTTATAGAGCACAATACTGCCTTTGAAAGATTGTTTTTGAGTAAAGAAGGCTCTTCATCTCAACCGACAACATACAATTTAGTAGCTTGAATTACCTTTTTATATAAAAATAACTTCTTACAGTGGTTAATTTTCTAAGCATTTCATGCATTCCTCATCACTTAAGGTCTTCAAATGGCTTTCTAAAGGACAGCTGCTCTATCTCAACGAGGAGTTACAGGCTTTATTCAGGTATTAACAAGCAATATTCTCCAGTCTGTGTTGTGTTGGAGGTCAGAGGTAGCAGGGATAGCAGTTGTTTCTGGCCTTAAAACATAGGTCAGCACTGGGAAAGTTCCAAATGCATTGCAAACATACAAGCGGTAGCAATTTCTAAGAATTCTCATCAATATGTCAGTTGTGCATAACAAGCATCTGCCTCCATTGGGTTTTGAAAACATTTCAAGGGCTTCATTTTCATTATTTTGAACCTCAGAGATGCACAATGAGAATCCAGATTTACTTTACCCTGAATAGTTCTTCTCTGCTAAAAAGAAAGTGACCTGTGCTTTACCTTTCTGCACAGAATGACACAAGTTTTGTATCAAATGCATTTCTCACATTATTACATGAAATCCCTTGACTAGCCCTTGCAGGTTCAGGAACGAAGCAATCTTAACAACCCTTAGAAAAAAAAGGAAGCCTGGATCCCTATCCTTTGCATTTCAATGGAAGGCAAAAGCATTCTCTTGTCAATCCATCAAGAACCATGATTTAAGCATTAGCTGTTAAACCAAGTAATGACATGAGCTAAGGTGATTATACACTTGCAAGTACCAAATACTTATCGTTAAATGTAAGGACATACCTAAGGAGCTGTGTAATCTAAATAACACCAAGTCCTTATGACCATCCACCTGCCCTATTTCTTTCACGTATGATTTTATTTTTTAATAAAGCTGATGCCGGAGGTGCTACTTAAGAAGCTCAGAGAGGCAGGAGCAGCGAGTTCCATCAGCTTTATAATAAATGGGTGTGTAAGAGGAAACCAGCCATAGGGCAAGCATTTCGAGGTGAGATATTGAGAACACCTGCTCTTCCCTCAGCATGCTTGTGATTAAACATTTTACTTAGTATGTGAACTCAAATGTGTTATGTTAAACTGGGGTCAGAAGGCATAATGTAATTATGGTTGTTATTAATATTACAGAGGCCACAATGGGTAGAAATCATATTGGGTATGACTATGTGTGAGTGTGAGAGGGAGTAAATCTCCTCAGGGAAGGAATATTATTTTGGGTGGAGATGATAAAGAATGTTTTACTGGAATTCTCCAATTCTGTAATAGTTATGTTTCTCTTCAAAAATAAATTAATCTCTGCGTTGTTCTTTGAACTTCTGTAGGTAAAACACAAAAATAAATAAAAAAAGAAACTATTACTCCAAATCAACATTCTTCAATGTATTTTGATTTTTTGACGTGATCTGAATACTTTTGTGTGAGGCAGCTCAATGCTGAAGTGTTTCTCCATCCCCCTAAACAAGGTTTGCACCTTCCCTTGAGAAATACCTACAAATTATTTCTTACCTCAGGGCTGGATCACCTGCGACTACTTGTGCCTGAAGAGGAATCATGGATCACAAGCACAGGCTCTAAGTCATGCAACTGGCTTATGCTTAAGTATCTCTAATAATCCTCATTCATTTCATGATGTAAAGTTAAAGCTTCAGTCCATTATTTTTAAAGCAATTCATAGAGTAAGGCTTGAAGATGAAATTTCACACATTTTTTACCACAACAGCTGCACAACTTGGAGACAGTGCCATTCACAAAGCCGGGAAGATTGGGAATTAATGTTCTGGTGTACTGTCGTGGTTTAACCCTGGCTGCTAAGCATTACCCAGCCACTTGCTCACTTTCACGAGTGTGAAAATTTGTGGGTTGAGATAAAGACAGTTTAATAGATAAAGCAAAATCTGCACATGCAAGCAAAGCAGGTTAAGGAATTAATTCACTACTTCCCATCAGCAGGCAGGTGTTCAGCCATCGTCAAGAAAGCAGAGCTCCATCACCATAATGGTGACTTGGGAAGTCAAATGCCATAATGCCAAATACCCTTCCACCTCCTCCTTCTTCCCCCAGTTTTTATTGCTGAGCACAACATCATATGGTGTGGGATATCTCCTGGGTCAGTTGGGGTCAGCTGTCCCAACTGTGTCCTCTCCCAGCTCCTTGTGCACCCCCAGCCTACTTGCTGTTGAGGCAATGTGAAGAGCAGAAAAGACCTTCAGGCTGTGTAAGCGCTGTTCAGCAATAACTAAATCACCCCTGTGTTATCAACACTGTTTTCAGCAGAAATCCAAATCTTAGCCCCATACCAGCTACTGTGAAGAAAATTAACTCTATCCCAGGAAAACCCAACACATTCTCCATGTCTTGTTCCTTATCATTTATGTCATGGTCCTGCACTATCCAACAGATACTCATTAACTACTGTCCTCATTCCCAGCCTTTGTGGTACTTTCCCCACACTTATGATACACAGATGTCATTCCTATAGTCTATGGAGCACTTCTGTAAAATGTCTTTAAGTGTCCACAAAATGTCCATTGAGTTTATTTAGTCCATGACTTTGGGCTCCAACTTCTATGGTGGTCAGTCAGGGCAGGAGGGGTGGTTTGTTGTGTAGAGCTATTGGGCACCAAAGCCAGCTCAGGCCAGGTAACATGAACGGTTTCTTGTAAGGCTCATCCTCCATCAGTTTGGGTGGTTTCTGCTGTAGTACTTCTTATAAAATGCAACTCAAATAATGTGTTACAAAAACTTACAGGTGTATGCATTACAGTCTCCGCCCCTAGGCCCTTTGGACCAGGCCATAGGGTTTAACATCGACATGAATTCTCCCTCGTGCACTTGCTTCAGCATGGATTTATCCACAGACTGCAGTCCCTTAGGGGTGTACCTGCTCCAGTGTAGCCTTATCTTGCATGAGATCAGCAAAAGTTTTAAGACATCAATTTCAAGAATATTTTTTCCCACTTAACAAATAAAATAGCAAAATACAGTAACTGTATCTTCAGTGCTGCTATGTTTGTACACTTTTGAACCTATGGGGAAAAATCCCATATTACATTTCTCCTCTTGATTCAAGACAGGAAACAGATGTTTTTTTCACAGGCTTTCATCAACTTCAAAAAATCCATTTCTAATTCGATCACAATTTCTGCAGACAAAGCATTACTGCAGTGAGCTACCTTCCATCAGCTGTTGTAAGAATGGCACCAGTGTTAGACACATCCTGCAAGGAATTTCACAAAATATGTATCATGTGGAAATGTTTTTTTATATATAAGATGAATATTATGTACCAGCTCTTCATATTTATAGGATTACTAAACTTTCAAAGTAAATATAATAAGAAGTAATAACTAAAGCTCTCCATAGATAAGGTAGATGAGTGCAGTTGCTCCTAGTGCAACAGTCAAGTGCATCTAAGTGAAGCTAACAATTCTGGTTCCTTACCAGAAACTTTCATGGAAGTTCAAGGACAGAAACTGAGTACATTTGTATTCTGCTGCCTTTATTTATCTTAAGCAACACTTTACACCACAGAATTATTCTACAGGACAGTTATTGCAAGGGGTGAGATGTCACGTCGATTTTATCCTATAATCTGTTTCTGACCATAATCAGTAGCAATTATTATACAGAAAGGCAGATATAAAATATGATATGTATTAGACCCCATCCTGAAAGGCTCAAGTTCTGAATCTTTCTATCCCTGACTTAAAACAAAAGGACATTATAATTAATTTTCAGTGTTGAGCAGCCTAGTTACTAGAATCAGAAAAGGAAGTTTTTTTCTAAATCTTACTTAATTTGACACTAACAATTCCCTGTGGCCATGTGTTACCCAGTCTACCTGCACAATTTATTATTTAAAAAATCTTTGTTGGTTTTGAAGCTTAGCTGTTTTTTAATTAATTGAAAGGTCATCTGCTTATGTATTATAAGATAAGTTGTGATGCCTAAAATCAGTCCAATATGTTGTTGATTGAAAAGCTTAAGTTGCTTGAAATTTTGTGACTTTACCTGTTTGCAATGAAAAATTTCCCTGCCAAATATTCGCCACAATCTGATTTCCCAATGAAAAAAAAAAAAATCAGTTGAAACAGGGAAGCTGTTTCTTCCAGTGACATCAAAGAAAAATACCCTATGTTTTTATATTAAGTTATTCATATGACTCTAAACTGAAAAGCCTGCATATTGCTTGGCTTTTGAGCAGGAACTGGAAAACTGAAAAGCTGTTGTCTTGGTGTCAAAGGTGTGCCTTTATCCCTCCTGTCATAATTATTCCAGGTTTTGAGTTTCAAGTTTTAAACCAACAACTCTTAGTTAACTCGTGCTCTGTAGAGCGCAGTAACTGAATTCTTAACATTCCATCCAGAATTAAGAATTTAAGTACAAAAAGTTGCAATACAAGGTCATAGTGGCAAAAATTCCAAATGTACGGGAGTTACCCAGTGCCAGAATTGAATTCACACACAGAGTTAAGAGTCTCCTTGTGCTTATGTGATAGTCTTGAAAACTATAACACTCTATTTTTTTTCTTTTTGGCAATCTTTAAAACATGGAGGAAAGGTAAATCAAAACAGTAAACATTCCATTTGTCTTTTCATTCATGCTGTCAGCAAAGCCCTTTTGTATGAGTCCCCTGCAATCTTCTTTCACATTCTCACCACACGAACTCTTCACCTGCTTCTCAAATTTTATAAAGAAGTAGAATTAGGACAGTCTATCACCTATCACGTATAATTGTGATATCCTCACTAAAGAAATGTCAGAATTCATAGACCCACCCTGGCCTGTAGAACTGACTAATCTAGTAGTTTTCTGTAATGGAGTTACTGTGTTAGTGGACAAAGGATGTCACCTACATATACTTCTACTGACGTTATCTACATAAACTTCTGAAAGGCCTTTGATATAGTTCCCCGCAACATTCTTACCACTTTGGTGGATGGATTGTTAGGTGAATAAAGAACTGACTGAATTTCCACATCCAAAAAGTTACAGTCAATGGCTTGATGTGCAAGTGAAAACCAGTAATGAATAGTTTCTCTCAAAGGTCCATAGTGGGACCAACACTATTTAACATCTTCATCAACTACATAGATAGTTGGATTGAGTACACCCTCAGCAAGTTTGCAGATGACACCAAGCTGAGTGGTGCAGTTGGTATGTTAGAAGGAAGGGATGTCATCCAGAGGGACCTTGACAGGACGAGTGGGCTCATGGAAATCTGATGAAGTTCAACACGGCCAAGTGCAAGTTCCTGAGCTTGGGCTGGGACAATCCCCAATACCAATACAGACTGGGTGATGAATGGATTGAGAGCAGCCCTCACTCCATCACGTAACTCTTTCCATGACCCACGTAAGTCAGCTCTTTTTGGACAGTCATGTAACCAAAACTATGCTGTTCTTATAATACATCTGAACTTCAAACTAGGAGTTTGGAGCATAGTTTTAGAGTTAATTTCATCAAGAATTGAGCAGATACCACTAGTGTTCCATCAACGTTAGACTGCTAGACTACTCAATAAATACAGAAAAGATAACCTGTCATATGCAATTAACGTGTTCAAAAAATCCAGAGATCAACACACTTACTGCCAGAAAGCTAGTAATCCTCTAAATAAAACCAATATTCTCTGGCATTTAGTTGAGCTTTCAGATAATGCTGCATCTGTTTTTAGAAACAGTCACAACACCCAATTTGCCAAGACAAAAAAAAAAACAAAAAACTCTTAGCAGGGGGTTACTTCTCTTGTGAGATAAATTTTAATTTAGTACAAGATGCTCATGTCATCGCATAAGCTTATTGCTTGGAAAGAAAGACTTCAACGACTGTACACACCTGTGGATAATATAACAGCACATAATGCTGAACTCTACACAGAAAATAATTAAGCCATTTTAATTTACACCAGAAAAAGATTATAGTTTCAAAATAATAAAACCACAAATTCCCTTTCTAAAACATCTAAATGTAAATAACCTTCTCTAAAATCTCTGAAATCATCATCAGAAGATCTTCTAGTAGAAATATCACATAGAACCAAGTTTTATCTAAAATGCTGTCACCCTATATGGTTGAAAATTGAACAGGCATTATTGTGACTGTGGAGTGAATTCCCAATGAATAAAGGACATCAGTGTCCAGTGGCAAGTAGGCAGATGTTTCAAAAAACATCCATTCCATCCCTGACCTCTCCCTCATGCTTTTCCAGGGAGACTCACAGAAAGCAGGCACAAAGGGAGCCTGGAAGCTCAAATTCTTAGCTTGATGGTCTGCAAAAAGCCCTGGACTCAACAGTGACATTTGTTCTCTAGACACACTATAATTGAAGAATACAGTTTCATGATATGTTCAAGCCAGCCTGTAACCATGCTGTGTTGAAAGGGTCAAGCGTATCCCCAGCTGCTGTCCAAACCACATGTTCCTGCTCCTCCTCTGCAATCAGCCATTGGGATTATATAGTTGTGGATCACAGTATTTTGCAGAATTAATTTTCAGTATTGCCATGAGGTGATTTGGAAATATGTACCTCTGTATTTTTGGGTACTGTTCTGTAATGTAGGGACGAACCATATATCTGTGGGTCAGAAGAGAGGGTGGAACCTGAGCCAGAGGAGTTCAGGTTGTTCCAGGTCTGTGTTGCTTCCAACAATGTTATTGCTTCTAACCTCTGGAATTTGCTGTTTCTTCATCAGAGATGGTGAAGGCAACATATGCCCCAAAGCACATCTGCTGTTGCCAGCAATATCAGCAGGAATTTCTCTCTTCCTGCAGAATGGCCAATATTGTACATAGCAGAACAGATGAAAACATACTGTTTGCTTCTGTGGAGGTATTATTATCTTATTTTCACTCTCCTATTCCTGTTCCAGATACCATATAAACATCTTGTTTGGCTATTTTTGTGCTGCTTTTGCATCTGGGTACGTACCTAAGTCCAGAAGTGCACCAAAGAACCCTGCATGACTTGGATTTCTGTCATATCAGAACATCACAAGGGTCTTAAAGTGTTGAAATGAAGCATGTAATCTCCAAGAAGAAAAACAATGTTATATTCATTCGCAACTTTTTCTGGTATTTAGCAAATACTTTAAATAACCTTTTCGTTATTTGCTCAAGTACAGTTAAGAGTTTCTGGGGTGTCTTATTTTCAGATCCATCTTACAGATTGCTAGGCTGAAATAATGACCCCCACTGGACCCTAAGATAGTTTTGTCTTTGACTTAATGGCATCTAGACTTAACCCTCACGTTCTTGTAATGTGGCTAGTGTTGGCTAGTGCTAAGCAAATTGTGTATGTTTAGCAACTACATAGATAATAGTAGCTCACAACAGTTAAAATTAGGGATCCTGAATGCATAGCTCACCCATGCTTATTTTTATAGCTGGTTGTCCTGGTTTTGGCTGGGATAATATTAGTTTTCCTCCTAGCAGCTGGTACAATGCTGTGTTTTGGATTTAGGGTGAGAATAATGTTGATGACACACTGATATGTTGTTGCTGAGCAGTGTTTACACTTAAGTCTAGGACTTTTCAGCTTCTCATACTGCTTTGCCAGTGAGTAGGCTGGGGGTGCACAAGAAACCGGGAGGGGGCACAGCCAGGACAGCTGACCCCAGCTGACCAAAGGGATGTTCCGTACCATATGACATCATGCTGAACAATAAAACTGGGGGCAGTTGGCCCAGGGTGGTTCCCTGTTTCTCAGGGACTGGCTGGGCATCATCAGCAGGTGGTGAGCAATTGCATTGCGCATCACTTTTTTTGTATCTTGTTTTGTCATTATTATTATTTTCCCTTCATTTTCTGCCCTATTAAACTGCCTTTATCTCAACCTATTAGTTTTACCTTTTTTCCAGTTCTCTCCCCCATCCCATGGGTGTGTGTGTGAATGAATGGCATGTTTAGCTGCCTGCTATGTTAAACCACATCACTGGTGAACTATTCTGCTCAAATGTATAATCTTATTGAAGTCAGCAAGACTTGGAGGGGGTTAAATTTAGCATATCGCACATGTCTTTGTAGAGCTGGAGCCATAGCTTGTATAACAGAATATTTCTAATGTTCCCCAGGACCAGCATGGAAAAGTGACTTGAACAAACCATTAGATGGCTACAGAAAAATGACTTAAGGATGTGACCCTCACAGACCTGATTTCCTGCAGACTGCAGATGAACAGCAGTGCAAGCACTTAGAATAAAAGCTGTCTGTTTCTCTGGCCTGTGGAAGAAAGTTTGGGACAATTTTCTTTCCTTTGCTTGCATTACTGGAAGAGGTGGTACTGAAGGATAATTCTCACAAAAATATCTGTAGGCTTAAATATTTAAAAGAGTATTTTGGTGTTATAAGGTCTAGATACCAGAATAGGATACAGACAAAGAAACAAGACTTGCAGAGAGTTTCATTCAGCCCTATTAACAATTTGAAGACTGTGCTATAGAGAAAACACCCTGGTGATAAGTCAGTGTCCTTATAATATTCATAAAGGTGCTAGGTTCTTATTCTGGCTAGGTTCAGCAGCAGTCTGGTATTTGTACCAAGGTACTATTTTTTCCCCCTTACTGTTATTTTTGCAACTCTAATTCATGAATCATGAAAAGAGCCTTTTTGCAGAAGCACATTATTATCCACCAACAGCAGCTCCTCACATTTGCCACAACATTCCCTCAAACCACCTATTGTTATGAGGGTGCTGCTGTTGGTTAAATGCTATTATATAAATAACATTAATCATATGTGCCTGCAGTTAATGTTAATTACTATGCTGTCTGCTTCTCTTCTCCTTTCCCTTATCTTTCCTCCAGTAACTCTCAGCAGAGGAACTGAAGCCCAACTGTTTCTGTGCCCTTCCTGAAGACCGAAGGAGGAACAGAGCAATCCCTCTGTGAGCTGTTGCACCAGTTAAAAAGCAAAAAAAATGATTCTTTCAAATAAGAGAAATATGAATCTCTGATTTAAAAAAAAAAAAAAATTGTTTGGGATTGGATTTACATCAGGAGCAATATTTGAAGCAATGTCTTATTTCATTAAAATGCCAAAGCTCACATGATAGCAGCTACTGACAGTGGCAACACACTGCCCAGTTGGGACTGACTGTTGGGTTCAAAGGTTGTTGTGGCGATGTGGGGAACAGGAATGCTGCTAAGCTGCACCATCACACTAAGCCCCATTCTCTCCAGAAGCCAGGCTGAAGGTGGTCTTGTTGCTCACAGTTCCTGATGACAGTCGAGAGTTAGAGTCCTTGGGCTCACAGCACCACAAATTACTCTTGAGGACAAGGAGTCAAAAACACGAGTGGTCAAAGAGCTGTGCAGCATCAGGCTCCTTTATTATCTGGGGTACACACATCATCCACTTTCTTCCTGGGTGAATGATCTACTAGATCCTTATCCAAAATTAGGCTGCTGCAACCTTTGTCTTATTTTATTTTTTATTGAGAGTGATCACAGCTGCTGTTCTTTTGGCCAGATGAGTGCTCTCCACATGAGTTAATTATATTCTGAGAAGATCTACTGGATCTGACACTTTTGGGAAACCCAGGCACTCAGACACTCATGGTGTGATTCACTCTGTCTGAGTCAAGGAGTCTGCAGTACAGAAAATGTATGAGTTGGTATGTCTTGTCTCCTTTTATAGTAATTTGTCTGATCAATGTTAGGCATCATTATTTTTATTAAATGCTAAAGATGTTCATTTTTACTGTTTGATAGTGAAGTGAGATTCAGATGCCTGCCTTGAGACACTGATATCCTATAACAAGGATGCCCACAGCAGGGCAGAGGCGTCCCATGCCTTGTCTGTGAATCCCAGGAGTGCCTGAGTGTCCCTCCACAGGCTACTGTACCTAACACCTTGGTACATCAATATGATGTAGGATTTAAATATTTAAAACACCAGTGAGTACCACCAGTTTATTGCCTGGCATTACAGTATTACTGATAATGTCCTTTCTCACAGCCGATGTATTCTCTGTTTGTTTCTCACACACGGAGCACTTGTTTTCGGTACGTTGACCACCATGACATCTGACCAAGGGGTCAGAGTGAAATAAGGGATCAGTTCTGTGCAGAGTGCTGTTTCTTGAGGGAAGACAGCTTTGTGAGGATTGGACTAAGGACAAAGCCCTCTCTCTCTGTGCTTTGTTTTTTGCTGAAGTCTGTGCCCCTGCATGCCCATCTCCCACACAGAACGTTTGTTCTAAGTTCACTCTTTGCTTAGAATGTTTATAAAAAAGTGGGGCTTTACAAGGGGGAGATCTATGGATACAGCCAGGTACCTTAATTTCCTTTCTGAAGACAGTTCAGATCTACAGTTTCATACTGTCCCTCCTTTTTGTCTCCATCTTTTAGCTCAGCACTTCAGGAGAGATAGCTGAGGAGCCAGGTGCTCATCACAGCCTGAAGACAACATTTATTCCTTGTCACGTGCAGGTGGTGAGCTCAGGCAGCTTGTAGCTCTGATAATAGCTAGATGCCTCCTTGACTCCATTCTTAAAGGTGAGGAATTATGCCAGTTCTGGAGGAAAATCTCCCCTCCCCCTCAAAAAAACCCCCAACATATTATCAAAGTGGATTTTAAAAGCTTGGCTTTTTTTGAATAAGAAGTGGTTTCTTAGCTGTCTGGGTGCTAACATATGGTTAGGCAATGGTAGTGCCCCTACTAGAACTGAACTGCTAGGGTTTTGATTTTTCAAGCATAGAAGGAAATATTTATTTATTTATTGCTAAGATACAGATGAGTTGACATAATTGTAGATTAATTCAGGGAGCAGAAGAAACAGAGCTGCTTTTTCCGAAGGTCATCCCTCCTTAGTCATTCTTCCCACTTCATAATTAGTGTGAGGACCTGCTGTGTGAGGACTCCATTGCAATTTCCTTCATCTGCAGTACTTAGCAGATCTATTCCATCCCTAGCTTACCTGCATCCATTTCCGCAAGTGTCTGTGCAATCGGAAACAGGCAGTTCTCCAACCAAAATGATCTCTGAAGTCATTGTGGTTGTGCCAAGAAAATGTTGGCACAGAATCATTACAATGCTTTTTTACAGATGAGAAGACATGCTGTTAATTTCTTCAGATGATGTAATCTATTAATACCTGAGGTTGACATTTATATCTGGAGATGGAATACAACCTGTCTGTACATATGTAGTCCCTTTTCTAGACAAGGACAAAAGTCAGCCAGCTCCCACCTTCCCCTCAAAATTTCCCTGGTTCCGCACAGTCTGTTAAGAGTACAGGAAATCAAACGTAATTATTTACTTTACCATCTCCCTTCCCTTCACTTGTAATCCAACATATTCTTTACATTGATTTATAATAAATCTCTCAATAAGGTGACTCTGCTTCCAACAAAATTTGCAAGAAGCAAAATTGTCCTAGAAAAATAGACATTACTGTGTTATAACTGTATTCTTCTACACTTCTATTACAATTACGTTTCTAATATTGCTCAATTTCATATAAGCATACAATGTTTAAATAATTTATTTTATATTTAACCAGAAATCTTAATCAGCAACTCAAATTGTGCATCACAATGATTTAAATATCCCATAAATTTTCAAAGCTGCTTGTCATGGTTTAACCCCAGCTGGCAACTAAATACCACACAGCTGCTCGCTCACTTCCCTCGCCCCACAGAGGGATGGGGAGGAGATTTGGGAAAAAGGCAAAATCTGTGGGTTGAGGTAAGAACAGTTTAATAATAGAAATAAAATAAAAAATAAAATAAAAATATTAATAATAAAATATTAATTAATAATAAGAATATAATTAATAATAAAATAATAATGGCAATGACAATTGTAATGAGAAGGAGATAGAGGGAGAAAGGAATAAAACCCAAAAGGGGAAAAAATAAGTGATGCACAATACAGTTGCTCACCACCTGCTGACTGGTGCCCTTCCAGTCCCTGGGCAGCCACCGGCCCTTCCTGGCTCACTCCCCCCCCCATTTTATATACTGAGCCTGATGCTCTATGGTATGGAATATCCCTTTGGCCAGTTCGGGTCAGCTGTCCTGGCTCTGCTCCCTCCCGGCTTCTTGTGCCCCTTCAGCCCCCTCGCTGGCAGGGCCTGAGAAGCTGAAAAGTCCTTGACTTAGTGTAAGCATTACTTATGAACAGCTAAACACATCAGTGTGCTATCAAAATTATTTGCACACTAAATCCAAAACACAGCACTGTACCAGCTACTGAGAAGAAAATTAACTCTGTCCAGGCTGAAACCAGGGCAGTGCTGCAATGACCAGATGTGATCCAGCGGTGTGCCCTTATTTAATTATTGCACTCCTGATGCTTCAAATTTTGATTTACCAAGACAGAACAATCTCCAGCTACTGTCACAAATATCCATTCTGCTTAGAGTGGTTTCAGTCTGAAAGGTGTTCAGCCCAACCTGATCCTCCTTTAAGTGGGAAAAGTGCAGGATGATTTAATGCATATAAACTTTCAGCTAGGTGCGATAAAGTCACTGGCGTGTCATGCGCCACTGTCAAATCTCCGTGTTCAATGAAATGCTTAACTTTTCCAACAAGACAGGTGACCTTCCCCTTGCTGGCAGTCTCCAGCCCTCAAACAGCACTAATCCCTTGTAAAGGGTTCAGTGTGAACCCTCCATCTCAGCTGTATGTCTCATCAGTCTGCGTGGCAGGCTGTGAATACTAAAGGAAAAAGCTGTGGTGTTAAGAACTAAGCAAGGAAAAAGGAGGCTCACCGGCTTGTATGCACTAGCGAGGCTGTGGGGTTTGTGTGTAGGCTTGCTTTTCATGGTTTGAGCCGTGCTGGTGTAAATGTTGTTGGCCCACTGAAGCCCTTGGTGGGCTTCATCTGAAAATGAAATGCTCTGATATTTCGTGTTTCTGTCCAAAGCTGGACACTCTTAGAGATATATCTGCAAGAGAACTTACTCAGGAATTTCTCAGTAGGTTGGACGGCAGCTCCAGCCAGCACAGTCCTCCACCACCAGCTGTGGCCAAAAAGACTGTGAAGCCCCAGCTGGCACAGAAAAATGTTTGCCCAGAGTATTTCCCAATCTCCCAGCAATGCGAGACTTGCAGATTTCTGGACCAAGGGTGGTGGCTCCGTTTAGCGATCCTGAGCTGACTTGGCTGGCTTAGGAGGCCATGGAGGGTGGCCGTGACATTGCTCAACCATTGCTGGAAGTGCCCACCTCAGGTCTTTGGTGAGTGTCTGAGGGACTGGCCTGTGCTGAGCCCTCTGATGTTATTTGCAGTAAATTAGTGAGATGCAGATTGGCTGTGTCTGCACAAGCTATAAGTGCAGTCATACCTCATGTTAGGCTGTGCCAAGGTCCAGAGACAGTTGCCTTTGAATTGCAGTTTTTGAAGAAATGCAGCTGGAATTGCTGGCTTCAATAGCTTGTTAACTTACAGACTAATTATGACCATTTAAGGTCAGTGTTAACTACCTTTTTGCAGGTTCTTTCAGCAGAAAGATCTTGTAATTTAGGAGATACGGGAAGGGCACAGACAGGATTAGTTTTCTCCTTTCTTCAGATTCCTGCTCATCATTACAAATTTCCGAGTTTGTTTCTGAGTCAGGCCCGTGTGGGACTCCACACTCACTTTACATTTTCTCCCCTGTACCATGAAATGTAATTTGCGTGTCTTTTGATTCTTCACAGATAATTAAGACAATAATACTTAGAAAAGGAGACACCTTTGTTCTTAGTAAAGAGCCATATATTGTGGGTGGGACTTCTGGTTAAAATAGCATAAACCATTTTTCTTCAAGTGATGATCAAAAGCAAAATTAGGAGCTAATGTTCTGGTTTGATTTTTTAAAGTGAACTTCCAAACCAAAGTTTTCATTTAGAATATCCTAACATGAAATCTTAAATGAAAATTTTCCAAAATTCTCTTCCCTTCTTTTTTTTCCTGCTCACCATGGACTAAGTTCATGAACAGTTGCTGACACCATCGTAATTTCAGTTAATATGATGCTAATCTGAAACATTCCGCTGAGCTCTCTTCATGACATTTTTACAGGCACAAAAACTCAGATTAACCTGTTCTGGGGCATTGCAATTTTTGTGCACAACTTGAAACGTGATTTACTTGCATTCATTTACAGAAGTACAGATGATATAGCTAAATCAAACTAAACACATTGATTTTCAGGAGTAAAGATCATCAGTTTTGAATATGGAGCATGTGGATTCAATTTCTCTAGTATTCACAGCTTACTAACTCAACTATATTTTTTTATTTTAGGAACTAACTCATAGCCTCTCTCAGGGTAATTGCAATATATTTGTCAGTGTCAATTTGTCTGGCCAGTTTAGAAATCTGATAATTTTATTTATCACTGGAAACTTACATTTGTAATGTTCATGTTGCTTGTCTACCATATCCAATGATAGATAAAAGGAAGAAAATATTTTCCCTTTTTTAAGGGTTAGAAATTTAAATATTTTAGTATTCATATTTTATTTATACTCTTTGAACAGAATATCAGCAAGAAAATTGCAGTATTACATCTTACGATCGAAAAATCTTTTTGCTGTTTCCAAGGGCCATCAGTAATCTATTACTGACTAAAAGCATGTGAACTCCATGCTCATCTTGAAGACACAATATACAATATTTCACATCTACTGCACTTGGATTTCAACAATCAGCTTCTTTCAAAGACACCCTGACAATTCAAATGGTGAATTATTAAGTCTGGATAACAAGGAAAACATTCACTTTCTTTGTACTGCTCCAGCTAGAGTAGAAGACTCTATTAATTATCAGACCAGAAATGGGCTGGGATTTGCTTTGTACACTGCTAAGCAGTTTAACTGGAAGAGATGGGATATATATGGCACTAAATGACCTTTCTAAAAGCTTGTTTTTCCACCAACTGCTTGTGTTGAAACCAATTGCAGAAGTCATTCAAAATGAGCTGTTTATTGCTTCCTAAATGCATTTACTGCATGCCAGATGTCCATTTCAAAACATTCTGCTGTGTGCCTTTTAACTGACCCTACACTGAGATGCAACTGCCCGTATCCATTACCCTGGAAATGTTGCTCACTTAGCAGTGGGCTGCCAGCCCAGCAAGCACTGGGGGAGACCTTCTTTGGTACCACAGAGATTAGGAGAAGCAAAAGCAACTCCTTAGAGGAGATGGATCCACGTCCCACTCGGAAGGGCGATTGCAGCCTGGAGTAAACCAAATTTTCAGTGTTATCTAGTGAACCGGCTGACAGTAACAGCGAACACATGGCAATGCTAACTCCTGGTGCGGGATGCTTACACGGTTCCTGCAATCCCCTCCTCCTCTCTTGTGCTGTACAGCTACTTTTTGACTGAGCTGTATTTTCTAGCGAGCCTGGTGCAGGGCACTTTTCTTCTGGCTTCTTAAAGGACTGCTGCCATATGTGTGCCTGGCATCATTTCTCTTCCTGGACCTCATCAGGCACCAGGGACAAGACTTCAACACACTTACCACTGCTTGGTGCATTCCATTAGGTGTGTGCTCCACAGGATGGCATCATCCTTGCAAATACTGTGCTTGGTAGATGTTGGCCAGAGTTGCTTCCTGAGAGTGGCGAACATGTTTGACCTGGTTCCCCACTTGCTTGTGTCAACAGACACTAAGTACAGCAATGTGAGCAGGAGCATGGCAATATATTGTTCCTCAGCAATTTTGTAGGTTTACCACACCTTGTTCTTAAGCTAAAAATTTCTTTAAATCTCACTTTAAAATGTTCACCTGGTCCTTCAATAAGGCATGACTTGCATATGGAAGTTAGGTGGTCAGTTTGTTCCATTTTCTTCACTATTAAATATTTTCCTCTATTAACAAATGCAAAATAAGTTATTTTATTGTTCTCTCCTTGCAAGCAGTTATATATTAACTCCCTCTGTTAACATTGTCTGAGATTTCTTATTGTGAATGTTCTTGTTCCCTTCAGGGTACCCTGCAAGTGAGATCTGTATTGAAGTATGTATTGTATTTAATACATGAAATTAAAATAAAATTTCAACCTAAATTAGGATTTTAAACAAACAAACAAACAAAAAAGGAAATATTTCCACAATACATTAGCAAGAAAATTAAAATCATACTGATGGAAATTTAGATTGAGTAACTTCAACATATAACACTTGGAAAGAGAAATTACTTATGTAACTAATTTCATCCTATGTCAAAATGAGTGTGTTTTTTTTCTATAACTGAATGTAAGTACATGCAAGTCAATTTTAAATTATAAAATAGAAGTTCTTTATCCAATGAGAGGGATTTTAATAAATGTGAAAAAAAAAGAAAACCCTATAATGCTTTTTCTGTAAGGCTGGAAACCCTTGAAACTCAATTCATTATGAAAATAGTTTTTGTTTTGATGGGTGGGAATTTCCAGGAAAGCTTTCAGCCCTACCCCAACTAGATTTGTATAATTTCAGACCAGCCATACTGCAAAGCAAAGAAGCCGTCTCGTACTTCCTTAGGAACACAGAGCTCAGATTTGGCATAGCAAGGCCACAGAGAGCAGGTCTGCAAACAAAGAAGGTACATAATGTAACATTTGTTTACACATTTCAAAATGTCACTGCATTCTTTGTCATACCTTCCTTGCTCCTGACAAAAACCCAAAACAATCTAAAATAAAGCATATGAAAGTCATTAACTACCTCGGCAATTCGCCTGTTTTTCTTCAATGTAAATTCAGTTAAATCCTGAATTTGAAATTAATCCTGGGCTAACTGCAAGTACTTTCTTTTTAATTTAGTTTCATTTGTAGTTGTATAGAATGAAGAAGAATGAGAAAAGCAATGGTAGAAGACACATGCAGGAAGATATTGCTATGCTATCGATTTTACCATGAACATTAGCTATATATCAGATGTGGATTTTTTTTTTATTTACTTAATAATAAAAATGCAATAGCCATCTGTATCAATTATACTTTGGTTAATGGCAGCACATGGAGCCTACTTTTGCAAAGATAAAAAGCAGTTTAAGTCAAATATTCAGAATAAGTTTGCAACTGATTTACGTAATTTTAACTTCCAATTTCTGTTAATCTCAGTAAATGTGCAAGAACACAATTCATTTGGTAAATTAGCAGTGTCAGAAAGAAAGCAGTTACACCCACAGTGGTAAATCAGTTGTTCCAGACTGCTAAAAGGAACTAAAATTGTCAATCACTCAAAACAGGCTGAAAGGGCTTAACATTGTGCTGGCATGCAAATAAGAGGAGCCGTCTGCCGAGAGTAGATCTGTACTGAAAGATTAACGAAAATACAGGAAACGGTTTGGAGCTATCATTAAAGTGAAAGCCTTGGAAAGTATATCAAAAGAACAGAGGGGGAAAGCAATGATTCTATATGCTTCACATGGGCTTCACAGCAGTGGGTGAGAGGAGAGAAGTTATATAGGATGGATAGAGTGATGGGGAAAGGTCTCATGCAGAAGTGAAAATGCAACTGGAAATGCCCTTAAAAATATTTGCTATCAATAAGCACTTTGACAGTCTGATGAGGTCTCAAAAGAGCTGTTTTCTGATGCACCCTTAAGACACCCCAAATCCTGTTCTGTGGCAGGCAGTGCTCGTGCTTACTTTCTAACATACTGAAGATTTTACAGTGTCTAACATCAACATTATGTAGGCAAAAACCTCCTTACAGCTCAGAACTGGACTGTAATCACTTTGCATGCTTGAACTACTGAGGTTCCAGTTGAGACTGGGGAGTTTTATCACTTGATCTTCATTTTGGTTTAATTCAGTGTGTAACTTATTCTGAATGCCTCAGCTGCATATGGTTCTCCCGTTTTCAGGCCAGACCTGGAGTTTGAAATCCCATGTACACTGACAGCAATTACCCTAGCACCTCTGGCATATCCATCATCTAGATGTCTCCTCACACTGGGAGCAATAGCAATTATAGCCAGAGGTGAAACAATGTCCTTAAAGCAACATATTTGGAACAGAAACATTTTGAAAAAATAAAAAAGTGTTAAAATAATAAAAATCGAACTTGTCAGATATCTTACTATATTCCAGTGAGATGCTGGTAGTGCTGAGGTTTTAAAGACCCTTGAAATCTCAGCTTGTGTATGCTGTTCTTTCAACTCATTAATCTGTTCTCACTTCTAGCATCTAAGGATGAGGCTTCTAAGGGTCACCTTCTTTTTATCATGTTCATACTTTCTTTGCCAAGACAAAGTCACTGTTTTATTACCCTGACTGCCTCTAGCCCCCAGATTTAGCAATGAGGCTAGCAATCCACTGGGAATGGTGCTTTTCTGGAGTGGATTTTTTTTTGAGCACTTCTATGTGAAACCGTTTTCTTTCATTTTGTTTTTGCAACAGTTCCCCGCAGTCCAATAGGTGCTAATTTTACCTTACAAGCCTGGTCATGTAAAGTGGGATTTTCCTCACCTAATTTAAGCTGCCTACAAGTTAATTGTCTAACTTGGTCACACAGTGCTTCCTTTTATCATGGACAGAAAGAAGTATGTGTCAGCAGAGGGTAACATATCCCCTACCTTTGGAATTTCACTCAGAGCTGGACAACCTAACTTTTAAGTACCTAACATGGTTGAGATCGATCCTACCTGTAGCATTTACGAATTCTGTTCCATTTTCATAGCCTTTTACTTACTATTTACAGGTATCGTCTCTTTAGACATGTCAGTAATAAAAAACCAACATAATGTAACTTGGACTCGAGACAAAGTCCTACAGACCTGCTGGAAAATTAGTTATTACTTAATTATTAACCTGATTTTTTGCTGGTGAAACACTTTGCGATATATGTAGGTCTCAGTCCTGCTAGGTGCATCCACTTGCAGCTTATTCAGCTGCATTTTACAGTGAGCAGGGCGCATACCTTCATTGGTCACAAATGCCTTGTAAACCAGAAGATTAATTTTAAGATGGTCCTTTGTGAATCAGCTCTGATTTGTAAAACCCTCAAGTATTCAAGTAACTCTTTTATTCAATATGTTCCCTAGGTTCTTAACCTAGTAGCTGTATGTCTTCTGACACCAGTTTTTTTAATTTCTCCATCAGATAACAGGTCAGCAGGCTGCTGCCCCTTTCTTTTGTTGTAAATCTGGAAAACTGGCAAACACTACCAATTGCATTTGGCATTCAGGAATACAATGCATCTTGAAAAGCTGAGACTGCAGCACCCAAGAGTAACCCCCCCAAATAGGGTATGTAACATGTGGAACATGAATCCATTGCAGAAGCCTTGTGTCTTCACCATGAATCTGAAATCTTATCTAAAAAATAGGATTGGTTGGGTTTATCTTCTTTCTTTCCTTCTTTTTTTTTTTTTTCTGTTTCACCTACTTAAAAAGGATGAGCATGCATGCAGATGTATTAGAATAATCCAATAAGTAGAAACACCAAACAAAACTGTCACATTACTGCTATGAAAGTACAAGGAGGTACAAACTGGAATTTAGCTCCCTACTCAAATCCCCCCAGAATCCAAGCATGTTTCAAAGTGCTTAATTAGATATCATCCTTTGAAAAGAAGGTGTTACTGACTGCTGGAGTTGGTTCAATACACAGGCTGTGGAGGTGACTGGGTGAATGTGTCAGAAGGTGGGATTTCCAGTACTGCTGTTAAGCCTCCAGGTTTTCTTTTTTCAACTCAGAGACCTTTCTTCCACTTTCTCTGTACTTCAAAGTAATTAAATGTCCAAAATGACAGCTCCTGCAACACTTCTGTCTTTAATCCTCTGCTGGTCTATGTGTTCTAGTCTATGCACGTAAGGTGAGAATGTGCAGGTATAGGAAGCCTAAAGCAGCTATTGAAAATACTAGGGTAAAAAACTTAGTCACATCATGGATTCCTTGCACTATAAACATGAAATTATGGTGGTAATCTGGG
Organism: Falco peregrinus; assembly: GCF_023634155.1. NCBI lineage: Eukaryota > Metazoa > Chordata > Aves > Falconiformes > Falconidae > Falco > Falco peregrinus. Next base: position 65,123,229 of record NC_073727.1, read on the forward strand.
AATGCAACAAACCTTTTGAATATTTATCAGCTGGAGCTGCAGATTCTCATATCTGTCAGCAAATTGCTGAGAGATCGTGGGACTCTATGAAGAAAAGAGCTGGTTTCTGCTGCAAACTACCTCAGCATGTGTTTCCTTAAACCAGAAGAAGCTATGCAAGTGGTGCTTCTCCAAGGGAGATTGCTGTTAACTCCTTATGACCGCTTGTACTTTGGCAGAAACTCACATCAGTTGGTTGAGGAAGTGAGGGAGAATAATGGAAAAATAAGCAAACACTCCAGGAGTCAGGGGACTGAAATACAGAAATATAACTTTTCTGGTAAAGTAAGTGCAAACGGCTGAAGATTTATTGATTGCAACCCGTATTGCAATGGTCCCTGAGCTAGCACTTTAATAAAACCGGGGAAAATGATGGCCAAAAGGAGCCCCAGAAATCATAAATCTCAGTGTATGTGCTGAATGGTGTGGAGAAAATAATCAGCAAAAACCAATCAACTCCATCTCAATTTGGAAGCACAGAGAGTGCCATTTGGGGAAGACAGAGGGGCAGAATACCTTGGCTTATTCAGTCTTGCCTACTTCAGATGGCAGCCAGCACCAGATGCTTCAGAAAAACATGTAGGAAATTCCACTGCAGGCACATGGGGGATAATCTGTCCCCGTCTCCTTGCCAGGAAGATCGCATGCTAATCCTTAAAATTTAAGGATATTTTTACAACTTGAAAAATCAGGTTTTATATTGCTCCCAATGTTCTATTAAAGTGTTAACCAGTATAACTGGATACTCAAATTCTTGTTTGAAACCTGCTAAACCTAATTCTTCTTGGAATTTTTTTGCAATGCATTAAATGTCCACTTAGTTTTAAAGAACATTCCAGATTTATTACTCTTACTTTTGCAATGACCTGATCTAATCAAGTTTTGTCCAAGCAGCCATTTCTCAGTGTTCAAAATATCACATATAAGAATTATTAAAAGAAAGCACTCCCCTCATTTTTCAGGTTGCAGCCTACATGTCTTGTTCTTGTCTTTCCTCAGCTGCCAAAAAGAGAGTATCCGTTTCAGAGATGTGGCTAGGTCTGTGCCTGGGGTAGACCTCTGTGTAGGATCTGGTTTGCCTAACTTGCTCCTGGTTTTTGAAGATGTAGGCTACATCTGTGCTAGTAAGTTAAAAAGTCTGGGACTGGAGCTAAGCACTAGGACTTAATTATTTACAATTTAATTGCTGGAATAATTCTAGAAACGTTTTCCTCCAATAGGTAGCACTTTTCCAAACAGCTCCCAGGAAGAGTTTGCATGACAGTAGTGCCAGGTGAGAGAAACCTTTGCCATCAGTGTTTTCGAGGAAGCTACCCCATTCTGGAGGATGAGAGAGCTGACTGCAGCATGGGCACATGCTGTGCTCTGGCAGTCAGCCTCAGTGGCAGAGAATTGTCCCAAACATATCTCATAAACAGGTACATATGTATCCTTGAGAATGTACCCTTTGCAGGTAAGTACATCCTATATAGCCAACAGAGGCAAGTGCTTCTGAACCACACACCAAGGGCTGTCATGTCTAGATTGTGCTAACAGATTTTTCTTTTGGGGATATCTGTTGGTCAGACACAGAGCTTCATCTGCTTTAGCCCTGGCACTTTGTTAGCACCTGAAATTGCAGTGTAAGTCCAGTTAGGCAGCACGGATCTTTACTGATGCTTTGTTGATTAACTCCAATAAACTGGGTATCAGGAACTCTGCTGTTACATTTTCCTTTCATTTTCAATCACTTTGTATTGAAAGGGATAGGGAAAAAATAGACTCTAAACCTGAATTTGCAGATTTCTCTAAGCAAAAATGGAAGAATGCTTTTTAAATTAATTTCCCATTTTAGAAAAAAACAACAGTGGGTTTGTGTTGTGGTAGTTGTTGTTCTTTAGAGCAACTGAAGACTAATTAATCAAACTGTCAGAACTAACTGCCAGGTAAAATATATCTGCTCACAAATGTATAACTGCTGGTAAAATACATTCTTCACTTCAGCAGTGGAAAAGGAAAAGCAAAGGAAGCGCTGAAGGAGCAATGGCTGAGATGTGGTCTTAATTATACTGCTCAGGCACTGACAATTGCATATTATATGCTATATGCCAGTGTCACCAATAAGCAACAACTGCTTAATTAATATTTAGGAGGATGTGTATTTATGTTAATCCTACTCCCTTTATAGGGGAAAACAAATGCTACAGTCTACTTCATGGTTTCCTTGCCACTGTTGCAAAAGACGGCTACCATGTATACCATGCTTGTGCCAATGTATGAAATCCCATGCTGCTCCCATGTCCACTTTCTGTATCACCTCTTTTTTAGTTTGTTGATTTTGCTTATTTCCATTTTGTCTAAAGATCTATGAGGATCTTGAAGACCGTGTTCGTCTTAGAGACTTTGCTGACTGTTTTTACATGAGGTTTTATTTTGGTTGTCTTTTGTACTCAGAGGTTTGCAGCAAAGTTTGTTATTAATTAATCAATATTTTTTTAAAGAAGCACACAGTGGCACATCTGGAATTTAAAAGTAACAGATTCTGGAGTGCATTCTTTTGCTTTTCTTAGAAGCAGTATTTTACACTTTTGTAGCATCTTATCCTTGGACAGAATCTGACGATTCTGCAATGGTACTGAAATTAAGAGTCAATTGATAAAGCGATGTCAATAATTATTTTATAATGCTTACGACAGAGAAAGCAAAGAGATCTCAGGCTTAGACCTATACAAGAGGAAAATTTGCTTTGACTAGCAGTTAATGCAGAGAGCAACCTCATCTGAAAAAGCTAAGTTGTCTGTTTCTGAAAAAAATCACATATTTTTTTTGCCCATTTCACACATGGATTTCACAGCTACAATGAGGAATAAAGCTAGCTTCTCAATATTTCCAGTGTACACGCAACTGATTCTGATCAGAAATCCGCTGACTATAAAGTCTGAAAGGACCACAAAGGTCCTTGTTTGATTTCATGAATAAAAGATGCTGAAGAATGGATGACACCTCTTTCTGAAAAACTGTTGATCTTGAATTTGAAAATGGCAGAAAATACTATCAAATATCTCTTTTTCCATACAAGTATTGCTTAGAGGTGAACAACCTTTTCTTAATAAGGCTAAATTAATTATATCTTTCATTCTCCAAATCTTCTTTGCACTTATCAAGGTATTATTCCTGTTTAACCAGTGCTCACATAGCTTATTCCAGTTTTAGATGGTGCTTCCATACAAAAGTTAGCTTCTTCTCCAGGTTCTTTTCTCTGCACTTTCAAAAGTTTCTTGGTGGGCAGTGTCACACAGGGAGCTGATGTGATGTGTCACAGCTGGCACAGTTTCTTTGTACAGTGGTGGTCTACATGTTTTGCTAGGCACTCAAATGGCTTTTAAGACTTTAATTGAAGATGTGAGCAGAGACTCTCTTGCTCCCTGGGCAGTGGATTATTAATACATAATCAACAACCAACAAATGGAAACACTTCAACGAGTAGGATTTGGAGATTCAGGTCTCCTTCCAGCTCAGCAATCTTGTGACTGATCAGTGGAACTGGTCTGTCTTTTGTTTGTCCTTTTTTCTGCACCCATGAATTTTCCATTCCTGGTCCAGCAGCTCAGCTTCTGGATGAGAGATGATGGGTGCTCAGATCTAGATTTACACACACTTTATGGTTAGGAAAATATCCTGTAATAAGGGATGTGATCCCTTCTATTTATAAATACACTCTTAACTGTTACCAAATGTTGGCTGCATATGACAAAAGTAGGTCACAATTAGGGTCACAAATTATGTGAATTGCCTAGAAAACATCAGCGCATGTTGTATTGATTCCAGCTTATTATTTGAAAAAGACGAAACACCTGGTAGAAAAGTAGAAGATTATGATAATTACCTGAGATGAATAGCAAGTCATGGAAAGTTTCTGCAAAAACTGCAATACTTAAAGAATGCTTCCCATAAGAATAAATTTGAATCCAGACTACAGAGACATTGGTATCAACATCTGTGTATCTTTAACTGTGTGAACGTTCTGAAGGTTTTAATGAGATCTGACTGCTGAGTATCAGAACTGGGAGGGAAAGAGAGAGTGAAAAAGGAAGCAAAACCGAGAAAAGGCTTGAAACCGTGAACTTCTGTCCTGCAGGATTCCCTGCAGTATCTGAAGCAAATTAAGTGGAATAAATTATACGCTGATCAAATGTAAATAAAATCAAGTTCTGCTTCTCTAAGGAAACCCCAATATTGATAACCTGAAATGAAAATGATTTTTTAATGAATTCATGATAAAATATTTTAAAATGAAATAATTACATAATAACAAATTATGAAAATTTGCTCATTCAGAAAGTGGTTTGTTTTTTTCATGGGAAGAACAGTATCCCCGAAGTTAACTGTAAAGCTATACATATCAAAAGCAATTGCAAGTCAATTGCAGAGAAAGGCTGTGCCTGCTAACCCGTCCCCTGGTTAGAGCTCTGGCCGGCTGTGCACCTGCAGGGCAGCAGGGGTGAAGGGAACTGCCGCCGGCAGGTGGGACAGGAGCTGGGCTTACAATGCTGCTGCTCTTTGTAGCTGGAGAAGTTGGAAGTGTCCTTTTTCAGCTGTCAACCAGCTGTTTCCTACATGGAGAGAAACAGTTTAGGGGTCTGATAGATGGGCTCCTGTGAATTTCTCTGCAGCGGTTTGTATCTCCATCTGATGGTTTGACTGGCTTGCCAGAAGTTGCCATCCCTGTCACAATGGTAGCATAGGAGGATTTGAGTGCACATTTAGCAAGTCCTGTTTGTATTCTGTATCTTAGTCCAGACCGACTTGCCCAGGCAACGTAAGTTCAGATATTAGCTTGGGAATCAGTGTGGCTAGTGCTGATACTCCTCAACAGTGTGAGATAACCTCTGACACATGGGTGGGATGGGAAGAAACATCTAAAACAAGCCCTCAGAACTCATTTTTCAGCTTGCTTCAAGGCAATTCTCCTTCCTCTAGGCAATCTCCATCTTTGACAATGATCAGGTGAACAGCTTCAGACCAGTTCCTGAAGTTGATACAACATCCTTGCTTGTACTGTAATTGTCCTGGCTCCTTAACACTTATTCATACATTGCAGGAGAATGTTGCTTACTCACTGATAAAGCATTGCCGTCATTCACAAAGGCAAATATTACAGAAGTAGGCCAAAGTTTTGAAAATGAATGAATGTAGTACAGGTCAGGCATTCTGAATGCATCACTTAAAAGATGGTGACATTGATTTTTGCTATGTTTATCCCATTAGGAGTAATTGGGTCAGGAAGACATTTATGCACGTATTACACTCATATGAATTTCAGTGATGAAACTGGGAGTTGGGTTCAAGATTAGAGTGTTATTAAAAGTGCCTCACCACCAGTTCAACTTCTAAGAACAGCAGAATAAATGTGGCTTAATGCTTTGCAGTAAATCTCATGACATCTTTTTATTGACTGTAAAATTCTAATGATATCCAGGAAATGCAGACTGAGAAAAACTGCTGTGATGTAACGAAACCTCCTTCTATAAATGTTATGGAACACATAACGCATTAGTATTTCTAAAGTTTTTTTATTATAACAAAGATGCAGATTTTTTTATATTCTCTAAGCAAATTTTAATGGAGCTTTGAAATTCATTAGAGTATTTTAATCATCCAGTTAAATTAAAAATAATATCTTCTGCCTAAGGACCCAAATCCTGGTGATGGATTGTATTGCAGTAAGAGTGTGGTAGGTCTTTCAGCTACGTAAACCATCTGTGCCCTGAGTTCAGCGATACAAGAGACTATTGACCAGGTGCACAAAGGAGCGAGACATATTGCCTGACCATGGTAGCCTGGGTTTCCAATTTCCAGAATGGTGGTGTGTCAAAAATGCCAGCAACAAAAGATGAAAAGCAGTAGGCTTTCAGAGGAAAGTGAGACCTGGTGAAAGGAGTTCTCTGTCTTTTCCCTGACGGTCCTGTGCTGATCATATTATCTTTTTTCGACAGCTAAAGCTATTCCCTGATAGTCAAGCCCCCACCACAGCTCTCATGCATCTGGACTTTGCCCTAGAGCAGGATAAAACGTTTTCAAATGTAATAAATTAAGAAAAAAAGTAGTTTCAGAGCAATCAGCAGCTGCCCATCAACAGCTAAGAACCAGACCTTTGTATTGTCTCTCTGATTTTGTAAACACTTTTAAGAAAAAAAGACCAGAGTAAAGTTTTGAAAACATTGGAATGTTCTGTATAAATGCTTTCAAAAGAAAGAGCTCTCATTTGGGTAAGATTATATTTCAGCTTTTCACAAATATTGAAAACAGTGTTTGCATTTTGAAACTGAAGAGCTTCAAAAATAGAATCATAGAATCAAAGAGTCATTTAGGTTGCAAAAGACCTTTAAGATCATTGAGTCCAACCATTACCGTAGCACTGCCAAACCGTTTCAAAAGACCTTTAAGATCATTGAGTCCAACCATTACCCTAGCACTGCCAAACCCACCACTAAACCATGTGCCTAAGCACCACATCTACATGCCTTTTAAATACCTCCAGGGATAGTGACTCAACCACTTCCCTGGGCAGCTTGTTCCAGTGCTTGATAACCCTTTCAGTAAACAAATTTTTCCTAACATCCAATCTAAACCTCCCCTGGTGCAACCTGAGGCTGTTTCCTCTCATCCTAACTTGGGGCCTATTCCTGTCATCCCAAAGAAACTCAGTTTTGTGTCCATTTTCATATGGCCCATTCAGCAACAGTCCCACATTTCCCTTTTTCACCCTTTTATTACTAATATAGCGATAGAAGCTCTTTTTGTTGCCCTCAGTGTCCCTTTTAAGTCTTAACTCCAGTGGAGCTTTGACTGTCCTGACACCATTTCCACAAAACCATGTAATATTTCTAAATTCCTCCTTTTCAGTCCATCTTTGCTGTACTTTTGCACTGAAGCGTAGTCATGAGTTCCCTGTTTAACAAGGCTTTTATTCTGCCAAGTCTACTTGATGTCCTGAGTATTGTCACAGATACGCTTTCTCATGGAGGAGGTTTCTAGTCTATCACTCCACTATGGCTGGAGAGGTGGTTGGACCTAATTAGCTATGGATTTCACCATTACAAAAGTAATCTCATGCAGCAAAGTCACAGCAAGGCAGAATATATTTTTTTTTGTTATCTTTGTTTATTAGTACTTTGAATAATCCCTAAATGAAACAGGGTTATTCAATCTGAAGCAAAAATTGGATATTTTTTTTTTAATCGCAGTCACTAAATATATCTATAATACCTATAAAACCATTGTTACTAATACCAATGCTACTATATTATTAAATAACTAAAATTCTCTTTTTGTTACTCGGTCCTAAATCTGGAGGGTCCTAGGAAAAAATATTCTCTTTTACTCAGGTCCTACACAGGAAGACCTCATAAAAGCAGTGCTTCAGCTTGCTCCCAAGCATGAGCAAGATTGTGTATTTTGGCTGTTTCTGCTTGTGTTCCCAGTAAAGCAGATAATAGGATGTGTTGGCCAAAATGTATGTTTCCATATATGGCCTGTTAATATCTGCTTCAACTATTCCATCTAGTGGAATTTTACCTCTATTGTCTTCTCCAAACTGAAATGTCATTACGCCAGCGAGGATTACTTGTTATCCATGTGCTAGTGCTTCAAGGTGGGATTTCTGTTATGTAATCCCATACATCCTGCTCAAGCTGTCCCACAGCTCCTAGGATAAGCCCTTCCAACTTTTTCTCTCTGTAAGGCAAAACTTGGAAAAAATATGGATGTATGTATCTCTTATTTTGATACTCCTGTTCATTTGTTAAATTTTGTGACTTTTATCTTCACATCTGATAGCCTATCCAGGTAACAGCTGAATGGCAGTAGAAGCGATTACAGCCAGGAATTGCCTTCCTGCTGGTGACTCTTATCTTTCTGCAGAATTTAAACATGTCATCTAAAGCTGCCAGCCTTCCAAATCTTTCTTACCCTTGTGTCCAAACTCCTCTGAACTAGTAGCTATCCACTTCTAAATGCAATGTCAAAGAAATTGTGAAAATAGAGAGTGGAGTCATCTCTAGTGCCATTTTAGATTGGATATTAGGAAAATTTTGTTTACCGAAAGGGTTATCAAGCACTGGGACAAGCTGCCCAGGGTTGTGGTTGAGTCCCTGGAGTCCCTGGAGGTATTTAAAAGACTTGTAGATGTGGCACTTAGGGACATGGTTTAGTGGTGGACTTGGCAATGTTAGGTTAATGGTTGGACTCAGTGATCTTAAAGGTCTTTTCCAACCTAAATGATTCTATGACTCTATAACACTTATGGATCAGTAGCTGATCTTTGATAGAGAACAGAATCCCCTTAGACCATTCCTCTCATAGTTTGTCTCCTCTCTGATGCTTAGTATCTCACCTCTTTCTTTCCTTGTCATCTTTCTTCCTCTCATTTGAGTGTTTTTGTTCACATTGCACCATGTTTTATACCCTTTTCCCCATCCTGGTGTCAATCATTCACTCTCTTTTTGTCTGTTTTAGGAGAGTCAGCTGTGTTCTTAATTCGGTGAACACATAGAGCCTTTGTCAGTAAGAAAACCCTGGCTTGTGGTCTGTTCCTCAGGGCAGAGCCTACAGCCTTTCTGAGTCATCAGTATTACAAACATCTGAGGGGATTAATAATAATAAATTCTCAATATCGAGTAATTTTTATTAAGGAGGCCGTCTTTTTTGTTTCCTGGAAAGGCGTTAACATGTTATTGCTGTTAGAATGCAGAAGACAACTTGTTTATTGCTAATTAACCACCTACAGAGCAGACGCTTAACCTGAACTACACCTTTCAAGGGAATATCCAGAGGCTGAATTTACCAGGCATCCTTATAAGTATTAAGTACCTATGTTTACTACTGAGCAGCAGCAAATTATTTCAGAAATGCCCTAGGTGAGAGAAAATAATTTGGGGAAACAATGTTAATTAGAGTCAGGAAGTTCACAGCCAGATGTTTCATGGCAGGGAATCATGCTGTATACATGGTAAGTATGGGAGTACGCGCTGTGAATCTGTTTGTGTAAATGGAAGGATCCTGAGGCTTGTAGAGGTGGTCTACTATCCCAGCAACGATGGTGAATTCATTATCTTCAGCTTTGCAATTTTCTGAGTGTTTATGTCCATCATCCAGGTGAAGTGACCCTATATAGGTCATGTTGACAAGGACATTTCTTCTTTTTTGCCATTTCTTGGGGGTTTGATGTTGAATGTCATCAGTGAATTTATAACCTGTAAAATAATATCTTACTGGGAAAGCAGCTGGCATTGTTATTCGGGAGCATGACCGCTAATGCAAAGGCCTAACCTTCACTTCTTCTCCAACTTCAGGATTAGTAATCCTCATAATCAGGAAGATTTCTCATAACCAAAGCGTTTATGGTTCAATGTTGTCATACAACACTGTTGTACCTCACTCTTGCACCTGAGTGAAATCTTTCTTACACCTGCTCTCCTTCTCTGTAAGGGTCACAATTAAGATGGCGAAATAACCCTGCAAACAGCACTACTCTTCAGTGCTCTTTTACAAAAGAGGAGAATCCTTTTCCAACAACAAGGCTCAGTGTCTTCAGTTATATTTGCATGTGTAATTTTGTGCTTCATTGCTCCTAACGTGCACTTACACAGTATTATTTTTGAGCACAGCTATAACTGATTGGAACACAAACCACTGGGTTTATCACATCTTGGACTTGGATTTGTGTCTTATCTTCAGATGAATGCATATGGAGAGCTTTGCTCACTGTATTGCATATTGCAGCTTTCTCCCCAAATGTACAATACATAATTCAACAGAGTCTGGTGTAGCTGTCAGCTTTTCCTCAGAAAGAAACCAGCTGTTTCGAAGGTTGAAGCAATAAAACATTTTTGGAAGAGCTTCCCCTCATGGATTTCTACAGCTCCTCTCAGCTCATATTACTGAGACACATACAGTAACAAATTTACAGAAAAGAGATGAAATCTGGACTTAAAGCCAAATGAGGGTTTCTGCCTCCACTGACTTTCCCCACTCTTTGAGTTATGGTTACACATGTGAAATGGGGGAGAAAGAGGGCAGAATAGTGCTTCTCACTTCTTGTGTGTAGACCAGTTGATGTTTTCTCAAGGATCTCTGTGTGACACTGAATGAGTCACTGAGATGCAGACCTACAAAAGGCATTGCATACATCCATAACATGTATACCTAGAAGGCATTTAGGGTATACTTTCACTATCACACCAGGAAGGAATCCCTGGTCCTCACAGCAACCAGACTGTCTCATGTCTGTACTGTTCAATGACATTACCTTGCGGAAAGGACTAGCTTTGTTCATGTGGTGTATTAAGGAAACAAATCTTTGATGCTTGTAGCACAAGCCTTTTGCATCTCTTTGCACGTAAGCCTTCCCAGCTCACAACATTTTCCACATTTGTGTCCTACCACCAAGTGTGGTGGTAGAGTGTCCTATGTGTTCCATGCTGGCTTGTCCTGTATTAGGGCACTTTATACTACACATGCTGAAAAGCTTTCTTTAGTGCTTTTCAGTGCTAAAGGATGATTTTAATACAGGTCTAGCAAAGCATAACCAGAAGCACATTACTCCAGCCCTCATGGCTATCAAATCAGCTGATAAACACAATGTAGACAAATACGACATATAAGATATAAACAAGCCCTTCTGAAATCTTCCTCACAAAGTCTAAAATATTGATAGACCTCTTTACCCTCCAACTCCTCCTCTATAAAAAATACAGAAATATGAATTATGTTTCTCCCGAGTCCTCCTATCACATCTCCCTATTACAAAATACCACACAGATAAAGTGTAAATTAGTTCTCCCAATCCTCACAGCTATTAAAAAATAAATACATGAATTCACATCTCTCTTCCCTCACACACCTATGCAATAAACCATGATATCTCTTTAAAGCATCCCTTACTCTTGTGATCCCAGTCTTTCTCATATATAATATCTGTGGGGTTACAACAGGGTCAGGCATGCAAAATGAAAAGCCTCTATAAAACCAGACAGTTAAATACCCTATGCAGGCAGCCAGTACCTTTCAGCAATTGCTCTCCTCCCATATCTTTGTTACCTAGATATGAGACACTGAGACAGTCTGTGTCCTCCACACTGTGCCTGTGACAGAGAAAAATATGCAAGGATCTCAACCTCTGATAGGCACAACACTTAGAATGACCAATCTATCATCAAACATATATATATTAAAAAAAAAAAAAACAAAACAAACATACACGTATATGTAGAATAATTTAAACAAGAGGCCAATCTGATGTAGACATAGATATGTGATCAACCTGGCTGTAGTCTAAAGAAAGGCCTTCTCTTGCTCACCTGTGTGCTGAAGAGGTGTCTTGTTGACACAAAAAAGGAAAAAAAGAAGAGATACATATGCCTCTAACTGCTCTGGTAGAAGCTGCATTACTGGTAAGCTGATCTATATGATCAAGAAATAGCATCTTCTTTGGGGGTAGCAGTGGTTGAAGAAAACTCTTTTGGGAAAGTAGGGACTTGGGAAGGAAGGACCCATACCCATCATAAGAAAGGTTGTTGGCTCCTTCTGTAGCTTCCTACTTAAGGTGCAGAAATAGCTAATAGGAAAGAAGACCACGGACTACCAACACCAAGTGCTGGTCCATTCCCTTCTGCTTCTACTTCGTTTAAAATGGGATAGTGTCATGCATCCGCTCTGCACAGATGGTGTTCTGGCATACAGTGTCGATGAGCTTTTTCAATCCATGTGTCTTGTAGAGTACAACCTCCAGAAGAATTTGCCTGGATGATGATGGCGATGTTGTTGTGGGCTGAGTAGCAACTGACAGTGCTTGAAAATGGCAGCCAGGGTCAGGATCTCACCTTCAGATGTATCAGCATCTAGAGGCGCAAAAAGAAGTTGTACTGTTGTCCATACCCGGCCTCCCAGCAGAGTTTCTTCCTTTGGATCAACAGCAAAACTTTGTAACTTTGTGCATGGGTTACTGAATTAGGTATTTATTTGTCATTTATTCATGTCACAAATCCACCTTACAACTGTCTGAAGCACCTACATGGGAAGGTAGAGAAGACCAAGGGTGTAGCTGCATGAACTCCTCTCTTCCCTGTTTGAGATGAACGTGCAGCAAATCCAGCCTGAAAACCATTGGTATGACATAGGGGGGAGTGATACTAAGACCTTTCATCCAGAAATAATGGAAACACTCGGGTGATGCAATGCTGGGCACAATATATGGTTTGTTAGTATTTTGCTTTTCTCAGCTATAGAAAGACAAATACATTTGAAAAATAAATGTATAGTACTTACCAAGCTGTAGTATCACTGAGATGGTTAACTAGTTAATGTTTGTGCAATGCTTTGACTGAAGATGTGAAATATCAACCACTATTGTTGTTAAGAGATGTTAAGATTCCTATTGTTCTAATCTTTACCCACACACAATTACAGTGATTAGTTTTTATTGGTCTTCAATAAGAGAGAACCCATTCTAAGGTATTGCTGCCAGTTTTAATATATCAGTAGTCAGACAAGCTCAAAATCAAACAGCTTAACAGAAAAAAATTGAAGAAGCAAGATTTCTTTTGAATCAACCCAATCAGGCCCTGTCTGTAAAAGACGTACAGTTTTAATGTCTGCTGGAACTTCGTATGTGCTGCTCCTGGAAAGATATACAAGGAAAAATTTTGCTTTTCATGGTTCCACACAGTTCCATTGACTTTAATGGGACTGGAAAGATTACTTAGGAAGAGAATGTGGTTTGCAACTTTACCTTGCTTTCATTAGCAGGCTGTACGACTTTGATAAAATATAGCACAAAGCACCTGGACATTCTCGAACCTGATCTGTTAGCCATTCTCTTCACACAAATAATACGAAGGATGATGGGATGACTGTGGCACAGTCTGTGCTCTCAGGATCTGCTCTGTCTACTACTAACTTGTTCATGTTAGAACTATCACTTTATGTTAAATCAGCAATTTAATGGTAGGTTTTGCCATATCTCATTTACATCCATCATCATGATATTGCAAGTTTCCCCTCTGAAATTCATTTTTTGAGGTCATTGCAGCATTTCTTCTAGTTCAGATTAATGGTTTGCATGCTTGCTCTAAGTGTGTACAAATTTTTCTTCTCCTTTGTACTGTGTATGAGGCTTGAAACACCCTTTACAGCTCTGGAGAATCTCTTGTACATCTTACTATCCATTTAATAATATTTCTTTTTCATTAAGTCTAGATTAAGCAAGGATTCTGTGAAATAAAATTCAGTATCAGAGCATAGCTTGTCTATAAAGCTATTCTAAATAAAATCTACAGCAATGATGCCACGTTAATACAAATGCACTGGTAAATTATTAATACTGAAAAGTGAAACATGAATTTGCCGTGCAAAGTTTCACTCTTGTTTTCTTAGTTTTCCCCTCCCCTTTCCTCCCTGCTCTGTTTTAAAGAAAAATGCCACAGAAGACTTCTCAGCATTTGTTTTGTAGAATCTCATAAAATGATGAGATTGAAATTCTCCAGACACAGCTTGGCTTCAAGATGTAAATAATGTTCTGATACTGATTTCCAGAAGCTCACTGAAGGCATTAAAATTGCAACTTAGCTATTCTCTGGGAGACAAAAAAAAAAAAAAAAAAAAGAAAGGGAAAAAAGAAAAAAAGTGGAAATGTAATGGAAGAAGAGATGAACATTATAACCGCCAGCAAGCCCAATCTTGTAAAGCTTCCCTGAAAGAAAAGCTTAAGCTTGCCTGAGCGTTTTCCCAACCATGATTTATGTTAGAATTTACTATGTGTTAGCATAGCCCAAGCTCAGGCTCAACTACCAGTGAAAGCAAAATAAATACGAAGGGTAATAATTACTGGAGGTTAAAGTAGTATGGAAGAATAATAGCAAATTTGATATGTAATTATTTGTTATTTAATTATTATTTTTGCTTACACTTGCTGACCATTTAGATTTAAAATGTATCCATTTGTACAGCTGGCAAGTACAAAAGGAGCCTACACAGCTTCAGATATCAGACAGTTCTGAGGATTTAGAGTGTAATTTGGTTTATTATGACTGTCTGTGTTGCTTCACTTAGTTGAGATCTGAAGTATGTGTCAGGTATTTTACTTTCCATAGAATTTGCTTTATGTGGGCCAAGAGGGCAGCATAAGTAAGAACATTCACCACCATTCTCTGGAGCAGAGGGAAAAGGAGACTAGTGAGAAGAGAAAAAGGAAAAAAAAACCCCAACCAACAACCCCAAATCAACAACCCAACTGTGTTTTTAAGAGAACTGCGTATTTACTCTGTAATAGACCTCCAGGTATCGACCAAATCTTTTCTGAATGTTTTCAGAGTCGGTGTGGTTACCTATAGAGTTGCCCACATCTGTCACCCAGGAGCTGAGATTTTCTTGCTTTGTATGTATGCGCTTATACTGGTATAATTTATTTCATTTCACTACTCAGGAAGAAATTAGGATCAGGTAGGTGCCTTTATTGTTGCGGTGGCTATGACCTCTCTGTGGTGGTAGTGCCTGTAATCCTGTGCCCAAGAGGTTTTGTGTGCAGCCATGTCCCCAGTCAGGAGCAACTTCCAAACTTGGAGAAAAAAAAAAAAGGTAAATGACTAAAATGACTCTTTACTAAAACTGGTAACATTATATTGTATTAGAACTAAATTATATTAGAACCATTTAGGAAGCCGAAGCTTTTCTGAAAACATCTCTGAGCAGCCTTGCTCATCAGAAAGACCATAGGTTTATTCTGTGCTGAAAATCTCCACCAGTAGAGGAATCTCAACTTATAGAAATACTTGCTGGGGAATTTCTCTAGGCAAATAAATATATGCATTTAGCAATTTCTCTGAATACCTAGGGGCTTTGCCCATTAGGATCTTGCTTATTTTCTCTGGTCTTTCGTGCAGCCCAACTATCTCTAAAGAAGGGACAGGCCAACATCATCCAAAATAACTCTCTATAGCTATTGAGTTATCGTAATTCCTCTGCCCTCAGCTGTCCTTCAGTTAAAATGTAGGAACTGGTGATGTGAGTGTTGACAGCCTATTTTTGTGTGAAATAAGACAGATCTTGTTCAACACTGCTTCAGGACTGATTGTAGTTGTCTATGGGTGTTTCTTTCTTCTCTGGTACTCTCGTTTTACAGGAAAACTGACTTACCTTCTCATATACCTCTTTTTTTCTTTTTTTTTTTTCTTTTTCTTTTTTTTTTTTTGACATTGGAAAACTTGAATGAGTGTTCTTTCCTTTTATCCCCTTTCATACTTCTGATTGTTCCATGTAACTGAAGTTAGCAGCAAGGGAGAACTATGCATAATGACATGTTAAGACTTTTTTCAAACACAGCATATTCTTACAGTCAGTGGGACCTGGTATGCACTAAATCTAGTGCTTGACTCTGAGATTCTGATTTTCTGTCACATACAATCTTGTTTTATTACTTTCACCAGTGCAGTTGAACATCAGTCCCTTGTTTTCTTGCCTGGGAACATTCTGGATCCTGTTTTCACTTGTTGTGTAATGACTAGCATCGCTGACTGGACAGTAATGAACCATGCACAGAGACATTACACAGTTAAACCTCTCTCAGTCTGTGTTTCTACTTCTATGGTAAATCTATGGAATTTGGTGAAGATACCAATTCTGGGTTCCTTCTGAAGCCCAGCTTCTTGTGTAGGATTCATCTGACTAATGATAAAAAATCTGCAATGTTGATATTAACTTCCTTACAGTACTTTCAGAGTATAGGCGTGATTCACTTCATCTTAAACTAGACATCTAAAACAGGACAGATGAGTCAGTGCTTTACTGCTGGCTGCTTCTCTGCACTGCTCAAACAAGAGCCTTCTGCTACGAGCTCATCCCCTTTGCAAGAGTTCAGAGTCAGGCTGATACAAACCCCACCAGGTGTGTTTGCATCTCCTGTGCAGGAAGGCTGAAGAAAGATTTCCAGAAAGTCTGCCTGTCCTTTGATAGGTAACTTGGACCTTTTGAAGGGGGCATTCAGACCACCTTGGGCTGAGCAGGTGATCAAGCTGCCATCAGATCAGGCACAGAATAGCAGGGTACACTCATGGGGTAAGTGGGTGTTGCTCAAAGTGCTCTGTGAAGACTGCGCCTGAACTTTTCCCTTGGGACCGTGAATCAGTCTCCACGGTCATCCTCAGAGTTGTCCCAGGAGGTAGGCAACATGAGGAGCTGGCCTTTGCTCAGCAGTGTGGGCCTGGGCGTTGCTCCCTGTTGGGGCTCTCCTGTTGTGTATGTTCTTCCTATGCAATCGTGATGAGAAGATTGAGTGCAGTGGGCAATGCTGGGAATAAGGGGTTGATAGTTTCTTATCTTTTCTGAGAACTGTTTATCCCATAAAACTAGTGTGTTTAGCAAAGATAAGAAGCAGATATCATATTGTAAACAAAGCTGTTAAATTTACTCCATAACTTTTTTTTTTTTAATATTAACAGAGTGGAAGCTTTCATTCATAGTAGAAACTGGAACAAGGTCTATGCTTTTATTTCTTGAAGCAGGCATGTTTTACAATTAATTCTTTCTAGAAAGCAATCATCACTGTAATTAAAGAAGGAAAAAGAATTAAAAGTTGCCTTGCAACTTCTCTTGGCATTTCTTATTGTAAAGGAAGAGAAGAAAGGTCTTGTTCTCTCAATATCCATCAGTTACCTCACTGATATTATTTTTGTTCCTGATATTGTTCTAATGTTAGCATGTGTTGTTTGTTAGCAGCATGTCAATATAAAAGCAATGGCCTTCACTATGTGCTTCAGTCCCTAATAGCACTGAAACCAAATAAACCTTGAAGACTTAAGATAATAGCAGACAAAGTGTGCATATTAGACAAATGCATTTATCGTTGGTGTACTAACTTTACTTTTCTTTACCAATCTGTAATTGTGGGTTCTGCAGTGGGCCACCAGCATACCTCCTCTTTGTTTTACTTTCCCCTTCCAGTGGACCCAAACATAATTTTTTTCAAGAATTTTCAAGCACCATTCTTCTGCAATCTAAAATTCAGTATCTGAGTTATATCCTGGGGATTGCAGTGGTGTTACATCCTGGGGACTGCAGCTGTTACTATCGTGTATAACACGTGCTTAAAGACCTTTAGGTGGTGGATTTTTTCCTCTCCCAGTTTTGGGGTTTTTTTATCTTTTAATGGCTTTTTGGAAAAAAAAAAAAAAAAGAAAATAAAAAAAATAGGAATTAATTGGAGTCCCCAAAACACTGAGAATGTAGATGCAAGGCCTTCAGGTGAAAATAAATAGTACTCCAGTCCATCTCTTAGTGTGCAAAGATCCACATTAAAAAAATCCCACCATCACCATGGTATCTCTATTGAGAAAGTGTAAGAAAGACTAAATGAGGCTGGAGATGGGCTGTGGACATACTAAGGAGTCCAGCTGAAATGCTTAAACTGAAAGCACGTTAGAATACTTGGGTGTTTATACTTCAAGTCCATCCTGCTTTGACTTTGTCCCCTTGTGCTTTTCAGTCCAGCACAGTAAGCATGCAACCTCTGCCCATGCCGTGTCACCCACCAGCTCTCACTTTCAAATAAGAACTAGTACAAGTGGAGGCATGCACGAAGCCAAGACAAGGCTCCACTAAAATACTAAGCATGTGTGAAATAGAGACTAGAAGATGACTTCAGGTAAAGACACTGAAATTCTCGAATAGCAACACACTGCTGTTGAAGCATCTTTATGTTTCTTACAGCAAAGTAAGTTTTCTGTGTGTGGGCTACTAGTGGTCTGGGTGTGATTTCTTGAGATGTGAAAGGTAACTTAGAAAAAGAGATTATCAGAAAGCTAACATTTGTTTCTCAGGGATTCATGCTTAAAAAAAAAGAATCTGCTGAAAAAGGCTGAAAGTGACTGCTGCTGAGAAAAGAAAAGCATGAAGTAGATGAAGTACTTCTGTTGTGATGCATTGAAATAAAGTCTTTGGTCAAATTCCCCTTTATTTTCTGATGTGTATGGTTCTGGTGGCAAGAAATTTCTCACTGGCATGGAGAACACTTGTACCAGTTTTGGCTGGGATAGAGTTAATTTTCTTCATAATGGCTAGTATGGGACTATGTTTTGGATTTGTGCTGAAAAAAGTGTTGATAACCCAGGGATGCATTCGTTACTGCTGAGCAGCACTTACACAGAGCCAAGGACTTTGCTGCTCCTCACCTCACCCCACCAGCCAGCAGGCTGCGGTGCACAAGGAGTTAGGAGAGGACACAGCTGGGACAGCTGACCCCAACTGACCAAAGGGATATCCCATACCATATGACATCACACTCAGCAATATAAAGCTGGGGGAAGATGCAGGAAGGAAAGGACATTTGAAGTGATGGCATTTGTTTCCCCAAGTAACCATTACCCATGTTGCAGCCCTGCTTTCCAGGGGACTGTTAAACACCTGCCTGCTGATGGGAAGTGGTGGGCGAATTCCTTGTTTTGCTTTGCTTACATGCACAGCTTCTGCTTTACCTATTAAACTGTCTTTATCTCAACCCATGAGTTTTCTGATTTTCACCCTTCTGATTGTCTCCCCCATGCCACCAAGGGGGCAGTGTGCAGCTGCATGGGGCAAAACTTCTGGCTGGGGTTAAACCATGACAACAGTTTAGCAGAGCTGGTCTGTGACTGGTGAAAGACACAGGAAATTATTATTTTGCAGAAATGGGATGATAAACTTGAAATCCTAAAGTCAGGTGACTGAGAAATAATAAAACAGTAGTAGGCATGTGATTGGAACCCATGGCAGCTTCTGGAAAAAAAAAACCCCACAAAGTAAAATAACATCTACCTTTCCAAATTCTGGTTCTGTTTAAACCCAGGTAAAACCAGAATAATTTTTTTATCATAGGTCATGCTGGATCTCAATCTAAGTGTGCAAAACCAGAGTCTATCTCCCTGCATCAGCAAAAACACTGATTAGGAAAGAAACATTGTGACATCTGATCTCTTATTTCTTTGCTTACTGTTAGGTAAGAAGGCTGAAATTCCAGAAGGCAGAACAAGAGTTCTGTCATGATCCCTGACTTAGCAAAAGCAACCAGACAGTATCATTTCACTAAGGAGGCTATGAGGAGGAAGGCTTTAATGAACACCAAATTCATTTTTAAAAGGCTTAAAATAGAGCTGCAATTCTGAAGCACTTAGAATTATAACAAGAAACTTAGAAGCAGAAGCAGTTATTTTCAAGCTGTCCAGATGGATGAGCAAAACTGCACAAATGTAGCTTTATTTTAAAGAAAAGATCTAACCACAGATCTAATCCAGAAGTCCACTGCTCCATTCACATTCCTGCAGAACACAGTTCATCTGCAGTATCTACCCCAGACCCCCAAATGCATCACAGAAGAACACCTAGGGACAAGAAACATGTACCTGTTTATTAAAACAAACAAACAAAACCCACAGAAAACCAAAACCCTAGAATTATTTGAACCTTCAAGTTGCATATGAAATTAATGTATCTAATGACAGGACTGTATTTTTGCTGCTCTCCTCCATCACCTTGAAAACTCACCTTCTATTTATGGGACACGTGTCCCAAAGTTTTGCATTTCACAACAGTTTGCAACATCCTTGGGAAAGAGATTGTGCCTTTGTCTTTGCTGAGATGTATTCAACATCCCACAGACTGGAACCCTGGCCTTTTGTGGTCCAAAACAGTAGTAGTAGTAACAATAATGATAATAAATAGTTAATATTAATACGGGAACTGCTTTGGAAGCTAAGTTCTTTTTCTAGAACTACATTTTAAAAGAAAAATGGAATAGTTAGGAACCATGAAACAGTGTAATGACATATATTCACAAAAGCCGTGAAGAATACTAGTTAGGAAAATAGACATATTCTGATCAGACAGTAATTAATATACACTTTAATCTCATTGTGGTTCAGGTGATGGAAAAATCTGACAAAGATGATCTTTCAGACATCAGACTGTTTCCTTATGGCTCTGAAACTCAGGAAAATGAAGTTCATGGTTCAGCAGACAGAGCTGTCAGTCTCCATCCACTTCTCAGCTTTCCCAAAGAATTCTTCTGCCAAACAGGTAAGATAAAAGTAATATTTCTAAAGCCATTACCAAGTAATGTTTTAATGTAAATGTAATAATAGATTCAAGCACTTTTTTTCTTTCACATTTCATTTTTTGCATGCAAAGTAGTTCACCAGAAGAAATAGTTGAAACAAGGGAAAATGTACATCAAGGAGCAATCCTACACTGTGCATGCTTTGTGGCCAAAAATGCCATTAGTCTTTCCCATCTCTGATTCTTTGAAACTTAGCACTAAGTGCAATCTATGATTTTTCCTTGCAATTTTTATTAATATAACTTCTGCAATCATAGTAATAGAAGAGGTATGTCTTTCTTTTAAGCACAAAATTTCAAAGTCTTGTTTATATCTTTACTGACATACCTAACAAATAATCTTTCCAATCAGTTTAGGCTACAGCTTGTATGTAAAGACTTCAATAAATAGACTGTAAAATTACAATAAGAGGGAGCTGGTGGATTGGAATAAAACTGATACATATTGTACATATGAGGTGTTTTCTGCACCTACTTTAAACCCACTAGGGTCTTTCTGGAAAAATAAGACCGACCACCTCAGTCCAGAACAAGAACCCATCCACTCCAGGAAGCTTCTGTTGGCTGTCATCGGTCATGCTCAAGGAAAGGTCAAATCTCACCCTTGCATTCAGTAGCCACCAAGGAACTTGTCCTCCATAAATTTGCCTAGTTCCTTCTTAAAAAGTTTATTCATTGGGCTTTCACCACATCCTCTGGCAATGAGTTCCACAATTTGATTATACTGTGTGAAAAAGTACTTCCTTTGGTTTGTTTTCAACCTGCTACCTGATAATTTCATTGACTGTATCTGATTTTTTTGACAATGCCAAAACCATTAGCTTTGACAATTTTGATGTCACCTGTTCTCAAAACCAGCTTGGATCTGCAGAGGAAAGGTGTTTCAGCACAGATAAAGAAAAGAATCCTGCCTGAATTGGAAAAAAATGCTTTTATGGGCAGATAACAAATTGGGAGGAGCAAGGGAGAGGAGAGCCAGAGGTACCTGCACTAATAACCAGGATAGTATGGAAGGAATTTGGCAAGGCAGAATTGCATTCCAGTTGCCATTTAGAATTCCTCATCTTGTTGCATTTTTCTTTAAGACGTTAGTTCTTGTTAGTTGACATGAACAATGTCCTTTAGTTTTAAGGACACTGTGTGTCCACTACACATGATTGCTACACACTTCTGAAGAGTTGCCTGATACCAGAAAACACAATGACCGAACATCACGGTTTCACATTCAATACGGGTCCAGTCTAAAGGAGAGAATTCAGATGTTTTGACTGCCACAGCATGTCCTGGCATTTGACAAAATTTGTGGAAAAGAACGAAAGGGGAGGAAGAGAGAGCACCTAGATTTGTTAGCAGAGCAGCAAAATGCAATGAAGTGTAGTGTAGACTTATGTCTGTACCATAATAAGAGGAAATTTTTATCTCCACTGTGGGTTACCGTGAACCTGAATACAGTTAGACTTCCAACCGATGCCTGTTTCCTAGGATACAGTAAGGAAGAAGTACCAGACTACTGAATTTGCTGCCTGAAACATGTTGAGACGTAACATATGATGGGATTTTTCATATTAGTCTTTTCTTTTATAGTCCCAAAGACCGTGTGTATTGAAATGAACTGCTGAGTACAGCAAATGCTGCTCAGAGAGCTGTTGTGTTTAAAACAGAGCTCTTGGATTTTGCTCAGTTTGCTTTTTAAAACAATTTTGAAATTATTTTTTTTTCAACATTTAGTAGTTTTTATTTTGCTTTTTCTGTTTGGGACACTTTTCACAGGACTTCTCTCAGAAATATATACATGTCAGTGATATGAGTACTTGGGTACAGACAGGCCAGCTAAATTTCAACACTGTTTCTCACTTAGTTGCATGGGAAAGGCTCACCAAATGTAAAATTGCCTGCTGAAAAGTTAAGTGTTTAATCTGTGCTTCTTATTCAAGATGCACATAATAATCCTTAGAGAAAGACAGGTATTTTTAGAAGCAAATTCATTTATCTGTTTTAGACATGTATCTTAGGATGGGATGAATTGCTCCTTGAAAAGGCTGTTTTCTCTCCACCGGCAGAATGGTGAACCCAGGCCACCAGCTCTGGCTGCAGTTAAACAGCTAAAGTTAGTTAAGGGGACTCTTGCCCCTGGCTCTAGTATCTCCCAGCTTTGTTTTTCCTTAACCACAGATTCTTAGAAGGTGAGATATTGACACCAAACTAGTGAAACAATGAATTAGGTTAGTATGCAAGTACCACGCCAACTGCCTGTAAGAATGTTTTTTATATTAAGTCTCTTTTTTTATCATGAGCTCCAAAGGTTAGAAAGCAATCTGCAGACAAATAACTGTATACTGATTTATTCTGTATGTTACACAAAGAGAAATTACACAAGTGGAGGAGTTTCAGTTCTGTCCTTGTGCTGTGGGGGATAGCTTATAATCATGACATGTACCACTTTGATAATCCATAATCTCTTCTCAGGAGTTCACACCTGAGGTTTTGAAAGGCCTGAATGATCTTTCACTCATAAAATACGTGGCCTCTGCATGTTCTGGTGGAGGTCATTGTAGAAGCCTTCAAGGAGAGTACTGATGATATAAATACATCTATAACAACCTCTACCTGGTTTCTCCATCACTGGAGGACTGACTTTCTCTTGATCATCCATGCAAAAGGCTAAATTGAAACCTTAAAATGCTGAGATGATACCTTCATTAAATAAATTTCTCACGTGTTCTGTTTGGGTGTAGTTTTCTTCTTTTCAAAAAGAAATCTCTTAGAGATGTTACAAGCACAGTGATGTCAACAAGTCTGCCCCAAGGCAGGTGTACCTCTGTAAAAATATAAGAAAAGGCCATTATCGTAGAAACATTGCATCTGCATTTAGCTCTACTCATAATTCTGGGAAACTAATACAGTATTCTGAAAGAAGCCTTTTATATCTAATGACAAGGAAATGTACCTTGAGAGTAGCCTTATTATATATTTTTCATCATAGATCTGGAACAGTTTCTCTCCTGTTTCTGTAATTCCATCTCTCAAGCGGATGACACAGACTCATTTCCAGGGAAAGCAGTGTGGTCATGTAATCTGTGCAATTATTTACATCTGATTTCTGTCAGCTCAGGCATGGTCTCATCCCAGACAAAAGCTGGTGTACAGCTCCTGCTGCTTCCCTTCTAGGGAAGCAGAGCTGCCACACAGACACCATCACACAGCCATCTCCCCTGCACTGCCCATCCTCAGCAAATCCTAGGAAGCTGCCAGTTGGAAATGTCTGGAAATGTGCACTGTGTGCTATTAAGAGTGGGACTTTTAATCATCTTAGCATTAAAAATGGATTCTGCAAAGCAATCCCCAAAGGAATTTGTTGTATACATTTTGTTCATGGCTTTGAAGACAGGAATATCATTACTGTAACCAGCCCTTCACGAACAGTTGAGCAGGAAAAGAGGGGGTGGGGACAGAAAGAAGCTACGTGGAGTGTAATAGTTACAGAATCGAGCAGACTATCAACAGCTGCAAGGTTAATTACAGATCTTACCCAAATATATTTTAAAAAGAAAAAAGAAAATGAAAAAAAGGGAAAATCTAAGCTTCAGAAATAAAAGATAAGAAATTCTTTAGAGTAATTATAGGCTGCTGAGGCCTTATGGTAATAATAAAGAAAAACATCCAGACTGGATTGATGCTGGAAGAGACAGTGACAAGAGGAATACAGGTTGAAAAAATAATTAAAATCAGCTATCTTGGGTAAGCTGTCATTCAGTCTCAGGAAGAAAAGAAATGCTAATAAAATATTAATAGGATCTTTTTAAGATTTTTTAATAACATTCTTTTATACATAGGTAGCACTCCAGTTTGTCAGTCAAAAGCATCAGACACAGAAGTACCAGACAAACAAATGCAGTAAAAGTGGGGAGAAAATAAAAGCTTTTGGACAATAGTGTTTGACCTCAGAAAGAAGCCACCAAGGCATTCAGGCAGGAGTTGTTTGGAGAAAGCTTTGTGGAAAATCACTGACTCTGCTTTGCTTTTTAGGGGAAATTATAGCGAGGAGGAAAAGTTATTTCAGACTGACAGACACCAAATGTCAGCAATCATGATATAATCAGTGCAGGCTTTATTATATTTAAGTGGTTTGAAAGTCTGCAGGTTTCAGACAGCTTCAAAATCTAGAGAAAGAGTGCGTCTGAAAGACAGTCTTATGAATATTACATACACATGCTCTGTGTAGCGTTGCACGTATTTTTATGTGCTAAATTCTCTTGCAACTGTCTCCACAGCTTCTTCTTCTGTGGCCCTTTTGCATTGAATGCCTTTCTTGAGCTGGCTTACAAACCCTCTGCCCTCTCTTCTTTCAAGTCTTTACATAAAGCCACTTCTTTGTTTCTGACACAGCCCAGCTCTGTAATGAGCTCCAGACTAAATATACTTTGTCAGTCCAGAAAATCACTGAAGTCACTGTGCTAGGAGGAGTTCAAGGCAACTGCTAAATATTAAAGAAATGTTGGAGGTTTTTACTTCCTTGTAATGTAAACTAGACTTTGCTAGAAAACTGTATTACCGTAGGTGTGGTTCTCAATTCTACCTGCCCAACGCGACTGCTGGGGCAGGCTTACCACCAGCTCTTTTTCTCCCTACAGATAACGCTTGCTGAGGATGACACACACCCCAGGCACGTGATGTGGGGTGACTGCAACACTGTGTAATCTGCAGCCGTGTTACATCTGTCACAGCTATCACGGCTACTGCACACCTCAGCACAGATGCCATTAATTCTAACTCTGCACGTGCAGCGCGCCTGATCTCTTAAAAGAACCTTTAACAAGCTCTTTCCTTCCAAATCAGCAGACTTCCAACTCAGCCATAACTGATTATATTGGCAAGTTTTCTAAGGCAATACGAGGGGAAACTGAGGGAAATAATTATGGTGCTGCCCACAGGAACATGTCGCACGGTTTGTAAGAGTCACTAGTGGCAGGTGTGTATCTGTGGGTGTAAGGAGAATGGGTACTTAATCATCACTAGAGTAAGCTGCCTTGGATATAATGGCTGTGAATAATGATGTCTGTTTTAGGGTTGTTTGAGAGTTCACATCAAGCACAGAGAATGGTAAACTCCAGTAGGTTGTTCTATTGGAAAGGGGCAAGGTAAGGGAGGAGTGAATATCACAGCAGACTTTAGTCATTTCTGAGAGCAAGGCTGGGGGGAAATGCATTGTGTTCTCCATGCTGAAAATCTCTGATGAGCATCTTTTACACTACCATGATTCAAAAATTTGACAAAGAGGCCATCTTTGTAAAACAAAAGTGACCTTTACTGTCACTGTGAGAGGCAAATCAAATATCTGCAAATCCTAAAAGCCTGTAAAACTTTCAGGTCAGTTAAGATCTGGAGCCAAATATTTCTGAAAATGATACCTTCATTCAGCATGCTTAACCAGGCTGCTTTAATGGTGACCAAAACATGTTTCTGTGCTACCGTGGGCTCCCCCTGCACAAGTGTGGGGCTATGCACATGTACCACCCCACAGCTCTTGCTGAGAAAAGGCTGGCTATAAGCCTTCTTTATTAAAAGGTGGAATATATTCCCCTTCCAACAGAAATACAAGTATTGCTGGATAGGAAAATGCTGATGAAAAAAAGCTTTACATTATCTATTTTTTCTAACTCAAACCATTTTGCAGCGCTCAGTGGAACTGGTTCACCATGTGGGAGTCGAGACCTGTTTCACTGTGGTCTCCAGCTTGCTCGTCTTTGGCATGGCAAGGGCAACACTTCCTGACTGGCCTCTCCTCTCTGGCCAGGAAAGATGCAGAGGGCTGCAAGCAGGCAGTGACCCGCCTCCCCTGCCTGGCAGCATCCTCCCCCTTCCCAGCCAGGCCCAGGAGGTGAGGCCATACATGCTGAGATCAGAGTCCTGGGGGACGAGCAGGGGGGAGAGGGCCTGCGGTGAGAGCAGGCGTTGCGTGACAGAACAAAGAAAGAAGAAGGTTTCAGAGACCTCGCAATAATTTTGCCTTGCTGGGTCCTCTAAGGGATGGGGTCACGTCTGCCAAGGCCACATGCAAGACCCCAGGGAAAGCAAATCATCTGGGGAGCAGGTGTTTGGTGTGGTAAAAAAACCCTTCCTATCTCTGGTTCCCAAGTGGTCTTAATGAGCCCTTGACCAGAAAGCTGAGCATAAGGTGGCAGTTGATGGTACTGTGCTGCGTTTATTTTGGTACTGGTATCATCACTGGTTCAGATCATGTTGACCATTTCTTTTGGCTGACCTTGCTGTAGTGGTTGTCCTGGTCTGGACAAGGATCCACCACCCCAGCTTCCTCCTCCTCTGAGACAGCTTGATGGGAGAAACATCATGTTTGTAAGTCTTTACCCCGTAAGTCATAGTGATCACAACTGTGTATTCCTCCTGGGTCCCTGATTTGTGGGCTAGTGTGCTCTCAGACCTGGAACTAAAGTCAACAGGAGCTGTGCTTTGAACATCTGGAATTCTTCTATGTCACACTAAACCTGCTGGGAAAATAACTCACCATCCCTGGAGGCCAAAATTCCTATAAACCTTGTGCTCCAATCTCCATGACTTGCTTCCTCACTCTGTAAAACAAGACTAATAACATCCTTTATTGTACAAGGCAAGTTATCATGGCATACTCAGATCATATAGGGTAGCAATAACTGCATTTTTGGAAACCCTGAGAGAAAATGAGGAAGGCCTGAATTCACAGCTGGGTCAGGAGAACATGCAACAATATGATAATGTGCAACAATTTTGCACTGAAGGATGAGACAGTAATCTCGGTAACATATTGATAACGTACTGACAGAAGATTCTATAGAATCTGACAAAAATGTATATGAGGTTTTGGAAATGTTGACAAAATGGCCCCAGTTATTCTTACAGGTAACAAATCACTGTTTGACACACAAAATGTAATGAAATGCAATCAAGGCAGCTAAGCCCAGGTTGAAGGACCAGGTATTCATGTGCAGGCGGCCGGGGAGCGGGCAGTGGGGCTGAGAAACAGCCCCCACAGCTGCTCTCCCAGGCTGGACACCAGTGCAGCAGACCCCCAGCCCCGGCATGGGGGGCATCTCCTGGAACCTCAACTGCTTCCAGTGGCTCCTCCAGCTGTGGCCATGCACTGCACCAGTCTATTTAGAGCTGACACACGGTTCTTCCTCATAACAAGGTGAGGGAATGGAGGGGCCATCTGTCTGCAGGCAGCTGACAGCAAACTGGCCTTCTGCACAGGGGTTTGTGGTGGTCTCCATTTCCATGTGCAAAAAAAGCAACTTGTGCACAACAGACCTATGTCTACTGCTTAGAGGTAGCAACAATTACTGATAAGGGAGAGGACCAAATTTGGAAAACACAGTATTGAAAAATGTTGTCTTCCTGACCTACCATGTGTCTTGAAGATGAATAGTCACGGAAGACCATTACAAATGTAGATTGTAGTTTGCTCAAATCAGATGGCAGGCTGCAATTGCTTTGATTTCTGAAGCCTAGGATGTGCTGAAGTTCTACAGGCAAACTGTCAGACTGAAACGAAGCAGTTCAATATTGTACAGTGTCCTTCCACTGATCTAGTCCATTTCCTCCCGTTTCGGATACGAATGTAATTAAAAAAATAATAAATAATCAAGTAAGAGATTCTGAGAGAAGTTGCTAACAGGGTAGGGATGTCTAATGCCTCTTATTGAACATTATTTACCCTTTGAAACTTAGGAGATTAAATACTTTCCAGAATTAGTAGACTTTAAATAGCATTTACTGTAACAGTCAATGATGATAAACAAACAACTGACACAATACTTAATCTTAGATAAGCATATCTAAGATTTTTTACATGACGGTGGCAAAACAGTATTTATGTCATTGAATAAGATGACATCCAGGAATAACCTGTACTGTAGACAAAGCTCTAAAATATTCTTGTCAATTTTTGTAAATGTAGCTCTATAATTTAGAATTCTACTTGACTTAATTGCTATAGCTATGAGGAGCTTAAATATTGCTTCACAATAATTTACAGTGATGTTTGAAAAGATCACAATAAAACATAGCATTACTATGATTACCTAAGCAATTAAGAAAGATGATGTTTTGAAACCACCTTGTAAATAGTGTACTTATATCATCTAAATATCCGCATCTCACAGTGATCTTTCTGTGAATTTGATTAACAAGATGTGATGGACTCTGCAGTTTTCATGCAGGATTCATCTCCCCATGTGTAGATGTTTACAGGTTAGACTTCTACATCTTATCTATTCACCCTTAGCCACTTTTGAGGCAATAGAAAGGAATTAATTCCTTGTTTAATGACTGACATCCTTAAGTGTATACCTACAGTGGATCAAATGAACTGATTCCTTAAAATACTTATTTTTCTTCCATTAATTTAAAGGGAACCTAAGAAACATATCTCAGATGTCGACATGCACATTGCATTTGTACATCCGACAGTGACCACCTCAAAGTAACCAATACCCATCCCACCTCTGTTCCCCATATCCTTCCACAGCCATGAGGTTCACAGTTGTTAGCTCTATGAAATTCCACAGTTGTTCATGGGATTGGGTCTGTGAAATGGCTATGAAAACATGCTTTACAATGTGCAAATGAATGCAAAATGCAATATTTTTTTTGCTAACCTCACAAAAGCAGTACTTGGCAGACATTAAACCCCCAGCAAT
Source organism: Falco peregrinus (assembly GCF_023634155.1). Taxonomy (NCBI): domain Eukaryota; kingdom Metazoa; phylum Chordata; class Aves; order Falconiformes; family Falconidae; genus Falco; species Falco peregrinus. The sequence goes on from NC_073727.1 coordinate 65,152,079, forward strand.
GATTGTGCTAGCTGAAAGTAGAAACCTGCTCCAAGTCAGGAGAGGTTCTAATCAAAATGAAACGTGTCAAAGCTAGACACTACCTGGTAAACTAAGATGTGCTTGATGGCTTGAGGCTGCTTGAGAATAGAGACTATGTGGTTTCACCAGTTTTGTAATGTCTTACCCTTCATAATATAAAATATGCCTGCGGGTTTTCTTACTTAGGTGAACCTACAAAGTCAGCCAAGTAATTACTGAAAAGATCTATGGATCTAGGGTATTTCTTTTACTGGAAGTGGACAGCAATCTCTGAAGCCTTTGGCCACAGGGAGACCCCAGAAGCCCTGATTTGCACCTTGGGAAGCTTGTCTTCAATGTAAAGGGGAAAAACTCTTCCAACCTTATGTGTTAGCTGTGGTGTTTGGTAGCCTCATGATGAAACATGATGACTGTGCAGGCCAAGCCCCCTGTGACAGCCAGATATGTTTTATTTCATGACAGATTCTCTTTCAATTCAGTTAAAATGTAATTTAGACAAAGCAGTTACAGGTTTGTAACACTTTCTTTTCTTACATGCCTCTGTCTAAATAGTGATCCAAGAGGAACAATGGGGACAGTGAAAGCCAGTGGACACAGCATATTTGCCATCAAGATAAAAAGCATTCCTGCATCACATAAACTAGAAAGATTAATATTTTACCTCTTCTACATTTTTATCCAAAACTCTCTGGGCTTTAAAAGGGATAAAGCAATTTATAAAGGGATTTATAGCAGGGAAAATGAGTCACAGACCTAGTGACAAAGTCATTGGCGGTACATCAGTCTTCACAACTGTTGATCCATATTGTTTACTTCTACACTGTTGTGCTGCCTTGATCTTCTGCTCATTTAGGCTAGTGAACTTGCTGGAGTGCCTCCTGGCTCCTGGGTGGGAATGGCTGGCCCTCATCCTGCTGCAGAGTCACAGTGCAGACCCAGCCAAGTCCCAGCTCCAGTACACAAGGCAGTAATTGCACCTTCTGTAATCCAAGGCGATTCCAAGACTCAAACCTGGCAGAGCACAGGAGATCCTGACTTAATATTCTCTGCTGTTCTTGTGTGGAAGATAATTCTTCTACTCAGATATATTTTAAAAATACCAGTCAAATTGACAGATTAATTACCACCACAGTTATCTTCAGAGTTATACTGAACATTTGATCAGAGGAGGTTTTACAAATATATAACAAATTCTGGTGTAACAAAATTCAATGGCATTTCTGTCCTTTTTGATGAGGACAAGTTTTCAGCTGTGATCCAGGAAGGCATTAAAACACCACAAGTAGTTGCAATGTTTGTATGGCACAGAGGACTTGCACGCAGAAAATGTCAAAAGAGATGCCACCAATCTGTTTTATAGCTGCTTAGATACTACAAATGACTCTCAACAGAATTTAGAAAAATGCATGTTCAAAATGTCAGTCATGCTTTTATCCCAGTTAGTAATTATCTCATGTAAGATTCTTTCACACAGTGTAGATTTTAAGTTTAAACAGAAGCAAGCACACTTTATAGATGTTATTCCATGTAACGTATTTGTAAGCCTTAATGTGTACAGAAGCCATAACAAGCCATACATGAATTTCACCACTTCCCTGATTTTCCATCAGTCATTGCAAGTATTGATTATCCCTGCTTTAAGTTGTGCACTTTATTTTCAAATGGAAAGATATTTATATTTAGTGTGGCATTTCATTTCTTAAACAGACAATCAATGTGTGATTCAAAATGTGTGTTGTGGTAACAGAGCTGCAAAGCTTAATGAATCTGGGGCATAGAACTCTGCAAGCAAACTGGAGAAAAGAAAATCCCACATAGACAAACCTGCAGGAAGATGTGAGAGAAGAAATCTTTCTAAGTATTATCTCCTCTATACTGATCTCTGGAAAACTGAGGACTTCAGTCCAGGAGGAAAAAAAAAATTCTACCATCGTTAGACTCATGAGGTTTCCAATGTCACCTACAACGTTCCTGAGACATGGTGATGTTGTGGTTTAACTCTGGCAGGCAGCTCAGTCCCACACAGCTGCTCACTGACTGCCCCCTAGAAGAATAAGGGAGAGAATCAGAAGGGCAGAAGTGTGAAAAGGTGATTTAATAGGTAAACAAAAAGCCACTCACGCAAACAAAGCAAAATAAGGAATTCATTAACTACTTCCCATCAGCAGGCAGGTGTTCAGCCATCTCCAGGAGAGCATGGCTGCGTTACACATAACCGTGACTTAGGAAGATAAATGCCATAATTCCGAATGTCCCCCCCACTTCCTGCATCTTCCCCCAACTTTATATGCTGAGTGTGATGTCATATGGTATGGGATATCCCTTGGGTCAGTTGGGGTCAGCTGTCCTGGCTGTGTCACCTCCCAGCTCCTTGTGCCCCGCAGCCTACTCACTGCTGGGGCAACCTGAAAAACAGAAAAGTCCTTGATGCTGTGCAAGCACTGCTCAGCAATATCTAAAGCATCCCTCTGTTATCAACACTGGTTTTGTCACAAATGCAAAACATCGCGCCATACAAGCTACTATGAAGAGAATTAACTCCATCGTGGCCAAAGTCAAAACAGTTGTAGAGACCCTGTGACTTATCAGCCATATTCCTTAGCTCTCATGAGACCTCATCATTGAGGATGCATAATATTAATCAGACCTTTTGTGAAGGCAGGTAGAAGGTGATGTGATCCTGCCCAGTCCACACCTGCCTCAAGCTCTCTTCACCTAAGATGTAGGCACAAGGTACATCTACAGTACCATACAATGCCGTGTGGAGAAATTTTGCAATAAGATAGTGTGGACACCATTTAAATTAGTACTTTTCACCAGACTCTTTCACTGTCTTCAGAACAGAGTCTAGCAGCTGGCAGGAGGGCTCTGCCTTGGTAATCACTGTCTCTGGAGGACTTGAGTGGACTCTCACAGCCTATGGAGCCGAGCTGTTGAGGGCCACCTTTCTAACATGTCTTGGTAGAGAGCATCCATCCAAGAGTAAGGAAGTCAAAGTATTTTTTTTTAATTATTGTAGTCTATAAAGAGTATTCCTTCCTTTATGGCTCTTTGATAGCAATTACTTCCCCTCCAACAAGAGATACATTTCCCTCAGAGGCCAATGCCATTACTGATGGTGGATGTTTTAAGTTTCTCCTGAAGGGAAAACCCCTTGCTTTGTTCCTTTGTGAATGAAAGTGCTAGAAGACTTCAGGGTATTTGTGTCTAAGCCAAGATACTTGCCAAGAAACTTTCAATGTTTTTAACTGATGTTGATCTCAAAAGAAAATTGTATGGTAGAGTGGTATGTGTGCATGTGAGTGTGTGTCCACTTTTTAGGGGGGATATTTTTTTGGTATGCCAGAGCATATAATGCAACATATTTGAGAGAACAACAGTGTACAAAGCAAGAATAATGTAAGTTATTCATTATCAAGTTAATAGTGAAAAATGAGAATATGTAGTTCTGTTACTTTAGAAAATATTAAAAACCTGCTAATACCTTGTAAAGGACCTTGCACTTTCTTTTGTGCATCCCTTTTTAATGCTTGACTTAGGTCAACCCTTGCCGGTCACTGCATTCCCATGTCAGACAGCACAATTGTTGCAGAGTGCTGCTGTGTGGGCACAGAAATGCACAAGAGCTCTGTAGACCATTCAGTTAAACCTTACGGGGGGGGGGCGGGGGCTGAGCAGGCAGTGGGTGGTGGGTGGAAACAACTGTTGAAACTCATTACAAGTTTTTACATGTCACCTTCCAGTTACATGTTACCTTCTAGTAACCCTATAGGTTGCCTCTCTAGTATTATACCCTCACAGTATGTCACAGCTAAAACAAATAAAACAAACAGCAAAGAAAGATGTTAGCAAGTTTTGTGATGTTCTGGTGAGGATAGACTCTAGTAATCCCAAAGTAAGGGCTGCCTTCTGCTTATGTGGAACCATGTTGGTAATATATACTCTTTTTCCTGCTTATAGAAATGTTCAAGGCAGAAAAAAGGAGATTTCTGTTATGCAGCCAACACTAGCTGTGCCAGTTTTGATTAGCTCCAACATCTGTACATTCTCCTCACCAGCAAATCTCTTGGTACATGAGGTCTTCATGATGATGTTCATGGTGTTTGTGCAGCCTGAACTCTCCAACCCTTTTACTGATGACCCAGACTGACATTATATCAGAATGGATGTCAAAGAGCACCAATATTTTCCCAAGGATCCCATCTGAAACATCCTAAACATAGCTGAGACTGAAGTACATTTAATTTGTAGGCTCTGTAGGAAGGGATTGGAAAACTGCCTGTAGTAATGCCAGAAGCAGCGGCTGGGGCCATTGCTGTCTTCTCAGCAGTTGTGTGAAAAAGTTGTGTCGAGCAGAGATGAAGTACTGGCACTTTGCTCCTCCCAGTGCATCTACATGAGAAGTCAATGCTCACAACAAAGAACTGGAGAGTAGGGCAAAGCTCTGAAGAGGCAGGGTCCCACAGCTCCTCCAGCACGAGGCTTTTGCAAGAGAACCTCTGGTACCCAACAGCCCCATGTGGAAGAGGAAATACTGGAGCTGCCTTACTTCTTACAACTATCATTATAGACATACTGACTCGCCAGCACATCTCCAGTTTCTTCTGCCCCAGCGCTGGGAACATGTGAGGCACAGGCTTATTTGGGGAAAGCATGAGGCAGGACCACACCTGTCATCTGCGCAGTCTCTAGGGGAAGCTTAACTAACTTCCTGGTCTGCTCTATCAAATAGTGAAGCGTCTCCTGCCTGTGGTCTGCTTGTTTCAGTAATGAAGTTGTCTGAAAGGGCCTATGAGATAATACATTCGTACTTAAAAAGGGAACAATATCAGAAAGACACCTGCTTTTAAGAGGGTGAGCTGACATCTTGCTTATAATGCTTGCCAGTGTCATTCAGGTCACGTGATTTTTACTCCTAAAATCTATAGGGTTATCAATTTTTGCAGAGAAAGTAGGTAAAACAGTAACCATTTATTAATTTTCTAAAGATGGAACCATTTAATTTTATCAGTGAATCCTTACCGTTCTGTGATGTTTACTGCAGACAATATAGAGTAGCTGAAGTATTCCCACTCGCCCCTCACCGACTCTGAAACATGCTTCTGTCCTAAAGATGGCAAGGGAATCAATTCAGACACCTTTCTCAGAAATGCTCCAGGAGATGGAGTTTCAGATTCGTTCTTATTTTAATACGATTTCTATTTTCTTTTAAAATAACACTTCTTATTTCTGAAACTCCTCAAAGTGCCAGTCATGTCTATCACTTGTCTGTCCCTGCTCAGAGCTTAATGCAAAACTCTAGAAACTCTTTGTATGAAAATTTCATGCCTCCAGGTGCTCCATTGATTATTCATGAAGCTTTTGGAGCTGTCACCATGGGAGCCAATTGGCTACAACTTATTTAGCATATTAATGACCTATATGAGTTAGTGCACAAGGAGACATATCATGCCACCTGGAATGCAAGTGGCAAGCTGCTGCTGACTCAATCAGCTTTGCAATGGGAAATAAGAAATTGGAAACATTTTACACAGAAAGAGCAAAGCTCTTACATGTCCAAATGCACTTGCTCAAATTAGCATGCATGCCTTCAATAGCTTGTTTTCATAATATGTTCCTTTTATCCTCTGTGAGTTTGGCCTCATTACAAGCACTCTCCGACTGCCAGAGCACATGCCCCTGAAAAGGTTTAATAGGTGAGTCATGTGGTTTGTTAGACATTACATCAGAATGATTTAATACACCAAGGGCAAGGCTGTGTGTCAGGTCCAGCTGCTGTTACTGCCATTACAGTTTGTGTAGCAGGTAAGTTGATGGTCTCCAGAAAGCAGCTAGATAATGATAACAATTAATTTTACGGCAGCAAGAGAGGGAGTTCAGCTGAGCTAAGCACCTTTTTTATTTTCCTCATTCACAGTGGTGCTGTTACACCCGGTCATCAGGTGAAGCGCTGCCTTAACATTTTGGCAAAATTAAAATGTTAAAACCAAACAAGAAAATCACTGAGGGGGAGCCTGGAAACAATGGCGTAAAGAAGCTCTGGCTAAAAGAGAGGCAGCTCTATCAAACCTGCAGGCAGCCTCTGCTAGCAGCATGCTGCCAGGGCTGCACCAGACCCTGCAGGCAAGTTGTCTCCTCTCCCCTGGGCACTGGAAATCAGATGTGGCTGAAGAGGCGACCACCGCTGCCTGGCACCAGCAGGACTGCCTGGTCTGGAACCATCAGGCTGTGCCTTTCCGGGCTACAGCTGCTGTATATGACTCCCCAAGCAGCCCTGCTGCAGTCACAGAGGGAGCAGCTACGGGTCAGGGTCAGTCAGAATAGCACTGTCTGACCTTTATGTGTTTGAGATACAGAAGATACATTGCTAAAGATTTATTAAAATTGAGGCCACCTTTGGGGATGTAGGAGATTTGTGGCACGGTGCATGGCTTCGGCTGGCTGACAGGGATTTAGGGTTCTTATTCTTATTCTGGAGGACCCTGAGTCCCCAGGCGAGGGCAGGGTGATGAATGAGAGTGATATATACCCGTAGCTGTGAAAAATCAGTCTCAGCAAAAGTGGCAAAACACTTAAGCACACATTCAACATGTTTTCACTTTCTTCATACTTTCTGAATATTTTCTCAGATCTGGTACATTGGTTGCTTGAAGATATTGCTTTGTGTTCACAGTTAATTTATATAGTAATTAAAGCAAGTAAGAAGTAAGACTGCTGCTTACGTGGACGTGTTACATGCCCACGCAATGTATATAGCTTGCTAAGACAATGACCAGATACCCACGTAGGTTCTCCCTGGTGACTCCAGCACCATTATAATAATCATTTTGCCATGGAAGACCAGTATGGAGAACCACATGCTAAACTACAACCACAGCTAGGAGATAAACAGAAGGAGGCAAATGCAGAGCTGTTCAGACTGACAGAAATACTCGTGAAGGAAAAATCCACCAGTCATTGGAGCTCTGTTACTGGCGCCATGCTATTGCCAGCCAGGCTAATGATCCAGAGCGCTGTGTCTTCAACTGAAGTGTGCTGGGCCTTTCAGAGGGTGGGGAGGAACCTGTTACACAGAACCCCCAGAGGGGAAAAGGGACATATCTTCTTCATCCCCCCATGAGATAGTAGCAAAAGACTTTATTTGTAGGCACTGGAGAGAAAAGTTTTCTTCCAGAGATTTGTCAGATTTAGATGGACACATGTTTCCTAACCTTGGGGAATATCAGTTTTTCTACAATGATTTAAACAAGCTTTGTGTGATTAGGTCACACTTTGCTAGCTAATTTTTAGATGCCTACATTGGTCATAGGCATAGGTCCCTTTTAGGCACCTAATCCAAACTGAGAATTTGGATTTCAAATGTTACTTATCAAAAACTAGGCAGTTACATACCTTTGCAGACAGTGTCACTGATTTATTAGGCACAGATGACCGTCAGAGAGGAAAGAATGCACGCAGGCACTGTAAAGGCTCTTGGGCTCCCATGCATCTAAATTCCCATGCATCCCCATCCCCCTCCACTCCCCCATCACATCTTTATGACATGAGGAAGAGATTGTAATTAAAAGCTCCCTGCTCCCTTCCAGATTTTGAAGGCTTTACATCATTCTCCAGAATTCTGGATACCTGCTTTCCCAGCAGACTGGGTGTGCACAGCCAAGGTGCTTGCAGGATGGCAGACCTGCTGTCCCTGCTGCCCATGTGCTCTGCAGTCACACACATTGCAACCAAAACCACTGCCAAAACCTCAGCCATGGCCCATCTAATTGGCCACCCTTTCTTCAAGACAATAGGGCTACTTGCACAGAGAAAGAAGCTCAGGGGCAAAGAAAAGGCACAGCAATAACAAAAACCCTCAATCCATCAGCCTCAGCCCTTTGTTTTACCAACCAGAATCACCAGTACCCTGCCAAATGGGAAACATTTTCTGGGCATACTGGAAAACATCATTGCAATGAGCTATTGGTGACACACCTAAAGATTAACTGATGGAACTGGAGTACAAAATTATTTGGGTGTTAGCAGGCATACGGTTTAAGGAGTTTGAACTGATGTCGTCATGTTTATTTTGTAGTTACTTTAAATGAACCGATGCCGGATTATATGGTGTTCTTAATTGTCATTGTTTGAACTTATGTAAAGCCTGCATGTAATCATATTGTTGAATCCCCAGAACAGACTTTGTTCCAGGAGAATTAAAGCTTCCATTTTAATGCTTATTCAGACCTGAGGGGAGAAGAGTTAAATTTATATATTATCCAAAGAAGAACCGTTTTGTCTTTTTCTAGTAGTATTTCATGTAGGGGTTAGTAATAGCTACAGGTACTGTGTAGAATCAAACAGGGGCAATGTAATGACATAAGAACTTAAAATAACTGTATAAAATGGTCTATGATGGTACTGATAGCAGTACGGAGTTCAATATTGAAATATTAGCCTGGTAAATAACCCTTTATGTCCAAATAAATTCTGATTGCCTATTCACAGCTTAGATTTACATGAGGCCTTCTTCATTATAAAATGAATAGCTGCTAATTTGTTGCATCTCTAAGTAAAGTTCCAGCAAATTATATTTAAAAGAGAGGGAAAAAAGGCCTTGTTATGAAACAGTCACCAGCTGGCCATACCATTACAAGTGCTATTTTCTTCTCCTTTTTGAAATTCAAATTTATTGTAAGAATTCAACTCTAAGCTTGGAGTGATGCATATAAAGATATATGGATGCTGCACTCCCATATACATGGATTTGCATACTGACGGCTTTGGGCTGAGGCTGTCTACAACAGAGATTGTCACCCTGAATTTGTACAATATATTGTATAGCAGCATCCTCATTGTGAATGTTGTTGCAATATCACCATAAAATTAATAATTCAGATGAAAATGTTTAGACATGAAACATCCTGAGACCAAATAATGCCCTGTAGCGAGGCCTGGTTGACTGAAGCATTTTTCTCTTTAGTTTTCTCTACCTAAATTTCCACACTGTGCCTTGGTGCCTGATTCAACAGTACTGAGAGCTGTTGAAAGGGGCTGCCTGCTCCCCATGACCCAGTGCCTGCAGCCCTCCATGTCCTGCAGTCATGCTGAAAGGTGGGCTGCCACCCCTCCTTTGTGCTATTTCTGTTATCTGTAAGACCTTTTACTGAGTTGATTCAATTCACTAATTTAACAGAAAACAGCTCAACACACTGAACCAGGAGAAAGTTCTTGTGTGGCAGTGACCCGTTCAGCTATCACTTAACTATTCCTCAGAAAAATCACCTTGGCGCTAAAACAAAATCATCACGGTCTTACTTCCTTAATCCTGTTTGAATATACTGCTGTCATGTTACCAAGTGATAGTTCCCACACGGTGTATGTTTGCTATCAAATATAATGGTTCATTTACTAGTCTAAGTATCTTCTGTTATCTCTGTTAGAGACACACAGCGGTCTACAGCTGCTAAAAGATTTGGATTTCAGTTGACTGTAGGTTTTTTCAAGATTCAAGAATTTCAAGAATTGCTTGTACACCCTAGTAAATATCTGGTCTGAAGTCCAAGAGCTAGGAACCAGGGAAGCATCTAGGCCTCAGACAAGCAAAGACATCAAGAATAGAAATGAACATGAGACTTGGATTCAGCTGAGGACACCAGCTACAAATGCTTAACTCATTAGTCAAGGAGGCCACTTAACTGTCCAGTCTGTAGAGGTGTCCCATCTACAAAGGCTTTGTTTTCCAAGTGTTTTTAAGTGATACATTTTCCAGATGCAGATTTATGTCATGACTTTTACCCCTTCACATGACCTTCCTTGCAGTATGTGTCCTTCTCATGTCATCTTACAGGTGCTTGGAGAGATGGAGGCAATGATCTTTATGACTAGGAGGTGAGAAATTTTTGAAGACTCTATAGCAAAAGCTGTGTTGCCATAAATTCATTTTAACATTCAACCAGGTCATTACAAGGGGCAATTTCTTGCCAGGATAGAGGACAAATGCATCTTGAGTAAAGGATCTCAAGAGGGTACGTGGTTCTTTTCTGGGCAAAGATTAATACTGTAGCAGAAGTAAGATGTTGCCCTGAACAAGGTGGGCATGGTTGTGGGACCAAACAGTGCTTCCATAAGGAAGCTCAGAGGAAGGAAAGTTCTCCCCCAGACAGAGCATGTAAGGAGGGGCAGTGGGGATATTTGTGAGAAGGGCAGGGCTGGGGCAGGGAGGGATGACAGGAATCCCTGGTCTGCCTCTGGAATTTAGGTGAGAGCGAGGAAATGTGAGAAACCAGCTGAGAACCTGGACTGGTTAACAAGAACAGGTAGGGATTTGTGAGTTGTGGGACTGAAGATAATAGCTGAAACTGTGCTAGTGCCTAAGCTCACTCTTTGAAAGGGGGAGATGGAAGAGGGAAGTGTGCCAAGGCCATCATTTATGTGAGAGAGGAAGTTTTATAGCTTGCAATTTTGCTGACAGTGATAGAAAACCTTGTGTCAGCCTCACCATACCAGGCCTCTTCTGTAATGAGTTTATCACCCATACCAGGTTTATCACTATAATGAGTTTATCACCCGTAATGAATTTATCACCCACACTGTTTGGTCAAAGCATTCATAAAACCTGGTAAAGATACATCAAAGGATATCAATTTAATCCTTTTAAAACAATCACACACATTCATCTTTAGAGGAAAATGCAAACATGACGCTCAGAACATCTGAGGATAGTTTTTCCCCTGAGGAATTTCTCTGGGCAATTATAGGAGATGTCTTATCAATGGGTACTCCCCACCAATAACACCCAACACTTTAAGCAAGAGAAAAAAAAATGTCCTTCAGGATAAATAATCATACCGGACATTATGATAGGTTTTCTGACAAAAAAGGGTAGAAACCTTAACTGCCCGGTTCCTGCCTCTTCAATCCTGGTCTGTGCCAGCCCCATTTCATTCAATGGTCTCACAAGTGCTGTCAAATAGCTTAACTCATTTGAAACAGTATCCTGAGCACAGCCAGGCTGCTAATGGTAAGCTTTGATGACCTCATGCTAGAAGCCTGACATCATATCATCTGTGACAGCAGATGATGTTTGTTTGACATACCCTGGCTGAGCTGCATGTCCCCATTCCATGACATTCCTCTCTGCCCAGCTGAGCATCATGGATACCTTTGCACAGACAAAGCAGCATGGACAGTTAATACAGGCAGCCTGCTACATCAAGTGTCAAGAGCTGCTTTTAAGGCCACTACAACTTGCAATATTCAATCTTTAGTTTACTACATACTTGTATTTGTTAGGGTTTGGAAGCTTTATGAACACAGGTGGCCAAATTCATCTGGTGTGTAAGTCCCTGGATCCCATTTTGGCCCACAGACTTGTGTACATTAAAATTTCTCAGCTGAACTTCTTTTGCTGAAGCCATTTTTACCTATAAATACTGAGCATAAAAATAAAGCTAGTTCATAATTTCATTTACTATATCCTCCCCAGTGCCATTTTTTCTGAAAACAGAGGGTTTCAGCAATGCACTCCCTTTATTAGATAAAGAACAATTAAAAGGCAACACAATGTTCTTTTATGATTTTTATTGCTTAGCTGAAATCTAAACTGCACTGGTAACTGATTTTTCTGTTTCAAAGAACTACATAATCATAAATAAACCTATAAAACCCGACCCATTCATAACATAAAATATAACTATATGAATGTACATACCAGCCTTCTTGGTCTGCTTTGTGGGCTAGGTGTTAGAAACTAATGGATCTGTCTTTGGTTATTCCAGGGCTGTATTTGACTCAGGAACTAACATCCAACTGTAATTTCTCAGTTGTAAGCTTTTATTACAAGATCTGCAGTGCCACTCAAAATTGCTTGCAAGCTTTACCAGGGACTCTACATTTTTTCATGTCTATACATTCTATCGCTTTTAATAAAGAACAGTGCACTATAGGTGTAATTTCATAGAGGGAATCTGCACAAAACCTTTAAAATACTTGAGAATCGCCCAGCACGCAAGAACTGAGAGTAAATAGGTTACCCGAATAGCTATTTTGTAATTTGGGCCCCCTAATATGCAATCATTTACATCTCACCAATCTATCACCAATTTTCAGCTGGCATTTTCTCTGTAAGTAATAACCTGCAAGTGATCTTTGCAGCAGATAAAAACAGCTGGGGAAAAAAAGTGAAAAGAAGAGGAAAAATGAAAATAATAGTTGGCAAAAATGAGAGAGAATAGTATAATTACTTGTATTTCCACAATATCATGTCTTCCCAGAATTCAAGCTGTGCATAACAACTTTAGTACAAGGGCAAAACAGAGAAGCCCCTAGGAAAAGGGTTGCAGATAGTATTTTTCTAACCTTCCTGGGGAGCATTACTCCATGAAGATTTAAAGCTTTTTAATCTTCACCAGGACGTTTTGGCTGGAAAGTAGTGCATTTCAAAATGAAAATGCATTAATTAATGTCTCTTGGAAGAGGACAATCTGAAATATCTTTCTCTGTGGGAGTAACTTGCAAGCTGATTATGTGGGCTGATAGATATTCCATTGGAGGATGTTCAGGGAATGTTAAGGTTGTACAGTTAAGTACACGGAAGTTAGGAAATGCCACATTCCAGGATTCATGCGCATCCTTAACTCTGCCTTCGGTGTGGATGTGGTATAATATATTCATTACATATTATCTCCCAGACACTGCTATAAATATACACTGTGTTCCCTGATCTTAGATTTTACACACATCAGAGCATGCATTAAGTACTGCGTACAACTCTCCGCCACAGCCTATTAAAAGCTTGTATAACGAAAGTACACAATAAAATTTGTCTTGAGCAACTAGTGCAGATTAAATATTATATTTATGATATAGAAAATGGCAGGCATTTGTTTCAATAAATTATCCTCGAAGCTTGAAAGACTGCATGCTACATGGGTGCATGCAAATTGGCCATGTAGTTAGCTCCTTCACTTCCTGCAAAGCTCAGGAGGGCTGGCTGTGTTTCTGCTTGAAAAGACAGCAAAGGTACTGCAGCAGACTGAGGCTTTGGTTATCCCCACATCAAGCAGGAAAATAGTGGGAAGGGGTCCCTATGTCCCCTTACGGACAGTCAGCCTGCTATGGTTTTCTTCCTGATCCAATGGTTCTTCTTTTATCTGATGAGTGCAAGAGAAAGTTACTGGTTCAATGTGACCAAAGCTGGAGCAGGGGATGCTTTGAAGAACTAACAGTGAGGCATTTGCACACATATGCTGCATGACATTGGAAATGAAGGAGTAAAAGGAGTTTGTGATGTTTAAATGGTATTCGTAATGAAAACAAAGCACATAATTAGTAAGGTTAAGGATCAGAGAAACCAGAGAGAGTTGAGGTTTTACAAAACCCGCAAAATTTATAAAAACCATGGTTTTTTCCATTTAATTGACTCAGAATGCAATGAAAACATGTTTCTCTAATTAAATAAATGTCTTGTGGTATGTAGAAATAAAGACCAATGATTCTTAAATCATGGCCTTTGAGTCTGGACAGAATAGTTTTTCTGTTTGGATTTTAAGGGATTTTTTTTTAACATTGTTTTTATTTTAGCGAGTACTTCACTTTGTTCTGCTCTTCATCTCCCTCTCCATCCAAATTAAAGCCTAGGTGATTTTAATCCAAAATTAATCCTGTCCTGTCCTTTTCCTTACTGGCACAATGAAGGACTGGTTCTTTCTTCCATCTCTGTTTGTCTTTTTGTCTCAGAAAGCAGCCCTCCTCTGCAGCTGCAGACCCCGGTGGTGGCTGTACCTGCTCACCCCTCTCCAGTTGGATGCTGGAAGGAACTTCCCAGGAAAAGGAGGAACCAGACCTGTGCTCTCAAACAGTCTGGGACCAAGAAATATTGGTTGATGAAAGTGGAGGGTGCCTCTCCCCATTGAGTCCTTGCTGCCAATTCTTACTCAGTGAGGTGAGCAAATGTTGCACATGCTCAAAGTCTGGTGATTTTTCTCACCCAAAGCTGAAATATGATGAAGATCTGGCCCTTCTCTTGCCAAACTGATCCTAGTCACAGCAAGATGCACACTCCTCACCAAAAAACAAAACAAAACAAAACAAAAACAAAACCAACAACAAAAAACCCCAAAAAACCAAATAAAAAAGCCCAACCAACCAACCCAAAAAACCCACCCTAACTTAAACTCACACATAAATGAGATTTATCAGTATTGCCTTCACTAATGTCTCCTGCTTTTATGAACATTTTCCTTTCAGATGTTTTGCTTCCTCCGAGCATCAGAAACAGCAAGCTTCTTCAAAGTAATCTCCTACATAGTGTTCTTTTTTTTCTGTTTTTCAAATACTTTTATCCTCAAAGTGATTCCTGGACAAGCATGTGGTCCCTCTAGTTGAAAGATCAGTTGCTTGTTTGGCATACCCCTCTTCTGTGTGAACCTGCTATTATTTCATCTTCTGGACACCGCTCAACAGATTCTTCTGTGTTTACGGAAAGATGGTTGTACTCAACAGATCCAGTAAGTTTTATCCCAAGATGCAATATTATTTTCCCTTTAGGACTTTCCAGCTCCATGATCAGTGCAGGAATAAAATGGGAAACACTGCCTTATCATATTCTCCTCTTACAGAAGAGCTAGAAACAATTTTAATTTATCTTGAAGAATATAATTTTATTCAGAGGAGTACATAAACACAATAATGTTTCATCATTGAATGGGATTCCCAGTAAATGCAGCCTGCTTTGTAATGCACATGGAGCCCCAAAATGTGCTCTAAAATTCATTTTGCACATTGCTATTCCCAAACACCGTAAACACTCACTGCACCTTCACTTCAAAAGAATAAGAATTAGATGCAACTGACAGTAGAAGTCTGGAAGATTTTAATAATGCCTTTTGCCTGCACCCTTTGTGTAGCACAACGTGGGATGCCATTCACTTCAGCATCTGCAGCAGAGATGTCCAAATTTGCACTGGTCACCCCCGTCTCGCTTGGCAGGCAGTGGAGGGAGGTAAGCGCTTGCAAGGTACAGTTGTGATCTCAGTCTGAGCAACTGTAAAGCAGAAAGATTCACACCTGACTGATCATCTCTCACAGTTACACAATTAGCATATAAAAAATGGGTCAGGTACAAGTCACTAGTTTTCAAAGAATTTGAACAACTGCTACAATAATAGCTAAATTAGAAAGAGTGATATGCAAGCTCCGAGTTACCAGAAATGTCACTTTAACCTCTGCTTTAGAATCTAATTGAGACTGACTCAAATTTTTTTCTTTGTTGGGACACTCATGTTCTTGGAGATTTTAATTACTCACTGGTTGATATTGTTCCAGTTTACATAAAAAAAACCAGGCTTGAGGACTAGATAAATTGCAATGTAGGACAGAGATAATTTTTTTTTTATTTTTACTGCAGAATATCAGAACCAAAGATCTGCATAATTTTCAGTCCCGGCACTGAGAATACACATTTTAACACAGATTTTAAAAATAGAATTTATCAAATGAAATTTAGGGAAGGCTAATGAAACAGGAAAGAAAGACATTTTCTTTAAGTTAAACCTTTGCTGACTTAATTGTGTTTACAGGCATCATTTGGGTTTTCTGTGCCCTTGCAGTTCTCATACATATGGTAAGTATCCATTAAAAGGCTTGCTGCCAGTAATGATATTAGATCCAAATGATAATCATAGATTCATCCTCCACACATATGATAAAAGCTCTGTTTGTAGTAACTCACTCTATAGCCTCTTGTTGCACTTATTACAGGCAAGTTCTCCCAACCTGTGCTCGAAAGGATACACTTTTGGGTCAACAGAGAGAAAAAAATAATAATTTATTAGCTAGAATACCTTCCATTTATTAATTTAATATTTAAATGCTAACTTTAATGGATTATTGTTTGTTAGTTCCTTTTCCCTTTTATGGGGAAAGTTCTTTATCATAAATACAACACTATTCCACTGCCCTCACTTCTCTAGCCACCTTTTAATGTCCAGACAGCTTTTTTATTCATGATTACATTCAGGTTTACTTCAGGATCCAGAAAGCCAAGAATTGTTTCCATCCCAACCACAAGAATATACAAATATACTGTGTTTTTTATTGTTAATTTAAACAAACAAACAAACAAACAAAACAAAACCCAGAGATACTGCTTTTCAAACACACCTGAAAAGCAGTTGTGACAGAGACTCCATTGTTCCAATGGTAAGATAGAAAAATGTTACAGTTGATATCTAATGGAAGATAGAAAAAAACAACTTACAAAGACCAAGTAGACAAAGCTACTTAAAAAAATTTACAATGAAATAGTAATATGACAGTTCCAGATTTTTTGTCAAAATGTAGTGTATTTTTCCAATATTTCAATATTTACCACAACAGAAGAAATGGCTAAAGAAAAAGCTCTGCAATGGTTACTATTGCAAATCTTGACCAGCTTCCACTTTAAACTCAAACTGAAACACCTTTGGTGCCTTCGGTTTTGCTGGGCTGTGACAGTTTCGGTACTGACTAGGAGGATCTGGAGCCATTAGAGCCACATACATTAGAACCACATACTTGGCACACTTGTTGCCAAAGAAAGAAGCAATATGGTAGGCTTTCTAATGTCTAATTTACACCAGAGATGCTGACCTTTGTTTCTGTTTCTTTGTTGTTCCTTCATGACAAGCGTGGTGTGCGCACACAGGCACACACAGGGTGGACTTAAATAGCTCAAGATATATTTAGATTTGCTCAGTCGGGGTGGGGAGAGCCAAAAGCAGCACTAAAACTGTTTCCTGAGTTTCTGTGTTGTTCAGATAACCTTTTATGAGTTTTGAGTGTCTTTTTCACTGATTCCAAGCTATTTCTCTTTCTCAGCATGCTAGTGTCAGTCTCAATCCCATATTCCCCAAACGTTCATAAAGAAATCTTCCTTCTGATACAATTTCCATAGATGGTCTTTCTCAGATGATTCTCCATTATGATTTCATCCTCATTCTACACCTAAGTTAAAAGTCTGACTTGATTAAATGGTATTCATGCTGGAGGTGACTCTTTGTACAGGTCTCCTGGCACCTGGTGGGAGAAAAAGCACCTCTTGCTCCTCAGCTTTCACTGTTTTGAGCGGTGAAATAATTTTGTGTAGTATATGACAATTTCTGGAAGACTGAGAAAAAGACAAATGTGTAAGGGCCCTCCAGTTTTATGATACAATCAAAAGGGTGTAATTAAGGAAAATAGAGGTTATGGTCAATTTTAGTTTGTTTTACAAAAACTTAAACAGAAACTCTGAAGTATGGCAACTTCTACAATGGATATACTGTGGAGTGTTAGGCTTAAGTATTTCATAATATGAAAACACAAAAAACCTGTTTACTTTGAAAAAAAGAACACCTTTGGGGAGTTTTGTGACCAATTCTAGCACAGATATAATGAGGGGTGAAGAGGTGGTGTTTGACAGTTTAATAGCCTTCACGGTGACAGCTGTGGAGCTGGGAGGGTAGGGGACAAGGCAGTACAGGCACTCAGTTTCTGATCTGGCTTGGTTTTGTCTTTTTCATTAGTCCTCCAGCAATTCTTTTGGCAGTGGGTGCTTTGCAGACTGGAGATAGTAAATCCTCCTTGCCACCAGTTAATAATATGGGGGGTTAAGCCCACTTACCTGGGAGGAGGGTGGGTCAGGTCCTATATGTCACTCAGCCTCTTTTGATATTTCAGTATTTATGATTTGCTGTAGTTTCCTCCTTTAGGAAGTGACGTGATTCTGATATTCACTTACTGTCACACTGTAAGTAGGCTATTTATAATCAGTATAAGTTTGTTACATATAACAAAATTTGATCTTTAGATTCTCAGTGGAAAAAGAATGATCTCATTTTTCTTTCAGTCTTTTTTTTTTGCAATATACATGTTGATCTGTCACTAACAATATAAATGGCTGGATCTGAAAACAATTGCTCATGCATTATCTTTTGGTTCAGCTTGTAACTTCCAAGAGTTATATTTTTAATACATTATGACCTTCATTCTCTCTCAAGATCTACTTGCTGCTGAAGGATGTGGAGACTGCCAGGCAATGAGGCAAATCTCTCTAATTCTTGTGGTTCTCTGTTCTGCCCATTGTTAACACCATTAATTACTGTAGTGATTTAGGGGTTGTCCTAGATTTTGCTGTTTTGTTTCTATGGCACCTACTCTATCATATTGTACACCTACCACATTCCCTCATCTTCTGGTGGGAAACAAAGGCAGCTATATGTAGAGTCTGGTTGACTAACTTCATCCAGTGGATATTTTCTTAGGTTTTTATGAACTTTCAGCTGAAATTTTTGCAGTGGATTGTGCCAGGCAATTGAAAGGGAATCTAACTCCACATTCCTTTTCCTTTCCTTCTAATATAGTATTCATTATGTCACTAAGAGAAATTTTTCTGAAGCTAGGAGCACAGCAGAACTCGTGGCAATTAACTTGTGCCAGCTTAAAGCAGTTGGCATGTGTACCGGGGCAGCCATGACGTGTGCATGGTGGACATCTACCTCCTGAGCTCAGCACTGTGTCACGGCACCACTGGAGGAACTCAGGCACTCTGTATTCTATATTCAGCTTAAGCCCATCTCCATGAGCTGCAGTCATACCGCTGGCAATATGGATATTAGCTCAGCTGTACATTTCCAGCTCTTTTCCCTTTCCCTGTACATATAACCATGTCTTTCTGAATATTAACGTCTTATGAAGAAGTATGAAACAAAAAAGTATGGACAAGGCTCTGTATGTCTGCAGTTCCTCACAGAATAACTTACTGGAAAAGGATGTATGTGTCCAAAACTTCCACATAAACATTTTTATCTCTCCTTAAAAAAAGAATCTCAGAAGGAACTGAGAACTATAAAGAAATAATGCATCTTTCCTTCCCATCCTTCTGTCTCCCCATTTTCCCCATGCAAGATTTTTCCTAAATGTTTCTCTTTCTAATGATAATATCCTTTCTGCAAGGCTTTTAGCACATCCCCAGCTTAAGCTGATGAAGTCAGTCAGAGCTGATTTGCTTAAAGTCAGAGATACTGTTTTTGAACTAGTGCCATCATCTATTTATAAAGTGATGTGGAAAATGTCACAATAACCTTAAAGACATTTTTTTCCCTCTCAAATGTTTGTAGGATGATTAAATAGGACTTACTTTGTGAAAGTGGTCAGAAGGTAATGTTTCCTCTCAAAATTAACTTTTCAAGGTCTCTCTGTTTTCTCACAGAAAGAGATACTTTGGCATTCCCTTTGTCAGGGCTGCAGATATATACATTTTCTCTTTTGAATAGGGAAAACTGCAGATAATCAATGCAAGTATTAAATTCCTCTGGGATCTACTCCTGCAAATACAAAGGTGCCTATTGTCCCTAAAGCAGTTTGAATAGAGAGAATTTTGCCTCAGTTGATCATATCTGCAGGCCAATGATATATGTCCATGGATTTCTCTTTAAGGATTAGACATGCATATTCCATGTTGGTTTCACAGGGTCGGGCCATGGAGAAGTCATTCCCTCTGGCTCTGTAAGGGTGCTAAAAAAGAGGGCAAGGGGAGAGTTGTATAGAGTGTTCCTCTCTGAGAGTCCTGCTCTTCTCTAAAGCTGGCATTCTGCCTTTTAAAGGAATAGAAACAGTAATGAACTTTTGGACTAGTTAGACTTCGTTGCCAGGTAAATTATTACAGACACAACACTTAATCTTACTAAAAACAACTGTGGCAAGGACTATCAGGAGCTTGTAATCCGATTTTACAAGGCAGAAGATTAGTGATGGAAGACACCATGTATAAGCCAAGTATGAACTTGGTGATGTGATCTCACCATGCATACAGGTAAAAGGAATTTACATATATACCTGTAAGCATGAGTTCAAGAACAAAGAAACAAACAAAAAAAAAGGTCACAAAGACTATTCAGGTCTATGGTATTTCCCCCAGGATTCCTGAGATCAGGGAGCAGTCCTGCTGTGAGGACTGATTGTAATCAAAGAGCAAAGGGAAAAAAAAAACCAAAAAAACCAAAAAAACCCCAACTCCTGCTGCCAAGGACCACTCTGAACACAAAAACCACGCCAGCTGGCACTTCCCAGTGCTCAACAGTTTATCACAGTGTAGGAAGAAGAAAGAAATAAAATAAAAAAAGGCAGGGTATCTTGATGACATCCTCCAAGGAAGCTTTTTCATAATTGTTTTTGTATTTTGTTATTTATGATTATATTTTACTGGAATAGCTGTAACAGTCCCAGTTGAGCTCAGGCCTCAGTGTGCTGCAGGCTAACCCAACACATAATGTGGTCGAGGACTGCTCACAGATCTCACCTGTCTGAATGAGCTGTTGCTCAACTGACTCAGACTGCAATGTTTTTATGTGCTCTTGGTCTTCCACCAGTTCAATGAACAAACGTTTTGCATATAGCAAGAAAAGAAATAATAAAGACAGGCAATCATGTTCTAAATAAATAGGGAAAGTCCTAAGTCAGAAGAGAAAGGAAAACAGAGAACTGAGCTGCCCAATATCACCATGACAGTCAGAGCTAGAAATAAAAGCTGCTTTCTCTACTCTGTGAATCAGTCCAGAGCATTGCCAGAGTCCTGGGCAGTTAAAGCAGAAAGCTCCCCATAATACACATTCATCTCTCTTTTCATATACGCTCTGTCCAAGGCACCTAGGCTTGCACGCATTTGTTTGTGAGGCTTCGCCTGTCATCGACACATAAAGCTAATACAGTGGCTCAAGAAAGGTTACACACAGAAAGATAAATGAAAGTGGCATACAGTGTTCAGCGTTACGGCTTTCGTGTTTGAGAAGTACAGAGGCCCATTAAGCTCCAACTAAAATCTCGTAAGAGCAGTAATAATTTGTTTTAATTAAAAGCTTGAAATTCAGGCCAATAAAAGGATGTGTGTAGAAACTGAGAAGAACAAGAACAACGTTTATCTATGGTGCAACTTCATTGAAACCCAAAGAAATTGGGTAAGATAAATTGGTAAATTGAACCAAAAATATTTGCATATGGAAACGTTTCGCTTCTTTTATTTTTGCAAGAAAAAGGCATTCAGTGAATTGTAAAACAGTTTTATTTTAACAAGACTGAGATAAACGGTAGCTGTAGCTTTCCCTGCTACTCTGCAGCTCCACTCAGAGTTCCTCAAAATCTTCAAAGAGATATATTAGGTGCTTTTACAACCTCTTTGTTCCCTTATGGGAAAATAATTACATTACAATTTCTTCTCATTCAGATTTTAAATCCTGATTAGAGACATGCAATCTGGCCTTCAAACAAAATATATAATTTTGTGCATCAATTCATCTTTCTAAATTACAGCAAATTGTCCAATTTTTATTTTGTGGACCATGTAGTTACAGCAATCAGCTTACCTGCTCTTCACCTCAGCATATGCTATAGTGCCCTAAGTGATGAATGTCATTTTAATCAAAAGGCTTGGAGAAATCTTCTGATCTAATAGAACACTTCAACTCAGAAAACATGTTGCCTCAAGAAAGCAGTAAGAATTGAGAGACTTTCAGTACTTCTTCAAATCAGTTTTTATCTGGGGGTGGGTGGGTAGGGGGAATTTGACATTTTGTGGACTAAAAGAAACCTCAAAAAAGTTGAAGTGGAGATTGTAACTTTGATTATTTTTTTCTTCATGATGACATGAACCCTCAAAAATACTAATACTGCCCCATCAAAAATAAAAGGACATTAAAGTTAAGATCTATGTATGGCCATCCATTTTTGGCCACACAGAAGGAGGCTGGGATACAATCAATGCAATTAAAAAAAAAATATAAGAATTAGTTAATAATTAGTACATTTCTGGTAATACTGACTTTCTCAGACCTCAGTTCTGAAAGCAGGAGAAGGGAAAGGGGAGTGCAGTGGAGCAGCCTCCAGCCGTTACTGTCTGAACATCTGGGGATGGCTAAATGGAGCTATGCCACACTGAATGAAGGGTTAATTTATATAGAAAACTAAACTCCAAGAAATTAAAAAACCAAAGAACAAAGAGTTTTGAGGATATACTGATGGATAAAGAGTTTTGAGAGTAAGTTGTAGCATGGGAGATAAACCCAATTAAATGAGTGTTTAAAGTCATGGTCTGGCAAAGCTGGCCCAGCATACAGAAGCAAGTGAAACACTGCCATGGTAAACTCCTCTGAAAACCGAGGAGAATTCAAGTTGTGGGTAGAAGTCACAAACTATTTCACCCATGCAGCCTTGATGAGTTTTCCTCCCTTTCTCACCTTTAAAATATCTAAGAAATTAAATGTAACAGAGTATTTTTAAACAAGGTAGAAGTTGCAATGCGAAGCAGTAAGAACCATATTTTCTGCTGACACTATCACATGGAAACCAGTTGAACTGTACCAACAGATTTTGGCTCTGAAAATCAGGAAATGCCAAAGTAAGGTTGAATGTAGGGCATCGTGACAGTATTTTTGCAATACAGAAAGCACACTTGTTTTCATTCTCAAACAGCTTGAGTAAGCTGTTGAGGAATTTGAAAGGGTTCACTCAGCAGTACTTCCAGCTCCCAAGATAGCCAGAGAATATCTCATGATAATGCAAATTCACCAGTGTGCATGTACTTAAGCGAGTACAGCATTAAAGGATGAAAACAGATTTTTGCTATCTAAGAAGAATGCACTGAGAAAATAATTTCTGGGTTTTCTACAGGCATGTACTCATCAATATCTGTCTGCAGCTAATTCATATCTCCATTTCATGAACTGGTGCCATTGCCTTTAAGTCAGTAACCTTAAGCTCAGGAGCTTCTAACTCTGTGGAAATCCATATGGTGTAGCTACATAAAAGATGTCTTCCTAATAAAGAGCTTTTTAGAAATGGGAAACTGCTAGAAATACAAAAGTAACAGAAACAGATTTTTAGGGGTTTAGACAGTGTTCACTGATATCTGTGAAAGCCAGTACAAGCATTACTTCCTCCCATTGTTTCTAGATCTTTTCTTTGTTTTTCATATTTGGCGATTTTTGTCTTCCCTTCCACCCCACCCACCCCCGCCCCACCCCCACCCCCCACCCCTGATGACAGCAAGCTTTTTACTATTGATGCATTCAGTTGTTACTGCATATAATTGCCTTGAAGTATGTCCATCTTGCTACCCCAAACCATGCCTGTACTTGTAGCTGAGGTGGCTGTAAGCAAAAAACTTTCAATATACAATATAGCTGTGGTGCTTCGGGCAGCACAAGCCTCTTGAACTTTCTCTGTCAAAGGGGTCACAAAACAAAAATCTGAAGCAGAAAGGCACATTTTTAGACACAGGCTCCTGATGTGCTGTGAACTTGGCCTACTCCCAGGAAAAGATGCTCCCTGCCCTAAAGAACATAAAAAGGACAGGGGCAGAAGAGAACTTGGATTCTACCACAAAACCAGAAATTTCTTCTGTTAGCTGCAAATGATAAAGCTTATCACAAAGAATATTAAAATTTGCCTGGAAAACCCAGCCCCAAGAATTTCAAGTGTTAATTAAAATGCCATCTTTCTAGCAATTAATTAAACAATTTATACTGAGAATGAATGTAGAGGAAGAGCAGATCTGTGAGAGTACGGAGACATCATTTTATAACAGCAGTTTAAACTACCTAGGGCAAAATCAGGTGATCTGTTCAGTGAAGAACTACTGTTTTTTAGTAATACAGGTAAAACTCTTGTCCTTAGTGAAAATTCTCATTTATAAGGATGTGTCCAAGATTCCTTCTTGGATTCCTTCTCAGAATTTTTCCCCAGTCTAGTGTGAAATCAGTTTTCTTCATTCATGATCATCCCTGCTGTTATCCTTCCATCTATGTGAGCCTGAACATAATTAGAAGAATATGTTCATTCATGTCATTTCATATTATACGTAATTTAATTGCATTCTCATTTGAATTTCTTTTTACTCAGAATTTATATTTACTGCAACGAGCTAGCAGTATCTTTCTCATCTTTGTTCTATTGATACACAGGCACCTACTGCCAACAAATATTACTATATATCTATAAAACAGCTCATGGAAGTAAGCAGTAGCTATCTGTAGTAGCAAAAGTATAGGTCTTTTTTGAAGAGCACAATAATGTGGCATCATTGCATGTGCTAGATGGCCAGGAAAAATCTTCCTTTCTTTTATAATCTGACTCCTTAACAATCTGTATAATTAAGGGAATCAGTATTAGTAATTAGCACTCTGAAATTAACAAGATTAATAAATTTGTATGCAAACCAAATCTATATTCCTTGTCAACTGGGAGTTTTTAGCTCCAGATAACAGTTCGGTTGTGTCGGAAGGCTAGAACCCATTTTGTTCTTTCTTTCAGACGAGCTGTGACTCATAACCCCACTGAGTGTTTGGCAGGATACGGGCCCCAGTCCCTCCATTTACCATTGTATACAGGTCCCTTCCTTGGTAGCCAGCCTAGTGTGATGGGATTTTCGTGGATTTGAAGCCTGGACAGCTACTTTGAATGTTCATTCCTGAACTACCTTTGCTCATAGTTTCTTGCTCCTCCTGACAGTTGGTTTAGCATTTTGTAACTAATTATAATTTTCTTCATTGTTCACATATTTTTTTAAAAAAAATAAATTTAACATTCCCAAAGGAAAATGAGATAGCAGTAACAGAATAAATGGAAAAAAAACATATTTCTCTCAAGTTTTAATATTGATGCTTTTTCCTGTGTAACCAAAACTTCAGCTGTCAGTTTAAGTCAGCAACCTAAGAATCTGACTTTGCTACAAAATTACTTGGGTTCAGAGCCTTAGGAAACACCCACACACACCCCAAAAACAAAAACAAAAACAAAAAACAAAACCACAAAACCCACAACCCCAAAAACAAAAAAAAAAAACTAAAACCAACACCAAACCAAAAAAACCATCAGGATTTCTATACCCACAGGTTCTTCCCATAAGAAAGCTAGTAGGAGATCTGCCTGTAGAGCACCAAAAAAAGCTGGCAATTTGCAAGTCATTACTTGTGAAACTTGTGGAAGTCTTGTGGAGTACTTATAGCAGCAGATTCTTGAAAACTAACATTTTAAAAGCTATTTTATGTCAGCTTCCTATAAAGGCAAAAGAGAAAAACAGAGGGGTACACATTAAGTTGAACAAGGTGAAAATCCTTTGCTTTCCTTCATACTCAAAGGGGAGAGAGAAGCCACTATTGAGGTGCTTCTGGGCAGAAACTTACCTTAATTATTTGGATTTGCTCTTCAGAGGAGTCTTTCCCATTCACAACCTAGAAAATCTTGGACAACTAGCCTTTTCTTTAGAGTACCTTTTTATAATTAAACTTATGTGGTGAGAATGCCCGCAGTTTGCTCCTCCCTACTCATAAGAGTTTTTATAAAAACATATTTTTTGCTCAGATGCTCTGAATTATGATTTAAAGGGCAGGGGAGGACATCCAGGGATTCTTCTGGTTTGGATTTCTCTATGCTTTGAAATCTGTATGTATAACTATTTTTATTCCCTTCTGTGCTTGTAACCAATGACAGAAAATCCCAGTATAATATCTGTAAGCCCTGATTCTTAACTGGTTTTCAGTGTCTTAAGGCAGAAGAATAAAGCTTCACTGGTGCTGAGCCAGTATTAATCATATAAAAAACAAATTAGTGGTCTGTCAAAGTAATAGAGATAAAATTATCTCTTAATTTTTTCCAATGGACAAACCAGATGGCCGAAAAAAAAAAAAAAAAAAAAAATTCTGTCAGGGTCTCTGGTAGTCACTGAGAATAACTGTATTACTGATATTTTGTCAAAACACCCAGTTTAAGACATCTAGGAAAAGCTGATGAATTGTGACTGAACTGTTCGTTTCACTCTTGAAGGATAGCATTTATAACTGGGTTTTAACATCACTTCACCATAATTGTATCTTATTATCACATACATCACATTTTATCATAATTTTTTGGTCACTGTTTTGCATGCACAGATAATATCCTCAGCCCAAGTCGCAGTTCCCAGTGGTCTCAAAGAGGCTTTGGTGTGGAAGCCTGGAATATGCCAAGGTCCTCCTGAACTGAGGCCAGAATCAGGTCAGAGCGGCAGATGGTTATCCACACCAGGAGCCTCACTTTTTTCTGGGACAAATTAGAGCATGGGGAGCCAAGGTGAATACTCTTTTGGGTTTAATCATGAGATAGATTTGGAGTTGGGAAGAGTCCATACCTGGAGGAAAAGGCTTGGAAGACTCTTTAATATCCTAATAGAGCTGGACAAAATACGTTCTCAACTATGACATTATCTGAAGTGCCTCAAAATTAGAGAAAAATAAAAAAAAGGTGTGTGAATGGATCGTTTGAAAAAAACCAAACCAGATCAAATGGAAAATTTTGTCATCCTTTACCATTAATATGAAATATATATAATTATATCTTTTTGATTGTTCTAGTCTTTGAGAACAAAGGTAAAACTACACACAGTACGTAACTTTGAATTAAAACTTTTTGTTTTATTATGTACTGCTTAGAAAATTTGCAAACTTTTTTTAAAAATTTGGATTTACAAGTACTAAACCTGCCAAATTTTGCTTTAAATCAGTCCACTAAAGTGACTTTCTCCAGCAGAAAAAACATTTTATTTAAAAATTTCCCAATTTCACAGAAGCACCAGAAGGAGCTATCAGCTACAAAAAGGTACCAGACAAGAGAGCGCCCACCCCTTCATGCCCTTCCAGCTTCCTGGAAAACACCAAGGATGCTGACAGTCTCTTTTGCAAGCATCCAGGCTTGGGGGCAGAAAGGAGGTTCCCTGACTCCCTGCTGTCCCTTCACCCCCTCAGCAGAGGCCAGGATTTGCCCGTTATAATGCTGCGTGCTGGACAATAGCCCTGTGCCTGTAAACATGACTTTTCCTGTAATCTTTGCATTCTCTCTGCACTCACGCTTGCTCTGCTGAGAATCACCTCCATTTGCTGTAGCAAGCACAGAGCAAATACATCCATAATTTCAATTCCATAAAAAGAGCACTGCAGAAAAATGCACTGCTTTTCCATAAGCTAACTGCATTTCCCCACCAGATTAAATTGTTTTGACTTCAGATTTACATGCTGGCAAAACCTAAAATCCAAAGATAAAAGTTGCTCTTTAAGAGATAAGTCTTCTTATTCTTATTCTTATTCTTATTCTTATTCTTATTCTTATTCTTATTCTTATTCTTTTCTTATTCTTATTCTTATTCTTATTCTTATTCTTATTCTTATTCTTATTCTTATTCTCATTCTTATTCTTATTCTTATTCTTCTTATAGATTATATAATTATCCAGAAACACATCACCACAAAGTCCTAAAGGTTTAATCTATGCCACATTGGAGCTTTATTACTATTGCAGTCGCTCTGTGGTACAGTCAGACTGAGTAAGCATTTAATCAGAAAATGATATGTAGTTTCACAGCAGGGTAGGTTTGTGAGTGTGCATGTAAGTGTGAAAGTTTTTTCATTTGGCTTAAGGGGGCCAAATGTTGCTCATGGATATGTACATGCTTCTTCTACTAACATCTGCATTTTTGCATATATCTAACGTTTCTCTCAAGGGCTCTAAAGAGACTGATTTTCAAGGCCTAAATACTAAAATTATTACATTACAACATAAATAGTTCTTTAAAAACACCAGCTTTCTAAGTGTCAAAGCCACCTACTGCATGAGCTGTTGGAATAATAAACTTTTTTAAAAAAAAAACAAACAAGCAAGCAAGCAAGCAAACAAACACAGAAACAAAAAAAACAAACACACACATACCCCCTCCAAAACAAAAACAAACAAAAAAACAAACCAGAATTGTAACTGTGAAGTTAAGTAGCTTGCTCAAGTTCTTACTCAGTCTAGGATCAAAACTCACATTTGACATTAGAGTTTCTCTGTACAGCGAGCCATTCTGGAATGACCAGACCTGACTAACTCCCTATATAAATTCTCATATTTTAGAACAATCATAATTTATTTGGAGTTTGTTTATTTATTCTAGATTTAACTGGAAAATACGCCCTTGTTCTAAAGCAAGTGCATTAGTTCACAGGTTTACTAAAAGAGCTACTGCCCTTCAAACTGCTCTGCAAGGGTTTGAAATCATTTCTTTCTTTAGATAAACTGGCAATGAAATCAGCAGAGTTGCACTGCATTTGGATGACTCTGTAGGGGCCACGTGGTCCCAGGGTTAGCTCAACTTCTTGCTCCTTCAGAATCTATTGGCATTTATTTTTATGTCCATCAATATTTCAAATTAAAATCCTGATGCTGCTTTGACATGCATAAATGAGCCAGCTGTCCACATAGAGTCTACCGACACATTGACAGTACTCTCACTGCAGAGGAGCTGGATTTGCTGAACACCAGTGAAGAAGCTTGAAGTCCCACAACACAGTGGGACCGACCTGTGCGGTATGGTGGCCTTACCACATTGGAGATGAGACATAGGGTGAGCCACAATTGCAGAGGAGGGTGAAGTCGTCAGCCTCTGTGCACAGATAGCAGCCCTTCCAGGTCTGAAGTGAGCAAGCAGCGACTCAGAGACAGCACCTGGCACCTCCCAGGCTAACTGCTGGAGAGGGGATCTAGTCACAAAAAAGGTAGAGCTAACAGAACTTGGAGGAAGAAAATTTTCCTCTTGGACTCCTACAAATCCCTTCTATTTTTTTATCATCTCTGAGCTAATAATGTTTGAATAGAGAGGAAGGCAAGGTATCTGCCTCGCTGGGTTACAGGATAAGAAGTGAAAGCAGGCTAAGTGATCGGCAGAAACAAATAAGCAGGATATTTATGTTCAGGGTGGGTGGGCCGTGGTGATGTGTTTTGTTTTGCCTTTTATTGCTGTGGGTGGGAGCTAACTGCACCTCCTTTTTCTTCCCATGTTTATTATTTTCGGACAATCTGTAGTTACAATCTTTCTTCCAAGCCCTCACAGCCAATTTTGGAGAAATGTGGAGCCAGAACAGCTGGTCAAGGAATCCGAACAGTTGCTATCAGTTCCAGTTTTTGGTTTTGGGCAACACAACATTTTTGTTTTTCTAGACATGAGCAGCCATGCATGTAGATGATCCCATCTCACAGAAGTCAGTCTTGTGACTCATCCCTGTTCCTGGATCAAGTTGGGCAGTCATCAGCCAGCTCTTTGCTTGATCAGGCGTAAGTAGTAGGCAGGCAAATAAGACAACGGGAAGTTTTAGCTGGGACTGTCACAGCAAATGCCTCAAAGACAGTACAGGGTCTGACTGAAGGGGAACTACCCAGAGATCCAATTCAACTCCAGAATAGACAACAGGACCATCCAGAGGAGCCAGAGCAACCTAGCTTGGCACATCAACGTTAAGATATGAGCTGACTAGTGCAATGCAGGAGAAAGTGGATGGATTCTGGTTCTGTGATGGAAGATTTGCAGGGAATGGGTGGGTTCATAAATGCATCTCCTTATTTTAACTTGCGGTTTGAGAAAAGGAAGAAGTATGGATTACAGCTGAAGACTGTAGAGTAGAGGTGCTTATATCATTTAAGGGACCTCAGTTTGCTTTAATATTATTTTCTAGCCAAATACAAAAATTGAGTTTGGTTGGAGAATCACAGTATCGAAGGGACCTCTGGAGATCTAGTCCAGCCCCCTGCTAAAGCAGTTTCACCTAGGGCAGAGGAGAAGTGTTTGAAGAAGTCAGTCTAGGAGTTCACTGTTGCTGTAATGTCTTTCTTATGTGTGTTGTCAAAAAGAAACAGTATTGCTTTATAAGGAAGGAGGGGTTTTATGTTGTGCCCAGCATGAAATTCAGGAAATTCAGTGCTGTACTTAGTGAAGCTGTCAGCAAGGGAAATAGTATTGATACATGAGCAGCACCAAGAACTGGAGTAAACAAGCATTAGCAACACTCTCCAATCACCAAAAACAAACATGAAGAAATCCAATTTGTACAGGCAGGAGAAAAAGCATGACAAATACTGAGACCACACATAAAAGTAACCCTGGTGATAAAGAAGAGAAAACAATAGCAAAAATGTCTAATGGAACTAAAAAGGGGAAGGGGTAAAAGACATGTCCCTGCTACAAGCACTGGAACAGAGGAGACACGTATTTAATGGTGTTACATCGTTTGTCAACTTTTGCCAGAAGTGAAGAAACAAACACAAGAGGAAAGATCTTTTGGGTACAGGCTGAACAAGGGTGCCACACATATGTCATGTCATCGACCAAGATTTCACATTTAGGAAAAGGAATATTTGTATGATTCTGACCTGCAGCTGGAGGAAAAGGAAAATAAGAAGCTGAGCAGAAATGGGGAGATAAAGATCATGATGCGGCATCATAATCCCTAGCTTTCTAAAAAGAAAAAAAAAAGTTTTGAAACCACTGAATCAGTAGCCAAACATTGGTAAGAAAACCTGTGGACAAACTGAGCATTTGAGCTGGCTCCAAAGAAACAAAAAAAGATACTGAGAATACATTCATTACAAGAGGCTCCTGCTTTAACTTTATTTTTTAACAGTTATCTGCTTTTAATATCTACCTGCTACATCCATGGCAACAGCATTTTTTGGTTCATGACATCAGGTGATCAGGATGGGCCATTTAACCCCAATAACATTTGTCATACTTTGGGTCAGGTACCATTTGGTTTGGATGCTTGTCCTCCAAAAAGATCTACAACGACCTGAATAAGGTACTACAGGGAGTCCCAAACAGGTGGTAATGCTGAGGAGACAAGGGTTTTTTAGAAAGTAAAGACTCATCAGAAGGTAGTGTATCTTGGAAATTCGCTGCTGTCATTGGGTTCCTAATGAGGCAGCAGCCAAATTTCATCACAAGTTTCTCCTGGTGTTGCCTGCCCAGTGCCTGGACTCCCCACCACGTGGTCCTCCTCCAGCTGCCTGCAGCATGGGTGGCTCACACAGATTGCCGGCTCTCACAGGCTTCCTGCCCCAGAGCAAAGGTAAAAGCTGTGCATGAACAGCTGGGCCAAACTGTCCACTGCAAAATTACCCAGGCATCCAGAAGCCTCAGTAGCTAGTGCAGCAATAAAGAACAACATTCGTTTAATATGTAAACTTTAGGATCCAAATATATTGTACTTCTCACTGATTCCCTTTCCGAAAAAAATATTTAAAATTGTTGTACTAGCTTCAAAAATGTTTTTTTGAATAAACACTGAGTGCCTTCATCTCCTAAGCTACTTCCTTCAGATTCAATGCACAACTACCAGTACCATAACAGCATGTAGTGATAGAGCCTGAAAGGTTCAGAGACTCCAGAACATACATCTGAAATAATAAAAAAGAAAACTATAAGCAAGGCACCATCCTCAGGCTTCACTGTCTGGGCACTAAGGTCAGAGGGCTAGACAGCAAGCCTCAGAGCAGCACTGATGTGAAGCCATCAGCCCGCAGCATTTGCTAGTAAAGCATGACCACAGAAACTTTTCGGCAGAAAAGAGCTGCCAAGGGTGTGTTCTTTGGGATGGAGCAACTCCATCGGTTCCCCTTCAGGGGAGAGGTGCAGTGTGGGAGCCACCATCAGACAGCATTAGGGAGAAGTCACCACTGGCTGCACCTGAGTGACTTCCAATTCCAGTCCATGAGGCTCCAGTGCTGCGAGATAAGGATAAGAAAGCACCCAAGAAAGTCACTGCTAGTGATAAATATACAGAGAGGGAGACATGTCGAAGCACAGTATATGTGGCTCAGTGGAACAGAAAACAAACTTTATCAACATGCCACCGTCCTACTGCATTGTTCATGGGAGGCTTGAGGTAGTACAAGGAGGAAAAAAGCTGGGTTGCTCTGAGATTTCCAAGAATGTGCATTCAAAGAGATCACCCCCTGCATTATTCTGTCCATCATGTTTTCCTTTTTAGACAGCCCATCAGACTAAAAAACAAACACACAAACAAACAAAAAAAACCCCACCAAAACCAAGTGTGCTGTTCCATAGAAGTATGGGTCAAAGAAGACAGGAAATGCATTATTTTATATTTCTATTATAAATCACCCAATGATTAATATCTAACCAAAAATGTACTTTGCACAGTGAGAATATGCAGAGTATGGAACTGATAGCAAGGACACTGAACATATTGTCGGTCCCTGGAGCAGGGATTTTTAATTTATTTCACACATGTATGATAAGTTCTGTTGAGAAGATACTCTATCTTATCATCAGTCAAATGTGTGTAAGCATAGCAGTGAAATGCAAAATGTTTCATATATGTAATAGTCTGCATATATTGGGTAGAAAGTTGTGCTTTCCCACAGTGTCTCAGCGATACCTAAGTGAAGAAATCTGTTCTCTTCAAAATCCACCCGAGTCTTCTTAATGACATGCTGCAATGTCCTATTTTCCACAGTTTCTACTCCAGTATGTTAATCTCTGCAATTCAGGCTGTGTTTCAATTTGAAAAAGTTTGCTGCAATCAAGACATAAAAATTAATTACCTCATAAAAATACAGTCACAGTGCTACTCTCCATTTCAGGTTTGGGACAGCAGGTACATGGCACACGATCCTTCCCCATTGTATTTACGGCTGCCTCACTCCAGAGGAAGTGCTGCAGAAATGTGCTTCAGGCAATTCTGAAAAAAAGTTGTATTGCAGAGTGTTTGAAGAAACTTAAAATTTAGGAAAAATAATGAAGAGATTTTGTGGTCCATCTCTTCACCTTCCCGCACAAAACGGAGGATATTCTATTTTATTATGAAATAAAAGCACTCTTTACAATAAAATTGTAATATACTACTGTGAATTTGAATAAATAAGAACAAAGGGTCTATAAATAAATGTTCTGTAAAAGAATAAAGTGGGTGTACCCATTTTGTAGCTGGCTACTGCCTGAAGCCATCCCTGCTGTGGTGTAAGCAAAGAAGATTTTCCAGGTAATCCTGTAAAAGGTAGCTACTATACTTCGTCAAAAAATGCTATATATTTTCTCTAAAATGTTGGAATAGACTAAAAAGTAGGTATGATTCAATTTTGTAAGTTTTATGGTGTCGTTTTTAGTATTTTATTAAAAAAACAAAAATATTTTCTGTGGGAAAAATAATTTTTTTTCTATTATTCCTCTATGTACTTTATTCTCACTTGAACAAGTATATAAACAACTACAGAAGCTGTTTTATATTTCCAGTTACTTTTTTGTTTGAAAATAACTGTTCAACTAGGTAAAAATATTTTTTCCCAGTTCAGCGAAAATATTTTTTTAAAAACTTCCTCCAGACATTTCAGTTTTCTACAAAACAAGCCATTTTATATAAGAACTTCACATATAAATACCTTTCAGTGAAAAAATTTTCAATCAGCCCCGAAGTACATTGCTTGTACTACATCTTTACAACACAAATGAAAGCTGTTTAAACCCAGACATGGAAATTATGAGGATATGTGATCCCTGTAATCATTGCAAAATAGTGTCATGACAGTTGTCTTTCTGAAACAAGCAGAAAGATCACCTCATCGAAAGAAAAATCCAGTAGCCTTTCCTTGGCCACAACATGAACATATTATGAGAAAAATCCGTAAGAACATGAGGTATTATAGAACAAAATCTTTGTAACTTGACGTTAATAACATCAGCTAGGCTTTATGCAATCTGTCTACTGAGAATACATACAGAATCAGGATTTGGAAAAGGGTTGAAGGAACCGCAGGAGTGGTTTTCACTGTATTAGAGAAGTAGCTACAGAGATTTATATTACATACATGGATACTTGATAAGACATTGTTATAACGATGTCTCACCAGACTTCCAACCCAAACCATTCTATGATTCTACAGTTGATTTTTCTAGCATATGATATTTCAGACATAGTATAATCAAGGCAGTTTTCCTCACTGCAGCAAAAATCAGTTTTTCAATGGACCTTCACAAAGGACTGATAGTGAGGATTTTTGACCTCCAGCAGTGGCAACTGCAAGCTTTACTTCTCAGCAATCTCCATTTTTCCTCCTATGTGTTTCCCTTCTAAGTCCATGTGGTTTCTCATGTTCAGTGGTACATCAGTGTGGCATGATTTCAAAATATACTTTTTTTCCTCACAAGATTGTTTTTCTTTCCAGACAGTATTTCATTCTGTGCCTTCCAGACCAGCTTTTAACTTTACCCCCATCTGCCTAGTAATGTTTCAGTTTCTTCTCTAGTGCCATGGCTGACAACCTCTCTGTTGTTAATTACTTTCATGGTGGCCAGAACATGGAAAATATATTAATGTCAATACTACATTTCCATTCACAGGTGATATGGTTACTGGAAAGCTGGTTTCCACACTTACCAACTGCTGGCTCACACATTATATGTTTATACTTGCCCTGTCTCTATTAGCAAGGGAATAATCTTTGTTTTATTCTGTTGCTCCATTTCTCTTTCTTAATTTTAGATAATTGGTTGTTGTCTTCTGGTGGGAATGACAGAAGTTGATAAGATATTATCTGGCCTTTTCTTAAATTTTGCATAATTAAATTAACCTTTTGCCTTGGAATTTGTCATTACCCTTTTCAATACCGCATTTATGCAATGCATTATGCATTTTACCAGCTCTCACCTGAACGTGCTTATTATCAACCTTGCCTGTGCCTGCTTAGGAGCGTTTCAGCAGTTCTTGCTCGGAGCAGCTGATCCCGACCCTACAGCAGGTCCTTTAACTACGTTGGTTGCTCAGGGACGTCAGTCCCCAGCACCAGCCACCTAATCCCATCCTGGCTGTACCTTCCTTGGGCAGTGACCCACTGCCTAAAGCTCAGCGGCACCTGCGCTGCTGCCTCAGTAAGGTGTAAATGTTTGATCTGAGAGGTAACTTCATGCAGTATCACCTTCAAGCATTCCAAACCTTACAGCCAGCCTTGCAGGGCAGCACAGGGAAGTAAAATGAAGTTATGCGGAGGTAGTTTGGTGGTGCTTTTGACAGTGTGGCAGGCTTGAATTTTCAGTGCCCGTCCACCCACTGTAATTCCGATTTCATTCAAACAGCACAGGACAAGAAAGTACAAGCTTTCTCGAATGCAAGTCTCAGAGTGTAATTATCCCTTGAGCCACGGAATAAAAATATGAGGGAAACATTTTTTTTTAAACTGCAGCTTTAAAAATGGAAAGCATTTTCAGTGTATGGAAATGTCTTTTAACCTAGCTCTGCTGGGTATAAAATGAACTTTATTTTGAGTGACAGTCTGCTATTTTCTTCTCAGAATCTTCAGTCTAACTCTATTTCATGGTGTGTCGACTCTCTGTATGATTACTCCAATATTCAGGTGCAGAGAAGTAAATGTTTCATGAAAGTGATGTCCCTGTCAGTAGTGTGCATATCATCTGGCCCCCTGAGCTGTCAGTGAACAGATTGTAGAATTACCATTAGAATACAGGAGCCCATAGCTGCAGGCAGTAAATGGAGAGCCGGTAAGCATATGTCACCAGCGTGATATTTTAGCTTCGTATGAATTTGTAAAGTGGAAATAAGCCAGCAGTACCACAGCAACTGCTAACTGTTCTGACTATCCATGTTTCCACATTACACCATATGTTCACAAAATTTGCAGCAAAAAGGAATAAAAACTGCTCTCCACTTTTGTGAAATATAACTTTATGCAACGGGGTTTAAAATTTCATTAGTCTAATGCTTTAGATCTGTGTTTACCCTGATAAAATTTACTTTTTAAGCTATCACAGGATTTCTATTGATGTCTACCTAGGAATTCACGTTTAGCTGCCAGCAGGATAAAAACAAGTCACATCTGGTTTGGTCCCCTAGGGAGAAGGTGCTAGAAACATTTGGATTTCAAAGTCAAATTATATTTTTAATCGTATTCAAGATGCGGTTGGATAGCGGTCCATCCATGCACGCAGATGCAGAATTCAGCGTTGGCTAGCACTTTTTGTTATTAACCTTGGTGAATTTTGTCTCTTATATTTGCTACAATTGTTTTGAATCAGAAAGAAAGGCCCAGGGTTAGTGAAGCAATTACTTTTAACTTAAATGTCAAACCTTTATTTTTAGATGTTAATTTTACAAATTATAAGAAAACAGTAATTCCATGAGGTCTTAACCGCCCATAAAAAATGATAAGCTGGTTACATTACTTTCCACGACACATATTATACTTTTCCTTATTAGTAGTAACATTTATACTGAAGAAAACTCCCTCTCTCTAACTCCCAGCACTTTGTGTAAAATAGTAGTTGACAAAAATCCTGGTATTTGGACACATTAACTCTGAATTACATTTGGCAGGTATCTATGTCTCACCATCTACTCTGATGTAGAGGCAGTGAAATGGGAGGGACACCATGTCAGGAGGACGTTATGCCTTTTAGAGCTTCAAGACACTTAGATGCTAAAACGAGATGGGGTAAGTTTGGAATCTAAAGGCCAGCCATCTCAGGTGAATAAAGCAGGCGATGGTCCCTTCGCCCAAGAGCTTATCTGTGGCTATGACAAGATATTATAGAGCGAGAAAAAAATTCTTTGCACTGTGCTTTGCCACAGAACATTAGCCTTTGGTCACTTGTTCCCAGCTGCAATATATGATTACTCATCATCCATTGTTTTGTAGAGGCTAACAGACAACATTAGCACAACTATAATTTTTAATGACTACTCAGCCGATTAATAAATATATGGCTATTTTCTTGGCTGCAACATGATAAATAGAAGTAGTGACATCAGAGAACTTTCAGTCTTGATAGCTAGCAATGTCATACCCACTGGGACACATAACACAGAAAAAATAGAGATGTCTTTAATTATTCTTTTTATGGAAAAAAACCCCCACAACCAAAAACAAAACCAAAAAAAAAAAAAAATTAAAACCCCACCACCCATCATGACCTTCTGAGTATTCTAGAAGAGTCATTTATTTGATAAAGCATTTGGGCAATTTCAGATTCTATTCTTGGAGGTGAAAAAGAAAACACAGTTCTCTGTTGTTCTGATTTATTGTGTAGCTGAGTTAATTTGTTCTCTCTATGGGATTATTGCTAAGCTGTTTGGTGGCCATCATTTGGACGTGTAGATCTAATTAATTTTATGAGCACCTAGAGCTTTTCCATGGGTGTCTTTATATTGTTCAAGTATAGATAAATAAATGTATAATCATAAAGCAAGACTAGGGTGAGGTTACAAAATAAGAGACACTGAAAGACTAAAAAGATGAAATGGCAAACAAAATAAAATCCTCAATCATTGACTGCCCTGTGAGGGAAAATTCTCATTGAAATCTAGATTTTCTGGTTATTCTTTTTTTTTTTTTTCTTCATGTATTTATGTGTGTACACTCAGGTCCATGATCTATGACTGCACCAGATTTCAAGGTTCTGCTCAATGGCATTGTGAAAAATCACCAATGTGCCAGCAGCATACTTGCTTGCTTTCAGCAATTTTCTTGGCTACAATCAGATAAAGAGATCTGGTGACCTTTATTCACCTTAATTTTTCCAAAGTGAAGGCTTGCTGCACCTTAGCATAGATAGAAGGGAACTGGTTCACATGCCATGGCTGACAAATTGATGGTTCAGATTTGATGAAAATAACTAAAAGGTCAGCTTTCAATGTCAGGATAGTTTATCCATTCTATTGTATAAATGAATATACTAGATTTCAATATCCTAACTTGGAATATGGAAACTAATCACTGTGAATCATCCCCTACAAACAGGTATATGGTATAGATAATAAAGACTGTGTTTGTTTGCGGTTTTGTCCTTGGCTACAGTTTCAAAGTAAGCACTACCAACTTTGATTATAATCTCAAGAATATAGCTGTGCTTTGTTTGTTCTTCTTCAGCTAATTAGAGCAAATTTGCGGTGTTGGTTTTAGTTAAAGGGCATTAGTCCTTCTAGATTTCCCATGCTATGTAACAGGAAAACCATCCATTCCAAAAATCTTGTAATAGAAGAGAAGATTGGTGCCTTCTACCCCTTCAATTAAACTTTAATGAAAAAAAGAAGAGTTTTACTGTGCATTAGATAGCATGAAGGAAACTGTCCATAAAATCTACACTTTCAGTCTAAAATTATTCTATTATTATTACATTTATATATAGCATGGTTATATGAAGGCTGATTTGTGAGATATTTTTAATCCTTTCGAGTCCATGTGTGTATCTATATCTATGGTAAAGATCGCAAAGGTTTTGTGTTCTCCTCTAGTGTTCGAAGTATTCATCATATAGGTATTCCACAAAACCCTGGCTGCTGTTGGACTGTTGGTTTGTCACACATCGGTTGTCTGTACCAAAAGTGACAATAACATGCCAGTCTCAAAAGGCCTTGTTTACATACAAATTCAGTTTAAAATATGACTTCTCTGATATGATACGATCTCTCTGTATAGATGATTGTATGTTAAGAAGAGAGAAATCGTGACAATATTTTTGGATCAGCCACTTGTACCTTTGCATTATCTTTTTTTGGCACATTTCTATTCCCTTTTTTCTATTTCTATCCACACTGAGAATAAAATCTATACTTTTTTAAAGCTCATTGGCTTCAAATTTCAACTCTGCTAAGTAGGAACATAATATAATTAATTTCACCAGAATTTTTAGGTGGAACTCTTTTTTTCTTTTTTTTTTCTTTTTTTTTCTTTTTTTTTTCTTTTTTTTTTCTTTTTTTTTCTTTTTTTTTTTTTCTTGCCAAAACAAAGATATTTAAGGAACTTGACATGATTCTTCAATACGTATTAAGTTTAACAATTTTTTCACCAGAAGAGACTCAACTAGCAAAATCTTTCATTTTTACCATTCCAAAATGAAAGTGATTTTTTTAATTTTAGAATCACAGAATAGTTTGAGCTGCAAGGGATCTTTGAAGATCATACACTCCAAGCCCCCTGCCATGGAAAGGGACATCTTTCACTCCATTAGGTTGCTCAAAGACCCATCCAACTTAACTTTTAACAATTCCAGGTATGAGGCATCTACAATTTCTCCGGGTAACCTGTTCCAGCATCTCACCACCCTCATAGTAAAGAATTTCTTCCTTATGACCAATCTAACCCCACACTCCTTCAGCCTAAAACCATTTCCTCTTGCCCTCTCACTACAAGCCGTGGTAAAAAGTCCCTCTCTATCTTTCTTACAAGCCCCTTTTATGTGTTGAAAGGCCACTATAAGGTCTCCCTGGAGCCTTCTCTTCTCCAGGCTGAACAGCACCAACTCTCTCAGCATTTACTCATAGGAGAGGTGTTCCAGCCCTCTAATCATTTTTGTAGCCCTCCTCTGGACCTGCTCTAACAGGTCAATGTCTTTCTTTTAGAATAATATTGATTCATCTGCTTTATTTTAGAGGAAACAGAAATTTCCCATATTCTGTTTGGAGATGAGATAGGCCATTTTGTTGTATCTATAACTTAATTGCAACTGAATATTATTTTTTTAAATCTAGTAAGCAATCCTGAAAAACAACTATCTACCTAACTCTCCAAGTGAGAAAAATAAACGAGAATAAAACCATCATCAAGTAGCCCTACAGCCTTGTACTGGGGTAATGGGTGGGGACAGTGGGGTGTCTGAGGGGAGTATAGGAAGAGCTGAAGAGAGATTTGCTTTGAATGACACAGAATAGAAAGTAGAAGGAAGCAGAACCTGTTTATTTGGACTTGCTGTTGTGACCATGCAACATTTTTGTCTGCCCCTAAAGCAATGGTTTGGATAATTCTCTTCAGTGGCTCTGCAACTGGAGAAGCTCTTTGTATGTCACATGACATCAAGGGCTTCTGGTTCTGCCTCATCTCCCAAACCATGCCTGAAAAGCCCGAGAGCATCTGGATACTTCTTTTCTTGTGTTGAACCAAAGGGTTCAGAGATGCGTTTCCAAGTAGGTTAAATCTTCCTCTCCCTCAGAGCGTACAGGAAACCATGAAGAACTGGGTGTCCACCAACAGGTCCTTGGGTTTGCACACCTGCAGAACCAGGATTAAAGGGGACACTATGGAGCTCATCCACCCTGCAGTGGGAGCAGGTTTCAGCTAGCTCATCTGAGTTGAAAGAAGGGCTGAACTGTCCTGCCATGCCACAGCTAGTACTCAGAAAGCTATTCTCTATTTTTTCACTTGCTCTAAGCCAAAAGTCGGGCAACTGTCAAAATGGGAAGACAAACCTTCATCTAAATTTTATCAGAGCAGAGCTCTCCTATTGGGCAAAACTCTTCCACGGGCTACCTCTAGTTGAATGAGGGTCTTTCCACATGCTATGGACACACCAAATAAAACAGAATCTGAACATATAAATAAAAGTTCCAACAGCAACAAGTCATATTCCCTGCAATGTCTGCAAAGTGTTGAGATGTTCACGAAACCAGATTTCTCATACAACTGCAGCATCACTGAAACTTGCAGTGCTTCAGCCAGCACACAGATCTCTGTCTCCTGAAAGTCTGGAACAGGGTCCTGTGCTTGAGTCAACTGAAGGAAAGAGCAGTCGACATGGTATTTCCATCATCAGAAAGAAATGTGAAACACTGAAAAGAAGCAGACTATGCTGGGCAAGATGAGCAGTTGGGTGGGGTTTTTTTCCTCTTCGGGTTTTGGGTTTTTTTTTTCTGGTTTTTAACTTGAGCACTTCTCTGAGGCGAACTTCTTAAACCTGTGCTGGCTTTTAATTACACCAGCACAAACACAAACTTTGCAAACATCTGTTCCTGATTCTGTTTGTATACATTTTGAAGCAATTCTTTGAAAAAGAAATCTGTAGAAGAATTTGCTACCCAGGCTGAGGCCTCATTTGCCAAATACTATCTAGGATCTAATTCTATAGCTGTTTAATAAATCCTGAAAATGATGTTTATACTGGAAATGCTGACAGAACTTTCACCATAATTACAGCATGTTACTATACAAGTCTGCAGCAATACATGTAACGTATCCACATATGTACGCTGTATGCAGTGGTTTAATTAGTCATGGGGCATTTCATGTCTGACTTTTTTGAGAAGTAGAGATGTTGCAGCCCTGAACACATTTGAACAACAGAGACAATAATAATATTACCGCTATATTTATTGTGACAGCTTCACACAGCTGTCACCTTTGATGATGATGTAGTGATACAATACATCGCAAGAATAAGCAACTGGCCAATGCATAACTGCACAAGAAAAACCTGCACCAGTAGGAACTTTGTTCTGATTAAAGGAGAAAAAAAACCCAAATGTGCAGGTGACAGAACTATCTCAATTATACTTTTTCTAGCATCTCACAGCAATCTTTCCAAAGCAGGTTTTAACAGCCTTTGTGCTTTCTAGAAACTCAGAGGAACAGAAGAGGGAAAACCTCCAAAAGTTATTTAGGAAGAATGGAGCATTCACCCAGGTGCCCCAACACACACTGCTCCTATTCTGTGTAAAAAGAAGGCAATAGCTCCATTACAGTATGATGCACAATCCCTTAGGGCTATTGTCACTGTTGTCAATCAAAACAAGTTTTTTCCCAAACACATCTATTAGGAAAACCTTATCTTTTTACAAAGGGACACTGTCAAGACTTGTTAAGAATAAACAAGGCAAGACTGCTCCCATTTACATTTGACATCAGCAGGATGCACATTTAGCTGCTTCTCAGGCTCAGCCTCTTGGGTGAGCAGAATACTGAATATGCTGAAACAGAAAAGCATATGTAAAGACAGGCTTGGAACGAGTCAGTGAAACATAAATACACCATACAGGATAAGGAATCCACAATTAGCGTGGGTAGGCAAGCAAGGGGACTTATCTGTGAAGTTTTCTGAGATACTAATTGCAGTTCCTTTCATGAATATGAAGACATTTCAAAAGGTATACTAAATAATTCTATATATGCAACCCCATAATTCCTACTAGCTAATATTCATCTCACTGGGCTTACTTATGTAGCTCTAGAAGGGCAGGATTGATTCCAAATCAGCAGGATTGTTTTTATCTTGAGTTTAGTAATAATCAGTGCTTAGTCTTAAAGACTAAATCCCTGGAGTCACGAGTTCCTAAGATAAATCTCAGGCTTTATTACAGTAAAAAGCAGGATTTTCATTGTCATGGTCAAAAATTAGCCTTAGAGTTTCCCCAGGGCTCAATAATAAGAAGGCAAGTAAAAAGTGCCAGAAAGCTTCTTGCAGTTTTAAGCAAAATAATGACTTTTCTCATCTTTTTGAATAGGCAAAAAACCCCATAACTCAAACAGCAAAA
The DNA here is from genome assembly GCF_023634155.1 of Falco peregrinus. Taxonomy (NCBI): domain Eukaryota; kingdom Metazoa; phylum Chordata; class Aves; order Falconiformes; family Falconidae; genus Falco; species Falco peregrinus. The sequence continues at coordinate 65,194,201 of NC_073727.1, forward strand.
ACAGAAGAGAAAAACAGCAGAAAGCCATGGGGAAAATATGTGAAATTGAAGTAGTTTTTTTGACTATGCTACCTGTAGGAAAACAAGAGATATGAGAATGACTTTGCTGTCGTAAGGTAATGCCTGAAGCATGGAACAGCTGAGTAAGATTTTTGATAACTCCAGACAGAATGAAACTACAGAAATATTGACTAATCAATTTCTTACTGAATCAACTTGCTGCCTTAGATCACAACATGGTTATTTCAATGTCTGACCTCTGGATCTCATTCTTATTACCTATGCAGATATCTACAGATTTCCCCCTCTTACTGAAGCAACAGCACTCTTTAATGGAAAAATACAGGAAAAATTATCATCATAGATGTAGAAGAGATATAAATGCAGAACAGAAAAAATTCAATGCTATAAACCTAATCTTATATGTATGTTCTTCCAAATTCATACTCCTAATTATAGGAAAGAGTTCATATCATGAATATCTACTATGCTTCACCTTGAAGAAACCACCCCTCGTAAGTGTTTTCCATACTCCTTTTTTAAGTGTACTTACTCTGGAAGTATGCCGATACTTTACTTAATTATGTGGATCATTATATATTTGTGTATAAAGGTGACAAACTGTATTTGGTTAAATCTGCACTGATCTTTTACCAGTAGATAAAGGCAATATTGCACTATTGTGGTTATAACAATTATTATCTGTTCTGCATTTCTTGCAAAATACCTTCATATTTTTGTATCTCATCATTAGAATTAGTAAATGGAAATTGTATGTGCTGGTTATAGTAAACCTAGTACCTTTCTATCCCACCTCTCTTGTGAAGACCCTTACTTAGAATAGAAGATACAAGAAGCCTGAGGTCTGGTTATCGTCTGTTTGTATTACAAAAAGTTATACCATGACTAGATAAGAATAGAGAACTACTGGGATATTTTTGCTTTGCTTTGTTGTTTTGTTTCATTTTACCCAGAAACAATAAGTGTAACTTCATAGACATTAAAGATTCTATAATTGAACTTAGGATTGTCTCTGGGACAAATGAGTCCAGTTTGCAGGAGGCATCCTTGAGGGAGACAGATCTGAAGCAATGACTCCGAACAGCAAGGACACTTGAATTGTTCCAGGGGAAAAAAGGCCAACATAACAATAGCCATTAGCACAGAGCAAGTACACCACTGGTTTGAGCTGAAGTGGCAGCGCCGACGCGGTACTGCATTGTAAAAAACAATACAAAAAATAGAAAACTTCATACACAGTCCCTGGGGGACTGGCAAGTTACAGGTGAAAGAATTCTTTATAACCTAATCCCATAATATTTCTGAGAGAATTTTTTTTAAAACACAGGTTGTATCTGTGCTGTTACATAAACAAGTGCCAGGCAATGAATGTGAGCACTGGACGGGACCGTTAGCCTTCTGCAGTGCATAATTGTTAGCATACTCCCTGGCAGGGGTTTTGCCTGGCCCAGTTAGAGTTCTCCAAGACAATGTCTGGGCATGATTCAGGGGATAACATGTGCCAAGGCCATTCCCAAAAGGCCACTTGGAGAAGAATGCAGCAGTTTGGGTGTCCCCCACCCTACATACTCTTAACTTTGCAGCAGTCAGCGCTGTCCCCTCAAACACTCCTCATGCCACAAGACACTCCGTGTAGCACATGCCTGCAGCTTCATGCTATGAAAACATCACTCTGGTAGGTAACAGTCTTCATGTCATCTCAGACCCTACAAGTGAAAAAAAAATTAAAAATGAAAACAACATTTCTTTTAAAAGCCCATAAAAATAACAGGGTCCAGAAGATGCCCTTAGGATCCTGAGGCTCTAGGACTATGCAGCATGAATGCAGTCAGCTTATCCAATCCTTTGGGTTGTGCAGTGGTCTCTGGCCTTATTTTATTTATCAGTATAGACAGACTTTCACTGGTATCTATGATGAGTGCTACTAGGTACCAAAGATCTCAACACACAGGCAGTAACGAAGGTACTGCCAGACATTCTATTTTCATATTTGCAACTGTGCAATTGCATCAGTAGCCAATTCAATAAGACAAATCAGCAATACTTGATGGGAGAAATTTGACAAACTATCAATTAAATGCAAAAAGACATTCTGGGTGCCACAAGCTTTTAGTAAGAATCCCACAAAGTTCAAGTCATTATCACCCGAGGTCCCTGGCAGCTTACAGATATAAGGCCATCTCTTCAAGACAGCATGGTAATAAAATCAATATACAGACTCATAGCAGCTGCTGTTTGTTCACCTGAGACTACTACTTTGTTATGGTGCATAAGATTCCAATTTCAGTAGCCACTGGCACAAAAAAGAACAACGTGGCTAGCAAAAAATTCAGTCCTCTTTGATTCCCCAGCTCCGATGAAAAAGAAAGCTTTTCCTAGCTGGTTCAGCTAGGGAAAAGGAAGCAAAAACTCATAACAAGAACACATAAAGAGCAAGATGCAGACTGACATTGCTAAATCTATTGCATATTTGCTTAACCACTTAGCTACAGCATCTCATTTCACTGCAACATGGTACCAAGCTATTTTTAGCATAAGAAATGCAGGAGAACTAGCACCATGGGCCTTCTTCAGTGTTGTAACAAAGCATACTGATGTGTAAAAAGAAAATGGATATGATGGAGGAAATATTCACATTGCCTAACTTTAAGTGCACATTTCCTGACTTTTGTACTTTGGAAATTTGTATAAACTATCTGGAGTATCCAACATCCTAGGACAGCTCTCTAAAATAAGACAAAATATTTCCCTGGGTGAAGCTTTGAGCAACCTGGCCAACTGGAAAGTGTCCCTGCCCATGGCTGGGGGGTTGGAACTAGGTGATCTTTAGAGTCACTTTCAACCCAAACCATTCTATGGTTCTATGATTCTATGATCACCTGAAATTATAAGACAACTTCACCTGCAGCCTGTGAAACTGTTGTATAACCCTGTTATCTTTGACAGAATATATTGTGGCAATGATTAATACTGGAGCAGAATTAATGCATTTTCCAGCTTTTTCCTGAACATCAAAGGAATAGGGAGTCATCTAGTAAGAGGAAATTCTGTCTCCATTTGTACTGGGTTTGCATAGCAAGGTTTTGGTAGCAGCGAGGTATAGGAGTGGCTTCTGTGAGAAGCTGCCAGAAGCTTCCCCCGTGTCTGACAGAGCCAGCACCAGCCGGCTCCAAGAGGGACCCGCCGCTGGCCAAGGCCATCAACGACACTGGTAGTGCCTCTGAAATAATATATTTTAGAAGGGGAAAAAACCACTGCATCCAGGAGAGAGGAGTGAGAATATGTGAGAGCAGGAGCCCTGCAGACACCCAGTGCAGAAGTGCAGAAGGAGGGGCAGGAGGTGCTCCCATTGCTGGAGCAGAGATTGCCCTGCAACACATGGTGAAGTTCATGGTGAGGCAGGCTTCCCCCTGCAGCCCATAATGGTCCATGGTGGAACAGGTGGATGCCCAAAAGAGGCTGTGACCCCATGAGAATCCCACACTGGAGCAGCTCCTGGCAGGGAGGACCTGTGGATCCATGGAGACAGAGCAGCCCAGGCTGGAGCAGGTTTGCTGGCCGGTCTTGTGACCCCATAGGGGACCTACACTGGAGCAGCTTGTATCTGAAGGGCTGCACGGTATGGGAGGGACCCCATGCTGGAACCGGGGCAGATTGTGAGGAGCCATCTCCCTGAGGAGGGAGGAGCAGCAGAAACAATGTGTGATGAACTGACCGCAGCCCCTTTCTTTGTCCCGCTGCAGCGCTGGTGGGGAGGAGGCAGAGAAAACCACGAATGAAGGTAAGCCCAGGAAGAAGGGAGGGGTGGGGGGAAGGTGTTTTGAGATTTATTTTTCACTTTCTCATTATTCTACTCTGATTTGATTGGCAACAAATCGAATTGTTCTCCCCAAGTCAAGTCTCTCTTGCCTGTGATGCTAACGGGCGCGTGCTCTCTCCCTGCCCTTATCCTGACCCACGAGCCTTTTGTTACATATATTTTCTCTCCCCTGCCAAGCTGAGGAGGGGAGTGATAGGGCTGCTTTGGTGGGCACCTGGCATCCAGCCAGGGTCGACCCCCAACAGCATTGCAGGACCTGGACAAGAGTGTCTGCCGCTTATAAACTTTCCTGTCACTGTTCCTTGGGCATTACCTTCCTGAATTTCTGTAGCCCGACCTCTGTTCTGTTGCTTGCCTCCTCCTGCCCTTGCTTCTGCCTTTGGGCAACTGCTGCTCCTGCATCCCTGAATTTATCCTTCCCCCAGGCTCTGGTTACTAATTTTGCTCCTTGCCTTATTCTTTTACTTACTTTCCTTTTCTTCCCTTTCCCATCCTTATCTCTGCGACACCTCTTATGTGCCCAAGGGTTCCTGCTCTCAGGAAAGTCTCATTCAGGCTTAGAAATGCTGTGTGGCTGCAGGGCAGGGATGATCTAGGCAAAATCCGGGTGTACATCAGGAGTAGGCGCATGCTCGGGGAGACAGAAATCTCAGGAGACATAGCTGTCAGCTTCAGGATGTCTTTAAAATGATGAACAAGGAAGTATTTTAGTGGCTTACGATTTGGGCACACTTGGGCAGAAAGCACACAGAAACAGCATAAGGCATAGTTTTGGCACCGTGACCAGCTTTCAGTCAACAGCGAAGGCGGTGTTTTCCAGCACTGAGGATTTCTCAGCACTGCTTTGAGGTGGGTGTCGGAGTGAGGGACACAGCCAGCCTCTCTGCAAAAGCAGAGGATGTACCCTCTCTCCTTGACAGGAGTCACGTGCTGGGAGTGCAGCAGGTTCCTCAGAGCTGAAATCCAGGATGGGCCGGAACATCCAAAACCATGCTCCAACTCCTACCTGTTGAGGTGCCTGATCCCCTGCTGCTGTTTAGGGAATCAAGGCCCTGCCCTACCCGCTGTCTCCCTCTATCCCAGTGAACCACTCCTCTGCAGGCTGCTGCCACAGCCTGGTAAGAGAGTACAACATGGAAGTTAAGGAAGATGAAAAAGACTGTTAAAATTTTCCTAACACTGCTCTCTCCATTTCCCCCCTCTCATAAAAAGCCACTGCACTCCAGTAACATGTTTGCATAATATTGGGTTCACAGATAACTGAAATACTTTAAAAAAACATTTCGCATCTTAAGGCAAAGCATGGAAATTTTTAGTGTAAACTGTTAAAAGTGAGGAAGTTATATAGAGATGCAAATAGAAAGTTTCTGGCTGCTTTAATCTACAATATACATATATATCACAGAATCATAGCATGGTTGAGGTTGGAAGGAACCTCTGAAGGTCCTCTGGTCCAGCCCCCATGCTCAAGCAGGGCCACCTAAAGCCAGTTGCCCTGAACTCCATCCAGATGACTTTTGTGTATCTCCAGGGATAGAGACTCCACAGCTTCCCTGGGCAACCTGTGCCAGTGCTGGGTCACCCTCACCCTAACAAAGTGTTTGCTGGTGTTCAGACAGAGGCCTCCTGCATTTCAGTTTGCGCCCATTGCCTCTAGTCCTGTCAATTAAAGAGGATGTAATGGTCTGTGGTGAACCAAGCAGATAGAAGCTAGTTTATGGATTTCGTGCTAGTGCCCAACTGAACTGTGTAGCACAGGACAGTCCCTGGCAAAATCCTCAGTCCATTTTGGGGAAAGAAATAAACAAGCCTTCCAGTTCACAGTGAAACATCCTGAAATATGCCAGTGACTCACAGGTTCAGGGTTTGGTATTGGGCATCTTTGATTCCAATGGTGTGAAATATTACTTCTAGTCAATTCACCAAGCATTTTTCTTCCGGAATTAATCTTCATACTCACACATCTCAGCATGAATTACTACAAAAAACTTTAAACTTGGGTAATGGTAAGACCTGTGGGTTTTAATTCTCTTTAACCTTTGCTAAGCTGCTGTTCAGCAATTTAAAAATTGCTGCTACAGCTATTTAATTTACCTCCCCAGCATTACCAGTTGTTGGGTTTGCTTTGGTTTTGTTATTATTTTTATTTGTTTCTTCTTGCTTGTAATGGTGGAAGTTAATAGCCATGTCACAGTGATGTTGCACTACTCTAGGCAGCAGCTCTGGTGCTGCCATGGCCATGTCACGGTGGGTGTCACCAGCTCCTGGCACCAGGCCTTGGGATGTCATGGCCATGTCACAATAGGCAGAATGTTGGTGTTGCCTAGGATGGGTACCAAAAAGCCTGCACCAGCAGTGGAGCAGGCAGGTGAACAAGGATTGAGAGGAGAGGAGAGGAGGGTCACAGGGGCTGACCATAGCAATGGAGGATGGCTGCTTCTCCATTGCTTCTCCTTTGTATTGCAGATGGATGCCCAGACAAGGATGTGACCAGACAACCACACGCTCCTGTATTCTCCTTCCTCTGCCACTCAGCCAGAGAGTTGTCAGCATGCTACAGGATAAATAAGATAGCACCCCATCATAGTCTTACAAGGAGCTGGAAGCTCCCCACAGCCATAGGCAGAGATAGCTCCACACTCTTTTTGTCTAGGTGGCCAATGGCTGGGTCCCACATGAGCTCCTGGAATGAGCCCTAGCAATATAGTGGCCATGTCACAGTAGGCAGAACGCTGGTAGTGGCCCCGTTACACTGGGGTTAGTGACATGACTGATCCAGGATGGGTGTCTTCTGGCTGCCAGGGAGATAGCGGATGGATAGTCCTGGCATAAGGCTGGGAGAACCCTGAGCAGGGAAGAAGGGGCTTCCCATGGCAACAGAGAGTAGCTGCTCCATTTGTTGATTCTTCTGTCTTTGGCAGCTGCCACCCTGGACAAATACACGACCAGATCATGGCACGCTCTGGTCCTCTCCCCTTGCCACCACTCAGCTGGAGAGTATTGCAACTTGTACAAAGACATCAACATAAGCTTAAGGAAATACACATAGCTCCATTCTGTACCACATCAGGGTCCTACAGGTGGCTGGAGGGTCCTCACAGCTGTGGATAGGGGAGCTCCATACCACCCACCATCTCTGTACCCTGTCATGGTCTTGGAGGCCAGTGGAAGGGCACCAGAGCCATGAACAAAGGGAGCTCCACACTGTCTGACAAACAATGAATGACAGAAAGATCAGAGTTGGAAGGAACCTCTGGAGATCATCTAGTCCAACCCCCTGCTAAAGCAAGGATACACAGACTCACATCCAGGCAGTTCTGAATGCCTCCAGAGAAGAAGACTTCACAACCTCTCTGGGCAGCCTTCCTTATATTCAGATGGAACTCCCTATGCTGTAGTTTGTGCCCATTGCCCCTTGTCCTGTTGCTGGGCACCACTGAGAAGAGCCCAGCCCCATCCTCTTGGCACTCAACCTCAACATATTTGTAGGATCCCCTCTCCGTCTTGCCTTCTCCAGGCTAAACAGGCCCAGCTCTCTCAGCCTTCCCTCATAAGGGAGATGCTCCAGTCTCCTGATCATCTTGGTAGCCCTCCGCTGGGCCCTCTCCAGCAGTTCCCAGTCTCTCTTGAACGAGGGAGACCAGAACTGGACACCCCCTTTTCTGTGTGAAACTTCTCTGTGTCTAACCTCCTTACAAACATGCAAGAGAAAATTGGAATTCACCTTGTGAAAAAAGACAAGTCCTAAACTTCATAGGCATTATTCGTCTTAATAAAAAGTTGTAATGAGACCCTCTATCAACTACATACCAGCACTAAAATATCTGTCTTTTAGCTATTTCCTGCTGATTTTCTAGATGTTTTTTCTCCCAGAGAGAGCAATGGCAATTTATTAATATCCATTGTTCAGCCCTAAGGACATGTTTACACTTCACAGGAGGGAATGTATGTGTATATATATGTGTGTATATGTATAGATATACATTTTCATATATGTGTCAGGTGCATATTATAAGCATTAAGAGAAAGTCACTATATGGAAACAATATCAGATTTTGAAAGCAACTCACCTAACAACTATGAAATAATTGTCCCTGCAGCCTTAACTCTGTCAACTGTGTATGTGGATTCGTTAGCTGAAAGCATGCACAGAATGAGAAAGGCTCCATGATCTGTGGCAGTGGAGACCAGTTGTGCCTGTTTATTGAAAGAAAAGATTTCTTTTTCTTCTACTCTTTAATTTTTACCTTATTGATTTTTTGCTTTTTCTATTTGATGAATATTGATTTTACTCATGCAGAGTTGCACTCATACTGGCTGTTTTATTTCTCCCTTTCTTGTTTATTCATTGTGGTAATTTACTTGGGGCATGAAAACTGCTGAGTGTCACAGAATCAAGGTATTACAGAAGTTGGAAGGCAGCTCTGGAGATCACCAAGTCCCTCCCCAGGGGAGAGTCAAATACAGCAGATTGCTAAAGGCCATGTCCAGGTATGTTCTGTGTATCTCCAAGGATAGGACTCCACAGCCTTTCTGGGCAACCTGTTCTAGTATTTGACCACCCTTAAAGTAAAAAAATAAAATAATGAGAAAAAAGTCAGTATGTTTAAACAGAATTTACTGTATTTCAATTTGTGCCCAATACTTCTTGTCCTGCCACTGGGCACCACAGAGAAGAGTCCGACTCCCATCTTCTTTACTGCCCCCATCATACACAGATTGATAAGACACTCTCAGCCATCTCTTCTTCAGAATTAAGTCACAGCTCTCTCAGTATCTCCTCAGATATTTAGATGAGCTAAGCATTTAATCATCTTTGTGCTCCGCATACTCCAGTATGTCCATGTATGCCTTGTACTGGGGAGCCTAGCACTGGACACAGCACCCAGATGTGTCTCACCAGTGATGAGCAGAAATCAGCACTCAACCACCTTCTAATGTTTTTAGTAATACTACCCAGGTCATTATTTGCCTTTGCTGTGCGGGTGCACTGCTGGCTCATGGTCAACTGTCTGTGCACCAGGACCCCCAGGGCCATCTCTAAGCTGTTTTCCAGCTGGTTGCACCCAGCATGTACTGGTCTTGCAGTTATTTCTGAAAAGGACTTTGCATTTCCCTTTGCTGAACTTCATGAAGTTCCTATCAGTTCATTTCTCCAACCTGTTGAGGTTCCTCTGAATGTCAGCACAGTCAGAACTGTAAAAAAGCAAGATAAACAACCTCCACTGCTCTCTCCTTGTCCTCCAAGCTAGACGTTTCATCGTAGAAGGCTGTCATGTTGGTCAGACATGATTCTCCCATTATAAACATATGCCACATACTCCCAGTCACCTTCTGTCTGTCATGCTTCTAGAAATGGTTCCCAGGATTAGTTGTTCCATGAGTTTCCCAGGAACTGAGATGAGGCCTTTGGTTTCCTAGATTTCTCTTCTTGCCTTTCTTGAAGGTTAAGGTGACATCTGCTTTCTTCCGGTTCTCAGGAACCTCCCCAAATTTCTATGACCTTTCAAATGAAATGGAGAGTGACCTTGCAGTGACAGGAGCCAGCACCAGCTCCCTCTGCACTGTGTATCCCATGAGGGTGCACAGACTTGTATATGTGCAGTTAGTTTAAATGTTCCTTAACATGATCCTCTTTCACTAAGGGTAAGAATTCCTTGTGCCACACTTTTCCACATGTCTCAGAGACCTGAGATTCACAAAATCACAGAATCACAGAATGATCAGGGTCAGAAGGCACCTCTGGAGATCATCTAGTCCAACCCCCTGCTAAAGCAGGTTCGCCCACAGCAGGTTGCACAGGATCATGCCCAGGTGGGTTCTGAATGTCTCCACAGAAGGAGACCCCACAGCCTCTCTGGGCAGCCTGTGCCAGTGCTCGGCCATCCTCAAAGGAAAGAAGTTCTTCCTTATATTCAGATGGAACTCCCTGTGTTGCAGTTTGTGCCTGTTGTCCCTTGTCCTGTTGTGTCCCTGTGTGAGATGTGGACACACTGGTCACCAAGCATGGTCACAGGTTGCCCAGGGACTTTGTGGAGTATCCATCTTTGGAGATACTCAAAAGCTGTCTAGACACGGTCCAGGACAACTGGCTTTAGGTGGCCCTGCCTGAGCAGGAGGGTTGGATCAGATGACCTCCAGAGGTTTCTTCCAACCTCAACCATTCTGTGATTCTTGATTCTTCCAAACAGGTCAAAGTCTGCTCTCCTGAAAGCCACGTATGCAATCCTGCCTTTCACCTGCTCCCTCCTTGTAGGATCTTGAACTCAATGATCTCATGGTCACTGCTGCCAAGGCTGCAACTTACCTTCACATCCCTGAACAGTTCTTCCTTGTTCATAAGGAGGAAGTCCAGCAGAGCATCTTCCTTCATCAGCTCCTCCAACAGCCATGTCAGGAAGTCATCATCAAAGCACTCCAGAAACTTCCTGGGTTGCTTGTGCCCTACTGTATTGTCCCTTCAGCAGACGACAGGGTGGTTAACATCCCCCATAAGGACTAGGGCCTGTAAACTTGAGGCTTCTTCCAGTTGTTTGAAGAAGGTTCTCAGCTGAGTCATCACCTGTCCCCAGCAGAGCTTCACGCACCCCTGCTGCTCACGTAAGGGGCAACTCTTCCTCCTCACCACCTCAGCCTGTGCTCCCTAAGAGCCTGTGCCCCTCCTCTGGACCACTCATGACTGCAGCGAGACCACAGCCCTGCTTGCTCCCCATGCCACAGGTGCTGGTGTGCAGGCACTTCAGGGGGGCCCCCACTTACGCTGACTCCCCACAAAGCGTATGAGAGCCTCCCCTGTGTGCCACCACCCGGCACCTATGCGCACATGCTGCAGGCGGGGCCCTTTCCACCCTTATCCCATGTCTCCAAGATATGTCCTGCCCATGTCACCCTGCGCCCTTTGCTTATAGAGCCGGTCCACAGCCTCTGCACCTAACCATGGGGCTGCACAGCCTGTGCACCTAACCATGGGGCTGCACAGCCTGTGCACCTAACCATGGGGCAGCACAGCCTCTGCACCTAACCATGGGGCAGCACAGCCTCTGCACCTAACCATGGGGCTGCACAGCCTGTGCACCTAACCATGGGGCAGCACAGCCTCTGCACCTAACCATGGGGCTGCACAGCCTGTGCACCTAACCATGGGGCTGCACAGCCTCTGCACCTAACCATGGGGCTGCACAGCCTCTGCACCTAACCATGGGGCAGCACAGCCTCTGCACCTAACCATGGGGCTGCACAGCCTCTGCACCTAACCATGGGGCTGCACAGCCTCTGCACCTAACCATGGGGCTCCAAAGAATCTGCACCTCCACATGGGGCTTCTCTCCCCGCCCCTGCACCTCCCTCATCACTCCCAGGCTAAAGCCCGCACACCAGCGCGCCCAGCCTGCGGGCAAAGACGCCTGTGCTGCCGGTCCGGTGGGTGCCGTCCCGACCCGGCAGTCCCCGTCTCCGGGCGCCACCGCGCCGCCTCAGCCGCCCACTCCCCGCCGGCGACACTGGCTGTGCGCCCGCCTGCCGAACCGCAGGCTCCCTCCACCCCTCCCCGAGCCCTTCTTCCCCGCCGCCGGCACCTCGGGGACCCCGCCGGGACCCCCCGCCCCCGGGCCGGGCGGCGCAGAGCGGGGCCGGAGCCGGGCACGGCCGGGCCGGGGCTGCGGGGGCCGCCGGCTCCCTCTCCTGGCCCGGCGGCGGCACGGCGGCCGGGGGCGGCCGCGGCAGCGGGACAGAGGCCGCGCCGGTGCCCAAAGACAAAAAAAAAAAAAAAAAAAAAAAAAAAATTTTTTTTTTTTTTTTTCACGAGGAATTCGTATCTCCCGTTAATCCCCGGCTTCCCTCCGGGCTGCCTCACCGAACAGAGCGCGTTTGCTTTGCTGGTGTGAATTCAACGCAGCTACATTTAGTGCCGAATACATGCTAATTCTTGGAGGGATCCGAGAAAAATCTGCTGAGCTGGGTGCTCTAAGCGAGTAGAAAAATTGGGTTCAAAACCTCTCGTGAGCAAGGAACAAATGATTCCTTGTCCTATGTTTTCTTGATATGTGCCCTAAATGCTGAGTTCTGGTGGGAAAGTGAACAGCTCCTGCATTTAAAAAGGCTGAACCCGGGTTCCTTACGGCTCTGGCCTCAGATTCAGCTCCTGCTTCACGATCACAAGTGGGAAGAAATAATATCCAGTCTGCAGGAACTGCTGGAGATACAGAGAGGACTGACAATTCACAGGGTGGAGGGGAAGCATGCAAATAAAACATATAGCACTGTATTATTATTATTATCGTTGTTGTTGTTATCCAAACTATTTCTATATTGAAAAGATATACAGATCAAATTGTGACAGAAGTTTGCAAACTGACAAACAAATGTCAGCAATGTTCTTATCCAGCTCTAGTGTAGCGGAGGAGCAGATAGGTGGTCATCACTTGGTGCATCAAACCCATGAGCTTTATAAAATTTACGCAAACAAGAAAAGTAACAGTGAATTTATGACAAAAGATTAGGGGTGTGTCCACAGGGAAAACTCAAGAAAGATTCACTTCTTTAAGTGGATTAGCAAAACCTCATTAAGCTCCTTTGAGGATCCCCTTATTCAGTAATAAATTGTCTTTACACTTACACTAAAAGTGAGTTTTAACACTTTAAATTTACACCTTTAGTTCATTTGGATTGATTTTCTTCAGTGTCCTGTTTAGGAAGATCCCAAGCAATTGAATTTTAGGCAGTTTGGAGCACAAAAGACATGTTAAAGACTTTAAGATTCATTCTTTCAACCCAGGACCAAGGTCATTACTGCTACTGTGGTGAGGAACCTTCCCTGCACCATCTGCATTGCAATATCAGGTCCTATCTAGAGACACCGACTCAAAAGCAGGATTTCTCTTGGCTGTATGAGTCCTAAGACCTCCACATGAAAGATAAGTGTCATGACTGTTGAAGTTAGTTACTGTCCTGAACTTCTTTGGAAAGATAAGAGAATGCAATTCAAAATTAAGACACCTAGGTATAGAAGTCTATAGGGACACTCCCTACCTGTGGTTGTATTGACTGCCCGAGCCTTTGTTGTAGTTGCTGGAGCCTCTGTAGAGGTTCAGCCTCTGGGAACTCAGTCCAGCCGTCTGGTCGTGGGATGTCTCTTATATAAGACGGTCGATTTTGAGACTTATTCAACATATCCACACGAGAACAGCAGATAAGACTGATGCATGCTGAATGAACAAACAACATGAGGGCACCCCAGATGGAGCTACTATCTATGTTTAGGCAAGTAAAATTTACCCTAAGCCTTCTATGCTAGAAAGGTGGTCGCTCTTTTGCTTTTATTGACCATGATGGGAGTCAGACACATTCTGTGCCTTCAAACAAATACCTTTACAGGCCTTAATTTTGAACTTTAGTCATAAACCTAAAAGTAGTGCTGGGTTTGTGTTGTGGGGTTTTTTTGTTTTTATTTTTTTTCATTCCTGATCTGAGTCAGATATTTAATATGTATTTAGCTGAATTTCATGTATCGCAGTTTTATGTAAGACATAAGCACCCTGAACTTGTGTGACCAAGTAAGGATATGGCAGTCTCAGTCATGAGGAAGAATCTTATGAATTTTGCGTCTGCAGAGCTAAGCAATTTGTAACCCTATTCTGAACATGAACTAATTTTAGGCACTAACATCCCAGTATAGATGGGATTGCAGTGGGCTGGATCCTCTCTGGTGTATCTGTCTTTCATTCTGGCATGCAGGACATTGCACTGCTTGTGACAGTCCCCACCCCAACACTCGTTCTGCTACTGCTAGAATTTGGGGGGTGAACAGAGGCTTCTAAACATTTATAAGCACAAAAAGAAATTGTTGAGTGATTTTTTTACTGGCCTGTTGCTCAGTTACACTCCTATGACCTACATAAGCAATTTCCTACATGGGGAATACCTGTGGGACAAAAGGCAGAACAGACTTTCTTAAAGGACCTTCTCTTCCTGTAAGCTCTTAATGGCTTTACAGATAACTCAGCTTTTCCTTTAGGGACAAAACCAAATGTGGTTTTGGGAACAGTGGGAAACTGGGGGGGGGGGGGGGGGCACCTCCCCTTGTAACTCCCAACAGCCAACAGCGCCTTGCTTTTAGGACAAGCTGTGAAAGCCGGGGGTGCTGCTACCCTTCTGGTCTGGGGGGACGATAAGGGAGGAAAGCCCGAAGCTCGCCCTTTCTGCCAGCCGGCCCGGCTGCGGGGCCGCTGCGGGGGGGGCGGGAGCGGGGCGCGCGGGGGCGGTAGGGGGCGCGCGGGCCCGGAGCATCGCTCGAGGGGCTCCCGCTCCGCTGCCGGCCGCGGGGCGCTCCGCAGAGGGTGCGATCCTGGAAAGCTGGATGCAGGACAAATCTGCGAGCTTCCTGGCTGCCGTCCCGCACGCCTGCCCTCGCAGCGGACTTTCACTCGAGCTGCCGGCGCTGCCGAGCGGCGCTAGCCCGGATCGGGTTTCAAAATCAGGGTCTAATTTTAAATGAGATGTCAAAACCCGGGACTGACACATGGTGGGAAAGACTGGAAGGAGGCAAACCACAGGTAATCTGTGGGAACAGCTCGGGAGCCACGCTGACAGCTGGGAAGGGGAACCTCGTTCCTTCCCGGCTTGTTCCTTCGGGTGCTGAGCTCCTCCTGCGGTGCTGCCGAACAGCTTGACAAGGATCAGTGGAAGCCAGGAATGTCATTCCAGTTTTGTGAAGCACTCGGTAACCTATGGGACCCATACCCCTGCCTCAGTTTCTCTGTGTCTCAAAGAAACTACTTCACGGAATAAAACCAGGACTGAAGAGCCAAGTATGGCAGTACTCCCTCACGGAAGAGGGCTCTTCAGTAGCATCCCTGCACTTGACTGGGGCTCTTGTGTTTTCTTTTCCTTGCTCTCTTTGGAACATTATAGACCCTTGGGAAAGTCTCCAAGCCAGAAGCAGAGAAGTCTGGCGATGCAGAAAGGAAGAAAAGTGGCTAAAACCAGCCAGGCAGCCACTGTCTTGGAAATAATAATAATAATAAAATATAGAAACATTGAATTAAAATACTCAGTTTCCAGTATGTTTTATGAGATGAAATAATCTGGATAAATGCAACTACTGGACAGATGTAACTGCACCACCTCAGATGAAGCCAAATTATCTGCTGGTTAGAAACTCAGCTAGCAACCTTCAGCTGGGCAGATACACAGCAAGAAAGGAAAGATCATTTGTCAAGGGTGAACCAAAGACTTCTCTTAACTCACCTTTTTAGTTTTTTCTTTTTCTTTTTATCTTTTTTTTTTCCTCTTCTTTTTTACCAATAGAGTTAGGAAAAAAATATGACAGCAGGAACAGCCTGCTTTGCCTGACTACCTGGAGGATGGTTGCTTGAATGCTTCCACTTGGGTCCTAAAGCTGGGAAGGTGAGAGCAGAGTGCTGTGGGGAGCAGGGGTTCAACAGGGAAATACCTCTTCTTGGACATTGCCTCACCTATGGAATTTTTTCCATAGGCAGTGCTTTTAAAAATAACAATAAAAAAATAATAAAAGGATATATTTTGTCTTACTGAAGATGCAGACACCTTAAAAGACACTAAGAAGACCCAGTTAAGAACTAATTTCCTCTGTGTCCTCAGCTCATTTCAAATTGCCAGTGTCAGTACGTCCTTCCTTACTTCACCCCCTCCTCGACATGAGACCAAAACCCAGATTCCCTTCACGCACAATTTCCCACACTATGTTCAACTCCATTTTGGTCCGCTTTCTACCACCAGATTATTGCCTATGTCTCATCCATCCTGGTTGTTTTTTCTTGTTTCTTTGCCTTTGTGTAGGATGAGTGTTACCGTCACACAGAGGGCCTGAAGCAGAAGCTGACTTCCAGACCATTCCATAAACCAGGGAGCAGAAATCTGGGCTCAGGCTGCAATCCGAGAAGCTCTCTAAGGGTACAGATTTCCCCATTGTCTCTCTCTGTAACACTATACAGCACCAGCACACCACAAGCGCAACCAACTCACAGGTTTTAAGATCACACATGTTAGGGTGACTTGCTGAATTAGAGTTCAAAGTATTTGGCATTTTATAGGTTATTAGAGTATCTAGAGGTAGAAGCTGTTAGCAAATAGTTAAAAAGAAAAGATAATTGGTGAGCTTTCATTAGAGAGAGAAAAAAACAGAGAGAAGCTGTTATCAGTGCCAATCAACATTGGAGACTGAAATCTTGGGCAATTCTGAAGAGGAATTTGTTTTCAATCCTTCCCCTTCTAGCAGTATTATAGAGACAGAAATCCAGGTCCCTGATTAACCCCTGAGTAAAGAATAACCTTCACCTAGAGAGCTCTGCTTTCAAAAGAGTTGGCCCCTGTAACTAGAGCCTGTTCAATTATTCTTCTTCAAAGAGAGCAGGCAACCAAGAATGTCAGCTTCATAGAAGGAGCTATAATTTCGAAGCAACTTCCTGTTTGTTGATTTATTTTTTTGATCTCATGGTGTTGTAAATGGGAGGAAACAGCATGAAGGAGATTTCCCGCCCCCCCCCTTTTTTTTTTTTGTTCTACGTTACATTTTGCAATTGCAGAAGTTTGCAGATGAAGGTTGTTTTCTGTCTTTATTTATTGATTAAAAATGAGCAGACTCTATACATGTGTAGCTACCAAATACTTGATGAATTTAAATATGCCAGATAACATATGACAGTGTTCCTGTCCAAAATCAAATGATGACCTTCACATACCAAAAAAAAAAAAAAAAAAAAAAAGCCAAAAGCAACTGAAAATCACACACTAGCGGCTATTCAGAAGAAAAGGACACATAGCTGAAGGTGGGTTTAGACATGAAGTATCTCCCTGGAAGAAGTCAGCCTGTCAAAATCTCTCTTTCTTGGCAAGGTCCCATAAGGGGAGTATTTTCACAAAGATGAAAAGAGTGTTAAATGCTAACATTCTTCCAGATTGGATGCGCATTCCTCCTTATACATATTTTTGTTATGAAACAAATGCATTTTGGTAAATTTAGGGAAGTGTTTCTGTGTTTCCTCCTCTACTGTATATTTTGTGTGATAATATGGCACTGATTTCCTATCTAATTTAAAACAGTTTAAAATAGCTGGCAACATCTAGTAGCTTTCTGTTCTTCCAACCTTTATTTTCTCTTCTGTGTATTTTAATGCAGAGTGGGGGAGCTGGCTGGGGTTATTTACTTTTTGTTACTTTTCTGGTTTAGAATAAGACAACACAGGCTTTGACCTTCTCCATTTTGTGTCTGGCTGTCTCACCATCACTAGGCTTTTCTGTTCAGTGTCCCAAATCACATGGCAGAAAGAAATGTTTGGATTTAAACTCTGGTGTTTTACAGTCTGAGATTCAGCTCTTGAAAGACAATAAAAATCTTTATAAAATGATACGCTGGTTCCCTTCAAGCATTCCTCCAGCATTTGGAAGCCAGAAGATACATCTACTCTGTTTTCTTTGTCACAGCCTTTCTATTTCACAGTGTTAGATCTCTGATTTGGGGGCCCCGAAATTAGTGTTTGCCTTTGATTTCAAAAATAAAAGCAAAGAAAAAAAAAAAAAAGAAGAAGAAAAAACAATCTATAGTCTTCTCCCTTCTCCCAAAATACATGCTTTGGGCAACCTCAAGCCAAATGAGTAGGTGAATAGTATCTACATGGACAGACACTTTCCCAAATATCCCTGTAAACCTAATGCACACTCTTTGGGTGTATGGGAGCTGTGCAGTATAGGCAGGCTTAATCCCAGAGGCTGAAAAGCTGCAGCCTGATAACCTTCAACATACTCAGATAATACTGGATACATGTAATATACAGATATCAGATGCTACTGCTCTCTCATTAGGAGATTGGACCTTTGTCTTGTCTTTTAAACTGATTTTTTTTCCTTTCTAGCAGACTACCCTTTTTCAGGTTACCTTTTTTCTTTTTTCCCAGGGAAATAGGTTGTTTTATTCAGATTGTATCTTCATGTGTTTTTTCCTACGTGGTTAGTGCCATTTTCAATAAAGTAATCTTCACAAAAAAGTGTCAATGAGACACATCAAGCTTTCACAGATCACAAATATTAGGCTACAGAAATGGGTAGGTGGAATATGGTTTTAGGAAAAAAATATGTTAAGGAAATTAAGTCTTATTTTCTGGTCTCTCTCTAGAAAACAAGATATGTGTTTTGTTATAAACACATTCTAACACTCAGTTCCTAATCTGGGAATGGAAACCCAGCCTCTACCATAGGTAAGCTTCCACTCCAAGCAAAGCCTCCACCAAGGCAATTGTAGCTGACATCCCCTCACGATCACTTCTAGCATGTGCAGCCTGTGAGTTTCCTTGGAAACTGCCATGCAGCAAGCATGAGATTATGGCACATGACTGCTAAACTGCATAGCTTTACTCAGGAAAATAAAGGAATCCAGGACTGGGGACCAGGACTGCAGTCCACCTCCCAAGGACAGTAACTGCTGGTTTTCAATCTGAGGCTTCTAATGGCCAATGTATTAGTTCTATGCAGTCACAAAAGATAATGAACTAAAGCAAATCTGCTGTTTATAAGCTTACGTTTATTACATGACAGCCTGCTTTTTCTGCTGGGAGTCGGGGGCAGGGGTGAGGGTGTGTGCAAAACTGAAAAGCAAGTCTTAAAATCACTGCACCTCCAAGGAGCATTTATAAGTCAGCTATGAGGCCTTATGACATTTTCCTTAGGCTGAACTGATGTGGATAAACTACCACACAGAGACCCTGTTTAAACAAAGTGTTCCCTCTCAAGATCTCCGTGGTTATGCGGTGCTCAAGGTGAGAACTTGAGGATGGCTTGTATTGGCCCAGCCAGATGTCTACCAGCTTGCACCTGGCAAAGTCTATAATAAATAACTTGGAGAAGAACCTAAGTGCAAAGGAAGCATGCGATTCTTTGTGTTCAAGCACCCTTGACAGATTTGCCTGCCATGGACTTAGCCATTTTTAAATGCTCATAAACCTCATACAGCTCCATCCTGCAGCAAGCAGTCCCACGGGTTACCTCCACACTGGGCAAGGGAGCTTTTCCTTTTGTTTATTATGAATCTGGGTCCTGCTGGCTTCCTTTGATGACCCTTGGCTCTTGTATCAAAAAGACAGTGACCAATTGTACCCTATTCACCTTCTCCTCTCTACTAATGATTTTACAGCTCCTCTATCAGATCCTCCTCCAGTCATCCCAGTTTGAGGCTGGAAAGCACTACAGTCATTGTTTTACAGTGCACTTTTACATGCAGTTTGTCTGCGGTGATGTCAGCTTGGAGCATACATTTTCTTGTAGTTTTATTAGGCGAGACTGATTAGCTGTGTCCTCAAATACATAATTTAGCCTGTGGGCTTTGTAGTCTCCGTATGAATTTGACCCAGTATATACAGGTCACAGGAAAGCTTAATGATTTAGGTATTTAGAGGTTCTTCAGGAGCCTAACTTTGCTGCTGCCATCCCCTCACAGCAGTATTTATTATACTCAGCTTCAAATTAACTCATATGAAGTTATACTGACTTCAAAGGTTCTGATTTAAATCCCCCCTTCCCTGTCTGATATCTTTCTGGGAATGTGCTTCATCCCCCCAGCCCCTGCCAGGAGCCCGTGGCCCTGGGGCAGGCAGAGCACCCACCCGGAGCCATCTGGCATCTGCCCGCAGTCCTCCGGGGCACTGGCTCACTGAAGGACAGCTGCCCGAAACAAATGGCGACCTCTGTCATCTGGGCCATCAATTGTTCCAACATCTGGCAACTGGCTTTCTTATGGGAGCTGACATTTGGCTGCTTTGGACTGAGGATTTTAGGATCCATGGGCCAGAGCAGAAAACAGGACAAATCCCAATTTTTGTATCACCAGAATATGTTAGCTTTTTTTTTGTTGTTGTTGATTTGTTTGATATGTACTTCAAATGGCTTGCAGTGACTTGGAATAACAACATAAAGAACTCAAAGCAAATAATCAAATTATCACAGTGAGAGAACCCCTTTGACAAATTTTTGCTGGTCTTAGCCCATTCTTGCACTGAGACCTTACTGCAGCTGCAACAACTTCTTTAAATTCTGTAACAGAGACTTTCCTACACCTTAGTGGTGTATTTAAACAAATATACTTACTAGCATTATTGCTGCTGTCTCCACTGAACTTAGGTGCTTGTCCATGTGAGTTTCTACCCAACCTTATATATGCACCCATGTGCACAATAACAGCTAGCTGGCCTGGCTCCCTGTGTTAACTCTCTCTTTTCATAACTTTTCTTCAACCAAATACACCAAAGATAGATGTCAGGATGCCTCTAAATTTGAAACATTTCAATGTGCTAAAAAGTGCCTTTGGTCTTTAATTGCATTCATAAAACAATTTGGGAAAAAAAATACAGAAAAGTAATATCCTGGAAATCTTAGCAAAGCTAATAGTGAACTCTTGAAAACTGCATTCAGGTATTGTATACATTTTTATTGTGTTAATGCGGTCGCACAGATGGCTACAAATAAAATAAAAGTTTAACATATAATACTTATTTCAAGCTACAAAAACTGTCCTTAAAAGATCCTTTCCTCAGACTCTAGGCAGATTTGACATAAAACAAGGCAGGGTGGTTAGGTGGGGGTTGGGGTGGGGGCAGGCAAATAACTAACAAATAAGCAACTAAAATAAACTTTCAAAATGAAGAAATAAATGTTATCAAGCACTAAAAAAAAGAAATCCAAATAAAATATATATGTGACAAACACGTAGGTATAAAGAAACACAATTATTAAAATGTATAGGACCAAATGTATTATTTCAAATCTACTAACTACAATATATAATGCAGACTTTTAGAGCTAATTGAACTAGTCAGCATGAGCAGATACTAAGGTACAGTGACTGCACTGATTTATCAAAACACCAAACCTTCAAATAGTCGAGTCCAGAAGAAGAGGAAGAAAAAAAAACAATCTAAAGTGGAAATACTTATTTTTCTGTGTGTTGAGGTTTCATCTGGGCTCCCTGTGAAAAATGGAGACGGAAAACAATACTGTCGAGCTACACAGCCCCATTTCAAGCACCTCGCTGCAGCAGTCAATGACGATTCTGAAATGGAGTTAGGCTTGTTTAGCATGCCTGCAGGGTCACGCGGAGTGACCCATTCCCTCTGGTTTCACTTAAAACTCAGATTTTCTCCATGAAGATAACATGTTCTTCTGATATTTAGTTACCTGGTCTCCAGAAAGATCTCATTTTTCATGGTGTAATTTTTAACCTTTGCTTTAGATGTCTTTTTTTAACATAAACTCTTTTAACCTGATCTATTTCCTCAAAGAACATGTGCTTGGAAGGAAAATGTTTAGTTATTGAAGTATCTTAAGAAATCAAAGTTTACTGTAGTTTTAGCTTACTAGGTTACAAAGGGGTGTTAAGGCAATCATTGCATGTTCTTGCTTTTATTTCTTTCAATATTGTGTGATATAAATATATGAATATTCATATAAACTGATTCTGTGCACGCTTATACTGAGAGCTTTTGTACTGAAAGAAATCATGAGCTAGCATTTCCATGGCTTTTTTTTTTTTTAATTCAGAAACACACACGATTCATGATATACATACAAATTTAAAAAAAAAATATTTTTTTAAACATAGATTAAATTATGACAGAAATTTTCATGAAAAGTGCCAGAAAACAGCTCAACCGTCTTCTGAGTGTGAAATGCTGAACAGCATTGCTTTGTGCTGAAGGCTTTCCGAGACAACTGGAAAAATACCTGGGCAGATCCTCCCTGGCATAAACTGGTATCAGGTGAGGTACAGACTGGCACTGGGAGAAGACCTGGCTGAGCGTATTCAGTTGAGAACACGCTGCTGTTTGCCTGACAGCCGTAAAGGCATATTGGATACAATATCTGTGCAAGTACTTTCTGCTTGTCACGCAGGGAATGGCAAGTCACAGACCACCTCCCTGCCCAAGTGCCCCTTAAGAGGCCTGATTGGCATGTGAGGAATGCAAGGATTAGTGATGTAAACTGCAGCAAATCCGGAGTTTAACGAGGGCAGAACCTATTTAAATATATCACTGAGAGCTTGGAAATGCATTTTCCTATTTTGCTTTCTCCAGTCTCCACTTCTTAAACCTCCTGCCTTGTAACCTGAAAACTCTGTTTGCTGTCCCAGTCACGGGAACAGCCTCCTCCCCTGCTGCTCGGTAGCGGCCCCTCTTTGTCCATCCTTCTATGCTCTATCTCTCAATCTGTTCATTTATTTTTATTTTTAAGAGGGGAGAGTGTGGTGTGTTGTTTGCCTTGCAAAACAGATGCTTCAGAGAGTGGGCCTATACCTGAGAAATCACAAACGATTCAGAGCATCATTGCTTGCACAGATAAAACCTTTCAGCCCAGGAAACCCCCCAAAATGTCTCCCACCTGCAGAATCCCTCCCTGAGAAAAGCACAACTGATGAAATCAGCGCAGTTACTCATCACCTCTGAGACCATGGTTTCACATGAGGATTTTGCTGGTGGAAAGCCAATTTAAGAAGTTTCATCCCCTTTTTCACTCTCACCTGCTCATTCCTTTTTCAGTCACCCCACCTCTGGTGGGGGAAGCTTATCAGTCCTTCAGCGAGGCTAACTCATTCATTGGTATTGCTGCTGACAGCTGGAGTGATGCAGGTTAATAAACAAAGAAAAGCAACACTTGAGGAAGGGTGGGAGAGAGTGTCTGTTTGCTTAGATCATTTCACTGAACCATTTTTGAGTATGGTTACCCAGACAGTTGAATTGCCACATCCGAGTACCAACATAGGAGGGGAAGACTGCTCTGAAACTAGCTTTGCAACTTGAAAAATTATAATGTGGAATTTCAGCCTGGTTTCTTGGGTGTGTGGAGTAATATACATTCAGGAATCATGTTACACCTGACTGAAAGGCAACCGAATCTGTTGCACAATGACTGCTTTTGGGAACGTAAGATAACAAATTCTGATAGAACCTGTATGAAGATGTTGAGACTTGTGCAAGGGCTAATTCCTTGCTTTCTGTTCTCAGGAACATCGAGGCGTGGCAGATTTTATATCCTCCTTACACAGGCAGTTCTGATCCTACTCATCACAAAACAGGTGCCAGAAAGCTAGAAAAAAGTTTAGAGAAGAGCAACAAGGACAACCAAAGGAGTGCAAAGGCTTCCACAGAGGCAAGAACAAAACAAACCAGGTGACATAGCTGAGGAAAGGGAACAATTCCAGAGCGGCAGGAGAAATGCCTATGAAATTATGAGTGGTGTTGAGATGTTACATAAGGATAGTTTGCTTACCATTTCATCCCAGTATAAAAATAGTGGCTTGCTAAAATGCCTAAGGTGTAAGCTGAATACAAGCGAATGGAAGTATTTTTTCGCACTGTTTGTAACTAAGGTGTGGAATTTGCTGCTACAGGATGTTATGGGTGCTCAAATCTCACTTAGATTCAAAGGGAGAATGAAAAGGAAGATAAATCCATGAATGGGAACACCTAGAAAGCAAACTTGGCACAGGAGGCCCTCGAAGTTCAACAGTGGAGGCTGTTTGGTGAAATGTCAGTCTATGCTTCCACCTTCTTCTTTACTTCCACAGACACCTCGTGGCTGCCAGAGATGAGATACTAGACTGGATGGGATGGATTTGGACCTGATCCAGCACATCTGTTCTGGTGTTCTGCAACACTAAAGATGTGTAAATCTGGAGATGGCCTTGTGTTCCTACATGTTGTTATGCTCCTATGTGGGCAAGGCAGCAAAATGACCCTCCGTTGTATCTACAAAAGAGTAGTGTGGACCTGTGTCCACATCTCAAATTGGGGAGCAGAGACGGATGCTCCCTTATCCCTGGAGCCAGCACAGATGGGCCTGGCAGCCTGATCTTTATCCTTCCCCTTACAGGAAAAACTTGTGGGGAGTAAGATAACAATCCAGGGCTCAGTTCTTCAACTGATTGTGAGCTATGGGTATTTGATGCTAGTTAGGAGTCACTACACAAACTAGTTAATACATCCAAATCACTTGTAGTTGTGGTGTGGTTGGTTCCAGCTATAAACCCTCCAGCACCTGAGCACTTGTGTTTACAAAATACAGATCCTTTAGAGCTTATCTGAAAAGACAATTTCTCATGAAGAACATTTTGTGACCTAAAAATCAATGCATTTAATAAATGTACAGAGACACTAATTGTCTAAGTTTATCGAGACTGGTACAATAATGAAGAAATGGATATATGCAGGTGTTTGACTAAAGCTTTGGTTTAAAGTCCTATAAAAGGAAGTATTAGAAGAAAAGACTTATGTTCATCTGTATTTTCCTTTTAATAATCTCATCATGTTTAATGTTGCACTATTACATAGTTCTTATTTTGCATAAATACATGATGATTATAGCTGTATAACCTTGGCAACACAGTGTCCTCTTGAGGCAGCCTGAAATAGAAGAGAAATGCAGATTATACTACAGAACTACCCTTTTGGGAACAATATTTTATTATGTTTTATTTCCTTTCCATAAAATTCAAAGAAAATGAAGGCAATTTGGGTTCTACAAAACCAATGATAAGCTGGTAGAGGGAATTCCTAAATCACCCTCAGGCACAGCCATACACATAAGTATAGGCAAAGATGGTCGAGAAGATCAGGCTACACTCATGAACACCTTGAACCCGACCTTCTGAACTTAGAGGTTTGAGATTTCAAGCAGGAACTTGTATAAAAATGATTAATTGTATGAAAATTGCGAGGCCAGATCTCAGACACAGGAAACAACTGTATGCTGTAGTTTACTACTGGGTGGAAAAAGACACATGGGGGAAAGGAAGTACTAAAAACCAAGGGTCCGGTTGTTCATTAGTTTATACAGCCTGAGAATGTGGCCCAGGGAGTCTCTCAGGGCTGGCCGTTAGGGCCATTGTAAAAGCCATTAGGACTAGCCTGTGATGTCAGTGATAAGCTCAGCTTTCATTTAATAACACAAAATAAAGGCCTTTTTCATGGTGGAGATAGAATCTCAGCCAGCTTGCCTACCCCTGAAAGAACACAAAACCAAAAACCTTTCATATAGACAGGCAACTCGCTGGTTTTTGACACTAAATTGACTCTTGGTCTGGTATCCAGGACAGACCAAAACATCACTTGTTATGACCAAACCCGTACTCATTTGTTTAGGGGAAGTGTTTTCTGTTAGGTGCCTCTTCAGAAGCAGGATGAAAATGCTTCACAGAGCAATGGTCCTATGTACCCTAGACATGCAAATTATGAGTTTTGCCTATGTGAAGAGAAAAGGGCTAAGCCCTTTACTATAGCATGAAAAGGATAAAGCTAAAAAGACTTCGATGAATCAGTGAAATAATCTCTGAAGAATCCCACAGGAATAAACCTTTGCAGCTAAGGAAGGGTGTAGCTTCAGCTTCACCATTGAAGGGCTGGTGCTTTTATTCTCTGGCATGGAAAGTGAAAGAGTGCTTCATTAGCATGTGAGCCCATTAATCTTGCATTTGGCATACAAATTCCCACGTGATTTTAACATCTGCCTGGAAGGTACCTCTTTAATTAGAACAGATATGTTATTCTGGAATTAAAATAAATATCAAAACATATTTCTGTCTTTCAGCTTGCTTTCTTCATACTACCTGTGCTGAAGTAATCATGGATGAAACTTGTCAAGTCCCAAAGGTGCTAATGTTTCATTAAGAAAGCACACAGTAGTAGTAGTAATTCAATACTTGTCTATGGGATGTGTCTCTACAGGGTTGTATTGCTGCTAGATCACGGGAACTCCAGCTATGACTGGCAAAACCCTTGCCTGCAGCTTACAACACAGGCGTCTTTAAATAATAAACTTCTGTTCAATGCCATGCTGTTTAGCATGACAGTTCTTTTAGTGCTGTTAAAGACAACACTTGTAGCCTAAAAATGCTGATTGAGAAGCTTGGGAGGATTTCCCTCTGCAGGCTAGCCTTGAGCAGTTACAACTCAAATGTCCAGATTCTCACTGAAGCTGGGTTTTCCCATCAAAGGACAAATCAGTGACTGACCACAGACCTCCTGTGGATGAATCCTGGCAACTTCAGTGGGCATCTTCCTTTCGAGCATAAATTTACTGAATGGTTGTCAGCAATCTTCTTGCAATGACAGAGACTAACTGGAACCCATATGACTCTGCAGCATTTGCTAAAGATAAAAATGACACTGCCTCCTGTTTCCAGAGTTGGCTTCCTGCGTGCACAAGATTTTCTGGAAATTGCTGTTCTTTATCACAGTTTGCGAGGACTTTAAAAGCAAATATAGGCAAAGATGGGACTCCAGAAAGAGCGAAGGCATGTCTCTGTGGTGTCTTTTTGTATAGAAGCAGCATGACCTCATACAGGAAAATCATTTAAGGGGAAGGATGCGTCAGAAGCTGCAGCCACAGCCACACTGGCACACCGGAGGTGTGGCTGAATCATGGAATAAAAGGTATTCCGTGCACATAAGCCTGAACCATCATCTGCACACCCATCAAGCTTGAGTCATCCATCCCCAGGGAGAGACTGACACCATCCATTTAAGAGGGCAAGAACACTAACAGTGACAGTGTGCTAATATTGTTCTATCCCCTATATTCCATATATAGTACATCCAATTTCTTTGCCTCTCTAATGGTCATAGTTTCCTAGCTGTGGAAGGATCCCCAGATGAGATAAGACACAGGATTCAAGGTGCATCTGCAAGATGCATTTGTAGAGCAGGACAGAAGAGAATGAAAAAGGGACTATATCATGCTTTCAGGTTTTTGTGCCTGTCCCACCACAGAAAAGGGAGATGAGTGGCATGAATTAGAGATGGGGAAGAAATATATCTCTTACACTTCCACATGCAAAATCATAGTTGTTGGCCATATGAGTGACAAGAAGAAAAAATACTATTTGTAGGATTTTACTATGACATTTAATAGGTATGTGAGTCTATGTATGTTATTGGCACTATAAGAATTCATCACTTATCCTGGCCATGGTTCGAAATGAACTCGTACAGGAATTTTTTATTCTAGAAGTAGAGTGAGTTGAAGTATCTTTGTTGATACACAAAATGACGAAAGAAGATGATCAGGCTTAAAAGGAAAAACCACAGACATTGGTGGTCTCCTGTTCCCTTAAGGAAAAAAAGGAAATAAGATATTTGAAGCTTAGCACACTGCGTATCATTTGGTTCAGCTAAAACTCTGTCAGACATGATTCCGTTTCCAGAAGGACTGCAGGCAAGTGTGCCTGTTCCATCTGACATTTCTGAGGAAAAACACCTAACTGCATGGAGTGACTAGGCTACAGGGTTTACAGCCAGGGGAGGAAGGTGTCCAGCATCCAGTCTGTTCAGGTTTCTGACTTTTTTTTAGCAAGCAGGAAGGAGAGAGGGTGTCCTGCATTTTCTACTTACCCTACTCATTCCTAAATGCACATAATTCTAAGGATCTTAAAAATTCTTCCTCTTTTGGAGGATTTCTGGAGAATTAGGCTGCACTTGGAGATGAAGGACATCTCAATACAGATCAGTTACAATTTTACAGCCTCACACATTTCACGAAATAATACGTATTAAATAATGTGCACTCCTATGTGCAGAGCTAAGATCTGCTCTCACTTGCCAGATGGGACACGTGGCCATCACAACAATTATCAGCAGTATTGGTATTGGTATTTGTGCTGGTATCAACAGTATTCTTGAAATTACAAACACAGGAAAAGGTCCCACTGATGACAGTCAAAACATATGTCTCACTTTCTGTATGAAGGACACCCAATTTGTATTGCTACCATTTGGAATTAGTATTAATAACAACAATAATATTAATAATTCAAAGTGTCAGCAAAGTGCTAATTGCTTTAGAAGCGTATGGGGACAAGCAGCTTATAGTCTGAAGAATCAGAGATGGATAGCTAATATTATTGAACAAAGTTTAATAGTATAAGCAGAGCTATATGCTTGTCTGATTCCCATTCCTCTCCCATGCACAAAAAGCTCATCTTTTTTAGGGAGGTATTTCAGGCTGTAGTGTTCCAAGATTGGATGTCCCAGAAATAGAATCTGGGCCAATTATGATAATTTTCTTTATCTGTATTTAAAATTAATTTAAAGGAAATTGTGACAGTTAAATGCACCTGGCTTATTAAAGCATAGACTGTAGCTGACTGAAGTTAGCAGAAAGTCTTTTATTGATTTCTGTGGAGTTCAGACCATGCTATTTAATCCATTTTCCTTATCGGTCTCATTTATCCCATGAGCGAACACGAGTTGAAAAAAAGAGGTTGAATATAAGTGAAAAAGGGCCCAGTGAGATAGTATCTGATTCCTTGTGAAGAAAAAACACTGCCTACGTAGTAGTAGAGCTATCCAACAATAAGTAAAATATCTCCCTCTATTTTCTTTATCTTTTTGTCTTTTCCTAGACCTTTCCCTTTTTTGGGTAAGGAGTTTGTTTTTACCTGTACTGTAGAAGCATTTAACACATTGTGGATTCTTTTGAAATCTCAATAATAAATAATTATATTACATCATTCTGAAGTCTTATAAGTAGCTACAAAGAGCTAGTAAAGGGACCACAGAACATTATTATGACATCATTTTTCTGGAAGCTGTTAGAGCTTTCAGAGTTACTCTGAGATTTGATAATGAGCTCAAAAGGACATTTAGCTTCATTTTCTTTTAGGATTTCTTTTCACACAACCATCGCTGCAATCTGGCAATTCTAGAAACATGTAGAAATCAATGAATATGTTGATTTAATAAGTGTTAGTAGATGAGTTGAACAGTTAACTACAGACTGGACAGAGTCACACAGTATATGAGCTATACCTTCCTGTGAAGATCTTCAATACCAGACACAACAGGACCCCAGTGTTGTGTGAGGACCTCAGGGCATGGTTGAAATCCAAGAAACACAGGAATGTGCATTTCTGAGTCCTTTGAAATTCCTGTGAGAAACTTCTCTGGACACTTCATACTGCAGAGTTATGGAAAGCTGAAAGTTGAGTTTCCTTGAATTTGTACATTTTGAATTCTGTTTAACCCTAAGTCATGCAGGTAGGTTTCAGCGAAGCTGATGAAGTTCATGCGCTTGCTTGTAACTACCTTTTAGACAATCAGCCTATGCATGATATTAACCTAGAATTTTTCTGTTTGTGTATAATCATCTAGTCCTTTTATGAATCTCACTGTATATGCTGTATCTCAGAACTGAGCTTCAGTGAAGAAAATACTCAGAAGTATTCAAGAGATTGAACTTCTTACAGAGCACTTCAAACTCATAGCCTTTTCAGGCTTTTTAGGCAAGCAGAATCTCTCCCTGTTACTTATCAGATGTTTCAAAACACAGCTCCACAAGGCAGAAGGCACCTCTCAGCTCCTCTGCTGCCTTCCCAACGCCCTCAACAGACTGATTAGACCAAGCAGAGCACCATGTTACGGAGCGAGGTGGCTTCCAGACTTGGACAAATTTACTCTGACTTAGTCCTACTCTCTGTTTTGTATAGGTTTTTTTGTTTGATTCTACTTGGAGTTAGAAGTGAGACACTGCCATGATTTCAGCATAGCACTGGAAGATACATAGATCACAGGGATGCTTTTGGAAGGAAAGGTATAGACCAGAGCCATGTTGGGATATATACGGATCCTAATCACCACCTAGTGCCTACACAGGTGATTTAAATAACTCCCACTTTTTCCCACAGCACCCTGCTCTTGATTTTACTCTGGCTGTTAAAGCAGGCAATGGCACCCTTTGCAACTGCCGTCACAGGGAGGGGGATAAATTTTATCTTGTTCTGATCGGCATGTCTGAGTTAAGGCAAGGGAACAGAAAGGATTTGGGAATCAATAAAGCACACAGACATTGTTTGCAATAGCATGTGATTAAAATACAAGAGAAACAAGATAATTTTCATTTTTAAAAACTGATTTCAGTCACCTTTCTTTTCTCAGAAGTAAATGCCACAGGTTATTCCCCCAAAAGGAGAAATTTCACATTGGCCAATAAATATACAGTTCCAATACAATTTCATTAGAAGTATGCAATGATAACACAAGTGTATGTCTGAAGAAAGTAATGTCTTGTTATGTTATTAGCCAAAACCCACAACTTCTTCACAAGCTCAATTTTATATTTTTTTTCCTTTAATTCAGATTTACTTGGTTAGCAAGTTTGAGAATTTAATTTGCTTTAATTTAGGAAAAATAATCTTTTTGGCAAAAAGGTGCAAATTGATCGTGTTTCCCAAAACTGCTTTCAACACTGCCACTTCAGTGGTTCGTTGACCTTCTGGCGTTGGGGATAACATACAGGTAATTTTAGAGAACTGTCAATCCAGAAAGAATGGAGAGATTTTATTATGGAGCAGTCTTGTCTGGGGGAAGTAGAATCCATTCAAAACTTTGCTTGCTTCTCTTGCATTTAATTTTAGGCACTTAACTGACGTTCCCCACTCACTCCATAGAGGCAAAGTGAAGGAGAAAAGCACTTACAAGAAAGCAATGCAGAGGGCAAGATCTCCAGCTGCCTACTTCTCTCCGCTGACTCGTCAGTGAACCTGAAGCAGCTCCATCCCTAACTTGGCTGCCTCAAACTGTTGCTGAAGGTAAGGTTGAAAGATTCCAGCTTTAGGTACAACAGACCACTGCAACACTCCTTAGGCCACAATGCCACCTTCCTCCTCTCTGTGAAAAAGTTTCTGAAGCCACAGTTCAGGGATTAGAGAAGGATATATTATCGCCTGAGATATATTACCATGACTTGGTAAGTGTATCTCTTCTGAGACATTGCAGGCATACTAGCCTTGGGCTCACTGCTCGAAAGGTATGCATTTTTCACTTGAAGCAACTAACGTGTTACCTTGCTTTAAAGCAAAACCGAAAGACATGGTTTAATTTTTACAATCAGTTAGGCAACATGAGTTTGAAGTATAGTGTAACGTTGGTGATCTTGTGGCAAAACTGCAGTGTCTCATCTTCACAGTGTCTTCATCCTAGGACGGTTCAAGCATATTAATGGCTCTTGAATGAAAACCTACCTGTCTTTGACAGTAAAGTCCATGCCTTTGCATGTAACAATCAGCAATAACCGCAGCTAACAAATGTTGATTCCCAGATTCTTTTAAACCTGGCAATATTTCACTGGCTATGTTATTTAGGTAAAAAAAAAAAAAAAATATTTAAAATGTCATTGCAAAACCCTAAACTTTGTTATCCTTAGGAAACCTGCAGGAATGGTGATAAGAAGCATGGGAACAGAGTTATTTTGAATTATATCTCAAAACAGTTCCTCCACAGTCTTTCTCTTTCATGCTGTTTTGCTGTTTTGCACACACCGCAGGATGTGCCAGTTTATGTAAAGGACCTTACCCTATCTTGTTTGGGCCTGATCTTCCCTAGCAGAATACAAGGGGTCCCCTTTGACTTCAGCAAGAATTACTAGTCTCATAAGAGAATAACACCAAATCTCAAAGCTTTCTAAACATCTGATATTTCTACAGCCACACCTACACTGATTAGGATGTTCACAGCAGTCCTTGATCCCCAAACTATGTGATTCTGGATGGCTCATGTCCCCATCGATTAGAAATAACAGCTTCAAGGGGAAACTGGTTGCATCTAAAGTGTGTACTACTGGGGCCAGATTTCTGCTAGCACACCTGTGGGGACTTTGTTTGTTTGTTCTGGTCGAATGGTTGCCTGACTTTGTTTGTTTGTTTTCCCAGTTCAAAATGCTTGAAATAATGTGAGAAGAGTTTTATAGCCCACCAGAGCAAATGTTCTCAGAATTGTAACCAAGTTTCATCCCAGAAAGGGCTAACCACTGAAAGAGAGCTTGGGTGTGAAGTTGTACATACACAGAGTGTATGATGAAGAGGTTGGAACTTGCAGTAAACGAGGGAGCTGACGTTTAGATAGTGTAGACGTGCATACACCTAAAAGATACTATAACGGACCTTGTAGAAATATCTAAAAAAGCCTAAACAGATATTTGTCTTGAAGCACAGATATGATTATGGTTTTCCTCTTACAGGACTCTCATATCTTGGTTCAAAAAATGCTTCCTCTTAGATTACAGTCTTCCTGCATTCCTTATTCTACTGGACTATCTCAAATACAGCTATTGCGCAGATGCTGTAAACCAGGAAATTCCATTTGAATGTAAGAAATGGGGGTATTTTTTACTGCAATCATGATCGGTTGCCCCGAGAGGCTCTGGAGTTTCCATCCTTGGGGATATTCAAAACTGAACTGGACACAGTCCTGAGTAACCTGCTCTAGGTGACCCTGTTTTGAGCAGGGAAATGATTCTATCATTCTATGATTTTTGCTGAAGAAAATCCAGGTTTTTCATACTCTAAGGTTCATAAACTTCTTAATGTAAACAGTGGTCAAAATGTGTCGGTTTATGCCTTTATGCTATGCTGAGATTCAAACAGATCAATACTTAACACAGCAGGAAAATAACAAAACTGGGCAGCATATTGGGTCTTTTTCTATCTTCTTTCAGGTACTTACAAACTCCCATATTTTGTATTTGAAACAGTAATTCACCAATTAAGCTACACTTAGTCTAGATGATCTATATCAATGTTTCTACTAATGGAAATAAAACAATGACATTATATTACTAATTGTACACAGGGATCACAGTTATTCTCTAAATACTACCCTGCAGTACAGGTAAACGTCCCTGAACACGCCTGTGTTATGCACTGGTTTGCCTTCTGGTGAACCAAGAGTGAACGTGGAGTGTCAAACACTGCATGAAATATTTTAATTGCCATAGTTATTCAATTCCCCCACCCTGCATCCCACCCCTTCTTATAAACTCTGAACTAACACTGGTATCATGCAGTGGGTTTGTGATATTGGAAAACATTCATTTCTGAAAAACTTCTATATATAACCTATTTATTTTGTTTCCCTGAGATGAATGTGTTATGTTTACAAATTACAGATTTGACAAATAATCAAGAAGTATTTTGTATTGATGTAGAAGGATTGAAATCTCATAATACAGAAATAGAACAGTAGTTTTAATTTTCCCAGAATTTTAAAGACGTTCACATGCAAATTCAGATTTTATGGACCTAAAGACACAGGAATTAATTGTTAATTACAAAGTATTTTAAATAGCTAGTGATAGCAGAAATCAGATTAAACAGTTTTAAACTATCTTTTTAACTTCATACAGATAGCAGTCCCATATAAAGGACAGAAGCTTTTTCCTACTGACAATGATTTTGTGATCTATATGAATAATAAGGAACCTTCCTTAATTTTGCACTGATTTGGAAAAAAAATTTCAAAATCTAGATTCACCATTAACTTGGAATATCTTCATTATAACAATCTGTCCCAGATTCAGAATAAAATACAGAATAATGATATGTGGTGTCTTGGCTTCTGTTGTTGCATCTTGATTACAGAAAGTAAGCGCCCTTATTTCAAGAGCTCAGGTCACAACTCTGCCTAAGAAGACCTGTATGGTCTGATGATCAGGTCCACCCCGGCATGTGGAGTGTGACAAAGTTAGACCAGAGTAAGTGGTTGTAGCTAGAGTGAGCAGAAGGACAAGACTTTCCTCACAGGTAGTAAAATCCATTGAGAGAAGACGTGACAGCTAAAGATAATTGAATTTATTTGCAGCTTAGATATTCTTTCACATAGCCTATTAGTACATTGCAGACTAATTGCAAAATCAAAGCCTTATTTTAACTCCGAATTCCGGGAAACATGTCTTTTCCTCATTCCCACCTGATCCTCTGAAACAGTTCGATTGCTGTCCAGTGGTGAAAGCTCCCAGTGGTGGGATCATCTTTTCATACGATGTCTTTGGGATCCAGAGAAACACTTAAGTATTAATCACCCTTTTCTTTAAGACAGGAGTTGAGCGTCTTCTGCTAATGGCTTAGTAAGTTCAAAGGCACTTATTTTCCACAGCAATTAAGTGAAATGAATAATGAACTACATTTATTGGGGTTCTTTCTGCTCTCATGCTTACTTGTCACCAGTGTAACTTCATTGATTTCCACAAAGATATTCCTGATTTATTTAGTCTTTGCTCTGATTGTTGACCCTGCTAAAAAGAGAATTAATTAATGTCAGATACAGTGGAGAATCACTGCCTATCAAATGGGATGGACGACAGCAGGTTCTTTCACCTTCAATGCAAAACTGTCAAAGAATCAAAATAAATGTTGAATACTTTCAAACAGTTCCATTTTCAAAGCAGTGACCCCTTCTGAATCCAGACCAGAGCCATCTATTTAAATTTTTTATCATGTTTTTTGTAAAGCATTTTTATTTCTAAAATCTCTTCTTTAAAAATTAAAGTGACAGTATGATACGGCAAGCAAAACCAATCCTTGTATTATGTTTATGATTGAAAGTTTTAAACTTGCTGCCACTCTGATAGAAAATCAATGAAAAATGCTGGCTACTTACTCTTATTGCTTTGATTGCAGCAAAATATAGTTTCTGCTTCTAAAACTCTTTCACCAGGTACATAAGTGAGGTGACACGTTTATAGTCAGCACTCATTCTCTGGAGAAAAAAAAACCATAAATTCTTGTTGTCTCTAAATAATGCAACTGGGTATCTCTTTAGAGTTAAGTACAGACACATCAAATGACTAACATTTTTAATATGCCATAATAGGGAATCATGTGTTCATGAAAAATTATTGACAAAACTTGTTAGTTGTGTGGTGTTGGAATCTCCTTATTGGATTTTTAAAAAGAAAAATGGCAAAGCAAGCCTTTCAAAATCCTTCAGAGCCTTCATTAATGATGTATGCTTTTTTTTCCTGTGAGAGTCTCTCTTTTTTTTTTTTTTTTTTTTTTTTTTCATGCTGCAGCATGTGCAGAATACTGGATGACAAATAATTCCCATCTAGTGTTTTGCTAGCAGTTACCAGGCTTAAAGCAAGGCACAAATTCTGCACTTGTGCTGACAGTAAAAACCTCATCTGTAAAAAGTGAACTAGGATGAAGCATAATGTAAAGTTGGGTGAGCAAATTGAGATTAAAATAATGATAAACGGTTCCAATGGGCTGGCTTGTGTGTATGCAGATTATCCCCTAAAAGATGAAAGAGTGTGACTTGAAATTTTTGCTTGGAAAGACTGGAAAGAGAAGAAGGTAAAAAACAAAAGGGCTGACCTCTGCTGAAAATGTCTACACAGTGACCACTGCTTGTTGTACTGATTGAGAGCTTTAGCTCACTTTTTCTTTCTGATCTTATTTTCCTCTTGCACCTACTTATTCAATATGCAGCTCATTGAACACTTCAGTGTACACAGTCCAGTGGAAGGCTTTTTTTAAAACCTATTTAAATTCCCAAATGAAAGCCTCAATGAGGCAGATTTTAAGGCTAAGAAATATTTATTTCTTTTAACTAAAAACAAATAAAAATAATATAGTCATTTCTTCTATAAAATTCACTCATAAATTTGTATTTTCAAATTAAATTTTGATTAGTAAATTTAGATAGTCAACTTTGAAAAAAAAAAGAAAAAGAAAAGATAGATCAGGCACACTCTTTTCAAATGTTAAAAACATTTTAATGTGTAGTAGCTCTGACATAAAAAGCTTCAGCCTGTCCTCAGTACAATAGTGTGGAATCATCCAGAAATGGAGAAATATTTGTGTCCACCAATGCTATGTCATTTCATCAGTGACATTTTGACATTATTATAATCATAATTGTGATATGCCAATACGTCTCAGAATTTCTGCCTGAGCTTTATATAGTGGAGGGACTAGCATTAACATTGTTGGAGTGAGCACTGCAGCTAGTCACTGATGAAAAATAATGTTAATCGTAAATGTCTTCATAGAATTTTATGTAAAAATTCTATTTTGCTGAAAGAATCATTTAACTGTGGTTTGGGTTTTTTTCTTTTTTCTCCCCTTCGTCTATTCTGAGTTATTTCTCTTCCTTTAGTTGGCCCATTTTAATAAAACTTTTTATTAAAGCTAGTTGTAGTTAAAATTTGCATATCAGAAATTATTGATGAAAAGCTTGAAAAATCTTAGTCTTACTTAATTTTACATAAACTTCAGGCCAGTCCCAAAAGTTTCCAACCTAGAAATTCTGTCTCAAAAGAAATGTAAAGTAGATGGTTTACTTTTCTGTTTTCCAGGCAGGTCCAGCTCTTTGGTCAGGTCTTTTATGCAGTCTTGTGATTTCAGAGGATAGAAAGTACCTTATGGATGTCAAGATCCTGCTGCCCCAATACATGCTGTAGTTGGCATGACCCATGTGGGAAAAGAAAAAAACATAAATCATAAGTGCATCCTCTAGCCTCTGAAGCAGAACAGATGAAAATATTTAACACGCAAAGAACATACTAGAAAAAAAATTACAAGTCTCTGTTTTTCAATGTAAAAACTGTTACACAGAACTAACACTCTCTTTGAAATTTAGTCAGCAAACAGCTTAACACTGAAAAAGAGTGTCAGTATAGTGTTTTCAGACAAAAATCCACAAATATATCTAATATTAATCTTTGGCTATAACCCTTCTAGAGCCTGATTCCTTCTTGGTGCTGACTGCACTGTGGTATGATGCTGGATATTGTGCTTGACACTGTGATCTTCTCACACAGAAAGTAGGGCTAACCAAGCTGTATTTTGTAGGCAAAATGGAAGTAACTAGTGCCTACAGTTTATTCAAGAAACTTAGAATAATAAGACACAATTTTCTCAATGAAAAGATATACACATTCCCAAAACCAGTTCAACAGCCTGCTTTTTTCTTTGGGACCATATTAGTCATTACAACTTTATCTCACCTCATTTGTGTGACCAAATATTGCAGTAAGAACCAAAAGGAACAAAAATGGGAATACATGAATTTATTCCCAAAATAAAGATTAAAAGGACACAGATTACATCATTCTGGCAGATTAATAAAGATCAAAATGGTTAATTCCTCTCCTTATCATTACCCTTAGAGTAGATTCTGCAATTTTCCTGTTTTTGGCAGCCCCCTTTTTTAATGCATATTTGAGCAAATGCCAGCTTGTTCCTCCCCTCCAAAATCTGCCTGGGATCACAGTACTTCATATCCACAGAGGCAAGAGGGCTGCCGTTTCCTAGATTAATGAAGTTTTGTGCTCTAACAGGAAATTTCAGAGAGAAAAATGCAGTCAGCCCTGTATAAATTTTCCCTTATTCTTCGGGTTTCTTTTTTGTACAGTTGAAAAAACTTTTAAACAGGAATTAGAAGAACACTAGGAATATTATTCAGCGCTCTTCAAAATGCCAAGGTAAGTTTTGAGTCTGAGGTGAAATGTGTCTGAAAATATTAGACTCTTGGAGATTAATTTTATCATTCAGTCAAGCACCAACTTGACATATATTCAGCAAACATAAGAAAAAGGATACAGTGCACTCCCAAAGTCAAAATCAATTTTTCATTACTCAGTGCTGATTCACTGGCAATCTTTATAAATAAATAAGTAAATAAATATTATATATATATATACACACACATATGTAAAAAAAGATAATTCTTTGATTAGAAATAGTTCTAAGGTTGGAATTTCTGGGTCAAACCTAGAATAAAGAAATATCAGAGAAAACTTGCCACGGAATTGCTGAACTACCAACTTTCTTGTCAGAAAGTTAAACTTCATGTCACTGGAATTAGGCTGAATTCACCTTGGCAGGTCATTCCTGCAGATCAGATCCACTGAGCATCTCATCCGCTGGGCTAGTGGCTCTTTTGGCATAGCAACATTCCTGGTTTCCCTGCAGAAAAGTTCTGCAAGGTTTGTTTTTTGTGCTAAGAAGATGAAGAACACTAACATTTATCTTTTTTTCAAGATGAGTAAGCCTAATTCTGTTAACCCAGCTCCAAAAATAATGTCTCTGCTGTTTCTTGTATTTAATCTTGCATAAGTCACAGAAGAAACCATAGGAGAGACAAGTAAGAGATCAAAGGAGATGTGAACTAGGACCAATACTCTTACAGAATGACAAGGGGAAGCATAACAAGTGGATGAAAGAGAAAAAAATGAAATAGAGAAATAGAAAGGGAAAGACTTTATATATATATATATATAAAAGACTATAATACATGAAGAAAAGAGTCAAAATAAAAAATTGGAAAAGGAAAAGAGCAGCCTTTTTGATTTGTATTTTATCTTAGTTTGTGTAATCAGGTATTTGTCTTCAGGCTTTTGATCAGAACTACTGTGAGGACAATTATATGTTATTATCACTATCAGTTATAATAATTCATGAGAGATGGTAGAGTTGGAAGGGACAACACACTTTCCTCTCCCATATGAAATAATAGCAGAAAACAGTTTAAAAAACATGAATACAAAAGGGTCTTATCTTGAGAATTTTCACTCACAGCTGTTCTTCATGGGGAAGATAGGGAGAATGAGAGTTGTGAAAATAAATAACTTTTACGGTATGCATGTAAGTATGGGTTTGCATTATAAGATCTAGAAGCAGGTTTTTTTGCCAGACTTTTTAAAAAAGACTGATTTGTGGAATCAATAAATACTTCAGCTACTACCTTCCTGCATTTGCTGTGAGAGTTCTTTGTAATTTTCTGCCATAAATGGGCCTTAATCCCACAATTTTCCCAGCAATTTCCTAGTCCCCTTACTCATTACAGCCAGAAAATTGTTATCTCATCATCTTCATCAGATTCTTTTACACAGACACTAACATATGGCAGGACAGAACAATTGCAAGCTTCAATCATCTTAACGTTTAGGCTGACAACTAGCAAATGATTCTTATTATGTTTTAGCCTCCCTGATCTTTTTCCAAATGCCTCTTCACTCACTCTATTAAAAGGGGGATGGGAAGGTGTGTGGGGGGGGGGGGGGGGCAGGAGGGCGAGACAGAGAATAAGACCCAAACCAGAAAACTTGTTTTAGTATGAGCCATTACATTTCAAAATCTTTTTTTATCTGCCTCCAACTTTTCCATGTCAAATTTGAAGATTACATTTTTACTTATGTATTTTGTCCAATAGCCACATTTTCACTTCTGTAAAAAGTGAAGCTAGTTGGCGGTTTGGTTTGTTTTCTTCTGCTGCTGCACTTGAACGTTTCTTAAATTCTCAAGTTATTTAAATTCAGGTGCTTAATATCTAGGTGTTATTTAGTTATCTGCATTACAGTACATTGACATATGAGAGGTATGCATACAAATATGTGTGTGATTGTGTGTGACACTGGAGGTACAGAGAGGGGTTTACAACAGAGGGTCAAGCCATTATTTCCAGCCATCTTAGTCCATCAGGATGTTGCAGGAGGTCGGGAAGCAATGTTACAACATCACAAGATATTACATTCTTCATTAAGGCACTAGCTGCTTTGTTATGCAA
The DNA here is from genome assembly GCF_023634155.1 of Falco peregrinus. Taxonomy (NCBI): domain Eukaryota; kingdom Metazoa; phylum Chordata; class Aves; order Falconiformes; family Falconidae; genus Falco; species Falco peregrinus. Next base: position 65,233,393 of record NC_073727.1, read on the forward strand.
ACTGAAGTTTGAGAGATTTCAATTAATGACGATTGCAAGGTCTACTATTATTGACTGCTGTCTCCACTATCGATCTGGAGTGCTAGTAAAATTCCCTTAGCCTACAATGCAGGTTTTTGAGAAGTGGCTACAGTCTCCTCCTCCTGCTGAACTGTATACTCCCGCATCTCATTAAAATTAATTATGATTGTGTGTCCAATGATGGCAGGTTGACTTGCAGTTTTGCTGGTTTTGTGGGTAATTTTCCCTGCTATGCCTCCTGCAATTATTTCTGAGCTAAATAATTCATAGCTATCTTACAAAAGTAATAAGCATACTTATTTCTTTTTAACTGATATTACAAAAGGAAAAGTTAAAACGGAAAAGAAGCAAGAAAAAGAAAAAGGAGAAAGGAGCAGTGGTTTGTTTATATAGGGTATGTTGGTCTTCCATATCAAAAAGACTGGGCTGTTTCTGCATTGCTGTGTGTTGGTCTTGAACATGTCACTAACTGTCCCCTCCCCCAGTATTACTACAAATCTGTAGATTTCATGAAGGGAAGGATTTTGGATGCCCAGCATTGACAGCCCTGGGTGAGTTATTTTGTAGTTTGAAGTAGATGACTGAAATTAAGTAAGACTGGAATTTTGGAAGTCTTGAGAGGGATTAACAAAAAAAACCCCGTTCACATAAAAGGACATTTGTAACAGAGTGAGCCAAAAAAAACTTGGGAAAAAAATTAAACATATATATTTCAATTTTTATAAATACATTTATATATACAAATGGGAAGCATTCACACAGAACATTTCCAGCGAGGAACAGATATGTTGCAGCCATGACCTGCAACTCTTGGGGGTCATTTTTCAGATTTCAGTAGCTCTTGGATCTGCATCAACTGATTCTTTAAAAAGAAGATGAACCTAAAATTTCTACCTTTTACAGTTCTTTCAAAATTTACCTAATCTAACTGCTCACCTACACATGCATGTGCACCTATGTAGAATCCTACCTTTTTTTCATGTCATTTGCACAAGATGTGGCTGGTCTTTCCACAGGAGGCTGTGACAGCACAGGGGGATATCAGTAATGGTATCAGAGGTATCAGAGAATAACTGAGCAGGGACACACTCAGGGACTGTCCCTCCCAGCCTTTCATCGCTACTCCTCTCGGTCCCCAGCTTTCTCAGCAGGGAAGCTCTCAGAGCCTGCAGATGCAAGATTTTCCTGGCTCACAGCTAAATACCAAAGTTCAAACAGAGAAAAGATCTGTGTAGAACATGTTTTCTAAAGATAAACTGCCTTTTTTTCAACTGCAAAAGGCAACCAGGTACAGAGCAGATGATCCTTCAGAGCAATCCAGCAGAAACTGCTTTGGAGGAGGTTTCCCATCCTTAGACATTTCTACTGATAGAACAGATGTTACTTCTCCTCAGCACAGAAGCATGCCCTGAACTTCACAGGCAAAAAGACTTGTCTTTATCGTAGACACAAAGAAATCCACCAGGTTAGGAATTACACACTCCTTAATCATACAGTGGGAGGAACTCTCCAGACACATGTTTCTGGTAGCTATTACCCATTTGGATGGAAGCTACCTGGCCTCATGCTCCACCTTCTTTAGCTGATTCCAAGAGCAACACTCCACAGTCTCAATGTGGAATTTCTTTTGGCTTCAGTGGGAATTTTATGGATATGAAGAACTATCTGTTTAGGACTGCATTATCAGACCATCCTCAGCAGTGATATCACTGTAATGGAAAGAAAAATGGATTCAGAAGAGAGAGCCAGAGAGCACAACAAGTAAAATCCTTTTCATAATTTATCTTCCTTTCTTTGACAGCTTTAGAACCCCCAACTTGATTCTGAGATTTTGGAACTATGGGGTTTTTTCTGAACTCTGTGTTAAGTTGCATTTTTTCTTTTGCTTTGCTGAAAATCCTGATGTCTTTTGTCATTTTGGCTCCAAAGATTGTATCTGGATCTAAACTATTGTTTTATGAAATTTTGCAACAAGTTTGATCTAGGTCCCAAAATTTGGAACCCAAAATTTACTAAGCTTAAATCTGGAATAGATTTTTGCAGCTGAGAGATTGAAAACAAAAGCATAGACAGTCAAGATTTTACAATGGGAATATAGCTAGAAGCACTACATGGTGCACAAGCAGGAAGATCTGAACGCATCTATTAATTTTAACAAACCCAGTGACTCACACATTAATTATAAAGGGCACATTCCCTTACAAGATTCTTTAGTGTCTGTATCTGATTTAGACAGAAAGGTAATCATCCTATTTCTTCAAGACACAGGAATAGCATTTGGCAGAACTTGAGCAGAAACAGCTCAGAAAGTTTAGGGGTTTTTTATATTAAGTTACTTTCTGTTCCCTTTCCAATTAGGGCACATGAGAATTTTGCAAGCTTTGAAAGTTAAAGTAACTTTGTTAAGAAATACATCTGTTCAGGTTCTCTGATTTTGAAGACCATAATTATTTTTTCAAAAATTCCTTGGTAAATTGTCTTCCAGGTTGTTTAGTTGGGAAGGAAACAACTCATCACATTAATTTTTGAAGAAATTGTATTTCTGTATCTGCCTTTCCTATAATTCTCATTGCAGTTATTTTTTTCTAGAAGCCAGTGAAACTAGAAACACTTGTTAAAAATCTGTATGAAGTTTGCCTCTCACAGACTGTATTTTGCGCTTTTGTAGTCTGTTCACGTAACTATGAATGTTCTGCAGAGGTCTCCATGGTTTAAAGGGCTGCGTAAATTATCTGACCAGCCTTCTTTTTCTTACCAAAGATACAAGTGTATGGCTTTATTCTGGAGAGGTTCCTTGACTAAGGTTGTTCTGACAGACACTCTCTGGATGCCCTTCCTCAGATGGGATCCATAGGAGTCCCTCACTCCTGGAGAAAGTTGGTAGTCTCTATAACAATGGTTCCCTTTGTACCTTGTAGAACTTTGAAGCCAATACAGAGGAACAAACTGAATTTTCCAGGCAACTTATCTTTGCATATTTTCCACCATTTTGCATGGTGATTAAGGAAAATATTAATTTAACTGAGTGCCAAGAAGGAATTCCTCTCAAAGTAAATAGGTGATCCTGCAGGAGCTCTACGGCCAGAGAGGAAGCTCACATGGAGGAGCCATCTCTGCAGAATGCTTTTGTTCCACAGATCTGTGACTGTCTTGCCCTGCAGATGGGAGTCACCCAAGAAGTCCTGAATCTCTATCACCTTCACCTCTGATGGATTATTGCTGATTTCAATGGAGTTACACAATAAGTTAATGTAGCCTTAGCAGATCACTTTTCCAGATTCACATTCCTGACATTGGCTTAGAAAAATGACTGCGAATTTTAAAAGTTATTCAATAGATGTCGAAGCTGAAGGAAGAATACATGGATTCTCAAAGCAGTACTTAGAAATCCTTGTACCCCTCGTCTGTCTCTTATGAGGCAAACTGTGCTGTGATTACTGGTGAGTGCTGATACTGTACTGATGGTGTAATTGAAACACAAGAAATTCAGGTCAATGTCTGACTTCAGAGGAAAATGATGATGATCAAAATTGGTTTAATGTTACCTAACATTATTGTTGTATGTGCACTGATTTAATACAGGTAAGTACTGATATCAGTTTCTTATCTCACAATGATTACCTACTTAATATTTCATTGAGGTTTAAGAATGGAACATTTGTAATAGCATTTATAATCATAGCACCTCCCTAAGAATTATTTTCAATTTCATTTTGGAGAAGGATTTTCACCTTACTTTTTTTACACAGGATAAAATATAAGTTGCAGTAGATACATGATTTGAATCAATTCATAGGGCATTTTGGAAGGATAGATCTAGCACATTTGTTACAGTAAAGTCACTTTTTGTTGCTGAAGCACAAAGGCATAGAAAGGATTTTTACTGGGGTGAGCAGAGTTTTATGAGAGAAATGATGGAAGAGGCACTGCACTGAATGTAGTGTTGAGTATCAGTGAGTGTCACTTGCTTTGGTTTAAGAAAAATAAGCCACTTATTGAAGGTTTCCTATGTTTTATTCTGTCGAGGGATACAAAGTATTTCCCACAGTAAGACAGGTAGGAAATGCGAAGTTGCTAGTTTTTTCTTTTGCCTTTCAGACCTTCCCATTCAGAAATTAACAACATAATAACAGTTTTCATAACAAAGAGACTAACCCTGCAGTTCTTTAATTCATTTCTTGTTTCCAGAGCTACTCAGAAAACCATAGAAAACGTTATTTCCTTACCAACAATGACTTTTCACAGAGGAAGGTAAGAGCGCCCTTCTGTCCAGACTTCATGGCTGAAAGCATGTTGATAATCCCACTCTTTCCTTTTCCAGCAGGGAAATAAGTACCCATTCCTCCAAGGTGAATTTTTACAGCCTGCCAGGACAGCACTATGACTTTTTTCTTCTTTTTTTCATGCAGGGATCCCACTGTGTTTTGTAGATATTTACTCCATCTCAGAAGACCCCTATATTGTATGCGGACTGTACATTTGTGCTGTTTCAGATGTGAAAGCTGAGGCACTGGTATTATTTTATTATCTTCTGCCACATACAAAGAATTTTTAGTGTAACTGACTGAGGTGCCTCCTCTCCCAAGACTGTTATTCAACCACAGCATGGAAACTGTTCTCCCAAGAGCATGAGCAGCCTGTCTTAAATTTGAATTATTTAATAAGCTTCCACTTTTAGACATGTTTTCTAGCAGCCTTTTGAGTATGGTGTGCTAGATGCATTTTGTTTTCCAGAGTTTCATTTGCTGAAGCTCTGGAGAAGGGGAGACAATAACACCTGACTGCCAGCAGGGCACAGCACGTGTGCCAATCTCCACTTTTGGGTTATGCCAATTTGCAAAGTCAGCAGACCTTCTCCCTACAGGGGATGACAGAAGGGCTTAATGGTGGGCTACAGTCCCACAGTCCTTTTTGCAAATGTCTGACAAACACAGTGCTAGCCGTTGGAAACGAAGTTAGTGCAGCAAACCTGTGCTGCTACATACTGTCCTAAAGCTGTCTAGATATAAATTGTCAGCCCCTAACAAAGGCATGATTCTTTATTAAAGCCTCTTAATCAGTGATGCTTCCTAAGATTATAGTAATTTTTCAGTTAGGAAGAAGTTTTCCCAGGTTACTGTCTCAGGTGAACTGCATAATTCTATTTTTTCAGCATTTTGGTCAGCTAGGTGAGTAACTGCAGATTCTCACAGTAAAGAAAAACAAATTGCTACATAAACCCCTTAAGTTTCTAAGCAAAGGTGAAATATTTGATACTGCCTCCCCAGTTTTGTTTTTTTTTTTCTTTCAAGAGAGAAGATTCTGTGCAAGATCAACAGCCATTCTGTATATTCAGGCAAGCTAGGAAGGAGTAATTGCCCTGTCACACATTTGGCGATGGTAAATCCTGCAATATTATTTTCCCCAAATTAGGTCAAAGTCATCTTTCACTCCAGTTTGGTTTGGTTTCTTTGTGGGGTTGTTTTCTGTATTTCTTCGGTTTGCTTTGCCCCACCCTACCCACAAAAAAAAAAAAAAAAAAAGAAGAAAGAAACAAACAGGCAAAAACAAATAAAACCTTCAAAACCTCCCCAAACCTTAGGACTAGGTTGTGTGGTTTAAAAGAATAGACTGCCATGAGTACCTCAATATCCACCATGATTTATCTGCTGTGCTGATATTCCCTTACAGGTCTTTTCCAGCTCCCTGGGAAGGGCTCCCCTTTGGCCTCTCTCTGAGAAGCACCTCAGCCCTGGCAGCCAGTTGCATGGAAGGTGGAGAAAGTCTTCATACTGGGAGCTGGTAGGTAACATACACTTGTGCTGCTCTGTCAAAAAATACAAGCAGACAATGAGGGTAACAGGCTAATGCCAGTTCAGCCCAGCACAGTGGTAGTTGATGATTTTAACTGCATTTGCTAACAAATGATCCCCAGACTCTTCGGCTCTGAGATCACTGTGGTGTTGCAGTACCCAGGGAAGTGAGACACCATTCCATCCTGCCTTACTCGAGGCCACATGTCTGTCTCTACTCCCCTTACACGAGTCAATGCTACCTGCATAGTCTCCTTGATCTATCAATAGTACAGTGAAGAAACTAGAGAGAGGATCATTCCGCTCCTTTCCTCTCCAAACAGAGCTGACATGAAGGATATTGAGAATCTGCAGGTAGAGGACTGGTGTGGTGAGGGAGAGCTAAGGCAGAGTCACTGCAGGATGAAAAAAGGGCACTGCCCTCCTACAGCCAGCTGCACCACCATGCTGTACTTTCCACCATGTCCTGAAGTGCTTTCAGAAGAACTTTTAGCCCCAAGAGCTATGTCTATACATATAAGAAACACACAGCTGAGACAGAGGTTTGAGCAGTGGTATTTTTCTATAACTCTTTAATCTTAATCATACTCCCTTGCATGATTTTAATCCATACTAACCTCAATGTCTGTCTTGCAGTGAGGGGCCCAAAGCTGAACACAGGATTTGAGGTGCAGCCTCACCGGTGCCCAGTACAGGGGGACGGTCACTGCCCTGGTCCTGCTGGCCACACTGTGTCTGACACAAGCCAGGGTGCTGTTGGCCATCTTGGCCACCCGGGCACACCGCTGGCTCATGTTCAGCCGGCCATCAACCAGCACCCCCAGGCCCTTTCCACCAGGCACTTTCCAGCCGCTCTGCCCCAGCCTGTAGCGCTGTGTGGGGCTGGTGTGACCCAAGGGCAGGACCCAGCGCTTCTCCTTGTTGAACCTTATACAACTGGCCTCAGCCTACCCATCCAGCCTATCCAGATCCTTGTGCAGAGCCCTCCTGCCCTCAAGCAGATCAACACTCCCACCCAGCTTGGTGTTGTCTGCAAAGTTACTGAGGGTGCACTCGATCCCCTTGTCCAGATCATCAATAAAGACATTAAACAGGACTGGCCCCAACACTGAGCCCTGGGGAACAGCACTTGTGACCGGCCACCAGCTGGATGTAACTCCATCCACCACCACTCCTTGGGCTCAGCCACCCAGCCAGCTTGTAACCCAGCACAGAGCACACCTGTCCAAGCCGTGAGCAGCCAGTTTCCCCAGGGGAATGCTGTGGGAGACAGTGCCAAAGTCTTTACTAAGGTCCAGAAAGACAACATCCACAGTCTTTCCCTCATTCACTAGGTGGGTCACCTTGTCACAGGAGGAGATCAGGTTCATCAAGCAGGGCCTGCCTTTTGTAAACCCATGCTGGCTGGGCCTGATTCCCCGGCTGTCCTACATGCTGCACAGTGGTGCTCAGGATGGTCTGCTCCATAACCTTCCCTGGCATCGAGGTCAGAATGATAGACATGTAGTTCCCCAGATCCTCCTTCTGACCCTTCTTGTAGATGGGGTCACATTTGGTAACCTCCTGTCAACTGGGACCTTCTCAGTTATCCAGGACTGCTGATATATGATTGAAAGTGACTTGCTGAGTGCTTCTACCAGCTCCCTCAGTACCCTTGGGTGGGTCCCATCCAGCCCCATAGAACTTCTCTGTGTGTAAGTAGCATAACAGGTCACTATTTCCCCTTCGATTATGGGGGCTTCATTCTGCTCCCTATCCCTGTCTTCCAGCTCAGGGGGCTGGCTATCCTGAGAACAACTGGTTCTCTTATTAACAACTGAGGCAAAGAAGGCATTAAGTACTTCAGCATTTTCCTCATCCTTTGTCACTGTTTCCCCTTGCATTCAATAAAGCTTGGAGATTCTCAGCCCTCCTTTTGTTGTTAACGTATTTATAGGAACATCATTTTATTAACGTTTACAGCAGTAGCCAGATTAAGTTCTAGCTGGGCTTTGCCCTTTCTGATCTTCTCCCTGCAACACTTTATGACATCCCTGTAGTCCTCTAGAGCTGTTTGCCCCTTCTTCCAGAGCTGGTAAACTGCTTTTTTCCCTGAGTTCCAGCCAAAGCTCTCTGCTCAGCCAGGCTGGTCTGCTTCCCTGCTGGCTTGTCTTTCAGCACATGTGGATGGCCTGCTCCTGCGCCTCTAAAAGATTCCTTTTTTGAAGAATGACCAGCCTTCCTGGACTCCTCTGTGCTTCAGAACTGCCTCCCAAGGGACTCTGTCAACCAGGTCCTTAAACAGATGAAAATCTGCCCTCCAGAAGTCCAAGGCAGCAGTTCTGCTGGCTCCCCTCCATACTTCTCCAAGAATCAAAAACTCTATCATTTCATGACTGCTATGCTCAAGACATCCTCCAGCCATCATATCACCCACCAGTCCTTCCCTGTTTGTAAACAGCAGGTCCAGCGGGGCATCTCCCCTGGCTGCCTCACAGACCAGCTGTGTCAGCAAGTTGCCTTCCACACACTCCAGGAACCTCCTACACTATTTCCTCTCTGCTGTGCCATCCCCAGCGGACATCTGGTAAGTTAAAGTCCCCCATGAAAGCAACATCTAGCAATTGTGAGACTTCTCCCAGCAGTTTATAGAAAAATTTGTATGCCTCTTCATCCTGGTTGGGTGGTCTATAACAGACTCCCACCATGATATCTGCCTTGTTGACCTTTCTTTCACCTGATTCTTACCCATAAACACTCAATCCTCATTACCATCATTAAGCTCTAGACAATCAAAACACTCCCTAACACACAGGGCTCCCCTACCTTGCCTATCCCTTTTGAAGAGTTTATAGCCATCCATAGCAGCACTCCAGCTGTGAGAGTCATCCCATCATGATGGCAACTATGTCATAGTTTTCCTGCGGCACAATGGCTTCCAGCTCCTCCTGTTTGTTGTCAGACCAATCCGGCATTGATCTTTGGCAAAATAATGGAAAATCTGCTAAGGTAGTTGATTCATAAAGGATTAATGCAAGGAAATATAAGTAACTCTAATAAAGATGGGAAGCAGATGTGATCAAACTCACTTGATGACTTTTTCAGATCAAACAGGAAGTGTGGTCTGTAGAGGTAAAAAAGGCTAATAGAATGGACTTATGTCCAGGAATGGTACTGCATGACATTTTATTTGCCAATAAATTCAGATTTATATAACATTGAGTTGGCATGCACAATATAGATTGGAAACAAGCTATTGATCAATCTTAAATTGGAATCTTACATGAAGAATTATCATTAAGCAATTATGTTTCTTCTGGGAGATCTACACTGCTTAAAACATTTGTCAACACACTGTACAATAACTTCAAAAACCATTACTAATGAAGTTTGCAAATGTCATTAAAATAAGGGTAGCAAAGTAGTAAGAAAGGAAGACAGAAGGCTGGTGATTGTTTAGCTAGTTAGGTGCAATCCACTTATATAAGAATAACTCAGAAAGAACTTGGGAGTCACCAAGGACAACCAGCTGAACGTGACCTCTGGAAGTAATACGCTCACCAAAAATGTTAACACTGTCCTTGAATAAAACTGCAGAATATCCATTAGGATTATTCAACACTGGAGCCATAGCTGTGGACAACTCTCAATAGTTCATGAAATGGGAAAGGTCTGATAGAATGGTTGTCGATGGAATGATACTAAAGTTTGGAAAGCATATTTGCTTTTTCATACGATGTAAATTGGTCCAGTAATGGAAACTGCTTCCCTTTATGAACATTTCTTCAGTTATACAGTGAGACCATTGCAGCATCAACACTACTTTATAGATTCATAAGATAGAATGGTTTGGTTTGGATGGCACCTTGAAGATCACCTAGTTCCAACCCCCTGCCACGGGCAGGGACACCTTCCACTAGACCAGGTTGCTCAGAGCCTTATCCAGCCTGGCTTTGGACACTTCAAATGGCGCATGCACAGCTTCTCTGGGAAACCTGTTCCAGTATCTCACCACCCTCATAGTGAAGTATTTTTTCCTTATATCTAATCTAAATCTACCCTCTTTCAGCTTAAATCCATTACCCCTTGCTCTATCACTACAGGCCCTCTCCAGTTTTCTTGCAGGCCCCTTTAGGTACTGGAAGGCCACTATAAGGTCTCCCTGGAGTCTTCTGTTCTCCAGGATGAACCATCTCAAGTCTCTCAGCCTGTTTTCATAGGAGAGGAGTTCCAGCCCTCCAGCCCTCTAATCATCTTCATGGCCCTCCTCTGGACTCTCTCCAACAGGTCCATGTCCTTCTTATATGGGGGGGCCCAGAGCTGAATACAGTACTCTAGGTGGTGTCTCATGAAAGCGGAGTAGACTTATAGTGAAAACTTGCAGAGCTCCATCTGCTCTAGTTTACCAAAGAAATGTAGTTAACCCAAGAGAAGTATTAGATGTGACGTGTTTAGAAACATCTTTGTGAGGAGCAAAACTTCAACAATGTTGAGAAAGGAAAGGCTAGCCAAATCTAATTTCTGGAAGGAAAAAGCAGAGAAACTGAGGGCAGGCCTTGTTGCCTGCATTGTCATTGTTGGAAGATATGACTACAGTGGTCCTTCAAACCTTAAGCTTTTATCGATCTATATAGACCTTTGGTTTCAGTGTAACAGGAATGCCGAGAGGCCAAATTCTGACATAATTGCTGCTAGTCTTAACTAAATGTAACATATGGTTTCTCCATAAACAAGATCTTATATCCCTGCTCTCAGATTATTATTCTTCAGACCCTGTTACATTGTCATTGTATGTCATAATATAATGTTACTGTCTACTGTGGCTCCTCTCTCCAAATATACCGTTAATCTGTTATTTACACTATTCTAGGGAAGTGATGAACAGAGAGATTTAGTTTATTTAAGCCAATCTTTATTCACACTCTCCTAGACCTAGCCTGAGATATTGGTGACCCAACAATGATATTTTAATAGCTTTTAAAAAGATGTTTTAATATGAGCTGATAGGTTATTTTTTGTAATATAAAGTGTTATGTTGCTGGGGGGAAAAATTGCTGACTATTAACTCTGCATACTTGAATAAGAACCTGCCTACATAATTCAACACTTTTTGGAAATGTAACTAAAAGCAATGCAGTTGCTGTCCTCACTGATTGTCTTTCAGTGCAATTTCTGGAATACATGCAGTGAGTTTACACATAAACAGTTGTCATGGGCAAACTGATACTCTGTCTTGTAGTCAATCCAGGTCATTATTATGCAATCACTACTTTTTTGTACTATGTCACCTGCAAGTTTCACTTGAAATCAGAGAATCATTGTTGTAGGAACTGTCTTTGCCCGGACAGCTTACCGCTTAACAGTTGAGACAGATGAATGCACTTCATCTCTAGTAATGAGGATTTTGCAGAGCAATTTACTTTCTGTTATGCTTGATTAAACCTATTATGCCTTTACTGACACTTGTGCAACCCCATTACCCTTTGTAGGTTTACACAGGTATAACAGGTTGGACCTCTAACAGGAATTAATTCTGTGATTTCTGCATAAGAACAAGTAGGATTCAACTCTCTCTCAGCTGTATTAGCTCAGCAGGACAGACAGCAGTGAAAATTACCTGCAGTGAAAATGTATTTTTGGTTCTAAATTACAGGGATGTGGCTAGATATGTACAGAGGGAAGAGACCTCTGCTAAACTGCAAGATGCTTTGTTATACCTTTAAAAATAAAAACGGATTTTAAATAAAAGGAGAATGCTTCAAAAATGCTAAAGTGGTTTCACTGAGTGACATCAAGTGTAAGTAAAATTGGTTCTAGTAGACTAAGGAGTGAACCAGTTGGTAAATCTGAGTAGGTAGAACTGGTGTTACAGGCATGGCTTAAACTACAGGATCTATCAAATCTGAAAACAGATATTTCAACATCTATTTTGTTACTGAAACTGAGAAAGTTCATACTGAATATGACTGCAAAGGTCAATGTTGCTTATCTATGTCTTTTCTTTCTTCAAAATTAGCAGCACATATGATGAAAGGAGCTTTTCAGTGGAGAAGCAACTGAGATGAATAGGTATTTTGCCATTGATTACAATATGACTAAAATTTCTGCCATGGATTTTATCACCTGTTCAATACAATCGGTATCGTGTGGACATCATCTGCCTTAGCAAGCAGAATGGACTGAGAGGAGCAGACTTTAGACAGAAATATATGGTCCTCAGGACATAACATCCCTGTTTTAAGAGCTTTTTATTTACCATTAGACTAGCTTTAATCTAGTCCCACAGTCTGAATATTTATTTGTGGCTGGAGTGTAGTAGGTGTGCCTCTGGAGCAATTTTCCAGTTTAATTTCATGCAAAATGAATTCAGCTTGGCACTCAGAAACCTCTGCACACTGTGAACAGAGCAGGGACTACTGGGAGATGTACTTCGAAAGTACTTTCCTGAGCTGAGCTAAAACACTAACATATATTCAGAGCAACTCTGCTCCAGGAATGTTTCTTGTCTGAATCAGAATGAGAAAGTGAAGGAACACAGAAAAAGTGAAAAATAAAAAAACACTCAACATCAAAGATTACTAAAATGTGCTGTTGAGGTTCATCTCAGGTTCTGAAACTGAGGGATTAGCTCTTGTTTATCAAAACTTGTATGTCAGTTGTTGCAAAAGAAACATAGCTGGAAAAAAATCTTTGCTTCCCTCAAGTCAATTGAAATTGACAAAAAAAGATTCAGAAAAGAACAACTGAAATTTTTAACATGTTTTAGGAAAGAAGGCTGAAAAAAGTAGAGTATAAGCATTTAATTTTAAAACTTTGCATAGTGAAATTTTTAAAAGTGTGTTCTAAAAAAATTAAATTTTGTTATTAAATGTGTCTATACCAGTTTTTAAACAGCTATTAAAAATGTTTTGGGTGTAGTACAAGATGTATTTTCTTAGATCTTTAAGATTTTTTACTTTTTTTAGAGGTATTTATTATTGTGAATACCAGCCTTTTAGTTTAGCTTTAAAAACAACCACGAATTAGAAGATCTTTCTGTCATTTTTCCTTGTGCTAATTCATACTGCTTGGTAAAACCAAGATTTAGAAGCACATAAATAACTCAAAAAGAAAAACATGGAATGGCTGTGGCAGACAAGCAGTTTACCAGTGTTTTGATTGTGTACAACATCTTTGCCATGAGGAAAAAAGAAATTCAAGTAAGAACTAAAGTTAATAAAAATCATCAAGAACTGATTAGTTTATGATATTATTAAAAGATTTCTGGTTTAACCCTTGATATTAATGTGCAGCTCACTATGTATTATACAAAAGGCAAAATATTCTCCAGCATACCTGAGTACAGCAAGGTCAGCTTTGGGTAAATAAACATGCTTTATTTGTTCTTTTTTTTCCAATGCTTTTTGATTAGAGGAACTTACTATTAGACAAATACACATTGCCTGTTATCTGCTCCCTCTTCTCCTATATCAATGATTCGTTCTGACAGGGGAAGTTTAAAACAACAAGTGAAATATGATAAACAATATCCATCACCATACAGGGAGCTTGGCTAAAAGCTTTCTGTCACCGTTAATAATACTGTTTGGTTTTCAGCCTCCCCATTTATTGCATTAGTGGCAGATGTAAAATACTGCAAGAAGTAAACAACTTTCAGTAGGAGCTACCTGTGAAAATTTTGCCTCTAAATGAGAATATTTTAAACTTCCTCTAGATAGCTATGTGCATAGTCTGATGAACCTCCCTCAGAGGGAGTGCATATGCCAAAAATATTCATGCAACTAACACACTGTTTCTATTGTGTTATATTGTATGACAAGATGCCTCATGCTATACCATCAACACAAGAAAATATAACTTCTTGTTCTAAGTTTATAACATTTATCCAGAAGTAACTATTTCATGCATTACTATTTCATCTTGCAGAGGCTTTGAGCTATATACAGTTAAAAAGTTTTCAGCTACAGACTCAAAAATTGTAAACAAGTATGGAAGATATTATTATTCACAAGCTAGCCTGGATTCAGGATTCAAGAAAAAAAAAAAAAAAAAGGAATATGCTTAATTTTAGGGAAATAAACAGGCCTGTTGTGGCATACTTGTTCTTTAAGTGAAGCACACACTAATGTGCTTTGGTGGAGTGGGACCAGCTTGAGTCCCACAGACATATAAAATAACTAAGCTCCACATTCTGCACTAACCCAGAATCTCTAGAAAATGTCTACATAAACAGTCTTTGGCCAATTTTTACCAAGCTGTAAATAGGGTAGTACAAATAACTAGAAACTTTTTTTCATTTGTTGGCATATATGAGAAGCTTCACACAACCTCTAATATATTTTTCCCCATTTATTTCAGAAAAAAGTATAACTGTAAGAGAAAAATAAATACAGTTTTTTAACTGACGTGTATAGATAAACTTCTTTAGCTAGCTTTAGATAACCCAGCAAATGATCTAAATTAATTTTAGTGCTGTTAAATTATAGTACAAATTTACATTTACACAAATTTCAGGGGAAAACAAAGTTTAATTTTTCAAAGTTTAAAATGAACTCAGACAGACTAATGACTGAATTTCATGGATAAGTTTGCTAGCTCCAAAACCAGATATTTTTTTCTGCAAATAAGCTGTGCATCTAATAAAATGTGCTCCTCTATGAATAGACCTACAGATTTCCAAAACGTGTTGCTATGTCACCACATAGCTTAAGAGTTATTGAATAATTCTGTCATACCTTTTATGGATAGAAGTTATTTTTCCTATGAATATGACTATCTTATATCCATATGGTTGAACAGGGAGAAAAAAAAAAGAAAGAAAAAAAACCCCAACCCCCAAAACATAAAGACATTCCTATAATATCTAAAACTATTCTTAATTTGTCTTGAAAGAGATCATCATAAACTACAGATAATTTTAATATGCTGCTACTTCTTTCCTGTGGTAGCTTTCTGTGGTAATTAATATTATTTTTTTTTCAAGTATATTAGGAAATTACATATCAATTTTAATTAGCAGGCACAGGACTGTTCCTGGCTATTTTAATCTGGAGCATTAATGCCTGACCACTTTCACACTGTGCTTTCAGCGGCCTCTTTCTTTCCCTCTATCTCATCCACATGCTCATGTGTACATGCATATGTATAAAGCTAAAAAGATGGACCAAAATTAATCCCTTTCTACAATTTAACTGAATTAAAACTACCAATGTGTCTTTTCAGAACACACATTAGCATGTACCCAGGAGTCAGTGGGGATGGTGCCACTAAAATTTCCCCTGATATGTATATATGGTTATGTATGTGTGTGTGTGGCTTTGTGTGTATATTAATATAGAGAAGTAGGATTGAGACAAGCATTTTAATTTATACAAAACTGCATAAAGCAAACCTGGAGTCACAGAAACTGTACTACTGTAGAAATCCTCAGTTATTTCAGTATTATATGCAGTGCATAAACTCTTGACTTGTTAGGGTTTGTTTTGTTTCCTGCAGTAACAAATTGTTTCACCATAATAGCAAAGTTTATGTTTTAGCTAACAGCTCGACTTCCCTTTGGATGTGAAGTTAACACAAAGTGATTTAAGTCCACCAGTAAAACTCGTATCACAAGCCTAAAGCCTGGGTCAGGTAGTGCAATCTTACGGTAAAGTACTAGTGAATGTGGAGAAAAAAATATGCATGTCCTTGCTTCAGAGCCAGGATGGCTTCTTACCCAATGTTTTGTGGTGTTGATCAATCTCATTTTTTCTGTATCATCTCTGTGATATGTGCACTTTGTGTACGCATGCACAAAACAGGTCATACAGACTCCCCTCAGCTCATACTTCACATCATTCCCAGTTACACAGGCAGGTGTAGAGATCCAGACTGTAATTTGAAGATATAATGTTGTGTATTAGATAAGAAATGCATCTGTCAATCTGATGTAAAATTTCATTCTTCATTGGGCCATGGCAGACCTTAGAAAATGGAGAGTATTTGTTTGTAAATAGGTGTTTCTGCAGACTCTCAACGCCCTTCACGAGGTGTAGAAGCACTATTTTCTTCATGTTACCTACACAATGGTGGAGTTCTTAACTCCTTTAGTCAAGGGAAGAGTTACTCTTAATATGAGCATCTGGATACAGATGGCAGAAAAACTGTGCCGAGTCTGATTTAAAAGTAGAATTAAGTGCAGTCGGTAAGATGCTCTTACTCTAATGGACAAACCTGGGCAACAACATGGAGGAATTTGAATTTTTGAAGCACTGAATGAAATTTCAGTAATGATGACTGTACTGGTGGACATAATGTGGTGACCAAAGATAGCATTAAAATAAAAGTGGTTCTCCAGAAATGTATATCCATAATGTATAAAGAAATTAGAAACAATAGAATGAAACAATACTTGTTTGGGTAAAATCACCTGTGGGAAATAGGATGAAATAAATTCTGGGAATACTGGTAAATAGATAGGAGTCTGCTATTGATCCCAGAATCAAACCTGAACGCTAACAAAGATTATTGTGCTGTCATTGCAAAGATACATGTAACAGCGAATTATCCTGTTGGAAGGAAAAACACTACTGTGGGCTCAAATAGTATCGATACATCTGTCTGAAGAAGTACTGTTGCTAACTAGCAGTGACTTCAGTGTGCAGCATTTAATTTGTTTTAATGAAAAAAAAGAACGCAGTTAAAAGTCATTAAAGTTCTTCATTTCAAAAAGACAGGACTTCAACTCAGCTAACGACAGCCGGGAGTACTGCTGAGCTCCCGAGTATGGAAATAGGCCTTGGCCATCTCCCAAGTGCATGAGGGCAAAACCTTGGCACACGTCTGCTCCCTTCCTTTGCTGAACTTTGATTTCGATGAGAAGGAGATCTGGGCACATGAGTCAGGAGGGAGAGGCACCTTGCTCTGACACCATGCCCTATCTGGGGATCGAGCAACTAGGACTGCAGGCACTGCGCCGGGTGCGCAAGCTGCTGAGTTTGGATACAACCCAAGGTAACTATTTAGGGAGGCCGACTGAACTAAGGAGCTCGGGATTTTGATTTTGAAGGCAGCCTGGAATGTCTCCATGTCAAACCTGCTAAAGCTATCTGGAATCTGTATGCCAGGCAAGGAGAAAAAAAAATTGTACAAGAACTTTCCAGACCTAACTGGAAGAATAACCATCTTGAAAATGACATTAAGCATAAGCAGGGAGCCTACAAGGAATGGAAAAAAGGAGTGATCACCAAAGAAAACTATGACTTCGAAGTCAAGAAATGCAGGTCTAAAGTGAGACTTGGCAAAAGTAGGACTTACTAAAAGTTAAACTGCATTTGATCTCATAAAGGAAATCAGAATAAATAGTTAAAGTTTTCTTCAGGTATGTGTTTAGATGGATAAAAAAGCAGGAAGTTTTTTTTGCAATGAGCATGTGATACATGTGAAAGCTCCACATTTTATTTGGGTCAGTTTATATTTGGCAAAAAAGAATCTAAACATTTCAATTTTCAATAAAGACTCATGTTTTTGAACGTGGGATTACACACTGGGAAGCAAATAGAAAAGGAGACATCTGCAAGCAAAGTGAACATTATACACAAATAGTTTATTAAACTCAAATTGAGGTTGCTCAGATAACCTGCAGTCTCACAAATTTGGAAGAGTAGGTGTGTGAAACCCAAATTCCCATAGCAATTGCCTGGAATAAACCTATCGGCCTGTTGGCAGTTCTCATAACAGGAATACACAAATCAGTGTCTGCATTAAGTACAGTCATCCTAGCTCCTACGGGACCCTTCAGCCTGATGTCAGCAGTGCAAATTTCAGTGAAATTTGGCCCAAAGACTTCAAAACCATGTGATACAGTTTTGGCATAGGTAAATCATGCCGCACTAGATACTGATGTTTGATTTGGACTTTTTTTACACAGGTAATGTGAACACCAGCACAGCAATCAACACACTACCACTGCAAACCCAGAGTTTACCAAAGAGGCAGAGACGGGCAGAGGAACAGTACGGCACGCACAGCACTGCCTGCGAGGTTACCCACACTGGGCTGAGAGGCCAGGTGTGGGGCTGGAAGGAAGCTACTGCAGAATCACCTAAAGCATGTGGGTGTGGATTAATGCCGTTTAATATTTCCCAAATGACTAGGAAACAAACAACATGAATATACTGGTGAAGAAAGTAAATTGAACAGACATTGGGGGTATTCACTGAAACTGCCTTAACTCCAGTGGAGCTAAGTTCTCTGGGATCTTCCTATGGCAAATGATAGCTGAAATCCACCAAACACAATTCATACCAGGTCATGAGGCTCTTGGTCCAACTCGACTTCTATATAAGCTATGCTCCTTCCCTTGGCTACAGAGGCAGCCTGGGAAAATTAACCTTGGTAGGCTTAAGCTGGTCTCTACACACACCTCCTCTGGTGCACACTTTCCTTCTGTGCTCTCCACTTGCACTGTCAATACATTATTAGATTATTATACAGGGAAAACAAAATTATCCTGAAGACTGAAGTAATAGAAATAGGATGAAATTCAGTAGCTCAAATTTCAATAGCTACATTGCTTTTATAAACTGGGAGATCACTTTTAAATAACCAGGAGGAGGAGGAGGGACCTGGGAGACCAGCAGGCAGGCAGCCTAGCAGATGTAATCTTGAGATGTATAGGTAGAAGTATTTACACAGCAGCAGACATTTATGAGGTGTCCTCCAAAACACTGCATACAATTCCAGACATTCACATTAAGAAAGAAAAATTAAATAGAAACAGGCTAAAACTGGCTTATGGGACAATTAGGAAGACAAAGAAAGAGCTATGTCAAAAGAGGCTAAAATTTTGTCTTATTTATCCTAGCAAAACAAAGTTTGAGGCAAGAAGTGATTGTCATGTATAAACATGTTAGGGAAATAAACAGCAGGGAAAAGAAGACACGATTCAAACTAAAAGACATGACTGGCAAAGGAACTAATGGGTAAAGACTAGCAATTAATAGCTTTAGGATGGAAATTAAATGGTGTCTGAACACTAGAGCACTGAGATTCAGAATCCAAATTCTGATAGGCGTAGAGGAAAGAAAACATACAGCTACTTCTGAGAGAGCAACTGGACACTTCATGAAATGGTGGTGAGTGGTAACGCCCATGACAAAAGGAAGACTCAAGGACATGGGATGTTTTGCCCAGCCCAGTGTTGCTCTTCACTCGTAAGACATCTTCTCTGTTCTAAAGGTACGATGTGACTTGCTCCAGCTGAGATCAGAAATTTGGTGCAACTAGAAATGAAACCTGGGTTTGAGACCCTCATTCCCTGGTATAAAAGACATTTGAAAGAACTAGGACCGTAAATCTTGTGTTACTAAGAAACTAGCTGGGTCTGTGGTGTCCTTCAGCTAAGTGCTCCATGTCTCCTTGGTAAATCCAGGCAAGCTCCCAACCCACGCTAGGGCTTCAATCTGTCTGCATTACTTAAAAAGCGGCACTGCTTACTATGTTTTATTTTATCAATAAGTTCTGTAATCCATTAAAGGATCAGTCTGGGTGTGCATAAATTTTATAGTTATTGTACCAAGATTTTCCCAGAAATGAATCCTACTATAATAGACAAGACATGTACTAACAGAGCAGAGAACTAAGAAAGCTATGGGCCTTAAATAACTTGAACTGGAGAATTTTTCACACTTCAGTCTTGGAAGAAAACAGAGAAAAAAATCATTCAAACTAATTAAGCTTTATAATTTTGGTTTAGTTTTAATTAATTAAAATTAATACATAAAATCCCTACGGCCTTTGAAAAAAAATTCATTATTATGTCAGAAATTATCTTTAATTGTTCCAGGTGAATAATACCACAATTGTCTCCTTTTCTTATGGTTGTAGACTGCTAGGCAAATTGGCTTCTAGCCAATAATAAGTATTTTTATGTTACTCCAGCCTCAGAGTGGTAGAACAAACCAAGCTTGAAATTTTAATGTTACTCTGTTGTTTCAATTTAAATGTCATGTATTGCATGGGTGTTTTTTTTTCCTTGTCTACCTTTTTGGCAACTCTTAGAAGTAATTCAGGTCTTTTTTTAGTGTACAAAATGCATTGGTATAAATACCGCATACAACATATGCCTCTATAGTGCATACGCGAGGCATGTAGAACAAGATTTGAAAAATTGAAATATTTGCAAAGGGGAAAAAATATCACATAAATGTATTAATTATATCTCCCCCAAGACTGTTCTCTTATGTAACTACTATCCCATAACCTAGCTTGATTTCTTATAGTTCATTGACCCATTTGGTAAATTCACAGCCAAACTTTGGCAGAGGTGTAACTTGATAATTAAAAAGTATGTTATCTCTTGCCAGCTTGTTATAGCCCAGTGTAAACTGAACGCTAGCTTTCCCTAATCCCATCAACCCAGTCTGTAGGAAGGGTCAGGGGTCAGTAACTGCTTCTAAAAACACTGTTCAATTGAATCCAAACAAGCTCTTACCTACTAAGCAGCTGCTCACAAACAATTCGGAATCTGTCCTCATTACCAATTGTTAGGGGCTCCTGTTGCAAGAAAAGCCCTGTTTTGAATAGGCCTCTAATGCACCAGTAAGTCTTCATGTGATAGGCTAAGATCTAAAGTCAGCAAATTTTTTTACTTTTTTTTTTTTCCTCCTAACACAAAGAGAAAAAATTAGAAACCAGCTAATACTGGCTGGCATATCTACTGGCTCTGGCAGGAAGCAAGATGTTGATTTTCAAAACACAGTGTTGTACATCAAGAAGGACTTCTAGGAACTGGGAAAAAAAGAGTAAATACAATAATATACAGAATACTGTGAAAGGCATAAAATGTTGTGCAGTGACTAATAGAAAAAAAATTGTCTGTGTTTGGAGAAAGAGCTTTAGAATACCACATAAGGAAAATAGTATTCAAATATTTTAGTCATTATTGCAAATGAGAGCAACATCATTATGTCCTGTCATCAGGTCTAGTTTTGCTAATTATCAAAGGGATGCCGGTCCTGGTGCCAGGACTTTTTTATTTTGTTCTACTGTGTCACACATCTAATAATCTGGAAATGCCTTTGGAAGGTGAAGTAGTAAGGTATCTGAAAACTTGCAGAAGGGGAAATTTTTACTTACAGTATAGCTTGATGCTGTGTATAAAAGCAAATTATGCGTCCTGATTTGAACATGCAGATTTATTCCTTGGAGTTTGTTAAAGTATGTATCTTCCTTTATCAAAAAAGAAAAAATCTTGCATTAGTAACCAGCTATTGCAACAGGTGATCACATCCTAAAACTGTGGTGTACAGGGTATCTCCACAGCTGTAAACTGGGACCCTTGCAGTAGTAGTCTCACTGGTTCCAGCAGGGGCAGAATCAAACCCTTTCTGACCACTGTTATTTTTTACGGTTTAAATACTGTTGTTCGTTTTGAGATCTTTTTTTAGACAGCCATGAAGAATAATTACAAGAGCATCAGATGCTTACAAATGAGGGGCTGTACAAGGCTATCTCACCAGCACCAAACTTGGAGCACAACCCAGTCCTGGCACCAGCTTGGTGAAAATGCCTGCATGCCAGTGACTCACAGAACAAGGATGTGGTCCCAGACTCCTGAGATTTTCAGTCTCCTCCTCTATTCCTGAGGTCAGTAGCTTTCACAAGCCTGATTCATGGAGCAATTTCTCTCTTTTTCCTTAAGGTTGACCAGCTGTCCTGGCCAGGAAGGTGAAGCGCACAGCAAGATAAAAATTAAGGAAGATTTCCTAACTCAGGTGCAGAGCTCTATTACAGCAGCCCATGCAGAGAGCTGAGGTGCTTTACACCCCTTTATGTCCCTGTGAAACTGCATGATAGTTCTTCTAATTTTATATTGCAGTTCTGGAAGCTGTGAAGATCATGTTTCTTTTTCTGTGCCCTTTTTTCTTTCTTTTTTTTTTTTTTTTTTTCTTTCTCCTGTGAAGATCACAAGTTTTCATGGGAGCAGTTGATTTTCATTATTCTCGTTGTTTCAGACGGAGAAACAAGTATTTTAGGTAACTTTACCAAGACAGTGCTAAGAGAAGAGAGTTGTTTTGCAGAGCAAGAGAGCAACTCTTGTGAACATTCTTGCAGCAGTTTGTGCACAAATTTGAATTGCACATCAGACACCAGTACAAACATCAGTTTTCAAATACATGCGGCTTCTTAGATGATAAGTGAAATTGCTATAGAAATAGGCGCTATTAGAAATACACCACTGAACCATATTTTTAGTTCTATTTGAAGCCTTAAGGATATACAAATTCCATTTAAGTGATATAAAATCCTCTGACTTCCAGAGGCAGTAGTCGTATTCAGTACATAAGAGGACTCAGTGTATTAGGAAAGTGTAGTTAGTAATTTAAGCAGCAAAAACTGAAGCTGAAGTTGAGAGTCACTAGTTTCCAGCAGCTATGGCTATGCATGTATGTACTACTGCGTTGGTTGTCTCTGCACTTTCAAATTCTTCCAGCCTCCACAGAACCCTTTCTATGGGTTCATTCTATGGGACTCATTAAAGACTATTTTTCTAAGGGCTTTGGATGTTGTCTTTTTTATTCACTCCCTCAAGAGGAGAGATGAGAGTGATGCCAAGGTCTGAACTTCCCTCTATGCTGTTTTATCACTGTCCAGCCTCCCTTGCTGACTCCCCTCTGACTCACTGGCGATGCACTTATTATCCACTTTGGCAGGCAAGCATTCAGCTATTCCTTCAGAAATTAATTTGCCCAGTGGACTTTGCTTCCAGAATAAGAATACCATAACACAATCCGAACAATCACACTGCTAACTGAAAACATCAGCGCTAGCAGTCGGTCTTTGTGGAGTAAGTTTGTAGTCTCAGTGCATTTCTCAATGCCATCCAAAACTAGCAGGCTTTTGAGACTGAGAATGAAGGGGCTGGGACTGTCTTTTCCCCCTGCCGGGAAAGACACTGTGGAGCTGTGGTTTGCTTCTGCTCCCCACTTGGTTACCTGCTCTTATGCAGAGTGGTGAGAAATGGGTTCAGCCACGGGGGCTTCGGTGTCTCTCAGAGGCAATTCCCGTAGCGACGTCACATTTATGAACAGATTCCTGCTTGCATTCTCCCTCGAAAGGATAAGTGCTGCGAAGGATGCAGCTTTTGGATGTGCTTAAGATATACATTTTTTAATTGCTCTTACATCTTTAAAAAATTTGCAGAACAAGTGATTTTTGTTGTTGGACATGAAAGTGACTGCAATTCAAGAATTCATAGGATTATTTTCTAAAAAAAATTCTTGGGATTTATTTACCTTCTTTTTTTTTTTTTTTTTCTCTTGTTTTTCTTTTTTCCATAGGTTCCTAAACATGACTGCATTCCCTATTCTTAATTGTCCCCCTGGAAATGTTTAGCCAAATTATGCTTTCAGTCACCCTGGTATAAATCCAAAGTAGCTCCAGTGAGTTCCGGGGAAGAAGGCCAGATTTATACCAGTACAACTAAGAAGAAATTTTGACTTAGGGCTCTGATATACTGTTCCACTGTTTACAGGAAAGTTCTGATCAAAATATAAGCTGAAGTTTTCAAAGAGATTTTCTCCATAAATCAATATCCTTGCAAGTCTAGTCATTAAAAAAAACAAACCCCAAAACACAACCACCACCAACACCCCCTGAAGAAACTTGCCCCATTTTATTATCCTGACTGGGTTAATCTCTTTTCTCTGAATGTTTCTCTTTGTTTGGATTTGAATCCTAAATAACAGCAACTTGCTAACAGCACAGACTTGATTTAAAACTCACAATGACAGTCTAAGGCCCCCTGAAAAAGGGTTAACCATAGACCATACACTAAAGTATCTGCTTAAAAAAATAAGTCTTTAAATCATTTTATGTTTAAGAGAATTTCTTTGCACCCTTCCCCCTTTCAAAAAGAGAAAAAAAGAAGTGAGACCATCTTAACTGTAAGAGGCAGTTTATTCAGGTGGTATGAATCAGACAGGGCTCACTGATGCAAACTATAGCCTCAGAAAGCACAGCAGGCTCTGAGCCTCACAGGGCTGCTCCACGAAAAGAAGCATAACAAAAAACAGAGAAGAACAGGCCTGCAGTAATCTCCTTGCCCTGGCTAGAAAACAGGGGTGAAGGAAAGCTGCCCTCTCATTATGGTTTTGGTCTCAAGGTTAGAATTAGACCCTTAGGGTAAGCAGCTGTCAATTAGAGATAACTCCAACCAATGCTGTCTGAAATCTTGGACTTATCTCCTAGCAACTCCCCTTCTTTCAGGGCAGCAACCCTCTGCTCTGCCTTCAGCTCAAGAGTCATCCTGAAGACAGAGAAATAACCTTTTCAATTTGGGCAGATGCATAAAAATCCAGCTTCCAGAGCCTGCATGAAGCCTGCGTGACATTTGACTGAAGCCGGGTTTTAATCTAGGCTGATTATATATTTGCTTTGTTTTCCATGTTGCAGATGTTGAGAGGTGATTTTGCTAAAAGTATGTTCGCAGATAATACCTACAGAACCAGGAGGTTTTAGGCGCGCTGTTGTTTGCTCAGAGAGACGCAGGGTTATCGTGTTTGTGCATCTGCTGGTGCATCTTTCCTTCACGCTGCCTTTTATACTGGGAGAAATTTGCCAAGAGTTGGGAATTAGGAGTGGCCATGGTTACAGCAGCAGCTCTGGAGTCCTCTATCTGGTGTGGCAGGGTACATACAGAGCACCGACAAGCATAAATCCTATTAAGAAAAGCACGAGGTTATGCACCATTTGTGTAGGAAACATGAGAGAATTTGAGGGAGAATTTTAAAAGACACCAAAAGCCACCTCCACCTCTGTTTTCAGAGTTTACCATTCATTAGGTTTGTTGGTTTTTTGCTTTTTTTTCAGATCCATAGCAATCCCTTTTCCTAACCTGGTGAAGGGTCTGAAAGGAAAGAGGGAGAGGGGGATCAGAGAGAGGAAGAGCAGGGAAAGAGAAAAGGGGTGCTTGCAGAAAAATAAGGGTGGGGGAAGAAGCTCGTCTTTGATTCAGTTGGGGTCCGTATTCACAAAGAGATCGCTCAGAAATTTTGTACAAATGGCAGGAGCAGAATGTGAGCGCAATGAGGGGCCTAATGCAGGCGCTTGTCCTGTAATCAAAGATTCAGCTCAACATGAGTCCTTTGTGAGACAACAGCATCATTCTCCACCCGGGCTAACCCCTGAATGCAGAGCAGCTCTCTCGAGCAAGGCAGGCAGGATGAGCCTCGCGTTTCTTTGTCTTGTTTGGAAAATATGATTATTTTTTCTTTCCCCCCGCTTCTTCTTCATTTGTTTCTCTTCTAAAGAAAACATTTTTCGATATGCCTGTAGTCAGCCAGAGGATGTTTGTGTGAGGGGAGGCACTCTCAGGGCGAGGACAGAAGCAGATGGGCTGACATGGTGGAGTGAGGGCAGCTCCAGCCTGCGCTTGGTGAGAGCGTGCAGAAAGATGGCTGACATTTCCACGCCAGTGAATGCATGATGGGCGTCTTCCTCTGCGTAAGCACAATTCCCCCTTCCTCAGGCTTTAGCAGCCCTACATAGATGAAACATACAGGGATTCCTGTTTTTTTTCCTGCTTAAAGCCACTTGGCAGTAGAATCTCTCAACCCTTCGAAACATTTTTCTTTTTTTAAAAAAAATATTTTACCATTTTATTAAAACGAAACAAAGAATTTCAGTCTGGGCAAACAGACTTTTTCAGTTGGTTGCATTAGATATCCCTTTTTTTGAGTTTGCAAACACTGTTTCTGTAAATATATGTATTTTTAATGCCATGCTAGAAAATTATTTTTAAGCGAAATAGAAGATATAAAACAATGTTTATCTGCTTCCTGATATTTTTGCTTGGTCTGAACATTACCTGATGTGATGGGTATAATCTATTCAGAATTTGGCTCTTAAGAACTTGAAAGAATATGTAGAAAGTAAACCAGCCTTGCAATCCTTAAAGCTTTACACAGAATCAATACAAAGGAATACAATTAAAGAATTGCCATGCAGAAAGTGAACATAAAACTAAGCAGCCCAGTTCAACATTTTGTCATTCTGGGGTTACAGCAGCGTAAACCAGCATGGCATTGTGGCAAGGAGGCAGGTCCCAGATTCTTAGGAATCCCATTAATTCTTTGCTTTCTTCATTTGCTAAGTGCTTATCTCTATAGAGAAGTGACTGCTACCTCTAGCATTGCTAAAGGTATTTGTTGAAAAGGCTACCCAGAAATGGGCTCAAGCCTACATTCCTCGCTGATATGACAGGGAGTCTTGGAAGCAAAAGGCTGAGTGTTTAAATTTCAGGCAAGCTTACTTTAGGCACAAACCTCATATAAAACAATCAGACATGGTAATATTACTATTTTAGCGTACAATGTGAAATGTAAAATATTGCTGAGCACCCAGGGGCAAAGTAAAAAGGGAAAACATAGTTCCAAAGAACAGACTTTTTGGTACAAATGGAAACATAAAAGACGGAAAATATTACTGGTAAGGTAACCTTATTCAACTCAAAATATATTTGTGATATCTGCTGGATATGTAGCATCATTTTTTGACTTGATTCTCCAAGACACTGTTGAAATTCACCTGTGTGCTGTATGTGTGTAAGTATGTGTGTATATTTGTGTAGGCATATGTCCCTCAGGCACCTTGCAGCTGAAGATTTCGGAAGACTAAATTGTGTATTTTTCTGTCTGGTTGTGTGTGCAATTGCATTTACCTACATTTTAATATTCCATATATCCAAAATACTGTGAAAGTCTAGTTGCACAGATGGGACGTAAGGTTTTATCAGATTATTATTTAATATTTGTACACGTACTCAAAATTATACTTGTCAAAAGTGAGCAAATATAAATACCCAATGGATTCTTTTCTTTTTTTTTTTTTTTTTTTTTTTTTTTTTTCCATAGGGCAGACGTGTGTTTTCAGTTTCGCATTGTAAATTTGCAGCGTTACATAGGATTGCAAAAAGTTTTGCATTTTCAAACCAGGCCTGGCTTTAATTCTTGGTGTGATGTAATCACTACCATACCCCTTCTTGCTGGGGAATAAAAACAGAGAGAACCCTGCAGGCTTTGTGGCCTACCGGGCTGCCCTGGGCTCTGCTGTGAGAGCTTCCAGTGTGATTCAGCACTCCACCCCTATTCAGGGACCGAATAAGAATGTGCTTAAGTGCTTTGTGCTTCGAAAACATGCTTAAACGCTTTGTTGAATTGGGAACTAATTAAATGACTGAAAGTTCAAACTTAATATCTCAGTGTAAGGAATGTGTGAATTTTCCCACAGGAAAGAATAGCATGCTCTGAAAATATGGGCAAAAAAGATTTTATTTGTTTCCTTGGGTTTGTTTTGTTTTGGGGTTCTTTTTGTTGTTGATTTCGGTGGTGGTTTTTTTTTTCCTTAGGAAATAGGGTATCATCAATTTTCAAGACCTTTCCTTCTAAATAATTTTTAACGAAATTTCAAACATGCTTAAGAAAAAATGACAGCAAAATAAAAATTTACAGTTTCACCGATTCATTTTGTAGTTAAAGTTTTGTTTTATTTCTCAAATTAAAGAAATGTCACTTTGTTGGATTTTTTTATTTCTCTTTCTTCAGATGTTAATTTTTACTTTTTTCCAAGTGCCTCACAGAAGGTTGGCAAAGTTCCAGAATAACAGCTGGAAGTGAGAAGGAATGAAAAAGTATATCATAGAAATTCAAATGAGAAATAGGATATACATTTTTAATGGGTATGGTTATCACTCATTTGAACAAATTATAAACGAGGGATTGTTTTTTAGATTTCCAGATGTCTTCAGCTCAACATTGGATGCCTTTCCAATAGACAAATATAAGCGATTAACTTCACAGAATGTCTGCGGGTTGAAATTCAGACAAAGATAGAATGCTACATTCTGGCCTTCAGAGCTCAAAACATTGGAGATAGGAAATTCTGGAATCCTGGATTTAACCTCAATCAGGGTATATGTGGGAAAAGGTACTTCATGTCTTGAAGAGTGATTTTTTTTTTAATGTGTTTTCTTTTTTTTTCTCTTGGCTATGTCCAAGAAACCATATTCATAACATCAGAAAGGGTGCCTGTTAAGATTGGATCTATTGACATAATTAACTTATTTGCAAACAGTTTAATGTATTTTTGTCTCGGTCTGCCTTCTTGCACACACCAAAACTACCCTGATTCAGCTCCTTGTGAATTAGGGTGTACAGCAAATAAAGGAACAATCATCTAGTCCAAACATATTTGCATTCTTAATATGGTGCACACATTCAGGCAAGCGGCAATTTGCATGAAGACCATGAGCCAAATTCAGTTCTGACAGTAGCAGGCATAACTTTATTCAAATCAGACAAGCAGCAGGCATTTAAAAGGGCCAAGAATAGGTGCTGTGTACTTGCTGCATACCCATGCTCCAGCATAACGCATTGCTGTTGCTCAGAACTTCACATTTTCCTTAGATGGACCAGAGTTTACCAAAACTAAATGCAAGTGTCAGCTGCAAGTTTGGGTATATATGCAATAGCTTGAAAAATATATAGCTTGCTTGTATGCCCAGCTTTCGGTGTCAACAGTAAGCATACTTTTAAAAATTATTCTCTTTGCGAGCTTTCTTAACAGGGATTAGCTGAGAAGCAGCATGCCAGGATGCCTCTGGCCACCTTCAAAGCATCCTTGTAAACTTGGTCACAAGCAGAATCAACTTTATTTTGTTCAAAGTAGCAGCATTTTTTTAAGCGCTCATTTTGTAAGTGTTCTTACTAATACTTTAATGGTGGTTGTATACCCCAGTGCTGTGGAGCTGGCTGATGTGTCTTGCTGTGTTTCAGCGAATGTTGTGAGGAATCTACAGCAATTAGCTGTTCATGCCTCTGCTTTCCTGTTTTGTGCCTTCCCTTTCATGTATCAGATGTTTGTAAGTTTTCCATTAGACATTTCCTGCTTCTAATAGATGTTTGTGAGGATTTTGCTTTGAGCTATCAAGGCTCCAATTTGTGCTGAGATGTTTGGTTTTGTTTTAGGGCTGAGGGGTCTTTGTACTCCTTTCTTCCTAGAAAACATTATAATCTGGAAAAAATAAATAAATTGTACTTTGCAAAAAGTGAATATAACTCCTTCATCTAAATGGCATGGTTTGCACATGTGTCTTTCGTCAGCAGATCACTCCTAAAATAAAAGCACTTAAACTTCAGTTTCTGCCAACTTATCAGACACCGATTGGTGACAACATATATGTATTGCAGTTTCTAAAGGCAGCTTTGTACTCCAGTGTTTTCATCTTCTTTGCCCTGTTTTTTTTTCTTTCTCTTTTTAATTTGAAACGGTGACTGATTTCTTTTTCTGTTTCCATCAGCTTGATGTGCTGTACTTAACAAGTAAGAAGCTTTAGCTGCTTTTGAAAGAAGAAAATACCTCTTAAAAAGTGTTTCAAATGAGCATTGACCACTGTGAAGTGGCAGTCAAAATTAACAGGAAAGGCATAATTGATTCCCTGAGAGTCATACATGAAAACTAGCTTAAATTTTACAAAACCGCTTCTGACGTGTTTAAATACTTAAATAAATGTGGTGCTGATCTTTTAATCCCCTCTTCCATGTTTTAACAGTGGAGCAGCGTACCCAGGCACCAAGGCAGCCCCAGCCTCTCTCGGAGGGTGTTTTTGCAGCAAGGAGCTATCTATCATCCCCCCATTCACGTGGTACCAAGGTTTCTGGATCTGTATTTTGCTTATCGAGCCACCAAACCTATGAATCATCAAAGGAAGCTGTCAATTCACAGCACATCACCCGCGCTTTGAACTTAGAAATGAGTCGAACATTTTGGAGTTTTATTTATTAAGGTCAAGACTGGATTTGAATTGGCAATGAGGCGAGGGGAGTGGTGAGGGGAGAGGAGGATGGCTGCTGACTCAAGAAACCTGCTGGGACTTTGTGGCCTACTGCTAGGCAACAGCCCATCCCCACCACAGCAAACATACGACCACAAAATGAATGACCTCATCTACAAATCAGCTATTTGATATGCAGATCGGACTGCAGCCCTCTTCAATAATACAACGCTGCGCAGGCAGCAGGTGCAGCAGGAAAAAGTACATGGCCTTTCCACGTTTTAAAAGGCAGGGCTGGCCTGTGCTTCCTCACTCCCCCTGGTCCTTTGCAATTCCTGAAGCTCTATTACCTTCATTTTTTATTTAGACCCTTCATTTAAAGAAAACATGGCTACTCCCTTTCTGTGCCTCTCTGCGCCCAGTCTTAGGCCAAGGGGAGAAGAGGCAGGGTTAAGAAGCTGGGCCAGCAGCCCTGATGATCTCTTCAGCATCTGAATGCACAACCTGAATAAACAAGAAGCATTTTAAGAAGGAATTGTGATTGCTGAGGTTTTTCCCTTCTCAGATGTCATGTCTTTGCAAACCACTATCAAAGTGTAGTTTGGTGTTTGGTTTTTGGTGTTTGTTTGTTTGTTTTTCCAAAATAGAGCTCCTTTTTGTGCAGAGAGAAGTGCATGCTGAAGAAGGTATCGTTCTCTGTGCATGCATACTCCCCTTTAATTGTTTGGCACTGATTATGTTAATGCCATTTGCATTGTATGTAGCTCCATGCAGTTTTGAGGGCAGATGTGCAAAAAACCAAGCACCGTTTTGTAACAAAATTAAAGTATTTTTCAGCTGTGTGTTAAAAAGAATAAAGAGCTGCTACTCTGGACTATGAAACAGCACTGAGCCTCTTAGTGGGCCTCAAAGAGCAATAAAACACAGTGTAATATAATTTGTATTGTCTGTGGTTGCAGGTTATGTCCTGAAAGTCGTAAACTATTACAGCTTTATTGCTATGCTGCTGGTATTAACTAAATGAAAGGGTTATTTGTTCTAAATCTGTAGTCTGTATGATAGCGAACCTTAAATTCATCAAGAGCAATTGAAGAAAAAGGAGGTAAAAATGCTGCAGAGCCAATAGAAACAAAGCTGTAACGCAGAGGCAAAACAACAAAACAAAGGTATGGTGTGGTGTCTAACACCTCCGAGCTTCTGCCTCATGTTTATGGTGCGCAGCATTGATCATCCCTGAGACAACAAGGTATATTCAGCTGATGGGCCTGAAGGAAGCCTTGGGCTGCTTGTTACAGGAAGCTATGAAAAATTAGGTATTTACACCATTGTGTTTAGATCATTCTGGGACTCTAAAGAAAGATCCTGGTTTTTCTGAAACATGAGAGCTCCTTCTTTTTTCCCCCTTAAGAGGGTTTTTTTGTTGAAAAATGCACCTGAGTAGTAAAGACAGTGATTTAGAGAGCCAATCTACCAATACCGTGCCTTTTCCCTGAAAGCTGTGAAAATGTTTAGAAGGTTTTTTTGTCTGAAACCTTGGAATTTCCTGTTGAAGTGGAATTGTTGTTTTCCACTTGATCCAGTTGTAATGCTCTCGCTTTATTCAGACTTGAATTTAAACATGGATGAAATGTGTGTCATTAAACTTGCTCAAGCCCATGAACTATTTGTCAGATAATTCTGCAGCTGGTTCCTCATAACCTTCAGCTCCTGCATAAGCTATTTGTTGCTGGTACCGGGGATAGGGTCTGGCTGGTCATGAACTCTTTGCCCCTCTGAACTCCTTCTGTCAGGTTTATGTGGAACAAACACCTTTAATTTGAGTTCAGAACGTACATCAAGTTAAGGCTTTCAAATATTTGCTTAAAATTGACCAACCTGTAAACTATTTTTTACTATAAACTCACCTACAATAACGCTTACAGAAAATGAATGCTAACAGGAAGGATGCAAAAGCACTCAAAGGAAATGGGTTTGGACACTCACATGCATGTTGATGACACAATTGTAATACTGTCCTATTTCTTTCAAATGGGCTCTGCTGCTAGAAAACATTTTAGATGTCTGATTTTGAACCTATGGCTCAGGGTCCCCAAGCTGTTGTCTTTAGGGCTTCGTTCAGGACAGAGTCGGAGTGCTGCCAATCTCCACATTTGTCCCCTGCCTGATGGAGGACAAAGCTGGCAGTTTGAAATGCTTTGGGGTTTGATACCAGGGAGCTTGAACAGTGTCTTGAAGGTGGAGCAGGCCCAAAAGATGACACAGACCTGGCCTCCTGATGTCGTGTGGGTGAGCAGCAGGTGAGGGAAACGGGGAGCAGGACTGTCCCCTCCTCAGCCGCAGCTGTGCCGTGTTGGTGCGGTTTTGTGAGGTGATATGGTGGTGCACCTGCTTTCTTCTGTTTCTCTGAAGACAACCCATGCTGCTTAGCTGGGAGAGTGTGGGCCATTTTAGGGGCTAACATCACTGCCTTTTGCCCAGGATCAAGGCAAATTCTGTTATGCTGGGGGAATAAGGTTGCTGGTGGTCTGTTTTCTCAAAGTGGGCTCCAAAAAACTCAACTTTGAAAACCTCTATGTGCTTTAAAGTCCTTAACCACTCTCCTTTGCAACATCTTGGGTGGTTGGACAGATGGTTACTTGAATATATTTTAAGTTTTGAAAGTATTTGGGTTTGAGAGCATTAACCTCTGTGGTCTGTTGGTGACCGTACCGGCAGAGCGGGGCTGGGGAGTGGGGAGCCCCTCCAGGACCCTGGCCATGTGCTGACACCTCTGAGGCCTCAGGGCATATCCCAGGCACCTTCCACTCCCAGCTATGGCTCAGCTCACCAGCAGCTGCTCCACTGACAGCATCCTATGCCTGGCACGGTTGCAAAAGGTATCATTAACTCCTACATTTTTAAGGACATACCATAAGACAAGATTTCCAACTACAGGCAATTTGTTCTGAGTAATAAACATTAGAAAATTTTTGACTACTGTAAACATGGGACCCTCCAGTTGCAGTTTTAGTAGCAAATGTAAGTGTCAAGAAGCCAGAGCGGGTGAGAGCACAGTTGCTGAATGTGACCATCCAGGGCTGGGGCTGGCAGAGCATGGTGGCACAGCTGCAGGCTATCCCCTGCCTGCAGGATCCAGTGCCAGAAAGTGATCTGGAGCATTTTCATGTAATATTTGAATGAGGTTTTAAATCAAGATGCCAGTGGTGTGTACAGATCACAAAAGACAAAGCTGTTGGTATGAAAGTGATTTGGGATGAGCGCTGGATGCTTGGACAGACTGCCTGGGCAATAGCAAGCAACTGAAGAGCCATTTTTGAGCCAGCTAAGTGGCATCTGTTCAGAGTTCTTGCCCAGCGCAGGCTTCCTTCCCCTGTGACAAGGCGAGGCACATTCTCCCTGTCCCGCCTGGTGGCACAGAAGTGGCGGTGTCTGCTGCTGTCCCTGATCCGGGGCCCCGCAGGGGCAGAGTCTACTGATGCGGAGCTGCTGCTGGGACAACATGAAAGGGTGAGATTGTTCCTGCCTGGCCGAAACGCAAACAGGGAGCTCGCTGGAGCCCTGCTGGCTTGCAGTCGGGGAGGAGAGCAAGGGTGCTGGTGGAAGGAGGACAACAGATCCCGCAGTGTTAAGGCTGCTCTTGCTGAATGCATCCCACTAAAGAACAAAGCAAGGAGAGCCTTGCTCTTGCAAGAATTTGATCCACTGAGCAAAGCTGCTACAGCCTTAACCCCTTCATGGCGAGCTGTTTGGGATGTAACTTGACTAGAAAGCCATTGGGAAGTGGCAGATTGTAACGCTTTACAGGCGAGCAATGCCACAGGATCTGGAAAGGGATTACTGGCTCTAAGAAGTAGGCCTTTGCTTTCGCACTTGATTTTTTGAGGGGAGGTGCTAGCGAAGCAATTGTGGCAGGCCCATGGCATTGAAAGAGTTATTACAAACCGGAGGATAAAATGTCAGTGATGCCTGATGCAGAGAAATGTGCAGCGTTAGCAGATATATGCTGCTGATCTGGTAGCAGCTAGCCCTCTCCCCTCAACAATGTGATATTTCTGGGTTTCAGTAACCAGCCCCATAGGAGGTCTTCCTTGATACTTTGAACCAAATTGTGGCATTTGGCTCCCAGCCAGTGAAAGGAAGCAAGCAGAGCTACTGGCCTTCAGGAAGGGTTTGGGGAAGGATTGCATCCGAGCTGGTGGGCACGCAAGGGCAGCACACAGGCTCCACCGGGCATGGGTAGGACCTAGTAGCTGTTCTGTGCCAAGGCAGCCCTTCGACAAATTTTCTAATCCCACTAGAGCAGACACTGTGCTCAGGAAAGGAATCATTTCCATATCCTTTGAGTGTGAGTGGTGTGATTGTGTGAGGCCAAGTGCTGTGCTTTCGACCGTGCCGATGGGACTCGGCTCAGAGAAATAGCGTGTTTCACATTTCCCCCACGCTCGCTCACCCTCCCCTGGCTGCTCTCTCTCCCTGCGGATACTCTGCTGCCAGTTCCAGCCTCCTACAGCCGATAAACTCAGATCACAGCCGTGGTCCTGGCTTGTTTCTGCAGCTGCAGGGTCACAGGCAGAAGTGCAGACGTCTTCAGCCCAGCCCTGCACAAGTCACAGCCAGAATTTTTGCTGAGGTACTTGTACTGAGCTTTGACAGTCGAGTGTGACTCTGGGTTTGGAAATCACTGGGCTATAACTGCCTCACACCATGCACTGCACTCATCCACGGTGATATTCCTGCTGCTTGGGGCATCCTCGTTTCTAATTCTTAACTAGAAAGGTCACTCTGAGGCTCCTTCTGTGCTGGATGTGATTTGCTCCTATTGCAATAGTGTTTGCCAGCACATAGTACCGACAAGCCATGCTGGTAAACATCAGGTTTATACTAGCAAGAGACTCCCTTGAGTGAATAAGCACTATTACAGGAGCATCTATGTTTACACTGGAGGTTTTGCCAGTCACCCCCCTGACAAACAAGGGGCTGGCTTCTCTTTCACTTCATTCTCACACACAAAACTTTAAAGAATAAACTAGATTTAAGCTGTAGCTGAACAACTGCAGACAACAATACAAAAATTTGCTTCCAGGCCTGAAAGTACTTGAATTTCTTTTCGTAATGGTCTTTCTGCAGATTGTATTGCTCTTTTTCTTTTTTTCTTTTTTTTTTTTTTCCCCCAAAAAGACCCATATTGTAACACTTTAACAGAGGAAACTCACTCTGCCTCTGCTTTCCTGCTTGGTGTATATTTAAATAATTGCTGCATTTTAACAAGCTAAATTGCATTCCCACCAGCTGTCCCTCAGACCAAACCTTCAAGGATATGCTAAACAATAATGACTGCAACAACAGTAAATTTAAAAGGCCTCAAGATCTCTTCAAAGATAAGATGTCTTGCTGTTTCCCTTCCATACCCAGGCACTTTCATGCAGATTAGTAAGACCGCATGCGGCCTGTAGCCTACTCGGGCAGAGCAATGCCAGGAATGGGGCGAGTTCGGTTGCCCCTCTGCAAACGCAGGGAAGGAAAACATCAAAATCAGAGGGTGATGCTCCAGGGGAGAGCCCGGGTAACTGCTGAAGCCATTGGGGCTGAGCCAGGGTGAGTCGCGTCGCCTGTGACCTGGCAGGCATTAGCTTTTCAAGTATTTCTCCCTCGACCACAAATCACGAGATAGCTGCTCTTCTCTACGTGTCATCTTTTGTCCTGCAGGGCTCTGACCTATGACTTCCCCCTGGCCGGTGGCTTGGTGCCGGGCATTGTCCAGACAGCCTGGGCGGGCAGCGGGCACAGGGTACCGGGCACTGGGCTTCGGGCAGCGGGGGCGAGCAGCAGGGGCGGACAGTGGCTGCTAGCCCAGCGGCTGAGCTGGCTGGCGGCAGATGGGGAGAGCAGGAGCCGGGATTAGCAATTCCTTTTTACCTACCCACCCCTTCCCCGGCCCCAGCTGGCTGTTTAAAAAGAAAGCCATAAACCCATTAGTACAAAGACAAATGAATCCCGTACCCTGAGGCATTCCTTCATTCAGAACCGGCCTTTAACTACTTTTCCAACCTTCCTCCTTTAAAACCCTCCATCTTTTGGGTTTGGTTGTGTAAATAGCAGAGTTAGGGAAAATGCTCGATAATACATTTTGCTAGGAGTTTTTCAGTAGAACTCCGTAACCTCACTTTGGACGTATGCAGGTATATACTCATATATGCATGTGTGTTCACATGCTGCATAAATCTGTCAGCATGTGTATGTCCAAGTATAGGTTCAGATACGTCTGCTACATTATTTATATATACTGGTTTTTTAGTACAGTGTAAATTTAGGGACATATAGCGTCAATTAACATTGGAAACTGACTGTGTATTATAGTTAAGTTTAATATGATATGATTTTATGTTTCCTTGATTTTACATTAATGATAAGCACATGTGAGCCTGTGGATCTGCAGCCAATGTGAATTACTTCCCCTTGCAGCTACATGGGATGTAGAAAAT
The DNA here is from genome assembly GCF_023634155.1 of Falco peregrinus. Taxonomy (NCBI): domain Eukaryota; kingdom Metazoa; phylum Chordata; class Aves; order Falconiformes; family Falconidae; genus Falco; species Falco peregrinus. The sequence goes on from NC_073727.1 coordinate 65,269,479, forward strand.
AACGTGGCAATACTGTGGTAAGTGTAAAGGACTTGCCACAGCACTGCGGTGGGAAGGGCTTTGAGGAAATTGCAAGTGAAAATAAAAATAAGTCTTTATGGAGTTGTTGTTTGGTTGTTTCCCAGCAAAAGAAACTGCCATAGATACAGATGACATAGCACCGAGGAAGTACTGTGTGCTGAATTATGTGCATGGTAATCCATTTAAAAGATGCAAATAAAGTTGTTTAAAAGTGAATCCAACTGAATTAAATATGCCTGAGTTATACTTCAGATCTTTTGGAACTGCGTGTGTTTGAATGTGCTACTACTAAACTGTGAAAATATAGGCAAAGGGACACTACCTAAGTCACTTGTTTTTTAACTTTGTCATGATCAATTACTTCCTATTCAGCTGTAATTCCCAATTTCCTGCTGTTGATTGTATACTAATATATAAAAATGTGTTAACTAGTCCATAGTTTAAAAATGTGTATTTAAACTGAGTGGAAGACTTAAGCTTCTTTTGTATTAATTTCATCTGATTTACACTGGGCATCTCACACCTTTTCCAACTAGCTTTATCACCTTTTGATTTTTCAGCCTTTTTCTTGGAGTTTTTTACTTTCCATATGGAAACAAAATCATGTCATGCGTGTGGTAGATTGCGTTCATTAATCACACATAGGACTTTCAGTCAAAATCATATGGATTATAGCTTGAAACACTTTTAAAGTAGTAGGCCCCTTTACTCTGCTGTGACCACTGCAGCTGAGCAGCCACCAGTGTGACCACACTGTCTATCCCTTCAGAGCAGGCGGCAGAATCAAGGGCTAATGCTTGATAATGACTGGCTGGGTTTTATGAATGTAGCTATCTACTCCATTAAAATCAAATGTAGCCACAGAGACTTCCTTATATCACAGCTCTTTCTTAATCAAGGCTCACATCATAGCCAATGAAGTTATAGATTAGTAAAGATTTTGCCCTTAAGTGAAAATCCTTGTATTTGGTTTATGTAATTTATAAAAATCTGGCTGGGCTAGAACACATTAAGTATTCTTCTCCTGTGTGAAACCCATCCAAGCTCAGGGTAGATTAAGTTAGTTTTGCTTTATATCATATTGCTTGTCATGAATAATCTTGAAGTCAAGGGTGATAGACACATGACATACTGTTAAACATGACTGGAGGCTTTTCAAGCAGCCGGTGGACCAAGAGGCACAATCCTGTTAAGGTTAAATGGAGTTCTCTGAGTAAAGACATGATTTGCCCACGCAGTTAAGTTATCTAGAAGTCTAAATCTCGTTGAAACACTTATAAACCTCTCCTGTGCTTTGGAAAATTGTGCCCTTAGTCTTCTATGGATGTCTCCATCTGCATGCTTGAAACAGAGGGTAAGCCAAGTTGATTATGTTTTCTAAAACAACCTAGCTCTTCACTGTAAAAGAGGCCAAAGAGGGCAGTGCAGCACAAGGTGACAAGCTTCAGGCCTCAGAATAGTCACAGATTAGCACAAATTGCTTTCATAAACAGGATTTCGCAGAGACTGGAGCTGTGAATTGTTATTGTAATGCACAACATTTTAATTGAGTTAATCGGCACAAAATGTTTATCTCTATTGACTGAGATAAAATGTCAAAAGCTCTTTGATGGCAACTGGAATTACAGTAGGAAATAGAAGTCAATGTTTTACAATGTGCTGCTGTTCGGATGTGTTTGCCGGCGAAATGAAACATAATGTTGCTTATCTCCAGGGTATCCATTTTGCCTTGAGAAAGGGTGTCCCAAAGCACCGCTGCAGAATTATTATTTTTTTTTTTTTTAAGTTCCAACCAGCTGCAGAGACAGGTGAAAGACAGGCTGGCTCAGGTTAATTCCACCTCTCCAGGGAAGCCCCCTTTGCACACTCTAAGCACAGGGCAAAGCTTTCACAAGGAGCAGTGGGGCTTTGCTTTGCCTATCGCCCATAGCTGGCTGCCCGCCTGCTCTTTCCAAGGGGGCAGACAGCTCAGGGGAGCAGCAGGACGGTCAGCAGCCAGGTCTATCCCTCCTCTCACTGCTAAGGCATTGCCTGGTGGTGCTGGGAAGCCACCAAAGAGATGTGAAAGAGAAAAAAAAAAAAAAAAAAATTAAGCGCCATGCCAGAGACACTCTGCAGGCAGGATCCAAAACCGAGAGTCCTGAGGCCAAATGGGAATTTAGCCAGAGACCATGACGCGCTGCCTGGCTCCCAGCTCAGGGCTGCTGAGAAAAGCCCGACTGCTCTTTTTGGATGTGTACGATGTCTTCCAGCTCCCAGCTCTCTTCCACTGAGTTCAGGGGAAGTCCTCATGGTCATTTTAACCCAGTTGCTACATGTCCATCCAGTGGAGGCCCTCAGGTGAAAGGTAAGCCAACTCCATCTGCAGCAAACAGCAGGGCAGCTCCTGAACCCTCTGCAGAAGCACATTCCCGAGTGAGGATCCAGGCAGCTGTGGTCAGTGTCTAGTCATGTCTGAGTGCAGGTGCTAGCTACCCTGCCAGATCGGGCCAGCACCTGCAGGCAGGCAGGGGAAGGTGTGAGAAGAGCCAGCAAGGGCACTTCTCCTCCTCCTCCTCCTCCTCCTCCTCCTCCTCCTCCTCCTCCTCCTCCTCCTCCTCCTCGGGACAGCACTCCCAGCTGCCGGTGCCCACCAGCATGGGCGATACACGCAGCTGCTGCTAACGGTGGGGAGCACGCCGAGTCTGGGAAGCTCAAGCCAAAATGTAGCTGTGTCTTTCCCTTTTTGTTACAGCGTATCATTTTATCAGCCCAGGGGGGTTCAGTTCTTTGCGAAGTTATAGTTATAATTTAACTTCCAGGAACGCAGCCCCCAACTTTGTTCAGAGGCAGCAGCTTCTCAGCAGCCCTCTGGTACTGGAGACCGCTGGCACGCAGCCACAGGTCAGAAAACACTGCCCAGGAAAGAGGGTGATGAAAGTACTGAGACTTTTGTTTAAACAATTTGCCTTCCTTTTCCCCTCGAGGAATAGTTTATAAATCGTATACCTGTCAAAGCAGTGCCAACACGCTGCTCAGACAAATTTCTATTTTTGACATGAGCATGTGTTTGGCTGCACTTCGGATAGCTGGCTGGAGCTGTGCTATTATGCGATGCATCTAGACGGAGCATCCCTGCGTTCCAGCGACCACCGTCTGTGACTGGGCAGGTCACCCACTCAAGCTAGAATTGCTGAGGTCTGATTCTCAATCCCTTGTTAATTACATATTAGGAAGCAGCTGATTTTTTTTTTCTTTTTTCTTTTTTCTTCTGACAGCTTGCAAAAACTCTTCCAACAGACTGGAGGGAAGGAATGGAACTGAGCAATAAAGTGAGGCTGAGGCTGCTGCAAGCAACAAACACAAGACAAGTCTATGTAGCCAGACAGTCCTGTTCCGCTAACTGAATGTGAGAAGTGGAAAAGGTGCGAGGCTACTGTCATTATATTGGTTCCTGGAGCACCTGCTTTTCTTTACGTATTTTTCATATAGTCATAAGGTCACATCTGTTGGTTTGGATGCTGCCTTCTTTCAAGAATAAAAAGAAAGAGTGCCATAAAGCCATCAAAAAGCTATTTTCAGGAATCAAAATCCCCATAAAATATTTTCATAAGATTGTCTGAATCACTTAGATCTGTTCTACCTATTATTCATTCTTCTGCTCTAGGGTGAACTTTTCCTGAAAGAGAGGCACTTTGTGACATATTTCATGATGTTAGCTAGCATAGCATCCAATAAACTAAGTGGTTTAGTAAGCAGAGTGCCTACCAGGCCATCAGTAGTAAATCCACAAAAGGTTAATGAACCCTGAAACTACAGTCATTTTTGTGTGGTGGCCTCTCTGCAACCTCTTTGAAAGAGACATCTTTGTGGTGTGAGGTGCAGAGAAACCACTCCAATGGAAACGAACTATGGCTGGGGAGCAGGGGCAAGTAGGGAGAAGTGGTGGTAGGAGCAAAAGCAGGATGGAGCTCCAGAATTTCTTTTTTTTAACATAAATTGGAGTTTTAACCTCCTCTCTTATGCAAAATGCTATCTTCCCACAGCAATCTAACATGGAGAACTTTAGTGTGCTTCTGTTATTCCTCTTTCAAGTTTCATTCACATGTTTATCTGTCCCTTATAAAAGGTCTGGTCTTCTTTCAGTAATTTATTTTTTTTAATGTCTGGGAATTAAGGTGGGATCATTTTTCCAGCAGTTGAGTAAAAGGTAGCTCCACAGGCAGTTTCCTGCAATTCTTGTGCTTTGAAGTTACACCAGAGAAATCAGATGTGTAATACAGTTGGCTTTTACTCACGTTGCAGGATATCATGTAGGTGCAAAAGGATGGGTCTGCATGACTAGGTCAGCTGCAAAAGTCAGCTGAGTTTTTTATGCAGCTTTTTCATTGGCCATTTTCAATTATTCTTCACTTGACCGATACATTTTATGCTGATTATACGTCATGCCTTTTTTTTTTTTTTTTTTAGTATTCTGCGTTGCTAAATGTTTGCAATGATTCCTTATTGCACATTACTACAGAGGGGGAAAAAATTGCTTACATGTAGTTGATTGTACAGGATAGAGCATTGCCACAAAGCTTTGCAAAAATTAAATTGATCTGGCATCATAGCAGGACAGTCACTTGAGAGCGTTCAAACATTAAAGGCTAGCACAGAAAGCAGAAGGGCAGGCAGTTATCCGAGTGAACTTATATTGGCAAAGGGAAGTGAGAGAAAGAAGAGATGGTTTTGCAAATATGTGACAGGAACACACAACAGAGAAGAATATGTTAAATTGTAAAACGCAGGAGGTGGTAAGATTTTGTCAGCTGAGACTTAGAGCTCTTTGGAACAGAGGCTGTCTTCACATGTTGCATTTTTTTTGTATTTATAAAGCAGGTTCTGACCTCAGACAAAGGTCTTTTCAAAGTCTCATCTATCTGCATCTTTAGTTCTCTAAATACCTTTCATAAAATGACCCAAAGTCATGTGGATTTAAAACCACCTCAGGTCTATAAATAAAGAATGATGATAGATGGCAGAAAAATGAGCTGTGGCAGGTAGATGTGCTGTGACCAGAGGGACCGGTCTGTTCTTATTTTGCATCTGCATTAATTAGCTAGAAGTGGGAGTAAATAGCATCTTAATAGAGAAATATTACAAAGGGACCTGGAGAAATTGTAGAGATTAATTAGATAATCTTCATAAGGCATTTTGAATATGAATATTTCTTTGCATACTTTCACTTAATTAAACATTTCATATAACAAAATCTTGCTATAAATAATTGGTATTTTCATCAATCATATAAGCATATAAAAATTTAATTTATACCTATAAAATTTTTTCATTTAATTCTCAATGTACGTAGAGGATGTGTCTCTGTGGGTATATGCCTGTCTGTACATATATGTGTATACGGGAGTAATAAAATATGTGTGGAATATATGTATTCAAACAATATCCCTATTGGGACAGAACTAAGAACAGTTTTCTTAGAAGACCAAGACTTTCCATCATCTATTTTTTATATTCACAGAAGTAGTAAGAGAAATGAAGAATGGACATGTGCAGATGAAAACACTTTACATTTTACAGTGCTAACTCCTTTTTATTAGAATCTAGATGGGAAAGAAAATAAAAATCTATTGTTCATTTTCACTTTGATCTTCATACCCATCATTTTACATACCACATGCTTTCCTCTTCCAAGGGCGTATATTATATTTATTTTGCAGCTGCAGTATATTGATTTTGGACTACCAAGTTCAGCGCAGATGAGTGACAAACTAAATAAGCTGGTGGGTGACTGATAAGTAACCGTGTTTAATCTCTTGGCTCCAAAATGAAATCCCATAACTCATTTCAACAATTTTAGTTTTGGTAGTCAGTCAAGAGCATGCAATCATATTAATTTTTTTTCTTATAAAAGTAAAGACCAGTTGCAGAATAGAAGCTTTCGTGGAAACTACTGCAATTCTGCATTCTTCCTCTACCAAAGAAGACACAAAATTATTCCCGTTTTACACTAATGCAGATTTATAGTTTCAGATGATGGTTTTAATTAGATGCAAATATTCATCTGCATTTCTTTCGCATTGTATTTATTGTTCAGTAACTTAATAGATTATTACTCCTTTATAACAGCTGTGTTTTTTCTAAGCCTTCATCCATGGAATAAACAACAGACTACACAACTTCCTAATGCAGTACTGTGGGGTTTAAAATATAGATGTCAGACATGAACAAGAAACTCATTATTATTAACAATAATAATGATACTAAATTATTTATATTTTTTATAAATATAATTATTATATATTTATATAAAATATGTATCTTTCTACTTTTGTATTATTGTTATTCTCTGAGGTGTTCTCTCAATAGAAACAATCCAGTTACCTGTAAACAGTAGTAAACAGTGTAAATCTTATAGCATGCACGCTGAGATCTTGAGGCATTAAAAATGAGTGTTTTTGAAATGCCAGCTACAATATTTAACCCAAAACCTCATTGAGACAAAAGCATTGTAAGGCTGGAAAGTTATCCTCTTTCTTGCCATAGCTGGACAACACGCCCAAGGAGAGCTTACAAATTGTAATGCAACGCAATGGTATCAAATTAATTGTGGCATACATACTCCAAGGCAACGGAGAGCAGAATATGTTCCATAAAATCACAGCTCGTGGAAGCTCATGCATTGCAAACCATTAGACTACTTGAAGCCAGGCTGTGTCTGCAGGGGAGCTGTGACTGCAGCATGGCCAGGCATACTGAGGCTTATTTTTCCCTAACTGTGGTGGCTACAGCACCGGTGAAATCCTCCGAGAATCTGTCATCTCTGATACAACAGATTTATTACTGTTCAAAACCTGAACTGGCTAAAGTATGGTTAGGAATGCCCACAGGCACTGCACTCACCCTTGAGTTGCAGCAGGGGTAGGCTCATCGCCAGGTGACCTTTTTTGACTGAAGAAGAACACTTGTACATCTCCTGCTTGTAGGTGTTTATATAAATAGACATTTTTAACGCCTTAACAAGATAACAGTTTTGCAGTATTGCTGAGATATTTCATTTGGAAATGCCTGACTGCAATAAAGGAATAAAATTGCCTAAGAAAATAAAAATTTCCTACAAACATTTCCAAAGAAAAATAAAAATTTCCACCTGTGGTTGGGAATAGGAATGTGTGCCATCTGATAACATAGCTGCCACCTGACTGAATGACATGGGATGCAAGGAGAAGAAAGTGTATGCTTCTGAATGACTTATTCAACAAAATCCAGTTAAATGGGTTAGTTAAAAGGTTAGCTGAACTGGAGATAGCCAGGGTTTGTTCCCACTTTACGTGCTAAAGAAAAAGCAAGTTTTGGCATGGAATGGTTGCTTGAAAACTTCTCATTAGGCAAACTTGCAGGGTTTTTTAGCATTTTCTGGTCAGGCAGCCTGTAGGTTATCTAAGCTGAGGCAATGGTGGGCACGTTAAAAAATTATCAAGCATTCCAATAACCTCCTGAGTTTGTTCCTGAAGAAGGAGAATGTGATAACAGCATGGTTCAGACAATTAAAATACAGTAAGGTTCACAGCAGAGGTGACTGGCTGTTTGAAAAGTGTTGCAGCACACAATTTATGACATCCTTTATTTTAACACTGCTCAGTATATCCTGTAAATGCTTTAATGTGCTTAAGCCAGTTTGCTCCTTTGTTAATGGTCCGTGATTGCAATCAGGCATGCCCCACAGACAGATTCACACTTCCGTGTGAAGTATTATTTGATAAAAACCCTAATCAATAAATCTAATTTCTTCCCTTGCCAGATACAGTTACATAATGTGTTTCCAATTTGGGCCTGGATCAGTTTCCTGGAATGCTGAATAACCTGTGAGAATCTGTAAGCTTTATACCAAGTTGGCATTCAAAATGATTACAACCGGTCTCTAGACCTTGCTCGGTAAAAAGAAAATAAAACTGTCCTTGAAACAATCTCACCTTTCCACAAGATTTTAAGGATAATTGAAAAGGTTATAGAATTAAATGAGGATAGCATATGTAATGCAGAGTGTAGCTTCCAGAGTTTCTTTTCTAACCACATTTTTACTATGTCATCATATATTATGGAGCTATGGAATCGTAATCCAAATAAATACTATGTTTTACTCTAAGATTGAGTGACTACTAGAAGCTGGACAGTTGGATGACACATTATTTCAAAGAGCATGAATTCCAACAAAAAGCCTTCCTTATGAAAAATATTACTGTAAATCTTACAAATCTTCCAGGCTTTGAGGAAATGCCTAGACTGGCCCGTATCTTCATAGAATAGATACACTGTAGAAATGTGAGCTCCTAAAACCTGAAAATTCCATCCCATAGGAGTTGCTTCTATTTGAAAGTTTAATTATTTTATTCATTGTTTTCACAAAATGGAAATTCTGTTAAAAATGTGTTGGAAGCATAAGTTCTTTCAATAAATGTGTTGAACTGAAGTCAGCCCTTTAGGTTCATCTTCTGCTGAGTATTGCATCTCTTCTGTGTCACAGGATCTTCTATAAATTGCATTTCACTTTCCAGCTGAATCACAGGAGTCATGCTGGCAGAGGACAGTGACAAAAGGGCATTTCCTTTTTATAACACCACATTTAGAGTCCAGCCATAAGGATTTTGAGTGTTACCCAAGGGAAGAGTGGGATTTCTCATTTCCAGCGCATACACCCGGGCTTGTTCTTGTAGTTTTTTCTAATAACTGCCTGCAGTAAAATACAGAAACAGTCCTTTTTTTGAGACAGAACGGCTGCTGGCAGCCCCTGGGGACCCAGGGCTGGCAGCCCACACTTGGCTGCCTCAGAGCAGTGCCTGGGGAGTCTTAAGTGCCTCATGTTGGGTCTCGGTTCTGATTCAGGGACTAGACTTCTAAAAATTAGATACTTCATCAACTGACCTAAGAAAGAAATGGAAATAAATAAATATGCAGAAAAGGGTAATGCATGTTACACTTAAACAGGTACCTCAGACAGGTGGGTTTAGTGACTGTCCAGTGGTGCTTGTTCTGTCTCAGCTAGATGTCAGGGGAGTTCGGCCTGGATTTGGGTAAGTAATTTTTAATCTTTCCAGGTAGGCAAGATCTCATTCACCTGTCTTAATCTTCATTCAAGCAAACAGCACAAGGGGAAATCCTGAAAGAGGGTGTTCAGTTTGTTTTTGTTTTTGTTTTTTTTTAATTATTGTAGTAGTAGTAGTAGCAGTAGTAGTAGTAGTAGTAATTGTGCTGTTGCTGTTACAAGCTATTACTGTCAGAATTGCATACAGAGATTAATAGCAAACTCCACAGAAGATGAACAAAGATCATCACTGCTATGCCCAGGGCTGAAGAAAACCCTTATCTATGGTGGTATCTGAGTGTCCTGTGCTTTTCTGCTGAAAATTACTCGAGGATTTAGGTAACATTATTACAGAAACAATTACATGGTGAAGAAGCATCAAAACCAATGTTTGATTGCAACCCTGTCCCAACCATGTGCTGTACAGCAGATCAGTGTGTGTTCAACACACAGCAGATATCCATGTCCAGGGCATGCAAATGAAGAGGGAAACCCTACACAAAGCAGTTTGAAGTCTGAGAGTCTTGTAGGTTATTTGCATTGGAGGAGGATGTTGATACTACTTTACCCACAAAAATGTGCTCAGCCTTGATTTCTTCAAAAATGTACAGTTTCAAACAGCTAGAGGTCATTTCCTTGCCAATGGTATCAAACCTCTTTTCTGCCAGAACCTTCCAAAGATTCTTTCAGGGTCCTTCTTGGGGGCAATGTTGTTGTGAATAATCAGGATGTCTTGGTGATTCCCCTGCAGGCTATTTCTGAGCTGAGATTTGCAGTTTGATTTTTCTTCTTCCATGCACATATTTACACATAAACATCCATTTATCCTGCTGGTGAGTTTAAAATCCCAGGGAAGTACAGTTGGGGTTTTTTTCTGCCTGAGGTAAAGATCTGAGTCGGTATTTTTGATGTAGAAAATACTGTTATTTCAGCCAAATGCATCCATAAAAGAACTTAGTAGAACTTAAATGAAAGGTAGTGGAGACTCATTCAATGAGATTTAAGCTATCATACACCAATTTAAACTCATTTCTTTGTAGCAGCCTTCAGAGGCGGTTCCAGTGGAATGACTCATCATTTTGGGCTATATTTGCTCCTACATCATTCTCAGAAGACAAACTGCACCTTTGGGTGGTGAATGCTTGCTTATTAGAGAGAAACAAAGCTGCAAAGCTCCAGCAGCTAGCCACTTAAATATCACATGTGGATGGAATTTTTCTAGATGAAAGCCTGAGATTTTCCATGGGTAATAAGTGTGTGTCCTTGGAATTTTCAAATGTACTGGGAAGAGTTTCTATCCAGCATGATAAAGATCAGAATTAATAAGATCAAGAGTTACCTCAGAAACTTTGTATTTCAAGATATGGAAAGCATCACGGTTAAATTCACTCAGTAGATATTATCAGTAGTCTCAGAGCACTTAAAACAGGAGAAAAAGCATCCCTCTGCTCTCAAGTAAATTACCAGTACAATCCAATGAAGCACACTATTTTGCAATAAAAATAGTCTATTTTAAACAGAAAAATAAACTCCTGGTACTTATGTATGTGATTTTTATCCAAACTGGCAGTCCTTAGACCATTGTATAAATGATACAGAATAAAAAAATTATTGTTACCACAACATTTAATTTTTGCTGACCTTTTTAATTAAGTTTGTGTTTCTAATTCAGAATTATTCTTTACTGATGATACATTTTTTTTGCATGCCAAAGTTACTTACAGCCTGTTCCTCATGGAGTACTGCTTTCGGATTCGGTTAAATTCTATTTTACACTGATCCTTATAACACCCTCATTTCATAATACTATGAAACTACATTATACCACTGAGAAATATATCTATAGAATGCTATAGGGTAATAATCAAAAAACCCTCTGAGGATAGTTCAGATATTCAGCAAGATTTTCTATTTACATAAAATTTTGGAGTAATCTCTTTCTGTTCATTTCTGTTCACTATTGATTTCCAGGTATCTGTTGATTTCTTTGGGACCTTTCCACAGTGGTGGACTTGCTTAGTAATATATAAAAGGTGGAGTACAAAAAATACTTAGGTTTGCAGTGTGAAAGAATGGTATACAAAGAGACCCTGTTTTAAAGTGATGACATTAGAGTTAGATCTTTCCAGAGCAATCAAACTTTCATCACTGCTTATATAAACTCAGTGCATACGCTAACAGTTCTCTACTTTAGCAAGACTAATGGGAAAAGAAGCTATTTCTTGTCAAATACTTTTTGGGGTAGATATTTTATATGACCAATATATAACCAGGTTGCATAGACAAGCTTTGCCAGCAAACGCCATTTCTGAGAGCAAAGACCTTTGCAATGAATGTCATACACCATGATATCATGAAACAGATTTTCAGGCTACTTAATTCTCCCTTACAAAGGCTGATGCATATTATGAGCAAAGTTATTTGCATGATGTAATTGTGAGCACACTCATAATAGGTAATAAATTTCGTACCTTTATATACTGCATATTTTACCACTCTACAGTGTGTACTTCTGTCCAGTATCAGAATCCTCAGAGACAGAGATAAGAGAACTGAACCTCCAGTAAAGTTTTTTAACCATATTAGGGTGACGCATGTTGATAAAGGGAAGCTAATTTATGGGCCAGTGGTACCATCCAGTCTCAGAAGCAAAGGCAGATAAGAATCTTATCAGTCGTGATCAACCTCAGACTTCCTTGCACGATCACTCTCATTTGCTCTGTACTTTCCCAGCTGCCAAAGGTATCACAGAATAGCTCATGTAACAGTGAGGTATTCCCAAACTGCTAGCACTGCAGCTGAACTGCGGAACTTGGGTGCCAAACTATTCACTCTAGAATATGTCTTGCATATAATATTGCTGCACTCCAACAATCAGAGAGAAAAGTTAAATCTGGTAAAAAGCCCGTGGCTTTGGATTGTTAAGTCTTTTCTTTCTATTAATTTATTGCTATTTCAGTTATATCCCAGTAAAATAATAATAATATATAATATTTATATCATGTTGTCTATATAATACGTAAACACATAAATATAAAAATATATAAAATTGTTAGTATATAAATATCTTTATGTACATATCAGATTAAAAATTGTGTGGTCTATGAAACCCAAACCTCAGTTGGTTTATATTTGCCTTAATGAGAAATTAATTTGCCTCGGTATTGTGTTGTTTGACTTACCAATAATCTAATTGGTACCCAGCGTTAGTGTATCTAACTGTTTTCTTGGAAAATGATTTCTAGAAATCAATTTTGCTTGCAGTTCTTTGGCTTTCAAGACATGTGGGCCTTACGTAGAAGTCATTAGCATCCTTGAGAAATATTTTTTCATTGCCTGTTGTCATCTGCTCAGTAAATTGAGAGCTCACTTTTAAGTTACTTGATGCTTACAGTAACATGAGACAATCAGCATCCATCTAGCAGCAGGACTTCAAAGAGAAATCACTATTTCCCCTGCCAGTCCTGCCCCATGCACAGCAGCTCCTGGAAGCAGCTGGGTTGCTTTGAACTCAACTTTAACTTTACTTCAGAGGCAGCTTAGGGCTCTGATATAGGATGCAAATTGGTGTAGCAAGGTGGTGTAATGCACTGGTGAGTGTGTGTTAGAGGGCCCCCTCTGTGTAGACCCATAGCATGTGTGAGTTGCTATAGTCCCTGACCACAGCTACCTACTTCTTTACTTCATGCTGGAGTAATTTATGCTTTTACTTCTGCCCATCCCCAGCGGAACCTCAATAAATAACCCTTACTGCAAACTGTGGGCCACCTGAGGCTCAGATTTGGGGGACTCTCACTGATCAAATGAAAGTTCTTTGAGCAGAGGAAATAGGGAAGTATAAATACCAGTGGCAAATAATTTCCTCCCTTGTCTTTTTCCCCATGGGTACCAACCCCCTGAAAATCCATGTTCTATGTCTATTGATTCATGGTCCTCTTGAGTTATATTTAGGATTAAACCAGCTCATTCCAAGAGGAGACTGGCTGTAGTTATATAGATTATTGCCCTGGGGGCTGTAATGCAGACTTCACCTTACTTCAAGCACTTTGAACTGAGGAAACAGATGGGTGCCAAATGGCAACCAGAAGCGGTCTGGGTCAAGTGATGTGGTGGAGATGCAGCCCGTCCGGTCTCAATGGGGACAGCCATGGGCAGAGCCAGCACAGACCTCCCATGGACAGCAGACCAAAGCTTCCTTCTCAGAAGGAAGACCTTTAGCAGCAGATCTATTCAGAGTACACTGATAATTCATATGGAATCCATATCATTATGAGGCACAGCTCCTCAGTTTCTCTTGTGAATGCCCCAGGGCCAGCCTTTCCTTGTCAGTGGTGCCTGGTCCTTTCAAGGCAAGAAGCCTTTGAAAGCATCCATATGGGATATGGAGGGGTGGGAGGGAAGGAGGGGGTGGGGGTGGGGCCCGAGAACAGACAGGACTGGACTGATAAGTATCAGCTGATAGATCATGAACAGAAGTGTAAAAAGCACATGTCTTATTTGCTTCCGAGGCATATAATTAAATTCTCTACAAGTGACACAAGAAGAATTTTCTGGCACATCCTTGCACAGAATTTTAAACTGGGTATACTGGCCTAGAGCTCACAACTTTCTTGTCAACTCCCCCTTTTCCACCTTGCTACTGAGTGTGTGTCTTCTTTACTAAGTCTAAAAATATGATTTAGGCTATAATTGGTAGCAAAAAATATGTTAATCTGACTAATCAGAATATGATTTTAACAGATTTGTTCACAGGCATAATATGATACTGGAAGAAAGGTCTCTTTCTAGCAGAAAAAATATATACAAGTTTTCTACACTGTACATAGGTAACTCCTACTATCATTTACCACCGCCCCAGTCAGTGGAAATCACCACATGGATCTTTAATAAACAAGATAGCATTGCTGTCTGGCTGAAGCCTTTCGGGATTTATTTGTGTAGAAACTCAAATGCTGACTAACACCTTCTGGTGGTCCAGCTAAGACAATACAGGACTGTTGTGTAATTTCACTGAAACAGAGAGAGACCTTTTCTTAAACAAAGGAAATAACATTTTAAACTGGAGAAACCTTAGAAAAAACAAGTCAGGTCCTTTTCTGTACACCAGCTGTAATGAGCACTGGCTCCCTTAGAGAATTCAGCAGGAGAAAACCAGCTTGCAGGAGGCACCAGGCAGCGTCCTGGGGCTCAGGCTGTACCAGGGCTGACCGAGGCGCCCAGTAGCAGCAGAGGAGATGCTTGTGGGGCACTACCCACTTTGCCAAGCCCTCCAACAACACCAGCTCAGCGTTTGGAGCCAAAAAAATGACTAGCAAGGAATAAACCATCATCTTTCATCAAGTTCATGTCAAGCAGGAAGACCCACACGTTGCTGAGAATCAAGAAACGGAGGTCAGCTCTTCAGGCAAAGCTGAATTTGCTCAGTGTCTCAAACACAAGTTCAAGGGGAACAAGCATAAGCAGAAGCGTGGGTAAATAGCAAAGATAAAGATACAAGGTAGAAATCCCGGAGCTGAGAAGATCTAGAAAGCTAAATGAAGGTCTGCAGTGCACATGGGGTATTTGATTTGCTAATTGATCAATTTACTTTCACTTGCACAAGGAAAGCATTACTATTTCTGACTTGTGGACACAGCCATACCTAGGCAAAGGTCCCATGGGCAAAATGAAAAAAAAATTCATAAACGCTTTAGTTTGTTTTGCTTTCATTATTTATATACCTTTCAAACAGATATATCAAGTCCTCCTCAAACATGCAACCTCTGTAACGTCTCCCATCTAATATTTCTTGTAACTATGACCATAATTTCAATGTTTGCAGTTTATTCCTGGTTTTGAGACCCTTTAATGTGCCAGGCAACAGCTTGCCATGGAAGGTCACAGAGGAGGGAAGATGCTGTGGTGTTCCAGAGCAGTCCAATGGGATGCACCTACCAGGGCCCCAAAGGGTCCTGTCACACCAGGCAGCCCAGCATGACCTAACACAGGGAAGCAGGAAACATTGGAGAGATTTGGTTAAAACAGTGCAAATTCTGTGGGTTGACAGGACTTTAATTGCTTAGATGAAAAGTAATTAAATATATTGCAATCATGAAGAAGGAAATCTGTCATCTGGCTTTGGTTATTGCTTAAGCCAGTTGGGGGAGTGAAATGGCTACATTGGTGCAGCTACATCATTTTACATGGATTAAGGATCTGGCCATTCAGTATAATTTAGCAATTTTCCAACCTCTTATTCAGCAGAATGTAGTCTAAGGTGACCTTTTGCATGAACCTCCAAAGGCCACAAAAACTGAATACTTCCCAAGCTGACCATCTGACTTATCCTTGTGAAAAGTTACTCTGTATTAGAAGGTCAAAAGAAAAAGAAAAGAAAAGACTCCTCAGCAGGGAGCTACCCTTTGGGATGTTAGGTAATTTAAATTAACTGGCATCATGCTGAGCAGCTTACATTTCTATATCTGTATGTGAGTGGGAACAGCTAAGGTCAAAGGGTCAGCCTCTTCTTCAGCGGGAAGACATCCCTTTGCTGCCCCTTCCTCAGTGAGCACAACGCTGAACATTAGCAGTTTCTTTTGGAGTCTGCTTCTGCATTCTTCACATCATGGCAGAATAAATGAAAATGTTAATGTGACAACAAAAGTCAAAATATATTTCTCTTTCCCCTGACTTACTTTCCAGGATTGTTGTCAGAGCTGCTGAGCATCCTCACATTTCTACTAAGGATATAATGCCTGGTCTCTAGAGGTAGGAGATTTTGTAGGAAAGCTAGTATTAACTTGTGCAGCTACTTGAATGAGGAAGTTTGTAGTAAATGGATAGAAGAGAAGCTATTAGGAATTTGTTTAAACATAGGACCTCTAACTATTAATTAGAAAAAAAAATTGCAAAAAATGAAATAAGCTTTCTGCTAACAGCACAGTGGGAGTTTAAATGGTCTTGTAGCTTATCCTCCCAGGTCTAGGATCCAGAGTCTCTGGCACTATGTCAGGCCTTCTCTGTTGCATTGAGTTTCTGCAGACTGTCCGCTCTGAGTGAAATGGAAGAAATAGTAATTTGAAATGATTTTGCAAAAATCCACTCATTTACTTTTGGAAAAGTACTTTGATGCTTATGTGTAAAACCGGTGTATTGATTCAGGAATACAAGAAGTGGTTCCAAAGGATTTGTTGTCACTCAGATGCAGAGGTTGTTTGTTTGCTTATTTGATTCAATTGATTCAACTTGATCCAGTTCTGGTCCCATCAGCATTTTTCCCTGCATAGAACAGGTTTTTTGCATGTTTCTTCTTATCTCTTCTTTCCTGTGGGAGATGAGGGAGGAGAGTTTGCATGAGTTTTTGAGATCTGGGGATTTGTTTTTTGATTTAATGTATGAATGATGTGCTATGTGTTTTGCTAAGGACAATGAAGCTACACAAAAATGTCTTTCCCCTGGAAGGACAGGTTGATATCCCCAGCCAGTATCAGTGAAGTTTATGACGCTTCATTCCCCATTCATTGAAATTACCACTAAGAAACACAAAAATTACTAAAACACCTGTTAGCAGAACAGAGCTGCTATTACAGCTCATGAGTTGGCCACAAAATAACTCAGTAGCCTCTTTACGTAGATTTTGTAATTTTTAAAATTTTCTTGAAAGGTTTCCCAAATTATTCTTGTTTCAACACACTGCCTGAGATCACACAATGCAACATTGCAACTCAACATACTTTTCAGGCTTTTGAAGTTATTTAGTTCCACTTGGTGTTTCACACCATATCAGAGGTGTGCATTATGTCACTGTAACACAGTCCTGCCATGTCTTGTTGCATAATTAAGTTCTTGCATACCAGTTAAATCAGTTAATGGATATACTACTGATAAGTTTATTAATAGAAGAACAGGTCAAACTGATTCAGAGGTGTTAGCATATCTCTAAACAGAAGATTGCATTACAGACTGAAAGCAAGACTGTTTATTTGTGTAATTGCCCTATCACTGAACTATTGACTAGTGCTGTTTTGTAACTCAATAAATCTTCATATTACTCTTGCTAAACAGAAGACTGTACCATAGACTTCAAAATGTTATATACATTAGGATTCCAGCCAGTAACCAGCTGCAAATGGAACTGGGGAACAGGCAATGAAATTTATGCCTATATTTCAAGCTGCTTGTGCCAATCACCTATGTTACCCTTATAGTAAATAAATTGAAAGGTGATTCATCTCACCCGTTTCTGACAGCTGTTGGAGACATGAGGTGAATCATCCACCAGGGTTGCCTGTTTCTTTCTGTCAGTGATTAGATGAGTCTTGAGTGGCTAGTTTAGATTTAGACAAGTAACGTGCATATCTCCACCATGTAGATAAATTCCACCCTATATAGCAGGAAATTATCCACTAAACACGCTTATTGCCCATAGTCAAAGTTCTGTATAGGGTAGGGAGAGGCATACTTAGGCTGATTTTTCACCTGTCAGCTGCAGCAGAGAAGGCCTGTCTGCACAACTCCTGCTTTGTTGGGACACTGGACAATTAGGTGTGCATTTGCTTTACTAGCCTGACCTGAAATCCATGCCACGATTTCTTCACTGCCATTATTATCCGCTCTTGCTGGATTAGCAAGATGCATTCCCATGCTTCAGTCATGTCTTCCCCTTACAGAATAGGTGGAACCTAAATTTGTGACCCACTAGATCTACATAAGTTGAGGTGTGTGTAAAGCTGCTTTGTCTTCCAGTGGTCATTACTGATTTTGGTCTTGTCAGATTGTAACTTCTTTCCAAAGCAAAATGTAGCTACAGAACTGGAAAACAGCCTACCTAACAAATTGTGCATGAGGATGTCATTACCACCAGGCTTCCCAACCATGGGGGGACAGACCTGCCAGTTTCCTAAGTCGTGACAATCAGTCCTTGGGAGAAGTTCAAACGTCCACTGAATATGTGTCCTTTTGGCCAAACGAGGTGACTAATTTAATTTTTCTGTGACACTAGACCAGTTTACTTGAGGACTGAGATGGAGCCTGAGACCAACAACTCAGTTCAAATAATGCCATCACAGACTAAACAGCTGCCAGCAATTGCCAGATGATTATACTGAAGTTCCTGTCTTGATTTGTAGATGAAAAGAGCCAAGATAAGCCTCTGAAATGAAATGTTTATGTAAACCATCACAGGGATGTTAAAGAAAATCTGATAGCCAGGCTGTGCTCAGACACAGTGCTAACAGCCCATCTGAAGCCATTAGCAGATTACATTTACCTGGTCATTGCAGCATTGTATTAAAATACAATTAATCAAACTTCTAACACTTTTTTTTTTTTTTTTCAGGAGGACAACACTTGTACTAGAAGTTTATCGAAAGCATAGCATGGTGGTACGCCTAAGTTTCAGCCACCTAGACATCAGGAAGGTACACTGTCTGTAAGTAGCTTGGTGCATTTTTCTGAAATCGTCATGCATGTGGCAGCAGAAATGAGGCTGCAGCGCTGCTGCATCCACACTGTGGCCTGAAAGGGTACAAAAGTCTACCATTAATGAAGGGTCTTACTGCTCACCTCATCTTGCTGCCTCACACTGCAATCCCTTGGGATTTTGTAGATAGGTGGTTAATATGCTTTAATTATCTTGCTATAAATGCTCTTTCACTTTTCTTGCCATTTTTTCAAGGAAGTCCAGAAAACACTTTGAAAACATTGGAGGAAACCCTTGTGTTTCCTCTATTGCCAGCTTTTAAAGGTTATTTAATTTATGCCATTGTAAATAAAATCAAGTCAACAAAAATTACTTTCTCCAAAGCAAAAATGGTAGGAGTGAGCCTTCCATTACACTGTGTGGATGGAATATTGAAATAATCTGTTCACATAAGCGATGTCAATTGTGGAAAACTAAACAAGAAAAAGCACGTGATGATGAAAGGTAATAACTTTCTATCACTGATTCCAGTTTTATACAATTTTTATGCATTACTGTGGGGTACATGTAACTTTTCCATTTACTGTGAGTGAGTCCTGTAGTATTAAAACACAAAACTACCTATATGCGAAAAGGGCACGCATGTATTACATAGCCACCTAAACTTTGTATGTATTTATACTCCACTAATCAAAATCCCAATCCCATAACACAGCAATTTCTTTATCCCTTTGGCATAATTTGTGATATTAACTGTGCTATTCATTACACAAAGTAGAATTTCTTGTACTTCAAATGTATCACTTGACATGCAAAGTACTAGTGGAATTAAATACTGTCTAGAAGAGCGGACAGATTGTCACATATACAAGAGATTGTATGCCCACTGAATTTGAAGGAATTACACTCCCCAGTAAAGAATCAGGTCTTTGAATACATTTTGAACTGATTTTTCTTTTCTATTTTATCTGCAATAGGAAGGGTATGTTCCTTTCAGAACTTGAAAACATACTTTATTATAAAAATGGAATCACTGCACATGTTTTGCATCCTTTCACTGCCAACAGGAGAGCAGTTCTTCTGTACAGCTGTGCTTACCAGAAGACTTCTCGGTTCATTATAAGGTACAGTCACGGACAATGTTCACTGAGAGAGACAAGGAAGATGTAGGCAGTGTGTCCATGAATGTACATATGACTACATTTATAAAGGGAGGGACATACAGACATATGGCAAAATCTTTGCAATTACACTGACCTGTATGTGGGTTTAAGATATGTTTGCTGAGAAAGCAAAGCCAAATGTGCATATAAATTAAAGCTAATTTATAACTGACAAAAGATGTAGCCCCATGATCCTATACAGAGCTGTGCTGACCATGAAACCCCTTCCTCTAACAGTGAACATTTTGATAAGTTCTTAGAGACGAAATGGTGGTACATAAAGGAAGTAAATGCTCCTGTAATCTATGGAGTATTTGTCTATGCCTAAAATCTCTGTTCTGCTCTTCCTAGAAGTGCTACGCTGTTCATTTCTTTTAATATTAAAAAATACCAACCCCCCAAAACCTAAACACAGAGGATGTAAAGTCTGCAAAAGAAACGATTAGTGTCATTATTGTGAAATTATGTGTTAAACAAGATACTTTGAACCTCAGATGTGAGATATATACCAAATGGCAGCATGGTTTGAAATACTCTTTCCCTCTCCTGTCTATCAAAATGTCCACCAGTCATGCCAAGTTGGTGCAAATGCCAGGAGAATATGCAATCTGTCTTTCAAGTCATAGGACTGAAGAAGCTGATGGATATTTCCATCATTTTTTTTTGGGCAATTTACCTTTCTTAAGTTTGAAGATCTTTGGCCATGTGTTTCTGTCTCCTCATCTGACCCGTTTTCTCATTTTGATTCGTTGCTCTGCCTTTGGAGGCCAGTCCTTCTAGGACAGAACCTGTCCTCTCCCCTTTTTCCTTCCAAAAACTTCCCACCAAATAAAAGACACTTCTTTCAATTTTCATGTGTTTCTTGCAAGTGCAAAGGGCTTGCAGTGGGAGTTTCTCCTGCCTTTCTCACATGTGTGACTCAGCGTGTACATGCATGCTTTATTGAACATATGTGGGCTTGAGAGATCAGAGACACTTTTCCCCACTTATTAATGAGCAAGTTACTTCAGCAAAATTTACAGGCAGGGAGGGATGAAGGGGAGGGTAGAAGAACTGGAAGTGCAGCAGGAGTTACTTTGGTAGCATGCACGTGTGCGGGGTGTGGATGTATGTGTTACAGCACAGATTTATGTGTGTCACCTCTCAGTGTCTGGGTGAACCATCAGCTTCAGCAGGAATTGCACATGCACACGAACTCAGTTGAGTGATCAGTTCTGCAAAGTTATGTATCGTCTGTTTAAGATTAGAGCCTTTTGGCATATAATGTAAGATTTAGCTTTTCTTTACAGAAGGTGAGTCAATAGGAAAAACTGAATGCTAATGGCATTTTGAGAATTAAGTCATGTATGGGGACTTGTTCTGAATGAGAATGAAATGTACAGTCAATGTTTTACACAGATACCCAGGATTCCTGCCTGGTGTCCTCTGTCAACAAGGTTTCCACAAAGCTGCATTGGTCTGCAGCCTTTGTTGGTGTTGGTCACCATGTGTGATGTGTGTTTCTGCGGCAAAAGTGGTTTAAAATTAAAAGCAGCACATTTGCCTGAAGCAGCAGCCAAAATAGCAATACTAAAGAAGACCTGATTTTTGTGGAAAATAGTTGAGGTATTCCATAATCCACCCACCTGTGTGTGGCAATGGTCTGATAACGGGAAACACCTCTGGATCCCAGCCCTCACACCTCACCATCCTGTTGCAAATTGAATTAGGTAAATGACAGTTAATTTAAGCAGGTATTGTGGCTTGAGCTGAGTGACTGACTGTATTCAGATGAAATAAAAGAAGCTCTACTCCCCTTTAAATTTCTCCTGGTGATATTTATTTTCCTAATAAATGTGTAATGGAAATTCTGAGCCATCAGGAAAAAGGAAAGGATGCCTAAATGGAGAAAGTGAGGAGAAAGGAAAAGGAAACATAAATTTGGGAACCCTGAAGATGCAGAGTTATGATTCAGTTCTTGGACACCTCTTGGGCTATATAACCTGAGGATATAATACACAGTGCGGAGGTAAAAATAAGTTTAGAAATCCAGTGTATAGGTGGAAAAACTATGCTGCAGATTTCATAAATACAAAACTAAATTAATATCAGATCTATACTCGTGCAAACCAAAGTAATGAGCGTAGTTGTGCAGTTGTGTGGCAGTATTTAAATTAAAACAATAATTATATTCCAGTTGTGCCACTGATTTTCAAACAGGTTCTTCTGTTCAGTAAGTGACTGTTTTGTATTGCCTGCTGTTCTCACAGTAAACATAGTAAAAGAATTTCTACGTATTATAACAATTTGGGCATGTATAGCTCAAAGACACAAATATTTGTAGTTATAAACTCATTAATCTACCTGGGGCTAAAATCCAGAAAGTTGTGAAACATCCTCTTGCCTAACATCTGCACTGAACTATGCTGTGGAGTGTCAGGAATATAGATAGATCAATTTGGAAACTTTATTGTATGGCCCACATAAGAGAATAAGGCTCCACTGATGTATGAGAAAGCGTGTGGCCTTCCATGCCCATAGATCACTCCTGAATCTCAGGAGATGCATCCTGTGAGACAAAATGGAGTATTTCTTTTTGGTTCCCATCAAGAGTGGTCAGTTCTGTAATCTTTATCTACCAGGGTAAATTCTTGGCTCATACTGTTTTATCTGAGAATCTCAAATGTGTCACAGAATCTTATTGCCACAGCAGTCTGTGGAGTAGATACGCATCACCTCCATTGCATAAAGGCATGGGGTGACAAAAAAGTAAATCTCATAAATATGCATGAGAACTTGGAGATAAAGCTGAGAGTAAGTCTAGGTTTCTTGTGCCCTGGTTTAGTGTCTTACTCTACCTAGTTTGCATGGGCTACCGAGTGGAGCCAGGTAAGGAACATTTTTACACAAAACATAGTTTATTCCCAATCTCTACTGGATGAAGCCAAGAACTTGTACATTACTTTGTCACAAATAAATCACCCCATTCCAGAAAATTAGCATTTTAGAGAACTCCATCCTTGAGCCAGAACCCCAGCCAGTGAAAACTGGAAGTGGTAAGCTTGGGTTCTGTTGAGCTGGCCCATCCTGATCGAAAAGCACTTCAGTAGAAAGCCCCAGCTGGTGCTTCTCAGGTGGCACTGCACAGTGGCAGGCACACCAGCCCTGGCCCAGCCAGCACGTCGCTGCTTCTTACGTGATCCCTGCTGTCTTCCCATCTGAGGTTAAGGGAAAAACATTTCTATTCCTGACATTTTGAGTTTCTCTCCTGGTGGCTATTTCACAGCTAAGAACCATCATTATGGTCCATGATGGCACTAACATATCTAAAAATCAGAAGGGATTTACTTAAATGGGCGTGAAATTATTAGGGTTATTATTACAGCACTTCTTAAAAGTAAAATAATGTACAATGTAATATAATAAAGCAAAATAATCTAGGTGACAGTCGCAGCTCTCTCCAAACTAGCCAGCTACAACAAGGTCTTTTACCACCTCATACCAACAAACTCTTCATGCCAGACACTCTGCTGCTTTTTCCTTGTCTCTCCTCATCCAGGGCACACTCACTCACTCACTCACTCACTCTCTGTCTCTCTCTCTGTCTCTCTGTCTCTCTGTCTCTCTGTCTCTCTGTCTCTCTCTCCCCCCCCCTCTCTCTCTCTCTGTCAACCCCTTACCAGAACCAGCCACAGCTGCACCTTACCTACATCAGCCAACCCACCGCCCCTGAAGCCAGCCCACAGTTGTACATTATCAATGCTAATTAACCCAGTTTCATTCCTCTACAGGTGGCAACCAGGCAAAGAAATAAATAGCAAAGTATACACACTTCCCAAAGGATTTCCTATGTAAAAATTTAAGAGTATGACAAGGTGTGAAGACAGATCTGCAAAGGACATGACATCACTAGCAACATCCACAGTTTTGTACATGTACTGTGTTAGTATATTTCATATTTCTCCAATCTTGCTGAAGTAAGACAAGAAGCAGTGCTCTCCTAAAACACTGCCATGATTTTATGAGATCTATTTAGAGGCTGGAGTATTTCTTAATACAGGTAAGAACCCAGATCACAACTTGTCATCAAGGCAGAACCAATGCCTTTATTTACTTGTAGAAAATTCCCATTTACTTGGTTAAGTAAGGGTAAAAAAAGCATGAACTGGACCAACTAATTTACTTGGGGAAAAGTTGTCTGTTTAAATGGTCGGCTTAGAGAAGATACAATTAGAATTATATTGGTCTTTTCTCTTCACTTCCAGTCTCCCATGAGTGTATTTATGAATCTCAAGAGGGAAGCTTTTTGTCCTGTTAGCCTTAATTGCATTTTGTTTAGCTTGATGTTTTAAACAAAAAGCTCTTTCCAGCACGGTTGGATTTATGGATCTCAAGTTTCTGTAAGGATGCACAGTTCTTGCTCTTTATACATGTGAATTTTTTTTTGGATTGGGTACATTTTAAACTACAAATGGGAAATCTGACCTTGCAACTAAGGGGAAAATAGCCCAATGATCACTCAAACAAAAGTAGGAAAATGTTTCAAAGTTGCAGAAGTAGAATCCAAGTTTAAGTAACATTTTCTATTGCTTTAATTTCATAATTCAGCTGAAGTATGATTGATAAATGAAAGTAATAAAAAGCAGGACAACATCTGTTCCACGCTATGTGAATAGGAGGGAATTTGGACATTTGAGAAGTTGTTATGCAGGCATTACATTCTACATGGGAACATACAAAGAGTGTTTACAGTAAAAATAACTCCTGGTGCCTCCTTGTATTTCTTCTTAAATGTACACATATTCCTTAAGATTTTAGTATACAAGTGCTATACCTTCTATTCTAAATTTAGTTTTTAAATTAGACTAAAATAAATGGGTGAAGTTATGAAAAAGGATGCAGGTGTATGCTTTTGTTTTTTAAATACTTTCATGTATCCTATTCAATGAAATAGCTTTTGCATATTTCCACTGTACCCTCCTGACTAAAATCTATTCTTCTGTGTAATTCAGATAAAATATATGAGAATTATGTCCCAACCTGGCACTGGTTTTTAGAGCTTCCCAACCCTGTATTCATTGCAACATTAACCGCTAATTATTGTTACTAATAAAATCCCATGGTACATTTATAAGTAGGGATATATATACATTTATAAAGGGATTTATAAGTAGGGATTGCTTAATTCAAGATCAAAGCCAAACCTTTTTATTCATATCTTAAGAGATGAAGGATGTAATTGAGTTCATATATGGGCTGTTAAGTAACTTGCATATTTACCTCATACTTATAACTGCTTCCTGAGCTGGTGTGCTAGCCCTTTTATCCAGGGGTACGAAGTTCAAACAGTAACACTACTGAAAGAGAGCTATAAAGAGGGATAGATTGGGAATCCCTGCATCCTGATTACCCAAGATAAGAAGGTACTTGGGAGTGGAAGCAAAGGTGCTGAGAGCTAAATTAGCTGTCTTTGAGATAAAAAGTTAATTTCCTTAAGAGAAGAGCCCAGCTAAGCAACTGTCCCTTTTAAAACTAAATGTTCACAGTTAAGACAGCAGACAACTTTTACGTTTACTGGAGACAGTAATTTATGGTTCTGGTGGTTGCCTCTGCTGAAAGGATAGCAGGCAGTAGTATATACAAACACCTTAAGAGATAAACATCTGCAGAGGAATGTAGTCACCCTGTAAAGCAGTGGGTAGTGAAGTAAAAAAAGAAAAAAAAAGAAAAAGAAAAAGAAATAACATATGCAAAAACACTGCTTTTACTGTGAAGCTAAAAATATGCAGGATTTTCTTACGGAGCTCCAGAAATTATTATAGCTGATCAGAGAAGCAGCTCAGAGAAATGCCAATTACTTGCTTCCCAGATTGCTCGGCATAAGCGATCAAGTGCATGTGCAGCTGATAGATCTGCACAGAAACATTTTGCACACATGCTGCAAAATTCAGACCCTGAATATTGAAACCTATTTGTAAATAATTTGCTCTGATTTAAACAATGCATTTGTCTTTGGAAGCAGCTGGTGTTTTACTGTTATACTGATTTCTATGTTGGAAAATAAAACAATTTATGATTGATGTTAGCAATAGTTAAGTACGCAGCCTTGTGCATGCATAAAAAGCCTTTCATATTATGGTGCATCTCCATACACAGTACAGGAAAGGAAAAGGCAAGAAAAGTTTTAAGTATTTGTATCAGACAGGATTTTTCTTTGGACATGGACCCTTCCTCTTTGCTCTGAAATGCCTTCATATGGATGGGATGAGCAGGAAGGCTAAGGGGAGGGTCCCAGGAACACCACAAGGCATTTACGCACACTCTCTTTCATTTAGAAATTACTTGAGCCTTGAGCAACCCAAGTATTGGAGACTGGTTTCAAACACCATTTAATCCTGCTTCCTCCCTTGCTTCTTTGCCATCTCCAGCTCCTTCAAAGAGCTGCAAACCCCTTACCCATCCCAGCTTTCAGCAGTCCATGCAGCAGGACCTGACCGGTGGCTGCGCTGGGAGCATCCTGGAGCACTGAGACCTGCTCTCCCCTGCCCTGGCAGCCTGGCTAGAGCCTAGTGGGGTGCCTGGGGAGCTCTCACGGTGGACTGGCCCTTGGCTGGGGTGCTAGCTCTGGTGCCTTTCTGTCCTTTGGGCATTGAATTCATTTGTGGCTTGTTTTCACATGTAGTTCAGAGGTGAATGCATTGCTTGATGTTTACAGACCTGTATCTTAGGAAATGTGCCTAAGCTTACTTTCGAAGTTATGGAAACACTTGAGGAGATTAATTTTTAAACAAAAGTATAAGAAAGACCCTATAATTTTCTCTGTGTTTGGTTTTAAAAAGCACCTTAGTCTAGGTTGAAACTTAGTATTTTCACATTGCCATTTTAGCCTTGGCCGGCATGCTGTTCCTCTTGCAAATGTCCCAGTGTAACTCTATGGATGTTTGTGTGAATGGAGACTTTGGTCTATGCCCTGTCATGTTTTAGAACATATTTTTTTCGATCGTCTAATTAAGCAAACTGGTTCATTATAAGCAACGCTAAGGTGTTAATTCAATTCCTGCTTGTGATTTTTTTTTCAAGCTTGTTTACCTGTGAAGCCATGTGTAACTAAAGAAAATCCCCACAGCAAGTGGTGGAAGATCGAGAGAGAAGAGGCCTCACTACTGCATTTCTTTAAGCTTTAGTCCAAAATCTCCAAGCCCCCAAGGTTTAATTATCGTGTGCAGTCTAGTGTTGAATAGGAAAAAGGGACTGTAGCACGAAGGAAAGATTTTCACACTGATACTCACAAAAGAGCAGGAGCATTAAATGAAAAAAAAAACGTTTGAAGGTTCTAAATGCATTTGAAGTGAATAAAAGCGAAATAACTGGCAGGGACCGAGCAAATTATGAATGAAATTATAAATATTGAGTATTTCTATGTCTCTCCAACATGAAATGCATCTTTGGGCTTATTGCAGCAGAATAAATAAGCCAGAAGTGTACAAGTTAGAGTTTTTCAGGCTTTCTTAGACCTTTTATCTCATTTCAAGTTAGGTTACTGGCTTAAAAGAACTCAAAAGGTGAAAAAGACCTCACACTATTATTCACTTTAGCATATACGTGACCTGAAGAGGATTAAAGGTTTGTTCAATCTCTATTCATAGTATTCTTAAGGAGTTTTCAAAGGACCTTTTAAACAAAGGTTGCCAAACAAAGCACTTCTTTTGTTGCTACTTAGCTGAGGCCTATTGTCAATTAATAAGCAGCCTTTCACTTCAGTGTAATTGGGGCTTTCAATTCTAATTACGCTGCATACAGATAGAAAATGTGAAGGTAATATTAATAACAACATAAATTTGTACATTTATGTGTGTGTATGCACATATACATACATACATACATACATACACATCCTCCACAAACACAAGCACTCCAATCTCCATGAACACTGTACAATACACTGTTACAGCAGGTGCTATGTTCCACCACAGAATTGGCTGCATTTCAATAGTACCTTTAGTGTGAATCTCCAGAAAATGCTTTGATGTTTTGAAAATGGCCTGTATAAATAGTAATTATGGTTAAAGCTGGAATAGGTACTGTGGTTACATTTATTCCAGCCACCAATACGTTTTTAACTTTTTAAATTAATTTAATGTAATATTCTAGACCGAAATCTTATTGAGGATTGACTTGCTGGAGAAGTTTGAATTAAAGATGTTCCACTCCATTTTGATAAATTGAAAATGAATGTTTACTATCTTTTCAAGTTTTCAACCTTTCCTTGAATAAGCAGGTCTTGAACTGAAGTACGTCGTCATAACCTTGACCATAATAGACCAGTCTTCTTTTAGGATAGAAAGGAAATTTAATTTTGAGATGACCACATTATGAGATTTTTAAAAATTATGTTGTACTTATACACTAAAATTACACCAGACATCTGGACTCAACATAAACACACATTTTTCTATACACTCACACATATTTATGCCTGTAAATATATAAAATACATACATACATATATATATATATGTGCACTATTGTATGTGGAGATAAACAGATGTCAAGATAGATGTAGATATATAGATTGGTACACTCACAAGGGTTCTTGTGGGATTTTGACCACACTAAATAGAAATTAGTTATTATCAGAGGAGATACATATGTGATACAGAAGGATTATATCCTTATTTCCATAATTAATCTGAGGCAAATACATAGTGGAAGTGGAATAAACTGACTGCCAATGGGAGCAAAAGCACCCTGTGCAAGCGCACGAGATTCTCCAAAGCTACAGCCTCAGCCATAAAGGTGGGAGGGCTCCTTATCTGCCAGATGTGGTAAAAGATATGGCTGCACTGCTTAAGCATTTGCAAGAACGAAGTCAATGATCTGCAGATACTTTGGAGCATCAAAGGCTTTGGGAGGGTGAGCTGCAGAGAACTCTATGCAGACATGGCCTTAGTCTGGCTGGAGAGTCTGCACATTTTCCAGCTATGGCCACACCACAGAGCACCACATCGGCCTCCATTAGTGGAGGGGAAGGAAGCTTTCTCACCATGTGCCTGTTTTTTCCCCTTCAGAAAATCTGCCTCTGAAAATTACAGTTGTCTCATTCTAGACTCCATACTATAAATCTCATCTTTCAGTTTTTATCCAGCTATTTCTAAGCTGTGGAACTGAATCCTTATTTACATCCTGAATTGTTATTCCTAATTTATTGTGAGCTAGAAACATATATAAATGTTTGAAAAACAAACTCATTAGAGAAATCTTTTTTTCTTTCTTTTGAATCTTGAAGAAGTCATGTGTATTCCTGGGATCACTGTATATGGCCAAGTATATGCATTTTTATGCACACATTATGCAATTACTGATATATGTGTATGTGTAATTCCTGTACTGCATGCATATATATATGATGTGCTAACATGGGACTTTTTCAGAATTCCATAACTTGACGACATAAACCCAGAACATATTTGTTGTATACAGCCTCTATATTAGAAGGGAGATGTCTGTATTCGAGTGGTCCATACAGATGAAAACTACATTAATGTAACGCTATGTTTATATAGTTGGCCTAAAGAATTTCTTAACATTTAAATGAAATACCACTATATAATTCTGTTTGACTTTTTTGTGTTATGATGCAGCTCTCATAAAATGTAGCTCTGGAGATAATGTAACTTTGCCCTGAAGATTTTGAACCCATCAGAAGAGCACTGTTTTTGTATAATATTCTTGCTGAATATACCAAAGTACTCAAACTGAGTATAAACCTGACAAAATTCCATAGTGCATTTTAGGAGGCAGGTTTGTCCAACATGCTTCATCCATAAAAATTCACTTTTCTATAAAATTCATTTGTTTTTGTTAAAACAAAATATATTTTCTGCCTTAAGGGTGGACTGGCTTTCCTCTAGGTCTGTGCGGGTCCTACTGTTAGGACTACCCTGGACAAATACCAACAGCAATAAGCAACATGAAGCCATTTGTATCAAAAGTTGACAAGATACTCTGAATATATCTCCTACATCAGACCCAGAACTGAAATATCTCCTACTCAAAAATTCCTCATACAACATAGTGCCAATGCCCTACTATAGCAGCTCTTTAGGATGAAATGGCTTGAGTTAAAAATGTGTCAGCTTTTGGAGCACCGAGAGTGTGTACTCGTGTTTGTGCTGTATTGACTCAGAATAATCACTTCTGACAGGAGATAAAAAATGTAAGTACTGAAAGTTGTTTTCCCCCATGTGGTGTCTACAGATCTTGCCCAAGAATGCCAGAAGAAGCTTCTAAAAGTTCCAAATGTGATACAGTCCATGACATTTAAGCTAAAAACCTGAAAAATTAGGTTGATGACTTCTTCAGTATGAGAAAGAATGAGGTATGATGAGCTGTTTGTTTTTTTTTTAATGGAAGATGTGTCTGTAAAACGGTCCCTTCCTTTGCCTTGGATCTTCTCTGGGGTCCTCCTTGCATGGCTATGAACACCACTAGGCGAAGAATATCACTGTTACAGACCTACTCTGAAGTCTTCAGACCTTGCTTGCAAACCTTTGCTTTTGGAATTCAGGAAAACACCCTGTGTATTCCTTTTCAATACGATCTAAAGCTAGGTGCTTCCATGGGTCTGCAATCATATAAATCAGCTGTGTCTAGTGACCTGCAGTAGGAGAGGTTTGGATTCATGCAACTTGTGAGAACGTGTGAGCCATTAAGAACTGCAACACAGGTCAGGGAAAGGTCCAGTTCGTCCAATATACTCTATACAGAAGTATAAAAGAAAAAGTATTAAAAAAAGAGAAGCAATAGACTGATTCTTAGTAAATTAGACATTGAGAATAAGCATGTCCAGGAGTTTTTGAGCTTGAAGCTCTATCTAGACCTTAATTTAAGAAGCTTCTGTGACACTTTCTTGCCTTTTTTGCCTCTGTCTGTACTTTTGAACCCTGGAACATCATGCCGCAGTGAGTTCCATAACTCAGTGCATTTTCTTTTCTTTCCTTTGTTTTCTACCTGCCACCTGGGAGCCCATCAGTTTCTTCTACCACTGCTCTTCAGTCACATTCTTCATAACATCAGATTTTATTTAGGTATCGTACATCTCCCAGTCACCTCTCCCCTACACCTTCTAGCTTTTGCTCATAGAGAAATCACTGCATACCTTTGATCAACTTTGTTGTTTTTTCAATTGCTTCAATATCCTTTTAGAAAGAATGACTGGAGACACACACAGTGTGTGAGACATAGGCAGAAAGAGTGTATAAGGCAGTACAATGATGTTTTCTGTTTTTCTTTAAATGGTCAAGTTTGGTTTTTTGGCTACAGCTGAATACTGAGTCAACGCTTTCGGAGATCTGTGCGTCCCTGTTCTAGGCTAATTTACAGAAGTAATTGTATTTATGTAAGGAGGGTTATTCCCTTCTGCATACATATATGTATTCATCTGCTATTGTGTTATTTAACCAACTGTTGTTTTGTTATTTGTTTTGTTTTGTTATTTAACTGCAACTGTTCACAATCAGCTTTACATTTGACCATTCCAAGTAAGATTATATAATGTACAGTTTATTAGCTCCCTATGTGTTGCCTTTTCCATACCATTTGCAAATACATTGAATGACATAGATCATTCATAGATATAGAACAACAAAGATGAGATTTCTAAAAGTGTAAAGCAAGTGTCCAAGGAGAATTTCTCTCTTCTTTGATTTTTTTCCCGTCTATTTTAGCTCAGAGATGGAAAAGTCAAAGACAGACTTCAGGAAGTCCATTGTCCTTTAACAGTTTAATCCTATAGAATCTGAAAAGAAAACAGTGCTTTGAAGTTCTAAACACCTAAAATATGAGAAAATATGGCTATGCAGAGAATCTTCAATCTGTTTTCTGGGAAAAAACCACAAACTTTGACACAACTGTTTCTATTCATGGGGACATACTTATGTAATTAGTGATTGCAAATTTTTTTTCTGTCCATTATATATTATAGATACAGCTTGTAGTGATCAGGAGGATTCATCTGCCCAGCTGTCTAAATTTAGATCCAAGGTAACAGTTTTGCTACTCAATTTCAGTCACTTTAATCTCAGGTATATAACCAAGCCTTGCACACAGGTTTTCTGTAGTCAGAGGAGATGCACATCCAAAGGATGTTTCATCCTATCCTAAAAGAGGTGTCCCAGAACAGCAGGATGACTCACTCCTTGGAATAGTGCCCATCTTTCTCCATTGACTACAGAGAGCACTTAAATAACTGGCTAGGCTAGACACCTAAATTTGAATGACAACAGATAATTGAGATTAATCTTACCCCACATAACTTAATTCATTTAATCCTTGTTACAGCTACAGACTGATTTTTTTGCAAGCACAAGTAGCTGAGTTGGTGGCTATGAGAAAAGACATCTGCAGAATTTCTTATTTCAGATAAAGCCATTTCCTCTGAAAAGGTTTCCAACAAGTCATGGATCTCAAAGACTTGCTTACATGGAAAAGTAAGCACACTTGACAAGTTATCCATGTAAGTGGAAATGATGCCAGTTTAATTACACTGATAAACTCAACGTGGAAATTCTGATTTTAGAATGAGAAGGGCTTTTAAGCTTCAACTTTTTCCAGAGAAACCTTACCAAAATTAGAAAAAAAACCAACCCCAGACTTAAGGAAAAAACCCTTAAGCAAACATATCACCTTTTGCAACTTAGTGAAGATATTTGCTGATATAACTACAGCATTTTGATTTACCATCTTTTTTTAAACAGTAACTATAGCCAAACTGGGTAAAAATGGACATAGGTGTATAGTACTGAAAATAAGCATAATGAATTCAAGGGGGTTTTTTGCATTACTTCCCTATGAATCAGACTGCTTCAGAACAAAACCCCAGCTGGGAATTTTTTAATTTTGAATGACTGTTTTCATCCTTCTAGCAAGCAACTTATAAGCTTATTTTATCTTAGCAATATAAAGAGTCTTAATTTTACCTCTGACTTAATAACTTTGACTCTCCATTAGAAGAAGTTAGGAAGCATTGGCAGCTGTTGTTGCAAGCAGTATGCATGCCAATTTAATTGCTACTCTGTCATTAGGCTCTGGTACTCCAAAATGTTTGAGAATATAAACACCTTTCATTTCATGAGATGTACTTTGATGGCCAGACGCCTGGGAAAAAATTAAGGGGAGCAGAGAAAGGAGATGGATATCACTACTACCTCAAGCCTTCTGTTTACGAAAACAGCCTTCTAGCAGTCTGCAGCATGTCAGCATGGAGTCAAAGTCAGTTTTTCCAATCTGCCCTTGTGATATGTGTTGGACATCAGTGCCAACAAACACATGCTTTTCCAACAGGCTTCTGTAGGTTATAGAAGGTACCTCTGAGTTTCTACCAGTTTTTCTTTCCTGCAGCTGCCTTTCAATTCATAGTGAGTAAAAAAAGCCCTCCAAACCAAATATTTCACATACAAAAAAGCCAGAGGTGCAGATACCTGCAAAATGGTAACAATAATACATGTTCCTGGAAGTGGAATATAACCATTTCAAGAAGAAAGAAGATGGTGTTCAAGCTGGCAGTGGGGGGAGGCAAGGACAGCAGCAGCCATTCCCATCTCACCTTTTCTGTGCTCTCCTGTACTGCTTGTGGATCTTGCAGAAGCCTGGGAAGTACATGAAGATAGGCTTGATCCAAAGACTGGACAAATTGTTTACTAACAGCAGCTGCAAAAGAGATTTTCAGGGTCCTGTCAGAATAGCCAGCAACATGGGCAAGCTATGTGTTACCTCTAAAACACAGCAGGTGTTTCTCTGAGAGTTTGGGGGGAAAGCTGTGCTTACAGTTAAATCCCTAACTGTCTCTGCTTCTGCTACAACATCTGGCCAAACTGGTACTGGTGCTGGTACAAAGAATCTCAATCTATATACATATAATTTCTCATGAAGTACACTCATAAGCTATATGGCCAGATATATGCAACTATATATCCTTATATCCAAATGATTTCTCTCAAAGAAAGGTTTGATGCCTACTAAACAACAATCATATTAGCATGCAAGTGATCTGAGATGCCCATATACTGACAGGCACTCATGTGAGCAGTCTCCCCATGCACTGTTGTGCAAATTCCAGGAAGAAATGGATTCCAGGAGGCTAAATTCTTCCCTTGGAGTTTTGCAGGAATTACCCACTGACAAGTAGGCATTTGTTTATTTCTTTCATTAGATGTTGTGTCACTTCACTGAATCATTTTCCTCGTCTTCCACATAACCTTCCTCTTGTGCAAGCCAAATTCCCAAGTCATTGTTTGTTGTGGATGCAGAGGTCCGGGTCCTTAGTCAGTAAACCAGTACAGCTCCTTACCCCACAGCGTTCATCTGCTTCCTGAGGTTTATTTCTGGTCCCTTAGCTAGCAAGCACAGTCAATTTCAGTGCTTTATAGGTCACTATTTTATTATTATTCTCTTTTATTAATTTTTCAGCTTTCATTCATACATTCACCATTTTACTAATTGTGTTCTCCATTAATTTATCATTGTTCCTTCTTTCCATCAGTAAAAATAATCTGCCTTCACTCTCCAACCTGTCCCAAATATCCCGTGGCTGAAGAAAATCTAAACTGTTTTGCACTAATTTCTCAGCTACATAGGAAAGATGGTAAGAGCCCAGTGGCTTAAACTTCTTTCCACTCTATTTATTGCAAAGAAGTAGCAATCACTGCAAAGAAGCCCTGCAGGACCCATTTTAGCATTAGTAATTATTTCAGCAGAGGACAAAGAAGCCCTAATCAAAGATCAGGGATGGAATATTTTAAAGGGAACAGAAGAGTACGGATGGAGGAAGTCCCTGGGTGATTTTGCAGCTTGAACATTATATTGGAAGAAACAGGAGAGAGAAACCTGAGAACGATGCTGAGGCACAGAGATGGGGTGGGATGGGGAGAGGTAAAGCCCCTTCCCTCCATTCTCTCTGTTCCTTCTACTCCCTGTGGTGCATCTTGCACTAGCAAATAGATAAAACATTAGAAAAAAGGTGAATTGAAATAGTTTGAACAGGTATAATGGTATTTGGAAACCTAGATAAGACATTTTCCAGGGTTAAAAAGTTTTGGATATGACAACAGGCAGTCAAGACCTGAGGAAATGGTATGTAGGAAAGGAGAAGATATCTGGTTAAAAACAGAGTAATCACAATATTTTGATTTCAAACCCTTGTAACTTTGTTCTACCTAAATGTCATAACATTTTTCTCTATTTTTTTATTTAATTCTGTAATATAATAACAAAAATGCAAAGTGTTTTTTCCACCTAAATTCAAACTA
Organism: Falco peregrinus; assembly: GCF_023634155.1. NCBI lineage: Eukaryota > Metazoa > Chordata > Aves > Falconiformes > Falconidae > Falco > Falco peregrinus. Next base: position 65,304,408 of record NC_073727.1, read on the forward strand.
CCACTGTTTAAGAAAACTTCAGAAAGCAAAAAATCTGGAAGTTTGTACAAAATACAGATTTCACCCTGAAAATAGTGAAACTGCAGGAAACCTCTAGGTACTCTGTTATTTTTCATAAGTTGGACATGGAAAGCACTCAGTTAATACTGTTTCAAACAGTACTATAAAAATGAAACAGAAAAATAGAAATAAACACAAAGAGAGAGCTTTTTTACTTCCCCTTGTTAGAGAAGTAAATGGACATTCAACTAAAACTTAAAGGTGACATATCCAAAATTGATAAAAGTATCATTTCTCCTCTTGACAAGAAGCGTTGTTAACTTGCAGTTTTTGTTACCACAAAATATAGTTAAGTCTAAGGCCTTGGGACATTTTCTATATCAATCTGAAAATGGATTGAGGAAAAAGTCACATCAAAGATCTGCCTGGAGAATTTGATTCATTCTGAGCATGGGCAGAAAGAAATTACCAGTATCTCCATTTACGATTTTAAGTGGAATCTGATGAAGCAAACTCCCTAAGTGGCTGCTCACACTGGAGATCAGGAGAAACGGATAAAGGAATAATAAATATGAAATCTTTCCTGAAATGCTCCTTTTTAAAAAGTAGTAAAAGCAGTGGAGTTTGTGTGGCTGACTCCCAAGATAATTTGGAAAGCCTTAATTAGTGGCTATAAAGAATATTATTTTCCTAAGTAGGAAGAACATCAGTTGTTCAGCATTAAGAGAAAATCACTTTTCCTGTGATTCTTTACCACTGGTATACTAAAATTCAAGTTTATTGGAAGTGTTTAGCTCCAGTTGCTTATAATGGATGGAGGCAGAATACGTGCTTCTTGCAAAACTACCAGCGAATTGCCATTTCAAACAATCCATCAAACCACTAGGTAAGAAGCAAAAATTATGTCAGCTGCTGAGTTGGAGAAATAGGTTGAAGGACAGAGTCTGAATGGTAGAAGCCATACGGTATAGTCATAGTTTGGTGCACAGAAAATCAGTATTTGCCTTCCCAGTAGTGACCACTTGCCCTTCTTTCCAGGGCTCCCAATACACAATCCCTTGAACAGATCCTAAATGTACTGATGTAAGGAGTGCAGAAAAAGCAGGCACTATTGGTACAAATCCGTCACGGGGAGAACATCCCACAGGAACTCTGAGTGTGTAGCCTCTTCTTCATTTCTTTCCCCCAGGGTTTACATTTTGTGTTTACACAGACTGGGGACCACAGAGGATTTTTATCTCCCCTAATTTTAACCATGTGGAAATTAGACACCTAATTTCATGCTTTGTGGTCAAAGGAGACCAGCATCACTAGAGCATAGTTTATCCCATCTGTCTTTGACATATGTCTTTGCATGGGACAAATACCCCTTTGTAACTACCTGTGTCTGCCCATTAATTATAGGAGGAGCATTGATGAGTAATTTGGACTAGACATACCACTTTTAGAAGATAAAGCTGGGCGAGATGGGTGGAACTCTGCCTTCAGTGATCAAGACCCAGTTCTCTGTGCAAGCTTCCTATTAGTAACAAAATTTCTAGGAGTCCTGTGCTAGCCGAGAGCGTGCACGTTATATGTGTTCACCCACTTCAGATACCAACGGGCAATAATAGAAAAGACAGCTACTAAAAATGTTCTTGCTGATTATAAATAAATCACACTCTAGAGGTCAGATAAAGTCGAACAGAGAAACATTTTCATGTACTTACTAGAATGCTATTCACTTTCCTAAATCTCCTAAATTATAATTATACTTTAAGAGACTTTCTTTATCTCATATAATTTATGGTACTACAGATCTGCTATATTAGAATGGCTTTGAATAAACTCATGAACATTTTTCCCATTAGAGCATTTCCATGTTTTTTCCCCTGGAGAGAAATGTATGTGTGGACAAAAAGTTCATATTTTCTGATGAGGAGATTTAAAATAAAATCTTGCCAATATTGCATAAGAAAATTTCATAGGTAAGCTTTTTTTTTAGTTAGCCTTGATTCAGAATGACCTTTCTGTACCTCAGCAAATCTATTTGGGCTCACAAGAAGTACGTTTGGAATATTATTTCAGGATGGCTGATGATTTTCATTGCAAAGACATTATTTGGTGTTTCTATATTGAAACTTAGAGAATACTTTTTTTTGGTGAGAAATCTATGCTCTTTGATTTCTCGTCTCTGCTTAGAATTCAGAAAGCAATTGCAAAGTGCCAGACGACTTCCTGCACGGGAAAGATCCATTTTTAGAACAGAGGGTCTTAGTATGTTACAACAGGGTTTAGAGTCCCTCATTACTATGAAGGCCCCATTATATTGCTTGCTACAACAGGAGAAGAGTCTCTGCCCAGACAGATTATGTGCAAGAGAATCACTGGCTCCCCTGTTATTTAGGTGTAGGGTGCAAAGGGATACCTGGCTGCTCAAGGTCCCACAGGAATTATGTGGCATCTGCAGAGCAACGCTCTGCTGCTTCAACCACAAGATCATTTTAGGGTTCTGTGGAGCGTTAATCACAGTAGAATTTGAACTCCGATACTATTATTTCGTTTTAAGTTGTTTGTTGTGTTTGATTGCACAACCATAAGTGGTTATTTGTTTTCTAAGATGGGCCAGTTCCTCGAACCGCTATGAACAGAAACATCTGAATTCATGGTTAAATGCAAGATGCTAAATGAGGTAATTTCTAGATGCTTTTTACCACCTGATAACAGTCTTTAGAGATACATGCTTTCAGAAACCTCAGGTTCATTTCTGGTGGTTCCCTGCTTTAGGAATAGTTTCTTGCTGATAAATTAGATGCTGACTCAGGGCACCAGAAGGTTGTTTACCACTTCTTGTAGAGATGTATATATCTACATATATAAGTTTGCAAGTGATATATATAGTTAGGGGTATGGTTATATATTTAGAGTTTTATATATACACACACACACACATACATATATTTAGCAAACATATTTTTCAAGTTCTATAATAGTCTAGGGAAGACATCTGGCTAGGTTTTTCCCATAAAAAAAAAAGTGGTGCTTGGCAGTGCTGGGTGTGGGAAACCACATCTTAACTCGAAATCCAAAATGCTGACCTGACACCATTAGGGTGTAGCTTTTGCTTGGTTGCTGGCTGCTTTCACATGCAGATTTTAACTCTATCCCTTCTGACATCACGCTGGAACATAACCTGACTTGTTTACTCAAGGCTAGGTTTCGCCTTCCTGACTCACATCAGCTTCAGAGAGGCAAAGCCCTTAACTTTAAACACATGCTGGAAACTCAAGCTCATGTCTAAAGTTCACCACATGCTTATGCAGGTCTTCAAATAGGTCACTGAGAAATGTCTTGCTCTGCTTTTCTTCTTTTTCTTTCTGGTTTTTTTTTTGGGTTGTTTTCTTTTTTCTGTTTGTTTGTTTGTTTTTAACAGACAGAATTAGGCAACCCACCAACAGTGAGGTAAGATTTACCCGGCAGTATCCCAGTCAGGTAAAATTTTGAATGAATGCAGTATATTTACATGACAAAGGAGTAAATTTGTCATGTATAAATACACTGGAAGTAGATTTATTGCAGTCACTAATATTGTAGTAGCAGCAGGATTTTTCTATGGGCATTTGAAGATCCCTGGCACCCTGAATATGCCTCAGAAGCCCAGATTTTGGCTTTACTTTAGTCTGCAGCCAGACAAACCAGTGAAAGCTATCCGAAGTCTGTTTATCCCACTTCGGTTGTGCTTCTGACTGCACTGAGACGTTGCTGCAGGGAGTTTACTGAACCAACTGCTAAGGATTTCAACATTTTCCTTCACCCCTGTATCATATTCAAAGTGATATGGCTCCCTTCACCTTCAGGAGGGTTAACTTTTCTGCAAAGAGCTTAGATAATACATAAACCCTCCCCAGTTTTAGATCCTAAAACTATTTCCTAATGTATTTTGTATGTTCAAATCACATTATATTAAAGTGCAAATATGCCGTTAGCAACCCCCCATGATTTTAACATGCTGAGTTGTTGCATAAATATATTACCAAAAATGTTTAATCTGCAGTTTCACCCTCTCTTCCCCTTTCCTTCCCTCTCAAATTTTTGCTGCATAAACCATGCGTCTTTATGAAGTCTGTTCAGGAACCATCGAACTAACCCTGTAATTATATGTAAAATAAAAAAGAAGAAAGAAGCTGGTTGAGGGGGAAATCTTTATTTTAAAAACAAAATTTTCTTTTTAAATATTCATATTTTATTTGTTGATTTTGTTTCAATTTGAAGGAAAATAAAAGAACAATGGTACTTGTAAGACTGGGGCTCTCTTCTAAAAAGCTGGTGTGCTGAAAAGGGTGTGGGAGGTGTTTGAGTTGCAGATGATGAGATGGAGTGACGCAGACAAGGTCACATAAATTTCTGTGGCAGGGCTCAAAGTTCATCACAGCTCCCAGAATAAGTCCAGTTTTAACCAGAAGGCCATACACCTTCCCTTGTGACAATCACTCCCTCAATGCTATGTAATGCATCTCTTTCATTTAAAATATTTGAATTTGATATTCTCTGCGGACCTGAGCTTGCAGCTGCTCTGTTCATGGAAATAAATTTTAATTCAAGATGAAAATGAACAATCTACTTCATGTTAATAGTGAACCCCGCTTCTTTTGCACTGTTTAGTTTAATATTGAAGTCAAAGTGTTTTCTGTATTTCGTGTTTACGCACACCCATTGCAGTTCTCAGTTGCCCCATGCAGGTTTGCACAGATCAAAAGGGACCTACTGGGCTCTGGTGGGGCACTTTGTAAACTCTGAGTCAAAGAGGCAGAGGAAAACCGCTAGGATTGTGGGGTAAGAACAGGGCATACAGGATTTTGCTGAAATGGTCAGCAGAGTAATTAGAATTTTTTCATTTCAGGCCTTAAGGGACTGTAGAGGATCCACTTCTCAGGAAACTCTTCCTGAGCTGTCTGTAAGCTCAGGCAGAACATTCTGCCCTGGCAAAAGCAGATTATGTATTTTCAAAAGAGTTAAATCTGGAATCTACAGTAAATGCGTTGACTGTGCATTACATCAGCTGTGGATATGAGTAACATTAACAATATTCATGTTTTACTTTTTCTAAAAGCTCTTTGTTTCTGGACTGCAGGGCAAATAGGCATTGGACAAATGACATTATATATACAGAGTCACAGAAATCTAACCTAAGTAGTGTTACTCGGTTGGTACAGAGTTTAAAGATCTACCAGCATTATTGGTGGAAGATTTTAAGAACATCTCTTTTGTGTAAAACTTTAGCACCCCGAGATGTTGTATTTTGGCACCGCTACACTTAACAACATTCTGGCTGTTGACTTCCCTGGGCCCAGAACTTCACCATCGTACAAACACAGGGTCTTCACCGCAGGATGCAGCCTGCTGACTTGGCTGTGCTGCTCCAGCATCCTCTGACCTGGGTTAGGCTGTCTTGGGCTAACTCTGATTAATATCATTTTATGACAGTGAAAGGAGCACAGTTGCACAGAACTGTGATGTCTCTTTTTTCAAGGTTCCTTTTCATGTTTACAGGAATCAAGGCGACATTAGGAGTGACCGAGCCACTCAGCAACAATCACATATCATTCTGGTTTTGATTTTACAGCACACCAAACTAATTTCTTCTGACAAAAGTCATGCAGATCTTTTCTTGGAATGTCCTCTAATTCACCACAGATGGAAGCTGCTATGCTAGCTGTGAAGGAAAGCTACTCATTACTTGCTAAATATATTTTCTCCTATGTGATCTTCTTTGCAGAAGGCAGATGTGTTGCGTGTAAGTTGTATGTGTGGGTGTGCTTGCAGATACAGCAGTGCATACAGGAGGCATGCAATAAGCGTGTATACACTTGTCTTTTTTAGTGATGTTTTATCTTTGCTTGTACCTGTAAAACTGGGTACTTGAGGAAAGTACTTGCAGCAAGGATGACTGAAGGATCTGGCAAACCCAAAAAATATTTATCTATGTGAAGATAATTTACAATAAAACTGTTCAGACTCCAGATTTAATTTTGTGAAATGTATTTTTTTAAAAAAGTATAACAAAGGTAAAGCACAGGGTTAATTAGAACCAAATGTTGCTTAGATTGGCACCCTAATGTTCTCTGATCAGTGTGACGATTAGCCTCAGATATTTTGAACAACAGTTACTCAAAAGGTATTACATTACCTTCCATGTCAAAAGGGGCTTAGTAACAATAAATATTCTCTTCAAGATGCTATTATTTTCAGTGCAGATAGGAAGGCTTGGCTGGACAACAACTGCAGGAGTGTATCTAATTCCTTGTGTACAGAAGTACAAATTAACACTTTAGCTCTTACAGGGAGACATACACATTTAATTTAGCATTTTACTCCATTCTTTCTTAAAAACCTAACATATTATAATACACAGGATTTCAATCTTACGAATATTCCCCTCTCCTGAGGATTAGCTGATCATCAAATATCAGAATGGAGCAAAAATTGTACTCCATGAAACAAATTCTCTAAAAATTAATTTATGATGACAGTTACCTTGACACCTGTGAAAAGGAAAGGGTACTTTGTTTTTTAACCTGATAGAAGCTGCCTACTAGCCACTGACAGATACCTCCTAGGTGAGTTCGGGTGGGCTCTTTGTCCTGAACATCAGAGAGAGTGTCTGACCAACAGCCACTGCATGTTAGTCCTCACAGCAGTGACAGGATCCTCTGCTGTCAAAATGCATTTCTTTTAATTGAATTTATTTGTTTGTAAATGAATTTGTTTTCAGAGCTATGAGAGACAACCACCATAAAAATAGCTCCAGACTAGCCTCCCGGCCGCCTGTAGCTTTACTCGTAAACTAAGAAGCAGGGATTTAGCAAGTGGAAGGCCTGGGCAGAGAGGTGTGGCTTGCAGCTCTTTTAAAAGTAGCCAAGTACATACTTAATTGCATTTCTGCAGGGAATACATTCCAGAAATGTGGGCTTGCTACCAAGAAAAGTCTGTCAGCAGCAGAACTGGCTTGTGGTTAAGGCACTGGACTGTGACTCAGGATATCTGGGTGCTAGTCGCAGCTCAGCCACAGGCTTCCTCTCGGCTCAGAGCCAATTATTTCATCTTATTTTCCCACAGGTAAATCGAGCAATAACTCTCTCCTTTCCTGAAGGGGGGCTGTGATGAGAAAAATTCATTAGTGTATGCAAGGTGTTCAGAGTCTACTTCTCAGATAAGCATTTTGGGAGAGGGATCATACATTTGGCAAAAGGAAGAACCCTAATGGGGTCTCAAAGAGTTTCCATAATATTAGATTATATGCAAACCATGGTAAGAGGACCAGAAATGCCAATAAATAAATAATGCGTCATTTAATCTCATGCTAGTTGGAAGATCAGACTTCTCTAAATCATGTTGCTACTGCTTTGCCATCTGCTGGATTACTGTGTTTCAGGGGTTTTATTTGCTTGTTTAAAGAGGAGAAAGAAGTTGCTACATGTATCAGCACTGATCTTCAACTTAAAAAATTTTTTCCGAATTCTTCCTAATGTGAAAATTACCTTTAGAAGTGAATAATATATTTTTTACATAATTTTCACAGGTGAAAAGCAGAACACAGGAAAATTCTAGATACATACCAGGAAATGATTGGTAGAAATCATGGTACCCAGCTTTATCATAGCCACATCTTTTTGTAAAGTGGTGGTGAAGAACAAGAATTGCTTATTGGAGTGAATTTTCTACACCTTACTTTGTGTCTTGGACTCCAAAAATCGACTAGCTGCCTGTCCTAGCCTGCTGTGCTGGGCTGTATCTAACCAACACCCTGGTCTGCATGAATGCAGAGCCCATTCTGGTAAATTCAGACAGAGCCATGGCTTGCAGAAGATTAAGTGAGCTCCCCACCAGCTCCAACCTGGCTTGTAGTGCACATTTCTTACCCAGATAGATGTGTAGCACTTGTGTAAGACAAATTCACTCTGATATGAGTACCCAGTGCCAAAGAGGAGGATAAATCACAACAGCACAGTCTGTTTTACATCTCTTCTGAAGGTCTCCCCCAGAGATTTGCTCAGGTTGTAACTCCATCAATGCAGACAGGTTGATGGAAACTTCCTTAGTCCGGACAGACTGTAACATCCCGGCTGACAGCAGAGGAGGGGAGCTTATGACTATCAATACTGATCTTTTAACCAATGTGTCATTTTGATAGCTGTATCATCAGATGTGGCCCTATTGCTGTGTCCTCCCCAGCTTGTTGGCAGAAAAGGCAGGGAAAAAGGGAGGGTTAGCTATGACCCTGCAAGGAGAGCATTGATTGAGGACAAAAAGCTAAAGTGCCAGCTCCTGGGCAGGCAGCATGTGCCTAGGGAACAGTAAAGGACAATGAACTTCAGGCACCCAGATGGAAACAGGGATTCAAACCATAAAGCTTAGGCACGAGTACGAACTTCAAGTCCAAAGTCTTAAAAACCTAATCAACCAAACAAACAAAAAACCAAACAAACAAAATCTACTTTCGCTCCTTCTGATTTCTCAGATTCAGAAACTGAGTGCGGATCCAATCCTGTAAAGGCCTCCCTTACATCTCTTCTGCTCACATCGATAAACCCAGAGAGCCAAATGCTACAGAGCTGAACCACTCTAGGAGGAAAATGATCTGGGCTCTGCCTGTTCAGAGCAGGGTGTGAAATTATTGGTGTACATTTCATTCTCCACAACAGGAATAAAGCCTTCCTAAAACTACACTGCACTCTAATGACTTTAAGAGGTCTGGCTCTGTTTAAGTTTTAATGCTCTTCATTCAAAGTCTATGTTTTTGTACAGCATGCCCCTTAAACCAAATCTGCTGCTCTTGTGACCCCACAGTGAACATCTGTCCCACACTGAACACCTTGCTGTACTGGTTTCCTTGTTCTTTCCTTTTGCATAACCAGAAAAGGCCAGGTTCTGCCCTCCCCCCATCTCCTCCCCACCCCCCACATGGTGTGTCTCAACTCCTTAAAAGAAAAATTAAAGCACTGTTCTGATTCTATTGCAACTACTTGAGTAGGAATATGCTACCCTATCAAAGTCTGCCAGGATCTTAGCCTAGGAGAAACACAGCTGACGACTTTGATAAAGTTGCCTGCTCTAATATCTTTTCTGTTCCTAATGGAATATGTAGAGAAACAGAAGACACCAACTACTGTTGCTTTTGTTACCCTTAGTTTTGTAGGTTAGCTCTCTGTATGGTCACAGAGCCTGGGACATCCAGTAGCATTCCACCAAAATTCCTTTATTTTTTAAATAAAAGCTTGGAACAGAAAACCCTGACTCAAAGAACAAGTTCATGCCTCCCCAGGCATCTATGGAGCAATTTTTCTGTGTCTAAGAAAGAGCGTGGGAAGGACTTCAAGGTGTTTGATTGAGAGTTTCACAAGTGAGCAAGGAATATTGGCAGGTCCAGGACAGAAGACCAGGGAAGCCAGTGCAACAGCAGTGATGAAAGGTGGGGAGGTGGTAGGTAGCACAGAGTCTTGAAAATTAGGATAGTTGCCACAGTGTGGTGGAAAATCAGAGACGGAGGAGAAAGGAAGGACAGGGGAAGCACAGGTAATGTATGAATAGTAAAACTAATGGTCTGCAAAAATACAGTTCAGACTGAATAGAATCAGAGCAAGACAAGAAGAGAAGAGCAACTCTCTCCCTCACAGTATCTTTATTTTGAATGGGAGCATTAAACTACCTAGTGTGGCATGTTAATTAATTTTTACATTGTTAGTTCATTCTACATTACTGTGCTATTATTCAGGCCTGTATATAAGATCTGTAAAGAACTATGACTGATTGTCTGTTTGAACTTTCAGACACCTTGTTTGTTTGGTTTTGATTGTTTCTTGCCAGGTGGTTGAGCATATGTTTAGCAGTTTTACAGGAGGAGAAAAAAACAACAAAAAAACCAGCACATGTAGTATACAGTTAAGAGTTTAAAAGGTACTGGCAACATTTATTAGCTTCTAATGCAAAACTAATGTTAAAAATAGTGATAGTGACAGGGTACAGTTTAGGGCTGAAAAGACCTGCATCTAGTTCCCTGTACCTCTAGAGACACAGGATCCACAGGCTTGGAAAGGAATTAACTTGCTTAACTTCAGCAACCTAAAATTTAGTTGAGTGGTGCGAAGTAGCTGCATGAGAAATAACTTTCCTTCTCCAATGACAACAGTTATCTCAGGGAAGTTGATTTGCCTGTCATCTCTGAAAGACATACCCTCACATGGGAAATATCACCTTGGAGAGGTGTCTGTTTCTCCTTGATTACTAACAGAGATTAAGCCCTTAAACTGGAGTAGACACCCAGCTTTTGCATAACTAAATTTAGGTATAATCTAAACAATCTCATCTCATTCTATAACACTGTCCAGGATAATTGCCAGATATTGCACAATTAAAGCAGAGGAGAACAGAAGCATTCCCTTGTCAGGAGTGAGACACTGGAGTGGTTCCTGTTCCTTGTGTTCCCCTTCTTGACATGTTTTTCATCCACTTTTTCAACATTTTACATTCATTTCCAGCTAGAAACCATGGCCTAGATTAATCCCACCTTATCATAAACACTCAAGTGAGGTATCTAAATTAGGAGCATGGTTGCCCTTACTTCCCATGGAAATTATCAAAATAAAGAGGCAGATGCTCACGTGCAGTGGGCAGCTGGGAGGTGCTAGGCTTGCTTCACAGGCTGCAGGGCAAGAGAGGGCATCCCAAGGTGAGCAGGTTCCTAGCCTAGGTGCTGCAGGTAATTGAGGTTAAATAGGAAAACACGAGCTTAAGTGATAGTTGCTCATAACTTTAATTCATCACCCTTTAAAGGTCTACACTAATGCAGGGAAGCAGCGGAAGAAGGCTTTTAATCCTTGCAGGAATTAAACCTTTTCCTCTAAACTGCGCCTATAAATAGTGGATTAATTATTTCTCACAGGAAGAGATATTAGTTCATGCTTGACTATGATAACTCAAGGTAATCATTCTGATTTTGCCCTACAGTTTCTTCTAGGGACGTTTGGAAGTGTAAACAGATGAAAGAAGAAAAAGTCATTAACAGCACAGAACTCAACTTGTCCCTCCCCCACTACAAAATGCAGACATTTGTATTCAAAATGTACAGGGCATGGCAGCTAGGTTGCTATTGGCTATTTCTTTCCTACGAGAGTTCAAAAGGGGGTGAGGATGCTCAAGGATGAGGAGATTTGTTTGATAGATGTGTGTGTGTGAGCTTGATCTTCCAGTGGAATCGTCAGGAATTAAAGTGCACTTTGAGGCAAGCTGTTGCAAAGGAAATAGGTGCCTGGTGTTTGCTAACCCAAATGAAACCTTTCCCTTTTGGTGCAGAGATAAAAGTCAGAGTTTCATACCAACACTCAGCTATCAGGAATGTGCCTTTCATGACTGATAAGTGATGGTTTCTACACGCAACATACTGCAGGAGAGCTCAGCTCACCCTCTTTCAACCTTGTGGCTTTGAATCCATAATGAAGCACTTGCAAATTGCTCCACAAAACTGCACTGGGGTGAGAATTATGGAAAAACCTGGACAGTGTTCAAAAAACAGGCTTTGCCAAGCAACCAATACAACCAATACAGTGTATTTTAAGAAAGCAAGAAAGGAGTGGGGGAGGAAAGAGGGAGAAAAAGGCTTTCAAAACATATCAAATGTGGTTTGTTTGATAATAATCACTGCAGGCGGGGAAGCTGATTTTAAGTGTGAAAGTATTTAACGTTTTATTACACACAAATGCTTTCATAAAGTAGTCATTTGTGCGTGTGTGTGTGTGTGTGTGTGCTTGCATGTGTGTGTGTGTGTGCACATGCACACATGCAGCAAACAGAAATCTATTGAGTTCCACCAGACCAGACGTCTGCATTCTGGAGGGCTCACTGCAGCCAATAAATTTAACTAAAACTTTTTTATTATTATTATTTTATGAATTCTGCTATAAAAGCTAATCCTCCTTTCTAGACTTAGCATAATTACAAGACACTATTCTGAGTGCCAAAAATGTCAACTGTAGGTTGCAAACATGGACACGTTTAAGCAGAACCATATGTCAGAATGCAAGGCAAGGCCTGAAGTAAGCGAATCAGTTTACCTTTTTCTGAAGAGTCAATTTATAATGCAACCTTAGCTCTAAGAAATAATAATACAGCCAGTGATAAATTACATTGCTCAATCATTTATTAATAAGCTTCATTGGAAAGAAAGATTTTATCAGTGCTCAAAATACACTAAGTTAGAAGATCACAGATGTTCAGGGTTCTGGAGCCAGAAACTTAATATTAATGAACTCTCATTAATACCTAATCAACCTGTGATATTTTGATCCTAAGAGAAAATTGATGGCCAATAAAAATAAACTCAAGATATCTTCCTATCTAAAAAAAAAAAGGTATAAACCCAGGAATGCACACAGTAACCACAATGCAGTAACTAAGGTTAAGCAGCTGGAGGCTAAATTTTAACTTTTTTTTTTTTTTTTTTTTGTACAGGATGGATTTATTCTGTCACCTAGGCAATTTCAGAGTCTTACTTTGCAGGATTTATATAGGCATTCAGACTTAACAGATGTATTCACGTGCAGTACATTAACTATGCAAAACTACTTTCCAGGCTATTCTGGATTAGGCTCTTAAAAACAGACCTCTCTGGAAATGAAATCCTTAAAAAAAAAATCCCTGTTCATCTCAGAATGTTATTCTGCTGCACTTCAAGTGTGAAATCTACTTAAACACATATGGCATTTGAAATGAGATCATATGTGGTTCTGTGTGAGAATGTGTTGCGTTTTAACCCCGCAGTGATGACAAAAAGGGGAATGCAAGTGTTTTTTGCGCTTGAACTAGGAGCACAGAATTAGTCGCAGTAGATCAGGGCAATGATCCATCTGGTCCAGTATTCTTTCTCAAAGGTGACCAGCACCAGCTTCATTCTTTCTCAAAGGTGACCAGCACCAGCTTCTTCAGGAAAAGCATACCAACAGGTAGAATCAATGACTAGGAAAAAAGTTATACTCGCAGCAAATGTATTTTTAAATCAAATAAATTCCTGCCCTAGTCCTACATCTTTTTTGAAATTCTAACCCATACAATGTAAACATGAAGAATTGCATCATATTAATAGTTATGTAGTATGATTTTAAACCTCTTTTTTCATCTAAACTGCGAGATGTTTAGAGAAAGGACTTGTGGCAGTGGGTCTACAGGGCACTTACATCCACGCAATACAAGAAAAACCAAAATCCTTTATTCTTTGTCAGGTAAGCTAGCCATCAGATTCCATCAGCATCCTCATGTTCATATGGGTAAATAGAAGTATTGGCACCACTGCATACTATATTCTTATCATATATCATTAACTTCCCCTCTGTGCGTTACATTCCTTCATTCTGTCTTTTGATAATTTCTGCACCAATCTTTAGGCATATCCCATCCATGATCCCTTTTTCTCCCATTTTGTTGGGAAATTCCTTCTGGGAATTACCTGTAGAGAAGACAGTAGCCACTGGCATTTGCTGACCTGGTGGTGGCCACATGGACACTCAGTCCCACCACTGTTTTGGGCTTGTTTTTCTCTACCTCAAGCTGTTTAGGGCTGTGACTGCCCTGCTACAGCCTCACCTCCCAGGACAACATCTACCCTGTGGTGAACACCATTGATGGTGTGATGGTTTCTAACCACTTCTGTCTCTCAAGCAGAGTTTTCACCTGTGTCACCACAGCAACAGCTGACTCCTTCCCCTAAATGCTCGCAAGAAACTGATAGCTGTGAACAGCAGGATTTCTCGCTCTCTGATCTCAGTGAAATTAGTTCAATATAAACCTGTGCCTGAGCTTCCACACAGAGAGTTGCGTAGCTGAAATGATCACATATGCTGAGTGCAGAGTTATAAAAGTGGAAGATTAACATCTTCTTTCACTGGAGCAAAGGGGGGTAGCAAAGACTAGCTTTGAAATTGAATTAGAAGATGATACTGTGACTACTGGTCTACAAAAAATTATAGTAAGTTTCATGAATTTTATTATAAACTATCAGTTCATGGAGAGGGACAAGGCATTTCCTCAAGATGTTGACCTTGGCATACTATATTAAATCAATAAACTCATTTTTCCAGATGCCTCTAATAACTGAAGAGAAAACTTGTTCTGAATAACTGCACAAATGGAAGTCTGTGACCTGTAAGAGTTTGAGAAACACACACACACACACACACAGAGAGAGGGAGAGAGAGAGAGAGGGAGAGATATGAATGTTACATTTTTTACTAACTTGGACATGATCAGCTCTTACTGAAAAAGGTACAGAATCAAATGAATGAATTAAATTATTGAAATAGTTAACTTAGATTGTACAAAGCTCTGTATAGAAGTCTGTTATCATGCCACTCGTAAAGTACTATTCCATCTCTAAAAAGCCAAATATAATAAATAGTATGTATATCACTACAGCAGAGGAAAAATCAACTTCTTTACCTTTACTCAAGCTTTGTGCCATCAGTCCATTGCCCACCATTACACAGGCACTGGCTGACACCATGCATACATGGCAATGCCAGAAATTTTTCTCACTTCTGCCTATACATACCTATATACGAACCTAGAACAGTTCATTTAATAGGGGAAATCTGCCTTGAAAGATGATAGTTCTCTGTCATAGCTTGGTGAAGCCACAGCTGGGTGCAGCAGAGGCTGAGCGCAGATTGCAGCCAGGCTCCCTCATTGTGCTTCTGAAAACGTATGAGGGGCATTTACCCTATTGCATCTCTGGGAGACCTCCAGAATGGAAATGCACCTACCTGGCATGAAAAGGGCAAAAGAAACTGTATGTCTTTACTAGTAATGCATACTATAGGCATGTATTTACTATAGAAATAAGCAGATGTGTCAACAGCAAAGGTCCTGGAAATTACACGGAAGATAACATCATGGAACACCTCAGACAATTCCATTTTGCATTTAAATATACTAAGTGAATAAGATGATTATTCAGCTAAATTATTGTCTGTTGCAGTTGAACCTCTCTCTGTTTATCAAGTGAGATCCCGGTGTGTTTGTCTGTGGCTGGTACAGCTTCAGATCTGTTTTACCGTACCCTTTGGAGTGCCTCCAACAAATATGAACCATTCTGATGTTTTACAACAGTGCAGCAGCTTGTCAGTGCTTTTGTTTCTGAACAGTGTGAGAGAAGTGCCAAACGATGCTATTGTAAAATACAAGAGTGCTTCAGCATGTTGGGGAACACGGAGTGGCTGTCAGTGTGACATTGATTAATGACTGTGAAGTGTTAAAATGAGATATTGCACATTCAGTCTTGGATTTTGCATTAATCCAACAAAAAAACCTATGCCTTACAGGGTAGTTCCAAATTCCAACCATCTGCAAAAGAAAGGGCATCATGTTAGGTGTCTGGTATTTTGTTAACTAATTGTGGCCTGGTTATTACTAAAGCAAAAGCAAAAAAAAAATAAAATTAACAAAGTAGAGGATGGAAAGTCATTATGGGCTATCGGTATGGAGATGGAAACAAAAGTCATAGATCATGTGATACATTTCTGACCTTCTGTTTACGTGAGCTAGATATTTATCCTACTGTGTCATAATCTTCCAAAGTATAGCTCTAAAATTTTATTTACCCAATAGAAAAACAAAATGCAATGACATATTATCTAATGCTTGCAATTTCTGGGACAATACTGTATCTGATTCCATCTCTTAAGACATAAACTAGAGAAAAATTAACCCAACAGTACTTTTAAAAGTCAAGACTGGAGATAGAAACAGAGAATGAGGAGTGGCAAACCAGAATATTTTATCTGATGCACGTAAGAAGTTTTTCCAAGGTACACAAAATAGCATCATGTATTTCCAAGGCAGTCTGAAATTTACATACTTACCTGTAAAGTTATGGAAAAAAAAGTTTCTTTTAATTCCAAAGCACATTAAAAAATCCAACACAAAAACCAACTGTTGAAAATGCTGGTACTTCAGTACAGTAACAAGATACTGTTTTGATACTGTTGCTTAATTTTTTTTGAATATTAAAATGCATACATTCTATAGTATATATGTGAATACCCAAATATTTACAGCAAATATGATACTTCAAAAGTCTACAGGGATTAATCAGAATTATAAAATAGCTGCTAAATATTGAATTTCTGCATGTTGGTATTACTGGAACAAAATAAGAATGTCAAATTAGTTAATTTCTACTTTGTGCCATTGAGTGTTTTATTGACATGGGTGCCTCCTCATGGATTATATGGTCATTATACAATTCCCATGCCCAGCAACTATCACAGACACAAATGCTCCTACCACTACTGTTAGTCCCAACTAACGGCCCTTTGTGCTTGCTACATACAGGCACACCTTATTCCAAAAATGTGGTAAATTATGAGAGTAGAAAACGATGAAAAAGGCAAACATCAC
This sequence comes from Falco peregrinus, assembly GCF_023634155.1. NCBI lineage: Eukaryota > Metazoa > Chordata > Aves > Falconiformes > Falconidae > Falco > Falco peregrinus. The sequence goes on from NC_073727.1 coordinate 65,320,830, forward strand.
TGTCCCCTTTCCTTATATGTAAAGTTAATAGATTATTAGATTGTTTCATTTAGATCCCTTAGAAATTTTGCACCAGAACTAAGAACTGATATTACAGGTCAGCTGCAAACCAGTTAAGACTTTCCTTTTCTTCTGGAGAGGAAATGTAAAATTGCAAGATCAGTTAAAGTTTGATGAAATGCTACATTTTTAGGTTTGTGTGCAGAAGGCATAAGGTTCGCACAGAATAAACCTTCTATACACAGAAGTAGAAACTGTTTAGTAGATGCCTAGTTGAAGGTAAAGCCATGTATTTGTGATCTTAAGAAAAGTTAACACAGTTAATCTGGCTATAGGCTGGCAGATCTTTGAAATCTGGAATTAGATGGTTATAACCAGCACCAAGAACTTGACGTAATAGCAGTTACCAACTTAGTTTTCAATTACTGATCCAGTCCTTCCTTTCATCTTCCTAACTCAAAAAAAATGAAAAGCACAGAACTGAAAATTTTAGGAGAGATCACTTTTTATAGACAAATAAGCGCATCTAAGTTCAAGACGAATGATCTAGTTAGCAAACATGTTTCTGGCAGCAATGAAGAAGTGTATAAGGCAAACAGCTTCTTCTAATGATCACTGAAATATGAAATCCTAATTACTGTCCAAGTTAAGCATATTAATTTTCTTCTCCAGATTGCTTGGTTATTTTAATGTGCTATTCAGAACAGTAAAAAGTTTTAGGAAAAAATGTTTAAAACAGTAAAAAGCTTCATAGGCCCCAGAGCCTATCATTGAATTCAATAAAACTGTGAAGTTAATTTGGGTGATGAGAATAATAAAAAGATGACTAATTTGAAAGTCTCTGCTGAGATGAGAAACAACATAAATTATTTGGCATGAGTTAATTTAGAAAAAGAATACTTCCCATAAACATTTGGATAATAAAGTATGAATTAAACCATTATAGTTCTGAAAGACATTTTTAGGAGGTAGAGAAAAAATACTAATGATTTTGTAGATTAACTAAGAGAGGTGTTTTGCAGAATAGCTTGTACGTCACGGTGAGCTGAGGGGAAATTGGATCATACATGTACCATGTAACTGGCTATTATGTTGGACCTCAACACCATAGATGAAAGTATAGGTGTAAAAAAATGGTAGAAAGGAAAATTTTTGCATTTCCTAGGAAAACAAAACATTTGCTTCTTGTCATCTGAATTTACTGTGGCAGAACTCTGACTAGGATGATGCAGTCAGCTGATCGTGCAGAGCACAGCATCAGATCTGTTGCAGTAAACTCAGAGCATTCAGGTAATTACCAAAATCATTCCTGTTGTTCAGCTATCAGTTTTGGCCTGAGCTACCCAAATGATGCCCTGGGATAGTTCAGGAGCTGCCAGGGGTTGGTGATCACTCCCAGTACCTTGTCTGGACACAGCGCTACCTGGTCCCTTTCATTTACTTTTGTGGGACAAGCCTGAAAGACACAGTAAAGATACTGTGAAACCTAAGCAGTTTCAAAAGTTAGAGACAGAGAAAAAAAAGATGATGAAGGAGAAGCAACACAGACAGGGAAAGATGAAAAAATGAGGTCCAGATACTATTCTGGGGGTGATTTTGGAGAAGAAATATTGGAAAGTGAAGGAAAACAGTTGAAGGTTTTGGAGGATTAAAATGATACATTTCTCTCTCCTTGGTTTCTGTAAGGTATTCTATAACAAATACCATATATAAGGTGGAATTATATGACTCTAAGGATTTATGCTGTACAGTCTACTGCTTTCGATGAGTACTGCTTTGTTAAGAAAATATGTTGACCCTGGAACAACACACAGAAGTGGCAATAAGGCATTTTAAAAACCTTTCTGCTGAGAACCAGTTGGGCTGAATGGATTACCTTGGACCTGGGCTTAAAAGTGTTCATAAAAGATCCCATAGCTATAAATAACAAAATACCCTGAATTTTGCTTTCTATAGGCAAAATGCTAGAGAGCTGTGCCGCAAGTGAAAGAAAGATGTTCACGTATGTGCTGTGTCTGCACACTGTATTTTTGTAGCAGCACCTGAGGCAGATGAGAATTTAGATCCAGCACAGAGAGTCTCTTTTGTAGCCAGCTACAGAAACGCTGGCAGCAGGGGCCACAGCGGCTATCTAGCTCTGCTGTCAGGGCCTTCACCATTGTCAGTAATGAACTGATTGCTTTAAAATGTATTTGGTTTCATTGAGTTTGAAAGACCACAGAACATTACAAAATCCTAAAGAAAAACATACACGGGAATCCCTCTGAAACATAATTTACTCTTTCTGCCAAATCTCCACTAAAGGCACAAACTGCAAACTGATGAATTGACATATTTATCCCCACAACTCATTTCTGCTCCGTGGCTTAAGAAGAATTAGTATTTCCTAGCCAATTAAACAACCTGTAGTAATTGTTTCTGTTTCAGATCTGGTTTAGCTTTCATTTCTCTTAAAATACCAGCATTTGCAGTAATATCTTTCAAAGTCATTCCCACTTATCAAGTATTTCTTGGCAAAGGGGATGTTTGTTTCTTTGTTATTGTTGTTTTCTTTAACGAGTATTTAAAATCTGATTTTGAATTCCAAATAGATCTTTAACCAGGAACTTCTGTTTTCAGTTTGAAGTTGGTTTCAGTTTGCCGATAGGCTTGTTCACATTCTATGTTCTAAAGATATGGAATAAGTTTTGTTTTAAATTATCTCCAAAAAAATGGGGAAAAGATACCTTTTAAAAGGCAAAATGGCATAGAAGGACTAGCCCGTTCATCACCTGAAATGGGTATGAATTACCCTGGCTGTTCACACCCTGACAGTACTGACCATCTATGTAAAACATCTTTCTTTCGGTGGTGGTAACTTCCTTGACTTGGTAACCCTTGCCACTCATCTGGTGTAGCTAAAGGAAACAGTTAGTGCTGCTGCAGCAGCTGGCTGCAATGGCAGGCTCCACACCCAGGAGCCATCACTTATGTGCTGATGGATGGAGGGAGAAGTGCCGGTTGTCCAGGCCCTTCATTGGAGGGAGTTTTTCACTGACCTTCCCGTTTCCTACCATCTGTCAAAACAGCCCAGGAAATAAAGATGAAAATTGATTCTGAAAACAGCAGAATAATGTTTGTTTGCTGTTGCACATCTGCTCCTCTGCCAGGTAAGACCTACATTTTGTCAAAGAAAGGAAGCAAATGTTTTCTTTCTCCATACGTCCTTCAAAACTTGAAAATTTTCGTCTGCAATGTGCAAGTTTCACAGTGGTTCTCACAGTACAGTGGTTCTCGAAGTGAAACTCTGAGGAAAGAAACAGGAATTTAAAATACTTTCCATTACTGAAAGGTCCTGGCCACAAAGTCTCCGGTTGTCTCTACGGAAGGTTATTGCATTTTCTTGATGCATAGATAAGCTCCCCCTCCCTGGCTTGCAGTCATAATCCTCTTTTTCTTCCATGATTTTTTTGTGAAATGCACACACACAAAAAAAACCCTACCAAGTGCAGAGAAACAATAACACATTGCTTATGTTTATTTGTGTTTAAAAACATTTATGTAAGTTTTGTGGTTTAAAAATGTTGGAGGCATTGGAGAAGCCCTGATGACTTCAGTGGTCTTTGGCTCAGTGCCGTGGCTTGCTTGTGTAAACACACACTCATGCTGCTTGTCCCTGTTTTGACCGTGGATGGGGAAGGAACTATTCGTAGGGTGCCATAGACACTATGAAGCTTGTAGCTGAGGTGTGAGATGAGTCTGAACCATGTTCATGGAGAGATATTGCTTGAAGAAAGAGAAATACATGAGAAGAAAAGACTATGACAGATGGATTGGAATGAATGCATTTTTAACGAGAAAATGCAAAAAGCGAGAAGGAAGTACCAAGGGCAGTAGCAATTAGTTGGGGAGATGAAAAAAATGTAAATTTTTTGATGGACTGCGGGACGTTTCTGTTTGCTGCACTGGTTCAACATTCAGACCAAAAGAGATCAAAAGGGAGAGAACAGAGAAGAGGACTCTTCCAAATCCTTTCCAGTTACAGCACCCTGTAGTGGAGACAGGACTGACTTTCAAAGAAATAGAAAGCTGCTTGGTTTTGCCCAGAGAGGCTCTCCAAAGCCAGAGCTTTTGATTCTGTATGAGCACTTTAGAAATGTCAGAAAAATGGGAAGATGGAGAAAGAGGCTGCATTATTGCAGGTGTTTTCTGTGGGGGTTATAATAGATTATTATTTATGATTTTTCCAACACCCAAACACATACTGGCTGTTTCCTGCACAAATAAAGAAAATACAATTTTGAAAACAGCCTCCCATGCTTCCACTGCAAGTCAGGGATTAAATATTAACTCCCTCAAAGAATGCTCCCCCCAGCCATTCTATTACAATTTAGTTACACCCCAAGTATGATTTTACATTTCCCTTGTTATACGAAGCTCTCACTCTGCAGATTCTATATGCTATATTTGGCAATATAATTACTGTTGCCTTAAGCACTTTTTTCCCCATAGAATATTTCCTCCTCATTTATATTATTACATTCCAAGAGAGTTTTCAGGAGCCATAGCGAGTTTCCTTGTATAGCCTCCAAAAAAAGCTTTGCTTAGGCTATAGCTTCTGGACTATAATAGTGACAAGCCACAGATGTTTCAGAATTGTGTTTAGGCAACATATAATTATTGTTGTTGTTGTTGTTCCTATTGAGCCTCTTGGCTACAGTTAGGGACAAGGTCCTATTGTGTTAGACTCTGTATTCGCATGTAATAAAAAAGACAAGTATACAATCCCAGACTAATTAATTTAGGAACTGCTCCTGGCAGGTGCTGAGCAGTCGTGCTAGCTAGATGGAGTGCTAAGAACCACCTTACACAGCAGTAGCAAAGACACATGCCACCTACCGCAATTTGAGGTTACCCGGTATTCTCCTGTGCTAGTGGTATCTAGCGTCTGTGTGTACACTGCTAACAAGTAGTTTTGTGAAGAGGGAAGTCCACTGCTTTATAAAGTTACCCTTCTTGTATTATTTATGGAGAGCTGACAATATCCTTGTTTCTGCCCAGAAAAAAAATTCTGAACACAGGCGGAGCCCTCCAAGAGGATGTGATATCTCATCAGGTTGGGATAGGGTTTGCAAGCCCCAGATGGCATATTTCCATTCTACTCTTTCATCTCTCTCTGGGAAGATATGTGCATCCAGTTGGCCACTGTTCTAAATTTGCATTCAACATATTATATGAACAGTTGATACACTTTTCCTTTGGCATTGAAATATCAAGATGAGAAATGGTTGACAGTAAACTCTCTTATTTGTAAAATAGACCCACATGGCTAACCAGTGTTTCCTGCTTAAGGCAAAATTAAAGAATGCTCTTCCTTGGTGTCATGTCTACACTTTCCCACAAAGAAGGTCTCAGATTAACTTTTTGGCCCTAGATCAGCAATGTACTTGAAAACGTGCTTAACTTTAAGCACTTCCTCAAGTTCCATTGAAGTGTACTGTCAGCACTCAACAAATAATAAATCGCAACATTTGAAGCTAATCCACTTTCCTTTCAGAAAGCTACATGATAATGCCATAGAGCAAATATTATATGCAAAAAATATTTCTTTGTGAAGTCACTCAATGGTACTTCAGCAAGGGCTTAAACGATTTGCTGAACCAGGATTTCAAATGGGTTTATATAATAGAACAAGATCAAATTGCAATGTGTGTTTTTCAAAATGTCGGCCTGATCCTGAAAATTACTAGGTGAGTAATTTAATCAGTGTTTTCAGACTATAAGTGTAGGCTGCAGCTGAAGCCAGAAGGCAAAGGTGTCAAATCCCATTAACAAGTATAATAAGTAGTATAGGTGATTATGGTAGCTTGCTGAGTACCTGCTGAGAGATGCTGACCTCGAGGGATCAAATGCTCTGAGCTTCCCAGAAGGCACTTGCACTAGGCAGAATAAGAATAATACAAAGAAGTGTCCTAGTCACAAGTCAAATAACTGTTTATTGTTTGTGGAATTTGTAAGGCAAAACTGCCTTTGCCTCTTCGCCTCAGTAGGAGCTGCAGTTCCCAGTATGCTGCAGTGCTGGAAGTTTGGCTGAATGGCCAAGCATCTGGGTTTTTTTCATTTAATATAGATGACATTTTTAAGGAATGCCTACACTAAATAACATCGCCGTTGAGAAGCAGGCTAAATTAGCTCATCTTTTGCTCCTGCTGGTGCAGCTAAATTGCTAATGGCTTCCAAGCTTGCTAGTCTAAAACTAGATAAGGAAAAAAAACCCCTGACAATCCTTGCAGCGTGGTGTAGAGTTTTCCCCATTCTTCTGTCTGAAGGAGGCTGGTGCATGTGCTGTGACGCTCACTGCGGGAAGCCGATCCAAGAAGCAGCACTGGCTGCTGCCTGCGAGGAGCATTTGCTGTGCTGCCTGTGCTGCCCAGCTGCTCAGGGTGTGGGTCCCACATTGTCTCTGTGCTGCTGCTGCTCCTGCTCAGGGCGCTTGCGAAACACCAACCTGCAAAGCATGATAATGAGAAGTTTGGTGACCTTGCTGGGTTATGTTTGCCAGGGAAAGCTTTCTTTGCTGAGTTTCGAGCACTTTTGCCACAGAAGACAAATTAGACCACGTGTGCCTGTGGGACTGCGAGTTGAGCAGGAGAAGAAAAGGAGGGAGGAGGGATAGGAGCAAGGCAAGGGAGAGGAAAAAACCCAAATGCTGTTGTGGTTTTCCCACATGGTAATTATTTGCTTTTTAACAGCAATACGAAAAGCATGCATGGCTGGAGGTTTGGCACTTCCAATGGTATTCAGGGGCCACTTTGTGTTCCTCTGCTTTCCTGAAGCATGTAGAAGAAATGATGCAAGGAGCCTGTAGGCAAAAGGCCTCCTCCTTGATCTCCGAGCCCTTTCCCTGCAGCAGGGGAAGCACAGTCCCCATACACTCCCCGGGCAGGGCTATCCGATGCAAAACTCACTGCTGTGCAGGCGGCTGACAGGACCGCAGCACACTCTGCCCGCATGCCAGTTGGCTGCATCAGCTGGAATAACGCTGTGTGACACAGTCATGCTCGGGTCCTGAAAAATAAGGCGGCTTGCTGGATTCTTTTACATTTCTAATAAGCCGTAAGAGAGCCAAGCAACGTTAAACTCTATCTGCCTCAAGTCTCCGCTGTGCTGGGGGTGGCAGCAATTCCCAGCTCCAGCGTATAATCTGGGAATGCAGCTGCACCCTTCCTCCAAGTAAGTGTCAGGACTTGCTCTGTCAGCTGTGTCCCAGCTCTGTCCCTTTATTTAGCAATTAGGGCATTGTCTGGCAGCTCCCAGGCACAGTATTGGATGCCCAGGAGAGGCTTTGGGGAAGGCAGGGTGCTCTGGTGATCCGTAGATGTTGCTGGGAGCACAGGTAGGGCTGTGCCAGGCACTGCTGCGTATGGCCCTGCAGGGGTAGGGAATAGGAGCACAGATGTGCAAAGCGCAGAGCTCAGCTGCTTTGCAGGGACTGAATACGGAGATTCAGGGAATATTCGAAGTTATGAGTTATCCATAATTCATTATCGCTGAGGATGAGCCCTCTGGATACTTAGCTGATAAAAAATATATTATTTCAAATGCATTATTTGTCACGTTGTGTTGGGTTTCTATAAGGAGGCAAAGGCCGAGCTGTACAGAAAATAGCACCTTTTGGTTATTTTGTTTCTCTTGTCTGAGGCTGGGAAGGCCTAATGTTGTTTGAAGAATTTTGTTTCAGAATTTTTACTATCAGCTAAAAGCCTTTTTTCTTTGGACTTCCTTTCAGAAGAGTTAAACTTTTAGGGTGAAGAACAATATAGTAATCTTAATAAGCTAAAAGGTCAGTTTGAAGATGCCTGGTATGTAAAGACTCAGTCTAATTAATCAGTTTTTATTGTAAGCAAGTTTAGTTAACAGCAGCACATGGAACATTCAGATGAACAAACAATAGATGCTTTGTCATAGTAGTAATGTCAAAATATTTAAAACTGTAGTCACTTTGAGTCAAATGAAATAGTTTTCTGGAAAATGAATAATTTAATCCCTACTGAAATGTATTAATGAGAGTTTGAGCAACTCTGTTTAATTTAAAGAAAGAAAATAGAAATATTAAGATCTCTTACATTCTAAAAAGTAGAAGACAAATATTAGAAAAATTATAATTTCAAAATAACAGTCAATCTTTTCTGTTTTAAACCATGCTCAGTCCTTCTTCTCTTCACTTTCCCCTTCCCTCTCTCAAATTAACAAAATTAAATATGAGTTTGTGGAAAGGCTCATTGTCACTGAATATATGTTTTCCTCTCACATGAAATCCAGGCAAAAACACTTGCCCATCTTTAGATAGAGCATCTTTTTTAGAGCACGTCGGAGGAAGCAGCTGAGCCTGCAGGAATTCCCCTCCAGCCTGGGTGCAATCAAGGGATTGAGGGGTAACTAACTGCCTTGCAATTTTGGCTCTGGGTAAGTCTCTGCCCACTGCTTATTCATGCATGTCTACTTTTAACAAGTACTAAATTGGGAGAAGCTAAAAGATGACCCTCAGAACAATTCAGAAGTCAGGAGAGGCTGTGCTGGCACATACAGAGCAGGGCAAGCCCAAAGGCTCTTGCTGTTACAGCAAAGCTTCCAGTCTCTTATCCTGACTTGTTATGGAAAAATCAGCACAGATTTAGATTTCCCAACCCAGCGTTACAGGGTGGGAGGGATATTGTATGAACACAGATTCGCTCTCCACACAATGAAATAGGACCGCACTTTAAGACAGAACTATCTTGTTATTCTGTATCTGTATAGTCCCCTGCTCAGTGGGAGTTCCTGGCTGACTCCAAGCCCTACGGTTTTGTGAATAATATCAACAACAATAACCATTCTGGCTATTTCTAGCAGGAGCTGGGAGTGTAATTGCCAGTTGCACATTTGATAGCACAAAACTGTTTTGAAAAAGCGTAAGAAAAAAACACAAAGCACGTAGAAGAAACTCAATTAAAATCAGCGCTACACCCTCCCGAATAGGTTCTTCCCCATTGCTGGCTGGCTGTTTCTCTTCATGATTCCTCCATCTGTCTGACAATTCTGCATTTACTTTCATTCTTTATTAAGATTCTTAGTAGTAAAATGCTTTAACACTTTTGTCAAAAAGATGAAGTCTTAGAAGCAGGCAGATTTTACAGATTTTTATGCTGGTAAATCTCTGTATCATGCTGAGATACGATGAAGAGGCCACTGTTTAATTTACACAGGTGCATAACTTAGTGAACTGTGAACAAAATACATTTTTATTCCATACTCATGGGCATGCATTAGCTTTGAATACATCATTTATAAGATACAACCTCGATTTCTGGTGATTTCTATGCCTTTTCATGAAACAAAATCAAATATTTTATTTTGTTAACTTGTGCTGGAAATCTTATTCAGTACCCTTTATTCACAGCCTTCAACTGCAAATGAGCAGCAGTTGTGGCATAACCTTCCTGGGCCATTCTGGGGGCTTTGGAAGTCACTTGTGTGAGATGTGCTGTGTCCCCAACACAGACTCAGACTGTGGTCTGAAGAAATGCACTGCAGTTCACCAAAATATTCGCCTATTTCCTTTGATTCAAGGGAATTACATTACTCACCTGAGTAATTAATAGGAATGTTTAATTAATAATTTTGCTTTCACATGAGGTTTGTTTTTTTTCTTTTTTCTTCAGGAAATGAAAAACTTTAGAAATATTTTCAGACGGACCAAAATTATATTACTTTAAACCTATGCTTTCTCAAAGGATCTGCTAATTTAAGGGTCTCTCACTGACCTTTCATTGACCTTCTCCAATGTTATATTGTTATGTCTAATAGAAGATAAGGACAGATTAATAATAACCAATGACTGGAGTACTGAGTCAGGACTGAAAATAGCAAGTGCCCTATGCAGGTCATGTCATATATAGTGTATGCAAACTGCGAGGAGACAAAGAAGATTAGAGAGCTTAGATAATAAATGAAGAGGAAATGGATCTAGTCCTCTACTTTTAAAGCTGGATTCATATAAAAACTCAAATGCACCAAAGATCTGAAACAATTCAGATATGGATAGTTGAAATAATCCCAAGTTAGTCCAGGATGGGGTTCAGGGTTAGTTCAAAGAGAGTTCAGAGGAGCTTCCAAGCACAAATTCCCTTTTCCCTTTATCCAGATACTCCCAGTGGGGAGCTCCTGAGCAGGAAGGTCACCCATCCTAGTCAGAACCCAGATGAATCTGGTGAAAACTCAGTTCACCTCTTTCATGAAGGTAAAACCACTTCCTTATAAACAAGAGGAACAAAGCAGTCATGTCACTGCACTGAAACGTGCCTGGAGAAAACGCAACATTATTCTTACAAATATTTTTATGAGAGATTCAAATTAAGATACGTTGTCTGAAAGGCTTTCCAGCAATTTTCAGCAGCCAAGGGGCTCCTGTGGAACACTGTGGAACATTGCGGAACCTCTGTGAGTTTGTGCAAGGGGCTGCTGTTGACTCCCTGGCAGGGAGGCAGGTTCAGGGCTGCTTGGCAAGTCCCTTAGGGTAGCTGCCACCAGCACCCTGTAACTGCCCCTGCACAGAGCACGATAGCTTAGTTTTCCCATTCATGTATACAGTTAGCATAGGCAGAGTGTCAGCTGTATCTCTGAGTTTGTCAGCTGGAGTTTCTCAGCTGAGAGGGCTCTAACCGGAGCACTACGGTGTCTGTAGATATGCCTGCAGTGACAGACCTGTAGGCTGCTTGATCAAATACTAAAATGTGATTTATTTCCCCTGGTGGGTCTGGCATGTGTGTTTCAATGTCTGGAGTACATACTACATTATTATTACTATTAGTGCTCAACTGTGTCTTTTAATAATCTCCTAGGAAGCAAGGAAAAGGGTGTGTGTGAAATAACCAAAATTGTCTAAAGACAGTTACATACAAATTACAAAGTGTTTTGTTAATAGACTGCAAGTAGCTCTAATTATAACAAAGCATAAATACAATGCTGGGGCTGTCAGACCTCTAGGAAATAACAGAGTCTTGACTTCCCAAGAAAGAGTTTTGCTTAGTAGTTTCTGATCCTTATGCTTACTTGGGTTGTGTGCAGGAAGTGCATGAACAAATCCCATTCATAAATAAGGGGATTTGTGTGCCCACCTGCCTCCCCCCATCCACCTCCCCCAGCCCCCTGCCCCCCCACCCCCTCCCACCCCTGCCTCTGACTCCCCTTTTTCAGACTTTGCTCTTTAAAGTTTAGCAAACATGAAAGGAAATTGTTAAACTCTGGTAATTACCCAAGGATAAAAGTGATGTACTGTTTCAATCAGGATTTCATTCAGCTTTAATAATGACAAACCATGTCATTATTAATGGATATGAGGATGGACTGGGAAAAAAAAGGGCTTTTTTTCCTTAGCCACTGTAAGTTTTTACCACTTTTCAAAAAGAAAAAGAGAAGTAAGAAAATATTTCACATTTGTGAAAGAGTTCTCACCGATCCACACTCCCCTGTCTGAAATAACGGGAGTCAATCTACTTTTTTCCAAAATTGCCAAACTAATTTAAACTCATTTCAAGGGTCATAAAACAGGCCATCAATGACTAAAATACTTACATACTGATCACAAAATCCAAAGGTAAAGTAAGACAAAAATTGAGTTTTACCACATACGTCACTAACAAGGTTACTCAAAAAGATGCTGGAGCAGTGCAGAACTGTTGTAGGTAACAGGAGCTAGCCTCTGCTGAGAGGTAAGAGCTTCAATAATGTCTAGAAGATTTGTGTCTTCTATTCTTATTTGTGTCCAGTGATGAAGTAGCATCCTAATTATTGAAATTCTTTTGAAAATACTGACCAGAATAATAGTAGTTGAATAACTCTGTGGGTGAGGGCAGCAGAATCTGATGTATAACATATAGGGCTCTGATCCAGGAAAGAGCATAAGCAAGTGCTTAAATCCATTCCTTTTCAGGAAAGAATTTTGGCACATGCTAGATTTTAAGCATATGCCTAAAGTTAGTTAAGCATATGGTTAAATGTTTTCTTGAATGGAGGCTTTCCTGATTCAAGGCTTTATAGGGCAACGTATGGCATTTTTGAGGAAACCTAAAACACTCTCACTCTTCACAGAGAAACTGTACAAATCTTTTTTGAAATACCTGATTTATTGAATTCTATCAAGGAAGGATAAAGTTTTAACATAAAACCTATGAAGTGCAAGAGCAACAAAAACAAAATATTAATCTAGTAGGCTCTTTCAATAAGCAGACCCAGATCCCCAGAGTTTTCAAAGAAGAGAAATTAGTCCCTAATGCACTCATCAAAGAGAACAGCAACGTTACCTAGTGTGTTTTGTATTAGTCTTTCACTTTATATCCTTTACTAGAATTTTTTCGTCTTACTTTTTTTTTAATGTTTGGTGAGAAATTAGGTCATGACTGCAGACAGGGTGCACACAAGACATGTAAGTCATAAATCTCCCTACTGCAAGCCGTTTTCCATCCTGTTCTCAGTTTATTTCTATTTTGTTAATAATAACCCTACAGCCTAATTCAATGGCGTAATGCAATGTTTGACTGGGGCTAGCCTTATACTGACTCACATGATGAGCTTCTTAGGAAGTGGAAGGAGCCTTTCCTTCCAGCTTCTTGCACTTGCTGGTGATGGAAGCTAGCGCAGGCTTACTCAGGAACTCATGTATTGCCAGACTGTGAGCCATGTACATGGATGTTTATGTGTGCAGGTCAGGCTGCAGCTCCTACCCTACTGACCAAGCACGGTGACCGAGCCAGCCGTTCCCCCGAAATGTCCCTAATGGAGGGAAAAAGGGAGGAAGGACAGGGGAGTGGTGAGGTAGAGCAGAAGCAGGCAGGATCTGCATCACTACAAATCCTCATAGCTGTAGGTTTGCTATTAGGTCTGATTCTTCTTTTTTTCTCCCTCACAAATCTTTTGAGCATGGCCCTCATATGTCCTGATCCAGAACTTAGCATTTTTACACGCTGTTAGATTCCCTTTCAAGCTGAGTCCTATTCAGATAATAATAACTTGGCTGCAAGTCATGTGGGTGGCTGCACTTTGGTTTGATCAAAGAAAACAGTCATCTCTTAAAATGTCAGTTCCACTGGATTATTCAAGAGGGCACAGGTTTATTATGTATATTCTGTTCATGGCCACTCCTGCTAGCAGAAGGATGCTGTAGTTTACAAGCCTGAATTCCATGTTGGCTTTTTGATTCATGCCAACACAAGACAAAAAGGGCCACTGAGGAAAGGAGGGAGCTTCTCTACTGGTTATCATTATAGCATAAATCTAACAAGAGATTTAATTTTATTACTAAAAATATTTTTTGGCTTGCAGATTTCAGCTGAGCCATTCTTAAAAGCTGGTTATTCAGGCTGCCTATCTGTGTGTCTCTTTCTCTTCTTTGTCGCCCTCAGGAAGGAGATCTCTGGAGGTCCTGGGGAGCCCAAGGGATTCAGAGCCAAAGATGACTCAGGGTGTTGTTGGTGGATGGGGAGGACGAGAGAGGAGACACCTGTATCCGGTTTCTGAAATATGCCTTTCAGGGCATATTTCTGTAATAATGAAATTTTTCCTCGTTCCCTGAAACTTACCAAAATAAAAAAAATAAATCTTAAATCTTCACTGATGTACAATCAAGGCCCACTACGAAAATGAGAACTGTTACCTCACTAGAGACAAGTCAGTACTGCTGTGACACAGGCATCCACGTGAGTTATTGACCACACAGATTCAAATCAATGTCTCAATTAGAAAAAGGAAGGAGCTGAAGCAATTCCCTCTGAAAGCCCTAAGCAAAATAATGATTATATTGGGGAGGTTGTAGTTTTTGAGGGGTTTGGACAGGAATCCCAGCCTAGACTGGGAAAGCTTTCTAATGAAAATGTGTTAGAAATGGACATAACCTTATGAAAACCTCCGGTTTTGCTCTCACCCATTGGCATTTTCTGATGAAAACAGGAAAACATTTAGTAGAAAACCACCCTGTCAGCCTCAGCTGATAATCAACATCAATAAATTAATGTTCATCCCTCTCTAACATCCCTCTACCACCTCCACGTCTGCATAGCAAAGCACTGCCTGCAGAACAAGTGTAAGAATACAAAATACACCCAGCAGTATGTCCTCTCCTACTTCCATTAGCGTGCTGAGAGAGAAATTGGCCATAATTTCTGATCACCATTTCTCTCACCCCCTTTCAAAGCCTGTTTGAGCTCCCTCAGGCAGTAGTAAGGATGCGCTGATACCCAAGGTATTTTTTTCCTTGAGGAAGAGGGAACTATAGCAAGAAGTGTGGACCCGAGGCCAGAGAAGAAAGAGGAAGACACCAAAAATCATTGTCACTGTCATTCTTCCTCTGCCAGCACTGGGGAAGAGACACTGCTCTTCCTTTCTCTATCCAAACTGTGGGCTAGTCCTCCTAATATAAATGGTGTTTTTTGTTCAGGGTGTTTTTTTGCTGTTCAGTTTCTGCCCAACTCTATCTGTTTTGCTGTGGCTTGGGGTAGCTGACTATGCTAAAATGAGACAGGCCAAGTTGCTTAGAGATAAGGAATAAGGAAAAAGGATGATGAGAGGAAAGGAAAGAGGGAAAAACACCACTGAGAAAAGCACCATAGGAAAAAACATAACAAAACAGGGCCAGGGCGACTCTGCGGTCATCCTGGGGTCAGAAGGACAGAGATGTAATCAGGAGAAGGAACAATCTGAGGAAAATGGAGGCCAGGCAGAAAGAGGAAGAGAAAACCACACTGAGAGGCCTGTGAGGGGGAGGAAGGGTAGCAGAGAGAGGCACAAGAAAGAATTAGGTGGGCAAGGAGGTCTGAGACTGAGGGAGGCCATTGTGGGTCAGAAAGCTTGGGGTGGCCCCAGGATGATCTCCCCAAACCTGGGAGAAGCAAAGTGAGGGGCACACACGAAGAGAAACTGGTGCAGTAAGGAAATGCCTAATGCTTTTCTGTTCCTTTCCAGCCTATAAACAACCTTCTCTACTGCTACCCAGCCCTTCAATACTCTTTATTACTGCTGTAAATAATTTTCAAACCAGAATGGGCAGGAGATGACTTTGAAACCAAATATGGTCTATTTCTCAAAAGGGGGATGCTTCCTGGGAGGTGAAGAAAAGGGAAGGGGGGCTAGGAAGGCTCTTTAAAAGAACAGTTACAGGAGAAAGAAAGTAAATAGTAAGAGGGACAGATAAAGATAAAGGGAAAAAGATGAAAAAGATAAAAGTGATGGATGAGAGGAAGAAAGGAAATAGAAGGAGCTGAAATAATGAGAACAAAGGAAAAGAATAAAGAGAAGGAAGCAGAGAGGAGAAAAGCATACATCCAAATGAATACCTGGAGGCCTTCATGATTAATATATTTTCTTTTACTGTGAATAAATTTATACTGCACTTAAATAGTACAGTGAGTCACCAGTTACAGCTTTTCAGAGGAAGATGTCAGATTTGAGATTTTTAGGGTTAAAATCATCAGACTGATAAAGATCCATTCTCAACAGTGTATGCTGTGACCCAGCTTCAAAATTAGTACTTTCCTCCACTTCGGTGTACATAAGCAGAAATTAAAGTGAGTGGAAGGAAACAAATCTTCTTTCAGTTGTACCTCTAGTTTTCAATTTGAATTTCAGATTAATTAATACCATGGTAATGTTTCACAGGTATAACTAGATTACAGAATTTGAGGGAATCTAACCAGCTTTACATTTTAATCTTTCCTGTTAAGCAGAAGGATGGAAAAAAAAAGGGGGGGGGAGAAAAAAAAAAAGGAAAGGAAATAATTATGTGGTATCTTCAGCTATCTATATTGCCCATGGCATGGATATCAGTCTTGAACAATGTATTCAGACTTTATAACCTGAATGTTCTCCAAACAAATAATACCTTTAAACAGCAAACCAAACAATAGAACAAGCTTTATTCTGTTCTTTCCTTTTCAGCAGCACACACAGCAAAGGAGACATAGGAGGAAATCAACTGTAAATGGCATCTTCAGTAATGAAGGAAAAGCTGGATATCCACAAGTCTGTTTCCTAGGCAACTGAATGGAGGGACAATCAGAAGCTCTCAATTGCACCCCATTATAGATATTTTCTACACAGACCAGCACAAGGAAGAAAAAGGTGATTGGAAAATCTTCAGCAAAAATCCTCCTAGAGCACTTTGAAAGCATGGGGGAAGTGAACAGATACTACACAAAATGGCTGCCTCCATGCAGCTCCTGATTGCAATCATCTTCAGAGCAGTAAGAAGAGGGATGACAGCAAAATCATGCATTTAAACATTGCTTTCCCAAAGGTCCCAGATTTCATCCCTGACTCCAGGGACGGGGCTGCACTGACAATTATATTTTACAGGAATACCTCACAAATGGACTTTGACATTGTGTAGAGAAAGATTATTCTGAAAATCTGCATTGTAAATTCACTGTCTATGTTATACTTTGGCATTTTACCAACCTAATGGTCCAAGATTGTTAATATGACCTGATGAACCAGAGCTGTTGCTGATCCACTAATATCACTTCCCTGAATAATTTATAGAAGGTACAAACTTAGGCAAATGAAATAAGCATATGCCAAGGGAGTTCACTTTTTTCTGCACTGGGTAATCTCTTAGCACCAAAAGTAGCAGTATATGCTTTATTCTGGAACATACTGGGGAAAAAATATAGATAAGCATGTACTTAGAGGTTAAAAATATTACAAGATACCAAATCTAGACAGATAAATGAATGAATCTAGATGAGTCATATGGACCTCTTCCACCCTTAAATGTTAATTTTACAATACTAAGTATCACAGCTACCCTGGACATCCTAGGTCACAGGGGTCCTCAAACTACGGCCTGCTGGCTGGATATGGCCCCCCAGGGTCCTCAATCCAGCCCCCGGTATTTACAGGACCCCCCTGCCCCCCCCCCCCACCCCCCGGGGGTTGGGGGGGGAAACCAAGCAGCCGCAGATGACTGCCTGCTACTTCATCCGCACGCCGGCCCCCTGGTTAAAAAGTTTGAGGACCCCTGTCCTAGGAAATGCTCTGGGTACAGCCCAGCTAAGGAAAGCCTAAGTTGCTTGTTACCATGATTTTTTTTTTTTATCTGAGCCAGGGGCCTAATAATCATCAAAGCAGTTTGCTCTTGCTGACGACATCAGCCCAGTCTTTATTTTAACACAGATAGAATGAGTAAGTGCAGTACACTGAGCTGAGGTGCACCCTGTCATCTAATCTGCCAACCCTTTCCTCCCTTAATATGATCTAGGAAAAAAGAAACGGGGGGAAGGGGGGGAGGTGCTGAGAAAACCACTGCTTCATTTATAAAGAAAAGCCATTATATTTCTTGATCTGGGCTAAGCGAGACAAAATACATCCTTCATACTGCAGCAAGTATTAGCAGAGCAAGTACAGGAAAATCATTGTCAATACTGACCAAGTTCCTTTAATAGGGATTGCAAACAGTCCAGCAGAATAAAAGGGCAGAGATGGGAGGGAAATGCTACCAGAGAGGGCTTCTGGATAATAGGAGGATCCCATATTTTCCTAGAATTTCAGAGTTTTATACATTTGTGTTCATTTCCTGTTTGATCTGATTTCTCGCAGAGGTATGGTCTATTTGGCAAGGGACCAACTTAATGTCTTTACCCTTAGCTTGTGTGAGGCGCCTCAGTTGCAGACTAGATATGTTTTGGTTCATTTCCAGGGATTTTTTTTTATTATTATTGCTCTGTACTTGATTGGTCTTCTTTACTGGGTGGGGTTAAAAATATTCATATATATTAGAAATTTCATGATAAGATGGGAACAGCAAGTGCTGAACACAAAACTATTGAGGCAGAACTTATTAAAAAATATGTGCAGGAAGAACTCAGAAGGAAACAGAACTGAAGATTTTTGTGAAAGTTGTTATATATGGAAGGTCACTACATGTATCTTTTTGGTGTGGAGAAACTTCCTTAAAAGCATCAATATTTAGCCACAGATAGAAATGAACACCAGTTTTAATTAATAATTCTGCATTATTATTTCCTTTAGGGTGGCAAATCTGTTGGATGGATAGGTGAATTCTGGCAAAATAGTTATCTTCTAAAACAAATAAAAAAAATCTTTGTGTGAGAAACTTTTAGTCTGAAAAAATATTCCAGAAGTACCCAACCGTAGCATTGTATCTCAACTGGTGTGCAAAACTTCCACCACTTTCTATCTTCACTACTGAAAAAAACCCAGTTATTTAAGCTGAAACAGGTTGTAGGAAAACTGGCATTTTGACAGCAGTTCTATTAGCAACAGCATGATATCATATCCTAAACATAGACCAAAACAAGTGATTGGACCAAAACTGAAGCTCTCCTCCTGCAGGTAGACAGACCTTCTCTTGAGTTCTCTGGAACGGAAAAATCCTTTGTATTTAATTATCTTCTCCCAGTCACTGCTATCGTAATTTCTTTTTCATCTTGTCTAAAAGTCCCAAAAGTGTTTCTTTTTAGCAGTTTGATATAGTTTTCCAGCATCACTATGCCAGTGTTGGTACAGCTTAGACATATTAATGATATCCCCATGATGACTCTCCCCTTCATCCTCATGGAGAGAAAATTCATACCTAGGGAAGTCCTTCAGCCCTCATTATTTCCTGTTCTTTCTTGCTATGGCATGAACTGGATGAAATCTTGAAACCAAAGGGAACAATATTTCATTCAGGGCTAAAAAGAAAGTAATTAAGCTTACTTTTGGAAGAAAAATAGATGAAAAAAAGAAGCCCATACCCTAAACATGGCCATGGAGCATGGACAAGAATGGCCAAACCACGCACGGCTCTGTGAGTGGATTAACTCTCTGTAGGTTGTCTCCAGAAGCACAAGGCAGAATAATGTGCAGTGGATGTGTGGAAGCATCTAGAGATCACGTAGGTGGAATAATCCAAAAAGCTAGCTAGAAAACGTTTGTGCCATGTTCCTGAGAGAAAATCAACAAGGAAGCTTTTGGGCAGGGAATCAGCTGGAAAAAAGTTTCAGAAGAAAAGCAAGAGTTTTCAAATGCTGTTCCTATTATAAGGGTGAAAAGAACATTATGCACATTATTCAAAAAAGAATAGCTTTGCAGCATGCACATCACTGTTTCGCTAAAATCATCGATGGGTTTTCCTTGAAACCCCCTTCCAAGCTCCTCAAAGCTCTGCTCAGGAAGGATAGTGTTATTAGCACAGCAGGGAATGGCTTTGTTTCCAGTGTACCTGGCAGGCATTCATACAGGCACACGATGACATCAGTCACAGCCAGGACCACACATGTATATTCACATGTAGATGTAAGTCTGTCGGACAGCCAATACATATGGTTTATACCCTTCTCCCTCAGGCAGGAATGAATCCAGATATTTTTAAGTCTGGATATGCATATGGCCAAATATAATGATAATCCTCGTGCAAAGGAAGAAAAGGAGAGACTTAAATTTTTCAGCATGTTCTCCTTATTTCCAGCAGTTTTCCTTTCCCATTGTGCTTACTCACTCTTTCCCTGGTAGAATGAAGGGCCCTCCAGGAACTTCTGTCTTCTCTAAAACTCAGATTAACCCCCACAAAGTCACAAAGGCTATTCATTCATGTAAATTGTTCTGCAGTGACCAGCTGGGACAGCCAGCTCACATGCATGCAGTGGTTGGCAATACTTGCTTAGATAGAGCAATTGGACAACAAATTCTACAAGAAGTAACAAAGATTTGCATTGGACAGATTGCAACCTTCAGATTATTATTCACTCACCTCAAGAATTAAACAGTAACGGGGAGTGAATAAATTCATATTTCTCACAGTTGTCTCGAAGCTAATGTCTAAAATAGAAAAAGCAGCTAAATCCTCTGCATAATTACCAATTGTCCATCTAGGTTTTGTTACAATAGGAACCGTGACAAAGACCTTGGAAACCATGATTCATGAATTTTCCAGGAGCAGCCAAGTGCATCACCCTCTGAAAAGAATATAAAGGAGGAAAGTTTACATTTGTCAAAAATGCTGGCCATTAGCATGCACTTTTCTTACTTCTTTGTAGAAAACTAGCAGTAAAGCAGAAAGTATCTACGTCGAGGAGACAGTGACTGTCAGTCATCAAATGACTGCCTCTGGTTGTGCCAATCTCATTACTGTATATGATTTTTAACACCAAAAGAAACCAGAGTGACAGTTTTAACAGAACCTCTCCTTTAACAAGACATAATTGTACAATATGGAAATCCAGGCTTTGACTTCTCTTTTTTCTCCTCTTTTTTTTTTTATTTTTTATTAAGTTGAAAAAGGGAAAGAGAGTGGAGATCATTTAGCTTCACCCAGGATACCCTTCCTAATTTCTAAATTCCTGATAAATTTTTAGAAAGGATAGTGCTAGATGGCTATATTTCCCATTTCCCATTCTCAAGAAAATCCACAGTGATTCTAGGCCACCTATTTTAATTCAGTTTCGCTTGTTGCATTACCTCAGGGTTTGTTTTTTTTTTTAATAAAGTGCTCTCATACAGTGATACGGAGTTCTGGCTTTGTGTTTGTCAGAAGGCAGCTTGATTTATATCTCCACAGTTCTCCAGAGGTTTTGAAAAGATGACCGTATGACACAAATAGTGAAATTGCCTGCTGATAAAACCTACTCTTATATTCTGGCACCAGCCAAATGGCATAGGCTAGATTAAAAAGAAGGTCATGTGGTGACCTGCTTACTGAATCCATGACTATTTCTCTTTGAACCACATACTCACAGATTTCTGTTAGAGGCGAGGTCCTTCAGGCTGGGCCCTGTGCAGATGCTTTTGAAGCTTTTAAGAAAGCTCAGAAAGCTTACAGCCACAATGACACTGCTGAGAGTCCCCCTCAGAGATACATAATCGTGCTCCAATCTGCATTTTGTTTGTGCTTCCCCCCAGCAATTAATCTCTGGGTAACTTCTCTTGCTCTAATTTCGAACTTCTAACGTTCCAGGAACCAAAGAGCTTTAGAACAACTGTTATTGCTTCATTTTACTACAGTGGGGTAACAGGTTTTAAATGCCATTATTATTTATAGGAAAATGGGTTTAGATATTTTATCTGTCTATAAAAGAACATTAATTTTGTCATTCTGTTCCTTCCACCAGCCCTCATAGTTTTGCAGCTAACTCTTAAGATACTTAACTTCCCACCAACACATTCTGCTCCATAGACCATATACATTAATGAGCATTAGAAACTTTTCAGAACTGAGTCTGATTTTTCTCTCCCAAGAATTCTTAAGCTAGCCTTGTATTCTATTTGCCTGTATTTCTAGGTGGCTACTTTAATACACGCTGTGCATACTTCAACATGCTAGATGAACACTCTTCCAAATGAAATAAATTGGCAGCTGCTGTTTCAACATTCAGGGGTTTAGTCTTGTCATGTACATTTAAGGCTGCTGTCTTAGCAGTTTTCAGGACGAGCAGCTATTCACCTCCAGAGATGCTGAATGGACGTACACAGTGTTACGTGGCTTCGCGGTGCGTCGGGGGTTATGTCAGCGCTGTAATGTACAAACTGCCAGGCAAGGCAGCTCTGCCAGTGTCTGTCTTTGGCATCAGTGCACACTACTCTGTATTTGTTCATGACGCTGGGGCTCTCGTGCATTGCTAAACTTTTTGCCAGATGGATGTCCAATAGCTCCAACAGATCCCAGGGCAGAGTTATTACCCAAACACTGGCAGAATCAGCAGCTTCTCCAGTGAGTGGCAAGACTAATAAATCCATCTGGCTGCTCAGAGCCCAGCAGAGCAGCGGCTTACATGCATTTATACACACCAGTTGGCTGTTCTGCAGTACAAGTCTTCCTATTATAGAAAGCTATCCCTGTATTTTATATGAGATCAAGATACAGGCTATTCACACACCTCATTCCAATCCTTTACAGAGCAGGCTTCTAAAAGTTCATCCAAATCTGGGACAATATCTATCTGATTGCAAATCATTCCACAGCTTTGTTAGCAAATATACCTCTAAGGCACAGAGAAATATAACCAGGACAGAAATGAAGCATTTGACTAGCTGGACCCCAGAGTGTCAGAACTGTATAACAGTCTGTGAAATACTGCCAGTGCAGGCTTCTAAAAAATAAACAAAAACTGCATAGAGTAGTGAATAAAAAAAGGGTGACAAAATTAACCTTTAAAGACAGAACTGAAAACCAGATACATAAGATATTACCAGCTGAGAAGCAAAGTTTTCCAACAAGACTGGCTTTTAATGATGTCAGGCTTTTAATTGCAGTGCTGTGGAACAAAAGTTATAAAAACAAATCCTGCCTTAGAATTTACCCACTTTGAAATGTTTCTCCTGAAGATCTTAGTGTATCCATATCTCATTTGATACGGATTCTGTGACTATATAGGTCTAATTTGAATCTGACCAATGATTTGAATCATAATGATCTTAAAAGGCATCTATATAACAAAATTATTACTAAATCAGCTGACAGTAGAATTTTATTTAGGCTAAGGCCATATATGCAACTATGGTCAATTCTATACAATTTAAAACAAAAAAAATGCCAAATTGTCATCCCCACTTCATTTGTTGTCCACAAAACCATGATAGCTGAACTGTAGCTGTTTCACACAGTGATTTGAAAAAGTATATCTCTTACACAGACAGCTATGTTTATAACAATGATGACACAGCAGGCAACATTGCCTGAGAACAGAAATTTTGGGAACCACCATTTGGGGTGTAAAATTGCAAGACTGAAGAAAACTTTTCTAAAAGGTAAAGGTTTAATTCTAACTAGATTTTTAGTGCTTTAGTGATTTAGATTTAAGATTTTCAGCCTGACTAGAGAAGAAAGCTGGCTGCAGTGACCTCCAACAGCCCCTTCCCAATGAAATCTTTCTGTGGTTTGATTCTGTGAATGATCCTCTGAATGCAAGAGCTCTACCACATAGCCTGTGAACACAGTCGACCACGAGGACACAACTCAAAGCTAGATGTGTTAGCTGCCAAATAACTGCCGCACAGCTTTGGAAAATGAAATTTAGAATACGAATTTTGCAGCTGTTTCCAAGGTATGCCTACTATTAAAAAATAAAACCATAAAACTCACCTAGCCATGTGTACAAACCCGGAACGTTCCTGCTCTTACCTGGTCACTGCCACTTCCATTCTCTACAAGACAGGCAAGCAAGTGACTGCGCTTTGACTCCAAGGAGTGCCCCACAAAGAAAAAGCATCCGCACACAGTTTCAGGAAGCTAAAAAAGGTTCCAGGGGAATCCAGCATAGTGCGTGAATTACTAACTAGATAATTTTATGCAACTTTTCTTTTTCCCCAAGAAGTTTGAGAAGGACTGACTCAAATATATTTCTCAAAATTTATTAACTGGAATCTTTTTGCTTTTCTTCATGGTTGCATATCTTCATATTTTCTTCAAGCTTGCATATCTGTTTTGGAGTTACCTTGGTTTGCAGGTCATGTTTTCAAGTATGACCTCAAGACATTTGTATTTGGATTCTGCAATCAACCATTAGATAAAAGATGTGGCTTTAAGGGCCTGGTCGGTTTCTAGTGAAAATTCTTGAAAAGCGCATTTTTTAACACAAGTGGATTTACATGAAGAGTAGGGATTGAAGCACAGAAGCCTCTAGGTCCTTGTTAGTACCTCATTACACAGACCATGCAGATCTATGCCATGACTGCAGCCCATGACTTGTAACTCTTCTTACATGAGGGCAGTGTCCACTCCTGAATCTCATGTGACTTGAGCATCCCAGCCTGGCTGCCACTTTTACTTCAATTCAGAACTGAAGTGCTTCATCTGTTGTGTTTGAACATATATAAATTTGCAACCCTTCTTTCTTTCTTCCTTTTTTTGTGTTTAACTCCTATTCTTCCATTGGTTCAAATAAACATCTTTCACATGGGTCTCGCTAGACTGTCACTTACTCCTCTTGTAGTTCTCAGTCAGCACATTTCTAAAATTAAAACCAAAAGAAGTTATCTCTGAAGTCATTGTAATCTCAAATAATCTGAACTGGTAATCATCTCAAATGTAATTATTCAAATCTGCTCTTCACAACCCACTGCTCTGGTACAAGGCTACCCTTGTAAGACAGGCACTTCTAGATGTATTGTATTGTCTCAAACCTGTAATAGGAAACACCAAAGTGTTTTTTTCTGCTTCTTTCAGCTGATCTTTATGGTTTCTCTATTCTATGGTAATTCAGCTCCTTTTTCTCTTTTCTTACACTTTTATTGTTTTCAGGGGTAAGAATACTGCCATTTTTACTGTATTTCATTGCCCTCTAAAGCTAAAATGCATATTTAGGTTTCATTGATACCATATCTAGGCCTCACTGATCCTGTATTTATTTTTTGAATTATGTTATATGTCTTAAAAAAAAATAAATGCTTTAACTGACCAGGAAAACAAACATGTCCCATAGTAATTCCTAGATGTCATTCGGTAGGCTGCAGTCCTTCATTCTGTAATTAAAATCTGTGGTTGCCCTCCCAAACCAAAGAGCAGGACTCAGGAATCAGGTGATGCCAGAGGGTTCAAGAAGAGAGACGCAGTGCTGGGGACATTGACACTATTGACTCTTCCAACCATTTTGGTTCCAAAAAGTATTTACAATACCCATTGGTTTTGCTCCTGTCCCTACTAAAGCCATAACAGTCATTTTACAGGATGGATTATTTTCCCACAGAAATAAAGCTGGCAGAAGGGGAATAAAAATATGCTGGTTTTCAAAGGATGAAAAATATTCAACAGTGTGCAGCACTTGGCCCTTCATTTGGTCACCTGTCACTTAGGAAAGTTAAGATTGGTAAGTGGCATCAAGGGATTCATGTTCAGTGGGATCCTTTTGACTTTGTAGCCTCTCAACTTGCACCAGCATCTCACTCCTTCCATCACTATCAAAGGCATGAGCTATATAAGAATTTATTGTCTGACAGTAGCATCTCTTAGATGAAAAGGCCCCATGTTAACCTTTAAAATGTCAGTCTTGGTAGCCCATGTGTCTTGGTGGTCGATAGGACTGCGAGTAGCGTTCAAAACTATAGCTAAACCCCTTCATTTGCACTAAAAGCAAGACTAGGATGGTTTCCTCCCCCCCTCCCGGTGGTACACTCCTCTGCTCACTGGGGTGGGTGAGAGCCCAGCTTTCCATGGGCAGGCTGCACAAATGCATTCCTGCTGAGGAAAGTAAGGAACAAGAAAAGAATTCAGCCTGAATCACAGTTCATTTCCTGGCCAGCTCCTGGGGCAGTGCTCACACATGCTACCCTTTATTTAAGAGAGACTTCAGTGTTACATGTTAGTCCTTTATTCAGAATGGCAATATCACAGCCAAAAGTAGTATGAGATAATAACAGGTATCACACACTGCTTGTGGTTTCATAGTACCCAGACTCTGCCAGACTAGTTGGATTATGGGCAGTTTTAAGTTAATAAAACCAATTTGTTTAAAAAGAAATTACCCATTTGGCTCTTGTTGATCATCCAGTTGGTCTTATTTTTCCAAGAGGCAGAACACATCTGCATCCAATTAGTATATTAGTTGGAGTGCCTCTGCACTGCTACATTACAGTTCCTGTGTGTGGCTTGAAAAAATATGTAGGATGTAAACTCTCCTCTCATCCTGTTGCAAATCAGGAGAAGCTTTAACAGAGCCACCAAACCCAGGGGGTGAGGGAAGAAAGAGAAGAAGCAGGGCAGTGAATACCGACAATTCGGT
Source organism: Falco peregrinus (assembly GCF_023634155.1). Lineage (NCBI taxonomy): Eukaryota > Metazoa > Chordata > Aves > Falconiformes > Falconidae > Falco > Falco peregrinus. The sequence goes on from NC_073727.1 coordinate 65,346,551, forward strand.
TCAGCTCCTTGAGCTCAATGAGGTGTGGGTTTGTTGGGGTTTTTTTGTATTAAAGGTAGATCTTAAACTTGGTTTCTGAAATACCAGGTAAAGCCAAAATCTTTTATTATTTTAATGGAAGTTAGTTTGGGCTTTGCATGATCATAGAGCACCATTAGTGCAAAAGAGCAGTACGTTACTGGCTCTATGCTTGTGTTTGCTTTCTCTTCATCCCTCCTAATCCTGCTGTGGTATATCAGAGACACATAAATATCAATGAAAGATACAAGTAATACAATTAAACCAATGCAACAAGCTGCTTCGATGATAGTTTGAATTTAACTCTCTCACTTATTGTATAACCTCACTCTTCAGGTGTTACAGACAGCCTGTGAGCAGACCTTGCAACTGCTCGGGGCTGAAGGTGGAGTTCCACAGGAGTCAAACATCTCATGGCTGTACTAAGGGATAAGCAGCACAATGAGCAGGACAGACGTTGAAAGAGTTGTAGGATGAGATAAGCTTCAGGCTTCAGAGGTTGTTAGAAACAGAGGAGGTGGAAATGATGGGCCCCAGGGGTACGGCAGGGGATGAGAAAGAGCTGGAGAGTGGGCAGCTTCCTTGTATCGGGTGGCTCTGCCGAGACTAGCAGAACTGGATGGAGCTGCCGTCCTTTGCCCCTCGGGACAGCAGTAAGCTATGAGCTCTGCATTTTACAGGGCACGTTAAGAGACTGGCGGAGCTGCCTGTGGTCAGTTAACCTGCTTTTATGCAAGCGAGGCTTGGGTACCTCCCCAGACTGGATGAAGGCTTGACAGAAATGCTGCCCCCCCACCCGACTTCCCTCCTCCAGCCTCTCAGTTTGGTGATCCTCCTTCAGTGTTTCTCTCTGGCATGCTGCCCTCCCTGCCCTAAGATAAAGAGAAATCATTGTATAAACTAAAGAGCAGAGTTCTGTTATTGCCTGAATGGCATTGCTCCCCCACATGTACTCAGGGCAGGGGGGTGAGGACTGAAGTCATCATCTCTGCTCTGATGGACACCTGTGTGCATCCTGCAGCTGCAAAGCACCCGGAGGGCACTCCTTGAGGGAGCCTGACTGTGCCACTCACCCATGGAAGCCCACAAACGCTTGACTTCCATGCACACAGAGCACACGGGCTTTTATGGGCAAAGTTCTAATGAAAGCAGCCTCCTTCAGTATGTGGCAAAAAGAAGCCACAAGAGGAACCACGACACAGGCTCTAATTGGGTTTTTGTGTTAGGCAAAGGCTGGTGTTGCTCAATGCACATCATCTAAAATTCAGGTGCTGAATAAAGCATCTATCAGACTTCTTGGCTCTCAGTCATTGTGGAAAAACACGCTTTGTCAGGAATAAAAAAACAGCTGGGAGGATGCCCTGAGTGGTTGAGACTTCTAGGAATGCAGAGACAGAAACACTTAAACAGCTTTACACTCTGATTGTGCAATCTGGATGCACATGCAAAAGAAAAGTACCAGAAGGTAATGAAGTTTCTGACAACAGCTGGTGCTAAAAAACATTGGGAGCAATTCAGATGCTTACACTAGGTGCTTTGTGCCCTTTTAGACACTGTAGGGTATCCAAGAGTGATCATTCCACAGTGAATCATTCCCTTGGTATTTTTAATATGCTTCATTTAATATTGATGAAGGAAGCCAAGAATGAAGCTGGTATGGTTACAAGCCCAATGCAGCTAAGCCATACATCATGGACCAAAAATTACTCTTTGCTTTACATACCCAGTCTAGCTCCTTCAGAAGTTATCACGGAAACCAGAAAAATAATTCCTTCTTCAAAGCCCAGAAAGGAGGGGTGTGAGAGCATCTGTCCACAACAGATGCACCCCAGAAAGAACAGACTTACCTGCTGCTCCACAGAAAAGTAAGAGAAACACTGGGGTGCATATAGCAGCATGGGGCAGCAGAGAGATAAAGAGCAGGTATTTTTGAATGGAGGTAAGCCTGAAGATGGTGGTCTTCCTGTAGTGACTGCAGATGGGTTTAGAGTAACAGGCTTAGGCTAAAAGGTCAGACTTTTAGGTAGCTAATGGTGTGCAAGAGCTCTCCCACCAAATGAGCATCACCACACTTTAAATTATAAATATCAGAGAGGCCATGCCATTTTAACATTGTCAATTTTTTCTTTTCTTCACTTGAAAGAAGATGGTGTGAAAGGCTATAACTTTGAAGGGTTCTGGCATAAGGCACCTGGACCAGCTCTGCTCCACAGAGGCTCATGTTCTCCAGGGCTGGCTGCCTGGAAAGCCGCCACTGCAGGAAGCCAATCTCCATCAGGCTCCTCGCCTCTGAATGGTTACTGAACACAAAAAAATGAAACTGAAATCTTGTTCCTTTTGGTTAGATGAATTTCCTGATAGGTGTCAGGAAATGTCTGAAGTGTAAAATAATAAATTGTAAATTTATTATTTAATGTAAATTGTAAAATAAATTGTCCTTTTTTTACTTATAGTTTTCATAACGGATTGTAGCAGAAAGGGATATTATTTTTGTAATTGGTTTACTTTCTTTCTTTCTTTCAGTTCCCACAGGTATTCACATAGAAACAGGGCCAAAAATTCATTTGAACAACCCTTCCTGTTTTTTACATGCCACCTGACACGCATTAAATTGTGCAAAATAGCTCATATTTAATTCCATATCTAAGCAAATTGTGTTAAGTGTTGGGTCGTGCATGCCAAAGTCTATTAAATGCAGTGGTTTGTTTCGTCCTAAATTAAGGCAGTCTGGGAAGATTGAACACAAGAAGAGTAAACCTATTCTTGTGACCCACTGTAGGCATTTACATAGAAATCCACCTAACCTATGTCTCTGGATTCATCTAATGAATTCTAAAACTGCAAACACCCATTAACTAAAATGGGGAAGAAAGAACAGTGAAAATGGAAAAGCCGATAAAGGAACATTTCAGCTATTAGTTAAAAATAGCACCTGCCTCAATCAGCAGCTATTTGTTTGATGGGAGAAATGGATGAAGCAAAAGACAAAAAAAGAAATTTTCTAAGGTTAAAATATAACTATTCACTCATTTTTTACCATAAGAAAATGAAGATTTGGCACATGCACCCCAGTTGTGCCTATACCTGTCTTGCCTGGAGTGGACAAGGTGCAGGCCAAGGGGAGAGGGAAGAATAGGGATGGCATGAGCCATGGCACTAAATCACACCGAATATTGTTGCACTGTTTCAGTCTCTTCTAAAGATGGTTGCTTTCTCCCTAAGAGGATGAAATAGGGTGAAAAAACCTGAAAGGTCTAACTAAGCTGTTATTGGGGCAGAGACATTGAGGAGGGTGGTGGCTCCTTCTCTGCCCACTCAGGAGATGGCAAGGAGTAACACACTTTACTAGGATTATGGCTAGGTCCTTTGTGATAAGAATTTTAGCAGTCTCTAAGAGATACAGGGTACAAAGAATACGAACATCTTCTGTACCTTTCCGTACCTTGGTGGCTCCCTTTCCAGTAACTGCAGGACAAATAAAGGTGCAGAAGAACCACTGTTTCATATATATAGCCCAGTTGTACAGAGGTGTAATGCTTCCATCAAATTCCAAGATTATCTCCGAATCTAGAGGAAATCTAACTTGGTCTTATTAACAAAACACACTTCATAAAAATAAATAAAAATAAACAAACAAGTTAATAAAAACAAAATTATCTTTCAGAATTTTATTTTATTCTACAAAACTTTATTCTGTAGTCTTCCTTCTTAACCACAGGAGACTGCACTGTGTTTTTAAAAACTGTCTGGCAGGACATTAATAGAAAATAGTAGTTTGCAGTTCTACATTTAACATTTAATATCTTCAAATTATACCATCTTTTGCTGTTGAATCCTTCCTAACTTCAGAGGAATCCATCTAATGAGAAAGAATGGTTTTAATTAGTTTTAATAGCACTGGAATTTCTACATAGCTTTATTAACAGTATATGCAGATTGCGTTGAAAGTCCCTGGGCATAAAAGTAAAATTAGGAAGTACAAACCAGAGGTTAAAAATAAGTTAAATATACCCCTGTAATGGACCAATTTGTTTTCTGTTAGCACCAGTGATTCTTCAAATATGAGCTTTTTCCTATTAGTTGAACCACTTGAAAAATACATGAAATTAAAGAGCAACATAACATGTTGATCTTTCTGTCCAGTGGTCCTCTGAAGGAAAAAATGTTATGATAACCCACCATTGACCAAAACACATATCCTTAGTGGAACAAAAAGAAAAAAAAGTAAAAAAAGGAAAAAGTAAGTAAAATCCAGGCTTTCACCATGTATAGGAAAGGTAGGTCTATTTGACCTGGTCAAATACCTTCTTGATATCTAAGCAGCCGATCAGTGACTTTAACTGCATCAAGGTGGACAAGTGGATTTCATTACATTTTGCTTTCATCATTATCAGAAAAGTTTCACCCTTTAATAAAAACATTGTGATCTCATTTTATTGTTTCCAGGACCTACTACTTTTCTAGTGGCCAAATTTAGAGGCAGAATTTGAAATCTGCTTTTAAGTAAAAAATTTGGTTAGCATATCTAGCTGCACAAAATGTTTTGCAATTTTCATTTATGTCTTGGGCTCCCTGGCTGCACTCTAGAAAATCTTGTCATTATTTGGCTGTTTTATCTTTGCCTACAGGTGCTTTGAGTGGTGGAGTGTCATTACATTCTGAAGAAAGGATCTTTAGGCAGTGCAATCAATATAACATAACTTTGAGGGTTATTAAAATTTTTAACCATGGAGGATATTGTTCAAAATATGGACCTTTATAAAAAAAGCAAAACCCAAAGAAACATTTAAGATTAAATGATCAACATTTATTTTCTTTCCTGGTGACTACAGTATCTGATGGTAGATCATCCAAGTAGGCCATCCGTACAGTTATGCTCTTTAGCAGGTGGTTGCAATTATTGTTGTGTTTGTTAATATGGTGATGGTGGTGGTGTTATCAACAAGGATTATAATCAAAGGCTCCCTAACAAATGCAAGCACTAGTGAAGTTTACATTTATTTGCACATTTCCTGAATTTACTATTGTTTGGCACAGAATAGAACTGAACAAAATTTCTCTCATAGTCTAGTAATTACAGAAGTCTCTTAGAAAACCAAAGAATATGGCTTTAAGTCATTGCTTTACAGAAGACTTGAATGTGACTCTCCAAGTGGATGTCTTAAATGCTGTAGCTGGGGGAGCTAGTCCCATCTCCTTCTTTCAATGCTGAACATAAGTAATGGGATTTAATCACCTATTGCCAAAGGTTCTGAAACCAAACAGGCACCAGACTGTTTCCCTGTTGCTCAGAGTTATCCAAGTATTTCTTAGGTTTGTTTTAACGGCAAGAAGGTTAAAATCATAAGAGTCCCCAGAGGTGACCAAAGCTGTCTGTCCTGCTTCTGGGGTATTGCAGACTGACCCAGCTGAGCAAGTGGATGGCTTAGTTCTGATGGCTTCTAGCAACATCAGGAATTTCACGTTAAGTAGCTTAGAGATAAAGGTGTGGTTATGTATGTGTGTATATATATATATATATGCATGTATTTACGTATCATACATATATTTATGTAACAGAAGAGGGAGCATTACTTACCCCTGATAATCTGGTTGGACAGAATCCCCCCAATGTGCAGGTGTATTCTATGCCTGATCTGGATGCACAGTGTTAAAACTCACTTTCCAAGACTACTGTGGGGCAAGGATAACTTGCATCCTATGAATCCTATAACATCCTAGATGTTCCTGTCCGTGGCAGGGGGTTGGACAAGATGATCTTCAAAGGTCCCTTCCAATCCAAGCCATTCTATGATTGATTCTATTATTTGTCCATTATGCAGCCTGAAATGTGAGAGTCAGGGCTGAGACAGAAAAATGGAGAAAGTTTGCATCTGATGTCAACCTGTCAAAGCTGTTGCCCAGATTTGGTGCACATTGAGTTCACGCATTTTCTCCCTGTATTGGGTGTGATGCTCCCTGGTGCATAATGCCATGCTTAAAGGTATTCATTCCTTGTAATCCTTCCTTCACTCCCTCTTGCCTTTCTGGCACAAGCCAGTTCTTGCTGGTGGATTAAATCTGGATTGTCAGTTCCTCACTGGGGACACACTCTTCTCATACTAGGAACTAGAGCTTAAAACTTGGGCTGGGGACTCCAGGATGCAATGCTTTTGTCTATGGCAACATTGAAGTGGAGCTCTTTGTGGATGCAGAGGAAGATTTTCAAAGATGAAAATGTGAATTTTTTACCTAGCTCCAACTGAAAGTCTGCCTTTGAGATGCTCTGTCATGAAACATTTTCAATTAACAAGAAGAAAAAATCACATAAAAAAGGTTTTATTCCAAGTAGTAGTTTGACAGCAAATTGATAGTTGCACAGTCTGTTTTCTTCCCTGTTGGTAGAAGTGTTTTAGTCTTCTGAAGTGCTGATATACAACACAACTGTCTTATTGCTGAATATACCAGCAATTCTACACTCATTTTCCTGAATTTCAGTATTTCAGCAATAGTTCAGATAGTATTTTCCAAAGAGTTATTGTTACATGCACTGTAAACCACAAGTGTTCTATAATTTCATGATCTATATGGGAAATCTTAGTCCCTACATGTCCACATACAAACTTACTCATCTATGCCCTTGTATGTCTTTGAGGTTTGCTGCAGAAAGCATTTTGTCTCTGAGTAAACAAGCCAGGGAGTTAGGATACGCTTACAGTTTCAGATGCCATTATAGTCAGTTTTCCAAAGGAGGATAAAGTCCCAGAAGATAATATTGGCTTTGTGATCATATTTTTTTGTGCTGTTTGAATATTGCTTTGTGGGATAATGATTGCTGCTGATAACAAACTGGCGTTTCTTCTCAGCCTTTAGTGTTTTTTTTCAAAAGCATCTAGGAAAACGCCTGGGGAACACATTTGCCATTTTTGAGGCTGGTGCATAAAATCAGAACTTTTGTGGTGATAGTTCTTTCTTTTCTTACATATTCTCACTTCCAAAACAGTTTAACAAGCACCTTGTGACTCTCCAAATGCACTCAGTAATCCCAGCAAATGCTTAAGCTACCCAACAAACTGCAAAGTCCCTCATGTTTGTAATTATCCCTTCCATGACTTGCTTCAGCTCAAAAAGGGAGACACATAGGAAAAGGGCATCATCTGTCATTCATCTGTCAATGTAAACAGTGTGTGTATGCACCATAGCAAGGAACTATTAAATATATTAAACAGTGCAATCTTTAAAAGCGGAGGACAGAATCATCTTGACAACAAAATTCTCAAACTGGCATCTTACATGAAAGGACCTTCTACAGCAAAAGTTTCTCCTTTGAATACTCTGCATAGATTTTCCATCCTGTAACCCACAACAGACAGTGTTACTCAGGTGTTTGTGTCTTTGTGCCTTTTAGTCTTGCCTTCATATTATTTGACTGGGAAACAGTTACCCTTTCCCAAGGCAATGGTTAACAGCCAGTTCTCATTCAGACTACCTGGTGCTTTCTGATGTGCTGTTATCTACTAGCGCTGATTTGTTTTCGCTTTCATAGTAAGCCTTGTGTCCTTATCTATTATATATCGGCATTAGCATCCAATCCTATAGGATTTATGAAGTTTACTGACAGATTTAGGAGAGTGCTTAAGTCCTCACCTAACTTTAAGCTCATTAGTTCTAAGCATTCAAGTGCTTAGGAGCAGACATATGTTCAAGAACTCCACTGATTCTTGGTGATAAAGCCTTCAACACTTAGTGGCTGGCTCCAGGAGCTCAGCTTCATCAGCACTGTGGAAAAGAGCTCTAGAATAACAATGTCGGATCTTTATTCTGGATTCTGCCCATAGTTACCCTGGATAAGGTGTGACACATCTGTTTCTCCATCCTTTAAAGAGAGCTAAGATTATATATGTACACATATAAATGTATATATATGTATAATACGTACATTACTTAGTATTTGTAATTAAGTCAATAACACATTTGTTCAATCCTCTGTTGTACTGAGCAGAAGCAGATCTGATTAGAAGTATATATACCTTTGAGACTAAATTGAGTTGTTCTTTTCTTTCATTTATTATCTACTATTGATAAAATATAGTTGTTCCATACTAAAGTAAAGATTATCTGTAGATGATAAAGAATATTACAATTATGGATAATAAATAGAACTGGTGTTTTACCATTCAAGCTGGCAGCAGAAATTTGAAGTGCAGCTATCACTAAGGAATGTAGCAGCAAGGAATGGATACATCTACTTATAAATACTTGAGGCCATGAAATACTTGAGTCAATCTTGAGTCACATACCAAATCCTTGAACGTTATCTTTACACATTACAGCCAAAATCATAGTTGAAGTCGATGCCACTCTGCTAGATAAATGAGCTGAAATTTCATTCATATTGTTTTATTTACTGAGTTTTACTTTTCAGGAATCTAATCTAAAGAGAAGCAGACATTTGAAATATGCCCTCCTTTACCACCCTTGTTACTATAATTGCTGTAGATTGAATTAGAGCTCCCATCTTATCAAAACACTCCCAGCAGCTCCTGTTGTGATATGAACATTGAACAAAGTTACTACAGAATCATTGCATCTTGGCAGGAATATTAAAAATAAATCTGTTCTTTCTGTCATGTATGACCTTGATATTTAACAATGAAAATGTGCTAAGTGACTGACCAGAATATCAGTGTGCTATCTCTTGGCAATATATGAGGGACAGAAAAATGTTTCTGTCTGTGTATAAAGTGTTATTTTAACTATTTCTGAATGAGATGGGTAACATTTATGCCAGAAGGTTTGATATGTCAGCATGGATATGGCTGACAGTGAAAATGCAATGCTAATAAATGTATAATGCTGACCAAAATATTATTTAATGGAGACAGAAGCAAAGGGAATGCTCTTCAAGAAAAGTCAGAAAAGCCTTAAAACTGCAGCTGAAGCTAGAACAAGACCCATCTTCAGAAAGAAACGTAGAACGTTTCTTGTCATGATCACAAGTATTGAAAAAGGAAGGGGCACTGTAGAATTCAAGGTACATATTGGGTTTGGTTTCATGTAAAAAAATGACATTAGGGTAGTATCAACAGCAAGAGGAAAATGAACTCCCTTTATTGTTTCAAATGTTGTTGTTGGGTTGCTCTCCCACATTGTCTACTGTGTTATTTTCTTCCTCTTTGATCTTGATTCAGCTTCTATTAAAGATAACGCAAACCAATGCAAACTGAATCAGGCCGGGGTGGATAGCAGGGTGTTATTAGCACCAAATTTCCTCCTTCATTTGCAGCTGCCATCATGTGTATACCGAATGCTTCCTTGTCACTTTGTAATTTGAAGGCACCCGTCTGTTAATTTGCTCCCCAGATGCTGCTTAAGGATGTTATTGCTGTTGCATGCAGCCTGTCATTTCAGAGATGCTCAGGCTTCATTTTGGCATCTAAGGAGCTGGAGAAGCCTCTGCAAGCTCTGGAGGTTCACAAACAGAGAAGAGTCTGCAGGCAGGGAGCGTGGTTTCTGGGCAAGCTGGACGCAGTCAAAGGATGTGGTTTTGTGGATGGAAAAGAAGCTGGATGGAGCTCAGGAGATGGTCCTTCATAAAGCCCTCTGACAAAACCCAGAGCCATGGCTATTGATAGTGCTCTAGTTTTGAAGCTGTTACAAACTTAGGCATAGTGGTGGTTTTGTACCAAAGGAATTGCTTAGTGAAAAAGGAAGAAGCAGTACAAGAAGGATCCTTTCATGAAATAATGAATAGAATAAGTTGGCCCCAAATATTTCTGAAAAAACTCAGGCTTTCTGGGATCTCAGAAACCTTAACAAACTCACTATTTGAAATTTCTGTTGCAACTGAATCATCAAGTGAAATGGATCCTACACAGGAACTACAATAGAACTTAAAAGATAAAAAACTCACAGATGTCTAAAAAATGTTGTATCAAAAGCAAGCTAGCTCTTTCAACAATAGGATAACCTTCCTAAGCCTTGGCTTAAGCAATAAACATACACTTTTTTTCTCTCTTTTTATATGCTAAAGCTGCCTGGCTATCTTTAAAATCTGTTTTAAATCTTCAGTTTCAACAATAGAGCAATGTATTTTCTTCAGAGAAGTCATGGCACTTAGAAATGAAGGCAGTAAAAAATGAACAGCATTTGTGATGTCCACCCTTAGTCATTCACATTACATTGCATGTATGTGCATTAGGATCAATTAAATGAAGGCATGCCGGCCTTCCAACACATAAAAGAATTAGGCAATATATTAAAAGTAGATAACCTTGTTTGCCTCCCACTCAACCTTTCTTCATCATTCTTAATAGCAAACATCTAGCTATTGATCAGTTCATTTTAAATGCTACTAAGGTAAATGCCATACTGCTTTGAACTGATGAAAGAATTGAAGAAAGACGAATCATAGTAATTGTGGCATGTTGAGGAATGCAGATCACAAGAACTGAACACAAAAAAAAGTGCCTAATGTAACCATTTCTTTCATGTAAAGTCTTACAAAAGAAAGAAAACGCATGTTAGGGCAGTCAGAGAAATTTAACTTAACTCAAGGCAGATTCCTCTCATCTCCTTCGTTCTGCCTTTGTAGTAAGGGCTGCAACCTCATTCTAAATCAATACATTTTCTCAGGCAACAGAATTCCATCATAAATCATCATTTGCACAATGTGTTTCTGCTAATAAATCTGCAGCTAGAAGGGATAAAGAGGAAACTGGTTAACAATAAACTGTGCTGTTAAACTAGGGCCGAAACAATATAAAACACAAGGTTATTATTTACACCTTTATCTACAATATGGTCTCTATCTATGTCAACTGTTGTGGAATTAAATGTACTTTCCCCTGCAAATAGCTGTCTATAAAGTTGAAGTTGATGCTCAAGACAGTGCAAATGCTGAAACCAAACTATTCATGAAAAGATGAGGTTTAATGTATATAATTTAGCTGTAAACCTGGCCAACTGCATTTCGAGCAGATTCTACAACAGTCTCTCATAGCAAGGCAAAATTTGACATAAATACATATTTTGTGGCTTGGATCTAAACCTAAGGAACTGATTACCCAATAGACTAAAAATTTCCTTTGAAACCTCAAATGCATGCTCAATATAATCAGTTAAAAAGCAAAAAACACCAAACTGGGTAAAAAAAAAAAAAAAAAAAAAGTTGTTGATATTATAAACTAACATAGACTATTGGTAGTCCATGGAATCTGGAATTTTGAGGGTTATAAATTTCTATCTGAAGCAGAAACAGTTTTTTAAAATATGTTTACACCTTGACAATTCAGGGCCCCCCCGCCCCAATCTAAAATTACTAAATGCTAATGTAAGAAAAGGTTTTCAAAACCACAACTGAAAATTATATTCCATTGGCTTTTAATGACAACTGAACCCCAAACTGCTGGCAAAAGCATGCAGAAATCTTTGTCATTGGACTGGATGGCTCAGAAACCCAGAAAATGGGAAGCGGTAGGTATAAGTCCATAGACTACACTAACTTCTCTTTTTGCCTTTGAAAACCTGCCTTGTGGCCTAATGTGTCCCAAACAACTTCGCTGTGTGACTCCTCTCCAAAATAAATTCCCCCTCTGACACCTTCATTCCTCATTATTACTACCCATACACGTTTTCCTGCTTCCATACTGCAAGCAAAATTATGCCTCAGCCATTTACTCCAAAGCAGAAAATGTAACTTCTAAATAAACTGGTCCATTTTCCAACAAGTTCAGCATCTTTCAACCCTAAATTAGCAAAGGTATTTCTTGCTTATGAATCTGAATAAAGACTTGGGAGGTTGTGTTTATTTAAATCTTGGAAAAAAGTCTTCTGTCTTGGTCTTTCATTCTGTCAGTTATAAACCAGTGCACATTATAAAGTGGGTGTTTAAGAAAAAAACAGATTCTGCCCAATTTATCCATGTGGAGGAATGGTATTGCACAAGTAAACAGAAAGTATTCAGTTTTCTCCATTAAGACTTCTGTAGTAGTCAGTGAACATAGCTCCTAGATTTTTTTTTAGTGTTAACATATCTATTCAGCACATTTCTGTTTTGTTCAAACATTAGGAAAACTCTGATACTTTTGTGCCTACTGTCACCGTGTCTGCCTGAAAAATCTCTGCGTCAAGGAAACTCTGTGCAGCTCCTACAAACAATTTCTTTTTTCTTATTCAGGAACTAAACAACAGAAGTCCAGTTCTGGGCCAAATATTGTCCTCACTTGATAAATTTGTTAATCACTTCTCACATCTTGTTGATTCAGTGTCAATCAAAGGCAATACTACTGCTCACATATTTACGGATGAATTGTAGCTCTAAGCATATGCGTAAGTGCTTTTTTGGATAGATGCCAGAGTTGCTTGGGTCCTTGCCACATCAGGCCCCTTGTGAATACGTTTTTCTCACATGAACCGTATTTTCAGGACCAAAATTTGCATCTTTCAGCACATTGACAGCTATGCAACTCGGGGCACATGTGAGCAGGGGCTCTCCTGTGCCAAGCACCTTTGACTTCTTCCTGTGCACAATGTTGAGACAGGACCTACAGATATTTCAGGATTCAAAGGTCAGTAAGATTGGAGGATCTATCCCCAAGTGAATGCAGCTGTCTATGTTACCACTAAATATTCCACAAACACAAAAGAAAATGTATTTGAGCACTTAGAAGAAGAAGCTAGACATGGATATATTAAAAAAAAGAAAATGTTCAAAGCGTACTTTGATTAATAATTTAAAAATTGCCTGGGTAACAAAATTTATTAGGCTAATATCAGGTTAAATCTTATACCTATACTCAGACTATCCTACTGTGTCTGTTTTGGCAATAAATTACAAATTTATCAATTATATACAACTCTGCAGATTTTGCCTCATGTTTTCTAACTATTTTTGAAGGTGTGGCAGCCTTGTCTGAGCTCCTGAGCAAACAAACCCACATCACTTCCACACCCTATATGCAGTGGGACTGCACTGGACACCTTATGCATATGGTATACAGTTGCCAGCAAGCGTGATGTATCACAGAGTTGATCTACACATGGTCCTAAGAGATGTTCAGGACACAGTGGATTAATTTAGTGCCATGCCCAAACCTTTAGTCATGTCAGGTATCCCCAGCCATCAGCTCCATACATTTTGGGAATTGCATCTATGGGCAACGCTGTGTAAATCTGCATAAATAATGGACGGGACAATTAAATCTCAGGTTTCAGATCTAGCCCCTGTGGGACAGGGGCTTTGAGTTTCTGGCAAAATATCCTTTCATGTATATATTTATTCAATGCACTCTGCAAATGTAAGGCTGTTTTATATGAAGAAAGCTTTGGGGATTGCCTTGGGTACTAAATCCTAGGCAGTGGGTAGTACAAGCCATCCATTCTGTTGGTGGAAGAAGAGCCCGACTTAGCCTGCACCTGAGGCACAAATATCGTGCTCTCTTGGAGGGAAGGCCCATGTGACATGAAAAATGCAGAACAAAGGGATTTGGGGTTTGAATGATTACTGAAGAAAAAGAACATTAACAAATACCCCCCTCCTAGCACGCTCAACTTTTAGACAAAATGGAATATTCTGTAAAATAGTTAAACTACTTTCTTTCAGTTGAGGGAGTGATGGTTTACTAATAATGCATTAATTAAGAGACAGGAATGTAATTGAAATACCTTATGGAAATAGCACTTATTTTTAGAAAAAAGGTCAATGTAACTAAGGTGGTAGTATTTCTTACAGTTTAGGAAGATAAATTTATGCAAATATTGACTGTAGTCTCCTTACAAAACATAAAAGTGTATCTGAAGTTATTTTGCCTACAAATTTGTTTCAAGCCAAATCTCTTCAGTGTTCTTTGAACTCATAGGATTCGCTGTTTATTCCACTTCCTCAGGAACAGTTAACAATGCTAGCATATCTGGTACAAATCCTAATTCTTATTCTTTATAGTGGAAGGGTATCATGAAAGCACAGAGCACTGGAGGGCTCTGGAGCTTAGAAAAATAACACCTCATGATAATCTCATTTTTATTTATTAATACAATTTTAATTTTAATGACAGTGAAGTAAAAAATGTTATATATATATATATAAGATCAAAAAGAGGACCAGAATACAGAATATTTCATTTTCAGGATAGCAAATTATTCACTAGTTTCAAAGTGCTGTCGTAAAGGTAGAAAAGATACATACATACTCTAAAGGCATCGATGTCTTTATAGAGTCTAGTGTATATATTGCTTCAGACTCCATCCAGATATGCAATGGTGACGCTTCCTTCCCACCGGGGTCAATACAGCTCTAACGTAAATGAGAGGAAGGCAGGACTTGGCCAGCGCTCTGTCACATGCCATACAGTAAATGTGCCATTCCAAAGCTCAGCTAAGCCTCCTTCTTCACTAAATCTGTATCTCTGCTGTCTGCTGAAACTGGTGGTTAACAGACTGTGAAGCTGGGAGTGAAGACGTGCTATTTAAAGAAAAAAGGTTTAAGGTACGGTAGTAGCATGTGTTAGATAACGGTAACTTATTTAGGAGTCTGAGCTTTCACTCCATGTTCTCCATTCCAGGAAACTGATGCTCCTTCACAACTGAAGGTAACACATTTGGCAGGGCAGCAGCAAACTGAGTGGGCATGAATTTCTCAAACCCTCTTACTGGTCATCTTTCATCAGGGCAGAAACTTGTTGAGAAGATAAGGTGGCAAAATCTGCCATGCTTCATTCTCTGATCTGTAGTGGACCATGACCTACAGCCATGTCAAACGGGCAATCCTTCTGAAGGTCTGATCTGAAATTTTTATTTGATCTTTGGTGATATTTCAGCTGATCTTTGACAATAATGGTCATACACAATGCTAATCAAGAAGGTTGTGTGTATGAAACTGTTAAAAGAAAACTTTGATTTGAAACACCTCAAAATGGTTTCAGCATTTTAAGGAAGCCTCTTTTGACCTGTTCAACCCTGGAATCACCGTTGCTTTTGAGGAGTTACATCCCACATATTTTTAATCAGCTTCCAAAGTCAAAACTGAAGTAGAACAAAGCTTCAACAAGAATGAATTAAATATTCCTAATTTATTTAAATTAGCTGTAGATCTCCTAAATGAAATAGAAAAAAAAATGCTCATTTCTGTCTTAGTAGGAGGGGAAAAGCTAAGACAATGAGGGATTTAACAGTGTTCTTTTGATAGAATGAAATATATGCTAATTTCTCTGAGCTTTTATGTATTTTTCATTGATCTGCTGGACTTTAATAGGGATTTTCTTTCTTTGCCTCTTTTACTGGGCAATGATATGCAGCTTATAACCTCAATCAATAAGCCAATGAAATGATTCAAGACTATTGAGATTTAGATTGAGATTGCATTACACCTGACAAAAATTTTACCTTATTGTATATTTTCTTCTTTTGAATGTCTCTTCGCTGTTGACAGCACTGCTATACAGGAGACTTCCACAAAAATTGCTTTCCAGTTTCGTGCAGATTAACTATAACAAAGGAGGCTCCCTGACAGGTACTGTCTTTCCACCCTATTAAGAAAGTTATTTTTCTCTTTCTGCTATAAGAGGGGTCTGAACCACAACCATGAATCCAAACACTCCCTAGTTTGGGGTGAGCTTGGATCCAAACCAAGATTTGCAGCTGGGACCCATCTGTAGTTATAACACAATATTGAACAAGTTTGCAGTGGTGTAAATTGGCACAGTTTCATGGACTTCAAAGGAAGCGTGCCAGTTTGCAGGAGCAGAGGGTATGGATAATCTTACCTTTGTGAAGAAAGAAATAAAAGAGGCTGAGGAAATCAAAGTAGATAGAGGAAATATGAAAATCCAGATCAAACTGAAAAACAAAAGGCCTTGAAAGTTAGAAGTCTAGTGTGATGCAGAGATGCATACATGTTTGGGATACATTATAAAGATACTTTTAAGTGCTTGGCCTTGTCTGCATTGTTGCATTTTACGCCAGGGAGTCCTTAAGAAGCAAAGAACCCATCATTTCTTTTACTAAATTTCTCACAAAACTATTACTTTAATTGTCATCTTTCTTTGAACAAGAAAAAAAATCTAGAGCTTCTTTCAGACTCCATCCGTAGTATTCCCTCTCCAGACTAACAATTCTGTCACTGCTTCAATCTCAGAGCTGGAGTGCATGCTAATACTCACTGTGATCACCTCTTGCCGCAGAGCATCACAACACTTAGTAATTCTCATCCCTCCAGCAGTTTTGAAAACATTAACTAAAATCCTATAAAATTCTTATAAAAAAGATGAATTATCTTATCCACATTTTTATAGTTACCAATCCTGACCAAAGTGAAATAAATTGACTGAATTTAGAAAAACAAAACAGTTCCCCATCAAGGATGGAGCTTAGAGGTTTTTGTTTCTTTCACCTCTTCTGACATCTATCTTTCACTCTACAGGTCTGAATCTGCATATACATTTTTGTGGTTGAAGATGGATATGTTTAATTATTTGATTTTAACACCCTAGATTTAGATTTGGAACACTAAAAAAAATATTTACAGAGTTTTTATGATTCCTTTATAACAGAACTAAGTCTAAAGGAAACTGTATATAATTTTCACACATGCTATTTTGTCATTATTTATCATGTGTTGTTTGAAATGAATAGGCATGCTATGGCTGTCCCACTCATCTCTTAGGACATGCCTGGATACAAATATTTTACTTCTGTAGGAGTCCCTTAAGTAAAGGGGTTTTTTAATATAAATTATGTCAATCTAATGTAAACAAACCTCTTTTTTTTTTTTCTTTTCTTTTTTTTTTTACAGTCTTTTTAAAGTCTTACTGGGAGGGATTTTAGTTTTCTCTTAACTCTTTTCTCCTAGTTTGCCAATTTTAATTTCAATAAAAAATAAAGAAAAAATAAGTAAATCTGAAAGCCAAAAAATGCTTTGGAGTCCCCTTAAACCAAGAAGGAAGAGAAATAAAGTGCAAATATAAGCAGTAGCTATATTAAGCCTGACAGATTTTTTTTTTCCCTCAGCTTTTTTTAGAGCTTTGATGAATATGAGCTGTTTTATTTCCTCAGTTAAACACTGCCTGCTTGGTTCTTTACAGGACTTCTGCCTTGTACACTGCACTCAGCTGCCATCCTCCTGCCCGGACCACTGCATGTGCTCTGCACCACAGTAAAGTTTACATGCAGCAGGAATGTTGTGGAAAACACTCCTGCTTGCTGCTCACATAGCACTGGTCCTGGTTAGGTCTGAAAGCACACCTTCCATGCACTTGTTTGCTTCATGGGTGATTCTAGCCACCATGTGAATGCAGATGCATTTTGGAAAACAGACAATGAAAGCAGCAAAGTGATCCATGCTCAGGTGCCTGTGCACTCATGGCTAAGAGGAGGAATTGTCTAGAGAATCATTTAAAGTTAGACTTGGGTTAAAGGTTTTTTCCAAGCACTGTTCAGACACAGTGATATTTAGAAGATGATTGCTGCTAGAAGATCACAATTGAGTTGGCAAGCATGTTGACGAGTCAGTGAAAGTAGGCAAAATAAGCTGTCTTGCTCAAGTTAGTCAATTATAACCTTTTCTTTGTCATAAAACTGCCAGTTGATCTAATTAGGTAGAGACAATGAAAACGCAAAGCTTGGACCGTAGATCTATAACAATATATGCCACAGCCTATGTGCCATCTCTTCTGTCTCTGTAAAGGCTTGATCTGTACCATTAAAGCCTTAGCAAGGACTGGTTTGCACAAAGAGTAAGAAAGCATAGTTACACATCTTAAAATGCCATTTTGCTGTGAATAAAATGTAAAAAAACCCCAACATAAATGATGCTTTCTTACTCTATAATTCTGCTTTCATAAATAAATCAAAAAACCAGTTTCTGTTGAACTAGTGAACTATTTCTCAGGCACTCCTTGAAATGTGGAGGCTCTTTCACCTGTTCATTCCTCTTAAGTGCATCCAGTCTGGCAGCATAGATAACCTCTGTGCACCTGCTCGAAGCTTAGCTTTTCAGGTTACACTTTTCAGCCTACTTTCCTGGGTATGTGCCTGAAGCAGAGTGCAACGTATGCATGTGCATGAAAGAGGGCTCCAGACAGCAATCTTGTGGCACAGGTCTACCCTAAACAAGTAAGAAAAATAAGCGTTACTTCATTTGTGGCATAAACCAGACTGGATAGGGTGCTGTAACACAGTCCATGGAGGCAAGGCTGGGTTGGGAAAGATGAACTGTTTTTTTTCCCTTGTTGTGTACAGTCTAGACAGTTTTTCAGCAAGGACTAGATACACACACAAAAACGACCAGAGGGATACAGCATCCATAGCTGTAACAAATACATTTTATGTGCCAATTGTGTTTTAGAAATAAAGAAATTTTAAATTCCTAAAGAGACTTAGACATCTAGTTGTCACTATCTGCCATTAAAAAAAAAAAATAATTGCTGACCCTTAGAAACTCTCACATAATTCTCCCTACAGTGACATAAGCAAAGTACAGACACCAGCCTACAACTTATTCTGGAAGCAAAACTTTCACCCTGCCCTCCTGAGGCTGTCCTAGTTTGCGTATCAGCAGGAAGTATCCCCTGGTCTGCTGGATATTTAGGTGAATTTATCTTATAGATTCTTTGTAGCTGGGACCAATAAAACAGTGCAGTAACAAGAAGCCAGTAACTGAAATGGGTCGTTTGTAAGAACAAACTGCTGCTGCAGAAAACGAGACTGCCCCATTGAAGGAGATGGGTAGGTAATTCTGGAAGCCTACTGGATGCACTGAAAGCACAAGCACAAAAATATTCCAATCTTTTCAGTAAATTATGTAGGTAAAGCAGAAGTCATGCCATTTGAGTGGTACGGTATTAAAAGGAAAAAGTGATGTGGCTACAAGACTACTTAGTCATCTAACTGATATGCAAGGTTTAAGAAAACGAGCATTGAGGAAAAAAAGGGGAAAAATTAAATTCTATATAACCATGTAGAGATAGTTAATTGCTAGATTGATAGATGCATACATTTAGATCTATGTATCTTAGTTTCATGTATGTAGTCTCTGTGAAAAGGCAGCTCGTTTCTTTGGAAAATGTATATGGCACAGCTAGTTTGTCCTGATCTCAGTTAACTGTGTGATACTGTAATTAACTGTGTGATACTATGTTACCGGTGAAATTTTTGCTTAAACTGGAGGAAACCTGATCATTAACAGGATAAAGGCATAAAAGGGGACCAGCCAAGTTTTAGTGCCACCATAAGAACTAGGCACTGGGTGCAAAGTATTTTGCTACAAGAAGGTTCCTACTGCCCTTCCCAGGCATGGATTCTTGGCACTGATTTTGTGTGCGTTTTTTAATGCCCTTGGTAAAAAAAATGAGTCAGTATGGTGCTGATATTTCATAGTGATACAGTGTTGGGAGGGAATATGACTCTAAAGGATGGCTGGGAAGAAGCACACAGGAAGAACTACATGACGTTGTAGGCTGGTGTAATTGAAATTCAATACTAAAAAATGCAAGGTCATGCACTTACGGGCTAATAACAAAAGCCTCTGCTGCAGTCTAAAAGCCCATTTGTTAGAAGTGACTGTGGAAGAGAAAAACCTGGGTATATTAGCAAGTCACAGGATAACTATTAACTATCAAAGTAATACAGTTGCAAAAAGGCCAGTGTTAACAGGAGCAGTATTTTAGCACAGATAACAAAAAATTAGTGCCATTGAACAAATGGTCAGTTCTGAGCTGGGAATACTGCACACAGGTCTGATCAACTCTGAGAGATAAACTATAACAAAAACTTGGGCACAAAGAGGCTGTGGTAGGGGAAGAGAACTTATGGCTGCGTGCAATGGGGAGCAGTGGGCAGGTTCATGTAGCAGGGAACTGGCCTCAGCTCAGAGACAGTACAAATATAAAAAAGCAGTAGCACACATTTCAGATTAAAATTCAAACATACCTAAAATCAGTAGAGCAGTGAAGCATTCAAACAATTTTTGTCAGTAGCAGGATCTGCTGAGATGGAATTTGACCAAATAATGGAAAGAATTACGTAATATGTATATGTAAGGTCATTTGTAATATGAAGAAGCAGGACCTGATAGCCCACCAAACCTTTTCCAGCCATCAGCTCGGAAGGATTTCTTTCTCTGCAGTCCTCATGAGACCTGCAGTAGCTGCCTTCCCTTCCTGTGCTCCTGAGACAGGACACACTGAGAAGCAGTGTTGGTGTAACATGATGCAGGCCTCCATGGCTCTGCGCCCAGCGCTCTCCCAGAACAAACCCACGAGTTGTCTGTGGCAGCTGCAGCCAGAAGCCTCAGTGCCACAGAGGCACAGACTTCTGCTCCGAAAGGGAAGGGAAAGTCCTAACACAGGAGGAATCCTCTGCACATGGGATGCAGATGGAGAGACTCCCCCCACAGTTCAAAAGAAATGCTCACTTTTGCAAAATGCTTGCAAAGGTGTGAATCAGACCTCTCTGCTGGCTACTTCTCAGGTAATTTATAGCATCAAAACAATTATTGTTGTATATTAATGTGATTCTGGTCTCTAGTCACAATATTCTCAGAGCAACACTTCAGTGCTGCTTTCAGTGATTCCATTCCTTCTTCATATTAACTACTAATATATATATGTATATATTTTTTTCCTTTTGCCACAAGCACACAGCTGAAAAGTTTTTTTGTCTGTAAGACTGGACATGTTGCTGAAGATATTTAATCTTTTGCAGAATAATAAGCATTCATTCCAGGTTGGATGTGAGTATGCAGACCTAATTCACTTGAGTAAATCATGACTTTTCACGGGATTAAATGCATAAGGAAGTACTGTTTAGAGTAGGTGAAGTCATGATGTAAAGTTTGACAAACATCAGCAAAATAAAACCAACTCCTCTGATACAGGATAAAGTTAGATGCCAGATGCTGTGAAACATGAATGTACTGCCAAGGCATTCAGTGTAAGGTATGGTTTATATGCCTCCAAAGACAGTTTGTTAGGAAGTGACTGGGGGGGATTAGTAAAAGGATATGAAACATTTTAGATGTAAGTCACTTGTTCAAATCCTCTCCAGGGCAGAAGTGAGTAAGTGCTGGAATTGAAGGAGTTGTGGCTATGGCTGATCTAAAAGTTATCTACGTGCTTAACAGCTTTGTTGGACTGAGGCTGCAAAGTCAATGTTATTTGTTGGCCCGTGTGAAATAAGTTGATGTCCCTGATTCGATCCCACTAAGTCAGCACCAAAGGATTAGACAGCAATGAAGTGCTTTTGCACATCTGGTGCTTCTCCCACTGGAGCATGGCTGAGTGACAGGCGGGGAAGAGCCGTACCTGCCTTGGGAAGAGAGGATTTTAGTCTATAGTGCTGTAAATCTGGCACCTGTCACAAGTACTAAAGCTCACATTACATAGGACAAACCTGGAGCTTTGTTTTTTCTTAAATGTTTTCACAGCTACATCTAATCAATATAGTCTTCTCTTTGTTGTAGGAAGAAGTAGTAATTAACTTTCTGTCCAACACAAGCACACTCTCAACCTGGCATAAAAGTCTGAAGAAGAAGAAGAGGAAAAAGAGTTTTGCCTAAACTAATCAGTGTCCTTTGCCAAATTCACACAATTACTGAGATTACAAAAAAATCAATGTAGCATATCTTCATTTTATTACAAAGAAATACTAAGGCAGTAACAGAAAGTCCAGAGAGACCCTGGTCAGGCATTCATCAAGGTAACACTTTCAGGATTACATGGGTGAAAGTATGTACTCACTGTAGGATTAAACAGCAATGTCACAGTTTTGTGATTTGCCTCTGGAGAAGGAAAGGAGATCAAGAGCTTTTATCGTGTTCAGGTGCAAGCCACAGGAAATTAGGCTTGCTTTATAGACCATGATTTCCTGACTACACAAGCATAACAATAATTAGAAATCTTGCAGAGGAGATTATATACTGCAAATGTAGTTGTTTACCTCTACATCCCTATTGTGAGATGAGTTTGCCAATACCATTAGTTACCCTGTATATTTTCCCTAGCTGAAATGGGAAGAAAAGTCTACACGTTATGAAACTTCATACTTCTAAAGCTGTACGGTTAATGAGGCCAAATAGATGTCATAGGGCAATAAAGGAAATTAATAACTATACAAGAGGTGGCAAAATCCACCTATAACTTAATGAAAGTTCAGGAAACAGTACAATTTCCATGGACATGCCATTGATATATATCTATTGATATGTGTGTATATATGTATATCTACCTCACCTGTACCTATATTCCATTTTCTGTAGCTTTTTGAATGAAAAGTTCCAGTAGACCAGAGCCACCATAACATCCCAGAGACATTAAAAAAATACAACATAAGTCAGGAGTCATATTAAAGATATGCATGTGAACTTATACTTGAGTTATAACAAGACTGGGCATGTAGTGGTTTCTAAGGTGCTGTTATCTGGTTGTGAAGCATCTGAAAAGCTTTTTAGTGACAATCAGAAATATTATTTAAAGGTGAGGAGATAAACCAAGCTCTGTAGAACCAAACTTGAACAGGTCATGCAAATCATTCACAGATAACTGAAAGGTCAACATGCCAAAGGCGTATTTCCTGTTTAAGTAATAGCTACCAAGTGTTTATTGTTGACCATAACACTCATGTGTTGTACCTACCACATATGGGTATTTTCAGACTTTTATCCACCGTGTGGTATTGCGCTTTGAAAATATGCAAATGTAAATTATCCTTACTGCAGTGTATCGTGTCCAACAAATAAAGACAGCCTGTCAGATTCCCATGTGTTACCTTGCAAGCTTGCTTTAATTCAGCTGAGCCATTAGATTGTTTTAGAAACACATTGTGCATATTATTTAGACACATGCCACCAGCAATAAGACACTTGAACATAATTGACGTCTGCCTTATCATGCAATGGCAAGGTGTGTGTCAGAGACAGACAGTCTTAAACAAACAGAAGTCATTGTACAGAGCAATGATAAGATTTCCACAGAATAAAGGGTATAGTCATGTTAAAATTCTATCTGATTAGATTAATCAGTGAGTTTGAATTGAGAAGGTAAGCTTTAATAGTTTTCATTGCTTTGATTAATGTACCGTTAGTTATTTATCAGTCTTGGGTTTGATATTTCACAATACAGATCTCATTGCTCACTATATTTGTCTTGGTTTTAATATTAATTATGACCTAATCCTGAGAGATGTAAGACAGGATTCATCTCACCTTCTTTAATGATCTAATATCTAGACAACCACTCATGTCACCTCAGAGTTTATTATCACTCTCTGGAGGACAATTTAGGCTTTCTGCTTTAGGTACCATTTTCTCACATGAAGCAACCTGAATGATGCACTTTGATAGACCCCTAACTTTTAAATGGCTAAAGTGAGATGAACACTACCCATAGGGACAACCCCTTCATCCTTTGAAGGCGAAGATGAGGTGACCTCTACAAAAAGAGCTCATTAGAGTGGTTTAAGAATAAGGATGACATAAATACTGGTACCTCTCAAACCACTGGGAGTTTTACTACCATCCTCACTGGAGACAGAAGGTCACCCTGAGCCTCTGCATGAAAATCAATGCAATTTCTATGTGTTATTTCCTCAATGGGATGACCACTTGTAGAAGGCCATCACACACTCCCCATCTTTTCTGATAACAGCAGCAGATGTGAAAAGGAATGTGACTGTAGAATCCATTACATTTCCTTGGAATAATTTTTTTTATCCCTTTTTTGCAACAACAGTTTGCAATTAATGTGGAAGTTGAGCTGCACGGTGGAATTAGCAGTGGTATGGACTAAGACCTCCCTGAGCCTAATAGCTTTCATGTGTTCTCCATCTGTAAATAACGATACATTCATGATATTTAAACTACACAGACAGTATACTGAACACTGCATTACTGGGAGAAAATGAGAGAAAAGCATAAGCTTTTATAGTGGGTGTTAGTAGATGATATAAAGCTTCATGCCGGACTTGATCTGGAATTTAACTGGGAGGGTGAAAAGAATGCAAATGATGCCTTGTGAACTCGTAATGTTTTAGGATTAAGTACATAAATAAATATGCTCTGCATTATGGGATTACATTTTTGTTTTCTTTTGATAGCTCCCAAAGCAATTTTGTATCCTTCACAGTAATAAAATTATTTTCATGTTGATCAATATTGCAAGCTGAGCAGCTCAAAAGTACTGACTACTGTGATGTACCTGCCTATTCTCTCTGCTGGAAGAAGATCCCTTTCAGTGACAAGTTAAATAAATTCATCTGATTATTTTTGCTGAATAAGACAAGGAAAACTAAAATTATCTATGGCAATATTGTTGTAGTGGAGGTAATAATCTTCAGGTGCAGGACAATAACAAGCAGCCAGGTTGACTTTTTAACACTTGTGAGTAGATCCACAAAGATACTTTGTCCTTGCTTTGAACTCCCAAAGATTTTCAGCTGTCATATGAGCGAGTCCTGGAAATACTGTGCATTTAGGACCTGTTTTCCTGAGAAGCCTTTAACAGAAGAATCAAAAGTTATGAGAGCAGAACTCGATCGTGGTGCCTCTGCATAGAGCACTGTGGAACACTCAACACCTATAAAACACTATTTAGTTCTTATGGCTGTGGAAGTCATTCCTGCTTATGAGGAAATTCATACATCAGATTCATTTTAGTATAAGTCTGAAAGTCAGTATTTAAAATTTGTCTCTCTCATGCAGTTGTGTCAGGAGTTTTGTGCCAGCAGTTTTCTGTCCCAGGAAAGAAAGAACAAGCATTGCTGCTTATTCAGTTAACCTGAGGTCTGAAGCACACCTATAATTATGGTATTACATGCAGTTTATGGTTATTTGTTAAAATCACTTTAATGAACTCCTATCTGGGTGCAGTATGTCCAATTTGGAATAGATTAATTCTTAGCTAAGACAGAAGGACAGAATGAGTAAAAAGGAATGAAGGATTATCATATTGCCATCACTACGATTGGGTTTATTCACTAGACAAAATTTGGTATCTTAGAGTGGGTTTTATGTAGAAATAGAAATTAGTTATGAAGACAATATTCGTTCTAAAAAATGTACACAATCCTGCTTCCTCAAGCATGACAAATCAGAACACAAATTTCACCATTCACAGTCATCATGGTTTTTAGCCAGCTTTCTACTGAAACCCCTTACCCTACATTTATCAGTGCAAGTGTAACCCTTAGGGCCACAGAGCAGTGACCACTCAAACTGTGCCAAGCTCTCTTCCCAGCCTGTGACTGGGCACTTGTCCTTGCTTTTCAAAATCCAAACACATCTATTCAGATAAAGCAGGTTCCTGAGCTGCCTTGCATTTGCCTCCAGCTTGGACAGATTTTTGTGTCTATGTTTTGCTCTTTGAGATTTCTATTACTTCAGTTTCCTTCTTCTATAACAGAAGTTAATGACTTTTTAAAGTTATCTTAAAAGAAAGGTAGTGGTTAAACCTAATAGTTCCACTGAATTTTAATCCAGGCTATAACAATGTTTTAAGACTTTCTGAAAGTAAGTTTAAAGTTTTACAGGGCTATTAAATGTTAACCTGGCCTTTGACAGCAATAGCGTGGTTTCATCAGCTCACACTGAGAAGAACTAAGGAAGCTGGAGCGCAGCATGAACTTCCCATTCCCACTCACATCCACCCGTACTCCATTTAGGATTTAAATACTGCTTCCACATTACTGTGAGATCACTGGAAACCACAGGAAATCCCATTAGCAATCCTGCTGATCCCCAGCACCTCTTCCCCTGCTCTAAAACATTTGATAGCAGATATTTCTCTATCTTCCCGATAACCTTGACAGGTTCATTACCCCTCTTCAGTTTGCTAAAACTCAGAATAAAAGTAGTCATATAAAATTCTTGAGCTGACCTACCATACAGTACCACGATAACACATATAATATTGCACAAATATGCTAACATTTTTTCAACTCAAACTGTTGAAAGTAAAGCAAAAAAAGATGTATTTGGACATGGTTCATGCCAGTAGAGAATGTTTTCCTAGAACAGTTTTCTGTCAAACTCAGCTTTTAACAGAAGGGTGTGTGGAGCTCCCTTCATCTAGTAGGTTGACAGTTCTGGTGTTGTTCCATCCTGTCATGCTTACTTACAATCCTTGTGCCAAAATAAACCATTCCTTTCAGTCACAGTATTTCCATTTTGCAAATAATTGTGATCTGTTACCATACCCATCTTAAGTGTCTTCCGGTCGATCTAAACATATCTAGATTTCTTCACCTTTTTCCCTGTAAAGCAATTTTCCCGGTTTCTTTTTCCTTGACACCGTATTTTTCTGAACTATTTACAATTCATCAGTATAATTCCAATACTAAGTTTGCCCAAGGGTTTACACAGTTTTTATTAATGGCATACCTAGTAGAGAGAACCACAAATTGTTCATATGTCAAGTAAAATGAGAATTGTTTGTATGTAATGTATATGAGGGAGATGTGTATAGTACAAATGATCATGGAAAAGAATTAAATTTTATCTTAGTTCAATAATTTATCTACCAGAATAGGTAGATAAGGTCATATTCATGAGTATGACACAGGAAAAATGTTTATGTCTGTGCAAGTCAGTGATTCCCAAACTATAGGTCACAGCTGTGAGCAATTAGAATTAGTAGGTTCATGAGCCCCACAGAAGTGTGATAGGCAATGGGGAGGGTGGTGGGTGCCAGAAAAAATACCCACAAACACAACCAAACAACAAACCAACAGCTTAGGAATCGTTGATCTAACAGATACATATCGTGCTTTCCAAAACTCAAAGGAGCACTGCTATGAACAAGGAATGCTTCCCACGGTTCTCTGTTCCCCACCAAACCTCAGCCTGATTTAGGGCAGCTCCAAGTCTGGTCCAGCTCCTTCCTGGTGGCTGCAGTACTTGGAGTATCCTTCTGAACACAGAAAGAGCATGAGGGTCACATCAGCCTTCTTCCACTTCTCACATGCCTTCATCCATTCCTTTCTAACCCTTTTCCATGGACAACTCCTTTCCACTGTAGGCCACAATAGTTATTGTGTAGTAACCACTTATTTTTGTCTCTGATCTGTCCCACTCAGAGAAAGGACAACAGGATAAAAGTATGTGTGACATATGGGAAGGACAGCTAGACTCAGAGTGCCTCACCCTAGCTGTTTCATAGTACACAGAAAAAAATCTGCAGGGCACTTATATGACTTTTCATGCTGTCCCTTGGGGAACAGGCTTTATCAAGTATGTTATTTTTTTGCCTGTGTAATGGTTCTTTGAGTCCTGTCCAAGTGAATGGTAACATACATTCATTTTAATTTTTCTATACTTATGATTCATGTGAGCCCTGAAATCTTTCAAAACCTGATTTGTTTTAATTTTCTTAGAAAGTTAGTGGGGATCTTCTACAGGAAGGATTCTTTGCCTTACAGTTGAGCTCCTGTCCCTTCATAAAGCCATCATACCCATACATGAGTTCATCTAATCAGGATTTCTCCAGAGAGATCACATATAGAACAAGCACACAAACTCCGTACCTTCACCCTTCTCCTGCTGCCGGACTGTCTCCAAATATCCTGGCTCCTGAATATGCATCAGCTCTGAGACCCTGTTCTCTTCTCTTCCTACAATCCTTGCCTGTGGCTTTGTTCCTTTCATGCTGAGTCTTACAGTCTTGCTCTTGTTATGTATTTCAACTTTTCCTTAAAAAAATGGTGCTATTCTGATTTTTTTCATTTTTTTTAAAAAATGTAAATATTTGCCTCCCAGTCATCTTGTATGTCAAGTCCATGCTTTTTTTTTTTTTTTTTTTTTTGGGGGGGGGGGTATTTTTAAGTTTATATGGAAGTATGCAAGTATGCCTCATGTATATCCTCCTGCTTAGTTTTTATAGCCATGCTTGGGGGTGGGGGTGGGGTGGGGATGACACAGACACGAAGAATAAAAAACAAAAAATATATTTTTCATTCTAAGTGGAATTCGGGGCATTTAGAAAGGGCTGGGTGAGAGGAATCAAATCATAGAATCATAGAAGCACAGATTTGTTTAAGTTGGAAAAGGCCTTTAAGATCATGAAGTCTAACCACAAACAGAGGACTGCCAAGTCCACCACTAAACCATGTCCCTAAGTGCCACATCTATACGTTTTTTAAATACCTCCAGGGATGGTGACTCAACCACTTCCCTGGGCAGCCTGTTCCAATCCTTCACCACCCTTTCAGTGAATATTTTTTTCCTAATTCCCAGTCTAAAGCTTCCCTGGCACAACTTGAGGCCTGTTACTTTGGAGAAGAGATCAACACCCACCTTGCTACAACCTCTTCTCAGGTAGTTGCCAAGAGTGATAAGATCCCCCTTGAGCCACCTTTTCTCCAGGCTAAACATCCTAGTTCCCTCAGCTGCTCCTCGTCAGACTTGTGCTCCAGACCCTTCCCCAGCCCCGCTGCCCGTCTCTGGACACGCTCCAGCCCCTCCAAGTCCCCCTTGCAGTGAGGGGCCCAAAGCTGAACACAGGATTCCAGGTGCGGCCTCACCGGTGCCCAGTACAGGGGGACGGTCACTGCCCTGGTCCTGCTGGCCACACTGTGTCTGACACAAGCCAGGATGCTGTTGGCCTTCTTGGCCACCCGGGCACACTGCTGGCTCACGTTCAGCCGGCCATCAACCAGCACCCCCAGGCCCTTTCCCACCAGGCACTTTCCAGCCGCTCTGCCCCAGCCTGTAGCGCTGCCTGGGGTTGTTGTGACCCAAGGGCAGGACCTGGCACTGAGCCTTGTTGAACCTCATACAACTGGCCTTGGCCCATCGGTCCAGCCTGTCCAGATCCCTCTGCAGAGCCTTCCTGCCCTCAAGAAGATCAACACTCCCCACCAGCTTGGTGTCATCCTCAAAGTTACTCAGGGTGCACTCAATCCCCTCATCCAGACCATTAATAAAGACATTAATACCTTTAGAATCCAAAGGATAGTATTTCTTTGCAGGAGAGATCATACCTGTATTTCCTTATAAGCATTGCCTAGCACCACAGAGTCCAGTTAAAGCTTCACAAATATTTTCATTTAAACATTTTACAGTGGAAAAAACCTACTTGATCTTAAAATAAAACTTCTATACTATTATACCCTTATTTGTCTAGATACTTCAACAAGTATTTTTTGGTTTTCCTCTTTTCCATGTTTTATTTCATTTTGCTTTATTTATTTCATCTTTCTCTCAGGTGAATGAATGAAAGGGGTCTGGGTTGTCTTCTCACTTTTTCCATTTTCCTTCTGACACTCTGTAACTTTTCAAAACTTCCTCAACTTTGGGAAAAGCAAAGAGAAAGTAAGTGAAATGAAACTCTGTAACTCTGTCACTCTATAACTTTTCTAAAAGGTGAAAAAAGATTTCTAAATGTAACAGAGAGACAGACTTAGAGAATTTCAGTTTTCTGTTGCTTTACACTTTTCCAGAGCTAAAGAGTTTTTGTTTTTTTAATTTAGAGGTGAAAAAAGCAAAATGAAATAACAAAGAATAGGGAGAATAGAGGTCACAACTTTTAATGCATATCTTGTAGAACAGGAAAGCTGAGGGGCAAAAAGATAGGGCAAAGAAAGGATGAAAGTTATGTAAAGAAAATTGCATCACTTTGTGCACTATAAAGTGAAAAAAAAAACCAACCAACCAACAAACCTAAAACCAAAAAGCACCACACAAACAGAATTTCCACTTATTTCATTATTCATGTATTTTCTTAATAACTTCAGTGTCCCCTATGACCAGGTTGTGTGGATCAACTCAAAAGCAGTCTATAAGGTATTAATTCAGAAAAGTACATATCCAAACTTATCTTTACATTTACCAGCTTGCAGTCTCTGGCACACAGTTGGAAGCTGTAAATAGCAGCAAAGCTCATTCTCAGAGGCCTCGACTGTGAATGCACTTCCCCAGGCACTAAATTTGAACAGGAATCTCATCACCCTCTATCCCAAGAGGAAGACACATTTCTTTGATGCTGTCATGATTTATACAAATAACTGTAGGACAGTAAATAGTGCTACTTGTATTTTTGCTTTGCCTGCCCCCATGAATCTTGTGCTTGGTGCTGATGGTTCAGCTCCAGCATCAGGAAGAGGGATCTGCCCCTGCCCCAGGCACAGAGCATCTCCAGAGGCTCCACTTGGGAGCTGCAGCCTGAGAAAGGCACCAAAGACCGACCTCACATAGAAAAGCAGTCTTACTAGGAAGGAACTAGATAAACGATGTCACTTTGAGCTAAACATAGTAGCCTGGTAGATGTACACTGACTAGGCTTTTCTTTTTTAACCATTTTGAATTACCTGAGAACCCAGATACCTGCTTTCCACAGTGCTCCCTTAACCAAAGACCAGCACACTGTATAGCCCCTGCATAGGTGTTGGGGGAACCTTCTGTCCCAGCAGAGGTTTTTAATCACCTGTAGTGATTAGGCGGGGCTGAATTGCCTGACACCAAAAGCACTTAAGCTCTCAGCATAGACCCACTCAAGTGGGTGTTGATAGTCTGAAACCCACTGTAAATCTGGAAAGTTCAAGAGATGCAGGTATCTAAGTCCCAAAATGATTGTTGAGATTGGCCTCAGAAAAGTGTTCATGGGGCAGGAGGGCTGCTTTCCTAATGCTTGCCCTGTGGTCTGGGAGGTGGTGGCCTCCTATAGAAACCTTGCTCTTAGACTGCTGGAGCCTAGCCCCACTCAGCATCTGTGCACTGAGTCTTTACAGCCCACAAGTTATTCCATGCCTGCTGGGACCAAGGAAGTATTTACACCTTGCATTTGATAAAAAAAAAAACAAAACCCAAAACACCCAAACCATAGTCATGTATGGTTCCATAAAAATGATATATGAAAGCAACTGTTTGGAGCTGGATTTATTTAACATCATTCTGTACATGTTGGTTGTAAATTTAAAGAAAGACAAAAAAGGGTTTTTTTGTTGTTGTTGTTTTTCAGATGACAATGCTTATTGCATTTACCTGTGAAACTGGAAAGAGTGTAGAAGTTGATTCACATTATTGGGTAAATAATGCATGTTTAAGAAATATGACTCTGTTTGTCCCTTTTGATGGTTCTTCATTTTGTTGAATGATTTATTTATAGCATGTCTGTGAATCCAGTCCCTTCTGTGGGTGATGTCATCTTTCTCATATATTACACATGCTGCACCCCAGGGAAAAAGGCAGCAAATGTCTCACCTTCTACTGTTTCTCATTCCTCTTAGATAGTGCATATGGTTTATATACATATTTGTTTCAGCTGTCACTGAGGCATCTATTAAAAAGCATACATTTATAGAAAAAGAGAGGAAAATTACAGATGCCTGTTCAAGTTTGTTTTTTCTATTACCAATGTTTCAAATAACAAACTATTCTGTTTGTGTCATTCACTTCAG
Source organism: Falco peregrinus (assembly GCF_023634155.1). Classification (NCBI taxonomy): domain Eukaryota; kingdom Metazoa; phylum Chordata; class Aves; order Falconiformes; family Falconidae; genus Falco; species Falco peregrinus. The sequence goes on from NC_073727.1 coordinate 65,377,925, forward strand.
TAATTTGCAAGATATTCTCATAGTACTTTACACGTCTGGTGGCTAAGACTTAGCTTGGGAGAGGCTAATCAATCCAAGGCTAAATGGTGGTAGCATGAAATAAAGCTAGGTAGAAAGACTGGAGAAGACAAACAATCACAAAAAAACCCCACAGCTTCTCCTGCTGCCACTTTCCCAAAGGAAAAGAAGGAGAAAGGAGGGTTGTTAAATATATGTCTGATTTCCCCAGTAAGAGGTCAATTGTTACATTTTTAAGGTTACTTTATTTACTTTTGATTCTATTTATTACGTATGTGAAATATGTAAATCTTTGAATCACATTGCAAAGTTACCAGAAAGCAGTAAGACAAAAAGCAATGAGAATATCCTTCTGTATTTTGGAGGCAATTTATTTCTCTATAGTGCTCTGGGAAATCCATCCCATGCATTAACCTCCCAGCTGAGCAGGTTACAAGCACTTCTCAGGAGGCAAGAAGAATTTCCAGTCTTTGGTAAGTTTTGTGAGCTGGGAATTGGTGCCTGGCCCTTACCACATAAACTGTGTTTTCCCTTGGAGAAAATATTTCTTATTTCATTGCCACCCTGCAAGTCCTTACCAGATAGTCGCTCTATTTCAAGGCTTGTCAAAACTTAAGATGGACTCAAACTTTTAAATTTTTTTTTGTCCGGCTGTAACATGGAAAGCGTCATGTATAGCTGCAACTGAGTGCCTGCTTTAAACAACAGTTCATGCAAATGAAATTGAAAATAACTTGTATAGCAATGTATTTATATGTGGCACCCCAAGTAGCTTGTTTATATTTTCCACAAGGGATAAGAATTCTGGGAATCTTTTCTCAAAAATCCTTTCTGATATATATCACCTCTAACATCCCAGTTCTCTTGCATGCAAAAATGACATTAATATGAATGAGAGTGATTTGTACAGAAAGGAGACCCTCAGAATAAAGGTGCATTGAAAGGTTCTTAGAGGAGAATTTAAGACAGAGAAAAAAATAATGGAATTATTCAGCGAGTATGGATTTGACTAGACAGTGTCCTAATCTAAGGTGTACAGTAAGTAGTTTCTGATTTTTCATACAATATCCTAAAAAAATGGTTGTTGGACCATTGTATGGTGAATATTTCTTTTAAATCTTGTATACCTGAAAATATTTGAGTTTAAATTGTTTAGTGTTTTACTTCTTAAATATTCATACATTATATATCTTTATATATACACTTCTGATTTTATATAGTAAAACTATATGTGACAGCAAAATGCATGTATCATCACTGAGGAAAATAGCCAGCTAAGCTCCAGATAAATGTCTAAGTTTCTGTCTGGGAAGCCTGAATCCATTAGTGAACTCAACTAATAGGTCAAGAAAAGTAATAGCCAAATAAATATTTTATTAGCATTTTGTGAAACTTACTAATGGTTAACCCTACTAACCCTACACTAGTGGGAAACTTCATTCAATATCAGGTCATTATTTAGTAGATATTGTCTCCAATTTCCAAAGACAAAATGTCTTTCTGGGAGTGACTGGGAAAAGGTATTTTCACATTAATTGAATTCTTTGCTCTAGGATACAATGGGAGAAATCTCCTGCTCTAACTTTTTTGCTGGTTAACTGAACACAGGGAATCAAACAGAGCTGTGTCAAGATGCATCCAAACACATATGCCACACTTACTTTTAATCAGTTTTCATTCTGAGTTTTCCCTTGAAACAGGCTGGTGTCAGGAGGGAGGAGCATCCCTCAGCTCAGGATCTTGTTCTCCACAAGTGAAGCATGGAGACGCAGCCCTCCGAGCACCTCAAGTAGTTCAGGAGATAAGTTGTCTGTGAATGCCAGCATGGATGGGGGATTATAAACCCCCACCCTCACCCTCTGTAAATTCAAGTTTTAATTTCCACTTCATGTCCTCCCTTTGGGGTCAAGTCTCACCGCAAGAGGCTGGTGGAGACGAAGTTGCCATGTGCCCCATATGAAGCCAGAGATGACACCAGGAAGCCACAGCACATCTTGCTGGCTGGGCCCCTGGGCACGTTCATTTCTCAGAAATGTCATTTAACCAGGACTGATCATGACAGATTCAGCAGCAGAGGCAGCTCCTCAGTGTTCAGAGCACTTTGGAAATTATCCTGTTGAGGCTGCCCTCTCATACAGGTGATAAAAAACAGTAGGCAACTCTTTGTAGGCAAGCTGTCTGTCCTGCCTTTCTCTTCTAACTTTATTGGTTTTCTGCTTTTTTTTTTTTTTCCCAAGTCAAGCCTACTCTGCGCTGTTTTTCCTGCTACCCACTGGAGTGTCTAAGTTCAGACTTCAATGGTATTTATTCTGTGAATAACGCTGTTAACACCAGCAGAACATGCATGGAGCAACAAACCACCGAACATCAGAAAAAAGATGAGATTGGTTGCACCATTTTGTTTCAATAGCAGTAAAACCCAAATGAGTCTGAAACTTGTATCTTCCTTTATGCTTTTCCAGCTTTAGTTTCATCTCTAACTCTTAGCATTTAAAAAAAAAAAAAAAAAAAGAAAACCTCATTCATGTTTGAAAAAAGGACTTTTTATGATTTGGTAATCACTGAGATTAGACCATAGCACTGATGTGCTGATCATGGGAGCATTCCCTTCTCAGGACACTAAATCAATTTTACTAAATTATGTTAATATTTAAGCAGGAAAAATACTTAATGATTCCCTCTTATCTAGTCCAGATGGATTGATTTCTTTTCCTAAGAGTGCAGTTTATGAAAATATTGTCTAAACTAACTGTGACAGTGCTAGAAGAACATACACTGAATGTTTCTTATGTATTATTTAAATAGCAATTTCAAGGCTCCAGCTCTAGCTGTTCAACATATAAAATTCTCACTCAGCTCTGCAGTTGGAGGAGATTCAATAGATGTGATTCTACAATTGATTTCAGTAGGTGTTTTGAGTACAAGGGGAGAAGAAAACTGGCCAACAGTATTTGTAAAGTGCTTTTGGATTCTCAGGAGTGAAGGCACCGCAGTGTAAATTCTTATTTTTGTGAGCTGGAGCACTCCTCCATCCCAGATTCTATAAGAAATTTCCCAGTTTTAAAAAACTTGTACCTATGTCCTCATTCCCCTGTTACAGATGGTCCCCCATGAAAACAGGAATGCAACAGTTATAGAACTGACACTGTATATAACGAGAGGCAGTATGTATCAGCAATATAGCAGAAGGGCAAATTCCTTTTTGCTTTGCCTTTGGCTTCATGAGTTTTGCATTCCAGTCGTAGACAGTGGTGACAGCTTCTTTCTGAGAATACTCCATAGATTGAGGCTAAGTTATTCTCCAAAATTATAGCGGCTTTACAGTCAAAAGTCCTGCAGAAGTAGTCTTTATAACCTGTAGCTACATCTATGCTAGTAAATTAAACCAGGGTCTGTTTTCTGGATCTGAGGCCAGCTGGCATGACTGGGCCACATCTATGCTATTAAACTCTCTTACTTTCCAAAACAGAGTGGCTGAATCCAAACTGCCTATTGGGAATGATCTTTGGCCCGTGCTAATTTCCAAATTGTTCCAGTGATTTTTTGGAAGAGTGTTAGCATTCACCAGCCAAAACCATGTCAGGGATTTTTTTTTTTTTTCTAACAATTTAACAATACAGACAGCTGAGTTCCAGTGCCTGGACTATGTGCTGACTCTGTTTTAATTTCTTAGGCTAGATGTGCTTTCTATCTCTTCCTGGTGCTTTCTATTTCCTAAGCACACACTCTACCTACAGGATACCATATCAGTGGAAAGAGTTTGTCATCTGTTCTCAGAGTAAAACTATGAACTTGCTTGAGGTCTTGAGTGGACAGAGATGTCTAATGTGAAATCCTGAGCCAGGTGTGGAGACACCAAACACATCCCATTTTTACAGTCAAGCTGTAGACATATCCTCACCCAGAACAAAGAGTGAGTTCCGAAATCTACCATGGATGGCCAGCTGATGCCAAGTGCCTAACTTCTAGGTACTGTGCCACTTGGTGCACAGCCTCTCATGTCAGTACATTTGTTAAAAAAGATTTGAATAAAGTTGCAAATGCAACTTTTCCTACATTGTTCCTTAACTTTGCATGACTGATACAGCAGCTTTAGTAATGTTTGTTTAATTGTATTTGTGCATGAAAGACTGTAATATGTATCAATATTTATATCTGTCCACTTATATACAAAATAACATGCTCAGGGAAAGGCTGGAGGGAGAACACGTGTATAAGAGATTGACGCAGAGAAAGCAAAGATAAGATTTTTCAAAATTCTATTGCCACAGTCTTCTCAAATGTCTTTAGTATTATTGTAAATACTTTCCATTTGTATGTTATTTTGTCTATATCTTTGCTTGTCTTCCAATGCAAAATACATTTGTGGGGAAATGCAGTATTTTATGCCTGACTGACTAATATAGTCAAGATATGCAAAAATGTCTAATCACAAAAGCTCTTCTTTGGGATTGGAGAAGTCTTGGATTGTTGTGACTACACCAAGATCCACGTTTCAAACAGGTACTTATCTTGGGAGGCAGGGGGATGATATTTTTGATGTTATTTCCCCTTTTACAGACACTAATATCCCACTATTCTCTTTGTGGAGCAATTCACATCAGCTTCAGGTGAAATCAGGATGGATAGTTCTAACAGTTTAAGTAGGTGGTTTTCATACATACAGTTGGGTTCACATGACTCTTTCTGTCTGCAGAACTATTGGCTTTGATAACACACAACTGATGAATGACCACATGTAGAGAAGGAAAACAAAGCTGGTTTCAAGCTCTGGCTGTCCACAGCCTCAAAAAGAGATAGTAGTAGAAGTTTCCAAGGGCATAAATGGGTAGTTCTCAGTGATTTTTCTAGTGATTTTCTACCCTTGAAAAGAGAATGAAAGGCAATGCACAGCAGTGCTACTGTCCGGGGAAGAGTTTGTTTCTGGTGTCTACAGAGTATGAGCACTAAAACTCAGTGAACGAGGTGAGTGAAATTAGGTGAATAAAAGGCAGACTTTACATAGATTTAGGGAATATTATTGTAGTAAGGTTATGCAGACAAATGAAGTCTCATCGAGTAAAGCCTATGTGCAAGTGTAAGCTACTTTACAAACAACTAGCCACAAAATAGAAGTTCTCAGTATATAGCGCTGACTTGAAAAAGCAATCTGAACACAAATTTGTTGCAGAGTTTTAATTTGATGCATATTTGGTGTCTTAGAGAAAAAAAAAAAAAGTTATGCATATGAAACGCCCAAATGTCACATTAATATGAAACTTAATGAAACAGTTATGACAGATCTAGATTTTCTTTACCGTTATGCATTTCTTGGACTGTCTTGTGCTTGCGTGCAGATGAATCCTGCCTCATTCCCTACATACCCTTCAGTATTTCTTAACATTATAATTCGAGAAAGTAAGACTTGTATTTTAAACTATATACCTGAGCAATTTTTGTTGAAGATAATCAATAATTTAACTGCATGTACAGAGTTGTAGAAAAAGTGATCTATCATAGACACTTAGCTTATGTAAATGTCAGACTAACACAAATAAATGTAAATATCAGATTTCAAGGGACAGGGCCGAGATCAATTTACTTCGACTGTGGTGGGAATTGTCATTTCTAGAGCTGGAGATATTTGTGTGGTTTGTTTTTTTTACTATTATTTTTACTATTTATTACTACTTTTTTACTATTCTACCAAAATTTTGACAAGCTATGAAAAGATTATCTTTAAAACTTACAAAACTCCAGGAATAACACTTTAAGTTCAACAGATGAAAATTTTCTGAAGTTCTCAGGACCTTTAAGTGTATATTTTAATGGACACTACATTCCAGCCATTTAGAGTGGTCCAGCCAGCAAGCATTTCAATGAAAACACAACTACATAAGTATGTGCTTGTGTTAACTCTGTAATGACACAAATATGTTTGGGTATATGTGTGGGTCTGTGTTACCTATGCTCCATATTTTCATACATTTCTTCTAGGGTCAGACCTAACATTCAAACCTGAGAACATACTAATCAAAACTGAAATGCCAAGTAAATGTTTTTCTTCTTTCTCCCAAACACAAGCTTCTACCCTTTCTTTCATATAAAACTGAGCCAACGCCCAGGCTGCACAGCACCTCCACGGTGATGGTTCTGAGATGTGATAAAACTTGTGGTTTACCAATCCAAAAAAACTTTCAAACACTGAATAAGAGAGATTCCCAATGTGTCATGCAGAAATTCCCTCTGGCAATAAGACCTAATATAGCAGAACTCAACCTCAACTTTCCAATGCAGTAATGACATTTCTCAGTCTGGAGGAACCAAACAGAAGACTTCAGCTAGAGACATTTGAGATAGTATGGAGATGACCTTAGTCTGTTCTAGAAAGTTGCTAGTTTGTCTTTGGTTATATACAATGGGACTTGAATAAACAAAGTCTATGGGAATTAAAATACCAAACCAAACCTCTCAGCGCATTGTTTCAAAACGTTCTAAAGTAACTTAATACTTTTTTGAACCTTTTTCTGATATGTACAAAAAGGATAGTGGTATGATGGCTGTATATAATGATTTTATTTCACTGATGTACAATGACTAGCTTAATCTTCCTATTTTTAGTATGACATGTCATTCAAACTCTTACTTCACATCAGTTACACATCTCCATTCACACAAAAAGATACTACTACAACAGACTTTTGAAATTATGTAGATTGCTTTCAGTGTTCTCAATAGGTTTGTAAGTAAAACAGAAATCATTACTTGTCATCCAAGAAGGTTTTTTTGGAGAAAGAAGCTATTCAGCTAACTGCTGGGATAAGGAAGGAACAGGAACAATGGGAAGAGCCATGCTCAAGAGTCACACAAAATTATCTGGAACCTTTTATTTGGTGAACTGATTCTTCCCAGGTCTAAAGGCTTGTATCAGCTACAGCTGATGTTGATTAGAATTTTTCTACTATGTCCTGGACATTAGGAGTAACCAACAACCCCTGGTGGGAAGGAAAGTATTATCAGTTGCTATTTTCATCCCTATGTAAACTTGCAAAAGTATAGACATTAAATACAAGCAAGAGAGAGATGTGCCTTGTATATTTTTTGAAATATGGGAATATGCCTACTGGCAGGACCTCTAGAAGGTTGATTTCAGCAATAGATGGCTTGTGTTAATTAGAAATTTTGAATTTGTAACAATATAACTCCATCATTTCTATAAAACAATATTTAATATACAACAAACTTTCACCACATACACATTAAAAACACCTTTTTATAGTTCCAAGAATTGATTACAGGGTTCTCATAAAAACATTTTCATAACTAGAATCTTAATACAGAATGATTTTTTCTATGCCAAAATACATTTAGATGGTAAATTGTTTGTAGAAAAAGATACAGAGAGAAATGGGGTTTGCTGGCAGGTAATCCATTTTACTTCATTCTTTCATGGTCAACTTTAAAGAAATATCTAAAATGGTTATCATAAAATATTGTTTTATCCAGAGACTTCACCGGGGATGGGGTGGGATGGGGGGGGGTTGGGCAGCAAAAAAAAGGAAGTTAATTGGCTTATTCTCTGTTTCTATGTCTCTGAGGTGTGCCCAGAACAGCACTTACCCTCTGTACATATGACCTTGACTATAGCTATCTGTTGAGGGGTTTTCTGAAAGACATAACATTCCCATTGACTTTAACCTCTGGGTGCCCACAGAGTGGAGAGTGGATTCACTATAATAGCTGAACTGCATTTACCAAATGCAACACTGGAAAAAAAAATCCACATAAAAACACATAGGAAGATTGATCACACAATTTTATTAGAGTCTTTTGAACAATTGCATTATGTTGTTCCTTTCTTTAAAAACTCTTGCAAAAAAAGACATTGGAGTGGACTGGTTTCAACCCTGAGCATTAACACTGCATATCAAGTACTGTAGTAAAGAAGCTGGTTAAGTTTGTAGCACTAGCACAAGTCACTGATATTAATCCTCTAGGTGATCAGGTTTTTACAAAAAAAATACATAGTTTTCAATAAATAATGCTTAATTTTACAACTTTGATACAGCAATGTCATACACTGTTTTGACACATACTAAACTCTGCATGCTATATAGTCTACTAGAAGACAAAACTTTGCCATGCATTTTCTTTTTCTAGTGCTAGAAAACACTTTGTCCTCCAGTGCATTGCCTCAAGCAGCCTTACCATCTTCCTTCTCTCACAGCAATAGGCCGTGCACTGGCATGCAAAAACCTCAAGAAAAGGTTTCCCCCCCACCATCACTCAGACTTCTAAACAAAAGTACTTTTCAGCTTTTCCCCCAAGACCTGGAGTGGCTATGAAAACTAATTTCATGTGGCCTTGAAAAGTCTTTGAAATTACATATTTTAAAAGTGTCATGCTTGAAAAACTGCTCTAAAACATTCAATTTCCCCCACCTGTGGCCATCATGCAACATCATTGAAATGTTGTAACCATCAAAAGTCCCACACTGGAAAACAGGCCTCCATTTTAAAACAGCCCACCAAAAAAATAAAAGGAAAGAAGAAAAAAAGTATCACAGCATTTATGTAAAGACTCCAAAACGCCAACATATGTACAAGAGCAAAACCAGATACAAATTGTAAATGAACTAACAATGGCATATAACTCTTCTCCCTGGCTTCGCCAGGAGTTGAGGCAAGTTGGTTTTGGAGATAAGCAGGACGATGGAAACAAAAACAAATTGTGACAATGGGAGTTCCTGGATTAATCATTATTATTTGATCAAATTTCTTCAAGTGGTGAATCAGGTCTTGATTTTCTTGGAAGTCGGAATTGCCAAAATCTTAAGCCCTAACTACTAACACAGAATTCTAAACCAGACCTGTTTCTGACTATTCACATGTCTTAGAAGTTTGGCGCCCTTGCACTTTTTCATTCTGCAAGATTGCACTTCGCAGAAAATCCAGATTTTCTAACTAACCACAACAGAAGAAATTTGATTAATTAATAAGGATTGAAACCTCCATTCTCACACTTCCAGGTTGTTGTTCATCATTGAAAACCATTCACCCCTTCTTATCCATATTGCTTTAGGGGTTTCCTTGTATCAACAGAAGTCATTCCTTTGAAATTGCTGTCAATCACAATTTTCTAAGAGTTTTTAAAATATTCCTATCTTTGCACTGGCATAAGTATTGGGTTTTCTAAGAGAATCTCAACCCAAAGAAGGTATTACTTTTATACATGAAATATTACGAACTTTTGTTTCCCTTTTTGTAAGTCATTCTACACTTTCTGCACATTTGTGCTTTATATTGAATATAAAAATAGGTCTTTAAAACTCTATTTACTTTAAACTCACTAAAAAACTACTTGCTTGTGAAATTCTCTTACAAATTCACTGCATCCATGTAGAGAAGATAAAATTAATTAGGCAGTTAATTGGTATAGGTAGTGTGCAAAAAAATTAAGAAAAACAAAAACAATCACAGCCTTCGATGTGGGTGAGGGGAAAGGAAAGAAATCAAAGGAATACAACTGTATTGTAGGGGAAATGTAAGGCAACTCATTGTATTAAGTTTTTGTTGTTTGTGTTTTTTTCCTGGCCACGCTTACAAATGAAGGTTAGGAGGAACTAAGACACCTATCCTGCCAGCAGCCCTTGCGGCAAAAACTCCCATTAAGCTCAATGAGAATTTTTTTTTTTTCTTTAACCAGTGCAGGTTTAAGGCCTTATTTAGGCAACAATTGTGAAGATGTAAAAATGAACCATGTTGAATATCAAACACCTAAAAATTGAATGGCCCTGACTTTGACCCCACACCAGTTTTACCTTGGTGTAACAGAGTTGCGCTTTCCTCAAACAGGCATGAGTGAAGGATCAGACTGCACACATGCAAATCACATTCAACAGACTTGAAGAAGTTTCATCTGAACAACAGCAAATGCCTTAAGAGCATGTAGCACTCAAAGGATGCTTGGAATGAGTCTTTCTACCACATTTGTGAAAGACTGCACTTAAAGGAAGAAAATATTTCTTAGTTGTGGTTCTTTTAAAAGGAGGAGAGGAAAAACATAATAAAAACAACAAAAGGGGGGAAATGGTAAGTTTACAAAAATGTTCACTTTAAAATTAAGAAGAATCAGCATGTTTGATTAGGTTTTACATTGAGCTGACATCCTCAGTGTTAGCTAGTAAATTGCCTTTCCATAAAAGAAAGCTCATTTTTGTCCCTCCTGTCACTGAGTCCTATTACACTTAAGAGTAGTATTGTACAGAGGCAAATGCAAAGAACGTGGAAAAAAGGCCACGGGAGATACTAAGCCTGCAACAGGACTGCTCTAGCATGTCAACAAGGATTCCTATGTACACTAAAAAATAAAGGGAAACGGAAGGTATGAATATTGTTAGACATGACAAAAGCAAAAAAAAAAAATGAGAGTAGCTTAGCAGATGCTATTTTTCATGATTAGAAGATTGGTTTTTACTCTCACTGAGATCAGCAGGAGCTTAGGCATTCAACAGCATCAAACTTCAGCCCTAACAATGTAGTGGCTTAAACAGAACACTACCTAATTTTTCCTTGAGCAATACGCAACAATAAACTCTGAAATAAAAGAAACTCAACTGTCTGAACAATTATTCCCCCCCCCCCCCCGCATCATATACCCTTCAGTCAAAATATTCCTCTGATATAGTATTGTATAATTCCCATCTAGAAGAAAGAAAAGATATCCTTCTGAGTGGGTATTATATTCTTTGACTAAAGTAGACCTGTTGCTCTTTTAAAATATGCCTGACTGCTCTATGAGTGGTTTCTTTAAATCAGTTATCCTTGACTAATATTTTAAATTATAATTATAAAAACAGCTTCCAAAAATATATGCAAGTCAAAAATTTTGTAGGCTGAGACACAGACCTTATCACAATGCAAACTAAATGCAGCCTATGTTTGACCATAATCATTCATAACTCATTGAACATCTGTAAAGCACAAATGTTTGACACTGCCTATTATCACTTTAATAAACAAGGATGCATATCAGAAGAAAGGGACTGGAAGAACAAGTCCCCATACTCTCATGATAGCTTGAAGAATTACTAAGAGAATTTTGGCTCAGTTTTAAGACTTAGAACCTGATCAACTTACTCCATCACCCTAGCCCAAAACCGGATTTTCGATAGCAGGATAGCGAATGGCTAGGCTAGAGCACTTCAGTGTATCTATTTTCTTTCACTCTTTTGCCTTAGAAGAGATAAATGTCATTTGTTTTCAATCTGATTTCTAAGTTATTACATGGAGAACACACTAATCATTTGAGACCAAAAACTGAAAATTCAAGAAACTCTGTTTTATTGAGGACTATCCATTGCCAAGGATATCTTGTATATTGTAATTAAGTTTGTTTTAAAACACAGTTTCTCATAAAGAATTACCACAATGCAAGACATAAATTTGAGTTCCCAGATATGCTATATCTCTTTTCTGATAGCAAAGATTTAGGCCAAACAACTTTTATTTAGAATCATGAGTGTTTTATTATTATTATTATTATTAGAAAGAGATCAGATTATATTAATCATTTTACTACCAGTTTAACTAACCTAAAGTAAGATATCTCACCACTTAAATGCCTAAGAGTTGTCTTTGATTAAACATAACATGCATGCAGGTTTTAATGTTATGTTTTATTATGCCTTACAAATGTGTATGCAGGATTTTCATTTCAGCAAGTCTGAAAGCCTGTAGCAGTGGTTGCCACCAAAATACCAGCACAGTGAATTGTCCCTGTAAACAGCTGGATCATTAATTAGTGGAGAAAAAAAATAAAAATTACCAATGCCTATTAGATAAAAAGTAAACTTCTTGAGAAACAAAGTTCCACCTTGTGAGTCTGTTGCCATCAGCAGTTATTTCAGAGCACGCAACTGAAATCTGATGGCTCCTAAGGTAAAAAAAAAAAAAAAAAAAAAAAAGGCAAAAAATGCACACTGACAAAGTCTGCTCAAGCTACAGCAGAAGCTCGTACCCCCTCCTTGCCGTGTCCCCGCCTGGGGCGTCTCTCCGGAGCGCGGCCGCTGGCCGAGCGCTGCCCGGGGGCGGGGAGATGCAGCACCGCTACCCGCAGCATCCCCGCGGCATGTCTCGCCCAGGCTATTCCGCAAAAAGAGGAAAGGGGGAGAGAAAAAAAAAAAAAAAAAAAAAAAAAAGAGAGAGCAGCGGGGAGAGGACCGGGAGCAAGCGGTGTGTCGGGTGGGGAGCCGCGTGCCCCGCGGCGGTGGGAGCGGGCAGCCGGCCCCGCCGCGCCCCCGGCCCAGAGCCCACCGCCCCGGACACCAACCGCGGGCGGGCAGCGGGGCTCCTCCACCGCCGGCGGGGGGGGGGGGGGGGAAGCCGAAAACACCGGGGGGCGAGCCAACCTGCCGCACGGCCCGGCCCCCGGCCCGCAGCGAGCCAGCCCCGGCCCCGCCCGGCGGCGATCCCCCGGCCACCGCGCACACACGACCAGTGGGAAAAAGGCGACGGGAGGCGGAGGGAAAAAACCCCCACGACCACTAAGCAAAAAAACCCCACCAAAAAACCAAAAAGGAAAAGAAAAGCAGCAGTCCTTACTCTCCTTCCCCCCTAGCTATGGTCATGCACAACAGCCTACAGCTACCGCTGCTCCGCAGGCAAAGGGTGACAACATGGCATCTCCAGCGTTACTTCTACAGACACTAATAGCGATACGAGTTTCTATCAGTTCCAGCTGATTTATTAAAATTGTCAAGATACAGACTTTCAGCATTAAAAAAAAAAAAAACAGGCTATGATGTTGACAGTGCACAAGTCTGCTTTTGCCATCATTTGCTACAAAATATGCAGATGGTCTGTACTTTAGATTATATTGCACAACATGAGAAACTTTTTTAACTATGTGCCTTTTTTCTTTTTTTTTTTTTTTGCTAAAATCGAGAATCCAGTTTCATACCTTCCATCTGGGGCCCCATCCACATATCACAGCGTATGAGATACATAAAGTCCTACTATAGTACAGTACATATACAATCTTTTAAACTAAGATAACAGCTCTGAGGTCTATATCACCATTTTCAATAAATCTTTACCTACAAATATTGAACAAATCTGAACTATAGCTGTACAAAAAAATTGTTTGTTTTTTTTTTTAAAACCACAAGGCCTTTAGATGCAAGGATTATTTTTTTAAAATTTTAATCCTTTTAAAACCAGGACGTAACGTACCAACAAACTTGCATGCTAAAAACAGAGAAAAAAAACAGAAAATAAAAGGGAAGAAGTGCCTGAAAAGTCTTACTGAAAAAACACAGCAAGAATGTTCCCTTTTCACTGTACAAAAATACGCCTGAAAATATATTAATTTTTAAAAAAGACTGAGGTCTGTTATGTATCAAAAATGTTTCAATACCTTTTTGTACTGAGGTCTAGGCTGTCTGGTATTCAATCAAGGAGGTATAAGGGAACAAGTTACAAAAAAAAAAGTTGGCAAGTAGAAATCACATTTGTAAAACCATAAACAATTTGATCTGAAAAGTAAACTCTGATCTTAAGTCAGTTCAGTTATTTGTAAGCGTTTGTACAGTCTGCATTTTTTCAAGCTCCCTGCAGCTTTGTTAAGAATCGGATGCATAGAAGACATCAGTTTTCTCCCTCCAAAAAAAGTTGCAATGGTCCCTTTCGGAAAAAAAAAAAAGTTAGAACAGTTCTTTAAGATCTCTCACGGGAAAAAAAAAAAAATCCACAAACCCCCTTGAGTAACAGTTGTGCTGCCAAAAGACTTCTTTGCAGACCATCTTCCAGACTTCAATCAGAGACCGACAAGCTTCAAACAGCGCCTTCTGTATCATTTTTTCCCCAGTCCCATTTGCCTTTTCCTGTTGTTGTTGTGATCACCAAATGCAATAAAAATAATAATAATAAAAAAAAAAACACAAAAAAAAAATCACAACTCCCGGGCTCGGAACTAACTTCGAGATTATTTTTTTTAAAGAAAACAAGACTTTTTTTTTTAATCATCAGCATCATCATCATCACCGGCGTCGCGTCGCTCCAGCTCCGCCGCTGCCTCGCTGCCCGCCCTCGCCGCCGCCGCCCCCGCTCAGTACGTGAACACCAGGTCGGAGAAGTTCGCCTCCAGCCAGTCGCCCGCAATCATCTCGCTCAGCTCCGGGGTGCAGTAGTCGGGGAACTCGAAGTGGGAGCCGAGGCTGCCCTCGCTGAAGGAGTCCAGGTCCTTGTCCACCAGCGAGAGGGAGAGGTTGCCGGCGGCGGCGCCCGCCCCCAGCTCGGCGGCGGCGTGGCCGTGCTGGGAGAAGTTGAGGCTGAGGTCGAAGAGCAGGTCGTCCGCCTCCTCGCTGCCAGCCGACGAGGTGGAGATGGACCGGGAGGAGGCCGGGGAGAGGCCGGGCGGCTGCTGCGGCGGCGGCGGGCCCTGCTTGGTGATGTTCTTGAAGCTGTAGTAGAGTCTGCTGCCGCCACCGCCCGCCGCCGCGGCGCCGCCCCGCACCTCCTCGTAGAGGCTCGCCCCCTCGGTGGACTCCGCCGAGGAGCTCAAGGTGGGACTCGCCGGCACTTTGGCCACGTTGTACCGCCGCAGCTGCTGCGGCCCCGGCTCCTCGTCCTCCTCCTCGTCCTCCGCCTCCTGTTTGATCCGCAGCTGCAGCTCGTCCTCGTCGTCCTCGTCGTCCTCATCGTCGTCCATGAAGACGCACTTGACCGTCTTGCTGCTCACTTTCAGGGTGCCGAAGACGTACTCGTCTCCTGCGTAGTCCCCGTGGTGGTGGGCGGCTTTGGCTCCCGGCTTGGGGGGCGAGGAGGCGGAGGAGGCTTTCAGCTTGCTACACTTCTTGCTGGAGCTCTTGGCGCTTTTGCTGCCGCCGCTGCCGGTGGGCGCGTTTTTCTCCGGACTTTGGCTGGCGTTGGGCTTGGCCGACGGGTCCATTTTGGGCTTTTTCCTGGGCCGGTATTTGTAGTCGGGGTAATCGGCCATGTGCTTGAGCCGCAGCCTCTCCGCCTCCCGGATGAACGGGATCTTCTCGCTGTCCTTCAGCATTTTCCACCGCTTGCCCAGGCGCTTGGAGATCTCCGCGTTGTGCATGTCCGGGGACTGCTCCATGATTTTTCTCCTCTCGATCTTTGACCACACCATGAACGCGTTCATCGGCCTCTTTATGTGCCCCGACGCGGTTTTGCACCAGTCCGGGTCGCTCTCGTCCAAAGCGACCGGGCTGCACGCCATGAACTCGCCCTCTTCTGTGTCCATCGCCTCCCGGGGCAGGTTGCTCTCCGCCTCCGTACTTTCCGCTTGCTGCACCATGGTGGGCTCTGGCCGCAGCGCCGCTCTTCCCGCCGCGCCGCTCCCCTCCGAGCCGACACAGCCGCCCCCTCCCGCCGCCGCCGCACCTTGCCCCCGCTGCGAGCCGAGCGGCGCCGCCGCCGCGCTGCCGGGCGGAGCCCGCGGGGCCACCGGCGGGCGCTGCCTGCTGCCCGCAGCCCCGGCGGGCCGCTGGGCCGGGCCGGGCTGGGGCGCGGCTGGGCTGGTGCCGCTCGGCGCCGCGCTGTGCCCGTGCCCCGGCCTCGCGCCGCCGCCCGCCCTGCCCCGCCGCGCCGCGCGCGCTCCCCCTTCTGCAAAACTCCCGGCGCCGGGCCCAACTAGTTATCAGCGTTTCATATGGGTGACATCACTCCCGCCGCCGGCCAATGGCGGCGCCCGGCCGCGCCCACCCGCACGCCCACCGCTCTCACCGGCGCCCCGCCCCCAACCGCCCCCCGCGCAGGGGGTGTGTGAGCGCGGGGCGGCCGTGGCGGGAGGGGGGGGCGCTGGCTCCCGCCGCCCCGTCCCCCCACCCGGGGGGTAGCGGCCGCGCCGCGGGGTGCTTCGCCCGCTGGCGGCTGCCGCCGGGCGCGGAGCGGAGAGGGGCGAGGCGGGGAGGGGGTCGGCGGCGGCTTCCCCGCGGTCCGCTCGCCCCGGGAGGCCGCAGAGCCCCGCGTGGCTCGGGGCGGCAGGGGGCGCTGGCGCTCCGCTGCCGTTACAGCGGCGGTGCTGCGGCCGCTCTGCCGGGAGCGGGGCCGCGGCCGTGGCCGTCGCCGTCCCTGCCGCCTGCCCGCCGGGCCGGGCTCGGCCGCCGCTGCGCCGCGGGCGCGTGGGGCGGCCCTCGCCGGAGGAGAGCGCCTCCCGCGGCGCGGCTGCGGTGGCCGGCGGCGCGGGTCCGCCCACGGCCGTGTCTCCTTCGGCGGCGGGGCCGGGGCCGCGGACCCCCGGAGGAACGCGCCGGGCGCCTCGGACCCTGCCCCTCGTCGCCCCCCGGGCTTGGTTCGGCGGCTCGCTGGTAGCGAACGGGGCTGCGGGGCCGCAGGGCAGGGCCCGGGGCGGGGGGCACGCTGGCCTGCGGTGCGGACGGTGCCTGGGCGGCCCCGGCCTGCGCGGGTCGGGCGGCGGTGCCCGCTGCTGCTCGGGGCGGGGCGCGGTGCCCCGCTGCCCCCGGGGCGGCCCGGGCTGCCCGGCGGAGGTGAGGTGGGCCCGGCACGGGCGGTGGTCGCACCCACCTGGAGGCGTTTCCCGCGTGGTGCAGGCAGAGGATAAACGCGGTCTCTCCAAATTGAGGGGGGGAAACTTACAGAAAGGATCTAACAGTGCTGGATTGTTATTTTTTGTTTGTTTGTGTGTGTCTTTTTTTGGTGGTTTTTTTTTTGTTTTTTCCCCCAGAAAGGATCCAGTTACTCAGCAGCGTGGTGATTATTGTGGAATGCCCGTAGCGGATCCACCTATTCTGGATAAGCCTATGTTTGTTTTCATCGCAGAATTTCTGAAATCTAAAGCTGACTATGTACTCATCTGCGGTCATTTTGCTTTGCAAAATGTGTGCCGAAAATGAATTCGCATACTGTTCTGTGGGTCCCTTTGTGTTTCTCTAGCTAGCATTTACGGTTATTAGCAAGACAAAAGTTTAATAAGTTTTGTGATGGTTGCTGGCTGGATGCATGATGCAGTGAGAGGGATGAGCCCTGGCACAGCCTCTTCTCTGCCAGAGCGCATCCTATGAACTGGTGCTAATGGGGCAGCAGGTCCCCTGGTACATCATCCTCTAATTAGCACAGTGGTTCATTTTCCTCAGACCACGGCAAAATTACTGTGTTTGGATGATGTGACTATGATATCATGGGGCTGCAGAATGACTAGTGTTGTTACAGGAACAAACCAAACCAAAAAAAAGTCACTCACCTCTTAGGTTTATGGATACGTTAGGGCTAACTAGATCTCAGCTGCACTTGCCAGGAGCCAGAAGGACTCTGAAAGAGTAGGCAAGAGGCAGACAGCGGTTGGGTCGTTTCCCCTGCCAGACCCAGCTGGGTGTACAGAACAGAGGGAAAGGAAACGATGTAGCTTAGGAAGGTTGTTACTTCATTGTAAAGATGGATCTTGGAAAATGCCACTGTTTTCTCTCTGTGAGTGCCCCTAGGAGGTATTTCTCCTCTGAGGCTTGCTGCCACCTCTCTGTCTCTCTTTCTCTTCTCCCTGCCGGCCTTGTGATTGCACCAGGTGGTACAATCTTGCCCCATAATAATGCCTATCCTTTGAGAGATAGGAGGTAAAATGAAACGTTGCCTGGCAGAGTTCTCAACCTGTCATCGAATGTTACAATTTAGAGAAGCCACATGAGGAGAGGGTGCACTGCCTTTGAGAGTGCCCAAGTTTGTGCCGCAGCTGTGGGCAGCTGTGGTCTCTCTGAGGACAGCTGTTGGCAG
Source organism: Falco peregrinus (assembly GCF_023634155.1). Lineage (NCBI taxonomy): Eukaryota > Metazoa > Chordata > Aves > Falconiformes > Falconidae > Falco > Falco peregrinus. The sequence goes on from NC_073727.1 coordinate 65,395,675, forward strand.
GGCAGGACATGTCTTCAAAGAGGGCTGTGAATTTGGCACTTTCCACTCTGTCTGGATGAGGAGTCGCTCAGATCGAGCATACTGTAGAGCCAGCTGTGTCACAAGGGCTTCCTTCAGAAAGGGTGAGAGTATGTTTCGTATAATGGTGGCGTGGACAGGAGTCTCAGGAGATACGTAGCTGGCTGGCTGCCTCCAGGGAAGGAAGCTTTACTGCTGCTGGGACTCTTACTAAAATGGTACCACGTTACCAAGTGTCTCAGTTTCTCTTAGTACTTTCCTGTAAATACTAGTACTCAGATTACCAAAAGAAGTTGCCTCTATGAGGAATTCTGAGGTTTTTACATGCATTTTAAATGCAGATAGAAATAATGGCGTAGTTTTGCAAAATGAAACACGTCAAAATTTTTTAATTTGTTGTCGGTGTTTCAGCTTTTATGGGAGACTTTGTTCTGTCATAAAATTGCATAAAATTCAAGCTGATGAAATGAAAATTGAATGCTTCCTCAATTTCCTGTGAAATGAGTCAAAACAATGAATTTTTATAAAATCCTGTTATTTTGTCAAGTCATCGTTTTCCAAGAGCCGTGAACTACTTTGGAAAATTTTCTGTCAGTTGCAATGGAAATGATATACGTGATACTGGTTAAGATGTTCTGATGGCTAGGACTCTATCCACCACGGTGACAGAATCTGACATTTAACATGTTAAGATCAGGAGAGATCATTTTTAATAAAGCTTTGGTGTAGATTGAAGCCACCGTACTTAGAGCTGACTTCACCTGGATGTTTCTTCTCCTTCTTGTGTGTCCTTGTGAAGAAGTGTATTAATACTATGGGCATCATATAACTTCTGTACATGACATTTTTCTAGTTTTCTGGTATATCTCATTTTCTGAAGTGTCTTGGCAGCATTTCAATTTTTTCTCAAAGTGATCCTTTAAATATAAACAGCATTACTGTTTGTTTTCTCATGCTTGTTAATGTTATGTTCGATCGGGGGTTTTTTATTTATTTTGAAGGGTAGTGCTAGGAAGATAATGAAGCCGAAAACAGACTGATAAATAGTAGTCAGACTCAAGAAAAAAATTAATTGAGGATTTTAGAAACCTGATTAAAACATGTACATGAATAAATAGATATTACTGTTAAAATGGAATAATTCACTGTTCTCAAAGCAGTTCGAGAATTGTATGTGTGTGCATGTATATTCCTATTGGAGCGCAGCAGTTAGACCTAACAGCCACTACTCATTCTTTTGAAATTCAAATGAATAATCATTTTTCCATTATCTAGGTCAATAGAAGACTGGGCTACCCCAGAAAGTGGTAGAAAACAGGTAAAACAGGATTCACTAGAGAGCTTGCCCTCTTGGATGGAGGCTGTTTTTGTGGGTCTGCATCCACACTGGGCTTCCTAGTGCTCCAGTTCTGGGAGAGGGGGATGGACGGATGGATGGACGGACAGGCAGGGGACACATTACCCTGAGTGCAGCACAGCATGAATATATAATGTCAGTAAAAGCACTGAGATCTCCGAGTCAAGAAGCTGGCGATATGCCTCCAAACGCCTGAAGCTAGCCAGCAGAAAGCTCTTCTTGCGGGGATATAGGCCCTCTGAACATGCCCCTGTGTGCTTACATCAGTGCTTAAAAAGGTGAAGTGATCCATCTTTTTAGGAGACTGACCTTATGCTGTTCTTGCAAGATTTTGAGTACCAAACAAAAAATAAATACGGGCAAAAAAATTTGCTGTTGAAGAAACTGTTCTAGAAAAAGCAGAAGCTATTCCCTCTGTAGTGCCTGCTCTCTGTCTTAGATTTAAGTAAACCGAAAGCCAAGATTTTTACTGTGCTAACTGTGAAGACAAATAGTACTATGAATGCAGTGTTCTTTTGGTTATTTATTTCATGCCTGTTCTGAATTGTGCTGCAGATTTTTGTCTGGAGAGCCCAAAATGACTTTGCATGGGGAACGTGTGGGAAAACTGGAGTTACGCACCTTCTGCAAGGTGTGGGAAGTGGTTTCAATCACAAGCTGCAGATTCAAAATGGAGGAAAAAAGACTTCGTGTCAAGAGAGTTTTGTCCTAATGGGAAACATATGATGAATTCTGAATGGAGGGGTCACACCCAGGGTTAGATCACAGACATATTTCCTAGGAATCTTTTCTGGAATAAACTCCTTGAGTCTTGCGTTCATGAGGAAAAAAATAAGCTGCAGACTTACCTCCTGTTAGCCTAATGCAGGGTAAAAGTGAAAAGGCACACCAGCTGTGCTTTTTTAAGATTTGGTGAATCTTCCCTTCCCTAGAGTTTTCATCTTGGGCTGCTAATTCACATGAAAAATTCAACTTCCCTGTCATTTCTAGGAAAATGGCATCCTCTCCTGTCTTTTCAGCTGCCTTACTCCAGCTGCTGTGTGCTCCTGGAGTCAAGGTTGTGTAAGATTGTGGTTCCCACAAAGTCTTTGTTTTAAAAGTAAAAGTACATAGGTGCCTGGAGCTGATGTGTGTAAGAACCAAATTTCTGATTGAGAGGTGAACTGCGCTCATTTAACTGAAATAATAATTTGAGAGGATAGACTAGTTCGGTCAAAATCCAGACCAACTCAGTTTACATCCCGTTTGAAGCTAAACGTAGGCAAAGGTGGCCAGGCGTGCTTAACCTTGATGTTGTGTGCCAAAATCTTTTATTTTGCCGAAAGTACATGCATCAGATACAGCTATGGTGAGGCAGTGTGAGGGGTGGTTTGCTGGCTGCCCAGCACTGTGTAGCATCTCTCCAGGCGGTGCAGCCCCCCATGCTGGAGGGGTTGCTGGAGTGGTCCAGCTGGAGTGCAGAGAAGCTCCTCCTAGCTTACCTCCTGCCAGAGCTGGGTATTCAACTTGCTCATCGGCTGATGCGCACCTCTACTGCTGGTCACGTAACAGAACTCTGACAAAAGCACTGCCTTTGAACTGCTTGCTGCCTGTAGGTTGCTCTAGAAAGATGGTTTGACCGCTGTTTGTAAAAACATGATTTGCAAAGAGATTGTGTACATTGGTTGAAACAATCCGGGAGTTAAAAGCTGAGCAGAAAGTAACCTAATTGCAGCTATGGTGTGTGTCCAGATTGGGCATCCTGGAGTGTGTAGTCACTCCACTGTCCTCCCCTCAGACACTGTTGGACACCAGTGCTGTCTCACTGCGGCAGTATAGATGGGCCATTTCCTCTCAGCTCTGACATACTGATCTTACACAAGGAGATGTTCTACAATACCGAGATGCATCACTTACAGTTTTTCATAATATCATCTTGATTGCAAACTGTAACTAAAAAAAGGATTCCAAATGTGTTCTTTGGGCATCGTGTATGCTGCAAAACTGTTTCGTGTTCAAAGAAACAGCAGAAAAAAAGTGTTGCGATGTTCTGTGTACATTGCAACCCTCTCAGAATTTTTGTTTGCTAGACAAAACACTTTTTTCTTCCTGGTTGTGAGAGTAAAACCTGGCTCTGCAAGTCGGACAGGGGCCCTTCCGTCCCACAGATCACTGTAGTACTAGTAGTTCTGTTTGGCAGATAATCTCCTCAGCCACTTGTGTGTAACCCTATTGATTTGAACGTCTGCCCCAGCAACACCTGTGCAAATTCACAGATGGCACTGGGATTGCACCGATGCCGTGGAGGGCATATTCTGGCATACAGGACATTTATTACTGGTGGTGATGCATGAGATGGAAGGGATCCAGGACTCAGGCTGAGTTTGTGCAGCTGGCAGTTAGAAATTTACTTGCAAACTGAGCTCATTGGGTAGGAAAATCAGTGTGGTAATGAATCCAGAGCCCCCAGTGCCATTTTCACCAAATCACTTTTTAGGGCAGGAGAACAATTCAGAAGAGATGTGTCTCTTATTAGAAGTGTCTAAAAATTGTATTGGAAAAGAAGTGAAGGGAATCCCATAAGAGTTTATATTGCAGTTATTTGATACCAGAAATTACTGTTACTAAGCTTGTTTAAATGGAAATGTTTACTTATCTCAACTGAAAATTTGAAATATGTAAATTCAATGTGTGAATTTAACACAACATTTTAATTTTAGCTTAATTTTAATTAAATATTCAGTAGCCAGTTACATGAAATTAAACCAATTATTTTTATCAGGTTTTATTTTTATATGAAATCTTCCACAAAATTCAAAGCAATTCAAAGGGTTTATTCATAATACTATACATTTATATTGTTGGCCTATAGACATTGAAATCCGTAGTGTTTTAGTAGGTCTCTTCGGAAAAAAGTATTGTACCTTGAACCAATTATAGACCCTCTCTGGTTAAATTGCAGAGCCCGTTTGCTTAATATGGGTAATTTGATGTTGTAAAATATTTGTCAGTACCCTAGGGTAGTCTCTTAGGGCACACAGGTTTCACTGTATAATATTTCACACTTATAAGTGTGCCAGTTAACCTGCTTAGGTGGAGACTATTTACGACTCTTATGTACTTAATTTATGCAATACACTTAAAGCTTCTCTTTATCAAGTCTAGAATGATAATCACAGTTATTGCATTGGATTTGCTTTTTTTTTTTTTTTTTTTTGGGGGGGGGTGGGGGGTGGGGGTGGGGCAGAAGTCTGTTCAAGCCACCAGGCTTCTTAGAATGTGAAAATTTAGGAAGGACATGACAAAAATGCATAACAACGTACGCATTAGACATCACACCAATATGCCCATTAGAGTTATAAAGCATGTTCACAGTTGAATAGACGCAGACACACAGATTTGTCATTTACCTTTTCCTTCCTCCCAAAGAACAGTGGAGGGCTGCGGCTGGCCTCACCCTCACTTACAACCAAGTAACATTTGAACCTATGAAATGGACACAGGGTGTTTTCTTTTGCTCTGCTGCCTTGAAAGAGGCAGTAACATGACCTGCAGGAAAGACACCTACCAAGTCTCATGTCCCACGTGCTCGCCTCATTGGGGTCTGCTGATCAGCTGCCCTTTCTATATACCATTACAGAGCAAGTGAAAGCCACTCTGCAGCATATGCCTGAAAGATTTTTCATTTACTGGACTTGCACAATGAGCAGGATTCTGCAAAATTCTGCTGGTGTTTTGCTAAGAAGGGTCTTGCCCTAAGTGCCATCTAGTCCCATATCATTTCCTAATCACAAAATTGAAGATACCCATGGACATGGCCACAATGTGACCTGTCCTATCAGATCAGCCAGGAGTCAGCCACCAAGGAACAACTCAGAGGTTTGCTTCAGCTGTGCTTTCTCATCTGTGAGCTGTGGAAGCACTGTGCGTGGAGCCCAAGGCGATGAGCTGGGTGGCGTGCATGCTGGCTTTGAGCAGAGCAAGCTCCTTCCTAGATAGCTGTGAAGCTTCATAGCGTAGACAGAAACTACTTGAAGCATCGAGTCAGGGCATCTGCCAGGTGCCCTGGCTGCGTTCCCATCCAAGCTACCTCTGCCCATTTTTGGCAGAGCTTGGCTTGGAAAAGCTGAGGATGTGGGCTTCTTGGACTACCCTGACTTCTCCCTCCAGGCAGACTTTTCTTGCTGACAATCCTGAGCTTGGGCTTGTGCTGGCAAAATCTGAGTGAGAGAAGTGCAACAGCTGTACAGTGGAAATGGAAATTAGAGCTTCATTACTGAACAAAGCAGCAAACCACATAATATTCCTATTGGTTGTATGTATTTAGAGAAAAAAGGTTATATGAAGATCTTTATAAAGTTCTTTATGTCCTTGTTTTTATTATGTCCATGTAAATCTTTCTATTACCATTGTTTCAAAAAGAAATAAATTTAACAAATGTTTCATTGCCTATTTTTTTTCCAAATGGAAAACAAACAAACAAACCTCCTAGTTATAAATAATATCAGCAGTCACAAGAAATTGTACAGTAGCTAAACAATGAAGGCACATAGAAATGCTGTTTGTTTTATTTCTACACAAAGCCCCACTGAATTCACAGGAATGAATTAAATATGCTGAGTGTGACTGGGACTCTGGGAAAGCAACACTTCACTTAATACTGGTTTTAATTTTCCTTTTTTATTAATTTGTTGTAAATTTGGGTAATAACCTTAAAATAAAAGCCACTACGGAACTGCAAGTGTATATGCATATAAATGTACATTACTAATTCCTATGAAAATCACCTTGTGTTCTTTCAGTTCCTAAAAGAATATCCAGCAAGATTGCTAAATATTCACCAGAAACGGGTAACTGCAAAAAACGAGCATACCATTCCTTTGCTTTGTAGTAAAAATGAGAAACATTTACTTATTCCATCCACTATTTCTTATTTATGAATATGCTAGGAGGTTCCAGGTGCATGCAAACCCCTGACTGTACCAGTCATTTAATGACGGGGGAGAACACGTTTGGAAAAGATTGTTCACCTTAAACCAAAAGCCCAAACTGCCTGTCCTTCTCCCTCCTGCTTACCTCAGCCTTCCCTTACGTAGCAAACTGTACACAGTTAGTACCAACACCAGCGAGATATTCAATAGTGTTAAAGGCTTGAAGGTTTCCTGATGCTTTATTACACAATGATGAAAATATCATAACACCTTTAACTTCATCAAATCAGGCATTTCATTACAGCATCCTGCAAGTATAGAAAACTGATTGTCTTGTGTCAGCATGGCCTGAATCCAGTTCTTGCATACAAGACATGGTTACTAATGATCTTTGTAAGTCAGCTGAGACTTGATCTTATTTTTTCAGTTTTGCTGCACTAGGAATTGTAAGTCAGAGCAGCAAATAGAAAGAGTTTATTACAGTTTATCATACAGTTTGTTTGACAAAATGGTCAATCAATAATAAACCAGAAATTAATAATTAATCATACTTGCAATTTGCACAGCAGTGGATATCTCATGACAAGGTGAAGTTTGAGGTAAGGAATTATTATCAGCACTTTATAGAAAGGAGCTGCAGTTTTGGGGTTCTCCGTGCACCATAGTACTGTTGGAAAAGGATGGTACAGGGAGCTAGAAACCTCTTCCCAATTTCCGTTTTCTGCTTTACCTGAAAGGGCCTGATTTATCTGACTGGCTGTGTGACCCAGGGGAGTATCTGCACTGCCCGTTAAGTAATGTATGGAAGGAACCATTTTTTAAGCACAGACTTGCCCCAGATCCTGCGTGCATGCCCAAAACCTTAATTCAGGTACAAACGTGGTCTGGTTTATTCCTCACCTTGCAGGGTAAATTCACCATAAAGAATCATATCTCTCACGAATAAGGAGCAGAGGTCTGCTCAACCCCTTCCGCATACCTTTGCCTCTCCTCCTTCTTCATTTCTCAAACTGCAAGAGAAAAAAGGGGGCAGCTGACCAGCTACACAGAAATTCAGAACGCTCTTTAAGGGCTTCATTTGGCAATTTAGGCATAAACAAACCAAAGCAGGAAAGGAAGATCTGAGCCAGTGCTAAGATAATTTATCTAAGGCTACACAATGAGCTTGGCAGAACAGGAATAGCCCTGAAATCCTCCCCATTAAAGTCCTGTGGACTCTTCACCACACAGCCTTGAGACTAAATGAATAAGTATGTTGAGAAGTCACGTTTGAAAAGACAGCTTGTACAATGCAATTGCTCCCATTTTGGGCCAGGGTAAAGATCACAATTGGAGCCAACCCAAGGAGTGAGATATATGAAATGGAAGCATGCTTTTTTTCACATGTGAACAGTTTTTTCTTGAAGCAGATAATTATTTGGGAGAACTATCTACATCTGTTCTCAAGCAGGTAAAAAATAAATATTGTCCTGTTGTTCCATTTCTATGTTATTCTGGTAATGTATTTTAGTGACTGTATGCATTTCTGATTATTCAGACTTGCTTCACAGAGAGATTGAATTTACATTTTATCTAGACACCAGTCTTACCCAGAAAGATCTTTTTCATTTCAGCGCTAGTTTGAAAATCCATTATTTGGTGTTCATCGTATGCAGGTTTTCATTTCCAGCAAGATTGCTGTGACAGAAGAAATATAGACAAACTCAATGGCTTCACTAAGTATGAGTTTTCTTGTAATATAGAAAAAGCTTTTCTAGTTTCCCTGAGCCCTGAGCTTGAAAAATATGGGCCCAATTCTGGAAAATATGTTTTGGTTTTGGAGAGCAGTTTAGCATCCTCACCTCCCACTTGGAATCTGCCTCTCTCCTACCTGGGCCCCTTCTGGCTTTCAGGGTGGCTAGTACTGGCTCTCCTGAGAAACCCAAATAATTTTATATTTAAATCTAGGATTCTGAATCAACTGGAGTAGTCCTGCAGCTCCTACTCAGTGTAATCTCAGTGATGAGAGCTGCTTTGCCGGCATTGATCCTCATCAGGTCCTTCAAATGATAGTCAAGAGTTAAAGTTTTTTCAAATACAAAATTTTCTTCCTGTAAGAAAGTTTAGCATTAGTCATATCCAGTGGTCATGTGGCAAACCCAATGCTGCTTATACTGTTAAACCACCTAGTCCCAGTCAGGTAAAGTCACTGTTTCGCTATCTCCCTAGGGAGCCCAAAATATTTATCAGTGACCTGGTGCCCCTTTCTGCTTCAGACTTTGGGTGATACCTACACAGTGATGCTGTCGTCAAGGCCAGGGGTCCTTCATTGCTTCCAGAGTGCAAATACTTGTAGTCACTGTGAATTCTGAAAGAGTACCCGGACAAAACTGGAACTATTAATGGAAATGCTGCTCTTGAAGAATATTATGAAAGCTTCTGATGTAGAAAAGTCAGCATAAGAGCATAAATATTTCAATTTGAAAGTAAGTGGTATAGCTTTCTGTCAACTGTTCTATTTGAAACAGACCTTTACGTTAAATCAAGAAACATGAATTTTAAGCTTATTCAGATTTTCTTCATTGAGATTTTCTTATTTGTAACCATAATTTCTCATTGCTGTTGAAAGTGATGCTTTTCCAGTTACGTTATAATGTTGACAAAATCACATATTTCTGGATTTTGCTTTGAGAAGAAAATGTCAGTCATTCACAACATACAATAATATTAATTGGTGAACAATTGTACAATCCTCCAGCTCATTTTGGAGACCACACTAGCATTGCTATTAGGCATTTTAATGGTGAACTAAGGAGGAAAGAGAGGGGAATTGGAAACTGATGCAAATGGCAGAGAGGGTGAGGAGAAAGGGTGCAACATCAAAAGAGGGAGGGAAATACAGAGGTTGAAGTGTGGAGAAATAGGAGTTAATTGTCATATTCCACTGAAAAACATTGAATTTTTATAACAAGGCACTGAGGAGATAAATCACATTGATAACATTTACTGTATATAGGCTGTTGTTTCTGATCATTGTGCCAAGCTTCCTGTTAGCATCGGCAAGATGACTGATGTAGACTTCAGGGAATATGAGAAGCGCACAGATAGCTGGGCCATATGCTCTAATTCCCAGGGGAATGCAGTCCTCCCTTCATATTGGGTATGGCACGTAAAGGCTCAAAACCAGAGGAGGGAAAAATACCTGAAGCACAGCAATAGAGGTGAACTGTCATAAGCTGGTCCTGTCTTACCTCTGCTCTTAATATAAGAAGTTTCTTAACTGTTACGAGAAAAAAACTATCTGCTCAATATGTGTAAAACCCATAGTGGGTCTGAGCCACAGCTACTTGCCTCTTTGGAAAGCACAGGCGCAAAGCAGTGTTTCACGGCATTTCACTGCAACCTTGTCTTCAGGCTTAATCTGGTAGTGAAATGCTTAAGCAAATAGTTTCAAGAAAATGAGTTCTAAGGGCAGCGCCAATGTCACCCACCTGTGCAAGATAAGGTTAGCAATTGCTCTCCTTTTTTAGGCGAAGACATTCTGCAGCTCAAATACGAAGTTGCGTTGTGAATGCTTCAGCACGAGCCATGAGTACTGGTATTTACGCAAAGACAATGTTCTGTTTGGAAATATATGTCTTCCCAGTGGCTTCTCTGCCCGCCCCCCAACTCCCACCCCCCCTAAAAAGAAAGAAAAAAAAAAGAGTCCCTTTGATATTTCCACTCCTTCTGCTTTTCCTGGTTGTGGGTGCTTGCTGACAAGGAATGATATCTATCACTCTCTCCAGAAATGCCCCCCCCCCACCCCCTCCGCTTCTCTCTGCTCTTCACAACAACACGGAAGAGAGCAGCCTTAAACCAAAATTTTCTACACTGTGTCATGTTGCTGCTGAAATTTAATGATATTCAGGGCTAGGAGAAAAGAGCAGCTGCCCTCCAGGTGGTGTTCCATAAATGCTCCCCAGAACCCAGCAGGAAGCTGTATAAGTTCAATTCAGTGAAGCAAATTCAATCATTTGCCCCTTTGTAAATGGAGCATAAGCAAAAAAAAAAAAAAAAAAAATTCTTTGAAGGATCCTAACACAACAACTACATGTACCTAAAAACTCACAAACACATTTTTTTGCTGGCATCACTATATTTCAGATAAACTTAATAGGATCTTACCAGCAGCAATTTCACTTTGGAGCACTGCAAAAAAGTTGTAAGAAATTGCCATAAATATCCGATACTTGTTTCACGCAGAACTCAACAATTAGTGGCGGCTAAAATGCTGTAAGGTTAAGCAGCTGTCTTCATAATGCTTTTTTATAAACATTAAAAAGCTTTTCAAAGGAATTAACTTTTTGTGACAAACATAATTAATATAGCATTATTTCATTAAGTATGAAGGCTGTTGTGGATTTCAGTTCTGGTTGTTATTATTTTGTTACAGTCTTTACCTACAAATCAGAAGTACAGTAGTAAACCCTTTGAGCCACAGCTCCTTTTAATACTAATTATTGTGTTAGTGCCTAAGATTCGTAATTATCCTGCACAGCCACCATCACAATTTGCAACAAGCTTTATTAATATGTTATTGAAAACGATATGCAACCATCTTGTTACAGTAGTCTGCCTGGATTATTTACTAGATATAAGTGAATGACAGTATTTTTATTTTAAAATATTTTTGCAGGTTTGAACTTCACCTTGTAAACAACATGAAAGTGAATGTTTTTCTTCTGATTTGCTGAACATTTGGCCTGATCCACTTTTTATCTTAAACAGGTATGAAATATATTAGAAAGTGATAAAAGACATTTTCTGTCCTCATGAGACTAAGTAACTAAAAATAATAAACAGCTTGGATTTGAAAATATGAATTTGGCAAATGATTAATACATTATCTCTTGTGGCACTTGGAGGGGAGAAACTGTGGAGCTGAAATTCTGTGCACTGGAAAGCTTCTGAATTTCACAGTGCATTTTCTGTTGGTAATGTTTTAGAAAGGCTTTCAAAGTCACCAAATGTATATATGGAGAGGAAGCAGCTGGATTAACCTGATATCAAATTAATGATCCACTTTCAAAGAGTGCTTTTAGGAAGGAAGAAGGCCTGGTTTCATGTTATGAAAGGCCATTCAAAGTCTCAAAACCTGGATTTGGTATTTTTTGAGTGGCACTGCATTAAGATGGCAAACCACAAAATCTGTAGTCCAGTTCTTGAAACTGTGTTTTCTTTATGGACTATTATGCTGTCAAAACTCTACTTTTATAAGGTGCCCAAGTATGAATTTATACAACAATAAAATTTCTAAAGAAGCCATAAATGTCTAAGGGATAAGTAATGATTTTTATCACAAAAGTATGCATACCGGAGTACGTATTTAACCAATACACTCACTTTCCTTTACCAAATCAATAGTCATATATTTTCACAGCCCTTTTTTCACGCTGCGCTATTTTGCAATAACATTAACTCTGCTGGCCAAGCAACCAGATGCCAGATTTGAACTGTTGCAGGGTGTGTGCAGACCGCCAAACCGCTTGCTGAGCTCCAGATCTTGCTCAGGCCCAGGGTCCCCCAGCACACCCAGAGAGAGCAACCAGCAACCCCAGCAAAGCGGGATGGACTGAGCTTCCTGGTACCACCATCTCAAGCCAGTGCCTTAGTAATTCAAGCCCCCATTCAGCTCGAGTCACAGAGAAGGTACAAGATGATAGCATTGGATGCTGTGGCTGATTTGTGTAGGCTGGAGCATGCATGTGTGGAGCAGTCGCAGAGCCCCATCCTGCCCTATGAATGGGATGCTGCAGTAAAAAGATGTCAGAGGCAGAGACACTTTCATTAGCTCTTTTGCAACAATTCTCACCTGAGGTTGTAGTAACTTCACTCCAGTAGAGAGGGAGTTTCAACCCTTACTCTGAATTTCCTTATATTTTTTCCCCTCAAATTATTTCCCATTTGCATGTTGAGTACATATGAGCACACACTACTTTTATGGTTTGTTTTTTAGGAATTCCTTGCTGCAAAGCACACAGAAAACTGCCAACGAACCGGAATGCTATCCAGCCTAAAATTGCTTCTGTAGCTGCTGGGCCATAGGGCTTCCCTTCTGATTGCTTAGCCCTGCTTCTCAAAAGAGTATTTCTGAGGCTGTCATAGAAATCACAAGTTTTCTAAATTTCATTGAAAATATTTCTCCAGTTAGCTGAGAACACTAAGAACAATTGTTGGAGCATTAAAGCTATGAACTGATAACTTTGATGCAAAATTCATGATCATTGGACCAAATACTCTTCCCTTACAAATTGTTTTCTTAGAAGATGAACAGCGCTTACAAGGAGCAGGGATAAATATTTGATAGAATCTGTACCTCTTTCCTTGTGAAACTGAGAAACTATCATACCCACTGAAAAAAGCACTGCAGTTTATTATCTTCTCCTCTAAATTTTCCATCTGTATTGTATGAAATTTGTAGCAATATGTGCAGTTTGAGCCTTCCCCTAGTAGAATAATAGGAAGAAGGCAGAACTGTTTAATGTAGTAAGTAACGTAGTCTGAATACAAAGATGCAACCTGTGGCTCTGTCTGTATAGCTGCATCAATTTCTGTGGAACAATTCCTTAATTTAAACCATTTTCCAGGAAAATACAATGCTTTGGGTGTTTTGAGGGTTTTTTTTTCTGTGTTATCTAGGAAAGCATATGCTCAAAATTGGGATAGACTCTGCTAGAAGTATAGGAAAGTAATGTCTTTTTTAAAGGATTTTAAAACTCTGAAGGCTAAGCATGAAAAGTAGAATTGGTCAAACAATATTATTTTCTGAACCAAAAACTGAATAAATGTTAGTTTTGGAGGAATTTGTGATTCAGCCAAGAAGCATTCCACTTATCTGCAGTTTTTTAGTATTCGCTAACTTTTTTTTTTTGCTTATATGGCATTCCTGACTGAGTTGCATACTGTTCACAGTCTCCAGGATGGTCAGCAGATCATTTTTTATACTCCTTGATTGTGTGACTAAAGCTGCAGTTGGACATCTGTGGGTGAAATACATAGGTTTGGTGTTGGTTTTCTGGGGGGTTGGTTGTTTCTGTTTGGGGTTTTTTCTTCTTCTTTTTTTTCTTTTTTTTTTTTTTTTTTTTTCTGTGAAGCAGTTTGCATTCTTTCATAGACTTTAACAGAAAGTGCTTAGTTTCCCATTTTTTGGTCTCCCATGAAATCATTCATTCTGCTTCTCCCTGCACCAGTGCAGGATATGGAGACAGTGTGTGAGAAGCAAGGGACTATTTACAACAATACTTCTACAGGCAGCTGTTTGAATCAGCGTGCAGAGCTAAGCACGCCTCCCTCTTTTGACCTTATGCACCCTGTGCTGGCTCGCTCAGCCTTACCTGCAATTATCGTGCCTGACCCTCCACATCCTGGTGGGTCACAGGTACTTCCTTCCACATGGGACCTGAAGGATACTTCAAATTCTAGTACCTAAACCACATTTTTTTCCTGGTGGATTTCTATAATGAAGTTGTATTGATACAAATCAATCTACTCTTCCCCCCCAACCCCCCCCCCACCCCCCCGTGATTTCTTGCTATTTGACAATCTAAAGAGAATTATTAAGCCTATCCTACTTTTTTGGGTTTTACTGCAAATGTTTTCCTGTTTTTCTTATAATATATTAAAAAGTTGCACGAAGCCAAATACATTTTACACTAAATAATAGCTCTGAATAATTGATATGTTAAAAACATGTCACCCAAAATACTCACAAAATTCCAAACAAAGAAACATTGTATAATTTGTCTGAAACAATACAATTTTGATGTAGCTTGTCTGAATTCCTCTGCTGATTTTAGAAATTACTCCCATACCTGGCTACATTTGCTGATCTTCTCTTCCTGAGGGTCAAGTCATTCAGACTACGGACACTTGTTCCCTGCAGTTTTTGAATTCCAGGGTCAAAACAAGTCATAAACAGAGAAAAATTTCATTACATTAGGTAAGTGAACATTGCAGAGATTCATTTGCCTTTTACATTATTTTATTATATAATCCATTGCATCTTTTGTTGTACCTAGCAGATCAAAATGCCTTCAAATGACCTTTTAATATGTCCTTTTTTTCTGTTTTATTTAAACTGAATGTGCTGAGCAGGCTCTCAGTAGTGGGCTGAGAGGGCAGTAGTAAGAGGATGAAATGCTAGTCCCTGTGAAATCAGTGACAAAGATTCAGTTGCACAAACAGGAGCTCAAGCAGGAACAGAAGAAAACATGAGCATGGTAGCTACCATCACCTGAGATCTCCACGGATGTGCGCTGCTCTCATGAGATCTTACTGCAATCCACACAATGACTAAGGGCTTCTCGGTCTGAAACCTGAGCGATGTCGAATGCCCCGTTCCTCCACCACCTGCCACTGGTGGTGTTGCTCCCGTGCTGGAGACTGGTGAAGGGTTCACGCTAGCCACTGCCTGGTGGCTTTCTGTGCTGTCAGTGGAGAGATGACACTGCCACGTTCCTTACGCTGGATGTTCTGACTACTTTGGAAGAACTGATAAAGATACGTAAGTCCAGAGATTCAAACACATTCCCACCTTTTAAAAATGGTGGTTTGGTTTGATTTTTCCTACCTTTCCTGTAGCACCAGGTCTCTAAGTATAGGGAATAATTACATGCCTGAGCCTCTCTTGCAAGAAGGATAACACCCAGTTACACGCTGTGCAGCTCATTTTTAACGTTACTGTAGAAACAGAGTGGACAGGCTCATTTTCACTTGTGACCTACAAGGCAAGTACCAAGGAGTTCCAGGTTTTCAGGTGTAAGTACATGTTTTTTGTTTTTTTAAAATAAGACACCATGACTTAATATGTAAACAAAACAAATCTCCAATACTGAATTTTCCTATTAAAAACATCAGTTAGCAATTCAAGTTTCTTGTCTCTGATTTTAGAGTTTCTGAAGCCGGTATGACCTATATTTTTGATAGATAGATGGATAGACAGACAGACAGAAAACTATGGATTTACAAGTAGAGATTTTGTACATATATCTAAGTATGTAATCAGTAAAAACATTTCTATCCAAATTTAGTATTCTTCTAAATGTTAGCAGAGAGGGATATTTTACATCCAGGTTATAAATTCCTGAAATTAGGGGTCCATAATATGGAATTGTTTAGAAAACTTTATTTAAAGCAGCACTAGAAGATGCTATAATAATGAACACTAGCTTCTAAGCTGCTCTCATTCTGGTATTCCAATCATTCATACCAATTTTTATTATAAGCCCTTTAATGCAATGTAATGTACAGTGTCTCTGCCACACAATCAACACACATGTTTTTCACGTGACTATGTCTTTTCTTGTGAGTAGAGCTCTGTAATTGAAAGCATTTTATCAGCTCTGGAGTAAAACACATCAGGGGTGGGAGGGAAGGGATTTAGGTACACAGCTCTTGTTGATAATGAGAGCTTCACTGTTACTAAATGTTTGCTGAAGATAAGAACAAAATATATTTGTGGCATGAACTTCAGATAATATTTTACCTGCTCTTTGAGCAGGTAAGCAAAGCAAACACTTTACTATCATTTTCAGTAGTGAACTCAGCAATAATTTGCAGAGAGAGAGAAAGAAAGAGGGGGGAAAAAAGCAACCTTGACTCTGCTTATACTATGCTAAATGGTGCTGTTTAGACAGGGGCTAAAGCAGGGGCAGGGCAGAGCCATACTTCCTCTGGGAACATGATGACAGAGGTTGCTCCTTTGTGTGCTCTTGATATGCTTTGGGATGTGTGGGGAAGGAGTCCCAGTACTCCCTTTTTCTTGCCTGTCTGGGTGTGTTTCCTTGGAGCTACCAGACCCTGACTCCTCTCTTTGCTCAGCTGGGCTCTCAAGTCCTTTTTTGATTCTGTGCATCCATGACAAACATACACCACCTAAATGCAAGCATTACTTAGCCCCCTAGTTCTGACATTACCTAAGACAGGCCTTTAATAAATACTGAGTCTCCAGTCACCGTGTGTTTCCAGGGAATGTCCTGACAGCTGTAAAGCCCCAATATCTCAGTTACCCTCACAGGTGGGTGAATATCAGACACAGGAGCCCTTTTCCCATGGAACCTAATTTATCATTGCCATAACACCATCTATGCTGGCACAGGGTACTTGTAGACAGGCCTGGGGGCACCCCAGCTTGCTCTGAAGCCAGCTTGCTGTTTGAGATGCTCACAGCCTGACCAGCTCGCCAGCGAGCATTGCTAGGGTGCCCAGCAATACGAGTGGCACAGGGATGGCTCTTCTCTTGGGCCATGCCAGCATCTGAATGAGAGATAACTGTGATCTGTAACACCTAGTTTCTAATTTTATTTTAGTTCTTACAGTAGCTCTTCGGAAACGTGGTAAAACCACCAGTGATGAACTTCTCTACCACTTCAAATCTCTGGGGAGCCTTACCTCTGCATTAGCTGCAGAGGGTCTTCATCTGCATCCAGCTGAGATAGCTGCCAGGGCCTCAAGCTGGACACGCTTGTTTACTCAAGCATTTACCTGATTACTCACATGACAGTGATAAGGAGCATATTTGTTAGCAAACAGGTGTAACTCATCAATAATGGTAGCAGGAGGTCATTTGATGACATACTTGGACACGCTGTGTGTTTGTTTAGTTTTAAAAGTACTCATCTGTCAGGGGAAGGGCAGCTGAAGACGCATGCTGTGTAAATTAGAGGAAAGCCACTTCAGCACATCACAAAATCCAACAGATGCTTTCCATTGCTCATACTGGCCATAACAGTTAGTCACCTTCCCAGTGTTGGTTTGGTTTGGAAACGGGCTTTGCTCTGCTGTTGGGAGGTTAGCGCAGCTGTGGCTCCTTGCCCAGGGTACAGGGGGGACGGGACACCCAACTGCTGCTTGGGTACCATGGGCTGCAGCTAGAGCCAGCAGAGCCAGGAGATGCAGGGCCAAATGCCATGGCCCATTGGAGGTGGCCAACACCTTGAGGCTGGGCTGGGTTCAAACCTGTGTTTGCTTGTATTGATTTCTGTGGACAGATAGGTTCAGCTGTGTTTCTCTGTAGGGTATGAAAGCAACAAATCCGTTATGGATGGTGGTGTCCTATCAGCTATTTCAGAATCATGGCTCTGTAATGGCATAAATTGCATCTATGATGAGAACAAAATCTAGACCTTTACACCCTTTCCAGATAAGTCATATTTGGTCTGCTTCCAAACTCTTGTATGATTGTGTTGGAGTGAACAACTCTTACTCTACAGTGCTGATAGATTTTTCCTTGTCGTAGTATAAAGTCCCACTCACTTTCATTCTATGGCCAAAGAGCATAGTGGCTTTGCCCATGCATGACATTTTTCTCATGTATACTGACAGTTGAGTCCCACCCTGATTTATAAACAGCTGCATATTTAGGATGCTCTTTCTGTTAAATGCCATTGCACTACCCCTCTTCCACATCAGTTTTACGCAAAACCAGTAAGATCCTGAAATATCCCTTGGAGACCAAGCCCAGTGCTGGCATTTGCAGGTATAAAGAGGCTGTCAATGGTAATATTTGTTTTAATCATGCTTTTCTTTATAACAAACAACTGAGCCCTTCAAATCAAATACTAGAGATTCTTCTTGTTTTGTTTTGGTCAGTGCATTGTTCTCCTTCTGAATGAATATGTATTATTGTAGGGGTGTGGTAAGGATGATGAGATACTAACACTGATTTATTTACAGTATATACAGATGTGTACATTTGTACATGCTATATGTAAAGGAAGGCCATGAAAACATTTTGATAGCAGCGCAGTTTAAAAACAACAATGCAAAAGTAATCAAGCAAAAAGCAACAAGAAAAAATAATCAAGCAACTGAAAAGGGCATGTGCATGCAAGACAAGAAAGAATTTTTAAACAAGCACCAGGTTACATTTGTGGTCAATATCTATTTTTAGCATTTCCCACTATTGTTTGTGTCAGTTGTTCTACAGTGAGGACAAAAAGAAATTATCTTACTGTGTGATTATCTTGGAAGGTAGGAAGTACATGAAATTTAAGGATGGTGAGTCTATAACAAGATACGGTCTTGTTTAGTATTTGATTTTAAAGATCTTAGTTTAGTATTTCTTCCTCCCCAAATTCCCCTCTCCCTTCCTCCTGCCCCCCTCCAGTTCTAGAGAAATGTAACCCTACTATACCTAAATATACTAAATTTGCATAGATGAGAGTATTTTGCAGAGTCTGAGACATTTTTCAGTATATGTAAATTGAAATAGGTTGTAATTAGAATGTGCAATAACAGAATTTTGAAGGAAATACTTAACTGTTTGTGCTGCCTTCCCTAAAAGGAACATATCTTTTTGCTTAAATAATTCTTTTTTTTTTTAAAAAAAAACCAGTTTTTAAAAGCAGCTGTCAAGATTCCTATCAAAATTAAAATTTCTGTGAAAAAGTTTTGATTGATTTTCATCTGTGCCTTTCAAGCTTTTAACTGTGTGTTTAAGAAGCCCTCTTCAGGGCATGCATGTATATAAACATGCATACATACATATACATACAGAGAGAGAGACAAAGAAAGAGGGAGAGGGAGCATCAGTAACTGATCCCATTCAGATTTATCAAGAAAATCATATTCTTTTCTTATTGGTGAAGTCCATAAATGTGTTCAGCATAATTAACAAAGCTGCAGTGAGCAATTCACCATTGATTCACAATGCGGTAAGCCAGCGTTTCTCTTTTCCCACTGGGTAAGGGTCACAAACTTACTGCCGTCCGTGCACTCACTTAGTCGTGGGAGGGAAACCCAGCCTCTGAACTGTCAGCGCTGAGTTATATGTTTGACACAGTTGTTTTAGCTGAATGAGACCAACAGCCAAGAAAAGGAAAAGGAAAAGGAAAATACAAAATTATTGCATTTAAGTGTTTAATCTTTTCTTCTTACGGATCTTGTAATCAAATTTTATAAGCTCTTGCTAAGCTGGTGACCTTGAAGGGATTCCCCTCTTCCATCTTCTTGCTTTGAAAAGCAACTAAAAAATACAAAACTGATGGGCTACCTTGCCAGGTGTTTGGGTTTTTTTCTCACAAACCTACTGATTACCTGAATTGATATGATTGACACTATGTTTTCAATGTGAAAGCAGATACTGCATACATTAAGTAGAGTAATTAGCATATTTCTGACAACCACTTGCGTCTTCCTTGCTCAGTCCTTGCATATGCATATTTGTGCACCTTGCAGCAACAGAAGGTTTGTCAGAAAGAGTCGTGATGAAGCCAGGAAATTACAAGCAATGACGAAAATTTGAGGGAAAAAAAGATGAAAAGGAAGCCACAAACAACAAGAAACCCAAAAAGGTTTATAATGTAGCTATGCATGGGTATCTTAATTTGAACCACACCAAATAAAGTGCTTGGATTTGTTGTAATTTTCTCATCCTTTAGCTTGGAGAAAATTTACAGAGTAAAATCAGCAGCTTTCATATCACTCTTCTCTGAAGTGCAGTTGAAATTCTCTTAAATTCTCTCATCTTGAGCTGTAATTAGAAAATGAACTGGGACGGTGCAGACATCCTTGTTAGCTGCACAGTCAATACAAAGTTCTTTTTATAAGGGGGGAGGATGTAATTGCCTACAGACCTAAACAGACCTCAGGGACACTATTGGCAAGTTCATTCAAGTTCATGATACTCAACAGTACCACAGCTAAGGAGAAAACCTTATCAAATGTCTGTGCACAAGACCCAAAGCATTTGCTTTGGGTCGTGATGTCTCAGAGGTCAGTTGTGTATGAAATGTGTGTTATCATTTTCCTTGTTTAGCAAATATTATGGCTGGAATAGACTGCTTTATTTACAATGTGCAGGGATTAAATTTTTCTTCCTCTTGAGACCTAATTTAAAGGTCTGTTTTTCCTTTAGTTCTCCATTTACTCATGTTTAGAACAGCAAATTGAAGAACCATATTGTTTAAGGCATGAAATTCCTAATCTTGAATTAAAATCTCCTCATTGTTCCTTTGCTCACATAGTAACAAAGGGGAGACTAAAGAATGGGAATGAATTCAGGATCTCAGTCCTGCTGTTGTTGGAATGAAAAACACCGCAGAGGTAATTCACTGGGTCCCACCTTGCTAACACAAGGCTCTCTAGCAGCTGATCACTCTCCAAGGAGACTGTTTGCTTGCCCTTGGATGGCAAGATACGAGATAAAAACAAGAGAAAACATAAGTCACAGTTGTAATTCCCTTGACTCCTTCACCCACAGAAGACATTATTTGCTGGCTGGAACCTATTTTCATTAATGGATTTTGTGTTTGAGGGAGATGCCATCTTGACAGGTTTGGTGACTGACATCTTTCCAGAAGAGATACAGTACTGATCACCAGAGTGCACGTTTCCTCCCTTCCTGTCTACAGCGCACACTATGCTCTGCAAAAGCTCTCTAAGGAGCAATTTAGTCTCTGTCTTGGTTAAAGGTCAAATTCACTGTTGTGCAAAGAGGGCCTATGCACCAAAACCAGAATTAAATTGTACTTAAATATCTAGTCTTCTATGAGGGATAAATTTCACCTTTGGTTCTCATATTCCACTGAGGCAACCAAGAGAGATGACATGTTGTGCCACTGCCAGTTTTTTTCAGATGTAGTTTTAAACCCAGAAACCTACGTCTGAATTTCTTTTGCAGCTACTACCTTGATCAATATTGTCATGGAAAGCATGATGAAACACATTTGGAAGACTAAATTGAAATTAGCTATTTACAAAACACTGGTCCAACTCTGCAGAAAAATACTGTGATTTGCAAAGGCTTAAGCCAGTTCATTTCTTCTTTTCCACTTCTATATACAACCCTTTTATTGCCACTGGTCTTACATCGTTACAGCTAACAGGAAATTACCACCAAAGGGTTAAATACAGAAGGATTTGACTCACCGCTGAGAGGTCCTTTGGAGTATGCTGTAATCCAGAATAATGATTCATTGTAAGAGAGTAATTCCTAGTCTGCAAATCTTTTCCTCAAAAAGTTAGTGATGACTGAAGTAAATAAAAAGACCTGAGGTTCATAAATACCTTAACTCTGCTATTTAGGTACAAAACATTTTTTTTTTAGTGTCTCAGCCAAAGATCTTGCTTTGTAAAAGTGTGACCCCAAGATAATTAGTTGAAATCTGATTATTTATTTTTTTTTCCCATGGAGTTTCTCACCTGATACCTGTGAGCAGTTCTAGATACATACATACTTTAAAAAAAATCTACTGCGAAATCATGCGTCTCCACTAAGAAAGCCCCCTCCCCTTGTGTGCAGCTCAAACTGTCCTACACGCAAAAGAAGGTGGCAGAAGCTTGTGTGAGCACTGAGTGTGCATTGACTGCAGAATGATAGATGCACATGTTACTGACAGCAAAGAAATCACTTTGCTACATAGACCCTACTTCAATCTCCTTCCTGCTGCTGTTTAAGACACCAATTCTCTGCCATCCTGTTTTTAATACAGAATCACGATCCCTTATTTTGCTTACCCTGATAGTCACTTCAGGTGCTTCAGATGTGCGCTGTACCAGAATGCTGTTGCTTTCCTTGAGCATTATATAAAACTGCCATTAGCCTTTTCACTTTTGGAAAAAAGGTTCTGGAGTCTTCAGTAGCCACAAGAAACCAGTATTTTGGTTCTATGCCTCAAAAATGTGGCAGCTCCAGCAGTACACTGACTCTTGCTATGGTGCTTCAAATTGACTCAATAAACTTGTTTTCCTGAAGTCCTGACCCGTTGTTCTCACATTCTGAGGAAGTTTAAAATAGTCATTTTAGTGAAATTTTGAATGACACTGAAACAGATAAGCAGACTGACTACTTTCTTTTTAGTTGTCTAGGTCTCTTGGTCTGTGAAGACCTGAAAGCCCTCAGCAGCTTCAAGAAGGGAACTGTGCAAACTACACAAAGAAAACACTCACAGCAGCGTGGGAAACAAGCGGTGAGGGTTTAGCTCAGATCTTACAAGGAAAATCTTAACAAGATGCCAGTCTGAGTGTGAAATACTCTCTTAATGGAATTGATTAAACTTCTATCATCTCATTTATAATTAAGCATCACAAAGCATCTAGGAGTATACCATCAAGAATAGTCCATTGGAAAGGGATGGATTAGTTGAGGCAAGAAAATAATGTTTCTTTCAGTAGAAAGTGCTTGACTTCTGAGAATACCTTTCAATTATATCAGAGATTCGCAGTATAAATGTCTCCGTCTGAATATTACTGAGGGTTTTTTAATAGTCAGTAGAAAGAATTAGATGCTTCTGGGATCTATTTCATAAAACACTAAAATTTTTGTTCTGAAGTAAATATCTAAAATACACAGGGTGATTTGTGTCCAGTGACTCTCTCAAATATTGCATTAAGTTTATGCAGCAAGGTTTTGGTAGCAGGAGGGCATCATCACTAAAGTTCAGCAGAAAGTAAAATTCACTGTAAATAGTGAAGTTACATAAGACAAATCTCACCTGTTGTGCCTACCAACTTTGTAGGTATTACAGAAGGTAGGAAAGTCTACCCCTTCTCTGTTACCTGCAAAGGAGACAGGCACAACAGGAATCCAGGCATTGTGGGAGCTTTTCCCACCTGAGTGAGGACAGATGTGGCCCCATCTCATTGGCTGGGGAACCTACCAGAGCTCTTGGCTGCTGCATACTGCAGGAGGGATGGAGCCCCTGATTTGTTCAAATTATGCATGGATGAATTTCAGGATTAACTTTTCCTCATACTGTCCTGAAAGAGATATTTTTAAAACTTTAACTCATTTTCAGGTGCATTATATGTGTAAACAAAAAGCAAAATAAATGTGTGCATAGCTATTTTTTTGCACGTTCTGTTTACCTATTTACTTATAATACAGTCACCATGTTTTCCTATAGACTGTTAGGTCATTTTTAGTTCTGTTTCCAGTGACATGAAACAGAAATAATTCACAATTGTCCACTTTCAATGATTTTAGCAATGAGCATTGCCATGTAAGTATTTCTATGAAAGAAAAAATTCATAACACTTAAAAAATTTTTCAGAAAATATTCTTAAAGTGAGGAGGTTTTTTGACTTTTTGTATTTAATCTGTTCATATGATGTACGCCTGCCATTTTCTGAGAGGGGCCTTTATATATTTGGGGTTTTTTTCCCATTTTTTTGTGTTCTCTTTTTACTATTGAACATGTATTCAACATTTTCTTAACTTGCAGTGGGGTATGAAGTGAAGAAAAAAAGCAATAACTGAAAATCTCTAACTTTTCAGAATTCCCTTAACTTTTGGAAAGGTAGTTTGACCCATTCACAGTGTTTTGGTTTGGTGGTTTTTTTTTTCTTTTTCCTAATTTTTTGTAAGCAAAGGAAGCTTGTGAACATCAGAGTAGTTAAAGGAAATAAAAATGAGAACTGAGGTGGGAGATCGTAACAAGAACACAGTTGAATACAGTTCCTTGACAGCAACCTAAGAGTAATAGCTGAAAAGAAAAAAGAAAAAAAAAAAAAAAAAAAAAAAAAGGAAGCAGAAATGTTTATGACAATTTAAACCTCTTTTAACTTGACATTATTGTGAAAAGGAGCAAATTCATTAGGGAAGTATAGATACACAGTGGTCAGTTATTCAGCGCTCTTGTGGAAGAGACCATCACATTGATGCAAGTACAGTTTTGCTGACTCTGGCAAAACAGCACTCAGTTCAGCGTTTCAACGATGAGGCCAGGTTTAAATTTAGCTTTAGGGCCCTCACAAGGGTTACTAGGAGGACAAAGCTTCTGGGCATTTTCTAGGTCATTGCTGGCTATTTTGCACAACTGCCTGTTCTCTTTTGCAGAGGGTGAGTGTCTCTTCACAGGTCTAGCTGTCTTTTTTTTTTTTTTTTTTTGTCTGGCTTACTTGAAGAGAACATGCTTAAACAAGCAAACCACTACTAACTTCTCTGCTTTGGGGACGTGTCTATAAAATCTGTTCTTTCACTGGCTTCTGACTTCTCTGGGCTATTGCATTACTGGAGAAATGCTTGGGGGAAGCTCACAAAAGGGTCATGAACTACAGGATGGAAAAGTGCTGTGAAATCTGTTGAAAACCACCACCACAAACTTTTATGTTTTATGTTAATTATCTGCTGAATGCCCATCTTAGTCTGGTTATTAAAGACATTCAGAGTATAATTGCAATCTTGATTGATTCACTGTTTTCCCCTTTGTAGGTCATAGTAAGCACCAACACATTTTTATAATAATCATCTGCAATTAGTGAAGTGAATGATGTTTTGAGTGTGACTTCTACATTTGTCTGTTATAGTTGTCTATTTTCATACACCTATACGTAGAGTTTAGTTACTGTGAAAAGCAAGAAAATATAATTAGTGCTATTTTCACTGATGGAAAGGAGAAATGACCTTATTACAAAAGTCCAAGTACATTTATCTACCAGGTGAAAATCATTCCACATCTTAAAGGGTGGATATTTTTAAACACAAGATTTCCTACTAGTCTTGCTTATTGTGGGGAGAAGGGGGCTAAGTGTGTTTTGCTTTGTGACTTTTTAAGTTGAAATTTTTGTATATCTATTCTACAAATTTATTGCTTGCCCTGAACATTCTTCATGCTAAACCCATTTTTTTATTATTATTTTGAAAGCAATTGCTGCAGAAAAAGAGTTGTAGAAATCTAGTGGCTAATTTTCTTTTGAAAAAAACATTTCTAAGGGAAAGAGAAAAGCAGTGTACATAAATTGTTGATCAGCTCTAACTCCATATTGCTAGAAGAGCACGTCAAACTCTTGTCTTCCTAGGAGACCATTAGCAATAACAGGCAAAGTGTCTGGAGTTGTGGAGTAAAACATACTCCACCTTTGCTATTCTGAGTGCTGCTCAGGGGCAGAGCTGATGAGCCATCAGTGCTGCTTGGGCAGGGGCTGTAGTAAGTCACCCATTCAGGATCTCTGTACAATGGGATTGTAGCTTCCGTCCTGCCCCTGTGATGACAGGGCACGTCCTCCCTGGGTAGGGATAGGCTTCCACTGAAGGAAACAATTTTCCACTTTTAGCCAGATACACGAGCACTGCTCCTAGATAGATCTGAACAGCCTGAAGGGAAAAGGGAGGGAGTGGCTGGCAGCTTTCAGAGGCTATTTGTGCAAGCTGAAAGCAGGGAAAGAAAAAGACATGAAAGCCCTGATCTTGGAAAGTGATGAACGCTCCCTATAAGGCATTGCATACCTGTAATTGGCAGGTCTGTCTGCATGGGTTGTTGCACACCCATTCCAGCGCTCTCAGAGTCGATGCTCATTAACATCCAAATGATATTTTTAAGTTTTGCAGTAGTTGCAATAGGAAGCTAAGGCCCTGTAGGAATCAGGACTGGATGTGTACAAGGATACAGGTCTAACCCCCATTCCTCTGTGCACCTCTGCATGTTTAATAAAAGCCTTTCCCAAAATAAGTTGCTCGCAGTCTGTATAGGGTATAACATCTTCTTGTAAGGCTGATGGACACAGGTTCCCCTGCGAGGCCAAGAGCAGCCTTGTTTCTATGGGCTTAAGCTACTTCTTTTCTGTTACTTAAATATACAGCCATTGCATATAAAAATGAAATATGGTTGAAAAGAGTGACTTTGACCTACATATGTTCAGCATTTGCCAATACTTAAAGTGTATGGAGAATCAGCTGGAAGACGGCTATAAAATCACATCTCATGAAAAGCCACAGAACAGCATCTAAATACCAAGAAAAAAAATTTCAAACAGTTTTTTTGTGGGATTTTTTTTTTCTTTGCCAGTCTTGGATTGTTTCCATATAAAGTTATCAGGATTGTAAACTGTGTGGAAGTGTCAAAATGCTTTTTATAGCAAGCCTGTTTTATATAAAGCTGTTATATTTTCCACTAATTATGAGAAATTCCACCTCTGCGAACATGCGGATATGATTAGCTGACGTGAAAGATATAATGCAAGCAAACAAACACATCAAGTCCCTCAAACTGGGCTTAGCATCAATATCACTTAACACTGGCCGTGCGCAAATCAGCTTTCATTTGCCCTTTTCTCGCATTTGCACATTTTCTTATTTTCTAGATTAACTTACATGTTTTTCAGAGTTTCATATTTTATTCCCTCTAATCTGTTTAAAGCTTTTCTGAAGCTGCATGTGGTGGAGAAAAAAACATGTCACTGTCTTCCACTGTTGTGTGGTGGCACTGGCTGGCGGTGGGGAGTTACGGTTACACTCTGTCCCAGAGGTGGCTGTCACAGCACAAACCCTTTACAGGAAAGCTGTATGTCCATGTCTGGTGTCGAGTTAAGGCTTGAAACCTCTACTGTTATTAGGTTCACAACTCCCTGCTACCTTAACCAATCTTCTAGGGTCCCAGGAGAGTGCCAAAGTGGCCATTGCTCATTATCGAATTTGATAGAAGAACCGTACTACTTAATGTGAACTGGAATGCAATTCTATCAAATGATCATATGCAACCACTTAAGGTTTTGATCCAACATTTTGAAGGCAACAAGAGTTTCTTGTTTGATTTGTCCTTGGATGAAACTCTTCTTCTTATGGATGTTTGCTGGCTAAATCAAAAACTCATGAACCATACCAAGACATGACTTTGCAAGATTAAGCTTTCCAGGAAAATTTTAGTACTTTGCTGCAACACAGAAAATGTCTCACATCTAAGAATTATTAGTGGGGGTGGACTTTTCCCCCCAAATTTATCATACCTCTCAAATTAAAGATAACTTTTTTTATTTTTCGAGGGGCATGTTAGATCAGTTTGATTTGCTTATACTTCTATTTAAAGTCTTTATTCCCTCTTAGCAAAAGCAAATGGTAGGCACTTAGTTTAGTCTTTCAGTTTGTTTTCAAATAGTAACACTTCCAACTGTCCTTCTGAAGAAGTTGACTAAAGCTGCAATTCAGTAATTGCATACTTACTACATTTAACTGCCTTCTGCTTAGTTATACTGCTACCCTATCGACCATTACCCTTAACAGAGTTAAGGCCTCTGTTCCTGTATTTCCCACTGAAATCTCAGAAAGGGCTGGCTCTTTGTATGGCTGCAGTGCCACTAAAGAGGAATGCTGTTTTACGTATCTCCAGGTGTCTGGAGAAGGAGGAGGTGAGCTAAGAAGAAACGACAGGGTTTGCTGCTGGGTTGGATGTTGTTAGGACAATTAGCTGTAACGTTGTCAGGGCACCAGCCCTGCAAATACAGCCATGAAGAAAAACCTTGATGAATCCACATTACTACCAGAAAGATTCTAACCAGGTATAAAATTAAAATCGTAAGAAGGTCAGGGTGACTGTATGATTTATGTTTACATTTTACACTAACATAGTCTCCCACAGCCTAAAAACAGCAATGTTTTAAAATAAATAAATATTTAAACCCATATTTATTACTATTGAAGAATTGTAGAAGCAAACAATAAATAATAATACTAGAGAAATTCCTTACAGCAGTTTACTCATCTTTATGAAATTAAGACAAATTCCTGTACAGGCAAGTGAGCAATTTCTAGTGTACACCAGGAGGTCACCACATAGCATTTCTGGTGCCACCAGATGACAGACATGATAATGTCTGATGACAGACATTCTAATAATTAGCTTTTTCTGTGTCTTTGCAAAACCATCTTTGTAGATTCATAGTATCTTTTCCTTGCTCTTCTCCTTTTTCCCTCATTAACATTTCAATCAACTGTACTTTTCACTGGAAACCAAACTGAGAATATGGAGGATTAATATTTTTAATGTCTTTTTAATAGGAAAAAAATGCAGTCTGGATGAATGTGAGCTGTCTATTGCCTTTTGTTTTTGTTATGATAATTGAAGTTGCACAGTATGGTACAGAGATGTATAATTTTCTTCCTCTGAAGGAACTTTTTTTTTTTAATTGAGTCTAAGGTAATAAATTCTAAAAGGAAGCTCAACACCAAACAGCACTGAGAATTTAAGTAGAAGAAACGTGAAAACTCATATGTGGAAAGAATAAGGGATTATGAAGTAAATGGTCAGGAGTCTGAGATTTTAGGTGCAGCACATGGGTATATTTAAAGAGAGAAATCACAGCCTGCTTTTCATACATGATAATTTTGACCCCCTTTTTCATGGTCCTGTTTCTCAGGTGAGATCTGTTCCTAAATTGACCCCTGGCAAAACACTTCTCTAAAGCCTTTAATGACATGGCTGGGAGGATCATGACCTCTTCTTGGTGCCATCCAGTGCACATACGTCCTTGTGGCCACAGGACTCTGCCTGAAACTGTCACCTTCTGCTTCTAATGCTTGGGCCACCATGTTGGTGAGAATGGCTTCATGTCTGGTAGCCACCCACAAGCCAAGTCAGAGACTTCTGGCACACATTCCCCAGAGGGTTACAGTTCCACTTGCTTAAAGGCAAGAGACAAAATACAGGAACTTTCTATTTTGGCAGATTTCATACTTTGGGAGTCTCCTATGTTCTTTTTTTTCCATTCAAAATGAGTTGTGTTAAAATGAGGGAGATGAAGAGGAGCTCGGACATGATGAGAGTAAATCTAAATAAAGAAATAAGTGTCAATACATACTGTCAAATTAGAATTTATTTCAATTCTCTTTTTCATGAAAACTCAAGCTGTTAAAGTAATTTATTCAAATTGACTCAACAGGGGTCTTGGCAAGGTAGGTCAAGGTGGATTTTCTGGTAGAAAAAACCTGT
Organism: Falco peregrinus; assembly: GCF_023634155.1. Lineage (NCBI taxonomy): Eukaryota > Metazoa > Chordata > Aves > Falconiformes > Falconidae > Falco > Falco peregrinus. The sequence goes on from NC_073727.1 coordinate 65,424,621, forward strand.
TCTGAAATTCTTAGTGGAACAAATCCCTCAGAAAATGAATTACAGTGCTTTCATATTCACATTAAACAACTGAAATACAATGGGGAATGGACTATGGCACATTTATTAGAGATTGGTGAGCCATCTATTAGTTTCATACTCTAGTAATTCAAATGTGTATTTCTCAAAAGAAAAAATTGGATTATTTAAAATAAGTCAGTAATTTAAATCTGCCATGCCAGTAAAGGGAAATGCAGAATTTTGATTTAAGCAGTGAATGCAGTTATCATAACTGCATATACGTAAGATATATAACATATCATATGAACATTATGGAGGAGGCTGTGGAAAACCTTTGTGTTAATTAAATTGTTGTAGGACCGTTGATTAATTTTACAATAGTCATGGGATTAGCAAGTTTCCTTGTCTTTGGTAAAAGGTGGCTGACTGAAGGGGTTAAGAATGTGGAAGATACAGTAAAATGCTAAAATAAATGTGTGTGTGTGTGTCTCCCTCTTTGGCTGTTCCAGAACAACTTTACAAAGGATATGATGAGTGGTAAATAAAATGAAGTATGGGGTCCTTAAGGAGCATGTGGAATTCATTGCCACAGGAGGCTGTAAAGTGGTTGTAAGGTGGTTATATTTAAAAGAGGATTATTTTACAAGCAATAACACTGAGCTAAATTGTGTGGAGCAATGGAGCAACATTCTTCACAAGACCCCTGAGGCTGGCTCAGCATTTTTGACTAGGGCAGCAGAGCATTTTGTGCCAGCGGAGAGGAGCCAAAGGGTATGCAGAGGTAACACAACAAAAAGTTAACCAAATGGCAAGGAAAAGCCAAGAAGAGTGGAGGTAGAACTTGTCCGAGTTCAGCTGGGTGTCTGTCCGTCTGCCTTTCTTCTCCCCATGTTTTCTTGTTAACTGACTTGATTGCTGCAGAGGCACTTGGCCAATAGGAAATTAAGCCCAGGAACTGAGGTGGAAGCTGGTCTGGCTGCATCTCGCCATGGTGACTCAGCTTTGGACTGGGAATGTTTTACTGATACATTGTGATATTTCATAATTTCTTTCTTTTTATTATTTTGGTCATTTGTTGTTTTGAACTAACTGAATATTTTGCTGACAACAAAGTGAAAGTGGCCACTTGGGGAATGGTATATGGGAGGGCAGCTTAGAGAAGGCATGCTTGCAAGGAGGAGGAAACTACGTGGACACTAACAGAGAGATACATATAGAGCAGTAAAACCACTGCTAAAAGCCTTTCAGAAAATTTGTCTTCCTGTCCTCTGGGAAATGTTTACCTGCACTTTTCTCAGGTTGATCCTCCTTTTCATCCTCCACCTCCTCTCTTTTTTCAGGCTTATGGGCTGCAAATCTCTGTTTTGGCTCTTCTTCCAAGTCTCAGCCCCACAGCTTCTGAATAACCTGTTTGGTCACCGTTACACTTCCTGGCTTGCCTCACATACTGAGTATATGTGGGTGAAGTGAGAAGCAAAATGTGTCCGGGGAAGGAACTGGACAAAATCTTAAACGGAAAACCAAGAGTTTTGAATTTGGTAGGCAGGACCACAAATAGTCAGAGAAGAGATTTGAAGTCTGGGATGGTGTGGGTGAGGAAGATGCTTACTAAAATACTAAATTATAAGCAGGCTTGTCATTGTGTTTTATTGTCGAAACGTCTGTAGTAATTGTAACTGTAAGCAGGCATGCTTCCTCAGGTAAACTAAACTAAGAATTGCTGGCTGAAGTGTTGCAGCATTTTCCACATGGCATATTGTAACACAAGGTTAAGGGCAAAAATCTAATAACTAAATATACTAGCTATGAGTATGCTAATTTGCTTTCATTCTAAAAAATAGGGTTGCAAACCCTTACCTTGCTGGCTACATGGACTTAGGGAAATAAAGCTTCAAAATGCATCATTGTATTGTCAGTTACCTAAATCAACCCACCCATTTTTAAGATTTACCCATATTGATATTTACTCAGGTATCTTGTTATTTAAAATATGATATTAAGGTGGTATGATATATGTTGCCAGTTAAACATCTATTTTAAATATCTATTTTTGGTAAATATTCATGAGATCATCTTAAGAGTAGTTTCCATTTGAATAAGAGTAAGTTTTACATCCTCACATTGCTTGTAAGGAACTTGGGAGATAGCAGGTTAAAAATTCTTATGGAGAAAGTTGCATATGCCTTATTCCCACTTACAAAAAAACTGCAGCTATTTTAATGTTTTGGCATATGGAGTTATTGTAACTCACTGAAAAAAAAAACCACTCAGCCCTGTGTTAGATACCAGATCTCTCTTCCTATTACGTAATGCAGGGAAATGTACATACATAGTACAGTTATTTTAAATATAAAGTTTAGCAAGAAATATTGTAGCTTATATGGAAATGGAGAATCTGAGAAGTTTTATAAGTTTCAAAGTTCTGTGGCTGATGCAAAAGCTCAGTTTATTGTGAATCTATTTGCAGCTGGGGGATCTGCAGGAAATGGAAGAGACAGAAAGCAGTGAAAATGCAGACTGACAACGTAAAAACATAGGCAAACTCTTTGTGATCTTCTGTGGCACTGATGTGTAAGGCTAATAACAGCAGCTTCACTCCGCTCTTTTCCTGTCCTTAACTAAGAACAGATCCAGATGTTGCAAGCACGTCACCACAGGGAAGCAGGAAAAGGAAGGGTGAGTTAAACAGAAAACGTTTGGGCTGAGAGTGCACCGGGTCAAACTGCTGATCTATGTGGGGGAGGTAGTGAGCTGGGCTCAGGTGGACTGGTGGAGCTTTGCTCTTGGAATGCTCCTACTGCTTCGGTGCCTTTCCTTGAAACAGCCAGTCTGTCGTCCTTTAACACAACATACTTCTGAAAGGTTTTACTTTACAAGGACAAGGGCTGCTGAAGTCCCAAGTCAGCCTTCATTTAGGCAAGCTGCAGAAGTCTTCCAGTACTGACTAAGAAGTCCAAGCCAGGCTCTGAGAGGGCCTTGCTCAGGCTGGTGTGTGAGATACAGCTCTTTCTTGGAAGCTAACCCTTGCTAACCCCATTTCAGAGGACACCGACTGACATTGAGCCAGATTCAGGAGGTGAACATCTGTACATTTGCTCCACAACCAGTGTTTTCTTACTCATTAGGAAGTTTTTCAAGAGTGGATGTGCCGTGCAGTATGTAGCCTCTCCTAGGGAGCTGGTGACCACTGGCATTAAACAGTAAGGACAGTAACTCTTGTATCAGACTTTTTTCCAGATACTGTGAACTACAGCTTGGAATTAATCTTATTTCTTAAATATGCATACATCCTTCCCATTGCACTCTAGGAGTACCCTCTCTGTATGCAGCACAAAGCTGATTTTGCTGGGATTTTGACCATTTGTACTGGTTCTAGACTGTGACAGCACAGGGGCACAGCTGGCACTGTGGGGCCCTGTGCTGTTTCTGGTCCATATGTGCCACTACTATTTCATCTTCTTTGCAAATCTTATGCATTACTGCATTTTAAGTGCAGATGGTAACACAAAAATGCTCTTTACTCAAGATGATATTATAACATTTCCCATTGTCCCAAGATGTTTCATGCCAGAGGTGAATATCTTTACACATTTAGGGGGTGCTAACATATGGCAAGTTTCACTGTGTTGGGAACAGTGCCCTTGACACTGTTCAAGTGTTCACAAAAAGCAAGCAGGAGCTGAAACCTTCCATCACCCTTCTTGAAATTTTTCCTCTGTGAATTCTTCAAATCTGTATCTCCTGTGGTCCAGAAGTTGGATTATTTGCTAAATCCTGTGATCCCCTGTCAGTCCTCACTTCATAAAGTTCATCTCTTAATTCTGCCACAATATGGGCTTGGATATGGTTGATTTAGGCCATCAACTTACTCCTTTGTAAGATAGCTGTAAGCTCTTTTGGGTCATATAGTTTGCAATGATATTTTCTCTGTTTGTAAAAGGCTCTTTTTTTATACAACCTATTTTCCCTACTGATAACAGTGGCTCTGTTCTTGGTTAGACCGTGGCTGATATCAGTAGATTTTTGAAAGATCATATACATGGGGAAATTAACAAATAAAGACAAGCAAATTAAAAACACGACAGCAGTTATAAAGCAGCACAAATGATCCAGTCTTGCATAAGAGACACTGGCTTCAGTTATTCTTCTTGTGGAGTTTATAATTCACCATTAAAAAAAATCTAGTGGAAAATATTTTTATTTTAACCACAACAGCCCAGTGGCTGAATTTTTTGTAAAGGAATAAGTAAAGATTTTTCTCAAATGACATCAGCATTCGTTATTAGTGGAAATTATCATCTTCCACTCTGTTCTCATTCCACACTAAGTCATTAAAGTTTTTCAGAGAAATACTGTATATTTAGCTGTTAGTTGTGCATGTAAAATCAGTTCCATGCATCTAAATGCAGACTCCTTTACAATATTATTTTTCCTTTCCCCAAGGTGTAGTCTCATTTGTTTTCCCCTTACTGATCATTTTCTGTTAATCTATACCATTTTCTCTCCTTTTTGTTTATTCTATTTCCCCTTGTGCTTTCTCCTCTTTCCTTAGAAAGATTTTTTGTTCTGTTTTGATTTTTACTGGATACTACATTTTCTTTGTTTCTTTTGCCTTTTCCTGACTGTTTTCTTGTCCTCTGATCACTTCCCTTTATGTTGCATTTTCATAACATAACCTTGGTGATTGCTCTATAAACTGGAGACAGCACACATGTCTTAGGCATCACTTTGCAACTCTGCTGCCATTTCATCAGAATTGACCCCGATCTGATTTATATATTTTGTGCTCACCAAAAGTAATTTTTGGTATTTAATGAGAATTTGGGTCTACTGTAATGACTATTCCTAGATATCAGTAAAAAAAAAGCCTCAGTTCTTACCTGTTTGCTTCTGACACTACATAGTATGTGGGAGGGAGGCTCTTATATTAAAGGATGTTAATCACATTTCCCTCTTGGCTTCATAGGGAACTTGGTGTTGGATAGTGTAGCAATGTCTGTCCTGGCACCAGTGCATTGGTACTGGCTCTGGAAAGCAACAGCCTGTATTGCTAAATTGATAGAAGAGACTCTGGCAGTCTTTCAGCCTGTGGCAGCAGACCCCATAGACATAAGAAAGTTTGCATATGGCCACCCTGATTTGGAGGGCTGTAGGGTTTCAGAGTGTGGATGTGGCCAGGCTGTGCTAGCTGAGTCAGGGAATGGCTTTGCATGCCTGCATTCGCTAGAAGAGATGGAGACTGTGAGTGAGCATCCCCACAGTCACCACATGCTGAAATGAACATTGCAGAGCCTCCCAGTGCCTCCCGGAGATATGCACGAGATAAAATACTGTGGTCCTTTCCTGCAAGTGGTAGCACTCGCATGTGAAGGAGCTGACCTTTTTAAAGTCAGGCTGACTCCCAGGAAGAACATTTCAGAACTCACCCCATAACTAGGACTACAGCTATGGTCCCCACCTGTGCAGTTCTTCCCTGTATATCTTCAATGCAGAAATATAACACCTAGAATACTATGACTGCTCACTTCAGCATGCACCTTGCCAGCAATCACTGAGTCTTCCTTCAGTCACAACTCTTGAAGCATTTCCTTGAAACACTTTGGGACTGGGATTTGTTCCCATGTCTGTTGTCAGACCTCTGTGAATCATTGCACATTCACCTCCTCAATATTTATCAATAGGATACATGTGGTAGGCATCAAGCAGCAGATGATCAGTTGCAGTAGCTTCCTTAGGCAGTTGTCCATTTTTCAGTATTAGAAAGCCAAGTTATGTTATAAATACCAATAAAAGTAGCCACTCCCAGTAAGAGACACCGGCTCAGGAACATGGTAACCGCATGCAGAACAAAAGGAGCATAAGGAAACCTGCCGAGAAAGGCAAGAGAAGCGAATTGGATATTGAACTTGAGTTTTGATTTATTTTTACTTTATTTGCATGCAAGAGAGGTAAACATTAATAAAACTGCTTATTTGTCTCACAAGCTGAACCCTTTATTTGACGACAGAGAACAGACTATCTAGTGTGAGCAGCTCAAGATCTTTTTATATGACTCTGCCCCAGAATCCAGAACGGCAGGATTTCTTTTTAAAAAAGACAAGACCTCTTCTATGCCCATGCCAGATTAAGTCTGACCTTATCTTTTGTAACAGGAAGCATAAGATTTTTTTGTGGTGCTTTTCTGACATGTATCCAGCTTGAAGTCAATGGATCATGCAGTTTGTTTTAGGTGGTTTCTTGTATAAAGTAAAACAACCATTATTGTCATTGTAACTGGTCTGCATTAGTAAATAGTCTCAGAGCTGGAGTATTGTTCTCTAGCACCTAATGATGCATTCAGAGAGTTCCCAGATCAAGAGACTAACCTGATTTTAGAAAACTTTGCTTAAAGGAAGTTTGTGAATAGAAACAAATGGACTTATTTACTGATCTAAACTTGTAAAAAGAGGTGACTGAATTTTATATTTAGGGTAAATCTGACTGGAGGAAGATGGTATCTGTGACTTGAAGAGGTCACTGAATACTGTCCAAAAGAAGGACACTTACGACCTACAATTAACAAAATTACAATGATGAGTGCTGTTAATTGTTTCTTTTGCTTGTCTATTACTTTCTCTTTATTGTTTTGACTTCCAGGCCTTAGTGTCCCTCTGATTTGATCTGAATCCGATTCCCTTTGGCAGCTTCCATTTTATTTGCATTTTCAGGTGTATAATTAAATGTGATATTGATCTTAGTGTGATTGCAAACATAGCAGAAATTATGAGAATCCCACAGTTACAATTTATCATGGAAAATCTCATAAAATATATTTTAAATGTTATAACATGTTCCCTTATAGTCCAGTTAAACTCTACAGTTTTATGACAGATTTAGAGTAATTGCAGTTATTAATTAGGAGGAACACTATTACATTATCCAGGAAAGAACCTGGACAGTTGTTGTAGATAATGTTGAGCTGAAATAACGGATGTTTCACTCTTTGTTGGTTATAGCTAAGATTTTTACAAATACAAAAGCTTTTATAGGTCTTATTATAAGCAAAAGATGTCTTAGGTCATTATTATTTGTCCATTGCTAGTCTGAGAGTCATTACCTAGACAGTTGCCTTTCTACATCTCAGCAATCCAATGCAGGCTGGTATTTGTCCCTACCTGCCAAAGCAATACTCTTTCCTGGAGACTTTAAAACCCTTACAGAGAGGTGTCAGTGGTGTTAGCTACTCATGCTATACTGTTGCTTAGACTTCAGCTTATTCCAGGAGTTTAAGAAAATGCTTATGCCAGCAGATAAAATATTTTTGCTCTTGACTTCTTGCAAGAAATTCTCCAATGCCAAATGGCAATCTCACTGCAAGCAGTGGAAGTAGTTCTCATGATGCAGTCCTCCACGGTGCTCAACAGGAGCTGGAGGTTCTCAGCTCTTGGGACTGTGATGTCATGAGTTTGTAACTACAGTACATTATGTTTTATTATCTAATTTTTTTTCCCAGCCAGTTTATAGCAGATGGCTGTCACCTTTATATCCTACAGACCTTAAGTCTAGCTTCTGATATGTACTAGTTCAGCCTCTAAAGCCTTTTTGCAAGGACCAACCACTGCAGCAATTTTTAGTTCTCGAAATATTAGCAAAGATCAGAAAATAAAAGGTCAGACACAGAATGGAGTTAAAATAAAATGTGTAACAATAAAACTTTTCATAAGCACATTAACAGCAAGTGGAAAATGAAGAAAACAATGGGCCCACTATTCAAGGGGACAAGAATGACAGTTGCAAAGAGGCAAAAATATTTAATGCTGCTTTGCTTCAGCTGGATAACATGATCCTCATTTGCACTCAAAGGGTAAGAATTCAAGTCAGAATAAAGAAAAACAAATGGAAAAGCTCCTAGGTAAGTTGGTTGCTTCAGGCCTGATGAAATCATAGGGGACTGCTTGAGACCATTTTATACAACACAGATGAGGTTACAGAAAATTAATTTGCTACAGAAAAGTAGCAAACAGCTGAAATTTACCTTATCTGGTTTTAGACATCTACAGAGTGGATATCTGTGTCTGAATAGTCAGTGGAAAGAAATTGGCACCTCGGTGGTGAGATTCATTTGGACTCTTTTAGATACTGACTTAAGGATGTTACAAATTGTGCCCTAGACCCCACTGACTTTTGACTAAAGCTAATCTGAACTGAGTGCACAGTTGCTTGAAGAGCTGTCCTTTAATGGTAGTTATCAATTACTTGTCGTTAAACTGGAAGGATGTATGAAGAGAGTGTCAATATCTGTCCCATATGTGGTAAATTGTTTAGTACCGTCATTAGTAATGGGGGTGATGGAAATTTAAGAGGCTGGTAACTACTTTTTCAGGGTGACTGTAATAGAAATAGCTCCATACACAGAGCAGCATGGTATCAGGATTCAAACCGATCCCTGTAAACTGGAAAGTGGGCCTGGGAAAACATGGATAAAAGTCATTGAAGACTAGTGCAAAATACCCAAGTCAAGTAGTCAACTGCAGAAATACAAAATAGGGATCACCAATATCCTACAGTTACGAAAAAATAACATAATGAAACCGATCAAAACCCCAACAGGCAACACCTCATGTGCAAACGGGATGGTGGTGTGTGAAATAAGCAAAATGATGCTTCTGGTAGATTAAGCACCGATGTAACGTCACAGTTTTCTGACTGAGATATCAAACAGCATTTCTTTGCATGGGTATTGGGAGCAGCTGGTATGAGACTGTCTGAGCAGAGTAATTCAGTCACCTCCATCCTGCAGCATTCACCTCATGGGATGGAGAAAGCATATTGAGGCCTTTGGAATTATGGCACCTAGGGGTGTATAACACCTACTCATCCCACCCCACTGTTTATAGTTACAAGGCCTAGGAAGGAAGTAAAGCTTCAAGAAGCACTCTGCTGACCTACTGAATTCTCTGGAGGGCTACAGGTAGCTTTTCCTTGATTTTGGGTGTTTATTTGTGTGGTTTGGTTGGGGTTTTTTTTCTGTCTTTTTTTTTTTTCTTTAGCGCCTGTAGGAGAACACACTAGTGTCATACGAAAATACAAAGCCTGGTTCCTGTCTTCTGTTCTGCTACAAGGGAGGGAAACCTTCCCCTTCCACCTTTTATGGGATGATTTCATCCACCAAAATTCCGCTGAGCAATTGCATCAAAATGTAAACAATATTTTGGTTCATTTTACTTCTCTGTAGTCATCTGTTTACTTTCTAGGGCTGCATGTTCACTCTTAGTCACCGTTAATCTTAAAATTAGGGTAATATGGTTTGGATGGACAAATATTTCTTCATTTAAATTTTTCTATCAACTTCATAATTTCCAACTCAGAAATGAAGCTGCTGAGCAATCGGTGTTCACTAGGAACAGCTGTCCTTGCAATTTAATGGCCAGGTGCTGCCATAATGAAAGCAATGGCAAATTTTCTATTCACTTCAGCAGGGATCATATTGGACCCCGGATTAAGCAAGTTCACCTGAGTCAGGGTTTGTAGGGAGAAGTAACTGATCACTTTTAGTCCGATGTATAGTTGGAAAACCAGACAAACTTTGGGACACAGAAGCTCTTTAGATCTGAAAAGGATGCGTCAGACAGGTTGGGAACTGCTGTTTGTTAATCTGCTTATGAATTTTTTTTATTAAACTTTTTAAGACAAAAAGGGTGACAGGCATCAGGGAAAGGAGGGATAGACTAGTAAATGTTAGAAAATTGGAGATCAAGGGGGTTTTGGTTTTTTTCTTTGCTTTGTATTCAGCAAAATAAATGCTAATTTAATTCTTCAGACGGGGTTTAAAATTGCTTGGCATTACTACAGTTTTCATTTTCACTTTTCTCATAGCCACTGGCTAAGAGATTCTGAGAGTTACACATGTGGCTATGGGGTTAACCTTTTTTTATTTGCTGTTGCAAGGACTGAGGTGCTACCACTACCTTTCTGAAATAAGGAAACATTTCATTCAGAACATCTTTCAATCTAAAATTACTGATAACTTCTTAATGAAAGAGAATCAGTATTGCCATTATTATTGTTTATGCTTATAAACTTTATAGTTGTAAATCTTTGCCTTACCTAGCACAGGTAAACAAGACATTTCTTCTGTTACTTTTTGACTCTTGCTCTGAGTAGGACTCTCTAAATGAGAATCTCAAAGGGTATTTGGCATGGAAACTATTTTACACAGAGGTATGTTCAGCATGCCCCACCCTTTCTGGAGCATGTGTAGTCCCTAAAATATACTTTTCAATTGGTGTATATGTTAAATAGCTTAGCCCAGCTGAAAATTCGGGCCCTTCAATTTTTGGTTTTGGCATTATTGTTCAAATCTGTTTGGAGATGTCTGTAATCATTTTGAGATTTTTAAAAGATTTTCAACGTTGTCTATTTATGATTTCTTGAGGAATGAAGATTGACTTGAATGAAGTAGCTAAGTGATGGCCTAGATCTTATCTGGGATGAGGACTACACCAATGTGTATTTTAATATCATTATTCATAACTTACCAGAAGTGAAAATTCTCCTGTGGTAAAGATAAAATCTTTCAGCTATTTAAAAAATGTGACTCACACTGCAACTCTTTCATGTGATTTAGCCAAACATGCTTGTTCATAGCTGGGAATCCAATGTGTATGGGGAACATCTCTTGCCATGGAAATTGCTGATCTCATGGTCAATAGCTGTAACATGCATAGCATAGCAAGTAAAATAGCAGCAGACCAGTTAGTGACAAGTTTCATTTATATATCCCTGCAGGAATACCCAAGCCAGCAAACATAAAAGACTGTGTTAAACAATAGCTGGTACCTAGCTTAGCCAACAGAACCTGTCCCTCTGAGTGATGCAAACCTGCCCCAACTGCATGGTTTTCAGATTTGCCACAAGATTTTTAACCAATATCAGAACCGTGAAGAGTCCTGTAAGAAAGGAGATGCTCTGTTCATGCATTTCAGAAACCTTCAGTTCCACATGGTGCTGTATCCAATAAATAAGTTTACTGAGTGATGCACCAAAATTGGAAAGTCCCCCACATCACCCTCTTGGGGAGGGAGGTGGCACAAGCAGGGACATCTCAGGGAGGATCTGTGAACAAGCTGATAAATCCCAACACAGAGAGGAGATATAAATGAGCAGTGGAGTGTGGGAGTTCAGGGAATCAGCACAGCACCCACGCAGTGAGTGTTTCAAGGCACTCTGCCATGCGGCATAGCTCTGTGTTTTGGGTGCAGGTTGTGAGCTGTGTGAGGAGCCCAGTGGAGGTGCTGGGGAAGGGAAAGATGAGCAAGTGTCAGGCTACCAGCCAGGGCTGCCTCACCTGGAGACAGGGATTCAGATGAACAGGGCATCAGGTCTACAAGAAGGACATGGATGGTTTCCGTAGTAAAAATTGTTTTTGCTGGCCTGTAGTTCAGTTTAAAAATGAGCCCTATGTCAAGAACATAAGATGTTTTAAGGAACAGGAAAAAGCCATCTGGCCTCACATGCATGATTTTTTTTTTTTAGTATATCTTAAGCCTACTTCCCTGCTTTTTCACTACACTTCTTAATCCTTTCCTCCTCTATGAAAATAAAGAGAGAAAGGAGAAAAGAGAGAAAAAATCTGCAGAGGTGTCTTTTCAACTCATTTCTGTGCTTTGCTGCAGTCGCCTTTCCTGTTAACTTATTCCATATGTTTATTATCCCTTACATAAAATAGTTATGCCTGAATTCTTAGTTTTATCTTTATTTGAAATAATTTGTCATTTTTGTTTAATGCCTAAGCAGTTTTGAAACCATACATCAATTTTACCTGTACTTACATATGAGTTTTATATACATATATATTTATATGTAAAATCTGTATATGAAGTTAGACATATATAAACATAATAATATTTCCAGTTGGCCAAGATTTTGTTGTAAAAGTGACAATAAATTTAACAGTTTAAACTTTTCATTGTTGGCTAGGTTAGTGAAACCAACTACTGCTTTCTTAATTTTGGGAGTTATATGGGAAAATTGTTACCATTGTTAACAGAATACACAGTACCAGTATGCAAGCATGATATGACTCAAGAAAGAGAAAAACAGAAGTGAATCCAAGAGATTCATCCAGAAAAGCTAGATTTTGAAATAGCAAATGTCAGGTTTCAAGGCAAGGTTTTGATTTTGACCTTGTAATAGCAAAATACTGAATGGAACTGATTTTAGTGTGTTACTCAGAAAATGCCTAGACAAGTCCTATGTAGAAAATGATACTTACAATTTGGGTAAGAAAAAAAAAGAATGAAAGCAGCAAATATGTATTTTGCTCACAGACTTTTTTTAGGTTTTGTTCCCTGCTTGTTACTTCTCTTGGAAGAAAAATCTAAAAAGGCAAAGCAATCTCATTCCTTCTGAAGCTGGAAATTAAAATTTTCCAAATATTTTGATTTAAGGCATAATTTCTATTATGAAATAAGTTACTGTAACATTGTTAGCCGAAGCAGTTTTCCCTCTAGCTTATTTCTTGTTATGCTGAACCCAGCAGAATACCAACTTAGAGGCTTCTGGTGAGAGCATTTCCCTGCAACCCTGCCAGTGGGCATACAGTTGGGTTCTCGCTCTGTAAATCACTCCAGTTTGACAGTAGTCATGGATTTGTGAAACCAAAGACAGTCATTGGCAAACCAGGCACAGGCACAAATGGCTCTAAGAGAGACTTTCTGGACATTGGCCATTTTGCTGATGGACAAGAATTATTTTCAGTGTTTACAAGTGCCCCCCCAGTCAACTCATATGTGTATCTAGGAGGAGTTTGCCAATGACCTGCACCAAAATTCTTTGGACAGCTTTATATATTCAGCTTGTACCAGCTGATGAGCTGAATGCTTTGGAATGTTATGCCTAGTGATTTATGAAGAAAACAAGTCTGTAATCTTTCCTCTAGGTTAGAGCCACCTGGCAACTATGATGTGGTGATCTGCCCAGAACAGAGTCAGAAACGCTTACCCACTGAAGGCATGTCGACCCTACAGAAAACAAGTGGATCATGAGGTTTTTTCATCTTGTCGAAGCAGGAATGTTGTATTTGTGTGGTAGGTTCTTTATGTCTCTTGATATTTTTACTGCTTCATCCCATCATTTTCCCATCCCATCCGATCACACATTTTTTGTTTAGCTGGGTTTTGTTTGCTTATTTATCTTGGTGTGTATGAGTGGGTGTTGTGTATATAAGGAGATCTGAATTCTCCTCTGGAAATATCTTCCTATTCACTGCATGGGGAGCCTAGAGTAATTATACTTCCAATTTAAGAGACTTTAAAGTCAGGGAAGCTGAATCTAACATATCGAGACTGTTTGTGAAAGCAAGATCCACAAAGACCATGCCTACATTAGTGAACTAAAATGAACCAGGATATGGGTCCATGCCCTGGCACCCAGTTGTCTGTACAGTTTACCTTTTGGCATCGTCCCTGGTGTAGTTTTGGCCATGGACAGCTAGCAGTCCTAGCCAGTGCCTGGACACAGTTCAGGGGTTAGCACAAGCCAGGGACTGCTTTCAATGGGCAATTGGAACACAGTTCCCCTGCTTTGGATGAGGGTGGTGGTGGGGAACAGACAATTTAACTGTAGAGATGTGAACGATGACATGGCAGCTGGACCTTGGGCTGGAGAACAGTCACTGGCCCATTGTATTTGCTGAGGCAGATGCAGCCGAAAGGACTGAAGTGTTGCACCCCTTAATTATATGTGTTCTATCACCCAGTAGAAAACAGCAAGGCTCTCTCTTCAAAGCAAAAGGAGTGTTAGCAAAGAGAATGATCAAAGAACTCCTAGAGCTATACAGCAGGACATGCTAAGGAGCAGAGTAAGGCTTGGGCATTAATTAGTAATTAGATGCATGTTTTCACTTGGGATTTTCAGCTATGATCCTCTTGCTGAGATAGGTTCCTTAGGATAGATCTTTTCCTACAAAGGGTCATGCTGAATTCTTTCAAGCAACATTTTAACTCAAAATAGAAGATGAACCAAGAAGACTAAGAATTCAGATTAGTGTCTCAGTCCTTAATTAATACCCATTTATACAGAATGCAGAAATTTTGTCTGAACTAGAGTCTGAAGAAGTTTGATGCTTTAACTTGGCAGTTAGAAAAATCACCGGGTACACAAGAAAGTGAAAATTCAGTGCCTCCTCAAATGCACTGATGCAAAGGGTTGAGAGAACTGTCATACTGGAAAAAATCTTGGTTTTCCTCAAGCTTTTTTTTCTGTGAAAATAAATTATCCCACCTAAACCAGATAATGCAGTGTCTTGGCCTAAATGTAAGCTGAGCAGTGCACCAGGGTGTGTTAAGAACCTGCTCTGTGGCTCATCCAGACTGAAGATGTAGTAGAAGGGCAGCAGGACTCTACCTGCTTCACCCCATGATGAGTTTTCCTCTGTGGCTAATGGGGAAAGGAGGAGATAACTTAGGTGCTTGCCTGGAGTTTGTCCCAGCACAGAAGTAGAAATCACCTCAGACACATGTGGGGTTGAAGAACTAGAGTGAATTACATTAAGAGACAGCCTTGTATGTTGGACTTAAGTCTTATTTCATAAGTCATAGTATTGCATTTCTGTACTTGTCTTTTGACATGCGTGCCTTTTAAAGCAGAGAGCATTTTTAGGCCTATTATTTTGCCCATACAAGATGTCTGTAAGATGATAGCATTTATTTATAATGTTAGTGCTTTATCTAGCACAGGGCTAGCTCATGCCGGTACCTTTCTTTTTAGCACTCTGAGTATTTCCAGCTGGTGACACCAAATAGCCTCCATTTCCTCATGTGGAACACTCACCAGTTGTTTTACCCCCTTCTCCTTTCCTTTTTATTTTTGCTGCTGGAAGGATGTGGGTGATGATTTATAGAGCATGTCCAATTGGCTCTGTTTGTCTGCGCTGGCCTGCTTCATGCACACTGAGGTCAGTGCTGTATTTGTAGGTAACCATCCAAGGAAAACACCTCACAGCAGGCAAAAATGCTAACTAAGTAAAACAAACTCAGGAATGTAATCATCTGTTTAGCAAAGTTTTCAGCAGTCTTTTCCATTACACTAAGCTTTCAGTCTGATTCTACAAACTCAGAAGTGAAGACGGCACTGAAATACCTCAGACATCTTCAGGTATGTGGGAGACTTGGTTTGTTGAAGAGTGTTTGACTGGGGGAACAGGGAAGACTCCTCTTGAAAGATGAGACTAGGAATATGTACATTTTAGTCCAAAATGTCCAAAGAAGAAAAAAAAAAACCAACAAAACAAAATCAAAGAAAGTTCATTAAAAGCTATGGGGTTTATTAAAGTTTTAAAAGGAAAAACTCTAATCACAGAACAAAATGATCTCCTGTTGCCCCACTGCTAACTGCACAGTGGGCCCCATACCTACTTCTGATGTGATCCCCAAAGAGAAATCCTGCTGATATCCAGGGAAATTTTCATTTTATCCACAGAGCCGCGAGCTGACCTGTGTCGTGTTTTCTGCAGTTGTAAGGTCAAAAGTAACTTTCATCATGATTCAGCGCATAGCGAGTGCAAGAATACCCACTTTGGCATGAGGGCAGAAGCGTGTCTGCAGAGGCTACAGCTGGGGGAGCACTGGGGTGGCTGGGGGGAAGGACTGAAGTCATGGTCACAGCTTTCTTGGTGGAGTAAACTGGCCACAGACAGAGGAGCAGGCTGTGTTTTTCTAATGAGTGGTTTCCTTGAATGGGTATAAAAAAGAGTACACGGGAGGATAATTATGCGGAAGCATGTGATGCACAGGAGTTTCATGGCAGGCGATCTGATGCCGAGTCCCCACAGCATGGAGTTACTGGGCCACGTGGTAGAAAGATGGACAAAAATGACAGGTAAACTGCAACAGATACATACATCTCTGATCTGAATATCAGGTGGCATATGCTGTGCTCTTTACAAATTGCCTCTCCCAGCCCGGCCAGGCTCCCAGCCCCTCTTTGAGGTACCAAGTCACACTGTGTCCATCTGGCAAAGCCTGAGGCTGTGCCTGGCAGCTCGCTGCTGCAGCGGCTGCACTCATGTTTGCCTTTGTGGTAATTGGTTAGTATCTGATTTCAGCTCATATGGAAGGCTAGAGGGATAGCAAATTACTTGCAAGTGGTTCATAGACTGTGAATGCTTTTTTTTTTTTTTTTTTTTTTTTTTTTTTTCCCCAGCTCTGCTACCTAGCCAAAGATTTATTCCTGCAAAAGCACAAAAGCAGAGAGGGGTTTTTTGGGGTTTTTTTTTGTTTGTTTGTTTTTTCTTTCTTTCATAGCAAACTACAGCTGTGTATAGCTTCACCATCATCTCCACCCCCAATTCTGATTTTATGCTCACTTCCAACCCTCGCTTTCCTCATTACACTTGCTTGTGAGACAGGAAAGGCAAACACATTTTTCCAGTTTTATAAAAGCTCCACTGTTTTTTGTGCAATGAAAAGGTTTTGACAGATGAATCCACAGTAGAGAGACCACGTACCATCGCCTCTAATTCAGCAGCCTGCAGTTGCAATAGTCTAATTCTTAAAATCCTTGTGCAAAGCAAACTCCCTCCTAATTTGGAGGCAAAACTGCTTCAGATTGGTCAGAGGAATTTGATCTGATTTTTTAATATCGTGCTTGTGTTTTGTGGACGTTGTGGGAAAACAAATCTATCAGGTCCAGCTCTGTAGCTATGTCAACTTTATTTAGGTCCCAGCTATCACAGAAGTAAACTAATCTGGCACAACCAAAGGAATGACCTTTGCTTTAAAGGAGGCTGTGGACCTACATAGTAGAAGTAGGAGAAGCAGGAAATTGGTAGCTACTGTCTAAGTCCCCCACACCTTTTTGCATTAGCTAGTGGTTACACAACAAGGAGTCTTATTGCCCCTAAATGTGTTCAAGAATCAGGGCGCTACATACTACTTTCAGGCTTTTCATGCCATCAGTTCCTAGGTAGGTGGTTGGCATCTGCTAATGAACACGTGGCTTTATAAGAGTGTTTCCATAATCCAATCAATTATTTTAAACTTCATTATTTTTGTCCATAGAACTGTAGGTGCTATTGTGCTCCATAAGCCAAGTCTGTTACCACTAGATAAGAAAGACATGGATCAAATTTGCATTTTTACATGTGCAAATGAGATGTCCCCAGCTTCCCCTCCCCCTCTCTTTATAATGCTTGTCCTTGCTTTTTCAAATCTTTTTTTTATCTGAAATACTTGCCAGGTGGTTAAAAGGCTTGCTTTTTTCTGTAAACACCATGAAATATAACAAAATGTACTGCTTTGTTTTCAAAGATATATTGATTTCTATGTGTTTATAAAAATAGTTATGAGGCCAGAAAAGCATCTACATGCTGGTGATTTTATCCAGATTTATTGTATATATTATACTTTTTTTACCTCAGTGGGCTTCTATCTCTGTGCTGAGCAGTGCAAGTGCCTATATGACAAAACCCGTCCTCCTTTTGCACACATGCACGTACATATGAAACCAAAAACCTGCTTTTCATTAGCATAGCCAGCACAATGGAGGCAAGAGTGGAAGCAAGGAGAGAATTTGAGATTTATGGCATCAGACATCTCATGTGAATGTATGTTCATGCCTTAATGTAACTAGTTGCAGATAGAAGATAAGCCTAGCACTGAAAAGAAAAGCTGCTGTTCCATATTGTGAATATACACACTTACATTGAATTCTTTTTCGGGTAGCTTCTTATTTCAATCTAATTTACTACTTACGACATGAATCCCAAAGCACATTGAATCATTCACACTGGATGCAGATGTGCACACACTAAACACACGTGGAAAGGTAAACCTCCTGTTATAGATGAGGGGAGCTTTGTCAGCATAATGGCTCAGAGTTAAGGGCTCCAAGCTAATGTACAACACATATAGAAAGCCCTGCACACATCTTGCTCTGTTTACAAAAACTGTGTGTGATAATTTGTCTTCATACCAAGAAAATGTGGTTTTAACCATATTTTTCTTCTCCATTTTATTTTAATTTTAGGTTTTAACTAATAACACCGCAGTATATTTAATAGGAAGAAAAATTTTAATATTAAAAAAGGAGTATCATTAACAATTTTATTTTTCACATTCAGCTACAGAGTAATTTAGAAAATCGCTGATTTCATGCTGAGAAATTGAACCAAGACATGGTTCAGTTATCAGAGTACAGCATCAGGAGTCACTAATTCTTGAGGGCTTTTTTTTCTTGTGCTGACTTTCCCTGCAACTGTGACCAGGTTGTTTCTCCCCTTTGTTCATAAGTGTTTTTTATAGTATGGTGGATTGCATCCACATGTTCTGAACATCCATGCATTATAGGTATTAAGGAATCAGATCCAGGCTGCATGCAAATGGGTCCAAGCTGATGAAATTCAATGCAATTCATTCAGGATTCAGTGGCATATCCATCAAATTTAAGTTTTTCTCAGTGTTGGCAATGCAGCTTTGAAGAGATATATCATTAAATACGATTTTCAGATGAAGCCTATAGGTCAGCCAATGTCCATTCTTAGTGAACCAAATTAATCACTTGGGTAAATACTATGGTTGTATTATGCCAGCAGTTAATTTAAACATTTTCAATGAATGAAAGTTAGTGTGTTCATTTCAAAACTGAGTAAAGATATAGAAAAGGGGGAGAATTGCCATATTTTTCCCCCAAAAAGCCAGTGTTACTGAGTTGGACTCTTGCAGGTTTAGCAGCTACGTTGTCTGCTGGATTCTTTCAAAGTCTTGCCACTCCAGTATTCTCCTGCTAAGGCTCCTTAACCACATGGCTTTCAGTCTGTAGCAGCCAGACCTCTCGCAGTGAAGTGTGAAGCAAGAACTAGTCTGTGTGGTCAATAAAACAAGTATGGTTTTGGCATATTAATAGAACTGTGTAACATTTTTAGAAAATAGCAAATTCAGCAAAAAATATTGTCCCCTATGAATGTAAGTCAAGCTGTCAGCATGGCCCCAGCTGGCCAAAGCTCAGCCTGCTGACTCACAGGAGAAGTGGAAGTGTCTGCACATGGAGGAGGTGGGAGCTCAGGTCATCTTCTTCCCTGGCTGTGGCTTGGAGCATCTTCTAAACCACTGCATGCTACAGCAATAATTTCTTCCCCTGGAATTTTTCTGCATCTTATAAAATACTAAAAGGGTTTCTGAGACAAATTAAAAGTACCATGAGACTGTACTAACCATAAGAAATGAAAGTCTGTCACCTCCATGCAGGCTGCTGGGGTGCCAGTCCATGCATTTGAGAGCTTACACTAAGTGTAACGGCATCAGCAAAGGAGGCTGAGAATGCCCCGCTACTGCACAGCCCTCACTGGCTCAGGCAGCAGAGCACAGTCTCAGGGGTGGGAGATGGATATTCAAATTTCTTTAGGAGTGAACGGAAAAATTTAGCTTGAATCTTTTGTATCCTGAAGTTAACACAGGGAAGCAGTTTTCTGTTTCTTGCTGTTTTCTGTTTAGTTTCATGATTTTAGACTATTTCTTTTGCTTTTCTGAAGCAAACTTAATCCTTTCTGTTTTAGGTAGTCTGCGACATTTTTCTTGACTGCAGTTTTAGGGGGAAGGGGGAGTTAAGAAAACAACAATTGGTTTGATCTGATTATTTATTTTTTTTTCATTCAATAGCCATAGTGAAAAATCAATTATTTACACAGCACAGAAGGTTAGTGACCCTGACACAGATCCAGGGCTGGAGCAGAACCAGTGCAGAATATGGTGAAATCCTGCATTAGTTTATGTTATTTAGCAAGCACCTCCTGAATCTGTGACATAGGAGTTGGGCCTTCATAAGCAAAGTACGCTACCCAGGTTCTCTGTCTTTTTCATAACTGATTCTTGAATGAAAAACACAGTAGAAGTGTAATACATTATTATTGCTATTATAATATTTATATATCAGGATCATGTTAATGTATCTTTCTTGGCCTTATCTCCCTCAGCCTCTCTGTAAGTAGGAATGAACTAGCACTACAAGCCTGGCAATCAGACTGGTAATAAGAACAGATTACTGTGAACATGGAAAAAAAAAATGTTCTCTTTCTGGTCGTCTTTATACTTTTACTATACTCATGTATATAACTGTAAAAGAAAGATACTCAGAAGATTTGGAACAAAGAGAGAAGGGAAAAGGAATGTCAGGAAGGAATTCACCAGGTCATGATTTCATGTAGTTTCGCAATACTTGCATTTTGTCAGAGAAATGAGAAAGTTAAATGCAAAACAACCACATTCTAGATATGGCTATATGAAAGAAATTTCTATAAGGAGAAAAAAAGTCTGTTTTTTTATAGAAAACTAAGACTTCTGAAAAATGGGGTCATCTCAAAACATTTCCATTTCCTCTTTTTAATGAAAATACATCATTTTACATTTCATTATAATATTCCATTTTGATCTAGTTGTATCAATCAAAATCAGAAGCTGGTGATGGAGCTGAATAACTCCTCATTTCTTTTGTTTAAAAGACCTCCTTTTTATTTATAAATAATGTTGAGAATGACTCTTTGTCCTCAGATGTAGCAAGAATCAAACAGCAGAATGCATTTTCTGTAATCAAATTTCTAAAACTCTTCTAACCAGCAGATTGCCCCCAAATCCTAATATAGCTGCTTTTCAACATCATATCACAGGCATTGTCTAGATGCTCTCTGGTCTTCTTTGACTTCCTCTACTCATTCTGCTACACAGGTACATAGCTGGGCTCAACACAGTCCCACCATTTGTCCATTTGGTGTTAGATCACTTGGATAGCATAGCCTGTTCTTGCCTGCATATAGGCCTTGAAAAGTAGTTTTCCATTATTTCAGCTATCACTAAACAAAGGAACAGCTAGTTCTTCCATCATGTAGTCTCAACAGAAGCAGCTATAGCCCAGGCCCAACCATAACATGAATAATCTTATACTATATAACCAAGGAAAGATTCCCTTTCTTTACACTGTAAAGTTGGGGGCGCCTAACTGGCACCTAAACCTAAGGATCTATTAAAGTAATCCTTTTAAATTAATGCCTCTTGCTCTTCTGTGGTTAAAGAGGCTTGTGACATGTCTTTGAAGATTTCTAATCTGCCAAAGTTTTAAGCAAAGTCAAAAAATAAATATAATTTTTTACTTTTTTATTTTTTCAGAGGCCTTCCAGGGCCTTCACCTCTTCCTACTGAGAATACAAGGCACTGAAGCAAAGACTTCAGAAAGACTGCTTCACACAGCACCTGAACCTGAGGTGTCAGCCTGTTTTAGGCATCCTGGCTAAATATATGATTTCAGAGTCATATTTAACCTTGAACCATAGGCTCACTGCAAATAGCGTTGAAAATAATCTCTGAAGTTTAAAATGTGATTTTAGAACAGGATTTGGTTATTCTGAACACAGATTCCCACTTTGAAAAACAAAGATTTGATAGAAGATTTGATAGTGTAATTTGATACTTTCAGTTCTATGGCAGCTGTAACTGAAAATTAAAAAAAGCTATTCAGCTTTCAGATCTTAGCTTTTATTAATAGGATGTTGCAGTAATGAGCTCTTCCAGATTAGTACTAGCTCCCTATGTTTGGCTGCTGAAGTACAAGAAATATCTCCCATTATTTACATTAAAATACTCAAATAATTACCATATATAGATGTGCCAAATGAATCTAATGTGGAAGTAAGGCAGAATGTGTAGTGGGAGAGGCCAGCCTTCTGTTTTCTAATGATGTAGGGGTTTTATTTTTCCCATTATGAAACTATTCCTGGATAGGGAAAAGAAGCATCATAGGGGTTCAAAGAGTGCAAAAAGAGAATGAAGCAGAAAACTGGGAAGTCAAAATGGCCCTGATGGTGGTTGAGAGATGACTACTTTGCTCAGACAGCTTCGGGTATGGCCTGCTCCATCTGGGAACCATGTCCTCAGGGTCCTCAGCCAAATGGATTGGACAGGCTGCTGCTTGTCCTCTCATTAGCAGCAAGATGCTGTTGATGCAAGATGAGTGTTCTGGATTACATTTCTCCTATAATGTTGAGCTGATCTTACAGTGACAGTGAACCCTGAAGTTCACACAAACACTCCTAGCAGGCACTAGGTGCATTAGAGGTGCGGCCTCACCAGTGTCGAGCACAGGGGGACGGTCACTGTCCTGGTCCTGCTGGCCACACCGTGTCTGACACAAGCCAGGGTGCTGTTTGCCTTCTTGGCCACCACACTGCTGGCTCATGTTCAGCCGGCCATCACCCAGCATCCGCTGACCCTTTCCCACCAGGCAGCTTTCCAGCCACTTCTCCCCAAGCCTGTAGTGTTGCTTGGGGTTGTTGCAACTCATTTTTATTCTCAAAGATGGCTGGTGATGATACCAGTTGGTACCAGTGGAGCCACCTATTGCTGTCTAACTTTTCCAGACCACAGATTTCACAACCTGGCAGAAACACTGCAGAAAAGCCAAGATGGATGCTGAAAGGCACTGTGGTAGCAGGTCACAGGAAAGGTAAGAGGTACAGGAAGGGCTTGATGTGCCACCGCAAGGGCTTGCAGGCTGCCTGTTATTGCCACATGACCCCTATTCAGTACACTGAAGTCATACAGTACACTGTAGGTGTGACCAAGGTAGTCTTTGGGAGCAGCCAAATGGATCAGTGTGGAAGTGGCTATTATGCTGTTAGCAGTAAAGTTCCACTGACATTTCCTTTTTCTGAGTATTCTTGAAAGCTGCTCATCTTTGACAGGACTAACTGGTTTGACACCTCTGCCAACACCAAGCCACCTCTGGATCCAGCAGATAGGTGTCCTTTCTCCTAGCTCCCCTCAGGGACTCCATCTTGTCAAGCTTCTTAATCACTAGTTGAAATACATAATTTTCTTCATAAGCATGCGCTGGGACTCACAATTTCTCTGCTTCCATGAGTTTTGTGGTTAGGGATACTCATGCTTTCCCTTGCGTGCACATTTTCTGACAGTATTGGTCTTTAAATCCACCACTCAATGAAGACAGCTTTAGTGTGAGGAGCAGAGCTTTTGTCTTCACCAGATTTCAGATTTTGATGGGTTTGGCCCTACCTTGGAAGGTAGAGGCTTGACACTCCTCAGGCAGAGGGCAGAACTGAATGGAGGTTTCCTACACTTTGCAAGTGTGCTCACTACTGCATAAAATGGTGGATGGCTCTGTGAAAGAAAAATGTGAGCCCCACACTTCTTTTGAAATAAATGGTCAACTGTAATAAAGGTGGAATGAACCCTGAAAGGAAAGGTCTATTTTCTGCTGGAAAGCTGAGGGGACAAGACAAAATCTAGTGCTTAAGTTTTGGCTTTATGAATCTTGCTTTGGGGTGCGTGATTTTTCTCAGGCATTGCCTAGAAGCCAAGGCGTTCACCCAGGGCTGCAGATGCCGTTGTTGGGGTTGCTTGTTATCAGTGTAGTGCCACAGCTCCTTAGATCCTTTTTTGATCTGGATCTTAGTCTGAGTCTTATATTCATGTAACTTGAATTCAGTGATTGATACAGCAATTTCCCTTTAATCAGTCACACTAAGGCATTTTGGGTCTTCCTGGATTTCATTCAGCTGAGAACAGAAAATAACTGTTATGCAATTGGGTGATACAAGTAATAATTGTTGATATACATTGACTTCAATAGTAACAATAGGCTAGGTGATTGTCAGTTAATGGTCTGTGTTGGGCAAGGAACTGAGCCCCTGAAACAGATTAGGAGGAAGCCTGTGCTGTGTCACAGGCTGCCCTAAATGAGAGACTTTTCAGA
Source organism: Falco peregrinus (assembly GCF_023634155.1). Lineage (NCBI taxonomy): Eukaryota > Metazoa > Chordata > Aves > Falconiformes > Falconidae > Falco > Falco peregrinus. The sequence goes on from NC_073727.1 coordinate 65,448,357, forward strand.
AATCATCTGTGCAGCCTGACTTGACGGGGCATCAGCAGGGGACTCATGAAAATCTGGCTCCTATGGTCATGCACGAAACTGATTGTATTATATTGTGCACAGCCATAAACAAGTACACCTTAAGTACATTTGCATATCTATATCTTGTACATAAAATAACTTTGTCAAATTTCATTACTTTATTCTAAGTCTTGTGATGTTTGGAGGTGGGGCTTCCACTTGGGATCTACATAAGAACCCTACACTGCATATTTATAGAAAAATAAGTTGAGTTTATCAAAGTCAAAGACAAAAGCTGGAAGAAGCATGCTCTAGATGATCAAATGCTCTAAGTTGGTAAAATCTGAAAGAGAAGATAAACATTCTAAAGCAGTCTCAGAAATTTTGGAGATCCAAATAATAATTTTTGAATGCTTGAAATTAAAACATTGATAGATAACACTATCAGAAAAAAACTGGTGGGTATGTACATATTTTAATCTTTTGATTTTGTATTTGTACCTCCAATAAATATATACAGAGTTTGAACTGTACATTGAGTTTCACTTAAGAACTAGGAGTCCACAAAGAGCTCTCCACAAGATCTGGTTTATTTCCTTTCTTATAGGATGAGGTTTGTATCAGTTGCCTCCATGGAAATGGATTTGGTGTGCAGTGATTTGCCACGTTCTACCTTTATATGACCATATTGATTTTAGGTTTACTTACTGATGCACAGTCCCTGCAGTTTGGCATATATTCCTTTGTAACTCTAACCCAGATCTTTGTCACATGTATTTTACCTATTCCATAGTTGTGATTGTGATTTGAGAGAAAAAAATTAAAGTTATTATCCAGCAATTATTTACAATGGGGTTTTTTTGCAAATTGCCTGCTGTAGCTAATATAACAGGACCTACTATCATGGCAGGGCACAAAGAGACATGTGTTTGGGGGCATGTTTTTTTGACAAGGTGAGCACACTACCAGCCCACCGCAATCACTGCCTGGTTTTTCTAATTCTTGGGAACAGGCTTGCATGTGGCTTCTCAGAGCTAAAGCACATGGCTGGCTGGTTGCATTTTGCTTCTAAAGAAGTCAGGGCTCCTGAACCCTGAGCAGGAGCCCTGAGACCCCCGTGTACAGGGGGGACAGTCCAGTATTGGCAGGGTCACCTAGTCCCATTTAACTACTGGACCAGGAGAGAACTGATCCCCACTGGTTGATGCACCCACAGCTGAAGGTAAAGCTGCTCAGCTGACTGGAGGCATCTCTGTGAGGCAGCAGATACTGTCAGACCAATGTCAGACCAATAGCCTGGTCTAACATAAAACTGGAATTTGCAGCTATTCAGGGAGTTAATAGAGCCCTGTACTAGCTACAGACACTAGACCTTTTCTGAGGGGTAGCTATGCCTCCCTTCTCAGTTCCTCTGAGCTCTTTGGGAGCCTGCTTCTTGCTGAGATTGGCATCATACCACATTATTTGGAGCACTGCATGTACATGTATGGAGCCAGGTTTTCTGCTGCTTTACATCTTGTGTGCTTGCTTACACTAGCACAGGGTGGATGATGAATGTTCCTCTTTATCTTTCAATAGCATTTAAAATTCTACAGTAATATAAATGAGCACACAAGGTTGAGAGCAATGACAAATCCAGTCTGTACTCTTTCAATACATTTCTGCTATGTTCACAGATACTAGTTTGACTGGACAATATTAATACTTTTTCTTTCTTTTTTGGTAAGCCCTTTCATTAACAGTAAAATAGCATGAGCATCTCCTCGAGGAATTCAGGGTTTACCAAAGCTCTTTTGAAAAATGGCACAGCAGTTTTGATTTTTAGAGCTGCAGTTAGCTTCACAGATCAGTCATAAGGCTGATTTACACAATCACTGAGAACAGATAACTCCTATAAGGTGTAATTTGAGCTATGAGTTCTTAGTCTGAAAATCAGCCCCTCAGTTTCTGTATTTTAAATATCTAAAAGGTAAAGATCCAAATGCAAGTATTAACATAATATTTAAGTGAATGTATTAATCAAGCAACAAGGAGAAGCAAAAATACTTCCTCACACAAGGCAAAAAGTAAAAGCTAGGTATTACACTCCTTATGAAGATGTAAGAGGGCTCCCCCCCCCCACTTTCCCCCCTCAAAACTATTTCAAATTAAATTTAAAGTAGAGCTGAAAGGAACTGAAATTAAAAAGCAACCAAAAGGTTTGAATCCCCTTGTTCACTTGGTTATTGCCTTCATAAATCAAAACTGGACAGCAAATGAATTGGCTGTACTTACATTGTTGTTTATTTGCCATGCAGTTATGGGGCCATGGCAAAGCAAAACAAGATGATCATTGTTTCAACCAGACCTAAAGCCTTTAGCTTATTCCCCACTGTCTGTTCTAGCTTTCTGGTCAGACTAGCAAAAGCCAGAAGTAACGTGTTATTTGGCTGCTGCTTTATTTTCCCTCACTCTGAGATACCTGACGGACTTGACTGTGATGTAAAGGGATTCAGTTTTGTCATGGCAGTTTTGGGAGAAAGTCACATAGCTAATTGCACCCTCGCCTAAAATGGTAAATGCCATGGAAATCACAGCTGTTTTGAGAACCAGAACTTGCAGGTATTTTTGGTGTGTAATGCATTTTTAAACATTTTCAGCACAAATAATAAAAGCAAGACTAGCAATAGGCAGTGTTATGCCTTCTAGGACCTTTTTATGACTTCTACTTAATGGTTGCTTGACACTTAGAGTTGAAATGAAAGATGACATGGGCAAGTTAAACATACAGGCAGATAAGATGAATTGCCCTGTCAGAGTGTTCCTCTTCATCATCCCCAAAGAGCTCTGCAATTAAAAAATAAAAAAAAATAAAAAAGGACCATTGTTTACTTATGTGAATAACAAGAAGGAGAGACCTTCTGATGACACCATGAAAAACTATAATTTTTGTTATGGCTCCAGCCTTCTGCCTATCCGCTCTCATGGGCCCTTGAAGTTTACTGAGCTCTCAGTGCAAGATCAGGATGTCTCATGAGCTGCCCTTTTTAGTTGCTACCACCAGTACTTTTTCCCTTTTCTGTATTAGGGTCTCAGAAACATATGGATGGTTTTACTTTGCCATCAGTAAAGCCCCACTATGAATGATATTCCATTATTTTCATAGCTGCCAACTTGCACAGAAAAATTTCCAAGTGTCAGATTGTGAGTACTAATATAAATAAACAAATTGAAGAATACAGACTCCTCCCTATGCCTTGGCAACCCTCCTAAAATCCGGCTTTATTTATAATCTCCTCTGCCTCAGTTGCTCTCCTTTCCAGATTGCTTCAATTCATTTTGTTGAGATTGTGTACCCAAATCAAGTCTATTGCACTCATTGTATGATTTCAGTATTAAGAGAAAGTGTAATTTTCATAAGTGGGCATCTTCAAGCAATGCAAGATCTATTGAAGAAATGAGAGAGGCACAGGACAATGCCATTATTTACTTATTTTTAAAGTACAAAGTTAGAATGACATGTCAGGAGTAGGTCCTCCACCTTTAACATATGGTAAATAATGCCATTAACTTGAATGGATTCATTGTGGATTTTCAGGTAGTTTAAGTGAAAACACATTTTGGCTTAAATATTAAAACATGCTCATTAAACTTGCTTTTTACTGTGTTTATACCTCTCCCTTTAGCAGTGCCGCACTGTCTGGTGTGTCTTTTTTTTCCTCTCAAATAACCAAACAGCTATGAAAAGGCAGAAAGCAATTTTACTGTTCAAAACTCCATTTTGCCTGAAAAAGAATAATAAACAAACCTAAAGACAGAACCATTCCCTCTGCACTCAATCACCATGATGAGAGAAAATGCACATTTTTGTAATCAAAGCTGTATGAAGACTTCAAGTTCCATGGCACGTGGATGGCAACAGATTACTGGGTCAATTCACATGATCTGTGTTGATATTGCTCAGCGTGATATCATGCAAACACATTTTTCTAAATGTTTCCACTGCTTGGCAATTTTCACTGGGGTACCTGCCTATTTTCACCTGGTTGGAATTACTATAGTGAAGGAACAAAACTTGCATCATCTGGAGTCTGTGGCAGGAGCAGACATCCTCTTCTGGATCCAGCCGTGCAAGTGGTAGAGATTACCCTTTGTGTGAGGTGAGATCAACTGGGCGTGTTCAGATCACCTGTGGAAGCCGTGGGAGCTAAACCCTTCAATTTTGTCTGAAACCGATTAAGGAACACCAAAACCAACTGCTCTGCCAGCAAAACTATGGGGGCAATAACTCTGGCAGTCTGAAAGGAAGGGTAACTGGGAGGCGCCGGGGAGAAGTCTCTTTCCCTTGCACAACTGGACTTGGAAAGGGACATCTGCCAACAAATAGAGTGATTCCAGAGATGAGGAGCAGCTCTGCGGTGTCAGGAGTGGGAGCTTTCTGTACTGCCCCACTGTCCTCGCATGGACGGACTTGGAGCAGAACAGTCTTGTTCATTCCTGGTCTGAGACAATACCCATTCAAATATATGGAAATATTCCCACTGACGCAGTCATGCCGAGCAGCCTTTGGCTACTCCTCTAAGACTGTTGACAAGCGCCAGTAGTTACTGTGGAATCTGTGGTTAAAGCTGAAATAATTTCACTGATTTCGCTGGGGAGAGAGGCAGGGAACAGGGTACAGCTGGTGCTGGAAGCAGCTTTGGGCCCTGCCAGTTTGGATGAGGAGTTTCCCTTTGCTCCTGGGGCAGCAAAGTCCTCCTGGTGATGCACAGCAGCTGTTGGTCCCCTTGCACCCCATCAAGGGGCTGGCACTGGCTGGGGAAGCCAGCCTGTAATCAATAGCACCTGACATGCGCTAGATTTAATTTCTGACTTGGAGGTGAAATGCAACGCAATTACTGAATCTGGTTCGAATTATAACCCAGCTTGGGTATGGTCTGCAAGCTACAGTCCTCTTTGCTAGGCATTTGTCCATGACGGCTAGAAAGGCTTCAATAAAGTTGCTGCATTGAAGGGAGCCCAGCAACTGCCAGGGGAAATACTGGAGTGAAGACAGTGCAGAGCCCAGCTATCCCCTCCTCCCAAAAAACCACGCGGCGAGGCAGCAGCGTCAGCTGGAGGCTTGGCTGGGGGAAGCGTCCCGGGGGAAGTGTCCTTCCCACCCTGCCTTCCACAGGGCAGCACATGGCATCCCCCGCAGTGGGAAAAGGCTGCCTGCCACTGCTCCTGCCCTCCTGGTGCAGGGACCCTGCCGTGGGGGAGGCTTCAGGGCTGGCCCTGTTGGGCACCATGGCAAGGCTGGGCAGCACGGGGGAAGCAGCCTCCCCTCCTCTTCCTCACCATTGGGACTCTCTGTGGGGCAGCTTGAGCAGAGCATGGCAGCGGCCCGCAGGGTGAGCAGCTGTGGCCCCCAGCCTCGGGGCCCTGGCAGAGCTGGGACAGACCCTCTGGCGGGGAGGCAAGATCAGGCAGCATGGGTGCCTTGGCAGCTCCCTCCAAGCAAAATCCCCAAATCCCACACAGCGTTTGCAAATCCTGCCAGAAGCTGAGGCACAGTACAGGTGCTGCGGGGTGCTTATTCCCCACCATTGCCCCACCGGCTACCGCCGGTGGGTACCATTCTGGGGAGGTACCCCAGCATCTTGCTGCTCTTTGGTGGAAAGGCACAGAGGCACAGCTGTGCTGCAGTAGTAGAGGCCCCTCTGCTATTGATTTCTACCCATTCAGCCCTGCTGCGGTATATAAAGTAGGCTTCGCGTGAGCTGTTTGCACCAGGGCTAGATTTATTCTCAGTAAGCACAGTTGTGCCTGACATTAGAAACACATCTTGTGCAGAATCACATTTTTAACGTCCACTATAACATGCTTTATTGTAACGTGTTCAACAAAAGAAAGGAAGATTTTTAGAAACAAACAAAAAATTAACCCAGTGTTACAGCAGTTTCTAATGTAGGATACCTGTAAAACCAGAGCTCACCATATGCTAAAAGTATCATATATTTCTTATACCTGTGGGAAAGATTTTTCTCTTATACTTGAAATGGACTGTATTACAAACAGCTTGTTAAATGTGTGACAGATCAGCTTGAAACGATGGTTCTTGTACTCTGCAGGCCTGCACATTTGCTAATAAACTGACTACATATACAAACAGTCTGTTCCAGGGTTTAAGCTCCTATTACACTGGTTCATGTTTCAACATGCAGCCACTCTGTAGTTTGTGTTTTCAGCAGAACAAGTAAGTGGATGCATATGCATTACAATTCCAGACATCATTCCATACCAGATGTGGTGCCTTTATTTTTAGTACTGCAGGAGTGTCTGCTGACCCTTTCTCACCCCATGTCTAATGAAAGATTGACTGCTCTGGGTTTTCTTATGGTGAATTATATATTAGAGGACAGTGGATTTAAAAATTAATTCAAGATTAATTTAACGATGACTGCATATGGAATTATTTGGCCAACAGATGAAAAATGAAAATTTCACTACAAAGAAAAAAAATGTAGAAGTGTCAAATTTTAATCCAATTTTCTATAAAGAATGATCATGTTCTGAGACCCTTCTGAGGACTACAATTAATCATTCAGAGTGATACCCCTTTTCCACTTGCTATGCAAGCTCTTCTCTGAGCCAAAGCACCATCCGTGCTCCTCTGAAGCAGGGATTCATGTGCTCAGTCAGTGAAATAAATCACCACTGTACGAAATGGCTCCAAATTCAGGAAAACACAATGGCTGAAGCACACACTTAGGTGAAAGGAGGCACAGCTATTGCAGGGACTAAAAGAGAAAAAAATGTAGTACCACTTCTAGTCAGATTTACAGCTTCTACGAAGGCTTGTAACTTTTTAGGCAAATGAGAAATGAATCAAAAGCCAGAAAATGGATCTCTTTCATTTGAGGCTCTGTTAAATTTTAATGGCAGTGCTAGATGTAATACAGACACCCCTGCTTCACTAAATCAAAAGGAAAACACAAAACTGACTAAATTTTATCTTCTATGTTTAACCGTTGTGTTATTTTTATACCAAATAAAATAAGAAGAGAAGACTCTAATGAAAAGCAGGCTAACAAGATGGATGCCAGGAGCTCACCTTACTGAATAAGGAAACAAATGTTGCAAAAAAAAAGGAATAAATGATTTCATTTTAACCAGCAAAACATATTGGTGTAAACAAGACTGTACTAAATAAAACCCTCCAGTTGTCACGATTTCAGTGTTATAGTCCCATGTTTATTCTCTTTCACTCTAAGTATTTTAATATTACATAATTTTTATTGTTTGTAGTAATCCTTCTTTTCTGGACATAATATGCATGGAGGATGAAAAAAGGAAAACAGTAAAAAATACACTGAATTCTTGGACTGTCAGAATGACCTCCAGAAATAATTTTTCTCTATTCTCATATCCACATTTTTTTTTTGATGTATCGGTTCTTAAAAATTAGCAGTGCCTATTTTCCAAAGTGGCAAATGAACTGTAGAGAATGAAGCCTCATGCAAATGGAACCATAAGCTGAAAAGGATTGAATAAAATTGAATGCACTTTCCATTGTGGAACAGACAAAATTTAAAGGCCTTACTGCAACATATGAATAGTACTGAGCACATAGGGTATGTTAATGAAAAATTAACTAGGCAACCATGGATGCAAGATAAAAATTGCATCAAATCAAGAGTTGCAGCCTGCAGGAGAGGAGCAGCTAATCTGCATATAAGCTCTCCCTACCTCCCTGTCTGTTTTGTACCTTCCTCTAGCTTGTTACTTTATTAGAGAGGAAAACATTTAAAAAGGGGCTCCTGCAGGCTGGCTGATTTCTTGCTGAATCAGCCAGCTTGATACTGAATTGATTTCTACATCTTCCACCTCACAAAAGCTAGAAAATGTTTTTAATTGAACATGTCCTTAATTTACAGGACATGCTGGTGCAGAATAGAAGAGGCTGAGAAAGGCAATGAATGCATCCTGTATTTATATACCATAACGATGATGAGGTCTTTTATATATTGGAAATGAATGGCTATTTAATATATATTGTTTACCAAAAGGCAATGTATATCCCTTTAAATGTATGTAACAGGAGCATAAATGCGGTAGCATTTAATTCTGAAAAATAAACGGAATCTAGTATAAGGAGAGGTATTGAATAGGGATGTGCTTTAAGTGTACAGTGAATAAGGCCCCATTCTTCCCATGATAAGACACCAATGACACTGGTAATTGTTTTGACAATAAGATCACTAGTTTTCAAATTGAACTGCTGAAGTTTAAATGCATGTATTTTCATTGTGTTAGCTGGAGAAAGGTAATTTTGCTAACTCTGTTTTAATGGATGTTTTTCAGCCAAAAATTATAGCCAAAAAAGGCTTATGTGAGTTTTTAAGTAAAAAATATGTATCAAAAATCTTTTCTGAGGTTGTAGAAGATGTATAGGAGGTCTATTATTTATAGCCTTATGGCAGTTGTGCGGAAATCAGAAGTTTCCCTAAATATCCAAAGCAATTTCTACTGGGAAAGCTGGTCTCCCATACTGATTGTGGCCAAAGTTAACATAGATTTTAACAAAGAAATCCTACAGTTTGGATTTATTGCTACCAAAATTAACATCTTCTATAATTTTTTAGAAGTTTAATATTCTTGGATGAAAGCATAGCTACTTATTCAGGAATGTACTGACCTCTGCAAAGTACTCTGGGAAGAAAAGAAAAAAAAAAGATTGGGTAAGTGGTCAGTCCTACAAAATTAACATCTACCACATCTTTAATGCTTTGAGACGTAACATCCTCTACTTAAGATGAGCTCAGGGTGAGGAGACAGGAATTCCCAAGTTTTATTCCAAGCCCCCCTACCAGCGCACTGTGCAGCCTTGGGAAAGTTTACAGCATGGGGGATAATGATTACTGAGCTGTTCCCTCACTGACCTAAGCATTTGTATTCCTTTCTTGCCTTTTCAGTTTTTATCCCAATCCATAAGTTTAAGAGGCAAGGACAGTACCTGACTTCATAAGCAAGTGTTCTGGGAGTGATATAAATCTCCAGGCTTCAGGGCATGAGCCAGCTTGTAACGCTAAACAAGGGAAACTTAGCTTCCAGGCAGATTATCTCCAAACTGCCAGCTGTAGTGTTTCTTTGTCTGAAGCAGCTGGTACTGACCACTCTTGGAGATAGGGTACTAGGAGAGATGGATCACTGGTTTGATCCAGTATGGCAATTCCCAGGGTCTTCTGCAGTGCCGATTATATTACTGGCAGCCAATAACAATAATAAGATTACCGAGAGGAATTTAACTACTGAGATCAAATAAAGAATCAAAATTTGGTGGGGAACGGAAGATCCATCGTATTGCCAGATGTCTAAAAGGTATTGAATCAAAGGAGGGGTTCCCCCCCACCCTATGGTAATTTTAAATACAGCTTTTCAAAGTTTCTACTTTTGGAGCCTTCTAATATAATTATAGTGCAATTGGTGGTTGTGTAAAATAAAGCTTGAGAAAGAGTGTGACGTATAAATAATGCAAGTGAGGCAGAAGTGGGAGGAAGGAGTAGAAAGTTTGTGAAAGTTTGCAGGGTGCAGACTGGGAAGTGATGGATAACACTGAATTACATAAGAAGCCACACACAAAAAAAAGGGGGGGAGGCAGGAGAAAGAAGAAACCTTACTGCACTATCCTCAGAATACATTACACAGTGTGTTTCCCAACATACAGAGTCTGGGAATCAAAATGATTCCAACAGTTAGCAGCCAGCATGTGAGAGCTGCAAAGCAGTGAATACCCTCTGATAGGAGTGGATGCTTGGAGGTTGTGAGCACCAGAAAGATTTAAGCTTTGATTAGGGGCAGCGGCTTTTGCTTTGCTTCACTTTTGTAATAAATTCTGTTGGTGGAAAGGATTGGGAGCCCTGACTCTGTTGGAGCTGCGTTAGTCCGTAGGTTAGAGTACTGCGATCCCAGATGGCTGAAGCAACGCCAGCTGGTAGCACTTGGACAAAGAGTTCAGTCTGATGAAACACAGCCTGACAGCTGGTATCAGATGCTGGAGAACTGTAAGTTTCAGTGAACGTGTTGCTATTGGAGTCATGACAGAAATTTCAAGGGAGGGAAAAAAATTAAATTTGAGAGATATTAGTAGAGGATCTCGTCTGCATTGAAAGGAGAGCTCAGCCGTCCTTTGCTGATGTTGCCAGCTGAGGACTTGGCCTGAAGTTTCTAAGGGCCTGTTTACACTACCATATAGTAGGAACTTAGTATGATTTCTTGTTCAGAGGAAGCACTGGCAGGTTCCAAAAACAAGCCTAGACTTGAGGCCATTAGCTCGTTTGCTAAACGCTGGATCCAATTGCTTTACAGTATTTTGGCAATGGTCCCTTACTTGCTTTCAGCTGTAGCACTGAAGGGACAAAAAGTCAGCAATCAAGCTTTATAAGGATTTAGAAATTAAAAGCCAACATTTTTCATTGCACCTAAAGATTGGCGAGAAAAGCAGGGAGCCGTATCATAAAGGGACTCCCGAGCATGGGGATGAGGCTGCAGTTTGTGGCAGCTGAAGTTTGGGCCTCCATCAGATGTAGACTAGAATAAGCTGCGTTGTGGGTAATGAAACATAGACAACATGCCTGTGAGGCAAAAGACAGCTTTGAAAGAGAAGTCTCTTGGCTAGGCATAGGTGGAAAGGTAACCTCACATCTGACTGCCACTGCGCCCTGACCATCAGCATGTAGGGAGGAATCCAGGGTACCCTTGCGTTACTTTCTTGGCCCATCTGTGTCAGTAGTTTCTGGGTACTTCACACTTAGAGGTCCCCACCCCAGTGCCAGTATTTCTGATTTTGGACATAGCTTCAAAGACTGTATTTCTTCCCTAAGCAGGCTATCACATATTTAACCATATGGCATATTTACAGCTGTGGGGCTGGGATTCTTCCAACCCGATTTTTGCAGTCAGGCATCAAATCTAAGCTTGTTCATCTGGGCTTTCTCAATAGCTATTGGAGAAAGTAAAACATGATTGGGATAGGTGGTATGAATTGTCTTTGACAGATGCCACTTGCGCTCCTTTGTATACAGAAAGAGAGTATAGATGTCCTTCTCAGAGAAGATGTTGTTAACATTTATTTATTTAAAGTCTGGGCAGGTCAGTCCCACTGCATTTGAGATTTTAAGACATATCCTTTTTGGTACGATTTGTTATCTAGGATTAGATGTGTCCCCATTCATCATGTCATTGCAGTGACTCCTGTTTACCAATATCTAAGTCTTTCCTTGCATTGTAGGAAAACCAGCATCTTACTTAGGACTGAGAATCTAGTGGCAGTTCTGAGCCCTGAGATATCTATACCCTTTTGTGGATTTATCTCTAAATAACAAACAAGCAGGGCCTAGGCAGTGTTGGAGCAGATGAAAAGTCTGGATGAAAAGGGAGGCATAAAAACCAGCATCCATGCTGGTGCACCAGGCATCCACATCACACATGATAGTCTTACATATAAACTCGGTAAGAAAACTGCTTTAAAATATGGAGTTTGGTGGGTTAGCCTTGGCCAAGGGCCAGACACCCATCCAGCCACTCTGTCACTCCTTCTCCTCAACAGGACAGGAGGAGAAAACAGGATGAGAAAGCCCTTCAGTCGAGGTAGAGACAGGGGGACCACTTAACAATGGCCATCACGAGCCAATGAGATTCAGCTTGGGGAAAAGTAATTTACTGCCAATTAGAATAGGTTCAGGTAGCGAGAAACAAAGGCAAGATTTAAACCAGCATCTTTCCTCCCCACTTTCTCAGGTTCAAGTCCAGACTCCTCTCCCTTCCCTGAGGGCACAGGTTGGATGGAGGTGTTACAGTCAGTACACAGAGCTTCCTCTATGATGCTCTTTCCCTCTCCCACCTTCCCCCTGCTTCTGTGCAGGCATTCCCAGTGGGCTGCAGTCCTTCAGGAAAAACCTGCTCCTGTGTGTACTCTCCATGGGTTGTAGCTTCCTTTGGGGCACATCCATCTGCAGTGGCATGAGGCCCTCTGTGGTCTGTAGTGTGGATAACTGTTCCACCATGCTCCTCCGTGGGCCACAAGGAAATAGCTGCCATGGCGCTCCTCCTCCAACTGGGCACCAACACCCAGTACAGGCAGCAATTCCACCTAGTAATTGTAAACCTGCTTCTCTTTACATACTCGTCTTTCAAAATTTCCCTTTCTAAATCTTTTTGCTAATTTATTCTTTATCTGTTTTTTTCCATCTTTTCCATTTGGCCCCAAAAATAAAGGGCAGAAGATAAATGGCACACCATGAAAGGAGAAAAGCAGGCAAATTATAAAAATGAAAGCTTTCAAAAGCAAAGCATTTTGTTTTATGGTTTTAACGTTAAAAAAAAAAAAAAAAAGAAAAAACAAAAAAACCCAGAAAAATTAAACTTTTCCCAGAAAGGATTCTATATTGAAAAGGTTGTTTTCAATGTGCTATTATCAAGAAGCCAGCAAACCAGCCTTACAAAACAAAATAACAGATGATATTGGAGAACCTTTTATCTCCTTCTTTAAGAGCGTCGTCAGACCAAAAGGGCAACCTCATTCTTCTTCCAGAGCTCTAAGGACAAGAATGCTTTAATTTTCCTTGATGGTGTCTAAAAGCAATGAGATAATATCCAAGAGCCAATCTTAGAAAAGCAGCACCAAAACGCTTGCTCTCTTTTCTACCTATATTTCATAATTAGTCTGAATTATCCCAAGTCAATAATCAATGCCATTTATTCCAGTGAAAATTATTTAATGGCTGAGAGCCATCAAGTTGTAACTCATTCAATAAGTTGCATATATTTCCTCTTTCTCCTGTCCCTCTCATTGTCACATACACTCACTGTGCAATGTTTCAAATTAAAAGGAGAAACTGAGAGCAGGAAGTGTGTTATTTGTACATCAATTTATTAAAATCCTCATTTGCACTGGTGCTTTTAAGTGCTGTCTCAACTGTAATAAAGAAATCTGACATAATTTTTGTTCGCTTAAAGAAATTAAATATTTATTACTTTAATTAATGAATGCAGTTATTAAACTGGATTTTCCTTATTTTTCACCTTTATTTTTCTCTAGTGAGGTATGTTTATTTATTTTTAATTTTAAAAAATTGTTTTATTTTTCTATTTTTGCTAATCACTATATGGGAACTGTTGTGTTACACTACACAATTTTTATCAGCACAGAAGCCTAACTGAAAAAGCGGTAACAAAGAATGAGGTCTTAATACAGCAAGTCCACACTTAGCAGAGATCCTTTATTCAGTGCAATTAAAAGAGCTATTGTTTTTCTTACCACTGCTTGGTGGTGGGCATCAAGCTGCCACTTGGAGAGATGCCAACAGCATGCACCGTTGACTGCCCTTCTAGCAGATGCACAGTTTACCAAATCACAGGACTGAATGAGGTGAAAATATAAGCAAAAGCTGAGCAGACCAAGAGAAATCAGCATTCATCTTTTGCATTCTAAAGTCCTCGGCAGTGAAAGGTGGGAAGGACCCCCAGATCTGCCTGTGAAGGGGGCAGGGAGCATGGCACTCTGCAAGTGCATTATCAGAGAAAAGAGCAGACTGCAAGCAGCAGCAGGAAATTCAGCTTCAGGAGATTTATGAGCAGCGGTGTCCAGAAACCCAGTGAGGAGCCTCTTGAACTGTGGAGCTGTGTTAGGAGAAGCTTATTCCCTCCCTCTTCCCCAGCATGGGCACGCTGGGCAGGTGCTAGGATGTTCTGATGTATCGCCTTGATTTATTTATTTGATGAAAAATAATGAAAGGGATGATCCTCAAGAGTCCTTGGAGATTCCATTAACTCTGCAAATTGAGTACATTGATAAGTTGGTGGTTATTTTGAAATGAACTAGAGAAAGTGAAAGGAAAAATGCTTGTAGGAAGGGCCTGTTTAATGCACAGAGATTTTAAAGTGTAGGTAACATTTCAAGTGTATCAAAATACAGTAAAAAGACCAGGGGTTAATTATACTGGCATGATAGTTGGAACCACATTATTATAATTCTCTTGGAAAGCACTATGGAGCATATGGAGTGAATGAGGGGCCTATGTGTGCATAATAAGTTCTGTATGGGAATAAGGTGAAGGAGCAAGAGCTCTCTTGTGTGTAAGAGGCACTAAATAAGGGGAAGAAAATGATTTAACTACTTGATGGACTTTGTATGTAGCAAGACATTCAAGGTGCCCTATCCGTTAAGCAGCAACATACGTAAATTCACTCATTGCCATGATTCATCTTCATTTCACACAGCAAATACTACTGCAAATAGTCTGCAGAGCACATGCTGGAGAGTTGCCTGCTCATAGACATGCTCACATTGCATCAGAAATGTGGTATTTTGTGCTGTGCAGAACTGTTAAGCGTTTACATTACAAGTTTACTTCCCTGCTACTGCATTTTTCCTTCGTTATTTCTGAATAGATTTTGATGTTTCCAGTTCTCAAGTCACTAGATTTTTTGTGAGGGATCTGACTACCTGTTAGAGGATCATCTCAGTAACAGAGACCAAGAGAAGACCCCCTTGAAGATACTCTTCAATTCCAAAAGATTTTTCTGGTGGCTTTGAAAACTAGTTTTAATTATCTAACAATAATATTGTAAGAAGTTTAGATATCGAGCTTAGACTAGGGGACTAATTTTTAGACAGCTAAAGATAGGTGTAGAGAATCCAACCCAAGACTGTCATTTACTTAAAAGAGGAGAAATTACACTGTAAAAAGAATGCAGAGAGAATTCAGAGGAAAAAAAAAAACCAAACAAAAATGTGAAGTGAGTCTTCTGCCTAATTTCCACTCCGTATGGTCTGTGCTGAGCAGAACAGGGTCTTTAGTTCATGAAAAAATGATGGTACTAATAAATAGTAAATTACCCAGGAGATAGGAAAAGTAGCCCAGTTCTGTGGGTGGAGCTCTGAACTTAAGTCCAGTTCTACTTTTAATCTGGTGCAACTAAAGGTTTTGAAATCTTCCAAGGGTGGGATCACATAATTAAATATTCCATGGTGTGGAATTAAGGTAACAAAGGCCACCTGGATTTTTTTCTTTTTCCCTATAGAGTGACTGGTATTGTTTCTCTTATATTGTTTTAGCAGAATTGTTGCATGCACCTATGAGAATAAGATGTAGAAGGGCAGTAAATGCACGATGTTCATTGAAAATATTCACTGAGCTTTGCCAAATTAATCTTTTACGCCCATTTTTTTAGGCTTTATAATACATTTGGGACTATATTTCCTATTTACACGTTTCCTTTAATTTCTGCATTTGCTTTCACCTCTAATTCACACTAGGGTGTGAATATTAATACTTTACCTGGTAAAATTCTTCATTTACAGCATTTCTACTATAAATCAGAAAAAGAGCCAAATATTTTAGAATCCAAAAGCTGGTACACAAACTCACTGTGTAGGTAACATCACTTCTAGCAATCTTTTGGTGATGCCTACCTGTAATTGAATTAATCATCCATCACAAAAAAAAAAAAAAAAAAAAAAAAAAAAAGAACCAGAAATTGAACTTGTTTTATAAGAGTGTACCACATAAAGGAACAGTATTCAGCAGTTTGTCAAGAGTTGCATTTGGGTATGTGATTCCAACAGCCATGAAAAAGCCATTTTATTTTTCAAACTATGTGGCACGCATTCACTTCAGTAATCAGATTCTTCTTAAAATCAGTCTCAATACAAACTATATAGCCTTAAAAAAATGTCTTTAACAGAAAGTAAAATAACAGTCACCCCTTGGTAGAAGACTTTCAAGGCTCAAGAACTAAGTCTTCCTCCAAACTCAGTCCTGTCTCTTGTTGACAGAGCAGTGAAGCAGAAGATAAGGCATAGGGAGTATATTTTAAAACATTTAGGTATTTGCAAACATTTAAAAGCTAATCATTGACCTAAAAGTTGATGTTGTCTAGGTATCAGCAGTTACAATAATGCATCATGATTTTATGTAAATAGCTCATTACGCTTAGAGTTATAGCTACTGCATCACATCAGTACTGAAATACAATGTCCACTGGAAATACTATAATGAATTCGGCAACAGATGGGCAAATAAATTAAAGACTGGAAAATAAGAGGGTAAATAACCTCAACCTGTTCAGCTAGATGAAGAGAAGGATGAAAAGTAACTTGATCACAGTGTATATGTACTTATGCTTGGAAACTGAAAATAATTAGGCAAGGGCATTTCAGCCTTACTGACATATGTATATTTATCTAACTTCAACTTTCAGCCAGTGTCTGGAAGCTGTTCCTTTTGTAAGTCAGAAGCTTTCCAGTGATTGGAAGCTGAAGTTAAACAAATTCAATGTTGAAATAAGAAGCAATTTCTTAACAGAGAGAGTAATTAAAGATCAGAACATGCTGTTGCTTCACATGAAGATGGTGAATTCACCATTAGTTTAAATACTGTTGTAAAACAGGGACACATTAATCCAGCTTCTGAAAGAAATTGCTCAGCCAGTGGGAAATGTTGAGGAGAGAGGACTGGCATATGTATTTGCTACAGGCTCTCTAATGGATTCCTTGTTATTGCAAGGATACAAGGCATTAATGGAAACTTTAGTCTGTCTTGTTCCTCTGAAACGCTTTCATCCCATTCAAGTTCTCAGGCTCAAGTTGATAGGGATAAGAGGATGAAACTCAGTGTCTTCAGAGTACTGAGGTTAAGAGTACATCCCTCTGGACTTGCACACAGTGAAATGATGGATGAGAGAGGTCTGCAGTGGCTTTACAGGGAATCCCTTTATGCCTGAGCCTTTGCACAAGCCGCCTGGTACCCTGCTCCAGCAGGCCCACCGCTGGTGGTGTTGCCAGATGTCGTCTCGAGCTTTCAGGTAGGATTGCATTCTGGGGTGCCTGACTTTGCACCAGGTTTACATGTAATTCTTTATCCTGTCCACCGATAAGCGTCACATAAGTGTACAGCCAGAAACAGGCACCCTTGGGGATCAGGGGGACACATTTTCCTAAACAGGAAAACAAAGGTAAAAATGAAAACAAGGGGTTGGGGAGGGGAAGCTGAAGTTTGTTGTGTTGTGAAAACTGGAAGCCAGACAGGAGGCACCCTGTTACATACAGTGAGACTAGTGCTTAGATAAGTAAAGGAAATGGGGGGGAAAAACAGATGTGGAGTGCCTTTCCCAAGATCACACAGCCAGCCAGCTGGGAGCTTGGCTGACCAGCTAGTGCTCTCTCTCCTAGTCCAGAGCCTATCCATCCTACAGCATCTCTGGTGGAAGCCATTGAGTTGAAATATATTTGTAGTCATGACTCTTGTGAACAGAAGTAGTCAAGGAGAAAGTTATATCATTTGCATCAGCTAGTTTCCATACCTGCATAAAACAATCGTTAAAGGCCTCAGGAAAGATATCCTGACCATTACTAATTTGCAGTAATGATACAATGATGACATAAATACAAGGAATAATTGATAGTATTTGCTTATATTAAAGTTTTGCCCTCCCTCCTTCCTCTCTCTGGCATCTTTTGTTTGGCTCTTAGTGTTCTGTCACCTAAAGCATATACCCTGTTTATTGGGTAGGAGTATAAAGCAAGGCTCTAGATGTCAGATGAGGACCTCCTTGTCCTTCTCACTCCCTCATTAGTGAAAACATTGGAAAAAAAGGGAATACCCACAAAAGAAGAATCCAGCAGAGAGACCACGTTCAGTGATCCTCTGTACACCCATATTGTACACCCCCTCTCTGTACAGCCCTACTGTAAGTCATATACGAGAACATTTGTAACACATGCCCCTAGCCAAGGGTAGCGACTGGCAGGCATTCCCAATGTGCTGTAATGGGCTACAGCTCTCCGGGAAAGTGAGATTTCATCTTCACAGCTATGCTGAGCCAAAGCAAGAGCTGGAATCAGAAATGCTGTCAGCCACTCTGAACTCCTCTGCTTTGGCATGGTAACACACTAACTCAAGGTATTGTGAAAATATTACTTTTAAGTATAAAAGCTTGGTAAGCTGGCTGGAGTAACAAGCAACATGACACTGTCTCTTCTCTCATTAGTTTTAGAAGCCCCATTTTAGTGACCCAGAACAGCATTGTTAGCCTAAACTATGAACATTCTGCTATACTGCCCTGTTCAGCACCCAAGCCTAAAGGACAGTCAGTTCCTCAGCTTTTCAGAGGTACATTTTGACTCTGCTATTCAGCTTAAGTAAGGAGCCTCCATAACCACATAAAACTAAGCTCAGATTTGATCCATATAACCACCTTTCTCTGGGATAGAAGGAAGAGGGAAGCTTAAGGAAGTAAACTTTTCAGCCTATATTGAAATATTAATCTATAGCTTCTCGGCTCCTATGATCTCACTCATTTAGTACTAAAGCATCTTCGATGCACCTAGAGAAATGAGCTCAGCTTCCTAGAAGCAGTGAGGACAGCTGTAGCAGCAGTGTGGGAAGGGAACCACAGCATCTCTGCGCTGCTGCATGTGCTGCCTGGGCGGCTTCTGCTTTGCTTTGCCTCTGCAGGCTGTGCTGGGCTGTGCTGGGCTGTGCTGGGCTGGGTGGGGCTGGTGTGGGCTTTGGGGTCGGAGGCTGCGTTCCAACACGCCCTACCGCTGCCCACCTGCTGTCCACCCACCACATTGCAAGGGCCTGATGGGAACTCCGGAAAAAATATTAATAGGCTATCTCAGAGTAAGGGTCAACAGAGGAGCATACATACTACTTGAATTAGCGTGCCATATTTACAGCAATAGTCGCAAGTTTCAGTCACTGAAAGCCTCTTGAAACAAAAGAAGTGTGGCCTCTGTGCCCATGAAAAATCATTATTTCTTTCCCTGAAGTTATAAGCACAGACAACCACAGCGATCAGTTATCAGACATTTTCAACTGGGATTATTTCTGTGCCTCTTTTTAAGGATGTGGTGTAAACCCCTGACTGTCAGTAGATTAGATAGAACAATGCAAAATATTATAAAAATTCTAAATAAAATCATCCTTGAGTCATGAATAAGCACATAAGCATGCCTAAGAGGGCAATTATGTTTTTCATGAATGTGATGGAAATAAATTGTTATAAATGAAACAAGTGGATGGAAATAGATGTAGATAATGAGAATTCAGCATGGAATTAATTTCAAAGTTTTATTTTTCAGATTTCCACGGATGCAAAAGTCTTCTAACACATAAGAATCAATACTAGAATCTCAATGGACCTTGCGGGTTTAAAATTAGCTATAGCACGGGTTCTGCTCTTCATGCCAGGACAAACCAGCATCCAAACTGGCAAACATTGCTGCTTCCACAGCTGGGTGGCAAGCACTATGGTAAAAACACCATGAACTCAGGCCTTTCCATGTGAGGAGATACTGTCGCTACCATTTTGCAGATAAAACCTCAGTATCACTCTTATATACCTGTTCAATAACCAGCTGTGGAGGATATGTTTCCAGCCACATAAGTTTTTTCAGCTTGTGGGGGAAACTGCCACTTTTGGATCATGGAGAGAAAATAGGTTACCTGAGACAATCTTCAACCACACTTAAAGTGTAAAGGAGAGTAAATGAATATTAAGATAGAATGGTAGACAACTTTCAGTTCCGAAAATTTGAGCTCTTTTTTATTTTTACAGCGGTAAGCTGCCACTGGAATGTCATAAAAAAACCTTCTCAGTTCTCCAGCATTCTCCACCTGGGCATCTCAAACTTTGTCCATGTTACGGTGTACAAAGACAATAATGTCATCCTTTCAAGGGGTGGTGAACTAAGCTCCAGAAACTCAGACAAAGTTTGACTTTTCACTCTTGGGCAGGATGTTGAAACAGAAAAATAGTACCCTTATGTGTAATTTCCTGCTTCTGAAGCTTGGCCTTTCTCAATATAAACCAAGAGAAAACCAAGCCCAAACTTCCTCCCAGTATGGAATATTCATGAGCTTATCTGAGAGCAGACTGTGCTGCTGTTCTTTTTATAAGAAATAGCTCAGGCCACACCTTAATACCAAGCGATGAACATTTGTGGCGTTTGAGCAATTAATTTCCCAGACAACATTTCTGTTGGTGAATGGCAGAGGATAAGGATGTTGTGTGGGGTTTTTTTTTTTTCTCTCTCTCATCTTCCCCCACCCCTGCTGTTGGTCTTGCTGCTGTGTCTTTATCATACTTTGTAGTATGGCATGTCTACTTTGGGAAATGATGATTCCAGTGTGGGTGGATGGAAAGAGATCTGCCAGAGGGTGCAAATTTCAAATTGCTGCCACGGATACACCCTTCTGTGCTGTCTTCTCAAGATACCAGAAAAAGTCTCTAAGGAATGCCTGGGGCTTGACTCTTGGTGTAAAGATAGACTTTCATACCACGTGTTTTTCTTTCAATATTAAGGAAATAGACAGCGTAAATACAGCTAATGAATTCAAATTGACTTAATCACTTATTCATACAGGAGGCTATTATGAAATCCTTACTGGAAGTGGTGAAATATTTTTATATTTATCCTGCTGCTCCCATTATTGGGCTCAGAAAATTGTTTAAAATGCTGCTTCCAAGTCAAGGTGACCCATCATTGATGATCTTTACACTAAAGTTAGACTACATAATTTTAAAATATTGATAAGCACAATGTGTAAGAAATATTCCAAAGTAGGGTATAATGTTTACACAATAAATGTGG
This sequence comes from Falco peregrinus, assembly GCF_023634155.1. Lineage (NCBI taxonomy): Eukaryota > Metazoa > Chordata > Aves > Falconiformes > Falconidae > Falco > Falco peregrinus. Next base: position 65,468,977 of record NC_073727.1, read on the forward strand.
GACTTCCTATGCAAAATATAGGAGAAATGGAAATACCAGGGAAGTAAAAAATTTCTGTCTGAAATAATGTTAGTAATGATGACATACCGTATCTACCTCAGCAAATAACATGCTTTTCCCAGACAAGAAGAGTGCCTGTCTTTAGCTGGGTAAACTGATTACTCAGTTTCTGGTTCTCTGCATATCTGTCCTTATTAAAAGGAAGTGCAGAAGTTCAGCTGGGTATGTGCTGTAGCCTGTGCTGCTGACTGTTTTGGGAGCTGGGGGGGGGGAGGGAGCTGATGCAAGGAGGAAAATGAAGATTTCAGAGGCAGGATATTTATGGTAAAGTATTCACTCCAGAAGTCAATTGCTTAGGAAATGTTTTGTTTATTGAAAAAAAATATATTATATATATATATATATATATATATCCATCCCTGTTTGAGGTCTTTATTCCCTCACATGGTATAGTACAGACTCCCAAGTGGATGTTTCACCGGAGTCCTGAGTAGCCTACAATGTCTGTGTGTATTTAACGTTTTGTACATGAAAACTGTTGGCTGATGTAACGGCTTCATCTTCCTTGAAGTATTGCTAGACCACTAGATCTAGTCTGCTTTCCATTAGCTTGTATATGTGTGTGTCTGCCACCTAGCATAGTACTTATAAGAAAACTCAGCTAACTCATGGTTTCTGTTCATCAGAGCAAGATCTAAACAACAAGGGAATATGCAGGTCTACCTGCTTAACCTGAACCATATTGCACACCCAGGTTATGCCATTAAGACCCATCAACCTTTTTTTTCCATGGGTACTAACTTATGCTTTCCTCCCAACAGGCACACTTAATCACTGCATATGCATAATGACTAGAAACCATGGGTCTTGATAATAATATAGGATGGAGTTGCTTCCACAAATTACTGCTTGAAGTAATGCACACTGTTCTAAATCAGCGTATTTATGTGATACAGAAGAAGGGGGAAAAAAAAGAATACATGATCTATGTCAGGGAATTAAAAATAGCATTTTTCTTCTATGAAGAAATAACAGAAATTAGATTCATCAAAGCTTAGGCATCAGTGCTTGATGTTTATTAGCTGAATTAGTGCTATATGCTGGTTAGTGGAAGAGAGAGAGAAGCTGTATTAATTTCTTTCCCAAAGAACACAAGGTCTTCTGAAATCAGGACATTTTCAAGGCTGTGTTAGACTCCAGGAAGTCTCAAACAAGTGTAAAATTCATATTCGTGTGAATATAGTTTTCCTCTCCCAAGAAAATAGCCAGATACTTTGATACTATGATTGGTATTATGTGAACAATGTAATAGGCAGCTGTATGAAGTCTTAATATTTTACTGACACTTCTTTTTGCTTTACTCCTTTGACATAGACATATTTATGAAGCCATATATTCTTATGCAGTTAAAAAAAGAAGTATACAAAACCCAAAGCCCAAACAAGAAAACTATTTGACGTGAGTTATGCAGTTGCAACCACACCTTTGTTACAGTTTTTACCAGTGTAACTGTGGCTCTGCAGAGATGTCCTCTTTTATATCTAGCTGTACGTTTGAAGATAGTGCTGTTAACAGACTCTTTCTGGTGGAAGAATCATGTCAAGCAAAATCAGACCATTTAGCTCCTACAGATCATTTAGCTCCTACTCTCCTCAACCCTGGAAAAGAGGCACATAACTTTGAAAAATGAGAATCGCCCATGGCTTATATTAGTAAAAGAGAAATAATATTAAAATAATAAATATTATCCTTCAGTCTTTCACAGTTGTAAAGTCAAAATATTTGAGGCTTTTGTGATCAAGCCTAATATAGGTATGTGAGCTATTGGCAGTTGAAGGGAAAATAAAGAAAAGAGGATAAACAGAGAACTGATGAGGTGTTGAATGCTTTAAGTGAATACTTATTTGTGAGTTTGTATTGGTAATGAGGTATAATCTTATCAACATTATTTCAGTATTACAAGTTATGTGTGTGTAGAAGGAATATATCTGTTCACCACACATACCTTCCATTTTGTGGGCCCTCGTAATGTATATGTAGATAAAGATATACAGAGTATGGTATCTTAGTTACTATACGTTGACTTATATGTTTGTGAGTATGTATATATATGTACGCATACATGTACATATGCATGTATATATATATGCAGCAAAAAAGAGACGTGTATTTAAGCTCTTAGAATCAGATTTGGCAGTGTCAGTGATACAACACAGCTGTTTTAAAGTGGTTAGCTCACCACTTATCTATTACAGCCAGGAACAATATCATTAGGAACATTATTATTGTATTATACAAGCTCTAGAGTTTCCAAGTAGGAAAAAAAAAAAAAAAAAAGAAAAGGAAAAAAGGCAGATGCAAGTGGGTACTGTTTAGGAATGACAAATTGTATTACGGTTTTTAAGCATGACAGACTGAACCTGAATTCTCAATGGAATGAGGAGGCAGAGATATTGACTCTTCAGCATCCCATTACAAACAACTGTAAAATATTTGTTTTCCAGAAACTATTTTTGGTCTTCACTGAATAGCCTGCTGTTAAAGTATCCTGTATTAACCGTGAAAGCAGCCTGCTGCAATGTTGATTCTTTGGTGCTTAGAACATCTCACCCTGATACACTCAATTTTCAAGGTTTTGGTACGTATCTAAGTGAACAAACAAACCTATATCTAGTCTGTTTAAGCAAAAAACCATGGGACCTTAGGAAAGGCAAATGGAAAATTCGTATGCATTTAGAGCCTTTTTGAAGGACTTCAGTAGGTGTTAGTGTATTTTCTTTCTAAAAGCACTTAGAAAGTCACTGCCAGCAAATCAGATAATCCAAAATTGACGAAGTGTAAACTAATCTGCTGCTTAAAAATATTTATATTTGACACAAAAGAACACTACTTCTTCAAGCAGTTACCTGAGTTTGGGATCACTGAACTTCACTACATATCTCTGAACCTTAAGTTAGTGAATCATCTGCTTATGAGAACTTTAACCACAGTAAAATCCGAACCTGGAAGGAGCAATATGTCAAAGCACTTTTGAACCCTTATGTTCAGAAGCTTTGGAATAATTAGGTTGTCTCAAAGTCTCCTTACTGATTCTGAAATTAGTATAATACTCCAATATACTGATAAAATCAAATGTACACAATAGCATATGTACTTACAAGTAATTCAGTTACCACACATTGGCAAATTATTGCTTATCAAACATCCACAGTACATGGTTCTATGTGAGCTGCTTGCCTTGTGCCTGCTGCACTTGTGAAATAAAATCTATTAGCATAAACTTCCTCCTTGGTTTCACTGTTTTTGCAAGGAGGAGAAGCATGCAGATTAGCCATTATCGTAGCTCAAATGACAAGTGGTAACTTGTTAAATCCTGACAACTGGATCACTCACAATGGCTTGAACACACCCCTGATATGTCTCTAAGAAATCCTTCTGAGCTACAAAATTACTTCTTTTTTTCCAGTAGAGAATTCCTGAAATTATAATCTTCCAGTGAGAAGGAAAGAAGGACTTTTTAAACTGTTGATGTAAGCATGCTAAGTATTTCTTTTCCTGTTTCACATAAAGACAGAGCTTCTAAGAATGCTTAAGAAAATAGATTTAGAAAATTTAGTGAAATTTCACAATACCAATCAAAACTTCCTTTTGTAACATATGTTACAGCAAGCTATTAGGTGAGATGCTCAGGACTCTGGTACAGAGTTCCTTGTTCAGGCAGAATTCCAGTGACAGAGCCACACATTACACAAGCCAGTCAGACACAGCACATTAAATTCTTTGTGCATTAGACAACTACAGGCACTGAGCTAAAGAATCTTCTCCACTGAGACATCTTCATTGAAAGAGTGGCAGAAGTAAAGTATGACAAGAATGTCAGCTAGCTACTAAACAAGACTTTGTCTTGATATTGAAACTATCTGTCATAGAACAAGATATCCCACAACGGCTGTTGGAGTAATTGCCAGGGTGCTGAGCCCACCAGGAGGCCCTGTGCTCCCATCCCCTCTGGCAGGGTCAGCTCTGATACCATGGAGCTGCGTAACACTGGAAAAAGCTACATGTGAGAAAGGGCTATGAGGAGCTCTCTCTGAAGCTGCTCCACCTTGGCTCAGGAGCTGCTCAGCCCTCACCTTGATCCTTCCCTGAGCAGTGGTGGAGGCACGTTGTGCCTAGCTGTGTACCTTGCTGGTTTTGACCTGGCCTTGCTGTCTTGGCTTCCTAGCTTCATCTTGGACCAGTCCTGCCACTACAGATTTGCCTGGACACCACAGGGCTCTCAGCTGACCAGGGTTACTGCGATGGTCCCATTCTGCTCACCTTGTTTGAGGGCTGTGAGATGAGGCCTGAGTCAGTGACACCCTATCCAGCAGAGCTCGCTGTCCTCCCAGGCTCCCGGCGCCTCTGCTCTCACAGGGAAGCCCACCCTTACTGCTCTTGGACAGTACAATCTTCTGGACTAAAAATAATTTTTGTTCTGCTCTGCATTGCAAACAGAATAATTGTTCTGGAATAAAGTCACTGTGATGGCCAATTTCTTCATGTAGACCAAACCTAAATGGATTTCCTACTTTTAGGATTGGAGATATGATGGAGGTCACTGTCCATAACCTGGAAAATCCTTTGCAGTATGGAAAGAACATGTAGAGAATTAATGATAGAGCTGTGTGAAGCATTTCTGATGAAACCAGACAGCACAAATTGACCTCTTTGGGGATTTCATTATGAAGTTAAAAAAAAAATAGGCCTGTGTTGCCAAGAGTTTTCCTAGTGTTTGCTGGCATTACGGGTCAACCTTGCCACCTTGTGTTTTGCCTTGCAAGTCAAGCAGTGTTTGCAATTTCTTGTGGCTTTTATGCAATGTCAGATAGAATGTGTTTTTACTACATTTTGCTTTGCATTGCTGAACAGATTTCAACCAAGCACTTAGGAGAGAAAAAGTGAGTTTAAGTAGCTTGAAATGGAAGGAAAAATTGGCAGGAGTCTCAGTGAAGAAATACCAGAATGTTTCTCATAAAAAGTAACAAAACCCCATCAGTATTTTATCAAAGACAGTTAGCAGGATAGCTCAGGTGACTTCTAGTCTGTTCTGTGACACCAGTGAGAGCAGAATAATGGAAAGGGTTGTATGGAATTCAATTAATAAAGAATTGAAGGATCAGAACATATTTAATGCCAGCCAACATGATCTAATGGAGAATAGGTCTTGTCACAAAAAAAGGAATTAACTTTTTGATGAGATTACAAGTTTGGTTGACAAAGAACCTATGTAGACATAATGTGTTTAAAGTTATGCCAGGATTTTTTACTTCGTGGGGTAAAAGAAATATAGCACTGAATTATGTCAAGAAGGCATGCAGTAAATGAATTCATAATTGGCTGACATTTGAAAAGGTAGCTGTCTATGGCAAACCATCATCATCTTTGATAAGATCAGAGTTCTGCCAGGATCAGTGCTGGGTTGATTTCATTGCACACGGATCTTCATGGGAAGAAGATGATAAATCCTAAGAGGCAGTTTCATCTGGGAAAGGAGGGTAAAACAAAAATCAATGATAGAACATTTTAAGTCAAGCAAATTAAAATCAGAAAAATTAGGCAGAGGCTTTCAGTAGTCAGGTTGATTACCATTGAAATAAACTGCCAAGAGAAGTATATTAGTCAACTACCTCTTCCTTTTTTAAGTGTAGAAGTAATCCATAGTAGCTTGTAATGTATAGGAAATCAGAAAAGATGTTCTAATGTTTCCATAAACACAATAAATCTCACAAGGTTGATCAATCATACCTGCTGAGCTCCTGTGGGTGTGTTGTTGGGGGAGCCACAGGGAGCTTCATGAGTGTCATCCCTAAGTACACTGGCTAAACAAGCCCAGGATGTAGCACACGAACCTTGTCTGCACTTGAAGAGGCTGTTAAATGCAGGGGCAGAGAAATGTTGGTCAAGAGCACCCTTCAGAACACAAAGAAAGAGTTAAAGGCTTAGTTGTTTTGTGGCCAAAGGCATTGTGCCTAGGAAGGTAATGATGGAAGAAGTACCCAGCTATCCCCAGGGATCATCTTGCATGTGAACCCTGTGAGGTGCCAGGTTGTTACCATGTGTTCAAAGCATCAAAAGGCATGGCTACTTGGAAAGCAGAGTAGACTCTTGTCTTGGCACTGTGAGTCCATATGAACCTCTTTGACTCAGACCAGAGTTGGACTACATAAGAATTTGTCATGACAGAGAGAGGACACAACCAACTATCTCATGTTTGGATAATTAAGACTGTGATGTCACCCATTGTCTGGATTTTACAGGACCAGGTATTCTTATCCTAATACTTTCTTTAACATCAACTGCAGTGGAGGTACTAGGTGTCTGATTTTCAGAGAATGCAGGGAGTAATCCAAAAGTCAGATAAATATGGTCTTTATTTATGGGTACCCATGTATTGTATTTCTAGGCTTGCAGACAACATAACAAAAACGATCGGTTACAGCTTGTAGATTAGAATAATTATAACAAAATAATAATGACTACAAACATGCCTGAGGAAGAGTAAGAACAAGAGCAAGAACAAGAATAAGAATCAAATAAAGACTGAGGCTACATATATCTGCCTGTTAATATTTTCCTAGCTTCTGACTACTGTTTAATGTAGGAAGTGTCTTGACCTCATTGTAGTTTGCCTGCTTAGTTACCCTTAATGGATCTCTCTTCCAAGTGCCTGTTGAGTTGCCTCTTGAAATACTGTAAGCTACTTGCATCCGCATCACTCTTCAGTGAGGAGTGCCATAGGTCTGCTACCTGTGGAGCAAAGAGCTAACACTCAGGGCTTCATTAAATGAGGGAAGAAAGAAACCACTCAAAACTGACAGCATCTGAAACTACTCATGTATGACTCATTTGAGATTTGATAACTTAGGTAGACCTGTTGCTTTTATTTATATGTGTATATAAGAAGACCAACATGAATGATTCCTAGCGTGTAATGCAACATTCATGGCAGCACCATGACTTCCTTCGTTTGGTAGACTGCTTTAATTGTAAACCTTCAGGAAATGAATTATGCTTGAAGATTTTCCAGCACCTTACAGCCAGCTTCACATTCAGCATGGCCAATGGACTTCAAGATTTTTTAATCACACAGTGCTGTTTACAGCCAGTTATAACACACTTTCATCTGCTTTTAACTGTCTCAGCCTGCTACATGGATATGAAACATCTTTAAGAAATATTGATAGAAACCTCAATTTAAAATGTTTCTGAAGTGTTGTTGAGCACTCTTTTTTCCCTACATTGATGTAATTGTTTTCCTTCTGCTATCAGTGCTGAAAATATGTTAAAATAAAATTTTAAAAGATTGGGTTTGAAATTCTTGAAAGCTGGATAAGGACTTTGACACAGAACCTGTAGAAGTTAAGTTAATTTTTCTTTATTAATTTTTAAACAAGAGATTATTTCCTTCTGGGATACATGAGAACACTGTCTTCAAGACCTTGAAAAAAATTGAATGTTGGGTCTCATTAGTGCTGTCAGGCAGCAAGATAATGATTTGAGAAGTGGCTCGTGAATGGGAATATTTTTAAAGTGATTCCTTTGTTTCATATTTTAAAGGTTATTCTGAACAAAGAAAATGTGCAAACTCTGTCTTTCACAAAATATATCAATATTAGAATTGGAGACTGCTTTGCAATTTAAACTAGAATAATTGCTCTGCCAGCCAAAGAGGCCATAGGAAAGACCTGGTCTCAGCTCAACTTTTATTGAAACCTGGTTTCGTAGCTGGGAAGGAGACCTCAAATCCAATATTGATTGCAGTCCAATAACCCTTGGACCCCCAAAGTCTCTTCTGGTCAGCAATACAGTATATTACTGCAGTAAAATGAAAAGTTCAGCACACAGAGAGGAAGTGTTCCCTCTCCCACCACAGCTTGGTTATGTCTTGAGACAATGGGGAAACGAGTCCTTCCACTTTAACCATAACTAGTTCAGATACATCATCATAAAAGCATGGACAAAAGGACTGTTTGCTCTTCTGAAACATTATGCAAATTTTTCATTTTATATTTAATCTTTAGCAACTATAAGGTAAAAAACCACCAATACCTAAACTGAACAATAGCCAAGCTATATGATGAGAGTCTATTTGTTAAAAAGCAACTAGTAATTTTGCTAGAGTAACATAATACCCCTTAAAGCAACCTAATCTTCAAATACTAAGTTTGCTAAGTTTGGTCTGAAACTCAGGAGTCTTTACAATCTGTTCTCTGTAGACTCAAAAATGGAGGCAACCAGAATTGCTAGCAATCCCGAAAATGTAGGTCAAAACGTTTATTTTGTGTGATGTTGAAGATTTGTTCTTAATTCTTCATAATAATAATTGTTATTAATTGGGATAATGAAATCATTGAGATGCCTGATCTCATACCATTTGTTGAATAAGGCAGTTTAGGAATACTGCCATCTGTTATTATGTACTACAGTGATTAGAGACAGGCACAACTGAAGTCCTCCATTTCAGCAGTGTGGAGATCATGAATATAAGTCATCAAAACATACTGAGGAAAAACGCCCCTGCCTTAATGGGAAGAAAACTGCTATGTTCAAGCAAATAATTGTGTAGCATCTGAACACTGAATTGCTATGACTAAACAGCTCTAGGATATAATACAGAATCTAATGAACAAACACCTCACTTATGATGGTGCCACACAGGGTTACGCCAGAGTTATGGGGAGGTATCACAGGAATCTATTGTTAAAAAAGAGAAAAGTTAAAAAATGTTTCATTTCCTGCAAACTGCTCAGAAAGTTTTGCCCTCACCTATTTATCTAGACTTAGTTCTCTGTTAAATACCTGGATATATCTGGATGGGAGAACGGGTGCATTTCTATTTTAAATTTCAGCCAAGGGAAGGTGTAGCCTGCAGTCAGCTTTCTCCCCTGCCTGAGATATTTTTCAGCTGTGCCAGGGTGGGGGTCCCTGGCTAAGGCTCAGACCAGACTTCAGGTAGGTTTGGGACAGGCTTAGGGTGAGGAGGAAGATCAAACCTAGAGCCCCAGTGGGAGTGGGACTATGGAGGGGTCACCTGCAATCTGTTCTCTAGGAATATAGACCTCCTTTTTTTCCACGTCGCAGCTCAGCCCACAGTCTCAAGCTCAGCAAGTTATTCCCAGATCTGCTCAAGCAGCTGAGAGAACTGGGGTGGTTTATCCTGGAGAGGAGGAGGCTCAGGGGGTATCTTACTGCTCTCTACAGCTGCCTGAAAGGAGGCTGTGGGCAGGTGGGGGTCAGTCTCTTCTCCCAGGTAACTAGTGGCAGGAAAAGAGGAAACGACCTCAAATGGCACAGGGGAGGTTTAGATTGCGTATTAGGAAAAAATTCTTTACTGAAAAGGTGGTGAAGCATTGGAACAGGCTGCCCAGGGAGGTGGTGGAATCACCATCCCTGGAAATGCTTGAAAAACACATAGATGTGATGCTTAGGGACATGGTTTAGTGGTGGACTTGGCAGTCCTGGGGTAATGGTTGGACTTGATGATCTCAAAGGTCTTTTCCAACCTGAATAATTCTATGAATAAGGCTTTGCCCCACAGCAGTGCAGTGTCCTCTGTGCACAGGGGTGTTAAAGGTACACAGCACTGTCCCTTTCATTACTGAGTCCCAGCAGAGACAGAGCAGCATGGCAAAAAATCATAAGGCACAATTTTTGTTTGGATGGAGGATTGCACAGTGTTGTTAAAATGCTGAATTACTAGTTTTGCACTTCAGGCCTGTTTCTCCCATCATTCACACCAACTGCCATAAGAACTCAAGTGCAGTTACTACCTCAGCACGGTCCCATTAAACACAGAAGACTAAACCTGAACTAAACACATTGCCTGGTCAAATGAAAGAAGAAAAGCCTTAGCAGATTTAGAGACTATTTCTTGTGTACTTATTGTAAATAACTCAGAATTTCAGAGCAGGATAATATATAATGAAAATAGCATGGCTTTGGCACCACCTTTTAATTTAAAACTATGACCTCCCCTTAAATACATCCTTTTCATATTTAGAACTAAATTTACTAGAAACTCTCCACATGACAATATTTTAATACTTTCTGGGAGACTGGTCTGGAATAAGACTAGACTGTACCTACACACCAAGTTTTGGGACAAACACAAAAAATTATATCTGGCTTATTGTGCTGCTTTATGCAGTCCCCCCCAAAAAAAAAAAAAAAGACTCACTGTAAGTGCTCAGTTTGAATAAAGAGTCTCTACCTGTTTGGCGAGACCCTATTATGTTCCAAATACATTGTTGCCCTGGTCATAGTGTCTTGATAATGAACTGTATAAAGCAAGGATTAATTCATTGTTAACTGCTTTATCTCAAACTATGCAGACCTTGCAAATCATTTGCATTTCAAAGCAGGGATTTGCTCAAAATATTCAGATTGGCTTGAGAACACCTGCTTTTCAGATGCAGCAAATAACATACACACACTGTTTCTGAAAGGCAAACTTCAATCTTATCATGAAATTCAGTATATCAGAAACCAAAGGATGGAAAAATAAATAATTTGAAATGCATAAGCAACATTCTAGAGCTTTTTTTCTCTATACTAATGCACAGGGATATATTGGAGGTTGAGGCTTTTGCCAGGCATTTTTGTTCCTTGAGTCACCTCAGTAGCAGGACAGAAGCATCAGCCAGAGGGGAGAAGCATGGGGTTTACAGTGTGCTGGCACATGACTGGCATCTCATTGTGGAGCTGCTCAAAGAGCAGCTGCAGAGGAAAGTAAGTGTGCTGCCTCCCAGCTCCTCATCTAGGTCATACATGAAGACAGCACATTAAAGGAATACGAAAGAAAAAAAAAAATGCAAACACAGTATTTCAAGCGGTGCCGGCTGAAATGTTGAAAACAGATGAAAACCTTAGAGCTTTCTACATGGTATGCATAAGAAGCACAGAAGGGAGGAGTGCCAGGGGGATTGGAAGTGACCTGGCTGAATTGTTAAAAGCATGTAAGTAACCATCAGGAAATGTTTGACTGTCAAATGCGGAATGACACAGTGAGTATTGCATTTTTCAAGGATCCAGAAAACTTAAATTCTGTCTTTTCTGAGGCGTTTATCTGACTAAACATTGATATCTACAATGGAGGTGCCTGAGTTTGTTATCTTAGCAATGGAAGGAAATAGGTATTTTTTGACTGATGAATTTGATTTAATTCAGATACTTATATTGGGAGGTGATGACTCACCACCAAGAGGTGACTGTATCTCCGATATTTGGTCAGAAGAATCCTGCCTCTGTCTTCTTGAGACACTGCTAACCCTTTGCAGTTAACCCTAACATGCCTCATTTATCCCTTACTGAAGCAGAGATATTTGTCTCAAAGAGAAAAGACTTAACCATTTATTTTTAAGGAATACTTGGATAGAAGTTATTACATGTATATATAATTCTGTGAATACAGAGTTAACAGCATTTTTAGTACTCAAGGAAATGTTCTCATAGTCACTGCCAACCAAAAGAAGCTACCCACAATGCAGCTGGAAAGCCATACGACTGTTCATACATTCAGTGATATAATCTTTTGTAATAAATTTACCGAATTGAAGACAGATGTCTCAGCTTTCTTGCATTGCTCCTGTGAAAAACATTAATTGTTTGACCTTACCAACTTAAACACTATGCATGCAGAATCATAACACTTTGGGGGAAACTTTTGCTTTTAAATTGCTCATTCAAATCTAAGATGGTTCAAGAGAAGTTTCAGCTGTTGCCTGGTCAGAAATTTGAAAGAAATTTTTAAAACAGACTTTAAAATTTAAAATTTTTAATTTTAAAATGGAATTCCCTGGCCATCGGGAAAATTTTCCTCATGGAAAAATTCTCATGGGATTGGTTCATTTGTACCTTGAGCTTCCACTTGGGTCACAAGCTGACAAGATGCTTGCAGCTTCAGGAGAGAGGTTATGGATGCAGATTAGACTCATCCCATCAAAACCAAGGCTAAAGGCTAAGGCACCTGTGTTACGATGACAGTCAGCCATGGTTCTCTGTAAGCCATGGATCACCTGTGGTTCTGCATAGCCTTCTGGGAGAGCCTGTTTCTTCAACTATGAGACAGAAAGACTGAGCTGACCATTTACCATTATTTCCTATAATCCACCTCATTGAAGGGTGCACATTTTAATGTAATGTTTCCAAACCTATATTTCCATAGGTAATCCCACAACCACTTTGACCTTCTTAATTTGGAGGCACATTAGAAGATGAACATGAAAAGAAATATTTCAGTTACGAAATAATATTCTATGGGACAAGGGGTTTGTTTGTTAATTTTCTTCTTTAATTGCACCAGTGAGTTGTAGATGACTTACTGAGGTCCCTACCAAAAGAAAGTGTTCTGTGATTCTGTGTTTCTATTAATAATCACTAGAACTAGAGTTCTCAAATATTTATTTTCTTTTGAGCAAAAAAATGAATTCCAAAGAAAAAACTTAGTCATAAAAGCAAAAATTCTGGTTTGTTTGTTTGTTGCTTGGTTGGCTTTGTTGTTTTTTCTTTTTTCTTTTTTCCTAAATGATATGCAGAAAAGAATTTAGGGTTCTTTTTTAAAGTTTTTCAAGGTAAAACTGTAGTGTTCGGTTTCAATGCCATTGCATTTTTTCAACACCAATTTCTGTTTGATTTATCTGAAATTTCTCTGAAACTGGAAGAGATTTTTGTTGGGATGAGGCAGTCAGGCTATCACTTGGAAATTTCCCATCCAGATTGGGGCATCCTCTGAAAGACAGACTGCAGTTGAGCAGGCATTGGTACTAAAGGAGTAACTGGGTGAAATTGTATTGACTGAGTCAAGCAGGAGGTCAAACTACATAATTATAATGACACCTCTGGCCTTAAAAATCTATCTCTACCTGCATAAATAATGCATCAAGCATTATACATGGTACGCAATAATGATATGATTAATTATTTCTGATTTTCATTACATGTGCAGCTGCTAGTCTTTACTTATCAAAGTTACTCCTTCATAAAGGCATGATCTTTGAAAAATTGAGGATATGAAGAAAAATGTGAGTCAATGTGTTGCACAGGGTTCACATTCATGAGCTGGTTGATAATTTACTGACTATCTTGTCTTCTCTTTTTCAGTTGTTTTTACCCTTCTTCTTTTCCTGGCTACTGCTAACTAGAGACCAGAATTAACTAATATAAATTTGTTCATATAGAAAATCTTGTTTCTTTTCCTCTGTGCCAGTCTTTCTCTAAGTTCTTAAAAGGACTCAGCATTTACCCACCAATGTAATTACCCATGTCCTCAAAAGAGTTCAGAGCTCATTTAATCATGAAACACTTGAGTTAGACTTTCAAAAATGTTCTGTTTGCATAACCCATGTTTTGAAATTCTTATCTTTACAGACACGTCTGTGCTTTGACTCTAGTGAGGGTAAGGATTAGGAAGACCAGAATTCAAAACATAGATGAAACACTACTAACAAGAAGTACTGATTCTTTGAAGGTAGGGGAGGAGGAGAGTTCTGCAGGGAGACCACCCCACCAGCAGACCGAAATGCAGAAATTGGGAGGTATTAAATGCACAAGCAAGAGAACCCTGTGGAGGCTGCTGTGAGCACACAGGCTTGTTTGGGGGCTTGTTTTTATGGAAAAAAAGTGAGCGGCACTTCAGAGCCATTCTCCAGGCTTTTCTGATATGTCAAAGCCACATTTGGCTTTGCTATTACATGGAAAAACTAAGTTACAGAGAAAAGCTGGTCAACTCACAGTCAGAAGTGGAAATCAATGATTTCCATTAAAGCCATTGGCCAAATTTAGGTAGATTTCAGTAGGAAGGGAGGGTGTTAGTGCTCAAAATATTTCAGTATGTACTTCAACAGAAATAACCCTTTCCAAAAAATATTTTATTAGGATATATCTGAAGCCAAATAGAAACACATGCACAAAAAGCCTTGTGGAAAATGCAGGGGGGAAAAAAATCCAATATGATAATTTAGTTGGGTTTTTTTAAGTATCAGTCCACAAAAAAGTTCTGTTTGTGCTAGAAAAGTATAGCATGATGTCTCTCAATAATACCAACAAAACCAAAACCCATCACAAAATAAAACAAAAGAAAAAACAGACCAAGCTGCCAGGAAATTTTAGAAGTTATAGCTGAATCTTTAAAACAGTCAAGAGTGTGTTGGCATCAGGAGGGTGTTGCATCTGGTATGTGGCCTTCCATGAAAATGAAGGTGTAATCCTGCTCCAGAGATAACACTAAAAGGTTTGATACTGATTTCAGTGAGAGTCTGGTGAAAAAACAAGGTCCAGGCCTCCCCCATTCCACCCACATAATTTAGGCACCTATCTCCAGTTAATGTAACAGAAAGCCAAAGTCTTTCTCTCTGTTATTACCTAATCCTGGAGATGCCTGAAACTTATTGGGACCTTTCTGATCAGCCTGAAAATTCCCAAGGCACCTCAGCTTGTGTTCCTACATGTTGTTAGGAGCACCTGGCTGGGGAGTTGGCACTGACTGCTGCTTCAGGGCCACCGTAATGAAAAGTTCAGGTGGAAAAGTGCCTGGGGCTACAGCTTTGTGTAGTTTTTTGTTTAATTTGGTGGTGCAGCTGGCTGACAAGATTCTTCCCCCATCTGTTGTTCCCACCCCCACATCATAATTTGCCTGCTCCTCGGTTGCTCTCTTGCAACAGTCTGTGGGGCTTTGCTGGAAGTAGGATTTTTTAAATGACCCCTCTTTGGAAAAAACTTTAGAAAATAACTGTGTTTCAATACAACTCACTCTTGTTGTCCAGCTTACAGCTTTGCTATGTGTGCAATTACACCAGAAATACTGAGCACGTAAAAATCTCTGATGTTAAAGCAGGAACGGGATAGCAGGAGGGATGAAGTCGTAGTGAACAGGCTTTGCCATGGGTGGGAATCTCAGCACAGGTTTCCTGTGAACAGAGGTCACCAGATGTACTCTGAACGTGCTGAATTCCTGCTGACAGCGTGCAGTCATTTTGACCCAGGCCCACGTCTTGTGCAATAGTCATAAGAATTGTTTTTGCAGCCAAGATGTATCCATGTATGGCTTTTAGGCCTTGCCTAACGTGATGGGACTTAAAACATATATTTCAAAGAATACCAGAATAACCAGCTACGAGGGCATGTCCAATGTGTTGAAGTAAGGCTTTACTGGACTGGACATTTGACTGCTTCTGGTTTTTAATAATGGCTGTGCAGTGTAAACAGGGAGTAACAGTGAAACATCATATGGTCAAACCCTGCTGGAACTGCAAAGGCTTGAGTACTGGGGTCAAGATAATTTAAATAGGTGAAATCTGAAAAAAAAACCCCAACCTTATGATGATTCACCTTTGTGAATCATCATAAACCAAACTACTTTCTGAGCTCTTTTCTCCTTGTAGAACTGCTTCTATAGTAAAGTTTAAGACTACACTATGAGCAGAATTATTCTTTTTTAGGTCTGGGATATGAAACTTGTGATATTTTAAAAATTAGGCTCATTAACGTAGTCATGCCCTTTCTATGGCAGCCAAGGACCTTAACAGCAATAAAATAAAATGTAAAGGCCACATGTGAGGCCTTCCTTGCTGAAAAGTCAAAAATTGCTTATCTTGCTGGGGCACAAGAAGCTGTGGAAAGCAGGAAAAAGAATTGCAGTGGCAATGCCTGAAGTCAATTTCTCTGGTGAGCGGCCCCATGCTAAACACAGTCTATAAATCCTGTGCAGAAGACTGATTTGAATGTTTTCATGCACTACTGACTTTCAGGTGAATACTTTCTGGCCCAAAAGTAGGTTAGAAAGAAAAGAGATTTGAGGAGTGTGACCTGTTTGTTGAGTTGCACAGTTAAACGTGCCAAACCGGCTTTCAGGGAAGTATTTTGAGCTCCCAGTTTGGTTTACTTCAAATGGAGATGCACTTGCAATTGGCACAACAGATGCTGGGACAAGGCAGTGAGTGGCAGCCAGCGATGAAGTCAGGAATTTGTTAGCAAAGCCAGCAGCACACCACTGAAAAAAGTGTTCACCTTTAGGAACAGAGAATTAACATGACTCACCAGACACTGCAGTATTGTGTATCTCTGACAGTTATCTTCTGTGCCTCACTATTGCAAGCCGTGCAAACATCTCAATGTCATCCTGCTTGTTTTTTTCCTGCGGTGTTTGCCTAAGACATATGATGTGGGATGACAGCAGAGAAAGAGAGAAACGACCCCACTTTTGAAATCATTGAAAATCCCCGAAGCTCATCAGGATATTGGGTGATGTTATCCTTGTGTGTTTGTCTGGGGGTGGTTGATTTTCTCGGAGGAAGCAGGGAAGTTAATTAGACTCTACTGAAGTAACAATGAAGATTTAAATCTCCTTCTTCTGCTATTCATGAGCAAATAGACTAGAGATGGTTGAACCTGATCCCACTGTGGCACCTCACACATGCATCTGGTGACTTTTACTGCAGCAGACTTTTCTTAGTTCAGATTTTCAAAATTCTGTCAGAGCCTGCTACTCAGCTGAATAATCTAAGTGTTTATTTACATGCACATATATGCACTCAAAAATAATTGACTGATGGAATGACTATGTATTTATATTCTGTGGATACATGACTGTTTTAGTTATTTCATATTGGCATTACATGTTAAAAAGAGCCAACTGACAAAGTACAGTACTTTGTTTATTCTTTGCTTTCATTTCTTTCTTACAGTTCAAAATCTGATTCTAACCTGGGAAGGAGCTTGTGAGTGACCTGTCCAGCACTTTCCCCAGGACAAGAGCCTGAGTCATGACATAAGGGTGGCAGAAAATGCCCCTCCATCACAGAGGCATATTAAAACAAGTAACCTTTCCTTAATTTTGAGCTAGGGTGCTCTGCTAACCACTGAAGTCCTGCTTCATATATTCAGTGTCTGGAGGACAAACTGCCATGCAATGTACAAATTACCCCTATCTCTAGCAGATACACACAAAGATAATCACCACAGGTTTAGAGACGATCATTACTGATGCTCATGCTAGTAACTGGCCAGTCAGAAATTTTTCAGAGAAATATTTTTGTGTCAGAAAAACGCTGATGCACTGAGGTGGAGCCTCTTACAGGGAAATGCTGAGCTAGGTGGAAGTTTTGGTGAGAAGGGATGCTCAGGTGCACTCTGTAGTGTCTTGTCAAAGTCAAACCTAAAGAGGAAGGGAGAGGCTTTGTCCCTTCACCTACCTCACCCTCAGCCCATGGGTCAACACCTGGGAGCCCCTGTGTCTGTCCTGGTCACAGGGAACAGGGATGGAGCAGGGTCCTGGGATGGAACAGGGTTCTACCTCCTCTGTTGCCCTGCAGGGTCCAGCCAAGAGCCTTCATCCTTGCAGGGCAGCTGGGTGTAGCCCCAGGGCTGCAGCGGCTTCCTGCACCCACAGGCACTGACCTCATTGGGGAGCCCAGTGATGTCCATGCAAAAGCATTAGAGATGTGGCATAAGAAAGAAACCCTAATTTTTTTCAAATTATTTATCAAACAGGGAAAGAGATGCTTGTTCAACTGTTACCCACAATTTATGGGACAGATTAGCCACTGCGAGTAGTGAGTGGTATCGGACAACACCTCCCAAGATATCCAGCTGTGCAGTAACACTTAGTACTGCCTTCCATTTAAGAAACATTTTACACAGGGCTTCTTAGGCAAGCTAGACTTTTAAAATTAGACTTTGAGTCCACACAGCAGATTGCATAATTCATTTTGCTACTACATAAATGGCAGTTTACTAATTTCAGTTCCTGAACCTGACTGTCAGAGGGAACCTTCTGCACCATTTTCAGCAGTCCCTCCCCGCAGAGCTCTGTGGAGGCATGAAACTTCCCTTCCCTGGCTGCAGCCCTCACAGCCATTTCTTATATATAAGTGCCTGTGTATTAATATAGGCATACAGTGCACAGGCAGGCACACATCACTACACAGGAATAGCTTGGCATACTGTATGCGGGTGGGGAGTTAAAGTAGCAAAGGGATGGTATGAACAGACAATTCAGGTCCTTTTAGGAATATTTGAAATAACAGTTTTAAATGCAGAGCCTGGCTGTGGTTTTTGTTTAATTATTTTTTTCACTAACACTATACTTCTAGAAGCACATAAAGAATCACAATAAAAAAATAAATTAAAAATTAGAAAGGTATGTTTTGTTAGAAAGCGGCAACCTGATACTCTTTATTGGTACCTCCTACATTCAACCCAATTCTTCTGAAGCTCTAGAGCCTGTAGAGAAAGGTCTTTTTCACATTTCCTTCCCACAAAGAACTCCTTTGCTATGAGATCTGTAGTATTGTGACATGGACATGCAACTGGGTCACTGGTAAATCCTCCCTACACCCAGGACCTTGAGGCAGCTTCCGATGCAAACTCAATAATTTATGAGCCCCAAATCCAACTTGACTGTAGCTCCTGGATCTTTAGCAATAAGGCTAGACCCCCAGGAATGCCCAGGTTGTATTAGAGCAGCTGGGAGTTTATAATCTCACGTATGTGGTCAGGAGCGTGAAACCTCTGCTTTTTTCATAATTTTCAGTCCCCTTCCCACATTTGGAAATCTTGGATCAGTCTTCCAAAGTTTACAATTCCAGGGTAAATCTGGCAGGAAGATTCCCCCTCAGTGTGTACCACAGGGCTTTCAGACTATCGACCAGCTGATCCTTGCCTTTACTAGCAGCAAAATTAGAAATGTAATTTACAGCCAGGTTTCAGCAGCACACATTCCTTGCGAACAAGCAGGTGCTTTGGAAATTTAGCTGTTACTGTGTCTTTTTTCAGATTATTGGAAATAAACACATTGAAATTGCCTAGTTGCAGATTCAATTGACTGGGTTGCATCCCCAGTAACAAGCTGGTATGGAGTGGTGTGGTTTTGAAGTGAAACGCCTGATCAGCTCCATGTAGTGCACACTGGTTCTGTTTCCAGGGCAAGCCCATGTAGAAGGAAAGGAGACAAGAAGCTCTGCTGGAGGCATGCACCAAGCCTGCTCCAACCTCTGGTGGGTCATAAAGGTCCAAAATAGTGACTGGGCCTTTGGACAGCTTCAAACCATATGTGTAGTGGTGATATTCAGTCTAGACTAAATTTAGTCCAAAGCAAAACCCCTGGACCACATGTGGTGCATATGTAGGAGCTTTAGCAGCAAGGGCTTTGATCCATTGATCTGCTTTTATTGTGATGAAATGCATACAAATATAAAAACCTTAGAGTATTAAAACTTAGCCTTCACTGAAAATCTCCAGGTTTGGCAAATCTGATCAGTCATAATCTATCAGTCTTTCAGAGCTCATTCATGAAGTGTAGCAGAGATCACATCTTGAAAAAAAATATTAATGTGATTTTTATAACCTGTAGTGTCATTTATTTTTTTCTGTCTGTCAGATGAATAAAAAGGGTAATTTTTCTCGTGATGGTATTATCCACTGAGGTAAATCAGGTCCAGATTCTAACAGGAACTTTTGGCTTTGGTTTTTTTATTATTATTATTTCAGTTTAAATTAAACTGCTTACTTATCATCTTGAGTAAAAGTACGCATTTCCTAACAGAAAATATTCAGTGTGAAAATCCCTGCTTGAAATGCCCAATTTCCTATATTTATAATGAAGTATATTGGCAAAGTTAGTTTCGTTTATTAACTTTTGGGATATGTTGCTCATGCACAGTACTTGTTACTCTTTATTTGCAATCCCTCTATTTTAAGTGCTTTGTTATCTATTTAAGAAGTATAAACAAATGCATGTGATTAAAACTGGAGACTGTACACCTCTGAAGGTTTAAATTAAAGAAATAAGGAGGAAGAAATGTGATACAAGTACCAAGCCCCACAGTACTTCAATGCCCACTCAAGTTCAGGAGAGTGGCAGTGGCTGATAGACGTGCTAAGCACTTGCCATGACGTACTGACTTTCCTCCACCCTTCCTTCCCATGCAGGATGCTTTGTGTAGTCCAGATACTTGGTCATCCCACTCTCCAGAGATGGCTGATGCAGGGACTGCAATAGCTGAGGCCACACACTTGCTGTGACTGTGTGCTGGGAAAGTGCTGTGTCTGCTCCCAGGTCTTCTGTTTCATGGCAAGAGCCACTGCCAGGGGCAAGTCTGGTGGGTAAAAGTACAGCATGGCTATAGCCCTATTCTCCTCTGGGGGGACTGGTGTGTGTCTGATGTTCTGTGTGGCCATGTCTTCCAGCTGCTTTCAAGGCCACTGAAGGGATCTCCATCCTCTGGTGAAGGCAGTGGGAATAGGGACTGTGGGATTTCCCCAGGCTGTTCCCTCACACTCATCTTCCAAGGTTTGCAGTGAGGATGCCAGGCCGTCCTCAGATCAGTCAGATATGAGGAAAAATGTTTAAATGCTGCCTTGAGGCAATTGGCAAGCAAATGAGCCATTTACCTGAGATGTAAATGAACAAAAAAAACCCTGAATTTAAGGCAATTCATAATCTGCAAATTGTTTGTTCTAAGTCATCACCACATATTTCTGAATAGCAATTATTATTGAAAATTTTCAGAACTATCAGAAGTTATTTGCACAACTAGAAATTATCCATATTATTAAAGAATATTACTGCAACAGCTATTCTAGTCTGCTGAGTTTATCATTAATCATTTATTATTATACAGTGGTCATAGTTTCGCAGTGTGGGAACAAGTGCAAACAAATGTAATATGGATGGGGTCAGCTACTGTGTCAGTAATGTCATTTGGTCTCTGAACTCATGGCAACTTGGAGAGCTTTCCAGCAGAACACCGTACAAAACATAATAAAACTTTCTTACCTGAAGTAAAACATGGGGTAACAAATACTTCAGCTATTATGTGCCAGGGAAAGACTAGGACAATTAGCCAGGAAACTTTTAACATCAAGATGTTGTGAACAAAGCTAGTGTTATACTAGAACATATAAACAGAACCACACATAGTCTGTAAGACGGATGAAATCCTCTTGGTACTCTCTGCCAAACTGCTAAGGCTTCAACCAAGCAACTATTCAGTTTTGGCCATAGGACCACAAGAAGACGGGTACCAATCACAGAGAGCTCTCTCAGGGGGGAGCAGCAGAAGTTATGAGAGTTATGACTATGTTGCATGACATACAACTGTTTCCTGAAATGAATGGGATTGCTTAATCTGAAAAAGACCTGCCAACAATTTTCAAATATGTAATAGGCTGCTGTGAAAAGGAAGAGAAAAAAAAAATTATTTTTGTCCTTGGCAAACACAAGAAAAGGGATATAAGTTAAGCATCTGGAAAAACTTTCTAGGAAGAGTGCAGCATTAAAAGTAATAGGCTGGAAATATTGAAGAATATGCACCCAGAAAGGTTTTTAAGAATGTATGAGGTGGGCGTAGGCTAGGAGTGACATGAGAGTGACATCTTGCCACGGGACAGGTGAATTGGCTAGATGATTTCTCAAGACTGCACAATCACAAGTCTACTACGATTGTGTCTTTCCTTGGTTCTTTTCCTTAAGCCCTCCATAATCAATGTTTGCTGTTTCCACTACGAAGTGCTAATATCTGTTGCACTAGCTGCAGTCCAAAGCAGTCACCAGAAAGGTGACAGCATTAGTGAAACAGCATTTACGACGTAAGCCACAAATGCTGTGGAATGAAAATCCTCAGGCACATGTGTAACATTTTCCAGGATTCTCCTTTTTACCATGAGAACTGAAAAGTATGTAGTTTTGTTTTTAAGTCCTGATCTTTTAACTCCTGTATCTTGTAAACAAACAGGGCTATAACAATATTCTCTGCTTCGCTTCCCTCTTTGGGAAAGAAGCCTTGAAAGCTTAACTTGATACTGCAACTTTCAGGTGAGCCTTTGGCTCTGTGCAACTTTTGGCTTAAAAGCTCTGGGAAGAACACCTGACTTCAAAACAGGTTTATTGTCATTCAGCTACAAGATGAAAAGTTCAGTGTAGCTGTGTGCAATACACAGCACTAAAATCTTTGATCTTTTATATTTCAGTTCACATTTACAGTTGTGGAAGTTACACATACCATTTCTTTCAAATGCATCTGAAAGTGTTTCCTTCAGCCTTCAGGGTTGTTGTATTTTCCCAATGCAAATGTATTTGTTTGTTGTCATGTATTTAGACTTGGAATTGTTTCCCACACACCATCTCTGAAAAATAATGAGCATGAACATTTTATTATTAAAATAACCCATATCCATTACAATTAGCAATGGAGGCTAGTGTCAGGGTTTTCTGACCGACAGTAATGTGTGAATTCATAACAAGATTTAGTACAGCCAGATTTTAGCATCCTGTCAAACATGTAAGTAGAATTTAATGTATTCAAATCCATGTTTTATAGTGCTCAAGTTTACAAGCTTATTAGCACTGATGGTATGGTAATATAAACCTTTTCAGCTATTTGTACTGTAAAATAGTGAGAAATATTATTGGATAATTAATTACATATTCTTTCAAAAAGCTCTCCATCTATTTCCATTTCTCTGTCTCCACCTAATTCTGGATAAGATTAATTTCTTTTTCCCTGTGCATTATTATTATTCAGTTCCTGCTACATTACTGCTACCACCACCAGTTACACTGAACAGCTGAACTCGAATATGAAGCGGCATATTTTTTCCAAATAGGTAAGAGTGCAACTACAGTTAAGTTTCCTTGTAAGAAAAATACAGTCTGTCCACCTCCTTTATCAGCTTCATGGATATTCAGGTAGCAAATGTTGACAAGTTTGTTTCTTTTAATTATGTGTTACTTTATGAAAGCTGGAGCTTGTCCTGTAAGATGTGGAGCTCGTAACATGTTTTTGTTGCCTCAGATATGGGCTACTATAATATGCTACCCTGGTGCTTAGTGTAAGAACATTTGAGAATGGCATTTCTTGTTGGATAAGGTTCCTTTCTTACAATATTGTACAGGAACAATATGTTTTAGCTCTGCTCCATGACATGTACTGCCATCAAGACGATTTTTGGGTAGAGTTTAAGTGACAGTTTTGGTGTGCTGTATACAGTCCTGACTATCCGAAAGATTAATTAATTTCTGTGCAATACTTTCATTGCTAGTATAGTCACCAATACGGCTGAAGTCACATCCCTTAGTTTAAATGAGGGACGTTCTTCAGTTATGGTCCTAAAGGCTGGAATGCTTTTTTGCTGCATTCCAGTAGAGCACTTTGTGGGTGATCAGAAGCTTTTACATATTTTTCTGGAGAAACATAGGAAGAATGTGGAATGGCCTTTCTGACAAAAGGAAGAAGGGAAGCTGACGTGGTGGTGAGATCCAGTCCTTCATACATATCTAGATCTGCTGTTGGAGAACTTGACTTCCCAGAAGTCTGGGTTTGACCTCAGCAGCTTCCATTCCATTTACCATGCAACTCAGCACATTTCAAGTCCAAGTAGACCTCTCTAAAAAATGGTTTAGGAAGGAAAGATGCCCTGCCATCAAGCTTGTAACGTAATCCTGTATTTTGGGACACTTCTTAATACTGGTGAGCGATTAGTTCCAAGGCACAGAAGGCACATCCCTAGCAAAGAGCAAGGATCAAGTTTTCCAGAGTGACATTCGTTATACTGGAAGGACAGGGAATAGTGCTGTCCCTGCTTCAGCCTGTTCAGATCTGGCAAGGTTGTGGTTGCGCCACTTTTATATGATTAATGCTCTGTGCTTGCAGTACCAGGTTGACTGTTTTGATAAATACAGCAAAATCAATCAATCTCAGTCTCTCTTCCTTACAGTTCAGATTTATTACACCTATAGAGGGACTAGAATAAAACACTTTTCTGTATTAAAGGATGACTAAAACAGGCCTACCTGAAAATCCTAAAACTGGGGGATTTAAGACAGAAACTAACGTACAGAGAAACTACTGTGTTCTTTTCCGTTTCCAATTCTTCTAAAAATAGTTAAGATATTTAATTTTCTCTACAGAAACAGACATTCTTTTGCATTTGTGTTTTCCATAGGTGTGAATGCACTGAATACAGGAATTGCAAATTTGGCATAATTTATTATTTTAGAGGAAACTTCATTCCCATTTCAAGATGCTACTTAATTTTGATCACTGAAATGAGCTCACAGTCACATTTCTTCATATACATCGCAGAGGAGTTGACTAGCAGATCTCATGATAAATGAGCAGGGCTTTTTTGGTGTGTACCCACTGGCTCCATCTCTACCCTTGTTGTTCCTCCTCATTTGTCATTCAGAGCGATGTGCCTCAGTACTGCTCTGACCAGCAGGTCACTGGGGTAGGATGAATTTGCTGACAAATAGTTAGGGCTGGTAGCTCTAAGGCAGGCAGTGCATTGGTTGCAGACTTCCCAGGCTGTCAGCTGTCACAGTTGCAGAAGTTGCTGCACAAAGTGATCATGGAGCAAAACAGTTTTTTCAAGCTGAAGTTAAACTGTAACAATTAAATGTATCACATCATAACCAATGAGAATGACTTTGTTTAAGGGACTCTTGGCACTTAAAACTTGGGGGCTTAGTGTGTGCCTCCCTGTAATGATTACGTAATATCACAACGGGAAAATTTAAACACATGAAATATAAATAAATACAAAATAATGTGATGAGTCACAGCATTATACAAATAGCAGAATTTAAGCTCCATCAGCCAATGTGAGCAGATTCTAGCTAGGAAAAGGGGAGCAGTGCAAATGTCACTAAAGACCTTTTTGGCCTGTATTGACTATTTCAGTGATGCAAGTTTGTGAAACTAGAAAACATATTTTTGTCCACAATGAATTTGGAGATCAGGGCCCCAGAAATATAAAACAACTTAGATCAATGAAGACTCATCCTACAATACAGTGATGTTTTGTGTTTCTCAGTGCTGTTCTAGTTCTGAGCTTCTTAAACTCCGTAACATTTTTCTGCTTCACATAATTGGAGACATCAGATGTTGAAAAAACCTTATAGATCCCCTCATCCACCCCCATGACAATACAGAATTGTCCCCACAGAATATTTATTAGTGCATTGTCCAGTCTAGTTTTAAACGTCACAGCTGATGGAGCTGTTCCATTTCCCTTGGGATAATATTACACAGCATAATAGCTTCTGCTTTCAGGAAGTTTTACTTAGTATCCAATCTGAATTTTCCCATACACAGCTTGATCCCAGCTGTAAAACCTTGTAGCAAACAAAATAATCCTTCAACCTCTTTGTAAAAGTGAGAAAAAGGAGAAGAGGGTAATAAAATTGCAGTGGTTGGTACCAAAAAAATTTTCTTACTGCTGATATGGGAGGAAAAAAAGGGTGCATGTGTACATCTTTTAATCCCAACTGTTCTAAAATCCAAGAGAATTTTTGGCCATTGACTTAAATTGGGCCAAGCTTTAATGACATGTCTATTCGGAGTTCCACGTAAATGAGGGAAAAGGCTCTAGAGTATTCCCTTGTGTAGATGATGAAGGCCACATCCTTACAAATACTTAGAACTTGGAAAAATAATGAGCAGTGCAGAGAAGTTCTCGTTTACTGCAAGACTCATGCTTGTAATTGTTGTGATCCATGGCAATTTCAGGCAGCTCCATAGGTCATCACCAGGGTCAAAATGTGAGCAGTAGTGGTGCAGGGAAGAGATCTCCCAGCTTTCTCATCTTCCACTAGATGGAAAAGTGAATGAGGCTGGATGACACTGCACCTCGGAATTTTCATTTTCTGTCTGTGCCCAAGAACATCGATGAAGGACTGTAACACTCTGAGGAACAGCCCATCTCCTGCCCCATCCTGAATCTGAACTGCTGAGTTTATCCCCATCCATCACGTACGCTGGGAGTCATTGAGACAGCTTCACTAAGGACTCCCCCATTATTTCCCTTCATCTCCTTTATTTTACTCACCACCCCCTTTCCTATAACTTGATTGAAGACATAAAAGGGAGGCACAATCTTTTCCTGTCTTTTAATTTAATTTTTTTATTTTATATTTATTTTCTGCATCAGTTTTATCTCCTTTTTCACTGCCTCAGGTTACTTTCTATTTGGTTTCAGCTTTCCTATTTCCTGCTGAACCAAGAGAGAAACGCACTCCTTCGGACAAGAGTCTGACACAGCAGCTGGTAGAAATGGGAAGAAATGGCATGCTTTTGTATATTTATTTTCTAGTGAATCAGCCTAAAGGTTAGGAATGTGCTAATTCCAAACCAGAGTGATGTCAGAGAAATGGGAGGAATTTTCAGGTTTTTTAATGTTTGTTTGTTGTTCCCAGGATTTCCTTTCCCCTTTAAAGTGAGATTGATAGTTTTGTTTGAAGGAACACCTTTTTGATATGCAGATTTTACTGGATATAGGTGAGAAAAAACAATACCTTCTATGGAAAACAGGAAGGAAGATACCTTATCTACAAAATATATTTTCTGTCAAAACCAGATTTTGATGGGAAAACTTCATTGTCTCATCTTAACTTCCCAAAATCATTTTATGGCTGATAGTGTACTTAAACACTGCTGATTTATATCTGCTCATGTTAGCTGTGAAAATGAAAGAAAAGCTTGGGAGAATGGCTGCTAGGAGACATTTTTCATACATTTACATTTATTAATTCATTTTAGTGACAATTTAATTAATGGATTTTAGCTTTCTAAAACTTTCTGAAGAACATCAGCTGAGACTTACAAAGGGCTCAGGCTCTCAGTGTACTGCACCAAAATTCTGGACTGAGGATTGGCACTACTCCACTTTCCCTGCAAATCGCATTAAGACAACAATCCCTTTTATAGGAATATTTACAGTCAAGATTCATCCTGGTAAGATGCCTGCAATGTGGATCCGACAGCAGAAGTTTACCTTCACAGCTAGATTAACTGATAAGAAGTGGGTGTGAAATTTCAGAAGTGCCAGCACATTAAATCTTCTTTGAATTTTGACTGGAGTACTCTGCTCCCCTTTGAGGAATTTGGTAACACAGAGCTCACAAGGAGGGTTAAATACAGAAGCTGTTGTTTGAAATGAAGCAAGGTAAATCATTTTAGGGAGAGGATGGAAACGGCTTGCTAGGTATTTTGAGTCCATACAAAGATATTATCATTCTGGAATATGAAACCTCTGAAAGGTTATCTGAATCATAAAAGTTTGTGCCTCTCATGTTCAAAGGAATGAAACAGTCTTAATAAAAACTGGCAGTACTCAGGCATTACAACCAGCTACCTGCGGGAGCTGCAGTGAACTTCACCTAAAGCTGAACAGCACAATCTTTCTTACAGTGCCCATCTAAATATGTTGTTTGGACACGTTTGGGGTTTTACATCGCACACACTTTGAAAACTCCACGACATGTGATAGCACTTTGCTCAGAGGCAAATTCTCACAGGAACCTCATGTTACATATTTTACATCCCTAACGTAATTATCAGGCCAAAAAACATACATGGGAGCAATGAAGCTTGACCACTGGAACATTGCATTTCCAGTTCATGGCGGTTAATCCTGAAGGAACCAAAGAGAGAGAGGAAATCCGGGGGGTGCTGAGCTGAACTTCAGAAGCCGGTTCAGATTAATGCTGGATCATGGTTTGTTAAAAGTGAGCTGCAATCTCTGCCTAGCTGCTAGTGATCTGTCTGAGGCTACAGCATGAGGACTGCCTGCAGGGCTGCCGGTCATTTTCTATTGCTAATTTATGGTTGCCAGGGATCTTTTGTTATGGCCACATGTTATGTATTTATTCTTTTTAAGTATTATTATTATTTTTGGTTTTTTGGGGTTTTTTTAAAGCCAAGAGGAAAATGCGAACTAGCCTGTGCTTTGCAAAATCACTGCAAGCACGCTGCACTGGAGAGAGGATGTACCTAATAATCACCAGCCCTGAGTCAAAGGGGAAAAAGGAAGAATACCATTGCAATTTTAAAATCTGACTATCAGTAATGAAACTCTTCAGCTAGACTAGATCAAACCAGAAACAAAAGGGAACTGGAGTTACGCTAGCAGCAGCTTAATAGCTGCAATTATCAGCTGGGCTACCAGTTGGAGTTCCCACCCATCGGAGCCCGAGGTAAAAGATGTCAGGGGAATAGAGTGAAAGGCCTGCCTGAAAATGCAAAACCACAGAGCATTCACTTGCTAAAAGACTTGGATGAGCTACTTGTTCTGGTCTTTGTGCTCTTTTAAATACAGCCATCTAGTTGTCTTGGAGACAGGCACGTGGGAAAAAAAAAAAAAAAAAACAAAAAAAAAACCCACTCAATATTCCTACCCCTGACTATAATCCCCTGTTATGGATCAGCTAAGTAATAGTCTAAATACAAAATGTATAAAATATTAACCTGACAAACTGCTCTGCTTAAGTCAATGACATATGGATAGAAGATGGGGGTAACAAGAGGTTTATTAAAATGCTCCGGTTCAGCTGCAGCAGGAATGACAGGATAAAAGCATGACTTGTAAAACAGAAAGGGTAGGGAGATATGAACACTGAAGTGCAGTTGAGCAAATTCTCCTGGAAATCTCAGTGAAGCAAACAGCAAATGAGGTTGATTAAAATTACTATAATTGTGGTGACAAGTTGTATGCCACTTGAACACCCTACTGTACATAGTTGCAGATGCAAATTTGGGCTCTAATTTGCCTGTCCTTGAAGACAGGGATGAAACTCCCGTTGACTTCAAAGGAGAGCAGAAACAGACTTTTCAATTCATAGAAAAGAAATAAATGTCTGACTTTCACACGTAAGATCAGCAGCCCTAAAATATACCTTGAAAGCATCACTGGATTTTATTGATGATAACCTGATATTAATTGCTTTTATGATCTTCAAATAAATTAGAAAACTTGAGTTACTTCTTGTTTGAATGTGGTAAGTCTGAATGTGTGTAACCAAATAACAGCAAACATTCGTATTAATACTTTTCAGGAACAACCAACATTAAGATCAGTATTTTCCCAGGTAGTGGCACGGGAAAACTCAGCTCAAGCACAGTGCTTGGCTTTAGATATGTTAAAAGGGAATTATTCTCACACTGAGCTCTCACCTTTAGAAAATCAGTCCTTCTAAAAGGATTTAAAGCAAGGCACTTAGAAGTCATCCAGAACCATTAATCACTTCTAAAAATCTTGGCAAAAGCATTTGTTTTACCAATTTACACTAATGAAGTCATGCTGTGTCTATGTTAATACACTTCTATTTAATTCTGAGACAGCCACTGTGTGCTTCCTATCCAAAAGTGGATGTCTCTTAACCTCCCTGAAGAGGACAAATATGTTTTAACATCTGGGTAACTGAGGTAGAACTAACAGACATGTTTTGCCCCTAGCTCGTACCATTAGAACTGAGTCCAGATTTGTTACTACAAACCATCAGGATATTTTTCCCCTTTATATCCTTCTCCCACAGATGGTGTGTGCATCACCACAGCCTTTTGAACGCTGTTGTTAAACCAACTGTCCGTAGTCTGCAACCTGTCAAATTCCCTTAAAAAAAAATAAGTATTTGCAAGAATATATTTCTATCACCTGCTGTCAGAAATGATTGCACTAGTTACAAAAGTCTCACTGTCAAAGTGATGCTGAAATAGAAGAAAAGAAACTGCAGTTAGGTTACCACTTATGGATGGCATTTGTGCCTAATCTATTCACTACTCACAGTACTTTGAAATTAGTGCACTTCTCTGAGAAGTCGTGGCATAACCAGCTACGTTTATCCCAGTTTAAGTCTACTGACATTAATGGGGATGCAGAGTTTTGTTTGGGTTTTTTTTTTTTTTTTTTTCTGGGTGGGGTTGGTGATCTATGAATGACATAAGCAACCTTAATTATGTATAAAGGGTAATAAAATCCTGCCTTCAGCAAGGCCTATGAGATTTGAATGCTATGCAACTATGCTTACAGTGACTGTGATTTCAAAAAAAACCCGTGACTGCTAATGAAAAATAGGCCTGAACACAGCTGAAGAGGTATTCAAGCTTGTGGTTAGGTCGATGCCAGATGTTGATGCAGAGGAAAGGGAAGCTGAGGAAATTTAAGAAAAATAGGTACATGAACCCTTAGGATATTGGGTTACCAGCCAGCTGGGAGACACCTGGAAAGGGGCTATTTAAATCTGTTTGAAGTAAGGGTCTCTTGTAGAAGGCTTGGTCAGAGGATCTGGAGAGCAGAGAAGGTGGATCTGAAGCCCTTTCTGGTCCTCCTAATGCCTTCTGCCTGCCTCGGTCTGCAAGGGGCAACCTGAAGAGCCCCACGGCCTTGGGAGAGGGGCCAGGGGCAGCGGGGGATGGCTGTCCTGCCCAGAGAGCTGGGTGCCAAGGGCACTCCAAGGGCATGGCACAAGGGGTGGCAATGGACTATTTGCAGAGAGAGGTGGAGGGACGGACAGAGAGGGTGGGTTTTATCAACTGGAAACAACTTTTCTGGGTTTTTTTATTAGCTTTAAGTTTTTTCCTACTTTTTTACATTATCTTTACATTAATGCAAAATTATTTTTGTGATGAGTAGCTGATTAGTTGGCATTTATTTCTGTAATTACCTCAAATGTCATTTCATTCACCCACATCCAAAAGACTGCTGCTAACTTTTACAGATTTCTTTTTTACAAGGTCATATATACATATGCATGAATTCATAAATACACAGAGAAATAGATAAAAATTAATTCCTTTCTACTTATACTATTTATATATAGATGTGCAATTAAATTATTTTAATCTCCAGTGGCTTGAATTGCAATCTTGCAGAAGAATACAATATTTCATTAAGTATGTATGATATATATTAGATATAAAATATATTATATGCATTGTATATATACCTCATTTTCAGAATTACATAGAAAAAAATTGAAAAAGGAAAGAGAATGCATTTTAAGGGCTATAGAAGTGAGAAGGCAAATACAAATCCTTTATTTGTTATTCACAGGATTCACCCACATTCTGTGATCTTGAAACAATTCAGTACTCAGGTAGGATTTATTTTATTACTACCAGTGATAGTCATGAAGCATAGGAAAACCAGTCAGCGTTTAAGGCACTTTTTGGAGACGCTCCAGAGGACTCGTTCTTGTTTTGATCACGGGCTTCTCCTGCCTCAGTTCTCCACCTGTGGAATGGTGGCAACCATCTTTGCTCTGCATGGCATGACATGCTCTGAAACAATGTGCATCCAAGGATATTTGGAAATTAGTGCAAGGAATCCGTATAAACATTTCACAGGGGGGCAAACAGAACAATATAAAGTGCATTAAATGATTACTCTCTGCTTTGCTTTGTAGTTTTACTCTTTTGTGTTTGCTTCTCGCTTCTGCCTGTAGTTTTGCTGAAGGGGTATGTTTCTAATTAATAAGAAGCTGAGTTTTCTGGTTGTGGCTCAGCATTTTAAGCCTAGCTGTTGCTCTCACTATTGTTCAGAAGCACACTACAGCCCCTTGGGGAAAGCCTAATTCAGACTTTAAATAGTCAGTTCAGACAGAGTTCATTTTAGCTCATCTCATTGTGGTCAGTTCCTCAGGAGAAGGGCTTGGCGTGTGCCCAGCAAAGCACCCCAGAGCCCAGGTGAGGCACCCTCCCTCCCTGTCAGCATCCGCTTAGGGAGGAGGGTGTTCACACAAGTCTCTTTCCCCACTCCTTGGTGCTATTCATACTTATCTTCCTCCAGGGCATATGTATTCAAAGGTAACAGGAGATACTGGGTGGCTCAGTTTTGGGATGCTCTGTTAAAAGGGCTTTTGGTTTTGGAAGTCTCTGCACCCGTTCCCGGTGAGTATTGACATTTCCTTAAATGCCGTCCTTAATCTGGGCATTAAGGACATGACTGAGCACTGCACAAAGCCATGTTTGAGCCCTCCTTCCTGCTTCAAGACCCACTGGCCCCTTCACAAACTTCCTTGCCTTGCACTCCAAATATATCCCCCATCCCAAAAAAGCACCTCCATGCAAGGAGTCTCTGTGTTTGGCAATAAGACATCTATGGTATCTTTGAGATAACGTCACATTTTGATACTAAATGCAAGGAGTTACAAACTATTTTTAACCTTTCTTTTTCTTATGGTAGAATTTATGTAGGTAACAGAAACAGTGATGCATTTCATTCTCTACAGGAAGTATTTTTAAAACAGGCTGTAGCTTATCATATCTGCTTTCTGTAAGCCTTTCTGATGTATACTAAAGAGCGGTGTGGCTCTGTTGTAAAGTGATCCAGTTTTGAAAAAGAGCACTCTGATATTAGTGCATTTTAACACTGCTTAATGGGTTTATAATTGTATTCAACATTTTAACTGAAAAGCAGGAATAGAAAGTAGGTGGGAAAATATGCCCATGGAACCAGCCCTTACCGATCATTATGCACCAAAACCCAGAAGATGAGCAGCAGGGTGTGGGATCTGGTGTCTGTGGACAGGTAGGAGACACCAGTGCATTACCAATCATTCAAAACTTGCATTTTGAAATGAAACCAGCTGTGAGTCTGTTGAAAAGACTGAATATTTTAACACACATATTCTGCTCATAAAAACACTTACTCTCACTTGCCAGTGCTGTCATTTTATCTACATTAACAAAAACCATTATGAATACAAGTCAAACTGGCTATTGCAATAAATGAAAATGGCAATTCCATTTATTTAATTGGCAGGTACCCAATATCTTTTTATTTTTACAATGAAACAGCTGGGATCTTGTGAAAAGTAACAGCAACTATATAATAGCTGCTGCGTGATATCATAGCTTTCCTAGGAAGAAGACAGAGATTCACCTGGCAGAGAAGAGATGGTTAAAATGCACAACTTTAAAACATAAAATCAAAATCAACAATATCTTTTGTCCTTCCTACTCTTTGGGGAATAAATTTCTGGGAAATAGAGTCGTTATTTCGAGTATTCACTCCAAGATCCATTCCATCACGGTTAGTTCCGATGAATAATATCTGTTCCATAAATAGCCTTAGTGGTAGAGTCTGGGGTCCTTTCACTTTTCATACTGACTCATTATTCATGACAAAGAAGTTATTTGTTGGGTAAAATACTACTTAAATTGGTGAGTAGTATAAGAATTGTTCATATTGGTTAATCTTTTTGTGTGCTTAGGTCCCCAAGCTTCATGACCCCACTTCTGGGTTTTGATGGGATAACTAGAGCTATTTTTAGCAAGATGGCATGCAAGGATGAATACCAAGTGCTACATAATTAAAGATACTGGTGTGCAGATAAATGTAATGTATTTTCATTTTCTTCTTGATATCTCACCCCCTTCAAATTATTCAGGAAGGAAGGCTTAGCATGTTACAGAGGCACAAAGCACAGACTGAAAATAGTCCTGGAAGCTTTTTCTCCAGACCTGTGGCATTTTGTACAGTCTCTGAAATGTCTACCATAGCCTTTGTCCAATCTGACCACATCTTCTTTGTTGACTTGGAAGCTCTTCACAGGAGGGTTTATGCATCTAAGGGTCTCTGCTCTAGCAAGGCTTTGGCCAAAGTATTTGTGTATCCTCATAAAAAGCATCATCAACAGCAATAGGTAATATCATAATGTTTCCTTAATATGCATCCAGAGTCAATGCAGCAAGCACCACCTGCCAATACATTTCTGTTGATGTCAGGGCAGTTTTGACTGTTCTCTGGAAATGATTATTATTCACCCTAGGATACTTTTAGCCCACCTGTAGAACCCCAGGCACATATGTGTTAACAGCAATAGTACAACGAGAAGCGATATTTTAAATAAATCCATAACTTTTAAGACCAGAGGGATTGTAAGGTTATATGGTCTGATTTCCTATGCACTAGAAGCCATAATGTTTTTCCCATAAAATTCCCTTTGCTGAGCTTAGTCACTTCTGTGTGAACAAAGCATATTTTTCATACTTTATTTTTTTCATGCCTTTAGTAGCCACACCTGTAAAGCCAGACTGGTTTTTTTTTTGTTTTGTTTTGGTTTTTTGTTTGTTTTTTTTAATATCTAGGTTTTGCATCTATAGCTGAATGCCAAAACACACAAAATGGTGACTTTCTCAGCATTACCAAGTGTGGCAGAAAAGCTGGACAATATTTGCAGAGCAAATTGGGTAGCACAGAGGACCCTACATCTGTCCCGTACACATTTTGGGAATGGTTACTTTGGACTAGCTCTAGTCAGGTTGAATGAATACTCCCTGGCTCTCGCAGCATCTGAGGTGTGCTCCTCCACGACACCTTCCAGGTTTGATTTATTTTGTGTAAAAGAGGGGCCAGTTTTGTGCTCAGAAACTTTCCCAAAATTATAAGACAAAGTACGGTAAGTGCAGGTGATTTGCTTCAAAAACACACTCCTGAAGCGGAGATGGAAAGTGACTGAAGTGATTAGCTTAAGACCAATATTTAGCAGCACGAGTCTGTAAAACAGACTTTGAGAACAGAGGGAAAAGAAACAGGTTGCCAAGTTACCTAATGCCTGAGCCTCCTGTTCAGGTTTGCATTAGTATAATTGGGTTGGACCATGGAGTTTAATGACTGACAATCATTTAGGTATGATCCCAAACATTGTGTGGAATGAAATCACAAGAAAAGTGATTTATCCTGCTGCTGGTGCGAGCATTTCACTTTTTCAGTGTTAGATCATCTGTCTGTTTCAATCATGTAAAAGACTCCAACGACAAAACTGAACAGGGCAGGCTATAGGAATCTATAATCAATATTCAGCAAGTGTTTTTAAATCCTGTACATCTGGATGAGAGGATCCAACTCAAATTTTAAAAAAGGAGGACTGGTTCATGGAAATGCCTCAGAGCATGGACAAGCAGTTAGGTTAACATTTGCCAAAGTCAACAAAATGAATGGAACATCTTCCAAAACCAGATAACTACACAAATAGCAGGAAAGCCAGAGAGCTGCTTCAATGGGAAAAATGTTATGTTTAACTGCAAATGACTTCTATCACAGGCTACTGGACCCTCTGACAATTTGTATATTCCCAACTGAGGTGAACTAAATGGTCTGTCAGATCTACTCTACTGACAAAACCTGTATTAAACTATTGGTAGCGCTAAAAGTAAAATATTACACTCCCTCCTCCTTTAGAGTTTGGGCACAAAATTGAGTTAAGGAGGTAAAACAAGTTGTCAGCCAGTGGATGATAACCATAACTGCTCATAAATGTCTGTATCAGTTTTAGTCAGTTTTATTTGTCATGTAAAGGGCCTTAATCTAAACTTCAGAGAAAGAGGCTAAATTACATTAATGTTCATTTGGCCAGGCTAAGTGCACAGACACATTCACTGCAGTCTGTTTCATGAGCAGTAAAGCTTCTTTAACACTGTCTTCTGCATGCTGCCCTGTGTGGAAGAAAAAAATCCTCATATAAAAATAGTTGTACTCTGTAGCTACTGAAATAGCTTATTCCCACAGGATGGAAAAAGGTTAAACTTTGTTGTTAATACAACAAAGTTAAGAAACCCGGTAACTGTACAAAACTGTTGAGAAGCAGAAATGTCTGTGCAAAGAAGGCAGGTGATCCATGAGCTGGAGGAAAGATGTCTGGGTTGCACACACCCAGCCATGCAGGTTTGACGAGGGTGGGATTTCAGCACGACATCTGTTTGCTCATGAGTGATGCCAATAACCTTTTGGGAAGTCTCTTCTCTTGGGCAAGAAACTGCAGGAAAGCAGTTAGAAAGGGCTCAACATTTGGAAGGGACAGACAGGGCTGATGTGATATTTGTGGGGGAAACACCCTAAGCCCGGGAAGGAAACAGTGAAGCTCTGTGGAGGCTGCGATGTGTGTGGGAAGAGCCAGCAGGGCAGCCACTGGAGACTGGTGGGAAAAGGCAGCCAAAGCAGGGACAGAGCAACCTGCAGCTAGGAAGTCAGGAAAAGCACTGCCAGCAGGGTTTTGCAGGTCAGGAACTGCCCTTCTTCCCCAAACCCAAAGAAACAGTGTGTGTTTGCAAATACGTTAACACCACAGCACCTGGTATCACCCAGGAAGGGCATGCAAACAAGCTCGGTGTGAGCGTGGCAGGAACAGATGATGACACAGCAGCACGTCTCTGAGCAGAAGTAGGAGGCAAGTTCTTGCCTTAGCACTCGCGAGCTCTGTTTCTATGTACTAGTTGCTCTTAGCTGTCGCTCTGTCCCCCCAAATTTATACCCCATGTGTTTATATTATTTTCCTAAAATAGCAGTAAAACGGTGCATTTATGTCAGGACTATGCTTTTTATTTAATTTATTTTTTGTAGCTTGAAATTTTGTACTTGCAAGTATTTGAGTTCTCTGATCCTGTTGCCTAGTTCAAAATTTTGCCTGAGAACTTTGTGCTTTCTTTCAACTTTTGCTTATAGCTAGGAGACAAATTAATTTTTCATCTCAAAGGCTAAAGTAAAAACAACTAAAAAACCCCATGTCAACTTGATTGGAAATTATTAATTATTGTATTATTTTCTTTTTCAAAGGAAAAAAAAAGAGCAATTCGTCCCTGGCCCCTGAGTGCCATCCCCACACACACACCCACACCCCGCCCCCAGTAAAAGTTATCAAGTGGCTTTAAAAAAAGTGAAACAACTTATTTAAAAATATATCGAAGTGGAATTTCACTTTTTCAGGATTTAGTCTCAATTTATTTTATTTAAAACTATGCAATAAATTCATTTTACTCCAGTTTTGACAAAATCTTAACTTACTGAGTATTGGTATAGTTTTTCTCATTATATTTTTTAGACATATTTCTGACACCATTAAAATTATAAGGTATATAAATTGAGAGACATTTTTTTTTTTCTGAGACATTTACATTGTGGAATAAAATTGATCATAGTGTAAGTTAAGTAGCCATCTTTATGTGATCTGGTTTAATTGTTGCACTGACTAGGAAGAGACTGAGATGAAGGCAACAGGGCTGCCCTGTCTGCTATGCCCAAGTGACACCTTGCAACAACTGGGAAATGGAAAGTGAGCTCCATGCGTAGATTATCAGAAATACTGGGAACAAAAAGCTTAAAAATAAAATACCGTGTGAGATAGAAACTTCGAAAGTGAGGTTTGAATGAGATGGGAGGTCAGCCCATAGACAGCAATCATGCTGATTTTCAGTGATATTTTCATTGTAAAACAGTTGCTTAAGTCTTTTGTAGCCTGCAAGATCAATTGCTGGATCAGAGCAGTACGTAAAAGAAGATTAATTACAGCTGGTGTTGCAGCATAGGGAACAGTGCAGGAAGGGCAGGCGGGCTGGAGAGTAGCCCTGGAGCTGCCCATGGCAAAGCCTAGAGCTGGGAAGGTCTGTCCTTCCGCTTGTCCTTCACTCCCGGTGGCCTTTGCCTCCTTTGCCTGTGCCAGGACAAATCAGTGCTGCCGGGATGCCGTGCTGCTGTTGCTGGCACAGGTCGACGCTACCCTGATGGTAAGGAGTGATGCTGCTTCCTTCCCTTCCCACACATCCCCGTGCCACGTCACATGATGACTCTCCATTTCCCATTAAGGTCTCAGCTTTTAAGCTGCAAAGAAAAGGCTACATAGGTGTGTGCTCATCCTGGCGTTGAGACTGTTGTGCTGCTTCTCTCTGCCCGACTGGCTCTCGGCTAAAATCCCCTGTTTCTGGACTAAGCACAGGCAGAAGCATTTCAAGGCCTGATGGTAGAGAGGAACCTCAACTCAACGTCCTTAAGCAAAACTGAACTCTTGGTGTCTCTGGGTTCAGCTAACTGCCTAAACATAAACATTCAGAAAAACAAATGCAAACCTCTAACACCTCCAAATCCCCTTCCTTCTTCCTTCCAGTTTTTGAAAACCCCAAACCTGGGCTGTTTGAAAGGAAAGGACAGTGCTGACAGAAGCATAGCCAAGAAATAGCCCTGCCAAGAAGGGGCACGTCACAGTATGCTGATTTCATTACAGTAGAATTAAAGGTACATAGGTTGAAATGCTTCAGAATGGCTGAGAAACGCCCTGAGGAGATATCTGGGCTGGCAGTCAGGCTCTCCGGAAGGTGCAGGGAGGGCAAAGCATCTGGGCTGAGGTGCTCACAGGCAAGTCTGATCTTGATGAGATAAGAGGTGCTATAGGAAAAGTAAATAGGTCAAAAGCAGAGGAAATGTTATCTGTATCTCATATTTTCATTCTATTATAAATGTAGTTACCATGGCAGCAGCAAGCAGTTTTGGTGTTTGGGTTTCTCTACAGACATACAGGCATCTTTTGAACTTCCCTCTTTTTCTGCTGCCATATCTGCTGCCAGGAGGACAGGCTAAAAACTCACTCATGTTTGCTTCCATGAGCAATATATTAGTAATGAGAACAACAGCAACGAAAGTAGTATAAACCTCCCTCCCCAAAGCATGATGATAGTATTTTAATCTTTTCTTCCAGAAAACCCAGCCCAATCCTCCCACTTCAGCCCCCCCAGTTTCATCAGCAACAGAATGGTCTTTGCACTGTTTCTGCTATATTCCCTTCTCTTGCTGTTCTTACTCATTTTTTAGAGCAAGAAGAGAAATTCATCAACATCCATTCATATTTCCAGTCATTCACATAAGCTGACTATTTCTCTCACAGTCCTCTTCTTCAGGCTCCTCTTGGAACGCAGCATAACTCAGGACCTTCCAGATCTTATGGGTTGAGCTGACCTGAAGAAAAATGCTGGATGGGAAGAAGAAAAATTTCCATATTGACCTGTGTCTGTTTGAGCCCAACTGCAGGCGGGAGAGACCAAGCTCTCATACTGAGGCACCCAATCATTCTGGCCACCAGTAGGTTATGGTTATGAGATATGGGGTATGAACCTCAAACTTAACACTTGAATGACAAGAATCACTGATGCTTAGTTCTTTACAGAACCTCTCTACTAAAGTAAAAGGATTGTAGTCTTAGCTGCTTTTATCTGAGTATAAGTTGAGAGAGTAGCAAAAGAGAAGTAAAATGTGACAGAGCCTGCTTTCTTTTGTGCTACATCTGAACCCAGCACAAGATAATATAATAAACAAGATAACAAGATGAAAGAGAGCTTGAGAGGGCCTCTTTTCCATTCCCTGGTCCCAAAGGAGAATCAATTATTTCTAAACCATTCTTGAAAGATGTTGGACTAACCTGATCTTTACTGTAGATGCCTGGCTATTCTCCTCTCTGCACCTATGGTTTCTAGGTAATTACAGAGGACTTCTAGGCAATTAAAAGCAAAGAACAAAGTAGGAAAGCCTGAATATACTGAGGACAGTTCTAAGTAGCCAAGTATTTTATTTACTTAGGATTAGACCTCATTTTCATAATACTTTCAATTAATTTATTTATTGACTAATACGGTGTATTAAGGCCATGGTGTTACCCTTGCCTTATGCCCAATTGTACCTTTCCAGGGCTTACTCTGTTGTTCCCAGGGAAAAAAAAAAAAGTTTCTCAGCAAAACCCTCCCAAGAAAGCACTCCTCCATTCTTTTTGAAGATTCATTTTTGAGCTGAATCACTTTGTTTGGTTTACAGATGAAAAACATTTCATAACTTACATCAGCAGAGGAGGGGGAACTGTGGTAAAGCACAGTTTGGAGTCAACAATAAATAGCCAGTGGCCAGAGCTACTGGAAGTCACCGTGTCCTAAGAGAGCAGCCTTTAAAAGCGTGTGGGTTTACAGCACCCTGGAAACTGGACACGAACTCCTAGGTGAGCTTATAATATGTAGCAGAGGAAAGATGACTAACTCCACTCTTAAAGCCATGCTTTTGCAGTGAGTATATGCCTTCCTCCTCCTGCGTGAGAGGAATGTTTATCTGGCAGTTAATGCAGAACAATCTCTATGCTACTGAGTGCTAATTTCTCTTGACACACACCCCCTCAAATCCAGCCGCTATCAAATAACTGTAAATTGGTAACTTTAATTGCTGAGGACTTAAGCATTGTAGTTCTCAGTGTGTTTAAAGGAAAAGAAAAAGCAAAAAAAACCCCAAACTTAAATCATCTCTCCTGGGGTGTCTACTTCCTAGTCAACAATGTCAAGTTTTCAGGAAAAGGAAGCATGGCATTTGCAGACTTAATTAAATATGAGCAATCAGAACTCCTCATCAAAGTGGTAGATATTTCTGAGGCTGCAACTCATTTTGAGAAACTGCTTCGGACCTGGAGGGATACTCACAGTGCTATTTTACACTGTACTGAAGGTAAGGAGCTAAATGTAGCTTGAGGGTAACTGGAAGGCTGGTAGTGTTCCTCTATATTGTATGGGCTTTGTGTGTCACACCAAATGATTTACAGCTGTTGCACGAGGCGTACATGCTCACTGTATTGCCCTTCCATGATCAAAATATTCTTGCCTCACAACCTTGCAGCCTGCAAAGTATTTCCACATGTTTGTAAAAAGGAGGTCAGATACCCCATGGCATTCTACTCCTCTGCTCTTCTAACTGCAGTGCTGGGTTGGGGTTCACTAAAGACATTTGCATCATAATGGTTGTACACCTATTAATGCAATCGCTGTGACATATAACTCTGAGGCCATTTTTGTCTCTTTCTACATCTCATCCTTCCTCATCTTTATATTTCCCTCCTTCTCTCTAGATAAGTTCTTTGAAAGTAAAAACTTTTGAGCTCTTTTTCCTCCCATGGAGATGAGTTAGACAGGTTTTTTTAATAAAAGCAAACACCCCATGGATGCTGCAAGGTCTCGGCTTCCACAAGGAAAAGAAACGTGACAAGCATTATTTCAGCAGCATTGGCATCAGGCCAACAATAATATGTCCATAGTTCCCAGTGACCTCTCAGTGAGCTCCAAACTAAGATGATTTTATATTCTTCTTCTTTATATGTATCCTTGACAAACAATGCAAAGGAAAGGCAGGGATTTAACTTTGGGACAGACCTTGTAAACGAAAGGTGAAGTAAAGGCTACTTATCTAACATTTGCTTCACAGGCTTGTGGTAGAACTGATATTTAGAACATGGGGTAAAGCAGGGGGCAGACGTTGTGGGCTGGTATTTGAACATTACCTTTAACTTTGGAACTTTATACAGCCTTTAATCTGTTTCTGGAGTGCTGGGAAGTGTTCTGTGGATTTTATGAGTGAACTGTGCTTTTTGTATTAAACATTTATTGCATGATTTTCTCTATCTGCAAGCAGCTAGATCAATGATTTAAGCTAACCCCTCCAGATCTATGTTTCTATTGACTGGTTGTTTTTTTTTTTTTGAGAAGATACCTGAGCCATGGTTTCAAGTGGGGAAGAATTCTGCTGAAAAATGCACTAGGAAAACTAAAATGCTAATGTGCAAGGTCAATCCCCTTTCTGACAGAGGGAAGGAACCATGACCAATACTAAATATGTGAGAAAAAACCTGCATTGTTCTGTAAGTTTTGAACAAAATAAGCACTACCTTTTCAAAACCAAAATTTAATATTTTTGATAAATGTAGATTAGTGTGACGTGTCTTCACCTGCCTTAGGCTTGTCTTCCTCTGTGTCTGCCAGGACAAAGAGGTCACATAGCTTAGTGTCGCTGTTGTCCCGGACATCACTGCACCAAGGTGTTCATTGAGTGCAGTAGTGGGATCTCTGGGAATTAAGCAGTTGATCTTACAAACACCTCCACAGTGCTCAGCCACTGTTCTTTTCCACTAGGGAGGGGCTTCCCTCTGTCTCTTTTTCCCTCCACTCCTTCACCGAACTGACAGACATGTGTCTGCATCCTGCTGGCCAGAGGTCAGCTGCATCTGCGATCACAGCTGTCCCTGGTGGGCTGGCATGTCAGGGACTGAAACGTGAGGCCATGCTGAGGCATTATGCATGAGTGATCAATCAACAGCCAGAAGTATGACGGGATGCACGGATTTTGTGTGTGCCAGAGTCATGCAGGACGGCGCATGGCGGTGTGCCAGCATCTGCATGAGGCTCTTGTGCCCAGTCAGGATGACCCCAAAGCAGGAGCAAACAGACAACCCCGTTATCTGGCAAATGGATCATGAGGTGCCAGCAGAAGCGTTTGACAGGTGCATTCTTGTTCCTATGGGGTAGGGATGCATATCTGTATGTATCAGTTACACCATGGGTAAACATGTTCAGCACCTCAGAAACCTCGTTCCAAAGAGGATTTAAGTGCCACATGAGTCACAGTTGACATTGGTTGGGGAAGCAAGGCATCCTAATGTGAAGCATCTCCAGTTAACCTTTCAACAAGTACTAAATGCAGGCAAGTCTTTAAATATAGTGCACAGCCACCTCCTCCAAAATGAACACAAAGCTGTGTGACAGAATATCATGAATGTACATGACAACAAGCTACTGAACTTTCCAGAAGGGGGAAAATGTACATCAACATTAGAGCATCCTACAAGAAGTTAAAGAGTTTTATTATTTTAAATAGGGACGTGCTTTTAATGAAAAGGTTTCCAGTCTTCAGCTATCTGTAATAATAATTATGTGTCTATTTTTAAATAAGTAAACAAGAAAGCTAGGTGAAATAACAAAAAACCTAACTAGAGACCTGGCTAACTGTCTTTTATGCCAATGATAATGCCTATATTAGAAAAGATGTAAGTGTCCCTCCCTTATTCTTGAACTTCAATGATCTTCTGATAATGTATAAATCCTGTTAGCACTTTCCCCAGGACTCAAAAATACATCCCTGCCCATATCCTCCCTGTATCAGCCGGCTCAGACAGCCAGCAGCTGTGTAACAAAAAGGAAATGAAATTTTCCTGTTAGCAGCCTCCTTCAATTCAGGGAAACAGAGACAGGCACTGAATTTTCCTGCAGTACTCTTAAGGTTTCTCATATGTTAAAAGTACTTTCTTGGAAAGAGCGGTTAAATGTGGCTCTTAGACAGGTGAAACCATGTGTGGCTGGATCTTTTTTTTTGGGGGGGGGGGGGGGGGTGGGGCGGGGGGTTGGATGTTTTAACAGTTTTTTGATATTCAGGTCTCTATTGCTAGTTGTAAAGAGACAGGTAAAGGTTACATTTGCTGAAGTTCAGCCACTACAGAAATAAGCTGTAAGACCAAGTGATCGAAAGCAGCATGCTTTTGGAGTATACTTGTACAGTTCAGAAACATATAATCAACCTCTCAATACTAGTACAAGACCTTTGATAATAAAATTTGACTGATTCAATTTAACTACAACTCTATGATAGTTGAAAATAATTAAAAATAATTGATAATGTAAATTCCATTGATAATATAATGCTGTGTTTACACCACTCCTGACAGTCTAGCCCTTGATATAACTGAAGATTGAGTTACAAACAAAATGAACGATGGCTCACATGCAGATTTGCATGCAGATGCTGCTCTACTGTGTCTGCCCCCTGGAAATGCATTCTGGATCTGGGGTTTGTTAAAAGATGCTCCTTGTCCACAACCCTTTAGTCTAATGGTAAATCAGCTCCAAAAGTGGCAGTCATCTATGGGGAAGAAGAAGAAGAAGAAGAGGAAGAAGAAGAAGAAGAAGAAGAAAAAGAGGAAGAAGAAGAGAAAGAAGAAGAGGAAGAAGAAGGGATAATTGTTTGGTTTTAACATGATTCCTTGTCTACAGTCATTTAATAATCTTTCAAACAACTCTCCACGTTTTCAGATTGCACATAAAATACGTATGTATTTTATGTGCAATCATCCTGTAACATTTATTTATTTTTATTTATTTATCATCCTGTAACATTTTTCAGGGGAGCATTTTAAGAAATGAAAATCTTTTCCCTGTTAAAATCTTTCTCAGCCCAATTTTCCACCCCCTGTAATTAGCTTCAAAAATCCTCATTCTGAAGGATTGCACCCTTACACATATTTCAGCCATTAACCAAGCCGACTTCATCCCTGCTGACATTGTGGCTTCAGGCTGTGCTAAGGGCCTGCATAATCTTGTTTTCCAAGGCTTCTGCCTTCTCTGTGAATGACAGGAGGAAAGAGGAAGCCAAGTAAGATCCAGAATTTCTTCGAAGATTAAAGCTCTAGAAAGCATGCAGTAATCCAACATCTGTTACTTTCGTCCTGGAGCTGTGAAACTGTGCTGCTGTTGTGCCATCTGCTAGACAGTCCAGGCAGAGGAGAGGCTGCTCCTTCGCCAGTCGGTGTGATTAAGGTTGTCTGTGTGTTTGTGTTTGTATGCAACAGGGAAAAAAAATGATTGCACACTTTGTGCTTGGGCAATGCCATGTGCGATGTGTTGGAGGGGAGAATGTGGGTCACTGTACCTGCTCACATCTGGACAAAGCATAGGGAATAAATGAGAAAAGCAAAAGGCCACACAGTTGTTAACATACAAGTAGCATCTATGCCTCATGTGCAATTCACACAGAAGTCACATACCATTCTGATTTTATACCGGTGGGTGACCAAGGCATGATTAATTCACCATTGAGCTTTAAGGGACTTTTGGTTTGCTCAGCAGGAGTGACACGGACCACTGCTCTCCCGGGAAATGTTCATTCTGAGGGGGAGGCATAAGTTTTTCATGCAATTGCCAAGTCACCCAGGAAGATTGGTGGTGATTTCTGTGCCTCTTGATGACTTTTCTCTGTATTAATAAAGAGAATGAATATTTTTTCTGTATATGCTACTAAGGCATAGTCCATTTCAGCCTTACCATTGAAGTCTGTCGGCACCCTCTGCCTACGTGTGCAGTGACTGTGCAAAATGTCCTTGTGTAGGTGCAAACCTTTTGGGTTGACTCTGGCATAACCCTGAGTCATGCCATGAATGGGTACTGAAAAGAACGAAGGGCATCTTGCATGAAGGTGAGCTTATACAGGGGTTATGTTGCTCTTCAGAACTGGGGAAAGTTCCTGCCTCAAAGAAGCACCGTCTGGACTATAAACATTAACATGCCCAAGTCATGAGCACATTGACAAAGAAGGAATGGACACCAGACTTGATTTCCAAGGTGTCTTTGGAACAAACCTTTATTTATCAGCAGGAAGAATCCATGGCTTCCATCAGGAGCCCACCC
Organism: Falco peregrinus; assembly: GCF_023634155.1. NCBI lineage: Eukaryota > Metazoa > Chordata > Aves > Falconiformes > Falconidae > Falco > Falco peregrinus. Next base: position 65,513,808 of record NC_073727.1, read on the forward strand.
AAGATGTACAGATTTAGGTTCATTTCTCTCTTCTTCTTGATGAAAGGGATTTTAAACTTGCAGACCTTATTGGATCATAGATAAAAGTTGTTCTACATCAGAATTAAATGGTTCTAGACTTTCCTGGAAGAAGATATTTAAATCTTTAGGGAACTTTCTGGAAGTTTAGGGAACTTTCTGGAAGTTTTGTCAATTCCAGTAACTGGCACCCAAGTCAGAGATTGGAGCTTTTGCAGCTGACGCACCTGACATGACAAGTGGAAGGGACACAAGGGCTGTGTGCACTGCTGTCCAGATGTGTGATGGCTGCTCACAGAAACATTCACAAGCTGGATTTAAGCTAGCTAGACTCAGGACAAGTCATAGGGTGGTGATGGCAGAAAAACCATCATGCTTCTCTAGGACACCAGCTGCATGTTTAGTAGGCTGGAGAGAAGGCTATGCTGAGTCTGGTTCTTGAAGCTGCTAGTTTAAAACTGTTGCAGCCGTGCTGATAAAGCTGTGATTATCTGTGAATTCAGCAATTTGTACGGTCAGCAGCAGCTGCACACAGCGGACAGTGAACTGCTTTCAGCAGGGCTACCGAGAGCAACAGTCTGGCTCGTGGCGACTGCGGGTGGGAAGTGACCTCGCATACCTGTGGGCTGACGTGGGTCGGGGGCATCTCCGTGTTGCTTTATTGCAAGAGCAATAAACTAGAAAATCAGGCAAGGCCTAATGTGCAGGTTTTTACCTCTCTTGCTATTCTTCTCAATCGAATCACCAATACTCCCTTCGTGCACTGGCTTGCCGTTTTCATGTGCACAGCCATACACTCTGGCGTTGATGAAGCGAGGTTTGAGACCCCAGCTCCTCCTGCTGACAGGTCCTCTTCTCAGGGTGCATCAGGTGAGCAGGCTGGATCCTGCATCCTCTTGCCATTTGCTGGCTGGCATCACCCAGGGAGGGGCAAAGAGTAGAATAAAATAGGAGGACTTTCTCCGTTCTGTGGCTGACAGCCCTGACAAGCTGGCCCTATGCTTAAAGAAACACAAGGCGTTCAATTGTGTGTCATTTTGATGTTTCTGAATAGCATCTCTCTGGAGATGAAATAGTAATCATCACCAGAGCTACAGATTAGCAACTGATAGAAAAAATAGGCATATCATTAAGCTTACACGCTCCCTTGTTATCTCACCACTTCTCATTCAATCCTTGTCTGCAAACAGAAGAAGGGAATCCCTGCATGGCTACACTGCTGGGTTTGCATATAATCAGGTGTTGAAGCCTGCCTTACTTAGACCTTTTGTTCAGCTGCAGTCCCTGCTGGATTTTTTTTCCTAAGATTTGTGCTTTCACCCCTGGATAATAATATAACAAATAGCTCTTTGTCTCTTTAGGTTTGTTCATATAACTTGTATTAATATATTGACAATGTAATAAAAGAGACATACAAAGAATCCTCTTGTCTTCCCCAGCTACAGCAAAAGCTGTAGCAATTATTGCTGATGTGAAGCACAATCTGAGACTCCAGCGGATAAATGTGAAAAAAAGCAATTTTGAAACTCAGCTGTAGAAACAAAATAAACATCAGTTTAGACTTATGAGGATTTGCTTCATGTTTAGTAAAGCCCTTTTTATTAGGCCATTTATCAGATGGTCTGGTGGTTAAAATGAATGTTTTTAAAGGTATTTTGAATACAGCAGTGATGACACCTTGAAAAACTAAACAACTTCCATCAGGTTTTTCACTGGAGCTTGATTGTAAAAATAGTGTATTTCAATGTTTCAAACACTCCTACTAAAAGGGTTGATGTTAAAGTGATTTTTTAAATTTATTTTGTGTTGGGGATCTTCATTCTGGATTCTGAGGACAGCTATATGCTTTATATTGCACTGCCAACCAAAATCCAGAGTCCTTTATGCTGCTGCAAGTAAGAAGAAAAAAATTATGGTAGAGTCAAGCCCTAGTATTTTCTGCTCACAAAGCGTGCACGATCCTGTCTCCCTGGGAGGACATGAGCCTTTGGTGCAGCGCAGCATGTCCCTTCTGCCATCCAATGAAGAAAATCTCTCTCCTATTCCCTACTCTGCTTCTTTCAGTCATATTCTAACCTTGTCCAGGTTTTGCCTGAATCTTCCTTTCTCATATCTTTACTGTGCTTCTCACTCTAACACATGAGTACACCTACACGATCATACTCAGTGAAGCTGTCTTTTCAAATAGGTCAAATTTCTAAGTATATTCATGTATGCCTTTAAATTCTAGTGGTGATGTGCACTTGTATTTTTGTCTTAAAAATTACTGTGGCTTCTCAGGAGGAACCTAAATCAGAGACGACTGTTAATCTCATCAATTCCAACCTACCACAGTGTGGTACCTAGTGGGAAAAAGTTTTGTAAAACTCGCTAGAAAAGTATCCATATAGAAAGAAATAGAAGGAGGAAAAATAATAATAATAAAACTCAGCAGCTAGGCCTTAATAAATCAAAGGCAATAGTGTTGACACGCAATAGTTCATATTCCCTTTTAATGACAGAATCTGGAATTCAGTTGTTTGGAGCTCTGTTTCAGGGTCTGCTGTGGACTCATGAGCCAGAACAGTTTTCACAAGCTCTGAAAGTCCTAAATTGTATTCATCTGCATCTCAAAAATGCTGAAATGTAGTCACTGCTTTGAAATTTTTTCAGAACCACAAATGGAACACTTGTCTGAACAAGAATGGAAGTGTAAAGAGTAAATTTCAGTAAAATTCTGATTTTACTGAAACCAGTGGGAAGTTTGCCATTGAGTTTGTAGGGCTAAAACTTACCACCTTTGTTCCATTGATAGCTGAGGTTGAGAACAGAATTTGGCCCATAACTGGTGCTCCATTGTGTGAGGCATGTGAAGAGCTTAAGGGAGTTAACAGCCTCCCAGTTTTGTGCTGTGAATAGGAACTTTGAAATGCCAAGGTTTTTGTGTTTTCCCTCCCAGACACATCTTGTCATGAGGCAAGATTATTATTGGAGGCAAATTCCATGGAATTCAGCTTGTACAACTGGTATTTGTGCGTCAAACACCTTTAAAAAACTGACTGGGGGATGGGGTGAAGAATGTTATGTGCATCACCTTGATGCTTCGTGTAATTTTAAATATCCAGTATTACTGGTCTTGAGAGTTCTTTATTTCTTATATACTGTTTCACCTACTACTTGGGTTTTAATTTGTTAAATGATCCATTACTTTTATTTTGAAAGAATTAACTTCAGGAAGAACTTTACCTTAAAAACTACAGAGTAAAACCCCTTAGAGTTTTAAAAGCTAAATGCACTTTCCTCCTCCTTATATTGGCATCATCCAAGGAGAATAAACTCAACAACTTACCAGTTTAACACTCACATGCCAACCCTTAAATTACAGCTCTAGTACATCATTGCTGATTACTATTAAAGTACATGCATCACTGATAGATCTGTAGATTCTGAAAAAAAAAAAAAAACAAAACAAAACAGAAAAAAGCAAAAAACTCAACAAGTTTTGAGATAATATGAATATTATGTGGAGACCAAACACTGTTGCTAATGCAGACAATTTTAAAATTAATTCAATTTTTCAGTATTCTGGATAAACCTGTTCTCTTATTTGCAAAATTTTGAGTTTCAACAAACTCTTTGGAAAAAAGTAGACAATATTAAAATAATCTTTATGAGTTCTGCTTACCACTCAAAACTTTAATTAGAGCCAGGTATTTATTTGTGGGTTTCAGTTTGGTTTTTCAATTCGTCTGGTGTTGTGTTTTTGGTTTGTTTTTGTTTTTTGTTTTTGTTTTTGTTTTTGTTTAGGAAACAGCAATTTCTTTGAAACTTCAGCTGGAAATGGTTTCCCTCAATTGTCATTTGACGTGAATTCATTCAAATGGCTTCAGCTGGGAAAAAAATACTGGGACATAATCCACAAACCTTGTGAATCCCTGTGTTTTTGTCTAATTGACAAGAAGCCTGGGGATCCATGGAGTTCATAGTGGCATTGGAGAAGAGTCACAGCCTTCTGCCTTTCAGGGTGGCCTGGAGGAAGGCATTTGGAGCTGCTGGTCTGCATGCCATAGAGGTAGGTGCTGCTGGCTCCAGGTCCCTTTGACCTGCCAGGTGCCTGTCACGGCTTGATGCAGCTCCCAAGATATGGTGAGGGCTTCTTCACTCTCTTCTGCTGGTGTTGTCCAGCTTCCCAGATGACATTTAGGTATTTCCCAAGCAAGAGGAGTCTTCTCTGGGAGTGAAAGCTGCACAGTCACTTTCCCAGACCAGGGGGTGGGGTGTGAGGAGCACAAACTGGGCTCCTGACAGCATTTTGAGAGAAGGCACCTGCTATTTTTGATTAGTATATCAGCTCTCAGAGCTGCACTTTATTTAATTAATTTTGGCAGCTAACAGAAATGACTAAATTAAAAAGAGGGGAAATCAACACATCATTCCTGCATATCTATTGACTGATTAGCATGGGTAAATGAGTTGCAAAATGAATTTCAGCTTCAGGGAGGACATGTTAGCTGCCTCTTACACTTCATAATTCAAACTGAAACTCTAGTGTGGTGTATGCATTTCTTTTTGAAGCAGAGATAAGCATTTAATCTTTTTATTTATTTATGGTCTTTCTGAAATGAAGGACAGGTTGCCCAGAGATATTGTCGTGCCTCCACCCTTGGAGTTATTCAAAATGAGACTGGACATGGCCTTAAGCAACCTGCCTTAGCTGGCCCTGCTAGAAAATCTCCAGAGGTCCTTTCCAATCTCAACTATTCTATGATTCAATCATTCCCAAGCACTGCTTGAGAAGAGAAAAAGTGGAATTACAGTGGTTTAAAATAATGAAACTGAAGATCCTGACTGCATTTTTTTATATGACAATTACTAAAGAAAGTAGTTGACAGACCAGACTTTCCAATATTTAATATTCCAAATACAGAACAGATAGCTATGACCTGATTAGAGCTATCCTGTGCTCTGCCAGTGTATGTAGAAGGCTTCAGTGATGATTGCCCTACATCTTACTGCCAAATAAACCTCTTTATCAAACAGTTTCTTCAGACATGGTTTATTGTTGTTATTAGTGGCATGTGGCTATTAATAGCCTGACCACATGAATTTAACATTCTCATTGAACCCAGAGTACACTTAGGTCACGAGCTGGTTTCAGCAGTTTTGTAATGTTTTATCACATAGTTAATTCCCTGCTATTAATGATAACCTCTTGCTCTAAGTCCCAATATGATCTTGGATGGTTTGTTCAGCATTTGTAAAAACATAATAAATGCAAGTGGATGCTTGGCAGGGAGAGCTCTGTCAACAATGCAGCATTGACTTGTAATATCAAATAACATTTCCATTTCCTTAGAGAGGTTTTGGGGCTTGATACTAACAAGATTTTTTTTTTCTCTTCACAAACACACACACACACACACACTTACATGGTTTAGTCAGTGGAAAAGGTTATCAGAAAAGAATACAGGTTGTCATTTTTGATACTAGGTTTTATGTCTTGGTATAATGTTTCTGTTACATCTCAATTCAAATGTCTGATGTGTTCCTTTCAAATTTTGGGTGAAGATGCAGTCATCTTGAATGTGAAAAGTTACCAGGAAAATATAACTCATCAAGCGGTGTATGTTTCTGCAAAATAGGTAATTCTAATAAGGTGAGGTTCATCTTTCTCAGCTCAAGCATCAGAAAGTTGGTTGCATGTAGTTCTCTTATTGCTACTGGAGACAAACAGGTGCCCATTTCAGCTCATGTCAGACATCTAAGGTAAAAAAAAAAGTAATTCTGGAGATGTTTCTTTCTCTCCATTGACTAAAAGGCTTTGACATGGAAACTATCCTTAAGTGTGTTAAATTGAATGAGGCAGAACCCAACGCTGGAGACTAAAACAATGATTTTCAGCCTTCTCAGAATTCATACCAAAACAAGACCCACCTCTTCATGATTTTTTGGGCAGTTATAGAATAACAGAAAAAAATGAACTGGAAGGGACCTCTGGATGTCATCCCTTTCAACCTTCTTCTCACAGCAAGGCCAACATCAAAGTTAAATCAGGTTTTGTACAAAGACCAAGAGGTGTATTATTAAGATAAACAAGGTAACATAAGTACTGACAGGGGTTCCTCTCCTTTCCTTTCCTTGCCTTGCCTTGCCTTGCCTTGCCCTTACCCTTTCCCTTCCCCTTCCTCTTCTCTATAGATGTTTTGGTTAAATCTGTTCAAACTATCAGAGTACAAGCCTGTTTTCAAAGAGGAAATTTGCAAAGAAGACAAAAGTCTTTCAAACTGGAAAATAAAAAGTAGGAAAGGGACAGCTTGGAGGAAGGTATAAACCTGCCTGGCTATGGGAAAGGTGGCTGGATGCCAGTGTGACCAGCACTCCTGCTAGACTAAAGAAACCAAACTGGCCAGAAGCAGAGATGGCAAAGAGGAACAACTCATCATTTCAAGAAAGTAGGAAAGGGAGAGGGTGCAATCGTGGTCCACAAAGGGAGGATATACTTTCAGTCAGAACCCTATGCACAAGACAGCAAAAAAATGTGGGCTTTTCATATGAAGAATTTTCTTTGAGAAATACACAGCTACAGTGATTCTGGTTTTGCTACTGTTATTGTTATTATGCACTTGAAAAGTCTCAGTCTTGAATTATTGCCGCTTTGTCTTCGTGAACCATTGCCTCCTCATTGCTGTGCAGGTATGAAGGTAATGAAGGTCCCTCCTGGTAAGCTCAGAAGTTAAGTGTAACACAAGAGACAATACAGCTGTGTGGAAGGAATGATAAGAAAAAAAAACCTGAAAAATTATGATCATCATATTAGGCAGTTGGCTTAACATACCAGAAAGCTGTCAGCTGCCCATGACTGCTTGATTTTTTAAGAAGTCAGGAAAACAAAGGAAAAAAGGAAAAGAAAAAAGAAAGTTTAAGGATACAGATATTAAACATCAGGGAAACATCAGAAAAAGCACAAAACTTATTTTTCAAAATATAACAAGGGGTGAGGTTGGTATTACAGGCCAAGTGGAATAAGCCCTAAATGCAAACAAGCTTCAAGAGTAGTTAGGGGTGCAGCAGAAAATGCACAAGGAATTAAGCCTCCTTTATGGTTGATGCAATAAACAAGGAGAAGGGGCTGAAGAAACTCAGAAAGAGGAGTACCATGAAGAAAAAGACAGGCTAAATAATGCACAACATTGTATAATACTTTCAGCTGTGTGAACAAACAGAAAAGTCCTGCAGAAAGAAAAAGAATAAAATTTGCAATTGAAAGTACTTGGTATACTGTTTTTAATCTGGTAAGTATCTGGTGTGCTGCCCTTTAAACAAATTTATGTGATTATCCAATTTTAGGTTTGTTGGGATGCATTTTCATTGCTTTTATGATTTCAAAAATTCCTTGTGCTTTTTTTTATGACTAAAAGCAGATAGGTCAGGTTTCTTGCTTTATACTGTACTAAGTGTGTTGAAGAAGATGCTTTTAAAACTGAGATAGGCAACTGATGATGTAAAGGGAAAAGGACAAACAGGAAAGTTTAGACCTCAAGCTCTTAATCATGGATTACTCCAGTTGTGAATGTGAGCACTCCTTTAGCAACGAGGACATCAGACATACATCAAACTAATACACGCATGTTCATTACATACATCACACCAACATTTCCCTTGGAGATCTTCTCAAACCTAAATAAAGCCCAATTTGCTGGTAAAATTAAAATGTGTCCTAGCCCCAGGCAGCATAGTGACAGCCAGAAAAGAAGAGAAGAGGGAGGCACTTCATCTGGTCCATACATGGGATCAGCCTGGTTACAGTCATGGTGGGGTGATCTTAGGATGATCTTTCTGGGCCAGCAAATGTCAGAGCTGGAAAAAAGAATTATTTGCTGATCATATGGCAAAGTGCTCTAAACTTAGTTAAAGAGCACATAAGCATTAGCAGCATCATAAATGTGTTCTTACCTTTTAATAAGACTTTAAGGTTCTGAAATAGATAACAGTTCCACATTGGGTACCTGTAACACAAAAGTTTTGGTTACTGCTCCAAAGAGCTTTCAAGGTACAGAGCAGCCACACATTATGCTGATGCCAAGTCTTCCTAGACAAAATGTGTTTACATTTATGTTCTGAGAAAGCCTAGGAATTGCATTCTGTGCCTTGGAGCTGAAATGCTGGAGGGGAGGACAGTCAGAGCTGAATTGGAAACAAAATAGGGATGCAAGTAAAGGGAGGTTAGGAAGCCCAAAGCCTGAGGAAGGGCAGCTGGCAGTGGAGAGAGACTGTGGTGCCCATGGACCGGGGCAGTACAGTGCAGTATCTGCGTGTCAGCGTGAGGGACCTGCACCCCCAGAGTGTTCTGGTCCTCCAGCAGAACAGGGAGACCTGGTCCCAGCGAAGAACCTTTCACTTTGGAGGGATATGAGTGAAACCAATACTTCATAGTGTGTAACTCTAAGGGGAGAGGTGAGATCTCTGAGTTTAATGAATTGGAGAACCAGGCAATATATAAAAGCAAAAGATTTGCTGTTAAACAGCTTCTTCAAGGATATAATTTTATCTGTTTCCAGGAGAATCAAGTAAAAACAAAGGAAGGATTCCATCCACACAGAAATACACATTTGTATGGAGACTACAGAGAATATTCTGCCTTAAATTATCAGTTGAAAAAATCAGTTGAAGTGTATGGAATGAAATAGAGTTTGCCATTTAACTTCTTTTTGGCATAGTGAAATTGTGATTTCCTGTGGATAATGTCAGCTAGAAAGGTAATGATCTGAGTTAAATATCATCTAATGAAACCTCTTGGTAGGGTAGGAATACTGATGGTGGTATGAAAAACTGGCTTCCTTTTCCATATATGATTTCTTATGTTATGTTCATTAATGCTTCAGTCTTGCAGAGTGTACATACCGCTCCCCCTCCCATCCCACACCTTGCAGCTTCAAGGAGACCTGAATACTGGATCTAGATATGAAGATCAATCATAAAAATAGGCTGAATGGTGGTAACCGATCTGCATTTTATTTTGGTTACCATTGTTTACATTATTAAAATGCCCCATTGAAAATAACACTGATATTTCTGTGCAGCTGGAGATGAACTTTAGCATTGGCTGGGCTTTGCGTGTCTGAGTGTTCAGCGCCAGGATGTTCTATAGAAACTGTCACATTTGTTGAACTGCCACAAAGAGAGGAAGACTGCACTAAACTATTTTTCATTCTTAAACCATTCCCACTAAAGTAAGCAACAATCAAATGCTTATAATGATATTGACCTACTTGTGAAGTGCTTTGGGATACGTATTGTTATTCAAATGCTGTGTTGTTATTATTTTTATTTCATTTTAATTGCATCTGTCATGTGCAAAACTTTTAAAGCTTCTATCTCCTCAGCATAACATCTCCCTGCTTGTTCTCTGCAGAACAGTGCTTGATTTTTGTAAGGGCAGAGCAAAATATTTTCAGTCACTTCTGAGTCAGAAGATAATAAAATGTACTCACGGTAAACCAAAGTCTCTTTTTTTTTCTTCATTGTTAAAGCTAACTGTGATCATATGGATTGAAAGGAGAAAGAGTAAAAACCTGTGAAAATTGACTCGGGAATAATTCCCATTATGATGAAACACCTTTGCTTAAGCTCGGCAAGGGGAAAACAAGGTTATAGGTGCTCAATCACATCAGCTAAAATCTGAGTAGAATCCCTTCAACACACTTGCTGTGCCCTACATGATAATCAGGGTTAGCTGCTTTTCATTAATAAGGGGTTTGGGCAAGGACTGGGGTTTGTTCTTGGAAAAATTTGCGCAAAAGACACAGTAAATTACTCATATTCATGATTCTCCAAGGCCTGAAGCCCTATCTAAACATAGAGTTTGCATTGCTTTAAATATGCAGGTTCATTTAAAGTAGTAAAGCTGCAAGTCACATGCCATCTTCCCCTTTTCAAACCCAGCTATAATGACATGAAGTGATTATATCAGGATAGTTGATTCCAGTGCAGAAAAGGAAATGAACAAGCTACACTGGTATTATCATACATATAATGGTATGTTTCTACCTACATCAAAGGTTCAAATGGTCTGTGCATAATGTTTAAAAATAAATGACATTTTTAACTGAAGCAGTTGAACTGATAGGAAAGCAGTTTTGATAGGGAATCTATTTTAGGCTCAGCTTTCTTTCCCCAAGTATCATCACTAGCAGCAGCAAAGGACTGTGGAGGGGATCGAGCATGGGACTATTGTGATGCTGTTGGTACTTCTGCTGGATATACAACTGATTTTACACTTAGAAAACACTTTGAAAAAGTTTAAGCAAAACAAGAAAATACTTCTCTCGCTTCCTGACCCTCCAAATAGTAAAGATAGGTCACTAGTGCTGCCGTTAAGAGGAGAAACAATTATTCTGATTTTTTTCAGAGCTTCTGTGGGTGTAGTATTTAACTTAATGACTCATTTCAGTCACCTCAAGACAAGTTCAATATTATGAGGAGCTGTGATCATTTCTCAGCACACAAGATACCACTGTAAATTTTTGGAAATCACATTGCCACTGATCCTTGAAACACCTAAAGGATGTGTATTACGTTTACTGTTTTGATAGATTATGACCAACCAACATGACCTTCTGCAGACCACAGGTCAGAGAATTTCATCCTTGTCATGCCTTTTTCTCTTTCAGCAGTTTCTTCTTCATTAAAGACTATTGCAAAACAATGAAATCGTTCCAGAAAAGTGATATACTAACAGGCAGGTCTGAGGCATGCCAACAGCAGAAGCATCATCTACAGGTCTGTTTTCGTTACATTCATTTCAAGAGACCATGCAGTTTGTAAAGGTACTGCAACATCTTCCTCTCTCTATTTTTGGAAATTCTGACTGCAAATGATTCAATAAAAGCCTGTTGAATTCAGGGTTGTGGTCTTGAATTCAAGGAAATTCTAGTGTACTAGTTCATATATTTCCATATTTATTTCCCTATTTTCCTTTGTCTTTTTTTTTTTTTTTTAGCCTCTGAAATGTGATGAAAGAATAATGTGTGTGTTTATTATCAAAAATCAGCAATGGAAGAAAGAACTGCTCACATTTTAATGGAAAATTTGTCATTTGTCTTGATATTTTAAACATTTTTTTCACAAATGCTGCTTTTCTGAGGATGTTTCTGTTCCCGTTTTTCTGTGGAGATATGTTGTTAATAATTTTTCTAATGAAATCAAGTTAATGTGGCTGATGATAGAATCAGACAGACAAATTCTGATCTTTTCTGTAATGACTGTATAGACTAATGAAATTTCTTGGATTTGCAGTATGAGAACCAGGAGCAGCCTGTTTCCTGGTTCTTGCTGCTCACATGTGTGCCCTCTCAGTATGGGGTGAACAAAGATTTAATCAACTATTAGACTCGGTGTTTTGGTCATCAAGTTGCCTGTTGTCCATCCATCCGTCTCCCCCACTTTAATCTGTTTAATTTGCTTTTGTTTTCTTTATTTTGTTTGTCTGATTTAATGACTTTTCTTCAAAGCTTCCCCCCCAGCTGCTATGAACTCTATGGAGGTATTGCAGTGAACACTTTCCTCTTTTTCAAAACTGAAGAAATAGATTAATGGGGTGAAAACTTCTGATTAAAAAATTGCTCTAGCCTTTCTTTTCCTAAACAGATTCACTCACCTGCATCTGCTAATAATAGTCCTGATTTTCCCATCATGCCTTATTACTATTCCACCTCTTCTCATCTTGTAGCCATGTAGGTTTTTCATGCTGAGAGGTGGGACTGGATGAGCATTGATACCAGTATGTGCAAGATAATTTTTTCACAAAAAAAACCCCAGACTTCATACAGAATTACTTCAGGAGTTGGAAGAAGGACAGATCTAAGTCTTGGATTATACTCCATAAACACAGGGACGTTTCTTATTGTCTGTAATAGCCTTATTAAAAGCCTTGGGTTACCCACGTGACCAAGATTATATGACCAGTCCCTGAATAAGTTAAAGCATCAGGGTACACCGCATTTTACAATTTCAAACATACCACTGTGTACTTACAAAATATAAATTTTAAAAATACTAAACCCAACAGATAAAATGTATAAGATAGCTATTCAAAGAACAGCTTTTCAACTGTTTGACCTAAAAAATATCACGGTAAAAGACATCTACAAAACACACATTTTCACTATACATTTTTAATATAACCTGCTGGCTGCATGTTGCACATCCTGCGATAACACTTGCATTGAAATCAACACAATGAAATGTGACGTGTCAGATCAATGAAATGACCCGCACTTCTCCATGTGTAAATTGGAAAGGCATGCAGAAAGTTTATGCAGAAAGAATTGACAAAACAGATAAATTATATTTTTTGGGGTGTCCTTTTTCTGTCACTGATAACAAAAGAATTGGATGGGGCATAAAACAGTAGTATGTCTTTTTATTTCTTCATCATTTTCACATCTTGCAATAATCATTACCAGGATAAAAAAATAATAGAAAAGAGAAATATTTTTTTTAGGATTTTGTTTTGTAAAGGATTTTGGTTTTCTTTTTTCTACTTTTTTTTCATAGCCATTTTGCACCTTATCCTTGTTTGCTGCTCTGTGGTTTTATTCTTTGGCTAAATAACATGGGAAAATATATTCCACATGTAAACACTGACTCTGTTTTCATCTGTTAAAATGAAATGGTAATTCCATTTAATCTATTAACCACATTTGCTTGCAATTATAAGACATCTATTGCATACTTTCTTGCCTCTAAAACAACTTCACAATCTGTTACCTTCCTTTTTTAGAAATGGAAGTGCTATAGTCATTCTTACTGTATGCTTACAATTCCTCAAAATATGAGCAGTGACATCACACTTCCAAAGAAAAGCTAATGATTTAATAGCCATTTTTAACTGCATATTGTTGTTGTTTTGAAACCTGATATTAAATGTACTTCTTCCTTGGAACACTGAGAGAACACCACATAAATTAATCAAAGCATAGCAGCACATTGCTGCTTGAGGCCTTGAAAGCTATTCTATACATTCTGTGTACTTGAGAAACAACAAGTAATTAAATGGTTTGCTCCTTCAAACTAAGCTAGTCTTTAAAAAAAAATAAATCACGAACCCACAGCCCTCTCTCTCATAGCAGAGTCTTTTATGCCTGTGCACAAATACAGAACTAAACGTTTTAAAAAATACTCCTTCCTGGAGAAGGCACGTTGGGATTTAATATTTGCCCCCAACAACGGGTTCACTTGGCTAAGCATCACTGAGCATCAATGTGTAAATTGTGCGCTCTCATTCAGAGCCACTGCATTTCCACAATATAAGTGCATGAGACCACATGCTGGTATTCTCCACAAAAGTCACTTGTTATTTAAATCAGAACTACAAACCTGCTCCCTCACCTCCCCCTCTGCAGCCCCTAGAGGGGCATATTCTCATTAACATTCTTAATGTTAATTGGAATTACATGTGCACATCAAGAGGAGAATACACCTCCAGATGCGATATTTGCAAGCTTCATATTAAGCCAGGTTGTATTGAAATAAAACACATCATTGAGCATACAGTCCTATCCTGATATTGAACAGTAATATATGTGTTTATGTACAAAACTAGGTCTTACACACAGACAAAAATTAATTCAGCATGATACAACCACAGCCTCCATTACTGTAGGATCTGATCTTGCCGTTTCTCACTCATGTGAAAAATCCTACTGCCTACGAGGTACATATAGGCTTATGATCCAGCACATTTTTCTGTAATGGAAATTACTTGCAGATCTGAACAATTTCTAAATGGTGACAAGAGAGCATGACTTAGACTCACTTGTTCAGAAAAGAAGCTGTACGGTTCAGCACAAAAATTAATTTTTAAAAATTACAGGTCACCGCCCATGTTTTCTAGCCTCATAAAAATAATGAAATTTTGTTAATAAAAATCATCAGTTCTCAAAATACAACCTGCTCAGAAATAAACCTGCAAAAGTATAAAAAACACCCAACACCAAATGCACTTTCCAACATGCTTTTAAAATTCACTATAGTTTTACAGTTTAAATTATGTGTACACTAATTTCCCTACAATTTCTCTCTGCAAAATGTAAATGCAGAGTATATTAGAAAGCAGTGCAATCTGAAATCTGGAAAGCCCAAACAGATTGGTTTAATCTTTGCAGAAAATCCATGCTGGAATAATATTTTCTTTACTGAGCCTTTCCACTTCCATGTAATGGGAATTTTCTATTGTTATTTTTAAGCAACTCACCTAACAAATCATAAGCATCTCCAACAGAATTACATAAAAGCTCAGTCCCAGAAGAAAGGGACAGATTTGACTCAAAAGGCATAAACTGAGGTTTCATTCCTTTGAAGAAACTCTCCTAATTTTGTTAGAGAAACATACATTGAAATAATGTCAAATTCTACTAGAAATCCTAATAAATAAAACCATATGCTGCAGCATCTCAGCTAGAATTTGCCAAGGCTATAAAACAGATACATACAAGTCAGACAATATCAGGGAGAATGGGGTTGGAGCTGAGGAAAATATTCATTTAGTAATGATCTTTCTTCATGTAATGACATGCTAGGTTTAAGCCCCTGACATCTTGGAAGTGCTCATGTAAAATCTGATTTGCTTATTCCTCTTTGCTAGCAAAGATGGTCATCAAAGACAAGGCTTGTTTGGGAATAAGTAATGCAAGCATCACGTCTGTCTTGCTAATATTATAGGAACACAGAAGAGATGTATACCAGAGTATTTTTAAAGAAGGAAAACCCAGTCCCCGCCCCACACTAAAATAATACACTGAATGCCAGCTTTCGGGTATGTTGCAGTCACAAAAGCATAGAAATTAGAGAGAGAAAAAAAGAAAAAGAGAAGCCTTTCTAGGTCATCTATTCCATCCATCTGCTGGAGTAAGATCACTCCCTACTATACACATGCTAGAGCATTTCTCAGGCTGATTTTAAATGTCTTGTTTCCATCTGTTCAATTTGACCTTACCTATTTCATCTTGGGTAGTTAAAATGGCTGCTGTATAGTGCAATAATTCAGGGCAACATCTAAAAAATTTTAAAAAATCGGCATGCAAAAGTCCTCATCCTTAGTGCAGCTAATTTTGAAGATATGTTTACCCACAAAAGATCAAACTGGACAAACAATGCCTATAAGACTGTGCTGTCTGCATGTGAAGCGTCACCTTTTACTGTATCATATGGATTAGATCCTGAGCTAATCAGTCGGATTCAGAGCTGAACTGCTTTGGGTCCATCTTACAATGCAAATATTGGGGGGTGGGGAATGTTCAACTGAAGTCTTCTGTGGTTAATGAGTTGCCTTTTCCATTCTTATTAACTAAAATGCTTTAACCACTTTGGTTTTTTAAACTTAAACAATTATATTAGATGTAATCGTTATTTTATTAACATTTTTCTCCAAGGATATTTCTTTCTGATTATGAGTACTTTGCAATTTCAGACAGTATGATGGATGCTACTCTTCTATGACAAGAATTTTAACAGCCCTCCTTCAGCACTCAATGCACACCCAATTATGCGTCTGAGCTAGTAACCTTGAATTTATGTTGCCATGGCGACAAACTGGTCATGCATTATGGATTATCATTGAAATTCTACACCCCTACCTAGCATAATGAGAGTTGGGGACTTAATCAAATCAGCCATTCTGTGTGACACAAAGTGAAGAACTAGCTCTTATTGTTCAGCCTGGAGAAAGGAAGCAGGCCTGATGGAGTGGCAGCTGCAGTGCTGCAGCCTGATAGATTGCCCTTATATACATTTGTGAATGTATAGACAGATGGTTTTCAATGCCTGGAATTTCTGGCTTAGGAAGCAGCTGTTCGGGTAACCTCTGCCGTCTCACCTTGTTGTCATGGAGCGTTGCACCAAGACTGAGAATGCGGACGGGTACATTGCCAATCTGACTGAATTTACGCGGCATGGCACCCCTCTTTCATCCCGGAGCGGCAGGGCTGGGGGAGGCAAGGCGGAGGGGGAGCGCTCCTCGGGATGAAGCTGGGCGCTCAGGCACCCTCTGGCCCCTCTCCCACCCTGCCTGTGCGGAAAGGGACAGGCAAAATTGTGGTGAATTGGAACCCGGGGATTTGATCTAGTTTGCATCTCCTCCACTGGCTCGAAATCGCCGTGTGACGTGCGTGCTATTCACACGCAGCTCAGGCATCAGTAAGTGCAGCCAGGTCTCAGGTTCCCCTACCGCATCTTGTCAGTGCCTGAGAGAGGACACCAGCTTTGCTGAGGTCGGGGCTCAGGAAGGTTCAGTGCCAGAACAAAAATCAAACCAAACGGATATGAAAAATCAACCACCGTTACATACTTCTTACCTGCCAGACTCCTTTTCTGCCTTATCACTGAAATTTCCCTTCCTAGTCTGAGGTATTGCAGGAAGCTACAGGAACTACTAGAAGCTCATTTACTTCTTTTTCTTTAATAAAATAATAGAAAAACTGTAGCCATTTCTGGAAGAATTGGGCCATTATAAACATTTATAAAGCGTAAATCTGTTTAGTGCAAGTACCTGAGTATTTTGCTCTGCAACAAAAGGAAGCTGATCTATGTAACACTACTCATTTGTTCTTACGGTTAATTTTAATTATTATAACTGCAAGAGCATTATTTTTCTCCGCTTAGTTCTACATCCCTCAAAGCTTTAAAAGCTTTAAAGCTTCTGATTCCTCATAAGCATACTTCTACTAAAAGATCCTTATCTTTCCAAAATCTTGATTAGCCAATTATTTTGTGTCACCCTTATATTTTGGAAGCCTAGGTGTTGTTACTGTAATATCGATTATTTACTTATTCATATGTATAAGGTGACCATCACCATGGTTTCTGCATAGAGAGCGATATATGTCTATCAGCCCTGCCGGTACAGGGTCACTAGACCTGTGATTTCAAAACATACAATATTCTCCCAGAACAAAATCTGATATGACAATAACATTTCAAATAAATACTTTATTTTAAATCTAACTGCTTTATTAATGTCACTTTTCTTTCCGCCAAACTGTGTTTGTGTTTTGATGTATAAAGTGTATAGCATGCATATATTATGAATTTTAATTTCCAGTGCATGTGCAGAAAATGAATATTCCAGCAGGCTTTTTAAAGAAATCAATATACAAGTTATCCAGGAGCCTTCAGTAACCACCTTTTATCTGTCTATCTACCTATCTACCTAGCTACTCATTCATCTATCTGAAAGATTGGATGAACCTTTTTCAACATTAATTTACAGCGCCTGGAATTTCCTTGTGTGTATAAATTTAAGCCAGACCCTTAAATCTGATGTTTATATCAACTTTACATTACTTACATTAATTTTTTTATGGTTGAGTAGCTTTTATTGTGGGGGCATTTTGGAAAAGGATGTTACAGTTGGAGTCTAGCAGAGTGAGCCAACAAAAATAATAGTGCATGCTCTAAATTAAAATGTATAGAGAAAAATAAGAAATAAAAGAGTACCAACATGGGCACAGGAACTAAGTGCTGCCTTCTGTTTAAAAACATTCCACAATAAAGAAGAGAAAATGTTCAGAACCTACTTTCATTAGGTATTTTAAAGAAATAATTTTTAGTAGGGTAGGCTAAATTCAAAAACAGTATAACAGGATAGTAAGGAAAATGACATTAGGCTAAGAATAAATGCTCAGACCCAGTACCTGATTCATGATCAAATTGTATACCTCAGGGAATTAAGACGTATGTGAAATACTGTTCCTAATATTGACAGCAAGGAAAGAACTAGATTTAGAGCCTATTTTTGTAATCTTTATTTAGGTTAAATAGAAGGTTTTCAAGGAAATATTTTTGTTGATCTCAGTAAAATTATTATCAGGAGTAAATTTTTCTTTAGCATAACTTAAGCTCACAGAGAAGAATCTGAATATCAAAAAGTATTTAAAGTTTCTGAATTATAACATTGCCATTAGCAGGAAAAGCTGAAGAATACACTTCTGTGTTACTGTTGCTTTATTTTTATGCTAACTTGCACCAGGCATTAATAACAAACTGTAACTGGAAATAAGCTATAAGCATTTCCTTGGAAACCTTAACCCTGTTGGATTTAAAATACTGTCTCTTGACCTTTTTAATCAAAGATTCATACAGCCCTCCCCGCCCCCCAGTAATCAAGGATTAACTATTTCCTTGATAAAACAACTTTAAAATTACCATATTGTGGGGTGCAGACTGGATAATTTTTCTCTGGCAATTTGCAAAAAGGAGACAGAACTGTAAATTTTAGATTACTACTTTTATTTTTTCCCCTAATGTTATTCATGCACTTTCTTGCAGGGGTAGGAACTTCGTATAAACGTATACTGGGCATATATACATATAAATGTATACTGGGGTGGGTTTTGCAGTCATTTTACAGCCTTCCTCCTGCTGCTGTATGGACCACCAGCAGCCACGTGGCTGCAGGCTGGGAGATGTCCCTGGTGTGTGAGCAGGGTGGCTGCAGGTCACCTCTGCGGTGCCTCATCTCCTTGGCTGCGGGTCTTCCCTCAACATAGCAAGCAGAAGAAAGGATACACTTCTCACGTAGCTCCTGCCCGCCTTACTGTGGTGACAGCCAAATTGTTACCATTTCAGGGACTCAAAATACAACTTCTTAAATTCTTAAACTTTGCAGGCTTTTTGAAGGAAGACTGGGGGAAAGCTGCATTTTAGTCACTTTGGAACAAGGAGCTCAGAGCTGAAGAGTTGTGTAGGGTAATACAGGATACAGGTAGTCTTGGAATTTCAAGGTTTAAGCAAAATACTGTTTCCACCATTTCTAAGAGGCCGTGACAGTGAGCATACCAGTAATTATAGGTTTGCTTAAAGACGCTACCTCAGTCTTAGTATGTAAGCCCTCCCGTTCTGCTTAAATTCACCCATTTTGCCACAAACAGTAGAGCCAGATGATATGTTTCCCTTCACTGTGAAATGCATTTAATCACAAGAATCGAATGCTTGTGTAGTGCGAATATTTTTATAATCCACTGTGCCAGCTTGCTCCCTTCCAGGACCTGACTGGTGTGCTCTGAAATCTTTTTACTGTCAAACTGAGATGTTTCCTTTCTAACTGGAGCTCAGCTGATGAGAAACATCAGAGTTTGTGATAATCCTGACAGCAGGACTTCCACAAAAATATAATTAAAATTGTCTTCCTTTATGCATACATGTGTGCAAGACATTTAGGATAGTCACCCAAAAAGCCCACCCTCCCCATGCCTTTTGAAGGGTAATTTAAAAGCTAAGCATTTACTGGTGTAATTAAAACTGCTGCTAAGATTCTCTTTTATTACATTTTGCTTGGATATTTGCTCAAAACTGTGTACACTTAGGGTTCTGAAGGCACCAGGATGTCTAACTGGCCCTGGCCAGCCTCTCCCAGCTCTGCCCATGTGCCCAGGACCCTGCTGCAGCTGGCCTCGGAGGCATCAGTCCCTGCCCAGCAGCATCTGCTCCTTGGCCCTGCTGCTCCCCTCAGTTCAGCATTTACAGCAGCACAGAAAAGTAAAACTTTATTTTTTTTTTTCCCAGCCTACCAGAATTCTTTGATATCTGTATGAAGTTCTATGTTGCATATTTACTTGCTGTTCATTTATACGGTGGTATGGCAAATTGAGGCACGTGAAATTGTGCATTGACATCATATACTTATTTGGGCATCCTGTGCATGGACGTGCGTGTATGCACATTTCACTAATACATGAATGCTCTTTCGGACACTTTGCTTCTCCTGTGAATACTCAAACTTGCATTTTATATAAATATTTGGGACTTTTGTTCATCTTTTAAGGCAGTTGAGTGCTTAAGGTACAAATATATCTATGCAGTTACATACACAGTAAGATGCTCCAATAAAAGCAAGTGGACAAGGAAAAATTTAAAGAAGGAGATGCTGTTCCATGGCTTATCTGCCTGAGAGCTGGGCTCATGCCATGGGTGAATGCCTTTGCCTCCGTGGGGGTGGCCTGGCTAGCATGGCTGGCTCAGCTCCAGCCACCTCTGCTGATATACACCCACTCAGCTTTTGATCCAGAAGACCAAAAGCTGATTTTCAGAGAAAAGATATCAGATAGGAACTGGAGTGTTTGCAGCTTAGCAGGCAACCTCCAGAGGCAAGAGACTGGTCTTTGTAAAAAGCAAAGAGTAAGAAATGATTCTTTGCTAGTCAATTTGTGGCACACAAGTTTTCTGATACTAGAGTACGTGTGACAACTCAGATATCAGAATGCACACTGAACCAGCAGTATATGCAGACAAGCTGCTGCAGATTTAATGATGCTAACTGGGGTAGCTGAAAGTCTGCAATGATGCTGTGGAAAAGAGGCAGCTTGGGATGGTCATTTAATCTGGAAATAGCTTTAAAAAATGGAAGACATGTCCCTGAGGACAGTCTCAGCCAGATTAACCGCCTAAGGCAGAGTATTCTTTTACTTTGAAACTTGTAAGAGGAAGGCAGGCAGGACAAGCATGGGCACAGTCTGAGGCAAATGCTTTGCAATGAAAGATACAGTGAAGGCAGGCAAACAGTGTAAACAACTCTACTTTTTACTTTAAGTTCCTCATTTAATATTAGGAAAATCAGACACAATTATTTGACTGTGGTTCTTTATTTAGCAACTCTCCTTATGTTACTGAGTCTTTTGATTGAAAACCCCTACTTCAAGTATCATCAAATTTTTTATTCGTAAGTAAACGTTCTTCCAATGGAAAAAGGAGGAACTTTCAAAATCAATTCTAACTAGGCACAGATATAGAATCTAGCCCCTATTAACACCAGAACATACCACTGTGTAATTCTCTGCCATATAAGTACACATAGATAAATACAGTGATGTTGTTAAGATTCCGTGTGTACAAAAAAGACCCATTGGCACACTAATAACAAATAAAGCTGAGTGGCATTAAACATGTCATTTCTACCAGAGCTTGGCATGTGACATCCGTACACATTTCTTTTCACAGTACGTCATTTAGCCCTTCTTCCCTGGCAAAGCCTCTCCCAAACAGATGTTAAGACAAATAGTAAGATACTTTTGTATCTTTGCAAAGTGTAAAGCAAGCATTAAGAAAATGAAAATTACATAGACTGTAGAATAAGAATTACATGGTAGACTAGATTCTAACATCAGATTTATACAAAAGCATTATTGTTTCATGTGAATAGGCAACTAAATATGTTGATGCAATGAATGAACAAATGTAGATACTGGACTTCTTTTATACACTCTCACTCCTACCTCACCATATATGTAACATGATACAATAAAAGCTTTCATTTTGTATACAATGAGGGAGCTTAAATAAGCAGGCCATTTTTTTCTTATGGAAAACTGTCACCAAGATAAAGTTTGGAAACAGATACACAGAGCTTTTCTTGGGGAAATAAAGAAGGTTGGGGGGAAGATCTGTGAGAGGCGCTTTTTCTTTTTCTGAGTAAAATAAATGAGAATTTCTCTCAGATGCAAACATACTAAGTGTCTCTTCTTCCCATAGATAGTGATTTCCTATAGGAACAGGTAAAAAGAAATAATGCAAACATTGTCCTAGTTACACCATTAAGTGTTTCAAAAAATTAGTAGAGATGAGCCTTTGTAGCGAGAAGGAGGATTTCCTGGTGTTGCAGCGCTCAGAAACTGGCTGAGTTCTTTACTGAGGCAAAACTCACCCTGAAGAGCTGGATGATGGGCAATCCTCTATTTACAGGCACTGGGAGACTAAGGGAATAAGGAGTCAATCGTCCTCGTGTTCTAGTTACTTACACTGCAAAGCACAGCTCTAGACAACCTGGGCAAGGGCTCCTGAGTGCTAAGAGGGTGCAGTGGAAAACTCTTCCCCAATTTGCTGGCAGCATTATGAAGTATGTGGAATACTTAGTGATGAGGAGACATAAGATCCAACCACTCACAAAACACAAGAGAGAAAGGAGACTACAGACTTCGCCCCCAACATACAAGTTAGTGCAAGAGCTGGCTAGCAAAATGATGGTGTCACATATATAGCATTCATGGCAGTGAATCCAGCAAGTCAAAAATCTGGATTCAGATTTTACTCTCATTTGTATGAATAATGTGAAGAATGTCCATTCGGAACAGCCCCACATATAGAAATATTTGGACTAGCTCGACTTTTAATTATGTCCTGCTTAAACCTGTCCTGCTTAGGCACATTGTTTTTGAAGGAACAGTGATCCATAGGAACATATAGTTCCCTCAACAGGCTTACAAAATACAACTTGGCGCTTTATAAACCTACAGAGCAAGCTCAACACTGCTGAAAATACCTCAGACTTGCTGCAGGACCACAGTGCATGAACACCATGAGCATGTGGGCTATGAAATGCAAAGCAGGTTTAAAGAGCACATGCACAGCTATTGCATTGAAGTCCCACAGAAATTTTAGAACTTTTGAACAAGAATAAGACTAATACATAGGACAAAATCCTGGCTGTAATTCCTCAGAATTTTCCCAGTGTCCATCTCTGGGGGGAAAGTGGGCACTTGTCTAGAAAAAATCTTCTCTAGCCAGTAAGTCAGTCAGGTTTTATGGGGCTTTCCTTAAGTGAAGAAGCATTAAGTGTTTGAATATTTTATGTTTTTATATAATAAATGTGATAAAATAAATAATCCATAAAAGGAAAGAGTGAAGTTTGAGAAATATTGTGCTAACCTTTCTTGCAAACAAGTTGTCTGTGACTTGGCTCCCAAGTGGTGCCTCTGCCTGGGTGGTGGGTATCTGCCTCCTTCACCAACAGCAACAGCTCAAGTGCAGGGATCTGGAGCACATCATGTGTAAGCCTGGCCTAGAGGGATGCCCACAGGTAGGAAGGGCTGACCCAGACCTCACTATCTTAAGCTTTAAGCTGCTTTTTCTAACTTCTAGGTGGAGCAGTATTTGTATTTCACAACAGCTGCCTACTCTACATAAATAAACCTCTCCATTTCGCACCCAGTTGTCCCCTGGGAGGGGGGAGGAACCACAGGCCTTGGTGGAAGCGGCTCGTGGCAGGTTCAGGTAAGGACTCTATAAAAAAGATTAAGCAGACAAGAGGTCCAGGAGCTATCTTTGCTCTCACAAGGAAAGAGGCACACGTTTACATGCCATATTTTCTTCCTGAGTTCTATTTTTAAAAGTAAGTATCAGAACCATGGGATTTCTTGTTTCCTTCCAAATATGAAATGTAGCACATAAAAAACCACAGGTCTTTAAACAAGGCATGTCATTTGCACACTTTAGTTAATTGCTACTTATCCTGTCCTGTGAGGAAAAATCTCATTTTATAGCCTCTTTCCACAGTGTTTAACTTTGATACAAATATGTGCAGTCCTCATGTTAGATTTTTTTTTTCCTTAAACAGAAACAGTTGGCTGGAGCATAACTTAAATTGATTTTTTTAAAGATATAATATAACATTATCTGCTATTATACAGTAAAAGAATTGGCTTGTGTCTGCTGCCTTATGTTCTTTAGATCAGGACCATCTTACTGCCTCAGTGAGTCTATTTCGCTGTGTGACCTGTTTAACTGTAATCATACCTTGGAGTCTTTGATTACAGTAAAAGCTGATGCCATGCTGAAATTCCCTTTAATATTTACATTGTGAGACCTGTTGAAATGATGCAATGTCCTTCTTATCTGAAGTGCATTACCTCAGTGTGTCTGTGAATCAGCGTCATTAGAGCTGCATGAGTTCATCCTCAAAAAGGATTAAAAAACATTCCCTGTTCTGGAAATGGGGGGAAAAGCACTGTTAATAGCAATTCTTATTTTATTCAGGGTTCATGACGTTTCTGTCCTTGTTCTGCTTTTCTTTTCACTTAAGGTATTTAATAGTTGAGAATAAAACTGCTGACAAGGCAATGGGTGGACAGAGATTTTTGGTGTACACTGCTGTTTTTCTGTAAGATATTATTCAAAATAATCTGTTCAGGGGGGAGTTTTTAGTATATTCCTCCCCCTCCTCCTGCCCCCGCCCCGCTGTTTCTTTCTTATCAAAATTGCTTAGAACGCTTTACCTGTCTGATGTCTGGATGTGCAGGATATGCTTTCTATGGGTAGTATCTTACTAAAAGGCAAGAGGGGACAGCAAGAAAATAGTAACATTTGTTATGTTACAGGAGTGCCACTAATAATTCTAGTTATATCTATGCTGGGGTTTGTACTGAAATAAGAATTTAATTTTTTGTGGCACTTAACATAAATTGTTTGGTTTATAATATATTATTTGGGGTAACAGCATACAAATATAATTTCAACTACAAATTACATTTTGTCTTATATGTCTTGGTAGAATTTTAAGTCCATATTATTTTAGATGGCCTTTCTGGAGGAAAAAAAAAAAAGTAGTAACCCATCAGTATTATAGGTCTCCTTTCAAAATATCACAGCTTTTGTTGTCCTTTCCACTTGTCCCATCATCCAAGAGCATAAAAAAACCCCCAAAACTTGTACATTCTTCTGAGATGAACACCATATTATATATAGAAAGGCTTCCTTTGTGAATAATTGGTTGAAACAAATTTTATACCCACATTTAAATTCGTTGTTACTGCTTACTGTAGATGAGCCCAGGAAAGGAAGTGTATGTTATTCTTTATGTGAGCCCTGAAATGCTCTTGCCAATGCAAACTGTATGAATAGCTCTAAATTGTTCTCTCACATTGATCAAGATAACAAGAACCACTTTTCTCCTTGAAACATTTTGATGAGATTTTGTTTCTTCTAATCTACATTTTTCTTCATATTTTTCACTTCGATTATCAGTTTTGCTAACATCCTGGAGTTTTGGTTTTCAAAAGTATTAGAGCTTCAGAATTTCTCTGAAAATGAGAATTTTTCAAAAGCATTGCTATTATTGTCAATTTTTCAATTAATAAAAAAATTCTAATATAACAATATTTTGTCAGAATTTATATGACAATGTTGTACAGTCAATGTATTTGCATAAGCCAGAATGTTAAGAGCTAGATGTGGTCATCAATATCACTCAGTTTCAAATCTGGATTTCATACAGACACTATGATTATTGTATGTTTAATATATTCTGAAACAATTTAAAAGATTTTTTTAAAAAAGCAATCAAAGAAAAAAATCTTTTGGCTATAATGTCTAGACATAGGTTTTGATTCAAGTGTAGTTTTTCTCAAAATCAAGTTACAGCCGATTGAACTGGGTACCTCAACATTTGCTGTTTGACATTATCACATGTAATCTCATTCACATTACTGTGAGACTGATAATGTCACTTGCCTGGAATGGCTGGTAATGTAGTGGAAATCCAATGAAACTACTTGTGGAAGCTGTTCAGGGAGAGAAAACTGCACTGGCAGTGTGTATAAAACACCATACATACTCAATATGTATACACATGCTTGCATACAGAGATATGTTTACCTTTATTGAGTTTTGCATCAGTTCTGATGCTATCGTGATTTTTTTTCCCTACTAAAGACACAAAGTGAAATATGAAAATGCAACTATCCAAGCAAGAAAATTTATTGTGTGAGGTATGCACTTCTTAAAAATGGGGTTACATGCACTTGGAAAAAGGCAGAAAATGTATGTAAACACTACTTATATTCACTTCACCTCCTCCCTCCTCCCAAAAAAGTGATCAGACAGCTAATACTGTAAGAATACAACCTTCTAGGCTGACCAGTATTTTACTTCACATCTATTTATGTCTGTAACTCACTTATCTGTCATATTCAGATGTGATCTTCTAGGGGCAGAAACCATCTTTTTGCTTTATATTTGAATAGAGCATGTTATATTGGAGCTGTGCTCTGTGGTAAGATCTCTGTGTACTGATACATAAAAATAATATCATTACAAGGCATTTTGAAGCTAACAAGATAAAAAATGGCATTATGAATGCTCTAGACTTCTTGGCAATGAATGGTTTTTGATACAGGTTCAGACAGCCATGCTCCAGCTCTTTAGCATTTTATCTAGGAAGTACCACAGCAAGAGCAGCTTTCTAGAGCCATCTCTTTAGAGGAAAGGAGAATCTGATGCCAACAGACCTTTAAAAAAGTCTAAGGGACAGATACTGAATCCCTCAGTCCCGTTACACAGTACTGGATTTTACATCTGATCTTATTTCTTCTGCTAGAAATGAGATCTCACTGCTGGCAGTGTATGTGTCTTGTGAACTTGTCTAGAAAGAGGAGAGAACCACGTCCTGAGCTGGATGGACTGTCGGTATCGTTGTGTGCATCAAGGCACTAGAAAACACCTGTAACTTGCTTGCCTAACTGACCGTACAGAAAATCCAAAGAAATGTTCTAGGGAAAGGGGTGATTTGCTTTAAAACATTATGGCACAAAAAGCTGTTAAAAGACACAGTTCTCTTGATACACTTCCCCAGTGTATTAGCACAGATACCAGTTCATTCACATGGAGCTTGAATAAACTGGAAGAAACTTCTGGGAAAGTTTTCAAAGAGTTAAGTTAGGCTTTTTGCTCTTGCTTCAGGAAGCTATATTATTCATTTCAGGGTCTTAATAAATCAGGTATTTAAACTTGGTCATGCTATATAAACATGATATGAGAGAAAGTAATTACTTATTATAATATAGTCTAGCTAAAATTAGACACTGATCCTTCAGTATCTATTTAGCATAGGCCATTAATTTTTAAGAACTGTTTTCAGCTTGATGTTGAATGGCAATAAGAAGAAAATGTCACTTCCAGAACAAGTATTACAAATGTAAGGCCATCTATTTAATACTTGGAGAGTTTCATATCTTCTGAGTGTAAATGTTATATAAACTCTGCAATGGTGACAGAAAACAAGATACTGTATTGCTCTTTTTCATTCAAGAAAACTGAAGTACAATGACTCTGAAGTGCTTACCTAAGTAAATCAGAGAGGCAAAAGAGATAAGTGCTATTTGCAAAAATCCCTTGGGTAGAAAAATGTTAATTTTTAATTTAGGAATTTGAAAAGTTTTGATAACCTTAGTGTTTGGAAAGACTGTTTAAAGGTGACAGCACTGTACAATATCAACCGGCTAGAATATCTACCTGGAAAGTGGGAAAGGAGCATAAGAACAAGTTGAACCTGAAAATGTTTTCCTGACTGGATTTCCATGGGCAAAAGGCAGCTGGATCATTCACCACACATACTGGGCAGAGCTATTCTCTGTAAAGGGAATTGTTTCTGACTCCACAATCGCTGAAGAACTGAAGGTAATCCTGCCTCTTTGCGTTCTTTGATCAGCTACCATTAGGTATAATTGTAGATATAGAGTATGCAATTGCCTGCTTTGGAAAATGCCACAGCTCCTCTCTGGAAAAA
This sequence comes from Falco peregrinus, assembly GCF_023634155.1. NCBI lineage: Eukaryota > Metazoa > Chordata > Aves > Falconiformes > Falconidae > Falco > Falco peregrinus. The sequence goes on from NC_073727.1 coordinate 65,541,133, forward strand.
GAAAGAAAGAAAGAAAGAGTGAAAGGAAGGAAGGAAACAAACAAACAAACAACCCCATCTTACAGGTTCGTTTGGGAACTGTCGGAGGGTGTGTTAGCCCAGGAAGGGTACATGAGTTAATTTCAACTTACCCAACTGAACATGATTTGATAAAGAAACATGAAATGGCAACATCCCTAAAGCAGTGCTTCTTTCCCAAGAAGAAATCCATGCTGTCAAATTGGAATTAATTCTTAAGACAGACAGAAAGTATCCTCATGGCAGTGATGGGAAAAGAGATACAACATGTTGGGAAATTGGTCATGCGCTACACCAGGAAGAGTTCAAATCACCCAAGAACAAAGGGAGTTGCAAAGATCCAAGGAAAGTCTTTTTATCTTTAGTGAAGTTTGTGAAAACACCATTCTGCTAGTGTCATGGTCTTGTTCTTATCCCCTCCAAGACAGTGAAGATTCCTTCTAAGCTTACATTTGTGCTTACATTTTTGCAGTGGAAGCCAAGAGTGCTCAGCATGACCGAGGACAGAGTCCATGGTAGGAAAAGTGTCAGGGATGTACTTGTACCCTAGGCTGTCCTGAGTTTGACGCAAAAGAAATCCACATTTGTGTGCCAACGTGCAGCCATGCTGCATTCTAGTGGATCTCTGTGTTGCTACAGCTGGGGTACCAGGTTGGTGGGACATTCTGGAGAGACCTTTCCTGCTAGGTAGACATGAATGCTCTACAACAGACCACAGTCTTTAGCTTTTCAGAATGGAAGGACCATTGATCTGCCTAACATCCTCCTGGCTGTGAGTTATTCTGAAAGTTACTGAAGGCATGATAATCAGGAATGGGTGATGCTGTACCATTAACAGGCATATAGGAATGGCACATCTGACTCAGGAAAACATATAGCTTTTTATTGTTGCTCTTCCCCCAGAAGACACTGGATATTTTTCATGTGTCTTGTTGCCTGAAATAAGCTCCTCTGAAACAAAATAGAAAGACAAGCAGAAAGAAATTGTACTATTCCTAGTCTTGGTATTGAAGAAACTGTCTAAATAGCCTTATTTTCTATGTTCAATCAGAAAAAAAAATATTTCTACAGCTTAAATTTCCTTCTCAGTATCTAATTAATTGGTAAAAAGAGCTGAAAACAGTAAAAAAGATCACTTTGCCAGGGAAAATGAATGTTCAGGTACTTCCACGTTCCACACTGGGAGCTGTGATAGAAGAAAGTGTTGTTCCATGGTGCTTTTGAGCCTTGTCTGACTCCTGCTCTGCTCCACCCTCCTATACTATTAGCAGCTTAAGCAGTGGAGAGCTTGACATACCTCGGGAAAGGGGCCGAGCACCCCCACCGACACCACTTTCTACAGTCACAAGTTCACAAGCATTGCTAGAGTTTCAGGCTGAGACCCAAATGTCCGTGGGACTTAAAAACAATTTCCCTGTCTGCCTTTGCCGGCTGCTCCCACTCGTTGATTTATGCTTATGATGCTCGAAGCTGCGGCATAAGTCTGGTTATGTAATAGAAACTTGATAATAGAGAAAGTCAATACGGCAGGGCAATAGGGCTGAAATTACACACTAGCACTATGTTATATTAACCCTTTCACAGTTCACCCCAGCTGCTTCCCGCAGACAAGTTTTCTGAATTTAGGGAGAGGAGTTTCTCACTCCTTGTAGCAGCACCGGATTGACCCCTCTTTCCTCTGTCTTACTGGAGCCAAACAGAATAATTTTCTAGAAACATTTTGAAACAAAAAGCTCGTTATATCTTTGCTTCAGGTAATTATATAATGAAAAATGACCAATTATTTGACATCAGGCAGAATATCTATAGAAATATATTAAGTTAGCTAAACAAACCTAGATAATTCATACCATCAAAGTGTTTCCAGCTTGGGCAGGTTTTCTGAGGGAAAGCTTCTTTGTCAGTTTGCTTGTTTGCTTGTTTGATTTTTGTGGCACTTTTTTAATTTCTTAGCCACAATTTCACAGCTGAGCCCTGGGCTGTGTGAAAGCAGGAGGTTTGGCAGGTCCACAGATGAACTTCTGACAGCTACAGTCTGCATCATTCCTCATTTTAAGCAATAAAGAAAACTTAAGGTTGTAGTTCTTTAAAGCATTCGTACATGAAACTTCCACTTTATGCTCTCATAATCTGATTCCTGCTGTTATTAGAAACCCCATTGTTATTAGAAACTCATTTATCACAGATCTTTATATTCATGGCTTCATTATTTGAAGTCCTGATGGTGATACAATTTCAGTTTTTCTTTTTACTTGACTGAAGCTAGGGGATTTGCATATTTGATATCTGGGATTTAGGGAGAAACATGGAGATGAATATGAATAAAATCATTATCTGTTCTTCAAGGTGAGCTTTGCTTCTCATGAATATAAGTAAAATACTTTTGATTTTATATGCATAAATTCTTTATAAAATTCTGGTAATAACATGATCTTTCTGTTACTCAGCATAAGATGACTTGAATCATCAATAACTGAAATATATGTGAAAGACATTAAAAGAGTTGATATAAAGCAATATTTCATTAGTGTCCCAAGAGCAGTATCATGAAATATGAAGCTAACACCGTTATAAAAACTTGTCTGGAAATCATTACTTGAAGATTGGAAGAAGTCTAAAAATCCCACTTTGTCCAGGTGCTCCTGAAGTTGCTTAGCAACTGCCTCCTTAATCACCTTCTCCAAAAAGGAAGGTTTGACAGAGGGTAGTAATTAGACGGTTACTTGAGGAGGGTCAGGACCTCAGCATACTGTAGCCAGGATGTCATTTTGCCCTTCAAAAAGAGGTGTTAATGAAATGCCCATCCACTGGGAAAGTGCTTCCTCACTGACTTTCATAAACCCTGTGGTTTCTTCACTGGAGTTCTTTGTCTGCTCCTGGGACAAGGCACTGTCAAAATCAGCCCTAGGTGTGCTCATGACCTCTTGTTCTGACATCCCTGGTTGCTGGTTGATAGCTTCAGATATGAATGATTTTGCCCAACCAAATTATGAAGATGAATTCCTAATTTCCTGTTTCAGAAGAAAGGAACTGACAGGGGACATGACTCTCCTCATTAACTTTGCCTAGCGGCTCTAAACTGTGTGCATCACAAACATAAATAACTACTCAGACAGGAATTTTGAGTAAAAGAATTGTAATGAAGTACATAAGGAAAGTGTGATTATTTTGGAGGTTGACACTTTGGGAAAGAGTTCTCTGTCATCATAAGAAATTCCAAACTGTAATTTTACTAATGAAAATACAATATGGTCTTTGATCCCACGAACATTAAAAAAAATTACTGAAGTCCTCTTTAATAGTTGGAGAAATCTGAGGCAAAGGGGACACTGAATTCCTCGGCTTTATCTGTCTCCCTTGGCACTGAATCATCCTTCCCATTCAGCAACAGTTCCACATTCCCCTTATTCAGTCTTTTGCTACTAATATACGAGCCCTTCTCTTTGTGTAACTATCAAGTCTCAGGTCCAGCTGAGCTTTGACTTTCCTAACACCTCCCTACACATCCAGGCAATGTTTCTGAATCCCTCCTATGCACTATGTTCTTCCTCTTACCTCTTGCCTTTTTGCACTGCATCTCACTTTTTTTCAGGTCTAGGAAAGGACACCGAGCTAGTCTGACAAAGTTAATTTTAGCAATGTACTAAATGTCTGCTCATTAAAGAGTCTTTTAAAAATTATTTTTCTTATTGTTTGCTTGCTTGTTTGTTTTTAAATAATCAGTTACCTTACAAGTGACTAATTGATTCCTGTCAGTTTTGTAAAAAAAAATGGCCCTAGCAGTATGTTATGTATTGTATTTTCCTACCATGGCATGTTCATTCTTGTACTTGTGCGTATGTACCTGCAGTGACTGCTGTTGCATATTCCTTTATCTCTTTTCATCTTGTTAAAAAAACTGAGTTACTTTTTAATAAGCAGATTCTTGTTTATGATGGTTTTTTTCTTTGTTCCACTTCTGCTAAAGGCAGCATATAAGCTTTGAAAAATGGTTTATTTATTTATCTATTTATTACTTGCAAATTAACATTTATCTCTGAGTCACTCATAACGTTTGAGAGGTTCTCCTTTCTTGAGTTTTAAATGTACTAAAGAATCAGCTCTGTTATATTTATACTGGAAGGGCTTTCAGAATATTCCAGAATATTACTGATTCACCTTCAGACATTAACAAAGGCATTTTCCAGTCTACTTGAGGCCTTAAACTTCCTTACATTTCTCATGTTGCAATTATATTTGTACATTATCCCTCTCTCAGCCTGTAACATTTCATTTCATTTAAACAAATACATATTTGCAAAATGTTTTTATGTTCTAGGTAAGAAATGCATTTTTACCTTGAGCAGCATTATAGTGGAAGCTAGAATATTTGTAACAGTGTGCAAAGTAAGGCCCTAATTTGAGAAAACTGAAGCAAAACATGCTTTGCAAAGTTGTATCTTCTTGCATTTTTTACAATTAGCACGTGTGGTTTTGCTGGTTGATCAAATCTAGCAAATAATAAGAATAGCCGACAGATTTTAAACCACCTTTTTTCGTTGTAAAATACCCCTCACGTTTAAACTCCTTCCCACTATCCCAGGCAAATGAATGATCTGATCTCAAACAGGTGTAAACCCAAAAGTTTCAAAATAGACCTGCAACGTACCCTTTATTACCATTATTTTTACTATTTCAACCTCCTCCTTTCCTCATTCTTGACTGTAAAACCCCTTGGAGCAGATAAGCATTGGCAAGAGGATTAGTTCTCCTCTGTTTGAGAAAGGTTGTTCTGTGGCAAAGTCAGAGCTACAGCCGGCACCCTGACAAGCTTGGCCAGCATGCAATCAAAAGCCTTGAAGTTATTTCGCAAGAGTGCTTCTACAACCTTGATCACAACCATGATTCTCAAAATATATGAAGGGAAATGATGTTTACTGAGTAAAAAAAAAAAAAAAAAAAAAAAAAAAAGGTGAATGTTTCAATGCTTTGTGTGATTTAGGATATAATTGTTTACATTAAATTAAAAAGCCCTCTATATGCATTGGTGTATCACTGCACAGCATTAACTTATTTAATGTGTTCAATTAAATGTAATCAAAATGCCAGTTCAATTAATCAACGGAGGGAATAGTATGTACTCTAATCAGAGTTCTTTACAGAAAATGTTTCTTGTTGAGGCTGTTAGTCAGGATATTTTGAATGGAGGTTGATTTTGTAGTTTTGTAGAGTAAGAGATTTTGTTGATATATGAAAATTGTTTTATGTCTCTTTTGGTTTTCTCTTTTTGTTATATTTCCTGCTATCTGGAAATGCTGTATTCCTTTATTTCGGAATTTTGAAAAATTGATTTCATTTTTGCCTTGGAAAGTATTAAGCTTATGAGAGGGTCTTATGAATTTGAAGCTGGGGGAGGCACAAAGCAGAAGAACAAACTCCACTGGGAATGTTTTATCTATCCACCAGCTAATCATTAAGAAAATATTCAAAGAAATCAAGTAAACAGCTCTCAGTTAATTTCTTTTCTGTCCTTTCAAGCACTGAAGATCCTTTAAGTGCATTGCAAGGATTGCGGTAGTAGGTTATGGCTGACAGTTCCTTCTGGGCGTAAGAATTTATGGCTAGTTAAGAGAAAAATAAATGGGGAAGAGGAGCTGTATATTCATCATCTACCCAACCTCATCAGAAAAAATACAGACAGCTATTTTCTTATGCATCCTTCCTCCTCTCGGTGTGTCCCTTAAAATGGCAGATAGTATCATTTTTCCTGGAACTTGATGGGTTTTCCAGCACCTGCTGGAGACAGAGGAGTTTCCTATGAATGACCACAGTCATTTGCAAAACTCAGGTAGTTTGCAGACTGTATTGTGGGGGTGTTTTCTGTCTGTTCTTCAGGGAACGTGGCCAGCTGGATCTGACATTTTCACATATAAGCCTTGTTTATTGGATAATTTAGCATTGCATCAGGAGCACCCTTACCTATCATAAAGAAATCTTATGTGGATAAGGATCATTCACTCATTCCTACTAGCTAGGACATGATACTCAGAAATGGCAGGTACCTGAGTCAAGGTGGGGTTTCCATTTTTAAATTCAACATTTCAAAGGTGCCTAAAGCGCACAAGGTTACCCACTGCAATTCTCACCCCACAGAGGTACTTGGGCTGTTTGCACAGCTCAGAGAAGAAGATGAGGTAAAGGCCTTCAGACACATCTCTGGAGGCATTTTGTTCTCTACATTGACTGAATGCCAGAGTATCTGAAATAGGTGTCCTGATCTGCCTTGTTGATATTACTCATTCATTGGGGTATTTAACTTCATCTCCCACCATTAAAAATATGGCCTTGAATCCCCTAGTCTTAGACACTTTATTTTGGAGTTGGATCGGTCTTAAAGAATTTAGGAAGTAGTACATAGTAGACTACAAGCATGTTGTTTTTCTTCATTCCTGTCTTCATTAAGACCATCAGAAGGCAGAGTTACCAGCTTCAGGAGGTAATCATTCATGATAATAATTTAATCAAGACATACACAAAACTCTTCAGGCTAAAAATGTAAAATTTGCCTTTTATTACCCCTGTTCTTCAAAGTATGAGATACTGTATACCTATACAGTTTTGTTAACAATTGTAAGGGATTTTGTTGGGTAACATGTTTACCAGTAATAATTAATAATAGATAATAATTTTGATTATGAATATGATAATATTTTTCAAGTTAGAATTAATTCCCCAGAAACACTGGGAGTACTGTAATTACACACTTTGATAAACATTTTGCAATGAGTATCTGTGAAACTTCGGAGGTCTTGTAATTTCTATTGCATTATTATTTAATTTCATTTGTGGCAAAGCAGTATATTCTAATTATCTGAAATAATCTCTTTCACACAGAAAATTGTATCTTGAAACATATGTCCCTTATATTTTATTTGTATATAAGACTCACCAAAACCAACATTTTCATATAAGTTTAAGGGTTATTTTTTTGGGATACAAGTTGGTTTGCAGTATCCTAGAAAAAAAATTACCAGTGGATCAGTTGCTTTTTATTAAATAGTTGCACACTGAGACTATACATGTATTATATAAAGAGAATATGCATATAAGACACTACTGAGTAACTGACTGACAACTTATGAGTGCATAATGTTGTCTGCTCTCTTGTGACTTTTTATGTGTCCATAGGCTTATTCAAAGGAACATTTAACGGCATGATTAACTTTATATGTGCCTGTAATGCAGTGAAGTTAATGAAATCAAATATGGATGGAAATTCACTGTGTTCAAGCACAGAAAACTAAATGCAATGGTTAAGGAAGTTACTGCTGACTTATTGGAAGTAGTACAGCAGACCTGAAGTGTGAAAACAGCTAAATGAAAAAGTTATACAAAGTTAAAAAAGAAGAAAAAAGAAGACAGTCCAGTGTTGCAGACTTAAGGAAAAGGCAACAAAGAGCAATGCATATTGTGCTCACCTCTTTAAAATTCCTCAGCTCTTAACAGCAGAACTATATGCTCCACACCATCTGCCAGCTGTGAACAGAAAGAAAATCACACATACAGGTACTGTAAAGTACAGTCTAATTAGTGTACTAAAGCTTAATATATTTGAGAAATTTTTTTAAAATATAAAAACAATTATAATAGAACAAATCTATTCCCAAGACAATATAATGAAGAGGCTTATGCTTCTGTAATGAAATGTTTCATTATTCTGCATCATGCCTTACTGAATATATTATATAGTCTCATGTACAGCAATTAAAATGGTAATATGCAGGAGCAGACATACAGAATCTGAATCACTACAGAGTACTGAGCAGACTACCAAGACTTACTTTTCCACAGATGTGTCACTCTGAGATGTGAGTTTCTTGACCTTTGTTACCTTAGATAGATAACAACAACAAGTAGCCAAACTTTCTCAATACAGCCAACAGGAATTGTTCCAAATTAAAGAAAAGGATATTTAGCAAACCCTTACATGTATAAACAAAGGTATTATCTTCCAGCATTTACACCATCCACTCTACAAGCCTGAGGAGCGGGCTGTAAAGCCACAAGGAAAAGCAAGGAAACAGCAATGATGCAGAACAGCTTTGGAAAGCACCAAATTCTCTTGCACAACTTTAATGCACAAAAACATGGCTTTGAAGGATTGACTTCTTTCATTTGGCTGTTCAGGAATCATGATAAATCCCATGGGGTGATTCAGACCATTCGGGAGCCAGCCAACAGGGACCTCAAGGAGGAGGGCTGTGGCTGGGCAGGATTCAGTCTCCACTTTAAGCACCACTATCCACTCATTTTTTTAGGAGATCACCAGGATCAACAGTTCTCCTTTTGGAGACATCCAGTGCAGTGTTTCTGAAACTTTTTGAGAAACAACTTTCCCCTGAACATCTGTGTTATCCTTTAAGTTCAGTTCCTTAAGAGTGGAAACCCCCAGCTATAATTACTGTAAAGAAATGGTTGCTCCTAGTCTCTTGTTTGAGATTAAATGTACCCTTGATCTCAATTAAAGACAGCTAGTGACTACCACAGTCTGCAGCACACGGCTAGAAACAGCAGCAGAAAGCCACTTGGACTTGAGATGTTGAAGGTCTTTTCCAACCTAAGTGATTCCAAGAGTAAGGGAGAAGGACCACAGGTGTGGTGCCCAGTGGTTAGGTCCTCAGCCAGCGCAAGGCTCGCCCTGGTTTCACTTCAGTGTTTCTGTTTTATTTGCAAGCAAAAAGCGTAAATACTCCAAGGACCCATAACCAGAAACATACCCCAGAGTACCATATTGTGAAATCCGCATTAGGGACATGCTGTAAAACCCCTAACAAGCAGTTCTAGAGGAAAGCCTTTCCAATGGAGAATCGCTTGATCCCAAGAGAAGAGCAACAGTCCTGTTTCCTGGAGCTGATTTTTAATAACCACTTCAGGAACAGACCAAATTGCCTTTACAACTATTACTATAAAGTTTTTTGGGTTTGGAACTTAGTCATAAAATTTAGACAATTTTGGCAGCTCTGCTGAGGTGAAGGAACTACATTTTAAGTGTTGTTGCCTGTGGCTTAGGTCTCTAAAATAAATGGTCTAAATTGTTTTCTGCATGTTGTGCTCTCTTGGTGCCATGAGATACAGTAGCGTATCAGCTGAGATGACAGAGCACACATTGCATACTGCTCCTGTTGAAGCATTTGCTTTGGAATTTTATCTTGTCTGCATGAGGAGTCATAGTAGCACAGCAGTGCAAAATACGATGTATTTTAAACAACTCTCACCAAGCTGGTAATGCAACAGTAGGATTACCATAACTATTTGCAAAATACACTGTATGAGCAACCTTCTGATTACTCCAAAAGCAACAAAGAACACTGTGTATTATAAGCCATAGTGAGTATCTTATGGCCCCAGTGACCAATACAAGACTGAAGCCACTGAAAGAATAAATGAAACACATTCATACCCATAATTAAAATAAAAGACTACCACTGTTTTGTTATAGGCCCAGTGCTTGTAAAGTCAGTCACGGTTCTCCTGACAGCCACCTCTGGGAAATACCATGTGGCCATGCCACCTTGTTCTTGTTGGCGTATAACATGCTTTGCTCTGAGTTAATTTTCTTTTACTTTCCTTTTCTAAGTACCCTAAACATGTACATTTGAATGTCAATATATCCTTGATTCTGTTATAGAGAATAACCTGGACAGGGTTTGAGACTCGAGAAACTTTTCAGCTGCTCATGCTTGCCATACTTGCCAGCTGCCCCAGAACAAAACAGATTCCCATAAATTATTTATTTTGCCTTCACTACTAATCACTGCAAATCAATTTTTGTGTGAAAATTTTGTTCCAAATTGGAACAAAATTTTAAAGGTACAACAAATTCCTTGTCATTACACTCTGGGGAAACATAATCTTTTAACTTTTTGCAAGTACAAACCATCAATGATTTGATTAATTCGCTAAGAATTTTTTTTAGTGTGTTACTTGATATTATAAGCATTTCCTAGAGAACTGTTGGGGAAAGAGGCAGAGAGAGAAAAGTGTTGTAGAAATATATAGAGAGGGACCATTTCTCATTCCCAAAGTTAGGCAATGATGCAGCAGCAGCTGTGGGTGTCTTACAGTGTCAGGGCCAACAGGACAGAGACAGTGAGATGAAAATAGGACTGAGATAGAGAGGGAACACAGGCGATTTGAATGACCTTGATGAAAGGTGTCTGGGAGGGACACAATTTGAGATCACACAGAGGTGGTGGGAAGACACAGGTATTCAGAGAGAAATAAAAGGACTTGGGAAAGATGAGTGTAGATTGTCATGGAAGTTTTCCCTCTGTGAAGTGTATGTTTTCCATGTCGGCAGTTCCCTCCTACTGCCAGATCTATTCCCTCATTCACTGTCTTTACACTTCATGCAAACATAGCACTGTATATATGCACAATCCTGTGGCTTTGCTAAGAAGGCAGTTCTGTTTCAGTAGCTTTTCATAAGCTTTACTTAAGAAAGATATTTTCTTCTTTTCCTAAAAAGTATAGCAACCTGGTTACAACAATAGCAAAATCAAACCTTCCTTCAAGGAAATTATCAGGATGTAGACTTCTTCAGAAGACTTTTGAAATATGTCACTCTTAAGAATACTAGCAAAAAAATCTCCACACATTCTGTAAATTAAAAAATTATAGTAGACATTAATATCTATTTTCAGAAAGAAAACCTCAGCTTGTTTGAGGTTTTGCTGTTGGTCTGAGTCCTGTTGTGTTTGTGGAATTTGGTATAGATCAGGAAGACAAAGGTGGTTTACTTTTCTCAAGATTTGACTACACGTAGTTCATTTGAAAGTAGGATATTTAATTAAATTATATTAAAATACACTAAGTCCCTGTACGAACAGGTTAAATTGTCTTAGTGCATTGAAAGTGAGTTAAGTATTGGAGTGTGAAAGTAAAAAGAATAAAAAACCAAAACAGAATAGAGAGGACTCTGAGTCTTCCTAAAAATAAACAGGGCTGTAATATACAGCTTGTTTTAGCTTGGGGTGAAAGAAGACAGCATAGCGGTTAGGGAGGGTGATCACAAGGCTTTCATGGAAATGAGGTACACCAGAGCATGTTCAAAAGAAGAGATCCAGAGCATAATAAACCCATTGCTCAGTTTCTCCAATTTCCCTCTAAATGCAACCCATGCATGAAGTCTCGTCTCACCGTCACTGTGGCTTAAATACTTTCCAACCTTTGACATGTTCCAAATTATTATAAATTCAGCTTCCCAAAAGTCAAAATCCTCCCAAAAATTCGAGTAATATAACATGTTTTTGGTGTGAGACTGAAAGCAGACATGGCTATGTCTCAGCTGGTGGAAATGTGGTAATGAATTTCAAATAATTTTCAAACATTTGTTAAACTCCTCCTGAACAGTTTTACTTGCTACCAGTAAAACATAGATGCCGTAACAGCACTCACACTGATGATTTAAATTACACTTAGAATGAAAATAGAGTATAATATTGAAATAATCTGTCTTCTGCTCCACTACCCTGCTGTCCTGTTCAGAGTAAACTTTTTGTTTCTTTTCTTTCTCTATTTCTCACTTAATTTACTATTAAAATATACAGTTTCACAGTGGTCATTGAAATCAGGAAAATTTATATCTGATGATCTTAAAGACTTAAATTACATATATGATAAAACCTCCTTTGTTTTTATTTTAGAAATCTCTAAGTAGATTTTTTGAAAAACAGATTTCACCAAATCTGTTTTCATAGACATATACGCTTCATGTGGCTGTCTTACTGACTCATGTTAATAAAAAGTTTAAATAAACATGTGAGGATCAAACAGCAGGAACTAATCAGAAAAGCGCCTGCTATGCCATCATAGTTTTTAATGGTGGACCAGGAACTTAAGTCCTTTCACTTCAGTGGAATTAAGCTAGTTCCTCCCAAAGGAGGTTTTGCCTCTGCATAGGCAGAGCAAAGTAGCTATCTTAGGAGTCTGTAATTATACCAAGTTTAATTACATATAAAGTATGGGAACAGAAACATCTGATTTTGACTTGTAGAAATAGAATCAGTGTTCTATTTTCAGTTGTCCACTTGAGTGTTTTACTTCTTTCCTCCTTGTCCTGAAATGAAGGACACTCCATCCAACATCCATGGACACAGGAGGAATGGAAGATGCGGTAATGTATATTATACATTTTCAAAATCATTAAAATGCACTAGCTGCCTATGAGTGCAGAAAAGATTCTGCTTTTCGTTGCTTCCATCTGCTGGTTTCCTTTTGTGTTGAACTGGTAAGACAAGCAGCATATCATCACGTGGAACTGGTGAAAGTCTATCTCACAAGAAAACAGCAGTTTCCTATTTTGCATCATAACCTGCTGTACTTTATCACACTATGAAGTTAACATATAGCAAAATGTGAAGACAATTACACTACGTTGTAAGCTGCTAGAATACAGGTTTACTAAAATTTAGCATGACATTTTTTTTGCAGTTTCCCCAAATTTGTTAGCTAAGGACCTCTATACAGGAACCTAATGAAGTGGCTTGGTTTTCAAAAATGTGCTTAAAAGCTTTTGTACTATTTGAGTATAGCCAGCATTATTTTTTAAAAAAATATTTTAAGACATTAATTAGTTGATTAGCTTTAGGCATCCAAGTCTGAGACATTGCAGCATTTTCTAACAGTTGCAAAAAAGTATTTTCCTGAATGTGCAAACATACCAACGTTTCAGTGAAACCCTACTATTTATCGAAATTATTTGTTGACTGTTCAGAACCATTTCCATGTGAGGTATTTTCTTTTGCATGGCAATGTATATGATTAACCAATTTTGAATGTTATTTTATAGAAGTTTACAAACTTATTCTTTAATGGTAAAAAATCCACTCTTTTATGACTATGCAGTATCCTCAGTATGCAGACATTTGAGTGATAGAGGTATTCTCTTTAGATGAAGCTATAAAACTTGAATGTCTGAATATCAATTGGATGTGATGCCTATCCATATACAGCCAAGATTAGTTACTCTATAAATTGGCCACTGTGGGATGCCCCTCTCCCCCTCCCTTTCTGCATTAATTTCATAAAGAATAAAAGCAGATTCTAAATTATCCACATTTTTTTTAAATAGTCTGTAACATATAAGATGCAATTCATTTGACCTAACTATAAATGTTTATAATACAGATGTCTACATCTCAGATAGTCACCTTACATCCCTTCACATGTAATGCAAGGAAAAGACTTTTGGAGAAGAATTCATTTTACCTATTTTAGATACTTGTTTAAAGACAAATGGAATTTTTCTGAATAATGTTACCTTCTCTTCATTATTTGTAGAGAGGTTGTAGATGTACACACCTGTCTTTCAAGCATCTGAATTTGGAGAGACACTTCCCATCCAGAAGCAAGGTGATACCTCTTAAATCTTCTGTCATTGCCAGTAGTGATAACAAGTGGAAAAACAACCATGCGTGCCCTTCAAAATGTTTGGATTCTAAGAAGCCAGCACAGTAAATGGGTCATAGTCACAACTGCAAACAAAGATGGCAGTAGTTTTTCAGCAAGCTTTGCTTTGACAGTTGATAAAAGCATGCTGGTGTCTGGGCCCTGAGAACTTTAAAGGAAGTTGCCGACTACAGGAGAGCAAGGACAATGTGTAGACATACTACATCATGTAATTGATTAACTGACACAAAGAACTTTCAGGACTTAACATTAGGATAGAACACGGGTTTTTTCTCTTTTCATTAAAGATATTAATCATTAATCTAATTGCCAAAAATTAAATTATATTTACTACTATAATGTTATAACAAAGAAGGAAAAGAAAAAGGGAATAAAGAAGTCCTAGAAGAAATTTTGTAAAGATGTTATCAAACCCACACATACCTCCTAGTAAATTCTCCCTGCTCCTTCCACATATATTTATATTTAATTTAATTGAATTCATGATCTTGACCTGTTATTCACCTTAGCCTCATCTGAGCTAGTTATTTTGCTAGGTGGGTCTAAACTAAACAGGTAGATAATAAAACTCAGCGTAGAGATGTACCAAAAGCCTTCGTGCAGCTCTGGTTATCCTCAAACTACCTTGTATTATGGAATCCATAATAACTTGCCTCACTTATGGGGGAAAAAAACCCACCATTCTCAAGAGTTCACAAGAAGAACTTGCTTTAACCAGGCTGTGATGAGGAGAGACTAAACCTGACAGTCTGAACAACAGACACCAATCATTATGCTGTGGCAAAACTCTTCCTGGATCCTCAGAACCCCAGAGGGACATTACCACAACTCAAGAAGCCTGATATGAATATTTAATCTCTCTAAAATTGGATGATTATGCAGATACTGTGCATCTGGGAGAGCTGTTCCCCCAGGGGCTTATAAAAATAAATACTACATCTAAAATGTAACAGCCAAAATGCAGGTGGTGAATTCTCTTTCCACCGCTTACTTGCAGCTCTACTTGGCTTGTCTTGATGTGCCACTGAAACAAATGGGCCTTCTCTGAAAAACAATTGCCAAGGCACATGCACCATCCGCAAGGGATGAAGGGGCTCATCACTGGAATATGAGGTGTTCCTCCAAGCCATCTACTACCGTATGGTTGATGGGTTTGATGATACAGAGGAGAATAGTTTATAGGATTTCTTTTTAGTGTGTGGTATATTAACGTCTCACATTTTAATGAATTCCATAAATAAAAGATGATGAAATGCCAATGTTTTGTGAACTACATGCAGTTAGTTTCATCTTGAAATCTGGCTACATAAACAATGTTGTAACCAACATTTTTTACCCTGTCTTCTGTGTTGATGTTCTTGGAATTACTAGTTAAACAGCAATAGATCACTTTCATTACCAAAAATAAAATATTGAGCTAGCATCATTCTGTTTTTTGTACTTTCACCTCAGCTTCATCAGTCACACTGAGAGCAATTGATCTGTTCTGGGTAATGGAGACCTGTCTTCATGTGGGAAGTGATTTGTTGTTCTAGCTGAGGCCTTTGGCACACTTCACCGTAGTACTCTAAAACTGTACCTAACGTGGGGACGTGAGGGTCTGTGCCAGTCATCTGCTCTTCCCCACAATGTTTGGTACCAGACTTCAGAAAGGTTATATTGAAGAAGAACTAGGACCTAGAGAAACCTGCAACAGGAAAGCTCTAATGGTGTCATTTAAAGGAGTGTAAACTCTCCTATATATGATCTTTGGTTTTTTTGGGTTTTCCCTTTTTTTGGATGAAAATAATAATGAAGCATTCATCAGAGATTCTGGTTCTGTCAGGAACAAACAGCAGCTTGATGAGCTTCTACAACTGCTGTTCATGCACATACCCTGAGGAAAAACAGAGAATTAATAGCTTATTTGCTTTGCTTAGTGAGAGAGAAGATAGTGCTTGTAAGAGAATAATTCGGTCAGAGAAATTGCTAATAAATACATAATTTCTTGCTTATTTTCATAGAAAAATAATCTACTCTGACTTCAAATAGATTGATCTTTACAAGACATAAAACCATGCAGTGCAAAGAGGCTGCTTCTGGTGGCAGAAGACCTTAATCCTATTTAAAAAACAATGCCTGTGCTGCAGAGGCATTCAGCGTATTACCATGGAGAGGGCAGAAAACTCGGTTTTCTTTCCCGCTCAGGTGGCTGGGCTGGAGCACAGTGTCAGACTGCTGATCAAAAGCAGAGTATTTGTTCTTTAACCTCTCTGCACCCATCCCCAGTCAAAGAAGCAAAGGTCACAGAGCAGAGGGGTTACTCTATCTGCCACCCCAGCCCAGAAACTAAGCCTCTAGCAAACACATTAGTGTTTAATTTGTCATCCTCTATGGTGTGGCACCAGTGCCTGCTGTCCCACCACTCCCTGCAAATGGTCGGTGGGGGCTTTGTGCAAGCAGCCGAGTGAGGAGGAGATGTGCCAGCCAGGGAGACAATGAGTGGCAACCGCTTATTCTCCAAACATCTCCCCCTTTCCTCTCCCCTTGCCTCCATCCTCCACTGCTCTGCAAACAAAGAGTGTTTTGATTGCTTGGATGACAGCACAGGAATTTGCCTTTTCAAAAGCACTTGCTATATATATGACCTATGTACTGTAACCAGAAGCACCTTTAAAAGCCATCATGGGGAATGGAAGCTGTAGCAGTGACTGCTTGCAATTTGAACCGGAGTTTCTAATGAACACATAAAACACAAAGACAACCCTGCACCTTAGTCCAACAGCATGATGGGCAACAGTGAGTAAAAAGTGATTTAATAGGTTGGCGGAATAGTTTCTATTGCTTTTGGTTATGTTAGATTCCCTCCAGTCTCTCTGTTTACAATGTCCTATGTTTACAAAGCTGTCTCAAATATGTCATTTAAATTCATTGCATAATGCACAAAAATCAATTTTCTTGTTCAGCAGCCAAAGGGCAGGAGAACTAATTTTTGTGCAATGCAGCATCATTTCAAACTGGTCCATTTGTGACAGGTTTTCAAATGTACATTATGCCAAGTTAGATGAAAGGCACTACAGGGTGATTACATACATGAAGGGCAACTAGGAAGGCAGTCATGACAGGTCTCCAAAAAGGAGAAGAGATTTCTGGGAAGTCTGAGAAACATGAAGGCAGGTGGTGAAATCCGTGTGCTGCAGAACTACCCACTTTAAATGGAATTCACAAAATTAAGCCAACCGAATTCTCAAAATTGAACCCTATTTTACAAGATTTGTCTCCCTGCAGGTTAAAAATGTTTTTTAGTTTGCCCACTTCCTATTCCATATGAAGACCTTGTCTCTGATGTACTGTTTTTTCCATTTTACATTTTCCCTTGCCCAGTCCTAATCCTGGTACTCTCACAAGCTTTGCCTCTCTATTCACTTGTCAAATTTGTTTTTCAGTCTGTCAATCATTCTGACTTTAACCTGTTCTAAACTTAACTCCTGCCCACCCAACACTCCAGCTGCTAAGGTGCTACTGCCCAGAGCTCTTCCCCAGTCTTCATCTGACCACATGGGCCTTTTGATTTGTCTCACTATTCATTGACCTGCTCTCTTTCACAACTCTGCAGGCAATGATTATTCCCATGCTTGATCTGCTGGATGCTCTGGGGAAAATTCCTGAACTATAATACTCTGTATGAATACAACTTTTATAATTTCAACTCTTCTGTCATCCAAAGTAGGTCTTCAGGTTTCATTTATGCCCTTTCCCAACTCTTGTTTTCAAAAGCTCTTTAAAACTTTCATCTAAGATTTTGCTGGCATCTCAAAAAGTAATAATGACAGGCTCATGCACAGCCTATCTGTGCCTTTGTTATTTACTTCTCTTTACCACAACTTCACTTTACTACAGCCTATTCAGTTTCCAGTGTCATTCCAAATGCCTCAGCTCAAGGATGTATCTCAGTTTAAACATCCTTCTCTTTTCCGAGATCCTGAGACATTGTCAACCACTTCCTTTATCTATGCATTCTTCCTCCCTTATCTATACCTTGTTGGGCTCTTTGTCATTGCCCCAGCTCACCCATCTCTCCTTGTCTCCTGTCCCTCTCTTTCTGTCCTCACTGTGAATGGGCTCTCTCTGCTGGAGGACACGACATGATGCTCTCTGACTTCTACCTCATTCCCCTCTATCCTTTACTCTAATCTATACATTACATCGAATTTACCTTTACAAAGGCAAAAAGTTCCTTATTATTTACCTGTAAAACAGTCTTTTCCACTATGATTATCTTCAGCTTCTCTCCTGGGTTCACTCCCCAGCTCCTCTTAACTAGCTCTTTGTGGAGTAAGGACCTTTTCAGTTTTTGTCCTACATAACTTCACATTTATTGAATCTTCTTCCCTCTTTTCATCTCTACTGCTCCTCAGGTGATACTGGTTTACCCTTTTGTTTATGCTGGTTCTTTTCAGACAGTGAGGTCTTGCTCATGACATTCATGCTAGTGGTTCTCATATATTGCTTAGCATCCACAAAGTCTTCTGAGCTCCTCAGTATTTTCTCACCACTGTCTCTCCTCTTACTGAAATTAGAGTATGCATGACAAAACTTGAACACCTTATTTTCATCTTCTTCCACCCCTCTTCCTGCTTTGCTAGCAACTTTTGTTGAAAAAATTTGTAATTTCAAAATACTTCTCTCTCTTCTGCCCCATTCACACAGATTTCACCAAAATTCATATCCTTACTATTAATACAACGTAGGAAAACCTCCTTCTCTCCTCCTCCTTTTTAGGCACATTTTTCCAATTCTTTATTAGTTTTAAACCACCTGCAGTGATGGCCATTAGATCAACAGAAGTAAACTGAGCCATGGAGTTTAGGTATATCTCTGCATTGAGTGTCTAATAAGAAACGGAGATGATAGAAATATCATCCTCTTGCAAATAGCCCATGATTAGAAGAGGTCTGCAACTAGAAGTATGAGTGACAGAAAGAGAGAATGATTAGATGACAAGGTTTTTAGCATGCAGAGAGGGATTTCAGGTATTGTAATGTACGCGTAGGTCACATCAAGAGCTCCAAATATTCCTCCTTTCCTTAGAATGTAGTTTCAGCCTCTATCCTATCTAGTCCTATTTTCACTCTTTCATTCTTGCAATCATGGATAACTAGAGAGCACACTCCCCATGAGCCAGACGTGTGCCCAGGTGGCCAAGAAGGCCAACAGCACCCTGACTTGTGTCAGACACAGTGTGGCCAGCAGGACCAGGGAAGTGACCGTCCCCCTGTACTCAGCACTGGTGAGGCCGCACCTGGAATCCTGTGTTCAGCTTTGGGCCCCTCACTGCAAGAGGGACTGGAGCACGTCCAGAGAAGGGCAACAGGGCTGGTGAAGGGTCTGGAGCACAAGTCTGATGAGAAGCATCTGAGGGAACCGGTGCTGTTTACTCTGGAGAAAAAGAAGCTATGGGAGGACCATATCCCTCTCTGCCTACCTGAAAGGAGGCTGTGGGCAGGTGGGGGTCGGTCTCTTCTCCCAGGTAACTAGTGGCAGGAAAAGAGGAAATGGCCTCAAATGGCACAGGGGAGGTTTAGATTGCGTATTAGGAAAAAATTCTTTACTGAAAAGGTGGTGAAGCATTGGAGCAGGCTGCCCAGGGAGGTGGTGGAATTACGATCCCTGGAAATGCTTGAAAAACACACAGATGTGATGCTTAGGGACATGGTTTAGTGGTGGACTTGGCAGTCCTGGGGTAATGGTTGGACTTGATGATCTCAAAGGTCTTTTCCAACCTGAATGATTCTATGACTCCGTGATTTGGAATATCACTTACTGGTTAATATTATTTTCATGTAAATCTCACTTAAATTTCTACATCTCCAGGCTGGAAAGAGTATAGTATCAGGGTTGCCTGCTTTCTGTAGCAGTGTGCTAGATTGTGATGCAGGAAATTTTCCTGCAGGCAGTCAGTGACATTAGCCATAGTCTTAACCAGAAAAGGTGAAATCGGGGCCACCACGGAGCTCTGAGGGTGTGATGGATGCCTATCTGAGCAGGGTTGCCACATAGATGTGAATGCATGAAGATGGTCACTTAGGAGAATGTAGGCAACACCACCAGATGCACAGCAAGTTTAGGGTGTACAGTGTTGAGTAGCTGCGGACACCAGGCGGCATGTATTATTATTGTCTGGGACTTCAGTGAGATGTTTCAGTCACACTGTGAGAGTGAGGGACAGTAGATTGCCCTATGTTCTTTCATTCTAACTTTTACTGGTTTATTTAAATACTCACTTTACCTCCAAGTCTCCATTTGTTTTTCCTATTAAAAGTCAGCTGTCTGCTGCAGCAATGTTATATCTCAGATCTGACCATTAGGAAAAGTTAGAGCAGCATCCCTGGTTCTGCAGGTGGATATCTTAACCTTAAAGCTAAACACTAAAGCCAGGATCCTACAGGCTTCTTCCCACTGATTCTCCTGAGCACTAGACAAATAGCAACTAGACAGCTAAAAAACCTTCTGATTTTGGCTGTACACCAGAAGAAATCTATAAAAGATTAAGAAATGGTCCAGGAACTTTTGAGATCAAAAATGATATGGCAGCCACTGAAAAGCCCTCTGCCTACACAACTGTGTTTCTCCAGTTTTGATTGCAAAACTGATTTTGTATTTTCAAAATGTATTGACAATATCATTATAAAATAACAATACTGAGGAGACAATCAGGCTTTATTTCATTGAGTGAAAAAAGAGTCTTAAGGGTGTCAAGAATCTAAAAATGTTTATTTCACTTTAAGGGGCTTCCTTCAAATGGGCGCATAAACATTGGAGTGTTACTTAATTCTTTGTAAAGGAGATACCATCACATCTCTTTGACCATCAGAATGTAAGCTGGTGTCAACTTACCCTATTCAGATCACATTCAAAGCCCTAATTACCCTGCTGTAAGAACTTTATAGTCATTTGAGATACTGATCGAAGCACTGGTTACTGTATACACGGATTTTATCAATTTTAATAAAACAATTTTAATAAAAAGGAAACCTGTACTAACAGCTGACTTTACTGATACTGTTAGTACTGTTTAACTGTTTTATTGGTCTTAGAAGCCAAACAGCATGAAATATTTTTATTATATCAGTTGTGCAGTCTTAGGCTATTATATGATAGGGAATGTGCTGTATTCACATGTGAATAAGATCTGGTGGTACACCAGTGCTGTGGTATATTACACGGTCACCCAGACGCAGATAAAACCAGTTACTAGAAGGTCAAAATTAAGATACTAAAATCTTTGCTATGAAACTCTGGTGGCTTAATTAACAGACAAATTCTGATTTCACCCTGCTGTTTCAAGATGGAAGTGCTTTTATCCTAAACTAATTTCTTGCCCACAATAAATAATAATTTAAATTTCCTGCTAATCTTACATAGATACAATCTAGCCTTTCAGTTGGCATTTGGAGGATAGGGACATCTCATGCTTATAATTGGTTTGCTGTTTTTTAATATACTAATCTTTTTTTGAAGGACTACATAGCTTGCCAGCAGGATATTGGAGGTTTTGGGGGATTTTTTTGTAATCGTTCCTGTGCAGGATTTGTGTTTCATTCTCCCCACGATTTCTTTGAGTTTAACAAAAAACAGACTTTAGAAGATTTGTTTGGTGTTTAACTTGATTATTTAAATAAGAGATAAGTAATTGCCATTACAGCAGCTAGGCAATAATTTCCTGAGGTCAGGGTCTCTCTTGCCCAGCATACACCCCTATTGTTAATGGAGCTGAACATGCACACACACATTTTTAGAAGGGAATGTTAAACAGTCCCCATTTATTTTACAGTGCAAATACTTACATGACAAAACACAGACAGACTTCAGGAGTCAGTCTGAAGACTTTAAAAAAAGAGCTGGAAGAACAAAGAGATTTAACTACCTAACCATTACTTTTCCCTCCTGGGTTCAAACTTAAGAACTGCAAAACTTTACTTAACCATCATAACCCCACTTAGCCATCACCTATTCCTAGTGAGGTGGGGCCCAGACATCAGTGTTTTTCTCTGCATTTCTTCAGTGGACTAGCTGAACTCTCCTTTTAGAAACGTAGCACATCTCACTACAGGGAGCTTAGGTGCCTATCAACCAAAAAGCAACTCTTATTCTAAAATCCCTAAATGGGCATTGCCCAGACAGGTTTCTTGTTCAGTTGGATGAGTATCTGTAGCAGTATTAAGTGTGAGGGGTCAAACCATGACTGCTCAAGCACATTTGCAGGGTACTGTGGGAGCCCGAGAGCAGGAGTCTGTATCAGTCAGAACCACATCATTATACCACTTCATGATATAATGACAATTTTTTTTTCTCTGTAATGCTGGCGTATGCCTCTGGTTAGTTTTTAGCTACCTTTCAACCAACACAAAAGTGTGCTTTCCCTCACTTTTCTTGACTGGGTTGGCTCCTGCAGCTGCCACTGAGCCAAAAGTCAAAGTGCAGCAGGTGGTGGATACTATTAGCAAGATATAGCCCTGCTGAATCCCAGGGTTGAAAGTCTTCCACCCCACACTACAGTCACCTCTTCAACCAGAACAATAAACCTGACTGAAGGATTTATTACCTGTGCCTGGGGCCTCACTTAATATAGCCCTTTCCCTATATCTCTCCCCCACTCTCAGGTCAGGAGCAGCTTAGCTCTTTTTACTGCTGGATAGAAAAATCATAAGGAAGGTTTTGGTTAGTTTTGAAGGCAACTTTTACATGTTTTAGCCCTTGTATTTTCTAGACCAGGATGTGTGGGTTTTTTCACTTCAAGCAGAATAGGTTTGCAAGTTGCAGTAGCCGAGTACATTAAAGATGCTTTGCAGATTGTTCTTCAAAGTTCTGTGACCACAGCAGAAGGAGCTTTGCAAGGAAGTCAACTTTATATTTGCTTTGTAAAGAAAGAATATTGCCATTTTGACATTTATCAGTAGTAAAAGGTACATCTCTGGGAGGAAAATATTGTGACAGGGTTCAACCCACACAGCATTCAAATGACAAAGATTTTAAAAGTGTTCTCCATTTATCAACAATAAATGTTCTGCAAACTTTAATAAGACTTGCATTGCTAAATACCTGAGTAGCTCTTGGAAACTTCACCCTAGTAGTTCTTGAGGATAGTCCTTGTGAAAAATTGCTTCTGGAGACTGGCACTCACGGCTAACCCAGCATAGCTGCCTGTTCCTGCTCCTAACTATTCTTTTCAGCCACTCTCCCAAAGGTGTACCAGCCCCTGGCAGGCATGGCTGAAGGACTGCCTCTGCATGGCAAAAACCTGAGACAGTTGGGTCTCTTGGTTCGTTTTTGTTTCTTTTGACAGTCAGAGAAAACTGTGTAACTGACATGGGAACGAGCTGTGTAGCTTAGGAAAATATACAAGAGAAAAGTAATGATACTTGGTCATCAACCAGGAGGCATTTGATATGAGGATATTGCAAGACTGTGTTAGATACAGTGATATTTATCTTTAATAACGATCTAGAAGAAGCAACAATATGCTAACAAAACTTCAGGTTTCATTGTGAAAGATGTTTCCCTGTAAATCATGTGAGCTGAATAGTTGCTTCTGTAGTGGTAAGCAAGGATAGATACAGTAACTTGAGGGTCTCAGGGCACTCCCCCACCCCCACTCCTTCCTTACAAAGCTAAAGTTTCAATTCCAAAACTGGAAAGTATGTTAAAAGCAAAGAAATATTGAAAGGAGCACAAAACCCCAACAGCCTATCTTGAAAAATCTCATATTCAAAAGTTACTGTATATCAAAACATAAAGACTTTGCAGAAGCTATGCTTCACCCTCAGAGAATGCATATTGTCAGCTATAAAATGTCATATACCTCAAACTTAACAGTAAAGTTTCTTGCCACGAATACAGAGGTGTTCATTCTTTGTTATGGGGTGACTCGTTAAGATGCATGAAGTCGTCATGCCAACTAGAAGACAGAGGTAAGTTTCATTTTACATATATAATATATATAAAGAGACAGTGAAACTGCTTTGATTATCAATTAAAGTTGGTCTAGAAATAGTGCTGAAGTCCTGTGTGCATCTATGGATTGCTTATCTCAATCTCTGGACATATTTTTGGGTGAAAATTGATATAAAACTTTCTTTTTTAGGTATTCTAAGCTCCCCTCCTAATATGTGAGCACTGCATTAAAGTTAAAAAGTTTTCCAAGCGAAGCAATTCAATGAATAGGGTGTAAAACATATGAATGTATTTTGCCTGGTATCTATAGCCCATTGTCTGAAAGATCTTATATCTTTGACATAATAGACAACGAACTTCCTTCTGCTTTCAGTTACACGTATATAAATCTGGAGTTACACCTTTGGAATCCGAGATGAGTTCTGCCTCAGTCTCTCTCTTTTTTAGATGCTGGACCATGGCCAAGCTTTTTACTTTGAATAACTGCCTCCAATGCTGGGATTCTATTCACAAGTAATCCATAGGAGGGGCATTAGAAAAAACTGCTCTAAACTTAGGGAAATGCTGGGCAATTAACGTCTGTGCCACATAAATCTGAAGTCTAGCCCATAAGTTTCAGGAGAAGTATGTAGCTGTGTGTCGCATGCGCACAGCTGAAGAGCGGACAGGCATGCCTGCACAGGCTCTGCAGCTTGCAGACTGGCTGGAATGTGAGGCTGCCCCCGGTTTGCAAAGGGAGGCAGGGTCCCACGGCTCTTCCCTTTTCACGTATCCTGCTTTTACTGGCTTTAATATACCTCGTTAAGTAAAATTCAGAAATGCATCTCAACACCATTTTCACAAGTGTTTAGAGCTTTAGATGGCCTTGCAAGCCGTGGTGGGCAGTTGTGCGCTACATGCAGTCATTCACTTGTGCTGAGAAGTGACACTGCCGTGATTGTCACTAATCAGGTTCGCGGCTTTTGAAACCACACTACAAACCAGGTTAATAAAATAAACCAGGTCAGAATGAAGCTGACAAAAGTACTAGAAACAAAAGGTTTTGGAATTGTAATTTTCCTGCCAAATTATTTTGTAACCTGCAATAAATTTGCTTAAGTTATTGCAGAATCTGCTGCTTTGCAACTAATTCTTTGAGAAACATCTATGACGTATCAATCCACTGATATCTGCAAGTCTACAATTGTGCTGTAGAAAACTGACTAGACAGAGACCCAACAAAATGTTTTAAGCTCCTCATGTCAGGATCAGAAACATCCTTATGGCCTTTCTGGTGCATGCATGTGGATGTGTACGTGTTCTCAGTTTGTCTCCATGATCGTTTATTTTTTTGTAGGAAAAATTCATACATTAGCAACATTTTCTACTCAAATGAGTCTTGACTAACGTTGTATTTTGTTAGGAAGGCTTCCTGTTTTTACTTATATGCCAAGCCTTAAACAACTTTTCTTGTATTTAAGAGACAACTGTACAGCAACTACATCTCCAGGTACTTAACAACTCATGTGTAATGTGTTTCACATTTCAACAATTCCCACCACTCAGCTCAGAGTTTCATTAATTTTTCAGGTGAAATTTTGATGATATGTGGTTAAGGGACTGAAAACATTGAAATTCATTACACTGTATTTCTCTGCTACAGGCTTCCCTTGGAGTAATTTACTTAGTGTTAGTATAGCATCACTCCATGCCACTTTGTCAAAAACTGAAGAAAAAAAATTACACTTCTGAAGACAAGACCTAGTAAATCAGTTTTGCACTAGCTCAGACAGTTTTTCCCAATAATAAACCTATCAATAATATTTAAAATTGTGTGGGTTAAATTATCTGCAAAGGTTATTTTTGCAAAGAGAACTGAAAGCGTATTGAGCTTCTGTTTCAGGGAGAAAAGGGCAAAAAGTAAAGTAAAAACACTGGACATGTTATTTTAAAATTAATAGTGAAGAAAAAAGAAGTAACAGACTCTGTAGTGTCAAAATCGTGCTAAAGTAAGGTAAAACAAAATCCCAAGACATGCAGAGGGTGAGGGCTGCCTTGCAGCACAGGGCAGCACTCCTGTCAAAGGCAGGCAGCCAGGCTGGCTGACCAGTTGGCCTGGCCTAGTCTGGAAGCACTTACCTGGATTTAGAAATCACTACAACTTTGAATAGTACTTTTTTAAACAAAAAGTTCCTTTCTATGAAGTAAACGATGTCATTAACCTTTCTAAGCTAGTCAGAATCACTAGGCCTAGTGCTGACATCCATATGTATCTGAATTCATACAGGACTGTGAAGGTACTGAGGAAAGAAAACAGATTTTGCCCAGAATGTTACCTTAAGCCCTAAACTACCCTATGATCTTAGATTGAATATCTCAGGAGTAAACTGACTTATTTCTATTTACTTCATTATATTCTAGATGAAGCCCAAAGGATTGTAAAATTTAAATATAAGAGTAGGTCTTTATTTTACAGCATGAGTGCACCTGCTGTGGAAACCTGAATTACTGCCACTTAAGAAAGCAGCAGTTCCCAAAATACTATCAAATAACAGAAAACTTGCAAATCAGCCGTTCATACCATGCAGGCTAGCACCTGTAGGGGACAGAGAAATGTCCAGATGAAATTTTCTGGGACAGGAGCTGTACATATGACAACAGGGAAGGGCTGAGCTTTCCAAGCCCTTGCAGTCAAGAAAAATGGTGAAGATTTAACTTTGCTGCCCCAAAAATGCCTAAGCCTTAAAGAAAATCTTGCTATAAAGATTTCTTCCAAATGACTGAATTATGTGCCCTGTGTGCCAAAGCTTTTGGTGTCTATAGTGCTTGTGATGGGGATAAAAACCAGAGTATTCAATTTAAATTATTGTTGAGAGGTAATTTAGCAAAGAAACCCCAACTGGGACAGTCTATAAACTGCTCAACATTGGAAGTTGGGTAGGTTTTTTTTTTTCTTTTCTTTTTCTTTTAATATAAAAAAAAGGGCTGAATGGCAGATGTTGTGTATGTGCCTTGGCAGCAGGATTAAAATCTTCTAGTGAGGTTGGGGAGGTTTTCAATTTCAACGTGGGCATGGCTTCCCTTAGGCCTTCCTAACACTTCCCGGCTGGCTGTCCCTGCCCACCTGGGAGGCAGGGCTGGTGCACAGATGGGGAGGGCTGGATGCTGGAAGGGTGCATTACCTGCCCAAGCTGCAGCAGAGCCCCAATTATTGCGGGGCACTGGGTTCATTGTCAATTAGAGTGGCAGTGTTGGCGAGCAGCAGCTGTGACAGATGGCCAGGCTCCAGCCACCTTGTGGCAATGGGATCAGAGCCAACTCAAATCTTTTCTTCCCTCTTCAAAAAAAAAAAAAAAAAAAAGAAAAAAAAGCCAAAAATAAAAAGGAAAAACACCCCCGAAATCCCAACACATAGTTGTCAGTTAGTTGCAACGTATAATGGGGAAGTATCATATCTATAAAGGCATCATTTCTCTGTTCTCCATTAACCCTTACCTTCAGCTTTTTGAATTCAAGATTTTGTTTATTTATTACTTAATTGAAGCATGTTTTAGTAGGATGTTCAACCCAGAAGACATTTTACATTAAACCTTTTTTCTGAGGAAACTTTGCAAGACACTTTACTCATAACCAATTTTACCCAATTGTTAACTTCTTAATTGGAGAAATCTTTCTCTTAGAACTGTACAGGCTCTGTTTCTGAGCAAAGCACATTAAAATAAATTCAATACAGAACCTATTGTCTCTGATGAAATCTGATTCCATGATTATTCCATGATTAGATTATATGTACTCCATGGTAAAAACTGGAGTCATAGCACCCTTCCCAATCTCATGTAGGCAAGACTCAAGGTGCTTTCTGGAGGGCTTTCATTGCTTTCATTTCCAGGTGGTTTGTGGTGTTGGGAACCACTTTGTTCTTCTCTAGGTTCCCTTACTGCCAGCCTAAACCTGCTTTTGCAGACACCAAAGGAATGCCTCAAACTGTACCTAAGTACCCAGTGTGGAGCAATCAAAATGAATGCAGCTAGCACCAGCCACATCTTGACAGCACTCTGCACCAAATCAGACTTTCTGAACAATTCAGTCCTTTTACAACACAGTAAAAAACTGATAATCTGGTCAGATATGTGCTTGAATTTATTGATACCACATGGGCCACAGCAGTACCAGAAGTGTAGTTCTCTGAGGTGTAATACTAATGCTCCATAAGGAGGTGGGAAGGAATACACAAAAGGGATGATGGGATCCCATCAGAAGAAGTTCTATTCCTATTTCAGCAGCAGCAAACTTGAAAACACAAGTGCAGAATAGTCTAGAAATTGAGCAAATGGAGATTGTTTGATGTTGAAGAAAAGGTGTTGGCAGGTAGAAGGTATAAATCAAAGAAGGAAACACATTTGGATTCTTTGTCAACTAAATCAGTAATTCTTTGAGAAAGAAGCAGTAAGAGGAAAGCAAAGAAAGGAGTGGATTACTTTCATGCTGACTTTAAACTAGCCTTTCTGCAAGTGCTAGGACAAAAGTCTCTTCCTCTCAGGACCCAAGCAGCCCACCAGAGATTTCAATCCAAAAGACAAAGCATTTTCAACTATACAGAATAAAGGAAATCTTTTTTTCATAGAAGAGAAAAATTTGGGCAGGCTAAAACATAAACAGAGCTAACAGAATCTGGCCACAAAAAATTAGAGCAATCTGTCACAAATGAAAGCCTACAAAACAGAAAAGGAAAAGGAAAGGAAAAATTGAAGCAGACAAAACCCCAGCAGCATTATTAATTACTATATATTTGGTTACTTATATTATAATGCTGTCTTGAGGCCCCTATCTAGAGTTAAAATTTAAGCTTGAGATATGAACTGTTGTGTATCTGGTTGGCTAATGCCCCCAAGGGGGTGGGAGAATTGAAAGAAAACTTAATCTGTGATTGTTAATAGAGTTTCCAATTGACTACAGTATTAGGACAACACAAAGTCTTTTTTGGTTTGATTTTTTTTTTTTTTGTTACTATTAATTTGGGGTTTGTGATTTTTTTTTTTAATAATATAAAGAAAAATTCCTCAAGCTGAATTCAACAGTGGAAAGAGGGCTTAATGAGCTGATACTGTTTAGAGTTTGTGCTGCAAAGGTTTGATTGACTTACTCAATTTTCCTTATTCATTAAATTAATAAATGTAATCAAACCAGTTTGATACTTTATTGTATTAAAGCTTTTGTTGTTTGTCTATGGGGAAAGAAAAATATTTTTTGGTGCAGTGGGTTTTTTTTGGAGGATGGCAGGACAAGAAAGCATCCTCTCTTCTCAAGTATGTTTAGAATTCAGCTCAGTCTGTCAAAACCATAGCTACAGCTGGTAAATGCTCAATGATCTGAAATCAGTGATGTATACAGAGTAGATGATCCCTTCTTGCTTGATTTTTGTATTTCTATGGATTATTCTACTTGGCTGTGCAAACTGTGACCAGCCACTGTTCCTTTTCTCAAAAACTCCACAAAGTGCTTATACTCCAAGCAGGTGGAAAACCCCCAGAGATGATGGGGTGAGAGAGCACCTTCTGTTTGGGTTTTTCAGGTGGAGACTTGATAAACAGAATAAAGGAAGTGCCCGTGGTCGCACATGCAACATGTGCAAAACAGGAGAAGAAATTCAGTTCTTCCAGGTTGCTTTCAGACATCCTAATCATAGAATCAGCCGTCGTATTTTGAAGGGCAAGCAGGTCAAAATAAGGAGAGAGAGATGCAAGGCTTTTAAAGAGAAGTGAATATTTGCATTTATTTATATGGACATCAACCTATATCTCATCAAGAGATGAATAAAATTATTTTAACAAAAGTAACTTAATGATTAAAATAAATAATTCTAAAATGTAAAGCCTATTGAGTGGCTTTGGATGCAGTTATCTAGACCAGATAAAAACTGAACAAGAAATCCCTTCTTTATCTCCAAGCAATAACCCCTGCTCTATATTTCAGTGAAATGCTGAAAGACACTTGAATTATTTTGAATGATATTCTTAAAAATGGCAACAAATTGTTTGATAATTATTTTTCAATCTATTCTGAAATCAAACTTTTGAAACTGTGCTTTGCAATAATTTTAAATATATTGGGGAAGTTCTCTACTCACTAATTATACCGGATCTGCAGTTTCAGGCAGAACAGAAGCTGAGATCTCTGCAAAGGTTAAAGTCAGATTTAAAATGAAAAGATACTTTCAACATTAAGCAGGTGAGTAACTTTACACATGAGAACCATTTCATTTGGCACCATTCATGTGTATAATCACATATCATTACACTGGAGTTTAATTCTGCTAATCCCTTAGTTTGGGCTGGATCACACTGCTAATTTTTAAAAGACTGTTCATCCATTTTAGTGCATATTTCTGGTTACAATACAAAAGAGCTCTTTCATTTAAAAATATTCTCAAGAAAAAAATCTCTGTGAATCTAGTAGCCCCTTTCTTTGGGGGCTGAAGCTATTGTTTCCATTATCAATAGATAAAAGATAACTTAGTAGTTAATTGATACAGATGATATGCAAATGAATAACCGCAATCTGCAGCAAGTTATATATATATATAAAAAAAAAGATAAGGCACTTGTTTTATACAAGGCCACCTTGTATCTCTTTATTAACTTGCAGCCTCTGCAATATCTTGTATATTGTTGACATTCTTTAGCTTGGGCTAACAGTAACATGCATGCAATATGCCCATCACACCCTTCACTAGCTCAGTCGACCCTCATCACGTGTTACACACCTGTGCAAATTTGCAGTCCATTTAACTGCTGTGTGAGAAACATTCGCTTTCAAGGTGGACTCGGTAAAGATGTTTCCCTCCTTTTTTGTACTTCACAAGCACTGAAGTAATAGTTAGGAAGTCATAGGCCCTACACCTTGCGTAATTCTTATGTTTGATGCTATTGTGGTATTGTATCAGTTCCACTTCATCAATTAAGTAAGAATACAAGTACATCAACAGAAACCCCACACGAGGCAGTATTTGGTTCTTCTCTCAACTTTACCAGATGGTCTAATGAGAGACAAAGTTTCTTCCTCTTGTATCTGAGATGATCATGCACACTAAATTGTCACCACCCTGAATGTTCAAATCATATAGGAGTATCCCAGCACTTTAGGGAGATAAAACTTTCAATGGTTCTACATTGCAAGATTGTACCAGAAACCATGGGGAATCTTTTAAGGAAGTTATGAGATTATTAGTGACAGTAATTTAAGAATTTACACCTACTTTTTACAATCAGTTCAAATATCTGTATTTGCTTATGGCAGATGAAATGCACACTGTACTGAATTTTCTACACTAAATTCCTGATCTACATGGAGAGCTCAGTGGATGGAGAGGATGTCACTGTCTGCAATCCATTGCAGTCTGCACTTAAATGCAAACCACTCTTACTCCTAAATGCCTGGTTTCCTCCTGTAGGAATATGGTGGTTCTGGAAGTGTTTGTGTATAGTCACACATGGGAGATATTTTGATAGTTCACTGTCTTCTTCATTGACACAGTGGTTAATTTCAGGCAAAATTTAGTCCCAGGGTTGAATTGAGGTTGAGGCTGGCCTGGCACCTATCATCTGACTGCTGTAGTTCTAGCCTATTCCATCACTAACAGATTCTGTTTGGCCTGAATGAGGACACCCCAATTCCAATTTACCTGGAAACTTACCCCAGCCACAGCCAAGAAAGTTATCAATTTTTTAAAAAGGTACATAATTATTTTCTAGCACAAGCTACTTTATTGGGCAGGGGATGTAACTGTCCTAATTACTCAAAAATAACAAAGAAAGTGAATGAGCAAGTAAGATATTTACTTACAAAAACTTTCACATAACATACCTACATGTAGTACAGATGTTGGTGTAAGTGATGCTTTAGGTGTCAGTGCTGGAGGAAATACAATTTTACGGTAAGCTTTGGGTCAAATGATAAGTTAAAAATTACTTTGAATGAAAAAAATGAACAATTGGTAGCATCGCCTCTCAAGTGTTTGGTGAATTATCCTTTCTTATGCTCATTCTCACATGGTTCAAGGTTGCATTCTACAGCTACTGAAGACACACAAAAGCCCTAATTCATGTTTTAAAAGCTTGTCCTCAACTGTTTCCTGATTTACTCTTACTTTAAAAGCCCTTTTAGTACATCTCACTGCCCCATTAGGGGATGCAGTGAATGAGTTTACTACTGAATGAATAAAAATGGAGAATAAAAAAGGTCTAAATCCTGCATGACAAGCGTAAAGAAAAGCTGTAAGGTAGCAGCTCCTGAATGGTGAATGTACTCTCCCTTTTCTTCTGTTCATTCTAATAATTTTCCAAAGAAAGCAGTGAAATTCATAGTTTTGAAGACTTTTAAAACAAGGCCTTTATAATTTTAAAAAGAGTGGACAAAACATTAGAAAATAGCTTATAGACATGAATTCATCACAATTGGGTATTTAGTGGATTCATTAAATGAATAGATAAATATTTCAGTATTGCAATTTCACTGAATCATACCATAAAGTCATCAAAAGAATTGTCACATTACTGCAGTGGGGGATTCTACTGGGGAGGTGATGGCACATGAGTCTGTGATGCTATGATTCTGCCTGCCTTAACTTTTACAAAGAGAGTAATAAAAATAAGATAATAAACATGCATTTGTGATATTTCAGGCAGCATTAAATCACTGCTGTGGGGAAAAAGAAAAGAACTGATATAAAATGAATTATTTGTAAAAATACCCTAGTCTATCTTCATTTTGTCTTGAATTGGTAAAGTGGTTATGAAACTCAAAAAGAACAAGCAGTGCAGAAATGCTGTATAATTTCGTCTGAGATCCTGACTGAAATGCATCCACACCTGTAAGTTTTAGAGAGCAGTAGTTGTACAATCACTCAAGAGAGAATCATGTTTCAACCTTTCTTTCTCTAGACCACTTATTTCTGCCAGTAAGATTATGAAAATGAACTCAAAGAACCGATTTGAAAATGATTAATTTTTCCATTGCAAGTGTGTAACATTACCATAAGGATGCAGAAAGCATAGGAGCTTACAAAATGAAATAATCACTCGTGTCTAGTTAAGTTTACAGGGTGCTAATAAGAATTTTTTTTTACATAATCTTTTTTACAGAAAGAGGCTGTGTGCCAGTTCTGAATAAATTTGAGGTCACAGGATATATTATTTTTAACTATCTATAAGTGAGATATTGTTATAACTCAGTCACTGGAAAGATTTTGAAGTATTTGTGTTGCCTTAAGCTAAGTACAAACAGAAAAGGTGTAATGTGGTCAAAAAATTTGCAATTAGTTTAACAACATCTACCTATGTGAGACTTTGCCATGCTCACATGCTTTCCTTCAGAGTCACTGCTGTCAATTCAGTATGTCCTTATGAAATTGATCAAGAATTGCTAGTCATGCAAGCTCGGAATTTGGCTGCTAACTTTTAATATTTTTTTAATGAAATTCAAGTATGTTTGCAGCAGAATTTTAAAGCAGTTTTACTGGGCTCTAAAACATATAGCTAATTGTTGTGAAGGAACAACTATCTCAGAATTATTTCTAAGAAATATAATTAGATTAATTAAACAGTCATACCCTGGAAGGAATCACAGGATTTTAAGCATCTTTAAAACCTAGTGGGTTTGACAGTGTAAATGGCACATCTGACTTCAATGAAAATACCCTTATACAAGTAATTGATACAGTAATTGCAATGTGTAAACCTGGAAACCTGAGGCGGGATTTATGGTCACCTTATTTTATGTTTATAATGTGGGAGTATACACCAGAGGTAGTTAAGTCACCTGATGATTCTTTTACAGGCAATGGGTTTGGACCGCATTCAATTCATCAAGTATAGGTGTCTATGTTAGGGTACCATGTCTTGGGATCCATTTATTGTATTGACTCAATCTCCAGTTACCGTTTCAGCAGCCTCAGGTGACTAACTCATGTTTTATTTGTTATGGTGTGAGCAACCGTGCTTAATGATATGAATCTCACCACTACTACCCATACTGATAGTTCTGTTTAAATCATTGGTGAATTTCCCTTTAAAAGTGAGTACTTTGAATTACCTTTGCACACGAAGAAAAATAACCTTCCATTTTTTTTTAGTGTTAGAAGCAGAAATACATTGAAAAGTGCCTGTCTTGCTTCTCAAGTGCTAGTACCTTCCTACAGAAATTCCCAACTACTTAGATTTCCTGGCCCCACCATCATTTAAGCCAAGCATTACGTCAGGTTGCAGCTGGAACTCCATGCGTCTTGAACTTCAGCAAAGCACCTAATCTCTGATTTCAAATGCCTCCACCTCATGCAAACTCATCGTTCTCTTGCTAGCTAGGATTTTAAATTCTAATTTATTCCAATGTTAAGCACATCCATTAGTCTCACAGTTAAGCAAGGTTACAAAACAAAGAAGGAAAAAGAAAATCACTGAAAATTGTGTTGTTAAACTGGCAGGAAACCCATACAGCTCCAAGCATATGATGCCATGAAATGAACAAGAATAGTAACTTAATTCGCAATGGGCTTGCTCCAGCAAGACTGAATTTAACAGGAGCTATTGACATCTGAGGAAGAATCAAGCCTCCTAAAATTATCTATTTGATATCATTTAGAGAAATGGTACAAAAGCACCTACCTAGACTTTAGGAATACCCTTGGTATTATTTAAAGAGAAATCCATGTGTAACAATTCCAGACAAATTATTCCTTTCCTTCTAGGCAATTCTGAAGTATTAGACTTAGAAAAGCCCTGTTAGGTCAGAGTAAATGTCTTCAAATCCTGCCTTGGAGAGGGGAAGAAGGGAAGGGATTAAGAACAGGGCAAACTTGTAGCAGTGCTTCTGCAGTGATCTAGAGTGAGGGAAGCTCCTGAGGAAAAACTTGTCTTTGCAATTAATAATTTCCGATAGCCATTGCTTTCTTTACTTTATGCAGGTAGTATTCTATCCCTTTTTTTCGTGTTCTAGCAGCTACAGAGTAGTGTGGCATGGAAGCCTATACAAGGTGAGATTGAACAACCTTTTTTGTTTGTTAGTTTTGAGTGTAACATCTAGAAGTTTTACTTGATGCTACCTAGTTTTCTTTTTTTTTTTTTCCTTTGAGAAAAAGGAAAGCAATTATTCTATATTGAATGTCTCCAGGCCATGCATGATTTTATATTTCTTCTATTACATTCCTTCTTTAGCCATTTCTTCCTTTTCCTCATAGGTCTTAGTCCACTTAGTCTTTCCTTATACAGAAACCAGTGCATAATTTTGACTTTTTTTAGTCCTTCTCGGAACCTTTTCCAGTTAAACTACATGCTTTTTGAGTCAAAGGAATCAATAGTTCAAAAAGTACTTGTAGATGTAGCCATACTCTAGACTTACTCTCTGTTTTGCTATTTCTCCCCTAATAATTTCTAACATTTGGTTAGAGTTCAATTAGCCTTTGCTGAGCATTGATCTGATGTTTTCATAAAATCATCATAAAGTATACATATATATATTAATACAAATATCTACTGCAATATTTGATGATGCTACTTATTTTAGTTGCCTATTTTTGATGCCCTAGGAGTATTTCACATTTATTTTAACCTTTTTTTTTTTTTTTTCCTCCTTAGCCAAAGGAGAAAGAAAGTTAGATACTTCTGTGGAATAATCTAGTGCAGAGACAAAAAAACATCTCTTTCTCTCCACTGACTGCAGGAGGCACTGATGGGCATTAAAACATTAATTTAGCTGATGTCTAAAATTGCGTAACATGAAAATCACTGTAGACCCTGGTGTGCAGATGGCTGAAGATCCTTTTGATTTTTTGCTAGAAAAGCACTTCCATACTTTTCACAGATCTTCTGCAGATTTAGGATTAGAGTTATATCAAACTAAGAGAAAGAGTAAGTGCAAAGCCTTCAGTGAGTCTCTGTACAGTCTACACTCAATCACACAATTGCAGGGTTCAGCTTTCTCTCCCCATCTCAGTTGAAGGAATACAGATCAACCTTCGTCCCTTGTTAATATTTAAAATATTTTCCCTTGCTTCTCTGAGGCATCTAATATAGTTATCTTTGATGTATTGACTGGCCTCATTCATACCAAGTATTGTTCTTGATGCTTGAGTATTCTTGTTCAAATCAATAAAGGTAAAGGTGCCATAATCTGCCTACAAATGGGAGTTGTCCTTACGTATTATATGCTCTGTCATGTTGGCTACATAAACTTATTTTAATTTCACAAAGAAATTATGAATATTATGAATTAATTTTATTGAAAATCCCCTGAAAAACCCAGTTTTGCCTGTAAATTACAGTATTATTCATAAAAAATAAGTTCTTTTGATATTATCTATCACTTCTACAAAGACATAGCACAATACAACACCTATATTAAGTTTCTACTTAGTATTGACACATAAGCATCTCTGATTGTTGCTTCAAAGATATGTTGGGGTGCATTTGAACTCAGGTAATTTTGTTACACTTTGAAGTACTTTCAATAGTGACAACGAGAATTGAAAAGGAATTTCCTGGGATCCATGCAGGGTCAGATTTTTTTGGCCAGGAATCAGTTTTTAAAATCGTATAAACCATGTAGAGATGTGCTTCTGGCTGAGAGAAGTTTATTATTTCTTTATTACTAGCTGAAATTATTTTTACTCTATAAACTACAATTTATGCTATTTTTTTTTTATGAGAAGCTGCCACCTCTCAGAACTCATGAAAACATCGAGTGAAATGTGAAAATTTTACAGCTGTATTATTAAAAGGCACATGTTTGTTGAAGTCAGCTTGAGTAGGAAGAACCAGCTATATCAGAGGTGCCACAGCCTGGCAACAAATTGTGAAACCTCTAGAAAAAATCTCTTGGACCAGCTGAGTTCACTGGTGCACTGAAGCCTTGCGGGTTAGATTGTGTAGCCTGCAATAAAACGGATTGCCCTGTTCCTAAGGGCAGCAAGAAATTGTCCTGTCTTACCAAACTAAACCCGCTGTCCCTGTGACACAGTAAACAAATAGAAGAGAATTATGAAGGCAAGGAATGATTGCTTCAGGGGTCTTGGTACATTCTTCAACTAGTATTATTCTTTAGTTCAGCCTCACTAAGTCACAAGCACTCCACTAGAAGGTCAAGGTATTGCATAAAGTACTTGAGGGGAGAAAGGCTCCCTGTTTCCTTCTCCAGGTCAGGATGAATCTCAGCTTTGCTAAAATTTCACTTCAGCAAAAGCTGCAGGATTTTGGGGTGCTTTTCATCCTACAGGCAAGGAACAGGGTGAAAGCAGTGACAGCACTGGATGACATAAACCTTAGAGCAAAAAAAAGACCCTCAGGACTCTGCTGCACACTCATTTTCTGTCTTCTTTCTGTTTTTTATCACTTTCCTCAGATCTCATGAACTCCAATGTCATTTTACTGCTTGCATGCTTAACAAAAATGTCCCTATCAAAGAGAGAAAAATTGCCAAACTTGTAGAAAATTTACAATACCTTGGGTTGAACCTACTACTTACCTATTCCTTATTCATCTCAAAGAAACATAGAGCTATGAATCAATCCATTGTTCCCAGGATACCCTCAAGGAGAGGTGGCTCAGCTTGCTGTGAAATTCTGCTCTAACAGCAAAGTTAAATTGTCAGCCACACGCTTATCCCAGGAAGGAAAGAAAAACATCAGAGATGAGAGTGGAAGTGTCTGGGTTACTGGCATAACATAGGGATGGGGAGATCACTGTGACTGTAGTAATCTGCACTGTGGGACTGGGTGATGACCTTCAAGTGTTGGGAATGCTTTAGATGAATAAATGAAAACCTGGCTGGTTTTGTGGCTTAAAAATCAGAATATTCTCAAGCAAGGTTTTGCTGGCTATACTTGCTTCATGCTCACAGTGCAATGTGCTGTGTAAGAAAAGGATAGCCATACATTTTATAAACCATTAATTTTACATTACAGATGTACATATGTGTACGGAGTGTTTTGACAGAGTAGCAATGGTTACATCTTATGGAGAGAGCAGGTGAGAAGACTTGTTTCACATGCCTACCATCTCAAGAACAACTCTCTCTCATCTGGATTCTGTTAGAGCTATTGTCAAATAAGTAATACCAGTAAGAGATATTTCATTTGTAATAAATGGCTTTCTCTGTGTGTGTTGTGGTCCCTAGATCCAGAAAAATGGACAAATTCATCAATTGGATGAGGACTATTCAGCTGTATTTCATACAAATGGGTTATTTCATATCAAATTTCAGTGTAGCTGTTCAAAACATAAGAAGATTGTATTATCTTTATAATTAATAAGTGCTCCAGTGATTTCACTGTTCGGGAGAATAATCTTACTTGGAGCTTTTTGATTAAATTCCCACATCAACCCTGGACTGTTTACATCTGTTTTAAATAGTGACAGCATTATTTCAAATAAGTGGATAATATTAGAGGGCAATACAGATTAAAGTTTCCTTAAGTCATTGTCCTAAGAGATTATCTATTGTTGACTCTTCACTGAAAAATTTTTGGAGGAGCACAAAGCTGTCAATCAAACTGTATTTGCTCTACAAGGTTGTAAAATTAATAATTCTCTTCTGGACCTTAGAAGTGTCTGGCTGCACCTTAGATATCAGGGCTGGTTTTCATTTTATTAGCATGAACTAGCATTTAAGTTCTTCATCTTCCTACCAGGACACACTTTCACCAGTTACCTATAGTTAGTTATTTATTTTCTCCTCCCAGTCTGCTTTTTCTGAAGATAATGGTAACACACTTTCAATTCCAGTACCGACTTCTTGGTTTGCTTTAAAAAAAAAGTAGGAACGGCCATTAATGGCACAGACAAAAGAGTTCAAGGCTGTAGAGTACATGTCCTTAGTAGAAAGTCAGTCCTGATTATCTCATCAGTGAAACTGAATTAGAAACATTTTCTGTATTCTAAGTGCACCTGTCTGTAATCATAAGATCAGATACTGCAAAACTTGCTTAGTGGATTTGACAATAATTAGATATCTGCTCTTCAAGAACTACTTTTATGAAGTGGATGCGAGGAGTTCTGGCCTGTGCCAATCAAAGTTATACATCTCCTCAAGCCTGGCAAGGCATGTTTTGAACATCAAGGTATTGGTTGTCTTAGTATGTGAGACAGTCTAAAGCTGCAGTATCTTTCCTAACTCTCAGTATTAGGATCAAAAATATATTTATGAACATGTAAGCAGAAAAGACATTCAAGATTTCCACCATCCACAGCACCTTTAATAAATTTCTTAGTTCCTGATCTTTTTCATCATCATTCTGACTTTTAATATGTTTGAAACGTAACCCATGTCTAGGAAGTCTAGAAAACAATCTTTCTAAGAAAACTCTTTCATCTGAAGTCAGGCATATGGAATTAAGAATGCTCAAATTTACCACATGAATACCCCACCTTAGCCAGTATCTTGCCTCCAGCCATGGCCGGTAAAGATAATTCACACGAAGAGGAAAAAATGTCTTGAGAACTAAATGAAACTCTCATTTCTGCTCTGAATGAAAGGTAGTACCTATTCTTCTGTATCTATTTCTTGTCACATTTTGCTGGAGGCATGATTTAGCCTTGAAAAACAGCTTTTAAAATTAATTGTCTCAGTATATTAATTCCACCTTGTTCAGAATAGGAGGATATAATGAGAAATTTCTGTTTGTCTCTTTGAGAAAGGTCAGGAGTTCACCTAAGCTCAAACAGTCTAGGCATTTTAAGGCTCACAGGGGCTAGCAGCATGCACAGGAATCATGCAGCTGACATTACCTCTCACTGCCCCAGCTAAATTGACTCACTGACAGTGGAGTAGGGGGGAAGGTGGTGAGATGGGGAGAGAGTCTTCGGCAAAAGACCATAAAGATGCTGGAAAGGGTGTCTCTGTAAAGAGACGGTAGCCATTCTGCTTCCACACCCTACCTTTTCTTATGATCTTTCTTGTTATTTTGATATTGATACTACTCATGCCTATCTCCCCTTTTGTAACTACCTGTTCTTCGCGCTTTGATGTTAGGTGTTATGGAAAGAGTTTTAGGAAAGTGATGAATAAGGCTCTGTAAGGCATGGAATATTGTTTACACAAATGGAACAATTGCAATTGAAGTGGACTGTGTATCACAATTATTGGAAGATAGAAGCAACTGATGTTTAAGACCCAACTGCAGTGTTAAATTATTTCTATTTTGTTGTGTTATATTGCATCTTGTCTATCTGTTTTATTATAACTGTACTTTGTATAATATTAACTAATGTTATTCTCTGTTATACTTTGCTGTCTTCAGTCTATGCCTATAGATAATTTAGGACTGTAAGTGTGTATAGCCTGTTGAACTCTCTTCTTACGAAAAATGACTTTAGCCTTACCTATGAAATAACTTTCCCATAACACTGTCCAATTGTTTATGTCAGCTGGATCCTTCTTCAGCCTCTCTTGAATTTACATTTTTTT
Source organism: Falco peregrinus (assembly GCF_023634155.1). Classification (NCBI taxonomy): domain Eukaryota; kingdom Metazoa; phylum Chordata; class Aves; order Falconiformes; family Falconidae; genus Falco; species Falco peregrinus. The sequence continues at coordinate 65,580,964 of NC_073727.1, forward strand.
CCCACATATATTTTGATTCATAGCAAACTAGACTCCACAAACTACTGAAAAATAATTCTAATAAATTGAGAAATCTTTTATTGATGATTCTAGTAACTGAAATCTACTGGGTTGTAAATTGTCAAGTTAAAGCAACTGAAGCCATATACAGTAGTCCAGCTGCACTTTTTGCAGCAGAGATTAGGTTCTGGATGAACATATATAAAATATGTAAGGCTGTTACCTATTGTATATATGTCACTGGCTACCACACTCATATCTTGATCCCATCTCTTGCACCGATTAAGGAGGAACATCCTGTCTAGCAATATAACTATCTTGGCCTACTTGCATACTGGTATATTCATGCTAACCTGTAATATGATATAAGGTGGATTTTTCTTGTGTTACTCACCTAATTCTCCACTGCAAGCTAGAGGGATTTGCTTAAATCATGTATGGGAAAACTGGTTAACCGGTTTTCACATTTGTATTTTGGTGTAACTTCCATTGGCTCTAATGCTGTGTACATTTTTCAGAGAGACATGTTTTGCCTGCAATTCAGATCTATCCTTAATGGCATTAAAATTACCTGTATAGTAATGGTGTGCAGATTTGGATCCTGAATATTAGTCATTATTACACTATATGTCTGATAAAGATGCAAGTTTTCATCCCATTTCCACCATTTCTACTGAAGATATTTCATCTTGTTTTGGTGTGAATCTGGAGAATCCAACCCATAGTCACTAATTTGTGTACATTCATGGGGTGCAACATACCCCTTCACTGCTCTTTTTATTCTAGGGCACTGTGTAGCTTTCTGCATAAGTGTCTGTTTGTACTGCATACACATTTAAAACTACAAAAAAAAAAAAAAACCAACCAAAACCAAAACTTGAAAAAAAAAAAAGATTCAATTTGTAAAAAAGAAAAATAAATTGTAAAAGAAAGTCTGTTATGTTTGTACTTTTAATTTAACACTGGTTGGGATGTCTGCCAATGTAATATAGGCACTTTTCTGTGCACTGGAAAACCCAATTAGGACTTGTTCTTAGTTTGATTATCAGTCAGAAACATGCATACAGAAATATTCATTAGAGACCTACTGAGAGCTGTGATAAAGCAGCAGACAGCTGAATTATAGAGTCTGTCAGTAACCCCACTACAATTTTACATTTGCTTGATAAAGGACAAGTAACAAAATATCTAAGATGTAATTTGGTGCCCACTGGAACTGTACTTCATTATAGTAGATATTGTTCTGACTCTCTTCAGGAGGTTGGTGAGTGTTTCATGACATGATATTGTGCACAAATGATAAATCACCAGGCTAAATGTTGCACCAGCCTTCATGCACATAGAAGTAACATACACGTCAATTGCCTCTCAGTCACAGCCTAAAGCCAGTAATTTGGGGGTTGAAAACATAGGACAAATTCCAAGAGCTTGGACTCAAAATTGTGATATTTTAAAAGGATGATGATTCCACTGACCTCACTTATCCAAATGAAACAATAGCTCTATACAGAAGCTAGAGAAAAGGGAAGGAAAAATCATTCCTGTTGGGTTTGAGTCAAATTTGTATAAAATATTTCAGTTACAGTTAGATAGCTTTTTCTTTTATTTTTTTTTTAGCTTACAAACTCTTTACTATTGGCCTTAACTTCTAGCAATCAAGCCCATTGGCAGTGCAACACATGATCTGAAATGGTAATAGGCTTTCAATAGAATTGGGAAGGACATATGCATGGAACTGCGATATCAGTCAGCTAACTAGATCAAAGTCTCTCATACAGTTTACTTAAAAAGCACTTGGGAAATCTGGTTCCAATAATTACTTCAATGTGTTTTCCTTTCTAAACAGAAACAATATCACATTTGTAAATGAAAAAGATGACATTTGATCCCTTCATTGAATGTGGCATTTTAGTAACAAAGTTGTTTAAGATATATAAACTCCCATCTAAAATTAAATTATTCGAAGAAATATCAAAAAAACCTAGTAAGGTTAGAGAATAAAGGTCCATTCAATATTCTTGACATGAATCAGAACCATTAGCAGTGTACTGGTTGCAGCAGTCCACAAATTGAGCAAAAATAGTAGTAGTGTGTTTTCTTTTTTTGTGTGATTGAATTTTATTTAGACTAGGATTCCTTAGCAGTCTTTATTATAAACCACACATTGCATCAGCAAGCCTAAAATAAACACGTTAAATCATGTTACTATACCAAACTGTTGAAAGATCAATTTCCCTAAGCCATTCTTGCTATGTGTGTATTCAATAATTGTACAGTATTCTCTGATGAAGGATTAAAACCAGCTCACTATATGAAAACAAGACAGAGACCCATGCCTCAATGAAGCACTTTAAAACATGCACAGGCTTTGAGCAGAGCAGGATACTAAAATGTAAGTATCCCTTTCTCAGCATCTTAATAATTTTCTAATTGGGAACTATATGCATATTTTTGGCATAGTTATTTTCAAGATGCTTGACTGGCACATCTTACTTCAGTGTTTGGAAGCCTCGCAACCTGTGAAAGAATTTTCCCTCGGAACATGTTTCCCTGTCATGTAAGGTAATACAGTTTTCCCCATTACCAGACAAAGAGCAGATGCACAGAAGCTATGTGTAGGTGTACATTAGCAGGTACAGGCAGAACTGAGCTCAGTCTTCCCATGCTAGTATTGAAATTGGAAATATGATGGGAAAAGACACCAATGTAGGCGTCTGCATCGAAATTTTTGGTCCAGACACAGTTTTAGCCACATGCTGCAGCAGAGCTAACATACTGTGCTGAAAGTCTGGGGGCTGGCTTTCACAGCAGAGGATGTAGCTGACAGGGTAGTTCAGACCTCCCCCTTTTCTGCCTGGGTGTTCCTAACAACTCCCTTTTGCCTGGCCTGAAGTTAGCTCAGCTGTGTGAAAAGAATTCAGAGATGTTACCCAGATAAACATTTGCCCAGCAAAGAAAAATGGTCATTTTCCATCAGGTCAAGTTCCTTCTCCAGCTCACTGTGCAATGACATGTTTCCTAGCACCAGTGCAAGGCAAGTAATGGGGACTTGCAGCCATAGAAAGGTGGAGAGGGCTGGGCTACCTCTTTTGATAGCATGAATGGTTAAGGATACATAAAAAAAGACATGAACCACACCCATAGTATATTAACATGGGTGTAGTACTGGAGAAACACCTAGCGATTTGGCCAGAGATAGTGAAGATTCCCTTTAGAGCAAGACTTGGAACCTGGAGATGAAACCTTGTCTTCTCTGTTTTAGGACACCCTTCTGCTCTCAGTGATCTCCAATGTGTCCTATGCACACCTGCTTGTTGGGAGGTATCAAGATGACATCTCCATATAGAGTTGGAGGCTAATGAGGTTTCACTCAGGCAAAGCACTTTTGACATGTGTTTAAAATTAAACGTGCTGAAGAAGGATGGTCTTAAGTCTGTGGCCACTGGATCTGCTAAATCAAGATCTTCATCCTTGATACAAAGTTAAAGGAATTAATAAAGCCAGAAAAGACCTGTTAATTTCTGTAAGACTTGGTTCAAACCAGCTCAGTTTTCCAGCACTTGGACCCATTTTTAACTATCATATATTTAGAGCTCAGGAAAATGACATATTGCCAGTAAGCTGTTTATAAACTGTGAATCTATCCCAATTTTTGTGACTACATTCAGTCTTCTTGTACAAAAGAATCATTCTCAGGACACACATTTCAATGTACACCTGATTATGTTGGGCTTCAGCATGACTGACATTATGGTTAGATATGTACTACATAAAATCAAACTTGTGTGTCAAAGTGTGTGCGTGTGTGCGTGTGCGTGTGCGTGTGTGTGTGTGTGTGAGAGATCTCACTGCTGGGACCATATGGAGTTTGTAAGTATATTTGCAAACATGGTTGCTTACACACTCAGATAGTATAAGTTTCTAATACTTTAATGTTATTTAATTCCTGCTCTGGATTTATTTTCATTTTAAAGAACCATATACTTTTATAGAACCATGAAGACATATATACATGTATATTAATACTGTAACATGTATTTTTTTCCAGCTGAATTTCATTCTGAAAAAAACCAACAAAGCTACAGCTGAATACCACATGAAAAATATTTAGCCTTGCAAGCACTATTTATATATCAAAAATCTTTATTAAAATCATGGGAGCACACTGCTGAGTAAAAACATCTGTCATTTCCCCTCCATCTTCTTTTTCTCCCTTTAAACAGTAACACCCACATTTCAAATGGCTGAAGAGTTTATTTAAGTTATTCTGAGCATATGGAAAGTCCCTGTATCATCCACACACAAAGACAGATAGCAGTAAAACTCTGAAATGAAAAGCCCTAAAACACGGAACAGGAATGGAAAAAAGTGAAAGAAAACACAATCGTTACATGCCAGTGCTATACTGGATATGCTAGGTTTGGAGATACGTGTTCGGTATAGCTCTAGGAACTGAACCTTTCCCCTCTGTCATTACTAAAGATCGGGTGGGTGAGCCATTTTTCTCCAAAGATATATTTCTACTTTGCTGTCAATTTTGGGTTTTATGATTAAAAATAAAAATGTCCCCTATAATAGACATGTAATTATTCATACTTTGGAGGCTCCAATCTTAGTATGTGGAATACTGGAGAAAAAAGGGATGGTCCCTGCCTTGAATAGTTTATAATCTACTCCATAAATCTGTCATTTGGTATGAATTCAGAAAGCTGGCCAAAGTTTTTACTCTTGTTTGAGCCTGGTTTTGCTTATGTTGCTTATATATTGATACTAACCCTCCAACCTTTGTGGTCTCGCTCCTGATTTATAGCAGTGCACCTGTAAAGGAACATGTCATGTCAAATAGCTGCTTGGATGAGCTGGGCTACTCGGATGAGTGTGAGCTGAACTACAGCCCGATGGCTCTAAAAGTGGAAGGGCTTAGGAGATAGTGCAGCAGCAGCAGTAACAGCAGACTGGGGTTTGTCTCTTCGCTGATGGACAGGTTAGGTCATCCAGTTTCTGGGACTCTGTAGTAATTTCTCATGATTTTTAAAGGGAAAATCTTCTTATCTTCAGCAGCTGCATAATTCTTGGTCAGACATTACATGACACTTCTTTTTCCAGAACACAGTTAATGACTCTGCCCTGGCCTCCTGCCAGGTATGCATTTATACACTGCTTCAGACTTAGCTTATCTGGAGAAGGAGAGCGAGAGAAAAATACTGTGCATGTAACATATAGCAGAGTTCCCATAGGGCAACACAAATGCTATGTATAACTGTGCTGCCAGGCCAGTTTTGCACTGGAAATAAAGATTCTCCTCCCTGTCTTTTTCTCAGCTCTATAGTCAAGTGAAAGTTTTTAGGTTTCTCCATTTTTAATTGAATTTAAAATGAAATTAATATGCATTTATTTAATAGGCTTCTAAATTTTATAAACATTTTCTTTTCTCCTTGAACGATAATTGCTTGACTAACTCCACATTTCCTGAAGTGCAGAGGTCTCTGCAGGAGCTGAAATAATTTCTCAGACACACACAGGACTAGTTTGTCTGCTGGAGTAACTTAGGCCATTCCATTAAGGAAGCAATCTAACTTCTGTGATTGCATGTGTTTGAGTTTTAGGAATGTTCCTGTTTCTGTTTGTGAATCTGGCTGTCAGGCTTAAGGTCAGTAAAATCAAGAACAGTTTTGACCTGGGGACTTCTCTAGATTTCACAAGCAAGATATAGGGAAAAATGAACTTAGACTGAATTAAGCTAGGGCAATAATTCAGCTACAGCTTTTTTTTCAATATTTCTTAGCAATCCAGAAACAGTGAAAGAAAATTTTGACAGATGTTGGTGTTTCACAGATATGTCAGATACCAAGTTATTTTCATCTGGTTAAAGTCTGCTGTGAAATTTCTGTAAGTCTAGTTGATGAATTTTGTGGTTTGAGTCCCCACAAGTTATCTTCTTTTCCCTCCACAGCTGTTATACTATGACATCCACTGTTTGGAAAAGAAAAGACAGAGCTGCCTGCTTCTTCAGTGCTGTCATTGACCCTTACCCTGTCCATTAATTGTCCATCCCTGGCAATATCTGCTCTCCTACCTTGTCTTCAAATAATTCCATATCCAGATGTGCCTAATCAGTTCTTAGAGATGTGATTAATGTAAAGTCAGCTGCAGGTCCAGGTCTAAGCTGTGACATGGCAAAGGAGCTGTGCACAATACAGATGGCATGTTGTCCACCCACTTAAACAAGCTTTTCAGCTCTTCAGCTGCAGTAGTTGGCATCTGTGATGCACTGAATCTGCAAAAGTACAGGATGGAAGGGGAGTGAGTGGTTATTATTCTTTGAAAGCTATTGATGGGTGATGTGCTTTCTGTCTCAGAGAGAAGCCGAATTTCTATTAGAGGGGAGCCATGGTGGAGGTGCTGAGCTGTCTGCACATTTGAGCAGAACAAGCTGGTCCTGAGAAAAGCATTGTATCACCAGAGAGGAAATAAATCAGTCTGAAACAAACATGTCTGAGGCACCCAGATTTTGCTCCAAACAGTTAAATAATAAAAGACTGCATCATGTATAGTAAAAATTGGCAAAGGATCCTTCCAAGACTACAATTCCATTGTCAAAACTTCTGTTTTTAGAACAGCTTTGGCACAGACTTGGCCCAGGATAAGGAATACTTTCAGAAACAATGCTTGGGTGCAGTTCAGGAGTCGGCATTAGCCATGGACATCTTCTCACTATGAGACATGAATACAACCATTTTACTCTGAAGGCCAAGAAAGTTTAATAGTGTAAATAGGACATGTCAGGCAGTTGATTTCAGTTCCAGAGAGCACATTTAATTTATCAATACAGATTTCCAGGCTCCAAAGTTGAATGCTCCTGTAGTCGCCAATGGTCCCCAAAAGGTCAGAAGAGAATTTCTTCAAACTTGAAGTGCTTGTTATTGTCTCCTGCAAGCAACAGAGCAACACCTCTGAGTACGTCTTAATGCAGATTTTCACTGGTAAGGCAGCACCTAAAACCAGGGTACAAACTTGTCTGGATCCTTTTCCAGTGCCTGTGAAGAAGCGAAGATGTTAAATCGGGCAGACATAGGTAGGCACTGCCACTTGCAAAAGACAGCAGCACACAAGGAGATGATAAACTTGTGTTCAGATCAGACAGCAAACTAAGTGTCCAATGAACCATCCATAGCCTGGTGAGACTTTGACATAACTTTGTAATTTTAATGTAACAAAACTTAAGCTTGTATCACAAGGGATATTCCACTACCATCTCCTGTTTAAACATTGCAAAAGTCACACTTTCTTTTATGTTGTATCAAATAAGAATGGATTTAAGAAAATGTAGGACAGCTGATTCCTAATCCAAAGTAAAAATCTCCAAAATCTATAGAGCTGCTGCTCCCTCAGCAGCCAGATTTTGCTGCTTCCCGTTTCCTGTGCAGTTGTCACTGTCAAAGCTGCTCGCTGCAGGTGGCAGTGCCTTGCTGCTAGATGGAGAGAAAGAGCTGAGACAGGAAGCTGCTGCCAAAACCGGGGATTTGCTTGCAGGATTGCAAAGAGGGCAGCAAGCAGGATGGATGGTGGGGGGTGCTGGCAGCACGAAGAAAGGGAGACTGAGGACATGCAGACTGCAGGGGTGGAGAAACAGAGAAGATACCTTTAAAAGCAGAACAGGGAAAATCCAGATGAGGAAGCAGCAAAAGTGGAAACTTCCATTATGGTAGATGCAAAGGAAGGGAAAGAAAAGGAGGGGAACAAAGTGAAGAATTACATGAGCGTGAGGAATATTTCAAAGTATTTCCCTATCATGAAGTGCTAAAAAAGCAAAGGGTGGCGAAGAGGCTGATGGCTGGTTTTGCACCTAAAGTAGTCATCTATGTCTCCATAATTCATTAAGAATTCACCTACTGGATATTTTATGAAGATGGGAGATGCCAGTTAGATTTTCCCTTAATGGGTCATCTTAAGAAAAGCTTACAGATCATTCCTCAGTCTTTTCCTTAAGCACCTTCACAGCCCTTCAGCCATCTTGTATTTTCCAAAGAATTCATCTGAATTCACAGTCATCAAGCTTTTCACTTTGTTACTGCTCTGATAACATAAATGGCAAAGGACTTCAGGGAGACATGAACAGAGCTTGAAATGCAAAGATGTGGCTTGATCCTAGGTGGCAAAGCAACCTATTAACACCCAAAAATAAACTTATTTACTGTGGCAAATGGAATATTTGGAGTCTACATGCTTTGTCTGAAAGCTTGGCCCAACATTAATATCATTATATAATCACATGGTCATTCTTTTCTGCAGTCTCTCTTTTTTTTTTTTTTTTTATTCAGGGAAAGGAAAAGGAACCAACAGCAGGAGATGAGAAAGGAGGGTGGAGAATGAGCTCAGCAAAGGAGTTGGTGAGTGTTTGCAAAACTGGAAGTTCAACTAGAGTACTTCGCACTGCAGATGTAAATGAATTGTATTTCTGACTCTATCTTATGAAAAACTTAAGAGTCCAAATAAATGGATGGCTGCATTTTGTTAAATAGTACCTTTTCTTACATCCACAAACTGTCCTTTAAATATCATTGCTTACTAAATGCTAAATAATTCTTTGGGGATTGAGTTGTCCCACAGACTGTGTATTTATCTACTAGTTCATGACATCTTCACAGTCAACTATAAGTTAATCTCACTTTGTTTCTTGTTCTGTTCTTGCTTAATATGAAGAGTTATTATTATCCGTTTTAAACAATTATTGAGCTAAATTATTCTGCTAAGAATTAAGAAAAAACTCTGCTTCCCAAACTAAATGGCTAATCTCACTGCTTTTTGTAAGGGTGAAGCAATATGTAGGTTTTGCGGTGAAGACAGGGAATCACGGGACTCAGACCTTAGGGAGCTGGACAAATTGGCAGCGTACAAAACAGTTGCTCTGAAAACAATCGTGTTTCTAAACCATCAATTCTCATTCATATGTCATGTCATGATCTTGCTTCTACTGAAATAATTGGTAAAGCCTTTCCTAATTCCGCTGGGACTAAGATTGGTCTTTTGGGGTTCCATTCTGCAAACACGTGTACATCTACTGAACAGTCCTATTCACATGATTAAGTTAAGCATGCAAATAACTCTTTTCACTTGTAGTTTGTACATTATGAATGTTTGGAAAATAGAAAAGTTGCTTTTCCCCCTGAAACCCTTGGTGTAAAAAATCCACTCTTTCCATTGATTGTAAATGAAAAATATTGACTCATGAGCAGAAAACAGCCCATTTTTTGTTATGTGTTTTTTTTAAATCCTAAATATGAGAAACAGTGGTTACAAAGGGCCTTTGTCCCCACACAAGTTTAGCTGCAGGAAGAAATTCATTAAGTTGTTTACTGGCCATAGCCTTTTTCCTTCTAGATGAGTCTTGAAAATCCAGACAACCCTCAAGGATATATATAAATCAAGAAAAATACATTTGAACAGAATAATAAAAAAAAAATGTTCTACCAAGATGACATTGTTCAAAATTACTTGGTCAAAATTAATATCCTTCCAGGAGCAGACTACTTTTTTAAGGCATCAAGGCATCATCAAGGCATAAAGAGAAGCAAAAAAAAAAAATTATGAAAGGACTTCCTTGCTTTTTATATCTCATGCTACATGCTCTTTTCTTATATCTCTGCTCACAAACCAGTCTTCTCTAAAAATGACTCATATCCCGTTTCCTCACTTTGAAACGTAGTGAATTGTACACATTCAATTTCTTGAATTACATGAGTACTCTGCCCACTAATCCTGCTAAAATAGGAGGATTTATGCTAGCATTCCAAACTTCAAACAAATGTCAATATCTTCATTTTATCTAAGTAAGCAAGGCTGTCAGGGAATTCTTTTTTCTTTCCTGCTTTCCAGGAAATGTGGAATTCCTTTTTTTGACTGATAGAGTGGCAGATATTGGATTCGTAATTTAGTGGGAATTAGTATGGTATTACTGTTGGGGAAAAGGTGTAGAGCCAGGATAGATACGTGCTCTCAGCAATAGCTGGTGTTATCCTATCTGGTATGAGGGGGACTGAATTTGCCATTGCTGCTGTGGACCCTGCACATGACTCTGTGCAATGCAAAGGGGAGCAGGGTGTCACAGAACTAAACCCTCCATACCTGCTGTGAAGGTTCAGGGAGAGACCACTAGCTTAAGCATGGACTTAGATGTGGGACATGAATCCTGGATTCTACCCTCCCAGTAAAATTTGCTGATACAATGCCTGTATATTTAACGTGCACTGTGTATACAGGACTTGGAGCAGGGGATAAAGCCATCACCTCTCTTGGAGCCCTTACATATGAGCCTGTGATTATATTTCTGGATTCACACGTTCTTTCTCACTTTTCTATTGAAACCAATCTGGATTCCTTTCTGCAAGTTATATCAGTTTCAACCGTTTTTGTTATTGCCACAGTAACATACATGATGTGAACAAATATTTTGCAAGATCACAAACTTCAGTTTATTCAACGATGGATTTTAAGTTGCTTTTGGTCTAATATATATTAGGTCAGAATGGGCTAAGGATCACATGATTTCTGTCTCCTTTTGGGCTTTAGCACTGCCTGGGAAACCTGCTTCTGTTTCACAGTCTCTGATCTTCATAGCTATGTATGAAGAACAGCTTTGATCTGAACCTGGGATAAGGCATCCTTGGACTTTAATGATAGGACAATAGGTACAATTTGGGTTTTAGGACATGGAGAGTCTTCCTCTAAACATGTGAAAATTAGTTGCAGACAGTAACAGCATAGAAACAGCTTTGCCTTGCTGACACATGTTGAGATAAACCAGTCTCTAAAAGTAGGTACAGGTAGAGAACTTCCTGCAAGATCAGCAGACGTACTTTGATTACTGTTTGTGTGCTTACCTCCATAGCCCAGGGTACAAGGGTTTACACTGTGGAGAGCCTGAAGCATCTGTCTCAGTTTCCTAGGACATCAGACTTTCCTGTTCTCTGCTGGTGGCACAAGAAAGCTACCACTTTATTTATTAAACCTAGATTTTAAGAGACTTCTAGGAAAAGTTTTGTTGCCTGCAGAGTGTATTGTGAATAGCAGTCCTTCCAGAGTTTCTGAACAAAATAACCCTACACAACTTTCTAAGTTTCCAGAGTATTTCAGTTGATGACTTGAATGGCCTCACCTTACTGTGCTCCTCTAGTCACTTAAACTAGCTGCTGGTTGGGAACTAAAATAAGCTTTTAAGATAGAATTGCAGCTCACCTTACAAGAAATTGCTCAGTGATAGGAGTCAAGGGGGATTTATAAAGAATATTAGTGGCAGAACTTTGCTTTCTGAGACATTCTCAGTACTGTTCAAAAAGCCCAAACAGAGTCAGAAGTGGCTGTTGTTTGGGGAAAAAAATCCTAATTAATTATATGTAGAAGGAAATACCTTGGCTACGAGATGGATTATATTTTTCCCAGTCCATTATGTCCCAATAAGTGGATGTCTCCAAAAGGGGCCCAAGACACATTCATGGACTGATGAATTCCTGGTCATTGTGAGGGAGCTGCAAACAAGTGATTTGCCAAGTGCACCTCAGGATAAATAGGTTTAGACCTGACTTGTTTCTTTGACTACAAGCAAGCATAGATATTTAAAGACAGCAGATCTCAAACACTAATGTATTATTCTCCAACTTAGAAGCTTAAGTTTCTAAAAGTGTCAGAGGCCTCTTGGGTTAAAGAACTTTGTGCTGGATCTTTCTGCTGTCATTAAAAGCATGTAGTGTAAAGTCAGTTAAAAACATGTAAACTCTAAGAGTTTTCTGCCACTTTTCAAAACAAGGTTTTATAGGCTCTTTGTGTGCATTCCCTATGTGATTAACAGGATTTGGAATGCCTGGTGAGTTTTTAGAGTAGAGGACTTTTTGTATGTCTGTTAGGAAAAAAAATTCTATTCTTCACTTTTGAGTTGTTAAGAGACCAGGTAGCCTTTTTTACTTTACTTTTTACATGCCTTTATTGATGCATTTCTTAAAATACATGACAGTTTATATCTGGTCTTCAAAGCATAACTTTAAGGACAATCTCTTCTCATTAAGAAAGTGACTGAGAGACTCTTATAAGTTGCTCAGGCATTGAATCAATCTAACATGAATCAGTAAAAGTCTACATCACAGGAAGGTGCCACCTTTGTGTTCCTGCTGCATAATATAAGCACACATTGTAATGTTATCATATTTTTAGAGATGTATTTTATTATAATTCAATAATTATTTATATTATCTTAATGTTTAGGTGTATTTGGCTGAAAATGCACAAGTTGTTTGAAGGTACCTAAGCCACAGAAAACGTTGTTTTATTCACATAATTATATGCTTATACATATACAGATGTATGTGCATGCACACAAGCATTTTCACTCTAGGAATTTTAGACACTTAAACTTAATAGAACTTCTTTTTAATATAATAATCTAATAACTGGCGACAACCAAGTACTTCTGTGGGGATTTCCATCATTTGTGCGTATTTGTCATAAAGAACAAGAAAACACATTTATTTCTGGCATATCAAGCTCTCTCCCTAAACATCTAACCTTATGAATGTATCAGATGATATATTTCATTACTGAGTGTAAGATTACACCAATTTTTAAGCCGAAGCCCGACAAGCTAGAGTTTTAAGTGGTAATCAGCAATAATGTATTGCTTGTACCTTAATGTCACTATTGGTGATTTAGTGATTAATTATCTGACTGCCATGTAGTGCTTAAAATAATCTAAATGCATAGGGTAAATTAGTTGATCAGGAGAAAATTCTGTCATGCAAATTCAGTTCTTACAGAACCTTCCTGTCACACTCATCAATGACAGCCTAAGTGGGTCACCAGAGTGGATGGCCCCTGTTAATTTATTTTCTCAGACATGCAATACATATTCATGATACCCTGCTGTTTGTCTGTCACCTCAAAGAAACTCTCCATCTCCTCCAAATTATAATTAATGAAAATATGCACAGTTAGGCTTAGGGGCTTGGAAGAAGAGATACTGGTATTATGTTGCAGGGGGTTGCAAGGTATTGGTATCAGCAGTTGTTTGCTAATGTGACAGAGGAAAAACATTGTTTTGCCTGGTGCCTTCTCTTTTCCCTCTTCCAAACAACAGATGTAAAAGATCATGTAATAAAAATATATATTTTTTTAAAGACAAAGTATATGTGTGTATATATACATGGAAAAATATACAGAAGCATTATTCACAGTGAATTTTTTAGTACCATACTATTCTAAAGTAGATTTTTTTCCAAGCCATCACAATAAAAGATCTATATGAAAACTATCCACATACAGTCATATTTTCCAAAATTGTACTTGCTTATTTGTCCAGGTTGAGCACTTCTTGATAAATATGCCTTTTTTATCCAGAATTATCCATATTAATACCAGTCATTTTCTGTCATCACCATGGCATTATATGATATAGGAAAAGATACATTGTGTGCATTTTTTAATAATATATTATGGACCTAAACAAAAGCACCTTGTACCCAAACTAGTGAAAAGACAGAGGTAAAAATAAGCAAACAAATGCACATTATTACACGAGTAATGGCAATAGCAATGAGATAAATTGTGTAGTCATATGATAACCATGCTATAAATAAAATTCATCTCATGCTTCTTCAATTTATCAGTTACCTTTGACTGTCTCATCTTTTTCCTGCCGCTATTCCATCTCCTCTAAGACTGCATTGAATATTCCGCACCTCTGAACAGCTTCACACAATGGTCTGTTAAGTAAGAAAAAAGAAAATCCTACTACCAAAGAAGAGATTGTTCCATATGGAGCTTTTCCAGTACTTATACCTGACAAAAAAACCCAAAATGTTTGACTCTGGGTCCTGGAAATCTTGTTATTATTTTGTTACATTTTGCTCTGCATTGGGCTGTGTTCTTCCTCTTGTTCTTAGCATCACAGGTCTACTTTCAAAATGTTATAGGTAATTTGGGTGTAATAACATCTTCGTTTCAATGCTGTCTTTACTCTCTGTTAATGAATGACAACTGAGTTTGATTTTACTAAAATCCCCAAATTTTAAAATGTTAAATTTATGTATGTCTTTGTAGTCAATTTAAATGCTTTCAGGTCAGAAGGAGTGGCATTAATAAAGGAAATTAACATAAATAGTTTTTTAATAGTTCTACACATTTGAGAAGTAATTCTTCTGTTGATAATATGTGAGAAATTTATGAGAAAGAAGTGGAAGGATTTTATCGCTGACCTGCATGACTTACTTGTGGCTTTGTCACTCATAAATAATGTATTCAGCCCCAACTCATGCCACTGAAACATTTATACCACAACACATCATTGTGTATGTTATATAAATATTTATTATGATGAATTATTAAAATAAGCAATGAATATTTATTCCTCTTGGAGCATGAGTATATGCCTGTATGCATATTCTGTGTTTATATAGATATGCACATACAAAGATATTTAGGTAGCTCTATACACATGGATATACATGTATATATATTCTCCCATATATGTGTAGTCTCATGTATATATACATCCATGTATACCCATATGCACATCTGAATGTGCACACAGAGTTGTAATTCTGGAAGGCTGTAAACATGCTCTTTATAGATGTGCATTATTTATAAATAAAAGCATCAACATGAAAGGTGGAATTATGTACATTTAATATTTTTTTATTATCTATGATTAATTCTGACAGGATCATGGCTTAGCTGCAACTATCATAACAAAGGCAGGGCAAAGGCCTCAGTCGAACAGTATCCAAGTCTCTGAGAACATGACGTCTTTCATTAGCCAAGATTTACAACACAGGAGAGTTCTTTCAGCCACTGTTTTCACACGTTTGTCTGCTTAAAGAAAAAAAAAAAACCTATATAGATTTTGTGATACCCAAAATGTATTTAAAGGAACAATGTTATATTGTGACTCAGATGGCTCCGTACAACAGATGCCTGTTGAATGCTGGAGCCTGTCTGGGTACATCTATCTAATCATATCTGATTTCATAGGCTGTTGCCACATTTTTTAAAAATTTGCCAGGAAATCATATGACAGCACAGAGAGAGAGAATAGAGCAAGCTATGTCCAGTGCTAGAAAAACACAGGCGAGGGAAAGAGCTTGGGAACCAGACATGGGATGCATTTTCCAGTCTCTGAGAAACTTTTCATCGCACACCATGACATAAAACATTCCAAAGTGGGATGCACATTTGAAATATTAATAAGAATGCATCGAGCTCCACAGACAGGCACCTATTTCCCCATTTGCTATGTACAAAGCAAAGGATTAACACCACTGGCAATATTTGTGTCAGGCCATACTGATTAATTTAATATTCTGATTGGATGAGCAGCAGAGCTTTAACGGCTGTTAACTTTCTGGCAAGCAGTGCTGAGAAGGTGATAATGAGATTAACATTTGGAGGACCTGATTTGCTTTTGCACTGTATTTAATTACTGCTTTGACACCAACTGGTATGCACTATGGATTGTGCAGATATGCTGATAGATATCCATATTTGCTAAACTATAATATTGGCTTTAAATAAATGTGTTAAATTCTGTGATTTCAATTTTTTTTTTTTGCACAAGACATGAAAAATATGTAATCTTATGCTCAATTAATAACAGCTTAAAGAGGATATTTGGAGTAAGTAGAGTGCCTACGGGGAATGAAGAAAGGGGTTGATCAGCAAGAAAGTTCTACATTGAAGGGTAGGAGATATAGTAATAAAGTGAGGGCTGCCAAAAGTTGACTGAGCTGATGAAGCTGACTCAGATTTTGCAAAGGAAATTAAAACATATCTTAAAAAGAACCTGAATTCTATGAATAAAAGCAGAACAGAGAGGAAAAGGAGACATTGCTGCAATCAAGACTTTTTATAAAGAGTTTGGCATTTCTTTCTTCCTCTAAAAGAAAAAGCATGGTTTGTTTCACTCTTCAGGAAGATTCTGTAGGAGCTTAGTAATGCCATATAAAGCTTGTATTTTGAAATCGAAAGTAATTAAGAATACAGGGTAAACAAAAGAGGAGAAATGCAGTCTTTCCCTAAACAAACTCATAATTGCTTAATCTCATTTTCTGAACAACTGGAATGTGGTATTGGCCAGTAGTGGATGAAAGGAGAAAAGACAAAAGGTAAGACTATCAGGTTGGAAGGAATTTTTTACAGAGATGGTCAACAATTATTCTTGGTATCAGTCTTAATGACTTTTTAAATAAGATGTTACTAATGGCAGGAAAATGGCAATTGCTGAATCTGAATTTACACATAAACCCTCTTGTTGTTGTTACTTGGTTTACCAAGAAAGCTAACTAGGACCATAGCCCATTCATAAGCAGTTAGGAATTTGAAGAAGCATAGTGTTTAAAATCTGTATCTTCTAAACACACAATTTGCACTTGTTTGCACAAAATCATATCCATTGTTCTCAGTTTTCACTGGCTGAGCAAACCATATATTTAATTACCTTGACCTCCATGAATGAAACTCAGAAGAGGCCTCCTCTTAGACAGCTATTGTTTTGGACCCAACTTGAAGCTGAAGCAATCATTGTGGAAAAAACAGAACACACTGGGGCTGTCAATACATACTGAGGGTGTCCTTCAGGACCATTCTTATCTCAATAGCAGATGTGTTGGAAAGCAGGAAATGGAGAAAGAGAACCCAACTGACATAAACACAAAAGCCCATTTTGCTCTTCTACAACTGCAAATGCAATTTTCACACACTGTAAGTTCATTTACACTGTTAGTGCAGTGGAAAAGGCCTTAGGCTAAATGAGAAACCAGGTCTTTTGCTTCAGGTACTGCTGTCTCTTTGCAAAAACTACTTGCTATCCCTTGCAGCTCTCTTTTGCTGGTGAAGTAAATGTGGTCTAGGTATCAAAAGTCAGGTTCACCAAAAGTGACCCTAAGATGATTTTCTTTCTCTTCTATTGATTACTTGTGTTATATTAAGCATATTATTTATTTTCATCTTGCACACAATATTTTCCTCCCTCACAACACTGAAAAATCTACCCACTAATTTGGGACCAATTATATGAAATGACAGCACTCATAGTTGGAGTACCAGATAATAGCTAGCAGTACTGCTGTGAATTGGTGCTATGTAGATCCCCACTACTTTCCCATCAGTTTTGTGGAAACTAATACCTTCCGAAGAGTTCATCCAATTTCAGCCTTTGCCACTGTTCCAGCTTTGATGTCAACTTCACTGAAGCCATTTGTCATAACTTCAAAGCTGAAACAGTCAAATGGGACAGACAGCCCTGAGCAAACTGAAGGAGGATCTATTGAGCTGCTGTGACTAGACATGTAACACAGGAGGTTGTGCTAAGGCTTCTACAGCATTGTTCAGGAAATCTGCCATCATCCTGGTATGCTGGAAACACAATGTACCTGCTGCACAAGTCCAGCAAAAGGGCGATAAATCTGATGCTTGTGGGATTCCTTAGATTTGCTGTGCATATGTCATGGTTTTCATTTATACAAATACAACCACAAAGTTTTTAATATCCAGAAGGGTAAAGGACATCTTAAATCTGAAACTGATTAAGCCATCACTTCCTACACTTCCTTTAAATTCCCTTCTGAATGACCAGGGCTCAATCCTCCTTAAATTTCAAACCTCTCAGGATGAACAAGAGAAATAAATTTCAGCAAAGCAAGAATGAAATTAATAATCAATGATGCTTAAGAAATTGAGTCCACTTTACTAGGTCTTGAACTTTTGGTTCTGTGGTAGGTTGACCCTGGCTGGACACAGGGTGCCCACCAAAGCCTCTCTGTCACTCTCCTCCTCAGCTGGACAGGGGAGAGAAAATACAATGAGAGGCTGGCTCATGGTTCAAGATAAGGACACAAAGATCGCTCGCCCATTACTGTCATGGGCAAAGCAGACTTGACTTGGGGAAATTAGTTTAATTTATTACCATTCAAATCTGAGTAGGATAATAAGAAATAAAACCAAATCTTGAAACACCTTCCACCCACCCCTGCTGCCTTCTTGGTCTTAACTTCACTTCCGATTTTCTCTACCTCTTCCCCCTGAGCATCACAGGGGGACGGGGAATGGGGCTGTGGTCAGTCCATCACACACTGTCTCTGCTTCTTCTTCCTCCTTGGTGGAGGATCCTCACAGTATTCCCCTGCCCCAGCGTGGGGTCCCTCCCATGGGAGACAGTCCTCCATGAACTGTTCCAATGTGAGTCCTTCCCACGGGCTGCAGTTCTTCATGAACTGCTCCAGTGTGGGTCCCTTCCATGGGGTGCAGTCCTTCAGGCACAGACTGCTCCAGCGTGGGTCCCCCTCTGATGGATGGGTCCAGATGGACCCATCTTGGAGCTGGCTGGTGCTGGCTCTGTCAGACATGGGGGAAGTTTCTGGCAGCTTCTCACAGAAGCCACCCCTGTAGCTCCCCCTGCTACCAAAACCTTGACACCAAACCCAATACAGGTTCAAATCCATGGTGCATTCCCAGATAATCTTAAACTCTAAAAGCAGACATAGAGAAATATCTACAAACAAGGTTGAAAGTGTCCAAACTGAATTGTGGTTCTTTGACACAATCAAAGGTAAATTGTCAAAATTTGTTTGAATGACTTTGCTGACCGATCAGAGGTAGAAGTCTTCAGGTTTCTTTTACTGAAAAACCTGCCATGAATATTTCAGAGAGATTTTCTGAGTTGTTGAGGAGACTGAGTAACTGTTCAGTGAAGGTGAAGGAATTGTAAATGTCACGAATCTGTCTAGATCTAGCAATCAAATGAAGAAATACTATATAAAGCAGAATAACAGTGTTACTAATTTAAAAAAAATATTATAACTCAGGAATACACACAGGATGGGCAAATCTGCATTTGGGCAGTAGTATTAATTTGTGCTGAAGTATATTCATAGCAGATTTATATTCTTAACAGTGCTTTCCAGTCACACCCTGGACATTACACATCTGTCTGCCCACTATAAGCCTTTTTTTTTTTTCTTCTCTTTTTGTTTACTTCACTAATATTTGAAATGCAAACCAAGGCATCTTGCTTATTAAACTGGAGAGACTTCAAATTTGCTTTTGTACAATCGGAGCTAATTGTCTGAGACAATTTACATCCATCAGCACAGTGTTTTATGGCTTTCAGACTCAGTGTAAAATGAATAAATAACAGAGCTGAAATCATTATTCTCCTTTATTACTGGAGATGTGCTGGCTAATCTGAGAGTAATTTGAATGCTAGAGGCCCATCAAACACTGGACATCTGTTAAGCTTTAGCTTCAGCCACCAGTTCACAATCTGTGCCACTTAGTAACCTCCTCTTTTTCTATCCTGGCAAAAAACACAAGTTGGAGTGAGTTATTTTGCTGGGTTTTTTTTTGGTTTGACTTGGTTTGGTTTACGTTTTGGGTTTTTTTATCTTTTCTTCTTTGAAGATTTACTTGGAAAGATGTAGAATTCTGATTTTTTGTTAAGCCTGGTTAAGACTTGATTTTCATGCTGTTAAAGAATGGTAAATTTTTATGAGAATTCTAATATTTCATTGCTATGTTAGTATCATCAGATAGAAATCAGAGAAAAAAAGACCATCTGCCAATTGCCACTATCTGTTTCCTTCATCTTCACACAGGTTGTAGCTGGTGTATGCAGAGCCACAGAACTGTGCAAAGGAAACAAATGGAAAATTGGGAGCGAGGGGGTGGGCGGTGGGGAGTCAGGGGGAAGGGTACAGGTCTAGGAGGGAGACTGTATAAAAAACCTATGGCGGACAGAGAGACTTAGCAACAGAGGAAACAACATTTGAGGGATATGGGGGAAATAAGGGTGCAAAATAGCCTGGCAAGAGAGAAAAAGAAACCAGAGAGAGACAACGTTTATAATTTAGAATTTGGAAATGCTTGGTGAAAACTAGGTGGGGGAAAAGAAGAGACCTGGAACTATAATTGGAAATTGAAAAGGAAACATATAGAGAAAATGAGGTAGCTAGGAGTGAGGTATAAGAAGGGAAATGAAAGAGGGCAGGCTGTAAATCCATACCAAAGATGCAGAAAAGTTCAGGTAGCAAGAAGAATATTATTAGTTACATGAAAAAAATAATCTGCTTTGTCATTCAGAGGAACATAAACTTGGCATTATACTCAAGAGAATCTCTGAAAAAACACAATTGCAGATGTTACAGTCACTTCTCTAATGCTTAGCTGGTATCAGGAATTCCACAGCACAGATACATATGCTATATTCTCCCTATTTCTTCCCCATTTCTTCAGGGCAGTAGATGGCTATATATTGGAAGATATCCTGACAGGAATTGCCACTTGTATATCCAACAGTTTTACATGGTGTTGGGCTACTGTGGCAGAGTTCAAAGAAGGAGTGGGCAGTCAGGAATCACCCGGTGTCAGAGGAAGTTTCGCTTCAAAGTCACAAAAACTACAGATTTCCTCATGTCTGATACCAAACAACCTGCATAAATCTTGAAATTTCAGGCCAAAACTCTGGATATTCTTACCATACAGATTACTTACATACTGATTAACAGAAGTGTGTCTGGGTCTCAGTATCATTTTGCAAGAGGACCATATTATCTTATTATCATCTCATGAGATACACTAAACAGCAGGTTGTAATGTATTTTAATATCACTAACTATTCTGTATAATTTTATCATTCCCGCTTCTATTAATTCCTATCTAAAATAAACAATCTCATTCTTTCTATGCTCTTTATGAATTTCTTTGCACAGCTTTAATCATTCTTGCTGCCTTTCCCTAAATTATCTTTTATTCTTCTGTCTTGGTTTTGACCAGGACTGAACACAGTATTTTGGATGCAGAACTACCACTGAGATATATGTTGTATTATTTACAGCCACCAAGTATTCCTTCCTAAGTAATCAGACTAACCACTTGGGGAATCTGTGATGCAAATGTCCATGAGGAAATTTCATTCTCACGGGTTATGAAAGTGCCTTCCACAGTTTAATACATATTAGCAAGCTTTTTCATAAATGTCTTTAGGGCCAAACCATTTTTCCTGCCAGTCACACAACCACCACACAGCTGCTTGCTCATGCCCACCATGGTGGGATAGGGGAGACAATTGGAAGAACAAAAGTGAGAAAACTCATGGGCTGAGGTAAAGACAGTTTAATAGGTAAAGCAAAAGGCATGCAGGCAAGCAAAGCAAAACAAGAAATTCATTCACCCACTCCCAACTGGCAGGCAGGTGTTCAGCCATGTCCAGGAAAGAAGGATTCCAGCACAAGTAATGGTTACTTGGGAAGACAAACGTAATCGCTCCAAACATCCCCCCTCCTCCTTCATCTTCCCCCAGCTTTTATTGCTGAGCCTGATGTCATATGGTATGGGATATCCCTTTAGTTAGTTGGGCTTGGCTGTCCTGGCTCTGCTTCTTCCCAGCTTCTTGTGCCCCCAAAACCTACTCACTTGTGCAGTGGTGTGAGAAGCAGAAAAGTCCTTGGCTCTGTGTAAGCGCTGCTCAGCAGTAATGAAAGCATCTCTGTATTGTCAATATTGTTTTCAGCACAAGTCCAAAATATAGTCCCATACTAGCTACTGTGAGGAAAAGTAACTCCATCCCAGTCAAAATCAGCACAAGGTCATGTGTTAGTGTTGTTATTATCAGTAGTAACGCATTACAGAGCCTGATTTACACAAGTGTCTCATGTTTCTTTATATGTGTAAAAAGTACCACGAAAGTTTCCTGGTGCTGTTCATCCAAGGTCTGTAATGTGGAGGTGTTGAGATGGTAGAGCAGTCACTGTGTCTGGACTGAAGCCACCAGGCAATTCTGTTGTGCAGTTTGGGATCCCTTCCTGATGACAGTTTGCATGACTCTACTGTCTTCTGGAGGGTAATAGAAGGTAATAAGTAGTATGTCTGTACTACGTGTCATCCAGCTGGCTGCAACACCAGTGAACTGATAGAGAGGTCCCAGGTATATTACATCTACTAGTAAAGATATAGCTTGTGTACTGGCTGATATGCTATACAAAGCAATAGACAGTTATTTCTAAAGGAGATTGTTGTGAAAAAGGAAGGAAGCAGTAATAGCTCCTTATAACTAACAAGGAACTGCGAGATGAGTGACTGACATGTTTTGAAAACCAATTAGATGCATCAAAATAGATAGCTTGACTTTTACAGAGTTAAGCTTAGAAGATGTACAGACCTTCTCAAAGCTCATCGGTAAATATCACGAGACAGGAATATAAAGGAAAAAAAAAACCCCAACCTCTGGACTTTTGGATAATCTTGAAAATAAACAGCTTTGTTGTGGTGAAAATCGAATTGTTTTGCTAATACAGTCCCAAATGCCTACAAGAAGGCATCAACTGAATGGGGAGTTTAATCCTGTTTCCTGGATCCCACAGGTGTACTGCTGACATTTGCAAATATAGTCTCTCCTACAGGATGAAGGGTGTATATGACTCAGATTATCCACTGCTAAAATATAACCCATATCTTTTTTTAACATATTACATTTAATGTGCCATATGGCTTAATTTACAGTGTGCAAAATGCTTTGAGATTTTGAAAGATTCAGAAGTGCGACATTTTTTTTTTAACTGCACCTCTTTAATTACAATCTTTCAGCAGTCAAATTACAATACATAATAAACATGATATTTTGGTGAACTGTTGTCTTATTTTTGGAAGTAGATTGCTCTATCTTTTGCTGGAAATAAAAAAGAACAAAGGAAAAGGAAGAGTTTAGTAAAACTATTTTACAGATGATTTTCCACTGAACTCAAGTATTTACACTATTGTAGCTGTGATCAGAATACGACTCAGATTAAAATTCATTTTAGCACTGATGCTAAAGTAGACTGATGCTACTTTAGTGACCTATGCAAAGCATGGAAGAGAGATGATTAATAGTAATCTCTGTTTGAGAAATGATGTGTCAGGTACAGAGTGAAACAAATGATCCCCTAAAATTGTACATCAATTAGACATGTATAATAATTGTGCAGGGTTAAGGATTTGTGAATGATTTTTTAAAATAATCAGGAAGTGTTCAAAACCTGTACAATAATAGACTAGATCCTGCAGTTCTTGGTATTCACTGATCCATATCCTCAGGTTATGATCTGACTTTAGTGAATCAGCAGATTAACAGTAGTTGAGGGTCTGGCCCCTAAATTAAACATAGGGATGGTTTTTGCTTCTGCATCAGACACCAGGGATTATGCAGTCCTGTTTTAGGTACTGATCAAGAACAGATGCTTAGGGAAAGAGTATAAAATCATGCTAGGTGTAGTTTCCTTCTACCTTCTGGCAAATAGAGGGTTGCATCTGAAAATGGACACTGCAGTAAGACTCTGCTAGGTGCCAAGCAAAGGAGGAAGATCTATCTGCTTTGATGTACCTAACAACCAAACTTTATAAAGCTGTTAGAATTTAACCATTAAATTTATTCCCAAGTTCTGGTTCTCCACTTGTCCATGTTGCCTAAAGTTAGTTTATTCCTATATCCAATATTGTAATGAACAGTCTAATTTCTTCTAAAAAAAAAAAAAATCCCTGATTTTTATTCCTGGAAACATTTTGCATTAGGTTTATGGAAAATAAAATACCTGTTTTGGTTCCCTTCACCCTACACAGTTCTCTAGAACCATTCCACTCCCAAAAATTTCCAAACATTGTCATGTTATAACCTGGAGTATGTCACACATACTGGTAGTTTCATGCTACAACAACAGTAAAAGTGGAAAGGAAAGAGGTCTCAGCAGCATGTCCACTCCTTTGTATTTGCATTTAATGTAGGAATGTGTCTCAGCTATATCTTCAATTACATTTAGAGGAGCAATATTTCAAATCAAGATTACATCTGGGGAAATTCCAAGAAGCTACTTTAATACTGATTTCTTCAGCTGCATGTGTTAGGCTGATGTCTTTTCATTATCCTTTATTGCATAGATTGGTCTTTTGGTGATAACTAAAGCTGGGGATTTAGAGTCTGGTGTCTACTGATTTGAGAGCAAATCTATAGCTGGATTTTGCGGGGTTCGAGGAGTAAAAGAGGAAGCTGGTGCTAAAATTTCATTAGATTCTCTTTTTGTATGGAGATTAGTTCTTATAATAAAAAGTCTCCAGATTAGGCTACAGTTTGGGAAACTAGTGCCTAATTAATTGAATTTATTACTGGGTTCTCCAAGGCCCTAGAACTAGCTAGGAAGAGGTATTCAGAATTTCTAAAACCTTCTGGCTTCCTGTAATCTATTCTTAACTTTTACAGGCCCTTGAGAACAGGAATAGGTTACTGAGCGATCAGTAGGGTTGATGAGTATCAAAGGTCTTTTTGTTTGTTGGTTTTTCTTTCCTTTCTTTTTGTTCTATTTCTTTCTTTTTGGAACAGTTACCAAACCATCTGGCATCATAATGTTTGGATTAGATTTGGGATTAAGGCTTGGTAAGAGCCAATCACTCTGCTACAATTAACTTTAGAACTCAGGCTGAGATTTCATGTGGTATTTGGGAATATAAAGCTTCAAAAGTTCAGTTCATTACTGCAGAATTAGAAGTTAGGGAGCGGGAATGTTATCCACAGAAGACAGTATCATGTTTCATTCACTGTAGGTTGTAAGCAGAGACTAGAATAGATTGTGAGTTTGGGGAGGGTCGCAAGAATGAACCTTCAAAATTCCATGTTATTAACCAACAGGCTCACAGAATCAGGGAAAGGTCTGATGAGTCACGTTCTCTTTTAAGGTACAATTGGTCCTTCAATAATTAAAGTTAAGTTTAATTAGGGTTAGAATTCAGGGTTGTTGTTGAGGTTAGAATTTGAGAATGCACACATTCAGAGACGTGATTACTTCTGGATTCAAAAGTGCCCAGGGCTAGGAAGAGGGCATGGTGTTAATAGGATAGAAATAATAGGATCTCATTTAGCTCTGGGATTTATTTCCTGGATCTAATTACCATTCTAGTAAGGAATAGGGTATAGGAAAAAAACAGGGCTTGAAAAATCTGTATTTTCCAGCTTACTAGTGAGATTTGAAAGGACTGCAGAGTCATGCAGGAAGCTGGTTTCTTCACAGACATGGGTGTTTACATGAACTGTGAGAGTGGTTAAAGGACTTATGATTACAGCTTGATTATCTAATTCATTTGGGAGCTTTTATTTTGGTGTATGCTGCAGAGTTCAATGGATTAGGAAGCTAATTTTTTATCAGATCTATCCTCTTCCTTATGGGCCTTCCCACTCACAGGAGGTGAGGGCTCTGCACAAGCTTGCAGGGTTTGGGTTTGGGAATTATAAGCTTCATTGGTCTGCTTAATGAACATACCAGCCAGAATTTGCACAGTGAAAAATAGGGTTAATGTTCATAACCACCATGGCCTCTTCTTTCTTTAAGACTATGGATAGCTACCTTCACCGTGAGCTTAGGGTTAAGGTGAGAGTTGTGCCAGCCTTCAGTCTGGGTGCTTATAGTAGTGGAGAAAGCACATCGAGAAAGATCATGGTGGCCATTCTTTTACAGCCCTAGTATTGTCAGTGACCATCATCAGGACTCATTCTGGTGGTGAAAGTAGTGGTGATGATGGTGGTCTCCTTTTCAAGCTGGACAGGAGTGCTGGCAGTGGTGGTATCTGAGGTTGAGGGTAAGCGATAGAAGTGCAGTATGCAGGGAAAATGACGATGTAGGGGGAGAACCCCATGGCTCTCCTGCTGCTGTCCCACATCACAGGTAGGACTGGTGCTCCTTCCTCTCCTTAATCTGCATCCACCGTGGAAGCGTCCTCCTCAGTGCAAGGTTGGAGTCAAGGTCCTTGTAAGTGGAGGGTGGTGGGATGTTTTGCAGAGGCAAGATGTGAAGGGAGCTGATCTTGACCGCCACATTTTCTTCTCGTGTGATAGACCAGACAGTGCCCTGGAGATGAGATAGGGGCATGGTTTGGGTATGGGCAATTGATTCCTGGCTGTGTTAGGTAGCATGCTAACTTGAGAAGAAGGAATTTGACTTGTTATGGCCACATCTCCTCTTGAATGTGATGTGGAAGTTCCCTCTGACCACATAAGACAGAGGTGGATTTGGGTCAAGGTTTGGGAAGCTGCCTCTCCCATGACTAGATCAGAAACTGATGTTTGTGATGGTTCTAAGAGTGATTTAGGGGTTACTAACCTTCAGTTCACCACAAGGATAGTCAGCAGGTCTATCAGTTATCAGATTTTCAGAAGATACTGATTAGGATTAGGATTCTGTTCCCTAACCTTAAAACATACAAGCTATTGTATTATTTTCAGACACTCTGAAATAAGAAGTGGGTTGGTCTTCAGGGTGATCAGGGTACTACTGTTCAGTTTGCTTGTGTAAAGTTTAGCTGTGAAGTTAGGAAGAAGAGAGGGTTCCAGGGAAAGACGGTGCTTTGCAGCTTCAAGGGAACTGTGCCTGAGTCACAAAGTATTGTCTGTGCTCTCAGCCGCCCCATCTAGTGAGCCAAGCATTTGTCTCAGGTTGTATTAAGGGCATTTGTCACTTCAAGAGACCAGTGTTTGGTCTTGAAAATCAGGGATTACTTACAGGGATTTAGAAGATCGGGATCTATCAAGCCATTCATCCCAACTTCTCTTACAGTTGGTTGACATGCGATAAGATTTGAAGGTAAAATCGCTGTTTGTGTTATGAGTGGGTGATAAAAAGATATATGAACTCAGTGTATTGGTATATTTTTTGTAAAGGATTTTGAGGCAGGGAAAGGGCTGATCTTAAGGGTTGCCATTGTATCATCGTCAGGCGATGGAACTATCAGATCTGTATTATAAGGTTTAAACACAAAGGAAACATAAATTCAGGGCTTGGCAATGTAATCCTTTGGGGAACTGGTTAGGAGGGTATGAACTCAGGAAAGGAATTACATTACATACCATCAGAGCCACGCCTGCAGTTCTGGCAGGTGGGACCTTCAGGAGCTCTAAGAATAAGGTGAGGATTCAGCTCAGTCTTTAAGAGGTTTTGTATCACACCTCAGAAGGTATTGAGATTGAGTCAGAAGCTCTGAGTCAGAAGCTCTGTGTCCATCAATACTCTGAAGACATCTTCTATAAAGAGCCAGTTCAACTAAGAGGGGATAAAGTGGTCAAAGCCAGATGAAAGAGACAATTTAATAGAAAAATATGTTTGATAATTAAGAAGTGTGTCAAAATGTCTTACTAGATGCCTCATAAGTCATAAGCCCATAATTACAACGTCAATGGTTACAAAACATAATGTAGTTAAGGAACAAAACGAAGAAAAATGTTAAGTGTTGATAGAAGGAGAAAGTAACTCAGTTCAATTGATAAAGTTATAGCACATAAGAAAATACCTATCACCAGCAGAGTGAAAGAATATAACTTTAAGCAAATAATAATAATAATAATAATAATAATAATAATAATAATAATAATAATAATAATAATAATATAACAACACCATCAACAGCAATAACAATAATAATAAAGGAATCTTTAGTAGGTGAAGAAATGGCAGAATTTCTAACTTTACAAGTGCAGGAAAGTTCTCTAGGGAACAGATTTGTGGACATATTAAATTAAATACCTTTTATGTCAGTAGTAATCTAATAGCAATAGAGCATATACTGAATGGAGTAGAAATTAACCGGCTGAGACTATAAATAAGGAGTCATCACAAAGCTGTTGCATTTATAATTGGGTTCTGTTGGTAGTCCTACACTACATTTAATGGCTTGGAAGAAAACATGAAAGTTATCTATTATTACAGACGATGCAATGATTGAAGACAGGTAACCAGTTCCAAATAATCTGGATCACCTGGAGACCTGGTAACAAGCAAAGTGCATATATACCCAAACACAATTTTGTGCAGATAATAATAGAAAGGGTAAGGTACACTTGGAAGGACTGGGGATCACCCTCTGTCAGACTAAAAATTCCAAAAGGACTTAGGGGACCACAGTAAAAATTTTAAGCAAGTATGTGCATCTAATGCAGCAGGGCCTGCAGCGCTAATGCCAAACTTTCAGGGGAACTTAAGGAGAAAAATGTGTTATTTGCATGCTTATCACACTTTCAAGAATCTCTTGCAAAATGTATTAGCTCCCATGTTACCATAATTCTGCCTTACTTTATAAACTTATCCATTTCATATAAATTAATTTTGAACGCAGTAAAATAATATCAATGACTAATGGAGCTTGATAGCTTCCTCTTTGCTAAGATAATGTCAATATCACTGGTAACTTCCTTCTTCAATAGTGTATTTCCTCTTTCTTTTATGAATTTTGATTTCACTTTTATGAATTTTGGCAACAGAAGATTTTTCTTTTAGGTTAAAGTACAACCAAGTGTATCTTCATTCTGACTGGACTAGAGATCCCATCATAGCTGGGTTTCTAGTTCCTGTTGCTGAGGTTGTAAAACACTGGGGACCCTTCCCTTCTGTAACAAGGGTGTGCTTATCAGTTTATAGATTTGAGCTTACTCTTAATATTTCCATGTACAGACAAGTTCATCCTTTGCAGACATTCTGTGATACAATGTGTTTCTCTCCATCTCACTGTCATTGACCGTTTGGATAATTTCAGTGATAGGACTGTATTTTTCCTTTTCGTAGAGAAGTCAACCTAAGGGGAAAAAAACCTCTACAACATTTCCAAAGGAGGTAATTTGTCTTCACTGTTTATAGTGCACAATAAATACTGACTGCAACTATTGAGAGGATAAATTTTATTTCGTGGAAATAATTATTGCTCTCAAGTGCTGGAACTGAGATATTTACTTTCAGGGGTGCAAATAATGATAATATTACGTTTTTATATTATACTAAAGTCATATTCCTGCATGCAAGCTTCGTTTTTGTTATAATTAGCTGTCTTCAAGTACTTAAGATGTATCAAGAAGGCAGCTGGAATAACAGTTTTACTGGGAGAAATGTTTCTTCAAAAGGATCCCCATCAAGTGAGTTGCATCTGAGGCTCTTGCAGCTCTGCATAACACAGTAACATTACGGCTCAGCATTCCTTAAACAAAATGTATAGCAGATGAAATATTTTAAGCAGGATTAAAAAGATTCCATTCAGGTTTAAAGTGCAATTTCCTTTGTATTGAATGTGTTGAATTTGTAGGACAGCTTATTACTTTAGACGATCTTGATGACTTTCACTGAAAAGTAGAGCGCTCAGTACCTGGCAGAACAGGTTCAGGGAGCAGTGCAAAACGTTTTTGTATGTATGACTCACCCAAGAAAATATAAGTAACCAGAGGATATGCTGATTGAGAGGAATTTTAACATCACTGCATCCATGCCATAAACTCTCCAGCTCAATACCAGCACAGTGAAAGGGAATCAGAAGTTATGAGGCTGGTGGGATCCCTGAAGCTAGTGGTAGTTGAATTGAAAGGAAGACAGCTCTCACTTTTAATGAAAAGACAGAAGCTACCGACAGGTAAATCATTTCAGGCATAGAAGCTCCTTTTCAGTAGCTTCTCCCATTTCTTATGCTGAGAGCCAGCAGATTTCTCCCTGAGAGTCTGCTATGACCAAAAGTGTTAACCCCTGTGTTCCCTGTCTTTGCATGAAGACAAAGACAAAACTCACTATTTCAAAAAACTTTGTGTCTTACTATTCCTAAGGCAATATTTGAAGCACTAACAGTAGCAAACACAATTAAAAAAACCTTTCACGTAAGACTTTTGTCCATTTTTGTATACTGTGAAAATCCAAACAGGCAATGGTCTTGGGAAGAAAAAGGAGCAAACAGGCACACAGAAGAGCATCCCACTTTTGGAGGTGTGAGCTTTTGAGCCCTATTTCTTCTAACCTTGGGTCCTAGATTTAATTAAAATTGAAAGAATTATGGTGCAACTGATTTCATCCATCCAGTTTTGATGGAATATTGAGATGTGAGTAGAAATCACAAATATAGTATTCCAGTTATACAGGAGTGATTATTCCTCTTCTTTTCCTTGCCTTTGTAAAGCATCAAGCCCAGAAATATCTGTTATTTTGCCTGTGCTAGGGACTGTGCAGAAGATACTGACTGTTTGATCTTTTGACATTTAAATGAACAAGGCAAAAGCAGACTGCCGTGATTTTTGCTCTGGCTCTAGACTTGACAATAAGAGATCAAAGAAGTTATAGAAGTGTGAAATGAAGGAGGTGGAGAGGAAAAAGGAAAGGAAAATCATGAGTATTGAATATTCAGTCATCAAGCATGATTAATACAAGTGATTTAAGGGCAAAATCTCCAAAATAATAAAGCTTTGACTGTTTTTGACTGATATGGCTGTTATTAAACATGAATCAATAGTTGAAAACATGCTTAGATCAGTCAAAACTTTGCAAGTAATAATAGAGTGTAAGGTTGATTATGGCAACACATTTAGACTGAGTAAGACTTCAAGTGCATTCCTTTTTGGCTAGTCATAAAGAGATCAAACACATGAGCCTAGAAGGACTGATAGCTAAATGTTAATGTTACACACAATTAATTTGTAGGGAAGTCAACATTATTTTAGAGTTCTTTATTAGTGATATAATTTATCCAGAGGAGTACAAAAACATTGATGTTGAGAAGTGAAAGGGTAACAAGTAGCCTAGCTGCTTTTTAATCAAAACATAAGGAAGGTTGAGAAGGGATTGTGTCTGGAACGTACCAAAGGAAACCAGGAAGACCATGACAGACTACATCACACCTCCTGCAGATAAAAAGACCAGTTTCTAGAAAAATAACCCCAAACCCAAGCACATAAAAAACCAACTTTTGTTTTGAAAGTTACATTCCTCACCTTACTGTCCCACAAAGCTGTTTCATTCTAAGGATGAAATTTTCTTGAAGCTAATTGATTTTGTAACTGCCTTCAATCTAATCTACCTTTTAATTTTCATGTCAAAATAACGGCTGCATCATGCCAATATATACTTTATAAGCAGCAGACTTATTCTGTTGTCATGAATCCTACGAGTTATGAACACAAAAGCCACTATTCTCACTCCTAGTATTCTGATAACTGAAACAGATCCTGAACTACAGTTTGTATTGCCCAAGTGACTCCATGGAGAGTGGTGGAGGGAGCTGTATACTAAGGTGAAAATCCTACTATATCTTTACTGGTTTTTTTATTTGGTTTGTTTCTTTTTTTTAAAGATTCTTTTTTTTATGGCATGCTCCAGATATATTGGATGTATGCCCAAATAACTTTGGACAAAATTACTCATTAAGGATTGCCACAAAAATGTGCTTTTTTAGCAAAAAGTATATTATTAAATTGTTAGTAAGGTGAAAGGAAGGAGGCAAAGCAAAAGGAATGAAATGAAGCAGACATGGTGGATCCTATTAACTCCTGAGCTGTCAGTAAGGAGCTGTAGAGCGTATGTGAATTCAGTTTGGTTTAACAAGTTGTATATGTGTGTAGTGGAGCAAATTAGGTTCTGCTGATCTTCAGCTTGGATCACTGCCTCACTGTAAATGATGTAAAATGCTCCCTAGCGAGAGAGTAGGAAACTCTAAATCACTCCAAAACAGTACGACATTTTTTTTAAATTATTAAACGTACATTGATGTCTAATTAACTTACATGGGACCAAACAGTAGCATCAAACTTCTAATCTCTTCTATTGGTATATCAGGATCTCTGTCTGCTACTGAAAAATGAAGCATTTTACTATTAGATGTAGCCAGCCAATATAGGTAACAGGATTTCTGGGAGACCTGATCCATTAAACACTTTCCAGGTATGTTGCTGACTACCATCAGGGGCACTGGGAATTCTACATACAGTGACAAGTTGCCATTGTAGTGGCAAATATATTCAAGTACCTTGTACATGGACAAAAGAACAAATAATTGTTTTTAAGATTTTCCTTAAAACCTAATCAAATGTTTAAGCTCCTAAAGGTTGCTTTTTTATTTTTAGGTACACAACTTTTGCTTTATAAAACATCTGTGTCTATGTCATTGTTTGGATGTAAATGCTGGCAAATGCACGTTCTTGAAAGGAATATAAACATGTCTGCAAAAATATTTGCATATTACATAACCATCAGACCTTTTGCCTGAAAAACTGTTTTGTGAGATAAGTACTTGAGCCTATTCATGGCTTCCAGATTAAAAGGCAAAATTTTTTGAGCTATTGTTTCAGAATTAACTCAAAATTTGATCTCTGCATAAATCACAAGTTGTTGGGAAGTGCTGCTTCATTTCAGGATAGAAAAGAAAGAAAAACAAATGTTTAGGGACAAATTACTTAAAGAGCTTCCTAAGAACATTTGCATATATATATATTTTTTAATCCTTTCTTCCCCTTGAACTTAAATCCTCTGTTTTTCTGTTTCATAAAGGTAATTTAGGTAAATAAATACAATTCTATGAAGGCTACTGTTCACCAAAAATTGTTTTCAACAGAACAGTTCTGTCTGTCCCGTTGTCAACAGGCAGACAGACAGTCACCATAACATTCCTCAAGACAGATTTATTATTTGTCTGATTTGGTCTTTACTTTCACCACTGACAATTTCTTCCTTGGTATAACCACCCATAGGGGCCTTTGGTACAGCAGCACAAGCTCTCTGGCTGTGGTTTCCTCTAGCTGGCACTGCACAGACAGTGCCACATTTCCACTGTTCGATTATCTACTTTTTCTAACCTAATGGGTAGGAGTGTTGCATTCCTCTGACCCTCATTCGTACCTGGACAAACTTTTAAGAGTAGAGGCTCTGTTACATTTCAGAACGGTAAAAAATGAATGGTATTTTTGACCTTTTACTCCCACAGTTACACTGGGTAGTAACATATGAAGAATAGGCCTGTAGTTTAGAAATGGTATAAGAGTTTTTGGGATACTAACATTGCTTTGCATGTATATTGATGTATTAGTGTGTCGCATGGAAAAAAAACACCCTAGTAATGTGATATTATTGACCACCACACCTCACTGAAGTTATTTTTTCTTTTGGTGATAAAACTGTTGGCTCTGGGGTCTGTGTGGTTAATATCTCCATCTAAATACTTGTATAAGACAGGAAATAGGCTGTTTTCGGTATTTGCCAATTATTTGCCAATCTTTCATGTAGATTGCTAAAAAACTGAGTAATTTGAAATAAATCCATGGCTATGAAATTCATGGCTTCACAGGGAAAGGACAAACTGTAAATGCAAAAGTGAGTAAAAAAAATGATGGTTTCACTTTGTGACTTTAAGTGTATATGTTTTTTTATGTGTGTGTGTATATGCATACTACTGCAAACTGCTGGACAGAGCTGGAACTGTTCTTTTACAATTTCATTATGGCTTAGCAAGAACAGCCTTCCTTGGGTAAAGGAACAAAGACAAACACAAGCTTTTTGTGAGCAGTGAGGTCCAGTTGTGGGCCCTCCCTTCAGCTGTGAGTGTGGGAACAGATTTGTGGTGCAGCGCAGTAGCAGAGGAGAACCAGCAGCAGGGCTGTGGCTGAAGCTGTCTCCTTGCTTTCAGTGCACGGTGGTGATTTGAAAGATACTTCTTCTGTGATGAGAAAGGGTAAGTTACTAATGCTGTGTCAAGGGAGATAGGGCTAACCAGGAGGAGCAGCGTTGTTAATGAACCTGGGAAAGCTTTTCCTGGCAGATTGGTGCTTTCAGAACAGCAAAATCTGAACTTTCTGATCTGCATTGCGGGGATGTTCTGACTGACCACTGCGTCCAAGACCCTGTCACATGCAAAGTCCTCTGTGCCCCAAAATCCTTTATAAATAGACAAGTGAATTACCTAGAGTCTATCTTTGGAAGTTATCCCAGTGAGCATGTGCAATATTTCTCCCAGATGGACCTTTTGTCTTCTAAGGAGTCAACAAGTCACTGCTGTGCTAGTTCAAATGTAGAGCTGGGTAGACCTTTATTGACAGGTAAAAAGAAGGATATAGAATTCATTAGAAAGCTTGCTTCTGCTTTGCTTCTTAATTAATCAAGTGACAAAAGCACCTAGTATGATAGTTCAAGTAGGTAAGACCAAGTATAACAGTGATTCTAAGTCTTAAAAGGATTAAATGAGCTATGCTCTGCTAAAACAAAATGGGGTAGCCTCTGCCAACAGTTATACTCTTGCAGTTGCTTGGAAGCCAGGAGGACTGTGGGATGTTACTCCCACCAAATTTAGCCCATTGTATATAAATCAAATAGGAATTTTCAGGTAATGGCTAAATATCTCAGATGGAGTAAATCCACAAAGCTCCATAGGAGCCAAGAGATATGAACAGTTTTAAACCCCATAGGACTGCTGGCAGCAACTTTTTAAAGGAAGGAGAAGATGATGCCTGGACTTGGAGAAGGTTGGGATAACATCCTCAGTGGAAATATGCGAAGGTTGTGCTCCAGATGCAATCTCTTCTTTCTTCTCGCTCTCCCCTCTACCTCTTTTTCTTTCTTTCTTTCTTTCTTTCTTTCTTTCTTTCTTTCTTTCTTTCTTTCTTTCTTTCTTTCTTTCTTTCTTTCTTTTTCTTTCTTTTTTCTTTCTTTCTTTTTTCTTTCTTTTTTTCTTTCTTTTTTTTTCTTTCTTTCTTTTCTTTCTCTTTCTGTCTTTCTTTCTCTCTTTCTTCTTCTCTTTCTTTCTTTCTTCTCTTTCTTTCTTCTTTCTTCTCTTCTCTCTCTCTTTCTTTCTTTCTCTCTTTCTCTCTCTTCTTCTTTCTCTTTCTTTCTCTCTTTCTCTCTTTCTCTTTCTCTCTTTCTTTCTCTCTTCTCTCTTTCTTCTCTTCTCTCTTCTTTCTCCTTTCTTTCTTCTTCCTCCGTTCTTTCTTTCTTTTCTTTCTTTCTTTCTTTCTTCTTCTTTCTTTCTTTCTTTCTTTCTTTCTTTTCTTTCTTCTTCTTTCTTCTTCTCTCTCTTTCCTTTCTGCAGCCTTTTCCCATTATAGCAACTCAAAACTGTTTTAAAGAAGAAAGAAATTGACCAAGAAACTGGGGCATGGACTGTACAGAGCAGCAAGCTGCCACCCAATGAACCCTTCATTTGCATTTCTGGAAAGTTTTTACCCATAACATCTCAAAGCCACTTTCTATGACAGGTCTGTGAAGAGACACAATAGCTTTCAAAATTAGCCATTTTATTAACAATGTTTTAAAGCCCATAAAGACACATAAAGTTTGGGCTGTAGCCTATACATTAAAATATCAGCATGGTGTTTCTCAATGGCTCTGCTTTTACCTAGTTTTCTCTGGGGCTAATCTGGACATAAATGCTAATCTAGTTGTGTAATCTTGCTTCATCATGCTTTAGACACCTGAAAATTAGGCATTTAAGACAAATTTATTATTCATGCTCCCCTTGTGGTCAAGGAAGAGAGGCACACTTTCAAAGGAACGATCCCCCATCTTAGATATGTATCAGGTATCTAAGAGTTGTAGAGTGAATTGCCCCTAGGAGATTAAAATGTTATCCTTTGACTACAGATGGAGTCTTAGAAAGCCTGTTTAGATTTGCAGTACACATAAATATGACTGAGGCAAACATCATCCTAAAACTCATGATGCCCCTTTCCTAAATCTGGGAATGAATCTCATAATGTAAACCTTCAACTTCATATTGCATTTTAGTCATTGATTTCCAGCATCCTGTGATCGAATCGCACAGCTCTGCTTCCCTGGCAAAATGGGAAAAAATAATCTCAAAGTCCAATACCTCAGGAGCACTAGGAGTTCTGTTTTATAAATAGCAGAGTGGTTTTAAGATCAAATGGTTACAGTGGTAAGACTGACTGCAGAACGCTACAGAGCAGTGTGCTACAAGCTGAATATGTATTAGTGGTTTAGCACAGGTATTGGCACCTCCATCCACACAAAACTAGTTCTGGATAAAAGCCATGCAAATCATTAAACAAAAAAGTAGCAGCTGAAATGCAAAGTTGCATGAGACTGAGTTGGCAAATTCTGCAATCTCACTTCTGTAAGGTGACCATTTTTACCAAGTTTATAAGGCAATGGAGAAAAAAATAAATGTCAATGGCATTTTAGAGTTCACTCAGCTGAATGAATCAAAGAGCATACATTATTTATTGCAGCTCTTGATTTGTGAAAATGTATTGCTCAGACTGTGGTTCCTTCTTCTCTATTCCTGTATTCTCTTCTCAATTTCTTCAAAATATTTTAGACATTTAGATATGAATTTCAGTATCTTCATTTACATAGTATGCTTCATCATTCCAGAGTACTTCACAAATTTAAGAACAAATTCTGAGCCAGATTGCAGCTGGCTTTTCTTACACATGCAGGGCCAGACTTTCCCCCTGAGCATCTCTCCTCCCAGCTGCAAACCATGCAATCTTTTGACTGCAAAGAGTATTGTACACAAATACACCTGGACAAAGAAGTGTCCAGAAAGAGGAAATGTCATTGTATGCTGCTTTATTTGATATCAAGTGAGTCCTTCCTGCACAAGGGAGTGTAAAACAATTTTTTTTTGTTGTTGTAGAATAGTATTATTTCCCTTGTAATCAGCTCACAACCCAAACAAGTCACATATATGTCTGTTTATATATATGTGTGTGTATGTGTATATGTACGTGTAGATGTATGTACTTTCCTCTAAGCATAATTTAAAATTAAAAAAAAACCAAACAACCAGACCAAAAAACCAACCAAAACCCAAAAACAAACCAGAGAATTTTCTATTAAAGTCCGCTATCAATAATGTCTAGGTGTAACACAGAGCAGTTTAGCAAGAGAGTCTTCATTTGCTGTTGAAGCAATTGGGGGATTTTAGAGAGGTGAAATGTAATTACCTCTTACAAAATGGATAACGATGTTTTCATTAGTTTCATTTGAATATTATCTTTCATTACAACAGCTCTGCAGACTTCTGCAGGTGTAGATTTTGAATTACCCACTGCCTGGAAAACATAATTTATAACCTTTTAAGGTTAATCTAAACTATAAAGAACAATACTTATAAGCTTACATTTATAGACTTGGAAGGGTTTGAGTCTTTCAGTTTTGAATAAGTGAATTAGTTCTATTGGCTAAGAAGTATTTTCAGTGTTCATTAAAGGGACACCTAATAGCAATGAAAACTAGGAGGCTGTATGTGCATACAGTGTGCTATTCACGTGGTTTCTCTGACAAAGAATTTGGGTATTTCCTGTTGTATACCCCTTTGAACAGCGATGAACAGATATTTCTAAATTAGTATATCAACTCACCAAAAAACAACCAATGGATCCCTTGTGGAAATGAACTTTTGGAACTGTTGAGGGAAATATATGTGCATTTGAGGATGTCTTTGTGGAGTGAGAGCTTTTACATGCATGACGCTTAAGTCAGCTTTCAAGAAGATGAATTGTCTTTCTTTTCATCTGCAAAACTAATCAGAAATGCATGTAGGCTTCAAAAAATAAATAGACCGCTCACAGAGAGCGCTACCACTGCCTGACTATGAATTCTCTCTACTAAGAACACTGCTTTTCTTAGTGACATTCAGGGTGGAACTGTCCATTTATGCCACTAGGATTTATATGTCTAAAATGCTTGTTGATGCGTACAAAATACAGTCTAAAAACTAAACTCAGAGATGATGTTCTATGCCACAGGATTAAAGTAATGGGAGCAATCAGAATGGAAAGCATCTGACACATTTTGGGGACAGCTGTCTGTAAATTGCCCCTTCTGTGCTAAGGTTCTGTGTGGTCTCTGCTTCACTGCGTCATGCTGCAGCCATGCTACAAAGGCAATGCTGAAAGCCAATATTCAAATGAGGCCCGAAACCGAAATACTATTTTTCTCCATTAGAGGGTGGTCCCTCCTCATCATGGTTCAATTGCACTGGCAGCAGGAGAAGACCTGCAATGCAGTCAGCTGCGTCGTAGATGACATATGAATCAGGAGATGGCTGCGTCCTTCCTTCTCACGCCTTACGCTCCCCTCTAAATGCAGCAATTAAAGAAAATAAGTGTATATGGCCACAGGCTGAATACGCACAAACATATATGCAGTACCTGTCTTCATGTATATATTATGTATGCACACAAATGAGGGCACCTGCACATGCATGTATTTGTACCAATAAAGCAGCTTAAAAACAGCTTACGGCTTTGCCATAGCAGCTGTAGCGAAGGGAAGTGAATTCACCATTGTACAATTGTTCTTTTGTCAGTAACATCTACTTGATTTCAGCCACGCTAATGAACGGTACACATTCTGAAAAACCTTTGGCATCTGTATATATGTGCACACAAATAATGTATTAGAAATAAAACCTTTACGTTAAGATAAAGTTGTAATTAGGAATTTGAAAGCCAGAGAATGCCAAAATGCTACTTGCCAACAAATCTTTCTGCACTCTCGTGTGACTCTGATTGCATTCATTATTGTAATACCCTAATTCCGTGCAGGCAAATCTATTAATTCAGCATGTTTTCAAGATTATATGTACATGGAGTTAGGATTCTGCAATGTGTTTTTGGAGCTCAAAGTTAATAATAAGAAAAAATTTTCAATAGAATTTCCTACTGTACAACATACTATGGAATAAGTATGGCAATGAAATGTAGGAAAGAATTGCTGCTGGCATAATGAAACCACTTACACTTTGTATTTCATTAGCTTAATAGTAGTGAACTGTCTCATTCACAGCATTGCCTATTATGAATTGTACACGACATAAAACCACAGAAAAGGTCTTTGAAGATTTTTTTTTAATAGTAAAACCCCCAGAATCCCCTTGAATAAGGGCCAAAATAGAGAAAGGTGGTCCCAAAAGAAGCGTGGACACTGAGCACCAATGAAAGCAGACTGTTACAAATAGATGAAGATGGAAGTGCAGGGCAGCAATGCTTCTGTTTTAAGTGGACATTGCTCCATTAAAAGCACTTCAAACTAGCAGAGGGTCCTGTCCCTCATCACAGCCTGCACCTATGAAGGCCTTTAATTCTACAAGAGTAATCTGGTATGGAACCAGTGAATACTGAAAAGCTTCGTATTGCGCACATATTTAAATACTTCTGATGAGGAGCACAGTATTATCTCCTCCCA
The DNA here is from genome assembly GCF_023634155.1 of Falco peregrinus. NCBI lineage: Eukaryota > Metazoa > Chordata > Aves > Falconiformes > Falconidae > Falco > Falco peregrinus. The sequence goes on from NC_073727.1 coordinate 65,619,945, forward strand.
GACACAAGCTTAATTCCCAAGCATTCAAACAGATCTGTTTTCTGAATGTCAGTTTTACTGTTTAGTCTACAACATATGGCTGCAGGTCCTAGAAATCTGTCCCCTATGAATGCTTACATGTGAGGATTTTTCACAGGGTTGTCATAATCACCTCAGAGAAGCAAATGTCAAAGGTTTCATTATGCTTAAAAACACCCATTTGGAAAAGATACCGATGGTGAATAGACATTTCTTTTACCACTCTCTCTATTATTCTCCTTCATGGTAATGCTACAAGAGAACATTGTGCATGGAATCATTTCTAGATTCCTCCCAGCAGAAATAAACTGGAGACATACATTTGCCTCACTAATTCTGTATGGTCAGATTTGGGAACTAAAACTATCCTTTCAGGATTGTTATTCAGCCTTCGGATTTCAAAGATGTATGGCATATGGGCTTGCTCTCCACCAGCTCAGCCTGACTGTGAGCCTCAAACCTAACAAGACTGCACTTTAGAAACAGCACATGAGCATTTCCTTGCAAAGAGTACGGCAGAGTAGCAATAATTTGTGAAAAGTGTAGATCTGCACAGTGCACACTACAAAACAATGTATGCGGTCGAAGTGTAGCGCAGTGATCTTTTTAGAATAAGGCCATTCTTACTCAGTGAAAGACTCAGACAGCTGTTGTATGGACAGAGCTTAATATTCCTTCATTTTCCATGCAAGCCTATTTTTCAAGCCCGCAATGTCCCCACTCCACTGAGTTACATTTAGAACTACCTGGAGAGCTTTTTCACGCAGAGCTTGTGTTACTCATTCTACATATGGTGTGAAGTTCACAGATGAGAAATGTGAGTGCCTAAAATAAATACTACATGAAACCTGAGATGTGTGAGGGCCCTTGGGGAGTTCAGCAAATGAAATGCCTATCAGTCTCTGACACAGCAGACGCTCCCTACAATTGGCAGCTTCATGCTTCATTATGCATGGATCAGATATATAGGTATGGCCCCAGGCAAACTCCCTGGTTTAATGGAGAGGTGCATGCTGGGGAAAGGCAAATGTCATTTGCCCATGAATTTGAAAGATGAGGGGGAAAGGGGAATAGAGTTGATTAATCAAATGTATGAGAGGTTTATTTTGTACCATTTATCCTGGAGTTTCCTCACTGAGAGTTATTTCCAGCATTATATGCATTGTACCTTTTATGTTTGTGGATTTGGCAATGTTTAAAAATGCAATTATTCTTGCCCACCCAGCTGAACAGGTCCACAATAAATAACAAGCAGCCAAGTTTGTTACTTGCATGAAAAAAAATAAAATAAAGACAATTTTTTTGCTGCCTTTTGTAATCCTTGAATATGCCCCACATTTACAGCGCAAGGTCAGCAAACAGACTTGCTGAAATTGTGCAGGTTCTGTTAAACATCATTAAAACACATCATGCTGCCTTAATGAATAAAAGCTATTCTAGAGACTCCACTGCTGCAGGATGTTAGTCATGGGTATTCCCTCTAAATGAAAAAAAACCCACCACCTAGTAACACATCAGTTTGCTTCACATACATTCTAATTAAAAGAAACAGTGAAAATAGCAAATCCACCCTGATCCACAATTAAATGAGGTGGAAGGGAGGAGAGAGAAAGAATAAAGGAGAAACTCATTAGTGACAATCTCTTAAGAAAGCAAAAAAGCCTAAAATGTTTATGGGAAAGGAAACTGTATTTCATCATTCCTGAGAAAATTATGACCCCAAGGGATCAACTGAGAAAAAATGCTACCGAGTATTGGTGTGTCTTAATGAAAACCCTTCTTTCCTCCTGCAGCGTTTTCTTTCTGAGATTTCAATCATGATATGTTCTGTCATTTAAGCTTTAAAATATCATTGTAAAGCTTTTTTTCTGCCATGCTGGTAACAATCATGTAGAATCTACTTGGGGTCATTTATATACATACCTATACACACACACACACACACATACATTTTTATACATACATATATATGTGTGTGTGCACAAATGCACATCATTTTCACTGCAAACATTCCACAGAAGAATGGCATGGAATTGCTTGGAGCCTAAAACATGGGTGAAATTAAAGCAAACCAAGTCTATAAACTGAAAGACTTAAGAAGATAAGCCTTCAACAGCTGTGAAAAGTAGAGTGACAGAGAAAGAGAAAGAAAGAAAAAGAATGCCACTAATGTCTCTCAATGCGTTTTTCGTGTGTTCAGACAAGTTATGGCTAGGAATGTAAAACTTGAATTTAAAGAAAGTGCATCTGGTGGAGATTAAAAAGGATAAAGAGGAGAAAATCAGTTTGATGTACACTTCAAAATTCTGCTCGTAATATAGTTTGTTCTATTACTTGAAAAGAGGGTATCACTGTTCTTTTATGTCTAGTTTTTAATCCTATGCTTTTAAAGTATCTTTTATTTGCTCCTATTTGAGGTGAATTGACTCACTTCAAACCTGAAATTTAGTTTCAGGATTTTGACTTTAGAGTGGCTTCCTTTGAATATTCTTCTGAAGTTATATTTTATCCTCCATTTTACCAGTTCTCGGGTTTTACTGGTTAGTTGTGAATATGTGATCTGGAGCGAGAATCACCTGCAGGCTCAGGAACACACGTTTCATACTAAAGCTGCTAATGTGTTGTGTCAGGGTCAGAAAAGAGGTATTTTCTCAAGTTTGCTGAATTGTAAACATGAATACAGTCACACTGAGTCATGTAAACACAAACCCCACTTCACTGCTATTTTTATATCCCACACCATGGCTCTATCATTAACTGTGCTGAAAAAAACCCCACCCTAATTTTGGTCAGTTTTGGAGCTTGTTAGAATTTAGAAAGTGAACTTCACTACCTCTTTACAAAGCCATAAATCACTCTGAAGTCAATTAGAATATTTATCTGTTTGTAAACTGCTTAATCTTTTATTAACAAGGTGATAGAAAGAATGAAAAATTTTAACTTCTGCTACCATATCAGTGGATGAAGATCATGAAACTATAAACTCAGGGGCCAAAAAAACATAAGCAAAATGTGACAGTCCTTACGGAATGCATGAAATACTTGCAACAAAAGCTGAAACTACCGCAGACTCAAAGGGATCTTTGGGTATGTTACAATATTTTGTTAAAATTACAAGGAAATTATGAGTTTTCTTTTCAGGACTTTGTGTCCAACCATTGTGGAAGGCCTTTGTGACATTTTCAGTATTTTTTGTTCTGTTTTAACATCACTTTGCTTGGTGAGGTATTGACAGATGACTGGTACCTGTAGTTCAGAGACAGTTATAATAAAATGTTAAGACAAACTAAGAAGTCATTGAATCATGATCACCTAAGACTTCATTCTTCTCACCGCATTCATTTGTAAGTTCAAAATTCAAGATATACACATGTATTGGATATGATTCTCATTCGCATTCAAGCAGAGTGGTGCTTGTCTTTCAAGTAGATGTAAATTGAATTGAATTCAACATAAAACCACTTTAGACTGCCAAAATGATATAAAATGGCCTCAGTGAAAAGAAAATTCAGGCTCTTAGAAAAAGCAATTTTTAATTTTTTTTTTATTTTATTTTAACTGAAAAAATATTAACTACCTGTAGTCACTCAAACTCCTCTGGCATGTTTCAACTCACAGGCTCATATGTTAGTAGAGTACAAGTCACACTAATCAAGGGGAAAAGCACAGATTTTTCTGGGTGATATGAGGTACCTGATTTGGCTCAGTCAGTCAGCTCTATCAGACACTTAGTTAAGAGCCAAGTGCAGGATAAATAATATGGGACTGGTGACATGAACACCAAGAAATGAATGTGCAGAAAAAGTAATTCAGATTTCATGTATTTCAGAATTCTTACTGGGAGAATAAAATGGTCATAAAATTAATCTATTTTTTAAACCATAATATTTTTTTCCAAATGGAAATCTATTGCTCCAGTTTCTTGGATGCAATCTTTTCTTCATAACGGAGAGATCAACTGTATTACTTTGTTTACGTGGACACAGCTATAACAGGGCACAGTCGTCCATGCCATACACAACACAGCAGTTTTACAAATTTTAATGCAGACGATATTAAGACAATGAGAATTGATTTGTGAAACAGTGCAAGACCTGTGTAACTCATAGGCTGCCATAACTAGTTTTTCTCTTTGCAGCTCTTAATGATGTGAAGTAATTGGACTTCTCCCACTAACACAGGAAACGCACATTTCAGTTGAAGGCACCTGCAAGACTCAGTCACATATACGAAAAGACAGTGTCCTGCACGTAAAGTACTCTTAGCCTTTATTGAGTATTTAAGAAAAGTCCAAATTTGGTAAAATGCAGACTCCCAGATTGATACATTTTAACTGTGACTCTGTCAGAAAAGGTCTGAATCAATTGCTCCATTTTGCAGAGAAATTTGGTGTTCCTCCTTGCTTTAGGTCCTTTCTGCAAGCAATATCTCTTCTATTATCTTCCTCCATTATCCTCAGAAATCTTTTTCTTTCTTTTTGTCTGGTTTTTTTCCTTGAAGTTTAGATCGCTTCTTGTTCAGACTGTTGCATGTGGTGCTGGGAACTGAAATGAAGGACGGTTACATGCTAACAAGAGCACTGCTCTCTGCACTTCACACACAGCAGCAGCAGCAGCAATTAATGGAGTGACTGGAAGGGAGGTTTGTGTGGATGGGTGAAACCATCCTGTGCTGCTGTCAGGATCCAGGGAGAGCAGTAGTACATCATCCACCTATATTTATATTTCCCCACTCTGCCTCAAATATTTACTGTGTACACCTTGCCTCAGCTTAGATGTATTCGTTATTTTCACTCTCTCCTAATTTCACTTCTCCTTGAAACATCTGCTTTTCTTCTACCCTTCTCATAACCTTTAACCTTTGTTGTCCACCCCTGCATGCAGATACATACAGTGAGGTGTTGGAAAGCTTTCTTTGGCCTATGAGCCAACATCAAGCACTAGTCAGGGAAAGCCCAGAACTATTATGTTGTGAATGCTCTTGGTTTAGGACACAGTATAAATTATTGTGCTTGTGTAATTGCTTTAGCTGCCCCAATACTACTTAAGAAGAAGAAGAGTAGAAGGGGAAATGGGATCAGCCCAGGACACCATACATGTGGGGGAATATGTAGGCAGGACATCATGATACTGAAGATACTTTCAGCTCAAAGATCAGCTCTTTTCCTTGTTGAAAGCTGCAGCTGGAGCCACTAAAATCTGCCATCCATTATGAAGGAAAAGGTAACTCCCTTGTTTATCTTCTTGATACACTGTTTGGGAAGTGCAACTCATCTTTTCATTTAGCTGTCATCATCAATTGTGCTGCCCCTGTTTTGTCCCCTATCCCGTCCTGTCCCCTTAGCTCTGAGCCCAGCTCAGCAATGTTTTTAGCTCAACATACGTAAGCACATGCTCTGCTGCTCCATGACTGGAGACCACAGCTCTACAGTTCCTGATTTGCAGATTGCACCACTTCTTCATAATTAAATCAGAAGCAGTTAAAATAAAGTTATCAATTTTTCTAATGAGTGAACGTGTTTGAGGGGCTCCAACAACTCTATTTCCACTTATGTGGAAATGTTTTCTTGTACAAAACAAACTTCCCTCAAACTGGAAAAATACTTATTTCCCTCCCTTAGTGTTAATAACCTGAGTCACTCTCTGAAATCAGTTTCACTAGTTTCACTAGTGAAATGAGAAACACTAGTTTCACAGTGTGACGATTACTTGTACTGGGGATCTTCATGCAGGACATGTAAAACAGTGGTCACAGAATTTCTGCTAAGGAAACTAGTCTTCACAGAGAGGACCTCACTCTGAAGCCACTTAAGCCAGACAAGATTTTAAGGAATACCATTAGAGGTGGCTTGTTACTGTCCTTTTGTAGGTTGACAACACTGCAAACTCAATAGGCTTGGCAAAATTCCCTCAGGAACTGCAATAATTCTTGTTAGTATTAATTTTTGTCTTCACTGAACAGCTCCAGAGGAAATGTTCTGAATGTACAACATTCTGAGATGAATAAATATCGCTTGTACCAAGCAATATAAACAAAACCCTCTGGTTTGCAGATATCTACATTCCAACTATATAAAAATGCATATATTTGACACATATGATTTTATATCAATGCCTTATCATTCTCTGTAAAAGAGGCAGAAGCCATCCTTACAATACTGTTCAAAAGGTCCTTTCACAGGTTTCATGATTCTTTTCAGATTACGTATCAAAATGTTTTAGCTGTTCATTTCAACCTTGTTCTAGTCTTATTGACATATGATCCCAAACCAGCACAATTCGGCATGTTTTGAACAAAGTGCCACCCAGTTAGACTGGGAGTGTGGGGTGAGACTGGTGAGATTAAAAGAGAATGGAAAAAATTATACCCTTTGTAATGAGGTGTTGTTTTTCTGTACAAATGACAAGGGTCTACCGTGGCAGCTGACATCAGCAGAGATGTCAAACCTCTCTGCTGAGCAAAACTCGGTACAGAATACAACTTGCACATCTCATTTATTAGCCTTGTTAAACCTCTCATCAGTGACAGATACACTTTCAGTAACAAGGTAACTTCTGCAGCAAAAGTTAAATCTCTGCCTCTAGAATGTAGTAAAATCCTTTTCATTTCACCTAGTATCAACATGAACATCATGAGTTTAATTCATATAACTGCTGTGAGATGTGTGCAGGAAATCTGCTTCCAGGTCTTTAGAAACAGCTTTTGTCTTTTTCCGTGATACAATATTATAGTAACTGGAGTTACACTGTGTGTAACATTAGAAATGGATAAATAAGCATTAGCTCATTAGAACTCCAGAAGGATGTAGCTTTTCAGGTAGTTTGGAGGCTGTTGCTCATGAAATTTTTTCATAGTTCCTTACTACAGGAATGCCACTGCCATAGGAAAGTTCAGTGTATTTTTTCTCTTTGTTAATACATCTATTGATATTTCATTAATATATGAGAGGGGTGAATGGAAGAGATAAATAAATATTGCTTTTTTTACATTCTGACCTTGCAGACATTTTTCATCTCTGCATGTCTAGAAGATTAGCTCCCCAATCACCGCCTCTGATATGACTGAAGGTTACCCATGAAAACAGTTAGCCCACTCAGGCAATTTGAGAACCTAATGGACTCCCCTTGAGAGGGGATTTGCCAAAGCCTTCCCTGTAGGCATGGGGGTTTTTTCACAGCATGCATGATAAGATAGGTTAATTTGCCTGTACTTTGAATCTCTTCAGTGTCTGGGGTGGTGGTGGAGGTGATCTGTTTTTCTGCAGAAACCATCTGCAGAGACCTTGTGACACCATGTTACTGCTGGCATGTCCTGGCCATGCTAAAAAGCCAAGCAAGTGCTATTACAGCACAGAACAATGGGTAAGACATATGAAGGAAGTCCCATCGAGCTATAACTTTCCAGCCCACCCAGATCCTTTTAAGTGTTTTTCTTGTCTTACCATTAGTAACGGTACTGGTTACTAACAGCTAAAAGACAAACAAACAAAAGATACATAAAAAACCAAACCTATGACAGAACAAATTCATGCAGCTAGTATAAAGGAGTACTTGTGGGACTGAGCTGTTCTTCATTACTATTGAATTTGCTACTGACTCCTTTCAGTTACTCACTGAGCAATGACAAATCTGCCAGTCTGGGTTAACCCTGAACCACATCAGGGGTCCTTCCTCACCTAAACACTGCCTTGGAGCCAATATCAAATATATTTGCATTGGTTTTTTGTGGTTTTTGAACAGAATTACTAGCTTCAAATGCAAAGTATTTGATGGGAGGGTATCAAATCATTTATCTGGAAACAGAGGAGAGCACAATACCAGTCAATTAGTTTGTCTCCACTTTTACATTGAAAGGTTGCTCACCGAATAGTGATTGTGAGCTCCTTGTACTCCAGGAGCTTCCTTTTTCCTGTCCCTTCTGACCACAGGCTGTCTGAAAAATCAAGTCCCTTAGCCAGAGCTAAGGTCCTTCCCTAGTGTACCTAATCTCTGCCTTTGACTCTATGAAGTCTCTATACTCAACTTTTATTTTCTTATATCTCCTTAATCGATACCTTATCTTTCAAAACCATTCCCATTCCAGATTTTCTATGCTCCACTCTATGGGTTCACTCTAAGATAACTACCCCTGAGATTTATACCATTGTGAAAGGAACCCCTGCTTCAAATCCCTTGCACCTCACCTTTCTGCTCCAGTAACATCATCCCTGAGTCCACCAATATCCCCATCAGTATCTACAGATTTTTCAATCCCTTTCTTAGATCATAGGTTTAAACTTCCTTCGTTCCTACAGCCTAATGAGACTTGCTACCAGATACCCTTAATGAGCTCACATGACCAAGCTCATTTCACTCAGCCAGGATGTATTTGTCTGAGTGCCACCTGCAAAAGCTGGGTTCTGGCAGAACTGATGATCTTATGCAAACACAACCTTTTTAGGGATTAATCTCACATCTAAATATCAACAGATACCAGAAGTGCTAGGACATAAAAGAACACAAAATCAGTGAAATGAAGCTGTAAATGCTGGCACGTCTAGCTCTGTTTGTTTGCAGCTCCGAGCAGGCGCAGGGTTGCTGTGCACGAGGAAGGAAGGGGAAAGGATGGTGGGCTTTCCTGCAGATCCTCCTGCTCCATGGGGTGCCTCTGCTGAAGCTGCGCCTTGCTGGAGACCATGTCAGAAGGCTTGTGGGAGCAAGGCCTGGAAGGTCCTGAACCATAGTAAGGTCTTGTACGAAACATGCCAGGGCTCAGGCTCACAGCAGTGTTTACAGTAATCCCAGATGCAGAGAGGCTTCAGTAGTCCAGCTGACGTGCAGTAGCTCATTCTCCCAGAGCATTAGGCCCTTAATGAGCCTAAGCGCTCACTTTGGTACCACTCTTAGGTACAAACTATCGCCAGACCTTTTATTAAAAGAATTATTGTTTCAGCACTGGGAACTCTAGTAGTTTTGTTATATTCTGGATGCAGTTAATACATTTTCTTCAAAGCTGGATGAAGGCAAGAAAGAATAATTGTGAACATTTGAGCCAGATTAACCAATACTCTTCATCTAGCTGTTGCTAGCCTGAAGCCATAAACCAGTTATTGACCAGCCACAGCACAACAGGCAGCACAGATTTACCACTTCCTTGCACCACTGCAGTGGCACAAAAGAGTCAGAACCTACCGGTGAATCTCTCTTTTGTCACGTTAGCATTTCAATTTGGCTATTTTATTTATATACAATTATATAATTATATCTAGTACATATTTATATGCTAGATATAATTATATATTTTTATATAGGTGTGGATATTTCACTATACTCAGGACTGCAAAATACCTAACCTGGTTTGAAGACATTCATGTGACACACAGATGTCTGAGGTACTCAGGTTTGAAATTCAGATCACAGATAACAGGGTTAAAAGACTTTTCAAATATCCTCGCTTGTTTACAATGCTCAGATACACTTCACTTTAATGAATTCCTAAATTGCAGGTATGCTCTGTAAAAGTGAAAGACAAAAATAACAGCATTCTATATCCGTAAGTACTATTCAATCAGCTTTAATCTCTGTATAGCTCATACTGTGGTATTCAGGCTTTATGGGCTTCCAGAGAGATCTTCAGCTAGAATTATTGTTGATCTTTACAGTACGTCTCCTGACGCTGGAATTGATGTGTACTCATATTTAATTTTAATGGCACTGAAGATGATACTTATGTTGCTTTAATAAGTATTGTCTTCAGGACTCACAGAGCTTAAGGTTGGATCAGAGCTCCCATTTAAGTATCAGTGCTAATGCTGCTAATACTGATTCTATTAAACCGCACATAAACTTCTTTAGACACTTAAAAGATACACATTTCTTCAGTAACAGAGTTCAGGATTCATTTGGACTGTTGGGTTCAGGAGGGCATTAATATCTAGGTTGCTCATGCAAAATAACACATTTGCCCTTACTTTCTTCTGCTTTCTAGGAAAATAATTGTTAATTATTATTCCTTATACAAGAGAAGTTTTCAGGAAAAGGGATTGCTAGGAATGAAACTTACAGTTCTAGATAGCTGAACACTCTTGCTTGCCAGTTAGCTAAACCTGTTTCAGACCCTATCAAGCTTTCTGAAATGGGTTGATAACACTGTAGCATCTTATAAATAAAATTTATAGATTCATACTAGTTTTTATTACTCTCACTGCATCTGTAGATGAGAGACAACAATTCTCTAATGCTTCTACCACAACCTTCATTAGTTTATGGATTGCGTGTGCCTTCAAGGACAACTATTTTCAGTATTTGAAGAGGAATAATATGCAGTGATAACACGGTACAGCAAGCTTTTCTGAAAGGAAAACCAGCTCACCCACCCTAACATTTTTTCAGGAAAGGACTGCATTACTAATACCCACAGGAACTTAGTGAAAGCCTCCCTCTCACACAGAGGCGTGTTATACCTCATCGCTTTCAAACAAGTGCCAAAATAGCAATATCTTGTTTGGCAGAGAGACAGTAGTTTCAGATTTCCCCCTCCTTTGAGTGCAGACCTCAGTGGAAGCCTGGACCTCCGCAGGACGGGGGTGCCAGGACCCAGTCTGCCGTGGTGCGGTGCAGTGCAGTGCAGTGCCTGCCAGCCCGTGGGGTTCCCACAGGAGCCCACAGCACAGCCCCGCTCGTCAGCCACATCTTGCTTGACCACTGCCTTGACTTTGGAACCAGCAGGTCTACGTTACGGTATTCAAGTACTGGCCAAATTAAGTGAAACTTTGCAGACTTTCTGCACCCACCTTGAGAAGAATATGAATCAATGACTGAGTTATTGGGCAGGAAAGGCCAGCTCTGGTCTCCTCCCTTTTTTGTCTCATCAGTTTTGTGCCATTTCAGGTGTGCAAGAAGATTGGCTGAATTGGCCATGGCCCCAGTAGTCCCACAAAAATTGTCAGGTGAAGAACAAAACAGCAGACAGGTATGCTGGCTGCATGAACCATAGAGAAACCAGTATCATGGATGGTTCAGATTGTATTTACTGAGGTCCCAAATATTTTGTGATTAAATATATGAGCGCAAAGTATGAATGAACTCTCACACTTATGGGCCTGCTTTGGTTGTCTTCTTAAGGTTACAGGCTTCTGAAAGATCAGAATTATTGTCCCTTCTTATTTGTTTCAAAAGCATAGTAAAGAGAAAGCAGGTCTGGAAAACATGATTGCATTATAGCAACGAAATAAGGTCATAAAACTGCTTAGCATTCTTTTTCCCAATTGAGAAAATGTCAGTTGCACTAATGTCGGAAAATCCAGGTGATCAGGAAAATTAAAGGCATCTGTAGGGGTAGACTGGGGTTTCTGACTAGATTATTTTCTGAAAGCTTTGCAATGCAGTTAAAAATTCCCTGTACCTCTTACCCCACATTCATTTATAAGAAACCAGTTATAATACTGAAATGCAAAAGACCATATTCAAAGAGCTTTGTTACCTGTCAACAGTGCTGTATGGAACCTTAGGAGGAATGATGTAAGGGAATTGTAAATGCATGTCACACCAGGAATACTGAGACAACTGCCATCCTCTGCCTATAGGAAGGTATTTGAACACCATGTGTCAGCACCTCCTGTACCTTTTAAGGATACTGAGCAAAACTGAACACACTGCTAGTCTGAGAATTTCTAATTAGAAACATTCCACATGAGAAAGGGCATCTGAATCTGACTTATAGCAAGCTGCATTTGTTATTTAGTGAAACTGCTTAGTATTGTTAGCTGTGCAATACGGTTATATAGCTTCATAAAATAATTTAGTTGCAGTGTCTCAGATCTTCAGCAACGATGCTGGAGTGTAGCAGAGGCAAAATGATTAAGGATGTGAATCAGAGAATACCTTAATATCTAAGATAGAAAGGAAATGTATGAAAATCTCAAACAAGGTACAGTCATTTAAACTCTGAGAAATCTGAACTCCAACACTGATTCTGCTTTCCTCTTTTGCTCTGAATTTCCCTGAATACCTAGATGTACATATTTGCAGATGCTCAGTTTTCTTTGTTCTTGAAGGGATGATCAGAAGGCATTTGGCACATCCTTGTGCTAGCTAGCTGGGAACCAGAAACTGTATGTTCCTCCCTCGACACACTTGGAGAGGCTCACACAAGAAAAAAACAACCTCTAAGAGCCTGATGTAACAGCAAAGCAGTCAGGGAACTTAAGGAGAACTTAAGTAGAAATGGGGAAAAAAAATATGCAGAAATTGAAAGAAACTAATGAAATCCAGTTATTACTCCCAACTTTAGCTAATTTTTGTGAAAAGTGTGTGTGTATATATATAATTTATATGTATTTTTGCTTATCTTTGTTTAATATAAAGTCTGAAATAGCTCTGGGAACAGAAATCAGAAAACATACTATTCTCAAGCCTATGTGATACACTAAGCTCTAACTACAGTGGTATTTCAGCATGCATACACGTTTTCCTACCTCAATTTTGTTAGTTCCTTTCTTCCTCTGTGGCCAAATAGCTACAAAGTAAGCATTAAGAATGATACATTTCTCCCCTACTCCTGTAAAATGGCTTACAAAATGGTCTTTTATAACTGTTGTTTTAGAGGTTACTTTATTCCAGTTTAATGTTGTTAGATAGTCTATGATCTGCTGCAACAGATTAAGTGGTGTCCCATCACAAGACCATGGAAATACCTGTTCTAGCAGGGCTTGGGTGGAACCACTGTTCTTACACCCTATCCTGCTTTCACCAGCCATAATTGCAGAGTTCAGCAAAATTACCCAGAAGGGAAAATAATCTCCCCCTTCAGCCCTCAGTCTGGTGCCAAGACACTAGAGAGCTGATGATTCTCTCGTAACTGTAGTTGTTCCTGCCCGATAGCTACCAAAGGCTGCATGTTGGCTATGATAAAACTAGGCATCTCCCTACTCAGAATGTTGATTTATGTCACTTTCAGAGGCACACAAATAATCCCATAATCCAATCTCTGTGAGGCAGACAACTGCAATGTGGTTTTTTAGTGCAAACAGAGGTCTACAAATTAAAATTTTCGGGTACTTTCAAGGTGCTTCCTGTGTTATAGGGGTGTCCCTCTGCTACAGACCTTGGCCTAAACCAATTTGGTCAGAAATTAGGTATTTCCAAATATTAACACTGAGATAACTTGGAAATTTTATTGCATTGTTATTTTAGAGCAAAAATCTGGGCAAGGCACTATTTGCATAACCATGTTATTAAAAGGAAGGATACTTTTCATGCCTAAGTAAATACTATTCTGAAAATGTGCTTATGCATTAGACAGGCAACAAGCAATTTGTAGCTGCCAATTTGTCCTAAACTATCAGTTTGAGGTACCAAAATTGCCTTGGATAGTTTGCTTTGCAAAAAAACCCTATTGCATTTGTTCAACATACAGCAGGTACATACCATAATATAATCTGTCTTTAAACAGACACATTTTTCTCAGTTTTCAGTATTCTGTGTAATTATCTTTTGCTTTTGTGAAATGCCTGAAGATCTCCCAGCTAACAGGCCTGATTCTTTGGTGCTCTGTATTTTCGAACTGATGCCTTCTTGCACCATTTCAAACTCTTCATTTATTTATTTATTGTTTAAGGCAAAATGTGCCTTCCTAGGGTCCAGTGAGATGCAGCAAGAGAAATAAAGAGGCACCTTAAGACGAGGGATAAATTGCTGTCCAAATATACTTGTCTTCCTTTGTACTTTTAAGCTATTAAAATAGCTTAGACCTGACACCGACATTTTGGATGGCTGAAATCTGGTGAAATGTGCCCCACTCATGGAATTTCTCTACAACTATTTAGCAATTGGAAAAAAAATGAAAATGAACATACATTTTCACCTATACTAAGAACCCTAAACATTGCACTTCTAAACCAGTCTTAAGTATTGTCAGGAAAATCAGTCCAAATCATGGGAATCCTTCAGAGATAATTCAGTTGTCCTTGCACCATCCTTGGATCTATGGGGCCATGTGATAGGCTGGAATAAAATCAGACCCCAAGTTTTCTTGTATTTGAGCTTCTCCCATTTACAAGGGAAAGGAACAGAGATTTAAAATTAGGGAAAGGAAATTCTTTTCAGTTTCAGTTAAAGAAACAGCAGTAATACAAGTATGCTTATGGAAACAGCTGAGACTGGAGAAGATACCATAGGATTGGCCAAGGAAGGAGCCAGGCTATGACTTGGAACCGCTGTGAGCACAGGAAACTGTTTAGAAAGGAAGACATCAATTCTTGTCATTAAATTAAATACTCTGCAAGTATGCAAGGGGAAAAAAGACCTTGTAAGTAATGTAAATGTTGTAAGTAACTTAAAATGCAGTGAAAAAATTAGTCCCTTTGTGGCGCAGAAGCAAAATTTTGAAAGGAAAAGTGAGTGGATTTTGCACTATGACCAACTGATTAATAAATCTTAGTCCTGGCAGGCAAAGGTGAGGGAATAAGTTCAGGAACTACTGATCTGCCACAAAGATAGTCACAGAAATTAGCCCTTTCTTCTCACTGATGACAGATCTCTAGCTGAAGCATTATCCCTGATTACAGCAATGGACTGCATAAAAAATGGAAATGAAACTGGATCTTGTTTTCTTCCCTAGCCTTCTCCAGAATCTGCTCAGGGAAATGCAAGAGACTGCCTATCTGTCTGTGTGAAAACTGGCAGGGTAAACAGGCTAATCAGCTCCAACCATGCTTGTTGCAATCAGAATCTCCTGGGAATTGCACGCACTTTTTCCACCCTGTTTCGTTTGAAAATAAGCACTCATATTACACAGACAATCTGCATTGAATTAGTGACAGCTCTGGGCGAGCACCAACCCACCCAATTTAGGCAAATCCGCTTGTCAGCTTTGTTTTTTAAATGTATGCAATAACACGTGTGTCCCTTGCGGTATTGCCTGGGGCTGCTCTCTTACGTTCCTTAGGGTCTTTGGAAGAGCGTGCTCACAACACGGCATATTCAAGCAAGAAGTTGGTTAGCTCACACTATTTTTATATCAGCACTCAAATCTTGACCTCTCTCTTTCCCAGGGAGCAGAACCTGATCACTAACAAGATACCATGGTACCCTGACAGTATATGTCATTAGAAGAAACTGTGAATCTTTGTAGCCAAGACCATTAACTACAGGTGGACAGTTGCCCAGGGTGAGAGATGGGGGCAGGAGGCAGCAACGTCCCCTGACAGCTGGATAACTCCTTTTCATGCCCTCCATCCCCACCAACTGGCATCGTCACATGTGGCCACATCCTTTCTGCGCCTCTGTCACATGCTGTTGAGGGACAAGCTTTGCAGGGCCATCACATAAAAGGGGTGGTCTCCCCTGGGAAGCTCCATAGAAATATCAGATTTAACTGGTTTGGCTTTAATCATGGTGTCACAGAATTTTTCCTTCTCTGCCTAAAGGTCTGAGGTGATTCTCCTGCAACTAAACCCTGCCTGGGAAGGCATGTAGTTTTGGTGGTTGCTTCTGAGATAAAGAGACAAAACCCAGATCCTTCCCTCCTCGTTTTTTTCTGCTTTTTATGTATTTATTGAGTTGTGGGGCCTCCATTCTGTATTCTTGCTTAAGGATGTTAAACATCATGCTGGCAAGGTTTAGGTGAATTGACAGAAGACAGCAGGAATGCACCTGGTGCCTCCATGGTCCTGTTCCAAGGACCTGTGCTCTGTCTGTGAACGAAAGCGTGTTTCATGCTGGACAGTGCAGTCCTGGCCTGGACTGTTCCTATGAAGTGGTATATTGGAGTGCACACAGCCCACAAACAGCCCACATCTGCTTTTCTAATGTGGGGAAATCCAAGCTCATGGGCTGGGAGCTGGGCTGCAGGTTGAGTTAATCAGGCTGAAGGCAAGCCACAGGGCTGCCTGCTCATGTTGCAGACTTGGCCACAAGCATAAACATTTTGCCTGCAGGTATAAACCATGCTCCTTTTCTTCCCCATTTCTGATTGACTCAAGTGCCTTTTCCGTCAACTGGGTGATGAAGATCCCCTTCAGAAGCAGCCAGGCTGTGCTGAGAGCCTGGACAATTAACTGAAGTAACAGGCAAGAGTGTTTTGGTGAGGGCTGTTGCAATGCCTGGCCATCTTTGAGGCTTCGGTTCTCAGCATCCAGCAGCATGATTTTTAATTCATTAACCAACTCAGGTACACATAAAAGCAAAGTGTTTTAAGAATTAGAGAGCCCTATTTCATCAAGGCTTTTTCCTGTATTACAATTATAATGATTCTCTGTTGCTATTAAATCCTTAAATAGATATTGCTTTCAACAAGGTTTGCCTGTCTGTGTAATAACATTGTTTTTGATTGAGTGCTGTGTCTGCGAGCTAACAATGTTGCAGAGCCATCACAGTAGGTGAAGGGGTGCTTCTGCACCCCGCTATGCCAGAAGACACCTTTTATTTTTATTTCCACCCTGCCTTATTATTTTACATGTTCTGTGTGGAGGCATATATTGAATAAAATGAACAAGATTGAATGAAGATGTTTATCTTCCATCATTACTCCAAAATCTGAGTATACATACATAAAGAAAACAAGTCAGACTGTGAATGGCGAAATGTTTCCCTCGCTTACTCACTCTTCCCTTGAAAAATCATAGCCCACCCCAGACAACACCAGTGAAAAGCGCTACAAGCAACTTGCAATGAAACTGTAAAAGCTACAGACATATCCTAGCTGCTTTTATATATATTTTTCCTAGGGAACAAATTTGCAGTAAAATGACTGCATGGGCCAGCAAACTGAGAACATGGCCAGCAGGCATCCCATGGGTTTTCTAATGGGACATAACAGATGCTCCTACCACCAATTCTTCAGTGTCATCACACTAGCAAAACCAAAGCTGTGGAAGGCTTCCTTACCTGTACTACTTTCATCTGTTATGGGGATATATCCCTTAGAAAAGAATTCAGAAAAGAGCAAAACTGAGTCATACTGAAGAACTGCTTATCTGTTAAGGCTACATACAAGAAGCGTTCTTCACCCAAGATGTCACACATACTAAAATGGTTATGCACAGGGGTTGGTGATAGTTACCCATTTGTGAGAGTGAGATAATGTATTACTTTCCCAAAAGTAGGCAGACTGCTTAGTACATTTAATTTACCGTCTGTGTCTTCTGGCAGTGCCAGTGACAAAGCAAATTGCCTGGGCTTGGGCCATATTGAAACAAGAAATGAGGTAAACAATGACATTAAAAAGTAATTCTCTGCAACAGCTTTTCTTTTTACTAAGTCATTTTAATACACTATTCCGTACATGTAAATTATGTGTGATAGCCATAAAAGGCTCATGCCTTGAATTACTTACATTATTTGCTGGTCCTTTCAAGCTGTTACTATAACTGGTATATAGGCAAACTGGCAAGCCACAGTCGTTTCAGCTGATTGATAGATCTGTCAGGTGAAAGACTCTGAGATTTTGAAGCTTCTAGTGTAAACAGGTTCAGGGAACAGCGTATGGTGGACATTCATACTACTAGAAAAATACCTAATAAAGCAAAATATATGAACAATTAATTTTAATGCAGCATGAGCTGAAATCCAAGGAAGTCAAGCAAGGCATCAGCGGCCTTTAGGAAAGTATCACTTTACAACACAAGAATGGGTCTAAAGTCTTTTGCCCCTGGCCCACTTCAAGCAGGATTCAAACATGAGCAGTCTGGAAGACTGCTATAGGAGGACTCTGGAGACTGAACTCACTGGTGCACAACTAACTGATGGACCACATCCAAAGAGTAGGAATTAACACCTAAATCCAAAACTGGACTTCGGCATGCAAGTCCAAAATGACATGGTTCTTGAAGACCTAACTGTACACTAAGCTTCTCTGCTTTAAATAGAGCAGGTTCATATAATCAAATTACAATAATTACAAGATGTATGACCTCTTCTGACTGTGCTTCTCAAGTTACCGCTCCTGCCTAATCTTCATTGGGAAACTGAGTAGAGAAATGCTGTTGATGAGGGCCTTAAAATGATAATTGTGGCAGATATTTTTGAAAATATGTCATTGCTAACAGGAGATGAAGAATCATCATAAAATAAGCAACAGCTGCTCTTTCTGTTAAAAATGTTGGACCAGGGTGTAATGGCCTAGCTGTTGCTTTATTTCCCTCCTCTGAATGAATCAGATCTATCAGACCATCTATTTCCATTGCTGGAAAAGACTAGGCACAGCTGCTTCTGCCTTTCTATGCTTCTCCCTCTTAAAACAGCTACGGCAAGACTGGGGAGAGAAACGCACCAATGGCTTCACCAGCACCACTGCTTCACTACTACCATCGGTCAGAAATTAATAAAGCCATAGCTGAGAAAATAGGAGAAATTCTGTCTCACCTTCCCTTTCCCAAGCCCCTGGTGTAAAATAAGTGTTAGGGTGGCCTGACACTCACTGAAGTGGTAGTGCATCTGGCAGTTCAGCCTAGCATTTGTAATTGGACTCAGAACTCTCCCGTCATGCCTGAGAACAATGCACGCTTTGACATTTGTGCAGTCACCTACGCTAGTCCAAAGGGGTAGATAAACCAACAGTCTGGAAAATAAGGTTTCATGCTTGTTTTATAGTCATTTTGCATAAGTAGAAATGACTGTACAAGTGGCAAATGATAAAGCATTGGATCTACATAGGTGTTAAATAAACAGCAAATCGTCCCCACTTTATTTCCAAGTATAATTAGTTTGATAAACGAGAAAAAATTTCAGTATAGCTCATAGCTAATAATATATAAAAATGAACACTGATTTTATTAAACATAAAATACATACATTTCTGTAATGTCTGAGTTTAATAATGTCTGGGACTGATACAATTTGCATTAATCATAAAACTTTACAGATATTGAAAGTTTTTCTGCAACAGTTAGAATATAGTATTGGTAACTAAAATCAATAGTTAATTGAATTATAACACCATGATTAGATTACATGACAGCCATGTACTTACTTGTCAGTCAGCTGTAACTTGTGTTAATAAGATTCACTGAGCTCATTATCTTTTGTAGACTGCTAATTTCTGAAAAAAGACCTGTGAACAGAAAGGATGTTGTCTTGTTAGGCAAATGCCAGATTGTTATTGAACACTCCATGGGAATAATGAAAAGTAATTTCCAGAGAAAACCTGAAATTATTTGATTGACCTTTATGATTTCTACTCCTTAACGGAGACAAAACTGGAAAAGGAAAACCTCCAAATCCAGGTGCTGCTAAAAGCTGTTCAGGCTTTTCATCGGCTGAGAAATAATTATTCTAGGAAACTGCCTATGACATATACAGATTTTTACATTTTTTAAAGAATGACACCCACCTTGAAAACAACCCCATCTCAACTCATGCCAACCGTGTAGTGCACATGAAGCATATAAAAACATACAACCAAATAAACCCAACTACCTGAATCATGTATTTCAGATTGTTATTATACAAGTCACTGTACAATAACCTTCTATTTTCTTTCCCATGCCACAACAAACAAACAGTGTTCACCATGTTTACAAACTTAAGTATTAAAGGACAAAAGTCCAAAAATCTTACAGTATCCTACTGAAGAACAGCAGATATATTTGAACACATGAATTACAGGCTACAGTACTGAGGAAAAAGAAAAGGTTCCTAAGACTCAGACCTTGGGAAAATAGCTTCCTGTTCCAGCATCTGGCAATCACTTCAACACCGAGCATCACAAAGACACACAGTCAAATGTGTTTCTCAGTATTGTGAGGTGCTTCAGAGCACTCCAGTCAGCACATGGTCTTGCGGCTAATCACCGCTCCAGCCGAGGAAGGAAACCAAGCTGTGGGGAAAAACATTTTCTTCTTCACTTTTCTTCACTTTCTTACATGTGGCCTGAAGTATATAGCTATTTCAATAAAAATATATGACTAAAATATATTTTCAGTATAAATAGATGACTAAAAAAGTGTTGATGGCATGCCTCTCAATTTCAAGAATACTAGGAAGTCTCATCTTCAAGCTTTTGTTCTGAACACTTAACCACCTATAGTGTGTCAGGTGATCCTTTATATATACTTACAAAGCTTCATCTTGAAACAATTCAGATCACCACCACTCTCTTTGGAAAGTTACTGAAAATTGTGGACATGTTATAGTTATGGAATTTCTTTTAATTTCCAGGTCCAATTTGCTGACTGATGTTATAGTCTTCAGGGTTTGTGGGGTTTTTTGCTTGTTTGTTTTGTTTTCCTTTTCTTTCTCTCAGTATTAGAAAAGGAAGCTTTTCTTGTACTTTGTCTGCAAAAGTTTCACTTCTCATGTTTGTTCTGTAATATTTCGCCACATTTCTGTTGCACTGGCCCACAAGGTGGTCAAACTCTATTTTTTAGGGTGGTCCATCAGATTGCACCAAACACAAACAGCAGGCCATCATTTTGGTCATGGTCTCTCCTCCAACCAGCAGGTAGAGCCTTCCCTGCAGCATTGGGTTAGTCACTAACTGGCATATTACTACAAAGTAATACAATCCGTTAAGGTGCTTCAACCCAAAACCAAAGTCTCGTTTTTTTTTCCTCAGGAGGTGTAGTTCCACATACTGGCTTTGTGTTATTTCATGAATTATCACTCTGAGCTCCATATGTCTTTCTGGAGCACACCTTTTTCATTAACTTCTCACTGCAGGAAGCCCGTGACGGCAAAGCTACTCACAGAAAGCTTCAGTCTGGAATGCTCTTAGGTGGCAATTTCTAACTGAGTTTAGGACTGGTAGATTTTGCATCCTCCAGTGTGCTTTCCCCAAAGTGTTTTGTTTCACATACAAACCATAATCTTATCAAGGTCTCTATAAATTAATGGAATTTCAAAGTACACTCTTCAGCTTCAGATCATTCACAAACTCTTCTATGTTTTCAACTGTTGTGTGTACCTCTCAGTAAGAAACATCTCCCCCAGTTACTTCGTTTCTACAGAGAACAGTCCCCTTCAGACAGTAATACAGTTTCAGAGCTGCCTTCTTACGACTCAGTTAAGTGAAAACCATGAAAACATCAAGTGCTTCAGAACAAGATGTTGTTAGAAATAGGGCTTGAGTGTCTTCCTTTTGCTTGCACTTGTTGGTGCAAACAAATTCCAACACTATTGATATGATCGATCTATGAAACAATGGTTAAATCATTTCAGCTGGTATTTCACCAGAATTCACCTGATTTTACCCAGTTATCAGTATGGTTAGATTTTGACAAAGTTAAAAAGTGATTGAAAGCAGGCTTTGACTGTAGTAAAAGACCCAATATTAGCAATGTTTTTTATATACCTAGTGTAACTAAGTTTAGAATCTCAGTCTGAAAATACAAACATCACTTACAGCAAAATGAAGATCAAAATTTATCAAATAAAGCAGCATTTCAAAAATCTTCTTTAGAACTTCTTAGCTTAATCTACACATACCTGTCCTACTCAGCATTCCAGAACAGTATATCTAAGAAACAGTCCACATTTGTAACAAGAAGGTTATACTAAATTAATTATATATATCAATTTTTGCACTTTAAATGGAAACAATGTAAAATAAAATAGTTTTCAGTGTCAAATAGACCATTCTTCCTTTTATATAATTACCCATTTTTAATGGGCACAAAGAATATTCTTCACCTTTAACAAGAACACCTTGTAGGTATTATTCTTTATAGACACAAACGGGAAACGTAATACTTACTATTGAGGAAATAGTTTAACTTTGCTGCATTTTCTTTACAAATTCTCAGTTGATTTGGGGGTATTTAGTCAGGTCACTGTAACAATCCATCCCAAGTAAGGTCATCAAGTTGCCTGGCAACCATGTTCGGGATTGACAAAGGCAAACTACCTTCCCATTTTTTTTACCTCCCCTTTAAAATCAATATGACAAGCTTGATATTGGCGATGTGAGATTAGCTGAGAAAATGCATGAAATTGCTAGAGAAGTGCATTGCTCAAGATATTCAATTTCGAAGGCTAGGTCCAAGCACATCACTCTCTTGCAGCTCTGTCATTATGGTTTTCCCTACCAGCAGTATTTGTTCAAGTATTATTTACAGAGATGCTATTTTATTTAGTACATGTGCTTCATCTCAGCATCGGCTTTTCTTTTTCTTTTTGTTTGTTTGAGGCTGTTTCATTCAGGACTGAGCAAGATCAGGCTGTGTTTCATAACAATATCATTATGATGTTTTGTACTGAGCAGTTAAGTATAGTGTCATTAAGATGAGAAATTGGTCATAGAATAGGGTAGCTCAAATGCACTGCCATTTACATTCAAGTATGCAAGAACCTTTATTTTCTGAATACAGCAAAATTCAATGGCCAGTGTTTGTCCATGAATCCAAATCCCTTTTTCAGCCATGGAGCTTTCTGCTTTTCCCAGTCACTTTGCAAAGGCCGGATCCTGTTCAGTGTTACCATCCAGTGCCTGTGTCCTCATCTTCCCTTTAAGATTCTGCAATCTCTCCACTATTTTCCTTAAGAACATGCAAGAAACCACTAAATGGTGGTCAAACCCCCTCCCAGTTCCTCTTGTTAATTTGAAATTATTTGTGCCTGCATTTTAAATCAATATCACTATCTAAGCATGGCAGCGTGCATTGTCTAGGGCACCTGAGTTAGAAATAAGCCTGAGTCCTTGTCCTAGTTCCAGTTTATCACAGTGTCAGCCACGTACCTCTAATCAAACAGCTGGCGAGGCCCTGACAAAGAAGGGCATCTGCTGCTACCTTTCTGAATAATGAGACGTGACCTTGAATATCTTTACCCTCAAACCAAGGTGGAGCTGTTTTCAATTGGTTTTCTTTCAGGAAAATAACAGGGAATAGTGATGTTCGTGAGTTGTGCGAGTGTAAGAAAACTAAAGTTTGGCAGGAAGAGATTGGAAAAGTCAGTATTTATTATAAGGATTTCAGTATTACAGGATACTGTAGAAAGGAAAAAGAAGGATAATGCAACCCTGGTTTAAAAAAAATTAGTTATGGTATCTAGGCATTTGCTGAATTTCCCTGTGTTGCGCATGTAGGCTGTTTATGTGTGAACTATGGACTGCTTACCACTTGGTTGCACGGTTCGTTATCTTGGTCATTAGACATTTTTTTCTGCTTTCTGGTCTGACAAATGAAACTTGTAAGATAGGAAATGAACGAAAGACAAGGAATGAATAGTGAAGCCCTCGTTTTCAATACATCATTACCCAAGTGTGCAGGTAAAGATGGGTGTAGACTTGCTCCTAATATTTTGTGTGAACAAAAAAACTTTTGTTAAACCTTTTGGCAGTTAGCAAAGAGGCATAAATATAGTACCCATGAGAAGCCGTTTAGATTTCAAATCAGTATTCAGAAATGTTTGAGAAGCTGAACCCAAAGCTTCACTGTAGGTGTTTTTGATAGAAAAAGTATATTTGTTTATGCTCCAATAGTACCTCTGCTTATATCTAGCTGTCATATACTTTCACATTTCACTTACCTTCTGAAAGACATACAGTGTGTTTTTCAAAGTTCTGACAGAGTACAGCTGCCCATGCAGAAAAACAGATTTCTAGGCTAGTTTTCTTTTTGCAAACTGTGTGGAAACCACCCCACCGCCACAACACATCCCCACCCCCCACCCCCCCACCCCCCCCCCTAAAACCTCCAGGAGGCCCTTTTCAGGTCCTTCTGTCTGGCTTCTGTAACCAGAGCTCCCAAGAGAAAGGCATTTGCTCTCCCAGGAAGACTTACTGAATTCTGTCTAATGGAACCCAGATTTTTCTGATAGCACTGAAAAACATTCAGTAGTGTAAAGAATTAATCGGGTAGATAATTAATAAAATAGAGCAAAAAGCCCTGGACAGGGCTGAGCTTTACAGTGTAAAACAAGCAGGATAGTGTCAGCATTATAATTGGACATTCCTGTTTCAGTATACATATTTTTGTAGTTACAGTAAAAAACCTTAAATTAGATTTACAGGACTGGATCATTATTATTATTATTTGTTATTATTAATTATCATTATTTAATTTGTACAAGCCAGAATGAGCTGTGTGAGACACCAGGTTTTGATGCAGAATTATTTTGTGAATGTGTTCAAACTTCATACTGTACAAAGTGTTTAGTCTGGTGAGCTGATTTAACTAGAATTACCCCCTCATGCAAAAACCAGTTACAGAATATAAAATGCTGATGAATTTTGAAGACCAGAAGTTACTTCCACATCTTTACTTACTATAAATCACAAGGAAAATCCATCTTGACTAAAGAAAAAAAAAAGAAGTTAATAAAAGGTTATGAATATGTTTGTTCTTTCTCATCACTGTTCTTCACCTGAATACATTTACTCACATTTTTACATTTGCAATACATTCATTAGATAAAATCAGCACATGGCAGAATTTGCTGCAGTTTTTGTTTCATAAAACAAAGTTAAATTGAAACATTTCAGTCAACCACTTCTCTTTATATAAACTATGTAACAAAAGAAATTGCATATAAAGTTGCAATTACAAAAGGGAGAACACTGCCACACTAAATAGTGTCTCATGCAGTTGAATATATAATGATTGGTGATGGAGATTGAAACTTTTTATCGGAGACAATGGTGAAAACCATACGAGTTATAATCACAGCTTTTCTTTTGATCTTTAATTCAATTGAAAGATTCCTTGAGAGTCTCACAGTAACCACTGGAAGTGAGGACATTCAGTTTCTAAATACAGAAATACAGGGGTTTATAGATTATGCCTAAAATACAGGGGGAACAATGATGACCCATACTAGCAGTAAAATTGCATCCCTGGAGTTCACTCAGTTCTCAATGATGTAGCTAGTGATCTACATACTGAACTGCCATTTATACAGAACATATTAGCCTTTAAACATAAGAATCAAGCCTCACACGGCAAACAGAAGTTTTATCAGCTTTTCCATTTAATTCTGCCTTGTGTTCTGCCTTAACTCAAAATGCAGATATCAGTGGCATTTCATGGTAAATTAATAGGTATAGATAAAATCTTCTATAAATATTCATTATACCTCATTATTGCAAATTAATGAGTAAGATTTTTAAATTAAGGGTAGTCACATTTAGAGATATGTATCACTTTTCCTACATATGAGACATAAGAAATAAATTATGCTCTAAAGCAAAGTTCCAGTTTACTCCAAGGGTGGCCCTGAGAGTCTGACATTATTTTGTAAATGGAGTCATCTGACTAACTGGAAAGCAAAACCAAAACTGCTGCTTGGCTTTAGGTATGATAAGCAGCTGTCCAGAACATTGATTTTAATAGCTGGACCATTTATTACATTTCTATGTGTCATATTCAAAATATTTGACTATGGTATTATGGCTGAATCCCTGCCTTTTGCAGGAGTGGCTCAGGGGGCATGGCTGAGGACACAGTTGATAATTGTACATATTAGTTAACTTTGAGAGTCGTTTAGCTCAGGCCTGGACCAGCTTAGTTAGTACTTCTCAGGGGAAGCCACAAGTCAGCAGGCTTTCCCCACCTTGCTTGTGGGATGTAGTATCGTGTCTCATCTACCAGCCTATATGAACCTGTATCAACCTATATCTCTGCGGCTGCAGAGAACAAGTTGCAAAACAAGTGATTTGTTCTGATATTCTCTGACACTATGAAAAAATTTGGAGATCATCAGAATTAAAAATTCATGTTGATGGCCTGCAAGGATAAAATGGACTGATGCCTTGGCAGGACTACCCAACGCCGAGATGCCTAGAGAGGTACAGCACAAACACCATGTGGATGCCCATGTCTGCGCAGGTGCTTATGAGAGGACTGTGTTTAGAGAAGATGAAGCCAAACTCCTCTCAGAGGTGCTCGTTGACAGAAGAAGGACACAAGTTGCAAGGGATGTAAGTTGCAACAAAAAAAATTAAAATTAGATATTGGGGGAAAAAACTTCATGACAATTGACAACTGGAACAGGTTACTGAGAGAGGTTGTTGAATCTCTGTCCTCAAAGATATTAAGAGCTCAGGTGAAAAAGTCCCGAACAACATGACTAAAATTGGCCCTGTTTGGAGCAGGGTGTGGAATGGGATGGCACCCAGATGTCTTTTCCAACCTAAATTATTCTATGATTTTGTGACATCTTGGCTTTGTAAATCAGTGGTGGGGGCAGCCCTCCAAAAGTGGGCTGTCTTAAGCTGAAACCTTTGATTGAGAAACTTTTTAGTTATTTACCATTTAAAGATTCTGAACAAAAATTAGAATTTTAGGTATGGGGAGGAGGGATTTCTAGTTTGTGTAGAAATACTGTTAACGCTAGCCCATCCTAAATAAAAAAGAATATTTTAGCATTCTTTCCTAATCCAACTACATTTTAGAATGAAACCATAATACAGATTCCACTATAATGCAGAATGGGTATTTGGAGCCTCAACAGCAGTTGCACCATGCTCCCTAACTGCAGGACTGCTGGAGGACCCCAAGTCCAGGCAAGAGAAGTCCCATATTTCAGAGTATCAGCACTGAGGTCAATAAACGTTCATTCCACTCCTCAAGCAGAGTGCTGCAGTTTCAGGAAACTCGGCAATTGGTGTTACAATGTTCAGTGCTCCTTTGGGGCCCCCTGGAAGATACAAAACTGTTCTCCCCGCTTCAGAGATTGCCAGGGACTAGCTCTTGTCTGTTTAACTGGTTTTTCCTTCCTCTCTGCTTGTTTTTGTCAGCTGATGGTGGCTTTTCTCTCTATCTTCTCATTCCATGTCACTGCTTTTGGGGTGGACAATTCTGCCTGCAACTTCTGCCATCTGAGAGGAAAAAAAAAATTATAGACACTACACATATACCTTATTTTCAAAGCTTAGGCAAAAAGATTTCTCTTGCAGGCTTCCTGAATACTATGGTTATTTCTTCTCTCTGCCTTTCAGTTTTGAGTTCATAGTATTATTTAAGTCCAAAGCATTCTCACAAATAATGTCTAAAAATATAAATAAATTTCCCTTTCCCTCAAATGAGTAAAATAGTTTTCTAGTATTGCAAGGACCTCTACACATAATAAAATTAATATAGAGTAAATACTTTCACTTATTTATCTCAGATACCTGTAAATAAAGTTTGACATGTGTTCTAGGGATGTGGCCACACAGTAAGAAAGACGAGGGCTTTAAGAAAAAAGGTTCATTTGAAAATGTCCATTTAAATCCTGGAAACCAAATTCTGTGACCTCTGTTGATAGGATTTTTTCCTGATTGATGAAAGAAAAAAAGACTGAAATATTTTGCTCAGATTAATATCGGCACAAGAGGTACATTCATTCCATCCTCTTGTGTCAGTGGATACACAGTCAAGCCTTTGTTAGACAGTACCCATCTTCCCTTCGCATGGGTGATACAAATCATGTCTTTCTCAGGAGAAAAAAACCCTTCCACACTCTTTCAAAAAGAAAATTCTAATGCATTTTGGAGGACTTTCTTCCTTTTTTATAGATACTGCTGGCCAAGAAAGAAATATAACTTAGGACACAGAACAGTTTTAGTGTATAAACTTGTGGTGCCGTACAATATGTCTTAATATTACAAGTTTAATACTAACTGTGACCCAGTAATTTAATAATTCTGTGGGAAGACTGCTGGGTTATAGAGGATATTTGTCTTGTGATTTCTTTGTGGCAAATCAGAAATTACAGCAGTGCTCAAAGGGATAGAAATCTTAGATACTCATGACCTTCACTGAAACCCCTTTCGTCACTTGTCAGTTCTTTAAGGGGCAATTTAATTGTAGCTCTTTGGCGGTGACAAGGTAAGTGCTGGCATTTTGGCACTGTCATTCATTAACCTCATGCAATGTCAGCAGCAGTGCCTCAGACATGTCACCATTTCCCCAGTGATGGCAAGCTGACTTTTAGGACATATGTTATTCCGGAGATGCCTACTAGATAAGTCTACATGCTTCACATTCTTGTGTATTGGGCATCATTTGTGCATTGTTTTGGCAGTTAAATAGTTTCAAGAGTAAAACCAACCTGTCAAAATCCAGGAAAAGAAAATCTACCATGTGCCATGAGAACTACCTAAATAATTTATGTCGGTCAAAAATTAAAAAGACAAAGAAGACAAAAAAAACCAAAACAACAACAACAGCAACAAAAAAAAAAAAACCCAAACCAAAAACCAAACCACAAAAAAACAAACAAACAAAAAAACACTCCAAAAGAGACAAACAAAAAAAAAAAAATCAAAGAAACACCTCGAGTATAAACCAATAGAAAAAAAATCCCTGTTATCATGATACCTGAAGGTTTAATAAAATCCTTTCACACACAATTTTTTAAAGCATAATTCAATAGATACAAAGCTAGAATGCAAGACACACAATACACATTATAATAATTATTACTTATTTTGTATTTTATATTTCTGTATACTTATAAGAAACCAAACTATTACTAATAAATAGACTGAGGAGAAGTGGTGCTGAGAACTGTTTGCTGAGAACAATTGCCAATGCCTAGAAAAATGGTATATATCTGATCTCACCTTTCCTCTACTCCTTCATTTGGACCTCAGGGTGACTGGGGATTCTGTGCAATACCACAAAATTAATGTCTCACTTTGCAAAATGCATAGTAGGAGGACCAAGGATCACTTGAATGTAATATAGTTATTATGCTAATATTATGCATGTCTCAAGATGCAAACACTTGAAACTAGATTTGAAAGCCCAGAGACATAAATCTCTTGGCTCTATTCATTCTTTAACTTCTTTTAAAATCTGTATCCAGGTTGAAGTTCGATCTCAGAGCATTCCCATATTTCTACTTTATACAAAAGCCTATTCTGAATAGTCTGGAGCTTGAACCAGCAACCAGGTATGCCCAGTGCCTGAAATGAGATAGGTGAGAACAGTCAGTTCTGGAGTTCATTGCCTTGTTAGAAAGAGCTTAACAATATCCTTTTCTTTAACCAAAATAAAGGATTTACTTCCATCACTGATGAAACTCCCCAAACAGTAGATTAGAAGGAGCAACCTCGTCATAAAAATTGATGGAATCAAGTTTACTAGGGACGTCTGAGGAGAAAGCTGAAAGAAATTTTACCAAACAACATGCAAAACCTATGAATGGATGAGTCTTTAAACAAATTTCGCTCTTTTATTTTCTTCACCCCCACCCCTCACCCCCAATAGTTTTCATTTTAGGCTGCTTAAAAGCTATTATATATGAATATGTGTGTGAGAACATACATAAAAGATATAGCAAAAAAAGTAAGATAGAACTTGATAAACAAAGTGAACTTGAGAAAAAAATTGCAAATTACTGGAGCGACTTTCTACAAATACTAATAGAGATTTTTATAAGAATACTAAACTTTTCCTTCCAGCAGAGACCACCTAATGAAATAATGTGTATTTCAAATTGAGAGATACTGCAGTTCAAGAAAATCCCATACAGTTCTGGTATTGAGGTGAAATTGCAGGGAATACCAATCATCTAGATAAATATTGTTGCGGTTCAGAAAATGAAATTTCTATCTTGGAACATTTTTGTAACATATATTTAGCACTTACTTCAGATAAAATAGGAAACTTCAGGCAAAAAGAAAAACAAATAAAATTTCAGGCAAAATAGTAAAACTTTCCTAAGATAAGGTTTAAATATTTCATTTTGCTGAATTACAAATGCTACTTACTGATGCTTGCTTTAATATCTTTTTAAATTGTGGCTAAGATTCAAAATCTATCATTGTTAAAATGTTAAAACGATACCTTTGCATTTTCAAAATAGTTTTATTCTATTTTTAATGAATATTGATCATATAAATGTGATTTTATATAAAAAAAATTATTTATTCAAAACAGCAATTTCCAGAGAAGAAAAGATTTCTATCAGCTC
The DNA here is from genome assembly GCF_023634155.1 of Falco peregrinus. NCBI lineage: Eukaryota > Metazoa > Chordata > Aves > Falconiformes > Falconidae > Falco > Falco peregrinus. Next base: position 65,649,776 of record NC_073727.1, read on the forward strand.
CACCGCTGACTTTAATAGAATCCGTGTAGGTGAAAGCAAGGGCATTGCTGAGAATGTATGGGAGTGGTGTGTAAGCAGCATGGCTGAAACTCCAGGCAGGTGAAGTTAAATAAATTGCAGCACAGTGCTGAGGGCCAAACCCAGACATTTCGGTGCACTGTTATAGTGTACCTGTAAAGAAACAATAATCACTTCCAAACATTTTAATAGGTGCAATGGTATACATTATATAAACATTGTTCTGCAAGTGAAATGCTATCCACACTAAAGAAATGCTAAATGTTTAGAAAACATTAATGGGATCAGTAGGAAAACAACAATAACTGTAGCACGGACTGTTCCAGTCACAGAAGTGATGACAGATGCCAAGAGAAAAAAACCCAACACATTCAATTAAAGAGTGAGGCTTCTGTCCCATGAAAGCCATTCCATACTGATACAGCAGGCAGTTTAAGAGTCCTCCTTTCTGAGAGCAGCACTGCACTACAGAGCTGCAGCTCAGACCTGCACTGAGAATGGCATTTTGCCAGGAGGGTCCACAGCACAGTCACGCCAATCACACTGATTCAACAGTATTTGCTATAGCAGTTTAAGAGAATTCAGATTCTCTCTGGTTTGTATTCCCACTTCCCCCAGGGTTAGCAATACAGATAAATGGTTTGCTTTCATCATACATAAAGATTTGGGGACACGATGTTACTCACTGTCCTGACAGTTTCCAATTTGATGACCAAAAACTGAACCAAAGCAAAAACAAATGCCGGAATGATTGGATTGAAAGGTTATGATGAATCTCTAAGCATTTTTCCCTTCCCAGTTTTTCTGACACCTTTCCAGAGCAAAACGACCTCTCACATATTAACCACAGCATTACAGAATTTTATAACATTTCCTGCTGGTAAATTAAAGACATTTCTTTCACTGCACAAATAACCAAAAACAAATTCTCTGTGGAAAAAGTAAGTTATAAATATAAGAAATGGATAGGGAAAGCTGATCCTACATGGCCCTGTTTCCTTTTCTTTTAAGTAAAATGTCACATTCAGCTCTACCTTACATTTGTATTGGTCCCCACTTCTATGCTATCTCACTTAAAAGGCTTCTCAGATGATTAATCCTCAAGTAACAAAGTGTCAGATGGCTTTTATCAAGTCCTTCCTCCATTGAATGGGAAAAATGTGATACTACTGGCCCTGGAGAGCCAAGCAGGTCAATGTGAGGGCAAAACTGACTCATTATCTTTACTCTATACCCATTTAACCAAAAAGGTGAGAGAAGCTAAATGAGATGGTGTTCTGCCTGAAAGAGCTGGCAGGGTAGGAAAACAACAGACAAAAAGCCTTGCTCCATCGGCTCCTCCAAAACAGCAGTACCAATCTTTCTTTGCTTGCTTTCCTGGAAAGACCTTGAAAAATTTAGCAAACTGATTAGTTATCCAGGCATGTCCACAATAAAATAGAAATCTGTGTTAACCCTAGGACAAGCAGAAGCAGGAAAGAGATATGAATTTGGCCCAGTCCGTGTAAACAGAATTAAGTTTGAAGCCATTTAAGCACTTGGGGACAGTCAGAGAAGTGGTGGAATTTTTCTCCATATTCAAGTGTTTGATTAGGTTGCCTAAAAATAGGAAATTCATAGCCATTTGACTCTGCTACAGAACATCTTCGAGGGCGTCTGCATGGGGTTGACAGGTGTGACACAAGATCTGTGTGAGACTTCTGGAGAAGCTCCTGAAAGGCCAAACAGGACATCCCATGCTATCTTGAAAGGTACCAGACAACTTAGCATAGGTAAGTGACCCACATCCTTAAACTTAGATGTTCATAACATGGTTTTATGTATGACCTAGATGTAGAAGCATCAATTGCAAACAAGGGAAATGCAGTCAATTTTGTCAATAGGGAGGAAAGGGGAATTCAGCTCACCCTAAAGTACTGAATCATCTAAATTTCTCTCTAGGCTTCAGTAACTGCAGTGATCAGATCTTTATGGATACTTGGAGAGCTCCGAATAAATTCCAAACTATTCGTAGTTGTCTTATAAATGTTCTGTTCAGACTTTTTCCTTGGCAAAAGCTTATATTTTCATCCTATAATACCAGGCCTCATTTTTCACCCACTGAGCAATAAACTGATTATTTGAGGATATCATAAATACACCAAATATAACAAGAGAAGGACCCTTCCTTTTACAGGAAGTAACAAAGTACATGAATTTTGGTTTTGATTATGACATTACTTCACCGTGGAGCAAGCCAGTTACTGTCATTGCTGTATCCAAGGTCTGGAACAACAGGGTAATATTTAGCTTCCTAACATCTCATTTTGATAGGAGTACCTTGAACTGTGCTAAGAGAACAAGTAATTCCAAATTTCTGCTGAAAAAGCCTGAAGTCTGACCAAAAGAACGGCAGTACATATAAATTTGAGAGACCCAAAGAGCATGTCATTAAGTTTTAAATGGGACACAGGAAGCTTAATGTATGTTTTCATAGCAAAATAATCTCTTGCAAATGCAGGACCAGCCAAAATCATAGAAAAGTAATCTGCAGCAAAGGGAGGGAGTGAAAGAACATGATTCAGTGGAAAGAAAAACATTTATAGGAAAGAGGAGCCAGGGAATCTTGAAAGGATGCTGTCTTTGGCCAAAACTTCTGTCAGTGCTGAGAGGAAACTGTGATAAAGAAATGTCTGTAAGTGTGCTCATTATTTGCTATAGGTCTGTGCCCTTCTCATACTAAAAAGGCACAGAAACTTCTTGAAGGGTATGCACTTGTCTGCATGTCGTCTTACCCTAGTTTGGAATTAAGCAGTAAAATGGAGTATCTGGAGCTCTGTCCGTGCTAGTAGCTCTACTGGGCCAAGCCTTGTTCTCTGGCTCCAAAGCCAGCTGGCATGGCGCGGTTCACATCCTCACAGCCCCAAACGGGTGGCCACTGATGCACTCTGTCCCTCAGCAGTGTGAGGTAGCTCTGGCCAGAGCCATGGTGCTGGTCAAGCTCAAGCTGCTAGGCCAGACCCTGCCTCACTCATGCCACCCAGCATGATTAGGTGACCCAGAGAGCCCTGGGAAGGGTCTTGCTTAAGTTACCAGCAAATGCTAAGCCTGGGGTGTGGGTGGGTGAAGCCAAGCCTGCTCTGGCACACAAGCCCCATTTGCCCACGTAGGGCACAGGGGGCTCAGTGCTGGCTCCTGCAGAAGCCTCCCAGTGCTCACATTCAGGCGATCTGCTTGTTCATGTCAATTCACCCTGCTGATTTGTCCTTTTCTCTTCCACTTCCCTCCCTCTTAGTCTTTTCAGTATTTTATCTGGCATTAAAAAAAAAAAAAGTTTAATATCTAACACTCTTAATTCCTTCTTATTCTCTAGTTCACAGTCAAATTCAGCCAAGTTCATATTTTATATACCCAAACAGACATGCAGACACTTTCAAGAACATCTAATACACTTTCATATATTTTATTACTGGTCATTATTTCTCATAGGTATAAAAATCTGCACTTACTGTACAAAAGTACTGCACAGCACAAATAAATTCAATTTAAATGTCAATGACTCTTTGTCCCAGATTTACAAAATGGGTGGAGAACCCCTATTTCTGAATATTTGTAGACATCAACCTATACATTTTATGACACTGTAGTCCTCTGCAGTTTACCTGCAGTGAGATTATCAGTGCAGATTATCCAGGTCATGGAGTGACCTCCAAGCCCCAAAGTGTTTCTGCTTAAAGCACAACACCACATAAACAAACCTATATTGCCTTGAGAGCTCTACTGTTCTCTTATCCAGGAAACAAGACAGGATGAAACCTACTTGGTTCAAGGTACTTTTACACAAAGCTAATTATACACAAGGCTCTTTGTTCCCGGAATAAAGAGATCAGGCAAACACAGCACAGTCTCATTGCTGCCCGCATTAAGTAAATTCAGGTCCAACTAGAGGTAGGAATTCTACTTTGTATTGGGTTTGCATGGCAAGGTTTTGGTAGCAGGGGGGCTACAGGGGTGGCATCTGTGAGAAGTCACTAGAAGCTTCCCCCATGTCTGACAAAACCAATGTCAGCCAGCTCCAAGATGGACCTGCCACTGGCCAAGGCCAAGCCCATCAGCAACAGTGGTAGCACCTCTGGGATAGCACTGTTAAGAAGCAGGAATTTAAAAAAATGGGGAGAAGAACAATGGCCAAAGAGAAGACTGAGACTATGCGAGAGCAACAACTCTGAAGACCCCAAGGTCACTGAAGAAGCAGCAGGAGGAGGTACTCGAGGCACCAAGGCAGAGGTTCACCTGCAACCTGTGGTGAGGCCCATGGTGAGTCAGGCTGTCCCCCTCAGCCCATGGAGGTCCACAGTGGAGCAGATATCCACCTCCAGACTGTGGAGGACCCCATTCTGGAGTAGGTGGGTGCCCAAAGGAGGCTGTGACCCCATGGGAATCCCACACTGGAGCAGCTCCTGGCAGGACCTGTGGACCCATGGAGACAGAGGAGCCCATGCTGGAGCAGGTTTGCTGGCAGGGCTTGTGACCCCATGGAAAGGACTCGTGCTAAAGCAGTTCATGAAGAACTGTCTCCCATGGGAGGGACCCCACACTGAAGCAGAGGAAGACTGTGAGAAGTCCTTCCCTTGAAGAAGAAGCAGCAGAAACAACAGGTGATGAACTGACCGCAACCCCCATTCCCTGCCCCCCTGTACCGCTCAGGTGCAGGAGGTAGAGAAATCAGGAATCGTGTTAAGCCCAGGAAGAAGGGAGGTGTGGGGGAAGGTGTTTAAGATTTGGGTTTATTTTCTTACAACCCTACTCTGATTTGAAGGGCAATAAATTAATTTCCCCAAGTCGAGTCTATTTTGCCCATGATGGCAATTGCTGAACGCTCTCTCCCTGCCCTTATCCCAACCCACAAGCTTTTGGTTATATTTTATCTTCCCTGTCCATCTGAGGAGGGGAGTGACAGAGCAGCTGAGCAACTTTGGTAGGCACCTGGCATCCAGCCATATAGTTGCACCAAAGTCTTTGTAAGTAGCTCTGACTTAATGTTTTAAAAATACCCTTTTCTGGTGGTGAACTAGACATGGCTCCATGCATGACAAGGCGGACAGATCCAGTTCTAAACTGAAGTTAGTGGCTACATATGTACTAGTAAATTATACAGTGCCAGGGCACAAACCTGGTCAAAAGAATTTTCATCTATTCTGAAACTTTTAGACCTGTTCTCTTGAAAAATTTGACCTCGGTAAGTGACACAGTCTCAGGCAATATTTGGGCATGCTCATGAACCACTCCAAGCAGGCAATTGAGATGCTACCTTCCCAGATGGGGTTCAGGATAGCTGCATAGTGTGAACATACCAAGGCAATACCAGCTAGCTTTTGGGCAAGAGACTTGACCTAATGCTGTTTTGTTTAGTAGCATGTACTTGGACAATAAATCTGGATGCACTCAGGCTAATTCCACCTCATGTCTAACAGCATTGTTGCAGTGTGTCCCTAACACCCTGGCTTCTGAAAGGTTTGTTAATTTGGGCTCAGGGTGAGACCCTGGTGAACTTTTCTCCATGCATCCATGCCCTGCGGCACCAGCTCCAGCAAGACTTTGCAGAACTACTGCACTGAGGAGCGCTCTGCAGGGAACCTCAGCAGCTCTGTTGGAGGCAGGGAAGTTTGCATGGTTGGAGCTGAACTGTTGCTAGTTAAGTCCAGCCAGACTAACACTGGCCGAAGGGTTTCTGTATCTTTCTGCAGCATTTATTGTTTTTTCTCTGTCTCATATTTTCTGCTCAGGAATTGACTATAAATAGCTTTATATCAAATAAAGATCTAAAGTAACATATGTATCAGATCTGTAATATCATTGTAAGCAAAATCCCAGTCCAAGAGGTAGCTAAACACATCTACTTTATTCAAACAGGTAGATAAAATCATTGTGCTGTTAACTTCTTGGCACAATAGGACAGGCCTTTGCTGTAATCAGAGTTCAGTGGCCTTGAACTGTTCTATTTAAAACTTCAGCACATACCCTGACCGTACATCCCGAACAGTACAGTACTTGACATGCTTTTTTGCCATAGCAATGTGTGCATTTATTTATTTATTTATTAGTTTATAGGTGTGAGCATCTTATCTGTCCACTAAGCCTCAGAACACTTAATTCTACAAAAGCAACAGGAACAACTTGTAGCAGCCTTTTTTTTATTGCCATTTACCTCTGTGCCAAGTGTAAATGAAGGGTCCATGGGAAATCTTGCTGTTCCTCAATTGGTTGGCAGTTTTTCCTTGACTTCAGTGAGGAAGTGTCTCACTTTTGGAGGTGAGTGCAGGAGGAGTTCTGACCAAATGCTGTGCACAGTTACAAACACCAGCAAGAGAGAGAAGGTAGTGGAAAAATCAGTAGAATTAAATCAACTTTTGTGAGATCATCCAAAGACAGAACCTGGAAGTTCAAACCACCATGTTTCCACTACAGCTATAGCAAACCCTGGGTATTTGCCAGTCTTGCAGTAATTGGTGCTTCAGCTGTCCTAGCTGTCTTTGATAACATAAACCCTGTGAGTAAATGAAGAATCAGAAGCAGAAGTAGACCTAAATGCTTTCACAGAATTTCAAACGCTGCAGTGAAAATATATACTACTTCTTTTCTTCAACACTTCCTGTTCATTTCCTTCTTATTTATTCATTAAGTTAGAATATTAAATAACTTGATCCTTTCCATTTAGAGAAAACGTTATTACAATTTACTGTCCCTGTATAGGTTCCATATGCACATGAAATAATGTGTTTAGAAACCAAAGGAAATAGCTCTTTTAAAAATAATCTGTCCTCCTGTAATATTCTCTATGTTGTTTTGATTCAAACTCAGTTCCTCCTGATCTCTCTCATTATTCACTGTTGAACTGTTTAATGCCAGAGTTACAGGCCAACTGGCAGAAAGAACACAGGGGAAGTATTATTTGCCTGCAACATGAAGTTGGATGTCTCACTTTCACTATTCTCTTTCACACCCAAGACAAATCCTGAGCTCTGTCAGAATGGCTCACATTGATGAAAATGCCAAAAAAGATACAAAAAGACAGCAAATGAAAGGCTTCTAGCAAGGCCTGTTAAGAATATCAACATAATACTTTTTTGCCTTTTGAAATCTTTGCATTACCTCCTCTTTTGTACAGTTAAAGACATTTTTTTAAGGAGACGGAGTGGAATCTCAGTTCCATTGAAATAAATGGTGAATTTCTAAATAAAGTTGCCAGAGGCAGCACTTCTTGCTTACCACTTTTGGTATCAAGCCTTGTAAATTACCTTTTTTGCTAACCAAGACCACTGCCTTCAGCAGGAACAGCTTTCTAGAGTTCCCTGGTGAAAGCAATATTCCTTTACGGACAGAAGAGAAAAAGTAGACGCATACTTGGAATCTTCACATCAATGTTAGATAAAATCTGCTTTTGATTAAATAAATAAATAACAGCTGCTGAAATCTTAGAACAGACATGACAAACTGCAAGTTGAAACGTTTGTGTATATTTGATGATTTGCATCAGGCATATGTAAGCATTAGTCTATCAGTAGTTCTAAAAATTAGGGTCACATTCAGCTGTACGAGTGAGAATCACAACAGTAAGTGGGAATTATAAGCAGAAGCCTGCAAAACACTGCTATGTGTTAAGCCTGGCTTGTATTTTAAAGATGGTTTTGCATGCTAACCAGTGTAGCTTTCATTCTAGACTCCCTTCTTGCTTTACAATTTTTTCTCCAGTTCTTCAGTTCTAGGCTTTTTCTGTACAGGCAACACTTGACTTATGTATTTGGGATGCAATTCAGTCTCTTCTCTGGTTCACCCAGCTCCCTTTTCCCCAGGTAACTAAAATGCTTTCACAAAAGCCTCTCCTTCTACTTTTCATCCAACACTAATTATCAATTTTCTCCTCTTTCTTAAACTAAAAAAACCCAATTATAATAAACTTGCCTTTCTTTGAATAATTTCTTGTTGTTTTTCAGAGGTTTTGTACGTACATGAGAGGAGGCATCTTATTTTTCGTTTTTGTTCCTTGTGCATTAGAACATAAAGATGAGTGGTACTGGCATATTCGTCTGGATCTATCATGTTACAGTTACTGGTACAAATCTTCTGTTGTCTATAGGATACCGACATATGCTATAATTATTGTTCCATCACTGCCCTCAAGAGTGAACATCTGCTCCTACTCTATCATCACAGTTTTAATCTTCTTGTAGCTCCTGTTTCCTTGAAGAACAATCCAAATGAGACAGACCCTGTCTTTTACTTTTCTCCAGTTTTTGAACAGCTTCCAGGCTTTCACCAGAGAGATGTGAATACCTCGAGCTCCCACCAGTATTCATTTAAATGAAAAACTGAATTCCCTTTAGCTGTGCTTGTGCCTGTAAGCAGATGGAGTGAGGTGGGAAACCAACTTGCTCACAGGCATAAACACAGTAACAGCAAATTGAATTCGCTATTCAAGAAGTGGGGGTCACAGTGCTCCGAGAGCAGCAACAGCCGCTCTGCAAACTGCATCAAGTGTGGGAGCTGCAGGATTTGCTTCAATATGAAGTGTCCTCCCACCAGCTTGCAGGCATTGTGTTCTCTCACAACCTTTCCCAACTGTGATGGAGAGCCCCCATTCACCCATTCCGCCCCAACTCACCTCTGTGCTTTACACAGTTTTAAAATTTTTTGTCTATATCCTTCTGCCAGGATAAATTTTACCCTTTGAAGGCACCAAAAACAGGAACAAGAATTAAATGTTCCCACAGCAGATATCAATTCAGGGGTTAAGCGCATTCACAGGTACATGAAGGAATGCTTTTGCATTGATTTACAGTTGGACTTAATGATCATAAAGGTCTTTTTCATTCTAAATGATTCTGTGATTCCATTGTCAATACACTTCTGTGGTGACAGTGCATAACCAAACATGCACTCTCATCTTGGCAGTGCTAAAGAGCCTTTGCTGCTCCAGCATTTATCCCCACCTGATGAACACAGAAGATACTGTGCCCATGATGCAAAAGAAACATAGTCTTTAATAGAATGAGTCACAACTTCAAGCAATGTAAAACTCGGTTGAGTCAGAGCCAAAATGCTGAATGTGAAAACTGCATCACTATCAAACCCTTACATTTGACAATTTTTTTCCATTTACTTGAATAAACCATAACTTGGATGAAAATGCCCTGGCATATTCTGGTGCATGAAATCCATATCTAATTCCCTCTTTCTGCTTTCCGGTCTGACTCTCCAGGATTTAAAGCTAGACCAACCAGTGTTGTCAAACAGCGTTTTCTCCTTTTGTTACTATTCACCAGCCCCGTCTCCACTGCTTTGGAAGACAGTTTTGGAAGCAGTCCACACAAGAACTAAGTCTGCTATGCAAATTTCTGCATTGTAACTTTAAATTGTTCTCTCATAATGAGCCTCATGCAACAGCAACAAAACCAGTCACAATTTTGATACCATATATTAATCTTTCTGATTATTTGAGGGTGACAGCTGCCTGTGCTTGGCATGTTTTTCAAAGCTACATTACATTTCACTGTCCTCTTTGGAAATAATGTTTGTCTGTTGCTTTACAGTAAATATTTCATATGTTCAACAATGGAAGAAATAATTCCTTTGAATGTTTTATAATAAAAAATATTTTTTTAGCTGATGGTGAAGACTGAATCAAAGAACAATTTTAAATCATCAGGAATAAATCTGATGTCTTAGTATCTGCTGCATTTGAACCACAGCTATACACAACAACATTTACATGAGTGCCCTCACCATCTTAGTTGAAAAGGACAAGAAAAACTGTTTTTTGGAAAAAAAAAAAAAAAAAAAAAGCTGACTGTAACCTGTTTTTAGAAAAAAGGCAGATGTGATTATAGCTCTCCAATTCACCCTCTTTGTCCCCTGCTTCAAACTTCTTGGCTAATTTCAACAAAGTCTAACAGAAAAATAAAAAGCTGTAAGGTATTAAGTTCCTACTTAATTCCTAAAAGTAGATACCTTATAGAGGAAAGAAATAAAAATTAGAGTGACAACTGAGGAAAAAGCCATGAGGTCAGAGACCAGAGCAGCCACGTGGGAAACAGTGACACAGTAAAGTGGCTACATTCTGCTGCTTGTGGAATGATTTGTTTTTCAGAAGAACCAAAAAGAGTAAAATGAGGTGCATTTGATGGGATTTTGATGCGGTAGATATCGTCCTGCTCTTAACACCCAGCACTGAATGCAGGAGGCACTGAGAAATTAGGAGAACAGTTGAGTGGCACAAGACTGGGGGCAACCTTAGAAAGGTGTCTGCCTCAGCTTTCCTCTGTTCTGCATCAGAGAAGATTACAATGATGGAAGGCTGTGCCTTCCTTACAGAAGTCACATCAGCCCTCTCCTGCTGGGCCCCATCAATGTTGATCATAAACGTACATTGAAGCATGTCTGAAGTGGGACTCCTTGTGTCACTCCTTTGTTACCTGCAAATGGTTGTTAACTGGTGAAGTAAGAGGACTTGTCTACCCAAGTTTGGACATTCAGATCTGGTCATGCTGAATTGACATAGCTATGATACGCATCTAGCACAGGACACTACTTCAGGTCACATCAAAGCAGGCAGAGGTGGGATGCGGTACAACCTGATACAACATGACACATTGTGATTTTGTAATAAGTATCCGAACATTTTTTTAAAAGTATATAGGTATGCACATACTTCTGAAGAGTAATATTTACAAATCCTAAACAACAGTCACGGAACACAAATAGTTAGAAGGCAGGTTGCTGACTAGCACATTTAAAATTTTTTTAAATTACAGAGAAAAATCACTACTTAAATACAAAAGAGTGCATTTCAAATAACTCCTGAGTGACCTCTGTGTTTGCTCTCTTGTTGCACCCTTGCTGCATTGAGTTTCAAACTAATGATGTATTTGCTTTTCCTTAAAAAAAAAACTGAAGCAAAAAATAATTTGTGGCATATATGGCTGGCTAGACTAGTCTTAGCTACCACAAAGGAGTTAAAATGTATAAAGGATTTGTTGATAACAGGAACGTTGCTGGGTTCCATTTTCTCCCCAAGGAATAGGAGTCAAGAATGCTCAGAGCAGGGCAAAAGTATCTCAGTAATTCCTTGAAGAAATTTCATATTCCCTAATCCTCAGACCCCTCTTGTTTTCAGAGAAAAACATGTGTTTACCATCGTAAAGCAAATAGTTCACAAATGCCAGCATATGACAAAATTCTGTCCTCATTAAAACTGAAATAGTAAAATGCTGCTGGAAACCCTTATTTTTATGGATTTACACCAGTTGTATATTGGTTTAACTTGAACATCAATTGTCCCAGAGGAACAGAAATAACGTAAGTGATTCAGGAAATTTGTTGGAAAGACAGTGATTGCATACAGTTTTAATATATTAAAAGTTTTCAGTTTGAACCAGAAAGGAAAATAGATGTATTTAAAAAAAAAAAAAAATCAAATAAGGCAACATTCAGCATGCTCTGAAAAGACTTCGATTTTGACCTGATTAAAACATTGTGTTTTGATGGGCTAGTTTCCTGGTGTATTTGTACTTGGTTGTTTTATTCATTGTTTAGAAATAAAATATTTTCAAATACCAGAACCAAACTTTTACCAAACTCTTAAAAAAAAACCAACCAAAACAAAACAAAACAAAACAAAACAACCCCCCCCCCCCAAAACCAAAAACTACAACAACAAAAAACGATGCAGAACATTTAAGAGGTGCTTCACTTTAAGATTAACCAATAAGCCTTGTAGTAGAGTTATTGCATTGAGTTCTACCCAAGTGCTGAATCCGTGACCAATAGCACCAGCTTTCAGACAGTGTGTGTGCAGGAAAGTGGCAGGCAAGAGGCACGGGAGCAGAGAGGTCATTGTCACCAGCGATACCTGCTAACAGATGACAGGATATTGCCCCATCCACAGCTGTGAGGGAGAACTACCCCGGCAGCTGTGATGGCTTCTTTGAAATTGCATGAAACAGATCGACCTTGACGGTTACCCATACAATGTTGCAAAGTAAGTGAAAAACAAACAAATATAATCCAGAAAGAGCAACAAAAAAAGTTACATTTTAAGTATTTTCCAGCCTGGCAAGGAAAACATTCCTTTCTTCTTTCCTGAATACAAATACATGAATGAGTTGAAATTGACATACACAAGGGATTACTAAAAGCTAATATATTCGCTATTTTTCTACCAAAAGCAAGGGACTTTTTAAATAATAAAAATAAAATCAGTTCAGATGCAAAGTCTTATTTTTGGAGACTATTTTAAAAAACAAAAATAAAGAGAAAAGGGATTTGGCTTAGTGACATGTTAGCAATGATTCCTGGAGAAGAAATGAAATAGCTGGAGTCAGTGACATTATAGATTTTTAAAAATCCCACACAACAATAAACAAACAAAAAAAACAACAAAGAAAAAAGAGAAAAGAAAAAAAAAAAGGAAAGAAAAAGCTGAAAACAAAGACTAGAGTTGGCAATTCACTTCCCACATGTCATTTTTTTCACAGTTTACATATTGGCAAAATACTTTATGAAAGAAAATAAAATTATCCACAATATGCTGAAACCATTTCATTTTGAACAATCTGGAGATCTTTATGTAAAAAAAAAAAAAATAAAATAAAAAATTAAGTTGGATTGCTCTTTCATGCTACCTAAAGTATAAACTGCCAAAGATTTACATGTTAAAGTTACTTTTGCACTCAGTGAGCTTTCATGCTGAGTCCTACATAAAATGACTCCTTTATAGTCTGGATGCTTGTTATTGCTATCTTTTAAAAAAATTAATTATATTGTAAGAACAAACACATATATCTCAAATGATTATGTGTTGGAGATGAAGAGCAAAATATTTACTAAATGCTTCCAACTAAGGCCATTTGAACTTCACTTACACTCTCAGTTCTCCATGAAAACTCTGAAAAGTGTGTTTTACAGCCTTGATATTTGCACTTAAAAATCTATTGGATTTTGATGTTATTTCCATTACACTGGTGGATTCTCAGGGCAAATTTCCTGCTGGTATCAATGTCGTGATACACTGCCCTTTTTCCTAGCTAAGAATTAGAACTTCATTCTCCCAGGAAGTACAAAGGATGGAACTAAAGAGAAGTATGACAGATACTTAAGAACAAGAAATAAATACAGTAATCAGCAGCCAAATATTATGATGAGAATAATTCTAGGGCTGGTATCCTGAGTTGTATATACACACACACACATAAACATACAAACACATTCAAACACACACACACCTTTCATTGCAGATACAAAATCTTTGAAGTAAGCCTTTCTGGATCCTCTGCAACGTAGTGTTCAAGCATTTTGGTGGTAGGACTATGGTGCAGTGTATATATATGAAAAATGTTCCCAGATAAGCTGTTTAAAAAGTCTCATTTTTTTCTTTGATTTTCTACATTCCCTTTAATTGCTCCAGAAACCACTCCAACTGACTAGACGGTACAGCCAATATATAAACAAGGGTTCTCTTACCTTAAAACCCTATATAAACAAGGGTTCTCTTACCTTAAAACCCATCATAAAAATGTTTGCTCTGAAAGCTGGAGGTTCTCACAATTCAGAGATCACCATGCATGCCAATAAGGTGTAAGAGTCGAAAACATAAACTGCCAAAACTGTCAGGTTCATGAAAAGTGCTAAATCATTCTCACAGGCCACTGAATTGTCCTGCACTTCAATTGAAACCTAAACCCCACCACCTGCTTCCTCCCTTCCCTGTCGTGTTCTCTGTGTGCTGCGATAGACTGCTCTTTTATCTCCCACAGCATTTCCCTTTTCTGTGTTCTCCCTACACTTCAGAGAAGCAACTCCCTTCCCTCCCACACTCCCTTTTTACAACGCCAAGGTTTGATTTACATTAAATAAGGATGAGAAACACAATTAACCCTGTACTTGCTGCCATGCTTGAGCTAACTTTACCTATTATCTGGCTGATCAAGAACATCCTCTTAGCTAGAACAAAAAACCTGACTGAAAGCTTGGAACGTGTTTATGTGCTTGTCTTTATCTTTTCAGTGTTCATTGGAAGAGCATGTTTGGAGAGGTCCTCTTGCAATCCAAGGAACTTTGGGGTTGTAAAAGTCATGACAGATTGAGAGACACCTGAAAATAATGACATCTCATTGCCTTTATGGCTCACAGCACCTTTCATCCAGGAAAAGTACCACATGTTGAGAGCAGTCATTTTATCCATCAGTGAAATGTAGCTGTTTTGAGGGGAAAATGCAGTTAGTGAGTGTTTCTGGCCCAGTTAATAGGCTAGTTAAGGACACTGGGGGTGCAGGCATTTGAGGAAGAGCAAAAATCAGTTTGCTGTGTACCAAAATGATCTTTCTTCCTTTATTTAAAAAAAGTTGCTGCAAGGTTTCTGTGCTTTATCCTGGAAGACAGTCTGGTTTGACTTGTCTATCTGATAACCAGAAAAAATATAATACTATTCCCCCCCCCCCCCCCTTGTTTCCCCCCCCCAATTATCATCAAAGCTTAAGTCCCACTCCCACTGGAGGTGTGGTGAGCTCTAACTGAAAGGATGAGCCTTGCAGCCGCTGGAGCTGGATTCACTAACTGGTGAGCTCTAACCATAATAACACACTGACTTATGTGTGGCTTAGGCTGTCCCTTAGTACAAGTGGTCAGTGGCTTAGAAAAAACAGGAGACTTCTGTCTGGAGACAGAGGACTGTGGTTCCTTTTTCAATTGAACACAAGTAATTGTTTTAATACTTCAAAATGTATCACAAACATTTGAAAACAGAAATATTAGCGCTCAGTAAAAGTTACAGAGAGAAACTCTGTGTTATGGTTATCACAATGGTTTTGGTTCTCAGCTAGACACACTCCTAAAATATACAATAGCCAAGAGTGCTCCTTGCTTTAGAAGAAGGGCAATGTGTTCTGTATAGAGATGCACCCTAGAACCAGCCAGGAAAATAAACACCCAAACTGTAATTTCAAACAGACACCACAGAACAAAAAAAAAAAAAAAAAAAAAGGAAAGAATAATTCAGTTAATAATCCATATTTATTTCAAAGTTCTTTAAAGTTTTCCCCCAGCATATCCTTATTTTGTAATTTCTGATTATACAGATGTGAAAGGCAAGCACAGCTGTAAAGCTGTGTGAAAACTGTTGGAGAAAAACCTTGCCCATTCTAATAATCTGTTGTAGATGTTGCATCACGCTGAATGACAGACAGATAAATAAGAATTTCTTTTTGTATACACAAGTTACTAAGAATAACCTTCCATCAAATAGTACAAATAGTTTGGCAATGTTATGTCTATAATTCAAAAAATAAAGATTTTAATGGTTGTAGTAACTGCTGATAGAATAATAGATATCTTTCATTATGATATAATCATGGGACAACACTTTCATAGTTTTAGTATTAGGAAACAAATAATGTTGCAATGTAAGTTGTTGCATGAAGATCTTTTAAATCACAGTTCCATATGACTTACAGGAGAACATGATGACAATCCACAAGCCAATTCTGCTAATTATCAGTGCAACCATAGTCAACCAACTTGCCATGCTGTCACTGTTTTATCATATACTGCTTTACAGTTTGTTCTTTCTGTCACCAAACATAATACATGGTGAACAGATGTGATTTTGAAGAACTCTGCCAAATTTGTATTGTCCTTATGTTACATAAATTATTTTTCTGGTGCCAGAGGCAGCCCAAACTCCTCACTTGAGACCATTAAACTGCTGGCTTTGGGAACTTCTGTACCACATTGACTTTTTTGTCTATGTATTCTACCGATAGGGGTGGAGGAAAAGAACCTTGCTTCTTCTTTCTTCCTCTGGAAGTTACTTTTCTATCAAGAACAATCATAATCCATTTTGTCTCTTAGCAAGTCTTGAACTACAGTTGAAAGGAAAATATGGTGTGCCACTCTTGCCCTATGTTACCTGCTTTTGGACTTCAAGAAGAGAAATGTGGAAAAGCAAGCACTTTTACTCTTCCCACCTTTTCCCTCTAGTACTTTACACTGACCAGTGACACAAAGAAAGCTTCAGAGGATTTGTCTGCAATACTGAGTCCTTGCCAAGAAGGTCTCTGAGTTAAATGACTCAGTCAAAACATTTTTGTTACTTTGGATGTAACTGCAGTAATCAAGAAGCTTTGTACATTTATGTAATGCCAGTCCTAGAGGTCATAAAGCTTTATCAAATACAACATTTCTTTTCTAATACACAGCATCTCATACTGAAGAGTCTTGTTCATCTGTTAACAGCAGCATAAGCAAGGAGCTGCACTGACTGGGTGACAAAATTTGCGTATAAAAGACCCTATCTCGAGTTTATTTGGAACAAGAATAGTATTTGACTGCCTTTATGATACACTCTTGAATCAAGGTATCTCATTTTGATCCTTGTAAATCGAGATGAATTTTTATTTTCTTTTATTCCCCAAATATATTGGTAAATCTGGTGTAACTTTGAGTCAATAACCCATCCTGGTTATTTAAAACTATACAACATAGAAATCAAGACCAATGACATTGTGAAAGATTATCAATAGTGTAGTTGAGATCAGAACCTGGATCTTTTTGTTTTCAATTTTCTTCACTTTTTACTTCATAAAGGTTTATAGACTGGCTTCTCAGATGGCATAAATCTGCATTGATTTCTGTCTGGCATCAGTTGCAACAGTTCCTGCTGTGTGTTCATAGAAGTGTCATTCTCTTCTATGGAACTATCATGCCAAGCACATGTAGTATGCATTTTCTTGAAATGAAGTATGATTTACAACTATGACGTAGAGATAACAGATTTGAGGATAACATATTCTAATGTGGCAGACTGTGTGTATTTATGGGGGTGAATCCTGTCATTTTTTTGATCTAAACAGTGCTTAACTATTGCTTCAGATTCTGAGAAGAGCTTTATGGTATGTAGCTGAGTATGGGATAGAAATCCCTGATTTAACTCCAGTGCAGTGCTTAGCACAGATGTGTGGTGGGTAATGTAGGTAACAACCCTGCAGAGAGCTGCACATCATGCTCCAATGCAGGATATGTTACCACCCAGAGATGTTCTGTTTATGAATCCACCTGTTTGTTTCACTAGAAACTCCTGTAAACTAAGAGGAAGACCTACTTTATGCAGACAGTTAATTATTTATTGTAGTTTTCCCCTCAACTTTCCACAAGTAACCAACCTTTTCACAAGTCAGTCTATGAAAAACAAAATAAAATCTCTGCTCTACAGATTTCAGAATCCAAAACAATAAATTTCAGATGTTTTCTTTTTATAAAGTACTGAAGCCCAAAAAGTCCCACAGATTACTGCAAACACTTAAAGATATACTGAACAATGAATCTGGTTCTCTCTGCTTTGAATTTTCCCCATAAAACCCATATGAAGAAATGGATGAACGTTCTTCAGGACTGTAAACTCTTTAGGGTCTACAATCATAGAATCGTAGCTTACAATCATAGAATAGAGTCATTAAGGTTGGAAAAGACCTCTAAGGTCTTTGAGTCTAACTGCAAACCTGACGTTGCCAAGTCCACCACTAAACCATTTTCCCAAGTGCCACATCTACACATCTTTTAAATACTTGCAGGGACGGTGACTCAATCATTTCCCTGGGCAGCCTGGTTCAATGCTTGATAACCCTTCTGGTGAAAAAATATTTCCTAATATCCAGTTTAAACCTCTCCCAGCACAACTTGATGCTGTTTCTTTTCATCCTATCACTTGTTACTTGGGAAAAGAGACTGATACCCACCTCGCTACAACTTCCTTTCAGGTAGTTGTAGACAGCAATAAATTCTCCTCCGAGACTCCTTTTCCCCAGACTAAACAACTCCAACTGCTTCAACTGCTCCTCATAAGACTTGTTCTCTAGACCCTTCACCAGCTTCGTTGTTCTTTGAACATGCTCCAGCACCTCAATAATGTAAGTTGCTGCAGATTTTCAAAGGGGCAAGCGCAACAAAACCCCATCTCAGAGAGTATGATATTCAGAATTTGGATTTTGGTGCCTAGTGTAGTTCTGAACTGGCCGTCATTGTGCAGGATGTTCAGTTAGGACGAAGATGGAAGGGACCATCCAGTCTCCCTTACAGAGCATTGTCTCCTTGCAAACAAGACATTCCCCTATATAATGGGTTTCTTTTAGGACCATATGCAATTTATAATTTAAAGCACCCTTGAGGCTTTTCTAAGTTGAACCAGGCCTGGATCAGTCATAGCTGTGGGAATCTGGAAGCAGCAGAATCTGTCATATTGACAGATTCAAAGCAAAGGAGCCAAATAAAGGATATTGCAGCCCTTTGGTTTCCATAGTGCAGACAACAAAGCTCTTGGGCTAGTGCCCAGTACTATATATGGGAAAAATGGGTAAACTGTTCTTCACAGACAAAACCTCTCTTAGCATAATTCATCTGTTGCTGTGCTTCTAAATTATTCATTTTTTTGATTAATGAAAATATGCTAATTATGAAATTGCTGTTAAAAAGGTATAAATATATTTCATTGCCTAAAGTAATTAGAATAAGTAATTACTTAAACATTATGATTTAAAATTAAATGATTTCTTTGATGGCAAACTGAATAAAGAGAAGATGCCTAATGTGCTTGATAGAAACTGCTTAGCTTCGTGACAGCCCTGTTTAAATTGTTTACATAAGAGATATATATATGTGCTTCAGAAAATCTTAACACTGATACTAGTATTTTCAAAGATCATCTTTTTCTTTGTTCATTCATGTTTTGTCTTGATCGCGTAAGAAATATGGCACACTAGATTTAATTCAAGCAAGAAGTTAGACAGACAGCCGACTTCTAGCTTTCAATGATATAGTTACTCCTTCCACGGCTGCATTTTCAATTTGTTTCCATGATTTGCTGGACGATAGCCATGTGGTACAGGAAGTTCTTTGCTACTCAGAACAATGGGGTTTTTTTCTCATTCCTCCCAGGAATCAGCAAAACCCTTCAGATCTTGTTAGGACCTTTTCCTGCAGACAACCACATACATCCCACTGTGTATCTGTGACCTTGACAGGTCCAGATGAAGGGTTCAATCTTATCCTCAGCAAGGTGTGGCAACTGTTCTGGTGCTCTGGTTAAACTCTCTTGTTTCTTTTTTCCCTCCTTCATCTGCTTCCTACAAAACCAGTGCCGCTATATAAACACAGACTCCCACACTTTCATACTTTTTTCTGGTTTAAATGTTTTTATCATCTCTGGCATTCTCTATCACTGATAGCATCATTCGTAATGGCTATGTCTTTCAAGCTCCTAGACTTTACCTAAGTACTCCCACTGTGGTGAGGATAGAAATTTCCTGCCATCGGGTCTGTCTGGTGAGCAGATGAGAGACTTCCTGTGAAAATAAAAGGAAGAAGAAATAAAATGTAAGAGAGCAGTGAGCAGGTGATATGGATCATTTCTCAATCAGGCATAGAAAAAAAGTGATATTAGTAATGATCATAATCAAGAAAGGCTCTCTCATTAGTTATACTGTTCAGTAGTAGCTCCTTCACTGATAGCTCTATATTTTCCATAAGGCTAGTGTTTTCCGTCAAACTCATCCTTACGACTTTCCATGCTGGGAGAGTACTAGGAGCTCTAGGAGCAAAACCTGTTGTACAAAAATCAAAAGGAGTATCACTTCAGCCATTTGTGTAGTCACCTACGTGTTTTAGAATAGGGCGACTGCCCAGGAATGCATAGCCAACTATCAGCATGAAGAGGTCTGGGACGTAAAAGTCAGCAACAGCTTGAGTGAGCTGAAAAGCAGCAGAAGATAGGGAGGTTTCTTCAGGAGTTTTCAGCTGTGACCTGTGGCTGTGTTATCCTGCAAGACGAAGGCTAAGACAGGGGAAGCATAAGGTTTTTCGTCAATTCTCAGCAGAAATATGTGAAACATCCTCTGAACATCCTGGGTAAAGCAAAAGGCATGGCTGATGTGTTGGACTTACTTTGGAAGAAGAAATCTTGGTGAAAATAGAACTTGACTTATGTGGTTAGCTTTACAGTTAGATACTCAGACATAATATCACTTTATGCTCTTGCATTCTATGGATTCCCATCCCACAGGTTTTGGACATCATCAGGACTATGGCCAGGAGGTCGGGAAAGAAGGGCTGACTCCGGCTATCTAACAAAACTGCCCTGAAGTACTAATTCATGTACCAGTAAGCAAGGTTTACACAGCCTGAATTAAGGCACCTGATCAGCTCAGTCAGTGAGTAAATGAGATGATATATTCAGGCCTGAGTATAAGAGACATTGCGGCAGAATTTTCATGTTCCATCACTGGTTTTGGGCAGTCAGTCAGATCTCAGCAACCCACTGCAAACTACCCGTGGCTTGGCTGCTGGCTTTCTATTAGAAAGACCCATCATCACTTCTCGTGTAATTATTCTCTTAAGATTATTTCTGCAGTGCTTGGTGTGAACAACATTCATAAGTTTGCACCTGTTGATTTGTGGCAACAGAGTCTGATTTTGTCAAGTAATTCAATGAAGTTCTGCCAGCACTAGGATGTCAGAACAAGTGGAAAAACCTGAATAGACACATTTGTCAATCACATTAGGTGTCCAAGATGAAATAAGTGAATAAATGAAAGCAATTTTTCTGGTGAGCAGCTGCCCTCATTACTAAAGATCCTGCTAAGATTAAAGCTGTGGTGCCAGCTTCTTTTTCTCAGCTAAGGAAAATAAAAGTAAAGTTAATACTAACAATGTTTAATTTAAAATAAGATAGCTGAAGATACTTTCTATGAGCCAAATACCTAAAAAATAGTCTTTTGCTTCACCTGAACTACAATTTTTGCCTTGAAGATGAGAATCCAGTATGTAATTTTTTTTTAAAATAAAACCAAAAGAAAATCCTAAATAATAATAGCAACAACAGTAACATCAATAAATTTTCAATTGCAAAATCAAAATGCTATGATTCTACACTTTTATGGTTACACTTTTAAAAAATTATTTTCAGTTCACACTAAAGTACTTGAGGGAGACCAACAAAGCTTTCTGAAACAGCTTGACACTGCCAAAACCAGAGGATTCACTGAAAAAGAAACCAGTCCGGAATGTTGCCCAGCTTATAGCACC
Source organism: Falco peregrinus (assembly GCF_023634155.1). Classification (NCBI taxonomy): domain Eukaryota; kingdom Metazoa; phylum Chordata; class Aves; order Falconiformes; family Falconidae; genus Falco; species Falco peregrinus. The sequence continues at coordinate 65,670,899 of NC_073727.1, forward strand.
TCCCAGAGCATTTGAGCAAGAAACATAGTTTCTGTGAGTGTGCTTACAAATAGTAGCATCTCCTGAGCTTAAAGATTATGTTTAAAGGTAAAATATTAGCATTCCATAGCAGTGTAAATATTTCCCATTTCCATGAGGAGTCACATGAGGATGAAATTTAGGAGGATAGGACAGGACAGACCAATCTAACCAGGTGAAATTTTCAAGGATAACTACAAAGCCAACAACAGCAATACTCATGTAGCTAATGAGGAAACACGCCTAAATGATGGATGATACTACCTTACCACACTGACTTGCTATGAACCATACAGAAAGCTGACCTTGCTCCATAGAAATGAGAAGAAAGAAATTTTTGTCATCTATTACATCTAAGAATGAGCAAAGAAAATTCCAATGACATTAATTTATAATATTAAACATCAATAAGGGTCAGATTTGTAGCCGGACTAAATTGCCAGGTTACTAATGCTACACAGAATATTGTTATAATAGAAGTCTAGTACTACTTCCTGAGTTGCTACAAATAGTGACCATGCAATTATGGAAGCTGATACACATGTACTTACCTAGTCACCTAAAACACTTTAATCCTGACTGCATCTACTCTCTCCTTTGCATGTGCTCTTTCTGCAGCTTTTTCAGACATAGACACACTCACTTGCTTATTTACGGTTTAGAAATGGATTATATGTTATCATGGCACCAGGAAAGATAATTCTCTGCTTACAGAAAGTATCACGACTGTGGTGGTTAAGGATTGGATGCCTTCATAAAACTTACCCAAAATTTCTTACCTGCCTGGAAAACCTAGGTCATGCTGCGGCGTGAGGCCAGTGCTCTTGAAATGCTGATGACAGCCAGGGACCTGTTAGATCCCCTCATTTATCTGATGAATAAGTGCCTGCACTAGTCACTGAGCTTTCATTTTCATTTTTTACCCTGAGAAATTTTCACCATCTTTCAGGGCCACCTTTAAACCTGGGGTTCCCCGTGTTGCTTGGGGGAGGATGAGAAGCCCATTTAAATGAAGTGCAATTGCTTATGAAGCCATTCTGAAATATCTTGCTGTGGTACCCGCTCAGACTGCTTTCTGCCTGGATGTGTGTGGTTGACTTTCATCTTAGCATTCATATTGCAAATTAGTTAAAGCAGAAGCCTTTTCTTTCATGTTCTCTTTCTTTAATATTTTCATTGATTTCATAAAATGATTTTTCCCGTGCAGCTGCTGTTGTACCATGGTAGCCATGTAAACCTCTGTGGGATTAATGGCTTTGACTAAGAAGCAGAGAAAACATTGTAATTTTCCTTAATCTTCCTTTGAATTTGGAGTCTGCTGAAACCTGAAGCTCAAGGCTTCAAGCTGAAAAAGAATTTCATAGTGTGTGGTATCAAAACTGCTGGATCTCTCTGAGGTCCAGCATAATTTTCCAACATTTTGGGTGTAATTTGCCTCTTAATATATGTAATTTAATAAAACAGTGTTGTGGGTGTCTTTCCAGAGACAATATTAAGTAGATTCTGGAGCCAGTAAAATGTAAATTGAAGATTGTTTCATCTAGCTATGTCTATATTTGGATGACTTATAGAAATTGTGGTGACATTGAATTATTAAGACCAGGATTTTTTTGTTTCTAAATGAAATGCAGATAGTATTTAACATAAATAAAAGGAGATTTGAAGAGGATAGTTTATTTCTATTTAGTTATTTAATTTTTGTCTTTATTTGCAAAGTTTCTATAATACAGCCAAATTAGAATCATAGTATAATTTAGGTTTGAAGGGATCCCTGGAAGTCCAACCTCCTGGTCAGCACAGGCCAACTTCAAAGTTAAATGAAGGGAGTGCTGCCCTGACAAGTTTGAAAAATGTTGAAAACCGGAGACTGTGCCGCCTCTCTGATCATCCTGCTCTTTTTGTATATATCCAGTTGGAAGTTCACTTGTTTCAATGTCTGAGCAAAGACTATATACTTTCTGGTTTGTTCCTCTGGTGGAAGTCCATCTCTAGCTATGAGGAATTACTGTGGGTAAAATGACTTCTCCAGCACTGGGGAAGCTGGAACTACTCTCAACCTGTCCTAGCAATAGCTGTAAGAGCCACCACAGCACCAAGGTTAGCAGAGTCTTTGCTAGCTGTAGACTTCGTGGCTGTCGTTCCTTCCATAGCTACTGACTCTCTGTCCAGGGCTATGGAAAGATTCCGGAGATTTTCTACTGAAGTAGCTCTCTGAAAAAAACCTGAATAGATCCATATCCAGTTTAAAAAGAGTACTGACCAGAAAGCATACAGCTCCTTTTTGACTCATGTCATAGAATCATAAGGATTTTTTTGGTTTGGTTTTTTTGTTTGTTTGTTTGTTTGTTTTGGGTTTTTTGTTTTTGTTTTTTTTTGGGGGGGGGGGGGGAAGAAAGAAGAGTCACTCAGTCCATCAGTCCATCAGATTTACTGTAGAGACAGACCACTTTGTGCTTCCTCATTTCTAAAATATGTAACTGTTATATATATTTTTTTAACAGAAGACAGTGAAAAAATGGTACTAGATCCATTAGACCTTGGCTGCTTTTGACTGCAAAAGAAAAATCATATTCAAGTCAAACAAAATTCAGTGCAAGCTACAAACACAAACCATTCTAGCGGATGAGTACCGAGGAAGCTACATTTTCAGACAAATGTTTTGGCTGCCTGCCTCCTCCAGTGTTTTGAATTGCTTTTCCATTTTGCTCTTGTTCACATTTATAGCTTAGTGTTTTAAAATAAAAGCTGGCATATTTGTCTTCTTTCTATTACCTTGGTGCCTTTATCTCTCCTTCTCAGGAGATTTTTCTTAGTCTTTGCACATTCAGTGTCCAATCCAGGAAACCACTGAGACTGAGTTTCACACAGTCAGATGCAAACATGCTGAAAGCTGAGCATGTGCTCAAGCACTCTACTGGACTGCAGGCAATGGCAATCTTTATAAACTGCCTTGTTCTCTGGAATGGGGCGCGCATCGGTGCCTGGAGCCGTGCTCACCTGCGTGGTGTGAGATCGGGCATTGCCTGACCTTCATCCCTTGATGCTTCAGCATGCCGTGGCTCAGCCTGCAAGACAGCACGGATGTTGATAGTGCCAGTGTGAAAGTTGCTTCTTTCATGAAGTGGTGGGTGAGCAGGGAATGATGATGCCTTGCATCTGTCTTGCACATTTTCCACAGCGCAGAAACACCTTAACTAGTTCTCAGCAAGCCTGTTGCAGGACCATTTGCCTCAGCACAAGTTCCAAGCAGATGCATTTGCCTCTTTTATTGCTTCTTTTCTTGTTTAAGGGTTAGCGTACAATAAAAGTCAAGCTGCATTTAGAAGCCTGACTTAGATTTCACAGAGTCCCTTAAGAATGTTTAGAATGTTAAAAATAAGGGTGTTTCTAGTAAGGCTAGAGCTCCGTGGGTTTTAATTTCTCTTTATTCATTGTTTTTTACCAACCTTTGGGGGGCAACTCATCTTTCAGCCACATGACATGAATTCACTTAATTGCCCAAAGAGATGCTGTAAACCAAGTAAGTGTTTTATTTTGGATATCAGTGTTCGAATCCATCATTTTTTTTATTCTGAATTAGAAGTCGTAGTACTGAGCTATTGAACAAGTGCCATGAGCAGTTACTACAGCCCTTAACCACTGACTGTGCTGTGAGGCCAGTTTTCTGCAGAAGTAAGGCCATGCCTATACCAACAAGCAACAGAATCTGTGCAATGACACAGAAGCATCCACCCTGTTAGCACAGTTCCTGGGAGTCTTCTGGGTGTAAACCCATTAACAGTGTCCCAAACAGTCCTGGAGCATGATTTGGGGATGGCGTGCTCTAGGGATTGCTCCCAATAGGCGATTTGGATGTAGTTACCTTGCTTTAAGAGTTAAGAGAGTTTAGCTGTAGAAATGTGGGTTGTGCAGTATCATTTGCCCTCAGGGACAGAGAATAGTCTCTGACCCATTTTATTTACTAGTATAGACACAGCTTTTAGAAAAACACCAAACTCGGCAATGATCTTTTTATTTGTATTGTGGTACCAATAAATCTTTTTTTCTCTCCACTGCATTGTTATTTTTTACTGAAAAGCCATTAAGCTGAACAGTACTTTAATAATGATTATCAAAACCAGGATCACAAAGGGAATAAAAAGAACACAAACATTGAATTTTCTCATAAATTTCCTCTATGACATGCTTAAGGTAATAAAAGTCAGTAATCCCAAGAGCAGGCATGTATGTATATTTTGTTAAATACCTTTAAAAGGAACATTTAATTAAAATATGAGATAAATGTAGTGGTTTTACAACAAAAAATGTCACATGGGTATACTATGTACACAATAATTAAGAAACTTCCCAGCTTGTACCTAAATACTTGATTTTCATATTTTCATGTTGCACAAATGTGTTAATTGGACACAATTATTTAATTTTTAAAAAAAACCAACCAAAACTAAATGAAACAACAACAACCAAAAAAACTCCCCAACAAACAAAACCACATAAAGCAAGAAGACAAATAGTTTAACATGAAGTTTGTGTATGCCCACCAAGTTGTGTTTTACCACAGGAGTTCTCAAACATAACTCCACTATACTTTTACTCCAGAGAGGGCTGATAGCCTGAGTAGCATATTATTTCCTCTCCTGTGCATCCTGGCAGAAAATTATTTCTTCTGTTATCTTTGTTGGACAAAGTAGGATGGAGCGCTATGCAGGAAGACTACACTTTTCTGGATGCACACTACACTTACACTATCAAATAAATGGGGTCGAGGGGTGGGTGGCAGGGTGAACCCTGAGACAAAAGTGGCATGTGAAATGCTATTTTTCTCAGCCTCCAAAGAAGGAGGACCTTGCCCATATTGCCTCCTGGGAGTGGTGTCCTTATGTCGGGTCTGGCCATGACCTAGGAAAATGACAGCTGGCATGGGTGGAACACCTGCCAAAGAGTATGTTGATAATCAAGCAGCATGTACAACCACAGACATCAGCAAGGCTCAAATCCATACTTCCTCTGTCCCTGTTTATTAATACGGATATAGCCATGGGCTGAATGGCAAGATGAGGGCTTGACCCTAAATCTGGAAGCAGTTGTCTTTTTCTGCAGTGTTCCCCATGTGTACAGCCTGACCTCAAATGTAGCTGTTGAACTTTGGGGCCTGATTACACCTTACAACAGGGCAATAACTTTGTAGGCAAAGTTACCACATGCAAGGGAATCATTCACGGAGCTAGGAAGAAGTCAGTACTGATAAGATAGGATGTCAAGCTAGAGACTTAAATGATAAATTGAAAGCAATGGGAAGGAGGCAGTGGATGGTGGATATACAGTATGACAAAGATCATAACACTATAAGTTATGTCGGATTAGGATATTGCTTGTTAGTAGAGTATAGGATAATATACAAAGAAGTCTCTTCTGAATAAAAAAACACCATTTAGTTCTAGCATGATTTATATGGTTAATGCTGTCATTCTGTCCTTTGAGCAATTTGCATTAGGTTTCAAAAACTCTTTGGATTATCAGTTTTAAAACTTAATGTAAGTATTGTGGAAAGGATTACTAAGAACAGATTTAAATGCATTAAAAATTTAGTTTCAAAAAAGGCTAAAAGAAATCTGAATCACTATTAAAAAGACAAAACTCTACCCATTTTCTGGGACAAAACTGTTATTTCTTTTTATTTATTAATATTTATTTTTAATCTGGAAAAAACCCCAAGATGTCTGTGTAAAGATGGATTTTTTAAATGTGGCAATAACAAAATATTCCAAATTCCACAGTAGCTTTTAAGCTAGAAGGATAACATTTTTTTGAGATGAGAAAAGAAATTGTATCCCTTCAAGTTTTTTGGACTTCAACTTCAATATTTTTTTTTGAAAAAAAAACCAACCACAAAAAAAACCCCAGAAGCAAGACCAGTTTGGACAGTGACTGGACAGGAGAATTATCACCCTAGTGCCTAAGGGAGAAAGAGTATTAAGAAAGCCACTCTTGATCTTTGTAAATATCAGTCAGACCATAGATTTCAGTTATAACCTTAAATGCAGCATGGAGGGTGTTGAAGAACATGGTATCCTGACAGCAAGTGCATTAGTTTCCCCTTACTTTAAAACAGAGGTTTTCAGACTAGGAAAGAGGACAGCCACTTCAACAGCACACTTTAACATTGTGCCTTTATAGGGGTAAGGGCTACTTCTTACAGAGGGCTAAATAAACATGTTTTCATGGTAAGCTCTGTCTGTGTTTTAAACTCAGATGGTCTTGGAAGTAGGAAGGAAGAATCTGTGCACTGTACAAAGCCAGGAGACAAAGATGCTGCTTATCACTGTGGCAAATGTCATCCTGAAACCAGCAGGACCCCTAGAGCTTGGAGTAACTGCTTCCCTCCCTCCTGACCTTCCCTCCATAAGAACAGCCTCCATCTCCGCACAAGGGAGTTGATTTAGCAGAAAAGTTGGAACCTCTGCATCACAATAGTGTAGTTATATCAAGACCAAATAAAACTAGTTTTGCATGGTTCCGTGTAGTCAGTGGAGTTCACAACACATCATCTTACTGAGGACACTAGCCCAGCGAGGATTGTTTTAATAAGTGAAGGCATACCTGCCCTATGGAAGGGGGGCCACAAAAAGCGATTGCTATGGGAACTGCCAAACAGGAATACTTAAATTTAGATCTATAACCCTGATATTAAGGAAACAAATATCAATGGTCTGCTTTTCAGAGGTCAAGTCTTTCTGAGGGAAGAGCTTACTGATTTTTGACAACAGATACTTAACCACTCCCAGTGTCCCAAGTATTCCATAAAACTTCAAAGAGGGATGCAGAAATGGCAATGTGTCCTTAATAGAATTCTCAGCTTTCCTTTCTGAGAGGTTTCCTATTGAGCACCTAAGTTTCTCAAGTCACATTGACAGGATTCCTTTAGATGCCACCAGTTTAGTTAGTACTAGCTGGCAGCAGGCACATGGCAGTGAAGGAATTGCTGTCAACACACTGGCCTGAGACAATGACCCCAAGGTGACACTATCACCCTCAAAAAGATAGCAGAATTTATTTAAGCTACTGTGGTTGTAACACACCTGGCAAGTTCTGCATTTCATAGGCGTTTACTTTGTTATAAGAAAACAACCACAACCCATTATGAGCCAAACCCACAAACACCAGTCCATAAAAAGATTAATTTGATGCCATATGGTAGTGAACTTCATCAAAAAGAATGGCAGCCTTATTTTTATAAAACCATTCTGCATATGTCACTTTAAGTAAAATATATGATTTAGCTTATTATGAACATAGATTTTCCTTCTCCATATCAAAAATCAGGAAAGGTATTAATCCCTTCACATTAGCTTTAGATCATCAGTACATTGCCATTCAATCTGAACTTGCAAAGTGAGCGTGCAAAGTTATGTAGCATGGCAATCACTCCTGAGGTATGCATGTATATATATACACACACACACACACATGCATGCAAATCAATGTACATACATGTGCCCATTTATGTGAATGTGTTTTATTTGTGCACAAGCATATCACAGATCTCCAATCCATACAACAGCACTGAGCAGAAGAATTCAACAAGCTCATTTGAATGTTTGAGGCTTTCTTCCATATACAGATGTTCCAAATCACTGCAGTTAAATATCAAGTGATTATTTTTTGAAAAAAAGTGATCAAAAGTAGTATTGCTTGAGATGTAGGTAGTGAACACTAGGAAAAACTAAGTTAATTCAGATATTTTGGACAGTTCAGAAGGCCCAGTGTAAATTGTGGTGATTTTCATAGATAATAAACAATGGCTAGGTTTGTTTTTTTTGTGGGAGGTGTAGGAAGAGGACGTCACACTTAACTTTGGTTCAAAACACCTCTGCCCCTGTGTTGGCAGTTAAGCTTTAGAACAGTACAAGAAAACAGTACTTCTTCCCTCAGGGAGTAACCTAGCAGATAACATAAGGAAACCTTGCAGCTTCTGTAAGTTTCACTGGACTTTCCCCAGGAAATTGCCCCATCACTGGCTGAAGACAAGATATTGTGCAAGATGGAGCCCCACACATAGCATTAAAAAAAAAAAAAATAAAAAAAAAATCACAAGGATATTTTAAGGCAAGAAGTTACTACTTGATAAACTCATGTTGACCTACAAGGTACAAAGCATAGGCTTTCTTCCTTTCTGTGAAAAAAAAATAAACTTGGTTGAATAAATCTACTTTCTTATCTTCTGCTGGACCACTCCTCCATCACATTCCTAGTGTCTCTGTGGTGACCTTTACACATCTAAGGTAATGTTCATATGACAGGATTGTGTTTTAAAATGTCATCCTAACAACTCTCAAATAATAGTCTAGTGATTACTATTAATGGTCTCATCACTAAACATGAAATATTTACAAATCTGAAATCTGTACTTACTCCACTAACAATGAACATCGTGGACTGCTTCTGCTGTTCCTTGAGCCTATGGACATTCTATCTGTTACTGTTGAGCAAAGCTTTGAAAAATGTTTGTTTCATTACATTTATGGCATATTAATCAAACACCTGACCATTTCCAGGCTTGAAACCTTGACTGTATTGTACATAGGAACTGAGGATATCATAGAAAAAAAAAGATTATTATCTGAAAGGTATTTTCATATTTTTCAGCTGAGATATATTTTTGTATCCAAATGAAGCTATATGGATGGCACAGTCCTTAATGGTGGGTATCCTAAAGTCAATTCATACAGCAGAGTACGATGCTACGCAGTCATACCAGCTCTGAGCAGATGAGTGCTGTGTCAGTTCTGAATAAGATCCCAAGAGCACACAGCACATTAGGATGGCACATATTTAGCTATTGTTTTCAGACACACACACACCCACCAATTTTGATGACTTCCTAAACAAGTTGTGGAAGAGCACTCCATTAGCTGCCCTGACTTAGATAACAGCTAATCACAAAACTGAAGAGTGATAATATCTTCAGTACAGTGTTCCTGCCATATCTACGTGAAGACATCAAAGTCCGTATCAGTAATACTTAAATCTGTTTTTTTAAATAAAATAAATAAACTAGTCTTAAAATAGATATGCACAATGTCATCAGAGAGGATAGAAAATAATCAGAAACACATGAATGATAACTGGAACTTTATTAAATACTCAGCAGAGAGATTTGTAGAAAATGAGTAAAGGAATCAAAATAACTCATGGAAAAATCTATAGTCAACAGAGATAAGAGCAAAAGTATGGAGGGGATTTTTTAGAAACAAAAATTCCAAGTGCTTTTAGTTCATTATTCAAACTGGTAGAATTGTCATTAATAATTGTAAGACCTTAGGAAGGGCAGAAGTGTTCAGTAAATAAATCTCTGGTGCCCTTGGGAAAAGCTTGACGAGATTTGAATGGAGATTTAGCCATTAGTAAGGAAACATGGAACACTAGTTTGAAAAACATATGTAGGGTCAGCAAGTCTGGTAAACTTGCAGAAAAGAACTTTTAAAGAAGCATTCATTTTTAGTACGTCTTGGGACACCATGAAAGCTCCAAAATATCTGGAGAAGGAAAAATGTGCCACTACGTAAGTGGTATAACCTAAGTACCTGTAGGGCTGTGGGACTGAAATAAGCAGGCAAAATAATGTAATAAATAATATGGGACTCTATTAATAAGGCATTCATAATAATGCCTATCAACAAATGTTGATAAAAGCAACTCTTGTCAAAGTAACTTGCTATTTTTGTCTAAAAGATTAAAAGTTTAGTTAATAAATGCACAAGTATTGATCTTCTGCCAGCATCTGACTTGGTAATGCAGGACATTCTGATTAAATTAGAGGAATATAAAATTGAAATAGCAAACAAACAAACAAAAAAGGATTAAAAACTTACGCTCTGCTACATTTCAGGATATGCTACATAATTCCTATCAACTATATGGGCTTTTCATTTATATATTTACACTTAGAGAAATTTTAGAAGTTAACTAAAACAGGAAATCACTGTTGGTAAAAGGTAACAGCATAAAATAAATAATGCAGAGGATAACCCCAAGATTTTGTTTAAGAAGTAGTAAGCAGTTCAGGAAATATACCTAGAATTAAACAATGTAAGAGGTAATCCCAGGAAGAAATTTATTTGATTATATCTGGAGTCTAAATTCCAGGAGTGTTTCTGAATTCCCAGATGCAGGTGCTGGCCCCTGCCACATCCTGACTTCCCATTAGCATGCTATCTAGATATGCACCAGCCATTTCCCACATCCCTGTCTCCATGTAGGTGAAATCTAAGCACACGATCTCATTATCCAAGGAGCAAGCAGGATCTGGGGTGTCTCCTGGTGTTCTCTTGCAGGTAAGCTTAGAGGCAGGCTTTGAAAAGAAATTGCTGATGGTAGAAGCAATTGCAATGGTAGGGTCAAAAAGGTGATCCTTGGGTGTATAATTACAGAAGGTGAAGCAGCAGCAGGGAGGTCAGATTGCATCTGCATTTGGCAGCAGTTAACTTTGGAATGCTAACTCCTTTGGTCTGAGCACATTTCAGGGATGTTATAGATTGCAAAGACCTCACAGGAAAGGAAAGTTTCAAGGACTTATGAAAAATTGAATGTTTCACTGTGAAAGTCAAAAGATGATCGGTCTGACTTAAAGAACAGAAGGACAAAGCATTACTTGATCACATTCTATATACCTTATTAAATTTCTGTTGCCCATGTAGAGCAGAAGTTTAAAAAGAGGTCTCCTGAATCTATAAAACCAGCTCACAATGAGGTTAATAGGCAGAATTTGAAGCTAGACATGTTTGGCAACTTTTTTAAAGACAGTCTTCAGATGGAAGGGAAATTAATTCATGGATGCTTTACTATAGAGGATGTCATACTAGGAGATCACAGTGGACCTACACATTAACCTTTGTGTATAAAACAGCTTTAAACAAGGTTTGAAACAAAAAAATGCTAGAAGAGCACCTTTCATTCCCAACCCTTTCACCTGCACATGTGTTGAAAAAATGGCCATTTATTCCTTTGCATTTTCCCCTAATCCTCATCTACAGTGCATTGCATACAGCCTCACACTAATAAGCTTACTTAAATTTAAGATAGCTTGGCAGTGTTTGAAAAGAAAGGTAAAAAAATAAATATTTTAAAAAGCACAAGACAAATTCTATCCTCAGTTATACCTAGTCATCCTCATTAAGCTTAGTCTGTCAGGAAGTATAAAGGAGATCAGAATCTGACTCTACCATCATCACAGATGACACTACATCTTGATACCTAAGTAGTTAGACATAATTTTGCATATATTATTACAAGCTAACAACACAACCATACAAAATAAGTTGTATATTTATATAAACTAGATATCAGCAGCCAATCTGTGCTGTCAGATAAGAATAAATCCTTCTAATGCCATTTTCTGAAAATTTATGAAGTTGCAGGCCAAACCATTTACTTCTTTGATAGAACTATGTTCTTGAATCTATCTAATCAAAACTAAATTCAATTATGTTATTGCTCAGAAAATTTAGAATATGGATACATTACACACAAAGTATATTCTATGATTAATTCATAGTCTACAATTTTGCTACATTAGCAAACTCAAATGTGGTAGGATTGTTTTAACATGAGAATGACAAACAGGTCATTTGCATTATATGTTCCCTGCAGAGGGCTGAGGTTGTTTTCTTCTTAGCTGATGGATCAGCTTTAGAAAAGGAGACACAGATTATAGATAGAATAATAGCACAGTTAAATAATTGTTTGGAGAAGAAAAATGAAACAAAAGCCTTTTTCAAAACTATGGAGATAAATGTTAGTTTAAATATCATACAAAAAAAAAAAAAATCAGCATTACATTTAACATTTTGAGTATATTCCCACAAGGAAAATACTGACTCTAGGAGCAAGATATGTAAGTTTGAATAAATTAGTAGGTCACAGGGAACAAATGGGATGCAAACTCACCTTGACAAAAAAGATGAAGCCATCCCTATACTCTACAGGACCACTTTTCCAGGTATACATCTATCTTCAGTAGGATCTGTGCTTTATAACTCTAGCTTTTAGGCACCTAGAAAGGGAAATTTACAAGCATATTAAATAGCAATAACTAGAAGAGGGTTTTTTTTTTTTTGAGTATATGTGTATTCCTAAGTGTTTAATTATAGAATTCAAAGAAATAGCCACGTTTTCCAGTAAATTATACTGCTTATGTCAGACAAGGGTTAAAACATCCTGAGCTAAAGCGTAAAGGTCCTTATTTCTGGCACTCTCTCCCCACCATTAATAAGCTGTTAGTTAAATCCTGGATTAACTATATAGCAATTTACTTGAAATGAAAATGGAAAAGCACCTAAGGATGAAACCATTTGGAGTAGCACCTTTGGGTGAGACATCCTCTGTGCCTCAGTTATCCATCAATGTCAAGGGTCATAACAACCTTTTAAAGCAGACAAAAATTCAGTGCAAAAGAACACAGCAAGGTCATTTACTTTATTAGGAGGTTTTTGAAACTATAGTGATTCTGTCTGTACATCATTGAGCAATGTTTACAGATAGATGAACTGTATTAACTTTCAACAGACCACAGATAAATGTAATCAATTGTGCACAGCACTGTGCAGTGACACCTTCGTGATCTGAATGTCCCTGCTAATGAAGAACAGTTGTATGCAGGAACTAAATAACCTGAAGTGTACTGCTCAGTCTTGTTAAATAAATATGCAATCTTTTATGCCATTATTTTCTTTTTTAAATGTAAACTTACAAAGGTGCTTATTTTTTTATTTTAAAGTAAATTTTTGAGACAGGAATATGCTGTGGGAAGTCAAAATAGGAGGAACAGGAAAGACCATGGGCTAAGATTAAAATGATTGTTTGAGCTAAATTATTTTCATGGATTAATTTTGTCTTATCTGTTTGACAGCTTCCAAAATTTTGGTATCATCAGTGTGAAAAGAGATTTTTCTCCCAACTCAATTAAAACACATTTTCCTAAAGTGAGCTGAACATGAGAAGAAAACAGTCTAAACAGGCTGCCACTGCTGCTGTTGTATATAAAATACATAATCATGACAACAATATTTAAAATATCTAGTTACAAGGGGAAGAGATTGCCTATTTCTTTATGTTTATACAAGCATTTGGAAATAAAGCAAAAATAACTGATAGGGGAAAAGTATTCTTGCTTGTTTGTTTTAATGTGGATGTTTTTTTTCCCATAATACCTATCATCGCCTCTGTACTTATCATGAAAACTATAAACACAAAAATCATTCAGCTTTTCAAACTTTTCCATATGTTTTTTCCACACATGTTGGGAAAAGATGAAAATACTTGGAGTTCAGTATTCTATTTTAAAGTTAAATTATTTTCAGGAAATTTTTTTCAGAAAATCAGTGCAGCCTGATTTACAGACAGTCCAGGCAACAAGTTCTGATCCAGTTATTGAAAAAAGTATTACTCCTATTTATAGCCAGGAAAAAATATTGCTGCCTAGCAAATGTGCCAGAACTGACTCCTGTCCCTGTTGTCTTTATTTTTTGTTCACTTTACAGTGGATCTTTGGAACAGAGTAATTTGTAAGCTTGAAGAAGTCAAGAAAACTGTGGCCTAGAGTGAAAAAAACCCACAAACTGACAGTAGAATAATGAATTGCAGGATCAAAGTGTATATAGCAATAATTTTTCACCAGTAAAAATTCAGTCACTTTCCTGTTGCATTGGGGAAAGTGTGCAATATTATTACAAACCATTTTTGGGAAAAAGAAAATGATACATACTATACAGATGCACATACAGAATGCAGGAAAAAACAAGAAATTTAAAAGCAGCATAAAATCAGTAAGTTCAAGGGACTATCATCTAAGGGAAGAAAATCACTCCAGAGTTCACTGATAGCAAGATACTGCTTTTATTTCTCCGTCAGTTCTATAGCATGGCTCAATGCTCTCTAGTAAGTTGCTTTAAGTACAAGAAACAGTCTAACTCTGCACCATGGAACTGTGTTGAGAAGATGTGAGATAGCAAGGGAAGGAACAAAAACTGCATTTTATTCTCGCCTTTCCCATAAACATTAAGCAACCACTAAGTGTAATTAAACATACCATACTACATCTTCAAGTTGCACAACAAAATTGCATGCCTATACAGCTACTGTGATCCCTTAAGCTCAAAAAGACCTATCTGAATGTATATTCCCTCCAGCATAATCCCAACCTTTATTTTGCCCATCTCTGTTTAAACGTGAATCTGGACATTTGCTATTATAGCAAATCATCATCAGGCGTATGTTACCAGTCTGCTTCTACTGAAAAAAATATGCCACCTTCTCTGACAGAAAATACTGTACAGTTTGAATTAACCTCAAGATATGTAACCCAAGGTTCTTCTCTGCAGTGCAGAATTGCTGTGCAATCAACAAAGCTACTCAGAAGTGTGCCAGACTAGAGGCAGGAGGGAAGAACTGACAACTGGCTTCACAGTTAATGGACCATTTGGATTTGCCACTGGCAGGCCCAGAAACACAGGCACATCAGTGTTGGAAATATTTATACAAAACAGGGAAAGGAGGAAAAAAAAGCAGGTCATTGCCCATGTGTTAGAAAAAAACATCTATCACTGCACATATGCGCTAATCCCTGTTAAAAATCCTAGATCTGGGGTTAATTGGTCTTTGTCCACTTTCTTCATTTATACAAGAATGAAACAAGTATGACCAGGTCAAAACAGTATGTTTTATACTGCCTTTACGTTGATGTAAATACATTTGCGGTAGAAACTCACATCCCTAATATTCAATAGAATAATGCATGTGAGAGCAAACTAACAGGAGTTCATCCACCTACAGAAGAAAGGCTGAGAGCATGCCTGATAAAAGTGGAAGGGAGTCAAAAGCAGAATAAAAAGGTAGGTAAGTGGATACAGTCAAGTTTCCTGACTGTGGAAAGCACCTTCAAAGAGCCCTAAATTTCCTGCAATCACTGCTACTCCCCACAATATTCCTACATCAGAGAAATCAGAATTTTTCAGTGTGGCTACAGTTCTAACTAATGCTTATTGTGCTTTGTAGAAGTCAATTTTGCTTTTCTTTTGTCTAAAGATCTCATCCTGTATTTTATTATCTTTTTCACATTAGTGGAATTAAGTAGTTTTGTAATTTATTGTATTTTGCACAGCAATGATCAATAATCTCTTTAATGCATAATTCTGAAAAGTATGTTGATAAAAAAATAAGCCACTGGGTTTTGGTCACAGCTCAGAGACATCTGATCAGGCCAGATAGCAGTCCTGAGAATGGCTGTCACACTGCAGATATCTGAGATTTCCAAGCAAAACTGTGATCAGCATGCAGCTCCATTAATCTACCCCTTTCATTCTTTTCGTATGTCATATAATAATGGTAATGAATCAGGAAGAGAGTATTTGTAGACTGCACAATAGACATAAACAATTTATCATTTTCTGTTTAATTAAAGAACAACAATAAAAAGAAAATTATCCACAACGGTCCAGAGTCTACTGAAGGATTCAAGATTAACATACAGCTAAATGACTGTGAGGCCCACAGTGACCTCCACAGATGAGCACCAGGAGACTAAAGCAGCCCTGGTGCAAGAAAGTACAAACTCTGTGAACAATGCTGGTGCAAATTTGAGTTATGATAGAGATGTGGAATAAACATAATTTACAGTTTGAGAACTAAGAGGAGCAAAGAAGAAAAGGAAAAGAGGTAAAGAAAAAAAATATAAGGGTTTTTAGAGCAGTATTTCCTCTACACACAGAGAAGAACTCACACGTGTGCACACAGACGGCATTCTGTGAAACAAATTAACCGCTGGAAAAAAAAAAAAAAAAAGAAAAAAGAATCCTACCACATAATTAGCAACCAGTTTAATTGCAGGCACTAAACTGTTCTTTCTGGCAACACCCTCCAGTCATGTTTTTAATTGGGCTTGACTGTGTCTTGTAAGAACAGCCAGAAGCGAGGTGAGGTGCAGAGCACAGAGAGGCTCTCTCCAGGAGCATTGTGCTGGTGCTTAGACCCCTTTTTGCAGCTGGTCGGTGCCATTTGCTGCCACATGTTGTCATGGTATCATCTCATACAGCTGGGGAAATGCATTCTGTCTTTGTTCCTCACAGAAACGTGGCAGCTGATTTTTCCTCAGGAGGTGCCACTGTAGCAAGAGTAAAAGCTTTTACTGCACTTCTTCCCACACCTATTGGCTAAGCTGTACTTCATTCATAGCTTGCACCAAGTAGTGAGACTATAAACTCATGCTGCATACGAATGCACAGCACAGCAGTCATGCTTGAGTGGAAAGAAGCCCCAGGAAATTTAACTTCTACATGAACTATATTTACCTTTTAAAAAGCCTGCTTTCTATCAAGCTAGAAAATGCAGAGGAAGCAATGGAACAAGCTGAGGAAGCAAGGGAAGAGCATGTTATTTCTCTAGATATCCCTCAGTTTGCAGCCTGCCCTTGGCATAGAGGAGCTGTGATGTGCCACTTCCCAGAGTGACGCAGGGAACCCAGGGCAGCCAGCTTCCCAGCAGCAGGGCTGCTGCTTTCATTGGCTTTGTGCGCTCAGTGAGTATTCATTCCTCATTCTGCAAGGGAGTGGTCTTAAAATTTCAGAGTAGACTCTTAAAGAATATTCTTGAGTACCAGAAGTACCTCACGCCTCAGTCTCCTTATCTGTAAAATGGGATTCAAAGGCAAAATTTGAGTATTCATAGCTAAGCCAACACAGTAGCCTACCATAGATAGTCCTTCTCCTCAGCTCTGTGCAATGTAGGAACAGCTAGTTTTCAAGCATATTGACTTGTAGCCAGCCCTGCAATATTAACTAGTTTCTCCTGCTTTAAATACTGTTTTACTTTTATAAATCAGGCTTTAAATGAAATCTCATTAAGTATGTCTGTTGTCAACCCTTCAGAATTGTTCCAGTTTTCTACTACGTTACTTTTCTGTAACCATGCAATGATTTGCAGGTGGGATTCACCTCACCTTAAAATAGTTGTTTGAAAGTTAGTTGCCTGGTTTAAGTTCATCATCCAGACTTATCTATACTCGGTGAAGTGAGAGCCACATCCAGGTAACCGCCTTGTTCTAGCTGTTCCAGAGACCTACCCTGGAACGGCAGAATCATTCTCTGCAGGGGTTTTCCTCTTGCCAGTGACTATTGACAGTGTAAATATCATCATTAGACTCCGTACCTTGCTTAAAACAGCTGAAAGAAGTCTGTGATTTACCTCCCCACTGTGTTCAACCTTTAAAATAAAAAACATTTGTCTGTTGTTCCGCTTTGTGGTTCGTGTCTGTGGTCTTCAGCTGCTCATCTGAGGTTATACCTAAAGCACACACCAGATGATCCTTCTACAGACTCTGTATGTTTGGGTTTTCTCACTATGAAAACAAAAAAAAAGCATGAGATAGTAGGGCCAATGTTGGCTTACAGTAGGATCTTGTGCAACATTTAACATAACTGAATGCAAAACATATCCACATCCCAAAGTGGAAATAGATAAAGAGCACACTAAGTATGGGAAAAGAATTAATATCAGGTGACTTTAACTAAGAAAAAGAAAGCTAAATAATGAAAGATTAATTATAAACTTCTTGTTATGAGCACTCAAACTTGATCAGATCATACATGCTTATAATCCCAGGAATCTGAATATTTTATGCCCCAAACTAGTACAATTTAAATATCCACAAAATAATGCCAAACGGGTAACATGACACTATGGAGTGACAAAATTAATTTCCATCTTTTTTGTTATTTGGACAGTGTTAATAGATTATTTAAAGAAAAACATCATAAGCACATTTGTTGTATAATACTGGATTTTGTCATAAAGTTAGTAAGGATTCTGCAACCATTAACACAAAATATTAGCCATACTTAGAGGAGTGTCTGGTCATTTTTCCATCTCCCTCCCTTAACTCTTCATTAAACACACAGTGACTTCATCTGTAAACAGAAAGAAAGCTCCATAATAATTGCAAGACAGTGGATGACTGGAAAATGCAGTTTCAATAATAGAAGATTTGAGGGTTTCTAAATGCAGCTGCCTTTGGCGAAGCACAATGGCTGATGGCAAAACTGTGTTCATTTCTTTAGCTAATTTTTCTACCAGTGATTATCACCCCCCCCCCCAGAAGTGGGTATGAAATTAAGCATGAATCTGCACTGTACTCAACATGGTTCACAGTCTGTCAGTTTAACTATAGATGAAGATGGCTTTACATTAAAGACAGTGGGCTGAGAACTGCAGTATCTGAGATTTTCCTGACCATGTTCTGGCACGGGACATAGAGGCTTTAATCTAACACAGATATCTACCAAAGCCTATATGCAGGACTGCTCAGACGTAATGTTTTTTGGTGTGACTCCTAGGGCTCACATCAGAGGCAATGAGCAGCCATTACCATACTTTAGCAAACAAAATAATAAATATATAAAATGAAAATGTTAATTAAAATTATTTCATCCATTATAGTTCTGGACACACCTCTGTTGAAAAGATTCCAAGTTAAAAATCTTCCAGATTTTAAAAGGGAATGTATCCTAAATCTCCCAGTGTCCAATGCTTATACAGATAAATCCCAGTTTCCTTAGCTTGCACTTGACTGACACAACTCAGTATGACTTCCCTCCAGCTTTTCAGTATGTGCTCGTTACTAGTTTCACACATTTCTGGGATTTCTCTGAACCCCAAAGGACTATGGTCACATGCAAACTGCCTTAAAGAAGAAAAAAAAAAAAAAAAAAGAAAGAAAGAAAAAAAAAAGGACATCCCCCCACCTCACCCCTTTTTATACAGAGCCCTCCATTGCTCTGTGAAAAGAATTGCATAGTCGCATTGGGCTGGGACAGAATAAGACAGCATCTCTAAAATGCAGATGCTTAATCTTTGTTTGTTCCTGAAGAGTACTTCCTAGCTGGCGCAGGTCCCCTAGACCTATATGCTTTACCACAGTCCTCACCAAGCATTCAGGTAAAATATTTTCCTTCAGAAAATAAGAAGCTGTTGGGAAAGTTTCCACCTGGGTGGAAGACTATGGAAACAGGACATTCTTATTATATGCAGACATTTGCTTTCTACACCTTTGCATGGACAGGGAACTGGTAGTGGGAACAGGGTGAGGAAAAAGTTTCTATCCTCAGAAACCTAGTTTTTGGAAAATTAGTTCTGCAGAATGAAGAAACAATAATTTGAAGTTATATGGTCCTGGAATTACTAGATTTTCCAATCTGGTATTTTTATCTTGCCATTTAAATAAAACCAACAAAAAATAACAATTAAAAAAAAACCCACAAACCCCCAAAAATCCACACCACCGCCACCAAAAAAATCCCTAAACCAACAATAAAGTGTTAGTAAAAATGTTTCTATACTTTTTAAACCCAGTCCTCAATACAAATTCCTGTGATTGACATAGTATTCCTTTATAATAACATTATTCCCCTTTTTCTCCATGTTCCATGGATTGTCTTCAATTTTTACAAACAGAAGAAACGCAAAGCTGTGCACTCCATATACATTAAAAAAAGGTTTCAGCAAAGCATAATGATAGCAGAGACACAGAACATGCAAATAAATTGGCATTCAAATATGGTATAGTCAATATGGTGCTTTCAGATTTCTGCCTTTCCCAGTTTCTAAACTCCAGGAACACTGCACAAGCTGAAGCAATATCTCTCTCCAGCATGCTGGTGCTCATATTACATAAACAGTGCTTGGCTGCTTTCATCCATAGGAGCATCTGCTCAGCTGACAGTCCCTAGCGTACCAGCTTTGTTTTGTTCAGGGCACCAGTGATGAGTAACGGATCTGGCTAATCCTGATAATGTATGATGTAATTGTCAGAGGGGTTTAATTATCAGAACATTACATGTGGGATTATTCTGTAGTATGGTTTTTAGTTCACTTACAGACAGTTCTAAATTTGCAAGACCCGTAATAATTTGTAGTTATCCAATCAGCCATCACATTAACACATCTCCCCTACCATGTTTAGAAGTGTAGAGACAGAGCACAGAAGCTCAGCTTGTTACTTACTGAAGTAAATGATCTATATCATTCCATAAAACTATCATCAGAGCACTTTTTGGTCTAACATAAATCCAACTCTTCTACCAGAAGTTAAAATAAAAATGTTTGTAAGATTTCAAATTCATTAGGCAATCAGACAGGCAGTAAAATTTTTTTCTGTTAGTGAAAGTGTTGATTAGTTAGTATTAGCCCTCTACCAGTGCTTTTAAGGCTTTCCCTTTGAATGCCATTTTTCTTTGTTGTAGGAGACCCTCAGACTGAGAAAGGACTGAGAAAGTGAGATTGCTCTCTGCTGACCTGTAACAGCAAAAAAGGTGCTCTGTCTTTGGAAGCTATTGTGGGATGTGATAATGACCATCATCCACAAGAGACAGAGGCAAAGGCAATATCAGCTTTTTAGTGAATACTCTCACAAACTGACTAGTGGGGTGCTAGGTAGGAAGAGTATTCAGTAGGGACATGGGCAGCACTGAGCACTCTGGGGTTTGATGGGTGACTGAGACGGTTAGGAAATACCATAAAAAAAACCCACAACCCAACAACAAAAAAAACACCAAACAAAAACAACAAGCAAGCAGTTAAAAGATGTATCTACGTACTCTTTTTTGCTCAGCTGTCCCACAAGACAGCCTGGAACAAATCAGCTGCCTTAGACCTGAACAATGAATATTCCCTAAGTTCTTGCTGTCAAGAAATGCAGCCTTCTGCCAGCTGTAGCTGTGACAGAGCAACCATAAGTTAGCCCTCAGCAACCCTCTCCACTTTAATATGCTGGAGCACAGGATGGAGGAGTGAACCTGTGATTAAACAGCTGGAGATGCAGGTCTGGCCTTCTGGCTCCCTCAGTACTAGCCCCAGTTTTGCCACTGACTTCATATCACATAAAATTAACAATTATACATTGTATTTTAAAAGAATACACACCCTCAAACAAATGACAAAATATCTCCTGGATTTTTTATTTTGGTAGTTAGAGGAACCCAGCAATTGGAACTATTATTGGTGACCTCTGACTGTGAATGCTTTTCAAGGCTTATATACCTATATAAAGCATACACAGTAGCTGGTCCTTCATGCCAAAAAGATCAATTTCTTTTGTCAAAGTTTCTGTTCTGACAAGTCAACAAATATCAGTTCTTGTATGTATATGTTCAGGTCACTTCTGATAACCGGTTAAACTTTGTAACACATGAGTAATATTTGATAGAGATGACCCTATACCCACATACTGTCCTTTTGCTTGACAAGGGATTGCCATCAATAGATGGGACTGCCAAAGAAAAGATATGCAATGTAGTAGTGCTTATTGTTTCTCTGTGTGTCTTAGCCTGGTGAAACTTTAACCATCTTACTGGTATGCATCTCAATGTGTCACTCCTGCAATAAGTTTACATACAGATGAGGCTTATCTTGCCAAGAGAGTAGACAACAGAATAAGAAGGATTCCATGTTATTTCCTCTTATATTATTTTGTTATTTATAAACCCATCAGGATAGAGACTGCAGGTAAATTGTTTTTACCACTGAAGTTATTAAAGACGCTGCCTCTGACTTGGAGTTGCAACTTCCTTCTGTGTAGTATGTACAATTACATAAAATACAGCGTAATGAACCCTGAGTTTTTTCTCAGATAATTATACACTTTTCACATTTATATATTTAAAATATAACCTCTGAAGATAATTCATTTCATTCTCCTGAATATCCCTACACTGCTGAGGAACATTCACTTTGCAGCAAAGGGCCACGTCTTTTTTTAAAAAGTTTTTACTATCTGAATGTCCATTGAATTTTTCTCTCCCCAAATGGCTACACCAATTGGTAATATGAATTCACTCCACAATCAGTACCAAGAAAGAATATGGTTTTTAAGTGGAAAATTATAAGTTAAGGATTTGAGAAGTGTTTTTCTTAATATGAAGACTACAAATATAGCTAACTAATGATGGGTTTCTCCTTTTCATAGGAGCAAGCAAAGGAGAATTTCTTCTAAATGCCTTAGCAATAGCTTTAGGTAGTTGTTACATTTGACTTGTTCTAGGAACAAATGCAATCTGATCAGCTCCTATCTTGAACGATGAAGGCCTCCAAGGCAATGGTCTAGTTTACTCACCTTTATGAAACAATGTCTTTAAACTCTCAAAAGTTGTTCATCCTTTAGTCATTTATCCTCACTTTTGCTTATGGTGCTCCTTGATTGTAACATTACATGACATTAGCTTTCTCATCAGTCCCCTGAATATACATAAAAATGAGTTTGATCAGTTTGACCTTTCAGCATAGATTTATAGATCAAGTTATTGTATCACAAGGCAATAACCTAAGGCTGTGTGTACAGATTTTTTTATATATCTTTTTTTAAAGGTATAACTTTACCACCTTTAATACTGATAATTGTGATTTTCAGTTGCCTTAGGGACTGGCAGTCTAATTTAATAGTAACTTGTGAGTCAAAGGTGTTGAAAATTTATCTCTGGGGAACTGTTTCTAGCATCTTACTTTCTTCTAGCACTTTTTGTTCAGGTGTCTTCTAGGGCTGCTGCTTCTCTACAGAAATTCAAAATCCTGAGTCTTTTAGCATTTTATTTATGTCTTACTGTAACGTAAACTTCTTTCTACAGACCTATGAAAATACTTGAGTTCTGTGATTTAGATCAAAGTTCTCCTTGTCATTAAAAATAAACAATAAAGCACAAATAAATAATTTAAAATATCAACCATGAAAAAACTCCAATTTTAGAACTGTTCACCAGATTTTAATATCCATATATTCCTAAAATATATTAAAGGGAGTTCTGGCACCAAAGGAAGGGCACTGAGTTAAATGGACATTTTATCTATAGTGTTACAGCCAACATATCAGATAATTTCAAAGCAACAATTAGGAGTTTTTGCAGCACTTGAAAAACAACCCGGAACATCAAGCTTAAAAGTTATAATAAGATTCAAGAACCAAAATCAGAAGACTGTTAAAGATGCCGTTCATACTAACTAACATAAGCTTTCATTATCATTTCATTTCACAGATCTGGATTCCCACTTGGTGTTGCCTAATAAATACCTAAGGCTAAATCAAAACCCAGAACTAAATTTTCTTGGCTTTCTGGATGACTGGTGACAATATCAGTAACTCAGGTCTATAACAGGCACAAAGGAATGGGAGTGACTTCTGATAGAGCTAAATGCAGTTCCCAGCTCTCACATCATGTAGCCCCTTCATAAACTTGTCAAGTTTAGTTAAAGAAACAGTTGAGGTTTTCCTTCTCCTCCTATGGCAGGAACGAGATGTTCCAGCAAATCACTGTTGTAATAGTTAGGGACTTTCATCTTATTTTCAAGTAGATTTTAGATCCAATTAATTTATAGCCACTGTTCCTGTGCCAGCAGCATCCCTCAGCTTCAATAACTTTTCTCCTTAGTTGCTGCTTAGTCTACTACAGCAAAACGTGAGAGCATATCATCTGAAGTATATCCATAAATAAACAGGGACAAGGACACAGATAGAGAAGCTGACCACTCAGTCTTATCAAATAACTTGTATGCCTCCCTCAGCATCATCTTTTGCCTAGAGATCAAACACAGAATGTGTCCGTGCACATTTGTTTGACATCACATCTAAACCACAGCATCTCTTAGTGAGTTTAAACCTTTTCTGCCCATATGCTCAAGATATTTTGTCAGTGTGTGTTTTGTCAGTGTGAGTTTTATCAGTGTGTTATGGTCTCAGAATAATGCACCAGTCTAGTCTCTTTCCCACACATATGCCATGGGAAATAGCTACTTGGAGTGATCTGTTCAGCGCTCCACAGGAGTGCAACTTGTGTATCTGTAGCTGGCACGATAAAGATGAAGATAAATTATAAGACCCAAAATTTTGATCTGCTCACAAATATAAAATTTATTCTGGGTTTATACTAGATATTGTCCTGAAGAGTACATCTGCTTACAGGGACAATGTTTCCTTTGTTCTAAAGAGATTGATACGTACAGTAGAGAACTCAACTTTAGCCTGGGTTCAAGGTTCAGGGTCTGTGAAATGAAGATTTTTAAGCACAGCTTTTAATCCTCCACCTGTTCAATTTGCCAGTCAGTCAAATGTTGAGAGTGGCGTTAACCCACCTTTTAGAACATTTCCATGGGTAAAGTATTTTTATTGGCTGTTTATAAAATTAAATTCTCACTTACTTGAGATTAATTTATCCCATCAGATTATTGCCCATAGAGGGAGGGAAACTCTTTTCCATGGCTTCACCCTGAGAGATAATGTGTGTCCTCGATTTTCTATTAATTTGGTAGGACATCATATGCATATTCTTATGTAACACCATTAGTAGTTTACACTGGGTCTTTTCTGGTTATGCCTCCTCAGAAGCATATGTCTGAGAATCTATCCTTCATTATCTCTACAAAACTTTTTCTCTACCAAATTGGATTACAAAATTAAATATTAAATCTTGCAGATAGAGCTATAGAAGAAAGTGTCAGGATTAAACTGATAATCAGATCCCATAAAACACCCCATTCAAATACACTTTTCTGCCATCAATCCCCTTACTCTCATCTTGGCAACAGAAGAAGGCAGAAGAGAAATAAGTTGAAAGGGTGTTCCTCTTCCTAAGCTTTTATGTCTCGCTTTAAAAATAAACTTCATAACTTTCAACTGACAGCAGAGTTCTCTTTATTTACTGTATCCAATGGAATCTAAATAGTTTATTGTATAAAATCCCAGTAGCTTCCTGAATCAGATTATGTCCTGTAAAGGATCAATCGTAGAATCATAGGAACATTTAGGTTGGAAAAGACCCTTAAGATCATTGAGTCCAACCATTACCTTATCACTACCAAGTTCACCACTAAACCATGGCCCTAAGCACCACATCTACACATCTTTAAATACCTCCAGGGATGGTGACTCAACCATTTCCCTTTGCAGCCTGTTCCAATGTTTTCCTTGTTCCTGGTCTTTTTTTAGATTCTTAAAAGTGGTGATGTCTCTTGGAATACTGGTATTTTCCTAACAAACTAGCAGATGTTCTTGTTGAGATAAGTATGAAAATTTTGTATGTTATCAGACATCATCTAAAACAGAACAAGGCTTAGGGTGTGTGGTGTTGAGATGTATTTATTTATTTTTTATTTATTTATTTAGTTATTTAGTTATTTAGTTATTTTAATGTCAGGGTTTAAGCAGCTGGAAGAATGTTTTTTAAGGCATTTCTTCCATTAAAAAGACTAGCTTCTTTGTTAACATCTCAATTATCTCTAAGGGGTTTTGGTATCCTTTAGAGGTAGAAGATGGTTTGTGACTTCTATGCACCTTACATCAGGCAACTTGTGAGCAACTTGCAGTTGTTAGTTGTATTTCTGAGCAATGTGTAGGCTAAATAGTTTTGGGGGTTTGTCCTAGTTATATTCTGAATTGTTAACAAGTGTTTCAGTTATAGAATATTGAAAGAGTGGAGGTTTTGTTTTCACTTAGTAAAGCTTATAAACTTGTGGTGTACTAGAACCATCTGGCGTATGAATGAGGACTGTTTGACTATCTGTTCCAACAATGTGGCTATAGCCATCTCATTTTTAGCAAGTTCTTAATAAATGTGTCTGACAACTTTTGTGGGTCATGTCCTGGAATAGTATGTAGAACCTAACTGAAAAAATATGTGGTTCACTCTGATCAATAGTATTTTTGATTGGACTCCTCCAAGATCAAAGGAGAAGTAGAGGTGACTGCACGGGGTTTGCTGCAGAGCTAAAGCCCCATATTCACGCATCGTTTCATGACATCAGAGTCTACCTGCCTCTGACACTACATAAAGAGTGGCTGAGGAGTTGTACACAGCACACATTAAGCCTTTGTGAATATTTATTCTATATCTCTCCTTTTCTCCTTTTTAAAACAGGAATAATCTGGTCCTGGTCTCTGCACTAGTTGATTAACTACAACAAGAAGTTTTCTTAAGAACACAGAAAAAGCTAATGCTCTAAGACCACGTCAAAGTCAGACATTGTCATCAGATGCCATCATTATAACCTTTTGTATTTGCATGTTTTTAGTAAAAGATGTGTAGGCCTCTCTCATTCAGAGGTGTCTGTCCAGACACTATATGTGCCTATGTTACCTTGTCATACAGAGTGCACGACCATGAGAAGTAAGACTCCGCTGAGTGCACACCATACATTTGGAGACTTCTGGACTTCTCACAGTGAATAATGATCATTGTTTAAGCACATACCAGGCACTGTGAGCAGGCAGCTTGCTGTCTGCTTTGTGTCTATCACTCACAAAACGATCAAAACAGATGATTCCTGGTTTCTCTAAGAGTACCATAAATATAATGGAAATTTAGCGTAGTGAAAAGTGGGAAAAACACTTATTGCTAGCTCTCACCTGATATTGTATAATACTGCAACCTGGTTTTTGTGAATATAATGCAGTTTAACATGATGTATTACAATCAAACATGACATTTCATTTTGACATCAGGTATCCACTATCATCTTTTCTAGTAGGCATCACAACAGATTTTCTGCTGGAAGAAGTTGGCCATTGTGAACTGATACACTTAGATAAAGGCACAGAGAATGAAAATTCCAGGTTGAAAAGGATCCTTAGATATTTATTTATTTTTCCAGTTAGGAAAATCTTTAAAACCCCAAATTACTCATTTTCCAAGACCAAAATTTGATATAGTGATTCATTACAGGTGACTGTAAAAGCTCTGTTTTAAGCTGGAAATATAGCATATTATATCAACAATAAAAAATATAACCTACAGAAATGAAAAGTCAGTAGAAAGAGGAAAGCATTTCAAATGAAAAAGTAAAATCTGTCCTTTCAAAAACTCCCGTCAAATTAATAGAACTTTGTCTCCCATTATATATACATGTATATATGTCTTGAGATTCAACCACTAAAGTGTCAGCACAGGGAAATTGTTGCCAAAGTGGTTTTATAAATTGATTTCTTTGCAAAAGTTTGTACTGTATGTTCTTACAGAGTTGAGGTCAGCAAAATTAATCAGTATATATCTATTATTCAAATATTATCAAGCGTAGTTTTGATATCAAGCATATAGCTATCAGGTTTAGCACGGTCTGAATTCAAAATACATATTAGGCCCTCTTGAATACAGACAATACTTTTAGTAATTGCAATGCTAACTAAAATATACAGGTTATGCTTTTGACAAGAATCATCAATTTCAAAACATGTAGACATGTATTCTTCTTTGGAATAACATTGTTGCATTCATCATGCCCTGTAGTCACACTTGGGGAGAGAAAATGTAATCTTTACTATCAATTAGTTAATTGAGGCTCCTAAAATAATCTTACACAGTCAAATCTCAAACTAAACCAGACATAGCCAGTAAAAATTACAACTACCATCGTATAATTGGATTTGAAAACAAGTGCCACTAACAAGGTCACAAATCTATTCCACTATATTCAGCTAATACAGGAGCATACATCGTATTTTGAAAAGCTGATGTTATCAGGAGAGTTTGGTAAGATTAAAGATATATCTATCAGGCCTTTTTTAGAGACACACAGGTTCATTCTGCCTACACTGGTCAGAAAATTTATAAATGCACTCACTACAGCTCTGACAGCAGGTAAGGGGTAGGGTTTACACACCCAGGCGCAGCATCATACTGGCAGAGCCACATTGCTGCTGCTGCTTGAATCAGTAACTGCATGAGCTACTCTGGTTTGTAGGAGAAGGCATAGACATGCTTTTATGCTGCTAAAGCTGCTTAAACACTGACCTTCTACTCAGGAGATTACACAGCCACAGCTTGGCCTTACATATAAGCTTTCACCCATTTGCAGACACAAGAACACCTATTGCTGAACCAAATGTAATGGGGAGAAATCCCTGTGAGAGAACTTACCACAGCAGGGTCTCTCAGGGGGCCGAAAGTAATTCCCAGTGCAGCTTTTCTTCAGCTGGTCCTGCAACAACACATTCCTGCAGTGAACAAAGCAATCATTTGGCCAAGAAATCAAAACAAGATACCTTTTGCCTTCTCTGGGGTTTTTTATCTGCGCCCACTGAAAGAGTGAGCATGTGTCTCAAAAGGTTTAATTATGGAAGAGAATTGAGAGCTGTGAAGTTGTGATCTATTTTATTAATATTTTGCTAGTATTTAACAGCAGCATAAGTTTGTTCATATTCATCTTTTCCCATCAATTATTGTTGCAAATTGTAAATCTATCATTTATTGATCTTTGCATTCTCATCCTAGATTTTGTTCTAGAAGTAAATGGAACTTCAAAAAGAGCAGCTGCAAGAAATAAACTTAATAAGTATAGTAACACTATTAGCCTGTCTAATTGTAAGTTTCTGAACTACACTGCTTTTTAATGGATTAAATTTCAACCAAGCTGTCTGGGAAAACATTAAAGATTTAGCAGATTGGACACTAAGGAACAATGTACTTTCAATTTAATTTTAACTCTCCTAGTCTGGTGGTATTCTTTACTATTATGTGTTGCCTCTTCCTATTATAAAACTTTGAATTTATTGTAAGAACCATAGAATTTAATTAATGTAATTCTGACAATGCTACTATATAACAATAAATAATGAATAAAAATTTCTGAACAGATAAAAGTACCCTGGAGTAAAAATTATATATTAGAAGTAAGTAAAGACATTCAATAATGAACTACGCAGAATATAATTACTACCAAAACGTTGCCATCTAAGTATAAAAAAATGTAAAATATTGTGTTTACATAGCCCATCATATTCACAGAATACCCAGGTGATCAATGATTTCAAAGAAAGTGAGTAACTTTCTCCTTAATTGTGTTGCGGTTTTAAATCATAGAGGCCAGAAGCATTGCAGGCTTTGAATTGCTTTCAGTATTTATACAGATAATGAGAACATTCATGATTCCACTAGATAGAGTCAAATGATTTTTTAGATGAGATATAAAACTGAGGGCTTCAGAGTAAAAATCAGCCTAAAAGTAGATGGGCTAGAAAACCTCACAAAGCTAGAAAATTGGAGTATTTTACAATTAAGTAAAAGAGTTTCTCCCTAGTACAGTTTGAACACGCCCCAGTACCCAGCATCAAAATTCTAATCACAATTATGCTATTTACCTTAATTTTAGAAGCACCATGTACACATAGATTCACACATACACATATAGATAATAATTTCCAGTGTGTCCCTCTAAAAGTACTTATTTCACTATGCATATTACAACAGTTTCTAAATAAATAAGCTGCTGTAAGCATAAGCAAGTTCCTCTAAACGAACAGAATAGTAATACGGACTGAAAGAATAGTAATACAGACTAAAAGAAGAATGTTTCTTTTCATGTTTTTAGTGTCTACAGGACTAATGAAGACTACAGTAGAAAATCTATTCTATAAAATTTACCATAGGAAGAGCAATATCTTAATATCTTACATCTTTTTTAGGCCACTCTGAATAATTAAAAGAAACCATCCAACCATAGTTCCTTATACCACTGATCCACACTTTTAGGGGAGTTTGTTGTTCTCTTAGTGTCCTTTCTGTATTTCCTGAGGTATCAGCAAAAGAAAAATAGGGAGATAAAATAATTAACTGGTTCCAACAGTTGTTTTTTATCACATGAAAGCCGTGTATTTGTTTCAATGGGTTGCCTGGTACTTGAAGCACAGCCAGCTTGCACTAAGTACCCCCAAAAATACATGAGCCTTGGCGGGTATGTCTCACTGAAATCCCACTCTGATTTCTGAAAAATCCATGATGATTCCATGTTCTTTGATCTTAAACCCCCAGGATGTCCTCTCAGCCATTTTCTAGAATTACTATTTAGGAATAAGGGAGTGGAGCTGAATTACTTGAAGTCCCACACTTTTACTAGTAACAGCATCCTGAGCAACATACATAAATTTATATAGCATATGTATTTCTTTTACCTGATTTTATGTGCAAACATATACCCACTACGTAGGAATCGTTTCACTCACCACAGAAATGCAAACACCCATGATATAAAACATTCATTATGGACTTTCTTTTGATTTTCCCTCCATATTCCTAATTGCAAACTCACAGGCTGATCTATGAAGAGCTTTATCTCTGTCCTCTCTACCAGCTTTTGAGCCAAGAGATTAACAACATTTATGATGTCATGTGTGGTGATTTTGGTTTTGGGATTTCATTGTTTAAGGTATGAATCTGAAGGATCCCGAATTAGTAGATATATATGATTTTTCTGATTTGTATCTATTTATAAGATTCCAAAACAATGTCATATAGAGCTATTTTTATCCACTATTTTTATTGTTACTATTATCTTATTTGAAATTATTTTATATTAGCATTTACCACAGTTGTTATAATTTATTTTTTTAATTACAGTGATTATAAAGTCAAAAACTCAGCACATTCATGAATGAGGAACATAGGTTAAGGAGGAGTATAGCATTGACATGTGACACAAGTGTCACACTGGCTGATATCAAAAAGGCTAAGGTGATTCGTAAAATTTAAGTAACAGGAAAGTGAAATACCTTTAAATATATTTACCAAGTATTTTCTGAAGCACAAGTAAAGCTACAAAGGTATTTTAAATTCTGTCTTGCACCAAAAATAGTTGGTTGGAATTTACATTTTTGATACCAGACGTAAGATAATGAGCATTATAAAAAAAAGCATAATGGCCCCTGAAAGTGAGCACAAGTATCTTGTGTTTAATCTAGCTAAAATTCACAGCTGAGTGTCAGACAGAAGACTCATCTCCAGCAAAGTTGTATCTCACTTCAGTGTACTACAGTACAATTTTTTAATTGAAATATTTTTTGCTATGAAAATGCTGTATAAAGATATCTCCTGGAAGAGGATTTAAAAAATAATTTTGGATTTTTTTGTTTGTTAAATGGCAACAATGTCTATTTCAACTTTTGGAACAGAAGTTTCCACATATGAATATATGAAATACTGCTTTCAAAGACACTGTAAATATTTTAAATTAAATAAAACATTCAACTGCTCTTACACTCCAATTCTGAAAGTACTGTTTAGTAAAAAATTATTTCAGATGTCTTTATATAACAAAAACTACTCTCTGTATCTGCCTAATACAGCCACATGTCTCTTAGTTACAAATCTGTCTTATTTCTGTGTGTACCCAGGTATGATATGCAATGCAGTATTACTACCTACTTAGCGGACTGAATACATATTCACAGAATCACAGAATGGTCACGGTCGGAAGACACCTCTGGAGATCATCTAGTCCAACCCCCTGCTAAAGCAGGGTCACCCACAGCAGGTTACACAGACTCATGTCCAGGTAGGTTCTGAATGTCTCCACAGAAGGAGACTCCACAGCCTCCCTGGGCAGCCTGTGCCAGGGCTCTGGCACCCTCCCAGTACAGAAGTTCTTCCTCATATTCAGGTGGAACTGCCTGTGCTGCAGTTTGTGCCCGTTGCCCCTTGTCCTGTCGATGGGCACCACTGAAAAGAGCCCAGACCCATCCTCTTGACACTCATCCTTAAAGTATCTGTAGATACTGATAAGGTCCCCTCTCAGTCTTCTCTTCTCCAGGCTAAACAGGCCCAGCTTTCTCAGCCTTCCCTCACAAGGGAGATGCTCCACTCCCCTCAGCATCCTTGTAGCTTTCTGCTGGGCCGTCTCCAGTAATTCCCAGTCTCTCTTGAACTGGGGAGCCCAGCACTGGACACAGCACCCCAGATGTGGCCTCACCAGGGCAGAGTAGAGGGGAGGATGACCTCCCTCCACCTGCTGGCCACACTTCTCCTCATGCACCCCATGATCCCAGAGCAAAAACCTGGCTGAGGTCAAGGCAGACAACATCCATCATTCTCCTCTTCTCTACCCAGCCAGTCATTCTATCAGAGAAGGCTTTTATGTTGGTCAGACATGTTTTTCCCTTGGGGTATCCATGTTGACTACCCATGATAACCTTTTCCTCCACATGTTTAGAGATGACATCCAGGATGAGTCAAAATACTCTGCGTTTGCAATGGTCTATCGTTTATGTGTCAGAAAGGCTGATATTTTTGGAACTAATAAGAGCAATTCTCTATTAACCAATATATAAATTATTTGCATGTAACAATATACTATTAAAATGAATCCCTTCTACAGAGGACTTTATAAAATATCTGAGTAGATCTCATATTTGCATTTTCATGTTTTGTGTTTGTCATATAGATTCTTCCATTTGCTTGTGTTTTATTCTCATTTTGCAGTTTCTGCCTTTTTTAAAATCAGTGCAAATGTCTGCATTCGTTGTCTTCTGAATCTCATTTCCCAAGTATCAAAGAAAACAGGACATCAAAACAGCAGTGTTTTCAGTGAGTTAAAACATCAGTTTGATCCTAAATCTGCGCTATGAAATTATACATGAGTTTTAGTCCATAGATGTCTTTAACTGGTTTCCACATAGTCAAAAGAAAAGAACGTTTATATTTTTTTTTCTCTCTAATTTATCAGGAGACTTAAATATGATGATTTAATGTTAGTAGACTGCTGGATGCACTGATGCCTGTTGTTAAACATTTTATGAATTCATCTTATGTGTAACAATGATAAAGTGGCACTTAAATCCTTAACTACTATAACAAACAGCTGAAACAGTAAGCATATACTTTGGACTCTGCTGCATTTAAGAATACAGTTGGACTTGTGTATAAAACTAGGTCTGAATTTATAATATTTTAGCTACTTTATCTTGTTACCTTTCCTTTTCTTCATCTCCTGGGGTTGCCCTTAATGAACTCAAAGGGTACATCTACAAGGACTGATGCAGATGAAGATTTATTCTTTTGACCATAACCTGAACTGTCTACAAACAAGCCAATTCCATTCCAAATGTTAAACAGAGGTGTTAGTGAAGGTTATGGCCAAGCTAAAATGGATGCACTTTATCTCTAAAGCAATTGCATGGCTCCCAGACTGTAGCTCACTCCTGGCTAGTTTGGTGTATCTTTTCATTCCCATCTTCTCAACTAGCATAGTATGATGGGTTTTTCTGAGAATTACTTCATCCCTTCAAAGCAGAGATACCTTGCATGCTGCACACTGCTCAAGTACCCAGACACAGGCGCAGAGACTAGCTCAGTATAGCTAGTTTCCAATGAATTATCACCTGGACTTTCTGAGAACTAATTTCCCATGTGGACAAGTCCTGACAGGCTGACAAGATATCAGTAATTTGTAGTATTTTCTCTCAACTATGCTCACTGTGGAAATTGGAAGTATGAACGACTTGTTAATTCACAGGCTTCTTATACTGTGAAGTCACTCATTAAAGATTTTAAGGCTGTAATGTTGGTGTCATGTTACTGTTAAATGACTCCACTGTCATATGAATAATCAGATTTGTATGTTCATTGTTTCACATGGAATATAAATCACATAAGAAAGGGAGGACTCTGGAAATATGGGCGTTTTTTTCCTTCCTGGAGAGTTCTTCCACCAGCAGAAGCTTGTCTAACATTTCTTACACACTACGAATATTAAGGCCAAATAAAACTCCTTTGCTCAGTTAATGCTACATGCCATAACAGATAGTCTTGGCATTTCTCAATGGCATGTGCATGGGAAGTCATCATTCTCCTTTGCTGCAAAAAAACCCCACTTACACATTTGATATTACTTTTGCATTCATTCACTCTTATGTCACTTCCACTTGTTCCTCTATCATCTCCTGAATTGAAGCTCTTCGTTCTGTCTTCCTAAGCTAGCATAATATGACATGGTATATTGTATGCACGCTGCCTGTTTCCTGAGTTGTTTTTTCCCCTCTTATTTTCCTGAGTTGTGTGCTCAGACCTTGATGAACTGGTAGTGGAGCAGTAGCATAAAAAAGGTGGATAGAGACATTTCTACGTGTGGAACATGTTCACAAAGCAGTTTTACTATCATTTGTATTACAGTGATGCCTAGAAATCCCAGTCAGAACCAGTACCCTACTATGCCAGGCACTAAGAAGAACGGCAGTAGGTTACCATCTTGGCAGTGACAAGCTCACAGTAAAAAAGGACAAAGGCTTGGAAGGTTTATAGAGACCCAAAAAGTTGGAAAGTGACACAGTAGATCAGTGCCTTAGGCAGGACCTGATCCTTGACTCTCTGTGTCCTGGAGCTGGGTACTATTGCCTTTCTGTATTTTACAGCTGTAACTTCAGACTGGGCTGGATTTTCAAGTCCTGAAGTTAAGAGCTCCAGAGATTTTAAGACATCTGAGCAGCTGGTGGCAGACATAATATTTTTCTGACTTTTGCACTCTCTGTTCTTATCTTTGAAAACCTTTCTGTATATAAAATATACTTCAGTATGTTTTTTCATTCCCTGTTTTACTCCCCAGAAGCTACAGCTAAAAATCCTGAGTGTGTGGGTCAGTACCTTTCTAGACTCAGCTGTAACACATTCCTGAGAATAAGTATTTCAGATAAGAAGTGGTAAAGAAGGTTCAAGGGAACAAGAATCCATTGTCCTGTAAAAGATACACTGTGTTACTGGCATAAAAACAAATGCACTTTTTAATGGCCTAAGATAAGCTATATTCTGAGTTCCTGTTTATTTAGCATGTCTTGTTAAAAAACTTTAAAAAACCCCAAAACCAAAGCCAAAGCTATCTGCATTTGCTTAAGGAGATGTCAACTAGAAAAACATCTTCGTGTCTGGTGAGCTCAGAAACACACGCAACATGACCAACAGGTGAGTTCGTGCTGAAATTACCCTCAAATGATTTCTTCAGGGAGTCATTACTCAGTTCTTTGGAAACTGAATAAATGTCTCTTCCACTTTAGCTAAAGCTAGGACCTCAATGTTATGTCTCAAGAGAAAGCCCATTAGGATAGACAGGAGAATGATGTCATGTCACATGAGCACAGAAATAATTTTGAAAGAATGGAAAATTTGCTCGGTTTGTCTATGTAGGAGCAGCAGACTGATATTTTTAAAGCCTAAGAAGAGAGAAGACAGAGATTCCCACTTCATACAACACTGTTGTGTTTTGTTTTCTTTTGAAATAGGTTTTCTTTTCCTTTTTCTCGCAGGGGTCACTGCATGGAGGGGTTTGAAAGAAGAGGAAAGATGATTTATGATGTCTTTGTAAAACAGAGAGTAGCTGTATGATCCATTCTTAATAGAGATTTAAAGATATAAAATCCAGACATGATATTCCTAAATTATGATTAGTGCAAGACATGCCTCCATACTAATATATAAATATGGGGCTTATAGAATCAGGAAATCAGAATAATTTATGTTGAAAGGGACCTTTGAATGTCTTCTAGTCCAAACCTGTGCTCAAAGCAGGGCTAGCTTTGAAATCAGACCAGGTTACTCATGGCTTTGTTCATTTGAATTCTTTCAATTCATTGTTTGAGTTTATAATGCTTAACAGATTGTAAATTGACATTTTTTTGAAAGCATTCCTTCTCTGTACTGCTTTCAAGAATGCAGGGAACCACATTTGCTCTCTTAACATATTCTGAAGGTGGTGGTCTTAAAACTTTTGACTGTTGAATGCTGTAGTCATGGTTTACAGCAGGATCATAGGGGAAGACAAACATGGTTTTCAATAAACTTTAGGATAGTGTGTTTGTGGGTCAACAAGAGGTTGGGTTATTCAGCAGTTTAGGTCACCTGAACATTTATTTATCTTGGCACTCAAAGACACCAAGAGGTTCTTCTGCTTGCCCAGGAAGTAAGACTCAGGAGCAACTTCATTCTTTCTTCTAGATCTTTAAACTAGATTTAAAGGGGAAAGGGAATAAAGCCAAACACGTTAGATGTGAGCCTGGGGGTGGCATGCGAGGATTGGACGTGAGATTGATAGCACAGCTAAAGAGCATCTATGCCAATGCCTGAAGCAAGGGCAGCAAACAGGAGGAGCTGGAAGCCATTGTGCAGTAGGAAGACTGTGACATAATTGCTATCACGGGAACATGGTGAGATAACTCCCATGACTGAAGCGCTCCAATGGATGACTACAAACCCTTCAGAAGGAACAGGCAAGGAAGGAGAGGTGGTGGGGTAGTCTTGTATGTTAAGGAGTGTTTTAACCGTCTAGATCTGAATGATGGTGACAATAGGGTTGAGTGTTTATGGGTGAGAATCGGGGAAAGGTCAACAAGGCAGATATCCTGGTGGGAATCTGTTATAAACCATCCAACCAGGATGAAGAGACAGTTGAAATATTCTACAAGCAACTGGGAGAAGTCTCACAATTACTAGCTGTTGCTCTCATGGGGGACTTCAACTTACCACGTTTGCTGGAAACAGAACACAGCAGAGAGGAAACAGTGTAGGAGGTTCCTGCAGTGTGTGGAAGACAACCCGCTGATACAGCTGGTCAGTGAGGCAGCCAGGGGAGATGCCCCACTGGACCTGCTGTTTGTGAACAGAGGAGGACTGTTGGGGGATGTGATGTTTGGAGGAGGCTTTGGGCATAGCAATCACAAGATGACAGAGTTCTCAACTCTCAGAGAAGTAGGGAGGGGGGTCAGCAGAACCACTGCCTTGGACTTCCATAGGGCTGACTTTGGCCTGTTTAAGAACCTGATTGACAAAGTCCTCTGGGAGACAGTCCTGAAGGGCCAAGGGGTCCAGGAAGGCTGGACATTCTTCAGGAAGGAAATCTTAAAGACACAGGAGCAGGCCATCCACACGTGGTGAAAGACAAGCCAGCAGGGAAGCAGACCAGCCTGGCTGAACAGAGAGAGGGAAAAAGGAGAGTTTACCAGCTTTGGAAGAAGGGGCAGACAGCTCTGGAGGACTGTAAGGACATCACGAGGTTATGCAGAGTGAAGATCAAAGAGGCAAAAGCCCGGCTAGAACTCAGGCTGCCCACTGCCCTAAAAGGTAACAAAAAATATTTTAATAAATAGATTAGAAACTAAAGGAGGGCCAAGGGTAATCTGCATCTTTTCTTGGATGTGGCAGGGAACATTGCCACAAGGGATGAGGAAAAGGCTGAGGTACTCAATGCTTTCTTTGCGTCAGTCTTTGATAGCAAGACCAGCTTCCCTCTGGGTACTCAGCCCCCTGAGCTGGAAGACGGGGATGAGGAGGAGCAGAATGCAGTCCCCACAGTCCAGGAGGAAACGGTCAGTGACCTGCTGCTCCACTTGGACACACACAAGTCTATGGGGCCAGATGGGATCCACCCAAGAGTATTAAGGGAGCTGGCAGACGAGCTCACCAAGCTGCTTTCCATCATTCATCAACATTTATTCTGACAGACTGTGGAGGTCCCAGAAGACTGGAGGTTAACCAATGTGACCCCATCTACAAGAAGGGTCAGAAGGAGGATCTGGGGAACACCAAGGTCTGTCAGCCTGACCTCGGTGCCAGGAAAGGCTATGGAGCAGATCATCCTGAGTGACATCACATGGCACATGCAGGACAACAGGGGATCAGGCACAGCCATCACAGGTTTATGAAAAGCAGGTCCTGCTTGATGATCCTGATTTCCTTTTATGACAAGATGACCTGCCTAGTGGAGGAGGTTGTGGATGTCGTCTACCTGGACCTTAGTAAAGCCTTTGACACCATCTCCCCCAGCATTCTCCTGCAGAAAATGACTGCTCATGGCTTGGATGGGTGTGCTCTGTGCTGGGTTACAAGCTGGCTGGATGGCCTGGTCCAAAGAGTGTTGGTGGAGTTACATCCAGCTGGTGGCCGGTCACAAGCGCTGTTCCCCAGGGCTCAGTGTTGGGGCCAGTCCTGTTTAATGTCTTTATTGATGATCTGGACCAGGGGATCGAGTGCACCCTCAGTAACTTTGCAGACAACAGCAAGCTGGGTAGGAGTGTTGATCTGCTTGAGGGCAGGAGGGCTCTGCAGAGGGATCTGGATAAGATGGACCGATGGGCTGAGGCCCATTCTATGAGGTTCAAGGATAAGTTCTGGGTCCTGCACTTGGGTCAAAACAACTCTACGCAATGCTGCAGGCTGGGGTAAAAGTGGCTGGAAAGCTGCCTAGGAGAAAATGACCTGGGGATGTGGTTTGACAGCTGGCTGAATATGAGCCAGCAGTGTGCCCAGGTGGCCAAGGAGGCCAACAGCATCCTGGCTTGTGTCAGACGCAGTGTGGCCAGCAGGACTAGGGAAGTGATTGTCCACCTTTACTCAGCACTGGTGAGGCTGCATCACAAATCCTGTGTTCAGTTTTGAGCCCCTCACTGCAAGAAAGACACCAAGATGATGGAGCATGTCCAGAGAAAGGCAACAAAGCTGTTGAAGGGTCTGGAGCACACGTCTTACAAGGAGCAGCTGAGGGAACAGAAGGTTTTTAGTCTTTAGAAGAGGAGACTCAGGGGTGATCTTACTGCTCTCTGCAACTACCTGAAAGGAAGTCGTAGGCAGTTGTGTGTTGGTCTCCTTCCTGAGAGCTAGTGTCAGGACAAGAAGAAACAGCCTGAGTTATGTTAAGGGAGCTTTAGACTGGGAATTAGGAAAAATGTCTTTGCTGAAAGGGTGGTCAAGCATAGGAAGAGGCTGCCCAGGGAGGTGGTGGAATCATGATCCTTGGAGGTGTTTAAAAAACGCATAGTTGCAATGCTTAGGTATGGACTTGGCAGTCCTGGGTTGATGGTTGGGCTTGATGATCTCAAAGGTCTTTTCCAACTCAAACGATTCTATGATACAGGGAAAGGTGATAACAAGGTGGTAAAATACTGTTATGCTGTCTCTCTCTCTCTCTCTCTCTTTCTTTCTTTCTTTCCTGTAATAGTAGCATCATGGACTTTCTGTAGCACAAAAGTGATTAGTTTTATCTTCAGTTTGTATTTTCCTTCATGAAGACTAAAAGGTATAAAATGCCAGACAACTTGACCTCCTCCCCTGAATTGCCAGAGGTGGGACTGAGCACACTCTAGAAGGTAGAGGACATACTGGACTACTGCCATTATTGCTTCTTCATGGGACACAGAGGGGCAGCATTCACATGGTCTAGAGAAGTGCTGAGAGAGAACCTGGCCAGTATCCGTAAGAAATGTGGGGGAGGGTAGAACATTACAACTGGTCTTGACTGGCTTGGGCAATGGAAGTGGGAATGGAGAGTCTAGGTGTATAACAAAACTTTGAGTTTTTATAGTGGGAAATGAGTGACTAGGGTTTTAACAGTATTTTCATACTTAACTGTATTTTAAGACTTAATAAATATATTTTACATATACTGAAACTGATAAGATAATATTTTCAATAGTTGCTATGGATATATGTATTGATTAGGTTGTTCATTATGGAATGATTAAAATTTATAGAGATTATAGTATGTTTACATTGAAACAAACTTAAATTGGGAAGCTGTCTATTAAGGGCAAGTCCTTACCAGCCCAATGTCATTTACACACAGGAAAAACCTAGCTCTAAATGTATAAAAACATTTCATTATTGGTAACTATGATAGGAAGTTAATACACAAATTCTTGGATGTGAGCAAAACTATCCATAGGAAAAAGATTTTGAGGATAAAAAACAATGGATGGTTATAATACGATCCACTTGAAATGCTGGGTAGGGAATAGTTTTAACAATTTACTGCTAAATGCTTAAGCATCAACAAGACATACATTTGCAGGAAGTTGGGAGTAAATATTAGAGGTTGGCTTTACAGTATAAAATCGATTTTTCTAGAGGTGGAGTGACCATTTTCCAATGTTTATTCATCCACAGCTGCCTTCTAAATTGATACAGCAGTAGAAAAAAGATAGAGTTCAAAAGGTTGTCTGGATCTCCTTTAATTTTCTCTATTTTAAGGAATTTATGGGAACTGTCGCTGCCAACACAAAGAAGCTTTTTCTCTGGGTATGTCTGCAGCCTGTTTTGGCTATTTCTAAATTGTGTGGGAACAAAGCAATTCATCAGTACTTTTTAGCAGAAGAATTATTAAAGGGTAGTCAAAAAAAAAAAAAAAGGCTTTGAATAAAGTGAAACATTCCTTAAAGGTAGAGGATTTGGTTGAGTATGAAAGGAAGCAATCTTAGGCTCAAAAGGTTATTAGAAGATCTAAGAAGCCCTGCTGCCAAAATCTCTGTAGCACTATTAATAAATATACTTCAGTGGGAAAATATGAAATAAGATTATAAGGATAAACGTAAGAGAGCACAGATCCTTTGCAATACCTAGTTTAATTAAAAGTGGCATTACTCTTGATTCTAATGCATTGAAGCTGAACATGAAGAAGGTTTCACTTAATGTTATTAAAAGCATGCAGATATGAAGAAGATTTTGTTGGTGTTAGGAATATTTTTTTAAAGAGAAATTTCACGTTAGACTTGAAGACTGAAGTGAGGGAAGCTCTGCAGTTCTGTTGCTAGTTAGTAAATTTGAAGAGCAGGTATTATTTGATTTTGGGATATCTTCTTGACTGGTTTAATTGGACTTACAGAGTGAGTTTAATGACATGAGCAACAAAAGCATTTGTTAATATTTTCAGCATATTTGAAGCAGGAGGCAAATCTCACCTATTTCCAAGTCATATGGTGTTACAAGAACTATATGAAAGATCTGTAACAGAGCAGACACTAGGAATATTTTGGTAGATTTCATGTTTGTTACCAGTAGAAAATGTCATTAAAACCTATGATATGATAAAATTAATCTGGGCCAAATTTTGGTTGAATATGAAGAAATTGAGGGGAGTGGGGAATGGGGGAAATTTCCCCAAAAAGCCTTTAAAGCTGTTGTTTACCATGTTTGTTTTGGAAGGGATTTAATGAAGCCTGAATCTATGTTTAATACCAGAAAATCCAAGTAAAACTTCAAACCTATTGAATCCATGTAAAATGAACTGAGGAACATTTGACAGTGTGGAAAAAGTTGAAGTGGAAGGAAATAGTCCTGGCTTT
Organism: Falco peregrinus; assembly: GCF_023634155.1. Taxonomy (NCBI): domain Eukaryota; kingdom Metazoa; phylum Chordata; class Aves; order Falconiformes; family Falconidae; genus Falco; species Falco peregrinus. Next base: position 65,711,802 of record NC_073727.1, read on the forward strand.
TGAAGCTGAGGTTTACACATAACCTGTTCACTTGTGTTAACAGAAGGCTTGCTAGAAGCAGAAGCTCTTATATATAAAAAGAGAAAGTAAGGACTTCCTCTCCATTGTTAAGACCAGTGTATATGTATGCATGTGGGAGAAAAGTAGTTCTTTAAACATAATTTAGAAGCATGTATATATGTATACACAGAGATGTGTGTGCGTGTGTGTGTGTGTGTGTGTGTGTTTGGAGTGAATAAGGATCACAGGCCTTTAATCCTCTCCTATAGAAGGAGAAGCAAGTTTGTCCACTATATGGCCAACCAGTTGCTCAGGACAGGAAGCCTCAGCCTCCTCTTTCTTGGAGATAACACTGAAAGTGTGATGTATTTAGATGGACATTTACTGTATGCAAGAAGAAAGTGAGGCTTGATGGAACCATTAGCAACAATGGAACTTTAGCAATGAGTGGGATTAATTTGATGAACCATGGATACCCTTATCCAAGGCAGCTGTCTATGCTCCCTTTATAGTCAATGGAGAGAAACATGACTCACCCCACCTGAACATAGATGGCTAAAGCAGAAGTACATCACCACGGCCATAAGTATTTCCCCTCAACTGCCTAAAAGGAAGTTTAAGAGGACTGTGTTAAGGATGCATGTTTGCATTTAAAAATGTCTACATTCAGGTAAGATTAAGCTTCTGTCTCCCTGAGGGTGAGGTTCAAAGAAATTGTGTTGGTACTGGTATTTCTGCAAGTAGTGGCACAAACTAGCCAGACAGCACAATGTAAGCTATAGTTGTGCAGATTCGTGTACTTTGTTCTGTCCTTCAACCCTTCCACCTGGGCTTTTATGTTCTTGTGCATGTGTTGCCTTTTTCTCCCCACTTTTTCAAGCGTGTATCTCTATATCCATGGGTACAAATGACTCCTTCTGTATAGATGTGCTTGGCTTGGTACACCTCTCTGTGTGCCATCTGTGCCGCTGTCCTTATCCCTCCGTATCTTTCAGAGGTGTTTCCCTTACTCTGCAAGAAGTCACACTGAATTAAGGAACAATATTCCCATAGGTAAAAAACTATGCATGTTTAAAATTTGCAGAGTCTAGCTTTCAGAAATCTGTTCTTTCGCTCTCACCCACGTTGTGCCTCTAATGCATTATATGAAGCTAAAGTAGGGTGAAAATTCAGGGTAAAATAAGAAAAGAACAAACTCAAATCTTAAAGAAATTGAATAATTTCATAACGGGATCACCTAAGGATATTTGTTCCAGTACATTTAGAGGGCTAGCTGAAGTAATTTCAAAGCCATTAAATTCCAAAGGCTGGTAAGCCAGGAAATTGTAGACGCGTTATCCTAACTTCAGATCCTGGAAAAAATCAGGAACTTTTCTTCAGAAAGAAAAAAAAAAAAAGTTACTAAAAGACCACAAGGAGGTGAATAACATCCAGGTTGGTCTTGTCAAAAGCATATCATGTCAGAACAAGCTGATTTACTTTTATGACAGGGCAGCGAGTCTTGTGGACAGAAGAGAAACAGCAGATGTCATACATTACTGTCTCAGGCTTTACATTGTTTCACACAATAAGACTCATAAGAACAGACAAAAAGCAGTTTAGAAAAGAATCTACCATAAAGTGAATGCAGAGTTGTTGGGACAAAAATACTTGGACAGTAGTAGTTATCAGTGGTCCACATTTCCAGCCAGACCGATGTGGCAAATGGGGTTTAAGGTAGGTTTGGTATTACTGATTATTTTCATTAGATTGAGTAGACACTACAAAAATTACATTACATGAAACCTGATAAGTCAAATTGGGAAGGGCTGCCAGGTTAGAATTTCGCCTACCCTGAAGTACTGTAGAAAGGGTGTAAAAACCAGGATGAAGTTTCACATGTACAAATGAAAACTTTGCAATTCTGCAGGAATAACTGCACAAGTAAGACAGAGAATAGAAAAGCAAGCTGCAGTTCTGTAGAAGTAGATATAGGAGAAGCAGCTGACAACTATAACTCAGAGTTTGTGACTTGGAGTGTAACAAAGGCAAGTCCTTTTCACCACTCTGTGGCATTTCTCAGCTTGTAAAATGATAATAAAAATGCTATGTAGAACCATGCAGTGCTTTCATACATGAAAGGAAAAAAATATGAACAAGAATCTTCTAAATATATTACTGCTGTAATCATCCATCTTCGAAATCAGCATAGCAGTGTTTTGGCTAGGTATTTAATTTAGCTTTGTTTTCTTTGCTCTTGAGTATTGTTTGGTTTTGAGTCTTAAAATAGAACACACTAATTATAATCTTCTACAAGCTTTCTTATGATGCATCAAATGCAGTTTTCTTCCACCTCAGATCATTAATTCAGCCACAACAAAGAACCTCTAATACTTTTCTACAAATTTATACTGATGTAAATGGTTGCACAAGATGATGGGTTATGAAGATATGGAGACCATGCGCTTTGCATAGCCGGGCAGGGTGGCCAGCATAGCCTCTTGAGTTTAATAACACAAGTAACTGGTACTTTCTGGGCTTACCAAAGCGATGTAAGGCAAGTCCTGTCCTCAGACTGTTATAGTAATAATTGTAGGTAGATGGGGAGTAATAATAAATACATCCCAAATATTTCTTTTCATAAGAGAAGTGTTTTGTTGCCAAATTAAATAAAACCAAGTTACAAGACAATATACATTCCATATAGGACAAACAGCTTCTTCTTCACAGCCTCTTTGTCCAGGTTTCCAACTGCAAGGCAAGAGAGATTACTGTGGCTTGCACAACATTTCTTCATCTTTCAGTCCCCACCTTGTATGTAAACTCCCTTCTTACATGGTATTTACTTCCATTAATTACAATATTTTTAACATGCAATTGAATGTGCTTAGGTATCATTGAAAAAGAAAAATACAGGAAAAAATAATATGTTTGCTTTTTAATGTATTTCTTGATAATACACTGTCTCTATAACAACTTGTTCATGCAGTATCACTCATACCTTTGTGTCACATTACCCTTATCCACAGTGAACAGGTACCTGACAGGAAACTCCTAGTAGTATGGGAAAAGAGCATTCTTTGTGGATTTAGTTTTGTTTGATTGGGTTTTTGTTGTGGTGAGTTTTTTTCTGTTGTTTTTTTTTTTTTCTTTTTTTTTTTTCCTCCCCCATTTTAAAGGATTTGAAATGCTTGGAAAGCCATGGACAGATCATCCAAATGGTGTCTTTATAGCTATTTCACATGGACAGTCCCAAGTGTTTGGAGGTACTAAGTGTGCTGGTGCTAGAAGTCTGTGTCAGATAAAAGGAGACAGATCACCTTTGTCCAGACTGCCTACACTTAATCAAGCCTTGTGTCTCCTGCAAGAGTGCTTGCTAGTTGGCAGAGACCAAAGCCAAGCCAGGGAAGATGTTAAAAAATTAACAGTAAGGACTATCACATGTAATTCTAAAAAGCACATCTTAGCTGTGGTTTTTTTTAGCAGTAACCCAGGAAACAGTATGAATTTAATTCTTGGTTTAAAATCGAAGGCAATACTCTCACATCCACCATGTGGACATACAATGTGTATCATGGTACATGAATTTATATTACTGCACGTATGAGATGTGGCACATTATAGAGAGGAGATCTCAATAGAATTAACTAAAATATTTTATTCTGGGTTGTGTTTGTTTGTTTCAATATACTATAAGTTTAGTCTAGCTATACACAAAATGAACTGGGCCATAGTCCAACTAGGTCAAAGACAACTTAAAATTCCTGCTAAAAAGCCACATTCATCCAGCTATGACAAACATTCAAGAACAAATATGCTGATTTCATACACAAATGCTTTGCTACTGATCAGTATTTAAATCACTAAATTTATTTTGGTAAGGAGTGAAACTGAAAGTGTATGCAGAACTGCCTTTAAGCATGTAGCAGAAACAAGGGAAAATTAAAAATCTTAACATAAAACCCACTGTCTTAAACAGTGCCTAGATCTTTAATACAAAGGCAGAAAAAAGCCTCTTTTTTTACATTCCATACTGGGATCACTGCCGACTGTCAGACTTCATGCCTTATGCCAGAGTTTTGTTCAGAGTGTTTTCTCCCTGCAACAGTACAAGAGCTGCAGTGTAATGAAGCTTTTGCACAATTATTTCAAAGAAATTCGAATTCATTTTCAATTACTTACACACTGTATTTTCAGAGGTCCTAACTGCGTATTCAGTTGGAGGCATTAAATAGATACAACCGCATCTAAGAAGAATGCTTTTTCCTGTGACCTCAGCCATCAGAAGAAGAAAAACACAGCTGGGAGCAGTATCACAAAGCAGACGATCTAGAGGAAGAGAAGGCTGCAAGCTGTGCCTCAGTAGGGCATGGACAGCTGCAGAAATGGAGCTGTGAAGCAGCCGGTTGGAGAAAGCCAAGCCAAGCAGTAGCGTCGCTATGATAAAGCTGTGGGAAGCTTTTTGAAGCTCTGACATGACTCCCCAAGCAGTGTGGTCAATTGAAAGGGAAGCACTGCCCAGGGCACAGTGGCCTGTGGAAGCTCTAGGGAGCAGAGTTAAAGACTGTGCATGCCAAAGGGCAGGAGGCAGCTTGGCTACAACAGGCATTGAGAGAAATCACTAGCTGCCTGCTGACCCAAACAGCAAAGAAGTGAAGCCAGGGCTATGCTCAAACTTCGAGTAACCTTTACAGGTTAGTAAGCCATTTATGCAACTGGTATGAATGGCATGCAAATGCTATGGAATAAAGAGAATGAAAGTAAATTAAACTTGATTTTTATTTATTATTTTAAGTTTTTTGGGAAGCCTATTTTCACAGAAGATTGCTAAAGTAGACTGGACAGGGAGACCGCATATACTTTTGGGAGGGAACTTGTTAACACTCAGCAGGACAGTATGTTAAAATGAAGCAGCACCTCTCTCAGTATCATCAGAAGATGTGACCTAGCCCTGAGCTAACAGCCAGAATCGAGTCATAATCTCAAAGCAAACCTGTCAGCTTGGCTTTCCTCTATGATTTGCTGCAATGGTCCTTCCTATACCTGTAACAAAAACACCGAGAAGTGCAGAATGATGTGGTAATGGACACAAGCAGAAAGACCCTCCGTTTGACTAGGATGATGAATGTCTTTGGGCTAGCCAGGCTTTGTTAGATAAAATTATACAGAGATCCATGGCTGACTTGAGACTCCAACCACAATGGCAGGTACATTATGAGGTTCAACAAGGCTAAGTTGTGAGTCCTGCACTGGGTTCACAACAACAACACACAGCGCTACAGGCTTGGGGAAGAGCAGCTGGAAAGCTGCCTGGTGGGAAAGGGCCTGGGGGTGCTGGTTGATGGCCGGCTGAACGTGAGCCAGCAGTGTGCCAGGGTGGCCAAGATGGCCAACAGCATCCTGGCTTGTGTCAGACACAGTGTGGCCAGCAGGACCAGGGCAGTGACCGTCCCCCTGTACTGGGCACCGGTGAGGCCGCACCTGGAATCCTGTGTTCAGCTTTGGGTCCCTCACTGCAAGGGGGACTTGGAGGTGCTGGAGCGTGTCCAGAGACTGGCAACGGGGCTGGGGAAGGGTCTGAAGCACAAGTCTTATAAGGAGCGGCTGAGGGAACTGGAGCTGTTTAGTCTGGAGAGGAGGAGACTCAGGGGTGGTCTTATTACTCTCTACAATTACCTGAAAGGAGGTTGTAAGCACTTGGGTGTTGTTCTCCAAACAAATAACAGGATAGGTGGAAATGGTCTCAGGTTGTGCCAGGGGACACTTAGATTAGATATTAGGAAAATGTCTTCACTGAAAGGGTGGTCAAGCATTGGAAGAGGCTGCCCAGGGAGGTGGTTGAGTCACCATCCCTGGAGGTATTCAAAAGATGTGTAGATGTGGTGCTTAGGGACATGGTTTAGTGGTGGACTTGACAGTGCTACGGTAATGGTTGGACTTGATCTTAAAAGTTTTTTCAACCTAAACGATTCTATGATTCTATAAAAACATAGCCAAACTGACCATGAAAATGGTTAAATCCAATCCCGGGGACAAATTTAGCATTAACACAATAACTCAAACAAGAAACTGTAACTATTCATTCTTCTGTAGTATCACCCTACCTGATTTCTCTGCCTCATTTACTGCATAAGCTGTTCAAAACATAGCACTTCAGGCTTTTTTTGCTGTATAGTACAGTGCCAAGAGGGCAGACTGAAAGCAACACACAATAAAAATAATATATAAAGGGAAAATATGAACACCTGAAAATATTTTTAGAGCCTTTAGAAGTGTAAAGGGTCTTATTATTTTTCTAACATAAATAAACAACAAGATGAATTGAAGTAGTTGATGATATACAACAGGCATAAGTTTGAATAAATCTCTGATGTGAGGTGCCTGAAGGTGCTACACTATTGAGAATATATCAAGTGTCTCCACAAACTCCAGTTAAACAGATGTGCACATTACAAGAGCTACTATCAAAAATTAACATTAATTTGTGTTCCTAATTGCCAAGCAAAATAGTTGTCAGAAAAAATAGGCTGTGCTCCTGCCCTAGCTGTTACGCCACTGTTGGGCAACACAGAATCAAGGGACAATATTTGAATAACTTCTTAAATAGCATTTGGAGATCTTTCAGTTAAGTTTTGACAGCTTATTCTTTAACATAGGGAGAGCTGAAGGTTGAGTAGGCTAGAGGGGAGCTTTCCCCTGGATTCGTTCTTTTTTTCTTTAGGTTTTGTTAGAAAGTACCTGAAAATGAGACTTTCCTTGTTATTTTTACTTTTTATTAGGAAAGCATTTTGTCCACAAAGGAATTTATAAAAAGTCACAAACTTTTTAATCTATGAAGTTGTGGGTGAAATGCTTACATCAAAGAAATGAAACCCACATTTAGGATGAAAAAAAGTTTGGGTTTTTTTTTTTTTTTTTTTTTTTTAAATGGTGTAGTGGTTTGGTTTCAGTATTTTGTTCTCCTTTTCAGCAGGAAGAAACCAAAAGAATCTGCCCTCTTTTTTCCCCACTCACCTTATTAGTTAATGATATGAACATCACTGCAGTCTGTCGTGTCTGTGAGCAACATCCGCTTGAATGTTAGTAATTATGGATTAAACTCAAAATAAGGATTTAGAGAACATAGTTAGACCACCTATGAAGTCTGACAAATTTCATTTTTATCCTACTATGACAACACAGTTCAAGAGAGCCAAGGGGACTTAAGCTAAGTTTGCAATAAAAAGTTTTTGGAGCAACAGGAGTATACCCATAGATCAAAATACCCAGTGCTGAGTCATCTTTCTTCATTTACACTGTATGTGTCTTGGAGGTTTTACCTAGATGAAGTTTAGTGCATTGACTTGAATCTAGTATCTCCATCACATGTCTGATTTGGAACCACCCAGAGGACCAAACACTGGATCAGACCTTTACGAGTACTTGCAATGTGTTTGGTGTGCACTTCAAGCCAATGTTGTTTCCTCTGAAAAGAACTGAGCCACTACATACCAAACACATGTGCAGTAAGTAGACACTGTTAAGAGGTGTGCTTCAAAATTGTGCTGTTAATGGGATCCAAAATACTAATGTACGTGGTATGTCACATCATCTGTTTCTGTGGTTGTTGAGTGTGATTCCCCATGCAATCAACATAGAGAAGTAGACGTAAAGTCTTGAGCTATCCTTTTATAGTAAGCTGTTTGAATACGGTCCAGTTTAGGTTTCTTTAGGCTCAAATTTATAACTTTTACATCCCAACTCAAGCATTATTTAATCAGTAAGCTGTCTGCAGCTCAGTTTCTGACATAAAAGCTCCGGGTGACATTAATGTCAACACCTTTCTTCAGTGTTTCTTACTGGTTAGCTCAGGTGATCCCTAGCTGTGCACGCTGGCTTCTGTGAGTAACACTCACACATTCCTTGGTTTAACTCAGGGAGCCAATGTGATTACCTAATGTCTGTGGATTTTTCTGTAATGATTATGCACTTATGTCAGTTACTGGGTTCCAGCCTTCGTGTCTCCTGGAGCACTGGATTTCATTTAAATGCAACCAATTATTCCCCTCATTTTTGGACCATATAGCTTTAATTATCCAAGACGCTATGAATGAAGTCAGATTCTCAATAGTAGCTGTTTCTGTCATTGACTTTTTTAAATTTCCATTTTCTTTCACAAAGATATTATCAGTAAAACTTCAGATATTAAAAAAACAACAGAAAAATAACCCAATAATATTTTTATCCATTGGATAAATGTGCAATACCTTTCATGTTCCAGGATGTCATAAAGAGCAATTGAACTTAGCCCATACCCTAGAAAGTTTTAGAAAAATAAAGTTAAAGCATCACTTAGGGTTCTTAGCTGGTGACTGGACTTCCACAAAACATGAATCATGGGCTTAATTTAGTGATGAAATTTTCATGCAAACTCTTTTGAGAAGAAGCTGTCACACATAAATGGTGCAGTGAGTCAATCTTTTGTACAACTCTGGAAAAGGAAAAGTCCCTTCCATTCCTATGGTGAAAAATAAATGGCAAAACTGATAGGTGGTGTAGTTTAAGTTATGTTTAGGGAAAAAATCTCCTCTGGATGATGTAATCTAGTGTTATGTTTAATGAATAATGACAGGGGAAGCCATGCCAAAACCATACTACAGCAGCTGAGCAAAGCAGCCAATGTTTCATCAGTCTATCTTTATTAGCATGTATCCTATTGAAAAGCATTTGCTCTGTAGTAAAGATATCTACATATATATGAGAGTGTTTACTTATTTATTTTTTGTAGCCCAAAATGGCTAAATAAAAGCAAAGTTAAACTGTGGTTTTACTGGGGAGAGGAAGAATCATCCAGAGCATCTACTACTGAATCACATTTTCTGATTATGAATTAGAAAGGAATTGCAGGTTTTTTCAGAGGAAAACATTTTTACAGATTATATATCCTGGCTCCAGAAACTATATCAGACTTATGAAAAGAAGCCTTTATACCATCAGAACTTTTGAAAATAAATAGAATTTGTAAAAATTAGAATTGCTGATAAACTTGCCTATGAAAGGAATACAGCCAAAGAAGACCTTGCTTAGCATTGGAGACAGACACACATTTTACAAGTGGCAAATCATTGCTGGAAATTCTCCGCAGTGATCTGATGAACATTTAGCCAGATCTACAAACTGCATGCAAAACTAACCACCTTTCACTGGCTAGGTATGTGTTGGGTTTTCTAAACCTAAATGGACTAGCTTTTAGGAGATACACAGATGTATTTAAACAAATTTATTTCACAGAATTTGGGGGACGAGAAGAGCCTTGATGTCAGAAGAAAAAATGACAATGCTATTTTATATTTGTAGGTGTATGGGGCGTGGGTGGCCTGGTGCTGGCGGGGGCTGCAGGGCCCCTGTGAGGAGCGGCCAGGACTGCCCTGGGCTGGGCACAGCCGGTTCCCACTGGCTCCAGCCACCCCCGCAGGGCACACCTGGGCCCCCTGGCCTAATGAGGCGGTGGCATTTCTGTGAAAATGTATTTAAGAAAGGGCAAAACTGCTTAGCAGAGACGAGCAAAGAAAAACATGTGAGAAACAGCCCCGAGAAACCCCAGGTGAGAGAAGAAGGAGGGGGAGGAGGTGCTCCAGGTGCCAGAGCAGAGGTTCTCCTGCTGCCGGCCGCAGACCATGCACACTTCAGCCCATGGAGAGGACCACGCCGGACCCGGTGGGTATGCCCTGAAGGAACTGCGGCTCATGGAGAGCCCGCACGGGAAACGTGTGAGAGGGAAGGAGCAGCAGAGAGGAGCTGTTATGGACTGACCCAACCACCCTCTTCCTCATCTGCCTGTGCTGCTCTGGGCAGGAGTAGAGGAGTTGGGAATGAAGGAGTGAAGTTGAGCCTTGAGGAAAAAAAAGGAGGAAAGTGGTGTTTTAACGCATATTTGTCTCACACAATCTGAATCTATTTTAATCGGCAATAAATGAAATTAATTTTCTCCAAATCGAGTCTATTTTGACAGTGATGGCAATTGATAAAGTCTGTCTTTATCTTGACCCATAAGATTTTCCCCTTATTTTCTCCACCTGTCCTGTTGAGGAGGGAAAGTCAGAGAGTGGCTGGGTGGGCATTGGGCAGCCAGGCAAGGTCAACCCACCACAGCAGGTATTTCCTTAACTGAATAGTCCAAACTTTCTGTACATTTTTAAAAATGCCAGCTTGTGTGAAGGACACTCTGGAGACAGGTTATGCCCTAAACTATATGCCAAGTTTTAAACTAAAGACGTATGTGCAGAAATATATGTAAAGTACCTCTTGATCTGTATGTTTTACTCTGATAGTAGGTAAGACCTGTAAACAGATGAATGAATAATGGGTCACTGTGCTGAGCTCAACCAGAGGATAGGGCTTGAAGTAATCTGAAGGTTAGGATAGGTCAGAAGCAAAACACATGAATAGATATCCTAAAACTACAGTCACAGAATCATAGAATTGTTTGGGTTGGAAAAGACCTTAAAGATCATTCAGTTCCAACCCTCTGTCACAGGCAGAGACACCTTCCACTAGACCAGATTGCTCAAACCCCCCATCCAGCCTGACTTAGGACACTTTCAGGGATGGGGCATCCACAACTTCTCCGGGCAACCTGTTGCAGTGTTTTGCCACCTTTACAGTAAAGAATTTCTTTCTAATCTCTAGTCTAAATCTACCCTCTTTCAGTTTACAGTCATGTGAACACAACATAGTTTATTCTGTACTTCTTATTCAGAAATATATTTAAAATCATAATCTTTACAACTGGTATTTGAAAACTTATGTGCATTGAATTCCAGTACTCCTATTGACATTGAATCACACTACAATTAATGAGTACCCACTGTGAGCAAGGTTATTGCTCATCCTCAGCAGGAATGGGAAGATTAACACACATGACCAACAAGCAAAAGCAGGTTTATTTTAAAATTCTGCTAGCTTATAGAAATCAGTTTAATACAGTTTCAAAACTGTTTTGACATAATCCAACACATTTAAAGCTGTGCTTTAGTGAAAGTTTTCCCCAGCACAACTAATCATTGTAATGTTAGTCTGAATCTTGACAGGATTTCTCATATATAATCATCCAATACTATTAGAAGGTATGTTTTACCATCAAAATGCTGTACAAAGAACTCACATTTTTATGACTGACTCTTAAAGTCACAGAATTAGAGAGTTCACTGTGTACTTCAGAGAGAAGAATAGCATAAATATCTAGCTGGGAACCAACTAGAAAACAAAAAAAAGGATCTTTTACACTGATTTTTTTTTTTTTTTAAAAGAAACTTGGAAAAATGTTAATGTGCTGATGACTGAGGGATATCACTCACTAATAAGCAAATGGAAAGCTTCCAAAAGTGAGGCTGGATTGAGAAGATGGTGTTCTCATTTACAAGCATTCTGGCCTCTGTTCCTTTTTAATAGATGCAGCAGTTACAAAAACAAGATTACAGAGGCTCTGCATAGACCCTGTGGCATCTGGTTAAGTGGTCCACAATCTGTCTTTTTTTTTCTTTTTTTTTTTTTTCCCTGAGGCCTACATCAAAGATGTGCTTTATTTATCTTTGTGTATTTGCTGAGCAAGTGACCAGATTTACCATTTAAATACTTGACTGGATATGTGTCAGATTCCACCTGGAGGAATCCTTTCACGTCCTGTAGGGACATGTTAAATGGATCCATGGCTTGAAATCTTTCTCCCTCATTTTTGCAAAACAACTTTCATTTCAAAGCATTGTAAATATATTATAGCAGTCATATGTATGGCCATTCAATTTTTACTTCTCTGCCTGCCAGTCATTGTTGCATTAAGGGTATACAACAAAATCAAAAATTCACAACAAACTCTACAACATGAAAATATTGTCATCCTAAAGGATTGGGAAATTTTATTTTTCTTTTTAGAATAATTGAGCAATCTACAGGAGAAAAACTGCTTTCTATTATTCCTATTTCAGCCAAAGAAACCCCCAATCGATTTGATGGGAAAGGATGTATTTTGCAGACAACTGGGTAAAAATCAGAACATTCTGAGAGGATTTACTCAGGAAAACCAAAACCTATTTAATCTGAAAACACAGGGTAAATGGAGTTTACAACGTATAGTACTAATATTGGTATCAAAGAATATATCTAGATTTCTTTCATTATATGTGTTTTCTCGGAAAACGATAGTGTAGGTGGTTAAGCAATAGGGCTTAGCTGTAGCCTTTCAGCACAGCTGCAACAAATAAGTAGTCTACAGACTCTATTAAAAGGAAATAGATATTGATGTAAGAATACCTGAAGATAATCAGACTGATTTCAGTGGGAGCTGGAGTAGGCCATTTCTGTGGTTCAACTGAAATCTTTAATTTACCTCATAGAATGGAAGTTACTCAAAAGAAAAGTAAGGAATGCATTTGAGTATCACATACCTCCTAATGACTTTGGAAGCTGTTACTTTTTTATAGCTCAGTTTAAAAGAGAGCAAACAGAAAAGTAAAGATGTCATAAAAATATTCAAAGAAACTTAGTTAACTCATAAAATATATTTAAGGCTTGCTTTTTCTTTGCACAACATTAACTTGTTCTTTCATCAGTAGACACAGGGAATAACTGCTCAATAAGGGCATCTTAAAAGAGAGGTAATCCAGGGGAAAGACAGAGACAGTGTTGTGGTGTTTTCACTCATCGCTTTATTATTACTACTGACAGGTAACTGAATTTCTCCTTTGCCTGAAGCCATACCACCTGAGGTTCTAATCTTGTCAGATTTTATGTGCTAAGCATGGTTGAGAGAGCTCTAAGGAATAACAGGTACTGCAGGAAACTGTTATTTTTGCTCTTGACTAGTGACACTTGCCAGCGCAACACACTTGCAGTGCAGCTTTCCCTCCCAGTGACTTAATACTTTCAACAGTATTATAGTAATGGTATATAACAGCTTCTGTGATATGATCCAGGAGATAGGCCAGCAGACTCAGAGTCAGAAAACATCAGCTTATCTCACAGTTTTGGTCACTCTGCCTGATTGGAGACACATCAAGAAGGGGCAAATCAGCAGGGTGATCAAGGACAGCCACCCATGGGTCCCAACTTGCACTTGCTCAACTATGCTCCAGCATGCTGTGCAACAGTGTAATACACCAACTCTGAAAAGGGAAGATTCTGATATTAATCTGTTCTTTTGTTTGGTACAACTTTTAATACATTTACATATAAACATAGGCTTCCTGCACCATGATCAAATTAATCAAAATATTGACAAATGATAGTTCATAAAGTGAACTCCAGCTTTACACAAAGGGAAATAAGATTGAATACCTGCAATATTATTTCACTTTTTCTGCTGTATTGCTATGATGGATATTAGAAAAGAGACTTTTAATTATATCAATATTTTTCCAGAGTGGCAAACAGTGATGATATCTGTTTATGTTTTAATGGGGTGATTATGTTTGACAAGTAGACAAGTTCTCAGGAACCAAGGTCTAAGCCAGTGGAAGGAATATGAGCTTCTTGAACTGGGATTCTTCCTGGAATCATTGTGACTTTTCTCTCCCTTCCTCGCCCCGCCCCCCCCCCCCCATCCCATTTTTTTTTTTTTTTGGTGTTTCCCAGTTTGCCTCCATCATTGTCTGCCATACATCCCAGATTCCTTCAAGAAACACAGTATTTCCTGAAAACTGTAACAAATTGATTGCAAGAATGCCATGAATCCTACTTAGGATTTCTATTTAACCTCAACAATGGGTTTAGTTTTCACTGGTGGATTATAAGGCATCTGAAAAATACACAGGTTTTCCTACTAGTTTTGCCTTCAGATCACTAAACTCATTCAGAGAGGCTGTTATAAACAACTAGGAAGTATTTTAAGCATCCCACTATTCCTTGCACTGATTATCTATATGCAGGCATGCCCCACTACCCCAGCTTCTAGGCTTTAATAAAACAGTGGTAAGTCTAGAGTTCAGTAGAGCCATACCTCAGTTCTACTGATGGAAAGGAAAAGTGATCTTGATCCACTGGCTGACTGTATTTTCTCTGGCTTGAGTAGCCCTTGCATTTTTAGATCATTTCCTTAAAGCTGATGAATCTCACATAATCCAGGAAGGGAGGGAAATTTTACCAACCTAATTTTATGTCTCTCCTCCATTCCTATATGTTATTTATTTAATTGTCATTACCTTGTACCTACCAGTGTCTCAGAGACACCTTGGCAGTTTGCTAAGATACTTCCATCCTCCCCTTTTCTGAGCTGTTATTTTGGTTAAGTGGTTGACTCAAATGATGTCATGTCATTTGGTTACTTGTATTGTTTTACATCCTATATTCATTATTCTAGTATTTCATGAAAAAAAAATGTGAATTTCAAGGCAGAGGTTCTGAAATTTTACAAGGCTTTATTAAAGCATATACAAAATAAAGAGTATATGGATACATGGCAGACAACATACCTTTTTTACATTTGAGGCTTAGGATTCTTGTCATAGGCTAACCAAAGACACAGTTACTCTTGGCACCCCAAAGTCACTACCAAGTTAAAACAATAAATATTGCAAATGCATGATCTCATGCAGGAGCCAGTAGTGAGTACATAAATTCCACAGCTGCATAAGTTGTTGAGCCAAGCTGTAGGTATTGAATAAAAAGCAAAGTTCTGTATGTCAGGAGTCTCAACACAGGATCTTAAATGCTCTGCATAAGGTTAAAAGAATATTCAGCCTTGATGACTTGCTGATAGAGCTAGGCAGTTAGGAGTCGAAGGCTGGATGTAGATGATAGCTATGAAACTAACATCTATTAAGACAAGGCATAAATATAAATGCTTAGAGAGAAAATAAAGGAAAAAAAAAGAAAAAAAAAAAAAAGAAAGAACAGGATATAAAGATGTCTGCTTTCCCAGACTGTAGTCATCTCCAAGGCAGAAAAATTGCTTAAACACTGAATCTCTAGCTAGAAATGCACCTGAAGGATTTATGCAAGAGATAACAGAAAGACAGAGAAGCTTTTCTTGCTATACTTGTAGGAGAGTAAATATTAGTAGATACATATTATTTTCTGCTGTGTTTTCTAATATTAGGAAAGTTATTTGCCTTGACTTTTTCAAAAAGAACTTTCACTTATTTTTACAGGCTGAAGCCTGTTTTAAAAGTAATATAAGTGTAAATGGCAAAACCAAAACTGTGAGAGTCCTCAGAAAAGGGAAGCTGAAAGCGCTGGGTGGCACAGTACCCAGCAGCACAAAACACTGTGGTACTCACACAACTCCAAGTGACAGAATTAATCTCATAATCCCATTGTTGTTGGTTCCTTCTATACCTGTATTCCATTTCTCATGTTCCTGTCAAGCACTGTCAAATACCTGGGGCTTTAGAAACACTGGCTATTAATATCATAAAGTAACTGAGTAAACACTAAGTAACTCTTGATTTATTTAGCCATGCACAACTCCTTGAACAGGGTTATTCACAAACAGTATACTGAAAATGCTACTTTCTGGAAATCTTGGCTTTCCCATTACTGCCTGAGGGTAAACCTGCACAACATATTAACTGAATATAAAAATTGCAATGAAAGCAGAGTCTTAAGCAAGATTCTCTGCTGCCTGCCTCAGCTTCTCCCTTCATAAAGCCTAGCACCCACACCCCTGGTTGAAGCATGTCTTCCCAACACTGGAACCTTGTTCTCCTGCTAAAAAAACAATGTGGATGATTATGTAACAGTGCCACCTGGTGCTACCTGCCAAACCAAAAGATTTAACACGAAATGAAAAAAACCAACCAAACAAACAAAAGAAATCAACCTATTTTATGACATTAAACATATGATAATATCATGTGTCAGCCCTTGTACTCTGCTACAGTCTTCTTTTCCTTTTTTTTTTTTTTCACTTTGATTTACATCGAGATCAGGTTTAATAGTAATTTATTCTGACAGAGAATTGTTATTGGTTTATATTTAAAGCATACAGGAAAATAACTGAAATTGTGTAAGTTACAGTCAGTGCTATTAAACTAGTAATTATGTATTGTGTTATTGCTAATATCTGAAATATTTTCATTACAGGCCCTAATATCTAGTCACCAGTTCAAAAGTATATAAATGTTGTGTACAAATGAAACCAAGGTACTGGAAAAGCATTCTAGAAGGAAAACACAGTGGAACAAATTAAAAAAAAGAAGTCTAGTAATAGCTGAAAACTTGGAGTTTAGTCAATTATTCTACTCCAGTACCTTTAGAATAAGTCACCCCGAGCATGTGAATAGCAAAACAACATGGTGTAGTAAAAAGATTTCTTTATAGAATGTTCTTTGCTAAATTTCCTTTTGAAAAGTTGATTTCCTTCTCAAGTCAGCCCCCCCTTGATTTATTTTTCACTTACACATTTGTTGTGTGTATATAGATATATACACACACAAAAAATATATTCAAGAAATGGCCATAAGCCATTAAGATGTTATCACAAGCGCTATTAGCTCAACAACCTCCTGACCTCACATGGAAGCATCATCTGAACCACAGGAGGTTTTCTTGCTTTCAGCCTTGGCTGTAATAACATGAAGCACAGAAATACTTCATTCCAGGCACCAGATGGGCTGGTAAGTTTGTTCTAGTGTTTTGCCACCAGCTTGCAGACACAACAGACTACAGATAACTGTCACTAAAACAAAAATACTTACTGGCTTTCAAATGATTGTACCAAATCTGTTGCTGCAGTATGTTTCTGTTTGTCCAGAATTGCACTGAATCTTTAGTTCTTGTAATTGCAGAAGCTTGAAAAGGTAACATAATAGGGTCTTCCTGGGCCATAAGTTTGTGCTCTGCTGTCTTTGTTTGTACAGTGTTCATCTTGCATGGCATCAGTCTGAAATGAGCAGTGCTCATTAGAAATGGCAAACAAGTCATACTGACTTTAAAATAAAAGTTCTTCACAGAGGTATCCTAGCAACTTCTAAGTTCTGAAGGTTGGGGTTTGTTTAACTTCTGTGACAATTTCCCCTTGCATTCACTTTACTGCTTTGCTCCTTTTTGAAGACAGACACCATTTTCCCACCTATGGTGGGAAGTCTCACTTTTGCCCTTATACAGAAGAAGAGTCAAATAGACGTCTGCTGCAGAAGAAGCATCCACGACCAGCAGATGGACCTGGGTAAGTTCAGCAGCTGATATAAGTGCTGAGCCAAATCATCCAGATTTGATCATGCAATGTCTGTTATTCCCTACTCCCAAATTCAAAGCTGATGAAACGGATTAGAAAGCCACCATTCTTCAAAGAAATCAGTAGCCCATATGCCTGAACTCCCCTTTTTGAGCTCCGGGGAGGATAATGATTAGAGCATCTTCCCTGGAGATAAAGGACTGGATTCTCCATTTTTCTTCACTGGGACTCAAAGCCAGGAATTCAGTGTCAGGAGAGCCTGACACTGATTGTGTATTTTTAAGTCTCTCTGGATTTATACCAGCTGGGGTGGCCCAACATCCAAGCATTTTCCTTTCATTTAGAGACTTTATTCCTATTTTGGGGGGTGGGTGTTTGTGTCCCAAATTTTCATTACTCCTATAAATGGTTATTTGCTGTAGGTTTTTTTTTCCTCTTTTGAACAAATTCTGGAAAATCACATTTAATTTTAAAACAGCAGTAGGAATTATAAGTTACATTTGGTTTATATAATTATTAGAATGGACTAGTCCTACAGCTGAAAATTTAAAGTAAGAGAGAAAATAACAGACAAGGTTGAAAAATGAGTTATTATTCAGGGTTCACAGACCTCTAAGGGCTAATCATTGACTGCTTTTGTTATGCAAAACGGCATCTGGTGTTCAGTTTCCACATTTGGAAAAAGTGTTGTCTAATGAACCTGCTATTCTGCACTTGCTTTCTACTTTTAATATCCTGTTAAGCACATTGATGGCTTATCTGCCATAAGAATCTGAGTTTTAAAAGGAATTAAATGAATCCATCCAAAGGTACAGAAATGAAAATCCAGTTATTAGGTCACTTACAGCATTAGACTACCCATTAGTTTGCTTTTTTTTTTTTTTTTTTTTTTTTTTTTTTTAGGAAGAGCAAAAGATGTACAGATGTGAAAGGGGAAAAGTGTCACAGTTTTGACTTATTTTCCTTTCAGTCTTTGCAGCATGGCCTGTGGTGCTTTGTACACAGAAAGGCAAGGAAATCCAATTCAATGGGGAAAGACTAATTAACGACAAAGACTGTGATGCCATTTTACTTCAGTGGGAGGGGCTTTTTTAGGGGACCTGTCACATCCAGTAGAGCTGTTCCAGGGGAGACAGGTAGTGACATTGCTTGTGGGTTATGTGATTTGATAACTCCAATTAAGAGCTAACATATTTGTCCCAGTCCTGGTCTCCTCCTCTTTTCCTGCAGTACAAGGTATTGGAGAGCAGTAGGTAAGAGACAGGAGGGTCTCTCATGTAGGACAGCAGGGATATGAGCTGGGTATGAGACAGATGAACCAGGGCCAAGAGTTGAAAGGGATACACTCTGGGAGTTCATGTCTTATGTCTTGCATGTTATAGGTTTAAGTCAGGAGCATAGTGAGTGTGGGAAATATGGATGTGACTTCAGCCTGTACTTGCTTGTCTGTAAATGGGACAGCTGTCAAGAACCATCTCATGGAACAGTAGTGACAGGCCAGGAAAATGTTGTCAGGATTTGATACTGTCCTGTGAAGGCAACAGGCAAAATTATCCTTGGCCCACTCCAGGAACTGTTCCATTGAGCAATACCTGATTATTTCCCGGCATGGTATGGGTTTCAGGCAAAGAAAAAAAAAAAAAAATTTAAAAAAAATCCAAAAGATGCAGTGCACAGCTTGAGTTTGCAAGTTACAGGATGCAGGGGAGCAAAACACCTCTTCTTCTCCCCAATGACCAGTTTACAAAGGCACCTAGATACAGGTCTTGAACTCTCAATGGGATTCATCTGACCAAGCGTAGACACCTAAACGTACATCTGATTGTGAACTGGTTATTTTAATGGCCGCCCTGCTACCAAGTGACTCAAATAGGTCAGCTGAATCCCCCTTTAAAAGTGTTTATATCTCTCTGTTGACTACAAAGTCAGTCTCAAGTGACTAGTTCAGATGTAGAAGTCTACACTGCAGATGTCTAAAGTTAATGAAATGAATCTCAACCGTAAGTGTCCTACCCACTCGAGAACAGAAGTAGAGTTCTGAAGCAGCTTATTGAAATATACAAATGAAAACGTTGTTCACTTACAACACTTCCTAAGCTCCCAGCAGAGAGAATGTAAAGATTTGGCAGAGAAATAGTTTAACCCCTCTTAAAAAGCACTGACAAGTTGATAGTACTGTTGCTACTCTTGTAGCACTTCAGCCACACGCACAGCCCTACTCACAGAGAAGGGATTAGGCTTGGGGGAAACTATGTGGCTGTATTGTCACCTGGTGGGTTGAGGTGTAATACATTGTAAAAGATGGTCACCAAGTAGCTAAACTGATCAGCATGTAATATGAACTAGCAGAATAAATTTTTCCACTTCTTCCTAGTTCTGGTCTGTTCAAAGTAGAAGAGCTAAGAAATGATAGCTACAGTGGTGTCTGGGAACCTAGTTTTATTTTAGATCAATAGTTATTAGCTCAAAATCATCTACACACTTCTGTTTTATTTAGTGGCCAACAGCTAATTAGAGTTTTCATTCCATTTCATCCATATTTCATTTTCATAGTAAATCAAGAAGATGGGAGATTTGTTATGAATAATTTTGTGCTTTGGGGAAACTGGGCTAAAGTTATATACCTTTCTTTGAAATATATCATAAAAGACAATCCAGTTACTGATGAGGCATGAATGTATCTAATGGCATATTCTGTAGGGTGATTTGTTTTAATTGTCACAGTGGGACCTGTTATTACACAGTGGTAGAATGGGTCACTGCGTTGTAAAATTAAAGCTGATGCAAGGCATTCATTTCTGGCTTATTTGTAAATTCAAATATTTGGGATAAAAATATACCAACTATAGAGACAGTATATGGCAACGTGCACAGCAGTGGCAAATATCTCAATAATAAACAGCTGTGTGAGGTTAGATGTTAAGGAAATGCAAGGGAGTGGCACACTGGGATTTTGTCATATGTGCATTAGCCCAAATGAAGTCAAGGAAAAAGTATCTGAGTAGGAATAATTTCTATTACCAAAGGTTACTCTTCAAGGGCAATTAAATGTGTTGGCTCATATTCATATTGTTGTGCCATAGGATGTGAAAAATAAGCATTGCAATGAATTTGCTGAATTTTTGAAGTTTAAACATTAATAGTTAATTACTGGATCAGTGACAAAAGGATGTCTTTTCTGTTTTTTGTTTGTTTGTTTGGTTTTTTGTTTTTTTGTTTTTTTTAATGTTGGGTGCTTGTGACTTTCATTTCTGCTCTGTGATGGGATATAACATCCTGCACTCAAAAGCACTTCAGAAACACATAATCTGTTCATGTACCCATCTGCTGGTCTTTACCTCAACTGGCAGGACCGGATTCATTTGAACATCTCTGTTCAGTATCCACAAAAAAGAAAATAAGAACCTCACACCTCAGTGTCTTATATAGTATTATCAGTTCCTGTAAATATCACACAAAAAGACTGTTTTACACAATGTTCAAAATTAGTGAAGACACTGATTTAAATCTTTCATCTGACCTCAGAGAGCTAGATCCTTTTTCTGTTTATCCAAATTCAGTCATTTTTTTCACAATGGCACAAGACACTGGAAAAAACCCACACCCTCAGAGTTGATTTTAATTAGTGTCTGCTATAATATCTTGTTATCTATGTCCCCACAGAAAACATAATTTTATCAGCAGCTAAAATATTTTACTTTATATGGAACTTACAAGTAAACTGAATTCTTGAACAGATTCTCCACTTTCCGAAAGTTAATCTTGATTTTAAGTGGCATCATTACTCAGATACTGTAAGACAGAGATTACCCTTTGTCTTCTGTAAGAGCTTACTGCTATTAAATCCCATACCAGGATTGTTAAAACACCAGGAGTCATCCAACTTCTGATATTAAGTGAGCTCCAGGAATGAGTAAAAAAAACGCACAAAGAGGTTTCCAGAACTATTTTTTTCGTGCCTTTTTACAACTCTTGGGAGGAAATAAGTAAAAGTTCGGCTGAGAAATGCATATGTTACTGTAGTCTGTGTTATACCATAGATATATAGTCCACCATAGATATATATGTAGTCTACCAGCATCATTCTGAGACTGCAAGTAACAAGGGGAAGGCCCACTGTGTGCTATTAGATGGTGGTTTTATACAAGTCACCATGAATTTTCCCCAAACTGGTCATAGAAAATTTGGCAGAGTCATCACTTTTAAACTATGCATTCTATAATTTCTTTATTTTACATGTGTGCTGGAGCAACATTTAAAGTCAGCATATGCTGAAAACATGATAAATAAATATGTAACTTTAAGCCTTTAAAGCAACATTAGCATCACTTTATTCCACAAGGCATACTATTACCTTACTGTTCAGCAGAGTACAAGAATAGGGCTGTAATTCTGTGGTCCAAAGCAAGGAAGAAAGGCGTTAGGAAAGAAAAAATCAAGTTAACAACTTGCCTATTTTTTGAACTGCTTGATCAATAGGTACTGTGCAAGTACTAGCAAGAGAATAGTTACTTATTGTGTCAACGTTTACCATTTGCATATTACCCTAATTATGTTCAGAAAATTAAGCTATATATCAGCTTGTACACTGTTTCCTTAAGGCGGAAAACCATGAAGTGTTTATTCACCGGCAAATTACCAAACCTCAGAGTAAGTCTGTATGTTTGTATAGACATACCAGTAAACATGTATGTGTTTATATGCAAACAGACATATCCAGGAACCACAATACAAGGCTGTTCAGAATTAGGTCAATGTCTCTGTTCATAATTCTTGTTTTCTTCTTTTTCTATGTCTCATAACAATCAGACTGTACCACCCTGGTGTGATTTCATGTCCAACAAAGCTGACTGCTGAAGAACAATCTCCAGTGCTATGGTTCAGTAGCAGCATCGTTATATAATCCAATACCCACATGCACTCCTATCTTTGAGGGTAAGGAATTGATTATTTTATGTCAGTCTTAGAACAGATGTTTTCATTAATGTCAAACACCAACAAAGTTTTCTCCTCTTATTATTAAATAACAATGCTGTGTTGGTGGCAGCAGCCAAAATTCTCATGAAAATAGTTTTATCATTAGCATACTGTGCTATTGGGCTCACTCTATGCAGCTGACACTTAACTATTTTATTTCCTGCTTTTTCTTCTCATTTATCATTACTTCATTAAGACAAATTATCAAGGCATAGAACTAGAGATGGGAAATTTCTATGTGATCGTTAGTATAGCAAAATTTTTCTTCTTTTCTTCCACCTAGCTTTAAATAGGCCTGAAAATGAGCTTCTATCCACATATTTTGAGAGCTACAAAAATTACCAACTTCTCAGTTTCACTCTTTTAATCTTTGCAGGGGTTATAATTCTTAGTATTACAAATACTTTAATAATTATATTTCCCCATCCACATGAGATTTAATATGCAAGAAATGAGGTCTATTCTCTTTCTTATCTTTTAATCAAGGGAACCTGAAGAAGAGCTGTGATTTCTCAAATCTGAAAATGTATGACAAAAATTTTCCTTCTCTGTGGTCCTTGACTTCAAACTTGTCATATAATTTCATTACTAAAATCATACAAATTGGACTTTTTAAAGGCTTGTTGAGTTCACTTATTGTTCTGTTGATTTCTGCTGTCTTTTTTTTTTTTTCTATGGAAGTTAATTCACATTACCTAATCTGTGAAGGTATTATCACCCCTTCTAACATTCACTATCTCACTGTTTTTTCAGTTCTCTTCAATAGACTGCAGAAAATTAAAGGAGGGAAGTTACCAGTGATGACAACTATCTAGGAGCTGCAGGTAGAAACACTTTCCCATTTTGAATGAACTACCTATTTCTGCCTATTTTATAGGTACTTGAAAACCTGTCTGTTTTCTTCTGAAACCAGGTCATCTAACAGGTCAATCTATTACTGCCTGGAATTGAGTCCGCTTTGTGCAATTGTTCATTGCACTGACATGTGTTTGCAGTCATCCTCTGATGCCTCTCCTCAAGTTTCACTTAAATTTTCTGGAAAAAAGGGGGAAAAAAAGAAAAAAAGAAAAAAAAAAAAAAAAGAAGAAAGAAGAAGATTATTAAGTTTAGATACTGTATCATTTTCATACCCAGAGCATGAAAATTGCTTTTCACATTGCAAAGGAGCATAATTTTTCTTGCTTTATCAGGAAGGCCTCAAGTAAACCTCTAACTTCCATTTCAGACCGTTGTACAAGTCAAAATGGATTTAGACTAGAGCACACCAGTGACCATGAAATATGTGGACAGGTCTGTCTTTTAAGGTATCAAGATCTGATCTTTCACTTATCAAGCCCTGGGCACTCTATGAAACCTTTTACAAATTTACTTTAGTTACATACATTTAAATATTAGCATAAATATTTAAATATTTCAATGTGCTTTTCACTGCTAATAAATCAGATCCTGTAAGAAGTAGATTTTCTCAATACGATCCTACACTCTGCAACAGTTGACATCTGTCCAGACTGAGAGGGCTACAATTTACATATCTATACCAGAACAGGTTACTTTGTAGTTAATGGTGAAACCCAGACACATGCAAAGTGAGATCCAGGTGAACTGCTCTCTGGAAAACCCTGTAGGTCTGTGGACAATAAAGGAAGCTCAATTTTACATAACAAATATCTCAAGTCAACTTAGATGCTTCTTACCATAAAAATCAATTGTCTTCCATGCTTTTCAGGTTAGTGTTGAATTTTCTGTTGGCTCATCCTAAAGATCTTCATAGTAATCTACTCTTCAAAATTGTGCAGCACAATTTTCTCCAGCCTGCTGTACTCTGAAGCATGTGTTGTCTTTTTCTTCAGGTAAATATGCACCATTACAAAATCTCCAAAGCATAAGCATGGAAGGCTTGCCCTCTCCACTCCTCTGAAGCACAGCTTGTAACGCAAAAACCTTAACATTCTAATAAAATAAAGAACAAGTGACATGTTTAGTGCAGAAGTCTCAAGACTGGCAGCTGTAAGATAAGTCAACACATAGCTTGTTAAAATCCTTTCCCTGAAATACCTTCTGGAAGGCTTGATGGAGAATCACTTTTCTGTCTTAGTAGTGTTAACCTCTTCTCCAGTAGCATTCTCTCATCTTATTTAAAAAATAGATCAACTCCATTCAGAAAATCATAAGCCATTAATTTTGCTGTTAACAGCAATGCAGGTAATTGTTAGTTTTGTTCTTTCTTCATAGAACCATATGATTAACATCTGGCTGCAAAAATTCCATACAAACTAAATGTAGATGAGATGTAAGTAATTTCAGGCTGAAAAAGTTTTCTGACAAATTAATCTAAACTGTTACTTCATATTGAATGTAATGATCATGAGGTGATTGACTGATATGAGTGAATTTCCCTCATGAGACTGAGTTAGTTATCATTTGCCCTTCCTGGATCACAGGTTCCTTCATCCTTAATCCTTTCCATCCAGGTTTGAAGCAAATTTTAAAAATTCCTCCCTTAAGAGTTCTTAAAATATAAAATCCTTAAAACAAAAATGATAGAATGGAGGGATCTTCATTGCTATTATACCCATATCTTTTCTTCTTTCTTACATCTTTGGAGTTTTTCCCTTATAGGCCATCTCCATCAACTGACCTGTTTTGCTTCCCAGGTATCCTCACAGTCATGTGGTTCTTTCCCCAGTCTGAGGTTCTGAACACCAGGCCATTTTTCACAAGAGAAACCTTCCAAGAATAGTGCTAAATAGCTACAGGGAGTACAACTACACTTCATAACTAACATATCTGCTTTTTAGTAGAACTTAATTTGCGGTAAGATTTAGCTTGTTCAGAGGAGGGAAAACAGTTAATAGCTGTGCTAATCATCTGAAATATATATTGAATGTGTCCATAGAATGAACATGCATTGTGATACATTGTAGAATGTAAATTACGGGTTCTTTCCTTCAGGCCTTTTCTGGCATTAAAGTAATTGCAATAACAGATACACTAAGTTTATTCCCAAATGTTGCATCAGTAAAGATGAATGCTAATTAAAAAATAATAAAAAAAAAAAAAAGGAAAAAAAAGTTAACTATTGGACTTAACACTTAGAATGAGCAGAATTTAGTCAAAATCAGCAAGCCCCAAATTCGCAGACAGGTAGAAAAATGCTGAGCTTTTAGCTATTAAAGTGGAATTTCTAATCCTCATTGAGGTGTTTAAACTAGAATTAGACTCCTTCTATCTTCACAGCCTGAGCCACTGCATAGCCAGGACAGTGACAGGAAGACAAACTGCAGTTTGCAGTAGTACTCTCCCCATGCAGAAGGGTAGCCCTTGTGTCTGTTCCTGATGCTTTTGCACCACATCCAATGTTTTTTGTCTTTATTGTAAAATGCATAAACTGACTCGGGCAAATATTCCTCATGCCTCCCTTCTTCTGTCATAGTCAAGTAATGTCTTTGATGTGTCTGGCATATCAAGTTCCTTCTTGTGTGTTCACTCCCTGACTTCCTGGAACAATAAATTCCTCATTCCTTGAAAGACCTGGGCCAGCTTCAACAGTGTTGGCGGAGGATGGCTGTGTTACAATCACAGCTTTACAACGTCTGTTTGTCTGGATCACCAGCTTTAGGTGAACTTTTGATTATAGATATCGTTATGGTCAGTGATCACTTTTAAGGTTTACACAATATTTATTATTTAGATATAAGCATCCTGTAAGATACTGATCAAGTTGTTTCAGGTCACCCCTTTAATGATGTTTAGACTTTTACTCAAATCAGAAGTTATGTGAGATTTAGGTCACCAAACTGAGGATATCAGTTTTGTCTTTTTTGTCCTTCCCTTTTCTATGCATACAGATGGGACATAACATTTCCTTCCCTTGGGGCAAGACATAAAGGATAAATACATTTCAAATTATGGGGCACTAAGATACCGTAATGATAAAGGTTGTTAGAGAGCTCAGCCTGAAGTGCTTTCTAATGAACAAATCTTGTTTTCATTAGTGATTTAGAAGACAATATTTACATTAAGTTGTTGTACCCCAACTATCAAGGACAAATCGGCAAGTCTGAGTCTGTGCCTCCCCCCATCCCCTTTCATGTTTCTGTCTCTAGACTAGTTTTAACAAGTTATGAAATCTCTCCTGAGAGATCATGTGTATGCAGTATGTCTTAGGAAAAATCTGATATTTTTCAGTGTTGCCTTCTCATTGGTTTTCTGACAGTGATGACAAGGTGTCTGCCTGGAAGAAAATGCAAAAAATATATAACTAAGAATTTGTTGTTGTTATTCAGTACTCATGTCTGTTCTTTGTATGTCACGTTAGAAGAAACATCAGTTCTGCATGTTTACTATTAGCAGCCTTCTGTCTTTTTTTTACTTCCCATTTCATGGCTATCGTTTTCACTTGTCAGCTGTGGAGATGCCTAAATTCCCTTCCACTTTACCAGTCATACGGTATTTCAGCCTCTACACATTATAGCTTACATATTTTCTTTTGTTCTTGATTTAATGTTTTTGATTTCAAAGCAAACACACTGAAAAAAAATCCTTTTCTCCCTTCCTGCTTACCACTCCCTCCTCTTAAATCTGTAACAGTAACAAAATGAAAAGAAATATAACTTTTTTTCCCCCCCCTTGAAAACATCTCAGCAATGTCAGAATAGTGGAATTTTTTCATATTTAATGCATTATGGCTCTTCATTGCCATTGACTCAAATTGAATGCTGAATTAATAATGACTTCATACATAGCCATTTTTTCTCTTGAAAAGTTATGAAATAGCCTCTCATACTGCACTTGAAGCTTAAGCCTAACTGATACTGAACACTTTCTATGACCACTTTCTACTATCACAGCTGATGGAAAGAAAGACTATGGAAGCAGTTTACATGAGCAAGAATTTAAAGCTTGAAAATCAGGGTGACTTTGGAATACTAGCCGACCTGTTATTTTAGTACAGACTACCTACTTGTGACAAGTTCCCTGTTCATGTTAAATGATCAGTTTTGGTCAGGTAAGGCTTTCATCTGAATATTCCTTAATTTAAGAAAGACAGTAGACTGCAGTGGTAGGCATCTCATTTGAATGAGTTTCATATACAGAACAGCATTCTGCTACCAGTTAAAAAGATTTTAGCAAAGCTGATCATGCTGCAAGAAGGTCAGACTTCGATAGGGGTGACTTTATAAAAGACAGGAGATTACTGAGAAGAATGTCATCTACCATGTTTTTAGGGCATGGAGGCTGCAATTTATTTATTTTGGCTGAAAGCCTTTTCTTTAAAACACAAGGTGTTTACAAATTTAATCATACTCTCATGCAGTAGAAAAGTAAATAAATATATAACTCAAAGTGATTTCTTTTCCTTTTTGATTAGTTTAACTACTATTATTATATTATTACTAATGTATATAAAATTTCTGCATATAAAAGCAATATACCTCTAAGACAAAACAAAATAACTCCCAGCAGTCCATAAACTAGAAATGACACAAAACAGAAAAGATTTGGCATGCCTCTCCCTGTCCAAATGTCCCCAAAAATAGATTGCAGAGTCAGATGCACTTTGGTCAACAGTATCTCACAAAAAGAGAGATTTCTTTTGAAGTCATAGTTTGATGGTATAGTAAATCTAGAGCTATTGCTTGTAGCACCAGGTTGAAAATGCTGTAGTCATATGACACTTGTAAGCTCACTCTTGTTCAAGTCTGCATAAGAAAATGTTTGACTCTCTTTGTACTGTCAGATTTGATATCAAATCGCATATTTTTCATGTTACACTTATTTTGTGTTAGGTCATTTATCATGTCTTCTCATAGTTTTCAAAGCCAGGATGACAATACAAAGCTGGAATAAATTATATGCAATGTATTCTAGATAATGCACCACCTAACAACCATGTGCCCATGCCTGCTTCACATAACATTTTTACATTTGGGTGATCTGGTAGCTCACCAATTCAATAGCAATGCTTGTGAGAATGAGGACTATGAATGGAGGTGGCAATGGAAAGAAAGACACATCAAGTCTGAAAAGCAATGAGAGGTCAGAGGGATGCTGGGATCTAATCTTCTTGGTTTAAGCTAAAGAGAAACCCATTCTCACTGTGCTGAAATCCTGCATCACTCTTGTTAGACAGCCAGAATTCTGATTTCCTTAAGTACCCCCCACCCATCATGCTGAATCATCTTGCTAAAACAGATGCCTAATTTTTAAGGCCTTTCAGTGCCTAAATTGGAGGCTGAGCTTGCAGGCAGGCTCAGTCCTTCACTTGACCACATTTTTAATATTTATCCCATCATCCTCAAGTCCAGTCAATTTTCAGCTTCCCTCTACCACGATGATTTTACTCTCTCACCTCCCAGTTTTCCCTCAGGCCACAAACCCCAGGAAGGAATGAAACGCTGTTCAAATATTTGATAGCCACAAAGCAGAGAACTTGGAAAGGAACTAGTGATGTACACTGCATGAGAGGGCTGGTTAAGAGAGGCTGAGGCCCTAGGAAAGGACTGCACAGGAAGAGGGAATGCCTGCAGGCAGCCAGTGAAGGCACACATAGTTCTTTCGAGAAGGTAAATTGTACTTGGTTAAAACCAGTTTGTTCCTCTTCTAAAAGACTGGGGTTTTATATGGACTATCAATAACTGTGGATGTTGCCTACATGGAATTTAGTAAAGCCCTTGACACCTCTTCTCACAGCATTCTCCTGCAGTAAGTAGCTGCTCATAGCTTGGATGGGTGTACTGGATGCTGGGTGAAAAGCTGGCTGGACGGCTGAGCCCAAAGAGTGGTGGTGAATGGAATTACATCCAGTTGGCATCTGGGCACAAGTGGTGTTCCCCAGGGCTCAGTGTTGGGGCCAATTCTGTTAATATCTTTTTCAGTGATATAGACGAGGAGATGGGAGTGCACGCTCAGTAAGTTTGCAGAGGACACTAAGTTGGCGGGGAGTGTTGATCTGCTTGAGAACAGGAAGGCTCTGCAAGAGGGATCTGGACAGGCTGGGCCGATGGGCCGAGGCCAGTTGTATGAGGTTCAACAAGGCTCAGTGCCGGGTCCTGCCCTTGGGTCACAACAACCCCAGGCAGCGCTACAGGCTGGGGCAGAGCGGCTGGAAAGTGCCTGGTGGGAAAAGGCCTGGGCGTGCTGGTTGATGGCCGGCTGAACGTGAGCCAGCGGTGTGCCCGGGTGGCCAAGAAGGCCAACAGCACCCTGGCTTGTGTCGGACACAGTGTGGCCAGCAGGACCAGGGCAGTGACCGTCCCCCTGTACTGGGCACCGGTGAGGCCGCACCTGGAATCCTGTGTTCAGCTTTGGGCCCCTCACTGCAAGGGGGACTTGGAGGTGCTGGAGTGTGTCCAGAGAAGGGCAACAAAGCTCTTGAAGGGACAGGAGAACAAGTCTTATGAGGAGCAGCTGAGGGATCTGGAGTTGATTAGCCTGAGGAAAAGGAGTCTCAGTGGAGACCATATTGCTGTCTACAACTACCTGAAAGGAGGTCGTAGCAAAGTGGAAGTCAGTCTTTTCTCCAAAGTAACAAACAACAGGATAGGAGGAAATGGCCTCAAGTTGTGCCAGGGCAGCTTTAGATTGGATATTAGGGAAAATATCTTCACTGAAAGGGTGGTCAAGCATAGGAAGAGGCTGCCCAGGGAGGTGGTGGAATCACCATCCCTGGAGGTGTTTAAAAAAATATGTAGATGTGGTGTTTAGGACACAGTTTAGTGGTGGACTTGGTAGTGTTAGGTTTGCAGTTGGACTCAATGATCTTAAAGGTTTTTTTCCAACCTAAATGATTCTGTGATTCTATGATTCCAGATGAATACACTTTCTAACTGTGGAAAGGGTTAGGTCATAATTGTGAGGAGTAGTAAAGAGAAAAAGAAATTAGACTGAAATATTCAACAAGATTAGGAAATAAGGCACAAAGAAAGAATACTGTAGAATTAGAGATGGGTTTTTCATTGTTTGCCCAGGATCACAAAGGAAATGGGGATGAATTTGAACATGCAGTTCCTGTGTCTGAAGCTAAGGATCTAACATTCATACCTACATTTCATTATTCTTCTGCTTTCCTTGCTAACTTGCATTACATAATTCTGCTTTTGTAATTAAAAGGTCTTACATATCCCCATTGTTAAAAAACTTGGTTTAGTCCCACCAATTGCAAAAAGTAATTAATTTGGGTTTGTTTGGTTTTTTCCCTTCTGTTTATATTTCTGAAGGGAAACAGTTACAGTGTATGGGGCCTTCCCAATTTACCTAACATATCACCACATGAAAAGCTTAGTTATTAAATGTCATGGTTTTGTGTGAAGATTTCACTCAAGTGAAACTATTACCATGTTGGACATAGATTAGGTATTTCTTACTCCCACTGATTATTTTGGTTAATTTGTTTAATAGTCTGCCTTTGTCATATGACCCTTGACAGAATTATTTGATTTAGGGCTCTGGAAATACGATTCATCTTCTTTTCTCAAGTACAGATTGTTAATAATAAATTATGTCAGCTTTTCCAGACAAAATATTTCTTTTGCCTTTACTGTTGTTCAGAGCCTAAATGAAAAAAAATTCTTCACAGCTGGTCAAACACTGGAACAGGTCTTCCAGGTTGCACCATGTCTCGGTCCTTGGAGACACTCAAAATTCACTTGGACAATGCCAGAGGCAACCTGATCTTAAATTAGTCCTTTCAGAAGGGACTGAGCATCCCTTGGGACCCCTAAATGTCCCTTCCAAAGTAACCGGCCTGTGAGCCTGTGATCCACGTTCTCCATGTGAAGAAGCCATTTGAGATTTTCAACTGAATTTCTTGATCCTATGTGATACACACAGGTTGAACTTCTGGGAGCTGAAAAATATGGGCTTCTGTGGGCAATGATTTTGCCATTTTTGACCTTTACAAATACAAATCTCAGAAATACTGTCTACAGTGTAAAGTCACTGTCCATAGCTTCAGAAATACCGAATTGAAGGATATTGCTTGACAGAGCTGAATATAGATTAAATCTGTATAACTAAATGCAGTGTACTTAAAAAGCATAGATTTTTTAGCAGACAGTGCCATGGCTTTTCCAAAGCATTCTACAAAGACACACAGTAAGAATCTGATACACCATTAAGTTCTACAGGACAGACACATGGAAAAAAAAAAAAAAAAGAAGAAAAAGGAAGAGGAAAAATAAAAATCAAATATATTTTCTGCAAGAGAGCAGAGCAGTTTTAAATAGACACAATGGAAGGATGTAAGATAGTGTTTCCTTCTTGGTACATTTTCTGTGTTCAGTTCCCTCATCCCTCCCTGTAACTCCAAAGTGACTCATCTTTTTAAAACTTCTCAAACACTATTTACCAAAGGAGTTAGAGTATCAAAATGAGAAAAGGCCTGGGGAGATTACCTGTTCATGAAGGGACCAGGCTGAGAAAAATATGCAGCAGGACTGGATTACAATGCAGGAGCTGGGCCATAGTAATGTTTCCCATCCTCAGTCTCAGCATGCAGCAAGGGTAAAGGGGCTCACCGAGTCCTGCATACCGCACAATGCAAGAACATGCATATGCAGGACAGGGACTCAGCTGAGAAATGGTCATTCACGATTATGATACTTAGCTATGTGCTTGAAATTGTAAGTGGACATTTTTATTAAAATCCACAAAGCTATGCTGACACATGACTAAAACCCTTTATGCAAGCTACCTCTTTACAATTCTTCATAGCAAAATGTCTCCTGGCTAGGTACTAGGGAGATATTATAGAGGTGTTAAAGTAAAACAAACTGAAGAAGTAGCCAGTAAAAAAAAAAGACAATAAAAATACCAACTCAAGTATGTGTTGTCTGTTCTTTATTTCCCAAGAAGCTGAAATAACATCATATAGATAAGAACATATCTCTATTTCCATCTCTATATCTTCACTCAGAAACTGTGCTACTAAGTATTAATTAGCAAAATCCACATATTCACATCTGTAAACCAGATGTTGTTGAGCATACAAATGCAGCCACAGTAATTTACACATTGCTACCCCATTATAGGCTAGTAAATCATTACACTTTAATGCTTAAAATAATAGTAAGATAATAATAGAAAATCTATCAGCAGCTGTCGCTGTGGCAGGAAAAACGCACCATTGCTAGACACCATTAGCAATCTACTAAGTCTTAGTGCCCTGGACAACAGCCAAAAAGCTTACATCACCATTTTTAGCTGTTCTTATCCTACAGTTTTGTAACAGTAATAATGTAGTTTACAAATCATCAATACAGTTTTTTTGGTTTTGTGTTTTTTTGTTTTGTTTTGTTTTGTTTTTTTTTTTTAAATAAAAAAGGTTCAGACAGCAGTCTTTGAAATCTACACACTATGGCAAGGAGTCAGTTAATAATGTGACATGCAAATAGATAGAGTTAATCTAAAGAGACTGTTATTAAATTATACTGCATCCCCTGGTAGTGGGAACAGGTAGATCTGAAGTCCCTATTGTGGTGAATTAAGTTTCATTTAATAAAACCTTCATTATTTCCCAACTTCATATGAAAAGAAAACTAAATAGATTGCTTCTGGGTACATCACTGGAAGTAATCTCTGTTCCCTGAAAGTGACAATGCCCTGAACATGATTAACATTTTTAGATTTGTTAAACAGCTCCCATAGCAAAGACTGAGGTTATTCCCTAGCTGTTCCAGTATCACTGATGACATTAGTAGTGCAGGACTATTTCTGAAAATACTATCTTTAAGCAACTAGAATGAATAATAAACATGCTGATTATCAGATAGAAAGGAACGACTATATTTTATGCCCGAAGATAGGTGGAAACCTTGTCAGCCTAAGTAGATTATGACAGAGAATTAGGTCAATTGGCAGTGAAAGTGTTATAAAGCTCCTTTGTGATCTCTGCTAATCAGAACCCACCACAAATAATCTTGCTATTTTAGTAAGCTTCTGCCTTTTTCTCCTGTTGATCTTCTTCGGGTTCTATCAACTTTATTCCTTTCCTTGGTCAAAATAATCATGACAATAATTTTTTCCATACTAAAAATCGTTATCTATCTATATTCAGAAACACACATATAAGGAGAGGGGTATATACAGAGAGGTAGAGTTTTGCAGATTTTTCCTTTCGATACTGGAATTTAGTCATTGGGGATGAAATATAAGGATGATTAAGTTACAGCAGTATAATACAAATCTGCGGAACAATGCAGGAAATGCTGATAAATTACAGTATAGAACAGGATTCTAGAAATGTGCGATATGTTTGCCTGGTTCAACATTTAGTAAAAACACCACAACTAATTTCCCCCCGCCCCCGCCCCCCCCCCCCCCCCCCTTTACAGGAATCAAGTAACTTGACATAGGGTCAAGGTTTATAACTTTTTAAGAAAAAAAGAAACCCATAATGATATATGGCCATTGTGAATCAAGCTCCCAAGTGTTCTGATACTGCCACCCAGCTTGTGAAACAACATAATTCTGATTAGTTACAGAGTACAGAATGACATGCACATATAGTGAGATAAAGCAGCTATTTACACATTCTGGACAACTTTTGCAGTTGATGAACACCACTAATTAAACCAGCTGCTGGGGACTTTTTTCAAGAAGCACTGGACAACCTTCTGAGACATTACAAAGAGCATTACTTGCAGAAGAACTTGTCTACCAGAAGCTGGTGGTTAGGTCTCATGTGAGGGAAAAGAGCAGTTTTCAACAGCTACATGAAAGCAGTTTCTCAAAAAATACTATAGCTACCACAAATGTGACAGAAGTGATAAATCCACTTAAATAAAACTATTGCCTGTTAAACTGAAACAAAAGGAAAACAGAAACTGTTGATCTGCGTTCATTTTATGAATCACTGATTTCTGAATTGCCTTCCATTGTGCTTTTTCAGTGATAAAATCCATGCTGATATCTGTGAATATATAAAATTGAAGAAAATACAGTAATAGTACATAACACGTAGACAACATGGGATTTTATTTCTGAAAATAAGCAGTATTGCACTCAGAAACTTTGCCTGGTGCCTGAAATAGGGCACTTCTATAGAAGGTGTTAATTGGTATAAACAGGGTCATCTGGAAGGGGGTTATAGTTCATAGTCCAAATGTAGCTTTCTTTTCAATAGATTCTGAATTTAGAACAGCAGATGTAGTTCTGATTCTTGCTGTATTCTGGAAGACTCCACAGAGCCGTCATAGTTACTTTTTTTGTTTTCATTTCTGTGAGCTGACTATCTGTCCTGGTGTGACTTCTTAGCTACTCTGGTTTGAATAAAGAGGACAAGTCTAGGGATCTCCTGAGAAGATCTCCTTGCAGGCTGGATTTTCCTGTGGCTGTCTCTCTCAGGTGTGTTATTCAGGATAAAATCATACAACTTTGAGTACCAGAAATTAAGCATGGAAGTACATTGTTAGGATCAAGAATGATGATAAAGGTCTTATTCTTCTAAAAGAATATGATGTCTAACAGAGATTAATGGAAAGATTGAAATGCTTAGCGCATCATCGGGTCAATCCTAAGGCGTTAGGAAACCTATAAAAGCATTTTCAATGCATATGTATGTATAAGCATGTTGAGCATGGTTCATTTCATTGGAAAATGTCATTATTGTACAAATTTTCATCTGCTTTATTCGTCATGTCTAAATGAATATATTCAGGGAAAAAAACATCAGATATTAGTTCATTACCTGTGTCCCAAAGAGTGGATAAATATCTGTTATGTAATGGATAAATTTGCAATTTACTGCTGTAACTGGCTTTTTTCTTGTGGAGATAGCAACTTGGTGGCTGCTTTGCAAAATGACTCCAGGTGTATGGTAGGCAATCACAGCTTAAACATGAAATATTTTGGTAAATTAAAATGAAGTCTTTTGTTATTTTGTGTGAGAGAAGATAGCATTAGGCATTGCTTGGCTTGTGCAGTTGAGATCAGTTTCTTATCAGTCATTAGCTTTATGTCAACTTCTTGCAGAGTCATGAAGCATTCGTTTGGGTGAAAGAGTGTTTGCAGAATCTCACCTCCTGCTGAGACACTTTCTGGAGTTGTCGTCAACCTTTATGTATTAGAAGATTGTGGTTTTCCTGCATAATGAAGTTACGCATTTGTTCCTCAGATCACATCTGCAAAGCATTGTGAGAACTTACTCAGCTTTGGAGTTATAAGCCTTGAAGCGTTTTTGGTAGGCATAACCTAACTATATATGAAGTTACCATAAACACAGTTGATTTTATTTTGAAAGATTCTTGTCATCAGCTATTGGGAAATCCAGGGCAGAAAAGGCAGAGAGAAAGATCACAGCAGAAGAGGAATGAGGTGCAGTGAACAGGCAATAGCCTGTCAACAGACAAAATGAAACCTCTCTCACGTGAACCTGCATCCAACTAAAATAATCAATTCATCCATATTTTCCTGCTTTTCACATTTCCAGCTACTACGAATAAAGGTGCAATTGAATCACCCAGAACTAGGCTAAGGAATGGGTTGAAACTGACTCTCCCATTTTCAGTTTTCAAGTATACATGGCTAAATTAAGAAAACACTTTGAATTACTTGAGCAAGAACTGATGGTAGCACAACACATATTTAACTGTACAACTAGAAGTTTGGGGAAATACATACATCAGACGCATTGCTTTAGTATTACATTTTGGTTATCTAATTTAATGTAATGGATTCCTTTTACAGGTGCTTACATGCCATCTGATTTCTACTAAGTATGCAAGTGGAAGCATCTCTGTCAAAGGTAAATCATTGTTGTTAGGTTGGTGATAACATTACTTCAATTTAAAACATTAATTTACATCACTGTCCAATAGCTATTCATAGGATGTTTTGTAACAAGATGGAGAGTGGACAAAAATTCCTGGAGCTCACCATAATCTGAGCACAGGTCTGCACAATGTTTGTCCTCACTGTTTCCAGTTTATGTCAAATTGACAGGAATTTATGCTATCTTTGATTACAAACATTGCTGTAAATATCCTGTAAATACTCTGATGGCAGGATCAATCCAAATGCAAATCAGGCAAGACCCGAATAGCATTACTGTCCCCAAAACAAAGCCTAGGTTACTCTTTCCCCTTTTTGCATGATGAATGCAATTTGCTTCTGTCCTTTTTATCTGTATTTCTTTCTCCTTTACAG
The DNA here is from genome assembly GCF_023634155.1 of Falco peregrinus. NCBI lineage: Eukaryota > Metazoa > Chordata > Aves > Falconiformes > Falconidae > Falco > Falco peregrinus. The sequence continues at coordinate 65,748,052 of NC_073727.1, forward strand.
CATATACAGATATATGCATTGAAAAGCAGAGGAAACATGGATTCATGTATTCACCAACAGTTTTTACCCCTTCCCATTTTACTTGCACTAGAAAAAGACTGCATTGTAACTCAGAATTCTATCCATAATTCAAATCACTTTCCAGAATCCAAATTCAGATAAAAAGTCATATAATGAAAAGTTAAAGGATGGTGAAGTATCTCTATTTTCTCACTCCATCATCAAGGTTTTTCCTTTTATGTGGCAGAAAGGTCACACGGTAGATATGAAGTTTGCACAGGCTGTAAATCTCAACTTTTAGAAGGAGGGTGGATAATAAAAAAATCTAAGAATATCAAGCAACGAAAAAAAAAAGGCAGAGCAGTTTAAGCTGCAGCCTAATTTTGTCTCTGCAACAATGAAAGTAACATTTAAGGAGACTCTGTATGGAGAAAATGATGACTGCTATCTGACATGCAGTCCTATCTCCAGGTTACCTTTATGACAACCTGCATAAGCAGTCAGCCAGAAGCAGAGATGGACAGAAAAGTGAATGCTTTGCTGGCTGGCTGCCATTCTCTGTACAGTGACTGATAATAATACTTAATCAAATTCCTATCTGGGGTCTTTATCTTGCACCAGTGTATGCAGTCATTCACTTGTTATTTGGATCACGTCTCCCTGTTGCTAGTAACAATCTGAAAATGATAACGTTTGCTGCTATTTTTATTTCTTTTCCAGGGAAAGATAGGTTTCTTCCTCCTTATCCTCCCCTCTCCCTCCCCCAACATACATATATTGGATTATTGGCCTTCAGCTGAACTCTGTAACACTGAACAAGCTCCAGTCTTTTTCTTTAAGATTAACATTTTAACATAAATGCTTCCTGCTTATGAAAATGGTGAATTCACATACACATACGAACCTGGCTACATAAGGGGTTGGATGTTTAAGAGGAAGAAAAAATGCTAGTTTACTGTTAATAAATTCTGGACACAGATAGATTTTGACAAGCAAAAGTCCTTGGGTAGAAAACAAAGGTGGATATTTAAGAGGCACATTTATCTAGGCACTCCAGGATCTATTTAAGGCCGTCACATTAAGAGTCTTTTCTTCTCCTTGGTAGACTAACAGTTCAAGTTCTTCTTGATTGTTTTAAGTAATTCCTGTGACTGTGATAAAGGCCTGTCTCAGTTCAGGGCTTCAGCAGGAAAAATGGAGTGAACTATTTAATGAAATACAGGTTAAATGTAACCATACTAAGGCTAAGCATATGTCTTTGAGGGTGTTTAGAGTCACCTAGATATGCCCAGAAGATGGAAGTTTTAAGTTGGCTGCTCAGTATCTTTTCTACAATTTTTGAGTCTGGCAGTACTAACTTCTCTTTATCACCACTCCTCAGTTAATGTACAGGGACAGACAGCTAAAGAACAAGTAAATATCGCAAATTCAAGGTTTAACAGAGAAAAAAGGATGCAGAAACACCCACTCTGCCTAGGATGGCAACAGAAAACCATAGTTTGCTCCCTTTCCTTCCATTTCAGTGCCCCTCACTAAACAAAAGCAAGGTGGAAGGGAGGCAGCACACGATTTTGCAAAGGTCTTAGCTCCTGAAGGAGCAGAGAGCTGTACTGTTAATTTATCGTGGAAACAACATTCTGGCTTTCCTTTTCAGTAATCAGGTTTTACTTTGGTTTTCAGAGTTCAATCACACAACAGACCTTTGAAATTCTAGGAACATTTGCACCAGGCATTTCTCAAACATTTAAGAACACTGGATTTGTATCCTATCTTGTGAGATAGAGTGGGAAGGGGATGGTGTTTGTGTAAGTTCTTGCTTTGCTTTTATATATTTCACAATTAGCTGCATCTTTGGTGGGAACTGGCCCTGACCCTGAAGGTTTTGATGAAATGAGGAGAGGAGGAAACCGAGTACACCCACATGGCATCCAGCAACAGCAAGAGTGAAGAGACATATTTTTGGCAGGAGTGGACAAGCTAGCTGGGAAAGTCAACAAAACAGCAGGAATATCAGACTTGCCTCAAGCCAAACATTAAGCTTGTTTAAGATACTGACTAGAGAAAGCTAGGTCCAGAGTCAGATTTTTATTTTTTTCTTTCTGAATATAATTCACCATTTAAGGTTCAAGAGTCAATTAAAGGTCAGTTCTGACCTCAGATTCAGGTTATAAAAAAATAACTTCTTATGAAAGATTTAGAAAAGTAAAGCAGAAATCACAAATAACCAAAATACACTGAAGAGAAACAGCTTGTTTGTCTCTATTTGCCAAACCAGATGAAATTGTGAAAGAGAAGCAAAGATTATAAAACCTGAATAATAATTGTTTTAAACTGCTCATCTGAGTAGTCTTAGAAGGGTAAAAAGATGTCACAAGTTTATATGCTCCTTAAAAAAAAGAATATTATTCTAGAAAACAACCCAGCCTAAGACAAAAAAAATTACTTTGTCCTTTTGCATTAAATTTATTTCTACAATAAAATTATTTTCCATTAGAAACATGCAAAGATGAAAGGATCTAATATCTTCAATGTCAAAATAAGGTAGTAGTGTTCAATAATAATATCTCAGCATCAGTAACCTGAGCAGAAAAATAGAAAATTTAAATTAGTTAAACTATAAACAACATCCTCAGTTCAAAGTCTTCAGGCTTGTCAAATTAATCCCATCAACAAGGTTCCAGCTAAACAATTGTTATTTTTCAAATGCTTTATTTAGCCTATCATGATGATTTGATCTCTGGGATTGTCTCTAATATTCTATAATATACCAAATGTCATTGGCTGCACTGAGATTTCATGGATCAGCTGACAAGAACACTTAGGAAAGCTGATAACAGAAAAAAAGTAGAAATGGAAGTTGATGGAAATTAGCATAGAAGTTGTCTGCCAAGTGCTTTGTAAGGATAAGAATCTTAAGAAGGTCACTCAAAGTCCGTTGGTGTGACATGAAACAGAATGAGTCGGAGGTGAATTCATAAGGAAGTCCAGAGATTGGAATCAGAATTAAGCAAAAGAAATGCTACTAAATATCAGTATTAAGAATTGACATTCACTTCAATGGAAGCCAGCTGTCTGAGTTCAACCTAAGAAAGTACATTTTAAGGCAACGAAACACCCCTGTGGGCACAGCCCCAAATTTGCCTTCAAAATTAGTTATTTAAAGTACATTGACAGAAAAAACTTATAGTAATAATTTGATTATATCCAGATGATTTCTACTTCTAAAATTAAACTAATACCAGTATTTTGTGTCCATATTATATAACATTTAGGTAAGACTATTTATTTTAACGTTACTGACTTCATCACTATTTTTCATCTTATATAGTCACAATAAGACAAAAAAAAAAAAAAAGCAAAGTACATTAAACGATTCTTGCTATTAATCTCTGTAATTTCAACCAAAAATTATTTTTGCATGGATTTTAGCATTTTTGCAATAATTTCATTGTAGTAATTACCATGTGTATGGAAAAGTGTTCATTACCAACTATATATGAAATGAAGCTGACATTTCAGACATTCAAAGTAGTAGTAACCTAAACATTAAACTTACAGCAGCTTCTTAACCACATGATCTCTTGAGCAAGAAAAGTTTTTAAAACACATTGCCTTAAACTATTAATACACTTACATGAACAATGTATATATTTTACCTACCTCTTTGAAATTACAGTTTATTACTTTTGTGTGTATAATCTATGTACCTACTTTCCCCCCAACTTCTTACTTTGTATCATTCATAGCCAAAGTATGTCCCTTTTTTTCTCCATTGTCATTCTCCCTGTATAAATAGATAAATTCCACTCCAACTACCCAGACCAATGAGTTTAACCTTCCCTAGGATGAATCTATCTCTTTCTATGGATTCTAGAATAGCAAATGGAGCTTCTCACTTTGGTGTCTTGATAAGATTACTAAAGTAAAGTGACATGAATCCAAGGCCTAGAGCAATAGCAACAAGAGATCTATTACATTGGCTGTTTTACTCTATGATCATAGAATTCACTGGTGTTAGATTAAAGTAAAAGCAGTTTGAGTCGGTAAAAAAATAAGGCCTCAATAAAAAGATTGCAATAATTTGTCAACTAAATTGAAAATGCAGCACAAAGAAAAGAAAGTAAAGCAAGAAATACTATAAAAGGTACATATTAAATAACCATAAAACACTAATCCTGAAAAAAACAAACTTGAATGACTGGCTGGGTAGATGACGGGAGAGCAGTGGATGTTGTCTATTTTGACCTCAGCGAGGCTTTTAACACTTCTCCCATAACACCCCCAATAGGTAAGCTCAGGCAGTGTGGGTGAGATGGGTGGAGGGCTACCAAGATGATGAGGGGACTGAAACATGTCTCTTATGAGGGAAGGCTGAGAGAGCTGGGCCTGTTTAGCCTGGAGAAGACAAGGCTGAGAGGGGATCTTATCAATGCCTGCAGATACCTTAAGGGCAGGTGCCAAGAGGATGGGGCCGGGCTCTTTTCAGTGCTGCCCAGCAACAGGACAAGGGGCAACGGGCACAAACTGCAACACAGAGAGTTCCGCGTGGATATGAGGAAGAACTTCTTTCCTTTGAGGGTGCCAGAGCCCTGGCACAGGCTGCCCAGACAGGCTGTGGGGTCTCCTTCTCTAGCGGTATTCAAAACCAACCTGGACACGACTGTGCAGCCTGCTCTAGGGGAAACTGCTTTAGCACAGGTTTCGGACTAGATTATCTCCAGAGATGCCTTCTGACCCTGACCATTCTGTGATTCTTTGATACTGTAACTCAAGACTAACAACTGTATAAATATTAATTCCCATCACCAGAAACATCCATATGTTTTTAATTCTTATGAAATATATAGTATTGCAGATGTATTTGATTATTTGTATGTAGATTAATCTGTCTACTTTATTGTTGTGCCTCAGATCAACTTTTAGTAAAACTTTCCCCAACGTACATTTCCCTGAAGAGGTGTTCCCCTTTACGGTATTAGCCCCTTAACATGTCTTTCCATTATTCTTTTTTGAGTTTTTGCCACCAGTTTATAAAGCCATACTCTGAAGGTAAAGTAATACTCTGGCAATGTAAATGTCTGCTGAAGAGCAGAAATCTTTGAATAAAAATATAAATGGATTATTTCCTCTGCAAATGGTAATTGGTGGATTGGATTAAGCAATTTAGTCCCAAAGAAAAAGATGTTGTTTTCCCAGCGTATTCCAATGGAAACATAAATTTCTCCACCATGTGGAAACATGTTAATTCATTAATATTATCTAGACTTAATAGAGATTCATTTATTTGATTTGTAAGTAGAACCTGTATCTTGAAAAATTTACAGATATTATTAGTAACTCTACAGTCCATTTAACGCAAAAGAGCTTTATATACTTTATCAGTTTAAGGTTAAGGAGTGACCTCTGTCATCTTTTCCTGTGCTCTCATTTCAAGTAGAGAAGCTGATAGCTGTGTAGGCTGCTCAGTGGTGTAGTGTGATACAAATAGGAAAAGTAATAGAACGGGCTGAGACAGAGCAAGAAAAAAACACATCTAATTGAAACAGCAAGAATTAAGTGAGCAGGATTGAGTTTATCTCATCTGTGTTTAGCCATTTATCCAGACCATTAGTAAGCATGCTTATTCATCCAAGTAGTACTTTGCTCACAAATAATCAAGTCTACAGTTTCATGCCTCGCGGAAAATACAAGGCCGATCTGATCTGTGTTCACTAGTGTAAATAAAGAATAACTTCATTTAACCCAGTTGTACTCCAGCAGTATAAAGCCAAGTGAGATCCAAAGATGTCACCGAGTTAGGGTCTCTAACACAGATCTCTGCTGTGAAAAAACAGGTACACTAGTGTGCCAGTCACTGAGAGTCATCATTATTGTAACCACTTCCTGACCTATTCAGAAATTTCATTTTGCTTTCCTGTCTCCATGCTCATCAAACTCCAGTCTTATTACTTTCAGATGATTAATATAAACCTAGACTAAACACTAGCTTTCAGCTCCAAGTAGTCCTCTAAAAAACCCTTTATTGTCTCATAAAAAGCCCTTAGTACCTCCTCTGCCACCAGTGTCCTACCCCAGAAACTTGTTATATGACCTTCTTCTTTGTAGGTGTGATCTAACAGCTAATAAAATCTGAGGATCCTTTTTGTTAACTATAATGGCAGCTGCAATGATCTCTGCAGCATCTCAGCCAAAACTAACAAACATCAAGTGGCCTTTGGATAAACCCCTAAAGGAAGAATGGCAGAATTCAAGATACCAGTTAATCTAGACTGAATACAAATACTATTGTGCAATATCCAGTGACTTTCATACCGAGCACCTGAAATTGCAATGCCATTTTATAAAAAATATATAAAATTATATAAATCTTAAATTATTTTACATTGTGAATTGTAAAACTAATATAAAATTACAAAATATTAAATTATAAAAAATCACATAGATTTTATAAAATTAAATTTTATAAGAGCCCTTATAAGGACTATTAAAAGCTTTCTCAGGAAGCCCTTAGGTAACAACTGGCTATATAGAATGAAGAAGCATTCTCTGGAAGTAGTGCTATACACTTGTCTTACTTTATATGCTTACAAGGCATTCACACTGACCCACCATAGCAGGTAGGCTTTTACTTTAAGGACCTATATCATTTTACAGTGGAAAGTTAAGAATATCTTGTATCATAAACCATTGGAATAACAATTCTGTTCTGGAAGGGCAATTTGGCAACTACCGGTACAGACCCAGCCTTTATACTGTTTGGGTCCATTTTTAAATCTGTAACATTGAGACATTGATCATGAACTACTGTTAGTTCACAGAGTGAAGAGAAAATAATCAGAGAGTCTTCACTCAGCCCTCTGAAAATTTAAAAGCTTTATGTAAGTGCAAAGCCTAAAATGTATTACTGCCAAATACCAAAATGATACATTTTCAATGTTCTGTGCCGTGCAATAGGTTGAGCAACAATCAGTGATATTTTGCAAGGGAAGTACCTGGCTAAACATTGAATACGTGTCAATGAAGGCAAATTTGTTTGTAAGAAACCGTGCCTATTGCCAGTACACAGTCAAGAGCTTATTTAACTCTCGTTAAAAACTCTGGCCTTGATGAAGGGAAGAAAGGATTTTATTTTTTGCAGTAAAACTTTGTCGACAGGCTTTTTCAGGTTAGTCTTTTTTCCAACGATGATCAGGTAGATAATCTTCTAAATCCAAACTTGCACAAAGAGTAAAATTATGTTTATGTTGACAGAGGATTTAATTAAAACTCTTGTAGATAAAGAAACATATATCTAGTATTTTTTTCTCTAAATAATGAATAGCAGTATAGTTTCATTTTGCATGTTTTGATCACACAAGAGGAAATAGAGGAAATCTGAGATCATTCGGCCAGTTTCACTGTTGGTGTTACTCCACAGATTTCAGGGACAATATACTTGGGGAGAATCTGACCCAGAAAATCTGAGTCTTTTTGCATATAATGAAACTGATTAAGGTCAACACCTGGAGGCAAGACTGCTACATGACAAATGAAATTATTCCAATAGTTTTCTTTTCTTCTTTGAGCAATTGTATTTTTCTCTTTTGAAAAATTGTATTTCCATAAAGGAATCTTCTTAAGTACTTCCACTTCCTGTTATCTACTCAACATAAATATACAGGACCTTTAACTCCAGAGGATGATATTTCACAGACAGCAGAATACAGATTTTAACTTAAAAATCCTATAATCATACAGACCACTCCTCAGCTCAGAGCACACAAAAATATAAGGTGCACAAATCAGGAGCAAGTACATGCCCAACAATTTCAGCTTTACCTTCCACTTAGCCTGTGTGGGCAGATCTTCAGCTAGCACAGGTCTGCACAGCTGTCCTGAAGCTAAAGGAACAGTACAGCTCTAACTCACGTGAAAATTTGATTCTGTACAAATAAACAGGTACGCACATGCTGCAGATAGACCCAAAACATTTTCTAAACTATTATTCTGTTTCAGCTGGAAGAAATAATTAAAATTTAGTTTACATTAAATACTAATGGTTTCTTAACCATTTTAAGCTGCTGCTGCTGCTTCTTCTTACTTTTTTTCCCCTTCCAAGTTATAAGATAGATAGCAAATAACAGATTCTGTAGATAAGATGGCTTTTCTTTTCTTTTAAATTAAGTTTTAAACATTTAAACATTTTTTTTGTAATCGGAAGTCTTTTTCTTAAAGGTGTAACCTAAATACTTGTCATAACTGCCCTTTTGTGATAGGCACATGGAATACAGAGGGAATGTTATTTAATTTACACCTACTACGTGGCAAGGATATAAGAAGATCTATCAAAAGTATTGCTGTATCAGTTTGACAGTGCCACATTTTTAGTGAAATTCTACCAGCCAGTTAACAAATTCTATCCCATTCTTAAGGAACACAAAAGCTTTTTGTAGAAAAATGATGCCTATCTACATGGTCGCTCCAGTGTTGAAGAAAGTAACCAAAAAATTCATTGTTTCCAATGTTACCAAATTTATTGTAAAGGTCTTAAATGGACAATTTTTTTCCCCTCCATATTGAAGCAGTAGTGTTCCTAGAAAGATAATAATCTATTTCTCTCTTCACACTACTGAGCTGGGAGTGACCTCACCTGACCCAATTGAAATTGATTTTGTTGTTGAACTCCTTGCTAGTGCAAATTAATCTTAGATCCATACAAGATCAGGGAAGCAAGACACAGAGTACAAAGACCTCAGGTACTGAGGGGAACAAATCAGTTCTGGAAAAAGTATTTTAAGTTTGGAAAGATAAATGGTTACAATGACTTACTTTGATAGAACATCTGTAGGATAGGAAAAGAGAATGACAAGGGCTCTGTGAAAAAGTTGTAACTTAATAGCCTAATTTCCTGCCTGCCCCCAAAGAAATATCTGTCTGTTTCTGATAGTTGATGAAAATGCACCAGGATCTGATTTGCTTACCATGGTGGGACAAGTTCAGTCCCATCTCTCCCTCAGTCCCCTTGAGCTACGTGGAACCAGCAGACAAGCTCTATCACTAGTTTCCATCTTTTTCATTTTAAAAATACATGACTTCCTTTTCCTTTTCTCTTCTAAAGATATTCCTGCCTCCTTTCTGATCTGTTCCAGTTTTGTCCTGTTTCCACTGTAACAGCTGATCTCCCTTCCTAGCTATTTGAAGCAATATGCATTTCAATAAATTCTCACTTCTCAAGAAATGTCTAAAAGCAAAAAGAAACCTTACCTTTGCAGACATATAACATTATTCTCACTTAAAGCATCTGTTCTATGCTATGTGGGTTCCCCTGTAGTGAATGCCAAACATAGCTAGGACACCGGCTCTATTTTACACTCTGTAAAGGATTCCTCTGAACACCATGAGCTTTGACAGGACTCAAAGTTATCTGATATTGTAGGGCCCTTGCAGCCTGTATTGCTGTAACAACCAGTCACCAATGCCTGATTTATCAAGCTAAATATGGGAAAAAATGGGTGACAAATAACTTTGTCTTGAGACTTATATGCTTCTCCATGAAGAAAGTCCATGATAAATGCTATATCCTGAAACAAAATGTTCCAATATTGTATAAATGAATGCTAAATAATTCAAATGGAATAAATTAAGAGTCAGCCATTGTGCAAAACCATTTATTGTAGGTTTGAAAAAGATCTGAGGCTAAAAAAAGGGGGAGGGGGGAGGAAAAAAGCCAGCAACTTTCCTAATTTCAGTATGTGAGCTGACTATGTCTGGATTTGCTAATTTAAGCATTGTGCTTACAGATATAGGCATGAATCCACTCTTCTATTTCTTTCCTTTTCTTGCAGTGAAAAATTATTCCCATTTCAAAACTAAAAAATCTTTACAAGTAACTTTTGATTAACAAATTGTTTTGAAATATGAAACTAGAAATATAATGAGGTGTTTAAATAAAGAACACAATAGCTGAAAATCCATACAGCTTTTCTCAAACTAGTCTGGAAGGCTACTTGAAAACCCCATGAGCTAAGCAGTCATAGATGAACAGGTACTGAAATATAAATCAGGACTGAATTAGTCAGAAAGTTCTATGCAGTTCCAATGTCACGATGAGAAAGAAGTTATGATGTGATAGTTTCTAAAGAAACTTCAAATTCCAGTCTATGCAAACAATTTATTGAAACAGTCATGCTATATTAGACAAAGAGTTCCAAGCTTACCGGCCAAATAGGCAAATCAGTTCACTTGGGTCCCTTTGTTGCCAGCCTTTATCCATTCTACTAATTTAAACATACACTCTTACTGGCATGGACCTGCTATTTTGTCCTGTTTTCCTTCCACAGCAGAGTCCTGACCTTAGTCATAGGACACTAGTATGTCTTTTTTTCTGTATTGGCTAAAACCATGGGGTTAAATGAACAAGGACTGAAGACAGTTCCAGATTTCCTTGGACATGAAAGATAGGAGAGGTGTAGAAGGACTGCTCCTTTCCAATTACTAGTAGCTGATGTGATGCGTGCTTGTAAGGCACAAGATGTGCTCATAGCAGCTTCCATAAACACAGTGAGCTCAGAGAACCACGTATGCAGCAACACTTAAAGGATGTTGCTACAGTTACTCAGTTGGAAATCATACCTCCACCTCTCTAGTGAGCTCACAGTAAATTCTCAACTGGTAAACATGGGAAAATCAAAAAAGAGTCAGAGACAGGCCTTGTGGGCCCATATCATAAACAAACTAACAGAGAAGTCTCTAAGGAACAGGGAAATTGTTCTGGATGATGCAAAAAGTGAAGCCTTCCCATAGAACAGGCTTCACATACAATGGATACCTATACTCTATTCTCATACAATTTTTATTTTTTAGTAGTTTATATTTTTATTTATGAGAGATTGGGGGCATTATTATGTATTTCCGTAGATAATGATGATATATACACAAATGCAATATGTTAGGAGCTAGCAAGAACATCCTGTAATAAAGTCTATGCCTTCCTCTTCCTGAAGCTAAGGATGGACTGGAAAATATGTTCACTTTTCATCAGGAAAGAGCGATAATTTTAGAAACTGGATAATATTTCATGACAAAGAGGTCTGTATTAACATCATGGAATACAAACTATGAAGCACTTTCCTTGATACATTTTTGAAAAATTCCACTTACTTCGCTGTAAATATGCCAGTTTATGGCTAGGCAGAATTATTCTTGCAATAAATGTGTCTTAATTTCAGAGATCTGAAAACGTTTCTAGCAAAGAACTGTTTATGTGAAGAGTTCTAAAAATATCAGCAGTTATATGTACCTTAAAAAAACACAATGATGCTTAAAAGAGTTTAAAATACTATACAAAACAGCTAGAAAATTAAAGACATTCCTTGGTGGACATCTCTATTCCATGTCAATGCAGTGTCTATTAAAATACTATTTTTGTAAATCACAGAGATCATGTCTGTGATGACAAAATATTGAAATTTGATTTCAAATAAATCTAAAAATAAAATCAGTCAATATTAACCTATCAAAGATATTTTCTAATGATTCATCTTTTCAAGGGTTGTATTCATCAGACAAAAACAAAATCTCATGACTAATTCAGAATTCACTGAACTACATCAGTTGTCTGGAAGGATATGAATTTTAAAATAAGAAGACAGCACCCTTGTTTTGGTGTACAATACAAAGATGTTCAATAATATCAGAGTAATTTTAAAAGTTATTTGATTTCTTTTACTTTGAAATGTTTCAAAAAAGTTCAGTAAAATAGAGCTATGCAAATTCATGGTGGTAGTAGTAAACAAAGCACTGTGGAAAAAATCTCAAAACTATGAAAATTAAAATCACTTATACTCAAAAATTCTCTCTTCTAGTGTTTCCAAGTCTAAAATATCTGTGGTTTCTAAAAGGTCACAAAAAAACCGATTAGGTATTTTCCAGAGTTTAGGTGCCATTTCTGTTTTAAGGGCAATAGTAAAGTCCTAATCTGCATGTTTAAATATGTGTTTGAACCAAGCCCCAGTCCACAGAGTCGCACTTTCCCAGAGAGTTTGCCAAAAATATTGTTCTGGATATCAGTAAAATCAATTGGTTTTAACTCCTGGGAGTTGTGAGGAGCCTGTTTTTCTTTCAGATCTGCCTTTCCAGAGTCCAAACCAGGGCCTTGCACATAGTCGGTGAGACTGTCTGTCTGCAAGAACAGCAACACATTGAGCTGTTGATGACATTGGAACAGAGCATTAAGCTGCCAGTCAGGTGGGTTCTCACCACACATTTCCAGGGTTGCTCTTTGAATAGCTAGAAAATCTTGTCTTGAAATGCCCCTAGGATCTTGGCTTATTTAGACAACAACTGATCCAGTGACTGGCCATCACAAGATGGGAGTGCAGTACTAGAACCACCTCTCTAAAGGCAAAGTTAGTTTAGTTGTTCAGAAAGCAGAGTTTCAGCTTGTCCAACAAGCCACCAGAAAACTATGTGGCATCCTCTTCCAGTGCTAAAGAAAATAATCCAAACACCAGACTAGTTCACAAGTTCATTTGGGTGGAAAAACGTTAAAATCCTGTTGTGGGATAACAATATACCAATTGGCCAAGGAAGACATATTCAACTGAATGATTGGTAACAGAACAATTATCATTGCAGTGACCATAACTAGGCTCCTGATACACATGGAAACAGTTTCCAGAACTGGGACTGTAGTAGCATCTGACGATAAAAGTACAAAGTGTTTCTACTGTTGGTTGCAAGCCACAAAATATATAGTCATATGTATTATGTAGGAATGACAGAATTTTTTGTTTCCTTGAAATTATTTTTCATTTTTACCTTTAAACTATTGTGGCTTCAGTACTTACTGTATCAAGTGGCATGCATATTAAAGCCCAATGGGCATATATATGTGAAAATCTTCATGTTACTCTTTTCATGAGTCAAAATTTGAATTAGCCTGAGGTTCAAGGATCTCGTCCCTTCCCCTCATCACCCATGTTCAAAAGATATTGGATTAATCCTGTATTGTTTTGAAATGAACCCAGTAGTGCTTCCTCAAAAAGCACCTCGGTATGGTTTTCAGTGTAGCTGACCTGAAGGTCTTTAAGCAGCATGCCCTATCGATACCAGGTCTGACTCCTCTGCCATACTTCAACCAGCGTCCCATCAGATTTTTATGTCCTTAAATTCCTTTACATGGTCTCATGCCACAGCACAAATACCCAGGATGTGCAGCACAATTGCATGGCTTTTAATATGTGCAAGTTTGGTTGTATACCCTGGCGCTAGGGTTCACTGCCAGAAGTGAACGTATTTATTGGGGAAAACCAAGGTGGTGTGAACGGCCCTGACCAAGATGAGTTCGAAGTGTGAAGTACTACACAGTGGTAGAGGCATGATCATGAAGAACCTGTGACAGTAGGGAGAACAATCCACAGATGAGTGGCTTTGGGGTAACATCTACCAACACCTCCTTTAGATGGGGGAAGAACTGGAACACATCAAGCTCTCCCTAGGTGTAGATGCAGAATGAAACAAGAGCTTATGGTAAAGAATAAGGGACAGGTCAACATGGGTGACACTGTTGTGGTTGTTTACTATAGGCCACCCTATCAGGAAGAGGAAGTCAATGGGGCCATCTACAGACAATTGGTCATAGCCTCATGACCACAGGTCCAGGTTCTCATGGGGGAGTTCAACCACCCTGACATCTGCTGGAAAGGCAGCACAGCTAGGCACACACAGTCCAGGAGGTTCCTGCAGAGCACTGATGATCACTTTTTGAGGCAGGTGGTGGAGAAGCCAATGAGACAACGTGTGCTCATGAACCTTGTACTCGCAAACAAAGAAGGACTGGTTGGGGATGTCTGGGGGCAGCCTTGACTGCAGTGATCATGAGATGGTGGAGTTCAGGATCCTGTATGGAGGAAACAGGGCAATAAGTAGGATTGCAACCCTGGCTTTCAGGAAAGCTGACTTTGGCCTCTTCAGGGACCTGCTTGGAGGAATCCCATGGGTTAGGGCTCTGGAAGGTGGGAGGGGTCCAAGAGAGCTGGCTAATATTCAAGCATCACTTCCTCCAAGCTCAAGGTAGGTGGACCCCTATGCACAAGAAATCAAGCAAGGCGGGCAGAAGACCTGCGTGGATGAGCAAGGAGCTCCTGACAAAACTCAAACAGAATAAGGAAGTTTACAGGATGAGGAAAAAGGGATAGCCCACTTGGGAGGAATATAGGAGCACTGTCAGAACATGCAGGGAGGAGACACAGAAGGCCATGGTCTGTTTGGAATTAAATCTGGCAAGTGACCTTAAATACAACAAGGAGGGGTTTTTCAAGTACATCAGTAGGGAAAGGAAGACGAGGGAAAAAGTGAGCCCACTGCTGAATGAGGTGGGTGCCCTGGTGACAAAGGACACAGAGTAGGTGGATTTAGCGAATGCCTTCTTTGCTTCAGGCTTTACTGCTGTGGCCAGCCCTCAGGTTTGCAAGAGCCTAGAGGCAAGAGAGGATGTCTGGAGAAAGGAAGATTTTCCTGTGATTGAAGGAGGATCATGTTAGAGATCATTTAAGCAAATTTGATGCCCACATATACATGGGATGTGCTGCCATTCAGCAGGACCTGGGCAGGCTAGACAGTTGGGAGAGCTGTGTAGAGAGGAACCTAATGAAGTTCCGCAAAGGCAAGTGTAGGGTCCTGCCCCTGGGCAGGAATAACCCCCCGCACCAGTACAGGCTGGGGCTGGCCTGCTGGGAGGCAGCTCTGCGGGGAAGGGCCTGGCAGTGCTGGTGGGCAGCAAGGTGCCCATGGGCCAGCAGTGTGCCCTGGTGGCCAATAAGGCAAGTGGGACCCTGGGGGAGCATGGCCAGCAGGTGGAGGGAGGTTATCCTCCCCTCTGCCCTGCTGAGGAAACTTCTGCAGTGCTGTGTCCAGTTCTGGGCTCCCCAGTTCAAGAGGGACAGGGAACTACCGGAGAGGGTCCAGCAGAGAGCTATGAAGGTGATGAGGGGACTGGAACACTTCTTTCATAAGGGGAGGCTGAGAGAGCTGGGCCTGTTTAGCTTGGAGAAGACAAGGCTGAGAGGGGATCTTATCAATGCCTGCAGATACCTTAAGGGCAGGTGCCAAGAGGATGGGGCCAGGCTCTTTTCAGTGGTGCCCAGCGACAGGACAAGGAGCAACGGGCACAAACTGCAACACAGAGAGTTCCTCATGGATATGAGGAAGAACTTCTTTCCTTTGAGGGTGCCAGAGCCCTGGCACAGGCTGCCCAGACAGGCTATGGAGTCTCCTTCTGTGGAGTCATTCAAAACCCACCTGGACATGACTCTATGCAGCCTGCTGTAGGGGAACTTGCTTTAGTACAGGGTTTGGACTAGATTATCTCCAGACGTGCCTTCTGACCCTGACCATTCTGTGATTCTGTGGTAGCACAGCGTTCTAAACAGCTTAATTTTTCCTCTACAAAATGTGGATATCAACCCTTTGGAGGTAAAAGAGAATGAGGTTTTCACAGCTACTTCCACAATCCCCTGCTTTTTGTCATGGAAATATAATGGTGCTCACAAGGTGTTTCAGGGGGGTGAGTCCCTTCAGCTCTCTGGTGGGTGGTCAAGGTGTCCTTTTCTGTCCTTCCATAGGAATCTTTCCATTGCTTTACAATTGTTCTGGGTCAGACCTTACAACACTGGTCATTTCCAGACAGAGGTAACCCCATTACCATTTATCTGTAATTAAGCGTAGCTGTGTTGGTCCTCCTTCCATATGATCACCGTATTTCTATATGGTAGGCCCCAGTGATAGTAGATATCATCCTTAAAAGGGCATACTCTGGAGTGACATAAAACACACATGTTTATTACTGCATAGTATGTAAGTATTTTTTTCTTGACAAGGCTTTAGTATATCAATGGCTGTTAAACATACTTTTGCTAAGGATCTTCAAGGCATCTAGTTTACCGTTATTGCCTAACAGACTGTTTAAATGTTAATGAATGAGGCAGCTGAATTACATGCATGAATAGCTGCATGTAGTTATTTTAGACAGGCTGGAAAGGATGGAATTACCAATGCAGCTCACCTGCCACTGATGCTAAAATGTGAAATATGCTTCTAAGTTACAGATATATATATTCCAGCTTCACCATCGGTAGCATTTGGTAAAACTGTGTGGCTGCCAAGTTAATACACTTTGTCTTGTCTTTTTGTATAAGCTTTTAATCCTGCAATAAGAGCGTATTGCATACAAGGGAAGACATTGTTTTATCCTTCACTTTCTAAAGCAGAAGATCTTGTGTATGAGGGGTACACTGGAAATTAATCAAATGCTTGATTTTAATAAGCTTATTGCACTGTTAGTGTAGGATGTTTCACCCTTACAAACATAAATCGCTATTTGTTTACCTGTTTCTTCACCTTTTCAAACAAATACCTAACTGGAAGCATATTTTCCTTAATCATATGGAAATAGAGAATCAATTTATTCACAAGGGACCTCAAATAAAAGTTATGGGTTTTATGGTCGATTGATCATTAAAAATGTTTCTGCCAATGACTCAGAGGTCCAGAGCAATTATAAATTTCTACATGATTCCAATTTGAATAGCTATTTTGAGAGACAGTGTCAAAATACTGCATATTAATTGAACACAAACAATTGCATTGCTTTTGTTTAAGCCCAGGAGGAAAAAAGAAGAAGAAGGGAAAACCATGAAACTTTATGGATCCTTTTAAAATAATATTATTCTTAATACTTGATTTAAAATCATTCAAAAACACATAATCCCAACCGACAAAAACAGCCTGTGTACTTAAGCTGTCTAAGGATATAATACAAAAGACTAGAAGAAAAAAAGGCAATACATCCTATATATGCAACAACGTATTAATAAATCTAACAGAGTTCACTCATATTAATCTTGAATTTGCACATGCAAATGAGGCATTTCTTGGCATCACTGAAAGGAAGCCTCATTATAACTGGAACAAAAACCAAGCTTAAAGAGGAAGCACTTTATTTACTAGGAAGGAAATCATAAGTATTTTGGCCTTGGTCAGCAGCCCCATCTGCCCATTAAATGCCATCCATTAAAGAGACACACAAGAGAGTGAACATAAAACATGCATGCCCTATTTTAATTTTTTTTTTAGTATTTTGAAGGCTTCTGATCTAGTAGTCCTTTTCCCTTTTCACTCTTCCCTTCTCTACATCCACTGCTTTGATATATTCCTGTATTAATCTGTTTCACCACATCTCAAGCAGTGCTGACCCTTTTGTATTTCACGGTTGCTCACACATACACATTTCAACAACTATGATGCAACCCCCCTCCCATCAGACAACATTTCACTAGTCTCAGCTCCTCTTCATGCATTTTCATGCCTATTTGCTTTAAAAGAAGAAAGGACTGACAAAGCTTACTTCTTATGTTTTTTCTACCTAAAGGAAAAAAAACAAACCAACAAAACCTATAATGATAATATAATAGATTTTTTATATTCCAGATGCAGCTATATACATCTGTTGCCTAGTGGAGTCCTCAATTTCCTTATGTACATAGAAAATAAATATAGCACCATCCTTTAGATATAAAATAAATTAAGTACGAGGAGCATTTTGTCCTAAAGAAGGCAAATTATGAGCTGCCATATTATTGATACATGTTGTGAACACATAAAATAACAATGCCAGTGAGAGCCACATATAAGATTCCTGAGGAATTAACTATCAGATTTTTCAGGTACCTTTTGGAATCTAAAGAGCACGATAAGCATCAGCATTTGAAAACCCTTCTTGGTGACAGTTTCTATGTGTTTCAGGTGAATCTAACTATCTAAATCAAGAAAGAACTTTTAAAAATCCTACTGTGCTTTAAAAGTCTGGTCTTAAAAGATACTAGAGGCTTTACTATAAATGCAGCACAGATCTGTAAGATGGCTGGAGCAGCATACAGCATGAATTCTCATAAATCGGTTAGTGTAATATTAATCTGCAGAGACTGTATGTAATGAAAGCAACCAACAATTAAATGTTAAAAGATCGCCCTTCACTGGCAAAGTCTTAGCAGATTTTCCAGGTTATCTTCTGCTCATGTCCCTGACCTTCATCAAATACATATGATTTCCAAGTGAAGATGTACATCATGGAAATGATCCTTCAGCCGCAAAAAGCAAAACACATTCTGCCCCTTGGCTGCCATGCAAAGCAGTTTTCTTTTGGAAGAAAGGAATATGCACAGAGTGAAGCAAGAAAAAAGACATTTATCTCACCACTAGCCATTAGTCAAGGACATTTATAATTGCCATTCTTTGCAGTTTCTCCTTGATGGTGCTCCTTCTTTTGCAGTATCTCTTTAATTCATGTAGGAATTACTTTTAGGTAACTGTAAGCCTCACCAACTCCCATGTTGCTAGTTCTGAAAAAATAGTGACAGGCAAAGAAATAACCACATGATTTGTTTTGCTTTGAACTTTCAGGGTTTATCCTTCATTCCAGTGTTAGCCATTCTACTTTCTAATATAAAAGTCAATGAATAAGTAGGTGACCCCCCTCAAAAATCCCTAGTGGCAGCACAATGCCCACTCACCTTTCAATCAATACTGCATGCACAAAACTACCACGAATGAAAGAAGTTATATAACAAATATACATGTACTGCCAAAACTGAGAAGTCTTTCAAAGGATTTTCTGCAAAGAAGTAATCAAGGCAAGATATTTTGATTCTTATTTAGGATTTTTTTAGCCCTGAATTGGTAAAATTGCCACCACAATGAATTGATTCGTGGAGGAAGAGAATGATTTGAAAATTCATGGGAGTACTTCAAGCCACATGAATAAAGTGTCATTGACTATATTCTGATATTTACTTGTCCATTGCATGCCTAATTAGGGGACCTTCAAGGGTGAAAGTCAGAAAAGTATCTGCAGGAAGCAGCAAAAGGAAAAAAGAAAATGTGAAAAGAAAGGATGCTTGAGCCTTCATCCTCAGTGGGTTGTTTCCAGGATATCAGACAATTGAGAGCTCTGTGCTCTGAATGCCAGAGGGCTTTGCTGTCAGACAGCGCTGCAGGCCTTCATCCTGGATTATATGTACAAGAACTTTTCTTTTCCAAAGTCATGATAACATAATACCTTTCAATTTGAACATAGAATAAAGTCCTCATAAACATGCAGCTGCACTGATAAAATCTTTTCTTTCACAGGTGAACTCCCCAAAACTTCAAGAGTGTTTTAAAATGAAGAAAAAATACTTAGCTTCCACCTGCCAGTTTCTGGTAGGAAAGTACAGAGTATAAGTGAAAAACACTTGTCTGTTCTTTGAATAAGTATACTTATTCAATACTGGTAAGGAAAAGCACCAACAAACAGGTAATTTAGCACCCCAGGTAGTCATATAATATAAATGTTCATGTGTGCAAATGCAAATGCACAAGTACATGGCAACAATAATTATATGGGTATGTACTCTATTCACACTTAAATGTTTGGCTTGTATGATAGACACTGGAACTACTCTACCCATTTTGCAGCTTTAAACTTGTACAGCCAACTGTTGTCTAAAAAATAGTTCTTGTGTTGGTTGGCAATTGTTTCAGTCAGCACTTGTGTATTAAGGATACATTAATAAAAGTCTCTTCCTTAACTTCCACATCTGAGTTGTAATTTTTCAAGTAAAACTGATTTAACTTCTCATTATTGAGACAAACATAGCAAGGGCCAAATGTAAAGCTGAAACTGCTGTTTCCAAACTCATCTCTACTCATTCTTCTATGGCTGACCTTGTCAACCCATTCAAACTCTAACCTATGAGAAGAAACAGTCTTGCTGGCACAGATTTTATTAGTTATCAAGAAACCCCCAGACAGGGGGTTAAAAACTGCACTTTCTAGATCCTAACAGACTAGTAAGTGTCTGCCTTAGATCTAGTACCTATTAACACATTAGGTACCTAGCAAACATCTCTTGAAATAAGATGTTAATAAGATCTTAAATTTCACATAATCAACTGTGGAAGTCTGGAAGATCACATCAAGTCAATACTATAGTATTTGTCACCTGTGGACTGAAAACAGTGTGCTGAAAATTCCAGGTGCAGAGAGATTAAATTTCACCTTTAATGCTGTGAGGTATGTGCTGAAATACCATCTAAAATAATTTTCTAAAATTGGTGAAACTGAAAAGATAGTGTGTTCAGCAAAGCATTCTTACTGTTTTTTTGCAAGTGTTTTTTGAAAACTGAGCAAAGGTTAGAAAATCTTTTGCAAATACAAAGAGCTGGTTGAGTTTGTCATAGAAGTGCCATTTAATGTAGAAACTGATAAGTATATTGAGGGAAGAATAATAGAAACACCAAAAGCGTATAACCCTTAAAATCTTTCCCTGATTCAGTTTCTATCTCCCTTTTCCTTTTGACAGCGCATCTTACTTTTATTCAGTCTATAATCAATGATTTCAGTAATGCTTCCTAATTTCACTATGATTCTAAGATTTTTATCCTCACTACACTTACTACACAAGCAATTAATTTCATTCAGATTAACATGGCTGCATGATTAGAGCCAAATGCATATGAATAATCTTACTTGTACCATAAATATTCAAAAGATCAAGCTAATAAATTACACCTTTCTGGAGAAGACGTTTTCTGCCTGATTCTCAGCTCAATAACAGTGACATTGCTTCACTGTCCTCACTGGTGATCCTTCTGAATAATTTTGCTTTATTCAAGAACTAAATTCCTACTGTGCTACCATATAACAGGTGTAAATCTACATAGGAAGAGTTATAAAACAAAAATGCTGCAAGCAACATGGTAGTGCAACCTGTAGGCAGAGGAAATTCTAGCCTACTGTTCTGACCCTTTCTGTGTCTAAATTATTTTTGCTATTTACAGTGATAACATAATGACTAATTATGAGAGCTACCATACAATAATTTTCAAATAGAAATCACCTTTTTTTAAAAACAGATTTCTTTTCCTAAATCAGGCTAACACAGCATGAAATTAATTCTAGATAATTGTTTCTCATGTTTCCCATCTCAATGCTTCTTAAAGCTAAAAGGATATCATAGTCTTCATTTCCTAGTGTTCATGTATTTTAAAAAAGACACATGCATGCATGTAGAAAGCATAGACTCACCTGTAGTCAGCAGGGAGGTCAAAGGGCCCAATGCACAGTGAGTTGGAGCTCCCTTCCCGGTGGTCTGAAATGGTAAGACCTGAAGTAAGGCAGTAACAAGATCTCCATGTGTACAAGAAGTTCACCTCAATTTGATGAGGTTTCACTCCCATCTAGAAAGGGGCACAATCACTTCTTTGTACAGCCTTTGTGGTAAATCCATGCCTATTTTCTTTTGACCCCGTTCCAAACTCCACATTTAAACTCTAACTTTTTACATTAATAATTAAAAATATGTAGGATGGAGGTGGCTTACAACTAAAGCAGTCACATGTGTGTAGAACAGGTACAAATATTATAAGCACTGGAGGGATACCCATGTTGGTGGATTTTGTTTGTTGGTGAATTTTTTTGGGTAGATAACTGCACATGATGTCAGTCAAGTTCAAGAGGCATAAAATCTTTCTTGGAAGACTCAGTCCACTTAAACTGTCTGTAGCAAATACGCACTCTCAGGGCCAGATTCACTGCTGTATTTCAATCACACTGCAATGTGATAGTGATGCCAGACAACACTAAACTCAACTTTCTCTCCACTTAAGACATACCACAGATTTTCTTCACACAAGAGACATCAAACAGCCAGGCGTATGTATGAATCCAGCCTACTTGGGGACATTTTAACATAAAAAAAAAAATTGTTAAAATGTCACTTCACTCTTACTTATCATCACTCACTCCACTGTGTCATCTAAATCACAGAAAGGAAGCTGCTCACCTGACTATTGAATTTTGTCTCCGTATGTCCTTCTGATTCCTCACATTAACCAATAAGCAATTAAAACAAAATCAGCAGAACAGACAGGTTGCAGACAGCCAACTTAAATTTCACACTGCTGATTAATTCTGAGAGAATGAACACTACCAGAAGTTTCATTTTATTGTCATATCAAATCTTCGCATTTAACACTATTATGCATCTATCATTCATTCTGCAAATAAAATGTGCTTGTTCATTGTTCTTGACTACATGTTTTAAACTTCTATTTGCCTGCTCAAAGCTATCCATGTATTAGTTGGAAGAATATGGGATGAGCATATTTTGTGTACATAAGTTTCAGGGTCCTATATCATTCAAGTCAATATCTAACAAGGCTTGTCAAATTGCAAATCTTTAAATGCAATACAGGCAGACAATTTACCCATTGTAGTCAGGACATTTGAAAAAAAATGATCTCTGGTCTTAAAAAGACAGCAATGAAACTTTATGGAGATTTACTGCCTGCTCAGGGGGTGACTTCAACTTCTAGTCTTCACTTCTGCTCTAACACATGGTAAGGAGGAAATACACTGGAAGCAGTCCAAGTGCATGGCAGATAGGAGAGGAATCATGCTATCAGTATGAAATAAATGACCCCCTAGCCTATCTTAATTGACAGAGGGACTAGGCTGATACCAAATTAGAAGGTCAGAAAGAGCTCTCATGTTACCATGTGTTATTGGCAGCAGGCAGATCTTCAAGCTAGGAGAGCTCTGAGTCTTTAAGGCTCAGGCAAAAAAAGGAATTCTGCAACAAAAGCAAGAATGGTACAGTTCAAAATCAACATATCTTATTACTAAGCTTCAAGAGTTCAGGAAGAACTAGGAAAGGAGGCCTCCATGCTGTTAAAGTGACTTTCAGAAAGTTGAAAACACATTAAATTCCAGACAAAGAGACGCCAGCAGGATGATATTCTTACATGGGTTCACAGGTGAACAATGCACTTGTAAGACAAGTAACTTAACTCTCAAGCTAAAACCATCAGGTCCCAAGCTGAATACAGAATAGATTTAAATAGTGAGTTATTTCATGGTAATTGGGTTTTAGCCAGGTAATAAGATATTTTAAATGTAATCTGGAATCTGATTGATAAACACTGATTTTTTTTAAAAAATTAGTTGTTCATATTTTAACATTTCAAAATAGAGGAACAATATCAGTTAACAGGTATTGAGTGAGTTGAAAACTCACTGATGTATCTTCAAAAAGTAATTGCATGCAGAGTCCTAATCCTATTAGCGTCTTATAACAGTTCCAAAGACCAGCCCTCATTCAACTTCATCATGAGGTTTAATGCAGTGACATGCCACATATAAGAATAAAGATTACAGGTTACCCCTACTTGGTAGATTGCTTTTTGGAAAGCAACGATTCAAAAATATTTAAGAGTTATGTTGGATAGTAAACATAATGTGAACTTGCAATGCAGTGGTTCAGCCAGAAAATCAAGTGCAATCCCCCAGTGTAAGTGAGAAATGATATACAGGATTAGAGAGATATGCCATTTTTGTATATGAGAAGACCGTTACTGAATGCAGTCTTTAGCTCTGGCATCAGCTACTTTAAAAGACCATTGACAAACAGGAAAGTATGCAGAAAAGGCAGGGGGACACACGGACAGACACAAAAAATGCCTCATTAAACTCAGTCTTTTAAATGAAGGGGATGTCAAAAGATGTCTTTCAAATGCTCTACAAGTTATTCACAAGAAGAAAAGGTGTGATTTAACATTTTTTAGTTATCAACTGATATATTTGGTAGAGGCTGGAATCTGAGGACAGATCAAATAAGAATGGAAATAAACCAATCATTAAAAGAGTTTACCTAAAGGTGTGATGGATTAGCTACCATTTGACATATTTACTACCAAGTGTAAAGTTATCCATCTACAAACAAAAAAGAAAGGTCACACAAAGCGTGCAGGTCAAACATACAGGATAGGGACCCTATCCTGAGATAGGATGGCAGGATTTTAGTGATCTTTGTGGATTCTGTCCTGAACTTGTGATCCCTACTGAAAATGCTGCAGCCAAGAGAGCTAGGATGATCATCAGCTGTACAAACAGGACACAAAATAGAAAAATGGAGCTACTACCTCTGTATTTGTCATTATTGCCATGACACAACACTGGAGTGCTTTATCAAAAAATAGTGAATTAGGGAGTTCAAAAGAGTCAAGTAAAAACTGAGTCACAATAAACTCATACCAACTCCAAAAAGAAATTATGTTGCTTTGTACTGTGGTTAAATAAGAATGAAAAATATTTAATATTGATTCCCATGCCTTCTCCGTTACTGGGAAGGCTGTCCCAGATTTTATTTTAAACCAAATACAAATTCTTTCTTTCTAAGAAGGGATGCCTTAGTTCACACAGAAATTAATATGGGGAAAATGTGTCCTGCATTATATAATACATCATACTAAAAGCTCATGAAGGTCAGGGCCCTGCGTTTTCCAAAATAATAGCCCTTTGACAGTCATGCATATGACCACCCACATGGTGGAATTCTATATCCATGTTGTCAGATACATAGCTTTTGGCATCCCAATCTGTCTTTTAAAATGAAACCCTTCTTTAAAAAAAAAAAAAAAAAAGAAAGAAAGAAAAAAAAAGGAAAAAATGGAGTTTTCATTTTTCCTTTGTTTAAAAAATAATTGAAGAATTTACTACAATTAATTGAAAAAGTTTTGCTAAATCTTCTTATTGATGAAATAAGATTTTTCTCAAATAAGAGCCAAAAATGTGTCTCTTCAAATCATTAGGTTTCACCCGGTATTCAACCAGAAAATTGGAAAGTATATGGTTGAGTTTTAGCTGATCTAAAACCTTTTTTGATAAGAAAACAATTTTTGTAAAATAAGGAAAGTAGATGTCATTGAAAAGTCAGCCTTTGCTCATAGGACACTTAGAAGATACCTTCTTTGCTAAATTTCTTTCATTAAAAGAATCAGATCAGTTGTACTTGTAAAGTTGTATAACAAAAGTATATCGCACTGCCTGGTGCAATCTGGCACATATTCATCCTGCCTATCCTGTGAGTCAGCAGGACCAAGCTCTGGCCCCAGAACTGCCTGGGTCCTCAGCGTGACACCTTAGCCTGCCTGCAGTGGTATGTCCATCCTCTCAGGGGACTTCACATCATTTGTGTGTGCGCATATATCCCAGCTGGGGGCAGTTAGGGCAGTGAAGGCCAGTTGGTGCTCTCAGGTCCCAATACTTTCAACTCTCTATTAAAAGTGGCAAAACTAGAGAAGGGAGCTGAATTAGTTTTGTGCTGAAAAATTTGCAACATCACAAGCTGTGCCTTATTTAACCTGAGATTAGTTCCAGGTTTGAATGTGCAAGCTCATTACCATTTTGTATAACTTTAGATAAACCTAGCCTGCATTTTCTTTCCTCTCTTTTCCTTTCTTTTTTCTTTTCTTTTCTTATGAAAGAAAGCAATTGAAGTTTGCATCATTTCAGATTTCTCTGTGAATGCTTTGAAAAGTGCTTGTTGTTATCTAGATCAAGATTGATATGATCTGCCAACAAATAGTTTTGGGGAAAAGTCAGTTCAGGAATATTTTAATACATGGCCCAAATATGACTTGGGAGAAGATATTATTTTCTTTGATATATGGTTAAGAGGAAGTCTTATTTTACTTGAAGGATTACTCTGAGTACACATGAAGTATACAATGAGGCTCAAATTGCTTCTGCATCACTGAGGATAAGAAAATGTTGATAAAATAGGAATAAGTTTATGAAGATTCCTTCTTTTCCGTGATTATCCACAGTTAGAAAAACGGATTGAAACAAATTTCAGTGTAATGTTGCAGATATTGTTAAAATAGTTTTTAAATGTATTTTGCCACCAGCTTTGTAAGGCTAATTTAGAAAGAATAAGAAGGTAAGGATTCTAAAACAAATAAATGAGCATATATATAAAAATAACTCAGAAGCTCTTGGAGAGTCAAATGACAAATAATAGAGGCATAGTCCTGTTATTTGCAAGGTGTAAACAAGATTCCACTTCCACTTTCAGAAGTGTGAGTACTGCAGATTACATTTTGAGGTTTTGTTTTTAAAATTAAATGAGAGAAAAAAAAGTCCAGAATCACCATTTTCACTGACGGGAAATGCTTGAATAGTGCCTCTGATTTTTTAGTGCCCATTGCAGGATTAGGCAGTATCAGGCATTCCTAATAGGGGTTAATAGTTGTTAATAGATGATGCATTTCATAGCACAGTCAGTTCACTTATGTACCTACATAAATAGATTCAAAAAGTCTGGTTTTTACCACATAGACTTCAAACTGTAACTTTGACACACTTCTCACAGGTGCATCAATTTCCAACCAAGGCAAGGAGTCTCATGATTTTCTGGATGGTTTATCTGGTCACCAGTAAGCCCTATATAGACAAAACACCTGTGGTGAGTAAAATGTACAGCAAATCACCTTTAGGCTTGCTTTTTTTACCTGTTTGTTTTTAAATACATGTGCATATTTGGGGGCTGCCAACGTGGTCAGCATACAATAGCAGAACTAAACGAAAACACTTAATGTTTGTAATAAGACTTCTAAAATGAAAACAAAAAATGTCTATACAATCTATTTAACATTGTCTCTGAAACAATTAATTGTTCCAAGTTTCTTTAGAAAATTATGCAACGAGTGAACGACTGCTTGTCAAATCACTTTGTAATTAAATTCATGCATTTGTTCCTGTTTTAAAAATGGCCACATATTCCATCTGCCCATGCAAAATGCTTAAGTATTTTCAGCCAACTTCCCCAAGTAAAGCTGTACACCCAATCACAAGCAGCACGCTTCACTGTTACAAGGGCCACGGCTGTAAAGTATCCTGCTTGAGGCCAAGCAATTACCTTTCTTTGTCTTATATTGCTTTTGTTAAGAGCATTTCAGAATAAGAAAGGTTCAGATCATGCACTTTTTTTTGCAAAAGGATTATTAGTGCTTTCTGGAACTAGCTGGAACTGTTATATCAACTGCTTTGGACGCAGTCAGGGAGATTTTTTTTTTTTTCTTTAAATGGCCTTTTTCTAAAAGGGAAGCTGATCAGGAAGAAACAGAGCTGGTGCAAGCTACTTTGTACTGCAATGTTGTCATCGTTGTGCAGCCTTCTCTAAGGCTTCAGGAAGTTCTGCCTAAAAGTAGAAACCCTGACCAAAAGCCCTTATTGAAGACAACTCTGACTCTTTCCCCTTTCTTGGTTGTTTTTGGTATTTGCAGAGGTAGCTTTCCTACACTTGGTGCAATTGGAAGGACTCATCAGAAACCATCTTTCTATAAGAGCCCTCACTTCAGTAGCAGATCTTCAGTTATTGTCGTCACAAAAGCTAGAAGACCACAGAAACTTCAACTGCCTGTTAAAACCTTCAGGAAGCACATCTGGCAGAGAAGCAATAACAGCTGGCTCCAGGCAGAGCTGTTCTGGTCATGTACAGAGTATCCTCTGGAGAACAACAAAAACCAAAGAACCAAGCAAAATATGAAAAAGAATCTGGAAGAAAAGATCTTAATGTGGTGGCAAATGAACTCTGGTGCTGTGAGTAAGGATGAAAAACAATTATAGAAAGCCCTGAACACCCTGGTGAATCACTGAGGTCTCTCCCAGCCAGTCAGGCAGAAGTACTAAGCTGAACTGCTTCCAGATGGTGGTCTGGATTCCCAGTGGCACTATGGTCCTTCACCCTGGGGAAAATCTTCTAAAATTCTGCCGCAGATCTGCTTTTTGCATATCAACCGAGTTGTGCTAAAAGTCTAAACTCATCATTTCTTGGTGGAAGGCAGGGAAATGACACAGCAGATTAGATTCACAGAATCACAGTACTACTCAAGTTGGAAAACACCTCTGGAAATCATATAGTCCAGTCCCCACTGCTCAAAGCAGAATCAGCCAGAGCAGGCTGCCCAGGACCATGTCCAGTCAGGTTTTGAATATCTGTAAGGATGGAGACTGCAATCTTGCCTGACAGCCTGTTCCAGCATTCAGCTACCCCAACTGCAAAAGACTCCACTGGCACTGTTGAAGATACAATCAAAAGAATCTTAAGAGTGAATCAGCTGAGCAGTTACAAGGCACCTTCTGATTCAAGGTGAGCTGATTCACTCTCCATGCTCCAACAGAGCTTGATACATATATGCTCTTGAATTTTCTCTAAAATAACCCAACAAAACTATCCAGCTGTTTGCTTCACAGCAACACTTAGAGGCCCATACAAGATCTTCTTCTGTTCATGATTCCAAAAGCATACTGGACAGAAGATGGCATCAAGAAATGGAGGTTTGCTACCCCACAACATTTAGATTTCCCAGGTTATTGCTTAAAAACTGTTAAGATATAGAGTTTGAAGAACCTGAAGCAATCTTGCACATTCTTCTGTTTTGATGTTAAATCACTTATATTTAATTTATTTTAATGAGTTGTATAAAATAACACATAGCAAAAGCACAGAACTACATGTAGCAAATCCACTCCCACTGACCCCTTTTTTTGCAAGTGTCTGCTAACCTAGAATAAATATTTCCAATTATGTTTCATTGGCCAAACATACTGGAAAGGTTTATCTCACTGGGACAACTTTTCTGTGGCTTTCAATACTTGGTGATGGGTCACAAGGCAATTTCTCAGGCACAGACCATTAGGTTGACAAATTGTTGACAAAAAAGATCATGGGATGTAGGGTGGCAGACTGCAGAGGGCACAACAGAATGAGAAACAGACAGGCAGTATAACCTGCCAACTGGCAAGTTTCTGAAGTGTGAAGGTTGGTCTCACACTCATTCTAACACTCAGTGCTGCAAATTCAAATGCTTAGCCCTGGGGTCAACATTTGCCAGGAAGAGGAGTTAGCCTTCCAATTCAGATTCACAGTAGTAGCTGTATAAAGAGGTGGAATAGCCAAAAGAGATGAATACTTCTAGCACTATTAAAAAATAAAGAAATCATGAAAGGAATTCAGAAAAATATAACAAATATGGAAGAAAAAAAAATGGGAGACATTTGCATCAGTGTTGACCCTCAGACTATATTAAGGGAAAGAGTGAAACCAGTAATGAAAACTATACACATTTTTCTAATAAAATCATAATTTTCTGCAGAATTATAATAATACGATGTATCTGATACAAAAATGTATGAGATAAATGCAGAATGGGTATAAAGTACCTGTTTAGTAAAATGGTAATGGTTTAAGAAATCAGCTATTACTTCTCATGGGCCTATTTCCAAGTTCATTATGAGCTGATGTGAGTTCAGTCATTAGTTTAGAAAGCACTGTTGGACCTGATCCTGGATTGGGTTAGATTGATTATTGCATTAGATGAGGATGTTCAGGTGAAATGTGAAATCAAATATTTATTCCCTCAATCAAACAAATATATCGATAGCCATGTGTATTTTAAAAAAAGAAGGTAATCAATCAGTGTTGGTCAGATATATTTATTCTCTCCGCCCCCCGCCCCCCATGAAATTATGCCAATTTATAGCACTGAAATCCTGAACTAAACAACACTGACTATTTACCGGGAATTAAACACTTGTCTGTAGAAGTCTAAGAAGGAAAATAGCAAATGGATATTTCCTAATCCAGGTAAAATTCTACTTCGGGAATCTGAGATAACTGCTTTCTAAGGTACAATCAAAGGACAATATAACAGGGAGCTCTTCTGCAGATAGTGATACTTGTTTTGGCTTTAGTCAATGTTCCGCATCGTATCAAAACATATATTCCTACCTAATCCTGTCACTTCTGAATCTTGGATATATGCATAGCAAGTTCAACTCTGAGCTCCAAAGGAAGAGTTTTCTAGGTCACCATATTCATTCACTCAAAAGCTGAATGATTTTATATGTATGATGTTCTTTCTCACATAAACATAATCTAAGCACATGTAAGTATCAGTTAATAGGACCAAAACTATGACACATATTCTTTTACCATAACATAAATAATCTGTTTTCAAGTAAATCAAAAGAAATACTTCTCCTAAAGAAAAGCTGAAAAACAGAAGCATGTGTAAAATAAGGGCAAAGTTCTATCACCCAAAAATATCAATGTGTATATTTACAAAGCTGTAGATTATTTCAACCTTTTTTTTTTTCCTGTTTGGGGAGTGCCTATACAAAAAGCTGGGTGATTTTTATATTGCATTTGCTGTAATTTGAAACTCCAGCTTTTTCTGCTCATGGCACTGAAAGACCCTTTTCAGCCTGATTTTAATCCTGCTCAGAAGAACAGAAGTTAAAGCCCACTAACTCTATTCAAAACTGGCTTATCACAAACAGGTGCTCACCTCTACTAATATGCAACTACTTCTCTCATCTCTTATGTCTGCGCTGCTTTATTCTCATGGTGTAAAACAGAGAATTTAGCAATTCCATTATTAAAAGAAACAAAACTGGAAAAAGCAATAAAGTTATGAAAAATATTATTTCTAGAAGAAGAATCCCAAATTAGTGGAAGCTTTCTGTTGTCAAATGGTTTTAAAGGGAAAGTGTAAGTCTGATAGCTAAAACAAAATGTGAAAACAAACCTCTTCAGGAATAGCAGAGGGGAGGGAGGCTGAAACTATTTTTTTTTTTAATCACGCTTCTTGACAACTGACTATGCAGTTGAACAAGACAGATTGATCTTATTTATCAATTTGAAAGTGTTGCCTTCTTTTCTCTGCCCTTCTCCTGATGGCATGCCCCTGCTTTTTTCTCTGGCTGTGCTACCTCTACTTCTACTCAGCAGATTCTTTGCTGATTCAGTTTTGTTCATTAAGCCAACAGAAAATATTCTCTTCTTTCTGCTTGGTTTATTTTCTGCCAGCCCAGTGACCTGAATTGGCTTGTCAAAGGGTCAGGCAGAGCCAGACCAGAGGCAAGTAACGGGAAGACATTGCTGGGAGCAAGAAAAACAACCCTTTTATCAGGAATAAGCTATTAGAT
This sequence comes from Falco peregrinus, assembly GCF_023634155.1. Taxonomy (NCBI): domain Eukaryota; kingdom Metazoa; phylum Chordata; class Aves; order Falconiformes; family Falconidae; genus Falco; species Falco peregrinus. The sequence continues at coordinate 65,778,898 of NC_073727.1, forward strand.
GAGCTCAGCCATCTCCTTTCACAGCACTCACATAGACACTAAGCTTCAAATCACAAGCAGGAACACTTGAAGTAAACCAGTACTGATTTTACTTAAAACATGTCAGGTCACAAACTGCAGCACATCTGGAGCTGATCAGCTGCAGGTAAACTGTCTGTACAACTGCAGAAGGCAAGCTCTTTAGTCATCTCAGTGTCTGCCGCCTTTGTGGATGAGGCAAAAGCCTAATAGGTAAACAGGGAAAAAAATATCCTGTATGTCAGCTAATCTTTGCTGACCATCCATGTGTATGATCTCAAGCTTCAAGTTAATTCAAGTTGGTTTAGTCGTCTTTTACTGAAACAGTATTTGCATTTGATGGGGTTTAAATCACACACAATTACCACAAACCTGCTGACACACAAAAGTTTATTTGTGTGTCCAAACCCTCAGATTTCATGGTGGATTTTTTTTTCCTCCTCCATTTGCTTGCCTCCTTCCTCTGCTCTAGTTTTTACATTTTTTTCTTTCTTTTTTTTTTTCCTGTGGATACTTCTCTGCTACCTGTGACCTCCTTTCCTCATTTATTGTATGCAGAATATGTATTTGATAACATTATACTTATCATAGATACAGAGTTAAAGGCAGCATGACATAAAATATTCTGAGTAAAGCTGAGCAAATATTTTTGCTTGGATCTTTTTCCAAAAAACAAGCCCAGCTCAATATTAGGCAATCCACATATATTCATCATTACTTTCAGCTGAATGAAACAGCAATTTAAACTGTGAGAAGCACATCTAAATGAACATGCAATAGATCCTGAAAAGACAATGAGAGTTTTCTTCTATGGAGGTATCAGTGCAACAGTGAACTTGATTCTAGACAGTGCACCTCTTTTATGCTCCTATAACTCTACTGAAAAAAAAACCCCAAACCCAAACAACTAGCTGATTTACAGCAAGCTGAGAGGAAAAAAAAATTAGGGTAAGCTGTGGCTACTGAACAGGTCACTAGCTGTTTTACTTGCTTGGATGCTGATCAAATGAGAGAGCTCAAACAAGAGGAAAAATATCCTGGACAGGTGCTTTCAAGTGATTAAAAAAAATAAGTCATTCTTGGTCCAGTATACACTATAAAGGAACATTCAGTGCCATGAAACACAGATTTCAAAATAATATTAGAAGGCTTACTGTACTTTCACTGCTCAGCTGAATCTGAAATCCAGATGTAGGAGTCAGTTATCTGTGGATGGTGATTATGCCATAAAGAATTCATAAATAAAGATTTTGTCTGGATCAGCCATCTATTGTAAGCAGGTAATAAGAAGATATTTCTGACTTCTGTTAGATATACATCTTGTAATTCCCTAGGCCTTATTCAACTGTAGCATACCATGAAAAAACACCAGTGCCTGTAATAGGTGCCAAAGCTAAGGAAAGGAACATTATACCTGTCACAACCAATGAAACTGTTCTAAAGTGAGATTCTACTTTCCTCAATTTTACCCTTCCTTACAAATGAGTCTGCTATTGTCTCTAAGTTAATCATTTTGCATAGCTTTGTAGCATTTGAAAAACTGTCAGAAGCTGTATGGAAAATACACAAATACACAGAAACAAGGTGATGACCCCAGAGCTTGTTACTCGACTGGAAAACTGACCCATGCAAGAGCTACAAATAACAACACAGGGATTACAACACGATAACAGCATGCTTGCTCACAAGTGACATGGAAGCTGATCAAAACCAGGGCTCCAGACACCATGATGCAAAGCCTGATGGTGCCTGTTACATTTCCTCAAGCTGTAAATTAGACTGATAGGTTTTCTTTTTCACTAGCTGATCTGCAGCAGGTGCCAACATGCCTAACCTTTGACTAACAGCCAGAGGCTCAGGCTTTTACCTATGCCATACAGCTCCCTTACTTCCCAGCAACGTCTCCTGCCTGATTTTGTTTGGTTTTGTTCTTCTTTTTAAGCTTTCTGCCTGCTGTAATAGCCAGGTGGCTAAAGACAAGCACCTGAGATGCTTTCTTTTACCCTGGTCAGTCATTTATTCCATTTCTCCCCTTTTTTGCTGGGACCTGGACATCGCGATTGCAGTCTGCAGGAAAATTGCTCTTGCATAGTATCCCCTCCCAAGCTTCATCTCTGCCAAAGGCAGCTCCTCATCAGTGAGAGAACAGGAGGCACAACACAACATACCCTGAGTAAAATCGGTGTTTGGAGCTGGAAATATTTATTAAAAACAAAACAAATCCAGCTCAAAATGCCAAGAAATGTAATTTATTTATCTTTAATAATAGAGCAACAGAGCTGAAGACAGGGTGGAGGAAGAGGGGAAAAAATCACAAGCATTTCAGTTTTAGATGATAAGCAGAAATGTGCAGGTGTTGTGCATTAGGTGACCTTCCCTATGTGGGTCACCATACATCAGTACTCTGTTAGCAGCCTTACCTAGGGCAGCTTGATGTCTCTCATTTCTCATGTCTTCATATGGGAATGATTACAATGCCTAAGTAGGTAGAGGTTGGCTTACAGACTACTGAACAAGGAAATAAATCTACAAATATTTGAAAGGTGTAAAAGCCATCGAGAGAGACAAATTATTTATCATAATGTTGGGACAAATTTAACATAGAAGAAATACAGAGTAAAAAGTAAAATTTACCTAGCAGTGGTAACAGTTTTTCAACATTATCTCTGGTCCCTTTGTGATTTTCTCAAGCAAAAAAGGATGCAATATGGATACATTTGTTCTTCATTTCAGGCATAGCATATAAAGAGGTTGTGGTGACATGACACTTGTGCTTGTGTATGCATGACTGTGTGACACAGACCCCTTTCATCTTGACGACAGAAGCTGTTAAGTGACCTATAACTGATATTGCTGATATTGCTGATTTAGAACATCCTTTAGCTCAGGCTTGCTTTTGTAGCTTTTGTACAACTGAGGAACCAGGGTTCTCTTACTGCCTGGAAATGTCTGTGACCTAGACAGCAAGCATCTTTTCTCTGTGATGTATGACTTTGCACAACATCGAAGAAATATTAACACCCTGAAAAATATTATTCCCACCTTGAAACTATGTTATATTACTAGTTAACATTCTTTATTTGAATATGAAATTAAATTCTTGTTTATATTCTATAAGCCCTAATTTGGGGGTTTTGTGCGGACAAAGGTTGAATTCACTTGGATTTCTGTTTTGATTTTAGACAGCTTTCTAATATGAAAAGAATTAAAACAATTGCACTTCAGTTTATGTGTTCATGTCTGCTGGCAGAACAACAACAAGAAGAAAAAATTCTGGTTTAGATGTCAATGAAGTGAACCACAGGTGAAATTCTTCACTGAATTTGAATCCATGCAGGCATAGTAAAGGTTAAACTTCTAGGCCCCATCCATCTTGCGACAAATGTGACAGAATCAGCACCTGAAGGTGCCCTGGCTGTGATATTTCCAACCAAAGGAATAGGAGGTTGTTTCTTAAACATATGGTGCTGGCTTCTTATGCACACGGCTGTGCAGGACAGAACCATTACGTTGCAGTACTTATCAGAAAGAATGAAATAACAGAAGTGTATGCAGGCCAGGTTTTTTTCACTTTTCCAAGCTACCACAATAACCTAAAGAAAAATTCCAAAATGCAGCTGAGCTTTGAACACTGCAGCAATTTTAAATGTTACAATGTAGTAGTAGAGCACTTTTATACAGAAGAATTCATGTGAACATTTGGATTTTTTTTTTAAACTGCCTGTTCTTCACTCATTTTCTGTGAAAACCTCTCTGGTATTTTGTGTGCAGCCTCAGAGTGCAATTCTGCAGCAGTATGTCTGCCCCACCCTGAGGGACTTACGAGGCATGACACTGGACTCCAATTTAACAGACTGAAAAGCTCCTTTGTTTGCCTTTAAGTACCCTGACTGGAAGCATTAATGTTTTACCACTGATCTCTGTCCTTCTGTCCCAGCAGCTATAATGCTTCCTTCCCATTCCCTGGGAAAAAAAAAAAAAAGCTATACTACTTCAGAAAGGTAAATGACTGGAAATGCTGGCTTGTACGGTGGACTCTAACATATTATCTGACCAATTCAGCAAGTTAGTTACCATCCTTAGGAAATCTGTTGATTGTGTTTATTTTTGTAAATAGGACTGGTGTACTGTTGTGGAGAAAGTTATTAAAAATTAGGGAGAACACAACTTGCATCTGAAATTACTTGCAAAGGCTCTGGACTGGGATCAGTAGAATTAAGTTTCCAGATCTTGTAGATGCTTCCTGGATATTTTTTAGCAAGTTATTTATCAGCATTTGCCTTGCCTTCCCAGAGAAAGTTTCAATTCCTTTTCTCACCCTAGTTGGAACTTAGGCTCATCTGAGTTTAGAGGAAGTCTGGGATCAGTCAGCACAAGTGCTCTGCTGGTGTCAGTAGTGATACTGACCTTGAAAACCAGACTGATTGTTGTTTAGTGCATTTCTGGAATAATTCTATATACAGTTAGTAGGTGTTCAGATGACAGCTGAACATTCATTAATATGTTTGTGAATCCTGGCACTTACAGAAATTTGCAATGGATGTCACTGCCTTCCTATTCAGTACAGTCTGCCAGTCTTTTCTTACTGTCTGCAAAGTTTGACAGCCATCAGACAGAAGAAACAATCAGACATCGCCAGAAGTAGAAAGGTGAGGTGAAGAGTTCAGAAACAAATTGCAGTCTGGATAATTTGAAAGACTTAGCAAATACTTACAAATACCAAATACATTCTCAGCTTATGGAAATGGTTTGGAAATCATTCCAGAGTAAACAAAAGAAAAGCTGAAATTTCAAACATTTTTTTGGTTTGACAACTACACTTTGTGCAACTCTTAGCATAAGTAATCACAGATGTCTCAAGAAAAACAAAAGTCACTTTTGCGTTGCGGTTTCTTTATTGCTTTTATTCCCTTCTTTTATAACAGAATGAGAAATGTCAATTTGTCTACTGGATAATTACATAACAGTATTGAATTCTGACTTTTAGTTGATGATTGGTCATCTGATGATAAGTCACTTAACGTCCTGCATCTCACTTTAGCCAAATAGCAGAGCCTGTTCCATCACAAGCTACCCAAGTAACATCCATAGAGGATTTTTAAAGTCCTCAGAAATAAGAACAAGAGGCAAGACAAGTTACAACAGTGAAAATTCCAATTAGATGTTATGAAAAAATTATTTACACAAGAGTGGTTAAGCACTGCATACCAAAAAAAGTTTTGGAATCTCCATTCTTGGAGATTTTGAATATTCACTTTGACAACAACCTGAGCAACCCAGCCTAACTGTGAAGGAAGCTCCGCTTTGAGCAGGAGGCTGTACTCAATGGCCTCCAGAGGGTCCCTTCCTACTTAAATTTCTGACATTCAGAAATCTAACATTGTAATGAGGTTTCCCGTGTTGTTGATTCTCCAGTGTCATGAAAGCAAATTGGGCTAATTGATATGCAAAGGCTCAGAAGTGCCCTAGCTTGTGTACAAGATGACAGTAAAGGGAATATGAACCTGGATGCTTCCTGGCTGCCAAAAGAAGCAGTAGGCTTCAACATACAACCACTTTTCCACATCTTTAGCTAGAGCTGTGAATTCTCATTAAGAATCTAGAGGAAAACATGCCTCCTTTAGCCACCATCATGTAATGTCTGTTGGCTTCTATCAGTAAGAGCAAGGAGAGACAAAAAGGGCTTAGGGAGCATTTTCATTATTTTTTGAGGGTGGATGAGTTTGTATCTAAAGTTCAGCAAGGTATTTGTGGCCAAAGTAAGTAGAAGGAGCCAGAAGAAAGACAGGCTGTGGAATCAGACTCCTATTTCTCACTTCTCCTGGTCACAACAGGTCTTTCTGACATTCAGTCTCTGCTGGCTGATAAAAAGCCTCCCATCAAACAAGACACAGACTAAAAACATATCTATTTGGCCTTGTAGACTTGACATTGATAACAAACAGCTCACAATTGAGATACAGTGTTGCTGGGTTTTCAGGATTCTTCTGTGAAGGCTGTTCTCCTCAACAGCCTATATGTGGCTGTTGTCTGGGATTTAGCTGCTCCCCATAGAATAGAATAGAATAGAATAGAATAGAATAGAATAGAATAGAATAGAATAGAATAGAATAGAATAGAATAGAATAGAATAGAATAGAATAGAATAGAATAGAATAGAATAGAATAGAATAGAATAGAATAGAATAAACAGAATTATTTCAGTTGGAAGGGACTTGCAACCATCATCTAGTCCAACTGCCTGACCAGTTCAGGGCTGACCAAAACTTAAACCATGTTATTAAGGACATTGTCCAAATGCCTCATAAACACTGACAGGCTTGAGGCATCGACCACCTTTCTATGAAGTCTGTTCCAGTGTTTCACCATTCTCTCCTTAAAGAAATGCTTCCGAATGTCTCATCTTAACCTCTCTTGATGCAGCTTTGGCCCATTCCCATGCATCCTACCACTAGATACCAGGGAGAAGAGCTCAGCACTTCACTCTCCACTGACCTCCTCAGGGACCTGTACAGAGCATCGAGCTCACCTCTCAGCCTCCTTTTCTCCAAGCTAGATAAGCCCACATCCCTTAGCTGCTCCTCACAGGACATGCCTTCCACACCTTTCACCAGTTTTGTTGCCCTCCTCTGGACACATTTGAGTACCTTAGCATTCTTAAGTTGGGGGCCCAGAACTTCACAGAGTACTCAAGGTGAGGCTGCACCAGTCCTGAATACAGTGTGATCATCACCTCTTTTGACCAGCTGGTTATGTCGTGTTTGATGCACCCCAGGATGTGGTTTGTCCTCTTGGTTGCCAGGGGACACTGCTGACTCATCTCTGCATCCTGTGTCAGTCATGAAGACAGCCCTGTCAACAGAAAAGCTGGCTCTGTGCCCTGTGAGGTCAATTGCCTCATGCTGCCTCTGGGAAGACTGGGGATCTGGAAGCCATGATGAGCTCTCTCCTTGGTCAGCCTTTCTGGATAGCAGGAGTTACCTCGTTGCGCAAAGTTGCATTCCACAACACCCTGGCAAAGTCCTGTCTGATTTATGGTCAGACACACAGAAAAGAAGAGGCTTAAAAAGGCAGACAGGCTTAAGAACAGTTAACTGGAAAAAGAATCTTGGGGAGAAAAAAAAAAAAGGGGGAGAAGTCATCAGCCTGTAGTTTGACCCTGTTTCACTTCTCGGGGGGGAAAGGAGAACCCCTTAGGAAATATGGCAGGAGGGACCACTAATCCCATCCATCATATAAGTGCTGAATAAGCACTTTGATACATTGACTGTGAAGGAACTATTTTCTTTAACATCTCATCTGAATACTTGATATCAGGCAGAATTAATCTGACAAACACCACCCAACCTCCAACATCCTCCCATTATTCTCTCTCCTCCACCCTTGGAACGCTTCTTCATTTTGAGGCCAAAATGGATATATCCCCAGTTCTCCCAGTGCTTTAGTCCTTCCTCATAATTGAGAATGGGACTAAAGATTCTTCCTGTGTACTCCTTGCAGCTTAGACAGTTGACCTTCATCCTGTATGAGATACAATTAGCTCAAAAAACCCCTTGTTTCCACCTCTCAGCTACTCAGCTTGCTAGCAGCCTTGAGGTACAGAGTATTTCTACTAAACTCAGTGGAGCCAAAATTGATTAGCATCAAAGTGAGAGATTTTAAAATCAACAGCTTTTCAAAGGATCAAAGGTGGGAAGCTCACCTATTAAATATCTTTACAAGGCAATAGATCTTTCTCCCATTGGGAAGTCACCTTGAGCACAGTCTGAAATTACAACCTTCTGAGCCTTAGAGGTTCCAGAAGATTTGTGTATACTTTTTCTTAGATACATCCTATCTACATCCATGGAACTAGCAGGTAAAAATAAAACTCATTTTTCGCATTGGTATTTACCACACATCATGCTTAGGACGGTTTAAACAGAAAATTCCAAGTACTTGTTCTCCCTTAGCCCCATATATGTTAAACCAAAACGGACTCCTCCTAAACATTTCAGTTACAGTTGCTAAAGTACAGTATAAAATATGATTACAGACAGTGACTTCAAACTGACCTTTGTTCTTAGTGTTAAAAATAGAAGGTTAGAATATGACTTCTCTTTTTGGAAAGCTGAATATTCCAGGATAGGAAATAACTTAGTCTTTTGTGTCAACAGAATTTGCCATGAAAGATGAGATGATGAGAGCAGGACAAGAGTGTCACTGTTCAAAGAGCTTTCATCATTAATATTCTCAAATGGTTTTAATGACATCATTTACTAGAAGTATTCAAGAGGCACTAAAACCAGAAAAGATGAGTATAATAGTATATGGCACATATTTCTTTTTAAAGCAGAAAATATTTTCTTTATTGGTGGAGTTTTCTCAATTTGTAAGGTCCCCAAGTTCAGCTAATAGGTGTGACAAAACTCCACTGTGGTCTACGGCACACACAAAATCTTCAAGACATTTTTCTTTTCTAAAACTAATTCCAGTGGAAAAAAAAAAAACAAACAACCTGTGGTTATGGAAGAAAATCTTTTAAAAGCAAAAACAGATCTATAGTGAATGTATAGGTTGTATCTTCCTTGAAAACAGAAGAGAGCATGCGACCCTGTAGCTACAAAAACATTAGTTAGTAGCTTTCTATCACAGGACTTTTAAAACTTAATGATGGAAATTAGCACTTGAAAAATTACATTTTTTTATATATATATATTTAAAATACATAAAAATGAGATTTACCGGACAGCATGCCAAATCTGGAGGATAAGTCTTTTATTAGTGCTGACAGTTGGCTCCCAAGTGAAATGATTGGTTCTTAATTAACTAGATGGAGAAAAAGATGCACAAATTTGCATTCGTCAGTTGTTTTCAAGTGTTCCTTAACATCATCAAAGCAAAACCTAGAAAGAAAGAAAAAGTCTGAGGCTGCCTAATATTATATATGTGACTAGGTGCACAAGTCTACGACATGACATGTATGTTTAAATGTAAAAATCCTTTTAAAACATTATTGAATTTACCTAACAGGTTTTAATTGATATATAGGAATTTGCTTATTGATCTAATCTCAGTTTGCTCAACTATGCTGTTTGTATGAAAACCTGAGGTAATCTGATCTGACACCAAGACACATGGTAAAGCATATGTGAAACCAGTCTTAAAGCCTCCAGTGTAATTCCAGATTGACACCTTCAAAACTGGCAACTGTAAAACTCAATTAATTTAGCCTTCCTAATCTGAATTGAAGGAGGATTCATGTCACACAGGTGTATAGACCTGTTACTGATGAAATCTTTGTCCATCCATACAGTGTATGGGAAGAAACAGACTATGGCTTCAAATAATAATTTGTATGAAACATGGAAAATTTGTTTTTTTTTAAAAAGAGATCTTTCAAGACAGAAAGAAGGATCTATGTGTCTGTTAAGGAAGATAAGGATAGGAAATCAAACTACGCACAACAGAATCTAACAAAAAGACAGCAAGAACTATTAAGTGTTGCTTCAAACTGTTCATATTTGTCCTCTAATGGCCAGTTAGAGCTTTCACATTGTTTTTTAGCAGTCACTCCCTCCCTGTGCCTGAACTGAGGAACAGAAAATAAAACACGATTTACAAAGTTTAAGAAACAAAGTGAAATGGAAAAGACACTGCAATGGATGTTGCAAAAGATTAGGCTTGTATTTTGTTTGCATATCTTGAAAAACAGTCACTGAAACCAGAAAGAGATTTTTCTCAATTATTTTTTTTAAGTGATCCCTCTTCCCTCCCTGACCCCACCCCCTTCCCCCCCCCTCCCCCTTTTTTTTTTCCCCTGGCACTCCAGTGCTGTCTGGAGCACTGAAGCTTTGCATAGAAACCACCTGTAGAAACCAGCTACCTCTGCCACTATTCATGTGTTTCAAATATCCTGTTATTTATTACCCGATGCTTTCTTTTTTCCTCTCCTATTCAGTCTTCCATGTACACCTGCCCCTTCATTTTTTTCTTATAAGAGCACCAACAAATCAACCTCTTATCCCTTTCAATTTCCTCTTCTACCAATAGCAAATCTGCAGGATTAGGGGCTAAAACTTGAGAAGAAATTAGAGTAAACAAAACCATTGGGACTATTTATAGAAAGGGAATAAGGAGAGGGTGAATCATGCCTCAGCTACTGAGTTAGTCCCTCTTGCCTTCCTCGGAAGGCAGGTAGCATAATGATTCATGAGCTTTTGGCCTAAGGGAGTCGGGGCAAAGCTCAAATGCAGGCGCCACAGCTTGAAAAACTGACAGTTCTGTAAAATACCTGTGGGAAATATTTTGATAAGAAGTGTCTCAAAAGCCAGTGTAATTGCTTGAAGTTCTTAAAGAGGAAATTGCCATCTTTTAAGAACAATCCTGAAAGGCTCAGATAATTTTTTTCAAAACTACAGTTCATATATGTTAGACTTATTGGTATCTTATTTTCCTTAATCAGTGTGTTGTGGACTTCTCATTTTGGATTTTAAGTTTGAAGGAAACTTCCTGTCATAAGCATTTATAACTTTTTACTGACAGTACTAAATATTTGCTTGTACTTAGCAATTTATTTCCTCTATTGAAGCTTCAATTTAACAAATAAGCAATCTGTGATCTGTACATCATTGAAATATATTGCACACCAAGCTATATGGTAAACTGAAACGGAATTAAATGAAAATACAGGCTCATACTAGAAAATCTAAATTAATTCCTTGGTGTAGGGAAGTGTAGGAAGTTTCCCAGATTGGAATCATTCTCCAAGGAGATTAGCCAGAATAACTGCAAAAGGAACAACAGAAATATTTTTTTAATGAAAAATAAAGAATATAACCAACAAGAAGTAATCCAAAAACTTGAAGAAGCAACCATCAAACTTTTAAATTTTTCTGAGCATTTTAACACTTAAAACAGCTTTAGTACCTGGGGACTGGAAGGTAATAAATGTGATGTCAAATTGTAAAGTAATGTCTAGGGAACAAGAAACCAATGAAATAAAACTTCCATACCAAGTAAATTGCCTGAAATTATAATAAAGAATAGAATTAGTAGATGTTAAGGTAACTATGATATGATAGGGGAGAAATAACTTGGATTCTGTAGTGGCAAATAACTTCTTGCAGCTGTGTTAGAGTTCTTGAAAGAAAAAAATAATCCAATGAGCAACAGTAACCTATGATATTCCAGTTGAAGATCCAGTTAAATTTTAAAAAATATTCTTTTATATTTTGAAGGATTAGTTTTGTTAAGGGTTTTTTCAAGAATCTGATTAAATTAATTCCTGGGTGAAGGATAAAACAAAAGGTAGGAATCAATGGCTGTTTTCTGTAATAGAGATTGCAGTTAGGTCCCAGTGGGATCTATGTCTGGATCTGTTTTATATTATATTGAGCTAGAAAAGGAACAAATAATGAGGTAACAAAATTTGTTGATATATTAAATTATTCAGGGTGATAAAACCAAAAGTCATGTGTGGAGATCCTCAGCAGGTTCTCATACTAAGCAATAAGTTGACAGCCAAGACTGGATGGTTATAAATGCAAAGTAATGCAGAAGGAATAAAAGAAGAGTGATGGGCTCTACACTTACTATTCCTATTCCAGAATGAGAGTATAATTATATTTAAAGTAGTTCTATGAAACCATCACCTTAATGATAATTAGAAATTTTAAAAGATTGATTATAAGGAATTACCAGAAAACCAATACAGAAAAAACCAGAAAACATCATTATTATCACTGCTAAAATCTATGACAAAACTACATCTTGCATATTATGTGTAATTCTTTCAGCCCCGTCTCACTACTAAGATACAGGAAAGATTAAAAAGATACAGAAAAAGATCAAAATGATTGTCAAAGCCAATGGGGCTTTCTGCAACACTAGGGAAAGCAAGGTCTGATCCTAAGGTAAGCAGTAGTTTTACAGCCATTTGCCCAGTAATGCCTTATACTGTCAAAATGTTTAACCTCACATAAATGATTTCACAATTATTTCATTATATTTAAAATAACAGCATCAATGTAAGTAACTTCTCATTCCTTGTGTCCTGTGCTGTTAAAGAAGAATGTTTGTAGGAAGGGTGGCTGAAATAAGTGCAGATTCAGAATCCTACATCTTGTTCGTTTGGACAAGACATTATCAAGGTTCTTTAATGAGCAGATACAGATGCAAATTTTGAACAGTCAGAGCAAATGGTAAAACTGAAGACTTAATTTGCAATTTCTGAATGTCATTAGAGATTTGATCCTGCTGCTACTACACTGAAGATTAATGGAAAATGAGAAATAAAGTAAGGGAAAAATGATCTCCCTAAACAAGATCCTCACAGACTTATAATGGAAAGGTCTCCATGCAAACAGGTAGAAAGATCTCAAATGAATGTTAAAGATTTTACATTCAAGACTGCAAATCAATACTGGATGGCTATGTGGGGTCTGGTTAGATCTTAATCTTGAATTCTTCAGATCTTTCTAACCTGAAAATAAGCTCTATTAAACTGTAAAGGATACCACAAAAGGTTTTCAGACTCAGCTGACAGAAAGATAACATGATTAAATCATTGATCAACCTGAATGACTGCAGGCCATTGAGAAGGAAACTAGTGCTGAATGAAAAGAAGTAAAACCCCTTAATTACTGATCAAAGATAGAAACACATCACGTGATTGCAATTTTTGGCCATGTATCTGCATGGGCTTAAGTCTTTCAATTCCTTAAGACTTCAACTGGGAGGATGCCCCATAAATCTGTCTTCATAATTATATCCTTTACAATAAGCTTTTCAGCTATGTTTAAATTGGCTGTGCCTACAGCTTTCAAACTCATCCAGAAGTTTTCCGAGTCTAAACTTTTAGAAATATCATGGGTGATTGGCTGGTATTTACAGTTATTTTAAAATGTTGTGTTCACATAGACTGCACCACACATCTAGTTTAAAGACACTACACCTTTTTGTGGTATAAACCATTAATATCTGGATATGTTCTCTGATCATTCGGAACTTCCTAGCGGAAACAGGGAAAAAGTAGCCTCTTTTTTCTGAGTCAATTTATGAACACCTAAGAAGAAGAGAGAGTTAACAAGTGAAAAACTCTGAATATTAATATTTATTACTTTCACAACAATGCAAAATAATTTTCAGGTGTACCCGGATATTGTTAAAAATCAAAACTTTAAACTTAATTATTTAAAATAAAAGGACATCTGAACAGGGTGCAGGTGCCGAGGCACTGGTGGGGGCTGCAGGGCCCCTGTGAGGACCGGCCAGGGCTGCCCCAGGCTGGGCACAGCCGGTTCCCACCGGTTCCCACTGGCTCCAGCCACCCCTGCAGGTCACGGCCAGCCCCAGCCAAAATATTGGCACCTCTGGGGAAAATGTACAAGAAAGGGCAGAACCACCAGGGGGAAGGGAGGAGTAGGGGGCAAAAAATGCATGAAACAACCTTGGGAACACCAAGGCTGGAGAAGGAAGGGGAGGGGAAGGTCCGGGTGCCAGAGCAGAGACTGTTCTGCAGCCTGTGGAAGGGCCCATGTTGGAGCTGGGGTGGGAGGGAGGTGTTGTGTTAGTTTGTCTTTGTTTCTCATTGTCCAAATCTGTTTTAATTGTCAAGAAATTAAATTAATTCTCCCCAGTTGGGCCTGTTTTTCCCTAAGATCTTTTTCATCTTATTTTCTCCCCTCCCCACATCAAGGCGGAGAGTGAGATAGCAGCTGGGCGGGGGTCTGACAGCCCACCATAACGCTATACACACACTGAACCTGCAAGTCTCAATTCCAGGCAGAGTTACTATAAAATCTGGTTATATATGAAGACATAACGAGAAGATCAATCTTGAGATGCCACATATATATAATTTACATCCATATGTAAGTCTAGATCCAAACGGCATTATATTTGAAAAATACTTGTTCTGAGAATTAAGTTTTGGTGTATAAAATATAAACTAAGGAGAACATGAATGATTTTATTTTGATTATGATAATACATTGCAATACTTCATATTTTGTATTTCACAGTGAAAAATAAAAAAAAATAATGTGGGTTTTACATATATATTATATCCAGGTCACTTGCACTTACATTTCCCAAGTGACTGAGGAAGTCACTTGGGAAATGTTTGAGCTTTAAAAATCTGAAGTATTTCAGTCAGCCTATAGCACAGTTATTTTAACTTGTTGAGTCTAAGTTATACTTCTTTTCATTCTTTATTAGATGAAAGAGAACTAGAGTTATAAAAAATTATTGATTGGAATAGTGTAAAACGTTCAGACAGGCGACAATGACAACCAGCAGCCATAAGCATTTAGCTAAAAAGAAATAATCTCGGATTAAAGTATTGCACATAAAGTAATAGCTTTTGATGTCATAAAGTGAGATATTCCAATATTTTAGTAGTGCAGCATTAACTTTGAAAGCTTCAAACTCTATGGCAGTTACTTTTCATGTAGCTGATAGTTATGCTTTGCTGTTGAATCCTTTGGGGAAGCACATTTTAGAGGGGAAAATCATTCTGGAGACTATTACAAGCTATTACAGAGCACAAATATTATTAAAATTACATCAGACTTATGGCTGCAGTTAAGGGACCAAAATATAGAAGATGAAGGAGCCCCGCCAGTGTAATTATGTTCATGTAGGGGTAATGTAAGAAAACTTTAGTGGAAGAAAAGTGATTCCATTTTAACTCAAAATATGTACGGTAAGAAGCACTTTTTGTCTCACATGGATAATAACAATCATAATTAAATTAATTTCAATCAGAACTCACACATCCAGTCTAATTTCTTGTTCAACAAATTGTGATACTAGCAGGATGACAAGCTAACATAAATCTGCAAGCCAGATGATACTTTTCCATTCAGTTACTGGTACTCTGCTTGCTAGTTACTGGTATAACAGGCAGAAAAGCAATCCTAATATTCATTGTTTTTAAACACAGCCTTTTGGTTTTCATTCTTCATTGGCAGCAAAAATCTAGAAATGACAGTTTTAGTTACATTTTTCCTTTCACTTACTGTGAACTATACACACACACAAATTCACCAATAAGCTCTTTTCATCTTCAGTTAATTGTTGAATGCAGTAACATATGTTCAACCAAAATGAAAATATTATGAAAAAAATAACATTTCAACAATTTTGTGCTGGTAAAGAAAGCAAGCTGTGCAGAAAATATACATTTCCACATGAAAGGTAGCAAGAAATACAATTGCTGATATTTTTCCTTCTGATTCAGTACTAGGCCAGTGGCCCAGAATACTCAGAGAATACATCCCTTTCTACTTGTTAGCCAACATAGTGTCAGCACCTGTTCTCTCTTCCCAAGAGTACATAGGACAAAATAGTTTTCGCTCAACTATTAAACTCTCCAGAACGTCTGGTCTGATTTTTGGGAATGGTTCCTGCCCAATGTTAACTCTCAAATTCTGCAAAGAAATTTCTGTGGAGATTGCTTATTGACTCAGCTCAAAAGCATGCCAGTGGTCATTCCAGAAATTTTGTAGTACTCACAACACTTAATTTGCTACTATAGACATAAATTATTTTTCCATAGGGTTATGCCTCACTGGATTTATACTGACTGCTTAAATACACTGACTGCTAAATATAACCTGCACCCTAGATTTAGGACGGATAAGTAGCTTGAAGATATGGCCTGGGCATTTGGCATGTATGGATCCTCACCTCCAGAGGTTCTCACAGATTTCACTTCCGCTATGTGACAGGCATTGTGATTGATGCCTGTCAAATGTTTGCTTGCTTGTCCTTGTCTGTGAGAATTATATTTATGAGATGTGGTTTTGAGGATTTACTTTTTTATATATACATGCAGACATATGCTGCAATGTATTTATGATAGAATACACACAAGAAGAAACATCAAATTACTGGATCAGTAGCAACCATCCTGTGCCTTGCTCTTGGTTGGCACAACTCTTTCAGAAAGTTTTGTTTTTCTCATAAGCAAGTTACGTTCTCATTGTTTTATGTTCTGGAACTATATGTAATGGTACCCAACAGTCATAGTTAATCACCCTGTAAATTTACTTAATCTTTTGGCATATATGCGTCTGAGTAGAGGACCACATTGGATGCAAGGACCAAGCAATTAATGACTGTGAATACCTGAAGCAGGCAGTGCTAGTGAGAATAACATTACGATTTTCTAGAGAAGTAGGAGTATTCCTGGTATTGAACAATATGTACCCAGCAATATTTCTTGGTGGAGTACAGTCAGGAAATACAATCCTAGACATTCACATTGTAAGAATAGTACAGACAAGAATAGGGGAAGATAACCCAGTTCTGCAGGACCTTGAAGTGACTAAAATACCGACACTGCACAGTTATGCCGGCTAAAGTATAGAAAGGTTTTTGCCTTAGATTCATTTTCCGGTCTTGTTACATCTGGCATCTTAAATCCTGAAATCCTCTCTGTCCCTTGTACAAAGTACGGGTAAAAAGCAAGTTTAACAAAAATATACTTGGCTAACTTTACACCGCTTCTGGACTTTTTTCCAACAACATGGAATCTTCCCCCATTCCTTGATAGCTGTTTTGTAAGCAGTTTTTACACCAGCCTTGACAGCAAATTTAGACACCTTGGATAAAATATTTTTGTCATACTTGAGAAATCTCTTTCTTTACACTGTAAGCACATTTACACACCCCCTCTCCCCAGACATCTACCCATCTTCTTCAATTTGTTGACTAATTCCCACATCCTGTCACCTTGTGACCATGGTCAGTATTCATACCATCTTTCAGATTTTTACTCAAGTCACCAGTCCCAACAGATAATGAGTTTTCTAGCAATGACTCTTTGAACTTCAGGGAGGAACTTCCACTATTCTAGAATAAACTCTCTGCCTGAAAGGAATGTCTTTGAAGTTTTCAACAGGGAGGTCTTGACACAAGTCTGCAGTCTCAGCATTTACGTAAAAATGGAACGGCCCCCAGACCCCACAGTTAGAACCGTTCTTCAATTTATTCAAATTATAGTTTGAATACAGCCTCATATTTTAAAGTATTTTCTATTTTTATACTTGCAAACCAAAATGAATAACTGAATTAATTTCAGACATAATTGAATGACCCCACAAGCAAAACAGATTCTGACAATCATCAGGGACTTCAGAGCAGCTTTCTGGCATCGTTGCAGTTTCTTCCCTTGCAGATTATGACTTCCAGAAAGCATCTCAGGATAGCGGGTAGGAAGAGGCAGAAAGTTTAGTATACACTTGCACATTCCAAGTGTCCACTCCTGCAGAGTGAGATCACTGAGTCCTGGAAAGACATCTAAGAGAATTAAACTAATCTCATAAACTGACATCATCTGAGAGGAATTAGAGAAAGATGTACAGGAAAAATATAGTTAGTAGTATTATAGGAAAGCCACATAACAAATAAAAACAAGTATCTAAAAATGCCTGCAGGCAACTCAAATGATAGTCCGAGTGCTGTTTTATAATTATGTATGGGATGTTTTTTTGTTTAATTATGATTTCATTTTATCAAGTTGAAAGCTAGCATCAGGATGAAAAGCAGTAGGAAGCCAGAATTAAATGTTCAGCAGGGGATGCTAAGAAATATTGTCAGAATCATCAGTTTAAGCCTGACAAAATGATGCAAACTGAAGGAATTCAAGATGGGTCATGCACTTCAAATGACCTCCACAGGACCCTATGTACTATGTATACTATATGGCACAGGGCCAAGTTGTTTTTGGTTTTTGTTTTGTTTTTCTTAAGCAGTACACTGTTTGTATCAATTTAAAAAAGGAAGTTGCTGAGGGCAAATATATTTGCAAAATATCCATGTCATTGGGTTTACCATAAGAAAGGAAAGAGAACTTGAGATTAAAGTCTGAAGAAAGCAGCTATGCTTTTGTCTGTGACTTTGTATCCTAATACAATTAATATCACATTATATTGCTACAGCAAGTCCGTTTCTTATACATAAAAAACAACTGGATTATCATTTATAAAGTTAAACTAATCTTAAACTAAGCAAGTTGTTGAAAACAAGGGAAAATATCTGCACAATATTTGGAACAAATCTCCACCTCTTCTGAAATCTATGACACAGAGAGACATGGATGAGATCCTCCATGTATCTTTGTAAGAGAAGACACAAACTATGATATATTCCTGGATCAATTGGAACTGAATGGTTGAAACAGTCAGGACTAAACCGAAACAAGATGAACTGTATGGTGTCTATGCAGTGATACTCATAACTCTTTTTAATGTGCCTGATGAGATGATCCTTGAGAAGGATACTCTGTAAATGTGATATGTAAACATTACCAGAGCAAGGTAAAGTATGCATTGGTTTTAAAGATGTTAACAGAATAATAAAGGTCTATCTTCTGTTTTCCTGCTAAATTATATCTTAGTGTCAGCAAGGTGATACGTAACACTTATATAGAAAGCCCTGGCACGTATAATCAGCTTTAGGTAGAAACCATGACCATTGACTGTTATATATGAAATGAATTCATCATTGTTGAGTGCAGTGTGGCATCTGTTGCCACAATTGGGCAAGAGCGAAGCAATAAACAAGTAGATCTCTAAAATCATAGACTAAGATTAGGCTTTCTCAAATAGCCATGGCCAACAAGGCTGTGCTGTGCCTGTGGTCAGCATGGTGCTGATAGCTGCATGAGACATGACCTAAGTTCTCTGGCATGTTATCTCATCCTTTGAGCTGGTGTTACAGAAAGCAATTGCATTGACTGTTGTACCTTTACCTGGTGAACTCTGCAGTATGAGGGGAGACCAGAGTATTGGTCTGCTTACTAAATTTTTCCTTGAAGAAAAGAGGTTGAACCTGATCAATTAAGTTAGTTAACATCCATTCATTCAGATAGGGATAAACCTGAACACTTACATGCAGCCATGTTAGGACTTTTATAAACACTGAGAAGGTAAAAGTAAAGCCTCCCTATTTGTAGTGTGACTTTACTGTCACGGTCTTGAGAAACTTTTCATGAAACAGATAAATAGCAAATAGTTTGGGAAAAGAGCACTGAAAACTCATCCACAACATCCACAGAAAATGTTATGGAAAGTGGAATGAACATATGGAGCTTGAAATAATGAACAAATAAATATATCTGTAAATCATGAATCAAAGCCTTTTCCCTTAGAACTGAGGGGAGTGGGGTGGTGGGTGGGGGTGGGGAAGAGATAGCACTGTCGCTTATACACAGCAATTGTACGTGCCCTTGGAATGAAACATTTCAACAGCAGTACATGAAACAATGGATGAGGAAACCCAAGAATAGTTAATAATATAAAATAAATGGGCTCAAAATTAAGCACTTCAGTTTGGATGTTTGTGGGATAGGCAGTTTGGGCAAACATATTCAGGTTTTTTGAGTCTTTCTCACACCGTAATCTTTACATTTCTTCTGCATTACAATTTAATTTGTAAGCTATAAAGATATTGTAATTCCATCTATTTCTGGGAATATCAGGTTTTTAAAATATTATTAATATCACTAGACATTAATAATATTAGTTACAAAGTATACCTAACCATTAAGACTGCTTTTTCCAAAGTGATTTCTAATCCTATATCCAGGGTGCCATCAGTTCCCTTTCATCAGTATCTGATATCACATGGAAGAGAACAATTTCTCAATACTCCCGATAGGGAAATAGTTTCTGTCTTTTGTAGAAGAGAGTAAAGAATGTATGGGAAAATGTTACCTAGATTTTCTTTCTGAGGGAAGGCTTTTGAAACCCTCTTCTTCCCTCCTTGTGCCTTCTCTGGGTTTTCTACTTTATCCCATTTAAGGCAACTGAGCAAGGTGAGAGTAAAATCATAAGAAATTTAGTGATCTGTGGAAGAGGATAGAAAAAAGTACATGAGCTCCAAGCTCTAGTGACTTATTCACACGGTCTTTTCAAAGGGGCCTGTTGGCTACATCAGGTGGAGGCAATGCGACCTCATGCCTCTGAAATACTTCACCTCGATTCTAGAAAAATGTCTTGTAGACACTTGTTTCTGGGACACTTGTTTCAGAATATTAGACATGAAGTCATATGGGGTGTGATTTAGATTCAGACTTACATACCTACTTTTCTCACTACAGACCTAGCACAGTCTAGAAAAGCAGTCCTGCTCACCATAAAATAGGTATCTTGTCGCTGCTCAGCAGAATAACTCTGTAGGATCCACTGACTATGGTGACTAGTTCTCCAATAACTACAATCAGAGCTTAAGCATCTGGCACACGTCAGTTCTTAAATTCAAGAACATGATTGTGAATCACAGCCCTGGGTCTGTAGTAGCCCCTTAAGCAACAGAGATTAAAACTAGTATTGCAGATAAAGAGTCTTGTGTTTTGATGCATAGGCAACACCATCTTTCAGTTCTTTCTTGTTTACCTTTTCACAGAATGACAGGAACACAGAATGGTCAGGGTTGGAAGGCACCTCTGAACACCACCTACTCCAACCCCCTGTTAAAGGAGGTTCACTCAGAGCAGGCTGCACAGGGTCACTTCCAGGTGGGTTTTGAATGTCCCCAGAGAAGGAGACCCCACAGCCTCTCTGGGCAACTTGTGCCAGTGCGCTGGCACCCTCAAAGGAAAGAAGTTCTTCCTCATATTCAGGTGGAACTCCCTGTGTTGTAGTTTGTGCCCGTTGCCCCTTGTCCTGTTGCTGCGTACCACTGAGAAGAGCCCGGCCCCATCCTCTTGGCACTCAACCTCAACATATTTGTAGGCATTGATAAGATCCCCTCTCTGTCTTCTCCAGGCTAAACAGGCCCAGCTTTCTCAGCTTTCCCTCATAAGAGATGTGTTCCCATCCCCTCATCACCTTGGTAGCCCTCCGCTGGACCCTCTCCAGTAGTTCGCTGTCTCTCTTGAACTGGGGAGCCCAGCACTGGACACAGCACCCCAGATTTGGCCTCAGCAGGGCAGAGTGGAGGGGAGGATCACCTCCCTCCACCTGCTGGCCATGATCCTCCTGATGCACCCCAGGGTCCCAGTGGCCTTCTTGGCCACAGGACACACTGCTTCTTTTACTTTCTTTCAAGATTTTGAAATTAATCTGACCAGGTTTTGTAACTGGAAAAATGCTGAACCAAATTAAGTGGTTCCCTTAAACCACTTCAGCAGAATAAGAGAAGGTGGAAGGCAATTTGCTTCTACTGAAACTGTAATCTAAAATTTATGTATGCCAATTCTGTATGGACAGGAGTTATAGAGAGCATATGTTTTATATAGTAGGACATATGGCCTCAGTTATCATGGCTATTGAAAATAAAAACAAATTGTCTACTCTCTATTCATATTCATGTAAATTACATAGATTTCCAGTTAAGCCAATAGCTTTGTAGTGGTTTTACTCCATTATAAAATGCAAGAGAAGAGGCTTCATAAATTAATTCTTCTGTCTTCTATGCTGGGTTTACAAAATCACAGCTTTATTAATTTCAGCTGTATTACTTCTGGTTAACATCTATGAAACTTAGTAGAGAAAGTGATATGGATACAGCATTTAAAAAATATTTATAAAAAGTACTGGGTGCAAAAAAAATCACATCAATTGAATGTTCACTTGCAGTAATTGAGAGATGTTTTTACTAATGCAATATATTAATTTGGTTTGTCATTTCAAACTAAAAATATCCCATATCCAACTGAAAAGATATTCTACTTTCCATTTGAAATATTCCTTGGAATGATTATTATTTGCTCATTTGGGGGGGTGTTAATTTGAAGTTCATTATACTGGAGCACAAAGTAAATCATTATGGAATAATGTGGGGTTTAGATTACTCTCTGCTTAGGAGAAGTGTCAGAACTGTGCCTTGCAAGGCATTTGCAGGAAATACTACCTTTCCTTTGTTCATCTTCAAACTTCAGGTTAATTTTACAAGTTCATATAGTTCCAGTTTTGCAAATGCATTTCATTGCAGGTTGTTTACAGTTACCATTGCTACTTCTGTCAGGATTATTATAATACCGTAGCATGACAAAAGAAACCGACAGATGTGGGATTTCTTTCTAATTCCATTAATTTGCTTTGATTCTACTCTCTCATTTGTGAAGGGCTTTCTTGCACCTCTCTCTCTTTGTAAATGAGGCCTCTTTCACAAACGGTAGTCTAGATGTGTGCTTCTTTTAATCATACTGTGTTGCAAGTGAGCAACACAAATTTACACTCTCTACTTGACTGTGAATCATTAGCATGTGTTCAAGTTCTGCTTTAGCTGTTCAGAATCCAGAATACCGGCATGAACAAACCAATGCTTTAGACCCAGCAACATGACCAATTTGTACGTGAGAACTTTCTGACAGAAGAGTCCTACATCCATGTTACAAGACTACATGCCCACGTATTTTACATCTCAACTTATAACTTTAACATATATATATATTAAAATAATCCAAGGATTCTAAACTTTAAAATATCAGCCAGTTTAAGAAAATATTGAAAGAAGATACTTGTGGCAGAACATGGTAGGTATTTGTTGATACCTTTAGCTAATTAATGAGGACTGCAATACTGTCTTGTTTGAACTGCACAGTATCTTACTTCCTGAGTGCAGAAGGACTGTGGAATATGTTTATCATGGAATTGCTGGGACACTTACCTGAAGATCTGAAGGCCTTTGTTCTCTTCCTCCTTATGCTACAATCCTCATTGACTGGTCTGTACAAATCATTTTACCTTCCTGGGCAACAGTTTTGCTCTTCTAGCAGCCAGACAGAATTTCTGCAGTTATAGACCTGAAGAAAAACATTATTACATGTGACAAGGACATATTCTGTGGCTATAAGGTATTTTTTATTTTTAAGGCAATTGTCATTACTTTTTACTACATCATGTATGCTATTTTACTTAGAGGTTCTGTACAGGTTTAACACCTTTTCCAACTTTCTGGAACACTCAAGGATTGAAGTCTCTGGATCTGTCTGTCAGACAAATCATAATTTCAAATTATATAAATATCATTAAAAATTCTGCAATTAAAAAAAAACCACACCCAAATCACCAAAAAACCACAACCACTCTTTTTTTAGAAATTTAAAAACAAAAAATGAGGGGGTGGGCAGTGTGTCTCTGTGAGAATCATTGCATGTCCTAAATGTTGACCCTGCAATGGATCAACAGATGGAAATGTCTGTCCTATTTAAGACTTGTTTGCTTACCTTCAGTGTAATTCCAGTTAGACATGTCATCCTGGCAGCTCAGTGGTTCCAGTGCTTCTACCCAAGGCCATGATCTGACAAAACAGGCCTGAGAAAACAAAATCTGATCATGAAACAATTTTATAGAGGTTATGATTTCCACTGGGCAAGTCTGCAGAGTGTCCTTGGAAAACTCTGCTTTTTGTGCCAGCTGTAACACATGAATTAAGAACACGCTGCCAGGTGGCTAGGGACATAGTTTTTACAAAAACAGAGCCTGCACTGTGGAGAAAAGCACTTGGCACTAAATGCTGTAGCAAAATGTGATTATTTTGAAATTTCTTATATAATATGGGTAAAAGTAATTTCAGTCAATTTAGACAAAAAGAAGAGCAACACAATGGAAGCTGATGCAAAAAAAAAGCTGATGCAAAAAAAATATTTAGCGAGTGTAAGTTCTTTGTACATAATTTTAGAGATACATAATTTTTTATTAAAACTAAGCTGTTTGTCTTCTTATTACAAAGTTGTGTTAATAAGAAAATAAATACTGAATTATAACATTCATTTTAGCACCAAGGTAACAAAAGGAAAGCAGTACGTACTCTGCCAAGTCACTGTCTAGTATTATCCCAGTAAAAGAAAGTAAGTAAATTGATGCAATCTTATTTTACTGTAGATGGTATCACAGCAGAAGCAGATAGGCTCTGCTTACTGCTGTCAACTTTTGTCTTCTTTGACATCAGTGAGGAGATTATGCCGGTTTATCGGTCTTTAGTTTCTAGGAAACCAGGAAAGACAATTTTTTTGCCGGGATTACTCTTTGCTAAGGGCAGATTATGTAGACACAGGCAATATTTTGCAATTTATCCAGTCATAATATTTTTTGAAGAGATCATTTTGAGCATGTAAGAGTCAAATATACCTTTAATGAAGACACCTCAAAACTCTGTATACAATGCAATGTCTGCTTCAAGTGCAGCCTGACTACAGCCATGAGTCAGAGATTAGAGCTCATATATTTTTTAAACTTTTCACAAGCAGCTAAGACTAACACCAAGACATGTGGAAGCAACTCTCTGCAAGACAGTCTGGCAGTTTTAGCTATAATTTTTGGAAGTTTCCAGTGATTCCTGATAGGGTCTTTATTTCAGTGACTACTACTGCAGTATCAACACAGATTGCACTGTTGCTGTGGCAAATGCCTGAAGCTGTGAGCTAGAAAAACTCAGGGGAAACATACTAGGTGACTGACTTATTGGTAGTCCAACTGCACTGTGAAGTTGTTATCTCTGTGGGTGCCATCCTCCTCAAATGCAAGATGTGCCTGCCACCAGCAGTCTCTTGACTCTCTAGCACGTCAGGTTTCCAATACTGCATCCTGAGTTACTTCAGTCTCACTGGAAATCCAGAGGCACATGGCACCCATGGAGCAACAATTTTGCACTTGGGTGTTGGAGTCACCATACCCAGCAGAATGCAGGTGTGCTCTGCTTTCCTCAGCAGCCACTCTCTCTCCTTGCAGGGAATGTTTTCCCTTCTCATGCAGTAGGACCCACATACCAGTTAAGTTCAGCAGAGAGGGGAGGTGGCTGTGATCTAGCATTAGTAGTGGACTCACCTGTTAATTCCAGAGCTGATAACTCACAGCTGTAGGGGTCTGCTGAGACACTCCCAGTTGCTGCTGAACTAAGGTGAAGCTAGAATCAGACCCCTGCTTTGAACACAACATGGCGCTCACTGAAATTCTTGCTGAAAGCGATTCATATTCCTCTGATTAGCCCACACAGCAGATTGCATAGCTTTTCAAGACAGCAGATAATTCGATATTCTTGCAACTCTAATGGTTTCTTTAAAGTTACCAGAGAAGAGCAGTGAAGAAAGGTCAAAAGCTGTAAAAGGTTGAACTAAGCTCCCAGAGATTACCTAATAGAGAAAACTGAAAACCCCAGCAGCAAGCAAACTGTTAAAGTAGTACTTCTGATGCGAGTCTGCTGTCTGTCCCTATCATATTGCCTGACCTTTATACTAAGACTAGAAATATGAGGTTTTCAAGTCCCCAGACTTTGGTCCAACCATAAGAAGTAGGGTAAAGCTGCACCATCATAATGTATTACTGATGTGTAAAATACTAAATTTAAAAATGTCCTGCAAAACACAATGCTTTGAAGAATATATTCTTCTATGCCTTTATCTATAATTTCTATGCTGATTTATGTTTTATCCCAGAACGATAAAATGTTTACAATATCCAGATAATTCCAACTGTACCTTGCCTTCATTACAGAACACAGTCATCAACTAAATGAACTGTTGAAACATATATCCATCTTGCAATATCTTGATGTTCATATCACTTCCTTTTAGCATAAGCTACAATTTTGTTAATAAAGCAGGCAGTGACAGTCTTGGTACCAATTCAGGTTGTAGCCATTTTGTGCAAGACCTTTATACACCACCATACTGTTATTTTAAAAGCTTTAGAAGGAAAAACTATGGCCAAATAGTTAACCTCCCATACCTTCATTTGTCAATACCTGGACAGAAATAGCTATCATAATTAAAATTCACACCTTACCCTAATAAAAAAATAAATTCAAACTAAGTTTCAAGTGTAGACAAGCATCTAGCCCTGCCTACTGTATTTTTCACCATACTTGTGAACTGTTGTGTATTGATATCTAAACTGACCTGAAGCAATCTATGGCACTCCTCATGTTGGAACATGGATATGAAAAAAGAACGTAAACTTCATATATTTATGATAAGTCTACTCAAATAGAAGATACATTTAAATTTTGGAGATTGTTGAGATGCCAAAAAATCTGGCAGCTGGAAATAACCAGCTGGTAACGGTCACCAGTGCAGATATCCTGGAATGAATAAGGTCAAAGTGATCAGATGTGTTTATTTCAGAGTTATTAAGAATATAATTAAGAGATGTGTTGGGGAAAACTGTTTTTATTCTAATTTTCCTAAAGTTCGTTAAAAATTCCAGGGATCTTTATCAGAACACCAAATGATGGGAGTGAGAAAAGAGGAAAGACTGAGAAAAAAATTAGGTTTTTTGATCTATTTCCATATTAGTGGATATATATGTATATTGTTTTCAATTCTTGAAAACAACTCTTAATTCAAAATTTATTTTTCATTTGCAAGAGAATGAAAAAATTCAACTGATCTTTTGTAGTTATTCATGAATTTCAGTTCAGTAAAGTTTTTCTAAAAAGAAAAATGTAAACAGGCTACATGAATACAACCTGGTGCTTTTATAAGAAAACTGGAAAGAGCTGTTGGTTTATGTACTTTCAATCTGTCTGCTCTAGAAAACCATAAATGTTTCATAACAGTAAGATAATTTTACAGTTTTACTGTGAACAATATTAAATTACTACAGATAGTTATTTTCAAGAAAACACACCTGCATTGTTGTTTTTTGTATCCATTATCACCCTATACTAGCAGCAGAGAATTACAGAATCAGGCTTTTATATCAAAATCATTGAAGCAGGAGTATTGTTAAAATGCTCATGTAAAGCTCCAAATGGGCAAAAGCTAATGCAATCAGTACACATTTCTGCTTTCCATGCAACAAATAAATACTGGCCAGAGGCCACAGTATCCACGAGGAATAATACTGTTGAAATGGTATAGACGGTGAAGTATTTGGGTAAAGCTTTTTAGTGACCGACAGCCCACAGAATATGTAGAACTGCACTAGGACTCTAGGCAAAATTTTAAGTGAGAGCTCTCATACTTAAAATTTTAAAACTTCCTAAACAATGCTAAGAAGCTGCACAGAGATATGCTATGATGTACCTCCAACTGTATTGCCACACACTACACACTCTAACTTGTTACTCTCAGATCAAAGCATTAAACATTCAATGACCGAAAGCACGGCTAAATTCAAAATACAATTAAGGAGCACATTTTTAAACTTTGAGGTTGGTTGATCACTGAAACCACTTGCTATGGATGCAGTCTTTTTTTCTCCTTGAGACCTTTCATACCAGGCTGGCTGTACCTTCATCAAAAGATATACTCCAGGTCAGTCAGAAGACATAAAAAAATCCATGAACTACTTAATGAAATTATGTGGATTGTGTAATGGCAGATATGACAGCATGATCTTAACATGTGGCCTCAAGACTTAAAAAGTCATGAAACCATTTAGGTATTAGTCACGCTAAGTCTGCTTTTGAGTCAAGGGATAAAATCTCTTATAAGTACATATGGATAAAAAAATCATGTGGTAATAGGTAATCATCCTCAAATGAGGAAAGATATTAAAATATGAAGTTTTTTATGAGATTTACTTTCATGTCCTTCCCATGATGAAAATAGCATCTTCATTAATATTCATACATCTCAGGTATTGCTATTTGCTGTTTGACAGATGTTAGCACAGTGCAACTAGTAGGAAGAAATAACAAACAGGCAAAGTGATTCCATTAGAGCATGTGCAAACATGCTGTGTAAACAGCTGTTTATTATCTGCATCAAAGTAAAACCTCCTATTGCTTAGCAACTGAGCCACTAGAAGACCTTCACAACCACATGTCAGATTTTTCACCACGCAGAAATATGCTGTATGTAAATCACAACTGCCTGGCAATCACAGTGGGTGAGGCTGTCAGCTTCCCTGTTAAGGTCCATGTGACCATTGACTAGAGATAATACAGGACTAAATTTTTATTGCTCTGCTGCTTTACACTAATTTTATTAATAATACCTGCATGACGCATTAATGGGGAGGACTTCATAGGACCATCTGTCAGTGATTGGCAGAGAGTGACAGGTAATGGTCTGTTGACAGCTAACTGCTTATACAACCTTGCGTTTTCAGCTAGTAAGTTGAAATTAACAAATCAAATATTTATCACCTATGTATTTGCAATACTGGGATTGAAATGTCATTCTTCAACCACCTAAGATTTGACCTAGTAATCCTGAATTACATGGCTGAAAAACATTACTTTCCCAGTGATGACAAGCTTGAAGTTATTTCAGTTTGAATTGTTTCTAGCATCAGATAGCCAGATGTCAGATTTTGTCCTATTACTTTCCTGTTTTAAAGATATGTCCTATGTCAGAAATGTCTTCTCTTCTTAGACACAAACACTTTTGATTTCCTAGGCTGAATACTTACATGGCAAAAAGAAAGAAGTTTTCTGATAATAGAGAAAACACTTGTAGACCACTAAGAAGTTACTTTTCAAAGCCCAGGAGGATAAATTTAACAGACTGGATTTCCTCAGTGTCTCACAGTAAAGACAAGTTTTCTGGATGCCAGGTAGTCCTGGTAGCTTTTCCTGAATCCATGTCAGTGTGAAAATTTATCTGAACACTTTCCCTGAGTTCTAGACACAACCCCAGTAACCACTTTGATCATATCAGTCTCAGTAAGATGAAGCTACTTCCACTTCATATTTCTCTGCTCCAAGCTTCTGTTAGTACAAGTCTCACAGAATCCACTAGAAAATTGGCTCCCATTTCCTTGTCTGACTTCCATAATCCTAAACAACATATGGTTTCTCATTCAGCCCTTAGTGTCATTTATCTGATAATTGTTCTTCAAATGATTCTACCAGCTTAGACACATCTGTTTGCAAGACCACACTCTCTACACATCATTTTTGATGGATGTGAACCAGACCAGGTATCAGAAGCTAGGTATCCTGGATTTATGTCACCTAAGGTTTCCCCTACGCCAGTTGAATGGTCTGCCGTCATACCAGGCAATGTATTGATTTTCCATAGGTCTCAGCATCAAGACAGAAGGCTCAGCAGGACTTTTATTAACGTAGCTCTGAGAAATTGGGGGGGGGGACGGCAGGGAGGGACCAGGAGAAGCACATACCAAACTAAGGAAAACATGAAATAATTTCAGAAATTATTTCAGAATTAAAATAAGGCCAGGCAGCTCAAAATTCTGGGGTTTCGATGGATTAAGGAAGTCTATCTCCATTCATTCATTCTTGTTCAGAGGATGGTTACATATTCCATGTAACCATATTCCCACTTATGATCAATGATTCTATATGAAATATTTGTCATATGTTTTGCTACTCTAAAATAAATGTGTAAGCTCCTGAAATGTCCTAACCTGGTAAGGAGAAAGTCAAAAGATTGGATATGGGAGTTTAATCTCTGTAGAACACATGCTTTCAAGGCCACAACCTTCCTGAACTGCCTCCTTACCAAGTTCCCATCCCTTCTATATACAGTGGAAAGGATGAGGAATGTTCCCTGCAACACTATCAGGATAAAGACAGACTTGTTCTTCTGGGTCCACCCTACCTATGCTCTTTTCTTAACCCAGTGCACTATGAGTATGACAGAGGGAAGGAAGCTAAGCATGAGTAGCAAAGAATAATTGTCCTACAGTAGCAATTTTAGAGAAGAACTTGTAGTATTTTTAATGCCAAACTGAGATGGCATTAGCTATTATTAGATTAAGAGCCCCTGAACCTATAAAATATAAGTGGCTGACATAAGCACAGGCTGCGAGGCAAGGGGTGTGTGTGTGTGTGTAAATAAAGCTAGAAGAAAAATAATGCTCTGGGAAAGAAGACCAGAGAAAACAAGACACATACAAATAGTATTTCCTACAGAAAAAAAATTAGCTAGGTAATTTCCTCTGTTCCTGTGTCAGGAACTTTCTGTAAAGTTTGAATAAAAGAATCCCTGTGAATCCAGGACTCCTTAGCTTCATAGCAGTAGCCTACAACACTGCATTTTCTCTTGTTTACTCTCTCAGTCCCATGTGAAATACATCCTACACAATTTGTAGCAGCAATCCCACAATTTCAAAGGAAGGAACAAAGAATTGTCCATTGCCAGTGTTACTGGTGACTTATTATTGTAAGCACTGTGCCAGACAGTGGTACCTGTAGTACAATTGTACTTGGGATGAAAAAGGGCATGAATCCACTCTTCCTGGCACATATTAGTAGTTGAGTTTTCTCACCACTGCAGTTGCTGAAATTATCATTATTAATATATGTTAAGCGAGGTCTGAATACATTAGGCTGTTGAAGAGCTTAGCTGTAAGATCTATGTGGAAAATCTCAGGCAACCTTAAGTAGAAGACAAACACTGTCTCTTGTCCTGCAGGATCATGGCTCACCCAGAATTAGACAGTTCTGCTTACAGAAACCATGTGATTAAAAATACTACTGCTATGGACCTTGGAAGAATTTTAGTATTTTTTTTCCTGTTACTGTGAAGTACCTACATCCTTCCTAAACTGAAATGCAGGCATGTAACAGCTTGTAAAACAGGTCCAAGCGGTCATCACATAAACCGCTCAACACTTAAAGTCATTGGCACAACATAAATATTTGCATTAATATTCTGCAGGTGACAAAAATAATAACACTTTTCTTGTAAGGCTCTTTATGCTATCCTGACATCAAATGGAAGTGTATTGTATGTTAACACGGACATTCAAAGGTCATAGTTACACAGTTAGGAGCATATTTATCAGAGGGATAAGCCCCAAATTTCAATGCAAAGGGTAGCATGGAGAGAGCACTAGGATCATCATCAGTACATTGTCTGGTCTCTGGTGACTTTATTATGCATTGTGTATCCTTTACAACCTGTCTAACAAACCACCTGTCTGCCACAGTTCCTGATTGGGACAATAATTATTCCACTGACAATGCCCTAATTAGGATGAAAATTCATCCACTGAGACTGTATGTCTCTCTGGTGAGCCAGTCTCTAAAATGAATGTTCACATTCTATTGTTATCCCCTCCTGCTCTCTCTTACTCTCACTGTCTTCCACCTAATTTTGGGACTGTTAAACACGAAGTCCTAACCCAGTATAGACTTAGAGTCTCTGTCAGTGAAAAGAAAAATTGTAATTAACATTAACAATTGAAATTGTCAAGAGCAGATGTAAAACCCACAAGCAGAGAAGTCTCCCATAGTGTTCATGCAGATATTTAACCGTCACAAAACTCTGAAACAGTATTGCATGTTATTGAATACCATCTTCTGGCACATCATCTGTTTAACCATTTAAGTTAAAGGTGGAGTCAATATTGCTTATACTATCTAAAAATTTCCATGGTAAACTCCTAGGATTTGGTTCCTACTTTCTGCACTTGGAGCGTTCAGAGATTTCGCACAGAGCCTCAAAAGTGGTTTTACTGAACATTTAAAAAAAAAAAAAAACCAACAAAAAAACCCAGCCCAGTATTTCCAGAAATGAAGTTAGGAAAATACAGTGTTCAAAATCCTGTTAGGCTGCGAAAATCATATTCTCATTAAACTAATGCTACCATGTTTCTGACATATGGATTTATAATTTTGCAAGTGTGAGATTTATTGCTGTTCCAAGTGCCGTTGTTTCTCTGCTCTCAGCAAAGCACCGTAAAACCCAATGGCAAAAACTACGTCATCACCTCCTAGTGGCTGTCAGCAAAACAACCCTTTTAATTAGCTGAAGTGACAAAGGTCTGTGCTGGGAAGTTGATGACCTCTTGCAAATTGCAATTCACTCAAGTGAGTCCATAATATCTGGTTTTAGGCTTTTCTGTTTCAACAATATAGAAATTGAACACAAGGAGATGACATTAAATAACAATAGTAAAATGACACAATCATGCTGGTTGAAATTAGGAAGTCAGGAAGAACCATGATTTCTTATGCAAATCTATGTGAAAGTCTGCATTAAGTCACAGGCTTTAATTACATAATTATCATAATATGTCTTTTAGGAAAACTGTCCCACTGCCTGAAGAATACAGAGCAACACCAAGGGACTTGGGGAAGCCTGAATTCTGTTCCTTACTCCAGAGACTTAATGCAGTAAGAAAGTGCTGTGCAAAATTCAGCAGCCTATTTTTCAGTGATCCTGAAAGAAGCAGCAGATCCTAGACAAAGACACTCAGAGGATAATTCATGTCAGAGGGGACATACGGAGGTCATCTAGTTCAAGTGTCATCTCAAGATGAGGTCAGCTCAAATTCAGACTATGCTGCCTAGAGCTTTTTCTGGTCATGTTCTGGACACCCCTGAGAACAGAGATCCTAAAGCTTCTTGGGCTGCCTATTGCATAACTATCCTCATAGTGAACATTTTTCTGTACTTACACTCAGAACCTCCCCTTATTTCAGTTTACAATGACTGTCTCTTGTTCTTATGCTACACAGCTCACTAAATACCTGCCTCCTTGATAACCTCCCCATAGGCACTGGGGGGTACTGTTAGGTTCCTTCTGAAGTCCTCTTTGCTCCAGGCTGCACAAGCCCAGCTCCCACAGCTTCTCCTCCCAGGGTAAGTGCTCTAGCCTCCTGACCATCTTGATGGCCTCTGTTGAACTCCAGTTTTTTCAGTGACCTTGAACTGAGGGCCCAAAACGGTTCCTAGATGCGGCCTAACAAGCAGCGAGTAAAAGCAGGGCAAGCTCTGCCCTCCATCTGCTGCCTGCGCCCATGCTGAGACCACCTGGGATGCTGTTGGCCTTTGTGGCTGCCAGGGTGCACCACTAGAATTTAAATTCCAGACGAAGTGAAACTTGAGAACTAGGACAACATGTCTGTATTTTGGATCACTAAAACACTGGTCCCATACATAGGATGAGGACAGAGAAAACATTTTGTATTTTATTTTAATTCTGCTTTTTTTGCTTTATACCAGCCTTCTGGCTAGTTCCATCAGGTTTTGCTACTGGATAGGACATTTTTGTAATATGTAGTATGTCTCATTTTCCTGTTTACATTTTAAGCATTTTAGGCCACAGTTGTATGTCTAAGTTAAGAAAATGGCTGGTAATTTACTTTTTTGCTAGTGTAACAACATAAAAGATTTGAGTAAGCGTCAAAAGTTATGTATCTTCCCTGGAAGCAAAGTCTTATTTTAGTGTTTAGCTGTATGTCAATCTACTTGTCTTCAGCCTCTAACACTGTGTCCAACACTACTTTGCATATTTATGGGTAGAAGTAATTTAAAAAATGTGAAATGTATTTAAATAATTAGTAAAGCGTATGAGCAGATGTTTTAGAGTTCTTCTAGGCAAATCTACTGTTCATTTTAAAGTCATCACAAAATTTCAAAAATAAAACAAAGGATAGTGTAACTGCTTCTAGTTTTCACCTGTTTGATTTTTACTTTATTTTCTTTTATTTAATTTTAAAAAGCCTATTTATTCCTGAAGATATATTATCTCCAAACAATATATCCATACTTTCTATAACTCCAAAAAGCTCCCCTGACTATAAAAAGGCTTTAATATTTGCCTTACAAGCAGAGAAATTCTCTCAGACTCTAAAATAATTTTTAATGATTATATTAGGACATTGATGAGTATTTTGCTCTTTAAGAGGTTCAGTGGACTAGCACAAACTATGGAACTCATAATAAAAATCTATTCATAAATAACTGTTACCTGGCAGACCTCGTATCCAGCAGAACACGTGATCGTGGCAATTTTCTTCCACTAACTTTTTACTGAATTATTTGGTAAAGAAATAGATATGAACTACTGAAGGAATTACATTATGTGATGCTTTCTTTCTTCCCTTTTCTGCCTTTTTCCTTCAACTCCCACTATTCCTGAGCTTGTGGATCTGAACTTGTGTTTGACCCATTGCCACGGGATGGTATAAAGCCCAAGGATTTAACAACATGTAAGGAGGCATTAGAGATTTATACTGATAGAAAGAATCGTCCATGTTGTAAAAGTCCAAATTGAAAACATTCATGTTATTAAAAAATTCTAACAGGAATATAAAGCTTTCTGATTTATTTTGTAATTATTAGTTTGTGAGAAAAAGATCAAATTATCCCCTATCTGTTTGGTGTGAAGATTTTTACCCACCTGACAAATCCCGGACCAGCCACCAACAAATGAAATATGCCCATGTATAATAAGTCTCATTCAAAATAGTATTCTAGGTTAGGATGTCTGATATATGCTCCCTTTAAGCAGCATCAGGGCAGACTGTATATTTAATAAGCAAGCTTGTTTTTTCTAAACCAATTTTCATTAGTGGCACAGAGTATCTGGATGCCTGATGGAATGTATAGATCGATTTCTGTCTGTCTCTACTCTTTTTCAGACCAATAAATTATCAACCAAAGTCAACCTATAGGGGAAGTACTTTTACAAAGACATTTCATTCACAGTTGGTTTTGAGAGGGTGAGGGGGAATTAGAATAACTGAGGTTCTGGGTCACTCAGTGAAAGGTCAGTTCCTTGAAGACATGTAAGCACATACACTCATGTCAGAGCTCTGTTTAAGAGTTATGGCAATTCAAGAAGAGCATCTAGAATTAGAATTTTCCTCACTATCCCTTTTTCTTTCAGGTCATAATTAAGAATTACAGTGGTAGTCACATTGTACTTCCCCACAGCCACTGGGGATGCTTTCTTGTGAAGGAATGATGAATGTGATGCCTTTTGAAGAAGATGTGTGCTAGTACTGCAAAATCTAGTGATCTAACCCCTCTATACAGTTAACCTTTTTAGCATCTTAGATACACCTGGATTGCAGATGCATCTCTTATCCAACCTTTTAATTTATCTATTTATAAAACAGTATCAGATATACTGCCCCCCCCCTCCAAAGTAGGCAATTCCAAGAAACTATTTTCCCTTAGAAATGTGAGTCTAAGCAGCCAGTTGGCCCATATGAAAACCAGACCTCTCAGTTTATTTTCAGTAACATACCCCTCCTAGATATGTCCTTCTCAAACAAATTCAGGAAAGAATCTCTTTTCATCTATACCCCAAGGCGTGGTGAACTCTGGTTGTGGCAGGCCAGAAAGAGATTTGAGACTAAGGGCACATCCGCTGAAAACTCCCTCACTGGAATTTTCAATCACTAGATATCAAATCTGTATATGTATTTTGTACCAATACTTAATCGTTCATTAACTTTATTGATTTCTTATGCCAGACCAAATCTAGCTTGTTCTAGTACTGTTTGTGTAAGTCTTTAGGGACTCCCTTTAAGGATCTGTGCCAATATACCTTTGTGGAGCTGTATTCTAGGCAAGCCCAAGAGTATGTCCACCAGGAGTATGCCACTTTTTGAGAAGCAACTAGTTTTGGCACATGACCAAGAAGCCCAATGGGCAGGAATCAGGGGGGATGATTCCCACATTATTCCTCAGGGAGACAGATTTCTGGAATCAAGCCTAAGCACCCTCGGGAAGAGGTAGAAAAAGACTGAAGACCTCATAGTGATGGCAATGACATCTGGGCCTGCCACCTCACTACCACCAACCCAACAACCATTCCTTCTGCTTAACTATCCTTGTCCCAGTGATGACGTTAGTCAGCAGTCATGAGAAATACAAGTCAAAAGGAGGAATACAAAATGCAAGTCTGAGGCACTGTTTCAGAGGCAGAATGAACAAACAACCTTCATTTGGATCTACTGCACAAATCATCTCCAGCTCTAAGCTCTTCTCATCTGCAACACCTTGGAGAACTTCACCATCAGAATAAATCCGAGAGAGCAAGAGAGCCATTGAGATAAAACCCACCAAAGAGGCTTAGTAGAGTAAAGCTAGCACTTTTATATGCCTTCAGGTGTAAATAGGAGTTCAAGAAAGCTTGAGAAAGATTATCAAAGTGCTTGTTGTGTGTTAACCTCAGTAGGCGGCTAAATTCCTCACAACTGCTCGCTTACTTCCCCCACAATGCGGGGATTTCTCAGTGGATTGAGGATTCTCTCTCAGTGGGAGAGAATGAGAAAGGTAAAAGTGTGAAAACTCATAGGCTGAGATAAAAATAGTTTAATAGGTAAAGCAAAAGCTGCATGCACAAGCAAAGCAAAATAAGGAATTCATATACAACTTCCCCTTGGCAGGCAGGTGTTTAGCCATCAAGCAGGGCTCCATCATACATAACGGTCACTTGGGAAAAAAATGCCATCACTTAAAATGCCCCCCTTTCTCCATCTTCCCCCAGCTTTTATTGCTGAGCACAATGTCCTATGACTTGGGATATCCCTGTGGTCAGATCTTGTCAGCTGACCCAGCTTTGTTCCCTCCCAGCCTCTTGTGAACCCCCAGCCTACTTGCTGGCAGGGCAGCGTGAGAAACACAAATGGCCATGACAGTGTGTAAGCACTGCTTAGCAACATCTAAAAAGTCCTCTGTTATCAACACTGTTCTGGTCACAGGTCCAAAACACAGAACCATTCAAGTTGCTATGAATAAAACTAATTCTATCCCAGTCAAAACCAGTACAGTGTTTTACCTGACTCCTACCTACACATGTAAAACTTGGAACTAAGTGGTGATCAGGGGCACTGTTCAATAATCCATGCTTCCTTTGTGCAAACCCCTATACCAGTGCATGAGTTTACTTCAGATGAGGAATTAAGGCATTAAGGTGTGGTCTCTAGCAGAAAAGGAGGGCAATTTCAACCTTCTTGGCAGTAGACCTCCACATAATCAGCAAGCAAGGAGTAAAGAGTGTAACACCTTTCCAGGAACCCTATACTTATAGTAACTTGTTTGGCTGCAAATTAGCTTTCTGCTTACCTGGCATCTCTTTCCTCACTGCCATAGATGCAAAATAACTTGTTTGAAACAAATCATCATGAAAAACAAAACAGGTTTTTCATTGCTATCACCATTAACAAATTGTGACCTGAATACTAGATTGATGCAAAGTGATCCAACAATCCAAATGGAAGCCAAAGCTTTTAAGCATAAACACCATCGCCTTCTAAGCTCGCCTTTGTGCCAGCTCCTTTGCAGCTGTGTTGTTGCAAATGAAGTTTCCAGTGCTTAGCAGTGTTGGTCACTGATGAAACAGATTCTGAGCAAGTGGAAGCTGAAACTAGACACAAGTCTTGCTGATTTATTATTGCTACTGCCCTTAAATGTTAACAAATAGTTATATGTTTTAGTTTGGTTTGGTTTTGTTTCCTCTTCCTTTCTGGACTCATTTACTACCAATCAGGTTTTAATCTACTGGGAGCTTGCAAACTTCTGTTCTACAGCTTGAACCTCCTACTCTGATATTCCTCAGCATACCATAGCAAGACAGGAAAATCTTTAGAAAGGAAACTTTCCAAAACTTCAGGACATTCTCCCGAATTTGCAGATGGTTTCTTAGAAAGTAAAATTATATACCTATTAGAGCAATCTATTTTGAAGCTTACTGAGGGTGAGACTGTGACTTTCAGCATGGCCCTGAGCAAAGAACCAAGCATTACTGTAGCACATGGCAGGTGAGAGGATTGACTATGTTATGTTAGTACTTTGCAAACTCTCCAATATGGCAGTGTTTTGAGAAACAGGAGTTACTAAGGTACTAATAACGTACTTCCTCAATACTGACCACATATTAGGTCTCACGAGGATTATGTGATGTAGCCTTGCTTTATGTCCTGAGCAAATATTTCTGTAGAACCTCTGGAGCCTGCAACGAAGCAGTGAGGAAGCTCTTTCCCCAACCCCCACTACTCTCCTTTGGCAGACCACTGACCTCCTGTGGATAGATTCAAAGTTTTCCTGCACCACCTGGGTCTGGAAAGAGCAGGATCACTGCTCCTAACTCTTGAGGTCTAAGGCATATTTCTGCTGAGCAGAACCTTTAATCATTCAAGTTTATGCTTGAGAAAGAATTAAAAATGAAATTTCCAACACAGACTTCTCACAAAAACCAAGGGATGGTGCCAGAAAGAGTGATGAATTTATGGGAAAAAATAGGAGGATGCGTATACTTGTTTGCTTCTATTTGCATATAGGATGCGTTGCACTGTCACATAACTAAGCTGCCTTCCTCTTCCTGCTGTTCTCCTCAGTGACACAGAAAGAGCAACTGCTCTGGATGCTTATCCCTTCAATGAAATCTGTATATTATTCTGTTTGTGGAAGAAGATTCCCAGTACAATTTTCCCTTTTCTGCCTTTTGACTCACAATCCTTTCCAGTCAAATTTCTTATAAGAATTAGCAGCCTCTTTATTCTACCCAGGCTTATGCTGCTATATTGTGATGAGCTAGTGAATGAGATCTGAAGTTGCTAATTCTCAAGTACTAAGAACTACTCAGCATATGTTAAAAAAAACCACTTTAAAAGCTTTATCTGTGCAAAATAGAGGCTATTCCTTTAAAAGAGAGATCACAAAGGTCTTATAGAAAATGGATAAATAGATAAAATATGCTACATTGATGTGGTATAACCTACAGCATTTTGTAACAGAAACTGTAAAGTTAGGCCAATCACTTCCTTATTTATATGAAATAATACATGTGCCTAAGCATAATACAGTTTCAGTGTTATAAACTCTCAAAGGGCTTCATGTCCAGAAAAAATGTCTACAAGGAGT
Organism: Falco peregrinus; assembly: GCF_023634155.1. Classification (NCBI taxonomy): domain Eukaryota; kingdom Metazoa; phylum Chordata; class Aves; order Falconiformes; family Falconidae; genus Falco; species Falco peregrinus. Next base: position 65,817,367 of record NC_073727.1, read on the forward strand.
CAAAATTATTATCAGCATAATTTTATTGGCAGAAGAGAGACCAAATAAGCTATCAGTCTCAAGGTTCTGACACAAACACTAAAGAATTTCTGAGAATCATACTAAAGTATGTGCATGGGATTAGGGTCCTAATTCTGCCCTTATGGCACATTGTTTTCAAGTTCAGGTAATCTGTTTCTTTCCATTCATTTTGCACACATATACTCCCTGACGTTCTCTCTGATATGTCCAAGTCAAACTCACCTTTACCACTTACATATATACAGCACATGACTTTGAACCATCTCAGTTACATAGGCAGAAAGCAATCTGTAATGATTACCAATTCATGTTTAAAAAAAAAAAAAAGAAAAAGAAAAAGATTAAAACAAAGTACTGTTTCATGGGTACAGAAAAAGCATGAGACACAAACAGAGTCACTTTTTGAGGAAATTTTCCACCTCATCAGGATCTTTGTGGAATAGATTTTTAGTCATCAGAATGAAGAATTTTGGTTGTTAATTACCACACAACTGCAGTATCATAGCCTGTAAATGCCTAAGCTTTTCTGTTCTCTTTCCCCCACCCCAATAATACACAGCTGTCTGTTTTGAAATTCACTGGTAGCTATCATATAATGACACAAAGAGCAAAACTTGTTATGGAAATTATTAATGTATGTAATTTTGGTGCTATATACTAAAATTACAATCTATTATAAGACCGTAAAAAAGAAGTAAATGCATTTCAAGTATTGAAAGCATTGCAGTAGGCATGAAGAATGCAATCACACTTGTCACGTTTCTTCTGTGAACAATGAAGCATGCAGTCATAACCAAACTGCTATGTCTGCATCCTAGCAATTAGCCTCTTACTATGGACCAGATTGCAACTTTGCCACATACCCTGTGTCAGAATGAGCAAGCTGAGAAGTGCTTTGATGGTTACATATGTTGTTATTGTGCAGCCCCAACGAACAGTAGTTTCACAAGAATGAACTCTCAGTCTGTTTAAATGTATGCACTGCAATGCAACCTCTTTCCTCTTCAGCATGTGTCCCACATTAGGCTTTATATCTCACCATGAGAGTTAAACCTTGTATCTTTCACTGCAGAGCTTCTTCTATGGAAGCTAATGTATCTATAAGAGCTAGAGCTACCACTATGTCTAAATGAGGCATCATTTGACTTCCAAGGCAGCAGAAAGCTTTAACTTCATTCCTTGGTTTGCTCCAGTCAACCATAGATTCAAATAAAGTCTTTGGTGAGAAACCAGGAGCAGCAGCCAGAAGAGTCAATGTGGTTAACAACTGACATCACTGTTTCTGATTCACAAGTCATTGAACACTCACAGACAATGAAACTGTGAAATAAGGCTGATAGTGCTCTCACATGGTGAACAATAATGACAGTCGAGCAATGAAAGGCTAAGAAGGAGCTATTCTCAACTATCATCATTGAAAATCCACAGCACTGCAGCCTACCTAGATAATAACTTGGAAACAGGAAAAAAAAACCAAAACCAAAACCCAAACAAACCAAAAAAACCCCCAAAAGTAGATAAACGAAGAAAGACTTATCAATACTTTTATATATACCATCTTGTGACCAAGTTATGTTAATAAGATCTTTTGGGTATTATATCTCATAAAAGGCCAATGTTGAATGAAGAAGATTTTAGACAATATACGCAGTATACTGGGTACTCGATTTTTTTTAGAGAATAACCACAGGTGTTCTTTACATATATATGGTAACTGTTTGAAAATATTCATCTGCATTGTTGATTGTTGCTATCTTTCAATTTTATGGATTCGCCTTTTTTTCAAATGAGCCAGTCATTTACACAACACCAACAACACTGCATAAAAGCACACCACTGCTCCAGAACAGGCCTTTTCTGAAGTAACAAATTCTGGGAAGAGAGTTGGGGTTCAGCATGTTCCTCAGATCTGACCCTGCCCTCATTGGCCTTAAGGGCAAATCGAATTACCTGAATTCAGGTTTCCTTCAAATCCCATTTTCTTTAAGTAGAAAATCCTCTTAGAAGCTTCTGAGCATTTGTTTTTGCCAGAAATCAAAGCACCACAGCGTGTATGCAAGACACAGAAAGGTGGGCTGGCAACAAACGTATGTAGTGAAGCTCAGGAAAAAGGCAAGGCTCTCTTTTCCCTTCTCTGAAGCCAGTGCTGGTTTCAAAGATAGTAATGGAATTATATCTCAAATACATATATGGTCATACTAAGCACTGATATATGGTACTCTGGGATTCTCTAAGACTTTACGATATGGTTTCAACAAATGTTTGCATATGTGAATTTGAAATTTGCTTCTCTTAAGCATCTACACTGGTAAACCTCAGATCTTATAACACAGAGACATCTTGGCTATATTTTTTCAAAACCTCAAACTAATCTCCAAAGATGTTTTCTCCATCTGGTCTTTATTAGTAAAGACTACCATTCCATTATAATTTTCCACAAGAGGAGAAATAATATCGCATCAGCTACTGGCACTGTAGGATTCAAGAATTTCAGTAACAGCCTTTCAATCTTTACACAAAAGTGAAATCAATGATAGTTCTTAAAAATATACCGGCCTGAATTTTGTTTAAGAGGTACTATCTTCCTATTACTTAAATGTGTAAGACATATCAGACCTACACACAATTTTGCCTATCTTTGCTTTCACATCACATTCAATAGTAAGTAGCAATCTTTCTTTTCTTTCTTTGTTTTGTTTTGGTATTTCATCATCTTAAATACTTATCGCTGTCTTTTCTTTAATCTTGGCTACTGTTTTCCTTTTTCTAGTCACACATCATAAATTTTGGTTATTCTGTTTCACTTTTAATAAGAAGGTAAAGGACTGCCAATATTAATTTCCTATGCCAATAATTCCAGTACTTGAATAGCATGTATACTATAATAATTTTCTGTAAGACTTATGAAATCTGCTACTAGTATCAGATAATAATAAGTCAGATTCTGCATATTTTCAGTTTGAGAAGAGGTTAAGCATGACTAGCATAGCTCAAGACCAGCACTTTTGCAGATATAAGCATATGAAAACTAATGCTTGCAAATACAAAGATTCGGAAAAGCTGAGCAACCCTTCTAAGTCAGCATCACCAGCTTAACTTGAATTGAGGAATTGCTAGTTCCCAGCCCCATGCATAATCTATTGAGGCATGTTGCCTACTGCAAATGAACATTGTTTCCTTATACCAATTAAAGCAACCTGAATAAGAACAGGCAGACCTTGAAGGTCCCCATGTCGTAACGAAACCAAACTGCAGTATTGAAGATTTAAAAGTAGGTCAGACTTAAATGCATTTTTAAGTAATACACACTTCAAATCCTGATATGAACTGGATGAAATCTGTTCTGTGTTACAGTAACCAGAGATTCACCCTAGTACTTTTATTATGCTAAAATTCTTGTGCACACAGAAATGGCTTATGCGTATTTACATCAAAAAAGGACATGAAAGAAGCTGCAAAATTCAACTCCCAAGTATAAATAGGAAAACTGCACACCAAAGGTTGGAGCCGGGCCAGATGTAGTGTGAACCGCCACTTTTACCTAGCAGATACTATACATGGAAAAATCATGACCTAACCTAGGAACACTGGAGTTGTCAAACTACTCCTTACTAACCTTTCTTCCTCAGCTGCAAATAAAAAAAGGATTTCTTCTGTTATGTGCAGAACAATATCCTTCTTTCACTATTAATGGACTATTTTTATAGGTTGTATTTTATTACTGAAATATAATGTATAATCAGCTGCTCCACAGATCTTGCCTTGTGCTGGAAAGGACTATAAATTGTAGCAGTTCTCTGCACTGAATCTGCCTCCGGTTGTTGACACTGGAGCTGCTCCACCTTTGCTTCTTGTGCCAGATACGATGCCAAAACATCCTGCTGTTAATGCCAGATATAAAAGAAGCAAAAGCAGTAGAAGGATGGCAGCACACTCTTACTTGGAAAAGCAAAGAATTTGAAACAGAATTGTGCTCCACATGGCAAAAACATGATCTGATGAGTCTCCACTTCTCTTTCAACTGCCAACATTTACAAACAAGTCAGTGCTCAAGGTTTTTTTTATACTTAAATACAAGTCCTCAGCTTTCTCAATGGACCTCCCAGGTAGTTCATGTGGGTGTTCTACACAGTACTTTAGCCTTTGCTTTTATAACCAAACAGATATTTCTTCTAAAGATGCCTATAACTTGTAGAACCAGTGATGTCATTAGGGAAATTCAAAGTAACAGCTGCCAGAGGAAACAGTGGTCTAGTTGTCTGCCTGTTATTGACAGCACATCAGAAGCTTGTGAACAGGAGAGCTGATACTGCCTCATAAGCAGAAGACATCCCTCAGACATTATACTCAACCAGGACATGCACTGTCTCCTCACCTTGACTGAGCTCCTTCCTTATTTTCCTTACTGCTTTCACCTTTATATAGATACACATGTCTATACATAGTATACGTAACATACACACACCCATATAGAAGACCAAATTCCATAGTATCAAGATCCATAAGAGCCCTGGAATTCAATCATCTGCACACCTAAATTGTTAGACCAGCACCTCCCAGGTTTTTTGGACTACTTACACCCTCTCAGGCAGTTCCTGAGCATGTGTGGCGAGTTAAGCATGGCTCAAGGACCATTCTTAGCAGGAATATGTAGATGACTCATATCATGGAAGGTAAAATAGGATGGATTAGGTAATAAAGCAATTATTATTTGGGCCAGAGAACAAGTCCAAGGACCATTTGTTTACTAGTATACAAGTCACATTCGTGCCTCCAAAGGAGCCCAACCAGTGTGAATTTCAGGGAGAAGACAAACATCTGTTACTTTTCCAGATACTACGTCTATGAACCTTCCTTTCTCTCATCCTTCCTGTACTGGAGTTCTAGTCCAGTCTCTTGTCAGAATTTTCAACACAGTGTTGAAAAATGTTCAGGCAGACACCTAGCCTCCATAGCAATGGATATAGTATATAGTATGCAGCTCTAGAGGTTTTTTTAAAAAATACATTTACAGTATTATTCCACTGAAATTAATGGAAGGGGGGGCACTTTATATAGATATACAGACACACATGTAATCAGTCCAAATATCATTAACAACCCATACATTTCCATTGACTTTATGGGTATGGCAGCAGCCCTCCAGTAAGACTCAGTCACTTAAGGAATTAGTTCTGCAGAGTTCTTTCTGACCTACACGTATGTTTCAACTACCCAAATCCTGATAAGATGATGCCCAGGTCTTCCCAACAGGGAAATGAACAATCAGATGTTTAGGGTTTCCAAAACCTCCCCTGCCTTTCATAAACATGAATTTGAGAATTATTAGGATAACTATCCTTTCAGACGTAGACAGCTGAACAGGTCTCAGACTAAACTGCTACCATAGAGGGGAAGATCTTGAAATAGATCAGACATTATAGCAGCTATACAGAAGAGCAAGTGGGTAAAATATTCCCCATGCTAGCTAAGCTTGAAGTGAATCCCTAATAATTTGCAATATTTGGTCAGTGTTAAGCCTACATAGATCCATCAAGACTGCATTGACTAAAATCTTTGATAGAGTTTAGGACCATACATTACTGAAAATATTTGTGAGGGAAGTACATCACAGTTCTCATTTTCACAAAGAAGCCAGTGCTGAGGTGAAGATTTTTTCTTTTGTTCCTTTTTTGTTTGGTGTGAGATGGTGGAGGCATTAGGAAGGGATCAAATAGCCCACTGTGACTATTATACCACAGCAAAATGCACAGAAAGCATACCTTTCTCTGAGCACAGTCTTGAGCAGACCCTTCCCTTTGTTGTTGTTGCCCTGATGTGGTGGAGTGTCCTTGCTGCAGAAAGCCCAGCGGGGGCCAAGGAGAGAGGCAGCTCTGACACTGCAGGTCGCTGCAGGGTGAAGTGTCGTGCCGAGCTCAGAGACCACGGCTGTCACTCAAGGAATCATTAGCAATGAAAGAGAGGCGGTGGAGCTTGTTGTGTTGTCATCACACTGTAAGAAGGTTGGCTGCAGTCCAAATTAGCTTGCTTAGGGAGTGTGAATCAAAATGACATGTAATCTGAATGTTAATGAAAATTTTCTCTTGCTTTAGACTTCAGATTCCATCCAGAAAGCTGTCATCGGGAAGACATTATCTCTCTCCCTTCCTCTCTTCTTTAGGATATGTATTTTCAAATATATATAGAAGCTGGAACTGCTTATATCTCTTAAAACCTACACTGCTTAGACCCCAGTTTCCAGAGCACTGTATTGTTTCCAGAAATGGTCCTGTGCTATTAGGGATTGTTGAATCTATGCTGTAACAAATTAGAAGGAGAGCAGCACAGAAAGCACCTTGCTTTTAAAGCAAGATAATTGCATGGGTTTCATAGGCAAACAAATGTCATAGCTCTAAGCGCTGTTGTACAGTGGTGCAGCTGCACTGTCACAGAGAACGTTCCCATTTACATTACCAGAGGACCGGTCTGTTTAGATGTTATTTGTGACATGCGTCCACATTAGACTGCATCAGTGAAAATGTTATTCCACACTAGACAATAGAGCTACTCTAATGCAAAACCAGCCTACAGTGATGGAAATTAAAAGGAAGCCTTTAATGTATACAGCCATCCATTTCCTGACTAACATGCAGTCGTATGCCTCATCATTTGGCAAGAGGCATAGTTAGTTTTAATTTGTATCAATTGTTTTTTTCCTAAGAGCTGTTAAGAGACCTCTGGGTCTGCTGAACTCAGAGGTCCTCTTCTCTCCCTCATACACTTATAAGACAGCTGGAAAATTGAATCTTCTGTTACATGGCGCCCACTACATACTTGTGTTATTCACACTACATTTCAAGGAAGTTCCTATACGTGTTAAAAAGGAAGTAACAAGTAATCAACAAGCATAAAAATCTCCTTCTCATCAGAGTACAAAGAAAATAGATTACTAGTTTGAGAGACTTGAGAACATGAAATGGTTAGCACTACTGGTCTAACTTATGAGTCAGTAAACTGCCCAAATGCCCTTTTCAAATCAACAGACAGACAGGTTCCGGTTAAAAGAGAATATGAATGCCTGAAACTAGCAAAAGTAGTCTTAGCAAATTCAGTCAGACATTTCAGCACAGAAATGTGAACACAGTGCTATTCACTGAGAGACAGTTCAAAATCTGTAAAAGAAGCAGGACAATTTGTGTTTTCTAAAAAAAATTATTAGTCCAAAAGAATTCAGATTTTAATGAATATTAATACTTAAGTCTTGGTGGACTTTGAAGATTCTGCATTTGGGCTTTTTTTCAAGTTACATATTTACCCTTTAAACAAATTTGGTTGTAGAAATATTTTTTTCTGCATTTGAGACAGTAGCACACTCAAGAACGAATGTGAAACAGAGAAGTCAATCGGGACTACTCCAGTCTGGAAAGGATGTCTGTATCTGCTTAAACTTGATTTTCTGATTCAGTGTTATGCTTAATCAGTGTGTACACTGTTGTATTTTCAAATATTGAACCAAGAACTTGGACTGAGATACAAAAAGAACTTAGGTAACTAAAATTTCAAGTGCGATAGGTCAAAAATGTTAAACTGTAAAGTCTTAATTTATCCTGAAAGACACACACATTTTCATAGGCAAGTAAGGTACCTTGGGCTGCCAGGTATGCATAGCTGTCCATCTCTTCCACTTTTCACATGGGATACATCCGATGTTCTCTCAGCAAACCCGACCCTACAGAAACAAGAATTGAATAAAGAGAAAGAGCCATCACATGGACATCACCTAATAAACTGAGTTTGCAAATCTTTGAGGACATAGTACAATTCCTGAAAATAAAATTTCATTGCTCCACTTTTTTTTTTTTTTTTTTTTTTTTTTTTGGCTAGCAATAAAACTAGTTTAACTGCTTCCCTCACTCCATTGTTACATCTATTCATCCTGGTACAATTATTTGTAGGATTACACTATAAACCAGAAGAATGAAATGACCCAAATAAAACACAAACAGAAACACTTTGGGGAGCTCTTTTTTAGCTCCATCATTCACTGTGGCTGTCTCCAAGACAATGTACAAACAGCTCCATCAGCACAGCAAAAGGCAGCAGTAAATTCTGTTACAACTGCACAGAATACATCAGACATGCATCTGTGGGACAATCAGTTTATAAAAAATCTTTAAATATGCTCTTGACGCTACCTGAGGAAGAGAGAAAGTGTGAAGTAAACCAGATTTTCATAAAAAAGTTCTTTATACTTAGCACAAATTCGTATTACTTCAACTGTGGCCTCCCTTCCTTTGAAATATATGATTAGGAGGAAAACAACTTTAGTGTCCATGTTGACAATGTATTTCTAAGTAAGTTAGCATGTATTTTCTTCTGGTCTTTTAGATCAGTAGTTTTGCAAAATCTGATCCGTGACACCAACTAGAAATGCAGAACACTTGACATTCTTTTTCAGGACAAACTGCCTTCTTGTGGCTTCATACCTGACATTTTATTTCTTTTCACTGTTAAAATATGGTCATTAGGTGTTATTTCTGAAAATATTTCTCTCCTCTGGTACCTCTTGTGTGTGGGAAGGGCAGGAGTTGTTTCTCTGTTGCTAAGTGCAAACACTGTTGAAAGCCCAGTGTAGAGTTCGTTCTTTTTTGTAGCTTTTATGCAATGTCTAAATGTAATGGTATGAAGCTTAGATGTGATAGTCACATAATTTGAAAGTTTGCTGAATTAAGAAGTAATGTGTAAGGAACTGTAACTCAGGCTTACTTAATTACAGCCACTTTGCTGATGTCAAACGTAGTCTCATTATAATTTACGTGCTTAGAAGCTGGAAGAAGGTGTAACATAAAAGAGATCAGTTACTTAATTTCCATCTTCCTATAGCTCCTCAGCATGCCATTTAGACTGACTGAGACTCCTTAACACATGGGTAAAGCCAGAGTAAGTGAGTCTCAAATACATGAAGAAAATCTAACTTGTAACATTTTAAACTATTTTTAAAGCAGACCCAGTGTATTCAATAGATGCGTAAAGACTATGTACAGAAAATGTTATTGTAAAATTAAATAATTTATAATGACTGTTGGCAACTTGAGTAATTTCTAAGTTAAGGAATGCCAGGGTTGTTTTTCACATAGGCAACCTACATGCTCACTTGTACAACTATACTGAGGAGGAGGGACCCTGCAGAAAAGTTGATATGCAACCACACATAAAAATGTAATGTATCCAAGTAAGTGAAGACTTAAAGTTGTACAAAAGCTAAAAACACATCCTAGCCTTCATATGCTTGACTATGGAATATGAGGAAACAATGCCTTTTTTGTGATTATACATCGGTTTCCCTTTTTTAGTGCTAAGGGGAAACCTTTAATTTGTGAAACGTCACCCCACCTCTGTCATAAAGCATTAATATTCCTCTATCTTGAACTTTCAGCACTGCAAGACAGCTATGATGGAAGTCTTACTGTAGGGTGCTGCTGCCCAAAGTAGGCTGTTATTTAAGTGAAAGCCCAGCATGCCCAGCTTCTGTCCTCTGCTTCTACTCTTGCTGTTGACAGTCATGGCTATTTCGATCCCAGGACAAAGCTGAAGAGTCCTTACACAGGCTGGAGACGGATATGGCTTCTGAAGCAGGAGGTAAAATAAAGAGTAAATTTAGCTGTTACCTCTCTTTTCCTTTCCTCAGCTTTGAAACAGCTTCAGCCCCTTACGTTGCCCTAACCAGAAAAAGGGAATGAGGCTTTATGGAAGAGTTTAATGCAAAGAAGTCATTTGCAGTGCATGGAATAGCCCAAAACAACCCCTATACCATTTGGTATCTTCAGAGGCTTAATCTGTACCAGAAATAAAATGGGCCACAACTTATCCTAATGCCTTTGTCACATCATAGCTTGCATCCTCTCAGCTCCAAAACCCATGTGTAAACTCAGTCTGGGAGGAGGATGATTGTCACAAGGCAAAGCTTTATGAGGTGGCATCTCTGTTAAAAGCATAGATAACCACCAGACAAGGGTCAATCTTACTGCTCACTGGCTTTTTTAATTATTACTTAGAACAGATTTAGTCAAAGTGTGACTGGAGAAGGAAGGAGAGTTGTCTGGTTTTCTCCCTTCTGTAGTCTCAGTAAATCCTGGGAACTTTTAATAGTCTGCTGTTGCTGCTCCTACTGCTGCTGTGGCAGTAACATGACCCCAGCCTTTGAACGTTCCTATACTTAGCCATTATTTTGAAACATTGCCAAAGCATGTCGAGGAGTGCAAACTGAAGCAATGCTGATATAAAACTCAGCAGAAGGTCACTAGAGTTTCATGGCATTAAAAAAACACCCCCTTACTTCTTCCTTCCTACTTCCTTAGGCCTAAAGGGATTTCTTTTGGTGGCAAAACACTGAACATACAGGACATTCAATAAAAAGGTAGCAAAAATCATTTATGAAAGAGAACAGTAGGCAACTTAAAAAACAGCTTCTTGTGTATTCTACATTCACTTTTGCCAGGTAATACACAGATCCTTGACCTGTGACAGCTGTCAAAGCATCTTCAAATTACAGAGCACTGCAGGAGAACCATGAATCAGTATCAATGCATTAGCCAGCACCTTGCTGCTCTAAGAGTCATCGCTCCGGAAAGGTATTATAATATGTGCATCTGGTCAAATGTTTTGCTTTTGGTTTTCTCCTGGAGAGAATCAGTAGGCAAAAGTATAAAGATTTGACTACTCAGGACTATTGCAGAATATTTTAACTGTGTACACTTTGTTCAAATTCAATGAATCTTCTGGAAAATATGTATCGTGTAGTAATCACTGCTTCTGTCTCAAACCCACTCTTATGACATACAATACTATAAATATGCCTATACATCATTGTTTCATAGTCTATGTGGAGCTAATGTGTAAGGGAATGGGGGTCACATACCGTGCAGCATGACCTCATGCCATGCCACCTCGGGTCTCAGCGCAGTTAGTGAGAGCACAAACTGTGGGTGGAAGGCCCGTTTACATTGGAAGGATATGACTCAGTTGCCCATAATTACCAGTTTTCATGTCATTGCTGAGACTGTCTTGTTTGGAGAAACTGCTGATGCAGGTTAATACAACACAGACAGATTTTCCATTTGCAGAAAAAAAACAGGGTGGAGTTCTTCAGGGCCTCTGTTTCATCTGCTGTTTCTCATGCACAGTTACCAGTAGGTATCACTTGGAGCTGAGCAGGCATATTCAGAAACAAGGTGAGGTCCAAAGCACATGATTTGTTTAAGGGCAGTTATACAAAACTTCCTAGAAGTTAATAAAAAACTTCCTGAGACACCCTGATAGTTTTAGATCTGCTTTTTGCAGAGGATTAAACAAGTAGTAAAGGTTCACTGGAAGAGGTTGAACATCCAAACCATTTGCACATGCTCTCTTAACTGTTTCCTTTTGAAAACAAACTTTCTCTGAGGCACTTTAAGTGTCAATAATATTTCCAATCTCACTTGGAAGAAGCACTTTTTATTTATGAAATATACCTTCTTGATATAATATTCTGAAATCAGTCAGGTCTGCTATCAAACCATTTAAATCAACCTCCGATTACTAAAATTTAACACTATTTCTTTCCAGTTTTCTCAGCATTCTAAGGAATTTGGCTAAATATGATCTGTTATTTTTGCTCAGACCCAGAATAAACCTCTCCTGTAACTGAAAAGGAAAGGGTTGGGTCCAGCCTCTGCAGATGATACATCCAATTAAATCTGAAGTGTGTGGTTCACAAATTATGGAAGATAGCTTCCACTGAAAGCTACAAAAGTATTTCATGTTATGACTGTTTATATGGTGTAGTTCACAGTATGCAGTTTGTCTCTCATATTAGTTTTCTTTAGAAACATCATTTTTCCAATTCAATTTCCTTCTCTTCCTTAGTATGAATAGCTTATCCTTTGCTCAAAATATTGAAAATAAATAAGTAAAAATGCCCCAGTTTTTATGCTACAAAATTAGTTTGGAGCAGGAAAGTTTAATTAGTTATATTAGACAAAGCAAGAACCAACTGCTTCTTTGATATCTAGGGTTTAAGAAAAAATCACAACTGAATGGTTTGGGGGTCAAAATACATACACACACCCCTCTTCCAGTTTATTACTGGTTGTGCAACTGTGTGACAGACAAAAAAAGTACAAGATATCTTGCAATTTTTAAAACTTCTAATTTCCTGTATTGTTAAAGTTTGCCTGCCTTCTTTACTTACTACCAAACATGCTTCTGCCTTCCACACCGATTTCTCAGCCTGATATACACAGCAGCTGCTTTGGATGTTTAAAAGAAGAGATCTTCTGAATGCTAGAGAAAGAGGTGTTTGGAGACACTGTTAGAACTGGGAGCCTTTGAACATACTCTTAATTATCTGGATGCTTTAAAATAAAAATTTAATGTTGTTGAATAGACTTCCCAAAGCCCACTGGTCACTTATCTTGGGTTAGGCTGCATTCTACCTGAAAGATTACTGAAAAGGGCTTAAGGTCAAGAAGCCTTTATATCCTCCCAGAATGATGGAAGCTCTTGTGAGGCAGGGGTTGTCACACTAAGAAGCATTGGAATTCTGCAGGGCAGCACAGGGGGAGATGGCCAACAGGCAGAGTGAGTCCAGGAGAAGGAAGTCTTATATGGGTAGAACAGAGGGAAAAGAAGAACATATGAGAGTCAAATTGGTGTCTGTACTTGCATTCATCTTCATCATCAGGAGTAGGTTGCACACACGTCTTTTTCTTAGTTCAAGAGGTAAGTATACCTAAGTAGCCAAATATTTGGACTGTTGTCTGATAAATATGTCTAGTTACTGTGTTTCTCTCTTGTACTCTTATTACTCAACCTTTCTTCTTAGTAGAGAAGGTCTAGGCATGCTTTGGTTGCCTTTGCAAATTTTCAAGATAAATATAATGAAAAGAGCTTGCTTTAATTTTTTTTTTTTCTTGATTTTCTGTTCTGATATTTCCAAAAGCCAAAAGGAAGTATCATTGGCAGTTGTGGGTGGTTGTTTGCTTATTTGTTTACATTTTGAATTTTCTATTAGAAATTTTGATTTTAAAAAAACCCTGCTTTTTAAAAAAAGAACAAAGCAAAACCTTCCCCCCCACACACGCTCACCTCCACCCCACCCGTGGTACTTCTTTGACTTCAGTTTTGGAACCACTCAGATTAACTTTGACCACTTTAATAGCTTCACTTAAATCTAGCACACACAAGTCTGTCCAAATTAAAATTTAATCCACTCTCTCTCAAAAGAAAACCAAAGCAACAAACAATAAGAAATGATCATGTCTTGTAAAACAGAGTCATAAAGCATAATAACTAGAAATGTTAACAGAGGAGAAATAGAGGGAACTGTTCTAAGAATCTATTCTCCTTGACAAGTGGTATTTATTTAAACAGTCTTCTTGCTTCAATCTCCTGATTATTACACAAATATTTTATGCTCTAGTCATTTTACAAGTGCATTAGCTCTTAGGAGAAGTGTAGTACTTTTATTAGTGCTCTATGAGACTGTTACAAAAAACCCCACCTGGGAGGTTTAAATTTTATATCTTCAGCTCTACTAATTATTCTCTAAGGGATTAATTAAAGTAACTTTTTTAGCTTTCCAACAAGTTTATACTCACATTTGTACCAAGTTAAGAAACAGCTTGCACTGTGATCACAGAAAAATTCTGTTTGTTTCTTTAATATGTAAACCTGATGATAAAGTAGTCATGGTTAAAATAAATCTACATGCCAACATAACAGGTTTAAAAGGACATATTCATATTTCCACTTGTTTTTGTCTTCTGAGTTCTCTGGACAAGGATAATTAGTTATAAATAATACAAGGAAGAATGTGAATGCAGTTAGAAGCCATTCATTTGTGATACGTGCTGTGTAAGAGGATCTGGTTAGTTAGTTTGCAGAGGTATCCTGCAGTTATCTAACATTTTATTAGTGGCTTTGCCTGGGTGTTCGATCAGATCATATTCTTCAGAGTACCACAGAATAGGCCTACTTAAAAAATAATCTCCTATCTTTACCCCCGTGACTGGAGCCCTTAAAAAAAATTCAGAAACAATTTGTTGAGATCAGAGTGTTAGGTCTATATTAGGTGCTGACAGAGAACCTATGGTCCTAGGTACAAATTTGGCCTCCTAGCTCAGAGTCCATATTTCCAGAGAGGTCTGCAAAAATCCCAATCTCTATAAAAATGGTTGGCTGCTATATTCATTTGAAGCATGTTAGGGATTTAAAGAAAGGAAGATATTAACCTAGAAAAAAGATGCTAACATTCAGATATCAACAGCAAAACTGTCTGTTAGTAATTGTTGCTGCCCGTGCTATGTCCTAACCTGTGTCCAGCATTAGTTTGGGACTGTGCTGGTTGTCCTGGGCCAGTACCATCCTTGGGACCATTCTAACAAACAGCCAGCATGAATTCTCAAGGTCATTTTTACCGCTGTCTCTGTAGTCCCTGTGAAACACCCTCCAGGCACTGGCCAATCAACTTTCTTCACAGTAGATATGAATAGTTCTTTTCAAGATGGTAAACGAACTCTAAATAGAATTCAAAAGTCAATTTCCAGCCTTGCATCCTCTCTTATTTCTACTGTTTACTGAAGTGATGGTTGCCAATGTTTGTCATGAGTAAATACTCTGCCATACTGAGGATGTCAAGGCACCAACTGACAACCTAACTCCTGCAGCTTTTTTTGAGGAAATTTCTCACTATTCCTGGACTATCTTGTGATCGTGGCATCTAGTACTTTGATAGCAATTCAGTGTCCTGGAAAAGTTCATCAGTTCTTTGCTAAACAGGTATAGCAGCAATGCACAATTTAACGGTAAGATAAAATTGATTTTAAAAACATGTCAGCTGAAAAAAACCCAGCTTCTACATTTCAAAACAGGTAAAAGTCAGTGTTAATAGAAGTTTTCTTTTTGTCTATCTATATTACAATTTAATCTCAGGATCTTCTGTGTGTTCATTAAGAAATCTGGCATTCCCTTAACCTTAACAACTATACATTGGAACAGCCAATGAACCTGGGTATTAGCTTTCAAGGATGAACCACAGCTTAGGTAAAGGCATCCTTTCTGAATCTCTCCAGTCACTGAATATCTCACTGAGTATGTATGCGTCCCAGTGGATTTTCAAAACCTCTGATCTTGAAAACTGCTTCAATCAGGGTATGACATCTTTGCTAATGAAAAGTTGTCTGTCACAGTTAGCTTTCGGTGAGCAAATTGCTTCTGAAACATGTCTGGAACTTCTCTAGACATGTTTAGTGCCCAATACATGGAGACAAAATAAATACACGCAAGTGTGCCTCATCTTTTAAAACTGCTTGTCAGTGTAAATAACTGATTTGTCTTGATCATTTAATGTTCACATGCAGCACATTATAATACATAATTTGACAATCACTTAGTATGCAAATATTTTCAGTGGAGAAAAAAAATCTACTTCATTCTCAAGCCCGTAAAACATATGACTGCATCAGTAGGATGATGGTGTGTTCAAATTTAGAAGCATTTCTAATGTAACCTACTGGCTTTCTGTAAGACCACCTTATGTTCTGACCAGTCACAAACTTTTAAGATTAAAATGTTTGCAGTTTTCCCGCACTGAGTGAAACTCCCCTGAAAAAAGTAACTTTTGCTCACAGTGTTTTTACAATGATTTTACTGTCACTGCAACCAAGAGACAGGAATAATTGGGCAGATCTTAAAGCAGGTTTTGGTGATGCCTGGTCATAACAGGTAGGGAACATCATACTTCTTTTTAAGACAAAGATCAAGGGTGAGAGTGAAACATGTAGAAGCAAAGTTTCTAGCCAAGATAAAATTTACTCATAGATAAGATGAAAATTAGTGCTACCAGCTAGGCAGTAAAGATATGGTTTATTTTTTTAAAACTGACAGCTTGATTTCTATGTGCCTTTGCTGAGTAGGAGTAGTTCCAAGGCCAGGCTTCAGATTCACTATCCCTCCACTGCAAGGACAGATGGGCATTATATGCAGACTGTCTCTAGCCTTTTTCAGGATGGCTACAAGGCAAATATGGCTGGGAGGTACTGATTTGAAGGGAGACACCGAGCTGCAGGGCATTCAGTTCATATAGACCTAGACAAGGCCAGGTTTATCTCCCAGGCTGCCACATGGCTTGTTCAGAGCTAGTTTACATATTTTTAGTCTTTCTGGTGAGTTAAAAGCCAACTCTTCTATGAAAACTTTTCTTCATTGAACAATTTTATTTACCTAATACTTGAACTTTTTAGAATATTTTTCCTCAGGTCTCAGGGAGGTGGTAGCTATGGTTTCAGCAGCTTTATGGAGGGGCTGATGTGTTACAGAAAAGTCTCCCTCTGGTGATTCAAACACAAAGTTTGGCCTTAATGTATTGACAGGTTCTAAAACAGGAGGCAAAACATTTTTAGATAAGAGCCTTATTCTGTGGACAGACATTATATTCTGTGAAGTTTTTCAGTATTCTTTAATAGAGTGCCAAAATGCTTGTTACCCTGTAAAAAGCCAGACACTTTAAATTATTTTCTCTGAGTTAGAGGAAACACCAGCTGTCAAATGTGAAGAGTGTGTAACAAGCAATTGCCTAGTCTGGAAAGACAAGCAAAGCACCTCTTTAGATTGTGGGGTTCTATTTTTATGAAAGAGATTAGAATCCTTTAAAGTTTACCTTACATTTGAATTATGCAGTAAACAGCTACTGACTGGCAAAGCTATGAAACCTTCCACAAACTTTAATTTCATGATTTACTACAGCACATCTAGCAAGCTATTAAAATTAACTCTGCCATTGCATGCAAGAGCAGCAACAAATGCTAATTTTACACTTGGCAAATTTGGAAAACCTGAAGAGTATATATTTTCTGCTATGCAGTATAAGAGCTTCCATCCATTGGCAGTAAGAGTCATGGTGTTTAAATTTAATTTTCTTTAATGTAATCGTTTTTTGCCTGTTATGTTTAAGGCAATTTGAATCAATATCCCATGCAATTCATTAAGAATCCATAGCTGTAACCATTGCAAACACTGAATCGTCTGAAGAAAAAAAAATAATTTCTACTGAATTTCCTACTTTCTGTCACTGGCTGTTTATAACACTATTCACTTTGATTTGATTTGATTTTTTAAGAACGAATAATGTTTAATAATGTTTGCATAAAGAAAAATGTTTCCTCACCTTATACTGAACCTTGAATAAATAAAAAAAAATCTTTATTGAAAGAATAAGTTCTGCTCTCCTGCCCTTCTATTACAAGATACGAGGAAGTGGTTTAGTCAGGTCTGTCAAGTCTTGTGCTTTGCATTAGCTCGAGGATCCACTCACACGACACTTCTCAGAACATGGCACATTCCTGATGCAACATCTGTGGCTGTATTTATACTGCTTATGGACATCTCACAAGGTTTTCCCCAATATCAGTTGTGTCCACTGGATGGCTTTTTTGTCCTACAACTTCATGTAATGCAGTAGAAAAGATAAAAGGTGCCCCCTCACAGGACCAAATTATTCAATGGCCCAAAGTGAGACCATGTTCATACCTTGCCTCTCCCAAGAGAACAAGTTGTTACACTCGCCTTTCAAAGCCTCTCTCCTGTTAGAATCCAGGTGCTGCCAAACTAGCAGAAGACTAACTGGAGACCAGCAGATTAACCTCTCCCCCCAGAGAGAAATTTTGTTCAAAAAGCAGATCCCCAGGGTGTGCTGCTCCACAGATATTGGGAATTCTATAAGTACCAAGGGAAATAGGTCGAGATGTAACCTGACATTTTATAAAGTGGAAAGGTGCCATTTCCCCTTGTATTAGAGACTTGCATATTTTCCTTAAAGGAAGGGTGCCCTACATCATTCAATTGTAGTGAAGGGTTTGGCTTTCAGAGAAGCAGAAGGAGGCTTCAGTACAGAAGTGACATTCTGGTAGACCAAATAAGCCAAGCCACCATCAGGCGCGGGGGGAAACTGCCATCAGGAGGATCTACAGCATGTTTTTCATTACTTTTCTGAATGAGTCATTTCAAATTACCCTTCTTTAGTTTAAAACTTTGTTTGGCAAATAAATACTCCTGCAGTATTAACCTCCACCATGGCACATGAGAAACATCAACTTAAACCAAGCTGGTTTTCTTCACTCATAACTCAAAATTCTCAGTACCAAATACATAAGCTACCAAAAATTCCATTGAAAGATACTGTGTATACATGTGCATTCTAACTAGTAAATGGGATGACTGAGCGGGGCGAAAAAAACCAAACCAAAAACTTAAGAGCTGTCCAAGAGAAAGAGACACTACTTTTTTTATTCCACTCAAAGACTAGGAGGAGTAAGGAAGAACAAAAGGACCGATGTTCATTCTTTCCTCCTTAAACTTAATCAGAAATAAGATTAGCGAGCCACAGACACAGCTACAGCAGACAGGATAGACTGAAAGAAACTTATCCAGGTGCTTGGAGGAAAAGATATCAACTAACAGTTCAAGAAACTGTCTAAGGTCTTATATATGCTCGCTTTATACACAACAGTTGAAATGCATTAGTAACTGGACTAAGGCATAAAATATCTGTTATGACACTTTTAGACATAGTTTAAAATCTAATATACTTTTTATTAAGTAGCTCTTAATTAAATATATGATTTTATCATCCTAATCTTCAAATTTAATATTTTATGAATCATCTAAAATAGATTGTTTGGTCAGTTAACACAAACACATGCTACTAGAATCATTGAGTATGCACGATTTTGTGAAAAGGTGTAAATACTGGCATGCACTGGAAGACTTTTTAAATTGACACATCTCTTTTGCTGCTGGGAAGCAATAAAATTGTTACATACTTTCTGGTATCTCATCTCTTAATCAATATGAATTCCCAGTAACAAGCAATGAATTCCAACGTAATTGAAACAATTAGCCTAACACTGTTGTCAAGAAAATACACTATTATAAATCATGACATATTAAGTATTAATTTCTTAATCTAATTTGAAGTATGACTGCACACAGGCCCTCCATGATATTCACTGCTGATAATACAAAAGTTGGCTGTAAGCCTGCAAAGCGATCAGTGGGAGTTTATATTGGCACGTAAGGTCTGCACATATATATTACATTGTTGAATCTAGCATACAGGGGAAATGGAAATGAAGAAACACTGCAGAACTAGTTTGTGGCCAGCTTTCCCAATCTAGGAATCCTTTCTGCAGAACTCAAGATCTTATGTTGTTTGGGGAAAAAAGGCTCAGACATGCAGAAATAACCTTGGAATTACTCATTACTATACAACAATAATAATTCTTAATTTAGTAACTTACTCGTATTCTTAACAATAATTCATAACAATTTAATTCTTATATTAAATTCTGAAGCTGGAGTTCTTAAGCTGGAAGACTCCAATATTTTATGTTATATTCATTCTTATTTGAATTGTGTGTTTACATGAAATATTCCTGTTAGGTAAAAGACATATATATAATAAGAAAAGACCCTCTGAGAAGCACATAGTCTCTAAAAAGTTAATATAGAATAATAAAGATATTAAAAAGGGATGCTATTCTCAATACTATTTTTAGAGATTGGAGAACTGCAATTTCAGCAAGATGCCTCTCATTTAGACACATGCATATAATTTGTCTTCTAAATTCCTTCATAATAGTAAAAGGAAAGATCTAGACCCTTAACTCAAATGTACAGTTCATCTCACCCAGAGGTAAACATCAAAAGTAGCTCAGTAAAGCTATGCTATAAAAGTGACTGTTAAGGGAAATCTAGTATTGTTAGCTCACGTCTAGCTCTCCAGTGTCCATGACTAAAGCTGTATCAACCAAGGAAACTGCAAGATGGCTTTCTTTCATTTAATTTTTACCATGAAAAAAAAATAAAAAGTGCTATCTAGTCCTAGCTAATTTTCTTTGTCCTTTCTATAGTTAATAAAGACAAGCACGTTCAGAAAATAATTTTCTTGTATCTGTCTTTGAATGCAATTACTTTCTGGAGCTTGAACAGTGCATTTATGTTTTATATGTCTTAAGTTAGAGTAGAGAATTCCCTGGCTTACTCAAGCCTGTGCAGAAAAACTATAGCAAATTAGGAATTCAAGTAAAGTGTCAAATCCCAGAGGACTATTTCAGCCAAAACAACATTTTTTTCTTTTCTGAGGTGTCCCTTAATTTGCTGTCTGGTAAAATAGTAGTGAAATACATATAAAAGACCTACCTTGTATTAGGAAAATCTTTAAAAAAACCTTGATACATAAAGGCCTATGTGTGCACTCTGAAGTTACTTTTGGAACACATAAAATATAGCCTACTCTAGAATTATATTTTTGGTCATTTAATAATGAACAGAAATTTAGTTTAGAGAATGGAAAATATCATTCTCCAAGAACATTTTTATAAGCTGGCTTACATCTCAAAAGAAATTGTTTCAAGACCTATATCGTGTCCCTTCTGTGACCACAGAGCTTACTTTTTATCTTATTTAAGGGTCTCACTGGCAATTTTAGGAACTGCTAATATAGAAAAGTAGTAGAAGTACAGAAGACATTTTTAAAGAAAATGTAGAACAGAACAGAACAGAACAGAATAGAATAGAATAGAATAGAACAGAACAGAACAGAACAGAACAGAACAGAACAGAACAGAATAGAATAGAATAGAATAGAATAGAATAGAATAGAATAGAATAGAAAAGAATAGAATAGAATAGAATAGAATAGAATAGAATAGAATAGAATAGAATAGAATAGAATAGAATAGAATAGAATAGAATAGAATAGAATAGAATAGAATAGAATAGAATAGAATAGAATAGAATAGAATAGAATAGAATAGAATAGAATAGAATAGTTCAGGAAGGCACCTGCAATGATCATCTGGTCCAACTGCCTGACCAGTTCAGGGCTGACCAAAAGCTAAACCATGTTATTAAGGACATTGTCCAAATGCCTCATAAACACTGACAGGCATAAGGCATCGACCATCTCTCTAGGAAGACTGTCCCAGTGTTTAACTACTCTTTCTGTAAAGAAATGCTTCCTCATAGTCTAAATGTCCCCTGGTGCAGCTTTGGATCATTCCCATGCATCCTGCCACTGTATACCAGGGAGAAGAGCTCAGCACCTCCCTCTCCCCTTCCTCAGGAAGCTGTAGAGAGTAATCAGAAGAGTTATAATTTTATACAAACAAGAAAAACCAGTCCCACGTGACATAACATGGCACATCATATGTCATCAAATTATATTCATGGACCACATTTCATAATCACTGCATAAAGAATTATCAGTAAAAATGATGTAAGAATATATAGAATGGGCAGAGTCTTTCTTGTGTTTCAAGGCGCTTTCTAGATTTTTGCAAACTGATGTATTTTTGTGTTATATCAGTCAAAAGATCCTTGATCTAATTATACGTAACATCATTAGATGAATGCTGACTTAGTCAATGATTCTCTATTGCCATTATTTCTATTAGACTCTTTTGACACTGAATCAATAGCAGCCTAATCTGCCTCTAAAGATCACAGCATTTCCAAGAGTTTACTTTTGTTCATGGATCATTTGAGATCTATGTAGAGCTTTCATGCCAGTAATGATGAGGTTTGGGATATAACAGCCACCCATGTAAGTTTATGATGGAGTAGTCCCACAAATGAACAATTTGAAATACAAAGCAGAGGACACGTGAAAAAAGACTTGGCAAAAGTTTTAAAGTGTAGAGTCCTAAATGGATAATTTGGAAACTAAGCAAAAAAAGACTACTGTGAATGTTGAACTGACATGCTAATGGGAGAGATTTTCAAACCATCTCTAGGAGCTGAAGCACTCAATGGGAACTGTGTTCCTAAGCCATGTAACCATGATAGAAATTGTAGACTGTGACAGAATCACAGCATGGTTGAGATTGGACAGGACCTTTGGAGGTCGTCTGGTCCAATCTCCCTGCTCAAGCAAGACTACCTAAAGCCAGTTGCCCAGGACTCGTTTTTTTAATATCTCTAAGGATGGAAACTCCACAACATCTCTAGGCTATCTGTTCCCCATTCTCCATCACCCACACAGTAAATAAATTGTTTCCTGATGCTCATAAGGCACCTCTTGTCTTTCAGTTTGTGCCCGTTGCCTCTGGTTCTGCCACTGGGCACCACTGCAAAGAGCCTAGCTCCATCCTCTTTGCACCCTCCCTTCAGGTATTTATATACATTGACACATCCACCCTGAGCCCTCTCTTCTCTAGGCTGAACAGTCCCAGCTCTCTCAGCCTTCCCTCATGTGTGGGGTGCCCCAGTCCCTTAGTCATCCTTGTGTCCTTTCACTGAACTCTCTCCAGTATGCCAGTATGTCCATGTCTCTCTTGTACTGAGGAGCCCAGAAATGAATGCAGTAATCTAGGTATGGTCTCACCAGTGCTGAATAAGGGGAAAGGATCCCCTCCCTTGACCTGCTGGCAATACTTTGCCTAGTGCAGCCCAGGATACCATTAGCCTTATTTGCAGCAAGGGCACATCCCTGGCTTATGTTCAACTTGGCATCCATCAGGACCCCCAGGTCCTTTTCAGCCACGCTGCTTTCCAGCTAGGTGGCCCCCAGCATATATTGATGTATACAATTGTTCTTACCCAGGTACAGGACTTTGCACTTCTTGATCTTCATGGGGTTCCTGGTAGACCATTTCTGCAGCTGGTATCCATTAAAAGGAAGTTGCTACAACCATAACCATTTTGCTTCTTGTAACTGAAATTGAACTACTCTTGTGTTTCTGCATCTTTTTTGTTAAAGAAAACACAAATGCATGATTTTCTTCTGTTCATGGACAAACATATTTTCATTTCAATAACCTTCAGCAGGAAACAAATCAATCTGTGAGAGGTGCACAGTTTCATACCATAACAAAGCCTTCTCAGTTTTCAGGAGATGGCAGGCAGGAGCTCCCTCCACACACTCCACGAAAATGATGGAAAGTACAATTATATTTTGTTAACAAACAAATATTAAGACATAAGGTAAAATTATGCCTGAGTGCATGAAATTTATTTTTTCCAATAAAGATCTCGTAATAAAAAAGATGAAAGACTTATTAGTTGTTCTCACAGGGAAAGCGATTTGTATTTTTTTATTAGACGGTACAGATTACTCTTCAGTAACATGTAGAGCAAAGTCCTTGAACATAACATAAGTGCCATGTGAATCAAAATCTAAATAGCCTGTTGGGGGTGTATATAATAATTTCCTAGTTTTTGGTTTTGGTGGGGGTTTTTTGTTGTTGTTGTTGTTGTTTATAGAGCAAATATCCCAATCAAAATAAGGCTACATTCATTTGACTCACTTGAACTGGACTGGGGCTTCAAGAGGGAGCCGAGGGAGAAGAATAAGCTATTGAAGCTGTTCAAGTCAACAAGTATATCTCTAGGTAGTTAAAGTTTTAAATTGCTTCTTCATTCTCACCTCATTGGTGCTTATGCTATTGAGAGAAATGGCTTCAACATGTACTCAGGTCTGATTAATTTCCAGGGTACTTATAAATTTGACTCCGTTATAAATTGCATTGCAAAAGCACTGTCTTCAGTTTAGATTAATATCTAAGCATAAGGATGCATAAATTCACCAGCACTGACTAGTCCTGCAATGTTTTATTAAAACATGTAGTATTAAACTGCAGGTTCCTAAACTGACATGAAAACAGTTTGGATGCTAGCAGATAGGAACAGCCAAATTCTGCTATAGTAATACAGTTTTTCTTTTGTTCCAGCCAATACACAGCAATGTGAAAAGATACTAATGGCCTGATCCTTGTATTTCAGTGTAGGCAAATTAGTGAATTCAAATTAGTGGTTTATCATTTTCCTCAGCTCCTGTTTTGTTCCAAGCATTCTGTATTCAACTCAAATAAAAAGGATGAAGTTAAATTTGCTTGAACTGAGAACCCTCTAAATATGAGAATTTCCAAAAATTAAACTCTAAAAAAAAGAAAACAATCTTTTAAGCATCACTTTCACCTCCACCTCAAATATAAGAAAAAAACTAAATACGAACTATTGAGTCAAAAAAAGGCTTACCTCAAATCAGGGCCAAATTACATCAGGAAGATTTTGAAGAATTTGTCCCCAAACTCTTCAAAATGTAAAGTTAATGAATTTTTAAACACAAACCAATGTGAGGATAGCGGAAATAATGTCATGATACATTTCAGGAGTAAGTAGCTCCATACCATTTTTCTTCTCTGAGACATACACCATCTTTTCCATTTATTTATTTAATTTAACCACAGCTGGCAAAATTAAGGCTATCTTAGAATTCGATTTCTTGGAGTTTTATTCTATATTATATTTGATATATTCTATATTATTTTTGATAACCCTTTAAAAAAGAAAAGCAAAAAACACGAACAGAATTTTTTTCTCCTAAATATCCCGTCACACTACATTTATGTTTGATGTCAAAATGTTGACTTTTGTGGGCAACAACCAGAAATGTTAGCCTGTTAGCCTCTATACTTTTTTCCCAGTGTTTGAACAAGAACTTTGCTGTCCTTTCTGCTTCTGCTCTTTGCAGTTGAGAAATCTTCAAAAATTTCTAGGATATCACATTATCATCTTTTGAAAAATCTTTCTCAGTCTCTCCTTTTCCATGTTTTGCAGAGAAGCTCTTAAACTGTTGTGCTGATTAATCTTATATCCTCACTTTTCTGTCTATAGCTATAAATTATCCCACTTCTTATATAGACTGTTCAGGATATGAACCATCTTTTTGTTTTAACATTTGTACTAAATAGATTTATGTGGTATTGTCATTGTAATTTAAGCAACAGAAATAAAATACCAAGGAACAGTTCTGGACTTGATCTTTTAAAAAAGATTTTTTTTTTTTTAATTGTATATTTAGAAGAATCTTGTATTCTCTGTTGCCACTGTATTTCACAATGGGAGAGCTACTTTGCATTTCCAGTATATCTTTGACATTTGAAATGCTGGAAAAAAGCTAACTGTTAGACAGCATTAATAAAGAAATATTTGTAATAAAAAAAAAAAAAAGAAGAAGTATTTGGAGATGAAAATAAGGGGTTTAGAGATAAAGGCTTCATTTTGGGGAGCTATTTTTGAGGGGAATCTCTCAAGATTCTAGACTGACACTAGTAGATACCTATTTCTACTAATGATCTAAAGGAACCTCAAAGTACAAAATATAAAATGTATGCCAGGTTGCACTTTAAAGAATAATCTGAACAGATTTGGAGCTGAAGGTCAAAAATAGATTGAGTTCCTTCTATTTTTAAATCTTTACAGCTATCAATAAATAATACCCAAATAGGTTATTCTTAAAGCATGCTACTGAATTTGTTCCTAAAATAAGAAAAATAATCTCTAAGTGTTACAAGAGCCATCATTTATATTTTAAGTCTATTAGCAATGAACAGGATGCATGAAGTATACTCAAGACTGGGAATAAGCTAGAACACAATATCACTGGATTTTGTGTATGTTCATGTTCAGTTAGGGGAGAATACAACTTCACATTCAGCTAACAAATGTTTGTTGTATTCATTTTCACAAAGAATAACTGTCAAGATTTAGAAAAGGTAACAGAAATACACAAGAGATAAGAGGAAAGGATCACTGTATGTTCCTGGTCAGATCAGATCGGTTTAAAGTGACCCGTAAGTTAATTCTATCAAGTGAGGAAGTGTCTCAAGACAGAAAATAAATTGCATCAAGTTAGCCTCTTACACTCGATGAACATGATTTCAAACAAAAGTTTCTGTTTTCATGTGTAATCTCTCATATAATGGGATAATTCAGAAATGCCAATGTTTACCACAAATGACCATCTGAAGATGATTTTAACAAGTAAGAGGGTGACTATAAATTTAAGACTGCTGACTACACCATATTTAAAGATTTCAATTCCAGTAATGTTTTCAAAGATGTCAGATAAAACACAAGAATTTATGTTGTCTCATCTAATTGTTTTGAATGTTCACATTATGTTCATTCTCATAAGATTCAACAATTCTTACTTACAAAACATCCTTCCCTCACGTTTCTCTGTCTTGGCTTTTTTTGTAAGGTAGTGTGACACATGGCTGCTTCATAGCTTGAAGTATAATAATAGTGAGACTACTGGAAGCTGTACAAATGTGAAACTTCATAGGCCACAGCATAACACCTTTTTCTAGGCAAGAAGTTAAGACATGAAAGTTAAGAGAAGGACCTCCAATACACTTTTAAAAGTTGAACTTGAATTTTCAGGAGGACTGAAACCTTTAAGGTTAGTTAGACATTGACTAACTGTTACTGTACAGACAATGGCCACTCTCACAAAAACTGTGCAAGATCCAGTCATATGAATAAAAGAAAAAAACCCAAACGAATACCTGGTACTACCCAGCACAAGTTGTTGCCTAACATTAAGGTAAATGATGAAAATAGTAGCTTAAATCAGCTTCAAAAGGTTCCACCCTAAGCTAATTCTGTCTATTGAATGTGTAATTGCCTCTGTCCTTTTCTTGCTCTTGTAAAATCTAAATCTGAAATTACTTTTCCCTCATGAATTCTCTAACTGAATACAGTTACATGTTTTCTTAATGTAAGTGAGATCTTTCAGTTTGCTACTGCTTAAGTTCTTACAAAGTCGATGTGAACCTGGTTTCCAGCACAGTAACGATCAAGCTAACATTATGTGGACTTAGCTGAATTGGTCCATTTGCTTAACAAATCCTTTGACCTCTGTTAAGACATCCACCATTATCTTTCTGATTTTTAACATCTTGATGTAAGGGAGAGAATTCTTACAGGGTTTATTTAAACTGCTATAAAAATAAAACTTTTCAATTAAAAATTTAGAATCAGATAGCCTTAAAAAGACATAAATATATTTTTCCTCCATTAAAAAATAAATGTTCTTGTCAAACTGGATGGGAAAAAAAACCCCAAGGTATTTGTCAGAACTATTTGACCTGCGTTTTGTATTTCTTCAGATCTAATTTATACCTAAATATTTTTGGCTTGCTTCCAAGAAAAAGTATTTTGCCTACTGTGGGGTTTAATTAGTTCTGGCTCGCATAGCATTTTGAAGATGTAAAGTATTCTGCCCAACCTAAGTTACCTCTGTGCTCTCTCAATTGCTTCCTGGCTGAACTAACATAAATAAAGTATTATGATACTTCTTTCTTTTACTTTCTTTCTTATTTTTCTTAAGTATTGTTCTAGAGATAGACATCTTAAATACAAGGTAAAATACTTTTGTGTGTGTGCATGATGGAAAGGTACTATTTCACAGGTGTATATCTCTTTACTTACCCTTCTCAGTCATCAATAGCAGAAACACCAGGCTTTTCACTGAGTGCCAAGAAAGCCAATAAGACATGATTTATTTTTATTAGTAATACTGACCCAGACTTAAATCACAGTCCTGTACTAGACATTACATATACACAATCAGTCCCAATCAGAAAACCTTGTAATCTAAATGGACACAATAAATTGTGAGACGTAGGAGGGGAACTGAGGCAGAAAGGTCAGTCAAACAAGAACAGTTGTCCAGTTAAGACAGCAAAATTTATAGCAGAACTGAGATTCAACCTAGACTTCCTAAGACTCAGATCATGTTTTAACAGCACTACCTTAGACTGGTACATATCAACTGGTTGAGAAAAGAAGAACCTGAAGGTTTATTGTTAATCTAAATTCAATACTTCAAACAAGAACCAAAAAGTAAGGATGTGCTGAACACAGCAAATCTAATCGTGGCACTCATCACTAAGAATATGAATGTGGAAACTTCAGAAGTTCATCAGCTCTGGGGAGACCTCAGCTGGAGCCCAAAGCAGTGTTACAATACTTCAGGAAACCTGTGAATCAGTTAGTGTGGAGTAAGAAAAGAGGAAAAGGTCAGAAAACATTGAAAACATAACCCACAAGAATTAATTATGGATGTAGGCTCATTTAATCTTGGAAAATAAGAGGGAGATTGTGGTGGCAGATGCCCACCCAACTACTCTCTCACTCCCCTTCCTCAGCAGGACAGCAGGACAAAATAAGATGAAAAAGTTAGTTGGTCAATATAAGAACAGGGAAATCACTCACCAGTCACCACCATGGACAAAACAGACTCGAATAGGGAAAGATTAATTTACTTTATTGCCAATTCAAAATAGAGCAGGATAGTGAGAAACAAATCAAAACTAAAGACACCTTCCATGACCCCCACATCCCCTTCTTCCTAGGTCCAGCTTCACTCCTTCACTTTTGTCTTCTCTGTTTCCTCCATTCCCCGAGCAGCCCAGGGAGCATGAGGAATGGGAGTTGCAGTCAGTTCAGAACACCTTGTCTCTGCCACTCCTTCCTCACACCTTCTCTCTGCTCTAGAGTGTGGTTGCTCCAATGTGGACTTTTTTCGCAACTGCAGTACTTCAGAGCATATCCACTTACTGCAGCGTGAGGTCCTCCACAAGCTGCAGAGTAAATATCATGGTTCTCCATGTGCAGCTGCAGGGCAGCAGCCTGGTCTTATTCATGAGCTGCAGGGAATCTGCTCTGGTGCCTGGAGTACCTCTTTCCCCCTCCTTCTTTGCTGACCTGGGTGTCTGCAGGGCAGTTTCACTCATACTTTTCTCACTCCTGTTCTCACTGTCGTGGTTTAACCCCAGCTGGCAACTAAGAGCAACTACACAGCCGCCTGCTCACTGTCCCTGCAGCAGGATGAGGGAGAGAAATGGAAAAGTGAGAAAACTCATGGGCTGAGATAAAGACAGTTTAATAAATAAAGCAAAAGCCACACACACAAGCAAAGCAAAACAAGGAATTCATTCACTACTTCCCATCTGCAGGCAGGTGTTCAGCCATCCCCAGGGAAGCAGGGCTCTGGCACATATAACGGTTACTTGGGAAGACAAATGCCATCACTCCAAATGTCTCTCACCTTCCTTCTACTTCCCCCAGGTTTTATTGCTGAGCATGACATCATATGGAATGGGATATCCCTTGGGTCTGTTGGGGTCAGCCGTCTGGGCTGTGCCCCCTCCCAGCTCCTTGTGCACCCCCAGGCTGTTGGCTAGTGTGGGGGCGTGAGGAGCAGCAAAGCCCTTGGCTCTGTGCAAGCGCTGCTCAGCAGTAATGAAAACATCCCTGGGTTATCAACACTGTTTTCAGCATAAATCCAAAGCATAGCCTCATATCAGCTACTATGAAGAAAATTAACTCTATCCCAACAAAAACTGGCATACTCCTCTCTCTCACAACTGGATTTTTTTACCCTTTTCTGAAATACTATATAGTAAAAACATTAGGTATGTTAAATACATGTAATATCCATGTTATACTAATTGCATTGTATATTAATACTATTAATTAATTGTATATTAATACTAATATGTAATATACATATTACACTAATAATAGAGGCATCACCAGCATCACTGATGGGCTCAGCGTTGGGTAGCAGCGGGTCTGTTTGTTTTGGAGCCAGCTGTAACTTGCTCTGTCTGACATGGGGGCAGTTCCTAATCTCACAGAATCCACTCATGAAGTCCCTCTGCTACCAAAACCTTGCCACTTACACCCAACACAGAAGTGAAATTGTTAATTCTTCAACTCAATTAAAATATATGTAATAGAAGTTACTAAAAAGATAAATGACACCAAGCTCAGGAAGTCTCCTGAGCTGAATATGCATGGAGGCTGGGGAATCATTAGGGATATATTATGGATACCTGCCCCATCCTTATTCTCCCACACCCCACACCTACCACTCTCCTAATGAAGGACATACATGCTCTTTAAGACGGAATAGTAGCTAAATGGTCTGCTGTGTACCAGAGCATTTCTTCTTATATCCCTGTATTTTTTTGATTTTATAAAACCAAAACATCGTTTTACTACTTTTCTTTTAAATTGTCACAAATAGAAATCAGCAAGATACGCTCAGTACATCACTAAAATCTAGACATTTGAAGGCATCTTCTATACCAAACTGAAGACTTTTCAAAGTACACAAATACTTGTAAAAAGAAGTGCTATTTACTCAAAACATCCAATAATATCCATTAAAGTAGTGATAACTCAAGATAAATGCACTAACCTAAGGATTGGTCTATGTTCAGGGATAAATGAGTATCTCCCGTTTCAGAAATTCCATCCTTGCTGAAACTGGTAAAATCTTGATGAAATGCCCTGTAAATGTACAGTGTTCAGAAATACTACCATTGTTCCAGTACATGCCCTTACACTTCTTCAAGCTGAATTTTTTAAAGACTAAAGCATTTTAAATCTCAGTGTAAAAAACTAATAAAATAATGAAAGTATCTTGGATTAAGGAAGACATCTGGGCCTTTATTATTTTCATTATTAAAATGAAACACATGCTTAGAATGTTCCTGAAGTGTGTCCAATGTAAATAGTGGCTAAAACTTCAACCACTTCCTTGGATAAGACAAACCATTGTAACAAGCAACCTAAGAACAGAGATAACTGAACATAAGACATGCTTGTACTATAATTATGTACATTGTGCCACAGGCTAAACACTGAAATTTAACATAAGCTGAAACTTTACTGAAACCAGGAGGGACATATAAGAAAAAAAGGGGGAAAAAATTAAACCAAAAGTAAGTGGTTCAACAGTCAGTTTTTCCACACGTTTCATAAAGGGATTTTTCTAAAAGGTACCTGCTAGATAGGAAGGTAAAACAGCTTTCCTCCCTACTCTTCCCAAGTAACAGAATTATTCAAGAAGAGCATGTCAAGCTTATTTTACTGGGGTATTTAGTAATGAATGGCACTGGTATCCAACCCTTTTTACTGCTACTTGCCATTTTCTTGCCACTTCATAGAAGTAGCTGGTCCATGAAGTTTTGTTTGTTCAGAGATACACTGGGGCTGGTAGCTCAATTGCAGACAGAGCAAGCTATCCAGAATGCGGAGCTGGCATAGATGAACACAAAAAGGTTTAGAAAATGCTTAGCTGGTGCTTGGTTGTTTTACTGAAGAAGTAACATAAACAAGACAAATATTTATTTTAAAGCAAAATCCAGGATGATTATTTATTGATTATTTAATGGTTATTAAAGAGGCAAACTCAACTCCACAGCAGCACACTTTCAAAGATTTGTCTTCCCTCTCTCTTAGTATGTCCTTTTAAAGTGTGGTCATGCTGTTGGCACACAAGCAGCAAATGCCAAACACCAGAGCCTTAAATTCAGTCAAATGTGAGTTACACACAAATCTACAGTCCGCGCTCCCCAAAAGAAATTGTAAGCTGAGATACACCCACTCTCACAACTTCAAGCTTTACTTATTATGCTTCCAGGAACACTGCTGGATGTCTTAAATCATGTTAAAGTTGGTGTCTAAATAGGATTTTCAAACTTCAGAAGAAATGGCTAAGCAGTGTAATGCTCTTTCTTCTTATCTTGCATCACCAGTGCTTACACTAATTTCAACAAAATAATCTCTAAAAGGCACAGATTTCATAAATTAGCAACACAGTACCCCTTAGAATCCATCCTTCAGATCATCTATAGGCTTTGCATTAAGAAAAGGGAAAAAAGGAATATAAAACAACAATTATAAAAGTTAAATCTCTGCCTGAAGCACACAGAGCGATGTGAGTATTGATACCAGACTGTTTTTAATGAAAAGCAATGTAAGGAAGTTCTTTATAAAGTGGATCAGCTTGGCTGTAAATGAATAATGTAAAGGGCTTTTACTGCATATTTTGCTCCTGTTGCCGTACTCTTGACTAGTGTTTCTTAGGATTTATAGGACTTTCTTGGAGGTCTGTTTCTTCAGAGTTTTGTATTTGGGGGTTTCTTTGCTTTTCTTCATCCTCCCTTGTAAATTACTGTTGTCATGTCATGGGACCACAACTGTTTATTGTGAAAAGTCACTAATGAACAAATGACCCTGCCACCTGGAGCACTTATAGCCTCATGTTAAACTCCAGCTATATATATAAAAAAAATAATCTTCCCAGGCTATTGATTCACTGGCAGTGTTTGATTGTACCCTGGAGGCAGGTGACAGCTAGGCAACTGGGTTCTTACTGTTTTACACTCCCTATTACACAAACCAAATAAATCTTCTCCAAATGAATTCACTTTTTTTTCTCACTTTGCTACTATGTGACAGAATTGAAAATCTGTATGTTGTCTCCTTCTGGGATATTGAAACAAAAATTTTCATTATCTGCATAACAACAAATTTCTAAAGCCTCAATTTAGCTTTAAGATTGTGGCAGCATTTGTTGTGCTCTACAAATTTTCGAAGCTGTCAGGTCCAAAGTGTGACTTCTTTAATACTTTTCACAGTCTTCTTGTGTTACCCTGATTAACTCATTTTGAAAAACATTTCCACTAACTAGAAATATGGGCAACACCTACAATATCAGCTGTCTTGAACTGTGACCATAAATGTAGCAAGCTGGCCTCAGGGGAAATGAAATGAGATTTTAGGGATCAGGCTAGTCTAGAATGTGAATGTCTGGAATAAAAGCAGTAAGACTTCTTCAGAAAAGGTCTTTACATCTTAACCAAAATTACATTAACCAGCCAACTTCCACAGGCTGAAAAATAACCCGAGACACATACCTAATAACCACAGCAGGAAGAAAACCAAAGGATTCCAGAGTCTGACTGGATTCATGTACTGAGGGGTGTTAACACAGAACATGAGATTTTGTTTTTGCATTTGAAAATCTCCTTCAATTTACAGTGCACAGTGCCCTTTACGCCCTAATACATACCATAGTGCATCACTGTGGTCTTAAAAGCGTAGCTATCTGAAGAAAAATGTTGCAGGAATGAAGAAGCAGTGATTCCAAATGACAGGAGTCATCAAATCAGGAACATTTGGACATTCAAGGCGGGTTGTCTTGAAAGATTTCTCTTCTGTTTGCTTGTTTGTTCCAGTCCTTTCTCCAGTGACTTTTAACCTCAGTTTCAGTTTGTACCTAGCCCTGCAACCTTCTGGTCACCTGTCCTCTCTCACTCCTTTTCTGTTCCCTTATTGTTTATGTCTTCCTAATTCCCTGCCTCCAAATAACTGCATATTTAATGGGGCTTTCTTGGCATCAAGAAGCATCACATTTTTTTATCTTGAAGCCTTTTTTCACCTTGCACCTGTCACCTTTGTTTCTATGGCTTGGTATCATCTATTGCTGTCTCTCCGTGTGACCAGCTGAGTTTGATAATCAAATATAGGGAATGGTTTCTCTACAAGGAACCATTGGGTAAATTAGGACTCTTCAACCTGGATGATGGACAGTTTTAAGTAGGCTGTAAAAGAGGGTTCTAAACTGTGACTGATGTGGGTGGGTTGTGGCTGACTGGTCACATAATATTCCAAAACAAGGTGCCACCAAATGAAGCCCCTAAGAGCAAGTGTGATCAAAAGGCACCAGTCCTTCCTACAATAGGCAGTAGATCTGGAGAATCCTACCATGTATACTGTTGGGGGAAAAATGTGTACAATATCTTTCCTGTTCATAGTCACCATTGGAGGCAGAATGGGGACCTGACACAGCTGAAACTGTTCTTCACATGTGTAGGCAATGTTAATGGGATCATTTTTCCAAGTCTAGCAACATAAGAACTTCCCTGTAATAATCCTGCCATGTTCCACTGTTCACAAAACAAATGAAACTCAGCTAGTAACATGAAAAAAAAGAAAAAAGAAAAAAAAAAAAAGATTAGTTGTTATTTAAATTAAAAAAAAAAAGAGTTTGGTTGGAAAATTTTATGGAGTCCTACTCAATGGACTATGGCTAAAGCAATTAATTAGGCAACCAAAACATATTTAGCTGCATGCAAGAAGACACTCTTTCATTTCATCTTTTGCATTATTTCAGTGCCTAAGTTCTTTTTCCATATTACTGTCACAGCTGGAGCATTAGAAGTTGTCACCACATTTGAATTTGAGGTTGTTTGGACTGACTAGGACATTCAGTATACAATGACAATTTATGACCTTCTGTCATCAGTTCTGTCTTAATATTATGTATATATTTAAATTCAGCTCTTTGACATACTATTATTTAAAAAGATAATAGGAATGTTTTTAATTTACCTTTTTATGCATACTGCCTTTTGATTATGGTACTGTATCATAACAGTTCTCATTTGATATAAAATAATTTAAACCAGTAAAAGGAAAATGTGCAGCTAGCAGGATACTGTGTTACTAAAAACAGACAGGTTGCACTTGTTTTTCCCTTACATTTTGAAGAGGCATCTGCCACAGGAAGCTGTGTTAGTCTGAGATTATGGTAACCAGGTAATAGGGAGGATTTCAGTCCCATGTGCTCCATTTTCCTTCTGTGACCATTCAGCATATCTGCCTAAGATACAGGGTTAGAAGTAGTTGAAAAAACGAGAAAGTCTTGACTAGCCCCTCACTGCAATTAATTCTAAATAACAATTACTACCAAACTCCTAATTCTGTTTCAGTCGTTCATGGTTTTGAAATTAGGCTGAGTCCTACCTTTGGTATATACATGCCATTAACCGATACTTCAAACTCAAATACTTCAGCTTTCTGCCTTGATTTATAATATTCAGGCTAACATAAACTCACCAATGAATTGGTACCAAGGTTTTCAGCACTGAAGTGAAAACCCAGAGACTCTTTGTTTAAGTTTTGGCTTGGTTACCATAGCAAGAAACACTTGTATGGTCAAATAAGGACTTAGAAAGTCTACTGGAGTCTCTGAAGCAACTCAAAAGCCTGTGACTTTCCTTGTTAGGGGACGGAAGGATAAAAAATGCTAAGTAAAAGTTCTGTAATGAGGACATCCTGTGAAGGAAAGAAAGCATAATACAGGTATTTTAAGAAAAGACTATACATTGCATTGAAATGTCAGCAAAGTAGAATTAATGTTGCTGAGGCCACTTTACTCTGGATATTCTCTTATTTCTCATCACCAAAAAGAAATCCCAATACAACATAGAAAGATTTGTAGCTATCTGTGTTTACTATGATACACACGTATATGTGCATGTGCTCAGAAGCATGTATTTATGTTGATACAAAAAGCCGGATTCCATAACCTTTACTCTTGCAAAGAAGTTTTAATTTTACTTGAACAGATACGTTTATTTTGCATCAGTACTTTTCATCTAAGGGAAGTACTATCTTATTTTGAACTTTTCCCTCCTTCCATGCAGCCAGTACTCAAGGAACAGGAACATCCCACAGATAGTCATTTCAGAAAGACAGAACAAAAACCTGGCTGTAACTACTTGTGGCAGACTAAAAAACTCATTCTCCCTCCTCAAGGAAATAAGTTGTGTAGGCATTTAAAAGCAGTTAGCTCTGCTAACTAAACATCTGCAGTCACTTCCCATTACCCTTCCCTGAGGAACTCAGTTGCTCACAGCTATAAATCGTCATAATTCGTTTGCAATACTTTTTTATTTTAACTGCATTTCCAACTTGATTTCATAATTAAGCATTTAAAACATAAAGACTCAGTCTTTCCTCTTTTCACCCTTCCAATCTCTTTTTGACCCTTCCTGTGACCCCTGGGTGTTGCAGCCCCCAGGGTAAGAAAGCTGTCTTGCATCAATAGAAGCCACTCCACAAGCAGCAATGGCTGCAGCAGCTGTCCCTCACTTCGCAAGAGTTCAAGCTTAATCTACTTCAGTTAAAGCTTAAGAACATTTGTAAATGCTTACCACATAACTTTATAAATATCAGTGCGTTTCAACTTTTCCATTTGTTGACACCTTACAGAAGAGACTCTGAAACCTGAAAGCAGCAAATCTGTTAGCCCAAAGAAAGGCTGCCTAATGGTATTAGTTAATTAGTTAAGCTCATAAGTGTTCTGCAGTCTCCAAGAAAAGGTAATGTAGTACAATAGACTTGTTTTGTGGTAATACAATTGATATTATTTGGCATAATAGGTTTTATAGTTCAGATATGTAGACATCAGTACAACCTACAGACCAATATTAGAGAGGCTGCATTGCGTATCTATGTAGTATTCTAAAATTGTCTTTCTTGCCTCGCGTTAAGATTAAGAATGCTGAAATTTGAAATGGCTCATATGTTAAAAATTCTGCACTCTTTCTTCATTCAAAAAAGCAACATCCCATTAGGTTTTTCAGGGGCTTGTAACAGTCTTTTATGTGCCATTTATGCCATTTAACACTATGTGTGTTTGCATGTCCCTTGTTCTGACCACATAAATGCTTTTTAATTAGAAAGACAGAAGAGAAAACCACACTAATGATTTATGAACAGTCTATTATTATTAGGTGGCTTGAAACTGAAATAAAACTGTCTTGACTTACACCAGTCAGGAACCTAACGCTAAAGCAGAAAACTAATCCAGACTTTTCCATAATGAAATTCTTCCACTGTGCCACGTGAGCAGTTATCCTTATTTATTTTTTTTTTAAATACTTTTAGGGAGAAAATATGGCAATTTGTTGTATGAAGTGAAACTGTATCTCTATTTCACTGAAAAAGGAAGAAATATTCCAAGAGGGCATTTTTTTATTGAGTGATTAGTAGAGTAAAACCTAGCCCCTTATAACTGTGACTAGACATGAAATGACAGGCAACATGGACAGCTTCCCACAAGATGCAACACTTAAACAGATGGCATGCAAAAAGTGAAATTTCTAAGTAGTTTTAAAAGACCATGTAGACAAAACAGTAATCTAATATGGAATTCAAAAAATCTGTTATTTGTTTATGTATTTAATGGAGCACATCTCACTTTTAGAACGTAATACTTCATGACCACTTTAGTACGTCAAGGTTAAGATAATGAAAAAGTACAGAAAGGATGTAAAAGTCATCTATTAAAAAAAAAAAAACACCCCCCCAAAAAAAAAACCCAAACAAAAAAAACACTAAACAAAACCCCCACCTGAACCCCCAAAACTCAAAAAAACAAAAAAGTCCCATTTCCACTATTTTATTGTTTTTCTTCTCTCGGTCATCCCAGCCATAACCATAGTCAGACTGACTTTTGATCACATGTTCAAACTGTCTTACATTTTCTCCAATAAATTTTACTGGGTCCCTCTTCTACTCAAAGGACAAGATTGTTCAGCTGTTGATTATTCCTGAATTTTCTCTTCCATTAGGTGGCACGCCCAAGCCTTGATACTCTATACCCCCTCAGAGGGAGAATCATACAATTACAGCACCTACTAATTCACATGGTCATAGTGGCTTTTAATATGGAGTTTGAATTTCAAATTCAACAAGTATTTTCACAAACGCAGACTGGAACCTCTGAATCTCTCACATCAGTCAGATGAGGCTGTTATTAAAAAAAAAGTATGCTACAGTAGGTAGTGTACGTAGCTGAGTTTACATCTTATTCACACAGTGATGAACAATCAGGTCATTGAACATTCTAACAGTGTTAAAGTGATATAATATTGTCATAATACTGTGGTGACGACCTTGGCTGGCTGTCAGGTGCCCACCAAGCCTCTTTATCACTTTCCCCTCTATCAACAAGATGGGGAGAAAATATGATGAAAAGTTCATGGGTCAAGATAAGGACAGAGAGATTACTTACCAATTACTATCATGGGCAAAACAGAGTCCACTCGGGGAAATTAATTTCATTTATTGTCAGTGAACAACAGAGTAGGACAGTAAGAAATAAGAACAAATCTAAAAGCACCTTCTCCCCACCCCTCACTTCTTTCTGGGCTTAGATTCACTGACAACCTTTCTACCTCCTCCCCACCAGTGGTGCAAAGGAGCAGGGAATGGGGGTTGCAGACAGTTCGTCACACGTTGTCTCTGCCTCTCCTTCTTCCTCATACTCTTCCCCTGACTCAGCATGGGGTCCCACCCATGGGAGACCGTCCCTCATGAAATTCTTCAATATGGGCTTTCCAATGGGCTGCAGATCTTCACAAAATGTTCCAGAACTGGTCCCTTCCATAGGGTGCAGTCCTTCAGGAGCAGACTGCTCCAGTGTGGGTCTCCTGCTTGGCCACAGGTCCTGCCAGCAAACCTGCTCCTGCATGGACTCT
Source organism: Falco peregrinus (assembly GCF_023634155.1). Classification (NCBI taxonomy): domain Eukaryota; kingdom Metazoa; phylum Chordata; class Aves; order Falconiformes; family Falconidae; genus Falco; species Falco peregrinus. Next base: position 65,855,379 of record NC_073727.1, read on the forward strand.
CCATGGGCTGCAGCTTCCTTCAGGACACAACTGTCTGCTCCGGTGTGGGGTCCTCCACAGGGTGCAGGTGGATATCTGCTCTACCATACACCTCCACGGGCAGCAGGGACACAGCCTGCCTCACCGTGGTCTTCACCACAGGCTGCAGGCGAATGTCTGCTCCAGCACCTGGAGCACCTCGTCCCTCTCCTTCTGCACTGACCTGGGTGTCTGCAGGGCTGCTACTCTCACGTGTTCTCGCTTCTCTCCCAGTTGCTGCTGTGCAGTGGTTTATACCTTTTCTTAAATATGTTATCACACATGATGTAATCAATTTTATTAATATGAGATTTGAAAATCTATACTGAAAGAATACTAAGATATGTCAAAAACTGCCAAAAGAGAAGAAATTGTCAGATATACCTGCCTTTTCTTTCTGGAATAATTGTCAAAGTTTTCTGAAGAATAATGTCTGTATCATCTCAATTATACTACGTTGCAGTACCTCACATATGAAGCAAGCAAAAAGAATAAAGTCAAGTCAGCATTTTATAACTCATGCCTTCATTTGGCTTTCATACAAATGATTTGGCTGCATCACAGGGGTACAGAATAGCACTAAATCAAAGTGTATCTAAGTCAGTGTAAAAGTACCTATTGATTGCAATGACCTTTGTGCGAGAAACTGAGTGAACTCAACAGTTGTAATTTCACAAAGAAGTTAAACTGAAAAAACCAAAAAACATAGAAGGTTTTTTTTTTCATTTTTTTACCTAACTCATTCCTTTATTAATAATACAGATTTTTTTTAAAAATAATGTGATGCATTTTAGCATTCAGTAATTATTTTAAAAGGAGATGCTTCAAATAGATAACATGTGCTAAGACCAATAACGAAAAACATTTTCTTTTATATATACAGTATAAATTGGCATAATATTCATGTAAAAAAAAAGTGTTTTAGTGAGGCTTCATTAACAGAAACATTTTGATAACAAAAACAGATCTGGGCAAGCAAAGCTAGAAATCTGAACCCTGGAAAAATTGCTAGTCATATCATATATGTTGCTATATTAACTAGATGGGAAGTGGGCTTGATGATTCAGGCCTTTGGGGTCATTATGGTGACAATCAAATATTCCAAAATTAAATATCTGGTCTATTGCAGCTGCTAGCCTGTGTTGTTTCTTTTTTTTATTATTATTTTCTCAGAGAACATGCTCTGCAATACTTTATGGAATAATTACTAATGACCAAAAGTAATTATACTTCAAGCACTAACCTCTAGGGTTTCCATAGTATCCACTGCTATTTATATATAAAGTTATTCCACCACAGGAAAAGGATAATGTGGCTTTCCAGTGTATAAGGCAGCTTTAACGAGACACTTAGAGACAGAGGCAGTAAAGCCATTCAGGTATGCTGCTTTATAAATGTTTTCCCATTTCACATCTAAGAAACAATATACTATCAAGCAAAAAAAGTTATTTTTTTTTAATTTATTTTAAAATGTCCAGACAGAAGTTAGTGCATCAGAAAAAGACTCCTACCCTAGTTTGCCTGAAGATAAAGCTCTTGCTTACATGGAAATTGATAGATTTAGGCTAAAAGTAGAATTCCATTTCATGGAACATTCATTTATTTCAAACTTTGCTTTCATTCTGATCCAAAATGAATCATCAGCTACAGTTTTCTACACTGAAGACACATTCCATAGTGGATTTGGATACAAATTTTAAAATTAAAAAAACCCAGACGAACTACATTTTAATACTATTCCATTTATCTTTTTAATATTTTTTTTTCCAAAAGATAACTTCACTGAAATGGACATATATCCACAGAAGTTAATTTCAAAACTTTTCTACCCAGCTTTGAAAATTACAGCCTTGGCTTTGAAAGAATATTAGCTTAAATAGACTGATGTTATTCGTTTTGCTTTTCATAATCTTTTGTTCTATTGTTATTCAGCAGGTCATTCATTTCTGTAAAAGTTAATAATGTGTTTATTTATTTGATCTGTTTTTTTTTTTAAGTTAGTACTACATTCATGGCCTCCCAGATACATGATAGAATCCCTCCAAAGACCTTAAATCCTAATTTTATTTTTCCATGGCTTCCCTGGAAGCCAGATCAAATATAGTTTTTTAGTAGAACAGCAAATTCACAGGAGGAGTCAGGATATGTTAATATATATGAATCTGATTTAAAAAACAGAGGACGCCACAGATCCAGTATAAATTAGGTGTTTTATAAACAACTTACCAAAGTTAATTAAATGACAATTAACTGTTATTAACTTTCATGGGCTTTAGATCAGTTCTGTTAGTCAAGGTGTTTGATACTTACAAAACAGATAGAACCTGTTTCTTTTTGGTTTTCTTCAAATTTTTACTTTATTAGACCGTATTATATTTCTAATACAGCTGTGGATTTTCTGAGGTCTCTGGGTGCCCAAGGATCAAGGACAAGATTACAGCATTTTAGCAACATCTGTGACAGAAATGTTTTGAATTGTATACTTTCTCCTAATGAATATTCTCTACACAATAAATAGAATTTTCATTCTAATAATGCCAGAAGTGGCATATTATTCTTTTTGAGAAGTTATTTCATGAGTCTATATATATATGCATAGGTGGTATATTTGTGTGCAATGTTTATATTTCAAATGCACACACATGATATATCTGTTGTGTTATACACATATTTACTTATGATAAAAATAAATTATTTTATTTGTATTTGAATTGAAATTATACAACAATTTTACTTAATGCACTTCATTATTTCATAGAAGACGAGCAGTTTCAAATGTCTGGTTTTTTCCTTTTATTTATGGTAAATACAATAATTATTTTATTGTACCAAATGTTGTTAGATATTACTATACAGTGTTATGTTATGATATTATGTTTTTATACAGTCATAGTCCAATCATCTGCATGTCCCTTAAACTCAACTAAATCATAATTTTTTGTTCTTTAGTAGTTAAAGTATAAAGTATTCCTTTTCAAAAAAAAATAGCTGTTAGCTTAAGTTATAGAAAGTGCAATTTTTACTTTCGTTCCCAGTTTTAAAACCTAAAGGCTGCATTGTACAGATGATTCATGATAGCCAGAAGAAAGACTTCAGGTGTACTAATAAATTTGATTACCAGTTTAAGTCTTCCTTAAAAAGCAATCTTTAGTGTGTCCACCTTGTGTTAATGAGCTATCTCAAAAATTCCCTAATGACAGTAAAATCAATCATTGTGCTTCTTTTGTTCTCCATCTGTGCGAAGTGTATGAAACCCCCAGATTTTAAAAATCAGCAGGGCCTACATAATGAGATGTTCTTGACAAAGAACAAGCTTATGTGTGCCAAAGCCCCTTCAGTTAAGCTGCTCCTCAGGCAGCAGAGACTGGGAGATGCTGATTCAGAGAGCAGGTTATTTAACTTTCCTTCTAGCAAAAACAGGTCTTCACCTTATCAATACCTGCAAATATATTTGTCTTAAAACTGTTGTCTCCCTTTAGATTTCTCACCTAAGCTAATAACAGTCGGGGCTATACAGGCTATACATTACTATACCCATATTAGAACTGTATAGAAAGACAGTTGAAGATGTTTACTTCCTTCTACTACCTGGAAGGAAAGAATACTACCTCAGCATCGCTGCTGACTAAGAGTCTTGTTGATCACTGCATTGATCCCTACTGCCAATCCAGTAAAATCTGCAGCTTGAACTAAAGGAATAACCCTTGTTTGTGTAAGAGGTTGAGTCTGTGGTAGCCAGGAAGTTTGGGCCCTTGAGGATCATTCATATACTAATTACACAAAAACAATATTTAGAAGAAAAGAATGTGTTGGCTGCCATTTTATTGTTGTTTGGATTTTTTCACATAACACTTCATTTCACTCTTGCTTTGAGCAGTGTGTTAGACACTTTGGCGAAGAAGGTGAAGGGAGAGAATATATTATGTAATATTATTTGGAACCAAAGGCTGCATATTTCTATCTAATTTTGCAGAGCTAAGTACAAAGGTTACCAGATGAGACAGTTACATGTAAGAGCTCTCAGAACTGCATTACAAAAAACCACTACATCTCCAAATATAGACAATATGATCCTGTGAAATACTAAAAATAAGTGCATCTGCTCCAGTGAATGGGGGAAAAGCTGTGGATATTTTCTGCCTAGACCTTAGTAAGGCCTTTGACACCGTCTCCCACAGCATTCTTCTGGGGAAACTGGCTGCTCATGGCTTGGATGTGTGTACTGGATGCTGGGTGAAAAGCTGGATGGATGGCTGAGCCCAAGGAGTGTTGGTGGGTGGAGTTACATCCAGCTGGTGACTGTGCTCACAAGTGGTGTTCCCCAAGGCTCAGTACTGGAGCCAGTTCTGTTTAATATCTTTATCAACAATCTGGATGAAGGGATTGAGTGCACCCAGAGTAACTTTGCAGATGACATCAAGCTGGGTGGGAGTGTTGATCTGCTTGAAGGCAGGAAGGCTTTACAGAGGGATCTGGACAGGCCAGACCAATGGGCCGAGGACAGTTTTATGAGGTTCAACAAGGAGAAGTGCTGGGTCCTGCCCTTGGGTCACAACAACCCCAGGCAGCGCTACAGGCTGGGGCAGAGCGGCTGGAAAGTGCCTGGTGGGAAAAGGCCTGGGGGTGCTGGTTGATGGCCGGCTGAACGTGAGCCAGCAGTGTGCCAGGGTGGCCAAGATGGCCAACAGCACCCTGGCTTGTGTCAGACACAGTGTGGCCAGCAGGACCAGGGCAGTGACCGTCCCCCTGTACTGGGCACCGGTGAGGCTGCACCTGGAATCCTGTGTTCAGCTTTGGGCCCCTCACTGCAAGGGGGACTTGGAGGGGCTGGAGCGTGTCCAGAGACAGGCAACAGGGCTGGGGAAGGGTCTGGAGCACAAGTCCTGTGAGGAGCAACTGAGGGAACTGGAGTTGCTTAGTCTGGAGAGGAGGAGGCTCAGGGGGAATCTTACGATTCTATGACTTTCAGAGAATATTTCTCACTTAACGCAGGCACATGAATGTACAGGCCTATGACTTCCCCCATTACACTTATGCTTCACCTTTCCTTTCCAACCAGTTTCAAGTAAGTTTCTGCAGCATGCAGAAACCATGCATCGTGATAAAAGTTTTTATATATCGCCTGTTCTTCACATAAGTTTGTAAAAAAATAGTAACTGGAGAATAACAATTTTACAGGAGTCATATACTTTAGCATCTGAAGTGCTAAATTATTCACTTACGGTAGCATGGTCTTACCATAGTATACACACAAGGCAATGCATGACTACCTTAAATTCTGGGGTTTTTTTTTTAGTCTTCTGAAGGCACTGTTTTCAACACCAGCAATTTAAGCAATAGTTGACATTTATTCTAATAAAAATACTTCCTGAGCCAGTAAGTTTTTCAGCAGTTGACAGAAGAAGCACGAGGAATGTGTGGTTGCATGTGTGTGAGTATGCAACACTGATTAACGTATAGGCTATCTGCAGAGCATGCTTTAGTTACAATGTCTCACAGTAAATTGCAGCAAAATCAGCATAATCCACTGTCCTCAACCACTGGGAAAAGCTCTTGAAAGTAAGGGAGATGCATGCATTAAAAAAAGGTATTCACAATGCATTCACAAGAATAAGAATGATATATATGTGCCAAGGCTTACTAACGACTGGCTTTTATTGAGAGGTTGGTATCAGCTAGATAAATCATCTGCATTCCATTTTATCAGGCTTTCAAATGTAATTGATATCATCCATCTAGACCACACAGGTCTATACTGAAGGTAAAAATCAAAACAAAGCTGTGTGGTCTAGTTTGTTAACACTATAAAGACAACTTATTGTTAACCTTAAGATAAGTCACTGCATTTAAATCTGTTTATAGCCACCTTCGGTAAGCGTGCCTGGATTCTTTTCTGTTTTCCAGGTCAAAGTCACAAAGGCTGTCACAGGAAGGTGTAAATTACACTTCTTTGCATCAGCAAACCCCTTTGCATAAGGGATGGAGTACATTTCAGCTGAAAACAGTGAGCTATTTCACGGGATTTCCACTACAGAATAGAAGAGTGGGCAATTTAATTTTGATAAAGCTGTCAGTGAAGTCATTGAAGAATCACAGACCTTGACCACCTCACTTTTATGCCAGAATTGCCTACTTTTAAAAGCTTGTACTAGCCCTTGATGCCAGGTAACAAAGAGAACTATAAAAGGACATTGCAACTTGTTTGTGATCTCATTCCCTCTAAGAAAGGTAATTAAAATAGCTTCCATTCACTTCCTGAGGAAAATAATCAGTAAAGGGAGAAGGGTACTTTATGAATCCAGCTATTTAACTGCTCACATTGAACCAAACCAACCAACTTGCAAATATAGAAATAATAACATAAAAACCTTATCTCTGAAGGCCTATCTAGGTTGAATTCTCATGGTATCCACAACAATGTAAATTTATTTTCTGCCCTGCCACCTTAATTCTTGGCACACCATTTCCTACCCACACACACTCACTGTCTGTGGAGCTATCCCCAGTATAGCCAGTGTAACAACAGAGAATCAGACTTCTCAACACTTCAAAAAGTCAAAATAGTTTCAATTTAGTCTATCTTGTAACAAGAGAAAAAGCATCCTCAAACCACCCAGAAACAGTCAATACATCTAAACTGATTGCTTGGGAAGGGAGAAGAAGGGACCCAGCTCTAGACCATTCCTCAAAGCCTTCTAATAAAACAGAACATCCCTGGCTGAGTTCCTATGTGCACACTGGCATGTTTCGGAAAGCCTGGACAGAGGCCCAAACACAGTTCACAATCCTTCTTTCAAAATTACAACTGGTCAAGGAAGTTGACTTATGTCTGCTATTTATAACTTATGCCCCATGGCTTCCTGTTAGAGAGCGGCTGCTCTACGAGCTGGGTGATTGATGGTGAGTTAATGGTTCCATTGTCTGCAGTAATGCAGAAAGTACAATTCTCATGCATCAAATTGAACGGGAGCTTTATCACTGAGGCTCTGTGCTTTTTAAGTGGTGCTGTCACTAATACTCCTGAAAGGAACAGGGACCAGGTCCGGAGGTGCTAGGACAAGTCTTTTGATATCCATGTTACTAATACTTCTGCTGACTCCCCAGGGCACAAAAGTTATAGAAGAGGGCTTGTCAGAGTTGGTGTCATGATGGATGCATCAGGATAGACAGAAGAAAGGCAATTTCTCACCTTGCCCTCAGTAGTATCTTGGGGGCCTTTTGTTCAACACTGCAATTAAGTGCTTACAATCAGTTACTCAAAATAATTGTTACAACTGTTTTAACTATTTTTTTGTCCAAGGCAAGCATTGTCTTGTTTCCCCTGCTTTACCAGCCCTACAACACCCTCCATGATACTCCCCCCTGCTGAAGCAACTGGCAGTGCGCACACCAGCAAGAGTGGCTTAAAATTCAGACATGTCTGCTGAAGAGAAGGAGCACCCATCACTCTTCCTAGATCAGTTTCGGTTCTGTCTTTAATAGACAAGGAACTTTTAATTTTCACCATCATCATCCTGCATCCCCCTTCCAAGCTATTCGCAAACACCAGGACTTCTGGATTCTACAGTGTGTGCTGGGTACAAATGACGAGCTGGAAACTGGTTGTTGCATTGGCTTCCACCTGCCTGCAGAGATTTCTTCACATGATATGGTACTGGTCCTGTTGGAACAACGTTACAGTCAGTCACATTGGGCCCGATGTGATGCCTCCAAGGGTCTGGAAATGTCACTAGCTGAAACCTCAGAGATGCAGAACTATCCATCTGTCCCACCAAGGGTGTGATTTGGTGAAAAAGGCAAAACGCCTCAGCACTCTACATTTTATTGTTCTAAGTCTTGGGAATCACAGAATTTTCCCTGTGACCTTAGAAAATACATAATTTGTGTAGAAATACGCATCAGCATTGCATTTTTTGAATATTTAACTCAGTGAGTAAGATGCAAAAAATACTACAGCCCCATACATGAATAGGATTTAAGTTCCGATGCTAGTTTCACATTTTTGACCCAAATAAAGTCAGAAAATTACTGTACACCAGAGTCTTGCTCAAAATGATCTTCAGTGTTATTACCTTCTCCCTTAGGCTCCTTCTCTGCAAGACTGCAAGGGCTTTGAAGACCAAGACCCAGAGGATTAATTCACTGACCAAACTGGAAAAAAACCAAAACCAACCAACCAACCAAAAAGAAAAAAAAAAAAAAACCACCCCAAAAAAGAGTCAACTGTGCTACTGCTGACTTCCAAGAAGACACAGCTCTTCTAGTGCAGAGCCTTCACGGGGAAATGTAACAGCAGAAAACTCCTAGGAAAGACACAGCAAATACATAGAAATTGAAGAATTCAGATGATGAAGTAGTGTTGCTCTACTTCTGCTAGGAAGTGCTGGATATATTCTGCCTAGAAGTTTTTGCACAGAAATATATGGTCCAGTGCTGTATAGTGATGGATTTGCAGGTGAAATTTCTTGTGTGTGCACTGGCCACCTGCAAGCTCAAGCACAGCAGAGGTGTTAGAACCAGCCTGCATTCCACACAGAATTTTTTTCAATTTCTGCCCAGAAACAAGTTTCAGGCAGGCAGAGAGGACATGTTCAGGGAAACCTACACGGATGATGTTCCTAATAAATATGAGTATCACAGTTGTATTTCATTTTTATATGCCTGTCAGAATTTTACATACAATTTTATCTCCCACTGTGAAAAAAGGCAGTCATGAAATGATTCTATAGACAAAGTAATGTCCAATTGTGTGGGGCACAATAAAAGCTGATCCAAGGCCCCCGGTGTCAGCATTACTGCCAAAGCCACACAACAGAAAATAGAACTCTATGGAGGAGCTAACACTGAAATTTTCATACAAAGCTGGATAGATTCTGAATAAAAACCACAGGATGGGATCTTTTGAACGTATATCCTAGTGTGTTCAGGGAGCTAATCTTAAAACCATATACTTCTGGAGAAAGTGCTGACACAGGTCACAGAATCACAGAATCACAGAATGGCTTGGGTTGGAAGGGACTTTTAAAGATCATCTAGTTCCAACCCCCTGCCATGGGCAAGGACACCATCCATTAGACCATGTTGCTCAAAGCCCCATCCAGCCTGGCCTTGGACACTTCCAGGGATGGGGCATCCACAGCTCCTCTGGGCAGCCTGTTCCAGTGTCTTGCTGCCTTCCCAGTAAAGAATTTCTTACAAATCTCTAAACTACATCTACCCTCTTTTAGTTTAAAACCATGCCCCCTTGTCCTATCACTACATACCCTTTTAAAAAGTCCCTCTCCAGCTTTCTTGCAGGCCCCTCTTATGTACTGTCAGGCTGCTGTAAGGTCTCCCCAGAGCCTTCTCATCTCCAGGCTGAACAACCCCAGCTCACTCAGCCTGTCTTCATAGAAGAAGCTGCTATGCTCCATCCCTCTGATCATCTTTATGGCCCTCCGATGAACTCACCCCAACAGGTCCATGTCCTTTTTATGTTGGGGGCTTCAGAGATGAAAGCAGTACTCCAGTACTGAGTAGAAGGGGAGAACGACCTCCTTTGACCTGCTGGTCATGCCTGTTTTGATACAGCCCAGGACTTGGTTGGCTCTCTGGGCTACAAATACCTGTTTTGGGGCCACGTTGAGCCTGAGATTCCCTTGAACAGTGCATTTCACATAATAATTTGCAACAGAGCAAGGTACATGGTAAATGTTAATGAAACATAATGACACTGGTTGTACTTTTCATAAAAGTGTAAATGGCAGCACATTATACAGGAAGAAAAAGAAACTATCCCAGTTATAATTTTTCAGTCATCACCAGCGGAAGAAAATCAAGTCCTTATTATATAGCCTTGTTTAGCTAATAATTATCACTGTTTGTGATGGTACAGAAAGGAAACCTCAGCTTCTTACCAAAAGGGAGTAGTGAGTATGTCAGCCAAAAGAATTTGCAAGGTTCTAAAATAGATGAGAAGGTAGTAAAATAAACACTGCTAAAGATTTGTTCTACAAATTTCCTAAGTCGTCCTGAAGTGTTATTCATCTTTATATCTTTATCTGTCATATCTGAAATGTTGTCTATATTCTTCTGCTTTTTAAAGATTATTACACTAAATCTGTTCGCTTTGCAGAAAAAGTACATCTGGAAGCAGTCTGAGATTTACTTGAACTATGCATAATTCCATAGGAGTTCAAAATCTGGGATGGTTTCTTGAAATAAATACTGAATTTATCAGTTGAACCTCTATCATGTATAAGGTTATGATTAATAACTCATGCACCAGAAGCAAGGCTGTAAGAAAAAATACAAAAGGCATCTTTTCAGAACAGTTTATCCTGATAAAAAAGTTATTAAGAGGTTACAGCCATGGTCCACTGTTATAATGCCTGTTAGTAATTTAAGATCGTGGAAGCTTTTAGTTCATGTTCAGTGATAGCATTAAAAATGCTAAATTCCCAGAGCAACATTTCCTTTTACTAATTTCATCATCTGCTGCCGCTTTAGGATGATATGCAGATATATGTATATTGAGTTCTCATTTTGCTTCACCGTCCAATTAACAAGAGCTATGACTACGGTAAGACAACCTCAGTTCTGGTCTAGCATTTCTGTAGCTACCAAATAAAGCAAATAAAGTAGTGAAAGACTCTCTTTCGCTTCACAGTAGCTTGATTCTAAAAGTTAGAATAGAGACTTGCCTCTTGGCAGTGCTAGCAATGTTAGGACATCACCTCAGCATAACAACTTTAATTGTACAACCATAACCCTTCACCCCAATTATGTTCAGTCTTGGTTTATTTATTACTGATGTCTGGTGCACTTTCAGTAATGGGCTTTTTATTTTTGCGTTGTATTTTTTCTAACAAAATATTTTATACTCCATATATATTATCATTAAAGGTCCATTGATTAAGGTTCTTTGTCTTTGACAAGTCTAAATGCAAGTAAAGTACAAGAAAGTCCTGAGAGAGCTATTTTGTTTTTTTTGTCCATCATGGGATTTTCTTCTCCCTTGGCTTTATAATGTCACCTCCCATCTGTAAGGAAAAGCAGCCCTAAAATGATCCTATGAAGGATCCTATGAAGCACTACAACTTGCTGAGTAACAGTCATTTGACTAAGTATCAAATGACAAACTTAACCCAAGACAGAATAAGCTGAATAAAATTTTGGACATAAACTCATGCATATTAATTACAGATTTAAACCAAACCAAACCAAAGCAAAGCAAAAAAACCCACCTTTTTCTCAAAACACATGGTATCTTCACCTATTCACTAAGCCTAAACTTGATTTTCCCATCTCCAGTATTACACTGACTTACTGCACTGACTCTAATTAGGATGACTTCAGTATAATTGTTGACTGTATTTATCTCTGAGTTAGGGAAGGCAATGCATGAGCTCAGAATCAGAGAGCATTTACTGACTCCTTACACTTCTTTCGAGGATAGTTTTGCTATAACATTTCTAATCTCATTTGGAGATCTCAGAATACAGGGGAGAGAGAACATGCCTACTTTGCCTTACTATAGGCAGAATAAGTAAGATCAATCACCATTTAATGATGCCCCATTCCTTTCATCCTACAATGCTCAGGTAAAACCTGCACCCACCTGGAGCGTGATTTACCTCAGAGGGTTTTTGCACAGGCACAGCAATCCACTGTTGAGCTGTAAGTAAGGATATTTGGTCCCTAGATCTCAGTTAATCTAATGTCTGTGTCTATGTGCATCAGACCAAAGTCACAGACAATCCAGCATCTCTAACCAGTGACAGGGAGACCTTTTCTGGATTGTTTAAGATGACTCTATTTTGTGCACACATCACTGATTTCAAAGGAAGAAAGAGAATACTGCCCTGAAATTTTGAAATTGCAGACATAGTTAACATAATTTTTTTGGCACCAAGTTTAATTCAAAAGGATTAAATAAGTGTATTCATAGATTTTTAAACCAATCAAATCTAGAAGCCATTTCCTGCATTAATTTTCCAGCTAACTTAATTATACAGCCCCAAGCTCTGGCTCATGATCAATTAACAGA